>NC_135577.1:2462500-7462500 GCF_965152235.1 Eretmochelys imbricata
ATCTATCTATCCCCATACACCCCTCTCATCCGTCCATCTATCTATCTATCCCCATACACCCTTCTCATCCATCTATCTATCCCCATACACCCCTCTCATCCATCCATCTATCTATCTATCTATCCCCATACACCCCTCTCATCCATCCATCTATCTATCTATCTATCTATCCCCATACACCCCTCTCATCCATCCATCCATCTATCTATCCCCATACACCCCTCTCATCCATCCATCTGTCTATCCCCATACACCCCTCTCATCCATCCATCCATCTATCTATCCCCATACACCCCTCTCATCCATCCATCCATCTATCTATCCCCATACACCCCTCTCATCCATCCATCCATCTATCTATCTATCTATCTATCTATCTATCCCCATACACCCTCTCATCCATCTACTTATCTATCTATCCCCATACACCCCTCTCATCTATCTATCTATCTATCCCCATACACCCCTCTCATCTATCTATCTATCTGTCTATCTATCTATCTATCTATCTATCCCCATACACCCCTCTCATCCATCCATCTATCTATCTATCCCCATACACCCTTCTCATCCATCCATCTATCTATCTATCTATCCCCATACACCCTTCTCATCCATCCATCTATCTATCTATCTATCCCCATGCACACCTCTCATCCATCCATCTATCTATCTATCTATCCCCATACACTCCTCTCATCCATCCATCTATCTATCTATCCCCATACACTCCTCTCATCCATCCATCTATCTATCTATCCCCATACACCCCTCTCATCCATCCATCTATCTATCTATCTATCCCCATACACCCCTCTCATCCATCCATCTATCTATCTATCTATCCCCATACACCCCTCTCATCCATCCATCTATCTATCTATCCCCATACACCCTTCTCATCCATCCATCTATCTATCTATCTATCCCCATACACCCCTCTCATCCATCCATCTATCTATCTATCTATCCCCATACACCCCTCTCATCCATCCATCTATCTATCTATCTATCCCCATACACCCCTCTCATCCATCCGTCTATCTATCTATCTATCCCCATACACCCCTCTCATCCATCCATCCATCTATCTATCCCCATACACCCCTCTCATCCATCCATCCATCTATCTATCCCCATACACCCCTCTCATCCATCCATCCATCTATCTATCCCCATACACCCCTCTCATCCATCCATCCATCTATCTATCTATCTATCTATCTATCTATCTATCCCCATACACCCTCTCATCCATCTACTTATCTATCTATCCCCATACACCCCTCTCATCTATCTATCTATCTATCCCCATACACCCCTCTCATCTATCTATCTATCTGTCTGTCTATCTATCTATCTATCTATCCCCATACACCCTTCTCATCCATCCATCTATCTATCTATCTATCCCCATGCACACCTCTCATCCATCCATCTATCTATCTATCTATCTATCCCCATACACTCCTCTCATCCATCCATCTATCTATCTATCCCCATACACCCCTCTCATCCATCCGTCTATCTATCTATCTATCCCCATACACCCTTCTCATCCATCTATCTATCCCCATACACCCCTCTCATCCATCTATCTATCTATCTATCCCCATATACCCCTCTCATCCATCTGTCTATCTATCTATCTATCCCCATACACCCCTCTCATCCATCCATCTATCTATCCCCATACACCCCTCTCATCCATCCATCCATCTATCTATCCCCATACACCCCTCTCATCCATCCATCCATCTATCCCCATACACCCCTCTCATCCATCCATCCATCTATCTATCCCCATACACCCCTCTCACCCATCCATCTATCTATTCCCATACACCCCTCTCATCCATCCATCTATCTATCTATCCCCATACACCCCTCTCATCCATCTATCTATCTATCTATCTATCTATCTATCTATCTATCTATCTATCTATCTATCCCCAATACACCCCCCCCTCCATCCCGTAAACACCCTTCTGTCTGTCACTCACCCTGTTTAATCCACACATTCTCTCTTTTGGAATTTCTCAGTACACCCAGAGGTTATTACCCTGAGCAAGGTCCCTGTCGTGCTGGGCACTGCACAGACACCCCCCCCCCCGCACCCGTTCCAACCGAGATCAAGGTCCCCGTCACACCGGATGCTGCATAGACCCTTCGCCTGCCTGAGATGGGGGCCCCATCATGCCTGGCACAGCGCAGACCCCTGGGAGAGGCAGTCCCGACCTCGCAGCATTTACCATTCAGACCGACAAAGGCAGGATCAATCCCCAAGTTGTGCAGATGGGGAAAGTGAGGTGCAGCGACTGGCCCGGGATGCCTCCAGGAAGCTGGAGCAGAGCAGGGGAATAGAACCCAGGAGTCCTGGGGGCGAATTATTATCTCTTCATGACGATGTGAAATCCCCACTGTGTGTCTCTTTTCTTTTAGATGGAAACGGCGCTCCCCGCTGTTGGCAAGGAAGGAAACCTCCACAAAATAACCAAGTTCACCTGAGGTAAGTGACTTCCGGAGGCCGTCTATTATGAGAGCAGCTAAGAGTTCCTAACCACGATTGGGCCCACGGTTGCTGCCCAGACCGCCCCATTGAGCGCAGAAATTTCCCCCAGTTGCCTCACCCCAAAGGTGGTGCATCTCAGCCCCAGGCAAGCCATCCCTGTGTGGTGTTATGTCTGGTTGTTCGTCCGTTGCCCCACCCCAGAGGCAGTCGCATCCCAGTGCCAGATTTGCTCTGAACCTTCCTGTCTGTCATCTCCAGGTGTCTGTGAAGGCAGGAAAATGCTGTGGAAAGCTCTGCTGAGGGTGGAGCTGGGGGGAACGGGCAACCGGGCCCCCTCCGTGAACTGGCTCCTGTCCCCGGCCCTCCGGTACCGGTCCACTTCTGTCATGGATAACCACCATGTGGAGCTGGCCCGAGAGCGATCCAAGACAGTCACCTCCTTCTACAACCAGTCGGCCATTGACATCGCAGCGGAGAAGGTGAGGGGCGTTGGCTCAGTCAGGAGGGAAACTGAGGCAAGCCCAGTGGGTGGCACTAGGGGGTGCTGTGCTGCAGGGGGTGTGGGAGAGGGTGTTCTCCTCTGGCTTCAATGCCTCAGTGTGGCGCTAGGGGGCGCTGTGCTGCAGAGAGCCGGGTGGGGCTCATTCATCCTGGGATCCTGGCCAAATTCCAGCTCTGGGGACTCCACTCTACTCTCCCAAATTCCCTTCTGCTCTTTCAATTGGACACAGGATTCCTTTTCACTTCTTGTCCCAAAGCCCTGCACGTCTTAGCCGGCTGCCGTGCCCCGCCCCAGAGTCAGCCGCATCTCAGCGCCAGCTGAGCCGACCCCCTATGGCCTTGCTGCACGGCTGGGCCCCAACTGCCCCACCCCAGAGGTGGCTGCATCTCCGCACTGGGCGACCCATTTCTTGTGTGAGAGTCATCTGTTCCTCTCTTGGCTCCTTTCCCCCACGCTGCACAGCAGCTAGTCACCCAGATTCATTCCCTGCTACAATGGATGTGCAGCGGGGTAAGTCGGTCCCATTGTGTTAAATAGGAAGGGGAGAGCGGGCGGGGAGCAGAAGCTTGGCAGCGTGAGCCAGCGTTAAGCAGCCAAATATTTACTCAAGAGAAACCAGGCCACGTGCTGAAGAATTACCGCCCGTCCCCTGTACTAGAGGGGAGTTTAATAATATTAATTTCAGCCGCTCTCCAGGTACGAAGCTGCTGGCAAATAAAACACGCACACACGTGCCACAGAAGAAGGGATGCATTGCCAGTCCAGGCGGTATTAATCTGGGTTTAGTGAAATAGGCCGGAGACAGAAATTAAGGGGCCTTTCCCCTCTAGGAGGCGCCAGCTCCAATCTGGCTCCAGACACAGGGACTGGCTGGCTCATGGGCGTGGGGAATGGGGCCCGGGGCCTGTTCCCTCTATGGGGCGCCGACTCTGACCCGGACTTGAAGAGGCCGATGAGAAGCCCCCCTCCCCCCCCCCGGCCTTGCATTCGCTACTTTTGATTTCCTGTTTGCTTTTTCCATTTAGCATCCTTTGAAAACCCCTTCCCCGTTGCTGGGCAGGTAGCAGTATTGCCGTGGCAACCCTCTCGGTTGCCTAGGTATCCATGGCAACTCCTGCTCTTCCTCTCTCAAGAGCCCACACCTCAGCCAGGGGAGGCCCGGATCCCGGGCCCCGGCCCGTTGAAAGCCGGGGCTGAATTGTGAGACCCAGTTCCTGAGGAACGAGGTCGGCGCGCTTGGTGCTGAGATGCAGCCACCTCTGGGGTGGGGCAGCTGGGGAACAGCCGCACAAGGGAACAGACTGGGGGACGGGAGCCGTTACCCACCCGGCCCTTCCAGGCGCTGCAGATTGAAGGCGTCCGGACGGCTGTAGCTGCTCTGCCCCCCGCGGCGGGTGCTGGCTCATCACCGGGGAATCTGGGGCGTTGGTCCCAGCAGCAGGTCTGGGCTCCCATGTGCCTCCTGGCAGCGAAAGCCGCGAGGACTGCCAGCGCAGGTGTTTGGCACGACCAAGTCCGGGGTTCGCCCAAGGGCCCATCTAGCCTGGTATCCCGCCCCCTCTCTGCCACCTGGATCAGACCCCCGGGCCCATCTAGCCTGGGATCTTGCCCCCTCCCTGCTGCCCCGGAACAGACCCACGGGCCCATCTAGCCTGCTGTCCCCCCACTGTGTCAGAGCCTGGTGGTGTTCGCTGCATCGGGGTTTCCAATTCCTCCTTCCCCGAGCTGCCCCTTCCTGAACCCCAACCCTGACACTTGGCTGTCCTGTGTGTGTGTAATGTCCTGGCTTGGGGGGTGTCCAGCCCCGTGTGGGGGTCCCCTGGCTTGGGGGGTGTCTGTGTGGGGGTCCCCTCGGGAGGCGGGGGGTCCAGCCCCGTGTGGGCGTTTTCTGAGGAATGGAATCAAGCCCTTTCCTCCTCCGTTCTTGCTGTCTGGTTCTTTTCTCTCCCTCTGCTCTGCTTCTTTCACCATCTTTTCCCTCCTTTTTGTTTCTTCCTCATTCAGTCTTCTTTCTCCATTTCTCTTTTTTAATTCCTTCATTCACTCCTTTCTGTTTCCTGTCATCTCTCCCCCATTCAATCCTATTTCTCTCCTTTTTCTTCCGTCTCATTCATTCTTTCCCTCACTCGTGCTCCTTTTATTTCTTCCTCATGCATTCTTGTTTTTCTTTTTTTTCCTCATTCACTCTTTTCTCTTCCTCTTTCTCCTTCCTTTCTTCCTCATCCACTTTCCCTCTCATTCCTTTTTTGTTTCTTCCTCCTTCATTCTCTCGGCTTTCCTGTCCCATTCTTTCCCCATCTCACACTCCCTCCCTCTCTCTCTTCTGTTCCTGTGGGCACCCCACAGACCCACCCCCCATGCCCCACCTGGGCGTGGCTGTGCCTTACAGATGTATTGCCATGCTCCACCTGCTGATCCCCCCTCTGCCCTCAGGGGGCGCTCTGGACCCCTCACTAATCTGCCTCCTTCATGTTCTCTCCCAGCCGTCTGTGAGATTGACGCCCACCACCATGCTGTATTCGGGACGGTCGCAGGATGGCAGCCACCTCCTGGTAAGCTGTGGACCGGCACAGCCCCCCAGCATGCCCCCGCCTGGCCCATCTGAGAGCTCCAACTGAACCCCACTTTACCAGAGGGGAAAAAAGTGCTATCCTTGTTATACATGCAGGGGAAACTGAGGCACAGAGTAAGGGTCGGGGGGAAGGATTACACAGTCACGCAGGGAATTAATAATAGAACCCAGGAGTCCCAGCTCCCAGCCCCCTGCTCTAACTATTAGACCCTACTCCCCTCCCAGAGCCAGGGAGAGAACCCAGGAGTCTTGGCTCCTAGCCACTCTGACTCTAGTTCTGCTAGAATTGGTGGGGAGGAGCTGCAGGCTGCAGGTTGGGTCCTGTGAGGGAGGGATGGAAGCAGCCCTAAAGATGCCAACAGATGGGTGCCAGCATCTCCTGAGCAGGACAGATGCCAGGGCACACCTAGCCAGTGCCTCATTCAGCCTGTGGGCTGGGATCTCTTAGGACTCCTGGGTTCTCTCCCCAGCTCTGGGAGGGGAGTGGAGTCTAGTGGGTTAGAGCAGGGGGGGCTGGGATCTCTTAGGACTCCTGGGTTCTCTTCCCAGCTCTGGGAGGGGAGTGGAGTCTAGTGGGTTAGAGCAGGGGGAGCTGGGAGCCAGGACTCCTGGGTTCTCTCCTCAGCTCTGGGAGGGGAGTGGGGTCTAGTAGGTTAGAGCAGGGGGGCTGGGAGCTAGGACTCCTGGGTTCTCTCCTCAGCTCTGGGTGGGGAGTGGGGTCTAGTGGGTTAGAGCAGGGAGGCTGGGAGCCAGGACTCCTGGGTTCTCTCCCACTGTGTGTGCAGCTGAGAACTGACACACTCGTTGCCTCGTTGCTCAGCACAGTTCTCCAGTCTGCCCAGGCCTGAGGGTGTGCTGGCTGTTTCCAGGCAGATCGCCCGGCGTGTTACGTCCTACCCCATTAAATGAACTGATGGGATTTTAACAACCTTCATCCCAGTCTCTGCACAGGAATGGCTCACCCAGCGCTGAGATGCAGCCACCTCTGGGGTGGGGGCAGCTGAGGAACAGCCGTGAAATTTTTCTTCAAAACAGTTTAAGACAGAAAGCGAAGGAGAGTTCGGACTGGTTGATTGCAGGGGGTCGGGATTAAGGGAGGAAGAACAGAATTAGGCACAGACATAGGATCAGCACCTTACCTCTTTAGTTCGATTAAACCAGGAGTCCTGGCTCCCAGCCCCTTCTGCTTTAACCACTAGACCCCACTTCCCTCCCAGAGCAGGGGAGAGAACCCAGGAGTCCTGGCTCCCAGTCCCTTTGCTCTGGCCACTGTCCCCTGACCCCGGTCAATAACACTCTGAGTTCTTCCTCCTGTAGAAAAGTGCCCATTACCTTCACCGCGAGCTGCCCGTCCGCATCGCCCATCGCATCAAGGGCTTCCGCAGCCTCCCCTTCATCATCGGATGCAACCCCACCATTCTCCACGTGGTACGTACCCGAGCGGGGGCACAGCTGAGGAACACCGTGAGGGGGAAGGGGACACAGGGGGGATCTGGCGGTTGTAGTGTGGGTGGGGATAGAACCCAGGAGTCCTGGCTGCCAGCCCTCCCTGCTCTAACCCACTAGCCTCCACTCCCCTCCCAGGGCTGAGGTTAGAACCCAGGAGTCCTGGCTCCCAGCCCTCCCTGCTCTAACCCACTAGCCTCCACTCCCCTCCCAGGGCTGAGGTTAGAACCCAGGAGTCCTGGCTCCCAGCCCCCCCTGCTCTAACCCACTAGCCCCCACTCCCCTCCCAGGGCTGGGGAGAGAACCCAGGAGTCCTGTGCGCTATCAGGTGAACCCTGCTGCCAGTCAGTGTTTCCCTGCCTCGCTTGACGCTTATTCGTTTTTCCGTCCTTCAGCATGAGCTGTACATCCGAGCCTTCCAGATGCTGAGCGAATTCCCCACGGTGAGTAGTCGATTATCGGGTTGCCCTCAGCACCCAAAGCGCTAGTTAAAATACGAGAACAGGTTATACGTTCCCTTCCCCCATTGCCGACTGATCCTGTGCCTGGGCCAATCGAGCGAAGGGTAGAATATCTGCAGGGAGGGTCAGGATAATCTAGGTTATTACATCTCCATCCACCCAACCCCACACTGCTCCATCCGCCCTTGCAGACGCCATCCATCCCTGTACACGCCATCCATCCCTGTACATGTATCTCAACTGGATCCATCCATCCGTCAATCCCTCCATCCATCCCTCCCTGTACGTCATCCGGTGGTCTCAACTGGATCCATCCATCCATCCATCCATCCATCCCTGTAGATGTGAGCCATGTATCTTGGCTGAATCCATCCACCCCATACCTGCTATCTGTCTGTCTTGACTGGATCCATCCATCCATCAGTACACACCAGCCATCTATCTCAACTGGATCCATCCCTCCATCCACCTCTGAATGCACCATCCAGTATCTCAAATGAATGATCGATCGATCTAAGTTTTCTTTCTTTCTTTCTTTCTTTCTTTCTTTCTTTCTTTCTTTCTTTCTTTCTTTCTTTCTTTCTTTCTTTCTTTCTTTCTTTCTGTTCTGTACTTTGATCTATATGGCTAAGGTGACACAATAAATTGACCATATGCTGATGGTTTGGTGGAAATGGGACATGGCCCTTACCCCTCTCTGGGGCACCGGCTCCGATCCGGGGCATGGGGCCTTTCCCCTCCAGGGGGTGCTGACTTCCACACAGGTTCATGTCCCTTCCGTCCTGTCCCCCTCCCAGATCAAGGACCAAGAGGCAGAAGCCCAGTACTGCAAGCTGGTCCGGCAGCTGCTGGATGATCATAAGGACGTGGTGACGCTGCTGGCCGAGGGGGTGCGGGAGTGTCGTAAGCACATCCAGGTATTGGGGGGCTGGGATTGTGAGAAGGGTTCAAGCGGGGGGGGGGGGGGGGGGCTGGGAGCCAGGACTCCTGGGTTCTATCCCAAACTCTGAGAAGGGAGTGGGATCTAGTGGGTTAGAGCAGGGGAGGCTGGGAGCCAGGACTCCTGGGTTCTCTCCTTGGCTCTGGGAGGGGAGTGGGGTCTAGTAGGTTAGCGTACGGGGGCAGAGAGCCAGGACTCCTGGGTTCCATTCCCAGCTCTGCTATGCGCTCTGCTGGGTGAGCCTGGTTAAGTCACGTCCCCTATTGGTGTGTCGTTTTCCCCATCTGTGAATGAGACAGATACCATCCTTTGTAAAATGACGTTTGCTGATGAAAAGTACTACGTGAGCACTTGGAATGATTATAACCCGCACTGTCACTGCTGAGTTAATGCTTATTAATTATTATTTAGAACGATCATTTTTGCTAGTATCTTTTATGTCTGTTATTATTATTGATGACTAATTATCATCGTTTCCGGATTTTTGTCAATATTCCACCTACTTATGTCTAAATCATCATGTTCTGTGTTGGTAATTTAATATTTTACTAACTGGTAAATACAGATTTTATTATCAATTATTAATTCCCCTTATGCTTGTTGTATTTATTGTTATTTTGGATTAATTATCCTTATTTCAGTATTCCTCCCCCCCATTACACTCATTTCCAATCATCAGTATTCATCTTTTACTAATCTTTTACTGATTCTTGTTGATTTTCTCTTGCATTGTATTAGCTCCTTAAATCCCATTATGCTGATTGCATTTATGATTATTTTTGAATAATCATTCAATATTTTAAGCCACTTGTCAATGTCTAGGCTTGGCGGAATTCCATTTTTATTTGTTTGCGGCTTCCATGGAGAATATCGATGTTTATTTTGAAGCTTTTTAAAATTTTTATCCATTTATTGTCTCTGGTTATTACTCATAAATAACCCTGTCTGTCCGAGCCATACGGAAGTATTTGGCTTTGGTTCTGTGTGTCGCCTTGGTCTCAGCACAGTCCTGATTCCTTGTACTTAACCCGCGTTCTCCATCCGTAGATCTCAAAGCATTTTACAAAGGAGGCCAGGATCTTTATACCCATTTTATAGATAGGGACACTGAGGCACGAAGCGGGGACATGACTTGTCCAACATCGCACAGCAGGCCAGGTCCCCGAGTCCTCTCTACGTCTTTGTTGAGCTGTTGTCTGTTAACCCCTTCGCTGCTGTTCTCCTCCCGTATCAGGATGAGAAGGTCATCCGCTATTTCCTAGACAAGATGCTCACCTCCCGGCTGGGGATCCGGATGCTGGCGATCCATCACCTGGCGCTGCACGAGGAAAAGGTACGGCCCGGCCTCTGCTCACCCATTCCCCTCGGCTCCCTGCCGCCCTAGAATGGGCAACACACGCGAAATAGCTGGCTGCCCCCAACGGATTAGAGTCGGCCACCTGGAAATTCATAATATATTATGGAACCACCCTGCTTGGGTCTGGAGCCTTCCCTCTTAGGGGGTGCTGGCACGGCTCTGGTCCCAGGGCGTGGGACTGGCTGGCTCAGAGCGGCGGGAAATGGACATGGGGCCTTTCCCCTTTGGGAGACGCTGGCTCTCATCTGGTCCCAGGGTGTGGGACTGGCTGGTTCGGGGGGCAGGTAATGGACATGGAGCCTTTCACCTCTAGGGGGCGCTGGCTCCTCTCCGGTCCCAGGGCGGGGGACTGGCTGGCTCGGGGCGGGGGGCAGGGCATGGGGCACGGGTTAAAGCCCTGCCTGATTGGTGGTCTCTGTCTGATTGGCAGCCGGACTTCGTGGGCATCATCTGCACCCGTCTCTCCCCGAAGAAAATCATTGAGAAGTGGGTGGATTTTGCAAGGTATGGAATAATGACGGTCTGTGGCACCAACTGGTGGAGGCAGCCTGGAGTTACATTTCGCCCTGCTCCGATTTACGTGTAGTGTGGCGGGAGAGCGGAGGAAATGTCTTCTTCCTCCAAGTGTCGCTCCGCTGGATCTGCAGGTGGATTCGTACGGGGTGGTTCCCTTCTCCCGTTCAGTTGGTGGCTTGCAGAGATCCTGCTGTTCTTGTTTAACCACTAACCGGCTGAGATGTGTCTGGAAAAATCACCCCGGTTTTATGAATAGATCTTTTAAGGGTAGATGATTGGCTGCTGCGTGTATCTAGGGAACTCCCTGAGATATGGCTGGGGCACTGGGGATGTTCATTCATCCTGAATGGAAGGGGACATCTGTCCATATAAACAAGAGTGGGGTCTAGTGGTTAGAGTAGCGGGGGCTAGAAGCCAGGACTCCTGGGTTCTCTCTCCAGTTTTGGCAGGGGCGTGGCATCTGGTGGATTAGATCGGGGGGAGTCGGAATCAGGTTTGATCCGGTGCAGTGGGGAGGTTGAGTGACCAATCCAGCCTGGCTAATGGTTTGTTCCTCCCCCCTTTCCCTGGGTGTAGGCGTCTGTGTGAGCACAAGTACGGGAACGCCCCGCGGGTGCGGATCAATGGGCATGTGGCTGCTCGCTTCCCCTTCATCCCCATGCCCCTCGACTACATCCTGCCGGAGCTGCTCAAGAACGCCATGAGGTGAGCTCCGCCGTCCACCCAGTGCATGGCAAAGGGGCTGGCTCAGGGGGGCGGGTAATGGGACATGGGGCCTTTCCTCTTTAGGGGGCGCCAGCTCTGATCTAGCCCCAGGGCAGGGGACTGGCTGGCTCAGGGGGGTGGGGAATGGACACGGGGCCTTTCCCCGCTAGGGGGCACTGGGCGGATAGGCAGGGTGGGGCCTGATTTTAGGCAACATTTTTCACTCTCCCCCTTCCCCAGGGCCACCATGGAGTCTCACCTGGACACGCCGTACAATGTACCGGACATTGTCATCACCATCGCCAACAACGACATCGACCTGATCATCAGGTACCGTGTGCCGGCTGCAACCCCGCCCCCCCGGTGACGTCAGCGGGGGTCCCTCCGGGGTGGCTGAGGCAGGGGCTGAAATTAAGAAGGGGAAATGTTGGCTGAGAATCGGGTGGGCCCGGATGGGGCGTCTCCGTTGGGGAATAGACGATCCTGCCCCGGGCGGGGACCAGCGAGATGGGTGGAAGTGGGGTGAGCCGTGGTGTGTCGGCTGCCCGGTACTGAGTGGACCCCGTTCCCCGTCCCCGATAGGATTTCGGACCGGGGTGGCGGGATCCCCCACGAGCACCTGGAGAAGGTGACGGATTATCACTTCACCACGGCGGAGTCCAGCGCCCAAGACCCCCGCATGAACACCCTCTTCGGGAACATGGTGGACATGGTCAACAGCGGCCAGTCGGGCCCGATGCATGGGTGAGTCCGGCGCTTCGAGCCGCCACGTTGCCAGCTGCATGGTAGCATTCCCGGCATCCTCCGCCCACGGGGCGTCCTAAACGGGTCCTCAGCCGGGATCCGCCCAGCCGGGCCGGAACAGGCTTTCCCCAGCCTGCCAGTATTGCCGAGAGTTTGAAGAGGTTCACCGTCCGCGAACCAAAATCTTGACAACGTCCGCGGATTGAGAAGCCGATTCCCCCCACCCCCGATTTGGGTCCATTGGAACGTTTCGTTTAGATCTTAGGAAAAACTTTCTAACGTTAAGGCTAGTTCACCCCCGGTTGGGAGCACTGGGGATGTTCATTGGAGGTTTTTAAGAACAGGTGGGACAAACACCTGTCAGGGCGGGTCTAGGTTTACTCAGTCCTGGCCTCAGCACAGTGGCCGGACTTGATGGCCTCTCGAGGTCCTTTCCTGTCCGACCGTTCTGTGATTTCAACCCGTTTTCGCCAGCTGATCGGTCTGATGAGCTCAAAGGTCGAAGGGGTTTCAATCGGGGAAATTGGAACGTTGTCGTTTGGGAAAACGACGAAACGTTTCGTCCGGTTCCAATTTGTTCATCCCGTGTGTTTCGACGAAAAGACGAGTCGTCGAACGATTCCCCGGCGACTCTGCCCCGGAGAGTCTGACGGAGATCTGGAGCGGATGGCTAGAACCCAGGAGTCCTGAGACCCAGCCCCCCCATGCTTTAACCCACTAGACCGCGCTCCGCTCCTTCACAACCCAGGCGTCCTGCTTCCCGGGCCAGGACCACACTACAGCATCTCCGTGTTGGCCATTTACAATATGTTGCATGCACGGGTGCTGACTTTTATTCTTCCCGGTGGGTGCTCAGCCCCCAGGCCCTGCCCTCCCTCCACCCCTTTCTTCCCCCAGCTCCACCCCTTCCCCGAGGTTCCGCTTGACCGTCCGCTGCTCTCTGCCCTCCCCCAAGTGCCTCCAGCCAGCTACCAAACAGCTGAGCGGCACCCCGGCCAAACAGCTGCGAGTGGTGGGTGCTGAGCACCCCCCCTGTTTTTTTCCCTGTGAGTTCTTGAGCCCCCGAGCACACTCAGGGTCGGCACCTGTGGTGGTGTGTATTCTTATTTATTAGCTGTGGTTATGGTCGCGCCGAGGAGCTCGGTCATAGCCCAGAACCCCGTTGTGCTCGGTGCTGTACGTTATTAGGTGTTTTACGGTAGCGCCGAGGAGCTCAGACATGGCCCAGAACCCCATTGTGCTCGGTGCTGTACATTATTAGGTGTTTTACAGTAGCGCCTACGCGCTCAGTCATAGCCCAGAACCCCGTTGTGCTAGGTGCTGTACGTTCTTAGGCGTATTACGGTCGTGCCTAGCCGCTCAGACATGGCCCAGAACCCCATTGTCCTAGGTGCTGTATATTGTTAGGTATATTTTGGTAGTGCCCAAGAGCTCAGACATGGCCCAGAACCCCGTTGTGCTAGGTGCTGTACGTTATTAGGTGTATTACAGTCGCTCCTAGGAACCCAGACATAGCCCAGAACCCCGTTGTGCTAGGTGCTGTACATTATTAGGCGTATTATCGTAGCACCTCAGAGCCCAGTCATGGCCCAGAACTCTGTTGTGCTAGGTGCTGTACGTTATTTATTAGGTGTATTATGGTAGACCAAAGAGCTGACCGTCTCAGTCTATAACTCCCATGTGATTACCCTGCCCCCCTCCCCCCATCTGTCTGTCTCTGCCACAGGTTCGGCTTCGGGCTGCCGACCTCCCGTGCCTATGCCGAGTACCTGGGGGGATCGCTGTGCATCCAGTCCCTGCAGGGCATCGGCACCGACGTGTACCTCCGTCTGAAACACATTGATGGCAAGGAGGAGAGTTTCCGCATCTAGAGACGCCCCCCTCTCCCTGGGCCGTGGCCCCCTCCGCATGGACATTGGCTTTGCTTCCCGTCACTCTGTGCTTGGATACCCACGGCCCTGATCCCACGGCCCCGGACTCCTGGGTTCCCTGCATCTCCACGAGGGGGGGGGGGAACTTTGAGCTTATGGACGGGACGTCGCCTCCTGCTGGTTATTCCAGTCCCGCCCCCGGAAGCACCCTAATGGATTCTTTATTCGGTGGGGCGGGGCCTGGGTCGACCAACCCCAAACAGGTTTTGAAGGCAACGGACGCTTCCCGGCGAATGTACCTCCCTTGGTAGCTCCACACTGCCAGCACCTTGCACACTCGTTTTCTCACCCTTGTTTCATTCCCTTCTTCTCAAGAAACCAAATCGAAGGACGGCGTTGGAGTGGGGGGGAAGACTTTTATTGCTGCGCATGGCCCCAGAATCGCTCCCCCACCTGTCTCAACAGCCCCACCCCTTCACACTTTGGACAGGGGAAGAATATTATGGTTGCGCCTGGATGCTGGATTCCCCACCCACCCACGGCACATGGCGGATGCCAATTCTAGCCCTGGTTTTTGTTTTCCCGCTTTCTCGTTTATTTCAGGGGGGTGGGGGTGGGGCAGGATGTGGGTTTGACTCCCCTCCTCGGGGGTGGCCCGGGGGAACCAGACCCTGGACGTGTATCTCGCTGTGATACTGATTAAAAGTGCCGATTCTGAAAGGCGGCGAGGCCGTGTGACTCTGTGCCGGAGGGAGCAGGGCAGAGCTGCGGTTCCTTGCATCATTGTGATCATCTAGTCAGACACAAGCTGTGCACCTTCCACGAATTAACTCCTCTTTGAAGTAGAGCAGATCTTTCAGGAAGACATCCCAGCTTGATTTTAAAATCGCCAGTAATGGAGAATCCACCATGACCCTTGGGAAGTCATTCCAGTGGTTAATTCCTCTCAATGTTAAAAATTTGCCCCGGGTTTCCAGTCTGAATTTGTCTATCTTCAACCTCCAGCCATTGGACATTGTTAGGTTTGTCTGATAGCTTGAAAAGCCCATGATCAAATATTTGTTCCCCATATAGGTACTTATAGACTGGGATCAAGTCACCCCCCCTTTACCCTTCTCTTTGTTAAGCTAAATAGATGGAGCTCCTTGCGTCTGTCTCTCATATTGGGTTCCGGGAAATGGGCGGGGTAAGGTTGGATGTTTTGCTAACAGCTCTGCTCTAGGAATTATTTTGGGGCAGTTCTCTAGCCTGTGTTATGGGAGGGGAGTGAGGGGATCAGACGAGATCCCAAAGATCCTTCCTGGCCTTGGAATCCATGACGTGTGAAAAGCCGGAGGACACGGATACAGGGCGTTGCGGGAATGGCAGTGGAGTTCAACATATGAGTGTGGATGCTGATGGGGGGGCATGGGGAAAAAAGTGCGGGATGACACACAGTGACCCTGCCGTGCAGCTCTGCTCTCGGCCTCTCTGTGGGAAGGAGCTCTTCTGGTTGCTTGAGGGTGTAACGGAAAGAAAATGATCCGGTGAGAAATTTGCCATTTTTCTGCCACCAGTGAAGGCAAGAAACTTTCTATATTAAACAAGAAACGAAAGTTGAGGTTCTCCTCTGTTCACATGACATCTTTTGGGGCCGGGGCCTATTCTCTCCTGCTGGACTATCCAAACAGCGGGGGGTGCAGGGGGGGAGCTGTTCCTATCCCGCCCGTCAGATATTCTATTGGGGAGGGTCCCCCAGGAGTGTTTTTTTCTGCCTCCCTCCCACTCTTCTTGTAGCAGCTGGAAGTACACTGTTTGTGTGTGTCCATCCAACCCAGTTATGTGCGTATACTTCCGTCCCCTTTCTACTCTCTCTGAGTTCACACCGTCACGGGTCAGGTCTCCTGCCCCCACGCAGCTCTGGGTGTAATTTTGCAATTCCCTTCTCTTATATCGATGATATGGGAACAACATTCCGTCTATGCCAGCTGCTTATTACTGGGCAGAGCGACCTGGACCCTGCATCTCTTCCCTTTGGGAGCCTGTGGCCAATGCCATCCAGGGATCAAACAGCCTTCTGGAAACAAATAGGTTTATTAGCCAATGGAACAAAACAGTTGAGGAAAAAATGGTTTCGAAATAACCAACCAACCAACAGGTGTGTCTGGTGTCATCCAGTCTTATGATGAGGCTTGGATGAATTTTTTTAATAATTCCAACAGCTCATCCCGATGTTTGTTTTTAAGCATTTTTAATTTTTTTTTATCAATTTAAATTTTCACAGTTGTGCAACATTGTGGAGAGTCAGACAATAATTGAATGACAGTGGAGGTTGAGATTCCAAAAGTTCAGGCTGTACAACCGTTCAAACACAAACTGGCAACATCCCGAGTCAAAGCACGTGAGCGAGACAAGGCGGATGAGGTATTTATTGGACCAATTTCTGGTGGTGAGGGCGCCAAGCTCTCCGGCTACACAGAGCTCTTCTGCAGGTGTGGGAAAGGTACTCTGAGTCACTGCTAAATAGAAGATCAAACAGATAGTACAGTGTCAATAGTTAGCTCATACTCTCAGCCTCAGGGACCATTCAAGGTGGAACAGCCTGTTCACACTCCTTTAGTCAAAGGACAGAACAACAGGGTTAGCAGGTTACAGATTGTTGGAATAAGCCACAAATCCAGTGTCTCTGTTCAGTCCATGATTTTGTATCGAGCAAAGTTATGAATTTAAGCTCCCAGGCTCCTCTTTTGAAAGTGTGGTGCAGGTTTCCTTTGAGGATGGGGACTGATAGGTCAGATAGAGAGTGATCGCTTTGTGACATGTGTTCACCCACAGGTGACAGGGTGTTCTTGTGTTTTACCATTTTCCCTTGTGAGTTCCTCTGAGAGTATAGTGATTGTCTGTCTGGTTTCACCCAACTGTTGTCATTGGAGCATTTAGTGCAAATGGATGAGGTACACCACATGTTGTGATAGGCACGGGTAGGACCCATGGATCTTGAAAGGTGTCTTGTGGAGGGTGTTGATCATTTTAGCAGTGGAGAAATGTCTGCAGGTGTTGCATCTCTTGTTCTGGCAGGGTCTGGTGCCACTTTGAGTTGGTGTGTCCTCATCTGTGGGTAGCTTGCTTCTGATGATGAGCTTGGAGAGGTTGTTTGAGGGCCAGAAGAGGGGGTTCAGGAAATATTTATTTCAGGATGGGGTCCCCATTGAGAGTGGGTTATAGTTGTTGGTTACCCTGTATGGATTCCAGCGTGGTTGGTAGGTGACAACTAGAGGCGTGTGGTCAGAGAGGGTTTTATTTCTGCATTGAAGCTGGTTCTCTCGGGGTATTTGGGTGGCCCGTTCCATGATGCGATCTACTTCTCTGGTGGAGCATCCTTGTTTGGTGAAGGCGGTTTTGAGGGTGTTAAGGTGTACATAACGGACTTTCTCCTCAGAGCATCTGAGTGCCTGGCTGTTGATAACAGATGTCTTGGTGCATTTGGGGTGGTTACTAGATCTATGAAGGCAGGTGTGGTGATCCGTGGGTTTCTTATATATGGTTGTCTGTCAGGTTCCATTGTTGAAGCTGATTGTGGCATTCAGGAAGTTGATGCTAATATGGGACCGTTCTAGAACGAGTTTAATGGACGGGCGGTGGTTGTTGAAGTTGTGGTGGAAATCGATGAGGGAGTTGAAGTTGTCCGTTCAGAAGATGAAAATATCATCACTATATCTCAGGTGTATCACTGGGTATTAATGGGCCACTTCACCTTGAATGGTCCCTTGGCAGATGTGCTAACTACTTATGCTAAATTATCTGTTTGATCTTGTATTTAGCTGTTACACTCCGAGTACCTTTCCCAGACCTGAAGAAGAGCTCTTTGTAGCTCAAAAGCTTCTCTCCTGCTCCCAATGGAAGTTGGTCCAATAAAAGATATTACCTCACTCACCTTGTCTCTCAAATATCCTGGGACCGATATGGCTACACCAACACTGCATAAGTCAAAGTGCACACAGTTAATAGCCTTAAATCGAACCCTCACACATTCTCAGGTAGCATCTTTCTTAGTTTTCTGTAAATTTCGATTATTACTGATGGAAATATTTTTGCATTGGTTCGTGTGTGTACGGTGAAACCAACGTTTATCGACATTTGCCAATAAAAATCTACTCCTGGCAAACCACCTTCTGCTTCACTACAAGCTAAGTTAGGTAAGCTTCACTTTTCAGTTACAGGAGCAGACCCATTTACATTGTTTTAGCAAGCCCAGAAGCCTGCTCCCAGTTAACTCCAGATAAGGAAAGCATCTCAGTGCTTGTCTATATGGGAACATTAACCTCAATAGCTATTCCTCAGTCGCTCCCCATGTAGATTTACGGCTTGTCTACACATGGAGTTATTCCTGATTAACTGTTCCGGATTCACTCCATGTGGGAGTACGCTTATTCTGGAACAAGGATACCTTATTCCAGATTAAGTGTGTCCACACATGGAGTTTATAAGGAATAGCTATTCTGCTTTTAAATTCACACCCTACCTTAATCTGAATTATTTCCCCCATGTACACAAGCCCTAAGATAATGCCCCTCTGATGGCTGTGCCATTGTTTCAGTTAGATCCATTCAGCCTTATTGGCTTTCCAACCCAGCTCTTCTGACAATGGAGAAATGTGATGAAATTGTCTTCTCCCAACATACTGCCCTGGAAATCCCATATGTAGGGGGCCAAACACCAAGGAGGGAAAAGAGCTAATGAAGCTAAAGGACAATGTCGGCCCAAGAACAAATGGGGATAAACTGGCCAGGAATAAACTGAGGCAGGAGATCAGAAGAAGGTTTGTACCCATCAGAGGAGGGAGGTTACATACGAAACATAAGAGCTGTCTTAGTGGGTCAGACCAAAGATCAATCTAGCCCAGTATCCTGTCTCTGACAGTGGCCAGTAACAGAGCTTCATGGAGAGTACAGAACAAGGCAAATATGGAGTGATCCACCTCTGCCTTCCACTCCTGGCTTCTTGCAGTCACAGGTTTAAGGCGGCTCCAAGCATGGGGTTGTGTCCCTGACCATTTTGGCTAATAGCCATTGATGGACCTATCCTCCATGAACTTATCCAGTTGTTTTTTGAAATAACTCAAGTTATACTTTTGGCCATCACAACATCCTGTGGCAATGAGTTCCACTGGTTTATTGTGTGTTGCGTGGGAAAAGTACTAGCTCTTGTTTGTATTAAACCTGCTGCCTGTTAATTTCCTCGGGTGACCCCAGGTTCTTGTGTTGTGGGAAAGGGTAAATAACACTTCTCCGTTACCTTTTCTCACACTGTTCCTTATTTTATCGACCTCCATCATATCCCCCTTTCGTTGTCTCTTTTTGTAAGCTGAACAGCTCTGATCTTTTTAATCTCTTCTCATATGGAAGCTGTTCCATGCCCTTGATCATCTTGGTTGCTCTTTTCTGAACCCATGGATTTGTGTAGTGGCATGACAATATTTTTCTCTCTTATTTTTCTATCTCTTTCCTAATAGTCCCTGACACATAGTTAACCTTTTTGACTGCCACTGTGCATTGAGCAGTTCTGGAACTCGTCCTCGACCCCTTCATAGGAGCAGTGAGTGCAAATTATCGAACTGGTTTGAAGATGCAACCTCACCTCCATCAGAGTGTGTGTGAGGGGTGGGGTCAATAGGGCTGGAGTTATTCACTATATTTATTACAGGCTGAGAATAATGGGATGAAGAGGGAGATGGGGAAATTGGCCAGTGTCACCCAATTCTTTTGGGTGGGTCGGATGGTGAAGGGCTTCAGATGGGGCTAATAAAATGGGTATTTGGGCCACATGACAGTTGGTGACATCCAGTGAAGAATGTGCAAGGGAGCTGCATCTAGGGAGTGATGGTAAAATATAAGGAAGCAGCCAGAAGAAGAGATAAGAATGAGGCCCTGGAGAGGAAAGATTCACCACCGTTGGACAAGTGAGGGAACCACTGCAGAATGCATCTGAGCTTCCCAGCTCTGGGTGAGAAGGGACCTAGGCAGAGGGTGGATATGGCAGCAGATATCACAGGGAGAGAAACAGCTATTAATTGGTAGGTCTTACGCCAGCTGGCAGTTTAACCAAGATCTTGAAGTCAATCTGGGAACCAACTGGCAGCCATTATGGGTCAGAGAGCACAGGTTTGGCTCATGAAATGACATCCTGCTTAGCCGGAGAATTCTGTGCCGTGTCCGACCGGGTCTGATAGCGAGGTGACAAAGGCTTGGATGCCAGTTGCAAGAGCCACAGCTAGAGAAATGGTTGTGGCCTCCCACCGGTCCTGCCGGTGCCCTGAAATTCCTGACCATTTGCACTGGGTGGGATTCGTGGTTCACGTGGGTGCATTTGAATTCTCCCTCCCAGCAGGGAAATACCAGGAAATCTCGACCAGCCCATCTGCAGTTTCCCGAGGGACGTTCTCAGGCACCATGTCCCGATGGATGACGAAATCGTGGTGCTGCTCTGATCACACACAGTGCTACAAAGTAATCCCCCTTCTAGTTCACAATGCAGTCCTGGCAAGAGCAAGGGAATTGCTCTTCTCCATCAGTGGGCTCATGGAGCGAATTAATGGTTTTAAGCAGTTGAAACTCTAAGGGCAGCCCATGGCAGTCAAAAGTGGACTCTATGGATATAGAATGAATCACCTATGAGGACACATCTTTTGAGTGATGGTTTTTTTCCATCAGGGTCTAGGTCTCACTGAGTATCCGATTCCTGCTCTGAATTTGAACCTTCTGGCTCAGGGTCTGGTTCCGTCTCTAATTCTTGCTCTGGATTTGAACCATCTTCCTCCTCGGGCTCTTGATCTTGCTGAGTCTCTGATTCCTGCTCCAAATCTGAACCACCTGTCTCCAGGTCTGGCTCAATGTCTGATTCCTTCTCTGGATTTGAACCGTCTTCCTCCTCCAGCTGTGGATCGGGCTCTGGATTGAAACCATCTTTCTTCTCTGGCTCAGGGTCTCGCTGAGTCTCCGGTTCCTGCTTTGGACTGAAACCATCTTCTTCCTCCAGCTCTGTATGGTGTTCTGGATTGAAAAAATCTCTCTCCCGTGGTTCTGGGTCTCGCACAGTGCGTGAATCTCGCTCCGGATTGAAAAAATCTACCAAGAAAAACAGAGGAGGAATAAGTGAATGGTATTCAATTGCAAATTGTCTTCTTTTGCTTCATGTATCTCCATACACTCATATAACCTGCTTAATGAATGGTGCAGCACACAGCTCTAGGAAATTCCCAGACTAAAGTTACGTTAAGTTTGAGAATATTTACAGATGTGATTCTAACAGCCCCATTCTGCCAACTGGCGAAGGGTGCATCCAACCCGATATTGTCAAAATATTTAGCCAACCAGAGTCTTGTGAAGTATCGTATAAAAACTGGTGAGACTCCAGTGAGAGTCAGGATGTGCAGGTTGTATATAGAGATGTATGCATAATCTTGATATACGTTGTGAAGGCCACAGACGGATTAAGGTTTCACAGGGCCCTGGGCCAGAGCAAGTCGGGGGGCCTCTCCAGCTGGAGCGTCACTGGCTTCAGGTAGAGAGGGACGGAGGGCCTTCGGGGCGCAACACGGGCGGGGCCCCAGCCTGGGTCAGGGGGGGTTTAGCCTGCCCTGGCCTATGATATCTGCCACATGTGTCTGTCCTCTATGTTGTTAAGCCCCGTATGGTTCCCCACTCCGAGCACCGTTTGGCGGAGGGATTCCTTTGATCGGCCTCTTTGGCGCTTTCCTCTACCTGCCAGGTGGTGACGCTCTGGCTTCATTCACGGCACAGAAACGCAAGGTCGCCATCCTCGTAGATGAGCACACTACAAATAATAAACAGTAAGAATGTACAGTACCTGGTGCACTGGGGTGCTGGCCCATGCCTGGAACGCCTAGGCCCTCCAAAAGTACAAATAAATACTAATAATGATTCTATTAAATATAAATAAATAATAAAATACATTACAAGGATGTAATTATCCTCAAACCTGCGTTATAAACTGAGGCCGCCCAGTGTTCAGGCTTCATTTACAACACCCAAATGTGATTGTCATGAGATGTCTCTGGCTAGGTTGTTGGCAGCACGAGAGAACTTGGACTGGAGTTTAGGACGAGCTTCTTCCACTAGGGGGCGTGTGCAACGCACACTAAAGGATATGGCGCTTTGGCTCCCTCTGGTGACGTGGCCACACCGAGGTTGATGCATTTGTGAGAGTTGGGTCTGTTAGCTCAGACACGTTCACACGTGGGTGTGGTTTTCCAGGACCATACAGGAAGGGGAGAAGGATCTGTGGGATAGGTCAGAAAGTCTGGTCTGCTTGTGGCGGTGATGAATTTAGCAGGGCTGGATGGAACTCAGGGTTTCCATACGGCGGGAAATGCCGCCTCTCAAAATTTGTTTTGGTTCCGAATCAGAATGAGATCCCGAAATTTCCAAATTTCCCATGAAATGAAATTTTTGAAAAAAAAAACCCAAGTCCAGTCAAAAAGCTGCGTTTTGAAAACAGCAAAATATTTCATTCTGACATTGACTATTTAAAAATGTATATTGTATGTTTTGACACAACTTTTCATTTCAAATACTATAAATATAATATAATTAATATAATATAACAGTGGTAGGACAAGAAGCAATGGGGTAATCGGCAGCCAGGGAGATTTTGGATAAATATTAGGAAAAACGATCGAACTGTAAGGGTAGTTAAGCTCTGGAACAGCTTCTAAGCAAGTTTGTGGAATCCTCATCACCGGAGATTTTTAAGAACAGGTGGGACAAACACCAGTCAGGGAGGGTCTAGGTTACTTGGTCCTGCCACAGCACAGGGGACTGGAATAGAGGACCTCTCAAGGTCCCTTCCTGCCCCACATTTCAATGATTCCATAATATAAAAAATGAAACGAAAATTCATTTCAAAATGAAAAATCAAAACGTTCCCTTCGGCTAAGGTAAAAACAGAACACGCTTCCTTTCAAGTTTTCCTTTTTCAGAACAAAATGTTGTCAACATTGACACATTCTTGCAGAAAGTCTGATTTTGATGAAATGGCATTTTCTGCCAGAAAAATATTCCATTGGAAAATGTTTGGTCAGCTATAGAATAGAGGGAAGAAGATTCTGGAAAGGGACTGTTGCCGTGCATTGTCTGTGGCATTCGGTGTTTTCATTTTTCACTCCCTTGCTTTTGCGTTAGGGCTGTCGTGTGTAGATCCATGTAACCGCAGCATTATGTGAGGTGGTCGTGCATTAATAAAAACAAAGATTGCACAGAAGAGGGGAAAGATGGCCTTCAGCATGGGTTTTGTTGGGCAGGATTTTTTCCTGTCAGGGTGGATAATAATTTTAATTAAAAATCAGATTATTTTAATTGAAATCATTTTTTTTTAAAAAAAGTCAATGGTTTTCTTTGTTAAAATAAATTTGTTTAAACCTAAATTTGAAGTTGGCAACCTATGTTGTGACCTAAAATTAATATTTTCTGTTAAACTCATTTGATTGAGCATATCAGATTTGTTTAATCAGCCCCCCCCTCCCCTAAGGAGAAAAAACAGCATCTTTAACTGCTTTTTGAGGTCAGGCCAGGGGCACCAGAACAGGGGAGGCCAGGGAGCCATGCCCGCCCGCACTGTTAAAAGGGGGAGGACTATGCCCTTCTACTTTTTACCGGCTGGAAGGGCGAGCGACGGGAGGCAGGGGGTGGAGAGGAGCGAGCGGCGGGCGGGGTTTTGGGGGGGGAAGAGGTGGTGCAAGAAGGGATGGCACAAGGGCGGAGGTTCATGGAGCAGGGGCGGTGTGAGGGCGGGGCCTTGCTGGGAATGGATGGCGCCAGGGTGGGAGCTCAGGAAGAAGGGGTGGGGCTGGGGCGGGGCTTTGGGGGGGGCAGGGCCACAGTTCAGGCACCCACATCTTTCGGGCACTTCCGCCACTCCTGGTTCAGGCTCTATAAATCTGGCACAATACGACCGTTCTGCTTCAAGTATGCCGCTGTATCATTTTTATGCTTTACAGTGGAGTCAATGCTGGTATTTACTTTTCTCCAAGTCACGTCAGTGCTTTCAGTTTCCATGGTGCAGAAAAGCTTACCTACTTTTGGTTTCAGTTTCATAGATTTGTAAATGATAAAGCCACAAGGGCAAAAAGTGAATCGAGTCAATAAAGAAATTCCTGGTTGGCCGTTGGAAGTTAAAGCCAGGCAAACTCCAAGGAGAAATAAAGAACGCATTTTTTTAAACAGTGTGGGCCGTTAACCGTGGGAACAAACTCCCCAGGGAAGTGGTGGATTCTCCATCTCCTGTTGTCTTCCGATCAAGACTGGACGCCTTTCTGGAAATCGCCGTACCCGAACACAAGTTATAAGGCTCAATACAAGAGGAACTAGGGGAAATTCTCTTTGTGTTACGCAGGAAGTCAGATTGGAGGTTCTAACCCTCCTGTCGGGCCTTACAGCCTATGAAAGTTTGCCAGGTGCCCAACTAGCAGGCGAGTTCTGCAGGGGTTGCTGTCGGTCTGTGTTGGGGTGCTCCTCTCGCGTGGATGCCACAAAAACGTCTCGGGAGGCACAGGCCACAGTGGGGAGCGCGTTGGCAGACTGTGCTCCCACAATGCACTGCAAGAGAATGTCATAGACTTGTAGGCCAGAAGGGACCGCCGTGATCACGTAGGCTGACCTCCTACACAACACGGGCCAGAGAACTGCCCCAAAATAATCCCTAGGCCAGCAAACTCCCGCAATATAATTCCTAGTGAGTGGAAATGGTATGAACCTGGCAAGTCGGTAAATTAAACAGATTCTGCCATACTCCAGGATTCTGTCCCTCATTCCAGCCCGGTGCAAGGCCTGTGTGGTGTCCAGTGATCACTCCGTGCTGAAGATGCTGGCAGATGATCTGCTTTGCTCTGGCTCCGGCTCCAGGTGGCAGAGCCCAACAACAACTAGATCTCCACGTTGCCCTGCTTGCGCTCTGTATCCCAGAAGCTCAGCCCTTAAAGGCCCAGTTCCACAGCATGCCCGCATCTCGGACCGAGGCCCTTCTGTACCAAATGTTGGCACCGATTCAGCTGTCAGAGTGGCAAGAAGAGGAAGAGACAGGGCATTTTAGCAGTGGCATGGCACCAGGGGAAAGCGGCGGGCGTCATTTCTTTAGTAGAGCGCTCAAGTTGCGTGCAGATGGCAAAGGGGGGAGGCAGCTGATGTAGTTTCCATTGCTAGATGATTCCCTTATGCTGACCGCTGTCCTAGACCAGGCTCACAAGCGCAGAGTGCTGGGACCACGTCATCGGGCAGACCTGAGACAACCAGCAACAGGCCCAGAACTTCTGCAGGAGAGAGGCCACGTGACAGGGTTGCGCTTAGCTCTTCCAGAGGGGGAAGAGGCCCACGGAGCGAAGCAGCAGCCAAGTAAAGGAAGCGGCACGTGGCTGTGGTGTGTAGGGTCCCTGGCTTGGGACCCAGAGTAGCCTGGAGGCCCGGGTCCGCCCACCCGCCAGCTCTGGAGGGGCCTAAGCCCCAGAAAGGGGGCACGGCTAGTTTAAAAGCCCAAGAAAAGGGGCTAGATATAAAAGAGGCCCAGAGACAGGGCTGAAGGTGGGGGGGCAGATCGACCGGCCTGGTGGGGCTCTTGACTAAGCACCAAGAAGGGGGTATGTTTCCGTTAGAAGCCCAGACAGGGGTCTAGATTTAAGGAAGCCCAAGAGGGGCTGAAGAGAGAAGGCCCCCTCAGCACAGTGGGGCTGAGTCCAGTCTGAGCCAGGGATTGGAAGACTTTGTTTGGTGTTTGCTTTGGATTCGAATCCTCCGGAAGGGGTTTGTTCCTCCATTTCCTCCTCCTTGGCTGGAGGGCTGAGCTACTGACGACCCGCTGAGTGAGGTCAACAACCTACAGGGGGCGCAAGGGGTGGGGCAAAAGAGATTGCAGCATCACAGCCGTCTGACAGGAGGCACTCACAAGAGGAGAGTGTGTCCCCATCACAGGCCGCATTCCTGGAGCTGTGTGAGGAATTTGCTCCAGCCCTTCAGCACCAGGACACGAGCCATAGCAGTGCACAGACAGGTTGCTATTGCCCACTGGAAGCTGGATAGACTGGATTGTCACAGATCTGTGGCTAATCAGCTCAGTGTTTGCAAGTCAACAGTTGGATCTCTGATGGATGCTGGATATTAGGAAAAACTTTAGAACTATACAGGGAGTTATGCTCTGGAATAGGGATCTGAGGAAGGTTGTGGAATCCCCTTCACTGGACAAGCAACTGTTTAGTTGGTCCTGCCTCAGTGCAAGGAGTTGGACATGGTGACCTCTTGAGGTCCTTTCCAGGCCCAACGCTTCATTTCTATGATTAAGAGTTAATCTGCCTCCACAAGGCATCACACAACACATAGTCAACCTGTGGAACTCCTTGCCAGAGGATGTTGTGAAGGCCAAGACTATAACAGGGTTCAAAAAAGAACTAGAAAAATTCATGGAGGATTAGCCAGGAAGGGCTGGGATGGTGTCCCTAGCCTCTGTTTTCCAGAAGCTGGTAATGGGAGCACATTGCCTTATAGGAGTTGTAGTTTGAGTCTCACCTGTGTACTAGGCTCCTTGGAGGACTACATCTCCCATATTGCAATGGGGCTATTTCCTCTGACAAAGCTGCACAAGGGCACATGGCTGAGTGCATTATGAGAGATGTAGTACAGTGAGGAAGCCTAGTGCATAAGGAAGCGTGAGGCTGCCAGGCTTCTGAATTACAACTCCCACCAGGCAATGTGCCACTATGGGAAAACAGTTAAATATTGAACTGACTCCAAACAAAGCATTTCAGTAAAACTGAAAAAAAAAATTTCTATAAAAGTCTCAATGTTTCATCCTGATTTGGGTTGCCGACAAATGTGGAAATATCAGAATTTACTGCAGGATGGAAAATCTGAGTATCACTCTGCTTTCAATGCAACAGTAAAGATGTATCCAAAAGTTTCTCTACAGCAAAGAAGCCAGGTTATGAATCCCGTGGGAACTATAAGTCTGAATGTCCTTTGAAGCAAGGATTTTTTCATTGTGTTGACTTAATAGAGAGTGTCTCATTAATTTCCTTTTGCTTTCATTTTATCTCCTTCTTTATCTGCTCTGCTCCTCTCTCTCCCCACCTACTTCCCTGCAAATTCTTCTTTCCACTTCTCCTCTTCTCCATGGCCTAACGGCCTTGTTCCCTGCTTCTGGGCATTCCTCTCCAGTTGGAGGCTGGCGGCTTCGCCCCCATTGGTGACCCCAATCTCTGAGGCCAACCTCAACTTGTAGCAGCCCCCCCCAAGTAGATCCAGCAAGGCTGGGCCAACCCCTTTGTTTCCAGCTGCTTTGACAGACTTCCAAGCTCTCCTTTGCCAAGATGGGCCTAGACACCTGTAGAAAAAAGTAGGAAAGAAGGATGAACCAGAGTCATCTGCCTCCGGACAACCAGCACGTTCTGGGTAGCGCATGTGTGTGGAACAGCTGCTTTAGTGCACTCCATCGCTCAGCCACAGAGTTGGCACTGATGTACCAAGGGAATGCAACATGCCATTCGGGCACTGGTGTAATGGCTCTTCCGGCAGGAAACCAAATCGGAAAGAGATGCAACTCACCATATTCTGAAGGTTGCAAAAGCCGATTTGTGCCTGGGAATAAGATTTCTAAACACTCCAGAAAGTCTCGGCAGGTCGACTCCCCCCTTTTCTGTATGTAAATCAGCAACTTCCTAATTCTGGCCGCTTTGTCTTGTAGCTGGTTCAAGCTGTCATACTCCTCCTCGGTGATGACGGACTGGGCTAGTAACTCATCCAAGACGCTCTCGGGGTCTCTCTGAATGATTCCTATCAGCTCTTTGCGTTTGGTGCGTATAGCCGTGTATTTGTCACCAGTGGCCATTGCTACCGAATCACAGGATCTGGAATGATTTAATAAAATATGACATGAGATACAAGAACTAGAGTTAGAGAAGGTGCGAGGGTTAGAATCACAGAAAGGTCAGGCTGGAGGGGACTTTGAGAAGTCATCTAGTCCAGCCCCTTGTGCTGAGGCAGGACCAAGTAAACCTAGGTCATAAGTGACAGGTTTTTGTCTGGCCTGTTCTTAGAAACTTCCAGCGATGGGAATTCTACAACCTCCCTTGGAAGCCTGTTCCAGAGCTTCACTACTCTTACAGTTAGAAAGTGTTTCCTAATATTTAACCTAAATCTCCCTTGCTGCAGATTAAGCCCATTACTTGTTGTCCTATCTTCAGCGGACATGGAGAAAACCTGATCACAGTGCTCTTTGGAACAGCTTTGTAAATATTTGAAGACTGTTATCAGGTCCCTCCTCTGCTTTCTCTTCTCTAAACTAAACATGCCCAGGTCTTCCGACCTTTCCTCATAGGTTATGTTCTCTTATCATGTTTGTTGCTCTCCTTTGGACTCTTTCCAGTTTGGCCACACCTTTCTTAAAGTGCAGTGCCTAAAATTGGACACAGTACTCCAGCTGAGGCCTCACCCAGGTTAAACAATCTGTAAAATTAATCAGATTCCTCCATTTCTTCTTGGAAGCAGAATGGTTCCGCTATCAGAACTGGGCAAATAACAGCTGTTTTGGTTCATTGGCAATGCAAAAAATAGAAATTAAAAAATTGGATCCAATGAAATGTTTTGTTTGACCTGCAAAAAGCAAGCACTGGTTCCATTTTGAGCATTTTTAAATGCTTTTGATTGTTTGTTTTTTTTTAAAAAAACAAACGCAAAATTGAAGGACTTTTGGAAAAAATCATTTCAAACTGGTAAATTGAAGCATTTGGTATCAGAAATGTCAAAATTTAAATGTTTTTATTTTTATTTATTTTTGGAATTTGTTTTTAGCCTTAATTTTTTCCCAGACCAAAACAATTCAGTGAAATCAACATAAATTTATAAACTGTTTTGTTGTTGCCGAATTTGCGTTTTGTGCCCGAGTAAGTTTCATATGACAAATTCTGCCTAGCGCCCCCTGGAGTACCTACAGGGGGTATAAAGGTTCACAGTTTTGTCAGTTCACAGGTATCTGGGCCAAGACTTCAGCTCTTAGTCAATAATTTTTTGTCATGGTCCAAATTTCTTGGTCGAGATATACTCAAGCTCTGGACTCCAGAGAAACATTTTTCACACTGCAAGTGCCCATGTTCAAGGAACGTGTACAATGCTGTGAAATATACCCAGGGCCTATTGCTTATATTTTTAGTGCATTAAATGAAAAATAAAATCAAACCACTATATAACCTAAAAAACATCTCCAAGAAAGATGTAATAAATTGCAGCTGAGACTTTGAGAAAGTACTTAGATAAAATGTCGAATAGATGCAAATATCAGCATTAAAACACTTTCAGTCAACGGTTTTAAGTTTTGAATGAGTATTGTCAAATACAGTTATTAGAGGCATAGCTGTATATAGATAACATATTAAAAACTTTTTGGCCTTTTGTGGTTTCTTTAACCTAGGTATCCGAGTCTGAAAGAAAATAACACTTTGTACCCATGAACTCTTCAACCTTTCATCACAGAGTCAGAAGCACCTGGAAACCTTCTCTTGCTTGGTGATTTCTCTGACCTGTGTTTGCAAACCCACCACCCTCCTGGAGGCCACCCAACTTGCAGTGGATTCTCACCCAGACGCTAACATGTCCATCCTGCAGTTCCATGCCCCACCCAGTGTTGGTGGGTGCTCCACCCACCCAGTGGCCTGGATGACCGTAGGGGGATGCTCCCCAGCACCTGATAGCCTTAGGGACCCATGGCTGCAGGTGCTTCCCCCTCAGATCCTCCCCAAGCAGTGATGGCAGGTGCCCCTCCTGTCCGGTGGCCTCTGGTTCCACAAGAGAAGAATGCTTCACCCCCTCTCATCTTTCCATCCTGCACTGGGAGGAATCTCACCTACCTGTTGGCCTCTGTGTCCTAGCTGTTGCTTTGCTTAACCCTTTGTAGCCTATGATCCAATGTCTTCATGGATGCTGGGTCATAGGCAGCCTTTGCCGGCTGTGCTGGGCTTTGTTGATCACGATGAGTGTACCTCAGTGGTTCGGGGGCTTCTCGCTAGTCAGAGTAATTTTCCATTCCTGTCAGGGCCAGCTACAGGCTATGTGCTGCCCCTGAAACTTCTGACTGAGGGATGGGGAAAATAAGGAGGGAGGCAGCCAGCAACTCTCATGTCTGTAAGATTCTCTGGTGCAGAGAGAGCTCCTCTCAATTCTCTGCAATCCCAAGTCTACACCGGGACCGGCAGGGCTAGAACAAAGCGTGTCCCGCTTCCCGCTGTAGCCCCGAGTCCTGGCACGATTCCAGGAAGGGCTAAAGCCCCGAGTCCTGGCACACCCCGCGGTCCGCTGGAAAGTCTCTGGCGGTCCGGGTTTGGACCACACGGGCTGCCTATTGACGACCCCATCTTAGCCCATGCAAGGAAGGGGTCAGGGCCAGTTCAGATAATGCTGCCAAAATGTAACTGCAGCTCTGGGGCCTTTTATCTTTCCAAGTTAGGCGCTGAGAAAATTGTCCCTCCCCCGCCACCCCCCCCCGAAAACACCTTCAGAACTGCTCCTTTCTCTAGCCGTCATCTCAGAGGAGAAACGGAGAAGTTACTTGCTTTTGCCAGATGGCTACCAGCTTGGCTAGCTAAGTCAGTCCCTGGGTGCTTCTCTCCTATTTCTGACACCGGGGAGGTAAGATTTAGGGGCAAGAGCTGGAATAGCCGTAGTCCCATTTCAGAGCAGAGTGAAATATCCTTGCGTGTTTCACCTTGGCATTTCCATGACAATCGCTCGGCACAGCCTGCGTTAAATTCCCCGGCCTGCGCTCGACAGGATGTCAGACTGAATGATCATAACGACCCCTTCTGACCTTAAACCAGAGGTGGGCAAACTGCGGCCCGCAGGCCACATCTGGCCCGCGGGACCGTCCTGCCCGGCCCTTGAGCTCCCGGCCTGGGAGGCTAGTCCCCGGCTCCCCGCCTACTGTCCCCCGTTGCCCGCAGCCTCAGCTCGCCGTGCCGTCAGTGCTCTGGGCAGCATGGCTGCCAGTCCTGGTAAGGGGCGGGGAGCGGGGGGGATGATTAAGGGGCAGGGGGTCCCGGGGGCAGTCAGGAGACAGGGAGCGGGGGGTGGGGTTGATAGGGGGGTCCTGCCAGTCCTGGTAAGGGGGAAGGGAGCGGGGGGGGGAGGTTAGGGGCGAGGGGTCCCGGGGGGGGGGCGGTCAGGTGACAGGGAGTGGTTGGATAGGCATGGGAATCCCAGGGGGCCTGTCAGGGGGAGGGGATGTGGATAGGAGTCAGGGCAGTCAGGGGCCAATGAGCAGGGGGGTTGGATAGAGGGTGGGGTCCTGTGGGGGCTGTTAGGGGGCGGGGGTGTGGATAGGGATGGGGGCAGTCAGGGGACGGGGGGGTTGGATAGGAGGGCAGTGTCCCAGGAGGGGGCGGTCAGGGGACAAGGAGCGGGGGTGGGGTGGATAGGTGTGAGAGTCCCAGGGTTGGATACAGGGTGGGATCCCAGGGGTGGTGTGGTCAGGGGACAAGGAGCAGGGGGGTTAGATAGGTGTGGGAGTCCCGGGGGGCCTGTCAGGGGGAGGGGATGTGGATAGGGGTCGGGGCAGTCAGGGGACCGTGAGCGGGGGGGTTGGATGGGGGTGGGGTCCTGAGGGGGCTGTTAGGGGGTGGGGGTGTGGATAGGGATGGGGGCAGTCAGGGGACGGGGGGTTTGGTGGGGGGTGGGGTCCCAGGAGGGGGTGGTCAGGGGACAAGGAGTTGGGGGTGTGTGTGGATAGATGTGGGAGTCCCGGGGTTGGATACAGGGTGGGATCCCAGAAGGACGTGGTGGTCAGGGGACAAGGAGCAGGGGGGTTGGATGGGGGTGGGGTCCTGGGGGGGGCTGTTAGGGGGTGGGGGTGTGGATAGGGATGGGGGCAGTCAGGGGACAGGGGGTTTGGATAGGGGGTGGGGTCCCAGGAGGGGCGGTCAGGGGACAAGGAGTGGGGGTGTGTGTGTGGATAGATGTGGGAGTCCTGGGGTTGGATACAGGGTGGGATCCCAGAAGGACGTGGTGGTCAGGGGACAAGGAGCAGGGGGGTTGGATAGGGGGTGGGGTCCTGGGGGGGCTGTTAGGGGGTGGGGGTGTGGATAGGGATGGGGGCAGTCAGGGGACAGGGGGTTTGGATAGGGGGTGGGGTCCCAGGAGGGGGTGGTCAGGGGACAAGGAGTTGGGGGTGTGTGTGGATAGATGTGGGAGTCCCGGGGTTGGATACAGGGTGGGATCCCAGAAGGACGTGGTGGTCAGGGGACAAGGAGCAGGGGGGTTGGATAGGGGGTGGGGTCCTGGGGGGGGCTGTTAGGGGGTGGGGGTGTGGATAGGGATGGGGGCAGTCAGGGGACGGGGGGGTTGGATAGGGGGTGGGGTCCCAGGAGGGGGTGGTCAGGGGACAAGGAGTGGGGGTGTGTGTGTGGATAGGTGTGGGAGTCCTGGGGTTGGATACAGGGTGGGATCCCAGAAGGACGTGGTGGTCAGGGGACAAGGAGCAGGGGGGTTGGATAGGGGGTGGGGTCCTGGGGGGGGCTGTTAGGGGGTGGGGGTGTGGATAGGGATGGGGGCAGTCAGGGGACGGGGGGGTTGGATAGGGGGTGGGGTCCCAGGAGGGGGTGGTCAGGGGACAAGGAGTGGGGGTGTGTGTGTGGATAGGTGTGGGAGTCCCGGGGTTGGATACAGGGTGGGATCCCAGAAGGACGTGGTGGTCAGGGGACAAGGAGCAGGGGGGTTGGATAGGGGGTGGGGTCCTGGGGGGGGCTGTTAGGGGGTGGGGGTGTGGATAGGGATGGGGGCAGTCAGGGGACGGGGGGGTTGGATAGGGGGTGGGGTCCCAGGAGGGGGTGGTCAGGGGACAAGGAGTGGGGGTGTGTGTGTGGATAGATGTGGGAGTCCCGGGGTTGGATACAGGGTGGGATCCTGGAAGGGCATGGTGGTCAGGGGATAAGGAGCAGGGGGGTTGGATGGGGGTGGGGTCCTGGGGGGGGCTGTTAGGGGGTGGGGGTGTGGATAGGGATGGGGGCAGTCAGGGGACAGGGGGTTTGGATAGGGGGTGGGGTCCCAGGAGGGGCGGTCAGGGGACAAGGAGTGGGGGTGTGTGTGTGGATAGGTGTGGGAGTCCTGGGGTTGGATACAGGGTGGGATCCCAGAAGGGCGTGGTGGTTAGGGGACAAGGAGCAGGGGGGTTGGATAGGGGGTGGGGTCCTGGGGGGGCTGTTAGGGGGTGGGGGTGTGGATAGGGATGGGGGCAGTCAGGGGACAGGGGGTTTGGATAGGGGGTGGGGTCCCAGGAGGGGGTGGTCAGGGGACAAGGAGTTGGGGGTGTGTGTGGATAGATGTGGGAGTCCCGGGGTTGGATACAGGGTGGGATCCCAGAAGGACGTGGTGGTCAGGGGACAAGGAGCAGGGGGGTTGGATAGGGGGTGGGGTCCTGGGGGGGGCTGTTAGGGGGTGGGGGTGTGGATAGGGATGGGGGCAGTCAGGGGACGGGGGGGTTGGATAGGGGGTGGGGTCCCAGGAGGGGGTGGTCAGGGGACAAGGAGTGGGGGTGTGTGTGTGGATAGGTGTGGGAGTCCTGGGGTTGGATACAGGGTGGGATCCCAGAAGGACGTGGTGGTCAGGGGACAAGGAGCAGGGGGGTTGGATAGGGGGTGGGGTCCTGGAGGGGGCTGTTAGGGGGTGGGGGTGTGGATAGGGATGGGGGCAGTCAGGGGACGGGGGGTTTGGATAGGGGGTGGGGTCCCAGGAGGGGCGGTCAGGGGACAAGGAGTGGGGGTGTGTGTGTGGATAGATGTGGGAGTCCCGGGGTTGGATACAGGGTGGGATCCTGGAAGGGCATGGTGGTCAGGGGACAAGGAGCAGGAGGGTTGGATAGGGGGTGGGGTCCTGGGGGGGCTGTTAGGGGGTGGGGGTGTGGATAGGGATGGGGGCAGTCAGGGGACAGGGGGTTTGGATAGGGGGTGGGGTCCCAGGAGGGGCGGTCAGGGGACAAGGAGTGGGGGGGTGTGTGTGTGTGGATAGGTGTGGGAGTCCTGGGGTTGGATACAGGGTGGGATCCCAGAAGGGCGTGGTGGTCAGGGGACAAGGAGCAGGAGGGTTGGATAGGGGGTGGGGTCCTGGGGGGGCTGTTAGGGGGTGGGGGTGTGGATAGGGATGGGGGCAGTCAGGGGACAGGGGGTTTGGATAGGGGGTGGGGTCCCAGGAGGGGCGGTCAGGGGACAAGGAGTGGGGGGGTGTGTGTGTGTGGATAGGTGTGGGAGTCCTGGGGTTGGATACAGGATGGGATCCCAGAAGGGCGTGGTGGTTAGGGGACAAGGAGCAGGAGGGTTGGATAGGGGGTGGGGTCCTGGGGGGGCTGTTAGGGGGTGGGGGTGTGGATAGGGATGGGGGCAGTCAGGGGACAGGGGGTTTGGATAGGGGGTGGGGTCCCAGGAGGGGCGGTCAGGGGACAAGGAGTGGGGGTGTGTGTGTGTGTGGATAGGTGTGGGAGTCCTGGGGTTGGATACAGGGTGGGATCCCAGAAGGGCGTGGTGGTCAGGGGACAAGGAGCAAGGGGGTTGGATAGGGGGTGGGAGTCCTGGGGGGGCTGTTGGGGGCAGGGGTGTGGATAGGGGGTGGGGCAGTCAGGGGACAAGGAGCAGCGGGGTTGGATAGGGGGTGGGGTCCTGGGGGCGGGGGTCCCGGAAGGGGGCAGCCAGGGGACCAGGAGCAGCGGGGGTTGGATGGGTCAGGGATTCTGAGGGGGGCAGTCAGGGGGCGGGAAGTGGGAGGGGGCGGATAAGGGACGGGGGCCAGGCTGTCTGGGGAGGCCCAGCCTTCCCTGCCCGGCCCTCCATACCGTTTTGGAACCCCGATGTGGCCCTCAGGCCAAAAAGTTTGCCCGCCCCTGCCTTAAACTCTATGAATCTCCAAAAAAATAGATCATCATAGAAGCCGGTCTCCACATCCTAGCTCTGCTTCTGCTCGGCCAGACTCAGTCTGCGGAAGACGTGAGGACAAGTGCAGCGGGCACTCAGGATCTGGCCGAAGAAACGTTTACCCGGAAGGAGGCTCGAGGGTTTACTGAAAAGCAGTACCTACCTCCCAGGGTCTGCGAGAGTCGAGAGAGATCCCACCTCCCAGCGGGGTGTCCGCTGTGCGTTATATGGCAGAAATGCAGAGTCACTCTGGGACAGAGATCCTGTCTTGCAGGGTGGTCTTGGCTCTGTTTCACACAGCAGAAAAGCAGAGTTGCTCTCTAGATCTTGTCTTCCAGGGAGGCATCTGCTCTACTTTCGGTAGCAGAACAGCTGAGTCAAGCAGGTGTTGTGAGCAGGATATGGGAACAAGGGCATGGCTGGCTTCTCTCTGGGCATGTGGGAAATCAGCACAAGAGAAGTCACAAGCCAGAGACACTTTGCATCCTCCTCCTCTCACGTGATGCTTGGCACAGTCCCTGATGCTATTTGTGTCTGGCTGGGGATGAGCCAAGATGAAATGGAGGTGGTGTGATCTAAGGTCATGGCATTCACTGCAGTGCCGGCTTGCCCTTCATCACACAGCATGGCTGGCAGGACAAGACAAGCTGCATGAGATGGAGGGGAGAGGGCAGTTGGTTTCTGCTCCCTCCACCACACATGGGCTGTTTTAGATTGGCTCATTTGGGTGCTGCCACGCTTAACTAGGCACCTGTATACCTCACTTGCACTTCAACACAGTTCACTTTCAGGATCTTGCTCGAGGAGCCTCTTGGCAACTTTAGGCATCTTTAGCATCTGGTCCTAAGTAACAAGTTCCCGGCAGACGGATGGAGAAGTGAGATAAAAAACATCAAACACTCTTGGTGGACGGTTGCAATGAAACACAACTTTTATTCTTAGTGTAATGACCGAAGCCCCCAAATTATGAATGATCACTCTTCTTAGTAAATAAACCAGAGTCCTGTCCACCTTTTTGTTCTTCGGAGGTGAACCAAAGTCCCAGCATGCCTTGCGTTTATAATTTGTTGTATTTCAGATGAACCTAAGCTGAACTTTAGCTGACCTAGTCCAGATACCAAGAAAAGGGTCACTTGTAATTGGTATGTGGCAGGCGTTTCCTGCGGTTAATTAAAATCATCTACTGTAAGATGCGTTTTGCTGATCAGGAATTGCTCTAACCAATGTTTCCTGTCATAATGACTTGGTTACAGAGATCTTTTGCAGCTGATAAAATAATGGATCGTTGAACAGAGGCTGTTAGCTTCTCAGTTGATAAGTTGGAGACAGGTCAGAAAAGAGCCATGAGAATCATAGATTCATAGATACTAAGGTCAGAAGGGACCATTATGATCCTCTAGTCTGACCTCCTGCATAACGCAGGCCACAGAATCTCACCCACCCACTCCTGCGAAAAACCTCTCACCTATATCTGTGCTATTGAAGTCCTCAAATCATGGTTTAAAGACTTCAAGGAGCAGAGAATCCTCCAGCAAGTGACCCATGCCCCATGCTACAGAGGACGGCGAAAAACCTCCAGGACCTCTTCCAATCTGCCCTGGAGGAAAATTCTTTCCCGACCCCAAATATGGTGATTAGCTAAACCTGGAGCATATGGGCAAAATTCACCAGCCAGATACTACAGAAAATTCTTTCCTGGGTAACTCAGATCCCACCCCATCTAACATCCCATCACAGGCCATTGGGCCTATTTACCATGAATATTTAATTACCAAAACCATGTTATCCCATCATACCATCTCCTCCATAAACTTATCGAGTTTAATCTTAAAGCCAGATAGATCTTTTGCCCCCACTGCTTCCCTTGGAAGGCTATTCCAAAACTTCACTCCTCTGATGGTCTAATTTCAAGTCTAAACTTCCTGCTGGCCAGTTTATATACATTATATCATCAAAGGATTAGAAAACCTGCCTTATAGTGAGCAACTGAAAGAGCTCAATTTATTTTGCTTCACAAAGAGAAGGATAAGGGGTGACCTGATCACAGTCTATACCTATCTGAAGGGGAAAAATATTTAATAATGGGCTCTTCAATCTAGCAGAGAAAGGTCTAACACAATCCAATGGCTGGAAGTTGAAGCTAGAAACATTTGGACCGGAAGTCAGGCGTAGATTTTTAACAGTGAGAGTAATTAACCATTGGAACAATTTCCCCAGGGTCGTGGTGGATTCGCCCTCACTGATAATTTCTAAATCAAGACTGGATGTTTCTTCTAAAGATCTGCTCTAGGAATTATTTGGGGGCAATTCTCCGGCCTGTGTTACACAGGAAATCAGACTAGATGATCACAGTGGTACCTTCTGGCCTTGAAATATATGAATCCATTATGTAAATCAGATACCATGAAAAGAGGTTCACAGTCCATAGGTCATTTCCTTTGTCTCTTTTCTGGAAAGCCACATAGTCTATAAAGGGATGCCTGTTTCTATAGAAGTGCGTTGTAATAGACAAAATAGTGTAATGGATAAGGAATATACATAAATGTAGTGTAATTGGTAAGATTCATAATGGACAAAATGGACAAGGAACATCTGGTGTGTAGCAGATGTGTTCTGAAATCAATGTAACAGCTAACCAGTAATCTACTGATTAATGTCTAAGCCTTAAAAGCTAATTGTGATTGCAAATTTTCCCAGTGGTAATTAAGTAATTACAGCTGTCATTGGCTTATTGATTCAAAATCAAATCAAATCATGAGAAAGGATTGTCTTTGTTCTACACCAGTATATAAGGGGACATAATTTTAGGAGCTAGCTGGAAGAATCCAATGCTGCTAAACTGTTGTCCAGACTGATTTAGTATAGTTCTCTGAAAACATCTATCCAGAGTGCAGTGGCAGTCAAAAAAGCTTAACAGAATGTTAGGAACCATTAGGGAAAGGATAGATAATAAAACTGAAAAGAGCGTACTGCCTCTATATAAATCCATGGTACGCCCACACCTTGAATACTTCATGCAGTGCTAGTCACCCCATCCCAAAACATATATTAGAATGGGAAAAGGTCCAGAGAAGAAAAACAAGAATGATTATGGGTATGGAACAGCTTCCATTTGAGGAGAGATTAAAAAGATGAGAATCTTAGAAAAAAGAAGACTAGGAGAATATGGTAGAGGTCTATAAAATCATGACTGGTGTGGAGAAAGTGAATAGCAAAGTGTTATTTATCCCTTCACATAACACAAGTATTAGGGGTCACCCGATCAAATCAATAGGCAGCAGGTTTAAAACAAACTAAAGGAAGTACTTCTTCACACAACGCACAGTCAACCGGTGGAGCTCCTTGCCAGAGGATGTTGTGAAGGCCAAAGTATAACTGGGTTAAAACAAATTAGATAAGTTCACGAAGGATAGGTCCATCAATGGCTATTAGCCAAGATGGTCAGGGATGCAACCCCGTGCTCTGGGTGCCCCTAAGCCTCCAACTGCCAGCAACTGGGACTGGACAACAGGGGATGAATTGCTTGAAATTGCCCTGTTCTGTTCGTTCCCTCTGAAGCGTCTGGCACCGGCCACAGTCAGAAGACAGGATACTAGGCTAGCTGGACCATGGGTCTGACCCAGTATGGCCACTCTTATGTATACTTTTCCTTTGTGTATTCTGCTGTTAATTTTTGACTAATAATCTCTGATTAAATAATCCCAATTGAGCCAATTATTTGACATCTTTCTTAGTTATTGTTGTTATTTAAATTCAAACTGTTTAAGAATTGCTCAGCCATCAAGATCTTCTAGAAAAGGCAGGACAGAGGCCTGAAAGAATCAAAAAAACCCTCAGACGTCTAATTGTGGGGTTTCTTAAGACTTTCTAAATAGCCCGAGGAAAGTCAATATTTGCAGCCTTGCACCAGAATGTACCACTGGTATAAATTGAAGAGACTTCCCTTTTTCCCTGTCTGTGAATGAGTGAATTGAAGTATAGATGTCAAATATTAAAATATTATACTATTTTGCCCGATAGAGTAGAGGGAAAAATAGGGAACTAGATGGAATAAACTTCTGTGATTAAATGAAGTTATATGGGGAAAAGGGAAGTCAACTTTAAGTAGGCTTGGCAGAATTGGAGTTTTTTAAAATCATTTTGATGGATTTTTGGTGATTTTTATCAATTTGAGGTTTCACTATTGCGAGGGTATTTTGGGGGAGGATCAGACAACAGCGGGGGTCAGACAGTGATTATATAAAGACAGTAGATGTTGAGATGCAAAAAGTTAAAGCTTTATAACCATTAAAACAGAAATGGTCAACATCACATGTCACAGTGTGTAAAGTTAATAGCCTTAAATCAAACTCTGGTAAATGCTCGGGCAGGAATTTTCTTACTTTGCCTCTTTGTAAATGTCGATGATTATGGATGGAAATATGTTTCCACCCGTTTGTGCGGGTAGGGTGAAATCGACGTTTACCCACATTTACTGATAATAATCTAGTACTTTCAAACCTATTTATAGCCTGTCTCTGCTTTGGGTTAGGGAAGGGATGGCTGGATGGGGCAATGGCTCCCTCTTGTGTCCCGTAGATGGAGTCTCTCCTCAGTGCTCTAGCCAGGATTTTGGTTAGTTTGGCTTTCTGATATTGTCCTATCGCGCCGTTGAAACGGTTCCTTCCCCTGTGCAATCTCACCCTTTCTGCACTGCATTTCACCAGCCGCCCCGTTACCCAGTTATCTGCATCTTTTAGCCTGGAGCCCTTCACAATCCTCCCACACCAAAATAATTTGGTAGTGTCAGTAAAGTTCCCCTCTCACTCTTCACCCTAAAAGAAAAGGAGTACTTGTGGCACCTTAGAGACTAACCAATTTATTTGAGCATGAGCTTTATATATACACATTATATATATATAATATATATATATTCTCTGTGTATATATAAAGCTCATGCTCAAATAAATTGGTTAGTCTCTAAGGTGCCACAAGTCCTCCTTTTCTTTTTGCGAATACAGGCTAACACGGCTGTTACTCTGAAACAACTCTTCACCCTGTAATCCTAGGCCGTTAATTAAATATTGAACAGTCCTGATCCTATCTGTGATCGCTGGGACCCCTGTTAGCCCACAGCAATTGTTCCCACCCCCACCCCGCCACGCCTACAGCTGTGCCCCTGACAGCACCGAACTCCAGGGCCGACCTCCTGGGCAACTCCTGCGCTCCCCACTAGCCACAGCTCCCCCTGTGTCAGTCAGCACCGCTGCAGCCTGCCTCCCTTGTGCAAGCCCCCCAGCCATGCAGCCCCCCAGCCACCACCTGCATGTCTGCGGTTCCTTGCCTCACAGCTCTCCATCGCCCCTCCCCTCCCCCCACGCAGAGGGATCAGACTCCCCCACAGGGCAGCAACAGGCCCGTGTTCAACCATCCAGTTTTCTAGGGGATCCTTTTAAAATTAACATCCCCTCCCCCCACTGGGAAATAAACAACTAAATCCCTCTCTGTCCCGGGTGGTCTCAACCGTCAGAGCGCCCCGCAGACCCCAGCTCTCCCAGGCCTGTGCCCCCAAACACCAGCTGCAGGATTTCAGCTCTACCCTTGCCCCTCTGGAGGGGATCCAGACGGAAACAGGCCCCCGGCTCAGACTCTAGCCCGCCAAAGACTTGCCCCTTCCCTCCTGCAGACAGACCGCTTCACTGAGGTACGCGGCTGAGGGTTCGGTTGCCCTGAACCCCGCCCTCTGGGCTTCTTGAGGCTGGGCCTGTTGCTCTTCAGTCACACTGCGAGGGGAACCACGTTTAATCCCCCCCCCCGGACCGACAAAATTGAAGTGAGTTTTAATCTGAATGTTTGCCCTGGTGCTGTGGGCGTCCCCCAGGAGGATGAGGGCAGCTCGTTCATGGGAGCAGGGCGGGTCGCAGCCAGTCTCTCCTGCGGTGACAGGTAATTTACTAGTCATAGGAGCAGTGACTTGACCGGGGGGCTCCGACACTGCTGGTCTGTGCTCTCACCAGTACGCTGCTGGCAACTCCGCATTGGCCCTGGCTCAGCCCCTCCTGTTGGAGCTGCTCTGTTTTGTACAAATCATTAAACAGCCGAGGGACGGGAACCTGGTTCTGTCATATCCCAGGTGAATGCGCTAATCGCAGGGCCATGGAGTCTTGCTCCTTCTCAGCCCCAGTGAATATTTCACAGCCTCATCGAATATCAGGGTTGGAAGGGACCTCAGAAGGTCGTCTAGTCCCAGAGGTGAAAGTAAGCCGGTACGCCCCAGTACGGCGTACCATCAAGAGCCAGTGCACCATACCGGGGTGGATCGGCTTCCGCAGGTGCAATTTAAAGGACCTGCAGCTCCCAGCAGGCTCCGGGGACGTTTAAAGGGCCCGGGGCGGTAGTGGTGGCCGGAGCCCCGTCCCCGGAGCCCTGCTGCCGGAGCCCTGGGCAAGCAATGGCAGGGCTCCGGGGATGATTTATTCATGGCGGGGTTGGACGGTAGGAGAGGGTCGAACAATAATTATTTAATGACAGTTGAGGTTAAGGTTCAAAAAGTTAAAACTTTATAACTCTTCAAGCAAAATTATCAACATCTCATGTCAAAACGTACAAAGTAACCAGCCTCAAATCAAGCCCTGATAAGCTTTCATGCAACGTTTGTCTGTAAATTTCAATGACCATCGATGGAAATATATTTTTGTCGGCTTGTGTGCGTATGGCGAAATCGCTGTTTACTGACAGAAGTCTTGTCCTTCCAAGCCTACTCATACCACAGGGGAGTGCCTTAACCCCTTGGACATTCACACCATGTTCCAACCTGCTGTCCTTTGTCCTACCTGTGTGCAGAGAACTCCTGCGGGGCCACGCCAGTCAGGTAGGTAGGGGAATGCCTAGTTTGAGAATCCCTCTTCAGGGTCGTGGGGGCACAGGAGAGGCCTCCAAACTCTGGGTCAGCATCAGCAGCTGAGCGTTGATTTAGTTGGGGGTTGGTCCTGCTTTGAGCAGGGGGTTGGACTAGATGACCTCCTGAGGTCCCTTCCAACCCTGATGTTCTATGATCCTTTTCTGTGATATTCAACATGTGTCTTTCAAACTGGTTTGACAGGATGTCCCTGGTCTCTCTGACAGAGCAGCAGCAGGAACTGAGTTCCTGAGCAGAAAACAATTAGAGTGGTGTGTGAACAAGGGGAAGGAGAGGGAGTGTCTGCTCTGTGGTTTGCCCCATAGATGAACTTTGTTCCTTAGGGGCCACTGAACTTTGCTGTATCAGCTACCAAAAGGGAAGCTTTTTGCTCCTTCCTGACTGCGTTTGCAGCCGTTTTACAACGGCACCAGGAAATGCCCGTGTGCTGTCCCCAGCTGCTCTGGTCCCCAGCTGAACTGTCCTTTCAGAAGGGCTCTTTGTTTTCATGGCCAGAGTTGATTTCTTCCAATACTTCTTGTCCTGTTTGGCTGCAGCTATGAGTCACCCTGGCCAGGCGTCTTCAGCTGTGTGTTGAACTTCCTCCTGTCAGTGAGCGAAAAGGGGAACGGCAAAGTAGAAATTCGCTTTTCTTTGTTCTAAATCATGATCTGTTCAAAAATGGAGCCTGCTACTCCCGATTTTAGCCCCTCTTATTGGCTGTGTAAAAGCATCAGGGTACCCGCAGTGGTGACTGATGTCAGGCGACGGTACCATACTTAGATGTTCCTCCCCTGCCTCAGTTGTTTATGTCCCAACACTCACCCTCCAACCAAAGTGAATTGGAATGTCTACTAAAGTCTCCTTCCATATCTAATGTATTTTGTCCTCTGCACCATCCAAACTTATGGCCTTATGGGTAAATTCCTCCCTCCATTTCCCCATGCATATTTCTCCAGCATCTGGGCCAGCTAACTGTCCTGTGTGCTGCAGACTGGATGTTCTCTGTCCTCTCTTCACTCCCGTCTCCCTTTCCTATTCCCATTGACCTCCATGGGGTCACTCCAGATTTGCACTGGAGTTCCTGAGATCAGAATCTGGCCCTGCTCCACTGGCATGGGTGGAGTCACTCTGGATTTACACCTGGGGTCATGGAAAGGAGAACCTGGTTCCTCATCTCCTGTCTGAAGTTAACCTGGCCAGTCTTTTCCTGTATCCTCATATCTTAGCTGTCCTCTCTCACTTATTTCTCCTCTTCTGCTATAGATAGCCTTGCTCACCCTTTCTACCTTTCCTTTTAAGGGTTGTTCCTGGAACTGGATTTGGGAAGGATCCTCTCTGATGATTTTATTTCCTATTTGAATCAGGGATCCTACCATGGAAACCCTTGTTTGGAGCTAAGGTCACTTAAGTGCAAAACCCGCCCATGCAATTCCAGGGATTAAAAAAGGAAATGTCTAGTTAAAGGACACATAGTTAACTTAACTTACCATACCACCCACACGTCACGTTAAGCTAGTGCCGCCTGGGTGCGCTGCCAGAACAAACTCCCATGAACGATCAACAGATGAAAAGAAGACAATGCGCACATCACATTCTGCTAGCTCGCATTCTAATGCAAAGTCTGAACTCTGTCTCCGGCAATGTTAACACACATTTATTTTTGACACCTCTGCCCTGGTTAGGTGTAGGATATGTTGTGAGAGTCTGGACTTGATGTTTGGAATTAGAAGTGGCTGGGAGTGCTAGGATTCCCTCTGAGATCTTTTTCTACTCGGGTTATCTAGAACACCTCGTCCAGTTCCAGGAGAATGCTCCGTCCAGTTCTCTGGGGTCCAAAAACTCAGTTCGACTCCAGCTTGTCACTGAGCCTACTTTATTAGGCAGCGGGGTTAGGTACAGGGTGATAACATAGTTCCAAATCATGTCTCCACAATTTATTGACGTTTTTGCTAGTTACTACTTCTTGAATCTAGTTGGTTTGGACATCATATTGCTCATGTAAGGACCAGTCACTCTGCAGATGGTGGAAGGACCAACTGCTTGTGTCCTCACCTTGTGACACCTAAGACAGAAAATATCATATTGCCTCATAAAATCCATAGTACGCCCACATCTTGAATATTACATGCAGGTTTGGTTGCCCCATCTCAAAAAAGGTATATTAGACTTGGAAAAGGTTCGGAAAAGGGCAACAAAAATTATTAGGGGTATGGAACGGCTGCTGTCAAGGCTGATTCCCCACTCTGGCACTCCGAGTGCAGAAGGTGGGGGCCCGCAAGGATTCTAAAAATTAATACTGGCTACTCCAGGCTTGTATTAAACTCCCAAGGTTACAGTTTCTCTCTGACCTTGGATGGGTAGATGCTGCCACCACCCAAATGCAAAAACCCCCCTTGAAACCAGAAAGGCGCACTTGGGAATTCCTTCCTGTGGGGTACCCTCAAACCCTTTCACCCCCGCTCCGGGGAAGAGCTGAGAAAGAAAAACAAAGGAAATCAGCTGTTGCCACCAGCTAATGAAACAACATATACACAAACCTCTTCAGAAACCAAAAATCCAATTCTGTTTTTAACAAAGGTAAATTTTATTAAAAAGAAAATACATCTGGAACTTAGGCTTTTTGCTAGATCTTAAAAAAAAGTTACAAAAATTAAGCATCAAGATCGCTCTCTTGAGGCTCAGCTTAAAGGTTACAAGCAAAACAAAAGCATCTGGAGTTAATACAGAGGAGTCCACAATGAAAACTAAAAGAAATAATTCCTAATCACATCTTCCTAGGCATTCCCTGAATTTACTTACATTTCTGGGGTTCAGTTTAGGTAGGATCTGATGGTTTTTCATAGCTGGCTTAAAGCTTCTCAGAGCATAACTGCTCCCTGTTTCCCTCTTTACTGGAGAACCACAACACACAGGCAAAGGGAAGGGTTTTTTTTCCCCATTTTAAAAAGTTCTAGCCCTCCCATTGGCTCTTTTGGTCAGGTGCCCACTATTTTGGTCAGGGCTTGTTAACCCTCTACAGGTAAAGCAAGTAGAGAACAGCTACCAAGAGGAATTTTATAGCTAACTGGCTGGCTGGGTGTCCATAAAAGGGAGCTACCCCCATCCCCCCTCATTTATCACAGCTGCCATATGCGGAGAGATTAATAAGACTGGGACTTTTCAGTTTGGAAAAGAGACGACTAAGGGGGGGATATGATAGAGGTCTATAAAATCATGACTGGTATGGAGAAAGTAAAGAAGGAAGTGTTATTTACTCCTTTTCATAACACAAGAACTAGGGGCCACCAAATGAAATGAATAGGCAGCAGATTTAAAACAAACCAAAGGAAGTATTTCTTCACACAACGCACAGTAAACCTGTGGAATTCTTTGCCAGAGGATGTTGTGAAGGCCAAAACTATAATTGTATTCTAAAGAGAGCTAGATAAGTTAATGGATGATAGGTCCATCAATGGCCTCTGTTTGCCAGGAATGGGCGACGGGATGGATCACTTGATGATTACCTGTTCTGTTCATTCCCTCTGGGGCACCTGGCACTGGCCACTGTTGGAAGACAGGATATTGGGCTAGATGGACCTTTGATCTGACCCAGTGTGGCCGTTCTTATGTATATTTTAAGCATATCTGTTCCGGCTGGTCCCAGTTATCGCAAGTAGCTGGAAAACACCGTCTCCAGCACACAGCCTCTCACACCCTTGTTTACAGTTTAACCTTGTGCTCAAATCAAGCTATCTGCAAGTTTACTCAAGCCTACAATGGGATGTGTGGGGACCATCTCGTATCTCTCCTCCACCCACCCACCCACCCCCGTTCCCACTCATCCCAACTTTCTCACACAGTCACCCAATTTGTACGTGCAATTGCTGATGGCTTCCTATTGCACTCTGCTTGCAGAAACCATGTCCAGCTCTCCATGCCAGGAACGCGTACCTCACTTAAAATCCCTCTGGCACTACACTAAGCATTCCTATTGCACTGTGGGCAGGTCTACACTACCCGCCAGATCAGCGGGAAGCGATCCATCGATCCCCGAGCGCTCTCCTGTCGACTCCAGTATTCCACCGCTGCGAGAGGCGCAAGCGGAGTCGACGGGGGAGCGGCGGCAGTCGACTCAGCGCTGTGAAAACGCTGTGGCAAGTCGACCTAAATACGATAATGTTCTGCCAACGTTCTTAATCCAGCCGGATAGTTAGACGGTGTCTTGTTTTCTTTTGGATTCTGTTCTTAAAAGCGGAAATATTGTTCAGTTTCACTGGGCCCCTGCAGTCACACTCCAGTCTGCCGTATTCCTGGACAGGATCCCATCCTCACCTCCACATTCCGGGCCTTTCGCTCTTTGCACAACGGAAGTCATATAAAGGAACCACAGAGACACCAGATCTATTTAACTATTTAAATGCCCATTCACTCCGTATTATATCCGAAGATTTCAGATTCATCAGCTTGGAAATGACAACAGGGAGTCCACTGAGAATCTGATAGCAGCTCTACAAGTTTATTGAAAGGGAGGCTCCTATACACTACAGTTAGACAACGAACATTGTGAGGGCCAGGGCCCAAGGCTGGAACTCAGGGAAGAGGGTGAATGGAAGTTCTGCTTCGTCTCTGAGGGACCAAGCATATGTGTCGTGGTTACACTCCAAGAGAAGAAGTGGAAGATGAACAGACCCTTCGTGGAGAACCTTGCTTGAGCTGGACTTTTGTTTAGACTTTGGTTTACTTGGACTTTCGTTATCAAGAAAAAAAAAAGGAGGAATTGAGTGAAGTGGCCTACGTTTTTCAAGATTAAGGTAGGACCGTTTCACAGTACACAAGAGACAGCATGCCACACATTTTATTAACTATATTTTAATAAAACCTGTGTATTACAATTGCATTTAACTCATGGCCAAAAGCATTGGACAATCAGGTGAGCAGACCTAGTCAGCTTTGACATCTGTACACTTGTGACTATAGAGAGACTGATCTGTTTTCCTGGTGCTGGCTGACTAAAAAGGGAGAGAAACCCAGAGTTTCAACCCTGCTGAGTATAAGAGCTCTGTCAAACTCCGCTTCACAAACATTCTACGTCTGTGAAGTTTAGTTCTGTCCTGGACCAGAACTTCTATCCTTTGGATTTCTTGAGCCGTTCAGCGCTGCAAATATTAAGTGCTCTGTACTATCAGAATTTATGTCAAAGTTTAGGAGACGCCTCCAATTTGGATAAGCAAGAATGTGTTAGCTAGGATTCGGACAATTAAGATTTGATTACATCTAAAACAGGGAGCTTAGGGGTAGTTGATAAATGCAAAGATCTCCTGTATAAACAGAGTGTAAAAGTGGCACTTTTTTACAGGACTGGCCTGTTCCTTTGGTGTATTGGAGGCTACGTCTGGATGCCAAGCTAGGAGGGTGATTCCCAGCTCAGACACATACTGCTGCCGGCTCGGCAGGGGTATAAATAATTGTGAAGCCGTGGTAGCATTTTTTTTGCTGATGTAGCTATGCTGGCAAAAACCCTTCTTTTGCTTGGGGATCTGGTACAAGCTACACTAGCAAGAGGACTTTCTTAGTGGTATAAACCGAGTACACTAGGAGGCTTGGCCAGTATAGCTATGCTGGTGCAGATGTCTCACAAACCTTTCAAGTGTACACAAGGCCTGCAACCCATTAGAGAATGAGTTGCACAGTTGTAACGAAGGCTTTGGCTACGCTACAGAGCCAATGTCGGCACAGTGTAGACGCACCGTATGCTGATGTTTCCATTTTTCTGCTTGTGTAGGAACGCCACCTCCCTGGACCATGTTAGCCACAACCACAGATGTGCTCTTCTGTTGGCATTGCTGCATCTACACTGGGTTTTTTCCCGGCATAGCTATGTCATATGCGGGTGTGTTTTTTTTAATACCCTTGACCGACACAGTTACGCCAGTATAAGTTTTAAGGGTAGTCCAGGCCTAACTTGTTCTGCAGAATCTTTCCCTGGTGATGAGATGTGAGAAGGGAACAACTCGTAGAGTCCGGGCTGAGGTTTTTCAGGATTGTCAGTTAGACAAAAACAGCTTTTTATTGGCCACTGGAGCATGTTTGATGCTTATCGGGAGACGGTGAACCTTGGGGATGCACAATGCTGTCATGCCTCACCTTGAAAGATGATGTAGCACTCCTATGTTGATGTATCACATAGTTTCGTGATGCAAAATAAAACCAGTTTTCTTGCTTTCAGTCTCCATTTGAAAGCTGCAAATTGTACCAGAGTTTTCCATATTTCCCACAGATTACAAACACACACACTTTTAAAGAATATTAAACAAGTAACAGAAGTTACCGATTGTTGTTCTTCCGAATTGAATACACTGCCATTTACATGGATTTTCTCAGCGTGTTGGTTATTTCATTTTGAATGCTTCCTCCAGGCTCTCCAGAGCCTGCTCTTTGGTTATTTTTTCCCAGTCCCCTGGGAGATCAGCTGGTTCAGCATGATACCTTTCAGCAAATTCTTGATTGAACTCCTTAAAAACAAACTTCCAGTAATCAGAGGCGTTGATGCTGGGGTCCGGCTGGATGCGCCAGTTGGGAAAAATAGTGCGATAATCTTTAAAAGGATGATCCTTCCATTGTGTCTCCGGGCATTGGAATATGCAATTGGAAACCACAGCAGAGGAGCATAATTCATAAACTAGTATGTTTGTTTCAACGCATTGGTATGTCCCTAATCCTTGAGGCCGATGTACCGATGCAAAATGCTCCTTATGATCAGTACCTACTGCCTCACACGGGACTTTACAGAATGGACACTGCTTCCCACAGCCAAACACTCGCTTGAAGATTTCATCCTGGGGCTTCACTGACAGAAGGGAGAGTTTAGACTCTGTTTCCAAATTTTTGAATTCAGCTAAGATTTGTTGCTCCAGTTGAGAAAGGGAAGTCTGAATAAAAGCAGTGAATTTCCCAGTGTTAACTGTGTTTATAAACCGTATCCCCACTAAGCTGTTTTTGGAAATGACCAGATCTTTCTGCAGCACTTTGCAAAAGTTGTCTATAAAGGCCAAGACTGTGTTAGACTTATCTTCGGAGTTTTCCAGAGCACCCCTGACTCTCTCTATTACAGTGGATAGAATCTCTCTCTCCAAATCTTCCAGGCCTTCGTTTTCACTGTAGTGATCAACCAGGTGTCTCTGTATCCAGGTTTTCACAAAATCTTCATAGTTTTCAATATATCTCACATAGTTGTAAAAATTATTTTCCTCCAACAATTTTTTCTGTGTGGTAAATTGGAAAAAGCCTCGACTGGCGTAATCAATGGACTGTCCACTTCTGAGAATGTCATCTGATATTGCTATTCCTAGCCTCTTATTCATATAGTCCACCAGGGCAGGCTTCAGACACTGGTCACAGAAATCCCTGGCTCTCTTGTGACTTACCTCTTTGTCTAGGTAAAGATCTTTCAGGATGGAGAAATACTGAAGTTTAAGTTTCTTCTGACTTTTCTGAGGGTCAGTTTCTTTCATAAAATTATCATGGATTTCTTGAAACACACGAGCAGCTTCTCCCAAAATGTGAAGCTTCAGGTCAACTTCAAAGCAGCCACTCGTGTGAAGTTTTGAAACATCCTCCTGTTGGAGTCTCTCATTGATCATACACAGCAATTCTCTGCAATAGATTTCATCATAGTCTGCTTTGGAATTTGCTTTCTCATCAATGTAAGCAGAGCACTGGTGCATTAAGGATGTAGCAAGTTCCTCTGCTTTATGCCAGTTTTCCTTTGTGAACAGTTCCTTCAAAGTTTCAGACCATGCTAAATCTAAGTGTTCTTTTTTCATTGTGAAAGAACTCATTGAATAATGTAGCAAGCTCCCAGCTTCTTGATGAATCAGTCTCCCTCGAACCTCCAGGTCCTCTTCCAGCAGGCTTTGCATTTCTTGACAAATGGTTCGCTTCATTGAAGAAAATAACATTGACTCGGACAACACCCCTCTCCACATTGCCTGGAATTCCCGCTCCAGTTCCTCATTGTTCAGTTTACGCTCGCGACTCCTGCAGTCTTCCAGAAGCTTGTCAACCTCTTGTTCAATTATTTTCCTGAACTCAGCCTCGCTATTGTAATACCTACCATGGCGCTTTCTATTGTTCTTTGCTCTCTCCAGCTGTTGGTGTGAATAACGGTGAAACGTAGATGTCGTGCTTTTTGTGCTCCTGACGAAATCTTCTTTGATTTCTAACATATGCGTTGCTGTTGCTCCACCTTTTATATATTTTTCCAAACACTCAAAAATCTTGTCTTCTTCATGCTGCAGTTTCTGCTGGGTTTCCCGACTTAACTGGGTGAAGATCTCGCTCTCCAGTTCCTCTGGTGCCTGATTCTGGATGAAAGTTTCTTGTTCGGACAGCCAGAGATGCATCTTCTTTTGGAATTCCCATGCCAGTTCAGAAAACTTGGTAGACAGCTGGTTGTAGGCCTCCGTGGCAAGGGGGTTTCTGAAGCTGAAGCAGAAGTTCTCATGCTTCAGTGCGTTCCACAGGCTCTTCACCCATTCAATAAACTGGGGGATGTTTTTGGGAGGAATCTCAACTGAATGGATCCTTATCAACTGAAACAGGTGTTTCTTCAGCTTCCCCACGCTCTCACTGTATTCCAAGTTCACTGGCGCCATGGGAGGGACTCCGTGCCACAGGCTGGGGAGGTGCCAATCATGTATTTCTGGATCATAGTCCATAATATCTGAGAATGTCACTTCTTTGTGTAGTTTTTCCATCTTTGCTGCAGCTATGGTCATTTCATCCAGCTGCTCCAGGAGGTGCTTCCTGTCCCTCATGTTTTGTCCATGCGCAGACACATCACTGACGTTGTGATGCACAAATAAACACTGGGGTTTTTGCCTGATTTCCTTTATTCTGAGAAAGGCATGGACCATAATTTGCAGAAAATCCTTCATTTCGGTGACTTTCTCCATGGCCATGTTAACAATGGTTATGTCACTCAGTCCAATCACCAGTGTGGCCAGCTCACTGTCATGTTGATAACTATCCTCCAGCTTGGCTGTTTCAGGGGCTTTCAGGCCTTCTGTGTCTATCACCAGGATGAAATCACAGCTCAGGTCCTCCTGAAAGTTCTCTGCCACTTTAATGAGCGACATGAAGGCTCCTTGTGTACTTCGGTCACTGCTCACTGCAAATGGCAGGCCAAACATGGTGTTGAGGAGGGTGGATTTCCCAGTGCTCTGCACTCCCAGCACTGTTAGAACCAGCATTCTGGACTTTTCCCCCAGCTTGACATGGAGCTGGGTCAGAACATCTGTCACCCACTGCAGTGGGATGTTGGAGGCATCTCCATCAATCAGCTCCATGGGAAACCCTTCCAGCATCAGGTCAGCTGCTATGCCTGGGAGACGGGTGAATTGCTTTTCGCTTTCTGCCCTTTTGCCTTCCTTCACCATTGCGTGTTCAGCCTCATACAACTGCCCCAGCTCACGCATGAAATGCTCCACCCCTAGGGAACCGGCAGAGATGAATTCACCCAGTTCTTCTAGCTTTTGTGGGTCACCTGCCAAAGCATTATACTTAGCTTGTAGTCTGGAATGTTCATCCTTAGCAATGTGATCCAGTGTATATTTCAGCCATATGAGGAAGTGATGTTTTTCGACTGCAGTCAGTTGCTCTAGTCCATTGATAAATTTAATCAGCCCATCGTTAAGCTCACAATTATTTTGCTGGGCATGAAGCTCTGACAGTTTTTCTTTCAGCTGCACTTTATAGTCTTCAAGAGGGACAGTCCCTTGTTCTTTCATTCTGCACAGCTCTTTTTCAACTTTAGTCAAGGTATTCCACAGATCTCCTTGGAGTTTCAGCATTTCTGTCTTGCAGTTGGCCACATCTCTCATGTTCATGGTAATTTCTCTAGCCCACTCGCTTCCGCTCTGACATTCCTCACAGTCTTCATCTACCAGGACACCTAATTCATGTGCTGCTGTAGCCATGGCTTCCATATTTACTCTCTTGTTAGAGGAGTTCATTATGCTTCGTATCGTGTGCTGGAGATTTTCTACAAATTCTGTCTCATTTGTGGTGTTGCTTTTCTCCAGCACGTTTAATTTGTTCAGTTTCAGCACTGGGGCTAATTTACTAAGGAAACCCAGAGTTTGACTACATTTCTCAGCCTGGGCACTGAGGATGAAGTAGTATTCGGTGGCTGAGCCCTGCAGAGATGATAACAGTGCATATTGTCTCTCACTGATGCTCTCAGTAACTATGAACACTGCTGAGGAGACCTCTGTTAAAAAGCTGAACTGCAGCCAGTGCGACTCAATGTCTCCGCGCAGATTTGTAACCGCGACGGGTTCTGGGAAAAGATCTGAGCTCTCCTTCCCCGAAGGGAAATACCAGGAAATCTCCACCAGCCCATCTGCAACTTCCCGAGGGACATTCCCAGACTCCATGTCATGATGGATGAAGAAATCATAGTGCTGCTGGGAGGGGCTGAGAACCTTATTGAGGAGTTTGGACTTGGAGAAGCTGCAGCTCCCCATCCGTACAAAGGAAATGGTTGACATTGACGTGAGCACCAGGCTCTCCTCTCTGAACCCTCTGCTCTCTGCCAGGGAGTGCGGCCTCCACTTCCTCACAATGTCCCTCATGGCCCACAGCAGTAGGGTGCACTTGGGGGTGTCGAGGGCGGGTAGCAGCAGAGGGAGGGCAAACTGGCACATGGACATTTTGGACAGGATCTCCTGCTGTAGGAAACTGTCTGAGCAAAGCAGCACGGCACAGAGAACATCGAGGGGGTTCAGAGAAGCTCTAGCATCCATGTTGCTATGATGAAGAACATCGCCACCATCGCCTTGTCCCCCGTTCTCCGCACTGCTGGCTTGGTCACCAGGTGCTCCCTGCCCAAGGCTCGTGTTTCTGGCTGTCCCATTCAAAGCCATGACCTTCCTCATAAAATGCCACGGTAAATCCCCTAATGCCCGAGGAATCCAGTTCTGTAGATTTTCTTGGTTTATTTCTTGGAGATCCCTCAACCCCAGCTTCATGCTTCTGTGCTGCTCCATCTTCAGCGTGACCAGGAGGTTCTGGAGTGCTCTCTTTCTCTCTGCAGAAAGAGGTGAAAGCTTGAGCAAGTTTCAGAACTGATATTTAAAATATAGATTTTTTTTGGCAAGTCTCTTTTGACACTGAACATTGGTGCACACTAGGGGTGGTGAAAACTGTGGTCTTCACTTTCAAGCATGAGCAAAAGAGAGGGAGAAACCACGTAAAAGATTTTGGAGCATGAATGGATGAAGAAATGATCAATGAAGCTAAACTTTTCAGTTCTATTCCATTACCTCTTCTATTCCTTGCAACCTGTTCTGTTCTCTTTGTGCAAATTTAAAGAAACCAACCTACCAACCAACCAACCCAACCCACCAAAGCAAACAACCCCAACCAACCAACCAAAATAAACTCTTTGCCCCAGAATCTTCAAAAATATTTAGGCCCCTAATTTCTATTGATTTTATGCTTTTCTCTCACTGAACATTTGCAATGAGTCATCCCCCACGCTCTTTTCTCCCTCATAAAAGGACAGTCACAGCAGCAAATCCTTTCAGACAGCTCTTTGCAACTTGAGCTGTGAAACCCAAAGCACACAAAACTTGTGCTTAATTCTGCATCATTTAATGCGGGTGTTTCTATTTGGATCCAATTGGTTCCAAGCTGGTGGAGAACCGAGGATGTACAAACAAGGGTGTTTGCTTGCTAAGGTAGTTTCTCCATGCTTAGCTCACTGATTGTTGTTAAACAAGGAAATAAATAAGTTGGCAATTGCTAAATGCATCAAGTTGTGCTAACTTTGAAACTACATCTTTAACAGTTATAAGGATTTTCAAAACCACCTAGGGGATCTAGGCGCACATGTTATCTGGTGCAAGGATCTCACAGCTATGAGATATAATAACAGAAAAAACAATTTGGACCAAAACCTTCCCTGCAGCAAGTGAGGCTTGGAGCAGGGTAGGTTACTTATGGGCTGGGGAGGTAGGAATCCTTTCCCACTAGATGTGATGTTATCTAATTAGAGTATGATCATGCAAACCACTGTTGCTCCCACTGTTATATAATTGTAACAAATTTTATATAAAAAGTGCAACACATGACCAGAAAGGGTTAAGCATCCTGCAGGTTAATTGACCCAGAGTCAGCCTATAGAGACATGTTAGAAATGGTAATTAAGGCCGTTCTATGGTAGATAGGCTAGAACTTTGAAATGCAAACCTATATTGTTAGAAATTAGAGGTAATGCTAATTGTATGTGTGTACTCATCTTGTTAAATGTTAGCCATGTAAACAGTGTGACAAAGCTCTGTCCTTGCCTCCGTGGGTCCCACGTTTCCTGGCGGATTTCGCTAGCCTCAGAGGCTCACTGTGACCCTCCACGTAACCCTTCTCTCTCTGGAGACAAGGGTCACAGTCTCAGGGCCTCCTTCCTTGTGCCTGATATGGTGTGTACTACTCAGTCTCTCCAACAGCACAACTTCCTCCCACAGCTCCTGACACGCACACCCACCTGACTGACTAGGAGGCTTTTAATTAGTTTCAGCCAGCCCCTGATTGGCTTCAGGTGTCCCAATCAACCTAGCGTTCTCCCTGCCTTCTGGAAAGTTCTTAATTGGCCCCAGGTGTCTTAATTGACCTGGAGCAGCTGCCATTTCACTTATCCTGGTACCAGGGATTTGTTTAGCCTGGAGCTAATATATCTATCTCCCACTACTTTTCTATAGCCATCTGGCCTTGCCCTGTCACAACATCTGGCCTTGCCCTGTCTGCCACTATAGCTACTGATTCAAAGATCAAAAGGGAATATTAACATTTAGATGAATCTTGAGTGCAATAATGTCATTGTCTAGATGCCTCTTTAAAGTTTGTGATAAGCTGCTTAATAGATAAATTACCTTATGTTGATCCATGTAGTTAATTACTGGTGAAGTTTAGGAAACAGAAGGTTACTTCAAAAGCCTATTGTTCATCCAGGACTGTGGTCAAGTGGCTTCTAGAACACTATATAAAAGACCCTTGGGTCCTGATCCTATCATCTCAGATCTGCTTAAGCTTCTTCAGGGGAAGTTTGAGTCGCAAGATTGAGATCACAGTCCTAAGCTGGAACACCCTGAATATGATATTGGACATTGGACTATAACCTATGAACTAAATTCTAAAAACTCTTTGCAACTACAAAGCTCACCATCTCTGCTATGAATCTGAATTTCAAGATTGCACTCATGTCTGTACATATATTGATCTTTTAACCTATACACTCTCTTTTCTTTTTAAATAAATTTTAGATTAGTTAATAAGAATTGGCTGTAAGCATGTATTTGGGTAAGATCTGAAATATTCATTAACCTGGTGGGTAATGTGTATGATCCTCTGGGACTGGTAGAACTTTTTTTATATGATGAATAAGATTATCAGTAATCCTCCTCATATTTAACTTGGGTGTCTGGGTGGAAGCCTGAGGCTGGGTTACTTTAAGGGGACTGTGTTGTTGGGTTCTGGGTAACCAGTGAGGTATTATAGAAGCTGTTTTATGCTGGCTTGGTGAATCTAAGCATTGGAATATCCACCAGCTTTGGCGATTGTCTGCCCCGTTCTTTGCAGCTCACACTAATTGAGTGACCTCATCTGGCTTCCCTGGGACTCCGGTCACACTGGGTGGAAGAGAAGAATCACTTCCCAGCTGTTCTTGCAGCCCTGAGGTTGAAGTAGTATGGGGCCCCTCCTGCATTTTCATTCTGCAGAGAGAGAGTCCAGTGCAAGGGGGGACTCTCAGGCTCTGCCTCTGCTCCCTATACAACCTTCCACCTCCTTTCAGTGTCCAGGTGGATTTTTCTAATGTCCAGGGTTTTTGCAGAGCAGATACTGCTGCTCTGAAAGATCCCCGACTGGTCTATTTCCCAACTGGTCCGTCCCTTCCTTGCATCCACTCTTGATTGGTCCATTCCCCTGCAAGCCACAGCTGCCAGACCCTGCCCACCCAGGCCCTGGTTCCCAGCCCTGGGGAGGGGGATCCTGCGGGGGGGGGAGGGAGCTAACTGATGGCTGTTGCTGCATCCTGGGTTTGCGCCAGCTGCCCTGCTACTGTGACAGGGCGTGACACTGCCCCCCACCTCCAGTGAGTACCCCCCACCACAGATGCCCCCTCCAGCACCCCCAACTGTGCCCCCAGCTCTCTCCCTCCCCCCCCAGTTTTCCCCTGCTCTCCCCCTCCCCACTCTGGCAGTATCCTCTTTTTGAGAACCTGGAACGTTCATAAAAGAAAATACCTTTAAGGAGTTCTTCCCCCACCATCTCTGGGTCTTGGTGAGTCTCTGATTCCTGGTCTGGATTTGAACCACCTAGAAAGACATTGTGGGTACTTAAAGATCCTCTTGATTAATTTCTCAAATGCATCTTTTTTCCTAGCCACACAAATAAGCCAATTCCAGGAGTGGGAGTCAGTCTCTAATTTCTGCAAAATAATCTGACAGGTGCAGTGAATTTCTCTTGAATTCTTGGTTCTTAAAGTACATCCCGCACAGTGCAAATCCGGATGTTTTGCAGCATTGACAAAGGACATTCCACATTAATATGTGTGTATTTATGTGGGTGAGACACCTCTGATTTTTCACTCTGCTTTCAAATCCTGTTTTAGATCTTATTGTGACTGAGTAGGGAGTATTAACCTGGTAATGTTGCATGGGAGTTTTACTAGTTTGTCTTCCGCTAACACGGGGCATGCCTCCGTTTCCCTGGGGTACTGCACCAATACTGGATGGGGATGGGAAACAAGGGGGTGACTTCACTGAGGGATGATACTTGACGGCCAGCATGTAAAGGATGGCGGCTGCCCTTCGAAAACTGAGCCCAGGAGGGGGCTGGGGCCAGGTGACACCTTCTGCCTGGCAAATTGGACAAAGGCTGGAGGAGGGGCCGGGATGTGTGGCTGGGCGAGGCAGCAGGACGGGGTTTCAGTTTGGAGCTGGCTGGGGAGACGGGGGGGAGGCCCAGAACCCGGGACCTGACTGAAGGGTCCTGTTTTCTGTACCTACAAGCTCTGTTTTGGACTGTATTCCTGTTGTCTAATACAGTGCTTCTCAAGCGATCTGATGTGGGAGACCGGCAATTTTATTTTCCAGCATGCACGCACACTGGCAGCCGATGGCTCGCGGACCGGCACTGGTCCATGGACCACCACTTTGAGTAGCATTGCTCTAATAAACCTTCTGTTTTACTGGCTGGCTGAGAGTCACGGTGAATTGCAAAAAGAAAAGGAGTACTTGTGGCACCTTAGAGACTAACCAATTTATTTGAGCATGAGCTTTCGTGAGCTACAGCTCACTTCATCGGATGCAACCGAATTGCAGGAAGTGGGGGGTGCAGGGCCCTAACTTCCCCCACACTCTGAGGCACTTATTCATTCCACACTTTCGTAGTTTAGCCCGAGCAACCTAGTCTCACCTTTCTTTGTTTACGCAGACTCTCAGCTTCGCTGGGTCAGTGTAGCCACATCAATGTATTTTTTGCTTTGTACCAAACGTGGCAAGAACAGAAGCTCACTAAGCAGAGGAGACGTTTCTCTTGATGTAAACAAACAGGCGAAAAATCCAAATGTTTTTTTGCTTTTGGTGAAAACCAGTGTTGGGGACACTGGGGCATGGCCACTAGGTAACTCGAGGGGATGGAAGACCACGAGTGTCGATGAAGCCCCCTCGCGCTAGGCCCCGGTGTCCTTGCCCCCCCCTCCTGCCTGGAGGCACTCGCAGCAGCTCTGCGTGCTAGGCCCAAGTGTCCTTGGCCCCCCTGCCTGGAGGCACACACAGCAGTTATGCTGAGAATCTGCAACAATATGTTGCAGAGTCAGACTGCCTGAAACTAGGCAAGGCCAAACAGGGGAGATATGGAAGAACAATGCTGAATAAAGCAGCTTTATGTATAGTTTAACAAATGATACAGAGAACCGGGGAACTAGCTGGGAACTGGATTGGCTGGCTATATGGATACTTGGGGCAGCTTGCTATTGGATAAGTATGCTGGGAAAAAGGATGTATAAAAGCCTGTGTAACTTCCTGCTCTGTTGTGCAGGATTTGAGATTTTATTCTCCCTGTACCTTTTTGCAGCTGCAAATAAACTTTTCTGTTTCTCCACCCCGTTGTGATTATTGGTTGCAGCACACTGGGTAACGAACCAACTCAAGCTGTTGTTCAGCCTCTCAGCACTGGGTGCCGGCAACAGCTTTTGGCGTCCCTGGGTGGGCGACGAGGCTGCAATTTAGCCTTGCCCGGACCCCTCCTGGAGGTCGAGGATTGCGGCGAGAACCGACGCCCAGCATGCACCGGTGAGTTCATCGGGGGCCTCGGAGGACACGCGATTTGATCGACCCCAGAGGGCACAACGGTGCAACGCACTCATATAGTGGAGAAGCAGTTGTGGACGGCGGTGAAGAACCGGTCCCTTAGACATGGGGGAGGAGCAGCTGCAGGCCACGGTGAAGAACCGGTCCCTTGGATAAGGTAGGAACCTTTTAAAATCTGGATTGTATGCTCTGTTGGAACCTGGGGACGCCCAGAGTTACCCTGTAGGTATGGGACAGGGACAGGGCTCAGAGGTTAGGGCACGGTGTACGCCCCTAGAATGCATTCTAGCAAACTGGAAGGTATTTGGTGCGGATCCGATGACTAAGAGCCAATTAAAACGATTCTGTACAGTTGACTGGCCTCAATATCAACTAGAGGACCAGGAATGGTGGCCACTAGGAGGGTCAATTAATTACAACACGATCCTTCAGTTACTCCTGTTCTGTCAGAGAACAAGGAAATGGAATGAACATATGTATGCGCATTTGTTTCTGACTATATGTACTCGACCAGATATTTTACAGCACTGTAATCTGACTCCGACTGGTTCGGTAGCAGCTAATGTTAGTCCCCAGACCCCCACCCCGACTGTAATGGCAGAGCTGGTGTCCCCTTCGGCCCCCACACCCCCACCTTATAAGGGTAGGATGCCTCGGGTTACAGAGATTGCCCCCTCGGTGGGACTCTATCCTTTGCTTACGGAGACTGTTGTGGCTTGCCCAGGGGCAGACGGACGTCAGGCTACCACTATGCAAGTTTACACCCATGTGCCATTCAATCCAATAGACTTAGCAGCTTTTAAAACACAGGCTGGGGAATTCTCAACGAACACAAGCAGGTTTATTTCAGTCTTTGAGGGGTGCCTCAGTAGTCACAAGCCGATTGAGAGGACTGTAATATCCTCCTGAGAACCCTGTTGTCTGAGGTGGAGAGGGATCAGGTTACAGCTAAGGCAAGGGGAGCGTCAGCTTTCAAGCGAAAGAAAGGAAGCTATCTGTCAAGTTCCTCTCCAAATAATTGTAAGCGGCTCAGGGCATTTCCGGGTATGGCAGGCTTTTGCAGGATATGGATCCCAGAGTTTGGACTGTGGGCTAAACCCCTGTACGACTGTGTAAAAGGAGTGGATCATGACCCCTTCTATTGGACCCCAGAGGCTGATAGGGCATTTAAAATCCTGAAAAGAAAATTGATGGAAGCCCCGGCTCTGGGCCTGCCAGATCTCTCTAAGCCATTTCAGTTGTATGTACATGAATGAAGGGGGGTGGCCCTAGGAGTGCTTACACAGCTGTTAGAAGCATGGAGACCTCCCGTGGCTTATTTTTCTAAGCAATTGGATCAGGTTGCAAAGGGTTGGCCAGCATGTTTACGGGCGGTCGCAATTGGATCAGGTTGCAAAGGGTTGGCCAGCATGTTTACGGGCAGTCGCAGCTACTGCCCTATTGCTTGAGGAAGCGAGAAGCTAACATTGGGAGGGGTTATGCAAATCTATACTCCCCATACGGTCCGAGCCTTATTGGATGCAAAGGGAGGGCTTTGGCTCACCCAGGCTCGGATTGCTCGGTACCAGGCTAAGCTGTTAGAGAACTCTGAAGTCACCTTACAGCCTTGCCCCTCCCTTAACCCAGCCACCCTCTTGCCAGAAACAGAGGAACAGAAACATGACTGTTTAGAGATCATAGATGCCCAGTACTCCAGCCGTCCGGATTTAAAGGATGCACCCCTCCCAAATGCAGATTATGAGTGGTACACTGATGGTAGCAGTACTGTAATAGATGGGCAAAGGAGGGCGGGTTATGCTGTTGTGACCCTCCATGACACTGTGGAAGCTGAAGGTTTGCCTGCTGGGACCTCTGCCCAGCTTGCCGAACGAATAGCCCTGACCCGTGCACTTGAACTGTCAAAAGGAAAGCGGGTCAACATTTTTACTGATTGAAAGTATGCTTTTGGTGTGCTGCATGCTCATGCTGGCCTATGGAAGCAAAGGGGAATGCTGACAGCCCAAGGCTCCCCAGTCAAGTACGGGCCCCAAATCCTCCGGCTCCTAGAAGCCGTACAACTCCCCTCGGAAGTGGCAGTGGTACACTGTAAAGCCCATCAAAGGGAAGATCAAGATGTGGCCAGAGGTAACGCCCGGGCAGATAGAGAGGCTAAGCATGCTGCCACCCTGCCATCCCCTCAGACTGAGAATGCCCATATGCATGCCCTTATCCCATCAGTGCGGGAGCTTCTGACCCCTCAGTACTCTGGGGAGGAGAGACAGCTAACTGACAGACTCGGTCTCCGGGAAAAGGAGGGATGGCTCCATTCCCCAGAAGGGAAGGTCCTCTTACCAAAGGGCCTGATCCGGCCAGTGCTGCAGAAACTACATCATAGAATCATAGAATATCAGGGTTGGAAGGGACCCCTGAAGGTCATCTAGTCCAACCCCCTGCTCGAAGCAGGACCAATTCCCAGTTAAATCATCCCAGCCAGGGCTTTGTCAAGCCTGACCTTAAAAACTTCCAAGGAAGGAGATTCCACCACCTCCCTAGGCAACGCATTCCAGTGTTTCACCACCCTCCTAGTGAAAAAGTTTTTCCTAATACCCAATCTAAACCTCCCCCACTGCAACTTGAGGCCATTACTCCTCGTTCTGTCATCTGCTACCATTGAGAACAGTCTAGAGCCATCCTCTTTGGAACCCCCTTTCAGGTAGTTGAAAGCAGCTATCAAATCCCCCCTCATTCTTCTCTTCTGCAGGCTAAACAACTCATCAAACCACTCATGCTGGCAGGGAAGCACTTACCCAGCTAATGGGAAAATACTTTATTACTTCCGGACTCCGACCCCTGGCTGCCCAGGTACAAGCGGACTGTTCCCTGTCTGCCAAAAGAATAACCCCCGACCGGGACATCCTGTGCCACCAGCTGCCCTAGAACCCACTCCGGGCCCCGGACGAGTGTGGCAAATAGACTTTACTGAGTTTCCCCGGACCCCAGGGTTCAAATATCTCCTTATCATAGTGGATTGGTTCAGCGGATGGCCAGAAGCCTTCCCATGCCATAACTGCACTGCCAGAACAGTGGCCCTCAAGTTTGTTAAGGAGATCATTCCTCGCTTTGGACTCCCCCTGTGGATGGAATCTGACAATGGGACACACTTCACGTCAGAAATCATTCAAAGCATCTCACATGCCTTACAGATCCCCTGGAAACTCCACACGCCCTGGAGACTGCAAGCCAGTGGTGTAGTGGAGCGTACCAATCAGACCGTTAAATGGCATCTCTCAAAAGTGTGCCAAGAAGCCTCACTGCGATGGCCTGATGCTTTGCCCCTCATCCTACTCCGTATCCGCGTTCTCCCAAAGGGTAGATTAGGGCTCAGTCCCTTTGAAATTATGTTTGGAAGGGCATGGCCTATGAATGGTACCCCGGTTCTGTCAGGGGAATGGGAGCTGGGTAATGGCTTTTTGTCACAGTATATGTGTTCCCTGTCTGCTGTTCTCTTGTCTCTTCACAGGTATACCAAGGATTCCCAGCCTCTCCCCTAGGACACTCCCGTCCACTCCTTACAGCCTGGTGACTCTGTGCTTGTTCGCACCTGGAGAGACGAGCCTCTCCAGGAAAAGTGGAAAGGACCCTATACCGTCCTGCTGATCTCCCATACAGTGGCAAAGATCGAGGGACACAAGAACTGGATCCATCACTCTTGTCTGAAGGCAGTACCCGCCCCCTCGTCAGCAGGACAGTGGACCGTCCAACCTGCTGACTCCTCATCTAGTGACGATCTCAGGCTAAAGCTACTGTTTAAAAGACATAAATAGCGGGCACCTTAATGCTAAAATGGGCCCACCCAGGTACTGGAGACCCTGGGTTGGGAAGACTCTGGTAATAATTAATTGGGTAACATTGTTATTCTCTGTATTGGTATTTCCAAACTGTGCATATCGGGAGCATAACTCCTTTGTTTTGCTTGCGCACCATGTTGCTAATTTAACAAACCAGACTGATTACTGGGTATGTGCTCCATCCCCCAAAGTATGTGCTCCATCCCCCATGCACTATCCCCCAAAACGGGAATGACCCTTGACATGCTGCCCTTGACCCTAGCAGAATTAGCCACCACCAAAGAGCAGGAAAGAACGGACTCACCGTTCTGGAACAAGACCTCTTTACAGCAAGCCACCTATCAGGACCAGGAGTATTCAGTTGCAGTACTCACTGAGGGAGTGTTATGTTTTACCTGAAACCAATCTGATTACTATGGGCATCCTGTGGGAAAAAGCTCCTGTGTTATTACACAGTGGGCTGATGGGTACTGGATAAAGACCAAAAGGGGAGGCCAGCAGTGTGGGTGTAATGGTTCCTCCCCTTTTAGGGAAACTCTTACAAATAATCTTACCACAAAAAAGAAGGGTTTGGAAATGTAACTTGCCGTCAAGTTAACATCTCCAATGTAGCAAGCCAATGGTGGGTTTGTAGTGGTCCCTATGGCGAGTGTAATTTGAACGGCACAATTAGAAACGCCCCCACTTGTACCCAATCAGGAGGATGGGATGCCCCCTTAGGGGCATATGAACAGTTTGGAAAAGCAGCCAAAGCAGCCTTAAATATCCCAGGAATCCCCTTAAGAAACAGTCCATACTGGGCCCTACAGGGTCACTATTTTGTATGTGGCCGAAAGGCTTACAAGGTGCTGCCAGCCAACTGGACAGGTAGCTGTTATATAGCTCATGGAGTTCCTCATCTTTCCATAACTGCCACACTGCCCAAAGGAAAGATTAGAAATGCCCGAGACACCTCTGTTGAGTGATGAGAAAAGACCCTGCGGCGACTGACTACAGCATTAGAGGGCAATATGAAGAATCCCTTCACAACCGAGAAGCTGGTAGGGTGCTCTGTACTGGGAATAGCGCCACTGTTTACCGGGCCAGCCATGGCAGGCATAGGCCGCTATACTGTAAGGCTGCAGATGGTACTTGAGAAAGTGGCCTTAGAGTTAGAGGACTTGGTTAGTGATTTAGGATCAGCAGTAAAAACATTAAATAAAGAGGTACAGCAGCTCAGGACGTTTTCCCTCCAAAACAGGCTGGCTTTGGACTATCTCTTGGCATCCCAAGGAGGGGTTTGTGCCCTCGTCGGGCCCCGATGTTGTGTATATGTAAATGATAGCAGTTATGAGATCTATGAAAAGGTGGTACAGGCTGAGGCCCATGCCCGAGCCGGAGCACAGGTTGCCTATACTGCCCCCGAGAGCGATTGGTTGCAAACCTTGTTTTCAGGCTGGGGTTTGTCGTCTTGGCTTGGTGGTTTATTTAGCCTGCTATTGAAAATTCTCTTTCCTGTACTGCTTGTATTACTGGTATTATGCTGTGCAGTATCATGTGTCAGGGCCCTTTTGCAAAAGTTAATAAGTCATTCTCTTCAGGGCTATCACAAAGTGCTTATGCAAAGTCATATTGTAAAGAAATAAGTAGCCCAAGTGAGAAAACTCAGAGCCAAGGCTGTTGAGTGTTCTCAAAGGGGGGAGTTGTTGGGGACACTGGGGCATGGCCTCTAGGTAACTTGAGGGGATGGAAGACCACGAGTGTTGATGAAGCCCCCTCGCACTAGGCCCCGGTGTCCTTGCCCCCCCCTCCTGCCTGGAGGCACTCGCAGCAGCTCTGCGTACTAGGCCCAAGTGTCCTTGGCCCCCCCCGCCTGGAGGCACTCACAGCAGTTATGCTGAGAATCTGCAACAATATGTTGCAGAGTCAGACTGCCTGAAACTAAGCAAGGCCAAACAGGGGAGATATGGAAGAACAATGCTGAATAAAGCAGCTTTATGTATAGTTTAACAAATGATACAGAGAACCAGGGAACTAGCTGGGAACTGGATTGGCTGGCTATATGGATACTTGGGGCAGCTTGCTATTGGATAAGTATGCTGGGAAAAAGGATGTATAAAAGCCTGTGTAACTTCCTGCTCTGTTGTGCAGGATTTGAAATTTTATTCTCCCTGTACCTTTTTGCAGCTGCAAATAAACTTTTCTGCTTCTCCACTCCGTTGTGATTATTGGGTGCAGCACACCGGGTAATGAACCAACTCAAGCTGTTGTTCAGCCTCTCGGCACTGGGTGCCGGCAACAACAGGAGAAGGAAAAGAGTAAAACGTGGAGCTGAAGAGGGAGTAAAGATTACCCGAAACGTATACAAATACACCTAAAATCGAAGTACTTTCTGGAACCTTCTTGCATGCCTAAAGTATATGAAGAATTAAATCTATATTTTATCTAGGCTCATGCATGCACACAAATGCAGGACAAAGCAAATGCTACACAGGGAAGTTGCAGAGGAGTGACAGTCAGAGAAGGGGTTTTATCCTTCCAGGTCTTGTTTCTTACCAGATCCCGTTGTTTTTTTCAATCTCTCTGCCAGGTCTTCCTGGTTTATAGCCCTCAGCACCTTCCTAGTCACCTCCACACCATTCTCATCCTCGGAGCAACTGAGCAGCTCCTCCATGAGGGCTCTGGGGTCTGCCACCTGCAGTGTGCTCCAGGGGATGTTTCCAAAGCCTTCTTGCAACTGAATTTCACTCAGTTTGGATTTAAATGTCTCAAACTCTTCTCCCAGGTCTTCCACGGTTCCCAGCAGATGATCTCTCACCGTCTCCTCCGTGCTGCTTCCTCAGAAGACGGACCACAGCCTCAGGAAACTGCTTCTAGGCATGCAAACAGGAAGCTCAACAATGATTTATTCTCAGAGACCAGCCAAAAACGAAACTAAAAACTCTCCAGTGCACGCTGCATGGAACAGCCCCCCTCTCCCCTCCTTCAGAGCTGCTCCATCCAATGTGCACTGGACCAGGGCTGCGCATTTCGCTTTACACCCCAAATTCAGAGCCCCAAACGCTGAGCTGACACTTCTGAACTTAAGGAGCTACTTGTTGGTAGAGAAGTGACAGGTTATTAAGCCTCATTTCACCAAATTCATGCAGCGTCTGGGCTAGACTCATGCCCTCCAGATGGAGTCTTTCTGGTCGGCGGCTTCAGAGAATGACTCCTGTCTAAATGAATACCAGGAATAATGGAGCAGAAGTCACACCTTGTGGAACCACAGACTGTTGCTTTGGCGTAGGGTGAACAGACAGGAAGTGTAAAAAATCAGGACGGGGGTGGGGGTTAGTAGGCTTCTATATAAGAAAAAGCCTCAAAGACCGGGACTGTCCCTATAAAATCGGGACAGCTGGTCACCCTACTTAGGCCCAGTCTACACTTAAAACATAGGTCGACTTCACTCTGTTGCTCAGAGGTGTGAAAAATCACCTCCCTCTGCCTCTATGCCATCCTAACAGCGAGAGGGGATGCATCTAGGTCAGCAGTGCTCAAACTGTGGGTCAGGACCCGAAAGTGGGTCGCGACCCTATTTTAATGGGGCCACCAGGGCTGACATTAGACTTCCCCACCACTTGGGGCCGAAGCCTGAGGGCTTCAGCCCTGGGTGGTGGGGCTCAGGTTACAGGCCCCATCAGGGTCTGAAGCCCTTGGGCTTCATCTTTGCCCCACGCCCCGCACAGGGCGGTGGGGGCTTGGGCAGGCTCAGGCTTCAATCCTCCCTCCTGAGGTCATAGAGTAATTTTTAGTGTCAGAAGTGGGCCACAGTGCAATGGAGTTGGAGAACCACTGATCTCGGTGAATGGAAGAATGCTTCTGTTGCCATAGCTACTGTTCAGGGAGGTGGTGTTGCTATGCCAACAGGAACACCCCTTCCAGCACTGCAGGCTGCATCTACCCTGTGGGATTATGTTGGCATAGCTACAGCGAAGTAGACGTGCTGGAATAAACCACCGTTGTGTAGACAAACACTGAGACCTGGTCTATGCTTAAAAGTTAGGTTGACAAAGCTACGGCACGAATTCGTACCCTTGAGCGCTGTAGCTATGCCAACCTGACTCCTGGTGTGGTGGCAGCCAGGTCGATGGAAGAACTCTTCTATTGACCTCACTGGGGGCAGGTGGATTATCTACAGTGATGGAAAGACCCCTTTCATTGCTGTAGGAAGTATCTACACTATGGCATTATAGCAGCGCAGCTGCACCACCATAGCCGTGCTGCCATAGTACCTGCAGTGTAGACGTGGCCTTAGTCAACGTTACGACCCAGACCCTGGCTTCCATGCTCATTCTCTCTCACTCTCACACACAGATCGAGAGAATCAAGAAACTACCAGTTTCTAGATCACTTGGTAAACTGGGTGCGAGCAAACAATATACATTTTAATACAGCTAAATATAAATGTATACATCTAGGCACAAAGAACGCAGGTCCTCATTACAGAACTTGGGCCTCTATCCTGTGAAGCAGTGACTCTAGGAAAGTCACGGTGGAGAACCAGTTGAACATGAGCTCCCGCTGTGATGCTGTGGCTAAAAGAGCTCATGTGATCCAGGCGAATCCCAAATCGGAGTAGAGAGGTTATTCTACCTCTACATTTGGCAATAGTGCGACTGCTGCTGGAATTCAGTATCCAGCTCTGGTGCCCACAATTCAAGAAGGATGTTGATTAACTGAAGAGGGGTCAGAAAAGAGCCAAGAGAATAATTAATGAATTGGACAACCTGCCTTAGAGGGATAGATCCTAGGAGCTCTATCTATTTAATTTAACAAAGAGAAATTAAAGGGTGACTTCATCCCAGTCTATAAGTACCTACATGGGAACAAATATTTAATAATGGGCTCTTCAATTTAGTAGAGAAAAGTCTAACGTAATCCAATGGCTGGAAACTGAAGCTAGATCAATTCAGACTGGAAAGAAGGTGTATATTTTTAACAGTGAGAGTAATTAACCACTGGAACAACTCACCAAGAATTGGGGTGAATTCTCCGTCACTGACAATTTTTAATTCAAGTTAGGTTGTTTGTTTTACAGATCTGCTCTGGAAATGATTTTGGGGCCGTTCTAGGACCTATGTTATCAAGGTCAGACTAGATAACCGCAATGGTCCCCGCTGGTCTTGGAATCTATGAATCTAGATTAGATTTTTTGCTACTAACCTTTCGGAAGAAGCCAAGGAAAGTAGCAAGGAAGAGAAGAGAGCAGGAAATGGTTCCTGGGGGGTGGCAAAGGCACTGTGTGCATACCTTGGATCCTGGTGTGCCATTGTCACTCCTGTCAGTGAGTCTCTGGGCCCAGACTTTGAACTGTTTATATGGCTTGAACCTGCTTATCTCAAGGTGACTTGATAAGAAGAATGAGCTGAACCGGCAGTATTCAGCGGAGCAAGCTGTTATAATCTCTGCCTATTAAAAAGGTCTCTATTCTAGCAGAGTGGGAGCTCTGCTGTTCTGTCTGTGAGTCCAGATGCACAAAGTATTTATAGCGTTGCAGGGTTTTAAAGATGACGGCTTTACGTGCTCTAAAATCCCCATGCTGACTCAGATTGTTTTGACATTTGCTGTATCGCTGGGGGGGCTCAGAAATGTGCACAGAGCAAAACCATAAAGGTGGAAAATTGAGTACATTTCCAACTGGGGGGGGGAAAGCAATTGCAGCCATCTGTGCTCACTCCCCCCCCCCAAAAAAAAAACCACCTCTCACCCCTCCACGCTGCTCCACCAAGCCAAGGCGACAGGGCTGTGCTTCCATCCGCTGCTCCCCGCTCAGGGGAAGGAACCTAGAACTCCCTGTATTCCCCCAGCTGCCCCCAGCCATGGGAAAGGGGATCCAGGCTCACCCTCCTCCCGATAAAGCTGCTTCTAGGTGGCAAGGAAAGATCACAGCTGGGCAGGGAGAGCAGGTGGGCTCAGCGCTGTGCAGTGGGGGTTATCCATGTCCCACTTTCCTCTCCCCATTTCCGGAATGTCCCCGTTGACTCTGCACTGTTCCTGCATCCTCGCCCCAGCTCCTCACCCGGTGGGTCCTGTGTCAAAGTGACCCTCCCAGAGAAGGCAGCACCGGGTTGTGCTGGACAGACAGAGATGGGAGCCAAGGTGATGTTGAAAGAATTAATGTGCAGCCAGTGGCTTATGGTCCAAACCTGAAACAAACCAGCCTCTTCACTCACCCGTTGTCCTAGGGCTTCACAGCCTCCCCTCCCAGGGGTCTCTGGTGAGCCTGCTTCCTCCAGCATCCTGCTCCCAGCCAGCTCTGCTCCCTTTCTGGAATGCCGGCCCCAGGGTTACCTCCCCGGTCACCTGGCCCCTTGACCCAGGACCCACCAGAGGAGTTAACGCAACTCTATGGCTTCCTCGCCCCTGGCACGGGCTGCCCCAGCAGCTCCCCCAATTCCTGCCCTCTGACAGGTCTTTATGGTTAAGTCTGCGCTGCAAAGAAAAACCCGCAGCGCTGAGTCTCAGCATCCGGGTCAATTGACTCGGGCTCTGGGGCTCGGGTTGCTGGGCTAAAAATAGCCATGTAGACATTCCCGCTTGGGCTGGAGCCCGCGTTCTGAAACTTAGGGAGCGGTCTCAGAGCTGCCTGGGCTCCCACCCGAGCAGGAACGTCTACATGGCTATTTTTAGACCAGGAGCCAGAGCCAGTTGACCTGGGTTGTGTGAGACCTGGTGCCTCAGGGTTTTCTTTGTAATGTAGACATGCCCTATAGCCCCAGATATAGCCCTTTAATTAGCTCAGCTGGGCCCACCTGCTCTGACACGGGGGAGCTTGGCCTGCACGATTTGTTGAAACATTTAGGTTGCTTTCAGGGTGCTTATGGAAAATGGGCCCACCCTGAGAACAAACCTATAGGCCCGCCAAAGATCAGACTTAGCCCGTCCGTGTGGTGTAAAATGATTGTGTTTGGTGTATGTTTCTAAATTTTACAGCAATTCCAGTGTGACTCAAATGATAACATACTTCTTATAATAAAGAACTCTCTATAAAGTTGAAGGACTTATGATAAGGAGAATCATCAGCCTCACCACCATGGCATGAGAGAAATGAGGGCTCAGGAACTGGGATGGATCAAGAAATAAACACTATAGGCTCATTACTAGTGCCTCAGCTTCAGGAGTCATGCGATTACAGCAAAACCTCAGCTTTCATTTTACGCAAAGGTTTTAGCCCTGAAGACAAGTTGGCTGCTGTAGAGAACTGATCAAAAAAGCAAACCAAATATGAGTGTTTATAAAAGTTGTCAGGTTCTTTTCAAAGGATTTCTTAATGTAGTTGATGGGACAGTTTAAAAATGAATCATATTTAAACACATGCAAGTTCCTCATCAAGCTTGCCAGTCATTGGTCATCCTCCTCCACATTCCTATCCAATAGGAGCTAAAGTTTGCTTCCCCTTCTGCCCTTTTCAGCCGCATCCTTAAGGTAGCGAGGGGAGATGGTTTTATCGTTGTTTGAGAGTCATCATATACAAAGGTTAGGAAGAAAGAATTCAGAGGGAAAGAGAGCCAAGGTAAATTTGAAAACAAATGCTATAGAAATCGTATTGCAAGGGGTCATTAAACATGACATGATTTTACTCAGCTTGGAAAAAAAAAATCTCTGTTTTGAACATGTGACCAGCTTGGATCGCATATTGGCTGGGCAGCTGCCTCCAGACAAGAAGTGGATAATTTGTGGCAATGGAGCAGGGGCAGCGCGTGACACCTGGGTTTGGGCGGCATGAGCACCAGGAGCTCCCTAGAAGTCGGGGTGGTGGGGGGCACGAGCACCTGGACCATAGCCCCATCCCCCTGCTCTGCCCTGAGGCCGACACCCACTCGGCCTCCTTCCCCCGAGGCCCCGCCCATGTTCCACCCCACTCTGCCCCATCCCTGGCCCCCCTCCCCCAAGGCTCGGCCCACACACCCACGGCTCGAGCCTCTTTGCCCCCTCCCCCGAGGCCCCCCCTGCCTGCCACTCACGCCTCTTCGCCCCCTCCCCGGTGGCCCTTCCTCGCCCACTGCTTGCGCCTCTACTCCCTGAGCAGCGGGCGAGGAGGGTCCTCGGGAGAAGGGGAAGAGGCGGAGCGGGGACAGGAAGAGGAGCAGTGTGAGTGGGGCCACGGGGGAAGAGGACAGGCAGGACCACGGCAGGGCTACAGTATCAGCGGTTCGAAGGGGGCGGGCTGGCTGTCCTCCAGAGGTTGGTGCTCCACATCTGGTTTTGGGGAGGCTTAGCCTCCTCTGGCCACTTATACCCACCACCCATGCAATGTGGATAGTTTGATCTGGGACTTGAATAAAAACAATTGTCCAAATCCGGAAGGTCCCTACTTAAGTTTTTAACCATTCCTTTCTTACGCAAATTCCCCCTGACTTCAGTGGGAATTCTGCCTGAGTCAGGACAGAGGAAATACTGAGTAAGAACTTGAGCATTAGTCCCAAACTCTCTAATAAATCGTTTTTTATTCTTTCAGACGTTCTCTTGTAATTATCGGATGATATTAGATCTACTACTGCCACAGCAAAATACAGCTGCGAGAACAGGTTTCTGGCTGTAGCCAAGGCTGTGTCATTGCCGGCATAACCCACTTGTATAGATGCAGCCTACGCAGACAGAAGGCGTTTTTCTATTGATGTAGAAATACCACCTCCCCAAATGACATTAGTTGCATCTACCCTGGAGTTTTGTTGGCATGATTATGTCACTAGGGGTTGTGGTTTAATCAGGCCCCTGACCGGCATAGCTATGCTGGCATAAGTTTTAAGTGTAGACCAGGCATAAGCAGATCAAAGGTGATGCTTAAAAATACTAATTCCAGAGCTGCATGTTTGCATATTCCTCATTTCAATTCCATCATAAATCACCATGATGCAAAATGTGCTGGGCGGGGGGGAATCTTTCCCTGTTGACCTTCATTTAGAAGCTCTGAATTTGGTTACAGAATCTGCTGCCATGTGTCGGGCCCTTCAGCGGCCTCTGTGATCACAACATCAGGCTTGCTACAAAGCTGTGGATCTACAGAACCATACTTGTGGCAACTCAGTTGTGCGGCAGTGAACATGGGGGCTGAGGGACACCGGACTGAAGTTTTCAGTTCTCATCCTCAGCTGCTCCATATCCAGTGGCAGGACCTGATTGGCAATGAGACTCTGTGAAGTTGAACCCAGCAACTACCTGCATCGACATGACTTAGGGGGGAGGGATAGCTCACAGGGGAAGGGATAGCTCAGTGGTTTGAGCATTGGCCTGCTAACCCCAGGGTTGTGAGCTCAATTCTTGAGGGGGCAATTTAGGGATCTGGGGCAAAAATTGGGGATTGGTCCTGCTTTGAGCAGGGGGTTGGACTAGATGGCCTCCTGAGGTCCCTTCCAACCCTGATATTCTATGAGTCTATGACTGCAGGTTCGGTGGCCTTGTTGGCACGGATGTAGTGTTAGGATGGAAGACCAACAAATTCCGAAAGTTATTTACCAGGGAATGTTGCTACATAGCTGGTGATCTCATGGGCTCCACAACATCACCAGTGATGAACAGAAACTGAATAGCCAGCTGAACATCACCTGAAGGATGTAGCCAGAGATCTGTCCGGGTGGTGCTCGGTCTGCAACTAGGCCACATCTCTTTAGGATTTCCCATAATCACAATTTTAATGAGCTAAAGAAATATGTGCATAAGAAGTGATATTTTTGCATGCAATTAACAAACAAACAAACCCTGTTTTTTTGCATATGTCCATCCTACTTAAAAAGACTCTGAGGTGGTTTATTTTTTTATGTTAAATGCTTCCTCTAGGCTTTGTAGTGCCTGTTCTTTGGTTATTTTTTCCCAAACCTCTGGTAGATTTGCTGGCTTAGCATTGTACTTCTTAGCAAACTTATAGTTGAACCTGTTAAAAATGAACTTCCAATAGTCTGAAGTGTCGATGCTGAGATCGGGCTGGATGCGCCAGTCTGGGTAATATCGTCGATAATCTTTATAGGGATGAAATTTCTCTTCCGTTTCTGAATTTTTAAATAAAGCGTTGGAAACCACATCAGAAGAACACAAAGAGTACTCAAGCATTCCTGTCCGTTTGTTTTTGCACTGCCCTAATCCCTGAGGCCGATGGACTGTAGCAAAATGTTCTGTATGATCCATGCCTCCTGCTTCACAGGGGACTTTACAAAATGGGCACTGCTCCCCGCAGCCAAACACGCAGTTGAAGATTTCATCCTGGGGCTTCATGGACAGTTTGGAGAGTTTGGATTCAAATGTCAACTCATTAAATTCAGCTAAGATTTCTTTTTCCAGTTCGGGAAGGATGGCCTGAACATCAGCAGAAAACTGCATAGGATTTGCCGTGTTTTTAAACCGCACCACTGCTAGACGGTCCTTGGAAATCACCAAGTCATTCTGTAACGCTCCACAAAATGCATCTAAAAAGTCACAGACCGTGTTGGTGCTTTTGTCACTGGGAGACTCCAGAGCAGTCCTGACTTTCTTTATTACTGAGGACAGAATCTCTTTCTCCAGGTGTTGCAACCGTGCTGTCCGGCTGTAGAAATCTAGCAGGTGTCCCTCTACCCAGATTTTGACAAAATGTTCATAGTTATTAATGTATATGATATAGGTGTCAAAGTTTTCATATTTCAACAGCTTCTTCAGGGCAGTGAACTGGAAAAGGCTTCGGTTTGTATATTCATCAAACTGTCCACTGCTGAGAATGTCATCGACTATTTCTAACCCAAGTCTGTTGTTCACATATTCCACCAAGACAGGTTTAAGACACCAATGACACAAATCCCTGGCCCTTGTTTGGCAGGAATCCTTCCCCAAACAAAGATCTCTGAATGTGGAGAGATACTGAGGTTTTAGTTTCTCCAGATAAAGTTCAGGATCATTTTCTTTCATGAAGCTTACTTGCATCTTCTCTAATAAAGGAGCCACTTCCCCTAAAATGTGAAGCTTCAGGTCAACTTTAAAGCAAGTGCTCGTGTGAAGTTTCTGAACGTCTGCCTCTTGAAGCCTCTCATTGATCATCCTCAACAGATTTCTGCTGTAAATTTCATCATAGTCTGCTTTAGTATCTGCTACATTTTTAATATAATCTTTGCACTGTTCCATTAATGATTTAACAAGTTCTTCTGTTTTATGCCAGCATTCCTGCGTGAACCATTCATTCAGGGTCTTAATCCATGGTAAATCTAAGTATTCCTTTTTCATAATGAAAGATTTTGTTCCATAATTCAATAAGTTGCTGTTTTCCTGTAGTTTTAGACTGGATGAATTCTCTTGCTTAGCCAGGTCCTCTCTCAGCAGCAACTCAATATCTTGATAAATTTGCTTTTCATCCAAACAGCCCAGCCGTATTTTTGACACGGTCTCACTCCACATTTCTTCAAACTCCATTTCCAGTTCCTTGTTGTCTGCTTTGTTCTCTCTCATTTTACAGTATTCCAAAAGCAAGTCCATTTCACCTTCGATTGTTTTTATGCACATACCCTGAATAGTGTTCTTCTTTCGCCATCCTTCGCTGGCAGTCACCAGATTGGAACAAATGACATGTGAATAACTTGAACTTTGAAGAGATAGTGGAACTGAATTCCTAACAAAATATCCCATGTTCTTTACAGCGGAAACTGCCAGTTTTGCTGTTGCACTTTGAAACCACTCCAAAATCCTGTGTGATTCATGGCTCAGTTTCTGCTCAGTCTCACTTGTTAGGTTGGTCAGGATACAAGCATCTAATTTAGCTGGTGGTTGATTCTGGAAGAAAGTTTGTTTTTCAGTTACCCACAGATTCATCTCCTTGCGGAATGCCCATTCCCACCCTACAGACTTTGCAGATATCTTGGTGTAGGCTTCAGTTGTGAAGGGGTTTCTAAAGCTGAAGAGGAAGTCGTCATGTCTCAGAGCATTCCACAGACTCTTCACCCATTCGATAAATTGGGGAAGGTCTTTGGGAACGCTGTTAAGTGAATGTTGTCTTACAAATTCAAACAAACATTTCTTTAGCCCACACACACTCTCACTGTACCCAATATTCACTGGTGCCATTGGAGGGTCCCCATGCCACAGGCTGGGGATGTACCAATTGTGTTTCTCTGGATCATAGTCCATAATGTCAGAAACCGTAATTTCTTTCTGTAGTTTTTCCATCTTTGCTGCAGCTATGGTCATTTCATTCAGTTGCTCCACAAGATATTTCCTGTCTCTCATTTTTTGTTCATAGGCAGCCACATCACTGATGTTCTGATGCACAAATTGGCAGCTGGGCATGTGCCCCATTTCCTCCATTCTGAGAAAGGCATGGACCACAATTTGCAGAACATCCTGCATTTCGGTGGCGTTCTCCATAGCCAGGTTAACGATGGTTATGTCACTCAGTCCAACCACCAGGGTAGCTAGCTCATTGTCATATTGATAACTATCCTCCAGCCTGGCCAGTTCAGGGGCTTTCAGTCCTTCTGTGTCTATCACCAGGATGAAATCACAGCCCAGGTCCTCCCGAAAGTTCTCTGCCACTTTAATGAGTGACATGAAGGCTCCTCGCGTACGTCGGCCACTGCTCACTGAAAACTGCAGGCTGAACATGGTGTTGAGGAGGGTGGATTTTCCAGTGCTCTGCCCTCCCAGCACCGTCAGAACCAGCATTCTGGACCTTCCCCCCAGCTTGGCATGGAGCTCAGTCAGAACATCTGTCATCCATTGCAGTGGGATGTTGGAGGCATCTCCATCAATCAGCTCCATGGGAAATCCTTCCAGCATCAAATCAGCTGCTAACCTCGGGAAATGAATGAATTTCCTTTGAATTTTTGCCATTTTGCCTATCTTCACCATTGTGTGTTCAGCCTCGTAGAACTGCCCCAACTCACGCAGGAAATGCTCCACTCCTAGAGAACTGACAGAGATGGATTCATCCAGTTCTGGTAGCTTTTGTTGGTTAGGTTGCAAGTTAGGATGGTTCCCCTTAGCAATGCCATCTAAATTAAATTTCATGCATTTCACAAAGTAGCATATTTCCATTTGAGATAGTGTTCCTATTCCATTGATAAATTTAGTCAAACCGTCAGTAAGGTCACATTTATTCTGCTGTGTACGTAACTCCAACAATTTCTCTTTCAGCCTAGATTTATATTCTTCTGTGGGGACATCCCCTTGTCCTTTCAATCTGCACATTTCTCTTTCCACGTTGCTTAAGCTCTTCCACAGGTCCTCTTGCAGTTGCAGTATTTGCCTCTTGTAATTTCCAACATCTTTTATTTCTGCCGTGATTTCTTTAACGCGGTTCTTTGCTCTCTGACATTCCTCACAGTCCTCATCCAGCTGGATTCCCAGTTCACGTGCGGTCACAGCCATGCCTTCCATATTCATGTCCTTGTGATGATCGTTCATTATACTTCCTATAGCAGAGCACAACTTTTCCATGAATTCCTCTTTCTCGGTCCCAATTTCTTTCTCTAGGACATGTTGTTTACTCAGTTTCAGCACTGGTGCTAATTTGTTAAGGAATTCCTGAGTTTCACTCCGTTTGCCAGACTCGTAATTGAGGATGAAGTTGTATTTAGTGGCTGATCCCTGCAGAGATGATAACAGCGCGTATTGTCTCTCGTTGATGCTCTCAGTAACTATGAACACTGCTGAGGAGACCTCTGTTAAAAAGCTGAACTGCAGCCAGTGCGACTCAATGTCTCCCCGCAGATTTGTAACTGCGACGGGCTCTGGGAAAAGATCTGAATCCTCGATTCCAGCAGGGAAATACCAGGAAATCTCCACCAGCCCATCTGCGATTTCCCGAGGGACATTCCCGGACTCCATGTCCCGATGGATAAAGAAATCGTTGTGCTGTTGGGAGGGGCTGAGAACCTCATTGAGGAGTTTGGACTTGGAGAAGCTGCAGCTCCCCATCCGCACAAAGGAAACGGTTGGTATTTTGGTGAGTACCAGGCTCTCCTCTCTGAATCCTCTGCTCTCTGACAGGGAGTGCGGCCTCCACTTCCTCACAATGTCCCTCATGGCCCACAGCAGTAGGGTGCCCTTGGGGGTGTCAAGGGCAGGTAACAGCAGAGGGAGGGCAAACTGGCACATGGACATTTTGGACAGGATCTCCTGCTGTAGGAAACTGTCTGAGCAAAGCAGCACGGCACAGAGAACATCGAGGGGGTGCAGAGAAGCTCTCGTGTCCATGTTGCTATGATGAAGAACATTACTACCATTGCCTTGTCCCCCGTTCTCCTCACTGCTGGCTTGGTCACCAGGTGCTCCCTGCCCAAGGCTCGTGTTTCTGGCTGTCCCATTCAAAGCTATGACCTTCCTCATAAAATGCCATGGTAAATCCTCTAATGCCTGAGGAGTCCAGTTCTGTAGACTTTCTGGATTGATTTCCTGGAGATCTCTCAACGCCAGCTTTGTGCTTCTGTGCTGCTCCATCTTCAGAGTGGACAGGAGATCCTGGAGTGCTCTCCTTCTCTCTGCAGAAAGAGGTTAAAGCATGAGCAGGTTTCAGAATCCATCTGGTATTAAATATGCCTGTTTTGAATGTGTTTATTCAGACATGTATCAGTCAAGTGGTGGGAATTATCTGTTTGCAATCCCTGCTAACGCAGTCTGGCTCTTTTTCCTACACTAGGACCTGGAACACATATGGAAGTTTGGGTCTGCTATAGCCTCCAGGCTGTGGAAACTAGGTTCTTTTGCATAGCCAATGGAGAGTCATACTTTTAAATCAAAGGTCCCAGGTTAAAGCTCTGCTAACAATGACCCAACCTTGGGTGGTGTTCTGAGTGCACTTTCTGTCTTTATTTTAAATCTCCCCTTTCTTTATTTTTCTTGGGAAGGGGTGTTCGGAGCAAAAAGATGCATTTCTTGCCTGTGTTTCTTAGGCTATGTCTGCACTACCGGCTAAATCGATACAGCGGTGTTGATTTAGTGGGTCTAGTGAAGACACAGTAAATCAATGGCAGAGTGCTCTCCCGTCAACATCTGTATTCCACCTCCCCGAGGGGCAGAAGCTATGTCAACGAGACAGGATCTCCCGTCGACATAGCCTGGGATAGAAACCACTGTAAATCGACCTAAGTTACATCAACTTCAGTTACGTAACGTACGTAACTGAAGTAGCATAACTTAGATCAACTTTCAGCATTCGTGTAGACCAGCCCTTAGTATGTGAACATACGTTCCCCCTTACATGAACACTCTAAGAAACTGGCAATTGACATACCAAAGCCTTCCTTTTCACAATTTCATTCTATTCAAATTATTGACAGAAGTACTGTTTATCTAGTGCTTCAAAAGGCATTACACTGACTCTTACTGTTACACGATTTTTCCATTAAAATAAGAAACATTCAGATGTATTTGGTCTCCATGCTAGAAAATGGTTCCTGAGCAATTAAACCACAATCCAGTAGCTGATATGCTCAAAACAGCTTAAAAACAGGAAAAAAACCCTAATTTCTGCTTTACGCTACAGTTTGCTTCCCAAAATACACTTACAACAGACAGCCACCACTGCTGCTAACCCAAAGCAAAACACACTGAGTTCCTCTTCTAGGCCTAGACCTTTTCCATTCACGTGCACACAGAAGCGGGTGGAGAAAGGGAAGACAGTTGCCTTCATGTGACATGCTCTATTTTACTTCACATTCATGACACCTTATGCAAAGCACATAGATATGATCATACAGTCAAAGCGAATGTGATGAGGGTCACATCTTCAATTAAGGAGTGATGCGTATTCATACCTTGAATAAGGGTAGAGAAATTTGTGATGCTGTCTCTCAAACTGACCCACATCTGGGGTCTCATGCCCTCTTTTTTTGTTTCCTTTTTACCAGTAGAGAGCGCTTTTTGTGATGAACTAGGGGGAAATTTTTGTCATGAAAGCAAAACAAAAGAAAAGTCTGAATTCAAATCAGTTGGGTCTTGCCCTAACTTTTTCTGGCCCTGAGATGCTTCCAATGAAACACGCAGTTGGAAATTTTGCTCTCTATCCTCTCATTCCAACCCTGAGGATCCATGGGCCTTGAAGGCTGTTCCCCAGGTGACCTTCGCATCCTGGCTATCATCCGGCAACTTGTTAGTAAGTGATGAGCTGAGAATGACTAATGGAACTTTAGCCCCACCAGAGGCACTGCCCATGGGATTTGTGACTGGAGGAGAGGCTGGCCGCACCGATTGGTCTGGCTGAGCTATTTAAGCCAGAAGGAGACTCAGGAAGTTGTCTGTGCAACTAGGTGAACTCCTGGCTAGCTTCTATGTTGGTCTCTGTCTTCTCGCCGAGCCCCTGCACCCAGCTTCCCTGCCTTGCTCCTGATTCCTGCCTTCCAACCTTGTTCCTGATACCTGCCCCTGGTCTATGACTCTGATGCCAGCCTGACCCTTGGCTTGACTCCCGACTCCAGCTCTGACCACTAGGTCTGACTGTCCAAGTCCTAGTTGTGATGCCAACCATGAAATCTCTTCCCAGTTTCTCTCCTAAGTTCCAGAACTATAGAAATGGCCGTGTTTAGCCTGGAAGAGCTAGGTGCTCACCAGATTTCACATGGGGGACTAAGTCACCTAACTTTTAGTTTAGGTTCCTACAACCAACCTTTTAGCACACCGGCATTCACAGAACCTCTGCTCAGCTGCTGCCTTATGCTGTAGGTCCCTAAAATCCCCGAGGTGCCCAAGTTTCCATCAGTAAAGTCCCTGAGGCAGCTAAGTTTCGGCAGCTGGGCCCGCGCGCAGACATCTACATCTTGATGCTGCCCGGCAGCTTTGTGCCTGATTCACAGACTCAGCATTCCCCTGCCTAGCTCGCCCAGTTTGGTCAATATGCTAAAGCATATCTACTGGATCAAACCTCTTGTTATATCTAATATCCTAGTAGTTAGCTCACTCTCTTAAGATATAAAAGACCTGAGTTCAATCCCCGCTCTGCCACATGCCTTATTGGCTAAAATAGTTGGGAATCAACTAATACTGAAAGTCATTCCATAAATGTGTTTAACTACAGAGGAATTACCTACCTTCAAGAAGAGCTTTCTCCTCCAGCTCTGGACCTTGCTGAGTGTCTGATTCCTGCTTGGAGTTTAAAGCATCTAGCAAAAAAAAAAAAAAAAGAAAAATCAGAGAGACAAACACATATTAGTACTATGTTTATATAATTTTTGTGCATTTTCTCTACTGACCTATGTGTATCTGTGCATTTTCTCCCACCTTTGGTTTTATTAGGAAAAATCTGAGCATGATGAGGAACTGTTTTAAAGTCCATGAAAATAATCAGACACAAACAGGTCACAATAGGGAGGTGGAAACTGCTCGTAGAAGACCACACCATTAACTTTTGGTAAGCCAAAGTTGGAAACAAGCCACACGATGACTCAATTGAAATGGAAACTATTATTTTTAAAAAGCATTGTCTAAAAGTGCAGTAAGTTTCAGATAATAGGCAAGAAAAGCAAAATGAAAATAAGAAAAATATGCATGTTACATTGGAAGGTCAGGATAGTTGTTTCCATTTTACAGATGGGGAAACTGAGGCACAGAGCTGGGACGTGATGGCAGAGCTGCGAGTAGAACCCAGACAGTCGTGATCCCATGTCTAGGTCTCTTTCTGGTTCCTCCCACAATGAAAAATTGCTCAAGTGCACAGGGAATCACCTGTGATTGATTAGTTTAAATGAACCCTTTTAGGCCCACCTCCTGGCCCTGTAAATTCAGCAGCACAAAATGATTCCATCTGAAGTTTCTCACACATGGACTTTATTCTGAGGAGACAAGCCTGGAGGAAACCAGAGAAAATGTTCATAAAATATTCCCTAACAAAATTCTGCTGTTTTTTTCTTTTTGAAAAGTCACGAGCCAGATCCTCACATCTGGCTGCTTGGCTGGACCTCTAGATATAAGAAGGCAAAGGTGATGTAATTTCACCTTTACCCTACCATATTCCAGTAGCCACTTCAGTCCCTGGTGTAAATGAGAGGAGCCTTTAGTCTGCTCTAACTTGTGCCAATTTATAGCTGTCCCTAAGGGTCCTTTATTGTGGGATTAGAGTTCAGGAAAACGGATGTGTCCCTGGCTTTACACCCTTTAGATACTAGTGCTAGTCTAACGTTTTCATCTGAGTTTAATTTAATTGTTTCTCTGAGATAAATAGAACCTTGTCATGTCTATAAAAGAAGCACCAATATATTTTGACAGATCTAGAGTAAGTGGGAGTTTGGATTTGCCACCTGGTTCACAAAAATCCAGTTTTATGCTGGTGCCGCTCCATAGATTTCAGTCGTGAATCAAACACAAGGTCTCTACATTCCCTTCAGTGTCCAGGAGACTTAAGGAAACAACGTCTAAAGCAGGGGTGGGCAAACTACAGCCCAGGGGCTGCATCCGGTCTTTCATACATTTTAATCCGGCCCTTGAGCTCCTGCCGGGGAACGGGGTCAGGGGCTTGCCCAGCGTGTGCCAGGGCTCTGCGTGGATCCCAGAAGCAGCAGCATGTCCCCCCTCTGGCTCTTTTGCGCAGGGGCAGTCAAGGGGCTCCACACGCTGCCCCGCCCCAAGCGCCACCCCCGCAGCTCCTATTGGCCACAAACCACGGCCAACGGGAGCTGCAGGGGCAGCACCTGTGGACGAGGCAGGGCACAGAGCCACCTGGCCACGCCTCCATGTAGGAGCCGGAGGGGGGACATCTTGCTGCTTCTGGGAACTCCTTGAGGTAAGCGCCTCCCGGAGCCTGCACCCCTGCCCCCTTCTGTGCCCCAATCCCCTGCCCCAGCCCTGATCCCCCTCCCACACTTCAACCCCCTTGGTCCCAGCCTTGAACACCCTCCTGCACCTCCAACTCCTCATCCTCAGCCCCACCCCAGAGCCCACACTCCCCGCTGGAGCCCTCACCCCCCCCCCACACACCCCAACCCCCAATTTCATGAGCATTCATCGCCCACCATACAATTTCCATACCCAGATGTGGCTCTTGGGCCAAAAAGTTTGCCCGCCCCTGATCTAAAGTGCTGTTCTCTGCTTGAGAGATGAAAAAGAGAAAGAGAGAGAGAGAACTGGGTGTGCTGAATGCATCAGAATTGCCTTGTTAATCAGGGAATATCAGGCCTCGGGAACCGTGGCTACATTACAGTTCCCACCATAGCAAGCACAAGTTGGAAATGAAACCTCTGTTGGTTAGATAATGACCCAGGCACCCGGGGAAGCCTGGATGAGCTCCTGGACCGAGAACCAGTGAAAGGAAAGAGCTGCACCCATGGGTGCTGACTCCATGGGTGTGCAGCAGCTCAAGCACCCATGGGGGGGAAAAAACTGTGGGTGCTCAGCACCCGTCAGCCACAGCTGTTCCGCAGTGCCACCAATCAGCTGTTTGATGGGGCTGCCGCTCAGCTGTTTGGTGGCTGGGGGAAGCACTAGAGGGAGGGCAGAGAGCAGCCAGTGGCGGGCAGGTGGGGTCCTCGCGGGAGGGGTTGGAGCGGGGCCAGGAGCAGGCAGAGTGAGGGAAGGGTCTCAGGGGAAGGGGTGGAGTGGAGTCAGGGCCTCGTGGTGGAGCAGGGGTGCAGCACCCCCAGGGAAGACTAAAAGTCAGCGCCTATGGCTGTAACGAAAGTCAAGAGAGCGTTTGAGGCACAAAGAGGTCAGAGGGGATATTTCTCCCGCTTGAAGAGCTTTACACAGACTTGTCAAGGGGAAACCATTAGAAAGGAAAGAAACTGCAGCCCAGATGTGGCCTGGCAGGAAGCTCTCTGTTCTGGAGCCAGTGGGGAGTGAGAAAGGAAAGCAAATCCAGAAGTGAAGAAATATTCAGGGATGGGGGCTGATTTTTCCTGGGGTTGCCACTTACCATTTCCTGTTGCCTTGGCGAGTTGCTCTGCTAAATCCCTCTTGTTTATTGATTTCAGCGCCTCCACGGTCACCTCCACCGCGTAATCTCCTTCGTAGCAGCTGATCAGCTTGTCAGCGAGGTCGATGACATCCACTTTCTTCAGTGTCCCGCGGCCGATATGTTCATATCCCTCCTTCAGTGGCATTTCGTGCAGTTTGAACTTGAATTTCTTCAGTTCATCTTCCTCCAGTTCCTCCAGGGTCTTCAGCAGATGATCTCTCAGGGTCTTCGCCATGCTGCCTCCTTGGAGGAGAGCTGTGCACCCTGCCAGGCCAGGGCAGAGAGAGTCAGGAAACAGCTGCACGGCTGCAAAGGGAAAGTTTCTTCCTGAAGCTCCGGAGAGCTGAGAGGTTGTTTGATTAGAGACCAAAAAAAAAAAAAAAAAAAAAAGGCTGAGAGTGCAAAACCGAAACTAGAACTGTACGGCACTAGGCTGACAGCAACCCCCGTCCTTTCCCTTCTCCAGCTCCCCCGCCACAACCAGCTCTGTGTGTTTGATTAATATCCCCTATGCAGATTCCAAAACAAGAGCCTGGTCCCTTGTCTCCAATTCTGCTGGCAACGTCTTGCACCAGCATAATAACTGCTTTCCTATTCTTACACACGCCCCCTTTCCTTTTGCTCTCTGTGGTAGATAAAGACACTGACGATTCGAAACCAGCTTTGTCTCTCTCATATGTGTTTGATTAATATCCCCTATGCAGATTCCAAAACAAGAGCCTGGTCCCTTGTCTCCAATTCTGCTGGCAACGTCTTGCACCAGCATAATAACTGCTTTCCTATTCTTACACACGCCCCCTTTCCTTTTGCTCTCTGTGGTAGATAAAGGCACTGACGATTCGAAACCAGCTTTGTCTCTCTCATATGCAAGTGACATTATTCCTGATTGATGTCAGTGCGATGGAGAGGAGAATCAGGCTCAAGGAAAGTTTGGAAGCTGGTGAATGTTTTAGATCAATGCTCTGGACCAAAAATCCAACAGAAGGGAATGGAAATGGAAAACAAAGGATAGGATTGAGTCTAAGTCCAGGTTTTGAAGCTTAGCCAAGATGTGAGGCTGTTTGTCTCAGTACAGTTTGATAAGAAGCAGGGTCTGTGACTGCTTCCTGTTCGGAACCTGCGGAAGGAAGATGTTGGGAAATCAACAGGGGATGGTCACCAGTCAAGGTGTGCAGGGCCGTTAAAGTGGGTCCTACCGTCAAGGTGGGCAAGGTGCAATGAAACAGGTTAAGTCAACGACCCGGGCTTCCCTCGCTGTGCTGGGGTGATTAATGGGGTGCCTATCTTCCTTCTGTTCCCCCACAGACCCAACCTTGCCTGTGAGTGCACACACCAAAATTGCTACTTAGTGATTGTTATGCAGGCCTGGGTGGATCACTGTGGACAATTTACCAACGAGAACATTGGCTGGTCAGGAAAAATCCCACGATGCTCTGCTTTTTAGACACAGAGGACATTTCGACAGGGTGAAAGCCTCTCTGAATAATTCATAAATTCCAAGGCCAGAAAGGACCATTGTGATCATCTAGTCTGATCCCCTGTGTAACACAGGCCAGTAACACAGGCCGATGAAGTGAGCTGTAGCTCACGAAAGCTCATGCTCAAATAAATTGGTTAGTCTCTAAGGTGCCACAAGTACTCCCTTTCTTTTTGCGAATACAGACTAACACGGCTGTTACTCTGAAACAGGCCAGAGACCTGCCCCAAAATAAATCCTAGAGCAGATCTTCTAGAAAAACATCCAACCTTTAAAAATAGCCAGTGATGGAGAATCCACCACAACACTTGGATCAGTTGTTCCGATGATTAATTACTCTCACCTTTTTTAAAATTTGTGCCTTATTTCCAGTCTGAATTTGTTTAGCTTCCAGCCATTGCACATATACTGCAAATATGTTCTTAAAGTCTGCACCTGTGTGTTGGTCTCCAGCAAAGGTGAAAACCAGAGTTTCTGTCACACAGGAGATATTTATCCATCTGTCTGCTGACATATTGTTACATTGCACTCCATATTTTTATGGAAATATGCTTATGAATATGACATAACTGGAATACACTTTATGCAAAATGAGTCAGTAAGATAGCCTTGGAAAAGTTATCATCTACTGAATGTGTTCATCCTATTTGCATGCATATATCATTCTTATGTCTGAAGTTCGAAATATGAAGTGTAAATCATGTTATTAATGTAGTTATGCCAAGTGAGGGCCATTAATGATACTTCAGGAACTTGATGACTCTTAAGCAAGAAACAATTGGCTGCGAATGGATTTGTTTCCCTGTAAGTCTGTGGGACGCCTGTGAAGAGGAGGGGCAATGGGGGTCCCTGTGAAGATGTGTCTGTGTCACCTGATGCTGGAATCCATCTTGGATTTTATTTTTTTCCATGAGGCATGGAAGGAGGAGGCCTGGAGGGTCTAACTCAGCAAGACAAAGTTAAGGGGTGCCCATTTTGGCAGAAGGGCTAGACTCAGTGGTATTTCAGCCCATCAAGTGACAGTCCCAAGGGGGTCCTGACGAGAGAACCTGTCACACATGTAAATTGAATATTGTCTCATTCACAGTGGGTCCCTTATTACCAGTCTGAACTGAATGAAAATGAAGGATTGTGAGGACATCAAAGAAGAGAATTCTAACAGGAAAAGACAAGGAGCGGGGAAGGAAAAACCCTATCCGGAAGAATACTTCAAAGGTTTGCTCCACTATATCTGGGAGACAAAGATGACAAGTTGGCACCCTTCATGGAGAAAGAAAACGGACAGTACTTTTGCTTGACTGAAAACACTGAGGAGACCTTTGGGTGAGAGAAACTTACTTACTAGTTAAGTTTAGTCTCTAGATAGTGCGTTGTGATTTTGTTGTATATGTACCATTTATTTCCAACATTCTTACTCATTATTACTTGAATTTCTATATCTTTGATAACAGTCATTCCTGTTGTCACTATAAACAGATCTCAGTGCTGTGTTGTTAAGCAAAGTGCTGGTCCTGAGTTGAATCTTCCAAGCTGGTGTGTTCAGTTCCTGTGGGAACAGCAGGCCGGGTAATTCTGTTCAGTGGATAAGGGGCTGGACACTGCAGGGAACGCTCCGAGGATTTGGGGGTTGGTGTCTGCCTATCTCCAGCCATACAGAGAGCAAGGCCTGTGGAGGCTTGGAAGGCAGTGCTGGTTGTGCCAGAGGCTGGTGGTTTCGGGGAGCTGATCCCCCAGCAGACAGACAAGACTGCTTCATGCTAAGGGCGGGCAATGGAAAGTGGGGACCCTTGGGGAGCGTCACACATGATCTCTTTGGCCTTTCCTACTGGCTGGCTAAGGCGGCTTCTCTTCTCAGTTTGCTGGGTTTTGTGCATCTCATGCATAGCACCTAGCTCTCCCCATGCATTGCAGAGGTAGGGTCGGCGCCTAACTCAGCATTGTCAAGTCCGGTGGCCAGGTGGCTAAACGTTAGGTCTTGCAACACTACAGTCCCTTTGTAGATCTAGCCCATAGATCCTTTGGCTCTCAGGCCATGCCTACACTACAAAATTAAGTTGACCTAACTTAATGTCTGCATACAACCACTTTAGTAATTACGTCGCTTGTGTGCGTCTACACTTGGCTCCTTGTGTCGGTGGTGCACGTCCTCACCAGGAGCACTTGTACCGATTGCACTGTCAGTGTGGGGCATTGTGGGATGGCTTCTAAAGGCAGTAACAGTCGATGTAAGCAATGCAGTGTCTCTCTGCTGACACTGCGTCAGTATAATGTTGTCGACCTTGTCCCCACGCCGCTCGTGGAGGTGGAGTTATTAAGGCGGGGCAGTGGGGCAGTTACGTCGGCGGGAGCAAAATGTAAGTGTAGACATTTCCATAGCTAGATTGGCGTAGGCTGCCATGCGTCAGCCTAACTCTGTCGTGTCGACCAGTCCTCAGCCAGACCCTTCCTGCATTATCCTCCAGGCAACTTAATCTGTGTCTCTGGGCTGACCAGCTCAATGTACATCCTACACTAGCCCAGGTCCTTGTGGGCCCAGGAGTCTCCATGCCACAGGTAGCTGCATATGTATGTTATCCCTGCCTCGCTCTCTGTTGGAGATGGAGGAGGAGTGAGGGTAGCAGGGTAAGGCACCCCTGTTTCTTAGGTCTGTGTGTTAACTTCAGTGGAATAAATGGGCCCCAGAGTCAAAGGTGTTAACAAGTGACCCTGTCATTGTCCAATGCTAAACAGTTAAACATCGTCCGGGGTTTCCATGTTGGGTGAAAGAGAAATTAGCTGAGCTGGAGCTGCTGCTCTTGCTGTTAAAATCCAGTCCTGTTTCCTTTAAGACAAACAGACGCAACAGGGGAGAGAAAAGAACAGCCAAGATAGAAAATGCAGCTTCTGTATCTGGTGTTGACTCTCACGTCAACCTCACTACTAGAAAAACCCAGGCCTGGCACACGGTCCAGCCACTCTGATATCTGGCACACTCACACGAGTGTTGGGCCGTTTAAGGTATTGCTTTTAGCTGCCTCTCTGCTCACGGGCTCACAAAGAGTGCCGCAAAAGATACAGTCTTGGCCAGCTAAGCCAGACTCTTATTAAAGAGGAAGCAAAAAGGGAGAATGAGAGGAGAGAGAGGAAGGAGGAGATCAGGTGAAAGAGGAGGAGCAGGAAGAGGAACTCAAGTGTCACATCCCAGGTGGAGTTTGGGATTTAGCTGGTGGAGGTGGCAATGTCATTTGGGTCCCTCTGCCTGGCCTGGTCTAGTCAGGGCATCCATCAGGACCAGGACGATGAAGGTCCATGGGTGTCATGGTGGATCTTGGGAGCCCAGAGATGCTGGGGGTTGGTAGCCATGATGGTAAAGTTTGCTTCTTCCAGTTCACTCGCCTTTACCATTTTGATACCCCGCTCCTGAAGCCTCTTTTGAAAGTACCCGAACAAGGGGTGATGGATGAAATAACCCCTCCCCTCATTGTTTGTTCATCACTTAGGCCTAATTTCCAACACACCAATTTTGGCTCATTCATTTCTGATTCTAGTCTCCTCTTGTTTATTCGTCATGGTCTCACCACAGCCCTTAAGGACATAAATCCACACCATGTAGAGGTCAAGCACAGGAGTTTATTACGTACAGCACTGACGGAGTGTCATCTTGCTTATTAGGCTCAGAGACACTGTCAATCAATCGATTACAATGGAATATATGGATTTTCCATGGGTGGGGGAAAGTGATGGAGTAGGCAGTCCCGCTTCCCTGGATAGGTCTAGCAGCAAGACATGATAGCACAGTAGCCAATGGTCAAAGATTGCATAATGTTTCCGCCCATGGTCTCAAGTTGACAAATTAACATTTAATTAGTACTTTAATAAATGTATTAGTATAAAATATATGTTGAATTTTGATTTGGGGTCCATAGGAATGAAGTAGCTCCTTTGATTGTCCAACAGATACATATCTAGGGGTAAAAGCAAAGAAACAGTGAAAGTATATGGCAATAAAGATTGTCTTTCAAGTTGTTGATTTGTGTTTTAAGGCAGGCATTGGTCCCTGGGAAAGGGAGGTGGGAGGAGGCCATATCTTATACTGACATGCTTGAAACTTTCATAAACTCAAGGTTGGGTGTGTGGGAAGAACATCTCCCTACAGAAGAAACTAACACAACAGAAACAGGGCTTCTTTGTTCTATTTGCAACTTTTAGATAAGACACAATTATTGCCCCCACCATCTGGTGTTTTGCTGACCAGGCAAAAGCAAGGTTATCTTTGGTTATTCTGCTTTCTCTTAGCTATTGCTAGGACTCTGATCTCTTGACCAAACTCTGGACTTTGGGCCTGTACACAAATCCATATTCCAGGTTATTACATCAGCAATGGATTTTAACCCTTCATGTTTGGACTAATTTAGGCTTTTTGTCTTTAACTGCTGGTGATTTTTATAGACAATTTGATGTAACAGGCTGAGATGAACTGTTGTTACCGTAGACAACTAAGAATACAGGTCTCTGTGCAACAAAATGGAGCAGCAGAGAAGATAAGGCAAGAAAGGAGAAGAGAAACTACGTGGAAAAATTCCTAGGGAGATGGTGGCTACCATAGTGTATAATGGATTACCTGCAGTGCAGCTGGGGATTGTGATAAAGGGGCTGCTATAGTGTACGATGAATTGCTCCTGAAAGACACCCTGCGGTCTTTCAAGGCGCTGGGTGGAAATTCTGAACGGGTGCATGGGCTATTTCGTAAGCAGGATGGGCCTGCCACATTTTGCTAAAGAAGCAACATCTTTAAACACAGAATTAGGGCTGCATGCGAGTGATATTTTTGGAAAGATACATGCTGTGAAGCTTGTTCAAAATGACTTGCAATAATGGGAAAACATATATAAACAAAGTGATGTGCAAAGCATTCCTGTCATGATGATTTATTTACTGCAGAGCTCTATCACAGAGAAGAATATTGCAGAGAGGCAGGCCGGCCGGCTTTGTGGCATAGGACTTGTGTGACCTTAAGTAAGTCGTTGAATCCCTTTTCCCCCTCTGTGTGGATAAGACTTCTTCCTGTGTCCGTTGTGTCGATTTGGATCATAAGCCCTCAGGGCAAGTCTTGTCTCTTACCGTTTATGTGCAGCACCTGACAAAAAGTGTCCCCAAGGCACTACTGTAATATAAATAATGATATCTAGCCTGATCTTCCCTGCTTCTATTGGAGCAGCCAGAGAAGTGGGTTTGAATAGGCCAAAGCCCTGAACTGGAAGGGTGATATGGCATTGGAATCTTTCCCAAAGAGAGTTTTTCTCCTAACTCTCTGTCAGGCATTTGAGTTAAATATGGATGCACAAAAAGCAATCAAAGAGCAGTTTAAAACAGCCTAGGGTGACCAGATAGCAAATGTAAAAATCGTGACGGGGGTGGGGGGGTAATAGGTGCCTATATAAAAAAAAACCCCAAAATCGGGATTGTCCCTATAAAATTGGGACATCTGGTCACCCTAAAACAGCTTGACTTAAAAATCACTTCCCTCTTTACCTCCACTCCCACGGTTCTTGAGATGTCATCATTCTACTAATTTCCCAGTCACCAGTAGTATCTTCCAAGGTAAACAAGGCCTACATTTTTAATGCAAAAAACAAGAGTAATGAATAAAATCACCCATGCATCCCACAGGAAACATGCTCTCCCTGCCCACTGAACGCACACACTCTAAAAACACATATACTTTTGAGCCTTTTTTGTTTATTAAAAAGGACACAAATGCATTTCCTTTCTTTTGTGGGTCACCTTTCAGTTACTTGTCTTTCTGTCCCCTGAGCTTGTGTTTCAAAGCTACATGCTGAATCTTCACATTCTACCACAGCACAGAACCTGCACCAGCAGATGGATTAAATGTTTGTATCCCGGCTGCTTGGAGGGTTAGGATTGCTGCCCTCAGACAGATTCCTCAGGAACCAGAATGAATGACAATAGCTCCACCTCTTTTCATTTGCAACTAGAATCTTTGCTGTTTCCTGTGAGATTAGGGGGCCTGATTAGTGGAACTCCAGTTTGTGTGTGTGCATCTACTGCCCCCTATTGGCTGAGACTGTATGTGTGCATGCTAATGACTGATGGTGATGCATATAAAAAACAAAACCCAAAGCAAATTTCCCTACTGGAAATGAGATGTGTGGGGAATATTGTAAGGAAATTAATTAACAGAGCCCTCCCAAAGTATTACGCTGAGAAGGGAAAAATCAAATGCACAACTACAAAATGGGGAATAACTGGCCAGATGGTCATGCTGCTAAAAAGGATCTGGTGGTGATAGTGACTCACAAATTGAATTTGAGTCAAGAATGTGATGCAGTTGCGAAAACGGCTAATATCATTCTGCGCTGTATTAACAGGAGCGTCGTATGTAAGACAGGGTAAGTAACTGTCCCGCTCTGCTCAGCACTGGTGAGCCTCTGCTGTAATATTTCAGAGTAACAGCCGTGTTAGTCTGTATTCGCAAAAAGAAAAGGAGTACTTGTGGCACCTTAGAGACTAACCAATTTATTTGAGCATGAGCTTTCGTGAGCTACAGCTCACTTCATCAGATGCATACCGTGGAAACTGCAGCAGACTTTATATATACACAGAGAATATGAAACAATACCTCCTCCCACCCCACTGTCCTGCTGGTAATAGCTTATCTAAAGTAATCATCAGGTTAGGCCATTTCCAGCACAAATCCAGGTTTTCTCACCCTCCACCCCCCCACACAAATTCACTCTCCTGCTGGTGATAGCCCATCCAAAGTGACAACTCTTTACACAATGTGCATGATAATCAAGTTAGGCCATTTCCTGCACAAATCCAGGTTCTCTCACTCCCTCACCCCCCTCCAAAAACCCACCCCCATACACACACAAACTCACTCTCCTGCTGGTAATAGCTCATCCAAACTGACCACTCTCCAAGTTTAAATCCAAGTTAAACCAGTTAATCCAAGTTAAACTATCCAACTATACTCTCAGCCCAGCAGAAGCAGCTGTTCTATCTCGGGGCCTCTCCTTCTGCCCCTCCACCCCCACGAACATGATACAGTTCTGTGGTGACCTAGAATCCTATTTTCGACGTCTCTGACTCAAGGAATATTTCCAAAATACCTCTGAACAACATACTAATCCACAGAGGTCTCCCTACCAACACTACAGAAAGAAGGATTCTAGGTGGACTCCTCCTGAAGGTCGAAACAGCAGACTGGACTTCTACATAGAGTGCTTCCGCCGACGTGCACGGGCTGAAATTGTGGAAAAGCAGCATCACTTGCCCCATAACCTCAGCCATGCGGAACGCAATGCCATCCACAGCCTCAGAAACAACTCTGACATCATAATCAAAAAGGCTGACAAAGGAGGTGCTGTTGTCATCATGAATAGGTCGGAATATGAACAAGAGGCTGCTCGGCAGCTCTCCAACACGAGTTTCTACAAGCCATTACCCTATGATCCCACTGAGAGTTACCAAAAGCAACTACAGCATTTGCTCAAGAAACTTCCTGAAAAAGCACAAGATCAAATCCGCACAGACACACCCCTGGAACCCCGACCTGGGATATTCTATCTACTACCCAAGATCCATAAACCTGGAACTCCTGGGCGCCCCATCATCTCAGGCATTGGCACCCTGACAGCAGGACTGTCTGGCTATGTAGACTCCCTGCTCAGGCCCTACGCTACCAGCACTCCCAGCTGCCTTCGAGACACCACTGACTTCCTGAGGAAACTTCAATCCATCGGTGATCTTCCTGATAACACCATCCTGGCCACTATGGATGTAGAAGCCCTCTACACCAACATTCCACACAAAGATGGACTACAAGCCGTCAGGAACACTATCCCCGATAATGTCACGGCTAACCTGGTGGCTGAACTTTGTGACTTTGTCCTTACCCATAACTATTTCACATTTGGGGACAATGTATACCTTCAGATCAGCGGCACTGCTATGGGTACCCGCATGGCCCCACAGTATGCCAACATTTTTATGGCTGATTTAGAACAACGCTTCCTCAGCTCTCGTCCCCTAAAGCCCCTACTCTACTTGCGCTATATTGATGACATCTTCATCATCTGGACCCATGGAAAAGAAGCCCTTGAGGAATTCCACCATGATTTCAACAATTTCCATCCCACCACCAACCTCAGCCTGGTCCAGTCCACACAAGAGATCCACTTCCTGGACACTACAGTGCTAATAAACAATGGTCACATAAACACCACCCTATACCGGAAACCTACTGACCGCTATTCCTACCTGCATGCCTCCAGCTTTCACCCTGACCACACCAAACGATCCATCGTCTACAGCCAAGCTCTGCGATACAACCGCATTTGCTCCAACCCCTCAGACAGAGACAAACACCTACAAGATCTCTGTCAAGCTTTCTTACAACTACAATACCCACCTGCGGAAGTAAAGAAACAGATTGATAGAGCCAGAAGAGTTCCCAGAAGTTACCTACTACAGGACAGGCCTAACAAAGAAAATAACAGAACGCCACTAGCCGTCACCTTCAGCCCCCAACTAAAACCCCTCCAACGCATTATTAAGGATCTACAACCTATCCTAAAGGATGACCCAACACTCTCACAAATCTTGGGAGACAGGCCAGTCCTTGCCTACAGACAGCCCCGCAACCTGAAGCAAATACTCACCAACAACCACATACCACACAACAGAACCACTAACCCAGGAACTTATCCTTGCAACAAAGCCCGTTGCCAATTGTGCCCACATATCTATTCAGGGGACACCATCACAGGGCCTAATAACATCAGCCACACTATCAGAGGCTCGTTCACCTGCACATCCACCAATGTGATTTATGCCATCATGTGCCAGCAATGCCCCTCTGCCATGTACATTGGTCAAACTGGACAGTCTCTACGTAAAAGAATAAATGGACACAAATCAGATGTCAAGAATTATAACATTCATAAACCAGTCGGAGAACACTTCAATCTCTCTGGTCACGCAATCACAGACATGAAGGTCGCTATCTTAAAACAAAAAAACTTCAAATCCAGACTCCAGCGAGAAACTGCTGAATTGGAATTCATTTGCAAATTGGATACTATTAATTTAGGCTTAAATAGAGACTGGGAGTGGCTAAGTCATTATGCAAGGTAGCCTATTTCCTCTTGTTTTTTCCTAACCCCCCCCCCGATGTTCTGGTTTAACTTGGATTTAAACTTGGAGAGTGGTCAGTTTGGATGAGCTATTACCAGCAGGAGAGTGAGTTTGTGTGTGTATGGGGGTGGGTTTTTGGAGGGGGGTGAGGGAGTGAGAGAACCTGGATTTGTGCAGGAAATGGCCTAACTTGATTATCATGCACATTGTGTAAAGAGTTGTCACTTTGGATGGGCTATCACCAGCAGGAGAGTGAATTTGTGTGGGGGGGTGGAGGGTGAGAAAACCTGGATTTGTGCTGGAAATGGCCTAACCTGATGATTACTTTAGATAAGCTATTACCAGCAGGACAGTGGGGTGGGAGGAGGTATTGTTTCATATTCTCTGTGTATATATAAAGTCTGCTGCAGTTTCCACGGTATGCATCTGATGAAGTGAGCTGTAGCTCACGAAAGCTCATGCTCAAATAAATTGGTTAGTCTCTAAGGTGCCACAAGTACTCCTTTTCTTTTTGCTGTAATATTGTGTCCAGTTTTGAGTGCCACACTTTAAGAAAGGTGTGGAGAAAGGCCAGAGGAGAGCAACAAAAATGAGAACAGGTTTCGAGAACCTGACATATAAGGAAAGGTTAAAAAAATGGGGAATGTTCAGGGTAGAGAAAAGAAGACTGAGGGGAGATCTGATAAGTCTTCATCTGTGTTAAGTGCTGGTATAAAGAGGACAGTAGTCAATTGTTCTGTATGTCTGCTGAAGGTAGGACAAGAAATAATTGTCTTAATCTGAAGCAAGGGAGACTTAGGTTAGATATTAGGAAAAACCTTTCTAACTATATGGATAATTAAATGCTGGAACAGGCTTCCAAGGGAGGTAGTGAAGTCCACATCACTGGAGGTTTCTAAGAACAGGTTGGACAAACATCTGTCAGGTGGGTCTAACTTTACTTGGTCCTGCCTCAGTGCAGGGGGCTGGACTTGGTGACTTCTCATGGTCTCTTCCATCCCTACATTTCTATGATTCTATGAATGGACCAGATGTTAGGGAACAAACGAAAGAAACTGGCTAAAGCAGGGACTATGAGCCATCTAAGCATAGAAATAGGCTGAATTCAAGAACGGGGACTGGTGTCTCTGGGACTCATTCCTTTCCCATTCTCCCAGAGAAGCTGATGGTAAACTGCCCTTTGATTTCAGTGGCACAGGCCTTCTTGTCCATAGTTTCTGGGTAGGAAGGAAGCGGGTAATAATATCTTGCATAGGTGCCGACTCCGGTGGTGCTCCAGCCCTGGAGCACCCATGGAGAAAAATTAGTGGGTGCTTTGCACCCACCAGCAGCCACGCTCCCCACACTCCCTCCCACCTGTGGTCCCCGCCAATCAGCTCCTCCCCTCCCTCCCAGCGCCTCCCGCCCACCGCAGAACAGGGCTCAGCTCCTTCCCTCCACGGGCAGCGTCCTGCTGCCACTCGCACTGGAATCCCCTGATTCCCCTGAGGTGATGCTCCTTGTGCAAACAGGGCTGGCTTAGCCCAGGAGCAAGCCACCCTGATCCCAAATTACCAGCCCTTCCTGAACCCCCAGACCCTGAGCTCATCCCTTCCTAATTGGAGAGGGGCGGGTCCCTCTCCAATCCCCCAAGCCTGAACTCCCTTGCTTGTCCTCAGGGGGGTCAGCTGTGTCAGTTTAACTGTCACTCCAGGGACATGCCCAGCTCCCCTCTCTCTTCGGAGCCGCCTGGGCCCTCGTTAGCCTCAAGTCACGTGGGCAGGGAGATCGTTTGCATAAAGGAATGCTGGAGAAGCCAATCAGGAACCAGAGAGAGGTTTTAGGGACACTCCCCAGGGGTCCTGTGGCTGGAGACATGTCTATGGCCGCCAAGCCTGTGATGCAAGGAGTCAGGGCAAGGAGCATTGGGGTCTGGGCCCAGCCCCATGGCAGAGAGGGGCACTGGGAAATGGACCAGGAAACAAAATTGCATCCAAGAAATGAGGGCTCAGATTGGGACAAATGAAAAAGGGGTGGTGCCCTCCCAACCTCTGCCTCCAAGCCAAGCTATGCCCACTGGAGACACAAAAATGAGATACAGCCGATTGCACATGGGTTAAAATGTGATCACACAAGCTCTGCAAGTCTTTAGTTTATTATAAGAAGCTCTTGGGTCTTGTGACACATGAGACAGCCCAGTGTTTCCACCTCCATCTGTCTAATGCCATGTTTCTCACTCCATTATCTGTCTCCATGGCAGCAAAATCTTTCTTAATGGTTTTCTTATATGTCCTCTGTTGTCCTCCTCTTTTCTGTTTTCCTCCAGGTGGACTCTAGCCAAGGGCTTATCTAGGAATGCTGTTTTCTGACATCCATAAATTTGCCCAAACCAATTCCTCCTTCTTTCTCCAATCATTGTCTCTACAGTCTGTTGACCAGTTCTTTGTTACACATCAGCCTTGGTTACATTGTCCCACCAGGGGAAACAGAGAATTCTTTGCAAGCATCTCTGATGGCATGCGTCAAGTTTCCTGTTGTGGGCTTCTAGCATTTTCCAGGTTTCACGAGCATGTAGCAATGTGTGGGCCACAAGACTATTGCAAGACTATCTTGGTTCTTCCTATTTTTCCAGATATTTTCCAATCTCAAAAAAGTACCACTTGCCTTCCCAGTTCTTGCTTCCACCTCCTTATGGGGTTGGCCACCAGCATTGGGTATGCTTCCTAGATACACAAAGTCGCTAATCATGCCGTATTCTTTACTATCAATCACATGCATGCCATCATGGTTGACTCCTCTTTCGACTATCATGACTTTCATTTTCTTTTGGCTAACTCTACGTTGGCGTCCTCACATCTGACATTGACAGGAGCTTTTTTCATGGCATCTTCATCTGGGTCCCTCAGAGCAATGTCACCCGAGCGATACACGTTTGGGCAGGCTGGGTTGAGGCTGCACGGGGAGGGGAAGGAGCTGAGGGTGAGCTTTCGGAATGAGAGAAGGGACCAGAGCTTGGGGCAGAGCTAGGCCTTCACTGGGGTTGGTGCTCACTTTTATTACAGGAACTTATCATGTCTGCACCAGAGTGAGCACAGTGGTCTGGCTGAGACTCCAGCTGGGGAGGAGGTTGTGAAGTTGTGATGTGAAGCTTGTTTAGGTTGTGTGTGTTGGGGTGAAGGGGACTGTATTCTGTATGTTTCTTACTGTTTGGTGAAAATTTTGCTGGTGGGATGGGGAAATCTGTGTAATGGCCCCCACACAGCAGGAGTTCTCCTCTTGGTTTGTTCCTCGGGTACAGATATAGGGATTGTTCTACTGTAGCATAGTGTCTAGTCCAGCGGTTTGACTCTCCCTCTTAGGAGGGTGGGTGCATGCTGTTGTATTAATTTAGATGGAATATATGGGCTAAAGGTGTCAGCATAACCCTGCCAATTGTCTGACATTTAAACATGTTAAACAAGGCCTGGGGTTTGGTAGACAGAGACTTCAGCCTGATTTGTACCATGGCAAACACACAACAAAATTCATGGCAAAGGTGAGAAATGTATTCACTGAAACACACACAAGGAGAAGAATCAAAAGGCGGTAAAGAGCAGTGAAAATGAAATGGATTGTGTACGTAAAACAAACAATCAAAACCTATCCAATTCTCTTTTTGGGGACTGGATACTGGTTAAAGGCTCTTATTCAGTCAGAGAGTCTTTCTTGTTGGGGGAGAAAGGGTTGGTTCTGTTGTTCAGTTTTGAATCATGAATGAAAGTCACTTTCTTGCTTTAAACAAAACAGACCAACACAGAATGGGGAGAAGAGCTAGGAAAGTAAAGATGAGGGAAATTCGGGTTTTGTTGATGTTCTCAGGACACAGGGCAGCTGGTCAGTCATGGATGGAGGCTTTGGGCTGGCATGTTGGCCATGGCACCTGTTGCTCTGGAGTCTCCTGTTCACCTCCCCCATCAAGTACATCATCTGTTGGTCTGGTCAGGTCCCTCTCTTTCATTGGTCCTTCACAGTCTGGACAGAGTGAGAGAGACCATTTCATCTCATCGTGCTGGTGCCATGCACTGCAGTTGATTTCACAATCAGATGAAAAGCCCAGAGGGAGCGACAGGACAGGAGAAAGGTGGGGGGAGGGGAGGGGGAAGGGCAGAAAGGAGCAGACGAAGGAAGGGAAGACAGAGCAGGATCTCCCATATATGAGGTTGGGGTTCTCTCTGGTACAGCAACGTCATGGGTCCCCACTGTAGCACCAAGGTCTGGTGTCCCAGCAACAATCATTGTGTCGCGGTAGTGGTGATGGTAAAAGTAAAGTGGTTCTTTTGTTCTCCCTCTAAGTCTCTTTTTAAGAGCTCCAAACAGGTGGTTGGCAGAATAATCCATTCTCATTATTTCATCCACCCATTAGGCCTAATTTCTGACACACCAATTTCAGTTCATTGATTTCCAGTCCTCTGCTCCTCTTGGTTACCACTCAGAATCTTAACACAGTCCTGGAATGGTGTCAGTAGACCCTCTGTTTACATGAAGACAATCTTTCTGTTCCCCCTCTCATCTTTTCTTAAACAGTTTGATATCACAGATCATTGTGGCAATGCATGAACCTTTACATGCTTTTCACTATGTCGGCTAATAATTAAGGTAGACCCTGCTAGGCCCCAATTATTACAGCAGGGCTCCTGTAGAGGTTACTCCCAGTGGGATTCTGAGTGACTGAAGAAAATGCAGAAAACATCAGGGAAGCCGCACAAGGGATGGGGGATGGCCACGGATGCAGTTTTTTGGCGGGGATTGCTCCCCCCCAAACAGAGGTGAGGCATGCGGGGGCTCATGGGTTATGTCCTGCTGCTCCCCATCGTTTCTGCAAGTGCCCAGCTGAAGGAGGCTGTCTTGGCTCTGCTGACTTGGCGGATGAATGCCACCGCCTGGGTCCGAGTGCAAGTCGTGCTCCCCTTCTGCGTGCTGGGAGCCTTCCTGTTTTCTGTGGAACTGTGACTGCCTGCCGTTGTGCTGGGTAAGGGGGTGTGGAGGAAATGAGGGAAGGGAGACTGAGGAGGTGGAGGGAAGAGGTAGTGGGGAAGGAAGGGGGTGGAATAGGGCAGGGGGAGGGGAATGTGGCAGTGTGGGGAGGGGGATGGAGAAGAAAAGGGGATAGGGGAATCGCGGGAGAAGTCGGAGCCCAGCATGAAGCATCCCCTCAGTAGCAAATGGGGCTCTCCCATTAAGCAGGCCCATCAAACCCTCACCCTGACAAGCCCTACTCCTGTGCACCGGGACCCCTTTGACAAGCCCCCCTCACCCAGACCTCCACCCCACCAAGCCCCAACCAGCTGCACCTGGACCCCCACCCCATCAAGCCCCACTCCCCTGGCTCCCAGACCCTCCACTGAGCCCCCTTCACCCAGACTCCCCCGCTAAGTCCCATCTCCCCACATCCAGATCCGCCTGCTGAACCCTGATCACCTTCACCTGGATCCCCTGCAGAGTCTCATTGTCCCTGCACCCAGAATCCCCACTCCCCAATGAGCCCCTGGGCATCCAGATCTCCCACTCAGCTGCCCGCACCCAGATTGCCCCGCACAGAAACCACTCACACCACACCTGGATCCCCTCACACTAAGCCCCTCCACATTTGGATCCTGCTAGGCTGAATCTGTCTGCCCACACCTGCTGCATCTGGTGCAGAGAGGCAGGGCCCTGGGGTATTTCTGGGGCAGGCCTGGCCCTTGCATTGTGGCAGGGTCAGGGGCAGCATCACTGTCAAGTTCCCGTACCAGGGAAGGTGGAGGCTGCAGTGTGATCTGCCACCTCAATTCAGCCAGTGGCCTGTGCTCCCCACTGCCATGCTGGAGCCACATTTATGTATTGACAAATAAAATGTGCATAATTTTAAAATATTGTGCACTGACTTTTAACTTTTTTGGCGCAGAATTCCCTCAGGAGTCGAGGTGCATGAATGTGTACTTGGGACCCACTTCCCCAACTCTGGGCCTCCCCCGCCTGACAAGAGGCATCAGCAACAGGATTTGAGGAGTTTCAGTAGGGACAGTTGGAGCCCTCTGTCTTCTCTTCTGCTACATTTCATCCTAATAGATGAAGGACACTTGGGCTTCTTAACCTGCTCCCCCTGCTCTTCCTCCAGCTGCAGCAGAGTAAGGCAGGGATCATACAACCCAGGCAAGTACCTGTGGAATGGAGACTTCTCTGAGTCCAGAAGGATCTGGGTGAGTGTTTAGGGCAGGGGTCTCAAACTCAATTTACCATAGGGCCAGTGCCAGGCCTCAGATCCTCCCAGCGGGGCCAATAATGTCACTGAAGATGGTGTTCAGAAAAGAAAATGTTTATATTGTATTTTTTGTTTCAAATTTATTCGAAATAATAAAACTGTCATACAACTTTATACAATTCTTCGCCTGCCAGAGAGTTTTCAGCATTTGCCAGACACCGGGCAACGCTTCCGTTCTGTCTGTTTGTTGATGTTTGGCCTCTGTGACTGAGCAGTTGAAACCTTCAGGATTGCAGCAAGGTGGCCGTCAGCGAGTTGTGTTCGGTATTTTGACTTGTTTATAGTCATTGTGGGAAAAAAGTGATTCTGCCCAGTGACTAGTGATGGTAGCTCTGTCCTTCTCCCCCAGCCAATGGGAGCTGAGTGGGGGGGTGGCGCCTGTAGCAAACATTGCCGGCAATGTGGCTGAATGTGTCTCTCCTCCGCCGGCCGCAGTGGGGAGGTTCTCTGGCCACAGATAGCGCACGGGCCGGGACTTTGAGACCCCTGGTTAGGGTCTTGCCTTTGGGACTGTGAACTGAACTGCCCAGGCCCGAAGCAGAGATGTAAATTTCACGGGGATGGCTGTAAGCCAAAGACCCTAGAGTTTTAGTTTCAATTTTGTTTCCTGAACTTGTTCTCAATTTGCAAAGATTTTTTTTCCCCCAGCCAAGTCTCTGGCTCTGGGGGCCAGTTTGTGGCTCCTTCTTGTGCAGCCCTATGGCTTGTGGCATGGAGAAGACTGTGACCGATCTCCTGCTGGAGACCCTGGAAGAGCTGGGGAAAGATGACCTCAAGCGATTCAAGTGGAAGCTGAAGGAAATCAAGGTGGAAAACCAGTATAACAACATCCCCTGGGGCAAGCTGGAGACAGCACGTCCTGTGGATGTCGCCAAGGAATTGCTCAACTACTATGGGGAGCATTACAGGGTGGAGGTGACCATTCAAGTGCTGAGATCCATCCACCGGAGAGACCTGGCAGACAGACTCACCAAGGCAACAAAAGCTGGTAAGGGAGTGACCAAGTTCCTTCTCCATACGCAGGCTCCCATGGGCTTTGGGATTCTGCTGCAGGATCTAAGCATCGTTGTTGCAAAAATATCACAGATCTAGCCTTTATAATTGCTTAAAAATATGAACTGTGTGTGGCAATGTCTGCCCGAGTCTTCAGACAACCTGGAACAAGAGCATTGAGGTTCATCTCACAGCTGCTAGTGAACCCTGATGTCTGAACCCTAATGACAGAATGCCAACATTGTTAACTCTTTAGGTGCTGATAATTTTAGGAGAAACATACAGCGAATCCCACAATCCTTCATTACCTCTTACCACCGTAGAAGCCCCGAGTGCCCCTTTCCCAGCTGCCGAAATCTGCAACAGCATCTGCAGTGCAGCTGTGTGATTTCAAGGCAAAGTTATGCGGCATATTGAAAACGAACACTTATAGGGCAGGGTGAAATGCACTGAATTCAATATCAAATGAAACAGCACAGGAGTGACAGTATTGATTGTGTTGTGCATTTATGCATTTAAGTCAATTAAACTCCTCTGTTTTTAAGATGCCATTGGATTGCTAGTTTGCAATACCAGAGGACCACAGAACTTGAGGGACCTTGCTGCAGAATTTAGGCCACAGAGTATAAGGGACCCTGACTCACAACTAGACACCCAGCTGCACCTTCTCTGCAGTTTTACAAGCTATTTTCAGCTGCTTCTTAACTACTGTACTAGCAGCTGAAAGCCAGATGGGCCAAGTAATCCACCATCTGTGCAGTCTCCTCCACACAGCCAATGAAATTGTTGTATGCAGATTAGCTGTAGAGTAAGGGTGTTGATTGGCTGAGTTACCTCTGACATCACAACTGCCTAAAACTTTGGGCACGGCATAGATACATGCCTTGCTTTTGCTCAGGTGTAATTTGTAAAGTCAAAATGGTTGTGACTTAAAAATTGGACAGTACCAATCCGTGAAACCCAGGGGTGATTGGTAATATTCTGAACAGAAAGCGCTCTCAGCCGTGCTTGTAGCTCTTTCCATCACTTCACACTGACTCAACAGACATTCTAGGCTTCAGAGTGATGCACAGAGACACAATCCTGGAATCTTATCATATAGATCAGCAGTTCTCAACCAGGGGTCAGGGGCCTCCTGAGTGGGGGGAGGGCTGCGAGCAGGTTTCAGGGGGTCCACCAAGCAGAGCCAGTGGGGGCCCAGGGAAGAGAGCCAAAGCCCCATTGCATGGGGCTGAAACCCAGGGCCCTGAGCCCTGCAACCCAGGGTTGAAGCCGAAGCCCGAGCAACATAGATTTGTGGGGGGTCCTGTTACATGGGACCCCAAGCAATTGCCCTGCTTGCTACCCCCTAATGCCAGCCCTGGCTGTTATATGCAGAAAACCAGTTGTGGCACAGGTGGGCCATGGAGTTTTTATAGCATATTGGGGTGGGGTGGACTTCAGAAAGAAAAAGGTTGAGATCCCCGGATATAGATAATCCTATCTTTAAAAGTAACTCACAAAGGAATAAAAGTGGGCATGTGCCCTTTCTTTTTGGTGCTTTAAAAGCCTTGTTTTTAATGCAAGTCTTGTCATCTCTGGAGGACTGTGTGTGAGAAGAAAACTAGTAGGATTATGACACCACAGGTACTGTCGTGCTTTAGCAAATCACAAGTCCGTCCTAAACAGCAGGTGTTTAATAAACACAGCAACTACAAACTATAGGTAAAGAAACATGCTTCTGTACAGATTGTTTCAACTTTTTCTCGCTTGTTTACCACGGGCTCCACACTGTCGGGGACTCCATTCAGCACAAGAGACCTCTAACAGCTGAATAATGTACTGCAAGTAAACATTTCTTTACAGATACTAAAGTGTAACCTGGTTAACTGAGGGGGACAGGATTGTTATTCAAATTTTTTAAAACTTTGTTTTTTGTTAACGCATTTTTAACTGAAATGCCTAGTGCTGAGATTTGCAAGAGTGACTAGTGATTTGGGGGGCCCATTTTGAGGTTTATTAACGAGGTTTAAAATTGCTAGGCACCACCCCTTTGAAAAGTCCTCTTGAAGGCATCTCACATTGGGCACCTAAAAACTGGAGGCATCCAAAATCATTAATCACATCTGAAAATCTTAGTTTGTGTGTCAGCTATTTCCTCCAAGCTAATGGACTTGGTCTTTTAGCCCAGACAGGTATTAACTAAAAGATGTAACCAATTGTTTGACTACACTTGTGGTTGGTTCTTAAAAAATGTTCAAGGGACCAAATAACCAAATTTAACCAAATTTATTGTCCAGAGACAAAGCGGTAACATTCCAAAAAGAAGACATACATGCCCTCCTTCTGGGAAGCAATTCCTATCTCATAGCTGTTAAGGTTCCTTCCCCACTCTGAACTTTAGGGTACAGATGTGGGGACATGCATGAAAGATCCCCTAAGCTTATTTTTACCAGCTTAGGTTAAAAACTTCCCCAAGGTACAAACTTTGCCTTGTTCTTGAACCGTAAGGCTGCATTCCTGATCTGTTCCCGGCAAAAGCATCAAACAGACAGACAAACCCTTTGTTCTCTCCCCCCCCCGCTCCAGATTTGAAAGTATTTTGTCCCCTCATTGGTTATTTTGGGTTAGGTGTCAGCGAGGTTATGTTAGCTTTTTAACCCTTTACAGGTAAAAGGGTTTTGCCTCGGGCCAGGAGGGATTTTATAGCGTGGTCTACAAAAAGGTGGTTACCCTTCTCTTTATATTTATAACAATTGCACGTTCACCTTACATAGAAGGTGTGCTTCAGAGACATCCAGCTCAGCTAGCAGTGTTTATAGTATGATTTTACAAGTTACACAACTCTTTACATGTCACTAAAATCCAAACCACCACTTCATTACAGTTCCTTAACCCGTTGAGGTATGCTTTACTTTTCTTAGCTTAGATTTAAGTACTACATTCCAAAGCAGTTGGGCATGGAGGTACATCCCATCCTGTGCTAGGACACACCTTTCATATAGCTTGGCTTTGACAGGCTTCCTATTTTCTAATGTCAAAGCACAATCAGTGTGCTGGCTTTTTGGCAAGCCACACATATACATGTTTTGGGCAGGCCAGCACGCAGCCTCATTAAAATACGTTTTGGGGCTGGAATGAGGGGCAGGAAATAAGAATATCGTGACAACAGTGTGTGAGGTGTAGTGAGCTGGTCAGGCCAGCTACGATTTATGGTTACATACCAGGAGCCCCTTGCCATCTGATATTAGTCTTTTTTGCAACTGCACCATATTTGCTGACTCATATTCAATTTGTGATCCTCCCTAACCCCCAGATCCTTTTCTGCAATACTGCTGCCGAGCCAGTTATTCCCCATTTTGTAGCGGTGCGTTTGATTTTTCCTTCCCAAGTGAAGTACTTTGCGCGTGTCTTTATTGAATTTCTCCTTCTTGATTCCAGACCAGTTCTCCAATTTGTCAAGGTTGTTTTGAATTCTAATCCTGTCCTCCAAAGTGCTTGCAACCCCTCCCAGCTTGGTGTCATCCACAAACTTTATGAGCATGATGCATGCATCCTTCAGCAACATTGAAAGGCACAGTGAAAAATTTGGGGGCAGGAGAAGGGAATTTTCCCCTTCATTGCTTGCACCTCATTAGCTGCATCTCTGACAATACTAAGTTTCTGACCTGGGCAGCTTCACTTGGACTTGGGTGGAAATATTACTGCCATTCTTGCTACTGAACATGTTTGCTTTTCACATGGTGGGACTGGCCGACAGCCTACCAATGCAGCTCCAGAGACAGGCAAATGGGATGCACCATATGAATAGGTGGGGGAAAAGGGAGTCCTGACAGGAAAGGGGAGAAGGCAGGATCCTAGCATGGATGAATAGGGGCAAGAGAAATAGGAAACCTCACAGAGGGTGAAAAAAATGGACACAAAGCAGAAGTGGTGCAGGCCAAGTGGAAGAGCATGTCCTGTGACTGGTGGAAATGCATCACAGAGAGGGACTGGAAGGGGGGATGTTCAGCAAGGGGAGAGAGAGAAGGAGAATATGCTATTTTCTCAACAAAAAGATAACAACAAGAAGGAGCAGGGATCCAGAGCATTTTCTCTCTCTCTCTCTCTCTCTCTCTCTCTGTAAGTGTAAGGCTAAACTGGTGGGAGCCTCCATATCAAAGAGAGTTGTTGACTAGGTACCAATAACACATTTTCTCTGTTTCTCTTGCTAGATGTTTTAAATCTGGAGCTGGAATCAGCGAGTCCCCAAACTCCAGAGCCAAGGGAGACAGATGGCTCCAGTCTGGAGCAAGAATCCAATACCCAGCAGATGCCAGCCGTTATCAAAAGTACTGTCTCTTATAAACCTTCCTTCTTACTTGCAATTGATGCACTGTAGTAATGACCATGTCACTGAGTTTGATCAGTTTGCATTACAGCCCAATGGGGACAATAAGCTGTCTCTTACCTGCTTGGAATATCCCTTCTCAAGCTTACTGGTATGGACAGACCTGGGAGATATTAATCTTGTGCTGGAGACATCACCAGATAAAAACTTGTCTATGGGCTTGAAGGCAGCATTGCCTCAACCTGAACTGCAGGAGAATCTAGTCATTGGGCAAGGCTAGGTCTGCTAACTCCATAAAAAGAGAAAGAGAGAGACCATCGAGCTATGAGAAAGAGAAGTTTGGGCCCAAATTGTCAAAGTGGCTAGCCTACTGATTTTTGGATGCCCAAACTAGATACCTGGAGATGGAGTTTCTGAAGGGCTGTGCACCTACAAAGCTGGAAATCAGTGGGAGCTGTGCGTGCTTGGAACATTGAAAATCAAGTCCCAAGTATCTGAGAGTGACAGCTAGACTTTGGTGTGTCAAGGAGAAAGACAGCAAAAATTAGTGGCCAGGTTTGGAAATGTCGGTATTAGTCTCTAGAAATGAAGACGATGCTAAACTGACCTTTGCACCAGAGCTGAGAGAATAACTGATTGTTTTGGTCCAACCCTTAAATGAAAGGCCCCTAAATCATTTAATTTTGGGTTGAAAACACCTGAAAATGAAACACCATGAAAAACCAAAAGCTCTGCTCCATGCAGCTGTTACATAAGCCAGTTCATAGCCAAGGCACAGAGGGAGCAAAGAGGAGTAAGAAAGCTAGAAAGAGTGAAAAGAATTAAACTTGCTGACACTGCGGGTCAGGTACTGACTGGGCCTGGGAAACTGAGGAATGGCAAAGACTGAAGGCAAAATGAGGGTTCTTTAAAAGACCAGGGAATGGAAATTTTCAAAGCTACAAATGAGAGGTAGGTGTCCAGTTCCATTGACTATGAATGGGGATTAGGTGCCCAACTGCAATGTATGCGTTTGCAATAATCTACGCTGAAAAGTGACTCTGCAAAAAATGGTGCCCTATAGCTGCATGTTTAATGTGGGTGAGTTATTTTGAAATCAACTGTGTGTACACTTACAAGAAAAAGGATGATTTCTTTGACATCTGTCCTTGTAGATGCATTTTGATCCTCTAGTCCAGCCTCTGACAGAACCCAGGCCAGAGAATTTGACCCAGTGATTCTTGCATCCAGCTCGTAGCTTATGATTGAGCTAGAGCAGGTCTGACCTGAGGGTGAAGCTGGGTTCTTGCTTTCTCCCATCACTACTTTTAAAGATTTTGCAGGCCAAATTCTGCCCTCAGTGTCCCTCTGGCTGACCCTGCCAACACTCATCCTGCCCTGGGTGACCCCCTCATTCTCTTCTCTGCCTTCCCACTCTGCCCTCTGCTATTGATTGGCACCTATAAGCCATACTAATGTTGCACAAGAGGGAATCTAACCCAGCTCCCCAGTTCATAGCTACACTGGCTCTGCCAGGCCGGAAAGAAAGAATTTCCTTTTGTTTCTAAAGTCAGAAGATCAGTTGAGTAAAAACAGGCTGTTTATACAAAGTCACCTTTCAGGGCTTCTCTATACTACCGGACAGATCGACAGGTAGTGATCGATACAGCGGGGGTCGATTTATCATAGTATAGTATAGACACGATAAATCGACCACTGAGCACTCTCCAGTCAACTCCGGTACTCCACCAGAACGGGAAGAGCAAGCGGAGTCGACGGGAGAGCATCAGCTGTTGACTTATTGCAGTGAAGACGCTGCGGTAAGTAGATCTAAATACACTGACTTCAGCAACGCTTTTCACGTAGCTGAATTTGCGTATCTTAGATCGATCCCCCGCTGTAGTGTAGACAAGCCCCCAGGGTGGAGCAGTGCTTTAAGCTGCATGGAGGTTGGGAAGGGTCACTTCCATAGGTCCTGTTTCCAACCTGCAAAGTTAACTGCTGTTCATTTTGTTCCCATCGCTGCCCCAACCTCCAAAGGATCCATTCCATTTAAAAGCATTTCTTCATCACTGCAATATCGTCTTTGTCTTTCCACAGAGCGAAGAACACTTCAGGGCATCCTGTTCAAGTTGAAACTGAAGAAGTACAGAAGCAGGAAGCTCACATTATGTGACCTCCAGGAAATCAGCCCAGAAAGTCTAAAGGACTGGACTGCTCAGACATTAGGGGATTTACCTTGGCATTTCCTGAGGAAGGTCATGGCTCTGAATGGGACGGCCAGAAACACAAGCCTTGGGCATGGGGAGCTTGAAGATGAAGCAGTCATGAGGATGAGGAGGAGCTGCATATTGATGACTATTTCTGTTTTAGTGACGCTGAGATGGAAGTTTCTCTGCACCCCATTGATGTTCTCTGTGCCGTTCTGCTTTGCTCAGACAATTTCCTACAGCAGGAGATTCTGTCCAAAATGTCCATGTGCCAGTTTGCCCTCCCTCTGCTGCTACCTGCCCTCGACAGCCCCAAGTGCACCCTAATGCTGTGGGCCATGAGGGACATTGTGCGGAAGTGGAGGCCGCACTCCCTGGCAGAGAGCAGAGGGTTCAGAGAGGAGAGCCTGGTGTTCACGTCAATGTCAACCATTTCCTTTGTACGGATGGGGAGCTGCAGCTTCTCCAAGTCCAAACTCCTCAATGAGGTTCTCAGCCCCTCCCAGCAGCACCACGATTTCTTTGTCCATTGGGACATGGAGTCTGGGAACATCCCTCGGGAAATTGCAGATGGGCTGGTTGAGATATCCTGGTATTTTCCTAATGGGAGCAAGAGTTCAGATCTTTTCTCAGAACCCATTGCGGTTACAAACCTGCATGGAGACATTGAGTTGCACTGGCTGCAGTTCAACTTTTTAATGAAGATATCAACACTTATGTTCATATTTGTTGAAAGACTCAGTGAAAGGGAATATATTCTTTTATCGTCTCTGAAGGAAGCAGGCACAAACCTGTATTTTATGCTCGGTTCTGAGGCTGAGAAATCCAAGGACATGTTGGGCTTCCTTAAAAAGCTAGTTCTGGACCTGAAATTGAGGAAGTCACACCTGCTGTTCAAGCAGAGCACAACTAATCAGGCAGAGTTTGTAAAAAAGCTGCGAACCACCATTGGAAGAATAACAACATTTCCTCATAGGCGCGTGACTATGGAAGACATGGCTGAGGCTTCCCGGGAACTAGGAATCCAGGTAGATGAGGACTGCAAAGAATGTCAGAGCTCCAGCAAGTGCGTTAAAGAAATCAGTGCAGAAATAAAAGACGTGGCAAAGTACAAGAGGGAAATGCTGAGACTGCAAGGGGATCTAGGGAAGACTGTGGCTAAAGTGGAAAAAGAGTTGTGTCGAATGAGAAAACCAAGGACAACCCACTTAGAGAAATATGAATCTGAGTTGAAAGAAAAATTGGTGGCATTACACCAAGAAAAGAATCAATGGGACCTTACTGATGGTTTGGTTCAATTTATCAATGGGATAGCGTGTTTGTCTCAAATGGAAAGATGTTATTTCCTGAAATGGTTGAAGCTTAGCCTGGATCACATTACAAGGGGGAATCTTGCTAGCTTAAAAGCAGAGTATAAAGAGAAATGTAAAACTTCAGGGAACAACCCACAAGAGCTAGCAGAACTCAGTAAACTAATCGCTGCCAGATCCTTAGGGTCTGAGCACTTCATGCGTGAGTTGGGGCAATTCTATGAGGCTGAACATTCAAGGGTGAAACAAAGCAAAATAACAGAAAGCCAAAAACAATTCATCTGTCTCCCAGGCATAGCAGCTGACCTGATGCTGGAAGGGTTTCCAATGGAGCTGATCAATGGAGATGCCTCCAACATCCCACTGCAGTGGGTGACAGATGTTCTGACTGAGCTCCATGCCAAGCTGGGGGGAAGGTCCAGAATGCTGGTTCTGACGGTGCTGGGAGTGCAGAGCACTGGGAAATCCACCCTCCTCAACACCATGTTCGGCCTGCAGTTTTCAGTGAGCAGTGGCCGACGTACGCGAGGAGCCTTCATGTCACTCATTCAAGTGGCAGAGAACTTTCAGCAGGACCTGGGCTGTGACTTCATCCTGGTGATAGACACAGAAGGCCTGAAAGCTCCAGAACTGGCCAGGCTGGAGGATAGTTATGAACATGACAATGAGATGGCCACACTGGTGGTTGGACTGAGTGACATAACCATGGTTAACATGGCCATGGAGAACGCTACCAAAATGAAGGATGTTCTGCAAATTGTGGTCCATGCATTTCTCAGAATGGAGGAAATTGGACACAAACCCAACTACCAGTTTGTGCATCAGAACGTCAGTGACGTGTCTGCGCATGAACAAAACGTGAGGGACAGGAAACACCTCCTGGAGCAGCTGGATGAAATGACCAAAGCTGCAGTGAGGATGGAGAAGCAAATCAAGGCAATGGCAATTTCAGATATTATGGACTATGATCCAGAGAAACACAACTGGTACATCCCTGGCCTGTGGCATGGAGTCCCTCCCGTGGCTCCAGTGAACATAGGATACAGTGAGAGCATGTGTGAGTTAAAGAATTACCTATTTGAATTTACAAAATCTTGCTCTGCTAAAAGATCCCTTAAGGACATTTCCCAGTTAATTGAAAGGCTGAGAAGCCTGTGGAACACTATAAAACACGAACATTTCAGTTTTAGCTTCAAAAGCAGCCTTGTAGATGAAGTCTATAACCAGCTGTCTATGAATTATGCAGAGTGGGAATGGGGTTTCCGCAAGGAGATGCATCTGTGGGTATCTGAAAAAGAAACTTTCATTCTCAACCAGCCAGTAGCAGACCTAAATTTCTCTGTCTTTAAAAACATAGCACTGGAAAAACTGCAGTGTGGTGAGCAAAAGATCATGGACTGCTTACAACAATATTTTGCAAGGAAGGCCTCAGACCTGCACGTAATGGAAAAGTACAAAGAAGATTTTATAAGGAGCACTAAAACACTCAAGAATGACCTTAAAACCCACGTGTTCAGCAAATGCGAAGAAGCCATTCTTATTCAAATAGGCAGGCTGAAGTCACACAACATCCAGATTAACTACATGAAAATAATTGAAGGGGAAATTGATCAGTTATTGGCAAACTGCAGGAGGAGCACAAAGCAACTAGATGACAAGAAACTGGAGTCTAAATTTGAAACAGTATGTCACGAAACATCACTCTGTCCTCTACAGAACTGTCAAGTTGATGGAAATATGGAGGCCCAGTTGAGAAATGACCTGATGAATCAAAGGATTGCCATCCCAGAGGTGCTACAAGGAGCAGGAAGCCTGAAGGATTACAGAATGAACTCCTTCAAGATGAAATCTAAGTATTTGGAAAAATGGCTGATTCGTAGAGCAGGGTTACACAAAGATAGTTACCTTCAAAAAGCAAAAGACATTGCTAAATCCTTGATGGATCAGTGCCAAGATTACATTAAAGAAAAGGTCATTTCCAAAACAGACTACGACAAAGCCTACTGCAGGGAATTGCTGTGTATGATCAATGAGAGGCTCCAAGAGGCAGATGTTTGGAAATGTTATACTAATGCATTCTTCGAAGTTGACCTGAAGCTTCACATTCTGGGGGAAGCGGCTCATGAGTTTCGGAAGATGCACGAAGTATTTATCCAGGAAAACAATCCCCAAAAACATCTGGAAAAATTTGAACCTGAGTACCTCTCCCAATTTAAAGATCTTTATTTAGGGAAGGATTCCTGCCAAAAGAGGGTCAGGGATTTCTGTGAACATTGTCTCAAACCTGCCCTGGTGGACTACGTTAAGAAAAGAATTGCAACAGAAATAGTGGATGACTTCCTCAGCAATGGACAGGCCATTAAATATGGCTGCAAGATCTTTTTGCAGTTTACCGTGGAGAAGAAGCTCCTGGAAGATGGGAACTTCAACAACTATCTGAATTACGTTAACAGCTATGAAGAGTTTGTCCAAAGCTGGATCCACAGACACTTGTTAGATTACTATAACAAGACCAGTGGCTTGGAAGTCCTGGAAAGAGAGATTCTATCCACAGTAGTAAAAAAAGTGAGAGGAGTTCTGGAACATGCCAAGGACATAAAGCCTAACTCGGTCTCTGCTTTCTTAGATTACTTTTGCAAAGCATTTCCAAGGACAGCTTAGTGGGGATACTGTTCAAAAACACAGCAATGGCCCAGCAATTTTCTGCAGACATTCAAACCTTCCTGCCTGACCTGGAACAGCAAATCTTATCTGAATTTAAGGAGCTGGAGCTGGAGTCAAAACTCTCCAACCTGCCATTGAAGCCTCAGGATGAGATGTTCAAGCAAGTTTCTGGATTTGCAGAAGCCTCCATTCCCTGAGGGTCCCAGAGAAGCAAGAGAGATATGATAAATTCCTTATAGTAGGACTTTGGTATAAATGGGAGGCTGAAATGGCAATATTGCCACAGGAAAGAAACTGGGCAGCAAAGAGCAGAAGCCACTATGACAATGATGCTATGGGTCAGTCTAAACAACTGTCTTAAATGCTTAAATGATCTACTGGTGGCTTGGCTAGGGTTAGACAGACTGAGCAGGATCTAGGGATGGAGATAGAGTGACCTGCTTGACATTAACTCTGTTGATGCTGGCTCAATCAAATAAACTGCTAAAAATAATGTCGTACCCAGCCTGTGTGTTCCCAAAATATCCTTTAAAATAGGATTGTTCACCTAAGATGGGGAATAGGACAGGAGGACGGATGCACTAGTTCCCTCAGACCTGTCTCTCCCTACACCTTTCACATTGATACAGATATAGTTACTGGGTCAGACCAGTGAGCCCATCTAGCTTGGTATCTGGTCTCCAACCGAGGAAAGTGCCAGTTACTTCAGAGGAAGATGCAAATGAACTCCCTAGAGGCCAGTTATGGGATTACCTGCCCAGAAGAAGGTTTCCTCTTAACACCCATTAATTAAGCCTGATCGAAAAAATGTTTTGTACCAATAGAAATGTTCTGGTCAAATATATTTAAACAGGTACAAACCCTAGTGGGTTATACTGGGCATAGCTCATTCCCATAAATGTACGGGAATAAGCTATATCCATATAAAGGCCTTGATATTGGTATGACTGTGTCCACACTACGGGATTCACCACTTTAACTTCAATGTTTGCTAAGCCAACTCCAGTTGAAAGGGTAGAAAAACTGCCCATAGACAAGCCTGTAGAGGTTGGCTTGTGCCCTAACGCAGAACATATCCTGGGTAAACCAATTCTTTTATCTTGTCTATTTCAGCACTTGTCTCACCTCGATCCATTCTTAGGACTTGCACATCCCTTACAGAGTCAGAAAGTTTAAGGCCAGACAGGACCACCGGATCATCTAGTCTGACTGCTGCGTATCTCTGGCCACCAACACCACCAGCAACTGAAATGAGATTGAAGTATGACAGCCCTCAGGAGACTTGACTGTTGTATGCCACAGACAGAGAATAAAAGGCTCTGAGGTGGATCTTTGCCTGAGGCCCCCGCAATGGTAGGAGATGATTAAGTGAGATAGACCCAGAAGATCCCAGCAAGTGATTTGGACTCCATGCTGCAGAGGAAGGCAAGACCCCCTCCCTACCAAGGTCCCTGTCAATCTGACCTGGGGAAAAATTTCTTCCCTATCCCACGTACGACGATAAAATTAGACCCTGAGAATGTGAGCAAGATCCTGCCAGCCAAGCACCTAGCAGAGAGACTGCTTGGTGTCACCTCAGAGCCCTGGCCCACCCTGCCCAGTGTCCCATCTCCAGCCGTGGCCATCTCTGATGCTTCAGAGGATGGAAACAAAACAAACCCAGAATACGTTAGGGGGAAAGTTCCCTTCCTGACCCTTGCAGGTCACTGACTGAAGCCCTGAAGCATGAGCGTAGGAACATAAAACATCAGTGGGATGGGAGCCCCAGGGCTGCTGAGCCCTGGTGTAGCCTTGTTATGATGTCAGCAACAAAGCATGGGGTTAAGCTGATTGAATCCCCAGAATTTTTCCAGAGAGCTTTGAAAGTCACTAGCATTTCCAGAGGGGCCAGGGGATGAGCTCAGTGTTCAAGGGAAGTGGGGAGAAGAGTGGAGTTTACACTTTTGTGTAGGAGGTGTTGGTCCTACAAAATCAATGTGGGGGGGTTACTAGGTTTCCTGATTTTTTTTAGAGGGAACCTCCTGCAGCAAGAGTTTTAACTGCCAAATTGTTTTACGATATTTGACTTCCCTTTTGTAGGACTTTGAAATCATGGAATAGGTCTTCCCTTCATTGAAGAAATTGGACAAAAGTGACAGGCTGGCTCACAAATATGTGAGCCTGTTTACATGAGGCTCCCTAGTGCTCTCTTTTTGGCTAACAAATTAGCTTTCTTGGTTTGGATGTACAAAGGATATATTTACAATGACCCTTTACCATTGAGCAAAGGGATTTGCTCAGGCATGAGGCGAAAACACTGATATAAATGGCAAAGCGTCATACTTGCGAGGTAAACTATTTGAACCGGTGAACCCTCAAAATAACGAAAATTTACGAGGGCATTGCATACCCAAACAAAATTTTAAAAGAAACCAATTAAAATATTAACTGAGGCTGCACCACGAAATGTCATTGTACAAGCTTCTTTTGCCAGTTCAGCGTCTTGTGCAGAATGAGTTGTGCAAACGTGGAGTTTTTCAAAAGCTTTAATTACCATTAGCTGAATTAGAATCAACAAGCCAAGGTGCCTTAGCATATGAATCACAGGTTAACACAAGGTGAATTTCTCAAAGATCAGGTCCTGGATCCACAATTTAATGATTACCCCAATACCATATTACTTAGCTGGGACCTGGCCTTTTGTTTTTAACAAACATTCCGATTTTAATCTGGATTCTGCCAAACAGCTGGCCACATTGTCTGACAAAACCCAAATCAAACTGAAGTATACTAGAACAAAAAGTTGATCAACAAATAAAAATGGTTTATAGTTAAATAATTCATTAAGCCAAAATATACCGATATTTATTTTTTGCTAACATTGCAACATATTTACTAACATATTTTGCTAACATTTGCAAAAGAATTGAACCCCCATGACAATAATTTAATAATTAGACTATAGTTATGGTGATAATTGCATTAGAATGATGGAATAATGTGATTCCACAATTTTTTTTTTATTAATTAGGTGTCTGATACCTTTGTGCACAAAATGTTTTTGTTGCAACAAAATAAAAAACCAAAAAAACCCCAAAATAGAATCAAACAAAAAATATTTACGTGACATGAAATATATAACCGACAAGACAAAACAGTTTCCACATTATGCTTAAACATGTAAAATAAAATTCGGAAGCATAAGTTTATGCTTACTTATGCTTTACTTACCAACATAGTAGAACAACAAAGGGTTAAATACAGAAAACAAACCACTAAACATTTAACTATAGTCTAAACAACTAGTTGGACATTTCTGTTTAGGGCAGGTGTGGGAAACCTAATGATTAAAATTATTAATTGCCTAATACTTAATTAACACCAACTTTGACCAATAAGGTGGACGGCCTCTGGAAATATGTTGATTTTTAAACAGGATGATACCTAGAAAAACTGCTTGAGTTAACAACTGCTATTTAACTAAATTACACCTTAAAGTTGCCTGTTAAAATAAATTAACAGTTTAGTAGGAGCCAAAGGTGATTGCTTTGAATATTTATAGCCTATAAGAAAACAAATAGTTTAGAAAATAATATTAACACATGCTTTGTCTTGAGAGGAATTATAAAAAAAAGTTTTGCAAGAGGTAAGTTTAGACTCTTTTACTGAGGTGATGAATTAAGACCTATAATAATAATCATGACTGTTAGTTATTTTGTGGGTGGCAGAGGCCACCATGTTTGATGTCAGAGTATTTAAGTTTTCAACCATATGAGGTAGCTTTTATTAAAGAGATGGGATTTCATCAAAGGAACATCCTGAGCTTCTTGGCTGTTGCTGTCCACACCATGGGATATGCTGTCTCTGAGAGGTGGTGGTTGTCTGCACCTGTTCAGAGGGGATACACTATGCCTTCTCTCTTCCTCGGCCCATCCGGGGGACCAAACTTCTGTGCCCTGTAGTAGGCCGCTCCCCCTGCTGCTGGTCTCTCTTGTTGGGCCCACTACTGTAGTCACTACTTCTGTTGCTATGACCATAGGAGGTTTCCACTTACCTCACTTCTGCTGGCTTAAATTGGCCCTTTTGGCACTAAGGTCCTGATAAGTCTTGGTCACTGACTCTCGTTGCTGGGTGATGTGGCCACTGACCCTCACCCTTGGGTGACACAGACTACAATATCGTGGTGTTGTCAGACATGGATACCAGCCACCTTTCACCCCTGTTAAAACTTTGTTACTGATAACAACAATAGTAGTAACAGGAACTGTCCCCCCCTTAACTTTGATACACACACACACAAATACAGCTGGAACGACCAAGTGTCCCACAGCACAGTTATCTTTGGTCTCAACTAAATGTCCTACAGCACATTTGGTGTCACTTCACTTGTGGGGCTTTGGCTGGGAATCCCCAGCTGTCCTATTGCACAGTTATCCCTCTGGGTCCTGGTGTCCTCTTGGACAGTTTTTCCTCCAGTATTTCCCCTTAGTGATTCCCGAAATTGCTTCCTCATGGGGGATAACAACAGCCAGCTATGGCTGTCAATGTGGGTGGTTCCCTACCTCTTCACCAAGAGGAAGTGCTACAGATTACTGTTAGCCAAAAGGGGAAGTAGCACATGCTCACCGGCATTACAAATCTTGCTCCTTACAAACTTGCCTTTAAGAACTATACGGTGAGAAAATGAAGAATGCCTACAGCAAAAAGGAAGACAGTCCTGCCAGCAAGTGAGATAAGACATAATTGCAGAAAAGGAGACTGCCTGTCAACGTTAACCTTTTTCCCTGGACCGTGTAGAGAACACTGGCAGAAAAATGAATGTTAATGACTTTTGAAACTGCAGGGCCTCTGTTATGTGCTCCGCCCAATGCTGTTTGCGATGCCAGTTGTAGCCTGTACAATCATTACGTGTATGAGATCATGTATTGGTGTACAACATGCACTTGTCATACAGAACAGGGTCTTTCCCTAGGCAGCTACTTCAAGTTAATTGAGAAGGTGGAATTTATTGAAATATACAGAAACTTTATTTAATACAGACCACTATAATTGAAATCATAGGACAGGATCAATATACATAATGATTAGAGTAAGGCAGGTACAAAGAAGGCATTTCCTGCATTGTTCATACTTTCAGTCTTGCATTGTGCTTACTTGCAAGTTAGGGAGACCACTGGAAGCAGAGCTGGAAGGGAAAGTAAGTGGAGCCCATCAGAAGGGAAGTCCAGATTCAGTTTAGACTGCGACAGGCACCCAACAAACCCAAAGAAATGGGAACCCTTCTTCATGGTAATAGTATGGCTGTAGACCATATTTGATCTGGTACCTTGATCGTAGTAAGGTTAATAGCTGCCCCTATCCATGTGTGGCCTTCGAGGTGTCCATAATTAAGCATCAATTGTTAATATTCCGGATTTACATCACTTATTTCTTAATAGTTCCTATATGTAAATGCAGACTAATTGCTTAGATACTGCATAGCAACCTAGTTTACCAAAGCCCCACCAAAACTCCCTTCTTGTGGAATTCGGTGGTGTACTGGACCTGTTGGTGGGTACTTGATTGTGTCTCGGGATGAGTGCGCAAAATCTCTGGCCTGGAGTTATCTTCTTAGGGGGTCTCTCATTTCTGCTGCACTTCAGCCTTTAATGTAACTACTCCCACCAAGACTTAACCTAATATAACGGGCCCTTAACTATAGCAAGCTTAATAACCCATTTACTTATGTTCACCTATTTGCTGCATGTTCCAAGCTAATAAGCAATACACTCCTGTCAATCTAATTCCTCCTATGATGTCATTTTACCTCTTGTAAGCATAAAATCACCTATGAGACAAGGTCACAGGTGATAAGATCAGATCAGGGGTCAAGAGATATTAAAGGCTTTAAAAAACATTTTAAATAGATCTGTGTGGTTTATGGCCTGGCGCGGTAAGGTATCTCAGCGCAGCTACAGATCTAGGCCTTATTTCCATATATGAAAAATGATCAGGCAGCTGGCCCAGATTGCCCTTTGTGGGAATAAAAAGGCAGCTATCAGTGAGAGAATAAGGTTTATGGAGGAGGGGAGGTGTAAGGGAGCAATACCGGGATGATGGCTGTGCCATGTATGTATTAAGATTCTGGTATAATACAGTGAATAGGGCGAAGAGGAAATTTGTTGCTGCCACTGATTTATTGTGGTTGATGGGGGTGTGTGTGTGTGTGTGTATCAGAGGGGTAGCTGTGTTAGTCTGTATCTACTGGCTGAATTGGCCTTGTCAACACTGGTTCTCCACTTGTAAGGTAACCCCCTTCTCTTCATGGGCCAGTATATTTATGCCTGTATCTGTAAATTTCACTCCATGTATCTGAAGAAGTGGTATTTTTACCCATGAAACTTATGCCCAAATAAATCTGTTAGTCTTTAAAGTGCATGTGTGTGTGTGTGAGAGACTCCAGAAGTGATGAATAACGGGGTCTTGAGGTTGGATCTGTCCACCTGGCTGTGATATCCATTTGAGTGATGCAATGTCTGTCCCACTGATGCCATGTTGACCTGAGTGACAGCCCTGAAGGGCTCAGAGGAAGCAGATGAGCCAGGAATGACCTCAAAATCCTGAAGGGAGGAGCAATGGAAGCCTTTAAAGTCTCCACAGTCCCATCCAAGGGTGAAGGATAGTCTGGGAAAGCAGGTATTTTCCACCAGGAAATAGAGAATGAGCTGTATATGGTAAATCCTACCCGGTGTCTTGGGCTGTGGATGTTCCACGTCTCTCTAGCCACTGATACCGGCATGTCTCGTGCAAAGAAACCTTACTAGGTGCCAGGGATGTAGCCAAACTAATGCCTTCAGGGAATTTTATAAGCTTTAGCATTTTAACAAAACTTGTCATGCTTCTTGACCAGTGCTTTGTGGTGTCCTTGGGTCTTTTGCAGCTGGGGTTCTGTGTTGTGCGTAGGGAGCAAGTGGCTGTGTCATAAATATAAAGGGAAGGGTAAACCCCTTTAAAATCCCTCCTGGTCAGAGGAAAAATCCTCTCACCAGTAAAGGGTTAAGAAGCTAAAGGTAACCTCACTGGCACCTGACCAAAATGACCAATGAGGAGACAAGATGCTTTCAAAAGCTGGGAGGAGGGAGAAAAACAAAGGGTCTGGGTCTGTCTGTGTGATGCTTTTGCCGGAGACAGAACAGGAATGGAGTCTTAGAACTTAGTAAGTAATCTCGCTAGATATGTGTTAGATTATGATTTCTTTCAATGGCTGAGAAAATAGCTGTGCTGAATAGAATGAATATTCCTGTCTGTGTGTCTTTTTTGTAACTTAAGGTTTTGCCTAGAAGGATTCTCTGTGTTTTGAATCTAATTACCCTGTAAGGTATTTACCATCCTGATTTTACAGAGATGATTCTTTTTTACTTTTTTCTATTAAAAGTCTTCTTGTAAGGAAACTGAATGCTTTTTCATTGTTCTAAGATCCAAGGGTTTGGGTCTGTGGTCACCTATGCAAATTGGTGAGGATTTTTACCAAACCTTCCCCAGGAAGTGGGGTGCAAGGGTTGGGAGGATTTTGGGGGGAAAGACATGTCCAAACTACGTTTTCTCAGGAACCCAGATAAAGTTTGGTGGTGGCAGTGGAAGTCCAAGGGTAAAATAGTTTGTACCTTGGGGAAGTTTTAACCTAAGCTGGTAAAAGTAAGCTTAGGAGGTTTTCATGCAAGTCACCACATCTGTACCCTAGAGTTCAGAGTGGGGAAGGAACCTTGACAGGCTGTAACATAGACTTGCCTGTCCAGGAAGCTAAGGGCAAGAATAAATGGTAATTCTCAATTGAGAAGTTGAAGGGGATCCCAGAGATTATTGCTGGGATCAGGGCTATTCAGTGTAGTTATGCATGGTATAGGATAATTGAGTGAATAGTGAGATGGGGAACTTACTGATGTCCCCAAGTTATTGTGGCTGGGGATGATGCAAGGGATTCGAGGCTAGAAAACGTAAGTAACTGGGGCACATGATGACAGGTGAAATTCAGTGTAGAGGGCGTGAGATAGCACATGGGAAGAAATGATTTTAACTGAGTGTAACCCCCTTGGGGTTCAGAGAGCATGGCCCCACAACCTTGTCCTGAGGCAGAGGAAGTGGTGGTAGTTCCAGGGGGAAGGGAGAGGAGAGAGGGAGAGCACGGGCGTACATAGGTTGGTAGCTCCAGACGAGAGCCCACAGTGAGTAGGCCCTTGTGTAGCAAAGCAGCCGAGAATGACCCTGAAGCCTGGGAGGGACAGTGTAGCTAACCGGGGTCGTCCCAGGATGGGAGCCAGGAGGAGCGCTGTGCCAGGGAGAAATCATCTGAGAAGGACAAACCAGAGCTGGATCCAGGATCACTGCTGCTCAAGCTGTATGGGGCCGTGAGTACTGGTGTAAGGATAAGGCCTTTGTCTGCAGCCATATTGTAAGGCCTAAGGCCTTCGTCTGCAGCCAGATTAAAAGAGCAGCCAAACAGCAGCCATTAGCTGAAAGCAGGAATTCACATCCTCACATTCCATCTAAATTACATTAACAAAATGTAATATCTGGCTGTTAAGAAGGAGACCCTGTCCTAATGGCACCCACGATCACCAGATAAAGAAACAGATCTTAAGATGGTTAAAGAAAACTGGGTTTGATGGCATTCTGTCTGTCAAGAAATCATTTATCAATAGCTGTAGTTGTGAAATCCTCATTTCTTTATTGTTTTGTCATTATGGTCCCCACTTCCCTATTGTTCATCTGTATAGTATCTGTCTGGTTCTTTAATTGTTTCTGTCTGTTACATAATGAATTTTGCTAGGTGTAAATTAATTAAGGTGGTGGGATATAATTGGTTAGAGAATTTTGTTACAATATGTTAGGATTGGTTAGATAGATTTCAGTAAAATGATTGGTTAAGGTACAGCTAAACAGAACTCAAATTTCACTATATAAACTGGGGTCCAAAAGGAAGTTCTTTGGGAACCAACTCCAGGACACAGCCCCAAGATCAGAGCTTCCAGACCTCAACACTCTGCCGGTGACACCGTGCAGAAACTGGAGCTCCCCAGATGGACCTGATCCTGACTGGCCATCAAAAAAAGTTCATCTGTCTTATTGGGAGTGGTGAGCCCTGTATGTGTAGCGTGTGCAGTCTGTTTTGGGTAATTGTTAATAAATAGAGGTTATGTAGTATATTACTGGCTCTTTCACTGGTAAAAGGTCCTGCCCACCTGCAGAAGTTAGTATGCACCCGGAGCCCTACGTATTGGGAAAGGGTGTGGGTACTTACATTGACCAGGTTAGTTACACCCTGAGCCCTGTGGATTGGGAAAAGGTGGGGGTGCCTAAATTAACCGTATTATGCCTGGAGCCGTACGGACTGGGAAAAGGTGGGGTGCCTTAATGTGTGCAGGTAACACTGGGGCCTGCAACCTTGCACTGGGAATAAGGTGGGAGGCTGTAGCTAGTTAAGTGAGGAGGTTGTCGCTCTGTGTGGATTTGCAGAGAGCAACAGAAGAGGGCACAGGAGGGGTTTGTCTACTGGTGTTGCAGACTGCTAGGAGCACTCAAGATTTGCTGCCAGACTGGAACGCTACCCAGAATTCCTGAACTCTGAGTGTAGACGCATTGCTTGGTGTCTATCCTGGTAATTTTTGGGGCCTGGGGGTCCTCGCATGGGATGTAACCTGTTTTACTACTCTCCCATCTTTCCTCCTGATTTCTCTATTCATTTCTCTGTAAAAAAATAATTTTCTTGTCCGATATTCACTGTAGTATTCAGGTGTGTGCACATGCTTACTCCAAGGGGTTTGAACCAGGTGCCTTGTGGTAGAAGGGAGTTTCCTTGCTGCGTTCTGTGCCTGCCTTTTCTGGGCCGGAGCCATAGGTCGGATTCCATGCTGGCCATGAATGCGCTACACGTACATGACTGACAGTAAATCATCAGAAAGCAAATCGACCAACTCTGGCAAGAGGAACATAGCATTAAAAGAGATTCCCCCCGCAGGACACAAGAGGGCGCCATTGCTCCATCCAGCCACCTTCTCAGGCATAACAGGGAGAGCTCAGAACTGCTGTAAAGTGAGTGCAACTCCTGAGATTTAACTAGACTTGCAGCCAGAGGTGGATAATGCTTTTGTGGGACCCTGGGCCAGAGCAAGGGGGAGCCCTCCCCACCTCTTCCACCTGCAGTCCCCCCTTAACCTCCCCTCCCGGCGTTCCTGCCAGAGAAATGGGGGTTGGGGCACAGGGGCTTGATCTGCCCCATCCTGACCCGCTGGGAGATGACCAAAGAAGAGGAGCTGGCCAGTCTACCCCACCCAGTGCTCCGGTTGCGTAATGAGCTGGCCGAAAATCAAACTGCATGCACTGCTGGAGAGGGTACACCTGGCAGCTGCTGCTGCTGTAGGGACTCTCAACAGCATGTTGAGAGCCTGAGTGCTGGGCCGGGGAGCAGACCCAGTGAGCAGCCTGTCCCATGTGAGCCTGCACCACATATAATAATCAGCCAGAGCCCACAGGAAAGAAGGCCTCCACCCAGTGACTGAGGGATGGATGCAGATGCTGGAGGGGCACTGGGGTTATGGGTGGATGAAACTGATGGCGGTGTTGGAGTGTTTTCCGGATGAATTCCTGCCTGCCAAAGGCTGTAAGAGAGATGTCCACTCCACATCCAGGGATGGGAGTTTGAAGCAATCTACCAGAAAGGGGATCCCCCATCCCAAGTAACATCACAAACAGAATCAAACACCCAGGAGAGTGTCTGAGGAGAATCCCCAACTGGCAGCCAGCCTTCCTTTCATTGAATTTATCATACCATCACAGTCCAGGGCAACCGCACCTTTATTCCCCCTCTCCTGGGCAGAGACCTTCATCTCTCTCCCTCCTGGGTTTTCCAGGCTGCACAGTTCCCTGCCTGCACTGTGATATCCCCAGCAAGCCAGATGGCCTAAACAGGCCAGTATCTGGGCTTTGCTTTCTCTCTAAATGGTGTGCCTAGTGTATTGCCAGCAGCTATAGGTTACCACACCGCGCTTTCTCAGCAAGCACATTTATTCTTAAGGTTAAAGCATTACACAGAAAACATTTAAAAAATAAAAGAACCTACACGCATGCTAATCAGCTTATCGGAGATCACCCCAATCACTTTGGCTGATGAACAGTCCCTCAGATTCCACTAAGGAATTGTTGTGTTGACTAGTTTATAACATCTTCAGCTCAGAACCAGCTCCCGCACAAATTGGTCAGTCTTTCCCTTATTTGGTTTTGGCCTTTGATCTTCAGATTCTGGGAACAAGTGATCAGCAGACAATGGTCCCCATCTCAAGGCATACAAGGCTGGCTTTTTGTGTAAGTGGAGGTGGGAATTTGCATTCACCTCCCCCCAGGTATTCCACCTAACAGTCTGTCCTAAAAGTCCATCCCTGTCTGGCACATTGATAATACACTCCTTTGAAGTTCATAACACTTCCTAGGGTCCAGATTCCACCTTCCCCTTAGAGAGATCACGTGTAATCCTGGCCTACAATACTACATAACCTTTGCATTTAATGCAGTGGACTCCACAAATACTTAAACTTAAGTCAATAAGGACTTTCCCAAGGATACAGCAGGAAATTGCCATATCTGTCACACATACCACATCACTTCCTCCAGGTACTGGCAGGAAACCATGACATCTTTGGTCATTACATATCAGTCTCATTTATCAACGATTTTACATTTTTTCCAGACCACTGATAAAAATATTAAATAGGATTGTGTGAATAACAGATTCTTGTGGGGTCCCAGTGGAAACACTTTAATTTGATGGTGATTCCTGACTTATGATTCCTTTTTGATCTTCATTAGTTAGCCATTTAAAAAATCTATTTATTATGTGCTGCGTTGACTTTGCATATGCTATTTTTGAAAATCAGAATATCCTGTGTGTGCGGGACTAAGTCAAGTATCTTACAGGTGTCTAAATATATTTTGTCAACCCAGTTACCTTTATCTACCAAACTTGTCATCTCACACAAAAACGAAATCAAATTTGTTTGACGAGACCTATTTTCCATAAAGCAGTGTTGATTGGCACTAAGTATGCACTATTATGCTGCCAGTTTTTAATTCTGTCCTGGTCACATCACAGAGCTGCCTTTCTATGATTTGTCCAGGATTGAGAGGCACTCTGATACTATAATAACTATGTAAGGATGGAAGTGATGGAAAGAAGTGATGATTACTCTCTATGAAAATGGTTCACAAATGTGACCTATGTGGGTTTGCATTTATTTTTTTTTAAAAAGGGGATTTCTTGCTCAGCCTCGTCCCTGGAGCAGAAGAGTGCTGAAAGGTAAAAAGACAGGTCAGTTCTGCTGTGACTCGTGTAGCATTGGACAGCAGCGGAAGGACTATGTGGATTTGTTTAGTTAAAATGGAAGAGGGATGACCCCATGCTGTCACAAAATTGATTTGATTTCTACTGAAGAAGAGTTGCTTTGATTGCAAACCAGAGGAATCCTAGCAATTTAAAACCACAGATCATACTGGAATCCCTGACTGGACAAGAGTATCTCTTGGGGTGGAGCAGAGAAATTATGGATCCCTACAAAAGGTGCTAACCATACAGAAGAAGGTGTGTAGGGGAGCAAGTGGGTGGGAACTATCATGTATCAGCAAGATATCAGAAGTTGTATCCTACTCCATCCCCTGGATTGGCCACCCAGTACCCAGAGGAGAAGTAGTAAAGAACACTGTCAGCAACTAAGTCAAGACTGAGGTGCAACCAAGAAGAGAGTAAAGATCAAACCCCGTTGCATGTGAAAGAGCTCAAGAGATGTCTTCACTACTCAGATACCGGTAATTACCCTTTTAAGTCCAAGCTAGGACCAATCACAAGAGTTAGAGACTTTAAGAAGAAGACTGTGTGAAAATCTTTCTGTACAGCAATTTGAGGACACTCAGTTTACTCCAGCACCCACTACTGTGTGCACAAATGTATGTGTGAATGTGCGCAATCGTCTGTCTGTTACTAACTGTTCCCCACGTAGACACCAAACCACCAAGTCTGTCTTTGATACATTAAGGGATCCCAGGATTAAACCAGTGTTTCCACTATAGCTTCTGTCCTTGGGGACCTGAGAAACTTATGGTTATGGGTCCCTTGTTCTGGGGGTACCAATTTGTTGGTATGGTTCCACCTGAGCTGCCATTTGCTCCTCCTATGTGTACTTCATAGGGTGGAAAGGGTGAATTAATTCAGGCCTAAATCCTCAAGGATATTTACACTCTTAACTTCCCTTGATTTCAGGGGAAGTTAGGAGACTAAATTTGTTTGAGGATTTGGGCCTCAGAAACCAAAAAATAGCGTATTTGGACACTGCTGTTATAGTTCTTATAAGGGTAGATAGATAGATATAGCCACTACTGAGGATAAAAGTACCTATAGTTCCTCATTACCTAATTCTGTCCACGCTACTTTTTCCCAGGGAGAAAAAAATGTATTCGTGAAACGAAACCTAGCCCCAAGCCTGTTGCCTGCGCAATCAAATTCTCACCTCCAACAAACTCAGCTTTGAGCTGCTGCCATATTGTCACGACAAGGCTGCTGCTGTCTGCAGAAGTGGTTTAATAACTCCATTCCTGTTGGCTGGCCCATGCCAGGGACAGACCCTAAATAGCAACCAAACTTCAACAGAATTTGAAGATAGATATCACCATTACTGATCAGATCTGCTTGCTTTATGAAGGTCTTTTGTCATGGAAGGTCAGAGTAGATAATCAAAGTGGTCTCTTCTGGCACTGAAATCTATGAATCGACCCAAGTATTAAAATAGCTCAGCAAGGATGGAAGCTTTCAGGGGGAGGGATTAGGGGAGGCCTGGTTCTCGTCTGCACCCAATGGCACCTGCCATGGTGCTGCCCAATGACCCCATTTCTCGAGAATCCTCCACAGTCCTCCCCAGACACAATCATTACGTGGCACCAGCAGATTTGACCTGTCTTTTCATTTGCCCCATTATCCCATGTCATTATTTTTTATTTCTACTCACTTATAAAAATATCAAGTGTTCTGGGCATCCAGCCCATAAATTAAACACTTGGTGGAATGGAAAGGACTGCCAGTAAACATCCAGGCAACACAATGAGCAGATAATTGGCGCTTAGTGCCTCTTGGACACCTTGACGCCCCTGCAGTGACTGAGGCTGTCTGAGCCAATAGGGAGCTAGAGCAAGACTGTCCCCTACAGAATCACCCAGGGTATGTCTACACTGCACACTAAGCTTGGGTCTGTGGGACCCAGCCTTGTGGACTTGGTGTTTCCATGCTCATGCCTGGGCTTCCACACCGCATTGCAAACTTGGGTTTACAGGTGCTGGATCCAGGTCTCATTGCCATGCTAATGCGTCCATATTGTGCTTTGCAGACCTTCTGACTTGGGTCGGCTGATTGACCTGCGTCCACACTGTAAAATGACAGAACTTGAACCTGAGTCACAACGAGACTCGGGCTCTGACATCCCCCCCTTCCCCACAGCAAGGTCTTAGGGCTCGGGTCAGGAGTGCTTGCTGACCTGAGTCAGACTGATCTGTTTGTGCATGGAAAGGGGGCCTTGGTCTCAAACCTCAGTCAGAGCCCAGGCTTAGTGTACCCCCCACAGAGACAGGAGGTGTAGGGTGTCTGTTCCACACCCCTCCACATACTTCCCTTTTCCCCCAGTATCTCCAGCGCTGGGGGTCTCCCCGGTTGGGAGTGCGTAGGGTTGCCAACATTGTATTTCAAAAATAAGGGACTGTTTTCTTAGCACTCCCGTCCAAGCCTGCCTCCTGATATTATTAATTACTATTATTATTTATTATTATTTTATTGTCTTTATTAAGCAATATTCACCAATGTTTGTCAAGGATATCTCTTGCTGCTTTTTGCAGCACTCAGCAACTCCTGATATCGTTGGGCGGAGATGAAGAAATAAGGGACTGTTGCCAGCCCTAGGGCAGCAGCGGCTGCCAGGGATGGGGGCCTGGGAAAGGCCTGAGCTGGGCCCTGCTGGAGCCCGGCTTGACCAGGGAAAGGCCCCCACCACATCTTAGGGGAGAGGGGAAAATGTCTGTCTCCCCTGCATTGGGGGCCTGGAAAAGTCCCTGCTGGTGAACGTAGCCTGTTTGCATCCTATGCTGGGGAGGGGGAGCTTGAATTATCCCTAAACTATCCCCCCACCCACCAACACCGACCCCCCCGCACAAAGTCTGAATCCTTCCCACCCACCTTCCCTTTGACTCACTCCCCTTCCCCCCGGCCCCTCCATTTCCCCTCCTCAGCCACCCCCAGCTCTTCTAGAATGTTCCGTGAGGTGGCAGTTAAACCAGCATAACTCTGGGGGGGGGGGGGGGAGGACATGGGGTGTTCATGGGGTGACGTTAAACTGATATAACCAGGGGGGAGGAGACGCTGAGGGGTGTGTGGGGTGTTCATGGGGTGACGTTAAACTGATATAACCAGGGGGGAGGAGACGCCTAGGGGTGTGTGGGGTGTTCATGGGGTGACGTTAAACTGATATAACCAGGGGGGAGGAGACGCCGAGGGGTGTGTGGGGTGTTCATGGGGTGACGTTAAACTGATATAACCAGGGGGGAGGAGACATGCCGAGGGGTGTGTGGGGTGTTCATGGGGTGACGTTAAACTGATATAACCAGGGGGGAGGAGACGCCGAGGGGTGTGTGGGGTGTTCATGGGGTGACATTAAACTGATATAACCAGGGGGGAGGAGACGCCGAGGGGTGTGTGGGGTGTTCATGGGGTGACGTTAAACTGATATAACCGGGGGGGAGGAGACATGCCGAGGGGTGTGTGGGGTGTTCATGGGGTGACGTTAAACTGATATAACCAGGGGGGAGGAGACACGCCGAGGGGTGTGTGGGGTGTTCATGGGGTGACAGTTAAACTGATATAACCAGGGGGGAGGAGAGACGCCGAGGGGTGTGTGGGGTGTTCATGGGTGACAGTTAAACTGATATAACCAGGGGGGAGGAGACATGCCGAGGGGTGTGTGGGGTGTTCATGGGTGACAGTTAAACTGATATAACCGGGGGGGAGGAGACATGCTGAGGGGTGTGTGGGGGTGTTCATGGGGTGACAGTTAAACTGATATAACCTGGGGGGGGAGGAAGCACAACGAGGGGTGTGTGGGGTGTTCATGGGGTGACAGTTAAACTGATATAACCAGGGGGGAGGAGACACGCCGAGGGGTGTGTGGGGTGTTCATGGGGTGACAGTTAAACTGATATAACCGGGGGGGAGGAGACACGCCGAGGGGTGTGTGGGGTGTTCCTGGGTGACAGTTAAACTGATATAACCGGGGGGGGAGGAGGCACACTGAGGGGTGTGTGGGGGTGTTCATGGGGTGACAGTTAAACTGATATAACCTGGGGGGGGAGGAGGCACAACGAGGGGTGTGTGGGGTGTTCATGGGGTGACAGTTAAACTGATATAACCAGGGGGGAGGAGACATGCTGAGGGGTGTGTGGGGTGTTCATGGGTGACAGTTAAACTGATATAACCGTGGGGGAGGAGGCACGCTGAGAGGTTTGTGGGGGTGTTCATGGGGTGACAGTTAAACTGATATAACCTGGGGGGGGAGGAGGCACAACGAGGGGTGTGGGGGGTGTTCATGGGGTGACAGTTAAACTGATATAACCTGGGGGGGGAGAAGGCACGAAGAGGGGTGTGGGGGGTGTTCATGGGGTGACAAACCACCAAAATGGACGCCCAGGGCAGGCTGAGGGGAGAGTTTGGGAGTGTGTAAACAAGGGGAATAGATGGGGTATTCAGGGTGGGGGTGGAAGAGGGAGAGCAGCAGGGGGTGGATGAGGAAAGAGGATCAGTATGGGAGGAAGGGGAGTTCGCAGGGCCCCGGCCTTGGCAGCTACTGCTCCCCCCGGGCCCCATCCCCTCAGCCCAGCTGGGCCCCTCAGCCCTAGGCAGGGGCAGGGCACTCAGGATGGGGCTGTTTGCTCTTCAGCCTTGGCCCCTGCTGAGTCCCTGCCCCTGTCGGGGGGAGCTGCTGCCTTGTCCCCCTCAGGTTGAACTGTGGGGAGGGAGCCCTGAGGGAGGGAGGCTGGGGAGTCCCACCCCCCGACCCCTCAGCAGCAGCAGGGGAGAGAGCCCAGCACTGAGGCCATCCATGGGAGCAGGGAGCAATGGAGGGGGAAGGGTGTTTGGACACTTGGCGAGAGGCTCGTTCATCGGCAGTGTAGCAAATGTGTCCAGATGGCACAAAGTGAAGGTGCAAAAGGTGCCTGGTGACAGCACCCCTGTGAATCACCGTCCTTTAGTGTCTAGCAGAGGGACTTGACGGGGAAGAGCCCGGCCGGCCTGAGCTGAGGATAGTTTCTTCGTGGGGGAGGGCTGGGAAGAGCTGGGTGTTTCCTTGGCGGGACTGGACAAGACCAAGGTGCATTTTGTAAAGCCCGCCTGTCCTTGAAGCTGGGTGCTTTGGGGGCTTTTGGTCCTTCCAGCCACCTTTGCCAGCGTGTCACATGCAGACGGGTACTAGCACAGGAGGTGGCAGGCATGGTTGTATTGAGGCCCTGAGATGTATTTTCTAGCCTTGGTCATTTAATTTAAATAGACCTGTGCAGTTTATTGTCCATGTGGTGTCCCTCTGTACAGGGCTAGGACCTACTATCCTGTGTGAGGGGCAATTGGGCATCCGGCACACAACTGCCCCAACAGGAAGAATTGTGCAGGAATAAGTGGCCGGTTCTCCAAGTGAGAATATGGTCAGTAGTGGGGTTCCTAAGGAGAAATGCAACAGCTGGGGTTCTTTGTTGTATTTGTTAACAATCTGCAATAAAGGAGTGAAGAGTGAAATGGGAAAATTTGCAGATGCCAGTGAATTATTTTGCTTGGAGGGGATTGTGAGGGACTCTAGAAAGGGCTACATACGTAGGTAATTGGCAGCATAATAAGAGGCGACATTCAGTGTAGGAAGTGCCAGGTGCTGCATGTGGGAAGGAACAATGGAAAGTGGGTGACATGGGGTAATCCACTAAGTAGTTTGATCGTTAGCTCTTTGGGGAAGGGACATCTCTGTTCTGTGTTTGTACAGCACCTAGCACCGCAGGGGTCATGGTCTGTTCCTGGGGCTTGTAGGTGCTACCACAGTTACAGATGACAACAATAATAATTGACAGGGTACAGCACTTGAGAAGAATATAGTAAAGATTCCCCCTTTTGCACACTAGAGGGAGCCTTTGTCCCATCCAGCAGCACTCTGTACCCTACAGGGAGAAGAGATTGGGGCAGGGAGCGGATCGGCTGTTTGAGCTGTGAATGTCATTATTGGTCATTTCTAACTAGGGTGACCAGACAGCAAGTGTGAAAAATCGGGACAGGGGGTGGGGGGTAATAGGAGCCTATATAAGAAAAAGACCCCAAAATTGGAACTGTCCCTATAAAATCGGGACATCTGGTCACCCGATTTCTAACCCTGCACAGTTGGAGCAATGTTTGTATTTTTCTTTTTTTTTAAATACAATCTAGTTCCCCTTGTAAGTGGGGAAAATCCCTTCCCTGGGGTTGGGGTCTAGCTGCTTCACTGTGTGGCTGACCCTGTGTATTCCACCCAATCAGTTACTGACTTGTAATGCATTGTGTCTGGGCCCAGGCATTGCAGGGACAACCCATATAGTCGTTGCCCGATCTTTAGATTATATATTAATTACATTGATAACTGGGGAGTCTTAAGTAATCGCTTTGAGGGTTGACAGGTTCTTGCCATAAGATCAGGCCCCGTATCATTCAAATTATTATATAGTTGGGAACCCTGACGTACACAGTTGCAGCACTCACACCATAGGAACTTTTTTATAATTACAAATATAGTTTATTAATACATAGTCACAAAACACCCCAACTCAGTAAGGTAGGTAGAGAAACTACACAATGTACATCTGTACACCCATATACTCACACCATCCCTTGCAGAACAACCTGAAGTGTTAACCATCGTCTTCCTCATCTCCATCACTTTCCCCATCATCACCAGGGGACATCATTCTGGCACCTCCCAAGGACTACATCTCCTTCTCCTACCACCCCTAGGCTGGGATGCCACTTTTATAATATGTTAGGCTAATGCCGTTATGTTCGATGCATATTCAATAGGGGATTTTTCCTCTTTTCCTTATTTGTATTTCCTCACCTTACTAATGTTGCAGTGTTTTGTTTTGTTTTTTTCCTATAGGTTAATATATAAATGATCCAAACTCATTATCATATCTGTCAATTCGTTAGCATGGCCCTTTTGTGGTTAGGTATCACATTGTTATTGCTGTCCTAACTGGTTATTTTGGTTCTTTTCCAAGTTCCTGTTAAGTTTAAAAGGGTATGAACTTAGGAAAGCCCCTATGCCAACCTACGTCAACACATCCTCTGTGTTAAAGTTTGCAGCTATATATGGACCATATGCTTTAGCTCATCACCATCTATCTAGGTGAAAGGTCCCAAACATATGAATGCTAACTTTGTCTTAGCTCAACATATAGGATGTGGCCTGCAGATCCCTTGTGTTATGGTCCAAATATATTCTAATATAAACCTATTATAATAAAACAAATAATCAACCCCCAAAAAAACTTATAAGAAAAGATATAGAGGCAAGCAAGTTAGTCTTAAATTTATCTCATATACCTGTTATGTACATCAGTTCGTTGCCAGGACTCTTCTGTGGTTGACTGATGTATCTGTGGTCAGAACTTCCCCTTACACTCTATTTTCAGCTCCCCAGATACTTGGCATTTTCCATTGGGCTGTTTATCAGCGCAAAGTTTATCTGTTCAAAGTTAGTAGGCCTCAAGCCTTATGCTAACTTGCTGAAGCTAATGACTTACAGGACACAGGCCTGTTGGTTTCTTGCATTATGGCTGAATATAATGCAAAGCAGTGACTATAATAAAGGCAAGCTAGCCCACTGGGCTACACAGCTCAGGGCTCCTCAGAGCCTTTTCACTGCACTAGTGCCCCCTTGCTGTGACACTGGCCAAGACTGGTTGCCCCTCTGTTCCTTGGGACCTGCAGCTGTGAGAAGGGCAGGAACTTCTCTTTGGGAGAGGCTTGCCCCCAAGTGCTAACCTTTCTGCTTTACTAACTGGCTGCTGTATTAAACTGTTACTGAGAGGACAGCACTGTGCATCTGGGGATGAGAGCAGATTTCCTGGGCTTGGATCTATGGAGGGTGTGTGTGTGAGAGTGTCTCCCATCACTTCAAAGAGGTTCCTCCAGAATCTAAGATCAGCATATATAAATCACAGCCAGGGGATGGGATTTGAGTGCAGCCTGAGGGGATCATGATGTTACACTGTGTTTTCCATAGGAGATTTGGAAACTGAGGCAGAGCTGCTGGTAGTCCCTTTTCCCCCCCAACAAATTCCCATGTAACTTACCAGCCTGGCCTGAGTGGTGCTGAGGTGAAGCTGCTTGTTTGAGGTGGGGGAAGAGGTGCACAGCTGAAGGAGCCAGAATTGCTTCACCTGCAGTCAGCAGGGACAGACTGTCAGTCAGTAATAATGGGGGATGAGGGGGGTCACGTGTAGCTGGGGTTTTATAAAGGAAAGACTGGGATAGGCAGGACTCATTCTCCCTACTAGCTTTTGGTATGCTGGGGAAGTTGGTGCACCCTTCTTTTAAATATTGTAGCAGGGGAAGGAGCAAGGGTGATTGACAAAGGATTGCCCTCACAGCAAGTGACTGGGAAAGGAGGAAATCTTTAAATGCAAGCCTTTGGGGAAGTAGGGAAGGAAGGTATCAGTTCTGGTAGGTGAAAACAGCTCCAACCTGGCCAGCAAGCCGGTTGGCATTTTCAGTGCCTGTCATGAATATAGGGGGAAGGGTAGCAACCTTTTTGAATGCCAGCCCATTCAGTAGCATGAAGTCCCTCCTTGGCAGCTGTACTGGATTGCCTTACCTGTCAGGGATTAAGCAGTTCAAATAACCTAGCTGGCACCTGACCGGAAGGACCAATTAGGAAAGAAGATACTTTCAAATCCCAGGGGGGAGGATTTGTTTTGTTGTTCTGTGGTTGTTCCCTTTCCGGACGGAGGGAGAAGCCAGCAGGTACAATATCTCCTGAAAAATATACTTGGAATAATCCATCTAAAATCACAGAAACTGTGGGTAGGGCAAGGAAATGCTTTAGGTTATCTCTTGTTTTGGCTTGTGAGTTTCCCTATGCTAAAGTGGTCATTTCATTCCTGCTTTTGTAACTGTGAAGCTGAGCCCAGACGGGAATTCTCTATGTTTTAAATCTTTTTATTACGCTGTAAAAGTTACCTTCTATCCTGATTTTGCAGGTGTGGTGTTTTTACTTTTTTCTTTATAATAAAAGTTCTTCTTTTAAGAACCTGGTTGATTTCAGAGTCCTGAAGACAAAGGGTCTGGTTTGTGCTCACATTGCTAAGGCAAATGGTTGGTATTTTATTCTCAAGCCTCCCCAGGAAAGCGGGTGAAGGGCTTGGGGGGGCCTATTTTGGTGGGATAGGGATTCCAAGTGACCCTTCCCTGAATATTTTGTGTAAATCACTTGGTGGTGGCAGCGATACCAGTTTAAGGAATTAGTGGTCTGGAGAAGTTTTATATATAATCGTAGGGGGTCTTTCATGCGGGTCCCCACATCTGTACCCCAGAGCTCAGAGAGGGGGGATAGACCCTGACAGTGCCTTATACCATTCAGCTTGAGTTGTTAAGGAGTTGATTTAAGTTAAACCAATTTAAAGCACCCTTAAAGGCATAGTTGCATGGATTTAACTAAATCAGTTTCCAAATGGTTTAGTTAAATTGGTATAATTTTCTCATGTAGACAAGTCCTTTGTGTTACTTTCAGTTGTTCAGTTAGTAATTAAATAAATCACTGGGACATGAATTGGCGTCAAACATATGGCTCCACAACTGATTTACACAGGATGCTCCAATTAGTCGCAGAGCAGAAAACGATTAAAGTCACTTGTGAAATGGGATGTAGAAAAAAAATTGTTGCTTTGCGATTTTGCCTCAGATATTAGCATCAATCATGAGACGGCAGATTGCACTCCATTTTCTTGAAGGAAAGCACTGAATGTTGCCGTAACTGTTTCTGAAAGGAAAATCGGCATCAAAACATCCGTTCCTTTTTAACTGCAAAAGAACAAACAAGCAGTGTGAACTATGTGATGGCAGCAAATGTCATAGATTCATAGATTACAGTCTAAACAGACCAGAGAAACACAGGTGGGAAAAGGAGTTTCAGATACAAGCAGAGGGAACAATACGGTGGCAGCAAATGTCATGCTTCTGGAATACTGTGTCCCATTCTGGCATCCACAATTCAAGAAGGATGTTGGTAAATTGGAAAGAATCATAGAAGTGTAGGACTGGAACAGACCTCAAGAGATCATCTAGTCCAGTCTCCTGCACTCAAGGCAGGACTATGTTCAGAGAACAGTCATGAGGATGATTAAAGGGTTAGAAAACATTCCTTATAGTGATAAAGCCAAGGAGCTCAGTCTATTTAGTGTAACAAAGAGAAGGATAAGAGGTGACTTAATTACAACCTAAAAGTGCCTACATGGGGAACAAATATTTAATAATGGGCTCTTCAGTCTAACAGAGAAACATATAATATGATCCAATGGCTGGAAGTTGAAACTAGACAAATTCAAGCTGGAAGTAAGTCATACTTTTTTATTAAGCGAGAGTAATTAACTGTTGGAACAACTTACTAAGGGTCATGGGGGATTCCCCATCACTAGCCATTTTAAAACAAGATTTTTTTCCCCGAGAAGATCTGCTGTAGGAACTATTTTGGGGAAGGTCTTTGGCCTGTGTTATCCGAGAGGTCAGACTAGATGATCACAATGGTCCCTTCTGCCCTTGGAATCAATGAATCTATGTTAGTCTGATTATTGTTTTTGGAGGGCAGGGTGGGTTTAGTAAGGAGGGGATAAGGTAAATGGAAGGAGAGGGGACACTGAAGTGAAGAGGGCAAGGGGGGCAGGGCTGGGGAGAAGAGGGTATGAAGGTCAGCTGTGGAGCTAAGCTGAGGTGAGCTCAGTGAAGCTTTAGGTGCTACTGCAACATGAATGTTGTTAATAAAAATAATAATCCACAAAATAGAGTCTGTTGTTCCAGATTTTTGTCTCTTATCAGCTGTATAAGAGCATTGAGGCTCCTCAAAAGGCAGTGAATCCAATGTCAGAGGCTCTGCATCACTTGAGGAACTCTAGTTTCCAGCTTAGAAGCACTTGCTGTCCCTCAGTCTTTCATGTCTTCTTCTCTTCTTTCCTCCCAGGGTGAAATAATATTTTTACTGAAGTGTCCTTCCAGTTCTAATATACTTTGTCTCTATGGTTAGCAGCAAAACCTCCTCCCTATGGCAGTCTCACCTTCAAAGGGTGGGGCAGTATTTGGGGGTCAGCAAAGGGTCATGCACCCACTGTGCAGAAATCTGTAGAGAAGCCTTTCATATTAGTGTAAAGGGGAGGGGCTATCTGGATCAAAGTGTCTCCCTCCCTGCTGGGAGTGGGTATTGAGGTCACCATAAGGGTTACTGCACTCACTGCCTCAGATCAGCTGCACCAGGGCCTCCCTCCCTTTCCCCTCTCACATCTCTCCAGAGGCTTGCCTGGATACTCAGGCTGGGCGCCAGAGTCTGGAGTCACCCCTTAGCCAGTTGCCTCTCACTGCCTGCTCATTGCCCCTGTTTCCTCCTTCTGCAGCCTCCAGTCTTCTCAGTCTCTATCCCATCTCTTGGAATCTCCCCTTATGCCTAGCCTCCTCCATCAATGTCCCTGGTGCCCATTCTGAACTGTCGACCTTATTTCTAGACCTTATTTCAATTCTTCTTAGACCAGATTCTGTTCGCAGTTACAGAGCTGTAGATCTGGAGTAACTCTTATTTTCAGTAGAGGGGATTTACACTGGTGTAACAGATTATAATACAGCCTTATCTCCAGTGAAATAATGGGAGTCACTCTGGATTTACACCAGAGTCACTGACATCAGAATATGGCCCCTAATCCCCTCTTACTTTAAACTTCTCAGCTACTTCTCTTTGTTTTTTCACACCTTTTCTGGTTCCTCAAGTCGCAGCCTCTATAGCTCCACCCCGCTCTGACGTCTGCCACTCACATCTCCTCTTCTACTGTACTGCAGACCCCTCTACTCACATCCCTCTGCTTTTCTTTTTAAGGCTGTTCCTTTAACTGGCCTTGGCATGAGAATTTCCTTGTTGTGCCATGGATATAAACCATTTTTATACCCCATTTGTAGCCCAAACAGAGAGGTAGCATCTACCCCCATCTGTACCCCACCCCGAAAACATACAAGAAGTTACCCTCACAGAGGGTAGCACAGGGGCCTGATGTGTTAAACTTTCTTAAGAATCTTTCTTTATTCAGCATGCAGTGTAATAACCAGAAAAGACCATGAGAAGAGAGGAGGGGCAAATGGAAAGAAGGAAAAATAGTGCTTAAATCAGCCTCCATAGGGGTTGTAGATCCCCTATCTCAATTAAAAATCCTTCTTTCCTCTACCCTAAATGTTTTCCTTTCAGTGTTGTTACCAAAAATGGCAAGAGAACATTTCAAAAATAAAGCCACCCCAAGGAAGACGGTTTAGACTTTTATTTTGTTTTTTGAGTAAATGATTCTCTGTTGATTCTTATGTACATGTCAAAAAAGGCATATAAATCACTGAACACCACTGAATGCATCCGATGAAGTGAGCTGTAGCTCACGAAAGCTTATGCTCAAATAAATTTGTTAGTCTCTAAGGTGCCACAAGTCCTCCTTTTCTTTTTGACAATACAGAGAGTAAATGACAGACATGCTCTAAATGCTATAATTTAATAGCATCACTTCTTGATATTAAGTAGTTGATATTAAGACGTCAATCCGAGTAAACTGAATAAATGCAATAGACAGGGTTTAGAATAGGAAGTAACACAGACAATATGTACATGGTTCAATTGACTGGCTTAGCTACTTATATACTATTATTGTTTATATTTTCAATAATGCCTAAAAGCCCCCCCATTCCCCCGGTCATGGCTCAGATCCACTTTGTGCTAGGTGCTGTGTAGACACAGAACAAAAAGATGGCCTGTGCCCCAAGGAGCTGACAATCTAAGCATAAAACAAGATGCAGACAAACAGGTGAGCACAAGGAGACGTTTGTGGTACAGTGTAACTTTTTGTAATGTTTATATTAAAATGTTTCTCATTAATATTAAGTTGTTAAAGATAAGGGTGCAGTAAAACCCATCTTAGATTTCAGGGTTGAACCTCTAGGTGAGTCACAGAAAATTTATTTAGTATAGGACCACTTGGAATGATCAAATTTAGTTGCATTAAAAGCAAAAATGATTAATTAAGGAAATAGGCATTCAGTTACCACTTACACAAATGCTATTGTTTTATTTACACTCAGAGATGAAATAGTGTGTCAATGGGTGATTAATCTACTTACAACAAAGTATTGCCTTATAATCCTGGAACCTAATGTTAATGTTAATTGGAGATATCCCACAATTTAGCAAAAGTACTCCTTTTATACTGCACTGTAATACGAAGAAACATTCAGCTGTCCTTTACCACACTTATATTTTCACCACCTTTTTATTTTCTCTTTACATTGCACATTATTTAAATTGATATCTACATCAATGTCCTTCCCATACTATCAAAGAGTTAGCATTTTAATAGAGCATTCACAGTTCTCAGAAGCACTCATTAAAAACCTTGGTTAAACCACTTATAACCAGAACGTAATGGTAACATAATCCCAGGCCGTGTCCTTGTTAATTCTTACTTTCCCGTTACTCTCTGGCTCCAATTTATCTCTAACTTTTTCACTCAAGCTACTTTAATTTCCCATACTCCTCTACACTTAGGGTTTGGGCCTGCATTTTCCTAACTTCTACTTATTTCTTAACCCAAACAGTTTATCAGGCTACAGCAAGGACATCCCACAGTTCACTCAACCAGCTGTCCAGAGAACAGTGGAGTTTCAAAAGCACATTTTATTGCTTTTTGGTATTTGTTGTCCCCTCATCTTTCATGTACATATTGGAATATTTCTGCTTTGCTTGAGAGACGTCTCAAGTTAAGCATCTTCATTGCTGCCAAATAGCTTGTATATTCCTAGTACAGCAGCCAGTCAGAATAAAGATAATTTGCATATTCATTCAAAAAATAACCATACAGTGATTATGCAAATCCCTTCATATTGTTTGGCTCGGGCTCACTCTTAGCTAGAGCACAGGGATTTACATATTGCAGGGTTACCAAAAATTATTATTCAGTGATTATTCAGATATCTCTAAACCAATCAAAATTCAAGGAACTGCCTAAATTAGAAACCATCCAGTTATGTTAGGAAGAAATTTCCTCTTTAAACAAGTTTTTATGTAATTTCGATTAGACGGTTTCTTCCACTGTCACTGAGGCATCTTGTAATGGCCATTGTCATAGACCGGATGGATCACTGTACTGATCCAGTGCTTCAGGGAGGTGGGATACCAGGCTAGATGGGCTATTGGTCTGATCCACTGTGGTAAGCAGATGGGGACTCCAGGCTGGATAGGCTAGGATCCGTTCTGGTGCAAAGGGAGGTAGGGGTAGGGCAGTTCCAATGAACCCATCAGTAACTGTACCTCAGCCCTGCACTTTTCTTAAATTCTCCACAAAAAACAGATACAGAACATCAGACTTTTCCGTATTCTGTTTTTTTTTTAAATGGGGGGATACATTTATTTTTGTTGACGTGTATCCTATATAAAGAGACTCCTGTCGTGTCTATTGTTTAATGTTAAACGCTTGCTATATTCTCTGCAGTGCCTACTCTTCTCTGCTGCTGTAGCTCAATAGAATCATAGAATGGTAAGATAGAATCGTAGGACTGTGAGGGACCTTGAGAGATCTTCTAGTCCAGTCCCCTGCACTCAAGGGAGGGCTAAGTATTATCGAGACCATCCCTGACCGGTGATTGTCTAATCTGATCTTTAAAACCTCCAGTGATGGAGATTCCACAATCTCCCTAGGCAATTTATTCCAGGGCTTCACTACCCTGACAGTGAGGAATTTTTTCCTAATGTGCAACCTAAACCTCCCTTATTGCAATGTAAGCCCATTGCTTCTTGTCTTATCATTAGAGGTTAAGGAGAACAATTTTTCTCCCTCCTCCTTGTAACAACCTTTTATGTACTTGAAAACTGTTCTCATGTCCCCTCTCGGTCTTCTCTTTTCCAGCCTAAACAAAGCCAACTCTTTCAATCTTCCCTCATTGGTCATGTTTTCTAGACCTTTGATCATTTCAGTTGCTTACCTCTGGACTGTTTCTAATTTGTCCCCATCTTCCCTGTAATGTGGTGCCCAGAACTGGACACAATACTCCAGTTGAAGCCATATCAGAACGGAGTACAGTTGAAGAATTATTTCTTGTGTCTATTTACAACACCCCTGCTAATACATCCCAAAATTATGATTTCTTTTTTTGCAACAGTGTTACACTGTTGACTCATATTTAGCTTGTGATCCACTATGACCCCCAGATCACTTTCCATAGTACTCCTTCCTAGGCAGTCATGTCTCATTTTGTATGTGTGCCATTGACGGTTCCTTCCTAAATGGAGTACTTTGCATTTGTCCTTATTGAATTTCATCCTCTTTACTTTACACCATCTCTCCAGTTTGCCCAGATCATTTTGAATTTTACTCCTATCCTCCAAAGCACTTGCAACTCCTCCCAGCTTGGTATCACCCACAAGCTTTATAAATGTACTCTCTGTGCCATTATCTAAATCATTGATAAAAATACTGAACAGAACCAGACCCAGGACTGATTCCTGCAGGCCCTCACTCAATGTGGCCTTCCCGCTTGACTGTGAACCATTGATAACTACTCTCTGGGAATGGTTTTATAATCAATTATGAACCCACCTTATAGTAACTCCATCTAGGTTGAATTTCCCTAGATTGTTTATGAGAAGTTCATGTGAGACAGTATCAAATGCCTTACTAAAGTCAAGATATACCACAGCTACTGCTTCCCCCAATCCACAATGCTTGTTACCTTGTCAAAGAAAGCTATTAGGTAGATTTGACATGAATTGTTCTAGACAAATCTATACTGACTTCCACCTGTCAGCCTATTATCTTCTAGGTGTTTGCAAATTGATTGGTTATCAAATGGATTCCTTAATTATTTTCTCCAGTACCTTTTCAGGTTCTGAAGTTAACCTGACTGGTCGGTAATTCTTGGGTTGTCCTGATTCCCTTCTTTATAGATTGGAACTATATTTGTCCTCTGGAATCCCTCCTGTCTTCCATGACTAATGGCTTAGCTCCTCAGTCAGCTCCTTGTGTATTCTAGAAGTATGGGCTGGATGAATGGACTATAAGGTGGATAGAAAGCTGGCTAGATTGTTGGGCTCAACGGCTAGTGATCAATGGCTCCATGTTTAGTTTGCAGCTGGTATCAAGTGAAGTGCCCCAAGAGTCAGTCCTCGGGCCAGTTTTGTTCAATATCTTCATTAATGATCTGGAGGATGGTGTGGATTGCACCCTCAGCAAGTTGGCAGATGACACTAAACTGGGAGGAGTGGGAGATACGCTGGAGGGTAGGGATAGGATACATAGGGCCCTAGACAAATTAGAGGATTGGGCCAAAAGAAATCTGATGAGGTTCAACAAGGACAAGTGCAGAGTCCTGCACTTAGGACGGAAGAATCCCATGCACCGCTACAAACTAGGGACCGAGTGGCTAGGCAGCAGTTCTGCAGAAAAGGACCTAGGGGTTACAGTGGACGAGAAGCTGGATATGAGTGAACAGTGTGCCCTTGTTGCCAAGAAGGCCAATGGCATTTTGGGATGTATAAGTAGGGGAATTGCCAGCAGATCGAGGGACATGATTGTTCCCCTCTATTCGACATTGGTGAGGCCTCATCTGCAGTACTGTGTCCAGTTTTGGGCCCCACACTACAAGAAGGATGTGGAAAAATTGGAAAACGTCCAGTGGAGGGCAACAAAAATGATTAGGGGGCTGGAGCACATGACGTATGAAGAGAGGCTGAAGGAACTGGGATTGTTTAGCCTGCAGAAGAGAAGAATGAGGGGGGATTTGATAGCTGCTTTCAACTACTTGAAAGGGGGTTCCAAAGAGGATGGCTCTAGACTGTTCTCAGTGGTAGCAGATGACAGAAGAAGGAGTAATGGTCTCAAGTTGCAGTGGGGGAGGTTTAGGTTGGATATTAAGAAAAACTTTTTCACTAGGAGGGTGGTGAAGCAGCAGCCTGATTCAACAACCTAGTGTGGAGGGCTTTAAACTGGTCAATGGGCACAACGATGACACAGTTGACATCACAGAGACCTGGTGGGACAATACACACAATTGGAATACTGGAATAGAAAGGTACAGCTTGCTGAGGAAGAATAGGCGGGAAAAAGGGGAGGAGGTGTTGCCTTATATATTAAGAATGTGAACATTTGGTCTGAGGTTGAGATGGAATATGAGACAGACTTGTTGAAATTCTCTGGGGAAGGATAAAAGGTAAAGGATAAAATAAAGGTGATGTCATAGTAGGGGTCTACTACAGACCACCTAATCATGAAGAAGAGGTGGATGAGGAGTTTTTCAAACAACTAACAAAAACATCCAAAGCCCAGGACTTGGTGGTAATGGGGGATTTCAACTACCCAGACATCTGTTTGGAAAATAACACAGCAGGGCACAAATTATCCAACAAGTTCTTGGACTGAATTGGAGACAAATTTTTGTTCCAGAAGGTGGAGAAAGCTATTAGGGGAGAGGCTGTTCTAGACTTGATTTTGACAAACAAGGAGGAAGTGGTTGAGAATTTGAAAGTGGAAGGCAGTGGAAGTGGAAGGCAGCTTGGGGGGGAGGGATAGCTCAGTGGTTTGAGCATTGGCCTGCTAAACCCAGGATTGTGAGTTCAATCCTTGAGGGGGCCATTTCAGGATCTGGGGCAAAAATTGGGCCTTGGTCCTGCTTTGAGCAGGGGGTTGGACTAGATGACCTCCTGTGGTCCCTTCCAACCCTGATATTCGATGATTCTATGAAATGATAGAGTTCATGATTCTAAGGAATGGTAGGAGGAAAAACAGCAAAATAAAGACAATGGATTTCAAGAAGGTAGACTTGAGCAAACTCAGGGAGTTGGTAGGTAAGATCTCATGGGAAGCAAGTCTAAGGGGAAAAACAATAGAAGACAGTTGACAGTCTTTCAGAGAGACATTATTAAGGGCACAAGAGCAAAGTATCCACTGCATAGGAAAGACAGGAAGTACGGCAAGAAACCACCCTGGCTTAACCAGGAGATCTCTAATGATCTAAAAATCAAAAAAGAGTCCTACAAAAAAGTGGAAACAAGGTCAAATTAGAAAGGATGAATATAAACAAATAAAACGTGTACGTAGGGGCAAAATTAGAAAGGCTAAGGCACAACATGAGATCAAATGAGATAGAGACATAAAGGGTAACAACAAAACATTCTACAAATACATTAGAAGCAAGAGGAAGACCAAGGAGACGGTAGGTCCATTACTAAATGAAGAGGGGAACACAATAACAGAAAATGTGGAAATGGCAGAGGTGCTAAATGACTTCTTTGTTTCAATTTTCACCAAGAAGGTTGCTGTAGAGAATGCCAGTGAAAATGGGGTAGGCTCAGATGCTAAAATAGGGAAAGAACAAGTTAAAAGTTACTTGGACAAGTTAGATGTCTTCAGGTCACCAAGGCCTTATGAAATGCATCCTAGAATACTCAAGGAACTGGCTGAGGAGATATCTGAGCCATTAGCTATTATCTTTGAAAAGTCATGGAAGACAGGGGAGATTCCAGGAAGCTGGAAGAGAGCACATAGAGTGCCTATCTATAAAAAAGGCAAATAAAGGCAACCCAGGCAATTAAAGACCAGACAGCTTAACTTCTGTACCAGGTAAGATAATGGAGCAAATAATTAAGGAATCAATTTGCAAACATCTAGAAGGTAATAAGGTGATAAGTGATAGTCAGCATGGATTTGTGAAGAAAAAATCATGTCAAACCAACCTGATAGCTTTCTTTGACAGGGCAAGAAGCCTTGTGGATAGGGGGAATGAGGTATATGTGGTATATCTAGACTTTAGTAAGGCTTTTGATACAATCTCACATGACCTTCTCATCAAGAAACTAGGGGAATACAACCTAGATGGAGCTACTCTAAAGTGGGTGCATAACTGGTTGGGAAACCGCTCCCAGAGAGTAGTTATCCATGGTTCACAGTCATGCTGGACGGGCATAACAAGTGAGGTTCCGCAGGGATCAGTTGTGGGACTGGTTCTTTTCAATGTCTTCATCAGCGATTTAGATCATGGCATAGAGAGTACACTTATTAAGATTGTGGATGATACCTAACTGGGAGGGCCTGCAAGTGCTTTGAAGGATAGGATTATAATACAAAATGACCTGGACAAACTGGAGAAGTTATCTGAAGTAAATAGGATGAAATTCAATAAAGACAAATGTAAAGTACTCCACTGAGGAAGGAACACTCAGATGGACACAAACAGAATGGGAAATGACTGCCTAGGAAGAAGTACTGCAGAAAGGGATCAAAGGGTCCTAGTGGACCACAAGCTAAATATGAGTCGACAGTGTAACGCTGTTGCAAAAAAGCAAACATCATTCTGAGATGCATTAGTAGGAGTGTGGTAAGCAAGACACAAGAAATAATTCTTCCATTCTACTCCTCACTGATTAGGCCTGAACTGGAGTACTGTGTCCAGTTCTGTGTGCCACATTTCAGGAAAGATATGGAGAAATTGGAGAGAGTCCAGAGAAGAGCAACAAGGATGATTAGGGGGTCTGGAAAACATGAGCTATGAGGGAAGATTGAAAGAACTGGGTTTGTCTAGTCTGGCAAAGAGAAGACAGAGAGGGGACATGATAACCGTTTTGAAGTACCTAAAAGGTTATTACAAGGAGGAGGGAGAAAAATTGTTCTCCTTTCCCTCTGATGATAGGGCAAGAAGCAATGGGCTTAAATTGCAGCAAGGAAGGTATAGGTTGGGAAAAACTTCCCAACCGTCAGGGTGGTTAAGCACTGGAATCAATTGCCTAGGGAGATTGTGGAATCTCCATCACTGGAGATTTTTAAGATTAGGTTAGACAAACACCTATCAGGGATGTTCTAGATGGTGCTGGTCCCGTCATGAGTGCGGGGGACAGGACTTGATGACTTCTTGAGGTCCCTTCCAGTTTTATGAGTCTATGAAAATGTTGACTGTTATATTATCATAATCTAACATGAGCTGTCCCATTATGACATACCCTGACAATTATGCACCGCTACGATGAAAATAATAAAAGTATCATAAAAATGAAAATAAAGTAGAAAACATTTCAAAACAAAAAGTTGTCATTTTTTTCTGAAATTAAATGTTCTGATGTCTTTTCATGGGAATTTTCACTGAAAGAGATATTATTTCATGAAAAAAAAATCATTTAAATTGATATGACATTGTGGGACAGGAAACTTTTAAGAACAATTTTCCTACCAGCCCCACTGTCAACCTTTTGGATGCACATGAGCATGTTATGTACTCTGTGGCCTTGCTAAAATATACCAAAACCAGACAGAGCACTTATGGAACAATGGGCCAAATGCTTGATTCCTAGTCACGTGCAGCTGTGTTCCAGCATTGTCAGAACAAATCATGGCAAAAGATGGAATCTCCATCTTTTATTTTTACAATCCAGCAGAGCTTTAAAATCCTGGAGGTTGCAGGTTCCTTTAAGAATTTCCTTTGATTGTAGGTATCTTATTAACTTTTGAAGTAGGACTCGGGTCTGATGATAACTTCTTTTTTTTTTTTTTATAATCTTGTTCTTATCCCAGATAAACACCAACACAGGGATGCCATGGTAACATCCGGAGATACTTAGCGTAGGTCCAGTGGGCATAATTAAAACTTCTTTGGGGAAAAAGAAAAGTTCTGTAATGACGCAAGTTGAAAACTAAATTTTACTGTTACACAGACTTAATTACTTAGCTACAAGGTGAGAATATGCCATGCACAATAACAATTAGGGGAATCTCCAGACACTGAAGTAAACTTGGAACAAAAGAATTACAGACACTGGTTTGCTTCACTCACATTAGCCCAGCTCCCATGCCTGGTCTAATAGTTAAAACAAAGCAAAAATAAAAAATGGATTGATGAATGTATCGACAACCAAAGCAAGAACTTTGGGTCACTCTGATCTATTGAATTCTGTTGTTTGTTTTGTGTGGTTTCAACACTGGTGTGTTCATGAAAGTGTTTGCAAACCCCAAACTTTTCACAGATATTATTGCAAATTCTTTGAAAATTGGTCCCAGAAAGAGCCCTTTTCCCCCTTTCATTATTCTCCAGGTGAAAAATGTCATCCCTTCAAGCGGGGAGTAGGAAGTATATTATATGGCTTGGGTGTCTTGTCTCACAAAAGAACAAATAGCAAAGTCTAAATAGTCAAGATGAGCAGCTTGTGAACAAACCATACGTTAACATCATTAGGCCCAACTACTGTCCAAATACTTAGAAATACCAAATCCATTCAAAGGAAATAAGGTTCATTTGAGAAATGATTTGTTAAGCAAAAACGGAGTCTAATTCCCAGGGAATACTGTTTTAAAGGAATAGTTTGGCTTTGCCATGTGCCCGATCTGAGAGAAGTGTCAGAGTCTTGGTTTTGTGTCATTCCAGCTAGGCTAACATCACAGGTCTCTTACTATGGATCAGTGCAGGACTGGCTCCATCAGCCGGTAAGTGAGGGTGTGGGTGTTTATCCCCACTCCCAATACATATCTTGCACAGGTGAACAAAGGGCAGCCACTTGCGAAATCTGTGTGGCCTTTGATCCAGGTCCCAGTGAAATCAGTGGGAACCTTTCACTGGCTTTCACCCTAGGAACACAGCACCACTGGTACTGCTAGACTTCCCAAAGTTTCTGGGTTCCTCTTCCACACCAGTGGGGGTCCCACACTGAACATGGGGTGGAATACAAGCGGCATCCTGGAATGTAAGCAGCAGTGGCCATGTCACCAGGCTTTTCCTCCCAACTCTAATCATCTAGTGCAGCCAGGGTATCTTTGAGAACTAATACTGGGTGAAATCTCATTGCCCCGGTTTTGTCACAGGCCTGGCCCTGTGTCACAGTTGTCACAATATCATCTGGAGCAGAAATCCAAAGGTTCAGTCCTGTATACCAAGGATTAACACAAAAACACTGAAATCCACAAGGTGATTTTCCATTGATTTTGTTGGACACTGGGTCAGGTCTTAACTGAAGACAACTAATGGCTGTTCACGCACAACGGATATTGGCCTTTGAAGAATTATTCTAGACAGGACCTTTGTGATTAGTCCCAATTTAGGTCAAGTCTTTATGTCTCTCTAACAATAGAGACCTAACCAGAAGAACTATAAGGGTCATGATGTAGCCTAGATCATACTCTCCCAACCAAGCCATGAACAGAGATTTGGAGCTGTGCTAAAGCAATGCTTCAGCCATCTCTTTCTGGCCTCAGGGAAATGGGAGCAGGAATGAGGGGTGGGGCCAGAGACCTCCCAGTCAATGAGCAAGAAACACAAAGTAGATGGAGAGGTACACAGGCTCCTGTGCTCCAGAAATTTGGGTTGTGATGGAGAAACGACGGGCAGAGACGGGCTCCCCAATACAGACAATTAGTCCCTCTTCTGCCCCTCACTCTGTTCTTTCAATTTCCCACATCACTAACAACCCTGATCCATCCGTATCTTCAGACACCTAGAAGAAGTCAGGGAACAACTCTGTCCTCAATGTCTGGCCAACACCCTCCTACTATTGCCACATTAAAGAAATCCAGGGAAAATTGTACAAGAAAAAATGTTCAAAGGGTCTTAAGTTAGGTGTGACATCCCTATAATGTAGCCTCTAAAGCAGACACAATATCTGTTTTTCGGACTTGTCATTTCATTTGAACTAAGCGGGAGTCTGGTGGCACCTTAAAGACTCGCAGATTTATTTGGGCATAAGCTTTTGTGGGTAAAAAATCCCACTTCTTATGCATCTGAAGAAGTGGGTTTTTTTCCCATGGAAGTGGGGTAAAAAGTGGGGTGAAAAGCAAGATCGAGCCCCAGCTTCACACCCCCATGTGCTTCTTCCTCAGTCACTTGTCCTTCTGTGACCTCTGCTACTCTTCCGCCATCATTCCCAAGATGTTGCTCAGCTTCTTAAGAGAGAACAAGGCCTTTCCTTTGCTGGATGTGCGGCACAGTCTTATGTGTTTGCATGAAGGCTCAGACCACAACAACAGTACTTCTGCAGGCAAGCAAACAAACCCCACCCGAACAGGATAATACAGCAAGAATTATGTTCAGTTTTACATTTTTCCCACTAGGTGGCGATAGCACCTTCTACCCTGCTAATACTTTGCAGTATTGCTGTAGACCTTGTTATTCCTAGGGGAGATTGCAGCTGATCTGAAATCATGCCATACACTGCCCGGCGTGGAGACCAAGACTGTAAAGAGTGCCGAGTGCCTTAAATTGTTGGGGTGCTCAGCTTGAGACAGCTTGAGGAGGATCCTGGTAACTACAGGCCAGTCAGCCCAACCTCAGTCCCTGGAAAATCATGGAGCAGGTCCTCAAGGAATCAATTCTGAAGCACTTAGAGGAGAGGAAAGTGATCAGGAACAGTCAGCATGGATTCACCAAGAGCAAGTCATGCCTGACTAATCTAATTGCCTTCTATGACGAGGTAACTGGCTCTGTGGATGAAGGGAATGCAGTGGACATGTTGTTCCTAGACTTTAGCAAAGCTTTTGACCCAGTCTCCCACAGTATTCTTGCCAGGAAGTTCAAGAAGTATGGGCTGGATGAATGGACTATAAGGTGGATAGGAAGCTGGCTAGATTGTTGGGCTCAACGGGTAGTGATCAATGGCTCCATGTCTAGTTGGCAGCCGATATCAAGTGGAGTGCCCCAAGGGTCGGTCCTGGGGCTGGTTTTGTTCAATATCTTCATAAAAGATCTGGAGAATGGTGTGGATTGCACCCTCAGCAAGTTTGCAGATGACACTAAACTGGGAGGAGAGGGAGATATCCTGGAGGGTAGGGATAGGATCCAGAGGGATCTAGACAAATTGGAGGATTGGGCCAAAAGAAATCTGATGAGGTTCAACAAGGACAAATGCAGAGTCCTGCACTTAGGATGGAAGAATCCAATCCACCACTACAGACTAGGGACCGAAAAGCTCAGTAGCAGTTCTGCAGAAAAGGACCCAGAGGTTACAGTGGACGAGGAGCTGGATATGAGTCAACAGTGTGCCCTTGTTGCTAAGAAGGCCAATGGCATTTTGGGATGTATAAGTAGGGGCATTGCCAGCAGATCGAGGGATGTGATCGTTCCCCTCTATTCGACATTGGTGAGGCCTCATCTGCAGTACTGTGTCCAGTTTTGGGCCCCACACTACAAGAAGGATGTGGAAAAACTGGAAAGAGTCCAGCAGAGGGCAACAAAAATGATGAGGGGACTGGAACACATGAGTTATGAGGAGAGGCTGCGGGAACTGGGGATGTTTAGTCTGCAGAAGAGAAGAATGAGGGGGGATTTGAAAGCTGCTTTCAACTCCCTGAAAGGGGGTTCCAAAGAGGATGGTTCTAGACTGTTCTCAGTGGTAGCAGATGACAGAAGAAGGAGTAATGGTCTCAAGTTGCAGTGGGGGAGATTTAGGTTGGATATTAGGAAAAACTTTTTCACTAGGAGGGTTGTGAAGCACTGGAATGCGTTACCTAGGGAGGTGGTGGAATCTCCTTCCTTCGAAGTTTTTAAGGTCAGGCTTGAGAAAGCCCTGGCTGGATGATTTAATTGGGGATCGGTCCTGCTTTGAGCAGGGGGTTGGACTAGATGACCTGCTGAGGTCCCTTCCAACCCTGATATTCTATGATTCTATGATTCTGTGATAAAAGGGCTGGTTTTCAGAACATGCTTGACCACTCTCCCAGGCACTGTGAGGGCATCTCATGTTCCATACCCCAAAAGGGAGACATCCAAATGATCTAATTTGAAAATCGTTACCAGAGTGTTTAATTACACAATATGCAGTGGAAACCCATGGGCATCTCAGACTTGATTTGCAGCAGCAGTGTAGATGTGCCCAGTCTCATTAGAGCGTTCATTGCATCTGGCAGGTAGTAAATTTCCTAGTACAGATAAGATCCACGAGTCAAGCTTTCTCAGGCAGACCCCACTGTACAGCCTGATTTGGATATCCCTTATCCTGCTCTAGGTCAGGAGCAACTCCTGTGAAGTCAAAGGAGTAACAAGGGATGCAATGAGAGGTTAGACAAACACCTGTCAAGATGGACCTCTCCCTCCACTCTCATGTTCTTCTTCCTGTGTCACCATTGTGAGTGAGGTCCCAATCAGCTAACTGGACCTGGATGCACTTTTTACCACTGTGCTCTGTGGCAGGCTTCCACATAGCAAGCCCCCTAGTCCAGCCTAGCAAAGAGCTGCAATTCTTTGGTGGCATTGATTCATCACTTACATCCACTGCTCGTAGATGGTTTTATGACTGGCGGTTGATTTTCTACTTAGTCCCCATTGTAGCTCGCTAAGGACCCAATGCTGCAAGCAGACATGCTTAATTTGAAGCTCATGCTGATGAGTCCAGGGTTTTCTTTAGGCTAGACAATAGGTAGTGATCATTCCTGGCTATGGGAGGTCCTTCAGGGAGTTCACAATGCAGTTAGGCAGCTCTAGTATTTTGGATATCAATCAAGGATTCATTACTAGAACTGGTGTGAGAACTGCTAAGCTGGGTGTGCGCAAGCGTAGGTTGATTAACACCTGGAGCAGAGATTCCCCCAGGATGCATTGCTTCCTGCTGTTCTGGTCCCAGAGCTCAGTGCAGTTCTTGCCTTGGAATCTCTGTTCTCCATTCCGTGTGCTAATGGAGATGCCTCCCTGTCCCATCTTTGGTGCAGATGAGGCCTGGGGGAGTTGCCTTAATCCTGTCCCCCTTGTCAGGAGGGGTTTAGGTGTGTCTCCCACTGCCTTCTATTGCTTCCTGTAAGTCTTTCTTCTGATCGGTTTTGGTTCAAGCAGAGGCTGGTGGGAGGGAGTGTCCCTCATGAGACAGACAGGCTGGATACTGCGCCCCGGTTCCCCAAGAACACAGAGCTGACTGGTATCGGGCAGGGCCATTGTTTAATGCTATTTTTTCTTACATCTGCTAAATTAATAGGGCTTTAGCCGGGCACCTTGGTGGCCTCCAATCCTGGGGCCGGCCTATGGCTCAGTTCAGCCCTCCCATTACAACTTAGGGCAGCCTCGGAGCTGCACTGAGTCACAGTGGATCGACAGCCCCTCAACAGCTGGGGATCCCTAGTGGTGCTATCGCCACCTAGAGGGAAAGATGTAAAACGGAATAGAATTCTTGCTCTTTGCCAGAATAATGAATATCATCCCATGAGGGTTGGTTGGTTTGTGTATTTAAATAATGTTGTTTTGGGATGAGGCTGTAGTGTGCTGGGCAAAGCTCAACAGAGCACAAGGCCACTCTGTCCACACCCCCTTTTCTCTGGCCCCACCCCGAAACTGGCAACCGGCTAGAGCTAATGGTGTAGATATGGCTACCCCTACTTTATGTTACCCAGCAACTCACCCATGGCAGGGGACTTCTCAACTTGGTGACTGGGTTGGCTTTGTGCCCCCTTCGTGCTACCATCCTGGTGCATGGGGGCCGGAAAGGGGGGAAGGATTTGGATCATCCTGGAAAATCATATGAAGTGCAAGTGATGGTGTTGTAACTGAGTCATGTCACAAGACTAAAGCTCTTGACTTACAAGGAGAGGCTGAGGGAACTGGGGTTATTTGGTATGCAGAAGAGAAGAATGAGGGGGGATTTGATAGCAGTCTTCAATTACCTGAAGGGGGTTCCAAAGAGGATGGAGTTTGGCTGTTCTCAGTGGTGGCAGATAACAGAACAAGAAGCGATGGCCTCAAAGTTGCAGTGGGGGAGGTCTAGGCTGGATGTTAGGAAACTCTGTTTGATTAGGAGGGCGGGGAAGCACTGAAATGGGTTCCCTCGGGAGGTGGTCGAATCTCCATCCTTAGAGGTTTTTAAGGCCCAGCTTGACAAAGCCCTGGCTGGGATGGGATGATTTAGTTGGGGTTGATCCTAATTTGAGCAGGGGATTGGACTGGATGACCTCCTGAGGTCTCTTCCAACCCAAATCTTCTATGATTCGCAGACACTTATGTAATTGGACAAGAGAGATTCCCTATCTGAAAGAGCACTGACAATGATGAACGAGAGTGACAGGAGGAGGTGGGAGTGGCTGAGAACCAGAGGCAGAAGAGGAGAGGGGGGCAGGGTGAAGGAGCTGAGAGGACAACACTGAAGATGACAACTTAGTGACAGAGAGAGGAGTAGGAAGATGGGAAAGGGGATGAATGGAAGGAGATGCAATACTAGATTTTAAGCTTACAATTTGCCCCGAGTATGGGTCAGTGGATAGCTGCACCAGCCAAGGAGATCAGAAACAATCACAGTTTCTGTCATGCTTAGTGGGGGAGGTTCCTCCCACTCCTTGTCATCTCCCCAACCCGCTTGCTTCCAGAGGGGTCTATTGGGTGAGCAGCCCCTGCCATTTCCATCATGGCCAGAATGCATGATTTGAGCATCATTGAGCAAGGGGCAAGGGGAAAGGCCTTATTCTCCCTTGCTGAGGAAGGACTGTGACAATCTAGGCCTGAGAGAGGGGGCAGGGAGAATTTTAATCACGTGAGGAGAAAGTCACCATGGAAAGACTTAGGAGAAAGAGACGGGGAGATGTGAAAGGGAGGGGAGAGAAGGGAGAATAAAAAATAAAAAAAAAGGAGCTGTTGCTGGTTAATATTATTATTCATCAGGGTGCATGGGGGTCAGCGTGGGATAGCACACCGATTCCCAGGTGTGTTTGCTGTAATTAGTGAATTCAGCTCGTAGGTCCCCAAAGCCTCCTGTGCAGAGACACAATGGCCCCTTTGCACCATTTGGGCCACGGTGGGATGAGAGATGTGAAAGGGCTTTTCGAGAAATCATTACTTGCCTAACTCATGCTCCAGTCCTAGTTTTTGCTGACCCAAGCAAACCATTTATCCTGCATACTGATGCCAGTTTGGAGGGTCTGGGAGCAGTCCTGTACCAGGAAGTGGAAGGCAAATGTAAACCTGTAGCCTTTGCCAGCCGAGGATTGTCTGATAGTGAAACTCGCTATCCCACCCACAAGCTGGAATTTTTGGCCTTGAAATGGGCCATCACTGAGAAATTTCGAGACTACTTGTATGGTGCTCAGTTCCAGGTGTGGACAGACAACAATCCACTGACTTATGTGTTAACAAGTGCTAAGCTGGATGCTACAGGGCAGAGATGGGTGGCTGCCTTGGCTAGCTATGAGTTCAGCATTCAGTACCGATCAGGGAGAAGCAATGTAGATGCAGATGCATTGTCCAGGCGTCCGCAGGCTCCAGAAGTTGCTGTGATACCCACAGATGGAGTGAGAGCTATTTGCAGTGTGAGTCGCCGAGAGCCAGAGGCCCGTGAGGGCTTTCAGGGATGTGTTGCAGAAGCTTTGGGCCTGCCCCCTGAATGCATGCCTTCTGCTTCAGTGAACTATATTGCATTAGACCAATCTCCTTTGCCCATGCTCAATGCGGCTGACTGGCAAGAAGCCCAGCGGCAAGATATTGACATTCGTGATACACTACTTGCCAAAAGGGAGGGGCGAAGCCCAGCTGCGGTTGTCCCACCTAACCCGGAGGGTAAACTACTATTGAGAGAATGGACCAAACTAAAACTGATTCAGGGAGTGCTACACCGAATGACCACTGACCCTTTACAAAAACAACGAGCACAACTAGTACTGCCAAAAAAGTACAGAGCCCTGGCCATGAGGGCCCTGCATGATGACTTTGGGCATTTAGGGATGGAGAGGACCCTGGAACTTATTCGTAGTAGGTTCTATTGGCCCCGAATGGCTGAAGATGTTCGCAGGAAATGTGAGACTTGCACTCGATGTGTTCAAAGGAAAACTCTGCCCACGAGGGCTGCATATCTCAAGAACATCACCAGCAACAAACCTTTGGAGTTGGTATGCATTGATTTCTTGTCTGTAGAGGTAGACAAGAGGAATGTTGGAAACATTCTAGTAGTGACTGACCATTTTACATGGTATGCACAAGCATATCCCACACGTGATCAGAGGGCCACCACCGTTGCTCGAGTATTGTGGGACAAATATTTCTCAGTCTATGGATTCCCGGCTCGGATACACTCTGATCAGGGGCGGGATTTTGAGAGTCACCTTCTGAAGGAGGTGCTGAAGATAGCAGGAATTACAAAGTCTAGGACAACGCCTTATCACCCCCAAGGTGATCCTCAGCCAGAGAGGTTCAATCGAACCCTATTAGATATGTTGGGAACTTTGCGACCAGAGCAGAAGGCAACCTGGAGCCAGCATGTCGCATTTCTGGTGCATGCCTACAATGCCACAAAGAACGATGCTACGGGAGTCACCCCATATCTCTTGATGTTTGGGCGAGAACCAAGATTACCCATAGACTTGTGCTTTGGTGTATCAGAGGATGGAGATAGCTATGAAACTCATCAGCAATATGTATCCCGACTAAGAGAAAAGCTGCGGGATGCTTATCGCTTAGCTACCGCTGCGGCTCGGAAGAACGCAGACCGCAACAAACATCGATATGATGCTAGAGTGCGTTCGCAGGAGCTCCAGCTGGGGGACAGAGTCCTGCTGCGAAATTTGGGTATTGCTGGCAAACACAAGATAGCTGACAGATGGAAGGCAATACCTTACCTGGTGATGGAAAGGCTGGGAGATCTGCCGGTCTACAAGATCAAACCTGAAGACGGTCCAGGGCAAATAAAGACGGTGCATAGAAACCTTTTGCTCCCTGTGGGGGAATTGGTAAGCACCCCTTATGAGATGGGCCACGGCAGGGCCGCCAGGCAGAACAGAGGTGCTAGACCAAAGCCGCCATCCAACACAGACAGTGGGCCCCCTGCAGCTAACTTACCCCTATTCTGCACATCTGAGAGTGAGTCTGAGGAGGAAGACACAACCCTGGTGTATCCTGGGATGGAGACAAGATTTCAGTCTCGATCAGCTGAACCAAACGAGAGTTTTCCCTCTTCCGCCCTAAACCCAATGGCGGAACTATTTAGGCCCCTTTCTGATACCCCGGTGCTGCTGATGAGACCCCCCTGTGATGACACACACAGGTTACTGGACAATGGGGACAGACAGGTAGAGGATGTCCTGGGCACCTTGGACCCTCCAGCGTTAGAACTAGGAGTGCAGGGGCCTACGCCAGTAGCCGAGGGACCCTCCAGGGAAGCCTCTCCATCCGTCACTCAAGAGGATGTTCCCCCTACCTCGGCAACAGAGATTCTCAATAGACGAGACAGGGTGATAAGACCAGTGAAACGGTTAACTTATGATGCACCTGGGGTGACTAGTGAGGAGCCAATACATTTAGCACACAGGCTTGTGGAAGCTAAAGTGGGCTTCCTGAGGCCCTTTGGAGGAAACCAATGAGTTGGTATAAAGGGAGTGTGATTTGTCGGGACGACAAAGTCTTGGCTGGGGGGAGGATGTAAGCAGTGTCAGGATGAGCTCCACCCTGACATCTGGTGGTGAGGTGTGGCAAGTTGTGGAAAAGAACTTCAGGGGCCGATGTCATTTGCATAGGCACACCCACCACGCCTAGAATGAGACCATAGCTGCTCAAATGGTCACTTTGGCTGCTGTGGGATCTCCAGCGTCTCTGTTATTGGGGCAGGAAGAATAAATTGTTATTACCCTGATTATGGGAACTGTGCTTGGAACTGTACGTGGCCTTTTGTTATGATGGAGGGATTCACCATCAACTAAGTAGCACTCGCTAGGCAAGGGTCATGGGTTCCAAAACTGTGTGAATAGAGAGAAGCTGGGGACAAGTATTAATACTTGGTGGCAGGGGCCCCTTGGTGAGGGCCTTCCATGCTAATTGCACTTCCTCCTCTCCCCACTGTGGAATATCAGAGCTAATTTTGATTTCATTAGAAGTCTAGTTATAGGCTGCTGAGCTCACTTTGGGCTGACAGTGCACCAGCACTGGGGCTCCCCTACTACGAGCTGAATTCACCTAAGAGCTGAAATCACTGAGTGTTGTGTTAAGTAGTGGGGGAGCCTGAAGATATATTGTGGAGCAGTTTGCGGCACGGCTGGTGAAGCAGTTTGACGCGGAGCAGTGTGTGGATGGCAGGAGCTGCTTGTGGGTCGTGGAGCTGAGTGAAGGAGTTCGTGGGGCAGCTGGCGGAGCGGAGCGCAGCTGAGCGAAGGAGTTCGTGGGGCAGCTGGCGGAGTGGAGCGCAGCTGAGCGAAGGAGTTCGTGGGGTGGCTGGCGGAGCGGAGCGGAGCGCAGCGGAGCGAAGGAGTTTGTGGGGCGGCTGGCGGAGCGGAGCGCCGCTATGGAGCTATGGGGCGGTTAGCTTCAGATCATGTAAGGTGCCTCTTACCCCCGTCCCATTTCCACCCAGGTTGGGAGGTAAAGCTCCGCAGATAAACTTTCGAACTCTGGGGCTGCCCTGACCAGGGACAGAGACTTTTGGGGCATTGGACTTTTGGGACTTTGGGTGATTTGGGGTTGCTGGACTCAAGAACCAAAGGGAAAAGGGCATGCCGCAATTTGCCTGGGGTGGGTTTTTTTTTTGCTCATGGGTTGTGTTATGAATCCTGTTGGTGGTGTTTCCCCAACATAATGCCACATTGTTTCTCTCTGTTATTAAAAGGCTTTTGCTACACTCAGGCTATGTGCTTGCGAGAGGGGAAGTATTGCCTCTTGGAGGCGCCCAGCGGGGGTGGTATATATTTGTCCCAGGTCACTGGGTGGGGGCTCGAGCCGGTTTGCATTGTGTTATTGGAATGGATCCCCTAGATATTGAACCCGGCCCTTGTTGCTGCCAACTCTGACGGGCAGAAGGGTTACATTAGAATCATGGGGTTGGAAGAAGGATGACAACGTCATTTTGGAGGACAAGAAGGGATTTGGAGACCCGGAGATCTTCCACTGGGGTAACTTCATTGACATCCCATTTTCTCCCTCAATCTCCTTTCCTCCCCACGCCCATGACAGTTATCACACCCACGCCACTTGACCCCAGCGCACAGTGAAAGCAGTGGAATGAAACGTACCCCTAGCTCTGCCCTGGGTAACTGTGCAGATATGGGACCGTTTAATAACAAAAGGAGCAAAGAGTGCAACTGATTAAACCCCCAGTGTACGAGTTACATTGGGGTAGCTTTGGCCGACGCAGTGTGTTTTAATTGTGTGTTGTGCGCCTTGGTGAACCCGATTGCTTCTGGGATCAGGTCCCCCAGGTCACCAAGAACAGTGTAAAACCTCCTGAATTCTCCCGCGTAATTATTCACTGTCTAAGGGGCTAAATTATTTTTGTCAGCTCTCGGACTGGCCAGCTTGTTGACCCTCATCCATTCCCGCCCTCCAACCATTCTCCTCCAAAGCTCAGCCAGCCTTTACTTTGCCTTGCAGGTCACCTCAGTTGCACTCCAACCCTGAAAGCTCCTTGAAACATGTTTCCTGGCAGTATCCAGCCCCCATCCCTGGGCTGTCACCGAAATGACTGAGTCCACTGTCTTCAGAGAGATAGTGTACACCCCAGCCTGCTAGATCAGCTGAGGATTCGCGCTTTAATATGTTACACTGAGATGAACTGAGAGTCAAACCAAGAATACCTTTACTAAAAATGAGCAGAGGTTTAAGCAAAGATAATAGAAACAGAAAATGGTTCCAAATGAAAGAAAAAGTACAATGCATTTTCTCCTGACTAAAACTCAACAGGCTGCAATCCTTATCTGAGGGCTTATCTCCACTACTAGGTGGGTCGATGCTACAGCGATCGATCCACACCAAACGCACTCCCGTAGACTCTGGTACTCCATCAGAACGAGAAGAGTAAGGGGAGTTGACGGGGAAGTTTCTCCCTTCGACCCAGCCTGGTGTGGACCCTGTGGTAAGTAGATCTAAACTACTTCAACTTGAGTTATGCTGCTAACATAACTCAAATTGTGTAGCTAAGCTTGACTTTTCCCCGGAGCGTAGACCTGCCCTGAGACTGTTTCTCACTTAAAGGCACCTCCTCAGCAGTACCAACCCACATGGCTGGGGATCTGCTGTTCATGGACCTCTTTGTCCCCCTCAGTGATGAAGCACAAAATGTCTTTTCCCCTTCTTCTTATAGTCCCGTATACCTTTGAAATGTATTCTTGTACCTCCAGAGTTCCTCTGCCTTGCTGGTGAGTGGATGCCTTGCTGTCTAGCCGGTTTTCTTACCCTTTTGTTAATGGGCTTTTCCGGTTGACTTCAAATGCATATATAATTCCCATTGTCTCTGGCCTACCCTGTTCCATTTACATTGGAGAGCTAGGCAGACCGATATGTCAAGATGGCTGGCAATGGCTCAAAAGTGTAAAGACCATCCCAAGGGCAGCCTCTTAACAACCAGGGCACAAACCCCAAATTGGTTGTGAGATCTAGCCTTAGATTTCACTGACCAATTTGCAAGTGTAAACTCCATGGTCATTACAACAGCCTTAACATGGAATCACAGACAGTCTCCTCGGGTACTTTATCTATCTTGCCACCAATGTAAGGTTACCTCTGTGATCGATGGTTTCTTACACTGAAGATCTCAGCAATCTTAATATTTCTCTTAGTCCTAAAAGACCACTGGCTTAGCCCAGGTCAATTGCACCTTCGATCTCACACTGAAGACACTTGTAGTTAGTCCTATAAGAAACTATCTAAAGATTTATGAACTAGGAAAAAAGAAATGAGAGTTCTTTACAAGATTACATCTGGTAAACACACACCCAGATGAGTTAATCAGGTTTCAAAAGGTACTAGAAGCGTCTATAATAAGCAAGCTGCATGTATCTTTCAGGGCGAAAGCAGGCTAAATCTTATGCTTCGTAATCTTTGCCCCCTCAGAGTCCAAGCAGAAGAAAAGACAGTTCTTCCTTTTTAGGGGTTTTTTATTGATTTATTTTTAATGATTATTCTGCTTCAAGTTGCAAGTGGAGCTGTTGGGAGCAAATCACTTGCACATCTCCTCTTCTGGGGGCGGGAGGGAGCCGTCAATGAAGTCTGTTGTGCTCTGATGTTCCACGGTGGTTGGCGGGTGTTGATGGGTCTCTTTTGTTGGACAGAAGATAACATCTCCTGTTAGAAACTTGGAGTCCGGTGGTACCTTAAAGACTAACAGATTTATTAAGGCATAAGCTTACCCTAATAAATCTGCAAAAAGAAAAGGAGGACTTGTGGCACCTTAGAGACTAACAAATGTATTAGTCTCTAAGGTGCCACAAGTCCTCCTTTTCTTTGTGCGGATACAGACTAACACGGCTGCTACTCTGAAACCTAATAAATCTGTTAGTCTTTAAGGTGCCACAGGACTCTTTGTCGTTTTTGTGAATACAGACTAACACGGCTACCCCCTGATGCATGTTAGAAACTGGTATCTCACACTTGTTCATGCTTTTCTCCTGTCTGGTGATTTCCTGTTACAAGCACTTAAATATAACCTAATAACAGACGTGGGATAGAGGCACTATAAGTGAGATGAATGCTGGCAGAAACTTACAAGCATTTCGTAACCTCTAAACTCTAAACACAGTCCTATAATTCTCATGCCTATTTTAACAATACAAACACATAGGGGAGCCAGACTGGTTCCAGCTTTGTAGTTGTCTTCCTTCAGCTTTAGCGTGAGCTGGCATGTGGTCTGTCAGGGTCACAAGGCAAACCGACATTTCTTTGTCTTGGAGAAACTTGTTTACCAGCGCTGCCTGGTTTCATCATTTGAGCATATTGTTAGTACATATCCATAGCTTTCTAATTGTTACATCACACAATGAGTATGAAGACCGGTATGATATCAGTTTTCATTTGATTCCTTACCCGATGTTCTTTATAGAGAAATACCATCACATCAACGCGTTAGGTGTAGTGAGTTTGTCAGGGCTGAGAGGAGTTGCTTAACATGACATGGGACTCTTTGCCAGTGGGCACTGAGGGGTTGTTAGGGTTACAAGTCTAAATATACAAATATATGTGATGTGCTTTGCAAGTACGCAATTGTCTGTATTGGGAGAGAAATAGGGCACCTAATCCATCTCCCTCTCCTTTGACATGGAGTTGGTTTCATTAGACAGTGGCAAGTGTGGAGTGCAGGATTTCTGTGGCTGCACCAAAGGGAAGTTCACACCCCGTGCTGGTTCTCTGCTGTCCTTCATGTGTTCTGTGCTGTCCAAATCAGTTGTAGAGATTGTCACCTGGCTTGTTGTCCATGCACCAAGCATGGAAAGAGGCTTTCAGTCAGAATGGCCTTTCTTTTAGGTTAAGAGAACAACAATACACGGAAGAACAAATGTAAAGTTTCATTATAAAGTGCACTGTTTGTGGACACTGCCAGCAATGCCTCTCTGCCATGGACATTGGCCAAACCGGACAGTCTCTATGCAAAAGAATAAATAGACACAAATCAGACATCAAGAATTGTAACATTGAAAAACCAGTAGGAGAGCAGTTCAATCTCCCTGGACACTCTATAACAGACTTAAAAATGGCCATTCTTCAAGAAAAAATCATCAAAAACAGACTTCAGCGAGAAACTGCAGAACTGGAATTAATTTGCAAACTTGACACCATCAGATTAGCCCTGAATAAAGACTGGGAGTGGCTGGGTCACTACAAAACATAATTTTCCCTCTGTTGATACTCACAGCTTCTTGTCAACTGCTGGGGCCTGGGCCACATCCACCTTGATTGAATTGGCCTCATTAGCACCACAAAAAGTAATTTTCCCTCTGTTGATATTCACCCCTTCTTGTCAACTTGTAAATAACTGTTGGGAATGGGCCACATCCACCCTAATTGAATTGGCCTCGTTGGCACTGACCACCACACTTGGCAAGGCAACTCCCATCTTTTCATGTGCTGTATATTTATACCTGCCTACTGTATTTTCCACTCAATGCATCTGATGAAGTGGGTTGTAGCCCGCGAAAGCTTATGCCCAAATAAATTTGTTAGTCTCGAAGGTGCCATAAGGACTCGTTGTTTTTACTGATACAGACTAAACCGGCTACCCCTCCAAAACCTCTAGGACAGTGAACTGAATAGCAAAATGGCATCTATGGGTGAGGAGGCGGGATGGCATTTTTTGTAAATATGAAATAAACAGGAAAAAAGTCATACCCCACACAACATATTTACACCCCATCACCATGTTTACTGTGAGTTCTTTCTTTTCGGTCTCCTGGAAAATATTCTAGACTCTGAAGAGCAGGGATTCAGGGAACGTTATAGCTCAGGGCATGGTGAATGGGACATGGATAGCTCTGGACCCGGAACTAATTTTTCAGTTTGCTGAAAAAAAAAATTCCGCTTCACCCAAACTGGAAAACCACCAAAAATATTTGTGAATTCAAAGCGTCAGCCAAAGAAATATTCATTTTGGGTTGATTGAATCATTTCAATACCACGACTTTCAGTGGCAACGTGTGGGAGGGACAAACTGGGTCAGGTGCCCTTTTTTCACAGCGGCCCACACAAGCCCCCAGAGTTTCCTGTTGGTGCCCCCTCCCATTTTCAAGAGTCACTCCTGACCACTTTACCATCTCCTCCTCCGACATGGTACCCGATTCCTGGCCAAAAAAACCATGGCTAAAACTATGCGTGGAAAGTTTCACCCTCTTCTAGCTAAATTTTGTGTCTCGGTCACGGTGTCAAGCGATGATGATGAGCAGGGGCGTGCACAACGTGGGACAAGCAGGGGCACGGCCCCCCCAGAATCTCTGCCACTGCCTGCAGTTTCTGCACTGGCCCCCGCCCCAAGATTCCCTCCCCCGCTCTTCCCCCCTTTCTGCCAGGGTGGAAGTCGGGCTGACCGTGGCTGGAGATGTGCCTGGGAACGGCACTCCAGCTCGCACTCCCGCTGAGCCCCACTAGATGGCACCCAGAACAGGGAAGCCGGGTTGGCGGCAGAGTTCTGCTAGGAGGGGCCCAGGGAGCCCTGCCCCTTCCTCGCCCGCAGCCACCAGTAAGTGTTCAGAGCCCGGGACAATGGGGGGTGGAGGCAGCGGGATGCTGGGAGGATGGGTGGGGATCCCAGGGAGGCAACGGGAGCTCAAGGGGTGGGGGAGGCAGCAGGGCCTGGAGGAATGGGGGAGTGGGGGTCAGTATTTAAAGTGTCCCCCCAAAATAGGTTTCAGAGTAGCAGCTGTGTTAATCTGTATTCGCAAAAAGGAAAGGAGGACTTGTGGCACCTTAGAGACGAACCAATTTATTTGAGCATAAGCTTTCGTGATTTACAGCTCTCTTCATTGGATACATCTCTAAGGTGCCACAAGTACTCCTTTTCTTTTTGTCCCCAAAATAGTTACATTTAAATGCCTGTGCATGCCCCTGATTATGAATAGAACGGGTTACAGAGCCTTTCAACTTCAAGGCCCTTTGCTTACTGAGGCTAAGATCAACAATGCTGAGTGTTTGGTCGGTCCACTCCCTTTGCCCTTTAACACCAAGATGCACAATTTTAAAGAACTCATAAAGTGCTCTGGTGTTTGCTGACAACTGCAGTAAAAGTAGGTAGGTAGATAGATACATAGATACTTCACTCCAGGGTTCACAGATAATTCCACTATCTATCTATCTATCTATCTATCTATCTATCTATCTAAAGGGACAATATTAGCCATGTTATTTTCACTTTGCTGATTTGCTGCTGACATCTGTCTATTAATATATCTATCACATCTATTTAAGAATGAATGGATTTGTGTGTATTAAAATAATCTCTCATCTCATATAAAACATATTTGCCTCTTTGCATTCTCAATAACCGGAGGCAGCATTTTCAAAGGCATCTGCTAATTATGAGTCTCTCTTGGACAGCTATGGAAGAGGGTGCCCTAAACTCTTTCTGCCTCTCGTAGTCTCCAATACTGACTTTTTAGCTATTCGAGGGATTCCTTCATGAAAGTACATTACAAATCACATGTGCTGTCCAGGCAGCTTTGTAAACAGCTGCTGGCTGGGTTATACGCTGTGGGGTTGGTGGATTCAATGATACACACATGTTGTACATTTCAGCTGTCATTTTGGAGTTCCAACATCATCAAACATTTCTTCTGTGTCATCCGCCCACTGGTGGTGCTCTCCTGCTCTGACATCCGCATCAATGAGATTTTGATGTTTGCTTTCATGTGCTGCGTTGTCGTGAGCAGCCTTGTGACTGTCCTCCTCTTCTATGTCTATATCACCTCTACCATCCTGCAGATCTACTTCGCCAAGGGCCAGCGCAAAGCCTTCTCCTCCTGCACTTTCCACTTGACCTCAGTGGTCATGTTTCACGGCACCCTCCTCTTCATGTATTTACGCCCCACCTCCAGCTATTCCATGGACACAGACAAAATGGTTATAGCATTTTACACGCTGGAGATCCCCATGGTGAACCTCCTCATCTACAGCCTGAAGAACATGGAGGTGAAGGACGCCTTAAGGAATGCAAGTTTCCCAGACACTTCAGTTTAAACACACTGGATTAGATAACCAATAAAATAAAATCTATTTGTGTAGTCACTAAACTTAAGTGAGTACAAATAATGAGGCATAGATGTCAGACATGGTTACAAGAAAAATAAAGCTAAAATGCAACTTGTGCCTAACTTAACAAACGATGTGAAATTCAAAGCAAAGGTTTTATCCCCACATGCTTTCAGCAGTCTTACTGACCAAACTTCTTAGGTCAGGATCCCTCTCCCAGTCCAATGGCTGCTTCCTTTATCCCTTCACATGCAGTGAATAAACAGGCAGAGAGAGAGAGAGAGGTGCATAGGAATGTTTGCCACTTCTTTTTATAGTCCTATCTCCCTTTTGAGAAACATTTCCACCTGGTTACCAGGAGACAAAATATCCTTGTGCAAGGATGTTTCCTTGCTGCTTTTTCCTCATCTTTTTGAGCTTCTTTGGTTTCAATTCCTGCTTGATAACTCTGTTTACTGCTTAAATATAAAATGAAGCAGAGCACACATTTCTTTATTAAAGATAGAGCTGTTTGCCAACCTCAGTATGAAATATATTAATAAGAACTTAAGAACATAAGAATGGCCATACTGAGTCGGAGCAAAGGTCCATCTAGACCAGTGTCCTCTCTTCTGAGAGTGGCCAATGCCAGGTGCCCCAGAGGGAATGAACAGAACAGGGAATCTTCTAGTGATCCATCCCATCGCTCATTCCCAGCTTCTGGCAAAGAGAGGCTAGGGACACCATCCCTGCCCAGCCTGGCTAATAGCCATTGATGGACCTATCCTCCATGAATGTATCGAGCTCTTTTTTGAACCCTGTTATAGTCTTAGCCTTCACAATATTCTCTGGCAAGGATTTCTCAGGTTGGCTGTGCATTGTGTGAAAAAATACTTCTTTGTGTTTGCTTTAAACCTACTGCCTATTCATTTCATTTTGTGGCCCTTAGTTCTTGTGTTATGAGAAGGAGTAAATAACACTTCCTTATCTACTTTCTCTCCACCAGTCATGATTTGGGAGACCTCTATCATATCCCCCCCTTAGATATCTATTTTCCAAGCTAGAAAGTCCCAGTCTTATTCATCTCTCCTCATACAGAAGCCGTTCCATAGCCCTAATCATTTTTGTTGCCCTTTTCTGAACCTTTTCCAATTCATCTCTTTAGAGATGGGGCGACCACATCTGCATGCAGTATTCAAGATGTGGGAGTATTCAAGATATTATATACAGGCAATATTATAGTTTCTGTCTTATTATCTATCCTTTTCATAATGATTCCCAACAGTTTGTTCACTTCTTTGACTACCGCTGCACATTGAGTTGATGTTTTCAGAAAACACCATACAATGTAATCTTATACTTCACATACAATGTTGCCACATGTATTTTATCAGGACAATACTGTTCAGCAAATTATGAGTTTTCAAATGATACATTATAAGGCATACTTTAAAAAACCAACAAAACAAAACAAAAATCCACACAAACAATTCCACTCCCACCACAAATTACACTCTCCCAAATACAAGAGAAAAAAGTCAGCTATTTGAACATATGAAACCTAGAATGCGAGAGGACTCCTGTCTGTGAAGCATACCAAACAGGTGTAGCCACACCCATAGCCCTATGTAATCAGCAGCACAATCAGAACAAATTCCATGGGAACAACCCCTAGATTGCACAGTAACACCCTTCAAAGTCTGTGGGAATGTCAATTTATTCTATCGCCAGGAAACTCTTCACTCCCACCCCTCCCACCTCCAAAAAACCACAGCGCAATGGTGATTTACACCATCTGCGGATCTGGCCCAATGACTCCCAGGGAGAGGCATCCATTGACAGCAGCAGGGGATGTGGTCTCATGGGTAGCGTCCATGTTATGGTTACCTCTTTAAGCAAGTCTATCCATAGCCAGCAGACCTAGGCACAGTGCAGACAGGCCCTGAGCATCCTCAGGAGGCACAAGCTGAGGAATGTAGAAGGTCCAATGATGCCCGTGTGATGTCACTATAAGGCAGGGGAGGATGCACTTTCTCTCTTCCCTAGCTTCACCAGGTTGCTGGGCAGGGACAAGAGGCTGCCACTAGGAACATCTCCATGCAGGAGATTGTGCAGGAAGGGCTCATCTCGATTTCAGAAGCAACCAAGTCCTGAGGCCTGTAGGAAGAGAATGGATATTTGCAATGCATAGGAGCTGTTAGTGTTACTACTGGGTCATTTCAGAAGATGAAATCCCTGGCCATGCATTGAAGAGATCCCAGCATGAAGGGCACATAAATTAAATTGTCCCGTCTTTCACGGGGACTTTACTATTTGTCATTCTTGAATTGCTCTTTTCCTTTGAAATAAAAGGCATTTGCCTAGAAAGGTGAAGGCTACTCTTTGCATGTGAAACCAAAAAAATCAATCTCTTCCTCTCATCTGTCAAAACCTGCAGCACCATCGTCCAACACGCCATTTTTATAATAGTGATTCCATTCAGAAGGGTCATTTCCACAGTTCCCTTTCAGGTGTGTGCCTGGGTGACCACGGCCGAGGCAGTGAAGGGCAATGCGCTTAATTAGGTGCCTGGACCCTGGAGAGGATGCACGTGTAAGATAGGTGGTGGCCTTGGGAGAAATAGGGAGTAGGTGAGGGAGCAGTGGAGTGAGATGGGGATTGAGGGAAAATTGGGACGTGCAGGGCTGCACTGGCTGGAAAGAGACGCGACTCTCTCCAGCTCCAGGGCAGCGGGTGCCGGGGAGAGATGGCCCTCCTTCCCAGCCCCAGCTCAGTGGCTGCTGCGATGCAGGAGAGACCCCGCTCTCCCTAAACAAAGGCTAAAACATAATGGAAATCACTTGTCTAGACAAGTGATTTCCATTAAGTTCTAGCATGTGTTTGGGGAGAGGTATAGGAAACCATTAAGGCCAGATCTTTGCTATCTGGGATAGTTTTGTCTCTTCAGAGTACTCCCATTGACTCATAAGTAGCAAGCAGCGCTAGGGTTGGTGAGGATGCTGCTAGGTGTTTTGTAGGATAAAGACCTTATTTGCAAGCTCTTCGAAGTGGGGATCTCTCTGCAAACTCCAAAGCCATGTGTTGATGTCCTGCAGCACATGTAAAAACATAATGAGTCAGTCTACTCCAAGTTCTTGAGTTGGTTACACACACAATGTGAAAGCAGGAGAACTTCACCTGTTTCTACAGAGCTCTGTTGCCCTTCCACAGTGTGGGTCCTGAACACTCATTTAAAATACCCATCACCAACCACCTGATGTTTTCCTTCCCTTCGCATTTTCAGTGTTGTCACTTGTTTGTTTGTGGCTTTGTTTTGCTGTCTGTGTCGCTTTATTACTTATTTTTACTGTTTTGTGTGTGTGAAATATTATTCAAATTAAGAGTGGAGATTCCAGAGAAATTGTAGAAGCCTGAGTGAATGCCTTTTACTCTCCTTTCCAGTATCAGCAAATATTATATTCCTATTTGCAGTGAGAGCATTTCTAGTTGACTCATCCATTTATTTAAAGGTATTTAAATTTATTTAAAGACCAGTTGGGAATTCCAGTCCTATCTCCCTGCCAGGGCAGCAAAATCCCCTTAGGGTCTTTTGTTCAAGCTTGTTGGAAATATTGCAGCTGTCCCAGCTTCCCAGTAGAGATTATTCTGCATTCTGACTGAGCTCTGTGTCAGCCTGTGTGTGTGTGTTTGGTGTGCAGTTGGCACTGTGTGTGTTGTGTGTAGTGGGCACTGTGTGTGTTGTGTGTCTTTGGCACTGTGTGTGTGTGTGTTTAGTGGGCATTATGTGTGTGTGTGTGTGTGTGCTTGGTGTGCAGTGGGCAGTATCTACATTCAGGCTCTCACCTCCCTTGGTTATACTGCAGGGTGACCCCAAAACACTCCCCAGCCTTCGATTTCCCTCCAGAAATGTACATCCTGTGCTGCCCAGTCCTCTCCTGGACAATACAAGCTACATTGTCCATTATGTCTTTAATAGCACGAACAAGCCTGCAAGTTAGCTTCTCAGACACGTCTATTTAAATGCACTGGACTATATAAAAGAACAAAAGAAAGTATATTGACCACAAAGAGAGATTTTAAGTGAGTGCAAATAAGGAGGCATTGAAGTCAGACATGGTTACAAGAAAAATAAAGCTAGAAATGCAACTTGTGCCTAGGTGAAGAAAAGATGTGAAATTCAAAGCAAAAGTTTCCTCACCACATGCTTTCAGCAGTCTTACTGAGCAAATTTCATGTCAGGACCCCTCCCCCAGTCCAAAGACTGCTTCATTTGTCCCTTCAGATGCAGTAAATCAATGGGCAGAGAGAGAGAGAGAGAGAGAGAGGTACCTTGGGATGTCTGCCTCTTCTTTTTATCATCCTATCCCCCTTTGAGAAACATTTCCACCTGGTTACCGGAAGACAAAACTCTATGTAGAAAGATGTTCCCTGCTGCTTTTTTCCTCACCTTTTTAGGCTACCTTTGTTTCCCTTCCTGCTTGATTGGTTACTGTTTCGAAACAAAATTAAGCAGAGCACGTTTCCTGTTTAAGACAAACCAGTTTGCCCACCTCAGTTTGCAATATGTTTTTAATAACACGATACAGTGTAATATTATAAATTCGCATACCTTATCAAAAATGTATTAATATTTGCAGTGAGAGCATGACTATTTCTAGTTGACTCGTAGATTTATTTAGCATGTTAATGTTGAGCTCTGTGTGCAGATAACATGCATGCAAGAGGAATAGTTTGTGACCTGCAGAAGTCCAGAGGATGCTGTGGTCTCTTCCTGAGCTCCTCTGGTCATCCTGTGGTCTCCATCAGGCAAAAATGAGTGAACTGACTTTTCCTATCTTTAGGAGAGTAACCTAGCAAGGGAAGGACATTGGATACCATGGTGATTGGCATGCTGTAAATGCTCGATAGTCTGGAGTACTCTTACAGGTTTTACATTCGACCTATTGGGGCCAGGCCAATGATGTGATTCTGAAACCACGAATGACTGAGCAGATATAAGCTAAAGCTGCAAATAATTAATACGTTTCACCTGTATCTAACTTTCTGTTCCTTTGATTCGAAATTTCTTGTGAAAGCTCCTTGAAAATTTTTCTTGAGAAGCATTTTGATGGGTAATTGGATTTTCCTTTCAACTATTTTTTCCATGAAATTATCTTTTCTCTGGAAATTATAAGCTTTCCATCAAAATACCAAACTGCTCTCCTCCCTAAACCATGTCTGTGGGACTCTGGTGATGTTCCAGGGCAGTTCAGCAAGAGGAGAGACCATCGTGCATCATGGGGGATGTAGTCCAGCCTGGGAGCCAGGAACATGGAAGAGATTGGTGCTGTGTGGTATCGGATGCACCCCTATGGTATTTCCTAACAAAAAAGATTTTGGTCTCCACACAGAAAAATAAACAAACCGCCTTTGTGGATCAGGTCTACACAGTACGTGGCTTGCACTGAAAACAGCAGGATGAAATATACCCCTCACCTCATACTCTGTAACTCTGGTAGAAATTGCATCATTTAATATCACAATAGGAAAGAGTGGGACAAATTAATCCCCAGGGCACCAATTACAGCAAAGTGGCTTTGGTTCACTGAATGCGTTAATTAGGTGTTATGGCTCTCTGAGCTCAGGTATTCCCAGTTGCTTCAGGAATCATGTACCATAGATCACACATCTCAGTATAGAACTTCCCAAATGCTCCAAACTGGTAGTTTCCATGGATGGGGAAATGCCACCACATCTCTCTGTCTCTTCTTAGCAGGTAGGGCTATTGTCCTGTATTACAGTCACACACACACGCAGACACCATGGGGATCAGCAGCTATTCAATTCCAGGCCTCCAGCACTTAATGTCTCAGCAACAACTCCGACCTCTTCAGCTAAAGGAGCGACATCCTTGTTTGGAAAAATAGGCAATTACCTAGTCACTGAAGTCAGGGCTTTCCGTTATGTCTCTGGGTTTTTATAGAGGCTCCAGTAAATGCCAAACAGATTAATTAGCACAGTGAGCAACTTTACGCCAAACCGACATGCCAAGCCACAGAGCTCCCCTTGCCCAAAGACGGTGGAAAGATTGACACTCCTTCCCTCTCACCCCTTCTTTAGTGATGAAATGATCCCTTCAGACTGATTCTCTCACAGCAGAATCACAAGTCACTGTTTTCTCTTTGGATGAGTGAACAGGAGTGTTTTTGTGTGGGACATGATGAATCTGAAGTGTCATTATATTTACGCAGTGTGTGCATTTTAGCGAACACCTGGAATGACCAGCTGTGAACATCTGGCTCTGTGAACTAAGCCCTTCCTGGAGTGGGTACTGATGTTCATTAAGAAACTGATCTCTGTTTAACTTCACTTCTTTCATTGCAGAGAAGGGGCAGGTTTTGCGCACCATTCACATGCCCATATCTCTATAGCTGCCTGATCTGTGTTCAGAGGAGATGGAAAAGGGAAATCATTCGGAGGCAACTGAGTTCATTCTCTCAGGACTGACAGATCGTCCGGAGCTGCAGGTCCCCCTGTTTGTGGTGTTCCTCCTGATTTATGGTATCACCCTGGTGGGGAACGGGGGGATGATCTTGTTAATCAGGATTGATCCCCGACTCCACACCCCCATGTACTTTTTCCTCAGGAATTTGTCTTTCTGTGACCTCTGCCTTTCCTCAACAATTTCCCCCAAGATGCTGCTGAATTTCTTAGCCGAGAGGAAAGGCATTTCTTACACGGCCTGCGCTGTGCAAATGTCTCTCTCTATCGCTTTTGGAGATGCTGAGGGCCTCTTGCTGGCTGTGATGGCGTATGACCGTTATGTGGCCATTTGTAACCCGCTGCTCTATACGGTCACCATGTCCAGGAAGCTTTGTAAACAGCTGGTGGCTGGGGCGTATGCTGTGGGGTTGGTGGATTCAATGATTCCCACATGTGTTACATTTCGGCTGTCATTCTGCAGCTCCAACATCGTCAATCATTTCTTCTGTGAGATCCCCCCGCTGCTGGCGCTCTCCTGTTCTGACACCCGCATCAATGAGATTATGATGTTTGCTTTCATGTTGTGCATTACCGGGAGCAGATTTGTGGCCATCCTTCTCTCCTATGTCTATATCACCTCCACTATACTGCAGATCAGCTCTGCTGCGGGCCGTCGCAAAGCCTTCTCCACCTGCTCTTTCCACTTGACTGCGGTGGTCCTGTTTTATGGCACCCTCCTCTTCATGTATTTACGTCCCACCTCCAGGTATTCCATGGACACGGACAAAATAGTCTCAGTGTTTTACTCGCTGGTGATCCCCATGTTGAACCCCCTCATCTACAGCCTGAGGAATACGGAGGTGAAGGACGCCCTGAGGAGAGCAATGAATAAACTCCTAACCAAATCTTGAATCTGTTTAACTCAGCACTGGTTTAGTGATGGGGAGTGGAAACAGGTGAATTCAATTCCCATCCCATTGCAATGTAATTTGGCAGAGCCCGTGGGAGTATTGTTCATTATTATATTGTTATTATGAATTTGTTTGTATTCTAACGAGGCCTGCAGGCCCCAACTAAAATCAGGGCTTTGTTAGGCTATTACCCCATCAAAATTCCAGGAGCCACCTGTTTCAGATGTGTGAATATTTGTGACGTGCTTCTGTAGAACTGATCAATGAAATTGTTTTTAATGGTTCATTTTATTAATAAAAAGAAAAGGAGTACTTGTGGCACCTTAGAGACTAACCAATTTATTTGAGCATGAGCTTTTGTGAGCTACAGTGAAAGCTCATGCTCAAATAAATTGGTTAGTCTCTAAGGTGCCACAAGTACTCCTTTTCTTTTTGCGAATACAGACTAACATGGCTGTTACTCTGAAACCTGTCATTTTATTAATATAACTTCAAAAATAAAGTTTTATGAATGAAATTACATTCATTCATAAAGCATGTACCCCAATAACTGGCTAATTGACTTTCACTTTCAATCCAATTGCTGCTTAAATAGCTGAAACTTACACTGTTTCAACATTGTAACATCTGTTCACTGTTTGCCATTCCTTACACTTGTCCATATTGTAACTCAAACTCCATTTTAACTTGTCCCAAACTCCATTTTAAAATGCTCACTTCATTTTGTAAAAGCTTGCTGCAACCTTCATTTTTGCAAAACCCTGCTGTAATCTTATTAGTGTAGTTTAGATGTGTGAATGAGGTATATATGGATAATGGAATCAACCTCCAGCCCCAGCCTGTCCTGATGAAATAAAGTGTAAACACCAATGGCTGAAGATGCAGACAACAGCCCTGACAAAGCAAGAAGAGTCCACCCTCAAAAGAAAAGAACAAAAGTATAATTGAAGAAACATCAAAGCCAGGTCCTAGGCTGAAAGTCAAGTCTGCAATTGATGGGTGATCAATCACACCAAACCCAGAGGCAGTGTGACACATCAAGACCTATAGACTCTGGATTCAGAAAGGATGGGTGACATGAATCACTTTGGAGGGTAACATTCTGCTGCCAACACAGAAGGGCATTGGTGCATGCCCAACAGAGACCCAGTTCTTCCTTGTGCCTGGCTTTCCTGGCCAGTTAGCCGCCACAAGCTACGAACCCAAGCCACCAACTCAAGCTACATTCAGGAATGGTAACTATCTAGCAGCTGCAGAACGTTTGATGTGTGTGTGTGTGTATACATAGGTATTAGATATTAGTTATAGATCATAAATCAAATTGTGTTATAATACACGTGACATCTTGTCTTGTCCCATGAAAGGATCCTGTGTAGTTTTGTCTGCATAACACTTTGAAAGCATAGATGTTTTTGTATTGGGAAAGAAGAGGGGGGAATCAAATCTTTCTCCTTCTTCTTTGTAGTGGGTTTGGTTTGGTTATGCAGTTGCAAGTATAAAGTGTGTGATTTCTATGGCTGAAACAAAGGGAGTTTTTCACCTTGCACCCTCCTGATCCTCTGCAGCCCTTTACGTCCTCTGTGGGGTTGTTGTGTAGATTGTCGCCTGGTTTGTATCCACGCATGTGGAGGAGAAAGGTGATTTCCATCAAAATGGCCTTTATTTTAAGTTAAGGGAGCAACAAAATAAGTAAGAACAAGGGTAACATATCGAAAAGAGAACGTGGTGTGTGTGCGTCCACTGTGAGAATCTGCACTGAACTGAATACAAAGTAATATGGGAAGGGTGACGTTTCTCGAGCACATAAATTAAACAGGAAGATAAAGTCATATCAGACACTCAATGTTTATACCACAGGAGCAGGTTGGCTATGAGGTCTTACTCTTAGTTCTGCGGGTAAGGCCTATGGACTCTGAAGAATAGGGATTCTGGGAATTGTACAGCTCGGGTTGCAGAGAGTGAGAAATGGCTAGAGCAGGGCCAATATCAGATTTTTGAGTTCGTGTGTGTTTAGAAAACATTGAAAAACAAATTCAGTTCAACCTGAACCAAATCTGAAAATTCCTGAAATATTTGGCAAATTGAAAACATTGACAGAAATGTCCTGTGGGGTGGAAGGAACTATTTAGCATGATCAGAAATGGAACATTTCCTTTCCTTCCTGGATACTTTTTGATGTCAAAGCAAAGACAATGTAGGGCCACACTGACAAAAGGGATGGGAATGGAAGAGGTGGGAATGGTGCTGCTTCCCTTGTAGACTTTAACCCAGTGATTAGATCACTCCCATGGGAAGTGGGAGATCCAGGTCAATTCCCCCTCTGTCGAATTGGGAGAAGCAATTTGAAAGTGGGTCTCCCACATTGCCGGACAATGTCCTGGCCACTGGGCTATGTTCTGTCCTGCATCGTTCTCAGGACTGGTCTATGCTACTCCTGTAAATTGATCTAAGTTACGCTACTTCAAGTTGTCTAAGTTCGTCTGACTCACAGTGGTGTCCACACCTTGCTAAGTCAACTGGAGTGTTATGTAACCGAAGTAGTGTAACAAAGATAATCAGACAGCGTTAGTGTAGACCAGCCTTGAGGAAGATACATGATGGAACATAGTGTCTGAGTGAGGTGGAGTACAGACTTCAACAGGTGAGAGCTCTCCCATCGATTTAGCATGCCTTCCCCAGATCTGCCCAAACAAGACCATTTAATGTATCACAGTAGTCCTGATTGAGCCAGTAGTGTAGATATGGCCTCAGTCTCTCCTGTTGAAGCTGTTGCATTGTGGATAAAAGACGGGAAGAATCACAGGGCCAGAAAGAGAGATTGACTCTATAGACAAGTGGTTCGGAGCACCGACATGCTCAACTTCATGTCTCTGTTGCAATGTTTTTTTAATTAGTTTTCCACCATAGAAAAACCTTGAAAGGAGAGATTGAGAGCAACCAAAGACTAGAATAGCACATCACTCAGGGGCTGGGATGCTTTCTGGAAATACAGGAAAGCCAAGTGCACATCTTTGCCCAGCACTGGACAGAACAGGGAATTAAACCTGGATCTCCCACGTCACAGGTGAACAGCCTAACTATTGAGCTAAAAGTTACAAAGAGAGGGGGCATCACCACCTCGTACCAGCGGCACCTAAATCCTCCTCCCCGACACACATTGTTTTGGGACAAGGCTATTAGGAGACTTTTGTGAATAGTTTCAGGTCAACCCCAATGGCATTGTTTTTTACAATACATTATTAATAAATTTAATAGTGAAAAGTGCAAGGTCATGTGTCATAAATATAAAGGGAAGGGTAAACCCCTTTGAAATCCCTCCTGGCCAGGGGAAAGCTCCTCTCACCTGGAAAGGGTTAAGAAGCTAAAGGTAACCTCGCTGGCACCTGTCCAAAATGACCAATGAGGAGACAAGATACTTTCAAAAGCTGGGAGGAGGGAGAGAAACAAAGGGTCTGTGTCTGTCTGTCTGTAGTCTTCTTGGCCGGGGATAGACCAGGAATGGAGTCTTAGAACTTTTAGTAAGTAATCTAGCTAGGTATGTGTTAGATTATGATTTCTTTAAATGGCTGAGAAAAGAATTGTGCTGAATAGAATAACTATTTCTGCCTGTGTATCTTTTTTGTAACTTAAGGTTTTGCCTAGAGGGGTTCTCTATGTTTTTGAATCTAATTACCCTGTAAGATATCTACCATCCTGATTTTACAGGGGGGATTTCTTTATTTCTATTTACTTCCATTTTTTATTAAAGGTCTTCCTGTAAAAAACTGAATGCTTTTTCATTGTTCTCAGATCCAAGGGTTTGGGTCTGTGGTGACCTATGCAAATTGGTGAGGCTTTTTATCCAACATTTCCCAGGAAAGGGGGGGTGCTAGTGTTGGGAGGATTGTTCATTGTTCTTAAGATCCAAGGGTCTGGGTCTGTAGTCACCTAGGCAAATTGGTGAGGCTTTTTACCAAACCTTGTCCAGGAAGTGGGGTGCAGGGTTTTGGGAAGTATTTTGAGGGGAAAGATGCGTCCAAACAGCTCTTCCCCAGTAACCAGTATTAGTTTGGTGGTGGTAGCGGCCAGTCCAAGGACAACGGGTGGAATATTTTGTACCTTGGGGAAGTTTTGACCTAAGCTGGTAAAGATAAGCTTAGGAGGTTTTTCATGCAGGTCCCCACATCTGTACTCTAGAGTTCAGAGTGGGGGAGGAACCTTGACATGATGGCATAGTGGTGGGATTAACCTGAAATCATTTTGAGATCCAGTTGAGATTTTTTGAACTAGAAATACAGATTTTAAAAAGGATTTTTTTTTTCCTTTGGAAAGAAGTCCAGAAAGCAGCTGAAACTGAAAGCTGAAACTGTGGCCAAGCAGAGACAAAAGGGGATTATCTTTGTGAATTGCAGGTTTTCTTTGCCTGGAGGCAGGGTACTTAACTCCTGCAGGGAAATTCACAGTCTTCCAACCCAGAGTTTTTTTTTCTTTTCTTCCTAAAAGTAAATAGGGGGTGTGTGTTCTACCCATTTGCTTTTTCTTTGGGCTGGGTAAGCAGGTTTCCAAGTAGTTGGAGGTTTTTTGCTTTAATTTGGGCCCAGAGCAGAGACAAGGGAATTGTCTTTTTCTGTAGGCTGACAATCACTATCAGAGAATAGGTATTCTATTCCAGCACAGCAAAATTTTACAGCCAAGTTTTGTTTGTTTATTTCTAAACCTCGGTTGTAAAGTTAGTTAAAAACAGAGAGGTTAGAATGGCAAAATCTGCGGCTCGACTACAGCTCGAATTAGCCAAATTTCAGGCTGAGGAAAGACAAAGGGAACATGAAAGACAGATAGAACTCATGCGGCTGAAGAAGGAACAAGAAAGGGAGGTAGCGAGAACAACACCAAGCGGCTGCTCACAGGAGAGCTATGGAAGCAAGGGACAAAGAACTGGAGGAGAAGAAAAAAGAGTGGAAGTATGTGGAGGAGATGGAGAAGATAAAGGCTCAGCAGAATATCCCAACAAACCCTAGTAATCCTTCTCCAAGTACCACTTCCCATCCCAGAAAATTCCCCACCTACAAGGCAGGCGATGATACTGAGGCCTTTCTAGAAAACTTCGAAAGGGCCTGCCTTGGGTACAACATCTCTACTGACCAATACATGGTAGAGCTGAGGCCACAGCTCAGTGGACCCTTAGCTGAGGTGGCAGCTGAAATGCCTAAAGAACACATGAACAAGTATGAACTGTTTAAATCCAAGGCGAGAGTCAGAATGGGGATAACACCCGAGCAGTCTCGTCGGAGGTTCAGAGCCCTAAGGTGGAAACCAGACATGTCATTTACCCGACATGCCTACCACATTGTGAAACACTGGGATGCCTGGATATCAGGAGCAAGTGTTGAATCTCCAGTAAATTTGCCCTTCCTAATGCAAATGGAACAATTCTTAGAGGGTGTTCCTGAGGAAATAGAAAGATACATCCTAGATGGGAAACCCAAAACTGTAATTGAGGCAGGAGAGATTGGAGCCAGATGGGTGGAGGTGGCAGAGAAGAAGAAAACTGGTCGCAGTTGGAGCGGAGACCAGAAGGGACCACCCCAGACCACACCCTATTACCGGGGGCCGCCCAAGGCCCCACCTACCTCCCAAAGAACCCTCCAGACCCCTTATCGTCCCGCCACCCCGTTCTCCAGCAACCCTCCTCGCCCCAGTGACCCGTCAGCTGGACGATGTTTTAAATGTAATGAGCTGGGGCATGTAAAGGCCAACTGCCCCAAGAACCCCAACAGATTACAGTTCATTGCACCGGAATCACACCAGAGGTCCACAGGCCCAGATACCTCCCAGATACCCTTGGAGCGGAGGGAAACTGTGAGTGTGGACGGGAAGAAGGTCACCGCGTGGAGGGACACCGGAGCACAAGTGTCAGCTATCCATGCTTCCTTAGTGGACCCCAATTTAATCAACCCAGAGATCCAAGTGACGATTCAACCCTTCAAGTCCAACTCTTTCAATTTGCCTACAGTCAAGTTGCCTGTCCAGTATCAGGGCTGGTCAGGAACGTGGATTTTTGCAGTCTATGATGATTATCCCATCCCCATGCTGTTGGGGGAAGACTTGGCCAATCATGTGAAGCAGGCCAAGAGGGTGGGAATGGTCACCCGCAGCCAGGCTAAACAAGCCTTGAGGCCTAGCTCTGTTCTGGAAACTTCTATCAGGACCCAGTCAGAGGTGATGGACCCAGACCCCAGGCCAATGTCTGCAACAGCAGTAGTGGATCCAGTCCCAGAGACCCAGACGGAACCAGTCCCAGAACCGGAACCAGCCAAACAACCAACACCAGACCCCGTGCCAGCACTGAATCCAGTACTTGCAACCTCAACACCAGAGGGCCCCACTGAACCTGAACTGGCAGCAGCCGATAACCCAACACAAGAGGCTCAGCCGGAGCCTGAATCCCAACATAGTGCACCAGCGGAGAGCGGTTCACAGTCAACAGAAACAGCTCCATCCCCTATATCGCTTCCAGAGGGACCAAGCCTAGGTCCACAATCCAATGAGGAACTGATGTCCCCAGCATCAAGGGAACAGTTCCAGACCGAACAGGAAGCAGATGAAAGCCTCCAGAGAGCTTGGACGGCGGCACGGAGCAACCCACCGCCTCTCAGCTCTTCTAATCGATCCAGGTTTGTTGTAGAAAGAGGACTTTTATACAAGGAAACTCTTTCTGGTGGACACCAGGAAGACTGGCATCCTCAGAGACAGTTGGTAGTTCCAACTAAATACCGGGCCAAGCTCTTGAGCTTAGCCCATGATCACCCTAGTGGCCATGCTGGGGTGAACAGGACCAAAGACCGTTTGGGGGGATCATTCCACTGGGAGGGAATGGGCAAGGATGTTTCTACCTATGTCCAGTCTTGTGAGGTGTGCCAAAGAGTGGGAAAACCCCAAGACCAGGTCAAAGCCCCTCTCCAGCCACTCCCCATCATTGAAGTTCCATTTCAGCGAGTAGCTGTGGATATTCTGGGTCCTTTTCCAAAAAAAGACACCCAGAGGAAAGCAGTACATACTGACTTTCATGGATTTTGCCACGCGATGGCCGGAAGCAGTAGCTCTAAGCAACACCAGGGCTAAAAGTGTGTGCCAGGCACTATCAGACATTTTTGCCAGGGTAGGTTGGCCCTCCGACATCCTCACAGATGCAGGGACTAATTTCCTGGCAGGAACTATGAAAAACCTTTGGGAAGCTCATGGGGTAAATCACTTGGTTGCCACTCCTTACCACCATCAAACAAATGGCATGGTGGAGAAGTTTAATGGAACTTTGGGGGCCATGATACGTAAATTTGTAAAGGAGCACTCCAATGATTGGGACCTAGTGTTGCAGCAGTTGCTCTTTGCCTACAGAGCTGTACCACATCCCAGTTTAGGGTTTTCCCCATTTGAACTTGTATATGGCCGTGAGTTTAAGGGGCCATTGCAGTTGGTGAAGCAGCAATGGGAGGGATTTACACCTTCTCCAGGAGCTAACATTCTGGACTTTGTAACCAACCTACAAAACACCCTCCGAACCTCTTTAGCCCTTGCTAGAGAAAACTTACAGGATGCTCAAAAAGAGCAAAAAGCCTGGTATGATAAACATGCCAGAGAGCGTTCCTTCAAAGTAGGAGACCAGGTCATGGTCTTAAGGGCGCTCCAGGCCCATAAAATGGAAGCATCGTGGGAAGGGCCATTCACGGTCCAGGAGCGCCTAGGAGCTGTTAATTATCTCATAGCATACCCCACCTCCAACCGGAAGCCTAAGGTGTACCATATTAATTCTCTAAAGCCCTTTTATTCCAGAGAATTAAAGGTTTGTCAGTTTACAGCCCAGGGAGAAGATGACGCTGAGTGGCCTGAAGGTGTCTACTATGAAGGGAAAAGTGCTGGTGGTGTGGAAGAGGTGAACCTCTCCATGACCCTTGGGCGTATGCAGCAACAGCAGATCCAGGAGCTGTGCACTAGCTACGCGCCAACGTTCTCAGCCACCCCAGGACTGACTGAACGGGCATACCACTCCATTGACACAGGTAATGCTCACCCAATTAGGGTCCAACCTTACCGGGTGTCTCCTCAAGCTAAAACTGCTATAGAACGGGAGATCCAGGATATGTTACAGATGGGTGTAATCCGCCCCTCTGAAAGTGCATGGGCATCTCCAGTGGTTCTAGTTCCCAAACCAGATGGGGAGATACGTTTTTGCGTGGACTAACGTAAGCTAAATGCTGTAACTCGCCCAGACAACTATCCAATGCCACGCACAGATGAACTATTAGAGAAACTGGGACGGGCCCAGTTCATCTCTACCTTGGACTTAACCAAGGGGTACTGGCAGGTACCGCTAGATGAATCTGCCAAGGAAAGGTCAGCCTTCATCACACATCTCGGGCTGTATGAATTTAATGTACTCCCTTTCGGGCTGCGAAATGCACCCGCCACTTTCCAAAGACTTGTAGATGGTCTCCTAGCGGGATTAGGAGAATATGCAGTCGCCTACCTTGACGACGTGGCCATATTTTCGGATTCCTGGGCAGACCACCTGGAACATCTACAAAAAGTCCTTGAGCGCATAAGGGAGGCAGGACTAACTGTTAAGGCTAAGAAGTGTCAAATAGGCCTAAACAGAGTGACTTACCTTGGACACCAGGTGGGTCAAGGAACTATCAGCCCCCTACAGGCCAAAGTGGATGCCATCCAAAAGTGGCCTGTCCCAAAGTCAAAGAAACAAGTTCAATCCTTCTTAGGCTTGGCCGGTTATTACAGACGATTTGTACCGCACTACAGCCAAATCGCTGCTCCACTGACAGACCTAACCAAAAAGAAACAGCCAAATGCTGTTCAGTGGACTGGAAAGTGTCAGAAGGCCTTTAACAAGCTTAAAGCGACACTCATGTCTGACCCTGTACTAAGGGCCCCAGACTTTGACAAACCGTTCCTAGTAACCACAGATGCATCCGAGCGTGGTGTGGGAGCAGTTTTAATGCAGAAAGGACCTGATCAAGAATTCCACTCTGTAGTGTTTCTCAGCAAAAAACTGTCTGAGAGGGAAAGCAACTGGTCAGTCACTGAAAAAGAATGTTATGCCATTGTCTACGCTCTGGAAAAGCTACGCCCATATGTTTGGGGACGGCGTTTCCACCTGCAAACCAACCATGCTGCACTAAAGTGGCTTCACACCGTCAAAGAAACTAACAAAAAACTTCTTCGGTGGAGTTTAGCTCTCCAAGATTTTGATTTCGACATCCAACACATCTCAGGAGCTTCTAACAAAGTGGCTGATGCACTCTCCCATGAAAGTTTCCCAGAATCAACTGGTTAAAATCGTCCTTGAGATGTGGAAAATATTGTTAGTCTTCATGTACTTGGTAGTATATTTAGAGATGCATGTGTCTTATTAACTCTGTTTTTCCTAGAGCTCCAGGAAGAAATCCCAGCCAGTGTTTCACCCTAGCTGAGATTTGGGGGGCGGGTCATAAATATAAAGGGAAGGGTAAACCCCTTTGAAATCCCTCCTGGCCAGGGGAAAGCTCCTCTCACCTGGAAAGGGTTAAGAAGCTAAAGGTAACCTCGCTGGCACCTGACCAAAATGACCAATGAGGAGACAAGATACTTTCAAAAGCTGGGAGGAGGGAGAGAAACAAAGGGTCTGTGTCTGTCTGTAGTCTTCTTGGCCGGGGATAGACCAGGAATGGAGTCTTAGAACTTCTAGTAAGTAATCTAGCTAGGTATGTGTTAGATTATGATTTCTTTAAATGGCTGAGAAAAGAATTGTGCTGAATAGAATAACTATTTCTGTCTGTGTATCTTTTTTGTAACTTAAGGTTTTGCCTAGAAGGGTTCTCTATGTTTTTGAATCTAATTACCCTGTAAGATATCTACCATCCTGATTTTACAGGGGGGATTTCTTTATTTCTATTTACTTCTATTTTTTATTAAAAGTCTTCTTGTAAAAAACGGAATGCTTTTTCATTGTTCTCAGATCCAAGGGTTTGGGTCTGTGGTGACCTATGCAAATTGGTGAGGCTTTTTATCCAACATTTCCCAGGAAAGGGGGGGTGCAAGTGTTGGGAGGATTGTTCATTGTTCTTAAGATCCAAGGGTCTGGGTCTGTAGTCACCTAGGCAAATTGGTGAGGCTTTTTACCAAACCTTGTCCAGGAAGTGGGGTGCAGGGTTTTGGGAAGTATTTTGGGGGAAAAGACGCGTCCAAACAGCTCTTCCCCAGTAACCAGTATTAGTTTGGTGGTGGTAGCGGCCAGTCCAAGGACAACGGGGGGGAATATTTTGTACCTTGGGGAAGTTTTGACCTAAGCTGGTAAAGATAAGCTTAGGAGGTTTTTCATGCAGGTCCCCACATCTGTACCCTAGAGTTCAGAGTGGGGGAGGAACCTTGACAGGGTCCATCACCTCTGACCGGATGGACCTGGGCCTGCGGATCTCTGGTGTAATTCCAGTGCAATGAACTGTAATCTGTTGGGGTTCTTGGGGCAGCTGGCCTTTACATGCCCCAGCTCGTTACATTTAAAACATCGTCCAGCTGACGGATCACTGGGGCTTCCCATCTAGGATGTATCTTTCTATTTCCTCAGGAACCCCCTCTAAGAATTGTTCCATTTGCATTAGGAAGGGCAAATTTGCTGGAGATTCAACACTTGCTCCTGATATCCAGGCATCCCAATGTTTCACAATGTGGTAGGCATGTCGGGTAAATGACACATCTGGTTTCCACCTTAGGGCTCTGATCAGATCAGAATGCTCAGGTGTTATCCCCGTTCTGACTCTCGCCTTAGATTTAAACAGTTCATACTTGTTCATGTGTTCTCTCGGCATTTCAGCCACCACCTCAGCTAAGGGTCCACTGAGCTGCGGCCTCAGCTCTACCATGTATTGGTCGGTAGAGATGCTGTACCCAAGGCAGGCCCTTTTGAAGTTTTCTAAGAAGGCCTCGGTATCATCGCCTGCCTTGTAGGTGGGGAACTTTCTGGGATGGAAAGTGGTACCTGGAGAAGGATTGCTAGGGTTTGTTGGTATATTCTGCTGAGCCTTTATCTTCTCCATCTCCTCCACATACTTCCTCTCTTTTTCCTTCTCCTCCAGTTCTTTGTCCCTTGCTTCCATAGCTCTCCTGTGAGCAGCTGTTTGGTGTTATTCTGCCTCTTTAGCTGCCTCCCTTTCTTTGTCCTTTGCCTCCATCTCTTTGTCCTTGCCTCCATCTCCCTCCTGTGGGCAGTCTCCTGTACCCCCTTCTCCATCCGCATGAGTTCTATCTGTCTTTCATGTTCTTTTGTTTTTCAGTAGCCTCAAATCTGGCTAATTCCAGCTTTTGTTGAGCCGTGGAGTCTGTCATTCTAACCTCTTTGTTTTTAACTAACTTTACACCCGAGGTTTAGAAATAAAACAAACAAAACTTGGCTTGTAAAATTTTACTGTGCTGGAATAGGATACCTATTCTCTGATAGTGATTGTCAGCCTACAGAAAAAGACAATTCCCTTTGTCTCTGCTCTGGCCCCAAATCAAAGCAAAAAAGCTTTCAACTGTTTCCAGCTGGAGACCTGCTTTCTAGCAGCACAAAGGAAAAAAATTCCTTTTCAAATCTGTGCTCCTTGTTCAAAAATAAAAATAAAAATCCTAAAAAAAAACAAAACAAACAAACAAACAAAACCCTACCACTTTTGTCTCCAGCCAAATGGGTAGAACACCCACCTATTTACTTTTAGGGGAAAAAAAACCCTCAGGTTTGTGAAGACTATGAATTTCCCTGCAGGAGGTTAACTACTCTGCCTCCAGGCAAAGAAAACCTGCAATTCACAAAGATAATCCCCTTTTGTCTCTGCTCTGGCCCCAAAGAAGAGAAAAAACTAGCTGCTTTCAGTTGGACCCCCTTTCCAGCAGCCCCAAAGGAAAAAAATATTTCCTTTTTAAAATCTGTTTTTCTGGTTCAAAAAATCTCAAATTGATCTCAAAAGGATTTCAAGTTAATCCCACCACTCTGCAACCATGTCCAGGTTCCTTCCCCACTCTAAACTCTAGGGTACAGATGTGGGGACGTGCATGAAAACCTCCTAAGCTTACTTTTACCAGCTTAGGTTCAAACTTCCCCAAGGTACAAATTATTTTACCCTTTGCCCTTGGATTTCCACTGCCACCACCAAACTTTATCTGGGTTCCTGAAAAAACGTAGTTTGGACACGTCTTTCCCCCCAAAATCCTCCCAACTCTTGCACCCCACTTCCTGGGGAAGGTTTGGTAAAAATCCTCACTAATTTGTATTGGTGACCACAGACCCAAACCCTTGGATCTTAGAACAATGAAAAAGCATTCAGTTTTCTTACAAGAAGACTTTTAATAGAAGTAAAAAAGGAATCACCTCTGTAAAATCAGGATGGTAAATACCTTACAGGGTGATTAGATTCAAGACATAGAGAATCCCTCTAGGCAAAACTTTAATTTACACAAAAGACACACAGACTGGAATATTCATTCTATTCAGCACAGCTCTTTTCTCAGCCATTTAAAGAAATCATAATCTAACACATACCTAGCTAGATTACTTACTAAGTTCTAAGACTCCATTGCTGTTCTCTCTCCGGCAAAAGCAGCATACAGACAGACACAGACCCTTTGTTTTTTCTCCCTCCTCCCAGCTTTTGAAAGTATTTTGTCTCCTCATTGGTCATTTTGGTCAGGTGCCAGCGAGGTTACCTTTAGCTTCTTAACCCGTTACAGGTGAGAGGATTTTTCCTCTGGCCAGGAGGGATTTTAAAGGGGTTCACCCTTCCCTTTATATTTATGACAAACCCAGACTAGAATAGCACATCGCTCGGGGGCTGGGATGTTTTTTTGAAATGGAGGAAACCCAAGTGCATAGTGTGCTGAGTTCGGTCACAGAGACCCTCATTGGGACTGTCACCTGATGGGCTCAGATTACCTCTGATCCCATTTTTCCTGCCAGCCTGGGCCTCCAGAACCCTGCCTTGTTGAGCCAGACAAGCGAGTCTGCTGCAACACAGACCAAGAGTCTGGGCCACGCCCACGAAACTGCAGATAGAGACTGAAACCAGCTCAGGAGGGTACCTGTCTCCAGCATGCAGACACCCAGCTCCCAATGGGACCTAACCCCAAATAAATCTGTTTTATTCCATCATAAAGTTATACAGGGTAAAAAGATAAATGTTCCCCCCCCATATCACTGATAGAGAGATATGTTCCCCCCCAGATAACAATTACTAACACTGAGTTTATAAATAAACAAAAGTGATTTTCTTAAACATAAAAAGTAGGATTTAAGTGGTTTTAAGTAGTAACAGACAGAACAATGTAAGACACGAAGCAAAATAAAAATCCCACAAGCAAGGCTAAGATTAATACACTCAGAAATCAGTTCCAAATGTTAACTTCTCACCCCAAATTGTTACTTCAGGTAAACTCCTTCTCATGTCAGATGCCTTTTCTGACCTGGGTCCAGCTTGGCCTCACCCACCCCTGTGGTTCCAGTCTTTTTGTTTCCAGGTGCCTTCAGGTATCTCTGTGTGGTGGGGAGGCTGTCTCTTAAGCCAGCTGAAGACACTCATTGTTTGCTTCCCCCACTTTATATAGAACTTCCCTAAGGCCAGATAGACCAGAATAGGTGAAAAGTCTCCAGGGAGCAAGCTCTGGGGGCATGGTCCCCTACCAGTGCTGGGAGCGCATACAGACTTTGTTGGACAAATACCCCTGAAGATGTCGGAGTTGTATTCCATACAGACTGTGACTTGGCCAGAGGGCTGACTCACTACAAACTGCCAGAGAGGGTCACCATAAACAGACACCTGACCAGAAGGGGGTGATCTTGAGAGATGGGTTCAATGCCATTATGGTGAAAGAGAGAAGATTTTGAGCCACACAGAGCTCTTCTTGAGGCTCAAAAGCTTGTCTCTCAACAGAAGTTGGTCCAATGAAAGATATCACCTCATCCACCTTGTCTCTCTAATATCCTGGGGCTGACATAGCCACACTGCATGCACCACTGATTCTCTGTCGGTCTTCCCAATAGCATTAAAGAATATACTGTTGGTTGTTTCTAGGTCCTTGACTACTTTCTTTTCCAATTCCCTCTGAGCCCTGCTGATGTCCATCCTACACTTTATGTGCTGTTTTGAATGTGCTGTTGACTTCCTGGGGAGTAGAATTCCATTTGCTGAAGGATACCTGTTTGGCCCAGTTAATTTCCTTGAGTTTTGCCATTCGGCCGCACTCAGCTGTGGGATTTCTTTTTTTCTTTCTTCCTTCCCACTTCTTGTTTTGTGGTTTGGAGGACAAGTACCATCTAGGAATCTATGATGGCTGCTTGAGTCGTTGCCATGGTTAGTCTAAGTCTTTTAATTTCATCAGTTTTGTCATTAGGCCGTTTTTGACTCATCGCTTCCTTGTTAAAATAAACCTCCATGGAGTTGCTCTCACAGTGGTAGGATGCTGATCTTAACTTTGTTGAAGTTACTGTTCTTTGTCATTTGCAAACTATCAGTGATGTTTTTATGATTTCTTCCACGTCATTGCCCAGTGGGTGGCAAGAGGCGTAGGTGGAGGGAGACTGGCAGGAACAAGGGTGAGGGGCCCAGCTAAAGGGGTGCAGGCTGGATGGGGAAGGGGAGAAGAAGCTTCAGCAGCCTGGTTCAACAACCTAGTGTGGAGGGCTTTAAAGTAGGTTTGAAGGGGGCAGAAGACCAAAGCGCACAGGTAAGTCAAACACATGGAGATCTGGGAGAAGGGTCAGAAATTGGGGGGAGCATGGGCTGGAATAGCAAGGATCAACAAGAGACAAGACAGAACTGGGTGGGGGGAATCAAATCAGTATCTTAAATGTCTGTATACTAAGGCAAGAAGTATGGGGAATAAGCAGGAAGAACTCATAATGCTGGTCAATGGACACAACAATGACACAATAGGCATCACAGAGACCTGGTGGGACAATGCGTACAATTGAAATATTGGTATAGAAGGGTACAGCTTGCTGAGGAAGGGTAGGCAGGAAAAAAGGGAGGAGGTGTTGCCTTATATATTAAGAATGTGAACATTTGGTCTGAGGTTGAGATGGAATAGGAGACAGACTTGTTGAAAGTCTCTGGGTAAGAATAAAAGGGGTACAAAATAAAGGTGATGTCATAGTAGGGGTCTACTACAGAGCACGAAGAAGAATGGGAAGAGGAGTTTTTTCAAACAACTAACAAAAACATCCAAAGCCCAGGACTTGGTGGTAATGGGGGATTTCAACTACCCAGACATCTGTTGGGAAAATAACACTGCAGGGCACAGATTATCCAACAAGTTCTTGGACTGAATTGGAGACAAATTTTTGTTCCAGAAGGTGGAGAAAGCTACTAGGGGAGAGGCTGTTCTAGGCTTGATTTTGACAAACAAGGAAAACTGGTTGAGAATTTGAAAGTGGAAGGCAGCTTGGGGGAAACTGATCATGAAGTGGAAGTGGAAGGCAACTTGGGGGGGCGGGATAGTTCAGTGGTTTGAGCATTGGCCTGCTAACCCCAGGATTTTGAGTTCAATCCTTGAGGGGGCCATTTTGGGATCTGGGGCAAAAACTGGGGCTTGGTCCTGCTTTGAGCAGGGGGTTGGACTAGATGACCTCCTGTGGTCCCTTCCAACCCTGATATTTGATGATTCTATGAAATGATAGAGTTCATGATTCTAAGGACTGGTAGGAGGGAAAACAGCAAAATAAAGACAATGGATTTCAAGAAGGCAGACTTGAGAAAACTCAGGGAGTTGGTAGGCAAGATCTCATGGGAAGCAAGTCTAAGGGGAAAAACAATAGAAGACAGGTGACAGTTTTTCAGAGAGACATTATTAAGGGCACAAGAGCAAACTCTCCACTGCATAGGAAAGACAGGAAGTATGGCAAGAAACCACCCTGGCTTAACCAGGAGATCTCAAATGATCTAAAAATCAAAAAGGAGTCTGATAAAAAAGTAGAAACAAGGTGAAATTACAAAGGATGAATATAAACAAATAAAATATATATGTAGGGGCAAAATTAGAAAGGCCAAGGCACAACATAAGATCAAACAAGCTAGAGACACAAAGGGTAACGAGAAAACATTCTACAAATACATTAGAAGCAAGAGGAAGATGAAGGAGAGGGTGGGTCCATTAATAAATGAAGAGGGGAACACAATAACAGAAAATGTGGAAATGGCGGAGGTGCTAAATGACTTCTTTGTTTCAATTTTCACCAAGAAGATTGCCATAGAGAATGCCAGTGAAAATGGTGTAGGCTCAGATGCTAAAATAGGGAAAGAAGAAGTTAAAAGTTACTTGGACAAGTTAGATGTCTTCAAGTCACCAGGGCCTTATGAAATGCATCCTAGAATACTCAAGGAACTGGCTGAGGAGATATCTGAGCCATTAGCTATTATCTTTGAAAAGTCATGGAAGACAGGGGAGATTCCAGGAGACTGGAAAAGAGCACATAGAGTGTCTATCTATAAAAAGGGAAATAAAGGCAACCCAGGCAATTAAAGACCAGACAGTTTAACTTTGGTACCAGGTAAGGTAATGGAGCAAATAATTAAGGAATCAATTTGCAAACATCTAGAAGGTAATAAGGTGATAAGTGACAGTCAGCATGGATTTGTGAAGAAGAAATCATGTCAAACCAACCTGATAGCTTTCTTTGACAGGGCAAGAAGCCTTGTGGATAGGGGGAATGAGGTATATGTGGTATATCTAGACTTTAGTAAGGCTTTTGATACAATCTCACATGACCTTCTCATCAAGAAACGAGGGAAATACAACCTAGATGGAGCTACTCTAAAGTGGGTGCATAACTGGTTGGGAAACCGCTCCCAGAGAGGAGTTATCCATGGTTCACAGTCATGCTGGAAGGGCATAACAAGTGAGGTTCCGCAGGGATCAGTTGTGGGACTGCTTCTTTTCAATGTCTTCATCAGCGATTTAGATCATGGCATAGAGAGTACCCTTATTAAGTTTGTGGATGATACCTAACTGGGAGGGCCTGCAAGTGCTTTGAAGGATAGGATTATAATACAAAATGATCTGTACAAACTGGAGAAATTATCTGAAGTAAATAGGATTACATTCAATCAAGACAAATGTAAAGTACTCCACTGAGGAAGGACAATCAGATGGACACAAACAGAATGGGAAATGAGTGCCTAGGAAGAAGTACTGCAGAAAGGGATCAAAGGGTCCTAGTGGACCACAAGCTAAATATGGGTCAACAGTGTAACGCTGTTGCAAAAAAGCAAACATCATTCTGAGATGCATTAGTAGGAGTGTGGTAAGCAAGACACAAGAAATAATTCTTCCACTCTACTCCTCGCTGATTAGGCCTGAACTGGAGTACTGTGTCCAGTTCTGTGTGCCACATTTCAGGAAAGATATGGAGAAATTGGAGAGAGTCCAGAGAAGAGCAACAAGGATGATTAGGGGGTCTGGAAAACATGACCTATGAGGGAAGATTGAAAGAACTGGGTTTGTCTAGTCTGGCAAAAGGAAGACAGAGAGGGGACATGATAACCGTTTTGAAGTACCTAAAAGGTTATTACAAAGAGGAGGGAGAAAATTTGTTCTCCTTTCCCTCTGATGATAGGGCAAGAAGCAATGGGCTTAGTATTAGTCTCTAAGGTGCCACAAGTCCTCCTTTTCTTTGTGCGGATACAGACTAACACGGCTGCTACTCTGAAACCTAATAAATCTGTTAGTCTTTAAGGTGCTACCGGACTCTTTGTTGTTCTTGTGAATACAGACTAACACGGCTACCCCCTGGTGCATGTTAGAAACTAGTATCTCACACTTGTTCATGCTTTTCTCCTGTCTGGTGGTTTCCTGTTACAAGCACTTAAATATAACCTAATAACAGACATGGGATAGAGGCACTATAAGTGAGATGAATGCTGGCAGAAACTTACAAGTATTTCATAACCTCTAAACTCTAAACACAGTCCTATAATTCTCATGCCTATTTTAACAATACAAACCCATAGGGGAGCCAGACTGGTTCCAGCTTTGTAGTTGTCTTCCTTCAGCTTTAGCATGAGCTGGCATGTGGTCTGTCAGGGTCACAAGGCAAACCGACATTTCTTTGTCTTGGAGAAACTTGTTTACCAGCGCTGCCTGGTTTCATCATTTGAGCATATTGTTAGTACATATCCATAGCTTTCTAATTGTTACATCACACAATGAGTATGAAGACCGGTATGATATCAGTTTTCATTTGATTCCTTACCTGATGTTCTTTATAGAGAAATACCATCACATCAACGCGTTAGGTGTAGTGAGTTTGTCAGGGCTGAGAGGAGTTGCTTAACATGACATTGGACTCTTTGCCAGTAGGCACTGAGGGGTTGTTAGGGTTACAAGTCTAAATATACAAATATATGTGATGTGCTTTGCAAGTACGCAATTGTCTGTGTTGGGAGAGAAATAAGGCACCTAATCCATCTCCCTCTCCTTTGACATGGAGTTGGTTTCATTAGACAGTGGCAAGTGTGGAGTGCAGGATTTCTGTGGCTGCACCAAAGGGAAGTTCACACACCGTGCTGGTTCTCTGCTGTCCTTCATGTGTTCTGTGCTGTCCAAATCAGTTGTAGAGATTGTCACCTGGCTTGTTGTCCATGCACCAAGCATGGAAAGAGGCTTTCAGTCAGAATGGCCTTTCTTTTAGGTTAAGAGAACAACAGCACACGTAAGAACAAATGTAAAGTTTCATTATAAAGTGCACTGTTTGTGGACACTGCCAGCAATGCCTCTCTGCCATGGACATTGGCCAAACCGGACAGTCTCTATGCAAAAGAATAAATGGACACAAATCAGACATCAAGAATTGTAACATGGAAAAACCAGTAGAAGAGCACTTCAATCTCCCTGGACACTCAATAACAGACTTAAAAGTGGCCATTCTTCAAGAAAAAATCATCAAAAACAGACTTCAGCAAGAAACTGCAGAACTGGAATTAATTTGCGAAGTTGACACCATCAAATTAGGCCTGAATAAAGACTGGGAGTGGCTGGGTCTCTACAAAACATAATTTTCCCTCTGTTGATACTCACAGCTTCTTGTCAACTGCTGGGGCTGGGCCACATCCACCTTGATTGAATTGGCCTCGTTAGCACCACAAAAAGTTATTTTCCCTCTGTTGATATTCACCCCTTCTTGTCAACTTGTAAATAACTATTGGGAATGGGCCACATCCACCCTAATTGAATTGGCCTCGTTGGCACTGACCACCGCACTTGGTAAGGCAACTCCCATCTTTTCATGTGTTGTATATTTATACCTGCCGACTGTATTTTCCACTCCATGCATCTGATGAAGTGGGTTATAGCCCACGAAATCTTATGCCCAAATAAATTTGTTAGTCTCGAAGGTGCCACAAGGGCTCGTTGTTTTTACTGATACAGACTAACCCGGCTACCCCTCCAAAACCTCTAGGACAGTGAACTGAATAGCAAAATGGCATCTGGGGGTGAGGAGGCGGGATGGCATTTTTTGTAAAAGTGAAATAAACAGGAAAAAAGTCATAGCCCACACAACATATTTACACCCCATCACCATGTTTACTGTGAGTTCTTGCTTTTAGGTCTCCTGGAAAATATTCTAGACTCTGAAGAGCAGGGATTCAGGGAACGTTATAGCTCAGGGCATGGTGAATGGGACATGGATAGCTCTGGACCCAGAACTAATTTTTCAGTTTGCTGAAAAAGAAAATTCCGCTTCACCCAAACTGGAAAACCACCAAAAATATTTGTGAATTTAAAGCGTCAGCCAAAGAAATATTCATTTTGTGTTGATTGAATCATTTCAATACCACGACTTTCAGCTGTGACTTGTGGGAGGGAGAAACTGGGTCAGGTGCCCTTTTTTCACAGCGGCCCACACAAGCCCCCAGAGTTTCCTGTCAGTGCCCCCTCCCATTTTCAAGAGTCGCTCCTGACCACTTTACCGTCTCCTCCTCTGACATGGTACCCGATTCCTGGCCAAAAAAACCATGGCTAAAACTATGCGTGGAAAGTTTCACCCTCTTCTAGCTAAATTTTGTGTCTCGGTCACGGTGTCAAGTGATGATGATGAGCAGGGGCGTGCACAATGGGGGACAAGCAGGGGCACGGCCCCCCCAGAATCTGTGCCACTGCCTGCAGTTTCTGCACTGGCCCCCGCCCCAAGATTCCCTCCCCCGAACTCCTCTTCCCCCCTTTCTGCCAGGGTGGAAGTCGGGCTGACCGTGGCTGGAGATGTGCCTGGGAACGGCACTCCAGCTCGCACTCCCGCTGAATCCTACTAGATGGCACCCAGAACAGGGAATCCGGGTTGGCGGCAGAGTTCTGCTAGGGGGGGCCCAGAGAGCCCTGCCCCTTTCTCGCCCGCAGCCACCAGTAAGTGTTCCGAGCCCGGGACAATGGGGGGTGGAGGCAGCGGGATGCTGGGAGGATGGGTGGGGATCCCAGGGAGGCAATGGGAGCTCAAGGGGTGGGGGAGGCAGCAGGGCCTGGAGGAATGGGGGAGTGGGGGTCAGTATTTAAAGTGTCCCCCCCAAAATAGGTTTCAGAGTAGCAGCTGTGTTAATCTGTATTCGCAAAAAGGAAAGGAGGACTTGTGGCACCTTAGAGACGAACCAATTTATTTGAGCATAAGCTTTCGTGATTTACAGCTCTCTTCATCGGATGCATCTCTAAGGTGCCACAAGTACTCCTTTTCTTTTCCCCCCCAAAATAGTTACATTTAAATGCCTGTGCATGCCCCTGATTATGAGTAGAACGGGTTACGGAGCCTTTCAACTTCAAGGCCCTTTGCTTACTGAGGCTAAGATCAACAATGCTGAGTGTTTGGTCGGTCCACTCCCTTCGCCCTTTAACACCAAGATGCACAATGTTAAAGAACTCATAAAGTGCTCTGGTGTTTGCTGACAACTGCAGTAAAAGTAGGTAGATAGATAGATAGATAGATACTTCACTCCAGGGTTCACAGATAATTCCACTATCTATCTATCTATCTATCTAAAGGGACAATATTAGCCATGTTATTTTCACTTTGCTGATTTGCTGCTGACATCTGTCTATTAATATATCATAGATAGAATAGAATATCAGGGTTAGAAGGGACCTCAGGAGGTCATCTAGTCTAACCCCCTGCTCAAAGCAGGACCAATCCCCAATTTTTTGCCACAGATCCCTAAATGGCCCCCTTAAGGATTGAACTCACAACCCTGGGTTTAGCAGGCCAATGCTCAAACCACTGAGCTATCCCTCCCCCCCTCTATCACATCTATTTAAGAATGAATGGATTTGTGTGTTTTAAAATAATCTCTCATCTCATATAAAACATATTTGCCTCTTTGCATTCTCAATAACCGGAGGCAGCATTTTCAAAGGCATCTGCTAATTATGAGTCTCTCTTGGACAGCTATGGAAGAGGGTGCCCTAAACTCTTTCTGCCTCTCGTAGTCTCCAATACTGACTTTTTAGCTATTCGAGGGATTCCTTCATCAAAGTACATTACAAATCACATGTGCTGTCCAGGCAGCTTTGTAAACAGCTGGTGGCTGGGTTGTACGCTGTGGGGTTGGTGGATTCAATGATACACACATGTTGTACATTTCAGCTGTCATTCTGGAGTTCCAACATCATCAAACATTTCTTCTGTGTCATCCGCCCACTGGTGGTGCTCTCCTGCTCTGACACCCGCATCAATGAGATTGTGATGTTTGCTTTCATGTGCTGCGTTGTCGTGAGCAGCCTTGTGACTGTCCTCCTCTTCTATGTCTATATCATCTCTACCATCCTGCAGATCTACTTCGCCAAGGGCCAGCGCAAAGCCTTCTCCTCCTGCACTTTCCACTTGACCTCAGTGGTCATGTTTCATGGCACCCTCCTCTTCATGTATTTACGCCCCACCTCCAGCTATTCCATGGACACAGACAAAATGGTTTCAGCATTTTACACGCTGGAGATCCCCATGGTGAACCTCCTCATCTACAGCCTGAAGAACATGGAGGTGAAGGATGCCTTAAGGAATGCAAGTTTCCCAGACACTTCAGTTTAAACACACTGGATTAGATAACCAATAAAATAAAATCTATCTGTGTAGTCACTAAACTTAAGTGAGTACAAATAATGAGGCATAGATGTCAGACATGGTTACAAGAAAAATAAAGCTAAAATGCAACTTGTGCCTAACTTAACAAACGATGTGAAATTCAAAGCAAAGGTTTTATCCCCACATGCTTTCAGCAGTCTTACTGACCAAACTTCTTAGGTCAGGATCCCTCTCCCAGTCCAATGGCTGCTTCCTTTATCCCTTCACATGCAGTGAATAAACAGGCAGAGAGAGAGAGAGAGGTGCATAGGAATGTTTGCCACTTCTTTTTATAGTTCTATCTCCCTTTTGAGAAACATTTCCACCTGGTTACCAGGAGACAAAATATCCTTGTGCAAGGATGTTTCCTTGCTGCTTTTTCCTCATCTTTTTGAGCTTCTTTGGTTTCAATTCCTGCTTGATAACTCTGTTTACTGCTTAAATATAAAATGAAGCAGAGCACACATTTCTTTGTTAAAGATAGAGCTGTTTGCCAACCTCAGTATGAAATATATTAATAAGAACTTAAGAACATAAGAATGGCCATACTGAGTCGGAGCAAAGGTCCATCTAGACCAGTGTCCTGTCTTCTGAGAGTGGCCAATGCCAGGTGCCCCAGAGGGAATGAACAGAACAGGGAATCTTCTAGTGATCCATCCCATCGCTCATTCCCAGCTTCTGGCAAAGAGAGGCTAGGGACACCATCCCTGCCCAGCCTGGCTAATAGCCATTGATGGACCTATCCTCCATGAATGTATCGAGTTCTTTTTTGAACCCTGTTATAGTCTTAGCCTTCACAATATTCTCTGGCAAGGATTTCTCAGGTTGGCTGTGCATTGTGTGAAAAAATACTTTTGTGTTTTCTTTAAACCTACTGCCTATTCATTTCATTTTGTGGCCCTTAGTTCTTGTGTTATGAGAAGGAGTAAATAACACTTTCTTATCTACTTTCTCTCCACCAGTCATGATTTGGTAGACCTCTATCATATCCCCCCCTTAGACATCTATTTTCCAAGCTAGAAAGTCCCAGTCTTATTCATCTCTCCTCATACAGAAGCCGTTCCATAGCCCTAATCATTTGTGTTGCCCTTTTCTGAACCTTTTCCAATTCATCTCTTTAGAGATGGGGCGACCACATCTGCATGCAGTATTCAAGATGTGGGAGTATTCAAGATATTATATACAGGCAATATTATAGTTTCTGTCTTATTATGTGTCCTTTTCATAATGATTCCCAACAGTTTGTTCACTTCTTTGACTACCGCTGCACATTGAGTGGATGTTTTCAGAAAACACCATACAATGTAATTTTATAACTTCACATACAATGTTGCCACATGTATTTTATCAGGACAATACTGTTCAGTAAATTATGAGTTTTCAAATGATACATTATAAGGCATACTTTAAAAAACCAACAAAACAAAACAAAAATCCACACAAACAATTCCACCCCCACCACAAGTTACACTCTCCCAAATACAAGAGAAAAAAGTCAGCTATTTGAACATATGAAACATAGAATGCGAGAGGACTCCTGTCTGTGAAGCATACGAAACAGGTGTAGCCATACCCATAGCCCTATGTAATCAGCAGCACAATCAGAACAAATTCCATGGGAACAACCCCTAGATTGCACAGTAACACCCTTCAAAGTCTGTGGGAATGTCAATTTATTCTATCGCCAGGAAACTCTTCACTCCCACCCCTCCCACCTCCAAAAAACCACAGCGCAATGGTGATTTACACCATCTGCGAATCTGGCCCAATGACTCCCAGGGAGAGGCATCCATTGACAGCAGCAGGGGATGTGGTCTCATGGGTAGCGTCCATGTTATGGTTACCTCTTTAAGCAAGTCTATCCATATCCAGAAGACCTAGGCACAGTGCAGACAAGCCCTGAGCATCTTCAGGAGGCACAAGTTGAGGAATGTAGAAGGTCCAATGATGCCCGTGTGATGTCACTATAAGGCAGGGGAGGATGCACATTCTCTCTTCCCTAGCTTCACCAGGTTGCTGGGCAGGGACAAGAGGCTGCCACTAGCAACATCTCCATGCAGGAGATTGTGCAGGAAGGGCTCATCTCGATTTCAGAAGCAACCAAGTCCTGAGGCCTGTAGGAAGAGAATGGATATTTGCAATGCATAGGAGCTGTTAGTGTTACAAGTGGGTCATTTCACAAGATGAAATCCCTGGCCATGCATTGAAGAGATCCCAGCATGGAAGGGCACAGAAATTAAATTGCCCCCTCTTTCACGGGGACTTTACTATTTGTCATTCTTGAATTGCTCTTTTCCTTTGAAATAAAAGGCATTTGCCTAGAAAGGTGATGGTTACTCTTTGCATGTGAAACCATAAAAATCAAGCTCTTCCTCTCATCTGTCAAAACCTGCACCACCATCGTCCAACACGCCATTTTTATAATAGTGATTCCATTCAGAAGGGTCATTTCCACAGTTCCCTTTCAGGTGTGTGCCTTGGTGACCAAGCCCGAGGCAGTGAAGGGCAATGCACCTAATTAGGTTCCAGGACCCTGGAGAGGATGCACGTGTAAGATGGGTGGTGGCCTTGGGAGGAATAGGGAGTAGGTGAGGGAGCAGTGGAGTGAGATGGGGAGTGAGGGGAAATTGGGACGTGCAGGGCTGCACGGGCTGGAAAGAGACGCGACTCTCTCCAGCTCCAGGGCAGCGGGTGCCGGGGAGAGATGGCCCTCCTTCCCAGCCCCAGCTCATTGGCTGCTGCAATGCAGGAGAGACCCCGCTCTCCCTAAACAAAGGCTAAAACATAATGGAAATCACTTGTCTAGACAAGTGATTGCCATTAAGTTTTAGCATGTGTTTGGGGAGAGGTATAGGAAACCATTAAGGCCAGATCTTTGCTATCTCGGATAGTTTTGTCTCTTCAGAGTACTCCCATTGACTCATAAGTAGCAAGCAGCACTCGGGTTAGTGAGGATGCTGCTAGGTGTTTTGTAGGATAAAGACCTTATTTGCAAGCTCTTTGAAGTGGGGATCTCTCTGCAAACTCCAAAGCCATGTGTTGATGTCCTGCAGCACATGTAAAAACATAATGAGTCAGTCTACTCCAAGTTCTTGAGTTGGTGACACACACAATGTGAAAGCAGGAGAACTTCACCTGTTTCTACAGAGCTCTGTTGCCCTTCCACAGTGTGGATCCTAAACACTCATTTAAAATACCCATCACCAACCACTTGATGTTTTCCTTCTCTTTGCATTTTCAGTGTTGTCACTTGTTTGTTTGTGGCTTTGTTTTGCTGTCTGTGTCGCTTTATTACTTATTTTTACTGTTTTGTGTGTGTGAAATATTATTCAAATCAAGAGTGGAGATTCCAGAGAAATTGTAGAAGCCGGAGTGAATGCCTTCTACTCTCCTTTCCAGAATCAGCAAATATTGTATTCCTATTTGCAGTGAGACCATTTCTAGTTGACTCATCCATTTATTTAAAGGTATTTAAATTTATTTAAAGACCAGTTGGGAATTCCAGTCCTATCTCCCTGCCAGGGCAACAAAATCCCCTTAGGGTCTTTTGTTCAGGCTCGTTGGAAATATTGCAGCTGTCCCAGCTTCCCAGTAGAGATTATTCTGCATTCTGACTGAGCTCAGTGTGAGCCTGTGTGTGTGTGTTTGGTGTGCAGTTGGCACTGTGTGTGTTATGTGTAGAGGGCACTGTGTGTGTTGTGTGTCTTTGGCACTGTGGTTGTGTGTTTAGTGGGCATTATGTGTGTGTGTGTGTGCTTGGTGTGCAGTGGGCAGTATCTGTGTGCAAGTTTTGGGGGGTACTGTGGATCTGAACATCAGGTGGAGGCAGGTGCGTGTCCCTTGCCTTGCCCACGGCTAAGGCTGGTGTCCCCCCTCCTCCCAGTGCAGGGCTCCTTGTAAGATCATAGAATCATACCACTTGAAGGGACCTTGAGAGGTCATCTAGCCCACTCCCCTGCACTCATGGCAAGGCTAAGTATTACCTAGACCATCCCTGGCAGGTATTTGTCTGACCTACTCTTAAAAATCTCCCATGGTGGAGATTCCACAACCCTCCTAGACTAGTTAATCCAGTGCATAGCCACTCTCACTGTTGGGATGTTTTACCTAATGTCCAACCTAAACCACCCTTTCTGCAATTGAAGTCCATCCATTCTTGTCCAATCCTGTCCCCCGCCAGACATGTTGCTTTGCAGTTTTATTCCTAAACTCTGTTTCACTGACTATAAATAATAGGAAATAATTAAAATTAAGAAAAGAGTAACCGGGACAGAGTTGGCCTGCTCGGAGATATTTTTCAGCAGCTTCTGCAGAGCTGCTCCAGAGATCTTCATTGTTAACCACCAGTTTGGGGAATATCCTCCTTTCTGCAGCTTTCCCTGACCTTGGCATTTTCAGTGGGGAGTGCCCCAGTCACCTCTGGGTCACAGGAGGCAGAAAGCCAGGAGGAGGAGTTATGAGCATGAGTCTTAGAGGAAGTAGGGGCAATATGTTTCCTGGGCGCAGACCTGGAGTGACAGAGTTAGGAGTTTCTGAATACAGAGATTGTTGGCTGCAGGTTTTTTTGACAGGTGTTCAGGGAAGCAGGACTTTGCGTACATTCTTTGTAACCCCTCCTCCAAGGATTATACCAAAGAATATACCTGACTTGGATCATCATTTTTTCCTCCTAATACAATCGACCCTGCAATGCCTCACAGGTTGGCACCACTTAGTAAAAGTGGGCACCAATATGCAATGGAGCACTAATAATACCAGCCAACCCTGAATACCCGGAAGGGATCATTTCTGCTAACATAGGGAAGAAGGGAAGAGTCATCAGTGGGCCTGCCAGGCATCTCCTTGTGGGGAGGAGATGACAGCAATGTCCTTGTTCATCTGCAGCCACGGATCAGTGCATGGGCCCATCCCTGTGGTGACTTCACCCTTTTATTTCAATCGAACACTGCTGTCAGCACCACACCTTTGGTGTTCCTGGGATATTTTCTAGGTTGGTGGCTGTGACATACCAGGGTCCAACCCAGACTAATCAGCAGCTGTGTCACAACCTTGCAATGCCTTGCTGAAGTGGCTTCCACCGAGGCCACTCACAAACAACCATCTAGCAGGCAAATAACACCCTGAGCGTGTGTGTGTAACTGCAGCGTGGCCAGGAATAGTTGGGTTACATTCAGGCTCTCATCTCTCTTGGTTATACTGCAGGGTGACCCCAACACACTCCCCAGCCTTCGATTTCCCTCCAGAAATGTACGTCCTGTGCTGCCCAGTCCTCTCCTGGACAATACAAGCTACATTGTCCATTATGTCTTTAATAGCACTAACAAGCCTGCAAGTTAGCTTCTCAGACATGTCTATTTAAATGCACTGGACGAGATAAAAGAACAAAAGAAAGTATATTGACCACAAAGAGAGATTTCAAGTGAGTGCAAATAAGGAGGCATTGAAGTTAGACATGGTTACAAAAAAAAATAAAGCTAGAAATGCAACTTGTGCCTAAGTGAAGAAAAGATGTGAAATTCAAAGCAAAAGTTTCCTCACCACATGCTTTCAGCAGTCTTACTGACCAAATTTCATGTCAGGACCCCTCCCCCAGTCCAAAGACTGCTTCCTTTGTCCCTTCAGATGCAGTAAATCAATGGGCAGAGAGAGAGAGAGAGAGAGGTATCTTGGGATGTCTGCCTCTTCTTTTTATCATCCTATCCCCCTTTGAGAAACATTTCCACCTGGTTACCAGAAGACAAAACTCTATGTAGAAGGATGTTCCCTGCTGCTTTTTTCCTCACCTTTTTAGGCTACCTTTGTTTCCCTTCCTGCTTGACTGGTTACTGTTTTGAAACAAAATTAAGCAGAGCACGTTTCCTTGTTTAATACAAACCAGTTTGCCCACCTCAGTTTGCAACATGTTTTTAATAACACGATACAATGTAATATTATAAATTCGCATACCTTATCAAAAATGTATTAATATTTGCGGTGAGAGCATGACTATTTCTAGTTGACTCGTAGATTTATTTAGCATGTTAATGTTGAGCTCTGTGTGCAGATAATATGCATGCAAGAGGGATAGTTTGTGATCTGCAGAAGTCCAGAGCATGCTGTGGTCTCTTCCTGAGCTCCTCTGGACATCCTGTGGTCTCCATGAGGCAAAAATGAGTGAACTGACTTTTCCTACCTTTAGGAGAGTAACCTAGCAAGGGAAGGACATTGGATACCATGGTGATTGGCATGCTGTAAATGCTCGATAATCCGGAGTACTCTTACAGGTTTTACATTCGACCTATTGGGGCCAGGCCAATGATGTGATTCTTAAACCACGAATGACTGAGCAGATATAAGCTAAAGCTGCAAATAATTAATATGTTTCACCTGTATCTAACTTTCTGTTCCTTTGATTTGAAATTTCTTGTGAAAGCTCCTTGAAAATTTTTCTTGAGAAGCCTTTTGATGGGTAATTGGATTTTCCTTTCAACTATTTTTTCCATGAAATTATCTTTTCCCTGGAAATTATAAGCTTTCCATCAAAATACCAAACTGCTCTCCTCCCTAAACCATGTCTGTGGGACTCTGGTGATGTTCCAGGGCAGTTCAGCAAGAGGAGAGACCATCGTGCATCATGGGGGATGTAGTCCAGCCTGGGAGCCAGGAACATGGAAGAGATTGGTGCTGTGTGGTATCGGATGCACCCCTATGGTATTTCCTAACAAAAAAGATTTCGGTCTCCACACAGAAAAATAAACAAACCGCCTTTGTGGATCAGCTCTACACAGTACCCAGCCTGCACTGAAAACAGCAGGATGAAATATACCCCTCACCTCATACTCTGTAACCCTGGTAGAAATTGCATCATTTAATAACACAATAGGAAAGAGTGGGACAAATTAATCCCCAGGGCACCAATTACAGCAAAGTGGCTTTGGTTCACTGAATGCTTCAATTAGGTGTTATGGCTCTCTGAGCTCAGGTATTCCCAGTTGCTTCAGGAATCATGTGGCATAGATCACACATCTCAGTATAAAACTTCCCGAATGCTCCAAACTGGTAGTTTCTATGGATGGGAAAATGCCACCACATCTCTCTCTCTCTCTTCTTAGCAGGCAGGTGCTATTGTCCTGTATTACAGTCACACACACACGCAGACACCATGGGGATCAGCAGCTATTCAATTCCAGGCCTCCAGCACTTAATGTCTCAGCAACAACTCCGACCCCAAGGAGCGACATCCTTGTTTGGAAAAATAGGCAATTACCTAGTCACTGAAGTCAGGGCTTTCCGTTATGTCTCTGGGTTTTTATAGAGGCTCCAGTAAATGCCAAACAGATTAATTAGCACAGTGAGCAACTTTACGCCAAACCGACATGCCAAGCCACAGAGCTCCCCTTGCCCAAAGAGGGTGGAAAGATGGACACTCCTTCACTCTCACCCCTTCTTTAGTGATGAAATGATCCCTTCAGACTGATTCTCTCACAGCAGAATCACAAGTCACTGTTTTCTCTTTGGATGAGTGAACAGGAGTGTTTTTGTGTGGGACATGATGAATCTGAAGTGTCATTATATTTACGCAGTGTGTGCATTTTAGCGAACACCTGGAATGACCAGCTGTGAACATCTGGCTCTGTGAACTAAGCCCTTCCCGGAGTGGGTACTGATGTTCATTAAGAAACTGATCTCTGTTTATCTTCACTTCTTTCATTACAGAGAAGGGGCAGGTTTTCCACACCATTCACATGCCCATATCTCTATAGCTGCCTGATCTGTGTTCAGAGGAGATGGAAAAGGGAAATCACTCAGAGGCAACTGAGTTCATTCTCTCAGGACTGACAGATCATCCGGAGCTGCAGGTCCCCCTGTTTGTGGTGTTCCTACTGATTTATGGTGTCACCCTGGTGGGGAACGGGGGGATGATCTTGTTAATCACGATTGATCCCCGACTCCACACCCCCATGTACTTTTTCCTCAGGAATTTGTCTTTCTGTGACCTCTGCCTTTCCTCAACAATTTCCCCCAAGATGCTGCTGAATTTCTTAGCCGAGAGGAAAGGCATTTCTTATGCTGCCTGCGCTGTGCAAATGTCTCTCTCTATCGCTTTTGGAGATGCTGAGGGCCTCTTGCTGGTTGTGATGGCGTATGACCGTTATGTGGCCATCTGTAACCCGCTGCTCTATACGGTCACCATGTCCAAGCAGCTTTGTAAACAGCTGGTGGCTGGGGCGTACGCTGTGGGGTTGGTGGATTCAATGATTCTCACGTGTGTTACATTTCGGCTGTCATTCTGCAGCTCCAACATCGTCAATCATTTCTTCTGTGAGATCCCCCCGCTGTTGGCGCTCTCCTGTTCTGACACTCGCAACAATGAGATTATGGTGTTTGCTTTCACGTTGTGCATTACAGGGAGCAGATTTGTGGCCATCCTCCTCTCCTATGTCTATATCACCTCCACTATCCTGCAGATCAGCTCTGCTGCGGGCCGTCGCAAAGCCTTCTCCACCTGCTCTTTCCACTTGACTGCGGTGGTCCTGTTTTATGGCACCCTCCTCTTCATGTATTTACGTCCCACCTCCAGGTATTCCATGGACACGGACAAAATAGTCTCAGTGTTTTACGCGCTGGTGATCCCCATGTTGAACCCCCTCATCTACAGCCTGAGGAACACGGAGGTGAAGGACGCCCTGAGGAGAGCAATGAATAAACTCCTAACCAAATCTTGAATCGGTTTAACTCAGCATTGGTTTAGTGATGGGGAGTGGAAACAGGTGAATTCAATTCCCATCCCATTGCAATGTAATTTGGCAGAGCCCGTGGGAGTATTCTTCATTATTATATTGTTATTATGAATTTGTTTGTATTCCAACGAGGCCTGCAGGCCCCAACTAAAATCAGGGCTTTGTTAGGCTATTACCCCATCAAAATTCCAGGAGGCACCTGTTTCAGATGTGTGAATATTTGTGACATGCTTCTGTAGAATTGTTCACTTTATTAATATAACTTCAAAAATAAAGTTTTATGAATGAAAATACATTCATTCATAAAACCAGGTACCTAATAACTGGCTAATTGAGTTTATTTTCAATCCAATTGCTGCTTAAATAACTGAAACTTACACTGTTTCAACATTGTAACGTCTGTTCACTGTTTGCCATTCCTTACACTTGTCCATATTGTAACTCAAACTCCATTTTAACTTGTCCCAAACTCCATTTTAAAATGCTCACTTCATTTTGTAAAAGCTTGCTGCAACCTTCATTTTTGCAAAACCCTGCTGTAATCTTATTAGTGTAGTTTTGATGTGTGAATGAGGTATATATGGATAATGGAATCAACCTCCAGCCCCAGCCTGTCCTGATGAAATAAAGTGTAAACACCAATGGCTGAAGATGAAGACAACAGCCCTGACAAAGCAAGAAGAGTCCACCCTCAAAAGAAAAGAACAAAAGTAGAATTGAAGAAACATCAAAGCCAGGTCCTAGGCTGAAAGTCAAGTCTGCAATTGATGGGTGATCAATCACACCAAACCCAGAGGCAGTGTGACACATCAAGACCTATAGACTCTGGATTCAAAAAGGATGGGTGAGATGGATCACTTTGGAGGGTAACATTCTGCTGCCAACACAGAAGGGCATTGGTGCCTGCCCAACAGAGACCCAGTTCTTCCTTGTGCCTGGCTTTCCTGGCCAGTTAGCCGCCACAAGCTACGAACCCAAGCCACCAACTCAAGCTACATTCAGGAATGGTAACTATCTAGCAGCTGCAGAACATTTGATGTGTGTGTGTGTGTGTATACATAGGTATTAGATATTAGTTATAGATCATAAATCAAATTGTGTTATAATACACGTGACATCTTGTCTTGTCCCATGAAAGGATCCTGTGTAGTTTTGTCTGCATAACACTTTCAAAGCATAGATGTATTTGTATTGGGAAAGAAGAGGGGGGAATCAAATCTTTCTCCTTCTGCATTGTAGTGGGTTTGGTTTGGTTATGCAGTTGCAAGTATAGAGTGTGTGATTTCTATGGCTGAAACAAAGGGAGTTTTTCACCTTGCACCCTCCTGATCCTCTGCAGCCCTTTACGTCCTCTGTGGGGTTGTTGTGTAGATTGTCGCCTGGTTTGTATCCACGCATGTGGAGGAGAAAGGTGATTTCCATCAAGATGGCCTTTATTTTAAGTTAAGGGAGCAACAAAATAAATAAGAACAAGGGTAACATATCGAAAAGAGAACGTGGTGTGTGTGCGTCCACTGTGAGAATCTGCACTGAACTGAATACAAAGTAATATGGGAAGTGTGACGTTTCTCGAGCACATAAATTAAACAGAAAGATAAAGTCATATCAGACACTCGATGTTTATACCACAGGAGCAGGTTGGCTATGAGGTCTTACTCTTAGTTCTGTGGGTAAGTCCTATGGACTCTGAAGAATAGGGATTCGGGGAATTGTACAGCTCGGGTTGCAGAGAGTGAGAAATGGCTAGAGCTGGGCCAATAGCTAATTTTTGCATTTATGGGTGTTTAGTAAACATTGAAAAACAAATTCAGTTCAACCTGAACCAAATCTGAAAATTCCTGAAATGTTTGGCAAATTGAAAACATTGACAGAAATGTCCTGTGGGGTGGAAGGAACTATTTAGCATGATCAGAAATGGAACATTTCCTTTCCTTCCTCGATACTTTTTGATGTCAAAGTAAAGACAATGTAGGGCCACACTGACAAAAGTGATGGGAATGGAAGAGGTGGGAATGGTGCTGCTTCCCTTGTAGACTTTATCCCAGTGTTTAGATCACTCCCATGGGACGTGGAAGATCCAGGTCAATTCCCCCTCTGTCGAATGGGGAGAAGCAATTTGAAAGTGGGTCTCCCACATTGCCAGACAATGTCCTGGCCACTGGGCTATGTTCTGTCCTGCATGGTTCTCAGGACTGGTCTATGCTACTGCTGTAAATTGACCTAAGTTACGCTACTTCAAGTTGTCTAAGGTCGTCTGACTCACAGTGGTGTCCACACCGTGCTAAGTCAACTGGAGTGTGACATAACTGAAGTAGTGTAACAAAGATAATCAGACAGCGTTAGTGTAGACCAGCCCTGAGGAAGATACATGATGGAACATAGTGTCTGAGTGAGGTGGAGTACAGACTTCAACAGGTGAGAACTCTCCCATCGATTTAGCATGTCTTCCCCAGACCTGCCCAATCAAGACCATTTAATCTATTGCAGTAGTCCCGATTGAGCTAGTAGTGTAGATATGGCCTCAGTCTCTCCTGTTGAAGCTGTTGCATTGTGGATAAAAGACGGGAAGAATCACAGGGCCAGAAAGAGAGACTGACTCTATAGACAAGTGGTTCGGGGCACCGACATGCTCAACTTCATGTCTCTGTTCCAACGTTTTTTTAATTAGTTTTCCACCATAGAACAACCTTGAAAGGAGAGATTGAGAGCAACCAAAGACTAGAATAGCACATCACTCCGGGGCTGGGATGCTTTCTGGAAATACAGGAAAGCCAAGTGCACATCTTTGCCCAGCACTGGACAGAACAGGGAATTAAAGCTGGATCTCCCACGTCACAGGTGAACAGCCTAACTATTGAGCTAAAAATTACAAAGAGAGGGAGTATCACCACCTCGTTCCGGAGGCTGCTTTGCAACCTGCACCTAAATCCTCCTCACCGACACACATTGTTTTGGGACAAGGCTATTAGGAGACTTTTGTAAATAGTTTCAGGTCAACCCCAATGGCATTGTTTTTTACAATACATTATTAATAAATTTAATAGTGAAAAGTGCAAGGCCATGCATTTGGGGATTAGTAACAGGAATTTTTCTTATAAACTGGGGACGCATCACTTGGAAATAACAGAGGAGGAGTAGGACCTTGTCATAAATATAAAGGGAAGGGTAAACCCCTTTAAAATCCATCCTGGCCAGATGAAAAATCCTTTCACCTGGAAAGGGTTAAGAAGCTAAAGGTAATCTCGCTGGTTCCTGACCAAAATGACCAATGAGGAGACAAAATACTTTCAAAAGCTGGGAGGAGGGAGAAAAACAAAGGGTCTGTGTCTCTCTGTATGCTGCTTTTGCCGGGGATAGAACAGGAATGGAGTCTTAGAACTTTTAGTAAGTCATCTAGCTAGGTATGTGCTAGATTATGATTTCTTTAAATGGCTGAGAAAGGAACTGTGCTGAATAGAATGACTATCCCTGTCTGTGTGTCTTTTTTGTAACTGAAGGTTTTGCCTGGAGGGATTCTGTATGTTTTGAATCTAATTACCCTGTAACGTATCTACCATCCTGATTTTACAGAGGAGATTTCTTTACTTCTATTAAAAGTCTTCTTGTAAGAAAACTGAATGCTTTTTCATTGTTCTCAGATCGAAGGGTTTGGGTCTGTGGTCACCTATGCAAATTGGTGAGGATTTTTACCAAACCTTTCCCAGGAAGTGGGGTGCAAGGGTTGGGAGGATTTTGGGGGGAAAGACGTGTCCAAACTACGTTTCCCAGTAAACCCAGTTAGAGTTTGGTGGTGGCAGTGGAGATCCGGGGACAAAGGATAAAATTAATTTGTACCTTGGCGAAGTTTTAACCTAAGCTGGTGAAAGTAAGCTTAGCAGGTTTTCATGCAGGTCCCCACATCTGTACCCTAGAGGTCAGAGTGGAGGAGGAACCTTGACAGACCTCGTAGTAGTGGTTGACCCCAGGATGACTATGAGCCGCCAAGGTGATATGGCTGTGAAAAAAAGTTAATGCGGTCTTGGGATGCATAAGGCGAGGTATTTCCGGTAGAGATAAGTAGGTGTTAGTATTATTTGACAAGGCACTGGTGAGACCTCATCTGGAATGTTGTGTGCAGTTCTGGTCTTCTAAGCTTAAGAAAGATGAATTCAAAGTGGAACAGGTACAGAGAAGGGCTACTAGGATGATCCGAGAAATGGAAAACTTGTCTTAAGAAAGGAGACTCAAGAAGCTTGGCTTGTTTAGCCTAACCAAAAGAAGGCTGAGGGGAGATATGATTGCTCTCTATAAATATATCAGAGGGATAAATACTACAGAGGGAGAAGAATTCTTTAAGCTCACTACCAATGTGGACACAAGAAGAAATGGATATCAACTGGCCATCAGGAAGTTGAGACTTGAAATTAGACAAAGGTTTCTAACCATCAGAGGAGTGAAGTTCTGGAAGAGCATTCTAAGGGAAGCAGTGGGGGCAAAAGACATATCTGGCTTCAAGACTAATCTTGATAAGTTTATGGAAGGGAGGATATGATGGGATAGCCTAATTTTGGCAATTAATTGATCTTCAACTCTTAGCGGTAGATATGCCCAATGGCCTGTGATGGGATATTAGATGGGGTGGGATCTGATCTTACGACAGAGAATTCTTTCCTGGGTGCCTGGCTGGTAAGTCTTGCCCACGTGCTCAGGGTTTAGCTAATCACCATACTTGGGGTCGGGAAGGAATTTTCCTCCAGGGCAGATTGTCAGAGTCCTGGGGGGTTTTCACCTTCCTCTGCAGCGTGGGGCAGAAGTTAATTGCTGGAGGGTTCTCTGCACCTTCAAGTCTTTCAACCACGATTTGATGACTTCAATACCTCAGACATAGGTTAGAGGTTTGTTACAGAAATGGGTGGGTGAGATTGTGTGGCCTGCGTTGTACAGGAGGTCAGACTAGACAGTCATAATGGTCCCTTCTGACCTTAAAGTCTATGATTCTATGATTAGTCCAGAAGAAATTCACCCATTTCTAGATACTTACAACACTTGGAAATCACTTAAAGAGACTTTTGGAGAGGTGACCAACACATGAAGTGGAATACAGTCACCTCAGTTTTGTGTCATATCCAAAAGCCCTCACGGGAGAGAGAGCAATCCAGACCAGCTGAAGCTCTGCCCTCTTTGTTCCATTTCACAAGGAAGGCAACAACATTAATGGCATGTGCTGTGCACACCTGTAGTCCTGGGAGTAAAGATGCTCCAGGAAGCAAATCTCAAAGTCATCCCAGAAAGCAGCTCCAGAGGTATTAAGTGTAACATTGGTGTGGTTAGCAAACAGGGGAAAGTTCAAATTTCAGTCTGATTTTTCCTGTTTTGAGAAGGTACTGCTTCCGTCCTCAGCTGATTGTAAGTGAAGGGAGGAAAAACAAAGAGATACCACCAAGTCATGGGCAAACAAGTCAGTGTCAGAACATTTCAGCCTTTAATTGAAATGACCGTGAGCCATTCACGGGAAGTGAAGTAAAGAATGATCCTTAGAGGAGAAATTTTAACTTTTCTGAACATATTTACCTATCAAAAGAAGGAAAGAGCTTTATGAAGGGAGGGAGAAGAGTGACAGGAAAAGGAGAGAAAAATCACTTTAATAGGAACGGGGGAAACTCCCACATTGAGTCAGGGAATGTCTATACGAAGGCCATTACATTGACTCAGCTATGGTGTGCAGCAGCGCCGTAGTGTAGATGCTTTCCACAGTGATGGAAGGGTTTTCCATTCGATTTAGTGAATCCACATCCCCGAGAGGCAGTCGCTAGCTGAACGGAAGAATTACACTGATGGTCAGTACAAGCTAACTGCCTCGCACAGGGTGTGAAAAGTTTCCCTCCCATTGTTATGGAGCTCTGTTGATCTAATATTTAAGCATAAACCAGGCCTCAGAGAAGCTGTTGTTGGAAGAGACCAGTTGGGAAATCATAGAATCATAGACTATCAGGGTTGGAAGGGACCTCAGGAGGTCATCTAGTCCAACCCCCTGCTCAAAGCAGGACCAATCCCCAGTTAAATCATGTCAGCCAGGGCTTTGTCAAGCCTGACCTTAAAAACTTCTAAGGAAGGAGATTCTACCACCTCCCTAGGCAACGCATTCCAGTGTTTCACCACCCTCCTAGTGAAAAAGTTTTTCCTAATATCCAACCTAAACCTCCCTCACTGCAACTTGAGACCATTACTCCTTGGCCTGTCATCTTCTACCTCTGAGAATAGTCTAGAACCATCCTCTTTGGAACCACCTCTCAGGTAGTTGAAAGCAGCTATGAAATCCCCCCTCATTCTTCTCTTCTGCAGACTAAACAATCCCAGTTCCCTCAGCCTCTCCTCATAAGTCATGTGTTCCAAACCCCTAATCACTTTTGTTGCCATTTGCTAGACTCTCTCCCATTTTTTCCACATCCTTTTTGTAGTGTGGGGCCCAAAACTAGGCACAGTACTCCAGATGAGGCCTCACCAATGTCGAATAGAGGGGAACGATCACGTCCCTCGATCTGCTCGCTATGCCCCTACTTATACATCCCAAAATGCCATTGGCCTTCTTGGCAACAAGAGCACACTGCTGACTCATATCCAGCTTCTCGTCCACTGTCACCCCTAGGTCCTTTTCCGCAGAACTGCTGCCTAGCCATTCGGTCCCTAGTCTGTAGTGGTGCATTGGATTCTTCCGTCCTAAGTGCAGGACCCTGCACTTATCCTGATTGAACCTCATCAGATTTCTTTTGGCCCAATCCTCCAATTTGTCTCGGTCTCTCTGTATCCTATCCCTACCTGCCACCATATTTACCATTCCTTCTAGTTTAGTATCATCTGCAAATTTGCTGAGGGTGCAATCCACACTATCCTCCAGATCATTTATGAAGATATTGAACAAAACTGGCCCCAGGACCGACCCTTGGGGCACTCCACTTGATACTGGCTGCCAACTAAACATGGAGACATTGATGACTACCCATTGAGCCCGACAATCTAGCCAACCTTCTAGTGCATTTATCCAGTCCATACTTCTTTAACTTGCTGACAAGAATACTGTGGGAGACCGTGTCAAAAGCTTTGCTAAAGTCAAGATACAATACATCCACTGCTTTCCCTTCATCCACAGAACCAGTAATCTCATCATAGAAGGTGATTACATTAGTCAGGCATGACCTACCCTTGGTGAATCCATGCTTACTGTTCCTGATCACTTTCCTCTCATGTAAGTGCTTCAGGATTGAGTCCTTGAGGACCTGCTCCATGATTTTTCCGGGGACTGAGGTGAGGCTGACTGGCCTGTTGTTCCCAGGATCCTCCTTCTTCCCTTTTTCAAAGAGTGGCACTACATTAGCCTTTTTCCAGTCGTCCAGGACTTCCCGCGATCACCACGAATTTTCAAAGATAATGGCCAATGTCTCTGCAATCACAGCCACCAACTGCTTTAGCACTCTCAGATGCAACGCATCCGGCCCCAAGGACTTGTACACTTCCAGCTTTTCTAAATAGTCCCTAACCACTTCTTTCTCCACAGAGGGCTGGCCACCTACTCCCCATGCTGTGTTGCCCAGCGCAGCAGTCTGGGAGCTGACCTTGTTCGTGAAGACAGAGGCAAAAAAAGCATTGAGTACATTAGCTTTTTCCACATCCTCTGTCGCTAGGTTGCCTCCCTCATTCAGTAAGGGGTCCACACTTTCCTTGGCTTTCTTCTTGTTGTCAACATACCTGAAGAAACCCTTCTTGTTACTCTTAACATCTCTTGCTAGCTGCAGCTCCAGGTGCGATTTGGCCCTCCTGATTTCATTCCTACATGCCCGAGCAATATTTTTATACTCTTCCCTGGTCATTTGTCCAACCTTCCACTTCTTGTAAGCTTCTTTTTTATGTTTAAGATCCGCAAGGATTTCACCGTTAAGCCAAGCTGGTCGCCTGCCATATTTACTATTTTTTCAACACATTGGGATGGTTTGCCCTATAATCTCAATAGGGATTCCTTGAAATACAGCCAGCTCTCCTGGACTCCTTTCTCCTTTATGTTATTCCCCCAGGGGATCCTACCCGTCAGTTCCCTGAGGGAGTCGAAGTCTGCTTTCCTGAAGTCCAGGGTCCGTATTCTGCTGCTTACCTTTCTTCCCTGTGTCAGGATCCTGAACTCGACCAACTCATGGTCACTGCCTCCCAGATTGCCATCCACTTTTGCTTCCCCTACTAATTCTTCCCGGTTTGTGAGCAGCAGGTCAAGAAAAGCTCCCTCCGCCTAGTTGGCTCCTCCAGCACTTGCACCAGGAAGTTGTCCCCTACACTTTCCAAAAACTTCCTGGATTGTCTGTGCACCACTGTATTGCTCTCCCAGCAGATATCAGGGTGATTAAAGTCTCCCATGAGAACCAGGGCGTGTGATCTAGTAGCTTCTGCGGGTTGCCGGAAGAAAGCCTCATCCACCTCATCCCTCTGGTCCGGTGGTCTATAGCAGACTCCCACCACTACATCACTCTTGTTGCTCACACTTCTAAACTTAATCCAGAGACACTCAGTTTTTTCTGCAGTTTCATACCAGAGCTCTGAGCCGTCATACTGCTCCCTTACATACAGTGCTACTCCCCCACCTTTTCTGCCCTGCCTGTCCTTCCTGAACAGTTTATAACTATCCATAACGGTACTCCAGTCATGTGAGTTATCCCACCAAGTCTCTGTTATTCCAATCACGTTATAATTCCTTGACATCACCAGGACCTCCAGTTCTCCCTGCTTGTTTCCAAGGCTTTGTGCATTTGTATATAGGCACTTGAGATGACTTGCTGATTGCCCCTCATTCTCAGTATGAGGTAGGAGCCCTCCCCTCACAGACGTTCCTGCCTGTGCTTCCTCCCGGTATCCGGCTTTCCCACTTACCTCGGGGCTTTGGTCTCCTTCCCCCGGTGAACCTAGTTTAAAGCCCTCCTCACTAGGTTAGCCAGCCTGCTCGCAAAGATGCTCTTCCCTCTCTTCATTAGGTGGAGCCCGTCTCTGCCCAGCACTCCTCCTTCTTGGAACACCATCCCATGGTCAAAGAATCCGAAGCCTTCTCTCCGACACCACCTGCGTAGCCATTCGTTGACTTCCACGATTCGACGGTCCCTACCCCGGCCATTTCCTTCCACGGGGAGGATGGACTAGAACACCACTTGCACCTCAAACTCCTTTATCCTCCTTCCCAGAGCCACGTAGTCCGCAGTGATCCGCTCAAGGTCATTCTTGGCAGTATGATTTGTGCCCACGTGGAGAAGCAGGAAGGGGTAGCGATCCGAGGGCTTGATGAGTCTCTGCAGTTTCTCCGTCACATCGCGAATCTTAGCCCCTTGGAAGGAGCAGACTTCTCTAGTCCTATCTCCCTGCCAGGGCAGCAGAATCCCCTGCGGTTCTTTTTGTTCAGGCAAGTTGGAAATATTGCAGCTCTCCCAGCTTCCCAGTGGAGATTATTCTGTATTCTGACTGAGGTCGGTGTCAGGCTGTGTGTGTGTAGTGGGCACTCTGTGTGTGTGTGTGTGTGTGTGTGTTTGGTGTGCAGTGGACACTGTGTGTGCTTGTGTGTGTGTGCTTCGTGTGCAGTGGACACTGTATGTGCTTGTGTGTGTGTGCTTCGTGTGCAGTGAACACTGTGTGTGTGAATGTGGTGGGGGGTACAGTGGAGCTGAATGTCAAGTGTAGGCAGGTGCAAGTCCCTTGCCCTGCCCAGTGCTCAGGCTGACCTCCCCCACCCCCAGTGCAGGGCTCCTTGTGCGATCATAGAATCAAAGGACTGGAAGGGACCTCGAGAGGTCATCTAGTCCACTCTCCTGCACTCATGGCAGTTCTAAGTATAATCTAGACCATCCCTGACAGGTGTTTGTCTAACCTGCTCTTAAAAATCTCCAGTGATGGAGATCTCACAACCTTCCTGGGCAAATTATTCCAGTACTTAGCCACCCTCACTGTTGGGATGGTTTTCCTAATGTCCAATCTAAACTGCCCTTGCTGCAGTTGAATTCCACCGGTTCTTGTCCTATCGTTTGCTGCCTCCCACATTGTTTTGCAATTTTATTCGTAAACTCTGTGTGACGTATTGGGTCACAGAAACCGCTTTGTGACTGCCACCTGATGTGCCTAGACTACCTCTGAGCCTGTTTCCCTGCCAGCTTGGGACTTCAGAACCTTACCTTGTTTGAGCCAGACACACTTCCCTGCTGCAAACACAGATCCAAGTCTGAACCACGTCCTCCACAAGCTGCAGGCTTAACTGAAAAGACCTTAAGAAGTGCTCCTCTCTCCAGCCCTGAGATACCCAGCTCCCAATGGGGTCCAAACCCCAAATAAATCCATTTTACTCTTTATAAAGCTTATATAGGGTAAACTCATAAATTGTTCGCCCTCTATAACACTGATAGAGAGATATTCACAGCTGTTTACCCCCCCCCCCCCGGTATTCATACATACTCTGAGTTAATTAATAAGTAAAACGTGATTTTATTAAATACAAAAAGTAGAATTTAAGTGGTTCCACGTAATAACAGAGAGAACAAAGTGAATTACCAAACACAATAAAATAAAACATGTAAGTGTAAGCCAGGAGGAGGAATATGAGCATGACTCCTAGAGGAAGGAGGGGCATAGTGTTTCCTGGGCACAGACCTGGAGTGACAGACTTGGGAGTTTCTGAATACAGAGACTGCTGGTCGTTGGTTGTTTCTACTGGTGTTAAGGGAAGCAGGATGTTGTGTACATTCTTTGTAACCTCCCCCTCCTCCCACCACATGGATTATACCAAAGAATAGAGCTGACTTTTATCATCAATTTTTCCTCTTAATACAATCAACCCTGCAATGTTTCACAGGCTGGAACACTTAGGAGAAGTGGACACCAACATGCCCCAGAGCGCAGATAGTACCAACCAAGCCTGCACACCCTTGGGGCATAATTTCTACTACCACAGTGAAGAAGGGAAGAGTCATCATTGGGCCTGCCATGGATCTTCTTGGTGGGAGGTGATGACCATAATGGCCTTGGACATCTGCAGCCATGGATCAGTGCATGGGCCCATCCCTGTGATGACCTCACCCTTTCATATCAATCGAACACTCCTCTCAGTCAGCATTATACTTTGGTGTTACTGGGATACTTTTTACGTTGGTGGCTGTGACATACCAGGGTCCAGCGCAGACTAATCAGCAGCTGTGTCACATCTGCCTGCAACCTTGCAATGTCTTGGTAAAGTGGCTTCCACCAGGGCCACTCACAAACCACCGTCTGGCATGCAAATCACATCCTGAGCATGTGTGTGTAACTACAGATGGGTTACACTCAGGCTCTCACCACCCTTGCTTATACTGCAGGGTGACCCAACACACACCCCAATCTTCGATTTCCCTCCCAAGATGTATGTCCTGTGCTGCCCAGTCCTCTCCTGGACAATACAAGCTACATTGTCCATTATTTCTTTAATAGCACTAACATGTCTTCAACTTAGTTTCTCAGACACTTCTATTTAAACACTGTGGACTAGATAAAATAATAAAACAAAGTTTATTGACTACAAAGATAGATTTTAAGTGAGTGCAAATAAGGAGGCATAGAAATCAGAGATGGTTACAAGAAAAATAGAGCGAGAATGCAACTTGTTCCTAAGTTAACAAATGATGTGAAAAACAATGCAAAAGTTTCCACACCACAGGCTTTCAGCAGTCTCACTGTCCAAACTTCTTAGGTCAGGACCCCTCCCCCAGTCCAATGGCGGCTTCCTTTATCCCTTCAGGTGCAGTGAATCAACTGAAAGAGGGACAGAGATTGGTGCCCTGGGATTTCTGTGCCTTCTGTGCCTCTTCTGAGTCCTACCCCCCCTTTGAGGAATATTTCCACCTGGTTACCAGAAGACAAACTGTCTATGTAGAAGAATATTCCCTGCTGCTTTTTCCTCACCTTTTTTGGGCTTCCTTTGTTTTCTTTCCTGCTTGATGACTCTAGTTACTGTTTAGATACAAAATTAACCTGTGCCCACATATCTTTGTTTAAGACAGACCAGTTTGCCAGCCTGCTTTTGAAACATGTATTAATAACATGCTACAGTGTAATCTTATAACTTCACATACATTATAAAAATATTATTAATATTTGTGAGGAGAGCATGACTATTTTTAGTTGACTCAAGGATTTATTTAGCATTTTATAGCTGAGCTCCGTGTGCAGATCATATGCATGCAAGATGGACAGTTTTGTGAACTGCACAAGCCTGTAGCATGTTGTGGCCTCCCTCTGAGCCCATCTGCTCATCATGTGGTCTCCATCAAGCAAAATGGGTGAACCTATCTTTCCTACTTGGTGGAGTAACCTAGCAAGGGAAGGACATAGGATACTATGGTGATTGGCATGCTATAAATAGCTAAATAATCTGGAGTACTCTTACGTGTCTTACAGGTTTTACATTCCACCTGTTGGGGCCAGGACAATGAGTTCACTCTGGAACCAGGAATAACTGAGAAGATATCAGCTACAGCGGCAAACAATTAGTATGTTTCACCTGTATCTAACTTTCCGGTCCTTTGATTCCATATTTCTACCTAAGGCTGGTTGAAAATTTTTCTTAAGAAGTTTTTTTGGTAGGAAATTGGATTTTCCATTTAACTCTTTTTCCCAAGAAATGATCTTTTCTCCTGAAATTATAAGCTTTCCATCAAAATACCAAACACCTCTCCTCCCTAAAACATGCCTGTGGTACTCTGGTGATGTTCCAGGGCAGTTCAGCAAGAGGCGAGACCATCATGCATCATGGTGGATGTAGTCCAGCCTGGGAGCTTGGCCCATGGCAGAGATTAATGGTGTGTTGTATCTGAGGAACCACCGTGGTACTTCCAAATCAAAATATTACATTTTAACTAAAAGATTTTGGTCTTCACAAAAAAACAAACAAACAACCCTTTGTGGATAAGCTCTTCACAGTACCCAGGTTGCACTGAAAACAGCAGGATGAAATATAGCCCAACCTCATACTCTGAAACTCTGGTAGAAATTGCATCAGTTAATAACACAGTAAGAAAGAGTAGGTCAAATTAATCCCCAGGGCACCAATTAAGCGAGAGTGGCTTTGGTTCACTGAATGCATGAATTCGCTGTTGTGTCTCTCTGAGCTCAGGTATTCCCAGTTGCTTCAGGAATCACATCCCATAGATCACACATCTTCGTATAAAACTTCCTGAATGCTCCAAATTGGCAGTTTCTGTGGATGAGGAAACACCAACACATCTCTCTTTCTCTCTTCTCAGCAGGTACGTGCTATTGTCCTGAATTACAGTCACACACACAGATACAGACACCCTGGGAATCAGCAGCTATTGAATTCCAGACCTCCAGCACCAAAAGCTTCAGCCCCAACTCCGACCTCTTCAGCTAAAGGAGCGACGTCCTTGGTTGGACAAAATAGGCAATTTCCTAGTCCCTGAAGTCAGGGCTTTCGGTTATGTCTCTGGGTTTTTATAGAGGCTCCAGTAAATGCCAAACAGCTTAATTAGCACAGTAAGCAACTTTACCCGAAACGGACATGCCAAGCCACAGAACTCCCCTTGCCCAGAAAGGGTGGAAAGACTGACACTCCTTTACTCTCACCCCTTCTTTAGCTAAGGATTGGATTAGTTTGGATTAGAGAACAGGAGTTTTTGTGTGTGGAGGGCATGATTAACCTGCGTGTCATTGTATTTGCAGAGCGTGTGCATTTTATCGAACACCTGGAATAACCAGCTAAGAACATCTGGCTCTGTGGACTCAGCCCTTCCCTGAGCGGGTACTGATGTCCATTGAGAAACTGATCTCCATTTATCTTCCCTTACTTCATGACAGAGAAGGGACAGGTTTTCCGCACCATCCACCGGCCCATATCTCTGCAGCAGCCTGATCTCTGTTCAGAGGAGATGGAAGAGGGAAATCACTCGGAGGTGACTGAATTCATTCTCTCAGGACTGACAGATCATCTGGAGCTGCAGATCCCCCTGTTTGTGGTGTTCCTACTGATTTATGGTATCACCTTAGTGGGGAATGGGGGGATGATCTTCTTAATCACGATTGATCCCCGACTCCACACCCCCATGTACTTTTTCCTCAGTAATTTGTCTTTCTGTGACATGTGCGTTTCCTTGATTATTTCCCCTAAGATGCTGCTGAATTTATTGGCTGAAAGGAAAAGCATTTCTTACACGGCCTGTGCTCTGCAAATGTTTCTCTCTATTGCTTTTGGAGATGTTGAGTGCCTCCTGCTGGCTGTGATGGCGTATGACCGATATGTGGCAATCTGTAATCCGCTGCTCTATACGGTCACCATGTCCAGGCAGCTTTGTAAACAGCTGGTGGCTGTGGTGTACGCTGTGGGGATTGTGGATTCAATGATATACACGTGTTGCACATTTCGGCTGTCATTCTGCAGCTCCAACATCATCAATCATTTCTTCTGTGACGTCCTCCCACTATTGGCGCTCTCCTGTTCCGACACCCGCATCAATGAGATTATGACGTTTGCTTTCACGAGCTGCATTACAGGGAGCAGCTTTGTGACAGTCCTCCTCTCCTATGTGTATATCATTTCCACCATCCTGCAGATCCGCTCTGCCGAGAGCCGGCACAAAGCCTTCTCCACCTGCACTTTCCACTTCACCGCTGTGGTCCTGTTTTTTGGCACCTTCCTCTTCATGTATTTGCGTCCCACCTCCAGCTATTCCATGGACAGAGACAAAGTGACCTCAGTGTTTTACACGCTGGTGATCCCCATGTTGAACCCCCTCATCTACAGCCTGAGGAACATGGAGGTGAAGGATGCCTTGTGGAAAGCAATGAATAAACTCCTAACCAGCTCTTGAATCTGCATTTCTCATTATTGTATTGTTATTATGAATAATTTGTTTGTATTCCAACAAGGTCTGCAGACCCCAACTGAGATCAGTGGACAAAACATGGGAAGTATCCCAGGGCAGAGAGAGAGAATGATTCTATAAGCTGGTGGAAAAGGGGAACCGCCTCGAGGGTGAAATGCTCAACTTCGCGTTTCTGTTCCAATAGTTATTCAATTAGTTATCCACAGTAGAACCACTTTGAAAGGAGAGATTGAGAGCAACCCTGTCAAGGTTCCTTCCCCACTCTGAACTCTGGGGTACAGATGTGGGGACCTGCATGAAAACCTCCTAAGCTTACTTTTACCAGCTTAGGTTAAAACTTCTCCAAGGTACAAATTATTTTACCCTTTGCCCTTGGATTTCCACTGCTACCACCAAACTTTATCTGGGTTCCTGAAAAAACGTAGTTTGGACACATCTTTCCCCCCAAAATCCTCCCAACTCTTGCACCCCACTTCCTGGGAAAGGTTTGGTAAAAATCCTCACCATTTTGTATAGGTGACCACAGACCCAAACCCTTGGATCTTAGAACAATGAAAAAGCATTCAGTTTTCTTACAAGAAGACTTTTAATAGAAGTAAAAAAGGAATCACCTCTGTAAAATCAGGATGGTAAATACCTTACAGGGTAATTAGATTCAAGACATAGAGAATCCCTATAGGCAAAACTTTAAGTTACACAAAAGACACACAGACTGGAATATTCATTCTATTCAGCACAGCTCTTTTCTCAGCCATTTAAAGAAATCATAATCTAACACATACCTAGCTAGATTACTTACTAAGTTCTAAGACTCCATTGCTGTTCTGTCTCCGGCAAAAGCAGCATACAGACAGACACAGACCCTTTGTTTTTTCTCCCTCCTCCCAGCTTTTGAAAGTATTTTGTCTCCTCATTGGTCATTTTGGTCAGGTGCCAGCGAGGTTACCTTTAGCTTCTTAGCCCTTTACAGGTGAGAGGATTTTTCCTCTGGCCAGGAGGGATTTTAAAGGGGTTCACCCTTCCCTTTATATTTATGACAAACCCAGACTAGAATAGCACATCATTCAGGGGCTGGGATGTTTTTTTGAAATGCAGGAAACGCAAGTGCATAGTGTGCTGGGTTTGGTCACAGAGACCCTCATTGGGACTGTCACCTGATGGGCTCAAATTACCTCTGATCCCATTTTTCCTGCCAGCCTGGGCCTCCAGAACCCTGCCTTGTTGAGCCAGACAAGCCAGTCTGCTGCAACACAGACCAAGAGTCTGGGCCACGCCCACGAAACTGCAGATAGAGACTGAAACCAGCTCAGGAGGGTACCTGTCTCCAGCACGCAGACACCCAGCTCCCAATGGGACCTAACCCCAAATAAATCTGTTTTATTCCATCATAAGCTTATACAGGGTAAAAAAATAAATGTTCCCCCCCACATATCACTGATAGAGAGATATGTTCCTCCCCCCAGCTAACAATTACTAACACTGAGTTTATAAATAAACAAAAGTGATTTTCTTAAACATAAAAAGTAGGATTTAAGTGGTTTTAAGTAGTAACAGACAGAACAATGTAAGACACGAAGCAAAATAAAAATCCCACAAGCAAGGCTAAGATTAACACACTCAGAAATCAGTTCCAAACGTTAACTTCTCACCCCAAATTGTTACTTCAGGTAAACTCCTTCTCATGTCAGATGCCTTTTCTGACCTGGGTCCAGCTTGGCCTCACCCACCCCTGTGGTTGCAGTCCTTTTGTTTCCAGGTGCCTTCAGGTATCTCTGTGTGGTGGGGAGGCTGTCTCTTAAGCCAGCTGAAGACACTCATTGTTTGCTTCCCCCACTTTATATAGAACTTCCCTAAGGCCAGATAGACCAGAATAGGTGAAAAGTCTCCAGGGAGCAAGCTCTGGGGGCATGGTCCCCTACCAGTGCTGGGAGCGCATACAGACTTTGTTGGACAAATACCCCTGAAGATGTCGGAGTTGTATTCCATACAGGCTGTGACTTGGCCAGAGGGCTGACTCACTACAAACTGCCAGAGAGGGTCACCATAAACAGACACCTGACCAGAAGGGGGTGATCTTGAGAGATGGGTTCAATGCCATTATGGTGAAAGAGAGAAGATTTTGAGCCACACAGAGCTCTTCTTGAGGCTCAAAAGCTTGTCTATCAACAGAAGTTGGTCCAATGAAAGATATCACCTCATCCACCTTGTCTCTCTAATATCCTGGGACTGACATGGCCACACTGCATGCACCACTGATTCTCTGACGGTCTTCCCAATAGCATGAAAGAATATACTGTTGGTTGTTTCTAGGTCCTTGACTACTTTCTTTTCCAATTCCCTCTGAGCCCTGCTGATGTCCATCGTACACTTTACGTGCTGTTTTGAATGTGCTGTTGGCTTTCTGGGGAGTAGAATTCCATTTGCTGAAGGATACCTGTTTGGCCCAGTTAATTTCCTTGAGTTTTGCCATTCGGCCGCACTCAGCTGTGGGATTTCTTTTTTTTTTCTTCCTTCCCACTTCTTGTTTTGTGGTTTGGGGGACAAGTACCATCTAGGAATCTATGATGGCTGCTTGAGTCGTCGCCATGGTTAGTCTAAGTCTTTTAATTTCATCAGTTTTGTCATTAGGCGGTTTTTGACTCATCGCTTCCTTGTTAAAATAAACCTCCATGGAGTTGCTCTCACAGTGGTAGGATGCTGATCTTAACTTTGTTGAAGTTACTGTTCTTTGTCATTTGCAAACTATCAGTGATGTTTTTATGATTTCTTCCACATCATTGCCCAGTGGGTGGCAAGAGGCGTAGGTGGAGGGAGACTGGCAGGAACAAGGGTGAGGGGCCCAGCTAAAGGGGTGCAGGCTGGATGGGGAAGGGGAGAATAAGCTTCAGCAGCCTGGTTCAACAACCTAGTGTGGAGGGCTTTAAAGTAGGTTTGAAGGGGGCAGAAGACCAAAGCGCACAGGTAAGTCAAACACATGGAGATCTGGGAGAAGGGTCAGAAATTGGGGGGAGCATGGGCTGGAATAGCAAGGATCAACAAGAGACAAGACAGAACTGGGTGGGGGGAATCAAATCAGTATCTCAAATGTCTGTCTACTAAGGCAAGAAGTATGGGGAATAAGCAGGAAGAACTCATAATGCTGGTCAATGGACACAACAATGACACAATTGGCATCACAGAGACCTGGTGGGACAATGCGTACAATTGAAATATTGGTATAGAAGGGTACAGCTTGCTGAGGAAGGGTAGGCAGGAAAAAGGGAGGAGGTGTTGCCTTATATATTAAGAATGTGAACATTTGGTCTGAGGTTGAGATGGAATAGGAGACAGACTTGTTGAAAGTCTCTGGGTAAGAATAAAAGGGGTACAAAATAAAGGTGATGTCATAGTAGGGGTCTACTACAGAGCACCTAAGCATGAAGAAGAATGGGAAGAGGAGTTTTTTCAAACAACTAACAAAAACATCCAAAGCCCAGGACTTGGTGGTAATGGGGGATTTCAACTACCCAGACATCTGTTGGGAAAATAACACTGCAGGGCACAGATTATCCAACAAGTTCTTGGACTGAATTGGAGACAAATTTTTGTTCCAGAAGGTGGAGAAAGCTACTTGGGGAGAGGCTGTTCTAGGCTTTATTTTGACAAACAAGGAAAACTGGTTGAGAATTTGAAAGTGGAAGGCAGCTTGGGGGAAACTGATCATGAAGTGGAAGTGGAAGGCAACTTGGGGGGGGCGGGATAGTTCAGTGGTTTGAGCATTGGCCTGCTAAACCCAGGATTTTGAGTTCTATCCTTGAGGGGGCCATTTCGGGATCTGGGACAAAAACTGGGGCTTGGTCCTGCTTTGAGCAGGGGGTTGGACTAGATGACCTCCTGTGGTCCCTTCCAACCCTGATATTTGATGATTCTATGAAATGATAGAGTTCATGATTCTAAGGACTGGTTGGAGGGAAAACAGCAAAATAAAGACAATGGATTTCAAGAAGGCAGACTTGAGAAAACTCAGGGAGTTGGTAGGCAAGATCTCATGGGAAGCAAGTCTAAGGGGAAAAACAATAGAAGACAGGTGACAGTTTTTCAGAGAGACATTATTAAGGGCACAAGAGCAAACTCTCCACTGCATAGGAAAGACAGGAAATATGGCAAGAAACCACCCTGGCTTAACCAGGAGATCTCAAATGATCTAAAAATCAAAAAGGAGTCTGATAAAAAAGTAGAAACAAGGTGAAATTACAAAGGATGAATATAAACAAATAAAATATATATGTAGGGGCAAAATTAGAAAGGCCAAGGCACAACATAAGATCAAACAAGCTAGAGACACAAAGGGTAGTGAGAAAACATTCTACAAATACATTAGAAGCAAGAGGAAGATGAAGGAGAGGGTGGGTCCATTAATAAATGAAGAGGGGAACACAATAACAGAAAATGTGGAAATGGCGGAGGTGCTAAATGACTTCTTTGTTTCAATTTTCACCAAGAAGATTGCCATAGAGAATGCCAGTGAAAATGGTGTAGGCTCAGATGCTAAAATAGGGAAAGAAGAAGTTAAAAGTTACTTGGACAAGTTAGATGTCTTCAAGTCACCAGGGCCTTATGAAATGCATCCTAGAATACTCAAGGAACTGGCTGAGGAGATATCTGAGCCATTAGCTATTATCTTTGAAAAGTCATGGAAGACACGGGAGATTCCAGGAATCTGGAAAAGAGCACATAGAGTGTCTATCTATAAAAAGGGAAATAAAGGCAACCCAGGCAATTAAAGACCAGACAGTTTAACTTTGGTACCAGGTAAGGTAATGGAGCAAATAATTAAGGAATCAATTTGCAAACACCTAGAAGGTAATAAGGTGATAAATGACAGTCAGCATGGATTTGTGAAGAAGAAATCATGTCAAACCAACCTGATAGCTTTCTTTGACAGGGCAACAAGCCTTGTGGATAGGGGAGAATGAGGTATATGTGGTATATCTAGACTTTAGTAAGGCTTTTGATACAATCTCACATGACCTTCTCATCAAGAAACTAGGGAAATACAACCTAGATGGAGCTACTCTAAAGTGGGTGCATAACTGGTTGGGAAACCGCTCCCAGAGAGTAGTTATCCATGGTTCACAGTCATGCTGGAAGGGCATAACAAGTGAGGTTTCGCAGGGATCAGTTGTGGGACTGGTTCTTTTCAATGTCTTCATCAGTGATATAGATCATGGCATAGAGAGTACCCTTATTAAGTTTGCGGATGATACCTAACTGGGAGGGCCTGCAAGTGCTTTGAAGGATAGGATTATAATACAAAATGATCTGGACAAACTGGAGAGGTTATCTGAAGTAAATAGGATGAAATTCAACAAGAACAAATGCAAAGTACTCCACTGAGGAAGGACAATCAGATGGACACAAACAGAATGGGAAATGACTGCCTAGGAAGAAGTACTGCAGAAAGGGATCAAAGGGTCCTAGTGGACCACAAGCTAAATATGAGTCAACAGTGTAACGCTGTTGCAAAAAAGCAAACATCATTCTGAGATGCATTAGTAGGAGTGTGGTAAGCAAGACACAAGAAATAATTCTTCCACTCTACTCCTCGCTGATTAGGCCTGAACTGGAGTACTGTGTCCAGTTCTGTGTGCCACATTTCAGGAAAGATAGGGAGAAATTGGAGAGAGTCCAGAGAAGAGCAACAAGGATGATTAGGGGGTCTGGAAAACATGAGCTATGAGGGAAGATTGAAAGAACTGGGTTTGTCTAGTCTGGCAAAGAGTAGACAGAGAGGGGACATGATAACCGTTTTGAAGTACCTAAAAGGTTATTACAAAGAGGAGGGAGAAAAATTGTTCTCCTTCCCTCTGATGATAGGGCAAGAAGCAATGGGCTTAAATTGCAGCAAGGGAGGTTTAAGTTGGACATTAGGAAAAACTTTCCAACCGTCAGGGTGGTTAAGCACTGGAATCAATTGCCTAGGAAGATTGTGGAATCTCCATCACTGGAGATTTTTAAGATTAGGTTAGACAAACACCTATCAGGGATGTTCTTGATGGTGCTGGTCCTGTCATGAATGCGGGGGACGGAACTTGATGACTTCTTGAGGTCCTTCCAGTTCTATGAGTCTATGAAAATGTTGACTGTTATATTATCATAATCTGACATGAGCTGTCCCATTATGACATACCCTGACAATTATGCACCGCTACGATGAAAATAATAAAAGTATCATAAAAATGAAAATAAAGTAGAAAACATTTCAAAACAAAAAGTTGTCATTTTTTTCCTGAAATTAAATGTTCTGATGTCTTTTCATGGGAATTTTCACTGAAAGAGATATTATTTCATGAAAAAAAAATCATTTAACTTGATATGACATTGTCGGACAGGAAACTTTTAACAACAGTTTTCCGACCAGCCCCACTGTTAACCTTTTGGATGCACATGAGCATGTTATGTACTCCGTGGCCTTGCTAAAATATACCAAAACCAGACAGAGCACTTATGGAACAATGGGCCAAATGCTTGATTCCTAGTCAAGTGCAGCTGTGTTCCAGCATTGTCAGAACAAATCATGGCAAAAGATGGAATCTCCATCTTTTATTTTTACAATCCAGCAGAGCTTTAAAATCCTGGAGGTTGCAGGTTCCTTTAAGAATTTCCTTTGATTGTAGGCAACTTAGTAACTTTTGAAGTAGGACTCGGGTCTGATGATAACTTTTTTTTTTTTTTTAATAATCTTGTTCTTATCCCAGATAAACACCAACACAGGGATGCCATGGTAACATCCGGAGGTACTTAGCATAGGCCCAGTGGGCATAATTAAAACTTCTTTGGGGAAAAAGAAAAGTTCTGTAATGACGCAAGTTGAAAACTAAATTTTCCTGTTACACATACTTAATTACTTAGCTACAAGGTGAGAATATGCCATGCACAATACAATTAGGGGAATCTCCAGACACTGAAGTAAACGTGGAACAAAAGAATTACAGACACTGGTTTGCTTCACTCACATTAGCCCAGCTCCCATGCCTGGTCTAATAGTTAAAACAAAGCAAAACAAAATATGGATTGATGAATATATCTACAACCAAAGCAAGAACTTTGGATCACTCTGATCTATTGAGTTCTGTTGTTTGTTTTGTGTGGTTTCAACACTGGTGTGTTGATGAATGTCTTTGCAAACCCCAAACTTTTCACAGATATTATTGCAAATTCTTTGAAAATTGGTCCCAGAAAGAGCACTTTCCCCCCTTTCATTATTCTCCAGTTGAAAAATGTCATCCCTTCAAGCGGGGAGTAGGAAGTATATTATATGGCTTGGGTGTCTTGTCTCACAAAAGAACAAATAGCAAAGACTAAATAGTCAAGATGAGCAGTTTGTGAACAAACGATTCATTAACATCATTACGCCCAACTACTGTCCAAATACTTAGAAATACCAAATTCATTCAAAGGAAATGAGTTTCATTTGACAAATGATTTGTTAAGTAAAAACGGAGTCTAATTCCCAGTGAATACTGTTTTAAAGGAATAGTTTGGCTTTGCCATGTGCCCGCTCTGAGAGAGATGTCAGAGTCTTGGTTTTGTGTCATTACAGCTAGGCTAACATCACAGGTCTCTCACTATGGATCAGTGCAGGACTGGTTCCATCAGGCCTTTGATCCAGGTCCCAGTGAAATCAGTGGGAACCTTTCACTGGCTTTCACCCTAGGAACACAGCACCACTGGTAGTGCTAGACTTCCCACCCATGCTGGGTCCTCCCTTCACTCCAGTTGTAGGCCCAGAGCAGGCCTGCAGTGGCATGTCAGCAGCAGCTGGTGACAAAATGTAGTAGGACCCATTTGGCCATGCACTTCCCCAGAGCCCTCACTGGTTGATTTTGCTATAATGTGTCTGCTGTAAAGCTCGCTGAATCGTCCCTTCCATTGCATTGTTATGATTGAGGCCTGTAACTTTACTGCATGAGCGTGTAGAACAGAAATTGGAATATTGTTAAATCTCTTATTTCAGTGATTGTTTAGGACTAGAACAAGGTGACATTTTTCCACTGAAACTTATTTCCCAGCAAAAAATGCAGATTCAGGTAAACTGATATACTTAGTGTTGATTTCACTGAATTGTTTTGGTCGGAGGGGAAAGAAACTTTTAAAAATTTCAGAAAAAAAAATTGTTTTGATTTTCCTTTAATTTTATTTAAAAAAATAAAACATTAAGAATTGCTCAAAACTAAATCAACATGTTTCTTCATTGGTCAAACAAAATGTTTCATTTGACCCAAAATGAAAGTTTTTTTAAACTTTTCAATTTACCAAAATTTTGGTTTTGGTTCAACCCCAAACAGTTCCTCTCCCCCACCATTTATCTTTGGAATTTCCAGCGAACTGAAAAATCTACTTACACAGCTCTCGTTAGGAGTGATGGCTGTTCACACCCACCATTTCCTAGAGGGCTAACTCTCCATTGCTACACTTCTCAAGATCCCCCTTCCTGAACATTCGGAGACAACTGAAGATTTGGTTACAGGAGTTCCTGCAATGTCTTGTTATGTAGGAAGGTTTCAATAGAATGAACTAGATATGAACCCCGTATGACATAGAAAGGCCTCAAACCTCCGTGACTGAACTAACCTCGTTATCCCTAGCCTGATACTTGCTTGCATATTTATACCTGCCTCTTGGAATTTCCACTATATGCATCCGAGAAAGTCGGTATTCACACATGAAAGCTTATGCTCCAATACGTCCGTTAGTCTATAAGGTGCCACAGGACTCTTTGCCACTTTTAAAGAACACTTAAAGAGACTAAAGACCAGATTTTTAAAGATATTTAGGTGTTGCTCCATTCCGTACTACAAGGCGTGAGTGACTAAGGCTTCTAAGTGTCTAAATCACTTTTGAAAATGGAATTTAGCAATCTAAGTTTCAGTGTGACTCAGGCTGCTTAGTACCTGTCAGTTTTGAAAAGGCAGTGTAGCTAAGTACCTTAGCCGTTGTAACACCAAGCAGAGAAATGTCTAAAAATCTGGGCTTAACTGTCAAAACGCACCAAAAGTTTGCCTGAAAGATGTGTCCAAAGCAATATGGCTTAGCTGCCTCTTCACTGATTGCTTCCAATGGAGACACCCTGAAATGCCTCTGGAAACTCATTGTCTCAGGCAATGACATGCTACCAGTACATGAAGAAAATGAATACTTGTGGCACCTTAGAGACTAACAAATGTATTAGAGCATAAGCTTTCATTCACTCTCAATATTTCTGCTGTAACTTTACAGCTTGTTGGCTTTTAGCTCATGCTAAGTTGGCAGAAATAAGGGTTTGGGTGGGTTATTCGCTTCAGGGTGCCACAAAGGGACACTCTGAGCCTTGTGTCTATTCAGCGGGAGGGGCAGGAGATTCCTTCACCCTCTCCACCATCTTGGACATACGGATTCTGTGCTCGTCTCTTCCATTTGGTGCGGCCACTCTCTGGTTGCACAGTGCTTGCAAACACTGGCCATCACCAAGGCATGGGTCATCGGGTATTGTACCTCAGGCCCCTTCACCAGCCTCATCCCTGACAGTACTGGGCAAATCCTGTGGGGATATAGCATAGGAGCTAATGCAGGGCTGCCCAAAGGAAATTTTGAAGCTAGGCATGCTCCTGCCATAACGATGCCTCAGTCCCCAATGTTTCTTCAGCCTCTGCGGCTGCCCTAAGACCAGGCTGGGAGCAGGCAGCACCCCTCCACCCTGGGGATACGGTGCCAGGAGGTAGGGCTACCTAGAGGGCAGGAGCAGGGACAGCAAGGGGAGAAACTGAGTCAGCAATGGGTGAGTTGGAGAGTGAAAGTGATTCACAACTGCTTTTCAGAGGGGGGAAAACCAAGGCACAGCTTTCCTGGATGGTCAGCAAGAGAAGGAGGGCCAGCAGAGCCACCAGGCAAGGATAACAGAGGGCTCTGTCCTGTGCTTTGCTCTGCTGAGGCAGGTCATTTAGTGGACCCATTTTGAGGAATTGGCCTCCCTGTGCTATAGGGCAGACACCCTGGAAGTCACAAACAGCAGCTCGGCAGGGTGAATCAGTCAGGCCCCAGCTGACCTGACAAAGCACCACGGTCGACGGACAGTGTCTCCAAACAAGTACATGGATAATTTCCTTGCTTAGCTCCTCTGTCCTCTGACCTAAAAGGGGCGTCAAGAGGCTTCTGCAGCCCCTTCATTGTTTCCATTCATGACTGGGACAGCGGGAGTTTACTGAAGCCAGCTGGGATCCCCACTTAGAGTTAGGAAGGGATTGGCAGGCCACCAACCTGCCAAATTCAATACAAAGAGAGAAGAGTCCAAGCGAACAGTTTGTGAACAACTCAGAAGTGAAATTTACCCATCTGAACATTGTCATGTACACTTAAGAGTTACGAATATGGTCACAAAAAATCAGTATTGCTTTTATGAATGATTCGCTTAGCAAAAAAGGGGATAAATTCCCAATGAATACTATGTCAATGGCATAGTTTGTTTGTCTCAAATGGCTGCTCTATCTGCTCAATTTGGCCATATCATTGCAATTGTGGTTTCATGACACAACGTCTTGTTGCCACAGGGAATAATGAACTCTTCTCTTCTGATGGGCCAGTTTGTCTATGGCTGCATAAGTAGAAGAGAGGGCATCAAGCCATGTTCTCTCCTCTCCCCACTCCCATGTACAGATTTTGCAAAAGCATATGAAGTACAAACATATTTGATATCCTTGACTACACGGTCCCACTACTGTTTTTTGTTGCGGCCTCCATCTGTGACAGCCAGCACACCATGGATATAACTGGGGATCTCCGGAAGTAAAGGCAGGAGTTGGTACAGCTTAAATTAAAGATTAACAGCTTCAGCACTTTGGCACTGTCATAAATATAAAGGGAAGGGTAACCACCTTTCTGTACACAGTGCTATAAAATCCCTCCTGGCCAGAAGCAAAATCCTTTCACCTGTAAAGGGTTAAGAAGCTTAGGTAGCCTTGCTGGCACCTGACCCAAAATGACCAATGGGGGACAAGATACTTTCAAATCTGGAGTGGGGGGAACAAAGGATTCTGGCTGTCTGTGTTTTGCTTTTGATGGGAACAGATCAGGAATGCAGCCTTCCAACTCCTGTTAAGTTAGTAAGTAATCTCGCTAGAAAATGGACTAGATTTCCTTTTGTTTAATGGCTGGTAAAATAAGCTGTGCTGGAGGGAATGTATATTCCTGTTTTTGTGTCTTTTTGTAACTTCAGGTTTTGCCTAGAGGGGTTCTCTATGTTTTGCATCTGATTACCCTGTAAGGTATTTACCATCCTGATTTTGCAGAGGTAATTCTTTTACCTTTTCTTTAATTAAAATTCTTCTTTTAAGAACCTGATTGATTTTTCATTGTTCTTAAGATCCAAGGGTTTGGGTCTGTGTTCACCTGTACAAATTGGTGAGGATTATTATCAAGCCTTCCCCAGAAAAGGGGGTGTAGGGCTGGGGGGGGGGGATATTTTGGGGGAAGACGTCTCCAAGTGGTCTCTTTCCCTGTTCTTTGTTTAACATGCTTGGTGGTGGCAGCATACTGTTCAAGGACAAGGCAAAGTTTGTACCTTGGGGAAGTTTTTAACCTAAGCTTTTAAGAATAAGCTTAGGGGATCTTTCATGCAGGTCCCCACATCTGTACCCTAGAGCTCAGAGTGGGGAAGGAACCTTGACAGGCATGTAGGAAGGTCGGATACGCACATTCACGAGCGGGTTACACTTTCACTGTGAATGGTATCAAGTGCCTATATGGGGTGGGAGATCCCAGCACCAATGATGCTGCTAGACTTCCCAAACTTTCCACAGCGGTGGCATCCCAGACTAAGCATAGGGTGGAATACAAGATAACATCCTGGAATGTTAGCAGCAGTGGCCACATCACCAGGCATTTCCTCAGAACTCCCATCATCCTGTGCAGCCAGGGTGTCTCTGAGAACTGACACCACAAGCCCTGGTCCTGTCACAGTTGAGTCACATTATCACGTAGAAGAGAAATCCAAATGTTGTTCGATCCTGTAGATCAGTGATTAAGGGGTGATGCAAATGCCACTGAAGTCAACCCGGTGATTTTCCATTGATTATGCTGGGCATGAGCTCTCTTCGGTTAAGGCCTGATCCAATGGCTGTTCACACACAGCAGGTCCACAGAGCTTGTTGCCTTTTGCCCAAGTTCTCAAGGTCCCCTTTCTAAGCATAGGAGTGAAATGAGGAACTTGACACAGGATTTCCTGTGCCCTCTTGTTATGTGGGGGGCGTGAGTAAAGGGAACCGGACAATAGCAAGATCTCTAAGGCCATCCCTTGGTGAAAGTATGAGGAGGCGGCGTGGGGGAGGGAGTCATATTGAAAGTTGGAGTTTGAAGACAATGAAAGGGACTAACTCTCAGCAGAACTTTGAAAGTTTGCTTCAAATATATGTTTAAAGCTATATAGGGGAGTGCTTCTTCAACAACTATTTCCAGTGGAGAAGCCTTGAAATGCCTCAGGGAGCTCATTAACCAGGCAATGACGCACTGCCACTACATATTGATTTTAAATATTTCTGCTGTGACTTCACAGCAGAGAGGGAGACAATTTTTCCCAAAGATCTTGTTGGGTCTTAGATTTTGCGGAGCGAGGGATGGAGACACTCTTAGATCTGAGGCTTTGCGAGTTGGGGAAGTGGTTGATATGAAAAGATTCCAGAGGGCTGCCTTGACCAAAGAACTTCTCTAGTTCACTAATTTGCTCTTCACAGAATGGACAGACAGCAAAGGACATCCTAAGACAGGGCTTGTAAAGACGGGTGTGAGGATGAAATGTACAAAGCAGAAAATCTATATAGCAGAGAGTATCTGATCACCCTCATCAACTGCTTACTGTTGTTCAGACCTGAACACCTTTGCTATAGGAGCAGGTTAGAAGCAGGCGAAATAAAACCCATCACCATCCGTTTTAATATCTGCAAGTACAACCCAGGTGAGTTTTCCAGCAAGGGTGAGTATTTTATGCTCTTCTTTCCCTGCTTAGCTCTACCAACGTAACAGAAAAAGAAAACTACCTTATTAGGATTCATTCTAATCTAATTCCCCGCTCCATCAATCAGTCTCCAACTAATTCACCTAAAGTACCATGAATGTGTCTAAAATCTTCATTACAAGCTTCTCTCTTGAAAAATCTTCATATTATTTTTATTTGTTGTTTTAATTTTAGTTTTGAAATGTATAAAATAGGTTCATTCAATGCTAGTCTGTAAGCAATGACCACCCCCACACTACATTTGATCCATTCTTGCTTATGACCACTCATAAATACTTTCTTTTGATCACAGAAAATTTAATTCAGTCGCCTCAAATCAAATGATAAAAGGGTCAAGTTCGCTAGTAGGCTTCAGCTGCTTTCAACCACTCTGGCAACAGAGTTAACTGGTGAATCAAACAGTGTTCATGGCTGCTTTGCATTTTTGGAACAGTATAAATAATCTAAAGTGTATCCATGAGTCCTGCTGATAAATTACTCTTTCAATTCTTGTTTCAATTGGGGTTTTGTGTAAAGCTCGTCAAAAGTCTCCACTGAAATCATTTTCTTTCAATGAAAATACCTTCTCAACTAAATATAAATTTTGTGAAATAATTTTGTGATGAAAATAATCAGAGACCAGTTTTCAATCCTTGGTTACTTAACGAGGTAACTCATTTTCATGTTTGCGTGTACAAATCAATACTTTTGTGAGCATTTATGTGCTCACATGCAAAGGTGAGAGATGTGGTTATCCTGGGTTGAAAAATGGGACTTCTGAAGGTGTTTAAAAATGCAATAAGGGTAAAATAGAATTTGTATCATGGAAGGGCTGATTGCAAAGCGTTGTTAAGGTTAAGTTTTTCACTGACAATTAAAGCCTTTAATGATTCATTGTGGGGGAAGACTAAAATGAACCATCTTCAGATTTTCCACTCTAATTATTTAGAGTATATACTGTTCATGGCAATATATAACTCAAGCCAATTTCCTCTAGTTCCTTGAGTTACATATTGCTCATTTTTATTCTTGGACAAAGTCTACCACTTCAGTCAATGCATCTTGATATTCACCTCATCACCGGTCAATATGTGTTGATTCTTCCTATCTTTGTCTTGTGTCGTGGCAGGTGGATTAGCGGTATTCCATATACCCATCATTTAAACTGAGTACATGGAGCCCACACAGAATGTGACTGAATTCATCCTTTTGGGACTTTGCCACAATGAGAAGTTATGGCCAGTGTGTTTTGTATTCTTTTTACTCCTCTATATCACTACTTTGCTGGGAAATCTTCTCATCATTGTCACTGTAAAGAGCAGCCAGTATCTGAAGTCTCCCATGTATTTCTTCCTCAGCTATCTGTCCTTTGTAGACATGTGCCTTTCCTCTGTCACAGCCCCAAAACTGATTGCAGACTTCTTTGTGGAGAGGAGAACCATCTCCTTTGATGGCTGCATAGCCCAGCTGTTTGTGGCCCATTTCTTTGGGTGCACTGAAATCTTCCTCCTCACAGTGATGGCGTATGATCGTTACATTGCGATCTGCAAACCCCTCCATTACACAACTGTCATGACTGGATGTGTTTGTGGCTCCCTTGTGATGGCTTCATGGGTGGGCGGCTTTGTGCATTCCATGGTTCAGACTGTCCTGACCATCCAGTTACCCTTCTGTGGGCCCAATGAGATTGACCACTATTTCTGTGATGTGCACCCTTTGCTGAAACTGGCCTGCACTGACACTTATCTTGTTGGCATCATGATCCTTGCCAATACGGGGTTGATTTCCCTGACCTCTTTTGTTGTGCTGGTTGTGTCCTATGTCATCATCTTAGTCTCCTTGAGAACTCGCTCCTCTGAAGGTCGTCGCAAAGCTATTTCCACTTGTGCCTCCCATATTGCTGTAGTGATTATATTTTTCGGGCCATGTATCTTCATGTATTTAAGACCTTCCACCACCTTCTCGGCGGATAAGATGGTCGCGGTGTTCTACACCATTGTCATCCCCTTTCTGAATCCCTTGATCTACACCCTACGCAATAAGGAGGTGAAAAAAGCCATGAGAAAATTAGGGAGCCGAAAAGTGACATTAGGGGTGAAAGGGAAAATGCGATGTGTAAAATGATGGGAGTTCTGCATAGTAATGCTGTTCACCAGGAATTTTAGAGAAAAGAGAGTTTAATATCAGGGGTGTTCGGTTTTTCTGTGAAAATTCCCAGTGATTTTCTCTGAATCCTCCTATTGCTATTCTATTTCATTGTGAACGCTTGCTGAGGATCTGTTAAATGAAAATGTATATCTATAAAATAGTATAAAACTGTGTGAATCCCTTTGAGCTTTCATCTGTCCTTGTTTTGCTATGTCCCTTTGCAAACAATTATCATTTTGAGCGAGGGAGAAACAAAGCTTATTGCATCTTAGGTGTAGCATGCAGCATTCCGAACCATCTAGCTTTGCGTTTAAGTACAATGCCATTTATGTCATGTCAGTGCCGTACATTTTAATTAAGCTGCCCACAGATGGTTGTGCAATATGGGTCTCTCTGGAATTAGAGCTATTTTGGAGAGAGTCATGGAATGGGGTTCTTTTGACCTATCTGAAAAGAGAATGTTTGTGAGTGGCAATGGTTAAGACATTTGAAATCTGGCGCATGACCCATAATGAACAACTCCACCCTCATTTGAATACCACAATCCAGCTACTTACCCTCCTAAGGAAGCGACATTCCATTTGAGACATGAATACTTCTCCTCACAATCAACAGATTCCTGCAAACTCTGGGAGTGTGACCACCAGAAATTCAGAACACACAAAGCAGAGCATATCTCCAGTTGTGAGAATAAGAGACTCCTCTAAAACAAATGTATATGGTCCCTCCCTATGCTCCCATCTCATACCCAGGCAGAAAGATCATCTTTTTAGACTATGAGCCATCAAGGCCACCCAAGAGAACTACCCCACTTGGATACCATGGCTAGCAATCTCCGGAGAAGGAGCAACCCTGAACTTTTTCACCCTTGTGCTTGTCTCTCATGGACAAGGCTAACACGAATAGGCCAAGGAGCAAGGAGCTGTATTGTGATGACTAGGTTATTTCATTCACCCAACAAAACAATTGGTAGAAGGCAATGGTTTTTGGTTCATGTTGACTTGGGATGGTTTGAGATGGGTGGGAAAGGGCCTCCTAGCTTATCACCTCCTCCACCTGTGGTTCCTGCCTCTTGGAGTTTGCCCCACAGTAGAAAAGAGTCATGTCCCAGAAGCCCTGATAGTGCATTGTGAGGTCACATCAGCATGTGATGTCATTGTGTCCTAAGAACAGCTTAGGAAAAGACTTGTTGACTCAACATAAAGATAACATGTCACCACACCATGATACTGGTTTTCAATACCCAAAACAAACTTGAGGCTATTTAACTGGACCTCACCCCCAGGAGCCAGGGCAAGCAGAAACCAGACAACCTCAGGAAATTGAATGGAATATATGGGACAGGTGGTAATATCACCTTCTCAGCTATTTATTAAAGTCCCCTTTGGAGATGAATCTTTACATAGCTCTTGAGGAAGTTGAGATAAAATACAGTCTTCAGGGGAACTAGTAGGGAGCACACCAGGCCCAGTCTGCAACTTGAGAGAAACTATACACAGAATTTCATGTGTGTGTATGGGCGGGGGGGATCGATTGCTGTGGAGGTAGCTGAGAGGCTGCAGCTACTGTTCCCCCTTTTCCTTCATCATTCCTCACAATCCTCTTTCCCTAACTACCTCTTGGAAGTCATGGCTGAATCCCTTTCCTCTCCCCATCTCTCTGGATGGTTGGTAAATGGGAGAGGGATGGGTGGGTGAAATGGGGTCTTCCTCACTCCCTGACAGGTGGCTGGGCATGAGAGTCTGCTCTCTCTCCCTTCTCTTGGTTTGTTTGGCTCACCAGCTCCTGGACAATGCTCCGGAGAATTACTGTCTTGAGTATCAGTCAGAGCCTGTAAAAAGCCTAAACCCTTGAGTGCTGGCTGCAGATTTGGGTTCAAAATACTAATAACCCAGTGACATCAAGTGTTTTTGTATTTTGAACTCCTAGTTATTGTGACCATAGTACTTAGTGAGCCGTTACCTTGTCGAACACCTATAGCGCTGCCCAGAGGAATCAAGCATTGGGCAAGTCCCCAGCAGGTATAAATCATCATATTTCTGTTGAAGTTAATCAGTGATCCAGATCCCCAGCTGGTATTTGGAGTCTAGACAGCCATGTCAACTGATACCAGCTCTGGATTTGGTCCTATTAACTTTTAAATTGACAGGACATTGGTTCCAAAACCAAATGATTTTGCTTTCTATTCTCACTGCTTGTAACTATGATCACAGACTCTCCATAAAATCTGTTAACAATTCTTAGAGTGGGTTCCCTTCAGTATAATTAAAAGTTGGGTTTAAGGGGGTCCCGGTGTCATGCAACTTTTTAATAAGTCACAGCAGCAAACCTAAGTTGAGTTTTTAGCAAAATAAACCTCAAATGTTTGCCACCTAGAACTTGGCTGATGCTATAAAAAATTGAATTGCTTTGCAAATGCTTCTGGAATCAGAGTTTGAACCCCAGGTGCATGAATTTTCTGCAGAAAAGGACCTAGGAGTTACAGTGGATGAGAAGATGGATAGGAGTCAACAGTTTGCCAACAGTGTTGGCAAGAAGGTTAATGGCATTTTGGGCTGCATAAGTATGGGCATTGCCAGCAGATCGAGGGACGTGATCATTCCCCTCTATTCGACATTGGTGAGGCCTCATCTGGAGTACTGTGTCCAGTTTTGGGCCCCACACTACAAGAAGGATGTGGAAAAACTGGAAAGAGTCCAGCAGAGGGCAACAAAAATGATTAGTGGACTGGAACACATGACTTATGAGGAGAGGCTGAGGGAACTGGGGATGTTTAGTCTACAGAAGATAAGAATGAGGGGGGATTTGATATCTGCTTTCAACTCCCTGAAAGGGGGTTTCAAAGAGGGTGGCTCTAGACTGTTCTCAGTGGTAGCAGATGACAGAACAAGGAGTAATGGTCTCAAGTTGCAGTGGGGGGAGGATATTAGGTTGGATATTTGGTTGGATATTAGGAAAAACTTTTTTACTAGGAGAGTGGTGAATCACTGGAATGAGTTACCTGGAGAGCTGGTGGAATCTCCTTCCTTAGAGGTTTTTAAGGTCAGGCTTGACAAAGCCCAGGCTGGGATGATTTAGTTGGGGATTAGTCCTGCTTTGAGCAGGGGGCTGGACTAGATGAGCTCCTGAAGTGCCTTCCAATCTGATATTCTATGATTCTATGATTCTGTGGTTTTCACATAACTTACTTTAATTATTTCTCCTTCAACTTCCTCCCAAGGAAATCAATGACTGCCAGAAGAAGAAAGAGAACTGATCAGAGAGATAGGGAAGGAAGCTACTCACTTAGGTCAAGGTCTGCCAGTAAGGACAGAAACAGCCATTGGTCCATTCTGAGCTCAGAAGGGCCTTGGTATGAAAATTTAACTCAGTGCTGACAGGATTAAATACCCTTCCCAGATCCTTAGGCACATCATTAGTGACCTCTGGATTGCATAGAGGGACCCTAAGAATGGGTCTCATTTCTGGCCTGGGGGTGAGGTTTAAACATCAGCTGGCAACAAACTCTTTACTCTACTGATTGGCCAATGCCACACTTTAAATAGCCCTGTAGGAACCAGGCTTCCCTGTAGGTTCTTAAGCAGATTGCCCCTGAAGGACCTTTCTTCAGGAGCAGGTTAAAGTAGCAGAAATTACAAAAAAAAAAATAAAAAAAAACCCTCAGAAAGCTTTGCAATGAAGCCAATGTAACCATCCCAACTGTCTGTCTGTCCTGTGAATCTCTAATGCATCCTTCATCTAGCACTAAATAGAAGAATTTGCTGAAATATAATTAGTCTTCCACTCAGACTGTACTCCTTGCTCCTTTCACTGATAAGACCTATTTCTGAGAGTTTGTTTTCCTTTCCTTTTTCTTTTCTTACAAAGAAATTAAAGCACAAAGGGGTCAGATTTTGAAAGGTACTTAGGTGCCTAAGTCACATTAATTGTAAATATCCTTTAAAAACTGGCCCTACACCCATTGACGTTAATAGGAATCTTCCTATCGACTTCAGTGGGCATTTGACTGGGACCCTAGCGCTGGCTCAGCCCAATTAAACTCTCCCCTTTGAGGAACATGTTTTCCATTTTCCATTCATGTTTTGTTGGTTGTTCTGTATTTAAAATGTATTGAGGCTAGAGAGAGGGGTTGGACTGACGGAGCTGGAGAGTGAATGTTCCACAGTTATTACTAGACCAGGTGCCCACCACGCAGACAAAGAAATTCCCCCGAAATGTGTCTCAGCCATGACGATGCAAGATCCCACCCCTGACAGCTGCTATCGGACTGGGGAATTCAGCCCCCATGATTCGGGGGGGACACCTGGTGTCAATTGTGATGGTGGCTTTTGATTTGCTGACACCTGCCCAGTCAGCAATTGTACTGAGACCTCACCAACTTATTAGACACGTGTGCCTGAAGAGCCAACAGATTGTAACAGTCCTGGGCAAGTCCTATGGGAATACACTAGAGGAGTTAATGCAGGGCTGAGCAATGGGAGTTTTGGAAGCTCGGCAGATTACTGCTTCTGCTGCCGGCCTGGTGTTTCCGGAGTTCCTGTTATTTCTTCTGCCCCCACGGAAACAGGCTGTGCAATTGCAGCACCTTTCAATCCCAGGGGATGCTGTGCTAGGAGGGAGGGCTAACCAGACGGCTGGGCCAGGGACAGGAACGGGGTGGACGGCGTCAGCAATGGATGAATAGGAGAGCAACGCCAATGATCTACTGCTTTTCAGAGAGGGGGATACCAAGGTTGGGGTTTCTAGGGTGGTCATTATGGGCAGGTCAGTTTGTGAGCCTTGGTGCAAAGTGTGGTCAGGAATTGGCAACCCCAGGCTGTGGGGGATACATTTTGGGGGCTACAAATGACAATTGAGTAGGATGGCTCAGTCAGGTCCTTAGCTGATTGGACACCCTGGATCTGGGGAAATGACTTCCCCGATCTGTGAAGTCCAAGTACAGCAGCAGCTGGTGAGCTAGGTCTCTGAGGTGTTATGTGGATAGGTTCCTCCCTTAGTTCACCTGGCTTTTGTCTGGAAATGGGATATAAGGGGAATTGGTTGCAGTCATGACTGGGACAGCGGGACTTTACCTAAGCCTGCCCCTGGGAAGGGATCGTCAGGCCATCAACCTCTTGCACTCAATACAACGACGGAAGAGTCCAAGTGAATAGTTTGTGATTATGCCCAAATAACTTTGTTAGTCTCTAACATGCCACAAGGACCCCTTGCTGTTTTTGCTGGTACAGACTAACACAGCTGCCCCTCTGAAACCAGAAGTGAAAATTACCCATCTGAACATTTGAATGTATTCTTCAGAATTACCAAATATAGTCAAAAAAAATCAGGGTTGCATTCATGAATGATTCACTTGGCAAAAAAGGGCAAATTTCCCAAGGATCACTGTCACTGTTTGATCATGTCATCTGGCTTCTCTTGTGTGCTATGGTCACAATTGAGCTTTTGGGACCCACCATCTTGTTGCCGTAGGAGTGGTTAACGTCACTCATCTCTCATAATGGAGAAATATGTGGAATACTGTGTAAGTAGAAGAGAGGATACCTAGCCTTATTTCCTGCTCCCCACGTACAGAGATTGTAAAGGTATATGAAGGAAAAATACAGTCTATATCCTTGACCACCTGGTTCCAATCCTGCTTTTGTGACAGCTTCCATCTGGACTGACACATGATGAGTTTAATCAGGGATCTCCATAAGTAAAGGCAGAAGCTGGTACAGCTTGAACTAAAGAGACACTTGGGTACCTAGGAAGGTCAGATATGCACAATTGCCCCGTGGGCTACACTTTCACTCTGAATGGTGTCAAGGGGCTGGAGTGCAAAGCAGGAAATCGCAGAACCAGTGGTACTGCTAGCCTTCCCAAAGTTTCTGGGTTCCTCTTCCACACCAGTGGGGGTCCCACACTGAACATGGGGTGGAATACAAGCGGCATCTTGGAATGTAAGCAGCAGTGGCCAGGTCACCAGGCTTTTCCTCCCAACTCTAATCATCTAGTGCAGCCAGGGTATCTTTGAGAACTAATACTGGGTGAAATCTCATTGCCCCAGTTTTGTAACAGGCCTGGCCCTGTGTCACAGTTGTCACAATATCATCTGGAACAGAAATCCAAAGGTTCAGTCCTGTATACCAAGGATTAACACAAAAACACTGAAATCGACAAGGTGATTTTCCATTGATTTTGTTGGACACTGGGTCAGGTCTTAACTGAAGACAACTAATGGCTGTTCACGCACAACGGATATTGGCCTTTGAAGAATCATTCTAGACAGGACCTCTGTGATTAGTCCCAATTTAGGTCAAGTCTTTATGTCTCTCTAACAATAGAGACCTAACCAGAAGAACTATAAGGGTCATGATGTAGCCTAGATCATACTCTCCCAACCAAGCCATGAACAGAGATTTGGAGCTGTGCTAAAGCAATGCTTCAGCCATCTCTTTCTGGCCTCAGGGAAATGGGAGCAGGAATGAGGGGTGGGGCCAGAGACCTCCCAGTCAATGAGCAAGAAAGACAAAGTAGATGCAGAGGTAGACAGGCTCCTGTGCTCCAGAAATTTGGGTTGTGATGGAGAAACGAAGGGCAGAGACGGGCTCCCCAATACAGACAATTAGCCCCTCTTCTGTCACTCTGTTCTTTCAATTTCCCACGTCACTAACAACCCTGATCCATCCATATCTTCAGACATCATAGAAGAAGTCAGGGAACATCTCTGTCCTCCATGTCTGGCCAACACCCTCCTACTATTGCCACATTAAAGAAATCCAGGGAAAATTGTACAAGAAAAAATGATCAAAGGGTCTTAAGTTAGGTGTGACATCCCTATAATGTAGCCTCTAAAGCAGACACAATATCTGTTTTTCGGACCTGTCATTTCATTTTAACTAAGGGGGAGTCTGGTGGCACCTTAAAGACTTGCAGATTTATTTGGGCATAAGCTTTCATGGGTAAAAAATCCCACTTCTTATGTATCTGAAGAAGTGGGAGTTTTTTCCCATGAAAGTGGGGTAAAAAGTGGGGTGAAAAGCAAGATCGAGCCCCAGCTTCACACCTCCATGTGCTTCTTCCTCAGTCACTTGTCCTTCTGTGACCTCTGCTACTCTTCTGCCATCATTCCCAAGATGTTGCTCAGCTTCTTAAGAGAGAACAAGGCCATTTCCTTTGCTGGATGTGCGGCACAGTCTTATGTGTTTGCATGAAGGCTCAGACCACAACAACAGTACTTCTGCAGGCAAGCAAACAAACCCCACCTGAACAGGATAACACAGCAAGAATTATGTTCAGTTTTACATTTTTCCCACTAGGTGGCGATAGCACCTTCTACCCTGTTAATTCTTTGCCGTATTGCTGTAGCCATGTTATTCCTAGGGGGGATTGCAGCCGATCTGAAATCACGCCATACACTGCCCGGCGTGGAGACCAAGACTGTAAAGAGTGCCTAGTGCGTTAAATTGTTGGGGTGCTCAGCTTGAGACAGATTGAGGAGGATCCTGGGAACTACAGGCCAGTCAGCCCCACCTCAGTCCCTGGAAAAATCATGGAGCAGGTCCTCAAGGAATCAATTCTGAAGCACTTAGAGGAGAGGAAAGTGATCAGGAACAGTCAGCATGGATTCACCAAGAGCAAGTCATGCCTGACTAATCTAATTGCCTTCTATGAGGAGGTAACTGGCTCTGTGGATGAAGGGAATGCAGTGGACATGTTGTTCCTAGACTTCAGCAAAGCTTTTGACACGGTCTCCCACAATATTCTTGCCAGCAAGTTCAAGAAGTATGGGCTGGATGAATGGACTATAAGGTGGATAGAAAGCTGGCTAGATTGTCGGGCTCAACGGGTAGTGATCAATGGCTCCATGTCTAGTTGGCAGCCGATATCAAGTGGAGTGCCCCAAGGGTCAGTCCTGAGGCCGGTTTTGTTCAATAGCTTCATAAATGATCTGGAGAATGGTGTGGATTGCACCCTCAGCAAGTTTGCAGATGACACTAAACTGGGAGGAGAGGAGATACGCTGGAGGGTAGGGTTAGGATCCAGAGGGACCTAGACAAATTGGAGGATGGTGCCAAAAGAAATCTGGTGAGGTTCAACAAGGACAGTGCAGAGTCCTTCACTTAGGATGGAAGAACCCAATGCACAGCTAGAGACTAGGGACCGAATGGCTAGGCAGCAGTTCTGCAGAAAAGGACCTAGGGGTTACAACGGATGAGAAGCTGGATATGAGTCAACAGTGTGCCCTTGTTGCCAAGAAGGCCAATGGCATTTTGGGATGTATAAGTAGGGGTATTGCCAGCAGATCGAGGGATGTGATCGTTCCCCTCTTTTCGACATTGGTGAGGCCTCATCTGGAGTACTGTGTCCAGTTTTGGGCCCCACACTACGAGAAGGATTTGGAAAAACTGGAAAGAGTCCAGCGGGAGGGCAACAAAAATGATTAGAGGACCAGAACACAAGTTATGAGGATAGGCTGAGGGAACTGGGGATGTTTAGTCTGCGGAAGAGAAGAATGAGGGGAGATTTGATAGCTGCTTTCAACTCCCTGAAAGGGGGTTCCAAAGAGGATGGCTCTAGACTGTTCTCAGTGGTAGCAGATGACAGAAGAAGGAGTAATGGTCTCAAGTTGCAGTGGGGGGAGATTTAGGTTGGATATTAGGAAAAACTTTATCACTAGGAGGGTGGTGAAACACTGGAATGCGTTACCTAGGGAGGTGGTGGAATCTCCTTCCTTCGAAGTTTTTAAGGTAAGGCTTGACAAAGCCCTGGCTGGGATGATTTAATTGGGGATCAGTCCTGCTTTGAGCAGGGGGTTGGACTAGATGACGTCCTGAGGTCCCTTCCAACCCTTATATTCTATGATTCTATGATTCTGTGATAAAAGGGCTGGTTTTCAGAACATGCTTGACCACTCTCCCAGGCACTGTGAGGGCATCTCATGTTCCATACGCCAAAAGGGAGACATCCAAATGCTCTAATTTGAAAATCGTTACCAGAGTGTTTAATTACAGAAAATGCAGTGGAAACCCTTGGGCATCTCAGACTTGATTTGCAGCAGCAGTGTAGATGTGCCCAGTCTCATTAGAGCGTGCATTGCATCTGGCAGGTAGTAAATTTCCTAGTACAGATAAGATCCATGAGTCAAGCTTTCTCAGGCAGACTCCACTGTACAGTCTGATTCAACAGAGCACAAGGCCACTCTGTCCACACCCCCTTTTCTCTGGCCCCACCCCTAAACTGGCAACCGGCTAGAGCTAATGGTGTAGATATGGCTACCCCTACTCTATGTTACCCAGCAACTCACCCATGGCAGGGGACTTCTCAACTTGGTGACTGGGTTGGCTTTGTGCCCCCTTCGTGCTACCAGCCTGGTGCATGGGGACCGGAAACGGGGGAAGGATTTGGATCATCCTGGAAAATCATATGAAGTGCAAGGTAACATCCCACAGTGGAAAGGAGGGTGTCTGTCTTTCTGAGAGTACAAGAGACAGAGCTTTCCCCAATTCCACCCTTACCCCACACCTCACATTCATAAGTGTTTGAGGGACTTATTTCTCTTTCCACCATGAGACATTCATTCACCATAACAGGACTTCTCTGAAGATATGCTGCACCAAAAGCAAATTCAGACTGAAAATAAGGCACCCATTTTAAGAGTGAAGGTAATTAACCACTGGAACAATTTACCAAGGGTCGCGGTGGATTCTCCATCAAGGACAATTTTTAAATCAAGCTTGGTGGTTTTTCTAAAAAAAATCAGCTCTCGGAATGATTTGGGGGCAGTTCTCTGGCCTACGTTGTACAGGTAGTCAGACTAGATGACCACAAAGGTCCCATCTGGCCTGAAAATCTATGAATCCAGGTTCTGACAGAGCCTTGCTCTCCTGTGTGACATCACTAGAAGGCAGGGGATCATTCTAGAATCATAGAATATTAAGGTTGGAAGAAACCTCAGGAGGTCATCTAGTCCAATCCCCTACTCAAAGCGGGACCAACACCAACTAAATCAAGAATGCACATTCTGTCTTCCTTAGCTTGACCAGGGACAGGGGGCTGCTGCGAGGACATTCTCCATGGGAGTGATTGTTCAGTAAAGGCCCATCTGTATCACAGAAATAACCAAGTTGTGGGCTCTATAGGAAGAGAGTTCAACTTTGCCGTGCTCTTGAGCTGATGGTGTTGCAACTGAGTCATGTCACAAGACTAAAGCTCTTGATTTACGAGGAGAGGCTGAGGTGACTGGGGTTATTTAGTCTGCAGAAGAGAAGAATGAGCGGGGATTTGATAGCAGCCTTCAATTACCTGAAGGGGGTTCCAAAGAGGATGGAGCTTGGCTGTTCTCAGTGGTGGCAGATAACAGAACAAGAAGCAATGGTCTCATGTTGCAGTGCGGGAGGTCTAGGCTGGATGTTAGGAAAGTCTATTTGATTAGGAGGGTGGGGAAGCACTGAAATGGGTTCCCTAGGGAGGTGGTGGAATCTCCATCCTGACAGGTTTCTAAGGCCTAGCTTGACAAAGCCCTGGCTGGGATGGGATGATTTAGTTGGGGTTGGTCCTGCTTTGAGCAGGGGATTGGACTGGATGACCTCCTGAGGTCTCTTCCAACCCTAATCTTCTATGATTTGAAGACACTTATGTTATTGGAGAAGAGAGATTCCCTATCCCAAAGGGCACCGACGCTGATGAGCGAGAGCTACAGGAGGAGGTGGAAGTGGCTGAGAACCAGAGGAGAAGAGGGGGGCAGGGTGAAGGAGCTGAGAGGAGAACACTGAAGATGGACAAGTTAGAGAAAGAGAGAGGAGTAGGAAGATGGGAAAGGGGATGAATGGAAGGAGATGCAATTCTAGATTTTAACCTTACAATTTGCCCCGAGTATGGGTCAGTGGGTATCTGCACCACCCAAGGAGACCAGAAACAATCACAGTTTCTGTCATGCTTAGTGGGGGAAGTTCCTCCCACTCCTTGTCATCTCTTTCACCCGCTTGCTTCCAGAGGGGTCTATTGGGTGAGCAGCCCCTGCCATCTCCATCATGGCCAGAATCCATGATTTGAGCATCATTGAGCAAGGGGCAAGGGGAGAGGCCTTATTCTCCCTTGCTGAGGAAGGACTGTGACAATCTAGCCCTGAGAGAGGGGGCAGGGAGAATGGAAATCACGCGAGGAGAAAGTCGCCATGCAAAGACTTAGGGGAAAGAGATGGGGAGATGTGAAAGGGAGGGGAGAGAAGGGAGAATAAAAAATAAGAATAAAGGAGCTGTTTCTGGTTAATATTATTATTCATCAGGGCGCGTGGGGGTCATCGTGGGATAGCAGACCGAATCCCGGGTGTGTTTGCTGTAATCACAGTCATGGGGTTGGAAGAATGATGACAACATCATTTTGTAGTACAAAAAGGGATTTGGAGACCAGGACGTCTTCCACTGGGGTAACTCCATTGACATCCCATTTTCTCCCTCAATCTCCTTTCCTCCCCATGCCCATGATAGTCATCACACCCATGCCACTCGTCCCCCAGCGCACAGTGAAAGCAGTGGAATGAAACGTACCCCTAGCTCTGCCCTGGGTAACTGTGCAGACATGGGGCCATTTAATAACAAAAGGAGCAAAGAGTGCAACAGATTAAACCCCAGTGAACGAGTTACAGTAGGGTAGCTTTGGCCGACCCAGTGCATTTTAATTGTGTGTTGTGTGCCTTGGTGAACCCAATTGCTTCAGGGATCAGGTCCCCCAGGTCACCAAGAACAGTGTAAAACCTTCTGAATTCTCCCGCGTAGCAGCTTCTCTTGATGGGGGAGGCAAAGATATATCTCTCTGTCTTCTGCAGGTACATGCATTTTGACTGAATCATGCTTACATACAAATTCAGACACTGTGGTCATCACCCGGGATTGAAGCAAGATCTTTGGAAGCCAAAGCATCACGTTCCATGCCTTGTGCTAAAGGAAAAAACCCTCATCTTTTGGAGAAAGCAGCAGTTTACAGGTGCCGGAGGCGGGCGTGGTGTGGTGTGTGCATTATGTTATGACTCTGGGATTTCATAGCAAGTAATGCAAAGCCCATTTTCATTTTCTGAACAGGCTTAATGATCACACTAAGTAACCCAGAACTGAAATGGCAGATCCCACCTTGTATGAATTGGGAAGAGCACCGCTTGGCACAAACTCTCACCCCTTGTTTACAGCCCGACTATTTCAGTGCAATAGTCAGAAGTCACTGTTTGCTGCTGTGTGTAGGAACAGCCATGCCCATGGGTGGGGCATAGTTAACCCACTGGTTCTTACATTTCTGCTGTGTGTCCATTTTTTCAGATAACTGGATCGGCTCTGAACCTCTGGCGCTGTAGCCTTTTCTTGATTCAGCAGGGGAGTCCCCTAAGAAACTAACCTCCATAATTTCTTCCCTTCCTCTCCTTCTAGGGAGGGGATAGAATTCCTGAGCCACCTGCCCGCCCACGTAACTGCAGCTCCCTGGTCTTGGTTCAGAGGAGATGAAAAAGGGAAATCACTCAATGGTGACTGAGTTTGTTCTCTCAGGACTGACAGATCGTCCGGAGCTTCAGGTCCCTCTCTTTGTGTTGTTCCTAGTGATCTACATTGTCACCTTGGTAGGGAATCTGGGGATGATTGTGTTAATCAAGATTGACTCCCGTCTCCACACCCCCATGTACTTTTTCCTCGGTCATTTGTCTTTCTCTGATCTCTGCTATTCCTCCATAATTTCCCCTAGGATGCTGCTGAACTTCTTAGCCGAAAGTAAAAGGATTTCGTACAATGCCTGCGCTGTGCAAATGTATCTCTGTAGTACTTTTGGTCATGTAGATTGCCTCCTGCTGGCTGTGATGGCATACGACCGTTATGTGGCCATCTGTAACCCGCTGCTCTATACAGTCACCATGTCCCGATGGCTCTGTCATCAGCTGGTGGCTGGGGTGTATGCCGTGGGCTTGCTGGACTCAGTGGTACACACCGTTTTTACTTTTCGTTTATCATTCTGCAGCTCCAATGCCATCAATCATTTCCTCTGTGATGTTCCACCGATATTGTTGCTCTCCTGTTCCGACACACGCGTCAATGAGATTGTGATGTTTGCCTTGATTGGCTGCGTGGTCGTGAGCAGCATTGTGATCATTCTCCTCTCCTACGCATATATCATCATCACCATCCTGCGGATCCGCTCCGCCGAGGGCAGGCGCAAAGCCTTCTCCACCTGCACCTCCCACCTGACGGCCGTGGCCATGTTCCATGGCTCCCTCCTCTTCATGTATTTCCGACCCTCCACCAGTTACTCCCTGGACACTGACAAAATAGCCTCTGTGTTCTACACGGTGGTGATCCCCATGCTGAACCCCTTGATCTACAGCCTGAGGAACAAGGAGGTGAAAGATGCCCACTGGAAAGTGATGCACAAATTGCTCACTTTCTCTTGATCCTGTTTACTCCATACTGCGTTACTTATTGGGAGGTGGAAGCAGGAGAACTCAGTTCCCGCTCCACTGCAATCTCATTCCTCATCATGCATGTTATCACTGAGCTTTATTTGGATTGTTTTTTTTTTCTTTTATTGTGTTCCAACAATGTCTGGCAGCCCCAGAAAGGTTCAAGAAGGTTGTGACGCTTTCTGGGGGAACTCAGGATTGTGAGTCACCCTGTCTCTCTCATGTATCAGTGAGCAAGCGACTTGCAGGGGCTAAATTATTTTTGTCAGCTCTCGGACTGGCCAGCTTGTTGACCCTCCTCCATCCCCGCCCTCCAACCATTCTCCTCCAAAGCTCAGCCAGCCTTTACTTTGCCTTGCAGGTCACCTCAGTTGCACTCCAACCCTGAAAGCTCCTTGAAACATGTTTCCTGGCAGTATCCAGCCCCTATCCCTGGGCTGTCACCGAAATGACTGAGTCCACTGTCTTCAGAGAGATAGTGTACACCCCAGCCTGCTCAATCAGCTGAGGATTCGCGCTTTAATATATTACACTGAGATGAACTGAGAGTCAAACCAAGAATACCTTTACTAAAAATGAGCAGAGGTTTAAGCAAAGATAATAGAAACAGAAAATGGTTCCAAATGAAAGAAAAAGTACAATGCATTTTCTCCTGACTAAAACTCAACAGGCTGCAATCCTTATCTGAGGGCTTATCTCCACTACTAGGTGGGTCGATGCTGCAGCGATTGATCCACACCAAACGCACTCCCGTAGACTCTGGTACTCCATCAGAACGAGAAGAGTAAGGGGAGTTGACGGGGGAGTTTCTCCCTTCGACCCCCTGGTGTGGACCCTGTGGTAAGTAGATCTAAACTACTTCAGCTTGAGTTATGCTGCTAACATAACTCAAATTGTGTAGCTAAGCTTGACTTTTCCCCGGAGCGTAGACCTGCCCTGAGACTGTTTCTCACTTAAAGGCACCTCCTCAGCAGTACCAACCCACATGGCTGGGGATCTGCTGTTCATGGACCTCTTTGTCCCCCTCAGTGATGAAGCACAAAATGTCTTTTCCCCTTCTTCTTATAGACCCGTATACCTTTGAAATGTATTCTTGTACCTCCAGAGTTCCTCTGCCTTGCTGGTGAGTGGATGCCTTGCTGTCTAGCCGGTTTTCTCACCCTTTTGTTAATGGGCTTTTCCGGTTGACTTCAAATGCAAATATAATTCCCATTGTCTCTGGCCTACCCCGTTCCATTTACATTGGAGAGCTAGGCAGACCGATATGTCAAGATGGCTGGCAATGGCTCAAAAGTGTAAATACCATCCCAAGGGCAGCCTGTTAACAACCAGGGCACAAACCCCAAATTGGTTGTGAGATCTAGCCTTAGATTTCACTGACCAATTTGCAAGTGTAAACTCCATGGTCATTACAACAGCCTTAACATGGAATCACAGATAGTCTCCTCGGTTACTTTATCTATCTTGCCACCAATGTAAGGTTACCTCTGTGATCGATGGTTTCTTACACTGAAGATCTCAGCAATCTTAATATTTCTCTTAGTCCTAAAAGACCACTGGCTTAGCCCAGGTCAATTGCACCTTCAATCTCACACTGAAGACACTTGTAGTTAGTCCTATAAGAAACTATCTAAAGATTTATGAACTAGGAAAAAAGAAATGAGAGTTCTTTACAAGATTACATCTGGTAAACACACACCCAGATGAGTTAATCAGGTTTCAAAAGGTACTAGAAGCGTCTATAATAAGCAAGCTGCATGTATCTTTCAGGGCAAAAGCAGGCTAAATCTTATGCTTCGTAATCTTTGCCCCCTCAGAGTCCAAGCAGAAGAAAAGACAGTTCTTCCTTTTTAGGGGTTTTTTATTGATTTATTTTTAATGATTATTCTGCTTCAAGTTGCAAGTGGAGCTGTTGGGAGCAAATCACTTGCACATCTCCTCTTCTGGGGGCGGGAGGGAGCCGTCAATGAAGTCTGTTGTGCTCTGATGTTCCACGGTGGTTGGCGGGTGTTGATGGGTCTCTTTTGTTGGACAGAAGATAACATCTCCTGTTAGAAACTTGGAGTCCGGTGGTACCTTAAAGACTAACAGCTTTATTAAGGCATAAGCTTACCCTAATAAATCTGCAAAAAGAAAAGGAGGACTTGTGGCACCTTAGAGACTAACAAATGTATTAGTCTCTAAGGTGCCACAAGTCCTCCTTTTCTTTGTGCGGATACAGACTAACACGGCTGCTACTCTGAAACCTAATAAATCTGTTAGTCTTTAAGGTGCTACCGGACTCTTTGTTGTTCTTGTGAATACAGACTAACACGGCTACCCCCTGATGCATGTTAGAAACTAGTATCTCACACTTGTTCATGCTTTTCTCCTGTCTGGTGATTTCCTGTTACAAGCACTTAAATATAACCTAATAACAGACATGGGATAGAGGCACTATAAGTGAGATGAATACTGGCAGAAACTTACAAGCATTTCATAACCTCTAAACTCTAAACACAGTCCTATAATTCTCATGCCTATTTTAACAATACAAACCCATAGGGGAGCCAGACTGGTTCCAGCTTTGTAGTTGTCTTCCTTCAGCTTTAGCATGAGCTGGCATGTGGTCTGTCAGGGTCACAAGGCAAACCGACATTTCTTTGTCTTGGAGAAACTTGTTTACCAGCGCTGCCTGGTTTCATCATTTGAGCATATCGTTAGTACATATCCATAGCTTTCTAATTGTTACATCACACAATGAGTATGAAGACCGGTATGATATCAGTTTTCATTTGATTCCTTACCTGATGTTCTTTATAGAGAAATACCATCACATCAACGCGTTAGGTGTAGTGAGTTTGTCAGGGCTGAGAGGAGTTGCTTAACATGACATGAGACTCTTTGCCAGTGGGCACTGAGGGGTTGTTAGGGTTACAAGTCTAAATATACAAATATATGTGATGTGCTTTGCAAGTACGCAATTGTCTGTGTTGGGAGAGAAATAAGGCACCTAATCCATCTCCCTCTCCTTTGACATGGAGTTGGTTTCATTAGACAGTGGCAAGTGTGGAGTGCAGGATTTCTGTGGCTGCACCAAAGGGAAGTTCACACACCGTGCTGGTTCTCTGCTGTCCTTCATGTGTTCTGTGCTGTCCAAATCAGTTGTAGAGATTGTCACCTGGCTTGTTGTCCATGCACCAAGCATGGAAAGAGGCTTTCAGTCAGAATGGCCTTTCTTTTAGGTTAAGAGAACAACAGCACACGTAAGAACAAATGTAAAGTTTCATTATAAAGTGCACTGTTTGTGGACACTGCCAGCAATGCCTCTCTGCCATGGACATTGGCCAAACCGGACAGTCTCTATGCAAAAGAACAAATGGAGACAAATCAGACATCAAGAATTGTAACATTCAAAAACCAGTAGGAGAGCACTTCAATCTCCCTGGACACTCAATAACAGACTTAAAAGTGGCCATTCTTCAAGAAAAAATCATCAAAAACAGACTTCAGCAAGAAACTGCAGAACTGGAATTAATTTGCGAAGTTGACACCATCAAATTAGGCCTGAATAAAGACTGGGAGTGGCTGGGTCTCTACAAAACATAATTTGCCCTCTGTTGATACTCACAGCTTCTTGTCAACTGCTGGGGCTGGGCCACATCCACCTTGATTGAATTGGCCTCGTTAGCACCACAAAAAGTTATTTTCCCTCTGTTGATATTCACCCCTTCTTGTCAACTTGTAAATAACTATTGGGAATGGGCCACATCCACCCTAATTGAATTGGCCTCGTTGGCACTGACCACCGCACTTGGTAAGGCAACTCCCATCTTTTCATGTGCTGTATATTTATACCTGCCGACTGTATTTTCCACTCCATGCATCTGATGAAGTGGGTTATAGCCCACGAAATCTTATGCCCAAATAAATTTGTTAGTCTCGAAGGTGCCACAAGGACTCGTTGTTTTTACTGATACAGACTAACCCGGCTACCGCTCCAAAACCTCTAGGACAGTGAACTGAATAGCAAAATGGCATCTGGGGGTGAGGAGGCGGGATGGCACTTTTTGTAAAAGTGAAATAAACAGGAAAAAAGTCATACCCCACACAACATATTTACACCCCATCACCATGTTTACTGTGAGTTCTTGCTTTTAGGTCTCCTGGAAAATATTCTAGACTCTGAAGAGCAGGGATTCAGGGAACATTATAGCTCAGGGTATGGTGAATGGGACATGGATAGCTCTGGACCCGGAACTAATTTTTCAGTTTGCTGAAAAAAAAAATTCTGCTTCACCCAAACTGAAAAACCACCAAAAATATTTGTGAATTCAAAGTGTCAGCCAAAGAAATATTCATTTTGGGTTGATTGAATCATTTCAATACCACGACTTTCAGCGGCAACATGTGAGAGGGAGAAACTGGGTCAGGTGCCCTTTTTTCACAGTGGCCCACACAAGCCCCCAGAGTTTCCTGTCGGTGCCCCCTCCCATTTTCAAGAGTCACTCCTGACCACTTTACCATCTCCTCCTCCGACATGGTACCCGATTCCTGGCCAAAAAAACCATGGCTAAAACTATGCGTGGAAAGTTTCACCCTCTTCTAGCTAAATTTTGTGTCTCGGTCACGGTGTCAAGCGATGATGATGAGCAGGGGCGTGCACAACGGGGGACAAGCAGGGGCACAGCCCCCCCAGAATCTCTGCCACTGCCTGCAGTTTCTGCACTGGCCCCCGCCCCTAGATTCCCTCCCCTGCTCTTTCCCCCTTTCTGCCAGGGTGGAAGTCGGGCTGACCATGGCTGGAGATGTGCCTGGGAACGGCACTCCAGCTCGCACTCCCGCTGAGCCCCACTAGATGGCACCCAGAACAGGGAAGCCGGTTTGGCAGCAGAGTTCTGCTAGGAGGGACCCAGGGAGCCCTGCCCCTTTCTCGCCCGCAGCCACCAGTAAGTGTCCGGAGCCCGGGACAATGGGGGGTGGAGGCAGCGGGATCCTGGGAGGATGGGTGGGGATCCCAGGGAGGCAAGGGGAGCTAAAGGGGTGGGTGAGGCAGCAGGGCCTGGAGGAATGGGAGAATGGGGGGGTCAATATTTAAAGTGTCCCCCCAAAATAGTTACATTTAAATGCCTGTGCATGTCCCTGATTATGAGTAGAACGGGTTACGGAGCCTTTCAACTTCAAGGCCCTTTGCTTACTGAGGCTAAGATCAACAATGCTGAGTGTTTGGACGGTCCACTCCCTTCGCCCTTTAACACCAAGATGCACAATGTTAAAGAACTCATAAAGTGCTCTGGTGTTTGCTGACACCTGCAGTAAAAGTAGGTAGATAGATAGATAGTGGAATTATCTGTGAACCCTGGAGTGAAGTATCATCTATCTATCTATCTATCTATCTATCTATCTATCTATCTATCTATCTATCTATCTATCTATCTATCTATCTATCCCAAGAAACCCCCTCTATCTATCTATCTATCTATCTATCTATCTATCTATCTATCTATCTATCTATCTATCCCAAGAAACCCCCTCTATCTATCTATCTATCTATCTATCTATCTATCTATCTATCTATCTATCTATCTATCTATCGAAAGGAACAATATTAGTAGTGTTATTTTCACTTTGCTGATTTGCTGCTGACATCTGTCTATTGATATATCTATCACATCTATTTAAGAATGAATGGATTTGTGTGTAATAAAATAATCTCTCATCGCATATAAAACATATTTCCCTCTTTGCACTCTGAATAACCAGAGGCAGCATTTCCTGCTTGATATCAATTCCTGCTTGATAACTCTGTTTACTGCTTAAATATAAAATGAAGCAGAGCACAGATTTCTTTGTTAAGGATAGACTGGTTTGCCAACCTCAGTATGAAATGTATTAATAAGAACTTAAGAACATAAGAATGGCCAGACTGAGTTGGAGCAAAGGTCCATCTAGACCAGTGCCCTGTCTTCTGAGAGTGGCCAATGCCAGGTGCCCCAGAGGGAATGAACAGAACAGGGAATTATTGAGTGATCCATCCCCTGTCGCTCATTCCCAGCTTCTGGCAAAGAGAGGCTAGGGACACCATCCCTGGCCAGCCTGGCTAATAGCCATTGATGGACCTATCCTCCATGAATGTATCAAGTTCTTTTTTGAACCCTGTTATAGTCTTAGCCTTCACAATCTTCTCTGGAAAGGATTTCTCAGGTTGGCTGTGCATTGTGTGAAAAAATACTTCTTTGTGTTTGCTTTAAACCTACTGCCTATTCATTTCATTTTGTGGCCCTTAGTTCTTGTGTTATGAGAAGGAGTAAATAACACTTCCTTATCTACTTTCTCTCCACCAGTCATGATTTGGGAGACCTCTATCATATCCCCCCCTTAGTCATCTATTTTCCAAGCTAGAAAGTCCCAGTCTTATTCATCTCTCCTCATACAGAAGCTGTTCCATAGCCCTCATAATATTTGTTGTCCTTTTCTGAACCTTTTCCAATTCATCTCTTTAGAGATGGGGTGACCACATCTGCATGCAGTATTCAAGATGTGGCAGTATTCAAGATATTATATACAGGCAATATTATAGTTTCTGTCTTATTATCTATCCCTTTCATAATGATTCCCAACAGTTTGTTCACTTCTTTGACTACCGCTGCACACTGAGTGGATGTTTTCAGAAAACACCATACAATGTAATCTTATAACTTCACATACAATGTTGCCACATGTATTTTGTCAGGACAATACTGATCAGCAAATTATGAGTTTTCAAATGATACATTATAAGGCATACTTTAAAAAGCCAACAAAAGAAAAAAAAATCCACATGAACAATTCCACCCCCACCACAAGTTACACTCTCCCAAATACAAGAGAAAAAAGTCAGCTATTCGAACATATGAAACCTAGAATGCGAGAGGACTCCTGTCTGTGAAGCATACCAAACAGGTGTAGCCACACCCATAGCCCTATGTAATCAGCAGCACAATCAGAACAAATTCCATGGGAACAACCCCTAGATTGCACAGTAACACCCTTCAAAGTCTGTGGGAATGTCAATTTATTCTATCGCCATGAAACTCTTCACTCCCATCCCTCCCACCTCCAAAAAACCACAGCGCAATGGTGATTTACACCATCTGCGGATCTGGCCCAATGATTCCTAGGGAGAGGCATCCATTGACAGCAGCAGGGGATGTGGTCTCATGGGTAGCGTCCATGTTATGGTTACCTCTTTAAGCAAGTCTATCCATATCCAGCAGACCTAGGCACAGTGCAGACAGGCCCTGAGCATCCTCAGGAGGCACAAGCTGAGGAATGTAGAAGGTCCAATGATGCCCGTCTGATGTCACTATAAGGTAGGGGAGGATGCACATTCTCTCTTCCCTAGCTTCACCAGGTTGCTGGGCAGGGACAAGAGGCTGCCACTAGGAACATCTCCATGCAGGAGATTGTGCAGGAAGGGCTCATCTTGATTTCAGAAGCAACCAAGTCCTGAGGCCTGTAGGAAGAGAATGGATATTTGCAATGCATAGGAGCTGTTAGTGTTACAAGTGGGTCATTTCACAAGATGAAATCCCTGGCCATGCATTGAAGAGATCTCAGCATGGAAGGGCACAGAAATTAAATTGCCCCCTCTTTCACGGGGACTTTACTATTTGTCATTCTTGAATTGCTCTTTTCCTTTGAAATAAAAGGCATTTGCCTAGAAAGGTGATGGTTACTCTTTGCATGTGAAACCATAAAAAAAAGCTCTTCCTCTCATCTGTCAAAACCTGCACCACCATCGTCCAACACGCCATTTTTATAATAGTGATTCCATTCAGAAGGGTCATTTCCACAGTTCCCTTTCAGGTGTGTGCCTGGGTGACCACGCACAAGGCAGTGAAGGGCAATGCACCTAATTAGGTGCCAGGACCCTGGAGAGGATGCACGTGTAAGATGGGTGGTGGCCTTGGGAGGAATAGGGAGTAGGTAAGGGAGCAGTGGAGTGAGATGGGGATTGAGGGGAAATTGGGACATGCAGGGCTGCACTGGCTGGAAAGAGACGCGACTCACTGTCTAGACAAGTGATTTCCATTAAGTTTTAGCATGTGTTTGGGGAGAGGTATAGGAAACCATTAAGGCCAGATATTTGCTATCTGGGATAGTTTTGTCTCTTCAGAGTACTCCCATTGACTCATAAGTAGCAAGCAGCACTCGGGTTAGTGAGGATGCTGCTAGGTGTTTTGTAGGATAAAGACCTTATTTGCAAGCTCTTCGAAGTGGGGATCTCTCTGCAAACTCCAAAGCCATGTGTTGATGTCCTGCAGCACATGTAAAAACATAATGAGTCAGTCTACTCCAAGTTCTTGAGTTGGTGACACACACAATGTGAAAGCAGGAGAACTTCACCTGTTTCTACAGAGCTCTGTTGCCCTTCCACAGTGTGGGTCCTAAACACTCATTTAAAATACCCATCACCAACCACTTGATGTTTTCCTTCCCTTCGCATTTTCAGTGTTGTCACTTGTTTGTTTGTGGCTTTGTTTTGCTGTCTGTGTCGCTTTATTACTTATTTTTACTGTTTTGTGTGTGTGAAATATTATTCAAATTAAGAGTGGAGATTCCAGAGAAATTGTAGAAGCCGGAGCGAATGCCTTTTACTCTCCTTTCCAGTATCAGCAAATATTATATTCCTGTTTGCAGTGAGAGCATTTCTAGTTGACTCATCCATGTATTTAAAGGTATTTAAATTTATTTAAAGACCAGTTGGGAATTCCATTCCTATCTCCCTGCCAGGGCAGCAAAATCCCCTTAGGGTCTTTTGTTCAGGCTCGTTGGAAATATTGCAGCTGCCCCAGCTTCCCAGTAGAGATTATTCTGCATTCTGACTGAGCTCAGTGTCAGCCTGTGTGTGTGTTTGGTGTGCAGTTGGCACTGTGTGTGTTGTGTGTAGTGGGCACTGTGTGTGTTGTGTGTCTTTGGCACTGTGTGTGTGTGTCTTTAGTGGGCATTATGTGTGTGTGTGTGTGTGCTTGGTGTGCAGTGGGCAGTATCTGTGTGCATGTTTTGGGGGGTACTGTGGATCTGAACATCAGGTGGAGGCAGGTGCGTGTCCCTTGCCTTGCCCACGGCTAAGGCTGGTGTCCCCCTCCTCCCAGTGCATTGCTCCTTGTAAGATCATAGAATCATACCACTTGAAGGGACCTTGAGAGGTCATCTAGCCCACTCCCCTGCACTCATGGCAAAGCTGAGTATTACCTAGACCATCCCTGGCAGGTATTTGTCTGACCTGCTCTTAAAAACCTCCCATGGTGGAGATTCCACAACCTTCCTAGCCTAGTTAATCCAGTGCATAGCCACTCTCATTGTTGGGATGTTTTACCTAATGTCCAACCTAAACCACCCTTTCTGCAATTGAAGTCCATCCATTCTTGTCCAATCCTGTCCCCCGCCAGACATGTTGCTTGGCAGTTTTATTCCTAAACTCTGTTTCACTGACTATAAATTATAGGAAGTAATGAAATTTAAGAAAAGAGTAACCGGGACAGAGTTGGCCTGCTCGGAGATATTTTTCAGCAGCTTCTGCAGAGCTGCTCCAGAGATCTTCATTGTTAACCACCAGTTTGGGGAATATCCTCCTTTTTGCAGCCTGCCCTGACCTTGGCATTTTCAGTGGGGAGTGCCCCAGTCACCTCTGGGTCACAGGAGGCAGAAAGCCAGGAGGAGGAGTTATGAGCATGAGTCTTAGAGGAAGTTGGGGCAATGCGTTTCCTGGGCACAGACCTGGAGTGACAGAGTTAGGAGTTTCTGAATACAGAGATTGTTGGCTGCAGGTTTTTTCGACAGGTGTTCAGGGAAGCAGGACTTTGCGTACATTCTTTGTAACCCCTCCTCCAAGGATTATACCAAAGACTATACCTGACTTGGATCATCAATTTTTCCTCCTAATTCAATCGACCCTGGAATGCCTCACAGGTTGGCACCACTTAGTAAAAGGGGGCACCAATATGCAATGGAGCACTAATAATACCAGCCAACCCTGAAGACCCGGAAGGGATCATTTCTGCTAACATAGGGAAGAAGGGAAGAGTCATCAGTGGGCCTGCCAGGCATCTCCTTGTGGGGAGGAGATGACAGCAATGTCCTTGTGCATCTGCAGCCACGGATCAGTGCATGGGCCCATCCCTGTGGCGACTTCACCCTTTTATGTCAATCGAACACTGCTGTCAGCACCACACCTTTGGTGTTCCTGGGATATTTTCTAGGTTGGTGGCTGTGACATACCAGGGTCCAACCCAGACTAATCAGCAGCTGTGTCACAACCTTGCAATGCCTTGCTGAAGTGGCTTCCACCTGGGCCCCTCACAAACAAACATCTAGCAGGCAAATCACACCCTGAGCGTGTGTGTGTAACTGCAGCCTGGCCAGGAATAGTTGGGTTACATTCAGGCTCTCACCTCCCTTGGTTATACTGCAGGGTGACCCCAACACACTCCCCAGCCTTCGATTTCCCTCCAGAAATGTACGTCCTGTGCTGCCCAGTCCTCTCCTGGACAATACAAGCTACATGGTCCATTATGTCTTTAATAGCACTAACAAGCCTGCAAATTAGCTTCTCAGACATGTCTATTTAAATGCACTGGACGAGATAAAAGAACAAAAGAAAGTATATTGACCACAAAGAGAGATCTGAAGTGAGTGCAAATAAGGAGGCATTGAAGTTAGACATGGTTACAAGAAAAATAAAGCTAGAAATGCAACTTGTGCCTAAGTGAAGAAAAGATGTGAAATTCAAAGCAAAAGTTTTCTCACCACATGCTTTCAGCAGTCTTACTGAGCAAATTTCATGTCAGGACCCCTCCCCCAGTCCAAAGACTGCTTCATTTGTCCCTTCAGATGCAGTAAATCAATGGGCAGAGAGAGAGAGAGAGAGAGAGCGGTACTTTGGGATGTCTGCCTCTTCTTTTCATCGTCCTATCCCCCTTTGAGAAACATTTCCACCTGGTTACCAGAAGACAAAACTCTATGTGGAAGGATTTTCCCTGCTGCTTTTTTCCTCACCTTTTTAGGCTACCTTTGTTTCCCTTCCTGCTTGACTGGTTACTGTTTTGAAACAAAATTAAGCAGAGCACGTTTCCTTGCTTAAGACAAACCAGTTTGCCCACCTCAGTTTGCAATATGTTTTTAATAACACGATACAGTGTAATATTATAAATTCGCATACCTTATCAAAAATGTATTAATATTTGCAGTGAGAGCATGACTATTTCTAGTTGACTCGTAGATTTATTTAGCATGTTAATGTTGAGCTCTGTGTGCATATAACATGCATGCAAGAGGAATAGTTTGTGACCTGCAGAAGTCCAGAGGATGCTGTGGTCTCTTCCTGAGCTCCTCTGGTCATCCTGTGGTCTCCATCAGGCAAAAATGAGTGAACTGACTTTTCCTATCTTTAGGAGAGTAACCTAGCAAGGGAAGGACATTGGATACCATGGTGATTGGCATGCTGTAAATGCTCGATAGTCTGGAGTACTCTTACAGGTTTTACATTCGACCTATTGGGGCCAGGCCAATGATGTGATTCTGAAACCACGAATGACTGAGCAGATATAAGCTAAAGCTGCAAATAATTAATACGTTTCACCTGTATCTAACTTTCTGTTCCTTTGATTCGAAATTTCTTGTGAAAGCTCCTTGAAATTTTTTCTTGAGAAGCCTTTTGATGGGTAATTGGATTTTCCTTTCAACTATTTTTTCATGAAATTATCTTTTCTCTGGAAATTATAAGCTTTCCATCAAAATACCAAACTGCCCTCCTCCCTAAACCACGGCTGTGGGACTCTGGTGATGTTCCAGGGCAGTTCAGCAAGAGGAGAGACCATCATGCATCATGGGGGATGCAGTCCAGCCTGGGAGCCAGGAACATGGAAGAGATTGGTGCTGTGTGGTATCGGATGCACCCCTATGGTATTTCCTAACAAAGAAGATTTTGGTCTCCACAGAAAAAATTAAACAAATCGCCTTTGTGGATCAGGTCTACACAGTATGTGGCTTGCACTGAAAACAGCAGGATGAAATATACCCCTCACCTCATACTCTGTAACTCTGGTAGAAATTGCATCATTTAATATCACAATAGGAAAGAGTGGGACAAATTAATTCCCAGGGCACCAATTACACCAAGCAGGCTTTGGTTCACTGAATGCGTTAATTAGGTGTTATGGCTCTCTGAGCTCAGGTATTCCCAGTTGCTTCAGGAATCATGTGGCATAGATCACACATCTCAGTATAAAACTTCCCGAATGCTCCAAACTGGTAGTTTCTATGGATGGGGAAATGCCACAACATCTCTCTCTCTCTTCTCAGCAGGTAGGTGCTATTGTCCTGTATTACAGTCACACACACACGCAGACACCATGGGGATCAGCAGCTATTCAATTCCAGGCCTCCAGCACTTAATGTCTCAGCAACAACTCCGATCCCTTCAGCTAAAGGAGCGACTTCCTTGGTTGGAAAAATAGGCAATTACCTAGTCACTGAAGCCAGGGCTTTCCATTATGTCTCTGGGTTTTCATACAGACTCAAGTAAATGCCAAAAAGCTTCCTAAGCACAGTAAGCAACTTTACGCCAAACCGACATGCCAAGCCACAGAGCTCCCCTTGCCCAAAGAGGGTGGAAAGATTGACACTCCTTCACTCTCACCCCTTCTTTAGCTATGGAATAATCCCTTCAGACTGATTCTCTCACAGCAGAATCACAAGTCACAATTTTCTCTTCGGAGGAGTGAAGAGGAGTGTTTGTGGGTGGGACATGATGAATCTGAAGTGTCATTATATTTGCACAGTATGTGCATTTTAGCGAACACCTGGAATGACCAGCTGTGAACATCTGGCTCTGTGAACTAAGCCCTTCCTGGAGTGGGTACTGATGTTCATTAAGAAACTGATCTCTGTTTATCTTCACTTCTTTCATTACAGAGAAGGGGCAGGTTTTCCACACCATTCACATGCCCATATCTCTACAGCTGCCTGATCTGTGTTCAGAGGAGATGGAAAAGGGAAATCACTCAGAGGCAACTGAGTTCATTCTCTCAGGACTGACAGATCGTCCGGAGCTGCAGGTCCCCCTGTTTGTGGTGTTCCTCCTGATTTATGGTATCACCCTGGTGGGGAACGGGGGGATGATCTTGTTAATCAGGATTGATCCCCGACTCCACACCCCCATGTACTTTTTCCTCAGGAATTTGTCTTTCTGTGACCTCTGCCTTTCCTCAACAATTTCCCCCAAGATGCTGCTGAATTTCTTAGCCGAGAGGAAAGGCATTTCTTACACGGCCTGCGCTGTGCAAATGTCTCTCTCTATAACTTTTGCAGATTCTGAGGGCTTCTTGCTGACTGTGATGGCGTATGACCGTTATGTGGCCATCTGTAACCCACTGCTCTATACGGTCACCATGTCCAGGCAGCTTTGTAAACAGCTGGTGGCTGGGGTGTACGCTGTGGGTTTGGTGGGTTCAATGATTCCCACATGTGTTACATTTCGGCTGTCATTCTGCAGCTCCAACATCGTCAATCATTTCTTCTGTGACATCCCCCCTCTGCTGGCACTCTCCTGTTCTGACACCCGCATCAATGAGATTATGATGTTTGCTTATATGTTGTGCATTACAGGGAGCAGATTTGTGGCCATCCTCCTCTCCTATGTCTATATCACCTCCACTATCCTGCAGATCAGCTCTGCTGCGGGCCGTCGCAAAGCCTTCTCCACCTGCTCTTTCCACTTGGCTGCTGTGGTCCTGTTTTATGGCACCCTCCTCTTCATGTATTTACGTCCCACCTCCAGCTATTCCATGGACACGGACAAAATAGTCTCAGTGTTTTACTCGCTGGTGATCCCCATGTTGAACCCCCTCATCTACAGCCTGAGGAACACGGAGGTGAAGGACGCCCTGAGGAGAGCAATGAATAAACTCCTAACCAAATCTTGAATCTGTTTAACTCAGTACTGGTTCAGTGATGGGAAGTGGAAACAGTTGAATTCAATTCCTATCCCATTGCAATGTAATTTTGCAGTGCCCGTGGGAGTATTCTTCATTATTATATTGTTACTATGAATTTGTTTGTATTCCAACGAGGCCTGCAGGCTCCAACTAAAATCAGGTCTTTGTTAGGCTATTACCCCATCAAAATTCCAGGAGGCACCTGTTTCAGATGTGTGAATATTTGTGACATGCTTCTGTAGAATTGTTCACTTTATTAATATAACTTCAAAAATAAAGTTTTATGAATGAAAATACATTCATTCATAAAACCAGGTACCCCAATAACTGGCTAATTGCCTTTCACTTTCAATCCAATTGCTGCTTAAATAGCTGAAACTTACACTGTTTCAACATTGTAACGTCTGTTCACTGTTTGCCATTCCTTACACTTGTCCATATTGTAACTCAAACTCCATTTTAACTTGTCCCAAACTCCATTTTAAAATGCTCACTTCATTTTGTAAAAGCTTGCTGCAACCTTCATTTTTGCAAAACCCTGCTGTAATCTTATTAGTGTAGTTTTGATGTGTGAATGAGGTATATATGGATAATGGAATCAACCTCCAGCCCCAGCCTGTCCTGATGAAATAAAGTGTAAACACCAATGGCGGAAGATGAAGACAACAGCCCTGACAAAGCAAGAAGAGTCCACCCTCAAAAGAAAAGAACAAAAGTACAATTGAAGAAACATCAAAGCCAGGTCCTAGGCTGAAAGTCAAGTCTGCAATTGATGGGTGATCAATCACACCAAACCCAGAGGCAGTGTGACACATCAAGACCTATAGACTCTGGATTCAAAAAGGATTGGTGACATGGATCACTTTGGAGGGTAACATTCTGCTGCCAACACAGAAGGGCATTGGTGCATGCCCAACAGAGACCCAGTTCTTCCTTGTGCCTGGCTTTCCTGGCCAGTTAGCCGCCACAAGCTACGAACCCAAGCCACCAACTCAAGCTACATTCAGGAATGGTAACTATCTAGCAGCTGCAGAACATTTGATGTGTGTGTGTGTGTATACATAGGTATTAGATATTAGTTATAGATCATAAATCAAATTGTGTTATAATACACGTGACATCTTGTCTTGTCCCATGAAAGGATCCTGTGTAGTTTTGTCTGCATAACACTTTGAAAGCATAGATGTATTTGTATTGGGAAAGAAGAGGGGGGAATCAAATCTTTCTCCTTCTGCTTTGTAGTGGGTTTGGTTTGGTTATGCAGTTGCAAGTATAAAGTGTGTGATTTCTATGGCTGAAACAAAGGGAGTTTTTCACCTTGCACCCTCCTGATCCTCTGCAGCCCTTTACGTCCTCTGTGGGGTTGTTGTGTAGATTGTCGCCTGGTTTGTATCCACGCATGTGGAGGAGAAAGGTGATTTCCATCAAAATGGCCTTTATTTTAAGTTAAGGGAGCAACAAAATAAGTAAGAACAAGGGTAACATATCGAAAAGAGAACGTGGTGTGTGTGCGTCCACTGTGAGAATCTGCACTGAACTGAATACAAAGTAATATGGGAAGGGTGAGTTTTCTCGAGCACATAAATTAAGCAGAAAAAAAAGTCATATCAGACACTCGATGTTTATACCACAGGAGCAGGTTGGCTATGAGGTCTTACTCTTAGTTCTGCGGGTAAGTCCTATGGACTCTGAGGAATAGCGATTCTGGGAATTGTACAGCTTGGGTTGCGGAGAGTGAGAAATGGCTAGAGCTGGGCCAATATCTGATTTTTGAGTTCATGGGTGTTTATAAAACATTGAAAAACAAATTCAGTTCAACCCGAACCAAATCTTAAAATTCCTGAAATGTTTGGCAAATTGAAAACATTGACAGAAATGTCCTGTGGGGTGAAAGGAACTATTTAGCATGATCAGAAATGGAACATTTCCTTTCCTTCCTGGATACTTTTTGATGTCAAAGCAAAGACAATGTAAGGCCACACTGACAAAAGGGATGGGAATGGAAGAGGTGGGAATGGTGCTGCTTCCCTTGTAGACTTTATCCCAGTGTTTAGATCACTCCCATGGGACGTGGAAGATCCAGGTCAATTCCCCCTCTGTCGAATGGGGAGAAGCAATTTGAAAGTGGGTCTCCCACATTGTCGGACAATGTCCTGGCCACTGGGCTATGTTCTGTCCTGCATCGTTCTCAGGACTGGTCTATGCTACTGCTGTAAATTGATCTAAGTTACACTACTTCAAGTTGTCTAAGTTCGTCTGACTCACAGTGGTGTCCACACCGTGCTAAGTCAACTGGAGTGTTACATAACTGAAGTAGTGTAACAAAGATAATCAGACAGCGTTAGCGTAGACCAGCCCTGAGGAAGATACATGATGGAACATGTATCCATCTTCTTGAGTGTTTGCGTGTGTGTGCTTGGTGTGCAGTGGGCAGTATCTACATTCAGGCTCTCACCTCCCTTGGTTATACTGCAGGGTGACCCCAAAACACTCCCCAGCCTTCGATTTCCCTCCAGAAATGTACATCCTGTGCTGCCCAGTCCTCTCCTGGACAATACAAGCTACATTGTCCATTATGTCTTTAATAGCACGAACAAGCCTGCAAGTTAGCTTCTCAGACACGTCTATTTAAACCCACTGGACTATATAAAAGAACAAAAGAAAGTATATTGACCACAAAGAGAGATTTTAAGTGAGTGCAAATAAGGAGGCATTGAAGTCAGACATGGTTACAAGAAAAATAAAGCTAGAAATGCAACTTGTGCCTAGGTGAAGAAAAGATGTGAAATTCAAAGCAAAAGTTTCCTCACCACATGCTTTCAGCAGTCTTACTGAGCAAATTTCATGTCAGGACCCCTCCCCCAGTCCAAAGACTGCTTCCTTTGTCCCTTCAGATGCAGTAAATCAATGGGCAGAGAGAGAGAGAGAGAGAGAGAGAGGTACCTTGGGATGTCTGCCTCTTCTTTTTATCATCCTATCCCCCTTTGAGAAACATTTCCACCTGGTTACCGGAAGACAAAACTCTATGTAGAAAGATGTTCCCTGCTGCTTTTTTCCTCACCTTTTTAGGCTACCTTTGTTTCCCTTCCTGCTTGATTGGTTACTGTTTCGAAACAAAATTAAGCAGAGCACGTTTCCTGTTTAAGACAAACCAGTTTGCCCACCTCAGTTTGCAATATGTTTTTAATAACATGATACAGTGTAATATTATAAATTCGCATACCTTATCAAAAATGTATTAATATTTGCAGTGAGACCATGACTATTTCGAGTTGACTGGTAGATTTATTTAGCATGTTAATGTTGAGCTCTGTGTGCAGATAACATGCATGCAAGAGGAATAGTTTGTGACCTGCAGAAGTCCAGAGGATGCTGTGGTCTCTTCCTGAGCTCCTCTGGTCATCCTGTGGTCTCCATCAGGCAAAAATGAGTGAACTGACTTTTCCTATCTTTAGGAGAGTAACCTAGCAAGGGAAGGACATTGGATACCATGGTGATTGGCATGCTGTAAATGCTCGATAGTCTGGAGTACTCTTACAGGTTTTACATTCGACCTATTGGGGCCAGGCCAATGATGTGATTCTGAAACCACGAATGACTGAGCAGATATAAGCTAAAGCTGCAAATAATTAATACGTTTCACCTGTATCTAACTTTCTGTTCCTTTGATTCGAAATTTCTTGTGAAAGCTCCTTGAAAATTTTTCTTGAGAAGCATTTTGATGGGTAATTGGATTTTCCTTTCAACTATTTTTTCCATGAAATTATCTTTTCTCTGGAAATTATAAGCTTTCCATCAAAATACCAAACTGCCCTCCTCCCTAAACCACAGCTGTGGGACTCTGGTGATGTTCCAGGGCAGTTCAGCAAGAGGAGAGACCATCGTGCATCATGGGGGATGTAGTCCAGCCTGGGAGCCAGGAACATGGAAGAGATTGGTGCTGAGTGGTATCGGATGCACCCCTATGGTATTTCCTAACAAAAAAGATTTTGGTCTCCACACAGAAAAATAAACAAACCGCCTTTGTGGATCAGGTCTACACAGTACGTGGCTTGCACTGAAAAGAGCAGGATGAAATATACCCCTCACCTCATACTCTGTAACCCTGGTAGAAATTGCATCATTTAATAACACAATAGGAAAGAGTGGGACAAATTAATCCCCAGGGCACCAATTACAGCAAAGTGGCTTTGGTTCACTGAATGCGTTAATTAGGTGTTACGGCTCTCTGAGCTCAGGTATTCCCAGTTGCTTCAGGAATCATGTACCATAGATCACACATCTCAGTATAGAACTTCCCGAATGCTCCAAACTGGTAGTTTCCATGGATGGGGAAATGCCACCACATCTCTCTGTCTCTTCTTAGCAGGTAGGGCTATTGTCCTGTATTACAGTCACACACACACGCAGACACCATGGGGATCAGCAGCTATTCAATTCCAGGCCTCCAGCACTTAATGTCTCAGCAACAACTCCGACCCCTTCAGCTAAAGGAGCGACATCCTTGTTTGGAAAAATAGGCAATTACCTAGTCACTGAAGTCAGGGCTTTCCGTTATGTCTCTGGGTTTTTATAGAGGCTCCAGTAAATGCCAAACAGATTAATTAGCACAGTGAGCAACTTTACGCCAAACCGACATGCCAAGCCACAGAGCTCCCCTTGCCCAAAGACGGTGGAAAGATTGACACTCCTTCCCTCTCACCCCTTCTTTAGTGATGAAATGATCCCCTCAGACTGATTCTCTCACAGCAGAATCACAAGTCACTGTTTTCTCTTTGGATGAGTGAACAGGAGTGTTTTTGTGTGGGACATGATGAATCTGAAGTGTCATTATATTTACGCAGTGTGTGCATTTTAGCGAACACCTGGAATGACCAGCTGTGAACATCTGGCTCTGTGAACTAAGCCCTTCCCGGAGTGGGTACTGATGTTCATTAAGAAACTGATCTCTGTTTAACTTCACTTCTTTCATTACAGAGAAGGGGCAGGTTTTGCGCACCATTCACATGCCCATATCTCTATAGCTGCCTGATCTGTGTTCAGAGGAGATGGAAAAGGGAAATCACTCGGAGGCAACTGAGTTCATTCTCTCAGGACTGACAGATCGTCCGGAGCTGCAGGTCCCCCTGTTTGTGGTGTTCCTCCTGGTTTATGGTATCACCCTGGTGGGGAACGGGGGGATGATCTTGTTAATCAGGGTTGATCCCCGACTCCACACCCCCATGTACTTTTTCCTCAGGAATTTGTCTTTCTGTGACCTCTGCCTTTCCTCAACAATTTCCCCCAAGATGCTGCTGAATTTCTTAGCCGAGAGGAAAGGCATTTCTTACACGGCCTGCGCTGTGCAAATGTCTCTCTCTATCGCTTTTGGAGATGCTGAGGGCCTCTTGCTGGTTGTGATGGCGTATGACCGTTATGTGGCCATTTGTAACCCGCTGCTCTATACGGTCACCATGTCCAGAAAGCTTTGTAAACAGCTGGTGGCTGGGGCGTATGCTGTGGGGTTGGTGGATTCAATGATTCCCACATGTGTTACATTTCGGCTGTCATTCTGCAGCTCCAACATCGTCAATCATTTCTTCTGTGAGATCCCCCCGCTGCTGGCGCTCTCCTGTTCTGACACCCGCATCAATGAGATTATGATGTTTGCTTTCATGTTGTGCATTACTGGGAGCAGATTTGTGGCCATCCTTCTCTCCTATGTCTATATCACCTCCACTATACTGCAGATCAGCTCTGCTGCGGGCCGTCGCAAAGCCTTCTCCACCTGCTCTTTCCACTTGACTGCGGTGGTCCTGTTTTATGGCACCCTCCTCTTCATGTATTTACGTCCCACCTCCAGCTATTCCATGGACACGGACAAAATAGTCTCAGTGTTTTACTCGCTGGTGATCCCCATGTTGAACCCCCTCATCTACAGCCTGAGGAATACGGAGGTGAAGGACGCCCTGAGGAGAGCAATGAATAAACTCCTAACCAAATCTTGAATCTGTTTAACTCAGTACTGGTTTAGTGATGGGGAGTGGAAACAGGTGAATTCAATTCCCATCCCATTGCAATGTAATTTGGCAGAGCCCGTGGGAGTATTGTTCATTATTATATTGTTATTATGAATTTGTTTGTATTCCAACGAGGCCTGCAGGCCCCAACTAAAATCAGGGCTTTGTTAGGCTATTACCCCATCAAAATTCCAGGAGCCACCTGTTTCAGATGTGTGAATATTTGTGACGTGCTTCTGTAGAACTGATCAATGAAATTGTTTTTAATGGTTCATTTTATTAATAAAAAGAAAAGGAGTAATTGTGGCACCTTAGAGACTAACCAATTTATTTGAGCATGAGCTTTTGTGAGCTACAGTGAAAGCTCATGCTCAAATAAATTGGTTAGTCTCTAAGGTGCCACAAGTACTCCTTTTCTTTTGGCGAATACAGACTAACATGGCTGTTACTCTGAAACCTGTCATTTTATTAATATAACTTCAAAAATAAAGTTTTATGAATGAAATTACATTCATTCATAAACCATGTACCCCAATAACTGGCTAATTGACTTTCACTTTCAATCCAATTGCTGCTTAAATAGCTGAAACTTACACTGTTTCAACATTGTAACATCTGTTCACTGTTTGCCATTCCTTACACTTGTCCATATTGTAACTCAAACTCCATTTTAACTTGTCCCAAACTCCATTTTAAAATGCTCACTTCATTTTGTAAAAGCTTGCTGCAACCTTCATTTTTGCAAAACCCTGCTGTAATCTTATTAGTGTAGTTTTGATGTGTGAATGAGGTATATATGGATAATGGAATCAACCTCCAGCCCCAGCCTGTCCTGATGAAATAAAGTGTAAACACCAATGGCTGAAGATGCAGACAACAGCCCTGACAAAGCAAGAAGAGTCCACCCTCAAAAGAAAAGAACAAAAGTATAATTGAAGAAACATCAAAGCCAGGTCCTAGGCTGAAAGTCAAGTCTGCAATTGAAGGGTGATCAATCACACCAAACCCAGAGGCAGTGTGACACATCAAGACCTATAGACTCTGGATTCAGAAAGGATGGGTGACATGAATCACTTTGGAGGGTAACATTCTGCTGCCAACACAGAAGGGCATTGGTGCATGCCCAACAGAGACCCAGTTCTTCCTTGTGCCTGGCTTTCCTGGCCAGTTAGCCGCCACAAGCTACGAACCCAAGCCACCAACTCAAGCTACATTCAGGAATGGTAACTATCTAGCAGCTGCAGAACATTTGATGTGTGTGTGTGTGTATACATAGGTATTAGATATTAGTTATAGATCATAAATCAAATTGTGTTATAATACACGTGACATCTTGTCTTGTCCCATGAAAGGATCCTGTGTAGTTTTGTCTGCATAACACTTTGAAAGCATAGATGTATTTGTATTGGGAAAGAAGAGGGGGGAATCAAATCTTTCTCCTTCTGCTTTGTAGTGGGTTTGGTTTGGTTATGCAGTTGCAAGTATAAAGTGTGTGATTTCTATGGCTGAAACAAAGGGAGTTTTTCACCTTGCACCCTCCTGATCCTCTGCAGCCCTTTACGTCCTCTGTGGGGTTGTTGTGTAGATTGTCGCCTGGTTTGTATCCACGCATGTGGAGGAGAAAGGTGATTTCCATCAAAATGGCCTTTATTTTAAGTTAAGGGAGCAACAAAATAAGTAAGAACAAGGGTAACATATCGAAAAGAGAACGTGGTGTGTGTGCGTCCACTGTGAGAATCTGCACTGAACTGAATACAAAGTAATATGGGAAGGGTGAGTTTTCTCGAGCACATAAATTAAACAGAAAGAAAAAGTCATATCAGACACTCGATGTTTATACCACAGGAGCAGGTTGGCTATGAGGTCTTACTCTTAGTTCTGCGGGTAAGTCCTATGGACTCTGAGGAATAGCGATTCTGGGAATTGTACAGCTTGGGTTGCGGAGAGTGAGAAATGGCTAGAGCTGGGCCAATATCTGATTTTTGAGTTCATGGGTGTTTATAAAACATTGAAAAACAAATTCAGTTCAACCCGAACCAAATCTTAAAATTCCTGAAATGTTTGGCAAATTGAAAACATTGACAGAAATGTCCTGTGGGGTGAAAGGAACTATTTAGCATGATCAGAAATGGAACATTTCCTTTCCTTCCTGGATACTTTTTGATGTCAAAGCAAAGACAATGTAAGGCCACACTGACAAAAGGGATGGGAATGGAAGAGGTGGGAATGGTGCTGCTTCCCTTGTAGACTTTATCCCAGTGTTTAGATCACTCCCATGGGACATGGAAGATCCAGGTCAATTCCCCCTCTGTCGAATGGGGAGAAGCAATTTGAAAGTGGGTCTCCCACATTGTCGGACAATGTCCTGGCCACTGGGCTATGTTCTGTCCTGCATCGTTCTCAGGACTGGTCTATGCTACTGCTGTAAATTGATCTAAGTTACGCTACTTCAAGTTGTCTAAGTTCGTCTGACTCACAGTGGTGTCCACACCGTGCTAAGTCAACTGGAGTGTTACGTAACTGAAGTAGTGTAACAAAGATAATCAGACAGCGTTAGCGTAGACCAGCCCTGAGGAAGATACATGATGGAACATAGTGTCTGAGTGAGGTGGAGTACAGACTTCAACAGGTGAGAGCTCTCCCATCGATTTAGCATGCCTTCCCCAGACCTGCCCAATCAAGACCATTTAATGTATCGCAGTAGTCCCGATTGAGCTAGTAGTGTAGATATGGCCTCAGTCTCTCCTGTTGAAGCTGTTGCATTGTGGATAAAAGACGGGAAGAATCACAGGGCCAGAAAGAGAGACTGACTCTATAGACAAGTGGTTCGGGGCACCGACATGCTCAACTTCATGTCTCTGTTCCAACGTTTTTTTAATTAGTTTTCCACCATAGAACAACCTTGAAAGGAGAGATTGAGAGCAACCAAAGACTAGAACAGCACATCACTCAGGGGCTGGGATGCTTTCTGGAAATACAGGAAAGCCAAGTGCACATCTTTGCCAAGCACTGGACAGAACAGGGAATTAAACCTGGATCTCCCACCTCACAGGTGAACAGCCTAACTATTGAGCTAAAAATTACAAAGAGAGGGAGTATCACCACCTCGTACTGGAGGCTGCTTTGCAACCTGCACCTAAATCCTCCTCACCGACACACACATTGTTTTGGGACAAGGCTATTAGGAGACTTTTGTGAATAGTTTCAGGTCAACCCCAATGGCATTGTTTTTTACAATACATTATTAATAAATTTAATAGTGAAAAGTGCAAGGCCATGCATTTGGGGATTAATAACAGGAATTTTTCTTATAAACTGGGGACGCATCACTTGGAAATATCAGAGGAGGAGAAGGACCTTGCCATAAATATAAAGGGAAGGGTAAACTCCTTTAAAATCCCTCCTGGCCAGAGGAAAAATCCTCTCACCTCTAAAGGGTTGAGAAGCAAAAGGTAACCTCGCTGGCGCCTGACCAAAATGACCAATGAGGAGACAAGATACTTTCAAAAGCTGGGAGGAGGGAGAGAAACAAAGGGTCTGGGTCTGTCTGTATGCTGCTTTTGCCAGGGATAGAACAGGAATGGAGTCTTAGAACTTTTAGTAAGTAATCTAGCTAGGTATGTGTTAGATTATGATTTCTTTAAATGGCTGAGAAAGGAACTGTGCTGAATAGAATGACTATTCCTGTCTGTGTGTCTTTTTTGTAACTTAAGGTTTTGCCTAGAGGGATTCTCTATGTTTTGAATCTCATTACCCTGTAAGGTATCTACCATCCTGATTTTACAGAGGGGATTTCTTTACTTCTATTAAAAGTCTTCTTGTACGAAAACTGAATGCTTTTTCATTGTTCTCAGATCGAAGGGTTTGGGTCTGTGGTCACCTATGCAAATTGGTGAGGATTTTTACCAAACCTTTCCCAGGACGTGGGGTGCAAGGGTTGGGAGGATTTTGGGGGAAAAGACGTGTCCAAACTACGTTTCCCAGTAAACCCAGTTAGACTTTGTTGGTGGCAGTGGAGATCAAGGCACAAAGGATAAAATTAATTTGTACCTTGGGGAAGTTTGAACCTAAGCTGGTCAAAGTAAGCTTAGGAGGTTTTCATGCAGGTCCCCACATCTGTACCCTAGAGTTCAGAGTGGGGGAGGAACCTTGCCAGACCTCGTAGTAGTGGTTGACCGCCGGATGACTATGAGCTGCCAAGGTGATATGGCTGTGAAAAAAAGTTAATGCGGTCTTGGGATGCATAAGGCGAGGTATTTCCAGTAGAGATAAGTAGGTGTTAGTACCATTAGACAAGGCACTGGTGAGACTTCATCTGGAATGTTGTGTGCAGTTCTGGTCTTCTAAGTTTAAGAAAGATGAATTCAAAGTGGAACAGGTACAGAGAAGGGCTACTAGGATGATGCGAGGAATGGAAAACTTGTCTTATGAAAGGAGACTCAAGAAGCTTGGCTTGTTTAGCCTAACCAAAACAAGGCTGAGGGGAGATATGATTGCTCTCTATAAATATATCAGAGGGATAAATACTACAGAGGGAGAAGAATTCTTTAAGCTCACTACCAATGTGGACAGAAGAAGAAATGGATATCAACTGGCCAGCAGCAAGCTGAGACTTGAAATTAGACAAAGGTTTCTAACCATCAGAGGAGTGAAGTTCTGGAAGAGCATACTAAGGGAAGCAGTGGGGGCAAAAGACTTATCTGGCTTCAAGACTAAGCTTGATGAGTTTATGGAAGGGAGGATATGATGGGATAGCCTAATTTTGGCAATTAATTGATCTTCAACTCTTAGCGGTAGATATGCCCAATGGCCTGTGATGGGATGTTAGATGGGGTGGGATCTGATCTTACGACAGAGAATTCTTTCCTGGGTGCCTGGCTGGTAGGTCTTGCCCACGTGCTCAGGGTTTAGCTAATCACCATACTTGGGGTCGGGAAGGAATTTTCCTCCAGGGCAGATTGTCACAGTCCTGGGGGGTTTTCACCTTCCTCTGCAGCGTGGGGCATAAGTCAATTGCTGGAGGGTTCTCTGCACCTCCAAGTCTTTCAACCACGATTTGATGACTTCAATAGCTCAGACATAGGTTAGAGGTTTGTTACAGGAATGGGTGGGTGAGATTCTGTGGCCTGCGTTGTACAGGAGGTCAGACTAGACAATCATAATGGTCCCTTCTGACCTTAAAGTCTATGATTCTATGATTAGTCCAGAAGAAATTCACCCATTTCTAGATACTTACAACACTTGGAAATTACTTAAAGAGACTTTTGGAGAGGTGACCAACACATGAAGTGGAATACAGTCACCTCAGTTTTGTATAATATTCAAAAGCCCTCACGGGAGAGAGAGCGATCCAGACCAGCTGATGCTCTGCCCTCTGTGTTCCATTTCACAAGGAAGGCAACAACATTAATGACATGTGCTGTGCACACCTGTAGTCCTGGGAGTAAAGATGCTCCAGGAAGCAAATCTCAAAGTCATCCCAGAAAGCAGCTCCAGAGGTATTCAGAGTAACATTGGTGTGGTTAGCAAACAGGGGAAAGTTCAAATTTCAGTCTGATTTTTCCTGTTCTGAGAAGGTACTGCTTCCGTCCTCAACTGATTGTAAGTGAAGGGAGGAAAAACAAAGAGATACCACCAAGTCATGGGCAAACAAGTCAGTGTCAGAACATTTCAGCCTTTAATTGAAATGACAGTGAGCCATTCACAGGAAGGGAAGTAAAGAATGATCCTTAGAGGAGAAATTTTAACTTTTCTGAACATATTTACCTATCAAAAGAAGGAAAGAGCTTTATGAAGGGAGGGAGAAGAGTGACAGGAAAAGGAGAGAAAAATCGCTTTAATAGGAAGGGGGGAAACTCCCACATCCATTCAGGGAATGTCGATACTAAGGCCATTATATTGAGTCAGCTATGGTGTGCAGCAGCGCCGTAGTGTAGATGCTTTCCACAGTGATGGAAGGGTTTTCCCCTTCGATTTAGTTAATCCACATCCCCGAGAGGCAGTCGCTAGCTGAATGGAAGAATTACGCTGATGGTCAGTGCAAGCTAACTGCCTTGCACAGGGTGTAAAAAGTTTCCCTCCCATTGTGACGGAGCTCTGTTCATCTAATATTTAAGCATAAACCAGGCCTCAGAGAAGCTGCTGTTGGAAGAGACCAGCTGGGAAATCTAGTCCTATCTCCCTACCAGGGCAGCAGAATCCCCTTCGGTTCTTTTTGTTCAAGCAAGTTGGAAATATTGCAGCTCTCCCAGCTTCCCAGTGGAGATTATTGTGTATTCTGACTGAGGTCAGCGTCAGGCTGTGTGTGTGTAGTGGGCAGTCTGTCTCTGTGTGTGCGTTTTTGATGTGCAGTGGGCACTGTGTGTGCTTGTTTGTGTGTGCTTGGTGTGCAGTGGACACTGTGTGTGTGCATGTGGTGGGGGGTACAGTGGAGCTGAATGTCAAGTGTAGGCAGGTGCAAGTCCCTTGCCCTGCTCAGTGCTCAGGCTGACCTCCCCCACCCCCAGTGCAGGGTTTCTTGTGCGATCATAGAATCACAGGACTGGAAGGGACCTCGAGAGGTCATCTATTCCCCTCCCATGCACTCATGACAGTTCTAAGTATAATCTGGACCATCCCTGAGAGGTGTTTGTCTAACCTGCTCTTAAAAATCTCCAGTGATGGAGATCTCACAACCTTCCTGGGCAAATTATTCCAGTACTTAGCCAACCTCACTGTTGGGATGTTTATCCTAATGTCCAATCTAAACGGCCCTTGCTGCAATTGAAGTCCATCGGTTCTTGTCCTATCGTTCACCACCTCTCACATTGTTCTGCAATTTTATTCGTAAACTCTGTGTGACGGGTTGGGTCACAGAAACCCCTTTGGGACTGCCACCTGATGTGCCTAGATTACCTCTGAGCCTGTTTCCCTGCCAGCTTGGGACTTCAGAACCTTACCTTGTTTGAGCCAGACACACTTCCCTGCTGCAAACACAGATCCAAGTCTGAACCACATCCCCCACAAGCTGCAGGCTTAACTGAAAAGACCTTAAGAAGTGCTCCTCTCTCCAGCACTCAGATACCCAGCTCCCAATGGGGTCCAAACCCCAAAGAAATCTGTTTTACTCTTTATAAAGCTTATATAGGATAAACTCATAAATTGTTCAGCCTCTATAACACTGATAGAGAGATATTCACAGCTGTTTGCCCTCCTCCCCCACCCCCCGGTATTCATATATACTCTGAGTTAATTAATAAGTAAAACGTGGTTTTATTAAATACAAAAAGTAGAATTTAAGTGGTTCCATGTAATAACAGACAGAACAAAATGAATTACCAAACAAAATAAAATAAAACATGTAAGGCGAAGCCTACTACAGTGAAAACTAAATGCAGGTAAATCTCAACCTCAAAGATGTTGCAATAAGCCTTTTTTGCAGACGAGACTTCCTCCTAGTGTGGGTCCAGCAATCACTCACACCCCTGTAGTTACTGTCCTTTGTTCCAATTTGTTTCAGGCATCTCCTTGGGGTGGAGGGGCTATCTTTTGTGCCAGCTGAAGACAAAATGGAGGGGTTTCCCCAGGGGCTTTTATATTCTCTCTCTTGTGGGTGGAAACCCCTCTCCTCTGCAGAATCCAGCTCCAAGATGGAGTTTTGGAGTCACATGGGCAAGTCACAAGAAGCTGATCAACTCCTTCAATGAGGCTACTTAAAATGAAACAACTACATTGCCAATCTTCATAATTTCAAATACAAAAATGATACATTCATGCAAATAGGATGAATATCTCCAGTTGATCATAAGCTTTGCAGAGATACGTTACAGGGCATATCTAGCATAAAACATATTCCAGTTGTCTCCTATTTACATGAAGAAGCATATTTCTATGAAGCATTATGGAGTGCAACATCACACTCTGTTTCACGGACTATAAGTTATAGGAAATAGATAAACCCAACAGAAGAATCGGGAGGGAGCTGACCTGCTCGGAGATGTTGTGTAGCAGCATCTGTAGAGATGCTGCAGAGATCTTCAGGGTTAACCACCAGTTTGGGGAATATTCTACTTTTTGCAGCCTGCCCTGAGCAGGGCATTCTCAGTGAGGACTCCCCAGGCACCTGCAGGTCACAGGAGTCAGAGAAGCCAGGAGGAGGATTATGAGCATGACTCCTAGAGGAAGTAGGGGCATAGTGTTTCCTGGGCACAGACCTGGAGTGACAGACTTGGGAGTTTCTGAATACAGAGACTGCTGGTCGTTGGTTGTTTCTACTGGTGTTCAGGGAAGCAGGACGTTGTGTACATTCTTTGTAACCTCCCCCCTCCTCCCACCACATGGATTATACCAAAGAATAGAGCTGACTTTTATCATCAGTTTTTCCTCCTAATACAATCAACCCTGCAATGTTTCACAGGTTGGCAACACTTAGGAGAAGGGGTCACCAACATGCCCCGGAGCACAGATAGTACCAGCCAAACCTGCACACCCTTGGGGGATAATTTCTACTACCATAGTGAAGAAGGAAAGAGTCATCATTGGGCCTGCCATGGATCTTCTTGGCGGGAGGTAATGGCCTTGTGAATCTGCAGCCATGGATCAGTGCATGGGCCCATCCCTGTGGTGACCTCACCCTTTCATGTCAATGGAACACTACTCTCAGTCAGCATTATACTTTTGGTGTTACTGGGATACTTTTTACGTTGGTGGCTGTGACATACCAGGGTCCAACGCAGACTAATCAGCAGCTGTGTCACAACCTTTCAATGCCTTGCTGAAGTGGCTTCCACCGGGGCCACTCACAAACCACCGTCTGGCATGCAAATCACACCCTGAGCATGTGTGTGTAACTACAGCCTGGCCAGGAATAGTTGGGTTACACTCAGGCTCTCACCACCCTTGCTTATATTGTAGGGGGACCACAACAGACTCCCTAGTCTTCGATTTCCCTCCAGAAATGTATGTCCTGTCCTGCCCAGTCGTCTCCTGGACAATAGAAGCTACATTGTCCATTATTTCTTTAATAGCACCAACATGCCTGCAACTTAATTTCTCAGACAAGAATAATAAAGCGAGAATTCAACTTGTGCCTAAGTTAACAAATGATGTGAAAAACAATGCAAAAGTTTCCACACCACAGGCTTTCAGCAGTCTCACTGACCAAACTTCTTAGGTCAGGTCCGCTCCCCCAGTCCAATGGTGGCTTCCTTTATCTCTTCAGGTGTAGTGAGACAGATATCGGTGCCCTGGGATTTCTGTGCCTTCTTTTTAGAGTCCTACCCCCACTTTGAGAAATATTTCCACCTGGTTACCAGAAGACAAAATATCTATGTAGAAGAATATTCCCTGCTGCTTTTTCCTCACCTTTTTTGGGCTTCCTTTCTTTCCCTTCCTGCTTGATGACTCTAGTTACTGTTTAGATACAAAATTAACCTGCGCACACATATCTTTGTTTAAGACAGACCAGTTTGCCAGCCTCCGTTTACAACATGTATTAATAACTTGATACAGTGTAATCTTATAACTTCACATACATGATAAAAATATTATTAATATTTGCTACGAAAGCATGACTATTTCTAGTTCACTCATAGATTTATTTTGCTTCTTAGGGCTGAGCTCTGTGTGCTGATAATATGCACACAAGCGGGATAGTTTTGTGAACTGCAGAAGTCCATAGCATGCTGTGGCCTCCCCCCTGAGCCCCTCTGGTCATCGTGTGGTCTCCATCAAGGAAAATGGGTGAACCTATCTTTCCTACTTTGGGGAGTAACCTAGCAAGGGAAGGCCATAGGATACTATGGTGATTGGCATGCTATAAATAGCTAGATAATCTGGAGTACTCTTATGTGTCTTACAGGTTTTACATTCCACCTGTTGAGGCCAGGACAATAAGGTTACTCTGGAACCAGGAATACCTGAGAAGATATCAGCTACAGCGGCAATCAATTAGTACGTTTCACCTGTATCTAACTTTCTGGTCCTTTGATTCCATAGTTCTACCTAAGGCTGGTTGAAAATTTTTCTTCAGAAGTTTTTCTGATAGGAAATTGGATTTCCCATTTAACTATTTTTTCCAAGAAATGATCTTTTCTCCCGAAATTATAAGCTTTCCATCAAAATACCAAACACCTCTCCTCCCTAAACCATGTCTGTGGGACTCTGGTGATGTTCCAGGGCAATTCAGCAAGAGGAGAGACCATCATGCACCATGGGGGATGTAGTCCAGCCTGGGAGCCTGGCCCATGGAAGAGACTGGTGGTGTGGAGTGTATGAGGAATCCCAGTGGTACTTCCAAGTCAAAATATTAACTTTTCAGCTAAAAGATTTTGGTCTCCACAAAAAACCAAACAAACAACCGTTTGTGGATCAGCTCTTCACAGTACCCAGGTTGCACTGAAAACAACAAGATGAAATATACCCCTAACTTCATACTCTGTAACTCTGGTAGAAATTGCATCAGTTTAATTACACAGTAAGAAAGAGTAGGTCAAATTAATCCCCAGGGCACCAATTAAGCGAGGGTGGCTTTGGTTCACTGAATGCATGAATAAGGTGTTGTGTCTCTCTGAGCTCAGGGATTCCCAGTTGCCTCAGGAATCATGTCCCATAGATCACACATCTTCGTATAAAACATCCTGAATGCTCCAAATTGGCAGTTTCTGTGGACGAGGAAACACCAACACATCTCTCTTTCTCTCTTCTCAGCAGGTACGTGCTATCGTCCTATTTACAGTCACACACACACATACAGACAACCTGGGGATCAGCAGCTATTGAATTCCAGACCTCCAGCATCAAAAGCCTCAGCCCCAACTCCTACCCCTTCAGCTAAAGGAGCGACCTCCTTGGTTGGAAAAAATAGGCAATTACCTAGTCACTGAAGTCAGGGCTTTCCATTATGTCTCTGGGTTTACATAGAGGCTCAAGTAAATGCCAAAAAGCTTAATTAGCACAGTAAGCAACTTTACCCGAAACGGACATGCCAAGCCACAGAGCTCCCCTTGCCCAGAGAGGGTAGAAAGATTGACACTCCTTTACTCTCACCCCTTCTTTAGCTAAGGATTGGATTAGTTTGGATTAGTGAACAGGAGTTTTTGTGTGTGTGTGTGTGGGGGGGCATGATTAACCTGCGTCTCATTGTATTTGCAGAGCGTGTGCATTTTATCAAACACCTGGAATGACCAGCTGTGAACATCTGGCTGTGTGGACTCAGCCCTTCCCTGTGCGGGTACTGATGTCCATTGAGAAACTGATCTCCATTTATCATCACTTACCTCATTACAGAGAAGGGACAGGTTTTCTGCACCATCCACCTGCCCACATCTCTGTAGCAGCCTGATCTCTGTTCAGAGGAGATGGAAGAGGGAAATCACTCGGAGGCGACTGAATTCATTCTCTCAGGACTGACAGATCGTCCGGAGCTGCAGGTCCCCCTGTTTATGGTGTTCCTACTGATTTATGGTATCACCCTGGTGGGAAATGGGGGGATAATCTTCTTAATCATCATTGATCCCCGACTCCACACCCCTATGTACTTTTTCCTCAGTAATTTGTCTTTCTGTGACCTCTGCTATTCCTCAACAATTTCCTTTAAGATGCTGCTGAATTTCTTAGCCGAGAGGAAAAGCATTTCTTACACGGCCTGTGCTGTGCAAATGTATCTCTCTATCCTTTTTGCAGACGTTGAGTGCCTCTTGCTGGCTGTGATGGCGTATGACCGTTATGTGGCCATCTGTAACCCGCTGCTGTATACGGTCACCATGTCCAGGCAGCTTTGTAAACAGCTGGTGGCTGGGGTGTACGCTGTGGGGATTGTGGATTCAATGATATACACGTGTTGCACATTTCGGCTGTCATTCTGCAGCTCCAACATCATCAATCATTTCTTCTGTGATGTCCTCCCATTGTTGGCGCTCTCCTGTTCTGACATCCGCATCAATGAGATTATGACATTTGCTTTCACGAGCTGCATTACAGGGAGCAGCTTTGTGACTGTCCTCCTCTCCTATGTGTATATCATTTCCACCATCCTGCAGATCCGCTCTGCTGAGAGCCGGCACAAAGCCTTCTCCACCTGCTCTTTCCACTTGACTGTGGTGGTCCTGTCTTATGGCACCTTCCTCTTCATGTATTTGCGTCCCACCTCCAGCTATTCCATGGACAGAGACAGAGTGACCTCAGTGTTTTACACGCTGGTGATCCCCATGTTGAACCCCCTCATCTACAGCCTGAGGAACACGGAGGTGAAGGACGCCTTGAGGAAAGCAATGAATAAACTCCTAACGAGCTCTTGAATCTGCATTTCTCATTATTGTATTGTTATTATGATTAATTTGTTTGTATTCCAACAAGGTCTGCGGACCCCAACTGAGATCAGTGGACAAAACAGGGGAAGTATCCCAGGGCCAGAGAGAAAGAATGATTCTATAAGCTGGTGGAAAAGGGGAACCGCCTCGAGGGTGAGATGCTCAACTTCACGTCTCTGTTCCAGTAGTTATTTAATTAGTTATCCACAGTAGAACAACTTTGAAAGGAGAGATTGAGATCAAGCCAGACTAGAACAGCACATCGCGCAGGTGCTGGGATATTTTTTGGAAATGCAGGAAACCCAAGTGCATAGTGTGCTGGGTTCGGTCACAGAGACCCTCATTGGGACTGTCACCTGATGGGCTCAAATTAGCTCTGAGCCCATTTTTCCTGCCAGCCTGGGCCTCCAGAACCCTGCCTTGTTGAGCCAGACAAGCCAGTCTGCTACAACATAGACCAAGTGTCCGGGCTACGCCCACAAAACTGCTCATCTAGACTGAAACCAGCCCAGGAGGATACCTGTCTCCAGCATGCAGACACCCAGCCCCCAGTGGGACCTAACCCCAAATAAATCTGTTTTACTCTGTCATAACCTTATACAGGGTAAAAAGCTAAATGTTCCTCCCCCCATATCACTGATAGAGAGATATGTGCCCCCCCCAGCTAACAATTACTTACACTGAGTTTATAAATAAACAAAAGTGATTTTCTTAAACAGAAAAAGTAGGATTTAAGTGGTTTTAAGTAGTAACAGACAGAACAATGTAAGCCACAAAGCAAAATAAAAAACCCACAAGCAAGGCTAAGATTAATACACTCAGAAATCAGTTCCAAATCTTAACGTCTCACCCCAAGTTGTAACTTCAGGTAAAATCCTTCTCATGTCAGATGCCTTTTCTGACCTGGGTCCAGCCTGGCCTCACCCACCTCTGTGGTTGCAGTCCTTTTGTTTCCAGGTGCCTTCAGGTATCTCTCTGTGGTGGGGAGGCTGTCTCTTAAGCCAGCTGAAGACACTCATTGTTTGCTTCCCCCACTTTATATAGAACTTCCCTAAGGCCAGACAGACCAGAATAGGTGAAAAGTCTCCAGGAGCAAGCTCTGGGGGCATGGTCCCCTACCAGTGCCAGGAGCGCATACAGACTTTGTTGGACTAATGCCCCTAAAGATGTTGGAGTTGTATTCCATACAGGCTGTGACTTGGCCAGAGGGCTGAGTCACTAGAAACTGCCAGAGAGGGTCACCATAAACGGAGAAGTGAAGACCCAGCTGACCAGAAGGGGGTGCTCATGAGAGGTGGGTTCCATGCCATTATGGTGAAAGAGACAAGATTTTGAGCCACACAGAGTTCTTCTTCAAAAGGCTCAAAAGCTTGTCTATCAACAGAAGTTGGTCCAATAAAAGATATCACCTCATCCACCTTGTCTCTCTAATATCCTGGGACTGACATGGCCACACTGCATGCACCACTGATTCTCTGATGGTCTTCCCAATAGCATGAAAGAATATACTGTTGGTTGTTTTTAGGTCCTTGACTACTTTCTTTTCCAATTCCCTCTGAGCCCTGCTCATGTCCATCTTACACTTTACGTGCTGTTGTGGATGTGCTGTTGGCTTCCTGGGGAGTAGAATTCCATTTGCTGAAGGATACCTGTTTGGCCCAGTTAATTTCCTTGAGTTTTGACATTCGGCCACACTCAGCTGTGTGGTTTCTTTTTTTTTTTTTTTTCTTCCTTCCCATTTCTTGTTTTGTGGTTTGGGGGACAAGTACCATCTAGGAATCTATGATGGCTGCTTGAGTCCTTGCCATGGTTAGTCTAAGTCTTTTAATTTCCTCACTTTTGTCATTAGGCGGTTTTTGACTCGTTGCTTTCTTGTTAAAATACACCTCCATAGAGTTGCTCTCACAGTGGTAGGATGCTGATCTTAACTTTGTTGAAGTTACTGTTCTTTGTCATTTGCAAGCTATCAGTGATGTTTTTATGATTTCTTCCACATCATTGCCCAGTGGGTGGCAAGAGGCGTAGGTGGAGGGAGACTGGCAGGAACAAGGGTGAGGGGCCCAGCTAAAGGGGTGCAGGCTGGATGGGGAAGGGGAGAAGAAGCTTCAGCAGCCTGATTGAACAACCTAGTGAGGAGGGCTTTAAAGTAAGTTTGAAGGGGACAGGAGACCAAAGCACACAGGTAAGTCAAACACATGGAGACCTGGGAGAAGGGTCAGAACTTGGGGGGAGCATGGGCTGTAATAGCAAGGATCAACAAGAGACAAGACAGAACTGGGTGGGGGGAATCAAATCAGTATCTTAAATATCTGTATACTTGTAATAAATATAATGGGAAGGGTAAACCCCCTTAAAATCCCTCCTGGCCAGAGGAAAAATCCTCTCACCTGTAAAGGGTTAAGAAGCTAAAGGTAATCTCGCTGGCACCTGACCAAAATGACCAATGAGGAGACAAGATGCTTTCAAAAGCTGGGAGGAGGGAGAAAAACAAATGGGCTGTGTCTGTCTGTGTGATGCTTTTGCCGGAGACAGAACAGGAATGGAGTCTTAGAACTTCTAGTAAGTAATCTAGCTAGGTATGTGTTAGATTATGATTTCTTTAAATGGCTGAGAAAATAGCTGTGCTGAATAGAATGACTATTCCTGTCTGTGTGTCTTTTTCGTAACTTAAGGTTTTGCCTAGAGGGATTCTCTATGTTTTGAATCTAATTACCCTGTAAGGTATTTAACATCCTGATTTTACAGAGATGATTTTTTTTACTTCTATTAAAAGTCTTCTTGTAAGGAAACTGAATGTTTTTTCATTGTTCTAAGATCCAAGGGTTTGGGTCTGTGGTCACCTGTGCAAATAGGTGAGGATTTTTACCAAACCTTTCCCAGGAAGTGGGGTGCAAGGGTTGGGAGGATTTTGGGGGGAAAGATGTGTCCAAACTCCATTTTTTCAGGAACCCAGATAAAGTTTGGTGGTGGCAGTGGAAATCCAGGGCAAAGGGTAAAATTAATTTGTACCTTGGGGAAGTTTTAACCTAAGCTGGTAAAAGTAAGCTTAAGAGGATTTCATGTAGGTTCCCACATCTGTACCCTAGAGTTCAGAGTGGGGTAGGAACCTTGACAATACTAAGGCAAGAAGTTTGGGGAATACGCAGGAAGAACTCATAATGCTGGTCAATGGACACAACAATGACACAGCTGGCATCACAGAGACCTGGTGGGACAATACGCACAATTGAAATATTGGTATAGATGGGTACATCTTGCTGAGGAAGGGTAGGCGGGAAAAAAGGGAGGAGGTGTTGCCTTATATATTAAGAATGTGAACATTTGGTCTGAGGTTGAGATGGAATAGGAGACAGACTTGTTGAAAGTCTCTGGGTAAGGATAAAAGGGGTACAAAATAAAGGTGATGTCATAGTAGGGGGTCTACTACAGATCACCTAATCATGAAGAAGAGGTGGATGAGGAGTTTTTCAAACAACTAACAAAAAGATCCAAAGCCCAAGACTTGGTGCTAATGGGGGATTTCAACTACCCAGACATCTGTTGGGAAAATAACACCGCAGGGCACAGATTATCCAACAAGTTCTTGGACTGAATTGGAGACAATTTTTTGTTCCAGAAGGTGGAGAAAGCTACTTGGGGAGAAGCTGTTCTAGACTTGATTTTGACAAACAAGGAGGAAGTGGTTGAGAATTTGAAAGTGGACGGCAGCTTGGGGGAAACTGATCATGAAGTGGAAGTGGAAGGCAGCTTGTGGGGAGGGATAGCTCAGTGGTTTGAGCATTGGCCTGCTAAACCCAGGATTTTGAGTTCAATCCTTGAGGGGGCCATTTCGGGATCTGGGGCAAAAATTGAGCAGGGGGTTGGACTAGATGACCTCCTGTGGTCCCTTCCAACCCTGATATTCGATGATTCTATGAAATGATAGAGTTCATGATTCTAAGGAATGGTAGGAGGGAAAACAGCAAAATAAAGACAAAGGATTTCAAGAAGGCAGACTTGAGGAAGCTCAGGGAGTCGGTAGGTAAGATCTCATGGGAAGCAAGTCTAAGGGGAAAAACAATAGAAGACAGTTGACAGTTTTTCAGAGAGACATTATTAAGGGCACAAGAGCAAACTATTCACTTCTATAGGAAAGACAGGAAGTATGGCAAGAAACCACCCTGGCTCAACCAGGAGATCTCCAATGACCTAAAAATAAAAAAAGAGTCCTACATAAAAGTAGAATCAAGGTCAAATTAGAAGGGATGAATATAAACAAATAAAACATGTATGTAGGGGCAAAATTAGAAAGGCCAAGGCACAACAGGAGATCAAACGAGATAGAGACATAAAGGGTAACAACAAAACATTCTACAAATACATTAGAAGCAAGAGGAAGACCAAGGAGACGGTAGGTCCATTACTAAATGAAGAGGGGAACACAATAACAGAAAATGTGGAAATGGCAGAGGTGCTAAATGACTTCTTTGTTTCAATTTTCACCAAGAAGGTTGCCATAGAGAATGCCAGTGAAAATGGGGTAGGCTCAGATGCTAAACTAGGGAAAGAAGAAGTTAAAAGTTACTTGGACAAGTTAGATGTCGTCAAGTCACCAGGGCCTTATGAAATGCATCCTAGAATACTCAAGAAACTGGCTGAGGAGATATCTGAGCCATTAACTATTAGCTTTGAAAAGTCCTGGAAGACAGGGGAGATTCCAGGAAGCTGGAAGAGAGCACATAGAGTGTCTATCTATAAAAAGGGAAATAAAGGCAACCCAGGCAATTAAAGACCAGACAGTTTAACTTTGGTACCAGGTAAGGTAATGGAGCAAATAATTAAGGAATCAATTTGCAAACATCTAGAAGGTAATAAGGTGATAAGTGACAGTCAGCATGGATTTGTGAAGAAGAAATCATGTCAAACCAACCTGATAGCTTTCTTTGACAGGGCAAGAAGCCTTGTGGATAGGGGGAATGAGGTATATGTGGTATATCTAGACTTTAGTAAGGCTTTTGATACAATCTCACATGACCTTCTCATCAAGAAACGAGGGAAATACAACCTAGATGGAGCTACTCTAAAGTGGGTGCATAACTGGTTGGGAAACCGCTCCCAGAGAGGAGTTATCAATGGTTCACAGTCATGCTGGAAGGGCATAACAAGTGAGGTTCCGCAGGGATCAGTTGTGGGACTGCTTCTTTTCAATGTCTTCATCAGCGATTTAGATCATGGCATAGAGAGTACCCTTATTAAGTTTGTGGATGATACCTAACTGGGAGGGCCTGCAAGTGCTTTGAAGGATAGGATTATAATACAAAATGATCTGTACAAACTGGAGAAATTATCTGAAGTAAATAGGATTACATTCAATCAAGACAAATGTAAAGTACTCCACTGAGGAAGGAACACTCAGATGGACACAAACAGAACGGGAAATGACTGCCTAGGAAGAAGTACTGCAGAAAGGGATCAAAGGGTCCTAGTGGACCACAAGCTAAATATGAGTCAACAGCGTAACGCTGTTGCAAAAAAGCAAACATCATTCTGAGATGCATTAGTAGGAGTGTGGTAAGCAAGACACAAGAAATAATTCTTCCACTCTACTCCTCGCTGATTAGGCCTGAACTGGAGTACTGTGTCCAGTTCTGTGTGCCACATTTCAGGAAAGATAGGGAGAAATTGGAGAGAGTCCAGAGAAGAGCAACAAGGATGATTAGGGGGTCTGGAAAACATGAGCTATGAGGGAAGATTGAAAGAACTGGGTTTGTCTAGTCTGGCAAAAGGAAGACAGAGAGGGGACATGATAACCGTTTTGAAGTACCTAAAAGGTTATTACAAAGAGGAGGGAGAAAATTTGTTCTCCTTTCCCTCTGATGATAGGGCAAGAAGCAATGGGCTTAAATTGCAGCAAGGGAGGTTTAGGTTGGACATTCGGAAAAACTTCCCAACCGTCAGGGTGCTTAAGCACTGGAATCAATTGCCTGGGGAGATTGTGGAATCTCCATCACTGGAGATTTTTAAGATTAGGTTAGACAAACACCTATCAGGGATGTTCTAGATGGTGCTGGTCCTGTCATGAGTGCGGGGGGCGGGACTTGATGACTTCTTGAGGTCCCTTCCAGTTTTATGATTCTATGAAAGTGTTGACTGTTATATTATCATAATCTAACATGAGCTGTCCCAATATGAAATACCCTGACAATTATGCACCACTACGATGAAAATAATAAAAGTATCATAAAAATGAAAATAAAGTAGAAAACATTTCAAAACAAAAAGTTGTCATTTTTTTTTCTGAAATTAAATGTTCTGATGTCTTTTCATGGGAATTTTCACTGAAAGAGATATTATTTCATGAAAAAAAAATCATTTAAATTGATATGACATTGTGGGACAGTAAACTTTTAAGAACAATTTTCCTACCAGCCCCACTGTCAACCTTTTGGATGCACATGAGCATGTTATGTACTCTGTGGCCTTGCTAAAATATACCAAAACCAGACAGAGCACTTATGGAACAATGGGCCAAATGCTTGATTCCTAGTCACGTGCAGCTGTGTTCCAGCATTGTCAGAACAAATCATGGCAAAAGATGGAATCTCCATCTTTTATTTTTACAATCCAGCAGAGCTTTAAAATCCTGGAGGTTGCAGGTTCCTTTAAGAATTTCCTTTCATTGTAGGTAACTTAGTAACTTTTGAAGTAGGACTCGGGTCTGATGATAACTTTTTTTTTTTTTTTTAATAATCTTGTTCTTATCCCAGATAAACACCAACACAGGGATGCCATGGTAACATCCGGAGATACTTAGCATAGGTCCAGTGGGCATAATTAAAACTTCTTTGGGGAAAAAGAAAAGTTCTGTAATGACGCAAGTTGAAAACTAAATTTTCCTGTTAGACACACTTAATTACTTAGCTACAAGGTGAGAATATGCCATGCACAATAACAATTAGGGGAATCTCCAGACACTGAAGTAAACGTGGAACAAAAGAATTACAGACACTGGTTTGCTTCACTCACATTAGCCCAGCTCCCATGCCTGGTCTAATAGTTAAAACAAAGCAAAAATAAAAAATGGATTGATGAATATATCGACAACCAAAGCAAGAACTTTGGGTCACTCTGATCTATTGAGTTCTGTTGTTTGTTTTGTGTGGTTTCAACACTGGTGTGTTCATGAAAGTGTTTACAAACCCCAAACTTTTCACAGCTATTATTGCAAATTCTTCTGAAAATTGGTCCCAGAAAGAGCCCTTTCCCCCCTTTCATTATTCTCCAGGTGAAAAATGTCATCCCTTCAAGCGGGGAGTAGGAAGTATATTATATGGCTTGGGTGTCTTGTCTCACAAAAGAACAAATAGGAAAGTCTAAATAGTCAAGATGAGCAGCTTGTGAACAAACCATACGTTAACATCATTAGGCCCAGCTACTGTCCAAATACTTAGAAATACCAAATCCATTCAAAGGAAATAAGGTTCATTTGAGAAATGATTTGTTCAGCAAAAACGGAGTCTAATTCCCAGGGAATACTGTTTTAAAGGAATAGTTTGGCTTTGCCATGTGCCCGATCTGAGAGAAGTGTCAGAGTCTTGGTTTTGTGTCATTCCAGCTAGGCTAACATCACAGGTCTCTTACTATGGATCAGTGCAGGACTGGCTCCATCAGCCGGTAAGTGAGGGTGTGGGTGTTTATCCCCACTCCCAATACATATCTTGCACAGGTGAACAAAGGGCAGCCACTTGCGAAATCTGTGTGGCCTTTGATCCAGGTCCCAGTGAAATCAGTGGGAACCTTTCACAGGCTTTCACCCTAGGAACACAGCACCACTGGTACTGCTAGACTTCCCAAAGTTTCTGGGTTTCTCTTCCACACTAGTGGGGGTCCCACACTGAACATGGGGTGGAATACAAGCGGCATCCTGGAATGTAAGCAGCAGTGGCCAGGTCACCAGGCTTTTCCTCCCAACTCTAATCATCTAGTGCAGCCAGGGTATCTTTGAGAACTAATACTGGGTGAAATCTCATTGCCCCGGTTTTGTCACAGGCCTGGCCCTGTGTCACAGTTGTCAAAATATCATCTGGAGCAGAAATCCAAAGGTTCAGTCCTGTATACCAAGGATTAACACAAAAACACTGAAATCGACAAGGTGATTTTCCATTGATTTTGTTGGACACTGGGTCAGGTCTTAACTGAAGACAACTAATGGCTGTTCACGCACAACGGATATTGGCCTTTGAAGAATCATTCTAGACAGGACCTTTGTGATTAGTCCCAATTTAGGTCAAGTCTTTATGTCTCTCTAACAATAGAGACCTAACCAGAAGAACTATAAGGGTCATGATGTAGCCTAGATCATACTCTCCCAACCAAGCCATGAACAGAGATTTGGAGCTGTGCTAAAGCAATGCTTCAGCCATCTCTTTCTGGCCTCAGGGAAAAGGGAGCAGGAATGAGGGGTTGGGCCAGAGACCTCCCAGTCAATGAGCAAGAAACACAAAGTAGATGGAGAGGTACACAGGCTCCTGTGCTCCAGAAATTTGGCTTGTGATGGAGAAACGAAGGGCAGAGACGGGCTCCCCAATACAGACAATTAGCCCCTCTTCTGCCCCTCACTCTGTTCTTTCAATTTCCCACATCACTAACAACCCTGATCCATCCGTATCTTCAGACACCTAGAAGAAGTCAGGGAACAACTCTGTCCTCAATGTCTGGCCAACACCCTCCTACTATTGCCACATTAAAGAAATCCAGGGAAAATTGTACAAGAAAAAATGTTCAAAGGGTCTTAAGTTAGGTGTGACATCCCTATAATGTAGCCTCTAAAGCAGACACAATATCTGTTTTTCGGACTTGTCATTTCATTTGAACTAAGCGGGAGTCTGGTGGCACCTTAAAGACTCGCAGATTTATTTGGGCATAAGCTTTTGTGGGTAAAAAATCCCACTTCTTATGCATCTGAAGAAGTGGGTTTTTTTCCCATGAAAGTGGGGAAAAAGTGGGGTGAAAAGCAAGATCGAGCCCCAGCTTCACACCCCCATGTGCTTCTTCCTCAGTCACTTGTCCTTCTGTGACCTCTGCTACTCTTCCGCCATCATTCCCAAGATGTTGCTCAGCTTCTTAAGAGAGAACAAGGCCTTTCCTTTGCTGGATGTGCGGCACAGTCTTATGTGTTTGCATGATGGCTCAGACCACAACAACAGTACTTCTGCAGGCAAGCAAACAAACCCCACCCGAACAGGATAATACAGCAAGAATTTTGTTCAGTTTTACATTTTTCCCACTAGGTGGCGATAGCACCTTCTACCCTGCTAATACTTTGCAGTATTGCTGTAGCCATGTTATTCCTAGGGGGGATTGCAGCCGATCTGAAATCACGCCATACACTGCCCGGCGTGGAGACCAAGACTGTAAAGAGTGCCGAGTGCCTTAAATTGTTGGGGTGCTCAGCTTGAGACAGCTTGAGGAGGATCCTGGGAACTACAGGCCAGTCAGCCCCACCTCGGTCCCTGGAAAATCATGGAGCAGGTCCTCAAGGAATCAATTCTGAAGCACTTAGAGGAGAGGAAAGTGAGCAGGAACAGTCAGCATGGATTCACCAAGAGCAAGTCATGCCTGACTAATCTAATTGCCTTCTATGAGGAGGTAACTGGCTCTGTGGATGAAGGGAATGCAGTGGACATGTTGTTCCTAGACTTTAGCAAAGCTTTTGACCCAGTCTCCCACAGTATTCTTGCCAGCAAGTTCAAGAAGTATGGGCTGGATGAATGGACTATAAGGTGGATAGAAAGCTGGCTAGATTGTCGGGCTCAACGGGTAGTGATCAATGGCTCCATGTCTAGTTGGCAGCCGATATCAAGTGGAGTGCCCCAAGGGTCGGTCCTGGGGCGGGTTTTGTTCAATATCTTCATAAAAGATCTGGAGAATGGTGTGGATTGCACCCTCAGCAAGTTTGCAGATGACACTAAACTGGGAGGAGAGGGAGATATCCTGGAGGGTAGGGATAGGATCCAGAGGGATCTAGACAAATTGGAGGATTGGGCCAAAAGAAATCTGATGAGGTTCAACAAGGACAAATGCAGAGTCCTGCACTTAGGATGGAAGAATCCAATCCACCACTACAGACTAGGGACCGAAAAGCTCAGTAGCAATTCTGCAGAAAAGGACCCAGAGGTTACAGTGGACGAGAAGCTGGATATGAGTCAACAGTGTGCCCTTGTTGCTAAGAAGGCCAATGGCATTTTGGGATGTATAAGTAGGGGTATTGCCAGCAGATCGAGGGATGTGATCGTTCCCCTCTATTCGACATTGGTGAGGCCTCATCTGCAGTACTGTGTCCAGTTTTGGGCCCCACACTACAAGAAGGATGTGGACAAACTGGAAAGAGTCCAGCAGAGGGCAACAAAAATGATGAGGGGACTGGAACACATGAGTTATGAGGAGAGGCTGCGGGAACTGGGGATGTTTAGTCTGCAGAAGAGAAGAATGAGGGGGGATTTGAAAGCTGCTTTCAACTCCCTGAAAGGGGGTTCCAAAGAGGATGGTTCTAGACTGTTCTCAGTGGTAGCAGATGACAGAAGAAGGAGTAATGGTCTCAAGTTGCAGTGGGGGAGATTTAGGTTGGATATTAGGAAAAACTTTTTCACTAGGAGGGTTGTGAAGCACTGGAATGCGTTACCTAGGGAGGTGGTGGAATCTCCTTCCTTCGAAGTTTTTAAGTTCAGGCTTGAGAAAGCCCTGGCTGGATGATTTAATTGGGGATCGGTCCTGCTTTGAGCAGGGGGTTGGACTAGATGACGTCCTGAGGTCCCTTCCAACCCTGATATTCTATGATTCTATGATTCTGTGATAAAAGGGCTGGTTTTCAGAACATGCTTGACCACTCTCCCAGGCACTGTGAGGGCATCTCATGTTCCATACCCCAAAAGGGAGACATCCAAATGATCTAATTTGAAAATCGTTACCAGAGTGTTTAATTACACAATATGCAGTGGAAACCCTTGGGCATCTCAGACTTGATTTGCAGCAGCAGTGTAGATGTGCCCAGTCTCATTAGAGCGTTCATTGCATCTGGCAGGTAGTAAATTTCCTAGTACAGATAAGATCCACGAGTCAAGCTTTCTCAGGCAGACCCCACTGTACAGCCTGATTTGGATATCCCTTATCCTGCTCTAGGTCAGGAGCAACTCCTGTGAAATCAAAGGAGTAACAAGGGATGCAATGAGAGGTTAGACAAACACCTGTCAAGATGGACCTCTCCCTCCACTCTCATGTTCTTCTTCCTGTGTCACCATTGTGAATGAGGTCCCAATCAGCTAACTGGACCTGGATGCACTTTTTACCACTGTGCTCTGTGGCAGGCTTCCACATAGCAAGCCCCCTAGTCCAGCCTAGCAAAGAGCTGCAATTCTTTGGTGGCATTGATTCATCACTTACATCCACTGCTCGTAGATGGTTTTATGACTGGCGGTTGATTTTCTACTTAGTCCCCATTGTAGCTCGCTAAGAACCCAATGCTGCAAGCAGACATGCTTAATTTGAAGCTCATGCTGATGACTCCAGGGTTTTCTTTAGGCTAGAAAATAGGTAGTGATCATTTCTGGCTATGGGGGGTCCTTCAGGGAGTTCACAATGCAATTAGGCAGCTCTAGTATTTTGGATATCAATCAAAGATTCATAACTAGAACTGGTGTGAGAACTGCTAAGCTGGGTGTGTGCAGGCGTAGGTTGATTAACACCTGGAGCTGAGATTCCCCCAGGATGCATTGCTTCCTGCTGTTCTGGTCCCAGAGCTCAGTGCGGTTCTTGCCTTGGAATCTCTGTTCTCCATTCCGTGTGCTAATGGAGATGCCTCCCTGTCCCATCTTTGATGCAGATGAGGCCTGGGGGAGTTGCCTTAATCCTGTCCCCCTTGTCAGGAGGGGTTTAGGTGTGTCTCCCACTGCCTTCTATTGCTTCCTGTAAGTCTTTCTTCTGATCAGTTTTGGTTCAAGCAGAGGCTGGTGGGAGGGAGTGTCCCTCATGAGTCAGACAGGCTGGATACTGCGCCCCGGTTCCCCAAGAACACAGAGCTGACTGGTATCGGGCAGGGCCATTGTTTAATGCTATTTTTTCTTACATCTGCTAAATTAATAGGGCTTTAGCCAGGCACCTTGGTGGCCTCCAATCCTGGGGCGGGCCTATGGCTCAGTTCAGCCCTCCCATTACAACTTAGGGCAGCCTCGGAGCTGCAGTGAGTCACAGTGGATCGACAGCCCCTCAGCAGCTGGGGATCCCTAGTGGTGCTATCACCACCTAGAGGGAAAGATGTAAAACGGAATAGAATTCTTGCTCTTTGCCAGAATAATGAATATCATCCCATGAGGGTTGGTTGGTTTGTGTATTTAAATACTATTGTTTTGGGATGAGGCTGTAGTGTGCTGGGGAAAGCTCAACAGAGCACAAGACCACACTGTTCACACCCCCTTTTCTCTGGCCCCACCCCTAAACTGGCAACCGGCTAGAGCTAATGGTGCAGATATGGCTACCCCTTCTCTATGTTACCCAGCAACTCACCCATGGCAGGGGACTTCTCAACTTGGTGACTGGGTTGGCTTTGTGCCCCCTTCGTGCTACCAGCCTGATGCATGGGAGGAATAAAGGGGGGAAGGATTTGGATCATCCTGGAAAATCATATGAAGTGCAAGGTAACATCCCACAGTGGAAAGGAGGGTGTCTGTCCTTCTGAGAGTACAAGAGACAGAGCTTTCCCCAATTCCACCCTCACCCCACACCTCACATTCATAAGTGGTTGAGGGACTTATTTCTCTTTCCACCATGAGACATTCATTCACCATAAGAGGACTTCTCTGAAGACATGCTGCACCATTAGCAAATTCAGACTGAAAATAAGGCACCCATTTTAAGAGTGAAGGTAATTAAACACTGGAACAATTTACCAAGGGTCGTGGTGGATTCTCCTTGAAGGACGATTTTTAAATCAAGCTTGGTGGTATTTCTAAAAAAAATCAGCTCTCGGAATGATTTGGGGGCAGTTCTGTGGCCTACGTTGTACAGGTAGTCAGACTAGATGATGCCAAAGTCCCATCTGGCCTGAAAATCTATGAATCTAGGTTCTGAGAGAGCCTTGCCCTCCTGTGTGACATCACTAGAAGGCCGGGGATCATCCTAGAATCATGGAATATTAAGGTTGGAAGAGACCTCAGGAGGTCATCTTGTCCAATCCCCTACTCAAAGCGGGACCAACACCAACTAAATCAAGAATGCACATTCTGTCTTCCTTAGCTTGACCAGGGACAGGGGACTGCTGCAAGGACATTCTCCATGGGAGTGATTGTTCAGTAAAGGCCCATCTGACCTACAGAAATAAGCAAGTTGTGCGCTCTGCAGGAAGAGAGTTCAACTTTGCCATGCTCTTGAGCTAATGGTGTTCTAACGGAGTCTTGTCACAAGACTAAAGCTCTTGACTTACGAGGAGAGGCTGAGAGAACTGGGGTTATTTAGTCTGCAGAAGAGAAGAATGAGCGGGGATTTGATAGCAGCCTTCAATTACCTGAAGGGGGTTCCAAAGAGGATGGAGCTTGGCTGTTCTCAGTGGTGGCAGATAACAGAACAAGAAGCAATGGTTTCAAGTTGCAGTGGGGGAGGTCTAGGCTGGATGTTAGGAAAGTCTATTTGATTAGGAGGGTGGGGAAGCACTGAAATGGGTTCCCGAGGGAGGTGCTGGAATCTCCATCCTTAGAGGTTTTTAAGGCCCAGCTTGAGAAAGCCCTGGCTGGGATGGGATGATTTAGTTGGGGTTGGTCCTGCTTTGAGCAGTGGATTGGACTGGATGACCTTCTGAGGTCTCTTCCAACCCTAATCTTCTTTGATTCTATGCACTTATGTTATTGGACAAGAGAGATTCCCTATGCCAAAGGGCACTGACACTGATGAGCGAGAGCTACAGGAGGAGGTGGGAGTGGTTGAGAACCAGAGGCAGAGGAGGAGGGGGGGAAGGGTGAAGGAGCTGAGAGGAGAACACTGAAGATGGACAAGTTAGAGAAAGAGAGAGGAGTAGGAAGATGGGAAAGGGGATGAATGGAAGGAGATGCAATTCTAGATTTTAACCTTACAATTTGCCCCGAGTATGGGTCAGTGGGTAGCTACACCACCCAAGGAGACCAGAAACAATCACAGTTTCTGTGATGCTTAGTGGGGGAGATTCCTCCCACTCCTTGTCATCTCCCCCACCCGCTTGCTTCCAGAGGGGTCTATTGGGTGAGCAGCCCCTGCCATCTCCATTATGGCCAGAATCCATGACTTGAGCATCATTGAGCAAGGGGCGAGGGGAGAGGCCTTATTCTCCCTTGCTGAGGAAGGACTGTGACAATCTAGCCCTGAGAGAGGGGGCAGGGAGAATGGAAATCACACGAGGAGAAAGTCGCCATGGAAAGACTTAGGGGAAAGCGACGGGGAGATGTGAAAGGGAGGGGAGAGAAGGGAGAATAAAAAATAAGAATAAAGGAGCTGTTGCTGGTTAATATTATTATTCATCAGGGCGCGTGGGGTCAGCGTGGGATAGCAGACCGATTCCCGGGTGTGTTTGCTGTAATTAGAGTCATGGGGTTGGAAGAAGGATGACAACATCATTTTGTAGGACAAGAAGGGATTTGGAGACCCGGACACCTTCCACTGGGGTAACTCCATTGACATCCCATTTTCTCCCTCAATCTCCATTCCTCCCCACGCCCAGGATATTCGTGACACCAACGCCACTTGTCTCCCAGCGCACAGTGAAAGCAGTGGAATGAAACATACCCCTAGCTCTGCCCTGGGTAATGTGCAGACATGGGACCGTTTAATAACAAAAGGAACAAAGAGTGCAACAGATTAAACCCCAGTGTACGAGTTACAGTGGGGGTGGCTTTAGCCGACCCAGTGCGTTTTAATGGTGTGTTGTGCGTCTTGGTGAACCTGATTGCTTCAGGGATCATGTCCCCCAGGTCACCAAGAACAGTGTAAAACCTTCTGAATTCTCCCGAGTAGCAGCTTCTCTTCATGGGGGAAGCAAAGATATATCTCTCTGTCTTCTGCAGGTACATGCATTTGGACTGAATCATGCTTACATACAAATTCAGACACTGTGGTCATCACCCGGGATTGAACCAAGATCTTTGGAAGCCAAAGCATCACATTCTATGCCTTCTGCTAAAGGAAAAAACCCTCATCTTTTGGAGAAAGCAGCAGTTTACAGGTGCCGGGGGCGGGGGTGGTGTGGTGTGTGCATTATGTTATGACTCTGGGATTTCATAGCAAGTAATGCAAAGCCCATTTTCATTTTCTGAACAGGCTTAATGATCACACTAAGTAACCCAGAACTGAAATGGCAGATCCCACCTTGTATGAATTGGGAAGAGCACCGCTTGGCACAAACTCTCACCCCTTGTTTTCAGCCCAACATTCTCATGCAATAGTCAGAAGTCACTGTTTGCTGCTGTGTGTAGGAACAGCCATGCCCATGGGTGGGGCATAGTTAACCCACTGGAATGATCAGCCCTGAACATCTGGCGCTGTGGCCTAAGGCCTTTTCTTGATTCAGCAGGGGAGTCCCCTAAGAAACTAACCTCCATAATTTCTTCCCTTCCTCTCGTTCTAGGAAGGGGATAGAATTCCTGAGCCTCCTGCCTGCCCACGTCACTGCAGCTCCCTGGTCTTGGTTGGGAGGAGATGAAAAAGGGAAATCACTCAACAGTGACCGAGTTTGTTCTCTCAGGACTGACAGATCGTCCGGAGCTTCAGGTCCCTCTCTTTGTGTTGTTCCTAGTGATCTACATTGTCACCTTGGTAGGGAATCTGGGGATGATCGTGTTAATCAAGATTGACTCCCGTCTCCACAGCCCCATGTACTTTTTCCTCGGTCATTTGTCTTTCTCTGATCTCTGCTATTCCTCCATAATTTCCCCTAGGATGCTGCTGAACTTCTTAGCCAAGAGTAAAGGGATTTCGTACAATGCCTGCGCTGTGCAAATGTATTTCTTTGGTACTTTTGGTCATGTAGATTGCCTCCTGCTAGCTGTGATGGCATATGACCGTTATGTGGCCATCTGTAACCCGCTGCTCTATACAGTCACCATGTCCCGATGGCTCTGTCATCAGCTGGTGGCTGGGGTGTATGCCGTGGGTTTGCTGGACTCAGTGGTACACACCGTTTTTACTTTTCGTTTATCATTCTGCAGCTCCAATGCCATCAATCATTTCTTCTGTGATATTCTGCCGGTATTGTCGCTCTCCTGTTCCGACACACGCATGAATGAGATTGTGATGTTTGCCTCGACTGGCTGCGTGGTCGTGAGCAGCATTGTGATCATTCTCCTCTCCTACGCATATATCATTATCACCATCCTGCGGATCCGCTCCGCCGAGGGCAGGCGCAAAGCCTTCTCCACCTGCACCTCCCACCTGACGGCCGTGGCCATGTTCCATGGCTCCCTCCTCTTCATGTATTTCCGACCCTCCACCAGTTACTCCCTGGACACTGACAAAATAGCCTCTGTGTTCTACACGGTGGTGATCCCCATGCTGAACCCCTTGATCTACAGCCTGAGGAACAAGGAGGTGAAAGATGCCCACTGGAAAGTGATGCACAAATTGCTCACTTTCTCTTGATCCTGTTTACTCCATACTGCGTTACTGATTGGGAGGTGGAAGCAGGAGAACTCAGTTCCCGCTCCACTGCAATCTCATTCCTCATCATGCAGGTTATCACTGAGCTTTATTTGGATTGTTTTTTTTTTCTTTTAATGTGTTCCAACAATGTCTGGCAGCCCCAGAAAGGTTCAAGAAGGTTGTGACGCTTTCTGGGGGAATTCAGGATTGTGAGTCACCCTGTCTCTCTCATGTACCAGTGAGCAAGCAACTTGCAGAGGCTAAATTATTTTTGTCAGCTCTCGGACTAGCCAGCTTGTTGACCCTCCTCCATCCCCACCCTCCAACCATTCTCCTCCAAAGCTCAGCCAGCCTTTACTTTGCCTTGCAGGTCACCTCAGTTGCACTCCAACCCTGAAAGCTCCTTGAAACATGTTTCCTGGCAGTATCCAGCCCCTATCCCTGGGCTGTCACCGAAATGACTGAGTCCACTGTCTTCAGAGAGATAGTGTACACCCCAGCCTGCTCAATCAGCTGAGGATTCGCGCTTTAATATATTACACTGAGATGAACTGAGAGTCAAACCAAGAATACCTTTTCTAAAAATGAGCAGAGGTTTAAGCAAAGATAATAGAAACAGAAAATGGTTCCAAATGAAAGAAAAAGTACAGTACATTTTCTCCTGACTAAAACTCAACAGGCTGCAATCCTTATCTGAGGGCTTATCTCCACTACTAGGTGGGTCGATGCTGCAGCGATCGATCCACACCAAACGCACTCCCGTAGACTCTGGTACTCCATCAGAACGAGAAGAGTAAGGGGAGTTGACGGGGGAGTTTCTCCCTTTGACCCCCTGGTGTGGACCCTGTGGTAAGTAGATCTAAACTACTTCAACTTGAGTTACGCTGCTAACATAACTCAAATTGTGTAGCTAAGCTTGACTTTTCCCTGGAGCGTAGACCTGACCTGAGACTGTTTCTCACTTAAAGGCACCTCCTCAGCAGTACCAACCCACATGGCTGGGGATCTGCTGTTCATGGACCTCTTTGTCCCCCTCAGTGATGAAGCACAAAATGTCTTTCCCCCTTCTTCTTATAGACCCGTATGCCTTTGAAATGTATTCTTGTACCTCCAGAGTTCCTCTGTCTTGCTGGTGAGTGGATGCCTTGCTGTCTAGCTGGTTTTCTCACCCTTTTGTTAACGGGCTTTTCCGGTTGACTTCAAATGCAAATATAATTCCCATTGTCTCTGGCCTACCCTGTTCCATTTACATTGGAGAGCTAGGCAGACCGATATGTCAAGATGGCTGCAATGGCTCAAAAGTGTAAATACCATCCCAAAGGCAGCCTGTTAACAACCAGGGCACAACCCCCAAATTGGTTGCGAGATCTAGCCTTAGATTTCACCGACCAATTTGCAAGTGTAAACTCCATGGTCATTACAACAACCTTAACATGGAATCACAGATAGTCTCCTCGGGTACTTTATCTATCTTGCCACCAATGTAAGGTTACCTCTGTGATCGATGGTTTCTTACACTGAAGATCTCAGCAATCTTAATATTTCTCTTAGTCCTAAAAGACCAGTGGCTTAGCCCAGGTCAATTGCGCCTTCGATCTCACACTGAAGACACTTGTAGTTAGTCCTATAAGAAACTATCTAAAGATTTATGAACTAGGAGAAAAGAAATGAGAGTTCTTTACAAGATTACATCTGGTAAACACACACCCAGATGAGTTAATCAGGTTTCAAAAGGTACTAGAAGCGTCTATAATAAGCAAGCTGCATGCATCTTTCAGGGCGAAACCAGGCTAAATCTTATGCTTTGTAATCTTTGCCCCTCAGAGTCCAAGCAGAAGAAAAGACAGTTCTTCCTTTTTAGGGGTTTTTTATTGATTTATTTTTAATGATTATTCTGCTTCAAGTTGCAAGTGGAGCTGTTGGGAGCAAATCACTTGCACATCTCCTCTTCTGGGGGCGGGAGGGAGCCGTCAATGAAGTCTGTTGTGCTCTGATGTTCCACGGTGGTTGGTGGGTGTTGATGGGTCTCTTTTGTTGGACAGAAGATAACATCTCCTGTTAGAAACTTGGAGTCCGGTGGTACCTTAAAGACTAACAGCTTTATTAAGGCATAAGCTTACCCTAATAAATCTGCAAAAAGAAAAGGAGGACTTGTGGCACCTTAGAGACCAATACATTTGTTAGTCTCTAAGGTGCCACAAGTCCTCCTTTTCTTTGTGCGGATACAGACTAACACGGCTGCTACTCTGAAACCTAATAAATCTGTTAGTTTTTAAGGTGCTACCGGACTCTTTGTCGTTTTTGTGAATACAGACTAACACGGCTACCCCTCTGATGCATGTTAGAAACTGGTATCTCACACTTGTTCATGCTTTTCTCCTGTCTGGTGACTTCCTGTTACAAGCACTTAAATATAACCTAATAACAGACGTGGGATAGAGGCACTATAAGTGAGATGAATGCTGGCAGAAACTTACAAGCATTTCATAACCTCTAAACTCTAAACACAGTCCTATAATTCTCATGCCTATTTTAACAATACAAAGACACAGGGGAGCCAGACTGTTTCCAGCTTTGTAGTTGTCTTCGTTCAGCTTTGGCATGAGCTGGCATGTGGTCTGTCAGGGTCACAAGGCAAACAGACATTTCTTTGTCTTGGAGAAACTTGTTTACCAGCCCTGCCTGGTTTCGTCATTTGAGCATATTGTTAGTACATATCCATAGCTTTCTAATTGTTACATCACACAATGCGTATGAAGACCGGTATGATATCAGTTTTCATTTGATTCCTTACCCGATGTTCTTTATAGAGAAATACCATCACATCAATGCGTTAGGTGTAGTGAATTTGTCAGGGCTGACAGGAGTTGCTTATCATGACATGGGACTCTTTGCCAGTGGGCACTGAGGGGTTGTTAGGGTTACATGTATAAATATACAAATATATATGATGTGCTTTGCAAGTACGCAATTGTCTGTATTGGGAGAGAAATAGGGCACCTAATCCATCTCCCTCTTCTTTGACATGGAGTTGGTTTCATTAGACAGTGGCAAGTGTGGAGTGCAGGATTTCTGTGGCTGCACCAAAGGGAAGTTCACACACCGTGCTGGTTCTCTGCTGTCCTTCATGTGTTCTGTGCTGTCCAAATCAGTTGTAGAGATTGTCACCTGGCTTGTTGTCCATGCACCAAGCATGGAAAGAGGCTTTCAGTCAGAATGGCCTTTCTTTTAGGTTAAGAGAACAACAACACACGGAAGAACAAATGTAAAGTTTCATTATAAAGTGCACTGTTTGTGGACACTGCCAACAATGCCTCTCTGCCATGGAAATTGGCCAAACCGGACAGTCTCTATGCAAAAGAATAAATGGACACAAATCAGACATCAAGAATTGTAACATTGAAAAACCAGTAGGAGAGCACTTCAATCTCCCTGGACACTCAATAACAGACTTAAAAATGGCCATTCTTCAAGAAAAAATCATCAAAAACAGACTTCAGCGAGAAACTGCAGAACTGGAATTAATTTGCAAACTTGACACCATCAGATTAGCCCTGAATAAAGACTGGGAGTGGCTGGGTCACTACAAAACATAATTTTCCCTCTGTTGATACTCACAGCTTCTTGTCAACTGCTGGGGCCTGGGCCACATCCACCTTGATTGAATTGGCCTCATTAGCACCACAAAAAGTAATTTTCCCTCTGTTGATATTCACCCCTTCTTCTCAACTTGTAAATAACTGTTGGGAATGGGCCACATCCACCCTAATTGAATTGGCCTCGTTGGCACTGACCACCACACTTGGCAAGGCAACTCCCATCTTTTCATGTGCTGTATATTTATACCTGCCTACTGTATTTTCCACTCCATGCATCTGATGAAGTGGGTTATAGCCCACGAAAGCTTATGCCCAAATAAATTTGTTAGTCTCGAAGGTGCCACAAGGACTCGTTGTTTTTACTGATACAGACTAAACCGGCTACCCCTCCAAAACCTCTAGGACAGTGAACTGAATAGCAAAATGGCATCTATGGGTGAGGAGGCGGGATGGCATTTTTTGTAAAAGTGAAATAAACAGGAAAAAAGTCATACCCCACACAACATATTTACACCCCATCACCATGTTTACTGTGAGTTCTTTCTTTTCGGTCTCCTGGAAAATATTCTAGACTCTGAAGAGCAGGGATTCAGGGAACGTTATAGCTCAGGGCATGGTGAATGGGATATGGATAGCTCTGGACCCGGAACTAATTTTTCAGTTTGCTGAAAAAAAAAATTCCGCTTCACCCAAACTGGAAAACCACCAAAAATATTTGTGAATTCAAAGCGTCAGCCAAAGAAATATTCATTTTGGGTTGATTGAATCATTTCAATACCAGGACTTTCAGTGGCAACGTGTGGGAGGGACAAACTGGGTCAGGTGCCCTTTTTTCACAGCGGCCCACACAAGCCCCCAGAGTTTCCTGTTGGTGCCCCCTCCCATTTTCAAGAGTCACTCCTGACCACTTTACCATCTCCTCCTCCGACATGGTACCCGATTCCTGGCCAAAAAAACCATGGCTAAAACTATGCGTGGAAAGTTTCACCCTCTTCTAGCTAAATTTTGTGTCTCGGTCACGGTGTCAAGTGATGATGATGAGCAGGGGCGTGCACAACGGGGGACAAGCAGGGGCACGGCCCCCCCAGAATCTCTGCCACTGCCTGCAGCTTCTACACTGGCCCCCGCCCCTAGATTCCCTCCCCCGCTCTTTCCCCCTTTCTGCCAGGGTGGAAGTCGGGCTGACCATGGCTGGAGATGTGCCTGGGAACGGCACTCCAGCTCGCACTCCCGCTGAATCCCACTAGATGGCACCCAGAACAGGGAAGCCGGGTTGGCGGCAGAGTTCTGCTAGGGGGGGCCCAGGGAGCCCTGCCCCTTTCTCGTCCGAGGCCACCAGGAAGTGTTCGGAGCCCGGGACAATGGGGGGTGGAGGCAGCGGGATGCTGGGAGGATGGGTGGGGATCCCAGGGAGGCAATGGGAGCTCAAGGGGTGGGGAAGGCAGCAGGGCCTGGAGGAATGGGGGAGTGGGGGTCAGTATTTAAAGTGTCCCCCCCAAAATAGGTTTCAGAGTAGCAGCTGTGTTAATCTGTATTCGCAAAAAGGAAAGGAGGACTTGTGGCACCTTAGAGACGAACCAATTTATTTGAGCATAAGCTTTCGTGATTTACAGCTCTCTTCATCGGATGCATCTCTAAGGTGCCACAAGTACTCCTTTTCTTTTCCCCCCCAAAATAGTTACATTTAAATGCCTGTGCATGCCCCTGATTATGAGTAGAACGGGTTACGGAGCCTTTCAACTTCAAGGCCCTTTGCTTACTGAGGCTAAGATCAACAATGCTGAGTGTTTGGTCGGTCCACTCCCTTCGCCCTTTAACACCAAGATGCACAATGTTAAAGAACTCATAAAGTGCTCTGGTGTTTGCTGACAACTGCAGTAAAAGTAGGTAGATAGATAGATAGATAGATACTTCACTCCAGGGTTCACAGATAATTCCATTTCTATCTATCTATCTATCTATCTATCTATCTATCTAAAGGGACAATATTAGCCATGTTATTTTCACTTTGCTGATTTGCTGCTGACATCTGTCTATTAATATATCTATCACATCTATTTAAGAATGAATGGATTTGTGTGTATTAAAATAATCTCTCATCTCATATAAAACATATTTGCCTCTTTGCATTCTCAATAACCGGAGGCAGCATTTTCAAAGGCATCTGCTAATTATGAGTCTCTCTTGGACAGCTATGGAAGAGGGTGCCCTAAACTCTTCCTGCCTCTCGTAGTCTCCAATACTGACTTTTTAGCTATTCGAGGGATTCCTTCATGAAAGTACATTACAAATCACATGTGCTGTCCAGGCAGCTTTGTAAACAGCTGGTGGCTGGGTTGTACGCTGTGGGGTTGGTGGATTCAATGATACACACATGTTGTATGTTTCAGCTGTCATTTTGGAGTTCCAACATCATCAAACATTTCTTCTGAGTCAACCGCCCACTGGTGGTGCTCTCCTGCTCTGACATCCGCATCAATGAGATTGTGATGTTTGCTTTCATGTGCTGCGTTGTCGTGATCAGCCTTGTGACTGTCCTCCTCTTCTATGTCTATATCACCTCTACCATCCTGCAGATCTACTTCGCCAAGGGCCAGCGCAAAGCCTTCTCCTCCTGCACTTTCCACTTGACCTCAGTGGTCATGTTTCACGGCACCCTCCTCTTCATGTATTTACGCCCCACCTCCAGCTATTCCATGGACACAGACAAAATGGTTTCAGCATTTTACGTGCTGGAGATCCCCATGGTGAACCTCCTCATCTACAGCCTGAAGAACATGGAGGTAAAGGACGCCTTAAGGAATGCAAGTTTCCCAGACACTTCAGTTTAAACACACTGGATTAGATAACCAATAAAATAAAATCTATCTGTGTAGTCACTAAACTTAAGTGAGTACAAATAATGAGGCATAGATGTCAGACATGGTTACAAGAAGAATAAAGCTAAAATGCAACTTGTGCCTAACTTAACAAACGATGTGAAATTCAAAGCAAAGGTTTTATCCCCACATGCTTTCAGCAGTCTAACTGACCAAACTTCTTCGGTCAGGATCCCTCTCCCAGTCCAATGGCTGCTTTCTTTATCCCGTCACATGCAGTGAATAAACAGGCATAGAGCGAGAGAGAGGTGCATAGGAATGTTTGCCACTTCTTTTTATAGTCCTATCTCCCTTTTGAGAAACATTTCCACCTGGTTATCAGGAGACAAAATGTCCTTGTGCAAGGATGTTTCCTTGCTGCTTTTTCCTCATCTTTTTGAGCTTCTTTGTTTTCAATTCCTGCTTGATAACTCTGTTTACTGCTTAAATATAAAATGAAGCAGAGCACACATTTCTTTGTTAAAGATAGAGCTGTTCGCCAACCTCAGTCTGAAATATATTAATAAGAACTTAAGAACATAAGAATGGCCATACTGAGTCGGAGCAAAGGTCCATCGAGACCAGTGTCCTGTCTTCTGAGAGTGGCCAATGCCAGGTGCCCCAGAGGGAATGAACAGAACAGGGAATCTTCTAGTGATCCATCCCATCGCTCATTCCCAGCTTCTGGCAAAGAGAGGCTAGGGACACCATCCCTGGCCAGCCTGGCTAATAGCCATTGATGGACCTAGCCTCCATGAATGTATCGAGTTCTTTTTTGAACCCTGTTATAGTCTTAGCCTTCACAATATTCTCTGGCAAGGATTTCTCAGGTTGGCTGTGCATTGTGTGAAAAAATACTTCTTTGTGTTTGCTTTAAACCTACTGCCTATTCATTTCATTTTGTGGCCCTTAGTTCTTGTGTTATGAGAAGGAGTAAATAACACTTCCTTATCTACTTTCTCTCCACCAGTCATGATTTGGGAGACCTCTATCATATCCCCCCCTTAGATATCTATTTTCCAAGCTAGAAAGTCCCAGTCTTATTCATCTCTCCTCATACAGAAGCTGTTCCATAGCCCTAATCATTTTTGTTGCCCTTTTCTGAACCTTTTCCAATTCATCTCCTTAGAGATGGGGCGACCACATCTGCATGCAGTATTCAAGATGTGGGAGTATTCAAGAATGTGGGAGAATACAAGTATTCATTGTATACAGGCAATATTATAGTTTCTGTCTTATTATCTATCCTTTTCATAATGATTCCCAACAGTTTGTTCACTTCTTTGACTACTGCTGCACATTGAGTGGATGTTTTCAGAAAACACCATACAATGTAATCTTATAACTTCACATACAATGTTGCCACATGTATTTTATCAGGACAATATGTTCAGCAAATTATGAGTTTTCAAATGATACATTATAAGGCATACTTTAAAAACCAAAAAAACAAAACAAAAATCAACACAAACAATTCCACCCCCACCACAAGTTACACTCTCCCAAACACAAGAGAAAAAAGTCACCTATTTGAACATATGAAACATAGAATGTGAGAGGACTCCTGTCTGTGAAGCATACCAAACACGTGTAGCCACACCCATAGCCCTATGTAATCAGCAGCACAATCAGAACAAATTCCATGGGAACAACCCCTAGATTGCACAGTAACACCCTTCAAAGTCTGTGGGAATGTCAATTTATTCTATCGCCAGGAAACTCTTCACTCCCACCCCTCCCACCTCCAAAAAACCACAGCGCAATGGTGATTTACACCATCTGCGGATCTGGCCCAATGACTCCCAGGAAGAGGCATCCATTGACAGCAGCAGGGGATGTGGTCTAATGGGTAGCATCCATATTATGGTTACCTCTTTAAGCAAGTCTATCCATATCCAGCAGACCTAGGCACAGTGCAGACAGGCCCTGAGCATCCTCAGGAGGCATAAGTTGAGGAATGTAGAAGGTCCAATGATGCCCGTGTGATGTCACTATAAGGCAGGGGAGGATGCACATTCTCTCTTCCCTAGCTTCACCAGGTTGCTGGGCAGGGACAAGAGGCTTCCACTAGCAACATCTCCATGCAGGAGATTGTGCAGGAAGGGCTCATCTCGATTTCAGAAGCAATCAAGTCCTGAGACCTGTGGGAAGAGAATGGATATTTGCAATGCATAGGAGCTGTTAGTGTTACTACTGGGTCATTTCAGAAGATGAAATCACTGGCCATGCATTGAAGAGATCCCAGCATGGAAGGGCACATAAATTAAATTGTCCCGTCTTTCACGGGGACTTTACTATTTTTCATTCTTGAATTGCTCTTTTCCTGTGAAATAAAAGGCATTTGCCTAGAAAGATGAAGGTTACTCTTTGCATGTGAAACCATAAAAATCAAGCTCTTCCTCTCATCTGTCAAAACCTGCACCACCATCGTCCAACACGCCATTTTTATAATAGTGATTCCATTCAGAAGGGTCATTTCCACAGTTCCCTTTCAGGTGTGTGCCTGGGTGACCACGCCTGAGGCAGTGAAGGGCAATGCGCTTAATTAGGTGCCTGGACCCTGGAGAGGATGCACGTGTAAGATAGGTGGTGGCCTTGGGAGGAATAGGGAGTAGGTGAGAGAGCAGTGGAGTGAGATGGGGATTGAGGGGAAATTGGGACGTGCAGGGCTGCACTGGCTGGAAAGAGACGTGACTCTCTCCAGCTCCAGGGCAGCGGGTGCCGGGGAGAGATGACCCTCCTTCCCAGCCCCAGCTCAGTGGCTGCTGTGGTGCAGGAGAGACCCCGCTCTCCCTAAACAAAGGCTAAAACATAATGGAAATCACATGTCGAGACAAGTGATTTCCATTAAGTTTTAGCATGTGTTTGGGGAGAGGTATAGGAAACCATTAAGCCCAGATCTTTGCTATCTGGGGTAGTTTTGTCTCTTCAGAGTACTCCCATTGACTCATAAGTAGCAAGCAGCACTAGGGTTGGTGAGGATGCTGCTAGGTGTTTTGTAGGATAAAGACCTTATTTGCAAGCTCTTTGAAGTGGGGATCTCTCTTCAAAGTCCAAAGCCATGTGTTGATGTCCTGCAGCACATGTAAAAACATAACGAGTCAGTCTACTCCAAGTTTTTGAGTTGGTGAGACACACAGTGTGAAACCAGGAGAACTTCACCTGTTTCTACAGAGCTCTGTTGCCCTTCTACAGTGTGGGTCCTAAACACTCATTTAAAATACCCAAGACCAACCACTTGATGTTTTCCTTCCCTTCATATTTTCAGTGTTGTCACTTGTTTGTTTGTGGCTTTGTTTTGCCATCTGTGTCACTTTATTACTTATTTTTACTGTTTTGAGTGTGTGAAATATTATTCAAATTAAGAATGGAGATTCCAGAGAAATTGTAGAAGCCTGAGTGAATGCCTTTTACTCTCCTTTCCAGTATCAGCAAATATTATATTCCTATTTGCAGTGAGAGCATTTCTAGTTGACTCATCCATTTATTTAAAGGTATTTAAATTTATTTAAAGACCAGTTGGGAATTCCAGTCCTATCTCCCTGCCAGGGCAGCAAAATCGCCTTAGGGTCTTTTGTTCAGGCTCGTTGGAAATATTCCAGCTGTCCCAGCTTCCCAGTAGAGATTATTCTGCATTCTGACTGAGCTCTGTGTCAGCCTGTTTGTGTGTGTTTGGTGTGCTGTTGGCACTGTGTGTGTTGTATGAAGTGGGCACTGTGTGTGTGTGTTTAGTGGGCATTATGTGTGTGTGTGTGTGTGTGTGTGTGTGTTTGCTTGGTGTGCAGTGGGCAGTATCTGTGTGCATGTTTTGGGGGGTACTGTGGATCTGAACATCAGGTGGAGGCAGGTGCGTGTCCCTTGCCTTGCCCACGGCTAAGGCTGGTGTCCCCCCTCCTCCCAGTGCAGGGCTCCTTGTAAGATCATAGAATCATACTACTCGAAGGGACCTTGAGAGGTCATCTAGTCCACTCCCCTGCACTCATGGCAGGGCTCAGTATTATCTAGACCATCCCTGGAAGGTATTTGTCTGACCTGCTCTTAAAAATCTCCAGTGGTAGAGATTCCACAACCTTCTTGGCCTAGTTAATCCAGTGCATAGCCACTCTAAGCCCTGGTCTACACTAGGACTTTAGGTTGAATTTAGCAGTGTTAAATCGATGTAAACCTGCACCCGTCCACACGAAGAAGCCCTTTATTTCGACTTAAAGGGCTCTTAAAATCGATTTCCCTACTCCACCCCTGACAAGTGGATTAGCGCTTAAATCGGCCTTGCCGGGTCAAATTTGGGGTACTGTGGACACAATTCGATGGTATTGGCCTCTGGGAGCTATCCCAGAGTGCTCCATTGTGAACAGCACTCTCAACTCAGATGCACTGGCCAGGTAGACAGGAAAAGAACTGCGAACTTCTGAATCTCATTTCCTATTTGGCCAGCATGGCAAGCTGCAGGTGACCATGCAGAGCTCATCAGCAGAGGTGACCATGATGGAGTCCCAGAATCGCAAAAGAGCTCCAGCATGGACTGAACGGGAGGTACGGGATCTGATCGCTGTATGGGGAGAGGAATCCGTGCTATCAGAACTCCTTTCCAGTTTTCGAAATGCCAAAACCTTTGTCAAAATCTCCCAGGGCATGAAGGACAGAGGCCATAACAGGGACCCGAAGCAGTGCCGCATGAAACTTAAGGAGCTGAGGCAAGTCTACCAGAAAACCAGAGAGGCGAATGGCCGCTCCGGGTCAGAGCCCCAAACATGCTGCTTCTATGATGAGCTGCATGCCATTTAGGGGGTTCAGTCACCACTACCCCAGCCGTGTTGTTTGACTCCTTCCATGGAGATGGAGGCAACACGCAAGCAGATTTTGGGGATGAAGAAGATGATCATGAGGAGGAGGTTTTAGATAGCTCACAGCAAGCAAGCAGAGAAACCACTTTTCCTGACAGCCAGGAACTGTTTCTCACCCTGGACCTGGAGCCAGTACCCTCCGAACCCAGCCAAGGCTGCCTCCTGGACCCGGCAGGCAGAGAAAGGTCCTCCGGTGAGTGTACCTTTTAAAATAGTATACATGGTTTAAAAGCAAGCATGTGAAAGTATTAATTTGCCCTGGCATTCGCAGCTCTCCTGGATGTACTCCCAAAGCCTTTGCAAAAAGTTTCTGGGGAGGGCAGCCTTATTGCGTCCTTCATGGTAGGACACTTTACCACTCCAGGCCAGTAACACGTACTCAGGAATCATTGTACAACAAAGCATTGCAGTGTATGTTTGCTGGCATTCAAACAAAATCCGTTCTTTATCTCTCTGTGTTATCCTCAGGAAAGTGAGATATCATTCATGGTCACCTGGTTGAAATAGGGTGCTTTTCTTCAGGGGACACTCAGAGGAGCCAGTTCCTGCTGGGCTGTTTGCGTATGGCTGAACAGAAATGTTCCTCGCTGTTAGCCATGGGGAGTGGGAAGGGTTGAGGGGGTAGCCACGCAGTGGGGGGAGGCAAAATGCGACCTTGTAATGAAAGCACCTGTGCTATGTATGTAATGTTAACAGCAAGGTTTACCCTGAAAGAGTGTAGCCACTGTTTTATAAAATGTGTCTTTTTAAATGCCGCTGTCCCTTTTTTTTTCTCCACCAGCTGCATGTGTTTCAATGATCACAGGATCTTCTCCTTCCCAGAGGCTAGTGAAGATTAGAAAGAAAAAACAACACACTCGTTATGAAATGTTCTCTGAGCTCATGCTGTCCTCCCACACTGACAGAGCACAGACGAATGCGTGGAGGCAAATAATGTCAGAGTGCAGGAAAGCACAAAATGACCGGGAGGAGAGGTGGCGGGCTGAAAAGAGTAAGTGGCAGGCTGAAGACAGGGCTGAAGCTCAACTGTGGTGGCAGCGTGATGAGAGGAGGCAGGATTCAATGCTGAGGCTGCTGGAGGATCAAACCAGTATGCTCCAGTGTATGGTTGAGCTGCAGCAAAGGCAGCTGGAGCACAGACTGCCACTACAGCCCCTGTGTAACCAACTGCCCTCCTCCCCAAGTTCCATAGCCTCCACACCCAGATGCCCAAGAAAGCGTTGGGGGGGCCACCGGCCAACCAGCCACTCCACCACAGAGGATTGCTCCTCAAAAAGAAGGCTGGCATTCAATAAATTTTAAAGTTGTAAACTTTTAAAGTGCTGTGTGGCATTTTCCTTCCCTCCTCCACCACCCCTCCTGGGCTACCTTGGTAGTCATCCCCCTATTTGTGTGATGAATGAATAAAGAAAGCATGAATGTGAAGCAACAATGACTTTATTGCCTCTGCAAGCAATGATCGAAGGGAGGATGGGAGGGTGTTTAGCTTACAGGGAAGTAGAGTGAACCAAGGGGCGGGGGGTTTCATCAAGGAGAAACAAAGAGAACTTTCACACTGTAGCCTGTCCAGTCATGAAACTGGTTTTCAAAGCTTCTCTGATGCGTACCGCGCCCTCCTGTGCTCTTCTAAATGCCCTGGTGTCTGGCTGCACGTAACCAGCAGCCAGGCAATTTGCCTCAACCTCCCACCCAACCATAAACGTCTCCCCCTTACTCTCATAGATATTGTGGAGCACACAACAAGCAGTAATAACAGTGGGAATATTGGTTTTGCTGAGGTCTAAGCGAGTCAGTAAACTGCGCCAGCGCACTTTTAAACGTCCAAATGCACATTCTACCACCATTCTGCACTTGCTCAGCCTGTAGTTGAACAGCTCTTGACTACTGTCCAGGCTGCCTGTGTACGGCTTCATGAGCCATGGCATTAAGGGGTAGGCTGGGTCCCCAAGGATAACTATAGGCATTTCAAGATCCCCAACAGTTATTTTCTGGTCTGGGAAGAAAGTCCCTTCCTGCAGCTTTTGAAACAGACCAGAGTTCCTGAAGATGCGAGCGTCATGTACCTTTCCCGGCCATCCCACGTTGATGTTGGTGAAACGTCCCTTGTGATCCACCAGTGCTTGCAGCACTATTGAATAGTACCCCTTGCGGTTTATGTACTCGCTGGCTTGGTGCTCCGGTGCCAAGATAGGGATATGGGTTCCGTCTATGGCCCCACCACAGTTAGGGAATCCCATTGCAGCAAAGCCATCCACTATGACCTGCACATTTCCCAGGATCATTACCCTTGATATCAGCAGATCTTTGATTGAGTTGGCTACTTGCATCACAGCAGCCCCCACAGTAGATTTGCCCACTCCAAATTGATTCCCAACTGACCGGTAGCTGTCTGGCGTTGCAAACTTACACAGGACTGTCGCCACTCGCTTCTCAACTGTGAGGGCTGCTCTCATCTTGGTATCCATGCGCTTCAGGGCAGGGGAAAGCAAGTCACAAAGTTCAATGAAAGTCCCTTACGCATGCAAAAGTTTCGCAGCCACTGGGAATCATCCCAGACCTGCAATACTATGCGGTCCCACCAGTCTGTGCTTGTTTCCCGAGCCCAGAATCGGCTTTCCACAGCATGAACCTGCCCCATTAGCACCATGATGCATGCATTGGCAGGGCCCATGCTTTCAGAGAAATCTGTGTCCATGTCCTGATCACTCACGCGACCGCGCTGACGTTGCCTACTCACCCGGTATCGCTCTGCTACATTCTGGTGCTGCATATACTGCTGGATAATGCGTGTGGTGTTTAATGTGCTCCTAATTGCCAAAGTGAGCTGAGCGGCCTCCATGCTTGCCTTGGTATGGCGTCCTCACAGAAAAAGGCGCGGAACGATTGTCTGCCGTTGCTCTGATGGAGGGAGGGGCGACTGACGACATGGCTTACAGGGTTGGCTTCAGGGAGCTAAAATCAACAAAAGGGGTGGCTTTACATCAAGGAGTATTTCAGGCAGGACTTCACGGAGCGTTCCAATAAGAAATGGTGCACCTAAGTAATTGTTCTTATTGGAACAAGCAGGTTGGTCTGGCCTCTGATTGATACATGGCTAGATTTACCTCGCTGCACCTTCTCTGTGAGTGACTGCAGTGTGACCTAGAGGAATGAGTCCCCTAGATGGGGGACGGGGGGGAAGGAAATGAGTAAAAAACAAAACTGTTCTATTTCTTGTTTTGATCCACTCCATCTATCTTTTACATCTTTGGCTGGCAGCAGACGGTGCAGAAGGACTGCATGCCATCCACATCTCAGGGCTGCTCGGCAGAAGATGGTACAATACGACTGCTAGCAATCCATATCGCCTGCCTGCTCACCATAAGATGGTTCAATAGGACTGACTGCAGGACTAAAGAGAATGACTTAATGAAGTCACTCCAAATTTAGTCCCTGCACCCATGTCTGCCCAGGCACTCATGGCCGATGCGGCCAGGAACACCTCGGACATGACGATGGTGGCTACCAGTCCTATTGCACTGTCTGCTGCCAGAAGGTAATGGGTTGCTGCTACTGTGTAGCAATGCAGTACCACATCTGCCAGCACCCCGGAGACATACGGTGATGGTTACCTGAGTGGGCTCCATGCTTGCCGTGGTATGGCGTCTGCACAGGTAACTCAAGAAAAAAGCCACAAAACGATTGTCTGCTGTTGCTTTCATGGAGGGAGGGAGGGAACGGGGGCCTGACGATATGCACCCAGAACCACCCGTGACACTGTTTTAGCCCCATCAGGCACTGAGATCTCAACCCAGAATTCCAAAGGGCGGCGGAGACTGCAGGAACTGTGGGATAGCTACCCATAGTGCAACACTCCGGAAGTCAATGCTTGCCTCGGTACTGTGGAAGCCCTCCGTCAAGTTAATGCACTTAATGCACTTAGAGCATTTTCTGTGGGGACACACACACTCGAATATATAAGACCGATTTCTAAAAAAAAGACTTCTATAAATTCGACCTAATTTCGTAGTGTAGACATACCCTCACTGTTGGGATGTTTCACTTAATGTCCAACCTAAGCCACCCTTTCTGAAATTTGAAGTCCATCCGTTCTTGTCCTATCCTGTCCCCCGCACCCAGACATGTTGCTTTGCAGTTTTATTCCTAAACTCTGTTTCACTGACTATAAATTATAGGAAATAAATAAAATTAAGAAAAGAGTAATCGGGACAGAGCTGGCCTGCTCAGAGATATTTTTCAGCAGCTTCTGCAGAGATGCTGCAGAGATCTTCATTGTTAACCACCAGTTTGGGGAATAACCTCCTTTTTCCAGCCTGCCCTGAGCTTGGCATTTTCAGTGAGGACTGCCCCAGGCACCTCTGGGTCACAGGAGGCAGAAAGCCAGGAGGAGGAGTTATGAGCATAAGTCTGAGAGGAAGTAGGGGCAATGCATTTCCTGGGCACAGACCTGGAGTGACAGAGTTAGGAGTTTCTGAATGCAGAGATTGTTGGCTGCAGGTTTTTTCGACAGGTGTTCAGGGAAGCAGGACTTTGCGTACATTCTTTGTAACCCCTCCTCCAAGGATTATACCAAAGAATATACCTGACTTGGATCATCAATTTTTCCTCCTAATACAATCGACCCTGCAATGCCTCACAAGTTGGCACCACTTAGTAAAAGGGGGCACCGATATGCCATGGAGCACTAATAATACCAGCCAACCCTGAAGACCCGGAAGGGATCATTTCTGCTAACATAGGGAAGAAGGGAAGAGTCATCAGTGGGCCTGCCAGGCATCTCCTTGTGGGGAGGAGATGACAGCAATGTCCTTGTGCATCTGCAGCCACGGATCAGTGCATGGGCCCATCGCTGTGGCGACTTCACCCTTTTATGTCAAGCATGCAAATTGCACCCTGAGCATGTGTGTGTAACTGCAGCCTGGCCAGGAATAGTTGGGTTACATTCAGGCTCTCACCTTCCTTGGTTATACTGCAGGGTGACCCCAACACACTCCCCAGTCTTTGATTTCCCTGCAGAAATGTACATCCTGTGCTGCCCAGTCCTCTCCTGGACAATACAATCTACATTGTCCATTATTTCTTTAATAGCACTAATAAGCCTGCAAGTTAGCTTCTCAGACACGTCTATTTAAATGCACTGGACTATATAAAAGAACAAAAGAAAGTTTATTGACCACAAAGAGAGATTTTAAGTGAGTGCAAATAAGAAGGCATTGAAGTCAGACATGGTTACAAGAAAAATAAAGTTAGAAAGGCAACTTGTGCCTAAGTTAAGAAAAGATGTGAAATTCAAAGCAAAAGTTTCCTCACCACATACTTTCAGCAGTCTTACTGACCAAATTTCATGTCAGGACCCCTCCCCCAGTCCAAAGACTGCTTCCTTTGTCCCTTCAGATGCAGTAAATCAATGGGCAGAGAGAGAGAGAGAGAGAGAGAGAGAGAGAGAGAGAGAGAGAGAGCGGTACCTTGGGATGTCTGCCTCTTCTTTTTATCATCCTATCCCCCTTTGAGAAACATTTCCACCTGTCTACCGGAAGACAAAACTCTATGTAGAAGGATGTTCCCTGCTGCTTTTTTCCTCACCTTTTTAGGCTACCTTTGGTTCCCTTCCTGCTTGACTGGTTACTGTTTTGAAACAAAATTAAGCAGAGCACGTTTCCTTGTTTAAGACAAACCAGTTTGCCCACCTCAGTTTGCAACATGTTTTTAATAACACGATACAGTGTAATATTATAAATTCACATACCTCATCAAAAATGTATTTATATTTTCGGTGAGAGCATGACTATTTCTAGTTGACTCGTAGATTTATTTAGCATGTTAGTGCTGAGCTCTGTGTGCAGATAATATGCATGCAAGAGGGATAGTTTGTGACCTGCAGAAGTCCAGAGCATGCTGTGGTCTCCTCCTGAGCTCCTCTGGTCATCCTGTGGTCTCCATCAGGCAAAAATGAGTGAACCGACTTTTCCCACCTTTAGGAGAGTAACCTAGCAAGGGAAGGACGTTGGATACCATGGTGATTGGCATGCTGTAAATGCTCGATAATCTACATGTACATGTTTTACAGATTTTACATTCGACCTATTGGGGCCAGGCCAATGATGTGATTCTGAAACCATGAATGACTGAGCAGATATAAGCAACAGCTGCAAATAATTAATACGTTTCACTTGTATCTAACTTTCTGTTCCTTTGATTCAAAATTTCTTGTGAGAGCTCCTTGAATTTTTTTCTTGAGAAGCCTTTTGATGGGTAATTGGATTTTCCTTTCAACTATTTTTTTCCATGAAATTATCTTTTCTCTGGAAATTATAAGCTTTCCATCAAAATACCAAAGTGCTCTCCTCCCTAAACCATGGCTGTGGGACTCTGGTGATGTTCCGGGGCAGTTCAGCAAGAGGAGAGACCATCGTGCATCATGGGGGATGCAGTCCAGCCTGCGAGCCAGGAACATGGAAGAGATTGGTGCTGTGTGGTATCTGATGCACCCCTATGGTATTTCCTAACAAAAAAAGATTTTGGTCTCCACACACAAAAAAACAAACAAACAAAAAAAAATGCCTTTATATATCAGGTCTACACAGTACTTAGCTTGCACTGAAAACAGCATCATGAAATATACCCCTCACCTCATACTCTGTCACTCTGGTAGGGGGATGTAGTGCAGCCTGGGAGCCTGGCCCATGGAAGAGATTGGTGGTGTGTGGTGTCTGAGGCACCTCCGAAATATTAAGTTTTTAGCAAAAAGATTTCGGTCTCCACAGAAAAAAACAACCCTTTGTGGATCAGGTCTACACGGTACCCAACTTGCACTGAAAACATCAGGCTGAAATATACTGTAACCTCATACTCTGTAACTCTGGTAGAATTTGCATCATTTAATAACACAGTAAGAAAGAGTAGGACAAATTAATCCCCAGGGCACCAATTACACCAAGCAGGCTTTGGTTCACTGAATGCTTTAATTAGGTGTTATGGCTCTCTGAGCTCAGGTATTCCCAGTTGCTTCAGGAATCATGTGGCATAGATCACACATCTCAGTATAAAACTTCCCGAATGCTCCAAACTGGTAGTCTCTATGGATGGGGAAATGCCACCACATCTCTCTCTCTCTTCTCAGCAGGTACGTGCTATTGTCCTGTATTACAGTCAGACACACACATGCAGACACCATGGGGATCAGCAGCTATTGAATTCCAGACCTCCAACACGAAAAGCCTCAGCCCCAACTCCTACCCCTTCAGCTAAAGGAGCGACCTCCTTGGTTGGAAAAAAGTAGGCAATTACCTAGTCACTGAAGCCAGGGATTTCCATTATGTCTCTGGGTTTTCATACAGACTCAAGTAAATGCCATAAAGCTTAATTAGCACGTGAGCAATTTTATGCCAAACCAACATGCCAAGCCACAGAGCTCCCCCTGCCCAAAGAGGGTGGAAGGATTGACACTCCTTCACTCTCACCCCTTCTTTTGCGATGGAATAATCCCTTCAGACTTATTCTCTCACAGCAGAGTCACAAGTCACTGTTTTCTCTTTGGATGAGTGAACAGGAGTGTTTTTGTGTGGGACATGATGAATCTGAAGTGTCATTATATTTGCACAGTGTGTGCATTTTATCAAACACCTGGAATGACCAGCTGTGAACATCTGGCTCTGTGGACTAAGCCCTTCCCTGAGTGGGTACTGATGTTCATTAAGAAACTGATCTCTGTTTATCTTCACTTCTTTCATTACAGAGAAGGGGCAGGTTTTCCGCACCATTCACATGCCCACATCTCTATAGCTGCCTGATCTCTGTTGAGAGGAGATGGAAGAGGGAAATCACTCGGAGGCAACTGAGTTCAGTCTCTCAGGACTGACAGATCGTCCGGAGCTGCAGGTCCCCCTCTTTGTGGTGTTCCTACTGATTTATGGTATCACCCTGGTGGGGAACGGGGGGATGATCTTGTTAATCACGATTGATCCCCGACTCCACACCCCCATGTACTTTTTCCTCAGGAATTTGTCTTTCTGTGACCTCTGCCTTTCCTCAACAATTTCCCCCAAGATGCTGCTGAATTTCTTAGCTGAGAGGAAAAGCATTTCTTACACAGCCTGCGCTGTGCAAATGTCTCTTTCTATCGCTTTTGCAGATTCTGAGTGCCTCTTGCTGACTGTCATGGCATATGACCGTTATGTGGCCATCTGTAACCCGCTGCTCTATACGGTCACCATGTCCAGGCAGCTTTGTAAACAGCTGGTGGCTGGGGTGTACGCTGTGGGGTTGGTGGATTCAATGATTCCCACATGTGTTACATTTCGGCTGTCATTCTGCAGCTCCAACATCGTCAATCATTTCTTCTGTGACACCCCCCCGCTGCTGGCGCTCTCCTGTTCTCACACCCGCATCAATGAGATTATGATGTTTGCTTTCACGTTGTGCATTACCGGGAGCAGATTTGTGGCCATCCTCCTCTCCTATGTCTATATCATCTCCTCTATCCTGCAGATCAGCTCTGCTGCGGACCGTCGCAAAGCCTTCTCCACCTGCACTTTCCACTTGACTGCGGTGGTCCTGTTTTATGGCACCCTCCTCTTCATGTATTTACGTCCCACCTCCAGCTATTCCATGGACACGGACAAAGTGGCCTCAGTGTTTTACACGCTGGTGATCCCCATGTTGAACCCCCTCATCTACAGCCTGAGGAACAGGGATGTGAAGGATGCCCTGAGGAGAGCAATGAATAAACTCCTAACCAAATCTTGAATCTGTTTAACTCAGTACTGGTTTAGTGATGGAGAGTGGAAACTGGTGAATTCAATTCCTATCCCATTGCAATGTAAGTTTGCAGAGCCTGTGGGAGTATTCTTCATTATTATATTGTTATTATGAATTTGTTGGTATTCCAACGAGGCCTGGAGGCCCCAAATAAAATCAGGGCTTTATTAGGCAATTACCCCATCAAAATTCCAGGAGTCACCTGTTTCAGATGTGTGAATATTTGTGACTTGCTTCTGTAGAATTGATCAATGAAATTGTTTTTAATTGTTCACTTTATTATTATAACTTCAAAAATAAAGTTTTATGAATGAAACTACATTCATTCATAAAACCAGGTACCCCAATAACTGGCTAATTGACTTTCACTTTCAATCCAATTGCTGCTTAAATAGCTGAAACTTACACTGTTTCAACATTGTAACATCTGTTCACTGTTTGCCATTCCTTACACTTGCCCATATTGTAACTTAAACTCCATTTTAACTTGTCCCAAACTCCATTTTAAAATGCTCACTTCATTTTGTAAAAGCTTGCTGCAATGTTCATTTTTGCAAAACGCTGCTGTAATCTTATTAGTGTAGTTTAGATGTGTGAATGAGGTATATATGGATGATGGAATCAAGCTCCTGCCCAGACTGTCCTGATGAAATAAAGTGTAAACACCAATGGCTGAAGATGCAGACAACAGCCCTGACAAAGCAAGAAGAGTCCACCCTCAAAAGAAAAGAACAGAAGTATAATTGAAGAAACATGAAAGCCAGTTCCTAGGTTGAAAGTCATGTCTGCAATTTGCGGGTGATCAATCACACAAAACCCAAAGGCAGTGTGACACATCAAGACCTATAGACTCTGGATTCAAACTAAAGCCTACAAAAAGGATGGGTGAGATGGAAGACTTTGGAGGGCAACATTCTGCTGCCAACACAGAAGGGCATTGGTGCATGCCCAACAGAGACCCAGTTCTTCCTTGTGCCTGGCTTTCCTGGCCAGTTAGCCACCACAAGCTACGAACCCAAGCCACAAACTCAAGCTACATTCAGGAATGGTAACTATCTAGCAGCTCCAGAACATCTGATGTGTGTGTGTGTGTATACATAGGTATTAGATATTAGTTATTGGTCATAAATCAAATTGTGTTATAATACACGTGACATCTTGTCTTGTCCCATGAAACAATCCTGTGTAGTTTTGTTTGCATAACACTTTGAAAGCATAGATGTATTTGTATTGGGAAAGAAGAGGGGGGAATCAAATCTATCTCCTTCTGCTTTGAAGTGGGTTTGGTTTGGTTATGCAGTTGCAAGTATGAAGTGTGTGATTTCTATGGCTGAAACAAAGGGAGTTTTTCACCTTGCACCCTCCTGATCCTCTGCAGCCCTTTACGTCCTCTGTGGGGTTGTTGTGTAGATTGTCGCCTGGTTTGTATCCACGCATGTGGAGGAGAAAGGTGATTTCCATCAAAATGGCCTTTAAGTTAAGGGAGCAACAAAATAAGTAAGAACAAGGGTAACATATCCAAAAGAGAATGTGGTGTGTGTGCATCCTCTGTGAGAATCTGTCCTGAACTGAATACAAAATAATATGAAAGGTTGAGTTTTCTCGATCATATAAATTAAACAGAAAGAAAAAGTCATATCAGACACTCGATGTTTATACCACAGGAGCAGGTTGGCTATGAGGTCTTACTCTTACTTCTGCGGGTAAGTCCTATGGACTCTGAGGAATAGGGATTCTGGGAATTGTACAGCTCGGGTTGCAGAGAGTGAGAAATGGCTTGAGCTGGGCCAATAGCTGATTTTTGCATTCATGGGTGTTTAGAAAACATTGAAAAACAAATTCAGTTCAACCTGAACCAAATCTGAAAATTCCTCAAATGTTTGGCAAATTGAAAACATTGAAAGAAATGTCCTGTAGGGTGGAGGGAACTATTTAGCATGATCAGAATGGAACATTTCCTTTCCTTCCTGGATACTTTTTGATGTCAAAGCAAAGACAATGTATGGCCACACTGACAAAAGTGATGGGAATGGAAGAGGTGGGAATGGTGCTGCTTCCCTTGTAGACTTTAACCCAGTGATTAGATCACTCCCATGGGAAGTGGGAGATCCAGGTCAATTCCCCCTCTGTTGAACGGGGAGAAGCAATTTGAAAGTAGTCTCCCACATTGCCAGACAGGATCCTGGTGACTGGGCTATGTTCTGTCCTGCATCATTCTCAGGACTGGTCTACGCTACTGCTGTAAATTGATATAAGTTATGACTCTGTAGACAAGCGGTTCGGGGCACCGACATGCTCAACTTCATGTCTCTGTTCCAATGGTTTTTTAATTCATTATCCACTGTAGAACAACGTTGAAGGGAGTGATTGAGAGCAACCCAGACTAGAATACCACACCACTCAGGGGCTGGGATGCTTTCTGGAAATACAGGAAACCGAAATGCACATCTTTGCCCAGCACTGGACAGAAGGGGGAATTGCACCTGGATCTTCCACCTCACAGGTTAACACCCTCACTATTAAGCTAAAAATTACAAAGAGAGGGAGCATCAGCACCTCCTACCGGTGTCTGCTTTGCCACCAGCACCTAAATCCTCCTCCCACACACACACTGTTTTGGGACAAGGTTATTGGGAGACTTTGTAACACATTTGTAAATAGTTTCAGGTCAACCCCAATGGCATGTTTTTTTACAATAATTAATAAATTTAATAGTGAAAAGTACAAGGTCATGCATTTAGTGATTAATAACAAGAATTTTTGTTATAAACTGGGGACGCATCACTTGGAAGTAATAGAGGAGGAGAAGGACCTCATAGTATTGGTTGACCGCAGGATGACTATGAGCTGCCAAGGTGATATGGCCGTAAAAAAAAGCTAATGCGGTCTTGGGATGCATCAGGCGAGGTATTTCCAGGAGAAATAAGGAGGTGTTAGTACCATTAGACAAGGCACTGGTGAGACCTCCTCTGGAATATTGTGTGCAATTCTGGTCTCCCATGTTTAAGAAAGATGAATTCAAACTGGAACAGGTACAGAAAAAGGCTACTAGGATGATCCGAGGAATGGAAAACCTGTCTTATGAAAGGAGACTCAAAGAGCTTGGATTGTTTAGCCAAACCAAAAGAAGGCTGAGGGGAGATATGATTACTCTCTATACATGTATCAGAGGGATGAATACCATGGAGGGAGAAGAATTATTTAAACTCAGTACCAATGTGGACACAAGAACAAATGGATATAAACTGGCCAGCAGGAAGTTTAGACTTGAAATTAGATGGAGGTTTCTAACCATCAGAGGAGTGAAGTTCTGGAACAGCCTTACAAGGGAAGCAGTGGGGACAAAAGACCTATCTGGCTTCAAGACTAAGCTTGATAAGTTTATGGAAGGGAGGATATGATGGGATAGCCTAATTTTGGCAATTAATTAATCTTCAACTATTAGCGGTAGGTATGCACAATGGCCTGTGATGGGATGTTAGATGGTGTGGGATCTGAGTTACTACAGAGAATTCTTCCCTGGTGTCTGGCTGGTGAGTCTTGACCACGTGCTCAGGGTTTAGCTGATCGCCATATTCGGGGTTGGGAAGAAATTCTTCTCCAGGGAAGATTGTCAGAGGCCCTCGGGGTTTTTCAACTTCCTCTGCAGTGTCGGGCATGGGTCACTTGCTGAAGGATTCTCTGCGCTTCCAAGTCTTTCAACCACGATTTGATGACTTCAATACCTTAGACGGAAGTTCAAGGTTTGTTACAGGAGTGGCTGGGTCAGATTCTGTGGTCTGCGTTGTGCAGGAGGACAGACTCGACAATCACAATGGTCCCTTCTGACCTTAAAGTCTATGATTCTATGTTTAGTCTGGAAGAAATTCACCCTTTTCTCGATATTTTCATGTATCAATGCTGGGAAATTATTTAAAGAGCCTTTTGGAGAGGTACAAACACATGAAGTGGAATACAGTCACCCTAGTTTCATATCATATTCAAAAGGTCTTACGGGAGAGACAGAGAACCAGACCAGCTGATGCTCTGGCCCTCTGTGTTCCATTTCACAAGGAAGGGAACAACATTAATTGCATGTGCTCTGCACACATGTAGTCCTGGGAGCAAAGATGTTAAAGGGAGCAAATCTCAAAGTTATCCCATAAAGCAGCTCCAGACGTATTAAGGGTAACCTTGGTGTGGTTAGCAAACAGGGAAAAGTTCGACTCTTAGTCTGATTTTTACGGTTCTGAGCAGGTGCTGCTTCTGTCCTCAACTCATTGTATGTGAAGGGAGGAAAAACAAAGAGCTACCACCAAGTCATGGGCAAACAAGTCAATTTCAGAGCATTTTGGCCTTTAATTGAAATTACAGTGGGCCATTCATGGGAAGGGAAGAAAGGAATTATCCTTTGACAAATTTTAACTTTTCTGAACATATTTACCTATCAAAAGGAGGAAAGAGCTTTATATAGGGATGGAGAAGAGTGACAGGAAAAGGAGAGAAAAACTGCTTTAATAGGAAGGGGGAAACTCCCACATCCATTCAGGGAATGTCTATATTAAGGCCATTACATTGACTCAGCAATGGTGTGCAGCAGTACCGGAGCATAGATGCTTTCCACATTGATGGAAGGGGTTTTTTTCATCGATGTAGTTAATCCACATCTCCGAGAGGCAGTAGCTAAGTCAGTGGAAGAATGACACTGAGGATCAGTACAAGCTAACTGCCTCACACAGGGTGTGAAAAGTTTCCCCGCCCTGTGCGACAGAGCTGTGTTGATCTAATTTTTAAGCATAAACCAGGCCTCAGTGAAGCTGCCAATGGAACAGACCATTTGAGAAATCTAGTCCTATCTCCCTGCCAGGGCAGCAGAATCCCCTTCGGTTCTTTTTTTTTTTCAGGCTCGTTGGAAATATTCCACTTATTCCAGCTTCCCTGTAGAGATTCTTCTGTGTTTTGATTGAGCTCAGTGTTAGGCTGTCTGTGTTTAGTGGGCACTCTGTTTGCGTGTGTGTTTGGTGTGCAGTGGGCACAGTGTGTGTGTGTGTTTGGTGTGCATTGGGCACTATGTGTGTGCATGTGGTGGGGGTACACTGGAGCTGAATGTCAAGTGGAGGCAGATATGTGTCCCTTGCCCTGCCTAGTGCTCAGGCTGGCGTCCCCCCTCCGCCCAGTGCAGGGCTCCTTGTGAGATCACAGAATCATAGGACTGGAAGGGACCTCGGGAGGTCATCTAGTCCCTTCCCCTGCACTCATGGCAGTTCTAAGTATTATCTATTATCTAGCATTATCTGCAGTTCACTGAAACAGAGATTCACTCAGTTCAGGGGTTTCTTAGTTAACTGAGACTTTCCCAGTACCCAGTTTTCAGCCTTTCTGGGCAGTCTGCAACTTCGGCAGTTCTAGCTTTTTTTGATCTTCACTTTTACTTATTTTGCTTATTTTTCTGTCCCTATTTCCCTTACCCAAAATAAGCAATCAGAAACTAACAAAACAGTAATCACTTTGTCCATTCTCCACCCACCACAGCCAAAACTCACTTAAAACCATGACCAGAGTCTCAAAGAAATCAGCTGTGCACAGATCCTGCTCAGCTACGCCACTGTGATGTGCTGGGTCACAGAAACCCCTTTGGGACTGCCACGTGATGTGCTGAGTCTCCCTCTAAGCCTGTTTTCCCTGCCAGCTTGGGACTTCAGTACCTTGCCTTGTTTGAACTAGGCACGCTTGCCTGCTGCAAAGCCGGATCCAAGTCTCAACCACATTCGCCACAAGCTGCAGGCTTCACTGAAAACAGCTTTAGAAGTGCTCCTGTTTCTAACATTCAGATAGCCAGCTCCCAATGGGGTCGAAACCCCAAATAAATCCGTTTTACTCTTTATAAAGCTTATATAGGGTAAACTCATAAATTGTTCACCCTCTATAATACTGATAGAGAGATATGCACAGCAGTTTGCCCCCCCCCCCACCACCTGGAATTAATACATACTCTGGGTTAATTAATAAGTAAAATGTGATTTTATTAAATACAGAAAATAGAATTTAAGTGGTTCCAAGTAATAATAGACAGAACAAAGTGAATTACCAAACAAAATAAAATAAAACATGTAAGTCGAAGCCTACTACACTGAAAACTAAATGCAGGTAAATCTCACCCTCAAAGATGTTGCAATAAGCCTGTTTTACAGATGAGACTTCCTCCTAGTGTGGGTCCAGCAATCACTCACACCCCTCTAGTTACTGTCCTTTGATCCAGTTTCTTTCAGGCATCTCCTTGGGGTGGAGGGGCTATCTTTTGTGCCAGCTGAAGACAAAATGGAGGGGTTTCCCCAGGGGCTTATTTAGTCTCTCTCTTGTGGGTGGAAACCGCTTCCCCTCTCCTCTGCAGAATCCAGCTCCAAGATGGAGTTTTGGAGTCAGATGGGCAAGTCACATGTCCATGCACGACTCAGTTCCTTACAGGACAACACTACATTCCCAGGAAAGCTCAGATGTGGATTGGCATCTCTCAAAGTTCATTGTTAGCTTAAGTGTTTCTTGATTGGGCACTTACAGAGAATAGTCTTTTCTCAAGAAGCTGTCCAACTGCTTCACTGAGGGTACTTAAAATCAAACAAGTACATAACAAGTATTCATAACTTTGAATACAAAAATATTACATGCACACAAACAGGATGAATATATGCAGTAGATCATAAGCTTTGCAGAGATATGTTACACAGCATATCTGGCATAAAACATATTGAAGTTATGTTATATTTACAGCCATGAGCCTATTTCTATAAATAATTATGGGTTGCAACATCACACTCGGTTTCATGGAGTATAAATTATGGGAAATAAATAAAACTAACAAAAGAATCAGAAGGGAGCTAGCATGCTCGGAGATATTTTGTAGCAGCATCTCCAGAGATGCTGCAGAGATCTTCAGTGTTAACCACCAGTTTGGGGCATATCCTCCTTTTTGCAGCCTGCCCTGACCTTGGCATTTTCAGTGAGGACTGCCCCAGGCACCTGCGGATCAGCGGAGGCACAGAAACCAGGAGGAGGAGTTATGAACATGACTCTTAGAGGAAGTAGGAGCATAGTGTTTCCTGGGCAGAGACCTGGGGTAACAGACTTTGGATACAGAGATTGCTGGTTTTTGGTTGTTTCTAGTGGTGTTCAGGGAAGCAGGACTTTGCCTCCATTCTTTGTAGCCCCTCCCTCACGGATTATACCAAAGAATGTAGCTGACTTGGACCATCAATTTTTCCTCCTAATACAATCAACCCTGCAATGCCTCACAGGTTGGCACCACTTAGGAGAAGGGGGCACCAACATTCCCTGGAGCACTGATAATACCACCCAAGCCTGCACACCCTTGCGGGATAATTTCTCCTACCATAGTGAAGAAGGGAAGATCCATTACTGGGCCTGCCTTGGATCTCCTTGTGGAGAGGTGATGTTACCACAATGTCCTTGTGCATCTGCAGCCATGGATCAGTGCATGGGCCCATCCCTTGGGGGACCTACACTTTCATGTCAATTGAACACTGCTGTCAATCAGCACCACACCTTTGGTGTTCCTGGGATATTTTCTAGGTTGGTGGCTGTGACATACCAGGGTCCAACCCAGACTAATCAGGAGCTGTGTCATACCTGCCTGAAACCTTGCAATGCCTTGATGAAGTGGCTTCAACCTTGGCCACTCACAAACAACCATCTATCATGAAAATCACACACGAGGCATGTTTGTGTAACTGCAGCCTGGCCAGGAATAGTTGGGCTACACTCAGGCTCTCACCACCCTTGGTTATACTGCAAGGTGACCCCAACACATTCTCAAATCTTTGATTTCCCTCCAGAAATGTATGTCCTGTGTTGCCCAGTCCTCTCCTGGAAAATACAAGCTACATTGTCCATTATTTCTTTAATAGCACTAACATGCCTGCAACTTAGCTTCTCAGACACTTCTATTTAAACACACTGGATTAGATAAAACAATAAAAAACAAAGTTTATTGACTACAAAGATAGATTTTAAGTGAGTGGAAATAAGGAGGCATAGAAGCCAGAGATGGTTTCAAGAAAAATAAAGCTAGAATGCAACTTGTGCCTAAGTTAACAAAGGATGTGAAATTCAAAGGAAAAGTTTCCTCACCACATGCTCTCAGCAGTCTCACTGACCAAACATCTTAGGTCAGGAGCCATCCCCCACTCCAATGGCTGCTTTATCCCTTCAGATGCAGTGAATCAATGGGCAGAGAGAGAGAGAGAGAGAGAGGTGCCTTGGGATGTCTGTGCCTTCTTTTTAGAGTCCTATTCTCCCTTTGAGAAACATTTCCACCTGTTTACCAGAAGACAAAGTGTCTTTGTAGAAGGATGTTCCCTGCTGCTTTTTCCTCACATATTTAGATACAAAAATAAGTAGAACACAAATTTCTTTGTTTAAGACAGAACAGTTTGCCAGCCTCAGTTTTCACCATGTATTAAGAACACAATACAGAGTAATCTTATAACTTCAAATACATGATAAAATATTATTAATATTTCTGAGGAGAGCATGACTATTTTTAGTTGACTCATAGATTTATTTAGCATTTTGTAGCTGAGCTCTGTGTGCAGATCATATGCATGCAAGACGGACAGTTTTGTGAACTGCACAAGTCTGTAGCATGTTGTGTCCTCCCCCTGAGCTCCTCTGGTCATAATGTGGTCAGCATCAAGCAAAATGAGTGAACCTATCTTTCCTACTTTGGGGAGTAACCTAGCAAGGGAAGTACATAGGATACCATGATGATTGGCATACTATAAATAGCTAGATAATCTGGAGTACTCTTACATGTTTTACAGGTTTTACATTCCACCTACTGGGGCCAGGACAATGAGGTTACTCTGAAACCAGGAATGACAGAGAAGATATCAGCTACACCTGCAAACAATTTGTTTGTTTCACCTGTATCTAACTTTTGGTTCCTTTGGTTCCAAATTTGTTGCTAAGGCTGGTTGAAAATTTTTCTTGACAAGTTTTTTTGATAGGAAATTGGATTTTCCATTTAACTATTTTTTCCAAGAAGTTATCTTTTCCCTGGAAATTATAAGCTTTCCATCAAAATACCAAACTCCCCTCCTCCCTAATCATGGCTGTGGGACTCTGGTGATGTTCCAGGGCAGTTCAGCAAGAGGAGAGGCCATCATGCATCATGGGGGAAGTCGTCCAGCCTGGGAGCCAGGAGCATGGAAGAGATTGGTGCTGTGGAGTGACTGAGGCACCCCCATGGTATTTCCGAGTCAAACTATTAAGATTTTAGTGAAAAGATTTTGGTCTTCACAAAAATACACAACACTTTGTGGATCAGCTCTACGCAGTACCCAGCTTGATGTGAAAACAGCAGGATGAAATATACCCCAAACCTCATACTCTGTAACTCTGGTAGTAATTGCATCATTTAATAAACCAGTAGAAAGAATGGGTCAAATTAATCCCCAGGGCACCAATTACACAAAGGGTGGCTTTAGTTTACTGAATTCATTAATTGTTATGGCTCTCTGAGCTCAGGTATTCCCAGTTGCTTCAGGAATCATGTCCCACAGATCACACATCTTCGTATAAAACTTCCTGAATGCTCCAAATTGGCAGTTTCTGTCAATGATGAAACACCAACACATGTCTCTCTCTCTCTTCTCAGCAGGTATGTGCTATTCTTCTGAATTACAGACACGCACACACGCAGACACCTTGGGGATCAGCAGGTATTGAATTAGAGACCTCCCGCACCGAAAGCCTCAGCCCCAAATCCTACCCCTTCAGCTAAAGGAGAGACAAGCTTGGTTGGAAAAAAGTAGGCAATTACCTAGTCACTGAAGCCAGGGATTTCCATTATATCTTTGGGTTTTCATACAAGCTCAAGTAAGTCCCAAAAAGCTTACTAAGCACAGTAAGCAACTTTACCCCAAACGGACATGCCAAGCGACAGAGCTCCCCTTGCCCAAAGAGGGTGGAAAGATTGACACTCTGTTACTTTCACCCCTTCTTTAGTGATGGAATAATCCCTTCAGACTGATTCTATCACAGCAGAGTCACAAGTTACTGTTTTCTTTTCGGATTTGTGAACAGTGATGTTTGTGTGTGGGACATGATTAACCTGTGTGTCATTGTGTTTGCACAGTGTGTGCATTTTATCAAACATCTGGAATGACCAGCTGTGAATATCTGGGTCTGTGGACTAAGCCCTTCCCTGAGCTGGTACTGATGTCCATTGAGAAAAATGATCTCCATTTATCCTCTCTGACCTCATTACAGAGAAGGGACAGGTTTTCTGCACCCTCCACCTACCCACATCTCTGTAGCTGCCTGATCTGTGTTCAGAGGAGATGGGAAATCACTCGGAGGCAACTGAGTTCATTCTCTCAGGACTGACAGATCGTCCGGAGCTGCAGGTCCCCCTCTTTGTGGTATCCCTACTGATTTATGGTATCACCCTGGTGGGGAATGGGGGGATGCTCTTGTTAATCACAATTGATCCCCGACTCCACACCCCCATGTACTTTTTCCTCAGGAATTTGTCTTTCTGTGACCTCTGCATTTCCTTGATAATTTCCCCTAAGATGCTGCTTAATTTCTTAGCCGAGAGGAAAAGCATTTCTTACACTGCCTGTGCTGTGCAAATGTATCTCTCTTTCGTTTTTGGAGATGTTGAGTGCCTCTTGCTCGCTGTGATGGCGTATGACCGTTATGTGGCCATCTGTAACCCACTGCTCTATACGGTCACCATGTCCAGGCAGCTTTGTAAACAGCTGGTAGCTGGGGTGTACGCTGTGGGGGTGGTGGATTCAATGATATACACGTGTTGTACATTTCGGCTGTCATTCTGCAGCTCCAACATCATCAATCATTTCTTCTGTGACGTCCTCCCACTGTTGGCGCTCTCCTGTTCTGACACGCGCATCAATGAGATTGTGATGTTTGCTCTGACGAGCTGCATTACAGGGAGCAGCTTTGTGACTGTCCTCCTCTCCTATGTCTATATCATCTCCACCATCCTGCAGATCCGCTCTGCTGAGGGCCGGCGCAAAGCCTTCTCCACCTGCTCTTTCCACTTAACCGCTGTGGTCCTATCTTTTGGCACCCTCCTCTTCATGTATTTGCGTCCCGCCTCCAGCTATTCCATGGACAGAGATAAAGTGGCCTCAGTGTTTTACACGCTGGTGATCCCCATGTTGAACCCCCTCATCTACAGCCTGAGAAACACGGAGGTGAAGGACTCCCTGAGGAAAGCAATGAATAAACTCCTAACCAATTCTTGAATCTGTTTAACTCAGTATTAGTTTCGTTATTGGGAGTGGAAACAGTTGAATTCAATTCCCAGCCCATTACGACGTAATTTTGCAGAGCCCATATGATTATTGTTCATTATTATTTTGTTTTTAAAATTAATTTGTTTGTATTCCAACAAGGTCTGCAGGCCTCAGCTGAGGTCAGTGGACAAAACCTGAGGAAGACTCACAGGTCCAGAAAGAGAGAATGATTTTATAAACTGGTTCCTAGGGGCATCCACCTAGAGGGTGAGATGTTCAACTTCACATCTCAGGACAGCTGGTGGCAGTTCCCACTGTATTTTCCACTGAATGCATCTGATGAAGTGAGCTGTAGCTCACAAAAGCTTATGCTCAAATAAATGTGTTCGTCTCTAAGGTGCCACAAGTCCTCCTTTTCTTTTTGCAGCTACAGGCTAACATGGCTGCTACTCTGAAAGAGTTCCAAAGGGGTTTCTGTGACGCAACCTGTCATACAGAGTTTAGGAATAAAATTGCAAAACAATGTGTGTGTGTCTGGGGCGGGGGGGACGTAGGCGGCATGGGAGGACAGCACAAGAACCGATGGACTTCAATTGCAGGAAGGGTGGTTTAGGTTGGACATTAGGTAAAACATCCCAACAGTGAGGGTGGCTAAGGAGTGGAATAACTTGCCCAGGAAGGTTGTGGAATCTCCACCACTACAGATTGTTAAGAGCAGGTGAGACAAACACCTGTCAGGGATGGTGTAGATAATACTCTGTTGTGCTGTGACTGCAGGGGAGTGGAATAGATGACCTCTCGAGATCCCTTCCAGTACTATGATTCTATGATCTCACAAGGAGCCCTGCACTCGGGGGTGGGGGGACGCCAGCCTGAGCACTGGCAGGGCAAGGGACACGCATCCGTCTCCACTTGACATTCAGCTCCACTGCACCCCCCACCTCATGCACACACACATAGTGTCCACTGCACACCAAACACACACACACAAACAGACAGAGTGCCCACTACACACAATGCACACAGTGCCCCCTGCAAACCAAACACACACACACAGAGTCAGAGTGTCCACTACACACACACAGCCTGACACTGAGCTCAATCAGAATGCAGAATAATCTCTACGGGGAAGCTGGGACAGCTGGAATATTTCCAACTATCCTGACCAAAGAGAACCGAAGGGGATTCTGCTGCCCTGGCCAGGAGATAGGACGAGATTTCCCTACTGGTCTCTTCCAACAGGAGCTTCTCTGAGGCCTGGTTTATGCTTAAAAATTAGATCAACACAGCTCCGTCAGACAGGGTGGGGAAACTTTTCACACCCTGTGGGTGGCAGTTAGCTTGTACTGACCTCAGTGTCATTCTTCCATTGACCTAGCTACTGCCTCTTGGGGACGTGGATTAACTACATCGATGGAAAAATCCTTCTATCACTGTGGAAAGCATCTACACTATGGCGCTGCTGCACATCACAGCTGAGTCAATGTATTGCCCTTAGTATAGATATTCCCGGTATCCATCGGTGAGTTTTCCCCCTTCCCATTAAAGCGATTTTTCTCTCCTTTTCCTGTCACTCTTCTCCCTCCCTTGATAAAACTCTTTCCTTCCTTTGATAGGTAAATATGTTCAGAAAAGTTGAAATTTGTCCTCTCAGGATAATTTCTTCCTTCCCCTCCCATGAATGTCATTTCAATTAAAGGCTGAAATGCTCTGAAACTGACTTACTTGCCCATGACTTGGTGGTACCTCTTTGTTTCTCCTCCCTTCACTTACAATGAGTTGAGGACGGAAGCAGTACTAGCTCAGAACCCAAAAATCAGACTAAGAGTTGAATTTTTCCCTGTTTGCTAACCACACCAACATTACCCTTAATACCTCTGGAGCTGCTAACTTAGGTGGCAGAGGTTTAATTTGGCTTTGATGACTTTGAGATTTGGTCCCTAGAGCATCTTTGCTCCCAGGACAACAGCTGTGCACAGCACATACAATTAATGGTGTTGCCGTGTCTTTTCTTGTGGAAATGGAACACAGACGGACAGAGAATCAGCTGGCCTGGATCGCTGTCTCTCCTGTGAGGTCATTTTAGCACGATACAAAACTGAGGTGACTGTATTCTACTTTATTTGTTGGTCACCTCTTCAAATGCCTCTTTAGGTAATTTCCCAACTTTGGGATGGAAAGGTGTCCAGAAATGAGTGAATTTCATCTTGACTAATTAAATTATTGTCAAAAACAATTCTGTTTGGATTGACCTGAAACTTTTCACAAACATGTTACAAATACGCCTAACAGCTTTGTCCCAAAACAAATGTTTGTGTGTGTGTGTGGGGGGGGGGGGAGGATTTCATAGATTCATGGATGTTAAGGTCAGAAAGGACCATTATCATCATCTAGTCTGACCTCCTGCACAACACAGGCCACAGAATCTCACCCACCCACTCCTGTGGAAAACCTCTCACCTATGTCTGAGTTATTGAAGTCCTCAAATCGTGGTTTAAAGACTTCAAGGAGCAGAGAATCCTCCAGCAAATGACCCATGCCCCATGCTACAGAGGAAGGGAAAAAACCTCCAGGGCCCCTAACAATCTGCCCTGGAGGAAAATTCCTTCCCAACCCCAAATATGGCGATCAGCTAAACCCTGAGCTTATGGGCAAGATTCACCAGCCAGATACCCAGGAAATAATTCTCTGTAGTAACTCAGCTCCCACCCCATCTAACATCCCATCACAGGTCATTGGGCCTATTTACCATGAATATTTAAAGATTAATTTATTTCCAAAATCATGTTATCCCATCATACCATCTCCTCCATAAACTTATCGAGTTTAATCTTAAAGCCAGATAGGTCTTTTGCCCCCACTGCTTCCCTTGGAAGACTATTCCAAAACTTCACTCCTCTGATTAAACTTCCCAATGACCAGTTTATATCCATTTGTTCTTGTGTCCACATTGGTACTGAGCTTAAATAATTCCTCTCCCTCTCTGGTATTTATACATCTGATATATTTACAAAGAGCAATCATATCTCCCCTCAGCCTTCTTTTGGTTAGGCTAAACAAGCCAAGCTCCTTGAGTCTCCTTTCATAAGACAGGTTTTCCATTCCTCAGATCATCCTAGTAGCCCTTCTCTGTACCTGTTCCACTTTGAATTCATCCTTCTTAAATATGAGAGATCAGAACCGCAAACAGTATTCCAGATGAGGTCTCACCAGTGCCTTGTAGAATGGTACTAAAACCTCCTTATCTCAACTGGAAATACCTCGCCCGATGCATCCCACGACTGCATTAGCTTTTTTCACGTTCATATCACATTGGCGGCTCATAGTCATCCTATGATCAACCAATACTCCAAGGTCCTTCTGCTCCTCTGCTACTTCTAATTGATGTGTCCCCAGTTTATAACTAAAATTCTTGTTATTAATCCCTAAATGCATAAACTTACACTTCTCACTATTAAATTTCATCCTATTACTATTACTCTAGTTTACAAGCTCATCCAAATCTTCCTGTATGATATCCCGGTCTCTCTCTAAATTAGCAATACCTCCCAGCTTTGTATCATCCTCAAACTTTATTAGCACACTCCCACTTTTTGTGCCGAGATCAGTAAGAAAAAGATTAAATAAGATTGGTCCCAAAACTGAGGCCAGAGGAACTCCACTGTTAACCTTCCTCCAGCTTGACAATTCACCTTTCAGTAGGACCTGCTTTTGTCTCCCTGTTAACCATTTCCTTTTCCACCTTTCAATTTTCATATTGATCCCCATCTTTTCCAACTGAACTAAGAATTCCCCGTGTTGCACCGTATCAAATGCTTTACTGAAATCTAGGTAAATTTGATCCACTGTGTTTCCTTTGTCTAAAAAATCTGTTACTTCCTCAAAGAAGGAGATCAGGTTGGTTTGGCACGAACTACCTTTTGTAAAACCATGTTGTATTTTGTCCCATTGACCTCAATGTCCTTAATGACTTTCTCCTTCAAAAAAGGCTAGTTTGTCTGGCTCAACAAGGCAGGGTTCTGGAGGCTGAAGTTGGCAGAGAAAACAGCACATCAGATGACAGTAAGGAGGGAGGGGGGTGGCATGATTGGAGATAGTTTGTTGCACCATCTGCGGAGATGCTGCAGAGATCTTCATTGTTAACCACCAGTGACCAACACATGAAGGGGAGTACAGTCACCTCAGTTTCATACTATATTCAAAAGGCCTCATGGGAGAGACAGTGATTGAGACCAGCTGATTTGCTGGCCCTCTGTGTTCCATTTCCACAAGGAAAGACACGACAACAACATTAATTGCATCTGCTGTGCACACCTGTTGTCCTGGGAGCAAAGGTGATCCAGGGAGCAAATCTCAAAGTCATCCCAGGAAGCAGCTCCAGAGGTATTAAGGGTAACGTTGGTGTGGTTAGCAAACAGGGAAAGATTCAAAACTTATTTTATGATACTGATTTTAGGGTTCTGAGCAGGTACTGCTTCCATCCTCATTGTAAGAGAAGGGAGGAAAAACAAAGAGATACCACCAAGTCATGGACAAACAAGTCAGTTTCAGTGGGCAGAGAGAGAGAGCGAGCGGTGCCTTGGGATATCTGCCCCTTCTTTTTATAGTGCTATCCCCACTTTGAGAAACATTTCCACCTGTTTACCAGAACAGAAAAACTCTGTGTAGAAGGATGTTCCCTGCTGCTTTTTCCTCACCTTTGTGGGCTACCTTTGTTTTCCTTCCTGCTTAACGACTCTGTTTACAGCTTAGATACAAAATTAAGCAGAGCACACATTTCTTTGTTTAAGAGAGAGCAGTTTGCCAGCCTCAGTTTGGAACATGTATGAATAACATGATAGATTGTAATCTTATAACTTCACATACATTATCAAAAATGTATTAATATTTTCGATGAGAGTATGACCATTTTAGTTGACCCATAGATTTATTTATCTTCTTAAACTGAGCTCTGTGTGCTGATAATATGCATGCAAGAGGGATAGTTTTGTGAACTGCAGAAGTCCGTAGCATGCTGTTGTCTCCTCCTGAGCTCCTCTGGTCATCATGTGATCTCCATCAAGGAAAATGAGTGAACCTATCTTTTCAATTCTGAAGCACTTAGAGGAGAGGAAAGTGATCAGGAACAGTTAGCATGGATTCACCAAGGGCAAGTCACGCCTGACTAATCTAATTGCCTTCTATGGTGAGATAACTGGCTCTGTGGATGAGGGGAAAGCAGTGGACGTGTTGTTCCTTGACTTTGGCAGGTCTTTTGACACGGTCTCCCACAGTATTCTTGCCAGCAAGTTAAAGAAGTATGGGCTGGATGAATGGACTATAAGGTGGATAGAAAGTTGGCTAGATCCTAGGGCTCAAAGGGGAGTGATCAGTGGCTCCATTTCTAGTTGGCAGCCAGTATCAAGTGGAGTGCCCCAAGGGTCAGTCCTTGGGCCAGTTTTGTTCAGTATCTTCATAAATGATCTGGAGAATGGTGTGGATTGTACCCTCAGCAAGTTTCCAGATGACACTAAACTGGGAGGAAAGGTATATATGCTGGAGAGTAGGGATAGGATACAGAGGGCCCTAGACAGATTAGAGGATTGGGCCAAAAGAAATCTGATGAGGTTCAACAAGGACAAGTGCAGAGTCCTGCACTTAGGACATAAGAATCCCATGCAGGGCTACAGACTAGGGACCGAATGGCTCAGCAGCAGTTCTCCAGAAAAGGACCTAGGAGTTACAGTGGACGAGAAGCTGGATATGAGTCAACAGTGTGCCATTGTTGCCGAGAAGGCCAATGGCATTTTGGGATGTATAAGTAGGGGCATTGTCAGCAGATTGAGGGACATGATCGTTCCCCCCTATTCGACATTGGTGAGGCCTCATCTGGAGTACTGTGTCCAATTTTGGGCCCCACACTACAAGAAGGATGTGGAAAAATTGGAAAACGTCCAGCAGAGGGCAACAAAAATGATTAGGGGACTGGAACACATGAGTTATGAGGAGAGGTTGAGGGAACTGGGATTGTTTAGTCTGCAGAAGAGAAGAATGAGGGGGGATTTGATAGCTGCTTTCAACTACCTGAAAGGGGGTTCCAAAGAGGTTGGATCTATACTGTTCTCAGTGGTACCAGATGACAGAACAAGGAGTAATGTTATCAAGTTGCAGTGGGGGAGGTTTAGGTTGGATATTAGGAAAAGCTTTTTCATGAGCAGGGTGGGGAAGCACTAGAATGGGTTATCTAGGGAGGTGGTGGAATCTCTTTCCTTAGAGGTTTATAAGGTCAGGCTTGACAAAGCCCTGGCTGGGATGATTTAGTTGGGGATTGGTCCTGCTTTGAGCAGGGGGTTGGACTAGATGACCTCCTGAGGTCCCTTAAACCCTGATATTCTATGATTCTGTGATTCTACCTTGGGGAGTAACCTAGCAATGGAAGGATGTAAAATACCATCATGATTGGCATGCTATAAATAGCGAGATAATCTGGAGCACTCTTACATGTTTTACAGGTTTTACATTCCACCTACTGGGCCCAGGACATTGAGGTTACTCTGAAACCACGAATAACTGAGAAAATATCAGCTACAGCTGCAAACAATTAGTAAGTTTCACCTGTATCTAACTTTCTGGTCCTTTGATTCCAAATTTGTTGCTAAGGCTGGTTGAAAATTTTTCTTCAGAAGGGTTTTTTAATAGGAAATTGGATTTTCCAATGAACTATTTTTTCTGAGAAATTATCTTTTCCCTGGAAATTATAAGCTTTCCATCAAAGTACCAAACTCCCCTCCTCCCTAAACCATGGCTGTGGGACTCTGGTGATGTTCCAGGGCAGTTCAGCAAGAGGAGAGACCATCATGCATCATGGGGGATGTAGTCCAGCCTGGGAGCCTGGCCCATAGAAGAGATTGGTGGTGTGTGGTATCTGAGGAACTCCCGTGGTACTTCCAAGTCGAAATATTACATTTTTAGATAATAGATTTTGGTCTCCACAAAAGAAAAAAACCCTTTGTGGATCAGCTCTGCACAGTACCCAGCTTGCACTGAAAACAGCAGGATGAAATATACCCCAAACCTCATACTCTGTAACTCTGGTAGAAATTGCATCATTTAATAACACAGTAAGAAAGAGTAGGTCAAATTAATCCCCAGGGCACCAATTACACAGAGGATGGCTTTGGTTTACTGAATTCATTAATTACATGTTTTGGCTCTCTGAGCTCAGGTATTCCCAGTTGCTTCAGAAATCATGTCCCATAGATCACACATCTCTGTATAAAACTTCCCGAATGCTCCAAATTGGCAGTTTCTATCAATGGGGAAATGCCACCACATCTCTTTCTCTCTCTTCTCAACAGGTACGTGCTATTGTCCCGAATTACAGTCACACACACACATGCAGACACCATGGGGATCAGCAGCTATTGAATTCCAGACCTCCAGCACGAAAAGCCTCAGCCCCAACTCCTACCCCTTCAGCTAAAGGAGCGACCTCCTTGGTTGGAAAAAAGTAGGCAATTACCTAGTCACTGAAGCCAGGGCTTTCCATGATGTCGCTGGGTTTTCATGCAGCCTCCAGTAAATGCCAAAAAGTTAATTAGAAAAGTGAGCAACTTTACTCCAAATGGACATGCCAAGCCACAGAGCTCCCCTTGCCCAAAGAGGGTGGAAGATTGACACTCTTTTACTCTCACCCCTTCTTTAACGATGGAATAATCCTTTCATACTGATTCTCTCACAGCGGAGTCACAAGTCACTACTTGTTGCTTGGATTAGTGAACAGGAGTGTTTGTGTGGGGTGCATGATTAACCTGCGTATCATTGTATTTGCACAGAGTGTGCATTTTATCGAACACCTGGAAGGACCAGCTGTGAACATCTAGCTCTGTGGACTAAGCCCTTCCGTGAGTGGGTACTGATGTCCATTGAGAAAATTATCTCCATTTATCTTCACTTACTTCATTACAGAGAAGGGGAAGATTTTCTGCACCATCCACCTGCCAACATCTCTGTAGCTGCCTGATCACTGTTCAGAGGAGATGGAAGAGGGAAATCATTCGGAGGTGACTGAGTTCATTCTCTCAGGACTGACAGATTGTCCGGAGCTGCAGGTCCCCCCTTTTTGGAGTGTTTCTACTGATTTATAGTGTCACCCTGGTGGGGAATGGGGGGATGATCTTGTTAATCACAATTGATCCCTGACTCCACACCCCCGTGTACATTTCCCTCAGGAATTTGTCTTTCTGTGACCTCTGCATTTCCTTGATAATTTCCCCTAAGATGCTGTTGAATTTCTTAGCCAAGAGGAAAAGCATTTATTTCACTGCCTGTGCAGTGCAGATGCATCTCTCTTTCTTTTTTGGAGATGTTGAGTGCCTCTTGCTGGCTGTGATGGCGTATGACCGTTATGTGGCCATCTGTAACCCACTGCTCTATATGGTCACCATGTCAAGGCACCTTTGTAAACAGCTAATGATTGGGGTGTACACTGTGGGGGTGGTGGATTCAATGATATACATGTGTTGTACATTTCAGCTGTCATTCTGCAGCTCCAACATCATCAATCATTTCTTCTCTGATGTCCTCCCACTGTTGGCTCTCTCCCGTTCTGACACCCGCATCAATGAGATTGTGATGTTTGCTTTCATGAGCTGCATTGCAGTCAGCAGCTTTGTGACTGTCCTCCTCTCCTATGTCTATATAATCTCCACCATCCTGCAGATCCGCTCTGCTGAGGGCCGGCACAAAGCCTTCTCCACCTGCAGTTTCCACTTGATCTCAGTCATCCTGTATTTTGGCACCCTCTTCTTCATGTATTTAGGTCCAAACCTCCAGCTATTCCATGGACACAGACAACCTGACCTCAGTGTTTTACACGCTGGTGATCCCCTTGTTGAACCCCCTCATCTACAGCCTGAGGAACACAGAGGTGAAGGATTCCCTGAAGAAAGCAATGAATAAACTCCTAACCAATTCTTGAATCTGTTTAAGTCTGCACTGGTTTACTGACGGGGAGTGGAAACAGGTGAATTCAGTTCCCAGCCCATTACAAAGTAATTTTTCAGAGCCCGTGGGAGTATTGTTCTTTATTGCACTGTTGTTATTATTATTAATTTTTTTTGTATTCCTGCAAGGTCTGCAGGCCCCAACTGAGATCCGTGGACAAAACATGGGAAGCATCACAGGGCCAGAAAGAGAGAGAATGATTTTATAAGCTGGTGGCTAGGGGCATCCACCTTCAGTGTGAAATGTTCAATTTCATGTGTTAGGACATTGGGTGACAGTTCCAAAGCGGTTTCTGTGACCCACACCATTACACAGAATTTAGGAATAAAATTAGGAATAAAATTGCAAAAGAGTGTGTGTGTGTGTGGGCAGAGGGAGGATAGCACAAGAACCCATGGAAGGATGGTTTAGGTTGGACATTAGAAAAAACATCCCAATAGTGAGGGTGGCTATGCACTGGAATAACTTGCCTATGAAGTTTGTGGAATCTCCACCATTGGAGATTTTTAAGAGCAGGTGAGAGAAACACCTGCCAGGGATGGTCTAGATAATACTCAGTTGTGCTGTGAGTGCAGGGGAGGGGACTAGATGGCCTCTCAAGGTCCCTTCCAGTCCTATGGAAGCACTAGAAGCCCTGCACTGGGAGTAGGGGGGACGTCAGCCAGAGCACTGGGCAGGGCAAGGGACACACACCTGCCAACACTTGATATTCAGCTCCACTGTACCCCCCCACTACACACAACACACGCAGTGTGCACACCAAACACACACACACACAGCCTGACACTGAGCTCAGTCAGCTGGGAGGGCTGGAATATGTTCAACTTGCTGAACAAAAAGAACCGAAGGGGATTCTGCTGCCCTGGCAGGGAGATAGGACTGGATTTCCCAACTCGTCTTTTTTATCAACAGCTTTTCGAAGGCCTGATTTAGGCCTAAGGGTTTTCCCCCTTCCCATTAAAGAGATTTTTCTCTACTTTTCCATCATTCTTCTACCTCCCTTGTAAAGCTCTTTCCTTCTCTTGATGGGTAAATATGTTCAGAAATTTTCTCTCAATCTCTCCTTTCAAAGTTGTTCTACTGTGGATAACTAATTAAATAACCATTAAACAGCTTTATACAGAGTAAAATGGATATTTATTTGGGGTTTAGATCCCTTTGGGAGCTGGGTGTCTACGTGCTGGAGACAGGTATCCTGCTGAGCTGGTTTCAGTCTAGATCTGCAGTTTTGGGGGTGTGGCCCGGACCCTTGGTCTGTGTTGCAGCAGGCTAGCATGTCTGGCTCCTCAAGGCAGGATTCTGGAGGCCCAGGCTGGCTGGGAAAACAGCACACCAGATGACAGGAGGGAGGGAGGGGGGTGGCATGCTTGGAGATTCTATTTTGCAGCAGCTGCAGAGATCTTCAATGTTAACCACCAGTGACCAACAGATGAAGTCAAATACAGTCACCTCAGTTTCGTATTATATTCAAAAGGCCTCACGGGAGTGACAGCGACAGAGACCAGCTGATTCTCTGGCCCTGTGTGTTCCATTTCCACAAGCAAAGACACAAACAACAATATGAATTGCATGTGCTGTGCATACCCATTGTCCTGGGAGCAAAGATGCTCCAGGGAGGAAATCTAAAAGTAATCCCAGGAAGCAGCTCCAGAGTATTAAGGGTAACGTTGGTGTGGTTAGCAAACAGGGAAATGATTCAACTCTTGATTTTATGGTTCTGATTTTAGGGTTCTGAGCAGGTACGGCTTCTGTCCTCAACTCATTGTAAGTGAAGGGAGGGAAAACAAAGAGGTACCACCACATGATGGGCAAACAAGTCAGTTTCAGAGCATTTGGCCTTTAATTGAAATGACATTCATGGAAGGGGAAGGAAGGAACTATCCTGAGAGGATCAATTTCAACTTTTCTGAACATATTTACCTTTCAAAAGAAGGAAAGAGCTTTACCAAGGGAGGGAAAAGAATGATGGAAATTGCTTTAATAGAAAGGGGGAAACTCCCCCATCGATTCCGGGAATGTCTATCCTCAAGCCACTACACTGACTCAGCTATGATGTGCAGCAGCACCGTAGTGTAAATGCTTTCCACATTGCCGGAAGGGTTTTTCCATCATTGTAGTTAATCCATGTGTCCGAGAGGCAGTAGCTCAGTCAATGGAAGAATGACACTGAGGGTCAGTACAAGCTAACTGCCTTGCACAGGGTGTGAAAAATTTCCCTGCCTAGTGCGACGGGGCTCTGTTGATCTAATTTTTAAGCATAAACCAGGCCTCAGAGAAGCTGCTGATCAAAAAGAACAGTTGGGAAATGTAATCCTATCTCCCTGACAGGTGCTCTTATAAAATCTTCATTGGTTTAGAATCCAGAACCTTCCTGGTCAAGTTCTTCCAGTTCTTAATCACCCTCACTCTTGGGATGTTTTTCCTAATGCCCAAACTAAACTGCCATTGCTGCAATTGAGGTCCATCAGTCCTTGTCCTATCCTTCCCCTACTCCCACTACATTGTTTTGCAATTTTATTCTTAAACACTGTGTGATGGGTTGCGTCTAAAAACCCCTTTGGGACTGCCTCCGGATGTGCCTAGACTACCTCTGAGCCTGTTTTGCCTACCATCTTGGGACTTCAGTCCCTTATCTTGTTTGAGCCAGTCATGATTGCCTGCTGCAAACACAGATCCAAGTCTTAACCAAGTCCCGCACAAGCTGCAGGTTTAACTGAAAACAGCTTAAGAAGCGCTCCTTTCTCCAGCACTCAGATGTCCAGCACCCAATGTGCTCCAAACCCCAATAAATCCATTTGACCCTATATAACGTTTATACTTGGTAAACTCATAAATTTTTGTCCCTCTATAACACTGATAGAGAGATATGTACAGCTGTTTGCCCCCCCCAATCGGGTATTAATACATACTCTGGATTACTTAATTAGTAAAAAGTGATTTTATGGAATACAAAAGTAGGATTTAAGTGGTTCCAAGCAATAACAGACAGAACAAAGTAAATTACCATACAAAATAAAATAAAACATGCAAGTCTAAGCCTAATACAGTAAAAACTAAATGCAGGTAAATCTCACCATCAGAGACATTCCAATAAGTTTCTTTTACAGATTAGACTTTCTCCTAGTCTAAGTACAGTAATCACTCACACCCCTCTAGTTACTGTCCTTTGTTCAATTTCTTTCAGGGAACTCTTTGGGGTGGAGAGGCTATCTCTTGTGCTAGCTGAAGACAAAATGGAGGGGTTTCCCCAGGGGCTTATATAGTCTCTCTCTTGTGTGTGGAAACCCCTTCCCATATCCTAGCAGAATCCAGCTCCAAGATGGAGTTTTGGAGTCACATGGGCAAGTCACATGTCCATGCATGACTCAGTTCCTTACAGGCCAACCCCACATTCCCAGGATAGCTCACATGTGGATTGGCATCTCACAATGTTCATTGTTAGCTCAAGTGTTTCTTGATTGGGCACTTACTGAGAATAGTCTTTTTTCAAGAAGCTGACCAACTGCTTCACAGAGGCTACCTAAAATCAAACAAGTACATAGCCAATACTCATAACTTCGAATACAAAATTGATACATGCATACAAATAGTATGAATATATCTAGTAGATCATAACCTTTGCAGAGATATGTTACATGGCATATTTGACATAAAACATATTCCAGTATGTCATATTTACAGTCACAAGCATATTTCTATAAAAAAATTATGGGGTGCAACGTCACATTCTGTTTCACGGACTATAAGTTATAGGAAATAAATAAAATTAACAAAAAGAATCAGAAGGGAGCTGGCCTGCTCAGAGATATTTTGTGGCAGCATCTGCAGAGATGCTGCAGAGATCTTGAGTGTTAACCACCAGTTTGGGGCATATCCTCCTTTTTGCAGCCTGCCCTGACCTTTGTATTTTCAGTGAGGACTGCCCCAGGCACCTCCAGGTAACAGAAGCCACAGAAGGCAGGAGGAGGAGTTGTAAGTTCCTAGAGGAAGTAGGGGCAGAGTGTTTCCTGATCACAGACCTGGAGTGACAAACTTGGGAGTTTCTGAATACAGAGATTGCTGGCTGTTGGTTGTTTCTATTGTTGTTCAGGGAAGCAGGACTTTGCGTCCATTCTTTGTCACCCCTTCCCCAACAGATTATACAAAAGAATGTAGCTGACTTCGATCATCAATCTTTCCTCCTAATACAATGAACCCCGCAATACCTCACAGGTTGGCACCACTTTGGAGAAGGGGGCACCAACACGCTCTGGAGCACTGATAATACCAGCCAAGCCTGCACACCCATGCGGGATAATTTCTGCTACCATAGTGAAGAAGGGAAGAGTCATCATTGGGCCTGCCATGGATCTTCTTGGCGGGAGGTGATGACCACAATGGCCTTGGACATCTGCAGCCATTGATCAGTGCATGGGCCCATCCCTGTGGTGACCTCACCCTTTCATGTCAATCAAACACTACTCTAAGTCAGCATTATACTTTGGTGTTACTGGGATACTTTTTACGTTGGTGGCTGTGACATACCAAGGTCCAGCCCAGACTAATCAGGAGCAGTGTCACACCTGCCTGCAACCTTGCAATGCCTTGCTGAAGTAGCTTCCACCGGGGCCACTCACAAACATCCCTCTAGCATGCAAATCACACCCTGAGCATGTGTGTGTAACTGAAGCCTGGCCAGGAATAGTTGGGTTACACTCAGGCTTTCACTACCCTTGGTTATACTTCAGGTTGACCCCAACACACTCCCCACTCTTTGATTTCCCTCCCGAAATGTACGTCCTGTGCTGCCCAGTCCTTTCCTGGACAATACAAGCTACACTGTCCATTGTTTCTTTAATAGCACTAACAGGCCTGCAGCTTAGCTTCTCAGACACTTCTATTTAAACACACTGGATTAGATAAAACAATAAAACAAAGTTTGTTGAACACAAAGAGAAATTTTAACTGAGTGCAAATAATGAGGCATAGAAGTCAGACATGGTTACAAGAAAAATAAAGCTGGAATGCAACTTTTGCCTATGTTGACAAATGATGTGAAATTTAATGCTAAAATTTCCTCACCACATGCTTTCAGCAGTCTTACGGACCAAACATCTTCAGTCACGATCCATCCCCCAGTCCAATGGCTGCTTCCTTTATCCCTTCAGATGCAGTGAATCAATGGGCAGAGAGACAGAGAGAGAGTGCTCAGTACCTTGGGATGTCTCCATCTTCCTTTTAGAATCCTACTCCCCTTGAGAAACATTTCCACCTGGTTACCAGAGGAGAAAATGTGTATGTAGAAGGATGTTCCGTGCTGCTTTTTCCTCACCTTTTTGGGCTTTGTTTGCTTCCCTTCCTGCCTGGTGACTAAAGATTGTGATTTTATTGGGACTGTCACGTAATGTGCTGAAATTAACTGAGTCCATTTTCCCTGCCAGCCTGGGCCTCCAGAATCCTGCCTTGTTGAGCCAGACACACTAGCCAGGTGCAACACAGGTCTGGGCCACACTGCAGATCTAGACTGAAACCTGCTTAGCAGGATACCTGTCTCCAGCACACAGACACCCAACTACCAGTGGAAACTAAACCCCAAATAAATCCATTTTACTTTGTATAAAGGTTATACAGGGTAAAATGATAAATGTTTGCCCTCTATATCACTGCAAGAGACATATGCACAGCTGTTTGCCCCCCAGTAACAATCACTTGCACTGAATTTATAAATAAACAAAAGTGATTATATTAAGTATAAAAGTAGGATTTAAATGGTTTTAAGAAATAAAAGAGCAAACAAAATAAGTCACAAAACAAAATAAAACGAAACACGCAAGGCTAAGCTTCATATGCTCAGAGAATATGCTTTATAAAGCATATAGAGTGCAATGTCACACAGAGCTTTGCCCAGAGCTGGACAGAAGGGGGAATTAAACCTGTATCTCCCACCTCACGAGTGAACACCCTAATTCTTGGGCTAAAAATTACAAAGGAAAGAACCACTACCGCCTCCTACGGTGGCTGTGTTGCGACCAGCACCTAAATCCTCCCCCTGGGCACACACAGTGTTCTGGGGCAAAGCTATTAGGAGTATTTGTAACACATTTGTGAAGAGTTTCAGGTGAATCCAAACAGTATTGTTTTTTGACAATAAATGACTAGTCCAGAAGAAATTCACTCATTTCTAGACACTGTTGTGTCCGAACGCTGGGAAATTACATAAAGAGGCATTTGGAGAGGTGACCAACTTAACAAAAGAAGGAAAGAGCTTTACAAGGGAGGGAGAAGAGTGACATGAAAAGGAGAGAGAAATAGCTTTAAGAGGAAAGGGGAAAACTCCCCCATCGATTTAAGGAATATCGATATTAAGGCTACTACATTGACTCAGCTATGATGTGCAGCCGTGCTGTAGCGTAGATGATTTCCACGTTGATGGAAGGGTTTTTCCATCGATGTAGTTAATCCACGTCCCCGAGAGGCAGTAGCTAGGTCAATGGAAGAATGACACTGAGGGTCAGTACAAGCTAACTGACTTGCACAGGGTGTGAAAAGTTTCCCTGCCCTGTGCGACAGAGCTCTGTTGATCTAATTTTTAAGCATAAACCAGGCCTCAGAGAAGCTGCTGATGGAAAAGACCAGTTGGGAAATCTAGTCCTATCTCCTTGCCAGGGCAGCAGAATCCCCTTCGGTTCTTTCTGTTCAGGCGAGTTGGAAATGGTCCAGCTGTTCCAGCTTCCCAGTAGAGATTATTCTGCATTCTGACTGAGCTCAGTTTCAGGCTGTGTGTGTGTAGCGGGCACTCTGTGTGTGTGTGTGTGCGTGTTTGGTGTGCATCAGGGACTATGTGTGTACATGTGGTGGAGGGTACAGTGGAGCTGAATGTCAAATGTAGGCAGGTGTGTGTCTCTTGTCCTGCCCAAGGCTCACCTTAAGAAGTGTTCCTGACTCTAACACTCAGATGCTCAGCTCCCAATGGGGTCCAAACCAGAAATAAATCAGTTTTACTCTGTATAAAAATTATACAGTGGAAACTCATAATTTGTTCACCCTCTGTAACACTGATAGATAGTTATGCACTGCTGTATGCTCCCCCAGGTATTAATACATTCTCTGGGTTAATTAATAAGTAAAAAGTGATTTTATTAAATACAGAAAGTAGGATGTAAGTGGTTCCAAGTAATAACAGACAGAACAAAGTAAATTACCAAACAAAATAAAACACACACGTCTAAGCCTAATACAGTAAAAGCTAAATGGAGGTAAATCTCACCCTCAGAGATTTTCCAATAAGCCTCTTTTACTGATTAGAGTTCCTCCTAGTCTGGGTCGAGCAATCACTCACACCCCTGTAGTTACTGTCCTTTGTTCCAGTTTCTTTCAGGGATCTCCTTTGGGTGGAGGGGCTATCTTTTGTGCGAGCTGAAGACAAAATAGAGAGGTTTCCACAGGGGCTTATATTGTCTCTCTCTTGTGGGTGGAAACCCCTTCCCCTCTCCTATGCAGAATGCAGCTCCAAGATGGAGTTTTAGAGTCACATGGGCAAGTCACATGTCCATGCATGACTCAGTTCCTCACAGAACAAAGCTACATTCCAGGAAAGTTCAGATGTGGATTGGCCATTTTAGCCTTAGTGTTTCTTGATTGGGCACTTACAGAGAATAGTCTTTTCTCATGAAGCTGAACAACTGCTTCACTGAGGCTACTTAAAATCAAACAATTACATAACACGTATTCATAACTTCAAATACAAAAATGTGACATGCATGCAAACAGGATGAATCTATCCAGTAGATCATAACTTTTGCAGAGATATCTTACATGGCCTATCTACCATGCATAAGCATATTTCTGTAAAGAATTATGGGGTGCAATGCCACACTCTGTTTCATGGACTATAAATGGTAGGAAATAAAAAAAATAACAAAAGAATCAGAAGGGAGCTGGCATGCTCGGAGATATTCTCTAGCAGCTTCTGCAGAGATGTTGCAGAGATCTTGAGCTGAAGGGAGCTGGCCTGCTCAGAGATATTTTGTGGCAGCATCTGCAGAGATGCTGCAGAGATCTTGAGTGTTAACCACCAGTTTGGGGAATATCCTCCTTTTTGCAGCCTGCCCTGACCTTTGTATTTTCAGTGAGGACTGCCCCAGGCACCTCTGGGTCACAGGAGACACAGAAACCAGGAGGAGGAGTTATGAGCATGACTCTTAGAGGGGGCATAGTGTTTCCTGGGCACAGACCTGGGGTGACAGACTTTGGATAGAGAGATTGCTGGTTGTTTGTTTTTTCTAGTGGTGTTCAGGAAGCAGGACTTTGTGTACAATTCTGTTTAGATTAACCAGCACACACATTTCTTTGTTGAAAAGAGACAAGTTTGCAAGCCTCAGTTTGGAACATGTATTAATAAAATGATGCAGTGTAATCTTATAACTTCACATACATTAACAAAAAAAAGTATTAATATTTTCAATGAGAGCATGAGTATTTCAAGTTGACTCATAGATTTATTTATCATCTTAAACTGAGCTCTGTGTGCAGATAATATGCATAAAGAGGGATAGTTTCGTGAACTGCAGAAGTCCGTAGCATGCTGTGGTCTCCTCCCGAGCTCCTCTGGTCATCATGTGGTCTCCATCAAGCAAAATGAGTGAACCTATCTTTTCTACATTGGGGAGTAACCTCGGAATGGAAGGACGTAAGATAACATGGTGATTGACATGCTATAAATAGCGAGATAATCTGGAGCACTCTTACATGTTTTACAGGTTTTACATTTCATGTATTGGGGCCAGGACAATGAGGTGATTCTGAAACCAGGAATAACTGAGAAGGAATCAGCTACAGCTGGAAACAATTACTACGTTTCACCTGTATCTAACTTTCTGATCCTTTGATTCCAAATTTGTTGCTCAGGTGGTTGAAATTTTTTCTTGAGAAGTTTTTTTTCTATAGGAAATTGGATTTTCCATTTAACTATTTTTTCCGAGAAATTATCTTTTCCCTGGAAATTATAAGCTTTCCATCAAAACACCAAACTCCTCTCCTCCCTAAACCATGGCTTTGGGATTCTGATGATGTTCCAGGGCAGTTCAGCAAGAGGAGAGACCATCATGCATCATGGGGGATGTAGTCCAGCCTGGGAGCCTGGCCCATGGAAGAGATTGGTGGTGTGTGGTATCTGAGGAACCCCCCTGGGACTTCCAAATTGAAATATTAAGTTTTTAGCTAAAAGATTTTGGTCTCCACAAAAAAAACAAAACAAACCCTTTGTGGATCAGGTCTTTGCAGTACCCAGCTTGCACTGAAAACAGCAGGATGAAATATACCCCTCACCTCATATTCTGTAACTCTGGTAGAAATTGCATAATTTAATAACACAGTAAGAAAGTGTAGGTCAAATTAATCCCAAGGACACCAATTATGAGAAGGTAGCTTTGGTTCACCAAATGCATTAATTATGTGTTGTGTCTCTCTGAGCCCAGGTATTCCCAGTTGCTTCTGGAATCATGTCCCATAGATCACACATCTCAGTATAAAACTTCCCGATTGGTCCAAAGAGGCAGTTTCTGTCAATGAGGAAACACAAACACATCTCTTTCTGTCTTCTCATCAGGTACGTGCTATTGTCCTGAATTACAGTCACACAGACACACACGCAGACATCATGGGACTCAGCAGGTATTGAATTCCAGACCTCCAGCACTAAAAGCCTCAGCCCCAACTCCTACCCCTTCAGCTAAAGGAGTGACATCCTTGGTAGGAAAAAATAGGCAATTACCTAGTCACTGAAGCCAGGGCTTCCCATTCTGTCTCTGGGTTTTCACACAGGCTCAAGTTAATGCCAAATGGCTAAATTAGCACAGAAAGCAACTTCACCCCAAAAGGACATGCCAAGCCACAGAGCTCCCCTTGCCCAAAGACGGTGGAAAGATTGACACGCCTTTACTTTCACCCGTTCTTTAGCTGAGGAATAATCCCTTCAGACTGATTCTCTCACAGCAGAATCACAAGTCACTATTTTCTCTTCGGATGAGTGAAGAGGAGTGTTTGTGGGTGGGACATGATTAACCTGCATGTTATTATATTTGCACAGTGTCTGCATTTTATCAAACACCTGGAATGACCAGCTGTGAATATCTGGATCTCTGTACAAAGCCCTTTCTGGAGCAGATCCTGATGTTCATTGAGAAACTGATCTCCATTTATCTTCACTTACTTCATTACAGAGACGGGACAGTTTTCCGCACCATCCACCAGACCACATCTATGTAGCAGCCTGATCTCTGTTCAGAGGTAATGGAAGAGGGAAATCACTCGGAGGTGACTGAGTTCATTCTCTCAGGACTGACAGATCATCCAGAGCTGCAGATTCCCCTCTTTGCAGTGTTCCTACTGATTTATGGTATCACCCTGGTGGGGAATGGGGGGATGATCTTGTTAATCACGATTGATCCCCAACTCCACACTCCCATGTACTTTTTCCTCAGGAATTTGTCTTTCTGTGACCTCTGCCTTTCCTCGATAATTTCCCCTAAGATGCTGCTGAATTTCTTAGCCGAGAGGAAAAGTATTTCTTACACTGCCTGCTCTGTGCAAATGTATCTCTCTATTATTTTTGCAGATGTTGAGTGCCTCTTGCTGGCTGTGATGGAGTATGACCATTATGTGGCCATCTGTAACCCACTGCTCTATACAGTCACCATGTCCAGGCAGCTTTGTAAACAGCTCGTGGCTGGGGTGTACGCTGTGGGGGTGGTGGATTCAATGATAATCACGTGTTGTATATTTCGACTGTCATTCTGCAGCTCCAACATCATCAATCATTTCTTCTGTGACATCCTCCCATTGCTGGCGCTCTCCTGTTCTGACACCCGCATCAATGAGATTGTGATCTTTGCTTCCATGAGCTGCATTCAACTGATCAGCTTTGTGACTGTCCTCCTGTGCTATGTCTATATCATCTCCACCATCCTGCAGATCCATGAGGGCCAGCACAAACCCTTCTCCACCTGCACTTTCCACTTGACCTCTGTGGTCCTGTATTTTGGCACCCTCTTCTTCATGTATTTACGTCCCACCTCCAGCTATTCCATGGACACAGACAAAGTGACCTCAGTGTTTTACATGCTATTGATCCCCATGTTGAATCCCCTCATCTACAGCCTGAGGAACACGGAGGTGAAGGATGCCCTGAGGAAAGCAATGAATAAACTCCTAACCAATTTTTGAATCTGTTTAGTGGTGGGGAATGGGGAATGGGGAATGGAAATAGGTGAATTCAATTCCCAGCCTATTACAAAGTAATTTTGCAGAGACCATGGGAGTATTGTTCTTTATTGTATTGTTATTATTATTATTTTTTCTATTCCTACAAGGTCTGCAGCAGCCAACTGAGATCAGTGGACAAAACATGGGAAGCGTGACAGGGCCAGCGAGAGAGAATGATTTTATAAGCTGGTGGCTCGGGGCATCCACCTAGAGGGTGAAATGTTCAACTTCACATCTCAGGACATTGGGTGGCAGTTCCAAAGGGGTTTCTGTGACCCAACCAGTTACACAGAGTTTTAGGAATAAAATTAGGAATAAAATTGCAAAAGTGTGTTTGTGTGTGTGCGTGTGGAGGGAGGATAGCACAAGAACCCATGAACTTCAATTGCAGTAAGGGTGGTTTAGGTTGGACATTAGGAAAAAGATCCCAACAGTGAGGGTGCCTATGCACTGGAATAACTTGCCTCGGAAGTTTGGAGATTTTTAAGAGCAGGTGAGAGAAACACCTGTCAGGGATGTTCTAGATAAAACTCAGTTCTGCTGTGAGTGCAGGGGACTGGACTAGATGACTTCTCGAGATCCCTTCCAGTCCTATGATTCTATGATCACACAAGGAGCCCTGCACTGGGAGGAGGGGGGACGCCAGCCGGAGCACGGGGCAGGGCAATAGACACACATCTGCCAACACTTGATATTCAGCTCCACTGCACCCCCCACCACACGCACACACAGGGTGCCTAATGCACACACACAGAGAAGGCGCAGTACACATACACACAATGCCCACTACAACACACACACAGTGCCCACTACACACAACACACACAGTGCCAACTGCACACCAAACACACACACACACACAGCCTGACAGTGAGCTCAATCAGAATGCGGAATAATCTCTACGGGGAAGCTGGGACAGCCGGCATATTTCCAACTCTCCTGAACAAAAAGAACTGAAGGGGATTCTGCTGCCCTAGCAGAGAGATAGGACTAGATTTCCAAACTGGTCTTTTCCATCAGCAGCCTTTGTGAGGCCACGTTTAGGCTTAAAAAATAGATCAACAGAGCTCTGTCACACAGGGTGGGGAAACATTTCACACCCTGTGCGAGGCAGTTAGCTTGTACTGACCCTCACTGTCATTCTTCCATTGACCTAGCTATTGCCCCTTGGGGATGTGGATTAACTACGTTGAAGGAAAAACCCTTCCATCAATGTGGAAAGCATCTACACTATGGTGCTGCTGCACACCATTGCTGAGACAATGTAATGACCTGAGGATAGACATTCCCTGACTCAATGGGGGAGTTTTCTCCCTTCCCATTAAAGAGATTTTTATCTCCTTTTCCTTCATTTTTCTCCCTCCCTTGTAAAGCTTTTCCCTTTTTTTGATGGGTAAATATGTTCAGAAATTTTTACTCTCAGAATAATTCCTTCCTTCCCCTCCCATGAATGCCATTTCAATTAAAGGCTGAAATGCTCTGAAACTGACTTGTTTGCCCATGACTTGGTGGTACCTATTTGTTTTTCCTCCCTTCACTTACAATGAAGTAAGACAGGTTTCAGAATAGCAGCCGTGTTAGTCTGTATCCGCAAAAAGAAAAGGAGGACTTGTGGCACCTTAGAGACTAACACATTTATTTGAGCATAAGCTTTCGTGAGCTACAGCTCACTTCATCAGATGCATTCAGTGGAAAATACAGTGGGGAGATTTATATACACAGAGAACATGAAACAATGGGTGTTACCATACACACTGTAACAAGAGTGGTCAGGTAAGGTGAGCTATTACCAGCAGGAGAGCGGGGGGGAAAAGGCCTTTTATAGTGATAATCAAGGTGGGCCATTTCCAGCAGTTGACAAGACCGTCTGAGGAACAGCGGGTGGTGACGGGGGGATAAACATGGGGAAATAGTTTTACTTTGTGTAATGACCCATCCACTCCCAGTTTTTATTCAAGCTTAAGTTAGTTGGATCCAATTTTCAAATTAATTCCAATTCAGCAGTCTCTCATTGGAGTCTGTTTTTGAAATTTTTTTTGTTGAAGAATTTCCACTTTTAGGTCTGTAATCGAGTGACCAAAGAGATTGAAGTGTTCTCCAACTGATGCGTAGGAGAGGTTTTAGATGGGGGCTGAAGGGGATGGCTAGTGGCGTTCTGTTATTTTCTTTGTTGGGCCTGTCCTGTAGTAGGTAACTTCTGGGTACTCTTCTGGCTCTGTCAATCTGGTTCTTCACTTCAGCAGGTGGGTTCTGTCACAATCCATCCCCCAGTCCAATGGCTGCTTCCTTTATCCCTTCAGATGCAGTGAATCAATGGGCAGAGAGACAGAGAAAGAGAGAGAGAGCGTGAGAGAGTGCACAGCTCCCTGGGATGTCTCCACCTTCTTTTTAGAATCCTACTCCCCGTTTGAGAAACATTTCCACCTGGTTACCAGAAGACAAAATGTGTATGTAGAAGGATGTTCCCTGCTGCTTTTTCCTCACCTTTTGGGCTTCCTTTGTTTCCCTTCCTGCTTGGTGACTCTGGTTTGGTTTCCCCAGGAAGAGCCACTGAGTTTGGCTGGGCAGGTCATGAATAGACTTGGTTCCATGTGCCAGTGTGAAAGTGAAGGTTGGTAGACAGGTGTCAGTGTGGGTCACAGGAAGACGCCCGGAGTGCCCTGCGAAGCCGTGGGCTCATGACTGACAAGGAGCCTGTCTGGGTCTAGGAGTGTGTGATTCCATCCCTTCCGTCCTCTGACAGTCTGTTTCCATAGCCTCTTTCCTCCCCTGTCTCTGGTTCCCGCCTGAAGGAGGTTTGAAAAGCCACTGTGTGATCTGATCACCTCACCCGAAGTGACAGAGTATGTGGCACCAGCTGACGCTCTTTGCTGAAGGGGGGCTGTAAGACAGTTGTGGAGGCCCGAAACAAACCTTCCCTGTGTGAGTGGGACGAGTGAAAGATCCGTAGGGATTCTGGGAGCCAGGGGGTCCAAAAGGGATTCCCGCACTCACCAGGTAAAATGTGGGCCGGTGAGTCAAAAAGGATCACCGTTCTCCCAAAAGGCACACACTAGTTCACTTGCAAGTTTCTGGAAAAATTGGAATTGGTATACCAGGGATAGGGATCATTTAAAGTTAAAGGGAAAGTTTCGACCTTGACAAGGTTGTGCTCCTCAGAAGTGCACTTCTGGCCAATGTCAGTGTGAGGCATATTTCTATTGGCATGAAGAAACAGAAGGGGAAAAAAAACCAACTCCGTGAATCTCAAATGAGGAGTCACAAGGACTCCCAGGAATAACTTACAACATGATTAAAAGAGATAAAAAGAAAACTGGCAAAGAATTTAAATCCCACTAAGCCCACAAGAAATATTAAGTAACAGAAGCCCCTTATGTTCACCCCTCAGACAGTGTCTCCTTGTACTGAGGAAATGTTCCCCTTGCACCAATTCCCGGGCTTTGGTGCTTCGGGTCATGAGATTGCGGAGTCTGCATGTGCACCTTGGTCTCCTACGGAATTGTACAACTTACGTAAAAATTTTCCAAAAATAAGAGAGGACCCTGTTAAATTCAAAGAGGAATTGCAAATTGTTATAAACTGTTATAACCCTACACGGGCAGATTTAAACCAGCCTCTACGAGGGATCATGCCTTGGGAAACACTGAGTCACCTTTGTGAAGAAGCTCACTGGCCCAAGCAAAATCGAGGCCATGAGCAGGAAAAGTTAAATAAAATCAGGTAGAAGCTGTTCAATATAATTCTCACAGTCTGCCCAAAGAAAGCCGACTGGAGCAAAAAATAGCACCTGTAAAGTAAGTAAAAATAAGACTTTGAATAAAATCCAAATACTCTCACCGCCATATTAAAACTATATTAAGGACCTTCCAGCTCCAGAAAATACAGGGACCCCATAATAGCCGCCCATTGAGGGGGAGAAGAGGAAGGCCAAACCAAGTCCCCACCGTTCAGCTCCCCTAGAGACCCAGTGATGGCGCGTGTTCCTATTGCAAGCAAATGGGCCACTGGATACAGTAAATGTCCCTACTGCCCTGATCGATCCAGAAGCGGTAGGGGTGGGCAATACTCTTATTCCCCACCCCATCTCTTCACCTCTGTCTGTTTCTATCGGTCCTTTGTTTGACCATCATGCTTTCCTCCTAAGCCCTTGTTCACCTGCTAACCTTTTGGGAAAAGACTTGGTGTGTAAATTAAATTGTATAATCTGCTGTACCCCAAATGGTGTGTATCTGGACGTGCCCGATCCTGCTCACAATGAGGTCCTGGCAGTTTACAGGAGAAGACCGACCCCAGCCCTTCCTCATTGCAACAGGAACTGCTGGCTAAGGTCTCTCCCTCCTTGTAAGCCTTGTGAGCCGATCATGCCAATCAGGTTGGGTGCACTGCATCTGCCCAACTCGTTAAGATTTGCCTAAACCCAGCAAGACCCCTTCCCGAGGTGCAGCAGTACCCTCTATCAAAACAGGCCAAGGGAAAATCCAGCCTGTTCTTACCTCCTGTATTCAGTAAGGAGTCATTATTCCTACGGTCAGTAAGTGTAGCTCCCCCATTTTACCATGCTGTTAATAGTGCTGTACTCCCTACCTTTCCCGTTGTCCCTAGCCCTGAAACTATCCTTTCCTCCAAAGCACCGGTGCAGAGGGGTTGTTACCGCCTCAAATAAGAGAAAGGTTGTATTAAGTCCGGACATAAAGAATTAAGGTTATTGTTAAATAAGATTGTCATGGTTCCTTCCCCACTCTGAACGCTAGGATACAGATGTGGGGACCTGCATGAAAAACCTCCTAAGCTTATCTTTACCAGCTTAGGTCAAAACTTCCCCAAGGTACAAAATATTCCACCCTTTGTCCTTGGATTGGCCGCCACCACACCAAACAAATACTGGTTAATGGGGAAGAGCTTGTTTGGAAACATCTTTCCCCTCAAAATACTTCCCAAAACCTTGCACCCCACTTCCTGGACAAAGTTTGGTAGAAAGCCTCACCAATTTACCTAGGTGACTACAGACCCAGACCCTTGGATCTTAAGAACAATAAACAATCCTCCCAACACTTGCACCCCCCCTTTCCTCGGAAATGTTGGAAAAAAGCCTCACCAATTTGCATAGGTAACCACAGACCCAAACCCTTGGATCTGAAAACAATGAAAAAAGCATTCAGTTTTCTTACAAGAAGACTTTTAATAGAAATAGAAGTAAATAGAAGTAAAGAAATCCCCTCTGTAAAATCAGGATGGTAGATACCTTACAGGGTAATTAGATTCAAAACATAGAGAACCCCTCTAGGCAAAACCTTAAGTTACAAAAAGGATACACAGACAGAAATAGTTATTCTATTCAGCACAATTCTTTTCTCAGCCATTTAAAGAAACCATTTTCTAACACATACCTAGCTAGATTACTTACTAAAAGTTCTAAGACTCCATTCCTGGTCTATCCCCAGCAGAAGCAGCATATAGATAGACACAGACCTTTGTTTCTCTCCCTCCTCCCAGCTTTTGAAAGTATCTTGTCTCCTCATTGGTCATTTTGGTCAGGTGCCAGCGAGGTTACCTTTAGCTTCTTAACCCTTTACAGGTGAGAGGATTTTCCCTCTGGCCAGGAGGGATTTTAAAGGGGTTTACCCTTCCCTTTATATTTATGACAAAGATTCATCTAGATATGAGAAATAAATGTGTGTATAAATAAATAAAAGGGGGGTTAGTCAAAAAGCCCACCCTCCTTGCTAAATTGGTAGTGAAACAATGCCTGTGTCCATGGAAACAAATAATGCAACAAGAAAAAAAAAAGGATCGGGCCCAGACAAGCAGGCAACCACAGTAGAGGAAGTTAAAAGAAAGAAAGTGAGAGGTTAACTCTGTAGTTACTGGAGGAAATTAGGCAGTGAAACTTTGTACGGATGTTAAAAGAAGGTGTTATAAAAAGAAAATTCTTGGTTTCTTTGCAGCCATTCCTTTGAAGAAAGGACACATTTCTCTGGAAGAATTTCTGTAAATAATCCAGGAAAAGGTTATTTAAGTGAAATCATTTAACTGTGAACAAGTTAGTCAAATTAGCTAAAAAACACTCCTGGTGTGTACAATCTTTGTTTTATAAGTTTAAGATAAATTGGTGTTGTTTTCAAATTGTAAAACCCAAAAATACTTTTGCCAGACAAAAGAAACTAGTGTTGTATTTAGCATTTAATCCTTAAGGTGACTTAATGCTTTACACAATTTAAAATGTTTTTAAATAAAGACCAAAGTTGTGGTTCCAGCAGGACAGTCAAAGCCAGAAAAATGGAAAAAGATTTTAAATCTGTTTTGGTAACTTGTCTATAAAACAAATATAAAACAAATACAGGAAAATATGGGGAGTAATTCCTCAGTTTTGCCTGCAATCAGCAAGGGTATTTGTAAAAAAAAGTATATTTTAAGCAATACTGCCAACAGTGTGTAATCTACCGGCAACATAGTGTTGGTAAAGCTGTCAAGGTTAGGCAGGCAGCACATCCCCCTTCCTGGGGACCTTCTGTAAATATTCAAATGGATTTTATTTAAATGCCTAAATGTTGTAATTATAAGTATGTTAGTTTTAGTTCATGTATTTTCCAACTGCGTTGAGGCCTTTCCCTATAAAAAGGCAGAGGCGAAGAGTGTTGTAAAACTTTGTTTAAGGATTTTGTACCACAATTTGGCATATCTGTGAGTAGCAACAGTGATAGTGGACCCAATGTTATTGAACAAATTTTAAGAAGTTATGTGTAGCTTTACAGATCCGACACAATCTCCACTGCCCCCACCACTCGCAGTTTGCTGGGACAGTAAAACATCAAAATGGGATTCTGAAAAATAAACTGGCCAAGATCTGTGCTAAAACAAATTTAAAGTTGCCAAATGCCCTCCCATTAGCATTAATGAATATGAGGGCCACTCCCAATCGAAAGACTGGACTTAGCCCTCGTGAAATTCTAACAGGGCACCCGATGTGACTACTGGCTGTGCCCCCACTGGCCCTGGCTCAGATGGACAGTCATTTAATGGATGACACAATGCTTAATTATTGTCAGGCACTAACAAAATGTGTTAGGTCTGTTTATATACAGCAGCCTTGCCACTCGCTGAAACCAGGAGTTTCCAGGAGCTATATAGAGGTCCATCAGCAAGGAACTGCCCTGGCCCCATGCTGAAAGACCCTTATCAAGTCCTGTTAATAATCAACACCTCTGTGAAGTGCCAAGAATTGACTACCTGCCCATGTTTCTCACTGTAATGGCTCTCCGACTGATGATCAGTCTATCTTTCCTTCTGGCGTTGTTGCTCCTTCTGGACAGCAGGAGTGAAGGACCAAGTGAAAAGCTGGTACCCTCTCCCTTATCCACTGACAAAACTACTGTGCATTTGGACTTTGCTAGAAGAACCAAACCATTACAGGGTGATATGCTAGTCACCTCTCTCCTGCATAATGCCAAAGCACGGCTGTTCCAAGAAAGAAGAAGAAACACTCACTCTGCTGAAACCACCAAAGTCCAGGGATTCCTGACTACAAAGGACATTAAGAATTGGACATGATGGAAAAGACAAAGTATTATTTACTGGCAAGGATGGAGTTGTGGACACTTTGCTTGGGAATGTGGCACTACTTGGTATTTGGGGTTTCTCCTGGGGGGCCGCAAAATGTGCCGTTGAGCAAATACCCTGGGGATGGACTGTCCTCCCTATTTGCCTCCCAGACAATGGATATCCAAAATGCCTTGCTACCACAACCATGAACCCCACCATCCCTTCCTCCATTAACCTCACCACCACCCCCACAACCTACCCAAATATACACGATACCCTATATTCAAATGAAACCCAATGGTCAAAACCTTCGCATTTCAGTGATTTATGGAAATTTTGCTTGGAGAAATCATTTTTTTAAGGTTCAGAACCATTCATATGAGAGAATGATTGAGTGGAGAACAGATGGGTTGGTGGAAATAGAAATATATGATATCACTACAACTGAGCCCCAAAGTCAGAAATTAAAATTAATGGGGCCCATAGCTGGACAAAGATGATGGCCATTCCTGGAGTTTGTAGAATAATAGATAAAAAAAGGCCCTTACTGTTATTTAATCACCCAACTGGTAATTAATCAAACAAATACCCCAAAAGTTTGTTCTGCTGCTGAAAAAATTACCAGTACTGAAAATGTCCCAGTAATCAACCATTGGCCTGTGCCCTATTGTAATATACCCCATCCTAGGCTATTGATGTGATGCGTCTCAGTCTTTTCGGGAAGGTGTTTAGCCAACAGATGTGGTCTAATACTTCTCAAGGGAGAGATGTGTCAGTGTGTTGGGACACCGATGGACTGTAATTCATGCTACACTAGGGATTGTAAAATTTACACCACCCTTATCCATTTTTCAGATTACCTCTATATATCCTAATTGTTCAAAAGGAGCTGCCATTCGGTTGGCACAACAACGCACCTGGGTTTCCTCTAGAAAGAAGAGGGACTTGGCTGGACACCTATGGGATGGTGAAAATCGCGTAGCTGCAATCTGGAATATCCATAAAGGTCAGCAACACGAGGAAAAATTGGGACAGTTGGAAAAAGCCACGGACCTTATTACTGGAGCACAGCTAGCCCAGGTTCAGGCTGGTGTTAGTGAATGATACGTTATATCCACCCTTAGTTCAATGACCCAAAAGCTGTTAACAGAAATGGTACTAGGTATCACCAATGCTGGAAAGGCATTGCAGTGGGATCTGGCTTGTTCAGAGGTTCATAATTTTCTGAATGACCAGCTTAAGGCCATTCAGAAGGATCTTCAACATCAGGCATGGCCTACTGCCCTTACAAATACCTCAGGAGTTCCATGTAATCTGTGGCCATGGAGACATACTTGGAGATTTTCTGAATGGAGATGCAGACGTTCACAGTGCTCCTTCCAAGCATACGGGCCACTCGGAGGGGTCTGGGCTCCCACCTGCTGAATCCTGCTTGGTCCATGGGGAGGATGCATGTGGGATTGGACAATTCACTGAGACATTTGGGAACTTGAACTACCTGGTATGCCCAACCGATTAGTAGTCAGTGCTCCTGGAATAACGCCAGACATTTGGGAAGGGATTGGAAGCCAGTGGACACTCTGGCCATTAGAGCCCCCTCAGCTCCAGTATGCATGTAAACTAAAACCAGGAGAAGTTGTCACTGTTCATGACAACATTTGTTGGGAGGGTATGGGACACGGGACTATCCTGCCAGGATGCCTACTTTTCCAAGCTAATAATAGTTGCATGCATCTTGAAACCACCATCTTGAATGATGTACATTGTAATCTCACCACAGCCGCAGGCAATCATATAATTCATTGGCCTGCAGATAAAACTCTGCAATTAGCCCTTCGGTTCCAGATACCCTTTAACTGGACTGCTTTAGTACCTGACCAATTCCAAAATTTGCTTTCAATCCTACCAGAGGTTTAGAAAATTTCCAAATTACAGGGACAAATTCACATGCTCCAAAATATATATCAAGCCAAAAAGAATGCCTTTAATACTGCCTATAGAATGTCTACTTTGTGTACCCAGACAAATGTATTGTGTTTCGTGGCTAAAGCTATACAACAATCCCAACCACATCATATTATCCCCATGGGAATGCTGTTGCTTTTATCGCTGTTTAGCATAGGGCTATGTTCTTGTTGCTGTAAGAAATGTATTTATCATTGCCTATCCAGCCCTAGACCTGCCAACCTCAGTGCAAGGAAGCAGGTGGCACTCATGATTGTAAATGAAATGTGTGACACAGTTTGGGCAGAAGAACAGGAGGACCAAAAGGAGAAAATTAACAGGCTCATGGCTATAGAAGTATAGGCCCAATTAATGGTGCCAAAAAGGCACCAAAGGGGGGAATGTGAAGGAACATCTAGTAGGCCTAAACTAATAGGCCAAAAACTATGGTCAAACTAACTGTGTATATGAAGCATAAGGAGAGAGTGAGGAAAATTCCATTAAGGGGCAATTGTAACACCACAGCTTAAGAAACGTAACCATAACCTCTAAAAGTTTTTAAAAAACCCATTAACCGCAAAGGAAACACCAGTCAATAACAGGAAAAGCTTGTTTTGCTAAACTCCAAGTAAGGCAAACCTACTGTTAAAGCTTGCACTATCTGCCAAAAAAGGAAAATGTTGTTGAAGGAAGTGGTTTAACAAATTGTGGTTTTCAGCAATATAAGCTTCTGTATTTCTGTTTACGCCAGGGCAGCTCCAGCTGACTCTCCCTGTATGAGCATGCATGAAGAAAGGAGCCTCAGGTTTGTTCTGGTCCAAACACAACACGTGGTTAATTTCCCACCACACAGTTTAGAAACAAAATTAAGTAGAACACACATTTCTTTGTTTACGACAGAGAGGTTTGCCAGCCTCAGTTTGGAACATGTATTAATAACACGACACAATGTAATCTTCTAACTTCATAAACATTATCAACAATATTAACATTTACAATGACAGCAAGACTAGTTTTAGTTAACTCGTAGACTTATTTAGCATCTTACAGCTGAGCTCTGTGTGCAGACAATATGCATGCAATAGGGATAGTTTTGTGAACTGCAGAACTCTGTAGCATGCTGTGGTCTCCTCCTGAGCTCCTCTGGTCAACATGTGGTCTCCATCAAGCAAAATGAGTGAACCTACCTTTCCTACTTTGGGGAGAAACCTATCAACAGAAGGGCATAAGATACTCTGGTGATTGGCATCCTATAAATAGCTACATAATTTGGAGTGCCAGGACAATGAGGTGATTCTGAAACCAGGAATGCTTGTGAAGATATCAGCTATGGATGCCAATAATTAGTATGTTTCACTTGTATCTAACTTTCAGTTCCTTTGATTTCAAATGTGTTGCTAAGGCTGGCTGAAATTTTTTCTTGAGAAGTCTTTTTTGATGGGAAATTGGATTTTCAGTTCAACTACTTTTTGCATAAAATTATTTTTTTCCCTGGAAATTATGAGCTTTCCATCAAAAAAGCCAAACTTCCCTCCTCCCTAAACCATGGCTGTGGGACTTTGGTGATGTTCCAGGGCAGTTCAACAAGAGGAGAGACCATCATGCATCATGGGGGATGTAGTCCAGCATGGGAGCCTGGCCTATGGAAGAGATTGGTGGTGTGTGGTGTCTGAGCACCCCCGTGCTATATCTGAGTCAAAATATTTTAGTGAAAAGATTTTGGTCTCCAGAAGAAATACCCTTTGTGGATCAGCTCTACACAGTACTCGGCTTGCACTGAAAACAGCAGGATGAAATATACCCCTAACCTGAAACTCTGTAACTCTGGTAGTAATTGCATCATTTTATAACACAGTAGGAAGGAGTGGGACAAATTAATCCCCAGGGCACCAATTACACCAAGGTGGCTTTGGTTCACGGAATGGATTAATTAGGTGTTATGGCTGTCTGAGCTCAGGTATTCCCAATTGCTTCAGGAATCATGTGCCATAGATCACACATCTCATTATAAAATTTCCCGAATGCTCCAAACTGGTGATTTCTATCGATGGGGAAATGCCACCACATCTCTCTCTCTCTCTTCTCAGCAGGTACGTGCTATTCTCCTGAATTACAGTGACACACACACACACTCAGACACCATGGGGATCAGCAGGTATTGAATTCCAGACCTCCAGCATTTAATGCCTCAGCCCCAGCTCCTACCCCTTCAGCAAAAGGAGCAACCTCCTTGGTTGGAAAAAATAGGCAATTACATAGTCACTGAAGCCAGGGCTTCCCATGATGTCGCTGGGTTTTCATACAGGCTCCAGTAAATGCCAAAAAGGTTAATTAGCACAGTAAACAAGCTTAACCCCAAATGGACATGTCAAGCCACAGAGCTCCCCTTGCCCAAAGAGGGTGGAAAGATTGACACTCCTTTACTCTCAACCCTTTTTTAGCTAAGGAATAATCCCTTCACACTGATTTTCTCACAGCAGAGTCACAAGTCATTGTTTTCTGTTTGGATGAGTGAACAGGAGTGTTTGTGTGGGGGGCACGATTAACCTGAACTGTATTGTATTTGCACCGTGTATGTATCTTATCGAACACCTGGAATGACCAGCTGTGAACATCTGGCTCTGTGGACTAAGCCCTTCCCTGAGAGGGTACTGATGTCCATTAAGAAACTGATCTCCATTTATCTTCACTTATTTCATTACAGAGAAGGGACAGGTCTTCCGCACCATTCATCTGCCCACATCTCTGAAGCAGCCTGATCTGTGTTCAGAGGTGATAGAAAAGGAAAATCACTCAGATGTGACTGAGTTCATTCTCTCAGGACTGACAGATCATCCAGAGCTGCAGGTCCCCCTGTTTGTGGTGTTCCTACTGATTTATGGTATCACCCTGGTGGGGAATGGGGGGATGATCTTGATAATCAGGACTGACCCCCAACTCCACGCCCCCATGTACTTTTTCCTCAGGAATTTGTCTTTCTGTGACCTCTGCTTTTCCTTGACAATTTCCCCTAAGATGCTGCTGAATTTCTTAGCCGAGAGGAAAAGCATTTCTTATATTTCCTGCGCTGTGCAAATGTCTCTCTCTATCGTTTTCGCAGATGTTGAGTGCCTCTTGCTGGCTGTGATGGCATATGACCGTTATGTGGCCATCTGTAACCCACTGCTCTATACGGTCATCATGTCCAGGCAGCTTTGTAACCAGCTGGTGGCTGGGGTGTACTCTGTGGGGATTGTGGATTCAATGATATACACGTGTTGTACATTTCGGTTGTCATTCTGCAGCTCCAACATCATCAATCATTTCTTCTGTGACATCCCCCCGCTGCTGGCGCTCTCCTGTTCTGACACCCACATCAATGAGATTATGATGTTTGCTTTCACGTTGTGCTTTACAGTGAGCATCTTTGTGACCATCCTCCTCTCCTATGTCTATATCACCTCCACTATTCTGCAGATCCGCTCCGCCGAGGGCCGGCGCAAAGCCTTCTCCACCTGCTCTTTCCACTTGACCTCTGTGGTCCTGTTTTATGGCACCCAACTCTTCATGTATTTAAGTCCCACCTCCAGCTTTTCAATGGACACGGACAAAATAGTCTCAGTGTTTTACACATTGGTGATCCCCATGTTGAACCCCCTCATCTACAGCCTGAGGAATATGGAGGTGAAGGACTCCGTGAGGAGAGCAATGAATAAACTGCTAACCAATTCTTGAATCTCTTTAACTCAGTCCTGGTTTAGTGATGGGGAGTGGAAACAGGTAAATTCAATTCCCATCCCATTACAATGTAATTTAGCAGAACCTGTGGGCGTATTGTTCATTATTATATTATTAATTATTATTATTATTATTATTATTAATTTGTTTGTATACCAACAAGGCCTCTAGGCCCCAACTAAAATCAGGGCTTTGTTAGGCTATTACCCCATCAAAATTCCAGGAGGCATCTGTTGCAGATGTGTGAATATTTGTGACGGGCTTCTGTAGAACTGATCAATAAAATTGTTTTTAATTGTTCATTTTAGTAATATAACTTCAAAAATAAAGTTTTATGAATGCAACTACATTCATTCATAAAACCAGATACCCCAATAACTGGCTAATTGAGTTTCACTTTCAATCCAATTGCTGCTTATATCGCTGAAACTTACACTGTTTCAACATTGTAACGTCTTCTAACTGTTTGCCATTCCTTACACTTGTCCATATTGTAACACAAACTCCATTTTAACTTGTCCCAAACTCCATTTTAAAATGCTCACTCTCTTTTGTAAAAGTTTGCTGCAACCTTCATTTTTGCAAAACCCTGCTGTAATCTTATTGGGGAATTTAGATGTGTGAATGATGAATATATGTATGGATGATGGAATCAACCTCCAGCCCCAGCCTGTCCTGATGAAATAAAGTGTAAACGCCAATGGCTGAAGATGCAGACAACAGCCCTGACAAAGCAAGAAGAGTCCACCCTCAAAAGAAAAGAACAAAAGTACAATTGAAGAAACATCAAAGCCAGTTCCTAGGCTGAAAGTCATGTCTGCAACTGACGGGTGATCAATCACACCGAACCCAGAGGCAGCGTGACAGAACAAGACCTATAGACTCTGGATTCAAACTAAAGCCTACAAAAAGGATGGGTGAGATGGATCACTTTGGAGGGTAACATTCTGCTGCCAACATGGAAGGGCATTGGTGCATGCCCAACAGAGCCCCAGTTCTTCCTTGTGCCTGGCTTTCCTGGCCAGTTAGCCGTCAGAAGCTACAAACCCAGGCCACGAAATCAAGTTACATTCAGGACTGATAACTAACTAGCAGCTGCAGAACATTTGATGTGTGTGTTTGTAAATATATATACATAGGTATTAGATATTATTTATCGGTCAGAAATCAAATTGTGTTATAATAAAAATGGCAACTTGTCTTGTCCCCTGAAAGGATCCGGGATAGTTTTCTGCTTTGTAGTGGGTTTGGTTCTGATATGCAGTTGCAAGTATGAAGTGTGTGGTTTCCATGGCTTAACCAAAGGGAGTTTTGCATCTTCCACCCTCCTGATATTCCGCAGCCCTTTATGTCCTCTGTGGGGTTCTTGTGTAGATTTTCGCCAGGATTGTGTCCATTCTTGTGGAGGAGAAAGGTGAGTTCCATCAAAATGGCCTTTATTTTAAGTTAAGGGAGTAACAAAGCAAGTAAGAACAAGGGTAACATATCCAAAAGAGAACATGTTGTGTGTGCGTCCACTGTGAGAATCTGCAATGAACTGAATATAAAATTATATGAAAAGGGTGAGTTTTCTCTAGCACATAAATTAAAGAGAAAGAAAAAGTCATATCAGAGACTAGTTGTTTATACTACATCAGCAGGTTAGCTATGAGGTCTTACTCTTAGTTCTGCACGTAAGTCCTATGGACTCTGAAGAATAGGGATTCTGGGAACTGTACAGCTCGGGTTACGGAGAGTGAGAAATGGCTAGAGCTGGGCCAATAGTTGATTTTTGAGTTCATGGGTGGTTACAAAAAATTGAAAAACAAATTCACTTCAACCTGAACCAAATCTGAAAATTCCTCAAATGTTTGGCAAATTGAAAACATTGACAGAAATGTCCTGTGGGGTGGAAGGAACTATTTAGCATGACCAGAAATGGAACATTTCATTTCCTTCCTGGATACTTTTTGATGTAAATACAAAGACAATGTAGGGCCAGACTGACAAAATGAATGGGAATGGAAGAGACGGTAAAGGTGCTGCTTCCCCTGTAGACTTTAAATGAGTGATTAGATCACTCCTGTGGGAAGTGGGAGATCCCGGTCAATCCCCCCTCTGTCTGATGGGGAGAAACAATTTGAAAGTGGGTCTCCCACATTTCTGGACAGGATCCTGGTGACTGGGCTATGTTCTGTCCTGCATCGTTCTCAGGACTGGTCTACGCTACGTGTGTAAATTGATCTAAGTTATGCTGCTTCAAGTTGACTAATTTAGTCTGACTTACAGCAGTGTCCACATCTTGCTATGTCAACCGGAGAGTTGTATAACTGAAGTAGTGTAACACAGATCATCTGACAATGTTAGATCAGCCCTTAGGAAGATCTATGATGGAACATAGTATTGGGGGTGGGGGGGGGTGGAGTACAGACTTCAACAGGTGAGCGCTCTCCTATTGACTTAGCATGTCTTCCCCAGACCTGTTCAATCAATACCATTTCATCAATTGCAGTAGTCCCGATTGAGCCAGTTGTGTAGATATGGCCTCTGTCTCTCCTGTTGAAACTGTTGCATTGTGGATAAAACAAAGGAAGAATCACAGGGCCAGAAAGAGAGAATGACTCTACAGACAAGTAGTTTGGGGCACCGACGTGCTCAACTTCATGTCTCTGTTCCAATGTTTTTTTTAATTAGTTTTCCACCTTAGAACAACTTTGAAAGGAGAGATTGAGAGCAACCCAGACTGGAATAGTACATCACTCAGGGGCTGGGATGCTTTCTGGAAATACAGGAAAACCAAGTTTATATTTTTGCCCAGCACTGGACAGAAGGGGGAATTGAACCTGGATCTCCCACCTCACAGGTGAACAGCCTAACTATTGAGCTAAAAATTACAAAGAGAGGGAGCATCACCACCTCCTACCAGTGGCTGCTTTGCGACCGGCACCTAAATCCTCCTCCCCCACAAACATTGTTTTGGGACAAGGCTATTAGGAGACTTTCTAACACATTTGTGAATAGTTTCAGGTCAACCCCAACAGCATTGTTTTTCACAATAAATTATTCATAAATCTAATAGTGAAAAGTGCAAGGTCATGCATTTAGGGATTAATAACAAGAATTTTTGTTATAAACTGGGGAAGCATCACTTGGAAGAAACAGAAAAGGAGAAGGACCTCGTAGCATTGGTTCAACGCAGAATGACTGAGCCCACAAGGTGATATGGCTGTGAAAAAAGCTAATGCGGTCTTGGGATGCATCAGGCGAGGTATTTCCAGTAGAGATACGGAGGTGTTAGTGCCGTTATCCAAGGTACTGGTGAGACCTCCTCTCGAGTATTGTGTGCAGTTCTGGTCTCCCATGTTTAAGAAAGATGAATTCAAACTGGAACAGGTACAGAGAAATGCTACTAGGATGATCCGAGGAATGGAAAACCTGTCTTATGAAAGAAGACTCAAGGAGCTTGGCTTGTTCAGCCAAACCAAAAGAAGGCTGAGGGGAGATATGATTGCTCTCTGTAAATATATCAGAGGGATAAATACCACAGAGGGAGAAGAAGTCTTTAAGCTCACTACCAATGTGGAAACAAGAACAAATAGATAAAAACTAGCATCAGGAAGTTTAGACTTGAAATTAGACGGACGTTTCTAACCATCAGAGGAGTGAAGTTCTGGAATAGCCTTCGAGGGGAAGCAGTGGGTGCAAAAGAAATATCTGGCTTTAAGATAAGTTTATGGAAGGGATGATATGATAGGCTAGCCTAATTTTGGCAATTAATTGATCTTCAACTCTTAGTGGTAAATATGCCCAATGGCCTGTGATGGGATGTTAGATTGGGTGGGATCTGAGTTAGTACAAAGAATTCTTTCCTGGGTGCCTGGCTGATGAGTCTTGCCCACTTGCTCAGGGTTTACCTGATCACCATATTTGGGGTCGGGAAGGAATTTTCCTCCAGGGCAGATTGTCAGAGGCCCTGGGGGGTTTTCACCTTCCTCTGCAGCGTGGGGCCTGGGTCACTTGCTGGAGGATTCTCTTCACCTCAAAGACTTTCAACCGTGATTTGAGGATTTCAATAGTTCAGACAGAGGTTAGAGGTTTGTTACAGGAGCGGGTGGGTGAGATTCTTTGGCCTGTGTTGTACAGGAGGTGAGACTAGACATTGATAATGGTCCTTTCTGACCTGAAAGTCTATGATTCTATGATTAGTCAGGAAAAAAATCACCCATTTCTAGATACTTTCATGTCCCAACGCTGGGAATTTCCTTTAAGAGACTCTTGGAGAGGTGACCAGCACATGAAGTGGAATACAGTCACCTCAGTTACAGCGCAGGCAGGATGCTGTGGGCAAGCTCATGTGGGAGGAAACTGACATGCTCTGCTGTATGGTGGATCTAATGCAGGAAAGGCAGCAAGACCACAGACTGTTGCTGCAGCCCCTGAATAACAGCCCTCCCTCCTCCCCAAGTTCCATAGCCTCCTCACCCAGATGCCCAGGAACACGAGGGGAGGGGGAGGCTACAGGGACCCACACAGTCAACCCCAGAGGATTGCACAAGCAGCAGAAAAATGGCATATCCTAAATGTTGATTTGGTTTCTGTACTTGTCCTTCCCTCCTCCTCCACCCCCCTAACCCAATACCTCCCTCCCCCATCTAGCTTCTGATTTCTCTCAATGTTTTGTTCAACAAATAATGAAGAAAGGTTTTTAAACAATTGTGACTATATTTCCTTTCATATATATAGAGGGGGTGGGTAACTTTAAGAGAAACAGACACAACTCTCACACCGTACCCTGGCCAGACATGAAACTGGCTTTCAAAGCTTCTCTGATGTGCAGCACACCCTGCTGAGCTCTTCTAATCGCCCTGGTGTCTGGCTGTGCAAAACTGGCCACCAGGCGAGTTGCCTCAACCTCCCACCCTGCCATAAATGACTCCTACTTACTCTCATAGATATTGTGGAGCACACCACAAGCAGCAATTACAATTGGAATATTGGGGGTGCTGATATCTAACCGAGTCAGTAAACTGCACCAGCATGCTTTCAAATGTCAAAACGCACATTCTGCCACCATTCTGCACTTGCTCAGTCTGTAGTTGAACAGCTCCTGACTACTGTCCAGGCTGCCTGTGTACGGCTTCATGAGCCATGGCATTAAGGGGTAGGCTGGGTCCCCGAGGATAACTATGGGCATTTCAACATCCCCAACAGTAATTTTTTGGTCTGGGAAGTAAGTTACTTCCTGCAGCTGTTCAAACAGACCAGAGTTCCTGAAGATGCAAGTGCCGTGCACCTTTCCCGGTCATCCCACGTTGATGTCATTGATGCTTGCAGCACCATGGAAAAGTACCCCTTTAGGTTTATGTACTGGCCGCCCCAGTGTTCCGGGGCCAAGATAGGGATATGAGGTCCATCTATCGCCCGCCGCAGTTAGGGAACCCCAGCACATTAAAGCCATTCACAATGGTCTGCACATTTCCCAAAGTCACTACCCTTGATAGCAGCTGGTCAATGATTGTGTTGGCTACTTGCAGCACAGCAGGCCCCACAGTGGATTTCCCCACTCCAAACTCATTCCGGACTGACCGGTAGCAGTCAGGCATTGCAAGCTTCCACAGGGCTATGGCCACTCGCTTCTCAACTGTGAGGGCTGCTCTCATTTTGGTGTCTTTGCACTCAGGGCAGGGGACAGCAAGTCACAAAGTTCCATGAAAGTGGCCCTATGCATATGAAATTTTCTCAGCCACTGGGAATCATCCCATACCTGCAACACTATGTGTTCCCACAGTCTGTAGTTGTTTCCCAGGCCCAGAATTGACGTTCCACAGCATGAACCTGGCCCAAAACCACCACAATCTCCCAATCACCACATGCCGTGCTGTCTGTGTCCATGTCCTCGTCCTCATCAATATAGTAATCACGCTGTCATCGCTTCCTCACTCGGTTTTGCAGGTACTGCACATACTGCTGGATAATGCGCAAGGTATTTACAATGGTCAAAACTGCAGCGGAGATCTGATCGGGCTCCATGGCTATGGCGCCTGCATGGATAATCCTGAAAAAAGGGCGCGAAACGTAGTAGAGCAGAATGGCAGCAGAAGCTGTGCTGTTCAGTTCACGGTAGCCGAAGAACGGCGGAAAATGGTTGTCTTCTGTAGCTTTCACGGACGTGGGAGCCCAGGACAGACAACATGGAGAAGCTCAGAAGCATGGCAATAGCGGGAGAGCAGAGTTGGCGGTGCAAGCTGTGTTGCTCGGTTCATGATGGTAGAGCAGAGTTGGCAGCAGAAGCGTTTGATGAGGAAGAGAAAGAGTAGATAGTAAAGATTACATAGGAAAATGAGAGATGGATTCATAGTAGCAAGAGAGCAGCAGTGCACTGCCTGCTGAAAGCAGTATGGTGTCTGCATGCCAAGAAGGCGTGAAACAATTGTCTGCCGTAGCTTTCTGAGACACACACCCAGAAACACCCGCGAGAATGTTTTTGGCCCATCATGAACTGGGAGCTTAACCCAGTATTCCAGTGGGCGGCGGGGACTGTGGGAACTGTGGGATAGCTACCCACAGTGCACCGCTCCAACATTCTATGCTAGCCTGGGTACTGTGGACTCAATCCACTGAATTCACGCTCTTTGGCGGGGATGCAGAAGACCAAACGTATAAAATAGCTTCAGAAAATTCGAATAGAATAATTTTGAAATAATTTCATACTGTAGACATACCCTTAGTTAACAGAGACTTTCCCAGTGCCCAGTGTTCAGCCTTTCTGGTCAGTCTGCAACTTCGGCAGTTCTAGCTTCTTCTGGTCTTCACTCTTACTTATTTTTCTTATTTTTCCATCCCTATTTCCCTTACCTGAAAGAAGCAAACAAAAAATAACAAACCGGTAACCACTTTGTCTGTTCTTCACCCACCACACCCAAAACTCACTTAAAATCACTACCAATTTCTCAAACAATCAGCAGTGCACAGATCCTGCTCCACAAAAGCTTACATACTCTTGTGGGTGGAAACCCCTTCCCCCAGAAGAGAGATGGGGTGCAATGTCACACTCTGTTTCACAGACTATAAATTATAGGAAACAAATAAAATAAACAGAAGAATCGGGAGGGAGCTGACATGTTCAGAGATATTTTGGAGCAGCATCTGTAGAGATGCTGCAGAGATCTTCTGTGTTAACCACCAGTTTGGGGAGTATCCTCCTTTTTGCAGCCTGCCCTGACCTTGGCATTTTTACTGACGACTGACCCAGGTACTTCCGAGTCACAGGAGGCAGGGAAGCCAGGAGGAGGAGTGATGAGCATGACTTCCAGATGAAGAAGGGGCACAGTGTTTCCTGGGCACAGATCTGGAGTGACAAACTCCAGAGTTTCTGAACAGAAAGAAGGGGGTACCACTTAGGAGAAGGGGGCACTAACATGCCCTGGAGCACTGATAATACCATCCAAGCCCGCACACCTGTGCGGGATAATTTCCGCTACCATAGTGAAGAAGGGAAGAGTCATCACTGGGCCAACCAGGGATCTCCTTGCGGGGAGCTGATTACTACAGAGTCCTTGTGCATCTGCAGCTGTGCATCACTGCATGGGCCCATCCCTGTGGTAGCCTCATGCTTTCATGCCAATCGAACACTCCTGCCTCTCGGAGAAGTGGATTAACTACATCGATGGAAAAAAACCCTTCCATCAATGTGGGACGCATCTACACTATGGCGCTGCTGCACATCATAGCTGTGTCAATGTAAAGGCCTAAGTATAGACATTCCCTGACTCAGTGTGGGATATTTCCCCCTTCCTATAAAAGCTATTTTTCCATCCTTATCCTGTCACTCTTCTCCCTCCCTTGATAAAGCTCTTTCCTTCTTTTGATAGGTAAATATTTTCAGAAAAGTTAAAATTTCTCTTCTCAGAATAATTCCTTCCTTTCCCTCCCATGAATGGCGTAATTCTTTCATTAACCGAGTTACTGCCTCTCGGAGACATGGATTAACTACATTGAAGGAAAAACCCTTCCATCAATGTGGAAAGCATCTACACTCTGGCTCTCCTGCACACCATATGTGAGCCAAGTAATGGCTTTAGTATAGACATTCTCTGAATCGATGGGGGAGTTTCCCCTGTCCTATCAAAGCTATTTTTCTCTCCTCTTCCAGTTACTCTTCTCCCTCCCTTGGTAAAGCTCTTTCCTTCTTCTGTTAAGTAAATATGTTCAGAAACATTGAATTTTTCTCCTCTAAGGATAATTCCTTCCTTCCCCTCCCATGGATGGCTCACTGTCATTTCAATTAAAGGCTGAAATGCTCTGAAACTGACTTGTTTGCCTATCACTTCCTTGTACCTCTTTGTTTTTCCTCCCTTCCCTTAAAATGAGTTGAGTACATGCTCAGAACCCTAAAATCAGCCTAAGAGTCGAATCTTTCCCTGTTTGCTAGCCACACCAGCATTATCCTTCATACTTCTGGAGCTGCTTCCATGCATGGCAGAGGTTAAATTTGGCTTTGATGACTTTGATATTTACTCCCTGGAGCATCTTTGCTCCCAGGACAACAGGTGTGCACAGCAAAGGCAATTAATGTTGTTGTTGTATCTTTCCCTGTGGAAATGGAAAATAAAGAGCCAGAGCATCAGCTGGCCTGAATTGCTGTCTCTCCCATGAGGTCTTTTTAATATGATACAAAACTGAGTTAAAAGTATTCCACTTTATTTGTTGGTCACCTGTCCAAATGTCTCTTTAAGTAATTTCCCAGCACTGGGACACAAAGGTGTCTATAAATGGGTGAAATTTCTTCTGGACTAATAATTTATTGTCGAAAACAATACCGTTTGGATTGACCTGAAACTATTCACAAATGTGTTACAAATACTCCTAATAGCTTTGTCCCAAAACAATGTGTGTGTGCGGGGGTAGGATTTAGGTGTCAGTCGCAACGCAGTCACCGTAGGGGGCGGTAGTGGTCCTTCCCTTTGGAATTTTTAGCCCAATAGTTGGGGTGGTCACCTGTGAGGTGGGAGATCCAGGTTCAATCCCCCCCTCTGTCCAGTGCTGGGCAAAGTTCTGTGTGGCATGGCACTCTATATGCTTTATGAAAATATGCTCATGAATGTGATGTAACTGAAATATGCTTTATGCTAAGTGCCCCATGTAACATATCATTATAAAGGTTATAATCCATTAAGTGTGTTCATCCTGTTTGTTCACATAGATTATTTTTATATCTGGAATTAGGAGAATAAGGTATAAATTTGTATTACTGATGTAGACATTTTAAGTGGAGGCCATTAAGGGTGCTTCAGAATCAATGAACTGTGAATGGCTCTGTTTACCTGCAAGCCTTCCTGTGTACCTGTGGGCCAACCCAAGAAGAATGGAGACTGGGGTCTTACAGTGACATGTGACCATGTCACCTGATACTGAAATCCATTTTGAAGCTGGTACTTTTCCAGAGGGGGGTGGAATTCCAAAAAAGGATTCCTGCCTTAGGGAAGTTCTATTCAAGTGTGGAAGGCAAACAATGAGTGTCTTCAGCTGGCTTCCCCACCCCACGGAGATACCTGCAAGCACCTGGAAACAAAAGGACTGTAACCACAGGAACATGTGAGAACAGGCTGGACCCAAGTCAGAAAAGGCATCTGACCAGAGAATGATTTTACCTCAAGTAACAATTGGGATAGGAAGTTAACATTTGTAACTGTTTTCTGAGTGTATTAAGTTTATCCTTGCATGTTTTGTTTTATTTTGCTTTGTGACTAATTTTGTTCTCTCTGTTATTTCTTAAAGCCCCTTAAATCCTACTTTTTATACTGAATACAATCACTTTTATTTATTTATAAATTCAGTGCAAGTATTTGTAACCTGGGGGGCAAACAGATGCACATATCTCTCTTGCAGTGATATAGAGGGCAAACATTTATCATTTTACCCTGTATAACCTTTATACAGAGTAAAATGGATTAGTTTGGGGTTTAGATCCCATTGGGAGCTGGGTGTCTGCATGCTGGAGTCAGGTATCCTGCTGACCTGGTTTCAGTCTAGATCTGCAGTTTTGGGGGTGTGGCCCAGACCCTCAGTCTGTGTTGCACCAGGCTAGCATGTCTGGCTCAAAAACTCAGGGTTCTGGGGGACCAGGCTGTAAGGGAAAATGGGCTCATAGGTAATTTCAGCACATGAGGTGACATTCCCAATGAGGGTCTCTGTGACCGAATCTGTCACACTCTGGACTTGGGTTTCCTTCATTTCCAGAAAGCATCCCAGCCCCTGAGCTCTTGGTGCTATTCCAGTCTGGGCTGCTCTCGCCTTTCAAAGTTGTTCAGCTGTGGATAACTAATTAAATAACCCTTGGAAAAGAGACTTGCAATTGAGCATCTCACACTCTAGGTGGATGCCCCTAACACCAGCTTATAAAATCATTCTCTCTTTCTGGCCCTGTGAGTCTCCTTGTGTTCTATCCACTGATTTCAGCTGTGGTCTGCGGACCTTGTTGGAATATAAACAAATTAAGAATAAAAACAATACCATAATGAACAGTACTACCACGGGCTCTGCAAAATTATATTACAATTGTCTTTGAATTGAATTCACCTGTTTCCACTCCCCATCACTAAACCAGTACACAGTTAAACAGATTCAAGAATTGGTTAGGAGTTTGTTCATTGCTTTTCTTAGGGAATCCTTCACCTCCGTGTTTCTCAGGCTGTAGATGAGGGGGTTCAACATTGGGATCACCAGCATGTAAAACACTGAGGCCACTTTGTCTGTGTTCATTGAATAGCTGGAGGTGGGACGTAAATATATGAAGAGGAGGGTGCCAAAATACAGGGCAACAGAGGTCAAGTGGAAAGTGCAGGTGGAGAAAGCTTTGCGTCGACCCTCAGCGGAGTGGATCTTCAGGATGGTGGAGATGATATAGACAAAGGAGAGGAGGACAGTCAGAAAGCTGATCACTTGAATGCAGCATGTAAAAGCAAAGATCAAAATCTCATTGATGTGGGTATCAGAACAGGAGAGCGCCAACAATGGTGGGATGTCACAGAAGAAATGATTGATGATGTTGGAGCTGCAGAATGACAGCCGAAATGTACAACACGTGTTTATCATTGAATCCACCACCCCCACAGCGTACACCCCAGCCACCAGCTGGTTACAAAGCTGCCTGGACATAGTGACTGTATAGAGCAGTGGGTTACAGATGGCCACATAACGGTCATACTCCATCACAGCCAGCAAAAGGCACTCAACATCTGCAAAAATGATGCAGAGATACAGTTGCACAGCGCAGGCAGTGTAAGAAATGTTTTTACTCTCGGCTAAGAAATTCAACAGCATCTTAGGGGAAATTATCAAGGAAAAGCAGAGGTCACAGAAAGACAAATTCCTGAGGAAAATGTACATGGGGGTGTGGAGTCGGGGATCAATTGTGATTAACAAGATCATCCCACCATTCCCCACCAGGGTGACACCATAAATCAGTAGGAACACCGCAAACAGGGGGACCTGTAGCTCCGGACGATCTGTCAGTCCTGAGAGAATGAACTCAGTCACCTCCGAGTGATTTCCCTCTTCCATCACCTCTGAACAGAGATCAGGCAGCTACAGAGATGTGGGCAGGTGGATGGTGAGAAAAACCTGTCCCTTCTCTGTAATGAGGTAAGTGAAGATAAATGGAGAACAGTTTCTTAATGGACATCAGTACCAGCTCCAGGAAGGGCTTAGTCCACAGAGCCAGATGTTCACAGAGGGTCATTCCAGGTGTTCGATAAAATGCACACGCTGTGCAAACACAGTGACATGCAGGTTAATTATGCCCCCCACACAAATACTGCTGTTCACTCACTGGAACAGAAAACAATGACTTGTGACTCTGCTGTTGGAGAATCAGTCTAAAGAGATTATTCCTTATCTAAAGAAGGGGTGAGAGTAAAGGAGTGTCAATCTTTCCACCCTCTTTGGGCAAGGGGAGCTATGTGGCTTAGCATGTCAGTTTGGGTTTGTCATAAATATAAAGGGAAGGGTAAACCCCTTTAAAATCCCTTATGGCCAGAGGAAAATCCTCTCACCAGGGTTAAGAAGCTAAAGGTAACCTCGCTGGCACCTGACCAAAATGACAAATAAGGAGACAAGATACTTTCAAAAGCCGGGAGGACGGAGAAAAACAAAGCGTCTGTGTCTGTGTTTAACCTAAGCTGGTAAAAGTAAGCTTAGGAGGTTTTCATGCAGTTCCCCACATCTGTACCCTAGAGTTCAGAGTGGGGAAGGAACCTTGACATGATGTGGGGACCTGCATGAAAACCTCCTAAGCTTACTTTTACCAGCTTAGGTTAAAACTTCCCCAAGGTACACATCAATTTTACCCTTTGCCCTCGGATTTCCACTGCCACCACCAAACTTTATCTGGGTTTACTGGGAAACTTAGTTTGGACACGTCTTTCCACCCAAAATCCTCCCAACCCTTGTACCCCACTTCCTGGGGAAGGTTTGGTGAAAAATCCTCACCAATTTGCATAGGTGACCACAGACCCAAACCCTTGGATCTGAGAACAATGAAAAAGCATTCCGTTTTCTTGCAAGAAGATTTTTAATAGAAGTAAAGGAATCACCTCTGTAAAATCAGGATGGTGAATACCTTACAGGGTAATTAGATTCAAAACATAGAGAATCCCTCTAGGCAAAACTTTAAGTTACAAAAAGACACACAGACTGGAATATTCATTCTATTCAGCACAGCTATTTTCTCAGCCATTTAAAGAAATCATAATCTAACACATACCTAGCTAGATTACTTACTAAAAGTTCTAAGACTCCATTCCTGTTCTTTCTCCTGCAAAAGCAGCATACAGACAGACATAGACCCTTTGTTTTTCTCTGTCCTCCCAGCTTTTGAAAGTATGTTGTCTCCTCATTGGTCATTTTGGTCAGGTTCCAGTGAGGTTACCTTTAGCTTCTTGACCCTTTACATGTGAGAGGATTTTTCCTCTGGCCAGGAGGGATTTTAAAGGGGTTTACCCTTCCCTTTATATTTATGACAGGGTTAAAGTTGTTTACTGCGCTAATTAGTCTTTTTGGTATTTACTCGAGCCTGTATGAAAACCCAAAGACAGAATGGGAAGCCCTGGCTTCAGTGACGAGGTAATTGCCTATTTTTTTCCAAACAAGGAGGTTCCTCCTTTAGCTGAAGGGGTCGGAGTTGGGGCTGAGGCTTTCGGTGCTGGAGGTGTGGAATTCAATAGCTGCTGATCCCCATGGTATCTGCGTGTGTGTGTGACTGTAATTCCGGACAATAGCACGTACCTGCTGATAAGAGACAGAGAGATGTGGTGTCATTTACTCCTCGACAGAAACTGCCTCTTTGGACCATTTGGGAAGTTTTATACTGAGATGTGTGATCTATGGGACATGATTCCTGAAGCAACTGGGAATACCTGAGCTCAGAGAGCCAAAACACGTAATTAATGAATTCAGTAAACTAAAGCCATCCTCGGTGTAATTGGTGCCCTGGGGATTAATTTGACCTACTTTTTCTTACTGTGTTATTAAATGATGCAGTTTCTACCAGAGTTACAGAGTATGAGGTTTGGGGTATATTTCATCCTGCTGTTTTCAATGCAAGCTGGGTAGTGCGTAGAGCTGATCCATAAAGGAGCTTTTTTTTTTCTGGAGACCAAAATCTTTTTGCTAAAAACTTAATATTTCAACTCAGATATACCATTGGGTACGTCAGATATCACACACCACCAATCTCTTGCATGGGCCAGGCTCCCAGACTGGACTACATCCCCCATGATGCATGATGGTCTCTCCTCTTGCTGAACGGCTCTGGAAGATCATCAGAATCCCACAGCCATGATTTAAAGAGGAGGGAAGATTGGCTTTTTGGATGGAAAGCTGATCATTTCCAGGAAAAAAAGTAATTTCATGGAAAAAATAGTTGAATTGAAAATCCAATTTCCCATCAAAATCTTCTCAAGAAAAGTTTTCAACCAGCCTTAGCAACACATTTGGAATCAAAGGAACTGAAAGTTAGATTCAGGTGAAACATACTAATTATTTGCAGCCATAACTGATATCTTCACTGCCATTCCTGGTTTCAGAATCACCTCATTGTCCAGGCCCCACTACATGAAATGTAAAACCTGTAAGATATGTAAGAGTACTCCAGATTATCGAGCTATTTATGGCATGCCAATCAACATGGTATCTTACGTCCTTCCATTTCTAGGTTACTCCCCAAAGTAGGAAAGATAGGTTCATTCATTTGGCTTGATGGAGACCACATGATGATCAGAGGAGTTCAGGAGGACACCACAACATGCTCCGGACTTCTGCAGTTCACAAAACTATCCCTCTTGCATGCATATTATCTGCACACAGAGCTCAGTTTAAGATGATAAGTCAAATAAAAATAGTCATGCTCTCATCACAAATATTTATACATTTTCTTTTATAATGTATGTGAAGATATAAGATTACACTGCATCATATTATTCATACATGTTCCAAACTGAGGCTGGCAAACTTGTCTGTCTTAAACAAACAAACGTGTGATCTGCTTAATTTTGTATCTAAACAGTAACCAGAGTCATTAAGCAGGAAGGGAAACAAAGGTAGCCCAAAAAGGTGAGGAAAAAGCAGAAGGGAACATCCTTCTACATAGAGTTTTTCTCTTCCGGGAAACAGGTGGAAATGTTTGTGTTAGGAGAAAAACTTGATGTTCCAAGTCAGCTATATTCTTTAGTATAATCCACTGGGAAAGGGGTTACAAAGAATGTACACAAAGTCCTGCTTCCCTGAACACCACTAGAAACAACCAACAACCAGCAATCTCTGTATTCAGAAACTCCAAAGTCTGTCACTCCAGGTCTGTGCCCAGGAAACGCTCTGCCCCTACTTCCTCTAGGAGTCATGCTCATAACTCCTCCTCCTGCCTTTCTGCCTCCTGTGACCCGGAGGTGCCTGGGGCAGCCCTCACTGAAAACGCCATGGTCAGGGCAGACTGCAAAAAGGAGGATGCTCCCCAAACTGGTGGTTAACACTCAATATCTCTGCAGCATCTCTGCAGATGCTGCCACAAAGTATCTCCGAGCAGGCCAGTTCCCTTCTGATTCTTTTGTTAATTTTATTTATTTCCTGTAATTTATAGTCCGTGAAACAGAATGTGACATTGCACCCCATAATTCTCTATAGAATTAGGCTCATGGCTGTAAATATGACATAACTGGAATATGTTTTATGCTAGATAGGCTATGTTACATATCTCGTCAAATCTTATGATCTACTGCTTGCATGCATGTATAATTTTTTAATCAAAGTTATGAATATTGGCTATTTACTTGTTTGAGATTAAGTAGCCTCAGTGAAGCAGTTGGTCAGCTTCTTGAGAAAAGACTATTCTCTGTAAGTGCCCAATCAAGAAACACTTAAGCTAACAATGACCTTTGAGAGATGCCAGTCCACATGTCAGCTTTCCGGGGAATGTGGCTTCGGCCTGTAAGTAACTGAGTCGTGCATGGACATGTGACTTGCCATGTGACTCCAAAACTCCATCTTGGAGCTGGATTCTGCAGAGGAGAAGGGAAGGGGTTTCCACCCATGAGAGAGAGAGAGTATATAACCCCTTGTGGAAATCCCTCCATTTTGTCTTCAGCTGTCACAAAAGGTAGTCTTTTTGGTCCAAGGAGATGCCTGAAAAAAACTGGAAAAAAGGACAGTAACTACAGGGGTGTGATTGATTGCTGGACCCAGACAAGGAGGAAGTGTAGTCTGTAAGAGAGGCTTATTGCAACATCTTTGAGGGTGACATTTACCTGCATTTAGTTTTTTACTGTATTAGGTTTAGACTGACGTGTTTTATTTTATTTTGTCTGGTAATTCATTTTCTTCTGTCTGTTATTACTTGGAACCACTTCAATTCTACTTTCTGTATTTAATAAAATCACTTTTTACTTATTAATTAACCTAGAGTATTTATTAACACCTGTCAGGGATGGTCTAGATAATACTCAGTTCTGGTGTGAGTGCAGGGGAGGGGAATAGATGACCTCTCATTTCCCTTCCAGTCCTATGAGTCTATGATCGCACAAGAAACCCTGCACTGGGAGGAGGGGAGACGCCTTCCAGAGCACTGGGCAGTGTAAGGGACACACATCTGCCAACACTTGATATTCAGCTTCACTGTAACCCCCACAACACGCACACACAGAGTGCCTGATGAACACCAAACACACACACATACAACATGACACTGAGCTCAATCAGAATACAGAATAATCTCTACTGGGAAGCTAGGATAGCTGCAATATTTCCAACTTGCCTGAACAAAGAGAAGAGAAGCAGATTCTGCTGCCCTGGCAAGGAGATAGGACTGGAATTCCCTACTGGTCTTTTCCATTGGTAGCTTCTCTGAGGCCTGGTTTATGCTTAAAAATTAGATCAACCGATCTCCGTCGCACAGGGCTGAGAAACGTTTCGTACCATGTTCAATGAAGTTAGGTTGTACTGACCCTCAGTGTAATTCTTCCTTTGACCTACCTATTGTCTCTCGGGGACATGGATTCACTACATGGAAGGAAAAACCATTCCATGACTGTGGAAAGCATCTACACTGTGGAGCTGCTGCACACCATAGCTGAGTCAATGTAACGGCCTTAGTATCAACATTCCCTGACTTGATGGGGGATTTCCCCCTTCCCATTAAAGCGATTTTTCTCTCCTTTTCTATCATTCTTCTCCCTCCCTTATAAAGCTCTTTCCTTCTTTTGATGGGTAAATCTGTTCAGAAATTTTTACTCTCAGCATAATTCCTTCCTTCCCCTCCCATGAATGTCATTTCAATTAAAGGCTGAAATCCTCTGAAACTGACTTGTTTGCCCATGACTTGGTGGTACCTCTTTCTTTTTCCTCCCTTCACTTACAATCAGTTAAGAGGGATGGAAGCAGTACCTGCTCAGAACCGTAAATTCAGAGTCAAATCTTTCCCTGTTTGCTAACCACACCGATGTTACCCTTAATACCTCTGGAACTACTTCCTTGGCAGGAGAGGTTAAATTTGGCTTTGATGACTTTCAGATTTGATCCCTGGAGCATCTTTGCTCCCAGAAAAACAGGTGTGCACAGCACATGCAATTAATGTTGTTGCCATGTCTTTCCTTGTGGAAATGGAACACAGACGGGCAGATCATCAGCTGGCCTGGATCACTGTCTCTCCCGTGAGGTCATTTTAGCATGAAAAAACCTGAATTGACTGTATTCAACTTTATTTGTTGTTCACCTCTCCAAACATCTCTTTAAGTAATTTCCCAGGGTTGGGACAAAAGGTGTCTAGAAAGGAGTGAATTTATTCTGGACTAATCATTTAGTGTCAAAACCAATACTGTTTGGATTGACCTGAAACTCTTTACAAATGTGTTACAAATATGCCTAATAGCTTTGTGCCAAAACACTGTGTGTGTGCTGGGGGAAGATTTAGATGCCGGTCACAAAGCAGCCACTGCAGGAGGCGGTGGTGGGCCTTCTCTTTGGAATTTTTAGCCCAAGAGTTGGGGTGTTCACCTCTGAGGTGGGAGATCCAGGTTCAATTTCCCCTTCTGTCCAGTGCTGGGCAAAGCTCTGTGTGACATTGCACTCCATATGCTTTCTGAAAATATGCTTCTGACCAGTTGGGAAATCTAGTCCTATCTCCCTGCCAGGGCAGCAGAATCCCCTTCAATTCTTTTTGTTCAGGCAAGTTGGAAATATTGCAGCTGTCCCAGCTTCCCAGTAGAGATTATTCTGCATTCTCATTGAGCTCAGTGTCAGGCTGTGTGTGTGTCTTTGGTGCACAGTTGGCATTGAGTGTGTTGTATGCAGTGGGCAATGTGTGTGTTCTGTGTAGTGGGCACTCTCTGTGTGTGTTTACTGGTCATTATGTGTGTGTGTGTGCTTGGTGTGCAGTGAGCATTATGTGTGTTCATGTGTTGGGGGGTACAGTGGAGATGAATGTCAAATAGAGGCAGGTGCGTTTCCCTTGCCCTTCCCAGTGCTCAGACTGGCGTCCCCCTTCCTCCCAGTGCAAGGCTTCTTGTAAGATCATAGAATCATAGGACTGGAAGGGACCCGAGAGGTCATCTAGTCCACTTCCTTGCACTCATGGCAGTGATAAATATTATCTAGACCATCCCTGACTGGTGTTTGTCTAACCTGCTCTTAAAAATCTCCAATGGTGAAGATTCTACAACCTTCTTAGGCAAGTTATTCCAGTGCATAGCCACCCTCACTGTTGGGATGTTTTTCCTAATGTCCAACCTAAACCGTCGTTTCTGCAATTGAAGTCCATCGGTTCTTGTCCTATCCTGTCCCCCCACCCCAACACTTTGCTTTGAGTTTTATTCCTAAACTCTGTTTCACAGATTACAAATAATAGGAAATAAATAAAATTAAGAAAAGAATAATCGGGACAGAGCTGGGATGCTCGGAGATATTTTGCTACATCTTCGCAGATCTTCAGTGTTAACCTACTTGTTTGGGGAATATCCTCCTTTTAGCAGCCTGGCCTGCCCTTGGCATTTTCAATGAGGACTGCCCCAGCCACCTCCGGATCACAGGAAGGAGAAAGCCAGAAGGAGGATTATGATCATGAGTTTTAGAGGAAGTAGGGGCATAGTGTTTCCTGTGCACAGACCTGGAGTGATGGACTTGGGAGTTTCTGAATACAGAGATTGTTGGCTGTAGGTTTTTTCTACAGGTATTCAGGGAATCAGGACTTTGTGTACACTCTTTGTAACCCCTCTTCCAAAGATTATAGCAAAGAATATAGCTTACTTGGATCATCAATTTTTCCTCCTAATACAATCGAATCCTGCAATGCCTCAAAGGTTGGCACCACTTAGGAGAAGGGGGCACCGGTACGCTCCAGAGCACGGATAATACCAGGAAAGCCTGAACACACATAGGGGATAATTTCTGCTACCATAGTGAAGAAGGGAAGAATCATCTCTGGGCCTGTCAGAGATCTCCTTGTGGGGAGGTGACGACCACATTGTCCTTGTGCATCTTCAGCCACGGATCAGTAAATGGGCCCATTCATTGGGGGACCTCACCCTTTCATGTCAATCAAACACTATTGTCATCAACCCAGACTAATCAGCAGTTGTGTCACAACCTTGCAATGTCTTGCTGAAGTGGCTTCTACCTAGGCCACTCTCAAACAACCATCTAGCATGCAAATCACACCCTGAGCGTGTGTGTGTAACTACAACCTGGCCAGGAATAGTTGGGTTATGCTCAGGCTCTCACCACCCTTGGTTATACTGTAGGGTGACCCCAACACGCTCCCTAGTCTTTGATTTCCCTCCAGAAATGGATGTCCTGTGCTGCCCAGTCCTCTTTTGGACAATACAAGCTACATTGTCCATTATTTCTTTAATAGCACTAACATGCATACAACTTAGCTTCTCAGACACTTCTATTTAAATGCACTGGACCAGATAAAACAATAAAACGATCTTAATTGACTACAAAGATAGATCTTAAGTGAGTGCAAGTAAGGAAGCATAGAAGTCAGACATGGTTACAAGAAAACTAAAGGTATAATGAAACTTGTGCTTAAATTAACAAATGATGTGAAATTCAAAGCAAAACTTTCCTCTCCACATGCTTTCAGCAGTCTTGCTGACCAGACTTCTTAGGTCAGGACCCCTCCCCCAATCCAATGGCTGATTCCTTTATCCCTTTATTCAGACACAGTGAATCAATGGGGAGGGAGAGAGAGAGAGAGAGAGAGAGAGAGAGAGAGAGAGAGAGCAGGGCTTTGGGATGCCTGCCCCTTCTTTTTATAGTCCTACCCACCCTTTGAGAAACATTTCCACCTGGTTACCAGAAGACAAAATGTCTATGTAGAAGGATATTCCCTGCCGCTTTTTCCTCACCTTTTTAGGCTACCTTTGTTTCCCTTCCTGCTTGACGACTCTTGTTTTACTGTTTAGATACAAAATTAAGCAGAGCACATGTTTCTTTGTTTAAGACAGACCACTTTGCCAGCCTTAGTTTGCAATATGTATTAACTACATGATACAGTGTCATATTATAACTTCACATACATTATCAAAAAATCGGTGTTAATATTTGTGGTGAGAGCATGACTATTTCTAGATGACTCAGATTTATTTGGCATATTAAAGCAGAGCTTTGTGTGCAGATAATATGCATGCATGAGGGATAGTATGTGAACTGAAGAAGTCCATAGCATGGTGTGGTTTCCTCTTGAGCTCCTCAGGTCACCATGTGGTCTCCACCAGGCAAAAATGAGTGAATCTATCTTTCCTATTTTGGAGAGTAACCTAGAAGGAAAGGACATAGAATACCATGGTGATTGGCATTCTATACATAGATGGATAATCTGGAGTACTCTTACTTGTTTTACAGTGTTTTACAGTGGTTTTACATTTGACCTATTTGGGCCAGGACAGTGAGGTGATTCTGAAATTTGGAATGACTGAGAAGATATCAGCTACACTTGCAAAGAATTAGGACTTTTCTATTCCTTGATTCCAAATTTCTTCCTAAGGCTGTTTGAAATTTTTTCTTGAGATTTTTTATGATGGGTAATTGGATTTTCCTTTTAACTATTTTTTCCATGAAATTATCTTTTCCCTGGAAACTATCAGCATTCTATAAAAACACCAAACACCCCTCTTCCCTAAACCATGGCTGTGGGACTCTGGTGAAGTTCCAGAGCATTTCAGAAAGAGGAGAGACCATCATGCATCATGGGGGATGTAGTCCAACCTGTGAGCCAGGAACATGGAAGAGATTGGTGCTGTGTGGTGTCTGATGCACCCCTATAGTATTTCCGAGCAAAAAGATTTTGGTCTCCACAAAAAAAACCAAAAAAACCCCCAAAAAACAACCTTTTGTGGATCAGCTCTACACAGTATTTGGCTTGCACTCAAAAAATCAGGACGAAATATACCACTAACCTCATACTCTGTAACTCTGGTAGAAATTGCATCATTTAATAACACAGTAGGGAAGAATAGGACAAATTAATCCCCAGGGCACCAATTACACCAAGGTGGCTTTGGTTCACTGAATGCGTTAATTAGGTGTTATGGCTGTCTGAGCTCAGTTATTCCCAGTTGCTTCAGGAATCATGTCCCACAGATCAGACATCTCAATATAAAATTTTCCGAATGCTCCTAATTGGCAGTTTCTTTCGATGAGGAAATGCCACCACATCTCTATCTCTCTTCTCAGCAGGTACGTGCTATTGTCCCGAATTACAGTCACACACACACACAGACACCATGGGGATCAGCAGGTATTAAATTCCAGACCACCAGCACTAAAAGCATCAGGCACAACTCCGACCCCTTCAGCTAAAGGAGCAACCTCCTGGATTGGAAAAAAATAAGCAATTACCAAGTCACTGAAACCAGGGCTTCCCATGATATCTCTGGGTTTTCATACAGGCTACAGTAAATGCCAAAAAGCTAAATTAGGACAGTAAGCAACTTCACCCCAAACTGACATGCCAAGCCACAGAGATCCCCTTGCCCAAAGAGGGTGGAAATATTGAAACTCTTTTACTCTCACCCCTTCTTTAGCTAAGGAATAATCCCTTCAGACTGATTCTCTCACAGCAGAGTCACAAGTCATTGTTTTGTGTTTGGATTAGTGAACAGGAGTGTGTGTGTGGTAGGACATGATTAACCTGTGTGTCATTGTATTTCCACAGTGTTTGCATCTTATCGAACACCTGGAATGACCAGCTGAGAACATCTGGCTCTGTGGACTAAGCCCTTCCCGGAGTGGGTACTGATGTCCATTGAGAAACTGATCTCCATTTATCTTCACTTACTTCATTGCAGAGAAGGGGCAGGTTTTCTGCGCCATTCACCTGCCCACATCTCTGTAGCAGCCTGATCTCTGTTGAGAGGAGATGGAAAAGGGAAATCACTCGGAGGTGACTGAGTTCATTCTCTCAGGACTGACAGATCGTCCAGAGCTGCAGGTTCCACTGTTTGGGCTGTTCCTACTGATATATGTTATCACCCTGGTGGGGAATGGGGGGATGATCTTGATAATCACGATTGACCCCCAACTCCACACCCCCATGTACTTTTTCCTCAGAAATTTGTCTTTCTGTGACCTCTGCCTTTCCTCGACAATTTCCCCCAAGATGCTGCTGAATTTATTAGCTGAGAGGAAAAGCATTTCTTTTACTGCCTGTGCTGTGCAAATGTCTCTCTCTATCGCTTTTGCAGATTCTGAGGGCTTCTTGCTGACTGTCATGGCGTATGACCGTTATGTGGCCATCTGTAACCCACTGCTCTATACAGTCACCATGTCCAGGCAGCTTTGTAAACAGCTGGTGGCTGGGGTGTACTCTGTGGGGTTTGTGGATTCAATGATATTCACGTGTTTTACATTTCGGCTGTCATTGTGCAGCTCCAACATTATCAATCATTTCTTCTGTGACACCCCCCCACTGCTGGTGCTCTCCTGTTCTGATACCCGCATCAATGAGATTATGATGTTTGTTTTCACGTTATGCATTACCGGGAGCATCTTTGTGACAATCCTCCTCTCCTATGTCTATATCACCTCCACCATCCTGCAAATACGCTCCGCTGAGGGCCGGCGCAAAGCCTTCTCCACCTGCTCTTTCCACTTGACCTCTGTGGTCCTGTTTTATGGCACCCAACTCTTCATGTATTTACGTCCCACCTCCAGCTATTCCATGGACACGGACAAAATAGTCTCAGTGTTTTACTCGCTGGTGATCCCCATGTTGAACCCCCTCATCTACAGCCTGAGGAACACGGAGGTGAAGGACGCCCTAAGGAGAGCAATGAATAAACTGCTAACGAATTCTTGAATCTCTTTAACTCAGTCCTGGTTTAGTGATGGGGTGTGGAAACAGTTGAATTCAATTCCCATCCCATTGCAATGTAATTTCGCAGAGCCCCTGGGAGTATTGTTCATTATTATATTGTTATTATTAATAATTTGTTTGTATTCCAATGAGGCCTGCAGGCCCCAACTAAAATCAGGGCTTTATTAGGCTATTACCCCATCAAAATTCCAGGAGGCACCTGTTTCAGATGTGTGAATATTTGTGACGTGCTTCAAAAATATAGAAGTATTTCTATTGGGGAAGAAGATGGGGCCATCTAATCTTTCTCCTTCTGCTTTGTAGTGGGTTTGGTTTTTGTTATGCAGTTGGAAGTATGAAGTGTGTGGTTTCCATGGCTGAACTAAAGGGAGTTTTGCACACCCTCCTGATATTCTGCAGCCCTTTATGTTCTCTGTGGGGTTGTTGTGTAGATTTTCACCTGGTTTGTATTCATGCATGTGAAGGAGAAAAGTGATTTCCATCAAAATGGCCTTTATTTTAAGCTTAGGGAGAAACAAAATAAGTAAAAACAAGGGTAACATATCCAAAAGACAACATGGTGTGTGTGCATCCTCTGTGAGAATCTGCACTGAACTGAATACAAAATAATATGGAAAGGGTGAGTTTTCTCCAGCACATAAATTAAACAGAAAGAAAAAGTCATATCAGACACTAGATGTTCATATCACATCAGCAGGTTAGCTATGAGGTCTTACTCTTAGTTCTTAGTCCTATGGACTCTGAAGAAGAGGGATTCTGGGAATTGTACAGCTCAGGTTACGGAGATTGAGAAATGAATAGAGCTGAGCCAATAGCTGATTTTTGAGTTCATGGGTGTTTCAAAAAAATTGAAAAACAAATTCAGTTCAACCTGAACCAAATCTGAAAATTCCTTAAATGTTTGGCAAATTAAAAATATTGACAGAAATGTCCTGTGGGGTGGAAGGAACTATTTAGCATGACCAGAAATGGAACATTTCATTTCCTTCCTGGATACTTTTTGATGTACATGCAAAGACAATGTTGGGACACACTTAAAAAAATGGATGGGAATGGAAGAGGCGGGAATGGTGCTGCTTCCCTTGTAGACTGTAACCCAGTGATTAGATCACTCCCATGGGAAGTGGGAGATCCAGGTAAATCCCCAATCTGTCTGACGGGGAGAAACAATTTGAAAGTGGGTCTCACACATTGCTGGACAGTATCCTGGCTACTGGGCTATGTTCTGTCCTGCATCGTTCTCAGGCTTGGTGTACGCTATTGCTGTAAATTGATCTAAGTTAAGCTACTTCAAGTTGACTAAGTTAGTCTGACTTATAGTGGTGTCCACACCGTGCTAAGTCAACCAGAGAGTTACGTAACTGAAGTAGTGTAAAACAGATCATCCCACAGAGTAGGTGTAAACCAGCCCTGAGAAAGATCTATTGTGGAACATAGTGTCTGAGTGAGGTGGAGTCCAGACTTCAACAGGCGAGAGCTCTCCCATCGATTTAGCATGTCTTCCCCAGACCTACTCAATCAAGACCATTTCATCTATCGCAGTAGTCCTGATTTAGCCAGTTGTGTAGATATGGCCTCAGTCTCTCCTGTTGAAGCTGTTGCATTGTGGATAAAACACGGGGAAGAATCACAGGGCCAGAAAGAGAGATTGACTCTATAGACAAGTGGTTCGGGACACCGACATGCTCATCTTCATGTTTCTGTTCCAATGATTTTTTAATTAGTTTTCCACAATAGAACAACTTTGAAAGGAGAGATTGAGAGCATCCCAGACTGGAATAAGAAAAGGAGTACTTGTGGCACCTTAGAGACTAACCAATTTATTTGAGCATGAGCTTTCGTGAGCTACAGCTCACTTCATCAGATCTGTATCTGATGAAGTGAGCTGTAGCTCACGAAAGCTCATGCTCAAATAAATTGGTTAGTCTCTAAGGTGCCACAAGTACTCCTTTTCTTTTTGCGAATACAGACTAACACGGCTGTTACTCTGAAACCAGACTGGAATGTCACATCCCTCAGGGGCTGGGATGATTTCTGGAAATACAAGAAAGCCAAGTGCACATCTTTGCCCAGCACTGGACAGAATGGAGAATTGAACCTGGATCTCCCACTTCATAACTGAACAGCCTAACTATTAAGCTAAAAATTACAAAGAGAGGGAGCATCAGCACCTCCTACCGGTGGCTGCTTTGTGACCGGTACCTAAATCCTCCTACCCACACACATTGTTTTGGGACAAGACTATGAGGAGACTTAGTAACACATTTGTGAATAGTTTCAGGTCAACCCTCAACGGCATTGTTTTTTCCAATAAATTATTAATAAATTTAATAGTGAACAGTGCAAGGTCATGCATTTAGGGATTAATAACAAGAATTTTTGTTATAAACTGGGGACACATCACTTGGAAGTAACAGAGGAGAAGGACCTCGTAGTAGTGGTTGACCGCAGGATGACTATGAGCCACCAATGTGATATGTCTGTGAAAAAAAGCTAATGAGGTCTTGGGATGCATCAGGTGAGGTATTTCCAGTAGAGATAAGGAGGTGTTAGTATCATTATCCAAGGCACTAATGAGACCTCCTCTGGAATATTGTGTGCAGTTCTTGTCTCCTATGTTTAAGAAAGATGAATTCAAACTGGAACAGGTACAGAAAAGGGTTACAAACATGGTCCGAGAAATGGAAAACCTGTCTTATGAAAGGAGACTCAAGGAGTTTGGCTTGTTTAGCCTAACCAAAAGAAGGCTGAGGGGAGATATGATTACTTTCTATACATGTATCAAAGGGATAAATACCACGGAGGGTGAAGAATTATTTAAGCTCACTACCAATGTGGACACAAGAACAAATGGATATAAAGTGGCCATCAGGAAGTTTTGACTACAAATTAGATGGAGGTTTCTAACCATCAGAGGAGTGACGTTCTGGAACAGCCTTCTAAGGGAAGCAGTGGGGGCAAAAGACTTATCTGGATTTAAGATTAAACTCAGTAAGTTTACATAGGAGATTATATGATGTGATAGCCTAATTTTGGCAATTAATTGATCTTCAACTATTAGCGGTAGATATGCTGAATGGCCTGTGATGGGATGTTAGATGGGGTGGGATCTCAGTTACTACAGAGAATTCTTTCCTGGGTGCCTGGCTGGTGAGTCTTGCCCACGTGCTTAGGGTTTAGCTGATCTCCATATTTGTAGTTGAGAAGGAATTTTCCTCCAGGGCAGATTGTCAGAGGGGGTTTTCACCTTCCTCTGCAGCGTGGGTCACAGGTCACTTGCTGGAGAATTCTCTGCAACTCAAAGTCTTTCAACCACAATTTGAGGACTTCAATAGCTCAGGCAGAGGTCAGAGGTTTGTTACAGGAGTGGCTGGGTGAGATTCTGTGGCCTGTATTGTACAGGAGGTGAGACTAGACAATCATAATGGTCCCTTCTGACTTTAAAGCCTATGATTCTATGATTAGTCTGGAGGAAATTCACCCATTTCTAGATACTTTCATGTTCCAATGCTGGAAGATTACTTAAAAAGACTTTTGGAGAGGTGACCAACACATGAAGTGGAATACGGTCACCTCAGTTTCGTATCATATTAAAAAGACATCATGGGAGAGAGAGCAATCCAGACCAGCTTATGCTCTGTGTTCCATTTCACAAGGAAGGCAACAACATTATTTGCATGTGCTGTGCACAGCTGTAGTCCTGGAAGCAAAGATGTTACAGGGAGCAAATCTCAAAGTCATCCCAGAAAGCAGCTCCAGAGGTATTAAGGGTAATGATGGTGTTGTTAGCAAACAGGTAAAATTTGACTCTTAGCCTGATTTTTACAGTTCTGAGAAGGTATAGCTTCTGCCCCAAACTCACTGTATGTGAAGGGAGGAAAAACAAAGAGGTACCACCAAGTCATGGGCAAACAAGTCAGTTTCAGAGCATTTCAGCCTTTAATTGAAATGACAGTAGGCCATTCATGGGAAGGGAAGTAAGGAATAATCCTGAGGGGAGAAAATTTAACTTTTCTGAACATATTTACCAATCAAAAGAAGGAAAGAATTTTATCAAGGGAGGGAGAAGAGTGACAGGAAAAGGAGAGAAAAATCACTTCAATAGGAAGGTGGAAAGCTCCCACATCCATTCAGGGAATTTGTATACTAAGGCCATTACATTGACTTAGCTATGATGGTCGGCAGTACCACAGCGTAGATGCTTTCCACATTGATGGAAGGGGTTTTTCCATCGATGTAGTTAATCCAGGTCTCCGAGAGGCAGTAGCTACATCAATGGAACAATTACACTGAGGTTCAGTACAAGCTAACTGCCTCGCACAGGGTATGAAAAGATTCCTCCCCCACCCCCCCGTGCGACAGAGCTCTGTTGATCTAATTTTTAAGCATAAACCAGTCCTCAGAGAAGCTGCTGATGGAAAAGACCAGTTGGGAAATCTAGTCCTATCTCCCTGCCAGGGCAGCAGAATCCCCTTCGGTTCTTTTTGTTCAGGCTCATTGGAAATATTCCAGCTGTCCCAGCTTCCTCGTAGAGATTCTTCTGTATTCTGATTGAGCTCAGTGTCAGGCTGTGTGTGTGTAGTGGGTATTCTGTGTGCGTATGTGTGTGTGTTTGGTGTGCAGTGGGTACAGTATGTGTGTGTTTGGTGTGCATTGGGCACTATGTGTGTGCATGTGGTGGGGGTACCCTGGAGCTTAATGTCAAGTGGAGGCAAGTGTGTGTCCCTTGCCCTGCCCAGTGCTCAGGCTGGCGTCCCCCCTCGCCCCAGTGCAGGGCTCCTTGTGAGATCACAGAATCATAGGACTGGAAGGGACCTTGGGAGGTCATCTCGTCCACTCCCCTGCACTCATGGCAGTTCTAAGTATTATCTAGACAATCCCTGACAGGTGTTTGTCTCACCTGCTGTTAAAAATCTCCAACGGTGCAGATTCCAAAACCGTCCTGGGCAAGTTATTCCAGTATTTACCCAGTCTCACTGTTGGGATGTCTTTCGTAATGTCCAATCTAAACCACCCTCGCTTCAGTCGAAGTCCATAGGTTATGTATGGAGGGCGTGCAGTATCTGAAAGGTGATGAAATATTCAGCAATATCACTGGACTCATCATACTGCGGATATAGTCACTCCTATTTGGGTATTTTTGGGGAAGTGGGGCCAGCTCCTGGAGGGTTTTGTCTCTTCCACTCCATAACAGCCAGTTCATGCTTCTGGGCCTCAATCTGGGCCTGTATTTCTCTGTCTCTTAACTCCAGGACTCATTGTAACTGGCTTCCTCAGCTTCCAGAGTCCTTCTGTGCAAAGTTGCTTCTGCCTCTTTGAGCTTCAGTGGAAACTCCTGGTCCTTAGCCTTCTCTTCTGTTTGCCATCTGGCCAGCTCTAGTTTAGTGGCTGCCTCACTGGTAGTCATTTCTCTGCTTTTTTCTGCTGGGCCATGCCCCTCTGCAGTTCACTGAAACTAAGATTCACTTAGCTCAGGGGCTTCTTTGTTAACAGAGGCTTTTCCAGCACCCAGTGTTCAGTCTTTCTGGGCATTTTGCAACTTGTGCACTTCTAGCTTCTTCTGATCTTCACTCTTACTTATTTTGCTTATGTTTCTGTCCCTATTTCCCTTACCAGAAATAAGCAAACAGAAAATAACAAACCAGTAACCACTTTGTCTGTTCTCCAACTACCACACCCAAAATTGACTTAAAATCTCTACTAATGTCTCAAAGCAATCAGCTGTGCACAGATCCTGCTCCACAGGAGCTTATATACTCTCCCTCTTGTGGGTGAAAACCCCTTCACCAAGAAGAGTGAAGGGGTACAACCTCACACTCTGTTTCACGGCCTATAAATGATAGGAAATAAATAAAATTAACAGAAGAATCTGAAGGGAGCTCACCTGCTCTGAGATATTTTGTAGCAGCATCTGCAGAGATGCTGCAGAGATCTTCAGTGTTAACCACCAGTTTGAGGAATATGCTCCTTTTGGCAGCCTGCCCTGACTTTGTCATTTTCACTGATGACTGCCCCAGGCACCTCTGGGTCACAGGAGGCAGAGAAACCAGGAGGAGGCGTTATGAGCATGACTCCTAGATGAAGTAGGGCACAGTGTTTCCCGGGCACAGACCTGGAGTGACAGACTTTGGCGTTTCTGAATACAGAGAAGGGGGTACAACTCAGAGAAGGGGGTACCAATATTCCCTGGAGCACTGATAATACTAGCCAAGCCTATACAACCGAGGGGGTTAATTTCTGCTACCATAGTGAAGAAGAGAAGAGTCATCACTGGGCCTGCCATGGATCTCCTTGGGGGGAGGAGATGACCACAATGTCCTTGTGCATCTGCAGCCATGGATCAATGCATGGGCCCATCCCTGTGGTGACTTCAAAGGTGTGCTGCTGACTGACAGGAGTGTTTAAATGACATGAAAGGGTGGTGTTACTGGGATATTTTCTAGGTTGTTGGCTGTGACATACCAGGGTCCAACCCAGTCTGATCAGCAGTTGTGTCACACCTGCCTGCAACCTCTGAAATGTTATTTTTATATGGATATCCGGAATAACATTCTTTAATGGAGTTCTTTGGATTGATAAGATCCCCCCAGTTACCAACAGGTCAGCTGGGTGGGTGCTCCCCTCCAGAGATCTTACCCCCAGTCTTCCCTTAAAACCTGATTCATAGGAGAGGGGTCTGGCCTTTTAAATGCAGATTTTTCACCCTCCTGCTGGAAAAAAGCCTCCCTTCAAGAGGTGGGCAGACTCTCTAATCCTCCCTCAGCTTCCATCTGGACTTCCCGCTCTGGGCTCCCCTCTGGTTCTGCCATTTTCCATGGTAACAAATCCTTCTCCTGGATTGGGAAACCACAGAAAACAGACCACAGAAAACTCTGCACCCATGTCCCTTAATCCCAGGGGTACTTTCCCATTCAGTTTAACAGCACTCATGTGCTCACTGCTTGGTTGGGCAGAAGCCACCTTAACAAATCCTGAGTGGAAAGAGGCAGCAGCCTGGCTCTGAGAAGCAGCAGCTTCATGTGTTACCCGCTGCCTGTTCCCTCTCAGCAAAGGACATTTATTCCTCAGGTGCTCAGTGGACTCACAATCCGAGCACCTCTTGGGATCCTCTGCGCATACAGGAGACTTGGGATAAGTAACGGGGAATGGGGAGATGAACACCCAGCCTCCTTTTTCCCTGGCGTAAAATGGAGATTTTGCTTCCCCCCAACCCTGTGCCCCTCTGCCCCTGGTTTCTGTTTAACTGCAGCTTGCGATGGCTCAAAAGTGTCTGCAAACTCAGCCAATCCACCCACTGCATCCATTTTTTTGTCCCACAAATGCTGTTTTACATCATCACTGCACATATTCAGGAATTGTTCCTGAGTAACCAAATCACACATTTCTTCCAAGCTTGCAATGCCTTTTCCCCTCACCCACTTATCGAACAAATCTCTCATTTCATTTACATAAACCACATTACTCTATCTAGATCCCCGCTTAAGACTCCTGAATTTAACCATGAAGGTTTCAGATGTAATCTGAAAAAATTTCAAATCGAGTTTCTTAAATTTACCATAGTTTGAAGCATCATCAATACGCATGTGATTGAATATGTCCAGAGCTCTTCCAGTCAATTTTACGACCAATGTGGTTATTTTTTGATTGTCAGGAATTGTATGGAGGGTGCACAAACGTGATGAAATATTCGGCAATATCACTGGACTTATCATACTGCGGACTTTGTTTCTCCCATTTGTCTATTTTGGGGAAGAGGGGGCAGCTGCTGGTGGGCTTTGTCTATTTCACTCCATAATAGCCAGTTTATGCTTCTGGCCCTCAATCTGGGCCTGTATTTCTCTGTCTCTTAACTCCAGGGATCATTTGTCCCTGGTTACCTCTGCTTCCCTATCCCTTTTGTGGACAGCTTCTTCCCTGGCTGCCTCTGCCTCTTTCAGCTTCAGTTGAAACTCCAGGTCCTTTGCCTTCTCTTCGGCTTCCAGTCAGGCCAGCTCTACTTTAGCAGCTGCCGCACTGGTAGTCATTTTCCTGCTTTCTTGTGCTGGGCCACACCCCCTCTGCTGTTCACTGAAACTGAGATTCACTCAGTTCAGGGGCTTCTTAGTTAACAGAGACTTTCCCAGTACCCAGTTTTCCACCTTTCTAGCTTCTTTTGATCTTCACTCTTACTTACTTTGCTTATTTTTCCTTTCCTATTTACCTTTCCTGAAATAAGCAATCAGAAAATAACAAACCAGTCACCACTTTGTCTGTTTTTCACCCACCACTCAAAAACTCACTTAAAATCACCCCTCGTGTCTCAAAACAATCAGCTGTGAACAGATCCTGCTCCACTACACCAGTGTGACGGATTGGCTCCCAGAAGCCCCTTTGGGACTTCAGTACCTTACCTTGTTTGATCCAAACACACTTGCCTGCTGCAAACCCCCATACAAGTCTCAACCACGTCCCCCACAAGCTGCAGGCTTCACTGAAAACAGCTTAATAAGTGCTCCTGTCTCCAGCACTCAGAAACCCAGCTCCCAATGGGGTCCAAACCCCAAATAAATCAGTTTTACTCTTTATAAAGCTTATAAAGGGTAAACTTATAAATTGTTCCCCCTCTATAACACTGATAGAGCGATATGCACAGCTGTTCCCCCCACCCCCGTCCCCACCCAGGTATTAATACATACTCTGGGCTAATTAATAAGTAAAACATGATTTTATTAAATACAAAAAGTAGAATTTAAGTGGTTCCAAGTAATAACAGACAGTACAAAGTGAATTACCAAACAAAATAAAATAAAACATGTAAGTCAAAGCCTAATAGAGTGAAAACTGAACGCAGGTAAATCTCACCCTCAAAGATGTTGCAATAAGCCTCTTTTACAGACTAGACTTCCTCATAGTGTGGTTTCAGCAAACACTCACACCCCTGTAGTTACTGTCCTTTGTTCCAGTTTCTTTCAAGCATCTCCGTGGGGTGGAGGGGCTACCTTTTGTGCCAGCTGAAGAAAAAATGGAGGAGTTTCCCCAGGGGCTTATATAGTCTCTGTCTTGTGGGTGGAACCCCCTTCCCCTCTCCTATGCAGAATCCAGCTAAAATTGGAGTTTTGGAGTCACATGGGCAAGTCACATGTCCATGCGTGACTCAGTTCCTTACAGGCCGATGCCAAATTCCCAGGAAAACTCAAATGTGGATTGGCGTCTCTCAAAGTTCATTTTTAGCTGCAGTGTTTCTTGATTGGGCACTTACAGAGAATAGTCTTTTCTCAAGTATCTGACCAACTGCTTCACTGAGGGTACTTAAATCAAACAAGTACAGAGCCAATATTCATAACTTTGAATACAAAAATGTTACATGCACGCAAACAGGATGGATATATCCAGCAGATCATAACCTTTGCAGGGATATGTTACATGGCCTATCTATCATAAAACATATTCCAGTTCTGTCATGTGTACAGCCATGAGCCTATTTCCATAAAGAATTATGGGGTGCAATATCACACTCTGTTTCACGGACTAAAAGTTATAGGAAATAAATAAAATTAACAAAAGAATCAGAAGGGACCTGGCCTACTCAGAGATACTTTGTGGCAGCATCTGCAGAGGTGCTGCAGAGATCTTGAGCGTTAACTACTAGCTTGGGGAATATCCTCCTTTTTGCATCCTGCCCTGACCTTGGCATTTTCAGTGAGGACTGCCCCAGGAACCTCCGGGTCACAGGACGCACAGAAACCAGGAGGAGGAGTTCTGAGCATTACTCTTAGAGGAAATAGGGGCACAGTGTTTCCTGGGCTCAGACCAGGGGTGACAGACTTTGTATACAGAGATTGCTGGTTGTTGTTTCTAGTGGTGTTCAGGGAAGCAGGACTTTGTGTAAATTCTTTGTAACCCCTCGTCCACAGATTATCCCAAAGAATATAGCTGACTTGGATCATCAATTTTTCCTCTGAATACAATCAACCCTGCAATGCCTCACAGGTTGGGACCACTTAGGAGAAGGGGGAACCAACATTCCCTCAAGCACTGATAATACCAGCCAAACCTGCACACCCTTGGGGGATAATTTCTGCTACCATAGTGAAGAAGGGAAGAGTCATTACTGGTCCTGCCTTGGATCTCCTTGTGGAAAGGTGATGACCACAACACCCTTGTGCATCTGCAGCCATGGATCAGTGCATGGGACCATCCCTTGGGGGACCTACACTTTCATGTCAATTGAACACTGCTGTCAGTCAGCACCACACCTTTGGTGTTCCTGGGATATTTTCGAGGTTGGTGGCTGTGACATACCAGGGTCCAACTCAGACTAATCAGCAGCTGTGTCACACCTGCCTGCAACCTTGCAATGCCTTGATGAAGTGGCTTCCACCTGGGCCACTCACAAACAACCGTCAAGCATGGAAATAGCACCCAAGGCATTTGTGTGTAATTGCAGCCTGGCCAGGAATAGTTGGGTTACACTCAGGCTCTCACCACCCTTGGTTATACTGCAGGGTGACCCCAACACATTCCCCACTCTTTGATTTCCCTCCCGAAATGTACATCCTGTACTACCCAATCCTCTCCTGGACAGTACAAGGTACATTGTCCACTATTTCTTTAATAACACTAACATGCCTGCAACTTGGCTTCTCAGACACTTCTATTTAAACACACTGGATCAGATAAAACAATAAAAAAACAAAGTTTATTGACTACAAAGATAGATTTTAAGTGAGTGGAAATAAGGAGTCATAGAAGTCAGACATGGTTTCAAGAAAAATAAAGCTAGAATGCAACTTGTGCCTAAGTTAACAAATGATGTGAAATTCAAAGCAAAAGTTTCCTCACTACATGCTCTCAGCAGTCTCACTGACCAAACATCTTAAGTCAGGAGCCATCCCCAAGTCCAATGGCTGCTTCCTTTGTCCCTTCAGATGCAGTGAATCAATAGGCAGAGAGAGACAGAGAGAGAGAGAGAGAGAGAGGTGCCCTGGGATGTCTGCGCCTTCTTTTAAGAGTCCTATTCCCCCTTTGAGAAACATTCCCACCTGTTTACCACAAGACAAAGGGTCTATGTAGAAGGATGTTCCCTGTTGCTTTTTTCTCACCTATTTAGATACAAAATTAAGTAGAACACACATTTCTTTGTTTAAGACAGAACAGTTTGCCAGCCTCCGTTTGGAACATGTATTAATAACATGATACTGTGTAATGTTATAACTTCACATACATGATGAAAATATTATTAATATTTATGAGGAGAGCATGACTATTTTTAGCTGACTCATAGATTTATTTAGCACTTTATAGCTGAGCTCTGTGTGCAGATAATATGTGTGCAAGATGGACAGTTTTATGAACTGCACAAATCGGTAGCATGCTGTGGCCTCCCCCTGAGCTTCTCTGGTCATAATGTGGTCAGCATCAAGCAAAATGAGCGAACCTATCTTTCCTACTTTGGGGAGTAACCTAGCAAGGGAAGAACATAGGATATCATGGTGATTGGCATGTTATAAATAGCTCGATAATCTGGAGTACTCTTACATGTCTTACAGGTTTTTCATTCCACCTACTGGTGCCAGGACAATGAGGTTACTCTGAAACCAGGAATAACTGAGACGATATCAGCTACACCTGCAAACAATTAGTACATTTCACCTGTATCTAACTTTCAGTTCCTTTGATTCCAAATTTGTTACTATGGCTGGTTGAAAATTTTTCTTGAGAAGTTTTTTTGATAGGAAATTGGATTTTCCATTTAACTATTATTTCCAAGAAGTTATCTTTTCCCCAGAAATTATGAGCTTTCCATCAAAATACCAAACACCTCTCCTCCCTAACCATGGCTGTGGGACTCTGGTGATGTTCCAGGGCAGTTCAGCAAGAGGAGAGACCATCATGCATCATGGGGAATGTAATCCAGCCTGGGAGGCTGGCCCATGGAAGAGATTGGTGGTGTGTGGTATTTGAGGCACCCCCATGGTATTTCCTAGTCAAACTATTAAGATTTTAGTAAAAAGATTTTGGTCTTCACAAAAAAAAAAAACAAAAAAACCTTTGTGAATCAGCTCTACGCAGTAGCCAGTTTGAAGTGAAAACAGCAGTTTGAAATATACCCCTAACCTCCTACACTGTAAATCTGGTAGTAACTGCATCATTTAATAAACCAGTAGAAAGAGTCGGTCAAATTAATCCCCAGGGCACCAATTACACAGAGGGTGGCTTTGGTTTACTGAGTTCATTAATTACATGTTATGGCTCTCTGAGCTCAGGTATTCCCAGTTGCTTCAGGAATTATGTATCATCGATCACACAACTTCATATAAAGCTTCCCAAATGGTTCAAACTGGCAGTTTCTGTCAATGATGAAACACCACCACAGCTCTCTCTCTCTTCTCAGTAGGTACGTGCTATTCTCCTGAATTACAGACACGCACACACGCAGACCACCATGGGGATCAGCAGGTATTGAATTCCAGACCTCCTGCACCGAAAGCCTCAGCCTCAACTCCGAACCCTTCAGCTAAAGGAGCGACCTCCTGGGTTGGAAAAAATAGGCAATTACCTAGTCACTGAAGCCAGGGTTTCCTATGATGTCTCTGGGTTTTCATACAGGCTCCAGTAAATGCCAAAAAGCTTAATTAGCACAGTAAGCAACTTCACCCCAAACGGACATGCCAAGCCACAGAGCTCCCCTTCCCCAAAGAGGGTGGAAAGATTGACACTCCTTTACTCTCACCCCTTCTTTAGCTAAGGAATAATCCCTTCAGACTGATTCTCTCACAGCAGAGTCACAAGTTACTGTTTTCTGTTCTGAGTAGTGAACAGGAGTGTTTGTGTGTGGGACACAATTAATCTGTGTGTCATTGTGTTTGCACTGCGTGTGCATTTTATCGAACACCTGCAATGACCATCTGTGAATATCTGGCTCTGTGGACTAAGCCCTTCCCGGAGCAGGTACTGATGTCCATTAAGAAACTGATCTCCATTTATCCTCTCTTACCTCATTACAGAGAAGGGAAAAGTTTTCTGCACCCTCCACCTGCCCACATCTCTGTAGCTGCCTGATCTATGTTCAGAGGAGATGGGAAATCACTCGGAGGTGACTGAATTCATTCTGTCAGGATTGACAGATCGTCCAGAGCTGCAGGTCCCCCTGTTTGGGGTGTTCCTACTGATTTATGGTATCATCCTGCTGGGGAATGGGGGGATGATCTTGTTAATCTGGATTGATCCCCGACTACACACCCCCATGTACTTTTTCCTCAGGAATTTGTCTTTCTGTGACCTCTGCATTTCCTTGATAATTTCCCCTAAGATGCTGCTGAATTTCTTAGCCGAGAGGAAAAGCGTTTCTTACACTGCCTGCGCTGTGCAAATGTCTCTCTCTATCGCCTTTGGAGATGCTGAGTGCCTCTTGCTGGCTGTGATGGCGTATGACCGTTATGTGGCCATCTGTAACCCGCTGCTCTATACGGTCACCATGTCTAGGCAGCTTTGTAACCAGCTGGTGGCTGGGGTGTACGCTGTGGGGGTGGTGGATTCAGTGATACAAACATGTTTTACATTTCAGCTGTCATTCTGCAGCTCCAACATCATCAATCATTTCTTCTGTGACATCCTCCCACTGTTGGCGCTCTCCTGTTCTGACACGCACATCAATGAGATTGTGATGTTTGCTCTGACGAGCTGCATTACAGTGAGCAGCTTTGTGACTGTCCTCCTCTCCTATATCTATATCATCTCCACCATCCTGCAGATCTGCTCTGCTGAGGGCCGGCGCAAAACCTTCTCCACCTGCTCTTTCCACTTAACCGCTGTGGTCCTGTCTTTTGGCACCCTATTCTTCATGTATTTGCGTCCCACCTCCAGCTATTCCACGGACAGAGATAAAGTGGCCTCAGTGTTTTACACGCTGGTGATCCCCATGTTGAACCCCCTCATCTACAGCCTGAGGAACATGGAGGTGAAGGACGCCCTGAGGAAAGCAATGAATAAACTCCTTACCAATTCTTAAAGCTCTTTAACTCTGTATTGGTTTAGTTATTGGGAGTGGAAACATGTGAATTCAACTCCCAGCCCATTACAACGTAATTTTGCAGAACCCATGTGATTATTTTCAGAGTAACAGCCGTGTTAGTCTGTCTTTGCAAAAAGAAAAGGAGTACTTGTGGCACCTTAGAGACTAAGCAATTTATTTGAGCATGAGCTTTCGTGAGCTACAGCTCACTTCATCGGATGCATACCGTGGAAACTGCAGAAGACATTATATACACACAGAGACCATGAAACAATACCTCCTCCCACCCCACTGTCCTGCTGGTAATAGCTTATCTAAAGTGATCATCAAGTTGGGCCATTTCCAGCACAAATCCAGGTTTTCTCACCCTCCGCCCCCCCCCTCCACAAACTCACTCTCCTGCTGGTAATAGCCCATCCAAAGTGACCACTCTCTTCACAATGTGTATGATAATCAAGGTGAGTCATTTCCAGCACAAATCCAGGTTCTCTCACTCCCATCACACATATTGATCCCCATCTTTTCCAATTGAACTAAGAATTCCCCGTGTCGCACCGTATCAAACGCGTTACTGAAATCTAGGTAAATTTGATCCACTGTGTTTCTTTTGTCTAAAACATCTGTTACTTTCTCAAAGAAGGAGATCAGGTTGGTTTGGCACGATCTACCTTTTGTAAAACCATGTTGTATCTTGTCCCATTTACCATTGACCTCAATGTCCTTAACTACTTTCTCCTTCAAAATTTTTACCAAGACCTTCCATACTATAGATGTCAAACTAACAGGCCTGTAGTTACACAGATCACTTTTTTTTCCTTTCTTCAAAATAGGAACTATGTTAGCAATTCTCCAATCATACGGGACAACCCCTGAGTTTTCCGATTCATTAAAAATTCTTGCTAATGGGGTTGCAATTTCATGTGCCGATTTCGTTAATATTCTTGGATGAAGATTATCTGGGCCCCCGATTTAGTCCCATTAAGCTGTTTGAGTTTCGACCGATTACAAGTCAGCCACTGCAGGAGGCGGTGATGGTCCTTCCCTTTGTAATTTTTCGCCCAATAGTTGGGGTATTCACCTGTGAGGTGGGAAATCTAGGTTCAATTCCCCCTTCTGTCCAGTGCTGGGCAAAGTTCTGTTTGACATTGCACTCCATACGCTTTATGAAAATATGCTTCTGAATAAGAAATAACTGGAATACGCTTTATGCTAAGTGCCCCATGTAACATGCCATTAAAAAGCTTATAATCTATGAAGTGTGTTCATCCTATTTGTTTACATGGGTTATTTTTATGTCTGGAATTAGGAGAATAAGATATTAACTTGTATTTCTGATTCAGACATATTAAGTGGAGGCCATTAAAGGTACTTCAGAATCAATGAACTGTGAATGGCTTTGTTTAGCTGCAAGCCTTCCTGTCTACCTGTGGGACAGAACAGGAAGCATGTAGACTGGGGTCTTATAGTGACATGTGACCATGTCACCAGATACTGAGCTCCATCTTGAAGCTGGTACTTTTCCTGACGGGGGTGGAATTCCAAACAAAGGTTTCCCACCTTGGGGAAGTTCTATATAAAGTGGGATAGAAAAAATGTGGAAATTCAGATGGCTTAAGAGATGGCCTCCCCACCCCACAGAGATACCTGCAAGCACCTAGAAACATAAGGAATGTAACCACAGGGGTGGGTAAGAACAGGCTGGACCCAGGTCAGAAAAGGCAACTGGTCTGAAAAGGATTTTACCTGAAATAACAGCTGGGTTGAGAAGTTAACTGATTTCTGAGTGTATTAAGCTTCTCCTTGCACGTTTTACTTTGTGATTTACTTTGTTCTATCTGTTACGACTTAAAATCACTTAAATCCTACTTTTTATACTTAATAAAATCACTTCTGTTTATTTATAAATTCAGTATGAGTAATTGTTACCTTGAGGGGCAAACAGCTATGCCTATCTTTCTTGCAGAGATACAGGGGGTGAAGATATCTTATTTTACTCTTTATATGCTTTATACAGAGTAAAATTGATTTATTTGGGGTTTAGATCCCTTTGTGAGCTGGGTGTCTGCGTGCTGGAGAAAGGTATCCTGCTGAGCTAGTTTCAGTCTAGATCTGCAGTTTTGGGGGTGTGGCCTGGACCCTTCGTCTGTGTTGCAGCAGACTGGTGTGTCTGGCTCAACAGGCAGGGTTCTGGAGGCCCAGGCTGGCAGGAAAAACAGCACATCAGATGACAGGAGGGAGGGAGGGGGGTGGCATGATTGGAGATACTTTGTTGCAACATCTGCAGAGCTGCTGCAGAGATCTTCATTGTTAACCACCAGTGACCAACACATGAAGGGGAACACAGTCACCTCAGTTTCATATTATATTCAAAAGGCCTCATGGGAGAGACAGCGATCGAGACCAGCTGATTCTCTGGCCTTCTGTGTTCCATTTCCACAAGGAAAGACACGACAACAACATTAATTGCATCTGCTGTGCACACCTGATATCCTGGGAGCAAAGGTGATCCAGGGAGCAAATCTCAAAGTCATCCCAGGAAGCAGCTCCAGAGGTATAAAGGGTGACTTTGGTTTGGTTAGCAAACAGGGAAAGATTCAAAACTGATTTTATGGTACTGATTTTAGGGTTCTGAGCAGGTACTGCTTCCATCCTCATTGTAAGTGAAGGAAGGAAAAACAAAGAGATACCACCAAATCATGGACAAACAAGTCAGTTTCAGCGGGCAGAGAGAGAGAGAGAACGGTGCCTTGGGATATCTGCCCCTTCTTTTTATAGTGCTATCCCCACTTTGAGAAACATTTCCACCTGTTTACCAGAAGAGGAAAAAACTCTATGTACAAGGATGTTTCCTGCTGCTTTTTCCTTACCTTTTTGGGCTACCTTTGTTTCCCTTCCTGATTAATGACTCTGTTTACTGCTTAGATATGAAATTAAGCAGAGCACACATTTCTTTGTTTAAGAGAGAGCAGTTTGCCAGCCTCAGTTTGGAACATGTATGAATAACATGATGCAGTGTAATCTTATATCTTCACATATATTATAAAAAAAATGTATTAATATTTGTGATGAGAGCATGACTATTTCTAGTTGACTCATAGATTTATCTATCATCTTAAACTGAGTTCTGTGTGCAGATAATATACATGCAAGAGGGATAGTTTTGTGAATTGCAGAGGTCCGTAGCATGCTGTGGCCTCCCCCTGATCTCCTGTGGTCAACATGTCGTATCCATCAAGCAAAATGAGTGAACCTACCTTTCCCACTTTGGGGAGTAATCTACCAAGGGAAGGACATAGGGCAGCATGGTGATTGGCATGCTATAAATATCTAGATAATCTGGAGTACTCTTACATGTCCTGCAGGTTTCATATTCCACTTATTGTCTGGTATTATCAGCACTCCAGCACATATCGGTGCCCCCTTCTCCTAAGTGGTGCCAACCTGTGAGGCATTGCACGGTCAATTGTATTAGGAGGAAAAATTGATGATCCAAGTCAGCTATATTTTTTGGTATAATCCTTGGAGGAGGGGTTACAAAGAATGGATGCAGAATCCTTCTTCCCTGAACACCAGTAGAAACAATCAACAACCAGCAACTTCTGTATTCATAAACTCCAGAGTCTGTCACTCCGGGTCTGTGCTCAGGAAACACTATGCCCCAACTTCCTCTAGGAGTCATGCTCATAATTCCTCCTCCTGGCTTTTTGCCGCTTGTGACCCGGAGGTGCTTGGGGCAGTCCTCACTGATAATTCCAAGGTCAGGGCAGGCTGCAAAAAGATGAATATTCCCCAAACTGGTGGTTAACACGGAAGATCTCTGCAGCATCTCTGCAGAAGCTGCTGCAAAATATCTCCGAGCAGGCCAGCTCTTCCCCTATTAGTCTGTTCTTAATTTTATTTATTTCCTATAATTTATAGTCAGTGAAACAGAGTTTAGGAATAAAACTGCAAAGCAAAGTGTCTGGGGGGGACAAGATAGGACAAGAATGGATGGACTTCAATTGCAGAAAGGGCGATTTAAGTTGGACATTAGGAAAAACATTCCAACAGTGAGGGTGGCTGTGAACTAGAATAACTTGTCTAGGAAGGTTGCGGAATCTCCACCATTGGAGATTTTTAAGAGCAGGTCGGATAAACACCTGTCAGGGATGGTCTAGAGAATACTTAGCAATGCCTTGAGTACAGGGGAGTGGAATAGATGACCTCTCGAGGTCCCTTCGAACCTTATTATTCTATGATCTTACAAGGAGCCCCGCACTGGGAGGAGAGGGGACGCCAGCCTGAGCCATGGGCAGGGCAAGGGACACGCACCTGCCTCTGCTTGACATTCAGCTCCACTGTACCCATCAACACATTCACACACATACTGCCCACCAAGCACACACACACACATAATGCCCACTAAACACACACACACAGTGCCAACTGCACACCAAACAGTCCCCCTGTTTGAACTGTTCCTACTGCTCTATGGTATCACCCTACTGGGGAATGGGAGGATGATCTTGTTAATTACAATTGACCCCCGACTCCACACCCCCATGTACTTTTTCCTCAGAAATTTGTCTTTCTGTGACCTCTGCCTTTCCTTGACAATTTCCCCGAAGATGCTGCTGAATTTATTAGCTGAGAGGAAAAGCATTTCTTTTACCGCCTGCGCTGTGCAAATGTCTCTCTCTATCACTTTTGCAGATTCTCAGGGCTTGTTGCTGACTGTCAGGGCGTATGACCGTTATGTGGCCATCTGTAACCCGCTGCTCTATACAGTCACCATGTCCAGGCAGCTTTGTAAACAGCTGGTGGCTGGGGTGTACGCTGTGGGGTTGGTGGATTCAATGATATTCACGTGTTGCACATTTCAGCTGTCATTCTGCAGCTCCAAGATCATCAATCATTTCTTCTGTGAATTCCCCCCGCTGCTGGCGCTCTCCTGTTCTGACACCCGCATCTATGAGATTGTGATGTTTGCTTTCACGTTGTGCATTACCGGGAGCAGATTTGTGGCTATCCTCCTCTCCTATGTCTATATCACCTCCACTATCCTGCAGATCAGCTCTGCTGCGGGCCGTCGCAAAGCCTTCTCCACCTGCATTTTCCACTTGACCGCTGTGGTCCTGTTTTATGGCACCCTCCTCTTCATGTATTTACGTCCCAACTCCAGCTATTCCATGGACACAGATAAAATGGCCTCAGTGTCTTACACACTGGTGATCCCCATGTTCAACCCCCTCATCTACAGCCTGATGAACATAGAGGTGAAGGACGCCCTGAGGAAAGAAATGAATAAACTCCTAACCAATTCTTGAATCTGTTTAACTCTGTACTGGTTTACTGATGGGGAGTGGAAACAGGTGAATTCAATTCTCCGCCAATTGAAATATAATTTTGCAGAGCCCGTGGTAGTATTGTTTATTATTATTAATTTTTATATTCCAACAAGGTCTGCAGACCCCATCTGAAATCAGTGGACAAAACACAGGAAGACTCACAGGGGAAGAAAGAGAGAATGATTTTAGAAGCTGGTGCTAGGGGCATCTACCTAGAGAGTGAGTCGCTCAATTTCATGTCTCTGTTTCATGGGTTATTTAATTAGTTATCCACAGTTGAACAACTTTGAAAGGCAAGAGCAGCCCAGACTGTAATAGAACATCGCTCCAGGGGCTGAGATGCTTTCTGGAAATGCAGGAAACCCAAGTCCAGAGTGTGACGGTTTTGGTCACAGAGACCCTCATGGTGACTGTCATCTAAAGTGCTGAAATTACATCTGAGCTCATTTTCCCTGACTGCTTAGGCCCCCAGAACCCTGCCTTGTTGAGCCAGACATGCGAGCCAGCTGCAACCAAGACTGAGGTTGCAAAAACTGCAGATCTAGATTGAAACCACCTCAGCAGGACACCTGTCTCCAGCACACAGACACGCAGCTACCAGTGGAATCTAAACCCCAAATAAATCCATTTTACTCTGTATAAAGGTTATACAGGGTAAAATGATAAATGTTTGCCCTCTATATCACTGCAAGAGACATATGCACAGCTGTTTGCCCCCAGATAACAATTACTTGCACTAAATTTACAAATATACAAAAGTGATTTTATTATGCATAAAAAGTAGGATTTAAGAAGTTTTAAGAAATAACAAAGCAAACAAAATAAGTCACAAAGCAAAATAAAACAAAACACGCAAGGCTAAGCTTAATACTCTCAGAAATCCATGACAAATGTTAACTTCTCATCCCAGTTGTTACTTGCGGTAAAATCCTTCTAAGATCAGATGTCTTTTCTGACCTGGGTGTAGCCTGTTCTTACCCACTCCTGTGGTTACAGTCCTTTTGTTTCCAGGTACTTGCAGGTATCTCCATGGGATGGGGAGGTCATGACTTAAGCCAGCTGAAGACACTCATTGTTTGCTTCTCCACTTGAGTAGAACTTCCCTAAGGCAGGAATCCTTTTTTTGGAATTCCACTCCCCTCTGGAAAAGTACCAGCTTCAAGATGGAGGTCAGTATCTGGTGACATGGTCTTGGGTTGTCCCACAGGTACACAGGAAGGTAAACAGAGCCATTCACCATTCATTGATTCTGAAGCACCTTTAATGGCCTCCACTTAAAATGTCGACATCAGTAATACAAGTTTATACCGTATTCTCCTAACTCCAGACATAAAAATAATCCATGTAAAAATAAGATGAACACACTTAGTAGATTATAAGATTTATAATGATATGTTACATGGGGCATTTAGCATGAAGTATATTTCAGTTATGTCTTATTCATAAGCATATTTTTATAAAGCATATGGAGTGCAATGTCACACAGAGCTTTGCCCAGCACTGGACAGAAGGGGGAATTGAACCCGAATCTCCCACCTCACAGGTGAACACCCCAACTCTTGGGCTAAAAATTACAAAGGGAAAGACCACTACCACCTCCTATCGTGGCTATGTTGCGATCGGCACCTAAATCCTCCCGCTGCACACACACAGTGTTCTGGGACAAAGCTATTAGGAGTATTTGTAACACATTTGTGAAGAGTTTCAGGTGAATCCAAACAGTATTGTTTTTGACAATAAATGATTAGTCCAGAAGAAATTCACCCATTTCCAGACACTGTTGTGTCCCAACGCTGGGAAATTACTTGAAGAGACATTTGGAGAGGTGACCAACTTAACAAAAGAAGGAAAGAGCTTTACCAAGGGAGGGAGAAGAGTGACATGAAAAGGAGAGAGAGAAATAGCTTTAAGAGGAAGGGCGAAAACTCCCCAATCGATTCAGGGAATATCTATACTAAGGCCACTACATTGATTCAGCTGTGCTGTGCAGAAGTGCCATAATGTAGATGCTTTCCACATTGATGGAAGGGTTTTTCCATCGATGTAGTTAATCCACATCTCCAAGAGGCACTAGTTAGGTCAATGGAAGAATAACACTGAGGGTCAGTACAAACTAACTTGTGAAAAGTTTCCCCGCCCTGTGCAACAGAGCTCTGTTGATCTAATTTTTAAGCATAAACCAGGACTCAGAGAAGCTGCTGATGGAAAAGACCAGTTGGGAAATCTAGTCATATCTCCCTGCCAGGGCAGCAGAATCCCCTTTGGTTCTTTTTGTTCAGGCTAGTTGGAAATATTGCAGCTGTCCCAGCTTCCCCGTAGAGATTATTCTGCATTCTGATTGAGCTCAGTGTCAGGCTGTGTGTGTGTAGTGAGCATTCTGTCCATGTGTGTGTGCGTGTTTGGTGTGCATAAGGCACTATGTGTGTACATGTGGTGGAGGGTACAGTGGAGCTGAATGTCAAGTGTAAGCAGATGTGTGTCCCTTGCCCTGCCCAAGATTCAGATTAAAAAGTGTTCCTGTTTCTAACTCTCAGATGCCCAGCTCCCAAAGGGATCCAAACCAGAAATAAATCAGTTTTACTCTGTATGAACCTTATACAGGGGAAACTCATAATTTGTTCACCCTCTATAACACTGATAGATAGTTATGCACAGCTGTATGCCCCCCCCCAGGTATTAATACATTCTCTGGATTAATTAATAAGTACAACGTGATTTTATTGAATACAGAAAGTAGGATTTAAGTTGTTCCAAGTAATAACAGACAGAACAAAGTAAATGACCAAACAAAATAAAACACGCAAGTCTAAGCCTAATACAGTAAATACTAAATGGAGGTAAATCTCACCCTCAGAGATGTTCCAATAAGCCTCTTTTACTGATTAGACTTCCTCCTAGTCTGGGTTGAGCAATCACTCACACCCCTGTAGTTACTGTCCTTTGTTCCAGTTTCTTTCAGGGATCTCCTTGGGGTGGAGAGGCTCTCTCTTGTGCTAGATGAAGACAAAATGGAGGGGTTTCCCCAGGGGCTTATATAGTCTCTCTCTTGTGGGTGGAAACCCCTTCCCCTCTCCTATGGAGAATCCAGCTCCAAGATGGGATTTTGGAGTCACATGGGCAAGTCACATGTCTACACACAACTCAGTTCCTTACATGCCGACGCCACATTCCCAGGAAAGCTCACATGTGGTTGGCGTCTCTCAAAGTTCATTGTTAGCTTAAATGTTTCTTGATTGGACACTTATGGACAACAGTCTTTTCTCAAGAGGCTGTCCAACTGCTTCACTGAGGCTACTTAAAATCAAACAAGTACATAACAAGTATTCATAACTTTGAATAAAAAATGTTACATGCATGCAAACAGGATGAATATATCCAGTAGATTATAACATTTGCAGAGATATGTTACATGGCATATGTCAAGGTTCCTTCCCCACTCTGAACTCTAGGGTATACATGAGGGGACCTGCATGAAAAACCCCCTCAGCTTATTTTTACCAGCTTAGGTTAAAACTTGCCCAAGGTACAAACTATTTTACCTTTTGTCCCTGGACTTTATTGCTGCCGCCACCAAGCGTCTAACAAACCCTTGGATCTTAAGAACAATGAAAAAGCAATCAGGTTCTTAAAAGAAGAATTTTAATTGAAGAGAAAGTAAAAGAATCAGCTCTGTAAAATCAGGGTGGTAAACACCTTACAGGGTAATCAGATTCAAAACATAGAGAATCCTTCAAGACTAAACCTTAAGTTACAAAAACACACAAAAACAGGAATATCCATTCCATTCAGCACAACTTATTTTATCAGCCATTTAAACAAAACAGAATCTAACGCATATCTAACTAGATTGCTTATTAACCCTTTTCAGGAGTTCTGACTTGCATTCCTGCTCTGGTCCCGGCAAAAGCATCACACAGACAGAGAGAAACCTTTCTTTTCAACCCCCGCCCAGCTTTGAAAGTATCTTGTCTCCTCATTGGTCATTTTGGTCAGGTGCCAGCGAGGTAGTCTAAGCTTCTTAACCCTTTACAGGTGAAAGGGTTTTTCCTCTGGCCAGGAGGGATTTAAAGGTGGTTACCCTTCCCTTTATATTTATGACAGCACATCTAGCATAACCCACATTCCAGTTATGTCATATTTACACTCATAAGCATATTTCTAGAAAGCATTATGGGGTGCATCATCACACCCTCCTCCTGAACTTACTGCCAGAGACTTGGACACTGTCCATGGTGGAGGCAGGTCATGTAAAATCCCTGTTTGTTTCTGTTCACACCCCCTTTTAGTACCTCTAAACCGTATGATGTCATTCATAGGTGTTCTATCAGGGTTTGGGGATCTTGGTCCCCGGAAGACTGAAAACAGGTTGGGATGTAGTATTGCTAACAGAATGCAGGCAGCAATATCTGTTAAAGTGTAGGTGTCTTGGCATTTAGCCACCAATGCCATGAGGCAGTGTGCCTCAGTTTCCCCTTCCATACAGCAGCATAGGCCTGTTATGCTTTTGCTGCTTTGCCAAGCTTCCAGCCTCTTTACAGGTATAAGCTGAAAAGCAACATGATTGTGGGACTGTCTTATCCTCCCTAGCATGAACAAAAGTTGTTTCCACAAAGCAGGTGTGTCCCACATTTTTCAAGGGTTTACCGAGAGTATTAACTCCTTTGTCTTGACCCATAGATGAAGTAGCAAAAGACCCAAGATTATAAGGAAATCTTCGGTGGACAGGCTTTGTTCACACAATTTAGCTTGTTTAGTGTCTATTGCATTTCCCAATTCCTTTGTGTACCTTGGTAGGTGTTCTTATGCAGATTCTTCTGCCTCTTTGGAGAAGGCTTTTAATTCAGACATGTGTTTGAGGCTTTGGCAAGGAAAGGGGGCACTGCAACCATGTCTGCCCTCGGCCACTCCCTCTTGTGAAGCTTCCCAAGTGCAGAGATTTTCTCCCCCCAGCCTTGAAAAGACAGTGTTATTTTTTATAAGGGTATCAGGAATAACATTCTTTAATGGAGTGCTTTGGATCAGTACGATCCCCTCAGTTACCAACAGGTCAGTTGGGTAGACTCTCCCCTCCAGGAGATCTGACCCACAGTCTTCCCTTAAAACCTGATTCACAGGATAGGGGTTTGTCATTTTAAATACAGATTTTTCATCCTCCTCCTGGGAAAATACCTCCCTACAAAAGGTGGGCAGCCTCTCCGATTCCCACTCACCTTCCATCTGGACTTCCCTCTCTGGGCCAGACACTCCTGTGCCCAACAAAAGTAAAGGTGATTCTCTTCTGGCTGTGAACTAACAGCTACCAGCTAGGACAGACCATTATCTGACCAGCAAAACCCCCCTCTTTCCTTCAGGTTGGGCTTGCTACAAGCTATAAAGTCCCTGGGGTGTGTTCCCACCAAAGCAGTTACCAGGACCCCAACTTCCACCTTTGGCGTACATATTTCTGTGCACCCCAGAGCAGGGCCTATCCCCTGCCAACCTGCAACTTCCTAGCAGTCATCAGCTGGGACAGCCTCCTTGTTACAGCTGGAACATTCCCCTCCAGCAGGCAGATGATCACAGGACAGGAGCTGGCTTTGTCCAGCCTCTCCCGCAGGGATTTGCCTTGAGCCCTGGAGCTACAGTAACTGGTTACAGCCATTCCTGCCCCGAAGGCTGAAAGCTTCGCTGCTACAGAAGAATTTAAGAGACTCTCTCCTATTCCCCCACTAGCCCATGTGACTTCACACACGCACCCAGCCCCGGTGCTTTGAGCACAAGATTCCTTCTCACTGTTAACCAAGCCTGGGACGGATTCTGCCACATCAAAGAAATCATTCCCCAGTTGAAATGGTTCAAAATTGTGTGCCACTGTGGTAACAGTCAGCTCAGCCTGCAAATCACCAGTTTCCATGTGGACTTTAGCTAAAGGGGCAAGGACTTTGTCACCTCCCACCAGTTCTAATTCTGCCATTTTCCCTGGCAACAAATCCCTCTCCTGTATCAGGTCCCTCCTGACCACAGAAATCTCTGCATCCGTGTCCCTCAATCCCAGGAGAACTTTCCCATTGAATTTAACACCATGCATGTGCTCACTGCTTGGTTGAGTAGAAGCCCCCTTTACAAATCCTGGGTGGAAAGAGGCAGCAGCCTGGCTCTGAGAAGCAGCAGCTTTGTGTGTTACCTGCTGCCTGTTCAGACTCAGCAAAGGACATTTATTCCTCAGGTGCTCAGTGGACTCACAATGCGAGCACCTCTTGGGCTCCTCTGCATGTACAGGAGACTTGGGACGAGTAACAGGGGAACGGGGAGATGGACACCCAGCCTCCTTTAGCCTAGGGTAAAACGGTGATTCTGCTTCCCCCAACCCTGTGTCCCTCTGCCCCTGGTTTTTGTTTAGTTGCAGCTTGTGATGGCTCAAAAGAGTCTGCAAACTCAGCCAATCCACCCACTGCATCCACCTTTTTGTCCCACAAGACCTGTTTCTTAAATTTACCACAGTTTGAAGCATCATCAATACCCATCTTATTGAATATGTCCAGAGCTCTTCCCGTCAATTTTACGACCAATGTGGTCATTTTTTGATTGTCAGGAATTGTATAGAGGATGCACAAACGTGATGAAATATTCGGCAATATCACTGGACTCATCATATCATGGATATTGTTGCTCCCATTTGTGTATTTTGGGGATGTGGGGCCTGATGCTGGTGGGTTTTGTCTCTTCCACTCCATAACAACCACTTCATGCTTCTGGGCCTCAATCTGGGCCTGTATTTCTCTGTCTCTTAACTCCAGGGATCATTTGTCCCTGGCTGCCTCTGCTTCCCTAGCCCTTTTGTATGCAGCTTCTTCCATGGCTGCCTCTGCCTCTTTGAGCTTCAATTGAAACTCCAGGACCTTTGCCTTCTCTTCTGTTTCCAGTCTGGCCAGCTCTACCTTAGCAGCTGCCGCACTGGTAGTCATTTTTCTGCTTTCTTGTGCTGGGCCACACCCCCTCTGCAGATCACTGAAGCTGAGATGCACTCAGCTCAGGGGCTTCTTAGTTAACATAGACTTTCCCGTTGCCCAGTGTTCAGGCTTTCTGGGCAGTTTGCAACTTCCGCAGTTCTAGCTTCTTTTGATCTTCACTCTTACTTATCTTACTTATTTTTCTGTCCCTATTTCCCTTACCTGAAATAAGCAAACAGAAAATAACAAACCAGTAACCACTTTGTCTGTTCTCCACCCACCACACCCAAAACTAATGCAAAATCACAAGCAGTGTATCAAAGAAATCAGTTGTGCACAGATCCTGCTTGACTACACCACTGTGAGGTGTTGGGTCTCAGAAACCCCTTTGGGACTGCCACCCGAACTGCTGAGTGTCCCTCTGAACCTGTTTCCTCTGAAAGCTTGGGACTTAACTACCTTATCTTGTTTGAGCCAGACACACTTGCCTGCTGCAAGCCCAGATCCAAGTCTCAACCACATCCCCCACAAGCTGCAGGCTTCACTGAAAACAGCTTAAGAAATGCTCCTGTCTCCAGCACTCAGATACCCAGTTCCCAATGGGGTCCAAACCCCAAATAAATCTGTTCTACTCTGTACAAAGCTTATACAGGGTAAACTCATAAACTGTTTGCCTTTTATAACACTGATAGAGAGATACACTCTGCTGTTTGCCCCCTTCCTCCCCACCCCCCGCCGGGTATTAATACATACTCAGGGTTAATTAATAAGTAAAAAGTGATTTTATTAAATACAAAAAGTAGGATTTAAGAGGTTCCAAGTAATAACAGACAGAACAAAATGAATTACCAAATAAAATACAACAAAACACATAACTCTAAACCTAATACAGTAAAAAACTAAATGCAGGTAAATCTCAATCACACCCCTGTAGTTACTGTCCTTTGTTCCAGTTTCTTTCAGGCATCTCCTTGGGGTAGAAAGACTACCTTCTGTGACAGCTGAAGACAAAATTGAAGGATTTCCCCAAGGGTTTATACAGTCTCTCTCTTGTGAGTGGAAACCCCCTCCCCTCACCTAGGGAGAATCCAGCTCCAAGATGGAGTTTTGGAGTCACATGGGCAAGTCACATGTCCATGCATCACTCAGTTCCTTATAGGCGGATGCCACATTCCCAGGAAAGCTCAGATGTGGATTGGTGTCTCTCAAAGTTCATCGTTTGTTTAAGTGTTTCTTTATTGGGCACTTACAGAGAATAGTCTTTTCTTGAGAAGTTTTTTTGATGGGAAATTTGATTTTCCATTCAACTCTTTTTTCCATGAAGTTATCTTTTCCCTGAAAATTATAAGATTTCCATCAAGATGCCAAACTCTCCTTCTCCCTGAACCATGTCTGTGGGACTCTGGTGATGTTCCAGGGCAGTTCAGCAAGAGAAGAGAACATCATGCATCATGGGGGATGTAGTCCAGCCTGGAAGCCTGGCCCATGGAAGAGATTGGTGGTGTGTGGTATCTGAGGCACCCCCATGGTATTTCCGAGCTGAAATGTTAAGTTTTACCAAAAAAAATTTGGTCTTCAAAAGAAAAAAACAAACCCTGTGTGGATCAGCTCTACGCAGTACCCAGTTGTCACTGAAAACAGCAGGATGAAATGTACCCCAAACATCATATTCTGTAACTGTGGTAGAAATTGCATCATTTAATAACACAGTGAGAAAGAGTAGGTTGAATTAATCCCCAGGACACCAATTACACTGAGGGTGGCTTTAGTTCACTGAATGCATTAATTAGGTTTTATGGCTATCTGAGGTCAGTTATTCCCAGTTGTTGAAGGAATCATGTCCCACAGATCACAAATCTCCATATAAACCTTCCCAAATGCTCCAAACTTGCAGATTTTGTCAATGGGGAAACACCACCACATCTCTTTCTCTCTTCTCAGCAGGCACGTGCTCTGGTCCTGAATTACAGTCACACATGCCCACACGCAGACACCATGGTGATCAACAGGTATTAAATTCCAGACCTCCAGCACTAAAAGCTTTAGTCCCAACTCCTACCCCTTCAGCTAAAGAATGACCTGCTGGGTTGGAAAAAATAGGCTATTACATAGTCACTGAAGCCAGGGCTTCCCATTATGTCTCTGGGTTTTCATACAGGCTCAAGTAAATGCCAAAAAGGTTAATTAGCGCACTGAGCAACTTTAACCCAAACGGAGAAGCCAAGCCATAGAGCTCCCCTTGCTCAAAGCGGATGGAAAGATTGACACTCCTTTACTCTCACCCCTTCTTCAGCTAACAAATAATCTCTTCAGACAGAGACGATTTTCGCCCTGGTTCTCTCACAGCAGAGTCACAAGTCACTACTTGTTGCTCGGAGTAGTGAACAGGAGTGTTTGTGCGGAGGGCATGATTAACCTGCATGTCGTATTTGCACAGCATGTGCATTTTATCGAACACCTGGTATGACCAGCTGTGATCAGTACCAGCGGGTACTGATGACCATTGAGAAACTGATCTCCATTTATCTTCACTTACTTCATTACAGAGAAGGGACAGGTTTTCTGCACCATCCACCTGTCCACATCTCTGTAGCAGCCTGATCTCTGTGCGGAGGAGATGGAAGAGGGAAATCACTCAGAGGTGACTGAATTCATTCTCTCAGGACTGACAGATCATCCGGAGCTGCAGGTTCCTCTGTTTCTGGTGTTTCTACTGATTTATAGTATCACCCTGCTGGGGAATGGGGGGATGATCTTGTTAATCTCAATTGATCCCCGACTCCATACTCCCATGTACTTTTTCCTGAGTAATTTGTCTTTCTGTGACCTCTGCATTTCCTTAATAATTTCCCCTAAGATGCTGCTGAATTTATTAGCTGAGAGGAAAAGCATTTCTTACACTGCCTGCTCTGTGCAAATGTATCTCTCTATCGTTTTTTCAGATGTTGAGTGCCTCTTGCTGGCTGTTATGGCATATGACCGTTTTGTGGCCATCTGTAACCCGCTGCTCTATACAGTCACCATGTCCAGGCACCTTTGTAAACAGCTGGTGGCTGGGGTGTATGCTGTGGGGGTGGTAGATTCAATGATACACACGTGTTGTACATTTCAGCTGTCATTCTGCAGCTCCAACATCATCAATCATTTATTTTGTGACGTTCCCCCAATGTTGGCGCTCTCCTGCTCTGACACCCACATCAATGAGATTGTGATGTTTGCTTTCATGAGCTGCATTACAGGGAGCAGCTTTGTGACTGTCCTAGTCTCCTATGTCTATATCATCTCCACCATCCTTCGGATCTGCTCTGCTGAGAGCCAGCGCAAAGCCTTCTCCACCTGCACTTTCCACTTAACCGCTGTGGTCCTGTTTTTTGGCACCTTCCTCTCCATGTATTTGCGTCCCACCTCCAGCTATTCCATGGACAGAGACAAAGTGACCTCAGTGTTTTACATGCTGGTGATCCCCATGTTGAACCCCTTCATCTACAGCCTGAGAAACACAGAGGTGAAGGATGCCCTGAGGAACTCAATGAAGAAACTCCTAACCAATTCTTGAATCTGTTTAACTCTGTATTGGTTTCATGGTGGGGAGTGGAAACATGTGAATTCATTTCCCAGCCCATTACAAAGAAATTTCGCAGAGCCCATGGGAGTATTGTTCATTATTGTCTTGTTATTACTTTGTTTGTATCCCAACAAGGTCTGCTGGCCGCAACTGAGTTCAGTGGATGAAACATGGGAAGCATAATAGAGCCAAAGAGAGAGAATGATTTTATAAGCTAGGGTCTGGTGGCTAGGGACACCCACCTAGAGCGTGAAAAGTTCAACTTTATGTCTCAGGACATTGGGTGGCAGTTCGAAAGGGGCTTCTGTGACCCAACCCATCACACAGAGTTTAGGAATAAAATTAGGAATAAAATTGCAAAAGTAAGAGAGAGAGATGGGGGAGACAGAGAGAGAGTGTGAGCGTGTGTGTGTGTGCGTGTGTGCAGGGGGAGGATAGCTCAGTGGTTTGAGCATTGACCTTGTAAACCCCGGGTTGTGAGTTCAATCCCTGAGGGGGCCATTTAGGGACTGGGGAAAAATTGGGGATTGGTCCTGCTTTAAGCTGCGGTTTGGACGAGATGACATTCTGAGGTCCCTTCCAACCCTGATATTCTATGATAGCTAGAAACAGTGAATTTCTTCTGGACTAATCATTTATTGTTAAAAACAATACCGTTTGGATTGACCTGAAACTCTTCACAAATGTGTTAAAAATACGCTGAATAGCTTTGTCCCAAAACAATGTGTGTGTTGGGGGTGTGGGGAGGATTTTCATAAAGGTCGCAGCACAGTCACTGTAGGAGGCAGTGGTGGTCCTTCCCTTTGTAATTTTCACCCCCAATATTTGGGGTATTCACCTGTGAGGTGGGAGATCCGGGTTCAATTCCCCCTTCTGTCCAGTGCTGGGCAAAACTCTCTGTGACATTGCACTCCATATGCTTTATGAAAATATTCTTATGAATATGGCATCACTGGAATATGCTTTATGCTAAGTGCCCCTTGTAACATGTCATCATAAAGCCTATAATCTACTAAGTGCGTTCATCCTATTTGTTTATATGGATTATTTTTATGTCTGGAATTAGAAGAATAGGATATTAACTTGTATTACTGATTTAGACATATTAAGTGGAGACCATTAAAGGTGCTTCAGAATCAATGGACTGTAAATTACTCTTTTTACCTGCAAGCCTTCCTGTGCACCTGTGGGATAATCCAGGAAGAATGGAGATTGGGGTCTTACAGTGACATGTGACCATGTCACAAGAAACTGAGCTCCATCTTGAAGCTGGTACTTTTCCTGAGTGATATGGAATTCCAAACAAGGGATTCTCACCTTGGGGAAGTTCTATATAAAATGGGGAAGCAAACAATGAGTGTTTTCAGCTGGTTTAAGAGATGGCCTCCCCACCCCACAAGAATACCTGCAATCACCTAGAAACATAAGGACTGTAACCACAGGGGTGGGTGAGAGCAGGCTGGACCTAGGTCAGAAAAGGCATCTTTACCTGAAATAACATCTGGGGTGAGAAGTGAACTGATTTCTGAATGTATTAAGCTTAGCCTTGCATGTTTTACTTTGTGATTTACTTTGTTCTATCTGTTATGACTTAAACCCACTTAAATCTGACTTTTTATACTTAATAAAATCACTATTGTTTATTTATAAACTCAGTGTGAGTAATTGTTACCTTGTGGGCAAACAGCTGTGCATATCTTTCTTACAGTGATACAGGGGGCAAACGTATTATTTTACCCTGTATAAGCTTTATGCAGAGTAAAATGGATTTATTTGGGGTTTAGCGCCGTTTGAGAGCTGGTTGTCTGCCTGCTGTTGACAGGTATCCTGCTGAGCTGGTTTCAGTCTACATATGCAGTTTTGGGAGTGTGTCCCAGACCCTTGGTCTGTGTTGCAGCTGGCTAGCATGTCTGGCTCAACAAAGCAGGGTTCTGGAGGCCCAGGCTGGCAGGAAAAACAGCACATGAGATGACAGGAGGGAGGGAGGGAGGGGGGTGGCATGCTTGGAGACTTTCTTGCAACATCTGTGGAGATGCTGTAGAAATCTTCAGTGTTAACCACCAGTGACCAAGAAATGAAGGGGAGTACAGTAACCTCAGTTTCATATTATATTCAAAAGGCCTCGTGGGAGAGACAGAGATCGAGACCAGCTGATTCTCTGGTCCTCTGTGTTCCATTTCCACAAGGAAGGACATGGCAACTTGTCGTCCTGGGAGCAAAAATGCCCCAGGGAGCAAATCTCAAAGTCATCCCAGGAAGCAGCTCCAGAGGTATTAAGGGTAACGTTGGTGTTGTTAGCAAACAGGGAAAGATTCAGCTCTGATTTTACAGTTCTGATTTTAGGGTTCTGAGAAGGTACTGCTTCCGTCCTCAACTCATTGTAAGTGAAGGGTGGGAAAACAAAGAGGTACCACCAAGTCATGAGCAAATAAGCCAATTTCAGAACACTTCAGCCTTTAATTGAAATGAGACTGAGCCATTCATGGGAGGGGAAGGAAGAAATTATTCTGAGAGGAGAAAGTTCAACTTTTCTGAACATATTTACCTATTGAAAGAAGGAAATAGGTGAATTCAATTCCCAGCCCATTATGAAGTAATTTCGTAGAGCCCGTGGGAGTATTGTTCTTTACTGTATTTTTATTATTATTATTATAAGAACAAGCTCTGCAGGCCCCAACTGAGATCAGTGGGGAAAACATGGGAAGCATCACAGGGCCAGAGGGAAAGAATGATTTTATAAGCTGGTGCCTAGGGGCATTCAGCCAGAGGGTGAAATGTTCACCTTCACATCTCAGGACATCAGGTGGAAGTTCCAAAGGGGTTTCTGTGACCCAAACAGTTACAAAGAGTTTTAGGAATAAAATTAGGAATAAAATTGCAAAAGTGTGTGTGTGTGTGTGTGTATGGAGGGCAGTGGGAGGATAGCACAAGAGCCAATGGACTTCAATCACAGCAGGCTGGTTTAGGTTGGGCGTTAGGAAAAACATCCCGACAATGAGGGTGGCTGTGCACTGGAATAACTTGCCTAGGAAGGTTGTGGAATCTCCACCATTGGAGATTTTTAAGAGCAAGTTAGACAAACATCTGTCAGGGATGGTCTAGATAATATTCAGTTGTGCTGTGAGTCCAGGGGAGGGGAATAGATGACCTCTCGAGGTCCCTTCCAGTTCTATGATTCTATGATCGCACAAGGAGCCCTGCACTGGGAGGAGGGGGGACGCCAGCCAGAGCACTGGACAGGGCAAGGGACACACACCTGTCCACACTTGATATTCAGCTCCACTGTACCCCCACCACATGCGCACACAGAGTGCCCAATGCACACCAAATGCACACACACACAGAAGGGGCACTACAGACACACACAATGCCCACTACACACACAGAGAGTTCAAATACATACAACACAGAGTGTCCACTGCATACAACACATACAGTACTAACTGCACAGCAAACACACACACACAGCCTGACACTGAGCTCAGTCAGAATGCAGAATAATCTCTACTGGGAAGCTGGGACAGCTGGAATATTTCCAACTCTCCTGAACAAAAAGAAACAAAGGGGATTCTGCTGCCCTGGCAGAGAGATAGGACTACATTTCCCAACTGGTCTTTTCCCTCGACATCTTTTCTGAGGCTTGGTTTAGGCTTAAAAAATAGATCAACAGAGCTCCATCACATAGGGCAGGGAAACTTTTCACATCCTGTGCGAGGCAGTTAGCTTCTACTGACCCTCAGTGCAATTCTTCCATTGACCTAGCTATTGTTTCTCGGAGACATGGATTAACTACATCAAAGGAAAAACCCTTCCATCAACGTGGAAAGCATCTACACTCTGGCGCTGCTGCACACCATAGCTGAGTCAATGTAACGGCCTTAGTATAGACATTATCTGACTTGATGGGGGAATTTTCCCCCTTCCCATTAAAGTGAATTTAATTTTAAATTAAATTTAAATTTAAATTTTTCTCTCCTTTTCCATCGTTCTTCTCCCTCCCTTGGTAAAGCTCTTTCCTTCTTTTGATAGGTAAATATGTTCAGAAATTTTTACTCTCAGCATCGTTCCTTTCTTCCCCTCCCATGAATGTCATTTCAATTAAAGGCTGAAATGCTCTGAAACTGACTTCTTTGTCCATTACTTGGTGGTACCTCTTTGTTTCTCCTCCCTTCACTTACAATGAGTTGAGAAGGACGGAAGCAGTACCTGATCAGAACCCTAAAATCAGACATAGAGTCGAGTCTTTCCCTGTTTGCTTACCGCACCAACGTTACCCTTAATACCACTGGAGCTGCTTCCTTGGCCAGAAGAGGTTAAATTTACTTTGATGACTTTGAGATTTTCTCCCTGAACTATCTTTGTTCCCAGGACAAGAGGTGTGCACAGCACATGCAATTAATGTTGTTACAGTGTCTTTCCTTCTGGAAATGGAACACAGAGGGCCAGAAAATCAGCTGGTCTGGATCACTGTCTCTCCCGTGAGGTCATTTTAATATGGTACAAAACTGAGGTGACTGTATTCCACTTTATTTGTTGGTCACCTCTCCAAATGTCTCTTTAAGTAATTTCACAGCATTGGGACACAAAAGGTGTCTAGAAATGAGTGAATTTCTTCTGGACTAATCATTTATTGTCAAAAATAATACCGTTTGGATTGACCTGAAACTCTTCACAAATGTGTTACAAATACACCTAATAGCTTTGTCCCAAAACAATGTGTGTGCGGGGGGGAGGATTTAGATCCTGGTCAGAATGCAGCCACTGCAGGAGGCTGTGGTGGGCCTTCCCTTTGGAATTTTTATCTCAAGAGTTGGGGTGTTCACCTGTGAGGTGGGAGATCCAGGTTCAATTCCTGCTTCTGTCCAGTGCTGGGCAAAGATCTGTCTGACATTGCACTCTATATGCTTTATGAAAATATGCATATGAATATGACATCACTGGAATATTCTTTATGCTAAGTGCCCCTTGTAAATGTCATTATAAAGCCTATAATCTACTAAGTGTGTTCATCCTATTTGTTTACATGGATTATTTTTATGTCTCGAATTAGGAGAATAGGATATTAACTTGTATTACTGATTTAGACATATTAAGTGGAAGCCTTTAAAGGTGCTTCAGAATCAATGAACTGTGAATGGCTTTGTTCACCTGCAAGCCTTTCTCTGTACATGTGGGACAAACCAGGAAGAATGGAGATTGGGGTCTTACAGTGACATGTGACCATGTCACCAGATACTGAGCTCCTTGTGAAGCTGGTACTTTTCCTGAGGGGGGTGGAATTCCAAACAAAGTTTTCTCATCTTGGGGAAGTTCCGTATAAAGTGGGGAAGCAAACAATGAGTGTCTTCAGCTAGCTTAAGGTATCCCCACAGTCATACCTGCAAGCACCAGGAAACATAAGGACTGTAACCACAGGGGTGGGTGAGAACATGCTAGACCCAGGAAAGAAAAGGCTTCTGGTCTGAGAAGGATTTTACCTTAAATAACAACTATGGTGAGAAGTTAACATTTGTAACTGATTTCTGACTCTATTAAGCTTAACCTTGTGCATTTTACTTTGTGATTTACTTTGTTCTATCTGTTACAAGGTAAAATCATGTAAATCCTACTTTTGTACTTAATAAAATCACTTTTATTTATTTATAAACTCAATGTGAGTAATTTTTATCTGGGGGGCAAACAGCTGTGCATATCTTTCTTGAAGTGATATAGGGGGCAAACATGTATCATTTTACCCTGTATAAGTTTTATACAGAGTAAAATGGATTTATTTGGAGTTTAGAGCCCATTAAGAGCTGGGTATCGGCGTGCTCAACACACGTATCCTACTGACGTTTTTTTCAATCTAGATCTGTAGCTTTGGGAGCGTGACCCGGACCTGGGGTCTGTGTTGCAGCAGACCTTTGCATCTGGCTCAACAAGGCAGGATTCTGGAGGCTGAGGATGGCAGGGAAAATTGGCTCACAGGTAATTAGAGCCCATCAGCTGACAGTCCCAAAGGGGCTCTCTGTGACTGAACCTGACACACTATGCACTTGGGTTTCCTGCATTTCCAAAAAACATCACAGCCCCTGAGTCATGTGCTGTTCCAGTCTGGGTTTCTCTCAATCTCTCCTTTCAAAGTTGTTCTACTGTGGATAACTAATTTAATAACCATTAAACAGCTTTATACAGAGTAAAATGGATTTATTTGGGGTTTAGATCCCTTTGGGAGCTGGATGTCTGCATACTGGAGACAGGTATCCTGCTGAGGTGGTTTCAGACTAGATCTGCAGTTTTGGGGTGTGTCCCGGACCCTTGGTCTGTGTTGCAGCTGGCTAGCATGTCTGGCTCAACAAGGCAGGGTTCTGGAGGCCCAGGCTGACAGGGAAAACAGCACACCAGATGACAGGATGGAGGGAGGGGGGTGACATGCTTGAAGATACTTTGTTGAAGCAGCTGCAGAGATGCTGCAGAGATCTTCAGTGGTAACCATCAATGACCAACACATGAAGGGGAATACAGTCACCTCAGTTTTGTATAATATTGAAAAAGCGTCACGGGAGAGACCAGGTGATTCGCTGTCCCTGTGTGTTCCATTTCCAGAAGGAAAGACATGGCAACAACATTAATTGCATGTGCTGTGCACACCGGTTGTCCTGGGAGCAAAGATGCTCCAGGGAGCAAATCTCAAAGTCATCCCAGGAAGCAGGTCCAGAGGTACTAAGGAAAACATTGGTGTGGTTTGCAAACAGGGATAGATTCAACTCTGATTTTACGGTTCTGATTTCAGGGTTCTGAGCAGGTACTGCTTCTGTCCTCAACTCATTGTAAGTGAAGGGAGGGAATACAAAGAGGTACCACCAATTCATGGGCAAATAAGTCAGTTTCAGAGCATTTCAGCCTTTAATTGAAATGAGAGTGAGCCGTTCATGGGAGGGAAACAAAGGAATTATTCTAAGAGGAGAAATGTCAACTTTTCTGAACATATTTACGAAAGAAAAGAAGGAAAGAGCTTTACAAGGGAGGGAGAAGACTGATTGGAAAAGGAGAGAAAAATAGCTTTAAGAGGAAGGGGGAAAACTCCCCCATCAATTCAGGGAATGTCTATACTAAGGCCATTACATCGATTCAGCTATGGTGTGCAGCAGTGCTGTAGTGTAGATGCTTTCCACACTGATGGAAGGGTTTTTCCTTCGATATAGTTAATCCATGTCTCTGAGAGGCGGGAGCTAGGTCAATGGAAGAATTACACTGAGGGTCAGTACAAGCTAACTGCCTCGGACAGGATGAGAAAAATTTCCCTGCCCTGTGATACAGAGCTCTGTTCATCAAATTTTTAAGCATAAACCAGGCTTCAGAGAAGCTGCCGATGGAAAAGACCAGTTGGGAAATCTAGTCCTATCTCCCTGCTATTTCAGCAGTATCCTCTTCGGTTCTTTTTGTTCAGGCTCGTTGGAAATATTCCAGCTGTCCCAGCTTCCCAGTCGAGATTTTTCTGCATTCTGACTGAGCTCACTGTCAGGCTGTGTGTGTGTCTTTGGTGTACAGTTGTAACTGTGTGTGTTGTATGAAGTAGGCATTGTGTGTGTTGTGTGTAGTGCGCACTCTCTGTGTGTGTTTACTGGGCATTATGTGTGTGTTTGCTTGGTGTGCAGTGGGCACTATGTGTGAGCATGTGTTGGGGGGTACAGTGGAGCTGAATGTCAAGTGGAGGCAGGTACATTTCCCTTTCCCTGCCCACAGCTCACTCTGGTGACCCCCTCCTCCCAGTGCAGGGCTCCTTGTAAGATCATGGAATCATAGGACAGGAAGGGACCTCGAGAGGCCATCTATTCCCCTCCTATGCACTCATGGCAGTGCTATGTATTACCTAGACCATCCCTAACAGGTGTTTGTCTAAAATACTTTTAAAATCTCCAATGGGGGAGCTTTCACAACCTTCCTAGGCAAGTTATTCCAGTGCTTAGCCACCCTCACTGTTGGGATGTTTTTCCTAATGTCCAACCTAAACCGCCCTTTCTGCAATTGAAATCCGTCGGTTCTTGTCCTATCCTGTCCCCCCCAGAGATGTTACTTTGCTGTTTTATTCCTAAAGTCTGTTTCACGGATTATAAATGATAGGAAATAAATAAAATTAAGAGAAGAATAATCGGGACAGAGCTGGGATGCTCGGAGACATTTTGCAGCATCTTCTGCAGAGCTTTCTTTAATAGCACTAATATGCCTGCCAGTTAGCTTCTCAGACACTTCTATTTAAACACAATGGATTCGATCAAACAAAACAACAAAGTTTATTGACCACAAAGATAGATTTTCAGTGAGTGAAAATAAGGAGTCATAGAAGTCAGACGTGGTTTCAAGAAAAATTAAGCTAGAATGCAACTTGTGGCTAAGTTAACAAATGATGTGAAATTCAAAGCAGAAGTTTCCTCACAACATGCTTTCAACAGTCTTACTGACTTCTTAGGTCAGGACCCCTCCCCCAGTCCTATGGCTGCTTCCTTTCTCCTTTCAGATGCACTGAATCAATGGGCAGAGAGAGAGAGGTGCCTTGGGATGTCTGCCCCTTCTTCTTATAGTCCTATCCCTCCTTGAGAAACATTTCCAGCTGGTTTCCAGAAGACAAAATGTCTGCGTAGAAGGATGTTCCCTGCTGCTTTTTCCTCACCTTTTTAAGCTACCTTTCTTTCCGTTCCTGCTTGATGACTCTGGTCACTGTTTAGATACAAAATTAAGCAGAGCACTCGTTTCTTTGTTTAAGACAGACCAATTTTCCAGCCTCAGTTTGGAACATGTATTTATAACAAGTTACAGTGTAATCTTATAACTTCACATACTTTATCAAAAAAATTATATTAATATTTGTGGTGAGAGCACGACTATTTCTATTTGACTCATAGATTTATTTAGCATATAAAAGTTGAGCTCTGTTTGCAGATAATATGCATGGAAGAGGGATAGTTTTGTGAACTGCAGAAGTTCATAGCATGCCACAAATTCTGTTTTACATCATCACTGCACATATTCAGGAATTGTTCCTGAGTAACCAAATCACACATTTCTTCCAAGCTTGTAATGCCTTCTCCCCGTCACCCACTTATCTAACAAATCTCTCATTTCATTTACATAAGCCATATTACTCAATCAAGATCCCCACTTAAGACTCCTGAATTTAACCCTGTAGGTTTCATGTGTAATATGAAACTGTTTCAAAACCAGTTCCTTAAATTTACCATAGTTGAAGCATCATCAAAAAGAATCATCAATAGTAATCTTAATGAATATGTCCAGAGCTCTTTCAGTCAATTTTGTGACCAATGTGGTCATATTTTGATTGTCAGGAATTGTATGGAGGGCGCACAGTCTCCCTTCAAGAGGTGGGCAGACTCTCCGATCCCCCCTCAGCTTCCATCTGGACTTCCCTCTCTGGGCTCCCCTCTGGTTCTGACATTTTCCAAGGAAACAAATCCTTCTCCTGGATCAGGTCCCTCCTGACCACAGAAAACTCTGCACCCGTGTCCCTTAATCCCAGGGGTACTTTCCCATTCAGTTTAACAGCATGCATATGCTCACTGCATGGTTGTATAGAAGCCACCTTAACAAATCCTGTGTTGAAAGAGGCAGCAGCCTGGCTGATAGAGAGATATGTACAGCTGTTTGCCTTCCACCGCCCCCTCCCCCAGTATTAATACATAATCTGGGTTAATTAATAAGTAAAACATGATTTTATTAAATACAAAAAGTAGAATTTAAGTGGTTCCAAGTAATAACAGACAGAACAAAGTGAATTACCAAACAAAATAAAATAAAACATGTAAGTCTAAGCCTAATACAGTGAAAACTAAATGCAGCTAAATCTCACCCTCAAAGATGTTGTAATAAGCCTCTTTTACAGACTAGACTTCCTCCTAGTGTGGGTCCAGCAATCACTCACACCCCTCTAGTTACTGTCCTTAGTTCCAGTTTTTTTCAGGCATCTCCTTGGGGTGGAGGGGCTATCTTTTGTGCCAGTGGAGACAAAATGGAGGGGTTTCCAGAGGGGTTTATATAGTCTCTCTCTTGTGGAAGGAAACCCGTTCCCCTCTCGTATGCAGAATCCAGCTCCAAGATGGAGTTTTGGAGTCACATGGGCAAGTCACATGTCCATGCATGACTCAGTTCCTTACACAAGAACGCTACATTCCCAGGAAAGCTCAGATGTGGATTGGCGTCTCTCAAAGTTCATTTTTAGCTTAAGTGTTTCTTGATTGGGCATTTCCAGAGAATAATCTTTTCTCAAGAAGCTGTCCAACTGCTTTACTGAGGCTACTTAAAATCAAACAAGTACATAACAAGTATTCATAACTTCGAATACATCCATGCAAACAGAATGAATATATCCAGTAGATCTTAGCCTTTGCAGAGATATGTTACATGGCCTATCTACCAAAAAACATATTCCAGTTCTGTCATATGTACAGCTATGAGCCTATTTCTAGAAAGAATTATGGGGTGCAATGTAGCACTCTATTTCACAGACTATAAGTTATAGGAAATAAATATAATTAACAAAAGAATGAGAAGGGAGCTGGCCTGCTCAGAGATACTTTGTTCCAACATCTGCAGAGATGCTGCAGAGATCTTGAGTGTTAACCACCAGTTTGAGGAATATTCTCCTTTTTGCAGCTTACCCTGACCTTGGCATTTTCAGTGAGGACTGCCCCAGGCAAATGTGGGTCACCGGAGGCACAGAAACCAGGAGGAGGAGTTATGAGCATGACTGTTAGAGGAAGTAGGAGCATAGTGTTTCCTGGGCACAGACTGGGGTGACAGACTTTGGATGCAGAGATTGCTGGTTTTTGGTTGTTTCTAGTGGTGTTCAGGGAAGCAGGACTTTGTATACAGTCTTTGTAACCCCTCCCCCACAGATTATACAAAAGAATATAGCTGACTTGGATCATCAATTTTTCCTCCGAATACAATTGACCCAGCAATGCCTCACAGGTTGGGACCACTTAGGGGAAGGCGGCACCAACATTTCCTGGAGCACTTATAATGCCAGCCAAGCCTGCACACCCTTGTGGGATAATTTCTAAAACCATAGTGAAGAAGGGAACAGTCATTACTGGGCCTGCCTTGGAGCTCCTTGTGGAGAGGTGACGACCACAATGTCCTTGTGCATCTGCAGCCATGGATCAGTGCATGGGACCATCCCTTGGGGGACCTACACTTTCATGTCAATTGAACACTGCTGTCAGTCAGCACCGCACCTTTCGTGTTACTGGGATATTTTCTAGGTTGGTGGCTGTGACATACCAGGGTCCAACTCGGACTAATCAGCAGCTGTGTCACACCTTCCTGTAACCTTGCAATGCCTTGCTGAAGTGGCTTCCACCTGGGCCACTCACAAACAACCGTCAAGCATGGAAATCACACCCAAGGCATGTGTGTGTAACGACAACCTGGCCAGGAATAGTTGGGTTACACTAAGGGTATGTCTACACTATGGAATTAGGTCGAATTTATAGAAGTCGTTTTTTTTAGAAATCGGTTTTATATATTCAAGTGTTTGTGTCCCCACAGAAAATGCTCTAAGTGCATTAAGTGTATTAACTCGGCGGAGCGCTTCCACAGTACCGAGGCAAGCGTCGACTTCCGGAGTGTTGCACTGTGGGTAGCTATCCCACAGTTCCCGCAGTCTCTGCTGCCCATTGGAATTCTGGGTTGAGATCCCAATGCCTGATGGGGCTAAAACATTGTCGCTGGTGGTTCTGGGTACATATCGTCAGGCCCCCGTTCCCTCCCTCCCTCCGTGAAAGCAAGGGCAGACAATCGTTTTGTGCCTTTTTTCCTGAGTTACCTGTGCAGACGCCATACCACGGCAAGCATGGAGCCTGCTTAGGTAACCGTCACCGCATGTCTCCTGGGTGCTGGCAGACGCGGTACTGCATTGGTACACAGTAGCAGCAACCCATTGACTTCTGGCAGCAGACGGTGCAATAGGACTGGTAGCCGTCATCATCATGTCCGAGGTGCTCATGGCTGCGTATACATGACCACAATGTACTTGTGCATCTGCAGCCATGGATCAGTGCATGGGACCATCCCTGTGGTGACCTCACCTTTTCATGTCAATCGAACACGTCTGTCAGTCAGCACCACACCTTTGGTGTTATTGGGATATTTTCTAGTTTAGTGGCTGTGACATAACAGGGTACAACTCAGAGTAATCAGCAGCTGTGTCACACTGACCTGCAACCTTGCAATGCCTTGCTGAAGTGGCTTCCACCTGGGCTACTCACAAACAACTTTCAAGCATGCAAACCGCACCCGATGCATGTGCGTGTAACTACAACCTGGCCAGGAATAGTTGAGTTACACTCAGGCTCTCATCACCCTTGGTTATACTGTAGGGGGCCCCAAGGCACTCCCCAGTCTTCTATTTCCCTCCCGAAATGTCCATCCTGTGCTCCCCAGTCCTCTCCTTGACAATACAAGTTACGTTCTCCATTATTTCTTTCTCAGCACTAATATGCATACAACTCTCAGACATTTGTATTTAAACACACTGGATTAGATAAAACAATAAAACAAAGCTTATTGAACAAAAGCTAGATTTTCAGTAAGTGCAAATGAGAAGGCAAAGAAGTCACACATGATAAGAAGAAAAATAGAGCTAGAATGCAACTTGTGCCTAAGTTAATAAATGATGTGAAATTCAAAGCAAAAGTTTCCTCACCAGATGCTCTCAGCAGTCTTACTTACCAAACTTCTTAGGTCAGGACCGCTCCCCCAGTCCAATGGCTGCTTCCTTTCTCCCTTCACATGCAGTGAATCAATGGGCAGGCAGAGAGAGAACGAGAGAGAGTGGTGCCTTGGGATGTCTGCCCCTTCTTTTTATAGTCCTGTCCCCACTTTGAGAAACATTTGCACCTGGTTACCAGGAGACAAAATGTCAATGTAGAAGGATGTTCCCTTCTGCTTTTTCCTCACCTTTTTGGGCTACCTTTGTTTCCCTTCCAGCTTAATGACTCTAGTTACTATTTAGATACAAAATTAATCAGAGCACACATTTCTTTGTTGAAGAGAGACCAGTTTGCCAGCCTCAATTTGGAACATATATGAATAACATGATACAGTGTCATCTTATAACATCACATATATTATAAAACAAAATGTATTAATATTTGTGATGAGAGCATGATTGTTTCTAGTTGACTCATAGATTTATTTATCATCTTAAACTGAGCTCTGTGTGCAGATAATATGCATGCAAGAGGGATAGTTTTGTGAACTGCAGAAGTCTGTAGCATGCTGTGGTCTCCCCCTGAACTCCTCTGGTCATCATGTGGTCTCCATCAAGCAAAATGAGTGAACCTATCTTTCCTACCTTGGGGAGTAAGCTAGCAAGGGAAGGACATAGGATACCGTGGTGACTGGCATGCTATAAATAGCTAGATAATTTGGAGTACTCTTACATGTCTTAGAGGTTTTACATTCCACCTATTGGGGTCAGGACAATGAGGTGATTCTGAAACCAGGAATGACTGAGACGATATCATCTGCAGCTGCAAACAATTAGTACGTTTTACCTGTATCTAATTTTCTGTTCCTTTGATTCCAAATAACTTGCTAAGACTGGTTGAAAATTTTTCTTAAGACCTTTTTTATGGGAAATTTTTTCATGACATTATTTTCCCCTGGAATTATCAGCTTTCCATCAAAATAAAAAACTACCATGCTCCCTAAACCATGGCTGTGTGACTCTGCTGAAGTTCCAGGGCAGTTCAGCAAGAGGAGAGACCATCATGCATAATAGGGGGATGTAGTGCAGCCTGGGAGCCTGGCCCATGGAAGAGATTGGTGGTGTGTGGTATCTGAGGCACCTCCGTGGTATTTCCGAGTCGAAATATTAAGTTTTTAGCAAAAAGATTTCGGTCTCCACAGAAAAAAACAACCCTTTGTGGATCAGGTCTACACAGTACCCAAGTTGCACTGAAAACATTAGGCTGAAATATACCGTAACCTCATACTCTGTAACTCTGGTAGAATTTGCATCATTTAATAACACAGTGAGAAAGAGTAGGACAAATTAATCCCCAGGGCACCAATTACACCAAGGTGGCTTTGGTTCACTGAATGCATTAATTCGGTGTTGTGTCTCTCTGAGCTCAGGTATTCCCAGTTGCTTCTGGAATCATGTTCCATAGATCACACATATCAGTATAAAATTTTCCACGTGCTCCAAACTGGCAGTTTCTACTGATGGGGAAATGTCACCACATCTCTCTCTCTCTCTTCTCAGCAGGTACATGCTATTGTCCTGAATTACAGTCACACACACATGCAGGCACGATGTTTATCAGCAGGTATTGAATTTAGGACCTCCAGCACTTAACGCCTCAGTTCCAACTCCTACCCCTTCAGCTAAAGGAGCGACCTTCTGGGTTGGAAAAAATAGACAATTACATAGTCACCAAAGCCAGGGCTTTCCATTATGTCTCTGGATTTTCATACAGGCTCAAGTAAATGCAAAAAAAGCTTAATTAGCACAGTAAGCAACTTTAACCCAAAAGGACATGCCAAGCCATAGAGCTCCCCTTGCCCAAAGACGGTAGAAAGATTGACACTATTTTGCTCTCACCCCTTCTTTCGGGAAGGAATAATCTCTTCAGGCTGAGATGGTTTTTACCCCAATTCTGTCACAGCAGAGTCACAAGTCACTGTTGGCTGCTGGGATTAGTGAACAGGAGTGCCCTTGTGTGGGGCATGATTATCCTTATTCTCTGTCATTGTATTTATGCAGTGTGTGTTTTATCGAACAACTGGAAAGACCAGATGTGAACAACCGGTTCTGTGGACTAAGCTCTTCCCTGAGCAGGTACTGATGTCCATGAGGAAACTGATCTCCATTTATCTTCATTTACTTCGTTACAGAGAAGGGACAGGTTTTCTGCACCATCCACCTGCCCACATCTCTGTAGCAGCCTGATCTCTGTTGAGAGGAGATGGAAAAGGGAAATCACTCGGAGGTGACTGAGTTCATTCTCTCAGGACTGACAGATCATCCGGAGCTGCAGGTTCCCCTGTTTGCGGTGTTCCTACTGATTTATGGTATCACCCTGCTGGGGAATGGGGGGATGATCTTGTTAATCACAATTGATCACCGACTCCAGACCCCCATGTACTTTTTCCTCAGGAATTTGTCTTTCTGTGACCTCTGTCTTTCCTTGATAATTTCCCCTCAGATGCTGCTGAATTTCTTAGCCGAGAGGAAAAGCATTTCTTACACTGCCTGCGCTCTGCAAATGCATCTCTCTATCATGTTTGGAGATGCTGAGTGCCTCTTGCTGGCTGTGATGGCATTTGACCGTTATGTGGCCATCTGTAACCCACTGCTCTATGCGGACACCATGTCCAGGCAGCTTTGTAAAGGGCTCGTGGCTGGGGCATACGCTGTGGCAATGGTGGATTCAATGATAATCTCGTGTTTTATATTTCAGCTGTCATTCTGCAGCTCCAACATCATCAATCATTTCTTCTGTGATATCCCCCCACTGTTGGCGCTCTCCTGTTCTGACACCCACATCACTGAGAAAGTGATCTTTACTTTCGCGTGCTGCGTTATAATGAGCAGCTTTGTGACTGTCCTCCTCTCCTATGTCTATATCATCTCCACCATCCTGCAGATTCCCTCAGCCAAGGGCCAGCACAAAGCCTTCTCCACCTGCACTTTCCACTTGGCTGCTGTGGTTCTGCTTTTTGGCACCCTTCTCTTCATGTATTTACGTCCCACCTCCAGCTATTCCATGGACAGAGAAAAAATAGCCTCCCTGTTTTACATGGTGGTGATCCCCATGTTGAACCCCCTCATCTACAGCCTGAGGAACAAGGAGGTGATAGATGCCCTGAGGAAAGCAATCAATAAATTCCTAAGAAATTCTTGATTCTGGTTAACTCTGTACTGGTTGAGTGATGGGGAGTGGAAACAGGTGAATTCAATTTAATTTTGCAGAGCTCATGGTAGTATTGTTCATTCTTGTATTATTATCATTATTAATTTGTTGGTAGTCCAACAAGTTCTGCAGGCCCCAACTGCAATCAGTGGACAAAACCTAAGGAAAACTCACAGGTCCAGAAAGAGAGAATGATTTTTATAAGCTGGTGTCTAGGGGCATCCACCTAGAGGGAGACATGTTCAGCTTCATGTCTCAGGACATCAGGTGGCAGTTCCAAAGGGATTTCTGTGACCCAACCCGTCACACAGAATTTAGGAATAAAATTGCAAAACAATGTGTGTGGGAGGGTGGGTAGGATGAGGGGAAAGCAATGGACGTGTTGTTCCTTGACTTAGGAAAGCTTTTGACACGGTCTCCCACAGTATTCTTGCTAGCAAGTTGAAAACGTATGGGCTGGATGAATGGACTATAAAGTGGATAGAAAGTTGGCTAGATTTTCAGGCTCAACGGGTAGTGATCAATGGCTCCATGTCTAGTTGGCAGCCGGTATCAAGTGGAGTGCTCCAAGGGTCGGTCCTGGGGCCGCTTTTGTTCAATATCTTCATAAATAATCTGGAGGATGGTGTGGATTGCACCCTCAGTAAGTTTGCAGATGACACTGAACTGGGAGGAGAGGTAGATAGGCTGGAGGGTAGGGATAGGATACAGAGGGACCTAGACTAATTAGAGGATTGGGCCAAAAGAAATCTGATGAGGTTCAACAAGGACAAGTGCAGAGTCCTGCACTTAGGACGGAAGAATCCTATGCAGGGCTACAGACTAGGGACCGAATGGCTCGGCAGCAGTTCTGCAGAAAAGGACCTAGGGGTTACAATGGACGAGAAGCTGGATATGAGTCAATAGTGTGCCCTTGTTGCCAAGAAGGCCAATGGCATTTTGGGATGTATAAGTAGGGACATTGCTAGCAGATCGAGGGATGAGGTCATTCCCCTCTATTTGACATTGGTGAGGCCTCATCTGGAGTACTGTGTCCAGTTTTGGGCCCCACACTATAAGAAGGATGTGGAAAAATTGGAAAGATTCCAGCGGAGGGGAACAAAAATGATTAGGGGACTGGAACACATGAGTTATGAGGAGAGGCTGAGGGAACTGGGACTGTTTAGTCTGCGGAAGAGAAGAATGAGCGGGGCTTTCAACTACCTGAAAGGGGGTTCCACAGAGAATGGATCTAGACTGTTCTCAGTGGTACCAGATAACAGGCCAAGGAGTAATGGTCTCAAGTTACAGTGCGGGAGGTTTAGGTTGGATATTAGGAAAAACTGTTTCACTAGGAGGGTGGTGAAACACTGGAATGTGTTAACTAGGGAGGTGGTGGAATCTCCTTCCTTAGAAGTTTTTAAGGTCAGGCTTGAGAAAGCCCTGGCTGGATGATTTATTTGGGGATTGGTCCTGCTTTGAGTAGGGGGTTGGACTAGATGACCTCCTGAGGTCTCTTCCAACCCTGATATTCTATGGTTCTATGATTTTATGAGAGTACAAGAACCAATGGACTTTAATTGCACCAAAGGCGGTTTAAGTTGGACATAAGGAAAAACAACCCAACAGTGAGGGTAGCTAAGGATTGCTGCAATTGAAGTCCATCAGTTCTTGTCCTATCCTTCCCCTACTCCCACTTTGTTTTGAAATTTTATTCCTAAATTCTGTGTGATGGGTTGCGTCTCAGAAACCCCTTTGGGACTGCCACCTCATGTGCCTAGACTACCTCTGAGCCTGTTTTCCCTGCCAACTTGGGACTTCAGTACCTTAACTGGTATGAGCCAGGTACGACTGCCTGCTGCAAACCCAGATCCAAGTCTGAACCACTTCCCGCACGAGCTGCATGCTTAACTGAAAACAACTATCTCCAGCACTCAGATGCCCAGCTCCCAATGGGTTGCAAACCCCAATAAATCCGTTTAAACCTGTATAACATTTATACAGAGTAAACTCATGAATTGTTCGCCCTCTATAACACTGTTTGCCACCCCCACCCTCGGTATTACTTAATAAGTAAAAAGTGATATTATTAAATACAAAATGTAGGATTTAAGTGGTTCCAAGTAATAACAGACAGAACAAAGTGAATTACCAAACAAAATAAAATAAAACATGTAAGTCTAAGCCTAATACAGTAAAACCAAATGCATGTAAATCTCAGCCTCAGAGATGTTCCAATAAGCCTCTTTTACAGACTAGACTTCCTCCTAGTATCGGTCCAGCAATCATGCACACCCCTGTAGTTACTGTCCTTTGTTCCAGTTTCTTTCAGGTATCTCCTTGTGGTGGAGAAAGTATCTTTTGTGCCAGCTGAAGACAAAATGGAGGGGTTTCCCAGGGGATTATATACTCTCTCTCATGGGTGGAAACTCCTTCCCCTCTCCTATGCAGAATCCAGCTCCAAGATGGAGTTTTGGAGTCACATGGGCAAGTCACATGTCCATTCATGACTCAGTTTCTTACAGGCTGAAGCCACATTCCCAGTGAAGCTCACATGTGGATTGGTGTCTCTCAAAGTTCATTTTAGCTTAAGTGTTTCTTGATTGGGAACTTACAGAGAATACTCTTTTCTCAAGAAGCTGACCAACTGCTTCACTGAGGCTACTTTAAATCAAACCAGTATGTAGCCAAAATTCATAACTTCAAATACAAAAATGATACATGCATGGAAATGGGATGAATACATCCAGATTATGGTAACCTTTGAAGAGATATGTTACATGGCATATCTTGCATTAAACATATTCCAGTTATGTTATATTTACATTCATAAGCATATTTCTACAAAGCATTATGGGGTGCAAAGTCACACTCTGTTTCAAGGACTATAAATTATATGAAATAAATAAAATTAACAAAAGAATCGGGAGGGAGCTGGCTTGCTCGCTGTTGGTTATTTCCACTTGTGTTCAAGGAAGCAGGACTTTGTGTCCATTCTTTGAAACCTCTCCCCTAAGGATTAGACCAAAGAATATAGCTTACCTGGGTCATCAATTTTTCCTCCTAATCCATTTGATCCTGCAATGCCTCACAGGTTGGCACCATCTAGGAGAAGGGGGAACCAACATTCCCTGGAGCACTGATAATAACAGCCAAGACTACACACCTGTGGGGGATAATTTTTATCATAGTGAAGAAGAGAAGAGTCATCACTGGACCTGCCAGGGATCTCCTTGTGGGGAGGTGATGACCATAATGTCCTTGTGCATCTGCATCCATGGATCAGAGCATGGGCCTATCCCTGTGGTGAGCTCACCATTTCATGTCAATCAAACACTACAGTCAGTCAGCACCACACCTTTGGTGTTATTGGGATATTTCCTAGGTTGGTGGCTGTGACAACCCAGACTAATCAGCAGCTGTGTCACAGCTGCCTGCAGCCTTGCAATGCCTTGCTGAAGTGGCTTCCACCTGGGCCACTCACAAACAACCGTCTAGCATGCAAATCACATCCTGAGCATGTGTGTGTAACTTCAGCCTGGCCAGGAATAATTGGATTATACTCAGGCTCTCACCACCCTTGGTTATACTGCAGGGTGACCCCAACACACTCCACACTCTTCGATTTCCCTCCCAAAATGTACGTCTTGTCCTGCCCAGTCCTCTCCTGGACAATACAAGCTACATTGTCCATTATTTCTTCAATAGCACTAACATGCCTTCAACTTAGTTTCTCAGACACTTCTATTGAACATAACAAAACAAAGTTTATTGACCACAAAGATAGATTTAAGTGAGTTCAAATAAGGAGGCATGGAAGTCAGAGATGGTTACAAGAAACATAAAGCTAGAATGCAACTTGTGCCTAAGTTAACAAATGATATGAAATTCAAAGCAAAAGTTTCCTCACCACATGCTTTCAGCAGTCTCACTGACCAAACTTCTTAGGTCAGGACCCCTCCCCCAGTCCAATGGCTGCTTCCTTTATCCCTTCAGATGCAGTGAATCAATTGGACGACAGAGAGGGATGCCTTGGGATGTCTGCCCCTTCTTTGAGGGATGCCTTGGGATGTCTGCCCCTTCTTTCTTTAGTCCTACCCCCCCTTTGAGAAACATTACCAGAAAATGAATTATCTATGTAGAAAGATGTTCTCTGTTGCTGTTTCCTCACCTTTTTTGGGCTTCGTTGGTTTCCCTTCCTGCTTGATGACTCTGATTATTGTTCAGATCCAGAATTAACCAGCACACGCATTTCTTTGTTTAAGACAAACCAGTTTCCCAGCCTTACTTTGGAACATGTATTAATAACATGATACAGTGTCATCTTATAACTTCACATACATTATAAAAAATATTAATATATACGACGACAGCATGACTATTTGTAGTTGACTCATAGATGTATTTCACATTTTACAGCTGAGCTCCGTGTGCAGATAATATGCATGCAAGTGGAATAGTTTTGTGAACTGCAGAAGCCCATAGCATGCTGTGGCCTCCCCCTGAGCTCCTCTGGTAATGATGTCCATCAAGCAAAATGAGTGAACCTACATTCCCTACCTTAGGGAGTAACCTAGCAAGGGAAGGACATAGGATACCATGGTGATTGGCATGCTATAAAGAGCGAGATAATCTGGAGTACTCTTACATGTCTTATAGGTTTTACATTCCACTTATTGGGGCCAGGACAATGAAGTGATTCTGAAACCAGGAATGACTGAGACGATATAATATGAAGCTGCAAACACTTAGTACATTTCACCTGTGTCTCACTTTCTGTTCCTTTGATTCCAAATTTCTTGCTAAGGCTGGTTGAAAATTTTTCTTGAGAAGTTTTTTTGATGGGAAATTGGATTTTCTATTTAACTACATTTTAAAGAAATTATCTTTTCCCCAGAAATTATAAACCTTCCATCAAAATACCAAACACCCTCCTCCCTACACCAGGGCTGTGGGACTCTGGTGATGTTCCTGGGCAGCTCAGCAAGAGGAGAGAACATCATGCACCATGGGCGATATCGTCCAGCCTGGGAGCCTGGCCCAGGGAAGAGATTGGTGGTGTGGAGTGTCTGAGGAACCCCAGTGGTATTTCCAAGTCGAAATATTAAGTTTTTAGCTAAAAGATTTTGGTCTCTACAAAGAAAAAAACACCACCCCTCCCTGTGTGGATCAGCTCTTCACAGTACCCAGGTTGCACTGAAAACAGCAAGATGAAATATACCCCTAACCTCATACTCTGTAACTCTGGTAGAAATTGCATCATTTAATAACACAGTAAGAAAGAGTAGGACAAATTAATCCCCAGGGCACCAATTACACCGAGGGTGGCTTTGGTTCACTGAATGCATTAACTCGGTGTTGTGTCTCTCTGAGCTCAGGTATTCCCAGTTGCTTCAGGAACCATGTCCCATCATTCACACATCTCAGCACACCAGCACATCTCTCTCTCTCTTCTCAGCAGGTACATGCTATTGTCCTGAATTAGAGTCACAGACACCACAGGGATCAGCAGGTATTAAATTCCAGACCTCCAGCACTAAAAGCCTTAGTCCCAACTCCGACCACTTCAACGAAAGGAGCGATCTCCTTGGTTGGAAAATATAGGCAATAACATAGTCACTGAAGCCAGGGCTTCCCATTCTGTCTCTGGGTTTTCATGCAGGCTCAAGTAAATGCCAAAAAGCGTAATTAGCACAGTTAGTAAATAATCTCATCAGACTGGGATGATTTTCACCCTGATTCTCTCACAGAAGTGTCATTACTTCCTGATTAGTCAACAAGAGTGTTTGTGTGTGCAGCATGGTTAACCTGCGTGTCATTGTATTTGCACAGCGTGTGCATTTTATCGAACACCTGGAATGACCAGCTGTGAACACCTGGCTCTGTGGATAAGCCCTTCCCGGAGCGGGTACTGATGTCCATTGAGAAACTGATCTCCATTTATCTTCACTTACTGCATTACAGAGAAGGGAGAGGTTTTCCGCACCACCATCTGCCCATATTTCTGTAGCAGCCTGATCTCTGTTGAGAGGAGATGGAAGAGGGAAATCACACGGAGGTGACTGAGTTCATTCTCTCAGGACTGACAGAACGTCCGGAGCTACAGGTTTGGGCTTTTCCTACTGATTTATGGTATCACCCTCATGGGGAATGGGGGGATGATCTTGTTAATCACAACTGACCCCCGACTGCACACCCCCATGTACTTTGTCCTCAGTAATTTGTCTTTCTATCACCTCTGCCTTTCCTCGACAATTTCCCCTCAGATGCTGCTCAATTTCTTAGCCGAGAGGAAAAACATTTCTTTCACTGCCTCCGCTGTCCAAATGTCTCTCTCTCTATCGCTTTTGGAGATTCTCAGGGCTATTTGCTGGCTGTGATGGCGTATGACCGTTATATGGCCATCTCTAATCCACTGCTCTATACAGTCACCATGTCCAGGCAGCTTTGTAAACAACTGGTGGCTGGGGTGTACACTCTGGGGGTTTTGGATTCAACGATATTCACGTGTTTTACATTTCGGCTGTCATTCTGCAGCTCCAACATCATCAATCATTTCTTCTGTGACATCCCCACACTGTTGGCACTCTCCTGTTCTCACACCCGCATCAGTGAGAATGTGATGTTTACTTTCGCGTGCTGCATTATAATGAGCAGCTTTATTCCTGTCCTCCTCTCCTATGTCTATATCATCTCCGCCATCCTACAGATCCGCTCAGCCGAGGGCCGGTGCAAAGCCTTCTCCACCTGCACTTTTCACTTGACCACTGTGGCCCTGTATTTTGTTACCCTCCTCTTCATGTATTTACGTCCCACCTCCAGCTATTCCATGGACATGGACAAAATAGTCTCCATGTTTTACTCGCTGGTTATTCCCATGTTGAACCCCCTCATCTACAGCCTGAGGAACACGGAGGTGAAGGACGCCCTGAGGAAAGCAATGAATAAACTCTTAACCAATTCTTGAATTTGTTTAACTCTGTACTGGTTTAGTGATGGGGAGTGGCATCAGGTGAATTCAATTCCCAGCCCATTGCAATGTAATTTCGCAGAGCTCATGGTAGTATTGTTCATTCTTGTATTATTATCATTATTAATTTGTTGGTATGCCAACAAGGTCTGCAGGCCCCAACTGAGATCAGTGGACAAAACCTGGGGAAGACTCACAGGGCAAGAAAAAGAGAATGATTTTATAAGCTGGTGTCCAGGGGCATCCACCTAGAGGGAGAGATGTTCAACTTCACGTCTCAGGACATCAGATGGCAGTTCCAAAGGGGTTTCTGTGACCGAACCTTTCACACAGAGGTAAGGAATAAAATTGCAAAACAATGTGGGGGTAGGGGTGGAAGTGGGGGGTAGGAAAGCACAAGAACCAAAGGACTTCAATTGCACAAAGGGCAGTTTAGGTTGCACATAAGGAAATACATCCCAACAGTGAGGGTAGCTAATCACTGGTATAATTTTCCCAGTAAGGTTGTGGAATTGCCACCATTGGAGATTTTTAAGAGCAGGTTAGACAAACACCTGTCAGGGGTGGTCTAGATAATACTCAGTCGTGCTGTGAGTGCAGGGGAGGGGAATAGATGACCTCTCGAGGTCCCTTCCAGTCCTATTATTCCATGATCTCACAAGGAGCCCTGCACTGGGAGGAGGGTGGACGCCAGCCTGAGCAGTGGGCAGGGCAAGGGATACACATATGCCTCCAATTGACATTCAGCTCCATTGTGCCCCCCACCACATGCACACACATAGTGCCCAATGCACAACAAACACACACAGACAGAGTGCCCACTACACGCACACAGCCTGACACTGAGCTCAATCAGAATGCAGAATAATCTCTACTGGGAATCAGGGACAGCTGGAATATTTCCAACTCACCTGAACAAAAAGAACTGAAGCTGGGATAATTTAATTGGGGATTGGACCTGCTTTGAGTGGGGGGTTGGACTAGATGACCTCCTGAGGTTCCTTCCAACCCTGATATTCTATGGTTCTATGATTCTATTCTAAGATTCTGCTGCCCTGGCAGGGAGACAGGACTAGATTTCCCAACTGGTCTTTGCCATCAACAGCTTTTCTGAGGCCTGGTTTATGCTTAGAAATAGATCAACAGACTCCATCACACAGTGTGGGGAAACTTTTCACACCCTGTGCGAGGCAGTTAGCTTGTACTGACCCTCAGTGTAATTCTTCCATTGACCTAGCTACTGCCTCTCGGAGACGTGGATTAACCACATCGAAGGAAAAACCCTTTCATGAATGTGGAAAGCATCTACACTATAGTGCTGCTGCACACCATAGCTGAGTCAATGTAATGGCTTTAGTATAGACATTCTCTGAATCAATGGGGAAGTTTCCCCCCTTCCTATTAAACCTATTTTTCTCTCCTTTTACAGTTACTCTTCTCCCTCCCTTGGTAAAGCTCTTTCCTTCTTTTGTTAAGTAAATATGTTCAGAAATGTTGAAATTTATCCTCTAAGGGTATGTCTACACTACAAAATTAAGTCAAATTTATAGAAGTCGGTTTTGTAGAAAGTGGTTTTATACAGTTGATTGTGTGTGTCCCCACACAAGTGCTCTAAGTGCATGTAGTCGGCGGGGTGTGTCCACCGTACCGAGGCAACCGTCAACTTCCGGAGTGTTGCACTGTCGGTGGCTATCCCACAGTTCCCGCAGTCTCCGCCGCCCATCTGAATTCTGGGTAGAAATCCCAGTGCCTGATGGGACTAAAACATTGTCACGGGTGGTTCTGGGTACATATCGTCAGGCCCCCGTTCCCTCCCTCCCTCCGTGAAAGCAAGGGCAGACAATCATTTTGCGCCTTTTTTCTTGAGTTACCTGTGCAGACGCCATACCATGGCAAGCATGGAGCCCGCTCAGCTAACCGTCACCGTATGTCTCCTGGGTGCTGGCAGACATGGTACTGCATTGCTACACAGCAGCAGTTAATTGCCTTTTGGCAGCAGACAGTGCAGTATGACTGGTAGACGTCATCAACGTAGTCCTGGGTGCTCTTTTAATTGGGCGCCTGGGCAAACATGGGAGTGATTCAGCCAGGTCATTTCCCTTTTAAGTTTTGTCTCATGGCTATTCAGTCCTACCGGCAGTGCACTGTCTTTTAACCTCCAGTCAGCAGAAGATGATGGCTAGTCGTCATACTGCACTGTCTTCTGCCGAGCACCAAGGAGAATATGACGGTTAGCGGTCGTACTGCACAGTCTCCTGCCAGCAAGATGTGTAAAGATAGATGAAGTGGCTCAAAACAAGAAATAGACCAGATTTGTTTTGTATTCATTTTCTCCTCCCTCCCTCCTTCCCTCTGTGAAATCAATGGCCTGCCAAACCCAGGTTTGAGTACTATCCTTGAGTTTTTTTAGTTCTATCCTTGAGGGGGCAATTCAGTTTCTTGCTAAGCCACCCCCTTTGTTGATTTTAATTCTCTGTAAGCCAACCCTGTAAGCCATGTCGTCAGACACCCCTCCATCCGTCAGGGCAACGGCAGACAATCGTTCCACGCCTTTTTTCTGTGCAGACACCATACCACGGCAAGCATGGAGCCCGCTCAGATCACTTCAGCAATTAGGAGCACATTAAACACCACACGCATTATCCAGCAGTATATGCAGCACCGGAACCTGGCAAAGCGATACCAGGCGAGTAGGCGACGTCAGCGCGGTAACATGAATGATGAGGACATGGACACAGACTTCTCTCAAAGCAGAGGCCCTGGCAATGTGGGCATCGTGGTGCTAATGGGGCAGGTTCGTGCGGTGGAATGCCGATTCCGGGCTCAGGAAACAAGCACAGACTGGTGGGACCGCATAGTGTTGCAGGTCTGGGACAATTCCCAGTGGTTGCAAAACATTCACATGCATAAGGGCACTTTCATGGAACATTGTGACTTTGCTTTCCCCTGCTCTGAGGAACAAGAATACCAAGATGAGAGCAGCCCTCACAGTTGAGAAGTGAGTGGCAATAGCCCTGTGGAAGCTTGCAACACCAGAGAGCTACCGGTCAGTTGGGAATCAATTTGGAGTGGGCAAATCTACTGTGGGGGCTGCTGTGATGCAAGTAGCCAACGCAATCAAAGATCTGCTGATATCAAGGGTAGGGACCCTGGGAAACGTGCAGGTCATAGTGGATGGCTTTGCTGCAATGAGATTCCCTAACTGTGGTGGGGCCATAGATGGAACCCATATCCCTATCTTGGCACCGGAGCACCAAGCCGCCGAGTACATAAACCGCAAGGGGTACTTTTCAATAGTGCTGCAAGCACTGGTGGATCACAAGGGACGTTTCACCAACATCAACGTGGGATGGCCGGGAAAGGTACATGACACTCACATCTTCAGGAACTCTGGTCTGTTTCAAAAGCTGCAAGAAGGGACTTTATTCCCAGACCAGAAAATAACCGTTGGGGATGTTGAAATGCCTATATGTATCCTTGGGGACCCAGCCTACCCCTTAATGCCATGGCTCATGAAGCCATACACAGGCAGCCTGGACAGTAGTCAGGAGCTGTTCAACTACAGGCTGAGCAAGTGCAGAATGGTGTTAGAAGGTGCATTTGGACGTTTAAAAGCACGCTGGCGCAGTTTACTGACTCGCTTAGACATCAGCGAAACCAATATTCCCACTGTTATTACTGTTTGCTGTGCGCTCCATAATATCTGTGAGAGTAAGGGGAGACGTTTATGGTGGGGTGGGAGGTTGAGGCAAATCGCCTGGCTGCTGGTTTTGCACAGCCAGACACCAGGGTGGTTAGAAGAGCACAGGAGGGCACGGTGCACATCAGAGAAGCTTTGAAAACCAATTTCATGACTGGACAGGCTACGGTGTGAAAGTTCTGTTTGTTTCTCCATGATGAAACCCACCGTCCCTTGGTTCACTCTACTTCCCTGTAAGCTAACCACCCTCCCCTCCTCCCTTCGATCACTGTTTGCAGAGGCAATAAAGTCATTGTTGCTTCGCATTCATGCATTCTTTATGCATTCATCACACAAATAGGGGGATAACTACCAAGGTAGCCCAGGAAGGGTGGTGGAGGAGAGAAGCACCAGGAGGAGTGGTGGAGGAGGGAAGGAAAAGGCCACACAGCACTTTAAAAGTTTAAAACTTTAAAACTTATTGAATGCCAATCTTCTGTTGCTTGGGCAATCCTCTGGGGTGGAGTGGCCGGGAGGCCGGAGACCCCCCACTGCGTTCTTGGGCGTCTGGGTGAGGAGGCTATGGAACTTGGGGAGGAGGGCGGTTGGTTACACAGGGGCTGTAGCAGCGCTCTGTGCTCCTGCTGCCTTTCCTGCAGCTCAGCCATACACTGGAGCATATTGGTTTGATCCTCCAGCAGCCTCAGCATTGAATCCTGCCTCCTCTCATCACGCTGCCGCCACATTTGAGCTTCAGCCCTCTCTTCAGCCCACCACTTACTCTCTTCAGCCTGCCATTTACTCTCTTCAGCCTGCCACCTCTCCTCCCAGTCATATTGTGCTTTCCTGCACTCTCACATTGTCTGCCTCCACGCTGTCATCTGTGCTATGTCAGTGTGGGAGGACACCATGAGCTCAGAGAACATTTCATCACGAGTGCACTTTTTTTGCCTTCTAATCTTCACTAGCCTCTGGAAAGGAGAAGATCCTGTGATCTTTGAAACACATGCAACTGGTGGAGAAAAAAAAAAGAGGCAGTGGTATTTAAAAAGACACATTTTCTAGAACAATGGCTACACTCTTTCACGGTAAACCTTGCTGTTAACATTACATACACAGCACATGTGCTTTTGTTCCAAGGTCGCATTTTGCCTCCCCCCACCACGTGGCTAGCCCCTCACCCCCTGCCCCGGCTAACAGCGGGGAACACTTCTGTTCAGCCACAGGCAAACAGCCCAGCAGGAATGGGCACCTCTGCATGTCCCCTTAAGAAAAGCACCCTATTTCAACCAGGTGACCATGAATGACATCACTCTCCTGAGGATAACACAGAGAGATAAAGAACATGTGTTGTTTGAATGCCATCAAACATACACTGCAATGCTTTGTACTACAATGATTCCCGAGTACGTGCTACTGGCCTGGTGTGGTAAAGTGTCCTACCATGGTGGGTGGAATAAGGCTGCCTTCCCCAGAAACCTTTTGCAAAGGCTTTGGGAGTACATCCAGGAGAGCTGCAAATGCCAGGGCAAATTAGTCATTAAACATGCTTGCTTTTAAACCATGTATAGTATTTTAAAAGGTACACTCACCAGAGGTCCCTTCTCCACCTGGCGGGTCCGGGAGGCAGCCTTGGGTGGGTTTGCGGGGGACTGCCTCCAGGTCCAGGGTGAGAAACATTTTCTGGCTGTCGGGAAAACCGGTTTCTCCGCTTGCTTGCTGTGAGCTATCTACAACTTCATCATCATCATCATCTTCCTCGTCCCCAAAACCTGCTTCTGTGTTGCCTCCATCTCCATTGAAGGAGTCAAACAACATGGCTGTGGTAGTGATGGCTGAACCCCCTAAAATGGCATGCAGCTCATCATAGAAGCAGCATGTTTGGGCCTCTGACCCAGAGCGGCCGTTTGCCTCTCTAGTTTTCTGGTAGGTTTGCCTCAGCTCCTTAAGTTTCACACAGCATTGCTTCGGGTCCCTGTTATGGCCTCTGTCCTTCATGCCCTGGGAGATTTTGACAAATGTTTTGGCATTTCAAAAACTGAAACGGAGTTCTGATAGCATGGATTCCTCTCCCTATATAGTGATCAGATCCCGTATCTCCTGTTCGGTCCATGCTGGAGCTCTTTTGCGATTCTGGGACTCCATCATGGTCAGCTCTGCTGATGAGATCTGCATGGTCACCTCTGCTGATGAGCTCTGGCCAGCGTGGCAAGCTGCAGGTGACCATGCAAACAGGAAATTGAAATTCAAAAGTTTGCGGGCCTTTTCCTGTCCACCTGGCCAGTGCATCTGAGTTGAGAGTGCTGTCCAGAGCAGTCACAATAGAGCACTCTGGGATAGCTCCCGGAGGCCAATACCGTCTAATTGCGTCCACAGTACCCCAAATTCGACCCGGCAAGGCCAATTTAAGCGCTAATCCACTTGTCAGAGGTGGATTAAGGAAATTGATTTTAAGAGCCCTTTAAGTTGAAAAAAAGGGCTTCATCGTGTGGACAGGTGCAGGTTTACATCAATTTAACGCTGCTAAATTCAACCTAAACTCCTAGTGTAGACAAGGGCTGAGCGTAATTCCCTCCTTCCCTTCCCATGAATGGCTCACTGTCATTTCAATTAAAGGCCAAAATGCTCTGAAACTGAGTTGTTTGCCTATCACTTAGTTGTACCTCTTTGTTTTTCCTCCCTTCACTAAAAATGAGTTGAGGACGGAAGCAGTACTAGCTCAGAACCCTAAAATCAGACTAAGAGTCAAATCTTTTCCTGCTTGCTAACCACACCAGTGTTGCCCTTAATACCTCTGGAGCTGCTTCCTTGGCCAGAAGAGGTTAAATTTGGCTTTGATGACTTTGAGATTTGCTCCTTGCAGCATCTTTGCTCCCAGGAAAACAGGTGTGCACAGCACATACAATTAATGGTGTTGCCATGTCTTTCCTTGTGGAAATGGAAGACAGACGGCAGAAAATCAGCTGGCCTGGATTGCTGTCTCTCCCGTGAGGTCATTTTAGCACAATACAAAACGGAGGTAACTGTATTCCACCTTATTTTTTGGTCCCCTCTCCAAATGTCTCTTAAAGTAATTTCCCAGTGTTGGGATGGAAAGGTGCCTAGAAATGAGTGAATTTCTTCTGGACTTACCATTTATTGTCAAAAACAATACCGTTTGGATTGATCTAAACTATTAACAAATGTGTTTCAAATACTCCTAAAAGCTTTGTCCCAAAACAATGTTTGTATGCGGTGGAGGATTTTGATACTGGTTGCAACATAACCACTGTAGGAGGCAGTGGTGGTCCTTCTCTTTGTAATGTTTAGCCCAATAGATGGGGTGTTCCACTTTGAGGTGGGAGATCCATTTTTAATTCCCTCTTCTGTTCAGGGCTGGGCAAAGCTGTGTGACATTGCACTCCATATGCTTTATGAAAATATGCTTGAATATGACATCACTGGAATATGTTTTATGCTAAGTGCCCCATGTAACATATCATTATAAAGCTTATAATCTACTAAATGTGTTCATCCTATTTGTTTACATGGATTATTTTTATGCCTGGAATTAGGAGAATAAGATATTAATTTATGTTACTGATTTTGACCTATTAAGAGGAGGCCATTAAAGGTGCATTAAAGGAGATTCCACAATCTTCCTGGGCAAGTTATTCCAGTGCTTAGCCACCCTCAGCATTGGGATATTTTTCCCATTGTCCGACCTAAACTGCCCTTGCTGCAATTGAAGTCCATCAGTTCTTGTCCTATCCTTCCCCTACTCCCACATTGTTTTGAAATTTTATTCCTAAATTCTGTGTGATGGGTTGCGTCTCAGAAACCCCTTTGGGACTGCCACCTGATGTGCCTAGACTGCCTCTGAACCTGTTTTCCCTGCCAATTTGGGACTTCAGTACCTTAACTTGTATGAGCCAGGCACGATTGCCTGCTGCAAACACAGAAGGAAGTCTCAACGTGGACCCGCACAAGCTACAGACTTAACTGAAAACAGATTAAGAAGTGCTCCTGTCTCCAGCACTCAGATGTCCCAATGGAGTCCAAACCCCAATAAATCCATTTAAACCTGTAAAACGTTTATACAGGGTAAACTAATAAATTGTTCGCCCTTTGTAACACTGTTTGTCCCCCACCCCCCGCCCAGGTGTTACTTAATCAGTAAAAGTGATTTTATTAAATACAAAAAGTAGGATTTAAGTGTTCCAAGTAATAACAGACAGAACAAAGTGAATTATCATACAAAATAAAATAAAACATGGAAGTCTAAGCCTAATACTGTGAAAATGAAATGCAGGTAAATCTCACCCTCAGAGAAGTTCCAATAAGCCTTTCTTACAGACTAGACTTCCTCACTCACACCCCTGTAGTTACTGTCGTTTGTTCCACTTTCTTTCAGGCATCTCCTTGGGGTGGAGAGGCTATCTCTTGTGCCACTGAAAACAAAACGGAGGGGTTTCCCCAGGGGCTTAGTGATTTTATTAAGTATAAAAAGTAGGATTTAAGAGGTTTTGAGAAATAACAGAGAGAACAAAATAAGTCAAAAGCAAAATAAAACAAAACACGCAAGGCTAAGCTTAATACACTCAGAAATCAGTTACAAATGTTAAATTCTTATCCCAGTTGTTACTTGAGGTAAAATCCTTCTCAGGTCAGATGCCTTTTCAGAGCTGGGTCCAGCCTGTTCTCACCCACTCCTGTGGTTACAGTCCTTTTGTTTCCATGTGCTTGCAGGTATCTCCGTGAAGTAGGGAGGCCATGACTTAAGCCAGCTGAAAACACTCCTTGTTTGTTTCCCCACTTGAATAGAACTTCCCTAAGGCAGGAATCCTTTTTTGGAATTCTACCCCCCTCTGGAAAAGTACCAGCTTCAAAATGGATTTCAGTGTCAGGTGACATGGTCACATGTCACTGTAGGACCCCAGTCTCCATTCTTCTTGGGTTATCCCACAGGTACACAGGAAGGTAAACAGAGCCATTCACAGATCATTGATTCTGAAGCACCTTTAATGGCCTCCACTTAAAATGTCTACATCAGTAATACAAATTTATACCTTATTCTCCAAACTACAGAAATAGAAATAATCCATGTAAACAAATAGGATGAACACACTCAGTAGATTATAACCTTTATAATGATATGTTACATGGGGCACTTAGCATAAAGCATATTCCAGTGATGTCTTAAACAGAAGCATATTTTCATAAAGCATATGGAGTGCAATGTCACACAGAGCTTTGCCCAGCACTGGACAGAGGGGGGAATTGAACCTGCATCTCCCACCTCACAGGTGACCACCCCAACTATTGGGCTAAAAATTACAAAGGAAGGCCCACCACCTCCTCCTACGGTGGCTGCATTGCGACAGGCACCTAAATCCTCCCCCCACAGACACACGTTGTTCTGGGACAAAGATATTAGGAGTATTTGTAACACATTTGTGAATAGTTTCAGGACAATCCAAACGGTATTGTTTTTGACAATAAATTATTAGTCCAGAAGAAATTCACCCTTTTCTAGACCCCTTTGTGTCCCAATGCTGGGAAATTACTTAAAGAGATATTTGGAGAGGTGACCCACAAATAAAGTGGAATACATTCAACTAAGTTTTGTATCATATTAAAAAGACCTCACAGGAGAGACAGCAATCCAGGTCAGCTGATGTTCTGTCCCTCTGTGTTCCATTTCAACAAGGAAAGACACAGCAACAACATTAATTGCATGTTCTGTGCACACCTGTTGTCCTGGGAGTAAAGATGCTTCAGGGATCAAATCTCAAAGTCATCAAAGCCAAATTTAACCTCTTCTGGCCAAGGAAGCAGCTCCAGAGGTATTAAGGAAAAGATTTGACTCTAAGTCTGATTTTAGGATTCTTTGCAGGTACTGCTTTCGTCCTCAACTCATTGTAAGTGAAGGGAGGAAAAATAAAGTGGTTCCACCACGTCATGGGCAAACAGGTCAGTTTCAGAGCATTTCATCCTTTAATTGAAATGACATTCATGGGACGGGAAAGAAGGAATTATCCTGAGAGGAAAATTTTCAACTTTTCTGAACATATTTACCTATCAAAAGAAGGAAAGAGCTTTACCAAGGGAGGAAGAAGAGTGACTATAAAAGGAGAGAAAAATAGCATTAATAGGAAGTGGGAAACTCCCCCATAGATTCGGGGAATGTCTATACTAAAGTCATTACATTGACTCAGCTATGGTGTGCAGCATCACCGTAGTGTAGATGCTTTCCACATTGATGGGAGGGTTTTTCCATCAATTTAGTTAATCCACATCCCCGAGAGACAATAGCTAGATCAATGGAAAAATTATACTGAGGGTCAGTACAAGCTAACGGCCTCAAACATGGTGTGATAAGTTTCTCATTCCTGTGCTACAGAGCTTGGTTGATCAAATTTTTAAGCATAAACCAGGCCTCAAGGAAGCTGGCGAGGGAAGAGACCAGTTGAAAAATCTAGTCCTATCTCCCTTCCAGGGCAGCAGAATCCTCTTCGGTTCTGTTTGTTCAGGTTAGTTGGAAATATTCCATCTGTCCCAGCTTCCCAGTAGAAATTATTCTGCATTCTGATTGAGCTCAGTGTCAGGCTGTGTGTGTGTAATGGGTACTCTGCCTAGGTGTGTGTTTGGAGTGGAGTGGGCACTGTGTGTGTGTGTTGGTGTGCAGTGGGCTCTATGTGTGTGTGTGAGATGCGGGGTACAGTGGAGCTGAAAGTCAAGCATAGGCAGGTGTGTTTGTCCCTTGCCCTGCCCAGTGCTCAGGCTGGTATCCCTCTGGTGCAGAGCCCTTTGTGTGATCATAGAATCGTCGGACTGGAGGGGAGTTTGAGGGGTCAACTAGTCCAGTCCCCTGCATTCATGGCAGGGCTAAGTATTTTCTAGACTGGGGTGGGCAAGCTTTTTGGCCTGAGGGCCACTTTGGTTTTCAAAAATTGTATGGAGGGCCGGTTATGGGAGGCTGTGTCTCTCCAAACAGCCAGGTGTGTCCTGGCCCGCACCTCCTATCAGACCCCCCACCTTCTCGCCCCCTGTCGGCTCCCCCGGGACTCCTGCTCCATCTAACCCCCCTGTTCCCTGTCCCCTGACTTCCCCCTGGGGCTCCTGACCCATCCACCACCCCCTGCTCCCTGTCCCTGGACCCCCTATGCCTGACTGCCCCCTGCCACCCCATCGAACTCCCGCTCTCATTCCTGACTGCTCCCCCAGGACCCCTGCCCCATCCATCCCTCTGTTCCTCACCCTCTGACCGCTCCGAGCCCAATCCACACTCCTGAACCCTGGCCACACCCATGAACTCCCCTGCCCTCTATCTACCCCCGTGCCCTCTTACTGCGCTGCCTGGAGCACCAGCGGCTGGCGGCGGTACAGCCGCACTGCCCAGAGCACGGGGTCAGGCCGCGGCTCTTGAACTGCGCTGCCTGGCCGCCCAGAGCATTGTGCTGGTGGCGTGCTGAGGCTGCGGAGGAGGGGGAACAGCAGGGGAGGGACCAGGGACTAGCCTCCTGGGCCAGGAGCTCAGGGGCCTGGCAGTAGGGTCCTGCGGGGTGGATGTGGCCCGCCGGCCTTAGTTTGCCCACCTCTGACCTAGACCATCCCTGACAGGTGTTTGTCAAACCTGCTCTTAAAAATCTCCAATGATGGAGATTCCACAACCTGCCTGGGCAATTTATTCCACTGCCTAACCACCCTGACAGTTAGGAAGCTTTTCCTCATGTCCAACCTAAACCTCCTTTGCTGCAATTGAAACCCATTGCTTCTTCTCCTATTCCTAAACTCTGTTTCATGGATGATAAGATGTAGGAAATAAATAAAAATAGCAAAAGAATCAGGAGAGGGTTGGCACGCTTGGGGATATTTTGTCTCAGCATCTGCAGAGAACAATGACATTTTTTGCTTCAGCATCACACTGAAAGGGCTCTCAATTATCAATTGTCTGGTCTTATTTAACACTTTATGTTTTGATCTTCCACTTGCTGTAACTCAAGATACTTTACGCCATTAAATAATACAAGCCAGTAAATGAGAGTGTCAAGGTTCCTTCCCCACTCTGAACTCTTGGGTACAGATGTGGGGACCTGCATGAAAACCTCCTAAGCTTGCTTTTACCAGCTTAGGTTAAAACTTCCCCAAGGTACAAATTATTTTACCTTTTTGCCCTTGGACTTTTGCTGCCACCACCAAACGTCTAACACCGGTTTCTGGGAAAGAGTTCATTTGGAAACGTCTTTCCCCTCTAAATCCTCCCAAATCTCCCCCCACCCTTTCCTGGGGAAGGTTTGGTAAAAATCCTCACCAATTTGCATAGGTGACCACAGACCCAAACCCTTAGATCTTAAGAACAATGAAAAAACACTCAGTTTCTTAAAAGAAGAATTTTAACAGAAGAAAAAGTAAAAAGAATCACCTCTGTAAAATCAGAGTGGTAAATACCTTACAGGGTAATTAGATTCAAAACATAGAGAATCCCTCTAGGAAAAACCTTAAGTTACAAAAAGACACACAGACAGGAATATCCATTCCATTCAGCACAGCTTATTTTCTCAGCCATTTAAAGAAATCAGAATCTAAGGCATATCTAGCTAGATTACTTACTAACTTCTAAGACTCCATTCCTGTTCTGTCCCTGGCAAAAGCATCCCACAGACAGAGAGATAGGCTTTGTTTTTCCCTCCCCCCAGCTTTTGAAAGTATCTTGTCTCCTCATTGGTCATTTTGGTCAGGTGCCAGCGAGGTTATCCTAGCTTCTTAACCCTTTACAGGTGAAAGGGTTTTTCCTCTGGCCAGGAGGGATTTTAAAGGTGTTTATCCTTCCTTTTATATTTATGACAGAGAGACATGAGAAATGACTGAAAGCAATGGTGGTAAGACTTAAGTCCCAATGCAGAGCAACTGAGGGAAAATAAAAAGGTACAGTTAGAGTGGGAAAGGATCTGATTTAAGAGGAGACTTGACGAAAAGGGGAGAACTGAGTGGTTCAGGGATACTTTGAGTTGGGCCAGATTTTTCACTGCCCATACAACTACCCCACCCCAACACAAGTACATGGGCCTATTGTCAGAAGAACATACATCTTTTGTGCTTGATACTTGACCTATCAACAAGTATGAAACCTGAAATATCCAATGAAGTGAGCTGTAGCTCACGAAAGCTTATGCTCAAATAAATTGGTTAGTCTCTAAGGTGCCACAAGTACTCCTTTTCTTTTTGTGAATACAGACTAACACGGCTGTTACTCTGAAACCAACAACTAAGGGGGTGAAGGTTTTCATCCTACCTTCTTTCCTTTTCAGAAGCCCCCTCACCCCACCCATCCCACTACAACTGAAACAGAAGTTCCTCCTTAGCTCAGAAGACAGCCCAATGGATTGCTGAAGTGTTCATGTCTCCCTAAACTATTGATTAAGACAGTGGTTACAATTTTTGGTACATTTTGTGTATCAAAGAGGATGGGCAGCCAGGAAAGGCCTGTTGATTAAAGAAGGAAACCCCAAAAAGTCCCTTGAAACAGGCTTTGCCAACACGCAAAATCAAGCAGCTAATGAAGGGAGGTCATATGAGCCAAGTTGTGGGGACTGAAGAAATAAATGTACCATTGACACAACTGGTGTTTGAGACAGAGGAACCAGACCCCTTAAACATAAGGCTTTTGACACATGAGAAGACAACCTGGTGCCCAGTGCTTCTTTAAAGGGTGTGTGGCTAGGGGCAATCTGGTGCCTTGGATGTTGGAGGTCAAGGGTTCTCAAGCTTTTTCTTTCTGAGCGCCCCCCCTCCCCCCACCGCATCCCACACATGATCCCTGGCCCACCTGTGTCACAACAAGTGTTTTTCTGAGTATAAAAGACATGGCTGGAGTTTGGGGGGTAGCAAGCAGGGCAATTGCCCGAGGCCCCACACCACGGGGGGCCCTGTGAACCTAAGTTGTTCAGGCTTCAGCTTCAGCCCTGGGTGGGGGCTTTGGGGTTCTGGGCTTCAGCTCCATGTAGTGAGGTTTCAGCTTTCTGCCCTGTGCCCCAGCCAGTCTAATGTCCACCCTGCTTGGCAGACCCCCTGAAACCTGCTCGCGGTCTCTCAGGGAGCCCTGGACCCCTGGTTGAGAACCATGGTGCTATAGCTCTGACAGGCTGTGCTCTGACAGGCTTTTCACGATGCCAGAATATCTGTGTGTTGATCTGATTCTGTGACACAGGCCCCCTGACAGAGCAGTCCACATAAAACACATTCTTCATGCTGCCATTTTCAACTGACATGTTATATCCAACACATGCCCCCTTTTTTTTTATTTTGACCCTCCCAATTTTGTTCCCTCTGTACATTCTAGCTTTCAGGGTCTTTTTTACAAATGGTTCTTTTTTTCTAAACAGGGTTTTGAAATTTGCTGAAGGAAGAAGATGTCAAATATTTCCCAAATGGTCTGATTATTTCATCTGACCCTCGATCTTTTGGCTTCTTTGCCTCTGGCACTTTGTGCACCTACTCTGCCACTTGAGATATTCTGTGTCCCCCTCCTTTTCTGCCCACTACCTGTGTCCATTGAAGACTCTAGGGGTGGGAAGCTGCAGAAAATACTTGGTCTCTGTGGGACAAAATACCATCAGGTGAGATGCCAGTCTGTAGATCGTGGAAGGTAGAATGGTGCTACACATCTGAGGTCTTGGTGTGTCGACCCCCTTATTTCAGCCCCTCCATCCCCCACCCCATAATTTTGCCCCCATCAGTTTATCCCCTCCTTAGTTAAGTACATAAGAACAGCCACACTGTTTACCATGTGTACTGTGCTATACAATTGATTATGTTTTGGCTATATACATTGCAGGTTTTAAAGTAAGAATTAAAGTGTTAGAATAAATGAATAGGATAGTGGATACTAGTATTAGCTATTTTCTTTTTATTCATGCCTTGTAAGTAACTAAGTAACAGACACGGGTTTCTCTGTGTCTATGTTAATGAGATTAGAGAAATTTTGGAGGCCCAGGCCCCAATGTTGAAAAAGATAGTTACGAGATTTAGTAAGGTCTAATTTATGATGCCTTTCTTGTTCAACATAAAACACTACTATTTGTTACCTTTTAAAGGTCTCTGTAAAGAACTGTTTGTGTGAATGAGGAATGTATGCATCAGGAAAAGATAAGGTGTAGAGGCCATTGTTAGAGCCAGATGGTCAAGGGAGGAGGAGTGAAGAGACTTATCGACACCCAAGAACAATCAGCACCCATCCATGATTGAGAAAGGGCAGATTGATGACCCTGAGGTGGAGGCTAGCACCCTTAAACACAAGATAATTGATTAAAATCGAAACCAGGACAGGATGACCCTCCTGGAGGTGTTTTGGAATGAAAGAAGCAGTCAAAAGATAACACCAATTAAGGAGTAACCAGTCATAAAATGACACAGCAAAATCCATAGACTTCAATGAAAAGAAAGGACTATAAGAAACAGGGTGCTTTGCCATGGAACTTTGGGTTCGTCTTGTTAACAAAACCAGGAGCACTGGATCGTGACCAACAGAGCTTGGCTCCCCTCTGCCACCCATGTGGCTGGCCACTAGATTGATCCAGACTCTGGACTGGTAACTATAAACATTGACTGGTGGGACTGTGTGCATGGTGTGTGTGTGTGTGACTAAAAAGCATATGCTAACTGCTGTATTCTCAATAAATGCGGGGTATTGCCTTCTCCCCTATAAAAGATCATGTGTGCTTTGTATAAGCATAACATTTTTGGTGGAGAATGCAAAGGGGGAAGAATATGCACTAAAATTGTTGAATATACTGCTAAGAAGGTATACCATACATTTAAAAAAGATCGATCATTCTGTGTCCATACCCCCGGTCAGTAAAGAGGGAACCATTGTGGTTAATATGGTCTTTGCTGTTGGTATTCTATGAACTGAGAATTTTGATGGTTAAAATGTATACACACCCTTGGTCGAAGCAGGGCTGAGAAATAGGAGAAAGGTTTAGCATTCCTCTCTCCACTCCGGACTGCTTTGGGGGGAAATAATTGGAGGTGGGTATACCCCCAATCGTAGCAGGGTCAGGTAATAGGAGAAGGACTTAGAGATCCTCGCTCCAACCTGGAAATCCTAGGTGTATACACCTTCAGCCATAGCAAGACTGAGCACAAGAGGAGAACTTAGTGCCTCTCGCTCTGACCCCTGGGAGGGTTATTTTATATTTTGGGTATGAAGCCTCGGTGGTAGTAGGCCGAGCAATACAGAGGGAGGCTTAACATTTCTCCCTCTGGCCTGGAGCGGGTTAAATTTAGGCACTCTGGCACTGACATGGGCAACAGAGGTGAAAAGAGAAAAGGGGATTTGTAAGTCCCGAATCAAGCACCGGTAACACAGAATCTCAGAGTGATTAGAAATACCAACCAAAGACCTTAAATACAAAATGATCAGATGAAAGGATTCCCCTAAGGACAATGCTCAGGTGGAGCTGAAAAAGCTGCCATATGTACGAGAGATTATCCCTTTTTACAAATTTTGCAGAAATTTGGCCCTTGCCCATGGACGGAACAAGCAATAGCAGATGTCCACACCATAGGCGATTTGGAAGACAAATTGGCAAAATATTTGTTGATTTATAAACCTTCAACCCCAATAAAAAGGGATTCGGCGGCACTCTGGCTAATGTGGGAAGCCTGTAATGAGGCGTTCCTCCAGCTGGCAAATTGCCAAAGCAGAAAATACTACACTGCGTGAAAAGCTCAGCGCAAGTGAGCGAGATGCAGATAAATGGAAAGTATTGACTACAGGGGTCCACGGCCAATTGGACATGCTTAAGGACACTCTATGGGAACTAAAAGCAAGGGAAAAGGGATTACTGGACAGGTAGAGGAAAAAGATAAAATATCAATTGAAAACCAAGTCCTACAGAGCATGGTGAAGAAATTAACGTTAGAACAAGGCAGAGCTCCTGCAAACCATAACCGCTGTGAATCAGTTATCAAGCAGCTTAAGCAGAAGCTAGGCTTTGCAACCTGTCAGGTTGCAGCAGTCACAGCAGGAGAATGGGACCAAATCTTGCCCTGAGGAAACCAGGACTGGGAGGAGGAAATATGGGACCCCAGGGAAACTTGGGAGGGGGATATATGGGATAATCCTCAGGAATGTAGGCATGATGAGTGCACTCCCATGGCCCCAGTAGCGGAGATCCAATGTACCATGGTAATGACTCCCATAGATGGTGGGGGTAGCACGACCCTTACCACAGTTCCAGTATCGGCCACCAATTTAAAGGCGATGGCTGAACATTTGGGGACCCTGACGCAAGACACCTTTTCTAGATGTACCAATGCATGTTTACTTGCAGCAAGGGAAGGGCTAACTACCTTGGAAGTCCATTGACTCATGGGGGTATGTGCAGCCCCGGAAATTAGAGCCACTCTGGATAGATTGGTTGTTACCGAGGACGTTGGTATCCCGGGTCTAATGGCAACATTTAGGGAACAGATAGGCAAACGTAACTTTATAGCACAAGTTGTAGACTCCGTCCAGGAGCCTTATGAGGACCGCAAGAATTATTTAACTAGATGGGCTCTGATGCAAGTTATGGCTGGTCTGGTGACAGTTGACGGTGCCACCCCAATAGATGGGCTACTATTCAGCATCCAGTCCTTAAGGGATTGCACTGCCTCTTTGGCCCCCTATTACTCTGGTAAACTTGCAGCTTGGCAGAATAACAATACAGCTATCCTAGGGGAGCTAAGGGGAGTGGTCCAAGAAATAACCACTCACTCTGGACCACAACCCACTATAAAGAAAGAAAGGGTCTCTTGTGTGGCAGCAATAGAACCAGTAGTCACATATATGAACGAAAGTGGCAGAAAAGGGATTACTGGGCCCCAAGGAGGACATGCTAGAGGTTGTTCCTGAGGACGAGGGAATAGGGGTCAGCAGGGGGATCAGGTATACCCAGAGTTCCAGCAATATCAGGCCGACACCTCTAGACAAAGGACCGGGAGGAAGAGAGAGAGCTAACTGATAATGAGGTTCGCCGACTGGCCTGGCGAACCCTGATGTAGGACGGAGCCAACAGGGCACAGTGGGATGGGGCACCCACACCTGACTTGGTTAGAGAAGCTACAAGATTACAAAATACCCACAAGAGAATAGGCTGCGTAATCCCCAGTGCACCCCCACCATCAACACCACTACAGCTTCTCCCCGACATCTACCCCTGTCCCACAGATGAATAGAGAGGCCCGCTGAACTATGAACTTCCACTGTCTGTAAGGGCACAAGGGTGGAAGTTCATAGGAAAGGTCCATTGGGACCCTGGGGGAAGAGCATGCGTGTATGTTCAGCAGGGTTAACATACCCCTACATTGGCTTTAATAGGCAGAGGAGCCACTGTGACTTTAATCAAAACCACTTCAAAAGCAGGAATGGGGGTTAAACAGGTAACCTTAAACTCCTTCCAAGGCAACCCCAGCAAAGGTTGGGAATGGGCCCAGGTCCCCGTTTTGGTACAAGGATTAAAAACCTTTGGGGATCTGATCCAAACTCCTGACATGATTGATGAAATCATTTTGGGCTCAGATTGGTTGTTCACCAATCGCATAGTAATAGATATGCCCAGGGGTATCCGATAGAAAGTGTATATTCCCCCTCCCCACTCTGGGAAAATTGGTCAAAAGATATTACTAGCAAAAGGGGGAGAAAGGCCAATTGCGGCATTATCGGCCCGGCAAACTGAGGAATGGCACCAGAAATTCCCCTTGGTCTGGACTCAAAAGAAAACAGACTGTGGTAAAATCAATGCCTGTGTAAAAATTGTTGCAGAATTAGTGCCTCTCCCAAAACAATATTCTTATCCAAAGGAGGTGGAGGCCCAATTGGTACAAACTATCCAGGAGCTCAAACAGCAGGGAGTAATCTGAAAAACAAATTCACCCTTCAGCTCCCCTGTATGGCCAGTACTAAAAGCAGACGGCCAGTCCTGGCACCTAACAGTTGCCTGGAGAAGGATTAACAAAGATACAATACCCATGGCTCCTATTGTGGCAGACATGACACAGGTTATACAAAAGGTCCAAGCCACATTGAAATATTTTTCAGAAATTGATTTGGCCAATTGTTTTTTTGCTATTCCCCTACACCCAGACTCACAGGATCAGTTTGCCTTTACAATAAAAAAACAGCGGTGGACTTTTTGTCGATTGCCCCAAGGGTATCACAACAGTCTGGCAATTGCACACCAGCATGTGATAGATATGCTGGATAGATTGATTCCTCAAGATAGACCATTTGTGTTTTCATACGTGGATGATATTTTAGTCTTTCGGGAAACTGAGGCACAGATTCAGATGAGAACCGAAAAGATGTTAGCATTAATCCAGGAAACAGGATTTAGGGTAGCCTTGGATAAGGCTGAACTGGTGCAGCCCCAAATCTCATATTTGGGTACAATTATTGGACAAGAAGGAATGCAAATAGACCAGCACAAGGTGAGAGCCCTAGTAGAAATGCCGGCTCCTACTAACGCCCATTCCTTGAGAGTACTATTGGGAGGCTTTAACTTTCTCAGATCACACATGTACAAGTATGCTGAAATAACGCACCCCTTGTGGTGATTACTAAAGGAAAAGGCCAAATGGGAGCGGGGAGAGGAGCAGGACGCTGCTTTAAGGCTTTTAAAGCAACAGTCTCTCACAGCTATAGCCCTGCATTTTCCCAATGAGTCACAGCCTTTTGTTATTCGATTGGCTGCCAACAATATGGCCTTGGCTGCTACACTATTACAACATAATGAGGATGGAAGACTGGATCCAGTAGCATACGAATCCAGGAAGCTGCAAGCAGCTGAGATAAATGCCTGGCAGCCGTCTGGGCAGTGCAGTCTTTTGAGCCACTCACAGGAATAGCTCCAGTCACTATTCAAAGCACCCACACTAAACTAAAATACATTTTGTCGGGAAAACTGATGGGGGGAAGTCTCTAATACTCGAATGGCACAACGGACGCTGATTTGAATTAACAGAGGGGTAACCACAGAAACTATGTCCAAACCAGATGTGTTAACACATGCATTAATTGAAAAAGGGAACTGGCATGATTGTCCCGAGGTTACTCTGGAACAGAGAATTGCTCTCGTGGAGGCACCCCCACTGGAGGAATTGGATACCAGAGGACAAGAGAAGCCTTTTTGGTTCACTGATGGAAGTGCAATGGTAATAAATGGGAAAAGGTGTGTAAAGTATGCAGCAATCAATTTAGATAAGGAGATTATTCAGGGCCAGCTGGACCACGGGTCAGCCCAACATGCCGAATTACATGCAATTTATCAGGTTCTGAAACAATATGAGGACTCCCCATGACCACTGTATATTTACCCTGATAGTGATTTTTGCATAGAGGGAATTCAGTTCTGGATGCAGAAATGGAAAAGAAATGGGTGGAAGGCAGCGGATGGTAAAGATATTGCATACTTAGATGAGTGGAAATGGATTTACCAGTGGGTAACAGAGAATCCTAGCGATTGAAAATCGGGCATGTGAAAGCCCACAACAAGGGAACAGGCAAGGAAGCCATTTGGAACAGTCGGGTGGACACAATAGCCCAACAACACAGTATAGCAATTGTAACTAGAAGCCAAGCTAAAAGCACCCCTACTGGTGCCCCCAAACCAATGGGTGCTGCTATAAATCACCAAACTCCAGGAAAAGTGGAAAGGCAAGAACTGATTAATGTAGCCCATCAGTTCATGCATGAGGGGGTAAAAGGAACCTTACATAGGTTAAGACAAGTTCCAGAATGGAAAAAAAAACATGGAAGTTGAAGTTAGAACATGGGTAAGGAATTGCATTCGGTGTGCACAGGATAGATCACGACCCCCTCACTGGTAACCCGTGATGCACGACGGGGGCTCGGGCCCTGGCATACAGTTCAGATTAATGTTATTGACAAGTCACCAAGAAGTAAAGAAGGATTTCAATCCTTGTTAGTAATAATTGATTCCTTTTCAGGATTGGTAGAAACATTTCCCACTAAAACTAATAGCACCACGGTGGTAGCTAAGAATTTTTTTAATGAGGTGGGTGTGTAGATATGGTACCCCAGAAACAGGAGATTCTGATAATGGGGGAGCCTTTGTGGGAGAAATTTTTACATCAGTGTTACAAGCTTTAGGAATCAAACAAAATTTTCATATATCATTCCAACCCCAATCCTCGGGTCAGGTAGAGTGCATGAAATGCACCGTTGAGGAAGCACTGAGGAAAGCTGTAAATCCTACCGGAAAAGATTGGCCAAACAAGCTGCCTCTGATTCTAGCAGCTATCTGCAGCAGCAACAGACTGAAAACAAAAATCCAGCCTTTTCAAATTATGTTTGGAAACTCTGTGCACCTTGTGATTGACCCTAGCCACCTAACACAAGATCAGGGAGATATCCCTAATGTAACAGCGTGAATATTTACAGTGGCTTAAGCAGCTGAAACAAGAGAAAACCACTCTCCAATACAGGGTCGAACAAGCTATAGAACAAATGAATAAAAAAAAAGTCCATGCACAAAAGCATACTGAAACAGCCCTATGGGAAATTGGGGATCAAGTCATGTGTCTTAAATTGGGGAAAAGGGGCCACTCACTGCAATCAAAATGGACAGGACCCTATTCCATAGCGGACCGCCTCAGCCCACTGATATACTGTATTGAGTGAGAAGGATGGAAAATTAAAATGGGTACATGTTTCACAGATTAAACTTTTTTCATGAAAAATAATGTCTTGGACTTTTTACAGGAAAGGATTCCTGGGATTCGGAACAAAAGGTGCTGCTTGACCACTTCTACCCTCCAAATCCATGAAACCTCAGTATAAGGTTTGGCAGTCCCTGTTCTTGGGGGCCTGTATGTCCTAGATATTCAACAATATCTTGTGGGAGCCCACTGCAATCTCTCCCCTGGTCAAGGATCATTCCCCCCTAAATAATCAATCATGGATCCCCATCAGGGAACCAGGAATCCTCTTAGAATGGTATGATAACAATACAAATCGAATCCTGAAGCCAATAGGAAATACTAATATTTATGCCTGGGACGGGGAAGTGGGACTTAAGGTTCACCTTATAAACACCACAGGAGTACCAAACCACTGGGAAATAGGGGTGAAAATAGAGGGTCTCTATGGTGATACCACCTGGAGTTCCAGCTACCCATGATTACCATATCAGTGGGATGAGCCTATTAAGACAGGGACAATACTAACTGTCATAGTAGGATATTGTCCAGTATCCCACAGAAATCCAAACCTTTGCTTCCCAGATACGTGTACTAAGACTTGGGGTACGTCTACACTACCTGCTGGATCGGCAGGTCATGGTTGATATATCGGGGATTGATTTATCACGTCTAGCATAGATGAGATAAAATCGTTCCCCCATCACTCTGCCATTGACTCCTGTACTCCACTGCAGCGAGAGGTGGAAGCGGAGTCGATGGGGGAGCAGTGGCAGTCGATCCTGTGCTGTGAGGACGCAAGGTAAGATACATCGACTTCAGCTACGCTATTCTCGTAGCTGAAGTTGCGTATCTTAGGTCAATCCCCCTCCCCCCCAGCGTAGACCAGGGCTTGGACCAAAGATGTTTCTTTCAAAAGAAGCACCCCGATCAGGATAAAGAAACCTAAACTGTTTGTAACTCAGAGTGACCCCATAAAGGTCCTCCTGAATCCTTTGTTTGTAGAAATTAAAATTAATATGGATTGGACCCAGCTGAATGTGTCAAGAGTGGAGCCAGAATGTTTGCCCTACTCTCTTCCTATATTAAAAGCCTGGATGAAAACATACCAAAGTCCCTATGGTGGGACCAAACAAGATATAGCAGACACTGTATTCGGAGGCGTTGGTTTTCGAACAGGGATTATGAATATGGTAGATTTAGAGATAATCAGAAATAAACTGAGTGTCGTATCACAATTATAGGAGCATCTCATACACAAGCAGGCAGATGCTAATGTGGATTTAGTACAAATAGGCCTAGGCAATCTGAAAGCGACATGGAATCTGTGGAAATGGTTAAACACTACCACCTGGGTGCTGTACAAGGAACAGCTGAAATTGGGAAACAAAACTGCCTTAGCCATGGGGTGCACTGAGATGCAAATTCTTAGTTTAGCATCACTCAAAGATGAAATGTTCTGGGTAATATCAGGAAATGTTAAAGCACTGGAGCACCTTTTAAAATAACAGAAAAGATGTTGTTTGATGCCTATAAGCATGAATGGATACAATACGTCTCCAGGATGGTTAAGCCTGAACGGCTACTTAGAGAAATTATTGTCAAAATTGCCCATCAGGAATCTGTGGAGACAGAGCTATGGAAAGTCAGTCCACTACCAAAATTAACCATGGGATCTTTCTGGTTACCTTGCAGGTTAGTGGGCCGTGAAATAGAAAAGATTATTGGACACACAACAGTGTACAGAGTGGGACCCTCGCAAATGGGTATGCCTCTCCCTGCCTGCCACTACAGAACCATGCAGTAGGGATACATCCTTAGGCACATGTGTTTAGGATGAACTGGAAAATGTAACCCGTGTTTTATATAATGGACAATGTGTATGTGTTGTATCCTGGGAAACAATATTTTGTGAGGAGGAAAGCATTAGCTAGCCACCAGTGGATGTGTGTAGATGCAATGCAAGCATTTTATATACAGATAACCACACTTATTACCTTCCTAAGTTAGAGAGAGCCCAAAGTACCATTATGGCCCACTTAGTTAACGTCTCCATCTCCCTTGGTTTGGATTGGCAGGAATTAGCTGACCATCTGCTTCAAGAAGCAAAAGTAACTCAGTTTTTGCAAGAAACTCAAAAGGATGTGGGAAAGCGAATTCTCCAAACAACACATGCAAATGGAGATATGACTAAAATAGCTGATTCTGAAAAAGAACTCACTGCATATCATTGGTAATATGTTTTTACAGGCTAGTCACACCTCCCACCTCACAGGTGAACACCCCAACTATTGGGCTAAAATTACAAAGGGAAGGACCACCACCGCCTCCTACAGTGACTGCATTGCAACTGGCACCTAAATCCTGATAATACTAGCCAAGCCTGCATGCCTGTGGGATACTATAGTGAAGAAGAGAAGAGTTATCACTGGGTCTGCCATGGATCTCCTTGGGGATAGGTGATGACCACAATGTCTTTGTGCATCTGCTGCCATGGATCAGTGCATGGGTCCATCCCTGCTGAAGTGGCTTCCACCTGGGCCACTCACAAACAGCTGTCTAGCATGCAAATCACACGCTGAGCATGTGTGTGTAACTGCAGCCTGGCCAGGAATAGCTGGGTTACACTCAGGCTCTCACCACCCTTGGTTATACTGCAGGGTGACCCCAACACTCTCCCCACTCTTCAATTTCCTTCCAGAAATGTACGTCCTATGCTGCCCAGTCCTCTCCTGGACAATACAAGCTACATTGTCTTTATTTCTTTAGTAGCACTAAGATACATGCAACTTAGTTTCTCAGACACTTCTATTTAAACACACTGGATTAGATAAAACAATAAAACAAAATTTATTGACCACAAAGATAGATTTTAAGTGAGTGAAAATAACAAACAATGTGAAATTCAAAGCAAAAGTTTCATCCCCCCATGCCTTCAGCAGTCTAACTGACCAAACTTCTTCGGTCAGGACCCCTCCCCCATTCCAATGGCTGCTTCCTTTATCCCTTCACATGTAGTGAATCAACGGGCAGAGAGAGAGAGTGATACAGAGTGAGTGGTGTCTTTTATAATCCTATCCCCCTTTTTGAGAAACATTTCCACCTGATTACCATGAGACAAAATGTCTCTGTGCAAAGATGTTTCCTTTGTACTTTTTCCTCACCTTTTTGAGCTTCTCTGGTTTCAATTCCTGTTGATAACTCTGCTTACTGCTTAAATACAAAATTAAGCAGAGCACACATTTCTTTGATTAAGATAGACCGGTTTGCCAACCTCAGTTTGAAACATATTAATAAGATCTTAAGAACATAAGGACGGCCATACTGGGTCGGACCAAAAGTCCATGTAGCCCAGTATCCTGTCTTCCAACAGTGGCCAATGCCAGGTGCCCCAGAGGGAATGAACAGAACAGGTAATCATCAAGTGATCCATCCCCTATCACTCATTCCCAGCTTCTGGCAAAGAGAGGCTAGGGACACCATCCCTGCCCATCCTGGATAATAGCCATTGATGGACTGATCCTCCATGAATTTATTTAGCTCTTTTTTGAACCCTGCTATAGTGTTAGCCTTCACAACATCCTCTTGCAAGGGGTTCCACAGGTTGGCTGTTCATTGTGTGAAAAAATATATTTTTTTGTTTTAAACCTGCTGCCTATTAATTTCATTGGGTGGCCCCGAGTTCTTGTGTTATGAGAAGGAGTAAATAACACTTCCTTATTTACTTTTTCTATACCATTCATGATTTTATAGACCTCTATCATATCCCCCGCCCATCATCATCTATTTTCCAAGCTAGAAAGTCACAGTCTTTTTCATCTCTCCTCATAGAGAAGCCATTCCATAGCCCTAATCATTTTTGTTGCCCTTTTCTGAATCTTTTCCAATTTATCTTTTTTAAGAGGGGGTGACCACATCTGCATGCAGTATTCAAGATTTGTGCGTACCATGGATTTATATAGAGGCAAGCTGATAATTTCTGTCTTATTATCTATCCCTTTATTAATGATTCCCAACATTTTGTTCACTTTTTTGACTGCCACTGCACATTGAGTGGATGTTTTCAGAAAACACCAAACAATGTAATCTTAAAACTTCACATGCCACACATATTTTATCAGGACCATACTGATCAGCAAATTGTGAGTTTTCAAATGATACATTATAAGGCATACGTTAAAAAGCAAACAAAACAAAAAACAAGACAAACAAATCCACAAACAATTCCACCCCCACCACAAGCTACACTCTTCCAAATACAAGACAAAAAAATCAGCTATTCAAACATATGAAACATAGAATGCGAGAGGACTCCTGTCTGTGAAGCATACCAAACAGGTGTAGCCACACCCATAGCCCTATGTAATCAGCAGCACAATCAGAACAAATTCCATGGGAACAACCCCTAGATTGCACAGTAACACCCTTCAAAGTCTGTGGGAATGTCAATTTATTCTATCACCATGAAACTCTTCACTCCCATCCCTCCCACCTCCAAAGAAACACAAAGCAATGGCTCATAGTGTGTTTAACTTGCTCCCAATTGGTACATAACCTGGGGATCCAGCTGTGGAGGGGACCCAGCAGGAGTTGACATAGATTTGAATCATGTTAACTTCTGGTCTGGTCTCTGTGAAATCCGGATCTACCTCCGCATCCCAGACAGTTCATGAAAAAGGCCTTCCAAGGGGACCTAGCACAGGGGCCAAATTCAGCAGACCCAGTGTTCCTCCATCAATGACTTGCTAGATTTGACATTCCTCTGCTCTCATTCATTAATGGATGAATACAGCCCTACATTTTGGGGAGATGTTTAAACAAATGAAAAATTCCCCTCAGTGGATCTCTTAAGGAATGAAACAGGTTTCAGTGAAGCCCCACCCTCCTGTGTGACATCAGTAGAGGGCAGGGGGATAATGCGCATTCTCTCTTCCCTAGCTTGACTGGGTTTCTGGGTATGGACAAGGGGTTGCTGTTAGGACAAACTCTAAAGGACCCCTTTAATGACTTTAGAGGTCTGTAGCAGCATGGCACTCATCTCTGACAAGTACCCCTTCTGGTTGGGTGTGTCCATAATCTTTAAACAGACCCAGCTTTGGTATCAGTTGGGGATTGGTCCTGCTTTGACCAGGGGGTTAGACTAGATGACCTCCTGTGGTCTCTTCCAACCCTGATATTCTATGATTGTATGATCAGGCCATACCACAGGGCTTCCTCCCTGGAGGCAACGATTTTGCCTTGTCTGGGTCCCTCTGGCCCTACCTATCCATCGGGGACATGAAGTACTTTGGCCCTTTGGTTTCAATGGAGCTATGCTGATTTACACCAATTGTGAATCTGGCCCAATGACTCACAGGGAGAGGCATCCATTTACAGCAGCAGGGGATGTGGTCTAATGGGTAGTGTCCATGTTATGGTTACCTCTTTAAGCAAGTCTATTCATATCCAGCAGACCTGGGCACAGCGCAGACAAGACATGAGCATCCTCGTTAGGCACAAGTTGAGGAACGTAGAAGGTCCAATGATGCCCCTTCTGCCTGTGTGATGTCACTATAAGGCAGGGGAGTCTGCACATTCTCTCTTCCTTAGCTTCACCAGGTTGCTGGGCAGGGACAAGAGGTTGCCACTAGGAACATCTCCATGCAGGAGACTGTGCAGGAAGGGCTCATCTCTATTTCAGAAAAAAAAAAAAAAATTCTGAGACCTGTAGGAAGAGAATGGATATTTGCAATGCATAGGAGCTGTTAATGTTACAACTGGGTCATTTCACAAGATGAAATCTCTGGTCATGCATTGAAGAGATCCCAGCATGGAAGGGCACAGAAATTAAATTGTCCCCTCTTTCACGGGGAATTTACCATTTTTCATTCTTGAATTGCTCTTTCCATGTGAAATAAAAGGCATTTGCATAGAAAGTTTAAGGCCACTCTTTGCGTTTGAAACCATAAAAATCAATCTCTTCCTCTCATCTGTCAAAACCTGCACCACCATCATCCAACATGCCGTTTTTATAATAGTGATTCCATTCAGAAGGGTCATTTCCATAGTTCCCTCTAAGGTATGTGCCTGAGTGGCCATACATGAGGGAGTGAAGGGCCATGCACCTTGACCCTGGAGAGGATGCATGCATAAGATGAAGTGGTGGCCTTGGGAGGAATAGGGAGTAGGTGAGGGAGCATTTGGGTGAGATAGGGAGTGAGGGGAAATTGGGACGTGCAGGGCTGCACCAGCTGGAAAGAGATGTAACTCTCTCCAGCTTCAGGGCTGCGGCTGCCAGGGAGAGATGGCCCTCCTTCCCAGCCCCAGCTTGGTGGCTGCTGCATCAGTCAGAGTACTCCCTTTGACTCATAAGTAGCAAGCAGCACTAGGTTTGGTGGGAGTGCTAGGTGTTGGGTTGGATAAAGACCTTAGTTGCAAGCTCTTTGGAGTTTGCAGAGAGATCCGTACTTCAAAGCCCTGTGTTAATGCCATGCAGGGCATGTAAAAACTTAATGAGTCAGTCTACTCCGAGTTTTTGAGTTGTTGACACACACAATGTGAAAGCAGGAGAACTTTGCCTGTTTCTACAGGGCTCTGTTGCACTTGCATTGAGTGGATCCTAAACACTCATTTAAAATACCCATCACCAACCACTTGATGTTTTACTTCCCTTCATATTTTCAGTGTTGTCACTTGTTTGTTTGTGGCTTTGTTTTGCTGGCTGTGTGGCTTTACTACTTTTTACTGTTCTATGTGTGTGAAGTATTAATCAAAGTAAGAGTTGACATTCCAGAGACATTATATAATCCCAAGTGTGTGCCTTTTACTCCCCTTTCCAGTATCAGCAAATATCGTATTACTATTTGCCGTGAGAGCATTTCTAGTTGACTCATACATTTATTTAGCACCTTAAAGCTGAGCTCTTGTGCAGATAATATGCATGCAAGAGGGATAGTTTTGTGATCTACAGAAGTCTGTAGCTTGCTAGTGTTTTGGCAGACACTTCATTCTGCAAGAGCACCTTTCCCTGAAGATTTAGTGGTCTGTGGTAGGAGTAGGTTATATAATGGGGCCTCTGGGGCATATTTTTTATGCTTTCACTTAATGACCATGAACACTTTGTTTTATTTATATAGCTGTTTTCATTACACCACATTTTGCTGTGTTTACTAGCTTGAGTTCTTAGAAAAGGATGATAAAATACATGTACTCCAAGGGCAGTGTTATTTTTCTTTTTATTTGATTTCATATTAAATAAGCATCTTAAGCAGTGCACCTTGTTCATTATCCTTTATTTTAATATTCTCTCTTCTTCTCCTTCCATACCTATGAACTTTTAAAAATATATATTCTATCTTGGTGTAGTATGCACAAAAAATGACCTCGATATTGGTGCTGCACATAACAATATTCAATCTGCACATGGATGGAAAACAGTAGAGAGAACATATAAACACCAAATTCACAATGGAGGGCCGATGTTTGTGGTCTCCTCCTGAGCTCCTCTGATCATCATGTGGTCTCCATCAAGAACAATGTGTCAGCCTATCCTTCCTACTTTGGGGAGTAACCTAGCCAGGGAAGGACATAGAATACCGTGGTGATTGGCGTCCTATGGAGGGAGGGATGGATGGATGGATGGATGGATGGATAATCTGTAGTACTCTAACATGTCTTACAGGTTTTACATTTCATCTATTGTGGTCGGGACAATGAGGTGCTTCTGAAACAATTAGTACATTTCAGCTGTAACTAATGGTCTGTTCCTTTGATTCCAGACTTCTTGCTAAGATTGGTTGAAAATTTTTCTTGAGCAGTTTTTCTGATGGGCTGTGGGACTCTGGTGATGTTCCAGGGCAGTTCAGCAAGAGGAGAGACCATCATGGATCATGGGGGATGGAGTCCAGCCTGGGAGCCTGGTCCATGGAAGAGATTGGTGGTGTGTGGTATCTGATGCACCCCTGTGGTATTTCCAAGCTGAAATGTTAAGTTTTCAGCCAAAAGCTTTCAGTCTCCACAAAAAAAATCCCGTTGTGGATCAGCTCTATGCAGTACCCGGCTTGCACTGAAAATAGCAGGATGAAATATACCTCTAACCTCATATTCTGTAACTCTGGTAGAAATTGCATCATTTAATAACACAGTAGAAAACAGTCGGCCAAATTAAATCCCCAGGACTTGGGTAGCTTTGGTTCACGGAGCACATTAATTAGGTGTTTTGTGTCTCTGAGCTCAGGTATTCCCAGTTGCTTCAGTGGTCATGTCCCATAGATCACAAATATCACTATAAAACTTTCCAAATGCTCCAAACTGGCAGTTTCGGAAGATGGGGAAATGCCACCACATCTCTCTCTCTCTTCTCAGCAGGTACCTGCCGTTGTCCAGCATCACAGTCACACACACACACACAAGCAGACACCATGGGGATCAGCAGGTATTGACTTCCAGACCTCCAGCACCAAAAGCCTCAGCCCCAATTCCTACCCTTTCAGCTAAAGGAGCAACCTGCTGGGTAGGAAAAATAGGCAATTACCTAGTCACTGAAGCCAGGGCTTCCCATTCTGTCTCTGGGTTTTCATACAGGCTCCAGTAAATGCCCAATAGCTTAATTAGCACAGTGAGCATCTTTACCCCAAACCGACATGCCAAGCCACAGAGCTCCCCTTTCCCAAAGAGGGTAAAAAGATTAACACTCCTTTCCTCTCACCCCTTCTTTAGCCAAGGAATAATCCCTTCAGACTGATTCTCTCACAGCAGAGTCACAAGTCACTGTTTTCTGTTCGGAGTCATGAACAGGATTGTTTGTGTGGGGGGCATGATTAACCTGCGTGTCATTGTATTTGCACAGCGTGTGCATTTTATCAAACACCTGGAATGACCAGCTGTGAATATCTGGCTCTGTGGACTAAGCCCTTCTCTGAGCGCGTACTGATGTCCATTGAGAAACTGATCCCCATTTATCTTCATGTACTTCATTACAGAGAAGGGACAGGTTTTTCGCAGCATCCACCTGCTTACATCTGTGTAGCTGCCTCATCTCTGTTCAGAGGAGATGGAAAAGGGAAATCACTCAGAGGTGACTGAGTTCATTCTCTCAGGACTGACAGATCGTCCGGAGCTACAGGTCCCCCTGTTTGGGGTGTTCCTACTGATTTATGGTATCACCCTGGTGGGGAATGGAGGGATGATCTTGTTAATCTTGATTGATCCCCGACTCCAGACCCCAATGTACTTTTTCCTCAGGAATTTGTCTTTCTGTGACCTCTGCATTTCCTCAATAATTTCCCCTAAGATGCTGCTGAATTTCTTAGCTGAGAGGAAAAGCATTTCTTACACTGCCTGCACTGTGCAAATGTATCTCTCTATCGTTTTTGCAGATGTTGGTTGTCTCTTGCTGGCTGTGATGGGGTATGACCGTTATATGGCCATCTGTAACCCGCTGCTCTATACGGTCACCATGTCAACTAAGCTTTGTAAACAGCTCGTGGCTGGGGTGTACGCTGTGGGGGTGGTGGATTCAATGATAAACACGTGTTTTACATTTGGGCTGTCATTCTGCAGCTCCAACATCATCAATCATTTCTTCTGTGAGATCCCCCCACTGCTGGTGCTCTCCTGTTCTGACACCCGCATCAATGAGATTGTGATGTTTGTTTTAATGTGCTGCATTCAAGTCATCAGCTTTCTGACTGTCCTCCTCTCCTATGTCTATATCACCTCCACCATCCTGCAGATCCGCTCTGCCGAGGGCCGGCACAAAGCCTTCTCCACCTGCACTTTCCAATTGACCACTGTGGTCCTGCTTTTTGGCACCCTCCTCTTCATGTATTTACGTCCTGCCTCCAGATATTCCATGGATACAGACAAAGTGGCCTCAGTGTTTTACATGCTGGTGATCCCCATGTTGAACCCTCTTATCTACAGCCTGAGGAACACGGAGGTGAAGGACTCCCTGAGGAAAGCAAAGAATAAACTCCTAACCAGTTCTTGAATCTGTTTAATTCGGGACTGGTTTAGTGCTGGGGAGTGGAAACAGGTGAATTCAATTCTCAGCCCATTACAAAATAATTTCGGAGAGCACGTGGTAGTTTTGTTCATTATTATATTGTTATTATTATTAATTTTTTTGTATTCCAACAAGGTCTGCGGTCCCCAACTGAGATCAGAGGACAAAACACGGGAAGCATCACAGGAAATGCAGTAAACCCAAGTCCATATTTTGCCAGGTTCGGCCACAGAGACCCTCTTTGGGACTGTCACCTCATGTGCTGAAATTACATCTGAGCCCATTTTTCCTTTCAGCCTGGGCCTCCAGAACCCTGTCTTGTTGAGCCAGACACACGAGCCAGCTGTAACACAGACCTAGGCTCTGCGTGATGCCCCAATGCTGCAGATCTAGACTGAAACCAGCTCAGCAGGACATCTATCTCCAGTACACAGATACCCAGCTGCCAATGGGATTTGAACCCCAAATAAATCCGCTTTACTCTGTATAAAGCGTATACAGGATAAAATTATAAATGCTTGCCCTCTATATCACTGCAAGAGAGATATGCACAGCTGTTTGCCCCCCCAGGTACTTACACTAAGTTTATAAATAAAGAAACGTGATTTTATTGAGTATAAAAAGTAGGATTTAAGTGTTTTTAAGTAATAACAGACAGAACAAAGCAAAATAAAACAAAATACTCAAGGCTAAGCTGAATACACTCAGAAATCAGTTAGAAATGTTCCAGTTTTTCTGAGGATTGAGGACTGTTGCCTGCATGCAGTGAAAGGTTTGAATAAGCCAGATGAATACCATTTCCTCCCTGTCATCTTTCCTTATTAATTTATTCAAATCCACCACAAATGGTACATATTACCTCACATTTATTTATTGCCATAACTTGTTTCATTTCCTTCTTTCAGTCCTTCCGGGAGCACCCATAATATTTTATAATAAAGTTACAGGTAAATAAAGACTCGTCTTTCTCATGTTCTGTCCCACTTTCTAGAAGAATGAAAAAGCTGTGGAAAGAGGTGCAGCCAGTTAAAATGGATCTCAGCATCTGCTCTGCTACTGAGATAATGTCATTGGCTTTCCCTGTGGTGCTGTTTCCGTCCATGGAATGTTGATTCCTTTCGCTGAACAGGGTGTGGGAAAAAAAGATCTGTGACCTAGAGCTGAAAACAATTGTATCCCATTTCAAGACCCATCATCTTTCTGGGCTCACGGATCTTGACCTCCTCCATAGATTGGAACTGGTGATGCAAAGGGGAAAGGCACCTTGTCTCAGCCTCAAAACCTTCAGCCATTCCCTTTCCCCAAAACTGTCTTTCTTAAAATCCTTACTCTTTATCCCCCACCCACATTGCTCAGCAATTAGCTCACTGCTTCAATTCTGCAGAGCAGACCACCACACATCAGAGTGAGGAGAGAGACTTTTTTAAACTTGATATCACTGTGAAGGCGGTACTGACCTGTGGGGCAATGTAAGTGATTTGTCCACTTTGTGGCAGAGCAGAAGAATAAACCCAGGTCTGCTGAGTCTGAGTCCAGCAGACCATCTGCCCTCCATGGATGAGGGACAGATGGATGAAATGATTCCTTTCCAACCAAAAAGCATCTGCTATCCTGTGACCCTAAATCTTTACATAAATACGCATTGGGTCAAATTTAATACCCCAAATCAAAACACATGCATGTCCCATTATCAGAACATAAGAACATTAAGAATGGCCATACTGAGTCAGACCAAAGGTCCATCCAGCCCCATATCCTTTCTGCCAATGGTGGCCAATGCCAGGTGCCCCAGAGAGAGTGAACCTAACAGGTAATGATCAAGTGATCACTCTCCTGCCATCCACCTCCACCCTCTGACAAACAGAGGCTAGAGACTCCATTCCTTACCCATCCTGGCTAATAGCCATTAATAGACTTAACCTCCATGAATTTATCCAGTTCTCTTTTAAACCCTGTTATAGTCCTAGCCTTCACAACCTCCTCAGGGAAGGAGTTCCACAGGTTGACTGTGCGCTGTGTGAAGAAGAATTTCCGTTTATTTCTTTTAAACCTGCTGCCCATTAATTTCATTTGGTGGCCCCTAGTTCTTATATTATGGGATCAAGTAAATAATTTTCCCTAATTCACTTTCTCCACACCACTCATGAATTCATATACCTCTATCATATCCCCCCTCAGTCTCCTCTTTTCCTAGCTGAGAAGTCCTATCCCCTTTAATCTCTCCTCATATGGGACCTGTTCTAAACCCCTTATCACTTTAGTTGCCCTTCTCTGAACCTTTTCTCATGCCAGTGTATCTTTTTTGAGATGAGGAGACCAAATCTGTACACAGTATTCAAGATGTGGGAGTACCATGCATTTATATGCAGGCAATAAGATATTCTCCATCTTATTCTCTATCCCTTTCTAATGATTCCTAATATCCTGTTTGCTTTTTTGACTGCCGCTGCACACTGTGGGGACATCTTCAGAGAACTATCCACGATGACTCCAAGATCTTTTTCCTGATTAGCTGTAGCTAAATTAGCCCCATCATAGTCTATGTATAGTTGGGGTTATTTTTTCCAATGTGCATTACTTTACATTTATCCACATTAGCTTTCATTTGCCATTTTGTTGCCCAAGTTCTATGAGATGTTTTTGAAGTTCTTCACAGTCTGCTTTGGTCTTAACTATTTTAAGCAGTTTAGTATCATCTGGAAACTTTGCCACCTCACTGTTTACCCCTTTCTCCAGATCATGTATGAATAAGTTGAATAGGATTGGTCCTCGGATTGACCCTTGGGGAACACCACCAGTTACCCCTCTCCATTTTGAAAATTTGCCATTTATTCCTACCCTTTGTTCCCTGTCTTTTAACCAGTTCTCAATCCAAGAAAGAATCTTCTCTCCTATCCCCATGACAACTTAATTATCCCTTACATCTGTTATGTACCCATGTCTGTTGCTATAGGACATTATATCTCATTGGCTTAGCCAGTCCCCTTGTTGTTCTGCAGTTCCTCACTGGTGACTTTTTACCAGGTTAATCAAGAGATTCACTGAGCAAGAACCTCAGGATAGAGATGACAATGAAAATGTAGGAGCTGTCAGGGTTCCCTCCCCACTCTGAACTCGAGGGTACAGATGTGGGGACCCTCATGAAAGACCCCCGAAGCTTATTTTTACCAGGTTAGGTTAAAACTTCCCCAAGGCACAAATTCTCCCTTGTACCTTCGATTAGGTAAACACTGCCACCACCAAGTGATTCAACAAACATTTAGGGAGGGCCACTTGGAGCCCTATCTTCCCCCTAATGTACCCCCAAGCCCTACACCCACTCTCCTGGGGAGGCTTGAGAATAAACAAGATGACCACAGACCAACCTTGGGTTTTTTAGGGCACTAAAAATGGAAGATAATCTCACAAATTCTTAAAAAAAACCAAGAACTTTATTGGAAAGAAAAAAGGGTAAAAGAAGCACCTCCATAAAATTAGAATGGAAGATAATCTCACAGGGCAATAAGATTCAAAACACAGAGGATTTTCCTCTAGGCAAAACCTTAAAGTTACAAAAAGAAAAAAAAAACCATGACCAGGAATACACCTTCCTCTCAACACAGAGAAAATCAAAAGCCAAAACGAAAGATAATGTAATGCATCCCCTTGCTAGTGCTTACTAATTCTATAGGGAGTTGAATTGCTTGCTTTCTTGATCTGACTCCGGCAAGAGCCACACGGAACAGACAGAACAAATCCTCCCGCTCCCTGCCCCCGCCAGATTTGAAAGTATCTTGTCCCCTTATTGGTCATTTTGGTCAGGTGCCAGCCAGGTTACTTGAGATTCTTAACCCTTTACCGGTAAGAGGAATTTGTGCCTCTGGCCAGGAAGGATTTTAAAGTATTGTATACAGAAAGGTGCTTTCCCTACCCTTTATATTTATGACAGGAGCCGAGGTGGGTCTTCCCACCCCCTTTCCTCCCTGTGACTGAGGGGTGTTAACAGGCCACTTGCACCTTGAATTGTCCCTTGAAATATGTGTGAACTACTTACACTAAACAATCTGATCCATCTTGTATTTACCTGTGATATTCTGAGTTAGTTTCCCAGACCTGAAGAAGAGCTCTGTGTCAGCTCAAAAATTTGTCTCTGTCACCAACAAAAGTTGGTCCAAGAAAAGCTATTACCTCCTCCACCTTGTCTTTGTACAGTTCTGGACAGTTATTGTACCAGCATCCCTTTGCTCTCAATGGCTAATGTCATGTCTACACTAGAGAGCTTACAGCAGCACAGGTGTACTAATGCAGCTGAGCCCTTGAATGATCACTAATGTAATCGCTCTGTGCTGAAGCGAGAGAGCTCTCCTGTTGGCCTAATAAAATGACCTCCATAAGTGACAGTAGTTCTGTCGGTGGGAGAGCTTCTACTACAAACATAGAATCATAGAAGATTAGGGTTGGAAGAGACCTCAGGAGGTCATCTAGTCCAACCCCCTGCTCAAAGCAGGGCCAACCCCAGCTAAATCATTCCAGCCAGGGCTTTGTCAAGCCGGGTCTTCAAAACCTCCAAGGATGGAGATTCCACCACCTCCCTCGGTAACCCATTCCAGTGCTTCACCACCCTTCTAGTGAAATAGTGTTTCCTAATATCCAACCTAGACCTCCCCCACTGCAACTTGAGACCACTGATCCTTGTTCTGTCATCTTCCACCACTGAGAACAGCCTAGCTCTTTGGGACCCCCCTTCAGGTAGTTGAAGGTTGCTATCAAATCCTGCCTCACTCTTCTCATCTGCAGACTAAATAACCCCACTTTCCTTAGACTCTCCTCGTAAGTCATGTGCCCCTAATGCTGTCCACACCGGCGCTTCTGATGGTGTAACTTATGTCGCTCAGGGAGGTGTTTCTCTCACACCCCTAAGTGACATACGTTATACCTACAAAAGTGGACGTGTAGACCTGGCCAAAGATGATTCCATTCTAGCACAGGCTAAAATAATACAGGCACCTGTAATGGATGAGGGCGTAAGTGGCGGATATAATTAATTTTCATGGTCTCAGGAGAACGAGCCTCTTTGTATTTGGGTCACATATTCATGATGGGCCTCTGAATAAAGGCAAAATTCTCTGATTTGAACTTTCATCCATGATCTTTCCATCAACAAGTGGCTCTCTCCTGATGTTCAAAGGAGACGCTTGTAGTACTTATAGCCTGGATTTAATGTCGCAATAACAATGCAACACTATAATAGCAATATATGTCTGGGGAAAGAGAAGCCAGGGGCTGCTGATCTCATTGTTTGTTGTGCGGTTATTACACTAATGGTATATGTAGCTGTACATTGTTTTCCTTTCTTTAAAGCACATTATGTTCCTTTACTCTATGCCATCCTGCTGTATGGCTTGACTGATACCGGAATGTAAAGTACAAATGTTTCTTCTCTCAGGCTTACAAAATGATTGTTCTGTGACATGTACTTCTGAAACTATCTCTCTGCCTCTCTGTCCACCTATCTACATTCTTATGGAGGGCACATCACAGTTGAATTGGAGAGCCTTCCAGACTGTTAAAGTGAGCAGATATGGGTTTCTAAAACTATTTTAAGGTCAGTGATTTCATGCCAAGCTTTAAGTGAGCATTTCTATGAGATGTGATTATTATTTGCGTCGCCTATGGAAAGAGCAAGTGCCGGAGAGAGCAGCCACCTCAACGAGATTCCCCGAAACAATACAGAGAGGAGATGAATATGTTTGCTATTGGTTATTAAAATGACAAGGAAATGCATTCATCTTGAAACCACTTCCCCTCCCCAGTGATCTGCCCAGAGCGTCCTTCACCTCCTTGTTTCTCAGGCTATGGATCGGGGGTTCAGCATGGGGATCGCCACCATGTAGAACACAGAGGCCACCTGGTCTTGGCCCAATGAGTAGCTCATGTTGGGGGGGATAAGTATGTCAAGATCAGAGTCCCGTAAAACATGGTGACTGGACTTGGTGGACTCTTGAGGTCCCTTCCAGTTCTATGATTCTCTGAGCTGGGGAACAATTCATGTTCTGATCATGCAGTAACATTTATATTGCACTGGGAACTCTGGAACCACAAAGGAAACCTCCTCAAACCCCAAACCTCCTAATCTCCTATTTGTACTAAGCAATTAAACAGTGCTGCCTCGGAACAGACTGGTTTAAATACATATTCAAATTTCAAAAGGAAACACAGATGCTTAGAGCTGCGCATCCTGCAGGGGAGGACACTAAATGGAAAACACTAAAATCAAACCCAGCTATAGCTTTTGAGTGACTATTCTAGGAAAATAAAGCATCCAAGAGGCTGAAGAGGGGAGGACAGAATAACTCTTGGGAATGAGTTTTACTCCTTTTCCACTCAAGACATCAGATTGAAAGCTCAGCTGATAGTGATCAGAAATTGTGATTTATCTTAAGTATGACTAATGTCCTTTGTGCAATGACTTGGGTCCCTCTCTGCATTTCTAGGATGATAGGTGGCTACATCTAGAGCTGGTTGGGAATTTGTTTTTCCACTGAAAATTTCAAATTTTCATTGAAAAATCATCATGTGTCATATTCTGGCTGTACACTAAAATATTTTGACTTGGAAATGCTGTTGCAGTGCCTCATGGGAGTTGTAGTTCAAGAGCCTCTTGATCCCACTTTTCTCTCCAGGCCACACTCCCTGGTTGGCCTACATGTTCCACAATGCACTATGGTCTCCCTTCTTGGTGAGGGGAGGAGGTGTATCATTACAGATTCATGGCCCCAGTGCATCATGGGAGATGCAGTGGCGAATTGAAGCATGAGTTACTGGAGCTACAGCTCCCATGAGGTACCCTGGCAGCATTTCAGAATTGAAGTATTTTAGTTTTCAAATTAAATCCAAAAATATTTGGGCTCTCAGGGATTCAGGTTTCAGAGGACAAAAAAAAAAAAAAATCCACTTAGGTGAAAGCCTAATATTTCATGAACAATAATTTTGATGGAAAATGTTTGAATACCTCTGCCCACATCACAAATTCCACCTTTGCAATTAGTGCTTATTGGTACCTTGTTGGCAACTTCAGCAGAGAAAGCAAAGAGTGACTAGGCCGCAGAAACTGAATGCTCCTATCATCCCCTGGAGATGTTGCTTCTAGGTCAGCATTGAGGGACATTAGTTGGAACTGGCTGGCGTGTAACTCTTTATTGTAGCTGCCCACAGTGTGGCTGATGTGGGTGATTGAGAGCAGTCTTCAGTCTCCAGAGCTGTCTGTCAGACACCTGTCACTCGCATCATGTTCACTTTAAGATGTAGTGAGCTCTTTGAAAAGTCACTTAGTAAAAATGGCATCATGGCTCTCAGTGTTTATTGTCTCTCACTAATATCTACACCAAGTATGCTCAGATCATATCTCACTGCTAACCTGGAAGTGTTTTGAAAACTTTGCCTGCTCTCTGAGAGTCAAATGGGGCATTGTCCATCTCATGCATCATCATCATGAGCCAAACAGGGCCCTTAGTGACACCTCTCCAGTCACAGCACCTTCAGTAGGTTTGCCCAGATGTAAACGATTGGACCTGAAGAAACAATTTTACTGATGATGCATCAGATTGGAAAGTGTCCAGCTCCTTCTCTCTCCTCCATGTCAGTTCTCCAGAGCTAACAGAAATAATCAGCAATAAAAACTGATTTCTGTCATTGAAAATAGAAGACGTGACTGTAATGCAGACAGGGAGCAGGTCTGTGGTGTAGGCAGGTGACATTTTTATACAGTCAGTTTTCAGAGATTGCTTGTGCTTGGCATGAGTGGGGAAAAGATACACACCAGAGAGGTTTATATCCATACTTGTTCCTGGCCTTTACATAAATAGACAGGGTAAGAATGGCACAGCTGAGGAGGTTTGATGGGAGGGGGCAGAGCTGACAAGGAGGAGGCAGTGCATTCTGCATCCTGCCTCCAAAGCAGTTCCATCAGCATCCAGTTGCTATCAGCATCAGAGTTTATCCTGCTTCTTCATGAGCACTGGGGTCCCTAATCCCTGAGGCATGATTGTGACAGGCGTTCCCGGGGTGCAACCTGGAACTGGGGCACTGCTAAGCTCTCTGTCTTACCAACCCGAGCTCCCTTCCATATTGTAATAATGCAACAGGTGTTGCACCGACACAAACAGTCACAGGCAGGGACACGCCCAGCTGAGTTACATGAATGCTTTTGCCAGCTGTTACGAACCAACAATCGGCTTCAGTCAGTTCCCTCTTGCTCCCCAAACTAGGATCCCAGACCTGTATTGTCCTGCCCTGGTCAGAAGCCTGACCAGTGTAAGTTATTACCCCATCCACCCTCCCTCAATGTGGAGAGGACAATGCACCAGCAGATTTCCCTTTACACTTCAAACAACACACTGTTTTAGGTAAGAAAACATAAAACAGTTTTATTAACTACTGAAAGATAGATTTTAAGTGATTATAAGTAATAAGTGTACAGATCAAAGTAGATTACCTAAGAAATAAAACAAAATCACAATCTACGTTCTATAACCTAGACAGCATTTGAATCAAGCAGTGTCTCACCGTGATGGTACAAACAGCTCACCAATCTTCCACAAACAGGCTGGAATTCCTCCTTTTCCACCTGGGGCCACTTCCCCAGTCAAAGTGTTTGTCCTCTAGCCATCTTTCCAGGTGTTCAGTTGAGGGAGGAGTGAAGCCAAGTGATGATGTCACTTCCACCTTTTATAGCTTCTGAGGTGTGGAAGAACTTCATTGTCCCAAACAAGGCCCCCAGCACAGTTAGTGGAAAAGTACAGGCACAAGATGGAGACCAGTGTCATATGAGCTGATCACATGCCCTTGCATGCTTTCATGACTCACAGCAGGGGCCATTACCTATATGCTGGCTACAAAGTCTGCAAAATATCTATTGGGTCAGTGTTAGGATATAGATATTCAGGCCTGTCTGTAAAGGCCTATACTGTAAGAATTTCGGTGTATTCTTATCACTTGGCTAGTTAGGGGTATAAAAGAAAGAATCAAAATCACTGTCTGCTGGTGTGAGAGCCTTCTCTTACTGTGACAGTCTGAGGCCCTGTGCTTCGGCTAAGATCTTTGGCTAAGCATCAGAGGCAGCCATAAGCTGGGAAGCGACCGGTCACCTCCTCACCTTCCAAACTAGTCACATTGAAATAAGGTGCTATTGGGCTGTTAGGAATACAATCCTGTCCTATCACCTCTAGAGAAAGGGAAGTGCCGAGAAAATGTAAAAGGAAGCTTAGTTTGGTAGCATCCTGTCTGGCAAGAACTCACTTATCAATAGCTGGGATGTGAAATCCTCACTTCTGTATTGATTTGTCATTATAGTTCCCACTTTGCTATTGTTTGTCTGTATAATCTCTCTGGTTCTGTGATTGTTTCTGTCTGCTGTATAATTAATTTTGCTGGGTGTAAACTAATTCAGGTGGTGGGATATAATTGGTTAAATAACCATGTTACAATATGTTAGGATTGGTTATAAAAAATTCAGTAAATTGATTGGTTAAGGTATAGCTAAGCAGAACTCAAGGTTTTACTATATAGTCTACAGTCAATCAGGAAGTGTGTGTGTGTGGGGGGGGGAAATGGGAACAGGGAATGGGGTTGAGGAAATTGGAATCATGTTTTGCTAAGGGGGGAATGGGAACAGAGACAGGGAACAGTGACACAGGTGTAAGGCTCTGTGGTGTCAGAGCTGGGAAGGGGGACACTAAGGAAGGAAACTGGAATCATGCTTGCTGGAAGTTCACCCCAATAAACATCAAATTGTTTGCACCTTTGGACTTCGGGTATTGTTGCTCTCTGTTCATGCGAGAAGGCCCAGGGAAGTAAGTGGGTGAAGGAATAAGCCCCTTAACAGTCAGGATAGCCTTATTCTCATTGCCCATCCCTCTCACAATGTGATAACTTGTTTGTAGGAAGTTTCTTCCTAACACTCACTGGTTAGTGGTTGGTTTCTGCTCTAATGAATATGGTCTGTCCCTGAAAGGAGCAGAATGGGGTGGGACTAAGCCATTGTTTCTGGTGCTGGGGGCTCCCCCACTTGCTCTGACCTAGGGCCCTGGGAGACCTTAATCCATCTCTGGTTGCCAGCACAGATCCTACTATGCCTTAAACCTGTTGTCACTGTTTGAATGTCACGACTCCCCCAAAACTTAAGAATCTTTGTGCAGGCAATAAAATTTTCCGTGCTGTGGCTAGACCAGGACTGTCAGGCACAGGCTTATGCTGCACGGCCTGGGCCAGATCCTCAGCTGGTGTCAAACAGAGTAGCTCCATTCTCTGGCCCTTTGGTGCACTGAAATTTGGCCACAGATTACAAGGTAGGCAATTTCCTAGGCAGCGCCTATGTTAGCTAAAAGTGGCACCCGTCTTAGTGCAGGCAATCCCAGTGATGCTGATGACCGACACAATCAATGTCAGTCTGTGAGCAGCCACTAGGAGGCAGTACCAGACACAAAGCCAAATACATGACAGAAATGCAGGAAAATACATGACATATGGTCAGGGCTGATGTAGGTTGGCAGGGAGGGAGAACAATTGTACCAAGGCCCCAAGCTTAGGGAGGGCCTCAAAACATCTGTAACTGGGATGAAATGGAAGGGGTAGAGCTGCAGTGAACATGATATATCAGGTCCCCTGCCAATCATACAAGGTTAATGTGCTGTTGCTAGTCCCAAGACATAGGATTTATGCCTGTAGGGTATTCCCTCTTTGAGGTGGTTAGCCCCAAAATTATATTAGGCCTTACGTCTGCACAGCAGGTTCTGTGAGGTGTTGTTAGTCCAAAAAATATTGAGATTTATATCTACAGAGCAGTTGCATTGCCAACCCATGGATTAACAGCCCTTCGATAGACCTTCAGAAAAATCAGTGATGTTGTTAACTCAAAGACTATCAGATATAAGGCCTCCAATGCCATTTCTGTGTGGGGTGATGCAAGCTTAAGTCGTGTCATTTTTATATGTGCATAATACAGTGATGATGTGGTGTTGGATTCATATCTGAAGGATGAAGTCTGTTCTGTTGCTTTCCCAAATATTTTTAGGCCCAGATGCCTGCGGGACAGAACCAGTGTGGCATTGCTGACCCAAAGAGTATCAGGCCTTTTAATTATTAATAACTATCAGTATTATCTGCAGTGTTGTTGTGCCCATGTTGGTCCCAGGATAGGCCCAAGTCATTCTGAATGGTTTCTTGCAACAAGTGTTCATTCTTTATGTTTAACCATCTGTTCCACCTTGCATTTAGCTGTGACACTCTGAGTACCTTTCCCAGACCAGAAGCAGAGCTCTCTGGGAGCTCTGTCTGTTTCAGCAACAGACGCTGGTCCAAGAACAGATATTATCTCACCCATCTTGCCCCTATTATTATTACGGCAGACGATCACATGCGACGATCCTTATTATTTAATCCTAAAGATTATTTGATTTTATGCCTGTGCAACATAGTTAGCCTCAAGCCTCTCCAGGAATTTATGCATGAAAAGACGTGTTGGGTCATGAGACTAACCAAGCAGATACTAGGCCTTTGTGGTGTTTCTAGCCTAAAGATATAAGAATTTTGAAAACAGGGCCATTTTGTGGTGTGTTGCAAACTTTAAGGTTATAAAGCCTGATGTTTCCTCTGTTGTGCCACTATTTCAAAGATTATTAAACCTCTTCAGTCCCGGGCAGTGTCTTTGTGTGATGTTGGTAGCTTGAAGATTAAAACAGATGCTTGTGAAATACACTGATTTAGTGCATCTAATAGTGACAGTTCCCAACCACTATAAAAGCATAATACTTTCATTTAGCGAAAAGCATCTTTGGATGTCTTCGGTTTGATCTTTGTTGAACGTGTGAGTCCTTCTTTCACAGGAAAGCCTCATTACACCTGCCCATCGGTGTCTTTGTGGTATTAATAGCTCCAAGGTGACGAAGGCTAATGACTGCTGGGCAGGGTTTGTGAGGTGTCTCGAGCCCAGTAATTGTTAGGTTGTCTTGTCTGGCCAGCAGGTTCTGTGTGGGGTTGCTAGCCCCAGAAATATTAGGAATGAGGCCTACATGCCTGTACCTGTGTGATGCTTCTGGGCCAAAGATCAGTATGCTTTCAGGCTTCTTTGTGCCTGCGACATGTACTCGTCAAAAAACTAGGTCTTAAAAGTATAGGAGAATCCATACTGTTGCTAGCCTGGAGACCACCAGCTCTAAAGCCTTCTGGACAGCCTCTGCTGGTTCCTTCACTCGTGCCATTTCTTTAGTGTATCCTGAGGCCTAATAATTTTTAGGTGAGCGACACCACACAGGTACTCCCCTACAGGCTTGAAGCTTTACAACCTTAGGTGCACTTACCTCACAGTGGTGCCGACTCTCAAAATGCTCTCAGTGAATAAGAGACACAGGAATTACGTGGTGTTAGTAACTGAACAATTACTAGGCCTTATGCCTCTGTATTACACTGGCTTCGTGTGTGTGTGCGTGCATTCTTCTAGCAGCAGGCTTGGGGAGCAGTAGCAGTCAAGCCATGGATTAAAGTTAAAGGGAATCTCATTCAGCTCAGACAGTATGGACCTGAGGATGGGCAGAAATGATGCCAGGATGGGCAGGAATGGGTCCCTAACCCTCTGTTTGCCAGAAGCTGGCAATGGGTGACAGGAGATGGATCACTTGAGATGACCTGTTCTGTTCATTCCCTCTGGGGCACCTGGCATTGGCCACTGTTGGAAGACAGGAGACTGGGCTAGATGGACCTTTGGTCTGACCCAGTTTGGCCGTTCTTATGTTGACCTGTTTTTTCTGAGCTGAAGACCTCATCATGAGTCTTTGTGGATAATCAAGATGCCCTCATGGCTCATTACACCTGCACAGCAGATTTGCATATATTTGCTTACCTACACGTTATTAGATTACAAGCCTGTAGGGCAGTGCCCATGAGGTATGGCTTACCTCCAGATTGTTAGTAGAGCGGATCAGAAATTTTCCAATGGAATGGTTTTTTACCACAAAAAAAAAAATTCATTTCGTCAACACTGTCATTTCCGTGTGAACATGTCTATTTTGGGATAGGGTGTGGGGGAAGGAGACTCATTAAGAAAAATAAACTATTGAAATGAAGTGTTTTGGTGGCATTGGACTTGGAACATTTTGATTTTCTCTTCCGACATGACTTTCTGTTTCATTTTTTTCCCCTTAGGACACTAGCCTCTGTATTACCTATGTGGTGTGGCTCTCCTAAATATTATGAGGCCTTGAGCCTCAATGGAAGTACCTGTGAGGTATAACTGACCTAAAGATTACTAGGCCACAAACCTGTATGTTAATACTTGTATAGCATTCCTCACCTACAAATGATTAGGCCCCTCATAACTGCCAGGCAGGGCCTGTGACATATTGCTCTCCTAAAGTGTATGAAGTCACCAGCCTGAAAAGCCTTACCTGTGTGGTGTTGCTCACCCAAGTATTATTAGGCCATATGCCTGCATGGCATTACACATCTAGAGATGATTAGGCTTCAAGTAGTCCTTGTGAGGTTGTGACAGATGTTTTCCAAGGATATTGAATTAAGGTGAAATATCTTTGGAGTCCATTGTATTAACTACAAAGCTCATGCATCAATGTGGGCCTGGATGATCAAAGTGCCATATTGAATAAGGTGGCAGACAAGAATGGTCTTTTAGTACAATACATGTGAAGTGGATTTCATGGCAAATATCTAAGGAGAGGTGAATGCAAATTTCCCACCTCCAGTTATGCAAAAACCCAGTTTATTGAAGCTATGGCCTGAAGAGTGGGCCTTTTTCTGCTGACTACCTGTTCTCAAAGGCACAAGATCAGTGGCCCAAACTGTACAAAGGATAGACTGACCTATTCACAGGGGCGGGAGTTCTGAGCTGAGGCTCTTATGAACTTGTAGTCACAGGGAAAACCCCGAAGTGTGGTTTGAAAGACTGACTCCTACCAGAGCCCCTGCTGGATTTGGGAGGTGATTTGGGGTAACATTATTAGCAGGTGTGTAGGTTCTCTTATTGTTTTTAATATGTTTTCTCTGTAATAATTTCACCTTAAGAATACATGTGCCAGCTTATCAAGGTCTGTGTAGTAATTTATAAATGCTGGCCATTACACTGTTCATAATCTTTGATGAGAAAGCAAAGCACAGAAGCTGGCCTGTCTTAGCAGTCTGATTTGCAGGGGATATCACAGTGTAGGCAATGAACTTGAAAATCCCCAGTTAGGCGGGGGAGAGATACAGATCTCTGTCTAAGAGAGGTGTTGGCTGAGGAGCTGGGGGCCTAGAATGGATGCCCTTGGTGGACCAGTAGGGTAACCAGATGTCCCGATTTTATAGGGACAGTCCCAATTTTGGGGTCTTTTTCTTATATGGGCTCCTCTTACTCCCCACCCCCTGTCCCAGATTCAAAAACAGACTCCAATGAGAAACTGCAGAACTGGAATTAATTTGCAAACTGGACACCATCAAATTTGGCCTGAATAAAGACCGGGAGTGGATGGGTCACTATAAAAACTAATTTCCCCCTACTGTTACTCACTCCTTCTTGTCAATAGTTTGAAATGGGCCACTCTGTCTCCATTGACCCCATTACCACTTCAAAAGTGATTTGTCCTCCCTTGGTATTCTACTGTTGAGATTAGCCCACTTCCACTTCAACTGAATTATCCCGTTAACACTGACCCTCCACTTGGTAAGGGCAACTCCCATCTTTTCATGGACTGTGTCTATATACCATCTGAGTGTTTTTTTCCACTCCATGCATCTAATGATGTGAGTTTTAGCCCATGAAAGCTTATGCCCAGATAAATGTGTTAGTCTCTTAGGTGCCACAAGTACTCCTCGTTGTCTTTGTATAAATCCTGCTTCTCTTTTGACAGGACTCTTTTGGTTGAAGAAGCCTCTCAGAATCCCCTAAGTTAGGAGAGCAATCATCAAGCTTGTTCATTTATCTCTGGGAGCTGCTAATTGCAATGAATGTTTGCAATGTCTTGGAAACACAATTAGATTTTAATGATGCACAGTGGACTCACTTTAACCACACTTTCATACTTTCTTGCCAAGTTACGTAATCTCAGTTTGGCAGGCAAAAACTTTTTCATCATGCCCACCGAGAGCTTATTAAAATGGTCAGAAGCTAGTACTGTTTCTGAAGAGATGGGTCAATTACACTAAATTGATCGCCTCAGGTCCTGGAAGTGTAACCTCCCTGGAATTTGCATCTTTGTTTTGTTGCCAGAGCCACGGTGTTTATTTTGAACCAGCACGCATAATCTCCAAAGTGCATTACCTTGTCCTCACAGGGGAATTAAAGAAATTACTAGCAGAGAATTCCCTATGAGGGAATAGACAGAGACAGAGACTAATTATTTGATTTGTAACTGCAAAACTGCACAGAAGATACATTTGAAATTCAAAACTGTTGTTCCAGTGACTTTATCAGTATCAGTCAAATATTACTATTAATTCTACTAATGTCAGACCTACAAATCCACCTCTCTCTCTGTAGCCCACACACCCTCTGCCCAGACCTTGGAGACCAGGACACACACATCTTGATTGGATGCACCTTAATACCCTGGGGAAACAGGGAAAGAATATAGACAGAATAAACATGTTTTAAACTGAAACTGCTGTCACAGCCACAGGTTACGAAACAGGCTCTCCCATAGGATAGAATAATTCCCTTCGCTGCAGGAATGATTGGAATAGTCTGACCTGTGGCATGCAGGACATGAGACTGTCTGATAATCATGACCTTTTCTGGCCTTAAAATCTATGGACCCATGTACAGACTTAATTTCCTGTTTAAAAATAATGCAAAGAGAAGCCTCTGTGTTCAGAACTGTTTGGGTGAATTCAGAGCGGAATAAACAAAAATTAGAACCAGTTGCTAAAGACAGAAAAGAATATTTTGAAAATCCGCCCACTCCCCAAATAGACAGTGCACTTCATTTTGATCTTTCGCAACCCTCCTGGCATTTCTACTACTACTCCTGGATCCCCTGGCCTTCCAGTCCTGTCCATCTCATCTCTCTTCTACAGGATTCCCACACATGCCCCCAGCTCTGCATCAAATCCTAATTTGCATCCCCTTGGTTTCCATTACATTAAATACGTAGCATATATCCGCACACACACACACACACACACACAATCTCTGCCAACACACTTTAGTTGAGACGATAGATAGCTGAGCATTTAGGGGGCCTGTGGCAGGGCAGGGAGGCTAGCCGTAGTGGAGGCAAAGACACAATTGGAGGCTGGGGACTGGCTAGAGCAACATTTCGGGTGCTAGCCGGTTAGATGAGGTAGGTTCATGTCCCTGCCCCCCGTAAAAGAGATTTTGGCAGTCATTTCATTTCTAAGTGCCCCAAAACCTTTTTGAGAATGATATTGGAGCAACATAACCTACAAAGGGTGTGACACCCGAAGAAGTTGTGGACTGATATATGCATGTCATAAATATAAAGGGAAGGTTAAACCCCTTTAAAATCCCTCCTGGCCAGAGGAAAAATCCTCTCACCTATAAAGGGTTAAGAAGCTAAAGGTAACCTCACTGGCACCTGCATCCCCTTGTAACAAGATACTTTCAAAAGCTGGGAGGAGGGAAAAAACAAAGGGTCTCTGTCTGTCTCTGTGATGCTTTTGCCAGAGACAGAACAGGAATGGAGTCTTAGAACTTTTAGTAAGTAATCTAGCTAGGTATGTGTTAGATTATGATTTCTTTAAATGGCTGAGAAAATAGCTGTGCTGAATAGAATGACTATTCCTGTCTGTGTGTCTTTTTTGTAACTTAAGGTTTTGCCTAGAGGGATTCTCTATGTTTTGAATCTAATTACCCTGTAAGGTATCTACCACCCTGATTTTACAGAGGTGATTCCTTTTTACTTCTATTAAAAGTCTTCTTGTAAGAAAACTGAATGCTTTTTCATTGTTCTAAGATCCAAGGATTTGGGCCTGTGGTCACCTATACAAATTGGTGAGGATTTTTACTAAACTTTCCCCAGGAAGTGGGGTGCAAGGGTTGGGAGGATTTTGGGGGGAAAGACTTGTCCAAACTACGTTACCCAGTAAACCCAGTTAGAGTTTGGTGGTGGCAGTGGAGATCAAGGGACAAAGGATAAAATTAGTTTGTACTTTGGGGAAGTTTTAACCTAGGCTGGTAAAAGTAAGCTGAGGAAGTTTTTCATGCAGGTCCCCACATCTGTACCATAGAGTTCAGAGTGGGGAAGGAAGCTTGACATGCAGGCAGCAGCAGAAGGCGCCAGAGAGCTACCTCTGCCTGCAGCACCAACTCCAGATTGCAAGGTGCTCCAACACTGTGAAAAAAGGAGCCACATAAGGAACTTAGCTAGCGAGACCTGACCTGTCATAAACCCTCTAATTCTTTGCCTGGAGCCCCTGGAATTGCAGTCATAGTCTGCAGCCACACAGCTTTGCTGATGGCCCTCAATCCTGTTCTGCTACAGCCCCCCCACCCCGATGTTTCAGTCTTTGCCCCCCACCATACCTCAAACGCTCTGCTAAAGTCTTTTCCATAAAATATTCCATCCATAAGTGCACTGAATTCATTTCAGCTGATAAAGCCTTAGGTGCAATGTAATGGAACTCATGGGCAGAATTGTTGATACACGGTGAGCTTTGTGTACTGAAGGGGGGCTGATTTTTCCTTCAATCTCCATCCTAAAGAAAGTCTAAAGTCCCCAGTCCATTTCCTTCCTGGAGGCATCTTAGTCCGCGCAGAGGTTCCAAGCTCACTGTGGACCAAAGCTGAGCAAGAAAGCACCGTGTGGACTGACTGTACTGCCACTCCGTGCACCTGACGAAGTTGGTTATAGCCCACGAAAGCTTATCCTCAAATAAATGTGTTAATCTCTAAGGTGCCACAGGACTCCTCGTTGTTTTTGAATGTACTGAATTTCTCTGCTCCCACACTACCCTTGTGCCTCTGAGAGGCATCACACAAATGAGGGAGTGTGGAGCCGAGCATGTCTGGGGACAGGAGTGGGAGTGTGTGTTAAGGTGTTGGGCCCTATAGAGATAGTGTAATGAACCTGCCGGCTCATGGTCAGGCCCCACCTCCCACTCCCCTCCAGAATTACCTGGAGGGAAAGGATGGGGCTGCAGCTCATTCTGGGAGGGATCTGGTTCATGTATGTCCACCAGAGGGCGATGTCTCTAACCAAGTTGCGCATCATGACAGTGGAGGGGTCCGTGTGAACAGTCAAGGGGTGACACCCAGAGGGCAGGAGAGGATGAGGGTCAGCCAGGGAGCTGCTGAGAATAGGCAGGGGCCAACCAGAAGCAGCAGACTGGGAAGCGCCTGTGGAAGGACAAGTAGCAGGCAGCCTGAGAGCAGGACCAGAGGCAAGGGATGGGAAGTTGTAAGCAGAGCATGAAAGCACCTGTGGCTCTCAGAAGGTGAAGTGTTTAATGGGGACCAACCAAGGGACAGAGAACCCACCAAGAGCCTAGTGCTTGGCGTGCCCACCGTGCTGACCTCTGTGCTCATGATACACGGAGCTCACTAGAAGGGACTGGTAAACTCTCAGCAACACCCTCCATTGGGGACAGTAGATTTGATAATAGCAGAGGAAGAGCTGGACTATTCCTTGCATCGTGCAGGCCCAATTTTGCCTGTTAGGCACAGCCAGCCTAGATCCTTACAGGTATTTAGGTGCCTTATTCACATTGAAATCAATTGGGCCCAGACATGAAATCCATTAACGTCATTGGGACTTACCAAGGCCCATAGGGAACAGCACCTCCTCCCATCCAGGTCCAGTCATCTCTGCTGCCTTCTAAGAGGAAGGGGGAACATGAGCCTATCTCCTCCCTGCTTCTCCCCCCCGCTTTTTGGGGGATAGCTCGCAGCCAAAAGGGGATTAAGAGGGAGTGATGCTTGGACTCAGGAAAGCAAAGAGAATGCAGTCGTGCCTGGTATCTGTGCAGGGGCGCTACAGTGGACACTTTCCTTGCACTATCTCCTTAACCCTGCACATTCGAGCAAGGACAATGTGACCATTTGCAGGCAACTACTCCCACAGAAACTTAGCTGTGCACAAATCCCAACACCTAGAAAACACATCCTGCACCAAAACTAAGTGTCATGATTGCTTATAGGACCCAAGACCTTCAGCACCAAAGCATAGGCCCTTCAGTGCATAGTTACTCCGTTTGCTGGTCTCCGTAATAGATTTTTATCTACTCTACGGACCAGCCACTAGATGGGGGCATGTTGCATTTAGCTCATATGTTACATTCACTCAGAAAGCTTTCCCTGTGCAAAACATGCCCAGAGAACTTTTTATTGGCTGGAATCTTGGTGTTTCCAGGTTTAATGGAATATTTCTTTTTCAGAACCTCTTCACATTGAGAGTTTCAAAGGTTGGAGTGATGAGGCATAAATGACCAAGAATGGAAAAAGCTATTTGTTTAGGCCTAGTCTACCCTAGAAAGGTTTGCCTGTTTAGCTATACTGGTACAGCTACACCAGCAAACCCGCCTAGCGTAGCCTCAGTTTATGCGAGCAAAAGAGCATTTTTGCCTCTATAACTTATATCTGTTCCCCCAAAAGAAATAACTAAATCAGCAAAAGCACTTCGTTTGTTTTTTTTTTGTTGTTTTTGTCATTATACCTGCATCTCCATTGGGGCTGGTTTACATTAGAAACTTAGATTGACCTGGCTTTGTGACTCAGCGGTGTGGAAACTTCACACCCCAGGTGACGTAGTTAAGCGAACCTAAGGCCCCAAGTAGGGAGCACTAGCTACCAACTCTCAAGGAGGCGGATTACCTCTGCTGACAAGAGAACACCTCCCGTCAGCATTGATACCCTCTAAACTGAAGTGCTACAGCGGTGCCACTGTAACAGTCCAAGTGTAGACAAGCCCTACGGCTTTTGCTGACACAGAAATGTTGTTTAAAAAAAAAATCACAAGCCTAACCCACATCGCAATACTGGCAAAAAGTTTCTAGGGTACACCTGGCCTCAAGCTGGCCAAATACCAAAACCATAATTTGTAAGAGTGTCAATAAATAAAAGTGCCATTGTCGGCCAGCTGATTCCTATGGACATAGTATAGAAGTTACCCAAAGGAGGCTGTGCATTGGTGATCCTGAGGTCAGATCCTCTGCGGGTGCAAATTGGCACAGGAGTCACACCCGCAGTGGCTCCAGCCTGTTGCCTTCAATGGCACCACTCCACTTTACAACACCCAGAAGCTCCAAATGACCGATGTCAGCTGCACCAGCAAAGAATCTGGTGTAGAGACTTCGATGGGGCTTCTATGCTTCACACCACCTAAGGATCTGGCCCACTGACTTCAGTGGATCAAAGCTGATTTATGCCTGCTGGGGATCTAGCCCCTTTGAATTACATAGTGTTTATGGCCAACGTACATTAGCAGGAGATCTGGGCAATTAACTTGAATAGAGCATTTCTTATTTACACCTGGTCCACTGGCATCAATAGAGTTATGCTGACACAAGCCCGCCAGGGATCTAGCTTTCACTTGGCTGAGTGGGGAAAAACAGTGACGTTTAAAGAATGCTAATACAAGTTTGATTCCCATTAGCACTCACTCCCTTTACGGGTTTGGGCGTGAGGTGGGGGACGAAGGCTAGAAGAGTGAAGCTGCTCACTGGAGTCAAGCTTTTCAAAAGCGAATAGTGATTTTGGGTACCTAGCTCGAAGAACCTCAAAAGGACTGGACTTTCAGAGAGCGCTGAGCACCCACCTGACGGGTTGGATCACAGAAACCCCCTTAGAACCTGCCAATTTATGTGCCGAGATTATTTCTGCCCCTGCTTTCCTGCCCTGGCAGCTTGGGACTTCAGTGCCCTGCCGGGTTTGAGACAGACCCGCTAGCCTGCTGCAAACCCAGACCCAGGTCTGAACCATGTCCCCTAATAGCTGTAGGTTTTCCTGGAAGGAGCTTAAGAAATGTTCCTGTCTTTAACACTCAGATGCTCAACTCCTAATGGGGTCCAAACCCTGAATAAATCTGTTTTACCCTGTATAATGCTTACACAGGGTAAACTCACAGATTGTTTGCCATCTTTAATACTGATAGACAGATATGCACAGCTGTTTGCCGCCCTCGCCCTCCAGGTACTTATACATACTCTGGGTTAATTAGTAAGTAAAAAGTGATTTTATTAAGTACAGAAAGTAGGATATACATGGTTTCAAGTAGTAACAGACAGAACAAAGTGAATTACCAAGTAGAATAAAATAAAACAAGGAGATCTATCTCTTATACAGTAATAAAACTGAATACAGATAAAACCCTCACTCTCATTGGTGTTCCATTAAGCTTCCTTTTACAGACTACTCTCCCTCTAGTCTGGGTCCAGCAATCACTCACACCCCCTGTAGTTACTGTCCTCTGTTCCAGTTTCTTTCAGGTATGCTTGGCCGTGGAGAGGCTATCTCTTGAGCCCGCTGAAGACAAAATGGAGGGGTCTCCCAGGGATTTTTATAGACTTTCTCCTCTGGGTTGACACCCCTCCCACTCCCTGTGTAGAATCCAGTTACAAAATGGAGTTTTGGAGTCACATGGGCAAGTCACATGTCCCTGCACGATTGAGTTCCTTACCAGCCAAACCACATTCCTGGGGAAGCTCAGATGTGTATTGGCATCCCCAAGTTCTATCATCTGTTAATTGCTCCTTGATTGGGCACTTAACGTGCACATTCCTTACTCCACAAGCTGACCAAATGCTCTACTAGGCTACTTAAAATCAAGCAAGTACACAGCCAGTATTCATATCTCCATCTACAAAAATGATACATGCATACAAATAGAAGGAATATATCCAGGAGATCATAACCTTTGCAGAGATATGTTACATGGCCTATCTAGCATAAAATATATTCCAGTTATGTCATAGTTACACTCATAAGCATATTTCTAGAAAGCATTTTGGGGTGTAATGTCACACCCTCCCCCTGAACATATTCCCAGAGACTTGGACACTGTCCATGGCAGAGGCAGTACCCTGTTTGTTTCTGGTCACAACCCCTTTTCATACCTTTAAACCGTATGAGGTCATTCATAGGTGTTCTTGCAAGGTTTGGGGTTCCTGGTCCCCGGATGCCTGAAAACAAGTTGGGGTGTAGTATTGTGAAGAGAATGCAGACAGCAGTATCTGTTAAAGTGGAGTTGTCTTGGCATTTAGCCACAAATGCCGTGAGGCAGTGTGCCTCAGTTTCCCCTTCCACACAGCACGGTAGGCCTGTTATGCTTTTGCTATGCTGCCAAGCTTCCAGCCCATTTACAGGTATAAACTGAAAAGCAACATGCTTGTGGGACTGTCTTGCCATGATCCCTAGCATGAACAATTTATTTTTTTTCCCACAAAGCAGGTGTGTCCCACATCTTTCAAGGATTTACCACTAGCATGAGCTCCTTTGTCTTCACCCACAGATGAAGTAGCAAAAGACACACGATTAACAGGAAATCTTCAGCGGAGAGGCTTTGTTCACACAATTTAGCTTGTTTAGTGTCTATTGCATTTCCCAATTCCTTTGTGTACCCTGGCAAGGGCTCTGATGCAGATTCTTCTGCCTCTTTGGCGAAGGCTTTTAATTCAGGCCTGTGTTTGAGGCTTTGGCAAGGAAAGGGGCACTGCAACCATGCCTGCCCTAGGCCGCTCTCTCTTGTGAAGCTTCCTAAGTGCTGAGTTTTTCTCCCACCAGCCTTGAAGAGACAGTGTTGTTTTTTATAAGGGTCACAGGAATAACAGTCTTTAATGGAGTGCTTTGGATTGGAAAGATCCCCTCAGCTACCAAAAGGTCAGCTGGGTGGACTCTCCCCTCCAGGAGATCTGACCCCCAGTCATCCCTTAAAACCTGATTCACAGGAGAGGGGTTTGGCATTTTAAATGCAGATTTTTCATCCTCCTCCTAGGAAAAGGCCTCCCTACAACAGGTGGGCAGCCTCTCCGATTCCCCCTCACCTTCTGTCTGGACTTCTCACTCTGGGCTCTCTTCTGGGTCAGAGACTCCGGCATCCCCCAAAAGGGAAGGTGACTCTGGTCTGGCTGTGGGCTCACAGCTAGGGCAGACCCTTGCCTGATCAGCAAAATCCCCCTCAGGTTGGGCTTGCTTCCAGCTACAGAGTCCCTGGGCCCTGTTCCCACCACAGCAGGAACCAGGACCCCAACTTCCACCTTTGGGCTACATGTTTCTGTGCACCACAGAACAGGGCCTGTCCCCTGCCGACCTGCAACTTCCTGGCAGTCAGCAGCTGGGACGGCCTCCTTGTTACAGGTGGAACATTCCCTCCCCTAGGCAGATGATCACAGGACAGGAGCTGGCTTTGTCCAGTCCCTCCCACAGGGACTTGCCTTGAGCCCAGGAGCTACAGGAACTGGTAACAGCCATTCCTGCCCCCAAGGCTGCATGCTTCACTGCTACAGAGGAATTTAAGAGACTCTCTCCTATTTCCCCACTAGCCCATGTGACTTCACACCACCCCCACCCCCACCCTGGGGCTTTGAGCACAACATTCCTTCCCGATGTTAACCAAGCCTGGGGCAGATTCTGCCACATCAAAGAAATCATTCCCCAGTTGAAATGGTGCAAAATTGTGTGCCACTGTGGCAACAGTCAGCTCATCCTGCACATCACCAGTTTCCATGTGTGCCTTAGCTGAAGGGGCAAGGACTTTCTAACCTACCACCAGTTCCAATTCTGCCATTTCCCCTGGCAACAAATCCTTCTCCTGGATTGGGTCTCTTCTGACCACAGAAATCTCTGCACCCGTGTCCCCCAATCCCAGGAGAACTTTCCCAGTCAGTTTAACAGCATGCATGTGCTGACTGCTCGGTTGTGTAGAAGCCCCTTTTACAAATCCTGGGTGGAAGGAGGCAGCAGCCTGGCTCTGAGAAGCAGCAACTTCATGTGTTACCTGCTGCCTGTTCCCACTCAGCAAAGGACATTTATTCCTCAGGTGCTCAGTAGACTCACAATCCTGGCACCTCTTGGGCTCCTCTGCACATACAAGAGACTTGGGAAGAGGAACAGGGGAATGGGGAGATGGACACCCAGCCTCCTCTTTCCCTGGGGTAAAACGGTGCTTCTGCTTCCCCCAACCCTGTGTCCCTCTGCCTCTGGTTTCTGTTTAATTGTAGCTTGCGATGGCTCAAAAGAGTCTGCAAACTCAGCCATTCCACCCACTGCATCCACCTTTTTGTCCCACAAATCCTGTTTTACATCATTACTGCACATATTCAGGAATTGTTCCCAAGTAACCAAATCACACATTTCTTCTAAGCTTGTAATGCCTTTTCCCCTCACCCACCTACCAAAAAATTCTCTCATTTCATTTCCATAAGACACATTACTCAATCCAGATTCCCTCTTAATACTCCTGAATTTAACCCGTTAGATTTCAGGTATAATCAGAAACTGTTTCAAAACCAGTTTCTTAAATTTACCATAATCTGAAGCAAAATCAATACGTATCTTATTGAATATGTCCAGAGCTCTTCAAGTCAATTTTCCTACCAATGTGGTCATTTTTTGATTGTCAGGAATTGTATGGAGGGTGCCCAAAGGTGATCAAATTTTCACCAATATCACTGGACTCATCATACCATAGACATATTAGCTCCCATTTGTGTATTTTTGGGCAAGTGGGGCCAGCTGCTGGTGGGTTTTGTCTCTTCCACTCCATAACAGCCAGTTCATGCTTCTGGGCCTCAATCTGGAGCCTGTATTTCTCTGTCTCTTAACCCCAGGGCTCATTGTAACTGGCTGCCTCAGCTTCCAGAGCCCTTCTGTGCGCAGTTGCCTCTGCTTCTCTGAGCTTCAATGAAAACTCCCAGTCCTTAGCCTTCTCTTCTGTTTCCTGTCTGGCCAGCTCTAGTTTAGCAGCTGCCTCACTGGTAGTCATTTCCCTGCTTTTTTCTGCTGGGTCACACCCCTCTGCAGTTCACTGAAACTGAGATTCACTCAGATCAGGCTGGGCTTCTTAGTTAACAGAGACTTTCCCAGTACCCAGTATTCAGCCTTTCTGGGCAGTCAGCAACTTTGGCAGTTCTAGCTTCTTTTGATCTTCACTCTTACTTCTTTTGCTTATTTTTCTATCCCTATTTCCCTTACCCAAAATAAGCAATCAGAAAATAACAAACCAGTAACCACTTTGGCTGTTCTCTACCCACCACAGCCAAAACTCACTGAAAATCACGACCGGAGTCTCCAAGAAATCAGCTGTGCACAGATCCTGCTTGACTATGCCGCTGTGACGTGTTGGGTCCCAGAAACCTCTTTGGAACTGCCACATGATGTGCTGAGTCTCCCTCTGAGCCTGTTTTCCCTGCCAGTACATTACTTTCTTTGGACTAGACACACTTGACTGCTGCAAACCCAGATCAAAGTCTCAAACATGTCACGCACAAGCTGCAGGTTTAACTGAAAACAGCTTAAGAAGTGCTCCTGTTTCTAAAATTCAGATAGCCAGCTCCCAATGGGGTCCAAAACCCAAATAAATCAGTTTTACTCTGTACAAAGTTTATGCAGGGTAAACTCATAAACTGTTTGCCCTTTATAACACTGATAGAGAGATACACACTGCTGTTTGCCTCCTCCCGCGCCCCCCTCCCCAGGTAATAATACATACTCTGGGTTAATTAATAAGTAAAAGTGATTTATTGTATACAAAAAAGTAGGATTTAAGTGGTTCCAAGTAATAACTGACAGAACAAAATGAATTACCAAACAAAATAAAATAAAACACATAAGTCTCAACCTAATACAGTGAAAAACTAAATTCAGGTAACTCTCACCCTCAGAGATGTTGCAATAAGCCTCTTTTACAGACTAGAATTCCTCCTAGTGTGGGTCCAGCAAACAATCATACACCTGTAGTTACTGTTCTTTGTTCCAGTTTCTTTCAGGCATCTCCTTGGGGTAGAAGGACTCCTTCTGTGACAGCTGAAGACAAAATGGAGGGGTTTCCCTGGGGGCTTATACAGTCTCTCTTTCTCTTGTGGGTGAAAACCTCTTCCCCTCTCCTACGGAGAATCCAGCTCCAAGATGGAGTTTTGGAGTCACACGGGCAAGTCACATTTCGATGCATGACTCAGTTCCTTACAGGCTGATGCCACATTCCCAGGAAAGCTCAGATGTAGATTGGCGTCTCTCAAAGTTGATTGTTAGCTTCAGTGTTTCTTGACTGGGCACTAACAGAGAATAGTCTTTTCTCAAATAGCTGACCAACTGCTTCACTGAGGTTTCTTAAAATCAAACAAGTACAGAGCCAATATTCATAACTTCAAGTAAAAAAATGATACATGAAAATCGGATGACTATATCCAATAGATAATAACCTTTGCAGAGATATGTTACTTGGCCTATCTAGCATATAACATATTTCAATTTTGTCATATTTACAGCCATGAGCATATTTCTATAAAGAATTATGGGGAGCAACATCACACTCTGTTTCACGGACTGTAAGTTATAGGAAATAAATAAAATTAGCAAAAGAATCAGGAGGGAGCTGGCCTGCTTGGAGATATTTTGTAGCAGCATCTGCAGAGATGCTGCAGACATCTTCAGTGTTAACCACCAGTTTGGCAAATATCCTCGTTTTTGCAGCCTGCAGTGACCTTGGCATTTTCAGTGAGGACTGCCCCAGACACCTCCGGGTCACAGGAAGCAAAGAAAGAAGAGGAGGAGTTATGAGTTCCTAGAGAAAGTAGGGGCAGAGCATTTCCTGGGCACAGACCTGGGGTGATAGACTTTGGCGTTTCTGAATACAGAGATTGCTGGTTGTTTCCACTGGTATTCAGGGAAGCAGGATGTTGTGTACATTCTTTGTAACCCGTCTCCCAGAGGTTATACTAAAGAATATGGCTGACTTGGATGATCAATTTTTCCTCCTAATACAATATACCCTGCAATGCCTCACAGGTTGGCACCACGTAGGAGAAGGGGGCACCAACATTCCCTAGAGCACAGATAATACCAGGAAAGCCTGAACACCAGTGGGGAATAATTTCTCTTACCATAGTGAAGAAGGGAAAAGTCATCAATGGGCCTGCATTGGATCTCCTTGGGGGAGGTGATGACCACAATGTCCATGTGCATCTGCAGCAATGGACCAGTGCATGGGCCCATGCCTGTGGTGACCTCACCCTTTCATGTCAATCAAACACTACTGTCAGTCAGCACCACACCTTTGGTGTGACTGGGATATTTTCTAGGTTGGTGGCTGTGACATACCATTGTACAACTCAGAGTAATCAGCACCTGTGTCACACCTACATGCAACCTTGCAATGCCTTGCTGAAGTGGCTTCCACCTGGGCCACTCACAAACAACTGTCAAGCATGCAAACCACACCCGAGGCATGTGTGTGTAACTGCAACATGGCCAGGGATAGATGAGTTACACTCAGGCTCTTGCCATCCTTGGTTATACTGCAGGGTGACTGCAACACACTCCCCACTCTTCGATTTCCCTCCCAAAATATACATCCTGTGCTCCCCAGTCCTCTCCTGGACAATACAGGTTACATTCTCCATTATTTCTTTATCAGCACTAACATGCATACAACTCTCAAACATTTGTATTTAAGCACACTGGATTAGATAAAACAATAAAACAAAGTTTATTGAGCACAAAGATAGATTTTCAGTGAGTGCAAATGAGAAGGCAAAGAAGTCACACATGGTTACAAGAAAAATAGAGCTAGAATGCAACTTGTGCTGAAGTTAATAAATGATGTGAAATTCAAAGCAAAAGTTTCCTCATCACATTCTTAGAGAAGTCTTACTTACCAAACTTCTTAGTTCAGGACCCCTCCCCCAGTCTAATGGCTGCTTCCTTTCTCCCTTCACGTGCAGTGAATCAATGGACAGGCAGAGAGACAGCGAGAGAGAGAGTGGTGCCTTGGGATGTCTGCCCCACCTTGAGAAACATTTCCCCCTGGTTACCAGTAGACAAAATGTCAATGTAGAAGGATGTTTTCTTCCGCTTTTTCCTCACCTTTTCAGGCTACCTGTGTTTCCCTTCCTGCTTAATGAGTCTGGTTACTGTTTAGATACAAAATTAATGAGAGCACACATTAATTTGTTGAAGAGAGACCAGTTTGCCAGCCTCAGTTTGGAACATGTATGAATAACATGATACAGTGTCATCTTATAACTTCACGTATATTATAAAACAAAATGTATTAATATTTGTGATGAGAGCATGACTATTTCTAGTTGACTCATAGATTTATTTATCATCTTAAACTGAGCTCTGTGTGCAGATAATATGCATGCAAGAGGGATAGTTTTTTGAACTGCAGAATTCTTTTGCATGCTGAGGTCTACCTCTGAGCTTCTCTGGTAATCATGTTGTCTCCATCAAGCAAAATGAGTGTACCTACCTTTCCTACTTTGGGAAGTAACCTAGCAACAGAAGGACATAAAATATCATTGTGATTGGCATGCTATAAATAGCTGGATAATCTGGAGTACTCTTACATGTCTTACAGGTTTTACATTCCACCTATCGGGGCCAGGACAGTGAGGTGATTCTGAAACCTGGAATGACTTAGAAGATGTCACCTGCAAACAATTCATACATTTCCCCTGTATCTAACTTTCTGTTCCTTTGATTCCAAATTTCTTGCTAAGGCTGGTTGAAAATTTTCCTTAAGACCTTTTTTATGGGAAATTGGATTTTGCATTCAACTATTTTTTTCATGTAATTATTTTTCCCTGGAAATTATCAGCTTTCCATCAAAATACAAAACTCCCATCCTCCCAAAACCATGGCTGTGTGACTCTGGTGAAGTTCCAGGGCAGTTCAGTAAGAGGAGAGACCATGATGCATAATGGGGGGATGTAGTGCAGCCTGGGAGCCTGGCCCATGGAAGAGTTTGGTGGTGTGTGGTACCTGAGGCACCCCTGTGGCATTTCCAAGTCGAAATATTAAGTTTTTAGCAAAAAGATTTCGGTCTCCACAAAAAAACAAAACAAAAACCTTTGTGGATCAGGTATACACAGTACCCAACTTGCACTGAAAACATCATGATGAAATATACCCTAACCTCATACTCTGTAACTATGGTACAATTTGCATCATTTAATAACACAGTAAGAAAGATTGGGACAAATTAATCCCCAGGGCACCAATTACAACAAGATGGCTTTGGTTTACTGAACGCATTAATTCGGTGTTGTGTCTCTCTGAGCTCAGGTATTCCCAGTTGCTTCTGGAATCATGTCCCATAGGTCACACATGTCAGTATAAAATTTCCCACATGCTCCAAACTGGCAGTTTCTATTGATGGGGAAATGTTACCACATCTCTCTCTCTCTTCTCAGCAGGTACGTGCTATAGTCCTGAATTACAGTCACACACACATGCAGACACGATATTTATCAGCAGGTATTGAATTCAGGACCTCCAGCACTTAAAGCCTCCGTCCCAACTCCTACCCCTTCAGGTAAAGAGCTACCTCCTGAGTTGGAAAAATATCGGCAATTACCTAGTCACCGAAGCCAGGGTTTTCCATTATGTATCTGGATTTTCATACAGGCTCATGTAAATGCCAAAAAGCTTAATTAGCACAGTAATCAACTTGACCCCAAAAGGACATGCCAAGCCATAGAGCTCCCCTTTCTTAAAGACAGTAGAAAGATTGACACTATTTTCCTCTCACCCCTTCTTTCAGGAAGGAATAATCTCTTCAAGCTGAGATTTTTTTTATCCTGATTCGGGTACAGCAGAGTCACTAGTCACTGTTGACTGCTGGGATTAGTGAATAGGAGTATCCACGTGGGGGCATGATTAACCTCTGTCATTGTATTTATGCAGTGTGTATTTTATTGAACAACTGAAAAGACCAGTTGTGAACATCTGGCTCTGTGTACTAAGCCCTTCCCTAAGCTGGTACTGATGTCCATTGACAAATTGATCTCCATTTCTTTTCAGGTACTTCATTACAGAGAAGGAATAGTTTTTCCACACCATCCACCTGCCCACATTTCTGTAGCTTCCTGATGACTGTTCAGAGGAGATGGAAAGGGGAAATCATTCAGAGGCGACTGAGTTCATTCTCTCAGGACTGACAGATCATCCAGAGCTGCAGGTCCCCCTCTTTGTGGTATTCCTACTGATTTATGGTATCACCCTGGTGGGGAATGGGGGGATGATCTTGTTAATCACGATTGATCCCCAACTCCACACCCCCATGTACTTTTTCCTCAGAAATTTGTCTTTCTGTGACCTCTGCTATTCCTCGATAATTTCCCCTAAGATGCTGCTGAATTTCCTAGTTGAGAAGAAAAGCATTTCTTACACTGCGTGCGCTGTGCAAATGTATCTCTTTTACGTTTTTTCAGATGTTGAGTGCCTCTTGCTGGCTGTGATGGCCTATGACCGTTATGTGGCCATCTGTAACCCACTGCTCTATACGGTCACCATGTCCAGGCAGCTTTGTAATCAGCTAGTGGCTGGGGTGTACACTGTGGGGGTGGTGGATTCAATGATATACGCATGTTTTACATTTCGACTGTCATTCTGCAACTCCAACATCATCAATCATTTCTTCTGTGACATCCCACCACTGTTGGCGCTCTCCTGTTCTGACACCCGCATCAATGAGATTGTGATGTTTACTTTAGCATGCTGCATTATCGTGAGCAGCTTTCTGACTGTCCTCCTTTCCTATGTCTATATCACCTGCACCATCCTGCAGATCCGCTCCTCCAAGGGCCGGCACAAAGCCTTCTCCACCTGCACTTTCCACTTGACCACTGTGGTTCTGCTTTTTGGCACCCTCCTCTTCATGTATTTACGTCCCACCTCCAGCTATTCCATGGATACAGACAAAGTGGCCTCAGTGTTTTACACGCTGGTGATCCCCATGTTGAACCCCCTCATCTACACCCTGAGGAACACGGAGGTGAAGGACGCCCTGAGGAAAGCAGTGAATAAACTCCTAACCAATTCTTGAATCTGTTTAACTCTGTACTGGTTTAGTGATGGGGAGTGGAAACAGGTGAATTCAATTCCCAGCCCACTGGAATGTAATTCCGCAAAGCCCATGGCAATATTGTTCATTATTGTATTGTTATTACTATTAATTTGTTTGTATTCCAACAAGGTCTGCAGGCCCCAACTGAGATCAGTGGACAAAACAAGGGAAGAATCAGAGGTCCAAAAGGAGAGAATGATTTTACCAGCTGGTGCAAGGGGCATCCACCTAGATATTCCAGCATATTCCAGTTATGACATATTCATGAGCATATTTTCATAAAGCATATGGAGTATAATGTCACACATAGCTTTGCCCAGCCCTGGACAGAAGGAGGAAATGAATCTGGATCTCCCACCTTACAGGTGAACATCCCAGATATTGGGCTAAAAATTACAAAGGGAAGGACCACCACTGCCTCCTCCAGTGGCTGTCTTGCGACCGGCACCTAAACCCTCCCCCTGCACACAAGCATTGTTTTTTGACAAAGCTATTAGGAGTATTTTTGACACATTTGAGAAGAGTTTCAGGTCAATTCAAATGGTATTATTTTTGACAATAAATTATTAGTCAGAAAAAGCTCACCCGTTTCTAGACACCTTTGTGTCTCAATGCTGGGAAATTACTTAAAGAGACTTTTGGAGAGGTGACCAACAAATAAAGTGGAATACATTCACCTCAGTTTTGTATCGTATTAAAAAGACCTCACGGGAGAGACAGTGATCCAGAGCAGCTGATGCTCTGGCCCTCTGTGTTCCATTTCCAAAAGGAAAAGGAGTACTTGTGGCACCTTAGAGACTAACCAATTTATTTGAGCATAAGCTTTCCGATTAAGTGAAGTGAAGTTTAGCTCACAAAAGCTTATGCTCAAATAAATTGGTTAGTCTCTAAGGTGCCACAAGTACTCCTTTTCTTTTTGCGAATACAGACTAACACGGCTGCTACTCTGAAACCTGTCATTTCCAAAAGGAAAGACATGGCAAGAGCATTAATCATATTTGCTATGCACACCTGTTGTACTGGGAGCAAAGATGCTCCAGGGATCAAATCTCAGATTCATCAAAGCCAAATTTAACCACCAGGAAAGCAGCTACAGATGTATTAAGGGTATTGTTGGTGTGGTTAGCAAACAGTGAAAGATTAATTTATAAGTTTGATTTCTGGGTTCTGAGCAGGTACTGCTTCCATCCTTCTCAACTCATTGAAAGTGAAGTGAGGAAAAACAAAGAGATACCACCAAGTCATGGGTAAACAAGTCAGTTTCAGAGCACTTCAGCCTTTAATTGAAATGACAGTGGGCCATTCATGGGAGGGGAAGGAAGGAATTATTGTGAGAGGATAATTTTCAACTTTTGTGAACATATTTACCTATCTATCAAAAGAAGAAAAGAGCTTTACAAAGGGAGGGAGAAAAGTAACTGGAAGAGGAGACAAAATAGCTTTAATAGAAATGGGTTAAACTCCCCCATTGATTCAGGGAATGTCTATCCTCAGGCCATTACATTGACTCAGCTATGGTGTTCAGCAGCACCGTAGTGTAGATGCTTTGCACATTGATGGAAGGGTTTTCCCTTTGATGTAGTTAATCCACTCCCCTGCATTCATGGCAGGACTGAGTATTATCTAGACCATCCCTAACAGGTGTTTGTCTAACCTGCTCTTAAAAATCTCCAGTAGTGGAGATTCCACAACCTTCCTGGGCAATTTATTCCAGTACTTCACCACCATCACTGTTGGGATGTTTTTCCTAATGTCCACTCTAAACCACCCTTGCTGCAGTTGAACTCCATCGGTTCTTGTCCTGTAGTTCCCCGCCTCCCCCATTGTTTTGCATTTTTAATCATAAACTCTGTGTGACGGGTTGGGTCACAGAAACCCCTTTGGGACTGCCACCTGATGTGCCCAGATTACCTCTGAGCCTGTTTCCCTGCCAGCTTGGGACTTCAGTACCTTACCTTGTTTGAGCCAGATATGCTGCCCTGCTACATACAAAGATCCAAGTCTGAACCATGTCCCATACAAACTGCTTAACTGAAAACAGCTTAAGCAGTGCTCTTGTCTGTAGCACTCAGATACCCCACTCCCAATGGGGTCCAAACCCCAAAGAAATCTGTTTTACTCTCTATAAAGCTTATAAAGGGGCAACTCAAAAATTGTTCGCCCTCTATAACACTGATAGAGAGATATGCACAGCTGTTTGCCCCCTCCCCCTCCTGGTATTAATACATACTTTGGGTTAATTAATCATTAAAAAGTGATTTTATTAAATACAAGTAGCAGGATTTAAGTAGTCCAATGTAATAACAGACAGAACAAAGTAAATTACCAAACAATATAAAATAAATCATGCAAGTCTTAGCCTCATACAGTAAAAACTAAATGCAGGTAAATCTCACCCCCAGAGATGTTCCAATAAGCATCTTTTACAGACTAAACTTCCTCTTAGTCTAGGTCCAGAAATCACGCACACCCCTCTAGTTACTGTCCTTTTATCCAGTTTCTTTCAGGCACCTCCTTGGGGTGGAAAGGCTATCTAAAAGTTGAAGACAGAATGGAGGGGGTTCCCCAAGGGCTAATATAGTCTCTCTCTTGTGGGTGGAAAACCCTTCCCCTGTCCTATGGAGAATCCAGCTCCAAGATGGAGTTTTGGAATCACATGGGCAACTCACATGTTCATACATGACTCAGTTTCTTACAGGCTGACGCCACATTCCAGGAAAACTCAGGTGTGGATTGCTGTCTCTCAAAGTTCATTCTTGGCTTAAGTGATTCTTGATTGGGCACTTATAGAGAATAGTCTCTTCTCAAGAAGCTGACCAACTGCTTCACTGAGGCTACTTAAAATCAAACAAGTACATAGTAAATATTTACAACTTTGAATTCAAAGTGATACGTGCATGCAAATGGGATGAATATATCCATTGATCATAACCTTTGCAGAGATATCTTACAAGGCATATCTGGCATAAAACATATTCAAGTTATGTAATATTTACACTCATAAGAATATTTCTATAGAGCATTATGGGGTGCAACATCACACTCTGTTTCATGGACTATAAGTTATAGGAAATAAATAAAACTAAGAAAATAATTGGGAGGGATCTGGCTTTCTCAGAGACATTTTGTAGGAGCATCTGCAGAGATGCTGCACAGGTCTGTGTTAACCACCTGTTTGCGGAAAATCCTCCTTTTTGCAGCATGTGCTGACCTTGGCACTTTTAGTGAGGAATGGCCCAGGCACCTCCCGGTTACCGGAGGCAGAGAAACCAGGTGGAGAAGTTATGAGCATGACTCCTACAGGAAGTAGGGGCATAGTGTTTCCTGGACACAGACCTGGGAGTTTCTGAATACAGAGATTGCTGTCTGTTGGTTGTTTCTACTGGTGTTCAGGGAAGCAAGACTTTGCTTACATTCTTTGTCACCCCTCCTCCAAGGATTATACCAAACAATATAGCTGACTTGTATCATCAATTTTTCCTCCTAATACAATCAACCCTGTAATGACCCACAGGTTGGCACCACTTAGGAGAAGGGGGCACCAACATGCCCTGGAGCATTGATAATACCAGCCAAGCCTTGAGACCCATTCGGGATAATTTCTGCTACCATAGTGAATAAGGGAAGAGTCATCACTGTGCCTGCATTGTATCTTCTTGGTGGGAGGTGATGGCCACAATGTCCTTGTGCATAGAATCATAGACTATCAGAGTTGGAAGGGACCTCAGGACGTCATCTAGTTCAACCCCCTGCTCAAAGCATGACCAATCCCCAAATTTTGCCCCAGAACCCTAAATGGCCCGTTCAAGGATTGAATTTATAACCCTGGGTTTCACAGGCCAATGCTCAAACCACTGAGCTATCCCTCCTGATCCATCTGCAGCCATGGATCAGTGCATTGGCCCATGCCTGTGGGGACCTCACTCTTTCATGTCAATTCAACACTATTGTCTGTCAGCACAAAACCTTTAGTGTTCCTGGGATATTTTCTAGGTTGCTGGCTGTGACATACCAGGGTCCAACTCATACTAATCAGCAGCTGTGTCACACCTGCATGAAACCTTGCAATGCCTTGCTGAAGTGGCTTCCACCTGGGCCACTCACAAACAACCATCTAGCATGCAAATTGCAGCCTGAGCATGTGAGTGTAACTGCAGCCTGGCCTGGAATAGTGGGGTTACACCCAGGCTCTCACCATCCTTGGTTATACTGCAGAGTGACCCCAACAGACTCCCCAGTCTTCTATTTCCTTCCAGAAATATATATCCTGTTCTGCCCAGCCATCTCCTGGACAATACAAGCTACACTGTCCATTATTTCTTTAATAGCATGCATGTAACTTAGTTTCTCAGACACTTCTATTTCAACACACTGGATGAAAAAACAATAAAAGAAAGTGTATTAGCTACAAAGATAATTTTTAGGTGAGTGCAAATAAGGAGGGATAGAACTGAGACATGGTTATAAGAAAAATATACTTATTTGTCTTGACCCATAGATGAAGCAGCAAAAGTCAAGATTAACAGCAAACCAATGGCGGATTTGCATAGAAGGCAGACATGGTTACAAGAAAAATAAAGCTAAAATGAAACTTGTCCCTAAGTTAGCAAATGATGTGAAATTCAAAGCAAAAGTTTATTCACCACATGCTTTCAGCAGTCTTACTGACCAAACAGGTTAGATCAGGACCCATCCACCAGTCCAATTGCTGCTTCCTTTATCCCTTCAGATGCAGTGAATCAATGGACAGAGAGAGAGAGAGACAGAGAGAGAGACAGAGAGAACAGTGCCTTGGGATATCTGCTCCATCTTTCCATAGTCCTATCCCCACTTTGAGAAACATTTCCACCTGGTTTCCAGAAGACAAAATGTCTATGTAGAAGGATGTTCCCTGCTGCTCTTTCCTCACGTTTTTGGGTTTCCTTTTATTCTTTTCCTGCTGCATAACTTTGATTACTGTTTAGATACAAAATTAAGTAGAACACACATTTCTTTGTTTAAGACAGACCAGTTAACAGCCTCAGTTTGGAACATGTATTAATAACACGATACAGTATAATCTTATTACTTCACAGACATTATCAAAAATATTGTATTCATATTTGTGATGAGAGCATGACTATTTCTAGCTGACACATATATTTATTTAGCATCTTACAATTGAGCTTTGTGTGTGGATAATACGCATACAGGAGGGATAGTTTTGTGAACTTCAGAAGTCCGTAGCATGCTGTGGTCTCCTCCTGAGTTTCTCTGGTCATCATGTGGTCACCACCAAGTAAAATGAGCGAACCGATCTTTCCTACTTTGGTGAGTAACCTAGCAAGGGAAGGACATAGGATACCATGGCCATTGGCATACTATAAATAGCTAGATAATCTGGAGTACTCTTACATGTCTTATAGGTTTTACGTTCCACCTATTGGGGCCAGGACAATGAGGTGATTCTGAAACCAGGAATGACTCAGAAGATATCAGCTACACTTGCACACAATTAGTACTTTTCACCTGTATCTAACTTTCTGTTCCTTTGATTACAAATTTATTGCAAAGGCTGATTGAAAAAATTTCTTGAGAAGTTTTTTTGGATGGGAAATTGGATTATTTTTTCCATGTAATTATTTTTTTCCCTGGAAATTATCAGCTTTCCATGAAAAAAGCCAAACTCCCCTCCTCCCTAAACCATGTCTGTTGGACTCTGGTGATGTTCCAGGGCAGTTCAGCAAGCAGAGAGACCATCATACATCATGGGAGGGAGGGATAGCTCAGTGGTTTGAGCATTGGCTTGCTAAACCCAGGGTTGTGAGTTTAATCATGGGGGGGGGGGCATTTAGGGAAGAGGCAAATATTGGGGTTGGTCCTGCTTTGAGCAGGGGGTTGGACTAGATGACTTCTAGTACCTCTGTCCCTTCCAACCCTGATATTCTATGATTCTATGGGGGATGAAGTCGAGCCTGGGAGCTTGGCCTATGGAAGTGATTGTTGGTGTGTGGTATCTGAGGCACCCCCATGATATTTCCAAGCTGGGGAATCTAGGAAGCGTAAACTAATAGGCCAAAAACGTTGGTCAAACTAACTGTGTATATGAAAGTGTATATGTATAAAGTGTATGTATAACTGTGTATATGGAAGTGATTGTTTGTGTGTGGTATCTGAGGCACCCCCATGATATTTCCAAGCTGGGAAATCTAGGAAGTGTAAACTAATAGGCCAAAAACTTTGGTCAAACTAACTGTGTATATGAAGCATAAGAAGAGAGTGAGGAAAATTCCATTAAGGGGCAATTGCAACAGCACAGCTTAAGAAATGTAACCATAACAGCTAAAAGTTAAATAAACGTTAACCGCAAAGAAAACACCTGTCAATAACAGGAAAAGCTTGTTTTGCAAAACTGCAAGTAAGGCAAAGCTACAGTTAAAGCTTACACTATATGCCAAATAAGAAAAATGCTGTTGAAGGAAGTGGGTTTGACAAATTGTGGTTTTCAGCAATATAAGCTTCTGTATTTCTGTTCACACCAGAGCACCTCTGGCTGACTCTCCCTGTATGTGTGTGCTTGAATAAAGGAGCCTTAGGTTTGTTCTGATCCAAACAGAACGTGTGGTTAATTTTCCACCACAATCTTGGTGGCGTGACTCGGATAGACAGCCGACCCCCAGAACCAGAGGACCGTGAGGAATTCCCCGCCAGACCCAGGGCCCATCTGAAAGGTAAGAGACCTTTTGAAATCACTATTGTGTGTTTCTGGTGGAGGACTGCCCCTAGGCTCTGGGTTTGGGTGAGTTGCACGCTCTATTTCGACTTTTGCTGTCAGACATGCCTGATGCCCTTGGGGTGGGTGAGAGTCCCATCCAGGTTTGGTTTCCCCGGGAACAGCCACTGAGTTTGGCTTGGCAGGTCATGGATAGACCTGGACAGGTCATGAATAGACTTGGTTCCATGTGCCAGTGTGAAAGTGAACGTCGGTAGACAGGTGTGAGTGTGGGTCACAGGAAGACGCCCAGAGCACCCTGCGAAGCCGTGAGCTCATGACCGGCAATGGGCCTGTCTGGGTCTAGGAGTGTGTGATCCCATCCCTTCTGTCCTCTGACGGTCTGTTTCCGTACCCTCTTTCCTCCCCTATCTCTTGTTCCCGCCTGAAGGCAGTTTGAAAAGCCACTGAGTGATCTGATCACCTCGCCCGAAGTGACAGAGTATGTGGCACCAGCCGATTCTCTTTGCTGAAGGGGGGCTGTAAGACAGTTGTGGAGGCCCTAAACAAACCTTCCCTGTGTGAGTGGGACGAGTGAAAGATCCGTAGGGATTCTGGGAGCCAGGAGGTCCAAAAGCGATTCCCTCACTCACCAGCTGAAATGGGGGCCGGTGAGTCAAAAAGGATCACCGTACCGCCAAAAGGCACACACTACTTCACTTACAAGTTTCTGGAAAAATTGGAATTGGTATACCAGAGATCGGGATAATTTAAGGGTAAAGAGAAAGTTTCGACCTTGACAAGGTTGTGCACCTCAGAAGTGCACGTCTGGCCAATGTCTTATTCCCCACTCCATCTCTTCACCTCTGTCCGTTTCTATCAGTCCTTTGTTTGACTGTCATGCTTTCCTCCAAAGCCCTTGTTCACCTGCTCACCTTTTCGGAAAAGACTTGCTGTGTAAGTTAAGTTGTATAATCTGCTGTACCCCAAAAGGTATGTATCTGGACATGCCTGATCCCACTCAAAATGAGGTCCTGGCAGTTTACAGGAGAAGACCAACCCCAGCCCTTCCTCTTTGCAACAGGAACTGCTGGCTAAGGTCTCTCCCTCCTTGTAAGCCTTGTGAGCCAATCATGCAAATCAGGCTGGGTGCACTGCATCTGCCCAACTCGTTAAGATTATCCTAAACCCAGCAAGACCCCTTCCTGAGGTGCAGAAGTATCCTCTATCAAAACAGGCCAAGGGAAAATCCAGCCTGTTCTTACCTCCTGCATTCAGCAAGGAATCATTATTCCTATGGTCAGTGATTGTAGCTCCCCCATTTTACCATGCTGTTAATACTGCTGTACTCCCTACCTTTCCCATTGTCCCTAGCCCTGCTACTATCCTTTCCTACAAAGCACCGGTGCTGAGGGGTTGTTACCGCCTCAAATAAGAGAAAGGTTGTATTAAGTCCGGACATAAATAATTAAGGTTATTGTTAAATAAGATGAATCTAGATATGAGAAATAAATGTGTGTATAAATAAATAAAAGGGGGGTTAGTCAAAAAGCCCACCCTTCTTGCTAAATTGGTAATGAAACAATGCCTGTGTCCATGGAAAGAAATAATGCAAGAAAAAAAAAGAGAAAAGAAAAAGACAAGCAGGCAACCACAGTAGAGGAAGTTAAAAGAAAGAAAGTGAGAGGTTAACTCTGTAGTTAGTGGAGGAAATTAAACAGTGAAACTTTGTACGGATGTTAAAAGAAGGTGTTATAAAAAGAAAATTCTTGGTTTCTTTGCAGCCATTCCTTTGAAGAAAGGGCACATTTCTCTGGAAGAATTTCTGCAAATAATCGAGGCAAAAGGTTATTTAAGTGAAAACATTTAACTATGAACAAGTTAGTCAAATTAGCTAAAAAACACTCCTGGTGTGTACAATCTTTGTTTATAAGTTTAAGATAAATTGGTGTTGTTTTCAAATTGTAAAACCAAAAAATACTTTTGCCAGACAAAAGAAACTAGTGTTGTTTAATTTTGGTATTTAGCATTTAATCCTTAAGGTGACTTAATGCTTTACAAGTTTTAAAATGTTTTTAAATAAAGACCAAAGTTGTGGCTGCAGCAGGACAGTCAAAGCCAGAAAAATGGAAAAAGATTTTGAATCTGTTTTGGTAACCTGCCTATAAAACAAATACAGGAAAATAAGGGGAGTAATTGCTCAGTTTTGCCTGCAATCAGAAATGGTATTTGTAAATAAAAATAATATTTTAAGCAATACTGCCAACAGTGTGTAATCTGCCAGGAACATAGTGTTGGTAAAGCTGTCAAGGTTAGGCAGACAGCACATCCCCCTTCCTGGGGACCTTTTGTAAATGTTCAAATGGATTTTATTTAAATGTCTAAATGTTGTAATTATAAGTATGTTGGTTTTAGTTCATGTATATTCCAACTGGGTTGTGGCCTTTCCCTATAAAAAGGCAGAGGCCAAAACTATTGTAAAACTTTGTTTAAGGATTTTGTACCACAATTTGGCATACCTGTGAGTAGCAACAGTGATAGTGGACCCAATGTTATTGAACAAATTATAAGAAGTTATGTGTAGCTTTACAGATCCAACACAATCTCCACTGCCCCCACCATTCTGCAGATCTGCTCAGCCGAGGACCGGGGAAAAGCCTTCTCCACCTGCACTTTCCACTTGACCGCTGTGGTTCTGCTTTTAACACCCTCCTCTTCATGTATTTATCTCCCACCTCCAGCTATTTCATGGACAGAGACAAAGTGACCTCAGTGTTTTACATGCTGGTGATCCCGATGTTGAACCTTCTCATCTACAGCTTGAGGAGCACGGAGGTGAAGGACATCCTGAGGAAAGCAATGAGTAAACTCCTAACCAATTCTTGAATCTTTTAAACTCTGTATTGCTTTAGTGGTGGAGTAGGAAACAGGTGAATACAATTCCCATCCAATTACAAAGTAATTTTGCAGAGCCCGTGGGAGTATTGTTCATTATTGAGTGTTATTATTATTAATTTGTATTCCAACAAGGTCTGCAGGCCCCAACTGAGATCAGTGGACAAAACCTGAGGAAGACTCACAGGTCCAGAAAAAGGGAGTGATTTTATAAGCTGGTGGCTAGGGGAACCCATCCAGATGGTGAAATGTTCAACTTCACATCTCAGGAGATCGGGTGGCAGTTCCAAAGGGGTTTCTGTGACCCAACCCGTCACACAGAGTTTAGGAATAAAATTGCAAAACAATGTGTGTGGGGAGGTGGCGGGGGGCGGGGGGCGGGGGGGGTGGGAGGACAGCAGAAGAACCTATGGACTTCAATTGTAAGAACCCATGAAAGGATGGTTTAAGTTGGACATTAGGAAAAACATCCCAACAGTGAGGGTGGCTAAGCACTGGAATAACTTGACCAGGAAGGTTGTGGAATCTCCACCACTGGGGATTTTTAAGAGCAGGTTGGACAAACACATGTCAGGGATGGTCTAGATAATACTCAGTTGTCCTGTGAGTGCAGGGGAGTGGACTAGATGACCTCTCGAGGGCCTTCCAGTCCTATTATTCTATGATCTCACAAGGAGCCCCGCAGTGTTAGCTTGTACTGACCCTAAGTGTCATTCTTCCATTGACCTAGCTACTACCTCTCAGGGACGTGGATTAACTAAGGAAAGGAAAGGAAAGGAAAAAACCCTTCCATCAATGGGGAAAAGATCTATACTATGGCGCTGCTGCACATCATAGTCGAGTCAATGTAACGGCTTTAATATAGATATTCCCTGTATCGATTGGTGAGTTTTCCCCTTTCCCATTAAAGCTATTTTTCTCTCCTTTTCCATCTTTCTTCTCCATCCTTTTAAAGCTCTTTCTTTCTTTTGATAGGTAAATATGTTCACAAAAGTTGAAATTTCTCCTCAGAATAATTCCTTCTGACCCCTCCCATGAATGTAATTTCAATTAATGGCTGAAATGCTCTGAAATTTGACTTGTTTGCCCATGGCTTGGTGGTACCTCTTTGTTTTTCCTCCCTTCACTTACAATGATTTGAGGATGGAAGCAGTACCAGCTCAGAACCCTAAAATCAGACTAAGAGTCAAATCTTTCTCTGTTTGCTAACCACACCAACATTATCCTTAATACCTCTAGAGCTGCTAACTTGGGAGCAGAGGTTAAATTTGGCTTTGATTACTTTGAAATTTGCTCCCTAGAGCATTTTTGCTCCCAGGACAACAGGTGAGGACAGCATATGCAATTAATGTTGTCGCCGTGTCTTTCCTTGTGTAAATGCAACACCGACGGCGAGAACATCAGCTGGTCTGGATTGCTGTCTCTCCTGTTAGGACATTTTAACACAATACAAAACAGAAGAGACTGTATTCCACTTTATTTGTTGGTCACCTCTCCAAATATCTCTTTAAGTAATTCCCCAGCGTTGGGACACAGAGATGTTTAGAAATCAGTGAATTTCTTCTGGACTAATCATTTATTGTCAAAAACAATACCGCTTGTATTGACCTGAAACTGTTCACAGATGTGTTACAAATGTGCCTAACAGCTTTGTCCAAAAAAAATGTGTGTGTGCGGGGAGAGAATTTTCATGCCGGTTGCAACACAGCCACTATAGGAGGTGTTGGTGGTCCTTCCCTTTGTAATTTTTATCCCAATAGTTGGGGTGTTCACCTGTGAGGTGGTAGATCCTGGTTCATTTCCCCCTTCTCTCCAGTGCTGGGCAAAGCTCTGTGTGACATTGCACTCCATGTGCTTTATGAAAATATGCTTCTGAATAAGACATCACTGGAATATTCTTTATGCTAAGTGCCCCATGTAACATGTCATTATAAAGGTTATAATCCACTAAGTGTGTTCATCCTATTTGTTTACATGGATTATTCATTATCCATGTTTACATGGATTATTTCTATGTCTGGAGTTAGGAGAATAAGATATAAACTTGTATTACTGATGTAGACAAATTAAGTGGAGGCCATTAAAGGTGCTTCAGAATCAATGAACTGTGAATGACTTTGTTTCACTGCAAGCCTTCCTGTGTACATGTGGGACAAATGAGGAAGAATGCAACTTGGTGTCTTATTGTGACATGTGACCATGTCACCCAATACTGAGCTCCATCTTGAAGCTGGTACTTTTCCTCAGGGGGGTTGAATTCAAAGCAAAGGCTTCCCTCCTTGGGGATGTTCTATAGAAAGTGGGGAAGCTAACAATGAGTGTCTTCAGCTGGCTTAAGAGATGGCCTCCCCACCCCACAGAGAGACCTTCAAGCACCTAGAAACATAAGAACTGTAACGACAGGGGTGGGTGAGAACAGGCTGGACCCAGGTCAGAGAAGGCATCTGATCTGAGAAGGATTTTACCAGAAATCACAACTTAGGTGAGAAGTTGACTGATTTCTGTGTGTATTAAGCTTAGCCTTGCACATTTTACTTTGAGATTTACTTTGTTCTATCTGTTATGACTTAAAATCACTTGAATCCTACTTTTTATACTTAATAAAATCACTTTTGTTTATTTATAAATTCAGTATGAGTAATTGTTACCTTTCCTACCTTGGGGAGTAACCTAGCAGGAGAAGGACATAGGATATGATGGTGATTGGCATGCTATAAAGAGCGAAATAATCTGGAGTACTCTTACAAAAATCTGGAGTACTCTTGTGGGCAGACAGCTATGCATATCTTTCTTTCAGTTATATAGGGGGTGAAATGTATCATTTTACCCTGGATATGCTTCATACAGAGTAAAATGGATTTATTTGTGGTTTATATCCGATTGGGAGCTAGGGGTCTGCATGCTGGAGCCAGGCATCCTGCTGAGATGGTTTCAGTCTAGATCTGCATTTTTGGGGGTGTGGCCCAGACCCTTGATCTGTGTTGCAGCAGGCTAGCATGTCTGGCTCAACAAGGCAGAGCTCTGGAGGCTCAGGGTGGCAGGGAAAACAGCACATCAGATGACAGGAGGGAGGGAGGGGAGTGCCATGCTTGGAGATACTTTGTTGCAACATCTGCAGAGGTGCTGCAGAGATCTTCATTGTTAACCACCAATGACCAAAATATGAAGGGGAATTCAGTCACCTCAGTTTCGTATTATATTCAAATGCCTCATGGGAGAGACAGTGATCGAGACCAGCTGACTCTCTGGCCCTCTGTGTTCCATTTCCACAAGGAAAGTCACAACAACAACAACATTAATTGAATGTGCTGTGCACACTTGTTGTCCTGGGAGCAAAGATGATCCAGGGAGCAAATCTCAAAGTCATCCCAGGAAGCAGCTCCAGAGGTATTAAGGGTAATGCTGGTGTGGTTAGCAAACAGGAAAAGATTCAACTCTGATTTTAGGGTTCTGATTCTAGGGTTCTGAGCACCTACTGCTTTCATCCTCAATGTAAGTGAAGAGAGGAAAAACAAAGAGATACCATCAAGTCTTGGCAAACAAGTCAGTTTCAGAACATTTCAGCCTTTAATTGAAATTACAGTGAGCCAGTCACGGGAGGGAGAGGAAGGAATTATTCTGAGAGGAGAAATTTCAAATTTTCTGAACATATTTACCATTCAAAAGAAGGAAAGAGCTTTACAAGGGAGGGAGAAGAATGATGGAAAAGGATAGAGAAATATCTTTAATAGGAAGGTGGAAAACTCCCCCATCAATTCAGGGAATGTCTATACTAAGGCCATTACATTGACTCAGCTATGGTGTACAGCAGTGCCGTAGTGTAGATGCTTTCCACATTGATGAAAGGGTCTTTCTTTAGATGAAGTTAATCCACATCTCCGAGAGGCAATAGTTACCTCAATGGAAGAATTACACCGAGGGTCAGTAAAAGCTAACTGCCTCGCACAGGGTGTGAAAAGATTCCCCACTCTGTTTGACAGAGCTCTGTTCATCTAACGTTTAAGCATAAACCAGGCCTCAGGAAAGCTGCCGATGGAAAAGACTAGTTAGGAAGTCTAGTCCTATCTCTCTGTTATTTCAGCAGAATCCTCTTCGGTTTTTTTTGTTCAGACTAGTTGGAAATATTCCAGCTATCCCAGCTTCCCCATAGAGACTTTTCTGCTTTCTCACTGAGCTCAGTGTCAGGCTGTGTGTGTCTTTGGTGTGCAGTTGGCACTGTGTGTGTTGTGTTTATTGGGCACTCTGTGTGTGTGCTTATTGGGCATTCTGTGTGTATGTGCTTGGTGTGCGGTGGACACTATGTATGTGCATGTGTTGGGGGGTACAGTGGAGCTGAATGTCAAATGGAGGCAGTTGCGTGTCCCTTGCCCTGCCCACGGCTCAGGCTGGTGTCCCCCCTCTTCTCAGTGCAGGGCTCCTTGTAAGATTATAGAATCACAGGACTCGAAGGTACCTCGTGAGATCATCTATTCCACTCCGCTGCACTCATGGCAGTTCTAAGTATTATCTAGACTATCCCTGACAGGTGTTTGTCTGACCTGCTCTTAAAAATCTCCAATGGTGGAGATTCCACAACCTTCCTAGCCTAGTTAATCCAGTGCATAGCCACTCTCACTGTTGGGATGTTTTACCTCATCTCCAAACTAAACCGCCGATTCTTGTCCTACACTGCACCCCCAGATACATTGCTTTCCAGTTTTATTCCTAAACTCTGCTTCACAGAGTATAAATTACAGGAAATAAATAAAATTAAGAAAAGAATAATCGGGAGGGAGCTGGCCTGCTCGGAGATATTTTGGAGCAGCTTCTGCAGAGATGCTGCGGAGATCTTCAGAGTTAACCACCAGTTTGGGGAATATCCTCCTTTTTGCAGCCTGCTCTGACCTTGGCATTTTCAGTGAGGAGTGCCCCAGGCACCTCTGGGTCACAGGAGGCAGAAAGCCAGGAGGAGGAGTTATGAGCATGAGTCTTAGAGGAAGTAGGGACACAGTGTTTCCTGGGCACAGACCTGGGGTGACAGACTTTGGAGTTTCTGAATACTGAGGTTGTTGGTTGTTTCTACTGGTGTTCAGGGAAGCAGGACGTTGTGTACATTCTCTGAAACCCCACGCCCACAGATTATACCAAAGAATATAGCTGACTTGGATCATCTATACTTCCTCCTAATACAATCGGCCCTGCAATGCCTCACATGTTGGCAGCACTTAGGAGAAGGGGGCACCAACATTCCCTAGAGCACTGATAATACCAGGAAAGCCTGAAGACCCATGGGGGATAATTTCTGTTACCATAGTAAAGAAGGGAAAAGTCGTTACTGGGACTGTATTGGATCTCCTTGGAGGTAGGTGATGACCACAATGTCCTTGTGCATCTGCAGCCATGGATCAGTGCATGGGCCCATCCCTGTGGTGACCTCACCCTTTCATGTCAATCAAACACTATTGTCAGTCAGCACCACACCTTTGGAGTTACTGGGACATTTTCTAGGTTGGTGGCTGTGACATACCAGGGTCCAACCCAGACTAATCAGCAGCTGTGTCACACCTGCCTGCTACCTTGCAATGCTTTGCTGAAGTGGCTTCCATCTGGGCCACTCAAAAACAACCGTGAAGCATGGAAATCATACCTGAGGCATGTGTGTGTAACTGCAGCCTGCCCAGGAATAGTTGGGTTACACTCAGGCATTCCCCACCCTTGGTTATACTGCAAGGTGACCCCAGCACACTTCCCATTCTTAAATTTCCCTCCCGAAATGTACGTCCTGTGATGCCCAGTCCATTATTTTTTTTTCTCAGCACTAACATGCCTGCAATTCTCAGACATTTCTATTTAAACACACTGGATTAGATAAAAGAATAAAACAAAGTTTATTGAACACAAAGATAGATTTTCAGTGAGTGCAAATGAAAAGGCAGAGAAGTCAGACATGGTTACAAGAAAAATAGAGCTAGAATGCAACTTGTGCCTAAGTTAATAAATGATGTGAAATTCAAAGCAAAAGTTTCCTCACCACATGCTCTCAGCAGTCTTACTGACCAAACTTCTTAAGTCAGGATCCCTTAAAACCTGATTCACAGGAGAGGGGTCTGTCCTTTTAAATGCACATTTTTCACCCTCCTTCTGGGAAAAAGTCTCCCTACAAAAGGTGGACAGCCTCTCTGACTCCCCCCCAACCTTCCATCTTGACTTCGCTCTCTGGGCTTCCGTCTGGGTCAGACTCTCCTGCGTCTCCCAGAAGGGAAAGTGTCCCTGGTCCAGCTGTTGGCTCACAGCTATCAGCAAGGACAGACCCTTCCCTGGCCAGCAAAATCCCGCTCTTTCCCTCAGGTTGGGCTTGCTTCCAGCTACAGAATCCCTGGGGTCTGTTCCCACCACAGCGGTTACCAGGACCTCAACCTCCACCTATGGGGTACATGTTTCTGTGCACCCCAGAGCAGGGCCTGTCCCATGCCGACCTGCAACTTCCTGGCAGTCAGCAGCTGGGATGGCCTCCTTGTTACAGGTGGAACATTCCCTCCCCTAGGCAGATGATCAGAGGACAGGAGCTGGCTTTGTCCAGCCCCTCCCGCAAGGACTTGCCTTGAGCCCCAGAGCTACAGGAACTGGATACAGACATTCCTGCCCCCAAAGCTGCATGCTTCACTGCTACAGAGGAATTTAAGAGACTCTCTCCTATTCCCCCACTAGCCCATGTGTCTTCAAACACACACCCCCCCCCTGGGGCTTTGATCACAAGATTCCTTCCCGCTGTTAACCAAGCCAGGGACAGATTCCACCACATCAAAGAAATGATTCCCCAGTCGAAACAGTGAAAGATTATGTGCCACTGTGGCAACAGTCAGCTCAGCCTGCAAATCACCAGTTTCCGTGTGTACCTTAGCTAAAGGGGCAAGGACTTTCTAACCTCCCACCAGTTCTAATTCTGCCATTTTCCATGGCAACAAATCCTTCTCCTGGATCAGGTCCCTCCTGACCACAGAAATCTCTGCACTCATGTCCCTCAATCCTAGGAGAACTTTCCCATTCAGTTTAACAGCATGCATATACTCACTGCTTGGCTGGGTGGAAGCCCCCTTTACAAATCCTGGGTGGAAGGAGGCAGCAGCCTGGCTCTGAGAAGCAGCAGCTTCATGTGTTACCTGCTGCCTGTTCCCACTCAGCAAAGGATATTTATTCCTCAGGTGCTCAGTGGACTCACAATCCGCGCACCTCTTGGCTCCTCTGCGCGTACAGGAGACTTTGGATGACTAACAGGGGAATGGGGAGGTGAACGCCCAGCCTCCTCTTTCCCTGTGGTAAAACAGTGATTCTGCTTCCCCAACCCTATCTCCCTCTGCCCCTGGTTTCTGTTTAGTTGCAGCTTGTGATGGCTCAAAAGAGTCTGCAAACTCAGCCAATCCACCCACTGCATCCACCTTTTTGTCCCACAGATTGTGTTTTACATCATTATTGCACATATTCAGGAATTGTTCCTGATTAACCAAATCACACATTCCTTCCAAGCTTGTAATGTCTATTCCCCTCACCCAACTATCGAACAAATCTCTCATTTCATTTCCATAAGCCACATTACTCAATCCAGATCATAGAATTATAGAATCATAGAATATCAGGGTTGGAAGGGACCTCAGGAGGTCATCTAGTCCAACCCCCTGCTCAAAAGCAGGACCCATATCCAATTAAATCATCCCAGCCAGGGCTTTGTCAAGCCTGACCTTAAAAACTTCTAAGGAAGGAGATTCCACCATCTCCCTAGGAAACACATTCCAGGGTTTCATCACCCTCCTAGTGAAAAAGTTTTTCCTAATATCCAACCTGAACCTCCCCCACTGCAACTTGAGACCATTAATCCTTGTCCTGTCCTCTTCCACCACTGACAATAGTCTAGAACCATCCTCTCTGGAACCACCTCTCAGGTAGTTGAAAGCAGCTATCAAATCCCCCCTCATTCTTCTCTTCTGCAGACTAAACAATCCCAGTTCCCTCAGCCTCTCCTCATAAGTCATGTGTTCCAGACCCCTAATCATTTTTGTTGCCTTTCGCTGGACTCTCTCCAATTTTTCCACATCCTTCTTGTAGTGTGGGGCTCAAAACTGGACACAGTACTCCAAATGAGGCCTCACCAATGTCGAATAGAGGGGGATGATCACATCCCTCGATCTGCTCGCTATGCCCCTACTTATACATCACAAAATGCCATTGGCCTTCTTGGCAACAAGGGCACACTGCTGGCTCATATCCAGCTTCTCATCCACTGTCACCCCTAGGTCCTTTTCCGCAGAACTGCTGCCTAGCCATTCGGTCCCTAGTCTGTAGCTGTGCATTGGGTTCTTCCGTCCTAAGTGCAGGACCCTGCACTTATCCTTATTGAACCTCATCAGATTTCTTTTGGCCCAATCCTCCAATTTGTCTAGGTCCCTCTTTATCCTATACCTGCCCTCGAGCGTATCTACCACTCCTCCCAGTTTAGTATCATCCGCAAATTTGCTGAGAGTGCAATCCACACCATCCTCCAGATCATTTATGAAGATATTGAACAAAACCGGCCCCAGGACCGACCTGTGGGGCACTCCACTTGACACCGGCTGCCAACTAGACATGGAGCCATTGATCACTACCCGTTGAGCCCGACAATCTAGCCAACTTTCTACCCACCTTATGGTGCATTCATCCAGCCCATACTTCCTTAACTTGCTGACAAGAATACTGTGGGAGACCGTGTCAAAAGCTTTGCTAAAGTCAAGATACAATACATCCACTGCTTTCCCTTCATCCACAGAACCAGTAATCTCATCAGAGAAGGTGATTAGATTAGTGAGGCATGACCTTCCCTTGGTGAATCCATGCTGACTGTTCCTGATCACTTTCCTCTCATCTAAGTGCTTCAGGATTGATTCTTTGAGGACCTGCTCCATGATTTTTCCGGGGACTGAAGTGAGGCTGACTGGCCTGTAGTTCCCAGGATCCTCCTTCTTCCCTTTTTTAAAGATTGGCACTACATTAGCCTTTTTCCAGTCTTCTGGGACTTCCCCTGTTCACCATGAGTTTTCAAAGATAATGGCCAATGGCTCTGCAATCACAGCCGCCAGTTCCTTTAGCACTCTCGGATGCAACTCATCCGGCCCCATGGACTTGTGCACGTCCAGTTTTTCTAAATAGTCCCTAACCACCTCTTTCTCCACAGAGGGCTGGCCATCTATTCCCCATGTTGTGATGCCCAGCGCAGCAGTCTGGGAGCTGACCTTGTTCGTGAAGAAAGATGCAAAAAAAGCATTGAGTACATTAGCTTTTTCCACATCCTCCGTCACTAGGTTGCCTCCCTCATTCAGTAAGGGGCCCACACTTTCCTTGGCTTTCTTCTTGTTGCCAACATACCTGAAGAAACCCTTCTTGTTACTCTTAACATCTCTCGCTAGCTGCAGCTTCAGGTGCGATTTGGCCCTCCTAATTTCATTCCTACATGCCCGAGCAATATTTTTATACTCTTCCCTGGTCATATGTCCAACCTTCCACTTCTTGTAAGCTTCTTTTTTATGCTTAAGATCTGCTAGGATTTCACCGTTAAGCCAAGCTGGTCGCCTGCCATACTTACTATTCTTTCGACACATCGGGATGGTTTGTCCCTGTAACCTCAACAGGGATTCCTTGAAATACAGCCAGCTCTCCTGGAAAATACAGCCAGCTCTCCTGATCCCCGCTTAAGACTCCTGAATTTAACCCTGTAGGTTTCAGGTGTAATCAGAAACTGTTTCAAAACCAATTTCTTAAATTTACCATAATTTGAAGCATCATCAATACGCATCTTATTGAATATGTCCAGAGCTCTTCAAGTCAATTTTCCTACCAATGTGGTCATTTTTTGATTGTCAGGAATTGTATGGAGGGTGCACAAAGGTGATGAAATATTCACTGGACTCATCATACTGCTGACATATTCACTCCCATTTGTGTATTTTTGGGGAAGTGGGGCCAGCTGCTGGTGGGTTTTATCTCTTCGACTCCATAACAGCGAGTTCATGCTTCTGGGCCTCAATCTGGGCCTGTATTTCTCTGTCTCTTCAGTCCAAGGATCATTTGTTGCTGGCTGCCTCTGCTTCCCTAGCCCTTTTGTGGACAGCTTCTTCCCTGGCTGCCTCTGCCTCTTTGAGCTTCAATTGAAACTGCAGGTCCTTTGCCTTCTCTTCTGTTTCCAGTCTGGCCAGCTCTACCTTAGCAGCTACCTCACTGGTAGTCATTTTCCCGCTTTCTTGTGCTGGGCCACACCCCCTCTGCAGTTCACTGAAACTGAGATTCACTCAGTTCAGGGGCCTCTTTGTTAACAGAGACTTTCCCAGTCCCCAGTTTTCAGCCTTTCCAGGCAGTCTGCAACTTAGAATCATAGAATATCAGAGTTGGAAGGGACCTCTGGAGGTCATCTAGTCCAACCCCCTGCTCAAAGCAGGACCAATCTGCAACTAAATCATCCCAGCCAGGGCTTTGTCAAGCCTGACCTTAAAAACTTCTAAGGAAGGGGATTCCACCACCTCCCTAGGTAACGCATTCCAGTGTTTCACCACCCTCCCAGTGAAAAAGTTTTTTTCTAATATCCAACCTAAATCTCCCCCACTGCAACTTGAGACCATTACTCCTTGTCCTGTCATCCGATATCACTGAGAATAGTCTAGATCCATCCTCTTTGGATTCATCTTTCAGGTAGTTAAAAGTACCTATCAAATCCCTGCTCATTCTTCTCTTCCGTAGACTAAACAATCCCAGTTTCCTCAGCCTCTCCTCATAAGTCATATGTTCCAGACCCCTAATCATTTTTGTTGCCCTTCGCTGGACTCTCTCCAATTTTTCCACTTCCTTCTTGTAGCGTGGGGCCCAAAACTGGACACAGTATTCCAGACAAGGCCTCACCAATGTCGAATAGAGGGGGATGATCACATCCCTCGATCTGCTCGCTATGCCCCTACTTATACATCCCAAAATGCCATTGGCCTTCTTGGCAACAAGGACACACTGTTGACTCATATCCAGCTTCTCATCCACTGTCACCCCTAGGTCCTTCTCTGCAGAACTGCTGCCTAGCCATTCGGTCCCTAGTCTGTAGCGGTGCATTGGATTCTTCCGTCTTAAGGGCAGGACTCTGCACTTGTCCTTGTTGAACCTCATAAGATTTCTTTTGGCCCAATCCTCCAATTTGTCTAGGGCCCTCTGTGTCCTATCCCTACCCTCCAGTGTATCTACCACTCCTCCCAGTTTAGTGTCACCTGCAAACTTGCTGAGGATTGAATCCACACCATCCTCCAGATCATTAATGAAGATATCGAACAAAACCAGCCCGAGGACAGACACTTGGGGCACTCCGCTAGATACTGGCTGCCATCTAGACATGGAGCCATTGATCACTAACCGTTGAGCCTGACAATCTAGCCAACTTTCTACCCACCTTGTAGTGCATCCATCCAGCCCATACTTCTTTAACTTGCTGACAAGAATACTGTGGGAGACAGTGTCAAAAGCTTTGCTAAAGTGAAGGAATAACACGTCCACCACTTTCCCTTCATCTACAGAACCAGTGATCTCATCATAGAAGGCAATTAGATTAGTCAGGCATGACTTGCCCTTGGTGAATCCATGCTGACTGTTCCTGATCATCTTCCTCTCATCTAAGTGCTTCAGAATTGATTCCTTGAGGACCTGCTCCATGATTTTTCTGGGGACTGAGGTGAGGCTGACTGGCCTGTAGTTCCCAGGATCCTCCTTCTTCCCTTTTTTAAAGATTGGCACTACATTAGCCTTTTTTCCAGTCTTCTGGGACTTCCCCCGATCGCCATGAGTTTTCAAAGATAATGGCCAATGGCTCTGCAATCACAGCCGCCAATTCCTTTAGCACTCTCGGATGCAACACATCCAGTCCCCTGTACTTGTGCACGTCCAGCTTTTCTAAATAGTCCCTAACCACTTCTTTCTTCACAGAGGGCTGGCCACCTCCTCCCCATGCTGTGCTGCCCAGTGCAGTCTTTTGGGAGCTGACCTTGTTTGTGAAGACAGAGGCAAAAAAAGCATTGAGTACATTAGCTTTTTCCACATCCTCTGTCACTAGGTTGCCTCCCTCATTCAGTAAGGGGCCCACACTTTCCTTGGCTTTCTTCTTGTTGCCAACATACCTGAAGAAAGTCTTCTTGTTACTCTTAACATCTCTCGCTAGCTGCAACTCCAGGTGTGATTCCGCCTTCCTGATTTCACTCCTACATGCCCGAGCAATATTTTTATACTCATTCCTGCTCATTTGTCCAACCTTCCACTTCTTGTAAGCCTCTTTTTTGTGTTTAAGATCAGCAAGGATTTCACTGTTAAGCCAAGCTGGTTGCCTGCCATATTTACTATTCTTTCTACACATCGGGATGGTTTGTCCCTGTAACCACAATAAGGATTCTTTAAAATACAGCCAGCTCTCCTGGACTCCTTTCCCTCTCAAGTTATTCTCCCAGGGGATCCTGCCCATCAGTTCCTGGAGGGAGTCAAAGTCTGCTTTTCTGAAGTCCAGGGTCTGTATTCTGCTGCTTTCCTTTCTTCCTTGTGTCAGGATCCTGAACTCGACCATCTCATGGTCACTGCCTCCCAGGTTCCCATCCACTTTTGCTTCCCCTACTAATTCTTCCCGGTTTGTGAGTGGCAGGTCAAGAAGAGCTCCCCCCCTAGTTGGTTCCTCCAGCACTTGCACCAGGAAATTGTCCCCTACATTTTCCAAAAACTTTCTGGATTGTCTGTGCACCACTGTATTGCTCTTCCAGCAGTTATCAGGATGATTGAAGTCACCCATGAGAACCAGGGCGTGCGATCTAGTAGGTTCTGTGAGTTGCCGGAAGAAAGTCTCATCCACCTCATCCCCCTGGTCTGGTGGTCTATAGCAGACTCCCACCACGACATCACCCTTGTTGCTCACGCTTCTAAACTTCACCCAGAGACTCTCAGGTTTTTCTGCAGTTTCATACCGGAGCTCTGAGCAGTCATACTGCTCCCTTACATACAGTGCAACTCCCCCACCTTTTCTGGCCTCCCTGTCCTTCCTGAACAGTTTATACCCATCCATAAGAGTACTCCAGTCATGTGAGTTATCCCACCAAGTCTCTGTTATTCCAATCACATCATAATTCCTTGACTTTGCCAGGACCTCCATTTCTCCCTGCTTGTTTCCCGGGCTTTGTGCATTTGTATATAGGCACTTGAGATAACCCGCTGATCACCCCTCATTCTCAGTATGAGGCAGAGGCCCTCCCCTCTCACACACTCCTGCTTGTGCTTCCTCCTGGTATCCTGCTTCCCCACCTACCTCAGGGCTTTGGTCTCCTTCCCCCGGTGAACCTAGTTTAAAGCCCTCCTCACTAGGTTAGCCAGCCTGCTCACGAAGATGCTCTTCCCTGTCTTCGTTAAGTGGAGCCGGTCTCTGCCTAGCACTCCTCCTTCTTGGAACACCATCCCGTGGTCGAAGAATCCAAAGCCTTCTCTCCAACACCAGCTGCGTAGCCATTCATTGACTTCCACGATTCAATGATCCCTACCCCGGCCTTTTCCTACCATGGGGAGGATGGACGAGAACAACACTTGTGCCTCATACTCCTTTTTCCTCCTTCCCAGAGCCACGTAGTCTGCAGTGATCCGCTCAAGGTCATTCTTGGCAGTATCTTTGGTGCCCACGTGGAAAAGCAGGAAGAGGCAGCGGTCCGAGGGCTTGATGAGTTTTGGCAGTCTCTCCATCACATAGTGAATCTTAGCCCCTGGCAAGCAGCAGGCTTCTCTGTTTTCCCGGTCAGGGTTCTGCAGTTCTAGCTTCTTTTGATCTTCACTCTTACTTATTTTGCTTACTTTTCTGTCCTTATTTCCTTTACCTGAAATAAGCAATCAGAAACTAACAAAACAGTAATCACTTTGTCTATTCTCCACCCACAACAGCCAAAATTCACTTAAAATCACTACCAGAGTCTCAAAGCTATCAGCTGTGCACAGATCCTGCTCAGCTACACCACTGTGACGTGTTGGGTCACAGAAACCCCTTTGGGACTGCCACCCGATGTCCTGAGTCTCCCCCAGAGCCTGTTTTCCCAGCCAGCTTGGGACTTCAGTACCTTACCATGTCTGAGCTAGACACGCTTCCCTGCTGCAAACCCAGATCCAAGTCTCAACCACTTCCCCCACAAGCTGCAGGCTTCACTGAAAACAGCTTAAGAAGTACTCCGGTCTCCAGCACTCAGATATCCAGCTCCCAATGGGGTCCAAACCCCAAAAAAATCAGTTTTACTCTGTACAAAGCTTATACAGGGTAAACTCATAAACTGTTTGCCCTTTATAACACTGATAGTGAGATAGCACTAACATTCCTGCAACTTAGCTTCTCAGATATTTCTATTTAAACACACTGGATTAGATAAAACAATAAAAAACAAAGTTTATTGACTACAAATAAGGAGGCATAGAAGTCAGAGATGGTTTCAAGAAAAATAAAGCTAGAATGCAACTTCTTCCTAAGTTAACAAATGATGTGAAATTCAAAGCAAAAGTTTCCTCACCACATGCTCTCAGCAGTCTCACTGACCAAACATCTTCGGTCAGGACCCATCCCGCAGTCCAATGGCTGCTTCCTTTCTCCCTTCAGATGCAGAATCAATGGGCAGAGAGAGGGAGAGAGAGAGAGCGGTGCCTTGGGATGTCTGCACCTTCTTTTTAGAGTCCTATTCCCCCTTTGAGAAATATTTCCACCTGTTTACCGTAAGACGAAGTGTCTTTGTGGAAGGGTGTTCCCCGATGCTTTTTCCTCACCTATTTAGATACATAATTAAGTAGAACACACATTTCTTTGTTTGAGACAGAGCAGTTTGCCATCTTCAGTTTTGAACATGTATTTATAACACAATACAGTGTAATCTTATAACTTCACATCCATAATATAAAAATATTATCAATATTTATGAGGAGAGCATGACTATTTTTTTTGACTCATAGATTTATTTAGCATCTTATAGCTGAGCTCTGTGTGCAGATAATATGCATGCAAGATGGACAGTTTTGTGAACTTCACAAGACCATAGCATGCTGTGGCCTCCCCCTGAGCTCCTCTGGTCATCATGTGGCCAGCATCAAGCAAAATGAGTGAACCTATCTTTCCTACTTTGAGGAGTAACCTAGCAAGGGAAGGACATAGGATAGCATGGTGATTGGAGTGCTATAAATAGCTAGATAATCTGGAGTACTCTTACATGTCTTAAAGGTTTTACATTCCACCTACTGGGGCCAGGACAATGAGGTTACTCTCAAACCAGGAATGACAGAGAAGATATCAGCTACACCTGCAAACAGTTACTACGTTTCACCTGATCTAACTTTCTGGTCCTTTGATTCCAAATTTGATGCTAAGGCTGGTTGAAAATTTTTCTTGAGAAGTTTTTTTGAGAGGAAATTGGATTTTCGGTTTAACTATTTTTTCCAAGGAGTTATCTTTTCCCTGGAAATTATAAGCTTTCCATCAAAATACCAAACACCCATCCTCCCTAACCATGGCTGTGGGACTCTGGTGATGTTCCAGGTCAGTTCAGCAAGAGGAGAGTCCATCATGCATCATGGAAGATGTAGTCCAGCCTGGGAGCCTGGCCCATGGATTGTTGGTGTGTAGTGTCTGAGGTACCCTGATGGTATTTCCGAGTCAAATGATTAAGTTTTTACTGAGAAGATTTTGGTCTTCACAAAAAAAAAAAACAAAACAAAACAAAAAAAACATCCTTTGTGGCTCAGGTCTACACAATACCCAGCCTGAAGTGAAAACAGCAGGAAGAAATACACCCCTAACCTCGTACTCTGTAAATGTGGCATAAATTCCATCATTTAATAAACCAGTAAGAAAGAGTCAGTCAAATTAGTCCCCAGGGCAACAATTACACGAAGGATGACTTTGGTTAACTGAATTAATTAATTATGTGTTATGGCTCTCTGAGCTCAGCTATTCCCAGTTGCTTCAGGAATCATGTCCCATAGATCACACATCTTAGTATAAAGCTTCCCGAATGGTCCAAACTGGCAATTTCTGTCAATGATTAAACACCACCACAGCTATCTCTATCTTCTCAGCAGGTACGTGCTATTGTCCTGAATTCCAGACACGCACGCAAGCAGGCATCTTGGGGATCTGCAGGTATTGAATTCCAGACCTCCACCACTGAAAGCCTCAGCCCCAACTCCCGCCACTTCAGCTAAAGGAGCGACCTCCTTGGTTAGAAAAAAGTAGGCAATTGCCTAGTCACTGAAGCCAGGGCTTCCCATGATGTCTCTGGGTTTTCATACAGGATAAAGTAAATGCCAAAAAGCTTACAAAGCATGGTAAGCAACTTTACCCCAAACGGACATGCCAAGACACAGAGCTTCCCTTGCCCAAAGAGTGTGGAAAGATTGACATTCCTTTACTCTCACTCCTTCTTTCACTAAGGAATAATCCCTTCAGATGGATTCTCTCCCAGCAGAGTCACAAGTTGCTGTTTACTTTTCGGATTCGTGAACAGTAATATTTGTGTGTGGGACATGATTAACCTGTGTGTCATTGTGTTTGCACAGAGTGTGCATTTTATCGAACATCTGGAATGACCAAGTGTGAACACCTGGCTCTGTGGACTAAGCCCTTCCCTGAGTGGGTACTGATGTCCACTGAGAAACTGATCTCCATTTATCCTCTCTTACCTCTTTACAGAGAAGGGACAGATTTTCCTCACCATCCACCTGCTCACATCTCTGTAGATGCCTGATCTGTGTTCAGAGGACATGGGAAATCACTCGGATGTGACTGAGCTCATTCTGTCAAGACTGACAGCTCGTCCGGAGCTGCAGGTCCCCCTCTTTGTGGTATTCCTACTGATTTATGGTATCAACCTGCTGGGAAATGGAGCGATGATCTTGTTAATCACAATTGATCCCCGACTCCACACCCCCATGTACTTTTTCCTCAGGAATTTGTCTTTCTGTGACCTCTGCCTTTCCTTGATAATTTCCCCTCAGATGCTGCTGAATTTCTTAGCCGAGAGGAAAAGTATTTCTTACACTGCCTGCACTGTGCAAATGTATCTCTCTATCGTTTTTTTTTTCAGATATTGAGTGCCTCTTGCTAGCTGTGATGGCATATGACCATTATGTGGCCATCTGTAACCCACTGCTCTATACGGTCACCGTGTCCAGACATCTTTGTAAACAGCTGGTGGCTGCGGTGTACACTGTGGGGGTGGTGGATTCAGTGATACACACGTGTTTTACATTTCGGCTGTCATTTTGCAGCTCCAACATCATCAATCATTTCTTTTGTGACGTCCTCCCACTGTTGGTGCTCTCCTGTTCTGACACCCATATCAATGAGATTGTGGTCTTTGCTTCCATGAGCTCCACTCAAGTGATCAGCTTTGTGAGTGTCCTCCTCTCCTATGTAAATACCATCTCCGCCATCCTACAGATCCGCTCTCCCGAGGGAAGCCACAAAGCCTTCTCCACCTGCACTTTCCACTTGACCTCTGTGGTCCTGTATTTTGGCACCCTCTTCTTCATGTATTTATGTCCCACCCCCAGCTATTCCATGGACCCAGACAAAGTGACCTCAGTGTTTTACACGCTATTGATCCCCATGTTGAACCCCCTCATCTACAGCCTGAGGAACATGGAGGTGAAGGATGCCCTGAGGAAAGCAATGAATAAACTCCTAACCAATTCTTGAATCTTTTTAACTGTGTATTGGTTTAGTGGTGGGAAATGGAAATAGGTGAATTCAATTCCCAGACCATTAAAAGTAATTTTTTAGAGCCCGTGGGAGTATTGTTGTTTATTGTATTGTTGTTATTATTATTTTTTTTTCTATTCCTACAAGGTCTGCAGGCCCAAACTGAGATCAGTGGACATAACATGGGAAGCATCACAAGGCCAAAGAGAAAGAATGGTTTTATAAGCTGGTGGCCAGGGGCATCCACCTTGAGGATGAAATGTTGAACTTCAGATCTCAGGACATTTTCTGGCAGTTCCAAAGGGAATTCTGTGACCCAACGAGTTACACGGAGTTTTAGGAATAAAATTAGGAAAAAAATTGCAAAAACTATGTGTGTGTGTGTGCGTGCGTGTGGGGGGGGGGGGAGGAGGGCAGGGGAAGATAGCACAAGAACCCATGTACTTCAATTGCAGGAAGGGTGGTTTAGGTTGGACATTAGGAAAAACATCCCAACAGTGAGGGTGGCTGTGCACTGGAATAACTTGCCTTGGAAGTTTGTCGAATCTCCACCATTGGAGATTTTTATGAGCAGGTTAGAGAAACACCTGTCAGGGATGGTCTAGATAATACTCAGTTTTGCTGTGTGCAGGGGAGTGAAATAGATGATCGCACAAGAAGCCCTGCACTTCGAGGAGGGCAGATGCCAGGCAGAGCACTGGACAGCGCAAGGGACACACACCTGCCAACAGTTGATATTCAGCTCCACTGTACCCCGCACCACATGCACACACAGAGTGCCTAATACACACCAAATGCACACACACAGAAGGCACAGTACACACACACAGAATGCCCACTACAACTCACACAGGGTGCCCACTACACACAACACACACAGTGCCAACTGCACACAACACACACACACACACAGCCTGACACTGAGCTTGATCAGAATGCAGAATAATCTCTACTGGGAAGCTGGGACAGCTGCAATATTTCTAACTTGCCTGAACAAAAAGAACTGAAGGGGATTCTGCTGCCCTGGCAGGGAGATCTGACTAGTTTTCCTAACTGGTCTTTTCTATTGACATCTGTGAAGGTTCCTTCCCCACTCTGAACTCTAGGGTACAGATGTGGGGACCTGCATGAAAACCTCCTAAGCTTACTTTTACCAGCTTAGGTTAAAACTTTCCCAAGTTACAAACTATTTTACCTTTTGCCCTTGGACTTTTGCAGCCACCACCAATTTTTAACCGGTATTATTATTAGGAAAGAGTCCATTTGGAAACGTCTTTCCTCCCCAAAATTCTTTCAAACGTTACCCGCTCCCCCTTTCTGGGGAAGGTTTGATAAAAATCCTCACCAATTTTCATAGGTGACCACAGACCCAAACCCTTGGATCTTAAGAACAATGAAAAACACTCAGTTTATTAAAAGAAGAATTTTAATAGAAGAAAAAGTAGAAAAGAATCACCTCTGTAAAATCAGGATGGTAAATAACTTACAGGGTAATTAGATTCAAAACATAGAGAATCCCTCCAGACAAAACTTTAAGTTACAAAAAGACACAAAACAGGAATATCCATTCCATTCAGCACAGCTTATTTTCTCAGCCATTTAAAGAAATCAGAATCTAACGCATATCTAGTTAGATTACTTACTACGTTCTAAGACTCCATTCCTGTTCTGTCCCTGGCAAAAGCATCACACTTACAGAGAGAGAGGCTTTGTATCTCCCTCCCCCCAGCTTTTGAAAGTATCTTGTTTCCTTATTGGTCATTTTGGTCAGGTGCCAGAGAGGTTATTCTAGCTTCTTAACCCTTTACACGTGAAAGGGTTTTTCCTCCGGTCCGGAGGGATTTTAAAGGTGTTTACCCTTCCCCTTATATTTATGACAACATCTATTCTGAGACCTGGTTCAGGCTTAAAAAATAGATCAACAGACCTCTATCGCACAGGGCGGGGAAATTTTTCACACCCTGTGCAAGGCAGTAAGTTTGTGCTGACCCTAAGTGTCATTCTTCCATTAACCTACCTATTGCCTCTAGGGGACGTGGATTAACTACATCGAAGGAAAAACCCTTCCCTCAATGTGGAAAGCATCTACACCATGGCGCTGATGCACACCAATGCTGAGTCAATGTAATGGCTTTAGTATAGACATTCCCTGACTCGAAGGGGGGGGGGGGTTCCCCCTTCCCATTAGAGTGATTTTTCTCTCCTATTCCATCGTTCTTCTACCTCCCTTGTAAAGCTCTTTCCTTCTTTTGATGGTAAATATGTGCATAAAGTTTTACTCTCAGCATCATTCCTTCCTTCCCCACCCATGAATGCCATTTCAACTAAAGGCTGAAATGCTCTGAAACTGACTTGTTTGCCCATGACTTGGTGGTACCTCTTCTTTTTTTCTCCCTTCACTTACTATATGTTAGGAGGGATGGAAGCAGTACCATCTCAGAACCCTAAAATCAGACATAGAGTCAAATCTTTCCCTGTTTGCTAACCACACCAACATTACCCTTAATACCTCTGGAGCTGCTTCCTTGGCCAGAAGAGGTTAAATTTGGCTTTGATGACATTGAGATTTGATCCCCGGAGCATCTTTGCTCCCAGGACAACAGGTGTGCACAGCAAATGGAATTAATGTTGTTGCCGTGTATTTCCTTGTGGAAATGGAACACAGACTGGCAGAGAATCACCTGGCCTGGATCGCTGTCTCTCCTGTGAGGTCATTTTAGCATTATACAAAACTGAGGTGACTTTATTCCACTTTATTTGTTGGTCACCTCTCCAAAAGTCTCTTTAAATAATTTCCCAACATTGAGACACAAATCTCTCTTTTAGTAATTTCACAGGTTTGGGACACAAAGGTGTCCAGAAATGAGTGAATTTCTTCTGGACTAATAATTTATTGTCAAAAATAATACCATTCTGATTCACCTGAAACTCTTCACAAATGTGTTACAAATACGCTGAATAGCTTTTTCCCAAAACAATGTTTGTGTGTCGGGGGTGGGGTGAGGGGGGGATTTAGATGCCAGTCAGAATGCAGCCACTGTAGGAGGCAGTGGTGGGCCTTCCCTTTGGAATTTTTAGCACAAGAGTTGGGGTGTTCACCTGTGAGGTGGGAGATCCAGGTTCAATTCCCCCTTCTGTCAAGGGTTTGGAAAAGCTCTGTGTGACATTGCACTCCATATGCTTTATGAAAATATGCATATGAATATGACATCACTGGAATTTGCTTTATGATGAGTGTCCCTTGTAACATATCATTATAGATGTAATAATCTAGTAAGTGTGTTCATTCTATTTGTTTACATGGATTATTTTTATGTCTGGAATTAGGAGAATAAGATATAAACTTGTATTACTGTTTTAGACATATTAAGTGGAAGTCATTAAAGATGCTTCAGAATCAATGAACTGTGAATGGCTTTGTTTACCTATAAGCCTTTTTCTGTACATGTGTGAGGAACAAGGAAGAATGGAGATAGGAGTCTTACAGTGACATGTGTCGATGTCACCAGATACTGAACTCCATCTTGAAGCTGGTACTTTTCCTGAGCGGGGTGGGATTCCAAACAAAGTTTTCCCACCTTGGGGAAGTTCTATATAAAGTGGGGAAGCAAACAATGAGTGCCTTCAACTGGCTTAGCTTGTGATAGCTGCAAGCACCTGGAAACATAACAACTGTAACCACAGGGGTGGGTGAGAACAGGCTGGACCCAGGTTAGAAAAGGCATCCGGTCTGAGAAGGATTTTACCTGAAATAACAACTGGGGTGAGAAGTTAACATTTGTAACTGATTTCTGAGTGTATTAAGCTTAGCCTTGCACATTTTACTTTGAGATTTACTTTGTTCTATCTGTTATGACTTAAAATCACTTGAATCCTACTTTTTATACTTAATAAAATCACTTTTGTTTATTTATAATCTCAGTGTGAGTAATTTTTACCTGGGGGGAAACAGCTGTGCATATCTTTCTTGAAGTGATAGAGAGGGCAAACATGTATCATTTTACCCTGTATAAGCTTTATACAGAGTAAAATGGATTTATTTGTGGTTTAGATCCCATTGGGAGCTGGGTATCGGAGTGTTCAAGACAGGTATCCTACTGAGGTTTTTTCAATCTAGATCTGTAGCTTTGGGGGTTTGACCCAGACCCAGGGTCAGTGGTGCAGCAGACCGGTGTGTCTGTCTCAACAAGGCAGGGTTCTGGAGGCCGAGGATAGCAAGGAAAACAGGCTCACAGGTAATTTCAGCACATCAGCTGACCATCCCAAAGGGGGTCTCTGAGACTGAACCCGACAAATTATGCACTTGGGTTACCTGCATTTCCAAAAAACATCCCAGCCCCTGAGTGATGTGCTATTTCAGTCTGGGTTTCTCTCAATCTCTCCTTTCAGAGTTGTTCTACTGTGGATAACTAATTTAATAAGCATTAAACAGCTTTATACAGATTAAAATTGATTTATTTGGGGTTTAGATCTGATTAGGAGCTCGATATCGGAGTGCTCAAGACAGGTATCCTCCTGAGGTCATTTCAGTCTAGATCTGCAGGTTTGGGGGTGTGGCCCAGACCCTTGTTCTGTGTTGCAGCAGGCTAGCATGTCTGACTCATCAAGGCAGAGTTCTGGAGGCCCAGGCTGGCAGGGAAAACAGCACACCAGATGACAGGAAGGAGGGAGGAGGGTGTCATGCTTGGACATACTTTGTTGAAGCAGCTGCAGAGATCTTCAGTGTTAACCACCAGTGACCAACACATGAAGTGGAATATACTCACCTCAGTTTCAAATTATATTGAAAAGGCCTAACGGGAGAGACAGCAATAGAGACCAGGTGATTTGCTGGCCCTGTGTGTTCCATTTCAAGAAGAAAAGACACGGCAACAACATTAATTGCATATGCTGTGCAAACTTTTTGTTCTGGGAGCAGAGATGCTCCAGGGAGCAAATCTCAAAGTCATCCCAGGAAGCAGATCCAGAGGTACTAAGGGAAACTTTGGTGTGATTAGAAAACAGGAAAACATTCAACTCTGATTTTACGGTTCTGATTTCAGGGTTCTGAGCAGGTACTGCTTCCATCTACAACTCATTATAAGTGATGGGAGAGAATACAAAGAGGTACCACCAAGTCATGGGCAAACAAGTCAGTTTCAGAGCGCTCCAGCCTTTAATTGAAATGACAGTGAGCCATTCACGGTAGGGAAAGGAAGGAATTATTCTAAGAGGTGAAATGTCAACTTTTATGAACATATTTACCTATCAAAAGAAGGAAAGAGTTTTACAAAGGAGGGAGAAGAGTGATTGGAAAAGGAGAGAAAAATAGCTTTAAGAGGAAGGGGGAAAACTACATCATCGAGTCAGGGAATGTCTATACTAAGACCATTGCATTGATTCAGCTATGGTGTGCAGCAGCGCCATAGTGTAGATGCTTTCCACATTGATGGAAGGGTTTTTCCATCAATGTAGTTAATCCATGTCTCCAAGAGGCAGTAGGTAGGTCAATGGAAGAATGACACTGAGGGACAGTACAAGCTAACTGCTTTGGACAGGGTGAGGAGACAGGTGCATTTCCCTTTTCCTGCCCACGGCTCAGGCTGGTGTCCCCCCTCCTCCCAGTGCAGGGCTCCTTATAGGATCATAGAATCATAGGACTGGAAGGGACCTTGAGAGGTCACCTATTCCACTCCCCTGCACTCATGGCAGTGCTAAGTATTATCTAGACCATCCCTAACAGGTGTTTGTCTAAAATGCTCTTAAAAATCTCCCAGTGGTGGGTATTCCACAACCTTCCTAGGCAAGTTATTCCAGTGCACAGCCACTCTTACTGTTGTGATGTTTTTCCTAATGTCCAACCTAAACCTCCCTTTCTGTAATTGAAATCCATTGGTTCTTGTCCTATCCTGTCCCCCCACCCCCCCGAGACATTACTTTGTAGTTTTATTCCTAAACTCTGTTTAACAGATGATAAATTATAGGAAATAAATAAAATTAAGAGAAGAATAATCGGGACAGCGCTGGGATGCTCAGAGATATTTTGTAGCAGCATCTGCAGAACATGCTGCAAAAGTCTTGAGTGTTAACCACCAGTTTGGGGAGTATTCTCTATTTTGCAGCCTGCCCTGACCTTGGCATTTTCAGTGAGGACTGCCCCAGGCACCTCTGGGTCACAGGAGGCAGAAAACGAGGAGAAGGAGTTATGAGCATGAGTCTTAGAGGAAGTAGGGACATAGAGTTGCCTGGGAACAGACCTGGAGTGACAAACTTGGGAGTTTCTGAATACAGCGATTGTTGGCTGTAGGTTATTTCTACTGGTGTTCAGGGAAGCAGGACTTTGGGTACATTCTTTGTCACCTCTCCTCCAAGGATTATACCAAAGAATATAGCTGACATTCATCATCAATTTTTCCTCCTTATACAATCAACCCTGCAGTGCCTCACAGATTGGCACCACTTAGGAAAAGGGGGCACCCATATGCTCGGGACCACTGATAATACCCGGCAAGCCTGAACACCCGTGGTGGATAATTTCTGCTACCATAGTGAAGAAGGGAAGAGTCATCACTGGGCTTGCCATGGATCTCCTTGCGGGGAGGAGATGACTGCAATGTACTTGTGCATCTGCAGCCATGGATCAGTGCATGGGTCCATCCCTTTGGTGACCTCACCTTTCATGTTTATCGAACACTACTGTCAGTCAGCATTACAACTTTGGTGTTACTGGGATATTTTCTAGGCTGGTGGCAGTGACATATCAGGGTCCAACCCAGAGTAATCAGCAGCTGTGTCAGAACCTTACAATGCCTTGCTGAAGTGGCTTCCACCGGGGCCACTCACAAACAACGTCTAGCATGCAAAGTGCACCCTTAGCCTCTGTATGTGTAACTGCAGCCTGAACAGGAATAGTTGGGTTACACTCAGACTCTCACCACCCTTGGGTATACTGTAGGGTGACCCCAACACACTCCCAAGTCTTTGATTTCCTCCAGAAATGTGCGTCCTGTGCTACCCAGTCCTCTCCTGGACAATACAAGCTACATTGTCCATTATTTCTTTAATAGCACTAATATGACTGCCACTTAGCTTCTCAGACACTTCTATTTAAACACAGTGGATTAGATCAAACAAAAAAACAAAGTTTTTTAATGACAAAGATAGATTTTAAGTGAGTGGAAATAAGGAGGCATAGAAGTCAGACATGGTTTCAAGAAAAATTAAGCTAGAATGCAACTTGTGCCTAAGTTAACAAATTATGTGAAATTCAAAGCAAAAGTTTCCTCATCACATGCTTTCAGCAGTCCTAGTGATGAAACTTCTTCGGTCAGGACCCCTCCCCCAGTCCTATGGCTGCTTCCTTTCTCCCTTCAGATGCAGTGAATCAATGGGCAGAGAGAGAGAGAGAGAGAGAGAGAGAGAGAGAGAGAGAGAGAGAGCGGTGCCTTTGGATGTCTGCCCCTTCTTTTTATAGTCCTATCCCTCCTTAAGAAACATTTCCACCTGGTTTCCAGAAGATGAAATGTCTATGTAGAAGGATGTTCCCTGCTGCTTTTTCCTCACCTTTTTAGGTTATCTTTGTTTCCGTTCCTGCTTGACGACTCTGGTTACTGTTTAGATACAAAATTAAGTAGAACACACCTTTCTTTGGTTAAGACGGACCAGTTTGCCAGCCTCAGTTTGCAACATGTATTAGTAACAAGATACAGGGTCATCTTATAACTTCACATACTTTATCAAAAAATTTGTATTAATATTTGCAGTGAGAGCATGACTATTTCTTGTTGACTCACAGATTTGTTTAGCATATAAAAGCTGAGCTCTGTGTGCAGATAATATGCATGCAATAGGGATAGTTTTTTGAACTTCAGAAGTCCATAGCATCCCACAAATACTTTTTAGGATATAGATATTCAGGCCTGTCTGTAAAGGCCTATACTCTAAGAATTCAGGTGTATTCTTATCGCTTGGCTAGTTCTAGAGATATAAAAGAAAGAAATCACTGTCTGCCGGTGTAAGGGCCTTCTCTTACTGTGACAGATTGAGGCCCTGTTCTTAGGCTAAGGCCTTTGACTAAGCAGCAGAGGCAGCCATAAGCTAGGAAGCGACCGGTCACATCCTCACATTCCAAACTAGTCACATTGAAATAAGGTGCTATTGGGCTGTTAGGCACTATCAGGACAGGATTGTATCCTATCACCTCCAGAGAAAGGGAAGTGCCTAGAAAATGTAAAAGGAAACTTAGTTTGATAGCATCCTGTCTGGCAAGAACTCACTTATCAATAGCTGGGATGTGAAATCCTCACTTCTGTATTGTTTTGTCATTATAGTTCCCACCTTGCTATTGTTTGTCTGTATAATCTCTGTCTGGTTCTGTGATTGTTCCTGTCTGCTGTATAATTAATTTTGCTGGGTGTAAACTAATTAAGGTGGTGGGATATAATTGGACAATATGTTAGGATTGGTTAGTTAAATTTCAGGAAAATGATTGGTTAAGTTATAGCTAAGCAGAACTCAAGTTTTACTATATAATCTGTAGTCAATGAGGAAGTGAGTGGGTGTGGGTGGGAGTGGGCATGGGCATGTGGGTGAGGGAAATGGGAGCAGGGAATGGGGGTAAGAAAATTGGAATCATGTTTTGCTAAAGGGGGAAATGGGAACAGGGAATGGGAGTAAGGAAGTTGGAATCATGTTTGGCTAAGGGTAGGAATGGGAACAGGGACACAGGTGTAAGGCTCTGTGGTGTCAGAGCTGGGAAGGAGGACAGTAAGGAAGGAAACTGGAATCATGCTTGCTGGAAGTTCACCCCAATAAACATTGAATTGTTTGCACCTTTGGACTTCGGGTATTGTTGCTCTCTGTTCATGCGAGAAGGACCAGGGAAGTAAGTGGGTGAAGGAATAAGCCCCCTAACAATACTGTTTTACATCATCACTGCACATATTCAGGAATTGTTCCTGAGTAACCAAATCACACATTTCTTCCAAGCTTCTAATGCCTTTTCCCCCTCACCCACTTATCTAACAAATCTCTCATTTCATTTACATAAGCCATATTACTCAATCCAGATCCCCGCTTAAGACTCCTGTAGGTTTCAGTTGTAATCTGAAACTGTTTCAAAACCATAAATTTACCATGGTTTGAAGCATCATCAAAAGAATCATCAATAGAAATCTTATTGAATATGTCCAGAGCTCTTTCAGTCAATTTTGCGACCAATGTGCTCATTTTTTGATTGTCAGGAACTGTATGGAGGGTGCACAGTCTCTCAAAGGTGATGAAATATTGAGCAATATCACTGGACTCATCATATCATGGAGATATTCGCTCCCATTGTGTATTTTTGGGGAAGTGGGGTCAGCTTCTGGAGGGATTTGTCTCTTCCACTACATAACAACAAGTTCAGCCTTCTGGGCCTCAGTCTGGGCCTGTATTTCTCTGTCTCTTAACCACAGGACTCATTGTCCATGATTGCTTCTGCTTTCTTAGCCCTTTTGTGGGCAGCTTCTTCCCTGGCTGCCTATGCCTCTTTGAGCTTCAATTGAAACTCCAGGTCCTTTGCCTTCTCTTCTGCTTCCAGTCTGGCCAGCTCTACTTTAGCAGCTGCCTCACTGGTAGTCATTTTTCTGCTTTTTTGTGCTGGGTCACACCCCCTCTGCAGTTCACTGAAACTGAGATTCACTCAGTTCAGGGGCTCCTTAGTTAACAGAGACATTCCGAATACCCAGTTTTCAGCCATTCTGGCAGTCTGCAACATCTGCAGTTCTAGCTTCTTTTGATCTTCACTCTTACTTATTTCATTTATTTTTCTGTCCCTACTTACCTTACCCGAAATAAGCAAACAGAAAATATCAAACCAGTAATCACTTTGTCTATGCGCAACCCACCGCAGCCAAAAATCACTGAAAATCACAACTAGATTCACAAAGCAATCAGCTGTGCACAGATCCTTCTCAGCTACGCCACTCTTACGTGTTGGGTCACAGAAACCTCTTTGGGACTGCCACCCAATGTGCTGAGTCTCCCTGTGAGCCTGTTATCCCTGCCAGCTTGGGACTTCTGTACCTCACCTTGTTTGTGCTAGACACACTTGCCTGCTGCAAACCTAGATCCAAGTCTGAACCACATCCCCCACAAGCTGCAGGCTTCACTGAAAACAGCTTAAGAAGTACTCCTGTCTCCAGCACTCAGATACCCAGCTCCCAATGGGGTCCAAACCACAAAGAAATCCGTTTTACTCTTTATAAAGCTTATACAGGGTAAACTCATAAATTGTTTGCCCTCTATAACACTGATAGAGAGATATGCACAGCTGTTTGTCCACCCCCGCCCCTCCCCCAGTATTAATACATACTCTGGGTTAATTAATAAGTAAAACGTGATTTTATTAAATACAAAAAGTCGAATTTAAGTGGTTCCAAGTAATAACAGACAGAACAAAGTGAATTACCAAACAAAATAAAATAAAACATGTAAGTGTGAGCCTAATACAGTGAAAACTAAATGCAGCTAAATCTCACCCTCAAAGATGTTGTAATAAGCCTCTTTTACAGACTAGACTTCCTCTTAGTCTGGGTCCAGTAATCACTCACACCCCTGTAGTTACTGTGCTTTGGTCCAGTTTTTTTCAGGCATTTCCTTGGGGTGGAGAGGCTATCTTTTGTGCCAGCTGAAGACAAAATGGAGGGGTTTCCAGAGAGGCTTATATAGTCTCTCTCTTGTGGGTGGAAACCCCTTCCCCTCTCCTATGCAGAATCAAGCTCCAAGATGGAGTTTTGGAGTCACATGGGCAACTCAAAGGTCCATGCATGACTCAGTTCCTTACACGACAATGCTACATTCCCAGGAAAGCTAAGATGTGGACTGGTGTCTCTCAAAGTTCATTGTTATCTTTAGTGTTTCTTGATTGGGCACTCACATAGAATAGTCTTTTCTCAAGAATCTGTCCAACTGCTTCACTAAGCCTACTTAAAATCAAAGAAGTACATAATCAGTATTCACAACTTCGAATACAAAAATGTTACATGCATGCAAACAGGATGAATATATCCAGTAGATCATAACGTTTGCAGAGATATGTTACATGGCCTATCTACCATAAAACATATTCCAGTCATGTCATATTTACAGCCATGAGCCTATTTCTATAAAGAATTATGCGGTGCAGTGTCATACTCTGTTTCACGGACTATAAATTATGGGAAATAAATAAAACTAACAAAAGAATCAGAAGGGAGCTGGCCTGTTCGGAGATATCTTGTAGCAGCATCTGCAGAGATGATGCAGAGATCTTCAGTGTTAACCACCAGTTTGGGGAATATCCTCCTTTTTGCAGCCTGCAATAACCATTTTCAGTGAGCACTGCCCCAAGCACCTGCGGGTCACAGGAGGCAGAGAAGACAGGAGGAGGAGTTCTGAGTTCCTAGAGGAAGTATAGGCATAGTGTTTCCTGGGCAGAGACCGGGGGTGACAGACTTTGGAGATTCTGAATACATCTGACTTGGATCATCAATTTTTCCTCCAAATACAATCAACCATGCAATGCCTCACATTTTGGCACCACTTTGGAGAAGGGGGTACCAACTTTCTCTGGAGCACTGATAATACCAGGAAAGCCTGAACACCCATGGGGAATAATTTCTTTTACCATAGTGAAGAAGGGAAAAGTCATCACTGGGCCTGCATTGGATCTCCTAGGGGGAGGTGATGACCACAATGTCCTTGTGCATCTGCAGCCATGGATCAGTGTATGGGCCCATGCCTGTGGTGACCTCACCCTTTCATGTCACTCAAACACTACTGTCAGTCAGCACCACACCTTTGGTGTTATTGGGATATTTTCTAGTTTAGTGGCATTGACATACCATTGTACAACTCAGTAATCAACAACTGTGTCACACCTACGTGGAACCTTACAATGCCTTGCTGAAATGGCTTCCACCTGGGCCACTCACAAACAACTTTCAAGCATGCAAACCACACCCAAGGCATCTGTGTTTAACTGCAACCTGGCTTGGAATACTTGAGTTACTCTCAGGCTCTCACCACCTTTGGTTATACTGCAGGGGGACCCCAACACACTCCCCAGTCTTCGATTTCCCTCCCGAAATGTACATCCTGTGCTCCCCAGTCCTCTCCTGGACAATACAAGTTACATTCTCCATTATTTCTTTATCAGCATAATATGCATACAACTCTTAGACATTTGTATTTAAACACACTGGATTAGATAAAACAAAAAAACAATGAAACAAAGTTTATTGAACAGAAAGATTTTCAGTGAGTGCAAATGAGAAGGCAAAGAAGTCACACAGGGTTACAAGAAAAATAGAGCTAGAAGGCTACCTGTGCCTAAGTTAACAAATGATGTGAAATAAGAAGCAAAAGTTTCCTCACCACATGCTTAGAGAAGTCTTACTTGCCATCCTTCTTAGGTCAGGACCCCTCCCCCAGTCCAATGGCTGCTTCCTTTGTCCCTTCACATGCAGTGAATCAATGGGCGGGCAGAGAGAGAGCGAGAGAGAACGGTGCATTGGGATGTCTGCCCCTTCTTTTTATAGTCCTGTCCCCAGTTTGAGAAACATTTCCACCTGGTTACCAGGAGACAAAATGTCTATGTAGAAGGATGTTCCCTTCTGCTTTTTCCTCACCTTTTTGGGCTACCTTTGTTTCTCTTCCTGCTTAATGACTCTGGTTACTGTTTAGATACAAAATTAATCAGAGCACACATTTCTTTGTTGAAGAGAGATGAGTTTGCCAGCCTCAGTTTGGAACATTTATGAATAACATGATACAGTGTCATCTTATAACTTCTCATACATTATGAAAAAAAAATATTAATATTTGTGATGAGAGCATGACTATTTCTAGTTGACTCATAGATTTATTTATTGTCTTAAACTGTGTGCAGATAATATGCATGCAAGAGGGATAGTTCTGTGAACTGCAGAAATCTGTAGCATACTGTGGTCTCCCCCTGAGCTCTTCTGGTCATCATGTGGTCTCCATCAAGCAAAATGAGTGAACCTATCTTTTCTACTTTGGGGAGTAACCTAGCAAGGGAAGGACATAGGATACCATGGTGATTGGCATGCTATAAATTGCTAGAGAATCTGGAGTACTCTTATATGTCTTACAGGTTTTATATTCCACCCATTCGGGCCAGGACAATGAGGTGATTCTGAAACCAGGAATTACTGAGACAATATCCTCTATAGCTGCAAACAATTTGCACGTTTCACCTGTGTCTAACTTTCTGTTCCTTTGATTCCAAATTTCTTTCTAAGTCTGGTTGAAAATTTTTCTTAATAACTTTTTTATGGGAAATTGGATTTTGCATTTAACTATTTTTTCATGAAATTATCAGCATTCCATCAAAATAAAAAAAACTCCCCTCCTCCCTAAACCCATGGTTGTAGGACTCTGGTGATGTTCCAGGTCAGTTCAGCAAGAGGAGAGACCATGATGCATAATGGGGGGATGTAGTGCAGCCTTGGAGCCTGGCCCATGGAAGAGATTGGTGGTGTGTGGTATCTGAGGCACCCCCATCGTATTTCCATGTCGAAATATTAAGGTTTTAGCAAAAAAATGTTAGTCTCCACACACACAAAAAAAAAAAAACACAAAAAAAACTTTGTGGATCAGGTATACACAGTACCGAACTTGCACTGAAAAAAGCAGGATGAAATACACTGTAACCTCATACTCCGTAACTATGGTAGAATTTGCATCATTTAATAACATAGTAAGAAAGAGTGGGATAAATTAATTCCCAGGGAACCAATTATACCAAGGTGTCTTTGGTTCACTGAGTGCATTAATTAGGTGTTCTAGCTCTCTGAGCTCAGGTATTCCCAGTTGCTTCTGGAATCATGTCCCCCAGATCACACATGTCAGTATAAAATTTCCTGCATGCTTCAAACTGGCAGTTTCTACTGATTGGGAAATGTCACCACATCTCTCTCTCTCTTCTCAGCAGGTACGTGCTATTGTCCTGAATTACAGTCACACACACACTCAGACATGATTTTTCTCAGCAGCTATTGAATTCAGGACCTCTAGAACTTAACGCCTCAGTCCCAATTCCTACCCCTTCAGCTAAAGGAGAGACCTTCTGGTTTGGAAAAAATAGACAATTACACAGTCACCAAACCCAGGGCTTTCCATTATGTCTCTAGATTTTCATACAGGCTCAAGTAAATGCCAAAAAGCTTAATTAGCACAGTAAGCAACTTGACCCCAAAAGGACATGCTAAGCCATAGAGCTCCCCTTGCCCAAAGATGGTAGAAAGATTGACACTACTTTACTCTTACCCCTTCTTTTGGGAAGGAATAATCTCTTCAAGCTGAGATGGTTTTTATCCCGATTCTGTTACAGCAGAGTCACAAGTCACTTTTGGCTGCTGGGATAAGTGAACAGGAGTGTCCGTGTGAGGGGCATGATTAACGTCTGTAATTGTATTTATGCAGTGTGTATTTTATCGAACAACTGGAAAGACCAGCCATGAACATCTGGCTCTGTGGACTAAGCCCTTCCCTGAGCGCGTACTGATGACAATTGAGAAACTCATCTCCATTTATTTTCACGTACTTCATTAAGAAAAGGAACAGGTTTTCCACACCATCCACCTGCCCACATCTCTGTAGCTGCCTGATGACTGTTCAGAGGAGATGGAAAGGGGAAATCACTCGGAAGCAACTGAGTTCATTCTCTCAGGACTGACAGTTGGTCCGGAGATGCAGGTCCCCCTGTTTGGGGTGTTCCTACTGATTTATGGTATTACCCTGGTGGGGAATGCGGGAATGATCTTGTTAATCAGGATTGATCCCCAACTCCACACCCCCATGTACTTTTTCCTCAGTAATTTGTCTTTCTGTGACCTTTGCTATTCCTCGATAATTTCCCCTAAGATGCTGCTGAATTTCCTAGCTGAGAGGAAAAGCATTTCTTACACTGCCTGCGCTGTGCAAATGTATCTCTTTTACGTTTTTTCAGATGTTGAGTGCCTCTTGCTGGCTGTGATGGCCTATGACCGTTATGTGGCCATCTGTAACCCGCTGCTCTATACGGTCACTATGTCCAGGCATCTTTGTAAACAGCTGGTGGCTGGGGTGTACGCTGTGGGGTTGGTGGATTCAATGATATACGCATGTTTTACATTTCAACTGTCATTCTGCAGCTCAAATATCATCAATCATTTCTACTGTGACATCCCACCACTGTTGGCGCTCTCCTGTTCTGACACTCACATCAATGAGATTGTGATGTTTACTTTAGTATGCTGCATTATCCTGAGCAGCTTCATGAGTGTCCTCCTCTCCTATGTCTATATCACCTGCACCATCCTGCACATCCGCTCTGCCAAGGGCCGACGCAAAGCCTTCTCCACCTGCACTTTCCACTTGACCACTGTGGTTCTGCTTTTTGGCACCCTCCTCTTCATGTATTTACGACCCACCTCCAGCTATTCCATGGACACAGACAAAGTGGCCTCAGTGTTTTACACACTGGTGATCCCCTTGTTGAACCCCCTCATCTACAGCCTGAGGAACAAGGAAGTGAAGAACGCCCTGAGGAAAGCAATGAATAAACTCCTAACCAATTCTTGAATCTGTTTAACTCTGTATTGATTTACTGATGGGGAGTGGAAAGAGGTAAATTCAATTCCCAGCACATTGCAATCTAATTCCCCAAAGCCCATGGTAGTATTGTTCATTATTCTATGTTATTACTTTTAATTTGTGTGTATTCCAACAAGGTCTGCAGGCCCCGACCAAGATCAGTGAACAAAACAAGGGAAGAGTCACAGGTCCAGAAAGAGAGAATTATTTTATCAGCAGGTGCTAGGGGCATCTACTTAGAGAGTGAGACGCTGAACTTCACATCTCTGTTCCAATCGTTATTTAATTAGTTATCCACAGTAGAACAACTTTGTCAGGAGAGATTGAGAGCAACCCAGACTGGAACAGAACATCAATCAGGGGCAGGGATGCTTTCTGGAAATGCAGGTAATCCATGTGTATAGTGTGACAGGTTTGGTCACAGACACCCCTATTGGTACTGTCACCTGATGTGCTGAAATTACCTCTGATCCTGTTTTCCCTGCCAGCCTGGGCCTCCAGGACCCTGCCTTTTTGGGCCAGACACACTAGCCTGCTGCAACACAGACCAAGGGTCTGGACTACAACCCCCAAACTACAGATCTAGACTGAAAGTAGCTCAGCAGGATACCTGTCTCCAGCATGCAGACATCCAGTTCCCAATGAGATCTAAACCCCAAACAAATATGTTTTACTCTGTATAAAGCTTATACAGGGTAAAATGATAAATGTTTGCCCTCTATATCACTGCAAGAGAGATATGCACAACTGTCCCTCCCCCCACCCCCCAGGAACAATTATTTACAGTGAGTTTATAAATAAACAAAAGTGATTTTATTAAGTGTAAAAAATAGGATTAAGCGGTTTCAGTAAGTCACAAAACGAAATAAAACAAAACACGCAAGGCTAAGCTTAATACACTCAGAAATCAGTTACAAATGTTAACTTCTCACCCCAGTTCTTACTTCAGGTAAAATCCTTCTCAGGTCAGATATCTTTTCTGACCAGGGTCTCACCTGTTCTCACCCACCTCTGTGGTTACAGTCCTTTTGTTTCCAGGTGCTTGCAGGTATCTCTGTGTGGTGGGGAGGCTGTCTCTTAAGCCAGCTGAAGAAACTCATTGTTTGCCTTCCACACTTTAGATAGAACATCCATAAGGTGGAAAACCTTTGTTTCAAATTCCACCCCCTCAGGAAAATTACCAGCTTCAAGATGCATTTCAGTATCAGGTGACATGGTCACATGTCACTGTAAGACGCCAGTGTGACGTTGCACTGCATAAGGCTTTATGGAAATATGCTTATCAATGTAATATGACATAACTGGAATATGTTTTATCTTAGATAGGCCATGTAACATATCTCTGCAAAGGTTATGATCAACTGGATATATTCATCCTATTTGTATGCACATAACATTTTTGTATTCGAAGTTATGAGTAATGGCTATGTACTTGTTTGATTTTATGTATCCTCAGTGAAGCAGTTGGTCAGCTTCCTGAGAAAAGATTATTCCCAGTAAGTGCCCAGTCAAGAAACACTGAAGCCAGCAATGAACTTGGAGGCAGCAATCCACATCTGAGCATTCCCAGGAATGTGGCGTCAGCCTGTAAAGAACTGAATCATGCATGGACATGTGACTTGCCCCTTTGACTCCAAAACTCCATCTTGCTGCTGGGATTCTACACAGGGGGAGGGAGGGGTGTTCACCCACAACACAAAGTCTATTTAAACCCTTGGAAGACCCTCCATTTTGTCTTCAGCTGGCTCAAGAGATATCCTGTGGGGGTGGAGAGGAAACCAGAAAGAAACTAGGACAAGGGTCAGTAACTACAGGGGTGTGAGTGATTGCTGAGCCCAGACTAGAAGGAGACTAGTCTGTAAAAGGAAGCTTACTGGAACACCTCTGAGGGTGAGGTTTTATCTGTATTCAGTTTTCTTACTGTATGAGGCGTAGAGTTGAATCTTCTATTTTATTTTGCTTGGTAATTCACTTTGTCCTGTCTGTTACTGTTTGGAACCACTTCAATCCTACTTTATGTATTTAATAAAATCACTTGTTACTTATTATTTAACCCAGAGTAATTGATACCGGGGGAGGGGGGCAGCTGTGCATATATCTCAGTGTTATAGAGGGCAAACAATTTATGAGTTTACCCTGGATAAAATTTATTCAGGGTAAAACAGATTTATTTGTAGTTTGAGAGTTGGACATCTGACTGTTAGAGACAAAAACACTTCTTAAGCTGCTTTCAGTTATGCCTGCAGTTTGTGGGACGTGGTTCAGACCTGGGTATGTGTTTGCAGGCAGCAAGCGCGTCTGACACAACCAGGCAGGGTTCTGGAGTCCCAAATTGGCAGGGAGAGCAGGGACAGAAGTAGTCTTGGAACATCAGTTGACAGCCCCAAGGGGGTTTCTGTCATCCTACCCATCACATTCTTCCTGGTTTGTGCCACACATACACAGGAAGGCTTGCTGGTAAACAGAGACTTTCACAGTTCATTGATTCTGAAGCACCTTTAATGGCCTCCACTTAATGTGTCTAAATCAGTAATACAAGTTTATATCTTATTCTTCTAACTCCAGACAGAGAAATAATGCCTGTAAACAAATAGGATGAACACACTTAGTAGATTATAAGATTTATAATGATGTGGTACATGGGACATTTAGCATAAAGCATATTCCAGTTATGTCATATTCAGACGCATATTTTCATAAAGCATACGGAGTGCAATGTCACACACAGCTTTGCCCAGCCCTGGATGGGAGGGGGAAATGAACCTGGATGTCCCACCTTACAGGTGAACACCTCAGCTATTGGGTAAAAATTACAAAGAGAAGGACCACCACTGCCTCCTAGAGTGGCTGTCTTGCGACCGGCACCTAAACCCTCCCCCTGCACACAAGCATTGTTTTTGGACAAACCTATTAGGAGTATTTGTGATACATTTGAGAAGAGTTTCAGGTCAATTCAAACGGTATTGTTTTTGACAATAAATTATTAGTCCAGAAAAACCTCACCCATTTCTAGACATCTTTGTGTCTCAATGCTGGGAAATTACTTAAAGAGACATTTGGAGAGGTGACCAACAAATAAAGTGGAATACAGTCACCTCAGTTTTGTATCATATTAAAAAGACCTCACGGTAGACACAGCAATCCAGAGTAGCTGATGCTGTGGCCCTCTCTGTTCCATTTCCAAAAGGAAAGACATGGCAACAGGATTAATTTTACTGGGAACAAAGATACTCCAGGGATCAAATCTCAAAGTCATCAAAGCCAAATTTAACCTCTGACACCAAGGAAGTAGCTACTGATGTATTAAGGGTATCGTTGGTGTTGTTAGCAAACAGGGAAAGATTCATCTCTGATTTCTGGGTTCTGAGCAGGTACTGCTTCCATCCTTCTCAACTCATTGAAAGTGAAGTGAGGAAAAACAAAGAGATACCACCAAGTCATGGGCAAAAAAGTCACTTCAGCCTTTAATTGAAATGACAGTGGGCCATTCATGGGAGGGGAAGGAAGGAATTATTGTGAGAGGATAAATTTCAACATTTGTTAATATATTTACCTATCAAAAGAAGGAAAGAGATTTACAAAGGGAGGGAGAAGAGTAACTGGAAGGGGAGGGGAAAATAGCTTTAATAGGAATGGATTAAACTCCGCCATCGATTCAGGGAATGTCTATCGTCAGGCCATTACATTGACTCAGCTATGGTGTGCAGCAGCGCCGTAGTGTAGATGTTTTCCACATTGATGGAAGTGTTTTCCCTTCGATGTAGTTAATCCACTCCCCTGCACTCATGGCAGGACTGAGTATTATCTAGACCATCCCTGACAGGTGTTTGTCTAACCTGCTCTTAAAAATCTCCAGTAGTGGAGATTCCACAACCTTCCTTGGCAATTTATTGCAGTACTTCGCCACCACCACTGTTGGGATGTTTTTCCTAATGTCCAATCTAAACTGCCCTTGCTGCAATTAAAGTCCATTGGTTCTTGTCCTCTTGTTCCCCGCCTCCCCCATTGTTTTGCATTTTTATTCATAAACTGTGTGACGGGTTGGGTCACAGAAACCCCTTTGGGACTGCCACCTGATGTGCCTAGATTACTTCTGAGCCTGTTTCCCTGCCAGCTTGGGACTTCAGTACCTTACCTTGTTTGAGCCAGACATGCTTCCCTGCTACATACAAAGATCCAAGTCTGAACCACGTCCCCCACAAATTGCAGGCTTAACTAGAAACAGCTTAAGAAGTGCTCCTGTCTCCAGCACTCAGATACCGAGCTCCCAATGGGGTTCAAACCCCAAAGAAATCCGTTTACTCTGTTTAAAGCTTATAAAGAGGCAACTCATAAATTGTTTGCCCTCTATAACACTGATAGAAAGATATGCACAACTGTATGCCCCCACCCAGGTATTAATACATACTCTGGGCTAATTAATAAGTAAAACGTGATTTTACTAAATACAGAAAGTAGAATTTAAGTGGTTCCAAGTAATAATAGACAGAACAAAGTGAATTACCAAACAAAATAAAATAAAACACGCAAGTCTTAGCCTAATATACGAAAAACTAAATGCAGGTAAATCCCACACTCAGAGATGTTTCAATAAGCCTCTTTTACAGATTAGATTTCCTCCTAGTCTATGTCAAGCAATCACTCACACCTCTGTAGTTACTGTCCTTTTATCCAGTTTCTTTCAGGCACCTCCTTGGGGTGGAAGGGCTATCTAAAAGCTGAAGACAAAATGAAGGCGGTTCCCCAAGGGCTAATATAGTCTCTCTCGTGGGTGGAAATCCCTTCCCCGCTCCTATGCAGAATCAAGCTCCAAGATGGAGTTTTGCAGTCACATGGGCAACTCACATGTCCATGCATGACTCAGTTCCTACAGGCCAATGCCACATTCCCAGGAAAGCTCAGATGTGGATTGGCATCTCTCACAGTTCATTTTTAGCTTAAGTGTTTCATGATTGGGCACTTACAGAGAATAGTCTCTTCTCGAGAAGCTGACCAACTGCTTCACTGAGGCCACTTAAAATCAAAGAAGTACATTACCAATATTCGAACTTCGAATACACAATTGATACATGCATGCAAATAGGATGAATATATCCAGTAGATCATAACCTTTGCAGAGATATGTTACATGGCATATCTCGCATAAATCATATTCCAGTTATGTCATATTGAAAGTCATAAGCACATTGTTGTAAAGCATTATGGGGTGCAACATCACACTCTGTTTCACGGACTATAACTTATGGAAAATACATAAAACTAACAAAAGAATCGGGAGGGAGCTGGCCTGCTCGGAGACATTTTGTAGTAGCATCTGCAGAGATGATGCAAAGATCTTGAGTGTTAACCACCAGTTTGGGGAATATCCTCCTTTTTGAAGCCTGCCCTGATGTCGGAATTTTCAGTGCGGACTGCCCCAGGCACCTCCAAGTCACAGGAGGCAGAGAAGACAGGAGGAGGAGTTATGAGTTTTTAGAGGAAGTAGGGGCATAGTGTTTCCTGGGCAAAGATCTGGAGTGACAGACTTGGGAGTTTCTGAATACAGAGATCTCTGGCTGTTGGTTGTTTCTTTTGGTGTTCAGGGAAGCAGGACATTGTGTACATTCTTTGTAACCCCTCACCCACAGATTGTACTAAAGAATATAGCTTACTTGGGTTGTTGCGGTTCAATGACAAGACAGCACAGAGCTTTAAGCAAGCAAGCGAGCTGCTCTGCTAACGGGCTTCTGCCTGTCAGCTTTCCACCTTCCCCTTTATTCTTTCTCTCCCCCCGCACATTACCTTCTGCAACAGATAAAAGGAATACACTGGCTTTGTTTAACATTGTTATTTACCAATTTCTATCTACCGCATTCCTTGCTCTTGGGCCTTGAGCCCAGTCCTGGGAGGCTTCCCATGGCTCACGTCATCTGGGCGAGATTCCAAGGTTCATGCCCTTGAGAAGAGCTGTGTGTGCACAGCTCCTATACAAAACTCCGGGTGTGCCCTGAATGTTGCCAAGCACATGAACCTTGTATGAATCCTACATTGGGTCATCAATTTTTCCTCCTAATATAATCAACCCTACAATGTCTCACAGGTTGACACCACTTAGGAGAAGGGGGCACCAACATGCCCTGCAGAATTGATAACACTTGCCAAGCCTTCACACCCATGCAGGATAATTTCTTCTATCATAGTGAAGAAGGGAAGAGTTAACACTGGGCTTGCCAGGGATCTCCCTGAGGGGAGGTGATGACCACATTTGCCTTGTGCATCTGCAGCCATAGATGGGCTGAACACTTGGGGGACCTCACACTTTCATGTCAATTGAACACTACTGTCAGACCGCACCACACCTTTGGTGTTACTTGGATATTTTCTAGGTTCATGGCTGTGACATACCAGGGTCCAACCCAGACTAATCAGCAGCTGTGTCACACCTACCTGAAACCTTGCAATGCCTTGCTGAAGTGGGCCACCTGGGCCACTCACAAACAACCATCTAGCATGCAAATCACACCCTGAGCATGTGTGTGTTACTGCAGCCTGGCCAGGAATACCTGGGTTACACTCAGGCTCTCACCACCCTTGGTTATACTGTAGGGTGACCCCAACACACTCCCCACTCTTCAATTTCCCTCCTGAAATGTACATCCTGCGCTGTCCAGTCCTCTCCTGGACAATACAATCTACATTGTCCATTATTTCTTTAATAGCACTAATATGCTTGCAACTTAGCTTCTCAGACACTTCTATTTAAAGAAACTGGACTACATAAAACAATAAAACAAAGTTTATTGATAAGAAAGATTGATTTTAAGTGAGTGCAAATAATGAGGCATAGAAGTCAGAGAAGGTTTCAAGAAAAATAAAGCTAGAATGCAACTTGTGCCTAAATTAACAAATGATGTGAAATTCAAAGCAAAAGTTTCCTCACCACATGTCTTCAGCAGTCTTACTGACCAAATTTCATATGTCAGGACCCCTCCCCCAGTCCACTGGCTGCTTCCTTCATCCCTTCAGATGCAGTAAATCAATGGGCAGAGAGAGAGAGAAAGAGCACAGTGCCTTGGGATGTCTGCCCCTTCTTTTTAGAGTCTGTCATAAATATAAAGGGAAGGGTAAACCCCTTTAAAATCCCTCCTGGCCAGAGGAAAAATCCTCTCACCTGTAAAGGGTTAAGAAGCTAGGATAACCTCGCTGGCACCTGACCAAAATGACCAATGAGGAGACAAGACACTTTCAAAAGCTGGGAAGAGGGAAAACATCAAAGGGTCTGTGTCTATCTGTGTGAGGCTTTTGCTGGGGACAGAACAGGAAAGGAGTCTTAGAACTTAGTAAGTAACCTAGCTAGATATGTGTTAGATTATGATTTCTTGAAATGGCTGAGAAAAGAGCTGTGCTGAATAGAATGAATATTCCTGTCTGTGTGTCTTTTTTGTAACTTAAGGTTTTGCCTAGAGGGATTCTCTATGTTTTGAATCTAATTACCCTGTAAGGTATTTACCATCCTGATTTTACAGAGGTGATTCTTTTTTACTTTTTACTTCTATTTAAAGTCTTCTTGTAAGAAAAATGAATGCTTTTTCATTGTCCTTAAGATCCAAGGGTTTGGGTCTGTGGTCACCTATGCAAATTGGTGAGGGTTTTTTTCCAAACCTTCCCCAGGAAGTGGGGTGCAAGAGTTGGGAGGATTTTGTGGGGAAAGACGTGTCCAAAGCATGTTTTCCCAGTAAGCCAGATAAACATTTGGTGGTGGCAGTGGAAGTCCAAGGGCAAAGGTTAAAATAGTTTGTACCTTGGGGAAGTTTTAACCTAAGCTGGTAAAAGTAAGCTTGGGGGGTTTTCATGCAGGTCCCCACATCTGTACCCTAGAGTTCAGAGTGGGGAAGGAACCTTGACAGCCACATTCCCAGGAAAGCTCAGATGTGAAATAGCATCTCTTACAGGTCATTTTTACCTTAAGTGTTTCTTGATTGGGCACTTACAGAGAATAGACTTTTCTCAAGAAGCTGACCAACCTCTTCACTGAGGCTACCTAAAATCAAACAAGTACATAGCCAATATTCATAATTTCGAATACAAAATTGATACATGCACACAAATAGTATAAATATATCCAGTAGATCATAGCCTTTGCAGAGATATGTTCCATGGCATATCTTGCATAAAACATATTCCAGTTCTGTCATATTTACAGTCATAAGCATATTTCTATTAAGCATTATGGGGTGCAATGTCACACTCTGTTTCACAGACTATAACTTACAGGAAATATATAAAACTAACAAAAGAATTGGGAGGGACCTTGGTTATACTGCAGGGTGACCCCAACACACTCCCCACTCTTCGATTTCCCTCTAGAAATTTACATCCTGTGCTGCCCAGTCCTGTCCTGGACAATACAAGATACATTCTCCATTATTTCTTTAACTCACTAAGATGCCCACAACTTAGTTTCTCAGACACTTCTATTTAAACATTCTGGGTTAGATAAAACAATAAAACAAGGTTTGTTGACTACAAAGGTAAATTTTAAGTGAGTGGAAATAAGGAGGCATAGAAGTCAGACATGGTTACAAGAAAAATAAACCCGGAATGCAACTTCTGCCTATGTTAACAAATGATGTGAAATTCAATGCTAAATTTTCCTCACCACATTACTGACCAAACTTCCTCAGCCACGATCCATCCCACAGTCCAATGGCTGCTTCCCTTGTCCCTTCAGATGCAGTGAATCATTGGGGAGAGAGAGAGAGAGAGAGAGAGAGAGAGAGTGCACAGCGCCTTGGGATGTCTCCACCCTCTTTTTAGAATCCTATTCCCCCTTCAGAAACATTTCCACCTGGTTACCAGAAGACAAAATGTGTACGTAGAAGGATGTTCCATGCTGCTTTTTCCTCACCTTTTTGGGCTTCCTTTTTTCCCTTCCTGTTTGGTGACTCTGGTTACTGTTGTAAAGGAAAACCTAGGAGGCCTAAACTAATATGCCAAAAACTTTGGTCAAACTAAATGTGTATATGAAGCATAAGAAGAGAGTGAGGAAAATTCCATTAAGGGGCAATTGCAACAACACAGCTTAAGAAATGTAACCATAACCGCTAAAAGTTAAATAAATGTTAACCGCAAAGAAAACACCTGTCAATAACAAGAAAAGCTTGTTTTGCAAAACTCCAAGTAAGGCAAAGCTACAGTTAAAGCTTACACTATATGCCAAATAAGGAAAATGCTGTTGAAGGAAGTGGGTTTGATAAATTGTGGTTTTCAGCAATATAAGCTTCTGTATTTCTGTTCACACCAGAGCAGCTCTGGCTGACTCTCCCTGTATGTGTGTGCTTGAATAAAGGAGCCCTAGGTTTGTTCTGATCCAAACAGAATGTGTGGTTAATTTTCCACCACAATCTTGGTGGCGTGACTCGGATAGACAGCCGACCCCCAGAACCGGAGGACCGCGAGCAGTTCCCCACCAGACCCAGGGCCCATCTGAAAGGTAAGAGACCTTTTGAAATCTCTATTGTGGGTTTCTGGTGGCGGACTGCTCGTAGGCTCTGGGTTCGGATGAGTTGCACGCTCTATTTGGACTTTTGCTGCTGGACATGCCTGATGACCTTGGGGTGGGTGAGAGTCCCATCCAGGTTTGGTTTCCCCGGGAACAGCCACTGAGTTTGGCTTGGCAGGTCACGGATAGACCTGGGCAGGTCATGAATAGACTCGATTCTATGTGCCAGTGTGAAAGTGAAGGTCGGTAGACAGGTGTGAGTGTGGGTCACAGGAAGACACCCAGAGCGCCCTGCAAAGCTGTGAGCTCATGACCAGCAAGGGGCCTGTCTGAGTCTAGGAGAGTGTGATCCCATCCCTTCCATCCTCTGACGGTCTGTTTCCATTCCCTTTTCCTCCCCTGTCTCTGGTTCTCGCCTGAAGGCAGTTTGAATAGCCACTGAGTGATCTGATCACCTCGCCTGAAGTGACAGAGTATGTGGCCGCAGCCAATGATCTTTGCTGAAGGGGGGCTGTAAGACAGTCATGGAGGCCCTAAACAAACCTTCGCTGTGTGAGCGGGATGAGTGAAAGATCCGTAGGGATTCTGGGAGCCAGGGAGTCCAAAAGGGATTCCCACACTCACCAGCTAAAATGGAGGCTGGTGAGTCAAAAAGGATCACCGTCCCACCAAAAGGAACACACTGGTTCACTTACTAGTTTCTGGAAAAATTGGAAATGGTATACCAGGGATAGGGATAATTTAAAGTTAGAGGGGAAATTTCGACCTTGACAAGGTTGTACACCTCAGAAATGCACTTCTGGCCAATGTCAGAATGAGGCATATTTCTATTGGCATGAAGAAACGAAAGAAAAAACAAACAAACAAAATGTCCGCCATGAATCTCAAATGAGGAGTCACAAGGACTCCCAGGAATAACTTACTACACAATTAAAAGAGAAAAAAAGAAAATTGGCAAAGAATTTAAATCCAACTAAGCCCACAAGAAATATTAAGTAACAGAAGCTCCTTATGTTCACCCCTCTGACAGTGTCTCCCCATACTGAGGAAATGTTCCCCTTGCACCAATTCCTGGACTTTGGTGCTTTGGGTCATGAGACCTCGGTGTCTGCACATATATGTTGGTCTCCTACAGAATGGTATAATTTACTTAAAAATTTTCCAAAAATAAGAGAGGACCCTGTTCAATTCAAAGAGGAACTGCAAATTGTTATAAACTATTATAACCCTACTTGGGCAGATTTAAAGCAGCTTCTCCGAGGGATCATGCTGAGGGAAACACTGAGTCACCTTTGTAAAGAAGCTCATTGGCCCAAGCAAAATCCAGGCCATGACCAGGAAAAGTTAAATAAAATCAGATAGAAGCTGTTCGATAAAATTCTCACAGTCTGCACAAAGAAAGACGACTGGAGCAAAAAATAGCACCTGTAATGTAAGTAAAAATAAGAATTTGAATAAAACCCAAATACTCTCACCGCCACATTAAAACTATGTTAAGGACCTTCCAGCTCCAGAACATACAGTGTGTAATCTGCCAGCAACATAGTGTTGGTAAAGCTGTCAAGGTTAGGCAGGCAGCACATCCCCCGTCCTGGGGACCTTTTGTAAATATTCAAATGGATTTTATTTAAATGTCTAAGTGTTGTAATTTTAAGTATGTTAGTTTTAGTTCATGTATTTTCCAACTGGGTTGAGGCATTTCCCTATAAAAAGGCAGATACCAAAACTGTTGTAAAACTTTATTTAAGGATTTTGTACCACAAGTTGGCATAACGGTGAGTAGCAACACTGATAGTGGACCTAATGTTATTGAATAAATTATAAGAAGTTATGTGTAGCTTTACAAATCCAACACAATCTCCACTGCCCCCACCACCTGCAGTGTGCTGGGACAGTAAAACGTCAAAATGGGATTCTGAAAAATAAACTGGCCAAGATCTGTGCTAAAACAAATTTAAAGTGGCCAAATGCCCTCCCACTCACTGAAACCAGGAGACTGGATCTACATAGAAGTCCATCAGCAAGGCCCCATGCTGAAAGACCCTTATCAAGTCCTATTAATAATCAACACCTCTGTGAAGTGCCAAGAATTGACTACCTGCCCATGTTTCTCACTGTAATGGCTCTCCGACTGATGATCAGTCTATCTTTCCTTCTGGCGTTGTTGCTCCTTCTGGACAACAGGAGTGAAGGACAAGGTGAAAAGCCGGTAACCTCTCCCTTATCCACTGACAAAACTACTGTGCATTTGGACTTTGCTAGAAGAACCAAACCATTACAGGGTCATGTGCTAGTAACCTCTCCTCTGCATAATGCTAAAGCATGGCTGTTCCAAGAAAGAAGAAGGAACACTCGCTCTGCTGAAACCACCAAAGTCCAGGGATTCCTGACTACAAAAGACATTAAGAATTGGACATGATGGAAAAAGACAAAGTATTGTTTACTGGCAAGGAGGGAGTTGTGAACACTTTGCTTGGGAATGTGGCACTACTTGGTATTTGGGGTTTCTCCTGGGGGCGGCAAAATGCGCCATTGGGCAAGTACCCTGGGGATGGACTGTCCTCCCTAATTGGCTCCCAGACAATGGATATCCAAAACGCCTTGCTACCACAACCATGAACCCCACCATCCCTTCCTCCATTAACCTCACCACCACCCCCACAACCTACCCAAATATAGACGATACCCTATATTCAAATGAAACCCAATGGCCAAAACCTTTGCATTTGTGATTTTTGGAAATTTTTCTAGGAGAAATTATTTTTTAAGGTTCAGGACCATTCATATGAGCAAATGATTGGGTGGAGAACCGATGGGTTGGTGGAAATAGAAATATATGATATCACTGCAACTGAGCCCCAAAAGTCAGAAATTAAAATTAATGGGGCCCATAGCTGGACAAAGATGATGGTCATTCTCAGAGTTTGTAGCATAATAGATTAAAAAAAGACCCTTACTGTTATTTAATCACCCAACTGGTAATTAATCAAACAAACACCCCAAAAGTTTGTTCTGCTGCTGAAAAAATTACCGGTACTGAAAATGTTCCAGTAACTGACCATTAGCCTCTGTCCTATTGTAATATACCCCGTCCTAGGCCATTGATGTAACATGTCTCAGTCTTTTTGGGAAGGTGTTTAGCCAACAGATGTGGTCTAATACTTCTCAAGGGAGAGATGTGTCAGTGTGTTGGGACACCGATGGACTGTAATTCATGCTACACTAGGGACTGTAAAATTTACACCACCTTATCTACTTTTCAGATTACCTCTATATATCCTAATTGTTCAAAAGAAGCTGCCATTCGGTTGGCACAGCAACGGATCTGGGTTTCAGCTAGAAAGAAAAGGGACTTGGTTCAACACCTGTGGGATGGTGCAAATCGCGTAGCTGCAATCTGGAATATCCATAAAGGTCAGCAACATGAGGAAAAATTGGAACAGTTGGAAAAAGCCACGAGCCTTATTACTGGAGCACAACTAGCCCAGGTTCAGGCTGGTGTTGATGAATTATACCATATATCCGCCCTTGTTCAATGACCCAAAAGCTGTTAACAGAAATGGTACTAGGTATGACCAACGCTGGAAAGGCATTGCAGTGGGATCTGGCTTGTTTGGAGGTTCAGAATTTTCTGAATGACCAGCTTATGGCCATTCAGAAGGATCTTGAACATCAGGCATGGCCTACTGCCCTTACAAATACCTCAGGAGTTCCATGTAATCTGTGGCCGTGGAGACATACTTGGAGATTTTCTGAATGGAGATGCAGACGTTCACAGTGCTCCTTCCAAGCATACGGGCCAGTCGGAGGGGTAGGGGCTCCCACCTACTGAATCCTGCTGGGTCTGTGGGGAGGATGCATGTGCAATTGGATAATTCACTGAGACATTTGGGAACTTGAACTACCTGCTATGCCCAACCGATTTGTAGTCAGTGCTCCTGGAACAACGCCTGATATTTGGGTAGGGATTGGAAGCCAATGGACACTCTGGCAGTTCGAGCCCCCTCAACTCCAATGTATACGAAGACTAAAACCAGGAGAAGTTATCATTGTTCATGACAACATTTGTTGGGAGGGTATGGGAAACGGGACTACCCTGACCGGACACCTACTTTTCCAAGCTAATAATAGCCATGTGCATCTTGAAACCACCACCTTGAATGATGTACATTTTAATCTCACCACAGCCGCAGGCAATCATATCATTCATTGGCCTATGGATAAAACTCTGCAATTCACCCTTAGGTTCCAGATACCCTTTAACTGGACTGCTTTAGTACCTGACCGATTCCAAAATTTGCTTTCAATCCTACCAGAGGTTCAGAAAATTTCCAAATTACTGGGACAAATTCACATGCTCCAAAATATATATCAAGCCGAAAAGAATGCCTTTAATACTGCCTATAGAATGTCTACTTTGTGTACCCAGACTAATGTATTGTGTTTCATAGATAAAGCTATATAACAATCCCAACTACATCATATTGTGACCATGGGAATGCTGTTGCTTTTACCGCTGTTTAGCATAGGGTTATGTTCTTGTTTCTGTAAGAAATGTACTTATCATTGCCTATCCAGCCCTAGACCTGCCAACCTCAGCGCAAGGAAGCAGGTGGTACTCATGATTGTAAATGAAATGTGTAACACAGTTTGGGCAGAAGAACAGGAGGACAAAAAGGAGAAAATTAACAGGCTCACGGCTATAGAACTATAGGCCCAATTAGTGGTGCCAAAAAGGCACCAAAAGGGGGAATGTGAAGGAACATCTAGTAGGCCTATACTAATAGGCCAAAAACTTTGGTCAAACTAACTGTGTTTGTATAAAGAGCCTGTGGGAGTATTTTTCTTTATTGTATTGTTATTATTATTAATTTTTTTCTATAACACCAAGCTCTGCAGGCTGCAACTGAGATCAGTGGAGAAAACATGAGAAGCATCACAGGGCCAGAGAGGAAGAATGATTTTATAAGCTGGTGGCTAGGGGCATTCACCCAGAGGGTGAAATATTTACCTTCACATCTCAGGACATCAGGTGGCAGTTTCCAAGGGGTTTCTGTGACCCAACCAGTTACAAAGAGTTTTAGGAATAAAATTAGGAATAAAATTGCAAAAGAGTGTGTGTGTGTGTATATGAAGCATAAGAAGAGAGCGAGGAAAATTCCATTAAGGGGCAAATGTAACAGCAAAGCTTAAGAAATGTAATCGGAACAGCTGAAAGTTAAAAAAAAAAATGTTAAGTGCAAAGAAAACACCTGTCAAGAACAGGAAAAGCTTGTTTCGCTAAACTCCAAGTAAAGCAAAGCTACAGTTAAAGCTTTCACTATCTGCCAAATAAGGAAAATGTTGTTGAACGAAGTGGGTTTGACAAATTGTGCTTTTCAGCAATATAAGCTTCTGTATTTCTGTTTACGCCAGAGCAGCTCTGGCTGACTCTCCCTGTATGTGTATGCTTGAATAAAGGAGCCTCAGGTTTGTTCTGATCCAAACAGAACGTTTTCTGTTCAGATTAGTGAACAGGAGTGTTTGTGTGGGGGGCATGATTAACCTGCCTGTCACTGTATTTGCACAGTGTCTGCATTTTATCGAACACCTGGAATGACCATAGGTGAACATCTGGCTCTGTGGACTAAGCCCTTCCTGGAGCGGGTACTGATGTCCATTAAGAAACTGATCTTCATTTATCATCACTTACTTCATTACAGAGAAGCAACAGGTTTTCTGCCCACATCTCTGTAGCAGCCTTATCTCTGTTCAGAGGGGATGGAAGAGGGCAGTCACTCAGAGGGGACTGAGTTCATTCTCTCAGGACTGACAGATCTTCCAGAGCTGCAGGTTCCCCTGTTTCTGGTGTTCCTAGTGATTTATGGTATCACCCTCTTTGGAATGGGGGGATGATCTTGTTAATCACAATTGATCCCCAACTCCATACCCCCATGTACTTTTTCCTCAGTAATTTGTCTTTCTGTGATCTCAGCATTTCCTTGATAATTGCCACTAAGATGCTGCTGAATTTCTTAGCCGAGAGGAAAACATTTCTTACACTGCCTGCACTGTGCAAATGTATCTCTCTATCATTTTTGCAGAAGTGAGTGCCTCTTGCTGGCTGTGATGGCGTATGACCATTATGTGGCCATCTGTAACCTGCTGCTCTATACGGTCACCATGTCCAGGCAGCTTTGTAAACAGCTGGTGACTGGGGTGTACGCTGTGGGGGTGGTGGATTCAATGATATACACGTGTTGTACATTTCGGCTGTCATTCTGCAGCTCAAAGATCATCAATCATTTCTTCTGTGACGTCCTCCCACTGTTGGCGCTCTCCTGTTCTGACACCCGCGTCAAAGAGATTATGATGTTTGCTTCCATGAGCTGCATTGTAGTGAGCATCCTTGTGACTGTCCTCCTCTCCTATGTCTATATCATCTCCACCTTTCTACAGATGCGTTCTGCCGAGGGCCGCCACAAAGCCTTCTCCACCTGCTCTGTCCACTTGACCTTTGTGGTCCTGTATTTTGGCACCCTCTTCTTTATGTATTTACATCCCACCTCCAGCTATTCCATGGACAGAGACAAAGTGACCTCAGTGTTTTACACGCTATTGATCATCATGTTGAACCCCCTCATCTACAGGCTGAGGAACACGGAGGTGAAGGATGCCCTGAGGAAAGCAATGAATAGACTCCTAACCAATTCCTGAATCTGTTTAACTCTGTATTGGTTTAGTGGTGGGGAATGGATAAAGGTGAATACAATTCCCAGCCCATTATGAAGTCATTTCACAGAGCCTGTGGGAGTATTTTTCTTTATTGTATTGTTATTATTATTAATTTGTTTCTATAACACCAAGCTCTGCAGGCTGCAACTGAGATCAGTGGAGAAAACATGAGAAGCATCACAGGGCCAGAGAGGAAGAATGATTTTATAAGCTGGTGGCTAGGGGCATTCACCCAGAGGGTGAAATATTTACCTTCACATCTCAGGACATCAGGTGGCAGTTTCCAAGGGGTTTCTGTGACCCAACCAGTTACAAAGAGTTTTAGGAATAAAATTAGGAATAAAATTGCAAAAGAGTGTGTGTGTGTGTATATGAAGCATAAGAAGAGAGCGAGGAAAATTCCATTAAGGGGCAAATGTAACAGCAAAGCTTAAGAAATGTAATCGGAACAGCTGAAAGTTAAAAAAAAAAATGTTAAGTGCAAAGAAAACACCTGTCAAGAACAGGAAAAGCTTGTTTCGCTAAACTCCAAGTAAAGCAAAGCTACAGTTAAAGCTTTCACTATCTGCCAAATAAGGAAAATGTTGTTGAACGAAGTGGGTTTGACAAATTGTGCTTTTCAGCAATATAAGCTTCTGTATTTCTGTTTACGCCAGAGCAGCTCTGGCTGACTCTCCCTGTATGTGTATGCTTGAATAAAGGAGCCTCAGGTTTGTTCTGATCCAAACAGAACGTTTTCTGTTCAGATTAGTGAACAGGAGTGTTTGTGTGGGGGGCATGATTAACCTGCCTGTCACTGTATTTGCACAGTGTCTGCATTTTATCGAACACCTGGAATGACCATAGGTGAACATCTGGCTCTGTGGACTAAGCCCTTCCTGGAGCGGGTACTGATGTCCATTAAGAAACTGATCTTCATTTATCATCACTTACTTCATTACAGAGAAGCAACAGGTTTTCTGCCCACATCTCTGTAGCAGCCTTATCTCTGTTCAGAGGGGATGGAAGAGGGCAGTCACTCAGAGGGGACTGAGTTCATTCTCTCAGGACTGACAGATCTTCCAGAGCTGCAGGTTCCCCTGTTTCTGGTGTTCCTAGTGATTTATGGTATCACCCTCTTTGGAATGGGGGGATGATCTTGTTAATCACAATTGATCCCCAACTCCATACCCCCATGTACTTTTTCCTCAGTAATTTGTCTTTCTGTGATCTCAGCATTTCCTTGATAATTGCCACTAAGATGCTGCTGAATTTCTTAGCCGAGAGGAAAACATTTCTTACACTGCCTGCACTGTGCAAATGTATCTCTCTATCATTTTTGCAGAAGTGAGTGCCTCTTGCTGGCTGTGATGGCGTATGACCATTATGTGGCCATCTGTAACCTGCTGCTCTATACGGTCACCATGTCCAGGCAGCTTTGTAAACAGCTGGTGACTGGGGTGTACGCTGTGGGGGTGGTGGATTCAATGATATACACGTGTTGTACATTTCGGCTGTCATTCTGCAGCTCAAAGATCATCAATCATTTCTTCTGTGACGTCCTCCCACTGTTGGCGCTCTCCTGTTCTGACACCCGCGTCAAAGAGATTATGATGTTTGCTTCCATGAGCTGCATTGTAGTGAGCATCCTTGTGACTGTCCTCCTCTCCTATGTCTATATCATCTCCACCTTTCTACAGATGCGTTCTGCCGAGGGCCGCCACAAAGCCTTCTCCACCTGCTCTGTCCACTTGACCTTTGTGGTCCTGTATTTTGGCACCCTCTTCTTTATGTATTTACATCCCACCTCCAGCTATTCCATGGACAGAGACAAAGTGACCTCAGTGTTTTACACGCTATTGATCATCATGTTGAACCCCCTCATCTACAGGCTGAGGAACACGGAGGTGAAGGATGCCCTGAGGAAAGCAATGAATAGACTCCTAACCAATTCCTGAATCTGTTTAACTCTGTATTGGTTTAGTGGTGGGGAATGGATAAAGGTGAATACAATTCCCAGCCCATTATGAAGTCATTTCACAGAGCCTGTGGGAGTATTTTTCTTTATTGTATTGTTATTATTATTAATTTGTTTCTATAACACCAAGCTCTGCAGGCTGCAACTGAGATCAGTGGAGAAAACATGAGAAGCATCACAGGGCCAGAGAGGAAGAATGATTTTATAAGCTGGTGGCTAGGGGCATTCACCCAGAGGGTGAAATATTTACCTTCACATCTCAGGACATCAGGTGGCAGTTTCCAAGGGGTTTCTGTGACCCAACCAGTTACAAAGAGTTTTAGGAATAAAATTAGGAATAAAATTGCAAAAGAGTGTGTGTGTGTGTGGAGGGTGGGGGGAGGATAGCACAAGAACCCACAGACTTCAATAGCAGGAAGGGTGGTTTAGGTTGGACATTAGGAAAAACACCCCAACAGTGAGGGTGGCTATGCACTGGAATAACTTGCCTAGGAAGGTTGTGGAATCTCCACCATTGGAGATTTTTAAGAGCATTTTAGACAAACACCTGTCAGGGATGGTCGAGATAATATTCAGTTGTGCTGTGACTGCAGAGGAGTGGAATAGATGACCTCTCGAGGTCCCATCCCATCCTATGATACTATGATTGCCCAAGAAGCCCTGCACTGGGAGGAGGGGCGACACCATCCAGAGCACTGGGCAGGGCAAGGGACACGCACCTGCCAACAATTGATATTCAGCTCCACTGTAACCCCCACCACATGCACACACAGAGTGCCTAATACACACCAAATGCACACACACATACAGAAGGCGCAGTACACACACACACACATAATGCCCACTAAAAGAAAAGGAGTCCTTGTGGCACCTTAGAGACTAACCAATTTATTTGAGCATGAGCTTTCCCCACTGTCCTGCTGGTAATAGCTTATCTAAAGTGAGCAACAGGTTAGGCCATTTCCAGCACAAATCCAGGTTTTCTCACCCTCCACCCCCCCACACAAATTCACTCTCCTGCTGGTGATAGCCCATCCAAAGTGACAACTCTTTACACAATGTGCATGATAATGAAGTTAGGCCATTTCCTGCACAAATCCAGGTTCTCTCACTCCCTCACCCCCCTCCAAAAACCCACCCCCATACACACACAGACTCACTCTCCTGCTGGTAATAGCTCATCCAAACTGACCACTATTACCAGCAGGACAGTGGGGTGGGAGGAGGTATTGTTTCATATTCTCTGTGTATATATAAAGTCTGCTGCAGTTTCCACGGTATGCATCTGATGAAGTGAGCTGTAGCTCACGAAAGCTCATGCTCAAATAAATTGGTTAGTCTCTAAGGTGCCACAAGGACTCCTTTTCTTTTTGCGAATACAGACTAACACGGCTGTTACTCTGAAATAATGCCCACTGCAACTCACACACAGTGCCCACTACACACAACACACACAGTGAAAACTGCCCACCAAACACACACACACAGCCTGACACTGAGCTCAATCAGAATGCAGAATAATCTCTACTGGAAGCTGGGACAGCTGCAATATTTCCAACTCTCCTGAACAAAAAGGAACCAAAGGGGATTCTGCTGCCCTGGCAGGGAGATAGGACTAGATTTCTCAAGTGGTCTTTTCCCTCGACATCTTTTCTGAGACCTGGTTTAGGCTTAAAAAATAGATCAACAGAGCTCTATTGGACATGGCGGGAAAATTTTTTACACCCTGTACAAGGCAGTAAGCCTGCGCTGACCCTAATTGTCATTCTTCCATTGACCTAGCTATTGCCTCTCGGGGACATGGATTAACTATATTGAAGGAAAACCCCTTCCCTCAATGTGGAAAGCATGTACACTTTGGTGCTGCTGCACACCATAGCTGAGTAATGTAATGGCCTTAGTATAGACATTCCCTGACTCGATGAGGGGGGTTTGCCCTTCCCATTACAGTGATTTTTCTCTCCTTTTCCATTATTCTTCTCCCTCCCTTGTAAAGCTCTTTCCTTCTTTTGATAGGTAAATATGTTCAGAAAGTTTTACTCTCAGCATAATTCCTTCCTTCCCCACCCATGAATGTCATTTCATCTAAAGGCTGAAATGTTCTGAAACTGACTTGTTTGCCCATGACTTGGTGGTACCTGTTTGTTTTTTCTCCAGCCTTTAATTGAATGACAGTGAGCCATTCACGGGAGGAAAGGAAGGAATTATTCTAAGAGGTGAAATGTCAACTTTTCTGAACATATTTACCTATCGAAAGAAGGAAAGAGTTTTACAAAGGAGGGAGAAGAGTGATTGGAAAAGGAGAGAAAAATAGCTTTAAGAGGAAGGGGGAAAACTCCCCCATCAATTCAGGGAATGTCTATACTAAGGCCATTACATTGATTCAGCTATGGTGTGCAGCAGTGCTGTAGTGTAGATGCTTTCCACATTGATGGAATGGTTTTTCCTTCAATATAGTTAATCGATGTCTCTGAGAGGCAGTGCTAGGTCAATGGAAGAATGACAGTGAGGGTCAATACAACCTAACTGCCTCGGACAGTGTGAGAAAAATTTCCCTGCCCTGTGCAACACAGCTCTGTTCATCAAATTTTTAAGCATAAACCAGGCCTCAGAGAAGCTGCTGATGGAAAAGACCAGCTGGGAAATCTAGTCTTATCTCCCTGCTATTTCAGCAGAATCCTCTTTGGTTCTTTTTGTTCAGGCGAGTTGGAAATATTCCAGCTGTCCCAGCTTCCCAGTCGAGATTATTCTGCATTCTGACTGAGCTCACTGTCAGGCTGTGTGTGTCTCTTTGGTGTACAGTTGTAACTGTATGTGTTGTATGAAGTGGGCGCAGTGTGTGTTGTTTGTAGTGCGCACTCTCTGTGTGTGTTTACTGGGCATTATGTGTGTGTTTGCTTGGTGTGCAGTGGGCACTATGTGTGAGCATGTGTTGGGGAATACAGGGGAGCTGAATATCAAATGTTGGCAGGTGCGTGTTCCTTGCCCAGCCCATGGCTCATGCTGGTGTCCCCCGTCCTCCCAGTGCAGGGCTCCTTGTAGGATCATAGAATCATAGGACTGGAAGGTAGCTCGAGAGGTCATCTATTCCCCTCCCAGGCACTCATGGCAGTGCTATGTATTATCTAGATGATCCCTAACAGGTGTTTGTCTAAAATGCTCTTAAAAATCTCCAATGGTGGAGATTCCACAACCTTCCTAGGCAAGTTATTCCAGTGCATAGCCACCCTCACTCTTGGGATGTTTTTTTCCTAATGTCCAACCTAAACTGCCCTTTCTTCAATTGAAATCTTTTGGTTCTTGTCCTATCCTGTCCCCCCCAGAGATGTTACTTTGCCGTTTTATTCCTAAAGTCTGTTTCACAGATTATAAATGATAGGAAATAAATAAAATTAAGAAAAGAATAATTGGGACAGAGCTGGGATGCTCGGAGATATTTTGCAGCATCTTCTGCAGAGGGTGCTGCAAAGACCTTCAGTGTTAACCACCGGTTTGGGGAGCATCCTCCTTTTTGCAGCCTGCCCTGCCCTTGTCATTTTCAGTGAGGACTTCCCCAGGTGCCTCTGGGTCACAGGACACAGAAAACCAGGAGAAGGAGTTATGAGCATGAGTCTCAGAAGAAGTAGGGGCATAGTGTTTCCTGGTCACAGACCTGGAGTGAAAAACTTGTGAGTTTCTGAACACAGAGACTGTTGGCTGTTGGTTATTTCTACTGGTGTTCAGGGAAGTAGGTCTTTGCTTACATTCTTTGTCACTCCTCCTCCAAGGATTATACCAAAGAATATAGCTGACATTCATCATCAATTTTTCCTCCTTATACAATCAACCCTGCAGTGCCTCACAGATTGGCACCACTTAGGAGAAGGGGGCACCGATATATGCCAGAGCACTGATAATACCAGGCAAGCCTGAACACCCGTAGTGGATAATTTCTCCTACCATAGTGAAGAAGGGAAGAGTCACCACTGGGCTTGCCATGGATCTCCTTGTGGGGAGGAGATGACCACAATGTACTTGTGCATCTGCAGCCATGGATCAGTGCATGGGTCCATCCCTTTGGTGACTTCACCCTTTCATGTCAATCGAACACTATTGTCAGTCAGCACCACACCTTTGGTGTTACTGGGATCTTTTCTAGATTGTTGTCTGTGAAATACCGGGGTCCAACCCAGACAAATCAGCAGCTATGTCACAACCTTGTAATGCCTTGCTGAAGTGGCTTCCACCGGGGCCACTCACAAAAAAAAATCTAGCATGCAAATCACACGCTTAGCCTGCGTGTGTGTAACTGCATCCTTGCCAGGAATAGTTGGGTTACACTCAGGCTCTCACCACCCTTGGTTATACTGCAGGGTGACCCCCAACATACTCCCAAGTCTTTGATTTCCTCCAGAAATGTACATCCTGTGCTGCCCAGTCCTCTCCTCGACAATACTAGCTATATTATCCATTATTACTTTAATGTCACTAATATGCCTGTCAGTTAGCTTTTCAGACACTTCTATTTAAACACAGTGGATTGGATCAAACAAAAAAAACCAAAGTTTTTTGATGACAAAGATAGATTTTAAGTGAGTGCAAATAAGGAGGCATAGAAGTCAGACATGGTTTCAAGAAAAATTAAGCTAGAATGCAACTTGTGCCTAAGTTAACAAATGATATGAAATTCAAAGCAAAAGTTTCCTCACCACATGCTTTCAGCAGTCTTACTGACCAAACTTCTTAGGTCACGGCCCCTGCCCCAGTCCTATGGCTGCTTCCTTTCTCCCTTCAGATGCAGTGAATCAATGGGCGGAGAGAGAGAGAGAGAGAGAGAGAGAGAGAGAGAGAGAGAGAGAGGTGCCTTCGGATGTCTGGCCCTTCTTTTTATAGTCCTATCCCTCCTTGAGAAATATTTCCAGCTGCTTTCCAGAAGACAAAATGTCTATGTAGAAGGATGTTCCCTGCTGCTTTTTTTCCTCACCTTTTTAGTCTACCTTTGTTTCCGTTCCTGCTTGACAACTCTGGTTACTGTTTAGATACAAAATTAAGCAGAGCACACATTTCTTTGTTGAAGAGAGACCAGTTTTCCAGCCTCAGTTTGAAACATGTATTTATAACAAGTTACAGTGTAATCTTATAACTTCACATACTTTATCAAAAAAAAATTATTAATATTTGTGATGAGAGCACGACCATTTCTAGTTGACTCATAGATTTATTTAGCATATAAAAGCTGAAGTTTGTGTGCAGATAATATGCATGCAAGAGGGATAGTTTTGTGAACTGCAGAAGTCCATAGCATGCCACAAATACTGTTTTACATCATCACTGCACATATTCAGGAATTGTTCCTGAGGAACCAAATCACACATTTCTTCTGAGCTTGTAATGCCTTTTCGTCTCACCCACTTATCGAAAAAATCTCTCATTTCATTTACATAAGCCACATTTCTCAATCAAGATCCCCGCTTAAGACTCCTGAATTTAACACTGAAGGTTTCATGAGTAATCTGAAAATGTTTCAAAACCAGGTCCTTAAATTTACCATAGTTTGAAGTGTCATCAATAAGAATCATCAATAGGAATCTTAATGAATATGTCCAGAGCTCTTTCAGTCAATTTTGTGACCAATGTGGTCATTTTTTGATTCTCAGGAATCGTATGGAGGGTGCACAGTCTCCCTTCAAGAGGTGGGCAGACTCTCCGATCCCCCCTCAGCTTCCAACTGGACTTCCCTCTCTGGGCTCCCCTCTGGTTCTGTCATTTTCCATGGAAACAAATCCTTCTCCTGGATCAGGTCCCTCCTGATGATAGATAACTCTGCACCTGTTTCCCTTAATCCCAGGAGTACTTTCCCATTCAGTTTAACAGCATACATATGCTCACTGCCTGGTTCTATAGAAGCCACCTTTACAAATCCTGTGTGGAAAGAGGCAACAGCCTGGCTCTGAGAAGCAGCTGCTTCATGTGTTACCTGCTGCCTGTTCCCACTCAGGAAAGGACAATTATTCCTCAGGTGCTCAGTGGACTTACAATCTTAGCACCTCTTGGGCTCCTCTGCTTGTACAGGAGATTTGGGAGGAGTAACAGGGGAATGGGGAGGTGAACGCCCAGCCTCTTCTTTCCCTGGGGTAAAACGGTGATTCTGCTTTCCCCCAACCCTGTACACCTCTGCCACTGGTTTATGTTTAATTGCAGCTTGTGACGGTTCAAAAGAGTCTGCAAACTCAGTCAGTCCACTCATTGCATCCACCTTTTTGCCAAACCAATACTGTTTTACATCATCACTGCACATATTCAGGAATTGTTCCTGTGTAAGCAAATCATACATTTCTTCCAAGCTTGTAATGCCTTTTCCCCTCACCCACTTAACGAACAAATCTCTCTGTTCATTTACATAAGCCACATTACTCAATCGAGATCCCCGCTTAAGACTCCTGAATTTAACACTGAAGGTTTCAGGTGTAATCTGAAATGGTTTCAAATCCAGTTTCTTAAATCTACCATAGTTTGAAGCATCATCAATACACATCTTATTGAATATGTCCAGAGCTCTTCCAGTCAATTTTGCTACCAATGTGGTCATTTTTTGATTGTCAGGAATTGTATCAAGGATGCACAAACGTGATGAAATATTTGGCAATATCACTGGATTCATACCGTGGACATTGTTGTTCCCACTTGTGTATTTTGGAGAAGTGGGGCTAGATGATGGTGCGTTTTGTCCCTTCCACTCCATATCAGCCAGTTAATGCTTCTGGGCCTCAATCTGGGCCTGTATTTCTCTGTCTGTTAACTCCAGGCCTCCTTTGTCCCTGGCTGCCTCTGCTTCCATAGCCCTTTTGTGGGCAGCTTCTTCCCTGGCTGCCTCTGCCTCTTTGAGCTTCAATTGAAACTCTCGGTCCTTTGCCTTCTCTTCGGCTTCCACTCTGGCCAGCTCTACTTTAGCAGCTTCCTCACTGGTAGTCATTTTCCTGCTTTCGTGTGCTGGGCCACACCCCCTCTGCACTACACTGAAACTGAGATTCACTCAGTTCAAGGGCTTCTTAGTTAACAGAAACTTTCCCAATGCCCATTGTTCAGCCTTTCTGGGCAGTCCACAGCTTCTGCAGTTCTAGCTTCTTTTGATCTTCACTTTTAATTATTTTGCTTATCTTTCTGTCCCTATTTCCCTTACCCAATATAAGCAATCAGAAAATAACAAACCAGAAACCACTTTGTCTGTTCTCCACCCACCACACCCAAAACTCACTGAAAATAACTACCAGAGTCTCAAAGCAATCAGTTGTGCACAGATCCTGCTTGACTATGCCACTGTGACGTGTTGGGTCCCAGAAATCTCTTTGGGACTGCCACCCAATGTGCTGAGTCTCTCTCTGAATGTGTTTTCCCTGCCAGCTTGGGACTTCAGTACTTTACCTTGTTTGAGCTAGACACACTTGCCTGCTGCAAACCCAGATCCAAGTGTGAACCATGTCCTGCACAAGCTGCAGCCTTAACTGAAAACAGCTTAAGAAGTGTTCCTGTCTCCAGCACTCAGAGACCCAGCTCCCCAAACCCCAAATAAATCTGTTCTACTCTTTATAAAGCTTATATAGGGTAAACTCATAAATTGCTCGCCCTCTATAACACTGATAGAGAGATATGCACAGCTGTTTGCCCGCCCCTGCCCCCTCCCCCGGTATTAATACATAATCTGGGTTAATTGATAAGTAAAATGTGATTTTATTAAATACAGAAAGTAGAATTTAAGTGGTTCCAAGTAATAACAGACAGAAAAAAGTGAATTACCAAACAAAATAAAATAAAACATGTAAGTGTAAGACTAATACAGTGAAAACTAAATGGAGGTAAATCTCACCTTGAAAGATGTTGTAATAAGCCTCTTTTACAGACTAGACTACCACCTAATGAGGGTCCAGCAATCACTCACACCCCTGTAGTTACTGTCCTTAGTTTTTTTCAGGCATCTCCTTGGGGTGGAGGGGCTATCTTTTGTGCCAGTGGAGACAAAATGGATGGGTTTCCAGAGGGGCTTATATAATCTCTTTCTTGTGGATGGAAACCCCTTCCCCTCTCCTATGCAGAATCCAGCTCCAAGATGGAGTTTTGGAGTTACATGGGCAAGTCGCATGTCCATGCATGACTCATTTCCTTACACGACAACGCTACATTCCCAGAAAAGCTCAGATGTGGACTGGCATCTCTCAAAGTTCATTGTTAGTTTAAGTGTTTCTAGATTGGGCACTTCCAGAGAATAGTCTTTTCTCAAGAAGCTGACCAACTGCTTCACTGAGGATACTTAAAACAAACAAGTACACAGCCAATATTCATAACTTTGAATACAAACATTTTACACATATGCAAATAGGATGAATATATCTGGTAGATCATAACCTTTGCAGAGATATGTTGCATGACATATCTTGCATAAAACACATTCCAGGTATGTCATATTTGCATTCATGAGCCTATTTCTATAAAGAATTATGGGGTGCAATGTCACACTATGTTTCACAGACTATAAATTATAGGAAATAAAGAAAATTAACAAAAAAATTAGAAGGGAGCTGGCCTGCTCGTAGATAATTTGTTGCAACATCTGCAGAGATGCTGCAGAGATCTTGAGTGTAAACCACCAATCTTGGGAATATCCACCTTTTCGCAGCTTACCCTGACCTTGGCATTTTCAGTGAGGACTGCCCTAGGCACCTGTGGGTCACAGGAGGCACAGAAGACAGCAGGAGGTGTTATGAGCATGGCTCTTAGAGGAAGTAGGGGCATAGTGTTTCCTGGGCAGAGACTGGGATGACAGACTTTGGACACAGGGATTGCTGATTTTTTGGTAGTTTCTAGTGGTGTTCAGGGAAGCAAGACTTTGTGCACATTCTTTGTAACCCTCACCCACAGATTATTCCAAAGAATATAGCTGACTTGGATTATCAATTTTTCCTACGAATACAATCGACCCTGCAATTCCTCACAGGTTGGCACCACTTAGGAGAAGGGGGCATGAACATTTCCTGGAGCACTGATAATACCACCCAAGCCTGCACACCCTTGCGGGATAATTTCTGCTACCGTAGTGAAGAACGGAAGAGTCACTACTGGGCCTGCCTTGGATCTCCTTCTGGAGAGGTGAGGACCACAATGTCCTTGTGCATCTGCAGCCATGTATCAGTGCATGGGCCCCTCCCTTGGTGGACCTACCCTTTCATGTCAAATGAACACTGCTGTCAGTCAGCACCGCACCTTTGGTGTTACTGGGATATTTTCTCCTTTGGTGCTGTTACATACCAGGGTCCAACTCAGACTAATCATCAGTTGTGTCACACCTGCCTGCAACATTGCAATGCCTTGCTGAAGTGGTTTTCACCTTGGCCACTCACAAACAACCGTCAAGCATGGGACTCACACCCGAGGCATGTATGTGAAACTGCAACCTGGCCAGGAATAGTTGGGTTACACTCAGGCTCTCACCACCCTCGGTTATACTGAAGGGTGACCCCCAACACACTCCCCTCTCTTCGATTTCTCTCCAGAAATGTACGTCCTGTGCTGCCCAGTCCTCTCCTGGACAATAGAAGCTACACTATCTATTATTTCTTTAATAGCACTAACATGCCTACAACTTAGCTTCTCAGACACTTCTATTTAAACACACTAGAAAAGATAAAACAATAAAAAACAAAGTTTATTCACTACAAAGATAGATTTTATGTGAGTGCAAATAAGGAGTCATAGAAGTCAGAGATTGTTTCAAGAAAAATTAAGCTAGAATGCAACTTCTTCCTAAGTTAAAAAATGATATTAAATTCAAAGCAAAAGTTTCCTCATCACATGCTCTCAGCAGTCTCACTAACCAAACATCTTAGGTCAGAAGCCATCCCTCAATCCAATGGTTGCTTCCTTTATCCCCTCAGATGCAGTGAATCAATAATTTTTTTCCAAGAAATTATCTTTTCCCCACTCTGGTGATGTTCCAGGGCAGTTCAGCAAGAGCAGAGACCATCATGCATCATGGGGAATGTAGTAATGGAAGAGATTGGTAGTGTGTGGTATCTGAGGAACCCCCGTGGTACTTCCGAGTTGAAATATTAAGTTTTTAGCTAAAAGATTTTGGTCTACACAAACACACACAAAAAACCTCTGTGGATCAGCTCTTCACAGTACACAGCTTGCACTGAAAACAGCAGGATGAAATATACCGCTAACCTCATACTCTGTAACTCTGGTAGAAATTGCATCATTTAATAACACAGTAAGAAAGAGTAGGTCAAATTAATCCCCAGGGCACCAATTACACTGAAGGTAGCTTTGGTTCACTGAATGAATTAATTCGGTGTTGTGTCTCTCTGAGCTCAGGTATTCCCAGTTGCTTCAGGAATCATGTCCCATAGACAAACATCTCCTTATAAAACTTCCCGAATGCTCCTAATTGGCAGTTTCTTTCAATGAGGAAACACCAACACATCTCTCTCTCTCTTCTAAGCAGGTATGTGCTATTGTCCTGAATTACAGACACACACACACATATACAGACACCATTGGGATCAGCAGGTATTGAATTCCAGATCTCCAGCACCGAAAGCTTCAGCCCCAACTCAAAACCCTTCAGCTAAAGGAGCGACCTGCTGGGTTGGATCAAAAAGGCGATTACCTAGTCACTGAATCCAGGGCTTCCCGTGATGACTCTGGGCTTTCATACAAACTCCAGTAAATGCCAAACAGCTTAATTAGCACATTGAGGCACTTTACCCCAAAATGACATGCGAAGCTATCGAGGTCCCCTTGCCCAAAGAGGGTGGAAAGATTGACACTCCTTTCCTCTCATGCCTTCTTTAACTAAGGAATAAACCCTGCAGACTGATTCTCTCCCAGCAGAATGACAGGTCACAGTTTTCTGTTTGGAGTAGTGAACATGAGTGTTTGTGTGGGGGGCATGATTAACCTGCACAGTATTGTGTTTGCAGAGTGTCTGCATTTTATCAAACACCGGGAATGATCAGCTGTGAACATCTGGATCTGTGTACAAAGCCCTTTCCGGAGCAGGTACTAATGTCCATTGAGAAACTTATCTCCATTTATCTTGACTTACTTCATTACAGAGAAGGGACAGGTTTTCTGCACCATCCACCTGCCCACATCTGTGTAGCTGTCTGATCTCTGTTCAGAGGAGATGGAAGAGGGAAATCACTCGGAGGTGACTGAGTTCATTCTCTCAGGACTGACAGATCATCCGGAGCTGCAGGTCCCCCTGTTTGTGGTATTCCTACTGATTTATGGTATCACCCTGGTGGGGAATGGGGGGATGATCTTGTTAATCACAATTGATCCCCGACTCCACACCCCCATGTACTTTTTCCTCAGGAATTTGTCTTTCTGTGACCTCTGTGTTTCCTTGATAATTTCCCCTAAGATGCTTCTGGATTTCTTAGCTGAGAGGAAAAACATTTCTTTCACTGCCTGCACTGTGCAAATGCATCTCTCTATCATTTTTGGAGATGTTGAGTGCCTCTTGCTGGCTGTGATGGCGTATGACCGTTATGTGGCCATCTGTAACCCACTGCTCTATACAGTTACCATGTCCAGGCACCTTTGTAAACAGCTAGTGGTTGGTGTGTACGCTGTGGGAGTGGTGGATTCAATGATATACATGTGTTGTACATTTCAGCTGTCATTCTGCAGCTCCAACATCATCAATCATTTCTTCTGTGATGTCCTCCCGCTGTTGGCACTCTCCTGTTCCGACACCCGCATCAATGAGATTGTGACGTTTGCTTTTATGAGCTGCATTACAGGGAGCAGCTTTGTGACTGTCCTCCTCTCCTATGTCTATATCATCTCCACCATCCTGCAGGTCCGCTCTCCCAAGGGCCGGCACAAAGCCTTCTCCACCTGCTCTTTCCACTTAACCTCTGTGGTCCTGTTTTTTGGCACCCTCCTCTTCATGTATTTACGTCCCACCTCCAGCTATTCCATGGACAGAGATAAAGTGACCTCAGTGTTTTACACACTATTGATCCCCATGTTGAACCCCCTCATCTACAGCCTGAGGAACACGGAGGTGAAGGACGCCCTGAGGAAAGCAGTGAATAAACTCCTAACCAATTTTTGAAGCTGTTTAACTCTGTATTGATTTAGTGGTGGGGAGTGAATACAGGTGAATTCAGTTTCCCAGCCCATTACAAAGTAATTTCGCAGAGCCCATGGGAGTATTGTTCATTTGTTCATTATTCTATTGTTATTATTATTAATTTCTTTCTATAAGAACAAGGTCTGCAGGCCCCAACTGACATCAGTGGACAAATCCTGAGGAAGACTCACAGGTTCAGAAAGAGAGAATGATTTTATAAGCTGGTGGCTAGGGGCATCCACCTAGAGGGTGAGATGTTCAACTTCTCATCTCAGGACATCTTGTGGCAGTTCCAAATGGGTTTCTGTGACCCAACCCATCACACAGAATTTAGGAATAGAATGGCAAAACAATGTGGGTGTGTGTGGGTGGGGAGGACAGCACAAGAACCGATGGAAATGGAACATGTATGGCCAGAGCGTCAGCTGGCCTGGATTTCTGTCTCTCCCATGACGTCATTTTAACAGGATACAAAACTGAGCTGACTGTATTCCACTTTATTAGTGGTCACCTCTCCAAATGTCTCTTTAAGTAATTTCCCAGCGTTGGGATGCAAAGGTGTCTAGAAATGGGTGAATTTCTTCTGGACTAATTATTTATTGTCAAAAACCATACTGTTTTGAATTGACCTGAATCCATTCACAAATGTGTTACAAAAGTTCCTAATAGCTTTTTGTCCCAGAACAATGAGTGTGTATGGGGGGAGGATTTAGGTGCCGGTTGCAATGCAGCCAATGTAGGAAGTGGTGGTGGTCCTTTCCTTTGTAATTTTTAGCCCAATAATTGGGGTGTTCACCTGTGAGGTGGGAGACCAAGGTTCAATTCCCCCTTCTGTCCAGTGCTTGGCAAAGCCATGTGTGATATTGCACTCCATAGGCTTTATGAAAATATGCTTAAGAATATGACATCACTGGAATATGCTTTATGCTAAGTGTCCCATGTAACATATCATTATAAAGGTTATAATCTACTACATGTGTTCATCCTATTTCTTTACATGGATTATTTCTATGTCCAGAGTTAGGAGAATAAGGTATAAACCTTGTATTTCTGATGTAGATATTTTAAGTGAAGGCCATTAAAGGTTCTTCAGAATCAATGAACTGTAAATGGCTCTGTTTACCTGCAAGCCTTCCTGTGTACCTGTGAGACAACCCAACTAGAGTGGAGACTGGGGTTTTACAGTGACATGTGGCCATGTCGCCAGATGCTTAGCTCCATCTTGAAGCTGGTACTTTTCCTGACGGGGGTGGAATTCCAAACAAAGGTTTCCCACCTTGGGGAAGTTCTATATAAAGTGGGGAAGGCAAACTATGAGTGTCTTCATCTGTCTTAAGAGATGGCCTCCCCACCCCACAGAGATACCTGCAGGCACCTGGAAACATAAGGACTGTAACCACAGGGCTGGGTGAGAACAGGCTGGACCCAGGTCAGAAAAGGCATCTGATCTGAGAAGGATTTTACCTGAAACAACATTTCTCATTAACTGAGAAGTTAACGTTTGTAATTGATTTCTGAGTGTATAAGCTTAGCCTTGAGTGTTTTTTTTTATTTTACTTTGTGATTTACTTTGTTCTATCTGTTATGACTTAAAATTACATAAATCCAACTTTTTATACTTAATAAAATCTCTTTTGTTTATTTATAAACTCAGTGTGAGTAATTGTTACCTTGGGGTGAAACAGCTGTGCATATCTTTCTTGCAGTGGTACAGGGGATGAACATACATCATTTTACCCTGTATATGCTTTATACAGAGTAAAATGGATTTGTTTGGGGTTTAGATCCCTTTGGGAGCTGGGTGTCCTCGTGCTGGAGACAGGTATACTCCCAAGCTGGTTTCAGTCTAGATCTGCAGTTTTGGCGGTGTGACCCAGACCCTGGGTCTGTGTTGCAGCAGGCTAGCATGTCCGGCTCAACAAGGCAGGGTTCTGGAGGCCCAGGCTGACAGGAAAAACAGCACATGAGATGACAGGAGGGAGGGAGGGGGGTAGCATTCTTGGAAATACTTTGCTGCAACATCTGCAGAGATGCTGCGGAGATCTTCAGTGTTAACCAGCAGTGACCAACAAATGAAGGGGAATACAGTTACCTCAGTTTCGTATTATATTCCAAAGGCCTCATGGGAGAGACAGTGATCTAGAACAGCTGATGCTCTGGCCCTCTGTGTTCCATTTCCACAAGGAAAGACACAACAACTACATTAATTGAATGTGCTGTGCACACCTGTGATCGTGAGAGTAGATAATCCAGGGAGCAAATCAAAAAGTCATCCCAGAAAGCAGATCCAGAGGTATTAAGGGCAACGCTGGTGTGGTTAGCAACCGACAGAAAGTTCCGCAAAAAGAAAAGGAGTAATTGTGGCACCTTAGAGACTTAGCCCTGGTCTACACTAGGACTTTAGGTCAAATTTAGCAGTGTTAAATTGATGTAAACCTGCACCCATCCACAAGATGAAGCCCTTTATTTCAACTTAAAGGACTCTTAAAATCGATTTCCTTACTCCACCCCTGACAAGTGGATTAGTGCTTAAATCGGCTTTGCCGGGTCGAATTTGAGGTACTGTGGACACAATTTGACGGTATTGGCCTCCGGGAGCTATCCCAGAATGCTCCATTGTGATCACTCTGAACAGCACTCTCAACTCAGATGCACTGGCCAGGTAGACAGGAAAAGAACTGCGAACTTTTGAATCTCATTTCCTATTTGGCCAGGGTGGCAAGCTGCAGGTGACCATGCAGAGCTCATGAGTGGAGGTGACCATGATGGAATCCCAGAATCGCAAAAGAGCTCCAGCATGGACCGAACGGGAGGTACGGGATCTGATCGGTGTACGGGGAGAGGAATCCGTGCTATCAGAACTCTGTTCCAGTTTTCAAAATGTCAAAACCTTTGTCAAAATCTCCCAGGGCATGAAGGACAGAGGCCATAACAGGGACCCGAAGCAGTGCCGCATGAAACTTAAGGAGCTGAGGCAAGCCTACCAGAAAACCAGAGAGGCGAACGGCCGCTCCAGGTCAGAGTCCCAAACATGCCGCTTCTATGATGAGCTGCATGCCATTTTAGGGGGTTCAGCCACCACTACCCCAGCCGTGTTGTTTGACTCCTTCAATGGAGATGGAGGCAACACGGAAGCAGGTTTTGGGTATGAAGAAGATGAGGATGATGAGATTGTAGATAGCTCACAGGAAGCAAGCGGAGAAACCTGTTTTCCTGACAGCCAGGAACTGTTTTTCACCGTGGACCTGGAGCCAGTACCCCCCAAACCCACCCAAGGCTGCCTCCTGGACCTGGCAGACAGAGAAGGGACCTCCGGTGAGTGTACCTTTTAAAATACTACACATGGTTTAAAAGCAAGCATGTGAAAGGATTCATTTGCCCTGGCATTCGCAGCTCTCCTGGATGTACTCCCAAAGCCTTTGCAAAAGGTTTCTGGGGAGGGCAGCCTTATTGCGTCCTTCATGGTAGGACACTTTACCACTCCAGGCCAGTAACACGTACTCGGGAATCATTGTACAACAAAGCATTGCAGTGTATGTTTGCTGGCATTCAAACAACATCTGTTCTTTATCTCTCTGTGTTGTCCTCAGGAGAGTGAGATATCATTCATGGTCACCTGGTTGAAATAGGGTGCTCTTTTTCAGGGGACACTCAGAGGTGCCCATTCCTTCTGGGCTGTTTGTCTGTGGCTGAACACAAATGTTCCCTGCTGTTAGCCACGGGGAGGGGGGAGGGTTGAGGGGGTAGCCACGTGGTGGGGGAAGGCAAAATGCGACCTTGGAACGAAAGCACATGTGCTATATATGTAATGTTAACAGCAAGGTTTACCCTGAAAGAGTGCAGCCACTGTTTTATAAAATGTTTTTTTTTAAATACCCCTGTCCCCCTTTTTTTCTCCACCAGCTGCATGTGTTTCAATGATCACAGGATCTTCTCCTTCCCAGAGGCTAGTGAAGATTAGAAAGAAAAAAAAATGCACTCGTGATGAAATGTTCTCTGAGCTCATGCTGTCCTCCCACACTGACTGAGCACAGACGAATGATGAATGCGTGGAAGCAAATAATGTCAGAGTGCAGGAAAGCACAAAATAACCGGGAGGAGAGGTGGCGGGCTGAAGAGAGTAAGTGGCGGGCTAAAGACAGGGCTGAAGCTCAAATGTGGCGGCACTGTGATGAGAGGAGGCAGGATTCAATGCTGAGGCTGCTGGAGGATCAAACCAGTATGCTCCAGTGTATGGTTGAGCTGCAGCAAAGGCAGCTGGAGCACAGACTGCCACTACAGCCCCTGTGTAACCAACCGCCCTCCTCCCAAGTTCCATAGCCTCCACACCCAGACGCCCAAGAATGCCGTGGGGGGGCCTCCGGCCAACCAGCCACTCCATCACAGAGGATTGCTCAAAAAACAGAAGGTTGGCATTCAATAAATTTTAAAGTTGTAAACTGTTAAAGTGCTGTGTGGCCTTGTCCGACCCTCCTCCACCACCCCTCCTGGGCTACCTAGGTAGTCATCCCCCTATTTGTGTAATGAATGAATAAAGAATGCATGAATGTAAAGCAACAATGACTTTATTGCCTCTGCAAGCGGTGATCGAAGGGAGGAGGGGAGGGTGGTTAGCTTACAGGGAAGCAGAGTGAACCAAGGGGCAGGGGGTTTCATCAAGGAGAAACAAAGAGAACTTTCACACCGTAGCCTGTCCAGTCATGAAACTGGTTTTCAAAGTTTCTCTGATGCATACCGCGCCCTCCTGTGCTCTTCTAACCGCCCTGGTGTCTGGCTGCACATAACCCACAGCCAGGCGATTTGCCTCAACCTACTACCCCCGCATAAACATCTCCCCCTTACTCTCATAGATATTGTGGAGCACAAAGCAAGCAGTAATAACAGTGGGAATATTGGTTTCAATGAGGTCTAACTGAGTCAGTAAACTGCACCAGTGCGCCTTTAAACGTCCAAATGCACCTTCTACCACCATTCTGCACTTGCTTAGCCTGTAGTTGAACAGCTCCTGACTACTGTCCAGGCTGCCTGTGCACGGCTTCATGAGCCATGACATTAAAGGGTAGGCTGGGTTCCCAAGGATAACTATAGGCATTTCAACATCCCCAACAGTTATTTTCTGGTCTGGGAATAAAGTCCCTTCCTGCAGCTTTTGAAACAGACCAGAGTTCCTGAAGGTGCGAGCGTCATGTATCTTTCCCGGCCATCCCACGTTGATGTTGGTGAAACGTCCCTTGTGATCCACCAGAGCTTGCAGCACTATTGAAAAGTACCCCTTGCTGTTTATGTACTCGCCGGCTTGGTGCTCCGGTGCCAAGATAGGGATATGGGTTCTGTCTATGGCCCCACCACAGTTAGGGAATCCCATTGCAGCAAAACCATCCACTATGACCTGCACATTTCCCAGGGTCACTACCCTTGATAGCAGCAGATCTTTGATTGCGTGGGCTACTTGCGTCACAGTAGCCCCCACAGTAGATTTGCCCACTCCAAATTGATTCCCAACTGACCGGTAGCTCTCTGGTGTTGCAAGCTTCCACAGGGCTATTGCCACTCGCTTCTCAACTGTGAGGGCTGCTCTCATCTTGGTATTCATGCGCTTCAGGGCATGGGAAAGCAAGTCACAAAGTTCCATGAAAGTGCCCTTACACATGCGAAAGTTTCACAGCCACTGGAATCGTCCCAGACCTGCAATACTGTGTGGTCCCACCAATCTGTGCTTGTTTCCCGAGCCCAGAATTGGCATTGCACAGCACGAACCTGCCCCATTAGCACCATGATGCATGCATTGGCAGGGCCCATGCTTTCAGAGAAATCTGTGTCCATGTCCTTATCACTCACGTGACCGCGCTGACGTCGCCTCCTCACCCAGTATTGCTCTGCCAGGTTCTGGTGCTGCATATACTGCTGGATAATGTATGTGGTGTTTAATGTGCTCCTAATTGCCAAAGTGAGCTGAGCGACCTCCATGCTTGCCTTGGTATGGTGTCCGCACAGAAAAAAGGCGCGGAACGATTGTCTGCCGTTGCTCCGACGGAGGGAAGGGAGACTGAACACATGGCTTACAGGGTTGGCTTACAGGGAATTAAAATCAACAAAGGGGGTGGCTTTACATCAAGGAGTATTTCAGGCAGGACTTCACGGAGGGTTCCAATAAGAAATGGTGCACCTAAGTAATTGTTCTTATTGGAACAAGCAGGTTGGTCTGGCCTCTGATTGATACATGGCTAGATTTACCTCTCTGCACCTTCTCTGTGAGTGACTGCAGTGTGACCTAGAGGAATGAGTCCCCTAGATGGGGGATCGGGGGAAGCAAATGAGTACAAAACAAATCTGGTCTATTTCTTGTTTTGATCCACTCCATCTATCTTTTACATCTTTGGCTGGCAGCAGATGGTGCAGAAGGACTGCAAGCCATCCACATCTCATGGCTGCTCGGCAGAAGACGGTGCAGTAGGACTGCTAGCCATCCTCATCTCTTGCCTGCCCGGCAGAAGATGGTACAGTAGGACTGCTAGCAATCTGTATCACCTGCCTGATCACCATAAGATGGTTCAGTAGGATTGACTGCAGGACTAAAGAGAATGACCTGGTCAAGTCACTCCAAATTTAGTCCCTGCGCCCATGTCTGTCCAGGCGCTCCTGGCCAACGTGGCCAGGAGCACCTCGGACATGACGATGACGGCTACCAGTCGTATTGCACCGTCTGCTGCCACAAGTCAATGGGTTGATGCTGCTGTGTAGCAATGCAGTACATCGTCTGCCAGCACCCAGGAGATGTACAGTGATGGTTACCTGAGCGGGCTCCATTCTTGCCGTGGTATGGCGTCTGCACAGGTAACTCAGGAAAAAAGGCATGAAACGATTGTCTGACCTTGCTTTCACGGAGGGAGGGAGGGAACGGGGGCCTGACGATATGTACCCAGAACCACCCACGACAATGTTTTAGCCCCATCAGGCAATGGGATCTGAACCCAGAATTCAAATGGGCAGCGGAGACTGCGGGAACTGTGGGATAGCTACCCACAGTGCAACACTCCGGAAGTCGACTCTAGCCTCGGTACTGTGGAAGCACTCCGCCAAGTTAATGCACTTAATGCACTTAGAGCATTTTCTGTGGGGACACACACACTCGAATATATAAAACCAATTTCTAAAAAAATGACTTCTATAAATTCAACCTAATTTCGTGGTGTAGACATACCCTAACAAATTTATTAGCGCATGAGCATTTGTGAGCTACTGCTCACTTCATCGGATGAAGTGAGCTGTAGCTTATGAAAGCTTATGCGCTAATAAATTTGTTAGTCTCTAAGGTGCCACAATTACTCCTTTTCTTTTTGCGGATACAGACTAACACGGCTGCTACTCTGAAACCAGGGAAAAGTTCGACTCTTAGTCTGATTTTTACTGTTCTGAGATGGTATAGCTTCCGTCCTCAACTCATTGTAAGTGAAAGGAGGAAAAACAAAGAGATACCACCAAGTCATGGGCAAATAAGTCAGTTTTAGAGCATTTTGGCCTGTCATTGAAATGACAGGAGGCCATTCATGGGAAGAAAAGTAAGGAATCATCCTTAGAGGAGAAATGTTAAATGTTCTGAAAATATTTACCATTCAAAAGAGGTGAAGAGCTTTATCAAGAGTGGGAGAAGAATGATGGAAAGGGATAGAAAAATCACTTTAATATTAAGGGAGGAAACTCCCCCATCAATTCAGGGAAAGTCTGTACTAAAGCCATTACCTTGACTCATCTATGGTGTGCAGCAATACAATACAGTCAATTGAAGTGTTTTCTCTTCAATGTAGTTAATCCACGTCCCCAAGAGGCAGTAGCTAGGTCAATGGAAGAATTACACTGAGGGTCAGTACAAGCTAACTGCCTCGCACAGGGTGTGAAAAGTTTCCCTGCCCTGTGTGATGGAGCTCTGTAGATGTAATTTTTATGCATAAACCAGGCCTCAGAGAAGCTGCCAATGGAAAAGACCAGTAGGGAAATCTAGTCCTATCTCCCTGCCAGGGCAGCAGAATCCCCTTCGGTTCTTTTTGTTCAGGCAAGTTGGAAATATTGCAGCTGTCCCAGCTTCCCAGTAGACATTATTCTGCATTCTGATTGAGCTCAGTGTCAGGTTGTGTTTGTGTAGTGGGCACTCTGTCTGGGTTTGTGTGTTTGGTGTGCATCAGGCATGATGTGTGTGCATGTGGTGGGGGGTACAGTGGAGCTGAATGTCAAGTGTAGGCAGGTGTGTCTTCCTTGCCCTGCCCATGGCTCAGCTTAAGAAGTGTTCCTGTCTGTAACACTCAGATACCCAGCTCCCAGTTACGTCGAAGCACCACATCAATGCATTTTATTATGTATAAAAATTATAGAGGGGAAAATCTAAATTTGTTCACCCTCTATAACACTGATAGAGAGATATGCACAGCTGTATGCACCCCCCCCCAGGATATTAATACATACGCTAGGTTAATTAATAAGTAAAAAGTGATATTATTAAATACAAAAGGTAGGATTTATGTCTTTCCAAGTAATAACTCACAGAACAAAGTAAATTACCAAGCAAAATAAAATAAAACACACAAAACTAAGCCTAATACAGTAAAAACTAAATGGAGGTAAATCTCACCCTCAGAGATGTTCCAATAAGCCTCTTTTACTGACTAGACTTCCTCCTAGTCTGCATCCAGCAATCATTCACACCTCTGTAGTTACAGTCCTTTGTTCCACTTTCTTTGAGGCATCTTCTTCGGATGGTGAGGTAGCTGAAGACAAAAGGGAGGGGTTTCCCCAAGGGCTTATATATAGTCTCTCTTGGGGGTGGAAGCACCTTCCCCTCTCCTATGCAGAATCCAGAGCTCCAAGATGGAGTTTTGGAGTCACATGGGCAAGTCACATGTCCATGCATGATTCAGTTCCTTTTCGGACAACGCCACATTCCCAGGAAAGCCCAGATGTGGATTGGCGTCTCTCAAAGTTCATTGTTAGCTTAAGTGTTTCTCGATTGGGCATTTACTGAGAATAGTCTTTTCTCAAGAAGCTGACCAACTGCTTCACTGAGGCTACTTAAAATCAAACGAGTACATAACCAGTATTCACAACTTCAAAAACAAAAATGTTACCTGCATGCAAATAGGATGAATATATCCAGTAGACCATAACCTTTGCAGAGATATGTTACATGGCATATCTGGCATAAATATATTCAAGTTATGTCATATTTACATTCATAAGCATATTTCTATAAAGTTTATGGGGTGAAATATCACACTCTGTTTCACGGACTATAAATTATGGGAAATAAATAAAACTAACAAAAGAATCAGAAGGGAGCTGGCCTGCTCGGAGATATTTTGTGGCAGCATCTGCAAAGATGCTGCAGAGATCTTGAGTTTTAACCACCAGTTTGGGAAATTTTCAACCTGCCCTGACCATGGCATTTTCAGTGAGGACTGCCCCAGTCACCTGTGGATCACAGGAGGCACAGAAACCAGGAGGAGGAGTTCTGAGTTCCAAGAGGAAGTAGGGGCACAGTGTTTCCTGGGCACAGACCTGGGGTGACAGACTTTGGAGATTCTGAATACAGAGATTGCTAGCTGTTTCCACCGGTGTTCAGGGAAGCAGGAGATCGTGTACATTCTTTGTAACCCGTCTCCCACAGATTATACTAAAGAATATAGCTGACTTGGATCATCAATTTTTCCTCCTAATACAATCAACACTGCAATGCCTCACATTTTGGCACCACTTAGGAGAAGGGGGCACGAACATTCCCTGGAGCACTGATAATACCAGGAAAGCCTGATCACGCATTGGGAATAATTTCTGTTACCATAGTGAAGAACGGAAAAGTCATCAGTGGGTCTGCATTGGATCTCCTTGGGGGAGCTGATGACCACAATGTCCTTGTGCATCTGCAGCCATGGATCAGTACATGGGCCCATGCCTGTGGTGACCTCACCCTTTCATATCAATCGAACACTACTGTCAGTCAGCACCACACCTTTGGTGTTACTGGGATATTTTCTAGGTTGGTGGCTGTGACATACCAGGGTCCAACTGAGACTAATCAGCAGCTCTGTCACACCTACCTGCAACCTTGCAATGTCTTGCTGAAGTGGCTTCCACCGGGGCCACTCACAAACCACCGTCAAGCATGCAAATCACACCCTGAAAATGTGTGTGTAACTGCAGCCTGGCCAGGAATAGTTGGGTTACACTCAGGCTCTCACCACCCTTGGTTATAGTGCAGGGTGACCCCAACACACTCCCCACTCTTCGATTTCTCTCCAGAAATGTACGTCCTGTGCTGCCCAGTCCTCTCCTGGAAAATACAAGCTACACTATCTGTTATTTCTTTAATAGCACTAACATGTCTACAACTTAGCTTCTCAGACACTTCTATTTAAACAAACTAGAAAAGATAAAACAATAAAAAACAAAGTTTATTCACTACAAAGATAGATTTTATGTGAGTGCAAATAAGGAGTCATAGAAGTCAGAGATTGTTTCAAGAAAAATTAAGCTAGAATGCAACTTCTTCCTAAGTTAAAAAATGATATTAAATTCAAAGCAAAAGTTTCCTCATCACATGCTCTCAGCAGTCTCACTAACCAAACATCTTAGGTCAGAAGCCATCCCTCAGTCCATTGGCTGCTTCCTTTATCCCCTCAGATGCAGTGAATCAATCATTTTTTTCCAAGAAATTATCTTTTCCCCGTAAATTATAAGATTTCCATCAAAATACCAAACACTCTTCATCCCTAAACCATGGCTGTGGGACTCTGGTGATGTTCCAGGGCAGTTCAGCAAGAGCAGAGACCATCATGCATCATGGGGAATGTAGTAATGGAAGAGATAGGTGGTGTGTGGTATCTGAGGAACCCCCGTGGTACTTCCGAGTTGAAATATTAAGTTTTTATCTAAAAGATTTTGGTCTACACAAACACACACACACACAAAAAACCTCTGTGGATGAGCTCTTCACAGTACACAGCTTGCACTGAAAACAGCAGGATGAAATATACCGCTAACCTCATACTCTGTAACTCTGGTAGAAATTGCATCATTTAATAACACAGTAAGAAAGAGTAGGTCAAATTAATCCCCAGGGCACCAATTACACTGAGGGTGGCTTTGGTTCACTAAATGCATTAATTAAGTGTTTTGTCTCTCTGAGCTCAGGTATTCCCAGTTGCTTCAGGAATCATGTCCCATAGATCAAACATCTCCTTATAAAACTTCCCGAAGGCTCCTATTTGGAAGTTTCTTTCAATGAGGAAACACCAACACATCTCTCTCTCTCTTCTCAGAAGGTATGTGCTATTGTCCTGAATTGCAGTCACATACGCACACACTCAGACACTATGGTGATCAGCAGGTATTAAATTCCAGTCTTCCAGCACTGAAAGCCACAGCCCCATCTCCGACCCATTCAACTAAAGGAGCGACCTGCTGGGTTGGAAAAAAAAGTTGATTACCTAGTCACTGAAGCCAGGGCTTCCCAGGATGACTCTGGGTTTTCATACACACTCCAGTAAATGCCAAACAGCTTAATTAGCACAGTAAGGAACTTTACCCCAAACCAGCATGCCAAGCCATAGAGGTCCACTTGCTCAAATAATGTGGAAGGATTGACACTCCTTTCCTCTCACCCCTTCTTTAACTAAGGAATAATCCTTTCAGACTGATTCTCTCCCAGCAGAGTCACAAGTCACTGTTTTCTGTTCGGATTAGTGAACAGGAGTGTTTGTGTGGGGGCACGATTAACCTGCACGTTATTGTGTTTGCAGGGTGTCTGCATTTTATCAAACACCTGGAATGATCAGCTGTGAACATCTGGATCTGTGTACAAAGCCCTTTCCGGAGCAGGTACTGATGTCCATTGAGAAACCGATCTCCATTTATCTTCACTTACTTCATTACAGAGAAGGGACAGGTTTTCTGCACCATCCACCTGCCCACATCTGTGTAGCTGACTGATCTCTGTTCAGAGGAGATGGAAGAGGGAAATCACTCGGAGGTGACTGAGTTCATTCTCTCAGGACTGACAGATCGTCCGGAGCTGCAGGTCCCCCTCCTTGTGGTATTCCTACTGATCTATGGTATCACCCTGGTGGGGAATGGGGGGATGATCTTGTTAATAACAATTGATCCCCGACTCCACACCCCCATGTACTTTTTCCTCAGGAATTTGTCTTTCTGTGACCTCTGCATTTCCTTGATAATTTCCCCTAAGATGCTTCTGGATTTCTTAGCTGAGAGGAAAAACATTTCTTTCACGGCCTGCACTGTGCAAATGCATCTCTCTATCATTTTTGGAGACATTCAGTGCCTCTTGCTGGCTGTGATGGCGTATGACCGTTATGTGGCCATCTGTAACCCACTGCTCTATGTGGTCACCATGTCCAGGCACCTTTGTAAACAGCTAGTGATTGGGGTGTACACTGTGGGAGTGGTGGATTCAATGATATACATGTGTTGTACATTTCAGCTGTCATTCTGCAGCTCCAACATCATCAATCATTTCTTCTGTGATGTCCTCCCACTGTTGGCGCTCTCCTGTTCCGACACCCGCATCAATGAGATTGTGATGTTTGCTTTCATGAGCTGCATTACAGGGAGCAGCTTTGTGACTGTCCTAGTCTCCTATGTCTATATCATCTCCACCATCCTGCAATTCCGCTCTGTCGAGGGCCAGCGCAAAGCCTTCTCCACCTGCTCTTTCCACTTGACCGCTGTGGTCCTATGTTTTGGTACCCTCCTCTTCATGTATTTACGTCCCACCTCCAGCCATTCTATGGACAGAGACAAAATAGTCTCAGTGTTTTACTCGCTGGTCATCCCCATGTTGAACCCCCTCATCTACAGCCTGAGGAACGCAGAAGTGAAGGATGCCCTGAGGAAAGCACTGAATAAACTCCTAACCAATTCTTCAATCTGTTAAATTCTGTACTGGTTTTCTGATGGGGAGTGGAAACCGGTGAAATCAATTCTCAGCCAATTGTGAATAATTTTGCAGAGCCTGTGGTCATATTGTTCATTATTTTATTGTTATTATTATTAATTTGTTTATATTCCAACAAGGCCTGCAGACCCCAACTGAAATCAGTGGACAAAACACAGGAAGACTCACAGGGAAAGAAAGAGAGAATGATTTTAGAAGCTTTTGCTAGGGGCATCCACCTAGGGGGTGAGTTGCTCAATTTCATGTCTCTGTTCCATGGGTTATTTAATTACTTACTTAGCTGAACAACTTTGAAAGGTGAAAGCAGCCCAGGCTGAAATAGAAGATCACTCAGTCGCTGGGATGCTTTCTGGAAATGCAGGAAACCCAAGTCCAGAGTGTGACAGTTTTGATCACAGAGACCCTCATTGTTACTCTCACCTAATGTGGTGAAATTACCTCTGAGCCCATTTTACCTGCCAGTCTGGGCCTCCAGAAACCTGACTTGTTGAGCCAGACATGATAGCTAGCTACAAACCAGATTGAGGGTCTGGGCTACACCCCCAAAACTGCGGATCTAGACTGAAACCAGCTCAGCAGGATACCTGTCTCCAGCACGCAGACACCCACCTAATGGAATCTAAACCCCAAATAAAACCATTTTACTCTGTATAAATGTTATCCAGGGTAAAATGATAAATGTTCACCCTCTATATCACTGCAAGACAGATATGCACAGCTGTTTGCCCCCCAGGTAACAATTACTTGCACTGAATTTATAAATCAACAAAAGTGATTTTATTAAGGATAAAAAGTACGATTTAAGGGGTTTTAAGAAATAACAGAGCAAACAAAATAAGTCACAAAGCAAAAAAAAAAAAAAAAACACACAAGGGTGAGCTTAATACACTCAGAAATCAGTTACAAATGTTAACTTCTTATCCCGGTTGTTACTAAAGATAAAATCCTTCTAAGATCACATGCCTTTTGTGACCTGGGTCCAGCCTGCTCTCACTCACCTCTGTGGTTACAGTCCTTTTGTTTCCAGGTGCTTACAGGTATCTCCATGGGGTGGGGAGGCTGTGACTTAAGCCAGCTGAAAACACTCATTGTTTGCTTCCCCAATTGAATAGAACTTCCCTAAGGCAGGAATCCTTTTTTGGAATTCCAACCCCCTCTGGAAAAGTACCAGCTTCAAGATGGATTTCAGTATCAGGTGACATGGTCACATTGTAAGAGGCTAGTCTCCATTTTTCTTCCTTTGTCCCACAGTTACACAGGAAGGTAAACAGAGCCATTCACAGTTCATTGATTCTGAAGCACCTTTAATGGCCTCCACTGAAAATGTCTACATCAGTAATACAAGTTTATACCTTATTCTCCTAACTCCAGACATAGAAATAATCCATGTAAACTAATAGGATGAAAACACTTAGTGGATTATAACCTTTATAATGACATGTTACATGGGGCACTTAGCATAAAGCATATTCCAGTGATGTCTTATTCATAAGCATATTTTCATAAAGCGTATGGAATGCAATATCACACAGAGCTTTTCCCAGCACTGGACAGAAGGGGGAATTGAACCTTGGTCTCCCACCTCACAGGTGGACACCTCAACTATTGGGCTAAAAATTACAAAGGGAAGGGCCACCACCGCTTCCTACTGTGGCTGTGTTTTGACCGGCACCTAAATCCACCCTCCGCACACACTCATTGTTCTGGGACAAAGCTGTTAGAAATATTTGTATCACATTTGTTAATAGTTTCAGGTGAATCCAAATGATAGTGCTTTTGACAATAAATGATTAGTCCAGAAGAAATTCACCCATTTCTAGACAAAGTTGTGTCCCAAAACTTGGAAATTACATAAAGAGACATTTGGAGAGGTGACCAACTTAAAAAAAAGAAGGAAAGAGCTTTACCAAGGGAGGGAGAAGAGTAAATGGAAAAGGAGAGAAAAATAGCTTTAAGCGGAAGGGGGAAAAGTCCCCCGTTGATTCAGGGAATGTCCATACTAAGCCCATTACATCGACTCAGCTATGGTGTGCAGCAGTGCCATAGTGTAGATGGTTTTCACATTGATGAAAGGGTTTTTCCTTCAATGTAGTTAATCCATGTCCCCGAGAGGCAGTAGCTAGGACAATGGGAGAATGACACTGAGGGCCAGTACAAGCTAACTGCCTCACACAAGGTTTGAAAAGTTTCCCCGCCCTGTGCAACATAGCTCTGTTGATCTAATTTTTAAGAATAAACCAGGCTTCAGAGAAGCTGCTGATGGAAAAGAGCAGTTGGGAAATCTAGTCCTATCTCCCTGCCAGGGCAGCAGAATCCCCTTTGGTTCTTTTTGTTCAGGCTAGTTGGAAATATTGCAGCTGTTCCAGCTTCAAAGTAGAGATTATCCTGCATTCTGATTGAGCTTAGTGTCACTCTGTGTGTGTGTAGTGGGCACTCTGCCTATGTGTCTGTGTTTGGTGTGCAGTGGACACTGTGTGTGTGCATGTGGTGGGGGGTACAGTGGAGCTGAATGTCAAGCGTAGGCAGCTGAGTGTCCCTTGACCTGCCCACGGCTCAGCTTAGGATGTGTTCCTGACTCTAACACTCAGATGCCCAGCTCCCAATGGGGTCCAAACCCCAAATAAATCTGTTTTACTCTGTATAAAGCTTCTACAGTGGATACTCATAATGTGTTCACCCTCTATAATACTGATAGAGAGATACGCACAGCTGTATGCCCCCCCCCCCAGGTATTAATACATACTCTGGGTTAATTAATAAGTAAAAAGTGATTTTATTAAATAGAAAAAAGTAGGATTTAAGTCGTTCCAAGTAATAACACACAGAACAAAGTACATTACCAAACAAAATAAAACACGCAAGTCTTGTTTAATGCTGTAAAAATTAATGGAGGTAAATCTCACCCTCAGAGATGTTCCAATAAGCCTCTTTTACTGACTAGACTTCCTCCTAGTCTGGGTTGAGTAATCACTCACACCCCTGTAGTTATTGTCCTTTGTTCTAGTTTTTTTCAGGTATCTCCTTCGGCTGGAGTTGCTATCTTTTGTGCCAGCTGAAGACAAAATGGAGGGGTTTCCTCAGGGGCTTATATAGTCTTATAGGCTAAGATATAGTCTCTCTCTTGGGGTGGAAACCGTTTCCCCTCTCCTCTGCAGAATCCAGCACCAAGATGGAGTTTGGGAATCACATGGGCAAGTGACATGTCTATGCATGACTCAGATCCTTGCAGGCCAACGCCACATTCCCAGGAAAGCTCACACATGGATTGGCATCTCTCAAAGTTCATTGTTATCTTAAGTGTTTCTGGATTGGGCACTTACAGAGAATAGACTTTTCTCAAGAAGCTGACCAACTGCTTCACTGAGGCTCCTGAAAATCAAACAAGTACATAACAAGTATTCATAACTTTGAATACAAAAATGTTACATGCATGCAAAGAGGATGAATATAACCAGTAGATCATAACCTTTGCAGAGATATGTTACACGGCATATCTAGCATAAACCACATTTTAGTTATTTCACTTTTATCCACATAAGCATATTTCTGGAAAGCATTATGGGGTGCAACATCACACCCTGCTCCTGAACTTACTGACAGAGACTTGGACACTGTCCACAGTGGAGGCAGTGCATGTAAAATCCCTTTTTGTTTGTGTTCACACCCCCTTTCAGTACCTTTAAACTGTATGATGTCATTCATAGGTGTTCTAGCAAGGTTTGGGGTTCTTGATCTACAGAAGATTGAAAACAGGTTGGGGTGTAGTTTTGCTAATTGAAGGCAGACAGCAATATCTGTTAAAGTGGAGGTGTCTTGGCATTTAGCCACCAATGCCATGAGGCTGTGTGCCTCAGTTTCCCCTTCCACACAGCAGCATAGGCCTGTTATGCTTTTGCTGCTATGACAAGCTTTCAGACTGTTTACAGGTATAAGCCAAAAAGCAACATGCTTTTGGGACTGTCTTGTCATCATTCCTAGCATGAACAAAAGTTTTTTTTCCACAGAGCAGAGGTGTCTCACATCTTTCAAGGGTTTACCACAAGTATTAACTCCTTTGTCTTGACCATAGATGAAGTAGCAAAAGACACAAGATTAACAGGAAATCTTCAGTGGACAGGCTTTGTTCACACAATTTAGCTTGTTTAGTGTCTATAGCATTTCCCCATTCCTTTGTGTACCCTCATAGGTGCTCTGATGCAGGTTCTTCTGCCCATTTGGAGAAGGCTTTTAATTCAGACATGTGTTTGAGGCTTTAAAAGGAAAGGGGGCACTGAAACCATGCCTGCCCTCGGCTGCTCCCTCTTGTGAAGCTTCCCAAAGGCAGAGATTTTCTCCCACCATCCTTGAAGAGAGAGTGTTATTTTAATTTTTATAAGGGTATCAGGAATAACATTCTTTAATGGAGTGCTTTGGATCAGTAAGATCCCCTCATTTACCAACAGGTCGGCTGGGTAGACTCTCCCCTCCTGGCGATCTGACCCCCAGTCTTCCCTTAAAACCTGATTCACAGGAGAGGGGTCTGTCCTTTTAAATGCAGATTTTTCACCCTCCTCCTGGGAAAAAGCCTCCCGACAAAATGTGGGCAGAATCTCTGATCCCCCATCACCTTCCATCTGGACTTCCCTCTCTGGGCTCTTCTTGGGGTCAGACACTGCTGCCTCCCCCAAAAGGGAAGGTGACCCTGGTCCGGCTGTAGGCTTACAGCTACCAGCTATGACAGACCCTTCCCTGGCCAGCAAAATCCCGCTCTTTCCCTCAGGTTGGCCTTGCTTCCAGCTACAGAGTCCCTGGGGTCTGTTCCCACCACAGCGGTTACCAAGACCCCAACTTCCACCTTTGAGCTACATGTTTCTGTGCACCACAGAACAGGGCCTGTCCCCTGCCGATCTGCAACTTCCTGGCAGTCAGCAACTGGGACGGCCTCCTTGTTACACATGGAACATTCCCCTCCCAGAGGCAGATGATCACAGGACAGGAGCTGGCTTTTTCCAGCCCCTCCCGCAGGGACTTGTCTTAAGCCCTGGAGCTACAGCAACTGGTTACACCCATTCCTGCCCCCAAAGCTGCATGCTTCACTGCTACAGAGGAATTTAAGAGACTCTCTCCTATTCCTCCACTAGCCCATGTGTCTTCACACACACATCATGCCCTGTGGCTTTGAGCACAAGATTCCTTCTAGCTGTTAACCAAGCCAAGGAGAGATTCTGCCACATCAAAGAAATCATTCCCCAGTCAAAACAGTGCAAGATTGTGTGCCATTGTGGCAACAGTCAGCTCAGCCTGCACATCACCAGTTTCTATGAGTACCTTAGTGAAAGGGGCAAGGACTTTCTAACCTCCCACCATTTCTAATTCTGCATTTCCCCTGGCAACAAATCCTTCTCCTGGATCAGGTCCCTCCTGACCATAGAAATCTCTGCACCCGTGTCCCTCAATCCCAGGAGAACTTTCCCATTCAGTTTAACAGCATGCATGTGCTCACTGCTTGGCTGGGTAGAAGCCCCCTTTACAAATCCTGGGTGGAAGGAGGCAGCAGCCTGGCTCTGAGAAGCAGCAGCTTCATTTGTTTCCTGCTGCCTGTTCCTACTCAGCAAAGGACATTTATTCTTCAGGTGCTCAGTGGACTCACAATCCAAGCACCTCTTGGGCTCCTCTGCACGTACAGGAGATTTGGGAGGAGTAACAGGGGAATGGGGAGGTGGATGCCCAGCCTCCTTTTTCCCTGGGGTAAAATTGTGATTCTGCTTTCCCCCAACCCTGTGCCCCTCTGCCACTGGTTTCTGTTTAATTGTAGCTTGTGATGGCTCAAAAGAGTGTGCAAACTCAGCCAATCCACCCACTGCATCCACCTTTTTGCCCCTCAAATGCTGTTTTACATCATCACTGCACATATTCAGGAATTGTTCCTGAGTAACTAAATCACACATTCATTCAAAGCTGGTAATGACTTTTCCCCTCACCCAATTATCGAACAAATCTCTCATTTCATTTACGTAAGCCACATTACTCAATCCAGATCCCTGCTTAAGACTACTGAGTTTAACCCATTAGGTTTCTGGCATACTTTGAAACTGTTTCAAAACCAGTTTCTTAAATTTACTGTAGTTTGAAGCATCATCAGTACACATCTTATTGAATATGTCCAGAGCTCTTCCGATCAATTTTCCTACCAATGTGGTCATTTGTTGATTGTCAGGAGATATATGGAGGGTGCACAAATGTGATGAAATATTCGGCAATGTCACTGGACTCATCGTAGCACGGACATATTCTCTCCCATTTGTGTATTTTTGGGGAAGTCAGGTCAACTGCTGGTAGGTTTTGACTCTTCCAGTCCATAACAGCCAGTTCATGCTTCTGGGCCTGTAATTTCTCTGTCTCTTAACCCCAGGACTCATTTGTCCCTGACTGCCTCTGCTTCCATAGCCCTTTTGTGGGCAGTTTCTTCCCTGGCTGCCTCTGCCTCTTTGAGCTTCAATTGAAACTCCTGGTCCTTTGCCTTCTCTTCTGCTTCCAGTCTGGCCAGCCCTACTTTAGCAACGGCCTCACTGGTAGTCATTTTCCTGCTTTCTTGTTCTGGGCCACACACCCTCGGCAGTTCACTGACAGTGAGATGCACTCAGCTCAGGGGCTTCTTAGTTAGCAGAAACTTTCCCATTGCCCAGTGTTCAGCCTTTCTGGGCAGTCTCTAACTTCTGCATTTCCAGCTTCTTTTGATCTTCATTCTTACTTATTTTGCTTATTTTTCAGTTACCATTTCCCTTATCCAAAATAAGGAAACAGAAGATAACAAACCAGTAACCACTTTGTCTGTTCTCCACCCACCACACCCAAAACTCACTTAACATCACTACCAGAGTATCAAAACAATCAGCTGTGCACAGATCCTGCTCGACTACGCCGCTGTGACGTGTTGGGTCCCAGAAACACCTTTGGGACTGCTACCCGATGTGTTGAGTTTCCCCGAGTGTGTTTTCCCTGCCAGCTTGGGACTTCAGTACCTTACCTCGTTTGAGTGAAACATACTTGCCTCCTGCAAACCCAGATCCAAGTCTGAACCACATCACCCACAATCTGCAGGCTTAACTGAAAACAGCTTAAGAAGTGCTCCTGTCTCGAGCACTCAGATACCCAGCTCCCAGTGGGGTCCAAACCCTGCAAATAAATCTGTTTTACCCTGTATAAAGCTTATACAGGATAAACACATACATTGTTCGCCCTCTATAACTCTGATACAGAGATATGCACAGCTGTTTGCTCTCCTCCCAGGTATTAATAAATACTCTAGGTTAATTAATACCTAAAAAGTGATTTTATTAAATACAAAAAGTGGGATTTAAGTGGTTCCAAGTAATAACAGACATAACAAAGTAAATTACCAAACAAAATAAAATAAAACACACAAGTCTAAGCTGAAAAGAGCAAAATATAAATGCAGGTAAATCTCATGATCTGAGATGTTTCAATAAGCCTCTTTTACAGACTAGACTTCCTGCTAGTCTGGGTCCAGCAATCAGTTACACCCCTGTAATTACGGTCCTTTGTTCCAGTTCCTTTCGAGAATCTCCTTGTGGCAGCTGAAGACAAAATGGAGGGGCTTCCCCAGGGGCTTATATAGTCTTTCTCGTAGGTGGAAACCCCTTCCCTTCTCCTACGAAGAATCCAGCTCCAAGATGGAGTTTTGGAATCACATGGACAAGTCACATCTCAATGCATGACTCAATTCCTTTCAGGCCAAAATCAAATTCCCAGGAAAGCTCAAATGTGGATTGGCATCTCTCAAAGTTCATTGTTAGTTTAAGTGTTTCTTGATTGGGCACTTACAGAGAATAGTCTTTTCTCAAGAAGCTGAATGACTGCTTCACTGAGGCTACTTAAAATCAAACCAGTAGATAGCCAATATTCATAACTTTGAATACAAAAATGACACATAAATGCAAATAGGATAAATATATCCAGTAGATAATAGCCTTTGCAGAGATATGTTACATGGCATATCTGGCATAAACCATATTCCAATTATGTCATGTTTACATTCATAAGCCTATTTCTATAAATCATTATGGAGTCCAACGTCACACTCTGTCTCCCAGACTATAACATATAGGAACTAAATAAAATTAACAAAAGAATCAGGAGGGAACTGGCCTGCTCAGAGATGCTTCAGAGATCTTGAGTGTTAACCACCAGTTTGGGGAATATCCTCCTTTTTGCAGCCTGCCCTGCCCTGACTTTGGCATTTTCAGTGAGGACTGCCCCAGGCACCTTAGGGTCACAGGAGGCAGAGAAGCCAGGAGGAGGAGTTACGAGCATGACTCCTAGAGGAAGTATGGCATAGTGTTTCCTGGGCACAGATCTGGAGTGACAGACTTGGGAGTTTCTGAATACAGAGCTTGCTGGCTGTTGGTTGTTTTTACTGGTGTTCAGGAAAGCAGGACTTTGTGTACATTCTTTCTAATCTCCCCCTCCTCCCACGGATTTCTATAATTTGGATTATACAAATGAATATAGCTGACTTGGATCATCAATTTTTCCTCCGAATACAATGAACCCTGCAATGTCTCATAGGTTGACACCACTTATGAGATGGGGCACCAACATGCCCCAGAGCAAAGATAATACCAGCAAAGCCTGCACACCCATGGGGATAATTTCTTCTATCACAGTGAAGAAGGTAAGAGTCATCACTGGGCCTGCCATGGATCTTCTTGGAGGGAGGTGATGACCACAATGGGCTTGTAAATCTGCAGCCATGGATCATTGCATGGGCCCATCCCTGTGCTGACCTCACCCTTTCATGTCAATTGAACAGTACTGTCAGTCATCACTACACCTTTGGTGTTACCGGGATACTTTTTAGGGTGGTGACATACCAGGGTCCAACCCAGACTAATCAGCAGTAGTGTCACACCTGCCCGTAACCTTGCAATGCCTTGGTGAAGTGGCTTCCACCTGGACAACTCACAAACAACCATCTAGCATGCAAATCACACCCTGAGCATGTGTGTGTAACTGCAGCCTGGCCAGGAATAGTTGGGTTACACTCAGGCTTTCACTACCCTTGGTTATACTGCAGGTTGACCCCAACACACTCCCCACTCTTTGATTTCTCTCCAGAAGTGTACATCATGTACTCCCCAGTCCTCTCCTGGACAATACAAGCTACATTGTCCATTATTTCTTTAATCGCACTAATATGCCTGAAACTTAGCTTCTCAGACACTTCGATTTAAACACACTGGATTAGATAAAACAATAAAACAAAGTTTATTGACCACAAAGGTAGATTTTAAGTGAGTGCAAATAAGGAGGAATTCTGTGGAGGGTGTACAAAGCTGATGAAATATTCAGCAATATCACTGGACTCATCATACCGCAGACATTGTCGCACCCATCTGTGTATTTTTGGGGAAGTGGGGCCAACTGCTGGAGGGCTTTCTCTCTGCCACTCCATAACAGCCAGTTCATGCTTCTGGGCCTCAATCTGGGCCTATATTTCTCTGTCTCTTAACTCCAGGGCTCCTTTGTCCCTGGCTGCCTCTGCTTCCATAGCCCTTTTGTGGGCAGCTTCTTCTCTGGATGCCTCTGCCTCTTTGAGCTTTAATTGAAACTTCAGGTCCTTAGCTTCTCTTCTCTTTCCAGTCTGGGCAGCTCTAGTTTAGAAACTGCCTCACTGGTCCTCATTTTCCTACTTTCTTGTGCTGGGCCACACCCCTCTGCAGTTCACTGAGATTGAGATTCACTCAGATCAGGGGCTTCTTAGTTAACAGAGACTTTCCCAGCACCCTGTGTTCAGCCTTTCTGGGCAGTTTGCAACTTCTAGCTTCTTTTGATTTTCACTCTTAATTATTTTGTTTATTTTTCTGTCCCTATTTCCCTTACCCGAAATAAGGAAACAGAAAATAGCAAACCAGTCACCACTTTGTCTGTTCTCCACCCACCACATCCGAATCTCCCTTAAAATCACTACCAGTGTCTCAAAGCAATCAGCTGTGCACAGATCCTGCTCCAAAGGAGCTTAGATACTTTCTCTCTTGTGGGTGAAAACCCCTTCCCCCAGAAGAATGATGGGGTGCAACGTCACACTCTGTTTCACAGACTATAAATTATAGGAAATAAATAAAATTAAAAAAAAGAATCAGGAGGGAGCTGACATGGTCGGAGATACTTTGTTGCAGCAACTGCAGAGATGATGCAGAGACCTTCAGTGTTAAAGACCAGTTTGGGGAATATTCTCCTTTTTGCAGCCTGACCTGACCTTGGCATTTTCAGTGAGGACTGTCCCAGGCAGCTCTGGGTCACAGGAGGCACAGAAGCCAGGAGGAGGAGTTACGAGCATGACTCCTAGATAAAATAGGGGCATAGTGTTTCCTGTGCACAGACCTGGAGTGAAAGAGTTGGGAGTTTCTGAATACAGAGATTTCTGGCTGTAGGTTATGTCCACATGTGTTCAGGGAAGCAGAACTTTGTGTCCATTCTTTGAAACCCCTCCCCAAGGATTATACAAAGAATGTAGCTGACTTGGATCCTCAATTTTTCCTCCTAATACAATCGACCCTGCAATGCCTCACAGGTTGGCACCACCTAGGAGAAGGGGGAACCAATATGCCCTGGAGCACTGATAATACCAGCCAAGCCTGCACACCCGTGGGGGATCATTTCTCCTATCATAGTGAAGAAGAGAAGAGTCATCACTGGAGCTGCTAAGGGTCTCCTTGGCGGGAGGTGATGACCATAATGTCCTTGTGCATCTGCAGCGATGGATCAGTGCATGGGCTCATCCCTGTAGGGACCTCACCCTTCATGTCAATCGAACACTACTGTCATCAGCACTACACCTTTGGTATTACTGGGATATTTTCTAAGTTGGTGGCTGTGACAGACCAAGGTCCAAGCCAGACTAATCAGCAGCTGTGTCACACCTGCCTGCAACCTTTCAATGCCTTGCTGAAGTGGCTTCCACCTAGGCCACCCACAAATAACCGTCTCACATTTAAATCGCACCCTGAGCATGTGTGTGTAACTGAAGCCTTGCCAGGAATAGTTGGGTTACACTCAGGCTCTCACCACCCTTGGTTATAGTGCAGGGTGACCCCAACACAGTCCCCACTCTTCTATTTCCCTCCAGAAATGTACGTCCTGTGCTGCCCAGTCCTCTCCTGGACAAAACAAGCGACATTGTCCATTATTTCTTTAATAAAAGTTACATGCCTGCAACTTAGCTTCTCAGACACTTCTATTTAAACACACTGGACTAGATTAAAACAAAGTTTGTTGACCACAAAGATAGATTTTAAGTGAGTGCAAATAAGGAGGCATAGAAATCAGACATGGTTACAAGAAACATAAAGCTAGAATGCAACTTGTGCCTAAGTTAAGAAATTATGTGAAATTCAAAGTGAAACTTTCCTCACCACATGCTTTCAGCAGTCTTACTGACCAAACTTCTTAGGTCAGGACCCCTCCCCCAGTACAAAGGCTGCTTCCTTTCCCCCTTCAGATGCAGTAAATCAATGGGAAGAGAGAGAGAGAGGAGAGAGAGAGAGAGAGCGGTGCCTTGGGATGTCTGCCCCTTCTTTTTATAGTCCTTTCCCCACTTTGAGAAACATTTCCACCTAGTTACCAGAAGAAAAAATGTCTATGTAGATGGATGTTCCCTGCTTCTTTTTCCTCATCTTTTTGGGCATCCTATGTTTCCCTTCATGCTTGATGACTCTGATTAATGTTTAGATACAAAATTAAGCAGAGCACACATTTCTTTGTTTAAGACAGACCAGTTTGCAAGACATCCCAAGAAACCTGTCTCTCTCTCTCTCTCTCTCTGCCTACTCATCGATTGACTGCATCAGAAGAGATAAAGGAAGCACTTTGGAACATGTATAAATAACATGATACAGTGCTACCTTATAACTTCACGTACATTATCAAAAAGATTGTATTAATATTTGCAATGAGAGGATGACTATTTCTAGTTGACTCATAGATTTATTTAACATCTTAAAGCTGCACTCCATGTTCAGATAGCACGCATTGAAGAGAGATAATTTTGTGAACTGCAGAAGTCTGGAGCATGCTGTGGTCTCGTCCTGATCTTCTCTAGTCACCATGTGGTCTCTATCAGGCAAAAATGAGTGAATCTATCTTTCCTATTTTGGAGAGTAACCTAGCAAGGGAAGGACATAGAATACCGTGGTGATTGGCATGCCATAAATAGCTCTATAATCTGGAGTACTCTTACATATCTTACACCTGTTGGGGCCAGGACAATGAGGTGATTCTGGAACCAGGAATGGCTGTGAAGATATCAGCTATGGCTGCAAATAATTAGTACGTTTCACCTGGATCTAACTTTCTGTTCCTTTGATTCCAAATTTGTTGCTATGGCTGGTTGAAAACTTTTCTTGAGAAGTTTTTTTGATGGGAAAATGGTTTTTTAATTCAACTATTTTTTCCATGAAATTATTTTTTTCCCCTGGAAATGATCAGCTTTCCACCAAAAAAGCCAAACTTCCCTCATCCCTAAACCATGGCTGTGGGACTCTGATGATCTTCCAAGGCAGTTCAGCAAGAAGAGAGACCATCCTGCATCATGGCAGATGTAGTCCAGTCTGGGAGTCTGGCCCATGGAAGAGATTGGTGTCTGGTGGTATCTGAGGCATCCCTGTGGTATTTCCGAGTCAAAATATTAAGTTTTTAGGAAAAAGATTTTGGTCTCCTCTATTATTTTGGTCTCCTCTATTTTGGTCCTCCTCTATTATGTCTATATCACCTCCACCATCCTGAAGATCCGCTCAGCCAAGGGCCGGCACAAAGCCGTCTCTCCCTTCACTTTCCACTTGACCTCTGTGGTTCTGCTTTTTGGCACCTTTCTCTTCTTCTATTTACATCTCACCTCCCTAGCTATTCCATGGACACAAAGTGACCTCAGTGTTTTACATGCTGGTGAGCCCTATGTTGAACCCCCTCATCTACAGCCTGAGTAACACAGAGATGAAGGATGCCTTGAGGAAAGCAATGAAGAAACTCCTAAGCAATTCTTGAATCTGTTTAACTCTATATCGGTTTAGTGGTGGGGAGTGAAAACAGGTGAATTTAATTCCCAGCCCATTGCAATGTAATTCAAAGAGCCCGTGGTAGTATTTTTCATTATTTGTCCCATGGACAAAACAGAGGAATAATCACAGGTCCAAAAAGAGAGAATTATTTTATAAGCTGGTGGGTAGGGGCATCCACCTAGGGGGTGAGATGCTGAACTTCACATCTCTGTTCCATTGGTTATTTAATTAGTTATCCACAGTAGAACAACTTTTTAAGGAGAGATTGAGAGCAATCCAGACTGGAATAGAACATCATTCAGGGGCAGGGATGCTTTCTGAAAATGCACAAAATCCATGCAAATAGTGTTACAGCTTTGTTCAGAGAGACCCCCATTGGGACTGTCACCTGATATGCTGAAATTACCTCTGATCCTGTTCTCCCTCCCAGCCTGGACCTCCAGAACCCTGCTTTGTTGAGCCAGACATGCTAGCCTACTGCAACACAGACCAAGGGTCTGGGCCACACCCCCAAAACTGCAGATCTAGACTGAAACCAGCTCAGCAGGATATCTGTCTCCAGCACACAGACACCCAGGTCCCAATGGGATCTAAACCCCAAAGGAATCCATTTTACTCTGTATAAAGCGTATACAAGGTAAAATGATAAATGTTTGCCCTCTATATCACTGCAAGAGATATATGCACATCTGCCCCCCTCCCCCCCAGGTAACTATTACTTACACTGAGTTTATAAATAAACAAATGTGATTTTATTAAGTATAAAAAGTAGGATTTAAGTGGTCTTAAGTAGTAACAGACAGAACAAAGTAATTCAGAAAGCAAAATAAAACAAAACACACAATGCTAAGCTTAATACACTCAGAAATCAGTTACAAATGTTAACTTCTCTCCCCAGTTGTTATTTCAGGTCCAGATCCTTCTCAGGTCAGATGTCTTTTCTGACCTGGGTCCAGCCTCTTCTCACCCACCCCTGTGATTACAGTCCTTTTGTTTCCAGGTGCCTGCAGGTATCTCTGTGGGGTGGGGAGTCTGTATCTTAAGCCAGCTGAAGACACTCATTGTTTGCCTTCCACACTTTAGATAGAACATCCCTCAGGCGGAAAACCTTTGTTTCAAATTCCACCCCCCTCTGGAAAAGTACCAGCTTCAAGATGGATTTCAGTATCAAGTGACATGGTTACATGTCACTTTTAGAGGCCAGTGTGACATTGCACTGCATAAGGTTTTATGGAAATATGCTTATGAATGTAAATATGGCATGACTGGAATATGTTTTATGCTAGATAGCCCATTTGTTAGATACGCATTAGATTTTGTTTTGTTTAAATGGCTGATAAAATAAGTTGTGCTGAATGGAATGTATATTCCTGTTTTTGTGTCTTTTGTAACTTAAGGTTTTGCCTAGAGGGATTCTCCATGTTTTGAATCTGATTACCCTGTAGGGTACTTACCATCCTGATTTTACAGACGTGATTCTTTTACTTTTTGTTTAATTAAAATTCTTCTTTTAAGAACTTGATTGCTTTTTTCATTGTTCTTAAGATCCAAGGGTTTGGGTCTGTGTTCACCTATGCAAATTGGTGAGGATTTTTATCAAGCCTTCCCCAGGAAAGGAAGTGTAGTGCTTGGGGGGATATTTTTTTTGGGGGGGGGCATTTCCAAGTGGGCACTTCCCCTGTTCTTTGTGTAATACTTTGGTGGTGGCAGCTTTAAACCTAAGCTAGTAAGAATAAGCTTAGGGGGTCTTTCATGAAAGTCCCCACATCTGTACCTTAGAGTTCAGAGTCGGGAAAGAACCTTGACATGAGCTCTCCCAGGAATGTGGTCTGGCTGGTAAGGAACTGAGTCATGCATGGACATGTGACTTGCCCATGTGACTCCAAAACTCCATCTTGGAGCTGGGATTCTACGCAGGGAGAGGTAGGAGTGTCCACCCACAAGGCAAAGTCTATTTGAATACTTGGGAGACCCTCCATTTTGTCTTTAGCTGGCTCAAGAGATATCCTTTTGTGGTTGAGAGGCTACCTGAGATTCTACCTGAAAAGTACAAAGGTCAATAACTACAGGGGGTGTGAGTGATTGCTGGGTCCAGACTAGAAGGAGAGTAGTCTGTAAAAGGAAGCTTACTCGAACACCTCTGAGGGTGAGGTTTTATCTGTATTCAGTTTTCTTACTGTATTAGGCATAGACTTGCATCTTCTATTTTATTTTGCTTGGTAATTCACTTTGTCCTGTCTGTTACTACTTGGAACCACTTAAATCCTACTTTCTGTATTTAATATAGTCACTTGTTACTTATTATTAAACCCAGAGTATGTGTTAATACCTGGGGGGTGGGGGACAAACAGCTGTGCATATCTCTCTATCAGTGTTATAGAGGGTGGATAATTTATGAGTTTACCCTGGATAAGCTTTATACAGGGTAAAATGGATTTATTTGGGGTTTGGACCCCACTGGGAGTTGGGCAACTGAGTGTTAGAGAGAAGAACACTTCTTAAGCTGATTTCAGTAAAGCCTGCAGTTTGGGGGATGTGGTTCAGACCTGGGTCTGTGTTTGTAGCCAGCAAGCGTGTCTGACACAACCAGGCAGGGTTCTGGAGTCCCAAATTGGCAGGGAAAGCAGGGGCAGATGTAGTCTTGGCACATCAGTTGGCAGCCCTGTCAAGGTTCCTTCCCCACTCTGAACTCTAGGGTACAGATGTGGGGACCTGCATAAAAACTCCTAAGCTTACTTTTGCCAGCTTAGGTTAAAACTTCCCCAAGGTACAAACTATATTACCTTTTGCCCTTGGACTTTTGCTGCCACCACCAAACGTCTAACCGGGTTTATTATTGGGAAAGAGTCATTTGGAAACATCTGTCCCCCCAAAATCCTCACCAAAACCTTCCTGGGGAAGTTTTGATAAAAATCCTCACCAATTTGCACAGGTGACCACAGACCCAAACCCTTGGATCTTAAGAACAATGGGGAAAAAAAAAAAAACATTCAGTTTCTTAAAAGAAGAATTTTAATAGAAGTAAAAAAAGAATCACCTCTGTAAAATCAGGATGGTAAATACCTTACAGGGTAATTAGATTCAAAACATAGAGAATCCCTCTAGGCAAAACCTTAAGTTACAAAGAGACAGAAAAACAGAAATATCCATTCCCTTCAGCACAGCTTATTTCCTCAGCCATTTAAAGAAATCATAATCTAACACATACCTAGCTAGATTACTTACTAAAAGTTCTAAGACTCCATTCCTGTTCTGTCCCTGGAAAAAGCAGCATTCAGACAGCTACAGACCCTTTGTTTCTCTCCCTCCTCCCAGCTTTTGAAAGTATCTTGTCTCCTCATTGGTCATTGTGGTCAGGTGCCAGCGAGGTTATCCTAGTTTTTTAACCTTTTACAGGTGAAAGGGTTTTTCCTCTGGCCAGGAGGGATTTTAAAGGTGTTTACCCTTCCCTTTATATTTATGACAAGCCCCAAGGGGCTTTCTGTCATCCAACCCATCATATTGTTCCTGGTTTGTCCCAAACATACACAGGAAGGCTTGCAGGTAAACAGAGCCATTCACAATTCATTGATTCTGAAGCACCTTTAATGGCCTCCACTTAATATGTCTAGATCAGTAATACAAGTTAATATCTTATTCTCCTAACTCAGACATAGAAATAATCCACATAAACAAATTGGATGAAAACATGAGTATATTATAAGCTTTATAAGGATATGTTACATAGTGCACTTAGCATAAAGCATATTCCAGTGATGTCTTATACAGAAGCATATTTTCATAAAGCATATGGAGTGCAATGTCACACATGTCTTTTCCCAGCACTGGACAGAAGGGGGAATTGAACCTTGATCTCCCACCTGACAGGTGACCACCCCAACTATTGGGCTAAAAATTACAAAAGGAAGGTCCACCACCGCCTCTGACAGTGGTTGTCTTGTGACCGGCGCCTAAACCCTCCCCCCACACACAAGCATTGTTTTTGGACAAAGCTATTAGGAGTATTTGTGAAGCGTTTCAGGTCAATCCAAATGGCATTGTTTTTGACAATAAATTATTAGTCCAGAAAAAATTCACCCATTTCTAGACACCTTTGTGTCCCAACACTGGGAAATTACTTAAAGAGACATTTGGAGAGGTGACCAACAAATAAAGTGGAATATATTCACCTCAGTTTTGTATCATATTAAAAAGACCTAACGGGAGAGACAGCAATCCAGACCAGCTGATGCTCTGGCCCTCTGTGTTCCATTTCCAAAAGGAAAGACATGGCAACAACATTAATTGTGTGTGCTGTGCACACTTGTTTTCCTGGGAGCAAAGATGCTCCAGGGAGCAAATCTCAAAGTCAGCAAAGCCAAATTTAACCTCTCCTGGCCAAGGAAGCAGCTCCAGAGGTTCTAAGGGCAACGCTGGTGTGGTTAGCAAACAGGAAAAGATTTGACGCTATGTCTGATTTTTGGGTTCTGAGCAGGTACTGCTTCCGTCCTTCTCAACTCATTGTAAGTGAAGGGAGGAAAAACAAAGAGGTACCACCAAGTCATGGGCAAACAAGTCAGTTTCAGAGCACTTCAGCCTTTAATTGAAATGACAATGAACCATTCATGGGAGGGGAAGGAAGGAATTATTGTGAGAGGAGAAATTTCAACTTTTGTGAACTTATTTACCTATCAAAAGAAGGAAAGAGCTTTACCAATGGAGGGAGAAGAGTAATTAGAAGAGGAGAGAAAAATACCTTTAATACGAATGGGGAATCTCCCCCATGGACTCAGGGAATGTCTATACTAAGGCCATTACATTGACTCAGGTATGGTGTGCAGCAGCACCATAATGTGGATGCTTTCCACATTGAGGGAAGGGTTTTTCCTTCGATGTAGTTAATCCACATTTCCGAGAGGCAATGGCTAGGTCAATGGAAGAATTACACTGAGGGTCAGTACAAGCTAACTGCCTCGCACAGCGTGTGAAAAGTTTCCACGCCCTGTGTGACTGAGCTTTGTAGATCTAATTTTTAAGCATAAACCAGGCCTCAGAGAAGCTGCTGATGGAAAAGGCCAGTTGGGAAATCTAGTTCTATCTCCCTGCCAGGCAGCAGAATCCCCTTCGGTTCTTTTTTTTCAGGCCTGTTGGAAATATTGTAGCTGTCCCAGTTTCCAAGTAGGGATTATTCTGCATTCTGACTGAGCTCAGTGTGTGAATGTGGTGGGCGTCGGGGGGTACAGTGCAGCTTAATGTCAAGTGTAGGCAGGTGTGTGTCCCTTGCCCTACCCGTGGCTCAGCTTAAGAAGTGCTCCTGTCTCTAACACTCAGATGCCCAAGTCCCAATGGGGTCCAAACTCTGAATAAATCCATTTTACTCTGTATAAAGCTTATACAGGGTAAACTCATAATTTGTTCACCCTCTACAACACTGACTGAGAAATATGCACAGTTGTATGCACCGCCGCCCCCCCCCCCCCGGTATTAATATATACTCTGGGTTAATTAATAAGTAAAATGTGATGTTTTTAAAAATACAAAAAGTAAACTTGAAGTGGTTCCAAGGAATAACAGACAGAACAAAATGAATTACCAAACAAATTAAATAAAACACTTAAGTCTAAACCTAATACAGTATAAAATTAAATGCAGGTAAATCTCACACTCAAAGATGTTGCAATAAGCCTTCTTTACAGACTACACTTCCTCCTAGTCTGGGTCCAGGAATCACTCACAGCGCTGTAGTTACTGTCCTTTGCACCAGTTCCTTTCAGGCATCTCCTTGGGGTAGAAAGACTAATTTTTGTGACAGCTGAAGACAAAATGGAAGGGTTTCCCCGGGGCTTATATCATCTCTCTCTTGTGGGTGGAAACCCCTTCCCCTCTCCTCTGCAGAATCCAGCTCCAAGATGGATGGAGTTTTGGAGTCACATGGGCAAGTCACACTGGACCTGCCATGGAACTCCTCGAGGGGAAGTGATGACCCCAATGGCCTTGTGCATCTGCAGCCATTGATCAGTGCATGGGTCCATTCATTGTGGGACCTCACCCTTTCATGTCAATCGAACACTACTGTCAGTCCGCACCACAACTTTGTGTTACTGGGAAACCTTTTAGGTTGGTGGCTGTGACATACCAGGGTGCAACTCGGATTAATCAGCAGCAGGAATAGTTGGGTTTCACTCAGGCTCTCACCACCCTCGGTTATACTGCAGGGTGACCCCAACACGCTCCCCACTCTTCAATTTCCCTCCCAAAATGTGCGTTATGTGCTGCCCAGTCCTCTCCTGGACAATACAGACTACATTGTCCATTATTGCTGTAATAGCACTAACATGCCTGCAACTTCGTTTCTCAGCCACATCTATTAAAACACCCTGGATTAGATAAAACAATAAAACAAAGTTTATTGACTACAAAGATAGATTTTAAGTGAGTGCAAATTAGGAGTCATAGAAGTCAGAGATGGATACAAGAAAAATAAAGCTAGAATGCAACTTGTGCCTAAGTTAACAAATGACGTGAAATTCAAAGCAAAAGTTTCCTCACCACATGCTCTCAGCACTATTACTAACCAAACTTCTTAGGTTAGGACCACTCCCCCAGTCCAATGGCTGCTTTTTTTCTCCCTTCAGAAGCAGTGAGTCAATGGGCAGAGAGAGAGAGAGAGAGAGAGAGAGAGAGAACGGTGCCTTGGGATGTCTGCCCCTTCTTTTTATTGTCCTGGGCCCCATTTGAGAAACATTTCCACCTGGTTACTGGAAGACAAAACTCTATGTAGAAGGACGTTCCCTGCTGCTTTTCCCTCACCTTTTTAGGCTACCTTTGTTTCCCTTCCTGCTTGACGACTCTGGTTATTGTTTAGATACAAACTTAAGCAGAGCACTTTTCTTTGTTTAAGACAGACCAGTTTGACAGCCTCAGTTTGGAACATGTATTAATTACATTATACAGTGTCATCTTATAACTTCACACACATTGTCAAAAAATTGTATTAATATTTGCGGTGACAGCATGACTATTTCTAGTTGACTCATAGATTTATTTAGCATATAAAAGCTGAGCTCTGTGTGCAGATAATATCCATGCAAGAGGGATAGTTTTGTGAACTGCAGAAGTCGGTAGCAGGCTGTGGTCTCCTCCTGAGCTCCTCTGGTCATCAAGTGGTCTCCATCAGGCAAAAATGAATGAACCTATCTTTCCTACCTGTGGGAGAGTAACCTAGCCAGCGAAGGACATAGGATACCGTGGTGGTTGACATGCTATAAATAGCATAATAATCTGGAGTACTCTTACATGTCTTACAAGTTTTACATTCCACCTATTGGGGCCAGGACAATGAGGTGATTCTGAAACCTGGAATGACTGAGAAGATATCAGCTACACCTGCAAACAATTAGTATGTTGCACCTGTATCTAACTTTCTGTTCCTTTGATTCCAAATTTCTTGCTAAGGCTGGTTGAAATTATTTTTTATTTTCAATTTAACTATTTTTTCCATGAAATAAACTTTTTCCTGAAAATTATATGCTTTCCATCAAAATACCAATCTCCTCTCCTCCCTAAACCATGGCTTTGTGACTCTGGTGAAGTTCCAGAACAGTTCAGCTAGAGGAGAGACCATCATGCATCATGGGGGATGTAGTCCAGCCTCGGAGACAGGAACATGGAAGAGATTGGTGCTGTGTGGTATCTGATGCACCCCTATGGTATTTCCTAGCAAAAAATATTTTGGTCTCCACAAAAAAAAAAAACAAAAACAAAAAAACCCTATGATATTTACATGCAAAAAGGTTCTGATCTCCACAAAAAAAAACAAAAAACAAAACACACCTTTCTGGATGAGCTCAACACAGTACTCAGCTTACACTGAAAACAGTAAGATGAAATATACCCCTAACCTCATACTCTGTAACTCTGGTAGAAATTGCATCATTTGATAACACAGTAGAAAAGATTGGGACAAATTAAACCACAGGGCACCAATTATACCAAGGTGGCTTTGGTTCACTGAACACGTTAATTAGGTGTGGTGTTTCTCTTAGCTCAGGTATTCCCAGTTGCTTCAGGAATCATGTGCCATCGATCACACATCTCAGTATAACATTTCCCGAGTGCTCCAAACTGTCAGTTTCTATCAATGGGGAAATGCTACCACATCTCTCTCTCTCTTCTCAGCAGGTACGTGCTATTGTCCCGAATTACAGTCACACACACACACGCAGACACCACGGGGATCAGCAGGTATTAAATTCAAGATCTCCAGCACTTAACACCTCAGCCCCAACTCCTACCCCTTCAGCTAAAGGAGCAACCTCCTGGGTTGGAAAAAAAAATAGGCAATTACCGAGTCACTGAAGACAGGGCTTCCCATTATGTCTCTGGGTTTTCATATAGCTACAGTAAATGCCAAAAAGATTAATTAGCATAGTAAGCAACTTTACCCCAAACTGACATGCTAAGCCACAGAGCTCCCCTTGCCCAAAGAGGGTGGAAAGATTGACAATCCTTTACTCTCACCCCTTCTTTCGCTATGGAATAATCCCTTCAGACTGATTCCCTCACATGAGAGTCACAAGTCACTCTTTTCTGTTCAGAGTAGTGAATAGGAGTGTTTCTGTGTGGGGGGCATGATTAACCTGAAGTGTCATTGTATTTGCAGTGTGCGTATCTTATCAAACACCTGGAATGACCAGCTGTGAACATCTGGCTCTCTGGACTAAGCTCTTCCCTGAGTGGGTACTGTTGTCCATTGAGAAACTGATCTCCATTTATCTTCACTTACTTCATTACAGAGAAGGGACACGTTTTCTGCACCATCCACCTGCCCACACCTCTGTAGCTGTCTGATCTCTGTTCAGTGGAGATGGAAGAGGGAAATCACTCGGAGGTGACTGAGTTCTGTCTCTCAGGACTGACAGATCGTCCGGAGCTACAGGTCCTCCTGTTTGGGCTTTTCCTACTGCTTTATGGCATCACCCTGGTGGGAAATGGGGGGATGATCTTGTTAATCACAACTAACCCCCGACTCCACACTCCCATGTACTTTTTCCTCAGGAATTTGTCTTTCTGTGACCTCTGCCTTTCATCGACAATTTCCCCTCAGATGCTGCTCAATTTCTTAGCCGAGAGGAAAAACATTTCTTTCACTGCCTGTGCTGTGCAAATGTCTCTCTCTATCGCTTTTGCAGATTCTCAGGGCTTCTTGCTGGCTGTGATGGCATATGACCGTTATGTGGCCATCTGTAATCCACTGCTCTATACGGTCACCATGTCCAGGCAGCTTTGTAACCAGCTGGTGGCTGGGGTGTACGCTCTGGGGGTTTTGGATTCAATGATATTCACGTGTTTTACATTTCAGCTGTCATTCTGCAGCTCCAACATCATCAATCATTTCTTCTGTGACATCCCCCCACTGTTGGCGCTCTCCTGTTCTGACACCCACATCAGTGAGAAGGTGATGTTTACTTTTGCGTGTTGCATTATATTGAGCAGCTTTATTCCTGTCCTCCTCTCCTATGTCTATATCATCTCCACCATTCTGCAGATCCGCTCATCTGAGGGCCGGTGCAAAGCCTTCTCCACCTGCAGTTTCCACTTGACCGCTGTGGCCCTGTATTTTCTTACCCTCCTCTTCATGTATTTACGTCCCCTCTCCAGCTATTCAATGGACACGGACAAAATAGTCTCAGTGTTTTACTCGCTGGTTATCCCCATGTTGAACCCCCTCATCTACAGCCTGAGGAACACGGAAGTGAAGGACACCCTGAGGAAAACAATGAATAAAATCCTAACCAATTCATGAATCTGTTTAACTCTGTACTGGTTTAGTGATGGGGAGTGGAAAAAGGTGAATTAAATTCTCAGCCAATTGCAACATACTTTTGCAGAGCCCGTGGTCGTATTGTTCATTATTGTATTGTTATTATTATTAATTTGTTTATATTCCAAGAAGGTCTGCAGACCCCAACTGAAATCAATGGAGAAAACACAGGAAGACTCACAGGGAAAGAAAGAGAGAATGATTTTAGAAGCTTGTGTTAGGGGCATCCAGCTAGGGAGTGAGTTGCTCAATTTCATGTCTCTGTTCCATGGGTTATTTAATTAGTTATCCACAGTTGAACAACTTTGAAAGGCAAGAGCAGCCCAGACTGAAATAGAACATCGCTCAGTCGCTGGGATGCTTTCTGGAAATGCAGGAAACCCAAGTCCAGAGTGTGACGGTTTTGATCACAGAGACCCTCATTGGGACTGTAACCTAAAGTGCTGAAATTACCTCTGAGCCCATTTTCCCTGCCAGTCTGGGCCTCCAGAAGCCTGCCTCATTGAGCCTGACAAGCTAGGCATCTGCAACCCAGACTGAGGGTCTGGGCCACACCCCCAAAACTGCAGATCTAGACTGAAACCAGCTCAGCAGGATACCTGTCTCCAGAATGCAGACTCACAGCTCCCAATGGAATCTAAAACACAAGTAAATCCATTTTACTCTGTATAAATGTTATTCAGGGTAAAATGATAAATGTTCGCCCTCTATATCACTGCAAGAGAGATATGCATAGCTGTTTTCCCCCAGGTAACAATTACTTGCGCTGATCCTAGAAATAAACAAAAGTGATTTTATTAAGTATAAAAAGTAGGATTTAAGGGGTTTTAAGAAATAACAGAGCAAACAAAATAAGTCACAAAGCAAAATAAAAGAAAACACACAAGGCTGAGCTTAATACACTCAGAAATCAGTTACAAATGTTAACTTCTTACCCCAGTTGTAAAATTCTTCTAAGATCAGATACCTTTTCTGACCTGGGTCCAGCCTGCTCTCACTCACCCCTGTGGTTACAGTCCTTTTGTTTCCAGCTGCTTACAGGTATCTCCATGGAGTGGGGAGGCGATTACTTAAGCCAGCTGAAAACACTCATTGTTTGCTTCCCCACTTGAATAGAACTTCCCACCTCCCTCAGGAAAATTACCAGCTTCAAGATGGAGCTCAGTACCTGGTCACATGGTTACATGTCACTGTAATATCCCAATCTCTATTCTTCCTGGTTTCTCCCACATGTACACAGGAAGGCTTTTAGCTAAACAAAGCCATTCACAGTTCATTGATTCTCAAGCACCTTTAATGGTCTGCACTTAATATGTCTTCATCAGTAATACAAGTTAATATCTTATTCTCCTAATTCCAGACATAAAAATAATCCATGTAAACTAATAGGATGAACACACTTAGTGGATTATAACCTTTATAATGACATGTTACATGGGGCACTTAGCATAAAGCATATCCCAGTGATGTCTTATTCAGAAGCATATTTTCATAAAGCATATGGAGAGCAATATCACACAGAGCTTTGCCCAGCACTGGACACAATTGAACCTGTATTGCCCACCTCACAGGTGATCACCCCAACTATTGGGCTAAAAATTAGATAGGGAAGGACCACCACCACTTCCTACACAGTGGCTGTGTTGCGACCGGCACCCAAATCCTCCCCCTATGTCTGATTTTAAGGTTCTGAGTTGGTACTGCTTCCGTCCTCAATCATTTTAAGTGAAGGGAGGAAAAACAAAGAGGTACAACCAAGTGATAGGCAAACAATTCCGTTTCAGAGCATTTTGGCCTTTAATTGAAATGACAGTGAGCCATTCATGGGAGGGGAAGGAAGGAATTATGCTTAGAGGAGAAATTTCAACATTTCTGAACATATTTACTTAACAAAAGAAGGAAAAAGCTTTACCAAGGGAGGGAGAAGAGTAACTGGAAAAGGAGAGAAAAATAGCTTTAATAGGAAGGGAGAAACTCCCCCATCGATTCAGGGAATATCGATACTAAGGCCATTACTTGACTCAGCTATGGTGTGCAGCAGCGCCGTAATGTAGATGATTTCCACATTGATGGAAGGGGTTTTCCTTCAATGCAGTTTATCCACGTCCCCCAGAAGCACTAGCTAGGTCAATGAAATAATTACGCTGAGGGTCAGTACAAGCTAACTGCCTCAAACATGTTATGAAAAGTTTCTCAGTCCTGTGCTACGGAGCTCGGTTGATCTAATTTTTAAGCATAAACCAGGCCTCAAGGAAGCTGGCGATGGAAGAGACCAGTTGGGAAGTCTAGTCCTATCTCCCTGCCAGGGCAGCAGAATCCACTTTGGTTCTTTTTGTTCAGCCTAGTTGGAAATATTCCAGCTATCCCAGCTTCCAAGTAGAGATTATTCTGCATTATGAGTGAGCCCAGTTTCAGGCTGTGTGTTTGTACTGGGCACTCTGTGTGTGTGTGTGTGTTTGGTGTGCATCAGACACTATGTGTATGCATGTGGTGCAGGGTACAGTGGAGCTGAATGTTAAGTGTACGGAGGTGTGTGTCCCTTGCCCTGCCCATGGCTCATTTTAAGAAGTTTTCCTGACTCTAATGCTCAGATACCCAGCTCCCAATGGGGTCCAAACCCAAAATAAATCAGTTTTACTCTGTATAAAGCTTCTACAGTGGAAACTCATAATTTGTTCACCCTCTATAACACTGATAGAGAGATACGCACAGCTGTATGCCCCCCCCCAGATATGAATACATACTCTGGGTTAATTAATAAGTAAAAAGTGATTTTATTAAATACAAAAAGTAGGATTTAAGAGGTTACAAGTGATAATACACAGAAGAAAGTAAATTACCAAACAAAATAAAATAAACTATGCAAGTCTAAGCCTAATACAGTAAAAAACTAAATGCTGGTAAATCTCACCCTCAGAGATGTTCCAATAAGCCTCTTTTACTGAATCAACTTTCTCCTAGTCTGGGTTGAGTAATCACTCACACCTCTATAGTTACTGTCCTTTGTTCAAGTTTCTTTTAGGGATCTTCTTGGGGTGGAGAGGCTAACTCTTGTGCAAGCTGAAGATAAAATGGAGGGGTTTCCCCAGGGGCTTATATGGTTTCTCTCTTGGGATGGAAACCCCTTCCCCTCTCCTATGGAGAATCCAGCTCCAAGATGGAGTTTTGGAGTCACATAAGCAAGTCACATGTCCATGCATGACTCTGTTCCTTACAGGCCAATGCCACATTCCCAGGAGAGCTCAGGTGTGGATTGGTGTCTCTCAAAGTTCATTGTTAGCTTAAGTGTTTCTAGATTGGGCACTTATAGAGAATAGTCTTTTCTCAAGTAGCTGACCAACTGCTTCACTGAGGCTACTTAAAACAAACAATTACACAGCCAGTATTCATAACTTTGAATACAAAAATTTTACACACATGCAAATAGGATGAATATATCTGGTAGATCATAACCTTTGCAGAGATATGTTGCATGGCATATCTTGCATAAAACATATTCCAGTTATGTCATATTTACATTCATAAGCATATTTCTATAAAGCATTATGGGGTGCAATATCACGCTCTGTTCACAAACTATAAATTATAGGAAATAAATAAAATTAACAAAAGAATTGGGAGGGAGCTCGCATGCCCGGAGATATTTTGTAACAGCATCTACAGAGATGATGCAGAGATCTGTGTTAAACACCAGTTTGGGGAATATTCTCCTTTTTGCAGCCTGCCCTGATGTTGACAAACAACTGTCGAGCATCAGGCCGACACCTCTAGACAAAGGACGGGGAGGAAGAGAGAGAGCTAACTGATCATGAGGTTTGCCGACTGGCCTGGCAAACCCTGATATAGGACGGAGCCAACAGGGCACAGTGGGATGGGGCACCCAAACCTGACTTGGTTAGAGAAACTACAAGATTACAAAATACCCACAAGGGAATAGGCTGCGTAATCCCCAGTGCACCCCCACCATCAACATCACCATAGCTTCTCCCCAACACATACCCCTGTGCCGCAGATGAATAGAGAGGCCCGCTGATCTATGAACTTCCACTGTCTGTAGGGGCACAAGGGTGGAAGTTCATAGGAAAGGTCCATTGGGACCCTGGGGGAAGAGCATGCGTGTATGTTCAGCAGGGTAAACATACCCCTACATTGGCTTTAATAGGCAGAGGAGCCGCTGTGTCTTTAATCAAAACCACTCCAAAAGCAGGAAGATGGGTTAAACAGGTAACCTTAAGCTCCTTCCAAGGCAACCCCGGCAATGGTTGGGAATGGGCCCAGGTCCCCTTTTCGATGCAATAATTAAAAACCTTTGGGGATCTGATCCAAACTCCTGACACGATTGATGAAATCATTTTGGGCTCAGATTGGTTGTTCAGCAATCGCATAACAATAGATATGCCCAAGGGTATCTGATAGAAAGTGTATATTCCCCCTCCCCACTCTTGGAAAATTGGTCAAAAGATATTACTAGCAAAAGGGGGAGAAAGGCCAATTGCGGCATTGTCGTCCCGGCAAACTGAGGAATGGCACCAGAAATTCCCCTTGGTCTGGACTCAAAAGAAAACAGACTGTGGTAAAATCAATGTCTGTGTAAAAATTGTTGCAGAATTAGTGCCTCCCCCAAAACAATATTCTTATCCAAAGGAGGTGGAGGCCCAATTGGTACAAACTATCCAGGAGCTCAAACAGCAGGGAGTAATCTGAAAAACAAATTCACCCTTCAACTCCCCTGTATGGTCAGTACTAAAAGCAGACGGCCAGTGCTGGCACCTAACAGTTGCCTGGAGGAGGATTAACAAAGATACCCATGGCTCCTATTGTGGCAGACATGACACAGGTTATACAAAAGGTCCAAGCCACACTGAAATATTTTTCAGGAATTGATTTAGCCCATTGTTTCTTTGCTATTCCCCTACACCCCGACTCACAGGATCAGTTTGCCTTTACAATAAAAGAACGGCAGTGGACTTTTTGTCGATTGCCCCAAGGGTATCACAACAGTCTGGCAATCACACACCAGCATGTGATAGATATGCTGGATAGATTGAGTCTGCAAGATAGACCATCTGTGTTTTCATACATGGATGATATTTTAGTCTTTGGGGAAACCGAGGCACAGACTCAGCTGAGAACCGAAAAGGTGTTAGCATTAATCCAGAAAACAGGATTTAGGGTAGCCTTGGATAAGGCTCAACTTGTGCAGCCCCAAATCTCATATTTGGGTACAGTTTTGGACAAGAAGGAGGGCAATTAGACCAGCACAAGTTGAGAGCCCTTGTAGAAATCCTGGATCCTATTGATGCCCACTCCTTGAGAGTACTATTGGGAGGCTTTAACTTTCTCAGATCACACATGTACAAGTATGCTGAAATAACGCACCCCTTGTGGTGATTACTAAAGAAAAAGGCCAAATGGGAGTGGGAAGAGGAGCAGGATGCTGCTTTAAGGCTTTTAAAGCAACAGGCTCTCACAGCTCCAGCCCTGCGTTTTCCCAATGAGTCACAGCCTTTTGTTATTCAATTGGCTGCCAACAATATGGCCTTGGCTGCTGCACTATTACAACATAATGAGGATGGAAGACTGGATCCAGTAGCATATGAATCCAGGAAGCTGCAAAGAGCTGAGATAAATGCCTGGCAGCCGTCTGGGTAGTGCAATCTTTTGAGCCACTCACAGGAATAGCTCCAGTCACTATTCAAAGCACCCACACTAAACTAAAATACTTTTGTCAGGAAAACTGATAGGGGGGAAGTCTCTAATACTCGAATGGCACAACAGACGCTGATTTGAATTAACAGAGGGGTAACCACAGAAACTGTGTCCAAACCAGATATGTTAACACATGCATTAATTGAAAAAGGAAACTGGCATGACTGTCCAGAGGTTACTCTGGAACAGAGAATAGCTCTCGTGGAGGCACCCCCACTGGAGGAATTGGATACCAGAGGACAAGAGAAGCCTTTTTGGTTCACTGATGGAAGTGCAATGGTAATAAATGGGAAAAGGTGTGTAAAGTATGCAGCAATTAATTTAGATAAGGAGATTATTCAGGGCCAGCTGGACCACGGGTCAGCCCAACATGCCGAATTACATGCAATTTATCAGGTTCTGAAACAATATGAGGACTCCCCATGACCAGTGTATATTTACCCTGATAGTGATTTTTGCATAAAGGGAATTCAGTTCTGGATGCAGGACTGGAAAATAAATGGGTGGAAGGTGGCGGATGGTAAAGATATTGCATACTTAGATGAGTGGAAATGGATTTACCAGTGGGTAACAGAGAATCCTAAGCAATTGAAAATTGGGCATGTGAAAGCCCACAACAAGGGAACAGGCAAGGAAGCCATCTGGAACAGTCGGGTGGACACAATAGCCCAACAACACAGTATAGCAATTGTAACTAGAAGCCAAGCTAAAAGCACCCCTACTGATGCCCCCAAACCAATGGGTGCTGCTATAAATCACCAAACTCCAGGAAAAGTGAAAAGGCAAGAACTGATTAATGTAGCCCATCAGTTCATGCATGAGGGGGTAAAAGGAACCTTACATAGCTTAAGACAAGTTGCAGAATGGGAAAAAAACATGGAAGTTGAAGTTAGAACATGGGTAAGGAATTGCATTCGGTGTGCACAGGATAGAATCATAGAATCATAGAATCATAGAATATCAGGGTTGGAAGGGACCCCTGAAGGTCATCTAGTCCAACCCCCTGCTCGAAGCAGGACCAATTCCCAGTTAAAGCATCCCCGCCAGGGCTTTGTCAAGCCTGACCTTAAAAACTTCTAAGGAAGGAGATTCCACCACCTCCCTAGGCAACGCATTCCAGTGTTTCACCACCCTCTAGTGAAAAAGTTTTTCCTAATATCCAATCTAAACCTCCCCCACTGCAACTTGAGGCCATTACTCCTCGTTCTGTCATCTGCTACCATTGAGAACAGTCTAGAGCCATTCTCTTTGGAACCCCCTTTCAGGTAGTTGAAAGCAGCTATCAAATCCCCCCTCATTCTTCTCTTCTGCAGGCTAAACAATCCCAGCTCCCTCAGCCTCTCCTCATAAGTCATGTGTTCTAGACCCCTAATCATTTTTGTTGCCCTTCGCTGGACTCTCTCCAATTTATCCACATCCTTCTTGTAGTGTGGGGCCCAAAACTGGACACAGTACTCCAGATGAGGCCTCACCAATGTCGAATAGAGGGGGACGATCACGTCCCTCGATCGGCTCGCTATGCCCCTACGTATACATCCCAAAATGCCATTGGCCTTCTTGGCAACAAGGGCACACTGCTGACTCATATCCAGCTTCTCGTCCACTGTCACCCCTAGGTCCTTTTCCGCAGAACTGCTGCCTAGCCATTCGGTCCCTAGTCTGTAGCGGTGCATTGGATTCTTCCGTCCTAAGTGCAGGACCCTGCACTTATCCTTATTGAACCTCATCAGATTTCTTTTGGCCCAATCCTCCAATTTGCCTAGGTCCTTCTGTATCCTATCCCTCCCCTCCAGCGTATCTACCACTCCTCCCAGTTTAGTATCGTCCGCAAATTTGCTGAGAGTGCAATCCACACCATCCTCCAGATCATTTATGAAGATATTGAACAAAACCGGCCCCAGGACCGACCTGTGGGGCACTCCACTTGACACCGGCTGCCAACTAGACATGGAGCCATTGATCACTACCCGTTGAGCCCGACAATCTAGCCAGCTTTCTACCCACCCTATAGTGCATTCATCCAGCCCATACTTCCTTAACTTGCTGACAAGAATACTGTGGGAGACCGTGTCAAAAGCTTTGCTAAAGTCAAGAAACAATACATCCACTGCTTTCCCTTCATCCACAGAACCAGTAATCTCATGATAAAAGGCGATTAGATTAGTCAGGCATGACCTTCCCTTGGTGAATCCATGCTGGCTGTTCCTGATCACTTTCCTCTCATGCAAGTACTTCAAGATTGATTCTTTGAGGACCTGCTCCATGATTTTTCCAGGGACTGAGGTGAGGCTGACTGGCCTGTAGTTCCCAGGATCCTCCTTCTTCCCTTTTTTAAAGATTGGCACTACATTAGCCTTTTTCCAGTCATCCGGGACTACCCCGGTTCGCCACGAGTTTTCAAAGATAATGGCCAATGGCTCTGCAATCACAGCCGCCAATTCCTTCAGCACTCTCGGATGCAACTCGTCCGGCCCCATGGACTTGTACACGTCCAGCTTTCCTAAATAGTCCCTAACCACCTCTATCTCCACAGAGGGCTGGCCATCTCTTCCCCATTTTGTGATGCCCAGCGTAGCAGTCTGGGAGCTGACCTTGTTAGTGAAAACAGAGGCAAAAAAAGCATTGAGTACATTAGCTTTTTCCACATCCTCTGTCACTAGGTTGCCTCCCTCATTCAGTAAGGGGCCCACACTTTCCTTGGCTTTCTTCTTGTTGCCAACATACCTGAAGAAACCCTTCTTGTTACTCTTGACATCTCTCGCTAGCTGCAGCTCCAGGTGCGATTTGGCCCTCCTGATTTCATTCCTACATGCCCGAGCAATATTTTTATACTCTTCCCTGGTCATATGTCCAACCTTCCACTTCTTGTAAGCTTCTTTTTTATGTTTAAGATCCGCTAGGATTTCACCGTTAAGCCAAGCCGGTCGCCTGCCATATTTACTATTCTTTCGACTCATCGGGATGGTTTGTCCCTGTAACCTCAACAGGGATTCCTTGAAATACAGCCAGCTCTCCTGGACTCCTTTCCCCTTCAAGTTAGTCCCCCAGGGGATCCTGGCCATCCGTTCCCTGAGGGAGTCGAAGTCTGCTTTCCTGAAGTCCAGGGTCCGTATCCTGCTGCTTACCTTTCTTCCCTGCGTCAGGATCCTGAACTCAACCAACTCATGGTCACTGCCTCCCAGATTCCCATCCACTTTTTCTTCCCCCACTAATTCTACCCGGTTTGTGAGCAGCAGGTCAAGAAAAGCGCCCCCCCTAGTTGGCTCCTCTAGCACTTGCACCAGGAAATTGTCCCCTACGCTAGATAGATAGATCACGACCCCCTCACTGGTAACCCGTGATGCACCAACGGGGTCTCGGGCCCTGGCATACAGTTCAGATTAATGTTATTGACAAGTTACCAAGAAGTAAAGAAGGATTTCAATCCTTGTTAGTAATAATTGATTCCTTTTCAGGATGAGTAGAAACATTCCCCACTCAAACTAATAGCACCACGGTGGTAGCTAAGAATTTTTTTAATGAGGTGGGTGTGTAGATATGGTACCCCAGAAACAAGAGATTCTGATAATGGGGGAGCCTTTGTGGGAGAAATTTTTACATCAGTGTTACAAGCTTTAGGAATCAAATAAAAATTTCATATATCATTCCAACCCCAATCCTCGGGTCAGGTAGAGCGCATGAAATGCACCATTAAGGAAGCACTGCGGAAAGTAGTAAATCCTACTGGAAAAGATTGGCCAAACAAGCTGCCTCTGATTCTAGCTGATATCTGCAGCAGCAACAGACTGAAAACCAAAATCCAGCCTTTTCAAATTATGTTTGGAAACTCAGTGCACCTTGTGATTGACCCTAGCCACCTAACACAAGATCAGGGAGAAATCCCTAATGTAACACAGCGTGAATATTTACAGTGGCTTAAGCAGCTGAAACAAGAGAAAACCACTCTCCTATATAGGGTTGATCAAGCTATAGAACAAATGAATAAAAAGAAATCCATGCACAAAAGCATACTGAAACAGCCCTATGGGAAATTAGAGATCAAGTCATGTGTCTTAAATTGGGGAAAAGGGGCCACTCACTGGAATCAAAATGGACAGGACCCTATTCCGTAGCGGACCGCCTCTGCCCACTGATATACTGTATTGAGTGAGAAGGATGGAAAATTAAAATGGGTACATGTTTCACAGACTAAACTTTTTTCACGAAAAATAACGTCTTGGACTTTTACAGGAAAGGATTCCTGGGATTCGGAACAAAAGGTGCTGCTCGACCACTTCTACCCTCCAAATCCATGAAACCTCAGTATAAGGTTTGGCAGTCCCTGTTCTTGGGGGCCTGTATGTCCCAGATATTCAACAATATCTTGTGGGAGCCCACCGTAATCTCTCCCCAGGTCAAGGATCATTCCCCCCCTAAATAATCAATCATGGACCCCCATCAGGGAACCAGGAATCCTCTTAGAATGGTATGATAAAAATACAAATCGAATCCTGAGGCCACTAGGAAATACCAATATTTATGCCTGGGACGGGGAAGTGGGACTTAAGGTTCACCTTATAAACACCACAGGAGTACCAAACCACTGGGAAATAGGAGTGAAAATAGAGGGTCTCTATGAAGATACCACCTGGAGTTCCAGCTACCCATGATTACCATATCAGTGGGATGAGCCTATTAAGACAGGGACAATACTAACTGTCATAGTAGGATATTGTCCAGTATCCCACAGAAATCCAAACCTTTGCTTCCCAGATACGTGTACTAAGACTTGGGGTACGTCTACACTACCCGCTGGATCGGCAGGTCGTGGTTGATCTATCAGGGATTGATTTATCACATCTAGAGTAGATGCGATAAAATCGATCCACCATCACTCTGCGTTGACTCCTGTACTCCACTGCAGCGACAGGTGGAAGCGGAGTCGATGGGGGAGCAGTGGCAGTTGATCCCATGCTGTGAGGATACGAGGTAAGATACATCGACTTCAGCTACACTATTCTCGTAGCTGAAGTTGCGTATCGTAGGTCAATTCTCCCACGCCCCCCAGTGTAGACCAGGGCTTGGACCAAAGATGTTGTTTTCAAAAGAAGCACCCCGATCAGGATAAAGAAACCCAAACTGTCTGTAACTCAGAGTGACCCCATAAAGGTCCTCCTGAATCCTTTGTTCGTAGAAATTAAAATTAATATGGATTGGACCCAGCTGAATGTGTCAAGAGTGGAGCCAGAATGTTTGCCCTACTCTCTTCCTATATTAAAAGCCTGGATGAAAACATACCAAAGTCCCTATGGTGGGACCAAACAAGATATAGAAGACACTGTATTCGGAGGGCTTGGTTTTCGAACAGGGATTATGAATATGGTAGATTTAGAGATAATCAGAAATAAATTGAGTGTCGTATCACAATTATAGGAGCATCTCATACACAAGCAGGCAGATGCTAATGTGGATTTAGTACAAATAGGCCTAGGTAATCTGAAAGCGACATGGAATCTGTGGAAATGGTTAAACACTACCACCTGGCTGCTGTGCAAGGAACAGTTGAAATTGGGAAACAAAACTGCCTTAGCCATGGGGTGCACTGAGATGCAAATCCTTAGTTTAGCATCACTCAAAGATGAAATGTTCTGGATAACATCAGAAAATGTTAAAGTACTGGAGCACCTTTTAAAATAACAGAAAAGATCTTTGTTTGATGCCTATAAGCATGAATGGATACAGTATGTCTCCAGCATGGTTAAGCCTGAACGGCTACTTGGAGAAATTATTGTCAAAATTGCCCATCAGCAATCTGTGGAGGCAGAGCTATGGAAAGTCAGTCCACTACCAAAATTAACCATGGGATCTTTCTGGTTACCTTGCATTATGGGTTAGTGGGCCACGAAAGAGAAAAGACTATTGGACACACAACAGTGTACAGAGTGGGACCCTCGCAAATGGGTATGCCTCTCCCTGCCTGCCACTACAGAACCATGCAGTAGGGATACATCGTTCAGCATATGCGTTTAGGATGAACTGGAAAATGTAACCCGTGTTTTATATAATGGACAATGTGTATGTGTTGTATCCTGGGAAATAATATTTTGCGAGGAGGAAAGCATTAGCTAGCCACCAGTGGATGTGTGTAGGTGCAATGCAAGCATTTTCTACACAAATAACCACACTAATTACCTTCCTAAACTAGAGAGAGCCCAAAGTACCATGATGGCCCCCTAAGTTAACTTCTCCATCTCCCTCAGTTTGGATTGGCAGGAATTAGCTGACCATCTGCTTCGAGAAGCAAAAGTAACTCAGTTTTTGGAAGAAACCCAAAAGGATGTGGGAAAGCGAATTCTCCAAACAACACATGCAAATGGAAATATGATTAAAATAGCTAATTCTGAAAACGAACTCCCTGCATATCATTGGTAATATGTTTTTACAGGCTGGTCGCACCTCCCACCTCACAGGTGAACACCCCAACTCTTGGGCTAAAAATTACAAAGGGAAGGATGACCACCACCTCCTACAGTGACTGCTTTGCAATTGGCACCTAAATCCTGATAATACTAGCCAAGTCTGCATACCTGTGGGATAATTTCTGCTACCATAGTGAAGAAGAGAAGAGTCATCACTGGGTCTGCCATGGATCTCCTTGGGGATAGGTGATGACCACAATGTCCTTGTGCATCTGCAGCCATGGATCAGTGCATGGGTCCATCCCTGCTGAAGTGGCTTCCACCTGGGCCACTCACAAACAACTGTATAACATGCAAATCACACGCTGAGCATGTGTGTGTAACTGCAGCCTGGTCAGGAATAGTTGGGTTACACTCAGGCTCTCACCACCCTTGGTTATACTGCAGGATGACCCCAACACTCTCCCCACTCTTCAATTTCCTTCCAGAAATGTATGTCCTGTGCTGCCCAGTCCTCTCCTGGACAATACAAGCTACATTGTCGTTATTTCTTTAGTAGCACTAATATACATGCAACTTAGTTTCTCAGACACTTCTATTTAAACACACTGGATTAGATAAAACAATGTAACAAAACTTATTGACCACAAAGATAGATTTTAAGTGAGTGAAAATAACAAACAATGTGAAATTCAAAGCAAAAGTTTCATCCCCACATGCTTTCAGCAGCCTTACTGACAAAACTTCTTTGGTCAGGACCCCTCCCCCAATCCAATGGCTGCTTCCTTTATCCCTTCACATGCAGTGAATCAACGGGCAGAGAGAGAGAGACAGAGTGAATGGTGTCTTTTATAATCCTATCCCCCTTTTTAAGAAACATTTCCACCTGATTACCATGAGACAAAATGTCTATGTGCAAGCATGTTTCCTTTGTACTTTTTCCTCACCTTTTTGAGCTTCTTTGGTTTCAATTCCTGTTGATAACTCTGTTTACTGCTTAAATACAAAATTAAGCAGAGCACACATTTCTTTGTTTAAAATAGACCTATTTGCCAACCTCAGTTTGAAACATATTAAGAACATAAGAACGGCCATACTGGGTCGAACCAAAGGTCCATCTAGCCCACTATCTTGTCTTCCAACAGTGGCCAATGCCAGGTGCCCCAGAGGGAATGAACAGAATAGGTAATCATCAAGTGATCCATCCCCTGTTGCTCATTCCCAGCTTCTGGCAAAGAGAGGCTAGGGACACCATCCCTGCCCATCCTGGCTAATAGGCATTGATGGACCGATCCTCCATGAATTTATTTAGCTCTTTTTTGAACCCTGCTATAGTCTTAGTTTTCACAACATCCTCTTGCAAGTGGTTCCACAGGTTGGCTGTTCATTGTGTGAAAAAATACTTCTTTTTTTTGTTTTAAACCTGCTGCCTATTAATTTCATTGGGTGGCCCCGAGTTCTTGTGTTATGAAAAGGAGTAAATAACACTTCCTTATTTACTTTCTCTACACCACTCATGATTTTATAGACCTCTATCATATCCCCCGCCCATCATCGTCTATTTTCCAAGATAGAAAGTCACAGCCTTATTCATCTCTCCTCATAGAGAAGCCATTCCATAGCCCTAATCATTTTTGTTGCCCTTTTCTGAACCTTTTCCAATTTATCGTTTTTGAGAGGGGGTGACCACATCTGCATGCAGTATTCAAGATATGTGCGTACCATGGAATTATATAGAGGCAAGTTGATATTTTCAGTCTTATTATCTATCCCCTTATTAATGATTCCCAACATTTTGTTCACTTTTTTGACTGCCACTGCACATTGAGTGGATGTTTACAGAAAACACTATACAATGTAATCTTAAAACTTCACATGCCACATGTATTTTATCAGGACCATACTGATTAGCAAATTGTAAGTTTTCAAATGATACATTATAAGGCACACAGTAAAAAACCAACAAAACAAAACAAACAAATCCACAAACAATTCCACTCCCACCACAAGCTACACTCTTCCAAATACAAGACAAAAAAATCAGCTGTTCAAACATATGAAATGTAGAATGTGAGAGGACTCCTGTCTCTGAAGCATACCAAACAGATGTAGCCACACCCATAGCCCTATGTAATCAGCAGCACAATCAGAACAAAGTCCATGAGAACAATGCCTAGACTGAACAGTAACACCCTTTAAAGTCTGTGGGAAAGTGAATTTATTCTATCGTCATGAAACTCTTCATTCCCATCCTTCCCACCTCCAAAGAAACAAATAGCAATGGCTCATAGTGTGTTTAACTTGCTCCCAGTTGGCACATAACCTGGGGATCCAGCTGTGGAGGGGACCCAGCAGGAGTTAACATGGATTTGAATCTTGTTAACTTCTGGTCTGGTTTCTGTGAAGTCCGGATCTACCTCCACATCCCAGACAGTTCATGAAAAAGGCCTTCCAAGGGGACCTAGGACAGAGGAGAAATTCAGCAGACCCAGTGTTCCTCCATCAAAGACTTGCAAGATTTGACATCCCTCTTCTCTCATTCATTAAGGGATGAATACAGCCCTACATTTTGGGGAGATGTTTAAACAAATGAAAAATTCCCCTCAGTGGATCTCTTAAGGAATGAAACAGGTTTCACTGAAGCCCCACCCTCCTGTGTGACATCAGCAGAGGGCAGGGGGATAATGCGCATTCTCTTTTCCCTAGCTTGACTGGGTTTCTGGGTATGGACAAGGGGTTGCTGTTAGGACAAACTCTAAAGGACCCCTTTAATGACTTTAGAGGTCTGTAGCAGCGTGGCACTCATCTCTGACAAGTACCCCTTCTGGTTGGTGTGTCCATAATCTTTAAACAGACCCAGCTTTGGTATCAGTTGGGGATTGGTCCTGCTTTGACCAGGGCATTAGACTAGATGACCTCCTGCAGTCGCTTCCAACCCTGATATTCTATGATTGTATGATCAGGCCATACCACAGGGCTTCCTCCCTGGAGGCAACGATTTTGCCTTGTCTGGGTCCTTCTGGCCCTAGCTATCCAGCAGGGACACTAAGTAGTTTGGATCCCTTTTACTCTTGTTCAACTGAAGGCCACTTCCTCAGTGGCCTAACCACTATTCCAGGTCCCATGGGGCCCAAAGACCCTAAGAATAGCAGCCACACATCACTGTGTCCCTTTAACTAAACTGCTTTCAGCTCCCTACTACCCCTACTGCTACTGCCCCATAGCCCCAGCCTTCAGAAATGCTTCTCCTTTACCTCAGGGCAAATGTACATTTAGGCCAAGCAGCCAAGGCCCAGCTCCCTTGGCCTAGTGCCCCAGGCCAAGCTAGGAGCGCTTTCTCATTCCCCCAGTCCCTGCCACTTCTGAGCTGTCCATGGTGCTGCAGTTTCCTTTAGCCAGCCAGGAGTTCAATAGAGCAACACTGATTTACACCAGCAAGGGATCTGGGCCATTGACTTCTATGAAGCTATGTCAATTTACAGCACCTGGGGATTGGCTCATTGATTTCATTTAAGTGACACAGATTTTCCATAGTTTCATGATTTCTAGTCTGACCTTTGGCTAACACAGGGCATGGAATCTTGCCCACTAATTAAAACTAGAACATCTCTTTTAGAGAGCTATCCAGTCTTGATTTAAAGATGTCAGGTGATTGTGTCTTGGTATGTTGTCCCATTCAGGATTCAAAACATACTCAGATTCACACCAGTTGAAGATCTGGCCCTTTGGTTTCAATGGAGCTCTGCTGATTTACAGCAGCTGTGAATCTGGCCCAATGACTCCCAGGGAGAGGCATCCATTTACACCAGCAGGGGATGTGGTCTAATGGGTAGTGTCCATGTTATGGTTACCTCTTTAAGTAAGTCTATCCATATCCAGCAGACCTGGGCACAGTGCAGACAAGACCTGAGCATCCTCAGGAGGCACAAGTTGAGGAATGTAGAAGGTCTAATGATGCCCCTTCTGCCCGTGTAATGTCACTATAAGGCAGGGGAGTCTGCACATTCTCTCTTCCTTAGCTTCACCAGGTTTCTGGGCAGGGACAAGAGGCTGCCACTAGGGACATCTCCATGCAGGAGATTGTGCAGGAAGGCTCATCTCTTCTTCAAAAAAAAAAAAACAAAAAAAAACAAGTTCTTGGACCTGTAGGAAGAGAATGGAAATTTGCAATGCATAGGAACTGTTAGTGTAACAGCTGGGTCATTTCAGAAGATGAAATCCCTGACCATGCATTGAAGAGATCCCAGCATGGAAGGGCACAGAAATTAAATTGTCCCCTCTTTCACGGGGAACTTACTATTTTTCATTCTTGGATTGCTCTTTCCCTGTGAAATAAAAGGCATTTGCATAGAAAGTTTAAGGCTACTTTTTGCATGTGAAACCATAAAAATCAATCTCTTCTTCTCATCTGTCAAAACCTGCACCACCATCATCCAACACGCCATTTTTATAATAGTGATTCCATTCAGAAGGGTCATTTCCATAGTTCCCTCTAAGGTATGTGCCTGGGTGGCCATACATAAGGGATTGAAGGGCCATGCACCTTGACCCTGGAGAGGATGCATGCATAAGATGAAGTGGTGGCCTTGGGAGGAATAGGGAGTAAGTGAGGGAGCATTTGGGTGAGATAGGGAGTCAGGGGAAATTGGGACGTGCAGGGCTGCACCAGCTGGAAAGAGATGTAACTCTCTCCAGCTTCAGGGCTGCGGATGCCAGGGAGAGATGGCCCTCCTTCCCAGCCCCAGCTTGGTGGCTGCTGCATCAGGGGAGATACCCCACTCCTTCCCAGCCGGGTGGCTGCCATGGTACAGGAGAGAGACAGCTCTCCCCAAACAAATGCTAAAACCTATTGGAAATCACTTGTCCAGACAAGTGATTTCCATTAAGTTTTAGCATTTGTTTGGGGAGAGGTATTGGAAACCATTAAGGCCAGATCTTTGCTATCTGGGATAGTTTTGGCTCTTCAGAGTACTCCCTTTGACTCATAAGTAGCAAGCAGCAGTAGGTTTGGTGGGGTGCTAGGTGTTGGGTAGGATAAAGACCTTAGTTGCAAGCTCTTTGGAGTTTTCAGAGAGATCCCTACTTCAAAGCCACATGTTAATGCCATACAGGGCGTGTAAAAGTGTAATGAGTCAGTCTACTCCGAGTTTTTGAGTTGGTGACACACACAATGTGAAAGCAGGAAAACTTTGCCTGTTTCTACAGGGCTCTGTGCACTTGCATTGAGTGGGTCCTAAACACTCGTGTAAAATACCCATCACCAACCACTTCATGTTTTACTTTCCTTCATATTTTCAGTGTTGTCACTTTTTTGTGTGTGGCTTTGTTTTGCTGTCTGTGTCACTTTATTACTTATTTTTACTGTTCTAAGTGTGTGAAGTATTAATCAAAGGAAGAGTTGACATTCCAGAGACATTGTATAATCCCAAGTGAATGCCTTTTACTCTCCTTTCCAATATCAGCAAATATTGTATTACTATTTGCGGTGAGAGCATTTCTAGTTGGCTCATACATTTATTTAGCACCTTAAAGTTGAGCTCTGTGTGCTGATAATATGTATGCAAGAGGGATAGTTTTGTGATCTGCAGAAGTCCGTAGCATGCTAGTGTTTTGGCAGACGCTTCATTCTGCGAGAGCAGCTTTCCCTGAAGATTTAGTGGTCCGTGGTAGGAGTAGGTTATATAATGGGGCCTCTGGGACATATTTTTTATGCTTTCACTTAATGACCATGATGACTTTGTTTTATTTATATAGCTGTTCTCAGTATGCCACATTTTGCTGTGTTTACTAGCTTGAGTTCTTAGAAAGGATGATAAAATACCTGTACTCCAAGGGCAGTGTTATTTTTCTTTTTATTTGATTTCAGATTAAATAAGCATCTTAAGCATCTTAATTAACAATTTTCTTGTTAATTATCCCTTGTTTTAATATTCTCTCTTCTTCTTCTTCCATACCTAAGAACTTTTAAAACTATATATTCTATCTCAGTGTAGTATGCACAATAAATGACCTCGATATTGGTGCTGCACATAACAATATTCAGTCTGCACATGGATGGAAAACAGTAGAGGGAACATAGAAACACCAAATTCACAATGGAGGGCAGATGGTTGTGGTCTCCTCCTGAGCTCCTCTGGTCATCATGTGGTCTCCATCAAGAACGATAAGTGAACCTATCTTTCCTACTTTGGGGAGTAACCTGGCAAGGGAAGGACATAGAATGCCATGGTGATTGGCGTCCTATGGATGGATAGACACAGAGAGAGAGAGAGAGAGAGAGAGAATCTGTAGTACTCTATCATGTCTTACAGGTTTTACATTTCATCTATTGGGGTCGGGACAATGAGGTGATTCTGCAACAATTAGCATGTTTCAGCTGTATCTAACTGTCTGTTCCTTTGATTCCAGACTTGTTGCTAAGGTTGGTTGAAAATTTTTCTTGAGCAGTTTTTCTGATGGGCTGTGGGACTCTGGTGATGTTCCAGGGCAGTTCAGCAAGAGGAGAGACCATCATGGATCATGGGGGATGGAGTCCAGCCTGGGAGCTTGGTCCATGAAAAAGATTGGTGGTGTGTGGAATCTGATGCACCCCCGTGGTATTTCCAAGCCAAAATGTTAAGTTTTCAGCCAAAAGCTTTCAGTGTCCATAAAAAAATCCCCTTTGTGCATCAGTTCTATGCAGTACCCAGGCTTGCACTGAAATTTGCAGGATGAAATATACCTCTAACCTCATATTCCGCAACTCTGGTAGAAATTGCATCATTCAATAACACAGTAGAAAACATTGGGCCGAATTAATCCCTAGGACATGAGTTACACCAAGGGTGGCTTTGGTTCACTGAGCACATTAATTAGGTGTTTTGTCTCTCTAAGCTCAGGTACTCCCAGTTGCTTCAGCAGTCATGCCCCATAGATCACAAATCTCACCATAAAACTTTCCAAATGATCCAAACTGGCAGTTTCGGATGATGGGGAAACGCCACCACATCTCTCTCTCTCTTCTCAGTAGGTACCTGCGGTTGTCCAACTTCACAGTCACATGCACACATGCAGACACCATGGGGATCAGCAGGTACTGAATTCTAGACCTCCAGCACTTAACGCCTCAGTCCCAGCTCTGACCCCTTCAGCTAAAGGAACGACCTCCTGGGTTGGAAAAAATAGGCAATTACCTAGTCACTGAAGCCAGGGCTTCCCATTCTGTCTCTGGGTTTTCATACAAGCTCCAGTAAATGCCAAACAGCTTAATTAGCACAGTGAGCAACTTTACCCCAAAACAACATGCCAAGCCATAGAGCTCCCCTGGCCCAAAGAGGGTGGAAAGATTGAAACTCCTTTCCTCTCACCCCTTCTTTAGATAAGGAATAATCCCTTCAGACTGATTCTCTCACAGCAGAGTCTCAAGTCACTGTTTTTTTTTATTGGGATTAGTGAACAAGAGTGTTTGTGTGGGGGGCATGATTAACCTGCGTGTCATTGTATATGCACAGCGTGTGCATTTAATCAAATACCTGGAATGACCAGCTGTGAACATTTGGCTCTGTGGACTAAGCCCTTCCCGGAGAGGGTACTGATGTCCTGTGAGAAACTGATCTCTATTTATCTTAAAAAAGAAAAGGAGTACTTGTGGCACCTTAGAGACTAACCAATTTATTTGAGCATGAGCTTTCGTGAGCTATAGCTCACTTCATCGGATGCATACCGTGGAAACTGCAGCAGACTTTATATATACACAGAGAATATGAAACAATACCTCCTCCCACCCCACTGTCCTGCTGGTAATAGTTTATCTAAAGTGATCATCAGGTTAGGCCATTTCCAGCACACATCCAGGTTTTCTCACCCTCCACCCCCCCACACAAATTCACTCTCCTGCTGGTGATAGCCCATCCAAAGTGACAACTCTTTACACAATGTGCATGATAATCAAGTTGGGCCATTTCCTGCACAAATCCAGGTTCTCTCACTCCCTCACCCCCCTCCAAAAACCCACCCCCATACACACACAAACTCACTCTCCTGCTGGTAATAGCTCATCCAAACTGACCACTCTCCAAGTTTAAATCCAAGTTAAACCAGAACATCGGCGGGGGGGGGGGGGGGGTAGGAAAAAACAAGAGGAAATAGGCTACCTTGCATAATGACTTAGCCACTCCCAGTCTCTATTTAAGCCTAAATTAATAGTATCCAATTTGCAAATGAATTCCAATTCAGCAGTTTCTCGCTGGAGTCTGGATTTGAAGTTTTTTTGTTTTAAGATAGCGACCTTCATGTCTGTGATTGCATGACCAGAGAGATTGAAGTGTTCTCCGACAGGTTTATGAATGTTATAATTCTTGACATCTGATTTGTGTCCATTTATTCTTTTACGTAGAGATTGTCCAGTTTGACCAATGTACATGGCAGAGGGGCATTGCTGGCACATGATGGCATATATCACATTGGTGGATGTGCAGGTGAACGAGCCTCTGATAGTGTGGCTGATGTTATTAGGCCCTGTGATGGTGTCCCCTGAATAGATATGTGGGCACAATTGGCAACGGGCTTTGTTGCAAGGATAAGTTCCTGGGTTAGTGGTTCTGTTGTGTGGTATGTGGTTGTTGGTGAGTATTTGCTTCAGGTTGCGGGGCTGTCTGTAGGCAAGGACTGGCCTGTCTCCCAAGATTTGTGAGAGTGTTGGGTCATCCTTTAGGATAGGTTGTAGATCCTTAATAATGCGTTGGAGGGCTTTTAGTTGGGGGCTGAAGGTGACGGCTAGTGGCGTTCTGTTATTTTCTTTGTTAGGCCTGTCCTGTGGTAGGTAACTTCTGGGAACTCTTCTGGCTCTATCAATCTGTTTCTTCACTTCTGCAGGTGGGTATTGTAGTTGTAAGAAAGCTTGACAGAGATCTTGTAGGTGTTTGTCTCTGTCTGAGGGGTTGGAGCAAATGCAGTTGTATCGCAGAGCTTCGCTGTAGACAATGGATCGTGTGGTGTGGTCAGGGTGAAAGCTGGAGGCATGAAGGTAGGAATAGCGGTGAGTAGGTTTCTGGTATAGGGTGGTGTTTATGTGACCATTGTTTATTAGCACTGTAGTGTCCAGGAAGTGGATCTTTTGTGTGGACTGGACCAGGCTGAGTTTGGTGGTGGGATGGAAATTGTTGAAATCATGGTGGAATTCCTCAAGGGCTTCTTTTCCATGGGTCCAGATGATGAAGATGTCATCAATATAGCGCAAGTAGAGTAGGGGCTTTAGGGGATGAGAGCTGAGGAAGCGTTGTTCTAAATCAGCCATAAAAATGTTGGCATACTGTGGGGCCATGCGGGTACCCATAGCAGTGCCGCTGATCTGAAGGTATACATTGTCCCCAAATGTGAAATAGTTATGGGTAAGGACAAAGTCACAAAGTTCAGCCACCAGGTTAGCCGTGACATTATCGGGGATAGTTTTCCTGACGGCTTGTAGTCCATCTTTGTGTGGAATGTTGGTGTAGAGGGCTTCTACATCCATAGTGGCCAGGATGGTGTTTTCAGGAAGATCACCGATGGATTGAAGTTTCCTCAGGAAGTCAGTGGTGTCTCGAAGGTAGCTGGGAGTGCTGGTAGCGTAGGGCCTGAGGAGGGAGTCTACATAGCCAGACAATCCTGCTGTCAGGGTGACAATGCCTGAAATGATGGGGCGCCCAGGTTTTCCAGGTTTATGGATCTTGGGTAGTAGATAGAATATCCCAGGTCGGGGTTCCAGGGGTGTGTCTGTGCGGATTTGATCTTGTGCTTTTTCAGGAAGTTTCTTGAGCAAATGCTGTAGTTGCTTTTGGTAACTCTCAGTGGGATCATAGGGTAATGGCTTGTAGAAACTCGTGTTGGAGAGCTGCCGAGCAGCTTCTTGTTCATATTCCGACCTATTCATGATGACAACAGCACCTCCTTTGTCAGCCTTTTTGATTATGATGTCAGAGTTGTTTCTGAGGCTGTGGATGGCATTGCGTTCCGCATGGCTGAGGTTATGGGGCAAGTGATGCTGCTTTTCCACAATTTCAGCCCATGCACGTCGGCGGAAGCACTCTATGTAGAAGTCCAGTCTGCTGTTTCGACCTTCAGGAGGAGTCCACCTAGAATCCTTCTTTCTGTAGTGTTGGTAGGGAGACCTCTGTGGGTTAGTATGTTGTCCACCAATGTGATATATGCCATCATGTGCCAGCAATGCCCCTCTGCCATGTACATTGGTCAAACTGGACAGTCTCTACGTAAAAGAATAAATGGACACAAATCAGATGTCAAGAATTATAACATTCATAAACCTGTCGGAGAACACTTCAATCTCTCTGGTCATGCAATCACAGACATGAAGGTCGCTATCTTAAAACAAAAAAACTTCAAATCCAGACTCCAGCGAGAAACTGCTGAATTGGAATTCATTTGCAAATTGGATACTATTAATTTAGGCTTAAATAGAGACTGGGAGTGGCTAAGTCATTATGCAAGGTAGCCTATTTCCTCTTGTTTTTTCCTACCCCCCCCCCCCCGCCGATGTTCTGGTTTAACTTGGATTTAAACTTGGAGAGTGGTCAGTTTGGATGAGCTATTACCAGCAGGAGAGTGAGTTTGTGTGTGTATGGGGGTGGGTTTTTGGAGGGGGGTGAGGGAGTGAGAGAACCTGGATTTGTGCAGGAAATGGCCCAACTTGATTATCATGCACATTGTGTAAAGAGTTGTCACTTTGGATGGGCTATCACCAGCAGGAGAGTGAATTTGTGTGGGGGGGGTGGAGGGTGAGAAAACCTGGATTTGTGCTGGAAATGGCCTAACCTGATGATCACTTTAGATAAACTATTACCAGCAGGACAGTGGGGTGGGAGGAGGTATTGTTTCATATTCTCTGTGTATATATAAAGTCTGCTGCAGTTTCCACGGTATGCATCCGATGAAGTGAGCTATAGCTCACGAAAGCTCATGCTCAAATAAATTGGTTAGTCTCTAAGGTGCCACAAGTACTCCTTTTCTTTTTGCGAATACAGACTAACACGGCTGTTACTCTGAAACCTATTTATCTTCACTTACTTCATTACAGAGAAGGGACAGGTTTTTCCTCACCCCTGCTTACGTCTGTGTAGCTGCCTCATCACTGTTCAGAGGAGATGGAAAAGGGAAATCACTCGGAAGTGACTGAGTTCATTCTCTCAGGACTGACTGATCGTCCGGAGCTACTGGTCCCCCTGTTTGTAGTGTTCCTACTGATTTATGGTATCACCCTGGTGGGGAATGGAGGGATGATCTTGTTAATCATGATTGATCCCCAACTCCAGACCCCCATGTACTTTTTCCTCAGTAATTTGTCCTTCTGTGACCTCTGCTTTTCCTCGATAATTTCCCCTAAGATGCTGCTGAATTTCTTAGCTGAGAGGAGAAACATTTCTTACACTGCCTGCGCTGTGCAAATGTATCTCTTTCTCGCTTTTGCAGATGTTGGTTGTCTCTTGCTGGCTGTGATGGCGTATGACCGTTATGTGGCCATCTGTAACCCGCTGATCTATACGGTCATTATGTCCGGGCAGCTTTGTAAACAGCTGGTGGCTGGGGTGTACGCTGTGGGGGTGGTGGATTCAATGATACACACGTGTTTTACATTTCGGCTGTCATTCTGCAGCTCCAACATCATCAATCATTTCTTCTGTGACGTCCCCCCACTGTTGGTGCTCTCCTGTTCTGACACCCGCATCAATGAGATTGTGCTGTTTGCTTTCACGTGCTGCATTCAAGTGATCAGCTTTGTGACTGTCCTCCTCTCCTACATCCATATCATCTCCACCATCATGAAGATCCGCTCTGCTCAGGGCCGACGCAAAGCCTTTTCCACCTGCACTTTCCACTTGATCGTTGTGGTCCTGCTTTTTGGCACTATCATCTTTGTGTATTTACGTCCCACCTCCAGCTATTCCATGGACACGAACAAAGTGGCCTCTGTGTTTTGCATGCTTGTGATCCCCATGTTGAACCCCCTCATCTACAGCCTGAGGAACACGGAGGTGAAGGACTCCCTGAGGAGAGTAATGAATAAATTCCTAACCAATTCTTGAAGCTGTTTAACTCTGTACTGGTTTAGTGATGGGGAGTGGAAACAGGTGAATTCAATTCCTAGCCCATTGCAATGTAATTTCGCAGAGCCCGCGGTAGCATTTTCATTATTGTATTGTTATTATTATTAATTTGTTTATATTCCAACAAGGTCTGCAGGTCCCAGCTGAGATCAGTGTACAAAACAAGTGAAGAATCAGAGGGCCAGAAAGAGAGAATGATTCTGTAGACTGGTGTCTACCCACCAAGAGAGTGAGATGCTCAACTTCATGTCTCTGTTCCAATGGTTGTTTAATTAGTTAGCCACAATAGAAGAAAGATTTAGAGCAACTCAGATTGGAAGAGCACATCACTCATTGGCATGGATGCTTTCTGGAAACGCAGGAAACTCAAGTGCATAGTGTGACGTGTTTGGTCACTGAGACCCTCATTGGGACTGTCACCTGATGTGCTGAAATTACTCTCAGCACATTTTCCTGGAAAGCATGGGCTTCCAGAACCCTGTATTGTTGAGTAAGACATACTAGCCTACTACAACAGAGATCCAGGGTCTGGGCACACCCCAAAAGCTGCAGATCTGGACTGAAACCAGCTCAGCAGGATACCTGTCTCCAGCACCCAGAGACCCAGCTCCAAATGGGATTGTTGTGGAAAATGAGTCACACCATCTGTTTGGTTTAAACAGTCTGAGGTTGTTTTATTTTGAATACAAGCATGCAGGGAGAATGAGACAGAGATGGTCACACACAGGTCCCCCCCCAGTCTCCCCCTGTCCTGCCCCTAAAATACCAGTCTTATATAGCTTTTTACATTTCAGTCAAATGATACATTTCCTTAATTTTTTGATCACTCAAGCATTGTTAATAAAGCATTATAAGGAGCCAAGGTAAATAGCTTTAGAATTAGCATTGTACTGACACACTTTGTTGTTATCAAGATCTGTGGTTTGCATGTGGCAGCATTTTGTCTCGCGGCTTTTGCAGGTTTGGGGGTTTGTACATAATAGACATCTAGGGACTTGAGCTAGGTGAAAGTTTGGCCTAGTTTGTTACCTGTGTCAAAATACCACAACCCAGCATATGCTCTTAGCTTAAGCTAAGTCTTACAGGATGCTGGCCTGTAGATCTCTTGCGTTACTGCTCTTGCCTATGCTGCATATAGTGCATAGGTCTTGTCACAAAGTGGGAGAGGGTCAGGTCAACAATTCTTTCCCCCACAGGATCTAAACCCCAAATAATTCCATTTTACTCTGTATACAGGGTAAAATTATACGTGTTCACCCTCTGTATCACTGCAAGAGAGAGATGCACAGCTGTTTGCACCCCGCAAGGTTACAGTTACTTACAAAGACATTAGAAATAAACAAAAGTGAATTTATTAAGTATAAAAAGTAGAATTTAAGTGATTTTAAGTCATAACAGAAAGAACAAAGTAAGTCACAAAGTAAAATAAAACAAAACATGCAAGGCAAAGCTTAATACACTCAGAAATCAGTTAAACATTTTAACTTCTCACCCCAGCTGTTACTTCAGGTAAAATCCTTCTCAGGTCAGATGCCTTTTCTGACCTGGGTCCAGCCTGTTCTCACCCACCCCTGTGGTTACAGTTCTTTTGTTTCCAGGTGCCTGCAGGTATCTCTGTGGAGTGGGGAGATGAAGAGACTCATTATTTGCCTTCCCCACTTTACATAGAACATCCTGAGGGCAGAAAACCTTTGTTTCAAAGATGTGTTTCAGAGTAGCAGCCGTGTTAGTCTGTATCCACAAAAAGAAAAGGAGTTCTTGTGGTGACTTAGAGACTAATTAAATAAATTTGTTAGTCTCTAAGGTGCCACAAGTACTCCTTTTCTTTCAGCTTCAAGATGGATTTCAGTATCAGGTGACAAGGTTACATATCACTGTAAGACCCCAGTCTCCATTCTTCCTGGATTGGCCCACACATACACAGGAAGGCTTGCAAGTAAACAGAGCCATTCACAGTTCATTGATTCTCAAGCACCTTTAATGGCCTGCACTTAATCTGTCTTCATCAGTAATACAAATTTACACCTTATTCTCCTAACTCCAGACATAGAAATAATCCATGTAAAGAAATAGGATGAACACACTTAGTAGATTATAACCTTTATAATGATATGTTACATGGGGCACTTAGCATAAAGCATATTCCAGTGATGTCATATTCAAAAGCATATTTTCATAAAGAATATGGAGTGCAAGGTCACACATGGCTTTGCCCAGCACTGGACAGAAGGGGGAATTGAACCTGTATCTCCCACCTCACAGGTGAACACCTCAAAATTACATTGGGAAGGACCACCACCGCTTCCTACGGTTGCTGTGTTGCGACCGGCACCTAAATGCTTCCCCGCACACACACACGTTGTTTTGGGACAAAGTTATTAGGAGAATTTGTAACACATTTGTGAATAGTCTCAGGACAAACCAAAAGGTATTGTTTTTGACAATAAATTATTAGTCCAGAAGAAATTCACCCACTTCTAGAAACCTTTGTGTCCCAATGCTTCGAAATTACTTAAAGAGACATTTGGAGAGATGACCAACAAATAAAGTGGTTGACTGTATCATATAAACTGAGTTGACTGTATCATATAAAAAAGACCTCAGGGGAGAGCAAGCAATCCAGAGCACCTAGTGCTCTGGGCCCTTTGTGTGCCATTTCCACAAGGAAGGACACGGCAACAACAGTAATTGCAAGTGCTGTGCACACCTGTTGTCCTGGGAGCTAAGATGCTCCAGGGAGAAAATCTCAAAGTCATCAAAGCCAAATTTAACCTTTTCTGGCCAAGGAAGAAGCTCCAGAGGTATTGTGGGTAATGTTAGTGCTGTTAGCAAACAGGGAAAGATTTGACTCTATATCTGATTTTAGGGTTCTAAGCAGGTGCTGCTTCCGTCCCCAACTCATTGTAAGTGAAGGGAGGGAAAACAAAGAGGTACAACCAAGTCATGGGCAAACAAGTCAGTTTCAGAGCATTTTGGCCTTTAATAGAAATGACATTCATGGGAGGGGAAGGAAGGAATTATCCTGAGAGGAGAAATTTCAACTTCTCTGAACATATTTACCTATCAAAAGAAGGAAAGAGCTTTACCAAGGGAGGGAGAAGAGTGACTGGGAAAGGAGAGAAAAATCGCTTTAATAGGAAGGGGGGAAACTCTCCCATCAATTCAGGGAATGTCTATACTAAAGCCATTACATTGACTCAGCTATGGTGTGCAGCAGTGCCATAGTGTAGATGGTTTCCACATTGATGGAAATGTTTTTCCTTCGATGTAGTTAATCCACATCTCTGAGAAGCAGTAGCTAGGTCAAAGGAAGAATTATACTGAGAGTTAGTACAAGCTAACTGCCTCGCACAGGGTATGAAAAGTTTTCCACGCCCTCTGTAACGGAGCTCTGTTGATCTAATTTTTAAGCGTAAACCAGGCCTCAGAGAAGCTAAAGATAGAAAAGACCAGTTGGGAAATCTAGTCCTATCTCCCTGCCAGTGCAAGAGAGTCCCCTTTGGTTCTTTTTGTTCAGGCTAGTTGGAAATATTGCAGCTGTCCCAGCTTCCCAGTAGAGATTATTTTGCATTCTGACTGAGCTCAGTGACAGGCTGTGTGTGTGTACTGCGCACTCTGTCTGTGTGTGCGTTTTTAGTGTGCAGTGGGCTCTGTGTGTGTGCATGTGGTGGGGGGTACAGTGTAGCTGAATGTCAAATGCAGACAGGTGTGTGTCCTTTGCCCTGCCCAGAGCTCCGGCTGGCGTCCCCACTCCTCCCAGTGCAGGGCTCCTTGTGAGATTGTAGAATAATAGGGCTGGAACAGACGTTGAGAGGTCATCTATTCCACTCCCCTGCACTCATGGCAGTTCTAAGTGTTATCTAGACAATCCCTGCCTGAAAACAGGTTCGGGTGTAGTATTTCTAATAGAATGCAGACAGCAATAACTGTTAAGGTGTCTTGGCATTTAGCCACCACTGCCATGAGGTGGTGTACCTCAGTTTCCCCTTCCAAACAGCAGCATAGGCCTGTTATGCTTTTGCTGCTTTGCCAAGCTTCCAGCCTCTTTACAAGTATAAGCTGAAAAGCAACATGCTTTTGGGACTGTCTTATAATCCCTAGCATGAACAATTTTTTTTTTCCCACAAAGCAGGTGTGTCCCACATCTTTAAAGGGTTTACCAATAGTATTAACTCCTTTGTCTTGACCCATAGATGAAGTAGCAAAAGAAACAAGATTAACAGTAAGTCTATGGTGGACAGGCTTTGTTCACACAATTTAGCTTGTTGAGTGTCTATAGCATTTCCCAACTATTTTGTGTACCCTAGTAGGTGCTTTGATGCAGATTCTTCTGCCTCTTTGGAGAAGGTTTTTAATTCAGGCATGTGTTTGAGGCTTTGCAAGGAAAAGGGACACTGCAACCATGCCTGCCCTCGGCGTCTCCCTCTTGTGAAGCTTTCCAAGTGTAGAGTTTTTCTCCCCACAGACTGGAAGAGATGGTGATATTTTTTATAAGGGTAACAGGAATAACATTTTTAATGGAGTGCTTTGGATCGGTAAGATCCCCTCAGTTACCCCACTTTCTGCTCCCAAAAGGTCAGCTGGGTGGGCGCTCCCCTAGGGGAGATCTGAGCCCCAGTCTTCCCTTAAAACCTGATTCACAGGAGAGGGGTTTGGCATTTTAAATGCAGATTTTTCACCCTCCTACTGTGAAAAAGCCTCCCTACAAAATGTGGGCAGACCCTCCCATCTCCCCTCACCTTCCGTCTGGACTTTCCTCTCTGGGCTCCCCTCTGGGTCAGACACTCCTGCATCCCCCAAAAGGGAAGCTGACCCTGATCCAGTTGTGGGCTCACAGCTACCAGCTGTGAAAAATCCTTCACTGGCCAGCACAATCCTCCTCTTTCCCTCAGGTTTGGCTTGCTTCCAGCTACAGAGTCCCTGGGATCTGTTCCCACCACAGCAGTTACCAGGACCCCAACTTCCACCTTTGGGGTACATGTTTCTGTGCACCCCAGAACAGGGCCTGTCCCCTGCTGACCTGCAACTTCCTGGCAGTCAGCAGCTGGGACGGCCTCCTTGTTACAAGGTGGAACGTTCCCCTCCCCCAGGCAGATGATCACAGACAGGAGCTGGCTTTGTCCAGCCCCTCCTGCAGGGACTTGCCATGAGCCCCAGAGCTACAGGAGTTGGTTACAAATATCCCTGCCACCAAAGCTGCTTGCTTCACTGCTAGAGAGGAATAATAAATACATTTGTTAGTCTCTAAGGTGCCACAAGTCCTCCTTTTCTTTTTGCGGAACAGAAAACAGAAAATAACAAACCAGTAACCACTTAGTCTGTTCTCCACCCACCGCACGCAAAACTCACTTAAAATCACTACCAATGTCTCAAAGCAGTCAGCTGTGCACAGACCCTGCTCAGCTACGCCACTGTGACAGGTTGGGTTACAGAAACCCCTCTGGGACTGCCACCCAATGTGCTGACACTGCCTCTGAGCCTGTTTTCCCTGCTAGCCTAAGCTTCAGTACCTTGCCTTCAATACCTTGCCTTGTTTGAGCCAGACATGCTTGTCAGCTGCAAACACAGATCTAAGTCTGAACCACGTCCCCCACAAGGTGCAGGCTTAACTGAAAAAAGCTTAAGAAGTGCTCCTGTCTCCAGTAGTCAGATACCCAGCTCAAAGTGGGGTCCATAACCCCCAAAATAAATCTGTTTTACTCCATATAAAGCTTATACAGTGTAAACTCATAAATTGTTCACCCTCTATAAAACTGATACAGAGATATGAACAGCTCAATGCCCCCAACCAGGTATTAATACATACTCTGGGGTAATTAATAAGTAAAAAGTGTTTTTATTCAATACAAAAAGTAGGATTTAAGTTGTTCCAAGTAATAACAGACAGAACAAAATAAATTATGAAACAAAATAAAATAAAACACTCAAGTCTAAACCTAATACAGGAAAAAACTAAATGCAGGTAAATCTCACCCTCAGAGATGTTCCAATAAGGCTCTTTCACAGAGCAGACTTCCTCATAGTCTGCGTCCAGCAATCACTCACACCCCAGTAGTTACTATCCTTTGTTCCAGTTTCTTTCAGGCATCTCCTTGGGGATATAGCCAATATTCATAACTTTGAGTACAAACATGGTACATGCATGCAAATGGGATAAATATTTTCAGTAGATCATAAGCTTTGCAGAGATATGCTACATGGCATATCTAGCGTAAAACATATTCCAGTTTTGTCATATTTACAGCCATAAGCATATTTCTATAAAGAATTATGGGGTGCAACATCACACTCTCTTTCACGGACTATAAGTTATAGGAACTAAATAAAATTAACACAAGAACTGGGAGGGAGCTGGCCTACTCAGAGATACTTTGTTGCAGCATCTGCAGAGATGCTGCAGAGATCTTCAAAAACTTCATTGGATGCTGTTGCTGACGAAAGCTGATGGTCAAATAAATTTGTTAGTCTCTAAGGTGCCACAAGTCCTCCTTTTCTTTTTGCGCTTACAGACTAACACGACTGCTACTCTGAAACCTGCAGAGATCTTGAGTGTTAACCACCAGTTTGGGGAATATACTCCTTTTTGCAGCCTGCCCTGACCTTAGCATTTTCAGTGAGGACTTCCCCGGACACCTCAGGGTCACAGGAGGTAGAGAAGGCAGGTGGAGAATTTATAAGCATGACTCCTAGGGAAGTAGGGGCATAGTGTTTCCTCGGCACAGACCTGGAATGAAAGATTTGGAAGTTTCTGAATACAGAGATTGCTGGCTGTTGGTTGTTTCTACTGGTGTTCAGGGAAGCAGGACTTCACGGACATTCTTTGTAACCCCTCCCCCACGGATTATCACAAAGAATATAGGTGACTTGGATCATCAATTTTTCCTCCTAATACAATCAACAGTGCAATGCCTCACAGGTTGTCACCACTTAGGAGAAGGGGGCACCGACATGCCCCAGAGCACTGATTATATGAGCCAAACCTACACACCTGTGGGGGATAATTTCTCCTACCATAGTAAAGAAGGGAAGAGTCATCACTGGGCCTGGCATGGATCTCCTTGCGGGAAGGTGATGATCACAATCTCCTTGTCCATCTGCAGCCATGGATCAGTGCATGGGCCCATCCTGATGGTGACCTCACCCTTTCCTGTCAGTCTAACAGTACTGTCAGTCAGTACCACACCTTTGGTGTTATTGGGATATTTTCTAGATGGTGGCTGTGACATACCAGGGTCCAACCCAGACTAATCAGCAGCTGTGTCACATCTGCCTGCAACCTTGTAATGCCTTGCTGAATTGGCTTCCATCTGGGCCACTCACAAACAACTGTCTAGCATGCAAATAACACCCTGAACATGTATGTGTAACTGCAGCCTGGCCAGGAATAGTTGGGTTACACTCAGGCTCTCACCACCCTTGGTTATACTGCAGGGTGTCCCCAACACACTCCCCAGTCTTTGATTTCCCTCCTGAAATGTACGTCCTGTGCTCCCCAGCCCTCTCCTGGACAATACAAGTTACATTGTCCATTATTTCTTTTATAGCACTAATATGCATGCAACTTATTGTTGCAGGCACCCAGTGCTCAGAGGCAAAACAACAGCAGGTGTTCGTTACCCGGTGTGCTTCACTCAATAATCACAATGGGGTGGAGAAGCAGAAAAGTTTATTTGCAGCTGCAAACAAGGTACAGGGAGAATAGAATCTCAAATCCTGCACACCAGAGCAGGTCATTTTACACACACTTTTATATTCCTTAATGCTACTGCACTACACATCAGCCAATCAAAACTTTACACAAATACTCTGCCTTCCTTATATGGGTTACAACAATGTTTATTTCCTTCAACCTCTAACAAGCATTCCTAGCAACTTAAACAACTAGCACATTCTGTCTGGCCTTGTAGTTGTCTCTCCTATTATCTTTAACTTGGTATCAGCAAATCTTACACTATAAGGCATTATCTGCGGCTGCAATATTGTTTTAAGAGCAAAAGAGCTTACTCAAACCAGCCAGGCCTGAATTCTATAAAGGGGGGTTGAGAAGAAGCCCTTAGGCCTTCAGCAGGGAGACCTCCTAGACCCTTATGGCCTTCCATACCCTCAACTTAACTAGTGGCCATGCCCTGGGGTCTCCAACATTAGCTTCTCAGACACTTCTATTTAAACACACTGGATTAGTTAAAACAATAAAACAAATTTTATTGACTACAAAGATAAATTTTACATGAGTGCAACTGAGAAGGCATAGAAGTCAGACATGGTTACAAAAAAAAAATAAAGCTAGAATGCAACTTGTGCCTAAGTTAAGAAATGATGTGAAATTCAAAGTAAAAGTTTCCTCATCACATGGTTGCAGCACTCTTACTGACCACATTTCTTAGGTCAGGACACACCCCCTCTCCAATGGCTGCTTACTTTATGCCTTCAGAAGCAGTGAATCAATGGGCCGAGAGAGAGAGAGCAGTTCCTTGGGATGTCTGCCCCTTCTTTTTATAGTCCTATCCCCCCTTTGAGAAACATTTCCACCTGGTTACCGGAAGACGAAAACTCTGTGTAGAAGGATGTTCCCTACTGCTTTTTCCTCACCTATGTAGATACAAAATTAAGTAGAACACACATTTATTTGTTTAAGACAGACCAGTTTGCCAGCCTCAGTTTGGAACATGTATTAATAACAAGATACAGTGTCATTTTATAACTTCACATGCATTATCAAAAATTGTATTAATATTAAGATGAGAGAATGACTATTTCTGTTTGACTCATAGATTTATTTAGCATCTTACAGCTGAGCTCTGTGTGCAGATAATATGGATGCAAGAGGGATAGTTTTGTGAACTGCAGAAGTCCGTAGCATGCTGTGGTCTCCTCCTGAGCTCCTCTGGTCATCATATGGTCTCCGTCAAGAAAAAGGAGTGAACCTATCTTTCCTACTTTGGGGAGTAACCTAGCAAGGGAAGGACATAGGATACCTTGGGTGATTCACACTCTATAAATAGCCAGATAATCTGGAGTACTCTCACAGGTCTAGCAGGTTTTCCATTCCACCTATTGGGGCCAGGACAATGAGGTGATTCTGAAACCAGGAATGACTGGGAAGATATCAGCTACAGCCCCAGAATAACTGCCCTCCCTCCTCCCCAAGTTCCTCCTCACCCAGATGCCCAAGAACATGAGGGGGGGGAGGCTATGGGGACCCACACAGTCAACCCCAGAGGATAGCACAAGCATCAGAAAGCTGGAATATCCTGTGTTTTGATTTGGTTTCTGGACTTGTCCTTCCCTCTTCCTCCACCCCCCAACCCAATATCCCCTCCCCCATCTAGCTTCTGATTTCTCTCAATGTTTTGTCAACAAATAATAAAGAATGGTTTTTAAACAATTGTGACTTTATTTCCTTTCATATATATAGAGAGAAACAAACACAACTCTCACACCTTACCTTAGTACGTTTCACCTGTATCTGACTTTCTGTTACTTTGATTCTAAATTTGTTGCTAAGGCTGTTTGAAAATTTTTCTTGAGAAGTTTTTTGTGTGGGAAATTGGATTTTTCATTCAACTCTTTTTTCCATGAAATAATCTTTTCCTTGGATATTATAAGATTTCTATCAACATATCAAACTCCCCTCCTCCCTAAACCATGGCTACGGGACTCAGGTGATGTTCCAGGGCAGTTCAACAACAGGAGAGAACATCATGCATACTGAGGGACATAGTCCAGCCTGGGAGTCTGGCCCATGGAAGAGATTGGTGGTGTGTGGTATCTGAGCCACACCCGTGGTATTTCAGAGTCAAAATATTAAGGTTTTAGCAAAAAGATTTCAGTCTCCACAAAAAAAAAAAAAAAACACCTTTGTGGGTCAGCTCTACACAGTACCTGGCTTGCACTGAAAACAGCAGTACAAAATATATCCCTAACCTCATACTCTGTAACTCTGGTAGAAATTGAATAATTTAATAACACAGTAGAAAGAGTAGGTCACACTAATCACCAGGGCACCAATTAACCTAGGGTGGCTTTGGCTCACAGAAAGTATTAATTAGGTGTTGTGTCTCTCTCAGCTCAGGTATTCCCAGTGGCTTCAGGAATCATGTCCCATAAATCACACATCTCAGTATAAAACTTTCCAAATGCTCCAAACTGGCAGTTTCGGTTGATGGGAAAATGCCACCACATCTCTCTCTCTCTCTCTTCTAAGCAGGTACGTGCTATTGTCCTGAATTCCAGTGACACACACAAACACTCAGACACCATGGGGATCAGCAGGTATTGAATTCCAGACCTCCAGCTCCAAAAGCCTCAGCCCCAACTCCAACTCCTTTAGCTAAAGGAGCGACCTCCTGGGTTGGAAAAAATAGGCAATTACCTAGTCACTGAAGCCAGGGCTTCCCATGATGTCGCTGGGTTTTCATACATACTCCAGGAAATGCCAAAACGCTTAATTAGCACAGTAAGCAACTTTACCCCAGATGGACATGCCAAGCCACAGAGCTCCCCTTGCCCAAATAGGGTCAAAATATTGAAACTCCTTTACTCTCACCAATTCTTTAGATAAGGAATAATCCCTTCAGACTGATTCTCTCACAGCAAGGTCACAAGTCATCTATTTGGATTAGTGAACAGGAGTGTTTGTGTGGGGGGCATGATTAACCTGCGTGTCATTGTATATGCACAGCATGTGCATTTAATCAAATACCTGGAATGACCAGCTGTGAACATTTGGCTCTGTGGACTAAGCCCTTCCCGGAGAGGGTACTGATGTCCTGTGAGAAACTGATCTCTATTTATCTTCACTTACTTCATTACAGAGAAGGGACAGGTATTCCTCACTATCTACCTGCCCACATCTCTGTAGCTGCCTCATCACTATTCAGAGGAGATGGAAAAGGGAAATCACTCGGAGGCAACTGAGTTCATTCTCTCAGGACTGACAGATCATCCAGAGCTGCAGGTTCCCCTGTTTGTGGTCTTCCTACTGACTTATGGTATCACCTTGCTGGGAAATGGGGGGATGATCTTGTTAATCAGAGTTGATCCCCAACTCCACACCCCCTTGTACTTTTTTCTCAGGAATGTGTCTTTCTGTTACCTCTGCTTTTCCTCGATAATTTCCCCTAAGATGCTGCTGAATTTCTTAGAGAAGAGGAAAAGCATTTCTTTCACTACCTGAGCTGTGCAAATGTATCTCTCTATTATTTTTGCAGATGTTGGTTGTTTCTTGCTGGCTGTGATGGCATATGACCGTTATGTGGCCATCTGTAACCCGCTGCTCTATACGGTCACCATGTCCAGGCAGCTTTGTAAACAGCTGGTGGCTGGGGCGTACACTGTGGGGGTGGTGGATTCAATGTTAAACACATATTTCACATTTTGGCTGTCATTCTGCAGCTCCAACATCATCAATCATTTCTTCTGTGATGTCCCCCCGCTGCTGGCACTCTCCTGTTCTGACACCGGCATCAATGAGATTGTGATGTTTGTTTTAATGTGCTGCATTCAAGTGATCAGCTTTGTGACTGTCCTCCTCTCCTAGGTCTATGTCACCTCCACCATCCTGCACATTCGCTCCGCTGAGGGCCGACACAAAGCCTTCTCCACCTGCACTTTCCAATTGACCGCTGTGCTCCTGTTTTATGGCACCCTCCTCTTCATGTATTTACATCCCACCTCCAGCTATTCCATGGATACAGACAAAGTGGCCTCAGTGTTTTACATGCTGGTGATCCCCATGTTGAACCCCCTCATCTACAGCCTGAGGAACACGGAGGTGAAGGACACCCTGAAGAAAGCAAAGAATAAACTCCTAACCAGTTCTTGAATCTGTTTAATTCAGGACTGGTTTAGTGCTGGGGAGTGGAAACAGGTGAATTCAATTCTCAGCCCATTACAAAATAATTTTGCAGAGCACGTGGTAGTTTTGTTCATTATTATATTGTTATTATTATAATTTGTTTGTATTCCAAGAAGGTCTGCAGTCCCCAGTTGAGATCAGTGGACAAAAAACGGGAAGCATCACAGGAAATGCAGGAAACCCAAGTCCATAGTGTGCCAGGTTCGGTCACAGAGACCCTTATTGGGACTGTCACCTCATGTGCTGAAATTACCTCTGAGCCCATTTTCCCTTCTAGCCTGGGCCTCCAGAACCCTGTCTTGTTGAGCCAGAAACAAGATCCAGCTGCAACACAGACCTAGGCTCTGGGTGACGCCCCCAATGTTGCAGATCTAGACTGAAACCAGCTCAGCAGGACACCTGTATCCAGAACACAGATACACAGCTCCCAATGGGATTTGAACCCCAAATAGATCCACTTTACTCTTTATAAAGCGTATACAGGATAAAATAATAAATGCTTGCCCTCTATATCACTGCAAGAGAGATATGCACAGCTGTTTGGCCCCCCAGGTACTTACACTAAGTTTATAAATAAACAAAAGTGATTTTATTAAGTATAAAAAGTAGGATTTAAGTTTTTTTTAAGTAATAACAGACAGAACAAAGCAAAATAAAATAAAACACTAAAGGCTAAGCTGAATACACTCAGAAATCAGTTACAAATGTTCCAGTTTTTCTGAGGACTGAGGACACTTGCCTACATGCAGTGAAAGGTTTGAATAAGCCAGATGAACACCATTTCCTCTCTGTAATCCTTCTTTATTAATTTATTCAAATCAACCACAAATGGTACATATTTCCTCACATTTATTTATTGCCATAACTCGTTTCATTTCCTTCTCTCAGTCCTTCCGGGAGAAACCATAATATTTTATAATAAAGTTACAGGTAAATAAACACTCGTCTTTCCCATGTTCTGTCCTGCTTTCTAGAAGAAAGAAAAAGCTGTGGAAAGAGGTGCAGTCAGTTAAAATGGATCTCAGCATCTGCTCTGCTGCGGAGATACTGTCTTTGGCTTTCCCTGTGGAGCTGTTTCTGTGCATGGCATGTCGGTTCCATTCGCTGAACAGGGTGTGGGAAAAAAAGATCTGTGAGCTAAAGCTGAAAACAATTGTATCCCATTTCAAGACCCATCATCTTTCTGGGCTCACAGATCTTGACCTCCTCCCTGGATTGGAACTGGTGAGGCAAAGGGGAAAGGCACCTTGTCTCAGCCTCAAAAGCTTCAGCCATTCCCTTTCCCCAAAACTGTCTTTCTTAAAATCCTTACTCTTTATCCACCACCCACATTGCTCAGCAATTATCTCACTGCTTCAATTCTGCAGAGCAGACCACCACACATCAGAGTGAGGAGAGAGACTTTTTGAAACTTGATATCACAGTAAAGGCGGTACTGACCTGTGGGGCAATGTAAGTGATTTGTCCAGTTTGTGGCAGAGCAGAAGAATGCACCCAGGTCTGCTGAGTCCAAGTCCAGCAGACCCTCTGCCCTCCATGGATCAGGGAGAGATGGATGAAATGATTCCTTTCATACCCAAAAGAATTTGCTATCTTGTGATCCTAAATCTTTACATAAATACACATTGGGTCAAATTTAATACCCCAAACCAAAACACATGCATGATCCATTATAAGAACATAAGAACATTAAGAATGGCCATACTGAATGAGACCAAAGGTCCATCCAGCCCAGTATCCTGTCTACCAACGGTGGCTAATGCCAGGTGCCCCATAGAGAGTGAACCTAACAGGTAATGACCAAGTGATCACTCTCCTGCCATCCATCTCCACCTTCTGACAAAGAGAGGCTAGGGACACCATTCCTTACCCAACCTGCCTAATAGCCAATAATAGACTTAACCTCCATGAATTTATCCAGTTCTCTTTTAAACCCTGTTATCGTCCTAGCCTTCACAACCTCCTCAGGCAAGGAGTTTCACAGGTTGACTGTGTGCTGTGTGAAGAAGAACTTCCTTTTATTTCTTTTAAACTTGCTGCCCATTAATTTCATTTGGTGGCCCGTAGTTGTTATATTATGGGAACAAGTAAATAATTTTCCCTTTTTCACTTTCTCCACACCACTCATGAATTTATATACCTCTATCATATCCCGCCTTAGTCTCCTCTTTTTCTAGCTGAAAAGTCCTAGCCCCTTTAATCTCTCCTCATATGGGACCCGTTCCAAACTCCTTATCATTTTAGTTGCCTTTCTCTGAAACTTTTCTCATGCCAGTATATGTTTTTTGAGATGAGGAGACCACGTCTGTACACAGTATTCAAGATGTGGGCGTACCATGGATTTATATAAGGGCAATAAGATAGTCTCCCTCTTATTCTCTATCCCTTTCTAATGATTCCTAACATCCTGTTTGCTTTTTTGACTGCACACTGTGGGGACATCTTCAGAGAACTATCCATGATGACTCCAAGATCTTTTTCCTGATTAGCTGTAGCTAAATTAGCCCCATCATATTCTATGTGTAGTTGGGGTTATTTTTTCCAATGTGCATTACTTTACATTTATCCACATTACCTTTCATTTGCCATTTTGTTGCCCAAGTTTTGTGAGATCTTTTTGAAGTTCTTCACACTCTGCTTTGGTCTTAACTATCTTGAGCAGTTTAGTATCATCTGCAATCTTTGCCACCTCACTGTTTATGCCTTTCTCCATATCATTTATGAATAAGTTGAATAGGATTGGTCCTTGGACTGACCCTTGGGGAACACCACCAGTTACCCCTCTCCGTTCTGAAAATTTACCATTTATTCCTACTCTTTGTTCCCTGTCTTTTAGCCAGTTCTCAATCCAAGAAAGGATCTTCCTTCCTATCCCATGACAACTTAATTATCCCTTACATCTGTTATGTACCCATGTCTGTTGCTATAGGACATTATATCTCATTGGCTTAGCCAGTCCCCTTGTTGTTCTGGAGTTCCTCACTGGTAACTCTTTACCAGGTTAATCAAGAGATTCACTGAGCAAGAACCTCAGGATAGAGATGACAATGAAAATGTAGGAGATGTGGATAAGAGGTCGGAGACTATTTCCACAGAGCTGCCATAGGTATAGAGAAGGAGTTCATTGAAGGAAGTGTCGGAGCACAAGAACTTGAGGAGCTGTCAGGGCTCCCTCTGAACTCTAGGGTACAGATGTGGGGACCCGCATGAAAGACCCCCAAAGCTTATTTTTACCAGCTTAGTTTAAAACTTCCCCAAGGCACAATTCTCCCTTGTACCTTGGATTAGGTAAAAACTGCCACTACCAAGTGATTCAAGAAACATAAAGGGAGGGCCACTTGGAGCCGTATCTTCCCCCTAATATCCCCCCAAGCCCTACACCCCCTTTCCTGGGGAGGCTTGAGAATAAACAAGATTACCATAGACCAACTTTGGGTTTTTTAGGACACTAAAAATGGAAGATAATCTCACAAATTCTTAAAAAAGCCCAGAACTTTATTGGAAAGAAAAACAGTAAAAGAAGCACCGCTGTAAAATTAGAATGGAATATAATCTCACAGGGCAATCAGCTTCAAAACACAGAGGATTTTCCTCTAGGCAAAATCTTAAAGTTACAAAAAGAAAAAAAAAACAAACAAAAATATGACCAGGAATACACCTTCCTCTCAATACAGAGAAAATCACAAGTCAAAACAAAAGATAATCTAACTCATCCCCTTGCTAGTGCTTACTAATTTATATAGGAGTTGAATTGCTTGCTTTCTTGATCTGACTCCAGCAAGAGCCACGCGGAACAGAAAGAACAAATCCTCCCCTTCCCCGCCCCCACCAGATTTGAAAGTATCTTGTCCCCTTATTGGTCATTTTGGTCAGGTGCCAGCCAGGTTACTTGAAATTCTTAACCCTTTACCGGTAAGAGGAATTTGTGTCTCTGGCCAGGAGGGATTTTAAAGTATTGTATACAGAGAGGTGGTTACCCTTCCCTTTATATTTATGATAGGAGCTGAGGTGGGTCTTCCCACCCCCTTTCCTCCCTGTGACTGGGGGGTGTTAACAGGCCACTTGCACCTTGAATTGTCCCTTGAAATATGTGTGAACTACTTACACAAAACAATCTGTTCCACCTAGTATTTACCTGTGATATTCTGAGTTAGTTTCCCAGACCTGAAGAAGAACTCTGTGTCAGCTCAAAAACTTGTCTCTGTCACCAACAAAAGTTGGTCCAAGAAAAGCTATTACCTCCTCCACCTTGTCTCTGTACAGTTCTGGTCAGTTATTGTGCCAGCATCCCTTTGCTCTCAATGACTAAGTTCATTTCTACACTAGAGACCTTAGAGCACCACAGATGTACTAATGCAGCTGCGCCCCGTATGATCGCTCATGTAGCCGCTCTGTGCTGAAGCGAGAGAGCTCTCCTGTTGGCCTAATAAAACCACCTCCATAAGTGACAGTAGTTATGTCGGTTGGAGAGCTTCTCCTACCAACATAGAATCATAGAAGATTAGGGTTGGAAGAGATCTCAGGAGGTCATCTAGTCCAAACCCCTGCTCAAAGCAGGACCAACCCCAGCTAAATCATCCCAGCCAGGGCTTTGTCAAGCTGGGTCTTCAAAACCTCTAAGGATGGAGATTGTACCACCTCCCTAGGTAACCCATTCCAGTGCTTCACCACCCTTCTAGGGAAATAGTGTTTCCTAATATCCAACCTAGACCTCCCCCACTGCAACTTGAGACCACTGCTCCTTGTTCTGTCATCTGCCACCACTGAGAACAGCCTAGCTTTTTGGGACCGCCCTTCAGGTAGTTGAAGGTTGCTATCAAATCCTCCCTCACTCTTCTCATCTGCAGACTAAATAACCCCACTTCCCTTAGCCTCTCTTCGTAAGTCATGTGCCCCTAATGCTGTCCACAACAGCGCTTCAGATGGTGTAACTTATGTCGCTCAGGGAGGTGTTTCTCTCACACCCCTAAGTGACATACGTTATACCTACAAAAGTGGACGTGTAGACCTGGCCTAAGATGATTCCATTCTAGCACAGTCTAAAATAATACTGGCAGCTTTAATGGTTGAGGGTGTAAGTGGAGGCTATAATTAATTTTCATGGTCTCACTAAAATGAGCCTCTTTGTATTTGGGTCACATATTCATGATGGGCCTCTGAATAAAGGCAAAATTCTCTGATGTGAACTTTCATCCATGATCTTTCCATCAACAAGTGGCTCTCTCCTGATGTTCAAAGGAGACACTCGTAGTAGTTATAGCCTGGGTTTAATGTAGCAATAACAATGCAACACTATAATAGCAATATATGTTTGGGGAAAAAGAAGTCAGGGCCTATCTTAGTGTTTGTTGTGTGGTTATTATACTAACGGTATATGTAGCTGTACATTGTTTTCCTTTTTTTAAAGCACATTACATTCCTTTACTCTATGTCATCCTGCTGTATGGCTTGGCGGATACCGGAATGTAAAGTACAAATGTTTCTTCTCTGAGGCTTACAAAATGATCGTTCTGTGACATGTATTTCTGAAACTCTCTGTCTGCCTCTCTGTCTACCTATCTACATTCTTATACATATACAGGGCACATCACCGTCGAATTGGAGAGCCTTCCTGACTGTTAAAGTGAGCAGATATGGGTCTCTAAAACTATTTTAAGGTCAGTGATTACATGACAAGCTTTAAGTGAGCATTTCTATGAGATGTGGTTATTATTTGTGTCGCCTATGGAAAGAGCAAGTGCCAGAGAGAGCAGCCACCTCAACGACATTCCCCGAAACAATACAGAGAGGAGATGAATATGTTTGTTATTGGTTATTAAAATGACAAGAGAATGCATTCATCTTGAAAACACTTCCTCTCCCCAGTGATCTCCCCACAGCGTCCTTCACGTCCTTGTTCCTCAGGCTGTAGATCGGGGGTTCAACATGGGGATCGCCACCGTGTAGAACACTGAGGCCACCTGATCTTGGCTCAGTAAGTAGCTCGTGTTGGGGGATAAGTATGTCAAGATCAGAGTCCCGTAAAACATGGTGACTGGACTTGATGGCCTCTCGAGGTCCCTTCCAGTTCTGTGATTCTCTGAGCTGGGGAACAATTCATGTTCTGATCGTACAGTAATATTTATATTGCACTGGGAGCTCTGGAACCACAAAGGAGACCTCCTCAAACCCCAAACCTCCTAATCTCCTAATTGTACTAAGCAATTAAACAGTGCTGCCTCGGAACAGACTGGTTTAAATACATATTCAAATTTCAAAAGGAAACGCAGATGCTTAGAGCTGCGCATCTTGCAGGGGAGGACACTAAATGGAGAACACTAAAATCAAACCCAGCTATAGCTTTTGAGTGACTATTCTAGGAAAATAAAGCATCCAAGAGGCTGAAGAGGGGAGGACAGAAAAACTCTTGGGAATGAGTTTTACTCCTTTTCCACTCAAGACATCAGATTGAAAGCTCAGCTGATAGTGATCAGAAATTGTGATTTATCTTAAGCCTGACTGATGTCCTTTGTGCAACGAGTTGGGTCCCTCTCTACATCTTCTAGCACGATATGTGGCCACATCTAGAGCTGGTTGGGAATTTGTTTTTCCACTGAAAATTTCACATTTTCATTGAAAAATCATCATGTGTCATATTCTGGCTGTACACTGAAATATTTTGACTTGGAAATGCTATTGCAGTGCCTCATGGGAGTTGTAGTTCAAGAGCCTCTTGCTCCCACTTTTCTCTCCAGGCCGCACTCCCTGGTTGGCCTACCTGTTCTACGATGCACTATGGTCTCCCTTCTTGGTGAGGGGAGGAGGTGTATCATTACAGATTCATGGCCCCAGTGCATCATGGGAGATGCAGTGGCAAATTGAAGCATGAGTTACTGGAGCTACAGCTCCCATGAGGTACCCTGGAAGCATTTCAGAATTGAAGTATTTTAGTTTTCAAATTAAATCCAAAAATATTTGGGCTCTCAGGGATTCAGGTTTCAGAGGACAAAAAAAATCCACTTAGGCGAAAGCCTAATATTTCATGAAAAATAATTTTGATGGAAAATGTTTGACCAGCTCTGCCCACATCACAAATTCCACCATTGCAATTAGAGCTTACTGGTACCTTGTTGGCAACTTCAGCAGAGAAAGCAAAGACTGAAGAGGCCGAAGAGACTGAATGCTCCTATCATCCCCTGGAGATGTTGCTTCTAGGTCAGCACTGAGACACATTAGTTGGAACTGGCTGGCGTGTAACTCTTTATTGTAGCTGCCCACAGTGTGGCTGATGTGGGTGATTGAGAGCAGTCTTCAGTCTCCAGAGCTGTCTGTCAGACACCTGTCACTCGCATCATGTTCACTTTAAGATGTAGTGAGCTCTTTGAAAAGTCACTTAGTAAAAATGGCATCATGGCTCTCAGTGTTTATTGTCTCTCACTAATATCTACACCAAGTATGCTCAGATCATATCTCACTGCTAACCTGGGAGTTTTTTGAAAACTTTGCCTGCTCTCTGAGAGTCAAATGGGGCATTGTCCATCTCATGCATCATCATCACGAGCCAAACAGGGCCCTTAGTTACACATCTCCAGTCACAGCACCTTCAGTAGGTTTGCCCAGATGTAAACGATTGGACCTGAAGAAACAATTTTACTGATGATGCATCAGATTGGAAAGTATCCAGCTCCTTCTCTCTCCTCCATGTCAGTTCTCCAGAGCTAACAGAAATAATCAGCAGTAAAAACTGATTTCTGTCACTGAAAATAGAAGACGTGACTGTAATGCAGACAGGGAGCAGGTCTGTGGTGTAGGCAGGTGACATTTTTACACAGTCAGTTTTCAGAGACTGCCTGTTCTTGGCATGAGTGGTGAAAAGATACACACCAGAGAGGTTTATAGCCATACTTGTTCCTGGCCTTTACATAGATAGACAGGGTAAGAATGGCACAGCTGAGGAAGTTTTATGGGAGGGGGTGGAGCTGAGAAGGAGAAGGAAGGGCATTCTGCATCCTGCCTCCAAAGCAGTTCCATCAGGATCCAGTTGCTATCAGCATCAGAGTTTATTCTGCTTCTTCATGAGCACTGGGGTCCCTAATCCCTGAGGCATGATTGTGACAGGCGTTCCTGGGGTGCAACCTGAAACTGGGGCACTGCTAAGCTCTCTGTTTTACCAACCCGAGCTCCCTTCCATATTGTAATAATGCAACAGGTGTTGCATCGACACAAACATTCACAGGCAGGGACACACCCAGCTGAGTTACATGAATGCTTTTGCCAGCTGCTATGAACAAACAATAGGCTTCAGTCAGTTCTCTCTTGCTCCCCAGACTAGGATCCCAGACCTGTATTGTCCTGCCCTGGTCAGAAGCCTGACCACTGTATGTTATTACCCCATCCACCCTCCCTCAATGTGGAGAGGACAATGCACCAGCAGATTTCCCTTTACACTTCAAACAACACACTGTTTTAGGTAAAAAAGAAAAAAAAAAAAAACAAACCATAAAACAGGTTTATTAACTACTGAAAGACAGATTTTAAGTGATTATAAGTAATAAGTGTACAGCTAAAAGTAGATTACCTAAGAAATAAAACAAAATCACAATCTACATTCTATAACCTAGACAGGATTTGAATCAAGCAGTGTCTCACCGTGATGGTACAAACAGCTCACCAATCTTCCACAAACAGGCTGGAATTCCTCCGTTCCCACCTGGGGCCACTTCCCCAGTCAAAGTCTTTGTCCTCTAGCCATCTTTCCAGGTGTTCAGTTGTGGGGGGAGTGAAGCCAAGTGATGATGTCACTTCCGCCTTTTATAGCTTCTGAGGTGTGGAGGAACTTCATTGTCCCAAACAAAGCACCCAGGACAGTTAGTGGAAAAGTACAGGCACAAGATGGAGACCAGTGTCATATGAGCTGATCACATGACCTTGCATGCTTTCATGACTCACAGCAGGGGCCATTACCTATATGCTGGCTAGAAAGTCTGCAAAATATCTATTGGGTCAGTGTTAGGATATACATATTCAGGCCTGTCTGTAAAGGCCTATACTGTAAGAATTTCGGTGTATTCTTATCACTTGGCTAGTTAGGGGTATAAAAGAAAGAATCAAAATCACTGTCTGCTGGTGTGAGAGCCTTCTCTTACTGTGACGGTCTGAGGCCCTGTGCTTAGGCTAAGATCTTTGGCTAAGCAGCAGAGGCAGCCATAAGCTGCGAAGCGACCGGTCACCTCCTCACCTTCCAAACTAGTCACATTGAAATAAGGTGCTATTGGGCTGTTAGGAATACAATCCTGTCCTATCACCTCTAGAGAAAGGGAAGTGCCGAGAAAATGTAAAAGGAAGCTTAGTTTGGTAGCATCCTGTCTGGCAAGAACTCACTTATCAATAGCTGGGATGTGAAATCCTCACTTCTGTATTGTTTTGTCATTATAGTTCCCACTTTGCTATTGTTCGTCTGTATAATCTCTGTATGGTTCTGTGATTGTTCCTGTCTGCTGTATAATTAATTTTGCTGGGTGTAAACTAATTCAGGTGGTGGGATATAGTTGGTTACATAATCATGTTACGATTGGTTAGTTAAATTTCAGGAAAATGATTGGTTAAGGTATAGCTAAGCAGAACTCAAGTTTTACTATATAATTTGTAGTCAATCAGAAAGTGAGTGGGTGCGGATGGGAGGGGGTGGGTGTGCGGGTGGGGGGGATGGGAACAGGGAATGGGGGTGTGGAAATTGGAATCATGTTTTGCTAAAGGGGGAAATGGGAACAGGGAATGGGGGTAAGGAAATTGGAATCACATTTTGCTAAGGGTAGGAATGGCAACAGGGACACAGGTGTAAGGCTCTGTGGTGTCAGAGCCGGGAAGGAGGATACTGGAATCATGTTTGCTGGAAGTTCACCACAATAAACTTCAAATTGTTTGCACCTTTGGACTTTGGGTATTGTTGCTCTCTGTTCATGCAAGAAGGACCAGGGAAGTAAGTGGGTGAAGGAATAAACCCCCTAACAGTCAGGATAACCTTATTCTTGTTGCCCATCCCTCTCCCAATGTGATAACTTGTTTGTAGAAAGTTTCTTCCTAACACCCACTGGTTAGAGGTTGGTTTCTGCTCTAATGAATATGGTTTATATCTGTCCCTGAAAGGAGCAGAATGGGGTGGGACTATGGGTGGGACTGAGCCATTGTTTCCGGTGCTGGGGGCTCCCCCACTTGCTCTGACCTAGGGCCCTGGGAGACCTTAATCCATCTCTGGTTGCCAGAACAGATCCTACTATGCCTTAAACCTGTCGTCACTATTTGAATGTCACGACTCTCCCAAAACTTAAGAATTTTTGTGCTGGCAATAAAGTTTTCCGTGCCGTGGCTAGACCAGGACTGTCAGGCACAGGCTTATGGTGCACAGCCTGGGCCAGATCCTCAGCTGGTGTCAGTCAGTGCAGCTCCATTCTCTGGCCCTTCGGTGCACTGAAATTTGGCCACAGATTACAAGGTAGGAAATTTCCTAGGCAGCGCCTATGTTAGCTAAAAGTGGCACCCGTCTTAGTGCAGACAATCCCAGTGATGCTGATGACCGACACAATCAATGTCAGTCTGAGAGCAGCCACTAGGAGGCAGTACCCCACACAAACACTAATACATGACAGAATACAGGAAAATACATAACATATGGCCAGGGCTGATGTAGGTTGGCAGGGAGTGAGAAAAATTGCACCAAGGCTCCAAACTCAGGGAGGGCGTCAAAACATCTGTAACTGGGGTGAAATGGAAGGGGTAGAGCTGCAGTGAACATGATATATCAGGTCCCCTGTCAATCATACAAGGTTAATGTGCTGTTGCTAGTCCCAAGAGATAGGATTTATGCCTGTAGGGTATTCCCTCTTTGAGGTGGTTAGTCCCAAAATTATATTAGGCCTTACGTCTGCACAGCAGGTTCTGTGAGGTGTTGATAGTCCAAAGACTATTGAGATTTCTATCTACAGAGCAGTTGCATTGCCAACCCATGGATTAACAGCCCTTAGATAGACCTGCAGCAAAATCAGTGATGTTGTTAACTCAAAGACTATCAGATATAAGGCCTCCAATGCCATTTCTGTGTGGGGTGATGCAAGCTTACGTAGTGTCATTTTTATATGTGCATAATACAGTGATAATGTGGTGTTGGATTCATATTTGAAGGATGAAGTCTGTTCTGTTGCTTTCCCAAATATTATTAGGCCCAGATGCCTGCAGGACAGAACCAGTGTGGCATTGCTGACCCAAAGAGTATCAGGCCTTTTAATTATTAATAACTATTATTATTATCTACAGTGTTGCTGTGCCCATGTTGATCCCAGGATATGGCCACTTCATTCTGAATGGTTTCTTGCAACAAGTGTTCATTCTTTATGTTTAACCATCTGTTCCACCTTGCATTTAGCTGTGACACTCTGAGTACCTTTCCCAGACCTGAAGAAGAGCTCTCTGGGAGCTTTGTCTCTTTCATGAACAGAAGTTGGTCCAAGAAAAATATTATCTCACCCATCTTGCCCCTATTATTATTATGGCAGACGATCACATGCGACGATCCTTATTATTTAATCCTAAAGATTATATGACTTTATGCCTGCCAAGGTTCCTCCCCCATTCTGAACTCTAGGGTACAGATGTGGGGACCTGCATGAAAACCTCCTAAGCTTACTTTCACCAGCTTAGGTTAAAACTTCCCCAAGGTACAAATTAATTTTATCCTTTGTCCCCGGATCTCCACTGCCGCCACCACCAAACTCTAACTGGGTTTACTGGGAAATGTAGTTTGGACACGTCTTTCCCCACAAAATCCTCCCAAACCTTGCATCCCAATTCCTGGGGAAGGTTTGGTAAAAATCCTCACCTATTTGCATAGGTGACCACAGACCCAAACCCTTGGATCTGAGAACAATGAAAAAGCATTCAGTTTTCTTACAAGAAGACTTTTAATAGAAGTAAAGAAATCACCTCTGTAAAATCAGGATGGTAGATACCTTACAGGGTAATTAGATTCAAAACATGGAGAATCCCTCTAGGCAAAACCTAAAGTTACAAAAAGGACACACAGACAGGAATAGTCATTCTATTCAGCACAGTTCTTTTCTCAGCCATTTAAAGAAATCATAATCTAACACATACCTAGCTAGATTACTTACTAAAAGTTCTAAGACTCCATTCCTGGTCTATCCCCGGCCAAGAAGACTACAGACAGACAGACACAGACCCTTTGTTTTTCTCCCTCCTCCCAGCTTTTGAAAGTATCTTGTCTCCTCATTGGTCATTTTGGTCAGGTGCCAGGGAGGTTACCTTTAGCTTCTTAACCCTTTCCAGGTGAGAGGATTTTTCCTCTGGCCAGGAGCTATTTTAAAGGGATTTACCCTTCCCTTTATATTTATGATAATGCCTGTCCAACATAGTTAGCCTCAAACCTCTCCAGGAATTTATGCACGAAAAGATGTGTTGGGTCATGAGACTAACCAAACAGCTACTAGGCCTTTGTGGTGTTTCTAGCCTAAATACATAAGAATTTTGTAGACAGGGCCATCTTGTGGTGTGTTGCTAACTTTAAGGTTATAAAACCTGATGTTTGCTCTGTTGTGCCACTATTTCAAAGATTATTAAACCTTTTCCTTCCTAGGAAGTGTCTTTGTGTGAAGTTGGTAGCTTGAAGATTAAAACGGATGCTTGTGAAATAAAATGAATTAATGAATCTGACAGTGACAGTTCCCAACCACTATAAAAGCATATTACTTTCATTTAGCTAAAAGCATCTTTGGATGTCTTTGGTTTGATCTTTGTTGAACGTGTGAGTCCTTCTTTCGCAGGAAAGCCTCATTACACCTGCCCATCAGTGTCTTTGTGGTATTAATAGCTCCAAGGTGACAAAGGCTAATGACTGCAGGGCAGGGTTTGGGAGGTGTCTCGAGCCCAGTAATTGTTAGGTTGTTTGTCTGGCCAGCAGGTTCTGTGTGGGGTTGCTAGCCCCAGAAATAATAGGAATAAGGCCTACATGGCTGTACCTGTGTGATGCTTCTGGTCCAAAGATCAGTATGCTTTCAGGGTTCTTTGTGCCTGCGACATGTACTCGTCAAAAAACTAGGTCTTAAATGTATAGGGGAATCCATGTTGTTGCTAGCCTGGAGAGCTCTAAAGCCTTCTGGACAGCCTCTGCTGGTTCCTTCACTCGTGCCATTTTTTTTGTGTATCCTGAGAGCCCAATCATTTTTAGGTGAGCGACACCACGCAGGTACTCCCCTACAGGCTTGAAGCTTTACAAACCTTAGGTGTACTTACCTCACAGTGGCGCCAACTCTCAAAATGCTATCAGTGAATAAGAGACACAGACAATACCCGCCTGCAGAAGTGAAGAAACAGATTGATAGAGCCAGAAGATTTCCCAGAAGTCACCTACTACAGGACAGGCCTAACAAGGAAAATAACAGAACGCCACTAGCCGTCACCTTCAGCCCCCAACTAAAACCCCTCCAACGCATTATTAAGGATCTACAACCTATCTTGAAGGATGACCCAACACTCTCACAAATCTTGGGAGACAGGCCAGTCCTTGCCTACAGACAGCCTCCCAACCTGAAGCAAATTCTCACCAACAACCACATACCACACAACAGAACCACTAACCCAGGAACCTATCCTTGCAACAAAGCCCGTTGCCAACTGTGCCCAAATATCTATTCAGGGGACACCATCACAGGGCCTAATAACATCAGCCACACTATCAGAGGCTCGTTCACCTGCACATCCACCAATGTGATATATGCCATCATGTACCAGCAATGCCCGTCTGCCATGTACATTGGTCAAACTGGACAATCTCTACGTAAAAGAATAAATGGACACAAATCAGATGTCAAGAATTATAACATTCATAAACCAGTCAGAGAACACTTCAGTCTCTCTGGTCATGCAATCACAGACATGAAGGTCGCTATCTTACAACAAAAAAAAACTTCAAATCCAGACTCCAGCGAGAAACTGCTGAATTGGAATTCATTTGCAAATTGGATACTATTAATTTAAGCTTAAATAGAGACTGGGAGTGGCTAAGTCATTATGCAAGGTAGCCTATTTCCCCTTGTTTTTTTCTAACCCCCCCTCCCCCGACGTTCTGGTTAAACTTGGATTTATGCTGGAAATGGCCCACCTTTATTATCATGCACCCTGTATGGAGAACGGTCACTTTGGATGAGCTATTACCAGCAGGAGAGTAAGTTTGTGTGTGCGGGGGCGGAGGGTGAGAAAACCTGGATTTGTGCTGGAAATGGCCCAACTTGATGATCACTTTAGATAAGCTATTACCAGCAGGAGAGTGGGGTGGAAGGAGGTATTGTTTCATGGTCTCTGTGTATATATAATGTCTTCTGCAGTTTCCACAGTATGCATCCGATGAAGTGAGCTGTAGCTCACGAAAGCTCATGCTCAAATAAATTGGTTAGTCTCTAAGGTGCCACAAGTCCTCCTTTTCTTTATGTGGTGTTAGTAACTGAATAATTACTAGGCCTTATGCCTATGTATTACACTGGCTTTGTGTGGGCACGCACACACATGCACGAATGTACGACCTTCCAGCAGCAGGCTTGGGGAGCAGTAGCAGTCAAGCCATGGATTAAAGTTAAAGGGCATCTCATTCAGCTCAGATAGTATGGACCTGAGGATGGGCAGAAATGGTGCCAGGATGGGCAGGAATGGCATTCCTGACCCTCTGCGTGCCAGAAGCTGGGAATGGTGACAGGAGATGGATCACTTGAGATGACCTGTTCTGTTCATTCCCTCAGGGGCACCTGGCATTGGCCACTGTTGGAAGACAGGAGACTGGGCTAGATGGACCTTTGGCCTGACCCAGTCTGGTCGTTCTTATTTTGACCTGTTTTTTCTGTGCCAAAGACCCCATCGTGAGTCTTTGTGGATAATCAAGATGCCCTCATGGCTCATTACATATGCACAGCAGATTTGCATATATTTCCTTACCTACACGTTATTAGATTACGAGCCTGTAGGGCAGTGCCCATGAGGTATGGCTTACCTCCAGATTGTTAGTAGAGCAGATCGGAAATTTTCCAATGGAATGGTTTTTTACCACAAAAAAAAAAATTCATTTAGTCAACACTGCCATTTCCATGCGAACATGTTTATTTTGGGGTGGGGGGGGGAGGAGACTTCTTAAGAAAAAGAAACAATTGAAATGAAATGTTTTGGTGACATTAGACTGGGAATATTTTGATTTTCTCTTTCAACATAAATTTTGTTTCATTTTTTTCCCCTTAGGACACTAGCCTCTGTATTACCTATGTGGTGTGGCTCTCCTAAATATTATGAGGCCTTGAGCCTCGATGGAAGTACCTGTGAGGTATAACTGACCTAAAGATTACTAGGCCACAAACCTGTATGTCAATACCTGTATAGCATTCCTCACCTACAAATGATTAGGCCCCTCATAACTGCCAGGCAGGGCCTGTGACATATTGCTCTCCTAAAGTGTATGAAGTCACCAGCCTGTATAGCCGTACCTGTGTGGTGTTGCTCACCCAAGTATTATTAGGCCATATGCCTGCACGGCATTAAGCATCCAGAGATGATTAGGCTTCAAGTAGTCCTTGTGAGGTTGTGACAGATGTTTTCCAAGGATATTGAATTAAGTTGAAATCTCTTTGGAGTCCATTGTATTAACTACAAAGCTCATGCATTAATGTGGGCCTGGATGATCAAAGTGCTGAATTGAATAAGGTGGCAGACAAGAATGGCCTTTTAGAACAATACATGTGAAGTGGATTTCATAGCAAATATCTAAGGAGAGGTGAATGCAAATTTCCCACCTCCAGTTATGCAAAAACCCAGCTTACAGAAGCTATGGCCTGAAGAGTGAGCCTTTTTCTGCTGACTACCTGTTCTCAAAGGCACAAGATCAGTGGCCCAAGCTGTACAAAGGATAGACTGACCTATTCACAGGGACGGGAGTTCTGAGCTGAGGCTTTTATGAACTTGTAGTCACAGGGAAAACCCCTAAGTGTGGTTTGAAAGATTGACTCCTACCAGAGCCCCTGCTGGATTTGGGAGGTGATTTTGGGTAAGCCCATTATCAGGTGTGTAGGTTCTCTTTTGTTTTTAATATGTTTTCTCTGTAATAATTTCACCTTAAGAATACATGTGCCAGCTTATCAAGGTCTGTGTAGTAATTTATAACTGCTGGCAATTACACTGTTCGTAATCTTTGATGAGAAAGCAAAGCACAGAAGCTGGCCTGTTTTGGCAGTCTGATTTGCAGGGGATATCACAGTGTAGGCAGTGAACTGGAAAATCCCGAGTTACTTGGGGGAGAGATACAGATCTCTGTCTAAGAGAGGTGTTGGCTGAGGAGCTGGGGGCCTAGAATGGATGCCCTTGGTGGACCAGTAGGTAACCATATGTCCTGATTTTATAGGGACAGTCCCGATTTTGAGGTCTTGTTCTTCTATGGGCTCCTCTTACCCACCCACCCCCTGCCCCGGCTTCCAAAACAGACTCCAATGAGAAACTGCAGAACTGGAATTAATTTGCAAACTGGACACCATCAAATTAGGCCTGAATAAAGACCAGGAGTGGATGGGTCACTATAAAAACTAATTTCCCCCTACTGATACTCACACCTCCTTGTCAATAGTTTGAAATGGGCCACTCTGTCTACTTTGGCCCCATTACCACTTCAAAAGCGATTTGTCCTACCTTGGTATTCTACTGTTGAGATTAGCCCACTTCCATTAATTAACTGAATTGTCTCGTTAGCACTGACCCTCCTCTTGGTAAGGCAACTCCCATCTTTTCATGGACTGTGTCTATATACCAGCTGAGTGTTTTTTTCCACTCCATGCATCTAATGATGTGAGTTTTAGCCCATGAAAGCTTATGCCCAGATAAATGTGTTAGTCTCTTAGGTGCCACAAGTACTCCTCGTTGTCTTTGTATAAATCCTGCTTCTCTTTTGAGAGGACTCTTTTGGTTGAAGAAGCCTATCAGAATACCCTAAGTTAGGACAGCAATTATCAAGCTTGTTCATTTATCTCTGGGAGCTGCTAATTTCAGTGAATGTTTGCAATGTCTTTGAAACACATTCCGATTTTAATGATGCACAGTGGACCCACTTTAACCACACTTGCAAACTTGCTTGCCAAGTTACGCAATCTCAGTTTGGCAGGCACAAAGTTTCTCCTCATGCCCACCGAGAGCCTATTAAAATGGTCAGAAGCTAATACCGTTTCTGGAGAGAAGGGTCAATGACACTAAATTGATCGCTTCAGGTCCTGGAAGTGTAACCTCCCTGGAATTTGCATTTTTGTTTTGTTGCCACAGCCAGGGTGATTATTTTAAACCAGCACACATAATCTCCAAAGTGCATTACCTTGTTCCTCACAGGGGAATTAAAGAAATTAGTAGCAGAGAATTCCCTATGAGTGACTAGACAGAGACATAGATTAATTATTTGATTTGTAACTGCAAAACTGCACAGAAGATACATTTGAAATTCAAAACTGTTGTTCCAGTGACTATATCAGTATCAGTCAAATATTACTATTAATTCTACTTATATCAGACCTACAAATCCACCTCTTTCTCTGTAGCCCACACACCCTCTCCCCAGACCTTGGAGACCAGGACAGACACATCTTGATTGGATGCACCTCAATACCCTGGGGAAACAGGGAAAGAATATGGACAGAATAAACATGTTTTAAACTGAAACTGCAATCACAGCCACAGGTTACGAAACAGGCTCTCCCCTAGGATAGAATAATTCCCTGCGCTGCAGGAATGATTGGAATAGTCTGACCTGTGGCATGCAGGACATGAGACTAACTGATAATCATGACCTCTTCTGGCCTTAAAATCTATGGACCCGTGTACAGACTTAATTTCCTGTTTAAAAATAACAGAAAGAGAAGCCTCTGTGTTCAGAACTGTTTGGGTGAGTTCAGAGTGGAATAAACAAAAATTAGAACAAGTTGCTAAAGACAGAAAAGAATATTTTGAAAATCCACCCACTCCCCAAATAGAGAGTGCACTTCATTTTGATCTGTCGCAAACCTCCTGGCATTTCTGTTTCTACTCCTGGATCCCCTGACATTGCAGTTCTGTCCATCTCATCTGTAAGCTACAGGATTCGCACACATGCCCCCAGCTCTGCATCAAATCCTAATTTGCATCCCCTTGGTTTCCATTACATTAAATATGTAGGATATATCTGCACACACACACACACACACACAGAGACACACACACAATCTCTACCAACACACTTTAGTTGAGAGGATAGATAGCCGATCATTTAGGGGACCTGTGGCAGAGCAGGGAGGCTAGTCGTAGTGGGGGCAAAGACACATTTGGAGGCTGGGGACTGGCTAGAGCAACATTTTGGGTGCTAGCCGATTAGATGAGGTAGGTTCATGTCCCTAACCCCCACCCCCGTCCATGAGATTTGGACAGTCAATAGTATTTACATTTCTAAGTGCCCCAAAACCTTTTTGAAAATGATATTGGAGCAACATAACCTACAAAGGGTGTGACACCCGAAGAAGTTGTTAACTGATATATGCACGTCATAAATATAAAGGGAAGGGTAAACCCCTTTAAAATCCCTCCTGGCCAGAGGAAAAATCCTCTCACATGTAAAGGGTTAAGAAGCTAAAGGTAACCTCCCTGGCACCTGACCAAAATGACCAATGAGGAGACAAGATACTTTCAAAAGCTGGGAGGAGGGAAAAAAAAAAACAAAGGGTCTGTGTCTGTCTGTGTGATGCTTTTGCCAGAGACAGAACAGGAATGGAGTCTAAGAATTTAATAAGTAATCTAGCTTGGTAAGTGTTAGATTATGATTTCTTTAAATGGCTGAGAAAATAGCTGTGCTGAATAGAATGAACATTCCTGTCTATGTGTCTTTTTTGTAACTTAAGGTTTTGCCTAGAGGGATTCTCCATGTTTTGAATCTAATTACCCTGTAAGGTATCTACCATCCTGATTTTACAGAGGTGATTTCTTTACTTCTATTAAAAGTCTTCTTGTAAGAAAACTGAATGCTTTTTCATTGTTCTCAGATCCAAGGGTTTGGGTCTGTGGTCACCTATGCAAATTGGTGAGGATTTTTACCAAACCTTCCCCAGGAATTGGGATGCAAGGTTTCGGAGGATTTTGTGGGGAAAAACGTGTCCAAACTACCTTTTTTAGGAAACCCAGATAAAGTTTGGTGATGACAGTTGAAGTCCAGGGGAAAAAGGGTAAAGTAGTTGGTACCTTGGGGAAGTTTTAACCTAAGCTGGTAAAAGTAAACTTAGGAGGTTTTCATGCAGGTCCCCACATGTGTACCATAGAGTTCAGAGTGGGAAAGGAACCTTGACATGCAGGCAGCAGCAGAGGGCGCCAGAGAGCTACCTCCGCCTGCAGCACCAACTCCAGATTGCAAGGTGCTAGACCTGTAATAACCCCTCTAATTCTTTGCCTGGAGCCCCTGGAATTGCAGTCATAGCCTGTCCACACAGCTCTGCTGATGCCCCTCAATCCTGTTATGCTACAGACCCCCCCACCCCGATGTTTCAGTCTTTGCCCACCACCACACCTCAAACGCTCCGCGAAAGTCTTTTCCATAAAATTTTCCATGCGTAAGTGCACTGAATTTGTTTCAGCTGATAAAGCCTTAGGTGCAATGTAATGGAACTCATGGGCAGAATTGTTGATGCACGGTGAGCTTTGTGTACTGAAGGGGGGCTGGTTTTTCCTGCAATCTCCATGCTAAAGAAAGTGTAAAGTCCCCAGGCTATTTCCTTCCCAGATGCCTCTTAGTCTGTGCAGAAGTTCCAAGCTCACTGTGGACCAATGCTGAGCAAGGAAGCACCTCGTGGACTGAGTGTACTGCCACTCCATGCATTTGACAAAGTTGGTTACAGCCCACGAACGCTTATCCCCAAAAAATGTGTTAGTCTCTAAGGTGCCACAGGACTCCTCGTTGTTTTTGAATGTACTGAATTTCTCTGCTCCCACATTACCCTTGTCCATCTGAGAAGCATCATGGAAATGAGGGAATGTGGAGCCAAGCGTGTCCGGGGACAAGAATGGGAGTGTGTGTTATGGCGTTGGACCCTATAGAGATAGTATAATGAACCTGCCTGACCGGCTCATGGTCAGGCCCCACCCCACTCCAGATTTAGCTGGAGGGAAAGGATGGGGCCACACCTCATTCTGGGAGGGATCTGGTTCATGTATGTCCACCAGAGGGCGCTATCTCTACCCAAGTTCCGCATCGTGACAATGGAGGTGTCTGTGACAGGCCGTGCAAGGCCGTGACACCCAGAGGGCAGAAGAGGATGAGGGTCAGCCAGGGAGCTGCTGAGAAAGTACAGGGGCTGGCCAGGGGCAGAAGACTGGGAGGCGCCCGTGGAAGGACAAGCACCAGGCAGCCTAAGAGCAAGGCCAGAGGCTGGGGACGGGAAGTTGTAAGCAGAGCATTAAAGCACCTGAGGCTCTCAGAAAGTGAAGTGTTTAATGGGGACCCACCAAGGGACAGAGAACCCCCCAAGAGCCTAGTGCTTGGAGGGCCCACCACGCTGACCTCTGCGCTCATGGTAAACAGAGCTCACTAGAAGGGACTGGTAAACTCGCAGCAACACCCTCCAGTGGGGACAGTAGATTCGATCGCAGCAAAGGAAGAGCTGGACTGTTGTTACAGGTATTTAGGTGCCTAATTCACATTGAAATCAATGGGGCCCAGACATGAAGTCCATTAACTTCAGTGGGACTCACCAAGGCCCATAGGGGACGGGAGAAGGTGCTGTTCAGGTCCAGTCATCTCTGCTGCCTTCTAAGGAGGAAGGGGGAACCCTCTTTTGTGGGATAGCTCACAGCCAAAAGCGGATTTGCAGGGAGCGATGCTTGGACTCAGGAAAGCAAAGAGAATGCTGTCGTGCTTGGTATCTGTGCAGGGGCGCTATGGTGAACACTTCCCTTGCGCGGTCTCCTTAACCCTGCACTTTCAAGCAAGGACAACGTGACCATTTGCAGGCAACTACTCCCCTAGAAACTTAGCTGTGCACAAATCCCAAGGCCTAGAAAACATGTCCTGCACCAAACCTATGTGTCATAATTGCTTATACGGCCCAAGACCTTCAGCACCAAAGCACAGGCCCTTGAGTGCGCAGTAACTCCATTTGCTGGTCTCCCTAATAGATTTTTATCTTCTCTACGGACCAGCAACTAGATGGGGGCAGGGGGCATTTAGCTGTATGTTACATTCACTCCAAGTTTTCCCTGTGCAAAACGCTCCCAGAGAACTGTTTATTTGCTGGAATCTTGGTGTTTCCAGGTTAATGGAATATTTCTCTTTCAGAACCTCTTCACTCAGAGAGTTTCAAAGGCTGGAGTGATGAAGCATAACTGACCAAGAATGGAAAAAGCTATTGTCGGCCCAGTCTACCCTAGAAAGGTTTGCCTGTTTAGCTATCCTGGTACAGCTACACCGGCAAACCCGCCTAGCGTAGCCTCAGTTTATGCGAGTGAAAGAGTATTTTTGCCTCTATAGCTTATATCCATTCCCCAAAAGAAATAACTAAATAAGCAAAAGCACTTGTTTGTTTGTTTGTTTTTCTTTTTGCCATTATACCTGCATCTCCATTGGGGCTGGTTTACATTAGAAGCTTAGATCAACCCGGCTTTTTGACTCAGGGTTGTGGAAAATTCACACCCCAAGCGACGTAGTTAAGCCAACCTAAGTCCCCAAGTAGGGAGTACTAGCTGCAACCTCTCAAGGAGGTGGATTACCTATGCCGACAAGAGAACACCTCCCGTCAGCACTGATAGCCTCTACACTGAAACGCTACAGAGGTGCCACTGTAACAATCCAAGTGTAGACAGGACCCATGGATTTTGCTGGTAGAGAAATGTTGTTTAAAAAAAAAAAAAATAAATAAAAATCAAACGCCTAACCCACATCGCAATACTGGCAAAAAGTTTCCAGCGTACACCTGGCCTCAAGCTGGCCAAATACCAAAACCATAATTTGTAAGAGTTTCAATAAATAAAAGTGCCATTGTCGGCCGGCTCTGATTCCTATGGACATAGTATAGAAGTTACCCAAAGGAGGCTGTATAATTAGTGATCCTTAGCTCAGATCCTCTGTGGGTGCAAATTGGGGCAGGAGTCACACCCGCAGTGGCTCTGGCCTGTTGACTTCAACGGGACCACTCCAATTTACACCACCCAGAAGCTCCAAATGACCCATGTTAGTTACACCAGCAAAGCATTTGGTGTAGAGACTTCAATGGGGCTTCTATGCTTCACACCACCTAAGGTTCTGGCCCACTGACTTCAGTGGATCAAAGCTGGTTTATGGCACCTGGGGATCTGGCCCCTTTGAATTACATAGTGTTTATGGCCAATGTACATTAGCAGGAGATCTGGGCAATTAACTTGAATAGGGCATTTCTTATTTACACCTGGTCCACTGGCATCAATACAGTTATGAGGACGCAGACTAGCCAGGGGTCTAGCTTTCACATGACTGAGTGGGGAAAAACAGTGATGTTTAAAGAATGCTAATACGAGTTTGATTCCCATGGTTCCCATGGGAGCATTCACTCCCTTTATGGGTTTGGGTGTGAGGTGGGGGACGAAGGCAAGAGGAGTGAAGCTGCTCACTGGAGTCAAGCTTTTCAAAAGCAAATAGCGATTTTGGGTACCTAGCTTGAAGCACCTCAAAAGGACTGGACTTTCAGAGAGCGCTGAGCACCCACCTGTGACAGGCTGGATCACAGAAACCTCCTTAGAATCTGCCAACTTATGTGCGGAGACTACTTCTGCCCCTGCTTTCCTGCCCTGGCAGCTTGGGACTTCAGTGCCCTGCCTGGTTTGAGCCAGACCTGCTAGCCTGCTGCAAACCCAGGCCCAGGACTGAACCATGTCCCGTAACAGCTGTAGGTTTTCCTGGAAGGAGCTTAAGAAATGTTTCTGTCTTTAACACTCAGATGCTCAACTCCCAATGGGGTCCAAACCCTGAATAAATCCATTTTATCCTGTATAATGCTTACACAAGGTAAGCTCACAGATTATTTGCCCTCTCTAACACTGATAGAGAAATATGCACAGCTGTTTCCCCCCCCCCCCAAGTACTTATACATACTCTGGGTTAATTAATAAGTAAAAAGTGATTTTATTAAGTACAGAAAGTAGGATTTACGTGGTTTCAAGTAGTAACAGACAGAAAAAAGTGAATTACCAAGTAAAATAAAATAAAACATGGAGATCTCTCTCTAATACAGTAATATAACTGAATACAGATAAAACCCTCACCCTCTTTGGTGTTCCATTAAGCTTCTTTTTACAGACTAGTCTCCCTCTAGTCTGGGTCCAGCAATCACTCACACCCCCTGTAGTCACTGTCCTCTGTTCCAGTTTCTTTCAGGTATTCTTGGCCGTGGAGAGGCTCTTTCTTGAGCCAGCTGAAGACAAAAATGGAGGGGTCTCCCAGGGATTTTTATAGACTTTCTCCTCTGGGTGGACACCCCTCCCACTCCCTGTGTAGAATCCAGTTACAAAAAGGAGTTTTGGAGTCACATGGGCAAGTCACATGTCCCTGCACGATTGAGTTCCTTACCAGCCAAACCACATTCCTGGGGAAGCTCAGATGTGTATTGGCATCCCCAAGTTCTGTTGTCTGTTAAGTGCTTCTTGATTGGGCACTTAACGTGCACATTCCTTATTCCACAAGCTGACAAAATGCTCGACTAGGCTACTTAAAATCAGGCAAGTACACAGCCAGTATTCATAACTCCAACTACAAAAATGATATATTCCTTCTATTTGTATGCATGTATCCAGTAGATCATAACCTTTGCACAGATATGTTACATGGCCTATCTAGCTATCAAGGTTCCTTCCCCACTGAACTCTAGGGTACAGATGTGGGGACCTGCATGAAAACCTCCTCAGCTTACTTTTACCAGCTTAGGTTAAAACTTCCCCAAGGGTACAAATTAATTTTACCCTTTGCCCTTGGAATTTCCACTGCCACCACCGAACATTAACTGGATTTACTGGGAAACATAGTTTGAACACGTCTTTCCCCCCAAAATCCTCCCAAACCTTGCACCCCACTTTCTGGGGAAGGTTTAGTAAAAATCCTCACCAATTAGCATAGGTGACCACAGACCCAAACCCTTGGATCTGAGAACAATGAAAAAAGCATTCCGTTTTCTTACAAGAAGACTTTTAATAGAAGTAAAGAAATCACCTCTGTAAAATCAGGATGGTAGATATCTTATAGGGTAATTGGATTCAAAACATAGAGAATCCCTCTAGGCAAAACCTTAAGTTACAAAAAAGACACACAGACAGGAATAGTCAATCTATTCAGCACAGCTATTTTCTCAGCCATTTAAAGAAATCATAATCTAACACATACCTAGCTAGATTACTTACTAAAAGTTCTAAGACTCCATTCCTGTTCTGTCCCCGGCAACAGCAGCATACAGACAGACACAGACCCTTTGTTTTTTTTTCCCTCCTCCCAGCTTTTGAAAGTATCTTGTCTCCTCATTGGTCATTTTGGTCAGGTCCCAGCGAGATTACCTTCAGCTTCTTAACCCTTTACAGGTAAGAGGATTTTTCCTCTTCCTAGCAACTTCCTAGCAGTCATCAGCTGGGACAGCCTCCCTGTTACACGGTGGAACATTCCCCTCCCGCAGGCAGATGATCACAGGACAGGAGCTGGCTTTGTCCAGCCCCTCCTGCAGGGACTTGCCATGAGTCCCAGGGCTACAGGAACTGGTTACAGCCATTTCTGCCCCCAAGGCTCCATGCTTCACTGCTACAGAGGAATTTAAGAGACTCTTATTCCCCCACTGGCCCATGTGACTTCACACACACACACACACACCCCGCCCTGGGGCTTTGAGCACAATATTCCTTCTCTCTGTTAACCAGCCTGGGGCAGATTCTGCCACATCAAAGAAATCATTCCCCAGTTGAAATGGTGCAAAATTGTGTGCCACTGTGGCAACAGTCAGCTCATCCTGCACATCACCAGTTTCCATGTGTGCCTTAGCGAAAGGGGCAAGGACTTTCTAACCACCCACCAGTTCCAATTCTGCCATTTCCCCTGGCAACAAATCCTTCTCCTGGATCAGGTCCCTTCTGACCAGAGAAATCTCTGCACCCGTGTCCCTCAATCCCAGGAGAACTTTCCCATTCAGTTTAACAGCATGCATGTGCACACTGCTTGGTTGTGTAGAAGCCCCCTTTACATATCCTATGTGTAAAGAGGCAGCAGCCTCGCTCTGACAAGCAGCAGCTTCATGTGTTACCTGCTGCCTGTTCCCACTCAGCAAAGGACATTTATTCCTCAGATGCTCAGTGGACTCACAATCCTGGCACCTCTTGGGCTCCTCTGCACATACAGGAGACTTGGGACAAGTAACAGGGGAATGGGGAGATGGACACCCCGCCTCCTTTCCCCTCAGGTAAAATGGTGATTCTGCTTCCCCCAACCCTGTGCCCCTCTGCCCCTGGTTCTTGTTTAATGGCCACTTGTGACGGCTCAAAAGAGTCTGCAAATTCAGCCATTCCACCCACTGCATCCACCTTTTTGTCCCACAAATCCTGTTTTACATCATTACTGCACATATTCAGGGATTGTTCCTGAGTAACCAAATCACACATTTCTTCCAAGTTTGCAATGCCTTTTCCCTTCACCCACTTATTGAACAAATCTCTCATTTCATTTACATAAGCCACATTACTCAATCCAGATCCCTGCTTAAAAACTCCTGAATTTAACCCCTTAGGTTTCAGGTGTAATCAGAAACTGTTTCAAAACCAGTTTCTTATATTTACCATAATTAGAAGCATCATCAATACGCATCTTATTGAATATGTCCAGAGCTCTTCAAGTCAATTTTCCTACCAATGTGCTCATTTTTTGATTGTCAGAAATTGTATGGCGGGTGCACAAAGGTGATCAAATTTTCAGTAATATCACTGAACTCATCATACCACAGACATATTCGCTCCCATATGTGTATTTTTGGGGAAGTGGGGCCAGCTGCTGGTGGGTTTTGACTCTTCCACTCCATAACAGCCAGTTCATGCTTCTGGGCCTCAATCTGGGCCTGTATTTCTCTGTCTCTTAACCCAGGGCTCATTGTAACTTGCTACCTCAGCTTCCAGAGCCCTTCTGTGCGCAGTTGCCTCTGCTTCTTTTAGCGTCAATGGAAACTCCAGGTCCTTTAACTTCTCTTCTGTTTCCTATCTGACCAGCTCTAGTTTAGCAGCTGCCTCACTGGAAGTCATTTCCCAGTTTTTTTTCTGCTGGGCCACACCCCTCTGCAGTTCACTGAAACTGAGATTCACTCAGATCAGGCTGGGCTTCTTAGTTAACAGAGACTTTCCCAGTACCCAGTATTCAGCCTTTCTGGGCAGTCAGCAACTTTGGCAGTTCTAGCTTCTTTTGATCTTCACTCTTACTTCTTTTGCTTATTTTTCTGTCCCTATTTCCCTTACCCAAAATAAGCAATCAGAAAATAACAAACCAGTAACCACTTTGGCTGTTCTCTACCCACCACAGCCAAAACTCACTGAAAATCACGACTAGAGTCTCCAAGAAATCAGCTGTGCACAGATCCTGCTTGACTGCCGCTGTGACGTGTTGGGTCCCAGAAACCTCTTTGGAACTGCCACGCGATGTGCTGAGTCTCCCTCTGAGCCTGTTTTCCCTGCCAGTACCTTACTTTCTTTGAGCTAGACACGCTTGCCTGCTGCAAACCCAGATCAAAGTCTCAACCATGTCACGCACAAGCTGCAGGTTTAACTGAAAACAGCTTAAGAAGTGCTCCTGTTTCTAACATTCAGATAGCCAGCTCCCAATGTGGTCCAAACCCCAAATAAATCCATTCTACTCTTTATAAAGCTTATATAGGGTAAACTCATGAATTGTTCACCCTCTATAACACTGATAGAGCGTTATGCACAGCTGTTTGCCCGCCCCCGGTATTAATATATACTCTGGGTTAATTAATAAGTTAAACGTGATTTTATTAAATACAGAAAGTAGAATTTAAGTGGTTCCAAGTAATAACAGACAGAACAAAGTGAATTGCCAAAGAAAATAAAATAAAACATGTCAGTGTAAGCCTAATACAGTGAAAACTAAATGCAGGTAAATCTCACCCTCAAAGATGTTGCAGTAAGCCTGTTTTACAGATGAGACTTCCTCCTAGTGTGGGTCCAGCAATCACTCACACCCCTGTAGTTACCATCCTTTGTTCCAGTTTCTTTCAGGGATAGCCCCTTGGGGTGGAGGAGCTATCTTTTGTGCCAGCTGAAGACAAAAAGGAGGGATTTCCCCAGGGGCTTATATAGTCTCTCTCTTGTGGGTGGAAACCCCTTCCCCTCTCCTCTGCAGAATCTAGCTCCAAGATGGAGTTTTGGAGTCATATGGGCAAGTCACATGTCCATGCATGACTCAGTTCCTTACACAACAATGCTACATTCCCAGGAAAGCTCAGATGTGGATTGGCATCTCTCAAAGTTAATTTTTAGCTTAAGTGTTTCTTGATTGGGCACTTACAGAGAATAGTCTTTTCTCAAGAAGCTGTCCAACTGCTTCACTGATGCTACTTAAAATCAAACAAGTACATAGTAAATAGGATGAATATATCCAGTAGATCATAATCTTTGCAGAGATATGTTACCTGGCCTATCTACCATAAAACATATTCCAGTTATGTCGTATTTACAGGCATGAGACTATTTCTATAAAAAATTATGGGATGCAATGCCACACTCTATTTCACGGAGTATAAAGTATAGGAAATAAATAAAATTTAAAAAAGAATCAGAAGGGAGCTGACGGAGATATCGGAGATACTTTGTTGCAAAATCTGCAGAGATGCTGCAGAGATCTTGAGTGTTAATCACCAGTTTGGGGAATATCCTCTTTTTTGCAGTCCACCCTGACCTTGGCATTTTTAGTGAGGACTGCCCCAAGCACCTGCGGGTCACAGGAAGCACAGAAGCCAGGAGAAGGAGTTATGAGCATGACTCTTAGAGGAAGTAGGAGCATAGTGTTTCCTGGGCACAGACCTGGGGTGACAGACTTTGGATACAGAGAATGCTGGTTGTTTGTTGTTTCTAGTGGTGTTCAGGGAAGCAGGACTTTGTGAACATTCTCTGTAACCCCTCGCCCACAGATTATACCAAAGAATATAGCTGACTTGGATCGTCAATTTTTCCTCCTAATACAATCGACCCTGCAATGCCTCACAGGTTGGCACCACTTCGTAAAAGGGGGCACCGATATGCCATGGAGCACTGATAATACCAGCCAAGCCTGAAGACAAGGAAGGGATAATTTCTGCTACCATAGTGAAGAAGGGAAGAGTCATTACTGGGCCTGCCTTGGATCTCCTTGTGGAGAGGTGATGTTACTACAATGTCCTTGTGCATCTGCAGCCATGGATCACTGCATGGGCCCATCCCTTGGGGGACCTATACTTTCATGTCAATTGAACACTGCTGTCAGTCAGCACTGCACCTTTGGTGTGACTGGGATATTTTCTAGGTTGGTGGTTGTGACATACCAGGGTCCAACCCAGACTAATCAGCATCTGTGTCACACCTGCCTGCAATCTTGCAATGCCTTGCTGAAGTGGCTTCCACCGGGGCCACTCACAAACAACGTCTAGCATGAAAATCGTACCTGAGGCATGTGTGTGTAACTGCAGCCTGGCCAGGAATAGTTGGGTTCCACTCAGGCTCTTACCATCCTTGCTTATACTGCAAGGTGACCCCAACACACTCCCCACTCTTCGATTTCCCTCCAGAAATGTACGTCCTGTCCTGCCCAGTCCTCTCCTGGACAATACAAGCAACACTATCCATTATTTCTTTAATAGCACTACAATGCCTGCCTCTTAGCTTCTCAAACACTTCTATTTAAGCACACTGGATTAGATAAAATAATAAAAATCAAAGTTTACTGACTACAACGATAACAAATAACACAGTAAGTACAAGTTGGTCAAATTAATCCCCAGGGCACCAATTAAGCGAGGGTAGCTTTGGTTCGCATACTGCATTAATTAGGTGTTGTGTCTCTCTGAGCTCAGGTATTCCCAGTTCCTTCAGGAATCAGCCATAGATCACACATCTCAGTATAAAACTGCCCGAATGCTCCTAATTGGCAGTTTCGTTCGATGAAGAAACACCAACGCATCTCTCTCTCTCTCTCTTCTCAGCAGGTATGTGCTATTGTCCTGAATTTGAATCACACACGCAGACACCATTGGGATCAGCAGGTATTGAATTCCAGACCTCCAGAACCAAAAGCCTCAGCCCCAACTCCGACCCCTTCAGCGAAAGGAGCAACCTCCTTGGTTGGAAAAAAATAGGCAATGACCTAGTCACTGAAGCCAGGGCTTCCCATTATGTATCTGGGTTTTCATACAGGCTCCAGTAAATGCCAAACAGCTTAATTAGCACAGTGAGCAACTTTACCCCAATAATGGCATGTCAAGCCACAGAGCTCCCCTTGCCCAAAGAGGTTGGAAAGATTGACACTCCTTTACTCTCACCCCTTCTCTAGCTAAGGAATCATCTCTTCAGACTGATTCTCTCCCAGCAGAGTCACAGGTCACTGTTTTTTGTTGAGGATTAGTGAACAGGAGTGTTTGTATGGGGGGCATGATTAACCTGCGTGTCATTATATTTGCACAGTGTCTGCATTTTATGGAACACCTGGAATGACTGGCTGTGAACATCTGGCTCTGTGAACTAAGCCTTTCCCTGAGCGGGTACTGATGCCCCTTAAGAAACTGATCTCCATTTATCTTCGCTTACTTAATTACAGAGAAGGGACAGGTTTTCCGCACCATTCACCTGCCTGCATCTCTGTAGCAGCCTGATCTCTGTTGAGAGGGTATGGAAAAGGGAAATCACTCAGAGGCAACTGAATTCATTCTCTCAGGACTGACAGATCGTCCAGAGCTGCAGGTCCCCCTCTTTGTGGTGTTCCTATTGATTAATGGTATCACCCTGGTGGGGAATGGGGGCATGATCTTGTTAATCACGATTGATCCCCGACTGCACACACCCATGTACTTTTTCCTCAGGAATTTGTCTTTCTGTGACCTCTGCGTTTCCTTGATAATTTCCCCTAAGATGCTGCTGAATTTCTTAGCCGACAGGAAAAACATTTCTTACACTGCCTGCGCTGTGCAAATGTTTCTCGTTATCATTTTTGGAGATCTTCAGGGCCTCTTGCTGGCTGTGATGGCATATGACCGTTATGTGGCCATCTGTAACCCGCTGCTCTATACGGTGAGCATGTCCAGGCAGCTTTGTATACTGCTGGTGGCAGGGGTGTACGCTGTGGGGGTGCTGGATTCAGTGTTAAACACATGTTTTACATTTCGGCTGTCATTCTGCAGCTCCAACATCATCAATCATTTCTTCTGTGACGTCCCTGCACTGTTGGCGCTCTCCTGTTCTGACACCCACATCAATGAGATTGTGATCTTTGCTTTCATCAGCTGCATTCAAGTGATCAGCTTTGTGACTATCCTCCTCTCCTATGTCTATATCACCTCCACCATCCTGCAGATGCGCTCCGCCGATGGCTGGCGCAAAGCCTTCTCCACCTGCACTTTCCACTTAACCTCTGTGGTCCTGTTTTATGGCCCCCAACTCTTCATGTATTTACGTCCCACCTCCAGCTATTCCATGGATACAGACAAAGTTACTGTCGTGTTTTACACGCTGGTGATCCCCATGTTGAACCCCCTCATCTACAGCCTGAGGAACACAGAGGTGAAGGACGCCCTGAGGATAGCAATGAATAAACTCCAAAGCAATTCTTGAATCTGTTTAATTCAGTACTGGTTTAGCAGTGGGGAGTGGAAACAGGTGAATTCAATTCCCAGCCCATTTCAAAATAATTTCAGAGAGTGCATGGTAATTTTTTTCATTATTGTATAGTTATTATTACTAATTTGTTTGTATTCCAACAGGGTCTGCAGGCCACAACAGAGATCAGTGGACAAAACAAGGGAAGCATCACAGGAAATGCAGGAAACCCAAGTCCATAGTGTGCTGGGTTCGTTCACAGAGACCCTCATTGGAAATGTCACCTCATGTGCTGAAATGACCTCTGAGTCCATTTTCCCTTCAAGCCTGGGCCTCTAGAACCCTGCCTTGTTGAGCCAGACACACTCGCGAGCTGCAACACAGACCTAGGATCTGGGTGATGCCCCCAAAGGTGCAGATCTAGACTGAAACCTGCTCAGCAGGACACCTGTCTCCAAAACACAGATACCCAGCTCCAAATAGGATCTAAACTCCAAATAAATCTGTTTTACTCTCTATAAAGCTTGTACAGATAAAATGATAAATGCTTGCCCTTTATATCACTGCAGGAGAGATATGCACAGCTGTTCCCCCGCCCCCTCCCCCCCCCCCGCCCAGGTAACAAGTACTTCCACTGAGTTTATAAATAAACAAAAGTGATTTTATTAAGTATAAAAAGTAGGATTTAAGTGTTTTTAAGTAGTAAGAGACAGAACAAAGCAAAATAAAACAAAACACTAAGATTAATACACTCGGAAATCAGTCACAAATGTTCCAGTTTTTCTCAGGAGAGAGGACTGTTGACTGCATGCAGTGAAAGGTTTGAATAAGCCAGATGAACACCATTTCCTCTCTATCATCCTTCTTTATTAATTTATTCCAATCCACCACAAATGGTATATATCACCACACATTTATTTATTGTCATAACTCGTTTTGTTTCCTTCTTTCAGCCCGTCCGGGAGCAACGATAATATTTGATAATAAAGTTACAGGTCAATAAACACTCGTCTTTCTCATGTTCTGTCCCACTTTCTGGAAGAATGAAAAAGCTGTGGAAAGAGGTGCAGCCAGTTAAAATGGATCTCAGCATCTGCTCTGCTGCTGAGATAATGTTATTGGCTTTCCCTGTGGTGCTGTTTCTGTACATGGAATGTTGGTGCCATTCACAGAACAGGGTGTGGAAAAAATGATCTGTGACCTAAAGCTGAAAACAATCTGTCATAAATACAAAGGGAAGGTAAACACCTTTAAAATCCCTCCTGGCCAGAGGAAAAATCCTTTCACCTGTAAAGGGTTAAGAAGCTAGGATAACCTCGCTGGCACCTGACCAAAATGAGCAATGAGGAGACAAAATACTTTCAAAAGCTGGCAGGAGGGTGAAAAACAAAGGGTCTGTGTCTGTCTGAGTGATGCTTTTGCTGGGGAAAGAACAGGAATGGAGTCTTAGAACTGAGAAAGTAATCTAGCTAGATATGTTTTAGATTATGATATCTTTAAATGGCTGAGAAAATAAGCTGTGCTGAATGGAATGGATATTCCTGTCTGTGTGTCTTTCTGTTACATAAGGTTTTGCCTAGAGCTATTCTCTATGTTTTGAATCTAATTACCCTGTAAGGTATTTACCATCCTGATTTTACAGAGATGATTTTTTTTTTTACTTCTATTAAAAGTCTTCTTGTAAGGAAACGGAATGTTTTTTCATTGTTCGCTTTCCTAATAAAATAAACCCAGATAAACGTTTGGTGGTGGCAGTGGAAGTCCAAGGGCAAAGGGTCAAATAGTTTGTACCCTGGGGAAGTTTTAACCTAAGCTGGTAAAAGTAAGCTTAGGAGGTTTTTATGTAGGTCCCCACATCTGTACCCTAGAATTCAGAGTGCGGAAGGAACCTTGACACAATCGTATCTGATTTCAAGACCCATCATCTTTCTGGGCTCATGGATCTTGACCTCCTCCCTGGATTGGAACTGGTGATGCAAAGGGGAAAGGCACCTTGTCTCAGCCTCAAAACCTTCAGCCTTTCCCTTTCCCCAAAACTGTCTTTCCTAAAATCCTTACACTTTAACCCCACCCGCTTTGCTCAGCAATTATTTCACTGCTTCAATTCTGCAGAACAGGTCAACACACATCAGAGTGAGGAGAGAGACTTTTTTTTTTAACTTGATATCACTGTAAAGGCGGTACTGACCTACGGGGCATTTTAACTGGTTTGTCCACTTTGTGGCAGAGAAGAAGAATGAACCCAGGTCTGCTGAGTCCGAGTCCAGCAGACCATCTGCCCTCCTTGGATCAGGAAGAGATGGATGAACTGATTCCTTTCCTACCCAAAAGAATCTGCTATCCTGTGATGCTACATCTTTAAATAAATACACATTGGGTCAAATTTAATACCCCAAACCAAAAGCTCATGCATGTCCCATTATAAGAGCCTAAGAAGATTAAGAATGGCCATACTGAGTTAGAGCAAAGGTCCATCCAGCCCAGTATCCCGTCTACCAACAGTAACCAATGCCACGTGCCCCATAGAGAGTGAACCTAACAGGTAATGATCAAGTGATCACTCTCCTGCCATCCATATCCACCCTCTGACTAACAGAGGCTTGGGACACCATTCCTTACCCATCCTGGCTAATAGTCATTAATGGACTTAACCTCCATGAATTTATTCAGTTCTCCTTTAAAACCTGTTATAGTCCTAGCCTTCACCACCTCCTCAGGCAAGGAGTTCCACAGGTTGACTGTGCGCTGTGTGAAGAAGAACTTCCTTTTATTTGTTTTAAACCTGCTGCCCATTAATTTCATGTGATGGCCCCTAGTTGTTATATTATGGGAAAAAGTAAATAATTTTCCCTTTTTCACTTTCTGCACACCACTCATGAATTCATATACCTCTATCATATCCCACCTTAGTCTCCTCTTTTTCTAGCTGAAAAGTCCTAGCCCCTTTAATCTCTCCTCATATGGGACCCGTTCCAAACTCCTTATCATTTTAGTTGCCCTTCTCTGAAACTTTTCTCATGCCAGTATATGTTTTTTGAGATGAGGAGACCACATCTGTACACAGTATTCAAGATGTGGGCATACCATGCATTTATATAAGGGCAATAAGATATTCTCCATCTTAAGCTCTACCCCTTTTTAATGATTCCTAAAATCCTGTTTGCTTTTTTGACTGCCACTGAACACTGTGTGGACGTCTTCAGAGAACTATCCACGATGACTCCAAGATCTTTTTGCTGATTAGCTGTAGCTAAATTAGCCCCCATCATATTGTGTGTATAGTTGGCATTATTTTTTCCAATGTGCATTACTTTACATTTCTCCATATTACATTTAATTTGCCAATTTGTTGCCCAAGTTTTGTGAGATCTTTCTGAAGTTCTTCACAGTCTGCTTTGGTCTTATCTATCTTGAGCAGTTTAATATCATCTGCAAACTTTGCCAAGTCACTGTTTATGTCTTTCTCCATATCGTTTATGAATAAGTTGAATAGGATTGGTCCTCGGACTGACCCTTGGGGAACACCACCAGTTACCACTCTCCATTGTGAAAATTTACCATTTATTCCTACCCTTTGTTCCCTGTCTTTTAACCAGTTCTCAATCCATGAAAGGATCTTCCCTCTTAACCCATGACAACTTAATTATCCCTTACATCTGTTTTGTACCCATGTCTGTTGCTATAGGACGTTATATCTCATTGGCTTAGCCAGTCCCCTTGTTGTTCTGCAGTTCCTCACTTGTGACTCTTTAACACGTTAATCAAGAGATTCACTGAGCAAGAACCTCATGCAGAGATGATGATGAAAATGTAGGAGATGAGGATAACGAGGACGGAGATGATTTCCACAGAGCTACCATAGTTATAGAGAAGGAGTTGATTGAGGGAAGTGTCAGAGCATAAGAACTTGAGGAGCTGTCTGGGATCCCTCCCCACTCTGAACTCTAGGGTACAGATGTGGGGACCCGCATGAAAGACCCCCAAAGCTTATTTTTACCAGCTTAGGTTAAAACTTCCCCAAGGCACAAATTCTCCCTTGTACCTTGGATTAGGTAAATGCTGCCACCACCTAGTGATTCAACAAACATTTAGGGAGGGCCACTTGGACCCCTCTCTTCCCTCTAATATACCCCCAAGCCCTACACCTCCACTTTCCTGGGGAGGCTTGAGAATAAACAGGATGACCACAGACCAACCTTGGGTTTTTTAGGACAGAGAACTTTATTAGAAAGAAAAAAAGGTAAAAGAAGCACCTCCGTAAAATTAGAATGGAAGATAATCTCACAGGGCAATTGGATTCAAAACACAGAGGATTTGCCTCTAGGCAAAACCTTAATGATACAAAAAGAAAAAAAAACATAACAAGGAATACACCTTCCTTTCAACACAGAGAAAATCACAAGCCAAAACAAAAGATAATCTAATTCATCCCCTTGCTAGTGCTTACTAATTCTATAGGAGTTGAATTGCTTGCTTTCTTGATCTGACTCCAGCAAGAGCCACACAGAACAGACAGAACAAATCCACCCCCACCCCCGGACCAGATTTGAAAGTATCTTGTCCCCTTATAGGTCATCATGGTAAGGTGCCAGCCACATTACCTGAGCTTCTTAACCCTTTACCGGTAAGAGGATTTTGTGCCTCTGGCCAAGAGGTATTTTATAGTACTGTATACAGAAAGGTGGTTACCCTTCTGTCATAAATATAAAGGGAAGGTTAAACCCCTTTAAAATCCCTCCTGGCCAGAGAAAAAATCCTCTCACCTGTAAAGGGTTAAGAAGCTAGGATAAGCTTGCTGGCACCTGACCAAAATGACCAATGAGGAGACAAGATGCTTTCAAAAGCTGTGGGGAGGGAAAAACAAAGGGTCTGTCTGTGTGATGCTTTTGCCGGGGACAGAACAGGAATGGAGTCTTAGAACTTAGTAAGTTATCTAGCTAGATATGTGTTAGATTAGGATTTCTTTAAATGGCTGAGAAATTAAGTTTATAGAATCATAGAATATCAGGGTTGAAGGGTCCTCAGGAGGTCATCTAGTCCAACCCCCTGCTCAAAGCAGGACTGATCCCCAATTAAATCATCTCAGCCAGGACTTTGTCAAGCCTGACCTTAAAAACTTCTAAGGAAGGAGATTCCACCACCTCCCTAGGTAACACATTCCAGTGTTTCACCACCCTCCTAGTGAAAAAGTCGTTCCTAATATACAAGCTAAATCTCCCCCACTGCAACTTGAGACCATTACTCCTTGTTCTGTCAACTGCTACCACTGAGAACAGTCTACAGCTATCCTCTTTGGAACCCCCTTTCAGGTAGTTGAAAGCAGCTATCAAATCCCCCCTCATTCTTCTCTTGCATACACTAAACATCCCCAGTTCCCTCAGCCTCTCCTCATAACTCATGTGTTCCAGTCCCCTAATCATTTTTGTTGCACTCCGCTAGACTCTTTCCAATTTTTCCACATCCTTCTTGTAGTGTGGGGCTCAAAACTCGACACAGTACTCCAGAGGAGTCCTCACCAGTGTGGAAGAGAGGGGAACGATCACGTCCCTTGATCTGCTGGCAATGCCCCTACTTATATATCCCAAAATGCCATTGGCCTTCTTGGCAACAAGGGCACACTGTTGACTGAACTGAATGTTCAGTTGTGATGAATGGAATGGATATTCCTGTCTGTGTGTCTTTTTGTAACTTAAGGTTTTGCCTAGAGGGATTCTCTACATTTTGAATCTATTTATCCTGAAAGGTATTTCCCATCCTGATTTTACAGAGGTGATTCTCTTTATTGTTACTTCTGTTAACATTCTTCTTTTCAAGAAGTGAATGCTTTTTTGTATTGTTCTTAAGATCCAAGGGTTTGGGTCTGTGGTCACCTGTGCAAATTGGAGAGGATTTTTACCAAACCTTCCCCAGGAAGTGGCGTGCAAAGGTTGGGAGGATTCTGGGGGGAAAGACATTTCCAAACAACACTTTCCTAATAAAATAAACCCGGATAAACATTTGGTTGTGGCAGTGGAAGTCCAAGGGCAAAGTGTAAAATAGTTTGTACTTGGGAAAGTTTTCAGTAAGCTGGTAAAAGTAAGCTTAGGAGGTTTTCATGCAGGTCCCCACATCTGTACCCTCGAGTTCAGAGTGGGGAAGGAACCTTGATACCTTCCATTTATATTTATGACAGAAGCTGAGGTGGGTCTTCCCACCCCGTTTCCTTCCTGTGACTGGGGGTGTTAACAGGCCACTTGACCTTGAATTGTCCCTTGAAATACGTGTGAACTACTTAAACAAAACAATCTGTTCCACCTTGTATTTACTTGTGATATTCTGAATTAGTTGCCCAGACCTGAAGAACAGCTCTGTGTCAGCTCAAAAACTTGTTTCTGTCACCAACAAAAGTTGGTCCAAGAAAAGCTATTACCTTTTCCACCTTGTCTCTGTACAGTTCTGGTCAATTATTATACCAGCATCCCTTTGCTCTCAATGGCTAAGGTCATGTCTACACTAGAGAGCTTACAGCAGCACAGATGTACTAATGCAGCTGTGCTGCTGTATGATCGCTCATGTAGCTGCTCTGTGCTGATGTGAAAAAGCTCTCCTCTTGGCCTAATAAAACCGCCTCCATAAGTGACAGTGGTTATGTCAGTGGGAGGGCTTCTGCTACCAACATAGAATCATAGAAGATTAGGGTTGGAAGAGACCTCTGGAGGTCATCTAGTCCAACCCCCTGCTCAAAGCAGGACAAATCCCCAATTTTTGTCCCAGATCCCTAAATGGCCCCCTCAAGGGTTCAACTCAAAACCCTGGGTTTAGCAGGCCAATGCTCAAACTACTAAGCTATCCCTCCCCCCATTAAATAAATAAATGAATAAATAAATTTTAAAAAGTGATGTTAACTCAAAGACGATCAGATATAAGGCGTCCAATGCCATTTCTGTGTGGGGTGATGCTAGCTTAAGTAGTGTCATTTTTATATGTGTATAATACAGTGATGATGTGGTTCTGGATTCATATCTGAAGGATGAAATCTGTTCTGTTGCTTTCCTAAAGGTTATTACTCCCGGATGCCTGCAGGACAGTACCAGTGTGGCATTGCTGACCCAAAGAGTATCAAGCCTTTTAATTATTAATAACTATCAGTATTATCTGCAGTGTTGTTGTGCCCATGTTGGTCCCAGGATACGCCCACGTCATTCTGAATGGTTTCTTGCAAAAATTGTAATGAGCCATGAGGGCATCTTGAATATCCGCAAAGACTCACGATGAGGTCTTCAGCACAGTAAAAACAGGTCAACATAAGAATGGCCAGACTGGGTCAAACCAAAGGTCCATCTAGCCCAGTCTCCTGTCTTCCAACAGTGGCCAATGCCAGGTGCCCCAGAGGGAATGAACAGAACAGATCATCTCAAGTGATCCATCTCCTGTCACCCATTGCCAGCTTCTGGCAAACAGAGGGTTAGGGATGCCATTCCTACCCATTCTGGAATCATTCCTGCCCATCCTCAGGACCATACTGTCTGAGCAGAATGAGATTCCCTTTAAGTTTAATCCATGGCTTGACTGCTACTGCTCCCCAAGCCTGCTGCTGGAAGGTTGTACATTCGTGCATGTGTGTGAATGCACACACACACACACAAAGCCAGTGTAATACAGAGGCATAAGGCCTAGTAATTGTTCAGTTACTAACACCACGTAATTCCTGTGTCTCTTATTCACTGAGAGAATTTTGAGAGTCGGCACCACTGTGAGGTAAGTGCACCTAAGGTTTGTAAAGCTTCAATCCTGTAGGGGAGAACCTGTGTGGTGTCGCTCACCTAAAAATCATTAGGCCTCAGGATACACAAAAGAAATGGCATGAGTGAAGGAACCAGCAGAGGCTGTCCAGAAGGCTTTAGAGGTGATGGTCTCCAGCCTAGTAACAGTTTGGATTCTCCTGTATGTTTAAGACCTAGTTTTTTGACGAGTACATGTCGCAGGCACAAAGAACCCTGAAATCATACTGATCTTTGCCCAGAAGCATCACACAGGTACAGCCATGTAAGCCTCATTCCTAATATTTCTGGGGCTAGCAACCCCACACAGAACCTGCTGGCCAGACAGACAACCTAACAATTACTGGGTTCGAGACACCTCATAAACCCTGCCCTGCAGTCATTAGCCTTCGTCACCTTGGAGCTATTAATACCACAAAAAGAAAAGGAGTAATACCACAAAGACACCGATGGGCATGTGTAATGAGGCTTTCCTGTGAAAGGAGGACTCACACGTTCAACAAAGATCAAACTGAAGACATCCAAAGATGTTTTTAGCTAAATGAAAGTAATATGCTTTTATAGTGGTTGGGAACTGTCACTATCATTAATTCAGTGTATTTCACAAGCATCTGTTTTAATCTTCAAGCTACCAACTTCACAAAAAGACACTTCCCAGGAAGGAAAAGGTTTAATAATCTTTGAAATAGTGGCACAACAGAGCAAACATCAGGCTTTATCACCTTAAAGTTAGCAACACAACACAAGATGGCCCTGTCTACAAAATTCTTATATCTTTAGGCTAGAAACACCAGAAAGGCCTAGTTTCAGAGTAGCAGCCATGTTAGTCTGTATCCGCAAAAAGAAAAGGAGGACTTGTGGCACCTATGAGACTAACAAATTTATTTGAGCAGAAGCTTTTGTGAGCTACAGCTCACTTCATCGGATGCAAAGGCCTAGTATCTGTTTGGTTAGTCTCATGACCCAACACATCTTTTCGTGCATAAATTGCTGGAGAGGCTTGAGGCTAACTATGTTGCACAGGCATAAAGTCAACTAAATCTTTAGGATTAAATAATAAGGATCGTCGCATGTGATCGTCTGCCGTAAAAATAATAGGGGCTAGATGGGTGAGATAATATCTTTTCTTGGACCAACTTCTGTTGGTGAAAGAGACAAAGCTCCCAGAGAGCACTGTTTCAGGTCTGGGAAAGGTACGCAGCGTCAAAGCTAAATGGAAGGTGGAACAGATTGTTAAATATAAAGAATGAACTCTTGTTAAGAATTCATTAAGAAACAATTGAAATGAAGTGTTTTGGTGGCATTGGACTGGGAACATTTTGATTTTCTGTTCCAACATGACTTTTGGTTTCCCCCTTAGGACACTAGCCTATGTGTTACCTATGTGGTATGGCTCTCCTAAATATTGTGAGGCCTTGAGCCTAGGTGGGAGTAGCTGTGTGGTATTTCTCCCCTAAATATTATTAGGACTTAAGCCTAGATGGGAGTGTCTGTGTGGTGTTGCTCTCCTAAATATTATGAGGACTTTAGCCTTGATGGAAGCACCTTTGAGGTATAACTGACCTAAAGATTACTAGGCCACAAACCTCTATGTCAATTCTTGTATAGCATTCCTCACTTAAAAATGATTAGGCGCCTCATAACTGCCAGGCAGGGCCTGTGAAATATTGCTCTCCTAAAGTGTATGAAGTCACCAGCCTGTATAGCCGTACCTGTGTGGTGTTGCTCACCCAAGTATTATTAGGCCATATGCCTGCACGGCATTATGCATCTAGAGATGATTAGGCTTCAAGTAGTCGTTGTGTGGTTGTGACAGATGTTTTCCAAGGATTTTGAATTAAGGTGAAATATCTTTGGAGTCCATTGTATTAACTACAAAGCTCATGCAGTAATGTGGGCCTGGATGATCAAAGCGCCATATTGAACAAGGTGGCAGACAAGAATGGTCTTTTAGGACAATACATGTGAAGCGGATTTCATGGCAAATATCTAAGGAGAGGTGAATGCAAATTTCCCACCTCCAGTTATGCAAAAACCCAGCTTATTGAAGCTATGGCCTGAAGAGTGGGGCTTTGTCTGCTGACTACCTGTTCTCAAAGGCAAAAGATCAGTGGCCCAAGCTGTACAAAGGATAGACTGACCTATTCACAGGGGAGGGAGTTCTGAGCTGAGGCCTTTATGAACTTGTAGTCACAGGGAAAACCCCGAAGTGTGGTTTGAAAGACTGACTCCTACCAGAGCCCCTGCTGGATTTGGGAGGTGATTTCAGGTAAGCTCATTAGCAGGTGTGTACCTTCTCTTATTGTTTTTAATATGTTTTCTCTGTAATAATTTCACCTTAAGAATACATGTGCCAGCTTTTCAAGGTCTGTGTAGTAATTTATAACAGCTGGCAATTACACTGTTCATAATCCTTCTGATGAGAAAGCAAAGCACAGAAGCTGGCCTGTTTAGGCAGTCTGATTTGCAGGGGATATCACAGTGTAGGCAGGGGACTGGAAAATTCCCAGTTAGGCGGGGGAGAGATACAAATCTCTGTCTAAGAGAGGTGTTGGCTGAGGAGCTGGGGGCCTAGAATGGATGCCCTTGGTGGACCAGTAGGGTAACGAGATGTCCCGATTTCATAGGGACAGTCCCGATTTTGGGGTCCTCTTCTTATATGGGCTCCTCTTACCCCCCACCCCCTGTCCCGGCTTCAAAAACAGACTCCAATGAGAAACTGCAGAACTGGAATTAATTTGCAAACTGGACACCATCAAATTAGGCCTGAATAAAGACCAGGAGTGGATGGGTCACTATAAAAACTAATTTCCCCCTACTGTTACTCACATCTTCTTGTCAGTAGTTTGAAATGGGCTACTCTGTCTCCATTGGCCCCATTACCACTTCAAAAGTGATTTTCCTCCCTTGGTATTCTACTGTTCAGATTAGCCCACTTCCACTTCAACTGAATTGTCTCGTTAGCACTGACCCTCCACTTGGTAAGGCAAGTCCCATCTTTTCATGGACTGTGTATATATACCAGCTGACTGTTTTTTCCACTCCATGCATCTAATGATGTGGGTTTTAGCCCATGAAAGCTTATGCCCAGATAAATGTGTTCATTGCTAAGGTGCCACAAGCACTCCTCGCTATTTTTATATAAATCCTGCTTCTCTTTTGACAGGACTCTTTGGGTTGAAGAAGCCTCTCAGAATCCCCTAAGTTAGGACAGCAATCATCAAACTTATTCATTTATCTCTGGGAGCTGCTAATTTCAATGAATATTTGCAGTGTCTTTGAAACACATTCCGATTTTAATGATGCACAGTGGACCTACTTTAACCACACTTCCAAACTTGCTTGCCAAGTTACGCAATCTCAGTTTGGCAGGCAAAAACTTTCTCCTCATCCCCACCGAGAGCCTATTAAAATGGTCAGAAGCTAAAACTGTTTCTGCAGAGATGGGTCAATGCCACTAAATTGATCGCCTGAGGCCCTGGAAGTGTAACCTCCCTGGAATTTGCATTTTTGTTTTGTTGCTGGAGCCAGGGTGATTATTTTGAACCAGCACACATAATCTCCAGAGTGCATTACCTTGTTCCTTACAGAGGAATTAAATAAATTTCCGCAGAGAATTCCCTATGAGGGACTATACAGAGACAGAGACTAATTATATGATTTGTAACTGAAAAACTGCACAGAAGATACATTTGAAATTCAGAGCTGTTGTTCCAGTATCAATATTAATATCAGTCAAATATTACTATTAATTCTACTAATGTCAGACCTACATATCCACCTCTCTCTCTGTAGCCCACACACCCTCTGCCCAGACCTTGGAGACCAGGACACACACATCTTGACTGGATGCACCTTAATACCGTGGGGAAACAGCGAAAGAATATGGACAGAATAAACATGTTTTAAACTGAAACTGCAATCACAGCCACAGGTTACGAAACAGGCTCTCCCATAGGGTAGAATAATTCCCTGCGCTGCAGGAATGATTGGAATAGTCTGACCTGTGGCATGCAGTACATGAGACTAACTGATAATCATGACCTCTTCTGGCCTTAAAATCTACGGACCCATGTACAGACATAATTTCCTGTTTAAAAATAATGCAAAGAGAAGCCTCTGTGTTCAGAACTGTTTGGGTGAATTCAGAGCAGAATGAACATAAATTAAAACCAGTTGCTAAAGACAGAAAAGAATATTTTGAAAATCCACCCACTCCCCAAATAGACAGTGCACTTCATTTTGATCTGTCGCAATTGTGCTGGCATTTCTATTTCTACTCCTGGATCCCCTGGCCTTCCAGTCCTGTCCATCTCATCTCGAATCTACAGGATTCCCACACATGCCCCCAGCTCTGCATCCAATCCTAATGTGCACCCTTTGGTTTTCATTACATTAAATACGTAGCATATGCGCACACACACACACACACACAAACAGACACACACAATCTCTACCAACACACTTTAGTTGAGAGGATAGATAGCTGAGCATTTAGGGGGCCTGTGGCAGGGCAGGGAGGCTAGCCGTAGTTGGGGCAAAGACACAATTGGAGGCTGGGGACTGGCTAGAGCATCATTTCGGGTACGAGCCTGTTAGATGAGGTGGGTTCATGTCCCTGCCCCCCGTCAATGAGATTTTGACAGTCAATAGTATTTACATTTCTAAGTGCCCCAAAACCTTTTTGAAAATGGTATTGGAGCAACATAACCTAGGAAGGGTGTGACACCCAAAGACGTTGTTGACTGATGTGTGCAGGCAGCAGCAGAGGGCGCCAGAGAGCTACCTCCGCCTGCAACACCAACTCCAGATGGCAAGGGGCTCCAACACTGTGAGAATAGGAGCCACATAAGGAACTTAGCTAGCGAGACCTGACCTGTCATAACCCCTCTAATTCTTTGCCTGGAGCCCCTGGAATTGCAGTCATAGCCTGTCCACACAGCTCTGCCCATGCCCCTCAATCCTGTTGTGCTACAGCCCCCCCACCCTTATGTTTCAGTCTTTGCCCCCCACCGCACCTCATACGGCTCTGCTAAAGTCTTTTCCATAAAATATTCCATGCGTAAGTGCACTGAATTCGTTTCAGCTGATGAAGCCTTAGCTGCAATGTAATGGAACTCATTGGCAGAACTGTTGATACACGGTGAGCTTTGTGTACTGAATGGGGGCTGTTTTTTCCTGCAATCTCCATCCTAAAGAAAGTCTAAAGTCCCCAGGTCATTTCCTTCCTGGAAGCTCGTTAGTCTGCTCATTGGTTCCAAGCTCACTGTGGACCAATGCTGACCAAGGAAGCACCGCATGGACTGAGTGTACTTCCACTCCCTGCACCTGATGAGGTTGGTTATAGCCCACGAAAGCTTATCCCTAAATAAATGTGTTAGTCTCTAAGGTGCCACAGGTCTCCTCGTTGTTTCTGAGTGTACTGAATTCCTCTGCTCCTACACTACCCCTGTGCATCTGAGAGGCACCACACAGATGAGGGAATGTGTAGCAAAGCATGTCTGGGGACAGGAGTGGGAGTGTGTGTTATGGTGTTGGGCCCTATAGAGATAGTGTATTGAACCTGCAGCTCATGGTCAGGCCCCACCTCCCACCCCACTCCGGAATTAGCTGGAGGAAAAGGATTAGGCCACAGCTCATTCTGGGAGGGATCTGGTTCATGTATGTCCACCAGAGGGCGCTGTCTCTACCCAAGTTCTGCATTGTGACAGTGGAGGGATCCGTGTGAACAGGCAAGGCGGTGACACCCAGAGGGCAGGAGAGACGAGGCTCAGCCAGGGAACTGCTGAGAATGTACAGGGGCTGGCCAGAGGCAGCAGCCTGGGAGACGCCTGTGGAAGGACAAGTCGCAGGCAGCCTGAGAGCAGGGCCAGAGGCCAGGGACAGGAAGTTGTCAGCAGAGCATGAAAGCACCTGAGCCTCTCAGAAGGCGAATTGTTTAATGGGGACCCACCAAGGGACGGAGAACCCCTGAAGAGCCTAGTGTTTGGGGGGCCCACTGCGCTGACCTCTGTGCTCATGGTAAATGGAGCTCACTAGAAGGGACTGGTAAACTCGCAAAAACACCCTCCAGCGGGGACAGTAGATTTGATCGCAGCAAAGGAAGAGCTGGACTGTTCTTACAGGTATTTAGGTGCCTAATTCACATTGAAATCAACGGGGCCCAGACATGAAATCAACAGACCTATTAGCTTCAGTGGGACTTACCAAAGGCCCATAGGGAACAGCACCTCCTCACATCCAGGTCCAGTCATTTCTGCTGCCTTCTAAGAGGGAGGGCGAGCATGAGCCTATCTCCCCCCTACTTCTCCCCCACTTTTGGGGAATAGCTTGCAGCCAAAAGGGGATGAGCAGGGAGCGATGCTTGGACTCAGGAAAGCAAAGAGAATGCAGTCGTGCCTGGTATCTGTGCAGGGGTGCTACAGTGGACACTTTCCTGGCACTGTCTCCTTAACCCTGCACATTCAAGCAAGGACAATGTGACCATTTGCAGGCAACTACTCCCCTAGAAACTTAGCTGTGCACAAATCCCAAGGCCTAGAAAACACATCCTGCACCAAAACTGTGTGTCATAATTGGTTATAGGACCCAAGACCTTCAGCACCAAAGCACAGGCCCTTGAGTGCACAGCAACTCCATTTGCTGGTCTCCGTAACAGATTTTTATCTTCTCTATGGACCAGCCGCTAGATGGGGACATGTTGCATTTAGCTCGTATGTTACATTCACTCAGAAAGTTTTCTCTGGCAAAACGCTCGCAGAGAACGTTTTATTTGCTTAAATCTTGGTGTTTCCAGGTTTAATGGAATATTTCTCTTTCAGAACCTCTTCACACAGAGAGTTTCAAAGGCTGGAGTGATGAGGCATAAATGACCAAGAATGGAGAAAGCTATTTTTTTCGGCCCAGTCTACCCTAGAAAGGTTTGCCTGCTTAGCTTTACTGGTACAGCTACACCGGCAAACCCGCCTAGCGTAGCCTCAGTTTATGCGAGCGAAAGAACATTTTTGCCTCTATAGCTTATATCCGTTCCCCCAAAAGAAATAACTAAATCACCAAAAGCACTTTTTTTCAAATGTTTTTGCCATTATACCTGCATCTCCATTAGGGGCTGGGTTACACTAGAAAGTTAGATCGACCCGGCTTTGTAATCAGAGGTGTGGAAACATCACACCCCAAGCGACGTAGTTAAGCCAACCTAAGTCCCCAAGTAGGGAGCACTAGCTGCAACCTCTGAAGGAGGCGGATTACCTCTGCCAACAAGAGAACACCTCCTGTCAGCACTGATAGCCTCTACACTGAGGTGCTACAGAGGTGTCCCTGTAACAGTCCAAGTGTAGACAGGACCTGTGGATTTTGCTGGTACAGAAATGTTGGGTTTTTTTTAAAAAAATGACACGCCTAAACCACATCGCAATACTGACAAAAAGTTTCTTGCGTACACCTGGCCTCAAGAGGATCAAATACCAAAACCATAATTTGTGAGAGTTTTAATGAATAAAAGTGCCATTGTCGTCCGGCTCTGATTCCTATGGACATAGTATAGAAGTTACCCAAAGGAGGCTGTACATTGGTGATCCTTAGCTCAGATCCTCTGCGGGTGCAAATTGGCACAGGAGTCACACCCGCAGTGGCTCCGGCCTGTTGACTTCAACGGGAACACTCCACTTTACACCACCCAGAAGCTCCAAATGACCGATGTCAGTTACACCAGCAAAGAATCTGGTGTAGAGACTTCAATGCGGCTTCTATGCTTCACACCACCTAAGGCCCTGGCCCACTGACTTCAGTGGATCAAAACTGATTTATGCCATCTGGGGATCTGGCCCCTTTGAATTGTAGTGTTTATAGCCAATGTACATTAGCAGGAGATCTGGGCAATTAACTTTAATAGAGCTTTTCTTATTTACACCTGGTCCATTGGCATCAATAGACAAAGCAGGTGTGTCCCACAAGTTTAAAGGATTTACCACTGGTATTAGCTCCTTTGTCTTAACCCACAGATGAAGTAGCAAAAGACACACGATTAACAGGAAATCTTCAGCGGACAGGCTTTGTTCACACAATTTAGCTTGTTGAATGTCTATTGCATTTCCCAATTCCTTTGTGTACCCTGGTAGGGGCTCTAATGCTCTAATCTTCTGCCTCTTTGGAGAAGGCTTTTAGTTCAGGCCTGTGTTTGAGGCTTTGGCAAGGAAAGGGCACTGCAACCATGCCTGCCCTCAGCTGCTCCCTCTTGTGAATCCTCCCAAGAGCAGAGTTTTTCTCCCACCAGCCTTGAAGAGAGAGTGTTATTTTTTATAAGGGTCACAGGAATAACATTCTTTAATGGAGTGCTTTGGATCGGAAAGATCCCCTCAGTTACCCCACTTTCTGCTCCCAACAGGTCAGCTGGGTGGGTGCTCCCCTCCAGGAGATCTGACCCCCAGTCTTCCCTTAAAACCGGATTCACAGGAGAGGGGTTTGGCATTTTAAATGCAGTTTTTTCACCCTCCTTCTGGGAAAAAACCTTCCTACAAAATGTGGGCAGAACCTCCGGTCTCCCCTCACCTTCCTCTCTGGGTCCCCACTGGGGCAGACACTCCTGTGTCCCCCAAAGGGGAAGGGGACCCTGGTCCAGCTTTGGGCTCACAGCTACCAGCTATGACAGACCCTTCCCTGGCCAGCACAATCCCCCTCTTTCCCTCAGGTTGGGCTTGCTTCCAGCTACAGAGTCCCTGGGGTCTGTTCCCACCTCAGCTGTCACCACGACCCCAACTTCCACCTTTGGGGTAAATGTTTCTGTGCACCCCAGAACAGGGCCTCTCCCCTGCCGACCTGCAACTTCCTGGCAGGCTCTATCTTTCTTGTCAGAAAACTTTGTTTTATCTAATCCAGTGTGTTTTAATAGAAGTGTCTGAGAAACTAAGTTGCAGGCATGTTTCGTGCTATTAAAGAAATAATGGACAATGTAGCTTGTATTGTCCAGGAGAGGACTGGGCAGGACAGGATGTACACTTCTGGAGAGAAATTGAAGAGTGGGGAGTGTGTTGGGGGTCACCCTCCAGTATAAGCAAGGGCGGTGAGAGCCTGAGTGTAACCGAACTATTCCTGGCCAGGCTGCAGTTACACACACATGCTCAGGGTATGATTTGCTTGCTTGACGTTTGTTTTGGAGTGGCCCAGGTGGAAGCCACTTCAGCAAGGCATTGCAAGCTTGTGGGCAGGTGTGACAAAGCTGCTGATTAGTCTGGGTTGGAACCTGGTTTGTCTCAGCCACCAAATTAGAAAATATCCCAATAACACAAAAGGTGTAATGCTGATGACAGTTGGGTTCAATTGACATGAAAGCGTGAGGTCATCACAGGGATGGGCCCATGCACTGATCCATGGCTGCAGATGCGCAAGGCCATTGTGGTCATCACCTCCCCAAAGGAGATACCTGGCAATCCCAGAGATGACTCTTCCCTTCTTTACTATGGTAGGAGAAATGATCCCCCGTTGGTGTGCAGGCTTGGCTGGGGTTATCAGTGCTCCAGGGAATGTTGGTCCCCCCTTCTCCTAGGTGGTGCCAATCTGTGAGACATTGCAGGGTTGATTGTATGAGGAAGAAAAATTGATGATCCAAGAGATCTATAGTCTTTGGAGTAATCCATGGGGGAGGGGTTTCAAAGAATGGAGGCAAAGTCCTGCTTCCCTGACCACCAGTAGGAACAACCAACAGGCAGCAAACTCTGTGTTCAGAAACTCCCAAGTCTGTGACTCCAGGTCTGTGCCCAGGAAACACTATGCCCTACTTCCTCTCAAGGTCATGCTCATAACTCCTCCTCCTGGTTTCTCTGCCTACTGTGACCTAGAGCTGCCTGGACAGTCCTCACTGAAAATGCCAAGGTCAGGGCAGGCTGCAAAAAGGAGAAATTTCCCCAAACTAGTCATTAACACTGATGACCTCTGCATCATCTCTGCAGATGCTCCAACAGAATACCTCCGAGCAAGCCAGCTCCCTCCCTATTCTATTGTTCATTTTATTTATTTCATATAATATATAGTCCGTGAAACAGAGTGTGACGTCGCACCCCATAATGCTTTGTAGAAATATGCTTATGAATGTAAATATGACGTAACTGGAAGGTGGTTTATGCGAGATATGCCATATAACATATCTCTTCAAAGGTTACCATCTATTGGATATAGTCATCCCATTTCCATGCATGCATCATTTTTGTATGAATATTGGCTTTGTACTTGTTTGATTTTAAGTAGCCTCAGTGAAGCGGTTGGTCAGCTTCTTGAGAAAAGACTATTCTGTGTAAGTGCCCAATCCAGAAACACTTAAGCTAACAATGAACTTTGAGAGACACCAATCCACATGTGAGCTTTCCTGGGAATGTGGCTTCGGCCTGTAAGGGACTGAGTCCTGCATGCACATGTGACTTGCCCATGTGAATCCAAAACTCCATCTTGGAGCTGCATTCTGCATAGGAGAGGGGAAGGGGTTTCCACCCAGAAGAGAGAGAGTATATAAGCCCCTGGGGAAACCCCTCCATTTTGTCTTCAGCTGGCACAAAAGATACCCTCTCCACCACAAGGAGCTGCCTGAAAGAAACTGGAACAAAGGACAGTAACTACAGGGGTGTGAGTGATTGCTGGACCCAGACTAGGAGGAAGTCTAGTCTGTAAAACAGGCTTATTGGAATGTCTCTAAGGGTGAGATTTACCTGCATTTGGTAATTACTGTATTAGGCTTAGACTTACATGTTTTATTTTATTTTGTTTGGTAATTCACTTTGTTCTGTCTGTTATTATTTGGAACCACTTAAATCCTACATTTTAAAATAAATAATATCACTTTTTACTTTTTAAATAGAAAAGGAGTACTTGTGGCACCTTAGAGACTAACCAATTTATTTGAGCATGAGCTTTCGTGAGCTATAGCTCACTTCATCAGATGTATACCGTGGAAACTGCAGCAGACTTTATATATACACAGAGAATATGAAACAATACCTCCTCCCACCCCACTGTCCTGCTGGTAATAGCTTATCTAAAGTAATCGTCAGGTTAGGCCATTTCCAGCACAAATCCAGGTTTTCTCACTCTCCACCCCCCCATACAAATTCACTCTCCTGCTGGTGATAGCCCATCCAAAGTGACAACTCTTTACACAATGTGCATGATAATGAAGTTAGGCCATTTCCTGCACAAATCCAGGTTCTCTCACTCCCTCACCCCCCTCCAAAAACCACCCCCATACACACACAGACTCACTCTCCTGCTGGTAATAGCTCGTCCAAACTGACCACTCTCCAAGTTTAAATCCAAGTTAAACCAGAACATCTGGGGGGAGGGGGGGGTAGGAAAAAACAAGAGGAAATAAGCTACCTTGCATAATGACTTAGCCACTCCCAGTCTCTATTTAAGCCTAAATTAATAGTATCCAATTTGCAAATGAATTCCAATTCAGCAGTTTCTCGCTGGAGTCTGGATTTGAAGTTTTTTTGTTTTAAGATAGCGACCTTCATGTCTGTGATTGCGTGACCAGAGAGATTGAAGTGTTCTCCGACTGGTTTATGAATGTTATAATTCTTGACATCTGATTTGTGTCCATTTATTCTTTTACGTAGAGACTGTCCAGTTTGACCAATGTACATGGCAGAGGGGCATTGCTGGCACATGATGGCATAAATCACATTGGTGGATGTGCAGGTGAACGAGCCTCTGATAGTGTGGCTGATGTTATTAGGCCCTGTGATGGTGTCCCCTGAATAGATATGTGGGCACAATTGGCAACGGGCTTTGTTGCAAGGATAAGTTCCTGGGTTAGTGGTTCTGTTGTGTGGTATGTGGTTGTTGGTGAGTATTTGCTTCAGGTTGCGGGGCTGTCTGTAGGCAAGGACTGGCCTGTCTCCCAAGATTTGTGAGAATGTTGGGTCATCCTTTAGGATAGGTTGTAGATCCTTAATAATGCGTTGGAGGGGTTTTAGTTGGGGGCTGAAGGTGACGGCTAGTGGCGTTCTGTTATTTTCTTTGTTAGGCCTGTCCTGTAGTAGGTAACTTCTGGGAACTCTTCTGGCCCTATCAATCTGTTTCTTTACTTCCGCAGGTGGGTATTGTAGTTGTAAGAAAGCTTGACAGAGATCTTGTAGGTGTTTGTCTCTGTCTGAGGGGTTGGAGCAAATGCAACCCTTCTGCCTGTCAGAGTTGGCAGCAACAAAGGCCGGGTTCAGTATCTAGGGGTTCTATTCCAATAACATAATGCAAAACCGGCTCGAGCCCCCACCCAGTGATTTGGGACAAATATATACCACCCCCGCTGGGCGCCTCCAAGAGGCAATACTTCCCCTCTTGCAAGCACATAGTCTGAGTGCAGCAAAAAAGCCTTTTAATAACAGGGAGAAACAATGTGGCATTATGTTAGGGAAACACCACCAACAGGATTCATAACACAACCTATGAGCAAAAAACCCACCCCAAGCAAATTGGGGAAAGTCCCAAAAGCCCAACAACCCAAAAGTCTCTGTCCCTGGTCAGGGCAGCCCTGGAGATCAAAAGTTTATGTGCTGAGTTTTACCTCCCAACCTGGGTGGAGATTGCGGGAGGGCGTGTTAAGGGGCACCTTACGTTGTCCAAAGCTGATGGCCCCACCTCTCCATCGGGCTCTGCTCTGACAGCTGCCCCATGAGCTGCTCTAGGCATCCAGCAAACTGTTCTGCTCCACCAGCCGCTCTGCTCACCGTCCCACAAACTGCTCCACCGTATATCTTCAGGCTCCCCCACTACTTAACACAACACCCAATGATTTCAGCTCTTTGTAAATTTAGCTTTTTTGTGATTTCAGCTTGTAGTAGGGGAGCCCCAATGCTGGTGCATCATTAGCCCAAAGTGAATTCAGTTCAGTGGCCTGTAACTAGACTCGTAATAGAATAAAAAATAGCTTTGATATTCCACAGTGGAGAGAGGAGGAAATGAAATTAACATAGAAAGCCCTCACCAAGAGTCCCATGCCACTAAGTATTAATACCTATCCCCAGCCTCTCTCAATTCACAGAGCTCTGGAACCTATGTCCCTTGCCTAGTGAGTGCTACATAGTTGATGGCGAGTCCCTCCATCATAACAAAAGGCCAAGTGCAGTTCCACTGTCTTTGATTCCCATAATCAGGGTAATAACAATTTATTTTTCCTGCCCAATAACAGAGACACTGGGGATGCCACAGCAGCCAAAGTGACCATTTAGGCCGCTATTGTCTCATTCAAGGCGGGGTGGGTGTGCCTATGCAAATGAGATCAGCCCCTGAAGTTCTTTTCCACAACTTGCCACACCTCACCACCAGATGTCAGGGTGGAGCTCATCCTGACTCTGCTTACATAAGTAATACCTGGCCAGAGGGCAAACAGTGTTATAGAGGGCAAACAATTCATGAGTTTACCTTGTATAAATAAGAAAAGGAGTACTTGTGGCACCTTAGAGACTAACCAATTTATTTGAGCATTAGTCTCTAAGGTGCCACAAGTACTCCTTTTCTTTTTGCGAATACAGACTAACACGGCTGTTACTCTGGAACCTTGTATAAATGTTATACAGGGTTAAATGGATTTATTGGGGTTTGGACCCCATTGGGAGCTGGACCTCTGAGTGCTGGAGACAGGAGCTCTTCTTAAGCTGTTTTCAGTTAAGCATGCAGCTTGTGCGGGACATGGTTCAGACTTCAATCTGGGTTTTCAGCAGGCAATCGTGCCTGGCTTATACAAGTAAAGGTACTGAAGTCCCAAGCTGGAAGGGAAAACAGGCTCAGGGGTAGTCTAGGCACATCAGGTGGCAGTTCCAAAGGGGTTTCTGACACGCAACCCATCACACAGAGTTTAAGAATAAAATTGCAGAACAATGTGGGAGTCGGGGAAGGATAGGACAAGGACCGATGGACTTGAATTCCAGCATGGGCAGTTTAGATTGGACAATAGGAAAAACATCCCAACAGTGAGGGTGGCTAAGCACTGACGTAACTTGCCCAGGAAGGTTGTGGAATCTCCACCATTGGAGATTTTTTAAGAGGAGGTTTGACAAACACCTGGCAATGAGATAGGACAAGATTTGACAACTGGTCTTTTCCATGGGCAGCTTCTCTGAGGCCTGGTTTATGCTTAAAAATTAGATCAACAGAGCTCTGTAGCACAGGGCGGGGAATCTTTTCACAGCCTGTGCGAGGCAGTTAGCTTGTACAGACCCTCAGTGTAATTCTTTCATTGACCGAGCTACTTCCTCTCAGGGACATGGATTAACCAAATTGAACGAAAAACGCTTTCATCCACGTGGAAAGCATCTACACTGCAGCGCTGCTGCACACCATAGCTGAGTCAATGCAATCGCCTTAGGATAGACATTATCTGACTTGATGGGGGAGTTTTCCCCTTCCCATTAAAGCAATTTTTCTCTCCTTTTCCATCATTCTTCTCCCTCCCTTGTAAAACTCTTTTCTTCTTTTAATAGATAAATAATTTCAGAAATTTTTCCTCTCAGCATCATTCCTTCCTTCGCCTCCCATGAATGTTATTTCAATTAAAGGCTGATATGATCTGAAACAGACTTGTTTGCCCATGACTTGGTGGTACCTCTTTCTTTTTCCTCCCTTCACTTACAATGAGTTGAGAAGGACAGAAGCAGTACCTGATCAGAAACCTAAAATCAGACATAGAGTCGAATCTTTCCCTGTTTGCTAACCACACCAATGTTACCCTTTATACCTCTGGAACTGCTTCCTTGGCAAGGGAGGTTAAATTTGGCTTTGATGACTTTGAGATTTGCTCCCTGGTGCATCTTTCCTCCCAGGAAAACAGGTGTGCCCAGCACATGCAATTAATGTTGTTGCCGTGTCTTTCCTTGTGGAAATGGATCACAGACGGCCAGATCATCAGCTGGCCTGGATCGCTGTCTCTCCCGGAGGTCATTTTAATATGATACAAAACTGAGGTGACTGTATTCCACTTTGTTTCTTGGTCACCTCTCCAAATGTCTCTTTAAGTAATTTACCAGCATTGGGATGCAAAGGTGTCTATAAATCAGTGAATTACCTATATTACAGAGTAAAATTGATCTATTTGGGGTTTATATCCCTCTGGGAGCTGCGTGTCGGCATGCTGGAGGCAGGTATCCTCCTGAGCTGGTTTCAGTCTAGATCTGCAGCTTTGGAGGTGTGGCCTGGACCCTTGGTCTGTGTTGCAGCAGACTGGTGTGTCTGGCAGGGAAAACAGCATATTAGATGACAGGAGGGAGGGAGGGGGGTGCCATGCTTGGACATACTTTGTTGCAGCGTCTTCAGAGATGCTGCAGAGGTCTTCAGTGTTAACCACCAGTGACCAACAAATGAAGGGGAACACAGTCACCTCAGTTTCATACTATATTCAAAAGGCCTCATGGAGAGAGTGTGATCGAGACCAGCTGATTCTCTGGCCCTCTGTGTTCCATTTCCAGAAGGAAAGAAACAGCAACAATATGAATGGCATGTGCTGTGCACACCTGTAATTGTGGGAGCAAAGATAATCCAGGGAGCAAATCTCAAAGTCATCCCAGGAATCAGTTCCAGAGGTGTAAAGGGTAATGTTGGTGTGGTTAGCAAACAGGGAAAGATTCAACTTTTGATTTTAGGTTCTGATTTTAGGGTTCTGAGCAGGTACTGCTTCCATCCTCAACTCATTGTAAGTGAAGAGCGGGAAAACAAAGACGTACCACCAAGTCACAGGCAAACACACCAGATTCAGAGCATTCCAGCCATTAATTGAAATGACAGTGAGCTATTCATGGGAGGGAAAGGAATGAAGGAAGGAACTATCCTGAGAGAAGCTATTTCAACTTTTCTGAACACATTTACTTTCAAAAGAAGTTAAAAGCTTTACAAGGGAGGCAGCAGAACGATGGAAAAGAGGAGAAAATTGCTTTAATAGGAAGGGAGAAAACTCCCCCATCGAGTCAGATAATGTCTATCCTAAGGCTATTACACTGACTCAGCTGTTATATGCAGCAACACCACAGTATAGATGCTTTCCACATTGATGGAAGGGTTTTACCATCATTGTGGTTAATCCACTTCTCCGAGAGGCAGTAGCTCGGTCGATGAAAGAATTACACTGAGGGTCAGTACAAGCTAACTGCCTCGCAGAGGCTGTGAAATGTTTCCCCACCCTCTGTGACTGAGCTCTGTTGATCTAATTTTTAAGCATAAACCAGGCCTCAGAGAAGCTGCTGATCAAAAAGAACAGTTGGGAAATCTCATCCTATCTCCCTGACAGGTGTCCGTCTAACTAAGTGAAACTATTTTCCCTTGTTTATTCCTCTCCCTTCTTTTTGCAAATACAGAGTAACACGGCTGCTACTCTGAAACCTTATATGTCTTACAGGCTTTACATTCCACTTATTGGGGCCAGGACAATGAGGTTACTCTCAAACCTCATTCAAACCTTACTCTCAAACCCTAACTGAGAAGATATCATCTATAGCTGCAAACAGTTTGTACATTTCATCTGTATCTAACTTTCAGTTCCTTTGATTCCAAATGTGTTGCTAAGGCTGGTTGAAAATTTTTCTTGAGACTTTTTTCCATGGGAAATTGGATTTTGCTTTCAACAATTTTTTTCATGAAATTATTTTTCCGTGGAAATTATCAGCTTTCTGTCAAAATACAAAACTCTCCTCCTCCCTAAATTATGGCTGTGGGACTCTGATGAAGTTCCAGGGCAGTTCAGCAAGAGGAGAGACCATCATGCATTCGGGGGGATGTAGTCCAGCCTGGGTGCCAGGAACATGGAAGAGATTGGTGGTGTGTGGTATCTGAGGCACCCCCGGGTACTTCCAAGTGAAAATATTAAGTTTTTAGCTAAAAAAATTTGGTCAGCACGAAAAAAAAACAACGCTTTGTGGATTAGGTCTACACAGTACCCAAATTACAATGAATACACCAGGATGAAATATACCCTAACCTCATGCTCTGTAACTCTGGTAGAATTTGCATCATTTAATAACACACTAAGAAAGAGTGGGTCAAATTAATCCCCAGGGCACCAATTACACCAAGCTGGCTTTGGTTCACTGAATACATTAATTAGATGTTGTGGCTCTCTCAACTCAGATACTCCCAGTTGCTTCTCAAATCATGGGCCATAGATCGCACATCTCAGTATAAAATTTCCTGCATGCTCCCAGGCTGGCAGTTTCTATTGATGAGGAAATGCCACCACATCTCTCTCTCTCTTCTCAGCAGGTACGTGCTATTGTCCTGAATTACAGTCAGACACACACAGAGACACCATGGGGATCAGCAGCTATTCAATTCCAGACCTCCAGCACCAAAAGCCTCAGCCCCAACTCCGACCCCTTCAGCTAAAGGAGTGACCTCATGGGTTGGAAAAAAATAGGTAATTACAAAGTCACTAAAGCCAGGGCTTCCCATGATGTCGCTGGGTTTTCATACGGCTCAAGTAAATGTCCAAAAGCTTAATTAGCACAGTAAGCAACTTTACCCCAAATGGACGTGCCAAGCCACAGAGCTCCCCTTGCCCAAAGAGGGTGGAAAGATTGACACTCCTTCACTCTCACTCCTTCTTTAGATAAGGAATAATCCCTTCAGACTGATTCTCTCACAGCAGAGTCACAAGTCACTGTTTTCTCTTTGGATTAGTGAACAGGAGTGTTTGTACGGGGGGCATGACTAACCTGCCTGTCATTGTGTTTGAACAGTGTCTGCATTTTATCGAACATCTGGAATAACCAGCTGTGAACATCTGGCTCTGTGGACTAGGCCCTTCCCTGAGCTGGTACTGATGTCCGTTAAGAAACTGATCTCCGTTTATCTTCACTTACTTCATTACAGAGAAGGGACAGGTTTTCCTCACTATCTACCTGCCCACATCTCCGTAGCTTTCTGATCTCTGTTGAGAGGAGATGGAAGAGGGAAATCACTCAGAGGCTACTGAGTTCATTCTCTCAGGACTGACAGATCATCCGGGGCTGCAGGTTCCCCTGTTTGGGGTTTTCCTACTGATTTATGGTATCACCCTGGTAGGAAATGGGGGGATGATCTTGTTAATCACAATTGATCCCCGACTCCACACACCCATGTACTTTTTCCTCAGGAATTTGTCTTTCTGTGACCTCTGCTTTTCCTCGATAATTTCCCCTAAGATGCTTCTGAATTTCTTAGCAGAGAGGAAAAGCATTTCTTACACGGCCTGCGCTGTGCAAATGTATCTCTCTATCGCTTTTGGAGATGCTGAGTGCCTCTTGCTGGCTGTGATGGCATATGACCGTTATGTGGCCATCTGTAACCCGCTGCTCTATACGGTCACCATGTCCAGGCAGCTTTGTAAACAGCTGGTGGCTGGGGTGTACGTTCTGGGGGTGGTAGATTCAATGATACACACGTGTGTTACATTTCGGATGTCATTCTGCAGCTCCAACATCGTCAATCATTTCTTCTGTGACGTCCCCTCGCTGCTGGCTCTCTCCTGTTCTGACACCCACATCAATGAGATTGTGATGTTTGTTTCAATGTGCTACATTGAAGTCATCAGCTTTGTGACTGTCCTCCTCTCCTATGTCTATATCACCTCCACCATCCTGCAGATCCACTCTGCCGAGGGCCAACACAAAGCCTTCTCCACCTGCACTTTCCACTTGACAACTGTGGTCCTGTTTTATGGCACCCTCCTTTTCATGTATTTACGTCCCACCTCCAGCTATTCCACGGATACAGACAAAGTGGCCTCTGTGTTTTACATGCTGGTGATCCCCATGTTGAACCCCCTCATCTACAGCCTGAGGAACACAGAGGTGAAGGACGCCCTGAGGAAAGCAATGAATAAATTCTTGAATCTGTTTCATTCAGTACTGGTTTAGTGGAGGGGAGTGGAAACAGGTGAAATCAATTCTCAGCCCATTACAAAATAATTTCGGTGATCCCGTGTTAGTTTTGTTCATTATTATATTGTTATTATTATTGATTTGTTTGTATTCCAACAAGGTCTGCAGTCCCCAACTGAGATCAGTGGACAAAAAGGGAAAGCATCACAGGAAATGCAGGAAACCCAAGTGCATAGTGTGCCGGGTTCGGTCACAGAGACCCTCATTGGGACTGTCACCTCATGCGCTGAAATTACCTCTGAGCCCATTTTCCCTTCCAGCCTGGGCCTCCAGAACCCTGTCTTGTTGAGCCAGAAACACTAGCCAGCTGCAACACAGACCTAGGCTCTGGGTGATGCCCCCAAAGCTGCAGATCTAGACTGAAACCAGCTCAGCAGGACACCTGTCTCCCCTGTTTGCCCCCCGCCCCCATAACAATTACTTCCACTGAGTTTATAAATAAACAAAAGTGATTTTATTAAGTATAAAAAGTAGGATTTAAGTGGTTTCAGTAATAGCAGAGAGAAAAAAGCAAAATAAAACAAAACCCTCAGGCTAAGCTTAATTCACTCAGTCATCAGTTACAAATGTTCCAGTTTTTCTGAGGATAGTGGACTGTTTCCTGCATGCAGTGAAAGGTTTTAGTAAGACAGATGAACACCATTTCCTCCCTGTCATCCTTCTTTATTCATTTATTCAAATCCACCACAAATGGTATATATCACCACACATTTATTTATTGCCATAACTCATTTCATTTCCTTCTTTCAGTCCTTCCAAGAGCAATCATAATATTTTATAATAAATTTACAGGTAAACAAACACTTGTCTTTCTCATGTTCTGTCTCACTTTCTAGAAGAATGAAAAAGCTGTGGAAAGAGGTGCAGCCAGTTAAAATGGATCTCAGCATCTGCTCTGCTGCTGAGATAATGTCCTTGGCTTTCCCTTAGGTGCTGTTTCCATACATGGAATGTTGGTCCCATTCGCTCAACAGGGTGTGGGAAAAAAGATCTGTGACCTATAGCTGAAAACAATCGTATCCCATTTCAAGACCCATCATCTTTCTGGGCTCATGGATCTTGACCTCCTCCCTGGATTGGAACTGGTGAGGCAAAGGGGAAAGACACCTTGTCTCATCCTCAAAACCTTCAGCCATTTCCTTTCCCTGAAACTGTCTTTCTTAAAATCCTTACTCTTTATCCACCACCCTCATTGCTCAGCAATTAGCTCACTGCTTCAATTCTGCAAAGCCGACCACCACACATCAGAGTGAGGAGAGAGACTTTTTTTTTTAACTTGATATCACTGTAAAGGCGGTACTGACCTGTGGGGCAATTTAAGTGATTTGTCCACTTTGTAACAGAACAGAAGAATGAACCCAGGTCTGCTGAGTCCGAGTCCAGCAGACCATCTGCCCTCCATGGATCAGGGAGAGATGGATGAAATGATTTCTTTCCAACCCAAAAGAATCTGCTATCTTGTGACCCTAAATCTTTAAATAAAGCCACATCGGGTCAAATGTAATATCCCAAAACCCAAACAGATGCATGTCCCATTATAAGAACATAAGAACATTAAGAATGATCACACTGAGTCAGAGCAAAGGTCCATCCAGTATCCTGTCTACCAACAGTGGCCAATGCCAGGTGCCCCAGAGGGAATGAACCTAACAGGTAATGATCAAGTAATCGCTCTCCTGCCATCCATCTCCACCCTCTGACAAACAGAGGCTAGGGACACCATTCTTTACCGATCCTGGCTAATAGCCATTAATGGACTTAACCTCCATGAATTTATCCGGTTCTCTTTTAAACCCTGTTATAGTCCAAGCCTTCACAACCTCCTCAGGCAAGGAGTTCCACAGGTTGACTGTGCACTGTGTGAAGAAGAACTTCCTTTTTTTGTTTTAAACCTACTGCCCATTAATTTCATTTGGTGGCCCCTAGTTCTTATGTTATGGGAACAAGTAAATAACTTTTCCTTATTCACTTTCTCCACACCACTCACGAATATTTATACCTCTATCATATCCCTTCTATGGGTATGTATACACTACAAATTTAGGTCGAATTTATAGAAGTCGTTTTTTTAGAAATAGTTTTTATATATTCGAGTGTGTGTGTCCTCACGAAAATGCTTTCAGTGCATTAAGTGCATTAACGCGGCGGAGTGCTTCCACCGTACCGAGGCAAGCATCGACTTCTGTTGCACTGTGCGTAGCTATCCCACAGTTCCCGCAATCTGTGCTGCCCATTGGAATTCTGGGTTGAGATCCCAATGCCTGATGGGGCTAAAACATTGACACGGGTGGTTCTGGGTACATATCGTCAGGCCCCCGTTCCCTCCCTCCCTCCATGAAAACAGCAGCAGACAATTGTTTCGTGCCTTTTTTCTTGAGTTACTTGAGCAGACGCCAAACCACGGCAAGCATGGAGCCCGCTCAGGTAACCATCACCGTATGTCTCCTTGGTGCTGGCAGATGTGGTACTGCATTGCTACACAGCAGCAGCAACCCTTTGCCTTGTGGCAGCAGATGGTGCAGTAGGACTGGTAGCCACCATCGTCATGTCCGAGGTGTTCCTGGCCGCATCGGCCATGAGTGCCTGGGCAGACATCGGTGCAGGTTCTACATTAGAAGTGACTTGACCAGGTCATTCTCTTTAGTCCTGCAGTCAGTCCTACTGAACCATCTTATGGTGAGCAGGCAGGCGATATGGATTGCTAGCAGTCCTATTGCATCATCTTCTGCCGGGCAGGCAAGAGATGAGGATGGCTAGCAGTCATTTTGTACCATCTTCTGCTGAGCAGCCATGAGATGTGGATGGTTTGCAGTCCATCTGCACCGTCTGCTGCCAGCCAAAGATGTAAAAGATAGATGGAGTGGATCAAAACAAGAAATAGACCAGATTTGTTTTGTACTCATTTTCTCCCCCCTCCCCATCTAGGGGACTCATTCCTCTAGGTCACACTGCAGTCACCCACAGAGAAGGTGCAGCGAGGTAAATCTAGCCATGTATCAATCAGAGGCCAGACCGACCTATTTGTTCCAATAAGAACAATTACTTAGGTGCACCATTTCTTATTGGAACCCTCCGTGAAGTCCTGCCTGAAATACTCCTTGATGTAAAGCCACCCCCTTTGTTGATTTTAATTCCCTGTAAGCCAACCCTGTAAGCAATGTCATAACTCGCCCCTCCCTCTGTCAGAGCTATGGCAGACAATCGTTCCGCACCTTTTTTCTGTGCAGACGCCATACCAAGGCGAGCATGGAGCCCGCTCAGCTCACTTTGGCATTTAGGAGCACATTAAACACCACACGCATTATCCAGCAGTATATGCAGCACTAGAACCTGGCAGAGCGATACCGGGCGAGGAGGCGACATCAGCTCGGTCACGTGAGTGATCAGGACATGGACACAGATTTCTCTGAAAGCATGGGCCCTGCCAATGCATGCATCATGGTGCTAATGGGGCAGGTTCATGCTTTGGAACACCGATTCTGGGCTCGGGAAACAAGCACAGACTGGTGGGACCGCATACAGGTCTGGGACGATTCCCAGTGGCTGCGAAACTTTCACATGCATAAGGGCACTTTCATGGAACTTTGTGACTTGCTTTCCCCTGCTCTGAAGCACATGAATATCAAAATCAGAGCAGCCCTCACAGTTGAGAAGCAAATGGCGATAGCCCTGTGGAAGCTTGCAACTCCAGACAGCTACTGGTCAGTTGGGAATCAGTTTGGAGTGGGCAAATCTACTGTGGGGGCTGCTGTGATGCAAGTAGCCCACGCAATCAAAGACCTGCTGCTATCAAGGGTAGTGACCCCAGGAAATGTGCAGGTCATAGTGGATGGCTTTGCTGCAATGGGATTCCCTAACTGTGGTGGGGCCATAGACGAAACCCATATCCTTGTCTTGGCACCGGAGCACCAAGCCGGCGAGTACATAAACCGCAAGGGGTACTTCTCAATAGTGCTGCAAGCTCTGGTGGATCACAAGGGATGTTTCACCAACATCAACGTGGGATGGCTGGGAAAGGTACATTGCACTCGCATCTTCAGGAACTCTGGTCTGTTTCGAAAGCAGCAGGAAGGGACTTCATTCCCAGACCAGAAAATAACTGTTGGGGATGTTGAAATGCCTATAGTTATCCTTGGGGACCCAGCCTACTTCTTAATGCCATGGCTCATGAAGCCATACACAGGCAGCCTGGACAGTAGTCAGGAGCTGTTCAACTACAGGCTGAGCAAGTGCAGAATGGTGGTAGAATGTGCATTTGGACATTTAAAAGCGCGCTGGCGGAGTTTACTGACTCACTTAGATCTCAGCAAAACCAATATTCCCACTGTTATTACTGCTTGCTGTGTGCTCCACAATATCTGTGAGAGTAAGGGGGAGACGTTTATGGGGGGGTGGGAGGTTGAGGCAAATCGCCTGGCTGCTGGTTACGTGCAGCCAGACACCAGGGTGGTTAGAAGAGCACAGGAGGGCGCGGTACGCATCAGAGAAGCTTCGAAAACCAGTTTCATGACTGGACAGGCTACAGTGTGAAAGTTCTCTTTGTTTCTCCTTGATGAAACCCCCCACCCCTTGGTTCACTCTACTTCCCTGTAAGCTAACCACTCTCCTCTCCTCTCTTCGATCACCGCTTGCAGTGGCAATAAAGTCATTGTTGCTTCACATTCATGCATTCTTTATTCATTCATCACACAAATAGGGTGATGACTACCAAGGTAGCCCAGGAGGGGTGGTGGAGGAGGGAAGGAAAATGCCACACAGCACTTTAAATGTTTACAACTTTAAAATTTATTGAATGCCAGCCTTCTGTTTTTTGGCAATCCTCTGGTGGAGTGGCTGGTTGGCCGGAGGCCCCCCCACTGCGTTCTTGGGCATCTGGGTGTGGAGGCTATGGAACTTGGGGAGGAGGGTGGTTGGTTACACAGGGGTTGTAGCGGCCGTCTGTGCTCCATGTGCCTTTCCTGCAGCTCAACCATACACTAGAGCATATTGGTTTGATCCTCCAGCAGCCTCAGCATTGAATCCTGCCTCCTCTCATCACGCTGCCGCCACAGTTGAGCTTCAGCCCTGTCTTCAGCCCACCACTTACTCTCTTCATCCCACCACCTCTCCTCCCGGTTTTTTTGTGCTTTCCTGCACTCTGACATTATTTGCCTCCACGCATTCGTCTGTGCTTTGTCAGTGTGGGAGGACAGCATGAGCTCAGAGAACATTTAAACACAAGTGCATTTTTTTTCTTTCTAATATTCACTAGCCTCTGGGAAGGAGAAATTCCTGTGATCCTTGAAACACATGCAGCTGGTGAAGAAAAAAAAAACAGCGGCATTTAAAAAGACACATTTTATAAAACAGTGGCTACACTCTTTCAGGGTAAGCCTTGCTGTTAACATTACATACATAGCACATGTGCTTTCATTACAAGGTCACATTTTGCCTCCCCCCACTGCGTGGCTACCCTCTCAACCCTCCCCCTCCCCGTGGCTAACAGCGCGGAACATTTCTGTTCAGCCACAGGCAAACAGCCCAGCAGGAATGGGCACCTCTGAGTGTCCCCTGAAGAAAAGCACCCTATTTCCACCAGGTGACCATGAATGGTATCTCGCTCTCCTGAGGATAACATAGAGAGATAAAGAATGGATGTTGTTTGAACGCCAGCAAACATGCACTGCAATGCTTTGTTGTACAATGATTCCCAAGTACGTGCTACTGGCCTGGAGTGGTAAAGTGTCCTACCATGAAGGACACAATAAGGCTGCCCTCCCCAGAAACCTTTTGGAAAGGCTTTGGGAGTACATCCAGGAGAGCTGTGAATGCCAGGGCAAATTAATCCTTTCACATGCTTGCTTTTAAACCATGGATAGTATTTTAAAAGGTACACTCACCGGAGGTACCTTGTCTGCCTTCCGGGTCCAGGAGGCAGCCTTGGGTGGGTTTGGAGGGGTACTGGCTCCAGATCCCGGGTGAGAAACAGATCCTGGCTGTCAGGAATACCGATTTCTCCACTTGCTTTCTGTGAGCTATCTACAACCTCATCATCATCATCCTCATCTTCTTCATCCCCAAAACCTGCTTCTGTGTTGCCTCCATCTCCATTGAAGGAGTCAAACAACATGGCTGGGGTAGTGGTGGCTGAACCCCCTAAAATTGCATGCAGCTCATCATAGAAGCGGCAAGTTTCAGGCTCTGACCCGGAGCAGCTGTTCGCCTCTCTGGTTTTCTGGTAGGCTTGCCTCAGCTCCTTAAGTTTCATGTGGCACTGCTTCGGGTCCCTGTTATGGCCTCTCTGCTTCATGCCCTGGGAGTTTTTGAGAAAGGTTTTGGAATTTTGAAAACTGGAACGGAGTTCTGATAGCATGGATCCCTCTCCCCATACAGCGATCAGATCCCATACCTCCTGTTCAGTCCATGCTGGAGCTCTTTTGCAATTCCGGGACTCCATCATGGTCACCTCTGCTGATGAGCTCTCAGTGGCCACCTCTGCTGATGAGCTCTGCATAGTCACCTGCAGCTTGCCACGCTGGCCAAACAGGAAATGAGATTCAAAAGTTCACGGTTCTTTTCCTGTCTACCTGGCCAGTGCATCTGAGTTGAGAGTGCTGTCCAGAGCGGTCACAATGGAACACTCTGGGATAGCTCCCGGAGGCAAATACCATCTAATTGTGTCCACAGTACCCCAAATTCGAACCGGCAAGGCCAATTTAAGTGCTAATCCACTTGTCAGGGGTGGAGTAAGGAAATTGACTTTAAAAGCCCTTTAAGTCGAAAAAAAGGGCTTCATCGTGTGGACGGGTGCAGGTTTATATTGATTTAACGCTGTTAAATTCAACCTAAAGTCCTAGTGTAGACGAGGGCTTAGTCTCCCCTTTTCCTAGCTGAAAAGTCCTAGCCCCTTTAATCTCTCCTTGTATGGGACCTGTTCCAAACCCTTTATCATTTTAGTTGCCCTTCTCTGAACCTTTTCTAATACCAGGGTATCTTTTTTGAGATGAGGAGACCACATCTGTACACAGTATTCAAGATGTGGGCGAACCATGGATTTATGTAAGGGCAATAAGATATTCTCCATCTTATTCTCTATCCCTCCACATTACATTTCATTTGTCATTTTGTTGCCCAAGTTTTGTGAGATCTTTTTCAAGTTCTTCACAGTCTGCTTTGGTATTAACTATCTCGAGCAGTTTAGTATCATCTGAAAACTTTGCAAACCTCACAGTTTACACCTTTCTCCAGATCATTTATGAACAAGTTGAATAGGATTGGTCCTCGGAAGGACCCTGGGGGAACAGTTACCCCTCTCCATTCTGAAAATTTACCATTTATTCCTGCCCTTTCTTCCTTGTCTTTTAACCAGTTCTCAATCCATGAAAGGATCTTCCCTTTTATCCCATGACAACTTAATTACATCTGTTATGTACCCATGTCTGTTGCTATAGAACATTATATCTCATTGGCTTAGCCAGTCCCCTTGCTGTTCTGCAGTTCCTCACTGGTGACCCTTTACCAGGTTAATCAAGAGATTCACTGAGCAAGAACATCAGGATAGAGATGACAATGAAAATGTAGGAGATGAGGATAACGAGGACGGAGATGATTTCCACGGAGCTGCCATAGATATAGAGAGGGAGTTGATTGAGGGAAGTGTCAGAGCACAAGAACTTGAGGAGCTGTCAGGGTTCCCTCCCTACTCTGAACTCTAGGGTACAGATGTGGGGACGCACATGAAAGACCCCCGAAGTTTATTTTACCAGCTTAGGTTACAACTTCCCCAAGGCACACATTCTCCCTTGTACCTTGGATTAGGTAAACACTGCCACCACCAAGTGATTCAACAAACATTTAGGGAGGGCCACTTGGAGTCCTATCTTCCCATTAATATACCCCCAAGCCCTACACCCCCTTTCCTGGGGAGGCTTGAGAATAAACAAGATGACCACAGACCAACCTTGGGTTTTTTAGGACAGAGAACTTTATTAGAAAGAAAAAAGGTAAAAGAAGCACCTCCGTAAAATTAGAATGGAAGATAATCTCACAGGGCAATCAGATTCAAAACACAGAGGATTTGCCTCTAGGCAAAACCTTAAAGTTACAAAAAGAAAAAAAAAAACATAACCAGGAATACACCTTCCTCTCAACACAGAGAAAATCACAAGCCAAAAAAAAAGATAATCTAATTCATCCCCGTGTTAGTGCTTACTAATTCTATAGGAGTTGAATTGCTTGCTTTCTTGATCTGACTCCGGCAAGAGCCACACGGAACAGACAGAACAAATTCGCACACACACACCCACCAGATTTGAAAGTATCTTGTCACCTTATTGGTCATCATGGTCAGGTGCCAGCCACGTTATTTGAGCTTCTTAACCCTTTACCGGTAAGAGGATTTTGTGCCTCAGGCCAAGGGGGAATTTATAGTACTGTATACAGAAAGGTGGTTACCCTTCTGTCATAAATATAAAGGGAAGGGTAAACCCCTTTAAAATCACTCCTGGCCAGAGGAAAAATCCTCTCACCTGTAAAGGGTTAAGAAGAAAGGATACCCTTGCTGGCACCTGACCAAAATGACCAATGAGGAGACAAGATGCTTTCAAAAGCTGGGGGGAGGGAAAAACAAAGGGTCTGTCTGTGTGATGCTTTTGCCGGGGACAGAACAGGAATGGAGTCTTAGAACTTAGTAAGTAATCGAGCTAGATATGCGTTAGATTAGGATTTCCTTCAATGGCTGAGAAATTAAGTCGTGCTGAATGGAATGGATATTCCTGTCTGTGTGTCTTTTTGTAACTTAAGGTTTTGCCTAGTGGGATTCTCGATGTTTTGAATCTAATTATCCTGAAAGGTATTACCCATCCTGATTTTACAGAGGTGATTCTTTTTATTGTTACTTCTATTAACATTCTTCTTTTCAAGAAGTGAATGCTTCTTTGTATTGTTCTTAAGATCCAAGGGTTTGGGTCTGTGGTCACCTATGCAAATTGGTGAGGATTTTTGCCAAACCTTCCCCAGGAAGTGGGGTGCAAGGGATGGGAGGATTTTGGGGGGAAAGACATTTCCAAACAATGCTTTCCTAATAAAATAAACCCGGATAAACGTTTGGTGGTGGCAGTGGAAGTCCAAGGGCAAAGGGTAAAATAGTTTGTACTTTGGGGAAGTGTTCACCTAAGATGGTAAAAGTAAGCTGAGGAGGTTTTCATGCAGGTCCCCACATCTGTACCCTAGAGTTCAGAGTGGGGAAGGAACCTTGACACCTTCCGTTTATATTTATGACAGGGGCCGAGGTGGGTCTTTCCACCCCCGTTCCTCCCTGTGACTGTGGGGGTGGGGGTGTTAACAGGCCACTTGCACCTTGAATTGTGTCTTGAAATACGTGTGAACATTTACACTAAACAATCTGTTCCACCTTGTATTCACCTGTGGTATTCTGAGTTAGTTTCCCAGACCTGAAGAAGAGCTCTGTCTCAGCTCAAAAACTTGTCTCTGTCACCAACAAAAGTTGGTCCAAGAAAAGCTATTACCTCCTCCAGCTTGTCTCTGTACAGTTCTGGTCAGTTATGGTACCACCATCCCTTTGCTCTCAATGGCTAAGGTCATGTCTACACTCGAGACCTTAGAGCAGCACAGATGTACTAATGCAGCTGTGCCGCTGTATGATCGCTCATGTAGCCACTCTGTGCTGATGTGAGAAAGCTCTCCTGTTGGCCAAATAAAACCACCTCCATAAGTGACAGTGGTTATGTCGGTGGGAGAGCTTCTGCTACCAACATAGAATCATAGAAGAGTAGGGTTGGAAGACACCTCAGGAGGTCATCTAGTCCAACCCCCTGCTCAAAGGAGGACCAATCCCCAATTTTTGCCCCAGATCCCTAAATGGCCCCCTCAAGGGTTGAACTCACAACCCTGGGTTTAGCAGGCCAATGCTCAAACTACTGAGCTATCCCTCTCCCTATTAAATAAATAAATGAATAAATAAATTTAAAAAAGTGATGTTAACTCAAAGACTTTCAGATATAAGGCCTCCAATGCCATTTCTGTGTGGGGTGATGCTAGCTTAAGTAGTGTCATTTTTATTTGTATATAATACAGTGATGATGAGGTGCTGGATTCATAGCTGAAGGATGAAGTCTGTTGTTGCTTTCCCAAAGATTATCAGACTCAGATGCCTGCAGGACAGGCCCAGTGTGTTCATGGCTGACCCAAAGAGTATCAGGCCTTTTACTTATTAATAGCTATTATTATTATCTGCAGTGTTGTTGTGCCCATGTTGGCCCAGGATATGCCCACGTCATTCTGAATGGTTTCTTGCAAGAAGTGTAATGAGCCATGAGGGCATCTTGATTATCCACAAAGACTCGCGATGAGGTCTTCGGCACAGTAAAAACAGGTCAACATAAGAAAGGCCAGTCTGGGTCAAGCCAAAGGTCCATCTACCCCAGTCTCCTGTTTTGCAACAGTGGCCAATGCCAGGTGCCCCACAGGGAATGAACAGAACAGGTCATCTCAAGCGATCCATCTCCTGTCACCCATTCCCAGCGTCTGGCAAACACAGGGTTCGGGATGCAATTCCTGCCCATCCTAGCATCATTCCTGCCCATCCTCAGGACCATACTATCTGAGCTGAATGAGATTCCCTTTACTTTTAATCCATGGCTTGACTGCTACTGCTCCCCAAGCCTGCTGCTGGAAGGTCGTACATTCGTGCATGTGTGTGAATGCACGCACACACACACACACGAAGCCAGTGTAATACAGAGGCATAAGGCCTAGTAATTGTTCAGTTACGAGCACCACGTAATTCCTGTGTCTCTTATTCACTGAGAGCATTTTGAGAATCGGCACCACTGTGAGGTAAGTGCACATAAGGTTTGTAAAGCTTCAAGCCTCTAGGGGAGAACCTGTGTGGTGTCGCTCACCTAAAAATTATTAGGCCTCAGGATACACAAAAGAAATGGCACGAGTGAAGGAACCAGCAGAGGCTGTCCAGAAGGCTTTAGAGCCGATGGTCTCCAGGCTAGCAACAGTATGGATTCTCCTGTACGTTTAAGACCTAGTTTTTTGACGAGTACATGTCGCAGGCACAAAGAACCCTGAAAGCATACTGATCTTTGGCCCAGAAGCATCACACAGGTACAGCCATGTAGGCCTCATTCCTAATATTTCTGGGGCTAGCAACCCCACACAGAACCTGCTGGCCAGACAGACAACCTAACAATTACTGGGCTAGAGACACCTCACAAACCCTGCCCTGCAGTCATTAGCCTTCATCACCTTGGAGCTATTAATACCACAAAGACACCGATGGGCAGGTGTAATGAGGCTTTCCTGTGAAAGAAGGACTCACACGTTCAACAAAGATCAAACCGAAGACATCCAAAGATCTTTTTAGCTAAATGAAACTCATATGCTTTTATAGTGGTTGGGAACTGTCACTATCAGGTGCACTAATTCAGTATAGTTCACAAGCATCTGTTTTAATCTTCTAGCTACCAACATCACAAAAAGACACTGCCTGGGAAGGAAAAGGTTTAATAATCTTTGAAATAGTGGCACAAGAGAGCAAACATCAGGTTTTATAACCTTAAAGTTAGCAACACATCACAAGATGGCCCTGTTTACAAAATTCTTATGCCTTTAGGCTAGAAACACCACAAAGGCCTAGTTTCAGAGTAGCAGCCGTGTTAGTCTGTATCCGCAAAAAGAAAAGGAGGACTTCTGGCACCTATGAGACTAACAAATTTATTTGAGCAGAAGCTTTTGTGAGCTACAGCTCACTTCATCAGATTCAAAGGCCTAGTAGCTGTTTGGTTAGTCTCATGACCCAACACATCTTTTCGTGCATAAATTCCTAGAGAGGCTTGAGGCTAACTATGTTGCACAGGCATAAAGTCAACTAATCTTTAGGATTAAATAATAAGGATCGTCGCATGTGATCGTCTGCCGTAAAAATAATAGGGGCTATATGGGCGAGATAATATCTTTTCTTGGACCAACTTCTGTGGTGAAAGAGACAAAGGTTCCAGAAAGCACTGCTTCAGGTGTGGGAAAGGTACTCAGAATGTCACAGCTAAATGCAAAGTGGAACAAATTGTTATATATAAAGAATGAACACTTGTTAAGAACTCATTAAGAAACAATTGAAATGAAGTGTTTTGGTGGCACTGGACTGGGAACCATTTTGATTTTCTGTTCCAACATGACTTTTGGTTTCCCCCTGTCAAGGTTCCTCCCCCACTCTGAACTCTAGGGTACAGATGTGGGGACCTGCATGAAAAACCTCCTAAGCTTATCTTTACCAGCTTAGGTCAAAACTTCCCCAAGGTACAAAATATTCCACCCGTTGTCCTTGGACTGGCCACTACCACCACCAAACTAATACTGGTTACTGGGGAAGAGCTGTTTGGACGCGTCTTTCCCCCCAAAATACTTCCCAAAACCCTGCACCCCACTTCCTGGACAAGGTTTGGTAAAAAGCCTCACCAATTTGCCTAGGTGACTACAGACCCAGACCCTTGGATCTTAAGAACAATGAACAATCCTCCCAACACTTGCACCCCCCCTTTCCTGGGAAATGTTGGATAAAAAGCCTCACCAATTTGCATAGGTCACCACAGACCCAAACCCTTGGATCTGAGAACAATGAAAAAGCATTCAGTTTTTTACAAGAAGACTTTTAATAAAAAATAGAAGTAAATAGAAATAAAGAAATCCCCCCTGTAAAATCAGGATGGTTGATATCTTACAGGGTAATTAGATTCAAAAACATAGAGAACCCCTCTAGGCAAAACCTTAAGTTACAAAAAAGATACACAGACAGAAATAGTTATTCTATTCAGCACAATTCTTTTCTCAGACATTTAAAGAAATCATAATCTAACACATACCTAGCTAGATTACTTACTAGAAGTTCTAAGACTCCATTCCTGGTCTATCCCCGGCGAAGACCCAGCATACAGACAGACACAGACCCTTTGTTTCTCTCCCTCCTCCCAGCTTTTGAAAGTATCTTGTCTCCTCATTGGTCATTTTGGTCAGGTGCCAGCGAGGTTACCTTTAGCTTCTTAACCCTTTACAGGTGAGAGGAGCTTTCCCCTGGCCAGGAGGGATTTCAAAGGGGTTTACCCTTCCCTTTATATTTATGACACCCCCTTAGGACACTAGCCTATGTGTTACCTGTGTGGTATGGCTCTCCTAAACATTTTTAGGCCTTGATTCTAGATGGGAGTAGCTGTGTGGTATTTCTCCCCTAAATATTATTAGGCCTTAAGCCTAGATGGGAGTATCTGTGTGGTATTGCTCTCTTAAATATTATTTGGCCTTTAGCCTAGATAGAAGCACCTGTGAGGTATAACTGACCTAAAGATTACTAGGCCACAAACCTGTATGCAAATAATGCAAAGAGAAGACTCTGTGTTCAGAACTTTTTGGGTGAATTCAGAGCAGAATAAAGAAAAATTAAAACCAGCTGCTAAAGGCAAAAAAGAATATTTTGAAAATCCTCCCACTCCCCAAATAGACAGTGCACTTCATTTTGATCTGTCGCAACCCTCCTGGCATTTTTATTTCTATTCCTGGATCCCCTGGCCTTCCAGTCCTGTCCATCTCATCTCGAATCTACAGGATTCCCACACATCCCCTAGCTCTGCATCCAATCCTAATTTGCATCCCCTTGGTTTCCATTACATTAAATACGTAGCATATGTGCGCACACACACAAACACACACACACAATCTCTACCAACACACTTTAGTTGAGAGGATAGATAGCCGAGCACTTAGGGGGCCTGTGGCAGGGCAGGGAGGCTAGCCGTAGTGGGGGCAAAGACACATTGGAGGCTGGGGACTGGCTAGAGGAACATTTCGGGTGCTAGCCTGTTAGATGAGGTGGGTTCATGTCCCTGCCCCCCCGTCAATGAGATTTTGACAGTCAATAGTATTTACATTTCTAAGTGCCCCAAAACCTTTTTGAAAATGATATTGGAGCAACATACCCTACGAAGGGTGTGACACCCAAAGACGTTGTAGACTGATGTGTGCAGGCAGCAGCAGAGGGCGCCAGAGAGCTACCTCCGCCTGCAGCACCAACTCCAGATGGCAAGGGGCTCCAACACTGAGAGAACAGGAGCCACATAAGGAACTTAGCTAGCGAGACCTGACCTGTAATAACCCCTCTAATTCTTTGCCTGGAGCCCCTGGAATTGCAGTCATAGCCTGTCCACATAGCTCTGCCCATGCCCCTCAATCCTGTTGTGCTATAGCCCCCCCACCCTTATGTTTCAGTCTTTGCCCCTCACCACACCTCACACAGCTCTGCTAAAGTCTTTTCCATAAAATATTCCATGCGTAAGTGCACTGAATTCGTTTCAGCTGATAAAGCCTTAGGTGCAATGTAATGGAACTCATGGGCAGAATTGATGATACACGGTGAGCTTTGTGTACTGAATGGGGGCTGGTTTTTCCTGCAATCTCTATCCTAAAGAAAATCTAACGTCCCCAGGCCATTTATTTCCCGGAAGCGCCTTAGTCTGCTCAGTGGTTCCAAGGGCGCTGTCTCTACCCAAGTTCTGCATTGTGACAGTGGAGGGGTCCGTGTGAACAGGCAAGGCGGTGACACCCAGAGGGCAGGAGAGGATGAGGGTCAGCCAGGGAACTGCTGAGAACGGGCAGGGACTGGCCAGAGTCAGCAGACTGGAAGGCGCCCGTGGAAGGACAAGTAGCAGGCAGCCTGAGAGCAGGACCAGAGGCTGGGGACAGGAAGCTGTAAGCAGAGCATGAAAGCACCTGAGGCTCTCAGAAGGTGAAGTGTTTAATGGGGACCCACCAAGGGATGGAGAACCCACCAAGAACCTACTGCTTGGAGTGCCCACCACGCTGACCTCTGCACTCATGGTACACGGAGCTCACTAGAAGGGACTGGTAAACTCGCAGCAACACCCTCCAGTGGGGACAGTAGATTCGATCACATCAAAGGAAGAGCTGGACTGTTCCTTGCATCGTGAAGTCCCCGATTGTGCCTGTTAGGCACAGCCAGCCTAGATCCTGACGGGTATTTAGGTGCCTAATTCACATTGAAATCAATGGGACCCAGACATGAAATCAACAGACCTATTAACTTCAGTGGGACTTACGGCAGGCCCATAGGGAACACCATCTCCTCCCGTCCAGGTGCACTAATTTCTGCTGCCTTCTAAGAGGGAGGGGGAACATGAGCCTATCTCCTCCCTGCTTCTCCCCCCTCTTTTGGGGAATAGCTCGCAGCCAAAAGGGGATGAGCAGGGAGCGATGCTTAGACTCAGGAAAGCAAAGAGAATGCTGTCGTGCTTGGTATCTGTGTGGGGGCGCTTCAGTGGACACTTTCCTGGCACTGTCTCCTTAACCCTGCACATTCAAGCAAGGACAGTGTGACCATTTGCAGGCAACTACTCCCCTAGAAACTTAGCTGTGCACAAATCCCAAGGCCTAGAAAACACATCCTGCACCAAAACTATGTGTCACAATTGCTTATAGGACCCAAGACCTTCAGCACCAAAGCATAGGCCCTTGAGTGCATAGTTACTCCGTTTGCTGGTCTCCGTAATAGATTTTTATCTTCTCTACGGACGAGCCACTAGATGGGGGCAGGGCGCATTTAGCTCATATGTTACATTCACTCCAAGTTTTCCCTGTGCAAAACGCTCCCAGAGAACTGTTCATTTGCTGGAATCTTGGTGTTTCCAGGTTTAATGGAATATTTCTCTTTCAGAGCCTCTTCACATCGTGAGTTTCAAAGGCTGGAGTGATGAGGCATAAATGACCAATGATGGAAAAAGCTATTTGTTTGGCCTAGTCTACCCTAGAAAGGTTTGCCTGTTTGGCTATACTGGTATAGCTACACGGGCAAACCCGCCTAACGTAGCCTCAGTTTATGCGAGCAAAAGAGCATTTTTGCCTCTATAACTTATATCCGTGCCTCCAAAAGAAATAATTAAATCAGCAAAAGCACCTTTTTTTTAATTTATTTTTTGCCATTATACCTGCATCTCCATTAGGGGCTGGTTTACGTTCGGAAATTAGACCGACCCAGCTTTGTGACTCAGGGGTGTGGAAACATCACACCCCAAGCAATGTAGTTAAGCCAACCTAAGTCCCCAAGTAGGCAGCACTAGCTAGCACCTCTCAAGGAGGTGGATTACCTCTGCCGACAAGAGAACAGCACCGATACCCTCTACACTGAGGTGCTACAGAGGTGCCACTGTAACAATCCAAGTGTAGACAGGGCCTGTGGATTTTGCTGGTACAGAAATGTTGTTTAAAAAAAAAAATCACGCGCCTGACCCACATCGCTATACTGACAAAAAGTTTCTAGGGTACACCTGGCCTCAAGCTGGCCAAATACCAAAACCATAATTTGTGAGAGTTTTAATAAATAAAAGTGCCATTGTCAGCCAGCTCTGATTCCTATGGACATAGTATAGAAGTTACCCAAAGGAGGCTGTGCATTGGAGATCCTTAGCTCAGATCCTCTGCGGGTACAAATTGACACAGGAGTCACATCCGCAGTGGCTCTGGCCTGTTGACTTCAATGGGACCACTGCAGTTTACACCACCCAGAAGCTCGAAATGACTGAGGTCAGTTACACCAGCAAAGAGTCTGGTGTAGAGACTTCGATGGGGCTTCTATGTTTCACACCACCTAAGGTTCTGGCCCACTGACTTCAGTGGATCAAAGCTGATTTATGCCAGCTGGGGATCTGGCTCCTTTGAATTACATAGTGTTTATGGCCAATGTACATTAGCAGGAGATCTGAGCAATTAACTTGAATAGAGCATTTCTTATTTACACCTGGTCCATTGCCATCAATAGAGTTATGCTGACACAGACCAGCGAGGGATCTAGCTTTCACTTGGCTGAGTGGGGAAAAACAGTGATGTTAAAGAATGCTAATACAAGTTTGTTTCCCATTAGCACTCACTCCCTTTATGGGTTTGGGTGTGAGGTGGGGGACGAAGGCTAGAAGAGTGAAGCTGCTCACTGGAGTCAAGCTTTTCAAAAGTGAATAGTGATTTTGGGTACCTAGCTTGAAGCACCTCAAAAGGACTGGACTTTCAGAGAGCGCTGAGCACCCACCTGTGACGGGTTGGATCACAGAAACCCCCTTCGGAGATATCAACTTATGTACCGAGACTCCTTCTGCCCCTGCTTTCCTGCCCTGGCACCTTGGGACTTCAGTGCCCTGCCTGGTTTGAGCCAGACCCGCTAGCCTGCTGCAAAGCCAGACCCAGGTCTGAACCATAGGAGGTCATTCATGGGTATTCGAGCAAGGTTTGGGGTTCCTGGTATCACAGAATCATAGAATATCAGGGTTGGAAGGAATCTCAGGAGGTCATCTAGTCCAACCCGCTGCTCAAAGCAGGACCAATCTGCAATTTTTACTTCAGATTCTTAAATGGCCCCCTCAAGGATTGAACTCCCAACCCTGGGTTTAGCAGGCCAATGCTCAACCCACTGAACTATCCCTCCCCCCTGGTCCCCAGATGCCTGAAAACAAGTTGGGGTGTAGTATTGCTAACAGAATGCAGACAGCAATATCTGTTACAGTGGAGTTGTCTTGGCGTTTAGCCACAAATGCCTTGATGCGGAGTGCCTCAGTTTCCCCTTCCACACAGCAGCATAGGCCTGTTATGCATTTGCTGCAGTGCCAAGGTTCCAGCCTGTTTACAGGTATGATCTGAAAAGCAACATGCTTGTGGCACTGTCTTGCCACCATCCCTAGCATGAACTAAACTTTTTTTTTCCCATAAAGCAGGTGTGTCCCACATGTTTAAAGTATTTACCACTGGTATTAGCTCCTTTGTCTTGACCCACAGATGAAGTAGCAAAAGTCACAAGATTAACAGGAAATCTTCAGCGGACAGGCTTTGTTCACACAATTTAGCTTGTTGAGTGTCCATTGCATTTCCCAATTCCTTTGTGTACTCTGGCACGGACTCTGATGCAGATTCTTCTGCCTCTTTAGAGAAGGCTCTTAATTCAGGCCTGTGTTTGAGGCTTTGGCAAGGAAAGGGGCACTGCAACCATGCCTGCCCTTGGCCGCTTCCTCTTGTGAAGCTTCCCAAGTGCAGACTTTTTCTGCCACCAGCCTCGAAGAGAGAGTGTTATTTTTTATAAGGGTCACAGGAATAACTTTCTTAAATAGAGTGCTCTGGATCGGTAAGATACCCTCAGTTACCCCACTTTCTGCTCCCAACAGGTCAGCTGGGTGGGCACTCCCCTCCAGAAGGTCTGACCCCCAGTCTTCCCTTAAAACCTGATTCACGGGAGAGGAGTCTGTCCTTTTAAATGCAGATTTTTCACCCTCCTCCTGTGAAAAAGCCCCTCTACAAAATGTGGGCAGAACCTCCGGTCTCCCCTCACCTTCCTCTCTGGGCTCCCCACTGGGCCAGACACTCCTGTGTCCCCCAGAAGGGAAGGGGACCCTGGTCCAGCTGTGGGCTCACAGCTACCAGCTAGGACAGACCCTTCCCTGATCAGCAAAACCCCCTCTTTCCCACAGGTTGGGCTTGCTTCCAGCTACAGAGTCCCTGGGGTCTGTGCCCACCTCAGCTGTTACCACTACCCGAACTTCCATTTTTGGGGTACATGATTCTGTGCACCCCAGGGAGGGCCTCTCCCCTGCCAATGGGCAACTTCCTGGCAGTCAGCATCTGGGACGGCCTCCCTGTTACAAGGTGGAACATTCCCCTCCCGCAGGCAGATGATCACAGGACAGGAGCTGGCTTTCTCGTCAAAAAACTTTGTTTTATTGTTTTATCTAATCCAGTGTGTTATAATAGAAAAGTCTGAGAAACTAAGTTGAATGCATATTAGTACTATTAAAGAAATAATGGACAATGTAGCTTTTATTGTCCAGGAGAGGACTGGGCAGCACAGGACATACATTTCTGGAAGGAAATTGAAGAGTGGGGAGTGTGTTGGGGTCACCCTCCAGTATAAGCAAGGGCGGTGAAAGCCTGAGTGTAACTGAACTATTCCTGGCCAGGCTGCAGTTACACACACATGCTCAGGGTGTGATTTGCATGCTTGACGGTTGTTTGTGAGTGGCCCAGGTGGAAGCCACTTCAGCAAGGCATTGCAAGGCTGCAGGCAGGTATGACACAGCTGCTGATTAGTCTGGGTTGGACCCTGATAGGTCACAGCCACCAACCTAGAAAATATCGCAGTAAAACCAAAAGTGTAATGCTGATGACAGTTGGGTTCAATTGACATAAAAGCGTAAGGTCACCACAGGGATGGTCCCATGCACTGATCCATGGCTGCAGATGCACAAGGCCATTGAGGTCATCACCTCCCCACAAGGAGATCCCTGGCAGTCCCAGAGATGACTCTTCCCTTCTTTACTATAGTAGGAGAAATTATCCCCCACGGGTGTGCAGGCTTGGCTGGTATTATCAGTGTTCCAGGGAATGTTGGTGCCCCCTTCTCCTAGGTGGTGCCAACCTGTGAGGCATTGCAGGGTTGATTGTATTAGGAGGAAAAATTAATGATCCAAGTCAGCTATACTCTTTGGAATAATCCATGGGGGAGGGATTTCAAAGAATGGAGGCAAAGTCCTGCTTCTCTGAACACCAGTAGAAACAAACAACAGGCAGCAATCTCTGTGTTCAGAAACTCCCAAGTCTGTGACTCCAGGTCTGTGCCCAGGTAACATTATGCCCTACTTCCTCTCAAGGTCATGCTCATAACTCCTCCTCCTGGTTTCTCTGCCTAATGTGACCTAGAGCTGCCTGGACAGTCTTCACTGAAAATGCCAAGGTCAGGGCAGGTTGCAAAAATGAGAAATTTCTCCAAACTGGTCATTAACACTGAAGACCTCGGTACCATCTCTGCAGATGCTCCTACAGAATATCTCCGAGCAAGCCAGCTCCCTCCCTATTCTATTGTTCATTTTATTTATTTCATATAATATATAGTCAGTGTAACAGAGTGTGACATCGCACCCCATAATGCTTTGTAGAAATATGCTTATGAATGTAAATATGAAGTAACTGGAAGGTGGTTTATACAAGATATGCCAAGTAACATATCTCTTCAAAGGTTACCATCTCCTGGATATAATCATCCCATTTCCATGCATGTATCAGTTTTGTATGAATATTGGTTATGTACTTGTTTGATTTTAAGTAGCCTTGGTGAAGCGGTTGGTCAGCTTCTTGAGAAAAGACTATTCTCTGGAAGTGCCCAATCCAGAAACACTTAAGCTAACAATGAACTTTGAGAGACACCAATCCACATGTGAGCTTTCCTGGGAATGTGGCTTCGGCCTGTAAGGGACTGAGTCCTGCATGCACATGTGACTTGCCCATGTGAATCCAAAACTCCATCTTGGAGTTGCATTCTGCATAGGAGAGGGGAAGGGGTTTCCACCCAGAAGAGAGAGAGTATATAAGCCCCTGGGGAAACCCCTCCATTTTGTCTTCAGCTGGCACAAAAGATACCCTCTCCACCACAAGGAGCTGCCTGAAAGAAACTGGAACAAAGGACAGTAACTACAGGGGTGTGAGTGATTGCTGGACCCAGACTAGGAGGAAGTCTAGTCTGTAAAAGAGGCTTATTGGAATGTCTCTAAGGGTGAGATTTACCTCCATTTGGTATTTACTGTATTAGGCTTAGACTAACATGTTTTATTTTATTTTGTTTGGTAATTCACTTTGTTCTGTCTGTTATTACTTGGAACCACTTAAATCCCACATTTTTGAATTAATAATATCACTTTTTACTTTTTAAGTAACACGTGGCCAGGGGGTAAACAGTGTTATATAGGGCAAACAATTCATGAGTTTACTCTGTATAAACATTATATAGGTTTAAACGGATCTATTGGGGTTTGGATCCCATTGGGAGCTGGACCTCTGAGTGCTGGAGACAGGAGCTCTTCTTAAGCTGTTTTCAGTTAAGCCTGCATCTTGTGGGGGACATGGTTCAGACTTGGATCTGGGTTTTCAGCAGGCAATCGTGCCTGGCTCATACAAGTTAAGCTACTGAAGTCCGAAGTTGGCAGGGAAAACAGGCTCAGAGGTAGTCTAGGCACATCAGGTGGCAGTCCCAAAGGGGTTTCTGAGATGAAACCCGTCACACAGAGTTTAAGAATAAAATTGCAAAACGATGTGGGAGCAGGGGAAGGATAAAACCATTGGTAGTCAATTCCAGCATGGGCACTTTAGATTGGACAATAGGAAAAACATCCCTACAGTGAGGATGTCTAAGCACTGACCTACCTTGCCGAGGAAGGTTGTGGAATCTGCACTATTGGAGATTTTTTAAGAGGAGGTTTGACAAACACCTGCAATGAGATAGGACTAGATTTGACAACTGGTCATTTCCATGGGCAGCTTCTCTGAGGCCTGGTTTATGCTTAAAAATTAGATCAACAGAGCTCTGAAGCACAGGGTGGGGAATCTTTTCACAGCCTGTGCAAGGCAGTTAGCTTATACAGACCCTCAGTGTAGTTCTTCCATTGACCAAGCTACTGTCTCTTGGGGACGTGGATTAACCACATTGAAGGAGAAACCCTTCCATCAACGTGGAAAGCATGTACTCTATGGCGCTGCTGCACATCATAGCTGAGTCAAAGTAATGGACTTAGGATAGACATTATTTGACTTGATGGGTGAGTTTTCCCCCTTCCCATTAAAGCAATTTTTCTCTCCTTTTCCGTCATTCTTCTCCCTCCCTTGTAAAGCTCTTTCCTTCTTTTAATAGGTAAATAATTTCAGAAATTTTTCCTCTCAGCATCATTCCTTCCTTTGCCTCACATGAATATCATTTCAATTAAAGGCTGAAATGATCTGAAACAGACTTGTTTGCCCATGACTTGGTGGTACCTCTTTCTTTTTCCTCCCTTCACTTACAATGAGTTGAGAAGGATGGAAGCAGTACCTCATCAAAAACCTAAAATCAGACATAGAGTCGAATCTTTCCCTGTTTGCTAACCACACCAATGTTACCCTTTATACGTCTGGAACTGCTTTCTTGGCAGGAGAGGTTAAATTTGCTTTTGATGACTTTGAGATTTTCTCCCTGGAGCATCTTTCCTCCCAGGAAAACAGGTGTGCACAGCACATGCAATTAATGATGTTGCCGTGTCTTTCCTTATGGAAATGGATCACAGACGGCCAGATCATCAGCTGGCCTGGATCGCGGGGTTCTGGAGGTCATTTTAATATGATACAAAACTGAGGTGACTGTATTCCACTTTATTTGTTGGTCACCTCTCCAAATGTCTCTTTAAGAAATTTACCAGCATTGGGATGCAAAGGTGTCTATAAATCAGTGAATTACTTTGGGACTAATCATTTATTGTTAAAAACAATACCATTTGGATTGACCTGAAACTATTCACAAATGTGTTACAAATACGCCAAATAGCTTTGTCCCAAAACAATGTGTGTGTGCCGGGGGAGGATTTTCATACTGGTTGCAACACAACCACTGTAGGAGGTGGTGGTGGGCCTTCCCTTTGTAATTTTTAACCCAATATTTGGGGTGTTCACTTGTGAGGTGGGAGATCTGGGTTCAATTCCCCCTTCTGTCCAGTGCTGGGCAAAGCTCTGTGTGACATTGCACTCCATATGCTCCATGAAAATATGCTTCTGAATATGACATCACTGGAATATGCTTTATGCTAAGTGCCCCTTGTAACATGTCATTATAAAACCTATAATCTACTAAGTGTGTTCATCCTATTAGTTTACATGGATTATTTTTATGTCTGGAATTAGGAGAATAAGATATTAACTTGTATTACTGATTTAGACATATTAAGTGAAAGCCTTTAAAGATGCTTCAGAATCAATGAACTGTGAATGGCTCTGTTTACCCTCAAACCTTCCTGTGTATGTGTGGGACAAACCAGGAAGAATGGAGATTGGGGTCTTACAGTGACATGTGACCATGCCACCAGATACTGAGCTCCATCTGGAAGCTGGTGCTTTTCCTGAGGGGGGTGGAATTCCAAACAAAGATTTCCTACCTTGTGGAAGTGCTATATAAAGTGGGGAAGCAAACAATGAGTGTCTTCAACTGGCTTAAGAGACAGCCTCCCCACCCCACAGAGATAAGCACAAGCACCTGGAAACAAAAGGACTTTAAGTACAAGGGTGGGTGAAGCAGGGCTGGACCCACATCAGAAAAGGCATCTGATCTGAGAAGGATTTTACCTAAAGTAACAAATGGGGTGAGAAGTTAAAATTTGTAACTGATTTCTGAGTGTATTAAGCTTAGCCTTGCACAATTTACTTTGTGATTTACTTTGTTCTGTCTGTTACTATTTCAAATTACTTAAATCCTACTTTTTATACTTTATAAAATCACTTTTGTTTTTTTTATAAACGCAGTGTGAATAATTGTTACCTTGGGGAGCAAACAGCTGTGCATATCTTTCCTGAAGTGACACAGGGGCGACATGTATCATTTTACCCTGTATAAGCTTTATACAGAGTAAAATTGATTTATTTGGGGTTTATCTCCCTCTGGGAGCTGGGTGTCGGCATGCTGGAGGCAGGTATCCTACTGAGCTGGTTTCAGTCTAGAACTGCAGCTTTGGGGGTGTGGCCTGGACCCTTGGTCTGTGTTGCAGCAGGTGAGCGTGTCTAGCTCAACAAGGCAGGGTTCTGGAGGCCCAGGCTGGCAGGGAAAACAGCACATCAGATGACAGGAGGGAGGGAGGGGGGTGGCATGCTTCGACACACATTGTTGCAGCATCTCTGCAGATGATCTTCAGTGTTAACCACCAGTGACCAACACATGAAGGGGAACACAGTCACCTCAGTTTCATACTATATTCAAAAGACCTCACACGAGTGACAGCGACAGAGACCAACTGATTCTCTGGCCCTCCGTGTTCCATTTCCACAAGGAAAGAAACAACAACAATATGAATTGCATGCGCTGTGCACAGCTGTCATTGTGGGAGCAAAGATAATCCAGGGAGCAAATCTCAAAGTCGTCCCAGGAATCAGCTCCAGAGGTATAAAGGGTGATGTTGGTGTGGTTAGCAAACAGGGAAAGATTCAACTTTTGATTTTAGGGTTCTGATTTTAGGGTTCTGAGCAGGTACTGCTTCCGTCCTCAAATCACTGTAAGTGAAGGAAGGGAAAACAAAGAGGTACCACCAAGTTACAGGCAAAGAAACCAGATTCAGGGCATTTCAGCCTTTAATTGAAATGACAGTGAGCCATTCATGGGAGAGAAAGGAAGGAAGGAGGGAACTGTCCTGAGAGAAGCTATTTCAACTTTTCTGAACACATTTACTTTCAAAAGAAGTTAAGAGCTTTACAAGGGAGGCAGAAGAATGATGGAAAAGAGGAGAAAATCGCTTTAATCGGAAGGGGGAAACTCACCCATCCATTCAGGGAATGTCTGTACTAAGGCCATTGCATTGACTCAGCTGTGATGTGCAGCAACACCACAGGGTAGATGCTTTCCACATTGACGGAGGGTTTTTACATCATTGTGGTTAATCCACTTCTCCGAGAGGCAGTAGCTCGGTCGATGAAAGAATTACATGAGGGTCTGTACAAGCTAACTGACTCACACAGGCTGTGAAAAGATTCCCCGCCCTGTGCTACTGAGCTCTGTTGATCTAATTTTTAAGCATAAACCAGGCCTCAGAGAAGCTGCCGATGGAAAAGACCAGTTGTCAAATCTAATCCTATTTCATTGTCAGGTGTCTGTCAAACCTCCTCTTAAAAAATCTCCACTGGTGGAGATTCCACAACCTTCCTCATAATGACTTAGCCACTCCCAGTCTCTATTTAAGCCTAAATTAATAGTATCCAATTTGCAAATGAATTCCAATTCAGCAGTTTCTCGCTGGAGTCTGGATTTGAAGTTTTTTTTGTTTTAAGATAGTGATCTTCATGTCTGTGATTGCGTGACCAGAGAGACTTCAAATCCAGACTCCAGCGAGAAACTGCTGAATTGGAATTCATTTGCAAATTGGATACTATTAATTTAGGCTTAAATAGAGACTGGGAGTGGCTAAGTTATTATGCCTGGTAGCCTATTTCCCCTTGTTTTTTCCTACCCCCACCCCCAGACGTTCTGGTTAAACTTGGATTTAAACTTGGAGAGTGGTCAGTTTGGATGAGCTATTGCCAGCAGGAGAGTGAGTTTGTGTGTGTGTGTGTGTCCCCGGGAAAAAAAAAGGGGGGGGGGTGAGAAAGCCTGGATTTGTGCTGGACATGGCCCACCTTGATTACCATGCACATTGTAGTGAGAGTGGTCACTTTGGAAGAGTGATTACCAGCAGGAGAGTGAGTTTGTGTGTGTATGGGGGTGGGGGGGTGAGAAAACCTGGATTTGTGCTGGAAATGGCCCACCTTGATTATCATGCACATTGTAGGGAGAGTGGTCACTTTGGATGAGCTATTACCAGCAGGAGAGTGAGTTTGTGTGTGTGTTTTTTGGAGGGGGGTGAGGGGGTGAGAGAACCTGGATTTGTTATTAACCTTTTCTCAAGAACCTGGATTTGTGCAGGAAATGGCCCACCTTGATTATCATGCACATTGTGAAGAGAGTTGTCACTTTGGATGGGCTATTACCAGCAGGAGAGTGAGTTTGTGTGTGGAGGGGTGGAGGGTGAGAAAACCTGGATTTGTGCTGGAAATGGCCCAACTTGATGATCACTTTAGATAAGCTATTACCAGCAGGACAGTGGGGTGGGAGGAGGTATTGTTTCATGATCTCTGTGTGTATATAATGTCTGCTGCAGTTTCCACGGTATGCATCCGATGAAGTGAGCTGTAGCTCACGAAAGCTCATGCTCAAATAAATTGGTTAGTCTCTAAGGTGCCACAAGTACTCCTTTTCTTTTTCTGAATACAGAGATTGCTAGTTGTCGGTTGTTTCTGCTGGTGTTCAGGGAAGCAGGACGTTGTGTACATTCTTTGTAACCCCTCACCCACAGATTGTACTAAAGAATATAGCTGACTTGGATCATTAATTTTTCCTCCTAATACAATCAACCCTGCAATGCCTCACAGGTTGGCACCACCTAGGAGAAGGGGGCACCAACATTCCCTGGAGCACTGATAATACTAGCCAAGCCTGCACACCCATGGGGGATAATTTCTCCTACTATAGTAAAGAAGAGAAGAGTCCTCTCTGGGACTGCCAGGGATCTCCTTGTGGGGAGGTGATGACCACAATGTCCTTGTGCATCTGCAGCCATGGATCAGTGCATTGGCCCATGCCTATGGTGACCTCACCCTCTCATGTCAATCGAACAGTACTGTCAGTCCGCACCACACCTTTTGTGTTATTGGGATATTTTCTAGGTTGGTGGCTGTGACATACCAGGGTTCAACCCAGACTAATCAGCAGCTGTGTCATACCTGCCTGCAACCTTGCAATGCCTTGCTGAAGTGCCTTCCACCTGGACCACTCACAGACAACCGTCATGCATGGAAATCACACCCGAGGCATGTGTGTGTAATTGCAGCCTGGCCAGGAATAACTGGATTACACTCAGGCTCTCACCACCCTTGGTTATACTGCAGGGTGACCCCAACATATTCCCCAGTCTTTGATTTCCCTCCTGAAATGTACATCCTGTGCTGCCCAGTCCTCTCCTGGACAATACAAGCTCCATTGTCCATTATTTCTTTATCAGCACAAATATGCAGGCAACTCTCAGACATTTCTATTTAAACACACTGGATTAGATAAAACAATAAATCAAAGTTTATTGAATATATATATAGATTTTCAGTGAGTGCAAAGGAGAAGGCATAGAAGTCAGACATGGTTACAAGAAAAATAGAGCTAGAATGCAACTTTTGCCTCAGTTAATAAATGATGTGTAATTCAAAGGAAAAGTTTCCTCTTCAGATGCAGTAAATCAATGGGCAGAGAGAAAGAGAGAGAGCGGTGCCTTGGGATGTCTGCCCCTTCTTTTTATAGTCCTATCCCTACTTTGAGAAACATTTCCACCTATTTACCGGAAGAGAACAAAATCTATGTAGAAGGATGTTCCCTTCTGCTTTTTCCTCACCTTTTGGGGATACCTTTGTTTCTTTTCCTACTTAATGACTCTGATTACTGTTTAGATACAAAATTAAGTGGAGCAAACATTTCTTCATTGAAGAGAGACCAGTTTGCCAGCCTCAGTTTGGAACATGTATGAATAACATGATACAGTGTAATCTTATAACTTCTCATACATTATCAAAAATGTTTTAATATTTGTTATGGGATCATGACTATTTCTAGTTGACTCATAGATTTATTTCGCATCTAAAACTCAGCTGTGTGTGCAAATAATATGCAGATAATATGCATGCAAACGGGATAGTTTTGTGAACTGCAGAGGTCCGTAGCATGCTGTGGTCTCCTCCTGAGTGCCTGAACTCCTCTGGTCGTCATGTGGTCTCCAGCAAGCAAAAGGCGTGAACCGATCTTTTCTACTTTAGGGAATAACCTAGCAAAGGAAGGACATAGGATACCATGGTGATTGGCATCCTATAAATAGCTTGATAATCTGGAGTACTCTTACATGTCTGACAGGCTTTACATTCCACTTATTGGGGCCAGGACAATGAGGTAACTCTCAAACCAGGAATAACTGAGAAGATACCATCTACAGCTGCAAACAGTTTGTACATTTCACCTCTATCTAACTTTCAGTGCCTTTGATTCCAAATTTGTTGCTAAGGCTGGTTGAAAATTTTTCTTGAGACTTTTTTCCATGGTGAATTGGATTTTGCATTCAACAATTTTTTTTCATAAAATTATTTTTCCTTGGAAATTATCAGCTTCCTGTCAAACTGCAAAACTCCCCTCCTCCCTAAATTATGGCTGTGGGACTCTGATGAAGTTCCAGGGCAGTTCAACAAGAGGAGAGACCATCATGCATTCGGGGGGATGTAGTCCAGCCTGGGCACCAGGAACATGGAAGAGATTGGCGGTGTGTGGTATCTGAGGCACCCCTGGGGTACTTCCAAGTCGAAAGATTAAGATTTTAGCTAAAAATTTCAGTCACCACAAAAAACAACAACAACAACAACAAAAAAACACTTTTTGTATTAGGTCTACACAGTACCCAACTTACAATGAATACACCAGGATGAAATATACCCTAACCTCATGCTCTGTAACTCTGGTAGAATTTGCATCATTTAATAACACAGTAAGAAAGAGTAGTTCAAATTAATCCCCAGGGCACCAATTACACCAAGCTGGCTTTGGTTCACTGAATACATTAATTAGGTGTTGTGGGTCTCTGAACTCAGATACTCCCAGTTGCTTCTCAAATCATGGGCCATAGATCGCACATCTCAGTATAAAATTTCCTGCATACTCCCAGGCTGGCAGTTTCTATTGATGGGGAAATGCCACCACATCTCTCTCTCTCTTCTCAGCAGGTACGTGCAGTTGTCCTGAATTACAGTCAGACACTCACAGAGACACCATGGGGATCAGCAGCTATTCAATTCCAGACCTCCAGCACCAAAAGCCTCAGCCCCAATTCCGACCCCTTCAGCCAAAGGAGCGACCCCATGGGTTGGAAAAAAATAGGTAATTACAAAATCACTGAAGCCAGGGCTTCCCATGATGTCGCTGGGTTTTCATACATGGTCAAGTAAATGCAAAAAAGCTTAATTAGCACAGTAAGCAACTTTACCCCAAACGGACGTGCCAAGCCACAGAACTCCCCTTGCCCAAAGAGGGTCAAAGATTGACACTCCTTTACTTTCACCCCTTCATTAGATAAGGAATAATCCCTGCAGACTGATTCTCTCACAGGAGAGTCACAAGTCACTGTTTTCTCTTTGGATTAGTGAACAGAAGTGTTTGTGTGGGGGGCATGATTAACCTGCGTGTCATTGTACTTGCACAGTGTCTGCATTTTATCGAACATCTGGAATGACCAGCTGCGAACAACTGGCTCTGTGGACGAAGCCCTTTCCTGAGCTGGTACTGATGTCCGTTAAGAAACTGATCTCCATTTATCTTCACTTACTTCATTACAGAGAAGGGACAGGTTTTCCTCACTATCTACCTGCCCACATCTCTGTTGCTGTCTGATCTCTGTTGAGAGGAGATGGAAGAGGGAAATCACTCGGAGGCGACTGAGTTCATTCTCTCAGGACTGACAGATCATCCGGACCTGCAGGTTCCCCTGTTTGGGGTTTTCCTACTGATTTATGGTATCACCATGGTGGGGAATGGGGGGATGATCTTGTTAATCACAATTGATCCCCGACTCCACACCCCCATGTACTTTTTCCTCAGGAATTTGTCTTTCTGTGACCTCTGCTTTTCCTCGATAATTTTCCCTAAGATGCTTCTGAATTTCTTAGCCGAGAGGAAAAGCATTTCTTACACTGCCTGCGCTGTGCAAATGTATCTCTCTATCGCTTTTGGTGATGTGGAGTGCCTCTTGCTGGCTGTGATGGCGTATGACCGTTATGTGGCCATCTGTAACCCGCTGCTCTATACGGTCACCATGTCCAGGCACCTTTGTAAACAGCTGGTGGCTGGGGTGTATGCTGTGGGGGTGGTAGATTCAATGATAAACACGTGTTGTACATTTCGGCTGTCATTCTGCAGCTCCAACATCATCAATCATTTTTTCTGTGACGTCCTCCCACTGTTGGCGCTCTCCTGTTCTGACACCCGCATCAATGATATTGTGATGTTTGCTTCAATGTTCTGCATTCAAGTCATCAGCTTTATGACTGTCCTGCTCTCCTATGTCTATATCACCTCCACCATCCTGCAGATCCGCTCTGCCGAGGGCCGACACAAAGCTTTCTCCACCTGCACTTTCCACTTGACCGCTGTGGTCCTATTTTATGGCACCCTCCTCTTCATGTATTTACGTCCCACCTCCAGCTATTCCACGGATACAGACAAAGTGGCCTCAGTGTTTTACACACTGGTGATCCCCATGTTGAACCCCCTCATCTACAGCCTGAGGAACATGGAGGTGAAGGACGCCCTGAGGAAAGCAATGAATAAACTGCAAACAAATTCTTGAATCTGTTTCATTCAGTACTGGTTTAGTGGAGGAGAGTGGAAACAAGTAAATTCAATTCTCAGCCCATTACAAAATAATTTCGGAGAGCCCATGGTAGTTCTGTACATTATTATATTGTTATTATTATTAATTTGTTTGTATTCCAACAAGGTCTGCAGTCCCCAACTGAGATCAGTGGACAAAACAAGGGAAGCATAAAGGAAATGCAGGAAACCCAAGTGTATAGTGTGCCGGGTTCGGTCACAGAGACCCTCATTGGGACTGTCACCTCATCTGCTGAAATTACCTCTGAGCCCATTTTCCCTTCCAGCCTGGGACTCCAGAGCCCTATCTTGTTTAGCCAGAAACACGAGCCAGCTGCAACACAGACCTAGGCTCTGGGTGATGCACCCAAAGCTGCAGATCTATATTGAAACCAGCTCAGATAAACACAAGTCTCCAGTACACAGATACTCAGCTCCCAATGGGATCTAAACCCCAAATAAATCTGCTTTACTCGGTATAAAGCTTATACAGGATAAAATGATAAACGCTTGCCCTCTATATCACTGCAAGAGAGATATACACAGCTGTTGGCCTCCCCCCCCCCAGGTAACAATCACTTACACTAAGTTTATAAATAAACAAAAGTGATTTTATTAAGTATAAAAAGTAGGATTTAAGTGGTTTCAGTAATAGCAGAGAGAAAAAAGCAAAATAAAACAAAACACTCAGGCTAAGCTTAATATACTCAGACAACAGTAACAAATGTTCCAGTTTTTCTGAGGATTGAGGACACTTGCCTGCATGCAGTGAAAGGTTTGAATAAGCCAGATGAACACCATTTCCTCCCTGTCATCCTTCTTTATTAATTTATTCAAATCCACCACAAATGGTATTTATCGCCACACATTTATTTATTGCCATAACTCATTTCATTTCCTTCCTTGAGTCCTTCCGGGAGCAACCGTAATATTTTACAATAAATTTACAGGTAAATAAACACTCGTCTTTCTCATGTTCTGTCCCACTTTCTAGAAGAATGAAAAAGCTGTGGAAAGAGGTGCAGCCAGTTAAAATGGATCTCAGCATCTGCTCAGCTGCTGAGATAACGTCCTTGGCTTTCCCCATGGTGCTGTTTCCGTACATGGAATGTTGGTCCCATTCGCTGAACAGTGTGTGGGAAAAAAAGATCTGTGACCTAAAGCTGAAAACAATTGTATCCCATTTCAAGACCCATCATCTTTCTGGGCTCATGGATCTTGACCTCCTCCCTGGATTGGAACTGGTGAGGAAAAGGGGAAAGACACCTTATCTCAGCCTCAAAACCTTCAGCCATTCAGTTTCCCCAAAACTGTCTTTCTTAAAATCCTTACTCTTTATTCACCTACCGCATTGCTCAGCAATTATCTCACTGCTTCAATTCTGCAGAGCAGACCACCACACATCAGAGTAAGGAGAGAGACTTTTTAAAACTTGATATCACTGTAAAGGTGGTACCAACCTATGAGGCAATATAAGTGATTTGTCCACTTTGTGACAGAGGAGAAAAATAAACCCAGGTCTGCTGAGTCCAAGTCCAGCAGACCCTCTGCCCTCCATAGATCAGGGAGAGATGGATGAAATGATTCCTTTCCTACCCAAAAGAATCTGCTATCTTGTGACCCTAAATCTTTAAATAAAGCCACATCGGGTGAAATGTAATACCCCAAACCAAAACTCATGCATGTCCCATTATAAGAAGATAAGAACATTAAGAATGGCCATACTGAGTCAGAGCAAAGGTCCATCCAGCCCAGTATCCTGTCTACCAACAGTGGCCAGTGACAGGTGCGCCAGAGGGAGTCAACCTAACAGGTAATGATCAAGTGATCACTCTCCTGCCATCCATCTACACCCTCTGACAAAGAGAGGCTAGGGACACCATTCCTTACCCATCCTGGCGAATAGCCATTAATGCACATAACCTGCATGAATTTATCCAGTTCTCTTTTAAACCCTGTTATAGTCCTAGCCTTCACCACCTCCTCAGGCAAGGAGTTCCACAGGTTGACTGTGCGCTGTGTGAAGAAGAACTTCCTTTTATTTGTTTTAAACCTGCTGCCCATTAATTTCATTTGGTGGCCCCTAGTTATTATGTTATGGGAACAAGTAAATAACTTTTCCTTATTCACTTTCTCCACACCACTCATGAATTTATATACCTCTATCATATCCCTTCTATGGGTATGTATACACTACAAAATTAGGTCGAATTTATAGAAGTCTTTTTCTTAGAAATCTTATAGATTTATAGAAGTCTTTTTTAGACACTGCCAGGGAAGGAAAAGTTTTAATAATCTTTGAAATAGTGGCACAACAGAGCAAACATCAGGCTTTATCACCTTAAAGTTAGCAACCACCACAAGATAGACTGACCTATTCACAGGGGCGGGAGTTCTGAGCTGAGGTTTTTATGAACTTGTAGTCACAGGAAAAACCCCGAAGTGTGGTTGGAAAGACTGACTCCTACCAGAGCCCCTGCTGGATTTGGGAGGTGATTTCGGGTAAGCTCATTAGCAGGTGTGTACGTTCTCTTATTGTTTTTAATATGTTTTCTCTGTAATAATTTCACCTTAAGAATACTTGTGCCAGCTTATCAAGGTCTGTGTAGTAATTTATAGCTGCTGGCAATTACACTGTTCATAATCCTTCTGATGAGAAAGCAAAGCACAGAAGCTGGCCTGTTTTGGCAGTCTGATTTGCAGGGGATATCACAGTGTAGGCAGGGGACTGGAAAATTCCCAGTTAGGTGAGGGAGAGATACAGATGTCCGTCCAAGAGAGGTGTTGGCTGAGGATCTGGGGGCCTAGAATGGATGCCCTTGGTGGACCAACAGGGTAACCAGATGTCCCGATTTTATAGGGACAGTCCCGATTTTGGGGTCCTTTTCTTATATAGGCTCCTATTACACCCACATACCCTGTCCCAGCTTCAAAAACAGACTCCAATGAGAAACTGCAGAACTGGAATTAATTTGCAAACTGGACACCATCAAATTAGGCCTGAATAAAGACCGGGAGTGGATGGGTCACTATAAAAACTAATTTCCCCCTACTTTTACTCACATCTTCTTGTCAATATTTTGAAATGGGCTACTCTGTCTCCATTGGCCCCATTACCACTTCAAAAGTGATTTGTCCTCCCTTGGTATTCTACTGTTGAGATTAGCCCACTTCCACTTCAACTGAATTGTCTCGTTAGCACTGACCCTCCTCTTGGTAAGGCAACTCCCATCTTTTCATGGACTGTGTTTATATACAAGCTGACTGTTTTTTTCCACTCTATGCATCTAATGATGTGGGTTTTAGACCACGAAAGCTTCTGCCCAGATAAATGTGTTCGTCGCTAAGGTGCCACAAGTACTCCTCGCTATTTTTGTATAAATCCTGCTTCTCTTTCAACAGGACTCTTTTGGGTGAAGAAGCCTCTCAGAGTTCCGTAAGTTAGGACAGCAATCATCAAGCTTGTTCATTTATCTCTGGGAGCTGCTAATTTCAATGAATGTTTGCAGTGTCTTTGAAACACATTCCGATTTTAATGATGCACAGTGGACCTACTTTAACCACACTGGCAAACTTGCTTGCCAAGTTACGCAATATCAGTTTGGCAGGCACAAACTTTCTCCTCATCCCACCGAGAGCTTATTAAAATGGTCAGAAGCTAAAACCGTTTCTGCAGAGATGGGTCAATGAGACTAAATTGATCGCCTCAGGTCCTGGAAGTGTAACCGCCCTGGAATTTGCATTTTTGTTTTGTTGCCGGAGCCAGGGTGATTATTTTGAACCAGCACGCATAATCTCCAAAGTGCATTACCTTGTTCCTCACAGAGGAATTAAAGAAATTACCAGCAGAGAATTCCCTATGAGGGACTAGACAGACATAGAGACTAATTATTTGATTTGTAACTGCAAAACTGCACAGAAGATACATTTGAAATTCAGAGCTGTTGTTCCAGTATCAATATTAATATCAGTCAAATATTACTATTAATTCTACTAATGTCAGACCTACAAGTCCACCTCTCTCTCTGTAGCCCACACACCCTCTGCCCAGACCTTGGAGACCAGGACAGACACATCTTGATTGGATGCACCTCAATACCCTGGGGAAACAGGGAAAGAATATGGACAGAATAAACATGTTTTAAACTGAAACTGCAATCACAGCCACAGGTTACGAAACAGGCTCTCCCCTAGGATAGAATAATTCCCTGTGCTGCAGGAATGATTGGAATATTCTGACCTGTGGCATGCAGGACATGAGACTATCTGATAATCATGACCTCTTCTGGCCTTAAAATCTATGGACCCATGTACAGACTTAATTTCCTGTTTAAAAATAACAGAAAGAGAAGCCTCTGTGTTCAGAACTGTTTGGGTGAATTCAGAGTGAAATAAACAAAGATTAAAACCAGTTGCTAAAGACAGAAAAGAATATTTTGAAAATCCACCCACTCCCCAAATAGACAGTGCACTTCATTTTGATCTGTCGCAATCGTGCTGGCATTTCAATTTCTACTCCTGGATCCCCTGGCATTCCAGTCCTGTCCATCTCATCTCAAATCTACAGGATTCCCACACATGCCTCCAGCTCTGCATCCAATCCTAATTTGCATCCCCTTGGTTTCCATTACATAAAATACGTAGCATATATCCGCACACACACACACACACACACACACAATCTCTACCAACACACTTTAGTTGAGAGGATAGATAGCCGAACATTTAGGGGACCTGTGGCAGGGCAGTGAGGCTAGCCGTAGTGGGGGCAAAGACACAGTTGGAGGCTGGGGACTGGCTAGAGGAATATTTCGGCTGCAAGCCTGTTAGATGAGGTGGGTTCATGTCCCTGCCCCCCCGTCAATGAGATTTTGACAGTCAATAGTATTTACATTTCTAAGTGCCCCAAAACCTTTTTGAAAATGATATTGGAGCAACATACCCTAGGAAGGGTGTGACACCCGAAGACGTTGTTGACTGACGTGTGCAGGCAGCAGCAGAGGGTGCCAGAGAGCTACCTCCGCCTGCAGCACCAACTCCAGATGGCAAGGGGCTCCAACACTGAGAGAACAGGAGCCACATAAGGAACTTAGCTAGCGAGACCTGACCTGTCATAACCCCTCTAATTCTTTGCCTGGAGCCCCTGGAATTGCAGTCATAGCCTGTCCACACAGCTCTGCCCATGCCCCTCAATCCTGTTGTGCTACAGCCCCCCCCAACTCCGATGTTTCAGTCTTTGCCCTCCCACCACACCTCACACGGCTCTGCTATAGTCTTTTCCATAAAATATTCCATGCGTAAGTGCACTGAATTTTTTTCAGCTGATGAAGCCTTAGGTGCAATGTTATGGAACTCATGGGCAGAATTGTTGATACACGGTGAGCTTTGTGTACTGAAGGGGGGCTGGTTTTTCCTGCAATCTCCATGCTAAAGAAAGTCTCAAGTCCCCAGGACATTTCCTTCCCAGAAGCGCCTTAGTCTGCTCAGTGGTTCCAAGCTCACTGTGGACCAATGCTGAGCAAGGAAGCACCGCGTGGACTGAGTGTACTTCCACTCCCTGCACCTGATGAGGTTGGTTATAGCCCACGAAAGCTTATCCCTAAATAAATGTGTTAGTCTCTAAGGTGCCACAGGTCTCCTCGTTGTTTTTGAGTGTACTGAATTCCTCTGCTCCCACACGATCCTTGTGCATCTGAGAGGCATCACACAAACAAGGGAATGTGGAGCAGAGCGTGTCCGGGGACAGGAGTGGGAGTGTGTGTTATGCTGTTGGGCCCTATAGAGATAGTGTAATGAACGTGCCGGCTCATAGTCAGGCCCCACACTCCCACCACATTCCAGAATTAGCTGGAGGAAAAGGATTGGGCCACAGCTCATTCTGGGAGGGGATCTGGTTCATGTATGTCCACCAGAGGGCGCTGTCTGTACCCAAGTTCCGCATTGTGACAGCGGAGGGGTCCGTGTGAACAGGCAAGGGGGTGACACCCATAGGGCAGGAGAGGATGAGGGTCAGCCAGGGATCTGCGGAGAATGAACAGGGGCCAGACAGAGGCAGCAGACTGGAAGGCGCAAGTAAGGACAAGTAGCAGGCAGCCTGAGAGCAGAGCTAGAGACTGGGGATGGGAAGTTGTAAGCAGAGCATTAAAGCACCTGAGGCTCTCAGTAGGCGAAGTGTTTAATGGGGACCCACCAAGGGATGGAGAACCCCCCAAGAACCGACTGCTTGGACGGCCCACTGTGCTGACCTCTGCGCTCATGGTACACGGAGCTCACCAGAAGGGATTGGTAAACTCGCAGCAACACCCTCCAGTGGGGACAGTAGATTTGATCGCAGAAAAGGAAGAGCTGGACTTTTTCTTGCATCATACAGGCCCCTATTGTGCCTGTTAGGCACAGCCAGCCTAGATCCTGACAGGTATTTAGGTGCTTAATTCACATGGAAATCAATGGGGCCCAGACATGAAATCAACAGACCTATTAACTTCAGTGGGACTTACGGCAGGCCCATAGGGAACATCACCTCCTCCTGTCCAGGTCCAGTCATTTCTGCTGCCTTCTAAGAGGAAGGGGGAACATGAGCCTATCTCCTCCCTGCTTCTCCCCCTGCTTTTCGGGGGATACCTCGCAGCCAAAAGGGGATGAGCAGGGATCGATGCTTGGACTCAGGAAAGCAAAGAGAATGCAGTCGTGCTTGGTATCTGTGCGGGGGCGCTTCGGTGGACACTTTCCTTGCACTGTCTCCTTAACCCTGCACATTCAAGCAAGGACAATGTGACCATTTGCAGGCAACTACTCCCCTAGAAACTTAGCTGTGCACAAATCCCAAGGCCTAGAAAACACATCCTGCACCAAAACTATGTGACATAATTGCTTATAGGACCCAAGACCTTCAGCACCAAAGCATACGCCCTTGAGCAAATAGTTACTCCGTTTGCTGGTCTCCGTAATAGATTTTTATCTTCTCTACGGACCAGCCACTAGATGGGACCTAGGCACATTTAGCTTGTATGTTACATTCACTCCAAGTTTTCCCTGTGCAAAACGCTCCCAGAGAACTTTTTATTTGTTGGAATCTTGGTTTTTCCAGGTTTAATGGAATATTTCTCTTTCAGAACCTCTTCACATCATGAGTTTCAAAGGCTGGAGTGATGAGGCACAAATGACCAATAATGGGAAAAGCTATTTGTTTGGCCTAGTCTACCCTAGAAAGGTTTGCCTGTTTGGCTATACTGGTATAGCTACACGGGCAAACCTGCCTAACGTAGACTCAGTTTATGCGAGCAAAAGAGCATTTTTGCCTCTATAACTTATATCCGTGCCTCCAAAATAAATAACTAAATCAGCAAAAGCACCTTTTTATTTATTTATTTTTTTTTTTTTTTTGCCATTATACCTGCATCTCCATTAGGGGCTGGTTTACGTTCGGAAATTAGACCGACCCGGCTTTGTGACTCAGGGGTGTGGAAACATCACACCCCAAGCAATGTACTTAAGCTAACCTAAGTCCCCAAGTAGGCAGCACTAGCTAGCACCTCTCAAGGAGGTGGATTACCTCTACTGACAAGAGAACAGCACCGATACCCTCTACACTGAGGTGCTACACAGGTGCCACTGTAACAATCCAAGTGTAGACAGGACCTGTGGATTTTGCTGGTACAGAAATGTTGTTTAAAAAAAAAAATCATGCGCCTGACCCACATCGCTATACTGACAAAAAGTTTCTAGGGTACACCTGGCCTCAAGCTGGCCAAATACCGAAACCATAATTTGTGAGAGTTTTAATGAATAAAAATGCCATTGTCGGCCGGCTCTGATTCCTACGGACATAGTATAGAAGTTCCCCAAAGGAGGCTGTGCATTGCTGATCCTTAGCTCAGATCCTCTGCGGGTGCAAATTGGCACAGGAGTCACACCTGCAGTGGCTCCGGCCTGTTGGCTTCAATGGGACCACTCCAATTACACCACCCAGAAGCTCCAAATGACCGGTGTCAGTTACACCAGCAAAGAATCTGGTGTAGAGACTTGGATGGGGCTTCTTTGCTTCACACCACCTAAGGTTTGGCCCACTGACTTCAGAGGATCAAAGCTGATTTATGCCAGCTGGGAATCTGGCCCCTTTGAATTACGTAGTGTTTATGGCCAATGTACATTAGCAGGAGATCTGAGCAATTAACTTGAATAGAGCATTTCTTATTTACACCTGGTCCATTGGCATCAATAGAGTTATGCTGACACAGGACCGCCAGGGATCTAGCTTTCACTTGGCTGAGTGGGGAAAAACAGTGATGTTTAAAGAATGCTAATACAAGTTTGTATCCCATTAGCACTCACTCCCTTTATGGGTTTGGGTGTGAGGTGGGGGACGAAGGCTAGAAGAGTGAAGCTGCTCACTGGAGTCAAGCTTTTCAAAAGCGAATAGTGATTTTGGGTACCTAGCTTGAAGCACCTCAAAAGGACTGGACTTTCAGAGAGCGCTGAGCACCCACCTGACAGGTTGGATCACAGAAACCCCCTTCGGAGCTATCAACTTATGTACCGAGACTCCTTCTGCCCCTGCTTTCCTGCCCTGGCACCTTGGGACTTCAGTGCCCTGCCTGGTTTGAGCCAGACCCGCTAGCCTGCTGCAACCCCAGACCCAGGTCTGAACCATATCCCCTAACAGTTGTAGGTTTTCCTGGAAGCAGCTTAAGAAATGTTCCTGTCTTTAACACTCAGATGCTCAACTCCCAATGGGGTCCAAACCCTGAATAAATCCATTATACCCTGTATAATGCTTACACCGTGTAAATTCACAGATTGTTCGCCCTCTTTTAACACTGATAGAGAGATATGCATAGCTGTTTGCCCCCCCCCCGCCCCCGCCCTGGTACTAATATATACTCTGGGTTAATTAATAAGTAGAAAGTGATTTTATTAAGTACAGAAAATAGGATTTAACTGGTTTCAAGTAGTAACAGACAGAACAAAGTGAATTACTAAGTAAAAAAAAATAAAATAAAACATGGAGATCTATCTCTAATACATTAATAAAACTGAATACAGATAAAACCCTCACCCTCATTGGTGTTCCATTAAGCTTCCTTTTACAGACTAGTCTCCCTCTAGTCTGGGTCCAGCAATCATAGAATAACAGGGTTGGAAGGGATCTCTAGAGGTCATCTAGTCCAAGCCCTTGTTCAAAGCAGGACCAATCCCCGATTTTTGCCCCAGATCCCTAAATGGGCCCCTCAAGGATTGAACTCACAATCCTGGGTTTAGCAGGCCAAAGCTCAAACCACTGAGCTATCCCTCCCCCCCAGTCACTCACACCCCCTGTAGTTACTGTCCTCTGTTCCAGTTTCTTTCTGGTATTCTTGGGCATGGAGAGGCTATCTCTTGAGCCAGCTGAGGACAAAATGAAGGGGTCTCCAAGGGATTTTTATAGACTTTCTCCTCTGGGTGGACACCACTCCCACTCCATGTGTAGAATACAGTTTCAAAATGCAGTTTTGGAGTCACATGGGCAAGTCACATGTCCCTGCATGATTAAGTTCCTTACCAGCCAAACCACATTCCTGGGGAAGCGCAGATGTGGATTGGCATCTCCATGTTCTATTGTCTGTTAAGTGCTTCTTGATTGTGCACTTAATGTGCACATTCCTTACTCCACAAGCTGACCAAATGCTCTACTAAGCTACTTAAAATCAAGCAAGTACACAGCCAATATTCTTAACTCCAACTACAAAAATGATACGTGCATACAAATAGAAGGAATATATTCAGTAGAGCATAACCTTTGCAGAGATATGTTACATGGCCTATCTAGCATAACACATATTCCAGTTATGCAAAAAGAAAAGGAGTACTTGTGGCACCTTAGAGACTAACCAATTTATTTGAGCATGAGCTTTCGTGAGCTACAGCTCACTTCATCGGATGCATACCGTGGAAACTGCAGCAGACTTTATATACACACAGATAATATGAAACAATACCTCCTCCCACCCCACTGTCCTGCTGGTAATAGCTTATCTAAAGTGATCATCAAGTTGGGCCATTTCCAGCACAAATCCAGGTTTTCTCACCCTCCACACAAATTCACTCTCCTGCTGGTGATAGCCCATCCAAAGTGAAAACTCTCTACACAATGTGCATGATAATCAAGTTGGGCCATTTCCTGCACAAATCCAGGTTCTCTCACCCCCTCTCCCCCCTCCCAGAAACCACACACACAAACTCACTCTCCTGCTGGTAATAGATCATCCAAAGTGACCACTCTCCCTACAATGTGCATGATAATCAAGGTGGGCCATTTCCAGCACAAATCCAGGTTTTCTCACCCCCCCACCCCCGTACACACACAAACTCACTCTCCTGCTGGTAATAGCTCATCCAAACTGACCACTCTCCAGGTTTAAATCCAAGTTAAACCAGAACAACTTGGGGGGGGGGGTAGGAAAAAACAAGGGGAAATAGGCTACCTTGCATAATGACTTAGCCACTCCCAGTCTCTATTTAAGCCTAAATTAATAGTATCCAATTTGCAAATGAATTCCAATTCAGCAGTTTCTCGCTGGAGTCTGGATTTGAAGTTTTTTTGTTTTAAGATAGCGACCTTCATGTCTGTGATTGCGTGACCAGAGAGATTGAAGTGTTCTCCGACTGGTTTATGAATGTTATAATTCTTGACATCTGATTTGTGTCCATTTATTCTTTTACGTAGAGACTGTCCAGTTTGACCAATGTAAATGGCAGAGGGGCATTGCTGGCACACGATGGCATATATCACATTGGTGGATGTGCAGGTGAACGAGCCTCTGATAGTGTGGCTGATGTTATTAGGCCCTGTGATGGTGTCCCCTGAATAGATATGTAGGCACAGTTGGCAACGGGCTGTGTTGCAAGGATAGGTTCCTGGGTTAGTGGTTCTGTTGTGTGGTATGTGGTTGTTGGTGAGTATTTGCTTCAGGTTGCGGGGCTGTCTGTAGGCAAGGACTGGCCTGTCTCCCAAGATTTGTGAGAGTGTTGGGTCATCCTTTAGGATAGGTTGTAGATCCTTAATAATGCGTTGGAGGGGTTTTAGTTGGGGGCTGAAGGTGACGGCTAGTGGCGTTCTGTTATTTTCTTTGTTAGGCCTGTCCTGTAGTAGGTAACTTCTGGGAACTCTTCTGGCTCTATCAATCTGTTTCTTTACTTCCGCAGGTGGGTATTGTAGTTGTAAGAAAGCTTGACAGAGATCTTGTAGGTTTTTGTCTCTGTCTGAGGAGTTGGAGCAGATGCGGTTGTATTGCTGAGCTTGGCTGTAGACGATGGATTGTGTGGTGTGGTCAGGGTGAAAGCTGGAGGCATGCAGGTAGGAATAGCGGTCAGTAGGTTTCTGGTATAGGGTGGTGTTTATGTGGCCATTGTTTATTAGCACTGTAGTGTCCAGGAAGTGGATCTCTTGTGTGGACTGGACCAGGCTGAGGTTGATGGTGGGATGGAAATTGTTGAAATCATGGTGGAATTCCTCAAGGGCTTCTTTTCCATGGGTCCAGATGATGAAGATGTCATCAATATAGCGCAAGTAGAGTAGGGGCTTTAGGGGACGAGAGCTGAGGAAGCGTTGTTCTAAATCAGCCATAAAAATGTTGGCATACTGTGGGGCCATGCGGGTACCCATAGCAGTGCTGCTGATCTGAAGGTATACATTGTCCCCAAATGTAAAATAGTTATGGGTAAGGACAAAGTCACAAAGTTCAGCCACCAGGTTAGCCGTGACATTTTCGGGGATAGTGTTCTTGATGGCTTGTAGTCCATCTTTGTGTGGAATGTTGGTGTAGAGGGCTTCTACATCCACAGTGGCCAGGATGGTGTTTTCAGGAAGATCACCGATGGATTGTAGTTTCCTCAGGAAGTCAGTGGTGTCTCGAAGGTAGCTGGGAGTGCTGGTAGCGTAGGGCCTGAGGAGGGAGTCTACATAGCCAGACAATCCTGCTGTCAGGGTGCCAATGCCTGAGATGATGGGGCGCCCATGATTTCAAGGTTTATGGATCTTGGGTAGTAGATAGAATATCCCAGGTCGGGGTTCCAGGGGTGTGTCCGTGCGGATTTGATCTTGTGCTTTTTCAGGAAGTTTCTTGAGCAAATGCTGTAGTTGCTTTTGGTAACTCTCAGTGGGATCATAGGGTAGGGGGTGGAGGGGTGAGAAAACCTGGATTTGTGCTGGAAATGGCCCACCTTGATTATCATGCACATTGTAGGGAGAGTGGTCACTTTGGATGAGCTATTAACAGCAGGATAGTGAGTTTGTGTGTGTGGTTTTTGGGAGGGGGGTGAGGGGGTGAGAGAACCTGGATTTGTGCAGGAAATGGCCCAACTTGATTATCATGCACATTGTGTAGAGAGTTTTCGCTTTGGATGGGCTATCACGAGCAGGAGAGTGAATTGGTGTGGGGCGGGTGGAGGGTGAGAAAACCTGGATTTGTGCTGGAAATGGCCCAACTTGATGATCACTTTAGATAAGCTATTACCAGCAGGACAGTGGGGTGGGAGGAGGTATTGTTTCATATTCTCTGTGTGTATATAAAGTCTGCTGCAGTTTCCACGGTATGCATCCGATGAAGTGAGCTGTAGCTCACGAAAGCTCATGCTCAAATAAATTGGTTAGTCTCTAAGGTGCCACAAGTACTCCTTTTCTTTTTGCGAATACAGACTAACACGGCTGTTACTCTGATTCCAGTTATGTCATATTTAGACTCATAAGCATATTTCTAGAAAGCATTATGGGGTGTAACATCACACCCTCCTCCTGAACATACTGCCAGAGTCTTGGATACTGTCCATGGCAGAGGCAGTATCTGTAAAATCCCTGTTGGTTTCAGGTCACAACCCCTTTTAGTACCTTTAAACCATAGGAGGTCATCCATGGGTGTTCGAGCAAGGTTTGGGGTTCCTGGTATCACAGAATCATAGAATATCAGGGTTGGAAGGAATCTCAGGAGGTCATCTAGTCCAACCCCCTGCTCAAAGCAGGACCAATCCACAATTTTTACCTCAGATTCTTAAATGGCCCCCTCAAGGATTGAACTCCCAACCCTGGGTTTAGCAGGCCAATGCTCAACCCACTGAGCTATCCCTCCCCCCTGGTCCCCAGATGCCTGAAAACAAGTTGGGGTGTAGTATTGCGAACAGAATGCAGACAGCAATATCTGTTAAAGTGGAGTTGTCTTGGCATGTAGCCACAAATGCCTTGAGGCAGTGTGCCTCAATTTCCCCTTCCACACAGCAGCGTAGGCCTGTTATGCTTTTGCTGTGGTGCCAAGGTTCCAGCCTGTTTACAGGTATGAGCTGAAAAGCAACATGCTTGTGGGACTGTCTTGCTACCATCCCTAGCATGAACACAATTTGTTTTTCCCAGAAAGCAGGTGTGTCCCACATGTTTAAAGGATTTACCACTCGTATTAGCTCCTTTGTCTTGACCCACAGATGAAGTAGCAAAAGATACAAAATTAACAGGAAATCTTCAGCGGACAGGCTTTGTTCACACAATTTAGCTTGTTGAGTGTCTATTTCATTTCCCAATTCCTTTGTGTACCCTGGTAGGGACTCTGATGCAGATTCTTCTGCCTCTTTAGAGAAGGCTTTTAATTCAGGCCTGTGTTTGAGGCTTTCGTAAGGAAAGGGGCACTGCACCCATGCCTGCCCTTGGCCGCTCCCTCTTGTGTAGCTTCCCAAGTGCAGAGTTTTTCTCTCACCAGCCTTGAAGACAGAGTGTTATTTTTTATAAGGGTCACAGGAATAACATTCTTAAATAGAGTGCTCTGGATCAGTAAGATCCCTTCAGTTACCCCACTTTCTGCTCCCAACAGGTCAGCTGGGGGAGTGCTCCCCTCCAGGACATCTGATCCCCAATCTTCCCTTAAAACCTGATTCACGGGAGAGGGGTCTGGCCTTTTAAATGCAGATTTTTCAACCTCTTCCTGAGAAAAAGCCCCCCTACAAAATGTGGGCAGACCCTCCGGTCTCCCCTCACCTTCCTCTCTGGGCTCCCCACTGGGCCAGACACTCCTGTGTCCCCCAAAAGGGTAGGGGACCCTGGTCCAGCTGTGGGCTCACAGCTACCAGCTATGACAGACCGTTCCCTGGCCAGCACAATCCCCTTCTTTCCCGCAGGTTGGACTTGCTTCCAGCTACAGAGTCCCTGGGGTCTGTGCCCACCTCAGCTGTTACCACTACCCCAAATTCCACCTTTGGGGTACATGATTCTGTGCACCCCAGGGAGGGCCTCTCCCCTGCCAATGGGCAACTTCCTGGCAGTCAGCATCTGGGACGGCCTCTCTGTTACAAGGTGGAACATTCCCCTCCCGCAGGCAGATGATCACAGGACAGGAGCTGGCTTTCTCGTCAAAAAACTTTGTTTTATTGTTTTATCTAATCCAGTGTGTTATGATAGAAGAGTCTGAGAAACTAAGTTGCGTGCATATTAGTGCTGTTAAAGAAATAATGGACAATGTAGCCTTTATTGTCCAGGAGAGGACTGGGCAGCACAGGACGTACATTTCTGGAGGAAAATTGAAGAGTGGGGAGTGTGTTGGGGTCACCCTCCAGTATAAGCAAGGGCGGTGAAAGCCTGAGTATAACCGAACTCTTCCTGACTAGGCTGCAGTTACACACACATTCTCAGGGTGTGATTTGCATGCTTGACGGTTGTTTGTGAGTGGCCCCGGTGGAAGCCACTTCAGCAAGGCATTGCAAGGCTGCAGGCAGGTGTGACACAGGTGCTGATTAGTCTGGGTTGGACCCTGATAGGTCACAGCCACCAACCTAGAAAATATCGCAGTAAAACCAAAGGTGTAATGCTGATGACAGTTGGGTTCATTTGACATGAAAGCGTGAGGTCACCACAGGGATGGGCCCATGCACTGATCCATGGCTGCAGAAGCACAAAGCCATTGTGGTCATCACCTCCCCACAGGAGATCCCTGGCAGTCCCAGATATGACTCTTCCCTTCTTTACTATAGTAGGAGAAATTATCCCCCACGGGTGTGCAGGGTTGGCTGGTATTATCAGTGCTCCAGGGAATGTTGGTGCCCCCTTCTCCTAGGTGGTGCCAACCTGTGAGGCATTGCAGGGTTGATTGTATTAGGAGGAAAAATTGATGATCCAAGTCAGCTATACTCTTTGGAATAATCTGTGGGGGAGGGGTTTCAAAGAATGTACACAACGTCCTGCTTCCCTGAATACCAGTAGAAACAACCAACAGCCAGCAATCTCTGTATTCAGAAACTCCCAAGTCTGTGACTCCAGGTCTGTGCCCAGGAAACACTATGCCCTACTTCCTCTCGTGGCCATGCTCATAACTCCTCCTCCTGGTTTGTCTGCCTACTGTGACCTAGAACTGCCTGGACAGTCCTCACTGAAAATGCCAAGGTCAGGGCAGGCTGCAAAAATGAGAAATTTCCCCAAACTGGTCATTAACACTGAAGACCTTTGCATCATCTCTGCAGATGCTCCAACAGAATGTCTCCTAGCAAGCCAGCTCCCTCCCAATTCTATTGTTCATTTTATTTATTTCATATAATATATAGTCCGTGTAACAGAGTGTGACATCGCACCCCATAATGCTCTGTAGAAATATGCTTATGAATGTAAATATGGTGTAACTGGAATGTGGTTTATGCGAGATATGCCATGTAACATATCTCTTCAAAGGTTACCATCTACTGGATATAATCATCCCATTTCCATGCATGCATCATTTTTTTATGAATATTGGTTATGTACTTGTTTGATTTTAGGTAGCCTCAGTGAAGCGGTTGGTCAGCTTCTTGAGAAAAGACTATTCTGTGTAAGTGCCCAATCCAGAAACACTTAAGCTAACAATGAACTTTGAGAGACACCAATCCACATGTGAGCTTTCCTGGGAATGTGGCTTCGGCCTGTAAGGAACTGAGTCCTGCATGCACATATGACTTGCCCATGTGAATCCAAAACTCCATCCTGGAGCTGGATTCTGCAGAGGAGAGTGGAAGGGGTTTCCACCCAGAAGAGAGAGAGTATATAAGCCCCTGGGGAAACCCCTCCATTTTGTCTTCAGCTGCCACAAAAGATACCCTCTCCACCACAAGGAGCTGCCTGAAAGAAACTGGAACAAAGGACAGGAACTACAGGGGTGTTGGAGACCCCAGGGCATGGCCACTAGTTAAGTCGAGGGGATGGAAGGCCATAAGGGTCAAGGAGGTCTCCCTGCTCAAGGCCTAAGGGCTTCTTCTTAACCCCCCTTAATAGAATTCAGGCCTTCCTGGTTTGAGTAAGCTCTTTTGCTCTTAAAAAAATGTTGCAGCCAGAGATAATGCCTTATAGTGTAAGATTTGCTGACGCCAAGTTAAAGATAATAGGAGATAGTTACAAGGCCAGACAGAATGTGCTGGTTGTTTAAGTTGCTAGGAATGCTTGTTAGAGGTTGCAGGAAATAAACATTGTTGTAACCCATATAAGGAAGGCAGAGTATTTGTGCAAAGTTTTAATTGGCTGATGTGTAGTGCAGTTGCATTAAGGAATATAAAAGTGTGTGTAATGACCTGCTCTGGTGTGCAGGATTTGAGATTCTATTCTCCCTGTACCTTGTTTGCAGCTGCAAATAAACATTTCTGCTTCTCCCCCCCTTGTGATTATTGAGTGAAGCACACCGGGTAACGAACCCCTGCTGTTGTTTTGCCTCTCGGCACTGCGTGCCAGCAACAGGGGTGTAAGTGATTACTGGACCCAGACTAGGAGGAAGTCTAGTCTGTAAAAGAGGCTTATTGGAACATCTCTGAGGTGAGATTTACCTGCATTTGGTATTTACTGTATTGGGCTTAGACTTACATGTTTTATTTTATTTTGTTTGGTAATTCACTTTGTTCTGTCTGTTATTACTTGGAACCACTTAAATACTACATTTTGTAATTAATAATATCACTTTTTACTTTTTAAGTAATACCTGGCCAGGGGTAAACAGTGTTATAGAGGGCAAACAGTTCATGAGTTTACCCTGTATAAATGTTATACAGGATTAAACGGATTTATTGGGGTTTGGATCCCATTGGGAGCTGGACCTCTGAGTGCTGGAGACAGGAGCTCTTCTTAAGCTGTTTTCAGTTAAGCCTGCATCTTGTGGGGGACGTGGTTCAGACTTGGATCTGGGTTTTCAGCAGGCAATCGTGCCTGGCTCATACAAGTTAATGTACTGAAGTCCTAAGTTGTCAGGGAAAACAGGCTCAGAGGTAGTCTAGAAACATCAGGTGGCAGTCCCAAAGGGGTGTCTGAGATGAAACCCGTCACACAGAGTTTAAGAATAAAATTGCAAAACAGTGTGGGAGTCGGGGAAGGATAGGACAAGGACCGATGTACGTCAATTCCAGCGTGAGCGGTTTAGATTGGACAATAGGAAAAACATCCCTACAGTGAGGGTGGCTAAGCACTGACATAACTTGCCCAGGAAGGTTGTGGAATCTCCACCATTGGAGATTTTTTAAGAGGAGGTTTGACAAACACCTGGCAATGAGATAGGACTAGATTTGACAACTGGTCTTTTCCATGGGCAGCTTCTCTGAGGTCTGGTTTATGCTTAAAAATTAGATCAACAGAGCTCTGAAGCAGAGGGCGGGGAATCTTTTCACAGCCTGTACAAGGCAGTTAGCTTGTACAGACCCTCAGTGTAATTCTTCCATTGACCGAGCTACTTCCTCTCTGGGACATGGATTAACCACATTGAAGGAAAAACCCTTTCATCAACGTGGAAAGCATCTACACTAAAGCGCTGCTGCACACCATAGCTGAGTCAATGTAATGGCCTTAGGATAGACATTATCTGACTTGATGGGAGAGTTTTCTCCCTTCCCATTAAAGCGATTTTTCTCTCCTTTTCCATCATTCTTCTCCCTCCCCTGTAAAGATCTTTCCTTCTTTTGACAGGTAAATAAGTTCAGATATTTTTCCTCTCAGCATCATTCCTTCCTTCGCCTCCCATGAATGTCATTTCAATTAAAGGCTGAAATGCTCTGAAACAGACTTGTTTGCCCATGACTTGGTGGTACCTCTTTCTTTTTCCTCCCTTCACTTACAGTGAGTTGAAAGGACAGAAGCAGTACCTGATCAGAAACCTAAAATCAGACATAGAGTTGAGTCTTTCCCTGTTTGCTAACCACACCAATGTTACCCTTTATACCTCTGGAACTGCTTCCTTGGCAAGAGAGTTTAAATTTGACTTTGATGACTTTGAGATTTGCTCCCTGGAGCATCTTTCCTCCCAAGAGAACAGGTGTGCCCACCAGATGCAGTGAATGTTCTTGCCGTGTCTTTCCTTGTGGAAATGGAACACAGACGGCCAGATCATCAGCTGGCTTGGATCGCTGTCTCTCCTGGAGGTCATTTTAATATGATACAAAACTGAGGTGACTGTATTCCACCTTATTTGTTGGTCACCTCTCCAAATGTCTCTTTAAGTAATTTACCAGCATTGGGACGCAAAGGTGTCTATAAATCAGTGAATTACTTCGGGACTAATCATTTATTGTTAAAAACAATACCATTTGGATTGACCTGAAACTATTCACAAATGTGTTACAAATACGCCAAATAGCTTTGTCCCAAAAGAATGAGTGTGGGTGAGGGGGAGGATTTTCATACTGGTTGCAACACAACCACTGTAGGAGGTGGTGGTGGGCCTTCCCTTTGTAATTTTTAACCCAATATTTGGGGTGTTCACTTGTGAGGTGGGAGATCTGGGTTCAATTCCCCCTTCTGTCCAGTGCTGGGCAAAACTCTCTGTGACATTGCACTCCATATGCTCTATGAAAATATGCTTCTGAATATGACATCACTGGAATATGCTTTATGCTCAGTGCCCCTTGTAACATGTCATTATAAAGCCTATAATCTACTAAGTGTGTTCATCCTATTTGTTTACATGGATTATTTTTATGTCTGGAATTAGGAGAATAAGATATTAACTTGTATTACTGATTTAGACATATTAAGTGAAAGCCTTTAAAGATGCTTCAGAATCAATGAACAGTGAATGGCTCTGTTTACTCTCAAGCTTTCCTGTGTATGTGTGGGACAAACCAGGAAGAATGGAGATTGGGGTCTTACAACAAAGGGTGGGAATAAATGGTAAATTTTCAGAATGGAGAGGGGTAACTGGTGGTGTTCCCCCAGGGTCAGTCCGAGGACCAATCCTATTCAACTGATTCATAAATGATCTGGAGAAAAGCGTAAACAGTGAGGTGGCAAAGTTTGCCGATGATACCAAACTGCTCAATGTAGTTAAGACCAAAGCAGACTGTGAAGAACTTCAAAAAGATCTCACAAAACTTGGGCAACAAAATGGCAAATGAAATGTAATGTGGATAAATGTAAAGTAATGCACATTGGAAAAAATAACCCCAACTATACATACAATATGATGGGGGCTAATTTAGCTACAGCTAATCAGGAAAAAGATCTTGGAGTCATCATGGATAGTTCTCTGAAGAAGTCCACACACTGTGCAGCAGCAGTCAAAAAAGCAAACAGGGTGTTAGGAATCATTAGAAGAGGGGTAGGGAATAAGATAGAGAATATCTTATTGCCCTTATATAAATCCGTGGTACACCCACATCTTGAATACTGTACAGATGTGTTCTCCTTATCTCAAAAAAGATACACTGGCATTAGAAAAAGTTCAGAGAAGGGCAACTAAAATGATAAGGGGTTTGGAACAGGTCCCATATGAGGAGAGATTAAAGGGGCTAGGACTTTTCCGCTCGGAAAAGAGGAGAGTAAGGGGGGATATGACAGAGGTCTATAAATTCATGAGTGGTGTGCAGAAAGTGAATAAGGAAAAGTTATTTACTTGTTCCCATAACGTAAGAACTAGGGCCACCGAATGAAATTAATGGGCAGCAGGTTTAAAACAAATAAAAGGAAGTTCTTCTTCACACAGCGCATAGTCAACCTGTGGAACTCCTTCCCTGAGGAGGTGGTGAAGGCTAGGAGTATAACAGGGTTTAAAAGAGAATTGGATAAATTCATGGAGGTTAAGTTCATTAATGGCTATTAGCCAGGATGGGGAATACCTGGCCAGGGGGCAAACAGTGTTCCCTTAAAACCTGATTCACAGGAGAGGGGTCAGGCATTTTAAATGCAGATTTTTCACCCTCCTCCTGGGAAAAAGCCTCCCTACAAAATGTGGGCAGACCCTCCGGTCTCCCCTCACCTTACTCTCTGGGCTCCCCACTGGGCCAGACACCCCTGTGTCCCCCAAAAGGGCAGGGGACCCTGGTTGAGCTGTGGGCTCACAGCTACCAGCTATGACAGACCGTTCGCTGGCCAGCACAATCCCCCTCTTTCCCTCAGGTTGGGCTTGATTCCAGTGACAGAGTCCCTGGGGTCTGTTCCCACCTCAGCTGTTACCACGACCCCAACTTCCACCTTTGGGGTACATGTTTCTGTCCATCCCAGGGAGGGCCTCTCCCCTGGCGAGCTGCAACTTTCTGGCAGGCTCTATCTTTCTCGTCAAAAAACTTTGCTTTATTGTTTTATCTAATCCAGTGTGTTTTAATAGAAGTGTCTGAGCAACTAAGTTGCGTGCATATTAGTACTATTAAAGAAATAATGGACAATGTGGCTTGTATTGTCCAGGAGAGGACTGGGCAGCACGGGACATACATTTCTGGAGAGAAATTGAAGAGTGGGGAGTGTGTTGGGGTCACCATCCAGTATAACCGAGGGCGGTGAGAGCCTGAGTGTAACCCAACTATTCCTGGCCAGGCTGCAGTTAGGGAGCAAAGATAATCCAGGGAGCAAATCTCAAAGTCATCCCAGGAATCAGCTCCAGAGTTATTAAGGGTAACGTTGGTGTGGTTAGCAAACAGGGAAAGATTCAACTTTTGATTTTACGGTTCTGATTTTAGGGTTCTGAGTTGGGTAATGGGACTAACCAAACAGCTACTAGGCCTCTGCATCCGATGAAATGAGCTGTAGCTCACAAAAGCTTCTGCTCAAATACATTTTTTAGTCTCACAGGTGCCACAAGTCCTCCTTTTCTTTTTGCAGATACAGACTAACACGGCTGCTACTCTGAAACTCGTCCTTTGTGGTGTTTCTAGCCTAAAGACATAAGAATTTTGTAGACAGGGCCATCTTGTGGTGTGTTGCTAACTTTAAGGTTATAAAGCCTGATGTTTGCTCTCTTGTGCCACTATTTCAAAGATTATTAAACCTTTTCCTTCCCGGGCAGTGTCTTTGTGTGATGTTGGTAACTTAAAGATTAAAACGGATGCTTGTGAAATACACTGAATTAGTGCACCTGATAGTGACAGTTCCCAACCACTATAAAAGCATATTACTTTCATTTAGCTAAAAACATCTTTGGATGTCTTCGGTTTGATCTTTGTTGAACGTGTGAGTCCTTCTTTCACAGGAAAGCCTCATTACACCTGCCCATCGGTGTCTTTGTGGTATTAATAGCTCCAAGGTGACGAAGGCTAATGACTGCAGGGCAGGGTTTGTGAGGTGTCGCTAGCCCAGTAATTGTTAGGTTGTCTGTCTGGCCAGCAGATTCTGTGTGGGGTTGCTAGCCCCAGAAATATTAGGAATGAGGCCTACATGGCTGTACCTGTGTGATGCTTCTGGGCCAAAGATCATTGTGCTTTCAGGGTTATTTGTGCCTGTGACATGTACTCGTCAAAAAACTAGGTCTTAAACGTACAGGAGAATCCATACTGTTGCTAGCCTGGAGACCATCAGCTCTAAAGCCTTCTGGACAGCCTCTGCTGGTTCCTTCACTCGTGCCATTTCTTTTGTGTATCCTGAGGCCTAATCATTTTTAGGTGAGCGACACCGCACAGGTACTCCCCTACAGGCTTGAAGCTTTACAAACCTTAGGTTCACTTACCTCACAATGGTGCTGACTCTCAAAATGCTCTCAGTGAATAAGAGACACAGTCATTTCGTGGTGTTCGTAACTGAACAATTACTAGGCCCTATGCCTCTGTATTACACTGGCTTCGTGTGTGTGTGTGTGTGTGTGCGTGCATTCACACACATGCACGAATGTACGACCTTCCAGCAGCAGGCTTGGGGAGCAGTAGCAGTCAAGCCATGGATTAAAGTTCAAGGGAATCTCATTCAGCTCAGATAGTATGGACCTGAGGATGGGCAGGAATGATGCCAGAATAGGCAGGATATATGCCAGGATAGGTATATAAAAATGACACTACTTAAGCTATCATCACCCCACACAGAAATGGCATTGGAGGCCTTATATCTGAGAGTTAACATCACTTTTTAAATTATTTATTTATTTATTTATTTAATGGGGGGAGGGATAGCTCAGTAGTTTGAGCATTGCCCTGCTAAACCCAGGGTTGTGAGTTCAATCCTTGAGGGAGCCATTTAGGGATCTGGGGCAAAAGTTGGGGATTGGTCCTGCTTTAAGCAGGGGGTTGGACCAGATGATCTCCTGAGGTCTCTTCCAACCCTAATCTTCTATGATTCTATGTTGGTAGCAGAAGCTCTCCCACCAACACAACCACTGTCACTTATGGAGGTCATTTTATTCGGCCAACAGGAGAAGTTTCTCACATCAGCACAGAGCGGCTCCATGAGCAATCATACGGCAGCACAGCTGCATTAGTACATCTGTGCTGCTGTAAGCTCTCGAGTGTAGACATGACCTTAGCCATTGAGAGCAAAGGGATGCTGGTACAATAACTGACCAGAACTGTACAGAGACAAGGTGGAGGAGGTAATAGCTTTTCTTGGACCAACTTTTGTTGGTGACAGAGACAAGTTTTTGAGCTGACACAGAGCTCTTTTTCAGGTCTGCGAAACTAACTCAGAATATCACAGGTAAATACAAGTTGGAACAGATTGTTTAGTGTAAATAGTTCACAAGTATTTCAAGGGACAACTCAAGGTGCAAGTGGCCTGTTAACACCCCCCAGTCACAGGGAGGAAAGGGGGTGGGAAGACCCACCTTGGCTCCTGTCATAAATATAAACGGAAGGTGTCAAGGATCCTTCCCCACTCTGAACTCTAGGGTACAGATGTGGGGACCTGTATGAAAACCTCCTAAGCTTACTTTTACCAGCTTCGGTGAAAACTTCCCCAAAGTACAAACTATTTTACCCTTTGCCCTTTGACTTCCACTGCCACCACAAAACGTTTATCTGGGTTTATTTTTATTAGGAAAGCGTTGTTTGGAAACCTCTTTCCCCCAAAATCCTCCCAACCCTTGCACCGTACTTCCTGGGGAAGGTTTGGTAAAAATCCTCACCAATTTGCATCGGTGACCACAGACCCAAACCCTTGGATCTTAGAACAATGAAAAAGCATTCAGTTTTCTTACAAGAAGACTTGTAATAGAAGTAAAAAGGAATCACCTCTGTAAAATCAGGATGGTAGATACCTTACAGGGCAATTAGATTCAAAACATAGAGAATCCCTCCAGGCAATACCTTAAGTTACAAAAAAGACACACAGACATGAATATTCATTCTATTCAGCACAGCTATTTTCTCAGCCATTTAATAAATCATAATCTAACACATACCTAGCTAGATTATTTACTAAGTTCTAAGACTCCATTCCTGTTCTGTCTCCAACAAAAGCATCACACAGACAGACACAGACCCTTTGTTTTTCTCCCTCCTCCCAACTTTTGAAAGTATCTTGTCTCCTCATTGGTCATTTTGGTCAGGTGCCAGCGAGGTTACCTTTAGCTTGTTAACCCTTTCCAGGTGAGACGATTTTTCCTCTGGCCAGGAGGGATTTTAAAGGGGTTTACCCTTCCCTTTATATTTATGACACGCCCCCGCAAATTACAGCTAGGGTGAAACACTGGCTGGGATTTCTTCCTGGAGCTCTAGGAAAAAACAGAGTTAATAAGACAAATGCACCTCTAAATATACTACCAAGTTCATAAAGACTAACAATATTTTCCACATCTGAAGGACGATTTTAACCAGGTAATTCTAGGAAACTTTCACGGAAGAGTGCATCAGCCACTTTGTTAGAAGCTCCTGAGATGTGTTGGACATTGAAATCAAAATCTTGGAGAGCTAAACTCCACCAGATAAGTTTTTTGTTATTTCCCATGGCGGTATGAAGCCACCATAGCGCAGCATGGTCGGTTTGCAGGTGGAAACGCCGTCCCCAAACATAGGTGTAGCTTTTCCACATTGTAGACAATGGCGTAACATTCTTTTTCACTGACTGACCAGTTGCTTTCCCTCTCAGACAGTTTTTTGCTGAGAAACACTACAGGGTGGAATTGTTGATCCGGTCCTTCCTGCATTAAAACTGCTCCCACACCACGCTCGGACGCATCTGTGGTTACTAGGCACAGTTTGTCAAAGTCTGGGGCCCTTAGTACAGGGTGAGACATGAGTGTCGCTTTAAGCTGGTTAAAGGCCTTCTGACACTTTTCGCTCCACTGAATGGCATTTGGCTGTTTCTCTTTGGTTAGGACTGTCAGTGGGGTGGCGATTTGGCTGTATTGAGGTACAAATCTTCTGTAATAACGGGCCAAACCTAAGAAGGATTGCACCTGTTCCTTTGACTTTGGGACAGGCCACTTTTGGATAGCATCCACTTTGGCCTGTAGGGGGCTGACAGTTCCTTGACCAACCTGGTGTCCAAGGTAAGTCACTCTGTTTAGGCCTATTTGACACTTCTTAGCCTTAACAGTTAGTCCTTCCTCCCTTATGCGCTCAAAGAGTTTTTTAGATGTTCCAGGTGTTCTGCCCAGGAATCCAAAAATATGGCCACATCATCAAGGTAGGTGACTGCATATTCTTCTAATCCTGCTAGGAGACCATCTACAAGTCTTTGGAAGGTGGCGGGTGCATTTCGCCGCCTGAAAGGGAGTACATTAAATTCATACAGCCCGACATGTGTGGTGAAGGCTGACCTTTCCTTGGTGGATTCATCTAGCAGTACCTGCCAGTACCCCTTGGTTAAGTCCAAGGTAGAGATGAACTGGGCCCGTCCCAGTTTCTCTAATAGTTCATCTGTGCGTGGCATTGGATAGTTGTCTGGGAGAGTTACAGCTTTTAGCTTATGGTAGTCCAGACAAAAACGTATCTCCCCATCTGATTTGGGAACTAGAACCACTGGAGATGCCCATGCACTTCCAGAGGGGTAGATTACACCCATCTGTAACATATCCTGGATCTCCCGTTCTATAGCAGTTTTAGCTTGAGGAGACACCCGGTAAGGTTGGGCTCTAATTGGGTGAGCATTACCTGTGTCAATGGAGTGGTATGCCCGTTCAGTCAGTCCTGGGGTGGCTGAGAATGTTGGCGCGTAGCTAGTGCACAGCTCCTGGATCTGCTGTCGCTGCATACGCCCAAGGGTCATGGAGAGGTTCACCTCTTCCACACCACCAGCACTTTTCCCTTCGTAGTAGACACCTTCAGGCCACTCAGTGTCATCTCCTCCCTGGGCTGTAAACTGACAAATTTTTAACTCTCTGTAATAAAAGGGCTTTAGAGAATTAATATGGTACACTTTAGGCTTTCGGTTGGAGGTGGGGAATGCTATGAGATAATTAACAGCTCCCAGGCACTCCTGGACCGTGAATGGCCCTTCCCATGAGATTTCCATTTTATGGGACTGGAGCGCCTTTAAGACCATGACCTGTTCCCCTACTCTGAAGGAACACTCTCTGGCATGTTTATCATACCAAGTTTTTTTGCTCTTTTTGAGCATCCTGTAATTTTTTTTAGCAAGGACTAAAGAGGTTTGGAGGGTGTTTTGTAGGTTGGTTACAAAGTCCAGAATGTTAGTTCCTTATGAAGGTGTAAATCCCTCCCACTGCTGCTTCACCAACTGTAATGGCTCCTTAACCTTGCGGCCTTATACAAGTTCAAATGGTGAAAACCCTAAACTGGGATGTGGTACAGCTCTGTAGGGAAAGAGCAACTGCTGCAACATGAGGTCCCAATCACTGGAGTGCTCATTTATGAATTTACGTATCATGGCCCCCAAAGTTCCATTAAACTTCTTCACCATGCCATTTGTTTGATGGTGGTAAGGAGTGGCAACCAGGTGATTTACCCCATGAGCATACCAAAGGTTTTCCATAGTTCCTGCCAGGAAATTAGTCCCTGCATCTGTGAGGATGTCGGAGGGCCAACCTACCCTGGCAAAAATGTCTGCTAGTGCCTGGCACACACTTCTAGCCCTGGTGTTGCTTAGAGCTACTGCTTCTGGCCATCGGGTGGCAAAATCCATGAAAATCAGTATGTACTGCTTTCCTCTGGGTGTCTTTTTCAGAAAAAGACCCAGAATATCCACAGCTACTCAGTGAAATGGAACTTCAATGATGGGGAGTGGCTGGAGAAGGGCTTTGATCTGGTCTTGGGGTTTTCCCACTCTTCGGCATACTTCACAAGACCGGACATAGGTAGAAACATCCTTGCCCATTCCCTCCCAGTGGAATGACCCCCCCAAATGGTCTTTGGTCCTGTTCCCCCCAGCATGGCCACTAGGATGATTGTGGGCTAAGCTCAAGAGCTTGGCCCAGTACTTAGTTGGAACTACCAACTGTCTCTGAGGATGCCAGTCTTCCTGGTGTCCACCAGAAAGAGTTTCCTTGTATAAAAGTCCTCTTTCTACAACAAACCTGGATCGATTAAGTGCTGAGAGGTGGTGGGTTGCTCCATGCCGCCGTCCAAACTCTCTGGAGGTTTTCATCTGCTTCCTGTTTGGTCTGGAACTGTTCCCTTGATGCTGGAGACATCAGTTCCTCATTGGATTGTGGACCTATGCTTGGTCCCTCTGGAAGCGATGTAGGGGATGAGGCTGTTTCCGTTGACTGTGAACCGCTCTCTGCTGGGACACTATGTTGGGGTTCAGGCTCCAGCTGATCCTCTCGTGTAGGGTTATGGACTGCTGCCGGTTCAGGTTCGGTGGGGCCCTCTGGTGTTGGGGTTGAAAGAGTTGGACTTGAGGGGTTGAATCGTCACTTGGATCTCTGGGTTGATTAAATTGGGGTCCACTAAGGAAGCATGGATAGCTGACACTTGTGCTTCTGTGTCCCTCCATGCGGTGACCTTCTTCACACTCACAATTTTCCTCCACTCCAAGAATATCTGGGAGGTATCTGGGCCTGAGGACCTCTAGTGTGATTCCAGTGCAATGAACTGTAATCTGTTGGGATTCTTGGGGCAGTTGGCCTTTACATGCCCCATCTCATTGCATTTAAAACATCGTCCAGCTGACGGGTCACTGGGGTGAGGTGGGTTGCTGGAGAAAGGTGTGGCGAGACGATAAGGTGGCTGGAGGGTTCCTTGGGGGGTAGGTGGGTCCTTGGGCGGACCCCAGTAATAGGGCGTGGTCTGAGGTTGTCCCTTCTGGTATCCGCTCCAACTGCGACCAGCTTTTTCTTCTCTGTCACCTCCACCAGTTTGGCTCCAATCTGCCCTGCCTCGATTACAGTTTTGAGTTTCCCAACTAAGATGTACCTTTCTATTTCCTCAGGAACACCCTCTAAGAACTGTTCCCTTTCCATTAGGAAGGGCAAAGCTACTGGAGATTCAACACTTGCTCATGATATCCAGGCATCCCAATGTTTCACAATATGGTAGGCATGCCGGGTAAATGACACATCTGGTTTCCACCTTAAGGCTCTGAATTGCCGACGGGAATGCTCGGGTGTTAGCATTATGACTCTCGCCTTCGTTTTAAACATTTCATGCTGGTTCATTTGTGCCTCGGGCATTTCCGCTGCCTCCTCAGCTGAGGGTCCACTGAGCTGCGGCCTCAGGTCTACCATATATTGGTCGGTAGAGATGCTGTACCCAAGGCAGGCCCGATCGAAGTTTTCTAAGAAGGCCTCGGTATCATCGCCTGCCTTGTAGGTGGGGAACTTTCTGGGATGGGAAGTGGTACCTGGAGAAGGATTGCTAGGGTTTGTTGGTATATTCTGCTGAGCCCTTGCCTTCTCCATCTCCAGTTCATGCTTCCTCTCTTTTTCCTTCTCCTCCAGTTCTTTGGCCCTTGCCTCCACTTCTTTTTCCTTTGCCTCCATAGCTCTCCTGTGAGCAGCTGCTTGGTGTTGTTCTGCCTCTTTCGCTACCTCCCTTTCCTCGTCCTTTGCCTCCATTGCTCTCCGGTGAGCAGCTTCTAGGGCTTTTTCAGCTTCTTTCACTGCCTCCAGTTTGGCTAAATCCAATTTGTGTAGTACCTTGGTGTCTGTCATCTTTACCTCTCTGTTTTTAACTAACTTTACACCCGAGGGTTAGAAAGAAAACAAACAAAACTTGGCTTTTAAAATTTTACTGTGCTGTAATAGGATATCTATATTCTCTGATAGTGATTGTCAGCCTACTGACCACCCCCCCCCTTTGATCTTAAGAACAATGAAAAAACATTCAGTTTCTGAAAACAAGGATTTTAATAGAAGTAAAAAATAAAAATGAATCACCTCTGTAAAATCAGGATGGTAAATACCTTACGGGGTAATAAGATTCAAAACATAGAGAATCCCTCTAGGCAAAACCTTAAGTTACAAAAAAGACACACAGACAGGAATATCCATTCTATTCAGCACAGCTTATTTTCTCAGCCATTTAAAGAAATCATAATCTAATGCATATCTAGCTGGATTACTTACTAAGTTCTAAGACTCCATTCCTGTTCTGTCCCCGGCAAAATCCTCACCCAGACAGACACAGCCCCTTTGTTTTTGTCCCTCCTCCCAGCTTTTGAAAGTATCTTGTCTCCTCATTGGTCATTTTGGTCAGGTGCCAGCGAGGTTATCATAGCTTCTTAACTCTTTACAGGTGAAAGGATTTTTCCTCTGGCCAGGGAGGAATTTAAAGGGGTTTACCCTTCCCTTTATATTTATGACAGAGGCAGATTACCTCTGCCGGCAAGAGAACACCTCCCATCAGCATTGATAGCCTCTACACTGAAGATCTACAGCAGTGCCATGGTAGCATTCCTAGTCTAGACAAGCCCTATGGCTTTTGCTGGTACAGAAATGTTGTATATAAAAAAAAAATCACACGCCTGACCCACATCATTATACTGGCAACAAGTTTCCAGTGTATACCTGGCCTCAAGATGGACAAATACCAAAACCATAATTTGTGAGAGTTTTAATAAATAAAAGTGCCATTGTCGGCCGGCTCTGATTCCTACGGACATAGTATAGAAGTTCCCCAAAGGAGGCTGTGCATTGGCGATCCTTAGCTCAGATCCTCTGCGGGTACAAATTGGCTCAGGAGTCACACCTGCAGTGGCTCCGGCCTGTTGACTTCAATGGGACCACTCCAATTTACACCACCCAGAAGTTCCAAATGACCGATGTCAGTTACACAAGAAAAGAATCTGGTGTAGAGACTTCAATGGGGCTTCTTTGCTTCACACCACCTAAGGATCTGGCCCACTGACTTCAGTGGATCTAAGCTGATTTATGCCAGCTGGGGATCTGGGCCCTTTGAATTACATAGTGTTTATGGCCAGTGTACATTAGCAGGAGATCTGGGCAATTAACTTGAATAGAGCATTTCTTATTTACACCTGGTCCATTGGCACGAATAGGGTTATGCTAACCCAGACCAGCTAGGGATCCAGATTTCACATGGCTGAGTGGGGAAAAACAGTGATGTTTAAAGAATGATAATATGAGTTTGATTCGCATTAGCACTCGCTCCCCTCATGCGTTTGGGTGTGAGGTGGGGGACGAAGGCTAGAAGAGTGAAGCTGCGAGAGGCAAGCCTTTCAAAAGTGAATAGTGATTTTGGGTCCCTAGCTTGAAGCACCTCAAAAGGACTGGATTTTCAGAGAGCGCTGAGCACCCACCTTCTGAAAAATTAGGCCCCTTTAAGGTGTCTCATTTTTGTCCACACAAAATGGCTGACCACTTGCTCAGCTTTGTCTTTAGTATGTTTCTCTCACTCAGTATATAAAGGCCTCCTGACTGGATTACTTTGATAGTATAATGCTGGCACTCATTCCTAGGCTGGGCAAAGGCCTGAAATGAGAATCTGGACTAGCCTCACAACATAAGGCTGAGAAGAGGGGGGAGATCAGGCTTGGTTTAAAGTTTGGTGTCTTTGCTTAGCATCCAAATCCAGCTTCATCTACTCTTCCCCAGCTGTACAAATATTATGAATTACACCCATGGGCCTCTCTGCTCTCCTGGAACCACATGGAAATCACAATAACTCAGTTCACACCTAGGTTATTTTTTTTATTTCAGGGACCAAAACAAATCCAGACCTAGACATCCACTTCTCTCTGATTAATCCCATTTGAGTCTCAGAAGGCTTTGGAATCCCTCACACTTACCAGACCTTCAGCCACCAGGTTGTGGGCAGTCTGACCTAATGGTCAGTGTGGAATCAGGTGCCAGGCCTGGTCAGAAGGAGAGGTTTCAGATCACAGGATTGGACGATTTCAAGTGATTCCTTGTCATTCAGTCCCTGCTTCTAGCAGTTGGAGGTTTAGGGACAACCATAGCATGGGGTTGCATCCCTGACCATCTTGACTAATAGTCATTGATGGACCCATCCTCCATGAATTTATCTACTTCTTTTTTTCTCCACAAATCCACTTTAAATTCATGCTTTTAGTTAATCCAGATTAACTGTTCTGGATGTCCCTATGTAGATGGGCCTTTAGTCTCTCTGTACTTTGATTCCCCAACTGTAAAATGAAAAGGAGAACTTGTGGCATCTTAGAGACTAACAAATTTATTTGAGCATAAGCTTTCGTGAGCTACAGCTCACTTCATCAGACACATTCAGTGAAAAATACAGTGGGGAGATTTATATACACAGAGAACATGAAACAATGGGTGTTACCATACACACTGTAAGGAGCTTGATCACTTAAGATGAGCTAATACCAGCAGAAGAGCCGGGGGGAGCGGGGGGAAGAAAACCTTTTGTAGTGATAATCAAGGTGGGCCATTTCCAGCAATTGACAAGAACTTCTGAGGAACAGTGGGGGAGGGGGGAAATAAACATGGGGAAATAGTTTTACTTTGTGTAATGACCCATCCACTCCCAGTCTCTATTCAAGCCTAAGTTAATTGTATCCAATTTGCACATTAATTCCCATTCAGCAGTCTCTCGTTGGAGTCTGTTTTTGAAGTCTTTTTGCTGTAATATTGCGACTTTTAGGTCTGTAATTGAATGACCAGAGAGATTGAAGTGTTCTCCGACTGGTTTATAAATGTTATAATTCTTGACATCTGATTTGTATCCATTTATTCTTTTACGTAGAGACTGTCCAGTCTGACCAATGAACACGGCAGAGGGGCACTGCTGGCACATGATGGCATATATCACATTGGTAGATGTGCAGGTGAACGAGCCTCTGATGGCTCTGATAGCATGGCTGATGTGATTAGGCCCTATGATGGTGCATCCCACAATATCCTGCACAAACCTTACTGAATTCTGTGAAATCTTATTTAATTAAATGTATGTGTCATGGTGTGCTAGGGACTGTATTTGATTACATGGGACAGGAGGACCACCACCCTCCAAAAATTAAGAACAGGTTGGAGAGGCAAATTTACTTAAGTTGTAACACCTCCAGAGAGCTACCACCACCTGGAGAGAGGCTTACATATGCTTGTTCAAACTGGATTCTTTAAGGGTCAATGGACAAAGAAGGGAGTTTGAATTAAATAGCCTTAGTTAAAACTGATTCAGAGCCTTATTTCTAGTGCTCCAAATAGACAGGACCTTCTGTCCAAGGGCTGCTTCAATCCTTCCTGGGAAGGTTTGGAAGGACATGGCCCAGTCTGTGTGTTTGTTCTGAGCAAAAGGTGGTGTGAGCTTTTAACCACAGAAAAAAAATCTTTGGTGGAAAGGTTTGAATTACTGTTCAGTATCTAGAGCCCTTGTTGGAGCTGGGGTGATCTCTGGTGAGGTTGTTAGCATGAATGTAGGTTCTTTTATTGCTTTTAAAGTTTTCTCTATAACGCTTTCCCCTTGAGAGTAAATTTGTTGCTTAGAAAGAGTGGCGTGGTAACTTATAACACCATTGTCTATCTAAGGAGAAAAGTATAGCAGGTTGTCTTAGGCAGTCTGGCTTACTGGGGAATTCACAGTGTAGGTGGGGAACTGTGGAGCCTCAAAAAACCCCAATCAAGAGGGTGAGAGGTGTACATCTCCACCCAAGAGAGGTGACAGCTGAGGAACTGGAAAACCTAAAAGCAGGTGTCCTTGCTGGGGGGGTGACAGGTTCAAGGGTCCTGAATGAGACAGACTCCACTCCCCTTGGAATTTCTCTGGAGTTTAGTCTCAGGGACTTGCCTTAATCACCCCCCCCCACCCCCGCAGGTTTTAGTTCTGGAAGGAGCTGCAGAACCCCCCCCCCACCCCAGTGGAGTAGAACACAGTCATACATAAATCATTCATACAATGCAAGTTAATATAATGGTCCCAAAGATACTGCATGGGGTCGCAATATCTGTCACACCAGATCTTCTGAGTGTCTTATCTGTTGGACAATGCCACCTCTAAAACAGTTTTCTTAAAACTTGAACACATTAGAGTTTTTATTTTCATTATAAAATTACATAGAGTGGAAGGGAATGGAAAGAACATTGTCACTTTAGTTCAAAACATGATTAAATTATTCATCAAAGCTGCTGAGAGAGCTTTCTTCTCTCTAACATTCTCCCCAGGGCGTCCTTCACCTCCTTGTTCCTCAGGCTGTAGATCAGGGGGTTCAGCATGGGAATCACAACCGTGTAGAACACAGAGATCACCTGGTCCCGCTCCAGTGAGGAGGTGGAACTGGGTTTTAAGTAGATAAAACACGTCGTCCCATAGCATATAACTACGGCTGTCAGGTGGGAGGTGCAGGTGGAGAAGGCTTTGTGCCTGCCCTCGGAGGAGCGGATCCTCAGTATGGCAACAGTAACATACAGATATGAGAAGAGGATGATCAGCATGGTTGTCAGTTGTATGGAACCAGCAAAGAGAGAAAGCAGCATTTCATTGGTGTGAGTGTCGGTGCAGGAGAGCCGCATGAGCGGAAGGACATCACAAACGTAATGATTGATTACATTGGGCCCACAGAAGGACAGCTGAAAGGTGCAGCTGGTAAACATGGTTGCATTTGCAACCCCAGCCATGTAGGAGCCAGCCAAGAGCCAGATGCAGGACCTCTTGGATATGATGAACCTATAGAGCAGTGGATTACAGATGGCCACATAACGGTCATAGGCCATCACCGCAAGGAGGAAAGACTCAGTGGTGGCAAAGGCAGCAAAAAAGTACATCTGTGCAGCACATCCAGCGTAGGAAATGGCCTTACTCTCCCTTGAGAGGCTCACCAGCACCCTGGGGGCGATGGATGAGGAGTAGCCAAGGTCAACGAGTGACAAGTTGCTGAGCAAGATATACATGGGGGTGTGAAATCGGGAGTCCCTCCAGATTAGGACAATCATCCCAAAATTCCCCAGCAAGGTGAGAACATAGATCACCAGAAATATGAGGAAGAGGGTAACCTGCAGTTCTGGATGGTCAGTGAATCCTGCAAGGATGAATTCGGTCACGGTAGTGTCATTTCCCTGGGCCATTGCTTCACGTGGGCTTTGAGGAGAGACCTGCACAGAGGGAATTTCTGTAGAAATAAAAAACAGTGTGAGGACCTGGAATTCCGTGTGACCAATGACAGCATTTTAGTCCATTTGAGACCCTTGTTTGCTGAAAGTAAGAATATTTTTACCCATGTGTGCATATCTCATTCTTTCTCTTTTGATGTGGACAATCAGCAAAGAGCAACTATTGGCAAAAAACTGTAGCATAGTGCCGACTTGATTGCCAGAGGGTGAAGTTCACTGTTGGCTCAGTTGGAAAACCTTTTCCCCCCACAGCAGAAATCTAGAGAGTTTGCATTACAGCTGGGTGGTTGGGGTTTTTTTTGGGGGGGTGGGGGGCTGTTTTGTTTTTTGTTCAGTGGCTGACCTGAAAAATCCCAAAATAACAGCAACTTGTTCCCTTCTCCCCCAAAATAAATCATTTCGTTGTCAGGTTTTTACCCTCTTCTCCCTTTTTTTTCAAGTTAAATCTAACAGATTTTTGGAAACAAAACGTCATTTCAAAACAAAACCTTGAAACACATTATTTCAAAAATGTCAGAATTGAAATAGTTCACCTTTTTATTTCAGAATAACTCCTTTGGAAGATTATTTCTGTGACCCTTACGCTCCCAGTATTGTGTTGCCAGGGCTAACACTGTTGCTTTGGTGTGAATGATCCTTGGCGTTAATTCTGGTGCCTCCTCCTGGAATTCTCATAGGCATTATTAACCTCTACCCAGTGCAGGGCAGTTGCCGAACCTGTAAAGCTCAGACGATGAACTGGGATGTATACACTACCCACTGGGATCTTACAAGGTGGCCTCATACAAGGGGGCGAGAGAAGAAAGGACTCAGAGTTTGGGCGGACAGTTAATAACTACAGCACAGGAAATGAATCAAAAACATTCTGCTGTTATCTGCAGCACCATCCCTCTCCCCAGACACAGCCCAAGCCCAGGCTACAGCCGAGCGACACAACGATTCCCCTGCTGTGTACTGCTGGTGGGTCTGCACCCAGGGCTGCTCCTTAGATTCTGGATGTAGCAGCTTCAGCTGAAGGGGTCGTTGCCTACATAAGTAGCTCTCAGATCAGTTAGGAAGTTTTAGGTCAAAATTATACCTTCAAACTGACTTTCCAGTGGATCGTGAGATTTTTCTTGCTGCTCGCAATAGGCTTTTACTCTTCCCCCCTCCCTCCCACAGTGCTACACCCAGACAAAGCAAACCTACCTGCGTAAGGATGAATCATTTATGTGATGGGTCCAAGAGATTCCCATCTGGAGGAAGGGCAGGGGGCCGATTAATATTCCCTTACAGTCTGTTGGGACCTTAAGTCTCTCCAGGCTCGGACCGTCAGACAGACGAAGGAGCTTCAGCTATCTTCTTGTTGCTGGGGCCAAGTGTATTTGTGGAGAAGTGATTTGTATAACACCGTGCCAGGCCGTTGTGATGCGTGTCAGTAATTGGTCCCAGTGTGTCCCTAGATCGCTGAGACTGAGTGATTCAAAGCACTGGGAATGGAATATGGAGATTTTTCAATGCTAGGTGTTGTGCAGGTTGGGCAGATTGGATGGCTCAAGAGATTGGGAATTATCTAGAGGTTCAGGGCTACATTGTGCTTTGATCACCTGCTCTGTGTAAGGGGCAGTGCTTAACTACACCACCCCAGGAGGAGGTCAGGGATTGAATTGTGACTCAGGTGCTGGAGCCAATCGCTACCCTCACCTATGTGGGCTCATTGAGACAGAGGGGAAGAGGCAATGCTCTGCCAACTTTCCACCCACCTGTGTGTCTGCTGTGCAGCCTCCCCTTTCCCCATTGTGTCCCCTACGTAGGGTCAAGTCTGTGGGGTCCTGCTCCTCCTTGTGTGTGAATGACCCCCTTAGAGCTAGGCCAGGCTCTGGCTCTCAGAATGTATGTCTGTTTTGTTTAAGCATCCAAACTTTTCTGTGCACAGCAAACATCTGGAACCTATAACACTGGGCTGGCAATGAGCAAAAAGTGGGTGGCAAACATCCACTTTCTCATGAGAGTCCCAGCACCTCTACTCCTGGTCTCAGTTGGACACTGAAAACACTAAGTCCATGTCTACACTGGTAATTGAAAGACAAAACTTTTGTCGTTCACAGGTACTTAACCTCCCCCGACCCCTTGAAAGACAAAAGTTTGCTGTGAGAAGTGCCTGTGTGAACGACCGCGTTGTCAGCAGGAGAGCTCTCCTGTCGACAATGCAAATCCCACTCATTGGGGGTAGAAGTATTTTGTTGGCAAAAGTGCCGACCAACAGTGTTCACACTGCCCAACTTTTAGCAACCCGGCCATGTCACTAAAAGCTGTGTAGCATAGACATAGTCTAAGGCATACAAATATATGTGAGTGTTTCAGAATCTTAAACCAACTCATGTCTGAACGTGAAGAAGAGGTGGGGTCTATGCGGAGGGTCGATGGTTTGTTCTGGGTGGGGGGCTTGGAACAAGTTCATTCATATTCATAGGGAATATATATTTAACATACACAGAGAGGAACCAAATGCCGGAATGACTTTCATTCTGGATGAAGGAAAACAGAACAAGAAAGAACGAATGTAAGTCCTCAGGCGACAGCACAGTGGGTGTATGTCTTTGTCCTCAGTCAAGTGATGCATCACCTCTGCCTTACAAAATAGCTGCTGCCTCTGCAGACAGCAGATTTTTTGATAATGGAATCATCAGGAGAGGGAACAAGGGGGAGTTCATTCTCTCACTCTTCGGCAACTGTGCCCAGGCTGCCTACCGGGGTCCCAGCCAGAGCCAGTTATCACTCTATGGTTATTCGGTTGGGTGGGGTGGGGATATAAATACCTGAACGTTAGCAATTTCTGGGATTATCAAAGAGGCTTGAGGGAGTTCGGAGCCCAAATCTCCATTGGAATTCAATGGAAGTTGGGTTCCTAAGTCTCTTAGCTGAGCACAACTGAGACCAGCAACTCAACTTTCAAGATAACATCTTCCTCGGGGGAGAGGGGGAGGAATTAACCTATCATAGATTTTGCAGAGGGGCTTTCTTGAGGTCTAGCAGGCCTAGTGGTCAGGCTGCTGCCAAACTATATCTCTGAGTTTTGGGATGGGTTTTCTGGGCAGCCTGGTGGGCCCAGCAGCCAAGTCACAGTTCATCACCTCCCCACTACCCCAAGATCCCTCTGAGGTCTCTGGGGGTGGATGGAGGAGAAGAAAAGGGTAGGGGGATCCAGGCTCTCCCTCTCCACCAGGTCCTGAAGTCTAGCAGGAGCTTCTACTCTCCCTCCCCCCAGAAAAACCTCCTCTCTAATTGTGTCCCCTCTTCAAACAATTGCCTCCACTGACTCCGTGTTAATCCTTGTGCTGGTCCTGCATCCTCGACCTGCAGGAGGCCACGTGATTGGAGGACTGGTCCGCTCTGTACAGACAGAGAAACAGGAGACAAGGAGATGATGTAAAGATAGTGAAGGGACTGACATTCAGCTCTTGCCTTCTGTGGCCATGGGCATCCTTGCCAAAGGGGCAGTGGCTGAGGAGAGCTGGGCAGTGGAACATGAGGATGCCAAAATTATTGGACCAGAGAGGACCAGAGAGTGCGAGTGGTTCGGGCACACACCTCATGGGCAGGAGACCCTGGGTCCAGTCCCCCTGCGCCAATCGCTCTTTCTTTATCCACAATGGAACAGCTTCAACAGGAGAGACACGCTATCCCAGAGGCCTGAGGTAAGAGCACTCTCCTGAGAGGTGGGAGATACCTGTTTAAATCCTTTCTTCCCTCTCTGCCAGGGAAGGGGAATGGAACTTGGGTCTCTCACATCCCGGGCGAGTTCTCTAACCACTGGGCCAAAAGTTATCATGGGGGCAGGAGCACCACAGCTGCCTCCTTCTGCCATTTTGTGTTGAACGAGGCTGGTGTCCAATTCATTCCCTCAAGAAACTGCTACGAAGCCAGGAGAGGGGTACCTGTGTGTGGGTTGCTAGTAGAGAGAGTCACATAAATCCAGGTGGAAGGGAGGTGCCGATCTGTGAGGAAGGGGCAGTGCTTCGGAAATCGGTGGGTCCCACTGGCAAGCTTAGGGGACTTCCCACCTGGCATGCTGTGGGCTGTTGTGGAATGCATTTTAAGGTGCCTATCTGTCCCCATTCATTGTACAGGGAGACTGTGGAAGCTCCTTTCCTGGAGGTTTTCAAAAGGAGGCTAGAGAGCCATCTGCCTTGGATGGTTTGGGCACAACAAATCCTGCCTCTTGGCAGGGGGTGAGACTGGATGACCCTTGCAGTCCCTGCGACAGCTACGGTTCTATGATTCTACAGGGAGGTATCTAACTCGGCTTTCTGGATTGCACTGCTGTGCTTGTTTTTGTTTAGGCACCTAAACATGAGGTGCCAGGATGCTCGGAGCTGCAATGCCTGAGTCCCTTCATGGATTCCAGCCTATGAGACTTAAACACTGCGGGCCAGACGATCATCCCCATGGACATGCCAAATAGCATCAGAACCCACCAATGCTCCCATCGAAGTGAATAGCACCACCACCTGGCTGGGGTAAGTTTGCTGCTCACATGAGAAAAGGTATTGGATCTGGTGCTCTGAGTGAAGGAACTTTTTTTTTCTTCAGAAAGGCAGGGCTGTAAAACTGGTCTTGTGATAAACATGGCCGTGCAGCTTTAAGAGCTGAGTCACTGCGGTAATGTGAGGGGTGGAAATGGAGAAAGAGGGTCAGTTTTCTGGAGGGACCTAGTTTATTGTGACATCAGGAGCTCAGGAGTGCGAACAGGGGTCAGGCTACTTGTGCACAAATGCTAGAGGCTTTGCATAGAACGCTGGGTAGCCCCAGGCTGCTAAATAAAGTTCTCTTTCCTGCAACTCCCTGCCTGCCCATATCCCTTATTGCTAATGAAACAACTAGCCTGGCTCCATAACAGACAGTGCATAAGCACCCATGCCTCATATACGTTCACACCCCAAGTAGTACTTTGCCCTGCAAAAAGTCTCATTGCCCAGTGGTCTCACTAACTGATGTGGGTGATTGTATCAGAATCTGACCATGGAAATGACATTGTGCAGGTGTGTGGGTTGTCAGCTGCAAAGATTGATCTCAAGAGCATGAGCCACCGCTCCCTGAGCTAGAAAACCTAGCTTGAAGCCACTGCTGGACTCCGAACACTACATGTAGTTCAGACAGTGGAGGGAAACAGAGATCTTCATGGTGGGTGTGAGGCTTATGGAATCCTGAGATGGATCCACTGCCTAGAGTTTATGCTTTGTTGAAAGTAACAGAGTTTGAGGTGTTTGCATTCAGCCCTCATTTGTCTCCTTTTTTAGTGTAGGCCTCACTTTCTCACCTGCAGTGGAGAGTGCGTCTGGGATAAATGACGGAGACGAATCACACTGCAGTGAGTGAGTTTGTCTTGTTGGGATTCACACAAGACCCAAAGCTGCAGGTCATCCTCCTTGTGATGTTTTTGTTGATCTACTTGCTGATCCTAGTGGGGAACCTCACCTTGGTCACCTTAATCAGGACTGACTACCAGCTTCACAACCCCATGTACTTTTTCATCAGCAACCTGGCCCTCTTACATGTTGATTAAATCACCATTATCACTTCCAGCATACTGATTACTTTAGTATCAGCGAGAAAAGTCATTTTGTTCCCTGGGTGTGCTCTGCAATTCTTCTTCTTATGCATCGCATTGTCCTGTGAATGTTACCTCTTGGGTGTCATGGCATACGATCGCTTCATGGCCATCTGCAACCCATTGTTCTATACTGTCATCATGTCCAAGTGGTTTTGCATGCTTCTGGTGCTGGGGTCGTACCTAGTGGGCTGCGTGAATGCAATTGTTCAAACTATGTTTATATTCCTTTTGTCCTTCTACGACTCGAATGCCATCAACCGTGTCTTCTGTGACGTACCCCCCCATCCTGAAACTGTCCTGCTCTGACACCCACATCACAGACATTGTTCATTTCACCTGTACCGCTGTGGTGGTAACACCTACTATCTTGATCATCCTTATCTCCTACATCTACATTGTGGTCGCTATCCTAAGGATCAACTCTGCCTAGGGCCAACTCAAAGCTTTCTCCACCTGCGCCTCCCACCTGACAGCCATTACCATCTTCTACGGAACAGGTGCTTTCATGTATATACGGCCCAGTTCAAAGTACCCCATAGATCAGGACAAAATAATTTCTTTGTTTTATACCCTTGTGATCCCCATATTGAACCCCCTGATCTACAGCCTGAGGAACAAGGAAGTGAAAGAGGCCTTTATGAGGATGTTACACAGGAAGATTTATTCTCTGTGGATTTAAATGTTGGGAATGGGTTTTTTAATGGTAAACAGGAGTGTAAGTGGGGAGTGAGTTCTTTACATCATTATCTTGTTTTTTGTGGATAACCAGCCCTGTTCGTCTTGCACCAAAAAGAACTAAGGGGCAGGTTTTCCAAGGAGATCTGCACCAGACAGCTATGATTTGGCAACTCATCAAGTAGCCAGCTTCTCAGAGCTGCTCAACTCCCAGTTAGGAACCATTTTGTGCTAAGGCCACGTTGCCATCATCAAGGGAAGGGCAGGCTGGTCCCGTGGTTCAGGCACTGGACATAGAAAACCTGGGTTCAATTTCTGGGTCCACAATGGACTTCCTGTGTGACCTTGGGCAAGTCACTTAGCCTCTCTGTGCCTCTGTTCTCCATCCTTACAACGGGGATGGTGGCACTGCCCGGTCTCCCAGAGTGCTGAGAGGGGAGAAACATTAAAGAAAAAGACAGTAAAGTGCTCAGAGAGCTACTGATGTAAGCAATAGGCATTATTTTTATTATTATTTATTGATTTATTAAGTGTTTTAAAAGCATAAGCTGGGTCCTCTAATAATGAGAGTGGCTGAAAAATCATTTATATTTCATAATAATAATGAGGTGTGTGTGCTCATTATTTGCCTTCTAGTTTTTGAATATTTGAGTTATTCGAACTAGTGAATATTTGGGTGAACTCTGGTCATGTTTGGAAGATTTCATAACAGGGTCTTTCCTAGTGTTACGGACATGTGCCAGTGAGCCACTTAGGGGCATTTCATCACTGCCTTATACAGTACTAGTCCACTTATTTTGTACAACCTTCTACTTACTCACCAACAGCCCTTTCTGTTTCATGGATGTCCACATCTAATTTACATCTGATAGTTGCCTGATTGTCGAAGCTAAAAGTTTTGTATGGGTTTGTTCGTCTCAGGTTTCTAAGGATCACCTGACAATTTGGTCCCATACATACATCAGTGACAGAAATGGCAAACACAGGCATGGTGTTGAGACTATCACATTAACTTTAAAAATGTTATCTGTATGTCCGTGAGCAAAAATTCAGGAAACATGACAACATCATAGATTGTCATATTAAGAGGTGCCCAGAAAATATTCATAGCCCTTTTTATTCAATAAGTGTTATATGTATTTGTGTGTTCTGGTTTCGCTGGGTGGGTGTGATGTGTTGGATCACAGAACCCCCCCTGGGAGCTGCCAACTGATGTGCCAAGACTCCTTCTGCCCCTGCCTCCTTGCCCTTCCCAGGTTAGGACTCCAGAGCCCTACCTGGTTTGAGCCAGATCCGCTAGCCTGCTGCAAACCCAGACCCGGTCTGAACCACGTCCCCTAACAGCTGTAGGCTTACCTGGAAGCAGCTTAGGAAGTGTTCCTGTCTTTAGCACTCAGATGCTCAACTCCCAATGGGGTCCAAATCCTAAATAAATCCGTTTTACCCTGTATGAAGCTTATACAGGGTAAACTCATAGATTGTTCGCCCTCTCTAGCACTGATAGAGAGATATACACAGCTGTTTGCACCCCCACCCAGATACTAATACGTACTCCAGGTTAATTAATGAGTAAAAAGTGATTTTAAGTACAGAAAGTAGGATTTAAGTGGTTCCAAGTAGTAACAGACAGAACAAAGTGAATTCCCAAGTAAAATAAAATAAAACACGCTGATCTATCTCTAATACAGTAATAAAACTGAATACAGATAAAAGCCTTACCCTCAGCAAAGTTTCCATGAGCTTCCTTTTACAGACTAGACTCCCCCTACTCTGGGTCCAGAAATCACTCTCACCCCCCTGTAGTCACTGTCCTCTGTTCCAGTTTCTTTCAGGTATCCTTGGGGGTGGAGAGGCTATCCCTTGAGCCAGCTGAAGACAAAATGGAGGGGTCTCCCAGGGATTTTTATAGACTTTGTCCTCTGGGTGGACACCCCTCTCTCTCCCTGTGTAGAATCCAGTTACAAGATGGAGTTTTGGAGTCACATGGGCAAGTCATATGTCCCTGCAAGACTGAGTTCCTTACCAGTCAAGCCACATTCCTGGGAAAGCTCAGATGTGGAATGGCGTCTCCAAATTCATTGTTGGCTTAAGTGGTTCTTGACTGGGCACTTACTGAGAATAGTCTTCTCTTAGAAATCTGATGAAATACTTTTACCAAGGCTACCCAGAAATCAAGCAAGTTCACAGCCAATATTCATAACCTCAAACACAAAAATGATACATGCATACAAATAGGAGGAATAGATTCAGCAGATCACAACCTCTACAGAGACATGCTACATGGCATATGTCACACAAAACATATTCAAGTTATATCATATATACATTTATAAGCATCTCCCCATATAGCACTATGGGGTGCACCATCACAGTGGGTTTCCCATGAAATCTGGAATCACTCGGGGTGAGTTATGCAAAACCTAGCCTATAAAGCTTTGTTCTTTGGGATAAGTAGTAGTGATTGGTTTTACCTGTTTCAGGAGGCCTGAGAAACAAAGAAAGCCTTTTGGGTACAAAGGCTGAATTTAAATTAAGAGGGGCCCTTGTTTTGATCCAGCAAACTGGCACGGGCCATTAATCAAGGGCACAAAACCTACCTGGAGGGATTTTAAGACTGGAACCTGCCAGATCTCCATGTGGATGGTGGTTAGGCCTTTGTAAGCCAAATGAGCATTTTTTAGACCCTTTTATTGTTATGTTTTCTTTGTAATGCACCATTGCCAGTTGTTGTTGCCAGCTAAAGTGAGAAAAGATAACATTGCATTTCAGGCATGGAAAATATCTTAACTCTTCATTTCTTTCTGCATACTTGAATGGCACAAGACACGAATGGGCAAACTTAACTCTGCATTAACAAAGGTTTGGGAATTGAATTTAGGCCAAATTTGCAGCTAAATATTGAGTGTGGAATTTTGGAACTGCCTAAATAAAAAGCACCCACTCCCTATTGTTTTTAGTTGGATATTTAACTCCTAAAACCATAATGCTCTTCAATGCGACTTTCTTTTGGAAGCTGTTTGATCTTGGTTTCAGAGGGGTAGACGTTTAAGTCTGTGTCAGCAAAAACAATGAGGAGTCCTGATATCACCTTAGAGACTAACAAATTTATTTGGGCATAAGCTGACAAAGTGGATTCCAGGCCATGAAAGCTTATGCCCAAATAAACTTGTTCATCTTTAAGGTGCCACAGGACTCCCTGTTGTTTTTGCTGAAACAGACTACCGGCTACCTCTCTGAGAGGAGGTGAAAGAGGTCTTTAGGAGGGTAATAGGGGAAAAAAAAGGGTTTTCCTTGGTGTATGTAAATGTTAGACTTGGCGGTTAATCAATAAATGGGAGTGAGATGGAGGAGTGAGTTTTCTGTGTCATTATCTTTATATGAATAACCAGATGTGTTCGTCTTTCATTAAAAACAAATGAATGGCCAGATTTTTCCAAAAAGCTCTGTATTCAACAGCTAACATTTCAGCACTCAAACAAGTGAGTAGATTTGCCAAAGGTCTCTTTTCCCACTTGGGGACTTAAATTATTCATTTGGGACCTGCACTATTTATCCCAGTGTTGGGTGCTGACCGCTGCTATAACTCGGGCTTCCTAACTGAGGTGTCTAATAGAGAGAGCAGCACCTCTGAAAATCTGCCTCCAATTGTAGGTGCTGCTAGACACGTTGTACTGTCTGTCCCAAAATGTTCACTCAAAGTTTTCTCTTCTTTTGAGGTATATTGCCAGTTTGGAAAGCTTTCCCATTTTATCAGAATAGAGCCCTTACAAATATAGGTCCTGGTTCTGGAAAGCCCTTAAGCATGTGCTCCCACCCCTCTCTGTCTAGTGAATCCATTAAGCATATGCTTGATATTGATCACGTGATTAAATCCCATTGAATTCCCGGCGATTTAAGCACACTCTTAAATGATTTCCAGAATAGAAATAGTTGACTAAGATGGGAGCAGAAACTTAAAAACAAACAAACAAAAAATCCCACAACCAAACATTTGAAGGATTTAATCCTAAAACTTAAAGAAAGACTCACAACAACAGCAGCCTTGGATCAGGCCTGATCAGTAATTACTCCAACGGAATCCATGTCAAATGGCAAATGACCATTTCCAAGAGACGTGTTGACTGGATTAAGGCCAGGCCCCATTGTGTGTCCAGCCAGGTCAGAGGCACAAATGGGAAAACCCATCTCGCAAAGTTCTTACATTGCTAAATGCAGCAGTGACAGTTATCAGAGAAGAAATGGGGGATTTTGTCAAGGTTTGTGCAGCTGGCTCTTATAACACAAAAATATATTAGGAAAACCTGTCTAACAAAGAGAATCATGAACCACCAATGCAAATCCAAATTGCCTTTTGCTAACTAATAGAAAATAGATGCATTTAACTCACACAGACAAAATATATTAATGAAATCATGGGATGTGTTTGTTGTTGCAGCTATAAGTGCAATTAAAAAGGAGAAGTGGTGTAGCCACAATAAGAAAGTAGTGAATAGGTAAAGTACATTGTATTTAGAATGTGTTATATTCATGCTGAAACTGTACTGTTAGATGATGTAACCTTTGCATGACCCTTGCTCTGTATACAGTAGGAGAATTCAACATGGCTAGAGAAACACATTCAACCTGAAAGCATTTAGGTATTCTCCTATGCTTGGCTTCTGCAACCTTCTGCCTTGCATATCTACCTACCTACCAATGTAAAAGTTTTATAGTGTTTGCCAATATTATATACAATATTATATATAATAGTAGGTATGTTTATACAAGTATGAATTGTATTCATTTTAAGATCTTCCCAAATGATTTTTACTTACGTTATGCTATTTAGCCAAGGGGAGATGTGAACTGTGGTAATCTCAGAGAACAAGGACAAGACAAATAATTTTGCTAACGCCTCACTAACATGGGATTTATAACAAGTTTTTACTGGTAGAGGATGCTTCTAAGGTTTTGCCAACTTCTCTAATATAGTGGTCAGAACATAGATATTAAGCTAGTTATACATGTTGTCCTGTTTACTTTCGAGTCTGTGCCAGCCTAGCAAAAACATTCAAAAACATGTCAAAGATAAGAGATTAAAAAAACCCCTCAACTCTAGTGTATATATAGAGGCAGAGTGAAGCTCAGATTTTAAGGCAGTGTGACCTCTGCACTATTACCATCCAGATGGGTTGGTAATATATGTAGTCCTCCTTTCTCTGTTATGCTGTATTTATCTGTTACTAATAATCTTTTCTTCATAAAAGTTGATTAAGCCTAGCCATTTGGTATTATTGAATTCAGTCGAACCTGTAACACATGGTAATGATTTAGGGCTGGATCCAGTGTGCCTTAAAAGCCAATTGCACAACTTCCACTGATTTCACTGATGCAAATCAAGCCCTTAAAGTGGGTGGGGACAGGGAATTCTCTGAGCTTCTCCATTTTCCAAATGATTTTTATTTACCCATCTTGCACAAATATCTGAAGAGCTAAATTGAGCTTGGGCCAGTAAATGCAGCAAAATGAAATTTCCTCTCTCGGTAACACGACATTACATGTCCCATTTTTGGATGGTATCTGTGCCATTAATCGTTCCTCTGTTTATACCTTGGAAACTCTTCAAAGTGATGCTTTAAAATGTCATGTGATGGGAAGATGGATCTACTTAAATGCTGATCTGTCCCTTAGGAAGGTCCATTTTGGCAGTGATAGCTATGGTTTCCATGTATTTGTCTGGCACATTTCATCCACTGAAGGATCTCCGAGGACGTCACAGGAGTCATATGCACAATATTTTCCCCACTGCGTTATCACCACTTTGGTGAGGCCGTTCTGGGCTAATGCAATGTAGCCAACGTGAAACGCGTCAAGAGTTAACGGTCTAGCTGCCCCTTTGAACCCTCTTTGGCCAAATCCATGGAGGACTGGTGCAAAGCCTCCTCCACCTGCATCTTCCGCCTGGTGGCCATCACAGTGTTCTTTAGAACTGGCTCTTCCATGTATTCACAATATTTTGTGCACTCCCTCACATGTTTGGGCTCTTGCCTTCACCTGTCCTGGGATGGAATCCCCGGACTCTCCCACTCTTAGATTATCGCCTCCTGTGTATCTACAGTGACTTCTCATCTGCTCCATCTGGGCATGGAGCCCGCAAGTCTTTCCTCTGGGAGCTGTAATGAATAATTAACACAGTGACCAGCTTTCTTAAAAAAAACCCCAACAACAAACATCTGTGTTTCATCTTGACAACAAAAATACAACGCAGCATGGGAGCAAAAGGATGTTCAGACAGTAAACCAGTCTGTGTGCACGAGTGTCTCACCTAGGGCTTCAGAACCCCGGGTAGATTAGGAAGGCCCTTCTGCAGGGCCCTTGGCTATGTCAGCCTGAGCCTCACAAACAGCACCTGACAACTGCTCCCACCCTCTCTAGAGATTTGATTTTTAACTGTTTCATATCCTTTCACTCTATTTCCACCTGTATAAGGGCTGATCTACACTGAATACTAACATCAGTGTAGCTACGTCTCTCCGGAGTGTGAACAATCCACACACACCCTCTGAGAGATGTATCCATGCCAACATAACCCCTGGCATACACAGTGCTAGGTCCATGGAAAAATCCTTCTGTCAACCTAGCTACCGCCTCTCGGGAAGGGGGATTAACGACACAGATGGGCGTACCTCCTATTCCTGTCGTTAGCGTCTCCACCGAAGTGCTATGGGTGCAGCACTGCCCCTGTGCTGCGGGAGTATTTTAAGTATAGACGCACCATAATCGGGGGCTGGAGGCAAGGATCTGGGCACCATTTCTTAGTCCTGTTGCAATGTGAAGGATGGGAGGGTTCGTCCGTAATCATTTATAGCTACTGTATATGACATGGATAGTGAGATTAAATCGGACTAGTTACACGGGGTTCTTGGATGATGTAATACATACATTGATTAAGCTGGACTGTTCGGAAACTATCATGAAGGCAACAAAATATGTCTAGTAGAAGTAACCTGCCCGTAAACACAGCAGGAGTCATTAGCTGCTTCCTATTAATTTCTTTGGCTGATCTCTGATTCTTGTCCTTTGTGAAGGGGGAAATAGCATTTCCTGGGGTAAATAACCTGCCTTATTCACTTTCTCCATATCGTTAATGATTTTATTGACCTCGATCATATCCCCCCGTAGTTGTCTCTTTTCCGAACTGAACTGTCCTAGTCCTTGTAATCTTTCCTCATATGGAAGCTGTTCCATAACCTTGATCATTTTTGTTACCCTTCCCTGTATCTTTTCCACTGCTAATATCTATTTTTGAGATGGGCCAACCAAAACTGCATGAAGTATTTAAGATGTGAGTGTACCATGGATTTATATAGTGGTCTTACAATATTTACTGTCTTATTATCTCTCCCTTACCTTACGGTTCTTATCATTCTGTTAGCTTTTTGACGGCTACTGCAGCTAGACTGGATGTTTTCAGAGAACTGTCCACAATGACTCCAAGATCTTTCTCTTGAGTGGTAACCGCTAATCTAGACCCCATCATTTTGTGGCTCCTCAGTCTGGGATGCTTCCTCAGACCCATCACCTAAAAAGAATGTCTCAGGTGTGGGGATCTCCCTCATATACTCTACAGTGAAGACCAATGCAAAGAATTCATTTAGCTTCTCTGCAATGGCCTTGTCTTCTTTGAGGCCTCCTTTAGCACCTCAAACATCTAGTGCCCCCCACCCCCATTCTTTGTCAGGCTTCCTGCTTCTAATGTACCTAAAACAAATGCTGTTAGTTTTTGAGTCTTTTGCTAGTTGCTCTTCAAATTATTTTTTCACCTGCCTAATTAGACTTTCACACTTGACTTGCCAGGTTTTATGCTCTAGGTGTATAATATATTATATTTAATATTTTAATATAATATAAACATTTTTTAAAAAGGAAATGATAAGGTTGAACCAAAAGATTTTTCCTTATTGAAATAATACATTTTTACCTTCTTAAAACAAAAAGTTTCAAGATTATTAAAATGACATGTTTAGACATTATCAGAATGAAACTTCTTCATGGTCCCAAACTGAAATTGCTCTGAATTGTGGTTTTTGTGGGAAATGTCAAAATATTGGCTCTCTGTTACAATTCGGAATTAAAAGTGGGAATTTTCTGAGGAAGAGGGATCGCAGTTTCTGACCAGTTCTATTTCTAACACAGCTCTACTAATGTTTATGGAGTGCTCGGCTGACTGGATGTTGAACGGGGGAATGCAATTGCCTGCAGTGGCTATATTCCTTCCCTGTTGCTCAGCCAGCATGGGGGAAAAGTTGCCGTTATTGACTCTGATTCTCTCCTGCCTCGCTTCTTGTGCTATCGTTTATACCTGATCACAGTGACTACTGAAGAGAGGATCAACTATTATATTTCATTCAAATACCTAATTCTGTGTGAAAATAACACTGAATCAGAATGATTTCAGCCTGTCTGCACCTCATGAAGAAGAGCTTCAAATATATAAAGCCCTTCAGAGAGAAACTATTAAAAAAGCCAACTAATGAAAGTGGGTTAAAGATGGAAAAAACAAGGACTAGGGAAGCGGACAATCTGGGCATCCTGGAAGTCAGGGAAGTCTCAGATTCTGGGGATGCAGGAAATTCTCCAGTCCACCAGCACATCAAGCAGGCAACCTGGGCAACTGGCCGCCCAGGAAAATGGGGGACCAGGTAGGCTGGGGAGCCTGAGAGCTTGGAGGAGCAGGGCGGCTTGCCCACCCACCCATCAGCCAGCAAGCATGCACGTGGCCTGGTAGGAGACCAGGCAAGAAGACCAGGCTTCCTGTGGTACATTTTAATTCAGTCTGTAAATGTGTGGCCTCCTCCCAAATGTCTCTTTGTGGCTTTGAGGCAACCCTGCAAGTGGCCCCCCATCTCAGTTTCCCTTCTGGGTAACTCCAAGCTCTTCATTTCACACTCTTACTCAAACAGTAGTCATCCTGGGGGCCAGTTACCCAGGCTGCCTGTCTGGTGTGCTGTGGGGGGAGGGGGAGGAGTGACTGCCTGCATACCCAGGATCTGGGATCTCCCTGACTTCCAGGGAAGTACTCCATACCATCTCAATGCATACAGTCCTTGTTCTCCCCATACCCCAGTGTCCTCCACCACAGCTCAGCTCCTTAGCTGTCCTCTTCCAACCCTGTGCCAGAACAGCCCCCCCAACCTCCTTCCCCCCACCGTCCAGCCCTTCCTTCTCCGGTGCAACCCCCACGTCCCAGTGGGCACTCCCACATCCTTGCCAGGGAGCATCCCTTGCTCCCCTGGCCCTTCTCACTGTCCATTAGGATCCAGCTGTCCTGCAAGGAGACATCAGCATGTAAGCCTCTCTGCTGATCCCCCTCCCTTCGGCCCTCTCCGGCCATTTGATCCACTTCTCTGGGTTGGAGCCAAAAGGCATTTCCCTCTTATGTTGCTCCTGCCTTCTTTCTCACCATGCAAGGCCCAGTGACAGGGGTAACAATGGTAAGATCTCACTTCTGCCACATCGCTAGAGCCAGTTGGGAGTTTTCCATTGGGATGATGTTCTGGTAGAACAAACCTTTCTCACAAAATTTTAGGGAGGAAAACTTTATTTGCCATTGGAGAAGTCAAAAGACAGGTTCCTGGCTATCCTCTTGGGAAGCTCGTGCCAATCTCGTGTTCTACCGACAGATAGAAAGTGAAATTGGGAAGAGCCTTCTTGGCAGGTGGCCAGCCAGGCAAAAAAATCCATTTTGGTTTTCCCAAAATGGAATGTTTCAGAATTTCTGTCCCACAAAGTATTTTGAGATGTTAACTTTTTGTCCTGAGTTAGGATGGTTCTTCTTTTTTTTGAAATCTCAACATTTTCCATAGGAGAGAAATTCCATTTTTAGGCTAGCTCCTCTCACTTCTATTTATTATTAAATCATGAAACTCATCCTCTCAGTTAGATTCAGTGAGGAATAATTTTCTGGCATATTGTCTTCCTCAGGGCGTCCTTCACCTCCTTGTTCCTCAGGCTGTAGATCAGGGGGTTCAACATGGGGATCACAAGGGTATAGAACCTGGACACCACTTTGTCGTACTCTGATGAGTTGCTGGATGTGGGTTGTAAGTACATAAAGAACAGAGCCCCATACAGTATGGACACGGCCGTCAGGTGGGAGGCGCAGGTGGAGGAGGCTTTGTGTCTGCCCTCGTTGGAGCGAATCCGCAAGATGGCCACCATGATAGAAACATAGGAGATGAGGATGACCAGGATAGTACTTAATGCAGCTACAGCGGCAAAGAGGAAATGCACTGTCTCACCCATGCGAGTGTCAGAGCAGGAGAGTTTCTGGAGTGGGGGGAGGTCACAGAAAAAGTGATCAATGATATTGGGACCACAGAAGGACAGGCTGAACAAGGAGCCTGTATGCACAGTGGCATTAATGGAGGCATAAAAGTATGATGCAGCTACCAGCTGTACACAGACTTTCCTGGACATAATGAGTGTGTACATCAGTGGCTCGCATATAGCTATGAATCGATCATATGCCATCACAGCCAGAAGTAAAGCCTCAGAGTTCACAGACAAGGAGTGAAAGAAAAATTGCGTGGCACACCCAGCAAAGGAAATGACTTTACTCTCTGCTAAGAAGTTCACCAGTGCCTTAGGGGCAATAATGGAGGAGTAAGTGATGTCTATAAGGGACAAGTTGCTGAGGAAAAAATACATGGGGGTGTGTAGCCGCCTCTCGATCCTGATTAAAGAGATCATGCTGAGATTCCCCGCAAGGCTCATGGTGTAGATAAGCAAAAACATCCCAAAGAGGACAGCTTGCACTGATTGGCTGGCTTTGAATCCTAGAAGGATGAACACGGACACTCCAGTGTGATTGCCATGCGCCATGTATTCCAGATGCCATCGACGCTGTTGGGGTAGAAGAAAGAAACACAGCCAAGGTAAAGCTTATGATTCAAAATTAACCATATGGGGCTGGGAGGTGGACACCACCATTGTGAAATACAGTAGAAAGCCAAGATACAAAAAATAAGTTATGTTGTTCTGGCTGTGTAACATTTGAAAACTTAAAATAATTTCATGTGCGTCTGTATAATTGTCAAGATTTTACTCCTTTTAAAGAAAAGAGATGATAAAATAAATAAAATTGAAAATTCTGAAGTGATCTTTCTAAGTCTGCATCCCAAGCAGGCAGTGGCATTTGCTAATATCTCTTCATGGTATTATATGGCTAGGCGTGATTTGAAAGGATGTAGAGAAACTAGACAGGATCCAGAGAGGAGTGACAAAGGTGATCAAAGTGATGGAATGCAAGCCATGTGAGCAAAGGCTGAAGGAACTGGGTATGTTTAGTTTGAAGATGGCTATCATGTCCCTCCTTAATCTCCTCTTTTTCAAATACTTGAAAGGCTGCCATAAAAAAGTCTGAGAAAAGTTGCTCTGTCTTGCCGCAGAGGGCAGGACAAGAGGCAACGGGTTCAAACTACAGCACAGATGATTTCTATTAAACCTCAGGAAAATCTTCCTAACTGTCAGAACAGTAGGGCAATGGAACAGATCTGTCAAGGGAGGTTGTGGAAACTCCTTCACTAGAGGTTTTCGAAAGGAGGTTGGATCGCCATCAGTCTTTGGTTGGTCAGAAACAACAATTCCTGCATCTTGGCTGGGGGTTCGACTAGAACACGACCCATGTGGTCCCTTCTAACCCTATGGTTCTATGATTCTCTGGACTCTGCAACAACATAATGAGGTGTTTGAAAACCAGCCTTATATTGCAGCTTTAGTATCCTTCCATAATTAAATCATCAGTTAGGAGCCAGTATATATTTATGACAAGTCAGCCAAAACCTCACATTTGGAATAAAGTCCCAGGGTAAATTCAACAAAGACAATTATTTTGGAGAAAACTAAGTTAATATTCACAAAGGGGGGTGTTCACATAACTAAAGGAGGTATGAATGAAGAGCAGAGTTCAACAAAGGGAGTCTGTAGTTAAAGCATGGTTGAAAGACGCTCTCACACCCATTCTGGCCCCTGGCATGAGCATGGAACTGGTATAACTCAGCAGGGAATCAGAAGCAACACTAGTGGGTTTGGTAAAGATCACTATTCAAGAGAAAAACAATCTACTGAACAGTGATACAAATACGCCCCCCCTCTCCCCACCCATGCTCACTATGGCAATATCTGATCACCCTCCCTCCTCGCCTGGTGTCAGAGGCCAGGCTCCAGTGTGGGTCTGAATGTCTACACAGATATTTTTTGCCCTGTAGCGCAAGCCACACAAGGCAGAATCAATTGACCTGGCCTCGAAGACTCTCTGCCATGGGTTACTTTTCCATTCTGCAGTGTAGACATACTTTGAAGCTCTGTTAATCTCTCTCATGTACCCAGCGTGCATGGAGATGAAAGGAGGACCGTTCTTTCTTTCTCAGAAGATATTTTGAAAGCAGAGACATTAAGCAGCTTCATAGTGAATACGCACCCGATAGCCACCGAGAACTCCGCAATGAGATGCCCCAGTAGCAGGGAGTGTCGGTCAGACAGCGTCCAGGGAGACGTTTCCTTGGAGTCCAAGTGGGTCCAAATGTGTTTGTTCTTCCACTTGAAGCTGATCAGAAAATCTGAAATATACACGAGCTTTTTATTTTCATTCCATTATCTCTGTGTATCCGCCCTGAACCTGCGAGACCTTCCATCAGCACAGAGACTGGTGTGTTGGGGGAAGCCAGTGCTGCCCATTCTGTACAGGACCTTCTTTCTACAGAGAGAGACCATCTCTCTCTAGGGCTGCCAATCTAGAAAATTTCACCAGCAGAAAACCTGCTCTAAGACATTTAAAATGAAAGCATTTGTTGTTCAAAAGCATGAATTGCATTTACAGAAAAAAACACCCTTGCAACTTGCTTCCTGGCAAACAAGGGGTATTTTTATCTTACCTTTTCCTTTTTTTTCCTTTGGGGAGCATATACAATAACTTAGCTCATTAAAGCACATTGGGCCAGATCCGTAGTTGGTGTAACTCATCACAGCTCTATTGCAACAACAGCTGAGGGTCTCTAGCTCCATATATGATACCCCCAAAAAAATCACTTCCCGCATTCAGGGTATTTTAGGCTTTTCATCCCATTTTATTGCAAATTGTACAATGAGAGATCATCAAGACAACATTTTGGTGGTTAAAGTGTCTCCATTTTGAGAACAGAAAAAACAACAATGCTGTTTCTCAGTAAAAATAATTGATCTGGGTGTCTTACCAGGTAGCTGAAGAAAAGAAAACATTTATTTTACTCAATTTAGTCTTTGTCCGGTAATATTAAAGCGGCCTGTTGCAAGTGAGACCTCTCTCTTTCCTGGATTCAAACGGTGTAATTAGCAGCAGGGCGTATTTATTTGGTCTGCTGGCATTTGGAGACAGAATCCCTCAGAGCCGTTAATCTCAGGTCTGGTACTAAAGGCATCATTAAAATGCCCTTTAGGACACATGGGAGCAGTAGATAGCAGGATGCCAACCTGTTGGCTTCTAACTTTGTTCAAGTTCTTTGAAGTGTTGATGCTGCTCTCCATCCCTTTCCCCTGTTTTGTGCATTCTATAAATCTGAACCTCCCCCAGCAAGAATTACTTCCAGTCGGGAGTAAGTGTGGGAATGTTTATTGAAAATGCATTTTCCATTACATTTATTTAATTATTTTGTAATTGCAGAGAAAATAAGAATGGAGTCATTCATAACACTGTTTTTTTGAGAGCCCAGAGACAGAAACTTTTGAAGCAGTTACCACGTAGAATGCAATGGATCAGGATTAAGATGCTTCTTTTCCCCTCAAGAGATGTCTAAAAGCCTGGGATTGGAGTGGGAAAAAATGGCTGGAGATCAGGACTGAGGGGCACTGGCAGACTCAGGGATTCAGAAAGGGCTGCAGTAGCCTAGAGTGATGCCAAGAGTAATGGGATGAAGGGCATGGCCTGGGACATATCTCACCCTATATCAGCAATAATGTGTGTGTGTGTCTAATAGTGATGATGAAATGGAATTAAAAAATACCAGGATGAGCATGTCATGATAGAGACTAACAACTTGTGATTCTACTATGGAAAATCATTCCTCATCGATCTGCTATAATTATTTTATTTTGTCGACAAAAGAGTGAATATGTGGGGAACCATCTGACATAATATACTTGGACTTACTTTGACAAAGTCCCTCACATGAGGCTATTAAGGAAGTTAGGTAGTCATGGAATAAGAGGCAAAATGCTGTCATGAATGAGAAACTGGTTACACAACAGGAAACAAGTGCACATGTCATCAGAGACATCTAGACACCTAACGTCCGTTGATTTCAGTGGAAGTTAGGAGCCTACCTACCTTTGAGCATCTGGGCCAAAGAGTAGAATAAAAGGTCAATTTCAACACAGCAACAGGGAAAAATATGGGTCGACACAATGTTCTGCATTAGGACTGGTGGTGTTTCAAATATTTATTATGATCTGGTACAAGGAGCGAGCAGTAAGATGGTAAAATTTGCAGACAACATGGAATTGTTTTGGTGAGTCCAGGCTGGGGAATGAGAGTGAAAACTTCAGAGGGACCGAGCTGGAAGTTGTGTAAATGGGCAGCTCAGTGGCAGGTGACATTAACTGTTGACAAAGGATTTGAACAGCTCACGCACAGTTCTGTGTTCTAAGTTCAGTAACCGCCAGTGAAACATTCTCTGGGGTTCCCATGAAGAGCTGAATGGCAACTACTCCCCAGTGAAATGGAAACTTGGCAAATTCAGAACTGAACGAGGGAAATACTCATGCTTGTCACAAAACAGGGGAGTTTTTAAACAGGAAATTTGCTGCTGTTGTTGTTTTTTTGTTTTTTTTATTTTTACAGAAAATATTAAACCCCAGAAATGTTCAGCCTAAAACTTTTGGCTGAAAACCAAAAATGTCTCTTTGGAAAAGTTTCCCTGATGCCTTAGGGGAGTTATTGTTTGGGTGTCTTGTGTGGCAGTTGTCCTCAAACAGCTGGGGTGTCTAGCAGGATTATATCTCCCACTCTTCTGATACTGGGGTGCCCATCCTATGGCCTGCAGTCCATATATGTACGACCAGAGCATTTTGTAAAGTCTGCAGGCCACTTGAACACAATCTACTGATGGCCAATTCAGGGGCGCTGGAACAATTTTTATAGTGGGGCTGCTTAAAGCCACTGAACCAAACTTTAAACCCTGTATATGATGGAAACAACTTAAAGCCAGGGGGTGCAGAAGCCCCCCTAGATCCAGCACCCATGGGCCAATTCATTAGTGTTTTGGTGCGATGTTTACATAATTTTAGTTTATACATGTGTGCAAATAGATAATCCTGTACATAGAAACAACCCAAAGACACAGGAAACAAGCTGATCTTAAAATATAAATCAATATCGGCGACTTTAAAGCTTATTAAAATGTGTAGAAATTGCTTGCCCCCACTATTTGGTTTACATGGCCCTCCTGTGTAATAAGGTTGGGCACCATTGTAATCTCATCCATTAAGATAATTTCTTATGGCCCAAATCCTTGGGAGTTAGGTGCCTAAATACCGTTGAGGATCAGGGACTGTGCTCCTATATACAGCATGAGCCAGGAAAGCAAAACCAAAACGTCAGACTGCGTAAGGGATAAGATAGATTTTCAGTTTTTAAGGCCAAAAGGGACCATTTTTATAATGATATATTACAATTAATATTGAGCAGCACTTTTTGGTTAAAGGTCCTCTCTTCTATATGCTTAAACATCTGATTGCTTCTTTGGATTCTATTTTCTGTGCTAGGTCTCTGTTGAACCAAGAGAAATTCCAAGCAGCCCGTTGTTACAGCAACTGTGGGTATGTCTGTACTGTGCCTCAGAGAGTGCACGCAAGCTAGCATGCTACAAGTAGTAACGTGGACATTGCAGCACCCGTGGCAGCTCAAACCAGCTGGCCGTCTCCAAGCCTGCGCGACCCCTGAGTCCAAACTCATGGGGCTACCCAGAGTCACTGTCTGTGCTGCAATGTCTAAATGGCAAGTTTTAGCACACTAGATCTAGAGGAGCTAAAGTGAGTCTGCCTACCCGGGCTGGGAGGCGAGCTCCCAGAAGCAGCATAGAAATAACCTGTGTGGCTTAAGGCTAGTCTAAGGGCTGGTTTACCCTTAAAACACTACAGCGTAAACGCGACCTGCACTGATGGGAGGGAGTCTAGTGTTGGCGTAGGCAATCCCCCTCCCCGACAGGCAGGAGCTAGGTTGACGGAAGAATTTTTCCTTTGACTTAGCACTGCCTACATAGGCACTTAGGTTGGCTTAACTACATCGCTCAGGGATGTGGATTTATGACAACCTCACTTTCTGGTGTAGTTAGTTAATGCAGTGAGTTATTCCCCTTCCTGGGGGGAAGTCATCACATTAAGCATTAGGGAAGAGGAATGGTAGAAAGTTTTGGCTGTGGTGCGTGTGCTGCTCTGGGTTCTCCAAAAAGAGAAGTCTGTCACCTGAATAGATGACACTCTATGGATCCACAATGTCCCCAGATACGTCACTGATGAAGTGTTGCAAGGGCAGGGGACTGTTATTGAGCCCAAATAGCATACCACAGAGTTAAAATGTCCATAGTGTGTTTTGAAATCTGTCTTCCATTTGTCCCCTGCCCAAATGAGTGTTAGATTGCAAATCCTCGCATATGTAGTTTGATAAAAACCTTTGCAAATTTCCTGTGAGCCAACAATTGTGGGATTCACAGCAGGGGGTTATGGTTCCAAACGATCACTTTCTTCAGGGGCCAATTGTCAAAACAGAAGCATAGTAGAGTCCCACATTTCTTCTTCCCCAAAAGGCCCTGGAAACCCGTGGGAAGCGCAGAGTAGCTAATAAACCCTTTGGACCAGTTTTCATGACTGTACGCTGGGAGAGCCAAAAATTCTGGTTCCAACAATGTGTAAATACAGCCAAAGGTAACTTTCAACCAAGGTTGTAGGTCAATAGGGCAGTCATAGTCCTGGTGCAGAGGCAACGAGTCCACATTTCTTTCAAAAGTATCCATGTAATCCGGGCATTTATCAGGAATGTCGGGTGTCCAAGTCAAGAATGGTGGAGTAGGTCCAGGGGTGGAGGCTGGTTCAAGGAACCCCAACATTTTCAGTCATTTCCATTCAATAACTCCAGTAGGGGTATCCCTGGGCCAGGCTTATGTAGTGAGGTCATAGTTCACACCTGGTGTGGAGTGTCCCTCTTGCATACGGGCCACTGCTTTTTTGCAAAAAGTTGCACCACCTTATGTCACATGCTGCATCTGATAATTAGGCCCAGTGGTTGGAGCGCAGGTCGCAGTGAGGTGCAGGATTGTGCCTAGGCTAAGAGTGGTGCTAGAATCAAGGACAAGGGACACACCAGGGTCAAAACCGAGATCAGAGTCCAACAACAAAACAGAAGCAGAACCAGAGCCAGAGTCCAAGTCCAGGCCAGAGGTCGAAGCCGGGTGGCCAGAGACCAAAGATCAGCCAAGGCCGTGTCAAGCCAGAGTCCAGATACAGGCCGAGGGTCAAAGCCGGGTAGTCAAAATCTGAGGGCTTGACGAATATCAGGAGGAGGCGGTGCGGGTGGGTGGAGGGCCTGGAGCAAGGCTAGAAAAGGGCAAGGAGAATACTGAGCCAGGGTTGGTAACCAAAATCTGGAGCCAAGGGTCATGCCAAAGTCATAGCCAGAGAGCGGTGTGGCGGTTCAATACAAGACAGGACACGGCTTTAGGCAAGCAAGCAGGCTGGTCTGCTGACGGGATTGCCCCTGTCAGCTTTTCCACCTCTCTTTTATTTCTCTCCCCCCTGCGCATTACATACCCCAACCGACCGCAAAAGGCATCAACAAAGGAAATAATATGACTTTGATTAATATTCCTATTTACGAGCCTCTATCTACTACAATCTTTGTTCTCAGGCCTTGAGCTTAGGCCGAGGAAGCTTCCCACAGTTGATGTCCTTATTTTGACTTTCCAGATGGTCCATGTTTCCATGGTTCATGTCCTTGGACAAAGCCAGAGCAATGTGTGCATTGCTCCTACACAACAGTCAGGGTGTGCCCTGACTGTTTCCAGGTGCATGAACGCTACATGAACCCTTCAAAGCGGAGCCAAGAGTCAAGCAAGATTCAATAACGAGGAACTGGAGGGCAGGGCAGGACAGGGTGGTGCATGCAGGTGGGAACCAGGATGACTTACAGGTTCTCCTAGGCACTGCCCACCTGGATCCCTAGAGACCCCCCATCAGGGGTCTCCCTTCCTGGGAATAAAAGAAGGAGAGCAAGCTGACAAAGCTGTCTCTGACCCTGGGGTCCAAGCCAAGGGGAGCTCCCATCCAGGCTATGAGCCAGGATCCCATCACCATCCCTGTTCATTTTGCACTCAGAGACCCCCCGAGCAGGAGGGGAGAATAAAGGGTAGAAAGTGAAGGTGCCCCTCGGGGAAAGGGACAGAAAATAAAGATGCCCCTGGGGGAAAGGGACTAGCCTGGGACCCAGTCCAGTTCCCAGATCTACCCCCAGGAGTGTGTGACCAGGATCGCAGCCCTTTCTCTGTGTCTCAGACCCCACCTGCCAGATGGGGAGGATCCTTCCTTGTCCCAGGGTGCTAAGGGGAGGGTTTCATTTGTGGATGGGAAGGGTTCAGATACCATGTGTGTGGCTTGGACCTCAGGTGGGGGATGGTCAGACATTCACAGCGACGGGGTGACATGGGCCATGGGGAGGTCTGAGCAGTGATGACAGGGGAGAGGCTCCACATCAGGCCACCCCTCCCAGACTGCAGTGGTTACTGAGGATAACCCCTGGCTCTGAGGATGCTCTCATTTCTGGGCCAGCCCACAGCCCTGACAGCTTGATGCTTCCGAAACTGGTCTCTGGGCATAAGGGAAGGGACCTTATCTGGCCTGGCCCGAGCTCCAGGAGTCGGGTTGGGACATGGTGGTGGGAGCGGGGTGGTCGGCCTGGGTTTCTCTCAGTGCTGTGGGTTTTATGTCCACTCCCCGCAGCCCTTCTCCCCCAAGCCCAATGAGAAATAGCAGTTCCTGCGGCAGGGAGTGGGAGCTTCTGGGCATGGGAAGGGGGGGCCCTTCAAGGCTGTCCCACTCAGCACAGCCCCTTCAGCTCTTTGGGAACCTGATGCAAGCACCAGATATAGAAGAGGTGGGCCATTATCGTCGCTGTAACCTCCTCCTGCTGCAAGGGAACAAGAATCAGTCAGAGACTCCGACAACCATGGCAACGAAGGGCATTAACGGCAATGGGAACCACCAAAATTTCCACCCCAAACCTTCCACGTCTGAGGGATGGATTCCCCCACCCAACCCCTGTGATGAAATCTTGTCTCCTCTCTAGTGATCTCCAACCCCACTCCCACCATTGTTGAATGAACTCCTGCCCCCTTCCTCTCAGTCCCCCCGTGAGAGCTGTTCTACCTCCCAACCCAGCCAGGGATTAAACTCCGCTCCCCAGAATCCCCTCAGCCACCCTCTCCCCATCCAGTTGAGGGGCTGGAAGGCTCTGGGCAGTAGTGCTGTGGGGTGAGAGGATGTGGACACCTTTCCCAAGGGACCCCCTTGTTGTTAAGGTGATGCCATGGACAGTAGCTCTGGAGAATGGGGAACTTCAACAGCCTCTGCTGACTGACTCCTCCAGTTCTCCCAGAGCAGGTGGTGGCTGGGATAACATGATACTAGGGCCCTAGGAACCAGCCTGAGGCCCGCAGGCGTATGAAAGGCTCACAGGGAGAGTTGGCAGCCCCTAGCATGAGCAATAGCAGTGTGTCATGTTGATGTGATGCCTGTTAGGAAATACCCAAGCTGGGTCTGCTCTGATTTGAGCTGCTCAGGGGACAAGCTGGCTCCTATCAGTGGCACCTGCCCGGGTTCATCCTCTCCTTGCTCCCAGGTCAGTACATAGGGATGGGATGGGAGTGACTGTAAACGGCCTGGAGGTCCCTCCCCAACTGATCCTTCTTTGGTTACCTCGTTCCCTATCAGCTGGATGACTTCCCCCAGGATGGAATATGTCAGCACAAGCCCAGCCTGGCTGACACGGAGCTGGGGGTCGTGGATGACCAGAAGCACCACCTGGAGGAAAGATCTTCTCTGGCCTTCCATGAAGATCTCTCCAAAGACCTAAAACCAACAGCACCAGAGCCCTTGTCAATTGCCCAGAACCAGGCTCCAAATCCCTCTAGCATCTCACAAGGTGAATAAGAGTCCTGGGGCAGTCAACCTTTGCGATCCCATGGACCATGGAACCCCCCTTCAGTAAGAGGTAGCAGGCACTGAGGAATAGCTCTTTCTGGAGCGGGAGTCACCACAGGTGCCATGACAGGCTGGGAACGTGTCTGCGCGCTCTGGAACCCAGCTCACAAAGACAACAAAGGACCCGCTACTGCTCCCAGCAGCGCTATCTCCTGCAGCTCACCCGCTAGAGGTTAGGGGCCTTTTCAATCTGCTTCCGTTCCTGCTCCCCATCCCACCGACAATCCCACAAGTGTCATATATGGTGCAGTGACTCAGCCCAGGAAAGGAGCTCAGTGTCCCTCACCCAATGACCAGGGCAGGGGCAGGTCAGGTTCTGCTCCCTGACTCGCCCTGGTGCTGGAAAAATCCCACACTCTGTCTGTGCTTCCACAGGTGCAGGGAAACCAGTGAGGATCTGGTCCAGCAATTGCTGGTGTGAGCTTCCCAACTCACTGAGACAAGGGCTCCCCTCTCAGAGACCAAGGCGTCAGCCAGGGAGACAGTGAGCAGAGCCAGACCCGTGGGGATACAATCCTCCATTAACTCAACCCCCCAGAGGATCCCTTTTCTGTCACGATCCATGCAACACACACAAGCCTGGACCATTAGCAAGGCTCCAACCCAGGGTCCTTGGCCTCTTGCAGCTGAACACTCTCTGCTGGAAATAAGTATCATAGAATATCAGGGTTGGAAGGGACCTCAGGAGTTCATCTAGTCCAACCCCCTGCTCAAAGCAGGACCAATCCCCAACTAAATCTTCCAAAAGATTTTTGTTCCAGGTCCCTAAATGGTCCCCTCAAGGATTGAACTCATAACCCTAGGTTTAGCAGGCAATGCTCAAACCGCTGAGCTATCCCTCCCCCTACAGAACACACTCACTGCAGGGGGAGACAGCTCCACACCTGAGCTACTGCAATGCCCTGGCGGAGAGTCCTTACCTCCCCCACCCTGGCCATGTTCCTGTAGGCCAGGCGCTCGGTGTCTTGGAGCCCGTCCCGACACCACAGATCGCTCGCCGCTCTGATGTTCAGCCCTGGGGGAGAAAGACACACCCATTGGGGAGGTTTGGCATCTGACTTTAGTGCCTGTTTCCTTCTGTTCCCCTTGCTGGGTGAACACTGGCCGGGGTCCTCGTGGCATCCACGACCCAATGGACTCAAAGGGTCCCCACCAGGTGGTTTAGTACCTCAAGCGGGATTTGTCTCATTCATCACAGTAATCATGTGACCCTTACGGTCACTGTGCTCTGGGAGTGGGTGCCTGTTAATGGTGGCATCTAATACTGAGAAACTCCTACACCCACTGACATCAGGATCTGACCCTAGCTAACGAACCGGTGACATCCTACAAGCTTCGTGTCCATCCCCTGTAGTCCTGCCCCTGTCCTCATGATGGGCTCGTTCCCTCCACGTATCTAAATAGCTCCGTTCCTGTCCCCTCACCAGCTGGCAGCCCCCTGGGAGGGCTGATTTCCCTGGACTAGGGGACAGAGCCACGCTCTGAGGTAAAGCAGCCAATTTCCCTTGCATCTTCGTTCCCTTCCTGTCTCCTGAATTAGGGAGATGAGTGTGAGTCATCATCTAAGCTGGGGTCAGTCTCAGAGGAGGGGGCTTCTTTCTGTAAGGTCCCTTGGCCAGCAAGTTGGGGGCCCAAAACAGGGGCCTTCTTTCCATTGGGATCCCTCTGCCCTGCTGCAGTTGGTCTAATAGACGAGACCTTAGTTCTATTGGTGTCCCAATGGCCAGCTGAAGCTAGTTTCCAAGGGACTCACTTCTACGGGGTCCCATTGCCCAGCTGGGTCTCTTACCCCTCCTCTGCAGCAGGAGCCTCTGCAGCCAATAGATCCCATCCCTGGCTTGCCCACTAATGTCGTTGGCTGGGTCAGAGATGTAGAGACCCAGGTGCAGCATAAAGTTGCCTGCCTTGGGGAAATCGGAGGAGGTCTGGTGGAGAACAAGAAGAGGGAAATCCATCAACATTCTGCCTTCAGCTCCGCAGCTCCCTGGGCCAGAGTTCTGCTCCCATCTATCTGTAGGAGGCGCTGGGGGAGAGGAACTAGAGCCCCCTTTCCCTCTGCCCCCAAGGGAGCTTGGAGCAAAGGGACGAGGGCCTGGGCCCTCTATGATACTAGCTGCCAGGCTTCTCTGGAATAACAAGGGCAGTGAGGCCAGGCACGACCCTGCCAGCCAGTGGCCTATGGAACATCACAGTCCTTTACGGAGTCAGGGGGGACCACTTAACCAGGGGATGAGGAATTTGACTCAAGCCCTGGCTCTGCAGGATGCTGGGGTCAATGGTTACTTACGTCAAATCCGGAGAGGGAGGTGGCAAATCGGAGAAGGGAAGCACTGCTCCGTATGGCCCAAGCTCTCTCCTTGGTGTTCCTGGAGTCGAGCCAGAAATGGACATGATGCAGGAGAAGAAGGCAGGGGAGGGTTAGCAGGCAGGAGTACGTGCTCTACAAATGAGCCTCTCCCACTCCACATGGGGCTGAGGCCTTATATTCAGGGTGGAATATCTGACTCCTCATGTGGGGGTTCATGACACTGCCCAAATCTTGCTGGGCACAAACTGTCAGTGTCTCTCCATCCTGGGACAAAGCTCGGCCTTGGGGCTGCTCCATTTGCTCTGAACCCCTGATCCATGACCAGCCCATCAGGATCAAGACACATGCCCTGGGCCCCCAGACCCCAGCTCCAGAGGCCTTGGTAGGATGGATGGAGGGGCCGTGAGGGAACCCTCCGGGAACTGCCATGTCCCTAGGACAGAAGAGCTGATTTCCTGAGGCTCCTCCTGTATCTCAGGGTCTCCCTAGAAAGGAGCCAGTGACTTTTCTCAGAGGCCTGTGTCCCAGATCGCACACGGATTTCAGTCTCTCTGTCCCCAGCCAGGCCCGGTGCTCATTGTTAGTGCTCAATGGAACCGTGCAGAGCTCTGGCGGACAGTCCCAGCTCCTTCCCTCTGTCCCCACTTCCTGTCCGCCGCTACCCCGGATGGTGGAAGGGCCCCAACATTGCACTGCACTGATGGCTCTGGGAAAGTGTGGCCGGCTGGGACCAAGGTGGGAGGACACAATGGAAACATGGTTCTTCCAGTCTCTCCTTTGCAGCCCTCCCACGAGGTTCATGGGAAATTCCCCCCCAGACCCTCCCATTTTGCTCACCTCCAAGAGGTGCTGCAGCTTGTCTGTGGTGGGGGTCTCGGTGAGCAGGCCCCCGAGCATGGTGTCCAAGGCTATCTGAATAGGTTTTGTGCAGAGCCTGCAAGAAGAGGGAGCACCCATCAGTCATGGGACATGGGGCTACCCCAGTCAGGGGATCTGGAGGATTCCGGAGGATTCCCCAGTCAGGGGATCCTGGCCTCTGCCATTCACATCACTCCAAGGACACTTAGCAAGACTTCATGGCCGGATGCCTGCAGGCTCTTCAATCCTTGCCCTTAGTAGTTCTCTGCGCAGGGCCTGGTACCCAGCAGAGTTTGGAACAGCCAAACTGCAATAGGGTGGGAGGTAGGATCCCTGGGAAAGTCCAGGCAGCAGAGCAGAGCGTGAGGAGAAGAGGGAAGGCTGGGATCAGCCACAGAGGGGTAACGCAATCCCCTCTGGAGGGAAAGGGATCCTCCTTGAGAGTTCGTGGTGTTCCCCCACCCCAACCCCAACCTGAGCGGGCCTGTTCCCAGCTCTGCTCACCTCTCCCCTATTCTCCGCAGCTCCATCAAATCTAGGGAGCAGGGACCAGAGGCCACTCCTGCTCCTGGGACAGAGAAGAAGGATCATGACATACCCAGAAGAGAGTGGTGTCCTGCCCAGTGCCCATGGTGAAGATGGTGTAGAGTAGAGCCCGCAGGAGGCGTGACTCCAGCTCCAGGGCAAGTGGCGGCTTCAGTTTGCTGGCGGGAGAGAGGAGCCCGTGTTATGCACATGACCCCCCTCCCCTGCAATGATCCCTCCCTATGGCCACTGTAACGTTACGGGAATGAAATCACCCCCCAGTCAGGGAAGAGGGGATGTTCCCACCTCCTCTGCTGGGGGATGCAAACAGCCATGGCTGGGGGGAATCTAGGCTGGAGAGGATCTGGGGCTACCGGCTCTGGGCCTGATCAGCACCCGGGTTAGGGAAGCTGGATGGGAGGGTCCTGGTACCCGAGGCTGCAAACCACGGCCATAGAGCTGGAGAGGATGGAGCTCGGCTCAGACTCCATGGGCAGATTTTCAGTCAGCTCCTTACAGAGCCCAACAAGATAAAATCCCATGTGAGACTCAGCGCAGACCCTCAGGCGCTTCCCGGGAGGAGGCCACAGTGTGCTGCAGAAACAGCCAGTGTCACCCCCACCCACAACCAGCTGGGCCCCTCATTCCTCTCATCCATCAAACTTACCCCTTCCTTCCCCCCTTCCACCCAATTCCTCCCTCCCCTCAGCCTCAGCTGCCCCTCCGGCCTTACAATTCCCCCACTGCCAGCTCTCCATCAGTGTCAGAGTCAGAATTTCCCCCTTCCCTGCTCCCCAGCCCTCAGTCCCAGGAACCCCTGTGCTCTGCTCCCCACTCCAGCCCCACTAACTCTTCCTCCCATGTCTGGCTTCCTCACCCCAGGGGCCAGGCACAGGATCCCACTCACCGCAATGCTCTCCACGAGGGCCGCTTTGGAGAATTGTGGCTCCAGAGTGACCCGCTCCTGCTTCTGTGCCAAGAAGCACAGACGTGGGACAGCATTGAGGAAGCGGAGCTGTTTGTCCCTGTCCTCCACCCACTAAGAGTGGGATTGGTAGAGACAGAGAGAGATGGTTAGGTAGGGACCTCCCCACCCCACCTACACCAGCTCCAGGGCTCAGGAACCCCATGGAGTTGGAAAGGGAAAGCCGCCCTTCTTCCCCAAACAAGTGTTGCCCTACACAGACGGGGTTGTAACTAGGACAGTGTCTGCAGGGAGCGGACACCTTGGCCTACGAGAGACAAACACCCCCTCTTTGGGGTGCCAGGTAACAGGGGAGAAGTTCCTCCCATTGAGGATCATGGATTCTCTGGGACAAGACCCCCCAGTGTGGGTGGGGATGGAACAAGGGGCAGGACAGACTCGGGGGCAGCGCAGCTGGAAGATTTTTGTACCTCAGCTCTGCCCTGGAGGTGCTGCTGGATGACCCTGATGGTGTCTTGTTCAGGGGACACATCCTCCTCCTCCTCATCTCCACCTCCTCCAGCTGGGCACTGAGGGTCTCTGCACCAGGGAGAGAAGGAGAAAGGGTCATTTGTGCTGATGCTGTGGGAATGCAGGGTAGAGAAATGGCTCAATGCCTGCCCCTCTTCAAGGAACCCCACGGCATCGAGGGCCCCACCCTGCCCCTCCCAGAGATGTCATCAGCCCCATCAGCCTCAGGGCCCCGTGGCCATCAGCCCCCCATCCCAAATTCATCAGGGGAGGCTGGAGCTCCCCTGACACTGCCCAGCATCCGGCCACTCCAACTGATGTCAGTGGGGCTCCTGTGGCTCAGTCCTGGCACCTTGGTGAGCCAATGGGCACAGGGTGTTACTAGTCCCCCACCACCCTGTCCTCCCCCCTGTCCCCTGGGTGTCCCCTCACCTGCAAAGAGGGAGCCTTGAGCCTCAGGGCTGTCAGACCCCACGGAGGGGCTGCTGTCCCCTCGGGAGTAGGCGGAGCTGCTGGTCCCCGTGCCAGAGTCGCCCAGCTCCTGCTCTGGGCTGGCTGGGGGCTCCTCAGTGGTCAGGCTGGTGGATGGCTCTGGCTGGGCACTGGGGTGCGGCTCCTGGCTCCTCTGCTTCCTGTAAAGGAAGCCGCAGAGCTGCCTTGCCTGGCTCCCGCCCGCTCCTGTGTCCTTCCCGCAGAGCATCACCCTGGGCCATCTCCATTTGGGACCAGAAGGGGCCTCAGGGTATGATAAGGGAGCTGGTGTCTTCCTCCTCCTCCAGAAAGCCAGGGAGCTGCTCCTCCTCGCCTGGCCACTGGCCTCTTCCCCGCCCGCGGGGACAGAGGGGCCGCTCTCCTCCTGGGAAAGCCGGACGCTGCTCCCTACCGGCTCCGGAGCCACCAGCCCGGCCTTCCTCCTCAGAATTCGCCTCAGCCGCTGCATCCTGGGAATGAGTGGGGAGCAGCCATGAGTCTGGGCTCAAGGCAGCCGCTCATTAACGTGCCTGCCTGCACCCCTGCCAACCTCCGATTGCTGAGGCAATTTCGCCTCACCACACACCCCACCCCAGGGCATGGGGGCTGCCGTCCACACCCACTGGCAGCAGCTCACAGCACAGGCTGCTCCCAACGTTCCCTCTCACCCTGTGACACCGGGAGAGTCTTGTCCTTTCAGATCAGTGGGGCTCTCCGTTAGTTTGGACAAGCAGCTCCCTCCACCCCTCCAGGCCCCGCTCCCTCCCAGGCCAGAGAAAGAGCAGCACCCAGATAGTCTCCAGCGAAAGTTCGCAAGATGCCAATCCTAGGAGGCAGGAGTGGCCCTCAGTTCCCACTGATTTCACTGATTGAAGGGTGGGTGTTCAGCGACTGGCAGGTTCTGCTCTCCCCAAAGACTCTCAACATGGGGAACAATCTCCTGCAAGGGAAGGGCTGGGAGCCCTCTTGCTGGGCCATTCCCCCCACACTGAGGATGGCTCTGGAGCACTCCCTTGCTCTAGATGGGATGGAGCTGGGTGGCAAATGCTCACAGATGGTTGGTAATTTGCCCTCCTCCTCGATCTCCCACAGCCAGGTGGGCTGGAAAGGGTGCTGCTCAATGCCCTGCCAGCAGGGCAGGGGATAGAAGCCTGGAGATCGAAAGTGGCTGTGTAAACAAGACGATGTTTTATTCTCAGGGGATGGATAAACTCAGCCTAGCAGCCGGGGGTTCACAACACTGACTGACGGCCAGCAGGACACCTCCCATCTGCAGGTCTCCTCATACCTCACGCACGTTCCTGAAGCGTGACAACCCATGGGCTGTAGGGGAGTGTCCCCAGCCCCACTGATGGAAACAGAGGCCTTGTCAGGAGAAGCCACTGCCTCAGGGTCTCACTGGGAGTCAGGGATAGAGCCTGGGATGGAGCCCAGGAGTCCTTTGTCCAGGCTCCTGCACTAACCACGAGAGGAACACTCCCTTCCAGTGCTGGGACGTGACAGCGGGACTCGATTCCCAGTCTCCCTGGCACTGAGTGTGACCTATGGAGGAGGTGGAATCTTCATCCTTAGAGATTTGTAAGGCCCAGCTTGATAAAAGAAATCCTCGCTTTTAAATTAAGGGAGAAATTTATGACAATCTCTTAATGTTATTTTTTCCTCTTCTTTTTAAATTATTTCATTGGAACATGTTCACTGCCAAGTTTTTCAGAGAGTCACACCACTGACATGATAGCTAAGGCCCTGGAAGCAAAGTTAGCTGAAACGCTAACCCAGCTTTGGACAGCAGTAGCTTCCTTGGAAGGTGCAGTTTATTTCAGTTTATTCAAAAAGTTCAGTTCAATGACTAGTTCATTGAAATTCAAGAAAGGGAGTTCACAAAACAGGCAAACTTGTTTTCCTCCCTCAATCTATGGATAAAAAACTACGTGTGAGGGGATGGATCTACTGGTTCATAAATCTAGAAACATGTGGAGACCAGAACGTATCATTTCAGTTCACTAACCACACTTCAAATTTCCTTTCTTTAAGAAATCCGTTTTAAATGCAAAATATTTTGATTCAACTTTTTTTCTGATGCTTCCTTTTTTAGCTCCAGCATGACCTTGGTGAGTGACCAAAGAGAGGTCACTTGTTTTCACTCTCCCTCTGTATCATGGGGATGGAGAAAATTCTCTAAGTCCTAGCAGGCAAGAGATTAGAGCACGTCAGGCGTGTTAGAGCCCTTGTGCTCGAAAGGACAATGAGTGATGGTTGTTTGGGGCAAGAAGCTAGGTGGATTTGATACTTGTCCCCCATCCAAAGCCAAGAACACATCTCTGTATCTGCAATCATGAGTTAGACATTCTCAGCACCCCTCTGTCTCCCGCAGCCCTCAGGTGTTCCTTGGATTATGGAGGCTTGATTGCTAAGAGGACTTGAATTTTTTTACTGGCTTCTTGCATGTCCCGAGCCAATGAGGGTCTCAGTCTGGCCTCCGAGGCCCACACCCCGAGATACTAAAGATCAAGATGGACTGATTTCACTCCAAGCCTTTTGTATTTGTATTTTTGAATTATTTTCCTAATGAAAGATTGATTCTCATGAAATTCGTAGAGCTGGCAGACGACAGAACAAGGAGCAATGATCTCAAGTTGCAGTGTGGAAGGCTTGGATATTAGGAAAACCTTTTTCACTGGGAGGGTGGGGATGCCTTTGAATCTGCTAGGATAGAGTCCCCCATCTTTTACTTAGAGCCTATATTTTTTCTTACCTTCTACACAGATGATGATTTCTTTCCACACAATCAATACTGTAATGAAAACAATCCCGGAGAATCTCCTCCACACCAATCGTCTCTTGTTCCTCACCGAGAGACCGCGAGATGGAGGCTTGCTGCAGCAAGGCTACAGGGGTCTCCGAGGTTCCCCCTGCCCCGCATCCCTGTCCTGCCGGGCTGTTGTCAAGGGAGCTCTGTGGGGTCACACCCGCCTCATCATCTTTGCCCAATAGGCTGAGTTCCTGCCAAAGGCCTTTGTGAAGTCACTGCCACACTCACCTTTCCCTTACAGGCCTGATGTCTGCCCCTGGCCTGCCTGGCTGGATGTTTGAGCTGCACCCTGGATCACCCCACTTGCTCATTATTGATTCTGGGGAGCAAGCAGGCCACCCAGTAAAACAGCAGAGTCTATGCCTCACCCCACACTGAGTTTTTCATACAGATATAGATTGTGAAACTATTTGATCTCCTAATCCATCCTCTATTTCACCGGCTATGAAATTTCACACGTTTACCACCATATTAAGCCCAAATTGCTTGTAATTCATGAAAAGGTGCCACGTCACCTTCCAGAATGATAACCAGTTGTGATGTGATGATACCAGGAAACAGAGAATCCACCTCTTCCCTAGGTAATTTCTTCCAGGGGTTAGTCTCCCTCACTGTCAAAAATGTGTGCCTTATGTCTCATTTGAATTTCTCTGACTTCAACTGACAGCCGTTGGTTCCTGTTTTAACTTTCTTGGCTAGATCGAAGTAGCCCTGCCCCATGAAATCCAATCTCCCCATCCTGCTGGAATCCCCCCAGCCAGGAGAACCCAGTAGGGTCCTCCTAGCTGTTTGTCTGCTGGGTTGGGGATATCAGACGCACCAGAGGCATGCAGAAGAGAGTGCACTGCATCAGCCCTGCGTTGGGCTCAGGGGTTTGTCCTTGGCAACTTCTGCTCCAGCCACATCTCTGGGTGACTGGGCTCGGGGCTTCTGCCCGGCATCTGCAGCTGGGGCTCAGGGCTTCCCTTGCACTTCCTTCTGGGGCTCAGGGGTCCATTTTTAAGGATGCCACCAAATTGGCCCTTGTCTTAATTTGCCAGGGGACTAGTAGGTAGGAGCCCCCAGCTGAGGTGCTCTCAGAAGCAGGGACCCACTCGCACATCTTAGAACCTCCTCTAACTTCAAAAAGATTCTTGGCTGCTGCCCTCAGAGCCCAGGTCTGAAGGAAGCATGGAAGTGAGCGTGGCAATGTTGTGACCCATCCAGAACAACCTCTGAACTCCCTCACAATCCCATTTTGGTCGGGACCCCCACCAAACGAAATGTCATTGAGATGGACGTGTTCCCAAGGAATGTGTCAATTTCAAGGAATCAACATTTCCCAGCTGAAAACAAATGTTCTCCTGGAAAACTTTCAATTTTTTTCAGAGCGGTGGCCATGTTAGTCTCTATCAGCAAAAAGAATGAGGAGTCCTTGTGGCACCTTAGAGACTAACAAGTTTATTTGGGCATAAGCTTTCGTGGACTAGAACCCACTTCATCACATGCATGCAGTGGAAAATACAGTAGCAGGTATAAATACACAGCACATGAAACGATGGGTGTTGCCTTACCAAGTGGAAGGTCAGTCTAACGAGACAATTGAATTAAGAGTAGGATACCAAGGAAGGGAAAATCACTTTTATTGTGGTAATGAGGGTGGCCCATTTCAAACAGTTGATAAGAAGGTGTGAGTAAGAGTAGGGGGAAATTAATCTGGGGGAAGTTAGGACTTTTGGCTGCACAATTTTATTTCATTTTTTAATGAGACTGTGTCTTTTTGGTTTTGTGGCACACAAGCAGAGAAGTTTGCAAGACATTGTAAACTTCCAGCAAGAAAGATAACACATAAGAACCCCAAAATCAGAGGGAGAGAATGTAAGCTACTGCTTATAACAGAGAGGCACAATTCACTGGGTACCTGCTGACTGACTGTTGCTAAGCTCCCACTGAGCTGTCTAGCATGCAAGTAGGTCCAGGAACCGCGCCCAAAATGTAAAGTTGCAGTATTCAATTTTAGCACAACCACAAATACACCAGAGCCTCCAAATTTTCTGTTTTACAAGGTTTCGCCTTGTTTTGGAACACTGAGTTCTAAACATGACATGGGGAATTTGAATTAAATTTCAGCTACTAATTAGTATGTGTGTGGAACAATCACTAGTGTGCATTCGGTGTTATGTTGTTGGTTTCTTTAGGAAATTTGGGGAATCAGGAGCACTGGGATAGCCTATTTTCCTCCCCCCCCCCCCCGCCCCACACACAGTGCACATTTGCTGCCCACTGGTGCTGCCTGAGCAGTAGCATTGTGACATCAGAGATAATCCACCACTCAGCACTCCCTGCCTCCAGCTCCTTGTCACACCTGGGGAGAATGACTAGCCCCCTGGCTGCCATGGCAACAGCTACCTTTGACAACTGCTTGCCCCCTTATTACCAGAACATCATCACAGAAAGGAAGTTTGTAATGAGACAGGACCAGATTTGGATAAGCAGGACAGTCTCCTGCTGGGCTCATTTGGGTTTGTCCTGTGGTACTGTAGTGTTTCTTCTCAAAGGGCCAGTGTGTGCTACTTTCCTTAGTAAGGGATAGGTGAAAATAAGATGCGAAATTCCTGCTCTTTTACTTGGATATTGTTTATCTGCTTCTTACACATTCAGGGTTATAGCTTAGAACTTTCACTGAAACTCAAGTTGCATAAAATGAGTTTTGTTTTAATATAGTTTAATTTAATTACTTTCAATACTGTTTTCAGCACAGCACTAAGTGGTGAAAAGGGAGATTCACAAAGATAAGAATGGCAATAAAATATATACTGAAAACAACAGATGAATAAGAGGTTCATTGTTTAAACAGCACTTATATAATAGTTTTTTCTTTCTATTAAAAAAACTAAGGAAATTAACAAACCAAAACCCCTTCATTTAATGTTTCTTAGTTTAGCTTTCATCAATAAATTAAGCCATTCAATAATTTGGATATACAAAGTCAAGATTTTAAAAAGGATTAAAAGGTTACAACTTTTAGCATTCTCAGGTTAGCAAATGTCCAATAAGTGTTGTCCTGGCACCCTTAATTCAGTCGTCTTGTGCATTTGCTTGATAATGCAGATTTTAATTACATGATCCCATGTTATTTTTTCCCGTCAGGACCCCTGCCTTATTCAGTCCACAAGATTTTCTGCTCTGGGGCTGTGTATTGAAGGAGTCTGTTGTCTGTAGGATCCCTGCCTCATTTATTGCAGAGTTAATGTTGTGTGGGCAACGCTCATTCTGGTATTTCCTAACTTGAAAGTGCTTGACTTTGAAACCTTTTAATCCTTTGTGTATTTTCTATTTTTCATGGCTTACAACACTGATGAGACCAACCTTTTATGACAAAGGGTATTTTTTTGTTTGTGTCATATCTGTTATTTGTCCCTTCATTGTCAATAGTGTGTACTTTACAAGACAGAAAAACTAAAGATACTCCCAAATACAAAGACCTTATGATCTAAGGAAGACGGACACATACAAAGAAACCAGGATGTGTAAGGACTGGGAATATCTTTTTCTCTCTTTCATTTGAAGTCATTTATTATTAATTATTATTATTTATTATTAAAGAAAGGGTGGTGCATTGGGGAACTTGTGTGGTGAGGATGTTCCATGCAGAGGGAACCATATGGAAACACACGAAGAATGGAATGAGAGAAAGAAACACCCATGGTATTGGTGCTATCTGTACTGGTAAAGCAGAAAGGGAGGGAGGTGATGTAGAAAAGGACTAGACTGTTGATTATGGCCTGTCCCTGTAAATAGGCCTGTAATGAGGTGGCTTGGCATTTTAAGGACTGGAGGCCTTAGCTCAGCCAACCCTAGCTGCTAAGAAGGCCCACCTGAACACGGATCAGCTGATTCTCTTACTGATCATCTGGCAGCAGAGGAGGAAGTGGCTGAGAGAATTGCAGGAGCTGCAGAGAAAGGAAGGAGCAGCAAGGAAGGCTAGAGACAGAGTCTGGCAATAGTCTCTGCTCTTGGGGTCTTTCCTTCAAGGTTAAGGCCAGTAGCAAAATTGCCATATGCTGTTATTCTCCTTTTGGTTCGTTGTCTCTTGGAAAATAAATAAAACCTGGCTGGAAGGGCCAGTGAGACTGATCTGTTGTGAGTGCAGCTGTGGAGACTGGAGGAGGGAGAGATGGATGGTAGGGTGGTACAGATAGACTCAGGCCACTAGGGGATGCTTGGGAGAAGGTCATGAGCAGGGGAGGAGTGGGGTTTGGGAGGAGACTGCTCTACAACAGGGCCAAATGGGAACCCTGAATTTGTGCACCCAACAGCGTTCCTGATGTTTCAAGTTCTAAACTCCAACCTGGTCGGAAGGCAGCTGCTCAGAACCATCCATAAGTCACATTTAATTGGGCTGCAAAGTTTCACAGGCACAAGGTCATGCTCCCAGAGTTAAAATAAATTGGAAAAAAAGCATCATGCATTGCATGTAGCACCGGGGCTGGCAAAAAGAATGGAACATGGCAGGTACCATTGCTGGACCAGGCTTGCTGCATACCAGGGAACAAGTAATGCTCTCTGCCACACTGTTACAGCCCCTTGGGAATCAATGATAAGAATGATGTTAAACCTACTCAGGACCATTACACCAGCACAGTGTAACCACATAATAATGCAGGCTGGCCATACCTTGACCTTCTCCTGGATTGCTCCAACCTGCCTCGTATGACAGGCGGTGGGTCAGGGAGCAAGGGGATGGGTTCTACATAAGCCACAGAGCCCATATCTCCTCAGTGGCAAAAACCTTTGCAAAACTTTTAAAGATAATACATCTACATGTGATTATCCCCTGTCCCCAAGAGAAATATGGTATATTTTAATGAGTCTGTCCATGCTTGTCTTGATGATCGGAGCTAAAAAGTGCTAGAGGGATTCTCTCCCAAAATGATGCTATGCCAAATATAAACACACTTCCATCCTATACTTGGAAATCAAGAAAGACAACATCTCTCAGAAGGTAGGAGTGAACATTATTACCATTACAATAGAACTGAAATCTCCTTTTGTTTTTACATCAGGAAATAACTCTCTACAAGTCACATTGCCCAAGACAGAAATTTGCAGAAGTCAACTTGTTGATTATTGGAATCTGAAATGCAGCCATATTTTTCTTTCAGGATAAAATTATAGTCTTGAAGGGGTACTGCTCTCTGGTTAGGACATCAGAAGATGTGGGAACAGAAAGGAGATTGTTCTGAGTCTTTCACATGACTTCTCTCTCATAATCCGTACCTTGGGTGACTTTCTGAGTGGATTATTGACATGTTCTCTGTCATGAGAAACTCAGCCCAAGCACAGATGTTTCCCAATGCAGCTGTCCACTAAATTGCAGGGGATATTACACCTAGGAAGAAATCCTGGGACATTGAAACTAATGGGAATTTTGCCACAGACTTCAGTGTGGCCAAGATTAAATATGTGGGGAGTGATGGTCGAGCATTCTCACTGGGGGCTCTTCTAAAGCTGGAGGTCATTTCCCTGGGTACACAGGTCAAAACTCTGTGTTTTCAAGGCACAGTGTAAGGCTCAGCTCTTTCTCTGACTGCTGTGTGGAGGTTTGGTTGTGGTGAGCTGAGTCCAATGAAAATAAATCATTTCCGTGAATTGAATGGGCTTTCAGTGATATGGCTAGCTCAGTTGCTCTGCTGAGCATTATGTAGAATGTGTTTACATTCCTCTTTTCTCTGATGTTTTTAACTCCATCTTCCCTTGAATTATATAAAGGGGAATTCGACAGCCTCTTTTGAGAGAACTTTTTGCTTGCAGATAGATAGATAGATCTGAGCTATGTGAACAGGCAGGAGAGCTCTTTTAGCATCAATCCTGCTCTTCCTTTAAAAGTAGGGATAGGAAATAGTAACTTTATAGGAAATTTCTATTAAGCTCTCTGATCTCTGGTTCAGAGTCTCTCTTGAGAAGGAATTTGGTCTGCAGGGGCATTTGGCTTCACCGGTCTTTTTATGAAACACTGAATAAACACACAGTAATTGCCAGATTGGATCAGACCTGAACTCCATCTAGTGTCTTGTCTCTGATAGTGGCTAGTACCAGATGTTTCAAAAGAAGGTTTAATGACCTTCAATAGTGAGACGTGGCATAATCAGCCCTTCCCCGCATCTCGCCCTGAACTCTAATAGTTAGAGGTTCATTTAAGCCCTGAAGCATGATGTTAGTATCCCTTAAGCATCCAGATCCATATACTATGCTATATTAAGCTGTCAGATCCCTCCAGTTTCTTTGTAATTCTGCTTAACAGCACTCCTAGGATCTACAGACATTTCCCAACTTCTCAGCTCACCCATAATACAAGCTCAAACCAGTAAGGTACTGAGCACGCTGCCCCCAATCCAAAGAAACGTAAGAACATGCTTAACTTGAAGCAACTTTAAGAATGTAAGAAGCCTCATTGAAATCAATATGTTTAAAATTCTGGGTGCTCCACTACAGGAAAGATGGAGATAGATTGGAGACAGCCCAGAGGACAGCAACAAAAATGATGAAAGGTTTAGAAGTGGTAGGGGATGGGCTACATGACCTCTTCAGGCCCTAAGTGTCTATGATTGTATGAAAAGATAATGCAGCTGCCTAAATGTTCTGCTGGACTGAGGCAAAATCCATGCAGGATTAAGCCCTAAATGACCTATTGTTCTTTGCTTGGACACATTTGATGAAAGAAGTCAAGTCCTTCTTCCTTGGTACCTTCTGTAGAACTGCACATTAACCAAGCTGCCTTTGAAGTTGAATCATCATTTTATTTGTAATATTTGTCTGAATGCTGACTGACCTACATGCTATTTGGCCAAAGCCAAAGAGTGGGTAAAGAAATAAATGACACGTGTGTGTATGTACGGCATGTGTATGAATATGTACACACACACACACACATGCACGCACTTTTTCTTCATCTTTGGCCACAATAAACATACCACACATACATACCTGCTGATCACTAGATGTTCTCTACCTTTTACCTTGCCAGGGGTGTTATGAATGAGAACCACAACATTCTCATAATTTCACAAACTGGAATGTGTGACATGAGCTAAATACAATTAACGATTATATGATTTGGCAATCACTATTGTGACACGGGCTGAGGAAAGAGGTGCATTGAGGATATTGACATAGGATGAAACAGGTTTACAGGCAGTTTGATCCCAACTCACTAATCATAATAGAATATTATTATTCTTACCTCTATAAATACAGGTTAAAAGGTAAATCTATTCAGACAATATTTTTTTCTTATCATTATAAATATATGCTTCTGAAAATATGTTCACTGTTGTTAATTTTCTCACAAATATTCACCCCGGCTACACCCTTTTAGTCTGATCATTAGAAGTGTATGAGTGGTAATTTTTCAGCATCCAAAGGACAAGAAGCTGCAGAACTTAGTCAGCATGGCTGTAGTGTCCAGAAGGGATACATTTGGAAGTTCCATTTTTGAACTATTTCCTCAATGAATGCATGTGCATCCTGTGTACTGCCTGGTCGCCAATGATTTAAAAACACGAAGGCAAATTTAGGTGCTGGAAACTGTCACCCAATAACCAGACAGTGTGATGCAAACTGTGTCTTCCTCCTACGCATGTTATTGTTCCCAGGTATACTGGAGATCCACGGATCCTAAGTCTACACTGATCAGTGAAATTAAAATATCAGTCGAATCAGGGTCAAAATGTGTAAATCAGAATAAATTGCAGGGTTATGCACTTTCCTAGAGATAAAGGATTTATTTTTTCCCTCAGAAGAAGTGAAGGAGTTTTGGGTTTTCCCATCAGTTGTTACAGGTTCCATTCCACGACTCAAAGGGTCTCTGTGCATATGACCACAGTTCTTTATATTAGCATACACCATTTTCATAAGAACTAATGCCTTCCTTTGTGGTTGATTCCGCAGCGAGCACCCAAGGCTGAATGAATGGCGGGAGGAAATTGTACGACAGTGACCGAGTTCATTCTCACAGGACTGACAGATCGTCTGGAGCTGCAGGTCCCCCTCTTCGCGATGTTCCTAGTGATCTATGGTATCACCCTGGTATGGAATCTGGGAATGATGGTTTTAATCAGGATCGACCCCCGACTTCACACCCCCATGTACTTCTTCCTCAAGAATTTGTCCCTCGTGGATGTCTGTTACTCCACAGTCATCACTCCCAAGATGCTGATGAGCTTCTTAGCCGAGAGGAAAGCTATTTCCTACACAGCTTGCATCATCCAATATTTTAGCTTCATATTGTTTGTCATCTCTGAGTGCCTTCTGCTGGCAGTAATGGCGTACGACCGTTATGTAGCCATCTGTAACCCGCTGCTGTACACAGTCATCATGTCACCAAAGCACTGCCTACGGCTGGCGGCTGGTTCATATCTATGGGCCTTCCTGAACTCTGTGATACACACGAGCGGTTTGCTAAGATTATCCTACTGCCACTCCAATCTCCTGAATCATTTTTTCTGTGATATCAACCCGCTTCTAAAGCTCTCCACTTCTGGCACCTATGTCAACGAGCTACTTGTTTTCCTCTTTGGCAGTCTGATAGAGGTGATCAGCATTGGGACCATCCTCATCTCATACATCTTAATTATTGCAACTGTGCTGCAGATTCGCCCCACCGACAGCAGGTGCAAAGCCTTCTCCACCTGCACCTCCCACCTGACGGCCGTCTCCATGTTCCATGGGACAATTCTCTTCATGTACTTCCGACCCAGCACCAGCTACATGCTGGACACAGACAAAATGGCCTCTGTGTTCTACACGGTGGTGATCCCCATGCTGAACCCCCTCGTCTACAGCTTGAGGAACAAGGATGTGATGGATGCCCTGAGGAGAGCAATAGAGACAAAATTGAGGGCCCATTTTCCCCAAAGGGTGTCATAATAGGACAACCAAATCATTCAACGACTGCTCTGCACACATAGGGCTTGTTTCCACTATGGGGTGGATCAATGCTGTGGCGATTGATCCACTGGGGGACAATTTAGCAACTCTAGTGAAGACTCACTGGATCGACCCTGATTACTCTCCCATTGACACTGGTACTCCACCAGAACGAGATGAGTAAGGAGAGTCAACAGGAGAGTTTCTTCTGTAGACTCAGCAAAGTGTGGACCCCACAGTAAGTAGATCTAAGCTATGTCTATTTGAGTGACACTACTAACAAAACTCAAATTATGTAGCTTAGATTGACCTGTTCCCTTAGTGTAAACTAGGCCATGTGCTCTGATTCAGAAAGTCCATAAGCACATGTTTAAGTATGTCTCCCTTTGACTTCAGTGGGACGTAACCATATGTGTAAAGTTAAACGTATTTAAGTGCTGCCTCAGACAGAGATGCTTTTCTGAATAGATACCTTATGTGCATAAAAAGGCCATGTCAATTATTAAATGATGGTTTGGCTCCCCTGTATCTGTAGTAAAATATTTTGAAATTGATTTTTCAGTGTAAGATGTAATACTGTGATTCGAATATTGTTTAGAATTACTGAATAAAAGGGAAAAGTTGACACTGCAACAATGGATTCATAAGCAATAACGAGGACTGGTTTGATACTCCAAAAACATTGACAGATATTTGTTCAAATAAATTTTGTGATTTTGCTTCAATCAGATCCACAGCCCAACTCATCTGTTTTCTGGGAGGCATTTGAGTGTGTGTAATTCCACTGAAAACCATGTCTGTTGAAAGGGAGAATGTCATGAGTGCTCACTCAGATATAATATTTTGTCAGTACTCACACCAAAAATCTCCCCCGCCCCCACCCCACACACATGCAGACAACTCTTTGTGAGTTTAGGAGTTGCAGTTAAACACCAGGTAGTTTAGGTGACCAAACATATACAGACACATTTTCAAGAATAGTCATTGTTGGTGAATGCCCCCATTATTGGGATCTCAATATAAAAGACCTTGGGCCCTATTTTCCGAAGCTCTGAGTACTTGCAGCTCCCCTTGACTTCAGCTAGAGTGATGGATCTTTTATTTCTGGAAATGAGGGATCGAGGGGACTGAAGTTGGGCACTAAAATCACTGGCCATTTCTGAAACTTTTCAGCACGGCGAATTACAACAATGAATACCTGAAGCACCAGTCACCTCAGGGTACGTCCTCTCTGCAAGCTAAGCCCACGGTTGGAACTCATGCTCAAGTCAACTCAAGCCCCCTTCCATCTCCACATAAATTGCACTAACCAAGGGCTCAAAGCCTGGGTCCAAGGACCTCAAAGTGATAGAAGGTCTGAGCCTGAGTCAAGCTAAGACCCAGGGTTTACATTCTTTATTGGCTTGCAGTGTAGACGCAGCCCCTCTGGACTCCTGCTCTGGGAGTCAGCCAAAAATATCCCGAAGGCTGAGTTTCTTTATCCACACTGCACCACGAACAAAGAGTTTAGAGTGGTCACATTTTGGAAGCATGGTAGGAACTCTGGGATATAGGTGGTTGAAATGGGGATCACATAATGCCGTGTAGATGCTGGAGCCCCAGTTTGGGACCCAGGATACAACAATCCCTAACCTGGAGTTACAAATGAGTGTAGATTCTCAAACCCGAGGTTAACAAACTCAGGCTCTGCAAATGTGAGGTCTACTAGCTCAGGGCTTACACTTCAGTGTAGACATGTCCTCAGAGAGCTAGTGAGTGACTGTGGTGTGGCTGTGTGTTCAGCACAATGGGGCTCTGGTCTCAGTTTGCACCTCCAGTCACGACTGTAAAAGTGAGAACATTGAACTACGGGCAAGTTTCAACCACCTGCCAGGCTCCTGCTAAAATCCTTTGATTTTATATGTATGACGCAGCAGAGCTCCCCTTAGGAAATGGAGAGATTGAACTAATCTGTGGAATCCCAGCCTAACCCCTAGGCCTGCTGCCTTTCAGACCCATGACACCCAGTCAAAACCCCTCTTTTTCCTGTAATTTGCTCTCTTCTGCCTCTGGCTGCTGCCACCCCCTTTCTGCCCACACCCATACACCGTTTGGTTTTATCTGAGCCCAAAACATAGCTCAGACGCAGGGCAGGGGACAGAGCAATTTTAAATGCTGTGAAACCTCCTGCATGGCCTACAGAAGCAGCAGAATCCTAGAACTGTGCAGGCAAATGAAGGGGGCAAAGAACAGAGCCACACCCAGGTACCAGCACCAGTCATCTTAACAGAAAGCATCACCCAGCCCATCACATAGAACCATAAAACTAGTCATACGGCATCAGACCAATGGTCCATCTAGCCAAGTGACCTGTCTTCCACAATGGCCAGTGCCAGATGTTTCAGAGCGAATGAACAGAACAGGGCAATTATCCAGTGATCCATCCCCTGTCATCCTCTCCCAGCTTCTGTCAGTCAGAAATTTAGGGACATCCATAGCATGGGATTGCGTCCCTGACCATCCTGGCTAATAACTATTGATAGACCGATCTTCCAAGAACTTATCTAATTCTTTTAAAAACCCAATTATGCTTTTGGCCTTCACAACATCCTCTGGCAATCAGTGTCCTCTGCACAGCTCTACTGCTGACAGCTGAAATTCTTCTTATACACCTCAAATATTGGCTTGTGTTTTAGGAACTGAGTTCCAGACCCTACGTTGTTGTATACTTTCATTGAAGTCACCTGAAGTGAAAGGAGCTACACAAATGACAGCAAATGAAGATCTGGCCCTGCAAATAAGGAGTTCTACTGATACATCTTATTTTTATTACTTAGTTTATCCGAGGGAAGTGCCTTAAACATGCTATATATGTGCCTGTGTGGGTCAAAGATTTCCAATAGGGTAAGGTTCTTCAATTGTGCAGACAGAGGCATAAGATTAAGTGGCTGGAAGCTAAATAAACTCAGTCAAGATATGAGGTGCACCTTTTCTTCCTGAGGGTAATTAGTTATTGGAAGAAATTATTTATTATTCTGGCGGATGTTCCATCACATAATGTCTTAAAATCAAGGCGATACATCTTTCTAAATCATATACTATAGCTCGAAGAGAATTCATGGGCTCGATGGATAAATTAAGGGGTGAGGGACTTGTGCCTGTCTTATAAAGGAAGTTCAAGTAGATGAAGGTATTGTTCCTTTCAGCATGTTTAAGTCACTTTAAAAAAATCCAGGAATCTGAGTCTCTTTATGTCTTCCCAACACATCTTGATCTCTGACCTATAATGATGCAGAACAATAACCTTGTTATCTCTGTTCAGAATATGACATTTCTTTCAGCAGCTATTTGCACATCCCATAGCAGTGTGGAAGTGGAGACACTGAGCGAAAGCCTGGGCTTAACAAGACATGTATAAATCTGGAATAACTTTATAGATTTCACTGGCTTAACGATGGCATAAGAGCCAGAGCCAAAGGTGCTGAACTCAATGACACCTTTCCATTGACTTCAGATCAAGGCATAGAATTTGATGTACTACTTAACTCTTCCTTGTTGGGAAGAGTCATCTCTGCCTATATCTCCTCCCATCCTGAGCCAGGAACTGGGGGTCTTGCCAAGATGCTCCAATACAATGCAAGGCTCTCTCAGTCTCACTAGCTGCAAGAAAAGAGAGTTCCCAAAGAGCAGCAGCAAAAGGGTTAAGGAGCATAAAATTTAATTCTACAGACACAAAACTATACTTCTCTGCTAACAATTCCCATTGCAACTGACGTTCAAGGTATGTCTTCAGATGCTGGTATTTACATATTCCCAATATATTTGATTATTGTCATTATGTTTATACCCAAGAGCATATCTAGTGTTGCAGCAGGTGAACGAATACTTTGATCAATACTGAGAGCAAAAGGCCAAACAGGAAGGGCCAGCAGTCTGGGCGCTAGCCTGTAATTTGGAAGACGAGTTAAATTCCTATCTCTACCACAGATTTGCTGTGTGACCTTGGACAAGTCACTTAGCCCCTCATTTGAAATTCTCTAAAATGGGGTTAATAGCACTTCCTTATTTCACAGAGGTGTTCTGAGGACACAGTCATTAGAAGGTTGTGAGATACTCAATCATTGCAGTAGCTGGAGCCATATATGTCCTTTACACACATCGCAAATACCTTACTTATGTTGGGGAATGCTTATCCACATGAGCTGTCCCATTCACTACTGCAGGAATAAGGTGTCACCACTCAATAAGTGTCCAGTGATGTGGCTCAAACAGATGTAGAAAATGGTTACTATTATCAATAAGAACATTCCTATAAGCGAGCCATCGAGACGCCTTTGGTGTGATGTGTGTGTGTCCTTTCTCATAGATACCACGCCTGACATTCATAGCGCAGGGCATTTTTGCATGAAAAGGAGATAGAAGGGAGGGGAGTTGAATTAGTAAGAAATTTGTTTCATATGAATTCCCAAAGGCCTGCCCCTTCCTTTCCTCTTCTGTGGCAAATATCCTAAACTCTGGATTGAGACATGAAGGATTCCATAGGCCAGATGCTTTGAAAATGATCCACTAGCTGATTCAGAAATGACCATTAAAAGGAAGAGAGACAAGCTATGGAATAAAGCTGTGGATAGAGGTGAAAGCATTTGAAGAAAATCAGGGCCCAGTTGTGACAGGGTGTGGCCAGACTGTTCTATTGTGTGGCTATACTGTGCTGGTGTAATGGTCCTGAGTAGGTTTAACATCATTACATAAGAACATAAGAATGGACATAGTGGGTCAGACCAAAGGTCCATCTAGCCCAGTGTCCTGTCTTCCAACAGTAGCCAGTGCCAGGTGCCCAGAGGGAATGAACAGAAAAGGTAATGATCAAGTGATCCATCCTTTGTTGATCATTCCCAGCTTCTGGCAAACAGAGGCAAGGGACACCATCCCTGCCCAGCCTGGCTAATCTGCACCAATGATGGACCAATCCTCCATGAGTGTATCTAGTTCTTTTTTGAACCCTGTAATAGTCTTGGCTTTCACAATATCTTCTGGCAAGGAGTTCCACAGGTTGACTGTGCATTGTGTGAAGAAATACTTCCTTTTATTTGTATTAAACCTGCTGCCTATTTATTTAATTTGGTGACCCCTAGTTCTTGTGTTATCAGAAGTAGTAAACAACACTTTCTTAACTACTTTCTCTACACCAGTCATGATTGTATAGACCTCAATCATATGCCCCCTTAGTCATCTCTTTTTCAAGCTGAAAAGCTCCTGTCTTATTAATCTCTCTTCATATGGAAGCCGTTCCATACCCTTAATCATTTTTGTTGCCCTTTTCTGAATCTTTTCCAATTCCAATATATCTTTTTTTGAGATGGGGCGACCACATTTGCACACAGTATTCAAGATGTGGCCGTACCATGGATTAATAGAGAGGGAAGATGATATTTTCTGTCGTATTATCTATCCCTTTTTTTACTTATTCCCACCAGTCTGTTCTCTTTTTTGACTGCAGCTTCACATTGAGTGGATGTTTTCAGAGAACTGTCCACAATGACTCTGAGATCACTTCCTTGAGTGGTAACAGCTAACTTAGACCCCATCATTCTCATCACTGATTCCCAAGGGGCTGTAAGAGTGTGGCGGAGAGCATGACTTGGTCCCCGGCATGCAGCATCCCTGCTCCTACAATGGTACCTGCCATGTTCCATACTCTTTGCCGACCTAGGGTGCCATTTGCAATGTACAATGTTGGTTTTCCAATGTATTTGAACTCTGGGAACATGACCTTGTGTCTGTGAAACTTCGCAACCCAATTAAATGTGACTTATGGATGGTTCTGAACAGTCACCTTCTGACCGGTTGGAGTCTAGAACTTGAAACACCAGGAAAGCTGGTGGGTGCACAAATTCAGGGTTCCTGTTTGGCCCTGTTGTAGAGCATCTCCTCCCAAACCCCACTCCTCCCCTGCTCATGACCTCCTCCCAAGCACCCGCTGGTGGCCTGAGTGGTTCTGCAGAACTCTGCCATCCATCTCTCCCTCCTCCAGGCTCCACAGCTGCACTCACAACAGATCAGTCTCGCCGGCCCTTCCAGCCAGGTTTTATTTATTTTTCAAGTAGGGTGACCAGATGTCTGGATTCTATAGGGACAGTCCCAATTCTTGGGTCTTTTTCTTCTAAGAGCTCCTATTACTCCTCACCCCTGTCCCGATTTTTCACACGTGCTGTCTGGTCACCCTATTTCCAAGAGACAACAAACAAAAAGGAGCATAACAGTATAAGACAATTTTACTGCTGGCCTTAGTCTCTGCTCTCGGGGTCTTTCCTCCAAGGTTATTGCCAAACTCTCTGTCTCTAGCCTTCCTTGCTGCTCCTTCCTTTCTCTGCAGCTCCTGCAACTCTCTCAGACACTTTCTCTTGTGCTACCAGCTGATCAGTAAGAGAATCCACTGATCCGTTTTCAGGTGGGCCTTCTTAGCCGCTAGGGTTGGCTGAGCTCAGGCCTCCACTCCTTAAAATGCCAAACCACCCCAGTACAGGGCTATTTACAGGGACAGGCCATAATCAAAAATCTAGGTCTTTTCTACATTATCTCCCTCACTTTCTGCTTTACCAGCTAGCACCAATACCATGTGTTTCTTTCTCCCATTCCATTCCCTGTGTGTTTTCAAATTGCTTCCTCTGCATGGAACATCCTCACCACGCAAGTTCCCCAATGCACCACCCTTTCTTTAATAGTAATAATGATTATTCAACAAAAGAAAAAGAAATTGCTAGTTCTTATATACCCTGCTTTCTTTGTATTTTTCAGTCTTCCTTCGACCATAGGGTCTTTGAATTAGGGAGTGTCCTTACTTTTTCTGCCTTGTAAAGCACACACAATTGATACTGGACAGATAAATCATGGATACATCATGCACACACCAAAAAAACCCTTTGTGATAAAGGTTGGTCTTGTCAGTAAAGTAAGCCATAAAAATTAGGAAATGCACAAAGAACCAAAAAGCTGCAAAGTCAGGCACTCTCAAGTTAGGAAATACCAGAATGAGCATTGCCCATGCAACATTAACTGGAACTCCCATTGCCAGTTTAAGAACATCATGACGTTAATCAATAGAGTAACTTTGATTTCTTTTTATGTTATGGCAGGATAGCTTCATTACATTTTGCACATATATGGAAAAATCATAAGTAGTATTCCTAGGAGCACAAGAAGTGGATTGAAGTGATTGATGATTCAGAGAAAACTTCCCTGGACTAACCAGAGCAGATGAATATTCAAATGTCAGTGTGTGAGCAAGCTTGCTAGTGCTATGAATATTGATAGCCCCATTACACTAGTACTTCATAAAGGGTACTAGTACATCACAATCGTACATCTTTATAAATTGATTGGACTACATATACCCTTTATCTGTCCCCACATCATACTCGCAAGTCAATGGAGTTACTTCTGGGATGAATCTGTCTCAGGGTTTACAAAGTCCAAAGAAAGCCAAACAAAGCAGACCCTTGACATAATTTCATGATCACCAGAGAAACTCTTTCATGGGTTGGAGAGAAGATAAAGAAGTATATTGAAGCACTCCCATAAAAATGTTCAGGACTGAGATCTATGGTGCTGAACTAATATGCACTGGAGAGACTCCATTAGGTCCAATGGCCAATGGCTCTGGTCCTTAATGAATGACAAAGGGGCTGGTATAGTTTTTTCAGATTGATTTGAATGAGAAGGGGCAGCTCTTTTTTTTATACACAGCTGTTCTCTGGGAGAAGGTGCCACTGTACAAATTGTCTTGGCAAATTGTCTTAACTTCAGTTACACTACAAATAGGTTTACTTATTCATTACTCTGGCAGAGCAAGTGTTAATATTGACATTATTTCTGTATCATGACTCATATGTTGTTTTCCTATCCATTCCCAATACGTTTGCTCGCTTAATTAGATAATGACAGAATTGCTCAAAACCCAATGTTTTAATGAGCAGCTTATTATAATCCATAATAATCGATGCTGTCTACAAAGTTCTCCAATCTTTGGAGAATTATGTCAATATGAACATTACTGGCATAACCAGTGCTGGACAATAGCATTTACTCTTTCCTTTTTTTTCCCCTTTCAATATCTTCACTTTCAGGCCAAATTCATAGAATCATAGAATATCAGGGTTGGAAGGGATCTCAGGATGTTATCTAGTCCAACCCCCTTGCTCAAAGCAGGACCAATCCCCATTTTTTGCCCCAGAATCCTAAATGGCCCCCTCAAAGATTGAACTCACAACCCTGGGTTTAGCAGGCCAATGCTCAAACCACTGAGCTATCCCTCCCTCTCATCTCTAGCAACATTCTTTTATGCCAGGGCTATATTTGGCCTATTGTGTCCAAAGCCATGACAAATCAAACCAGGTCACTGTGGGCGTGAGTCTATGATCCTTGCTCACATTGACTAGCACTTACTCATAGGAGTGGCCCCAATGAGATCAAGTTCTACTCAGTGCAAGTAAAGCCAGATCGGCTTAGGTTCCAAACAAACTAAAAATTTTACTGCGCACAAGAGAGACAAGAAGGGGCTTTATCCCATACATAACAACATGTTAGAGCATCTCGAAACTATAGGCTCGATTCTGATTTCCTTACACTGAATAGCCCCTTACTGTGAGAGTGGTCTCATGGGGACTCCCACCTGCTGAAAAAGTGTGGGTAATGAGATAAATATCTGTCATTAAAAAGCCACGAAACTATGTTAGGAAATAAGCAGAATCTCTTATTTAATCTGGAAGAAACTGTGCAATCCTCAGAGTGTTTTATGTCAATGCAACATTAATATAAATCAGTATTGAAACTGATGGTTAAGTGAAATACAATTGGCCAGATTCTAAGCTAGTGTAAATCAGCATCACCCCATTGATGCTAAAGGGGCAGAAACCCCAGCTAATGTAACTAGATGGAGTGCCACTTAAATTAATGTGGCTATATCTCCAGTGGGTGTAAATCATCTTTGCCCCATTGAATTCAATTCCATACGGCTAAATTGAGTGGAAATCCATCAACTTCAACAAAAACCTCACAGATACAGACTGAAATCAATGGCGCTCCAGCTCCAGTTGGTGTAAGCTAGCGTCACGACATTGCAATCAATGGGGCCAGATCCCCAGCAGGTGAAAATCAGCATTAGCTCCATTGGTGCTAATGCGTGAGACCCCAAAGTAAATAGGTGGAGCACTACTGAACGCATTGGGCCAGAACCATAACTAGTCAAAATTGGTGTCATTCCATTGACGTCAGTGGGGCTACACACATTTATACAAGAAGAAGATCTGGTCCTTATGACCATAGGATTTCCCAAGGCACATAAATGACTTAGGGGCAAACGCCCCTTATTGGGGCAGCAGTCTGGCTTGTTCTATCCAATTGGCAGATCATGTCCTTAACTTGTAACCTGGTGTAGATATGTAATCCACACACCATCTGGGTGTGGTGCTCTGTCCCATCTGGTGGCACTGAGACCACTCAGAGAGAGTTTAATGAGTCTACCCTACAACTTTAGTCAAGAGCCATGTTGCTTTTAGCTCATGTGGTAGAGGCTCATGTACTAAGCTGCAGAGGTCCTAAATTCAATCCCGAACACCGAAGATTGGGGACTGTCGGTGTTACAGATGCACATCAAATTATCCACCCACAGGGGCAAGTGTGAATTGTCTGATGTTCATAGCTTCCCGACATTAACCTTAATCCTAACCATACCCCTGCAGAGTTTGGGGAAGTTCTGGGGCAGACTCTTGTTCCATGACTGAACTAACCTGTAGAAGCTACCAGTTCCCCTCAGTCTCATAGAAACATGGGGATTGCCAGACAGGAACAGACACAAGGTCTATCTAGTCCAATAGCCTGTCTATGACAGTGGCTTATACCAGATGCTTCTAAGGAAAGCGGAAGAAGCTCATAGTAGGCAGATGTGGGATAATCTTCCCCCAACAGTAGGTCGCTGGAGAATGAAAATAGTGGTATATTAGGTGATGGTCTGTTTCCATCTTGGCATTTTATCAGAGGCCCATGCAGTGGTTATTCTGATGTTGTTTAATCAGTTCTCCCTAAGAATCATCTGCATTGTCAGCTTTCTCCACAACCCTCCCTGACTTTGTATAGGTCCATATCTGAGTCTGCACTGGGATCAGAGTCAACCTCACATGATCTATGAGTTTGATGGAAATATTTTCCACATACCAGGCCCTGAGTTCTCTCTCTGATCCCACAGGATTGACATGTACTGTTCTCTGCAGTCCTGGCCTCCTTACAGTTCTGTCACAGTAGTGCTAGAATTGAGATTGTGTGATCTTAGCACACCAGGAGTTCAGCACAGTCTAACAAAAGAGAATATAAAATAGATGGGCCTGTATATTTAACAGCATCCTCTAGTGAGATGCAATTTCAGAACAGCTCAGGTATTTGTATGATTTCAGCATCCTTTTACCTGAGTTTCAATCTACAGAGGGCATCCAACCCAAAGCACGAATGGTAACTGCAATTCACCTTTAAATCAAGAATAAGAGGCCTGTGATTTAAAAACAGAATCTCATGAGGTCTAGCCTTACTGAGTACAACAAATTGCAGACACCCTCTAAGTAGAATGCTGGAAGTGTGCTACTCCCATAATAACCCAGTGGTCAGTGGATTGAAACCAGGGTCAGCTAGCCCTGGCCTGTTTATTATTTATGGGTATAAAATGCCCATGACTAAAGTTAGTCTGGAAAGTGGAAGAAAGTTTCTAACCATCAGAGGAGGGAGGTTCAGGAACAGCCTCCCACTAGAATTAGTGGAGTTATACAACCTAACTCGATTTAAAGTGGAGCTGAATAACTTTATGAGTGGGATTATATCACGTTGCTGCCTGCAACAGCAGTAAACTGGACTTAGTGACCTCGGGGGGTCACTTCCTGTCCTATGTTGCTCTTGGGATTGCCAATATTAACGAGCCTGCATTATGCACAACCATTTTTGTGCAATTCAAAGAAATGCTGCAACCAGAGAAATCAGGATGGTGACCCAGAGAACTTGTCCCCACTCTCACAGCTGTTTATTGATTTTTTTTAAAAAATCAGTAACTACATTTATTGAGAAAATATCGTCCTGTATATCATCTTTCTAAAGGCATCCTTCACTCCATGTTTCTAAGGCTGTAGATCACGGGGTTCAGCATAGGGAACACAGAGATGACATTTTCTTGGTCCAAGGTGTAGCCAAAACTGGGTCGTAAATACATAAAATCAGAGTACTGTAGAAGGCAGTGAGAGTTGTCAGGTGAGAGGCAAAGGAAGAGACGGGTTTGAGTGGATCTTCAGGATGGTGTATTAAGAAGACGGCCTGAAACGTAAGGCCGTGTATCAGAGTCCTGGTGTGAGGCCTAAAGCCTGAGCTAAAGTAACCAAAACTTTGCAGATCTAAAGCAAAGCCAAGCTGTGAGCAAGAGGCAGGCCCTGTTCACAGAATCTGGCAAGAACAGGGCTGATATTGCAGAATCACACGTGCTTAAGTAGTACTTAGGCACAAGTATATATACGCAAGCACATCCCTTAGGGCAGAGGGCTTTGCCATCCATGTCTCTCCTGCCCACCCTCTCTGTTGTTAAATCAGATTAGTTTGGAAAGGAGGTAAATCATCTCTTGTAAATGTATAGACAATAATGAATGGTGTAGAACATTTTCATTTACACTGGTTTTCTCTTCTGGCTCCCATCAATGTCAGTGGGAGTTGATGGCACTTGGCACCACTGAAACTCAAAGCAAAAGTCCTACAAAGGATCTGTGTCTAACGTTGGGAATCGCCAGCAGAAAGATGTTGCAGGGCTAATACGTACCTGTAGAGACATTCATGTCATTGAAAGTCTTTTTTTCTTCCTGAAGGCTAGATATTAAATGGAAAGATCTGCTCAACTTTAGAGAGTCACGAGCACCAAAGGGCAATAATACATGTAGATGACCATAAGTGTTAGCTAACATAAGGACCATAAGAAGTTCTAAAAATCATCCTCCCACCCCTCATTGGGTATATCTATGCGTGTGATACTCCAAAAACATTGACAGACATTTGTTCAAATAAATTTTGTGATTTTGCTTCAGTCAGATCCACAGCCCAACTCATCTGTTTTCCTGGAGACACTTGTGTCCATGTAATTATGTTGAAAACTTTGTCTGTTGAAAGGGAGAATGTCATGAATGCTCACTCAGATATAATATTTTGTCAGTACTCACACCAAAAATCTCCCCCGCCCTCACCCCCCACACATGCACATAACTCTTTGGTCACCTAAATTACCTGGTCTTTAATTGCAACTCCTAAACTCACAAACACATACAGACACATTTTCAAGGATAGTCATTGTTGGTGAATGCCACAGTTATTGAGATCTCAATGTAAAAGACCTTGGGCCCTATTTTCCTAAGTGCTGAGTACTTGCAGCTCCCCTTGACTTCAGCTGGAGTGATGGATCTTTTATTTCTGGAAATGAGGGATCGAGGGGACTGAAGTTGGGCACCAAAATCACTGGCCATTTCTGAAACTTTTGGGCACGGCGAAATACAACAGTGAATACCTAAAGCACCAGTCACCTCAGGGTATGTCCACACTGCAATGTAAGCCCAGGATTTGAACTCATGCTCAAGTCAACTCAAGCACCCTTCCATCTCCACATAAATTACACTAACCAAGGGCTCAAAGCCTGGGACCGAGGACCCCACAGTGATAGAAGGTCTAAGCCTGAGTCAAGCTAAAACCCAGGGTTTACATTTTTTATTGGTTTGCAGTGTAGACACAGCCCCTCTGGACTTCTGCTCTGGGAGTCAGCCAAAAATATCCCAAAGGCTGAGTTTCTTTGCCCTCTGGACAATAAAGTGTTCCCACACTGCACCACGAACAAAGAGCTAGAGTGGTCACATTTTGGAAGTGTGCCAGGAACTCTGGGATCTGGGTGTTTGAAATGGGGATCACATAATGCCGTGTAGATGCTGGAGCCCCAGTTTGGGATCCAGGGTACAACAATCCCTAACCTGGAGTTACAAATGAATGTAGATTCTCAAACCCGAGGTTAACAAACTCAGGCTCTGCAAATGTGAGTTCTACTAGCCCAGGGCTTCCACTGCAGTGTAGACATGTCCTCAGAGAGCTAGTGAGTGACTGTGGTGTGGCTGTGTGTTCAGCACAATGGGGCTCTGGTCTCAGTTGGCACCTCCAGTCACGACTGTAAAAGTGAGAACATTGAACTACGGGCAAGTTTCAACCACCTGCCAGGCTCCTGCTAAGATTTTTTGATTTCATACGTATGACACAGCAGAGCTCCCCTCAGGAAATGGAGAGATTGAACTAATCTGTGGAATCCCAGCCTAACCCCTAGGCCCGCTGCCTTTCAGACCCATGACACCCAGTCAAACATTTCCCTCTTTTTCATGTAATTTGTTCCCTTCTGCCTCTGTCTGCTGCCAGCCCCTTTCTGCCCTCACCCATACACCGTTTGGTTTTATCTGAGCCCAAAACACAGCTCAGAGCCAGGGCAGGGGACAGAGCAATTTTAAATGCTGTGAAACCTCCTGCATGTCCTACAGAAGCAGCGGAATCCTAGAACTGTGCAGGCAGAGGAAGGGGGCAAAGAACAGAGCCACACCAACTACCAGAACCAGCCATCTTAACAGAAAGCATCACCCAGCCCATCACTAAAAAACCATAAGACTAGTCATACGGCGTCAGAACAATGGTCCATCTAGCCAAGTGACCTGTCTTCCACAATGGCCAATGTCAGATGTTTCAGAGAGAATGAACAGAACAGGGCAATTATCCAGTGATCCATCCCCTGTCATCCACTCCCAGCTTCTGTCAGTCAGAAGTTTAGGGACATCTATAGCATGGGATTGCATCCCTGACCATCCTAGCTAATAGCTATTGATGGACCGATCCTCCAAGAACTTATCTAATCCTTTTAAAAACCCAGTTATACTTTTGGCCTCACAACATCCCCTGGCAATCACTGTCCTCTGCACAGCTCTACTGCTGACAGCTGAAATTCTTCTTATACACCTCAAACATTGGCTTGTGTTTTAGGAACTGAGTTCCAGACCCTAGGTAGTTATATACTTTCATTGAAGTCACTTGAAGTCAAAGGAGCTACACAAATGACAGCAAATGAAGATCTGGCCCTGCAAATAAGGAGTTCTACTGATACATCTTATTTTTATTACTTAGTTTATCCAAGGGAAGGTCAAGAAGTGCCTTAAGCATCCTATATATGTGCCTGTGTGGGACAAAGATTTCCAATCGGGTAAGGATCTTCAATTCTGCAGACAGAGGCATAAAATTCAGTGGCTGGAAGCTAAATAAACTCAGTCAAGATATGAGGTGCACCTTTTCTTCCTGAGGGTAATTAATTATTGGAAGAAATTACTTATTACTGTGGCAGATGTTCCATCACGTAATGTCTTAAAATCAAGGCTATATATCTTTCTATATCATATACTATAGCTCAAAGAGAATTCATGGGCTCGATGGATAAATTAAGGGGTGAGGGACTTGTGCCTGTGTTATGAAATAAGTTCAACTAGATGAAGGTATTGTTCCTTTCAGCATGTTTAAGTCACTTTAAAAAAATCCAGGAATCTGAATCTCTTTATGTCTTCCCAACACATCTTGATCTCTGACCTATAATGATACAGAACAATAACCCTGTTTTCTCTGTTCAGAATATGACATTTCTTTCAGCAGCTATTCGCACATCCCATAGCAGTGTGGAAGTGGAGACACTGAACGAAAGCCTGGGCTTAACAAGACACGTATAAATCTGGAATAACTTTATAGATTTCACTGGCTTAACGATGGCATAAGAGCCTGAGCCAAAGGTGCTGAACTCAATGACAGCTTTCCATTGACTTCAGATCAAGGCATAGAATTTGATGCACTACTTAACTCTTCCTTGTTGGGAAGAGTCATCTCTGCCTATATCTCCTCCCATCCTGAGCCAGGAACTGGGGGTCTTGCCAAGATGCTCCAATACAATGCAAGGCTCTCTCAGTCTCACTAGCTGCAAGAAAAGAGAGTTCCCAAAGAACGGCAGAAAAAGGGTTAAGGAGCATAAAGTTTCATTCTACAGACACAAAACTATACTTGTGTGCTAACTATGCCCATTGCAACTGACGTTCAAAGTATGTCTTCAGATGCTGGTATTTACATATTCCCAATATATTTGATTATCATCATTATGTTTATACCCAAGAGCATATCTAGTGTTGCAGCAGGTGAACAAATACTTTGATCAATACTGAGAGCAAAAGGTCAAACAGGAAGGAAGGGCCAGCAGTCTGGGTGCTAGCCTGGAATTTAGAAGTTGAGTTAAATTCCTATCTCTGCCACAGATTTGCTGTGTGACCTTCGACAAGTAACTTAGCCCCCCCCCCCATTTGAAATTCTGTAAAATGGGGCTAATAGCACGTCCTTATTTCACAGAGGTGTTCTGAGGACACAGTCATGAGAAGGTTGTGAGATACTCAATTGTTGCAGTAGCTGGAGCCATATATGTGCTTTAGATATATTGCAAATATCTTACTTATGTTGGTGAATGCTGATCCACATGAGCTGTCCCATTCACTACTGCAGGAATAAGATGTCACCCCTCAATAAGAGTCCAGTGATGTGGCTCAGACAGATGTAGAAAATGGTTATCATTATCAATAAGAACATTCTTATAACCGAGCCATCAGAACGCTTTTGGTGTGGTATGTGTTTCCTTTCTAGTAGATACTAAACCTGACATTCATAGCACAGGGCATTTTTGCATGAAAAGGAGATAGAAGGGAGGGGAGTTGAATTAATAAGAAATTTGTTTCATATGAATTCCCAAAGACCTGCCCCTTCCTTTCCTCCTCTGTGGCAAATATCCTAAACTCTGGATTGAGACATGAAGGATTCCATAGGCCAGATGCTTTGAAAATGATCCACTAGCTGATTCAGAAATGACCATTAAAAGGAAGAGAGACAAGCTATGGAATAAAGCTGTGGATAGAGGTGAAAGCATTTGAAGAAAATCAGGGCCCAGCTGTGACAGGGTGTGGCCAGACTGTTCTATTGTGTGGCTATACTGTGCTGGTGTAATGGCCCTGAGTAGGTTTAACATCATTACATAAGAACATAAGAATGGACATAGTGGGTCAGACCAAAGGTCCATCTAGCCCAGTGTCCTGTCTTCCAACAGTAGCCAGTGCCAGGTGCCCAGAGGGAATGAACAGAAGAGGTAATTATCAAGTGATCCATCCCCTGTCACCCATTCCGAGCTGCTGGCAAACAGAGGCAAGGGACACCATTCCTTCCCAGCCTGGCTAATATCCACTGATGGACCAATCCTCCATGAGTGTATCTAGTTCTTTTTTGAACCCTGTAATAGTCTTGGCTTTCACAATATCTTCTGGCAAGGAGTTCCAGAGGTTGACTGTGCATTGTGTGAAGAAATACTTCCTTTTATTTGTGTTAAACCTCCTGCCTATTCATTTCATTTGGTGACCCCAAGTTCTTGTGTTATTAGAAGTAGTAAACAACACTTCCTTAACTACTTTCTCTACAGCAGTCATGATTGTATAGACCTCAACCATTCCCCCCCTTAGTCATCTCTTTTTCAAGCTGAAAAGCTCCAGTCTTATTAATCTCTCCTCACATGGAAGCCGTTCCATACCCTAAATCATTTTTGTTGCCTTTTTCTGAATCTTTTCCAATTCCAATATATTTTTTTGAGATGCGGCGACCACATCTGCACACAGTATTCAAGATGTGGGCGTACCATGGATTAATATAGAGGCAAGATATTTTCTGTCCTGTTTTTTAATTATTCCCACCAGTCTGTTCTCTTTTTTGACTGCCACTTCACATTGAGTGGATGTTTTCAGAGAACTGTCCACAATGACTCCGAGATCACTTCCTTGAGTTGTAACAGCTAACTTAGACCCATCATTCTCATCACTGATTCCCAAGGGGCTGTAACTGTGTGGCGGAGAGCATGACTTGGTCCCCGGCATGCAGCATCCCTGCTCCTACAATGGTACCTGCCATGTTCCATACTCTTTGCCGACCTAGGGTGCCATTTGCAATGTACAATGTTGGTTTTCCAATGTATTTGAACTCTGGGAACATGACCTTGTGTCTGTGAAACTTCGCAACCCAATTAAATGTGACTTATGGATGGTTCTGAACAGTCACCTTCTGACCGGTTGGAGTCTAGAACTTGAAACACCAGGAAAGCTGGTGGGTGCACAAATTCAGGGTTCCCGTTTGGCCCTGTTGTAGAGCATCTCCTCCCAAACCCCACTCCTCCCCTGCTCATGACCTCCTCCCAAGCACCCCCTGGTGGCCTGAGTGGTCCTGCAGAACTCTGCCATCCATCTCTCCCTCCTCCAGGCTCCACAGCTGCACTTACAACAGATCGGTCTCGCCAGCCCTTCCAGCCAGGTTTTATTTATTTTCCAAGTAGGGTGACCAGATGTCCGGATTTTATAGGGACAGTCCCGATTCTTGGGGTTTTTTTTTCTAAGAGCTCCTATTACTCCTCACCCCTGTCCCAATTTTTCACACGTGCTGTCTGCTCAACCTATTTCCAAGAGACAACAAATAAAAAGAAGAAGAACAGCATAAGACAATTTTACTGCTGGCCTTAGTCTCTGCTCTCGGGGTCTTTCCTCCAAGGTTATTGCCAAACTCTCTGTCTCTGGCCTTCCTTGCTGCTCCTTCCTTTCTCTGCAGCTCCTGCAATTCTCTCAGACACTTTCTCTTGTGCTTCCTGCTGATCAGTAAGAGAATCCACTAATCCAGGTTCAGGTGGGCCTCCTTAGCTGCTAGGGTTGGCTGAGCTCAGGCCTCCACTCCTTAAAATGCCAAACCACCCCAGTACAGGGCTATTTACAGAGACAGGCCATAATCAAAAATCTAGGTCTTTTCTACATTATCTCCCTCACTTTCTGCTTTACCAGCTAGCATCAATACCATGTGTTTCTTTCTCCCATTCCATTCCCTGTGTGTTTTCAAATTGCTTCCTCTGCATGGAACATCCTCACCACGCAAGTTCCCCAATGCACCACACTTTCTTTAATAATACTAATGATTATTCATCAAAAGAAAAAGAAATTGCTAGTTCTTATATACCCTGCTTTCTTTGTATTTTTCAGTCTTCCTTCGACCATAGGGTCTTTGAATTAGGGAGTGTCCTTACTTTTTCTGCCTTGTAAAGCACACACTGTTGATACTGGACAGATAAATCATGGATACATCATGCACACACCAAAAAAAAAAAACCCTTTGTCATAAAGGTTGGTCTTGTCAGTAAAGTAAGCCATAAAAATTAGGAAATGCACAAAGAACCAAAAAGCTGCAAACTCAGGTTAGGAAATACCAGAATGAGTATTGCCCATGCAACATTAACTCTGCAGTAAATGAGGCAGGGATTCTACAGACAACAGACTCCTTCAATACACAGCCCCAGAGCCAAAAATCCTGTGTACTGAATAAGGAAGAGGTCCAGAGGGAAAAAAAAAATAATATGGGATCATGCAATTAAAGTCTGTATCATCATGCAAAAGCACAAGAGGACTAAATTAAGGGTGCCAGGGCAACATTTATTTGGATATTTGCTAACCTGAGCATGCTAAAGTTTGTAACCTTTTAATCCTTTTTAAAACCTTTACTTTGTATTTCTTAATTATGTATGGTTTCAGTTATTGATGAAAGCCAACTTAAGTAACGTTAAATGAAGGGGTTTTTGTTTGTTTGTTTGTTTTTTAATAGAAAGAAAATATTTTATATATGTGCTATTTAAACAATGAAGCTCTTACTCAAGTGTTGTTTTCAGTATATATTTTATTGCCATTCTTATCTTTGTGAAAATCCCTGTTTCACCACTCAGTGCTGTGTTGATCACAGTATAGAAAGTAAGTAAATTAAACTGTATTAAAAAACTCCTCATTTTATGCAACTTCAGTTTCAGTGAAAATTCTAAGCTATAATCATCAATTTGTAAGAAGCAGATAAACAATATCCAAGAAAAAGAGCTGGAATTTTGCATTTTATTTTCAGTGAGCCCTTACTAAGTAAAGTAGCAAACAATTGTCCTTTGAGAAGAAACACTGTACCGTACCACAGTACAAACCCAAATGAGCACAGCAGGAGGCTGTCCCGCTTACCCAAATCTGGTCCTGTTTCATTACAAACTTCCTTTCTGTGATGATGTTCTGGTCATAAGGGGATAAGCAGTTGTCAAAGGTAGCTGTTGCCATGGCAGCCAGGGGGCTAGTCATTCTCCCCAGGTGTGACAAGGAGCTGAAGGGAGGTAGCGCTGAGTGGTGGGTTATCTCTGATGTCATAATGCTACTGCCCAGGCAGCACCAGTGGGCAGCAAATGTGCATGGGGGGAGGGGCAGGGAAACAGGTTTTCCCAGTGCTCCTGGTTTCGCCAGTTTCCTAAAGGAACCAACAACATAGAAAACACATTAATGGTGATTCCACACACGTGCAAATTGGTAGCTGAAATTTGATTCAAATTCCCCATGGCATGTTTCGAAACCAGTGTTCCAAAACAAGGAGAGACCTCGTAAAACAGAAAATGTTAATGCTCTGGTGTATTTGTGATTGTGTTGAAATTGTGAGTTTAAATTTGGGGCATGGTTCCTGGACCTGCTTGCATGTTAGAGAGCTCAGTAGGGCAGCACGCAATCAGGGCGTAGCAGCAGTCAGTCAGCAGGTACCCAGTGAGTTGTGCCTCTCTGTTATAGTCAGCAGCCTACATTCTCTCTCTCTGATTTTTGGGTTCTTACATGTTATTGTTCTGGCTCCTGAGAAACAAATTAGAGAGACATTGTGAACTTCCAGCAAGAGTATTTTATGTTTTCTCTAACTTCTCTGCTTGTGTGCCACATAACATAAAAGACACAATCCTGTAAAATATGAAATAAAATTCTGAAGCCAAATGTCCTTTTGAAACAAAAAAATTGAACCATTTCATTCTGAAAATATTGATCTTCCTGAAGCACTTCACTTTTCCTTTCCCTTTCACAGGGAGGAGCCTAAATTAGGTTTCCCTAAATCCATGATTGGAATACTCAAACATTTCCCCTCTTTTTCATGCAATTTGTTCCTTCTGCCTCTGGCTGCTGCTACCCCTTTTCTGCCCTCACCCAAACACAGTGGAGATTCTATCTTGCTCCCTTGCCGCAATACAGCTCAGACCCAGGGCAGGGGAGCCAGCTGCGTGGCCTACCGAAGCAGCGGTATCCTAGAGCTGAGAACTGTGCAGGCAGAGGAAGAAGGCAAAAGATAGAGCCACCCCCAGCTACCAGCACCAGCCATCTTAAGAAAAAGCATCACCCAGGCCATGATAGAATCACAGAATTGGAAGGGACCTTGAGATGTCATCAAGTCCAGCTCCCTGAGCTCATAGCAGGAGCAAGCACCACCAAGAACATCCCTGACAGGTGTTTGTCTAACCTGCTCTGAAAAATCTCCAACGATGGAGATTCCAGAACCCACCAGGCAGTTTATTCCAGGGCTTAACCACCCTGACCATTAGGAATTTTTTTCTAACGTCCAACCTAAACCTCCCTTGCTGAAATTTAAACCCACTGTTTCTTGTCCTACCATCAGAGGTTAAGGAGAATAATTTCTTCTCCTTCCTCCTTGTAACAACCTTTTTAAGTATTTGAAAACTGTTAACATGTCCCCTCTCAGTCTTCTCTTTTCCAGACTAAACAAATCGAATTCTTTCAATCTTCCCTCATAGGTCATGTTTTCTTGACCTTTAATCATTTTTGTTGCTCTTCTCTGGACTCTCTCCAATTTGTCCCCATGTTTCCTGAAATGTAATGCCCAGAACTGGACATGATACTCCAGTTGAGGTCTTATCAGAGCTTTGTAGCGTGGAAGCATTACTTCTTGTGGCTTGCTTACAACACTCCTGCTAATGGTGGATTGTCTGTCACTTGAAGTCTTCCCAACTGGATACCTAGCTAAATGATGTGTTAGAGCTAAAATAATAATAATAATAATAATAATAATAATAAAATTTGAGCTTGATACAGAAATTATTGGACAAGGTTTTGTTATGCGGGAGGTCAGATTAGATGATCATATTGTCCTCTTCTGGCCTTAAAATGTATGAAAAATCAATTTTACCCCATGAGGAGTGGTAAACTCTGCTATGTGTGGATGCCAAGCCTTACAATTAGTGCTTTACAAAGTTAAAGTTGTTTGATTGCTGTAACTGTGCTCTTTCCATAGTTTAACATGTCTGGATTTCTTTTAAGCGTAACTTTGACACTGAATTCACCGACTCCTCCATACGGAAAGACAGACTTAGCCATTCATTTTCAGTTACACTGCCCCTGAGACCTCTTTTGTGGCTTAGCAAAACAGTGAGAGCTTTCTGTAAAACTAAGCAAAGAATAATAAAGAAAGCTACTTAGCACGTGCATCGTTTGGAGGTAAGATAGGGCACCACGGAGGGCATTGTAATGAGCCCCTGTATGCCTGGCTTGAGACTATAATTGAAGGTGTAACGTACTTCGGAGACTTGATCCCTAAATGCCACAGAAATGAATATATAAGGTTTGTGGTGCCTTAAGATGTTCCTTAGGGATGAAGAGTGAGTGAACACTTTCATCCACCAGCAGCTATGATTCAATACCTCTTTCCTTCAGTGGAGGTGGGATAACTATTTTTCTTCCTTTCTGATTCCTAGACATAACTTTTCATTTTCTCATTTACTTACATGTGTGATGTTAGTGTAGTCAACCTTTTGGCAACTTGAGACAGACATTGTTTGTTTGTTCATTTTTTCTGTCTCAGGATAAATAACAGTGAAAAAGGACATGGTTCATGAAAAAGAGCCTGAAAGGTCCAGGTGGATACTAGGTAAGAATCCAGTATTGTACATAGAGATGCATCTGAGTTACACACTTCAGAGATGTGGAATCAGATTCAGATCCAACTTCTGTAACCTTTGATGATTTTCAGATTCTGGGCTTTGGTTACAGCCAATTATAGAGATAAGTCAGGGTTGTAAAACTTGTATTTATTGTTGTTGTGTTATCAGTTAGAGATCAGTGCCCCCACTGTACTGGGTTCACAGAAAACACATAGTAAGAGAGAGTTCCTGCCCTCAAGAGCTTATAGGCTAAGAAACAAGACAGAAGAGGGTGGGTGAAAGGAAGGTTTATTATCCAAATTTAATAAAGAGGGAATTGAGGCAAAAAGGAAAGCTTTGTCCGAAATCACACAGGTATTCTGTAGCAGAGCCAGGACTTAAAAGGCGGATCTCAGACTAATGCCCCTAGCGCCAGTCTGACCATTATCCAGTGTTGTGTATGGATGTGAGTGGGGGTGGGGGACGGGGAGGACAGACACTTGGATCCAGTGGGTTGTGGTGTGGCCGATCTCTCACCATAAGGGGCAAATAACAATAATTATTTGCACTGCGGCAGCTCCAGACATCTTTGTGTTTGTTTGAAAAATGTGACCAGTGGGTAGCATTGGAAAGGAGGAGGTGGTAGATGACATTGCAATAGCAGAGGATCCTCAAGGTGTTGAGAGCCTGTGAAGGGCCTTGGATTGAAAAGAAGCTGTTTGTGTGTGATGAAATGGGGAAGGGGGAGCCAGAAGAAGGAAGCAAATGGAGAAAGCCTCACTTTTGAGGTGTTACATAGTTTTGGCTTCATGTCTCTTCAGCCTTCTTTCTTCCTTCTTTCTCTCTTCCTCCCCATTCTTCTCACACTCCTTGTCTACACAGCAACTTCTCCGTTTATCTTATTCTCTCACCTGTGGCTTCCGGCATTCCCTGTATGCTACCTTTTCCAGGCATCCTGCCTCCCTCCTTCAGAGCCTTGCCTTGCACACAGCTTCCCATCGTCGCTTCTGTGCCAACATTATTCCTTCACCGTTTCCTGCCTACCTCATACTCCTGTGTCATGGCGAATGGCCCAGAGAGATGAAGGACCTGGCAGTGTGTACCACTAGTAGGTGTAAGCAGTTGGGACTGGAGACAAGTGGCCAGAAAGCTCCTAGAGCAAGGAAAGCATAGACCGAAGGCACAGTTGCCAATTCTCATGATATTTGGTGCTTCTCTTAAAGCCCCAGCTCCTTCAGCCATGTGATCACTTAAGAATCTCAGATTTTTTTAAGTATGTTTCTAGCCCTCAGAGTTGCTAAGAAAAGCTTGAAAACATGACCCCCCTTCAGGGCCCAGAAACATTGTTCCATTGCAATTTGCTGACTGAATGAAATTGAAACATTTCTCGAAGACGGGCCAATTTCATTGCAGCACCACGGAATTGGGGAAACTCTGCCTACATGAGAATCCTGCCTGGTTTCTGCTAGTTCACTTGCCCAGCTCCTTGGCAACTTGCCATGTGGCCTGCTAGCAACCAGAGTCCACGGCCTTGGAGCTGCTACACATGCCATTGCCCTGGGGGCTGGGGACACCCAAAATTTCCAGGGTCCATGGCTCCAGGGATCCATTCCCTTTTTCAGAGACTTTTCAAATCCTGGGGGTTTGGTGCTAACCCAACAAATTCTGAAATAACAAAATCTTGCACAAATCAAAACCTTTCCCTGCCCCTCTCTCCGGACCACCCTTAGGCATAGGCAGCAAACACAGCTGTGTAGGGCACCTGAAAATTTGGGCCACCCCTGAGTCTTAATATCCACCTACCCGCCTCTTCCTATCCCTGTTGCTGGTGGCTGCTGAAGCCTTGTGAGTCTTCCTCTGGAAGGGATCTAGTTAACTTAAAAGTGAAAAAGCCTCCAGCCTGCCAGACCTATTAGCACAACTTTGAAATTCTTAAAGAGCCATTAAAGTGGTAATGAAACCATTTAATGGGCATTTGCCAGCTCCTGGGTATATACTGTCAGTTTCTGAATTTACTGACAAAAACAGTTGTGCATCACTGTGATATTTACTCAGAACATGTTAGTCTACTGGAGCTATGTTTAAAATCTGCTTTAAAAGTATTTCATCAGTATGTTGCTGAAGATTATAAAATCACAACTCTAAACAAATCGCCGTCATCCCCCTCAGGCTGCCATTGGGCACAGGGTTTAAAAATACTCTTAGGAACCCATATCTCCTAAAGATGGATCTACCCTTTCTAAACCCTTTTTGTATTATTTTAAAAAGATCTCAAGATTTTAAGCCAATCACATGATTTTTGGAAGCCTGGTTCCTGGTTTTCAAGCACTTGGGATTAGCAACAGGGGATATGTTATGAAGCAGCAGTAACCAAGTGACTGGGACACAACTGAGATGCTGTAGTCATCTAAAAGGGTTATCTGGGAGGAGTCTGAACCCAGAGAATAGGATCCCAAGTACGAGAGCTTTCTAACTTACCCTTAGTGAGCAGACAATATAAAGTAAACTCATAACTCATGCAGGTATATTTCATTGGGGAAAATTTGTAAGAATGTGCTTGCATTTGGAAATTCCCCAAGGGGAACTGGATGCCTAATTCCAATCAATTTTACGGAGACTGGGATGTCAAAATCTCATAGACAGCTTTGAAAATCCCAGTCCTCATAAAAAGGGAGTGTAAATCAAAAAGTCCATCTCAACTTTTCCCAGACATCACGGTAGCTGGTTTCCTGTAAGATATTCACTACCGACTCTCAAGCCCAGTGGTGTCATTCAGATTTAATTCATGCCGTGAAATTTCCTTCTTCCATGCTGCTCACTCTTGTTATCCCGGCAGGTATGGTTTCATGTAGCCCTGTATACATGGCTGAGGGCAATCACAGCATGGTGACCCAGTTCATCCTCCTGGGGTTGACGGATAATGAGGAGCTGCAAATACCCCTCTTTGTGGTGTTTCTGGTGATCTATATTCTTACGCTGGTGGGGAATCTCGGGATGATCATGTTGATCAGGGTTGATCCCCGACTCCACACCCCCATGTACTTCTTCCTCAGTAACCTGTCTGTCATTGACCTCTGCTACTCCACAGTCTTTGCTCCTAGGATGCTGGTGAATTTCTTAGTGGGGAGTAAAAGCATTTCTTACTCTGCCTGCATTGCCCAACACTTCTCCTTCATTGTTTTCGTGACCACAGAAGGGTTGCTGCTGGCCGTGATGGCATGCGACCGCTATGTAGCCATCTGTAACCCTCTGCTGTACACTGCTGTCATGTCTAAGAGAGTCTGTTTTCGTCTAGTGGCTGGCTCATATGTAGTGGGGCTCGTGAACTCACTGACCCACACAGGTGGCTTGCTGAGGTTGTCATTCTGCGGGCCCAACGTCATCAATCATTACTTTTGTGACACTAACCCATTGCTGAAGCTCGCCTGCTCTGATAACCGCATCAATGAGATTTTGCTCATAATGTTCTCTGTGGTTCTTGCCACATCCACCCTCCTGATTATCATCATCTCTTATCTGTACATCTTCTTCTCTATCCTGAGGATCCGCTTTGCTGCGGGCAGGCAGAAAGCCTTCTCCACCTGTGCCTCTCATCTGACAGCTGTCACCATGCTCTATGGACCTGTGAGCTTAAGCCACATACAACCCAGTTCCACCTACTCGCTGGAACAGGAGAAAATCTCTGCTGTGTTTTATACCCTGGTGGTCCCCATGCTGAACCCCCTTATTTATAGCCTGAGGAACAAGGAGATTAAGGATGCTCTTAAGAGGGTGGTAGACTAGAAAAACATTCTCAGCTAATTTGTTCACCATGACAATTCCAGTCAATTGAGAAGAACAATTGGAAGGAGAGGAGTATCGTCTATGTGTCACTGCCTTCATTTGTGTATCTCAAATGTTGTACAGGAATTAAATGAACCTCAAAGAACTGATGTAGCATGTGGAAATTATGTTTTACGATTGCTTGAGGGGAACAATGTTACCTAATGTCCTGTCATTATGTGGTTGTTCCAACAGACACCCTTCCTTGTTTCTTGACCATTAATCTATTTGAAATGCTGCCCTGAAAGGTTATCTGAGATTTAAAATAAAATAAAACTTGTTTCTAACTTTAATTTCTTAATGTGTTGCTCTAATTAATACTCAGTATGTAGCTTGCACTATGAGAATTCAATACTTTTGCTCTCTTTAGTGTCTGGGCCTCAAAAGGGCTTTGTGAGCCTGACACAATTAATCTCTATTCCCTTTATAACAGCCCTTAACGTAGTTGAAGACTGTTATTAGGTCCCTTCTCAGTCGTCTTGTCTCAAAACAAGACATGCCCAATTTTTTTTTAAATCTTTCCTAATAAATCAGATTTTGTAAACCCCTTTTGTCATTTTTGTTTTTCCCCTCTGGACTCTCTCCTATTTGCCCACATCTTTTCTAAAGTGTGACGCCCAAACCTAGACACAGAACTTCAACTGCAGCCTCACCAGTGCCAAGTACAGCCAAACAGTTACTGCCCTGGTCGTACATACAACACTCATGGTAATACACCCCAGACAGCCTTTTTCACAACTGCATCTCATTGTTGGCTGATACTCAACTTGTGATCCGCTTGAACTCTCAGATCCATCTCAGCTGCACTTCTCCCTAGCCGGTTATTCCCCACATTGTATTCGTGCATTTGATTTTTCCTTCCAGAGTGAAGTACTTTGCACTTGTCTTTATATTGATCACCATCTATACTCAGACCAGTCCTATATACATCTATTCTCAACAGTGTTATCATATATACTTAGGCTTGGAAGGAATAGACTTTTCTCAAAAAAAAATGTTGGTAAATGTTGATTTCACCACAAGCACACAAACCAATGAAAACAATATTGCCTTCAATAATTGAAATGTACAGCTAGGCAAGAGTAAGAAAAAATGCAGCTTGAGAATGTACTAGAGTTTGATTTAAGGATATTTATTTTGACATGTGATGTTGACAATTTGTGTTTTAACAGTTATAAAGCTTTAACTTTTTGAATCTCAGTGTTGGCTGTCATTAAAAAAATTATGTCTGACATCCCATTGCCTGATCTCCCATAATTTCTTGCGACTGTAAAGGTTTGAACATTTAAAACAAAAAGACTTAAAAATAAACATTGATATTATCAATTAAAATTATAAAAATTATTTTAAAAAATAAAATTCTGAACAAGGCTCTCTGTACTTTTTATACAGCTTTATTCTCAATCATCTTTCTGTCACCTTATTCTGTTCTCCATCTGTACCTCTTGTCTCTTATTTTAAGCTTACATTACGAGCTCCTTTGGCCAGAGATTGTCTTTTTGTTATATGTTTGTACAGCACCTAACAGAAGGGGGTTGGGATTAAGCCTAATTCTAATGAATTAATTAAGTACTATCAATAATAATGCTCATGTAATATTACTCCCACCAATGCCGTATATTTCAGAGGGGTAGCTGGTTAGCCTGTTTCAGCAAAGACAATGAGGAGTCCTGTGGCACCTTAAAGACTAACAAATTTATTTGGGCAGAAGCTGTCGTGGGCTATAACACACTTCTGGGTTCCAGCTCATGATAACTTATGCCCAAATAAATTTGTTAGTCCTTAAGGTGCCACAGGACTCCTCATTATCAATGCCATATAGTGATTTTATAGGTTTACTAACAGCAATGCTCTAAATTGATCGTATATTTTAAGGACTAGACAGGACAATGAGATCATTTAGTCCAACTGTATAACTCAGGTCACACTTTGATACAGTTACCCTCTGTATTAAGCCCATTAACTTGTCTTTTATTAAGTGTGTCTTCCAGAGAGCCATCGGGTCTTGATTTCACAGCATCTCTAGCTGGAGAATCCACCACTTCCCATGGTAGTTCATTCCAGCGGTTAACCACCCTCACTGTTGAAAATGTGAGCCTCATGAATAAATTGAATTGGGATAGTTTTACTCTGAGCAACATGACATATTGTTCAGTAGAACTGGGGGTGGGGGGAAATTGGGCTAAAATACTTGTTTTTCTGAGCAACGCAGATTTGGGTTCTCTGAAATATTTTATGAATTTGTAACAAATGAGCTGAATTATTTTGCTTTGAACTAAAACCTCAGAAAAATCAAAAAGGTCTAAATAGTTTAAGTTTCCCATTTAAAAGACTGTTTCAAAATTTACTTTCATTTTATGAAAAAAATATAACAATTGGAAAAACAGCAACTGATCAAACAAAACATTTCATTCAACTTGTCAGTCAGCCAAAAACTTGGAAAAAAAAATCAATTAGGTTCAATCAGAAACTATTTTTTCATTTATGTTTCAGAAGAGTCAGCAAACCAAGAAGTCAGGTATTTACACAGCTCTTTTGATCATACATTTTGTTTCTCATCATTGCTATCTACTGATTAGCCCTATTCTCACCAGTAAAAAGAAAAGGAGTACTTGTGGCACCTTAGAGACTAACCAATTTATTTGAGCATGAGCTTTCGTGAGCTACAGCTCACTTCATCGGATGCATACCGTGGAAACTGCAGCAGATATTATATACACACAGAGATCATGAAACAATACCTCCTCCCACCCCACTGTCCTGCTGGTAATAGCTTATCTAAAGTGATCATCAAGTTGGGCCATTTCCAGCACAAAACCAGGTTTTCTCACACTCCACCCCCCTACACACAAACTCACTCTCCTGCTGGTAATAGCCCATCCAAAGTGACAACTCTCTTCACAATGTGCATGATAATCGAGGTGGGCCATTTCCTGCACAAATCCAGGTTCTCTCACCCCCTCACCCCCCTCCAAAAACCACACACACAAACTCACTCTCCTGCTGGTAAAAGCTCATCCAAAGTGACCACTCTCCCTACAATGTGCATGGTAATCAAGGTGGGCCATTTCCAGCACAAATCCAGGTTTTCTCAACCCCCCACCCCGATATACACACAAACTCACTCTCCTGCTGGTAATAGCTCATCCAAAGTCACCACTCTCCCTACAATGTGCATGGTAATCAAGGTGGGCCATGTCACCTTCAGCCCCCAACTAAAACCCCTCCAACGCATTATTAAGGATCTACAACCTATCCTGAAGGATGACCCAACACTCTCACAAATCTTGGGAGACAGGCCAGTCCTTGCCTACAGACAGCCCCGCAACCTGAAGCAAATACTCACCAACAACCACATACCACACAACAGAACCACTAACCCAGGAACTTATCCTTGCAACAAAGCCCGTTGCCAACTGTGCCCACATATCTATTCAGGGGACACCATCACAGGGCCTAATAACATCAGCCACACTATCAGAGACTCGTTCACCTGCACATCCAACAATGTGATATATGCCATCATGTGCCAGCAATGCCCCTATGCCATGTTCATTGGACAAACTGGACAGTCTCTTCGTAAAAGAATAAATGGACACAAATCAGATGTCAAGAATTATAACATTCATAAACCAGTCGGAGAACACTTCAATCTCTCTGGTCACGCAATCACAGACATGAAGGTCGCTATCTTAAAACAAAAAAACTTCAAATCCAGACTCCAGCGAGAAACTGCTGAATTGGAATTCATTTGCAAATTGGATAGTATTAATTTAGGCTTAAATAGAGACTGGGAGTGGCTAAGTCATTATGCAAGGTAGCCTATTTCCCCTTGTTTTTTCCTACCCCCCCCCAGACGTTCTGGTTAAACTTGGATTTAAACTTGGAGAGTGGTCAGTTTGGATGAGCTATTGCCAGCAGGAGAGTGAGTTTGTGTGTGTGTGTGTGTCCCCCCGGGGGGGGGGGGTCGTGAGAGAGCCTGGATTTGTGCTGGACATGACCCACCTTGATTATCATGCACATTGTAGGGAGAGTGGTCACTTTGGATGAGATATTATCAGCAGGAGAGTGAGTTTGTGCGTATATGGGGTTGGGGGGGTGAGAAAACCTGGATTTGTGCTGGAAATGGCCCACCTTGATTATCATGCACATTGTAGGGAGAGTGGTCACTTTGGATGAGCTTTTACCAGCAGGAGAGTGAGTTTGTGTGTGTGGTTTTTGGAGGGGGGTGAGGGGGTGAGAGAACCTGGATTTTTGCAGGAAATGGCCCACCTTGATTATCATGCACATTGTGAAGAGAGTTGTCACTTTGGATGGGCTATTACCAGCAGGAGAGTGAGTTTGTGTGTAGGGGGGTGGAGGGTGAGAAAACCTGGTTTTGTGCTGGAAATGGCCCAACTTGATGATCACTTTAGATAAGCTATTACCAGCAGGACAGTGGGGTGGGAGGAGGTATTGTTTCATGATCTCTGTGTGTATATAATATCTGCTGCAGTTTCCACGGTATGCATCCGATGAAGTGAGCTGTAGCTCACGAAATGCTCATGCTCAAATAAATTGGTTAGTCTCTAAGGTGCCACAAGTACTCCTTTTCTTTTTGCGAATACAGACTAACACGGCTGTTACTCTGAAATTCTCACCAGTGATACAATTCTACTGCTTTAGGGCTGGTCAACATGGGAAACTGACTCTGCAGTAACCGACTCTAATGTAACTCCCTGTGTGGCCACTTTTCTTTTTCCGGTTTAGTTTAATCCAGTTGATTAAGAGGGTCCATACCAGGAGCTATTCCAGAATAGCTCTGGTGCCTTACATTCACCTATTACCTTGCTCAGGAATAACTTCCCAGTGCAGACAAGCCCCTGTTTTCACCAACACTGATTTGGAGCTGTCCTTTCGCCCCTCCATGCAGAGGTGGGACACTGAACAGCAAGGTTTATCAGTGGGGAAATGAATTTATTTGATGTTTTTCCCATCCCGAAGAACCCAATACAATTTTTACAAACATTCTGGTATAGCTGAATCTGCATTTTTCTCTGAAAAAAACGTTTCAGCCAAAGAATTTTACCCAGCTGTGGTTAGGATCCTTTCTACCCCCTTGGAAATGCCTTACATTTAAGCTCTGCTAGGTAGACTTGAGCCAAGAGATAATAGGGTTTAGCCCATGGTGAGTAATAGTGAGAGGACAGAAACCACAGAAGAACACTCAGATGCAGCTTCCTCCAGGCTTCAAGAGTTGACCCGCTACCCAACCTCATTCATGGGGGTTCTTTTTTATCTTGTATTAATACAGTTTCAATGAAAAATATCAGAGCACAATATTGGATCAATGCTACCATACAAAGGTGATTTTATCTTTCTCAGCTGATAAATGTCTACCTTCTTGACACCTTAACATCAGAAAAAAAAAAAACTTTAAATAAATCTTCAGCTAGTACAAGTCCTTCTGCACTAGTGTGATTCTGTGGTCACAAAGTTCGCCATGGAATTCACCCTGTTGCTTCCAGAATGTTGGCCCAGAATCTCCACTTTCATTAAATAGGCCTCAGGTGTCCAGCCCTTTGTGGAATTGACCTTCAATGCATAGCCAATGCAGTGCCATCTGCTTGTGTCTGCAGGCTGCCTAAAACAATAGCTCTGAGAAGTATTAACAGTCCCATTCATCTTAATCAGAGCTCTGTGTGTGGGGTTTCCCCTTCCAGGATGCCATACATCAGCCAGGCACTTCACATTTTGTTTCCTGTCACCTTGCCCAGCTAGTACAAGGAGGAGTTAATTGGACCAGGCAGTCTGAGTTGCTCCAGGTAGGAGGGAGCCTGGGCCCATGTCCAATTTGCAGCTAGGGAGCATAGGGAATGACAAGTACATTGCGGCGGCTCAGGCTGAGGGGAGTCAGAATGCGTGTGAAGGATCCGCTCTTGGTCCTTTCTTGGCTCCCGTTTAATTGTACGTTTCACTTTTCCCCTGTAAAGGAGGAGATCATGGGTGGAAGAAATGGCGGAGGGAAATCACACCGTGGTTACAGACCTCCTTTTCCAGGGGTTCATGGATCTTCCGGAGCTTCAGGTCCCCCTCTTTGTGTTGTTCCCAATGATCTATGTTATCACCCTGGCGGGGAATCTAGGGATGATAGTCTTGATCAGGTTCAACTCCGGACTCCAAACCTCCAGGTACTATTTCCTCAGCAGTTTGTCTCTTGCCGACGTCGGTAATGCCTCCGTTGCTGATGACTTTTGGGGTTCAGGGCAAACCCATTTCTCTCGCCGCATGCACAGCACAGGTTTCCTTTGTCTGTAACTTTCTGACCAAGGAAGCTTTGCCTGGTGGCAGTAATGTCATCTGATCACTTCCTAGCCCTCGGTAGCCCCTTGCTCTAGAGCCTCGTCATGTCAACAATACTGTTTGTGTTACTAGCGGTTGCTTCCTACATATGTGGCTTTGTGAACGTGGTTCTTCAGACTCCATTTATAATTTACCCTGTCCTTCTGTGACTCCAATGTCATCCACCATTTCTTCTGTGACATCCCCCCAATCCTTAAGCTGTCCTGCTCCGACACCCACAACGCTAACACAGGGTATTTCACCTTGTCCACTATAGTGGTCATGACTATGATTCTCATTGTACTATTCTCCTACATGTACATCCTCATTGCCATCCTGAAGATCCACTCTGCCAAGGGCAGAAGCAAAACCTTCTCCACCTGCGCCTCCCACCTGATGGCCATAACAATTTTCTACGGGACTGTGATCTTCATGTATTTACAACCCAGTTCCGACTACACCACAGACCCAGACAAGATCATCTCTGTGTTTTATATACTCATAATTATCATGCTGAATCCCCTGATCTACAGCTTGAGGAACAAGGAGATGAAGGACGCCTTTAGAAGGATGATAAACAGGAAGGTTTGTTCTCAGTTAATATAATTATTGGGATTTGTGCTTATCAATAAACCAGTGATGAATTAATAGTGAATTCTCTGTGTCATAGCTCTGATTTCTTTGTTTTAACTGTATTCTGTGGCTTGTTTGAAAAAAAAAAGGAATCCAAGACCGTTAATCTTGGATATTCAGTTTCCCATGTTCAGGAATGACTGCGAGGCTGCAAAGAATACAGACGCTCCCCGACTTACGCAAGCATTCCGTTCCAGAATGCCTCGTGTATCTCGAGTTTTGCGTAAGTCGGAAACGTATCTCCGACCATTACGTGCAAAAAAAACCCCAAAGAAACTCCTATTTCTAGTTTACGGAACTTTTTCCATAATCTCGGATTTGCGTAACTCGGGGAGAATCTGTGCACTATTGTAAGGGAGCATTAGTCACAGTTCCCCTCTGACTCCCTTTGCTGGACATGCACCGACTTGTGTTGAGGGGAATCCCATCTTGGATCCCCAGTTGTTTTAAGGTGCCAGAGATTGAATGGAGCCAGTCACTGCTGCAGTCTTGGGGTTCCTAGGCACGCAATCAGGGTGCAGGCCCTCTGCCTAGCGCCCTTTCTGGAGAGCTAGAACCTGCTATCTAGCTGCCTAGTCCCTGAGCTCAGGGATGACTTTTCAGACTCTGCCATAGCTTAAACACCCCCTGTCCTACAATGCCACCAAACAGTGTGAGCCTTCTAGGTTACAGCTGAACTCTCCCATAGGGCCACACAGCATGTGTAAAGAATATAATACACAGAGAGAGACACACTCTGAACAGCAATCTAACACGGCAGAGCGAACACTTCACCAGTAAAGCACAAGCTCAGTTAGAAAAGGACACACATCCTAACTTCAATGGGCCTCACTAGCTCATCCTTTCCTTGAGAGTCCCCTTGTGTATACATCTATGTTCAGAAAGACTGCTCCTCTCCCTCCTCATCTAGCTCCTACACGCAGCTCCTCTCAGTTCTAGCTGGTCAAACATGGCCAGGTAGAGCCCAAATTGAGCAGCTTTTGACCTTTTATAACCACCTTACTCTCTGTCAGGTGACCTCATGATCAGCCACTGCGGATGGCCAGATATCCCTACCAGGCAACCACTGCTTCCCCCTCCTGCCTCCTGCCCGCATCAACAGAAAGTTTAGATGGAAAATTTTCAACCACCCCCTGCCAGGAACAGATCCAAAGCTCATTGAAGCCAATGAAAAGACTCCGATTGACTTCAGTCAATATTTGGCTCAGTCTGCAGGAGTTTAAGTGGGGATATTCAAAAGGCACCAAACTCCCATTCCAGGGAGTTGTCAAGGGAACTGGATGTCTAACTGCTCATTGAAAATGTGCATTTGCTCATGGGCAGTTGTTGATTGCACTATGGGGTTTCCAATCCTGGACCAGTATTAAAGTGTTGAAAGGAAAATAGCATTGGCAGCCAAATGAGTTTGGCCCACACACGTATTGCCAGTTTAAGAACATCACAATGTTAATCAATAGAGTAACTTTGATGTGTTTTTAGTTATGGCACTGTAGCTTCATTCCATTTTGCACATATATAGAAAAATCATAAGTAGTATTCCTAGGAGCACAAGAAATGGATTTAAGTGATTGATGATTAAGAGAAAACTTCCCTGGACTAACCAGAGCAGATGAATATTCAAATGTCAGTGTGTGAGCAAGCTTCCTAGTGCTATGAATATTGATAGCCACATCACACTAGTAATTCATAATGGGTACTAGTACATCACAATCGTACATCTTTATAAATTGATTGGACTACATGTACCCTTTATCTGTCCCCACATCATACTCGCAAGTCAATGGAGTTACTTCTGGGATGAATCTGTCTCAGGGTTTACAAAGTCCAAAGAAAGCCAAACAAAGCAGACCCTTGACATAATTTCATGATCACCAGAGAAACTCTTTCATAGGTTGGTGAGAAGATAAAGAAGTAAATTGAAGCACTCCCATAAAAATGTCCAGGACTGATATCTATGGTGCTGAACTAATATGCACTGGAGAGACTCCATTAGGTCCAATGGCCAATGGCTCTGGTCCTTAATGAATGACAAGGGGGCTGGTATAGTTTTTTCAGATTGATTTGAATGAGAAGGGGCAGCTCTATTTTTTATACACAGCTGTTCTCTGGGAGAAGGTGCCACTGTACAAATTGTCTTGGCAAATTGTCTTAACTTCAGTTACACTACAAATAGGTTTACTTATTCATTACTCTGGCAGAGCAAGTGTTAATATTGACATTATTTCTGTATCATGACTCATATGTTGTTTTCCTAACCATTCCCAATATGTTTTCTTTCCCAATTAGATAACAACAGAATTGCTCAAAAAACAACGTTTTAATGAGGCCCACAGCAGCTTATTATAATCCATAATAATGGATGCTATCTACATAGTTCTCCAAACTTTGGAGAATTATGTCAATATGAACATTACTGGCATAACCAGTGCTGGACAATAGCATTTACTCTTTCCCTTTTTTTCCCCTTTCAATATCTTCGCTTTTGGGCCAAATTAATCTCTGGCATCATTCTTTTATGCCAGGGCTATATTTGGCCCATTGTGTCCAAAGCCATGACAAATTAAACCAGGTCACTGCGGGCATGAGTCTATGATCCTTGCTCACATTGACTAGCACTTACTCATAGCAGGAGCCCCAATGAGATCAAGTTCTACTCAGTGCAAGTAAAGCCAGATCGGCTTAGGTTCCAAATAAACTAAAAATTTTCATGTGCACAAGACAGAGAAGAAGGGGCTTTATCCCATACATAATAACATGTTAGAGCATCTCGAAACTATAGGCTCGATTCTGATTTCCTTACACTGAATAGCCCCTTACTGTGAGAGTGGTCTCATGAGGACTCCCACCTGCTGAAAAAGTGTGGTAAGGGCATAAAAATCTGCCATTAAAAAGCCACAAAACTATGTTAGGGAAATAAGCAGAATCTCTTATTTAATCTGGAAGAAACAGTGCAATCCTCAGAATGTTTTATGTCAATTCAACATAAATACAAATCAGTATTGAAACTGATGGTGAAGTGAAATGCACTCGGCCAGATTCTAAGCTAGTGTAAATCAGCATCACCACATTGATGCCAAAGGGGCAGAAACCCCAGCTAATGTAATGTAACTTGATGGAGTGCCACTTAAATTAATGTGGCTATATTTCCAGTGGGTGTAAATCATCTTTGCCCCATTGAAATCAATTCCATACGGCTAAATTGAGTGGAAATCCATCAACCTCAACAAAAACCTCACAGATACAGATTGAAATCAATGGCGCTCCAGCTCCAGTTGGTGTAAGCTAGCATCACTACATTGCAGTCAATGTTGCCAGATCCCCAGCAGGTGAAAATCAGCATTAGCTCCATTAGTGCTAATGCGTGAGACCCCAAAGTAAATAGGTGGAGCGCTACTGAACGCATTGGGCCAGAACCATACCTAGTCAAAATTGGTGTCATTCCATTGACGTCAGTGGGGCTACACACATTTATACAAGAAGAAGATCTGGCCCTTATGACCATAGGATTTCCCAAGGCACATAAATGACTTAAGGGCAAACGCCCCTTATTGGGGCAGCAGTCTGGCTTGTTCTATCCAATTGGCAGATCATGTCCTTAACTTGTAACCTGGTGTAGATATGTAACCCATACACAGCCTGGGTGTGGTGCTCTGTCCCATCTGCTGGCATTGAGACCACTTAGAGAGAGTTTAATGAGTCTACTCTACATCCTTATTTAAGAGCCATGTGTCTTTTCGCTCATGTGGTAGAGGCTCATGTACTAAGCTGCAGAGGTCCTAAATTCAATCCCGAACACCGAAGATTGGGGCCTGTCGGTGTTACAGATGCACATCAAATTATCCACCCACAGGGGCAAGTGTGAATTGTCTGATGTTCATAGCTTCCCAACATTAACCTTAATCCTAACCATACCCCTGCAGAGTTTGGGGAAGTTCTGGGGCAGACTCTTGTTCCATGACTGAACTAACCTGTAGAAGCTACCAGTTCCCCTCGGTCTCATAGAAACATGGGGATTGCCAGACAGGATCAGACACAAGGTCTATCTAGTCCAATAGCCTGTCTATGACAGTGGCTTATACCAGATGCTTCTAAGGAAAGCGGAAGCAGCTCATAGTAGGTACATGTGGGATAATCTTCCCCCAACATTAGGTCATTGGAGAATGAAAATAGTGGTATATTAGGTGATGGTCTGTTTCTATCTTGGCATTTTGTCAGAGGCCCATGCAGTGGTTATTCTGATGTTGTTTAATCAGTTCTCCCTAAGAATCATCTGCATTGTCAGCTTTCTCCACAACCCTCCCTGACTTTGTATAGATCCATATCTGAGTCTGCACTGGGATCAGAGTCAACCTCACATGATCTATGAGTTTGATGGAAATATTTTCCACATACCAGGCCCTGAGTTCTCTCTCTGATCCCACAGGATTGACATGTACTGTTCTCTGCAGTCCTAGACTCCTTACAATTCTGTCACAGTAGTGCTAGAATTGAGATTGTGTGATCTTAGCATACCAGGAGTTGAGCACAGTCTAACAAAAGAGAATATAAAATGGATGGGCCTGTATATTTAACAGCATCCTCTAGTGAGATGCAATTTCAGAACAGCTCAGGTATTTGTATGATTTCAGCATCCTTTTACCTGAGTTTCAATCTACAGAGGACACCTAACCTAAAGCACTAATGGTAACTGCAATTCACCTTTAAATCAAGAATAAGAGGCCTGTGATTTAAAAACAGAATCTCATGAGGTCTAGCCTTACTGAGTACAACAAACTGCAGACGCCCTCTAAGTAGAATGCTGGAAGTGTGCTACTCCCATAATAACCCAGTGGTCAGTGGATTGAAACCAGGGTCCGCTAGCCCTGGCCTGTTTATTATTTACGGGTATAAAATGCCCATGACTAAAGTTAGTCTGGAAAGTGGAAGAAAGTTTCTAATCATCAGAGCAGGGAGGTTCAGGAACAGCCTCCCACTAGAATTAGTGTAGTTATACAACCTAACTCGATTTAAAGTGGAGTTGAATAAGTTTATGAATGGGATTATATCACGTTGCTGCCTGCAACAGCAGTAGGCTGGACTCAATGACCTCGGGGGTCACTTCCTGTCCTATATTCCTCTTGGGATTGCCAATATTAACGAGCCTGCATTATGCACAACCATTTTTGTGCAATTCAAAGAAATGCTGCAACCTGAGAAATCAGGATGGTGACCCAGAGAACTTGCCCCCACTCTCACAGCTGTTTATTGATTTTTTTTAAAAATCAATAACTGCATTTATTGAGAAAATATTGTCCTGTATATCATCTTTCTAAAGGCATCCTTCACTCCATGTTTCTAAGGCTGTAGATCAGTGGGTTCAGCATAGGGAACACAGAGATGACGTTGTCTTGGTCCAAGGTGTAGCCAAAAATGGGTCGTAAGTACATAAAATCAGAGTACTGTAGAAGGTAGTGACAGCTGTCAGGTGAGAGGCACAGGTAAAGAAGGGTTTCAGTGGATCTTCAGGATGGTGTATTAAGAAGATGGCCTGAAACGTAACGCCGTGTATCAGAGTCCTGGTGTGAGGCCTAAAGCCTGAGCTAAAGTAACCAAAACTTTGCAGATCTAAAGCAAAGCCAAGCTGTGAGCAAGAGGCAGACCCCGTCCACAGAATCTGGCAAGAACAGGGCTGATATTGCAGAATCACACGTGCTTAAGTAGTGCTTAGGCACAAGTATATATACGCCAGCACATTCCAGAAAGGCGGTACCAGAACACCTCGATACCAAACACATTCCCCAGAGATAACAGGAGCACGCTGACCCATCTTAAGGATAAGATCAGGATGACAGCATGATGGATAGAGATGTTTTAATCAAACCAACATGTACAAGGTAATGGGCAGCCCTTGGATCCGTCAATGGGTGGCACCCTAATACGTCAGAGGGTGTCACTCTGATATGTCAGGGGCAATACGTCACTTGTTAGTATTTGTGTATAAAGATGTATCTCAGAGGGAGTGTCTTTGGCCAGCCTAGGGAGCAGTGGAGAGTCCCACCACTGACTGAGTTGCGTCCATTGACACAAGCATACAGGTCTGACTATCCATCCAGATACTATTACTTTGCTCTATTGACAGTAAACCTGGCCAGGTGCCTTCACTGAAAATTGAGTCTGTGGATTTCTTGGGCTGTTTAATTGAGGTCTGCTATCTCCACAGAGCTGGGACAGCACACTGAACGAACACACACTCAGCCAACGTCGTACCCCAGATGGCGACGAGGCTGTACATATAAGAGACTATCTAGAACAACTAGCATAGTAATCTTGACAAATATAGTTGACAAGGTGAAATGAATAACATCATTGCATTGTGTACGTCAGAGCAGGACAGCTTAAGGATGGGGAGGGATGTCAGAGAAGAAATGATTGCTGACCCTGGGGTAAGAGAAAGACAAGCTGAATATACAAATTGTTCGGGCCATTGAATTCACAAAGACACAACGACTATCAGCACACAGAGTTTCCTGGTCATGATGACCCTCTAGAGCAGTGGGTTACAGATGACTGTGAATCGGTGAGAGGCCATGGTGGCCAGGAGGCATCATTCATTGGTCACAAAGACACAGACAAAGAAAAATTGCACAGCTCACTCAGGGAATGAAATGATTCTATTATTCTCTGCTACAGAAGTCATGAGCACCCTAGGCGCAATAACAGAGGAATAACCAACATTGACAATGGACAGATTACTGAGGAAGAAGCACAGAGGGGTGTGAAGATGGGAGTCAATCCTGATTAAAAAGTCATCCCAAGATTCCCGACCAGTATGATAACATAGCTCAGTAGGAACAACATGAAGAGTGGGACCTGCAGCTCTGCGTGGTCCATGAATCACAGAAAAATCAACTGTGTCACCATGGTATAAGGCGTGGTGGGTGGAAAATCTAAATTTGCAAATAAACTGGAGCCAAAAATGAAGCATGTGTAGATTCCGTGTAACAACTCTGACTGCTCCTGTGAAATAGTGTGTCTTGGGGAATGTATTATGGGTGATGCACACACTTCCCCCTGGAGATGGTGCACTGTCTCCTTACAGAAACACAGCACACTGTGCATTGTTTTGCATTCAATTAAATATGTGCAGAGATTCTGCCACAATACGAGACTGTCCAAATCTGAATCGTTCCCATGCCAGAAATATCCCTTAGGGCACAGGGCTTTGCCATCCATGTCTCTCCTGCCCACCCTCTCTGTTGTTAAATCAGATTACTTTGGAAAGGAGGTAAATCATCTCTTGTAAATGTATAGACAATAATGAATAGTGTAGAACTTTTTCATTTACACTGGTTTTCTCTTCTGGCTCCCATCAATGTCAGTGGGAGTTGATGGCACTTGGCACCACTGAAACTCAAAGCAAAAGTCCTACAAGGGATCTGTGTCTAACGTTGGGAATCGCCAGCAGAAAGATGTTGCAGGGCTAATACGTACCTATAGAGACATTCATGTCATTGAATGTCTTTTTTCTTCCTGAAGGCTGAATATTAAATGGAAAGATCTGCTCAACTTTAGAGAGTCATGAGCACCAAAGGGCAATAATACATGTAGATGACCATAAGTGATAGCTAACATAAGGACCATAAGAAGTTCTAAAAATCATCCTCCCACCCCTCATTGGGTATATCTATGCGCCATTCCAAGGTGTGATTTCAGCTTGGGTATTCCTCAATCTCTACAGAAGTGGTGTAGGCCGAAAAACCTAACTTTGACAATTGTTTTAAAGGATAATTATTTTAAGTGGTAATATTATAAGTGGGTACAGAGTAAATATAGGTTGGAAAAGGATTTCCTGTCTCCTGAACATATTCAAGATTTCAAAATATTTTCCCATTCTACATTGGGATGAAACCAGGTCTTCTGGAAAAACTTCACAGAAAGTGGGAGATAGAGAAGCTTGACCCATGAACCAAGTAGTGTTTAGGGTACTCATCTAGGTTAAGGGATGAACTGGTGGATTTTCAGCAGTTCCAGGGAGACTCGCTGACAGTCACTAATGTGACTTGGCCCTCCAGATAAGCCCCGGATACTACCGCTCAAAATGCCACCAAGCAATTGCCTGGTGGGTCAGGATGACTTGACCACCACAGAAAAGGTTGCGGGAGAAAGGATGCTGGAGAGACTCTAGTAACACTTATGGAAAGGGGTGCATCCGTTTGTCATCATCCATGTCCATCACCTGCAGTACCATTCCCCATAGCTCTCTTCCCTCTAGGCAAACCCAGTTTCTTGTGGATGCTCTTCCCCAGGCCACACCTAACTCTCCCCAAACTCACTATCTCCCCCACCAAGCTGATCACAACTCCTTCTAACCCATTCCAAATCAGGCACTTGGACTTGGGTCTCTCACATCCCAGATCAGGCTTACAATCACTGGGCTATCAAGATAGACTTTCTCTTTGTGTGTCCCAATGAATCCTTTATTATTCATCCAACAGGAAAGATTGAGAGACAGAGATGCACTGTAGAATACAAAACAGGGCAGACATTAGGGCACTCACCTGTGATATTGGAAACATAGATCTATTTCCCTGCTCTTAATTAGGCAGAGAAGTGACTTGAATAGGGGTCTCCCACATCCCAGGTGCGTGCCCTGCTAGCTGGGATTTGGCTATTTTGGAGTTGCTCTCTCTATGTCTCTGGAGTTTAATCACAAATTCCACCCTGAACCTGAGAAATGTTGAATCAAAACTGAGACATTCCAATTAAAAGATTCCTATTTGGCAAATCCATATTTGTGGTGGAAAATCCATTTTATTAAAAAGTTCCCAGCCAGCTTGAGTGCAGAGAATGGACAGTGCCCACTTTGTGAGCAGCTCTTCAGTATTTTGTTTTAGTCTCATCATTCAATGTGTGGGCCCAGGTGTGATGGAGAGCTGGGCAAGAGCTGCTGACTCAGCCCTCTGTCATGCCAGCTCCCATTAAGGGAAGCAAATTGGATCTGGCTAGAAAAACCTGCACCTAATTGGTGAATGGGAGACGGTTACCCACCCAATTAGCCTGGGGCTATAGAAAAGGCTGGGAGACCAGCCACCAAAAGTGGGGGAGAGTAAGGGAGTGGAGGCAGAGATAGTGCATCTGTCCTAGGTTGACATGGGAACCTAAAGCTGTGTATGGTGAAAAGGTGGTGGGAACAGAACCTGTAAATGAATGACACCAGTGATTATTGAACCCCAGAGTCTCCTAGGGACAATGTCAGCCTGGCAGGAGCTAAGAGGGCCCTGCAGAGCCCTTCTACACCAGGCCTTATTTAAACTCTTCCAGCCTTGCTCTGGAGACAGAATTCATAATTTGCTCATGTGCTTTTCCAAGGTGTTTATCACTGTAGTGTCTGAATTTATTTTCAAAATGCCCCTGTGAGGTAGGGAAGTGAGGCACAGAGAAATTAAGGTCAAAACTTGCCACTAATTTTGGGTGCCCAGTTTGAAACCCTGCAGCAGCCCAGAATTGTAATTGCTGGGAAAATCCCCTGTTCAGTCCCTGGAATCCCTGGGATGTTGCCTGCTCAGGGCAGATGGAATCTTGGGGGGATTAAACTGGGAAGCTCTAGCAAATCTCAATTGATCCTGTGTGAGCAGCAATTTCTATAGGGTCAAATTTGGGAAGATTTTCATGAGATTGGCATAAGGCACTGCCCTGTCAAATTTCATGTCACTGCTGCAAAGTTTGGGGTCACCAGAGCTTTTCAGAGGAAAAGTCATCTGAGGTGGGGTGTTTTTTTTTTTTTTTTAATGTGGGTAGAACAATGTCTTTTTCCCTAGCTTTGGTCTCAGAAATGGCAGAACAGGCTGAATCTTTCCAACTAAATACATTTCAATCTGAGGCAGGCAGCAGCCTTTTAAGTCAGGTCAATACACCGACAGGAAGCATGTCAATTTTGGAACGTCCACATGTTTCATGCTGATCAAAAATTTGAAAACCAAAGATTTTGACATTTGCAAATGGACATTTTTCAGAATTTCCATTCTGTTCAAAATGTTAATATTTTAACTTTTTTCCTTGATTTGTCAACATTTGTTTGCATCCCAAGTCAGTTTTTCCCATGGCATGGAAATTCTGAATTTCACTCAGCTCTGCCCTGTATAATAGACTCAGCTACAGCAGGGTAAAGGTGTTTTGTTCTCGGGTAGCACGAGGGAGGAAGCACTAATGCAATGCGATAGGTAGCTCTGGGGTGCAATGGCTGGTCCATGATCCCTGCTAATGGAGGTGGTGATGCACAGATTGGGTTTCACCTGAGTCAATCCTTTCAACATTTCCTTTATGGCCTGTATTACGCAGGAGGTCAGACTAGCTGGTTACAATGGTCCTCTCTGGCCTATAATCTATGGACCTATTCAGTATATGGCACCTTTATATTGATATAACTTCATCCACACTCATGCTTATACCAGTATAAGTATATCAGAGGAGAAGCACATCCCTAACAGATATAGCAACACCTGTAAATCGAAATTTCGGCTGTAGGCCAGATCTAAGTGTTGGCACGTGGCAGAGATGAAACCTGTACTCCTAAATCTAATTGACACTTTGGGCATCTCAATCCAGAACCAGGTCCCATTGCTATTCCTGAAATCACCTCTCAGCTGAGGCCAAACCCCATAGATGCCTAAACTCACTTGGCACCTACATTTTTGCAGTAAAAGCTCCTTTGTGCCTGTTTCAGCCTCTGAGGATGCACACTGCTACTTCTTTATGAGCATCCAGATGCCTACCCCTTCCACCTCAAAGGAGAAGAGATTTCACCAGGGGTCTCCCACCTCTCCTGTGGGCACTCTAGTTGCTGAAATATGCAATATTCTGGTGTGGTTCTCTTCAGTCTCTCCTGTTAGAGCTGTTCTGTTTGGAATCTATGATTTATTATCCCCAGCCTCCAGGAGACATCAAAGACATTTTCATGATCTCTTCTGACATTCTATCAGGGGGTAGCCATGTTTGTCTGTATCCACAAAAACAACACGGTGTCCGGTGGCACCTTAAAGGCTAACAGATTTATTTGAGCATAAGCTTTCGTGGGTAAAAAACCCACTACATCAGATGCATGGAGTGAAAATTACAGATGCAGGCATTGTTATCCTGACAAATGAAGAGAAGGGAGTTCCCTCACAAGTAGAGAACTAGTGTTTGCAGGGCCAATTCAGTCAGGGTGGATGTGGTCCACTCCGAATAATTGATGAAGAGGTGTCCAGTTTGGCCAATGTACATGGTAGAGGAGCATTGCTGGCACATGATGGGATATATCACATTAGTAGACCTGCAGGTGAATGAGCCCCTGATGGTGTGGCTGATGTGGTTGGGTCCTCTGATGGTGTCACTGGAGTTGAATAGGGACTGGGAGTGGCTTGCTCACTACAAAAGCAGCTTTGCCTCTCCTGGAATTGACACCTCCTCATGAATTATTGGGAGCCAAACCAGCCCATCACTTCCTCCACCAAATACAAACCACAATGGAATTTACTGAATGTACACCTACACCATGACTGGTAAGAAATGTCATTATTATTATCTTTTGAGCATCTCTTTGTGAATGTGGCAGTGAAATTCCATAGAAACATAACAGCCATACTGGGTCAGACCAAAGGTCCATCTAGCCCAGTCTCCTGTCTTCTGACAGTGGCCAGTGCCAGGTGCCCCAGGGGGAATGAACAGAACAGGGAATCATCAAGTGATCCGTCCCCTGTCGCCCATTCCCAGCTTCTGGCAAACAGAGTCTAGGGACACCATCCCTGCCCATCCTGGCTAATAGCCATTGATGGACCTATCCTCCATGACCTTATCTAGTTCCTTTTTGAACCCTGCTATAGTCTTGGCCCTCAAAACATCTTCTGGCAAGGAGTTCCACAGGTTGACTTAGTATTTATCTCTAGGAGATGCATTTTCTCATTTCTAGGCTCTGGGAATCTGAGAGTCAAAAGTAACCATAGAATCAGTTACAGTCCACACCACTTACAAATGTTAGTACCTCTGGGAGGATTTGTAAAGGGGAGGAAAAATAATGCACATGGTGACAAAGAATGTCTGTAAAACATACACTAACTTCAATAGGACTGTGACACTTTAAGGCTGCATAGACAGTGATAACAAAATTTTCCGCTGGGGCTGCCTCATATTAGGCACGTAAATTTCTATTTAGGCACCTATATAAAAGGGGCACTGAGCATCCCTTGTGCCCTTTGAGGTTGTTTGGATTAGGAAAAGAAAATCAATGGCAATGAATAAACTCTATAGCATTGATTATTTGGGAACATTGATAGGAGATTTTTTGCCTCCCTTCTAAACTAAACACTCCCAATCTATATATCTCTTATTTTATAGATGATTTGACCCACTGGATGGTTTCATGCATATTAACACAGAGTATACAATATTTCTGTAGCTAGAACATATCCTATCTCTAATGGAAAGCATGTGGGTAATACAAAGAGAACATTCCCTAGGAGTGTCCTTTGATGTATTATGTTTGTTCTTATGAAACGGTGTATAATCACAGGGAATATGAGGGATCTGTACTCAATACTTTATTGGCCCCGATTAATTGTAATCCTTATTTTTATTTTTCACCAGCAGAGGAGAGAGTTTCTGGAATAATTGGCAGAGAGAAATCACACCACGGTGACAGAGTTCATTTTTGTAGGATTCAGATGTTCATCCAGATCTACAGACCCCCTCTTTATGTTGTTCCTAGTGATGTATGTGGTCAGCCTGATGGGGAATCTTGGGATGATAGCGTTAATCATGGTTGAAACCCGGCTTCATACCCCCATGTACTTTTTCCTAAGCCAGATGTCCATTGTAGATATTGGATATTCCACAGCCATAGCTCCCAGGCTGCTCATGACCTTTGTAGCAGAGACGAGAACCATTCCTTTCATTGAATGTGCAGCACAACTATTCTTCATCTGTTTCTTTGTGACCAGTGAAAGTTGCCTCCTGGCTGTGATTGCGTATGACCGCTTCAAAGCTATCGGTAATCCACTGCTCTACAGAACCATTATGCCCAAGTGTCCTGTTGGTGGCTGGCACATATGCCTGTGGCTCTGTGAATTCAGTTGTGCAAACTCTATTTATATTCAGTCTGTCCTTCTGCAGCTCCAGTATTGTCAACCATTTCTTCTGTGACGTGTGCCCCCCATGCTGAAGCTGTCCTGCTCTGACACCCAGGTCACTGACCTTGTACTTTTCACTTTCTCGACTGTAATTGTCATGACTGCTTTACTGGGTGTCCTAATCTCCTACATGTGCATCCTCGTGGCCATTCTCAGGATCCATTCTGCCAAGGGGAGACGCAAAACCTTTTCCACCTGCACCTCCCACCTCACAGTCATCACTATGTTTTATGGGACACTGATATGTATATACTTAAGACCCAGTTCCAGCTATTTGATGGACCAAGACAAGGTTACCTCTGTGTTTTATACCCTTGTGATCCCCATGTTGAACCCCCTGATCTATAGCCTGAGAAACAAGGAGGCATATGATGCCTTTAAAAGGGCGCTATACAGGAAGATTTTTTCTTGGTAATTATAATCATTACTATATTTTAACCAATAAACAGCAGATGGCAGAATGAATTCTCTGTATCATTATCCTTAGTTCTCTGACTCAGCTACTCCAAGTGACGTTACGTTGTATTGGACTGCGTACAGAAAATATAACGTTAGAAATTGCTGTTTTCAAGATCCACGAATGAGGGTCTGTGACACTATGTAGAATTGGCAAGATGCTCTGGCATTTGGCTTCAAGGACAATTGCTGTTGGTCCCAAAACCGATCCCTGAGGAACTCCACTGGTAACTCCCTCCAGCCTGACAGTTCGCCTTTCGGTATGACCCGCTGTAGTCTCCCCTTTAACCAATTCCTTATTCCTTTCAATTTTCATATTGATTCCCATCTTTTCCAATTAAACTAATAATTCCCCATGTGGCACCATATCAAACGCCTTACTGAAATCTAGGTAAATGATAAATAGCATGGAGGGAGAGGAATTATTTAAACTCAGTACCAATGTGGACACAAGAACAAATGGATATTGTGGAAGAAAACAAGTTCGTTCTTTTAGTTTGGATGTAACAAGTTAGAGACAGTTTTATTTTTAGACAATTGCAAGAAGGAAGACAGCCGTTTGGCTAGAGTATCTGTTTTTATGCTAATTTTTAAAGTATAAACAATGTAAAGCAAGTATTAATACCGTTTTATTCACATAAAGCTCTGCTTTGTTTATACATTTTTTAAATATTTTATTCTTTTAAACATTTTTTGCTACAATTACATTTTACTATTTTAAGGCAAGGTTAAAAACAGCTTTGCTTTGCAATTTTTGTTCGCTTGCACCAGTTTTGCCTTAATAAGTTTTATGTTATCAGGGGTTAGAGTTAGCCTGACTTTTGCTTCTTTTTTTTTTTTAACAGAACTAAGATGGCTGCCCTTAAATCCCCTTTTTTTACTTTCACACTCCCCCCTTCAGTGCTTTTAGTACAACCATCATTTTTAAACTTTTATTTTTTTAGACCTTGTATTTTTGATTTTAGATTAAAAGGATCAGGTTTAGCCCCATAACTTTTGGTTGGATGTAACGATAATGCATAATTAGTATGAACATGAAAGGTAGTTTTGTTCTTTTTTATAACAACATATTTTTAAATTAAACAAAAACATTGATTTTATTGTAATAGTATGCTGGGGTTATTTTGTAGCCTTAGTGACATAGCACCATACATTATAATTAGTCCATAAGATGCTTTATAGACGGTATGTAGGTTTTGGCATTAGTCGGGTATTAAGGTGGCTTAATTAAAGGGTATTTAAAGCCTTAGATTTAATTATAGGACTTTATTTGCAGGCCAATAGATAAAGATTTTTTGCAGCAGTGGTGAAATTAAAATGTATGTTTTGCAAAATGGTGACCTTAACGTTTACACAGCTGTAATTAGCTTGGAAGAGCAGGTGTTTTGTTAGGGTCGTTTTTTGTTTTCTACTTTTTTAACAAACGCTGTTATAAACCATGACAATTTTTTTTGGCTTTAGCTTTTGTGCGCACTGAGGCTGTGGGGGTTTTAAAAGCCAAAAATGTTTGTTGGCTTTTTATTTTTATTTAAAAACTGGGTGTTATTTTAGGAGCACTGACTATAAATTGGCTAGGCATACCAGGGGAATTATTTTTTTAAATATTATGGTGAATTGTTTCATGTTATATGCATTTTTTTTTACAGACCTGCAGGATTTGGTATGTGGGAGCCCACACCCCTTTAACCAGCCCGTAGGCTTGGAAGGAGCACTGAGACTGCCTGCAACTTTACCCTGAACGTTTTTAAGTTTGTTTTTATGGCCACAAGTTAGATGGCACTTTTGAAGCACTAGTAAGGGCAGTGGGCCAAGCCTGATGCTTAGGGTTCCTTTGAATGGCCGTTAGCTGGTTATTTAAGAAATTTTGAATTTTTGAACGTCAGATTTTACTGCAATTTTTTTTTTGCCTTAGTGATATTTAATACCATTTTTATTAACAACTTTTGGGTTATTAACCTAAGGGCGGAGATAACATGTAATTTACCCATTTTAGCTTGTGCTTGGGTTAACTGTGCTTTAGTAAAAAGACATGTGGCCTTTTTTAAATTGCCCTGATTTTTTATTATGTTGTTGGCTTTTATAAATTGCTGCTGCACTATTGGCACCATTTGACAGGTGTTTGACCAATTTTTCTTTTTTTAAGAGGAGACACACGTGCTTTGCTCTGCTAACCGAATGGCAGCTTTTTTGGAGCAGCTGGGATAGATATAAGTGACCTGAAAGCTAAACAGGGGCAGAGTCAATTTTATAGTTTTTAATATAGCATTAATAACTATTACTTGGTATGTTAGCACATTTCTTTTAGTAAAGTACCATACCACATTTGTTGTTTAAATAGTTTTATAGACTTTTAAGAAGCATTGACATGAATAGCATAGGAAGGGCTATATTGCAATACGGTACAGATTAGGTTATTAATTACTGGGACTATTTTAGTGCAGGTAAATTTTTGGTGGCAGAGCACACTTTTTTTAAAATATGAATTTGATTATTTACTATTTGGGTCACCAAAAACAATAAGGACTCCTTTTTTATATATATCTACTACAGACCCCTGGAATGGCCATTATATTAACCCCATTATAAAACACACTAATTTAAATTTTAAATTTTTTAGGCTTATTTGTAGTCATGTGATATACTTTTATTTTTATTGACCAGTTTGTTTTTTATTTAATTGTTTGCTTATATGGGATATTTTGAACCTTAAAAATATTTTTTAAAAACAATGTTTAAAGAAGTTACTAAAGTGGGAAGGCCTTGACCATTGGATGTTAGACTATATGGTATTGTCTGTACTTGGATGTGTTACGGGGTGATAGTATAGTGGAGAAAATGGCAGGGGCAGTGGCAACAAGGTGTTTTTGGTATTTGTTATTTAACAGCCAATCAGAAAGGACAATACATGCTGAAGATACTTATTTAAAAACACAGGGCGCAGCCTGTGGAATAAACCCCCACATTTAATTAATACCACATTTTTAAGCATGGGTTTTACAAGGTTTTTTTGGCCAGTGTATAATTTTTTTTTTTTTTTTTTTTTAACCAGGGCCAGTTTGTAATGTTTTTTGTAGTTAGGAATTTTTGGATTTGGGCAGTTTTAGCAGAGCGACCTTTTGTTGTTGTTGTTGTTGTTTGTTGTTTTGAAGCAGTTGTGGTTTAGTACCATGCAGGGGAGAGGTTACCAGCACGTTACCCTGCAGTGGGTTGGTTTTTTTTAGCAAATGCTGGCTGTATGGTAATTTCGTTAGTGGACAAGGGAGAGGTTACTAGCACTTCACCTTGTTGGTTTTGTTTGTTTATTTGTTTGGTTTTTGCTGTCCAGAAGGAGGAAAAGCAATACCAGAAGGAGGGACAGGCTGATTAGTAGCTGAAGTGGAGTTATTTTGAGGCTGAGGGGTTTTTTTGCAGGGAGAAGCATGGGCTCAGGCAGTGAGTTCCTGGCACTTTACAGCAGTGTTGGTAGCTAGCAGGACTTGCTAAGGGCCTTTTTAGGGTGGAGCCAGGGCAGTTTTGTGTTTGATGGACCTGTAAGTAGACCCAGTTACCTGTTTTTTAACCAGTGGCAGGTTGTTTGAGGTTTCTTGGAGCAGGACTTTTTTTACCCATGAATACAGAGACCTAACACATTTTATTAATGCCTGGCAGTGTTCTGCAGATTTTCTGGCTGCTTGGACCCATTTTAAGCTCCCACTTTTTTCTTGGGGCAGTTAGGTTTTAATAAAACCACTTATGTATTTTTAGCTCATTTGACTAAAATGTTTATGGCCAAATGATTTTAATTAAATCGTTTTTTTGCCTGGATTTATTTGCAGACCTTTTTTTGGAAAAGGACCCATTTTTTTGAGACTGTCTGCAAAGAAACCAAGGATTTCTTTTTTTTTCAGCATTTTGTAAAATTGAACTGCTTAATTTTTTTTAGCAATTATAGAGTTAACTTTAGGTTTTTTTTAAAATTACTTATTGTTTAAAATGACAATTAACTTAGATTTTACAATTTTAATTACTGTTTTAGGGATTTAAATTTTTGATGAATGTAATTAGCTATGCTTTTAAAGTTTTTAACCTTTTAAAAAAAAATTGTATTGCTTGCTTGGGCCCGATTTTGCTTTTTTTGCTGAACCATTCCTTTTTATGGGCACAAGCCTTGTTTTACTACCACTTTAGCAAGGAAGGTGGGCTTTTTAACTAGCCTCCACCTCTTTGGGTTATTTTTTTGGAAACATTTTTATTTCTAAGTGCTACCTGGGTGGTGGCGTGTGAGGCTGGCCACCTGGGCAGAACGCATGGCCAATTGGTGTTGTCAATGTTTCATGTTTTTTACGGCAGACACACGGCCATTGAGGCATATGCTGAGCACACATGGTTAAATTTTCACATGTTCCTGAAGGGCTGGTACTTGCTTAGCCAGGGCTTTCAGGCAGGTGCATTCCGCTTTTTTTGCCTGGAAGTTTTATTTTAAGGCTTGCAACTTGTTTTGGGCAGAGGTTTGAGTTGTTGCTTGGATAGTGATTTATGCTTTTAGTTGCTTCATTTTTCTGAGCTGTTGGGTACGCATATTTTTTTAATTATTTTTTTTTATTGCTTAGTTTTGCTATGACTTGGGGTAGACCCACCTGCACCCCTTGTTTGCAGCCTGGGGTAGAGAGAGGAATTCTAAACCATTTTTTGGTTTTTAGGCATACTACAATGGAGCGTGGGGCTTATTTTTAATTACGCAACTTTTAACCTATAATACCAACAGTGCCAAACAAAGCAAACGTGAAATAACAAGGATAAAACAGATAGATGGTGTGCACTGTTCAGGGCTTTTTTCCTTTGCAATTTTTTCTTAAACTGTCTCAGATTTTTTGTTGCCAATTTGTTTGTGCCTTAGTTAATTAGGCTAAGACCACAGGATCGCAGGGGCAATGAGATGAAGAGCACACACCATGTGACTGAATTTTAAATCTTTAATAATAAAATAACACAGTGGTGAGTGCGGGAACTGCTTTTACATTACTTAAAGGAAGAAAAAATGGTAATACTTAAACCCTGACCCACTTTTATACGTGTCCACACGCTGCCCGGGCTGGCCAGCCCTGGGGGTAGGAGAGAGAGAGAGAGAGAGGTGGATGGTAGGTTGTTTTATGTATAGATTGTTTAGAGGTACATTGCAAAATTTTGTAACTTGCTTTTCCTTGTGGGAGGGATTTTTATGCCCTGGTTTTTTTGGGGCATTCCTTTTAGAGATCTTTGCTTGGTATTTTAGTTTAGGCCGGCTGTTTGTGGACTTTTTAGCATTTTCAAACCATATTGGCTTTAGAGTTGTAAAGGCAGACTGTTGGGTTTTACCGGCCAATCTTTGCAAATGTAATTTTAGTTTTGCAACTTATTTGCTTTTTGTTTTATGTGTGTTTATATTTTTTTTTACAGCCAGCTGGGGCTGAAAGCAGTTTTTTGTGCTTGGCTTGGTCTCTGATCTTTGAATTCAGGGCAGCTTTTTTTTATTTTTAGGCCAAACTGAATTTTTAAATTAACCGTGCCCACCCCCCCTTTTTTTTTTTTTTTTTGCATTTAGCTTTAACTAACTGGGGATATGAAAGAGCTGAGAGGGTTAACAATATAGTTTGGGTAGGGAGATATTTGGTTGCATTACATTTAGTTTTTAAATTTTGTACTTGAGTTTTTAATTTGGGGGGGGAGTTTTTTAGCTTTTGCACTTGAGACTTTTGGAGGTTTTTGTAGCTTTTTTGCGGTGAATGATTTTATTTAAATTGATGGTACCTTTTAGTGGGAATCGTTTAGAGGGATTATTATGTAAAAATTTTAATTTTAATTACACAAGGGAGTATTTTGTTCGCTTAGCAGCTTATAAATTGGGGAAACTATTTTATTTTGTTTGCTGTGTTGTGGTTTATAAGCTAAAAAGATTTTTACATACTTTAGGGAAAGGGTTTGCGGGGTAGCAGCTGGTAAGTAGGAAAGGCTTTTAATTTTTGGACTATTTGCTGGGTCATGAGGTTTGGCTCACGCCCCCTCCCCCCTTATGTTTAGAACTTTTTTACTTAGAGAGTGAGGGCCCTGGTGTGCCTGAAGTTAGCTTAAGTCCCAGACCTCGATAGCGGCATTTACTTTTTACACACTTATTATTTACTTTTATTTATTTATTTTATTTTATATTTAGATGCTATTTTTTAAACTATAACCTTAATCTTTTAAGTTTGGACTTAATACACCCTTACTGAGGCAGCAAAATTTTTTAGCGTTGATTAGGTTTGACCTCAACCTTATATTGGGGTGCGGAAAAAAGTTTTTCAGCACCATTTTTGCATTTGGCCTTGATGCATAATGAATAAGTTTGCATGGCGTGAGCCCAAAGGGACAGACGGTCCCTTGGTTACTTTTTGTTTTGTTTTTGTGTTTATACCCCAGTATAGATTTTTAAAGGTTTTTTACCTTTTGTTTGGCGCTTTGGGGTTTGAAGGGGAACAGTTTGTCGTAGTTGCTGCTGTTTTAGCCGGGCGTTGCTATCCGAATCACGGCACCAAATTGTGGAAGAAAACAAGTTCTTACTTTTAGTTTGGATACAACAAGTTAGAGACAGTTTTATTTTTAGGCAATTGCAAGAAGGAAGACGGCCATTTGGACAGAGTGTCCTTAGGCAAATTTTTAAAGTATAAACAATGTAAAGCAAGTATTTATAGCTTTTTATTATTTATGTAATAATAAAGCTTTGTTTTGTTTATACTTTTTTATATTTTATTTGTGGAAAAAATATTAAACAATTACAGTTTATTGTTATTTTAAGACAAGCTTAAAACCAGCTTTGCTTTGCAATTTTTATACACTTACACCAGTTTTGCCTTTATAAGTTTTGTGTTAGAGTTAGCCTGACTTTTGCTTTGTTTTCAACAGAACTAAGATGGCTGCACTTAAATCCCTTTTTGTTACTTCCACAGGAAGTTTAGACTTGAAATTAAAGGAAGATTTCTGACCATCAGAGGAGTGAAGTTCTGGAACAGCCTTCCAAGGGAAGCAGTGGGGGCGAAAGACCTAGCTGGCTTCAAGATTAATCTTGATAAATTTATGGAGGAGATGGTATGATGGGTTAACATGATTTTGGCAATTAATTGATCTTTGACTATTTGTGGTAGATGGGGCCCAGTTGCCTGGGATGGGATGTTGGATGGGATGTGAGTTACCCAGAAGAGAATTCTCCTTCGTATCTGTCTGGTGAGTCTTGCCCACGTGCTCAGGGTTCAGCTGATCACCATATTTGGGGTCAGGAAGGAATTTTTCCCCTGGGCAGATTGGCGAGGCCCTGGGGTTTTTCACCTTCCTCTGCAGCATAGGGCACGGGTCACTTGCTGAAGGCTTCTCTGCACCTTGAAGTCTTTAAACCATGATTTGAGGACTTCAATAGCTCAGACGCAAGTGACAGGTTTATTGCAGGAGTAGGTGGGTGAGATTCTGTGGCCTGCACACAACACTCACCATTAAAGGCATGTGTTCCATATGGCTGATGTCAGGTGTGCAGTCCAGAATAAGAGGGTAATACCTTGCTGACTTAAGATCTCCCACAATCTTCCGTTTGACTTTTGTTGCCAGTAACTGTATGATCTCATTTTGAATTGTTTTCCAAGGCAGTAGTGTATGTACATTTCTTGGGTGATGACACTTCTTAGAAGCTCCTGGAGTACAGCACCAAACTCAGCCATCAGCTCCACAATTTTAAGGCAGTTTCCATTGTTTGGCACATACAGCTGATCTGAAATGCCACGCAGTGCTAGGTTTTAGGTAGCAAGCATTCTCACAATGGCAATGAGCTTTTTCCGAACATTTTGCCAGTAGAGAGAGACGGATGCAATCTTCTCTTGATGCTGATTATCTATGGTGGCCTTTAGCCTTAGTCTCATCTCAAGCTCTTTCCACCTATGGAATGCTCTCTGGTGATTTGCTGCCTTCTCATGGCATGCCAGATTTCTAGCCAGATTTTTCCAGTCCTTTGTTTCTGTAGAACCCAACGTGGCTGGAACATTAGACTGGAAGAGTTTGCAACAAAAACAGTGTGCAGCATTCTTGATTTTTGAATACATAAGTCCTGGCCTCTCCACTTTGTCACCATTGGGGATTTCATGCCAGTAATGTGTTGGATGGAAACTACTATTTTCATTATCTTTTTGGGAACATGAAGTTTTTCACTTGCTGTGGCCCATGCGGTACAAGGAAGTCCCTCAGGCTACTGCTCAAGTGGGTCCACAGTCTTGGATCATGTAGACTTAAGGAACTCAAATCATCATCAGCAGTTTCTTGTGCCTCCACCACACTCTTCTCTGATCCACACTTTTCTTCAGGAACGTGCATGGTTACATCCATTGGAGATGCAGATAGGGACGCTGCAGTAGCTGCCAGGTCACCTGCACTCTGACTAACTGGAAGATCAGGCCTCTCCTCACCACTCACACCCTCACTGGGGCCGGAAGGCTCACCCTGAACATTTGTGTCTACGTATCTCAGGAGAGCTCCTTCCTGCTTAGATGAAGAAAGCAAAAGAAGCTTTTCTCTTTTTCTGAATGCTGCCTCAGAGGGACGTTTTCTTCTTTCACTCATGACTGCTGTTCTGTGCCAGCTATAGTGGCTCTCAAGACTCAGTTGAAGGGGACAAATAGGCAGGCTGGTAGCAGGGTCCGAGTGAGGGAAGATATCAGTGTCTTAAGGGCCTAACTGGCTCCTACTACTTCAGCTGACTTCCTGTTCTCCTCAGGTGGGTTCAGGGAAGCAGCAGGAAACAGGAAGCTCCCTGAGAAGCTGGAGTTAATCAGTCCAGACTCCTGGGGATGATAGAGAGGTACATAAGAGGTTCCTCCTCTCTTTCCCTGCAGTTCCTGGTGCACGGTGACTCCTGTGACCCCTCTAGCCCATTCTGCTGAGCGGCTGAGATCTGGGGGAACAGAAACCCTTTGTTAGAGATGGAAAATCTCTTCACAGGATCACTCTGTGAATGGCGGCCAGATGCCTTCCCTGTGAAATCCCAAATGCGCAGCCCCTTGGATTCACACGGGAGATCTCTGCTCATTCACTGGTCACCCGTGGCTGCAGTCTCTGGTGGGGGGAAGGTAGAGGGGTCTCTGCAGATGGTCCCTTCTACAGTGCCCATAATGGGAAGAGGTTTGGCCTTGTGATGTGAGGCGTGGATCTGAGAGTTAGGGCTCCTGGGTTCTGTGACTCTGGAAGGGGGCGAGGTCTAGTAGGTAGAGCTGGATTGTTGACAATGAGTGAGCGGAGCTTGTGCTGAAGGACCCTGGTTCAATCCCCCCCAATTCCTGTGGTGTCTACATGTGGCCATGACTTTACTTACCTAACAGTGTAGGTTGTTCAGACTATTCCTGGACACATGTCTTACATGTGCTGCTGGCCATCCCTGAGATGTAGGTCCTTCATCCACACAAGGACATGGCATATCAAGGTCAATCCAGCAGCTCCCATCTGGTCTTCACCTCCACAATGGATGGCAAGCCCGAGCCCGACGAGAGAAAGACAGGGTGGTGTTATTCAGGGGAATCTGCTGGAGCTCCTGTATCCCCCACTCCACCTCACTCCCCCGCACGCGAAGGAATTTCCAAAGATACCACGAATCGAAGATGAACAAAGCAGCCAAGATGAGGTCAGTGTGGGTTGATTTACTGAGGAGACTGGTTCTAAGGGAAGAACAGGTTTCTCCCCTGCTCTAGGGAGATTCCCATCGGAAAAGTATCTGATGGCGGGGGTGGGGGCAATGCAAGCCCCCAGCCCCTTGAATGGCAGGAAATCAGGACTCGGGGAGTTAAGGGGTGTCTCTGTCCTGCTGCAGGGAGCAGGCCTGGAGAGCAGAAAGGGCACTAGTGGCGTTGTAGGAAAGACAGTGACTTCTACCTGTGAAGCTTCTTGCAGACACTAGAGTCAAAGATCCTCACACCTCCTTTGAGGATCCTTTTCCCTAGGAATAAAATAAGGAGAATGACGTGTGAAGCCCAGGTCTGGGATCCAGGGAACAGGCAGGATCTCAGCCAGGCTACGCACCAGGAACCTGATCTTTATCCCAAGAACCACAATTACCCAGATGAGGTTTTCTTCCCCATTTTCTTTCAGGTTATTTACTCACAGGATTCATTTGTTTGCTTTGCCATGTTTCCACTCTCTGCATCTGTTCATTGGTTTAAGTAACATTCTTTCAGTTTGTGCTTCTGTTTCCTCTTATTACAGGGTAGCATCTGCTTAGCACCTTCAAAAAATAAACTAAACACAAAATCCTGATTCTACAAGAGGAAAGTTTCTGAGAATTTGGCTGCAGAACTTTAGTGTCTGCATATTTCATTCACTATTGTTTATTCCGGTGCAGGTCTGATGCAATCTGCCCACCCAATAATGCCCCCATGAAGCACAGGGTGCCCTTACAATACCAGTTAAAAGAGAGGAAGAGAGTAGATTAATAGCGGGGAGAAAAAATCCAGTGCATCAGCACTTCTCTGCATCGTTGCAGCACCAGTCCCGGGAGCAATACAGGTTAAAAATCCCCATCGTTCTTTCCTCCTCGAACCACATCCGAGCAGAAAAAGGCCTTCAGACAATTGTTTCCTTACACTCTAAATGGGTGAAATTCAGCCCTGTGCAAACAGCCAGGGAAAGGTCTGTGCATCACAGAGGGTTTAAGTGGTACTTCACTGCACAAGTGCTGTGAGAGGAGAGGACGTGCCCCAAAAACTCTGTGGAGAGTTGGCCGGAGGTAGGCTTTTCCAATTCTGTGTGGAGACCATGCTGCCGAAACCTCTCCAGGTTCGGTTGTGGTGGGCATGCTGCTCTCGGTTCTCCAAAAAAAGAAGTCTGTCACCTGAATAGATGACACTGTGTGGATCCACAATGTCACCAAATACATCACTGATGAAGTGTCGCAAAGGCAGGGGACCGTTAGTTAGCTCAAATGGCATATCAGACAGTTAAAATGTCCATAATGTGCTTTGAAATCTGTCTTCTATTTGTGCCCTGCCTAATGAGTGTTAGATTGTAAATCCTCGCAGATGAAGTTGGATGAACAACTTTTCAGATTTCCTGCGAGCCAACAATTGTGGGATTCCCAGCAGGGGGTTATGATTCCAAATGATCATTTTTTTCAGGGGCTGATTGTCTAGAGAGGTGTAGTAGAGTCCCACATTTCTTCTTCCCCAAAAGGCCCTGGGCACCCCTGGGAAATGCTTATTTGCTCATAAACTCCGAGGACCAGTTTTCAGGCCTGTACGCAGGGAGAGCCACTAATTCTGGTTCCACCAATGTGTAAATACTGGTGAAGGCAACTTTCAACCAAGGTTGCAGGTCAAGAGGTCAGTCATAGTCCTGGTATAGAGGCAACGAGTCCCCATTTCTTTCAAAGGTATCCATGTAATCCGGGTATTGATCAGGAATGCCGGGTGTCTGAGTCAAGAAGGTGGAGTAGGTTCAGGGGCGGAAGCTGGTTCAATGAACCCCCGACATTTTCAGTCATTTCTGTTGCGCAACTCCAGCAGGGACATCATCAGGGGAGGCTTATGTAATGAGGTCATTGTTCACACCTGGTGTGGTGTGACCCTGTTGCATACAGGCCACTTACTTGTGGAGATCCTGCTTTTCTCCAAAAAGTTGCGCCACCTAATGTCACGTACTGCACTTGATAATTAGGCCCAGGGGTTGGAGCACAGGTCGCAGCAAGATGCAGGATTGTGCCGAGGCTAAGAGTGGTACTAGAATCAAGGTCCAGGGACACACCAGGGTCAAAACCGAGATCAGAGTCCATCGACAAAGCAGAAGCAGAACCAGAGCCAGAGTCTAAATCCATGCCAAAGGTTGTAGCCGGAGAGTCAGAGAGCAAAGATCAGCCAAGTCAATGTCAAGCCAGAGTCCAGATATAGGCCAAGGGTCAAAGTCGGGTAGCCAATGTCTGAGTGCTTGAGGAAAATCAGGAGGAGAAGGCAATGCTGGAGTGGGTGGGTGGAGGGCCTGGAGCGGGGCTAGAGAAGGGCAAGGAGAATATGGAATCAGGATGAGTAGCCAACACCTGGAGCTAAGAAGGGTCACGCCAAAGTCATAATCAGAGACCGGAGCCAAGGGTCAAGCCAGAGTCAACAGTGAAAAACCGGAGGAGAGGGCAGGACAGGGTGGTCATGCAGGCGGGAACCAGGATGACTTACAGGTTCTCCTAGGCTCTGCCCAGCTGAATCCCTAGAGACCCTCATGGGGGGGGGGGGGTCTCCCTTTCTAGGAATAAATGGAGAGCAAGATGTCAAAGATGTCTCTGACTCTGGGATCCAAGCCAAGGGGTGCTACCACCCAGGCATTGTGATAGGACCCCATCACCCTCCCTGTTCATTTCACACTCAGAGACCCCCCTAGCAGGAGGGCAGAATAAAGGGCAGAAAGTGAAGTTGCCTCTGGGGGAAAGGGACTAGCCTAGGACCCAGTTCAGTTCCCAGATCTACCCCCAGGAGTGTGTGACCAGGATCTCAGCCCTTCCTCTGTGTCTCATACCCCACCTCCCAGATGGGGAGGATCCTTCCTTGCCCCAAGGTGCTAGGGGGGAGTTTCCTTTGTGGATGGGAAGGATTCAGATACCATGTGTGTGTCTTGGGCCCCAGGTGGGGGATGGTCAGACATTCACTGCAACAGGGTGACATGGGCCATGGGGAGGTCTGAGCAGTGATGACAGGGGAGGGGCTCCACATCGGCCACCCCTCCCAGACTGCAATGGTTACTGAGGATAACCCCTGGTCCTGAGGATGCTCCCATTTCTGGGCCAGCCCCACGGCCCTGACAGCTTGATGCTTCTGAAACTGGCCTCTGGGCATGGGGGAGGGACCGTATCTGGCCTGGCCCCAGCTCCAGGGATCTGGGTGGGACATGGTGACAAGAGCGAGGTGCTCGGCCTCGGTTTCTCTCAGTGCTGTGGGGTTTATGCCCACTCCCCCCAGCTGTTCTCCTCCAGGCCCAGTGAGAAATAGGACTACCTGCGGCAGGGAGTGGGAGCTTCTGGACTTGGGAAGGGGGGGCCCTTCAAGTCTGTCCCATGGAGCACAGCCCCTGTAGTGCTTTGGGCACCTGATGCAAGCACCAGATATAGAAGAGGTGGGCCATTATCGTCGCTGCAACCTCCTCCTGCTGAAAGGGAACAAGAATGAGTCAGAGATTCTGACATACATGGCAATGAAGGACATTAACAGCAAAGGGAACCAGCAAAATTTCCACCCCAACTTTCCCCACGTCTGAGGGATGGATTCTCTCACTCAACCCCCGAGACTACATCTTGTCTCCTCCCTAGTGACCTCCAACCCCTCTCCCACCGTTGCGGAATGAACTCCTGTCCCCTTCCTCTCAGCCCCACCGGGAGAGCTGTTCTACCTTCCAAACCAGCCGGGGATTAATCTCCGCTCTCCAGAATCCCCTCAGCCCCCTCTCCCCATCCAGCTGAGGGGCTGGAAGGCTCTGGGCAGTAGTGCTGTGGGGTGAGAGGACACCTTTCCCAAGGGGCCCACCCTTATTGTTAAGATGACGCCTTGGACAGTAGCTGAGGGGAATGGGGCACTTCAGCAGTCTCTGCTGACTGACTCCTCCAGTTCTCCCAGAGCAGGTGGTGGCTGGGATAACATGATACTAGGGCCCTAGGAACCAGCCTGAGGACTGGAGGGGTATGAAAGGCTCACAGGGGGAGTTGGCAGCCCCTAGCATGAGCAATAGCAGCGTGTCATGTTGATGTGACACCTGTTTGGAAATAGCCAAGCTGGGTCTGCTCTGCTTTGAGCTGCTCAAGGGAGAAGCTGGCTCCTAGCAACAGCACCTGCCTGGGTTCATCCTCTCCTTGCTCCCAGGTCAGCACATGGGGATGGGATGGGAGTGACTGTCAATGGCCTGGAGGTGAAAGGCCCTAAAGTCCCTCCCCAATTGATCCTTCTTTAGTTACCTCATTCCCTATCAGCTGGCCAACTTCCCCCAGGATGGAATATGTCAGCACCAGCCCAGCCTGGGTAACACAGAGCTGGGGGTCATGGATGGCCAGAAGCACCACCTGGAGGAAAGATCTTTTCTGGCCTTCCATTAAGATCTCTCCAAAGACCTAAAACCAACAGCACCAGAGCCCTTGTCAATTGCCCAGAACCAGGACAAATCCCTTTAGCATCTCACAAGGTGGATAAGAGACCTGGGGCAGCCAATCTTTGGGGTCCCATGGACCATGGAACCCCCCCTTCAGTAAGAGGTTCAGGCACTGAGGAATAGCTCTTTCTGGAGCAGGATTCACCACAGGTGCCATGACAGGCTGGGAACTTGTCTGCGCGCTCTGGATCCCAGTTCAAAATGACAACAAAGGACCCCTACTGCTCCCAGCAGCGCTATTTCCTGTAGCTCACCTGCTAGATGTTAGGGGCCTTTTCGGTCTGCTTCCGTTCCTGCTCCTCATCAACAATCCCACGAGCGTCACCTACGGTGCTGTCATGAATATAAAGGGAAGGGTAAACCCCTTTAAAATCCCTCCTGGCCAGAGGAGAAATCCTCTTACCTGTAAAAGGTTAAGAAGCTAGGATAACCTCGCTGGCACCTGACCAATATGACCAATGAGGAGACAAGATACTTTCAAAAGCTGGGAGGAGGGAGAAAAACAAAGGGTCTGTGTCTGTCTGGGTGATGCTTTTGCCGGGGACAGAACAAGAATGCTTGTGGCACCTTAGAGACTAACCAATTTATTAGTCTCTAAGGTCCCACAAATACTCCTTTTCTTTTTGTGAATACTGACTAACAGGGCGGCTAATCTGAAACCAGAACAGGAATGGAGTCTTAGAACTTAGTTAGTAATCTAGCTAGGTATGTGTTAGATTATGATTTCTTTCAATGACTGAGAAAATAGCTGTGCTGAATAGAATGAATATTCCTGTCTGTGTGTCTTTTTTGTAACTTAAGATTTTGCCTAGAGGGATTCTCTATGTTTTGAATCTAATTACCCTGTAAGGTATCTACCATCCTGATTTTACAGAGGTGATTCCTTTTTACTTCTATTAAAAGTCTTCTTGTAGGAAAACTGAATGCTATTTAATTGTTCTAAGATCCAAGGGTTTGGGTCTGTGGTCACCTATGCAAATTTGTGACGATATTTATCAAACCTTCCCCAGGAAGTGGGGTGCAAGGGTTGGAAGAATTTTTTGGGGAAAAACGTGTCCAAACTACTTTTTTCAGGAACCCAGATAAAGTTTGGTGGTGGCAGTGGAAGTCCAGGGGCAAAGGGTAAAATACTTTTTACCTTGGGGAAATTTTAACCTAAGCTGGTTAAAGTAAGCTTCAGAGGTTTTCATGCAGGTCCCAACATCTGTACCCTAGAGTTCAGAGTGGGGAAGGAACCTTGACAGGTGCCGTGATTCAGCCCAGAAAAGGAGCTCAGTGTCCCTCACCCGACGCCCAGGACAGGTGCAGGTCAGGTTCTGCTCCCTGACTCACCATGGTGCCTGGCAAACTCCACACCCTGCCTGTGCTTCCAGAGGTACAGGGAATCCAACAAGGACCTGTTCCAGCACTTGCTGGTGTGAGCTTCCCAGCTCACTGACCCAGGGGCTCCCCTCTCAGACACTAGGGTGTCAACCAGGGAGACAGTGAGCAGAGCCAGATTCCTGGAGATACAATCCTCTGTTAACTCAACCCCCCGAGGGGATCCCTTTTATGCTACGTAACCATGGATCCATGCAACACACACAAGTCTGGACTATTAGCAAGGCTCCAACCCAACCCAGGGTCCTCAGCCTCTTGCAGCTGAACAGTCTCTGCTGGAAATAAGTATCCAAGAATATCAGGGTTGGAAGGGACCTCAGGAGTTGATCTAGTCCAACCCCCTGCTCAAAGCAGGACCAATCCCCGACTAAATCATCCAGTGAATTTTTGCCCCAGGTCCCTAAATGGCCCCCTCAAGGATTGAACTTAGAACCCTAGGTTTAGCAGGCAATGCTCAAACCACTGAGCTATCCCTCCCCCTCCATAACACACTCACTGCAGGGGGAGACAGCTCCACACCTGAGGTACTGAAATGCACCGGCAGAGAGACCTTACCTCTTCGACACTGGCCATGTTCCTCGAGGCCAGGCTCTCGGTGTCTTGCATCCAGTCCTGACACCACAGATCACTCGCCACTCTGATGTTCAGCCCTGGGGGACAAAGTCACACCCATTGGGGAGGTTTGGCATCCAGCTTTAGTGCCTGTTTCCTTCTTTATCCTTTCCTGGGTGAACACTGGCTGGGGTCCTCATGGCATCCATGGCCCAATGGACTCGCAGGGTCCCCACCAGGTGGTTAATACCTCAAGGGGGATTTGTCTCATTCATCACAGTAAACATGTGCCTGTTAATGGTGGAATCTAATACTGAGACCCCCCCACACACACACTCACTCAGGATCTGGCCCTAGCTACCCAATTGGTGACATCCAACAAGCTTTGTGTCTTTCCCCCGCCCTCATGATGGCTCTTTCCCTCCATGTGTCTCAATAGCTCCGTTCCTGTCCCTGCACCAGCTGGCAGCCCCCTGGTGAGCTCATTTCCCAGGACTGGGTGACAGAGCCAGGCTCTGAGGTAAAGCAGCCAATTTCCCTGGCATGTTCGTCCCCTTCCTCTCTTTCTGAATTAGGGAGATGCATGTGAGTCATCATCTAAGCTGGGGTCAGTCTCAGAGGAAGGAACTTCTTTCTGTAAGGGAAAGAAATGGAGGTAAAAAAGAAAAGAAAAAGAAAGAAATGGAGCCTGCCCATAGGAGAGCGAAGGAGGCTGAAAAAAGAAAAGAAAAGGAGGCAAAGGAAAAAGAAATGGAGGTGAGGAAAAAAGAAAGGAAGCATGCTGAGGAGGAGAGGGAAAAAGAGAGGAAGCCTGCACTGGAGATGGAGAAGGCAAAGACTCAGCAGAATATACTAAATAACCCTAACAATCCACATATGGCAGCAACTATGTCCACAGTATAATGAATCCAGTGATATTGCTGAATATTTTCTCACCTTTGAGAGACTGTGTACACTCCATCAAATTCCTGAACCTCACAAGATGACCACGTTGGCAGAAAAATTGACTGGAAGATCTCTGGACATATTCGATAAGATGCTGAATGAGGAGGCTTTGAACTATAATAAATTCAAGGATTTGGTTTTAAAACAATTTCAAGTTACACCTGAAACTTACAGAGTAAAATTTAAAGCCCTTAAAAGAGGACCTGGACTAAGTAATGTGGCTTATGTAAGCCAGATAACAGATCTGTTTGATAAATCATAGCATAGAAGAGTTGGAAGGAACCTTGGGAGATTATCTAGTCCAAGCCCGACTCAAAGCAGGATGAATCCCCAGTTTTTGCCCCAGATCCCTAAATGGCCCCCTCAAGGATTGAACTCACAACCCTGGGTTTAGCAGGCCAATGGTCAAACCACTGAGCTATACCTCCCCCCCAATGGCTCAACGGATGGGATGTAACTAGCTTTGGAGGAATACGGGATTTGATAATACAGGAGCAATTCTTGAATATGTCCAAGGATGATAGAACACAGTGGTTATGGGATTAAAAAATGGACTCAACAGGAAGTCTTGCTTCTTATGCTGATCAATACAAGCAGTCCCAGACTGCCAGACAGGCGGGGCAAACCAACACAAAACAGGTGGAGGGAGGAGAGAGGAACAATCCTGGTCGCAGTTGGAGCGGATACCAGAAGGGACACCCTCTGACCACACCCTACTACCGGTGGCAGCCCAAGGCCCCAACTACACCCCAAGGAACACTCCAGACACCTTATCGTCCTGCCACACTGTTCTACAGCAATCCACCTCCACCCAGTGACCAGTCAGCTTGGCGATGTTTTAAATGTAACAAGCCAGGGCATGTAAAGGCCAACTGCCCAAAGAACCCCAACAAATTACAGTTCACCAAAATCACACCAGAGGTCCTCAGGCAGAGATGCCTCCCAGATACCCTTGGAGTGGAGGGAAATTGTGAGTGTGGGCGGGAAGAAGGTCACTGCGTGGAGGGACACTGGAGCACAAGTGACGGCTATCCATGTTTCCTTAGTGGACCCGAATTTAAATGACACAGAGGTCCAAGTGACGATTTAACCCTTCAAGTCAAACTCTTTTGACTTGTCTACAGCCAAGTTGCTGGTCCAATACAAGGGCTGGTCAGGAACGTGGACTTTTGCAGTCTATGATAATTATCCCATCCCCATGCTGTTGGGGGAAGACTTGGCCAATCATGTGAAGCAGGCCAAGAGGGAGGGAGTGGTCACCCGCAGCCAGACTAAGCAAGCTCTCATGCCTAGCTCTGTTCCGGAGACTTCTACCAGGACCCGCTCAAAGGTGATGGACACGCACCCCATACCTAAGTCTGCAACAGCAGTAGTGAATCCAGTCAGAGAGACCCAGAAGGAGCCAGTCCCAGAACCAGAACCAGGGGAACAACCAGAACCAGACCCATTGCCAGCACTGAATCCAATACTTGCAACCCCAATGCCAGAGGGCACCACCGAACCTGAACCGGCAGCAGCCCATAACCCTGCACAAGAGGGTCAGCTGGAGCCTGAACCCCAACATAATGCACGAGTGAAGAGTGGTTCACAGTCAACGAAAACAGCTCCATCACCTGCAATGCTTCCAGAGGGACAAAGCCCAGGTCCACAATCCAATAAGAAACTGATGTCTCCAGATCAAAGCCTCCAGAGAGCTTGGACGGCGGCATGAAGCAACCCACCACCTCTCAGCTCTTCTAATAGATCCAGGTTTGTTGTAAAAAAAGAACTTTTATACAAGGAAACTCTTTCTGGTGGACACCAAGAAAACTGGCATCCTCGGAGACAGTTGGTAGTTCCAACTAACTCCCGGGTAAAGATATTAAGTGTAGCCCATGATCATCCTAGTGGCCATGCTGGGGTGAACAGAACCAAAAACCATTTGGGAAAGTCGTTCCACAAGGAGGGAATGGGCAATAACATTTCTACCTATGTCCGGTGTTGTGAGGTATGCCAAAGAGTGGGAAAACCCCAAGACCAGGTCAAAGCCCCTCTTAAGCCACTCCCCATCATTAAGGTTCCATTTCAGCAAGTAGCTGTAAATATTCTGGGTCATTTTCAAAAAAAGACACCCATAGGAAAGCAGTACATACTAATTTTCATGGATTTTGCCACCTGATGACCAGAAGCAGTAGCTCTAACCCACACCAGGGCTAAAAGTGTGTGCCAGGCACTAACAGACATTTTTGCCAGGGTGAGTTGGCCCTCCGACATCCTTACAGATGCAGGAACTAATTTCCTGGCAGGAACTATGGAAAACCTTTGGGAAGCTCATGGGGAGAACCACTTGGTTGCCACCCCTTACCACCATCAAACAAATGGCCTGGTGGAGAAGTTTAATGGAACTTTGGGGGCCATAATACATAAATTCGTAAATAAGCACTCAAATAATTGGGACCTAGTGTTCTAGCAGTTGCTCTTTGCCTATAGAGCTGTACTCCATCCCAGTTTAGGAGTTTCACCATTTGAAATTGTATATGACAGCAAGTTTAAGGGGCCATTACAGTTGGTGAAGCAGCAATGGGAGGGGTTTACACCTTCTCCAGGAACTAACATTCTGAACTTTATAACCAACCTACAAAACACCCTCCGAACCTCTCTAGCCCTTGCTAAAGAAAACCTACAGGATGCTCAAAAAGAGCAAAAACTCTGGTATGATAAACATGCCAGAGAGCGTTCCTTTAAAGTAGGGGACCAGGTCATGGTCTTAAAGGCTCTCCAGGCCCATAAAATGGAAGCATCTTGGGAAGGGCCATTCACAGTTCAGGAGCACCTGGGAGCTGTTAATTATCTCATAGCATTCCCCACCTCCAACCAAAAGCCTATGGTGTATCATAGTAATTCTCTAAACCCTTTTATTCCAGAGAATTAAAGGTTTGTCAGTTTACAGCCCAGGGAGAAGATAACGCTGAGTGGCCTAAAGGTGTCTACTATGAAGGGAAAAGTGCTGGTGGTGTGGAAGAGGTGAACCTCTCCATGACCCTTGGGCGTATGCAGCGACAGCAGATCAAGGAGCTGTGCACTAGCTACGTGCCGACGTTCTCAGCCACCCCATGACTGACTGAATGGACATACCACTCCATTGACACAGGTAATGCTCACCCAATTAGAGCCCAGCCTTACTGGGTGTTTCCTCAAGCTAAAACTGCTATAGAACAGGAGATCCAGGATATGCTACAGATGGGGGTAATCCACCCCTCTGGCAGTGCATGGGCATCTCCAGTGGTTCTAATTCCCAAACCAGAAGGGGAGATATGTTTTTGCGTGGACTACCGTAAGCTAAATGCTATAACTAGCTGTCAAGGTTCCTTCCCCACTCTGAACTCTAGGGTACAGATGTGGGGACCTGCATCAAAACCTCCTAAGCTTACTTTTACCAGCTTAGGTTAAAACTTCCCCAAGGTACAAACTATTTTACCTTTGCCCTTGATCTTATCGCTGCCACCACCAAACTTCTGACAGGGTTATAATTTGGAAAGAGTCCGTTTGGAAATGTCTTTCCCCCCAAAATCCTCCCAAACGTTACCCACCCCCCCTTTTTGGGGAAGGTTTGATAAAAATCCTCACCAATTTGCATAGGTGACCACAGACCCAAACCCTTCGATCTTAAGAACAATGAAAAAAGCATTCAGATTCTTAAAAGAAAAAATTTAATAGAAGAAAAGTAAAAAGAATCACCCCTGTAAAATCAGGATTGTAAATACCTTACAGGGTAATTAGATTCAAATCATAGAGAACCCCTCTAGGCAAAACCTTAAGTTACAAAAAGACACAAAAACAGGAATATCCATTCCATTCAGCACAGCTTATTTTTCTCAGCCATTTAAAGAAATTAGAATCTAATGCATATCTAGCTAGATTACTTACTAAGTTCTAAGACTCCATTCCTGTTCTGTCCCTGGCAAAAGCATCACACAGACCGAGAGAGAGAGAGGCTTTGTTTCTCAATCCCCCCAGCTTTTGAAAGTATCTTGTCTCCTCATTGGTCATTTTGGTCAGGTGCCAGCGAGGTTATCCGAGCTTCTTAACCCTTCACAGGTGAAAAGGTTTTTCCTCTGGCCAGGAGGGAGTTTAAAGGTGTTTACCCTTCCCTTTATATTTATGACACTAGCCCAAACAACTATCCAATGCCACACACAAATAAAGAATTGAAGAAACTGGGACTGGCCCAGTTCATCCCTATCTTGGACTTAACACAGGGGTACTGGCAGGTACCACTAAATAAATCCGCTGAGAAAAGGTCAGCCTTCATCACACATATCGGGCTGTATAAATTTAATATGCTCCCTTTCAGACTACAGAATTCACCCACCACCTTCCAAAGACTTGTAGATGGTCTTCTAGTGGAATTGGAAAGATATGCAGTTGCCTACCATGACAATGTGGCCATATTTTTGGATTCCTGGGCAAAACACCTGGAACAGCTACAAAAAGTCTACGAGTGCATAAGGGAGGCAAAACTAACTGGTAAGGCTAAAAAGTGTCAAATAGGCTAAACAGAGTAACTTACCTTGAACATCAGGTGGATCAAGAAAATATCAAACCCTTACAGGCCAAAGTGAATGGTATCCAAAAGTGGCCTGTCCCAAAGTAAAAAAAAAAACAGGTTCAATTCTTCTTAGGTTTGGCCGGATATTACAGGCGATTTGTACCACAATACAGCCAAATCGCCAATTTCAAGTTACACCTAAAACTTAAAAAGTAAAATTTCAAGCCCTTAAAAAAGGGCCTGAACTAAGTAATGTGGCTTATGTAAACCAAACAACAAATCTGTTTAATAAATGGCTCAAAAAATGGGCTGTAATTAACTTTGAAGGAAATGTATATTCCTGTTTTTGTGTCTTTTTGTAACTTAAGGTTTTGCCTAAAGAAATTCTCTGTTTTAAATCTAATTACCCTGTAACGTATTTACCATCCTAATTTTCAAAGGTAGTTCTTTTACCTTTTCTTTAATTAAAATTATTCTTTTAAAAACCTAATTAATTTTTCATGGTTCTTAAAATCCAAGGGTTTGGCTCTGTGTTCACCTGTACCAAATGGTAAAAATCATTATTAAGCCTTCCCCAGGAAAGGGGGTGTAGGCTTTGGGGAAACATCTCCAAGTGGTCTCTTTCCCTGTCCTTTGTTTAAAACTCTTGGTGGTGGCAGCATACTGTTCAAGGACAAGGCAAAGTCTGTACCTTGGGGAAGTTTTTAACCTAAGCTGGTAAAAATAAGCTTAGGGGGTCTTTCATGCAGGTCCCCACATCTGTACCCTAAAGTTCAGAGTGGGGAAGAAGCCTAGACAGGCTGTTACTAGTCCCCCACCACCCCTTTCCTTCCCCCCATCCCCTGCATCTCCCCTCACCTGCAAAAAGGGAACCTTCAGCCTCAGGGCTGTCAGACCCTACAGAGGGGCTTCTGGCCCTTCGGGTGTAGATGGAACTGCTGGTCCCCGTGCCAGAGTCACCCAGCTCCTGCTCTAGGCTGGCTGGGGGTTCCTTAGTGGCCAGGCTCGTGGATGGGTCCGGCTGGGCACTGGGGTGCGGCTCCTGGCTCCTCTGCTTCCTGTAAAGGAAGCCGCAGAGCCACCTTGCCCAGCTCCCGCCCTCTCCTGGGTCCCTCCTTCAGAGCATCATCCTGGGACACCTCCATTTGGGACCAGAAGGTGCCTCAGGGCATGCTAAGGGAGCTGGTCTCTTCATCTTCCTCCAGAAGGCCAGGGAGCTCCTCCTCCTCGCCTGGCCACTGATTTCTTCCCCGCCCGTGGGGACAGAGGGGCCACTCTCCTCCTGGGCAAGCCAGCCACTGCTTCCCATTGGCTACAGAACCACCAGCCCGGCCTTTCTCCTCAGCATCCCCTTCAGCCTCTGCATCCTGGGACTGAGTGGGGAGCATCCGTGAGTCTGGGTTCAAGGCAGCCTCTCATTAACATGCCTGCCTGTTCCTCCGTCCACTTCCCCTCCGCTGAGGCACTTTCTCCTCAGCACACACCCCACCCCAGGGCATGGGGGCTGCTGTCCACACCCACTGGCAGCAGCTCACAGCACAGGCTGCTCCTAACGTTCTCCCTCACAAATAAGAAAAGGAGTACTTGTGGCACCTTAGAGACTAACCAATTTATTTGAGCATAAGCTTTCGTGAGCTACAGCTCACTTCATCGGATGTATACTGTGGAAAATATAGAAGATGTTTCTTTTTACACACACATCATGAAAAAATGGGTGTTTATCACTACAAAAGTTTTTCTCTCCCCCACCCCACTCTCCTGTTGGTAATAGCTTATCTAAAGTGATCACTCTCCTTACAATGTGTATGATAATCAAGGTGGGCCATTTCCAGCACAAATTCAGGGTTTAACAAGAACGTCTGGGGGGCGGGGGTTAGGAAAACAAGGGGAAATAGGTTACCTTGCATAATGACTTAGCCACTCCCAGTCTCTATTCAAGTCTAAGTTAATTGTATCCAATTTGCAAATGAATTCCAATTCAGCAGTCTCTTGCTGGAGTCTGGATTTGAAGTTTTTCTGTTGTAATATCGCAACTTTCATGTCTGTAATCGCATGACCAGAGAGATTGAAGTATTTTCCACAGTATGCATCCGATGAAGTGAGCTGTAGCTCACGAAAGTTTATGCTCAAATAAATTGGTTAGTCTCTAAGTACTCCTTTTCTTTTTGCAAATACAGACTAACACGGCTGTTACTCTGAAATCCCTCACCAATGGAGCCCTGTGACACCAGGAGAGTCTCGTCCTTTCAGATCAGTGCGGCTCTCTGTTAGTTTGGAGAAGCAGCTTCCTCCACCCCAGTAGGCCCCGCTCCCTCCCAGGCCAGGGAAAGAGCAGCACCTGGACAGTCCCCAGCAAAAGTTTACAAGGTGCCAATCCTGGGAGGGAACAGTCGCCCTCAGTTCCCACTGATTTCACTGATTGCGGTTGTGGGTGTTCAGCACCTGGCAGGTTCTGCCCTCCCCAAAGACTCTCAACATGGGGAACAGTCTCTTGCAAGGGAACGGCTGGGGGTCCTCTTGCTGGGCCATTCCCAGCACCCTGGGGATGGCTCTGGAGAACTCCACTCACTTGCTCTAGATGGGAAAGCTCTGGGTAGCAGATACTCACCGATGCTTAGTCTCTTGCCCTCCTCCTCAATCTTCTGCACCGAGGTGGGCTGGAAAGGGTGCTGCCCAATGCCCTGGCAGCAGGGCAGGGGGTAGAAGAATGGAGATCAAAAGTGGCTGTGAAAAGAAGATGATGTTTTATTGCCAGGGGATGGATAAACCCAGGCTAACAAGAGGGGGTTCACAACACTGACCTACGGCCAGCAGCACACCTCCCATCTCCTGGTCTCCTCGTACCTCAAGCACATTCCTGAAGCGTGATGACCCAAGGGCTGTAGGGGAGTGTCCCCAGCCCCACTGATGGAAACAGAGGCCTGGGCAGGAGAAGCCACTGCTTCAGGGTCACGAAGGGAGTCAGGGATAGAGCCAGGGATGGCGCCTTTGTCCAGGCTCCCACACTAACCACTAGAGGAACACTCCCTTCTCGAGCTGGGAAGTGCCAGTGGGACTCGATTCCCAGTCTCCCTGGCTCTGAGTGTGACCTGTTGTCGTGACTGAGGCAGGGGTTTGGGAGTCTGGACTCCTGGCTTTCATTGGTAATTTTCCTCTATTCCCAGTCTCCCTGGCTCTGAGTGTGATCTATAGAGGTGGTGGAGTCTTCATCCTTAGAGATTTGTATGACCCAGCTTGACAAAAAAACCCATCTATTTTAAATTAAGAGAGAAATTTATGACAATCTCTTAAATAATTTAAATAGAAGAGGAAAAATAACATGAAGTGGAATATGTTCACTGCCAAGTTTTAAAGACAGTCACACCACTGATGTGATAGCTAAGGCCCTGGAAGCAAAGTTAGCTGAAACACTAACCCAGCTTTGGACAGCAATAGCTTCCTTGGAAGGTGCAGAAAATATTGTCTTCCTTCCAGTTTATTCAAAGAGTTCAGTTCAATGACTAGTTCGTTGAAATTCAAGAAAGCCATTGGGAGTTCACAAAACAGGCAAACTTCTTTTCCTCCCTCAATCTATGGATAAAAACTAGGTGTGAGGGGATGGATCTACAAGATCCTAAATCTAGAATCATGTGGAGACCAGAACGTATCATTTCAGTTCACTAACCACCCTTCAAATTTCCTTTGCTTAAGAAATCCGTTTTAAATGCAAAATATTTTCATACAACTTTTTTTTCTTATGCTTCTCTTTCTAGCTCTAGCATGACTTTGGTGTGTGACCAAAGAAAGGTCACTCCTTTTCTCTCTCCCTCTGCATCATGGGGATGGAGAAAACTCTCTAAATCCAATAAGGCAAGAGATTTGAGCATGTCAGGCATATTAGAGTCCTTGTGCACTAAAGGACAATGAGTGATGTTTGGGGCAACAACCCCGATGGATTTGATACTTGTCCCCCATTCCAAAGCCAGTAACACATGTCTGTATTTTCAGTCATGAATTAGACATTCTCAACACCCCTCTGTCTCCCGCAGCCCTCAGGTGTTCCTTGGATTATGGAGGCTTGGTTGCTAAGAGGACTGGAATTTTTCTACTGGCTTCCTGGGTGTTCCTAGCCAGTGAGGTTCTCAGTCTGGCCTCTGAGGCCCACACCCCCAGATACAAAAGATCAGGATGGATTGATTTTACTCCAAGTTTTTGTATTTGTATTTTTGAATTATTTTCCTAATGAAAGATTGATTCTCATAAAATTTGTAGAGCTGGCAGATGACAGAACAAGGAGCAATGATCTCAAGTTGCAGTGGGGAAGGCTTGGATACAAAGGAAAACCTTTCTCACTGGGAGGGTGGTGATGCCTTTGAATCTGCTAGGATAGAGTCCCCCATCTTCTACTTAGAGCCTATGTTTTTCTTACCTTCTACACAGATAACAATTTCTTTCCACAAAATCCAGATTGAAATTATAAAAAAAGTCCCAGAGAATCTCCTCCACACCAACCGTCTCTTGGTCCTCACCGAGAGACCACGAGATGGAGGCTTGCTGCAGCAAGGCTACAGGGGTCTCCGAGGTTCCCCCTGCCCCGCATCCCTGTCCTGCCAGGCTGCTGTCAAGGGAGCTTTGTGAGGTCACAGCCGCCTCATCATCTTTGCCCAATGGGCTGAGTTCCTGCCAAAGGCCTTTGTGAAGTCACTGCCACACTCACCTTTCCCTTGCAGGCCTGATGTCTGCCCTGGCCAGCCAGGATGGATGTTTGAGCTGCACCGTGGATCACCCCACTTGCTCATTATTGATTCTAGGGAGCAAGCAGGCCACTCAGTAAAACAGCAGAGTCTATTCCTCACTCCACACTGGGTTTCCCATACAGATATAGATTGTGAAACTATTTGATCTCCTAATCCAGCCTCTATTTCACTGGCTATGAAATTTCACACACTTACCACCATATTAAGCCCAATTGCTTGTAATTCATGAAAAGGCACCTTCCAGAATGATAACCAGTTGTGAGGTGAGGACACCAGGAAACAGAGAATCCACCTCTTCCCTGGGTAATTTGTTCCAGTGGTTAGTCTCCCTCACTGTCATAAATGTTTGCCTTACGTCACATTTAAATTTCTCTGGTTTCAGCTGACAGCCGTTAGTTCTTGTTGTGCCTTTCTTGGCTACAGTGAATTAGCCCTGCCCTGTGAAATCTGATTTCCTCAGCCAGGAGAACTGAGTAGGGTCCTCCTAGCTGTTTGTCTGCTGGGTTGGGGATATCAGATGCACCAGAGGCATGCAGAAGTGAATGCACTGCATCAGCCGGGCGTTGGGCTCAGGGGTTTGGTCTTTGCAACTTCTGCCCCAGCCACGTCTCTGGGTTCCCGGGTTCAGGACTTCTGACCCCCATGGCTGCAGCCAGGGCTGGGGTGTAGAGCTCAGGACTTTCATGCCCCTACCCACTCCTGCCAGCACTCTGGGTGCCTGTGCTCAGGGCTTCTTCCCATCATCTGCAGCTGGAGCTCAGGGCGTCCTTTGCAGTTCCTTCTGGAGCTCAGGGGTCCATTTTTTTCTGGATGACCCCAAATTGGCCCTTGCTTTAATTTGCCAGGTAGGAGCCCCCAGTTGAGATGCTCCCAGCAACAGGGATCCACCTCCACATCTGGAAACCTCCTCTAACTTCAGGAAGATTGTTGGCTACTGAACTCAGAGCCCAGGTCTGAAGGCAGCACAGAAGTGAGCATGGCAATGCTGTGACAGCCCCCCCCCCCCCACAACAACCTCTGAACTCCCCCATGATCCCATTTTGGTCGGGACTCCCACCAAACGAAATGTCATTGAGAGGAATGTGTTCCCAAGGGATGTGTCCATTTCAAGGAATCAACATTTCCCAGCTGAAAAAAGTGTTCTGCTGGAAAACTTTCAATGTTTTTCAGAGGGGCAGCCCTGTTAGTCTGTATCAGCAAAACAATGAGGAGTCCTTGGGGCAGCTTAGAGATGAACACATTGATTTGGCATAAGTTTCATGGGCCAGAACCCACTTTATCAGATGCGTGGAGTGGAAAATACAGTAGCAGGTATAAATACACAGCACATGAAAGGATGCGTGTGGCCTTACCAAGTGGAAGGTCAGTCTAATGAGACAATTGAATTAAGAGTAGGATACCAAGGGAGGAAAAATCACTTTTGTCATGGTAATGAGGGTGGCACATTTCAAACAGTTGACAAGGAGGTGTGAGTAAGAGTAGAGGGAAATTAGTAGGGGGGAAGTTAGGACCTTTGGCTGCAGAATTTTATTTCATTTTTTAATGAGATTGTGTCTTTTATGTTTTGTGGCACACAAGCAGAGAAGATAGAGAAACATAAAATATTCTTGCTGGAACTTGCAATGTCTCGCTAATTTGTTTCTTAAGACCAGAACACTAACACACAAGAACTCCAAAATCAGAAGGAGAGAAGCTACCTATAACAGAGAGGCACAATTCACTGGGTACCTGCTGACTGACTGCTGCTGAGCCCCCACTGAGCTGCCTAGCATGCATGCGTGACCAAAATTTAAAGTCACAGTATTCAATTTTAACACAACCACAAATACACCAGAGCATCCAAATTTTCTGTTTTACAAGGTCTCTCCTTGTTTTGGAACACTGAGTTCTAAACATGACATGGGGAATTTAAATCAAATTTCAGCTACTAATTTGCATGTGTGTGGAACAATCACTCATGCACATTCAGTGTTATGTTGTTGGTTTCTTTAGAATATTTGGGGAATCAGGAGCACTGGGAAAGCCTATTTTCCTCCCCCCCCACACACACAAACACAGTGCACATTTGCTGCCCACTGGTGCTGCCTGAGCAGTAGCATTGTGACATCAGAGATAATCCACCACTCAGCACTCCCTGCCTCCAGCTCCTTGTCACACCTGGGGAGAATGACTAGCCCCTGGCTGCCATGGCAACAGCTACCTTTGACAACTGATTGCCCCCTTCTTACCAGAACATCATCACAGAAAGGAAGTTTGTAATGAAACAGGACCAGATTTGGCTAAGCAGGACAGTCTCCTGTTGTGCTCATTTGGGTTTGTACTGTGGTATTGTACAGTGTTTCTTTTCAAAGAGAAATTGTTTGCTACTTTCCTTAGTAAAGGCTAGGTGAAAATAAGATGCAAAATTCCAGCTCTTTTTCTTGGATATTGTTTATCTGCTTCTTACAAATTGAGGACTAGAGCTTACAACTTTCACTGAAACTGAAGTTGCATAAAATGGGTTTTATTTTAATACTGTTTAATTCAACTACTTTCTATACTCTGATCAACACAGCACTGAGAGGTGAAAAGGGACCTTCACAAAGATAAGGATGGCAATAAAATATATACTGAAAACAACAGATGAGTAAGAGCTTCATTGTTTAAACAACACTTATATAATAGATTTTCTTTCTATTAAAAAACTAAGAAAAATTAACATACCCAAAACCCTTCATTTAACATTTTTAGATTAGCTTTCATCTATAAATTATACCATCAAATAATTAGGAAATAGAAAGTCAAGGTTTTAAGAAGGATTGAGAGGTTACACAGTTTAGGGCATTCTCAGGTTAGCAAATGTCCAAATAAGTGTTGCCTTGGCACCCTTAATTCAGTCATCTTGTGCCTTTGCATGATGATGCAGATTTTAATTATATGATCCCACGTTATTTTTTCCCTCAGAACCCTTAAGTAACTGTTAAGGTTAAAAAGTGTCAAAGAGGCCTAAACAGCGTGACTTACCTTGGACACCAGGTGGGTCAAGGAACTATCAACCTCCGTCAAGCCAAAGTGGGTGCTATCCAAAAGTGGCCTGGCCCAAAGTCAAAGAAACAGGTCCAATCCTTCTTAGGCTTGGCCGGATATTACAGGCGATTTGTACCACAATATAGCCAAATCACCACCCCACTGACAGACCTAACCAAAAAGAAACAGCAAAATGCAGTTCAGTGGACTGAAGTGTGTCAGAAGGCCTTTAAACAGCTTAAAGCGACACTCATGTCTGACCCTGTGCTAAGGGCCCCAGACTTTGACCAACAGTTCCTTGTAACCACTGATGCATCCGAGCGTGCTGTGGGAGTAGTTTTAATGCAGGAAGGACCGGATCAGGAGTTCCATCCTGTCATGTTTCTCAGCAAGAAGCTGTCTAAGAGGGAAAACCACTGGTCAATCAGTGTAAAGGAATGTTACACCATTGTCTACACTCTGGAAAAGCTACACCCATATGTCTGGGGATGGCGTTTCCACCTGCAAACCCGACCATGCTGCGCTACACTGGCTTCATACCACCATGGGAAATAACAAAAACTTCTTTGGTGGAGTTTAGCTCTCCAAGATTTTGATTTCAACATACAACACATTTCAGGAGCTTCTAACAAAGTGGCTGATGCACTCTCCCGTGAATGTTTCCCAGAATCAGCTGGTTAAAATCATCCTTGAGATGTGGAAAATATTGTTAGTCTTTATACTGTTAGTAGTATATTTAGAGGTGCATGTGTCCTATTAACTCTGTTTTCTCCTAGAGCTCCAGGAAGAAATCACAGTCAGTGTTTCTGTGATTTGGGGGCATGTCATAAATATAAAGGGAAGGGTAACCACCTTTCTGTATACAGCGCTATAAATTCCTCTTGGCCAGAGGCAAAACCCTTTCACCTGTAAAAGGTTAAGAAGCTAAAGTAACCTCGCTGGCACCTAACCCAAAATGACCAATGTATGGACAAGATACTTTCAAATCTGGAGGCGGTGGGAACAAAGGGTCTGGCTGGCTGTGTGTTGCTTTTGCTGGGAACCAATCAGGAATGCAGCCTTCCGACTCCTGTTAAGTTAGAAAGTAATCTAGATAGAAAATGCTTTAGATTTCCTTTTATTTAATGGCTGGTAAAATAAGCTGTGCTGGAGGGAATGTATATTCCTGTTTTTGTCTCTTTTGGTAACTTAAGGTTTTGCCTAGAAGGATTCTCTTTGTTTTGAATATGATTACTCTGTAAGGTGTTTACCATCCTGATTTTACAGAGGTGATTCTTTTACCTTTTCTTTAATTCAAATTCTTCTTTAAAGAACCTGATTAATTTTTCATTCTTCTTAAAATCCAAGGGTTTGGGTCTGTGTTCACCTGTACAAATTGGTGAGGATTTTTAACAAGCCTTCCAAGGAAAGGGGGTGTAGGGGGAATTTTGGGGGAAGACAGCTCCAAGAGGTCTCTTTCCCTGTTCTTTATTTAAAATGCTTGGTGGTGGCAACATACTGTTCAAGGACAATGCAAAGCTTGTACCTTGGGGAAGCTTTTAACCTAAGCTGGTAAGAATAAGCTTAGGGGGTCTTTCATGCAGGTTCCCACATCTGTATCCTAAAGTTTAGAGTGGGGAAGGAACCTTAACAGGAGCTCTTATAAGAAAAAGACCCAAAAATCAGGACTGTCACTATAAAATCCGGACATCTGGTCACCCTACTTCGAAAATAAATAAAACCCAGCTGGAAGGGCCAGCGAGACTGATCTGTTGTGAGTGCAGCTGTGGAGCCTGGAGGAGGGAGAGATGGATGGCAAGGTGCTGCAGAACCACTCAGGCCACCAGGGGGTGCTTGGGAGGAGGTCATGAGCAAGGGAGGTGTGTTTGGGAGGAGACTGGTCTACAACAGGGCTAAACGGGAACCCTGAATTAGTGCACCCACCAGCTTTCCTTGTATTTCAAGTTCTAGACTCCAACTGGTTGGAAGGTGACTGCTCAGAACCATCCATAAGTCACATTTAATTGGGCTGCGAAGTTTCACAGACACAAGGTCATGTTCCCAGAGTTCAAATAAATTGGAAAACCAGCATCGTACATTGCAAATGGCACCTTGGGTCAGCAAACAGCTTGGCTTAACAGTGAAATCCTTGCTGATCTTAAACACAAAAAAGAAGCTTACAAGAAGTGGAAGATCGGACAAATGACCAGGTATGAGTATAAAAATATTGCTCAGGCATGCAGGAGTGAAATCAGGAAGGCCAAATCACACCTGGAGTTGCAGCTAGCAAGAGATATTAAGAATAACAAGAAGGGTTTCTTCAGGTATGTTGGCAACAAGAAGAAAGTCAAGGAAAGTGTGGGCCCCTTACTGAATGAGGGAGGCAACCTAGTGACAGAGGATGTGGAAAAAGCCAATGTACTCAATGCTTTTTTTGCCTCTGTCTTCACGAACAAGGACAGCTCCCAGACTACTGGGGAGGAGGTGACCAGCCCTCTGTGGAGAAAGAAGTGGTTCGGGACTATTTAGAAAAGCTGGACATGCACAAGTCCATGGGGCTGGATGCATTGCATTCAAGAGTGCTAAAGGAGTTGGCGGATGTGATTGCAGAGCCATTGTCCATTATCTTTGAAAACTCATGGCAATCCGGGGAAGTCCTGGACAACTGGAAAAAGGCTAATTTATTGCCAATCTTTAAAAAAGGGAAGAACGAGGATCCTGGGAACTACAGGCCAGTCAGCCTTACCTCAGTCTCCAGAAAAATCATGGAGCAGGTCCTCAGGGAATCAATTCTGAAGCACTTAGATGAGAGGAATGTGATCAGGAACAGTCAGCATGGATTCACCAAGGGCAAGTCATGCCTGACTAATCTAATTGCCTTCTATGATGAGATAACTGGTTCTGTGGATGAAGGGAAAGCAATGGACGTGGTGTTCCTTGACTTTAGCAAAGCTTTTGACACTGTCTCCCACAGTATTCTTGTCAGCAAGTTAAAGAAGTATGGGTTGGATGAATGCACTATAAGGTGGGTAGAAAATTGGCTAGATTGTCAGGCTCAACTGGTAGTGATCAATGGCTCCATGTCTAGTTGGCAGCCAGTATCAAGCGGAGTGACCCAAGGGTCGGTCCTGGGGCCGATTTTGTTCAATATCTTCATTAATGATCTGGAGGATGGTATGGATTGCACCCTCAGCAAGTTTGCAGACGACACTAAACTGGGAGGAGTGGTAGATATGCTGGAGGGTAGGGATAGGATACAGAGGGACCTAGACAAATTGGAGGATTGGGCCAAAAGAAATCTGATGAGGTTCAACAAGGACAAGTGCAGAGTCCTGCACTTAGGATGGAAGAATCCAATGCACCACTACAGTCTAGGGACCGAATGGCTCGGCAGCAGTTCTGCAGAAAAGAACCAAGGGGTTACAGTGGACAAGAAGCTGGATATGAATCAACAGTGTGCCCTTGTAGCCAAGAAGGCCAATGGCATTTTGGGATGTATAAGTTGGGGCATTGCCAGCAGATCGAGGGACATGATTGTTCCCCTCTATTCGACATTGGTGAGGCCTCATCTGGAGTACTGTGTCCAATTTTGGGCCCCAAACTACAAGAAGGATGTGGAAAAATTGGAGAGAGTCCAGCGGAGGGCAACAAAAATGATTAGGGGACTGGAACACATGACTTACGAGGAGAGGCTGAGGGAACTGGGATCATTTAGTCTACAGAAGAGAAGAATGAGGGGAGATTTGATAGCTGCTTTCATCTACCTGAAAGGTGGTTCCAAAGAGGATGGATCTAGGCTATTCTCAGTGGTAGCGGATGACAGGACAGGGAGTAATGGTCTCAAGTTGCAGTGGGGGAGATTTAGGTTGGATAGTAGGAAAACTTTTTCACTCGGAGGGTGGTGAAACACTGGAATGTATTACCTTGGGAGGTGGTGGAATCTCCTTCCTTAGAAGTTTTTAAGGTTAGGCTTGAGAAAGCCCTGGCTGGGATGATTTAATTGGGGATTAGTCCTTCTTTGAGCAGGGGGTTCGACTAGATGACCTCTGGAGGTCCCTTCCAACCCTGATATTCTATGATTGTATGAACATGGCAGGTACCATTGTGGGAGCAGGGATGCTGCATGCCGGGGACCAATTCATGCTCTCCGCAGCACTGTTACAGCCCCTTGGGAATCAGTGATGAGAATGATGGAGGTCTAAATTAGCTGTTACCACTCAAGGAAGTGATCTCAGAGGCATTGTGGACAGTTCTCTGAAAACATGCACTCAATGTGCAGGGGAAGTCAAAGAAGCGAATAGACTGCTGGGAATAATTAAGAAAGGGATAGATAATAGGACAGAAAATATCATCTTGCCTCTATAGTAATCCATGCTACACCCACATCTTGAATACTGTGTGCAGATGTGGTCGTCCCGTCTCAAAAAAGATATATTGGAATTGGAAAAGATTCAGAAAAGGGCAACAAAAATGATTAGGGTTGTGGAATGGCTTCCATATAAGGAGAGATTAATAAGACTGGGGCTTTTCAGCTTGAAAAAGAGATAGCTAAGGGGAGAAATGATTGAGGTCTATAAAATCATGACTGGTGTAGAGAAAGTAGATAAAGAAGTGTTGTTTACTACTTCTCATAAAACAAGAACTGGGGGTCACCAAATGAAAAGTATAGCCAGCAGGTTTAACACAAACAAAAGGAAGTATTTCTTCACATAATGCACAGTCAACCTGTGGAACTCCTTGCCAGAAGATGGTGTGAAAGGCAAGACTATTACAGGGTTCAAAAAAGAACTAGATACATTCATGGAGAATTGGTCCATCAATGGCTATTAGCCAGGCGGGGCAGGGATGGTGTCCCTAGCCTCTGTTTGCCAGCAGCTCGGAATGGGTGACAGGGGATGGATCACTTGATAATTACCTCTTCTGTTCATTCCCTCTGGGCACCTCGCACTGGCTACTGTTGGAAGACAGGACACTGGGCTAGATGGACTTTTGGTCTGACTCACTATGTCCATTCCTACGTTCTTATGTAATGCTGTTAAACCTACTCAGGGCCTACTCAGCACAATATAGCCAGAAAATGGTGCAGTCTGGCCACACCCTGTCACAGGTGGCCCTGATTTTCTTCAAATGCTTTCACGTCTATCCACAGCTTTATTCCATAGCTTGTCTCTCTTCCTTTTAATGGTCATTTCTGAATCAGACAGTGGATTGTTTTCAAAGAAGCTGGCCTATGGAATCCTTCATGTCTCAGTCCAGAGTTTAGGATATTTACCACAGAGGAGGAAAGGAAGGGGCAGCTCTTTGGGAATTCATATGAAACAAATTTCTTATTAATTCAACTCCCCTCCCTTCTATCTCCTTTTCATGCAAAAATGCCCTGCGCTATGAATGTCAGGTGTAGTATCTACTAGAAAGGACAGAGACACACCACACAAAAGGTGTCCTGATGGCTCAGTTATAGGAATGTTCTTATTGAAAATGGTAACCATTTTCTACATCTGTTTGAGCCACATCATTGAACTCTTCCTGACGGGTGACATCCTATTCCTGCAGTAGTGAATGGGACAGCTCATGTGAATCAGCATTCACCAACATAAGTAAGGTATTTGCAATGTATCTAAAGCACATATATGGCTCCAGCTACTGCAACGATTGAGTATCTCACAACCTTTTAAAGTATGTGTTCTCAGAATACCTCTGTGAAATAAGGAAGTGCTATTAACCCCATTTTACAGAATTTTAAATGAGGGGCTAAGTGACTTGTCCAAGGTCACACAGCAAATCTGTGGCAGAGATAGGAATTTAATTCAACTTCTAAATTCCAGGCTAGCACCCAGACTGCCGGCCCTTTCTTCCTGTTTGGCCTTTTGCTCTCAGTATGGATCAAAGTATTCGTTCACCTGCTGCAACACTAGATATGCTCTTGGGTATAAACATAATGATGATAATCAAATATATTGGGAATATGTAAATACCAGCATCTGAAGACATACCTTGAACATCATTTGCAATGGGCATTATTAGCAGAGAAGTATAGTTTTGTGTCTGTAGAATTAAACTTTATGCTCCTTAACCCTTTTTCTGCTGTTCTTTGGGAACTCTCTTTTCTTGCAGCTAGTGAGACTGAGAGAGCCTTGCATTGTATTGGAGCATCTTGGCAAGACCCCCAGGTCCTGGTTCAGGATGGGAGGAAATATAGGCAGAGATGACTCTTCCCAACAAGGAAGAGTTAAGTAGTGCATCAAATTGTATGCCTTGATCTGAAGTCAATGGAAAGCTGTCATTGAGTTCAGCACCTTTGGCTCAGGCTCTTATGCCATCGTTAAGCCAGTGAAGTCTATGAAGTTATTCCAGATTTATACGTGCCTTGTTAAGCTCAGGATTTCGATCAGTGTTTCCACTTCCACACTGTTATGGGATGTGCGAATAGCTGCTGAAAGAAATGTCATATTCTGAACAGAGATAACAGGGTTATTGTTCTGTATCATTATAGGTCAGAGATCAAGATGTGTTGGGAAGACATAAAGAGACTCATAGATTCCTAGATTTTTTTAAAGTGACTTAAACATGCTGAAAGGAACAATACCTTCATCTACTTGAACTTCCTTTATAAGACAGGCACAAGTCCCTCACCCCTTAAGTTATCCATTGAGCCCATGAATTCTCTTCGAGCTATAGTATATGATTTAGAAAGATATATCGACTTGATTTTAAGACATTATGTGATGGAACATCCGCCACAGTAATAAGTAATTTCTTCCGATAATTAATTACCCTCAGGAAGAAAAGGTGCACCTCATATCTTGACTGAGTTTATTTAGCTTCCAGCCACTGAATTTTATGCCTCTGTCTGCAGAATTGAAGATCCTTACCCTATTGGAAATCTTTGTCCCACACAGGCACATATATAGGATGCTTAAGGCACTTCTTGACCTTCCCTTGGATAAACTAAGTAATAAAAATAAGATATATCAGTAGAACTCCTTATTTGCAGGGCCAGATCCTCATTTGCTGTCATTTGTGTAGCTCCTTTGACTTCAAGTGACTTCAATGAAAGTATACAACAACGTAGGGTCTGGAACTCAGTTCCTGAAACACAAGCCAATATTTGAGGTGTATAAGAAGAATTTCAACTGTCAGCAGTAGAGCTGTGCAGAGGACAGTCATTGCCAGGGCATGTTGTGAAGGCCAAAAGTATAACTGGGTTTTTAAAAGAATTAGATAAGTTCTTGGAAGATGGGTCCATCATTTGCTATTAGCCAGATTGTCAGGGACGCAATCCCATGCTATAGATGTCCCTAAACTTCTGACTGACAGAAGCTGGGAGTGGATGACAGGGGATGGATCACTGGATAATTGCCCTGTTCTATTCATTCTCTCTGAAACATCTGGCATTGGCCATTGTGGAAGACAGGTCACTTGGCTAGATGGACCATTGGTCTGACACCATATGACTAGTCTTATGGTTCTATGCGATGGGCTGGGTGATGCTTTCTGTTAAGATGGCTGGTGCTGGTAGCTGGGTGTGGCTCTGTTCTTTGCCCCCTTCCTCTGCCTGCACAGTTCTAGGATTCTGCTGCTTCTGTAGGCCATGCAGGAGGCTACTCAGCCTTTAAAATTGCTCTGTCCCCTGCCCTGGGTCTGAGCTGTGTTTTGGGCTCAGATAAAACCAAACGGTGTATGGGTGAGGGCAGAAAGGGGGTGGCAGCAGCCAGAGGCAGAAGAGTGCAAATTACAGGAAAAAGTGGGGAAATGTTTGACTGGGTCTGAAAGGCAGCGGGCCTATGGGTTAGGCTGGGATTCCACAGATTAGTTCAATCTCTCCATTTCCTGAGGGGAGCTCTGCTGCGTCATGCGTATGAAATCAAAGGATCTTAGCAGGAGCCTGTCAGGTGGTGGAAACTTGCCCGTAGTTCAATGTTCTCACTTTTACAGTCGTGACTGGAGGTGCAAACCGAGACCAGAGCCCCATTGTGCTGAACACACACCCACACCACAGTGACTCACTAGCTCTCTGAGGACATGTCTACACTGCAATGTAAGCCCTGGGCTAGTAGAACTCACATTTGCAGAGCCTGAGTTTGTTAACCTCGGGTTTGAGAATCTACACTCATTTGGAACCCCAGGTTAGGGATTGTTGTATCCTGGATCCCAAACTGGGGCTCCAGCATCTACATGGCATTATGTGATCCCCATTTCAACCACCCAGATCCCAGAGTTCCTAGCACGCTTCCAAAATGTGACCACTCTAGCCCTTTGTTCGTGGTGCAGTGTGGGAACACTTTATTGTCCAGAGGACAAAGAAACTCAGCCTTTGGGATATTTTTGGCTGAATCCCAGAGCAGGAGTCCAGAGGGGCTCCATCTACACTGCACACCACTAAAAAACACAAACCCTGGGTCTTAGCTTGACTCAGGCTCAGACCTTCTATCACTGTGGGTCCTCATACCCGGTCTTTGAGCCCTTGGTTAGTGCAATTTATGTGGAGATGGAAGGGTGCTTGAGTTGACTTGAGCATGAGTTCAAACCCTGGGCTTACGTTGCAGTGTGGACTTACCCTGAGGTGACTGGTGCTTCAGGTATTCACTGTTGTAATTCGCCGTGCTGAAAAGTTTCAGAAATGGCCAGTGATTTTGGTGCCCAACTTCAGTCCCCTCGATCCCTCATTTCCAGAGATAAAAGATCCATCACTCCCGCTGAAGTCAAGGGGAGCTGCAAGTACTCAGCACTTAGGAAAGTAGGGCCCAAGGTCTTTTACATTGAGATCCCAATAACGGTGGCATTCACCAACAATGACTATCCTTGAAAATATGTCTGTAAAAGTTGTGAGTTTAGGAGTCGCATTTAAAGATCAGGTAGTTTAGGTGACCAAAGAGTTGTGTGTGTGTGTGTGGGGTGGTGGTGGTGTAAGTACTGACAAAATATTATATCTGAGTGAGCATTCATGACATTCTCCCTTTCAACAGACACAGTTTTCAATATAATTACATGCACACAAGTGTCTCCAGGAAAACAGATGAATTGGGCTGTGGATCTGATTGAAGCAAAATCACAAAATTTAATTGAACAAATATCTGTTAATGTTTTTGGAGTATCAAACCAGCCCTGGTTATTGCTCATGACTCCATGGTTGCAGTGTGAACTTTCCCTTTTATTCAGTAATTCTAAACAGTATTCGAAATACACTCTTACATTTTACACTGAAAAATCAATTTCAAAGTATTTTACTATAGGTACAGGGGAGCCAAACCATCATTTAATAACCGACATGGCCTTTTTATGCACATAAGGTGTTTACTCAGAAAAGCATCTCTGTCTGAGGCAGCACTTAAATACAAGTTCAACTTTAAACATATGGTTAGGTCCCATTGAAGTCAAAGGGAGACATACTTAAACATGTGCTTATGGACTTTCTGAATCAGAGCACATGGCCTAGTTTACACTAAGGGAACAGGTCAATCGAAGCTACATAATTTGAGTTTTGTTAGTAGTGTAACTCAAATAGACATAGCTTAGATCTACTTACTGCGGGATCCACACTTCGCTGAGTCTACAGAAGAAACTCTCCCTTTCACTCCCCTTACTCATCTCATTCTGGTGGAGTACCAGAGTCAATGGGAAAGCAATCGGGGTCGATATAGTGAGTCTTCACTAGACCTGCTAAATTGTCCCACAGTGCATCGATCGCTGCAGCATTGATCCACCCCATAGTGGAGAAAAGCCCTATGTGTGCAGAGCAGCCATTAAAGGATTTGGTTTTCCTATTAAGACACCCTTTGGGGGAAAATGGGCCCTCAGTTTTGTCTCTATTGCTCTCCTCAGGGCATCCATCACATCCTTGTTCCTCAAGCTGTAGACGAGGGGGTTCAGCATGGGGATCACCACTGCATAGAACACGGAGGCCATTTTGTCTGTGTCCAGCACGTAGCTGGTGCTGGGTCGGAAGTACATGAAGAGAATTGTCCCGTGGAACATGGAAACGGCCGTCAGGTGGGAGGTGCAGGTGGAGAAGGCTTTGCACCTGCCGTCGGTTGAGCGGATCTGCAGCACAGTTGCAATAATTAAGATGTATGAGATGAGGATGGTCCCAATGCTGATCACCTCTATCAGACTTCCAAAGAGGAAAACAAGTAGCTCGTTGACATAGGTGCCAGAAGTGGAGAGCTTTAGAAGTGGGTTGATATCACAGAAAAAATGATTCAGGATATTGGAGTGGCAGTAGGACAATCTTAGCAAACCGCTCGCGTGTATCACAGAGGTCAGGAAGGCCCATAGATATGAACCAGCTGCCAGCCATAGGCAGTGCTTTGGTGACATGATGACTGTGTACAGCAGCGGGTTACAGATGGCTACATAACGGTCATACGCCATTACTGCCAGCAGAAGGCACTCAGAGATGACAAACAATATGAAGCTAAAACATTGGATGATGCAAGCTGTGTAGGAAATAGCTTTCCTCTCTGCTAAGAAGCTCATCAGCATCTTGGGAGCGATGACTGTGGAGTAACAGGCATCCATGAGGGACAAATTCTTGAGGAAGAAGTACATGGGGGTGTGAAGTCGGGGGTTGATCCTGATTAAAACCATCATCCCCAGATTCCACACCAGGGTGATACCATAGATCACTAGGAACACTGCGAAGAGGGGGACCTGCAGCTCCGGACGGTCTGTCAGTCCTGTGAGAATGAACTCGGTCACTGCCGAACAATTTCCTCCAGCCATCCATTCAGCCTTGGGTGCTTGCTGCGGGATCAACCATAAAGGAAGGCATTAGTTCTTATGAAAATGGTGTATGCTAATATAAAGAACTGTGGTCATATGCACAGAGACCCTTTGAGTCGTGGAATGGAACCTATAACAACTGATGGGAAAACCCAGAACTCCTTCACTTCTTCTGAGGGAAAAAAAATTCCTCTATCTCTAGGAAAGTGCATTACCCTGCCATTTAGTCTGATTTACACATTTTGACCCTGATTCATATTTTAATTTCACTGATCAATGTAGACTTAGGATCCGTGGATCTCCATTATACATGGGAACAATAACATGGGTAGGAGGAAGACACAGTTTGCATCACACTGTCTGGTTATTGGGTGACAGTTTCCAGCACCTAAATTTGCCTTCGTGTTTTTAAATCATTGGCGACTAGGCAGTACACAGGATACACATACATTCATTGAGGAAATAGTTCAAAAATGGAACTTCTAAATGTATCCCTTCTGGACATTACAGCCATGCTGACTAAGTCCTGCAGCTTCTTGTTCTTTGGATGCTGAAAAATTACCACACATACACTTCTAATGATCAGACTAAAAGTGTGTAGCCAGGGGCGAATATTTGTGAGAAAATTAACCACAGTGAACATATTTTCAGAAACATATATTTATAATGATAAGAAAAAAATATTGTCTGAATAGATTTACCTTTTAACCTGTCTTTATAGAGATAAGAATAACAATATTCTATTATGATTAGTGAGTTGAGATCAAACTGCCTGTAAACCTGTTTCATCCTATGTCAATATCCTCACTGCACCTCTTTCTTCAGCCCATGTCACAATAGTGATTGCCAAATCATATAATCGTTAATTGTATTTAGCTCATGTCGCACAGTCCAGTTTGTGAAATTATGAGAATGTCGTGGGTCTCATTCATAACACACCTGGCAAGGTAAAAGGTAGAGAACATCGAGTGTGATCAGCAGGTATGTATGTGTGGTATGTTTATTGTGGCCAAAGACAAAGAAAAAGTGCGTGCATGTGTGTGTGTGTGTGTGTACATATTCATACACATGCCGTACATACACACACATGTCATTTATTTCTTTACCCACTCTTTGGTTTTGGCCAAATAGCATGACAGTCAGTCGGCATTCAGACAAATATTACAAATAAAATGATTATTTAACTTCAAAAGCAGCTTGGTTAATGTGCAGTTCTACAGAAGGTACCAAGGAAGAAGGACTTGACTGTTTTCATGAAATGTGTCCAAGCAAAGAACAATAGGTCATTTAAGCCTTAATCCTGCATGGATCTTGCCTCAGTCCAGCAGAACATTTAGGCAGCTGCATTATCTTTTCATACAATCATAGAAACGTAGGGCCTGAAGAGGTCATCTAGCCCATCCCCTACCACTTCTCAACCTTTCATCATTTTTGTTGCTGTCCTCTGAGCTGTCTCCAATCTATCTCCATCTTTCATGTAGTGAAGCACCCAGAATTTTAAGCATGTTGATTTCAATGAGGCTTCTTACATTCTTAAAGTTGCTTCAAATTAAGCATGTGCTTATATGTTTCTTCGGATTGGGGGTAGCATGCTCAGTACCTTGCTGGTTTGAGCTTGTATTATGGGTGAGCTGAGAAGTTGGGAAATGTCTGTAGATCCTAGGAGTGCTGTTAAGCAGAACTACAAAGAAACTGGAGGGATTTGACAGCTTTATATAGCATAGTGTATGGATCCGGATGCTTAACGGATACTAACATTATGCTTCAGGGCTTAAATGAATCTCTAACTATTAGAGTTCAGGGTGAGATGCGGGGAAGGGCTGATTATTCCACGTCTCACTATTAAAGGTCATTAAACTTTCTTTTGAAACATCTAGTAGTAGCCACTATCAGAGACAAGACACTAGATGGAGTTCAGGTCTGATCCAATCTGGCAATTACTGTGTGTTTATTCAGTGTTTCATAAAAAGACCGGTGAAGCCAAATGCCCCTGCAGACCAAATTTCTTCTCAAGAGAGACTCTGAACCAGAGATCAGATAGCTTAATAGAAATTTCCTATAATGTAACTATTTCCTACCCCCACTTTTAAAGGAAGAGCAGGACTGATGCTAAAAGAGCTCTCCTGCCTGTTCACATAGCTCAGATCTATCTATCTATCTGCAAGCAAAAAGTTCTCTCAAAAGAGGCTGTCGAATTCCCCTTTATATAATTGAAGGAAAGATGGAGTTAAAAACATCATGGAAAAGATGAATGTAAACACATTCTACATAATGCTCAGTAGAGCAACTGAGCTGGCCATATCCCTGAAAGCCCATTCAATTCACGGAAATGATTTATTTTCATTGGACTCAGCACACCACAACCAAACCTCCACACAGCAGTCAGAGAAAGAGCTGAGCCTTACACTGTGCCTTGAAAACGCAGTTTTGACCTGTGTACCCAGGGAAATGACCTCCAGGTTTAGAAGAGTCCCCAGTTGGAATGCTCGACCATCACTCCCCACATATTTAATCTTGGTCTCACTGAAGTCTATGGCAAAATTCCCATTAGTTTCAGTGACCCAGGATTTCTTCTTAGGTGTAATATCCCCTCAATTTAGTGGATAGCTGCATTGGGCAATATCTGTGCTTGGGCTGAGTTTCTTATGACAGAGAACATGTCAATAATCCACTCAGAAAGTCAGCCAAGGTATGGACTACGAGAGAGAAGTCATGTGAAAGACTCAGAACAATCTCCTTTCTGTTCCCACATCTTCTGATGTCCTCACCAGAGAGCAGTGCCCCTTCAAGACTATAATTTTATCCTGAAAGAAAAATATGGCTGCATTTCAGATTCCAATAATCAACAAGTTGACTTCAGTAAATTTCTGTCTTGGGCAAGGAGACCTGAAAAGAGTTATTTCCTGTTGTAAAAACAAAAGGAGATTTCAGTTCTATTGTAATGGTAATAATGTTCACTCCTACCTTCTGAGAGAGGTTGTCTTTCTTGATTTCAAAGTACAGGATGGAAGTATGTGTTAATGTTTGGCATAGCATCGTTTTGAGAGAGAATCCCTGTTGCACATTTTAGCTCTGATCATCAACACAAGCATGGGCAGACTCATTAAAATATACCATATTTCTCTTGGGGACAGGGGATAATCACATGTAGATGCATTATCTTTAAAAGTTTTGCAAAGGTTTCTGCCACTGAGGAGATATGGGCTCTGTGGCTGATGTAAAACCCATCCCTTTGCTCCCTGACCCAGCGCCTGTCATACAAGGTAGGTTGGAGCAATCCAGGGGAAGGTCAAGGTATGGCCAGCCTTGCATTATTATGTGTTTATACTGTGCTGGTCCTGAGTAGGTTTAACATCATTCTCAACATTGATTTCCAAGGGGCTGTAACAGTGTGGCGGAGAGCATGACCTGTTCCCCGGCATGCAGCAAGCCTGCTCCAGCAATGGTACCTGCCACGTTCCATCCTGTTTGCCGGCCCAGGGTGCTACATGCAACGTATGATGCTGGTTTTCCAATTTATTTGAACTCTGGAAGCATGACCTTGTGCCTGTAGAACTTTGCAGACCAATTAAATGTGACTTATGGATGGTTCTGAACAGCTGCCTTCCGACCAGGTTGGAGTTTAGAACTTGAAACATCAGGTACATTTGTGCTGGTGGGTGCACAAATTCAGGGTTCCCATTTGGCCCTGTTGTAGACCAGTCTCCTCCCAAACCCCACTCCTCCCCTGCTCATGACCTCCTCCCAAGCATCCCCTGAAGGCCTGCGTCTATCTGTAGCACCCTGCAATCCATCTCTCCCTCCTCCAGACTCCACAGCTGCACTCACAACAGATCAGTCTCACTGGCCCTTCCAGCTGGGTTTTATTTATTTTCCAAGAGACAATGAACCAAAAGGAGAAGAACAGCATAAGGCAATTTTGCTGCTGGCCTTAGTCTCTGTTCTCGGGGTCTTTCCTCCAAGGTTATTGCCAGACTCTGTCTCTAGCCCTCCTTGCTGCTCCTTCCTTTCTCTGCAGCTCCTGCAACTCTCTCAGCCACTTCCTCTTCTGCTCCCAGATGATCAGTAAGAGAATCAGCTGATCTGTGTTCAGGTGGGCCTTCTTAGCAGCTAGGGTTGGCCTGAGCTAAGGCCTCCAGTCCTTAAAATGCGAAACCACCCCAGTTCAGGGCTATTTACAGAGACAGGCCATAATCAGCAATCTTGTCCTTTTCTACATCACCTCCCTCCCTTTCTGCTTTACCAGTACGGATAGCACCAATACCATGGGTGTTTCTTTCTCCCATTCCATTCTTCGTGTGTTTCCATATTGTTCCCTCGGCATGGAACATCCTCGCCACACAACTTCTCCAATGCACCACCCTTTCTTTACTAATAAATAATAATAAAGTACAAATGACTTCAAAAGAAAGAGAGAAAAAGAAATTCCCAGTCCTTACACATGCTGGTTTCTCTGTATGTGTCCATCCTCCTTAGATCATAAGGTCTTTGTATTAGGGAGTATCTTTAGTTTTTCTGTCTTGTAAAGTACACACTATTGACACTAAACAGACAAATAATTGATATGTCCCAAACAAAAAAATACCCTTTGTCATAAAGGTTGGTCTCATCAGTATTGTAAGCCTTAAAAAATAGAAAATACACAAAGGATTAAAAGGTTTCAAAGTCAAGCACTTCCAAGTTAGGAAATACCAGAATGAGCATTGCCCACTCAACATTAACTCTGCAATAAATGAGGCAGGGATCCTACAGACAACAGACTCCTGCACTACAGAGCCCCAGAGCAGAAAATCTTGTGCACTGAATAAGGCAGGGGTCCTGACGGGAAAAAAATAACATGGGATCATGGAATTAAAATCTGCATCATCACACAATGGAACTAGATGACTGAATTAAGGGTGCCAGGGCAACAGTTATATGGACATTTGCTAACTTGAGAATGCTAAAAGTTGTAACCTTTTAATCCTTTTTAAAAAATTGATTTTGTATTTCCTAATTATTTGACGGCTTAATTTATTGATGAGAGCTAACCTAGAAACATTAAATGAAGGGCTTTTGGTTTGTTAATTTCCTTAGTTTTTTTTATAGAAAGAAAAACTATTATATAAGTGCTGTTTAAACAATGAACCTCTTAATCATCTGTTGTTTTCAGTATATATTTTATTGCCATTCTTATCTTTGTGAAGGTCCCTTTTCACCACTCAGTGCTGTGTTGAACACAGTATTGAAAATAATTAAATTAAACTGTATTAAAACAAAACTCACTTTATGCAACTTGAGTTTCAGTGAAAGTTCTAAGCTCCAATCCTGAATTTGTAAGAAGCAGATAAACAATATCCAAGAAAAAGAGCTGGATCTTTGCATATCACTTTCACCTAGCCCTTACTAAGGAAAGTAACAAACACTGGCCCTTTGAGAAGAAACAGTGCACCGTACCACAGTACAAACCCAAATGAGCCCAGCAGGCAGCTGTCCTGCTTATCCAAATCTGGTCCTGTTTCATTACAAACTTCCTTTCTGTGATGATGTTCTGGTAAGAAGGGGAGAAGCAGTTGTCAAAGGTAGCTGTTGCCATGGCAGCCAGGGGGCTAGTCATTCTCCCCAAGTGTGACAAGGAGCTGGAGGCAGGGAGTGCTGAGTGGTGGATTATCTCTGATGTCACAATGCTGCTGCTCAGGCATCACCAGTGGGCAACAAATGTGCAGTGTGTGTGTGCGGGGCGGGGGGGGGGAGAATAGGCTATCCCAGTGCTCCTGTTTCCCCAAATTTCCTCAAGAAACCAACAACATAACACTGAATTCACACTAGTGATTGTTCCAAACACATACTAATTAGTATGGCATGTTTAGAACTCAGTGTCTAATTCCCCATGGCATGTTTAGAACTCAGTGTTCGAAAACAAGGAGAGACCTTGTAAAACAGAAAATTTGGATGTTCTGGTGTATTTGTGGTTGTGCTAAAATTGATTACTGTGACTTTACATTTTGGGCACAGTTCCTGGACCTACTTGCATGCTAGACAGCTCAGTGGGGGCTTAGCAGCTGTCAGTCAGCAGGTACCCAGTGAATTGTGCCTCTCTGTTATAAGCAGTAGCTTACATTCTCTCCCTCTGATTTTGGGGTTCTTATGTGTTATTTTTCTTGCTGGAAGTTTGCAATGTCTTGCAAACTTCTCTGCTTGTGTGCCACAAAACCTAAAACACACCATCTCATTAAAAAATGAAACAAAATTGTGCAGCCAAAAGTCCTAACTTCCTCCATACTAATTTCCCCCTACTCTTACTCACACCTTCTTATCAACTGTTTGAAATGGGCCACCCTCATTACCACAACAAAAGTGATTTTTCCTTCCTTGGTATCCTACTCTTAATTCAATTGTCTTGTTAGACTGACCTCCCACTTGGTAAGGCAACACACATCGTTTCATGTGCTGTGTATTTATACCTGCTACTGTATTTTCCACTCCATGCATGTGATGAAGTGGGTTCTAGTCCACAAAAGCTTATGCCCAAATAAACTTGTTAGTCTCTAAGGTGCCACAAGGACTCCTCATTGTTTTTGCTGATACAGACTAACATGGCCACCACTCTGAAAAAAATTGAAAGTTTTCCAGGAGAACATTTGTTTTCAGCTGGGAAATGTTGATTCCTTGAAATTGACACATTCCTTGGGAACATGTCCATCTCAATGACATTTTGTTTGGTGGGGGTCCCGACCCAAATGGGATCGTGGGGGAGTTCAGAGGTTGTTGTAGGGTGGTCACAGCATTGCCACTCTCACTTCTGTGCTGCCTTCAGACCTGGGCTCTGAGGGCAGCAGACAAGAATCTTTCTGAAGTTAGAGGAGGTTGTAAGATGTGCGAGTGGGTCCCTGCTTCTGAGAGCACCTCAGCTGGGGGCTCCTACCTACTAGTCCCCTGGCAAATTAAGGCAAGGGCCAATTTGGTGGCATCCTTAAAAATGGACCCTGAGCCCCAGAAGGAACTGCAAGGGAAACCCTGAGCCGCAGCTGCAAGTGCCGGGCAGAAGCCCCGAGCCCAGGCACCCAGAGTGCTGGCAGGAGTAGGTAGGGGCATGAAAGTCCTGAGTTCAGCCAACCAGCCCTAGCTGCAAGCACAGGGGTCAGAAGCCCTGAGACCAGGCACCCAGAGATGTGACTGGAGCAGAAGTTGCCAAGGCCAAACCCCTGAGCCCAATGCAGGGCTGATAGAGTACACTCTCTTCTGCATGCCTCTGGTGCGTCTGATATCCCCAACCCAGCAGACAAACAGCTAGGAGGACCCTACTGGGTTCTCCTGGCTGGGGGGATTCCAGCAGGACGGGAAGATCAGATTTCACGGGGCAGGGCTACTTGGATCTAGCCAAGAAAGGCACAACAGGAACCAACGGCTGTCAGTTGAAGCCAGAGGAATTCAGATGAGACGTAAGGCACACATTTTTGACAGTGAGCGAGACTAAACGCTGGAACAAATTATCCAGGGAAGAGGTGGATTCTCTGTTTCCTGGTATCCTCATATCACAACTGGTTATCATTCTGGAAGGTGCCATGGCACCTTTTCATGAATTACAAGCAATTGGGCTTAATTTGGTGGCAAGTGTGTGAAATTTCATAGCCAGTGAAATAGAGGCCGGATTAGGAGATCAAATAGTTTCACAATCTATGTCTGTATGGAAAATGCAGTGTGGGGTGAAGAATAGCCTCTGCTGTTTTACTGGGTGGCCTGCTTGCTCCCCAGAATCAATAATGAGCAAGTGGGGTGATCCAGGGTGCAGCTCAAACATCCATCCGGGCAGGCCAGGGGCAGACATCAGGCCTGCAAGGGAAAGGTGAGTGTGGCAGTGACTTCACAAAGGCCTTTGGCAGGAACTCAGCCTATTGGGCAAACATGATGAGGCGGGTGTGACCCCACAGAGCTCCCTTGACAACAGCCCGGCAGGACAGGGATGCGGGGCAGGGGGAACCTCGGAGACCCCTGTAGCCTTGCTGCAGCCAGCCTCCATCTCACGGTCTCTCAGTGAGGACCAAGAGACGGTTGGTGTGGAGGAGATTCTCTGGGATTTTTTTCATTACTGTGTTGATTGTGTGGAAAGAAATCGTCATCTGTGTAGAAGGTAAGAAAAAATATAGGCTCTAAGTAGAAGATGGGGGACTCTATCCTAGCAGATTCAAAGGCATCCCCACCCTCCCAGTGAAAAAGGTTTTCCTAATATCCAAGCCTCCTTCCACACTGCAACATGAGATGATTCCTCCTTATTCTGTCATCTGCCAGCTCTACGAATTTCATGAGAATCAAACTTTCATTAGCAAAATAATTGAAAAATACAAATACAAAAAACTTGGAGTGAAATCAGTCCATCCTGATCTTTAGTATCTCAGGGTGTGGGCCTCGGAGGCCAGACTGAGACCCTCATTGGCTAGGGACACCCAGGAAGCCAGTAAAAAAATTCCAGTCCTCTTAGTCAATCAAGCCTTAATCAAGCCTCCATAATCCAAGGAACACCTGAGGGCTGCGGGAGACAGAGGGGTGCTGGGAATGTCTAACTCATGATTGCAGATACAGAGATGTGTTATTGGCTTTGGATGGGGGACAAGTATCAAATCCACCTAGCTTCTTGCCCCAAACAACCATCACTCATTGTCCTTTCCAGCACAAGGGCTCTAACACGTCTGATGTGCTCAAATCTCTTGCTTGCTAGGACTTAGAGACTTTTCTCCATCCCCATGATACAGAGGGAGAGTGAAAAGAAGTGACCTCTCTTTGGTCATGCACCAAGGTCATGCTGGAGCTAAAAAAGGAAGCATCAGAAAAAAGTTGAATCAAAATGTTTTGCATTTAAAACGGATTTTTTAAACAAAGGAAATTTGAAGTGTGGTTAGTGAACTGAAATGATAAGTTCTGGTCTCCACATGTTTCTAGATTTATGAACCAGTAGATCCATCCCCTCACACGTAGTTTTTATCCCTATAGATTGAGGGAGGAAAACAAGTTTGCCTGTATTGTGAACTCCCATTCCTGAATTTCAACAAATTAGTCATTCAACAGAACTCTTCGAACAAACTGAAATAAACTGCACCTTCCAAGGAAGCTACTGTTGTCCAAAGCTGGTTTAGCGTTTCAGCTAACTTTGCTTCCAGGGCCTTAGCTATCACGTCAGTGTTGTGACTTTCTCAAAAACTTGGCAGTGAACATGTTCCAATGAAATAATTTAAAAAGAAGAGGAAAAAATAACATTAAGAGATTGTCATAAATTTCTCCCTTAATTTAAAAGCGAGGATTTTTTTTTGTCAAGCTGGGCCTTACAACTCTCTAAGGATGAAGATTCCACCTCCTCCATAGGTCACACTCAGAGCCAGGGAGACTGGGAATCGAGACCCGCTGGCACGTCCCAGCACTGGAAGGGAGTGTTCCTCTCGTGGTTAGAGCGGGAGCCTGGACAAAGGATTCCTGGGCTCCATCCCCGGCTCTATCCCTGACTCCCAGTGTGACCCTGAGGCAGTGGCTTCTCCTGACAAGGCCTCTGTTTCCATCAGTGGGGCTTGGGACACTCCGCTACAGCCCATGGGTCATCACGCTTCAGGAATGTGTTTGAGGTATGAAGAGACCTGGAGATGGGAGGTGTTCAGCTGGTTGTAGGTCAGTGTTGTGAACCTCCGCTTGCTAGCCTGGGTGTATCCATCCCCTGGCAATAAAACATCAACTTGTTTTCACAGCCACTTTTGATCTCCAGGCTTATACCCCATGCTCTGCTGGCAGGGCATTGGGCAGCACTCTTTCCAACCCACCTGGGTGCCGGAGATCGAGGAGGAGGGCAAGAGACTAAGCATCGGTGAGTATCTGCCACCCAGAGCTTTTCCATCTAGAGCAAGGGAGTGGAGTTCTCCAGAGCCATCCCCAGTATGGTGGGAATGGCCCAGCAAGAGGGCTCCCAGCCCTTCCCTTGCAGGAGATTGTTCCCCACTTCGAGAGTCTTTGGGGAGAGCAGAACCTGCTGGGTGCTGAACACCCACAACTTCAATCAGTGAAAACAGTGGGAACTGAGGGCGACTTCTGCCTCATAGGATGGGCATCTTGAGAACTTTCACTGGAGACTATCTGGGTGCTGCTCTTTCTCTGTCCTGGGAGGGAGCGGGGATTGCTGGGGTGGAGGGAGCTGCTTCTCCAAACTAATGGAGAGCCCCACTGCTCTGAAAGAACGAGACTCTCCCGATGTCACAGGGCCCCAGAGGTGAGGGGGAACATCGGGAGCAGCCTGTGCTGTGAGCTGCTGCCAGTGGGTGTGGACGGCAGCCCCCATGCCCTGGGGTGGGATGTGTGGTGAGGAGAAATTGCCTCAGCAATCGGAGGTTGGCAGGGTGCAGGCAGGCACGTTAATGAGCGTCTGCCTTGAGCCCAGACTCATGGCTGCTCCTCACTCATTCCCAGGATGCAGCGGCTGAGGCGGATGCTGAGGAGGAAGGCCGGGCTGGTGGCTCCGGAGCCGGTAGGGAGCAGCGTCCGGCTTGCCCAGGAGGGGAGCTGCCCCTCTGTCCCCACAGGTGGGGAAGAGGCCAGTGGCCAGGCGAGGAGGAGGAGCTCCCTGGCTTTCTGGAGGAGGAAGAAGACACCAGCTCCCTTACCATACCCTGAGGCCCCTTCTGGTCCCAAATGGAGGTGGCCCAGGGTGATGCTCTGCGGGAAGGACACAGGAGCGGGCGGGAGCCAGGCAAGGCAGCTCTGTGGCTTCCTTTACAGGAAGCAGAGGAGCCAGGAGCCACACCCCAGTGCCCAGCCTGAGCCATCCACCAGCCTGGCCACTGAGGAGTCCCCAGCCAGCCCAGAGCAGTAGCTGGGTGACTCTGGCACGGGGACCAGCAGCTCCGCCTACTCCCGAGGGTCCAGCAGCCCCTCCATGGGGTGTGACAGCCTGAGGCTCAAGGCTCCCTCTGTGCAGGTGAAGGGAGACCCAGGGGACAGGGGGGAGGACAGTGGTGGTGGGGGACTAGTAATACCTTGTGCCCATTGGCTCCCCAAGGTGCCAGGACTGAGCCACAGGAGCCCCACTGACACCAGTGGGAGTGGCCCAGATACATCCAGTGGCAGGGGATGCTGGGCAGTGTCAGCGGAGCTCCAGACTCCCCTGATGATGTTGGGCGGGGGCTGATGGCCATGGGGCCCTGAGGCTGATGGGGCTGAGGGCATCTCTGGGAGGGGCAGGGTGGGGCCCTCGATGCCATGGTGTTCCTTGAAGAGGAGGGGGACATTGATCCATTTCTCTACCCTGCATTCCCACAGCATCAGCACAGATGACCCTTTCTCCTTCTCTCCCTGGTGCAGAGACCCTCAGTGCCCAGCTGGAGGAGGTGGAGATGAGGAGGAGGAGGATGTGTCCCCTGAACAAGATACCATCAGGGTCATCCAGCAGCACCACCAGGACAGAGCTGAGGTAGAAAAATCTTCAAGCTGTGCTCCCTCCGAGTCTGTCTTTCTCCTTGTTCCATCCCCACCCACACTGGGGAGTCTTGTCCCAGAGAATCCGTGACGCTCAATGGGGGGAACTTCTCCCCTGTTATCTGGTACCCCAAAGTGGGGGTGTTTGTCTCTCGCAGGCCAAGGTGTCCGCTCCCCGCAGACACTGACCCAGTTACAACCCCATCTGTGTAGGGCGACACTGGTTTGGGGAAGCAGGGCGGCTTTCCCTTTCCAACTCCATGGGGTTCCTGAGCCCTGGAGCTGGTGTAGGTGGGGTGGGGAGGTCCCTACCTAACCATCTCTCTCTCTCCACCAATCCCACTCTTAGTGGGTGGAGGACAGGGACAAAAAGCTCCACTTCCTTCATGCTGTCCCACATCTGTGCTTCTTGGCACAGAAGCAGGGGCGGGACACTCTGGAGCCACAGTTCTCCAAAGCTGCCCTCGTGGAGAGCATTGCGGTGAGTGGGATCCTGTGCCTGGCCCCTGGGGTGAGGAAGCCAGACATGGGAGGAAGAGTTAGTGGGGCTGGAGTGGGGAGCAGAGTACAGGGGTTCCTGGGACTGAGGGCTGGGGAGCAGGGAAGGGGGAAATTCTGACTCTGACACTGATGGGGAGGTGGCAGTAGGGGAATTGTAAGGCCGGAGGGGCAGCTGAGGCTGAGGGGAGGGAGGAATTGGGTGGGAGAAGGGGAAGGAAGGGGTAAGTTTGATGGATGGGAGGAATGAGGGGCCCAGCTGGTTGCGGGTGGGGGTGACACTGACTGTTTCTGCAGCGCACTGTGGCCTCCTCCCGGGGAAGCACCTGAGGGTCTGCGCTGAGTCTCACATGGGGTTTTATCTTCTTGGGGTCTGTCAGGAGCTGATTGAAAATCTGCCCATGGAGCCTGAGCCGAGCTCCATCGTCTCCAACTCCATGGCCCCGGTTTGCAGCCTCAGGTACCAGGACCCTCCCATCCAGCTTCCCTAATCCTGGTGCTGATCAGGTCCAGAGCCGGTAGCCCCAGATCCTCTCCAGCCTAGATTACCCCCAGCCGCGGCTGTTTGCATCCCCCAGCAGAGGAGGTGGGAACATCCCCTCTTTCCTGGCTGGGGGTGATTTCACTCCCGTAACGTTACAGTGGCCTCAGGGAGGGATCATTGCAGGGGAGGAGGGTCATGTGCATGGCAGTGCCAGCCACTCCGGTGCTGCCAAGCATAACACGGGCTCCTCTCCCCCGCCAGCAAACTGAAGCCACCACTTGCCCTGGAGCTGGAGTCACGCCTCCTGCGGGCTCTACTGTACACCATCTTCACCATGGGCACTGGGCAGGACACCACCCACTTCCGGGCAGGTCATGATCCTACTTATCTGTCCCTGGAGCAGGAGTGACCTCTGGTCCCTGCTCCCTCGGTTTGATGGAGCTGCGGAGAATAGGGGAGGGGTGAGCGGAGCTGGGAATAGGCCCGGTCAGGGTGGGGTTGTGGGGGGAACACCACAAACTCTCAGGGAGGACCCCTTCCCCTCCAGAGGGGTTTGCCTTACCCCTCTGTGGATGATCCCAGACTTTCCTCTTCTCCTCACGCTCTGCTCTGCTGCCTGGACTCTCCCGGGGATCCTACCTCCCACCCATTGCAGTTTGGCTGTTCCAAACTCTGCTGGGTACCAGGCCCTGCGCAGAGAACTGCTAAGGGCAAGGATTGAAGAGCCAGCAGATTGCTAAGTGTCCCTGCAGTGATGTGAATGGCAGAGGCCAGGATGTGCCTTTTGGGTCTGGCCAGGGCTCCCAAGAGAATCCTCCAGATCCCCTGACTGGGGTAGCCCCATGTCCCATGACTGATGGGTGCTCCCTCTTCTTGCAGGCTCTGAACAACACCTATTCAGAGAGCCTTGGACACCATGCTTGGGGGCCTGCTCACCGAGACCCCCACCACAGACAAGCTGCAGCACCTCTTTAAGGTGAGCAGAATGGGAGGGTCTGGGGGGGGATTTCCCATGAACCTCGTGGGAGGGCTTCAAAGGAGAGACTGGAAGAACCATGTTTCCATTGTGTCCTCCCCCCTCGGTCCCAGGTGGCCACAGTTTCCCAGAGCCATCAGTGCAGTGCAAAGTTGGGGCCCTTCCTCCATCCGGGGTAGCGGCGGACGGGAAGTGGGGGCAGAGGGAAGGAGCTGGGACTGTCAGCCAGAGCTCTGCATGGTTCCATTGAGCACTAACAGTGAGCACCAGACCTGGCTGGGGACTGAGAGGCTGAAACCCCTGAGTGATCTGGGACACAGGCATCTGAGAAAAGTTACTGGCTCCTTTCTAGGGAGACCCTGAAATACAGGAGGAGCCTCAGGAAATCAGCTCTTCTGTCCTACAGACATGGCAGTTCCTGGAGGGATTGACCTCATGGTCCATCCATCCATCCATCCTACCAAGGCCTCTGGAGCTGGGGTCTGGGGGCCCAGGGCATGTGCCTTGATCCTGATGGGCTGGTCATGGATCAGGGGTTCAGAGCAAATAGAGCAGCCCCAAGGCCGAGCTTTGTCCCAGGCTGGAGCGACGCTGACAGCTTGTACCCAGCAAGACATGGGCAGTGTCATGAACCCCCACATGAGGAGTCAGATATTCCACCCTGAACATAAGGCCTCAGCACCATGTGGAGTGGGAGAGGCTCGTTTGTAGAGCACGTACGCCTGCCCGCTGACCCTCCCCACCTTATTCTCCAGCAGCATGTCCATTTCTCGCTCGATTCCGGGAATACCAAGGAGAGAGCCAGGGCCATAAGGAGCAACGTTGCCCTGCTCCGCTTCGCCACCTCCCTCTCCGGATTTGACGTAAGGGACCTTTGATCCCAGCATCCTGCAGAGCCAGAGCTTGAGTCAAATTCCTCATCCCCTGGTTAAGTGGTCCCCCCGGCTCCGTAAGGGACTGTGACATTCCATAGGCCACTGGCTGGCAGGGTCGTGCCTGGCCTCAGTGGCCTTGTTACTCCAGAGAATCCTGGCAGCAAGTGCTCATAGAAGTCCCATGCCCTGGACCCTTTACTCCAAGCTCCCTTGGGGGCAGAGAGAAAGGGGGCTCTAGTTCCTCTCCCCCAGCGCCTCCTACAGATGGATGGGAGCAGAGCTCTGGCCCAGGGGAGCTGGGGAGCTGAAGGCAGAATGTTGATGGATTCCCCTCTTCTCCTCCTCCGGCCAGACCTTCTCCGATTTCACCAAGGCAGACAATTTTGTGCTGCAGCTGGGTCTCTACATCTCTGACCCAGCCAACGACATCAGTGGGCAAGCCAGGGATGGGATCTATTGGCTGCAGAGGCTCCTGCTGCAGAGGAGGGGTCAGAAACCAAGCTGGGCAATGGGACCCCGTACAAGTGAGTCCCTTGGAAACTAGCTCCAGCTGGCCATTGGGACACCAATAGAACTAAGGCCTCTTCTCTTAGACCAACTGAAGCAGGGTATAGGGACCCCAGTGGAAAGAAGGCCCCTGTTTTGGGCCCTCCACTTACTGGCCAAGGGACCCTACAGAAAGAAGCCTCCTCCTCTGGGACTGACCCCAGCTTAGATGATGACTTACACTCATCTCCAAAATTCAGGGAGAGAGGAAGGGGGTGAACATGCCAAGGAAATTGGCTTCTTTACCTTAGAGCCTGGCTCTGTCCCTCAGTCCAGGGAAATCACCCCCCCGCAGGGGGCTGCCAGCTGGTGAGGGGACAGGAACGGAGCTATTGAGACACATGGAGGGAAGGAGCCATCATGAGGGCAGGGGATGGACACAAAGCTTGTAGGATGTCACCAGTTGGGTACCTAGGGTCAGATCCTGATGCCAGTGGGTGTGGGAGGTTCTCAGTATTAGATGCCACCATTAACAGCACCCACTCCCAGAGCACAGTGACCGTAAGGGTCACATGATTACTGTGATTAATGAGACAAATCCCCCTTCAGGTACTAAACCACCTGGTGGGGACCCTGTGAGTCCAATGGGCAATGGATTCCACGAGGACCCCGGCCAGTGTTCACCCAGCAAAGGGAACAGAAGGAAACAGGCACTAAAGCCGGATGCCAAACCTCCCCAATGGGTGTGTCTTTCTCCCCCAGGGCTAAACATCAGAGCGGCGAGCGATCTGTGGTGTCGGGATGGGCTCCAAGACACCGAGCGCCTGGCCTACAGCAACATGGCCAGGGTGGGGGAGGTAAGGTCTCTCTGCCTGTGCATTTCAGTATCTCAGGTGTGGAGCTGTCTCCCCCTGCAGTGAGTGTGTTATGGAGGAGGAGGGATAGCTCAGTGGTTTGAGCATTGCCTGCTAAACCTAGGGTTCTAAGTTCAATCCTTGAGGGGGCCATTTAGGAACCTGGGGCAAAAATTCATTGGATGATTTAATCTGTAATGGTCCTGCTTTGAGTAGGGGGTTGGACTAGATCAACTCCAGAGGTCCCTTCAAACCCTGATATTCTTGGATACTTATTTCCAGCAGAGAGTGTTCAGCTGCAAGAGGCTGAGAACCCTGGGTTGGGTTGGAGCCTTGCTAATGGTTCAGACTTGTGTGTGTTGCATGGATCCATGGTTACGTAGCATAAAAGGGATCCCCTCGGGGGGTTGAGTTAACAGAGGATTGTATCTACAGGGATCTGGCTCTGCTCACTGTCTCCCTGGTTGACACCCTGGTGTCTGAGAGGGGAGCCCCTGGGTCAGTCAGTTGGGAAGCTCAAAGCAGCAATTGCTGGAACAGGTCCTTGTTGGATTCTCTGCACCTCTGGAAGCACAGGCAGGATGTTGAGTTTGCCAAGCACCATGGAGAGTCAGGGAGCAAAACCTGATCTGCCCCTGTCCTGGGCGTCGGGTGAGGGACATTGAGCTCCTTTCCTGGGCAGAATCACGGCACCTGTCAAGTTTCCTTCCCCACTCTGAACTCTAGGATACAGATGTGGGGACCTGCATGAAAACCTCCTAAGCTTACTTTTACCAGCTTAGGTTAAAACTTTCCCAAGGTACAAACTATTTTACCCTTTGCCCCTGGACTTCCACTGCCACCACCAAATTTTATCTGGGTCCTGAAAAAACATAGTTTGGACACATCTTTCCCCCCAAAATCCTCCCAACCCTTGCACCCCACTTCCTGGGGAAGGTTTGGTAAAAATCCTCACCAATTTGCATAGGTGACCACAGACCCAAACCCTTGGATCTTAGAAGAATGAAAAAGCATTCAGTTTTCGAACAAGAAGACTTTTAATTGAAGTAAAAAGGAATCACCTCTGTAAAATCAGGATGGTAGGTACCTTACAGGGTAATTAGTTTCATAACATAGAGAATCCCTCTAGGCAAAACCTTAAGTTACAAAAAAGACACACAGACAGGAATATTCATTCTATTTAGCACAGCTATTTTCTCAGCCATTTAAAGAAATCATAATCTAACACATACCTAGCTAGATTACTTCCTAAATTCTAAGACTCCATTCCTGTTCTGTCCCCAGCAAACGCATCACACAGACACAGACCCTATGTTTTTCTCCCTCCTCCCAGCTTTTGAAAGTATCTTGTCTCCTCATTGGTCATTTTGATCAGGTGCCAGCGAGGTTACCTTTAGCTTCTTAACCCTTTACAGGTGAGAGGATTTCTCCTCTGGCCAGGAGGGATTTTAAAGGGGTTTACCCTTCCCTTTGTATTTATTACAGCACCGTATGTGATGCTCGTGGGATTGTTGGTGAGGAGCAGGAACGGAAGCAGATCAAAAAGGTCCCTAACATCTAGCAGGTGAGCTACAGGAAATAGCGCTGCTGGGAGCAGTAGGGGGCCTTTGTTGTCATTGTGAACTGGGATCCAGAGCGCGCAGACACGTTCCCAGCCTGTCATGGCACCTGTGGTGAATCCTGCTCCAGAAAGAGCTATTCCTCAGTGCCTGCTACCTCTTCCTGAAGGGGGGGTTCCATGGTCCATGGGACCCCAAAGGTTGGCTGCCCCAGGTCTCTTATCCAGCTTGTGAGATACTAGAGGGATTTGGAGCCTGGCTCTGGGCAATTGACAAGGGCTCTGGTGCTGTTGGTTTTAGGTCTTTGGAGAGATCTTCATGGAAGGCCAGAAAAGATCTTTCCTCCAGGCGATGCTTCTGGCCATCCATGACCCCCAGCTCCGTGTTATCCAGGTTGGGCTGGTGCTGACAGATTCCATTCAGGGGGAAGTCGGCCAGCTGATAGGGAATGAGGTAACCAAAGAAGGATCAATTGGGGAGGGACACCCAGGGCCTTTCACCTCCAGGCCCTAGTAGCATGTTATCCCAGCCACCACCTGCTCTGGGAGAACTGGAGGAGTCAGTCAGCAGAGGCTGCTGAAGTGCCCCATTCCCCTCAGCTACTGTCCAAGGCGTCATCTTAACCACAGGGCTGGGGCCCTTGGGAAAGGTGTCCTCTCACCCCACAGCACTACTGCCCAGAGCCTTCCAGCCCCTCAGCTGGATGGGGAGAGGGAGGCTGAGGGGATTCTGGGGAGAGTAGTTTAATCCCCGGCTGGTTTGGAAGGTCGAACAGCTCTCCCGGTGTGGCTGAGAGGAAGGGGACAGGAGTTCATTCCACAATGGTGGGAGAGGGGTTGGAGGTCACTAGGGAGGAGACAAGATTTCATCGTGGGGGTTGGGTGAGGGAATCTGTCCCTCAGACGTGGGGAAGGTTGGGGTGGAAATTTTGCTGGTTCCCTTTGCCGTTAATGCCCTTCGTTGCCATGCATGTCAGAATCTCTGACTGATTCTTGTTCCCTTGCAGCAGGAGGAGGTTACAGCGATGATAATGGCCCACCTCTTCTATATCCGGTGCTTGCGTCAGGTGCCCAAATCACTGCAGGGGCTGTGCTGAGTGGGACAGCCTTGAAGGGCCCCCCCTTCCCATGTCCAGAAGCTCCCACTCCCTGCCTCAGGTACTGCTATTTCTCATTGGGCGTGGAGGAGAACGGCTCAGGGGAGTGGGCATAAACCCCACAGCACTGAGAGAAACCCAGGCCGAGCACCTCGCTCTTGTCACCATGTCCCATCCAGATCCCTGGGGCCAGGCCAGATACAGTCCCTCCCCCATGCCCAGAGGCCAGTTTCAGAAGCATCAAACTATCAGGGCCACGGGGCTGGCCCAGAAATGAGAGCATCCTCAGGGCCAGGGGTTATCCTCAGTAACCATTGCAGTCTGGGAGGGCTGGCCCAATGTGGAGCCCCTCCCCTGTCATCACTGCTCAGACCTCCCCATGACCCATGTCACCCCGTCGCAGTGAATGTCTGACCATCCCCCACCTGAGGCCCAAGCCACTCACCTGGTATCTGAACCCTTCCCATCCACAAATGAAACTGCCCCCTAACACCTTGGGGCAAGGTAGGATTCTCCCCATCTGGCAGGTGGGGTCTGAGACACAGAGGAAGGGCTGAGATCCTGGTCACACACTCCTGGGGGTAGATCTGGGAACTGGACTGGGTCCCAGGCTAGTCTCTTTCCCTGAGGGGCAACTTCAGGTTCTGCCCTTTATTCTCCCCTCCTGCTGGGGGGAGTCTCTGAGTGTGAAATGAACAGGGAGGGTGATGGGGTCCTAGCACAATGCCTGGGGGGTAGCTCCCCTTGGCTTGGACCCCAGGGTCAGATACATCTTTGTCATCTTGCTCTCCTTCTTTTATTCCTAGAAAGAGAGACCCCCCGATGAGGGGACTCTAGGGATCCAGCTGGACAGGGCCTAGGAGAACCTGTAAGTCATCCTGGTTCCCGCCTGCATGCACCACCCTGTCCTGCTCTGCCCTCCGGTTCTTCACTGTTGACTCTGGTTTGACCCTTGGCTCCGGTCTTTGATTATGACTTTGGCGTGACCCTTCTTAGCTCCAGATGTTGGCTACCCATCCTAGTTCCATACTCTCCTTGCCCTTCTCTAGCCCTGCTCCAGGACCTCCACCAACCCACTCCAGCATTGCCTTCTCCTCCTGATCTTCCTCAAGCACTCGGACATTGACTACCCGGCTTTGACCCTCGGCCTGTATCTGGACTCTGGCTTGACATTGACTTGGCTGATCTTTGCTCTCTGACTATCTGGCTACGACCTTTGGCAGGGATTTAGACTCTGGCTCTAGTTCTCCTTCTGCTTTTTTGATGGACTCTGATCTTGGTTTGGACCGTGGTGTGTCCCTGGACCTTAATTCTAGCACCACTCTCAGCCTAGGTGCAATCCTGCACCTCACTGCAACCTGCGCTCCAACCCCTGGGCCTAATTATCGGATGCAGCACGTGACATTAGGTGGTGCAACTTTTTGGAGAAAAGCAGGCTCTACGCAAGTAAGTGGCCCGTATGCAACAGGGACACACCACACCAGGTGTGAACAATGACCTCACTACATGAGCCTAGCCCGATGATGTCCCTGCTGGAGTTGCGCAATGGAAATGACTGAAAAAGTCGGGGGTTCCTTGAACCAGCTTCCGCCCCTGGACCTACTCCACCTTCTTGACTCGGACACCCAGCATTCCTGATCAATACCCAGATTACATGGATACCTTTTGAAAGAAATGGGGACTCGTTGCCTCTGCTCGAGGACAGACTGAATATAAATAGAGTTTGCACAATTGAATTCACAGAGCCACAGTCATATGTGCCAGCCACCAACAGGACACAGTTCTCTTGGGCATAATGGTTCTGTAGAGCAGTGGATTACAGATAGCTTTGAAGCGGTCATACGCAATCACAGCCAGGAGGCAGCTTTCACTGGTCACAAAGAAACAGACGAAGAATAGTTGTGCCGCACACTCAATGAAAGGAATGGTTCTCGTCTCTGCTACCAAGGTCATGAGCAGCCTGGGAGCTATGGCTGTGGAATATCCAATATCTAAAATGGACATCTGGCTTAGGAAAAAGTACATGCGGGTATGAAGTTCAGTTTCAACCATGATTAACGCTATCATCCCAAGATTCCCCATCAGGCTGACCACATACATCACTAGGAACAACATAAAGAGGGGGATCTGTAGATCTGGATGATCTGTGAATCCTACGAAAATGAACTCTATCACCGTGGAGTGGTTTCTCTCTGCCATTTATTCCAGAAAATCCCTCCTCTGCTGGTGAAAAATAAAAACAAGGATTACAATTAATCGGGGCCAATAAAGTATTGAGTACAGATCCCTCATAATCCTTGTGATTATACACCATTTCATAGGAACAAACATAATACATCAAAGGACACTCCTAGGGAATGTTCTCTTTGTATTACCCACATGCTTTCCATCAGAGATAAGATATGTTCTAACTACAGAAATATTGTATACTCTGTGCTAATATGCATGAAACCATCCAGTGGGTCAAATCTTCTATAAGATAAGAGATATATAGATTGGGAGTGTTTAGTTTAGAAGGGAGGCAAATAATTTCCTATCAATGTACACAAATAATCAATGCTATAGAGTGTATTCATTGTCATTGCTTTTCTCTTCCTAATCCAAACGACCTCAAAGGGCACAAGGGATGCTCAGTGCCCCTTTTACATAGGTGCCTAAATAGAAATTTAGGTGCCTACTATGAGGCAGCCCAGCGGAAAATTTTGGTATCACTGTCTATGTAGCCTTAAAGTGTCATAGTCCTATTGAAGTCAGTGTATGTTTTACAGACATTCTTTGTTACCATGTGCATTATTTTTCCTCCCTCTTACAAATCCTCCCAGAGGTACTAACATTTGTAAGTGGTGTGGACTGTAACGATTCTATGGTTACTTTTGACTCTCAGATTCCCAGAGCCTAGAAAGGAGAAAATGCATCTCCTAGGGATAAATACTAAGTCAACCTGCTGAACTCCTTGCCAAAAGATGTTTTGAGGGCCAAGACTATAGCAGGGTTCAAAAAAGAACAAGATAAGCTCATGGAGGATAGGTCCATCAATGACTATTAGCCAGGATGGGCAGGGATGGTGTCCCTAGACTCTGTTTGCGAGAAGCTGGGAATGGGCAACAGGGGACGGATCACTTGATGATTCCCTGTTCTGTTCATTCCCCCTGGGGCACCTGGCACTGGCCACTGTCAGAAGACAGGAGACTGGGCTAGATGGACCTTTGGTCTGACCCAGTATGGCCGTTATGTTTCTATGGAATTTCACTGCCACATTCACCAAGAGATGCTCAAAAGATAATAATAATGACATTTCTTACCAGTCATGGTGTAGGTGTACACTCAGTAAATTCCATTGTGGTTTGTATTTGGTGGAGGAAGTGATGGGCTGGTTTGGCTCCCAATAATTGATGAGGAGGTGTCAATTCCAGGAGAGGCAAAGCTGCTTTTGTAGTGAGCCAGCCACTCCAAGTCCCTATTCGACTCCAGTGATGCCATCAGAGGACCCAACCACATCAGCCACACCATCAGGGGCTCATTCACCTGCAGGTCTACTAATGTGATATATCCCATCATGTGCCAGCAATGCCCCTCCACCATGTGCATTGGCCAAACCGGACACTTCCTCATCAATTATTGGGAGTGGACCACATTCACCCTGATTGAATTGGCCCTGCCAACACTGGCTCTCCACTTGTGAGGGAACTCCCTTCTCTTCATGTGTCAGGATAACAATGCCTGCATCTGTAATTTTCACTCCATGCATCTGAAGTAGTGGGTTTTTTACCCACAAAAGCTTATGCTCAAATAAATCTGTTAGTCTTTAAGGTGTCACTGGACACCGTGTTGTTTTTGTGAATACAGACGAACATGGCTACCCCCTGATAGAATGTCAGAAGAGATCATTAAAATGTCTTTGATGTCTCCTGGAGGCTGGGGATAATAAATCACAGATTCCAAAATAGAACAGCTCTAACAGGAGAGATTGAGGGAGAACCACACCAGAATATTGCATATTTCAGCAACTAGAGTGCCCACAGGAGAGGTGGGAGACCTCGTGAAATCTCTTCTCCTTGGAGGTGGAAGGGGTAGGCATCTGGATGCTCAGAAAGAAGTAGCAGTGTGCATCCTCAGAGGCTGAAACAGGCACAAAGGTGCATTTACTGCAAGAATGTAGGTGCCAAGTGAGTTTAGGCATCTATGGGGTTTGGCCTCAGCTGAGAGGGGATTTCAGGAATAGCAATGGAGCCTGGTTCTGGATTGAGATGCCCAAAGAGGCAATTTGATTTAGGAGTACAGGTTTCATCTCTGCCACGTGCCAACACTTAGATCTGGCCTAAAGCTGAAATTTCGATTTACAGGTGTTGCTATATCTGTTAGGGATGTGCTTCTCCTCTGATATACTGGTATAAGCATGAGTGTGGATGAAGTTATATCAATATAAAGGTGCCATATACTGAATAGGTCCATAGATTATAGGCCAGACAGGACCATTGTAACCAGCTAGTCTGACCTCCTGTATTATGCGTAATACAGGCCATAAAGGAAATGTTGAAAGGATTGACTCAGGTGAATCCCCAATCTGTGCATCTCCACCTCCATTAGCAAGGATCATGGACTAGCCATTGCACCACAGAGCTACCTGTCACATTGCATTAGTGCTTTCTCCCTAGTGCTACCCTAGAACAAAACAGCTTTACCCTGCTGTAGCTGAGTCTATTCTACAGGGCAGAGCTGAGTGAAATTCAGAATTTCCATGCCATGGGAAAAACTGACTTGGGATGCAAACAAATGGTGACAAATCGAGGAAAAAAGCTAAAATATTAACATTTTGAACAGAATGGAAATTCTGAAAAATGTCCATTTGCAAATGTCAAAATCTTTGGTTTTCAAATTTTTGATCAGCATGAAACATGTGGACGTTCCAAAATTGAAATGCTTCCTGTGGTGTATTGACCTGACTTAAAAGGCTGCTGCCTGCCTCAGATTGAAATGTATTTAGTTGGAAAGTTTCAGCCTGTTGTGCCATTTCTGAGACCAAAGCTAGGGGAAAAGACATTGTTGTGCCCACATTAAAAAAAAAAAAAACACCCCACCACAGATTACTTCCTCTGAAAAGCTCTGGTGACCCCAAGCTTTGCAGCAGTGACTTGAAATTTGACAGGGCGGTGCCTTATGTCCGTCTCATGAAATTCTGCCCAAATTTGACCCTTTAAAAAATTGCTGCTCACACAGGATCAATCGAGATTTGCTAGAGCTTCCCAGTTTAATCCCCCCAAGAGTCTATCTGCCCTGGACAGGCAACATCCCAGGGATTCCAGGGGCTGAGCAGGGGATTTTCCCAGCAATTCCAGTTCTGGGCTGCTGCAGGGTCTCAAATTGGGCACCCAAAATTAGTGGCAAGTTTTGACCTTAATTTCTCTGTGCCTCACTTCCGTACCTCACAGGGGCATTTTGAAAATAAATTCAGACACTACAGTGATAAACACCTTGGAAAAGCACATGAGCAAATTATGAATTCTGTCTCCAGAGCAAGGCTGGAAGAGTTTAAATAAGGCCTGGTGTAGAAAGGATCTGCAGGGCCATCTTAGCTCCTGCCGGGCTGACAAAGTCCCTAGGAGACCCTGGGGTTCAATAATCACTGGGGTCATTCATTTACAGGTTGTGTTCCCAACACCTTTTCACCATACACAGATTTAGGTTCCCATGTCAACCTAGGAGAGATGCACTATCTCTGCCTCCACTCCCTTACTCTCCCCCACTTTCAGCGGCTGTTCTCCCAGCCTTTTCTATAGCCCCAGGCTAATTGGGTGGGCAACTGTCTCCCATTCACCAACTCGGTGCAGGTTTTTCCAGCCAGCCCCAATTTGCTTCCCTTATTGGGAGCTGGCGTGACAGAGGGCTGACTCAGCAGCTCTTGCCCAGCTCTCTGTCACACCTGGGCCCACACATTGAATGATGAGGCTAAAACAAAATACTGAACAGCTGCTCACAAAGTGGGCACTGTCCATTCTCTGCACTCAAGCTGGCTGGGAACTTTTTTAATAAAATGGATTTTCCACCACAAATATGGATTTGTCAAATAGGAATCTTTTAATTGGAATGTCTCAGTTTTGATTCAACATTTTTCAGGTTCAGGGTGGAATTTGTGATTAAACTCCAGAGACATAGAGAGAGCAACTCCAAAATAGCCAAATCCCAGCTAGCAGGGCACTCACTTGGGATGTGGGAGACCCCTATTCAAGTCACTTCTCTGCCTAATTAAGAGCAGGGAAATAGATCTATGTTTCCAATATCACAGGGGAGTTCCCTAATGTCTGCCCTGTTTTGTATTCTATGGTGCATCTCTGTCTCTCAATCTCTCCTGTTGGATGAATAATAAAGGATTCATTGGGACACACAAAGAGAAAGTCTATCTTGATAGCCCAGTGATTGTAAGCCTGATCTGGGATGTGAGAGACCCAAGTCCAAGTGCCTGATTTGGAATGGGGAAGAATGAGTTGTGATCAGCTTGGTGGGGGAGTTAGTGAGTTTGGGGAGAGTTAGGTGTGGCCTGGGGAAGAGCATCCACAAGAAACTGTGGGTTTGCCTAGAGGGAAGAGAGCTATGGGGAATGGTACTGCAGGTGATGGACATGGATGATGACAAACAGATGCACTCCTTTCTATAAGTGTTACTACAGTCTCTCCAGCATCCTTTCTCCCGCAACCTTTTCTGTGGTGGTCAAGTCATCCTGACCCACCAGGCAATTGCTTGGTGGCATTTTGAGTGGTAGTATCCGGTGCTTATCTGGAGGGCCAAGTCACATTAGTGACTGTCAGCGAGTCTCCCTGGAACTGTTGAAAATCCAACCATTTCATCCCCTAACCTAGATGAGTACCCTAATCACTGGGCTACTGGTTATTCATGGGTCAAGCTTCTCTACCTCTCACTTTCTGGGAAGTTTTTCCAGAAGACCTGGTTTCATCCCAATGTAGAATGGGAAAATATTTTGAAATCTTGAATATGTTCAGAAGACAGGAAATCCTTTTCCCACCTATATCTACTCTGTACCCACTTATAAATATTACCACTTAAAATAATTATCCTTTAAAACAATTGTCAAAGTTAGGTTTTGGGGCCTACACCACTTCTGTAGAGATTGAGGAATACCCAAGCTGAAATCACACCTTGGAATGGCGCATAGATATACCCAATGAGGGGTGCGGGGATAATTTTTAGAACTTCTTATGGTCCTTATGTTAGCTATCACTTATGGTCATCTACATGTATTATTGCCCTTTGGTGCTCGTGACTCTCTAAAGTTGAGCAGATCTTTCCATTTAATATCTAGCTTTCAGGAAGAAAAAAAGACTTTCAATGACATGAATGTCTCTACAGGTACGTATTAGCCCTGCAACATCTTTCTGCTGGGGATTCCCAACGTTAGACACAGATCCTTTGTAGGACCTTTGCTTTGAGTTTCAGTGATGCCAAGTGCCATCAACTCCCACTGACATTGATGGGAGCCAGAAGAGAAAACCAGTATAAATGAAAACGTTCTACACCATTCATTATTGTCTATACATTTACAAGAGATGATTTACCTCCTTTCCAAACTAATCTATTTAACAACAGAGATGGTGGGCAGGAGAGACATAGATGGCAAAGCTCTGTGCCCTAAGGGATATTTCTGGCATGGGAACAATTCAGATTTGGACAGTCTCTCGTATTGTGGCGGAATCTCTGCACATATTTAATTGAATGGAAAACAATGCACAGTATTTTGTGTTTCTGTAAGGAGACAGTGCACTAGCTACAGGGGGAAGTGTGTGCATAACCCCTAATACATTCCCCAAGACACACTATTTCACAGGAGCAGTCAGAGTTGTTACAAGGAATCTACACATGCTCCCTTTTTGGCTCCAGTTTATTTGCAAATTTAGATTTTCCACCCACCCCGCCTCATACCATGGTGACACAGTTGATTTTTCTGGGATTCACGGACCACGCAGAGCTGCAGGTCCCACTCTTCATGTTGTTCCTACTGAGCTATGTTATCACACTGGTAGGGAATCTTGGGATGACTGTTTTAATCAGGATTGACTCCATCTTCACACCCCTCTGTGCTTCTTCCTCAGTAATCTGTCCATTGTAGATGTTGGTTATTCCTCTGTCATTGCACCTAGGGTGCTCATGACTTCTGTAGCAGAGAGTAATAGAATCATTTCATTCACTGAGTGAGCTGTGCAATTTTTCTTTGTCTGTGTCTTGTGTCTTTGTGACCAATGAATGATGCCTCCTGGCCACCATGGCCTCTCACCACTTCACAGTCATCTGTAACCCCTTGCTCTAGAGGGTCATCATGTCCAGGAAACTCTGTGTGCTGTTAGTTGTTGTGTCTTTGTGAATTCAACGGCCCGAACAATTTGTATATTCAGCTTGTCTTTCTCTCACCCCAGGGTCAGCAATCATTTCTTCTCTGACATCCCTCCCCATCCTTAAGCTGTCCTGCTCTGACATACACAACACAATGATGTTATTCATTTCACCTTGTCGACTATATTTGTCAAGATTACTATGCCAGTTGTTCTAGATAGTCTCTTATATGTACAGCCTCGTCGCCATCTGGGGTACGATGTTGGCTGCGTGTGTGTTCGTTCAGTGTGCTGTCCCAGCTCTGTGGAGATAGCAGACCTCAATTAAACAGCCCAAGAAATCCACAGACTTAATTTTCAGTGAAGGCACCTGGCCTGGTTTACTGTCAATAGAGCACAGTAATAGTATCTGCATGGATAGTCAGACTTGTATGCTTGTGTCAATGGACACAACTCAGTCAGTGGTGGGACTCTCCACTGCTCCCTAGGCTGGCCAAAGACACTCCCTCTGAGATACATCTTTATACACAAATACAAACAAGTGACGTATTGCCCCGACGTATCAGAGTGACACCCTCTGATGTATTAGGGTGCCACCCATTGACGGATCCAAGGGCTGCCCATTACCTTGTACATGTTGGTTTGATTAAAACATCCCTATCCATCATGCTGTCATCCTGACCTTATTCTTAAGATGGGTCAGCATGCTCCTGTTATCTCTGGGGCATGTGGTTGGTATCGAGGTGTTCTGGTACCGCCTTTCTGGAATGTGCTTGCGTATATATACTCCTGCCTAAGTACTACTTAAGCACGTGTGATTCTGCAATATCAGCCCTGTTCTTGCCAGATTCTGTGGACGGGGTCTGCCTCTTGCTCACAGCTTGGCTTTGCTTTAGATCTGCAAAGTTTTGGTTACTTTAGCTCAGGCTTTAGGCCTCACACCAGGACTCTGATACACGGCCTTATGTTTCAGGTCATCTTCTTAATACACCATCCTGAAGATCCACTCAAACCCATTTGTACCTTTGCCTCTCACCTGACAGCTGTCACTACCTTCTACGATACTCTGATTTTATGTATTTACGACCCAGTTCTGGCTACACCTTGGACCAAGACAACGTCATCTCTGTGTTCCCTATGCTGAACCCCCTGATCTACAGCCTTAGAAACATGGAGTGAAGGATGCCTTTAGAAAGATGATATACAGGACGATATTTTCTCAATAAATGTAGTTACTGATTTTTTTAAAAAAAAATCAATAAACAGCTGTGAGAGTGGGGGCAAGTTCTCTGGGTCACCATCCTGATTTCTCAGGTTTCAGCATTTCTTTGAATTGCACAAAAATGGTTGTGCATAATGCAGGCTCGTTAATATTGGCAATCCCAAGAGCAGCATAGGACAGGAAGTGACCCCCTGAGGTCATTGAGTCCAGTCTACTGCTGTTGCAGGCAGCAACGTGATATAATCCCATTCATAAACTTATTCAACTCCACTTTAAATCGAGTTAGGTTGTATAACTCCACTAATTCTAGTGGGAGGCTGTTCCTGAACCTCCCTCCTCTGATGGTTAGAAACTTGCTTCTACTTTCCAGACTAACTTTAGTCATGGGCATTTTATACCCGTAAATAATAAACAGGCCAGGGCTAGCTGACCCTGGTTTCAATCCACTGACCACTGGGTTATTATGGGAGTAGCACACTTCCAGCATTCTACTTAGAGGGCGTCTGCAGTTTGTTGTACTCAGTAAGGCTAGACCTCATGAGATTCTGTTTGTAAATCACAGGCCTCTTATTTTTCATTTAAAGGTGAATTGCAGTTACCATTAGTGCTTTAGGTTGGGTGTCCGCTGTAGATTGAAACTCAGGTAAAAGGATGCTGAAATCATACAAATAACTGAGCTGTTCTGAAATTGCATCTCAGTAGAGGATGCTGTTAAATATACAGGCCCATCTACTTTATATTCTCTTTTGTTAGACTGTGCTCAACTCCTGGTGTGCTAAGATCACACAATCTCAATTCTAGCACTACTGTGACAGAATTGTAAGGAGGCTAGGACTGCAGAGAACAGTACATGTCAATCGTGTGGGATCAGAGAGAGAACTCAGGGCCTGGTATGTGGAAAATATTTCCATCAAACTCATAGATCATGTGAGGTTCACTCTGATCCCAGTGCAGACTCAGATATGGACCTATACAAAGTCAGGGAGGGTTGTGGACAAAGCTGACAACGCAGATGATTCTTAGGGAGAGCTGATTAAACAACATCAGAATAACCATTGCATGGGCCTCTGACAAAATGCCAAGATAGTAACAGACCATCACCTAATATACCACTATTTTCATTCTCCAATGACCTAATGTTGGGGGAAGATTATCCCACATCTGCCTAGTATGAGCTTCTTCCGCTTTCCTTAGAAGCATCTGGTATAAGCCACTGTCATAGACAGGCTATTGGACTAGATAGACCTTGTGTCTGATCCTGTCTGGCAATCCCCATTTTTCTATGAGACAGAGGGGAACTGGTAGCTTCTACAGGTTAGTTCAGTCATGGAACAAGAGTCTGCCTCGGAACTTCCCCAAGCTCTGCAGGGGTATGGTTAGGATTAAGGTTAATGTCGGGAAGCTATGAACATCAGACAATTCACACTTGCCCCTGTGGGTGGATAATTTGATGTGCATCTGTAACACCGACAGGCCCCAGTCTTCGGCGGTCGGGATTGAATTTGGGACCTCTGCAGCTTAGTACATGAGCCTCTACCACATGAGCTAAAAGCCACATGGCTCTTAAATAAGGATGTAGAGTAGACTCATTAAACTCTCTCTAAGTGGTCTCAGTGCCACCAGATGGGACAGAGCACCACACCCAAGCGGTGTGTGGGTTACACATCTACACCAGGTTACAAGTTAAGGACATGATCTGCCAATTGGATAGAACAAGCCAGACTGCTGCCCCAATAAGGACGTTTGCCCGTAAGTCATTTATGTGCCTTGGGAAATCCTATGGTCATAAGGGCCAGATCTTCTTCTTGTATAAATGTGTGTAGCCCCACTGACTTCAATGGAATGACACCAATTTTGACTAGTTATGGTTCTGGCCCAATGCTTTCAGTAGCGCTCCACCTATTTACTTTGGGGTCTCACACATTAGCACCAATGTAGCTAATGCTGATTTTCACCTGCTGGGGATCTGGCCCATTGATTGCAATGTAGTGAGACTAGCTTACACCAACTGGAGCTGGAGCGCCATTGATTTCAATCTGTATCTGTGAGGTTTTTGTTGAGGTTCATGGATTTCCACTCAATTTAGTTGTATGGAATTCATTTCAATGGGGCAAAGATGATTTACACCCACTGGCAATATAGCCACATTAATTTAAGTGGCACTCCCTCAAGTTACATTACATTACCTGCGGTTTCTGCCCCTTTGGCATCAATGTGGTGATGCTGATTTACACTAGCTTAGAATCTGGCCGAGTGTATTTCACTTAACCATCAGTTTCAATACTGATTTGTATTAATGTTGAATTGACATAAAACATTCTGAGGATTGCACTGTTTCTTCCAGATTAAATAAGATATTCTGCTTATTTCCCTAACATAGTTTTGTGGCTTTTTAATGGCAGATTTTTATGCCCTTACCCACACTTTTTCAGCAGGTGGAAGTCCATGAGACCACTCTCACAGTAAGGGGCTATTCAGTGCAAGGACAACAGAATCAAGCCTATAGTTTCGAGATGCCCTAACATGTTGTTATGTATGGGATAAAGCCCCTTCTTGTCTGTCTTGTGCACATTAACATTTTTAGTTTATTTGGAACCTAAGCCGATCTGGCTTTACTTGCACTGAGTAGAACTTGATCTCATTGGGGCTCCTGCTATGAGTAAGTGCTAGTCAATGTGAGCAAGGATCATAGACTCATGCTTGCAGTGACCTGGTTTGATTTGTCATGGCTTTGGACACAATGGGCCAAATATAGCCCTGGCATAAAAGAATGATGCCAGAGATGAATTTGGCCCAAAAGCGAAGATATTGAAAGGGGAAAAAAAGGGAAAGAGTAAATGCTATTGTCCAGCTCTGGTTATGCCAGTAATGTTCATATTGACATAATTCTCCAAAGTTTGGGAACTATGTAGATGGCATCCATTATTATGGATTATAATAAGCTGCTGTGGGCCTCATTAAAACATTGTTTTTTGAGCAATTCTGTCGTTATCTAATTGGACAAGAAAACATATTGGGAATGGTACTGGGAATGGTACAACATATGAGTCATGATACAGAAATAATGTCAATATTAACACTTGCTCTGCCAGAGTAATGAATAAATAAACCTATTTGTAGTGTAACTGAAGTTAAGGTAATTTGCCAAAACAATTTGTACAGTGGCACCTTCTCCCAGAGAACAGCTGTGTATAAAAAAAATAGCTGCCACTTCTCATTCAAATCAATCTGAAAAAAATATACCAGCCCCCTTGTCATTCATTAATGACAAGAGCCATTGGCCATTGGACTCAATGGATTCTCTCCAGTGCACATTAGTTCAGCACCATAGATCTCAGTCCTGGACATTGTTATGGGAGTGCTTCAATTTACTTCTTTATCTTCTCACCAACCTATGAAAGAGTTTCTCTGGTGATAATGAAATTATGTCAAAGATCTGCTTTGTTTGGCTTTCTTTGGACTTTGCAAACCCTGAGACAGATTCATCCCAGAATTAACTCCATTGACTTGCGAGTATGATGTGGGGACAGATAAAGGATACATGTAGTCCAATCAATTTATACAGATGTACGATTGTGATGTACTAGTACCCGTTATGAAGTACTAGTGTGATGGGGCTATCAATATTCATAGCACTAGGAAGCTTGCTCACACACTGACATTTGAATATTTATCTGCTCTGGTTAGTCCAGGGAAGTTTTCTCTGAATCATCAATCACTTCAATCCACTTCTTGTGCTCCTAGGAATACTACTTATGATTTTTCCATATATGTGCAAAATGGAATGAAGCTATACTGCCATAACTAAAAAGACATCAAAGTTACTCTATTGATTAACGTCATGATGTTCTTAAACTGGCAATATGTGTGTGGGCCAAACTCATTTGGCTTCCAATGCTATTTTCCTTTCAACACTTCAATACCGGTCCAGGATTGGAAACCCCATAGTGCAATCAAAAACTGCCCGTGAGCAAATGCACATTTTCAATGAGCAGTTAGACATCCAGTTCCCTGGACAACTCCCTGGAATGGGAGTTTGGTGCCTTTTGAATATCCCCACTTAAACTCCTGCAGACTGAGCCAAACATTGACTGAAGTCAATCGGAGTCTTTTCATTGGCTTCAATGAGCTTTGGATCTGTTCCTGGCTGGGGGTGGTTGAAAATTTTCCATCTAAACTTTCTGTTGATGCGGGTGGGAGGCGGGAGGCGGGAGGGGGAAGCAGTGGTTGTCTGGTAGGGGTATTTGGCCATCCGCAGAGGCTGATCATGAGGTCACCTGACAGAGAGTAAGATGCTTATAAAAGGGCAAAAGCTGCTCAATTTGGGCTCTACCTGGCCATGTTTGACCAGCTCAAACTGAGAGGAGCTGTGTGTAGGAGCTAGATGAGGAGGGAGAGGAGCAGTCTTTCTGAACATAGATGTATACACAAGGGGACTCCCAAGGAAAGGATGAGCTAGTGAGGCCCATTGAAGTTAGGATGTGTGTCCTTTTCTGAATGAGCTTGTGCTTTACTGGTGAAGTGTTCACTCTGCCGTGTTAGATTCCTGTTCAGAGTGTCTCTCTCTCTGTGTGTTATATTCTTTACACATACTGTGTGGCCCTATGGGAGAGTTCAGCTGTAACCTAGAAGGCTCACACTGTTTGGTGGCATTGTAGGACAGGGGGTGTTTAAGCTATGGCAGAGTCCGAAAAGTCATCCCTGAGCCCAGGGACTAGGCAGCTAGATAGCAGGTTCTAGCTCTCCAGAAAGGGCGCTAGGCAGAGGGCCTGCACCCTATTGTGTGCCTAGGAACCCCAAGACTGCAGCAGTGACTGGCTCCATTCAATCTCTGGCACCTTAAAACAACTGGGGATCCAAGATGGGATTCCCCTCAACACAAGTCGGTGCATGTCCAGCAAAGGGAGTCAGAGGGGAACTGTGACTAATGCTCCCTTACAATAGTGACCAGACTCTCCCCGAGTTACAAAAATCCGAGATTATGGGAAAAGTTCCGTAAACTAGAAATAGGAGTTTCTTTGGGTTTTTTTTTTGAGCATAATGGTCGGAGATACGTTTCCGACTTACGCAAAACTCGAGGTACACGAGGCATTCTGGAACGGAATGCTTGCGTAAGTCGGGGAGCGTCTGTATTCTTTGCAGCCTCGCAGTCATTCCTGAACATGGGAAACTGAATTTCCAAGATTAACAGTCTTGGATTCCTTTTTTTTTCGAACAAGCCACAGAATACAGTTAAAACAAAGAAATCAGAGCTATGACACAGAGAATTCACTATTAATTCATCACTGGTTTATTGATAAGCACAAATCCCAATAATTATATTAACTGAGAACAAACCTTCCTGTTTATCATCCTTCTAAAGGCATCCTTCATCTCCTTGTTCCTCAAGCTGTAGATCAGGGGATTCAGCATGATAATTATGAGTATATAAAACACAGAGATGATCTTGTCTGGGTCTGTGGTGTAGTCGGAACTGGGTTGTAAATACATGAAGATCACAGTCCCGTAGAAAATTGTTACGGCCATCAGGTGGGAGGCGCAGGTGGAGAAGGTTTTGCATCTGCCCTTGGCAGAGTGGATCTTCAGGATGGCAATGAGGATGTACATGTAGAAGAATAGTACAATGAGAATCGTAGTCATGACCACTATAGTGGACAAGGTGAAATACACTGTGTTAGCGTTGTGGGTGTCGGAGCAGGACAGTTTAAGGATTTGGGGGGATGTCACAGAAGAAATGGTGAATTACATTGGAGTCACAGAAGGACAGGGTAAATTATAAATGGAGTCTGAAGAACCGCGTTCACAAAGCCACATATGTAGGAAGCAACCGCTAGTAACACACACAATATCGTTGACATGATGAGGCTCTAGAGCAAGGGGCTACCAAGGGCTAGGAAGTGATCAGATGCCATTACCGCCACCAGGCAAAGCTTCCTTGTTAGTCTTTAAGGTGCCACAGGACTCCTCATTGTCTTTGCTGAAACAGGCTAACCCAGCTACCCCTCTGAAATATACGGTATTGGTGGGAGTAACATTACATGAGCATTATTATTGATAGTACTTAATTAATTCATTAGAATTAGGCTTAATCCCAACCCCCTTCTGTTAGGTGCTGTACAAACATATAACAAAAAGACAATCTCTGGCCAAAGGAGCTCGTAATGTAAGCTTAAAATAAGAGACAAGAGGTACAGATGGAGAACAGAATAAGGGGACAGAAAGATGATTGAGAATAAAGCTGTATAAAAAGTACAGAGAGCCTTTTTCAGAATTTTATATTTTAAAATATTTTTTATAATTTTAATTGATAATATCAATGTTTATTTTTAAGTCTTTTTGTTTTAAATGTTCAAACCTTTACAGTCGCAAGAAATTATGGGAGATCAGGCAATGGGAGGTCAGACATATTTTTTTTAATGACAGCCAACACTGAGATTCAAAAAGTTAAAGCTTTATAACTGTTAAAACACAAATTGTCAACATCACATGTCAAAATAAATATCCTTAAATCAAACTCTAGTACATTCTCAAGCTGCAATTTTTCTTACTCTTGCCCAGCTGTACATTTCAATTATTGAAAGCAATATTTTTTTCATTGGTTTGTGTGCTTGTGGTGAAATCAACATTTACCAACATTTTTTTGAGAAAAGTCTATTCCTTCCAAGCCTAAGTATATATGATAGCACTGTTGAGAATAGATGTATATAGGACTGGTCTGAGTATAGATGTGATCAATATAAAGACAAGTGCAAAGTACTTCATTCTGGAAGGAAAAATCAAATGCACAAATACAATGTGGGGAATAACCTGCTAGAGAGAAGCGCAGCTGAGGTGGATCTGAGAGTTCAAGCGGATCACAAGTTGAGTATCAGCCAACAATGAGATGCAGTTCTGAAAAAGGCTGTCTGGGGTGTATTATCACAAGTGTTGTATGTAAGACCAAGGCAGTAACTGTTTGGCTCTACTTGGCACTGGTGAGGCTGCAGTTGAAGTTCTGTGTCTAGGTTCAGTAACTGTTTGGCTGTACTTGGCACTGGTGAGGCTGCAGTTGAAGTTCTGTGTCTAGGTTTGGGAGTCACACTTTAGAAAAGATGTGGGCAAATAGGAGAGAGTCCAGAGGGGAAAAACAAAAATGACAAAAGGGGTTTGCAAAATCTGATTTATTAGGAAAGATTTTAAAAAAAATTGGGCATGTCTTGTTTTGAGACAAGACGACTGAGAAGGGACCTAATAACAGTCTTCAACTATGTTAAGGGCTGTTATAAAGGGGATAGAGATTAATTGTGTCAGGCTCACAAAGCCCTTATGAGGCCCAGACACTAAAGAGAGCAAAAGTATTGAATTCTCATAGTGCAAGTTACATACTGAGCATTAATCAGAGCAACACATTAAGAAATTAAAGTTAGAAACAAGTTTTATTTTATTTTAAATCTCAGATAACCTTTCAGGGCAGCATTTCAAATAGATTAATGGTCAAGAAACAAGGAAGGGTGTCTGTTGGAACAACCACATAATGACAGGACATTAGGTAACATTGTTCCCCTCAAGCAATCGTAAAACATAATTTCCACATGCTACATCAGTTCTTTGAGTTTCATTTAATTCCTGTACAACATTTGAGATACACAAATGAAGGCAGTGACACATAGACGATACTCCTCTCCTTCTTCCAATTGTTCTTCTCAATTGACTGGAATTGTCATGGTGAACAAATTAGCTGAGAATGTTTTTCCAGTCTACCACCCTCTTAAGAGCATCCTTAATCTCCTTGTTCCTCAGGCTGTAAATAAGGGGGTTCAGCATGGGGACCACCAGGGTATAAAACACAGCAGAGATTTTCTCCTGTTCCAGCGAGTAGGTGGAACTGGGTTGTATGTGGCTTAAGCTCACAGGTCCATAGAGCATGGTGACAGCTGTCAGATGAGATGCACAGGTGGAGAAGGCTTTCCGCCTGCCCGCAGCGAAACGGATCCTCAGGATAGAGAAGAAGATGTACAGATAAGAGATGATGATAATCAGGAGGGTGGACGTGGCAAGAACCACAGAGAACATTATGAGCAAAATCTCATTGATGCGGTTATCAGAGCAGGCGAGCTTCAGCAATGGGTTAGTGTCACAAAAGTAATGATTGATGACGTTGGGCCCGCAGAATGACAACCTCAGCAAGCCACATGTGTGGGTCAGTGAGTTCACGAGCCCCCCTACATATGAGCCGGCCACTAGACGAAAACAGACTCTCTTAGACATAACAGCAGTGTACAGCAGAGGGTTACAGATGGCTACATAGCGGTCACATGCCATCACGGCCAGCAGAAACCCTTCTGTGGTCACAAAAACAGCGAAGGAGAAGTGTTGGGCAATACAGGCAGAGTAAGAAATGCTTTTACTCCCCACTAAGAAATTCACCAGCATCCTCGGAGCAAAGACTGAGGAATAGCAAAGGTCAATGACAGACAGGTTACTGAGGAAGAAGTACATGGGGGTGTGGAGTCGGGGATCAACCCTGATCAACATGATCATCCCGAGATTCCCCACCAGCGTAAGAATATAGATCACCAGAAACACCGCAAAGAGGGGTATCTGCAACGCCTCACGATCTGTCAACCCCAGGAGGATGAACTGGGTCACCATGCTGTGATTGCCCTCAGCCATTTATACAGGGGTACATGAAACCATACCTGCCGGGATAACAAGAGAAAGCAGCGTGGAAGAAGGAAATTTCATGGCATGAATTAAATCTGAATGACACCACTGGGCTTGAGAGTCGGTAGTGAATATCTTACAGGAAACCAGCCACCCTGATGTCTGGGAAAAGTTGAGATGGAATTTTTGATTTACACTCCCTTTTCATGAGGACTGGGATTTTCAAAGCTGTCTAGGAGATTTTGACATCCCAGTCTCCATAAAATTGACTGGAATTAGGCATCCAGTTCCCCTTGGGGAATTTCCAAATTCAAGCACATTCTTACAAATTTTCCCCAATGAAATATACCTGCATGAGTTATGAGTTTACTTTATATTGTCTGCTCACTAAGGGTAAGTTAGAAAGCTCTCGTACTTGGGATCCTATTCTCTGGGTTCAGACTCCTCCCAGATAACCTTTTAGATGACTACAGCATCTCAGTCGTGTCCCAGTCACTTGGTTACTGCTGCTTCATAACATATCCTCTGTTGATAATCCCAAGCGTTTGAAAACCAGGAACCAGGCTTCCAAAAATCATGCGATTGGTTTAAAATCTTGAGATCATTTTAAAATAATACAGAAAGGGTTTAGAAAGGGTAGATCCATCTTTAGGATATATAGGGTCCTAAGAAGTATTTTTAAACCCTGTGCCCAATGGCAGCCTTAAGGGGATGACAGCAATTTTTTTAGAGTTGTGATTTTATAATCTTCAGCAACATACTGATGAAATATTTTTAAAGCAGATTTTAAACGTAGCTCCGGTAGACTAACATGTTCTGAGTAAATATTACAGTGATGCACAACTGTTTTTGTCAGTAAATTCGGAAACTGACAGTATATACCCAGGAGCTGGCAAATGCCCATTAAATGGTTCCATTACCACTTTAATGGCTCTTTAAGAATTTCAATGTTGTGCTAATAGGTCTGGCAGGCTGGAGGCTTTTTCACTTTTAAGTTAACTGGATCCCTTCCAGAGGAAGACTCACCAGGCTGCAGCAGCCACCAGCAACAGGGATAGGAAGAGGCAGGTAGGTGGATATTAAGACTCAGGGGTGGCCCAAATTTTCAGGTGCCCTACACAGCTGTGTTTGCTGCCTATGCCTAAGGGTTGTCCGGAGAGAAGGGCAGGGAAAGATTTTGTTTTGTGCAAGATTTTGTTATTTCAGAATTTGTTGGGTTAGGACCAAACCCCCAGTATTTGAAAAGTCTCTGAAAAAGGGAACGGATCCCTGGAGCCATGGACCCTGGAAATTTTGGGTGTCCCCACCCCCCAGGGCAATGGCATGTGTAGCAGCTCCAAGGCCGTGGACTCTGGTTGCTAGCAGGCCACATGGCAAGTTGCCAAGGAGCTGGGCAGGTGAACTAGCAGAAACCAGGCAGGATTCTCATGTAGGCAGAGTTTCCCCAATTCCGTGGTGCTGCAGTGAAATTGGCCCGTCTTCGAGAAATGTTTCAATTTCATTCAGTCAGCAAATTGCAATGGAACAATGTTTCTGGGCCCTGAAGGGGGTCACGTTTCCAAGCTTTTCTTAGCAACTCTGAGGGCTAGAAACATACTTAAAAAATCTGAGATTCTTAAGTGATCACATGGCTGAAGGAGCTGGGGCTTTAAGAGAAGCACCAAATATCATGAGAATTGGCAACTGTGCCTTCGGTCTATGCTTTCCTTCTCTAGGAGCTTTCTGGCCACTTGTCTCCAGTCCCAACTGCTTACACCTACTAGTGGTACACACTGCCAGGTCCTTCATCTCTCTGGGCCATTCGCCATGACACAGGAGTATGAGGTAGACAGGAAATGGTGAAGGAATAATGTTGGCACAGAAGCGACGATGGGAAGCTGTGTGCAAAGCAAGGCTCTGAAGGAGGGAGGCAGGATGCCTGGAAAAGGTAGCATACAGGGAATGCCGGAAGCCACAGGTGAGAGAATAAGATAAATGGAGAAGTTGCTGTGTAGACAAGGAGTGTGAGAAGAATGGGGAGGAAGAGAGAAAGAAGGAAGAAAGAAGGCTGAAGAGACATGAAGCCAAAACTATATAACACCTCAAAAGTGAGGCTTTCTCCATTTGCTTCCTTCTTCTGGCTCCCCCTTCCCCATTTCATCACACACAAACAGCTTCTTTTCAATCCAAGGCCCTTCACAGGCTCTCAACACCTTGAGGATCCTCTGCTATTGCAATGTCATCTACCACCTCCTCCTTTCCAATGCTACCCACTGGTCACATTTTTCAAACAAACACAAAGATGTCTGGAGCTGCTGCAGTGCAAATAATTATTGTTATTTGCCCCTTATGGTGAGAGATCGGCCACACCACAACCCACTGGATCCAAGTGTCTGTCCTCCCCCTCCCCCACCCCCACTCACATCCATACACAACACTGGATAATGGTCAGACTGGCGCTAGGGGCATTAGTCTGAGATCGGCCTTTTAAGTCCTGGCTCTGCTACAGAATACCTGTGTGATTTCGGACAAAGATTTCCTCTTTGCCTCAATTCCCTCTTTATTAAATTTGGATAATAAACCTTCCTTTCACCCACCCTCTTCTGTCTTGTTTCTTAGCCTATAAGCTCTTGAGGGCAGGAACTCTCTCTTACTATGTGTTTTCGGTGAACCCAGTACAGTGGGGGCACTGATCTCTAACTGATAACACAACAACAATAAATACAAGTTTTACAACCCTGACTTATCTCTATAATTGGCTGTAACCAAAGCCCAGAATCTGAAAATCATCAAAGGTTACAGAAGTTGGATCTGAATCTGATTCCACATCTCTGAAGTGTGTAACTCAGATGCATCTCTATGTACAATACTGGATTCTTACCTAGTATCCACCTGGACCTTTCAGGCTCTTTTTCATGAACCATGTCCGTTTTCACTGTTATTTATCCTGAGACAGAAAAAATGAACAAACAAACAATATCTGTCTCAAGTTGCCAAAAGGTTGACTACACTAACATCACACGTCTAAGTAAATGGAGAAAATGAAAAGTTATGTCTACGAATCAGAAGGGAAGAAAAATACTTATCCCACCTCCACTGAAGGAAAGAGGTATTGAACCATAGCTGCTGGTGGATGAAAGTGTTCACTCACTCTTCATTCCTAAGGAACATGTTAAGGCACCACAAACCTTATATATTCATTTCTGTGGCATTTAGGGATCAAGTCTCTGAAGTACGTTACACCTTCAATTATAGTCTCAAGCCAGGCATAGAGGGGCTCATTACAATGCCCTCCGTGGTGCCCTATCTTACCTCCAAATGATGCACATGCTAAGTAGCTTTCTTTATTATTCTTTGCTTAGTTTTACAGAAAGCTCTCACTGTTTTGCTAAGCCACAACAGAGGTCTCAGGGGCAGTGTAACTGAAAATGAATGGCTAAGTCTGTCTTTCCGTATGGAGGAGTCGGTGAATTCAGTGTCAAAGTTACGCTTAAAAGAAATCCAGACATGTTAAACTATGGAAAGAGCACAGTTACAGCAATCAAACAACTTTAACTTTGTAAAGCACTAATTGTAAGGCTTGGCATCCACACAGAGCAGAGTTTACCACTCCTCATGGGGTAAAATTGATTTTTCATACATTTTAAGGCCAGAAGAGGACAATATGATCATCTAATCTGACCTCCCGCATAACAAAACCTTGTCCAATAATTTCTGTATCAAGCTCAAATTTTATTATTATTATTATTATTATTATTATTATTTTAGCTCTAACACATCATTTAGCTAGGTATCCAGTTGGGAAGACTTCAAGTGACAGACAATCCACCATTAACAGGAGTGTTGTAAGCAAGCCACAAGAAGTAATGCTTCCACTCTACAAAGCTCTGATAAGACCTCAACTGGAGTATCATGTCCAGTTCTGGGCACTACATTTCAGGAAACATGGGGACAAATTGGAGAGAGTCCAGAGAAGAGCAACAAAAATGATTAAAGGTCAAGAAAACATGACCTATGAGGGAAGATTGAAAGAATTCGGTTTGTTTAGTCCGGAAAAGAGAAGACTGAGAGGGGACATGTTAACAGTTTTCAAATACTTAAAAAGGTTGTTACAAGGAGGAAGGAGAAGAAATTATTCTTCTTAACCTCTGATGGTAGGACAAGAAACAGTGGGTTTAAATTTCAGCAAGGGAGGTTTAGGTTGGACGTTAGAAAAAAATTCCTAATGGTCAGGGTGGTTAAGCCCTGGAATAAACTGCCTGGTGGGTTCTGGAATCTCCATCGTTGGAGATTTTTCAGAGCAGGTTAGGCAAACACCTGTCAGGGATGTTCTTGGTGGTGCTTGCTCCTGCTACGAGCTCAGGGAGCTGGACTTGATGACATCTCAAGGTCCCTTCGAATTCTGTGATTCTATCATGGCCTGGGTGATGCTTTTTCTTAAGATGGCTGGTGCTGGTGGCTGGGGGTGGCTCTGTCTTTTGCCTTCTTCCTCTGCCTGCACAGTTCTCAGCTCTAGGATACCACTGCTTCGGTAGGCCACGCAGCTGGCTCCCCTGCCCTGGGTCTGAGCTGTATTGCGGCAAGGGAGCAAGATAAAATCTCCACTGTGTTTGGGTGAGGGCAGAAAAGGGGTAGCAGCAGCCAGAGGCAGAAGGAACAAATTGCATGAAAAAGAGGGGAAATGTTTGAGTATTCCAATCATGGATTTAGGGAAACCTAATTTAGGCTCCTCCCTGTGAAAGGGAAAGGAAAAGTGAAGTGCTTCAGGAAGATCAATATTTTCAGAATGAAATGGTTCAATTTTTTTGTTTCAAAAGGACATTTGGCTTCAGAATTTTATTTCATATTTTACAGGATTGTGTCTTTTATGTTATGTGGCACACAAGCAGAGAAGTTAGAGAAAACATAAAATACTCTTGCTGGAAGTTCACAATGTCTCTCTAATTTGTTTCTCAGGAGCCAGAACAATAACATGTAAGAACCCAAAAATCAGAGAGAGAGAATGTAGGCTGCTGACTATAACAGAGAGGCACAACTCACTGGGTACCTGCTGACTGACTGCTGCTACGCCCTGATTGCGTGCTGCCCTACTGAGCTCTCTAACATGGAAGCAGGTCCAGGAACCATGCCCCAAATTTAAACTCACAATTTCAACACAATCACAAATACACCAGAGCATTAACATTTTCTGTTTTACGAGGTCTCTCCTTGTTTTGGAACACTGGTTTCGAAACATGCCATGGGGAATTTGAATCAAATTTCAGCTACTAATTTGCACGTGTGTGGAATCACCATTAATGTGTTTTCTATGTTGTTGGTTCCTTTAGGAAACTGGCAAAACCAGGAGCACTGGGAAAACCTGTTTCCCTGCCCCTCCCCCCATGCACATTTGCTGCCCACTGGTGCTGCCTGAGCAGTAGCATTGTGACATCAGAGATAACCCACCACTCAGCGCTCCCTGCCTCCAGCTCCTTGTCACACCTGGGGAGAATGACTAGCCCCCTGGCTGCCATGGCAACAGCTACCTTTGACAACTGCTTATCCCCTTATGACCAGAACATCATCACAGAAAGGAAGTTTGTAATGAAACAGGACCAGATTTGGGTAAGCAGGACAGCCTCCTGCTGTGCTCATTTGGGTTTGTACTGTAGTACGGTACAGTGTTTCTTCTCAAAGGACAATTGTTTGCTACTTTACTTAGTAAGGGCTCACTGAAAATAAAATGCAAAATTCCAGCTCTTTTTCTTGGATGTTGTTTATCTGCTTCTTACAAATTGATGATTATAGCTTAGAATTTTCACTGAAACTGAAGTTGCATAAAATGAGGAGTTTTTTAATACAGTTTAATTTACTTACTTTCTATACTGTGATCAACACAGCATTGAGTGGTGAAACAGGGATTTTCACAGAGATAAGAATGGCAATAAAATATATACTGAAAACAACACTTGAGTAAGAGCTTCATTGTTTAAATAGCACATATATAAAATATTTTCTTTCTATTAAAAACAAACAAACAAACAAAAACCCCTTCATTTAACGTTACTTAAGTTGGCTTTCATCAATAACTGAAACCATACATAATTAAGAAATACAAAGTCAAGGTTTTAAAAAGGATTAAAAGGTTACAAACTTTAGCATGCTCAGGTTAGCAAATATCCAAATAAATGTTGCCCTGGCACCCTTAATTTAGTCCTCTTGTGCTTTTGCATGATGATACAGACTTTAATTGCATGATCCCATATTATTTTTTTTTCCCTCTGGACCTCTTCCTTATTCAGTACACAGGATTTTTGGCTCTGGGGCTGTGTATTGAAGGAGTCTGTTGTCTGTAGAATCCCTGCCTCATTTACTGCAGAGTTAATGTTGCATGGGCAATGCTCATTCTGGTATTTCCTAACCTGAGTTTGCAGCTTTTTGGTTCTTTGTGCATTTCCTAATTTTTATGGCTTACTTTACTGACAAGACCAACCTTTATCACAAAGGGTTTTTTTTTTGGTGTGTGCATGATGTATCCATGATTTATCTGTCCAGTATCAACAGTGTGTGCTTTACAAGGCAGAAAAGGTAAGGACACTCCCTAATTCAAAGACCCTCTGGTCGAAGGAAGACTGAAAAATACAAAGAAAGCAGGGTATATAAGAACTAGCAATTTCTTTTTCTTTTGATGAATAATCATTAGTATTATTAAAGAAAGTGTGGTGCATTGGGGAACTTGCGTGGTGAGGATGTTCCATGCAGAGGAAGCAATTTGAAAACACACAGGGAATGGAATGGGAGAAAGAAACACATGGTATTGATGCTAGCTGGTAAAGCAGAAAGTGAGGGAGATAATGTAGAAAAGACCTAGATTTTTGATTATGGCCTGTCTCTGTAAATAGCCCTGTACTGGGGTGGTTTGGCATTTTAAGGAGTGGAGGCCTGAGCTCAGCCAACCCTAGCAGCTAAGGAGGCCCACCTGAATCTGGATTAGTGGATTCTCTTACTGATCAGCAGGAAGCACAAGAGAAAGTGTCTGAGAGAGTTGCAGGAGCTGCAGAGAAAGGAAGGAGCAGCAAGGAAGGCTAGAGACAGAGAGTTTGGCAATAACCTTGGAGGAAAGACCCCGAGAGCAGAGACTAAGGCCAGCAGTAAAATTGTCTTATGCTGTTATGCTCCTTTTTATTTGTTGTCTCTTGGAAATAGGTTGAGCAGACAGCACGTGTGAAAAATTGGGACAGGGGTGAGGAGTAATAGGAGCTCTTAGAAAAAAAAACCCCAAGAATCGGGACTGTCCCTATAAAATCCGGACATCTGGTCACCCTACTTGGAAAATAAATAAAACCTGGCTGGAAGGGCTGGCGAGACCGATCTGTTGTAAGTGCAGCTGTGGAGCCTGGAGGAGGGAGAGATGGATGGCAGAGTTCTGCAGGACCACTCAGGCCACCAGGGGGTGCTTGGGAGGAGGTCATGAGCAGGGGAGGAGTGGGGTTTGGGAGGAGACTGCTCTACAACAGGGCTAAATGGGAACCCTGAATTAGTGCACCCACCAGCTTTCCTGATGTTTCAAGTTCTAGACTCCAAACTGGTCGGAAGGTGACTGTTCAGAACCATCCATAAGACACATTTAATTGGGCTGCGAAGTTTCACAGACACAAGGTCATGTTCCCAGAGTTCAAATAAATTGGAAAACCAACATTGTACATTGCAAATGGCACCCTGGGCCAGCAAAGAGAATGGAACATGGCAGGTACCACTGTGGGAGCAGGGATGCTGCATGCTGGGGACCAAGTCATGCTCTCCGCCACACAGTTACAGCCCCTTGGGAATCAGTGATGAGAATGATGGGTCTAAGTTAGCTGTTACAACTCAAGGAAGTGATCTCGGAGTCATTGTGGACAGTTCTCTGAAAACATCCACTCAATGTGAAGTGGCAGTCAAAAAAGAGAACAGACTGGTGGGAATAATTAAAAAACAGGACAGAAAATATCTTGCCTCTATATTAATCCATGGTACGCCCACATCTTGAATACTGTGTGCAGATGTGGTCGCCGCATCTCAAAAAAGATATATTGGAATTGGAAAAGATTCAGAAAAAGGCAACAAAAATGATTAAGGGTATGGAACGGCTTCCATGTGAGGAGAGATTAATAAGACTGGAGCTTTTCAGCTTGAAAAAGAGATGACTAAGGGGGGGAATGGTTGAGGTCTATACAATCATGACTGGTGTAGAGAAAGTAGTTAAGGAAGTGTTGTTTACTACTTCTAATAACACAAGAACTTGGGGTCACCAAATGAAATGAATAGGCAGCAGGTTTAACACAAATAAAAGGAAGTATTTCTTCACACAATGCACAGTCAACCTGTGGAACTCCTTGCCAGAAGATATTGTGAAAGCCAAGACTATTACAGGGTTCAAAAAAGAACTAGATACACTCATGGAGGATTGGTCCATCATTGGTGCAGATTAGCCAGGCTGGGCAGGGATGGTGTCCCTTGTCTCTGTTTGCCAGAAGCTGGGAATGATCAACAAAGGACGGATCACTTGATCATTACCTTTTCTGTTCATTCCCTCTGGGCACCTGGCACTGGCTACTGTTGGAAGACAGGACACTGGGCTAGATGGACCTTTGGTCTGACCCACTATGTCCATTCTTATGTTCTTATGTAATGATGTTAAACCTACTCAGGGCCATTACACCAGCACAGTATAGCCACAAAATAGTGCAGTCTGGCCACACCCTGTCACAACTGGGCCCTGATTTTCTTCAAATGCTTTCACGTCTATCCACAGCTTTATTCCATAGCTTGTCTCTCTTCCTTTTAATGCTCATTTCTGAATCAGCTAGTGGATCATTTTCAAAGCATCTGGCCTATGGAATCCTTCATGTCTCAATCCAGAGTTTAGGATATTTGCCACAGAGGAGGAAAGGAAGGGGCAGGTCTTTGGGAATTGATATGAAACAAATTTCTTATTAATTCAACTCCCCTCCCTTCTATCTCCTTTTCATGCAAAAATGCCCTGTGCTATGAATGTCAGGTTTAGTATCTACTAGAAAGGAAACACACATACCACACCAAAAGCGTTCTGATGGCTCGGTTATAAGAATGTTCTTATTGATAATGATAACCATTTTCTACATCTGTCTGAGCCACATCACTGGACTCTTATTGAGGGGTGACATCTTATTCCTGCAGTAGTGAATGGGACAGCTCATGTGGATCAGCATTCACCAACATAAGTAAGATATTTGCAATATATCTAAAGCACATATATGGCTCCAGCTACTGCAACAATTGAGTATCTCACAACCTTCTCATGACTGTGTCCTCAGAACACCTCTGTGAAATAAGGACGTGCTATTAGCCCCATTTTACAGAATTTCAAATGGGGGGCGGCTAAGTTACTTGTCCAAGGTCACACAGCAAATCTGTGGCAGAGATAGGAATTTAACTCAACTTCTAAATTCCAGGCTAGCACCCAGACTGCCGGCCCTTCCTTCCTGTTTGACCTTTTGCTCTCAGTATTGATCAAAGTATTTGTTCACCTGCTGCAACACTAGAAATGCTCTTGGGTATAAACATAATGATGATAATCAAATATATTGGGAATATGTAAATACCAGCATCTGAAGACATACTTTGAACGTCAGTTGTAATGGGCATAGTTAGCACACAAGTATAGTTTTGTGTCTGTAGAATGAAACTTTATGCTCCTTAACCCTTTTTCTGCCGTTCTTTGGGAACTCTCTTTTCTTGCAGCTAGTGAGACTGAGAGAGCCTTGCATTGTATTGGAGCATCTTGGCAAGACCCCCAGTTCCTGGCTCAGGATGGGAGGAGATATAAGCAGAGATGACTCTTCCCAACAAGGAAGAGTTAAGTAGTGCATCAAATTCTATGCCTTGATCTGAAGTCAATGGAAAGCTGTCATTGAGTTCAGCACCTTTGGCTCAGGCTCTTATGCCATCGTTAAGCCAGTGAAATCTATAAAGTTATTCCAGATTTATACGTGTCTTGTTAAGCCCAGGCTTTCGTTCAGTGTCTCCACTTCCACACTGCTATGGGATGTGCGAATAGCTGCTGAAAGAAATGTCATATTCTGAACAGAGAAAACAGGGTTATTGTTCTGTATCATTATAGGTCAGAGATCAAGATGTGTTGGGAAGACATAAAGAGACTCAGATTCCTGGATTTTTTTAAAGTGACTTAAACATGCTGAAAGGAACAATACCTTCATCTAGTTGAACTTACTTCATAACACAGGCACAAGTCCCTCACCCCTTAATTTATCCATCGAGCCCATGAATTCTCTTTGAGCTATAGTATATGATATAGAAAGATATATCGCCTTGATTTTAAGACATTACGTGATGGAACATCTGCCACAATAATAAGTAATTTCTTCCAATAATTAATTACCCTCAGGAAGAAAAGGTGCACCTCATATCTTGACTGAGTTTATTTAGCTTCCAGCCACTGAATTTTATGCCTCTGTCTGCAGAATTGAAGATCCTTACCCGATTGGAAATCTTTGTCCCACACAGGCACATATATAGGATGCTTAAGGCACTTCTTGACCTTCCCTTGGATAAACTAAGTAATAAAAATAAGATGTATCAGTAGAACTCCTTATTTGCAGGGCCAGATCTTCATTTGCTGTCATTTGTGTAGCTCCTTTGACTTCAAGTGACTTCAATGAAAGTATATAACAACCTAGGGTCTGGAACTCAGTTCCTAAAACACAAGCCAATGTTTGAGGTGTATAAGAAGAATTTCAGCTGTCAGCAGTAGAGCTGTGCAGAGGACAGTGATTGCCAGGGGATGTTGTGAGGCCAAAAGTATAACTGGGTTTTTAAAAGAATTAGATAAGTTCTTGGAGGATCGGTCCATCAATAGCTATTAGCCAGGATGGTCAGGGATGCAATCCCATGCTATAGATGTCCCTAAACTTCTGACTGACAGAAGCTGGGAGTGGATGACAGGGGATGGATCACTGGATAATTGCCCTGTTCTGTTCATTCTCTCTGAATCATCTGACATTGGCCATTGTGGAAGACAGGTCACTTGGCTTGATGGACCATTGGTCTGACGCCGTATGACTAGTCTTATGGTTTTAAGTGATGGGCTGGGTGATGCTTTCTGTTAAGATGGCTGGTGCTGGAGCTGGGTGTGGCTCTGTTCTTTGCCCCCTTCCTGTGCTTGCACAGCTCTAGGATTCCGCTGCTTCTGTAGGACATGCAGGAGGCTCCCCAGCCTTTAAAATTGCTCTGTCCCCTGCCCTGGCTCTGAGCTGTGTTTTGGGCTCAGATAAAACCAAACGGTGTATGGGTGAGGGCAGAAAGGGGCTGGCAGCAGACAGAGGCAGAAGGGAACAAATTACATGAAAAAGAGGGAAATGTTTGACTGGGTGTCATGGGTCTGAAAGGCAGCGGGCCTAGGGGTTAGGCTGGGATTCCACAGATTAGTTCAATCTCTCCATTTCCTGAGGGGAGCTCTGCTGCGTCATACGTATGAAATCAAAAAATCTTAGCAGGAGCCTGGCAGGTGGTTAAAACTTGCCCGTAGTTCAATGTTCTCACTTTTACAGTCGTGACTGGAGGTGCAAACTGAGACCAGAGCCCCGTTGTGCTGAACACACAGCCACACCACAGTGACTCACTAGCTCTCTGAGGACATGTCTACACTGCAGTGTAAACCCTGGGCTAGTAGAACTCACATTTGCAGAGCCTGAGTTTGTTAACCTCGGGTTTGAGAATCTACACTCATTTGTAACTCCAGGTTAGGGATTGTTGTACCCTGGATCCCAAACTGGGGCTCCAGCATCTACACGGCATTATGTGATCCCCATTTCAAACACCCAGATCCCAGAGTTCCTGGCACACTTCCAAAATGTGACCACTCTAGCTCTTTGTTCGTGGTGCAGTGTGGGAACACTTTATTGTCCAGAGGACAAAGAAACTCAGCCTTTGGGATATTTTTGGCTGAATCCCAGAGCAGGAGTCCAGAGGGGCTGTGTCTACACTGCAAACCAATAAAAAATGTAAACCCTGGGTTTTAGCTTTACTCAGGCTTAGACCTTCTATCACTGTGGGGTCCTCGGACCCAGGCTTTGAGCCCTTGGTTAGTGTAATTTATGTGGAGATGGAAGGGTGCTTGAGTTGACTTGAGCATGAGTTCAAATCCTGGGCTTACATTGCAGTGTGGACATACCCTGAGGTGACTGGTGCTTTAGGTATTCACTGTTGTAATTCGCCATGCCCAAAAGTTTCAGAAATGGCCAGTGATTTTGGTGCCCAACTTCAGTCCCCTCGATCCCTCATTTCCAGAAATAAAAGATCCATCACTCCAGCTGAAGTCAAGGGGAGCTGCAAGTACTCAGCACTTAGGAAAATAGGGCCCAAGGTCTTTTACATTGAGATCTCAATAACTGTGGCATTCACCAACAATGACTATCCTTGAAAATGTGTCTGTATGTGTTTGTGAGTTTAGGAGTTGCAATTAAAGACCAGGTAATTTAGGTGACCAAAGAGTTATGTGCATGTGTGTGGGGTGAGGGCGGGGGAGATTTTTGGTGTGAGTACTGACAAAATATTATATCTGAGTGAGCATTCATGACATTCTCCCTTTCAACAGACAAAGTTTTCAACATAATTACATGGACACAAGTGTCTCCAGGAAAACAGATGAGTTGGGCTGTGGATCTGACTGAAGCAAAATCACAAAATTTATTTGAAAAAATGTCTGTCAATGTTTTTGGAGTATCAAACCAGCCCTGGTTATTGCTCATGACTCCATGGTTGCAGTGTGAACTTTTCCCTTTTATTCAGTAATTCTAAGCAATATTTGAATCACACTCTTACATCTTACACTGAAAAATCAATTTCAAAGTATTTTACTATCCGTACAGGGGAGCCAAACCATCATTTAATAACTGACATGGCCTTTTTATGCACATAAGGTGTCTACTCAGAAAAGCATCTCAGTCTGAGGCAGCACTTAAATACATGTTTAACTTTAAACATATGGTTACGTCCCACTGAAGCCGAAGGGAGACATACTTAAAGATGTGCTTATGGACTTTCTGAATCAGAGCACATGGCCTAGTTTACACTAAGGGAACAGGTCAATCAAAGCTACATAATTTGAGTTGTGTTAGTAGTGTCACTCAAATAGACGTAGCTTAGATCTACTTTTTGCTGGATCCACACTTCACTGAGTCTACAGAAGAAACTCTTCTGTTGACTCCCCTTACTCATCTCATTCTGGTGGAGTACCAGAGTCAATGGGAGAGCAATCGGGGTCGATCCAGTGAGTCTTCACTAAACCTGCTAAATTGTCCCCCAGTGGATCGATCGCCACAACATTGATACACCCCATAGTGGAGCCAAACCCTATGTGTGCAGAGCAGCTATTGAAGGATTTGGTTTTCCTATTAAGACACCCTTTGGGGGAAAATGGGCCCTCAATTTTGTCTCTATTGCTCTCCTCAGGGCATCCATCACATCCTTGTTCCTCAAGCTGTAGACGAGGGGGTTCAGCATGGGGATCACCACCGTGTAGAACACGGAGGCCATTTTGTCTGTGTCCAGCATGTAGCTGGTGCTGGGTCGGAAGTACATGAAGAGAATTGTCCCATGGAACATGGAGACGGCCGTCAGGTGGGAGGTGCATGTGGAGAAGGCTTTGCACCTGCCGTCGGTGGAGTGGATCTGCAGCACAGTTGCAATAATTAAGATGTATGAGATGAGGATGGTCCCAATGCTAATCACCTCTATCAGACTGCCAAAGAGGAAAACAAGTAGCTCGTTGACATAGGTGCCAGAAGAGGAGAGCTTTAGAAGTGGGTTCATATCACAGAAAAAATGATTCAGGAGATTGGAGTGGCAGTAGGATAATCTTAGCAAACCGCTTGTGTGTATCACAGAGTTCAGGAAGGCCCATAGATATGAACCAGCTGCCAGCCATAGGCAGTGCTTTGGTGACATGATGACTGTGTACAGCAGCGGGTTACAGATGGCTACGTAACGGTCGTACGCCATTACTGCCAGCAGAAGGCACTCAGAGATGGCAAGCAATATGAAGCTAGAATATTGGATGATGCAAGCTGTGTAGGAAATAGCTTTCCTCTCTGCTAAGAAGCTCATCAGCATCTTGGGAGTGATGACTGTGGAGTAACAGACATCCACGAGGGACAAATTCGTGAGGAAGAAGTACATGGGGGTGTGAAGTCGGGGATCGATCCTGATTAAAACCATCATCCCCAGATTCCACACCAGGGTGATACCATAGATCACTAGGAACACTGCGAAGAGGGGGACCTGCAGCTCCAGACGATCTGTCAGTCCTGTGAGAATGAACTCAGTCACTGCCGTACAATTTCCTCCAGCCATTCATTCAGCCTTGGGTGCTCGCTGCGGGATCAACCATAAAGGAAGGCATTAGTTCTTATGCGAATGGTGTATGCTAATATAAAGAACTGTGGTCATATGCACAGAGACCCTTAGAGTTATGGAATGGAACCTATAACAACTGATGGGAAAACCCAGAACTCCTTCACTTCTTCTAAGGGAGAAAAAAAAATCCTTTATCTCTAGGAAAGTACATTATCCTGCTATGTAGTCTGATTTACATTTTGACCCTGATTCGGCTGATATTTTAATTTCACTGATCAGTGTAGACTTAGTATCCATGGACCTCCATTATGCCTGTGAACAATAACATGGGTAGGAGGAAGACACAGAGTGCATCACACTCTCTGGTTATTGGGTGACAGTTTCCAGCACCGAAATTTGCCTTCATGTTTTTAAATCATTGGCAACCAGGCAGTACACAGTATGTACATACATTCATTGAGGAAATAGTTCAAAAATGGAACTTCCAAATGTATCCTTTCTGGACACTACAGCCATGCTGACTAAGTCCTGCAGCTTCTTGTTCTTTGGATGCTGAAAAATTACCACTCATACACTTCTAATGATCAGACTAAAAGTGTGTAGCCAGGGGCGAATATTCGTGAGAAAATTAACAACAGTGAACATATTTTCAGAAACATATATTTATAATGATAAGAAAAAAATATTGTCAGAATAGATTTATCTTTTAACCTAACTTTATAGAGATAAGTATAATAATATTCTTATTATGATTATTGAGTTGGGATCAAACTGCCTGCAAACCTGTTTCATCCTATGTGAATATCCTCATTGCATCTCTTTCCTCACCCCATGTCACAATAGTGATTGCCAAATCATATAATCGTTAAATGTATTTAGCTCATGTCGCACATTCCAGTTTGTGAAATTATGAGAATGTCTTGGTTCTCATTCATAACACCCCTGGCAAGGTAAAAGGTAGAGAACATCGAGTGTGATCAGCAGGTATGTATGTGTGGTATGTTTATTGTGGCCAAAGACGAAGAAAAAGTGTGTGTGTGTGTGTGTGTGTGTGTATATATTCATACACATGCTGTACATACACACACGTGTCATTTATTTCTTTACCCACTCTTTGGTTGTGGCCAAATAGCAGGCCAGTCAGTCGGCATTCAGACAAATATTACAAATAAAATGATTATTTAACTTCAAAAGCAGCTTGGTTAAAGTGCAGTTCTACAGAAGGTACCAAGGAAGAAGGACTTGACTTCTTTCATCAAATGCGTCCAAGCAGAGAACAATAGGTCATTTAAGCCTTAATCCTGCATGGATCTTGCCTCAGTCCAGCAGAACATTTAGGCAGCTGCATTATCTTTTCATACAATCATAGAAACGTAGGGCCTGAAGAGGTCATCTAGCCCATCCCCTACCACTTCTAAACCTTTCATCATTTTTGTTGCTGTCCTCTGAGCTGTCTCCAATCTATCTCCATCTTTCCTGTAGTGAAGCACCCAGAATTTTAAGCATGTTGATTTCAATGAGGCTTCTTACATTCTTAAAGTTGCTTCAAGTTAAGCATGTGCTTATATGTTTCTTCGGATTGGGGGTAGCATGCTCAGTACCTTGCTGGTTTGAGCTTGTATTATGGGTGAGCTGAGAAGTTGGGAAATGTCTGTAGATCCTAGGAGTGCTGTTAAGCAGAACTACAAAGAAACTGGAGGGATTTGACAGCTTTATATAGCATAGTGTATGGATCTGGATGCCTAAGGGATACTAACATTATGCTTCAGGGCTTAAATGAATCTCTAACTATTAGAATTCAGGGCGAGATGCGGGGAAGGGCTGATTATTCCACATCTGACTATTAAAGGTCATTAAACCTTCTTTTGAAACATCTAGTACTATCCACTATCAGAGACAAGACACTAGATGGAGTTCAGGTCTGATCCAATCTGGCAATTACTGTTTGTTTATTCAGTGTTTCATAAAAAGACTGGTGAAGCCAAATGCCCCTGCAGACCAAATTCCTTCTCAAGAGAGACTCTGAACCAGAGATCAGATAGCTTCATAGAAATTTCCTATAATGTAACTATTTCCTACCCCCACTTTTAAAGGAAGAGCAGGATTGATGCTAAAAGAGCTCTCCTGCCTGTTCACATAGCTCAGATCTATCTATCTATCTGCAAGCAAAAAGTTCTCTCAAAAGAGGCTGTCGAATTCCCCTTTATATAATTGAAGGAAAGATGGAGTTAAAAACATCAGAGAAAAGAGGAATGTAAACACATTCTACATAATGCTCAGTAGAGCAACTGAGCTGGCCATATCCCTGAAAGCCCATTCAATTCACGGAAATGATTTATTTTCATTGGACTCAGCTCACCACAACCAAACCTCCACACAGCAGTCAGAGAAAGAGCTGAGCCTTACACTTTGCCTTGAAAACACAGAGTTTTGACCTGTGTACCCAGGGAAATGACCTCCAGGTTTAGAAGAGTCCCCAGTGAGAATGCTCGACCATCACTCCCCACATATTTAATCTTGGCCTCACTGAAGTTTATGGCAAAATTCCCATTAGTTTCAATGACCCAGGTTTTTTTTCTTAGGTGTAATATCCCCTGCAATTTAGTGGATAGCTGCATTGGGCAATATCTGTGCTTGGGCTGAGTTTCTCATGACAGAGAACATGTCAATAATCCACTCAGAAAGTCACCCAAGGTGTGGACTACGAGAGAGAAGTCATGTGAAAGACTCAGAACAATCACCTTTCTGTTCCCACACCTTCTGATGTCTTCACCAGAAAGGAGTGCCCTGTCAAGACTATAATTTTATCCCGAAAGAAAAATATGGCTGCATTTCAGATTCAAATAATCAACAACTTGACTTCTGGACATTTCTGTCTTGGGCAAGGTGACCTGAAAAGAGTTATTTCCTGATGTAAAAAGAAAAGGAGATTTCACTTCTTTTGTAAAGGTAATAATGTTCACTCCTACCTTCTGAGAGATGTTGTCTTTCTTGATTTCAAAGTATAGGATGGAAGTATGTTTTAATGTTTGGCATAGCATCGTTTTGAGAGAGAATCCCTGCAGCACTTTTTAGCTCTGATCATCAAGAATGGGCAGACTCATTAAAATATACCATATTTCTCTTGGGGACAGGGGATAATCACATGTAGATGCATTATCTTTAAAAGTTTTGCAAAGGTTTCTGCCACTGAGGAGATATGGGCTCTGTGGCTGATGTAGAACCCATCCTCTGGCTCCCTGACCCAGCGCCCGTCATATGAGGCAGGTTGGAGCAATCCAGGGGAAGCTCAAGGTATGGCCAGCCTTGCATTATTATGTGGTTATACTGTGCTGGTCCTCAGTAGGTTGAACATCATTCTCATCATTGATTCCCAAGGGGCTATAACAGTGTGGCGGAGAGCATGACTTGTTCCCCGGCATGCAGCAAGCCTGCTCCAGCAATGGTACCTGCCATGTTCCATCCTGTTTGCCGGCCCAGGGTGCTACATGCAACGTATGATGCTGGTTTTCCAATTTATTTGAACTCTGGGAGCATGACCTTGTGCCTGTGAAACTTTGTAGACCAATTAAATGTGACTTATGAATGGTTCTGAACAACCGCCTTCTGACCAGGTTGGAGTTTAGAACTTGAAACATCAGGAAAGCTGTTGGGTGCTCAAATTCAGGGTTCCCGTTTGGCCCTGTTGTAGAGCAGTCTCCTCCCAAACCCCATTCCTCCCCTGCTCATGACCTCCTCCCAAGCATCCCCTGAAGGCCTGAGTCTATCTGTAGCACCCTGCAATCCATCTCTCCCTCCTCCAGACTCCACAGCTGCACTCACAACAGATCAGTCTCACTGGCCCTTCCAGCTGGGTTTTATTTATTTTCCAAGAGACAACTAACCAAAAGAAGAAGAACAGCATAAGGCAATTTTGCTGCTGGCCTTAGTCTCTGCTCTCGGGGTCTTTCCTCCAAGGTTATTGCCAGACTCTGTCTCTAGCCCTCCTTGCTGCTCCTTCCTTTCTCTGCAGCTCCTGCAACTCTCTCAGCCACTTCCTCTACTGCTCCCAGATGATCAGTAAAGAATCCACTGATCCGTGTTCAGGTGGGCCTTCTTAGCTGCTAGGGTTGGCTGAGCTCAGGCCTCCAGTCCTTAAAATGCCAAACCATCCCAGTACAGGGCTATTTACAGAGACAGGCCATAATCAGCAATCTTGTCCTTTTCTACATCGCCTCCCTCCCTTTTTGCTTTACCAGTACAGCTAGCACCAATACCATGGGTGTTTCTTTCTCCCATTCCATTCTTCATGTCTTTCCATATTGTTCCCTCTGCATGGAACATCCTCACCACACAACTTCCCCAATGCACCACCCTTTGTTTACTAATAAATAACAATAATTAAGTATAAATGACTTCAAAAGAAAGAGAGAAAAAGAAATTCCCAGTCCTTACACATGCTGGTTTCTTTGTATGTGTCCATCTTCCTTAGGTCTTCGTATTAGGGAGTACCTTTAATTTTTCTGTCTTGTAAAGTACACACTATTGACACTAAACAGACAAATAATAGATGTGTCACAAACAAAAAAATACCCTTTGTCATAAAGGTTGGTTTCATCAGTGTTGTAAGCCTTAAAAAATAGAAAATACACAAAGGATTAAAAGGTTTCAAAGTCAAGCACTTTCAAGTTAGGAAATACCAGAATGAGCGTTGCCCACTCAACATTAACTCTGCAATAAATGAGGCAGGGATCCTACAGACAACAGACTCCTTCAATACACAGCCCCAGAGCAGAAAATCTTGTACACTGAATAAGGCAGGGTCCTGACGGGAAAAAAATATCATGGGATCATGTAATTAAAATCTGCATCATCACGCAAAGGACCAAGACAACTGAATTAAGGGTGCCAGGGCAACACTTATTTGGACATTTGCTAACCTGAGAATGCTAAAAGTTGTAATCTTTTAATCCTTTTTAAAACCTTGACTTTGTATATCCAAATTATTTGACGGCTTAATTTATTGATGAAAGCTAAACTAAGAAACATTAAATGAAGGGTTTTTGGTTTGTTAATTTCCTTAGTTTTTTTAATAGAAAGAAAAACTATTATATAAGTGCTGTTTAAACAATGAACCTCTTATTCATCTGTTGTTTTCAGTATATATTTTATTGCTATTCTTATCTTTGTGAAGCTCCCTTTTCAACACTCAGTGCTGTGCTGAACACAGTATTGAAAGTAATTAAATTAAACTGTATTAAAACAAAAGTCATTTTATGCAACTTGAGTTTCAGTGAAAGTTCTAAGCTATAACCCTGAATGTGTAAGAAGCAGATAAACAACATCCAAGTAAAAGAGCAGGAATTTTGCATCTTATTTTCACTGAGCCTTTACTAAGGAAAGTAGCAAACAATTTCCCTTTGAGAAGAAACAGTGCACCGTACCACAGTACAAACCCAAATGAGCCCAGCAGGCAGCTGTCCTGCTTATCCAAATCTGGTCCTGTTTCATTACAAACTGCCTTTCTGTGATGATGTTCTGGTAATAAGGGACAAGCAGTTGTCAAAGGTAGCTGTTGCCATGGCAGCCAGGGGCTAGTCATTCTCCCCAGGTGTGACAAGGAGCTGGAGGCAGGGAGTGCTGAGTGGTGGATTATCTCTGATGTCACAATGCTACTGCTCAGGCAGCACCAGTGGGCAGCAAATGTGCAGTGTGTGTGTGTGGGGGGGGTGAAAATAGGCTATCCCAGTGTTCCTGTTTCCCCAAATTTCCTAAAGAAACCAACAACATAACACCGAATGCACACTAGTGATTGTTCCAAACACATACTAATTAGTAGCTGAAATTTGATTCAAATTCCCCATGGCATGTTTAGAACTCAGTGTTCCAAAACAAGGAGAGACCTTGTAAAACAGAAAATTTGGAGGCTCTGGTGTATTTGTAGTTGTGTTAAAATTGAATACTGCGACTTTACATTTTGGGCATGGTTCATGGACCTACTTGCATGCTAGACAGCTCAGTGGGGGCTTAGCAGCAGTCAGTCAGCAGGTACCCAGAGACTTGTGCCTCTCTGTTATAGGCAGTAGCTTACATTCTCTCCCTCTGATTTTGGGGCTCTTGTTTGTTATTGTTCTTGCTGGAAGTTTGCAATGTCTTGCAAACTTCTCTACTTGTGTGCCACAAAACCTAAAAGAAAAGGAGTCCTTGTGGCACCTTAGAGACTAACCAATTTATTTGAGCATGAGCTTTCGTGAGCTACAGCTCACTTCATCAGATGCATACCGTGGAAACTGCAGCAGACTTTATATATACACAGAGAATATGAAACAATACCTCCTCCCACCCCACTGTCCTGCTGGTAATAGCTTATCCCTATAAGCTATTACCAGCAGGACAGTGGGGTGGGAGGAGGCTATTACCAGCAGGACAGTGGGGTGGGAGGAGGTATTGTTTCATATTCTCTGTGTATATATAAAGTCTGCTGCAGTTTCCACGGTATGCATCTGATGAAGTGAGCTGTAGCTCACGAAAGCTCATGCTCAAATAAATTGGTTAGTCTCTAAGGTGCCACAAGGACTCCTTTTCTTTTTGCGAATACAGACTAACACGGCTGTTACTCTAAAACCTAAAAGACACACTCTCATTAAAAAATGAAATAAAATTCTGCAGCCAAAAGTCCTAACTTCCCCCATACTAATTTTCCCCTACTCTTACTCACACCTTCTTATCAACTGTTTGAAATGGGCCTCCCACATTACCACGACAAAAGTGTTTTTTCCTTCCTTGGTATCCTACTCTTAATTCAATTGTCTCGTTAGACTGACCTCCCACTTGGTAAGGCAATGCCCATCCTTTCATGTGCTGTGTATTTATACCTGCTACTGTATTTTTCACTCCATGCATGTGATGAAGTGAGTTCTAGTCCACGAAAGCTTATGCCCAAATCAATTTGTTAGTCTCTAAGGTGCCACAAGGACTCCTCATTGTTTTTGCTGATACAGACTAACATGGCCACCACTCTGAAAAAAATTGAAAGTTTTCCAGGAGAAGATTTGTTTTCAGCTGGGAAATGTTGATTCCTTGAAATTGACACATTCCTTGGGAACACGTCCATCTCAATGACATTTCGTTTGGTGGGGGTCCTGACCAAAATGGGATCGTGGGGGAGTTCAGAGGTTGTTCTAGGAGGGGGTCACAGCATTGCCACCCTCACTTCCGTGCTGCCTTCAGACCTGGGCTCTGAGGGCAGCAGACAAGAATCTTTATGAAGTTAGAGGAGGTTCTAAGATGTGCGGGTGGGTCCCTGCGTCTGAGAGCACCTCAACTGGGGGCTCCTACCTACTAGTCCCCTGGCAATTTAACTCAAGGGTCAATTTGGCGGCATCCAGAAAAATGGACCCCTGAGCCCCAGAAGGAAGTGCAAGGGAAGCCCTGAGCCCCAGCTGCAGATGCCGGGCAGAAGCCCCGAGCCCAGGCACCCAGAGTGCGAGCAGGAGTGGGTAGGGGCATGAAAGTCCTGAGTTCAGCATCCCAGCCCTGGCTGCAACCACGGGGGTCAGAAGCCCTGAGCCCAGGCACACAGAGATGTGGCTGGAGCAGAAGTTGCCAAGGCCAAACCCCTGAGCCTAACGCAGGGCTGATGCAGTACACTCTCTTCTGCATGCCTCTGGTGCGTCTGATATCCCCAGCCCAGCAGACAAACAGCTAGGAGGACCCTACTGGCTGGGGGGATTCCAGCAGGACGGGGAGATCGGATTTCACGGGGCAGGGCTACTTGGATCTAGCCAAGAAAGGCACAACAGGAACCAAAGGCTGTCAGTTGAAGTCAGAGAAATTCAAATGAGACGTAAGGCACACATTTTTGACAGTGAGGGAGACTAACGCCTGAAACAAATTACCCAAAGAAGAGGTGGATTCTCTGTTTCCTGGTATCCTCACATCACAACTGGTTATCATTCTGGAAGGTGTCATGGCACCTTTTTATGAATTACAAGCAATTGGGCTTAATATGGTGGTAAGTGTGTGAAATTTCATAGCCAGTGAAATAGAGGATGGATTAGGAGATCAAATAGTTTCACAATCTATATCTGTATGGAAAACCCAGTGTAGGGTGAGGAATAGACTCTGCTGTTTTACTGGGTGGCCTGCTTGCTCCCCAGAATCAATAATGAGCAACTGGGGAGATCCAGGGTGCAGCTCAAACATGCATCCGGGCAGGCCAGGGGCAGACATCAGGCCTGCAAGGGAAAGGTGAGTGTGGCAGTGACTTCACAAAAGGCCTTTGGCAGGAACTCAGCCTATTGGGCAAAGATGATGAGGCGGGTGTGACCCCACAGAGCTCCCTTGACAACAGCCAGGCAGGACAGGGATGGGGGCAGGGGGAACCTCGGAGACCCCTGTAGCCTTGCTGCAGCAAGCCTCCATCTCGCGGTCTCTCGGTGAGGACCAAGAGACGGTTGGTGTGGAGGAGATTCTCTGGGATTGTTTTCATTACTGTGTTGATTGTGTGGAAAGAAATCGTCATCTGTATAGAAGGTAAGAAAAAATATAAGCTCTAAGTAGAAGATGGGGGACTCTATCCTCGCAAATTCAAAGGCATTACCATCCTCCAAGTAAAAAAGTTTTTCCTAATATCCAAGCCTTCTACACTGCAACTTGAGATCATTGCTCCCTGTTCTGTCATTTGCCAGCTCTACGAATTTCATGAGAATCAATCTTTCATTAGGAAAATAATTCAAAAATACAAATACAAAAAGCTTGGAGTGAAATCAGTCCATCCTGATCTTTAGTATCTCGGGGTGTGCGCCTCGGAGACCAGACTGAGACCCTTATTGGCTAGGGAAACCCAGGAAGCCCGCAAAAAATTCCAGTCCTCTTAGCAACCAAGCCTCCATAATCCAAGGAACACCTGAGGGCTGCGGAAGAAAGAGGGGTGCTGAGAATGTCTAACTCATGATTGTAGATATAGAGATGTGTTATTGGCTTTGGATGGGGGACAAGTGTTAAATCTGTCGGGATTCTTGCCCCAAACAACCATTGCTTATTGTCCTTTTGAGCACAAGGGCTCTAACATGCCTGACGTGCTTAAATCTCTAGCCCGCTAGGACTTAGAGAATTTTTGCCAACTCCATGATACAGAGGGAGAGTGAAAAAAAGTGAGCTCTCTTTGGTCACACACCAAGGTCACGCTACAGCTAGAAAGAGAAGCATAAGAAAAACGTTGAATCAAAATGTTTTGCATTTAACACTGATTTCTTAAACAAAGGAAATTTGAAGGGTGGTTAGTGAATTGAAATGATACGTTCTGGTCTCCACATGATTCTAGATTTAGGAACTCGTAGATCCGTCCCCTGGCACCTAGTTTTCATCCATAGATTGAGGGAAGAAAAGAAGTTTGCCTGTTTTGTGAACTCCCAATGGCTTTCTTGAGTTTCAATGAACTAGCCATTGAACTGAACTCTTTGAATAAACTGAAAGGAAGACAATATTTTCTGCACCTTCCAAGGAAGCTATTGCTGTCCAAAGCTGGGTTAGTGTTTCAGCTAACTTTGCTTCCAGGGCCTTAGCTATCATGTCAGTGGTGTGACTGTCTTTAAAACTTGGCAGTGAACATAGAATCATAGAATGCCAGGGTTGGAAGGGACCTCAGAAGGTCATCTAGTCCAACCCCCTGCTCAAAGCAGGACCAATCCCCAATTTTTGCCCTGATCCCAAATGGCCCCCTCAAGGATTGAACTCACAACCCTGGGTTTAGCAGGCCAATGCTCAAACCACTGAGCTATCCCTCCCCCCCAACATGTTCCACTTCATGTTATTTTTTCCTCTTTTATTTAAATTATCTAAGAGATTCTCATAAATTTCTCCCTTAATTTAAAATAGATGATTTTTTTTGGTCAAGCTGGGCCTTACAAATCTCTAAGGATGAAGATTCCACCAGCTCCATAGGTCACAGTCAGGGCCAGGGAGGCTGGGGGTAGAAGAAAATCACCAATGAAAACCAGGAGTCAGGACTCCCAACCCCCTGCCTCAGTCACGACAACAGGTCACACTCAGAGCCAGGGAGACTGGGAATCGAGTCCCACTGGCACTTCCCAGCTCTGGAAGGGAGTGTTCCTCTAGTGGTTAGTGCAAGAGCCTGGACAAAGGCTCCATCCCCGGCTCCATCCCTGACTCTGTTTGCAACCCTGAGGCAGTGGCTTCTCCTGACAAGACCTTTGTTTCCATCAGTGGGGCTGGAGACACTCCTCTATAGCCCTTGGGTCGTCACACTTCAGGAATGTGCATGAGGTATGAGGAGACCTGGAGATGGGAGGTGTGCGGCTGGTTGTAGGTCAGTGTTGTGAACGCCGGCTTGCTAGCTTGGGTGTATACATCCCCTGGCAATAAAACATCATCTTGTTTTCACAGCCACTTTTGATCTCCAGGCTTATACACCCTGCTCTGCTGGCAGGGCATTGGACAGCACCCTTTCCAGCCCACCTGGATGTAGGAGATCAAGGAGGAGGGCAAGAGACTAAGCATCGGTGAGTATCTGCCACCCAGTGCTTTCCCTTCTAGAGCAAGTGAGTGGAGTTCTCCAGAGCCATCCCCAGTGTGGTGGGAATGGCCCAGCAAGAGGACCCCCAGCCTTTCCCTTGCAGGAGACTGTTCCCTGTGTCAAGAGTATTTGGGGAGGGCAGAACCTCCCAGGCGCTGAACACCCACAACCGCAATCAGTGAAATCAGTGGGAACTGAGGGCGATTCCTGCCTCATAGGATTGGCACCTTGTAAACTGTCGCTGGGGACAATCCGGGTGCTGCTCTTTCCCTGGCCTGGGAGGGAGCGGGTCCTGGAGGTGTGGAAGGAGCTGCTTGTCCAAACTAACAGAGAGCCCCACTGCTCTGAAAGGACGAGACTCCCCCGGTGTCACAGGGCCCCATTGGTGAGGGGGAGCGTTGAGAGCAGCCTGTGCTGTGAGCTGCTGCCAGTGGGTGTGGACGGCAACCCCCGTGACCTGGGGTGGGGTGTGTGGTGAGGAGAAATTGCCTCAGCAATCGGAGGTTGGCAGGGGTGCAGGCAGGCACATTAAAGAGCGGCTGCCTTGAGCCCAGACTCATGGCTGCTCCCCACTCATTCCCAGGATGCAGCGGCTGAGGCGAATGCTGAGGAGGAAGGCCGGGCTGGTGGCTCCGAAGCTGGTAGGGAGCAGCGGCCGGCTTGCCCAGGAGGAGAGCGGCCCCTCTGTCCCCACAGGCGGGGAAGAGGCCAGTGGCCAGGCGAGGAGGAGGAGCTCCCTGGCCTTGTGGAGGAGGAGGAAGACACCAGATCCCTTACCATACCATGAGGCACCTTCTGGCCCCAAATGGAGGTGGCCCAAGGTGATCCTCTGTGGGAGGGACCCAGGAGCGGGAGGGAGCCGGGCAAGGCGGCTCTGCGGCTTCCTTTACAGGAAGCAGAGGAGCCAGGAGCCGCACCCCAGCGCCCAGCCAGAGCCATCCACCAGCCTGGCCACTGAGGAGCCCCCAGCCAGCCCAGAGCAGGAGCTGGGCGACTCTGGCACGGGGACCAGCAGCTCCTCCTTCTCCCGAGGGGCCAGCAGCCCCTCCGTGGGGTCTGAGAGCCCTGAGGCTCAAGGTTCCCTCTTTGCAGGTGAGGGGAGACCCAGGGGACACGGGGGAGGACAGGGGCATTGGGGAGTAGTACCACTCTGTGCCCTTTGGCTCACGAAGGCACCGGGACTGAGCCACAGGAGCCCCACTGACACCAGTGGGAGTGGCCCAGCCACACGCTGTGGCAGGGGATGCTGGACAGAGTTGGGGGAGCTCCAGCCTCCCCTGATGATGTTGGGATGGGGGGCTGATGGCCACATGGCCCTGAGGCTGATGGGGCTGAAGGCGTCTCTGAGAGGGGCAGGGTGGGGCCCTAGATGCCGTGGGGTTCCTTGAAGAGGAGGGGGGACATTGAGCCATTTCTCTACCCTGCATTCCCACAGCATCAGCACAAATGACCCTTTCTCCTTCTCTCCCTGGTGCAGAGACCCTCAGTGCCCAGCTGGAGGAGGTGGAGATGAGGCGGAGGAGGATGTGTCCCCTGAACAAGACACCATCAGGGTCATCCAGCAGCACCTCCAGGGCAGAGCTGAGGTACAAAAATCTTCCAGCTGCGCTGCCCCCGAGTCTGTCCTGCCCCTTGTTCCATCCCCATCCACACTGGGGGGTCTTGTCCCAGAGAATCCACCCCCAATAGCGGGCACTTCTCCCCTGTTACCTGGCACCCCAAAGTGGGGACATTCGTCTCACGCAGGCCAAGGTGTCCGCTCCCCGCAGACACTGTCCCAGTTACAACCCTGTCTGTGCAGGGCGACACTGGTTTGGGGAAGCAGGTTGGCTTTCCCTTTCCAACTCTATGGGGTTCCTGAGCCCTGGAGCTGGTGTTAGGTGGGGTGGGGAGGTCCCTACCTAACCATCTCTCTCTCTCTCCACCAGTCCCACTCTTAGTGGGTGGAGGACAGGGCCAAACAGCTCCGCTTCCTCCATGCTATCTCACGTCTGTGCTTCTCGGCACAGAAGCAGGGGCGGGACACTCTGGAGCCACAGTTCTCCAAAGCGGCCCTCGTGGAGAGCATTGTGATGAGTGGGACCCTGTGCCTGGCCCCTGGGGTGAGGAAGCCAGACATGGGAGGATGAGTTAGTGGGGCTGGAGGGGTAAGGAGAGGAGGAGGGGTTCCTGGGGATGAGGGCAGGGGAGCAGGGAAGGGGAAATTCTGACACTGATGGGGAGCTGGCATTCAGGAAATTGTAAGGCCAGAGGGACAGCTGAGGGGAGGGAGGAATTGGGTGGGAGAGGGGGAAGGAAGGAGTAAGTTTGATGGATGGGAGGAATGGGGGGACTAGCTGGTTCGGGTGACACTGGCTGTTTCTGCAGAGCACTTTGGCCTCCTCCCTGGGAAGTGCCTGAGGGTCTGCAGGCCCTGAATCTCACATGGGATTTTATCTCCTTGGGGTCTCTCAGAAGGTGATTGAAAATCTGCCCATGGAGTCTGTGCCGAGCTCCATCCTCTCCAGCTCCATGGCCGCGATTTGCAGCCTCAGGTAGCAGGACCCTCCCATCCAGCTGCCCTAACCCTGGTGCAGATCCTCTCGGGCCTAGATTAACTCCAGCCATGGCTGTTTTCATCCCCCAGCAGAGGAGGTGGGAACATCCCCTCTTTCCTGGCTGGGGGGTGATTTCACTCCCGTGACGTTACAGTGGCCATAGGGAGGGGATCACTGCAGGGGAGGAGGGTCATGTGCATAACACGGGCTCCTCTTTCCCTCCAGCAAACTGAAGCCTCCACTTGTCCTGGAGCTGGAGTCACGCCTCCTGCGGGCTCTACTCTACACCATCTTCACCATGGGCACTGGGCAGACACCACCCACTTCCAGGTATGTCATGATCCTACTTCTCTGTCCCAGGAGCAGGAGCGGCCTCTGGTCCCTGCTCCCTTGATTTGATGGAGCTGCTGAGAGTAGGGGAGGGGTGAGCAGAGCTGGGAACAGGCCCAGGCAGGGAGGGGTTGGGGGGAACAACACAAACTGTCAGGGAGGACCCCTTCCTTCCAGAGGGGATTGCGTTACCCCTCTGTGGCTGATCCCAGCCTTCCCTCTTCTCCTCACTCTCTGCTCCGCTGCCTGGACTCTCCCGGGGATCCTACCTCCCACCCATTGCAGTTTGGCTGTTCCATACTCTGCTGGGTACCAGGCCCTGCGCAGAGAACTGCTAAGGGCAAGGATTGAAGAGCCAGCAGGCATCCAGCCATGAACTCCTGCTAAGTGTCCCTGGAGTGATGTGAATGGCAGAGGCCAGGATGTGCCATTTGGGTCTGGCCAGGGCTCCCCAGAGAATCCTCCTGGTCCCCTGACCGATGTAGCCCCACTTCCAATGACTGAAGGGTGCTCCCTCTTCTTGCAGGCTCTGCACAACACCTATTTAGAGAGCCTTGGACACCATGCTCGGTGACCTGCTCACCGAGACCCCCACCACAGACAAGCTGCAGCACCTCTTTAAGGTGAGCAGAATGGGAGGGTCTGGGTGGGGGGAATTTCCCATAAACCCTGTGGAAGGGCTGCAAAGGAGAGACTAGAAGAACCGTGTTTCTATTGTGTCCTCCCAGCTTTGACCCAGGTGGCCACAGTTTCCCAGAGCCCTCAATCCAGTGCAATGTTGGGGCCCTTCCGCCATCCGGGGTGGCGGCGAAGGGGAAGGGGGGGCAGAGGGAAGGAGCTGGGACTGTCAGCCAGAGCTCTGCACAGTTCCATTGAGCACTAACAGTGAGCTCCAGGCCTGGCTGGGGACTGAGAGACTGAAATCCGTGTGTGATCTGGGACACAGGCATCTGAGAAAAGTTACTGGCTCCTTTCTAGGGAGACCCTGAAATACAGGAGGAGCTTCAGGGAATCAGCTCTTCTGTCCTAGAGACACTGCAGTTCCCGGAGGGATTGTCCTCACGGCCCCTCGATCCATCCTTCCAAGGCCTCTGGAGCTGGAGTCTGGGGGCCCAGGGCATGTGCCTTGATCCTGATGGGCTGGTCATGGATTAGGGGTTCAGAGCAAATAGACCAGCCCCAAGGCCAAGCTTTGTCCCAGGCTGGAGAGACACTACAGCTTGTGCCCAGCAAGACGTGGGCAGCGTCATGAACCCCCACATGAGGAGTCAGATGTTCCACGCTGAGGACAAGGTCTCAGCCCCATGTGGAGTGGGAGAGGCTCATTTGTAGAGCATGTATGCCTGCCCGCTAACCCTCCCCTGCCTTCTTCTCCTGCAGCATGTCTATTTCTGGCTCGACTCTAGGAACACCAAGGAGAGAGCTTGGGCCATACGGAGCAGCGCTGCCCTGCTCCGATTCGCCACCTCCCTCTCCGGATTTGATGTAAGTGACCATTGACCCCAGCATCCTGCAGAGCCAGGGCTTGAGTCGAATTCCTCACCCCTTGGTTAAGTGGTCCCCCCTGGCTCCCTAAAGGACTGTAATGTTCCATAGGCCACTGGCTGGCAGGGTCGTGCCTGGCCTCACTGCCGTTGTTACTCCAGAGAAGCCTGGCAGTGAGTACTCATAGAGGGCCCATGCCCTGATCCATTTGCTCCAAGCTCCCTTGGGGGCAGAGAGAAAGGGGGCTCTAGTTCCTCTCCCCCAGCGCCTCCTACAGATGGATGGGAATAGAGCTCTGTCCCAGGGGAACTGGGGAGTTGAAGGCAGAATGTTGATGGATTCCCCCCTTCTCCTCCTCCACCAGACCTCCTCCGATTTCCCCAAGGCAGGCAACTTTGTGCTGCAGCTGGGTCTCTACATCTCTGACCCAGCCAACGACATCAGTGGGCAAGCCAGGGATGGGATATATTGGCTGCAGAGGCTCCTGCTGCACAGGAGGGGTAAGAAACCCAGCTGGGCAATGGGACCCCGTAGAAGTGAGTCCCTTGGAGACTAGCTCCAGCTGGCCATTGGGACACCAATAGAATTAAGGTCTCGTCTGTTAGACTAACTGCAGCAGGGCAGAGGGACCCCGATGGAAAGAAGGCCCCTGTTTTGGGCCCCCAACTTGCTGGCCAAGGGACCTTACAGAAAGAAGCCTCCTCCTCTGAGACTGACCCCAGCTTAGATGATGACTCACACTCATCTCCCTAATTCAGGGAGAGAGGAAGGGGACGAACATGCCAGGGAAATTGGCTGCTTTACCTCAGAGCCTGGCTCTGTCCCCCAGTGCAGAGAAATCAGCCCACCCAGGGGGCTGCCAGCTGGTGAGGGGACAGGAACGGAGCTCTTTAGACACGTGGAGGGAACTAGCCCAACATGAGGGCAGGGGCAGGGACCACAGGGGATGGACGCAAAGCTTGTAGGATGTCACCAGTTGGGTAGCTAGGGTCAGATCTTTATGTCATTGGGTGTGGGGGGTTTTCAGTATTAGACGCCACCATTAACAGGCACCAACTCCCAGAGCACAGTGACCTTAAGGGTCAGATGGTTACTGTGATGAATAAGACAAATCCCGCTTGAGGTACTAAACCACCTGGTGGGGACCCTGCGAGTCCATTGGGCCGTGAATGCCACGAGGACCCCGGCCAGTGTTCACCCAGCAAAGGGAACAGAAGGAAACAGGCACTAAAGCCGGATGGCAAACCTCCTCAATGGGTGTGTCTTTCTCCCCCAGGGCTGAACATCAGAGCGGCGAGCGATCTGTGGTGTCGGGACGGGCTCCAAGACACCGAGCGCCTGGCCTACAGGAACATGGCCAGGGTGGGGGAGGTAAGGACTGTCCACCAGTGCATTTCAGCAGCTCAGGTGTGGAGCTGTCTCCCCCTGCAGTGTGTGTGTTATGGAGGGGGAGGGATAGCTCAGCGGTTTGAGCATTGGCCTGCTAAACCTAGGGTTATGAGTTCAATCCTTGAGGGGACCATTTAGGGAGCTGGAACAAAAATCTGTTGGATGATTTAGTTGGGGATTGGTCCTGCTTTGAGCAGGGGGTTGGAATAGATGAACTCCTGAGGTCCCTTCCAACCCTGATATTCTCGGATACTTATTTCCAGCAGAGAGTGTTCAGCGGCAAGAGGCCGAGGACCCTGGGTTGGAGCCTTGCTAATGGTCCAGGCTTGTGTGCGTTGCATGGATCGTGGCAGAAAAGGGATCCCATCAGGGGTTGAGTTAATGGAGGATTGTATCCCCAGGGATCTGGCTCTGCTCACTGTCTCCCTGGCTGACACCCTGGTGTCTGAGAGGGGAGCCCTTGGCTCAGTGAGTTGGGAAGCTCACACCAGCCATTGCTGGACCAAATCCTCGCTGGTTTCCCTGCACCTGTGGAAGCACAGACAGGGTGTGGGATTTTTCCAGCACCATGGCCAGTTAGGGAGCAGAACCTGACCTGCCCCTGCCCTGGGTGGTGGGTGAGGGACACTGAGCTCCTTTCCTGGGCTGAGTCACTGCACCATATGTGACGTTCGTGGGATTGTTGGTGGGGTGGGGAGCAGGAACAGAAGCAGATCGAAAAGGCCCCTAACCTCTAGCAGGTGAGCTGCAGGAGATATTGCTGCTGGGAGCAGTAAGGGGTCTTTGTTGTCTTTGTGAGCTGGGTTCCAGAGCGCGCAGACACGTTCCCAGCCTGTCATGGCACCTGTGGCGAATCCTGCTCCAGAAAGAGCTATTCCTCAGTGCCTGCTACCTCTTACTGAAGGGGGGTTCCATGGTCCATGGGACCGCAAAGGTTGGCTGCCCCAGGACTCTTATCCACCTTGTGAGATGCTAGAGGGATTTGGAGCCTGGTTCTGGGCAATTGACAAGGGCTCTGGTACTGTTGGTTTTAGGTCTTTGGAGATATCTTCATGGAAGGCCAGAGAAGATCTTTCCTCCAGGTGGTGCTTCTGGCCATCCACAACCCCCAGCTCCGTGTCAGCCAGGCTGGGCTTGTGCTATCATATTCCATCCTGGGGGAAGTCGGCCAGCTGATAGGGAATGAGGTAACCAAAGAAGGATCAGTTGGGGAGGGACCTCCAGGCCGTTTACAGTCACTCCCATCCCATCCCCATGTACTGACCTGTGAGCCAGGAGAGGATGAACCCGGGCAGGTGCCATTGATAGGAGCCAGCTTGTCCCCTGAGCAGCTCAAAGCAGAGCAGACTCAGCTTGGGTATTTCCTAACAGGCATCACATCAACATGACATGCTCCTATTGCTCATGCTAGGGGGCTGCCAACTCTCCCTGTGAGCCTTTCATATGCCTGCGGGCCTCAGGCTGGTTCCTAGGACCCTAGTATCATGTTATCCCAGCCACCACCTGCTCTGGGAGAACTGGAAGAGTCAGTCAGCAGAGGCTGCTGAAGTGCTCCATTCTCCAGAGCTACTGTCCATGGCATCACCTTAACAACAAGGGGGTCCCTTGGGAAAGTTGTCCACATCCTCTCACCCCACAGCACTACTGCCCAGAGCCTTCCAGCCCCTCAGCTGGAGCAGGAGAGGGTGGCTGAGGGGATTCTGGGGAGCGGAGTTTAATCCCTGGCTGGGTTGGGAGGTAGAACAGCTCTCACGGAGGGACTGAGAGTAAGGGGGCAGGAGTTCATTCAACAATAGTGGGAGTGGGGTTGGAGATCACTAGAGAGGAGACAAGATTTCATCGCAGGGGATGGGTGGGGGAATCCATCCCTCAGACGTGGGGAGGTTTGGGGTGGAAATTTTGGTGGTTCGCATTGCCGTTAATGCCCTTCGTTGCCATGATTGTCGGAGTCTCTGACTGATTCTTGTTCCCTTGCAGCAGGAGGAGGTTACAGCGACGATAATGGTTCACCTCTTCTATATCCGGTGCTTGCATCAGGTTCCCAAAGAGCTGAAGGGGCTGTGCTGAGTGGGACAGCCTTGAAGGGCCCCCCCTTCCCATGCCCAGAAGCTCCCACTCCCTGCCGCAGGTACTGCTATTTCTCATTGGGCCTGGGGGAGAAGGGCTCGGGGGAGTGGACATAAACTCTACAGCACTGAGAGAAACCCAGGCCGAGCACCTCGCTCCCACCACCATGTCCCAACCCGACTCCTGGAGCTCAGGCCAGGCCAGATAAGGTCCCTTCCCATATGCCCAGAGACCAGTTTCGGAAGCATCAAGCTGTCAGGGCCGTGGGGCTGGCCCAGAAATGAGAGCATCCTCAGAGCCAGGGGTTATCCTCAGTAACCATTGCAGTCTGGGAGAGGTGGCCCGATGTGGAGCCCCTCCCCTGTCATCACTGCTCAGACCTCCCCATGGCCCATGTCACCCCGTCGCTGTGAATGTCTGACCATCCCCCACCTGAGGTCCAAGCCACACACATGGTATCTGAACCCTTCCCATCCACAAAGGAAACTCACCCCTAACACCTTGGGGCAAGGTAGGATTCTCCCCATCTGGCAGGTGGGGTCTGAGACACAGAGGAAGGGCTGCGATCCTGGTCACACACTCCTGGGGGTAGATCTGGGAACTGTACTGGGTGCCAGGCTCGTCCCTTTCCCCCAGGGGCATCTTTATTTTCTGTCCCTTTCCCCGAGGGGCACCTTCACTTTCTACCCTTTATTCTCCCCTCCTGCTCGGGTGGTCTCCAAGTGCAAAATGAACAGGGATGGTGATGGGATCCTGGCTCATAGCCTGGATGGGAGCTCCCCTTGGCTTGGACCCCAGGGTCAGAGACAACTTTGTCAGCTTGCTCTCCTTCTTTTATTCCCAGGAAGGGAGACCCCTGATGGGGGGTCTCTAGGGATCCAGGTGGGCAGTGCCTAGGAGAACCTGTAAGTCATCCTGGTTCCCATCTGCATGCACCACCCTGTCCTGCCCTGCCCTCCAGTTCCTCGTTATTGAATCTTGCTTGACTCTTGGCTCCGCTCTCTGGCTATGACTTTGGCATGACCCTTGGCTCCAGATTTTGGTTACCAACCCTGGCTCAGTATTCTCCTTGCCCTTCTCTAGCCTCGCTCCAGGCCCTCCACCCACCCGCACTGCTTCCTCCTGATCTTCCTCAAGCCCTCAGATTTTGACTACCCGTCTTTGACCCTCGGCCTGTATCTGGACTCTGGCTTGACATGGCCTTGGCTGATCTTTGGTCTCTGGCCACCCGGCTTCGACCTCTGGCCTGGACTTGGACTCTGGCTCTGGTTCTGCTTCTGTTTTGTTGTTGGACTCTGATCTCGGTTTTGACCCTGGTGTGTCCCTCGTCCTTGATTCTAGCACCACTCTTAGCCTAGGCACAATCCTGCACCTCACTGCGACCTGCACTCCAACCACTGGGCCTAATTATCAGATGCAGCATGTGACATAAGGTGGTTCAACTTTTTGCAGAAAAACAGTGGCCCGTATGCAAGAGGGACACTCCACACCAGGTGTGAACTATGACCTCACTACATGAGCCTGGCCCAGGGAGACCCCTACTGGAGTTGTTGAATGGAAATGACTGAAAATGTTGGGGTTCCTTGAACCAGCCTCCACCCCTGGACCTACTCCACCATTCTTGACTTGGACACCCGGCATTCCTGATAAATACCCGGATTACATGGATACCTTTGAAAGAAATGTGGACTCGTTGCCTCTGCACCAGGACTATGACTGCCTTATTGACCTACAACCTTGGTTGAAAGTTACCTTTAGCTGTATTTACACATTGTTGGAACCAGAATTTTTGGCTCTCCCAGCGTACAGTCATGAAAACTGGTCCAAAGGGTTTATTAGCTACTCAGCGTTTCCCACGGGTTTCCAGGACCTTTTGGGGAAGAAGAAATGTGGGACTCTACTATGCTTCCGTTTAGACAATTGGCCCCTGAAGAAAGTGATCGTTTGGAACCATAACCCCCTGCTGTGAATCCCACAATTGTTGGCTCACAGGAAATTTGCAAAGGTTTTTATCAAACTACAACTGCGAGGATTTGCAATCTAACACTCATTTGGGCAGGGGACAAATGGAAGACAGATTTCAAAACACACTATGGACATTTTAACTCTCTGGTATGCTATTTGGGCTCACTAACGGACGGTCCCCTGCCCTTGCAACACTTCATCAGTGACGTATCTGGGGACATTGTGGATCCATAGAGTGTCATCTATTCAGGTGACAGACTTCTCTTTTTGGAGAACCCAGAGCAGCACACTCACCACAGCCAAAACTTTCTACCATTCCTCTTCCCTAATGCTTAATGCGCTGACTTCCCCCCAGGAAGGGGAATAACTCACTGCGTGTGGCTGTGCCTTAGGCGTGGCCTACACCAGAAAATTAGGTTGTCATCAATCCAAAACCCTGAGCGATGTAGTTAAGCCAACCTAAGTGCCTATGTAGGCAGTGCTAAATCAAAGGAAAAATTCTTCCGTCAACCTAGCTCCTGCTTGTCGGGGAGGGGGATTGCCTACGCCAACAGGAGACTCCCTCCCATCAGTGCAGGTCGCGTTTACGCTGTAGAGTTTTAAGGGTAAACCAGCCCTTACATTAAGTGGACCTAGCCTTAAGCCACACAGCCTATTTCTATACTGCTGCTGGGAGCTTGCCTCCCAGCCCGGGTAGGCAGACTCACTTTAGCTCCTCTGGATCTAGTGTGCTAAAACTTGCCATTTAGACATTGCAGCACAGACAGTGACTCTGGGTAGCCGCATGATTTTGGACCCAGGGGTCGCGCAGGCTTGGAGACGGCCAGCTGGTTTGAGCTGCCACGGGTCCTGCAATGTCCACGTTACTATTTGTAGCATGATAGCTTGCGTGCACTCTCTGAGGCACAGTACAGACACACCCACAGTTGCTGTAACAACGGGCTGCTTGGAATTCTCTTGGTTCAACAGAGACCTAGCACAGAAAATAGAATCCAAAGAAGCAATCAGATGTTTAAGCATATAGAAGAGAGGACCTTTAACCAAAAAGTGCTGCTCAATATTAATCGTAATATATCATTATAAAAATGGTCCCTTCTGGCCTTAAAAACTGAAAATCTATCTTATCCCTTATGCAGTCTGACGTTTTGGTTTTGCTTTCCTGGCTTGTGCTGTATATAGGAGCACAGTCCCCGATCCTCAACGGTATTTAGACACCTAACTCCCAAGGATTTGGGCCATAAGAAATTATTTTAATGGATCAGATTACAGTGGTGCCTAACCTTATTACACAGGAGGGCCATGTAAACCAAACAGTGGGGGCCAGCAATTTCTACACATTTTAATAAGCTTTAAAGTCGCCGATATTGATTTATATTTTAAGATCAGCTTGTTTCCTGTGTCTTTGGGTTGTTTCTATGTACAGGATTATCTATTTGCACACATGTATAAACTAAAATGATGTAAACATTGCACCAAAACACTAATGAATTGGCCCATGGGTGCTGGACCTAGTGGGGCTTCTGCACCCCCTGGCTTTAAGTTGTTTCCATCATATACAGGGTTTAAAGTTTGGTTCAGTGGCTTTAAGCAGCCCCACTATAAAAATTGTTCCAGCGCCCCTGAATTGGCCATCAGTAGATTGTGTTCAAGTTGCCTGCAGACTTTACAAAATGCTCTGGTCGTCCATATATGGACTGCAGGCCATAGGATGGGCACCCCGGTATCAGAAGAATGGGAGATATAATCCTGCTAGACACCCCAGCTGTTTGAGGACAACTGCCACACAAGACACCCAAACAATAACTCCCCTAAGGCAGCAGGGAAACTTTTCCAAAGAGACATTTTTGGTTTTCAGTCAAAAGTTTTAGGCTGAACATTTCGGGGTTTAATATTTTCTGTAAAAATAAAAAAAACAAAAAAACAACAACAGCAGCAAATTTCCTGTTTAAAAACTCCCCTGTTTTGTGACAAGCATGAGTATTTCCCTCGTTCAGTTCTGAATTTGCCAACTTTCCATTTCACTGGGGAGTAGTTGTCATTCAGCTCTTCATGGGAACCCCAGAGAATGTTTCACTGGCGGTTACTGAACTTAGAACACAGAACTGTGCGTGAGCTGTTCAAATCCTTTGTCAACAGTTAATGTCACCTGCCACTGAGCTGCCCATTCACACAACTTCCAGCTCGGTCCCTCTGAAGTTTTCACTCTCATTCCCCAGCCTGGACTCACCAAAACAATTCCATGTCGTCTGCAAATTTTGCCATCTTACTGCTTGCTCTTTGTACCACATCATAATAAATATTTGAAACACCACCAGTCCTAATGCAGAACATTGTGTCGATCCATATTTTTCCCTGTTGCTGTGTTGAAATTGACCTTTTATTCTACTCTTTGGCCCAGATGCTCAAAGGTAGGTAGGCTCCTAACTTCCACTGAAATCAACGGACGTTAGGTGTCTAGATATCTCTGATGACATGTGCACTTGTTTCCTGTTGTGTAACCAGTTGCTCATTCATGACAGCATTTTGCCTCTTATTCCATGACTACCTAACTTCCTTAATAGCCTCATGTGAGGGACTTTGTCAAAGAAAGTCCAAGTATATTATGTCAGATGGTTCCCCACATATTCACTCTTTTGTCGACAAAATAAAAGAATTATAGCAGATCGATGAGGAATGATTTTCCATAGTAGAATCACAAGTTGTTAGTCTCTATCATGACATGCTCATCCTGGTATTTTTTAATTCCATTTCATCACCACTACTAGAGACACACACATATTATTGCTGATATAGGGTGAGATATGTCCCAGGCCATGCCCTTCATCCCATTACTCTTGGCATCACTCTAGGCTACTGCAGCCCTTTCTGAATCCCTGAGTCTGCCAGTGCCCCTCAGTCCTGATCTCCAGCCATTTTTCCCACTCCAATCCCAGGCTTTTAGACATCTCTTGGGGGGAAAAGAAGCATCTTAATCCTGATCCATTGCATTCTACGTGGTAACTGCTTAAAAAGTTTCTGTCTCTGAGCTCTCAAAAAAAAACAGTGTTATGAATGATTCCATTCTTATTTTCTCTGCAATTACAAAATAATTAAATAAATGTAATGGCAAATGCATTTTCAATAAACATTCCCACATTTACTCCCGACTGGAAGTAATTCTTGCTGGGGGAGGTTCAGATTTATAGAATGCACAAAACAGGGGAAAGGGATGGAGAGCAGCATCAACACTTCAAAGAACTTGAACAAAGTTAGAAGCCAACAGATTGGCATCCCACTATCTACTTCTCCCATGTGACCTAAAGGGCATTTTAATGATGCCTTTAGTGCCAGACCTGAGATTAACGGCTCTGAGGGATTCTGTCTCCAAATGCCAGCAGACCAAATAAATACGCCCTGCTGCTAATTACACTGTTTGAATCCAGGAAAGAGAGAGGTCTCCCTTGCAACAGGCCACTTTAATATTACCGGACAAAGACTAACTTGAGTAAAAGAAATGTTTTCTTTTCTTCAACTATCTGGTAAAGACACCCAGATCAATTCTTTTTACTGAGAAACAGCGTTGTTGTTTTTTCTGTTCTCAAAATGGAGACACTTTTACCACCAAAATGTTGTCTTGATGATCTCTCATTGTACAATTTGCAATAAAATGGGATGAAAAGCCTAAAATACCCTGAATTCGGGAAGTGATTTTTTGGGGGGTATCATATATGGGGCTAGAGACCCTCAGCTGTTGTCACAATAGAGCTGTGATGAGTTACACCAACTATGGATCTCGCCCAATGTGCTTTAATGCGCTAAGTTATTGTATATGCTCCCCAAAGGAAAAAAAGGAAAAGGTAAGATAAAAATACCCCTTGTTTGCCAGGAAGCAAGTTGCAAGGGTGTTTTTTCCTGTAAATGCAATTCATGCTTTTGAACAACAAATGCTTTCATTTTAAACGTCTTAGAGCAGGTTTTCTGCTGGTGAAATTTTCTAGATTGGCAGCCCTAGAGAGAGATGGTCTCTCTCTGTAGAAAGAAGGTCCTGTACAGAATGGGCAGCACTGGCTTCCCCCAACACACCAGTCTCTGTGCTGATGGAAGGTCTCGCGGGTTCAGGGCGGATACACAGAGATAATGGAATGAAAATAAAAAGCTCGTGTATATTTCAGATTTTCTCATTAGCTTGAAGTGGGAGAACAAACACATTTGGACCCACTTGGACTCCAAGGAAACGTCTCCCTGGACGGTGTCTGACCGACACTCCCTGCTACTGGGGCATCTCATTGTGGAGTTCTCGGTGGCTACCGGGTGCGTATTCACTATGAAGCTGCTTAATGTCTCTGCTTTCAAAATATCTTCTGAGAAAGAAAGAATGGTCCTCCCTTCATCTCCATGCATGCTGGGTACATGAGAGAGGTTAACACAGCTTCAAAGTATGTCTACACTGCAGAATGGAAAAGTAACCCATGGCAGAGAATCTTTGCGGCCAGGTCAATTGATTCTGCCTTGTGTGGCTTGCGCTACAGGGCAAAAAATAGCTGTGTAGACATTCAGACCCACACTGGAGCCTGGCCTCTGACACCAGGCGAGGAGGGAGGGTGATCAGATATTGCCATAGTGAGCATGGGCGGGGGGGGGGCGTATTTGTATCACTGTTCAGTAGATTGTTTTTCTCTTGAATAGTGATCTTTACCAAACCCACTCGTGTTGCTTCTGATTCCCTGCTGAGTTATACCAGTTCCATGCTCGTGCCAGGGGCCAGAATGGGTGTGAGAGCGTCTTTCAACCATGCTTTAACTACAGACTCCCTTTGTTGAACTCTGCTCTTCATTCATACCTCCTTTAGTTATGTGAACACCCCCCTTTGTGAATATTAACTTAGTTTTCTCCAAAATAATTGTCTTTGTTGAATTTACTCTGGGACTTTATTCCAAATGTGAGGTTTTGGCTGACTTGTCATAAATATATACTGGTTCCTAACTGATGATTTAATTATGGAAGGATACTAAAGCTGCAATATAAGGCTGGTTTTCAAACACCTCATTATGTTGTTGCAGAGTCCAGAGAATCATAGAACCATAGGGTTAGAAGGGACCACATGGGTCGTGTTCTAGTCGAACCCCCAGCCAAGATGCAGGAATTGTTGTTTCTGACCAACCCAAGACTGATGGCGATCCAACCTCCTTTCGAAAACCTCTAGTGAAGGAGTTTCCACAACCTCCCTTGACAGATCTGTTCCATTGCCCTACTGTTCTGACAGTTAGGAAGCTTTTCCTGAGGTTTAATAGAAATCATCTGTGCTGTAGTTTGAACCCATTGCCTCTTGTCCTACTCTCTGCGGCAAGACAGAGCAACTTTTCTCAAACTTTTTTATGGCAGCCTTTCAAGTATTTGAAAAAGAGGAGATTAAGGAGGGACATGATAGCCATCTTCAAACTAAACATACCCAGTTCCTTCAGTCTTTGCTCACATGGCTTGCATTCCATCACTTTGATCACCTTTGTCACTCCTCTCTGGATCCTGTCTAGTTTCTCTACATCCTTTCAAATCATGCCTAGCCATATAATACCATGAAAAGATATTAGCAAATGCCAATGCCTGCTTGGGATGCAGACTTAGAAAGATCACTTCAGAATTTTCAATTTTATTTTATTTTATCATCTCTTTTCTTTAAAAGGAGTAAAATCTTGGCAATTATACAGACGCACATGAAATTATTTTAAGTTTTCAAATGTTACACAGCCAGAACAACATAACTTATTTTTTGTATCTTGGCTTTCTACTGTATTTCACAATGGTGGTGTCCACCTCCCAGCCCCATATGGTTAATTTTGAATCATAAGCTTTCCCTTGGCTGTGTTTCTTTCTTCTACCCCAACAGCGTCGATGGCATCTGGAATACATGGCGCATGGCAATCACACTGGAGTGTCCGTGTTCATTCTTCTAGGATTCAAAGGCAGCCGATCAGTGCAAGCTGTCCTCTTTGGGATGTTTTTGCTTATCTACACCATGAGCCTTGCGGGGAATCTCAGCATGATCTCTTTAATCAGGATCGAGACGCGGCTACACACCCCCATGTATTTTTTCCTCAGCAACTTGTCCCTTGTAGACATCACTTACTCCTCCATTATTGCCCCTAAGGCACTGGTGAACTTCTTAGCTGAGAGTAAAGTCATTTCCTTTGCTTGGTGTGCCACGCAATTTTTCTTTCACTCCTTGTCTGTGAACTCTGAGGCTTTACTTCTGGCTGTGATGGCATATGATCGATTCATAGCTATATGCGAGCCACTGATGTACACACTCATTATGTCCAGGAAAGTCTGTGTACAGCTGGTAGCTGCATCATACTTTTATGCCTCCATTAATGCCACTGTGCATATAGGCTCTTTGTTTAGCCTGTCATTCTGTGGTCCCAATATCATTGATCACTTTTTCTGTGACCTCCCCCCACTCCAGAAACTCTCCTGCTCTGACACTCGCATGGGTGAGACAGTGCATTTCCTCTTTGCCGCTGTAGCTGCATTAAGTACTATCCTGGTCATCCTCGTCTCCTATGTTTCTATCATGGTGGCCATCTTGCGGATTCGCTCCAACGAGGGCAGACACAAAGCCTTCTCCACCTGCGCCTCCCACCTGACAGCTGTGTCCATACTGTATGGGGCTCTGTTCTTTATGTACTTACGACCCACATCCAGCAACTCATCAGAGTACGACAAAGTGGTGTCCAGGTTCTATACCCTTGTGATCCCCATGTTGAACCCCCTGATCTACAGCCTGAGGAACAAGGAGGTAAAGGACGTCCTGAGGAAGACAATATGCCAGAAAATTATTCCTCACTGAATCTAACTGAGAGGATGAGTTTCATGATTTAATAATAAATAGAAGTGAGAGGAGCTAGCCTAAAAATGGAATTTCTCTCCTATGGAAAATGTTCAGATTTCAAAAAAAGAAGAACCATCCTAACTCAGGACAAAAAGTTAACATCTCAAAATACTTTGTGGGACAGAAATTCTGAAACATTCCATTTTGGGAAAACCAAAATGGATTTTTTTGGCTGGCTGGCCACCCGCCAAGTAGGCTCTTCCCAATTTCACTTTCTATCTGTCGGTAGAACATGAGATTGGCACGAGATTCCCAAGAGGATAGCCAGGAAGCTGTCCTTTTGACTTCTCCAATGGCAAATAAAGTTTTCCTCCCTAAAATTTTGTGAGAAAGGTTTGTTCTACCAGAACATCATCCCAATGGAAAACTCCCAACTGGCTCTAGCGATGTGGCAAAAGTGAGATCTTATTGTTGTTACCCCTGTCACTGGGCCTTGCATGGTGAGAAAGAAGGCAGGAGCAACATAAGAGAGAGATGCCTTTTGGCTCCAACCCAGAGAAGTGGATCCAATGGCCGGAGAGGGCCGAAGGGAGGGGGATCAGCAGAGAGGCTTACATGCTGATGTCTCCTTGCAGGACAGCTGGATCCTAATGGACAGTGAGAAGGGCCAGGGGAGCAAGGGATGCTCCCTGGCAAGGATGTGGGAGTGCCCACTGGGACGTGGGGGGTTGCACCGGAGAAGGAAGGGCTGGACGGTGGGGGGAGGGAGGTTGGGGGGGCTGTTCTGGCACAGGGTTGGAAGAGAACAGCTAAGGAGCTGAGCTGTGGTGGAGGACACTGGGGTATGGGGAGAAAAAGGACTGTATGCATTGAGATGGTATGGAGTACTTCCCTGGAAGTCAGGGAGATCCCAGATCCTGGGTATGCAGGCAGCCACTCCTCCCCCTCCCCCCACAGCACACCAGACAGGCAGCCTGGGTAACTGGCCCCCAGGATGACTACTGTTTGAGTAAGAGCGTGAAATGAAGAGCTTGGAGTTACCCAAAAGGGAAACTAAAATGGGGGGCCACTTGCAGGGTTGCCTCAAAGCCACAAAGAGACATTTGGGAGGAGGCCACACATTTACAGACTGAATTAAAATGTACCACAGGAAGCCTGGTCTTCTTGCCTGGTCTCCTACCAGGCCACGTGCATGCTTGCTCGCTGATGGGTGGGTGGGCAAGCCGCCCTGCTCCTCCAAGCTCTCAGGCTCCCCACCCTACCTGGTCCCCCATTTTCCTGGGCGGCCAGTTGCCCAGGCTGCCTGCTTGATGTGCTGGTGGACTGGAGAATTTCCTGCATCCCCAGAATCTGAGTCTTCCCTGACTTCCAGGATGCCCAGATTGTCCGCTTCCCTAATCGTTGTTTTTTCCATCTTTAACCCACTTTAATTAGTTGGCTTTTTTAAATAGTTTCTCTCTGAAGGGCTTTATATATTTGAAGCTCTTCTTCATGAGGTGCAGACAGGCTGAAATCATTCTGATTCAGTGTTATTTTCACACAGAATTAGGTACTTGAGTGAAATATAATAGTTGATCCTCTCTTCAGTAGTCACTGTGATCAGGTATAAACGATAGCACAAGAAGCGAGGCAGGAGAGAATCAGAGTCAATAACGGCAACTTTCCCCCCATGCTGGCTGAGCAACAGGGAAGGAATATAACCATTGCAGGCAATGGCATTCCCCCGTTCAACATCCAGTCAGCCGAGCACTCCATAAACATTGGTAGAGCTATGTTAGAAATAGAACTGGTCAGAAACTGCGATCCCTCTTCCTCAGAAAATTCCCACATTTCATTCCGAATTGTAACAGAGAGCCAATATTTTGACATTTCCCACAAAAACCACAATTCAGAGCAATTTCAGTTTGTGACCATGAAGAAGTTTCATTCTGATAATGTCTAAACATGTCATTTTAATAATCTTGTAACTTTTTGTTTCAAGAAGGTAAAAATGTATCATTTCAATAAGGAAAAATGTTTTGGTTCAACCTTATCATTTCCTTTTTTAAAAACGTTTATATTATATTAAAATATTAAATATAATATATTATACACCTAGAGCATAAAACCTGGCAAGTCAAGTGTGAAAGTCTAATTAGGCAGGTGAAAAAATAATTTGAATTCTTTGCATTGGTCTTCACAGTAGAGTATATGAGGGAGATCCCCACACCTGAGCCATTCTTTTTAGGTGATGGGTCTGAGGAAGCATCCCAGACTGAGGAGCCACAAAATGATGGGGTCTAGATTAGCAGTTACCACTCAAGAGAAAGATCTTGGAATCATTGTGGACAGTTCTCTGAAAACATCCAGTCTAGCTGCAGTAGCAGTCAAAAAGCTAACAGAATGATAAGAACCATAAGGTAAGGGAGAGATAATAAGACAGTAAATATCGTTAGGCCACTATATAAATCCATGGTACACTCACATCTTAAATACTTCATGCAGTTTTGGTTGGCCCATCTCAAAAATAGATATCAGCAGTGGAAAAGATACAGGGAAGGGTAACAAAAATGATCAAGGTTATGGAACAGCTTCCATATGAGGAAAAATTAAAAGGACTGGGACAGTTCAGTTCGGAAAAGAGACAACTACGGGGGGATATGATCGAGGTCAATAAAATCATTAACGATATGGAGAAAGTGAATAAGGCAGGTTATTTACCCCAGGAAATGCTATTTCCCCCTTCACAAAGGACAAGAATCAGAGATCAGCCAAAGAAATTAATAGGAAGCAGCTAGTGACTCCTGCTGTGTTTACGGACAGGTTACTTCTACTAGAGATATTTTGTTGCCTTCATGATAGTTTCCGAACAGTCCAGCTTAATCAATGTATGTATTACATCATCCAAGAATGCAGAGTAACTAGTCCGATTTAATCTCACTATCCATGTCATATACAGTAGCTATAAATGATTACGGACGAACCCTCCCAAACTTCACATTGCAACAGGACTAAGAAATGGTGCCCAGATCCTTGCCTCCAGCTCTAAATTATGGTGCGTCTATACTTAAAATACTACCGCAGCACAGGGGCAGTGCTGCACCCATAGCACTTCGGTGGAGACGCTCACGACAGGGATAGGAGGTACGCCCATCTGTGTCGTTAATCCCCCTTCCCGAGAGGCGGTAGCTAGGTTGACAGAAGGATTTTTCCATGGACCTAGCACTGTGTATGCCAGGGGTTATGTTGGCATGGATACATCTCTCGGAGGGTGTGTGTGGATTGTTCACACTCCGGAGAGACGTAGCTACACTGATGTTAGTATTCAGTGTAGATCAGTCCTTATACAGGTGGAAATAGAGTGAAAGGATATGAAACAGTTAAAAATCAAATCTCTAGAGAGGGTGGGAGCAGTTGTTAGGTGCTGTTTGTGAGGCTCAGGCTGACATAGCCAAGGGCCCTGCAGAAGGGCCTTCCTTATCTACCTGCGGTTCTGAAGCCCTAGGTGAGACACTCGTGCACACAGACTGGTTTACTGTCTGAACATCCTTTTGCTCCCATGCTGCGTTGTATTTTTGTTGTCAAGATGAAACACAGATGTTTGTTGTTGGGTTTTTTTTAAGAAAGCTGGTCACTGTGTTAACTATTCATCACAGCTCCCAAAGGAAAGACTTGCGGGCTCCATGCCCAGATGGAGCAGATGAGAAGTCACTGTAGATACACAGGAGGCGATAACCTAAGAGTGGGAGAGTCCGGGGATTCCATCCCAGGACAGGTGAAGGCAAGAGCCCAAACATGTGAGGGAGTGCACAAAATATTGTGAATACATGGAAGAGCCAGTTCTAAAGAACACTGTGATGGCCACCAGGCGGAAGATGCAGGTGGAGGAGGCTTTGCACCAGTCCTCCATGGATTTGGCCAAAGAGGGTTCAAAGGGGCAGCTAGACCGTTAACTCTTGACGTGTTTCACGTTGGCTACATTGCATTAGCCCAGAACGGCCTCACCACAGTGGCAACTGTGATAACGCAGTGGGAAAAAATATTGTGCATATGACTCCTGTGACGTCCTCGGAGATCCTTCAGTGGATGAAATGTGCCAGACAAATACATGGAAACCATAGCTATCACTGCCAAAATGGACCTTCCTAAGGGACAGATCAGCATTTAAGTAGATCCATCTTCCCATCACATGACATTTTAAAGCATCACTTTGAAGAGTTTCCAAGGTATAAACAGAGGAACTATTAATGGCACAGATACCATCCAAAAACGGGACATGTAATGTCGTGTTACCGAGAGAGGAAATTTCATTTTGCTGCTTTCACTGGCCCAAGCTGAATTTAGCTCTTCAGATATTTGTGCAAGATGGGTAAATAAAAATCATTTGGAAAATGGAGAAGCTCAGAGAATTCCCTGTCCCCACCCACTTTAAGGGCTTGATTTGCATCAGTGAAATCAGTGGAAGTTGTGCAATTGGCTTTTAAGGCACACTGGATCCAGCCCTAAATCATTACCATGTGTTACAGGTTCGACTGAATTCAATAATACCAAATGGCTAGGCTTAATCAACTTTTATGAAGAAAAGATTATTAGTAACAGATAAATACAGCATAACAGAGAAAGGAGGACTACATATATTACCAACCCATTTGGATGGTAATAGTGCAGAGGTCACACTGCCTTAAAATCTGAGCTTCACTCTGCCTCTATATATACACTAGAGTTGAGGGTTTTTTTTAATCTCTTATCTTTGACATGTTTTTGAATGTTTTTGCTAGGCTGGCACAGACTCGAAAGTAAACAGGACAACATGTATAACTAGCTTAATATCTATGTTCTGACCACTATATTAGAGAAGTTGGCAAAACCTTAGAAGCATCCTCTACCAGTAAAAACTTGTTATAAATCCCATGTTAGTGTGGCGTTAGCAAAATTATTTGTCTTGTCCTTGTTCTCTGAGATTACCACAGTTCACATCTCCCCTTGGCTAAATAGCATAACGTAAGTAAAAATCATTTGGGAAGATCTTAAAATGAATACAATTCATACTTGTATAAACATACCTACTATTATATATAATATTGTATATAATATTGGCAAACACTATAAAACTTTTACATTGGTAGGTAGGTAGATATGCAAGACAGAAGGTTGCAGAAGCCAAGCATAGGAGAATACCTAAAGGCTGTCAGGTTGAATGTGTTTTTCTAGCCATGTTGAATTCTCCTACTGTATACAGAGCAAGGGTCATGCAAAGGTTACATCATCTAACAGTACAGTTTCAGCATGAATATAACACATTCTAAATACAATGTACTTTACCTATTCACTACTTTCTTATTGTGGTTACACCACTTCTCCTTTTTAATTGCACTTATAGCTGCAACAACAAACACATCCCATGATTTCATTAATATATTTTGCCTGTGTGAGTTGAATGCATCTATTTTCTATTAGTTAGCAAAAGGCAATTTGGATTTGCATTGCTGGTTCATGATTCTCTTTGTTAGACAGGTTTTCCTAATATATTTTTGTGTTATAAGAGCCAGCTGCACAAACCTTGACAAAATCCCCCATTTCTTCTCTGATAACTGTCACTGCCGCATTTAGCAATGTAAGAACTTTGCGAGATGGGTTTTCCCATTTGTGCCTCTGACCTTGCTGGACACACAATGGGGCCTGGCCTTAATCCAGTCAACACGTCTCTAGAAAATGGTTGTTTGCCATTTGACATGGATTCTGCTAGAGTAATTACTGATCAGGCCTGATCCAAGGCTGCTGTTGTTGTGAGTCTTTCTTTAAGTTTTAGGATTAAATCCTTCAAATGTTTGGTTGTGGGGTTTTTTGTTTGTTTGTTTTTAAGATTCTGCTCCCATCTTAGTCAACTATTTCTATTCTGGAAATCATTTAAGAGTGTGCTTAAATTGCCGGGAATTCAATCGGATTTCATCACGTGATCAATATCAAGCATATGCTTAATGGATTCACTAGACAGAGAGGGGTGGGAGCACATGCTTAAGGGCTTTCCAGAACCGGGACCAATATTTGTAAGGGCTCTATTCTGATAAAATGGGAAATCTTTCCAAACTGGCAATATACCTCAAAAGAGGAGAAAACTTTGAGTGAACATTTCGAGACAGACAGTACAATGTGTCTAGCAGCACCTACAATTGGAGGCAGATTTTCAGAGGTGCTGCTCTCTCTATTAGACACCTCAGTTAGGAAGCCCGAGTTATAGCAGCGGTCAGCACCCAACACTGGGATATATAGTGCAGGTCCCAAATGAATAATTTAAGTCCCCAAGTGGGAAAAGAGACCTTTGGCAAATCTACTCACTTGTTTGAGTGCTGAAATGTTAGCTGTTGAATACAGAGCTTTTTGGAAAAATCTGGCCATTCGTTTGTTTTTAATGAAAGACGAACACATCTGGTTATTCATATAAAGATAACGACACAGAAAACTCACTCCTCCATCTCGCTCCCATTTATTGATTAACCGCCAAGTCTAACATTTACATACACCAAGGAAAACCCTTTTTTTCTCCCCCTATCACCCTCCTAAAGACCTCTTTCACCTCCTTTCAGAGAGGTAGCCGGTAGTCTGTTTCAGCAAAAACAACAGGGAGTCCTGTGGCACCTTAAAGATGAACAAGTTTATTTGGGCATAAGCTTTCGTGGCCTGGAATCCACTTTGTCAGCTTATGCCCAAATAAATTTGTTAGTCTCTAAGGTGATATCAGGACTCCTCATTGTTTTTGCTGACACAGACTTAAACGTCTACCCCTCTGAAACCAAGATCAAACAGCTTCCAAAAGAAAGTCGCATTGAAGAGCATTATGGTTTTAGGAGTTAAATATCCAACTAAAAACAATAGGGAGTGGGTGCTTTTTATTTAGGCAGTTCCAAAATTCCACACTCAATATTTAGCTGCAAATTTGGCCTAAATTCCATTCCCAAACCTTTGTTAATGCAGAGTTAAGTTTGCCCATTCGTGTCTTGTGCCATTCAGGTATGCAGAAAGAAATGAAGAGTTAAGATATTTTCCATGCATGAAACGCAATGTTATCTTTTCTCACTTTAGCTGGCAATGGTGCATTACAAAGAAAACATAACAATAAAAAGAAAAGGAGTACTTGCAGCACCTTAGAGACTAACCAATTTATTTGAGCATGAGCTTTCGTGAGCTACAGCTCACTTCATCAGAAAGCTCATGCTCAAATAAATTGGTTAGTCTCTAAGGTGCCACAAGTACTCCTTTTCTTTTTGCGAATACAGACTAACACGGCTGTTACTCTGAAACATAACAATAAAAGGGTCTAAAAAATGCTCATTTGGCTTACCAAGGCCCAACCACCATCCACATGGAGATCTGGCAGGTTCCAGTCTTAAAATCCCTTTTTGTGTTTGAGGTTATGAATATTGGCTGTGTACTTGCTTGATTTCTGGGTAGCCTTGGTAAAAGTATTTCATCAGATTTCTAAGAGAAGACTATTCTCAGTAGTGCCCAGTCAAGAACCACTTAAGCCAACAATGAATTTGGAGACGCCATTCCACATCTGAGCTTTCCTAGGAATGTGGCTTGACTGGTAAGGAACTCAGTCTTGCAGGGACATGTGACTTGCCCATGTGACTCCAAAACTCCATCTTGTAACTGGATTCTACACAAGGAGAGGGAGGGGTGTCCACCCAGAGGACAAAGTCTATAAAAATCCCTGGGAGATCCCTCCATTTTGTCTTCAGCTGGCTCAAGGGATAGCCTCTCCACCCCCAAGGATACCTGAAAGAAACTGGAACAGAGGACAGTGACTACAGGGGGGTGAGAGTGATTTCTGGACCCAGAGTAGGGGGAGTCTAGTCTGTAAAAGGAAGCTCATGGAAACTTTACTGAGGGTGAGGCTTTTATCTGTATTCAGTTTTATTACTGTATTAGAGATAGATCAGCGTGTTTTATTTTATTTTACTTGGGAATTCACTTTGTTCTATCTGTTACTACTTGGAACCACTTAAATCCTACTTTCTGTACTTAAAATCACTTTTTACTCATTAATTAACCTGGAGTATGTATTAGTACCTGGGTGGGGGTGCAAACAGCTGTGTATATCTATCAGTGCTAGAGAGGGCGAACAATCTATGAGTTTAACCTGTATAAGTTTCATACAGGGTAAAACAGATTTATTTAGGATTTGGACCCCATTGGGAGTTGAGCATCTGAGTGCTAAAGACAGGAACACTTCCTAAGCCGCTTCCAAGTAAGCCTACAGCTGTTAGGGGACGTGGTTCAGACCGGGTCTGGGTTTGCAGCAGGCTAGCAGATCTGGCTCAAACCAGGTAGGACTCATAGAGTCATAGAATCATAGAATATCAGGGTTGAAAGGGACCCCAGAAGGTCATCTAGTCCAACCCCCTGCTCGAAGCAGGACCAATTCCCAGTTAAATCAACCCAGCCTGGGTGATGCTTTTTCTTAAGATGGCTGGTGCTGGTAGCTGGGGGTGGCTCTATCTTTTGCCTTCTTCCTCTGCCTGCACAGTTCTCAGCTCTAGGATACCGCTGCTTCGGTAGGCCACGCAGCTGGCTCCCCTGCCCTGGGTCTGAGCTGTATTGCGGCAAGGGAGCAAGATAGAATCTCCACTGTGTTTGGGTGAGGGCAGAAAAGGGGTAGCAGCAGCCAGAGGCAGAAGGAACAAATTGCATGAAAAAGAGGGGAAATGTTTGAGTATTCCAATCATGGATTTAGGGAAACCTAATTTAGGCTCCTCCCTGTGAAAGGGAAAGGAAAAGTGAAGTGCTTCAGGAAGATCAATATTTTCAGAATGAAATGGTTCAATTTTTTTGTTTCAAAAGGACATTTGGCTTCAGAATTTTATTTCATATTTTACAGGATTGTGTCTTTTATGTTATGTGGCACACAAGCAGAGAAGTTAGAGAAAACATAAAATACTCTTGCTGGAAGTTCACAATGTCTCTCTAATTTGTTTCTCAGGAGCCAGAACAATAACATGTAAGAACCCAAAAATCAGAGAGAGAGAATGTAGGCTGCTGACTATAACAGAGAGGCACAACTCACTGGGTACCTGCTGACTGACTGCTGCTACGCCCTGATTGCGTGCTGCCCTACTGAGCTCTCTAACATGCAAGCAGGTCCAGGAACCATGCCCCAAATTTAAACTCACAATTTCAACACAATCACAAATACACCAGAGCATTAACATTTTCTGTTTTACGAGGTCTCTCCTTGTTTTGGAACACTGGTTTCGAAACATGCCATGGGGAATTTGAATCAAATTTCAGCTACCAATTTGCACGTGTGTGGAATCACCATTAATGTGTTTTCTATGTTGTTGGTTCCTTTAGGAAACTGGCGAAACCAGGAGCACTGGGAAAACCTGTTTCCCTGCCCCTCCCCCCATGCACATTTGCTGCCCACTGGTGCTGCCTGGGCAGTAGCATTATGACATCAGAGATAACCCACCACTCAGCGCTACCTGCCTTCAGCTCCTTGTCACACCTGGGGAGAATGACTAGCCCCCTGGCTGCCATGGCAACAGCTACCTTTGACAACTGCTTATCCCCTTATGACCAGAACATCATCACAGAAAGGAAGTTTGTTATGAAACAGGACCAGATTTGGGTAAGCGGGACAGCCTCCTGCTGTGCTCATTTGGGTTTGTACTGTGGTACGGTACAGTGTTTCTTCTCAAAGGACAATTGTTTGCTACTTTACTTAGTAAGGGCTCACTGAAAATAAAATGCAAAATTCCAGCTCTTTTTCTTGGATATTGTTTATCTGCTTCTTACAAATTGATGATTATAGCTTAGAATTTTCACTGAAACTGAAGTTGCATAAAATGAGGAGTTTTTTAATACAGTTTAATTTACTTACTTTCTATACTGTGATCAACACAGCACTGAGTGGTGAAACAGGGATTTTCACAAAGATAAGAATGGCAATAAAATATATACTGAAAACAACACTTGAGTAAGAGCTTCATTGTTTAAATAGCACATATATAAAATATTTTCTTTCTATTAAAAAACAAACAAACAAACAAAAACCCCTTCATTTAACGTTACTTAAGTTGGCTTTCATCAATAACTGAAACCATACATAATTAAGAAATACAAAGTAAAGGTTTTAAAAAGGATTAAAAGGTTACAAACTTTAGCATGCTCAGGTTAGCAAATATCCAAATAAATGTTGCCCTGGCACCCTTAATTTAGTCCTCTTGTGCTTTTGCATGATGATACAGACTTTAATTGCATGATCCCATATTATTTTTTTTTTCCCTCTGGACCTCTTCCTTATTCAGTACACAGGATTTTTGGCTCTGGGGCTGTGTATTGAAGGAGTCTGTTGTCTGTAGAATCCCTGCCTCATTTACTGCAGAGTTAATGTTGCATGGGCAATGCTCATTCTGGTATTTCCTAACCTGAGTTTGCAGCTTTTTGGTTCTTTGTGCATTTCCTAATTTTTATGGCTTACTTTACTGACAAGACCAACCTTTATGACAAAGGGTTTTTTTTTTTTGGTGTGTGCATGATGTATCCATGATTTATCTGTCCAGTATCAACAGTGTGTGCTTTACAAGGCAGAAAAAGTAAGGACACTCCCTAATTCAAAGACCCTATGGTCGAAGGAAGACTGAAAAATACAAAGAAAGCAGGGTATATAAGAACTAGCAATTTCTTTTTCTTTTGATGAATAATCATTAGTATTATTAAAGAAAGTGTGGTGCATTGGGGAACTTGCGTGGTGAGGATGTTCCATGCAGAGGAAGCAATTTGAAAACACACAGGGAATGGAATGGGAGAAAGAAACACATGGTATTGATGCTAGCTGGTAAAGCAGAAAGTGAGGGAGATAATGTAGAAAAGACCTAGATTTTTGATTATGGCCTGTCCCTGTAAATAGCCCTGTACTGGGGTGGTTTGGCATTTTAAGGAGTGGAGGCCTGAGCTCAGCCAACCCTAGCAGCTAAGGAGGCCCACCTGAACCTGGATTAGTGGATTCTCTTACTGATCAGCAGGAAGCACAAGAGAAAGTGTCTGAGAGAGTTGCAGGAGCTGCAGAGAAAGGAAGGAGCAGCAAGGAAGGCTAGAGACAGAGAGTTTGGCAATAACCTTAGAGGAAAGACCCCGAGAGCAGAGACTAAGGCCAGCAGTAAAATTGTCTTATACTGTTATGCTCCTTTTTATTTGTTGTCTCTTGGAAATAGGTTGAGCAGACAGCACGTGTGAAAAATTGGGACAGGGGTGAGGAGTAATAGGAGCTCTTAGAAAAAAAAAAACCAAGAATCGGGACTGTCCCTATAAAATCCGGACATCTGGTCACCCTACTTGGAAAATAAATAAAACCTGGCTGGAAGGGCTGGCGAGACCGATCTGTTGTAAGTGCAGCTGTGGAGCCTGGAGGAGGGAGAGATGGATGGCAGAGTTCTGCAGGACCACTCAGGCCACCAGGGGGTGCTTGGGAGGAGGTCATGAGCAGGGGAGGAGTGGGGTTTGGGAGGAGATGCTCTACAACAGGGCCAAACGGGAACCCTGAATTTGTGCACCCACCAGCTTTCCTGGTGTTTCAAGTTCTAGACTCCAACCGGTCAGAAGGTGACTGTTCAGAACCATCCATAAGTCACATTTAATTGGGTTGCGAAGTTTCACAGACACAAGGTCATGTTCCCAGAGTTCAAATACATTGGAAAACCAACATTGTACATTGCAAATGGCACCCTAGGTCGGCAAAGAGTATGGAACATGGCAGGTACCATTGTAGGAGCAGGGATGCTGCATGCCGGGGACCAAGTCATGCTCTCCGCCACACAGTTACAGCCCCTTGGGAATCAGTGATGAGAATGATGGGTCTAAGTTAGCTGTTACAACTCAAGGAAGTGATCTCGGAGTCATTGTGGACAGTTCTCTGAAAACATCCACTCAATGTGAAGTGGCAGTCAAAAAAGAGAACAGACTGGTGGGAATAATTAAAAAACAGGACAGAAAATATCTTGCCTCTATATTAATCCATGGTACGCCCACATCTTGAATACTGTGTGCAGATGTGGTCGCCGCATCTCAAAAAAATATATTGGAATTGGAAAAGATTCAGAAAAAGGCAACAAAAATGATTTAGGGTATGGAACGGCTTCCATGTGAGGAGAGATTAATAAGACTGGAGCTTTTCAGCTTGAAAAAGAGATGACTAAGGGGGGGAATGGTTGAGGTCTATACAATCATGACTGCTGTAGAGAAAGTAGTTAAGGAAGTGTTGTTTACTACTTCTAATAACACAAGAACTTGGGGTCACCAAATGAAATGAATAGGCAGCAGGTTTAACACAAATAAAAGGAAGTATTTCTTCACACAATGCACAGTCAACCTGTGGAACTCCTTGCCAGAAGATATTGTGAAAGCCAAGACTATTACAGGGTTCAAAAAAGAACTAGATACACTCATGGAGGATTGGTCCATCAGTGGATATTAGCCAGGCTGGGAAGGAATGGTGTCCCTTGCCTCTGTTTGCCAGCAGCTCGGAATGGGTGACAGGGGATGGATCACTTGATAATTACCTCTTCTGTTCATTCCCTCTGGGCACCTGGCACTGGCTACTGTTGGAAGACAGGACACTGGGCTAGATGGACCTTTGGTCTGACCCACTATGTCCATTCTTATGTTCTTATGTAATGATGTTAAACCTACTCAGGGCCATTACACCAGCACAGTATAGCCACACAATAGAACAGTCTGGCCACACCCTGTCACAACTGGGCCCTGATTTTCTTCAAATGCTTTCACCTCTATCCACAGCTTTATTCCATAGCTTGTCTCTCTTCCTTTTAATGGTCATTTCTGAATCAGCTAGTGGATCATTTTCAAAGCATCTGGCCTATGGAATCCTTCATGTCTCAATCCAGAGTTTAGGATATTTGCCACAGAGGAGGAAAGGAAGGGGCAGGTCTTTGGGAATTCATATGAAACAAATTTCTTATTAATTCAACTCCCCTCCCTTCTATCTCCTTTTCATGCAAAAATGCCCTGTGCTATGAATGTCAGGTTTAGTATCTACTAGAAAGGAAACACACATACCACACCAAAAGCGTTCTGATGGCTCGGTTATAAGAATGTTCTTATTGATAATGATAACCATTTTCTACATCTGTCTGAGCCACATCACTGGACTCTTATTGAGGGGTGACATCTTATTCCTGCAGTAGTGAATGGGACAGCTCATGTGGATCAGCATTCACCAACATAAGTAAGATATTTGCAATATATCTAAAGCACATATATGGCTCCAGCTACTGCAACAATTGAGTATCTCACAACCTTCTCATGACTGTGTCCTCAGAACACCTCTGTGAAATAAGGACGTGCTATTAGCCCCATTTTACAGAATTTCAAATGGGGGGGGGGGGCTAAGTTACTTGTCGAAGGTCACACAGCAAATCTGTGGCAGAGATAGGAATTTAACTCAACTTCTAAATTCCAGGCTAGCACCCAGACTGCTGGCCCTTCCTTCCTGTTTGACCTTTTGCTCTCAGTATTGATCAAAGTATTTGTTCACCTGCTGCAACACTAGATATGCTCTTGGGTATAAACATAATGATGATAATCAAATATATTGGGAATATGTAAATACCAGCATCTGAAGACATACTTTGAACGTCAGTTGCAATGGGCATAGTTAGCACACAAGTATAGTTTTGTGTCTGTAGAATGAAACTTTATGCTCCTTAACCCTTTTTCTGCCGTTCTTTGGGAACTCTCTTTTCTTGCAGCTAGTGAGACTGAGAGAGCCTTGCATTGTATTGGAGCATCTTGGCAAGACCCCCAGTTCCTGGCTCAGGATGGGAGGAGATATAGGCAGAGATGACTCTTCCCAACAAGGAAGAGTTAAGTAGTGCATCAAATTCTATGCCTTGATCTGAAGTCAATGGAAAGCTGTCATTGAGTTCAGCACCTTTGGCTCAGGCTCTTATGCCATCGTTAAGCCAGTGAAATCTATAAAGTTATTCCAGATTTATACGTGTCTTGTTAAGCCCAGGCTTTCGCTCAGTGTCTCCACTTCCACACTGCTATGGGATGTGCGAATAGCTGCTGAAAGAAATGTCATATTCTGAACAGAGAAAACAGGGTTATTGTTCTGTATCATTATAGGTCAGAGATCAAGATGTGTTGGGAAGACATAAAGAGATTCAGATTCCTGGATTTTTTTAAAGTGACTTAAACATGCTGAAAGGAACAATACCTTCATCTAGTTGAACTTATTTCATAACACAGGCACAAGTCCCTCACCCCTTAATTTATCCATCGAGCCCATGAATTCTCTTTGAGCTATAGTATATGATATAGAAAGATATATAGCCTTGATTTTAAGACATTACGTGATGGAACATCTGCCACAGTAATAAGTAATTTCTTCCAATAATTAATTACCCTCAGGAAGAAAAGGTGCACCTCATATCTTGACTGAGTTTATTTAGCTTCCAGCCACTGAATTTTATGCCTCTGTCTGCAGAATTGAAGATCCTTACCCGATTGGAAATCTTTGTCCCACACAGGCACATATATAGGATGCTTAAGGCACTTCTTGACCTTCCCTTGGATAAACTAAGTAATAAAAATAAGATGTATCAGTAGAACTCCTTATTTGCAGGGCCAGATCTTCATTTGCTGTCATTTGTGTAGCTCCTTTGACTTCAAGTGACTTCAATGAAAGTATATAACTACCTAGGGTCTGGAACTCAGTTCCTAAAACACAAGCCAATGTTTGAGGTGTATAAGAAGAATTTCAGCTGTCAGCAGTAGAGCTGTGCAGAGGACAGTGATTGCCAGGGGATGTTGTGAGGCCAAAAGTATAACTGGGTTTTTAAAAGGATTAGATAAGTTCTTGGAGGATCGGTCCATCAATAGCTATTAGCTAGGATGGTCAGGGATGCAATCCCATGCTATAGATGTCCCTAAACTTCTGACTGACAGAAGCTGGGAGTGGATGACAGGGGATGGATCACTGGATAATTGCCCTGTTCTGTTCATTCTCTCTGAAACATCTGACATTGGCCATTGTGGAAGACAGGTCACTTGGCTAGATGGACCATTGTTCTGACGCCGTATGACTAGTCTTATGGTTTTTTAGTGATGGGCTGGGTGATGCTTTCTGTTAAGATGGCTGGTTCTGGTAGTTGGTGTGGCTCTGTTCTTTGCCCCCTTCCTCTGCCTGCACAGTTCTAGGATTCCGCTGCTTCTGTAGGACATGCAGGAGGTTTCACAGCATTTAAAATTGCTCTGTCCCCTGCCCTGGCTCTGAGCTGTGTTTTGGGCTCAGATAAAACCAAACGGTGTATGGGTGAGGGCAGAAAGGGGCTGGCAGCAGACAGAGGCAGAAGGGAACAAATTACATGAAAAAGAGGGAAATGTTTGACTGGGTGTCATGGGTCTGAAAGGCAGCGGGCCTAGGGGTTAGGCTGGGATTCCACAGATTAGTTCAATCTCTCCATTTCCTGAGGGGAGCTCTGCTGTGTCATACGTATGAAATCAAAAAATCTTAGCAGGAGCCTGGCAGGTGGTTGAAACTTGCCCGTAGTTCAATGTTCTCACTTTTACAGTCGTGACTGGAGGTGCCAACTGAGACCAGAGCCCCATTGTGCTGAACACACAGCCACACCACAGTCACTCACTAGCTCTCTGAGGACATGTCTACACTGCAGTGGAAGCCCTGGGCTAGTAGAACTCACATTTGCAGAGCCTGAGTTTGTTAACCTCGGGTTTGAGAATCTACATTCATTTGTAACTCCAGGTTAGGGATTGTTGTACCCTGGATCCCAAACTGGGGCTCCAGCATCTACACGGCATTATGTGATCCCCATTTCAAACACCCAGATCCCAGAGTTCCTGGCACACTTCCAAAATGTGACCACTCTAGCTCTTTGTTCGTGGTGCAGTGTGGGAACACTTTATTGTCCAGAGGGCAAAGAAACTCAGCCTTTGGGATATTTTTGGCTGACTCCCAGAGCAGAAGTCCAGAGGGGCTGTGTCTACACTGCAAACCAATAAAAAATGTAAACCCTGGGTTTTAGCTTGACTCAGGCTTAGACCTTCTATCACTGTGGGGTCCTCGGTCCCAGGCTTTGAGCCCTTGGTTAGTGTAATTTATGTGGAGATGGAAGGGTGCTTGAGTTGACTTGAGCATGAGTTCAAATCCTGGGCTTACATTGCAGTGTGGACATACCCTGAGGTGACTGGTGCTTTAGGTATTCACTGTTGTATTTCGCCGTGCCCAAAAGTTTCAGAAATGGCCAGTGATTTTGGTGCCCAACTTCAGTCCCCTCGATCCCTCATTTCCAGAAATAAAAGATCCATCACTCCAGCTGAAGTCAAGGGGAGCTGCAAGTACTCAGCACTTAGGAAAATAGGGCCCAAGGTCTTTTACATTGAGATCTCAATAACTGTGGCATTCACCAACAATGACTATCCTTGAAAATGTGTCTGTATGTGTTTGTGAGTTTAGGAGTTGCAATTAAAGACCAGGTAATTTAGGTGACCAAAGAGTTATGTGCATGTGTGGGGGGTGAGGGCGGGGGAGATTTTTGGTGTGAGTACTGACAAAATATTATATCTGAGTGAGCATTCATGACATTCTCCCTTTCAACAGACAAAGTTTTCAACATAATTACATGGACACAAGTGTCTCCAGGAAAACAGATGAGTTGGGCTGTGGATCTGACTGAAGCAAAATCACAAAATTTATTTGAACAAATGTCTGTCAATGTTTTTGGAGTATCACACGCATAGATATACCCAATGAGGGGTGGGAGGATGATTTTTAGAACTTCTTATGGTCCTTATGTTAGCTAACACTTATGGTCATCTACATGTATTATTGCCCTTTGGTGCTCGTGACTCTCTAAAGTTGAGCAGATCTTTCCATTTAATATCTAGCCTTCAGGAAGAAAAAAAGACTTTCAATGACATGAATGTCTCTACAGGTACGTATTAGCCCTGCAACATCTTTCTGCTGGCGATTCCCAACGTTAGACACAGATCCTTTGTAGGACTTTTGCTTTGAGTTTCAGTGGTGCCAAGTGCCATCAACTCCCACTGACATTGATGGGAGCCAGAAGAGAAAACCAGTGTAAATGAAAATGTTCTACACCATTCATTATTGTCTATACATTTACAAGAGATGATTTACCTCCTTTCCAAACTAATCTGATTTAACAACAGAGAGGGTGGGCAGGAGAGACATGGATGGCAAAGCCCTCTGCCCTAAGGGATGTGCTTGCGTATATATACTTGTGCCTAAGTACTACTTAAGCACGTGTGATTCTGCAATATCAGCCCTGTTCTTGCCAGATTCTGTGAACAGGGCCTGCCTCTTGCTCACAGCTTGGCTTTGCTTTAGATCTGCAAAGTTTTGGTTACTTTAGCTCAGGCTTTAGGCCTCACACCAGGACTCTGATACACGGCCTTACGTTTCAGGCCGTCTTCTTAATACACCATCCTGAAGATCCACTCAAACCCGTCTCTTCCTTTGCCTCTCACCTGACAACTCTCACTGCCTTCTACAGTACTCTGATTTTATGTATTTACGACCCAGTTTTGGCTACACCTTGGACCAAGAAAATGTCATCTCTGTGTTCCCTATGCTGAACCCCGTGATCTACAGCCTTAGAAACATGGAGTGAAGGATGCCTTTAGAAAGATGATATACAGGACGATATTTTCTCAATAAATGTAGTTACTGATTTTTTAAAAAAAATCAATAAACAGCTGTGAGAGTGGGGACAAGTTCTCTGGGTCACCATCCTGATTTCTCTGGTTGCAGCATTTCTTTGAATTGCACAAAAATGGTTGTGCATAATGCAGGCTCGTTAATATTGGCAATCCCAAGAGCAACATAGGACAGGAAGTGACCCCCCGAGGTCACTAAGTCCAGTTTACTGCTGTTGCAGGCAGCAACGTGATATAATCCCACTCATAAAGTTATTCAGCTCCACTTTAAATCGAGTTAGGTTGTATAACTCCACTAATTCTAGTGGGAGGCTGTTCCTGAACCTCCCTCCTCTGATGGTTAGAAACTTTCTTCCACTTTCCAGACTAACTTTAGTCATGGGCATTTTATACCCATAAATAATAAACAGGCCAGGGCTAGCTGACCCTGGTTTCAATCCACTGACCACTGGGTTATTATGGGAGTAGCACACTTCCAGCATTCTACTTAGAGGGTGTCTGCAATTTGTTGTACTCAGTAAGGCTAGACCTCATGAGATTCTGTTTTTAAATCACAGGCCTCTTATTCTTGATTTAAAGGTGAATTGCAGTTACCATTCGTGCTTTGGGTTGGATGCCCTCTGTAGATTGAAACTCAGGTAAAAGGATGCTGAAATCATACAAATACCTGAGCTGTTCTGAAATTGCATCTCACTAGAGGATGCTGTTAAATATACAGGCCCATCTATTTTATATTCTCTTTTGTTAGACTGTGCTGAACTCCTGGTGTGCTAAGATCACACAATCTCAATTCTAGCACTACTGTGACAGAACTGTAAGGAGGCCAGGACTGCAGAGAACAGTACATGTCAATCCTGTGGGATCAGAGAGAGAACTCAGGGCCTGGTATGTGGAAAATATTTCCATCAAACTCATAGATCATGTGAGGTTGACTCTGATCCCAGTGCAGACTCAGATATGGACCTATACAAAGTCAGGGAGGGTTGTGGAGAAAGCTGACAATGCAGATGATTCTTAGGGAGAACTGATTAAACAACATCAGAATAACCACTGCATGGGCCTCTGATAAAATGCCAAGATGGAAACAGACCATCACCTAATATACCACTATTTTCATTCTCCAGCGACCTACTGTTGGGGGAAGATTATCCCACATCTGCCTACTATGAGCTTCTTCCGCTTTCCTTAGAAGCATCTGGTATAAGCCACTGTCATAGACAGGCTATTGGACTAGATAGACCTTGTGTCTGTTCCTGTCTGGCAATCCCCATGTTTCTATGAGACTGAGGGGAACTGGTAGCTTCTACAGGTTAGTTCAGTCATGGAACAAGAGTCTGCCCCAGAACTTCCCCAAACTCTGCAGGGGTATGGTTAGGATTAAGGTTAATGTCGGGAAGCTATGAACATCAGACAATTCACACTTGCCCCTGTGGGTGGATAATTTGATGTGCATCTGTAACACCGACAGTCCCCAATCTTCGGTGTTCGGGATTGAATTTAGGACCTCTGCAGCTTAGTACATGAGCCTCTACCACATGAGCTAAAAGCAACATGGCTCTTGACTAAAGTTGTAGGGTAGACTCATTAAACTCTCTCTGAGTGGTCTCAGTGCCACCAGATGGGACAGAGCACCACACCCAGATGGTGTGTGGATTACATATCTACACCAGGTTACAAGTTAAGGACATGATCTGCCAATTGGATAGAACAAGCCAGACTGCTGCCCCAATAAGGGGCGTTTGCCCCTAAGTCATTTATGTGCCTTGGGAAATCCTATGGTCATAAGGACCAGATCTTCTTCTTGTATAAATGTGTGTAGCCCCACTGACGTCAATGGAATGACACCAATTTTGACTAGTTATGGTTCTGGCCCAATGCGTTCAGTAGTGCTCCACCTATTTACTTTGGGGTCTCACGCATTAGCACCAATGGAGCTAATGCTGATTTTCACCTGCTGGGGATCTGGCCCCATTGATTGCAATGTCGTGACGCTAGCTTACACCAACTGGAGCTGGAGCGCCATTGATTTCAGTCTGTATCTGTGAGGTTTTTGTTGAAGTTGATGGATTTCCACTCAATTTAGCCGTATGGAATTGAATTCAATGGGGCAAAGATGATTTACACCCACTGGAGATATAGCCACATTAATTTAAGTGGCACTCCATCTAGTTACATTAGCTGGGGTTTCTGCCCCTTTAGCATCAATGGGGTGATGCTGATTTACACTAGCTTAGAATCTGGCCAATTGTATTTCACTTAACCATCAGTTTCAATACTGATTTATATTAATGTTGCATTGACATAAAACACTCTGAGGATTGCACAGTTTCTTCCAGATTAAATAAGAGATTCTGCTTATTTCCTAACATAGTTTCGTGGCTTTTTAATGACAGATATTTATCTCATTACCCACACTTTTTCAGCAGGTGGGAGTCCCCATGAGACCACTCTCACAGTAAGGGGCTATTCAGTGTAAGGAAATCAGAATCGAGCCTATAGTTTCGAGATGCTCTAACATGTTGTTATGTATGGGATAAAGCCCCTTCTTGTCTCTCTTGTGCGCAGTAAAATTTTTAGTTTGTTTGGAACCTAAGCCGATCTGGCTTTACTTGCACTGAGTAGAACTTGATCTCATTGGGGCCACTCCTATGAGTAAGTGCTAGTCAATGTGAGCAAGGATCATAGACTCACGCCCACAGTGACCTGGTTTGATTTGTCATGGCTTTGGACACAATAGGCCAAATATAGCCCTGGCATAAAAGAATGTTGCTAGAGATGAGAGGGAGGGATAGCTCAGTGGTTTGAGCATTGGCCTGCTAAACCCAGGGTTGTGAGTTCAATCTTTGAGGGGGCCATTTAGGATTCTGGGGCAAAAAATGGGGATTGGTCCTGCTTTGAGCAAGGGGGTTGGACTAGATGACATCCTGAGATCCCTTCCAACCCTGATATTCTATGATTCTATGAATTTGGCCTGAAAGTGAAGATATTGAAAGGGGGAAAAAAAGGAAAGAGTAAATGCTATTGTCCAGCACTGGTTATGCCAGTAATGTTCATATTGACATAATTCTCCAAAGATTGGAGAACTTTGTAGACAGCATCGATTATTATGGATTATAATAAGCTGCTCATTAAAACATTGGGTTTTGAGCAATTCTGTCATTATCTAATTAAGCGAGCAAACGTATTGGGAATGGATAGGAAAACAACATATGAGTCATGATACAGAAATAATGTCAATATTAACACTTGCTCTGCCAGAGTAATGAATAAGTAAACCTATTTGTAGTGTAACTGAAGTTAAGACAATTTGCCAAGACAATTTGTACAGTGGCACCTTCTCCCAGAGAACAGCTGTGTATAAAAAAAAGAGCTGCCCCTTCTCATTCAAATCAATCTGAAAAAACTATACCAGCCCCTTTGTCATTCATTAAGGACCAGAGCCATTGGCCATTGGACCTAATGGAGTCTCTCCAGTGCATATTAGTTCAGCACCATAGATCTCAGTCCTGAACATTTTTATGGGAGTGCTTCAATATACTTCTTTATCTTCTCTCCAACCCATGAAAGAGTTTCTCTGGTGATCATGAAATTATGTCAAGGGTCTGCTTTGTTTGGCTTTCTTTGGACTTTGTAAACCCTGAGACAGATTCATCCCAGAAGTAACTCCATTGACTTGCGAGTATGATGTGGGGACAGATAAAGGGTATATGTAGTCCAATCAATTTATAAAGATGTACGATTGTGATGTACTAGTACCCTTTATGAAGTACTAGTGTAATGGGGCTATCAATATTCATAGCACTAGCAAGCTTGCTCACACACTGACATTTGAATATTCATCTGCTCTGGTTAGTCCAGGGAAGTTTTCTCTGAATCATCAATCACTTCAATCCACTTCTTGTGCTCCTAGGAATACTACTTATGATTTTTCCATATATGTGCAAAATGTAATGAAGCTATCCTGCCATAACATAAAAAGAAATCAAAGTTACTCTATTGATTAACGTCATGATGTTCTTAAACTGGCAATGGGAGTTCCAGTTAATGTTGCATGGGCAATGCTCATTCTGGTATTTCCTAACTTGAGAGTGCCTGACTTTGCAGCTTTTTGGTTCTTTGTGCATTTCCTAATTTTTATGGCTTACTTTACTGACAAGACCAACCTTTATCACAAAGGGTTTTTTTGGTGTGTGCATGATGTATCCATGATTTATCTGTCCAGTATCAATTGTGTGTGCTTTACAAGGCAGAAAAAGTAAGGACACTCCCTAATTCAAAGACCCTATGGTCGAAGGAAGACTGAAAAATACAAAGAAAGCAGGGTATATAAGAACTAGCAATTTCTTTTTCTTTTGTTGAATAATCATTATTACTATTAAAGAAAGGGTGGTGCATTGGGGAACTTGCGTGGTGAGGATGTTCCATGCAGAGGAAGCAATTTGAAAACACACAGGGAATGGAATGGGAGAAAGAAACACATGGTATTGGTGCTAGCTGGTAAAGCAGAAAGTGAGGGAGATAATGTAGAAAAGACCTAGATTTTTGATTATGGCCTGTCCCTGTAAATAGCCCTGTACTGGGGTGGTTTGGCATTTTAAGGAGTGGAGGCCTGAGCTCAGCCAACCCTAGCGGCTAAGAAGGCCCACCTGAAAACGGATCAGTGGATTCTCTTACTGATCAGCTGGTAGCACAAGAGAAAGTGTCTGAGAGAGTTGCAGGAGCTGCAGAGAAAGGAAGGAGCAGCAAGGAAGGCTAGAGACAGAGAGTTTGGCAATAACCTTGGAGGAAAGACCCCGAGAGCAGAGACTAAGGCCAGCAGTAAAATTGTCTTATACTGTTATGCTCCTTTTTGTTTGTTGTCTCTTGGAAATAGGGTGACCAGACAGCACGTGTGAAAAATCGGGACAGGGGTGAGGAGTAATAGGAGCTCTTAGAAGAAAAAGACCCAAGAATTGGGACTGTCCCTATAGAATCCAGACATCTGGTCACCCTACTTGAAAAATAAATAAAACCTGGCTGGAAGGGCCGGCGAGACTGATCTGTTGTGAGTGCAGCTGTGGAGCCTGGAGGAGGGAGAGATGGATGGCAGAGTTCTGCAGAACCACTCAGGCCACCAGCGGGTGCTTGGGAGGAGGTCATGAGCAGGGGAGGAGTGGGGTTTGGGAGGAGATGCTCTACAACAGGGCCAAACAGGAACCCTGAATTTGTGCACCCACCAGCTTTCCTGGTGTTTCAAGTTCTAGACTCCAACCGGTCAGAAGGTGACTGTTCAGAACCATCCATAAGTCACATTTAATTGGGTTGCGAAGTTTCACAGACACAAGGTCATGTTCCCAGAGTTCAAATACATTGGAAAACCAACATTGTACATTGCAAATGGCACCCTAGGTCGGCAAAGAGTATGGAACATGGCAGGTACCATTGTAGGAGCAGGGATGCTGCATGCCGGGGACCAAGTCATGCTCTCCGCCACACTCTTACAGCCCCTTGGGAATCAGTGATGAGAATGATGGGGTCTAAGTTAGCTGTTACCACTCAAGGAAGTGATCTCAGAGTCATTGTGGACAGTTCTCTGAAAACATCCACTCAATGTGAAGCTGCAGTCAAAAAAGAGAACAGACTGGTGGGAATAAGTAAAAAAAGGGATAGATAATACGACAGAAAATATCATCTTCCCTCTCTATTAATCCATGGTACGGCCACATCTTGAATACTGTGTGCAAATGTGGTCGCCCCATCTCAAAAAAAGATATATTGGAATTGGAAAAGATTCAGAAAAGGGCAACAAAAATGATTAAGGGTATGGAACGGCTTCCATATGAAGAGAGATTAATAAGACAGGAGCTTTTCAGCTTGAAAAAGAGATGACTAAGGGGGCATATGATTGAGGTCTATACAATCATGACTGGTGTAGAGAAAGTAGTTAAGAAAGTGTTGTTTACTACTTCTGATAACACAAGAACTAGGGGTCACCAAATTAAATAAATAGGCAGCAGGTTTAATACAAATAAAAGGAAGTATTTCTTCACACAATGCACAGTCAACCTGTGGAACTCCTTGCCAGAAGATATTGTGAAAGCCAAGACTATTACAGGGTTCAAAAAAGAACTAGATACACTCATGGAGGATTGGTCCATCATTGGTGCAGATTAGCCAGGCTGGGCAGGGATGGTGTCCCTTGCCTCTGTTTGCCAGAAGCTGGGAATGATCAACAAAGGATGGATCACTTGATCATTACCTTTTCTGTTCATTCCCTCTGGGCACCTGGCACTGGCTACTGTTGGAAGACAGGACACTGGGCTAGATGGACCTTTGGTCTGACCCACTATGTCCATTCTTATGTTCTTATGTAATGATGTTAAACCTACTCAGGACCATTACACCAGCACAGTATAGCCACACAATAGAACAGTCTGGCCACACCCTGTCACAACTGGGCCCTGATTTTCTTCAAATGCTTTCACCTCTATCCACAGCTTTATTCCATAGCTTGTCTCTCTTCCTTTTAATGGTCATTTCTGAATCAGCTAGTGGATCATTTTCAAAGCATCTGGCCTATGGAATCCTTCATGTCTCAATCCAGAGTTTAGGATATTTGCCACAGAAGAGGAAAGGAAGGGGCAGGCCTTTGGGAATTCATATGAAACAAATTTCTTACTAATTCAACTCCCCTCCCTTCTATCTCCTTTTCATGCAAAAATGCCCTGCGCTATGAATGTCAGGCGTGGTATCTATGAGAAAGGACACACACACATCACACCAAAGGCGTCTCGATGGCTCGCTTATAGGAATGTTCTTATTGATAATAGTAACCATTTTCTACATCTGTTTGAGCCACATCACTGGACACTTATTGAGTGGTGACACCTTATTCCTGCAGTAGTGAATGGGACAGCTCATGTGGATAAGCATTCCCCAACATAAGTAAGGTATTTGCGATGTGTGTAAAGGACATATATGGCTCCAGCTACTGCAATGATTGAGTATCTCACAACCTTCTAATGACTGTGTCCTCAGAACACCTCTGTGAAATAAGGAAGTGCTATTAACCCCATTTTAGAGAATTTCAAATGAGGGGCTAAGTGACTTGTCCAAGGTCACACAGCAAATCTGTGGTAGAGATAGGAATTTAACTCGTCTTCCAAATTACAGGCTAGCGCCCAGACTGCTGGCCCTTCCTGTTTGGCCTTTTGCTCTCAGTATTGATCAAAGTATTCGTTCACCTGCTGCAACACTAGATATGCTCTTGGGTATAAACATAATGACAATAATCAAATATATTGGGAATATGTAAATACCAGCATCTGAAGACATACCTTGAACGTCAGTTGCAATGGGAATTGTTAGCAGAGAAGTATAGTTTTGTGTCTGTAGAATTAAATTTTATGCTCCTTAACCCTTTTGCTGCTGCTCTTTGGGAACTCTCTTTTCTTGCAGCTAGTGAGACTGAGAGAGCCTTGCATTGTATTGGAGCATCTTGGCAAGACCCCCAGTTCCTGGCTCAGGATGGGAGGAGATATAGGCAGAGATGACTCTTCCCAACAAGGAAGAGTTAAGTAGTACATCAAATTCTATGCCTTGATCTGAAGTCAATGGAAAGGTGTCATTGAGTTCAGCACCTTTGGCTCTGGCTCTTATGCCATCGTTAAGCCAGTGAAATCTATAAAGTTATTCCAGATTTATACATGTCTTGTTAAGCCCAGGCTTTCGCTCAGTGTCTCCACTTCCACACTGCTATGGGATGTGCAAATAGCTGCTGAAAGAAATGTCATATTCTGAACAGAGATAACAAGGTTATTGTTCTGCATCATTATAGGTCAGAGATCAAGATGTGTTGGGAAGACATAAAGAGACTCAGATTCCTGGATTTTTTTAAAGTGACTTAAACATGCTGAAAGGAACAATACCTTCATCTACTTGAACTTCCTTTATAAGACAGGCACAAGTCCCTCACCCCTTAATTTATCCATCGAGCCCATGAATTCTCTTCGAGCTATAGTATATGATTTAGAAAGATGTATCGCCTTGATTTTAAGACATTATGTGATGGAACATCCGCCAGAATAATAAATAATTTCTTCCAATAACTAATTACCCTCAGGAAGAAAAGGTGCACCTCATATCTTGACTGAGTTTATTTAGCTTCCAGCCACTTAATCTTATGCCTCTGTCTGCACAATTGAAGAACCTTACCCTATTGGAAATCTTTGACCCACACAGGCACATATATAGCATGTTTAAGGCACTTCCCTCGGATAAACTAAGTAATAAAAATAAGATGTATCAGTAGAACTCCTTATTTGCAGGGCCAGATCTTCATTTGCTGTCATTTGTGTAGCTCCTTTCACTTCAGGTGACTTCAATGAAAGTATACAACAACGTAGGGTCTGGAACTCAGTTCCTAAAACACAAGCCAATATTTGAGGTGTATAAGAAGAATTTCAGCTGTCAGCAGTAGAGCTGTGCAGAGGACACTGATTGCCAGAGGATGTTGTGAAGGCCAAAAGCATAATTGGGTTTTTAAAAGAATTAGATAAGTTCTTGGAAGATCGGTCTATCAATAGTTATTAGCCAGGATGGTCAGGGACGCAATCCCATGCTATGGATGTCCCTAAATTTCTGACTGACAGAAGCTGGGAGAGGATGACAGGGGATGGATCACTGGATAATTGCCCTGTTCTGTTCATTCGCTCTGAAACATCTGGCACTGGCCATTGTGGAAGACAGGTCACTTGGCTAGATGGACCATTGGTCTGATGCCGTATGACTAGTTTTATGGTTCTATGTGATGGGCTGGGTGATGCTTTCTGTTAAGATGACTGGTGCTGGTACCTGGGTGTGGCTCTGTTCTTTGCCCCCTTCATTTGCCTGCACAGTTCTAGGATTCTGCTGCTTCTGTAGGCCATGCAGGAGGTTTCACAGCATTTAAAATTGCTCTGTCCCCTGCCCTGCGTCTGAGCTATGTTTTGGGCTCAGATAAAACCAAACGGTGTATGGGTGTGGGCAGAAAGGGGGTGGCAGCAGCCAGAGGCAGAAGAGAGCAAATTACAGGAAAAAGAGGGGTTTTGACTGGGTGTCATGGGTCTGAAAGGCAGCAGGCCTAGGGGTTAGGCTGGGATTCCACAGATTAGTTCAATCTCTCCATTTCCTAAGGGGAGCTCTGCTGCGTCATACATATAAAATCAAAGGATTTTAGCAGGAGCCTGGCAGGTGGTTGAAACTTGCCCGTAGTTCAATGTTCTCACTTTTACAGTCGTGACTGGAGGTGCAAACTGAGACCAGAGCCCCATTGTGCTGAACACACAGCCACACCACAGTCACTCACTAGCTCTCTGAGGACATGTCTACACTGAAGTGTAAGCCCTGAGCTAGTAGACCTCACATTTGCAGAGCCTGAGTTTGTTAACCTCGGGTTTGAGAATCTACACTCATTTGTAACTCCAGGTTAGGGATTGTTGTATCCTGGGTCCCAAACTGGGGCTCCAGCATCTACACGGCATTATGTGATCCCCATTTCAACCACCTATATCCCAGAGTTCCTACCATGCTTCCAAAATGTGACCACTCTAAACTCTTTGTTCGTGGTGCAGTGTGGATAAAGAAACTCAGCCTTCGGGATATTTTTGGCTGACTCCCAGAGCAGGAGTCCAGAGGGGCTGCGTCTACACTGCAAGCCAATAAAGAATGTAAACCCTGGGTCTTAGCTTGACTCAGGCTCAGACCTTCTATCACTTTGAGGTCCTTGGACCCAGGCTTTGAGCCCTTGGTTAGTGCAATTTATGTGGAGATGGAAGGGGGCTTGAGTTGACTTGAGCATGAGTTCCAACCGTGGGCTTAGCTTGCAGAGAGGACGTACCCTGAGGTGACTGGTGCTTCAGGTATTCATTGTTGTAATTCGCCGTGCTGAAAAGTTTCAGAAATGGCCAGTGATTTTAGTGCCCAACTTCAGTCCCCTCGATCCCTCATTTCCAGAAATAAAAGATCCATCACTCTAGCTGAAGTCAAGGGGAGCTGCAAGTACTCAGAGCTTCGGAAAATAGGGCCCAAGGTCTTTTATATTGAGATCCCAATAATGGGGGCATTCACCAACAATGACTATTCTTGAAAATGTGTCTGTATATGTTTGGTCACCTAAACTACCTGGTGTTTAACTGCAACTCCTAAACTCACAAAGAGTTGTCTGCATGTGTGTGGGGTGGGGGCGGGGGAGATTTTTGGTGTGAGTACTGACAAAATATTATATCTGAGTGAGCACTCATGACATTCTCCCTTTCAACAGACATGGTTTTCAGTGGAATTACACACACTCAAATGCCTCCCAGAAAACAGATGAGTTGGGCTGTGGATCTGATTGAAGCAAAATCACAAAATTTATTTGAACAAATATCTGTCAATGTTTTTGGAGTATCAAACCAGTCCTCGTTATTGCTTATGAATCCATTGTTGCAGTGTCAACTTTTCCCTTTTATTCAGTAATTCTAAACAATATTCGAATCACAGTATTACATCTTACACTGAAAAATCAATTTCAAAATATTTTACTACAGATACAGGGGAGCCAAACCATCATTTAATAATTGACATGGCCTTTTTATGCACATAAGGTATCTATTCAGAAAAGCATCTCTGTCTGAGGCAGCACTTAAATACGTTTAACTTTACACATATGGTTACGTCCCACTGAAGTCAAAGGGAGACATACTTAAACATGTGCTTATGGACTTTCTGAATCAGAGCACATGGCCTAGTTTACACTAAGGGAACAGGTCAATCTAAGCTACATAATTTGAGTTTTGTTAGTAGTGTCACTCAAATAGACATAGCTTAGATCTACTTACTGTGGGGTCCACACTTTGCTGAGTCTACAGAAGAAACTCTCCTGTTGACTCTCCTTACTCATCTCGTTCTGGTGGAGTACCAGTGTCAATGGGAGAGTAATCAGGGTCGATCCAGTGAGTCTTCACTAGAGTTGCTAAATTGTCCCCCAGTGGATCAATCGCCACAGCATTGATCCACCCCATAGTGGAAACAAGCCCTATGTGTGCAGAGCAGTCGTTGAATGATTTGGTTGTCCTATTATGACACCCTTTGGGGAAAATGGGCCCTCAATTTTGTCTCTATTGCTCTCCTCAGGGCATCCATCACATCCTTGTTCCTCAAGCTGTAGACGAGGGGGTTCAGCATGGGGATCACCACCGTGTAGAACACAGAGGCCATTTTGTCTGTGTCCAGCATGTAGCTGGTGCTGGGTCGGAAGTACATGAAGAGAATTGTCCCATGGAACATGGAGACGGCCGTCAGGTGGGAGGTGCAGGTGGAGAAGGCTTTGCACCTGCTGTCGGTGGGGCGAATCTGCAGCACAGTTGCAATAATTAAGATGTATGAGATGAGGATGGTCCCAATGCTGATCACCTCTATCAGACTGCCAAAGAGGAAAACAAGTAGCTCGTTGACATAGGTGCCAGAAGTGGAGAGCTTTAGAAGCGGGTTGATATCACAGAAAAAATGATTCAGGAGATTGGAGTGGCAGTAGGATAATCTTAGCAAACCGCTCGTGTGTATCACAGAGTTCAGGAAGGCCCATAGATATGAACCAGCCGCCAGCCGTAGGCAGTGCTTTGGTGACATGATGACTGTGTACAGCAGCGGGTTACAGATGGCTACATAACGGTCGTACGCCATTACTGCCAGCAGAAGGCACTCAGAGATGACAAACAATATGAAGCTAAAATATTGGATGATGCAAGCTGTGTAGGAAATAGCTTTCCTCTCGGCTAAGAAGCTCATCAGCATCTTGGGAGTGATGACTGTGGAGTAACAGACATCCACGAGGGACAAATTCTTGAGGAAGAAGTACATGGGGGTGTGAAGTCGGGGGTCGATCCTGATTAAAACCATCATTCCCAGATTCCATACCAGGGTGATACCATAGATCACTAGGAACATCGCGAAGAGGGGGACCTGCAGCTCCAGACGATCTGTCAGTCCTGTGAGAATGAACTCGGTCACTGTCGTACAATTTCCTCCCGCCATTCATTCAGCCTTGGGTGCTCGCTGCGGAATCAACCACAAAGGAAGGCATTAGTTCTTATGAAAATGGTGTATGCTAATATAAAGAACGGTGGTCATATGCACAGAGACCCTTTGAGTCGTGGAATGGAACCTGTAACAACTGATGGGAAAACCCAAAACTCCTTCACTTCTTCTGAGGGAAAAAATAAATCCTTTATCTCTAGGAAAGTGCATAACCCTGCAATTTATTCTGATTTACACATTTTGACCCTGATTCGACTGATATTTTAATTTCACTGATCAGTGTAGACTTAGGATCCGTGGATCTCCAGTATACCTGGGAACAATAACATGCGTAGGAGGAAGACACAGTTTGCATCACACTGTCTGGTTATTGGGTGACAGTTTCCAGCACCTAAATTTGCCTTCGTGTTTTTAAATCATTGGCGACCAGGCAGTACACAGGATGCACATGCATTCATTGAGGAAATAGTTCAAAAATGGAACTTCCAAATGTATCCCTTCTGGACACTACAGCCATGCTGACTAAGTTCTGCAGCTTCTTGTCCTTTGGATGCTGAAAAATTACCACTCATACACTTCTAATGATCAGACTAAAAGGGTGTAGCCGGGGTGAATATTTGTGAGAAAATTAACAACAGTGAACATATTTTCAGAAGCATATATTTATAATGATAAGAAAAAAATATTGTCTGAATAGATTTACCTTTTAACCTGTATTTATAGAGGTAAGAATAATAATATTCTATTATGATTAGTGAGTTGGGATCAAACTGCCTGTAAACCTGTTTCATCCTATGTCAATATCCTCAATGCACCTCTTTCCTCAGCCCGTGTCACAATAGTGATTGCCAAATCATATAATCGTTAATTGTATTTAGCTCATGTCACACATTCCAGTTTGTGAAATTATGAGAATGTTGTGGTTCTCATTCATAACACCCCTGGCAAGGTAAAAGGTAGAGAACATCTAGTGATCAGCAGGTATGTATGTGTGGTATGTTTATTGTGGCCAAAGATGAAGAAAAAGTGCGTGCATGTGTGTGTGTGTGTGTACATATTCATACACATGCCGTACATACACACACGTGTCATTTATTTCTTTACCCACTCTTTGGCTTTGGCCAAATAGCATGTAGGTCAGTCAGCATTCAGACAAATATTACAAATAAAATGATGATTCAACTTCAAAGGCAGCTTGGTTAATGTGCAGTTCTACAGAAGGTACCAAGGAAGAAGGACTTGACTTCTTTCATCAAATGTGTCCAAGCAAAGAACAATAGGTCATTTAGGGCTTAATCCTGCATGGATTTTGCCTCAGTCCAGCAGAACATTTAGGCAGCTGCATTATCTTTTCATACAATCATAGACACTTAGGGCCTGAAGAGGTCATGTAGCCCATCCCCTACCACTTCTAAACCTTTCATCATTTTTGTTGCTGTCCTCTGGGCTGTCTCCAATCTATCTCCATCTTTCCTGTAGTGGAGCACCCAGAATTTTAAACATATTGATTTCAATGAGGCTTCTTACATTCTTAAAGTTGCTTCAAGTTAAGCATGTTCTTACGTTTCTTTGGATTGGGGGCAGCGTGCTCAGTACCTTACTGGTTTGAGCTTGTATTATGGGTGAGCTGAGAAGTTGGGAAATGTCTGTAGATCCTAGGAGTGCTGTTAAGCAGAATTACAAAGAAACTGGAGGGATCTGACAGCTTAATATAGCATAGTATATGGATCTGGATGCTTAAGGGATACTAACATCATGCTTCAGGGCTTAAATGAACCTCTAACTATTAGAGTTCAGGGCGAGATGCGGGGAAGGGCTGATTATGCCACGTCTCACTATTGAAGGTCATTAAACCTTCTTTTGAAACATCTGGTACTAGCCACTATCAGAGACAAGACACTAGATGGAGTTCAGGTCTGATCCAATCTGGCAATTACTGTGTGTTTATTCAGTGTTTCATAAAAAGACCGGTGAAGCCAAATGCCCCTGCAGACCAAATTCCTTCTCAAGAGAGACTCTGAACCAGAGATCAGAGAGCTTAATAGAAATTTCCTATAAAGTTACTATTTCCTATCCCTACTTTTAAAGGAAGAGCAGGATTGATGCTAAAAGAGCTCTCCTGCCTGTTCACATAGCTCAGATCTATCTATCTATCTGCAAGCAAAAAGTTCTCTCAAAAGAGGCTGTCGAATTCCCCTTTATATAATTCAAGGGAAGATGGAGTTAAAAACATCAGAGAAAAGAGGAATGTAAACACATTCTACATAATGCTCAGCAGAGCAACTGAGCTAGCCATATCACTGAAAGCCCATTCAATTCACGGAAATGATTTATTTTCATTGGACTCAGCTCACCACAACCAAACCTCCACACAGCAGTCAGAGAAAGAGCTGAGCCTTACACTGTGCCTTGAAAACACAGAGTTTTGACCTGTGTACCCAGGGAAATGACCTCCAGCTTTAGAAGAGCCCCCAGTGAGAATGCTCGACCATCACTCCCCACATATTTAATCTTGGCCACACTGAAGTCTGTGGCAAAATTCCCATTAGTTTCAATGTCCCAGGATTTCTTCCTAGGTGTAATATCCCCTGCAATTTAGTGGACAGCTGCATTGGGAAACATCTGTGCTTGGGCTGAGTTTCTCATGACAGAGAACATGTCAATAATCCACTCAGAAAGTCACCCAAGGTACGGATTATGAGAGAGAAGTCATGTGAAAGACTCAGAACAATCTCCTTTCTGTTCCCACATCTTCTGATGTCCTAACCAGAGAGCAGTACCCCTTCAAGACTATAATTTTATCCTGAAAGAAAAATATGGCTGCATTTCAGATTCCAATAATCAACAAGTTGACTTCTGCAAATTTCTGTCTTGGGCAATGTGACTTGTAGAGAGTTATTTCCTGATGTAAAAACAAAAGGAGATTTCAGTTCTATTGTAATGGTAATAATGTTCACTCCTACCTTCTGAGAGATGTTGTCTTTCTTGATTTCCAAGTATAGGATGGAAGTGTGTTTATATTTGGCATAGCATCATTTTGGGAGAGAATCCCTCTAGCACTTTTTAGCTCCGATCATCAAGACAAGCATGGACAGACTCATTAAAATATACCATATTTCTCTTGGGGACAGGGGATAATCACATGTAGATGTATTATCTTTAAAAGTTTTGCAAAGGTTTTTGCCACTGAGGAGATATGGGCTCTGTGGCTTATGTAGAACCCATCCCCTTGCTCCCTGACCCACCGCCTGTCATACGAGGCAGGTTGGAGCAATCCAGGAGAAGGTCAAGGTATGGCCAGCCTGCATTATTATGTGGTTACACTGTGCTGGTGTAATGGTCCTGAGTAGGTTTAACATCATTCTTATCATTGATTCCCAAGGGGCTGTAACAGTGTGGCAGAGAGCATTACTTGTTCCCTGGTATGCAGCAAGCCTGGTCCAGCAATGGTACCTGCCATGTTCCATTCTTTTTGCCAGCCCCGGTGCTACATGCAATGCATGATGCTTTTTTTCCAATTTATTTTAACTCTGGGAGCATGACCTTGTGCCTGTGAAACTTTGCAGCCCAATTAAATGTGACTTATGGATGGTTCTGAGCAGCTGCCTTCCGACCAGGTTGGAGTTTAGAACTTGCAACATCAGGAACGCTGTTGGGTGCACAAATTCAGGGTTCCCATTTGGCCCTGTTGTAGAGCAGTCTCCTCCCAAACCCCACTCCTCCCCTGCTCATGACCTTCTCCCAAGCATCCCCTAGTGGCCTGAGTCTATCTGTACCACCCTACCATCCATCTCTCCCTCCTCCAGTCTCCACAGCTGCACTCACAACAGATCAGTCTCACTGGCCCTTCCAGCCAGGTTTTATTTATTTTCCAAGAGACAACGAACCAAAAGGAGAATAACAGCATATGGCAATTTTGCTACTGGCCTTAACCTTGAAGGAAAGACCCCAAGAGCAGAGACTATTGCCAGACTCTGTCTCTAGCCTTCCTTGCTGCTCCTTCCTTTCTCTGCAGCTCCTGCAATTCTCTCAGCCACTTCCTCCTCTGCTGCCAGATGATCAGTAAGAGAATCAGCTGATCCGTGTTCAGGTGGGCCTTCTTAGCAGCTAGGGTTGGCTGAGCTAAGGCCTCCAGTCCTTAAAATGCCAAGCCACCTCATTACAGGCCTATTTACAGGGACAGGCCATAATCAACAGTCTAGTCCTTTTCTACATCACCTCCCTCCCTTTCTGCTTTACCAGTACAGATAGCACCAATACCATGGGTGTTTCTTTCTCTCATTCCATTCTTCGTGTGTTTCCATATGGTTCCCTCTGCATGGAACATCCTCACCACACAAGTTCCCCAATGCACCACCCTTTCTTTAATAATAAATAATAATAATTAATAATAAATGACTTCAAATGAAAGAGAGAAAAAGATATTCCCAGTCCTTACACATCCTGGTTTCTTTGTATGTGTCCGTCTTCCTTAGATCATAAGGTCTTTGTATTTGGGAGTATCTTTAGTTTTTCTGTCTTGTAAAGTACACACTATTGACAATGAAGGGACAAATAACAGATATGACACAAACAAAAAAATACCCTTTGTCATAAAAGGTTGGTCTCATCAGTGTTGTAAGCCATGAAAAATAGAAAATACACAAAGGATTAAAAGGTTTCAAAGTCAAGCACTTTCAAGTTAGGAAATACCAGAATGAGCGTTGCCCACACAACATTAACTCTGCAATAAATGAGGCAGGGATCCTACAGACAACAGACTCCTTCAATACACAGCCCCAGAGCAGAAAATCTTGTGGACTGAATAAGGCAGGGGTCCTGACGGGAAAAAATAACATGGGATCATGTAATTAAAATCTGCATTATCAAGCAAATGCACAAGACGACTGAATTAAGGGTGCCAGGACAACACTTATTGGACATTTGCTAACCTGAGAATGCTAGAAGTTGTAACCTTTTAATCCTTTTTAAAATCTTGACTTTGTATATCCAAATTATTGAATGGCTTAATTTATTGATGAAAGCTAAACTAAGAAACATTAAATGAAGGGGTTTTGGTTTGTTAATTTCCTTAGTTTTTTTAATAGAAAGAAAAAACTATTATATAAGTGCTGTTTAAACAATGAACCTCTTATTCATCTGTTGTTTTCAGTATATATTTTATTGCCATTCTTATCTTTGTGAATCTCCCTTTTCACCACTTAGTGCTGTGCTGAAAACAGTATTGAAAGTAATTAAATTAAACTATATTAAAACAAAACTCATTTTATGCAACTTGAGTTTCAGTGAAAGTTCTAAGCTATAACCCTGAATGTGTAAGAAGCAGATAAACAATATCCAAGTAAAAGAGCAGGAATTTCGCATCTTATTTTCACCTATCCCTTACTAAGGAAAGTAGCACACACTGGCCCTTTGAGAAGAAACACTACAGTACCACAGGACAAACCCAAATGAGCCCAGCAGGAGACTGTCCTGCTTATCCAAATCTGGTCCTGTCTCATTACAAACTTCCTTTCTGTGATGATGTTCTGGTAATAAGGGGGCAAGCAGTTGTCAAAGGTAGCTGTTGCCATGGCAGCCAGGGGGCTAGTCATTCTCCCCAGGTGTGACAAGGAGCTGGAGGCAGGGAGTGCTGAGTGGTGGATTATCTCTGATGTCACAATGCTACTGCTCAGGCAGCACCAGTGGGCAGCAAATGTGCACTGTGTGTGGGGCGGGGGGGGGGAGGAAAATAGGCTATCCCAGTGCTCCTGATTCCCCAAATTTCCTAAAGAAACCAACAACATAACACCGAATGCACACTAGTGATTGTTCCACACACATACTAATTAGTAGCTGAAATTTAATTCAAATTCCCCATGTCATGTTTAGAACTCAGTGTTCCAAAACAAGGCGAAACCTTGTAAAACAGAAAATTTGGAGGCTCTGGTGTATTTGTGGTTGTGCTAAAATTGAATACTGCAACTTTACATTTTGGGCGCGGTTCCTGGACCTACTTGCATGCTAGACAGCTCAGTGGGAGCTTAGCAACAGTCAGTCAGCAGGTACCCAGTGAATTGTGCCTCTCTGTTATAAGCAGTAGCTTACATTCTCTCCCTCTGATTTTGGGGTTCTTATGTGTTATCTTTCTTGCTGGAAGTTTACAATGTCTTGCAAACTTCTCTGCTTGTGTGCCACAAAACCAAAAAGACACAGTCTCATTAAAAAATGAAATAAAATTGTGCAGCCAAAAGTCCTAACTTCCCCCAGATTAATTTCCCCCTACTCTTACTCACACCTTCTTATCAACTGTTTGAAATGGGCCACCCTCATTACCACAATAAAAGTGATTTTCCCTTCCTTGGTATCCTACTCTTAATTCAATTGTCTCGTTAGACTGACCTTCCACTTGGTAAGGCAACACCCATCGTTTCATGTGCTGTGTATTTATACCTGCTACTGTATTTTCCACTGCATGCATGTGATGAAGTGGGTTCTAGTCCACGAAAGCTTATGCCCAAATAAACTTGTTAGTCTCTAAGGTGCCACAAGGACTCCTCATTCTTTTTGCTGATAGAGACTAACATGGCCACCGCTCTGAAAAAAATTGAAAGTTTTCCAGGAGAACATTTGTTTTCAGCTGGGAAATGTTGATTCCTTGAAATTGACACATTCCTTGGGAACACGTCCATCTCAATGACATTTCGTTTGGTGGGGGTCCCGACCAAAATGGGATTGTGAGGGAGTTCAGAGGTTGTTCTGGATGGGTCACAACATTGCCACGCTCACTTCCATGCTTCCTTCAGACCTGGGCTCTGAGGGCAGCAGCCAAGAATCTTTTTGAAGTTAGAGGAGGTTCTAAGATGTGCGAGTGGGTCCCTGCTTCTGAGAGCACCTCAGCTGGGGGCTCCTACCTACTAGTCCCCTGGCAAATTAAGACAAGGGCCAATTTGGTGGCATCCTTAAAAATGGACCCCTGAGCCCCAGAAGGAAGTGCAAGGGAAGCCCTGAGCCCCAGCTGCAGATGCCGGGCAGAAGCCCCGAGCCCAGTCACCCAGAGATGTGGCTGGAGCAGAAGTTGCCAAGGACAAACCCCTGAGCCCAACGCAGGGCTGATGCAGTGCACTCTCTTCTGCATGCCTCTGGTGCGTCTGATATCCCCAACCCAGCAGACAAACAGCTAGGAGGACCCTACTGGGTTCTCCTGGCTGGGGGGATTCCAGCAGGATGGGGAGATTGGATTTCATGGGGCAGGGCTACTTCGATCTAGCCAAGAAAGTTAAAACAGGAACCAACGGCTGTCAGTTGAAGTCAGAGAAATTCAAATGAGACATAAGGCACACATTTTTGACAGTGAGGGAGACTAACCCCTGGAAGAAATTACCTAGGGAAGAGGTGGATTCTCTGTTTCCTGGTATCATCACATCACAACTGGTTATCATTCTGGAAGGTGACGTGGCACCTTTTCATGAATTACAAGCAATTTGGGCTTAATATGGTGGTAAACGTGTGAAATTTCATAGCCGGTGAAATAGAGGATGGATTAGGAGATCAAATAGTTTCACAATCTATATCTGTATGAAAAACTCAGTGTGGGGTGAGGCATAGACTCTGCTGTTTTACTGGGTGGCCTGCTTGCTCCCCAGAATCAATAATGAGCAAGTGGGGTGATCCAGGGTGCAGCTCAAACATCCAGCCAGGCAGGCCAGGGGCAGACATCAGGCCTGTAAGGGAAAGGTGAGTGTGGCAGTGACTTCACAAAGGCCTTTGGCAGGAACTCAGCCTATTGGGCAAAGATGATGAGGCGGGTGTGACCCCACAGAGCTCCCTTGACAACAGCCCGGCAGGACAGGGATGCGGGGCAGGGGGAACCTCGGAGACCCCTGTAGCCTTGCTGCAGCAAGCCTCCATCTCGCGGTCTCTCGGTGAGGAACAAGAGACGATTGGTGTGGAGGAGATTCTCCGGGATTGTTTTCATTACAGTATTGATTGTGTGGAAAGAAATCATCATCTGTGTAGAAGGTAAGAAAAAATATAGGCTCTAAGTAAAAGATGGGGGACTCTATCCTAGCAGATTCAAAGGCATCCCCACCCTCCCAGTGAAAAAGGTTTTCCTAATATCCAAGCCTTCCACACTGCAACTTGAGATCATTGCTCCTTGTTCTGTCGTCTGCCAGCTCTACGAATTTCATGAGAATCAATCTTTCATTAGGAAAATAATTCAAAAATACAAATACAAAAGGCTTGGAGTGAAATCAGTCCATCTTGATCTTTAGTATCTCGGGGTGTGGGCCTCGGAGGCCAGACTGAGACCCTCATTGGCTCGGGACATGCAAGAAGCCAGTAAAAAAATTCAAGTCCTCTTAGCAATCAAGCCTCCATAATCCAAGGAACACCTGAGGGCTGCGGGAGACAGAGGGGTGCTGAGAATGTCTAACTCATGATTGCAGATACAGAGATGTGTTCTTGGCTTTGGATGGGGGACAAGTATCAAATCCACCTAGCTTCTTGCCCCAAACAACCATCACTCATTGTCCTTTCGAGCACAAGGGCTCTAACACGCCTGACGTGCTCTAATCTCTTGCCTGCTAGGACTTAGAGAATTTTCTCCATCCCCATGATACAGAGGGAGAGTGAAAACAAGTGACCTCTCTTTGGTCACTCACCAAGGTCATGCTGGAGCTAAAAAAGGAAGCATCAGAAAAAAAGTTGAATCAAAATATTTTGCATTTAAAACGGATTTCTTAAAGAAAGGAAATTTGAAGTGTGGTTAGTGAACTGAAATGATACGTTCTGGTCTCCACATGTTTCTAGATTTATGAACCAGTAGATCCATCCCCTCACACGTAGTTTTTTATCCATAGATTGAGGGAGGAAAACAAGTTTGCCTGTTTTGTGAACTCCCTTTCTTGAATTTCAATGAACTAGTCATTGAACTGAACTTTTTGAATAAACTGAAATAAACTGCACCTTCCAAGGAAGCTACTGCTGTCCAAAGCTGGGTTAGCGTTTCAGCTAACTTTGCTTCCAGGGCCTTAGCTATCATGTCAGTGGTGTGACTCTCTGAAAAACTTGGCAGTGAACATGTTCCAATGAAATAATTTAAAAAGAAGAGGAAAAAATAACATTAAGAGATTGTCATAAATTTCTCCCTTAATTTAAAAGCGAGGATTTCTTTTATCAAGCTGGGCCTTACAAATCTCTAAGGATGAAGATTCCACCTCCTCCATAGGTCACACTCAGTGCCAGGGAGACTGGGAATCGAGTCCCGCTGTCACGTCCCAGCACTGGAAGGGAGTGTTCCTCTCGTGGTTAGTGCAGGAGCCTGGACAAAGGACTCCTGGGCTCCATCCCAGGCTCTATCCCTGACTCCCAGTGAGACCCTGAGGCAGTGGCTTCTCCTGACAAGGCCTCTGTTTCCATCAGTGGGGCTGGGGACACTCCCCTACAGCCCATGGGTTGTCACGCTTCAGGAACGTGCGTGAGGTATGAGGAGACCTGCAGATGGGAGGTGTCCTGCTGGCCGTCAGTCAGTGTTGTGAACCCCCGGCTGCTAGGCTGAGTTTATCCATCCCCTGAGAATAAAACATCGTCTTGTTTACACAGCCACTTTCGATCTCCAGGCTTCTATCCCCTGCCCTGCTGGCAGGGCATTGAGCAGCACCCTTTCCAGCCCACCTGGCTGTGGGAGATCGAGGAGGAGGGCAAATTACCAACCATCTGTGAGCATTTGCCACCCAGCTCCATCCCATCTAGAGCAAGGGAGTGCTCCAGAGCCATCCTCAGTGTGGGGGGAATGGCCCAGCAAGAGGGCTCCCAGCCCTTCCCTTGCAGGAGATTGTTCCCCATGTTGAGAGTCTTTGGGGAGAGCAGAACCTGCCAGTCGCTGAACACCCACCCTTCAATCAGTGAAATCAGTGGGAACTGAGGGCCACTCCTGCCTCCTAGGATTGGCATCTTGCGAACTTTCGCTGGAGACTATCTGGGTGCTGCTCTTTCTCTGGCCTGGGAGGGAGCGGGGCCTGGAGGGGTGGAGGGAGCTGCTTGTCCAAACTAACGGAGAGCCCCACTGATCTGAAAGGACAAGACTCTCCCGGTGTCACAGGGTGAGAGGGAACGTTGGGAGCAGCCTGTGCTGTGAGCTGCTGCCAGTGGGTGTGGACGGCAGCCCCCGTGCCCTGGGGTGGGGTGTGTGGTGAGGCGAAATTGCCTCAGCAATCGGAGGTTGGCAGGGGTGCAGGCAGGCACGTTAATGAGCGGCTGCCTTGAGCCCAGACTCATGGCTGCTCCCCACTCATTCCCAGGATGCAGCGGCTGAGGCGAATTCTGAGGAGGAAGGCCGGGCTGGTGGCTCCGGAGCCGGTAGGGAGCAGCGTCCGGCTTTCCCAGGAGGAGAGCGGCCCCTCTGTCCCCGCGGGCGGGGAAGAGGCCAGTGGCCAGGCGAGGAGGAGCAGCTCCCTGGCTTTCTGGAGGAGGAGGAAGACACCAGCTCCCTTATCATACCCTGAGGCCCCTTCTGGTCCCAAATGGAGATGGCCCAGGGTGATGCTCTGCGGGAAGGACACAGGAGCGGGCGGGAGCCAGGCAAGGCAGCTCTGCGGCTTCCTTTACAGGAAGCAGAGGAGCCAGGAGCCGCACCCCAGTGCCCAGCCAGAGCCATCCACCAGCCTGACCACTGAGGAGCCCCCAGCCAGCCCAGAGCAGGAGCTGGGCGACTCTGGCACGGGGACCAGCAGCTCCGCCTACTCCCGAGGGGACAGCAGCCCCTCCGTGGGGTCTGACAGCCCTGAGGCTCAAGGCTCCCTCTTTGCAGGTGAGGGGACACCCAGGGGACAGGGGGGAGGACAGGGTGGTGGGGGACTAGTAATACCCTGTGCCCATTGGCTCACCAAGGTGCCAGGACTGAGCCACAGGAGCCCCACTGACACCAGTTGGAGTGGCCGGATGCTGGGCAGTGTCAGGGGAGCTCCAGCCTCCCCTGATGAATTTGGGATGGGGGGCTGATGGCCACGGGGCCCTGAGGCTGATGGGGCTGATGACATCTCTGGGAGGGGCAGGGTGGGGCCCTCGATGCCGTGGGGTTCCTTGAAGAGGGGCAGGCATTGAGCCATTTCTCTACCCTGCATTCCCACAGCATCAGCACAAATGACCCTTTCTCCTTCTCTCCCTGGTGCAGAGACCCTCAGTGCCCAGCTGGAGGAGGTGGAGATGAGGAGGAGGAGGATGTGTCCCCTGAACAAGACACCATCAGGGTCATCCAGCAGCACCTCCAGGGCAGAGCTGAGGTACAAAAATCTTCCAGCTGCGCTGCCCCCGAGTCTGTCCTGCCCCTTGTTCCATCCCCACCCACACTGGGGGGTCTTGTCCCAGAGAATCCATGATCCTCAATGGGAGGAACTTCTCCCCTGTTACCTGGCACCCCAAAGAGGGGGTGTTTGTCTCTCGTAGGCCAAGGTGTCCGCTCCCTGCAGACACTGTCCTAGTTACAACCCCGTCTGTGTAGGGCAACACTTGTTTGGGGAAGAAGGGCGGCTTTCCCTTTCCAACTCCATGGGGTTCCTGAGCCCTGGAGCTGGTGTAGGTGGGGTGGGGAGGTCCCTACCTAACCATCTCTCTCTGTCTCTACCAATCCCACTCTTAGTGGGTGGAGGACAGGGACAAACAGCTCCGCTTCCTCAATGCTGTCCCACGTCTGTGCTTCTTGGCACAGAAGCAGGAGCGGGTCACTCTGGAGCCACAATTCTCCAAAGCGGCCCTCGTGGAGAGCATTGCGGTGAGTGGGATCCTGTGCCTGGCCCCTGGGGTGAGGAAGCCAGACATGGGAGGAAGAGTTAGTGGGGCTGGAGTGGGGAGCAGAGCACAGGGGTTCCTGGGACTGAGGGCTGGGGAGCAGGGAAGGGGGAAATTCTGACTCTGACACTGATGGAGAGCTGGCAGTGGGGGAATTGTAAGGCCGGAGGGGCAGCTGAGGCTGAGGGGAGGGAGGAATTGGGTGGAAGGGGGGAAGGAAGGGGTAAGTTTGATGGATGAGAGGAATGAGGGGCCCAGCTGGTTGTGGGTGGGGGTGACACTGGCTGTTTCTGCAGCACACTGTGGCCTCCTCCCGGGAAGCGCCTGAGGGTCTGCGCTGAGTCTCACATGGGATTTTATCTTGTTGGGCTCTGTAAGGAGCTGACTGAAAATCTGCCCATGGAGTCTGAGCCGAGCTCCATCCTCTCCAGCTCTATGGCCGTGGTTTGCAGCCTCGGGTACCAGGACCCTCCCATCCAGCTTCCCTAACCCGGGTGCTGATCAGGCCCAGAGCCGGTAGCCCCAGATCCTCTCCAGCCTAGATTCCCCCCAGCCATGGCTGTTTGCATCCCCCAGCAGAGGAGGTGGGAACATCCCCTCTTCCCTGACTGGGGGGTGATTTCATTCCCGTAACGTTACAGTGGCCATAGGGAGGGATCATTGCAGGGGAGGGGGGTCATGTGCATAACACGGGCTCCTCTCTCCCGCCAGCAAACTGAAGCCGCCACTTGCCCTGGAGCTGGAGTCACGCCTCCTGCGGGCTCTACTCTACACCATCTTCACCATGGGCACTGGGCAGGACACCACTCTCTTCTGGGTATGTCATGATCCTTCTTCTCTGTCCCAGGAGCAGGAGTGGCCTCTGGTCCCTGCTCCCTAGATTTGATGGAGCTGCGGAGAATAGGGGAGAGGTGAGCAGAGCTGGGAACAGGCCCGCTCAGGTTGGGGTTGGGGTGGGGGAACACCACGAACTCTCAAGGAGGATCCCTTTCCCTCCAGAGGGGATTGCGTTACCCCTCTGTCGCTGATCCCAGCCTTCCCTCTTCTCCTCACGCTCTGCTCTGCTGCCTGGACTTTCCCAGGGATCCTACCTCCCACCCTATTGCAGTTTGGCTGTTCCAAACTCTGCTGGGTACCAGGCCCTGCGCAGAGAACTACTAAGTGCAAGGATTGAAGAGCCTGCAGGCATCCGGCCATGAAGTCTTGCTAAGTGTCCTTGGAGTGATGTGAATGGCAGAGGCCAGGATCCCCTGACTGGGGAATCCTCCGGAATCCTCCAGATCCCCTGACTGGGGTAGCCCCATGTCCCATGACTGATGGGTGCTCCCTCTTCTTGCAGGCTCTGCACAAAACCTATTCAGATAGCCTTGGACACCATGCTCGGGGGCCTGCTCACCGAGACCCCCACCACAGACAAGCTGCAGCACCTCTTGGAGGTGAGCAAAATGGGAGGGTCTGGGGGGGAATTTCCCATGAACCTCGTGGGAGGGCTGCAAAGGAGAGACTGGAAGAACCATGTTTCCATTGTGTCCTCCCACCTTGGTCCCAGCCGGCCACACTTTCCCAGAGCCATCAGTGCAGTGCAATGTTGGGGCCCTTCCACCATCCGGGGTAGCGGCGGACAGGAAGTGGGGACAGAGGGAAGGAGCTGGGACTGTCCGCCAGAGCTCTGCACGGTTCCATTGAGCACTAACAATGAGCACCGGGCCTGGCTGGGGACAGAGAGACTGAAATCCGTGTGCGATCTGGGACACAGGCCTCTGAGAAAAGTCACTGGCTCCTTTCTAGGGAGACCCTGAGATACAGGAGGAGCCTCAGGAAATCAGCTCTTCTGTCCTAGGGACATGGCAGTTCCCGGAGGGTTCCCTCATGGCCCCTCCATCCATCCTACCAAGGCCTCTGGAGCTGGGGTCTGGGGGCCCAGGGCATGTGTCTTGATCCTGATGGGCTGGTCATGGATCAGGGGTTCAGAGCAAATGGAGCAGCCCCAAGGCCGAGCTTTGTCCCAGGATGGAGAGACACTGACAGTTTGTGCCCAGCAAGATTTGGGCAGTGTCATGAACCCCCACATGAGGAGTCAGATATTCCACCCTGAATATAAGGCCTCAGCCCCATGTGGAGTGGGAGAGGCTCATTTGTAGAGCACGTACTCCTGCCTGCTAACCCTCCCCTGCCTTCTTCTCCTGCATCATGTCCATTTCTGGCTCGACTCCAGGAACACCAAGGAGAGAGCTTGGGCCATACGGAGCAGTGCTTCCCTTCTCCGATTTGCCACCTCCCTCTCCGGATTTGACGTAAGTAACCATTGACCCCAGCATCCTGCAGAGCCAGGGCTTGAGTCAAATTCCTCATCCCCTGGTTAAGTGGTCCCCCCTGACTCCGTAAAGGACTGTGATGTTCCATAGGCCACTGGCTGGCAGGGTCGTGCCTGGCCTCACTGCCCTTGTTATTCCAGAGAAGCCTGGCAGCTAGTATCATAGAGGGCCCAGGCCCTCGTCCCTTTGCTCCAAGCTCCCTTGGGGGCAGAGGGAAAGGGGGCTCTAGTTCCTCTCCCCCAGCGCCTCCTACAGATAGATGGGAGCAGAACTCTGGCCCAGGGAGCTGCGGAGCTGAAGGCAGAATGTTGATGGATTTCCCTCTTCTTGTTCTCCACCAGACCTCCTCCGATTTCCCCAAGGCAGGCAACTTTATGCTGCACCTGGGTCTCTACATCTCTGACCCAGCCAACGACATTAGTGGGCAAGCCAGGGATGGGATCTATTGGCTGCAGAGGCTCCTGCTGCAGAGGAGGGGTAAGAGACCCAGCTGGGCAATGGGACCCCGTAGAAGTGAGTCCCTTGGAAACTAGCTTCAGCTGGCCATTGGGACACCAATAGAACTAAGGTCTCGTCTGTTAGACCAACTGCAGCAGGGCAGAGGGATCCCAATGGAAAGAAGGCCCCTGTTTTGGGCCCCCAACTTGCTGGCCAAGGGACCTTACAGAAAGAAGCCCCCTCCTCTGAGACTGACCCCAGCTTAGATGATGACTCACACTCATCTCCCTAATTCAGGAGACAGGAAGGGAACGAAGATGCAAGGGAAATTGGCTGCTTTACCTCAGAGCGTGGCTCTGTCCCCTAGTCCAGGGAAATCAGCCCTCCCAGGGGGCTGCCAGCTGGTGAGGGGACAGGAACGGAGCTATTTAGATACGTGGAGGGAACGAGCCCATCATGAGGACAGGGGCAGGACTACAGGGGATGGACACGAAGCTTGTAGGATGTCACCGGTTCGTTAGCTAGGGTCAGATCCTGATGTCAGTGGGTGTAGGAGTTTCTCAGTATTAGATGCCACCATTAACAGGCACCCACTCCCAGAGCACAGTGACCGTAAGGGTCACATGATTACTGTGATGAATGAGACAAATCCCGCTTGAGGTACTAAACCACCTGGTGGGGACCCTTTGAGTCCATTGGGCCGTGGATGCCACGAGGACCCCGGCCAGTGTTCACCCAGCAAGGGGAACAGAAGGAAACAGGCACTAAAGTCAGATGCCAAACCTCCCCAATGGGTGTGTCTTTCTCCCCCAGGGCTGAACATCAGAGCGGCGAGCGATCTGTGGTGTCGGGACGGGCTCCAAGACACCGAGCGCCTGGCCTACAGGAACATGGCCAGGGTGGGGGAGGTAAGGACTCTCCGCCAGGGCATTGCAGTAGCTCAGGTGTGGAGCTGTCTCCCCCTGCAGTGAGTGTGTTCTGTAGGGGGAGGGATAGCTCAGCGGTTTGAGCATTGCCTGCTAAACCTAGGGTTATGAGTTCAATCCTTGAGGGGACCATTTAGGGACCTGGAACAAAAATCTTTTGGAAGATTTAGTTGGGGATTGGTCCTGCTTTGAGCAGGGGGTTGGACTAGATGAACTCCTGAGGTCCCTTCCAACCCTGATATTCTATGATACTTATTTCCAGCAGAGAGTGTTCAGCTGCAAGAGGCCAAGGACCCTGGGTTGGAGCCTTGCTAATGGTCCAGGCTTGTGTGTGTTGCATGGATCGTGACAGAAAAGGGATCCTCTGGGGGGTTGAGTTAATGGAGGATTGTATCCCCACGGGTCTGGCTCTGCTCACTGTCTCCCTGGCTGACGCCTTGGTCTCTGAGAGGGGAGCCCTTGTCTCAGTGAGTTGGGAAGCTCACACCAGCAATTGCTGGACCAGATCCTCACTGGTTTCCCTGCACCTGTGGAAGCACAGACAGAGTGTGGGATTTTTCCAGCACCAGGGCGAGTCAGGGAGCAGAACCTGACCTGCCCCTGCCCTGGTCATTGGGTGAGGGACACTGAGCTCCTTTCCTGGGCTGAGTCACTGCACCATATATGACACTTGTGGGATTGTCGGTGGGATGGGGAGCAGGAACGGAAGCAGATTGAAAAGGCCCCTAACCTCTAGCGGGTGAGCTGCAGGAGATAGCGCTGCTGGGAGCAGTAGCGGGTCCTTTGTTGTCTTTGTGAGCTGGGTTCCAGAGCGCGCAGACACGTTCCCAGCCTGTCATGGCACCTGTGGTGACTCCCGCTCCAGAAAGAGCTATTCCTCAGTGCCTGCTACCTCTTACTGAAGGGGGGTTCCATGGTCCATGGGATCGCAAAGGTTGACTGCCCCAGGACTCTTATTCACCTTGTGAGATGCTAGAGGGATTTGGAGCCTGGTTCTGGGCAATTGACAAGGGCTCTGGTGCTGTTGGTTTTAGGTCTTTGGAGAGATCTTCATGGAAGGCCAGAGAAGATCTTTCCTCCAGGTGGTGCTTCTGGTCATCCACGACCCCCAGCTCCGTGTCAGCCAGGCTGGGCTTGTGCTGACATATTCCATCCTGGGGGAAGTCATCCAGCTGATAGGGAACGAGGTAACCAAAGAAGGATCAGTTGGGGAGGGACCTCCAGGCCGTTTACAGTCACTCCCATCCCATCCCCATGTACTGACCTGGGAGCAAGGAGAGGATGAACCCGGGCAGGTGCCACTGATAGGAGCCAGCTTGTCCCCTGAGCAGCTCAAATCAGAGCAGACCCAGCTTGGGTATTTCCTAACAGGCATCACATCAACATGACACACTGCTATTGCTCATGCTAGGGGCTGCCAACTCTCCCTGTGAGCCTTTCATACGCCTGCGGGCCTCAGGCTGGTTCCTAGGGCCCTAGTATCATGTTATCCCAGCCACCACCTGCTCTGGGAGAACTGGAGGAGTCAGTCAGCAGAGGCTGTTGAAGTTCCCCATTCTCCAGAGCTACTGTCCATGGCATCACCTTAACAACAAGGGGGTCCCTTGGGAAAGGTGTCCACATCCTCTCACCCCACAGCACTACTGCCCAGAGCCTTCCAGCCCCTCAACTGGATGGGGAGAGGGTGGCTGAGGGGATTCTGGGGAGCGGAGTTTAATCCCTGGCTGGGTTGGGAGGTAGAACAGCTCTCACGGGGGGACTGAGAGGAAGGGGGCAGGAGTTCATTCAACAATGGTGGGAGTGGGGTTGGAGATCACTAGAGAGGAGACAAGATTTCATCACAGGGGTTGGGTGGGGGAATCCATCCCTCAGACGTGGAAGGTTTGGGGTGGAAATTTTGGTGGTTCCCATTGCCGTTAATGCCCTTCGTTGCCATGGTTGTCGGAGTCTCTGACTGATTCTTGTTCCCTTGCAGCAGGAGGAGGTTACAGCGACGATAATGGCCCACCTCTTCTATATCTGGTGCTTGCATCAGGTTCCCAAAGAGCTGAAGGGGCTGTGCTGAGTGGGACAGCCTTGAAGGGCTCCCCCTTCCCATGCCCAGAAGCTCCCACTCCCTGCCGCAGGAACTGCTATTTCTCATTGGGCTTGGGGGAGAAGGGCTGCGGGGAGTGGACATAAAACCCACAGCACTGAGAGAAACCCAGGCCGACCACCCCGCTCCCACCACCATGTCCCAACCCGACTCCTGGAGCTCGGGCCAGGCCAGATAAGGTCCCTTCCCTTATGCCCAGAGACCAGTTTCGGAAGCATCAAGCTGTCAGGGCTGTGGGCTGGCCCAGAAATGAGAGCATCCTCAGAGCCAGGGGTTATCCTCAGTAACCACTGCAGTCTGGGAGGGGTGGCCTGATGTGGAGCCTCTCCCCTGTCATCACTGCTCAGACCTCCCCATGGCCCATGTCACCCCGTCGCTGTGAATGTCTGACCATCCCCCACCTGAGGTCCAAGCCACACACATGGTATCTGAACCCTTCCCATCCACAAATGAAACCCTCCCCTTAGCACCCTGGGACAAGGAAGGATCCTCCCCATCTGGCAGGTGGGGTCTGAGACACAGAGAAAGGGCTGCGATCCTGGTCACACACTCCTGGGGGTAGATCTGGGAACTGGACTGGGTCCCAGGCTAGTCCCTTTCCCCCAGGGGCATCTTTATTTTCTGTCCCTTTCCCCGAGGGGCACCTTCACTTTCTACCCTTTATTCTCCCCTCCTGCTTGGGGGGTCTCTGAGTGCAAAATGAACAGGGATGGTGATGGGATCCTGGCTCATAGCCTGGATGGGAGCTCCCCTTGGCTTGGACCCCAGGGTCAGAGACAGCTTTGTCAGCTTGCTCTCCTTCTTTTATTCCCAGGAAGGGAGACCCCTGATGGGGGGTCTCTAGGGATCCAGGTGGGCAGTGCCTAGGAGAACCTGTAAGTCATCCTGGTTCCCACCTGCATGCACCACCCTGTCCTGCCCTGCCCTCCAGTTCCTCGTTATTGAATCTTGCTTGACTCTTGGCTCCGCTTTGAAGGGTTCATGTAGCGTTCATGCACCTGGAAACAGTCAGGGCACACCCTGACTGTTGTGTAGGAGCAATGCACACATTGCTCTGGCTTTGTCCAAGGACATTAACCATGGAAACATGGACCATCTGGAAAGTCAAAATAAGGACATCAACTGTGGGAAGCTTCCTCGGCCTAAGCTCAAGGCCTGAGAACAAAGATTGTAGTAGATAGAGGCTAGTAAATAGGAATATTAATCAAAGTCATATTATTTCCTTTGTTGATGCCTTTTGCGGTCGGTTGGGGTATGTAATGCGCAGGGGGGAGAGAAATAAAAGAGAGGTGGAAAAGCTGACAGGGGCAATCCCGTCAGCAGACCAGCCTGCTTGCTTGCCTAAAGCCGTGTCCTGTCTTGTATTGAACCGCCACACCGCTCTCTGGCTATGACTTTGGCATGACCCTTGGCTCCAGATTTTGGTTACCAACCCTGGCTCAGTATTCTCCTTGCCCTTTTCTAGCCTTGCTCCAGGCCCTCCACCCACCCGCACCGCCTCCTCCTGATATTCGTCAAGCCCTCAGATTTTGACTACCCGGCTTTGACCCTCGGCCTGTATCTGGACTCTGGCTTGACACGGCCTTGGCTGATCTTTGGTCTCTGGCCACCCGGCTTCGACCTCTGGCCTGGACTTGGACTCTGGCTCTGGTTCTGCTTCTGTTTTGTTGTTGGACTCTGATCTCGGTTTTGACCCTGGTGTGTCCCTTGTCCTTGATTCTAGCACCACTCTTAGCCTAGGCACAATCCTGCACCTCACTGCGACCTGCGCTCCAACCACTGGGCCTAATTATCAGATGCAGCATGTGACATAAGGTGGTGCAACTTTTTGCAAAAAAGCAGTGGCCCGTATGCAAGAGGGACACTCCACACCAGGTGTAAACTATGACCTCACTACATAAGCCTGGCCCAGGGATACCCCTACTGGAGTTATTGAATGGAAATGACTGAAAATGTTGGGGTTCCTTGAACCAGCCTCCACCCCTGGACCTACTCCACCATTCTTGACTTGGACACCCGACATTCCTGATAAATGCCCGGATTACATGGATACTTTTGAAAGAAATGTGGACTCGTTGCCTCTGCACCAGGACTATGACTGCCCTATTGACCTACAACCTTGGTTGAAAGTTACCTTTGGCTGTATTTACACATTGTTGGAACCAGAATTTTTGGCTCTCCCAGCGTACAGTCATGAAAACTGGTCCAAAGGGTTTATTAGCTACTCTGCGTTTCCCACGGGTTTCCAGGGCCTTTTGGGGAAGAAGAAATGTGGGACTCTACTATGCTTCTGTTTTGACAATTGGCCCCTGAAGAAAGTGATCGTTTGGAACCATAACCCCCTGCTGTGAATCCCACAATTGTTGGCTCACAGGAAATTTGCAAAGGTTTTTATCAAACTACATATGCGAGGATTTGCAATCTAACACTCATTTGGGCAGGGGACAAATGGAAGACAGATTTCAAAACACACTATGGACATTTTAACTCTGTGGTATGCTATTTGGGCTCAATAACAGTCCCCTGCCCTTGCAACACTTCATCAGTGACGTATCTGGGGACATTGTGGATCCATAGAGTGTCATCTATTCAGGTGACAGACTTCTCTTTTTGGAGAACCCAGAGCAGCACACGCACCACAGCCAAAACTTTCTACCATTCCTCTTCCCTAATGCTTAATGTGATGACTTCCCCCCAGGAAGGGGAATAACTCACTGCATTAACTAACTACACCAGAAAGTGAGGTTGTCATAAATCCACATCCCTGAGCGATGTAGTTAAGCCAACCTAAGTGCCTATGTAGGCAGTGCTAAGTCAAAGGAAAAATTCTTCCGTCAACCTAGCTCCTGCCTGTCGGGGAGGGGGATTGCCTACGCCAACACTAGACTCCCTCCCATCAGTGCAGGTCGCGTTTACGCTGTAGTGTTTTAAGGGTAAACCAGCCCTTAGACTAGCCTTAAGCCACACAGGTTATTTCTATGCTGCTTCTGGGAGCTCGCCTCCCAGCCCGGGTAGGCAGACTCACTTTAGCTCCTCTAGATCTAGTGTGCTAAAACTTGCCATTTAGACATTGCAGCACAGACAGTGACTCTGGGTAGCCCCATGAGTTTGGACTCAGGGGTCGCGCAGGCTTGGAGACGGCCAGCTGGTTTGAGCTGCCACGGGTGCTGCAATGTCCACGTTACTACTTGTAGCATGCTAGCTTGCGTGCACTCTCTGAGGCACAGTACAGACATACCCACAGTTGCTGTAACAACGGGCTGCTTGGAATTTCTCTTGGTTCAACAGAGACCTAGCACAGAAAATAGAATCCAAAGAAGCAATCAGATGTTTAAGCATATAGAAGAGAGGACCTTTAACCAAAAAGTGCTGCTCAATATTAATTGTAATATATCATTATAAAAATGGTCCCTTTTGGCCTTAAAAACTGAAAATCTATCTTATCCCTTACGCAGTCTGACGTTTTGGTTTTGCTTTCCTGGCTCATGCTGTATATAGGAGCACAGTCCCTGATCCTCAACGGTATTTAGGCACCTAACTCCCAAGGATTTGGGCCATAAGAAATTATCTTAATGGATCAGATTACAATGGTGCCCAACCTTATTACACAGGAGGGCCATGTAAACCAAATAGTGGGGGCAAGCAATTTCTACACATTTTAATAAGCTTTAAAGTCGCCGATATTGATTTATATTTTAAGATCAGCTTGTTTCCTGTGTCTTTGGGTTGTTTCTATGTACAGGATTATCTATTTGCACACATGTATAAACTAAAATGATGTAAACATCGCACCAAAACACTAATGAATTGGCCCATGGGTGCTGGATCTAGGGGGGCTTCTGCACCCCCTGGCTTTAAGTTGTTTCCATCATATACAGGGTTTAAAGTTTGGTTCAGTGGCTTTAAGCAGCCCCACTATAAAAATTGTTCCAGCGCCCCTGAATTGGCCATCAGTAGATTGTGTTCAAGTGGCCTGCAGACTTTACAAAATGCTCTGGTCGTACATATATGGACTGCAGGCCATAGGATGGGCACCCCAGTATCAGAAGAGTGGGAGATATAATCCTGCTAGACACCCCAGCTGTTTGAGGACAACTGCCACACAAGACACCCAAACAATAACTCCCCTAAGGCATCAGGGAAACTTTTCCAAAGAGACATTTTTGGTTTTCAGCCAAAAGTTTTAGGCTGAACATTTCTGGGGTTTAATATTTTCTGTAAAAATAAAAAAAACAAAAAAACAACAACAGCAGCAAATTTCCTGTTTAAAAACTCCCCTGTTTTGTGACAAGCATGAGTATTTCCCTCGTTCAGTTCTGAATTTGCCAAGTTTCCATTTCACTGGGGAGTAGTTGCCATTCAGCTCTTCATGGGAACCCCAGAGAATGTTTCACTGGCGGTTACTGAACTTAGAACACAGAACTGTGCGTGAGCTGTTCAAATCCTTTGTCAACAGTTAATGTCACCTGCCACTGAGCTGCCCATTTACAAAACTTCCAGCTCGGTCCCTCTGAAGTTTTCACTCTCATTCCCCAGCCTGGACTCACCAAAACAATTCCATGTTGTCTGCAAATTTTACCATCTTACTGCTCGCTCCTTGTACCAGATCATAATAAATATTTGAAACACCACCAGTCCTAATGCAGAACATTGTGTCGACCCATATTTTTCCCTGTTGCTGTGTTGAAATTGACCTTTTATTCTACTCTTTGGCCCAGATGCTCAAAGGTAGGTAGGCTCCTAACTTCCACTGAAATCAACGGACGTTAGGTGTCTAGATGTCTCTGATGACATGTGCACTTGTTTCCTGTTGTGTAACCAGTTTCTCATTCATGACAGCATTTTGCCTCTTATTCCATGACTACCTAACTTCCTTAATAGCCTCATGTGAGGGACTTTGTCAAAGTAAGTCCAAGTATATTATGTCAGATGGTTCCCCACATATTCACTCTTTTGTCGACAAAATAAAAGAATTATAGCAGATCGATGAGGAATGATTTTCCATAGTAGAATCACAAGTTGTTAGTCTCTATCATGACATGCTCATCCTGGTATTTTTTAATTCCATTTCATCATCACTATTAGACACACACACACATTATTGCTGATATAGGGTGAGATATGTCCCAGGCCATGCCCTTCATCCCATTACTCTTGGCATCACTCTAGGCTACTGCAGCCCTTTCTGAATCCCTGAGTCTGCCAGTGCCCCTCAGTCCTGATCTCCAGCCATTTTTTCCCACTCCAATCCCAGGCTTTTAGACATCTCTTGAGGGGAAAAGAAGCATCTTAATCCTGATCCATTGCATTCTACGTGGTAACTGCTTAAAAAGTTTCTGTCTCTGGGCTCTCAAAAAAACAGTGTTATGAATGACTCCATTCTTATTTTCTCTGCAATTACAAAATAATTAAATAAATGTAATGGAAAATGCATTTTCAATAAACATTCCCACACTTACTCCCGACTGGAAGTAATTCTTGCTGGGGGAGGTTCAGATTTATAGAATGCACAAAACAGGGGAAAGGGATGGAGAGCAGCATCAACACTTCAAAGAACTTGAACAAAGTTAGAAGCCAACAGATTGGCATCCTGCTATCTACTGCTCCCATGTGTCCTAAAGGGCATTTTAATGATGCCTTTAGTACCAGACCTGAGATTAACGGCTCTGAGGGATTCTGTCTCCAAATGCCAGCAGACCAAATAAATACGCCCTGCTGCTAATTACACCGTTTGAATCCAGGAAAGAGAGAGGTCTCCCTTGCAACAGGCCGCTTTAATATTACCGGACAAAGACTAAATTGAGTAAAAGAAATGTTTTCTTTTCTTCAGCTACCTGGTAAGACACCCAGATCAATTATTTTTACTGAGAAACAGCATTGTTGTTTTTTCTGTTCTCAAAATGGAGACACTTTAACCACCAAAATGTTGTCTTGATGATCTCTCATTGTACAATTTGCAATAAAATGGGATGAAAAGCCTAAAATACCCTGAATGCGGGAAGTGATTTTTTTGGGGGTATCATATATGGAGCTAGAGACCCTCAGCTGTTGTTGCAATAGAGCTGTGATGAGTTACACCAACTACGGATCTGGCCCAATGTGCTTTAATGAGCTAAGTTATTGTATATGCTCCCCAAAGGAAAAAAAAGGAAAAGGTAAGATAAAAATACCCCTTGTTTGCCAGGAAGCAAGTTGCAAGGGTGTTTTTTTCTGTAAATGCAATTCATGCTTTTGAACAACAAATGCTTTCATTTTAAATGTCTTAGAGCAGGTTTTCTGCTGGTGAAATTTTCTAGATTGGCAGCCCTGGAGAGAGATGGTCTCTCTCTGTAGAAAGAAGGTCCTGTACAGAATGGGCAGCACTGGCTTCCCCCAACACACCAGTCTCTGTGCTGATGGAAGGTCTCGCGGGTTCAGGGCGGATACACAGAGATAATGGAATGAAAATAAAAAGCTCGTGTATATTTCAGATTTTCTGATCAGCTTCAAGTGGAAGAACAAACACATTTGGACCCACTTGGACTCCAAGGAAACGTCTCCCTGGACGCTGTCTGACCGACACTCCCTGCTACTGGGGCATCTCATTGCGGAGTTCTCGGTGGCTATCGGGTGCGTATTCACTATGAAGCTGCTTAATGTCTCTGCTTTCAAAATATCTTCTGAGAAAGAAAGAACGGTCCTCCTTTCATCTCCATGCACGCTGGGTACATGAGAGAGATTAACAGAGCTTCAAAGTATGTCTACACTGCAGAATGGAAAAGTAACCCATGGCAGAGAGTCTTCGAGGCCAGGTCAATTGATTCTGCCTTGTGTGGCTTGCGCTACAGGGCAAAAAATATCTGTGTAGACATTCAGACCCACACTGGAGCCTGGCCTCTGACACCAGGCGAGGAGGGAGGGTGATCAGATATTGCCATAGTGAGCATGGGTGGGGGGAGGGGGGGCGTATTTGTATCACTGTTCAGTAGATTGTTTTTCTCTTGAATAATGATCTTTACCAAACCCACTAGTGTTGCTTCTGATTCCCTGCTGAGTTATACCAGTTCCATGCTCATGCCAGGGGCCAGAATGGGTGTGAGAGCGTCTTTCAACCATGCTTTAACTACAGACTCCGTTTGTTGAACTCTGCTCTTCATTCATACCTCCTTTAGTTATGTGAACACCCCCCTTTGTGAATATTAACTTAGTTTTCTCCAAAATAATTGTCTTTGTTGAATTTACCCTGGGACTTTATTCCAAATGTGAGGTTTTGGCTGACTTGTCATAAATATATACTGGCTCCTAACTGATGATTTAATTATGGAAGGATACTAAAGCTGCAATATAAGGCTGGTTTTCAAACACCTCATTATGTTGTTGCAGAGTCCAGAGAATCATAGAACCATAGGGTTAGAAGGGACCACATGGGTCGTGTTCTAGTCGAACCCCCAGCCAAGATGCAGGAATTGTTGTTTCTGACCAACCAAAGACTGATGGCGATCCAACCTCCTTTCGAAAACCTCTAGTGAAGGAGTTTCCACAACCTCCCTTGACAGATCTGTTCCATTGCCCTACTGTTCTGACAGTTAGGAAGATTTTCCTGAGGTTTAATAGAAATCATCTGTGCTGTAGTTTGAACCCGTTGCCTCTTGTCCTGCCCTCTGCGGCAAGACAGAGCAACTTTTCTCAGACTTTTTTATGGCAGCCTTTCAAGTATTTGAAAAAGAGGAGATTAAGGAGGGACATGATAGCCATCTTCAAACTAAACATACCCAGTTCCTTCAGCCTTTGCTCACATGGCTTGCATTCCATCACTTTGATCACCTTTGTCACTCCTCTCTGGATCCTGTCTAGTTTCTCTACATCCTTTCAAATCACGCCTAGCCATATAATACCATGAAGAGATATTAGCAAATGCCACTGCCTGCTTGGGATGCAGACTTAGAAAGATCACTTCAGAATTTTCAATTTTATTTATTTTATCATCTCTTTTCTTTAAAAGGAGTAAAATCTTGACAATTATACAGACGCACATGAAATTATTTTAAGTTTTCAAATGTTACACAGCCAGAACAACATAACTTATTTTTTGTATCTTGGCTTTCTACTGTATTTCACAATGGTGGTGTCCACCTCCCAGCCCCATATGGTTAATTTTGAATCATAAGCTTTACCTTGGCTGTGTTTCTTTCTTCTACCCCAACAGCGTCGATGGCATCTGGAATACATGGCGCATGGCAATCACACTGGAGTGTCCGTGTTCATCCTTCTAGGATTCAAAGCCAGCCAATCAGTGCAAGCTGTCCTCTTTGGGATGTTTTTGCTTATCTACACCATGAGCCTTGCGGGGAATCTCAGCATGATCTCTTTAATCAGGATCGAGAGGCGGCTACACACCCCCATGTATTTTTTCCTCAGCAACTTGTCCCTTATAGACATCACTTACTCCTCCATTATTGCCCCTAAGGCACTGGTGAACTTCTTAGCAGAGAGTAAAGTCATTTCCTTTGCTGGGTGTGCCACGCAATTTTTCTTTCACTCCTTGTCTGTGAACTCTGAGGCTTTACTTCTGGCTGTGATGGCATATGATCGATTCATAGCTATATGCGAGCCACTGATGTACACACTCATTATGTCCAGGAAAGTCTGTGTACAGCTGGTAGCTGCATCATACTTTTATGCCTCCATTAATGCCACTGTGCATACAGGCTCCTTGTTCAGCCTGTCCTTCTGTGGTCCCAATATCATTGATCACTTTTTCTGTGACCTCCCCCCACTCCAGAAACTCTCCTGCTCTGACACTCGCATGGGTGAGACAGTGCATTTCCTCTTTGCCGCTGTAGCTGCATTAAGTACTATCCTGGTCATCCTCATCTCCTATGTTTCTATCATGGTGACCATCTTGCGGATTCGCTCCAACGAGGGCAGACACAAAGCCTTCTCCACCTGCGCCTCCAACCTGACGGCCGTGTCCATACTGTATGGGGCTCTGTTCTTTATGTACTTACAACCCACATCCAGCAACTCATCAGAGTACGACAAAGTGGTGTCCAGGTTCTATACCCTTGTGATCCCCATGTTGAACCCCCTGATCTACAGCCTGAGGAACAAGGAGGTGAAGGACGCCCTGAGGAAGACAATATGCCAGAAAATTATTCCTCACTGAATCTAACTGAGAGGATGAGTTTAATGATTTAATAATAAATAGAAGTGAGAGGAGCTAGCCTAAAAATGGAATTTCTCTCCTATGGAAAATGTTGAGATTTCAAAAAAAAGAAGAACCATCCTAACTCAGGACAAAAAGTTAACATCTCAAAATACTTTGTGGGACAGAAATTCTGAAACATTCCATTTTGGGAAAACCAAAATGGATTTTTTTGCCTGGCTGGCCACCCGCCAAGAAGGCTCTTCCCAATTTCACTTTCTATCTGTCGGTAGAACACGAGATTGGCACGAGCTTCCCAAGAGGATAGCCAGGAACCTGTCTTTTGACTTCTCCAATGGCAAATAAAGTTTTCCTCCCTAAAATTTTGTGAGAAAGGTTTGTTCTACCAGAACATCATCCCAATGGAAAACTCCCAACTGGCTCTAGCGATGTGGCAGAAGTGAGATCTTACCATTGTTACCCCTGTCACTGGGCCTTGCATGGTGAGAAAGAAGGCAGGAGCAACATAAGAGGGAAATGCCTTTTGGCTCCAACCCAGAGAAGTGGATCAAATGGCCGGAGAGGGCCGAAGGGAGGGGGATCAGCAGAGAGGCTAACATGCTGATGTCTCCTTGCAGGACAGCTGGATCCTAATGGACAGTGAGAAGGGCCAGGGGAGCAAGGGATGCTCCCTGGCAAGGATGTGGGAGTGCCCACTGGGACGTGGGGGGTTGCACCGGAGAAGGAAGGGCTGGACGGTGGGGGGAAGGAGGTTGGGGGGGCTGTTCTGGCACAGAGTTGGAAGAGGACAGCTAAGGAGCTGAGCTGTGGTGGAGGACACTGGGGTATGGGGAGAACAAGGACTGTATGCATTGAGATGGTATGGAGTACTTCCCTGGAAGTCAGGGAGATCCCAGATCCTGGGTATGCAGGCAGTCACTCCTCCCCCTCCCCCCACAGCACACCAGACAGGCAGCCTGGGTAACTGGCCCCCAGGATGACTACTGTTTGAGTAAGAGCGTGAAATGAAGAGCTTGGAGTTACCCAGAAGGGAAACTGAGATGGGGGGCCACTTGCAGGGTTGCCTCAAAGCCACAAAGAGACATTTGGGAGGAGGCCACACATTTACAGACTGAATTAAAATGTACCACAGGAAGCCTGGTCTTCTTGCCTGGTCTCCTACCAGGCCACGTGCATGCTTGCTCGCTGATGGGTGGGTGGGCAAGCCGCCCTGCTCCTCCAAGCTCTCAGGCTCCCCAGCCTACCTGGTCCCCCATTTTCCTGGGCGGCCAGTTGCCCAGGCTGCCTGCTTGATGTGCTGGTGGACTGGAGAATTTCCTGCATCCCCAGAATCTGAGACTTCCCTGACTTCCAGGATGCCCAGATTGTCTGCTTCCCTAGTCCTTGTTTTTTCCATCTTTAACCCACTTTCATTAGTTGGCTTTTTTAATAGTTTCTCTCTGAAGGGCTTTATATATTTGAAGCTCTTCTTCATGAGGTGCAGACAGGCTGAAATCATTCTGATTCAGTGTTATTTTCACACAGAATTAGGTATTTGAGTGAAATATAATAGTTGATCCTCTCTTCAGTAGTCACTGTGATCAGGTATAAACGATAGCACAAGAAGCGAGGCAGGAGAGAATCAGAGTCAATAACGGCAACTTTTCCCCCATGCTGGCTGAGCAACAGGGAAGGAATATAGCCACTGCAGGCAATTGCATTCCCCCGTTCAACATCCAGTCAGCCGAGCACTCCATAAACATTAGTAGAGCTGTGTTAGAAATAGAACTGGTCAGAAACTGTGATCCCTCTTCCTCAGAAAATTCCCACTTTTAATTCCGAATTGTAACAGAGAGCCAATATTTTGACATTTCCCACAAAAACCACAATTCAGATCAATTTCAGTTTGGGACCATGAAGAAGTTTCATTCTGATAATGTCTAAACATGTCATTTTAATAATCTTGAAACTTTTTGTTTTAAGGAGGTAAAAAAGTATTATTTCAATAAGGAAAAATCTTTTGGTTCAACCTTATCATTTCCTTTTTAAAAAATGTTTATATTATATTAAAATATTAAATATAATATATTATACACCTAGAGCATAAAACCTGGCAAGTCAAGTGTGAAAGTCTAATTAGGCAGGTGAAAAAATAATTTGAAGAGCAACTAGCAAAAGACTCAAAAACTAACAGCATTTGTTTTAGGTACATCAGAAGCAGGAAGCCTGACAAAGAATGGGGGTGGGGGGCACTAGATGTTTGAGGTGCTAAAGGAGCCCTCAAGGGAGACAAGGCCATTGCAGAGAAGCTAAATGAATTCTTTGCATTGGTCTTCACAGTAGAGTATATGAGGGAGATCCCCACACCTGAGCCATTCTTTTTAGGTGATGGGTCTGAGGAAGCATCCCAGACTGAGGAGCCACAAAATGATGGGGTCTAGATTAGCGGTTACCACTCAAGAGAAAGATCTTGGAGTCATTGTGGACAGTTCTCTGAAAACATCCAGTCTAGCTGCAGTAGCCGTCAAAAAGCTAACAGAATGATAAGAACCCTAAGGTAAGGGAGAGATAATAAGACAGTAAATATCGTAAGACCACTATATAAATCCATGGTACACTCACATCTTAAATACTTCATGCAGTTTTGGTTGGCCCATCTCAAAAATAGATATTAGCAGTGGAAAAGATACAGGGAAGGGTAACAAAAATGATCAAGGTTATGGAACAGCTTCCATATGAGGAAAGATTACAAGGACTAGGACAGTTCAGTTCGGAAAAGAGACAACTACGGGGGGATATGATCGAGGTCAATAAAATCATTAACGATATGGAGAAAGTGAATAAGGCAGGTTATTTACCCCAGGAAATGCTATTTCCCCCTTCACAAAGGACAAGAATCAGAGATCAGCCAAAGAAATTAATAGGAAGCAGCTAATGACTCCTGCTGTGTTTACGGGCAGGTTACTTCTACTAGAGATATTTTGTTGCCTTCATGATAGTTTCCGAACAGTCCAGCTTAATCAATGTATGTATTACATCATCCAAGAACCCCGTGTAACTAGTCCGATTTAATCTCACTATCCATGTCATATACAGTAGCTATAAATGATTACGGACGAACCCTCCCAAACTTCACATTGCAACAGGACTAAGAAATGGTGCCCAGATCCTTGCCTCCAGCCCTCGATTATGGTGCGTCTATACTTAAAATACTCGCGCAGCACAGGGGCAGTGCTGCACCCATAGCACTTCGGTGGAGATGCTCACGACAGGGATAGGAGGTACACCCATCTGTGTCGTTAATCCCCCTTCCTGAGAGGCGGTAGCTAGGTTGACAGAAGGATTTTTCCATGGACCTAGCACTGTGTATGCCAGGGGTTATGTTGGCATGGATACATCTCTCAGAGGGTGTGTGTGGATTGTTCACACTCCGGAGAGACGTAGCTACACTGATGTTAGTATTCAGTGTAGATCAGCCCTTATACAGGTGGAAATAGAGTGAAAGGATATGAAACAGTTAAAAATCAAATCTCTAGAGAGGGTGGGAGCAGTTGTCAGGTGCTGTTTGTGAGGCTCAGGCTGACATAGCCAAGGGCCCTGCAGAAGGGCCTTCCTAATCTACCCGGGGTTCTGAAGCCCTAGGTGAGACACTCGTGCACACAGACTGGTTTACTGTCTGAACATCCTTTTGCTCCCATGCTGCGTTGTATTTTTGTTGTCAAGATGAAACACAGATGTTTGTTGTTGGGGTTTTTTTTAAGAAAGCTGGTCACTGTGTTAATTATTCATTACAGCTCCCAGAGGAAAGACTTGCGGGCTCCATGCCCAGATGGAGCAGATGAGAAGTCACTGTAGATACACAGGAGGCGATAATCTAAGAGTGGGAGAGTCCGGGGATTCCATCCCAGGACAGGTGAAGGCAAGAGCCCAAACATGTGAGGGAGTGCACAAAATATTGTGAATACATGGAAGAGCCAGTTCTAAAGAACACTGTGATGGCCACCAGGCGGAAGATGCAGGTGGAGGAGGCTTTGCACCAGTCCTCCATGGATTTGGCCAAAGAGGGTTCAAAGGGGCAGCTAGACCGTTAACTCTTGACGCGTTTCACGTTGGCTACATTGCATTAGCCCAGAACGGCCTCACCAAAGTGGTGATAACGCAGTGGGGAAAATATTGTGCATATGACTCCTGTGACGTCCTCGGAGATCCTTCAGTGGATGAAATGTGCCAGACAAATACATGGAAACCATAGCTATCACTGCCAAAATGGACCTTCCTAAGGGACAGATCAGCATTTAAGTAGATCCATCTTCCCATCACATGACATTTTAAAGCATCACTTTGAAGAGTTTCCAAGGTATAAACAGAGGAACGATTAATGGCACAGATACCATCCAAAAATGGGACATGTAATGTCGTGTTACCGAGAGAGGAAATTTCATTTTGCTGCATTTACTGGCCCAAGCTCAATTTAGCTCTTCAGATATTTGTGCAAGATGGGTAAATAAAAATCATTTGGAAAATGGAGAAGCTCAGAGAATTCCCTGTCCCCACCCACTTTAAGGGCTTGATTTGCATCAGTGAAATCAGTGGAAGTTGTGCAATTGGCTTTTAAGGCACACTGGATCCAGCCCTAAATCATTACCATGTGTTACAGGTTCGACTGAATTCAATAATACCAAATGGCTAGGCTTAATCAACTTTTATGAAGAAAAGATTATTAGTAACAGATAAATACAGCATAACAGAGAAAGGAGGACTACATATATTACCAACCCATCTGGATGGTAATAGTGCAGAGGTCACACTGCCTTAAAATCTGAGCTTCACTCTGCCTCTATATATACACTAGAGTTGAGGGTTTTTTTTAATCTCTTATCTTTGACATGTTTTTGAATGTTTTTGCTAGGCTGGCACAGACTCGAAAGTAAACAGGACAACATGTATAACTAGCTTAATATCTATGTTCTGACCACTATATTAGAGAAGTTGGCAAAACCTTAGAAGCATCCTCTACCAGTAAAAACTTGTTATAAAGCCCATGTTAGTGAGGCGTTAGCAAAATTATTTGTCTTGTCCTTGTTCTCTGAGATTACCACAGTTCACATCTCCCCTTGGCTAAATAGCATAACGTAAGTAAAAATCATTTGGGAAGATCTTGAAATGAATACAATTCATACTTGTATAAACATACCTACTATTATATATAATATTGTATATAATATTGGCAAACACTATAAAACTTTTACATTGGTAGGTAGGTAGATATGCAAGGCAGAAGGTTGCAGAAGCCAAGCATAGGAGAATACCTAAAGGCTGTCAGGTTGAATGTGTTTCTCTAGCCATGTTGAATTCTCCTACTGTATACAGAGCAAGGGTCATGCAAAGGTTACATCATCTAACAGTACAGTTTCAGCATGAATATAACACATTCTAAATACAATGTACTTTACCTATTCACTACTTTCTTATTGTGGCTACACCACTTCTCCTTTTTAATTGCACTTATAGCTGCAACAACAAACACATCCCATGATTTCATTAATATATTTTGTCTGTGTGAGTTAAATGCATCTATTTTCTATTAGTTAGCAAAAGGCAATTTGGATTTGCATTGGTGGTTCATGATTCTCTTTGTTAGACAGGTTTTCCTAATATATTTTTGTGTTATAAGAGCCAGCTGCACAAACCTTGACAAAATCCCCCATTTCTTCTCTGATAACTGTCACTGCTGCATTTAGCAATGTAAGAACTTTGCGAGATGGGTTTTCCCATTTGTGCCTCTGACCTGGCTGGACACACAATGGGGCCTGGCCTTAATCCAGTCAACACGTCTCTTGGAAATGGTCATTTGCCATTTGACATGGATTCCGTTGGAGTAATTACTGATCAGGCCTGATCCAAGGCTGCTGTTGTTGTGAGTCTTTCTTTAAGTTTTAGGATTAAATCCTTCAAATGTTTGGTTGTGGGATTTTTTGTTTGTTTGTTTTTAAGTTTCTGCTCCCATCTTAGTCAACTATTTCTATTCTGGAAATCATTTAAGAGTGTGCTTAAATCGCCGGGAATTCAATGGGATTTAATCACGTGATCAATATCAAGCATATGCTTAATGGATTCACTAGACAGAGAGGGGTGGGAGCACATGCTTAAGGGCTTTCCAGAACCGGGACCTATATTTGTAAGGGCTCTATTCTGATAAAATGGGAAAGCTTTCCAAACTGGCAATATACCTCAAAAGAAGAGAAAACTTTGAGTGAACATTTTGGGACAGACAGTACAACGTGTCTAGCAGCACCTACAATTGGAGGCAGATTTTCAGAGGTGCTGCTCTCTCTATTAGACACCTCAGTTAGGAAGCCCGAGTTATAGCAGCGGTCAGCACCCAACACTGGGATAAATAGTGCAGGTCCCAAATGAATAATTTAAGTCCCCAAGTGGGAAAAGAGACCTTTGGCAAATCTACTCACTTGTTTGAGTGCTGAAATGTTAGCTGTTGAATACAGAGCTTTTTGGAAAAATCTGGCCATTCATTTGTTTTTAATGAAAGACGAACACATCTGGTTATTCATATAAAGATAATGACACAGAAAACTCACTCCTCCATCTCACTCCCATTTATTGATTAACCGCCAAGTCTAACATTTACATACACCAAGGAAAACCCTTTTTTTTCCCCTATTACCCTCCTAAAGACCTCTTTCACCTCCTTTCAGAGAGGTAGCCGGTAGTCTGTTTCAGCAAAAACAACAGGGAGTCCTGTGGCACCTTAAAGATGAACAAGTTTATTTGGGCATAAGCTTTCATGGCCTGGAATCCACTTTGTCAGCTTATGCCCAAATAAATTTGTTAGTCTCTAAGGTGATATCAGGACTCCTCATTGTTTTTGCTGACACAGACTTAAACGTCTACCCCTCTGAAACCAAGATCAAACAGATTCCAAAAGAAAGTCGCATTGAAGAGCATTATGGTTTTAGGAGTTAAATATCCAACTAAAAACAATAGGGAGTGGGTGCTTTTTATTTAGGCAGTTCCAAAATTCCACACTCAATATTTAGCTGCAAATTTGGCCTAAATTCAATTTGGCCTAAATTCAATTCCCAAACCTTTGTTAATGCAGAGTTAAGTTTGCCCATTCGTGTCTTGTGCCATTCAAGTATGCAGAAAGAAATGAAGAGTTAAGATATTTTCCATGCCTGAAATGCAATGTTATCTTTTCTCACTTTAGCTGGCAACAACAACTGGCAATGGTGCATTACAAAGAAAACATAACAATAAAAGGGTCTAAAAAATGCTCATTTGGCTTACAAAGGCCTAACCACCATCCACATGGAGATCTGGCAGGTTCCAGTCTTAAAATCCCTCCAGGTAGGTTTTGTGCCCTTGATTAATGGCCCGTGCCAGTTTGCTGGATCAAAACAAGGGCCCCTCTTAATTTAAATTCAGCCTTTGTACCCAAAAGGCTTTCTTTGTTTCTCAGGCCTCCTGAAACAGGTAAAACCAATCACTACTACTTATCCCAAAGAACAAAGCTTTATAGGCTAGGTTTTGCATAACTCACCCCGAGTGATTCCAGATTTCATGGGAAACCCACTGTGATGGTGCACCCCATAGTGCTATATGGGGAGATGCTTATAAATGTATATATGATATAACTTGAATATGTTTTGTGTGACATATGCCATGTAGCATGTCTCTGTAGAGGTTGTGATCTGCTGAATCTATTCCTCCTATTTGTATGCATGTATCATTTTTGTGTTTGAGGTTATGAATATTGGCTGTGAACTTGCTTGATTTCTGGGTAGCCTTGGTAAAAGTATTTCATCAGATTTCTAAGAGAAGACTATTCTCAGTAAGTGCCCAGTCAAGAACCACTTAAGCCAACAATGAATTTGGAGACGCCATTCCACATCTGAGCTTTCCCAGGAATGTGGCTTGACTGGTAAGGAACTCAGTCTTGCAGGGACATATGACTTGCCCATGTGACTCCAAAACTCCATCTTGTAACTGGATTCTACACAGGGAGAGAGAGGGGTGTCCACCCAGAGGACAAAGTCTATAAAAATCCCTGGGAGACCCCTCCATTTTGTCTTCAGCTGGCTCAAGGGATAGCCTCTCCACCCCCAAGGATACCTGAAAGAAACTGGAACAGAGGACAGTGACTACAGGGGGGTGAGAGTGATTTCTGGACCCAGAGTAGGGGGAGTCTAGTCTGTAAAAGGAAGCTCATGGAAACTTTACTGAGGGTGAGGCTTTTATCTGTATTCAGTTTTATTACTGTATTAGAGATAGATCAGCGTGTTTTATTTTATTTTACTTGGGAATTCACTTTGTTCTATCTGTTACTACTTGGAACCACTTAAATCCTACTTTCTGTACTTAAAATCACTTTTTACTCATTAATTAACCTGGAGTATGTATTAGTACCTGGGTGGGGGTGCAAACAGCTGTGTATATCTATCAGTGCTAGAGAGGGCGAACAATCTATGAGTTTAACCTGTATAAGTTTCATACAGGGTAAAACAGATTTATTTAGGATTTGGACCCCATTGGGAGTTGAGCATCTGAGTGCTAAAGACAGGAACACTTCCTAAGCCGCTTCCAAGTAAGCCTACAGCTGTTAGGGGACGTGGTTCAGACCGGGTCTGGGTTTGCAGCAGGCTAGCAGATCTGGCTCAAACCAGGTAGGACTCATAGAGTCATAGAATCATAGAATATCAGGGTTGAAAGGGACCCCAGAAGGTCATCTAGTCCAACCCCCTGCTCGAAGCAGGACCAATTCCCAGTTAAATCATCCCAGCCAGGGCTTTGTCAAGCCTGACCTTAAAAATCTCTAAGGAAGGAGATTCTACCACCTCCCTAGGTAACGCATTCCAGTGTTTCACCACCCTCTTAGTGAAAAAGTTTTTCCTAATATCCAATCTAAACCTCCCCCACTGCAACTTGAGACCATTACTCCTCGTTCTGTCATCTGCTACCATTGAGAACAGTCTAGAGCCATCCTCTTTGGAACCCCCTTTCAGGTAGTTGAAAGCAGCTATCAAATCCCCCTTCATTCTTCTCTTCTGCAGACTAAACAATCCCAGCTCCCTCAGCCTCTCCTCATAAGTCGTGTGTTCTAGAGCCGTAATCATTTTTGTTGTCCTTCGCTGGACTCTCTCCAATTTATCCACATCCTTCTTGTAGTGTGGGGCCCAAAACTGGACACAGTACTCCAGATGAGGCCTCACCAATGCCAAATAGAGGGGAACGATCACGTCCCTCGATCTGCTCGCTATGCCCCTACTTATACATCCCAAAATGCCATTGGCCTTCTTGGCAACTCTGGAGTCCTAAGCTGGGAAGGGCAAGAAAGCAGGGGCAGAAGGAGTCTTGGTATATCAGTTGGCAGCTCCCAGGGGGTGTTCTGTGATCCAACACATCACACCCACCCAGCGAAACCAGAACACACAAATACATATAACACTTATTGAATACAAAGGGCTATGAATATTTTCTGGGCACCTCTTAATATGACAGTCTATGATGTTGTCATGTTTCCTGAGTTTTTGCTCACCGACTTACAGATAACATTTTTAAAGTTAATGCGATAGTCTCAACACCATGCCTGTGTTTGCCATTTCTGTCACTGATGTATGTATGGGACCAAATTCTCAGTAGGCATAACTTACTTCTAATGCTTTGTTTGTATGTAATTTTGTCAGGTGATCCTTAGAAACCTGAGAAAAACAAACCCATACAAAACTTTTAGCATCGACAACCAGGCAACTATCAGATGTAAATTAGATGTGGACATCCATGAAACAGAAAGGGCTGTTGGTGAGTAAGTAGAAGGTTGTACAAAATAAGTGGACTAGTACTGTATAAGGCAGTGATGAAATGCCCCTAAGTGGCTCACTGGCACATGTCGTTAACTTTAAGAAAGACCCTGTAATGAAATCTTCAAAACATGACCAGAGTTCACCCAAATATTCACTAGTTCGAATAACTCAAATATTCAAAAACTAGAAGGCAAATAATGAGCACACACACCTCATTATTATTATGAAATATAAATGATTTTTCAGCCACTCTCATTATTAGAGGACCCAGCTCATGCTTTTAAAACACTTAATAAATCAATAAATAATAATAAAAATAATGCCTATTGCTTACATCAGTAGCTCTCTGAGCACTTTACTGTCTTTTTCTTTAATGTTTCTCCCCTCTCAGCACTCTGGGAGACTGGGCAGTGCCACCATCCCCGTTGTAAGGATGGAGAACAGAGGCACAGAGAGGCTAAGTGACTTGCCCAAGGTCACACAGGAAGTCCATTGTGGACCCAGAAATTGAACCCAGGTTTTCTATGTCCTCAACCAGTTCCTGAACTACAGGACCAGCCTGCCCTTCACTTGAGGATGGCAACGCGGCCTTAGCACAAAATGGTTCCTAACTGGGAGTTGAGCAGCTCTGAGAAGCTGGCTACTTGATGAGTTGCCAAATCATAGCTGTTTGGTGCAGATCTCCTTGGAAAACCTGCCCCTTAGGGTTTTTTTGGTGCAAGACAAACAAGGTTGGTAATTCACAAAAACCAAGATAATGATGTAAAGAACTCACTCCCCACTTTCACTCCTGTTTACCATTAAAAAACCCATTCCCAACATTTAAATTCACAGAGAATAAATCTTACTGTGTAACATCCTCATAAAGGCCTCTTTCACTTCCTTGTTCCTCAGGCTGTAGATCAGGGGGTTCAACATGGGGATCACAAGGGTATAAAACAAAGAAATGATTTTGTCCTGATCTATGGGGTACTTTGAACTGGGCTGTAAATACATGAAAGAGCCTGTTCCGTAGAAGATAGTGATGGCCGTCAGGTGGGAGGCGCAGGTGGAGAAAGCTTTGAGTTGGCCCTTGGCAGAGTTGATCCTTAGAATGGCAACCACAATGTATATGTAGGAGATAAGGATGATCAAGATAGTAGGTGTTACCACCACAGCGGTACAGGTGAAATGAACAATGTTTGTGATGTGGGTGTCAGAGCAGGACAGTTTCAGGATGGGGGGTACATCACAGAAGAAATGGTTGATGACATTTGAGTCGCAGAAGGACAAACGGAATATAAACATAGTTTGAACAATTGCATTCACGCAGCCCACTAGGTATGACCCCAGCACCAGCAGCATGCAAAACCGCTTGGACATGATGACAGTGTAGCGCAATGGGTTGCAGATGGCCATGAAGCGATCGTATGCCATGACACCCAAGAGGTAACATTCACAGGACAATGCGATGCATAAGAAGAAGAATTGCAGAGCACACAAAGGGAACAAAATGACTTTTCTTGCTGATACTAAAGTAATCAGTATGCTGGAAGTGATAATGGTGGTGTAAGCAACATCTAAGAGGGCCAGGTTGCTGATGAAAAAGTACATGGGGTTGTGAAGCTGGTAGTCAGTCCTGATTAAGGTGACCAAGGTGAGGTTCCCCACTAGGATCAGCAAGTAGATCAACAGAAACATCACAAGGAGGATGACCTGCAGCTTTGGGTCTTGTGTGAATCCCAACAAGACAAACTCACTCACTGCAGTGTGATTCCTCTCCGTCATTTATCCCAGACGCACTCTCCACTGCAGGTGAGAAAGTGAGGTCTACACTAAAAAAGGAGACAAATGAGGGCTGAATGCAAACACCTCAAACTCTGTTACTTTCAACAAAGCATAAACTCTAGGCAGTGGATCCATCTCAGGATTCCATAAGCCTCACACCCACCATGAAGATCTCTGTTTCCCTCCACTGTCTGAACTACATGTAGTGTTCGGAGTCCAGCAGTGGCTTCAAGCTAGGTTTTCTAGCTCAGGGAGTGGTGGCTCATGATCTTGAGATCAATCTTTGCAGCTGACAACCCACATACCTGCACAATGTCATTTCCATGGTCAGATTCTGATACAATCACCCACATCAATTAGTGAGACCACTGGGCAATGAGACTTTTTGCAGGGCAAAGTACTACTTGGGGTGTGAACGTATATGAGGCATGGGTGCTTATGCACTGTCTGTTATGGAGCCAGGCTAGTTGTTTCATTAGCAATAAGGGATATGGGCAGGCAGGGAGTTGCAGGAAAGAGAACTTTATTCAGCAGCCTGGGGCTACCCAGCGTTCTATGCAAAGCCTCTAGCATTTGTGCACAAGTAGCCTGACCCCTGTTCGCACTCCTGAGCTCCTGAGCTCACAATAAACTAGGTCCCTCCAGAAAACTGACCCTCTTTCTCCATTTCCACTCCTCACATTACTGCAGTGACTCAGCTCTTAAAACTGCATGGCCATGTTTATCACAAGCTGAGTTTTACAGCCCTGCCTTTCTGCAGAAAAATTAGTTCCTTCTCTCAGAGCACCAGATCCAATACCTTTCCTCATGTGAGCAGAAAACTTACCCCAGCCAGGCGGTGGTGCTATTCACTTCGACGGGAGCAATGGTGGGTTCTGATGCTATTCGGCATGTCCATGGGGATGATCGTCTGGCCCGCAGTGTTTCAGTCTCAAAGGCTGGAATCCATGAAAGGACTCAGGCATTGCAGCTCTGAGCATCCTGGCACCTCATGTTTAGGTGCCTAAACAAAAACAAGCACAGCAGTGCAATCCAGAAAGCCGAGTTAGGTACCTCCCTGTGGAATCATAGAACCGTAGCAGTCGAAGGGACTGCAAGGGTCATCCAGTCTCACCCCCTGCCAAGAGGCAGGATTTGTTGTGCCCAAACCATCCAAGGCAGATGGCTCTCTAGTCTCCTTTTGAAAACCTCCAGTGAAGGAGCTTCCACAATCTCCCTGTACAATGAATGGGGACAGATAGGCACCTTAAAATGCATTCCACAACAGCCCACAGCATGCCAGGTCGGAAGTCCCCTAAGCTTGCAAGTGGGACCCACCGATTTGCAAAGCACTGCCCCTTCCTCACAGATCGGCACCTCCCTTCCACCTGGATTTACGTGACTCTCTCTACTAGCAATCCACACACAGGTAGCCCTCTCCTGGCTTCGTAGCAGTTTCTTGAGGGAATGAATTGGACACCGGTCTCTTTCTACACAAAATGGCGGAAGGAGGCAGCTGTGGTGCTCCTGCCCCCATGATAACTTTTGGCCCAGTGGTTAGAGAACTCACCCGGGATGTGGGAGACCCAGGTTCCATTCCCCTTCCCTGAAAGAGAGGGAAGAAAGGATTTAAACAGGTATCTCCCACCTCTCAGGAGAGCGCTCTAACTTCTGGGCTCTGGCATATCGTGTCTCTCCTGTTGAAGCTGTTCCACTGTGGATTAAGAAAGAGCGATTGGTGCAGGGGGAATGGACCTGGGTCTCCTGCCCATGAGGTGTGTGCCCGAACCACTCGCACTCTCTGGTCCAATAATTTTGGCATCCTCATGTTCCACTGCCCAGTTCTCCTCAGCCACTGCCCCTTTGGCAAGGATTCCCATGGCCACAGAAAGCAGGAGCTGAATGTCAGTCCCTTCACTATCTTTACATCATCTCCTTGTCTCCTGTTTCTCTGTCTGTACAGAGCAGACCAGTCCTCCAATCACGTGGCCTCCTGCAGGTCGAGGATGCAGGACCAGCGCAAGGATTAACACGGAGTCAGTGGAGGCAATTGTTTGAAGAGGAGACACAATTAGAGAGCTTGGCTGTGAGGAGGCTTTTCTGGGGGGAGGGAGAGTAGAAGCTCCTGCTAGACTTCCCACTGTTGAGCTCCAATGCCCTCCTTTCTTCCCCACACTTCCCAGTTCTGTTCTGACCTCCCCCTTTCCCTGGAAGCAGAAGCACCAAGGGAAGGGTGAGCCTACCCCTTCCCCACTGCAGTGTGGAGAAGGGGGAAGTTTGGGGTTCCTTCCCTTGACCCAGGAAAAGTAGAGGGAAGAAGCGCCCCCTCCCTCCACCTAATGAAACTGTCCTGGGGAATAATTGTGGGGCAATGGTGGTGGGGGGGGGGTTATGGGTGGGGAAGGGCACAGGTGGCTCGACTTCCCATGCCACCAGTTATGCCACTTATGGTTCTGCTCTGTCAGCGTCTCTGAGCTCCCAGAGAGAAAAGGTCCCTTTGAGGACTGTCAAGGTTCCTTCCCCACTCTGAACTCTAGGGTACAGATGTGGGGACCTGCATGAAACCCCCCCGAGCTTACTTTTACCAGCTTAGCTTAAAACTTCCCCAAGGTACAAACTATTTTACCCTTTGCCCTTGGACTTCCACTGCCACCACCAAACGTTTATCTGGGTTTATTGGGAAAATGTTGTTTGGAAACGTCTTTCCCCAAAAAATCTTCCCAACCCTTGCACCCCACTTCCTGGGGAAGGTTTGGTAAATTTGCCAATTTGCATAGGTGACCACAGACCCAAACCCTTGGATCCTAGAAAAATTAAAAAAAGCATTCAGTTCTTGAAAAGAAACATTTTAATAGAAGAAACAGTAAAAAGAATCACCTCTGTAAAATCCGGATGGTAAATACCTTACAGGTTAATAAGATTCAAAACATAGAGAATCCCTCTAGGCAAAACCTTAAGTTACAAAAAAGACACACAGACAGGAATATGCATTCTATTCAGTACAGCTTATTTCCTCAGCCATTTATAGAAATCATAATCTAACACATACCTAGCTAGATTACTTACTAAGTTCTAAGACTCCATTCCTGTTCTGTCTCTGGCAAAAGCATCACACAGACACAGCCCCTTTGTTTTTCTCCCTCCTCCCAGCTTTTGAAAGTATCTTGTCTCCTCAATGGTCCTTTTGGTCAGGTGCCAGCAAGGTTAGCTTTAGCTTCTTAACCCTTTACAGGTAAGAAGATTTGTTTTCTCTGGCCAGGAGGGATTTTAAAGGGGTTTACTCTTTCCTTTATATTTATGACAAGGACGATCTCTTATACATTAAGGGATCACAGGAAAATAACAACCCTACATTGTTCAAAAGTCAGTTCTTCTTCAGGGCTTGAGGCATCGAACTGGGTTTTAGAAGCCCTAGTGTTTGGACAGTGGAGATCCCCCTCCACATTATTCTACCACTTCTCCAACGCCCAACTCTCCACCACATCCATTGCTGTGACCATCTCACAAAAGACCTGGCTGCTCCAAGCTTTCCCTCCCACCACACGCACAAACAGATGCAATTCAGCTCTCCTCTCCACCTTCCTCCTTGTCATACACACACAATACACATGTGTGGAAATCTGCCAAAGCCAGGATTCAAAAATCACAGAGCAAGGTGGGCACTGGGATCCAGCCATCTTGAACCACCTTGTTGTTCTGTGGCCAGGCTGCCTGCAAACCCTCTGGGTTTGAGCCCTCCCCCTGCACATGAAAGTTTACCTTGAATAACTTTTGAAATGTTCCTTTCCTCAGAGGGTCAGTGGGTTGCAGACACTAGCTGGGATCAACCCCAAGAAGGTGAGAACAGTCTGGGGAGAATCAGAGCCCCAGCGTGCCCAGGGCATTCACAAAACAACATGATGTGAACTGTATAATTCTGATATCCCGGGACTTTTCAAGGGGCTCTCCCTTGCATGCATGACTCCACATTTAGTCCATTAACCCTACCCTAGACCTCCACGAGGATGAGCCATTTTCAAGACAGTTTGAGTAAGGCTGTGGATTTTAGAGCCAATGATAAGTGAGTCTCAACCTTTTCTACAAAAGAGCTACTGCTCTGCTCTAATGAGCCAGATCATCAGCATGTGTACATGGAAAATTGGCTTTAGTGGAGTTAGGCAACTGACACCACCTGAGGATGCAGCCTTCTTAGAAAAGTCAGGACCTCTGGAGTCAATAAATCTGATCTCCATGAGATTTGGCTCTGAATCAGAATTAATTCAGAATTGCCAGAACCAAAAGAGAATATTTATTCCACTTCCCTCAGAACCAGAGCAATTAAACCTACCTGCAGGAGGGAGACGTCAGGAGGGAGACGTCTGTTACTCTTGACTGCAAAGATTGTGTGTGGAGGTCTGGTTTATAGACTTGTTTCAATGGCATTTGGGATGGACTCCTTGGAGAGCCCCAGAGTTCTTCAGTTCAGGGCAGACACAGATGGGATCATTAAAACCTTCACGTCCCCTAGGGATAACTACACAAAGATGTGTTGTTTCCAATTATTGCTCAAACTTCTGGGTGTTTTCTTTCTTCCCCTTTTCTTTGTTTCAAAGAGAACTGACCTATTCCTCCCCTTCCATCCCCCGAATCCTGATCAGATGCTCATGGGGTCCCTCACCTCAGAAGGTGCAAAATGTGATATATATTGGAAAATAGATTCAAAACTGGTCCCTTTTTAATTAGAGCCCTGCAAATCCGCAGATATCCGTTTTATATCTGTGAACCATTTATGTGGATCATGGACCGGATGCAGACACAAACTTTGTATCTGGAGCCCTGAAAATCTGTGGATATTCGCTTTATATCCATGGATCATTTTTGCGGATCGGATGCAGTAACAAATTTTGTATCCACACAGGCCGCTGGTTTTAGACTCTTGAGAGCTACAGCCCCATTGAAAATTGATGAAAATGTCACTCAGGCACTTTTGATGTCAGCCCAGGTGTTTAAATATGGGTACTCAAAGTTAAAGCACTTTTTTTTAAAAAAATTTGAGCACTCACCATCTTTGCCTCACTTCCTCACTATGTAAAATGCAGATAATACTTTCCCTGGAACTTGTACTGGTCACTCCCTTAGGCACTTCTGAATATCTCACCCTAAAAAAAATGGCTTTTCCCAGAAGTGCTATCTCTTTGAACCATTTCAGAACTCATATAGGAATTTTCTCACTCATACTGCCAATTCCACCCCTTAAAATTGCTCAGGCTTGAGTCTATCCATGTGACTCATGTAATCACAAATGCAGTCTTACCTTGCTCATATCTATTCAGATTGCTACTGCAAAGATAATTTTTCTAGCCCATTGGTTTGACCATGATATCCCTTTACCAGCTCCCCTTTCTCTATGCTTGTCTTCATTTTCAGGACCCTTCACAACCTATCCCAGATGACCCTAACACCATTCACTATTGAAAGGTCACCATTCACCTCAGATTGGTCAGTAAGCACAGCCTTCATCACCCACTTGTTAAATTTTCAGACAAGAACCATTGTGCTTTCCTCCCATGCCCCTCACACTTGGGAGGAGCTCCCTAGAAATAGTCACAAAGCTTTCTCATTATCCTCCTTCCAGTCCCTCCTGAAAACTCATGTTTGCTCTCACTGTCTCCAGAAACTTGACAATGATTAGGCCACTGTTTTATTGAGACAACTGCCCAGTGTTGTGTCTCTGTTTTCTCCTACTGCCCCACCTGTCTAACATCTGTGGACTCCTGTCTTAGACTGCAAACTCTTTAAGGCCAGGACTGTCTCTCTGTTGTGTCTATGTGTACAGCACCTAGCACAATGGGGTGCTGGTGGGCTCCTAGGTGCCCACATTGATACAAATAAGAACAGTAAGAATGAAGGCCGTATATTGGAGCAGGAGCCAAATCACATGGATCTAATTGCAAACTCTCTGGGGTATTTTACTATAAGTTTTTTCAAATAATAAAATAATAAAATAAAATAATTATAATAATAAATAACTAATATGTAGAGTTTAAGGCCAGAAGGCAACTATCAGATAGTCTAGTTTCCTGCATATCACAGACCACAAACTGTTAAAAATATAAAAACAGAGCAAGAGGAATGTCTGACAGGTATGGCAATTTCCTGCCATATTTTTGGGGAGAGCTTACTGTAATAAGTTTATGTAACATTGTAGGCCAGTGAATATATGGAATTGCATGGCAGAAGGGACCACAGTGCTCCATTGGGAGGTAATTAGACAAATTCTCTCAGATTCTTCAGAGATCAACAGACAAAGAAAGGGCTTTTGGATCAATAACCTGAGTTTAAACTGACTCAGGGCCGCCTTTCTGATCCAGCAAATGCACAGAACTTCTGTCCAAGGGGAGGGCCCCCAGCACTTGGGGAAGGGTTGGAAGGACTGTCACCTGCCAAAGCCCTTATTGGAGTTGAGAGGGTGGGGAGTGATCTCTGGAAAGCTTTTTAGGGGGTGTGTAGATTCTTTTACTGTTTTAATTTGTTTTCTGTGTAACACTTTTACCTTAAGGATAAATGTGCTTGCTTAGAAAGATCTGTGTGATAACTATGACAATTATACTGTTTTCTATCTCTGAGGAGAAAAGTAAAGCAGGCTGGCTCATGGAATCTCACTTGCTGGGGAATTCACAGTATAGGCAGGGAACTTTACAGCTTGGAAAATTTTGGTCAGAAAGGAGAGGGACACCTTGTCCACATCTGAGAGAGGTGACAGGTAGGGAGCCATAAATCTAAGAGTCGGGACACTTTCTGAACCGCAGAGGGGGAATATAGGGGCAGTTGCCCTGAACTGTGCCAGAAGACAATTGTTATTTTCCCCCAACAAATTATTTTATTTATTTAAATTAAAAATGCATGACATTTCAATGGTTACCCAGGGTTTTCAGAACCCAAAGCAGTGGTAACTTAACTGTTTTACCCCAGGCAATGTCAGGAATAAATCAATGGGAACACAGCAATTCTGTCTGATGAAAGATTAATACAAGTAAGCTTGCTCTTATCTCAAACTATGATGTATTAGATTTAAGCACACACAGACATAAGCAATAGGTTTAGAACAGCCAAAATAAATACGTAGAATCTGAGATGGTATTGAGAAATTTGCAACAGGTCCATGATGGCCAGTCACTTCCCTGCCAGGGAGTATGGGGTCAGAAAAATGATCTCCCAGGACAGCTTCAGAAAGCTGCTGTAAAGTACACTTTTTTATCTAGTCTTTTTATAACTAACGTTTACCAAATGCATAGCTCATAGTGACCCCTACTGGGTCATTACCTCTCCTAACTTCAATAAATTACTTATCAACAAACATTCCTAACAATCTTAGTCATAATAAGTGTCTATATTAAAGGAGCCAAAATGCAAAGTCTTCATCCACTTATTTTCTTTCAGTCTCAATTTGTTGACTCTTTTCTACCCTCCTCCCATTCCGATTAGCAGAAACTGCAAACGTGTAGTGAACATTTGATTTTGCCTTCAGAAGCCCTGCTTGTTCAAATTAACTCTTAACTATGTGATGTTCTATTTTATTAATTCACAGTGGCTGAATGCAGACAATATGGTTGCAATTAGCTTGATCAAAATCTGGGGTACACCCCACCCCCTCAAATCTGGGACAATACAACCAGCTCCATAGTTGTTTGAAAAAATGGAGGGAAGTTGTGTGTGGAAATTTTCACAAAAAGCTCATTGAAAGTTTTTATTTTTCCTGGCTGTTTTTGTTTCTTACATTTTTTGAAATATTCTTGAAGTATTTTTAATAATGTTAAGACTTTCAGCCAGTGGTCCTGAAGGTCACCCTCACCTCTTTTCAGGGAGAATTTCAGAATGAGCACATGGAGCAATGCCTCACGACGTGCACTTCGCTAACAACTTTTGTATGAAAATTTCACATCACCTTTTCAAATTATGGAGTAGAAAAGTGACTTTGAGAGTGAAATGAAAAAAATGTGATGTGTAGAAAGATGATAATTCTGCAAACTAACAATATTCAGTAGGCATTTTAGAGAAAAGGTTTCCTCTGTTGTCATTCTCTTTTAGTATGAATGCTTTCCATATTTAAGGCTTAGGAAACACTGGTTTATAGTTCCTTGAAGTGAATATTGACAGATGTGCAGTTTCCTCAATCAATATGGTATGTTCCCATGAGAAACTAAATCCTGATGTCCGTGGCAAGAGAAATCAATATTTTCTGATTGTTACACTCAAGAAGATAATCCTGGATCACGACTGATGAGAAAACAAACATGTGATGTGTTTTTATCATTTACCTCTTCAGAAATGAACAATAGAGGTCTGAAGCAATGTGTGCTAACAGTGTCTGAATTCTGATGATAATAAACTGAACTTCTGCTTGAGTTACCAGAGGAAAAATACTAAAAAGCAATTTTCTAATGTACATTTATCTTATTCCCCTTTAAAGCTTTAATATACAAATCATATCCATGATTATAACAGAGATTTCCAGAGATTTCCGATGAAAATATTCATGCACCAATTTTCAAACATGGCCTCCTCAGTGGAACATCTCAGTCCCATATTTGGGTCTTCAAGTCAACAATTAAGTACATAAAATGGGCATTTATAAGCCCAAGAGACAATGTGAGAAGGCTATTCTTCCTGTTTAAAAGAACACAGTTGAACAATAGGCTTAGTGAGCATATATAACAATACAATAGAAATAAACTGCAATACATGTTCATATATCTTAGCTTTTCACATTGAGTTGACCATCAACTTCTAGTGTTCTTTGAGTGGAATATTGATATTGGTTTACTTTTGGTCAAAATCTATTTATTTGGTTAATACAGCTCAATATTCACTGTGAGAGTAATCAACATTGACTTTTTTATTGATGATATGCCTTAATCTGTGTCTTGACAGGTGATTTTATTCAGCACCTTAAAGTCATCTCCTATCCCGAATACATGGAGAATACAAACAATGTGTCTGAATTCATTCTGTTGGGATTCTCCCAGGATCAGAAGTTACAGCGAGTGTGTTTTGTGCTGTTTTTTTCTTTTCTATATACTTATCACACTGGGAAATCTGCTCATCATTGTCACCATAAAGTGCAGTGAGTGTCTGAACTCCTCTGTGTATTTCTTCCTGAGCTTCCTGTCCTTCGTAGACATCTGCTATCCCTTGGTCACAGCCCCAAAGCTGATCGCAGAATTGCTTGTTGAGAGGAGAACCATCTCCTTTGCTGGCTGCATAGCACAGCTGTTCAGTTTCCTCCTCACAGTGATGGCGTTTGATCGTTACATTGCGATCTGCAAACCCCTCCATTATACGGCCATTATGAACAAGGAGGTGTGCAGCTGGTGGTGGCTTCATGGGTGGGGGACTTTGTGCATTCCATGGTTCAGACTCTCCTGACTGTACAGTTACCCTTCTGTGTACCTGTCAAGGTTCCTTCCCCATTCTGAACTCTAGGGTACAGATGTGGGGACCTGCATGAAAACCTCCTAAGCTTATTTTTACCAGCTTAGGTTAAAACTTCCCCAAGGTACAAACTATTTTCCTTTTTCCCTTGGACTTTATTGCTTTCACCACCAAGCGTCTAACAGATATATAACTGGGAAAGAGCCTGCTTGGAAACATCTTTCCCCAAAAAATCCTCCCCAAACCCTACACCCCCTTTCCTGGGGAAGGCTTGATAAAAATCCTCACAAATTTGCATCGGTGAACACAGACCCAAACCCTTGGATCTTAAGAACAATGAAAAAGCAATCAGGTTCTTAAAAGAATTTTAATAGAAGAAAAAGTAAAAGAATCACCTCGGTAAAATCAGGATGGTAAATACCTTACAGGGTAATTAGATTCAAAACATAGAGAATTCCTCTAGGCAAAACCTTAAGTTACAAAAAGACACAAAAACAGGAATATCCATTCAATTCAGCACAGCTTATTTTCTCAGCCATTTAAAGAAATCAGAATCTAACTCATATCTAGCTAGATTACTTACTAAGTTCTAAGACTCCATTCCTGTTCTGATTCCAGCAAAAGCATCACACAGACAGAGAGAGCCTTTGTTCGTGCCCCTCCCACACACACACACCCAGCTTTTGAAAGTATCTTGTCTCCTTTTTGGTCAGGTGCCAGCCAGGTTATCCTAGCTTCTTAACCCTTTACAGGTGAAAGGGTTTTTCCTATGGCCAGGAGGGATTTTAAAGGTGTTTACCCTTCCCTTTATATTTATGACAAGGCCCAATGAGATTGACCATGGGGCAGAAAAGTGACATTTGGAGTGAAATGAAAAATGTGAATGGGGATAGCTCTACAATGTCATGGGGGCAGTGGGGTGGAATGTAAGTATTTGCCAGGGATTTTCAGGAAATCTGTGTCTATTCATTTCAGTTCTTTAGGGAAACTCCAAATGTTTCCCTCTGAATTCAGAGCTTCAAGCTGCTATCTTTCTGCTGCTTCTGCCTTGGTTATGTTTTAATAATACTGCTTGTAAGATTATTGAAAACACACCTATTTAAATTGTAAGTAAATTTTCTTTTCTCATTGTATAAAAGTTAATTATTATTTAGTGTATAAAACACCCACAGGCACGGGAACTAGAGGTACAGGGGGTGCTGCAATGCCCGCATGTTTTTGAGGGGTCCCAGCTGCTGCCCCACACCCAGCGTCCTGGATGCCACTCTGCGCCCAGGGTTCTGGCTGCCAGCACAGTGCTCAAGATCCAGGCTTCCACCCCCACACCCAGGGACCTACCTGCACCGAGGACTCCACTGCTGGCCCCATGCCTGGGGCTCCACTTCCGGGCTTGTGCCCCAGGTCCCTGATACCGCCCCACCTTGGAGTCCTGGCTGCCAGCCCCATGCCCACCACCAGCTGTGGCCCCAGCCTCGGCCCCCTTACTCCATCCAGGTCACTCACTCCATGAGACACGGCCCTGCTCATAGCCCAGCTCTGGGGAGTGGTGGGGTGGACAGGGGTAAGGGGGCTGGCTTTCAGCACCCCCACTGTTAAAAATGTTCCAGACACCCAATTACTGACTCAGTTTTGGTGGAATCTTTTCCTATGAGCATCCTATTTCATAATTCACCAACAGGTTGTTCCTTTCACCTTCCTCTCAAGCAGCTGTGGGTGGTGACTTTCAGACAAAAGAAACAGTGATCTGATCTGGAACAGCAGTTATGGTTAAATGACGAAAGAGAGAGAACCCCCCACATTTGACAGATGTTAGTCATGTTGTTTAATGAACTTATTGAGGTGTTTCAATCCTAAGAGGAGCAAGGCCACATAAGAACCGATATGGAATCCAATGAAACTTATTCATACATTTTAAGGGGAGATGGGACCATGAGCTCATCTGTCCTGACCTCCTATCTATCACAGGAAGCTAGTCAGAGATATAGAACCCAAGCAATTAATTCCTATGTTAACTACAGCATATTTTTTTAGAAAAAAAATAAATTATTGAAAAATTTCCAGTGACAGAGAGTTCACCACAACCCTAGGAAAGTTGTTACAATGGTTATTTAGAATACACTAGAAATCCTAATGTTTTAAAAATAATACACACTCTTTGAGTATAATTAAAAAGCTGCTTTCAGTGAAGTCCTGCAATGATTGAACATGTAAACAACTTGCAACAGCATATTATTATTGACAACGTTTTAAGAGGTTCACCAGAACACCTAGAAAGACATGGTTCTGGCACAAGGAGACTAAAATAATAATAATAATAAAAAATCTATGTTAGCTTCTGGATTCTCAGCATTTTTTTAATCAGGCCAGTTATTTGTGTGAGTAAATATGGACCCAGGGCCCTACATTAGACATTCATTTAAAAAAAACCTTGACCTTCTCTCTGAATGAAATAATTGGATAAAACCTTTAGTTCTCACTGAGATTTGAACACAGATTGCTGTGTTTAGAACTGATAGTGATAACCATTGCAGCATCATTAAAGGAGTTCCACTCATGATTTACACAGCAACATAAATCTTAAACACATAGACTTGGAAATTTCTCTCTCTGGTCAAAATTTCAGAGAAGACAATATTGTTACCAAAATTACTTGCTTGACCAAAAGGTCTATCCCTCTTGACCTAACTGCAGATCTTTGTTGTTCCATTTAATCTTTTCTTGGTCCCTCTTTGCCTCTTCCATGGGCATATTTTGAAGTGAAGTCGCAACAGTTAACATGGAAATAACTGTAATGGCATAAATTACAATGACAACATTACAGGAGAATGAAAGTCCAAAGCAAATACATTGGTGGTATGTGAATGGGATTGAAGCTTGTATCATCACAAGCATTAGTGCCCATTGCCACACTTCTCCATATCTCCTCCCTGAAAGTTATATATTCCTTGAGGAATGTGTCCAAGACTTACTACAGACTTCTTATTGAGAGGCTGCAAGTATCTGAAAAAAGAGAATAGAGCTAACCACATATCAAAAGCTATTTCCATGGATGGTAGGCTACAAAATCTACAGAACTATTACTTTAAAAGTCCTAATAAGTTTCTAAGGATAGGAATTCCAAGGCTAGAATTTCAAAGTGTGACTGAACTATAAAAGTGAGGGCACCAATACTCCCAAGTTCTCTCTCTCTTTTCCACCGAAGAAGATGAAGATGATGAAGACGACCAGCCTGTGGACTTTGGATGCAGATCCTGATCTGAAACTTGGTCAGCAATGATTATGGGAACTTGTGGTAAGACCTTCACTTTATACCAAGTCTGGTTTGATAAGCTGAGAAAGTCTTTTATCTTTATTTTTCTTGTAACCATTTCTGAGTTTAACACCTTATTTTTTGTCGTCACTGAAAATCTATGTCTTTGCACTCAAATAAACTTTTTTTGTTCTTTTATCAAAATAAATCCAATGTTGTGAATTGTGGGGGTAACTCCATTTAGGATGTCAAGTTTTTGCATATTTTATCCTTACAGGGACGACAGAGACCTTTGTTATCTGAGTTGTCCAGGACAAGGTTGGACAGGGCAGTACAGAATACACATTTGGTGGGGGGAAATCTAGGACTTAGAGAATGTTGGGCTCACCCTGAATGTGGTAACCAAGGCTGGTGGAAGCCAGAGTTTGACTGGAGTGTGCTAGCAGGCTGTATCTGTACACAGACCTACAGGGTGTGACTTGCATGCTCAAAGGCTATTTGTGAGTGGCCCAGGTGGGAACTACAGCAGCGAGGCATTACAAGGCACCCAAGGTTGCAGGGCAGGGGTGACGCAGACCCTCCCTGGTCTGGAATGGATCCAAATGTCATAAGGACAATCAACAACCCATTAGAATCAATGAGGGAATAGTCCTGAGTCCCATAGGTTTCTCTGAGCTTTGCGACAAGCAAACTATAACAAACCTGCTTTAGCAATGAAGCAGAAGGAAGTCGCTCCTGCCCCAAACTAAGGCTTTGAATTACTGGGACATGTAAACATAGGGTTGGGGCCATGCCCCAAACTGAAGGGAAAACAGGAAATGTAGGAAGCAGCTCAGGAGAGGCCGATCTTGAGTAGGAGTCAAGAGAGACTGAGCCATCCCTCGCCTCTACCCCCTTGGGCCCTGGGGCAGGACCTGGTGGAGAGGGAGAGCCTGGATACCCCTACCCTTTTCTTCTCCTCCATCCACCCCCAGAGACCTCAGAGAGATCTAGGGGTAGTGGGGAGGTGATGAACTGTGACTTGGCTGCTGGGCCCACCAGGCTGCCCAGAAAACCCATCCCAAAGCTCAGAGAGATAGTTTTGCAGCAGCCTAACCACTAGGCCTGCTAGACCTCAACAAAACCCCTCTGCAAAATCTATGATGGGTTAATTCCTCCCCCTCTCCCCCGAGGAAGATGTTATCTTGAAAGTTGAGTTGCTGGTCTCAGTTGTGCTCAGCTAAGAGACTTAGGAACCCACTTCCATTGAATTCCAATGGAGGTTTGGGCTACGAACTCCCTCAAGCTTCTTTGATAATCCCAGAAATTCCTAATGTTCAAGTATTTATATCCCCAGCCTACCCACCCAAGAAACCATAGATTGATAACTGGTTCTGGCTGGGACCCCGGTAGGCAGCCTGGGCACAATTGCCGAAGAGTGAGAGAATGAACTCCCCCTTGCTCCCTCTCCTGATGATTCTGTTATCAAAAAATCTGCTGTCCGCAGAGGCAGCGGCTATTTTGTAAGGCAGAGGTGATGCATCACGTGACTGAGGACCAAGACATACACCCACTGTGCTGTCGCCTGAGGACTTACATTTGTTCTTTCTTGTTCTGTTTTCCTTCATCCAGCATGAAAGTCATTCCGACATTTGGTTCCTCTCTGCGTGTATGTTAAATATATATTCCCTATGAATATGAATGAACTTGTTCCAACCCCCCAACCCAGAACAAACCATCGACCCCCCCATAGACTCCACGTCTTTTTTAAGCCCCACATTCAGACATGAGTTGGTTTAAGATTCTGAAACACTCACATATATTTTTATGCCTTAGGCTATGTCTATGCTATACAGCTTTTGGTGACATGGCTGGGTTGCTAAAAGTTGAGCAGTGTGAACACTGTTGGTCGGCACTTTTGCCAACAAAATACTTCTACCCCCAATGAGTAAGATTTGCATTGTTGACAGGAGAGCGCTCCCACCGACAACGCGGTCATTCACACAGGCACCTCTCTCTGCAAACTTTTGTCTTTCGAGGGGTGGGGGGAGGTTAAGTACCTGTGAACGACAAAAGTTTTGTCTTTCAATTACCAGTGTAGACATGGACTTAGTGTTTTCAGTGTCCAACTGAGACCAGGAGTAGAGGTGCTGGGACTCTCATGAGAAAGTGGATGTTTGCCACCCACTTTTTGCTCATTGCCAGCCCAGTGTTATAGGTTCCAGATGTTTGCTGTGCACAGAAAAGTTTGGATGCTTAAACAAAACAGACATACATTCTGAGAGCCAGAGCCTGGCCTAGCTTTACGGGGGTCATTCACACACAAGGAGGAGCAGGACCCCACAGACTTGGCCGTACGTAGGGGACATGATGGGGAAAGTGGGGGCTGCACACCAGACACACAGGTGGGTGGAAAGTTGGCAGAGCATTGCCTCTTCCCCTCTGTCTCAATGAGCCCACATAGGTGAGGGTAGCGATTGGCTCCAGCACCTGAGTCACAATTCAATCCCTGACCTCCTCCTGGGGTGGTGTAGTTAAGCACTGCCCCATACACAGAGCAGGTGATCAAAGCACAATGTAGCCCTGAACCTCTAGATAATTCCCAATCTCTTGAGCCATCCAATCTGCCCAACCTGCACAACACCTAGCATTGAAAAGTCTCCATATTCCATTCCCAGTGCTTTGAATCACTCAGTCTCAGCGATCTAGGGACACACTGGGACCAATTACCGACATGCATCACAACGGCCTGGCACGGTGTTAAACAAATCACTTCTCCACAAATACACTTGGCCCCAGCAACAAGAAGATAACTGAAGCTCCTTCGTCTGTCTGACGGTCCGAGCCTGGAGAGACTTAAGGTCCCAACAGACTGTAAGGGAATATAAATCAGCCTCCTGCCCTTCCTCCAGATGGGAACCTCTTGGACCCATCACATAAATGATTCATCCTTACGCAGGTAAGTTTGCTTTGTCTGGGTGTAGCACTGCGGGAGGGAGGGGGAAGAGTAAAAACCTATTGCGAGCAGCAAGAAAAATCTCACAATCCACTGGAAAGTCGGTTTGAAGGTACAATTTTGACCTAAAACTTCCTAACTGATCTGAGAGCCACTTATGTAGGCAACGACCCCTTCAGCTGAAGCTGCTACATCCAGAATCTAAGGAGCAGCCCTGGGTACAAACCCACCAGCAGTACACAGCAGGTGAATCATTGTGTCACTAGGCTGTAGCATGGGCTTGGGCTGTGTCTGGGGAGAGGGATGGTGCTGCAGATAACAGCATAATGTTTTTGATTCATTTCCTGTGCTGTAGTTATTAACTGTCCACCCAAACTCTGAGTCCTTTCTCCTTTCACCCCCTTGTATGAGGCCACCTTGTAAGATCCCAATGGGTAGTGTATACATCCCAGTTCATCGTCTGAGCTTTACAGGTTCGGCAACTGCCCTGCACTGGGTAGAGGTTAATAATGCCTATGAGATTTCCAGGAGGAGGCACCAGAATTGACCCCAAGGATCATTCAAACCAAAGCAACAGTGTTAGCCCTGGCAACACAATACGGGGAGTGTAAGGGTCACAGAAATAATCTTCCAAAGGAGTTATTCTGAAATAAAAAGGTGAACTATTTCAATTTTGACATTTTTGAAATAATGTGTTTCAAGCTTTTGTTTTGAAATGACGTTTTGTTTCCAAAAATCTGTTAGATTTAACTTGAAAAAAAAAAGGGAGAAGAGGGTAAAAACCTGACAACGAAATGATTTATTTTGGGGGAGAAGGGAACAAGTTGCTGTTATTTGGGGATTTTTCAGGTCAGCCACTGAACCAAAAAACAAAACAAAAAAACCCCAAAACCAACCACCCAGCTCTAATGCAAACTTTCTTGATTTCTGCTGTGCGGGGGAAAGGTTTTTCAACTGAGCCAACAGTGAACTTCACCCTCTGGCAATCAAGTCGGCACTATGCTACAGTTTTATGCCAATAGTTGATCTTTGCAGATTGTCCACATCAAAAGAGAAAGAATGAGATACGCACATGTCATAAATATAAAGGGAAGGGTAAACCCCTTTGAAATCCCTCCTGGCCAGGGGAAAGCTCCTCTCACCTGTAAAGGGTTAAGAAGCTAAAGGTAACCTCGCTGGCATCTGACCAAAATGACCAATGAGGAGACAAGATACTTTCAAAAGCTGGGAGGAGGGAGAGAAACAAAGGGTCTGTGTGTCTGTCTATATGCGGGTCTCTGCTGGGGATAGACCAGGAATGGAGTCTTAGAACTTTTTGTAAGTAATCTAGCTAGGTATGTGTTAGATTATGATTTCTTTAAATGGCTGAGAAAAGAATTGTGCTGAATAGAATAACTATTTCTGTCTGTGTATCTTTTTTGTAACTTAAGGTTTTGCCTAGAGGGGTTCTCTATGTTTTTTAATCTAATTACCCTGTAAGATATCTACCATCCTGATTTTACAGGGGGGATTTCTTTATTTCTGTTTACTTCTATTTTTTTATTAAAAGTCTTCTTGTAAGAAACTGAATGCTTTTTCATTGTTCTCAGATCCAAGGGTTTGGGTCTGTGGTCACCTATGCAAATTGGTGAGGCTTTTTATCCAACATTTCCCAGGAAAGGGGGGGTACAAGTGTTGGGAGGATTGTTCATTGTTCTTAAGATCCAAGGGTCTGGGTCTGTAGTCACCTAGGCAAATTGGTGAGGCTTTTTACCAAACCTTGTCCAGGAAGTGGGGTGCAAGGTTTTGGGAAGTATTTTGGGGGGAAAGACGCGTCCAAACAGCTCTTCCCCAGTAACCAGTATTAGTTTGGTGGTGGTAGCGGCCAATCCAAGGACGACGGGTGGAATATTTTGTACCTTGGGGAAGTTTTGACCTAAGCTGGTAAAGATAAGCTTAGGAGGTTTTTCATGCAGGTCCCCACATCTGTACCCTAGAGTTCAGAGTGGGGGAGGAACCTTGACAGCACCCATGGGTAAAAATATTCTTACTTTCAGCAAACAAGGGTCTCAAATGGACTAAAATGCTGTCATTGGTCGTACGGAATTCCAGGTCCTCACACTGTTTTTTATTTCTACAGAAATTCCCTCTGTGCAGGTCTCTCCTCAAAGCCCATGTGAAGCAGTGGCCCAGGGAAATGACACTACCGTGGCTGAATTCATCCTTGCAGGATTCACTGACTATCCAGAACTGCAGGTTGCCCTCTTCCTCATATTTCTGGTGATTTATGTTCTCACCTTGCTGGGGAATTTTGGGATGATTGCCCTAATCTGGACGGACTCCCGATTTCACACCCCCATGTATCTCTTGCTCAGCAACTTGTCACTCGTTGACCTTGGCTACTCCTCATCCATCGCCCCCAGGGTGCTGGTGAGCCTCTCAAGGGAGAGTAAGGCCATTTCCTATGCTGGATGTGCTGCACAGATGTACTTTTTTCTTGCCTTTGCCACTACTGAGTCTTTCCTCCTTGCGGTGATGGCCTATGACCGTTATGTGGCCATCTGTACTCCACTGCTCTATAGGCTCATCATATCCAAGAGGTCCTGCATCTGGCTTTTGTCTAGCTCCTACATGGCTGGGGTTGCAAATGCAACCATGTTTACCAGCTGCACCTTTCAGCTGTCCTTCTGTGGGCCCAATGTAATCGATCATTACTTTTGTGATGTCCTTCCGCTCATGCGGCTCTCCTGCACCGACACTCACACCAATGAAATGCTGCTTTCTATCTTTGCTGGTTCAATACAACTGACTACCATACTGATCATTCTCTTCTCGTATCTGTATGTTACTGCTGCCATACTGAGGATCCGCTCCTCCGAGGGCAGGCGCAAAGCCTTCTCCACCTGCACCTCCCACCTGACAGCCGTAGCTATATTCTATGGGACAACGTGCTTTACCTACTTACAACCCAGTTCCACCTCCTCACTGGAGCGGGACCAGGTGATCTCTGTGTTCTACACAATGGTGATCCCCATGCTGAACCCCCTGATCTACAGCCTGAGGAACAAGGAGGTGAAGGACGCCGTGGGGAGAATGTTAGAGAGAAGAAAGCTCTCTCAGCAGCCTTGATGAATAATTTAATCATCTTTTGGACTAAAGTGACAATATTCTTTCCATTCCCTTCCACTCTATGTAATTTTATAATGAAAATAAAAACTCTAATGTGTTCAAGTTTTAAGAATAATGTTTTAGAGGTGGCATTGTCCAACAGGTAAGACACTCAGAAGATCTGGTGTGACAGATATTGCAACCCCATGCAGTATCTTTGGGACCATTATATGAACTTGCGTTATAAGAATGCTTTATGTATGACTCTGTTCTACTCCAGGGGGGAGGGTTCCTGCAGCTCCTTCTGTAACTAAAACCTGTGGGGGGCGGGTGATTAAGGCAAGTCCCTGAGACTAAACTCCAGAGAAATTCCAAGGGGAGTGGAGTCTGTCTCATTCAGGACCCTTGAACTTGTAACCCCCCAGCAAGGACACCTGCTTTTAGGTTTTCCAGTTCCTCAGCTGTCACTTCTCTTGGGTGGAGATGTACACCTCTCGCCCTCTTGATTGGGGTTTTTTGGGGCTCCACAGTTCCCTACCTACACTGTGAATTCCCCAGTAAGCCAGACTGCCTAAGCCAACCTGCTATACTTTTCTCCTGAGATAGACAATGGTGTTATAAGTTACCACACCACTCTTTCTAAGCAAACAAATTTATTCTCAAGGGGAAAGCATTATAGAGAAAACTTTAAAAGCAATAAAAGATCCTACATTCATGCTAACAACTTCACCAGAGATCACCCCAGCTCCAACAAGGGCTCTAGATGCTGAACAGTAATTCAAACCTTACCACCAAGGGTTTTTTCTACGGTTAAAAGCTCACACCGCCTTTTACTCAGAACAAACACACAGACTGGGCCATGTCCTTCCAAACCAGGAAGGATTGAGGCAGCCCTTGGACAGACGGTCCTGTCTGTTTGGAGCACTAGAAATAAGGCTCTGAATCAGTTTTAACTAAGGCTATTTAACTCAAAGTCCCTTCTTTGTCCATTGACCCTTAAAGAATCCAGTTTGAACAAGCATATGTAAGCCTCTCTCTAGGTGGTGGTAGCTCTCTGGAGGTATTACAACTTGAGTAAATTTGCATCTCCAACCTGTTAATTTTTGGAGGATGGTCATCCTCCTGTCCCATGTAATCAAACACAGTCCCTAGCACACAATGATACATACATTTAATTCAATAACATTTCACAGAATTCAGTAACATTTGTGTAGGATATTGTGGGAAACTGCCATCATAGAGTCTATGGATAGACAAGATAGGTGAGATAATATCTTTTATTGGACCAGCTTCTGTTGGTGCAACAAGTTTTCAAGCTCTACAGAACCCTTCTTCAGACCTGGGGAAGGGCCTATGGGAGAGAGAAGGAGGGTACTGGATGCCAGGGTTCCTGGGTTCTATACCCAGGTCTGAGAGGGTCTAGTAGGTTAGAGAAAACAGGCTTTGCACCCATTCTGTGCCTGAATCTCCTTGCTCGGAGTGACAATGCCCTCTCTTAAAGTTCTCTTCATAGAGGACAGAAACCAGGAATTCTAGTTCCCAGACAGACCCTACTCCCCAGCCAAAGCTAGGAACAGAACAGAGAAGCCTAAACTCTCAGCCCTTCCCTACAAAAGCCCATAGATGTAGGATTATCTTAAGTTGCCCAACACTCCTCCTTAGGACTGCCTATAAACACAGCCCTATCTCACAAACAAACTCCCACCCTCCCTCTACAGGAAATCACTCCTGCCTGAGCATGGTCTTTTGTCAAGAGAGGCAGAGCCAGGCTATTGTGGGTGGGGCTAGAGGGCCTTAGCTCCACCTCAGAGGCTCTCCTATATTAAGGGCACTCCAGCAAACCCCCACCCTTTAGCAGGAAGCCATTTGAGAAAATGAAATATCCTGAATACCTGTCCCTGCACGGCAGGAGGGGTGTATGATTGAGCATTCATTTACTGGGGTTGTGACCCCAGGACCTCATCTAGACATTCCCGTGCAGGGAGAATAACACATTAGGAGCTGATATGAAAGAGCAGGTTTCTATAAAGCTCATGCTCAAATAAATTGGTTAGTCTCTAAGGTGCCACAAGTACTCCTTTTCTTTTTACTAAGTACATAATTAATCTGTGGATCTTCCTGCTTCAGGATATTAACCTCCCCTTCCCACCACCACACACACACACTCCTGTGGTTCACACATCCTGTTCTCTCAATGTTTCTGTGTTGATTCACTCTCACAACTGATTTCTCTCAGCCATCAAGCACTCTCTCTATATTGGAGACAAAATTCAACTCTGTTCCTGCCCCAGCCCCACCCTGTGACATGTTTCCTTGGCCAGCCTGGCTGTTAGCCTGCCACTCTCTCTTGCTTTTGATAGTCCTAGCAAGAGCTGGCAGGAGGCAGGTGTCAGGATAGGGTGGCCAACATTGTATTTCAAAAATAAGGGACTGTTTTCATAGCACTCCTGCCCCACCCCTTGTCCTGGTATTCTCATAAGTTGTAGTTTTATAATACTCCCAATAATAAGCAGGACTCACCTACCTTCACCAGGGGTATTTCTTGTTGCTTTTTGCAGTGCTCAGCAACTCCTGATCTTGTTGTAAAGAGATGAAAAAGTAAGGGATGTCCCTTGTAATAAGGGATTGCAGGCAACACTATGTGAGGAGGGCATGTCGGAGTGGGGTTTCTACAGGCAGGAGGTGGGGAGGTACTGGTTTCTGACCAGGGGCTATTGGGAATAGGGTATGGGGAACCTTCCTCTTTGGGGGAATGCTGGTTTCAATCTGACCCCAGGCCAGGGGGTTAGCTGTCCAGGGGCAGGGGTGGGAGGAGGTCTGGGAATGGCATACAGGATCTTTCCCCTCTAAGCCCCTGAATCTGTTACGTTGTGTTTAATGAGTTGGTGGGCTCTCAGCCCAGCGTGTAGGTCAGATGTGTCTACCTCCTAAAATTCACCACAGTTGGTACCAACTGGCCCCCTTGCTTGCAAACCTCAGAGGGGAGACTGGGGGCTGACCAGGCCCACAGAGACTGAGCTCCCCTCTTCCCCAGCTCTAGGGGTTACAGAGAGGCCTTCCAACTTCTCCTTTTCCTGGCTAGCAGAATCAGCAGAGCTGTGTAAGGAAAACTGTGGTTTTAATGGCCTGGAGGGCCTCTGACGGCAGCCCTGCTGAGACTGTCAGAGCAGCTGTGATCATTTGGTGGTGTTAATAGACAAGTGATAAGCTCTGGAGGAAGGAGAGTCCACCAGGCAGGTGGTGTTGCTATTATTACAGGTCCTCGTAGATTAAATAGTTGTCCTGAGGCAAATGTTTAGGGCCTGAGATTTGAAATCTCTGCTAGGAAATGGGAGGAGATTAAGCCTCAGACAGGACTCCTGGGTTCTAGTCCCAGCTCTGGGAGGAGAGTGGGGTCTTCTGGGTTAGGAGCTGGGGTGGGGCAGGGCTGGGAGCCAGGACTTCTGGTTCTACTCCTGGATCTAATGGGGTGGTGCAGGGAGGGGCAAAGGGAGTCAGGACGCCTGGTTTCTATCTGCAGCTTGGGAAGGGAAGTTTTTTGGGTTAGATCAGGAGAGTTGGGAGACAAGACTCCTGGGTTCTACTCCTGGTTCTGGGAGGAGAGTGGGGCCTAGTGGTTAGAGAAGGTTAGCGAAGGGGAAGGATAACCTGGTTGTCAGGACTCCTGGGTTCCAGTCCCAGCTCTGGGAGGGGAGTCTAGAGGTGTCTGCATTTCACTCTGCTGAGCCAGTCTTACAGGGTGGAAAAGGTGCGCAGTTATAGCATGAGGCTGATTGTTGTGCAGACACTGTGGGGAGCTTTTTCTCAGTGCTTCCCTTGCTGCAGAGAGAAGGAGAATGAGCTCTGAGCAGCTCAGAGCCCGGTGCTGGGGCCTGACCTTGGGGGCAGGGCCTGGATCATGCAAGGACCTTGTTTCCTCTGGTGATCAGGCTCTGGGCCCTGCAGTCGGGGCAGCTCGGTCCTGGGATTCCTGAGGGAGGGTCCAGCCAGCAGAGCTTTGTGACGGGGTGAGCAGGAGCCGGGGTGATTCACCCATCCGATCCCGGGCTCCCCAGCCTAGGGGCCCTGAGCCATTTTTCTCTGTGCAGCATGTAGGTTTGGAGTGGGAGAGATGGGGATTCTAGGCCAGGGCACAAAGTGGTAACCCCCCACCCCGAATTGGGAGCACATTTAATCCTTGAGTGGTGGTGGGGGCGGGGGTTGCTCTTGGGCTGTAAGGGTTTATGCATGGGTTTGGGGAAAGACACATGGCATACAGGAATGGGTTCAGGTTCTGGGCTATAGGGTCTTTGCTCTATTATGGGGCATGGGAGCCTCTGATCCAGCCCCAGGGCAGGGGGCACTGGCTGACTCAGAGGGGTGGGGAATGGGACACAGGGCCTTTCCCCTCCAAGGGGTCCTGGCTCTGATCCAGCCTGAGGCTGGTTGGCTGGCTGAGGGGAGCGAGAAATGGGGTCTTTCCCTTCTAGGAGTCTGGCTTGGGGAAAGGAAGAGGGGCAGGTATGGAGCATGGGGCTGTTTCCCTCCAGGGTGGATCCCAGTCTGACCCAGAAGGGGTGCACTGGCAAGCTGAGGGGACTTGGGGGAATGTGAGAGGGTGGCTTTCGCCTCTCGAGATTCAAGTGTGTTCTGGTTGTTTCCAGATTGTCTTGGTGAACAAACACTAGGACGTTACAGGTTTAAAAACAAACCAGATCAATAAACTGGGAGTCTGAACTCCTGGCTTCTCTCCCCGTGTGGGGGTGGTACTGGCAGCAAGAGCGTTTGCCCCTGGGCTACCACCACATCCACAGATTCTGCCCCAGTCTTTTCCTACAAGCCAGAGAGGTGCTAACTCAGCGCTTCTCTTTGGTCCAATCTTTTTAGAAAAACCCAGTGAATTCAGTGTGGGCAAGAAGTGCCAGCCTGACTGACCCAGAGGCCAAATCTTACAGCACTGAAGGGCTTGGAAATCCTCAGCCTCCCTGGCCCTGATGCTGCCTCCCGCAGCGTCCCATTGGTTTATTTCTCCCCAAACACCCCCCACCATCATTAGCCCCAGGCCTGGCTGCTCCCCCATCCCCAGATGCCCATCCAGCCCATATGGCTCCTTCCTTGCTTCCCCACCAGACTCCGAGCCCTTGACCTATGCTGCCTCCCCCGATTCCCACGAAGCTACTGTTGTGATCCTCTAGTCTGAGCTCCTGCAGCAGCACAACGCAGGCAGGCCAGAGAACCTCCCCATGTGACTCCCGCATCCACCCCCTCTCTGGTGCTTGGACTAGAGCATATTTTCCAGAAGGACGCACCCAAGGTTGCTGTAAAGTTTCCCAGTGATGGAGAAGACACTATACCCTTTGGAAGTTTTCCCAGTGCTTTATTACCCTCCCTTTCAAAAATGTGCCCCTGATTTCTAGCCTTAATTTATCGAGCTCCAGCTCATGGCCCTTAGCATTCCCAGGCAGTCAGAGTATAAATCTTGGCCACGGAGGAAGACTACTGGGAATTCTTTGTCCCATGGTAGCAGCTACAGCCTGCATCCAGGATTGGGCCCCACTGTGCTGGGCACTCTACGCACACAGCCTGAAAGACAGCACCTGCCCCAGAGAGCTCACCGTCTAAATAGACAAAGTGTAGAAGTGGAAACAGATGCACACTCTGGGGAAGCAACTTGCCCGCAACCACTGGGAATAGATCCCAGGTCCCCCGAGTCTCATTCCAGTGTCTGATCTACTAACTATCCTGCCTAAATAGAGGCTGTTTCTTGTCCCAACGTAGTCCAAGATGCAGGATGTGAAATTGTAGGAGGTGAAGAAGTGCATCTCCCCCGAGGAGAGATGGCCCAATCATTGCTGCTGGAATTGGTTTGCAAAGACATAGTTTTTGCATTCTGTCCTGTAGACAGTCTTGGGTTCAGTGAGATCTCTTGAAGAGTTCCACAAGCAAGACCTACTGCTCACAATTTACTGCTCTTTGTCCCAAGTTCATGTTGTTGCTTTCTTTTCTGATTGGTCTATTATCATTGATTACAGACTTTGTGCATATTTTGGCCAGGTCATCTTGACTTAATACTTCATATAAGGACTTTAGGGGAATTTCCCTTTGCTTTTCTCTTAAATTGTCTTTGGCCGCACTTTTTGTTTGTTTGCCTTCAGCTTAATTGTCGTATGAAACACACACACACACAACTTGTATAAAAGTCAAAAACAAGTTTATCCAACAACAAGGGGCTCTAAAGCAGAGCTTTACTTCTGTCAGTCATGCTGGGCAAAGCCAGTGTTGCAACATATGCATCAGAATTGTACCAATTGTCAATAAGTAGGAATTTGAATTGGGTCAGGAATTAGGAATTGAGTCTCCCTATGTAGAGTTGGAAAGAAATATTTACATGGCCAAATTTTCAAAAATTGTGTGTCTACACTTAGGCCCCTAAATCAATATTTAGACAATTTAAGAGGGAGAGTTTGAAAGGTGCAGATGGTAGTTAGAGCTAATTGAAAGTCAGTGGAAGTTGGGTGCCCATTTTCAGATATTCCAAGCACCCAGAAGCTTCTATCAACATCGAAAGGAGACTTTAGGTGCTCAGCAATCTTGGAGATACATATTTAGGCCCAAATATGAATTTAGCAACCCAACTTGAGGTGCCCATTTTTGAAGATCTTAACCCTGTGATCTGGTTTCCAAAGATGAGTTGCACTTTTGAAAATCAGGCCAGCACTATTATAAAAATATTACCAAACCTCTTTTTACCTGACAAAAGATTATATGACAACATAGGCGGAAGCAAATAGAAAAATGGAGTACCCATCCTGTGGGAAACTCTGAAATTTCAATGTTTGTTTTCATCCGGGTTTCTAGTGTTTGGCAATTATCGTTCATAATGTGACATTTTGACATTCCCAACTGGAAAAGTTTCATTTTTGTTTGTTGAGGTGTATTGAAATGTTTCCTTTAGGTCAGCTCAGTATTCACCAGTATCTGCTTGAGTAACTGCAGTGCCTTCGGGGAGTTGTAGTTCCGTGTTTCGTGCCCCCAGTCCTTCCTTTGAGCAGGGCTGCCATAACTGATTTAATTTCCACTGATGCATTATATTCCTTCCCCCTGGTGAGGTGCCGTAGTGTATCATAGGAATTTTATGAACACAGTGCATCATGGGAAATGTGGTTCAACCAGGAACTCCAGCCCAAGGGAAGAATAAGGTCATGAGGCACTCAAACTACAACTTCCATGAGGGATCGCAGCAGCTTCGGTGGATGCAGAAGTTATTGTAGAAATGATCGAAAATAAAAGATTTAGTTTAGATTTCTCACACCAGAAAATCAAAACGATTCTTCAAAATCAACATTTTTCTGGCAGAAAATCTCCACTTTTGTGGAAAGTAGTCGCTAAAAAAATCAATTATGCCAAAACTAGTTGTGTACTCCAGTTTCCACATAATGATGTACAACCACTTTTATAGTTTCTATCCTAGTAACTCCCTACATGAGGTGCTGTACAAACAGATGGAAAGACGGTCTTTGCTCCAAGGAGCTTGCAGTATTTTTTTTCTGTTGAATCACATTTTCTATTCAAGAAAAAAAATTCAAAGGAAAATTCATGACCAACGTTGAAATAAATATTGATCTATTTCAGTATTTCCAGTGCTTGAGCATGGCCATATGTATACCTTTCAGAATTTTTTTTTTTTTAAAGAGAAGTGTTGAATAAGCAGTGTGGACCATGTTAAAAAAAAACAGTCTCTCCATGCCGACTTGCAGTTAGATGTTTTTTTTTTTTTAAATCAGGTTCTAAACAATATTTTAGGGAATATTTTTCTTCTTATGGTTTATGTCAGAGCATCCTTCACGTCCTTGTTCCTCAGGCTGTAGATCAGGGAGTTCAACATGGGGATCACCAGAGTATACATATACATACAAATGATTACAAAGTACTTAGATGAGGTTTGTAGCAGTGATGGAATAGACTTGTAAAGTCTCTCTGGTGACTTCCAAAAGATTGGAAAGTCCTTAGTCCATAGGTCAAGATGCTCCTTTTAGTTGTAAATCCACAATCCAGAGAATCAGAGCAGGAAAGAGGCAAAAAGGAGGTGTCTCTGGGGTCTTTTATACCTGTTGCCATGTGCATGGAAATTTATTATCCCAAACAAAGCCCACAGCACCTGTATATGGAAAGTTACTGGCCCAAGATGAAAAGGAGTAGCTACAGCTCACAAAAGCTTATGCTCAAATAAATTGGTTAGTCTCTAAAGTGCCACAAGTACTCCTTTTCTTTTTGCAAATACAGACTAACACGGCTGTTACTCTGAAACCTGGCCCAAGACGAAGTCCAGGATCATATGAGCATGTCACATGCCCCTACACGTTTTGCTGAATCAGAGGGGATTGCCGTTGGTTCTTCGCTGTCTGAGGCATTTTCAGAAGAGCGATCTAGACAGGATGAGTTTCTTCAATGGCCCATTATGAGAGTGGAGTGTCCTTGGTAGGCCACCAACACACAGAATTTGGAGGGGGTGTCCCCCAGGAATACAGTGCAGGTTTAAGATACAAGTCCATGGCTGATATTCATAATTTCAGATACAAAGAGGATACATGCTTATAAGCAGGATAATTTTATTTACCAAATCATAACTTTTTTTCCATTGACAGCTTTTGTACAAGATTTGTTGCAATTGTATAACAGTAGTAACCACAATGATACAAATGGTCATCTTTCTTATATGCACCATCACACTGGTGTTCCTGGGTAAGGAGTTTTCCTGCCCACCAGATACTGGACTTGACACAGAACTCACCAAAGATCCATTAGCTAATGATTGCTTTGGGGCGTAACCAGCGTGGTCTTGTTCTAAGCCACTGGCCAAGGGGTGAATGGTTCCACATAGAATTCACCGTTTCGAGAAGCATCCAGTTTCCTGATGCAGCCTGAAATGGAAGGAATGACTCTCAGGAGAAAGACTCCACTCCGAGACCCACTCTCCAGAGACATCCAGCTCTTAGACCTTTTACTGACTTGGAGGCTAACTCTGCTTAATGCAAACTATGAAGTTGTGGAAGTGGAGAATATCTCTGTGCTACTGTAAATGCTTTCTTTGGAAAGCGTACTGTGGAAATCACTTGTTATTGGCATACCTGATTACTATGTTACACCTCAACTACTGTTTGCCATGATGTCTTTCATTTTTCTGTGTACCACACTTTTACATTTCCTACCATGGAGAGTTCAGCAGCCCTCCTGTGCTCACAGCTTCTGCAGAATGTTACACACACACACACACACTGTGCTCCTTCATGGACACTTTATTTTTTCTTCTTGATGTTTCCCCTCCTCTAAAATCAAAGGTGGAAATTTAAAATGTCCAAGTTTGGTTTGGAAAAACGTCAAAAACTTTGAAGGCCCAGATTTGTTTTTTTTTCTGAACATTTGAAAGCATTAGAAAATAAATGCTCTCAAGGGCTTACAGTATTACTTTACCGGGCCAAACCCTAGAGGCACTGGCTTGCAAAGGCAAAAGTTGAGTGAGCTTTTTTCAGACTCACAGTGAGATTCCCATGAATTCAGACATCTAATAAGTAATGGTCAGATTGTGGATCGGAGCCATGAGGCATGCTTTGAGGTGTCATGGAGGGTCTGTGATGCAGAGAATACCACACCAGGAATTCTGGATCACTCAGCTAGAATTTCCCCTGGGGTTCTTGGAGAGACACAGCAGAAGCTCCATCACCCTTTGGACAGATACAGTGTGTGTGATGGTATGCTAGATGGGGAGGGCTCTGAGTTACTACACAGAATTCTTTCCCAGGTGTCTGGCTTCTGGGTCTTGCCAAAATACTTAGGGTCTAACTGATTGCCAGTTTGCGGTCAGGAAGGATAAACTATGCATCCCCTAAATATTCTGCCTCTTGACTCCTTTCCTTGCTTTGCCTTGGCTCTTGCAATAATTTGCTCTGTTTATCTCATTCAAATTCTATGTACCTTCCTCATTACAATATTATCTGAGCACTTTACAGTCTTTCATCTATGTACTCTCACAGGATCCCTGTGAGGTAGGGAAGTGCTATTATGCCCATTTTACAGTTGAGGAATCGAAGTACAGAGAGACTAAAGGCCTGTCTACATAGGGACATCCAGAACAGTTAATCTGGATTAACTAAAGGCATGAATTTAAAGTGGATTTGTGGAGAAAAAAAGAAGTAGATAAATTCATGGAGGATGGGTCCATCAATGACTATGAGTCAAGATGGTCAGGGATGCAACCCCATGCTCTGGTTGTCCCTAAACCTCCAAGTGCTAGAAGCAGGGACTGGATGACAAGGAATCACTTGAAATTGCCCTGTGATCCTGTGATTCAATCCTGTGATCTGAAACCTCTCCTTCTGATGAGGCCTGGCACCTGATTCCACACTGACCATTAGGTCAGACTGCCCACAACCTGGTGGCTGAAGGTCTGGTAAGTGTGAGGGATTTCAAAGCCTTCTGAGACTCAAATGGGATTAATTGGAGAAAAGCAGGTGTCTAGGTCTGGATTTGTTTTGGTCCTTGAAATAAAAAAAAATAACCTAAGTGTGAACTGAGTTATTGTGATTTCCATGTGGTTCCAGGAGAGCAGAGAGGCCCACGGGTATAATTCGTCATATTTGTACAGTAGGGGAAGAGTAGATGAAACTGGATTTGGATGCTAAGCAAAGACACCAAACTTTAAACCAAGCCTGATCTCCTCCCTCTTCTCAGCCTTATGTTGTGAGGCTAGTCCAGATTCTCATTTCAGGCCTTTGCCCAGCATAGGAATGAGTGCCAGCATTATACTATCAAAGTAATCCAGTCAGGAGGCCTTTATATACTGAGTGAGAGAAACATACTAAAGACAAAGCTGAGCAAGTGGTCAGCCATTTTGTGTGGACAAAAATGAGACACCTTAAAGGGGTCTAATTTTTCAGAAGGCGGGTGCTCAGCACTCACTGAAAATCCAGTCCTTTTGAGATGCTTCAAGCTAGGCACCCAAAATCATTATTCACCTTTGAAAGGCTTGCCTCTCGCAGCTTCACTCTTCTAGACTTCGTCCCCAACCTCAGACCCAAACCCATAAAGGGAGTGAATGCTAATGGGAATCAAACTCGTATTAGCATTCTTTAAACATCACTGTTTTTCCCCACTCAGCCATGTGAAAGCTGGATCCCTGGCTGGTCTGCGTCAGCATAACCTTATTCATGCCAATGGACCAGGTGTAAATAAGAAATGCTCTATTCAAGTTAATTGCCCAGATCTCCTGCTAATGTACATTGGCCATAAAAACTATGTAATTCAAAGGGGCCAGATTTCCAGCTGGCATAAATCAGCTGAGATCCACTGAAGTCAGTGGGCCAGATCCTTAGGTGGTGTGAAGCAAAGAAGCCACATCCAAGTCTCTTTGCTGGTGTAATTGACATCGGTCATTTGGAGCTTCTGGGTGGTGTAAATTGGAGTGGTCCCATTGAAGTCAACAGGCCGGAGCCACAGCGGGTGTGACTCCTGTGCCAATTTGCACCCGCAGAGGATCTGAGCTAAGGATCGCCAATGCACAGCCTCCTTTGGCTAACTTCTATACTATGTCCATACGCATCAGAGCTGGCCGACAATGGCACTTTTATTTATTAAAACTCTCACAAATTATGGTTTTGGTATTTGGCCAGCTTGAGGTCAGGTGTATGCAAGAAACTTTTTGCCAGTATTGTGATGTGGGTAAGGCGTCTGATTTTTTTTTTTTAAACAACATTTCTGTATCAGCAAAATCCAAAGGTCCTGTCTACACTTGGAACAGAAAATCAAAATGTTCCCAGTCCAATGTTACCAAAACACTTCACTTCAATTGTTTCTTTTTCTCAATGAGTTCCCCTCCCCAACCCCCCACCTTCCCCCCCAAAATCAACATTTTTCCACAGAAATGACATGTTGACTAAATGATTTTTTTTTTTTTGGTAAAAAAAACATTCCATTAGAAAATTTCCGATCCGCTCTACTAACAATCCATAGGTAAGCCATACTTCATGGGCACTTCCCTATAAGCTTGTAGTCTAATAACGTGTAGGTAAGCAAATTTATGCAAATCTGCTGTGCAGATGTAATGAGTCATGAGGGCATCTTGATTATCCACAAAGACTCACGATGAGGTCTTCGGCACAGAAAAAACAGGTCAACATAAGAATGGCCAGACTGGGTCAGACCAAAGGTCCATCTAGCCCAGTCTCCTGTCTTGCAGCAGTGGCCAATGCCAAGTGCCCCAGAGGGAATGAACAGAACAGGTAATCTCAGGTGATCCATCTCCTGTCACCCATTCCCAGCTTCTGGCAAACACAGGGTTAGGGACCCATTCCTGCCCATCCTGGCATCGTTCCTACCCATCCTCAGGTCCATACTACCTGACCTGAATGAGATTCCCTTTAACTTTAATGCATGGCTTGACTGCTACTGCTCCCCAAGCCTGCTACTGGAAGGTCGTACATTCATGCATGTTTCAGAGTAGCAGCCATGTTAGTCTGTATTCGCAAAAAGTAAAGGAGGACTTATGGCACACACAAAAAAACAGTGTAATAAATAGGCATAAGGCCTAGTAATTGTTCAGTTACGAAAACCACATAATTACTGTGTCTCTTATTCACTGATAGCATTTTGAGAGTCGGAACCACTGTGAGGTAAGTGCACCTGAGGTTTGTAAAGCTTCAAGCCTGTAGGGGAGTACCTGTGTGGTGTCGCTCACCTAAAAATTATTAGGCCTCAGGATACACAAAAGAAATGGCACGAGTGAAGGAACCAGCAGAGGCTGTCCAGAAGGCTTTAGACCTGATGGTCTCCAGGCTAGCAACAGTATGGATTCTCCTGTACGTTTAAGACCTAGTTTTTTGACGAGTACATGTCACAGGCACAAATAACCCTGAAAGCACAATGATCTTTGGCCCAGAAGCATCACACAGGTACAGCCATGTAGGCCTCATTCCTAACATTTCTGGGGCTAGCAACCCCACAAAGAATCTGCTGGCCAGACAGACAACCTAACAATTACTGGGCTAGCGACACCTCACAAACCCTGTCCTGCAGTCATTAGCCTTCGTCACCTTGGAGCTAATAATACCACAAAGACACCGATGGGCTGGTGTAATGAGGCTTTCCTGTGAAAGAAGGACTCACACGTTCAACAAAGATCAAACCGAAGACATCCAAAGATACTTTTAGCTAAATGAAAGTAATATGCTTTTATAGTGGTTGGGAACTGTCACTATCAGATACACTAATTCAGTGTATTTCACAAGCATCCGTTTTAATCTTCAAGCTACCAACATCACACAAAGACACTGCCTGTTAAGGAAAAGGTTTAATTATCTTTGAAATGGTGGCAAAACAGAGCAAACATCAGGCTTTATAACCTTAAAGTTAGCAACACACCACAAGATGGCCCTGTCTACAAAATTCTTATGTCTTTAGGCTAGAAACACCACAAAGGCCTAGTTTCAGAGTAGAAGCCGTGTTAGTGTCTATCAGCAAAAAGAAAAGGAGGACTTGTGGCACCTTAGAGACTAACAAATGTATTTGAGCAGAAGCTTTCATGAGCTACAGTTCACTTCATCGGATGCAAAGGCCTAGTAGCTGTTTGGTTAGTCTCATGACCCAACACATCTTTTCGTGCATAAATTCCTGGAGAGGCTTGAGGCTAACTATGTTGCACAGCCATAAAGTCAAATAATCTTTAGGATTAAATAATAAGGATCGTCACATGTGATTGTCTGCCATAATAATAATAATAGAGGCAAAATGGGTGAGATAATATCTTTTCTTGGACCAACTTCTGTTGGTGAAAGAGACAAAGCTCCCAGAGAGCTCTGCTTCAGGTCTGGGAAAGGTACTCAGAGTGTCCCAGCTAAATGCAAGGTGGAACAGATGGTTAAACATAAAGAATGAACACTTGTTGCAAGAAACCATTCAGAATGACGTGGGCCTATCCTGGGACCAACATGGGCACAACAACACTGCAGGTAATACTGATAGTTATTAATAATTAAAAGGCCTGATGATCTTTGGGTCAGCAATGCCACACTGGTACTGTCCTGCAGGCATCTTGGCGTCATAATCTTTGGGAAAGCAACAACAGACTTCATCCTTCAGATATGAATCCAGCACCACAACATCACTGTATTATACACATGTAAAAATGATACTACTTAAGCTTACATCACCCCACACAGAAATGGCATTGGGGGCCTTATATCTGATCGTCTTTGAGTTAACAGCATCACTTAAAAAAAAAAAATTAAGCAGGGGAGGGATAGCTCAGTGGTTTGAGCATTGGCCTGCTAAACCTAGGGTTGCGAGTTCAATCCTTGAGGGGGCTATTTAGGGATCTGGGGGAAAAATTGGGGAATGGTCCTGCTTTGAGCAGGGCGTTCGAGTAGATAACCTCCTGAGGACCCTTCCAACCTGATATTCTACGATTTTTCTCCAGGTCTTTCTAAGGGCTGGTAATCCATGGGTTGGCACTGCAACTGCTCTTTAGATATAAATCTCAATATTCTTTGGACTATCAACACCTCACAGAACCTGCTGTGCAGATGTAAGGCCTAATATAATTTTGGGGCTAACCACCTCAAAGAGGGAATACCCTACAGGCATAAATCCTATGTCCTGGGACTAGCAACAGCACATTAACCTTGTATGATTGGCAGGGGACCTGATATATCGTGTTCACTGGAGCTTTACCCCTTCCATTTCAACCCAGTTACAGACGTTTTGAGGCCCTCCCTGAGCTTGAGGCCTTGGTACAATTGTTCTCCCTCCCTGCCCACCTACATCAGCCTTGACCATATGTCATGTATTTTCCTGCATTCTGTCATGTATTAGGCTTTGCGTGGGGTACTGCCTCCTAGTGGCTGCTTGCAGACTGACATTGATTGTGTCAGTCATCAGCATCACTGGGATTGTCTGCACAAAGACTGACGCCACTTTATCTAATAACATAGGCGTAGCCTAGGAAATTTCCTACCTTGTAATCTGTGGCCAAATTGCAGTGCACCAAAGGGCCAGAGAATGGAGCTACACTGACTGACACCAGCTGAGGATCTGGCCCAGGCCGTGCAGCGTAAGCCCGTGCCTGACAGTCCTGGTCTAGCCATGGCACGGAGGAACTTTATTGCCGGCACAAAGATTCTTAAGTTTGGGGAGAGTCTTGACATTCAAAGAGTGACAACAGGCTTAAGGCATAGTACAATCTGTGCTGGCAACCAGAAATAGATTAAGGTCTCCTGGGGCCCTAAGCCAGAGCCAGTGGGGGAGGCCCCAGCACCAAAAACAATGGCTCTGTCCCACCCCTTCCTCCTAAAGTCCCACCCATGGTCCCATCCCATTCTGCACCTTCTGCCTGAGGCCCCTCCCATGTCCCCGCCCTATTCTGCCCCTTCCTCCATGGCTCTGCCCCCTGCTGGCTCCTTTCTGCTTCAGCCCCAAGACCTGAGAAGCTCTCTGCCCCAACCACAGCCTCAGGGCCACCACAGGTAGTGAGCACTCCTCCAGCCCTGGGGCAATGGTGGGGGCAGACTTTTCCAGGTGCCTTAAATTGGCTGGGACCCCTAGGCATGGGTCACGCGGTAATCTGTCACTGCTGGCAACAACAAAGTCATTGCATTGCAGTGTTATGTCTTAGTAGTATTGGACTTGCAACACTGAAGACATTCCATGCTGTGTAGTTCAAAGATGTAATCTTAGGCTCACAAGACCATATAGCCTAGATGGAAGAATTCATATTGATAGGCAATTAAAAACTAAATATACCATCATCATTATTCATAGTTACTAGAGAAATAACTCATGGATTAATTTACCCTTTGGACTCATTTCTTCTGTCCTTTTTATCTTGTTATCGAGTGAACACTTATATTAGCATTTCTGATGGTGCCTAATGATATTTTTGTGTTTCAAAGAAATCTACAAATAATTATATGTTTAACATATTGGTTTAATTTGTCCAATAAGTGTACAAAATTTGAGGTCATATCCAATTTTTATGCATGTAGAGAATGAAAAAACTGATACCAACAAAATGTCGAAATAAATTCTTACTATTTTTGTAGCAACACATTAATGTATTAATATTGATATTTGTTACTATCTTGCAGTACTGTGTTGTAAGATGGTTCTTCTCGGGAAAGGTTCCTGCCATTATTGTACATCAAAATATTTCTGTTAAAGGGCCTGATCTTAATCCCATTTAAGTCAGTAGCAAAGCTCCCATAGAATTTAAATAGGGGAGGATTGGATGCCTTTCTTGGATGGTGCTAAACTTTTTGTAATGTCCTATTATCTGGTTTTTGTATGATTCGTATATAATGAAATATAACTTGGTATTTGAACTGTCTTGTCCTAATACTTATAATTTGTGATATTAAAATGGTAAAAAAGAAATTTCCCCTCTCTGGTTTCTCTACATGATCACAATAATGAATAGCTATTAAATGAATACTTAATCACTTCACTCTTTGGACCCAAATTTGCTCTCTGCTCTTAACTCCCTTTCATTTAAGTGTGATCATTTCCAGAATAAGATACAGTGGTTGACTTAAAATGTTCCTTTTGGTTGAATCAGTGTTATCAGTTTAAGCAGTAATATCCCAATTAAATTGTAAGGTCTATCTCCCAAACCATTACTCTCTCTGGAAATGGAAGGAACTTTTCCGGTGTTCCTATTGCACTAGTTCATGTGAGACTCAGGTCTGATATATTTCCCTGTGGAACTTACTATCATAAGATATCATTGAGGCACAATTTTAAAAAGGAAGGGGTATTTTATGGTTAAAACAATATCCAGATTTATAATAAAGGTTAAAAAAAAATACGAGGAGTATTTTTGGCATCTTCAAAACTAACAAATTTATTTGGGCATAAGCTTTCAGGGACAGATATAAAGCATATTCATTAGAGGAGAAACCAACCTCTAACCAGTGGGTGTTAGGAAGAAACTTTCTAAAAACAAGTTATCACATTGCGAGAGGGATGGGCAACGAGAAGAAGGTTATCCTGACCCGATAGATATTTTGTGGATGTTCTCGCCAAAATATAGGTAATGGCCCCTGCTATGAGCCATCAAAGCAGGCAAGGGCATGTGATCAGCTCATATGACACTGGTCTCCATCTTGTGCCTGTACTTTTCCACTAACTGTGCTGGGGGCCTTGTTTGGGACAATGAAGTTCCTCCACACTTCAGAAGCTGTAAAAGGGGGAAGTGGCATCATCACTTTGCTTCACTCCCCCCACAACTGAACACCTGGAAAGATGGCTAGAGGACAAAGACTTTGACTGGGGAAGTAGCCCCAGGCAGGAAAGGAGGAATTCCAGCTGGTGTGTGGAAGATTGGTGAGCTGTTTGTTCCATCACGGTGAGACACTGCTTGATTCAAATGCTGTCTAGATTTTTGAACTTAGAATGTGATTTTGTTTTATTTCTTAGGCAATCTACTTTGATCTGTACCTTATTACTTATAATCATTTCAAATCTGTCTTTTGGTAGTTAATAAACCTGTTTTATGTTTTTTACCTAAAACAGTGTGTTGTTTGAAGTGGAAAGGGAAATCTGCTGGTGCATTGTCCTCTCCACATTGAGGTAGGGTGGATGGGGTAATAACTTACACTGGTCAGGCTTCTGACCAGGGCAGGACAATACAGGGCTGGGGTCCTAGGCTGGGGAGCAAGAGGGAACTGACTGAAGCCTATTGTTGGTTCATAGCAACTGGCAAAAGCATTCATGTAACTCAGCTGGGTGTGTCCCTGCCTGTGAGTGTTTGTGTCGGTGCAAGACCTGTTGCATTATTACAATATGGAAGGGAGCTCGGGTTGGTAAGACAGAGAGCTTAGCGGTGCCCCAGTTCCAGGTTACACCCCGGGAACGCCTGTCACAATCATGCCTCAGGGATTAGCGACCCCAGTGCTCCAGAAGAAGCAGGATAAACTCTGATGCTGATAGCAACTGGATGCTGATGGAACTGCTTTGGAGGCAGGATGCAAATGTGTTCCTGTTTGATATAGGTCTAAAAAACTGGAGTTCTATCTCTCGGCCCATCATCTTTTGTTTTCTTTGAACATCTTCTACCCTTTCTAATTTTGTATTGATTTTTCCTCGTTTGAGTAAATCAATTAATTTTTTTTGGTATTTTATTCAGTTGAAATGTAAGGAATTATATGCTGATGCTAACCAACTTGGGATTTAGTTTTCACACAGCTGAGTGGGAAAAAACAGTCATGTTTAAAGAGTGCTGATATGTTTTCCCTCAAATCTTCTCTTTTTAGAAAATGAACGAATGATGTTTTGTTTTAAACTTGTACAGAATGTTTTGAGTGAACATTCTTACGTTTTCTGGGCAAAAAAGGATCACCTCTGAAGCTTCTTCCTGCAAAATCCCATAAGAACAGAAGAAACATAAGAATGACCATATTGGGTAAGACCAGTGGTCCATCTAGCCCAGTATTCTGTCTTCTGACAGTGGCCAATGCCAGGTGCTTCAGTGGGAATGTACAGAACAGGTAATCATTAAGGGATCCATCCCGTCGCCCATCCCTCTCTCAATGTGACTGATTTTCCATTGCCTTGCAGCCTGTATAGTCTTGTACACCTTTGCATCATAAGGCCCTGATCCAAAGCCCACTGAAGTCAGTGGAAAGATTCCTATTTACTTCAGCAGAGTTTGAATCAGCACTTCATATGGCACAGTTGTTCGTGACAGCAGAAGATGCTCATCAGTGCAGAATCAGGCACCTTGGAACTAGAACTGGTAAAAACAGAAATGTAAAACAATTTGATTCAACATTTCAAAGTTTGGGTTTGAAGGTTTCAATACACACAAGGATAATATGAGGTGCAAGTGGCCTGTTAACACCCCCCAGTCACACGGAGGAAAGGGGGTGGGAAGACCCACCTCAGCTCCTGTCATAAATATAAAGGGAAGGGTAACCACCTTTCTGTATACAGTACTATAAAATCCCTCCTGGCCAGAGGCACAAAATCCTCTTACCTGTAAAGGGTTAAGAAGCTCAAGTTACGTGGCTGGCACCTGACCAAAATGACCAATAAGGGGATAAGATACTTTCTAATCTGGCGGGGGGGCAGATGGGGGGAGGATTTGTTCTGTCTGTTCCGTGTGGCTCTTGATGGAGTCAGATCAAGAAAGCAAGCAGTTCAACTCCAATAGAATTAGTAAGCACGAGCAAGGGGATGCATTAGATTATCTTTTGTTTTGGCTTCTGATTGTCTCTGTGTTGAGAGGAAGATGTATTCCTGGTTATGTTTTTTTTTACTTTTTGTAACTTTAAGGTTTTGCCTAGAGGAAAATCCTCTGTGTTTTGAATCTTATTGCCCTGTGAGATTATCTTCCATTCTAATTTTTTGGAGGTGCTTCTTTTACCTTTTTTCTTTCCAATAAAGTTCTGGTTTTTTTTTAAGAATCTGATTTTTTTTTTTTTAGTGTCCTAAAAAACCCAAGGTTGGTCTGTGGTCATCTTGTTTATACTCAAGCCTCCCCAGGAAAGGGGGTGTAGGGTTTGGGGGATATTAGGGGAAAGATAGGGCTCCAAGTGGCCATCCCTAAATGTTTGTTGAATCACTTGGTGATGGCAGCATTTACCTAATCCAAGGTACAAGGGATAATTTGTGCCTTGGGGAAGTTTTGGGGGGTCTTTCATGCGGGTCCCCACATCTGTACCCTAGAGTTCAGAGTGGGGAGGGAACCCTGGCAGCTCCTCAAGTTACTGTGCTCTGACACTTCCCTCAATCAACTCCTTCTCTATAACTATGGCAGCTCCGTGCAACTCATCTCCATCCTCATTATCCTCATCTCTTACATTTTCATAGTCATCTCTGTCCTGAGGTTTTTGCTCAGTGAATCTCTTGATTAACCTGGTAAAGAGTCACCAGTGAGGAACTGCAGAACAACAAGGGGACTGGCTAAGCCAATGAGACAAAATGTCCTATAGCAACAGACATGATTACAAAACAGATGTAAGGGATAATTAAGTTGTCATGGGATAGGAGAAAAGATCCTTTCATGGATTGAGAACTGGTTAAAAGACAGGTAACAAAGGGTAGGAATAAATGGTAAATTTTCAAAATGGAGAGGGGTAACTGGTGGTGTTCCCCCAGGGTCCTTCTGAGGACCAGTTCTCGTCATCTTATTCATAAAAGATCTGGAGAAAGGCGTAAACAGTGAGGTGGCAAAGTTTGCAGATGATACTAAACTGCTCAAGATAGTTAAGCCAAAAACAGACTGTGAAGAACTTCAAAAAGAATTCACAAAACTTGGGCAACAAAATGGCAAATGAACTGTAATGTGGATAAATGTGAAGTAATGCACAATGGAAAAAAAGCCCCAACTATACATACAATATGATGGGGGCTAATTTAGCTACAGCTAATCAGGAAAAAGATCTCAAGTCATCGTGGATTGTTCTCTGAAGAAGTCCACACAGTGTGCAGCAGGAGTCAAAAAAACAAACAGGATGTTAGGAATCATTAAAAAGGGATAGAGAATAAGATGGAGAATATCTTTTTGCACTTATATAAATCCATTGTATGCCCACATCTTGAATACTATGTACAGATGTGGTCTTCTCATCTCAAAAAAGATACACTGGCATTAGAAAATGTTAAAAGAAGGGCAACTAAAATTATAAGGGGTTTGGAACAGGTCCCATATGAGGAGAGATTAAAGGGCCTAGAACTTTTCAGCTCGGAAAAGAGGAGACTAAGGGGGGATATGATAGAGGAATATAAATTCATGAGTGGTGTGGAGAAAGTGAATAAGGAAAAGTTATTTACTTATTCCCATAACACAAGAACTAGGGGCCACCAAATGAAATTAATGGGCAGCAGGTTTAAAACAAATAAAAGGAAGTTCTTCTTCACACACCACACAATCAACCTGTGGAACTCCTTGCCTGAGGAGGTTTTGAAGGCTAGGATTATAACAGGGTTTAAAAGAGAACTGGATAAATTCATGGAGGTTAAGTCCATTAATGGCTATTAGCCAGGATGGGTAAGGAATGGTGTCGCTAGCCTCTGTTTGTCAGAGGGTGGAGATAGATGACAGGAGAGTGATCACTTGATCATAGCCTCTTAGGTTCAGTTCCTCTGGGGCACCTGGCATTGGCCACTGTTGGTAGACAGGATACTGGGCTGGATGGACCTTTGGTCTGACTCAGTTTGGCCATTAATGTTCTTATAATGGGACATGCATGAGTTTTGGTTTGGGGTATTAAATCTGACCCGATGTGTATTTATTTAAAGATTTAGGGTCACAGGATAGCAGATTCTTTTGGGTAGGAAAGGAATCATTTCATCCATCTCTCCCTGATCCATGGAGGGCAGATGGTCTGCTGGACTCGGACTCAGCAGACCTGGGTTCATTCTTCTCCTCTGTCAGAAAAGGACAAATCACTTAAATTGCCCCACTGGTCAGTACCACCTTTACAGTGATATCAAAAATATTAAAAAAGTCTCTCTCCTCACTCTGATGAGATGCAGAATTGAAGCAGTGAGATAATTGCTGTGCAGTGTGGGTGGGGGATAAAGCGTAAGAATTTTAAGAAAGACAGTAGTGGGGATAGGGAATGGTGGAAGGTTTTGAGGCTGAGACAAGGTGCCTTTCCCCTTTGCATCACCAATTCCAATCCAGGGAGGCGGTCAAGATCCATGAGCCCAGAAAGATGATGGGTCTTGAAATGGGATACGATTGTTTTCAGCTTTAGGTCACAGATCCTTTTTTCCCACACCCTGTTCAGCGAATGGAACCAACATGCCATGCACGGAAACAGCACCACAGGGAAAGCCAAGAACATTATCTCAGCAGCAGAGCAGATGCTGCGATCCATTTTAACTGACTGCACCTCATTCCACAGCTTTTTGATTCTTCTAGAAAGCGGGACAGAACATGAGAAAGATGAGTGTTTATTTATCTGTAACTTTATTATAAAATATTACGGTTGCTCCCGGAAGGACTGAAAGAAGGAAATGAAACGAGTTATGGCAATAAATAAATGTGTGGTGATATATACCATTTGTGGTCAATTTGAATAAATTAATAAAGAAGGATGATAGGGAGGAAATGGTGTTCATCTGGCTTATTCAAACCTTTCACTGCATGCAGGCAACAGTCCTCAATCGTCAGAAAAACTGGAACATTTGTAGCTGATTTCTGAGTGTATTAAGCTTAGCCTTGAGTGATTTGTTTTATTTTGCTTTGTTCTGTCTGTTATTACTTAAAAACACTTAAATCCTACTTTTTATACTTAATAAAATCACTTTGGTTTATTTATAAACTTAGTGTAAGTAATTGTTACCAGGGGCGGAGGGGGATTCTGGGGAGGGGGGGCAAACAGCTGTACATATCTCTCTTGCAGTGATATAGAGGGCAAGCATTTTTCATTTTATCATGTACAAGCTCTATAAAGAGTAAAGCAGATTTATTTGGGGGTTTAGATCCCATTGGGAGCTGGGTATCTGTGTACTGGAGACAGGTGTTGTGCTGAGCTGGTTTCAGTCTAGATCTGCAGCTTTGGGGACATCACCCAGAGCCTAGCTCTGTGTTGCAGCTTGCTCGTGTGTCTGGCTCAACAAGACAGGGTTCTGGAGGCCCAGGCTGGAAGGGAAAATGGGCTCAGAGGTCATTTCAGCACATGAGGTGACAGTTCCAATGAGGGTCTCTGTGACCGAACCCGGCACACTATGCACTTGGGTTTCCTCCATTTCCTGTGACGCTTCCCATGTTTTGTCCACTGATTTCAGTTGCGGCCTACAGACATTTTTGCAATACAAAGAAATTAATAATAATAACAATATAATAATGAACAAAACTACCACGGGCTCTCTGAAATTATTTTCTAATGGACTGGGAATTAAATTCACCTGTTTCCACTCCCCACCACTAAACCAGTACTGAATGAAACAGATTCAAGAATTGGTTAGCAGTTTATACATTGCTTTCCTCAGGGCGTCCTTCACCTCCGTGTTCCTCAGGCTGTAGATGAAGGGGTTCAACATGGGGATCACCAGGGTGTAAAACACTGAGGCCAATTTGTCTATATCCATGGAATAGCTGGAGGTGGGACGTAAATACATGAAGAGGAGGGTGCCATAGAACAGGACCACAGCGGTCAAGTGGAAAGTGCAGGTGGAGAAGGCTTTGTGTCGGCCCTCGGCAGAGCGGATCTGCAGGATGGTGGAGGTGATATAGACATAGGAGAGGAGGACAGTCACAAAGCTGGTCATTATAATGCAGCACGTGAAAGTAAACATCACAATCTCATTGATGCGGGTGTCAGAACAGGAGAGTGCCAACAGTGGGGGGATGTCACAGAAGAAATGACTGATGATGTTGGAGCTGCAGAATGACAGGCGAAATGTAAAACACGTGTTTAACATTGAATCCACCACCCCTACAGCGTACACCCCAGCCACCAGCTGTTTACAGAGCTGCCTGGACAAGGTGACCGTATAGAGCAGCGGGTTACAGATGGCCACATAACGGTCATATGCCATCACAGCCAGCAAGAGGCACTCAACATCTGCAAAAACGATACAGAGATACATTTGCACAGTGCAGGCAGTGAAAGAAATGTTTTTCCTCTCCGCTAAGAAATTCATCTGCATCTTAGGGGAAATTATCGAGGAAAGGCAGAGGTCACAGAAAGACAAATTCCTGAGGAAAAAGTACATGGGGGTGTGGAGTCGGGGATCAATCGTGATTAACAAGATCATTCCCCCATTCCCCAAAAGGGTGATACCATAAATCAGTAGGAACACCCCAAACAGGGGAACCTGCAGCTCCGGACGATCTGTCAGTCCTGAGAGAATGAACTCAGTCACCTCCGAGTGATTTCCCTCTTCCATCTCCTCTCAACAGAGAACAGGCTGCTCCAGAGATGTGAGCAGGTGGATGGTGCGGAAAACCTGTCCCTTCTCTGTAATCGTGTAAGTGAAGATAAATGGAGATCAGTTTCTTAATGGACATCAGTACCCACTCAGGGAAGGGCTTAGTCCACAGATCCAGATGTTCACAGCTGGTCATTCCAGGTGTTCGATAAAATGCACATGCTGTGCAAATACAATGACAGGCAGGTTAATCATGCTCCCCCACACAAACACTCCTGTTCACTAATCAGAACAGAAAACAGTGATTTGTGACTCTGCTGTGAGAGAATCCATCTGAAGAGATGATTCCTTCTCAAAAGAAGGGGTGAGAGTAAAGGAGTGTCACTCTTTCTACCCTCTTTGGGCAAGGGGAGCTCTGTGGCTTGGCATGTTGGTTTGGGGTAAAGCTGCTCACTGTGCTAATTAAGCTTTTGGGCATTTACTTGAGACTGTACGAAAACCCAGAGACATAATGGGAAGCCCTGCCTTCAGTGAAGATGTAATTGTCTATTTTTTCCAAACAAGGAGGTCGCTCCTTCAGCCAAAGGGGTAAGAGCTGTGACTAAGGCTTTAAGTGCTGGACGTTTTCAATTTTATACCTGCTGATCCCCATGGTGTCTGAGTGTGTGCGTGTTGCTGTAATTCAGGATGATAGCACCTACCTGCTGAGAAGAGAGAGAGAGAGATGTGGTGGCGTTTCTCCAACGACAGAAACTGCCAGATGGGAGCATTCAGGAAATTTTATACTGAGATATGTGATCTATGGGACATGATTGCTGAAGCAACTGGGAATCCCTGAGCTCAGAGAGACACAACACCTATTAATACGTTCAGTGAACCAAAGCTACACTCAGTTAATTGGTGCCCTGGTGATTAATTTGACCTTCTCTTTCTACTGTGTTACTCAATGATGTAATTTCTACCAGAGTTAGAGTATGAGGTTAGGGGTATATTTTATACTGCTGCTATACTTCTGCAGTTCACAAAACTACCCTCTTGCATGCATATTATCTGCACACAGAGCTCAGCTGTAAGATGCTAAATAAATCTATGAGTCAACAGAAATAGTCATTCTCTCATCTTAATATTAATACAATTTTGATAATGTATGTGAAGTTATAAGATGACACTGTATCTTGTTATTAATACATGTTCCAAACTGAGGCTTGCAAACTGGTCTGTCTCAAACAAAGAAATGTGTGCTCTGCTTAATTTTGTATCTAAACAATAACCGGAGTCATCAAGCAGGAAGGGAAACAAAGGAAGCCCAAAAAGGTGAGGAAAAAGCAGCAGGGAACATCCTTCTACACAGAGGACTATAAAAAGAAGGGGCAGACATACCAAGGAATCAGTTGCTCTCTCTCTCTCAGCCCATTGATTCACTGCATCTGAAGGGATAAAGGAAGCAGCCATTGGGCAGGGGGTGTGTCCTGACCTAAGAAATTAGGTCAGTAAGAGTGCTGAGAGCATGTGGTGAGGAAACATTTGCTTTGAATTTCACATCATTTGTTAACTTAGGCACAAGTTCCATTCTAGCTTTATTTTTCTTGTAACCATGTCTGTCTTCTATGCCTTCTCATTTGCACTCACTTAAAATCTATCTTTGTGTTCAATGAACTTTGTTTTATTGTTTTATCTAATCCAGTGTGTTTCAGTACAAATGTCTGAGAGTTGTATGCATATTCGTGCTGATAAAGAAATAATGGACAATGTAACTTGTCTTGTCCAGGAGAGGACTGGGGAGCACAGGACATACATTTTGGGAGGGAAATCAAAGAATGGGGAGTGTGTTGGGGTCACCCTGCAGAAAAACCAATGGTGGTGAGAGCCTGAGTGTAACCCAACTATTCCTGGTCATGCTGCAGTTACACACACATGCTCAGAGTGTGATTTGCATGCTAGATGGTGGTTTGTGAGTGGCCCAGATAGAAGACAATTCACCAAGTCATTGCAAGGTTGCAGGCAGGTGTGACACAGCTCCTGATTAGTCTGGGTTGGACCCTGGTATATCAAAGCCACCACTTAGAAAATATCCCAATAACACCAAAGGTGTGGTACTGACTGACAGTCATGTTTGATTGACAGAAAAGGGTGAGGACACCATACGGATGGGCCCATGCACTGATCCATAGCTGCAGATGGACAAGGAGATTGTGATCATCACCTCCGCCCAAGGAGATCCATGGCAGGCCCAGTGATGACTCTTCCCTTCTTTACTACGGTAGGAGAAATTATCGCCCACAGATGTGCAGGCTTGGCTGGTATTATCAGTGCTCTGGGGCATGTCAGTGCCCCCTTCTCCTAAGTGGTGCCAACCTGTGAGGCATTGCAGTGTTGATTGCATTAGGGGGGAAAATTGATAATCCAAGTCACTGATATTCTTTGCTATAATCTGTGGGGGAGGGGTTACAAAGAATGTATGCAAAGTCCTGCTTCCCTGAACACCAGTAGAAACTACCAACAATCTCTGTATTCAGAAACTCCCAACTCTTTCACTCCAGGTCTGTGCTCAGGAAACACTATGCCCCTACTTCCTCTAGGAGTCATGCTCATAAATCCTCCACCTGCCTTCTCTGCCTCCTGTGACCCGGAGGTGCTTGGGGAAGTCCTCACTGAAAATGCCAAGGTCAGGGCAGGCTGCAAAAAGGAGGATATTCCCCAAACTGATGGTTAACACTCAAGATCTCTGCAGGTTTCAGAGTACCAGTCATGTTAGTCTGTATGAGCAAAAAGAAAAGGAGTACTTGTGGCACCTTAGAGACTAACAAATTTATTTGACCATAAGCTTTCGTGAGCTACAGCATCCAATGAAGTGAGCTTTAGCTCACAAAAGCTTATCCTCAAATAAATTTGTTACTCTGTAAGTTGCCACAAGTACTCCTTTTCTTTTTGCAGATCTCTGCAGATGCTGCAATAAAGTATCTCTAAGTAGGCCAGCTCCCTCCCAATTCTTGTGTTAATTTTATTTAGTTCCTATAACTTATAGTCCGTGAAAGAGAGTGTGACGTTGCACCCCATAATTGTTTATGGAAATATGCTTATGGTTGTAAATATGACAAAAGTGGAATATGTTTTATGCTAGATATGCCATGTAACATATCTCTGCAAAGCTTATGATCTACAGGATATATTCATCCCATTTGGATGCATGTATCATTTTTGTACTCAAAGTTATGAATATTGGCTTTATCCCCAAGGAGATGCCTGAAAGAAACTGGACCAAAGGACAGTAACTACAGGGGTTTGAGTGATTGCTGGACGCAGACTAGGATGAAGTCTAGTCTGTTAAAGAGGCTTATTGGAACATATCTGAGGGTGAGCTTTACCTATATTTGGTTTTTTCCTGTATGAAGCTTAGACTTGCATGTTTTAATTTTATTTTATTTTATTTGGTAATTTACTTTGTTCTGTAAAGGCAAAGGACCGGGAATTTCAATTGAAGATCAAAGAAGCTGAGGCAACTGTGCACAGAAGGGCTAAGAAAGCTGAGGCAGCCACTTACAATGAGCCCTGAAGTTAAGAGACAGACAAATACAGGCCCAGATTGAGGCCCAGAAGCATGAACTAGCTGTTGTTGAGTGGAAGAGACAAAACCCTCCAGGAGCTGCCCCACTTCCCCAGATATACACAAAAGGAAATGACTATGTCCATGGTATGATGAATCCAATGACACTGCTGAATATCTCCTCACCTTTGAGAGACTGTGCATCCTCCATACAATTCCTGACAATCAAAAATTACCACATTGGTAGCAAAATTGACTGGAAGACCTCTCAACGTATTCAATAAGATGCGTATTGATGATGCTTCAAACTATGGTAAATTTAAGGAACTGGGTTTGAAACTGTCAAGGTTCCTTCCCCACTCTGAACTCTAGGGTACAGATGTGGGGACCTGCATGAAAACCTCCTAAGCTTATTTTACCAGTTTAGGTTAAAACTTCCCCAAGGTACAAACTATTTTACCCTTTGCCCCTGGACTTCCACTGCCACCACCAAACTTTATCTGGGTTCCTGAGAAAACGTAGTTTGGACACATCTTTCCCCCCAAAATCCTCCCAACCCTTGCACCCCACTTTCTGGGGAAGGTTTGGTAAAATTCCTCACCAATTTGCATAGGTGACCACAGACCCAAACCCTTGGATCTTAGAACAATGAAAAAACATTCAGTTTCCTTACAAGAAGGCTTTTAATAGAAGTAAAAAAGAATCACCTGTGTAAAATCAGGATGGTAAATACCTTACAGGGTAATTAGATTCAAACTATAGAGAATCTCTCTAGGCAAAACCTTAAGTTACAAAAAACACACATTTCAGAGTAACAGCCGTGTTAGTCTGTATTCGCAAAAATAAAAGGAGTACTTGTGGCACCTTAGAGACTAACCAATTTATTTGAGCATGAGCTTTCATGAGCTACAGCTCACTTCATTGGATGCATACTGTGGAAGCTGCAGAAGACATTATATACACACAGAGACCATGAAACAAGACCTCCTCCCACCCCACTGTCCTGCTGGTAATAGCTTATCTAAAGTGACCACTCTCCCTACAATGTGCATGTCATTGTAGGGAGAGTGGTCACTTTGGATAATCTATTACCAGCAGGAGAGTGAGTTTGCGTGTGTGGTTTTTGGAGGGGGGTGAGGGGGTGACAGAACCTCGATTTGTTCAGGAAATGGCCCACCTTGATTATTATACACATTGTGAAGAGAGTGGTCACTTTGGATGGGCTATTACCAGCAGGAGAGTGAGTTTGTGGGGGGGGTGGGGTGGAGGGTGAGAAAACCTGGATTTGTGCTGGAAATGGCCCAACTTGATGATCACTTTAGATAAGTTATTACCAGCAGGAGAGTGAGTTTGTGTGTGTATGGGGGTGGGGGTGAGAAAATCTGGATTTGTGTTGGAAATGGCCCACCTTGATTATCATACACATTGTGAAGAGAGTTGTCACTTTGGATGGGCTATTACCAGCAGGAGAGTGAGTTTGTGTGTGTGGTTTTTCGAGGGGGGTGAGGGAGTGAGAGAACCTGGATTTGTGCAGGAAATTGCCCACCTTGATTATCATACACATTGTGAAGAGAGTTGTCACTTTGGATGGGCTATTACCAGCAGGAGAGTGAGTTTGTGGGGGGGGGGGGCGGAGGGTGAGAAAACCTGGATTTGTGCTGGAAATGGCCCAACTTGATGATCACTTTAGATAAGCTATTACCAGCAGCAGAGTGGGGTGGGAGGAGGTATTGTTTCATGGTCTCTGTGTGTATATAATGTCTGCTGCAGATTCCACAGTATGCATCAGATGAAGTGAGCTGTAGCTCACGAAAGCTCATGCTCAAATAAATTGGTTAGTCTCTAAGGTGCCACAAGTACTCCTTTTCTTTTTGTGAAAAAAAACACACAGACAGGAAGAGTCATTCTATTCAGCACAGCTCTTTTCTCAGCCATTTAAAGAAATCATAATCTAACACATACCTAGCTAGATTACTTACTAAATTCTAAGACTCCATTCCTGCTCTGTCCCCAGCAAATGCATCACACAGACAGACACAGACCCTTTGTTTTTCCCCCTCCTCCCAGCTTTTGAAAGTATCTTGTCTTCTCATTGGTCATTTTGGTCAGGTGCCAGCAAGGTGAGCTTTAGCTTCTTAACCCTTTACAGGTAAGAAGATTTGTTTTCTCTGGCCAGGAGGGATTTCAAAAGGGTTTACCCTTCCCTTTATATTTATGACAGAAACAGTTTCAGATTGCACCTGAAACCTACAGGATTAAATTCAGGAGTCTTAAGCGGCGATCTGGATTGAGTAATGTGGCTTATGTAAATGAAATGTGAGATTTGTTAGATAAGTGGGTGAGGGGAAAAGACATTACAAGCTTGGAGGAAATGTGTGATTTGGTTACTCAGGAACAATTCCTGAATATGTGCAGTGATGATGTAAAACAGTATTTGTGGGACAAAAAGGTGGATGCAGTGAGTGGATTGGCTGAGGTTGCAGACACTTTTGAGCTGTCGCAACCTGCAGTTAAACAGAAACCAGGGGCAGAGGGACACAGGGTTGGAGGAAGCAGAATCACTGTTTTACATCAGGAAAAGAGGAGGTAGGGTGTTCACCTCCCCATCCCCCTGTTAGTCGTCCCAAGTCTCCTGTATGCGCAGAGGAGCCCAAGAGGTGCTCGGATTGTGAGTCCACTGAGCACCTGAGAAATAAATGTCCTTTGCTGAGTGGGAACAGGCAGCAGGTAACACATAAACTGCTGCTTCTCAGAGTCAGGCTGTTGCCTTTTTCCACACAGGATTTGTAATGGGGGCTTCTACACAACCGAGCAGTGAGCACATGCATGCTGTTAAACTGACTGGGAAAGTTCTCCTGGGATTGAGGGACACGGATGCAGACTTTTCTGTGGTCAAGAGGGACCTGATCCAGGAGAAGGATTTGTTGCCAGGGAAAATGGCAGAATTGGAACTGGTGGGAGGTTAGAAAGTCCTTGCCCCTTTAGGTACACATGGAAACTGGTGGAGGTTCTGCCCACTTTTTGTAGGGGAGCTTCTTCCCCAGAGGAGAGTGAAAAATCTGCATTTAAAATGCCAGACCCCTCTCTTGTGAATCAGGTTTTAAGGAAAGACTGAGGATCAGATCTCCTGGAGGGGAGCGCCCACCCAGCTGACCTGTTGGGAGCAGAAAGTGGGGCAAATGAGGCGATCTTACCGATCCAAAGCACTCCATTAAAGAATGTTATTCCTGTTACCCTTATTAAAAATAACACTCTCTCTTCAAGGCTGGTGGGAGAAAAACTCTGCACTTGGGAAGCTTCACAAGAGGGAGCGTCCGACGGCAGGCATGGTTGCAATGCCCCTTTCCTTGCCAAAGCCTCAAACACAGGCCTGAATTAAAAGCCTTCTCCAAAGAGGCAGGAGAATCTGCACCAGAGCCGCTACCAAGGTACACAAAGGAACTGGGAAATGCAATAGACACTTGTCAAGGTTCCTCCCCAACTCTGAACTCTAGGGTACAGATGTGGGGACCTGCATGAAAAACCTCCTAAGCTTATCTTTACCAGCTTAGGTCAAAACTTCCCCAAGGTACAAAATATTCCACCTGTTGTCCTTGGACTGGCCGCTACTACCACCAAACTAGTACTGGTTACTGGGGAAGAGCTGTTTGGACGCGTCCTTCCCCCCAAAATACTTCCCAAAACCTTTCACCCCACTTCCTGGACAAGGTTTGGTAAAAAGCCTCACCAATTTGCATAGGTGACCACAGACCCAAACCCTTGGATCTGAGAACAATGAGCAATCCTCCCAACACTTGCACCCCCCCTTTCCTGAGAAATGTTGGATAAAAAGCCTCACCAATTTGCATAGGTGACCACAGACCCAAACCCTTGGATCTGAGAACAATGAAAAAGCATTCAGTTTTTTACAAGAAGACTTTTAATAAAAATAGAAGTAAATAGAAATGAAGAAATCCCCCCTGTAAAATCAGGATGGTAGATATCTTACAGGGTAATTAGATTCAAAAACATAGAGAACCCCTCTAGGCAAAACCTTAAGTTACAAAAAAGATACACAGACAGAAATAGTTGTTCTATTCAGCACAATTCTTTTCTCAGCCATTTAAAGAAATCATAATCTAACACATACCTAGCTAGATTACTTACTAGAAGTTCTAAGACTCCATTCCTGGTCTATCCCCGGCCAAGACCAGCATATAAACAGACACACAGACCCTTTGTTTCTCTCCCTCCTCCCAGCTTTTGAAAGTATCTTATCTCCTCATTGGTCATTTTGGTCAGGTGCCAGCGAGGTTACCTTTAGCTTCTTAACCCTTTACAGGTGAGAGGAGCTTTCCCCTGGCCAGGAGGGATTTCAAAAGGGTTTACCCTTCCCTTTATATTTATGACAACACTCAACAAGCTAAATTGTGTGAACAAAGCCTGTCCGCTGAAGATTTCCTGTTAATCTTGATTCTTTTGCTACTTCATCTCTGGGTCAAGACAAAGGAGCTCATGCTAGTGGTAAATCCTTTAAACATGTGGGACACACCTGCTTTGTGGGAAAAAAAAAACACTTTTGTTCATGCTAGGGATGGTGGCAAGACAGTCCCACAAGTATGTTGCTTTTCAGCTTATACCTGTAAACAGGCTGGAAGCTTGGCACCGCAGCAAAAGCGTAACAGGCCTACGCTGCTGTGTGGAAGGGGAAAGTGAGGAACTCCGCCTCAAGGCTAAATGCCAAGACAACTCCACTTTAACAGATATTGCTTTCTGCATTCTGTTAGCAATACTATACCCCAACTTGTTTTCAGGCATCCGGGGACCAGGAACCCCAAACCTTGCTAGAACACCAATGAATGACCTCCTACGGTTTAAAGGTACTAAAAGGGGTTGTGACCTGAAACCAACAGGGATTTTACAGGTACTGCCTCTGCCATGGACAGTGTCCAAGTCTTTGGCAGTATGTTCAGGAGGAGGGTGTGACGTTACACCCCATAATGCTTTCTAGAAATATGCTCATGAGTGTAACTATGACATAACTGGAATATGTTTTGTGCTACATAGGCCATGTAACATATCTCTACAAAGGTTAAGATCTACTGGATATATTCCTTCTATTTGTATGTATCTATCATTTTTGTAGTTGGAGTTATGAATATTGGCTGTGTACTTGCTTGATTTTAAGTAGCCTAGTAGAGCATTTGGTCAGCTTCTGCAGTAAGGAATGTGCAAGTTAAGTGCCCCATTGGAAGTTGAGCATCTGAGTGTTAAAGGCAGGAACATTTCTTAAGCTGCTTCCAGGAAAACCAACAGCTGTTAGGGGACATGGTTCAGACCTGGGTCTGGGTTTGCAGCAGGCTAGCGGTTCTGGCTCAAACCAGGCAGGGCACTGAAGTCCCAAGCTGCCAGGGCAGGAAAGCAGGGGCAGAAGGAGTCTCAGCACATAAGTTGGCAGGTTCTAAGGAGGTTTCTGTGATCAAACCCATCACAGGTGGGTGCTCAGCGCTCTCTGAAAGGCCAGTCCTTTTGAGGTGCTTCAAGCTAGGTACCCAAAATCACTATTCGCTTTTGAAAAGCTTGACTCCACTGAGCAGCTTCACTCTTCTAGCCTTCATCCCCCACCTCAGACCCAAACCAATAAAGGGAGTGAGTGCTAATGGGAATCAAACTCGTATTAGCTTTCTTTAAACATCACTGTTTTTCCCCATTCAGCCAAGTGAAAGCTAGATCCCTGGCTGGTCTGTGTCAGCATAACTGTATTGATGCCAATGGACCAGGTGTAAATAAGAAATGCCCTATTCAAGTTAATTGCCCAGATCTCCTGCTAATGTACATTGGCCACAAACACTATGTAATTCAAAGGGGCCAGATCCCCAGCTGGCATAAATCAGCTTTGATCCACTGAAGTCAGTGGGCCAGATCCTTAGGTGGTGTGAAGCAAAGAAGCCCCATTGAAGTCTCTACACCAGATTCTTTGCTGGTGTAACTGACATCGGTCATTTGGAGCTTCTGGGTGGTGTAAATTGGAGTGGTCCCATTGCAGTCAACAGGCCGGAGCCACTGCGGGTGTGACTCCTGTGCCAATTTGCACCCGCCGAGGATCTGAGCGAAGGATCACCAATGCACAGCCTCCTTTGGGTAACTTCTATACTATGTCCATAGGAATCAGAGCCGGCCGACAATGGCACTTTTATTCATTAAAACTCTCACAAATTGTGGGTTTGGTATTTGATCAGCTTGAGGCCAGGTGTATGCTGAAAACTTTTTGCCAGTATTGCGATGTGGGTGAGGCGCGTGATTTTTTATTTTAAACAATGTTTCTGTACCAGCAAAATCCATCGGGCTTGTCTAGACTTGGACTGTTACAGGGGCACCTCTGTAGCGCCTCAGTGTAGAGGCTATCGGTGCTGACGGGAGGTGTTCTCTTGTCTGCAGAGGTAATCTGCCTCCTTGAGAGGTGCTAGCTAGTGCTGCCTACTTGGGGACTGAGGTTGGCTTGACTATGCCGCTTGGGGTGTGATGTTTCCACAATTATGGCACATAGTTTTGATGCAGGAAATGTTTTCTAGGCCTGGGGATTTGTGCACAGCTAAGTTTCTAGGGGAGTAGTTGCCAGATAATGGTCACATTGTCCTTGCTTGAATGTGCAGGGTTAAGGAGACAGTGCAAGGAAAGTGTCCACCGTTGTGCCCCTGAACAGATACCATGCACGACTGCATTCTCTTTGCTTTCCTGAGTCCAAGCATCGCTCCCTGTTAATCCCCTTTTGGCTGCGAGCTATCCCCCAAAAGGGGGGAAGAAGCCGGCGGTAGATAGGGTCATGTTACCCCTTCCTCTTAGAAGGCAGCAGAGATGACTGGACCTGGATGGGAGGAGGTGCTATTCCCTATGGGCCTTCGGTAAGTCCCACCGAAGTTAATAGGTCTGTTGATTTCATGTCTGGGCCCCACTAATTTCAATGTGAATTAGGCACCTAAATACCTTTTAGCAACTGGTTTTAATTTTTTTTTATTCCAATCTGAATTCATCCAAGCAGTTCTGAACACAAAGACTTCTCTTTGCATTATTTTTAAACAGGAAATTAAGTTTGTACACGAGTCCATAGATTTTTAAGGCCAGAAGAGGTCATGATTATCAGATAGTCTCATATCCTGCATGCCACAGGTCAGAATATTCCAATCATTCCTGCAGCGCAGGGAATTATTCTATCCTAGGGGAGAGCCTGTTTCGTAACCTGTGGCTGTGATAGCAGTTTCAGTTTAAAACATGTTTATTCTGTCCGTATTCTTTCGCTGTTTCCCCATGGTATTAAGGTGCATCCAATCAAGATGTGTCTGTCCTGGTCTCCAAGGTCTGGGCAGAAGGTGTGTGGGCTACAGAGAGAGAGGTGGATATGTAGGTCTGACATTAGTAGAATTAATAGTAATATTTGACTGATACTAATATTGTCCCTGAAACAACAGTTTTGAATTTCATATGTGCAGTTCTGCAGTTACAAATCAAATAATTAGTTTCTGTCTCTGTATAGTCCCTCATAGGGAATTCTCTGCTGGTAATTTCTTTAATTCCCCTGTGAGGAACAAGGTAATGCACTTTGGAGATTATGTGTGCTGGTTCAAAATAATCACCCTGGCTCTGGCAAGAAAACAAAAATGCAAATTCCAGGGAGGTTACACTTCCAGGACCTGAGGCAATCAATTTAGTGTCATTGACCCATCTCTCCAGAAACGGTCTTAGCTTCTGACCATTTTAATAAGCTCTCGGTGGACATGATGATGAAAAAGTTTGTGCCTGCCAAACTGAGATTGCGTAACTTGGCAAGCAAGTTTGGAAGTGTGGTTAAAGTGGGTCCACTGTGCATCATTAAAATCTGAATGTGTTTCAAAGATATTGCAAACATTCATTGAAATTAGCAGCTCCCAGAGATAAATGACCAAACTTGATAATTGCTGTCCTAACTTTGGGGATTCTGAGAGGCTTCTTCAACCAAAAGAGTCCTGTCGAAAGAAAAGCAGGATTTATACAAAGACAGCGAGGAGTACTCATGGCACTTTAGAGATGAATACATTTATCTGGGCATAAGATTTCATGGGCTAAAACTCACATCTTTAGATGCATGGAGTGGAAAAAAACAGTAAGCTGGTACATAGACCCAGTCCATGAAAAGATGGGAGTTGCCTCACCAAGTGGAGGGTCAGTGCTAATGAGACAATTCAGTTGAAGTAGAAGTGGGCAAATCTCAACAGTAGAATACCAAGGGAGAAAAAATTAGTTTTGAAGTGGCAATGGGGCCAATGTAGACAGAGTGGTCCATTTCAAACTATTGACAAGAAGGTGTGAGTAACAGTAGGGGGAAATTAGTTTTTATAGTGACCCATCCACTCTCGGTCTTTATTCAGGCCTAATTTGATGGTGTCGACTTTGCAAATTAATTCCAGTTCTGCAGTTTCTCACTGGAGTCTGTTTTTGAAGCCGGGACAGTGGGTGGGGGGTAATAGGAGCTGATATAAGAAAAAGACCCCAAAATCTGGACTGTCCCTAAAAAATCGGGACATCTGCTTACCCTACTGGTCCACCAAGGGAATCCATTCTAGGCCCCCAGCTCCTCAGCCAACACCTCTCTTGGACGGAGATCTGTATCTCTCCTCCAAGTAACTCGGGATTTTCCAGTTCACTGCCTACATTGTGATATCCCCTGTAAATCAGTCTTCCTAAACAGGCCAGCTTCTGTGCTTTGCTTTCCCATCAAAGATTATGAACAGTGTAATTGACAGCAGTTATAAATTACTACACAGACCTTGATAAGCTGGCACATGTATTCTGAAGGTGAAATTATTACAGAGAAAACATATTAAAAACAATAAGAGAACCTACACACCTGCTAATAAGCTTACCCAAAATCACCTCCCAAATCCAGCAGGGGCTCTGGCAGGAGTCAGTCTTTCAAACCACACTTAGGGGGTTTTCCCTGTGACTACAAGTTCATAAGAGCCTCAGCTCAGAACTCCCGCCCCTGTGAATAGGTCAGTCTATCCTTTGTACAGCTTGGGACACTGATCTTGTGACTCTGGGAACAGGTAGTCAGCAGAAAAAGGCCCACTCTTCAGGCCATAGCTTCAGTAAGCTGGGTTTTTGCATAACTGGAGGTGGGAAATTTGTCTTCACCTCTCCTTAGATATTTGCCATGAAATCCACTTCACATGTATTCTCCTAAAAGACCATTCTTGTCTGTCAATATGGCACTTTGATCATCCAGGCCCACATTAATGCATGAGCTTTGTAGTTAATACAACGGACTCCAAAGATATTTCACCTTAATTCAATATCCTTGGAAAACATCTGTCACAACCACACAAGGACTACTTGAAGCCTAATCATCTCTGGATGCGTAATGCCGTGCAGGCATATGGCCTAATAATACTTGGGTGAGCAACACCACACAGGTACGGCTTTTCAGGCTGGTGACTTCATACACTTTAGGAGAGCAACATGTCACAGGCCCTGCCTGGCAGTTATGAGGGGCCTAATCATTTTTAAGTGAGGAATGCTATACAAGTATTGACATACAGATTTGTGGCCTAGTAATCTTTAGGTCCGTTATACCTCACAGATGCTTCCATCAAGGCTCAAGGCCTAATAATATTTAGGAGAGGCACACCACATAGGTAACACATAGGCTACTGTCCTAAGGGAAATAAAATGAAACAAAAAGTCATGTCAGAACACAAAATCAAAAGTTTCCCTGTCCAATGCCACCAAAACACTTCATTTCAATTATTTCTTTTTCTTTATGAGTCTCCTTCCGCCCACCCGCGCCAAAATAAATATCTTCCCATGGAAATGATAGTGTTGACTAAATGAATTTTTTTTTGGTAAAAAACCATTCCATTGGAAAATTTATGATCCGATCTACTAACAATCCGTAGGTAAGCCATACCTCCTGGGCACTGCCCTACAGGCTTGTAGTCTAATAACATGTAGGTAAGCATATATATCCAAATCTGCTGTGCAGGTGTAATGAGCCATGAGGGCATCTTGATTATCTACAAAGACTCACGATGAGGTCTTCGGCACAGAAAAAACAGGTCAACATAAGAATGGCCAGACTGGGTCAGACCAAAGGTCCATCTAGCCCAGTCTCCTGTCTTCCAACAGTGGCCAATGCCGGGTGCCCCAGAGGAAATGAACAGAACAGGTCATCTCAAGTGTTCCATCTCCTGTCACCCATTCCCAGCTTCTGGCAAACAGAGGGTTCGGGATGCCATTTCTGCCCATCGTGGCATCATTCCTGCCCATCCTCAGGTCCATACTATCTGAGCTGAATGAGATTCCTTTTAACTTTAATACATGGCTTGACTGCTACAGCTCCCCAGTCATGCTGCTGGAAGGTCGTACATTCGTGCATGTGTGTGCGTACACACACACACACACACACACGAAGCCAGTGTAATACAGAGGCATAGGGCCTAGTAATTGTTCAGTTACGAACACCACATAATTACTGTGTCTCTTATTCACTGAGAGCATTTTGAGAGTCGGCACCACTGTGCGGTAAGTGAACCTAAGGTTCATAAAGCTTCAAGCCTCTAGGGGAGTACCTGTGTGGTGTCGCTCACCTAAAAATTATTAGGCCTCAGGATACACAAAAGAAATGGCATGAGTGAAGGAACCAGCAGAGGCTGTCCAGAAGACTTTAGACCTGATGGTCTCCAGGCTAGCAACAGTATGGATTCTCCTGTACGTTTAAAACCTAGTTTTTTGACAAGTACATGTCGCAGGCACAAATAACCCTGAAAGAACAATGATCTTTGGCCCAGAAGCATCACACAGGTACAGCCATGTAGGCCTCATTCCTAATATTTCTGGGGCTAGCAACCCCACACAGAACCTGCTGGCCAGACAGACAACCTAACAATTCCTGGGCTAGAGACACCTCCCAAACCCTGCCCTGCAGTCATTAGCCTTCGTCACCTTGGAGCCATTGATACCACAAAGACACCGATGGGCAGGTGTAATGAGTCTTTCCTGTGAAAGAAGGACTCACACGTTCAACAAAGATCAAACCGAAGACATCCAAAGATGCTTTTAGCTAAATGAAAGAAATATGCTTTTACCGTGGTTGGGAACTGTCACTATCAGATGCACTAATTCAGTGTATTTCACAAGCATCTGTTTTAATCTTCAAGCTACCAACATCACACAAAGACACTGCCCAGGAAGGAAAAGGTTTAATAACCTTCGAAATAGTGGCACAACAGAGCAAACATCGGGCTTTATAACCTTAAAGTTAGCAACACACCACAAGATGGCCCTGTATTCAAAATTCTTATGTCTTTAGGCTAGAAACACCACAAAGGCCTAGTAGCCTCATGACCCAACACATCTTTTCTTGCATAAATTCCTGGAGAGGCTTGATGCTAACTATGTTGCACAGGCATAAAGTCAAATAATATTTAGGATTAACTAATAAGGATCGTCCCATGTGATCGTCTGCCGTAATAATAATAGAGGCAAGATGGGTGAGATAATATCTTTTCTTGGACCAACATCTGTTGGTGAAAGAGACAAAGCTCCCAGAGAGCACTTCTTCAGGTCTGGGAAAGATACTCAGAATGTCCCAGCTAAATGCAAGTTGGAACAGATTGTTAAACATAAAGAATGAACACTTGTTGCAAGAAACCATTCAGAATGAAGTGGGCATATCCTGGGACCAACATGGGCACAACAGCACTGCAGATAATACTGATAGTTAGTAATAATTAAAAGGCCTGATGCTCTTTGGGTCAGCAATGCCAAAATGGTACCGTCCTGTAGGCATCTGGGCGTCATAATCTTTGGGAAAGCAACAGAACAGACTTCATCCTTCAGATATGAATCCAGCACCACATCATCACTGTATTATACACATATAAAAATGACACTACTTAAGCTTACATCACCCCACACAGAAATCACATTGGAGGCCTTATATCTGAATTAACAGTCTTTGAATTATCAACATCACTGATTTTTCTGCAGGTCTTTCTAAGGGCTGGTAATCCATGGGTTGGCAATGCAACTGCTCTGTCGATATAAATCTCAATATTCTTTAGACTATCAGCACCTCACAGAACCTGCTGTGCAGATGTAAGGCCTAATATACTTTTGGGGTAACCATCTCAAAGAGAGAATACCCATCGAGCATAAATCCTATGTCTTGGGACTAGCAACAGCACATTAACCTTGCATTGTTGGCAGGGGACCTCATATATCATGTTCACTGCAGCTCTACCCCTTCCATTTCACCCCAGTTACAGATGTTTTGAGGCCCTCCCTGAGCTTGGGGCCTTGGTACAATTGTTCTTCCTTCCTGCCAACCAACATCAGCTCTGACCATATGTCATGTGTTTTCCTGCATTCTGTCATGTATTAGGCTTTGCGTGGGGTACTGCCTCCTAGTGGCTGCTCACAGACTGACATTAATTGTGTCAGTCATCAGCATCACTGGGATTGTCTGCACTAAGACGGGCCCCACTTTTCGCTAATAACACAGGCGCTGCCTGGGAAATTTCCTACCTTGTAATCTGTGGCCAAATTGCAGTGCACCAAAGGGCCAGAGATTGGATCTACACTGATTGATACCAGCTGAGGATCTAGCCCAGCCAGTGCAGCGTAAGCCCATGCCTGACAGTCCTGGTCTAGCCACAGAACGGAGGAACTTTATTGCCGGCACAAAGATTCTCAAGTTTTGGGAGAGTCATGACATTCAAACAGTGACAACAGGCTTAAGGCATAGTACAATCTGTGCTGGCACCAGAAATGGATTAAGGTCTCCCAGGGCCCTAGGCCAGAGCAAGTGGGGGAGGCCCCAGCACCGGAAACAATGGCTCCGCCCCACCCCTTCCTCCTAAAGTCCCACTCATGGTCCTACCCCATTCTGCTCCTTCTCCCTGAGGCTCCTCCAATGTCCCCGCCCTATTCTGCCCCTTCCTCCACAGCCCTGCCCCCTTCTGGCTCCTTTCTACCCCAGCCCCGCTTCAGCCCCGAGAACTGAGAAGCTCTCTGCCCCAACCACAGCCACAGGGCCAGCACAAGCAGTGAGAGCTCCTCCAGCCGTGGGGCGGTGGTGGGGGCAGATTTTCCAGGGGCCTAAAATTGTCTGGGGCACCTAGGCATGAGCCATGCGGTAATCCCTCACTGCTGGCAACAGCAAAGTCATTGCATTGCAGTGTAATGTCTCAGTAATATAGGGCTTGCAGCACTGAAGAAATTCCATGCTGTGTAGTTCAAAGATGTAATCCTTGGGCTCACAAGACCATATAGCCGGGTTCAAAGAATTCATATTGATAGGAAATTAATAACTAAATATACCATCATCATTATTCATAGTTACTAGAGAAATGACTCATGGATTAATTCACCCTTTGGACTCATTTCTTCTGTCTTTTTTATCTTGTTATCGAGTGAACACTTATATTAGCATTTCTGATGGTGCCTAATAATATTTTTGTGTTTCAAAGAAATCTACAAATAATTATATGTTTAACATATTGGTTTAATTTGTCATATAAACGTACAAAATTTGAGGTCATATCCAACTTTTATGCATGTGGAGAATGAAAAAACTGATACCAACAAAATGTCGAAATAAATTCTTACAATTTTTGTAGCAACACATTAATGTATTAATATTGGTATTTGTTATGATCTTGCAGTTCTGTGATGTAAGATGGTTCTTCTCGGGAAAGGTTCCTGCCGTTATTGTACATCAAAATATTTCTGTTAGAGGGTCTGATCTTAATCCCATTTAAGTCAGTAGCAAAGCTCCCAAAGAATTTAAATAGGGGAGGATTGGATGCCTATCTTGGATGGTGCCAAACTTGTTGTAATGTCCTATTATCTGGTTTTTGTATGATTCTTATATAATGAAATATAATGTGGTGTTTGAATAGTCTTGTCCTAATAATTACAATTTGTGATATTAAAATGGTTAAAAATAAAATTTCCCCTCTCTGGTTTCTCTCCATCATCACAATAATGAATAGCTATTAAATGAATACTTAATCACTTCACTCTTTGGACACAAAGTTGCTCTCTGCTCTTAACTCCCTTTCATTTAAGTGTGATCATTTCCAGAATAAGATACAGTGGTTGACTTAAAATATTCCTTTTGGATGTATCAGTATTATCAGTTTAAGCAGTAATATCCCAATTAAATTGTCAGGTCTATCTCCCAAACCATTACTCTCTCTGGAAATGGAAGGAACTTTTCCAGTGTTCCTATTGCACTAGTTCATGTGGGACTCAGGTCTGATACATTTCCCTGTGGAACTTACTATCATAAGATATCATTGAGGCAGGATTGAAAAAGGAAGGGACATTTTATGGATAAAAAATAATCCAGATTTATAATAAAGGTTAAAAAAATATGAGGAGTATTTTTGGCACCTTCAAGACTAACAAATTTATTTGGGCATAAGCTTTCAGGGACAGATATAAAGCATATTCATTAGAGCAGAAACCAACCTCTAACCCGTGGGCGTTAGGAAGAAACTTTCTACAAACAATTGTGAGAGGGATGGGCAACAAGAAGAAGGTTATCCTGACCCGGTAGATATTTTGTGGATGTTCTAGCCAGAATATAGGTAATGGCCCCTGCTATGAGTCATCAATGTGTGCAAGGGCATGTGAACAGCTCATATGACACTGGTCTCCATCTTGTGCCTGTACTTTTCCACGAACTGTCCTGGGTGCTTTGTTTGGGACAATGAAGTTCCTCCACACTTCAGAAGCTGTAAAAGGGGGAAGTGACATCATCACTTGGCTTCACTCCCCCCACAGCTGGAAACCTGGAAAGATGGCTAGAGGACAAAGACTTTGACTGGGGAAGTGGCCCCAGGCGGGAAACGAGGAATTCCATCCTGTGTGGAAGATTGGTGAGCTGTTTGTCCCATCACGGTGAGACACTGATTGATTCGAATCCTCTCTAGGTTATAGAACGTAGATTGTGATTTTGTTTTATTTCTTATGTAATCTACTTTAATCTGTACACTTATTACTTATAATCACTTAAAATCTATCTTTCAGTAGTTAATAAACCTGTTTTATGTTTTTTACCTAAAACAGTGTGTTGTTTGAAGTGGAAAGGGAAATCTGCTAAGGAACAGGAGGAGCTGGTGCATTGTCCTCTCCACATTGAGGTAGGGTGGATGGGGTAATAACTTACACTGGTCAGGCTTCTGACCAGGGCAGGACAATACTGGTCTGGGATCCTAGACTGGAGAGCAAGAGGGAACTGACTGAAGCTTATTGTTGGTTCGTAGCAGCTGGCAAAAGCATTCATGTAACTCAGCTGGGTGTGTCCCTGCCTGTGACTGTTTGTGTCGGTGCAAGACCAGTTGCATTATTACAATATGAAAGGAAGCTCGGTTGGTAAGACAGAGAGCTTAGCGGTGCCCCAGTTCCAGGTTGCACCCCGGGAACGCCTGTCACAATCATGCCTCAGGGATTAGGGACCCCAGTGCTAATAAAGAAGCAGGATAATCCACAGTATGCATCCGATGAAGTGAGCTGTAGCTCACAAAAGCTTATGCTCAAATAAATTGGTTAGTCTTTGAGGTGCCACAAGTACTCCTTTTCTTTTTGCAAATACAGACTAACACAGCTGTTACTCTGAAACAAGGATAATCTCTGATGCTGATAGCAACTGGATGCTGATGGAAATGCTTTGGAGGCAGAATGCAAATGTGTTCCTGTTTTATATAGGTCTGAAACATTGGAGTTCTATCTATCTGCCAATCATCTTTTGTTTTCTTTTAACATCTTCTACCCTTTCTAATTTTGGGTTGATTTTTTCTTGTTTGAGTAAAACTTTTTTTTTTTTTTTTTTGTATTTTATTCGGTTGAAAGGTCAGGAATTATATGCTGATGCAGACCAATTTGGGATTTAGTTTTCACACAGCTGAATGGGGAAAAACAGTCATGTTTAAAGAGTGCTGATAGGGGGAAAACATATCTTCTCTTTTTGAAAACGAGTGCATGATGTTTTGTTTTAAACTTGTACAGAATGTTTTGAGTGAACATTCTTACGTTTTCAGGGCAAAAAAGGATCACCTCTGAAGCTTGTTCCTGCAAAATCCCATAAGAACAGAATAAACATAAGAATGACCATATTGGGTAAGACCAGTGGTCCATCTAGCCCAGTATTCTGTCTTCTGACAGTGGCCAATGCCAAGTGCTTCAGTGGGAATGTACAGAACAGGTAATCATTAAGGGATCCATCCCGTTGCCCATCCCTCTCTCAATGTGACTGATTTTCCATTGTTTTGCAGCTTGTATAGTCTTGTACACCTTTGCATCATAAGGCCCTGATCCAAAGCCCACTGAAGTTAATGGAAAGATTCCTGTTTACTTCAGCAGAGTTTGAATCAGCACTTCATATGGCACAGTTGTTCGAGACAGCAGAAGATGCTCAGCAGTGCAGAATCAGGCACCTTGGAACTAGAACTGGTAAAAACAGAAATGTAAAACAATTTGATTCAACATTTCAAAGTTTGGGTTTGTAGATTTCAATACACACTCGTTTTAAATGTTTGGCAAGTTATTTTTCTTTTAACTGTTTCCGTTTTCCTGCTTTCCTCTTTTCTTCAGCCCTCTTCTTAAATTAAAAAGGAAAGACAAAGGGGGTGGAGAGAAGGGGGGAAAAAGAAGAAAACAGGAAACAGTCAAAGAAAAAATACTGGCAAGCAATACTGAAAAAAGATACCATTGAACATTTTGAAAGTGGACACATTTTTAGTGAAAATTATTAGTTTAGGAATATAAAATGGCTATTTTTGACTAAAAAAGATTTTCATCTTTAAAAATGTCTGCCACCTCTAATGGCAAACTTTTTTCCACCAAGAATGAGTCGGAGAGAGAGAAAAGTTTCCTACCAAATTCTGCTCACATGAAAACAGTCTTCCTGCAAACAGTAGAGTGATGAGCCAAACTTCGTCAAGCCACATAAGATCTTTGCCTCCCCACCCTTACCGCTTTTTGGTTAGTCCACATAATAAATTAAGAAATCTACAGCAGAGGCCAACAAAGAGGGGCAATATTTGAGTTTAAAGTGTAGATGGTCCTACTTTTAGGACCTACTCCGACACAGCCAAAGAAAATGGGAGCTTGACCATTGACTTCAATGGGTGCTGGATCTAGTCTCTAATGCAGTAGATCCTGAGTCAATCTCTGTGTATGGCCCATGTCAGACGACTGCAGTATTGCCAACCCCCAAACCTTCAGAAAGCATGACACAGGTCCTCCAAACTCATAGGATTAAGGAAGACATACAAATAGTTGGGTTCTTTTTGTTGGCCTTCTGGTTTTTGAGCCTTTGGGCGGCACGTAGGTCATGTTTCCAAGTTTTTCTTTGTAATCATGAGCACCAGACAATTAATTGTCTTGAAATGAAAGCTGAGATTCACCTGACTCTAGGCGCTGGATCTTTAAGGAAAGCACCATATGTCATGAGGTAGGCAATAAATTCATGGCAGTTGGCAAAACTGTGAGTTGTCGCACATCCATGACTACCGAGATGTTAGTAACTTCTTGTATTTGCTCTTTATTCTTTTTAAAAATGTACCCTGGGCATGAAACTAGAGATTTACATGTTTAGAAGGTGTCAGTCTATTCTTTCTTGAGCTACTGAAACCCAGAAGAAGGTTGGAAAAACAGATCTGTTTTTTATTTTGAATATTTTAATTTTTAAAGCCTAAGTAGCAAAAAGGTATGCCAAGAGAATGCCGCACCTCCTCCTTGTCAGCTCCGCCACCTCCTCAGCTGTGCCATTCTTACCCTGTCTAACCATGTAAAGGCCAGGAACAGTACAGCTGTAAAACTCTCTGGTGTGTATCTTTTCCCCACTCATGCCAAGCACTGGCAATCTCTGAAAACTGACTGTGTAAAAATGTCACCTGCCTACACCACAGACCTGCTCCCTGTCTGCATTACAGTCACGTCTTCTATCTTCAGTGAGAGAAATCAGTTTTTACTGCTGATTATTTCTGTTAGCTCTGGAGAACTGACACTGAGGAGAGAGAAGGAGCTGGGCACTTTCCAATCTTATGCATCACCAGTAAACTTGTTTCTTCAGGTCCAATCGATTACTTCTGTGCAAACCGACTGATGGTGCTGTGACTGGAGAGGTGTCACTGAGGGCCCAGTTTGGCTAGTGAAGATGATGCATGAGGTGGACAATGCCCCATTTAACTCTCAGAGAGCAGGCAAAGTTTTCAAAAAACTCCCAGGTTAGCAGTGAGATATGATCTGAGCATACTTGGTGTAGATACTAGTGAGAGACAATAAACACTGACAGCCATAATGCCATTTTTACTAAGTGACTTTTCAAAGAGCTCACTACATCTTAAAGTGAACATGATGTGAGTGACAGGTGTCTGACAAACAGCTCTGAAGACTGAAGACTGCTCTCAATCACCCACATCAGCCACACTGTGGGCAGCTACAATAAAGAATTACACGCCAGCCAGTTCCAACTAATGTGCCTCAATGCTGACCTAGAAGCAACATCTCCAGGGGATGATAGGAGCATTCAGTCTCTGCAGCCTAGTCACTCTTTGCTTTCTCTGCTGAATTTGTCAACAAGGTACCAATAAGCACTAATTGCAATGGTGGAATTTGTGTTGGGGGCAGAGGTGGTCTAATATTTTTCATCAAAATTATTTTTCATGAAATATTAGGCTTTCAGCTAAATGGATTTTTTTTTTGTCACCTGAAACCTGAATTCCTGAGAGCCCAAATATTTTTGGATTTGATTTGAAAACTAAAATACTTCAATTCTGAAATGCTGCCAGGGTACCCCATGAGTAGCCCCAATAACTCATGCTCCAATTCTCCTTGATGAGCCCCATTCCCCAGCCAGACTTTACCTCCCATGTTGCACTGGGGCCATGTATCTGTAATGATACACCGCCTCCCCTCACCAAGAAGGGAGACCATAGTGCATCGTGGAACAGGTAGGCCAACCAGGGAGTGCGGCCTGGAGAGAAAAGTGGGAGCAAGAGCCTCTTGAACTACAACTCCCATGAGGCACTGCAACAGCATTTCCATGTCAAAACATTTCAGTGTACAGCCAGAATATGACAAATGATGATTTTTCAATGAAAATTTGAAATTTTCAGTGGGAAAACAAATTCCCAACCAGCTCTAGATGTGGCCATCTATCATGCTAGAATATGCAGTGAGGTACCCAACTCATTGCACAAAGGCCATCAATCAGATTTAAGATTAATCACAATTTCTGATCACTGTCACCTGAGCTTTCACCCTGATGTCTTGAGTGGAAAAGAAGCAAAACTCATTCCCAAGAGTTACTCTGCCCTCCCCCTTCAGCCTCTTGGGTGGTTTATTTTCCGAGAAAAGTCACTCAAAACCTATAGCTGGGTTTGATTTTAGTGTTCCCATTTAGCATCCTGCCCTGCAGGATGTGCAGCTCTGAGCATCTGTGTTTCCTTTTGAAATTTGAACGTGTATTTAAACCAGTCTGTTCCTGGGCTGCCCTGTTTAATTGCTTCGTACAACTAGGAGATTAGGAGGTTTGGGCTTTGAGGAGGTCTCCTTTCTGGTTCCAGAGTTCCCAGTGCAATATAAATGTTACTGCACCATCAGAAAATGAATTGTTCCCCAGCTCATGGAATCCTAGAACTGGAAGGGACCTCGAGAGGCCATCAAGTCCAGTCACCATGTTTCACGGGACTCTGATCTTTACATACTTATGCCCCAAAACCAGCTACTCACTGAGCCAAGACCAGGTGGCCTCAGTGTTCTACACGGTGGTGATCCCCATGCTGAACCCCTGATCTACAGCCTGAGGAACAAGGAGATGAAGGACACACAGGGGACATCACTGGGGAGGGGAAGTGGTTTCAAGATGAATGCATTTTCTTGTCATTTTAATAACCAACAACAAACCTATTCATCTCCTCTCTTTATTGTTTCGCAAAAATGTGGTTGAGGTGGCTGCTCTCTCTAGCACTTGCTCTTTCCATAGGTGATGTAAATAATAACCACATCTCGTAGAAATGCTCACTTAAAGGTTGGCATGAAATCACTGACCTTAAAATAGTTTTAGAGACCCATATCTGCTCACTTTAACAGTCTGTAAGACTCTCCAATTCAACGGTGATGTGCCCTGTATAAGAATGTAGATAGGTAGACAGAGAGGCAGACAGATAGTTTCAGATGTACAGGTCACAGAATGATCATTTTGTAAGCCTCAGAGAAGAAACATTTGTACTTTACATTCTGATATCAGCCAAGCCATACAGGAGGATGGCATAGAGTAAATGAACTTAATGTGCTTTTGAAGAAGGAAAACAATGTACAGCTACATATACCATTAGTGTAATAACCACACAACAAACACTGAGCTCAACAGCCCCTGGCTTCTCTTTCCCCAAACATATATTGCTATTACAGTGTTGCATTGTTATTGCGACATTAAACCCAGGCTATAACTACTACAAAAATGATCATGACTTACAAAGAGAGGCTAAGGGAAGTGGGGTTATTTAGTCTGCAGGAGAGAAGAGTGAGGTGGGATTTAATAGCAACCTTCAACTACCTGAAGGGGGGTCCCAAAGAGGATGGAGCTCGGCTGTTCTCAGTGGTGGCAGATGACAGAACAAGGAGCAATGGTCTCAAGTTGCAGTGGGAAAGGTCTAGGTTGGATATTAGGAAACACTATTTCACTAGGAGGGTGGTGAAGCACTGGAATGGGTTACCTTGGGAGGTGGTGAAATCTCCATCCTTAGAGGTTTTGAAGACCCAGCTTGACAAAGCCGTGGCTGGGATGATTTAGTTGGGGTTGGTCCTGCTTTTAGCAGGGTGTTGGACTAGATGACCTCTTGAGGTCTCTTCCAACCCAAATCTTTTACGATTCTATGTTGGTAGCAGAAGCTCTCCCACCGACACAACTACTGTCACTTATGGAGGTGGTTTTATTCGGCCAACAGGAGAGCTTTCTCACATCAGCACAGAGCAGCTACATGACTGATCATACAGTGGCACAGCTGCATTAGTACATCTGTGCTGCTGTAAGCTCTCTAGTGTAGACATGACCTTAGCCATTGAGAGCAAAGGGATGCTGGTACAATAACTGACCAGAACTGTACAGAGACAAGGTGGAGGAGGTAATAGCTTTTCTTGGAACAACTTTTGTTGCTGACAGAGATAAGTTTTTGAGCTGACACAGAGCTCTTCTTCAGGTCTGGGCAACTAACTCAGAATATCACAGGTAAATACAAGGTGGAACAGTTTGTTTAGTGTATGTAGTTCAACTCATATTTCAAGGGACAATTCAAGGTGCAAGTGGCCTGTTAACACCCCCCAGTCATAGGGAGGTAAGGGGGTGGGAAGACCCACCTTGGCTCCTGTCATAATTATAAAGGGAAGGGTAAACGCCTTTCTGTATACAATAATATAAAATCCCTCTTGGCCAGAGGCACAAAATCCTCTTACTGGTAAAGGGTTAAGAAGCTCAGTTAACATGGCTGGCACCTGACCAAAATGACCAAGGGGAAAAGGGGACAAGATCATAGAATCATAGAATATCAGGGTTGGAAGGGACCTCAGGAGGTCATCTAGTCCAACCCCCTGCTCAAAGCAGGACCCAACCCCCTGCTCAAGGCAAGACCAATCCCCAACTAAATCATCCCAGCCAGGGCTTTGCCAAGCCTGACCTTAAAAACTTCTAAGGAAGGAGATTCCACCACCTCGCTAGGTAACACATTCCAGTGTTTCACCACCCTCTTAGTGAAAAAGTTTTTCCTAATATCCAACCTAAACCTCGCCCATTGCAACTTGAGAGCATTACTCCTCATTCTGTCATCTGTTACAGCTGAGAACAGTCTAGATCCATCCTCTTTGGAACCCCCTTTCAGGCAGTTGAAAGCAGCTATTCACATCCCCCTTCATTCTTCTCTTCTGCAGATACTTTCAAATCTGGCTGTGTGGGGGGGGGAGCAGAGGCGGGGCAAGGATTTGTTCTGTCTGTTCCGTGTGGCTCTTGCGGGAGTCAGATCAAGAAAACAAGCAATTCAACTCCTATAGAATTAGTATGCACTAGCAAGGGGATGCATTAGATTATATTTTGTTTTGGCTTGTGATTTTCTCTGTGTTGAGAGGAAGTTGTATTCCTGGTTATTTTTTTTTCTTTTTGTAACTTTAAGGTTTTGCCAAGAGGAAAATCCTCTGTGTTTTGAATCTGATTGCCCTGTGAGATTATCTTCCATTCTAGTTTTACGGACATGCTTCTTTTACCTTTTTTCTTTCCAATACAGTTCTGTTTTTTTTAAGAATCTGATTGTTTTTTTTTTTTTTAGTGTCCTAAAAACCCAAGGTTGGTCTGTGGTCATCTTGTTTATTCTCAAGCCTCCCCAGGAGAGTGGGTGTAGGGCTAGGGGGGATATTATGGGGAAGATAGGGCTCCAAGAGGCCCTCCCTAAATGTTTGTTGAATCACTTGGTGGTGGCAGCGTTTACCTAATCCAAGGTACAAGGGAGAATTTGTGCCTTGGGGAAGTTTTAACCTAAGCTGGTAAAAATAAGCTTTGGGGGTCTTTCATGTGGGTCCCCACATCTGTATCTTAGAGTTCAGAGTGGGGAGGGAACCCTGACAGCTCCTCAAGTTCTTGAGCTCCGACACTTCCCTCAATCAACTCCTTCTCTATAACTATGGCAGCTCCGTGGAAATCAGACAAGGTGCCTTTCCCCTTTGCCTCACCAGTTCCAGTCCAGGGAGGAGGTCAAGATACGTGAGCCCAGAAAGATGATGGGTCTTGAAATGGGACACGGTTATTTTCAGCTTTCGGTCACAGATCTTTTTTTCCCACACCCTGTTCAGTGAATGGAACCAACATTCCATGTATGGAAACAGCACCACAGGGAGAGCCAAGGATGTTATCTCAGCAACAGAGCAGATGCTGCGATCCATTTTAACTGGCTGCATCTCTTTCCACAGCTTTTTCATTCTTCTAGAAAGCGGGCAGAACATGAGAAAGATGAGTGTTTATTTACCTGTAACTTTATTGTAAAATACTATGGTTGCTCCCAGAAAGACTGAAAGAAGGAAATGAAACGAGTTATGGAAATAAATAAATGTGTGGTGATATATACCATTTGTGGTCAATTTGAATAAATTAATAAAGAAGGATGATAGGGAGGAAATGGTGTTCATCTGGCTTATTCAAACCTTTCACTGCATGCAGGCAACAGTCCTCTATCCTCAGAGAAACTGGAACATTTGTAACTTATTTCTGAGTGTATTAAGCTCAGCCTGGAGGGTTTTGTTTCATTTTGCTTTGTTCTGTCTGTTATTACTTAAAAATACTTAAATCCTACTTTTTATGCTTAATAAAATCACTTTTGTTTATTTATAAACTCAGTGTAAGTAATTCTTACCTGGGGGTGGGGGTGGGGGTGGGGGCAAACAGCTATGCATATCTCTCTTCAAGGGATATAGAGGGCAAGCACTTATCATTTTATCCTGTATAAGCTTTATACAGAGTAAAACAGATTTATTTGGGGTTTCGACCCCATTGGGAGCTTGGTATCTGTGTACTACAGACAGGTGTCCTGTTGAGTTGGTTTCAGTCTACATCTGCAGTTTGGGGGACATGACCCAGGGCCTGGGTCTGTGTTGCAGCTGGCTCGTGTGTCTGGCTCAGCAAGACAGGGTTCTGGAGGCCCAGGCTGGAAGGAAAAATGGGCTCAGAGGTAATTTCAGCACATGAGGTGACAGTTCCAAGGAGGGTCTCTGTGACCGAACCCAGCACGCTATGCACTTGGGTTTCCTGCATTTCCTGTGATGCTTCCCGTGTATAGTCCACTGATCTCAGTTGGGGCCTGGAGACCGTGTTGGAATACAAACAAATTAATAATAATAACAATATAATAATGAACAAAACTACCACGGGCTCACCGAAATTATTTTGTACTGGGCTGGGAATTGAATTCACCTGTTTCCACTCCCCACCACTAAACCAGTACTGAATGAAACAGATTCAAGAATTGGTTAGCAGTTTATTCATTGCTTTCCTCAGGGTGTCCTTCACCTCCGCGTTCCTCAGGCTGTAGATGAGGGGGTTCAACATGGGGATCAGCAGCGTGTAAAACACTGAGGCCACTTTGTCTGTATCCATGGAATAGCTGGAGGTGGGACGTAAATACATGAAGAGGAGGGTGCCATAAAACAGGACCACAGCGGTCAAGTGGAAAGTGCAGGTGGAGAAGCCTTTGTGTCGGCCCTCGGCAGAGCGGATCTGCAGGATGGCGGAGGTGATATAGACATAGGAGAGGAGGACAGTCACAAAGCTGGTCATTATAATGCAGCACGTGAAAGTAAGCATCACAATCTCATTGATGCGGGTGTCAGAACAGGAGAGCGCCAACAGTGGGGGGATATCACAGAAGAAATGATTGATGATGTTGGAGCTGCAGAATGACAGCCGAAATGTACAACACGTGTGTATCATTGAATCCACCACCCCCACAGCGTACACCCCAGCTACCAGCTGTTTACAGAGCTGCCTGGACATGGTGACCGTATAGAGCAGTGGGTTACAGATGGCCACATAACGGTCATACGCCATCACAGCCAGCAAGAGGCACTCAGCATCTTCAAAAACGATGGTGAGATACATTTGCACAGCGCAGGCAGTGTAAGAAATGTTTTTCCTCTCAGCTAAGAAATTCAGCAGCATCTTAGGGGAAATTGTTGATGAAAGGCAAAGGTCACAGAAAGACAAATTCCTGAGGAAAAAGTACATGGGGGTGTGGAGTTGGGGATCAATCGTGATTAACAAGATCATCCCCCCATTCCCCAAAAGGGTGATACCATAAATCAGTAGGAACACCCCAAACAGGGGAACCTGCAGCTCCGGACGATCTGTCAGTCCTGAGAGAATGAACTCGGTCACCTCCGAGTGATTTCCCTCTTCCATCTCCTCTGAACAGAGATCAGGCTGCTACAGTGATGTGGGCAGGTGGATGATGTGGAAAACCTGTCCCTTCTCTGTAATGAAGTAAGTGAAGATAAATGGAGATCAGTTTCTCAATGGACATCAGTACCTGCTCAGGGAAGGGCTTAGTCCACAGATCCAGATGTTCACAGCTGGTCATTCCAGGTGTTCCATAGAATGCAGGCACTGTGCAAATACAATGACATGCAGGTTAATCATGACCCCCACACAAACACTCCTGTTCACTAATCCAAACAGAAAACAGTGATTTGTCACTCTGCTGTGAGAGAATCAGTCTGAAGAGATTATTCCTTATCTAAAGAAGGGGTGAGAGGAAAGGAGTGTTATTCTTTCCACCCTCTTTGGGCAAGGGGAGGTCTGTGGTTTGGCATGTCGGTTTGGCGTAAAGTTGCTCACTGTGCTAATTAAGCTTTTGGGCGTTTACTGGACCCTGTATGAAAACCCAGAGACAGAATGGGAAGTCATGGCTTCAGTGACTAGGTAATTGCCTATTATTTCCAACCCAGCAGGTTGCTCCTTTAGCTGAAGGGGTCGGAGTTGGAGCTGAGGTTTTTGGTGCTGGGGGTCTGGAATTCAATATCTGCTGATCCCCAGGGTGTCTGCGTGTGTGTGTGTCTGTAAGTCAGGACAATAGCACGTACGTGCTGAGAAGAGAGAGAGAGATGTGGTGGTGTTTTCCCATCAATAGAAATTGCCAGTTGGGAGCATTTGGGAAATTTTATACTGAGATATGTGATCTATGGGACACGATTCCTGAAGTAACTGGGAATACCTGAGCTCAGAGAGACATGACACCTAATTAATACGTTCAGTGAACCAAAGCTACCCTCAGTTAATTGGTGCCCTGGTGATTAATTTGACCTACTCTTTCTATTGTGTTATTAAATGATGTAATTTCTACCAGAATTACAGAGTATGAGGTTAGGGGTAGATTTTATACTGCTGTTTTCAGTGCAACCGGGTACTGTGTACAGCTGATCCACAAAGGGTTTTTTTGTTTGTTTGTTTTTTGTGGAGACCAAAATCTTTTTGGTGAAAACTTAATATTTTGACTCTGAAATACCATGGGGGTGCCTCAGATACCACACACCTCCAATCTCTTCCATGGGCCAGGCTCCTAGTCCGGACTGTGTCCCCCAGCATGCATGATGGTCTCTCCTCTTGCAGAACTGCCCTGGAACACCACCTGAGTCCCACAGCCATGGTTTACAGAGGAGGGGAGTTTGGTATGTTGATGGAAATCTGATAATTTCCAAGGAAAAGATTATTTCATGGAAAAAATAGTTGAATGGAAAATCCAATTTGCCATACAAAAAACTTCTCAAGAAAAATTTTCAAACAGCCTTAGCAACAAATTTGGAATCAAAGTAACAGAAAGTCAGATACAGGTGAAACGTACCAACTGCTCCCAGCTGTAGCTGATATCTTCCCAGTCATTTCTGGTTTCAGAATCACCTCATTGTCCTGGCCCCAATAGGTGGAATATAAAACCTGCAAGACATGTAAGAGTACTCCAGATTATCTAGCTATTTATAGAGTGTGAATCACCCAAGGTATCCTATGTCCTTCCCTTGCTAGGTTACTCCCCAAAGTAGGAAAGACAGGTTCACTCCTTTCTCTTGATGGAGACCACATGATGACCAGAGGAGCTCATTAGGAGACCACAGCATGCTATGGACTTCTGCAGTTCACAAAACTACCCTCTTGCATGCATATTATCTGCACACAGAGCTCAGCTGTAAGATGCTAAATAAATCTATGAGTCAACCAGAAATAGTCATTCTCTCATCTTAATATTAATACATTTTTGATAATGTATGTAAAGTTATTAGATGACACTGTATTTTGTTATTAATACATGTTAATTTTGTATCTAAACATTAAGCAGAGTCATCAAGCAGGAAGGGAAACAAAGGAAGCCCAAAAAGGTGAGGAAAAAGCAGCAGGGAACATTCTTCTACACAGAGTTTTTGTCTTCTGGTAACGAGGTGGACATGTTTCTCAAAGGGGGAATAGGTCTATAAAAAGAAGGGGCAGACATCCCGACGAATCGCTTGCTCTCTCTCTCTCGATCTCTCTCTCTCTTGGCCCACTGATTCACTGCATCTGAAGGGATAAAGGAAGCAGCCATTGGACTGGGGCTGTGTCCTGACCTAAGAAATTTGGTCAATAAGAGTGCTGAGAGCATGTGGTGAGGAAACTTTTGCTTTGAATTTCACATCATTTGTTAACTTCGGCACAAGTTGCATTCTAGCTTTTTTTTTTCTTGTAACCGTGTCTGACTTCTATGCCTTCTCATTTGCACTCACTTAAAATCTATCTTTGTGTTCAATAAACTTTGTTTTATTGTTTTATCTAATCCAGTGTGTTTAAATACAAATGTCTGAGAGTTGTGTGCATATTTGTGCTGATAAAGAAATAATGGACAATGTAACTTGTATTCTCCAGGAGAGGACTGGGCAGCACAGGATGTACATTTCGGGAGGGAAATCGAAGAGTGGAGAGTGCGTTGGGGTCACCCTGTAGTGTAACCAATGGTGGTGAGAGCCTGAGTGTAACCCAACTATTCTTGGCCAGGCTATAGTTACAGACACATGCTCAGAATGTAATTTGCATGCTGGACGGTGGTTTGTGAGTGGCCCAGGTGGAAGCCAATTCAGCAAGGCATTGCAAGTCTGCAGGCAGGTGTGACACAGCTCCTGATTAGTCTGGACTGGACCCTGGTATCTCAAAGCCACCATCTGGAAAATATCCTAATAACACTAAAGGTATGGTACTGACTGACAGTCGTGTTCAATTGACAGAAAAGGGTGAGGACACCATACGGTTGGGCCCATGCACTGATCCATGGCTGCAGATGGACAAGGAGATTGTGATCATCTCCTCCCGACAAGGATATCCATGGCAGGCCCAGTGATGACTCTTCCCTTCTTTACTGTGTGAGGAGAAATTATCCCCCACAGATGTGCAGGCTTGGCTGGTATTATCAGTGCTCTGGGGCATGTTGGTGCCCCCTTCTTGTAAGTGGTGCCAACCTGTGAGGCATCACAGTGTTGATTGGATTAGAAGGGTAAATTGATGATCCAAGTCACCTATATTCTTTGCTATAATCAGTGGTGGTGGGGTAACAAGAAAATGGATACAAAGTCCTGCTTCCCAGAATACAAGGGGAAATAAGCAACAGCCAGCAATCTCTGTATTCAGGAACTCCCAGTCTGTCACTCCAGGTCTGTGCCCAGAAAACACTATGCCCCTAATTCCTCTAGGACTCATGCTCATAACTCCTCCTCCTGGCTTCTCTGCCTCCTGTGACACGGAGGTGTCTGGGGCAGTCCTCACTGAAAATGCCAAGGTCAGGACAGGCTTCAAAAAGGAGAATATTCCCCAAACTGGTCATTAACACTGCAGATCTCTTCATCATCTCTCCAGGTGCTCCTACAGAATATCTCCAAGAAAGCCAGCTCCCTCCCGATTCTTTTTTTATTTTTATTTATTTCATATAATTTATAGTCTGTGAAGCAGACTGTGACCTTGCACTCCATAATGCTTTATAGAAATATGCTTATGAATGTAAATATGACATAACTGGAATATGTTTTACGAGAGATATGGCATGTAACATATCTCTGCAAAGATTACCATAATCTGGATATATTCATCCCATTTCCATGCATGTATCATTTTTGTATTCGAAGTTTTGAATATTGGCTGTGTACTTGTTTGATTTTTAGCAGCATCAGTGAAGCAGCTGGTCAGCTTCTTGAGAAAAGACTATTCTCTGTTAGTGCCCAATCAAGAAACACTTAAGTTAACAATGAACTTTGAGGGACACCAATCCACATGAGAGCTTTCCTGGCAATGTGGCTTCGGCCTGTAAGGGACTGAGTCATGCGTGGACATGTGACTTGCCCATGTGACTCCAAAACTCCACCTTGGAGCTGGATTCTGCACAGGAGAGGGGAAGGGGTTTCCACCCACAAGAGAGAGAGTATATAACCCCCTTTGAAACCCCTCCATTTTATCTTCAGCTGGCACAAAAGATACCTTCTCCACCCCAAGGAGATACCTGAAAGAAACTGGAACAAAGGACACTACTACAGGGGTGTGCATGATTGCTGGACCCAGACTAGAAGGAAGTCTAGTCTGTAAAAGAGGCTTATTGGAGATTTACCTGCATTTGGTTTTTACTGTATTAGGCTTAGACTTCGGTGTTTTATTTTGTTTTGTTTGGTAATTCACTTTGTTCTGTCTGTTATTACTTGGAACCACTTAAATCCTACATTTTGTATTTTGTATTTAATAAAATCACTTTTTACTTGTAAAGTAATACCTGTGGCAGGGGACAAACAGTGTTATAGAGGGGGAACAATTCATGAGTTTACCCAGTATAAATGTTATACAGCGTTAAACGGATTTATTGGGGTTTGGACCCCATTGGGAGCTGGACATCTGAGTGTTGGACACAGGAAAGCTTTTTAAGCTGTTTTCAGTTAAGCATGCAGCTCATGCGGGAAGTGGTTCAGACTTGTATCTGAGTTTGCAGCAGGCAATCGTACCTGGCTCATACATGTTAAGGTATTGAAGTCCCAAGTTGGCAGGGAAAACAGGCTCAGAGGTAGTCTAGGCACATCAGGTGGCAGTCTGAAAGGGGTTTCTGACTCGCAACCTGTCACACAGAATTAAAGAATAAAATTGCAAAACAATGTGGGAGTAGGGGAAGGATAGGACAAGGATCGATGGACTTCAATTGCAGCACGGGCGGTTTAGGTTGGACAAAAGGAAAAACATCCCAACTGTGAGGGTGAGTAAGCACTGGAATAACTTGCCCAGGAAGGTTGTGGAATCTCCACCATTGGAGATTTTTTAAGAGGAGGTTTGATGAACACCTGGCAGGGAGATAGGACTAGATTTCCCAACTGTTCTTTTTGATCGACAGCTTCTCTGAGGCCTGGTTTATGTTTAAAAATTAGTTTAACAGAGCTCTGTCACACAGTGTGGGGAAACCTTTCACACCCTGTGTGAGGCAGTTAGGTTGTACTGACCCCTCAGTGTAATTCTTTCACTGACCGAGCTACTGCCTCTTGGAGACATGGATTAACTATATTGAAGGAAAAACCCCTTCCATCAATGTGGAAAGCATCTACACTATGGCACTGCTGCACACCATAGCTGAGTCAATGTAATGGCTTTAGTATTGACATTCCCTGTATCAATGGGGGAGTTTCCCCCTTCCTATTAAAGCAATTTTTTCTCTCCTTTTCCATCACTCTTCTCCCTCCCTTGGTAAAGCTCTTTCCTTCTTTTGATCGGTAAATATGTTCAGAAATTTTTACTCTCAGCATAATTACCTCCTTCCCCTCTCATGAATGTCATTTAAATTAAAGGCTGAAATGCTCTGAAACTGACTTGTTTACCCATGACTTGGTGGTACCTCTTTCTTTTTCCTCCCTTCACTTTCAGTGAGTTGAGGACGGAAGCAGTACCAGCTTAGAACCCTAAAATGAGACTAAGAGTCGAATCTTTCCCTGTTTGCTAACTGCACCAAGGTTACCCTTAATACCTCTGGAGCTGCTTCCTTGGGTGGCAGAGTTTAAATTTGGCTTTGATGACTTTGAGATTTGCTCCCTGGAGCATCTTTGCTCCCAGGAAAACAGGTGTGCACAGCACATGCAATTAATGTTGTTGCCGTGTCTGTCCTTGTGGAAATGCAACACAGACGGCCAGAAAATCAGCTGGCCTGGATTGCTGTCTCTCCTGTTAGGTCATTTTAACACGATACAAAATGGAGGTAACTGTATTCCACTTTATTTGTTGGTCACCTCTCCAAATGTCTCTTTAAGTAATTTCCCAGGGTTGGGAAGCAAAGTGTCTAGAAATGAGTGAATTTCTTCTGGACTACTAATTTACTGTCAAGGACAATACCTTTTGGATTGACCTGAAACTATTAACAAATGTGTTTCAAATACTCCTAAAAGCTTTGTGCCAAAATAATGTGTGTGTGTGGGGGGAGGATTTTCATACTGGTCGCAAGACAACCACTGTAGGAGGCAGTGGTGGGCCTTCCCTTTGTAACTGTTAGCCCAATAGTTGGGATGTTCACGTCTCCGAGAGGCAATAGCTAGGTCAATGGAAAAATTACACTCAGGGTCAGTACAAGGTAACTGCCTCATACAGGGTGTGAAAGGTTTCCCCGCCCTGTTTAATGGAGCTCTGTTGATCTACTTCTTAAGCATAAACCAGGCCTCAGAAATGCTGTTGATGGAAAAGACCAGTTGGGAAATCTAGTCCTATCTCTCCCCGAGGGCAGCACAATCCCCTTCGGTTCTTTTTGTTCAGGCGAGCTGGAAATATTGCAGCTGTCCCAGCTTCGCAGTAGAGATTATTCAGCATTCTGATCAAGCTCAGTGTCAGACTATGTGTGTGTAGTGGGCACTCTGTTTGTGTGTGTGTGTGTGTTTGGTGTGCAGTGGGCACTATGTGTGTGCATGTGGTGCAGGGTACAGTGGAGCTGAATGTCAAGTGGAGGCAGGTGTGTGTCCCTTGCCCTGATCACTGCTCAGGCTGGCGTCTCCCCTCCTCCCAGTGCAGGGCTCCTTGTGAGATCATAGAATAATAGGACTGGAAGAGACCTTGAGAGTTCATCTATTCCCCTGCCCTGCACTCACAGCACGACTGAGTATTATCTAGACCATCTCTGACAGGTGTTTCTCTAACCTCCTCTTCAAAATCTCCAGTGGTGGTAATTCCACAACCTTACTGGGAAATTATACCAATGCTTAGGTACGCTCACTGTTGGGATGTTTTTCTTTATGTCCAACCTAAACCGCCCTTGGTGCAATTAAAGTCCATTGGTTCTTGTTCTGTCATAGCATCATAGAATATCAGGGTTGGAAGGGACATCAGGAGGTCATCTCGTTCAACCCCCTGCTAAAAGCAGGACCAATCCCCAACTAAATCATCCCAGTCAGGGCTTTGTCAAGCCTGACCTTAAAAACGTCTAAGGAAGGAGATTCCACCACCTCCCTAGTTAATGCATTCCAGTGTTTCACCACCCTCCTAGTGAAAAAGTTTTTCCTAATATCCAACTTAAACCACCCCCACTGCAACTTGAGACCATTACTCCTTGTCCTGTCCTCTTCCACCACTGAGAACAGTCTAGATCCATCCACTTTGGAACCCCCTTACAGGCAGTTGAAAGCAGCTATCAAATCCCCCTTCATTCTTCTCTTCCGCAGACTAAACAATCCCAGTTCCCTCATCCTCGCCTCATAAGTCATGTGTTCCAGTCCCCTAATCATTTTTGTTGCCCTCCGCTGGACTCTCTCAAATTTTTCCACATCCTTCTTGTAGTGTGGGGCCCAAAACTGGACACAGTACTCCAGATGAGGCCTTACCAATGTCGAATAGAGGGGAACAATCACATCCCTCGATCTGCTGGCAATGCCCCTACTTACACATCTCAAAATGCCATTGGCCTTCTTGGCAACAATGGCACACTGTTGACTCCTATCCAGCTTCTCATCCACTGTAAAGCCTAGGTCCTTTTCTGCAGAACTGCTGCCTAGCCATTCGGTCCCTAGTCTGTAGCTGTGCATGGGATTCTTCAGTCCTAAGTGCAAGACTCTGCACTTGTCCTTGTTGAACCTTATCAGATTTCTTTTGGCCCAATCCTCTAATTAATCTAGGTCCCTCTGTATCCTATCCCTACCCTGCAGCTTATCTACCTCTCCTCCCACTTTAGTGTCATCTGCAAACTTGCAGAGGGTGCAATCCACACGATCCACCAGATCATTAATGAAGATAGAGAACAAAACCGGCCCGAGGACCGACCCTTTGGCCACTTCACTTGATACCGGCTGCCAACTAGACATGGAGCCATTGATCACTACCCATTGAGCCTGACAATCTAGCCAACTTTCTGTCCACCTTATAGTCCATTCATCCAGCCCAAACTTCTTTAACTTGCTAGCGAGAATACTGTGGGAGACCGTGTCAAAAGCATTTCTAAAGTCAAGGAACAACACATCCTCTGCTTTCCCCTCATCCTCCCCACCCTCCCACACACATTGTTTTGTAATTTTATTCCTAAACTCTGTGTGACGGGTTGGGTCACAGAAACCCCTTGGAACTGCCACCTGATGTCCTGAGAAGTGAAGCTGAACATCTCTCCCTCTAGGTGGAAGCCCCTAGCCACCAGCTTATAAAATCATTCTCTCTTTCTGGACCTGTGAGTTTTCCTCAGGTTTTGTCCACTGATCTCAGTTGGGGCCTGCAGAACTTGTTGGACTACCAACAAATTAATAATGTTAATAATACAATAATGAACAATACTACCATGAATTCTGTGAAATTACATTGAATTCACGTTTCCACTCTCCATTACTCAATCAGTACAGAATTAACCAGAATCAAGAATTGCTTAGGAATTTATTCATTGTTTTCCTCAGGGCATCCTTCACCTCCTTGTTCCTCAGGCTGTAGATGAGGGGGTTCAACATGGGGATCACCACCGTGTAAAACACTGAGGCCACTTTGTCTGTATCCATGGAATAACTGGAGGTGGGACGTAAATACATGAAGAGGAGGGTGCCAAAAAGCAGAACCACAGCGGTCAAGCGGAAAGTGCAGGTGGAGAAGGCTTTGTGCCTGCCCTTGGCTGAGCGGATCTGCAGGATGGTGGAAATGATATAGACATAGGAGAGGAGGACAGTCACAAAACTGCTTATTATAACGCAGCACGCGAAAGTAAAGATCACAATCTCATTGATGTGGGTGTCAGAACAGGAGAGAGCCAACAGTGGGGGGATGTCACAGAAGAAATGATTGATTATGTTAGAGCTGCAGAATGACAGCCGAAATATAAAACACGTGTTTATCATTGAATCCACCACCCCCACAGCGTACACCCCAGCCACCAGCTGTTTACAAAGCTGCCTGGACATGGTGACCGTATAGAGCAGTGGGTTACAGATGGCCACATAACGGTCATATGCCATCACAGCCAGCAAGAGGCACTCAGCATCTGAAAAAATGATAGAGAGATACATTTGCACAGAGCAAGTAGTGTAAGAAGTGCTTTTCCTCTCATCTAATAAATTCAGCAGCATCTTAGGTAAATTATCAAGGAAAGACAGAGGTCACAGAAAGACAAATTCCTGAGGAAAAAGTACATGGGGGTGTGGAGTCGGGGATCAATTGTAATTAACAAGATCATCCCCCATTCCCCACCAGGGTGATACCATAAATCAGTAGGAACACCCCAAACAGGGGGACCTGCAGCTCCGGATGATCTATCAATCCTGAGAGAATGAACTCAGTCACTTCTGAGTGATTTCCCTTTTCCATCTCCTCTGAACAGAGATCAGGCTGCTGTAGAGATGTCGGCAGGTGTATGGTGCAGAAAACCCGTCCCTTCTCTGTAATGAAGGAAGTGAAGATAAATGGAGATCAGTTTACTCATGGACATCAGTACCCGCTCAGAGAAGGGCTTAGTCCACAGATCCAGATGTTCACAGCTTGTCATTCCAGGTGTTCGATAAAATGCACACACTGTGCAAACACAATGACACACAGGTTAATCATGCCCCCCACACAAACACTCCTGTTCACTAATCTGAACAGAAAACAGTGACTTGTGAGTCTGCTGTGAGAGAATCAGTCTGAAGAAATTATTCCTCAGCTAAGGAAGGGGTGAGAATAAAGGAGTGTCAAACTTTCCACCCTCTTTGGGCAAGGGGAGCTCTGTGGCTAGGCATGTCCTTTTGGGGTAACGATACTTACTGTGTTTATTAACTTTTGGGCATTTACTTGAGCCTGTATGAAAACCCAGAGACATCATGGGAAGCCCTGTCTTCAGCGACAAGGTAATTGCCTATTTTTTCCAACCAAGGGGGTAGCTTCTTTAGCTGAAGTGGTCGGAGTTGGGGCTGAGGCTTTTGGTGTTGGAGGTCTGAAATTCAGTACCTGATGATCCACATGGTGTCTGCGTGTGGGTGTGTGACTGTAATTCAGGACAATAGCACATACCTGCTGAGAAGAGAGAGAGAGAGAGAGAGAGATGTGTTGGTGTTTCCTCATCCACAGAAACTGCCAGTTTGGAACATTCGGGAAGTTTTATACTGAGATGTTTCAGAGTAACAGCCGTGTTAGTCTGTATTCGCAAAAAGAAAAGGAGTACTTGTGGCACCTTAGAGACTAACCAATTTATTTGAGCATGAGCTTTCGTGAGCTACAGCTCACTTCATCAGACACATACTGAGATGTGTTATCTATGGGGCATGATTCCTGAAGGAACTGGGAATACCTGAGCTCAGACAGACACAACACTGAATTAATGCATTCAGTGAACCAAAGCCACCCTCGGTGTAATTGGTGCCCTGGGGATTAATTTGACCTCCTCTTTCTACTGTGTTACTCAATGATGCCATTTCTACGAGAGTTACAGAGTATGAGGTTAGGGGTATATTTCATCCTGCTGTTTTCAGTGCAAGTTGGGTACTGTTAAGAGCTGATGAACAAAGGGTTTTTTTTTTTTTTGCAGAGGCCAAAATCTTTGAGCTAAACAATTAATATTTCGACTCAGAAGGACCATGGAGGTTCCTGAGATACCACACAGAACCAATCTATTCCATGGGCCAGGATCCCAGGCTGGAGTACATCCCCCATGAAGCATGATGGTCTCTCCTCTCGCTGAACTGCCCTGGAACATCACCAGAGCCCCAAAGCCATGGTTTAGGGAGGAGGGGAGTTTGCTATTTTGATGGAAAGCTTATACTTTTCAGGGAAAAGATAATTTCTTAGAAAAAATAGTTAAATTGAAAATTCAATTTCCCTTCAAAAAATTTCTTTAGAAAAATTTTCAACCAGCCTTAGCAAGAAATTTTGAATCAAAGGAACAGAAAGTTAGATACAGGTGAAATGTACTAATTATTTCCAGGTTTAGCTGACATCTTCTCAGTCATTCCTGGTTTCAGAATCACCTCATGGTCCTAGCCCCAGTTGGTGGAATGTAAAACCAATAAGACATGTAAAAGTACTCCAGATTATCATGCTTTTTAAAGCATGCCAATCACCATGGTATCCAATGTCCTTCCCTTGCTAGGTTACTCCCCAAAGGTAGGAAAGGTAGGTTCACTCATTTTGCTTGATGGAGACCACATGGTGACCAGAGGAGCTCAGAGGGAGGCCACAGCATGCTACGGACTTCTGCAGTTCACTCTGAACTCTAGGGTACAGATGTGGGGACCTGCATGAAAACCTCCTAAGCTTACTTTTACCAGCTTAGGTTAAACTTCCCCAAGGTACAAATTATTTTATCCTTTGCCCTTGGATTTCCACTGCCACCACCAAACTTTATCTGGGTTCTTGAAAAAACGTAGTTTGGACACATCTTTCCCCCCAAAATCCTCCCAACCCTTGCACCCCACTTCCTGGGGAAGGTTTGGTAAAAATCCTCACCAATTTGCATAGGTGACCGCAGACCCAAACCCTTGGATCTTAGAACAATGAAAAAGCATTCCGTTTTCTTACAAGAAGACTTTTAATAGAAGTAAAAAGAGAATCATCTCTGTGAAATCAGGATGGTAAATACCTTACAGGGTAATTGGATTCAAACATAGAGAATCCCTCTAGGTGAAACCTTAAGTTACAAAAAAGACACACAGATAGGAATATTCATTCTCTTTGGCACAGCTATTTTCTCAGCCATGTCAAGAAATCATAATCTAACACATACCTAGCTAGATTACTTACTAAATTCTAAGACTTCATTCCTGCACTGTCCCCAGCAAACGCATCACACAGACAGACACAGAACCTTTGTTTTTCCCCCTCCTCCCAGCTTTTGAAAGTATCTTGTCTCCTCATTGGTCATTTTGGTCAGGTGCCAGCAAGGTTACCTTTAGCTTCTTAACCTTTACAGGTGAGAAGATTTGTTTTCTCTGGCCAGGAGTGATTTTAAAGGGGTTTAGCCTTCCCTTTATATTTATGACAGATGCTAAATAAATCTGAGTCAACTAGAAATAGTCATGCTGTCGTTACAAATGTTAATAATTTTTATAATGTTTGTGAAGTTATAATATTACACGGTATCATATTATTAATACATGTTCCAAACAGAGGCTGGCAAACTGGTCTGTCTCAAACAAAGAAATGTGTACTCTGCTAATTTTGTATCTAAACAGTCACCAGAGTCATCAAGCAGGAAGAGAAACAAAGGAAGCCCAAAAAAGGTGAGGTAAAAGCAGCAGGGAACATCCTTCTACATAGACATTTTGTCTGCTGGTAACCACATGGAAATGTTTCTCCAAGGAGGGATAGGACTATAAAAAGAAGGGGCAGACATCCGAACGCACCGATCTCCCTCTCTTTCTCTCTCTCCCAATTGATTCACTGCATCTGAAGCGATAAAGGAAGCAGCCATTGGACTGGGGGAGGGGTCCTCACATAAGAAGTTTGGTCAGTGAGACGGCTGAGAGAATGTGGTGAGGACACTTTTGCTTTGAATTTCACATAATTTGTTAACTTAGGCATAAGTTGCATTCTAGCTTTATTTTTCTTGTAACCATCTCTGACTTCTATGCCTCCTTATTTGCACTTACTTAAAATCTATCTTTGTGATCAATAAACTTTTTTCATTGTTCTATCTAACCCAGTGTGCTTAAATACAAATGTCTGAGAAACGAAGTTGCAGGCATGTTAGTGCTATTAAAGAAATAATGGACAATGTAGCTTGTATTGTCCAGGAGAGGACTGGGCAGCACAGGACATACTTTTCGGGAGGGAAACCGAAGACTGGGAATGTGTTGGGGTCACCCTGCAGTATGAGCAAGGGTGGTGAGAGCCTGAATGTAACCCAAGTATTCCTGGCTTGGCTGCTCAGGGTGTGATTTGCATGCTGGATGGTTGTTTGTGAGTGGCCCATGTGGAAGCCACTTCAGCAAGGCATTGCAAGGTTTTGGGCAGGTGTGACACAGCTTCTGATTACTCTGGGTTGGACCCTGGTATGTCACCAACCTAAAAAGTATCCCGGTAACATCAAAGGTGTAGTGATGACTGACAGTAGTATTCAATTGACATGAAAGGGTGAAGTCACCACAGGGATGGGCCCATGCACTGATCCATGGCTGCAGATGTACAAGACCATTGTGGTCATCACCTCCCCACAAGGAGATCCATGGCAGGTCCAGTGATGACTCTTACCTTTTTCACTATGATAGCAGAAATTATCGCCCATGGGTGTGCAGGCTTCGCTGGTATTATCAGTGCTCTGGGGCATGTCGGTGCCCCCTTCTCATAAGTGGTGCCAACCTGTGAGGCATTGCAGGGTTCATTGTATTAGGAAGAAAAATTGATGATCCAAGTCAGCTATATTCTTTGGTATAATCCATGTGGTGGGAGGAGTGGGAAGTTACAAAGAATGTACACAAAGTCCTGCTTTCCTGGGCACCAGAAGAAACAGCCAACAGCAAGCAAGCTCTGTATTCAGAAACTCCCAAGTCTGTCACTCTAGGTCTGTGGCCAAGAAACCATATTCCCCTATTTCCTCTAGGAGTCATGCTCATAACTCCTCCTCCTGGTTTCTCTGCCTCCTGTGACCCAGAGGTGCCTGGGGAAGTCCTTACTGAAAATGCTAAAGTCAGGGCAGGGCAGGCTGCAAAAAGGAGGGTATTCCACAAACTGGTGGTTAACACTCAAGATCTCTGCAGCATCTCTGCAGATGCTTCTACAAAATATCTGTTTTGTTAATTTTATTTAGTTCCTATAAATTACAGTCTGTGAGACAGAGTGTGACGTTGTGCCCCATAACGCTTTATAGAAATAGGCTTATGAATGTAAATATGACATAATTGGAATATGTTTTATGCCAGATATGCCATGTAACATATCTCTGCAATGGCTATGATCTACTGGATATATTTATCCTATTTGCATGCATGTATCATTTTTGTATTCGAAGTTATGAATATTGGCTGTGTACTGGTTTGATTTTAAGTAGCCTCAGTGAAGCAGTTGTTCAGCTTCTTGAGAAATGACTATTCTCTGTAAGTGCCCAATCTAGAAACACTTTAGCTAACAATGAACTTTGAGAGACACCAATCCACATTTGAGCTTTCCTGGGAATGTGCCGTCATCTTGTATGGAACTGAGTCATGCATGGACATGTGACTTGCCCATGTGACTCCAAAACTCCATCTTGGAGCTGGATTCTGCGTAAGAGAAAGGAAGGGGTTTCCACCCACAGGAGAGAGACTATATCAGATCCTGGGGAAACCCCTCCATTTTGTCTTCAGCTGGCACAAGAGATAGCCTCTCCACCCCAGGGAGATGCTGGAAAGGAACTGGAACAAAGGACAGTAACTATAGGTGTAAGTGATTGCTGGATCCAGACTAGCAGGAAGTCCAGTCTATAAAAGAGGCTTTTTGGAACATCTCAGATCATGAGATTTACCTGCATTTAGTTTTTACTTTATTCAGCTTAGACTTCTGTCTTTTATTTTATTTTGTTTGGTAATTCACTTTGTTCTGTACGTTATTACTTAGAACCACTTAAATCCCACTTTTTGTATTTAATAAAATCACTTTTTATATATTACTTAACCTAGAGTATTTCTTAATACCTGGGAGAAGAGCAAACAGCTGTGCATATCTCTGTATCAGTGTTATAGAGGGCAAACAACGTATGTGTTTATCCTGTATAAGCTTTATACAGAGTAAAATGGATTTATTTGGGGCTTGGACAACACTGGAAGCTGGATATCTGAGTGCTGGAGACAGGAGCACTTCTTTAGCTGTTTTCACTGAAGCCTGCTGCTTCTGGAGGATGTGGTTCAAACTTGGATCTGGGTTTGCAGCAGGCAAGTGTGTCTGTCTCAAACAAGGTAAGGTACGGAAGTCCCAAGCTGGCATGGAAAAGAGGTTCAGAGGGAGACTCAACACATCGGGTGGCAGTCCCAAAGGAGTTTCTGTGACCCAACCCGTCACAGTGGCGTAGTCGAGCAGGATCTGTGCACAGCTGATTGCTTTGAGACACTGGTCGTGATTTTAAGTGAGTTTTGGGTGTGGTGGGTGGAGAATAGACAAAGTGGTTACTGGTTTGTTATTTTCTGATTGCTTATTTCAGATAAGGGAAATAGGGACAGAAAAATAAGCAAAATAAGTTAGAGTGAAGATCCAAAGAAGCTAGAACTGCAGAAGTTGCAGACTGCCAAGAAAGGCTGAAAACTGGGTACTGGGAAAGTTTCTGTTAACTAAGAAGCCCCTGATCTGAGTGAATCTCAGTTTCAGTGAACTGCAGAGGGGGTCTGGCCCAGCACAAGAAAGCAGGAAAATGACTACCAGTGCAGCAGCTGCTAATGTAGAGCTGGCCAGAATAGAAGTAGAAGAGAAGTTTCAACTGAAGCTCAAAGAACCAGAGGAGACGGCACACAGAAGGGTTATGGAGGTAGAGGCAGTGAGGGATGAAGCTGCTCACAAAAGGGCTATGGAAACAGAGGCAGCCAGGGACAAATGAGCCCTGGAATTAAGAGACAAAGAAATACAGGCCCAGAAGCATGAACTGGCTGTTATGGAGTGGAAGAGAGAGAGCCCTCCAGCAGCTGGCCCCACTTCCCCAAAAATACACAAATGGGTGCGACAATGTCTGCGGTATGATGAGTTCAGTGATATTGCCGAATATTTCATCAGCTTTGTGCACCCTCCACACAATTCCTGACACTCAACAAATTATCACATTGGTCGCAAAATTGACTGGAAGAGCTCTGGACATATTCAATAAGATTCCTATTGATGATTCCAATTGATGACGCTTCAAACTATGGTAAATTTAAGAAACTGGTTTTGAAACAGTTTCAGATTACACATGAAACCTACAGGGTTAAACTCAGGAGTCTTAAGCGGGGATCTGGATTGAGTAATGTGGCTTATGTAAATGAAATGAGAGATTTGTTCATTAAGTGGGTGAGGGGAAAAGGCATTACAAGCTTGGAAGAAATGTGTGGTTTGGTTACTCAGGAACAATTCCTGAATATGTGCAGTGATGATGTAAAACAGTATTTGTGGGACAAAAAGGTGGATGCAGTGGGTGGATTGGCTGAGTTTGCAGACTCTTTTGAGCCATCGCAAGCGGCCATTAAACAGAAACCAGTGGCAGAGGGACACAGGGTTGGGGGAAAGCAGAATCACTGTTTTACCCCAGGGAAAGAGGAGGCTGGGTGTCCATCTCCCCATTCCCCTGTTACTCGTACCAAGTCTCCTGTACGCGAAGAGGAGCCCAAGAGGTGCTCGGATTGTGAGTCCGCTGAGGACCTGAGGAATAAATGTACTTTGCTGAATGGGAACAGGCAGCAGGTAACACATGAAGCTGCTGCTTCTCAGAGCCAGGCTGCTGCCTCTTTCCACACAGGATTTGTAAAGGGGGTTTTGCCCCAGCCAAGCAGTGAGCAAATGCACGCTGTTAAAGTGACTGGGAAAGTTCTCCTGGGATTGAGGGACACAGGTGCAGAGATTTCTGTGGTCAGGAGGGACCTGATCCAGGAGAAGGATTTGTTGCCAGGGAAAATGGCAGAATTAGAACTGGTGGGAGGTTAGAAAGTCCTTTCCCCTTTAGTTAAGGTACACATGGAAACTGGTGGTGTGCAGGCTGAGCTGACTGTTGCCACAGTGGCACACAATTTTGCACCATTTTGACTGGGGAATGATTTCTTTCATGTGGCAGAATCTGTCCCTGGCTTGGTTAACAGCGAGAAGAAATCTTGTTCTCAAAGCCCCCGGGCAGGATGTGTGTTTGAAGACACATGGGCTAGTGGGGGAATAGGAGAGAGTATCTTAAATTCCTCTGTAGCAGTGAAGCATGCAGCTTTGGGGGCAGGAATGGCTGTAACCTGTTCCTGTAGCTCCGGGGCTCAAGGCAAGTCCCTGCGGGAGGGGCTGGACAAAGCCAGCTCCTGTCCTGTGATCATCTGCCTGGGGGAGGGGAATGTTCCACCGTGTAACAGGGTGGCTGTCCCAGCTGATGACTGCTAGGAAGCTGCTGGTTGGCATGGGACAGGCCCTGCCTTGGGGTGCACAGAAACATGTACCTCAAAGGTGGAAGTTGGGGTCCTGGTAACCGCTGTGGTGGGAACAGACCCCAGAGACTCTGTAGCTGGAAGCAAGCCCAACCTGAGGGAAAGAGGGGGATTGTGCTGCCAGGGAAGGGACTGTCATCGCTGGTAGATGTGACCCCCATAGCTGGACCAGGGTCCCCTTCCCTTTTGGGGGACACAGGTTTGTCTGTCCCAGTGGGGAGCCAAGAGAGGAAGGTGAGGGGAGACCGGAGGGTCTGCTCACTTTTTGTAGGGGGACTTTTTCCCAGGAGGAGGGTGAAAAATCTGCATTTAAAATGCCAGACCCCTCTCCTGTGAATCAGGTTTTAAGGGAAGACTGAGGGTCAGATCTCCTGGAGGGGAGTGCCCACCCAGCTGACCTGTTGGGAGCAGAAAGTGGGGTAAATGAGGGGATCTTTCCGCTCCAAAGCACTCCATTAAAGAATGTTATTCCTGTTACCCTTATAAAAAATAACACTCTCTCTTCAAGGCTGGTGGGAGAAAAACTCTGCACTTGGGAAGCTTCACAAGAGGCCAAGGGCAGGCAAGGTTGCAGTGCCCCTTTTCTTGCCAAAGCCTCAAACACAGGCCTGAACTAAAAGCCTTCTCCAAAAAGGCAGAAGAATCTGCATCAGAGCCCCTACCAGGGTACACAAAGGAATTGGGAAATGCAATAGACACTCAACAAGCTAAATTGTGTGAACAAAGCCTGTCCGCTGAAGAATTCCTGTTAATCTTGTGTCTTTTGCTACTTCATCTCTGGGTCAAGACAAAGGAGCTCATGCTAGTGGTAAATCCTTTAAACATGTGGGACACACCTGCTTTCTGGGAAATAAAATAGTTTTGTTCATGCTAGGGATGGTGGCAAGACAGTCCCACAAGCATGTTGCTTTTCAGCTTATACCTGTAAACAGGCTGGAAGCCTGGCACCGCAGCAAAAGCATAACAGGCCTACGCTGCTGTGTGGAAGGGGAAACTGAGGCACACTGCCTCAAGGCTGAATGCCAAGACAACTATACTTTAACAGATATTGCTGTCTGCATTCTGTTAGCAATACTACACCCCAACTTGTTTTCAGGCATCCGGGGACCAGAACCCCAAACCTTGCTAGAACACCTATGAATGACCTCCTATCGTTTAAAGGCACTAAAAGGGGTTGTGACCAGAAACCAACAGGGATTTTACATGTACTGCGTCTGCCATGGACAGTGTCCAAGTCTCTGGCAGTATGTTCAGGAGGAGGGTGTGACATTACACCCCATACTGCTTTCTAGAAATATGCTTATGAGAGTAACTATGACATAATTGGAATATGTTTTATGCTAGATAGGCCATGCAACATATCTCTGCAAATGCTATGATCTCCTGGATATATTCCTTCTATTTGTATGCATGTATCATTTTTGTAGTTGGAGTTATGAATATTGGCTGTGTACTTGCTTGATTTTAAAGGTTTCAGAGTAACAGCCGTGTTAGTCTGTATTCGCAAAAAGAAAAGGAGTACTTGTGGCACCTTAGAGACTAACCAATTTATTTGAGCATGAGCTTTCATGAGCTACAGCTCACTTCATTGGATGCATACCGTGGAAACTGCAGCAGACTTTATATACACAGAGAGAATATGAAACAATACCTCCTCCCACCCCACTGTCCTGCTGGTAATAGCTTATCTAAAGTGATCATCAAGTTGGGCCATTTCCAGCACAAATCCAGGTTTTCTCACCCTCCACCCCCCCACACAAATTCACTCTCCTGCTGGTAGCCTAGTAGAGCATTTGGTCAGCTTGTGGGGTAAGGAATGTGCAAGTTAAGTGCCCAATCAAGAAGCACTTAACAGACGATAGAACTTGGGGATGCCTATCCACATCTGAGCTTCCCCAGGAATGTGGTTTGGCTGGTAAGGAACTCAATTGTGTAGGGACATGTGACTTGCCCATGTGACTCCAAAACTCCATTTTGTAACTGGATTCTACACAGGGAGTGGGAGGGGTGTCCACCCAGAGGAGCAAGTCTATAAAAATCCCTGGGAGATCCCTCCATTTTGTCTTCAGCTGGCAAAAGGCAAGCTGACCCACCCCAAGCATACCTGAAAGAAACTGGAACAGAGGACAGTAACTACAGGGGGTGTGAGTGATTGCTGGACCCAGACTAGAGGGAGACCAGTCTGTAAAAGGAAGCTTAATGGAACACAAATGGGGGTGAGGGTTTTATCTGTATTCAGTTTTATTACTGTATTAGAGATAGATCTGCATGTTTTATTTTATTTTACTGGGTAATTCACTTTGTTTGGTCTGTTATTACTTGAAACCTCTTAAATCCTACTTTCTGTACTTAATAAAATCACTTTTTACTTATTAATTAACCTGGAGTATGTATTAGTACTGGGGGTGGGGCAGGCAAACAGCTGTGCATATCTCTCTATCAGAGTTAGAGAGGATGAACAATCTGTGAGTTTACCCTGTGTAAGCATTATACAGGGTATAATGGATTTATTCAGGGTTTGGACCCCATTGGGAGTTGAGCATCTGAGTGTTAAAGACAGGAACATTTCTTAAGCTGCTTCCAGGAAAACCTACAGCTGTTAGGGGACATGGTTCAGACCTGGGTCTGGGTTTGCAGCAGGCTAGCGGGTCTGGCTCAAACCAGGCAGGGCACTGAAGTCCCAAGCTGCCAGGGCAGGAAAGCAGGGGCAGAAGTAGTCTCGGCCCATAAGTTGGCAGCTCCTAAGGGGGTTTCTGTGATCGAACCCATCACAGGTGGGTGCTCAGCGCTCTCTGAAAGTCCAGTCCTTTTGAGGTGCTTCAAGCTAGGTACCTAAAATCACTATTCGCTTTTGAAAAGCTTGACTCCACTGAGCAGCTTCACTCTTCTAGCCTTCATCCCCCACCTCAGACCCAAACCGATAAAGGGAGTGAGTGCTAAAGGGAATCAAACTCATATTAACATTCTTTAAACATCACTGTTTTTCCCCATTCAGCCATATGAAAGCTGGATCCCTGGCTGGTCTGTGTCAGCATAACTGTATTGATGCCAATGGACCAGGTGTAAATAAGAAATGCTCTATTCAAGTTAATTGCCCAGATCTCCTGCTAATGTACATTGGCCATAAAAACTATGTAATTCAAAGGAGCCAGATCCCCAGCTGGCATAAATCAGCATAGATCCACTGAAGACAGTGGGCCAGATCCTTAGGTCGTGTGAAGCAAAGAAGCCCCATCAAAGTCTCGATACCAGATTCTTTGCTGGTGTAACTAACATGGGTCATTTGGAGCTTCTGGGTGGTGTAATTGGAATGTTCCCATTGAAGTCAACAGGCCGGAGCCACTGTGGGTGTGACTCTTGCGCCAATTTGCACCCGCCGAGGATCTGAGCTAATGATCACCAATGCACAGCCTCCTTTGGGTAACTTCTATACTATGTCCGTAGGAATCAGAGCCAGCCAACAATGGCACTTTTATTCATTAAAACTCTCACAAATTGTGGGTTTGGTATTTGACTAGCTTGAGGCCAGGTTTTACGCAAGAAACTTTTTGCCAGTATTGCGATGTGGGTTAGGCATGTGATTTTTTTTTTAAACAACATTTCTGTACCAGCAAAATCCATCGGTCCTGTCTACACTTGGACTGTTACAGTGGCACCCTTGTAGCACTTCAGTGTAGAAGCTCTCAATGCTGATGGGAGGTGTTCTCTTGTCGGCAGAGGTAATCTGCCTCCTTGAGACATGCTAGCTAGTGCTCCCTACTTGGGGACTGAGGTTGGCTTGACTACGTCGCTTGGGGTGTGATGTTTCCACAATTATGGCACATAGTTTTGATGCAGGAAATGTTTTCTAGGCCTGGGGATTTGTGCACAGCTCAGTTTCTAGGGGAGTAGTTGCCTGCAAATGGTCACATTGTCCTTGCTTGAAAGTGCAGGGTTAAGGAGACAGTGCAAGGAAAGTGTCCACCGTTGTGCCCCTGCACAGATACCATGCATGACTGCATTCTCTTTGCAGAGACAAACACCTACAAGATCTCTATCAATCATTCTTACAACTACAATACCCACCTGCGGAAGTGAAGAAACAGATTGATAGAGCCAGAAGAGTTTCCAGAAGTCACCTACTACAGGACAGGCCTAACAAAGAAAATAACAGAATGCCACTAGCCGTCACCTTCAGCCCCCAACTAAAACCCCTCCAACGCATTATTAAGGATCTACAACCTATCCTGAAGGATGATCCAACACTCTCACAAATCTTGGGAGACAGGCCAGTCCTTGCCTACAGACAGCCCCCTAACATGAAGCAAATACTCACCAGCAACCACATACCACACAACAGAACCACTAACCCAGGAACCTATCCTTGTAATAAAGCCCGTTGCCAACTGTGCCCACATATCTATTCAGGGGACACCATCACAGGGCCTAATAACATCAGCCACAATATCAGAGGCTCGTTCACCTGCACATCCACCAATGTGATATATGCCATCATGTGCCAGCAATGCCCCTCTGCCATGTACATTGGTCAAAATGGACAGTCTCTACATAAAAGAATAAATGGACACAAATCAGATGTCAAGAATTATAACATTCATAAACCAGTCGGAGAACACTTCAATCTCTCTGGTCACTCAATTACAGACATGAAAGTTGCGATATTACAACAAAAAAACTTCAAAACCAGACTCCAGTGAGAGACTGTTGAATTGGAATTCATTTACAAATTGGATACAATTAACTTAGGCTTAAATAGAGACTGGGAGTGGCTAAGTCATTATGCAAGGTAACCTATTTCCCTTTGTTTTTTCCTACCCCCACCCACCCAGAGGTTCTTCTTAAACCCTGGATTTGTGCTGGAGATGGCCCACCTTGATTATCTTACACATTGTAAGGAGAGTGATCACTTTAGATAAGCTATTAACAGCTGGAGAGTGGGGTGGGGGGAGAGAAAACCTTTTGTATTGGTAAACACCCATTTTTTCATGGTTTGTGTGTATAAAAAGATCTTCTGTACTTTCTACAGTATGCATCCGATGAAATGAGCTGTAGCTCACGAAAGCTTATGCTCAAATAAATTGGTTAGTCTCTAAGGTGCCACAAGTACTCCTTTTCTTTTTGCGAATACAGACTAACACGGCTGTTACTCTAAAACTCTCAAAATGCTATCAGTCAATAAGAGACATAGTAATTAGGTGATGTTAGTAACTGAACAATTACTAGGTCTTATGCCTCTGTATTACACTGGCTTCGTGTGTGTGTGTGTGTGTGTGTGTGTGTGTGTGTTTATGCACACACATGCATGAATGTATGACCTTCCAGAAGCATGATTGGGGAGCAGTAGCAGTCAAGCCATGTATTAAAGTAAAGAGAATCTCATTCAGCTCAGATTGTATGGAGCTGAGGATGGGCAGGAATGATGCCAGGATGTGCAGGAATGGCATCCCTAACCATCTGTTTGCCAGAAGCTGGGAATGGGTGACAGGAGATGGATCACTTGAGATGACCTGTTCTGTTCATTCCCTCAGGGGCACCTGGCATTGGCCACTGTTGCAAGACAGGAGACTGGGCTAGATGGACCTTTGATCTGACCCAGTCTGGCCATTCTTTTGTTGATCTGTTTTTTCTGTGCCGAAAACCTCATCGTGAGTCTTTGTGGATAATCAAGATGCCCTCATGGCTCATTACACCTGCACAGTAGATTTGGATATATATGCTTACCTACACGTTATTAGATTACAAGCCTGTAGGGCAGTGCCCAGGAGGTATGGCTTACCTACGGATTGTTAGATCGGATCGTAAATTTTCCAATGGAATGTTTTTTTACCAAAAAAAAAAAATCATTTAGTCAACACTGTCATTTCCATGGGAACATGTTTATTTTGGGGCGGAGGGGGGGGGGAAGGAGACTCATTAAGAAAAATAAACAATTGAAATGAAGTGTTTTGGTGGCAATGGACAAGGAACGTTTTGATTTTGTGTTCTGACATGACTTTTTGTTTCATTTTTTTCCCCTTAGGACAGTAGCCTATGTGTTACCTATGTGGTATGCCTCTCCTAAATATTATCGGTCCTTGAGCCTTGGTGGAAGCATCTGTGAGGTATAATGGACATAAGGATTTCTAGGCCACAAATCTGTGCGTCCACATTTGTATAGCATTCTTCACTTAAAAATGATTTGGCCCCTCATAACTGCCAGGCAGGGCCTGTGACATATTGCTTTCCTAACGTGTACGAAGTCACCAGCCTGAAAAGCCGTACCTGTGTGGTGTTGCTCACTCAAGTATTATTAGGCCATATGCCTGCACGGCATTACGCATCTAGAGATGATTAGGCTTCAAGTAGTCCTTGTGAGGTTGTGACAGATGTTTTCCAAGGATATTGAATTAAGGTGAAATCTCTTTGGAGTCCATTGTATTAACTACAAAGCTCATGCATTAATGTGGGCCTGGATGATCAAAGTGCCGTATTGAATAAGGTGGCAGACAAGAATGGTCTTTTAGGACAATACATGTGAAGTGGATTTCATGGCAAATATCTAAGGAGAGGTGAAGACAAATTTCCCACCTCCATTTATGCAAAAACCCAGCTTATTGAAGCTATGGCCTGAAGAGTGGGCCTTTTTCTGCTGACTACCTGTTCCCAGAGGCACAAGATCGGTGGCCCAAGCTGTGCAAGGGATAGACTGACCTGTTCACAGGGGCGGGAGTTCTCAGCTGAGGCTCTTATGAACTTGTAGTCACAGGGAAAACACCTAAGTGTGATTTGAAAGACTGACTCCTACCAGAGCCCCTGCTGGATTTGGGAGATGATTTGGGGTAACCTTATTAGCAGGTGTGTAGGTTCTCTTATTGTTTTTAATATGTTTTCTCTGTAATAATTTCACCTTAAGAATACATGTGCCATCTTATCAAGGTCTGTGTAGTAATTTATAACTACTGGCAATTACACTGTTCATAATCTTTGATGAGAAAGCAAAGCACAGAAGCTGGCCTGTTTAGGCAGTCTGATTTGCAGGGGATATCACAGTGTAGGAAGGGAACTGGAAAATCCCGAGTTAGGTGGGGGAGAGATACAGATCTCTGTCTAAGAGAGGTGTTGGCTGAGGAGCTGGGGGCCTAGAATGGATGCCCTTGGTCGACCAGTAGGGTAACCATATGTCCCGATTTTATAGGGACAGTCGAGATTTTGGGGTCCCCTTGTAGGTGGGGAACTTTGTGGGATGGAAAGTGGTACCTGGAGAAGGATTGCTAGGGTTTGTTGGTATATTCTGCTGAGCCCTTGCCTTCTCCATCTCCAGTTCATGCTCCCTCTCTTTTTCCTTCTCCTCCAGTTCTTTGGCCCTTGCCTCCACTTCTTTTTCCTTTCCCTCCATAGCTCTCTTGTAAGCAGCCGCTTGGTGGTGTTCTGCCTCTTTTGCTGCCTCCCTTTCTTTGTCCTTTGCCTCCATTTCTCTCCTGTGAGTAGCTTCTAGGGCTTTTTTGGCTGCTTTCACTGCCTCCAGTTTGGCTAACTCCAATTTGTGTAGTGCCTTGGTGTCAGTCATTTTTACCTCTCGGTTTTAACTAACTTTACACCCGAGGGTTAGAAATAAAACAAACAAAACTTGGCTTGTAAAATTTTCCTATTCTGTAATAGGATACCTATATTCTCTGATAGGGATTGTCAGCCTACAGAAAAATCCAAAAAAAACCCCAAAAAACAAAAAACAAAAAAAAACACCCCAACAACAACAACAATAAAAAAAAATTCAAACCACCCCCCCCCAACCCCTAACACTTTTGCCTCCAGGGAAATAGGCAGAAAACCCCTCCCGTTACTTTTAGGTAAAAAAAATCTTCAGGTCTGAGAAGACTTGTGAATTTCCCTGCAGGAGGATAACGACTCTGCCTTTAGGTAGAGAAAACTGCAATTCACAAAAGTTAATTCCCTTTTGTCTCTGCTCTGGCCCCAAAGCAAAGCAAAAAAAACTTTCCAACTATTTCCAGTTGGAGACCTGCTTTCTAGCAGCCCAAAGGATTTTAAAAATTTCCTTTTAAAATCTGTTTTTCTGGTTCAAAAAATCTCAAATTGATCTCAAAATGATTTCAAGTTAACCCACCGCTCTGCCACCATGTCAAGGTTCCTTCCCCACTCTGAACTCTTAGGTACAGATGTGGGGACCTGCAAGAAAACCTCCTAAACTTACTTTTACCAGCTTAGGTTAAAACTTCCCCATGGTGCAAACTATTTTATCCTTTGCCCTTAGACTTCCACTGCAACCACCAAACGTTTATCCGGGTTTATTTTTATTAGGAAAGCATTGTTTGGAAACATCTTTCCCCAAAAATTCCTCCCAACCCTTGCACCCCACTTCCTGGGGAAGGTTTGGTAAAAATCCTCACCAATTTGCATAGGTGACCACAGACCCAAACCCTTGGATCTTAGAACAATGAAAAAGCATTCAGGTCTGGAAAAGAAACATTTTAATAGAAGAAACAGTAAAAAAGAAACATCTCTGTAAAATCAGGAAGGTAAATACCATATAGGCTAATTAGATTCAAAACATAGAGAATCCTTCTAGGCAAAACCTTAAGTTAAAAAAAGACACACAGACAGGAATATCCATTCTATTCAGCACACTTAATTTTTCAGCCATTTAAAGAAATCATAATCTAACACATACCTAGCTAGATTACTTGCTAAATTCTAACACTCCATTCCTGTTCTGTCCCTGGCAAAAGCATCACACAGACAGACCCTTTGTTTTTTTCCCTCCCCCTAGCTTTTGAAAGCATCTTGTCTCCTCATTCGTCATTTTGGTCAGGTGCTAGTGAGGTTATCCTAGCTTCTTAACCCTTTACAGGTGAGAGGATTTTTCCACTGGCCAGGAGGGATTTTAAAGGGTTTTACCCTTCCCTTTATATTTATGACAGAAGGGTAACCACCATTCTGTATACAGTACTGTAAAATCCCTCCTGGCCAGAGGCACAAAATCCTCTTACCGGAAAAGGGTTAAGAAGCTCAAGTAACGTGGCTGGCACTGGACCATGATGACCAATAAGGGGACAAGATACTTTCCAATCTGGGGGAGGGAGGGTACAGATTTGTTCTTTCTGTTCCGTTCGGCTCTTTCCGGAGTCAGATCAAGAAAGCAAGCAATTCAACTCCTATAGAATTAGTACGCACTAGCAAGGGGATGCATTAGGTTATATTTTGTTTTGGCTTGTGATTTTCTCTGTGTTGAGAGGAAGTTGTATTCCTGGTTATTTTTTTTCTTTTTGTAACTTTAAGGTTTTGCCAAGAGGAAAATCCTCTGTGTTTTGAATCTGATTGTCCTGTGAGATTATCTTCCATTCTAATTTTACGGAGGTGCTTCTTTTACCTTTTTTCTTTCTAATAAAGTTCTCTGTCCTAAAAAACCCAATGTTGGTCTGTGGTCATCTTGTTTATTCCCAAGCCACCCCAGGAAAGGTGGTGTAGGACTTGGGGGAAATTAGGGGGAAGATAGGGCTCCAAGTGGCCCTCCCTAAATGTTTGTTGAATCACTTGGTGGTGGCAGCGTTTACCTAATCCAAGGTACAAGGAAGAATTTGTGCCTTGGGGAAGTTTTAACCTAAGCTGGTGAAAAAAAGCTTAAGGGATCTTTCATGCGGGTCCTGACATCTGTACCCTAGAGTTCAGAGTGGGGAGGGAACCCTGGCAGCTCCTCAAGTTACTGTGCTCTGACACTTCCCTCAATCAACTCCTTCTCTATAACTATGGCAGCTCCGTGGAAATCATCTCCATCCTCGTTGTCCTCCTCTCCTACATTTTAATCATCATCTCTCTCCTGAGGTTCTTGCTCAGTTAATCTCTTGATTAACCTGTTAAAAAATCACCAGTGAGGAACTGCAGAACAACAAGGGGACTGGCTAAGCCAATGAGATATAATGTCCTATAGCAACAGACATAGGTATATAACAGATGTAAGAGATAATTAAGTTCTCATTGGATAAGAGGGAAGATCCTTTCATGGACTGAGAATGGTTAAAAGACAGGGAACAAAGGATAGGCATAAATGGTAAATTTTCAGAATGGAGAGGGGGAACTGGTGGTGTTCCCCAAGGGTCAGTCCGAGGACCAATCCTATTCAACTTATTCATAAATGATCTGGAGAAAGGCGTAAACAGTGAGGTGGCAAAGTTTGCAGATGATTGTAAACTGCTCAAGATAGTTAAGCCCAAAGCAGACTGTGAAGAACTTCAAAAAGATCTCACAAAACTTGGGCAAGAAAATGGCAAATGAAATGTAATGTGGAGAAATGTAAAGTAATGCACATTGGAAAAGAAAATCCAAGTATACATACAATATGACGGGGGCTAATTTAGCTACATCTAATCAGGAAAAAGATCTTGGATCATCGTGGATAGCTCTCTGAAGACGTCCACACAGTGTGCAGCGGCAGTCAAAAAAGCAAACAGGATGTTAGGAATCGTTAAAAAAGGGATAGAGAATAAGATGGAGAATATCTTATTGGCCTTATATTAATCCATGGTACGCCCACATCTCCAATACTTTGTACAGATGTGGTCTCCTCATCTCAAAAAAGATACACTGGCATGAGAAAAGGTTCAGAGAAGGGCAACTAAAATGATAAGGGGTTTGGAACAGGTCCCATATGAGGAGAGATTAAAGGGGCTAGAACTTTTCAGCTAGGAAAAGAGGAGACTAAGGGGGGTTATGATAGAGGTATATAAATTCATGAGTGGTGTGGAGAAAATGAATAAGGAAAAGTTACTTACTTGTTCCCATAACATAAGAACTGGGGCCACCAAATGAAATTAATGGGGAGCAGGTTTAAAAGAAATAAAAGGAAGTTCTTCTTCACACAGCACACAGTCAACCTGTGGAAATCCTTGCCTGAGGAGGTTGTGAAGGCGAGGACTATAACAGGGTTTAAAAGAGAACTGGATAAATTCATGGAGGTTAAGTCCATTTTAATGGCTATTAGCCAAGATAGGTAAGAAATGGTGTCCCTAGCCTCTGTTTGTCAGAAGGTGGAGATGGATGGCAGGACAGTGATCACTTGATCATTACCTGTTAGGTTGACTCCCTCTGGGGCACCTGGCATTGGCCACTGTTGGTAGACAGGATACTGGACTGGATGGATCTTTGGTCTCATTCAGTATGGCCATTCTTAATGTTCTTATGTTCTTATAATGGGACATGCATGTGTTTTGGTTTGGGGTATTACGTTTGACCCAATATTTGTTTATTTAAGGATTTAGGGTCACAGGATAGCAGATTCTTTTTGGTAGGAAAGGAATCATTTCATCCATCTCTCCCTGATCCATGGAGGGCAGATGGTCTGCTGGACTTGGACTCAGCAGACCTGGGTTCATTCTTCTGCTCTGTCACAAAGTGGAGAAATCACTTAAATTGCCCCATCACCTTTACAGTGATATCAAGTTTAAAAAAGTCTCTCTCCTCACTCTGATGTGTGGTGGTCTGCTCTGCAGAATTAAAGCAGTGAGCTAATTGCTGAGCAATGTGGGTGGGGGATAAAGAGGAAGGATTTTAAGAAAGACAGTTTTGGGGAAAGGGAATGGCTGAAGGTTTTGAGGATGAGACAAGGTTCCTTTCCCCTTTGCCTCACCAGTTCCAATCCAGGGAGGAGGTCAAGATCCATGAGCCCAGAAAGATGATGGGTCTTGAAATGGGACACGGTTATTTTCAGCTATAGGTCACAGATCTTTTTTTTTCCCCACACCCTGTTCAGCGAATGGGACCAACATTCCATGTATGGAAACAGCACCACAGGGAAAGCCAAGGACGTTATCTCAGCAGCAGAGCAGATGCTGCGATCCATTTTAACTGGCTGCACCTCTTTCCACAGCTTTTTCATTCTTCTAGAAAGCGGGACAGAACATGAGAAAGACGAGTGTTTATTGACCTATAACTTTCCTATAAAATATTACGGTTGCTCCCAGAAGGACTGAAAGAAGAAAATGAAATGAGTTATGGCAATAAATAAATGTGTGGTGATATATAGCATTTGTGGTGGATTTGAATAAATTAATAAAGAAGGATGATAGGGAGGAAATGGTGTTCATCTGGCTTATTCAAACCTTTCACCGCATGCAGGCAACAGTCCTCTATCCTCAGAAAAACTGGAACATTTGTAACTGATTTCTGATTGTATTAAGCTTAGCTTGAGTGTTTTGTTTTATTTTGCTTTGTTCTGTCTGTTATTACTTAAAAACACTTAAATCCTACTTTTTATACTTAATAAAATCACTTTTCTTTATTTATAAACTTAGTATAAGTAATTGTTACCGGTGTGTGTGTGTGTGGGGGGGACAGCTGTGCATATCTCCCTTGCAGTGATATAGAGGGCAAGCATTTATCATTTTATCCTGTATAAGCTTTATACAGAGTAAAACAGATTTATTTGGGGTTTAGATCCCATTGGGAGCTGGGTATCTGTGTACTGGAGACAGGTGTCCTGCTGAGCTGGTTTCAGTCTAGATCTGCACCTTTGGGGGAATCACCCAGAGCCTAGGTCTGTGTTGCAGCTGGGTAGTGTGTCTGGCTCAACAAGACAGGGTTCTGGAGACCCAGGCTGGAAGGGAAAATGGGCTCAGAGGTAATTTCAGCAGATGAGGTGACACTTCCAATGAGGGTCTCTGTGACCGAACCCGGCACACTATGAACTTGGGTTTCCTGCATTTCCTGTGATGCTTCCCTTTTTTGTCCACTGATCTCCATTGGGGACTGCAGACCTCATTGGAATACAAAAAAATTGATAATAATAACAATATAATAATGAACAAACTACCAGGGGCTATCCGAAATTATTTTGTCATGGGCTGAGAATTGAATTCACCTGTTTCCAGTCCCCTCCACTAAACCAGTACTGAATGAAACAGATTCAAGAACTGGTTAGCAGTTTATTCATTGCTTTCCTCAGGGCGTCCTTCACCTCCGTGTTCCTCAGGCTGTAGATGAGGGGGTTCAACATGGGGATCACCAGGGTGTAAAACACTGAGGCCACTTTGTCTGTATCCATGGAATAGCTGGAGTTGGGACGTAAATACATGAAGAGGCTGGTGCCATAAAACAGGACCACAGCGGTCAAGTGGAAAGTGCAGGTGGAGAAGGCTTTGTGTTGGCCCTCGGCAGAGCGGATCTGCAGGATGGTGGAGGTGATATAAACATAGGAGAGGAGGACAGTCACAAAGCTGCTCCCTGTAATGCAGCTTGTCAAAGCAAACATCACAATCTCATTGATGTGGGTGTCAGAACAGGAGAGAGCCAGCAGCGCGGGGACGTCACAGAAGAAATGATTGATGATGTTGGAGCTGCAGAATGACAGCCAAAATGTACAACACGTGTTTAACACTGAATCCACCAACCCCACAGTGTACACACCAACCACCAGCTTTTTACAAAGCTGCTTGGACATGGTGACCGTATAGAGCAGCGGGTTACAGATGGCCACATAACGGTCATACGCCATCACAGCCAGCAAGAGGCACTCAGCATCTCCAAAAGCGATAGAGAGATACATTTGCACAGCGCAGGCAGTGAAAGAAATGCTTTTCCTCTCGGCTAAGAAATTAAGCAGCATCTTAGGGGAAATTATCAAGGAAAAGCAGAGGTCACAGAAAGACAAATTCCTGAGGAAAAAGTACATGGGGGTGTGGAGTCGGAGATCAATCGTGATTAACAAGATCAACCCCCCATTCCCCAGCAGGGTGATACCATAAATCAGTAGGAACACCCCAAACAGGGGAACCTGCAGCTGTGGATTATCTGTCAGTCCTGAGAGAATGAACTCAGTCGCCTCCGAGTGATTTCCCCTTTCCATCTCCTCTCAACAGAGATCGGACAGCTACAGAGATGTGGGCATGTAGATAGTGAGGAAAACCTGTTCCTTCTCTGCAATGAAGAAAGTGAAGATAAAGGGAGATCAGTTTCTTAATGGGCATCAGTACGAGCTCAGGGAAAGGCTTAGTCCACAGAGCCAGATGTTCACAGCTGGTCATTCCAGATGTTCGATAAAATGCAGACACTGTGCAAATACAATGACACACAGGTTAATCATGCCCCCCCACACACACAAAGACTCCTGTTCACTAATCCAAACAGAAAACAGTGACTTGTGACTCCGCTGGGAGAGAATCAGTCTGAAGGGATTATTCCTTATCTAAAGAAGGGGTGAGAGTGAAGGAGTGTCAATCTTTTGACCCTCTTTGGGCAAGGGGAGCTGTGTGGCTTGGCACGTCCATTTGGGGTAAAGTTGCTTACTGTTCTAATTAAGCTTTCTGGCATTTACTTGACCATGTATGAAAACCCAGCAACATCATGGGAAGCCCTGGCTTCAGTGACTTTGTAATTGCCTATTTTTTTCCAACCCATGAGGTAGGTCCTTTAGATGAAGGGGTAGGAGTTGGGGCTGAGGCTTTTAGTGCTGGAGGTCTGGAATTGAATAGCTGCTGATCCCCATGGTGTCTCTGTGTGTGTCTGACTGTAATTCAGGACAATAGCACGTACCTGCTGAGAAGAGAGAGAGAGAGGTGGTGGCATTTCCCCGTCAATAGAAACTGCCAGTCTGGGAGCATGCAGGGAATTTTATACTGAGATGTGCCATCTATGGCACATGATTCAAGAAGCAACTGGGAGTACCTGAGTTCAGAGACCTACAACACCTAATTAATGCATTCATTGAACCAAAGCCAGCTTGGTGTATTTGGTACCCTGGGGATTAATTTGACCTACTCTTTCCTACTGTGTTATTAAATGATGCAAATTCTATCAGAGTTACAGAGTATGAGGTTAAGGTATATTTCATCCTGGTGTATTCATTGTAAATTGGGTACTGTGTAGACCTAATCCACAAAGGTTTTTTTTTTTGTTTGTTTTTTGTGGTGACCAAAATCTTTTAGCTAAAAACTTAATATTTTCACTTGGAAGTACCCCGGGGGTGCCTCAGATACCACACACCACCAATCTCTTCCATGTTCCTGGCGCCCAGGCTGGACTACATTCCCCCCTATGCATGATGGTCTCTCCTCTTGCTGAACTGCTCTGGAACTTCATCAGAGTCCCACAGCCATAATTGAGGGAGGAGGGAAGTTTTGTATTTTGACAGAAAGCTGATAATTTCCATGGAAGAATAATTTCATGAAAAAAATTGTTGAATGCAAAATCCAATTTTCCATGGAAAAAAGTCTTAAGAAAAAATTTCAACCAGTCTTAGCAACAAATTTGGAATCAAAGGAACTGAAAGTTAGGTACAGGTGAAATGTACAAACTGTTTGCAGCTGTAAATGGTATCTTATCAGTTATTCCTGGTTTGAGAGTAACCTCATTGTCCTGGCCCCAAGAAGTGGAATGTAAAGCCTGTAAGACATGTAAGAGGACTCCAGATTATCAAGATATTTATAGGATGCCAATCACCATGGTATCCTATGTCCTTCCTTTGCTAGGTTACTCCCTAAAGTAGAAAAGATCGGTTCACGCCTTTTGCTTGCTGGAGACCACATGATGACAAGAGGCATTCAGGCGCTCAGGAGGAGACCACAGCATGCTAAGGAGTTCTGCAGTTCACAAAACTACCCCTTTTGCATGAATATTATCTGCATATTATTTGCACACAGAGCTCAGTTTTAGATGCAAAATAAATTTATGAGTCAACTAGAAATAGTCATGATCCCATCACACATATTAAAACATTTTTTGATAATGTATGAGAAGTTAAAAGATCACACTGTATCATGTTATTCATACATGTTCCAAACTGAGGCTGGCAAACTGGTCTCTCTTCAACAAAGAAATGTTTGCTCTACTTAATTTTGTATCTAAACAGTAATCAGAGTCAGTAAGCAGGAAAGGAAACAAAGGTATCCCCAAAAGGTGAGGAAAAAGCGGAAGGGAACATCCTTCTACATAGATTTTTTTTTCTCTTCCAGTAAGCAGGTGGAAATGTTTCTCAAAGAAGGGATAGGACTATAAAAAGAAGGGGCAGATTTCCCAAGGCACCACTCTCTTTCTCTCTCTTTATCTCAGCCCATTGATTTACTGCGTCTGAAGAGGAAACTTTTCCTTTGAATTACACATAATTTATTAACTGAGGCAAATGTTGCATTCTAGCTCTATTTTTCTTTTAACCATGTCTGACTTCTATGCCTTCTCATTTGCACTCACTGAAAATCTATCTTTGTATTCAATACACTTTGTTTTATTGTTTTATCTAATCCAGTGTGTTTAAATAGAAATGTCTGAGAGTTGTCTGCATATTCGTGCTGATAAAGAAATAATGGACAATGTTGCTTGTATTGTCCAGGAGAGGACTGGGCAGCACAGGACGTACATTTCAGGAGGGAAATCAAGGATTGGGGAATATGTTGGGGTCACCCTGCAGTATAACCAAGGGTGTTGAGAGCCTGAGTGTAATCCAGTTATTCCTGGCCAGCCTGCAGTTACACACACATGCCTCAGGTGAGATTTCCATGCTTGAGGGTTGTCTGTGAGTGGCCCAGGTGGAAGTCACTTCAGCAAGGCATTGCAAGGTTGCAGGCAGGTATGACACAGCTGCTGATTAGTCTGGGTTGAACCCTGGTATGTCACAGCCACCAACCTAGAAAATATCCCAATAACACGAAAGGTGTGGTGCGGACTGACAGTAGTGTTCGATTGACATGAAAGGGTGAGGTCACCACAGGGATGGGCCAATTCACTGATCCATGGCTGCAGATGCACAAGGACATTGTGGTCATCACCTCCCACCAAGGAGATCCAAGGCAGGCCCAGTGATGACCCTTCTCTTCTTCACTGTGGTAGCAGAAATTATCCCTCATGAGTGTTCAGGCTTGCCTGGTATTATCAGTGCACCAGGGCATGTTGGTACCCGCTTCTCCGAAGTGGTGCCAACCTGTGAGACATTGCACTGTCGATAGTATTAGGAGGAAAAATTGATGATCCAAGTCAGCTATATTCTTTAGTACAATCTGTGGGTGAGGGGTTACAAAGAATGTACACAACATCCTCCTTCCCTGAACACCAGTAGAAACAACCAACAATCAGCAATCTCTGTATTCAGAAACTCCAAAGTCTGTCACCCCAGGTCTGTGCCCAGGAAACACTGTGCCCCTACTTCCTCTAAGAGTCATGCTCATAACTCCTCCTCCTGGCTTTCTCCCTCCTGTGACCCAGAGCTGCCTGAGACAGTCCTCACTGAGAATGCCATGGTCAGGGCAGGCTGCAAAAAGGAGACTATTCCCCAAACTGGTGGTTAAAGCTCAAGATCTCTGCAGCATCTCTGCAGATGCTGCTACAAAATATCTCTGAGCAAGCCATCTCCCTCCCGATTCTTTTGTTAGTTTTCTTTATTTCCTACAAATTATAGTCAGTGAAACATAGTGTGACGTTGCACCCATAATGCTTAATAAAAATATTGTTATGAGTGTAAATATGACATAACTGGAATACGTGTTATGCTAGATAGACCATGTAACATATCTCCGAAAAGGTTATGATCTACTGGATATATTCATCCTATTTGCATGCATGTAAAATTTTTGTATTCAAAGTTATGAATATTGGATATGTACTTGTTTCATTTTAAGTAGCCTCAGTGAAGCAGTTGGTCATCTTCTTGAGAAGAGACTATTCTGTGTAAGTGCCCAGTCAAGAAACACTTCAGCTAACAATGAACTTTGAGAGTCGCCAATCAACAACTGAGCTTTCCTGTGAATGTGGCATCAGCCTGTAAGGAACTGAGTCATGCATGGACATGTGACTTGCCCATGTGACTCTAAAAGTCCATCTTGGAGATGGATTCTGCAGAGGAGAGGTGAAGGAAGAAGAGAGAAACTATATAAGCCCCTTCGGAAACCCTTCCATTTTGTCTTCAGCTGGCACAAAAGATAGCCCCTCCACCCCAAGGAGATGCCTGAAAGAAACTGGAACAATGGACAGTAACTACAGGGATGTGAGTGATTGCTGGACCCAAACTAGGAGGAAGTTTACTCTGTAAAAGAGGCTTATTGGAACATCTCTGAGGTGAGATTTACCTGCATTTAGTTTTTACTGTATTGGGCTTAGACTTATGTGTTTTATTTTATTTTGTTTGGCAATTAACTTTGTTCTGTCTGTTATTACCTGGAACCACTTAAATCCTACTTTTGTATTTAATAAAATTACTTTTTACTTATTAAGTAACCCAGAGTATGTATTAATAATGGTGGACATGTGTGTGTGTGTGTGTGGGGGGAAACAGCTATGCATATCAGTGTTATAGAGGGCTAACAATTTAAGAGTTTACCCTGTATAAACGTTATGTAGGGTTAAACAAGGTTTGGATCCCATTGGGAGTTGGGCATCTGAGTGTTAGAGACATGAACGCTTCTTGAGCTGTTTTCAGTTAAGCCTGCAGCTTGTGAGGGACGTGGTTCACATTTGGATCTGTGTTTGCAGCAAGCAATTGTGCCTGGCTCAAAGAAATTAAGGTACTGAAGTCCCAAGTTGGCAGGGAAAACAGGCTCAGAGATAGTCTAGGCACATCAGGTGGCAGTCCCAAAGGGGTTTCTGTGACACAACCCGTCACACAGAGTTTACGAATAAAATTGCAAAACAATGTGGGAGTAGGTGAAGGAGAGGACAAGACTGGATGGACTTCAATTGCAACAAGGGCGGTTTAGGTTGGACAATAGGAAAAACATCCCAACAGCGAGGATGGCTAAGCACTGGAATAACTTGCCCAGGAAGGTTGTGGAATCTCCACCGCTGGAGATTTTTTGAGAGTAGGTTAGACGAACACCTGTCAGGGAGATAGGACAAGATTTCCCAACTGTTTTTTTTGATCAGCAGCTTCTCTGAGGCCTGGTTTATGCTTAAAAAGTTAGAACAATAGAGCTCCGTCACAGAGGGTGGGGAAACATTTCACAGCCTGTGCAAGTCAGTTAGCTTGTACAGACCCTCAGTGTAATCCTTTCATTGACCGAGCTACTGCCTCTCGGAGAAGTGGATTAATTACAATGATGGAAAAACCCTTCTATCAATGTGGAAAGCATCTACACTGTGGTGCGGCTGTACATCATAGATGAATCAATGTAATGGCCTTAGTATAGACATTCCCTGAATTGATGGGTGAGTTTTCCTCCTTCCTATTAAAGCGATTTTCTCCTCTTTTCCATCATTTTTCTGCCTCCCTTATAAAGCTCTTAACTTCTTTTGAAAGTAAATGTGTTCAGAAAAGTTGAAATAGCTTCTCTCAGGATAGTTCCTTCCTTCCTTCCTTTCCCTCCCATGAATGGCTCACTGTCATGTCAACTAAAGGCTGAAAAGCTCTGAATCTGGTTTGTTTGCCTGTGACTTGGTGGTACCTCTTTGTTTTCCCTCCCTTCACTTAGAATGAGTTGAGGATGGAAGCAGTACCTGCTCAGAACCCTAAAATCAGAACCGTGAAATCAAAAGTTGAATCTTTCGCTGTTTGCTAACCACACCAACATTACCCTTAATACTTCTGGAGCTGATTCCTGGGATGACTTTGACGTTTGCTCCCAGGAGCATCTTTGCTCCCACAATGACAGGTGTGCACAGCACATGCAATTCATGTTGTTGCTGTTTCTTTCCTTGTGGAAAGGGAACACAGAGGGCCAGAGAATCAGCTGGTCTCGATCGCTCTCTTTCCCGTGAGGCCTTTTGAATGTAGTACGAAACTGAGGTGACTGTGTTCCCCTTCATTTGCTGGTCACTGGTGGTTAACACTAAAGACCCCTGCAGCATCTCTGCAGATGCTGCAACAAAGTATCTCCAAGCATGCCACCCCCCTCCCTCCCTCATGTCATCTGATGTGCGGTTTTCCCTGCCAGCCTGGGCCTCCAGAACCCTGCCTTGTTGATCCAGACACGCTTGCCTGCTGCAACACAGACCAAGGGTCCAGGCCACACCCCCAAAGCTGCAGATCTAGACTGAAACCAGCTCAGTAGGACACCTGCCTCCAGCATGCAGACACCCAGCTCCCAGAGGGATATAAACCCCAAATAAATCAATTTTACTCTGTATAAAGCTTATACAGGGTAAAATGATACATGTTCGGCCCCGTATCACTTCAGGAAAGATATGCACAGTGGTTTGCCACCCAAGGCAACAATTACTCACACTGCATTTGTAAATAAACAAAAGTGATTTTATTAAGTATAAAAAGTAGGATTTAAGTAATTTTAAGTCATAACAGATAGACTAAAGTAAATCACAAAGTAAATTGTGTAAGGCTGAGCTTAATACACTCAGAAATCAGTTACAAATTTTAACTTCTCACCCCAGTTGTTACTTTAGGTAAAATCCTTCTCAGATCAGATGCTTTTTCTGACCTGGGTCCAGCCTGGCCTCACCCACCCTTGTACTTACAGTCCTTTTGTTTCCAGGTGCTTGTGGGTATCTCTGTGGGGTGGGGAGGCTGTCTCTTAAGCCAGTTGAAGACACTCATTGTTTGCTTCCCCACTTTATATAGAACTTCCCCAAGGCGGGAAACCTTTGTTTGGAATTCCACCCCGCTCAGGAAAAGTACCAGCTTCAAGACGGAGCTCAGTATCTGGCGACATGGTCACATGTCACTGTAAGACCCCAATCTCCATTCTTCATGGTTTCTCCCACATGTACACAGGAAGGCTTGAGTGTAAACAAAGCCATTCACAGTTCATTGATTCTGAAGCATCTTTAAAGGCTTTCACTTAATATGTCTAAATCAGTAATACAAGTTAATATCTTATTCTCCTAATTCCAGACATAAAAATAATCCAAGTAAACAAATAGGATGAACACACTTTGTAGTTTATAGGCTTTATAATGACATGTTGCAAGGGGCACTTAGCATAAAACATGTTCCAGTGATGTCATATTCAGAAGCATATTTTCAGAAAGATTATGGAGTGCAATGTCATACAGAGCTTTGCCCAGCACTGGACAGAAGGGGGAATTGAACCCAGATTTCCCACCTCACAAGTGAACACACCAAATATTGGGTTAAAAATTACAAAGGGAAGGCCCAGCACTGCCTCCTACAGTGGCTGTGTTGCGACCGGTATGAAAATCCTCCCCCCGCACACACACATTGTTTTGGGACAAAGCTATTTGGCATATTTGTAACACATTCGTGAAGAGTTTCACGTCAGTCCAAACGGTATTGTTTTTGACAATAAATGATTAGTCCCAAAGTAATTCACTGATTTATAGACACCTTTGTGTCACAATGCTGGTAAATTACTTAAAAAGACATTTGGAGAGGTGACGAACAAATAAAGTGGAATACAGTCACCTCAGTTTTGTACCATATTAAAATGACCTCCGGGAGAGACAGCAATCCAGGCCAGCTGATGATCTGGCCGTCTGTGTTCCGTTTCCACAAGGAAAGACACGGCAACAACATTCATTGCATGTGCTGGGCACACCTGTTGTCCTGGGAGCAAAGATGCTCCAGGGAGCAAATCTCAAAGTCATCAAAGCCAAATTTAACCTCCCCTGCCAAGGAAGCAGTTCCAGAGGTATAAAGGGTAACATTGGTGTGGTTAGCAAACAGGGAAAGACTCGACTCTATGTCTGATTTTAGAGTTTCTTATCAGGTACTGCTTCCGTCCTTCTCAACTCATTGTAAGTGAAGGGAGGAAAAAGAAAGAGGTACCACCAAGGCATGGGCAAACAAGTCTGTTTCAGAGCATTTCAGCCTTTAATTGAAATGACATTCATGGGAGGCAAAGGAAGGAATTATGCTGAGAGGAAAAATTTCTGAACTTATTTACCTATTAAAAGAAGGAAAGATCTTTACAGGGGAGGGAGAAGAATGATGGAAAAGGAGAGAAAAATTGCTTTAATGGGAAGGGGGAAAACTCCCCCATCAAGTCAGATAATGTCTATCCTAAGGCCATTACATTGACTCAGCTATGGTGTGCAGCAGCGCTTTAGTGTAGATGCTTTCCACGTTGATGGAAGAGTTTTTCCTTAAATGTGGTTAATCCATGTCCCTGAGAGGAAGTAGCTCGGTCAATGAAAGAATTACACTGAGGGTCTGTACAAGCTAACTGCCTCGCACAGGCTGTGAAAAGATTCCCCGCCCTGTGCTACAGAGCTCTGTTGATCTAATTTTTAAGCATAAACCAGGCCTCAGAGAAGCTGCCCATGGAAAAGACCAGTTGTCAAATCTAGTCCTATCTCATTGCCAGGTGTTTGTCAAACCTCCTCTTAAAAAATCTCCAATGGTGGAGATTCCACAACCTTCCTGGGCAAGTTATTCCAGTGCTTACTCACCCTCACAGTTGGGATGTTTTTCCTTTTGTCCAACCTAAACCGCCCGTGCTGCAATTGAAGTCCATCGGTCCTTGTCCTATCCTTCCCCTACTCCCACATTGTTTTGCAATTTTATTCTTAAACTCTGTGTGACGGGTTGCGTGTCAGAAACCCCTTTGAAACTGCCACCTGTTGTGCCTAGACTACCCCGAGCCTGTTTTCCCTTCCAGCTTGGGACTTCAGTACCTTAACTTGTATGAGCCAGGCACGATTGCCTGCTGAAAACCCAGATCGAAGTCTGAACCATGTCCCACACAAGCTGCAGGCTTAACTGAAAACAGCTTAAGAAGAGATCCTATCTCCAGCACTCAGAGGTCCAGCTCCCAGTGGGGTCCAAACCCCAATAAATCCGTTTAACCCTGTTTAATGTTTATACAAGGTAAACTCATGAATTGTTTGCCCTCTATAACACTGTTTGCCCCCCAGCCAGGTACTTAAAAAGTAAAAGTGATATTATTAATTACAAAATGTAGGATTTAAGTGGTAGTAATAGACAGAACAAAGAGAATTACCAAAAAAATAAAATAAAACATATAAGTCTAAGCCTAATACAGTAAATACTTACAAAAAGCTTAGATACTCTCTCTCTTGGGGGTGGAAACCCCTTCCCCTCTCCTCTGCAGAATCCAGCTCCAAGATGGAGTTTTGGAGCCATATGGGCAAGTCACATGTCCATGCATGACTCAGTCCCTTACAAGCCGAAGCCACATTCCCAGGAAAGCTCACATGTGGACTGGTGTTTCTCAAAGTTCTTTCTTAGCTTAAGTGTTTCTGGATAGGGCACTTCCAGAGAATAATCTTTTCTCAAGAAACTGACCAACCACTTCACTGAGTTTACTTAAAATCAAACAAGTACATAGCCAATATTCATAACTTCGAATACAAAAATGATACATGCATGGAAATGGGATGACTATATCCACTAGATGGTAACCTTTGAAGAGATATGTTACATCGCATATCTCGCATAAACCACATTTCAGTTCCGTCATATTTACATTCATAAGCATATTTCTACAAAGCATTATGGGGTGCGACGTCACACTCTGTTTCACGGACTATATATTATATGAAATAAATAAAATGAACAAAAGAATTGGGAGGGAGCTGACTTGCTCAGAGATATACTTTAGGAACATCTGCAGAGATGATGCAGAGATCTTCAGTGTTAATGACCAGTTTGGGGAAATTTCTCATTTTTGCAGCCTGCCCTGACCTTGGCATTTTCAGTGAGGACTGTCCAGGCAGCTCTAGGTCACAGTAGGCAGAGAAACCAGGAGGAGGAGTTATGAGCATGACCTCGAGAGTAAGTAGGGCATAATATTTCGTGGGCACAGACCTGGAGTCACAGACTTGGGAGTTTCTGAATACAGAGATTGCTGGTTGTTGGTTCTTTCTACTGGTGTTCAGGGAAGCAGAACTTTCCCTCCATTCTTTGAAACCCCTCCCCCACGGATTATTCCAAAGAATATAACTGACTTGGATCATCAATTTTTCCTCCTAATACAATCAACCGTGCAATGCCTCACAGGTTAGCACCACCTAGGAGAAGGGGGAACCAACATTCCCTGAAGCACTGATAATACCAGCCAAGCCTACAGACCCATGGGGGATAATTTCCCCTACCATAGTAAAGAAGGGAAGAGTCATCTCTGGGACTGCCAGGGATCTCCTTGGGCAGAAGTGATGACCACAATGTCCTTGTGCATCTGCAACCATGAATCAGTGCATGGGCCCATCCCTGTGGTGATTTCACACTTTCATATCAATTGAACCCAACTGTCATCAGCATTACACCTTTGGTGTTACTGGGATATTTTCTAGGCTGGTGGCTGTGACATACCAGGGTCCAACCCAGACTAATCAGCAGCTGTGTCATACCTGCCTGCAACCTTGCAATGCCTTGCTGAAGTGGTTTCCACCTGGGCCACTCAGAAACAACCATTAAGGATGCAAACCACACCCTGAGCATGTGGGTGTAACTGCAGCCTGGCCAGGAATAGTTGGGTTACACTCAGGCTCTCACAACCCTTGGCTATACTGGAGGGTGACCCCAACACATTCTCCAATCTTTGATTTCCGACCAGAAATGTACGTCCTGTGCTGCCCAGTCCTCTCCTGGACATTACAAGCTACATTGTCCATTATTTCTTTAATAGCACTAATATGCATGCAACTTAGTTTCTCAGACACTTCTATTAAAACACACTGAATTAGCTAAAACAATAAAACAAAGTTTTTTGATGAGAAAGATAGAGCCTGCCAGGAAGTTGCAGGTTGGTAGGGGAGAGGCCCTCCCTGGGGTGCACAGAAACAAGTACCCCAAAGGTGGAAGTTGGGGTCGTGGTAACAGCTGAGGTGGGAACAGACCCCAGAGACTCTGTAGCTGGAAGCAAGCCCAACCTGAGGGAAAGATGGGGATAGTATTGGCCAGGGAATTGTCTGTCATAGCTGGTAGCTGTGAGCCCACAGCTGGACCAGGGTCCCCTTCCCTTTTCAGGGACACAGGAGTGTCTGCCCCAGTGGGGAGCCAAGAGAGGAAGGTGAGGGGAGACCGGAGGGTCTGCCCACATTTTGTAGGGGGGCTTTATCCCAGGAGGAGGGTGAAAAATCTGCATTTAAAATGCCAGAACCCTCTCCTGTGAATCAGGTTTTAAGGGAAGACAGAGGGTCAGATCTCCTGGAGGGGAGTGCCCACCCAGTTGACCTGTTGGAAGCAGAGAGTGGGGTAACTGAGGGGATCTTACCAATCCAGAGCACTCTATTAAAGAATGTTATTCCTGTTACCCTTTTAAAAAATAACACTGTCTCTTCAAGGCTGGTGGGAGAAAAACTCTGCACTTGGGAAGCTTCACAAGAGAGAGCGGCCGAGGGCAGGCATGGTTGCAGTGCCGCTTTCCTTACCAAAGCCTCAAACACAGGCCTGAACTAAAAGCCTTCTCCAAAGAGGCAGAAGAATCTGCATCAGAGCCCCTGCCAGGGTACACAAAGGAGTTGGGAAATGCAATAGATACTAAACAAGCTAAATTGTGTGAACAAAGCCTCTCCGCTGAAGATTTCCTGTTAATATTGTGTCTTTTACTTCTTCATTTCTGGGTCAAGACAAAGGAGCTAATACGAGTGGTAAATCCTTTAAACATGTGGGACACACCTACTTTGTGGGAAAAAAAAAAAAAAACCTTTTGTTCATGCTAGGGATGGTGACAAGACAGTCCCACAAGCATGTTGCTATTCAGCTTATACCTGTAAACAGGCTGGAAGTTTGGCACCACAGGAAAAGCATAACAGGCCTACGCTGCTGTGTGGAAGGGGAAACTGAGGCACTCCGCCTCAAGGCATTTGTGGCTAAATGCCAAGACAATTCCACTTTAACAGATATTGCTGTCTGCATTCTGTTAGCAATACTATACCCCAACTTGTTTTCAGGCATCCAGGGACCACGGGGGAGGGATAGCTCAGTGGGTTAAGCATTGGCCTGCTAAACCCAGGGTTGTAAGTTCAATCCTTGAGGGGGCAATTTGGGATCTGGAGCAAAAATTGGGGATTGGTCCTGCTTTGAGCAGGGCGTTGGACTAGATGACCTCCTCAGGTACCTTCCAACCATGATATTGAACGATTCTATGATACCAGGAACCCCAAACCTTGTTCGAACACCTATGAATGACCTCCTATGTTTTAAAGGTACTAAAAGGGGTTGTGACCAGAAACAAACAGGGATTTTACATGTACTGTCTCTGCCACGGACAGTGTCCAAGTCTCTGGCAGTATGTTCAGGAGGAGGGTGTGACATTACAACCCATAATGCTTTCTAGAAATATGCTTATAACTGTAAATATGACATAACTGGAATATGTTTTATGCTAGATAGGCCATGTAACATATCTCTACAAAGGTTATGATCTCCTGGATATATTCCTTCTATTTGTATGCACGTATCATTTTTGTAGTTGGAGTTATGAATATTGGCTGTGTACTTGCTTGATTTTAAGTAGCCTAGTAGAGCATTTGGTCAGCTTGTGGAGTAAGGAATGTGCAAGTTAAGTGCCCCATTGCAAGTTGAGCATCTGAGTGTTAAAGACATGAACATTTTTTAAGATGCTTCCAGGAAAACCGACAGCTGTTAGGGGACATGGTTCAGACCTGGGTCTGGGTTGGCAGCAGGCTAGCGGGTCTGGCTCAAACCAGGCAGGGCACTGAAGTCCCAAGCTGCCCGGGTAGGAAAGCAGGTGCAGAAGTAGTCTCGACACATAAGTTGGCAGCTCCTAAGGGGGTTTCTGTGATCCAGCCCATCACAGGTGGGTTCTCAGCACTCTCTGAAAGTCCAGTCCTATTGAGGTGCTTCAAGCTAGGTACCCAAAATCACTATTCGCTTTTGAAAAGCTTGACTCTAGTGAGCAGCTTCACTCTTCTAGCCTTCGTCCCCCACCTCAGAACCAAACCCATAAAGGGAGTGAGTACGAATGGGAATCAAACTTGTATTAGCATTTGTCATAAATATAAAGGAAAGGGTAAACCCCTTTGAAATCCCTCCTGGCCAGAGGAAAAATCCTCTCACCTGTAAAGGGTTAAGAAGCTAAAGGTAACTTCGCTGTCACCTGACCAAAATGACCAATGAGGAGACAAGATACTTTCAAAAGCTGGGAGGAGGGAGAAAAACAAAGGGTCTGTGTCTGTCTGTATGCTGCTTTTTCCGGGGACAGAACAGGAGTGGAGTCTTAGAACTTTTAGTAAGTAATCTAGCTAGGTATGTGTTAGATTATGATTTCTTTAAATGGCTGAGAAAAGAGTTGTGCTGAAAAGAATGACTATTCCTGCCTATTTGTCTTTTTTGTAACTTAAGGTTTTGCCTAGAGGGATTCTCTATGTTTCGAATCTAATTACTCTGAAAGGTATCTACCATCCTTATTTTACAGAGGTGATTCCTTTACTTCTATTAAAAGTCTTCTTGTAAGAAAACGGAATGCTTTTTCATTGTTCTAAGATCCAAGGGTTTGGGTCTGTGGTCACCTATGCAAATTGGTGAGGATTTTTACCAAACCTTCCCCAGGAAGTGGGGTGCAAGGGTTGAGAGGATTTTGGGGGAAAGATGTGTCCAAACTACGTTTCCCAGTAAACCCAGATAAAGTTTGGTGGTGGCAGTGGAAATCGAAGGGCAAAGGGTAAAATTAATTTGTACCTTGGGGAAGTTTTAACCTAAGCTGGTAAAAGTAAGTTTAGGAGGTTTTTATGCAGGTCCCTACATCTGTATCTTAGAGTTCAGAGTGGGGAAGGAACCTTGACAGCATTCTTTAAACATCACTGTTTTTCCCCACTCAGCCATGTGACAGCTCGATTCCTGGCTGGTCTGCATTAGCATAACTCTCTTGATGCCAATGGACCAGGTGTAAATAAGAAATGCTCTATTCAAGTTAATTGCTCAGATCTCCTGCCAATGTACATTGGCCATAAACACTATGTAATTCAAAGGGGCCAGATCCCCAGCTGGCATAAATCAGCTTTTATCCACTGAAGTCAGTGGGCCAGATCCTTAGGTGGTGTGAAGCAAAGAAGCCCCATCGAAGTCGCGACACCAGATTCTTTGCTGGTGTAACTGACATCGGTCATTTGGAGCTTCTGGGTGGTGTAAATTGGAGTGGTCCCGTTGAAGCCAACAGGCCGGAGCCACTGCGGGTGTGACTCTGTGCCAATTTGCACCCGCCGAGGATCTGAGCTAAGGATCACCAATGCACAGCCTCCTTTGGGTAACTTCTATACTATGTCCATAGGAATCAGAGCCGGATGACAATGGCACTTTTATTCATTAAAACTCTCACAAATTATGGTTTCGGTATTTGACCTGCTTGAGGCCAGGTGTACCCTAAAAACTTTTTGCCAGTATAACAATGTGGGTTAGACGTGTGATTTTTTTTTTAAACAACATTTCTGTACCAGCAAAATCCATAGGTCCTGTCTACACTTGGACTGTTACAGGGACACCTCTGTAGCTCCTCAGTGTGGAGGCTGTCGGTGCTGACAGGAGGTGTTCTCTTGTTGGCAGAGGTAATCCGCCTCCTTGAGAGGTGCTAGCTAGTGCTGCCTACTTGTGGACTTAGGTTGGCTTAACTACATTGCTTGGGGTGTGATGTTTCCACACCCCTGAGTAACAAAGCCCGGTCGATCTAAGTTTCTAGTGTTACCCAGCCCCTAATGGAGATGCAGGTATAATGGCAAAAAAAAAAAAAAGTGCTTTTGCTGATTTAGTTATTTCTTTTGGGGAACGGATATAAGTTATAGAGACAAAAATGCTCCTTTGCTCACATAAACTGAGGCTACGCGATACGGGTTTGCCTGCGTAGCTGTACCAGTATAGCTAAAGAGGCAAACCTTTCTAGGGTAGACTGGGCCTAAACAAATAGCTTTTTCCATTCTTGGTCATTTATGCCTAATCACTCCAGCCTTTGAAACTCTCTACGTGAAGAGGTTCTGAAAGAGAAATATTCTATTAAACCCTGAAACACCAAGATTCCAGCAAATTAAAAGTTCTATGGGAGCGTTTTCCACAGGGAAAACTTGGAGTGAAGGTAACATACGAGCTAAATGCTCCCTGCCCCCATCTAGTGGCTGGTCCGTAGGGAAGATAAAAATCTATTACAGCGACCAGCAAATGGAGTAACTATGCGCTCAAGGGCCTATGCTTTGGTGCTGAAGGTCTTGGGTCCTATAAGCAATTATGACACACAGTTTTCAGGCAGGACATGTTTTCTAGGCCTGGGGATTTGTGCACAGCTAAGTTTCTAGGAGAGCAGTTGCAATCACATTGTCCTTGCTTGAATGAGCAGGGTTAAGACAACAGTGAATACCGTAGCACCCCTGCACAGAGAGCAGGCATGACTGCATTCTCTTTGCTTTCCTGAGTCCAAGCATCACTCCCTGCTCATCCCCTTTTGGCTGCGAGCTGTCCCCCAAAAGCAGGGGAGAAGCAGGGGGGAGATAGGGTCATGTTCCCCCTTCCTCTTAGAAGGCAACAGAGATGACTGGACCTGGACGGGAGGATGTGCTGTTAGCTACGGGCCTGCTGTAAATCCCACTGAAGTTAATAGATCTATTGATTTCATATCTGGGCCCCATTGAGTTCAATGTGAATTAGGCACAATCGGGGCCCGAACGATGCAAGGAACAGTCCCGCTCTTCCTTTGCTGCTATCGAATCTATTGTCCCCACTGGAGGGTGTTGCTGTGAGTTTACCAGTCCCTTCTAGTGAGCTCCGTGTAACATGAGCACAGAGGTCAGAGCCGTGGGCCCTCCAAGCACTAGGCTCTTGGTGGGTTCTCCATCCCTTGGTGGGTCCCCATTAAACACTTTGCCTTCTGAGAGCCTCAGGTGCTTTAATGCTCTGCTTACAACTTCCCGTCCCCAGCCGCTGGCCCTGCTCTCAGGCTGCCTGCTACTTGTCCTTCCACAGGCGCCTCCCAGGCTGCAGCCTCTGGCCGGCCACTGCCCATTCTCAGTAGCTCCCTGGCTGACTCTCATCCTCTCCTGCCCTCTGGGTGTTACCGCCTTGCCTGTTCACATGGACCCCTCCGCTGTCACGATGCGGAACTTCGGTACAGACAGCGCCCTCTGGTGGACATACATGAACCAGATCCCCTCCCAGGATGAGCTGTAGCCCAATCCTTTTCCTCCAGCTAATTCTGGAGTGGGCTGGGAGTTGGGACCAGACCACGAGCCAGCAGGTTCATTACACTATCTCTATTGGGCCCAACACCATAATACACACTCCCACTCCTGTCCCTGGACATGCTCTGCTACACATTCCCTTGTCTTTGTGATGCCTCTCAGAGGCACAAGGGTAGTGTGGGAGCAGAGAAATTCAGTACACTCAGAAACAACGAGGAGTCCAGTGGCGCCTTGGAGACTAACACATTTATTTGGGGATAAGCTTCCGTGGGCTATAACCAACTTCGTCAGGTGCACGGAGTGGCAGTACACTCAGTCCACATGGTTCTTTCTTGCTCAGCTTTGGTCCACAGTGAGCTTGGAACCACTGAGCAGACTAAGGCGCTTCAGGAAGGAAATGGCCTGGAGACTTTAGACTTTCTTTAGGATGGAGATTGCAGGAAAAACCAGCCCCCTTTCAGTACACAAAGCTCACCGTGTATCAACAATTCTGCCCATGAGTTCCATTACATTGCACCTAAGGCTTTATCAGCTGAAACGAATTCAGTGCATTTACCCATGGAATATTTTATGGAAAAGACTTTAGCAGAGCTGTGTGAGGTGCGGCGGGGGGCAAAGACTGAAACATTGGGGTTGGGGGGGGGCTGTAGCAAAACAGGATTGAGGGGCATGGGCAGAGCTGTGTGGACAGGCTATGACTGCAATTCCAGGGGCTCCAGGCAAAGAATTAGAGGGGTTATGACAGGTCAGGTCTCGCTAGCTAAGTTCCTTATGTGGCTCCTATTCTCACAGTGTTGGAGCCCCTTGCCATCTGGAGTTGGTGCTGCAGGCGGAGGTAGCTCTCTGGCGCCCTCTGCTGCTGCCTGCACACATCAATCAACAACTTCTTTGGGTGTCACACCCTTCGTAGGGTATGTTGCTCCAATATCATTTTCAAAAAGGTTTTGGGGCACTTAGAAATGTAAATACTATTGACTGTCAAAATCTCATTGACGGGGGGCAGGGACATGAACCCACCTCTTCTAACAGGCTAGCACCCGAAATATTCCTCTAGCCAGTCCCCAGCCTCCAACTGTGTCTTTGCCCCCACTGCGGCTAGCCTACCTGCCCTGCCACAGGTCCCCTAAACACTCAGCTATCTATCCTCTCAACTAAAGTGTGTTGATAGAGAGAGAGAGTGTGTGTGTGTGTGTGTTTGTGTGTGCACATATCCTGCATATTTAATGTAATGGAAATCAAGGGGATGCAAATTAGGATTTGATGCAGAGCTGGGGGCATGTGTGGGAATCCTACAGATTAGAGATGAGATGGACAGGACTGGAAGGCCAGGGGATCCAGGAGTAGTAGTAGAAATGCCAGGAGGGTTGTGACAGATCTGAAATGAAGTGCACTCTCTATATGGGGCGTGGGTGGATTTTCAAAATATTCTTTCCTGTCTTTAGCAACTGGTTTTAATTTTCTTTTATTCCACTCTGCATTCACCCAAACAGTTCTGAACACAGAGGCTTCTCTTTGCATTATTTTTAAACAGGAAATTAAGTCTGTATACAGGTCCATAGATTTTAAGGCCAGAAAAGGTCATGATTATCAGATAGTCTCATGTTCTGCATGCCACAGGTCAGAATATTCCAATCCAATAATCCAGTGCAGGGAATTATTCTATCCTAGGGGAGAGCCTGTTTCATAACCTGTGGCTGTGATAGCAGTTTAAGTTTAAAACATGTTTATTCTGTCCATATTCTTTCGCTGTTTCCCCACGGTATTAAGGTGCATCCAATCAAGATGTGTCTGTCCTGGTCTCCAAGGTCTGGGGAGAGGGTGTGTGGGCTATAGAAAGAAAGGTGGATTTGTAGGTCTGACATTAGTAGAAATAATAGTAATATTTGACTGATACTAATATTGTCACTGGAACAACAGTTCTGAATTTAAAATGTATCTTCTGTGCAGTTTTGCAGTTACAAATCAAATAATTAGTCTCTGTCTCTGTATAGTCCCCCATAGGGAATTCTCTGCTGGTAATTTCTTTAATTCCCCTGTGAGGAACAAGGTAATGCACTTTGGAGATTATGCGTGCTGGTTCAAAATAATCTCCCTGGCTCTGGCAACAAAACAAAAATGCAAATTCCAGGGAGGTTACACTTCCAGGACCTGAGGCGATCAATTTAGTCTCATTGACCCATCTCTCCATAAACGGTATTAGCTTCTCACCATTTTAATAAGCTCTCGGTGGACATGATGATGAAAAAGTTTGTGCCTGCCAAACTGAGATTGCGTAACTTGGCAAGCAAGTTTGGAAGTGTGGTTAAAGTGTGTCCGCTGTGCATCATTAAAATCTGAATGTGTTTCAAAGACATTGCAAACATTCATTGAAATCAGCAGCTCCCAGAGATCAATGACCAAGCTTGATGATTGCTGTCCTAACTTTGGGAACTCAGAGAGGCTTCTTAAACCAAAAGAGTCCTGTCGAAAGAGAAGCAGGATTTATACAAAAACAGTGAGGAGTACTTGTGGCACCTTAGAGACTCACACATTTATCTGGGCATAAGCTTTCATGGGCTTAAACCCACGTCATTAGATGCATGGAGTGGAAAAAAACAGTAAGCTGGTATATAGACACAGTACATGAAAAGATGGGAGTTGCCTCACCAAGTGGAGGGTCAGTGCTAACGAGACAATTCAGTTGAAGTGGAAGTGGGCAAATCTCAACAGTAGAATACCGAGGGAGGAAAAATCACTTTTGAAGTGGTAATGGGGCCAATGTAGACAGAGTGGCCCATTTCAAAGTATTGACAAGAAGGTGTGAGCAACAGTAGGGGGATATTAGTTTTCATAGTGACCCATCCACTCCCGGTCTTTATTCAGGCCTAATTTGATGGTGTCGAGTTTGCAAATTAATTCCAGTTCTGCAGTTTCTCACTGGAGTCTGTTTTTGAAGCCAGAACAGGGGGTGGGGGGTAATAGGAGCCTATATAAGAAAAGGACCCCAAAATTGGGACTGTCCCTATAAAATCAGGACATATGGTTACCCTACTGGTCCACCAAGGACCATTCATTCATTCTAGGCCTCCAGCTCCTCAGCCAACACCTCTCTTGGACAGAGATCTGCATCTCTCCCCCACCTAACTGGGGATTTTCCAGTTCCCTTCCTACACTGTGATATCCCCTGCAAATCAGACTGCCTAAACAGGCCAGCTTCTGTGCCTTGCTTTCTCATCAAAGATTATGAACAGTGTAATTGTCAGCAGTTATAAATTACTACACAGATCTCGATAAGCTGGCACATGTATTCTTAAGCTGAAATTATTACAGAAAAAATATATTAAAAGCAATAAGAGAACCTACACACCTGCTAAGAAGGTTACCCCAAATCACCTCCCAAATCCAGCAGGGGCTCTGGTAGGAGTCTGTCTTTCAAACAAAAAGAAAAGGAGTACTTGTGGCACCTTAGAGACTAACCAATTTATTTGAGCATGAGCTTTCGTGAGCTACAGCTCACTTCATCGGATGCATACCGTGGAAACTGCAGCAGACTTTATATACACACAGAGAATATGAAACAATACCTCCTCCCACCCCACTGTCCTGCTGGTAATAGCTTATCTAAAGTGATCATCTGGTTAAGCCATTTCCAGCACAAATCCAGGTTTTCTCACCCTCCACCCCCCCACACAAATTCACTCTCCTGCTGGTGATAGCCCATCCAAAGTGACAACTCTTTACACAATGTGCATGATAATCAAGTTGGGCCATTTCCTGCACAAATCCAGGTTCTCTCACTCCCTCACCCCCTCCAAAAACCCACCCCCATACACACACAAACTCACTCTCCTGCTGGAAATAGCTCATCCAAACTGACCACTCTCCGAGTTTAAATCCAAGTTAAACCAGAACATCTGGGGGGGGCGGGGGGGTAGGAAAAAACAAGAGGAAATAGGCTACCTTGCATAATGACTTAGCCACTCCCAGTCTCTATTTAAGCCTAAATTAATAGTATCCAATTTGCAAATGAATTCCAATTCAGCAGTTTCTCGCTGGAGTCTGGATTTGAAGTTTTTTTTGTTTTAAGATAGCGACCTTCATGTCTGTGATTGTGTGACCAGAGACATTGAAGTGTTCTCCGACTGGTTTATGAATGTTATAATTCTTGACATCTGATTTGTGTCCATTTATTCTTTTACGTAGCGACTGTCCAGTTTGACCAATATACATGGCAGAGGGGCATTGTTGGCACATGATGGCATATATCACATTGGTGGATGTGCAGGTGAACGAGCCTCTGATAGTGTGGCTGATGTTATTAGGCCCTGTGATGGTGTCCCCTGAATAGATATGTGGGCACAATTGGCAACGGGCTTTGTTGCAAGGATAAGTTCCTGGGTTAGTGGTTCTGTTGTGTGGTATGTGGTTGTTGGTGAGTATTTGCTTCAGGTTGGGGGGCTGTCTGTAGGCAAGGACTGGCCTGTCTCCCAAGATTTGTGAGAGTGTTGGGTCATCCTTTAGGATAGGTTGTAGATCCTTAATAATGCATTGGAGGGGTTTTAGTTGGGGGCTGAAGGTGACGGCTAGTGGCGTTCTGTTATTTTCTTTGTTAGGCCTGTCCTGTAGTAGGTAACTTCTGGGAACTCTTCTGGCTCTATCAATCTGTTTCTTTACTTCTGCAGGTGGGTATTGTAGTTGTAAGAAAGCTTGACAGAGATCTTGTAGGTGTTTGTCTCTGTCTGAGGGGTTGGAGCAAATGTGGTTGTATCGCAGAGCTTGGCTGTAGACGATGGATCGTGTGGTGTGGTCAGGGTGAAAGCTGGAGGCATGCAGGTAGGAATAGCGGTCAGTAGGTTTCCGGTATAGGGTGGTATTTATATGACCATTGTTTATTAGCACTGTAGTGTCCAGGAAGTGGATCTCTTGTGTGGACTGGACCAGGCTGAGGTTGGTGGTGGGATGGAAATTGTTGAAATCACGGTGGAATTCCTCAAGGGCTTCTTTTCCATGGGTCCAGATGATGAAGATGTCATCAATATAGCGCAAGTAGAGTAGGGGCTTTAGGGGACGAGAGCTGAGGAAGCGTTGTTCTAAATCAGCCATAAAAATGTTGGCATACTGTGGGGCCATGCGGGTACCCATAGCAGTGCCGCTGATCTGAAGGTATACATTGTCCCCAAATGTGAAATAGTTATGGGTAAGGACAAAGTCACAAAGTTCAGCCACCAGGTTAGCCGTGACATTATCGGGGATAGTGTTCCTGACGGCTTGTAGTCCATCTTTGTGTGGAATGTTGGTGTAGAGGGCTTCTACATGCATAGTGGCCAGGATGGTGTTATCAGGAAGATCACCGATGGATTGAAGTTTCCTCAGGAAGTCAGTGGTGTCTCGAAGATAGCTGGGAGTGCTGGTAGCGTAGGGCCTGAGGAGGGAGTCTACATAGCCAGACAATCCTGCTGTCAGGGTGCCAATGCCTGAAATGATGGGGCGCCCAGGATTTCCAGGTTTATGGATCTTGGGTAGTAGATAGAATATCCCAGGTCGGGGTTCCAGGGGTGTGTCTGAGCGGATTTGATCTTGTGCTTTTTCAGGAAGTTTCTTGAGCAAATGCTGTAGTTGCTTTTGGTAACTCTCAGTGGGATCATAGGGTAATGGCTTGTAGAAACTCATGTTGGAGAGCTGCCGAGCAGCCTCTTGTTCATATTCTGACCTATTCATGATGACAACAGCACCTCCTTTGTCAGCCTTTTTGATTATGATGTCAGAGTTGTTTCTGAGGCTGTGGATGGCATTGCGTTCCGCATGGCTGAGGTTATGGGGCAAGTGATGCTGCTTTTCCACAATTTCAGCCCGTGCACGTCGGCGGAAGCACTCTATGTAGAAGTCCATTCTGCTGTTTCGACCTTCAGGAGGAGTCCACCTAGAATCCTTCTTTCTGTAGTGTTGGTAGGGAGACCTCTGTGGATTAGTATGTTGTTCAGAGGTATTTTGGAAATATTCCTTGAGTCGGAGACGTCGAAAATAGGATTCTAGGTCACCACAGAACTGTATCATGTTCGTGGGGGTGGAGGGGCAGAAGGAGAGGCCCCAAGATAGAACAGCTGCTTCTGCTGGGCTGAGAGTATAGTTGGATAGGTTAACAATATTGCTAGGTGGGTTGAGGGAACCATTGCTGTGGCCCCTTGTAGCATGTAGTAGTTTAGAAAGTTTAGTGTCCTTTTTCTTTTGTAGAGAAGCAAAGTGTGCGTTGTAAATGGCTTGTCTAGTTTTAGTAAAGTCCAGCCACGAGGAAGTTTGTGTGGAAGGTTGTTTTTTTATGAGAGTATCCATTTTTGAGAGCTCATTCTTAATCTTTCCCTGTTTGCTGTAGAGGATGTTGATCAGGTGATTCCGCAGTTTCTTTGAGAGCGTGTGGCACAAGCTGTCAGCATAGTCTGTGTGGTATGTAGATTGTAATGGATTTTTTACCTTCAGTCCTTTTGGTACGATGTCCATCTGTTTGCATTTGGAAAGGAAGATGATGTCTGTCTGTATCTGTGCAAGTTTTTTCATGCAGTTGATAGATTTCCACTCCATACGGCTAAATGCAGTGCCTTGCATAATGACAGGTTTCAGAGTAACAGCCGTGTTAGTCTGTATTCGCAAAAAGAAAAGAAGTACTTGTGGCACCTTAGAGACTAACCAATTTATTTGAGCATGAGCTTTCGTGAGCTACAGCTCACTTCATCGGATGCATACCGTGGAAACTGCAGCAGACTTTATATATACACAGAGAATATGAAACAATACCTCCTCCCACCCCACTGTCCTGCTGGTAATAGCTGATCTAAAGTGATCATCTGGTTAGGCCATTTCCAGCACAAATCCAGGTTTTCTCACCCTCCACCCCCCCCACACACAAATTTACTCTCCTGCTGGTGATAGCCCATCCAAAGTGACAACTCTTTACACAATGTGCATGATAATCAAGTTGGGCCATTTCCTGCACAAATCCAGGTTCTCTCACTCCCTCACCCCCTCCAAAAACCCACCCCCATACACACACAAACTCACTCTCCTGCTGGTAATAGCTCATCCAAACTGACCACTCTCCAAGTTTAAATCCAAGTTAAACCAGAACATCTGGGGGGGGGGTAGGAAAAAACAAGAGGAAATAGGCTACCTTGCATAATGACTTAGCCACTCTCAGTCTCTATTTAAGCCTAAATTAATAGTAAATTAATTAAATTAAATTAATTGTGTAAAGAGTTGTCACTTTGGATGGGCTGTCACCAGCAGGAGAGTGAATTTGTGTGGGGGGGTGGAGGGTGAGAAAACCTGGATTTGTGCTGGAAATGGCCTAACCAGATGATCACTTTAGATAAGCTATTACCAGCAGGACAGTGGGGTGGGAGGAGGTATTGTTTCATATTCTCTGTGTATATATAAAGTCTGCTGCAGTTTCCACGGTATGCATCCGATGAAGTGAGCTGTAGCTCATGAAAGCTCATGCTCAAATAAATTGGTTAGTCTCTAAGGTGCCACAAGTACTTCTTTTCTTGTTGCGAATACAGACTAACACGGCTGTTACGCTGAAACCTGTCTTTCAAACCACACTTCGGGGTTTTCCCTGTGACTGCAAGTTCATAAGAGCCTCAGCTCAGAACTCCCGCCCCTGTGAATAGGTCAGTCTATCCTTTGTACAGCTTGGGCCACTGATCTTTTGCCTTTGAGAACAGGTAGTCAGCAGACAAAGGCCCACTCTTCAGGCCACAGCTTCAGTAAGCTGGGTTTTTGCATAACTGGAGGTGGGAAATTTGTCTTCACCTCTCCTTAGATATTTGCCATGAAATCCACTTCACATGTATTGTCCTAAAAGACCATTCTTGTCTGCCACCTTATTCAATATGGCACTTTGATCATCCAGGCCCACATTAATGCATGAGCTTTGTAGTTAATACAATGGACTCCAAAGAGATTTCACCTTGATTCAAAATCCTTGGAAAACATCTGTCACAACCTCACAAGGACTACTTGAAGCCTAATCATCTCTGGATGCATAATGCCGTGCAGTCATATGGCCTAATAATACCTGGGTGAGCAACACCACACAGGTACGGCTATACAGGCTGGTGACTTCATACGCTTTAGGAGAGCAATATGTCACAGGCCCTGCCTGGCAGTTATGAGGGGCCTAATCATTTGTAGGTGAGGAATGCTGTACAAGTATTGACATACAGTAATCTTGAGGTCAGTTATACCTCACAGGTGCTTCCATGTAGGCTAAAGGACTAAAAATATTTAGGAGAGCAATACCACACAGACACTCCCATCTAGGCTCAAGGCCTAATAATATTTAGGGGAGAAATACCACATAGATAACACATAGGCTAGTGTCCTAAGGGGGAAACCAAAAGTCATGTTGGAACAGAAAATCAAAATGTTCCCAGTCCAATGCCACCAAAACCCTTCATTTCAATTATTTCTTTTTCTTAATGAGTTCCCCTCCCCCGCAAAAATCAACATTTTCCCACAGAAATGAATTTTTTTTGGTAAAAATACATGCCATTGGAAAATTTCTGATCCCCTCCACTAACAATCCGTAAGTAAGCCATACCTCATGGGCACTGCCCGACAGGCTTGCAGTCTAATAACGTGTAGGGAAGCAAATATATGGAAATCTGATGTGGAGATTTAATGAGTCATGAGAGAATCTTGATTATCCACAAAGAATCACTATGAGGTCTTCCGCACAGAAAAAACAGGTCCACATAAGAATGGACTGACTGGGTCAGACCAAAGGTCCATCTATCCCAGTCTCCTGTCTTGCAGCAGTGGCCAATGCCAGGTGTCCCAGAGTGAATGAACAGAACAGGTCATCTCAAGTGATCCATCTCCTGTCACCCATTCCCAGCTTCTGGCACACAGAGGGTTAGGGACCCATTCCTGCCCATCCTGGCATCATTCTTGCCCATCCTCAGCTCCATACTATCTGAGGTGAATGTGATTCCCTTTAACTTTAGTACATGGCTTGACTGCTACTTGACTGCTACTGCTCCCCAGGCCTGCTACTGGAAGGTCGTACATTCGTGCATGTGTGGGTGCACACATACACACACGAAGCCAGTGTAATACAGAGGCATAAGGCCTAGTAATTGTTCAGTTACTAACAGCACATAATTACTGTGTAATAATTAATCTTATTCACTGATAGCAATTTGAGAGTTGGCACCACTGTGAGGTAAGTGCACTTAAGGTTTGTAAATCTTCAAGCCTCTAGGGGAGAACCTGTGTGGTGTCGCTCACCTAAAAATTATTAGGCCTCAGGATACACAAAAGAAATGGCACGAGTGAAGGAACCAGCAGAGGCTGTCCAGAAGGCTTTAGAGCCAATGGTCTCCAGGCTAGCAACAGTATGGATTCTCCTGTACGTTTAAGACCTAGTTTTTTTGATGAGTACATGTCGCAGGCACAAAGAACCCTGAAAGCATACTGATCTTTGGCCCAGAAGCATCACACAGGTACAGCCATGTAGGCCTCATTCCTAATATTTCTGGGGCTAGCAACCCACACAGAACCTGCTGGCCAGACAGACAACCTAACAATTACTGGGCTAGAGACACCTCCCAAACCCTGCCCAGCAGTCATTAGCCTTCGTCACCTTGGAGCCATTAATACCACAAAGACACCAATGGGCAGGTGTAATGAGGCTTTCCTGTGAAAGGAGGACTCACACGTTCAACAAAGATCAAACCGAAGACATCCAAAGATGCTTTTAGCTAAATGAAAGAAATATGCTTTTACCGTGGTTGGGAACTGTCACTACCAGATGCACTAATTCAGTGTATTTCACAAGCATCTGTTTTAATCTTCAAGCTACCAACATCACACAAAGACACTGCCCGGGACGGAAAAGGTTTAATAATCTTTGAAATAGTGGCACAACAGAGCAAACATCAGGCTTTATCACCTTAAAGTTAGCAACACACCCCAAGATGGCCCTGTCTACAAAATTATTATGTCTTTAGGCGAGAAACACCACAAAGGCCTAGTTTCAGAGTAGCAGCCGTGTTAGTCTGTATCTGAAAAAAGAAAAGGAGGACTTGTGGCACCTTAGAGACTAACAAATGTATTTGAGCAGAAGCTTTCGTGAGCTACAGCTCACTTCATTGGATGCAAAGGCCTAGTAGCTGTTTGGTTAGTCTCATGACCCAACACATCTTTTCGTGCATAAATTCCTGGAGAGGCTTGAGGCTAACTATGTTGCACAGGCATCAAGTCAAATAATCTTTAGGATTAAATAATAAGGATTGCCGCATGTGATTGTCTGCCGTAATAATAATAGAGGCAAGATGGGTGAGATAATATCTTTTCTTGGACCAGCGTCTGTTGCTGAAAGAGACAAAGCTCCCAGAGAGCAGTGCTTCAGATCTGGGAAAGGTACTCAGAGTGTCCCAGCTAAATGCAAGGTGGAACAGATGGTTAAACATAAAGAATGAACACTTGTTGCAAGAAACCGTTCAGAATGACGTGGGCGTATCCTGGGACCAACATGGGCACAACAACACTGCAGGTAATACTGATAGTTATTAATAATTAAAAGGCCTGATGCTCTTTGGGTCAGCAATGCCACACTGGTTCTGTCCTGCAGGCATCTGGGCATCATAATCTTTGGGAAAGCAACAGAACAGATTTAATCCTTCAGATATGAATCCAACACCACATCATCACTGTATCATACACATATAAAAATGACACTACTTAAGCTTGCATCACCCCACACAGAAATGGCATTGGAGGCCTTATATCTGATCGTCTTTGAGTTAACAGCATCACTTTTTAAAATAATAATAATAATAATTAATAATTTAACCGGGGGAGGGATAGCTCAGTGGTTTGAGCATTGGCCTGCTAAACCCAGGATTGTGAGTTCAATCCTTGAGGGGGCCATTTAGGGATCTGGGGGAAAAATTGGGGATTGGTCCTGCTTTGAGAGCGAGTTGGACTCGATGATCTCTTGAGGTCCCTTTCAACCTGATATTCTATGATTGATTCTATGATATTTCTCCAGGTCTTTCTAACGGCTGGTAATTCATGGGTTGGCAATGCAACTGCTCTGTAGATATAAATCTCAATATTCTTTGGACTATCAACACCTCACAGAACCTGCTGTGCAGATGTAAGGCCTAATATAATTTTGGGGCTAACCACCTCAAACAGGGAATACCCTACAGGCATAAATCCTATGTCCTGGGACTAGCAACAGCACATTAACCTTGTATGATTGGCAGGGGACCTGATATATCATGTTCACTGCAGCTCTACCCCTTCCATTTCACCCCAGTTACAGATGTTTTGAGGCCCTCCCTGAGCTTGGGGCCTTGGTACAATTGTTCTCCCTCCTTGCCCACCTACATCAGCCTTGACCATATGTCATGTGTTTTCCTGCATTCTGTCATGAATTAAACTTTGTGTGGAGTACTGCCTCCTAGTGGTTGCTCTCAGACTGACATTGATTGTGTCGGTCATCAGCATCAGAGGGATTGTCTGCACTAAGATGGGTGTCACTTTTCACTTATAACATAGGCGCTGCCTAGGAAATTTCCTACCTTGTAATCTATGGCCAAATTGCAGTGCACCAAAGGGCCAGAGAATGGAGCTACACTGATTGACACCAGCTGAGGATCTGGCCCAGGCCATTTAGCGTAAGCCCGTGCCTGACAGTCCTGGTCTAGCCATGGCACGGAGGAACTTCATTGCCGGCACAAAGATTCTTAAGTTTGGGGAGAGTCGTGACATTCAAACAGTGACAACAGGCTTAAGGCATAGTAGAATCTGTGTTGGCAACCAGAGATGGATTAAGGTCTCCCGGGGCCCTAAGCCAGAGCAAGTGGGGGAGGCCCCAGCACCAAAAACAATGGCTCTGCCCCATCCCTTCCTCCTAAAGTCCCACCCATGGTCCCACCCCATTCTGCTCCTTCTGCCTGAGGCCCCTCCCAAGTCCCTGCCCTATTCTGCCCCTTCCTCCATGGCTCTGCCCCCTGCTGGCTCCTTTCTGCCCCAGCCCCGCTTCAGCCTGGAGACCTGAGAAGCTCTCTGCCCCAACCACAGCCACAGGGCCAGCACAAGAGGTGAGAGCTCCTCCAGCCGTGGGGCGGTGGTGGGGAGAGACTTTTCCAGGGGCCTCAAATTGCCTGGGGCCCCTAGGCATGAGCCATGCAGTAATCTGACACTGCTGGCAACAGCAAAGTCATTGCATTGCAGTGCTATGTCTCAGTAGTATTGGACTTGCAACACTGAAGACATTCCATGCTGTGTAGTTCAAAGATGTAATCCTTGGGCTCACAAGACCATATAGCCTGGATCGAAGAATTCATATTGATAGGCAATTAAAAACTAAATATACCATCATAATTATTCATAGTTACTAGAGAAATAACTCATGGATTAATTCATCCCTTGGACTCATTTTTTCTGTCCTTTTTATCCTGTTATCGAGTGAACACTTATATTAGCATTTCTGATGGTGCCTAATAATATTTTGTGTTTCAAAGAAATCTACAAATAATTATATGTTTAACATATTGATTTAATTTGTCAAATAAGTATACAAAATTAGAGGTCACATCCAATTTCTTATGCATGTGGAGAATGAAAAAATGACACCAACAAAATGTCTAAAGAAATTCTTACAATTTTTGTAGCAATTGGATGCCTATCTTGGATGGTGCTAAACTTTTTGTAATGTCCTATTATCTGGTTTATGTTTGATTTTTATATAATGAAAAATAATGTGGTATTTGAACTGTCTTGTCCTAATAATAACAATTTGTGATATTAAAATGGTAACAACAAAATGTCCCCCTCTCTGGTTTCTCTGTATGATCACAATAATGAATAGTTGTCAAATGAATAATTAATCACTTCACTCTTTGCATCCAAATCTGCTCTCTACTCTTAATTCCCTTTCACTTAAGTGTGATCATTTCCGGAATCAGATATAGTGGTTGCACTTGAAATGTTCCTTTTGGTTGTATCAGTATTATCAGGTTCCGCAGTGATATCCCAATTAAATTATAAGGACTATCTCCCAAATCATTACTCTCTCTGTAAATGGAAGGAACTTTTCCAGTGCTTCTACTGTGCTAGTTCATGTGAGATTCAGGTCTGATATATTTCCCTGTGGAATTTACTATCATAAGATATCGTTGAGGCAGGATAAGAAAAGGAAGGGACATTTTATGGGTAAAACAATATCCAGATTTATAAAAAAGGTTAAAAGATTTGAAAATCTTTTTGGGGACAGATATAAACCAAATTCATTTAAGCAGAAACCAACCTCTAACCAGTGGGTGTTAGGAAGAAACTTTCCACAAACAAGTTATCACATTGCGAGAGGGATGTGCTACGAGAAGAAAGTTATCCTGACCTGATGGACTTTTTGTGGACGTTCTAGCCAGAATATAGGTAATGGCCCCTGCTGTGAGTCATCGAACCATGCAAGGGCATGTGACCAGCTCATTTTATACTGGTCTCCATCTTGTGCCTGTACTTTTCCACTAACTGTGCTGGGGGCTTTGTTTGGGACAATGAAGTTCTCTCCACATGGCAAAGGGGGGAGTGACATCATCACTTGACTTCACTCCCCCCACAACTGAACACCTGGAAAGATGGCTAGAGGACAAAGATTTTGACTGGGGAAGTGGCCCCAGGCGGGAAACGAGGAATTCCAGCCTGTGTTTTGAAGATTGTTGAGCTGTTTGTATCATCACAGTGAGATACTACTTGATTCAAATCCTGTCTAGGTTATAGAACGTAGATTGGTTTGATTTCTTAGGTAATCTGCTTTGATCTGTACACCTATTACTTATAATCACTTAAAATCTGTCTTTCAGTAGTTAATAAACCTGTTTTATGTTTTTTTACCTAAAACAGTGTGTTGTTTGAAGTGGAAAGGGAAATCTGCTAAGGAATAGAAGGGGCTGGTGCATTGTCCTCTCCACATTGAGGGAGGGTGGATGGGGTAATAACTTACACTGGTCAGGCTTCTGACCAGGGCAGGACAGTACAGGTCTTGGGTCCTAGGCTGGGGAGCAGAAGGGAATTTCTGAAGCCTATTGGTGGTTCATAGTGCCTGGCAAAAGCATTCATGTAACACAGCTGGGTGTGTCCCTGCCTGTGACTGTTTGTGTTGGTGCAAGACCTATTGCATTATTACAATATGAAAGGGAGCTTGGTTTGGTAAGACAGAGAGCTTAGCGGTGCCCCAGTTCCAGGTTGCACCCTGGGAATGCCTGTCACAATCTTGCCTCAAGGATTACGGTTCCCTTTGCTCAAGAAAAGGCAGGATAAACTTTGTTGCTAATAACAATGATATGCTGATGGAACTGCTTTGGAGGCAGGATGCAAATGTGTTCCTGCTTGATGTAGGTCTGAAACATTGGAGTTCTAACTATTTACCATTCATTTTTGGTTTTATTTTAACGTCTTCTACTATTTCTAAATTTGTATTGATTTTTCCTTGTTTGAGTAAAACAATTAATTCTTTTTTTCTTTTCTTTTTTTTAGGGGGCGCAGGGCAGCTATTTCATTCCATTGAAAGGCCAGGAGTTATATGCTGATGTGAACCAACTAGGGATTTACCTTACACACAGCTGTGTGGGAAAAAAAAAACAATAATGCTTAAAGAATGCTAATATGTTTTTCCTCAAATCTTCTCTTTTTGAAAAAGAGTGAATGACATTTTGTTTTAAACCTGTCCAGAATGTTTTGAATGAACATTTTTCAGTTTTCTGGGCCCAAAAGGCTCACCTCTGAAGCTTCTTCCTGCAAAATCCCATGAGAACAGAAGAAACAGAAGAACGACCATATTGGGTAAGACCAGTGGTCCATGTAGCCCAGTATCTTGTCTTCTGACAGTAGCCAATGCCAGGTTCTTCAGTGGGAATGAACAGAACAGGTAATCATGAAGTGATCCATCCCATCACCCATCCCTCTCTGTGTGACTGATTTTCCATTGCCTTGCAGCTTGTATAGTCTTGTAGACCTTTGCATCATAAGGCCCTGATCCAAAGCCCACTGAAGTCAGTGGATAGATTCCTATTTACTTCAGTGGAGTTTGAATCAGCACCTCATATTGCAAGTTGTTCGTGACAGCACAAGCTCAGTGGCCCAGAATCAGGCATGTTGGAACTAGATATGGTAAAAACAGAAATGTAAAACAATTCGATTCAAAATTTCAAAGTTTTGGTTTGTAGGTTTCAATACACACTCATTTTAAAAGTTTGGCAAGGTATTTTTCTTTCAGCTTTTTCCGTTCCAAAGGGAGTGGGGGGAAGGGGGGGAAAGAAACCAGAGAAATACTTAAACAAAAAATATTGACAAGCAAAACTGAAAAAAGATGGCATGGGACATTTTGAAAGCAGACACATTTGTTGTGAAAATTCTCATTTTAGGAATATAAAATGGCTATTTTTGACTAAAAAAGCTTTTCATCTCTAAAAATGTCTGCCACCTCTAATGGCAAACTTTTCTCCGCCAAGAATGAGTCAGAGAGAGAGAAAAATTTCCTTCCATATTCTGCTCACATCAGGACATTCTTCCTGCAAACACCAGAGCCAATGTTCATCAAGCCACAAGGTAGGTCTTCATCCCCCCCCCTCCCCCCGCACACACACTTGGTGGTTAGTCCACATAATAAATTAATAAATCTACAGCAGAGGCCAAAAAAGAGGGGCTTAATATTTGAGCTCAAAGTGTAGATGCTCCTGATTTTAGGACCTACTCCTACACAGACAAAGGAAATGGGCGCTTTACCTTTGACTTCAATAAGCACTGAATCTGGTCCCTAATGCTGTAGATCCTGAATCAATCTCTGCGTATGTTCCATGTCAGGCGACTGCAGTATTGCCAACCACAAACATTCAAAAATCATGACACAGGTCGCCCAAACTCATAAGTTTAAGGAAGAAATACAAATAGTTGGGTTCTTTTTGTTGGCCTTCAGGTTTTTGAGCCTTTGGGGGGCACATAGATCATGTTTACAAGTTTTTCTTTGTATTCACAAGCGCTAGACAATTAATTGTCTTTAAATGAAAGGTGAGATTCACCTGACTCCAGGCACTGGAGCATTAAGAAAGCATCAAACATCATGAGGCAGGCAATAAAACCATGGCAGTAGGCAACACAGCTTACACAGAGGTTAGTAACTTCTCGTATTTGCTCTTTATTCTCTTTAAAAATGTATCCTGGGCATGAAAATAGAGATTTACATGTTTAGAAGGTGTCAGTCTATTCTTTCTTGAGCTACTGGAACCCAGAAAAAGATCTGGTTTTTATTTTGAATATTTTTTGAAGCCTAAGTAGCAAAAAGGTGTGCCAAGAGAATGCCCCGCCTCCTCCTTGTCAACTCTGCCCCTTCCCTTAAAACCTCCTCAGCTGTGCCATTCTTACCCTGTCTATCCATGTAAAGGCCAGGAACAATATGGCTATAAACTCTCGGTGGTGTATCCTTTCCACACTCATGCGAAGCACAGGCAATCTCTGAAAACTGACTGTGTAAAAATGTCACCTGCCTACACCACAGACCTGCTCCCTGTCTGCATTACAGTCACGTCTTCTATCTTCAGTGACAGAAATCAGTTTTTACTGCTGATTATTTCTGTTAGCTCTGGAGAACTGAAGTAGCTGAGAGAGAAGGAGCTGGACACTTTCCAATGTTATGCATCACCAGTAAAATTGTTTCTTCAGGTCCAATCGATTACATCTGTGCCAACCGACTGAAGGTGCTGTGACTGGAGAGGTGTCACTGAGGGCCCAGTTTGGCTCGTGATGATGATGCATGAGGCGAGCAATGCCCCATTTGACTCTCAGAGAGCAGGTGAAGTTTGCAGAAAGAGAAAAAACTCCCAGGTTAGCAGTGAGATATGATCTGAGCATACTTGGTTTAGATATTAGTGAGAGACAATAAACACTGAGAGCCATGATCCATTTTTACCCCCCAGAAAGGAGGACTTGTGGCACCTTAGAGACTAACAAATTTATTTGAGCATAAGCTTTCATGAGCTACAGCTCACTTCATCGGATGCATGTAGTGGAAAATACAGTGGGGAGATTTTATATACACAGAGAACATGAATCAGTGGGTGTTACCATACAGTCTGTAACAAGAGTGATCAGGTAAGGTGAGCTATTACCAGCAGGAGAGCGGTGCGGGGGGTATTGGGGGACCTTTTGTAGTGATAATCAAGGTGGGCCATTTCCAGCAGTTGACAAGAATGTGTGAGGAACAGTGGGTGGGGGGGAATAGTTTTACTATGTGTAATGACACATCCACTCCCAGTCTTTATTCAAGCCTAAGTTAATTGTATCCAGTTTGAAAATTAATTCCAATTCAGTAGTCTGTTGTTGGAGTCTGTTTTTGAAGTTTTTTTTGTTGAAGAATTGCCACTTTTAGGTCTGTAATTGAGTGACCAAAGAGATTGAAGTGTTCTCCAACCAGTTTTTGAATGTTATAACTCTTGACATCTGATTTGTGTCCATTTATTCTTTTACGTAGAGTCTGTCCAGTTTGGCCAATGTACATGGCAGAGGGGCATTGCTGGTACATGATGGCATATATCACATGGGTAGATTTGCAGGTGAATGAGCCTCTGATATTGTGGCTGATGTGATTAGGCCCTATGATGATGTCCCCTGAATACATATGGGACACAGTTGGCAATGGGCTTTGTTGCACGGATAGGTTCCTGGGTTAGTGTTTTTGGTGTGTGGTTGCTAGTGAGTATTTGCTTCAGGTTGGGGGGCTGTCTGTAAACAAGGACTGGCCTGTCTGCCAAGATCTGTGAGAGTGATGGGTCGTCCTTCAGGATAGGTTGTAGATCATTGATGATGCGTTGGAGAGGTTTTAGTTGGGGGCTGAAGGTGATGGCTAGAAAACCAGTCGGAGAACACTTCAGTCTCTTTGGTCATACCATTTGTGGTGGATTTGAATAAATTAAAGAAGGATGATGGTGTTCATCTGGCTTATGCAAAACTTTCACTGTATGTAGGCAACAGTCCTCTGTCCTGAGAAAAATATTGGATCATAGAAATTACAGAGATAAATTCTTTCTGAGTATTGATCCTGCAAAGGGAAAGTTTTGCGGAAGTGTGTATTTCTGTGCCCTAATGAAGAAGTTGGCTGAAAATCTGGATGCAACTGTGGTCAGTAGAAATTACTGCTCTTATGTGGGATAGGGTGACGAGATAGCAAGTATAAAAAATCAGGATTGGGGTGGGGAGTAATAGGTGCCTATATAAGAAAAAGCCCCGCAAATCGGGACTGTCCCTGTAAAATCAGGACATCTGGTCACCCTAATGTAGGATAAAATGTTGACTAGTATTGTTGCCCTGGAATTTGACATTTCTCTATGTACCCCAGAACCTGACGTTACTGCAGTCCACCATTTTGTATGTTCAGCTGCTGCCGGCTGAAAACCAAACATCATATCACTAGGAATAATAGGCCTTTGTGAGACAAGGTCGGACAGCTGCATATTTTCCGTTTGTTATTTAGAATTGGAGGATGGGACACAAAGTTATGGAGGAGAGTGGATAGCGACCTTGGTTTTAGGGGACCCTGACATATTGTTGTTATGGCTAGAAACAGTAGAAACGTTTTGAGATAATGAGTAGTTTGTTGAAATTAGGAGAATTGGTGACTCAGTAGAGGTTATTATGCTGCCCTACTAGGAGTCACTATAGATTATGCTCTTTGTTAGAGTTAGCTATAAAAGATTAGATAAAAGTAAATATCTTGGAGCAGTCTGAGGGAGCTTTTCTTTGGGAAGGAGATGACATCTAAACTCCCCACCAGCTGGATGGAAAGTGGGCCCCTGGAAGTCCAGCTGGTGATTATTTGAAACCATCTTAGACTGTCAGTAACTATATCTGGGATGCTCTAAACTTATTTCTTCTGCCTGTGTGTGCTTAATATATAATCAATTGTCATTTTAGATAAGACCGCACTTGCTTGTCTTAATTTTTCATCAGCCAGAACGCTGTGTTCCCATGGATTTATTCCTGACACCATCTGGAGTGAAACAGTTCAATTACCGATGCTGTGGGATCTGACAAGCCTGGGTAACAGTATTTTTGAGTTTACCCATCCTTCAAAGAGGGGTAGGTCTACGGCCAGCCTTACAGGCAGTGGCGGTTTGGCGCTGAGTTGCTTAGCCATCTGGGGACTGAGGAAGCTGAGCACATGCCTAGTGGCAGAATTTTAGGCACCCAGATGGTTTTGCTAGTGGAAACTTAGGGCTTGTCTACACTTGAAACACTACACTGGCACTGCTGCTGCACTTCAGTGTAGATGCTACGTACACCAATGGGAGGGACTCTCCCATCAGTATCGTTAATCCTCCTCCCTGAGAGATGGTAGCTAGGTCGAAGGAAGAAGTCTTCCATTGTTTTAACGTTATCTGCATGAGGATTTAGGTCAGCTTAACTACCCCACCTGATCCTCCTGCCCCCTCCCCTCCTGTGAGCAACAGGGTCAGGACCATTCCTCTGCTCCTATCCCTCTCCTCCTTTGAGTAATGGGAACAAGATGGCTCCTCTGCACCTTCCCCTCTTCTCCTGTCAGCAAGGGGGGAGGTACATCACCTCAGCGCCTCTCCCCTCCCTCTCTGAAATGAATAGACAGCAGGTTGAAAGCAAACAAAAGGAAAGACTTCTTCACACAGTGCAGAGTCAGCCTTTGGAACTTGTTGCCAGGGGATGTTGTGAAGACCAAAACTGTAACTAGGTTGAAAAAAAAGAAAAAAAAAGAATGAGCTAAGTTGATGGAGGATAGGTCCTTCAATGGTGTTTACCCCCTGCTCTGGGTATCCTAAGCCTCTAACTGCCAGAAGCTGGGATTGGGTGACAGGGACCTAATCACTCCATAATTGCCGTGTTCTGTTCATTCCCTCTGAAGCACCTGGCACTGGCCATTGTTGGAAGACAGGATACCCAGTGTGGCTCTTCTCATGTACTTAACTAAGGAAGGGATAAGCTGATGGGGGAAGAATGATGGGGTGGGGGATGGAGGGGCTGAAATAAGGGGGTCAACACACCAAAACCCCAGATGTGTAGCACTGTCCTATCTTCCACGAACAACAGACTGGCATCTCACCTGGTGTTATTTTGTCCCACAGAGACCAAGTATGCTCTGCAGCTTCCCACCCCTAGAGTCTTTGGAGGACACAGGCAGTGGGCAGCAAAGGAGGGGGAAACAGAATAGCTCAAGGGGCGGAGTAAGTGGACAAAGTGCCAGAGGAAGAGGAACCAAAAGATCGGGGGTCAGATGAAACAATCAGACCTTTTGGGAAATATTTAACATCTTCTTCCTTCAGCAAATTTCAAAACCATGTTTGGACAAAAAGAACTGTTTGTAAAAAAGACCCTGAAAGCTAGAGTGTGCAGAGGGATCAAAACCGTGAAGGTCAAAATAAAATAAAAGGGGGGGGTGGGTGTTGTAAATAACATGTCAGTTGAAGACTGGCAGCGTGAAGAACGTGTTTTATGTGGTCCGCTCTGTCAGGGGGCCTGTGTCACACGATCAGATCAACACACAGATGTTCTGCCATTGTGCAAAGCCTGTCAGAGCACAGCCTGTCAGAGCTATAGCACCATGCTCCTCAACCAGGGCTCCCTGAGGGGCCGCAAGCGGGTTTCAGGGGGTCCGCCAAGCCGGGTGGGCATTAGACTGGCTGGGGCACAGGGCAGAAAGCTGAAACCGCACCACATGGAGCTGAAGCCCAGAACCCCAAAGCCCCCACCCAGGGCTGAAGCTGAAGCCTGAACAACTTAGGTTCACAGGGCCCCCCGTGGTGTGGGGCCTCGGGCAATTGCCCTGCTTGCTACCCCCCAAACTCCAGCCATGTCTTTTATACTCAGAAAAACACTTGTTGTGACACAGGTGGGCCAGGGATCATGTGTGGGATGCGGTGGGGGGAGGGGGGGGCGCTCAGAAAGAAAAAGCTTGAGAACCCTTGACCTCCAACATCCAAGGCACCAGATTGCCCCTAGCCACACACCCTTTAAAGAAGCAATGGGCACCAGGTTGTCTTCTCATGTGTCAAAAGCCTTATGTTTAAGGGGTCTGGTTCCTCTGTCTCAAACACCAGTTGTGTCAATGGTACGTTTGACAACTTGGCCCATATAACCTCCCTTCATTAGCTGCTTGATTTTGGGTGTCGGCAAAGCCTGTTTCAAGGGACTTTTAGGGGGTTCCTTCTTTAATCAACAGGCCTTCTCCAACTGCCCATCCTCTTTGATACAAAAATTGGGTAACTACTGTCTTAGTCAACAGTTTAGGGAGAAATGAACACTTCAGCAGTCCATTGGGCTGTCTTCTGAGCTAAGGAGGAACTTTTGTTTGAGTTGTAGTGGGACGGGGTGGGGTGAGGGGGCTTGTGAAAAAGAAAGAAGGTGGGATGAAAACCTTCTCCCCCTTAGTTGTGTATTTCAGATTTCATACTTGTTGATAGGTTAAGTATCAAAAACAAAAGACTTACGTTATTCTGACAATAGGCCCATGTACTTGTGTTGGGGTGGGATAGTTGTATGGGCAGTGACAAATCTGGCCCAACACAAAGTATCCCTGAACCACTCAGTTCTCCCCTTTTCATTGTCTCCTCTTAAATCAGACCTTTTCCCACTCTAATTATACCTTTTTACTTTCCCTCAATCGCTCTGCATTGGGACTTCAGTCTCACCAACATTGCTTTCAGTCATTTCTCATGTCTCTCTTTTATGGACTTGTATTATTTAATGATGTAAAGTATCTAGAGTTACAGCATGTGGAAGTTCAAAACATAAAGTGTTAAATAAGACCAGACAATTGATAACTGAGGGGCCTTTCAGTGTGATGCTGAAGCGAAAAACATCATTGTTCTCTGCAGATGCTGCAACAAAATATCCCCAAGCGTGCCAGCCCTCTCCTGATTCTTTTGCTATTTTTATTCCCTACATCTCTTCGTCCGTGAAACAGAGTTTAGAAATAGGAGAAGCAGCAATGGGCTTCAATTGCAGCAAGGGAGGTTTAGGTTGGACATTAGGAAAAGCTTCCTAACTGTCAGGGTGGTTAGGCCCTGGAATAAATTGCCTAGGGAGGCTGTGGAATCTCCATCATTGGAGACTTTTAAGAGCAGGTTAGACAAACACCTGTCAGGGATGGTCTAGATCAGAGGTGGGCACACTATGGCCCGCGGGCCACATCCAGCCCGCAGGACCCTCCTGCCAGGCCCCTGAGCTCCTGGCCCAGGAGGCTAGTCCCTGGCCCCTCCCGTGCCGTTCCCACTCCCCCACAGCCTCAGCGCGCTGCCAGCACAATGCTCTGGGCAGCTGGGCAGCACAGTTGAAGGGCCGCGGCCTGACCTGGTGTTCTGGGCGGTGCTCCAGGCAGTTCGGTAAGAGAGCAGGGGGTGTTGGATAGAGGGTCGGGGATTTCGTGGGTGTGGCCAGGGTTCAGGATGTGGATAGGGGCTGGCGCGGTCAGAGGGTGAGGAACAGAGGGGTTGGATGATCCCGGGTGGTGCAGTCAGGAATGAGGGGGGGCGTTGGATGGGGTGGCAGGGGGCAGGCAGTGGTGGAGGGTCCAGGGGTGGTCAGGGGACAGGGAGCAGGGGGTGGTGGATGGGGCAGGAGTCCCGGGGGAGCCGTAAGGGGGTAAGAAGCAGGGGGGTCTGATAGGAGGTGGGGGCCAGGACATACCTGGCTGTTAGGAGAGACACAGCCTCCCCTAACTGGCCCTCCATACAATTTTGGAAATCCGAAGTGGCCCTCAGGCCAAAAAGCTTGACCGCCCCTGGTCTAGAAAATACTTAGTCTTGCCATGAGTGCAGGGGACTGGACTAGTTGATCCCTCAAACTCCCCTCCAGTCCTACGATTCTATGATCACACAAAAGGGCCCTGCACCACGGGGATGCCAGCCTGACCACTGGGCAGGGCAAGGGACACACACACCTGCCTACGCTTTACTTTCAGCTCCACTATAACCCCCATCTCACACACACACATAGTGCCCGCTGCATGCCAAACACACTCATAGACAGAGTAACCATTCTACACACATAGCCTGGCACTGAGCTTGATCAGAATAGAGAATAATCTCTACTGGGAAACTGGGACAGCTGGAATATTTCCAACTAACCTGAACAAAAAGAACCAAAGGGGATTCTGCTGCCCTGGCAGGGAAATAGGACTAGATTTCCCAACTGGTCTCTTCCATCGGCAGCTTCCTTGAGGCCTGGTTTATCCTTAAAAATGAGATCAACCGAGCTCTGTCGCACAGGACTGAGAAACTTTTCATATCATGTTTGAGGCAGTTAGCTTGTACTGACCCTCAGTGTAATTCTTCCATTGACCTAGACATTGCCTCTTGGGGACGTGGATTAACTACATTGATGGAAAAAACCTTCCGACAATGTGGAAAGCATCTACACTACGGCACTGCTGCACACCATAGCTGAGTCAATGTAATGGCCTTAGTATATACATTCCCTGAATCGATGGGGGGAGTTTCCCCCTTCCTATTAAAGTTATTTTTCTCTCTTTTTCTAGTCACTTTTCTCCATCCCTTGGTAAAGCTCTTTCCTTCTTTTAAATATGTTCTAGGTAAATATGTTCACAAAAGTTGAAATTTCTCCTCTCAGGATAATTCCTTCCTTCCCCTCCCATGAATGGCTCACTGTCATTTCAATTAAAGGCTGAAGTGCTCTGAAACTGATTTGTTTGCCCATGACTTGGTGGAACCACTTTATTTTTCCTCCCTTCACTTACAATGAGTTGAGGATGAAAGTAGTACCTGCTCAGAACCCTAAAATAAGACATAGAGTCAAATCTTTCCCTGAATATGTCTGGAGCTGCTTCCTTTGGCGGCAGAGATTAAATTTGGCTTTGATGACTTTGAGATTTGCTCCCTGGAGCATCTTTGCTCCCAGGACAACAGGTGTGCACAGAACATACAATTAATGTTGTTGCCGTGTCTTTCCTTGTGGAAATGGAACACAGAAGGCCAGAGCATCAGCTTATCTGGATCGCTGTCTCTCCCATGAGGTCATTTTAACACGATACAAAACTGAGGTGACTGTATTCCACTTTATTTGTTGGTCGCCTCTCCAAATGTCTCTTTAAGTAATTTCCAAGGATTGGGACGCAAAGGTGTCTAGAAATGAGTGAATTTCTTCTGGAATAATCATTTATTGTCACAAACAATATCATTTGGATTCACCTGAAACTATTAACAAATGTGATACAAATACGCCTAATAGCTTTGTCCCAAAACAAGGTGTGTGTGCGGGGGGAGGATTTAGGTGCCGGTGGCAACACAGCCACTGTAGGAGGTGGTGGTGGTCCTTGCCTTTGTAATTTTTAGCCCAATAGTTGGGGTGTTCACCTGTGAGATCGGAGATCTGGGTTCAATTCCCCCTTCTGTCCAAGGCTGGGCAAAGCTCTGTGTGACATTGCACTCCATATGCTTTATGAAAATATGCATATTAATATGACATAACTGGAATATGCTTTATGCTAAGTGCCCCATGTAACATATCACTATAAAGATTATAATCTACTAAGTGTGTTCATCCTATTTGTTTACATGGATTATTTCTATCTCTGCAGTTAGGAAAATAAGATATAAACTTGTATTACTGATGCAGACAATTAAGTGGAGGCTATTAAAGGTGGTTCAGAATTAATGAACTGTGAATGGCTCTGTTTTCCTGTAAGCCTTCTTGTGTATGTGTGGGACAAACCAGGAAGAATGGATACTGGTGTCTTAGAGTGACATGTGACCATGTCACCTGATACCGAAATCCATCTTGAAGCTGGTACTTTTCCTGAGGGGGGTGGAATTCCAAACAAAGGTTATCCACCTTAGGGATGTTCTATATAAAGTGGGGAATCAAACAATGAGTGTCTTCATCTGGCTTACAAGACGACCTCCCCACCACACAGAGATACCTGCAGGCACCTGGAAACAGAAGGACTGTAACCACAGTGGTGGGTGAGGCCAGTCTGGACCCAGGTCAGAAAAGGCATCTGACATGAGAAGGATTTTATCTGAAGTAACAACTGGGGTGAGAAGTTAACATTTGTAACTGATTTCTGAGTGAATTAAGTTTAGCCTTGTGTGATTTGTTTTTTTTTTATTTTGCTTTGTGATTTACATTGTTCTGTCTGTTATCACTTAAAACCACTTAAATCCTACTTTTTATACTTAATAAAATCACTTTGATTATTTATAAACTCAGTGTAAGTAATTGATCGCTGGGGGGAAACAGCTGTGCATATCACTCTATGGGTGAATATTTGTCTTTTTACCCTGTTTAAGGTTTAGAGAGAGTAAAATGGATTTATTTGGGGTTTAGATTCCATTGGGAGCTGGTTTCAGTCTAGATCTGCAGTTTTGGGGGTGTGACCGAGACCCTAGGTCTGTGTTGCAGCAGGCTAGTGTGTCTGGCTCAAGAAGGCAGGGTTCTGGAGGCCCAGGCTGACAGGGAAAATGGGCTCAGAGGATATTTCAGCACATCAGGTAACAGTCCCAATGAGGGTCTCGGTGACTGAACCCAGCATACTATGCACTTGGGTTTCCTACTTTTCCAAAAAACATCACAGCCCTTGAGCAATGAGCTGTTCCAGTCTGGGTTGCTCTCAATCTCTCCTTTCAAATTTGTTCTACTGTAGATAACTAATTAAATAACCATTGGAAGAGAGACGTGAAGTTGAGAATCTCACCCACTAAGTGGTCCCCTTAGCCACCAGCTAATAGAGTCATTCTCTCTCTATGGCCCTCTGATGCTTCCCATGTTTTGTCCACTGATCTTAGTTGGGGCCTGGAGACCTTGTTGGAATAAAAACAAATTAATAATAATAACAATATAATAAAGAACAATACTCCCACGGGCTCTGCGAAATTACTTTGTAATGGGATGGGAATTGAATTTCCACTCCCCACAACTCAACCAATACAGAGTTAAACAGATTCAAGAATTGGTTATGAGTTTATTCATTGCTTTCCTCAGGGCGTCCTTCACCTCCGTGTTCATCAGGCTGTAGATGAGGGGGTTCAACATAGGGATCACCAGTGTGTAAAACACTGAGGTCACTTTGTCTCTGTCCATGGGATAGCTGGAGGTGGGACGTAAATACATGAAGAAGAGGGTGCCAAAAAACAAGACCACAGAGGTCAAGTGGAAAGAGCAGGTGGAGAAAGCTTTTTGCCTGCCCTCGGCAGACCAGATCTGCAGGATGGTGGAGATGATATACACATAGGAGAGGAGGACAGTCACAAAGCTGCTCCCTGTAATGCAGCTTGTCAAAGCAAACATCACAATCTCATTGATGTGGGTGTCAGAACAGGAGAGCGCAAACAGTGGGAGGATGTCACAGAAGAAATGATTGATGATGTTGGAGCTGCAGAATGACAGCCGAAACGTAAAACACGTGTATATTATTGAATCCACTAACCCCACAACGTACGCCCCAGCCACCAGCTGTTTACAAAGCTGCCTGGATATGGTGATCATATAGAGCAGCAGGTTACAGATGGCCACATAACGGTCAAACGCAATCACAGCTAGCAAGAGGCACTGAACATCTGCAAAAACGGTACAGAGATACATTTGCACAGCGCAGGCAGTGTAAGAAATGCTGTTCCTCTTGGCAAATAAATTCAGCAGCATCTTTGGGGAAATTATCAAAGAAACGCAGAGGTCACAGAAAGACAAATTCCTGAGGAAAAAGTACATGGGGGTGTGGAGTCGGGGATCAATTGTAATTAACAAGATCATCCCCCAATTCCCCACCAGGGTAATACCACAAATCAGTAGGAACACCCCAAACAGGGGGACCTGCAGCTCCGGACGATCTGTCCGTCCTGAGAGAATGAACTCAGTCACCTCTGAGTGATTTCCCTCTTCCATCTCCTCCAAACAGAGATCAGGCAGCTATAGAGATGTGGGCAGGTGGATGCTGAGGAAAACCTGTCCCTTCTCTGTAGTGAAGTAAGTGAAGATAAATGGAGATCAGTTTCTCAATGGACATCAGTACCCACTCACGGAAGGGCTTAGTCTACAGAGCCAGATGTTCACAGCTGGTCATTCCAGGTTTTCGATAAAATGCAGACACTGTGCAAATACAACCACACCCAGCTTAATCATGCCCCCCACATAAACACTCCTGTTCACTAATCCCAATAAAAAAACACAATGACTTGTGACTCTGCTGTGAGAGAATCAGTCTGAAGGGATTATTCCTTAGCTAAAGAAGGGGTGAGAGTAAAGGAGTATCAATCTTTCCACCCTCTTTGGGCAAGGGGAGCTCTGTTGCTTGGCATGTTGGTTTGGGGTAAAGTTGCTTACCGTACTAATTAAGCTTTTTGGCATTTACTTTAGCCTGTACGAAAACCCAGCCACATAAAGGGAAACCCTGGCTTCAGTGACTATGTAATTGCCTATTTTTTCCAACCAAAGAGGTCAATTCTTTAGCTGAAGGGGTCGGAGTTGGGACTAAGGCTTTTAGTGCTGGAGGTCTGGACTTTAATACTTGCCGACCACCATGGTGTGTGCGTGTAATACAGGATAATAGCACTGAGAAGAGAGAGAAGAGATGTGGTGCTGTTTCCCCATTGACAGAAACTGCACATTTGTAGCACTAGGGAAGTTTTATAGTGAGATTTGTGATCTATGGGACATGATTCCTGAAGCAACTGGGAATAACTGAGCTCAAATAGCTATAAAATCTAATTAATGCATTCAGTGAACCAAAGCCACCCTTGGTGTAATTCATATCCTGCGGATTAATTTGTCCCACTCTTTCCTCCAGTGTTATTAAATTATGCAATTTCTACCAGAGTTACAGAGTATGAGGTTAGGGGTATATTTCATCCTGATGTTTTCAGTGCAAGCTGGGTACTGCGTAGAGCTGATCCACAAAGGGTTGTTGTTATTTTTTGTGGAGACCAAATTTTTTTTGCAAAAAACTTAATATTTCGGCTCGGAAATACCATGGGGGTTCCTCAGATACTGCACACCACCAATCTCTTCCATGGGCCAGGTTCTCAGGCTGGATTACTTTCCCCATGATGGATGATGGTCTCTTCTCCTGGTGGACATCCCTGGAACAATACCAGAGCTACGGTTTAGGGAGGAGGGGAGTTTGGTATTGTCATAAATATAAAGGGAAGGCTAACCACCTTTAAATCCCTCCTGGCCAGAGGAAAAACCCTTCCACCTGTAAAGGGTTAAGAATAAAAAAGGTAACCTCGCTGACACGTGACCAAAATGACCAATGAGGAGACAAGATACTTTCAAATCTGGAGGGGGGGGGGGCAAAGGGCTCTCTCTGTCTGTGTGTTGCCTTTGCCAGGACCAGAGCAGGAATGCAGGTCAGAACTCCTGTAAAGGGTTAATAAGCAATCTAGTTAGATACGTGTTAGATTCTGTTTTGTTTAAATGGCTGATAAAATAAGTTGTGCTGAATGGAATGTATATTCCTGTTTTTGTGTCTTTTTGTAACTTAAGGTTTTGCCTAGAGGGATTCTCTATGTTTTTGAATCTGATTACCCTGTAGGGTATTTACCGTCCTGATTCAACAGAGGTGATTCTTTTACTTTTTCTTCAATTAAAATTCTTCTTGTAAGAACCTGATTGCTTTTTCCTTGTTCTTAAGATCCAAGGGTTTGGGTCTGTGTTCACCTATGCAAATTGGTGAGGATTTTTATCAAGCTGTCATAAATATAAAGGGAAGTGTAAACCCCTTTAAAATCCCTCCTGGCCAGAGGAAAAATCCTCTCACTTGTAAAGGGTTAAGAAGCTAAAGGTAAACTCGCTGGCACCTGACCAAAATGACCAAGGAGGAGACAAGATACTTTCAAAAGCTGGGAGGAGGGGGAAAAAACAAAGGGTCTGCGGCTGTCTGTATGCTGCTTTTGCTGGGGGCAGAACAGGAATGGAGTCTTAGAACTTTTAGTAAGTAATCTATCTAGGTATGTGTTAGATTATGATTTCTTTAAATGGCTGAGAAAAGAACTGTGCCAAAGAGAATGACTATTCCTGTCTGTGTGTCTTTTTTGTAACTTAAGGTTTTGCCTAGAGGGATTCTCTATGTTTTGAATCTAATTACCCTGTAAGGTATCTACCATCCTGAGTTTACAGAGGTGATTCCTTTACTTCTATTAAAAGTCTTCTTGTAAGAAAACTGAATGCTTTTTTCATTGTTCTAAGATCCAAGGGTTTGGGTCTGTGGTCACCTATGCAAATTGGTGAGGATTTTTACCAAACCTTCCCCAGGAAGTGGGGTGCAAAGGTTGGGAGGATTTTGGGGGGAAAGATGTGTCCAAACTACGTTTCTCAGTAAACCCAGTTAAAGTTTGGTGGTGGCAGTGGAAATTCCAAGGGCAAAAGGTAAAATAGTTTGTAGCTTTGGGAAGTTTTAACCTAAGCTGGTAAAAATAAGCTTAGGGTTTTTTTCATGCAGGTCCCCACATCTGTAGCCTAGAGTTCAGAGTGGGGAAGGAACCTTGACATATTTTGATGGAAAGCTTATAATTTCCAGGGAAAAGATAATTTCATGGAAAAAAGAGTTGAATGGAAAATCCAATTTCCCATCGAAAACACTTGTGGAGAAAAATTTTCAACCAGCCTCAGCAACAAATTTGGAATCAAAGGAACAGAAAGTTAGATACAGGTGAAACGTACTTATTTTTTGCAGCTGTAGCTGATATCTTCTCAGTCATTCATGGTTTCAGAATCACCTCATTGTCCTGGCCCCAATAGGTGGAATGTAAAACCTGTAAGAGATGTAAGAGTACTCCAGATTATCTAGCTATTTATAGCATGAAAATCACCATGTGTGATGAACTGAGACTGTTCTTAATGTTTCCTCTGAATACTGAAGGGGTGCCTCAGTTTCCCCTAAGCATTTCTTAAGTCTCTAGGTGGTGGGATAAGGGAGTGTAATTGTTGCAGAGCAAAGGACCAGTGTACATAAATGGCCAACACTCTGTCTCCTGGCAACTGATGGCCTGGGCCCTTACCCTTGTAAGGTGATAGCTAGAGGGCTGGAGAACAAAGGAATCCGGTGACCTCCTGATCCAGGAAAGGGGCAAAGCCCAGAGGACGAGGGGTTGGAGTGTGAGTCAGTTTGGGGCTGGCTGGGGATGTGGAGTGAGGTGCAGACGGGATTGTCTGGCTCACTGACTCCCAAAATGGAACAGGCTGAGGGGTCCTGTTCTCTCTACCTACAAGCTCTGTTTTTGACCATGTTCCTTTCATCAAATAAACCTCTGTTTTACTGGCTGGCTGAGAGTCACGTCTGACTGTGAAGTTGGGGTACAGGACCCTCTGGCTTCCCCAGAACCCCGCCTGGGCGGACTTGCTGTGGGAAATGCACAGAGGGGCAGAGGATGCTGAATGCTCCAAGGTCAGACTCAGGAAGGTCGAAGCCGTGTGAGCTTCTCACCCTGAAGACAGTCTGCTCACAGAAAGGACACTTCCAAAGAGTCCCGACTGGCTTCCCTAGGGAGCAGTTCCAGAGCATTGCCCGGGAACTCCATGACACAATGATATCCTATGTCCTTCCCTTACTAGGTTACTCCCAAAGGTAGGAAAGATAGGTTCACTCATTTTGCTTTATGGAGACCACATGATGACCAGAGGAGCTCAGGAGGAGACCACAGCATGCTATGGACTTCTGCAGTTCACAAAACTATCCCTCTTGTATGCATATTATCTGCACACAGAGCTCAGCTTTAAGATGCTAAATAAATCTATGAGTCAACTAGAAATAGTCATGCTCTCATCACAAATATTAATATTTTTTATAATGTATGCAAAGTTATAAGATTACACTGTATCATGTTATTAATACATGTTCCAAACAGAGGTTGGCAAACTGGTCTGTCTTAAAGAAATGTGTGCTCTGCATATTTTTGTATCTAAACAGTAACCAGCGTCATCAAGAAGGAAGGGAAACAAAGGAAACCCAAAAAGGTGAGGAAAAAGCAGCACGGAACATCCTTGTTCATTTTGTCTTCCGGTAACCAGGTGGAAATATTTCTCAAAGTGAGGATAGGACTATAAAAAGTAGGGGCAGACAACCCAAGCCATCACGTGTTCTCTCTCTCTCTCTCTCTCTCTCTCTCTGATTCACTGCATCTGAAGGGATAAAGGAAGCAGTCATTGGACTGAGGGATGGGTCCTGACCTAAGAAGTTTGGTCAGTAAGACTGCTGAAAGCATGTGGTGAGGAAACTTTTGCTTTGAATTTCCCATCATTTGTTAACTTAGGAACAAGTTGCAATCTAGTTTTATTTTTCTTGTAACCATGTCTGACTTCTATGACTCCTAATTTGTACTCACTGAAAATCTATCTTTGCAGTCAATAAACTTTCTTTTGTTGTTTTATCTAATCCAGTGAATTTCAATAGAAGTGTCTGCGAAGCTAAATTGCAGGCATGTGAGTGCTAATAAATAAATAATGGGCAAAGTAACTTGTATTGACCAGGAGAGGACTGGGCAGTACAGGACATACATTTCCGGAGGGAAACCGAAGACTGGGGAGCATTTTGGGGTCCCCCTGCAGTACAACCAATGGTGGTGAGAGCCTGAGTGTCACCCAACTATTCCTGGCCAGTCTGCAGTTACATACACATGTTCAGGGTGTGATTTGCATGCATGACAGTTGTTTGTGAGTGGCCCAGGTGGAAGCCACCTCAGCAAGGCACTGCAAGGTTGCAGGCAGGTGTGACACAGCTGCTGATTACTCTGGGTTGGACCCTGGTATCTCAAAGCCACCAATGTAGAAAATATCCCAGTAACACCACAGATGTGGGGCTGACTGACAGTAGTGTTCGATTGACATGAAAGTGTTAGGTTCCCACAGGGATGGGCCCTTGCACTGATCCAGTGATGACTCTTCTCTTCTTCATTATGATAGCAGATGTTATCCCACATGGGTGTGCAGGCTTGGCTGGTATTATCAGTGCTCCAGGGAATGTTGGTTCCCCCTTCTCCTAGGTGGTGCCAACCTGTGAGGCATTGTAGGGTTGATTGTATTAGGAGGAAAAATTGATGACCCAAGTCAGCTATATTCTTTGGTATAATCCATGGGGAGTGGTTTCAAAGAATGGATACAAAGTCCTGCTTCCCTGAAGGCAAGTGGAAATAACCAACAGCCAGTAATCTCTGTATTCAGAAACTCCCAAGTCTGTTACTCCAGGTCTGTGCCCACGAAACACTGCACCCCTACTTCCTCTAGGAGTCATGCTCACAACTCCTCCTCCTGGCTTCTCTGCTTTCTGTGACCCAGAACTGCCCGGGACAGTCCTCACTGAAAATTCCAAAGTCAGGGCAGGGTGCAAAAAGGAGAATATTCACCAAACTGGTCATTAACACTGAAGATCTCTGCAACATTTCTGCAGATGCTCCTACAGAATATCTCCGAGCAGGCCAGCTCCCTCACGATTCTTTTGTTAATTTTCTTTATTTCCTATAATTTATAGTCCGTGAAACAGAGTGTGCCATTGCACCCCATAATTCTTTATAGAAATATGCTTATGCATGTAAATATGACATAACTGGAATATGTTTTATGCGAGATATGTCATGTAACATATCTCTTCAAAGGTTACGATCTACTGGATATATTCATCCCCTTTCTATGCATGTATCATTTCTGTATTCCAACTTATGAATATTGGCTGTGTACTTTTTTGATTTTAAGTTGCCTCAGTGAAGCTGTTGGTAGGCTTCTTGAGAAAAGACTATTCTCTTTTAGTGCCCAGTCAAGAAACACTTAAGCTAATAAACTTTGAGAGACACCAATCCACATCTGAACTTTCCTGGGAACGTGGCGTCATTCTGTAAGGAACTGAGTCATGCATGGACATGTGACTTGCCCATGTGACTCCAATACTCCATCTTGGAGCTGGATTCTCCGTAGGAGATGGGAAGGGGTTTCCACTCCCAAGAGAGAGACTATCTAAGCCCCTGGGGAAACCTCTCCATTTTGTATTCAGCTGGCACAAAATATAGCCCCTCCACCCCACGGAGTTGCCTGAAAGAAACTGGAACAAAGGACAGTAACTACAGGGGTGTGAGTGATTTCTGGATGCAGATTAGAAGGAAGTCTAGTCAGTAAAAGATGCTTATTGGAACATCTCTGAGGGTGAGATTTACCTGCATTTGGTATTTACTGTATTAGGCTCAGGCTTACATGTTTTATTTTATTTTGTTTGGTAATTCACTTTGTTCTGTCTGTTATTACTTGGAACCACTTAAATCCTATTTTTTGTATTTAATAAAATCACGCTTTACTTATTAAGTATCACCTGGGGGCTCAGGTGCAAACAGTGTTACAGAGGGCGAACAATTTATGAGTTTGCCCTGTATAAACGATATACAGGGTTAAACAGATTTATTGGGGTTTGTACCCCATTTGGAGCTTGACATCTGAGTGCTGGAGACAAGAGCACTTTTCACTTAAGCCTGCAGCTTGTGCTGGTCCTGGTTGAGACTTGGATCTGTGTTTGCAGCAGGCAGTCATGCCTGGCTCATACAAGGTAAGGTACTGAAGTCCCAAGCTGGCAGGGAAAACAGGCTCAGAGGTATTCCAGGCACATCCGGAGGCAGTTCCAAAGGGATTTCTGAGACGCAACCCATCACACAGTGTTTAAGAATAAAATTGCAAAACAATGTGGGAGTAGGGGAAGGAAAGAACAAGAACTGATGGACTTCATTTGCAGCAAGGGCAGTTTAGGTTGGACAATAGGAAAAACATCCCAACAGTGAGGGTGGCTAAGCACTGGAATAACTTGACCAGGAAGGTTGTGGAATCTCCACCATTGGAGGAGGTTTGTCAAAAACCTGTCAGGGAGATAGGACTAGATTTCTCAACTGTGCTTTTTGATCAGCAGCTTTTCTAAGGCCTGGTTTATGTTTAAAAATTAGATCAACAGAGCTCCGTCACATAGGGTGGGGAAACTTTTCACACCTTGTGCGAGGCAGTTAGCTTGTACTGACCCTCAGTGTAATTCTTCCATTGACTGAGCTATTGCCTCTCGGAGACGTGGATTAACTACATTGAAGGAAAACCGCTTCCATCAATGTGGAAAGCATCTACACTACGGCACTGCTGCACACCATGGCTGAGACAATGTAACGGCCTTAGTATACACATTCCCTGAATCGATGGGGGAGTTTTCCCCTTCCTATTAAAGCTATTCCTCTCTCCTTTTCCATCATTCTTTTCCCTCCCTTGGTAAAGCTCTTTCCTTTTTTTGAAAGGTAAATATGTTCAGAAAAGTTGAAATTGCTCCTCTCAGGATAGTTCCTTCCTTCCCCTCCTATGAATGGCTCACTGTCATTTCAATTAAAAGCCGAAATGTTCTGAAACTGACTTGTTTGCCCATGTCTTGGTGGTACCTCTTTCTTTTCCCTCCCTTCACTAACAATGAGTTGAGGACGGAAGCAGCACCTGCTCAGAACCCTAAAATCAGAACCGTAATATCAGAGTTGAATCTTTCCCTCTTTGCTAACCACACCAACGTTACCCTGAATAATTCTGGAGCTGCTTCCTGGGATGACTTGGAGATTTGCTCCCTGGATCATCTTTCCTCCCAGGACAACAAGTGTGCACAGCACATGCAATTAATTTTGTTGTTGTCGTGTCTTTCCTTGTGGAAATGGAACACAGAGGGCCAGAGAATCAGTTGGTCTCGATCACTGTCTCTCCCATGAGGCCTTTTGAATATAATATGAAACTGAGGTGACTGTGTTCCACTTTATTTGTTGGTCACCTGTGGTTAACACTGAAGATCTCTGCAGCTGCTGCAACAAAGTATCTCCAAGCATGCCACCCCCCCTCCCTCCCTCCTGTCATCTCATGTGCTGTTTTCCCTGCCAGCCTGGGCCTCCAGAACTCAGCCTTGTTGAGCCAGACATGCTAGCCAGCTGCAACCCAGACCATGGGTCCGGGCCACACCTCCAAAACTGCAGATCTAGACTGAAACCAGCTCAGCAGGATACCTATTTCCAGCACGCAGACACCCAGCTCCCAAATGGATCTAAACCCCAAATAAATCCATTTTACTCAGTATAAAGCATATACAGGGTAAAATGATACATGTTCGCCTCCTATATCACTGCAAGAAAGATATGCACAGCTGTTTTACCTCCCAAGGTAACAATTACTCACACTGATTTTATAAATAAACAAAAGGGATTTTATTAAGTATAAAAAGTAGGATTTAAGTGGTTTTAAGTCATAACAGATAGAACAAAGTAAAACACGCAAGGCTAAGACTAATACACTCAGAAATCAGTTACAAAAGTTAACTTCTCACCCCAGTTGTTGTTTCAGATAATATCCTTCTCAGTTAAGATGCCTATTCTGACCTGGGTCCAGCCTGTTCTCACCCACCCCTGTGGTTACAGTTCTTATGTTTCCAGGTGCTTGTGGGTATCTCTGTGGGGTGGGGAAGCTGTCTCTTAAGCCAGTTGAAGGCACTCATTGTTTGCTTCCCCACTTTATATAGAACATACCCAAGGTGGGAAAACTTTGTTTGGAATTCCACCCCACCCCCCCACAGAAAAAGTACCAGCTTCAAGATGGAGCTCAGTATCTGCTGGCAAGGTCACATGTCACTGTAAGATCCCAATCTCTATTCTTCCTGGTTTCTCCCACATGTACACAGGAAGGCTTTCAGCTAAACAAAGCCATTCACAGTTCAATGATTCTGAAGCACCTTTAATGGCCTCCACTTAATATATCTACATCAGTAATACAAGTTAATATCTTATTTTCCTAATTCCAGACATAAATATAATCCATGTAAACAAATAGGATGAATGCATTTAGTAGATTATAATCTTTATAATGATATGTTACATGGGGCACTTAGCATAAAGCATATTCCAGTGATGTCATATTCAGAAGCATATTTTCATAAAGCACAAGGATTTCAATGTCACACATAGCTTTGTCCAGCACTGAACAGAAGGGGAATTGAACCCGGATTTCCCACCTCACAGGTGAACATCCCAACTATTGGGATAAAAATTACAAAGGCAAGGACCACCACCGCCTCCTACTGTGGCTACGTTGCTACCAATATCAAAATCCTCCCCCCCACACACACACACATTATTTTGGGACAAAGTTTTTAGGAGTATTTGAAACACACTTGTTAATAGCTTCAGGTCAATTAAAAAAGTATTTGTTTTTGACAATAAATGACTAGTCCAGAAGAAATTCATTCATTTTGAGACACCTTTGCATCCCAATGGTGGGAAATTACTTAAAGAGACATTTGGAGAGATGACCAACAAATTAAGTGGATTACAGTCACCTCCATTTTGTATTGTGTTAAAATGACCTCACAGGAGAAAGAGCGATCCAGGTCAGCTTATTTTCTGGCCGTGTTCCATTTAAAAAAGGAAAGACATGGCAACCACATTAATTGCATGCACTGTGGACACCTGTTTTTTGTAGGAGAAAAGATGCTCCAGGGAGCAAGTCTCAAATCATCAAAGCCATTTTTAACCTCTGCCGCCCAAGGAAGCAGCTGCAGAGGTATTAAGGGTAACGTTGGTGTGGTTAGCAAACAGGGAAAGATTTGACTCGATGTCTGATTTTAGGGATCTGAGCTGGTACTGCTTCTGTCCTCAACAGCTTTACAAGGGAGGGAGAAGACTAATGGAAAAGGAGAGAAAAATAGCTTGAAGAGGAAGGGGGAAAACTCCCCATCAATTCTGGGAATGTCTATACTAAAGCCATTACATTGACTCAGCTATGGTGTGCAGCAATGCCGTAGTGTAGATGCTTTTCACATTGACAGAAGGGTTTTTCCTTCAATGTAGTTAATCCACGTCTCTGAGAGGCAGTAGCAAGGTCAATGGAAAAGTTAAACTGAGGGTCAGTACAAGCTAACTGCCTCGCACAGGGTGTGAAAAGTTTCCCCACACTGTGTGATGGAGCTGTGTTGATCTATTTTTTAAGCCTAAACCAGGCCTTCAAAAAGCTGTCCATGGAAAAGACCAGTTGGGAAATCTAGTCCTATCTCCCTGCCAGGGCAGCAGAATCCCCTTCGGTTCTTTTTGTTCAGGTGAGTTGGAAATATTGCAGCTGTCCCAGCTTCCCAGTAGAGATTATTCTGCATTCTGACTGAGCTCAGTGTCAGGCTGTGTGTGTGTAGTGAGCACTCTGTGTGTGTGTGTGTTTGGTGTGCAGTGGGCACTGTGTGTGTGCATGTGGTGGGGGGTACAGCGGAGCTGAATATGAAGTGCAGGCAGGTTTGAGTCCTTTGCCCTGCCCAGTGCTCAGGCTGGCGTCCCCCCTCCTCCCATTGCAGGGCTCCTTGTGAGATCATAGAATAATTGGACTTGAAGGGCCCTCGAGAGGTCATCTATTCCGCTCCCCTACACTCACAGCACAATTGAGTATTATCCAGACCATCCCTGACAAGTGTTTCTCAAACCTGCTCTTAAAAATCTCCAGTGGTGGAGATTACATAACCTTACTGGGAACGTTATACCAGTGCTTAGCCACCCTCACTGTTGAGATGTTTTTCCTAATGCCCAACCTAAACCACCCTTGGTGCAATTAAAGTCCATCAGTTCTTGTGCTGTCCTCCTGCCCCGCTCTCCCCCTGGCCCTCGCCCACACACACACACATTGTTTTGCAATGTTATTCCTAAACTCTGTGTGACGGGTTGGGTCACAGAAACCCCTTTGGAACTGCAACCTGATGTCCTGAGATGTGAAGTTGAACATCTCACCCTCTAGGTGGATGCCCCTAGCCATCAGCTTATAAAATCATTCTCTCTTTCTGGACCTGTGAGTCTTCCTCGAGTTTTGTCCACTGATCTCAGCTGGGGCCTGCAGAACTTGTTGGAATATCAACAAATAAGTAATGATAATAATATAATAACGAGCAATACTACCATGAGCTCTCCGAAATTACATTGCAATGGGCTGGGAATGGAATTCACCTGTTTCCACTCCCCATCACTAAACCAATACACAGTTAAACAGAATTAAGAATTGGTTAGGAGTTTATTCATTGCTTTCCTCAGGGCATCCTTCACCTCCTTGTTCCTCAGGCTGTAGATGAGGGGGTTCAACATAGGGATCACCACCGTGTAAAACACGGAGGCCACTTTGTCTCTGTCCATGGAATAGCTGGAGGTGGGACGTAAATACATGAAGAGGAGGGTGCCAAAAAGCAGAACCACAGCGGTCAAGTGGAAACTGCAGGTGGAGAAGACTTTGCACCGGCCCTCGGCTGAGCGGATCTGCAGGATGGTGGAGATGATATACACATAGGAGAGGAGGACAGTCACAAAGCTGCTCACTGTAATGCAGCTCATGAAAGCAAACGTCACAATCTCATTGATGTGGGTGTCAGAAGAGGAGAGCACCAACAGTGGGAGGATGTCACAGAAGAAATGATTGATGATGTTGGAGCTGCAGAATGATAGCCAAAATGTACAACACGTGTATATCATTGAATCCACCACCCCCACAGCGTACACCCCAGCCACCAGCTGTTTACAAAGCTGCCGGGACATGGTGACCGTATAGAGCAGTGGGTTACAGATGGCCACATAACGGTCATACGCCATCACAGCTAGCAAGAGGCACTCAACATCTGCAAAAATGATAGAGAGATGCATTTGCACAGTACAGGCAGTGTAAGAAATGCTTTTCCTCTCGGCTAAGAAATTCAGCAGCATCTTAGGGGAAATTATCAAGGAAATGCAGAGATCACAGAAAGACAAATTACTGAGGAAAAAGTACATGGGGGTGTGGAGTCGGGGATCAATTGTGATTAACAAGATCATCCCCCCATTCCCCACCAGGGTGATACCATAAATCAGTAGGAACACCCAAAACAGGGGGACCTGCAGCTCCGGACGATCTGTCAGTCCTGAGAGAATGAACTCATTCACCTCCGAGTGATTTCCCTCTTCCATCTCCTTCAAACAGAGATCAGGCAGCTACAAAGATTTGGGCAGGTGAATGGTGCGAAAACCTGTCCCTTCACTATAATGAAGTAAGTGAAGCTAAATGGAGATCAGTTTCTTAATGGGCATCAGTATCCACTCCGGGAAGGGCTAAGACCACAGAGCCAGATGTTCACAGCTGGTCATTCCAGGTGTTCGATGAAATGCACACGCTGTGCAAACACAATGATACGCAGGTTAATCATGCCCCCGCACACAAACACTGCTGTTCACTAATCCTCAACAGAAAACAGTGATTTGTGACTCTGCTGTGAGAAAATCAATCTGAAGGGATTATTCCTTATCTAAAGAAGGGGTGAGAGTAAAGGAGTGTCAATCTTTCCACCCTCTTTGGGCAAGGGGAGCTCTGTGCCTTGGCATGTCCGTTTGGGGTAAAGTTACTCACTGTGCTTATTAAGCTTTTTGGCATTTACTTGAGCCTGTACGAAAACCCAGAGACAGCATGGGAAGCCCTGGCTTCAGTGACTAGGTAATTGCCTATTTTTTCCAACCCAGGAGGTCTCTCCTTTAGCTGAAGGGGTCGGAGTTGGGCCTGAGGCTTTTAGAGCTGGAGGTCTGGAATTCAATACCTGCTGATCCCCATGGTGTCTGCGTGTGTGTGTGACTGTAATACAGGACAATAGCACATACCTGCTGAGATGAGAGAGAGAGAGATGTGCTGGTGTTTCCCCATTGAAAGAAACTGCCAATTTGGAGAATTCGGGAAGGTTTATACTGATATGTGTGATCTATGGCAGATGATTCCTGAAGCAACTGGGAATACCTGAGCTCAGAGAGCCATAACACCTAATTAACACATTCAGTGAACCAAAGCCACATTCAGTGTAATTCATGCCCTGGGGATTAATTTGGCCCACTCCTTCCTCCTGTGTTATTAAATGATGCAATTTCTGCCAGAATCACACAGTATGCGGTTAGGGGTATATTTCATCCTGCTGCTTTCAGTGCAAGCTGGTTACTGCATAGAGCTGATACACAGAGGTTGTTTGTGGAGACCGAAATCTTTTTGCTAAAAACTGAATATTTCGGCTCAGAAATACCATGGGGGTGCATCTGATACCACACACCACCAATATCTTCCTTGGCTAGGCTCCCAGGCTGGGCTACATCCCCCATGATGCATGATGGTCTCTCCTCTTGTTGAACTGCCCTGGAGCATCACAAGAGACCCATAGCTATGGTTTAGGGAGCAGGGGAGTTTGTTATTTTGATGGAACGCTTATAATTTCTGGGAAAAAGATAATTTTTTGAAAAAAATAGTTAAATGGAAAATTCAATTTCCCATCAAAAAAATGTCTCAAGAAAAATTTTCAACCAGTCTTAGCAAAAAGTTTGGTGTCGAAGGAACAGTAAGTTAGATACAGGTGAAATGTACTAATTGTTTGCAGGTGTAGCTGATATCTTCTCAGTTATTCCTGGTTTCAGAATAACCTCATTGTCCTGGCCCCAACAAGTGGAAAGTAAAACCTGTAAGACACGTAAGAGTACTCCAGATTATTGAGCTATTTATGGCATGCCAATCACCATGGTATCCTATGTCCTTCCCTTGCTAGGTTACTTCCCAAAATAGGAAAGATAGATTCACTCTTTTTTGCCTGATGAAGACCACACGGTGACCAGAGGAGCTCAGGACGAGACCACAGTGTGCTGCAGATTTCTGTAGTTCACAAAACTATCCCTCTTGCTTGCGCATTATCTGCACATGGAGTGCAGCTTTAAGATGTTAAATAAATCTATGAGTCAGCTAGAAATAGTCATCCTCTCATTGCAAACATTAATACAATATTTTTGATAATGTATGTGGTGTTATAAGATAGCACTGCATCATGTTATTAATACATGTTCCAAAGTGCTTCCTTTATCCCTTCCAATGCATTGAATCAATGGGGAGGCAGAGTGAGAGAGAGGTGTCTTGGGTTGTCTTGCAAACTGATCTGTCTTGAACAAAGAAATGTGTTCAAAGGACAGTAGCAGAGCTAGGGACAACAGGAAAGGTAGGGAGTTGTCAAGGTTCCTTCCCCACTCTGAACTCTAGGGTACAGATGTGGGGACCTGCATGAAAACCTCCTAAGCTTACTTTTACCAGCTTAGGTTAAAACTTCCCCAAGGTACAAATTATTTTACCCTTTGCCCTTGGATTTCCACTGCCACCACCAAACTTTATCTGGGTTCCTGAAAAAACGGAGTTGGACCCCTCTTTCCCCCCAAAATCCTCCCAAACCTTGCACCCCACTTCCTGGGGAAGGTTTGGTAAAAATCCTCACCAATTTGCATAGGTGACCACAGACCCAAACCCTTGGATCTTAGAACAATGAAAAAGCATTCAGTTTCCTTATAAGAAGACTTTTAATAGAAGTAAAAAGAAAAGAATTACCTCTGTAAAATCAGGATGGTGAATACCTTACAGGATAATTAGATTCAAAACATAGAGAATCCCTCTAGGCAAAACCTTAAGTTACAAAGAAGACACACAGACAGGAATACTCATTCTATTCAGCACAGCTCTTTTCTCAGCCATTTCAAGAAATCATAATCTAACACATACCTAGCTAGATTACTTACTAAAAGTTCTAAAACTCCATTCCTGTTCTGTCCCCGGCAAAAGCAGAAGTTTCCTCACCACATGCTTTCAGCAGTCTTACTGACCAAACTTCTTAGGTCAGGACCCATCCCTCAGTCCAATGACTGCTTCCTTTATCCCTTCAGATGCAGTGAATCAGAGAGAGAGAGAGAGAGAGAGAGAGAGAGAGAGCACGTGATGGCTTGGGTTGTCTGCCCCTACTTTTTATAGTCCTATCCTCACTTTGAGAAATATTTCCACCTGGTTACCGGAAGACAAAATGAACAAGGATGTTCCGTGCTGCTTTTTCCTCACCTTTTTGGGTTTCCTTTGTTTCCCTTCCTTCTTGATGATGCTGGTTACTGTTTAGATACAAAAATATGCAGAGCACACATTTCTTTAAGACAGACCAGTTTGCCAACCTCCGTTTGGAACATGTATTAATAAAATGATACTGTGTAATCTTATAACTTTGCATACATTATAAAAATATTAATATTTGTGAGGAGAGCATGACTATTTCTAGTTGACTCATAGATTTATTTAGCATCTTAAAGCTGAGCTCTGTGTGCAGATAATATGCATACAAGAGGGATAGTTTTGTGAACTGCAGAAGTCCATAGCATGCTGTGGTCTCCTCCTGAGCTCCTCTGGTCATCATGTGGTCTCCATAAAGCAAAATGAGTGAACCTATCTTTCCTACCTTTGGGAGTAACCTAGTAATGGAAGGACATAGGATATCATTGTGTCATGGAGTCCCCGGGCAATGCTCTGGAACTGCTCCCTAGGGAAGCCAGTCGGGGCTCTGGGGAAGTCTCCTTTCTGTGAGCAGACTGTCTTCAGGGTGAGAAGCTCACACGGCTTCGACCTTCCTGAGTCTGACCTTGGAGCATTCAGCATCCTCTGCCCCTCCGTGCGTTTCCCACAGCAAGTCCGCCCAGGCGGGGTTCTGGGGAAGCCAGAGGGTCCTGTACCCCAACTTCACAGTCAGACGTGACTCTCAGCCAGCCAGTAAAACAGAGGTTTATTTGATGAAAGGAACATGGTCAAAAACAGAGCTTGTAGGTAGAGAGAACAGGACCCCTCAGCCTGTTCCATTTTGGGGGGCAGTGAGCCAGACAATCCCGTCTGCACCTCTCTCCACATCCCCAGCCAGCCCCAAACTGACTCACACTCCAACCCCTCGTCCTCTGGGCTTTGCCCCTTTCCTGGATCAGGAGGTCACCGGATTCCTTTGTTCTCCAGCCCTCTAGCTATCACCTTACAGGGGTAAGGGCCCAGGCCATCAGTTGCCAGGAGACAGAGTGTTGGCCATTTATGTACACTGGTCCTTTGCTCTGCAACAATTACACTCCCTTATCCCACCACCTAGAGACTTAAGAAATGCTTAGGGGAAACTGAGGCACCCCTTCAGTATTCAGAGGAAACATTAAGAACAGTCTCAGTTCATCACACACGGTGATTTTCATGCTATAAATAGCTAGATACTCTGGAGTACTCTTACATCTCTTACAGGTTTTACATTCCACCTATTGGGGCCAGGACAATGAGGTGATTCTGAAACCATGAATGACTGAGAAGATATCAGCTACAGCTGCAAAAAATAAGTACGTTTCACCTGTATCTAACTTTCTGTTCCTTTGATTCCAAATTTGTTGCTGAGGCTGGTTGAAAATTTTTCTTCACAAGTGTTTTTGATGAGAAATTGGATTTTCCATTCAACTCTTTTTTCCATGAAATTATCTTTTCCCTGGAAATTATAAGCTTTCCATCAAAATATGTCAAGGTTCCTTCCCCACTCTGAACTCTAGGCTACAGATGTGGGGACCTGCATGAAAAAAACCCTAAGCTTATTTTTACCGGCTTAGATTAAAACTTCCCAAAGCTACAAACTATTTTACCTTTTGCCCTTGGAATTTCCACTGCCACCACCAAACTTTAACTGGGTTTACTGAGAAACGTAGTTTGGACACGTCTTTCCCCTCAAAATCCTCCCAACCTTTGCACCCCACTTCCTGGGGAAGGTTTGGTAAAAATCCTCACCAATGTGCATAGGTGACCACAGACCCAAACCCTTGGATCTTAGAACAATGAAAAAAGCATTCAGTTTTCTTACAAGAAGACTTTTAATAGAAGTAAAGGAATCACCTCTGTAAAATCAGGATGGTAGATACCTTACAGGGTAATTAGATTCAAAACATAGAGAATCCCTCTAGGCAAAACCTTAAGTTACAAAAAAGACACACAGACAGGAATAGTCATTCTCTTTGGCACAGTTCTTTTCTCAGCCATTTAAAGAAATCATAATCTAACACATACCTAGATAGATTACTTACTAAATTCTAAGACTCCACTCCTGTTCTGTTCCCGGCAAAAGCAGCATACAGACAGCCGCAGACCCTTTGTTTTTTCCCCCTCCTCCCAGCTTTTGAAAGTATCTTGTCTCCTCCTTGGTCATTTTGGTCAGGTGCCAGCGAGGTTACCTTTAGTTTCTTAACCCTTTACAGGTGAGACGATTTTTCCTCTGGCCAGGAGGGATTTTAAAGGGGTTTACCCTTCCCTTTATATTTATGACAGGAGTACAGCAGCATTAACAGCATGGTAAAATGGGGGAGTTACACTCACTGACCATAGGAATAATGACTCCTTGCTGAATGCAGGAGGTAAGAGCAGGTTGGATTTTCCCTTGGTCTGTTTTGATAGAGGGTACTCCTGCATGTCGGGAAGGGGTCTTCCTGGGTTTAGGCGATCTTAACGGGTTTTGCAGACCCAGTGCACCCAACCTGGTTGGCATGATTGGCTCACAAGGCTTACAAGAAGAGAGAGACCTTAGCCAGCAGTTCCTGTTGCAACGAGGAAGGGCTGGGGTTGGTCTTCTCCTGTAAACTGCCAGGACCTCATTGTGAGTGGGATCAGGCACGTCCAGATACACACCATTTGGGGTACAGCAGATTATACAATTTAATTTACACACCAAGTCTTTTCCCAAAAGGTTCGCAGGTGAACAATGGTTTAGGAGGAAAGCATGACAGTCAAACAAAGGACCAATAGAAATGGACAGAGGTGAAGAGACGGGGTGGGGAATAAGATCATTGCCTACCCCTACCACTTCTGGATCGGCCAGGGCTGTAGGGACATTTACTGTACCCAGTGGCCCATTTGCTTACAATAGTAACATGCACCATCACTGGGTCCCTAGGGGAGGTGGACAGTGGGACTTGGTTTGTCCTTCCTCTTCTCCCCCCTCAATGGGCAGCTATTATGGGGTCCCTGTATGTTCTGGAGCTGGAAGGTCCTTAACATAGTTTTAATGTGGTGGTGAGAGTATTTGGGTTTTATTCAAATTCTTATTTTTACTTATTTTATACGTGCTATTTTTTGCTCCAGTCGGCTTTCTTTGAGCAGACTGTGAAAATTTTATCTAACAGCTTCTACCTGATTTTATTAAATATTTCCTGGTCATGGCCTGGATTTTGCTTGGGCCAATGACCTTCTTCACAAAGGTGACTCAGTGTTTCCCGAGGCATGACCCTTCGTAGAGGCTGGTTTAAATCTGTCCATGTAGGGTTATAACGGTTTATAACAATTTGCAACTCCTCTTTGAATTTAACAGGGTCCGCTCTTATTTTTGGAAAATTTTTAAGTAAGTTATACAATTCTGTAGGAGACCAAGGTGCATGTGCAGACACTGAGATCTCATGACCGAAGCACCAAAGCCCAGGAATTGGTGCAAGGGGAACATTTCCTCATTACAGGGAGACACTGTCTGAGGGGTGAACGTAAGGGGCTTCTGTTACTTACTATTTCTTGCAGGCTTAGTTGGATTTAAATTCTTTGCCAATTTTCTTTTTATCTCTTTTAACCATGTTGTAAGTTATTCCTGGAAGTCCTTGTGACTCCTCATTTGAGATTCACGGAGCTGTTTTTTTTTCCCCCTTTCTGTTTCTTCACACCAATAGAAATATGCCTCACACTGACATTGGCCAGAAGCACACTTCTGAGGTGCACAATCTTGTCAAGGTCCAAACTTTCCCTCAAACTTTAAATTATCCGTATCCCTGGTATACCAATTCCAATTTCTCCAGAAACTTGCAAGTGAACTAGTGTGTGCCTTTTGGCAGGACGGTGATCCTTTTTGACTTACCAGCCCCCATTTTAGATGGTGAGTGTGGGAATCCCTTTGGGACCCCCTGGCTCCCATAATCCCTATGGATCTTTCACTCATCCAACTCACACAGGGAAGGTTTGTTTAGGGCCTCCATGACTGTCTTACAGCCCCCCTTCAGAGTGTCGGCTGGTGCCATATACTCTGTCGCTTTGGGCGAGGTGATCAGACCAGTCAGTGGCTTTTCAAACCGCTTTCAGGCGGGAACCAGAGACAAGGGATGAAAGAGGGTATGGAAACAGACCATCCGAGGACAGAAGGGATGGGATCACATATTCCTGGACCCAGACAGGCCGCTTGCCGGTCATGAGCCCATGGCTTCGCAGGGTGCTCTGGGTGTCTTTCTGTGACTCACACTCACACCTGTCTACCGACCTTCACTGGCACATGGAACCAAGTCTATTCATGACCTGCCCAGGTCTATCCACGACCTGCCCAGCCACACTCAGTGGCTCTTCCTGAGAAACCAAACCTGCATGGGACTCTAACCCACCCCAAGGGCATCAGGCATGTCTGGCAGCAAAAGTCCGAATAGAGCATGCAACTCACCTGAACCCAGAGCCTACAGGCAGTCCTCCACGAGAAACCCACAACAGAGATTTCAAAAGGTCTCTTACCTTTCAGATGGGCCCTGGGTCTGATGGGGAACTGCTCGCTGTCCTCCAATTCTAGGGGTCAGCTGTCTATCCGAGTCACGGCAACAAGATTGTGGTAGAAAATTAACCACGTGTTGTGTTTGAATCAGAACAAACCTGAGGCTCCTTTATTCAAGCATGCACACACAGGGAGAGTCAGCCAGAGCTGCTCTGGCATAAACAGAAATACAGGAGCTTATACTGCTGAAAACCACAATTTGTCAAACCCACTTCCTTCAACAGCATTTTCCTCATTTGGCATATAGTGCAAGCTTTAACTGTAGCTTTGCCTTACTTGGAGTTTAGCAAAACAAGCTTTTTCTGTTATTGACAGGTGTTTTCTTTGTGGTTAATGTTTTTTTTTTTTTAAGTTTTAGTGGTTATGGTTACATTTCTTAAACTGTGCTGTTTCAATTGCCCCTTAATGGAATTTTCCTCACTCTCTTCTTATGCTTCATTTACAAAGTTAGCTTGACCAAAGTTTTAGGCCTATTAGTTTAGGCCTACCAGATTTTTCTTCACAACAGTAACCAGAGTCATCAAGCAGAAAGGGAAACAAAGAAAGCCCAAAATGGTGAGGAAAAAGCAGCACGGAACATCCTTCTACATACACATTTTGTCTTCTGGTAACCAGGTGGAAATGTTTCTCAAAGGAGTAATAGGAATCTAAAAAGAAGGGGCAGACATCCCAAGGCAGTGTGCACTCTCTCTCTCTCTGGCCATTGATTCACTGCATCTGAAAGAATAAAGGAAGCAGCCATTGGACTGGGGGATGGATCAGGACCGAAGATGTGTGGTCAGTAAGATTGCTGAAAGCAAGTGGTGAGGAAATGTTAGCACTGAGTTTCACATAATTTCTTAACATAGACAGAAGTTGCATTCTAGCTTTATTTTTCTTGTAACCGTGTCTGACTTCTATGCCTCCTTATTTGCACTCACTTAAAATTTATCTTTGTAGTCAATAAACTTTGTTTTATTGTTTTATCGAATCCAGTGTGTTTAAATAGAAGTGTCTGAGAAGTTAAGTTGCAGGCATGTTAGTATTATTAAACAAATAATGGACTATGTAATTTGTATTGTCCAGGCGAGGACTGGGCAGCACAGGACGTACATTTCTGGAGGGAAACCGAAGACTGGGGAGTGTGTTGGGGTCATCCTGCAGTATAACTGTGGTGGTGAGAGCCTGAGTGTAACACAACTATTCCTGGCTAGGTGGAAGTTACACACACATGTTCAGGTGTGATTTGCATGCTAGATGGTTGTTTGTGAGTGGCCAGGTGGACGCCACTTCAGCAAGGCGGATCTTAAACATAAAAAAGAAGCTTACAAGAAGTGGAAGGTTGGACATATGACCAGGGAAGAGTATAAAAATATTGCTCGGGCATATAGGAATGATATCAGGAGGGCCAAATCGCACCTGGAGCTGCAGCTAGCAAGAGATGTCAAGAGTAACAAGAAGGGTTTCTTCAGGTATGTTGGCAACAAGAAGAAAGCCAAGGAAAGTGTGGGCCCCTTACTAAATGAGGGAGGCAACCTAGTGACAGAGGATGTGGAAAAAGCTAATGTACTCAATGCTTTTTTTGCCTCTGTCTTCACTAACAAGGTCAGCTCCCAGACTGCTGCGCTGGGCATCACAAAACGGGGAAGAGATGGCCAGCCCTCTGTGGAGATAGAGGTGGTTAGGGACTATTTAGAAAAGCTGGACGTGCACAAGTCCATGGGGCCGGACGAGTTGCATCCGAGAGTGCTGAAGGAATTGGCGGCTGCGATTGCAGAGCCATTGGCCATTATCTTTGAAAACTCTTGGCGAACGGGGGAAGTCCCGGACGACTGGAAAAAGGCTAATGTAGTGCCAATCTTTAAAAAAGGGAAGAAGGAGGATCCTGGGAACTACAGGCCAGTCAGCCTCACCTCAGTCCCCGGAAAAATCATGGAGCAGGTCCTCAAGGAATCAATCCTGAAGCACTTACATGAGAGGAAAGTGATCAGGAACAGCCAGCATGGATTCACGAAGGGTAGGTCATGCCTGACTAATCTAATCACCTTCTATGATGAGATTACTGGTTCTGTGGATGAAGGGAAAGCAGTGGATATATTGTTTCTTGACTTTAGCAAAGCTTTTGACACTGTCTCCCACAGTATTCTTGTCAGCAAGTTAAGGAAGTATGGGCTGGATGAATGCACTATAAGGTGGGTAGAAAGCTGGCTAGATTGTCGGGCTCAACGGGTAGTGAGCAATGGCTCCATGTCTAGTTGGCAGCCGGTGTCAAATGGAGTGCCCCAGGGGTCGGTCCTGGGGCAGGTTTTGTTCAATATCTTCATAAATGATCTGGAGGATGGTGTAGATTGCACTCTCAGCAAATTTGTGGATGATACTAAACTGGGAGGAGTGGTAGATACGCTGGAGGGGAGGGATAGGATACAGAAGGACCTAGACAAATTGGAGGATTGGGCCAAAAGAAATCTGATGAGGTTCAATAAGGATAAGTGCAGGGTCCTGCACTTAGGACGAAAGAATCCAATGCACCGCTACAGACTAGGGGCCGAATGGCTAGGCAGCAGTTCTGCGGAAAAGGACCTAGGGGTGACAGTGGACGAGAAGCTGGATATGAGTCAGCAGTGGGCCCTTGTTGCCAAGAAGGCCAATGCCATTTTGGGCTGTATAAGTAGGGGCATAGCGAGCAGATCGAGGGACGTGATCGTTCCCCTCTATTCGACATTGGTGAGGCCTCATCTGGAGTACTGTGTCCAGTTTTGGGCCCCACACTACAAGAAGGATGTGGAAAAATTGGAGAGAGTCCAGCAAAAGGCAACAAAAATGATTAGGGGTCTAGAACACATGACTTATGAGGAGAGACTGAGGGAGCTGGGATTGTTTAGTCTGCAGAAGAGAAGAATGAGGGGGGATTTGATAGCTGCTTTCAACTACCTGAAAGGGGGGTCCAAAGAGGATGGCTCTAGACTGTTCTCAATGGTAGCAGATGACAGAACGAGGAGTAATGGTCTCAAGTTGCAGTGGGGGAGGTTTAGATTGGATATTAGGAAAAACTTTTTCACTATGAGGGTGGCGAAACACTGGAATGCGTTACCTAGGGAGGTGGTAGAATCTCCTTCCTTAGAGGTTTTTAAGGTCAGGCTTGAGAAAGCCCTGGCTGGGATGATTTAACTGGGAATTGTCCTGCTTCGAGCAGGGTGTTGGACTAGATGACCTTCTGGGGTCCCTTCCAACCCTGATATTCTATGATTCTATGATTCTATGAAGGCATTGTAAGGTTGCAGGCAGGTGTGACACAGCTGCTGATTAGTCTGCGTTGGACCCTGGTATGTCACAGCCACCAACCTAGAAAATATCCCAGTAACACCAAAGGTGTGGTGCTGACTGACAGGAGTGTTCGATTGACATGAAAGGGTGAAGTCACCACAGGGATGGGCCCATGCACTCATCCATGGCTGCAGATGCACAAGGCCATTGTGGTCATGATCTACCCCCAAGGATATCCCTGGCAGGCCCAGTGATGACTCTTCCCTTCTTCAATATGGGAGCAGAAATTATCCCCCATGGGTCTCAAGGCTTGGCTGGTATTATCAGGGCTCCAGGGCATGTTGGTGCCCCCTTCTCCTAAGTGGTGCCCACCTATGAGGCTTTGCAGAGTTGATTGTATTAGGAGGAAAACTGATGATCCAAGTCAGCTATATTCTTTGGTATAATCCGTGGGCGAGGGGTTACAAATAATGGATGCAAAGTCCTCCTTCCCTGAACACCAGTAGAAACAACCAACAGCCAATAATCTCTGTATTCAGAAACTCCCATGTCTGTCACTCCAAGTCTGTGCCCAGGAAACATTATGCCCTTACTTCCTCGAAGAGTCATGCTCATAACTCCTCCTCCAGGCTTTCTACCTTGTATGACCCAGAGGTTGCTGGGCCAGTCCTCACTGAAAATGTCAAGGTCAGGGCACTGAAGATCTCTGCAGCACCTCTGCAGAAGCTGCTGCAAAATATCTCCAAGCAGGCTAGCTCTATCCCAATTATTCTTTTCTAAATTTTATTTATTTCCTATAATTTATAGTCCATGAAACAGAGTTTAGGAATAAAACTTCAAAGCAATGTGTCTGCTGGGGACAGGATAGTACAAGAACCTATGGACTTCAATTTCAGAAATTGTGGTTTAGGTTGGACATTAGGAAAAACATCCCAACAGTGAGGGTGGCTAAGCACTGGAATAATTTGCCTAGGAAGGTTGTGGAATCTCCACCATTAGAGATTTTAAAGAGAATTTTAGACAAACACCTGTCAGGTATGGTCTTGATAATACTTAGCACTGCCGTGAGTGCAGGGGAGTGGACGAGATGACCTCTCGAGGTGACTTCCAGTCCTATGATTCTGTGATCTTGCAAGGAGACCTGTACTGGGAGGAGGGGCAACACCAGCCTGAGCCATGGGCAGGGCAAGGGAAATGTACCTGCCTCAACTTGACATTCAGCTCCACTCTACCCCGCACCACATGCACAAACATAGTGCCCACTGCATACCAAGCACACACACACACACATAATGCCCACTAAACACACACACACAATGCCCACTTCATACAACACACACAGTTACAACTGTACACCAAAGACTCACACACAGCCTGACAGTGAGCTCAGTCAGAATACAGAATAATCTCCCTGGGAAGCTGGGATAGCTGCAATATTTCCAACTAGCCTGAACAAAAAGAACAGAAGAGAATTCTGCTGCCCTGGCAGGGAGATAGGACTAGATTTCCCAACTGGTCTTTTCCGTCAGCAGCTTCCCTGAGGCCTGGTTTATGCTTAAAAATTAGATCAACAGAGCTCTGTCACACAGGGCGGGGACATTTTTCACACCTTGTGCGAGGCAGTTAGCTTGTACTGACCCTCAGTGTAATTCTTCCATTGACCTAGCTACTGCCTCTCGGGGACATGGATTAACTACATCGATGGAAAAACCCTTCCATCAATGTGGAAAGTATCTACACCACGTTACTGTTGCACACCATAGCTGAGTCAATGTAATGGCCTTAGTATAGACATTACCTGAATTGATGGGGGAGTTTTCCCCTTTCCTTGTAAAGTTATTTTCTCTCCTTTTCCAATCACTCTTCTCCCTCCCTTGTAAAGCTCTTTCCTTCTTTTGATAGGTAAATATGTTCACAAAAGTTAAAATTTCTCCTCTCAGAATAATTCCTTCCTTTCCCTCTCATGAACAGCTCACTGTCATTTCAATTAAAGGCTGAAATGCTCTAAAACTGACTTGCTTCCCCATGACTTGGTGGTACCTCTTTGCATTCCCTCCCTTCACTTACAATGGGTTGAGGACGGAAGCAGTACCTGCTCAGAACCCTAAAATCAGAATCGTAAAATCAGAGCTGAATCTTTCCCTGTTTGCTAACCACACCAATGTTACCCTTATTACCTCTGGAGCTGCTTCCTTGGGTGACTTTGAGATTTGCTCCCTGGAGCAGCTTTGCTCCCAGGACAAAAAGTGTGCACAGCACATGCAATTAATGTTGTTGCCACGTTTTTCCTTCTGGAAATGGAACACAGGGGGCAAGAGAATCACCTGGTCTCGATCGCTGTCTCTACTGTGAGGGCTTTTGAATATAAAACAAAACTGAGGTGATGGTATTCCACTTCATGTGTTGGTCACTGGTGGTTAACACTGAACCTCTCTGAAGCATCTCTGAAGCTGCAACAAAGTATCTCCAAGCATGCCACCCCCCTCCCTCCCTCCTTCCTCTCATCTGGTTTGCTGATTTCCCTGCCAGCCTCGGCCTCCAGAACCCTGCCTTGTTGAGCCAGACACGCTAGTCTGCTGCAACACAGACCAAGGGTCTGGGCCACACCTCCAAAACTGCAGATCTAGACTGAAACCAACTCAGCAGGATACCTGTCTCCAGCACAGAGACACCCAGCTCCCAAAGGGATCTAAACCCCAAATGAATACATTTTACTCTGTATAAAGCTGTATAATGGTTATTTAATTAGTTATCCACAGTAGAAAAACTTTGAAAGGAGAGATTGAGAGAAACCCAGATTGGAGTAGCACATCACCCCCGAGGCTGGGATGTTTTTTTGGAAATGCAGGAAACCCAAGTGCATAGTGTGTAGGGTTCAGTCACAGAGACGCCCTTTGGGACTGTCAGCTGATGTGCTGAAATTACCTGTGATCCCATTTTTCCCTGCCATCCTTGGCCTCCAGAACCCTGCCTTGTTGAGCCAGACACGCTAGGCTGCTGCAACACAGTCCCAGGGTCTAAACCCCAAATAAATCCAATTTACTCTATATAAAGCTTACACAGGGTAAAATGATACATGTTTGCCCCCTATATCACTTCAAGAAAGATATGCACAGCTGTTTGCCCCCCAAGGTAACAATTACTCACACTGAGTTTATAAATAATCAAAAGTGATTTTATTAAGTATAAAAAGTAGGATTTAAGTGATTTTAAGTCGTAACAGATAGAACAAAGTAAATCACAAAGTAAAACGCGCAAGGTGAAGCTTAATACACTCAGAAATCAGTTACAAATGGTAAATTCTCACCCCACTTGTTATTTCAGGTACAATCCTTTTCAGGTCAGATGCATTTTCTGACCTGGGTCCGGTCTGTTCTCGCCCACTGTGGTTACAGTCCTAATGTTTCTAGGTTCCTGCAGGTGTCTCTGTGGGGTGGGGAGGCCATCTCTTAAGCTAGCTGAAGACACTCACTGTTTGCTTCCCCGCTTTATATAGAACTTCCCCAAGTCGGGAAAACTTTGCTTCGAATTCCACCCCCCCTCAGGAAAAGTACCAGCTTCAAGATGGAGCTCAGTATCTGGTGACATGGTGACATGTCACTGTAAGACCCAAATTTAATTCTTCCTGGTTTCTCCCACAGGTACACAGGAAGGCTTGCAGCTAAACAGAGCCATTCACAGTTCATTGATTCTGAAGCACCTTTAAAGGCTTCCATTTAATATGTCTAAATCAGTAGCACAAGTTAGTATCTTATTCTTCTAATTCCAGACATGTAAATCATCCATGTAAACAAACAGCATGAACACACTTAGTAGATTATAATGATATGTTACAAGGGGCACTTATCGTAAAGCATATTCCAGTTATGTCATATTCAGAAGCATATTTTCATAAAGCATATGGAGTCCAAAGTCACACAGAGCTTTCCCAAGCACTGGGCAGAAGGGGGAATTGAACCCGTATTTCCCACCTCACAGGTGAACATCCCAACTATTGGGCTAAAAATTCCAAATGAAATACCACCACCACCTCCTACAGTGGCTGCGTTGTGACCGGCATCTAAATCCTCCCGCCGCACACACATTGTTTTGGGACAAAGCTATTCAGCGTATTTGTAACACATTTGTGAATAGTTTCAGGTCAATCCAAACCATATTGTTTTTGACAATAGATTATTAGACCAGAAGAAATTCACTCATTTCTAGACACCTTTATGTCCCGATGCTGGGAAATTACTTAAAGAGAGATTTGGAGAGGTGACCAACAAATAAACTGGAAAACAGTCACCTCAGTTTTGTATCATGTTAAATGACCTCACGGGAGAGAAAGCAATCCAGGCCAGCTGATTCTCTGCCCATCTGTATTCCATTTCCACAAGAAAAGGCACGGCAACAACATTAATTTCATTTGCTGTGCACACCTGTTGTCCTGGGAGCAAAGATGCTCCAGGGAGCAAATCCCAAAGTCATAAAAACCAAGTTTAACCTCTTCTGGCCAAGGAAACAGCTCCAGATGTATTAAGGGTAACGTCGGTGCGGTTAGCAAACAGGGAAAGATTCGATTCTGTGTCTGATTTTAGGGGTCTGAGCAGGTACTGCTTCTGTCCCTCTTAACTCATTGTAAGTGAAGGGAGGAAAAACAAAGAGGTACCACCAAGTCATAGGCAGACAAGTCAGTTTTAGAGCATTTCAGCCTTTAATTGAAATGACATTCATGGGAGGGGAAGGAAGGAATTATTCTGAGAGGAGAAATTTCAACTTTTCTGAACATATTTACCTATCAGAAAAAGAAAGAGCTTTACAAGGGAGGGAGAAGAATGATGGAAAAGGAGAGAAAAATAGCTTTAATGGGAAGGGGGAAACCCCCCATTGAGTCAGGGAATGTCTATAATAAGGCCGTAACATTGACTCAGCTATGGTGTGCAGCAGCTCCATGGTATAGCTGTTTTCCACATTGATGGAAGGGTTTTTCCTTCCATGTAGTTCATCCACGTCCCCTAGAGGCAATAGCTAGGTCAATGGAATAATTATACTGAACATCAGCACAAGCTAACTGCCTTGCACAGGGTGTGAAAAATTTCCCCGTCCTGTGCGACAGAGCTCCATTGATCTATTTTTTAAACCTAAACCAGGCCTCAGAAATGCTGTTGATGGAAAAGACCAGTTGGGAAACCTAGTCCTCTCTCCCTGCCAGGGCAGCAGAATCATAGAATCATAGAATCATAGAATATCAGGGTTGGAAGGGAACTCAGGAGGTCATCTAGTCCAACCCCCTGCTCAAAAGCAGGACCCATCCCCAATTAAATCATCCCAGCCAAGGCTTTGTCAAGCCTGACCTTAAAAACTTCTAAGGAAGGAGATTCCACCACCTCCAGCTAGGCAACGCATTCCAGTGTTTCACCACCCTCCTAGTGAAAAAGTTTTTCCTAATATCCAACCTAAACCTCCCCCACTGCAACTTGAAACCATTACTCCTCGTCCTGTCCTCTTCCACCACTGAGAATAGTCTAGAACCATCCTCTCTGGAACCACCTCTCAGGTAGTTGAAAGCAGCTATCAAATCCCCCCTCATTCTTCTCTTCTGCAGACTAATCCCCTTCGGTTCTTTTTGTTCTGGCTAGTTGGAAATATTCCAGCTATCCCAGCTTCCCAGTAGAGATTATTCTGCATTCTGATTGAGCTCAGTGTCAGGCTGTGTGTGTGTGTTTGCTGTGCAGTTGGCATTGTGTGTGTTGTGTGTAGTGGGCACTCCGTGTGTGCTGTAGTGGGCATTATGTGTGTGTGTACTGTGCCTTCTCTGTGTGTGTGCATTTGGTTTGCATTGGGCACTCTGTGTGTGCATGTGTTGCAGGGTACAGTGGAGCTGAATATCAAGTGTTGGCAGGTGTGTGTCCCTTGCCCTGCCCAGTGCTCAGGCTGGCGTCCCCCCTCCTCCCAGTGCAGGGCTTCCTGTTGCAATGACAGAATCATTGGACTCGAAGGGACCTCGAGAGGTCATCTGTTCCACTCCCCTGCACTCACAGCCGAACTGAGTATTATCTAAACCATCCCTGACAGGTGTTTCTCTAAAAATCTCTAATGGTGGAGATTCCACAAACTTCCTAGGAAAATTATTCCAGTGCTTAGCCAGCCTCACTGTTGGGATATTTTTCTTAATGTCCAACCTAAACCACCCTTGATGAAATTGAAGTGCATGGGTGCTTGTGCTATCCTCCCCCGCCCTCCACACACACACACACACACACACACACATTCTTTTGCAATTTTATTCCTAATTGTATTCCTAAAACTCTGTGTGATGGGTTGGATCACAGAAACCCCTTTGGAACTGCAACCCCAAGTCCTGAGATGTGAAGTTGAACATATCACCCCCTGGGTGGATGCCCCTTAGCCACCAGCTTATAAAATCATTCTCTCTTTCTGGCCCTGTGATGCTTCCCATGTTTTGTCCACTGATCTCCGCTGGGGCCTGCAGACCTTGTTGGAAGACAAAAAATAATAATAATAATAACAATACAGTAAAGAACAATACTCCCATGGGCTCTGCAAAATTACTTTGCAATGGGCTGGGAATTGAATTCACCTGTTTTCACTCCCCACCACTAAACCAATACAGAGTTAAACAGATTCAAGAAATGGTTAGGAGTTTATTCATTGCTTTCCTCAGGGCATCCTTCACCTCCGTGTTCCTTAGGCTATAGATGAGAGGGTTCAACATAGGGATCACTAGTGTGTAAAACACTGAAGTCACTTTGTCTCTGTCCATGGAATAGCTGGAGGTGGGACGTAAGTACATGAAGAAGGGAGTGCCAAAAGACAGGACCACAGTGGTTAAGTGGGAAGTGCAGATGGAGAAGGCTTTGCGCCGACCCTCAGCAGAGCGCATCTGCAGGATGGTGGAGATGATATAGACATAGGAGAGGAGAACAGTCACAAAGCTGCTCACTGTAATGCAGCTCATGAAAGCAAACATCACAATCTCATCGATGCGGGTTTGAGAACAGGAGAGCGCCAACAGTGGGAGGACGTTACAGAAGAAATGATTGATGATGTTGGAGCTGCAAAATGACACCCGAAATGTAAAACACATGTATATCATTGAATCCACCACCCCCACAGCGTACGCCCCAGCCACCAGCTGTTTACAAAGCTGCCTGGACATGGTGACCGTATAGAGCAGCGGGTTACAGATGGCCACATAACGGTCATATGCCCTCACAGCCATCAAGAGGCACTCAACATCTCCAAAAATGATAGAGAGATGCATTTGCACAGTACAGGCAGTGTAAGAAATGTTTTTCCTCTCGGCTAAGAAATTCCGCAGCATCTTAGGGGAAATTATTGAGGAAAGGCAGAGGTCACAGAAGGACAAATTACTGAGGAAAAAGTACATGGGGTGTGGAATCGGGGATCAATTGTGATTAACAAGATCATCCCCCCATTCCCAAGCAGGGTGATACCATAAATCAGTTGGAACACCACAAACAGCGGGACCTGCAGCTCCGGACGATCTGTCAGTCCTGAGAGAATGAACTCAGTCACCTCCGAGTGATTTCCCTTTTCCATCTCCTCTGAACAGAGATCAGGCAGCTACAGAAATGGAGATCAGTTTCCTCATGGACATCAGTACCCGCTCCAGGACGAGCTTAATCCACAGAGCCACATGTTCACATAGGGTCATTCCAGGTGTTCGATAAAATGCACATGCTGTGCAAATACAATGACATGCAGGTTCATCATGCCCCCCCACAAACACTCCTGTTCACTAATCTGATCAGAAAACAGTGACTTGTGACTCTGCTGTGAGAGAATCAGTCTGAAGAGATTATTCCTCAGCTAAAGAAGGGGTGAGAGTAAAGGAATGTCAATCTTTCCACACTCTGTGGTAAAGTTCCTCACTGTGCTAATTAAGCTTTTTGGCATATACTTGAGCCGTATGAAAACCCAGAGATACAATGGGAAGCCCTGGCTTCAGATATTAGGTAATTGCCTATGTTTTCCAACCCAGCAGATCGCTCCTTTTTCTGAAGGGGTCGGAGATGGGGCTGAGGCTTTTGGTGCTGGAGGTCTGGAATTCAATACCTGCTGATCCCCATGGTGTCTATGTGAGTGTGTGACTCTAATTCCAGACCATAGCATGTACCTGCTGAGAAGAGAGAGAGAGATGCATGGGTGTTTTCTCATCAAAAGAAACTGCCAGTTAGGAGCATTTGGGAAATTTTATACTGAGATGTGTGATGGATGGGACATGATTCCTGAAGCAACTGGGAATACCTGAGCTCAGAGAGACACAACACCTAATTAATGCATTCAGTGAACCAAAGCTACCCTCGGTTAATTGGTGCTCTGGGGATTAATTTGTCCCACTCTTTCCTACTGTGTTATTAAATGGTGCAATTTCTACCAGAGTTACAGAGTATGACATTATTGGTATATTTCATCCAGCTGCTTTCAGTGCAAGTGAAGTACTGTGTAGAGCTGATCCACAATGGGGATTTGTTTGTGGAAACCAAAATCTTTCAGCTAAAAACTTAATAGTTTGACTCAAAAGTACCATGGGGGTTCCTCAGATACCACACACCACAAATCTCTTCCATGGACCATATTCCAAGGCTAGACTATATCCCCCATGATGCATGATGGTTTCTCCTCTTGCTGAACTGCCCTGGAACATCACCAGAGTCCCACAGCCATGGTTTTCGGAGGAGGGATTTTTGGTATTTTGATGGAAAGCTTATAATTTCCAGGGAAAAGATAATTTCTTGGAAAAAATAGTTAAATGGAAAATCCAATTTCCTATAAAAAAAACTTCTCAAGAAAAATGATCAACCAGCCTTAGCAACAAATTGGGAATAAAAGAACCAGAAGTTAGATACAGGTTGTCATAAATATAAAGGGAAGGGTAAACCCCTTTAAAATCCCTCCTGGCCAGAGGAAAAATCCTCTCACCTGTAAAGGGTTCAGAAGCTAAAGGTAACCTCGCTGGCACCTGACCAAAATGACCAATGAGGAGACAAGATACTTTCAAAAGCTGGGAGGAGGGAGAAAAACAAAGGGTCTGTGTCTCTCTGTATGATGCTTTTGCTGGGGACAGAACAGGAATGGAGTCTTAGAATTTAGTAAGTAATCTAGCTAGATATGTGTTAGATTATGATTCCTTTAAATGGCTGAGAAAATAGCTGTGCTGAATAGAATGGATATTCCTGTCTGTGTGTCTTTTTTCTAACTTAAGGATTTGCCTAGAGGGATTCTCTATGTTTTGAATCTAATTACTCTGTAAGGTATTCACCATCCTGATTTTACAGAGGTGATTCTTTTTTACTTCTATTAAAAGTCTTCTTGTAAGGAAACTGAATGCTTTTACATTGTCCTAAGATCCAAGGGTTTGGGTCTGTGGTCACCTATGCAAATTGGTGAGGATTTTTACGAAACCTTCCCCAGGAAGTGGGGTGCAAGGGTTGGGAGGATTTTGGGGTGAAAGACGTGTCCAAACTACATTTTCTCAGGAACCCAGATAAAGCTTGGTGGTGGCAGTGGAAGTCCAAGGGTAAAATAATTTGTACCTTGGGGACGTTTTAACCTAAGCTCGTAAAAGTAAGCTTAGGAGGTTTTCATGCAGGTCCCCACATCTGTACCCTAGAGTTCAGAGTGAGGAAGGAAACTTGACACAGGTGAAACATACTAATTGTTTCCGGCTGTAGCTGATATCTTCTCAGTTATTCCTGGTTCCAGAATCACCTTATTTTCCTGGCCTCAGTAGGTGGAATGTAAAAAGGGTAAGATATGTAACAGTACTCCAGATTATCTAGCTATTGATACCTTGGTGATTGGCATGCTATATTATGTCCTTCCCTTGCTCGGTTACTCCCCAAAGTAGGAAACATAGGTTCACTCATTTTGCTTGATGGAGACCACATGATCACCAGAGGAGTTCAGGCGGAGGCCACAGCATGCTATGGACTTGTGCAGTTCATAAAAATGTCACAAAACTATCCCACTTGTATGTATATTATCTGCACACAGAGCTCAGCCCTAAGGTGCTAAATAAATCTGCGAGTCAACGAGAAATAGCCATATGCTCGTCGCAAATATTAATAATACTTTTTATAATGTATGTGAAGTTATAAGATGACACTGTATGATAGTTATTCATACATGTTCCAAACTGAGGCTGGCAAACTGGTCCCTCTTGAACAAAGAAATGTGTGCTCTGATTAATTTTGTATCTAAACAGAAATCAGAGTCATCAAGGAGGAAGGGAGACAACGGAAGCCCAAGAAAGATCAGGAAAAAGTAGCAGGGAACATCCTTCTACAAAGACATTTTGTCTTGTGTTAACCAGGTGGAAATGTTTCTCAAAGTGAGGATAGGACTATAAAAAAAGGGGGCAGACATCACAAGGCAACAATCTCTCTCTCTCTCTCTCTCTCTCTCTCTCTCTGCCCATTGATTCACTGGATCTGATGAGATAAAGGAAGAAGCCATTGGACTGGGGGAAGGGTCCTGACCTCAGATGTTTGCTCAGTAAGACTGCTGAAAGCATGTGGTGAGGAAAGTTTTGCTTTGAATTTCACATCATTTGTTAATTTAGGCACAAGTTACATTCTAGCTTTATTTTTCTTGAAACTATGTCTGATTTTTATGCCTCCTTATTTGCACTCACTTAAAATCTATCTTTGTCATCAATAAAATTTGTTTCTTTTTTATTTTATCTAATCCAGTGTGTTTAAATAGAAGTGTCTGAGAAACTAAGTTCCACATAGGTTAGTGTTATTAAAGAAATAGTGGACAATGTAGCTTGTATTGTCCAGGAGAGGACTGGGCAGCACAGGACATACATTTCGGGAGGGAAATCGAAGACTGGGGAGTGTGTTGGAGTCACCCTGCAGTATAAGGAAGGGTGGTGAGAGCCTGAGTGTCACCCAACTATTCCTGTGCAGGCTGCAGTTACACACACATGCTCAGGGTGTGATTTGCATGCGAGACAGTTTTTTGTGAGTGGCCAGGTGGAAACCATTTTATGAAGGGTTTGCAAGGTTGTAGGCAGGTGTGAGACAGCTGCGGATTAGTCTGAGATGGACCCGGGTATGTCACAGCCACCAACCTAGAAAATATCCCAGTAACACCAAAGGTGTGGTGCTGACTGACAGGAGTGTTCGATTGACATAAAAGGGTGAGGTTCCCCAAGGGATGGGCCCAACTATGGTTGCAGATGCATAAGTCGATTGTGGTCATGACCTACCCCCAAGGAGACCCCTGGCAGGCCCAGTGATGACTCTTCCCTTCTTCAATATTGGACCAGAAATGATCCCCCACGGATCTCAAGGCTTGGCTGGTATTATCAGGGCTCCAGGTCATGTTGGTGCCCCCTTCTCCTAAGTGGTGCCAACCTGTGAGACATTACAGGGTTGATTGTATTTGGAGGAAAGATTGATGATACAAGTCAGCTATATTCTTTGGTATAATCCATGGGCGAGGGGTTACAAAGAATGTACACAATGTCCTGCTTCCCTGAACACCACTAGAAAAAACCAACAGCCAACAATCTCTGTATTTAGAGACTCCCAAATCTGTAACTGCAGGTCTGTGCCCAGGAAACACTATGCCTCTACTTCCTCTAGGAGCTCATAACTCCTCCTCCTGGCTTCTCTGCCTCCTGTGACCCGGAGGTGCCTGGGACAATCCTCATTGAAAATGCCAAGATCAGGGCAGGCTACAAAAAGGAGGATATTCCCCAAACTGGTGGTTAACACTCAAGATCTCTGCAGCATCTCTGCAGATGCTGCTACAAAATATCTCTGAGCAGGCCTGCGCCCTCCCAATTCTTTTGTTAGTTTTCTTTATTTCCCATAAGTTATAGTCCATGAAACAGAGTGTGACGTTGCACCCCATAATCCTTTACAGAAATATGCTTATGAGTGTAAATATGACATAACTGGAATGTGGTTTATGCTAGATAGGCCATGTAACATATCTCTGCAAAGGCTATCATCTACTGGATATATTCATCCTATTTCCTTGCATGTATCAATTTTGTATTAGAAGTTACGAATATTGGCTATGTACTTATTTGATTTTAAGTAGCCTCAGTGAAGCAGTTGGTCAGCTTCTTGAGAAAAGTCTATTCTCTGTAAGTGCCCATTCAAGAAACACTTAAGCTAACAATGAACTTTGAAAGACGCCAATCCACAACTGAGCTTTCCTGAGAATGTGGCGTGGGAGCTGGGCATCTGAGTGTTAGAGACAGGAACATTTCTTAAGCTGTTTTCAGTTAAGCCTGCGGGTAGTGGGGGATGTGGTTCAGACTTGGCTCTGTGTTTGCAGCAGGAAAGTGTGTGTGGCTCAAACAAGATAAGGTACTTAAGTCCCAAGCTGGCAGGGAAAACAGGCTCACGGGTAGTCTAGGCACACCCGGAGGCAGTCCCAAAGGGGTTTCTGTGACCCAGCCTGTCACACAGAGTTTAGGAATTAAATTGCAAAACAATGGGGGAGGATGGGAAGGATAGGAAAAGAACCGATGGACTTCAATTGCAGAAAGTGCGGTTTAGGGTGGACAATAGAGAAAGGAAACCCAGCAGTGAGGGTGGCTGTGCACTGGAATAACTTTCCCAGGAAGGTTGTGGAATCTCCACCATTGGAGACTTTTAAGAGCATTTTAGACAAACACCTGTCAGGGATGGTCTAGATAATACTTAGAACTGCCATGAATGCAGGGGACTGGAATAGATGACCTCTCAAGGTCCCTTCCAGTCCTATTATTCTATGATCTCACAAAGAGCCCTGCACTGGGAGGAGGGCAGACATTAGCCTGAGCACTGGCAGGCCAAGGGACACACACCTGGCTCCACTTGAGATTCAGCTCCATTGTGCCCCCCACCACATGCACACACATTGTGCCCAATGCACACCAAACACATACACAAACACGTAGTGTCCACTGCACACCAAACACACAAATACACAAAATGCCCACTTCACGCACACACACACAGTGCCCACTACACACAAAACACACACATACAAAGACACAGTGCCCACTACACAAATACAGCCCTACACTGAGCTCAGTCAGAATGCAGAATAATCTCTACTGGTAAACCGGGACAGCTTGAAAAGAACCAAAGGGGATTCTGCTGCCCTGGCAGGGAGATAGGGCTAGATTTCCCAGCTGGTCTTTTCCATCGGCAGCTTTTCTGAGGCATGGTTTATGCTTAAAAATTAGATCAACAGAGCTCCATCACACAGGGAGGGGAAATTTTTCACACCCTGTGAGAGGCAGTTAGCTTGCACAGACCCTCAGTGTAATTCTTTCATTGACCGAGCTACTTCCTCTCGGAGACGTAGATTAACTACATTGAGGGAAAACCCTTTCATCAATGTGGAAAGCATCTACACTATGGCGCTGCTGCATATCATAGCTGAGTCAATGTAATGGCTTTAGTATAGACATTCCCTGAATCAATGGGGAGTTTACTCCCTCCCTATTAAAGCAATTTTTCTCTCCTTTTCCATTATTCTTCTCCCTCCCTTGATAAAGCTCTTTCCTTCTTTTGATAGGTAAATATGTTCAGACAAGTTGAAATTTCTCCTCTCAGGATAATTTCTTCCTTCCCCTCCCAGGAATGTCATTTCAATTAAAGGCCAAAATGCCTTAAAACTGACTTATTTGCCCATGTCTTGCCCATGTCTTTGTTTTTCCTCCTTTCACTTACGATGAGTTTGGGGCAAAAGCTATACCTTCTCAGATCCGTAAAAATCAGTTGAAGAGTTGAACTTTTCCCTGTTTGCTAACCGTACAAACATTACCCTTAATACCTCTGCAGCTGCTTTCTGGGATGACATTGACATTTGCTCCCTGGAGCATCTTTGCTCCCAGGACGACAGGTGTGCACAGCACATGCAATTAATGGTGTTGCCTTCCTTGTGAAATGGAACACAGAGGGCCAGAGCATCAGCTGGTCTGGATCGCTCTCTCTCCCGTGAGGGCTTTTGAACATGACACGAAACTGAGGTAACTGTATTCCACTTAATGTGTTGGTCACCTCTCCAAAAGTCTCTTTAAGTAATTTTCCAGCATTGGGACATGAAGTATCTAGAAATGAGTGAATTTCTGCCAGACCTATCATAGAATCACAGACTTTAAGGTCAGAAAGGGTCATTACGATAGTCTCGTCTTACGTCCTGCACAACGCAGGTCACAGAATCTCACCCACCCACTCCTGTAACAAACCTCTAACCTATGTTTGAGCTATTTAAGTCCTCAAATCATGGTTGAAAGACTTTGAGGTGCAGAGAATCCTCCAGCAAGTGCTTCCTCCATGCTGCAGAGGAAGGCGAAAAATCCTCAGCGCCTTTGTCAATCTGCCCTAGAGGAAAATTCTTTCCCGACCCCAAATATGATAATCAGCTGAACTCTGAGCATGTGGGCGAGACTCACCAGCCAGACACCAATGAAAGAATTCTCTGTACTAATTCAGATCCCACCCCATCTAACATCCCATCACAGCCATTGGGCATTTCTACCGCTAATAGTTGAAGATCAATTAATTAACAAAATTAGGCTATCCCATCATATCATCCCTTGCATAAACTTATCAAGTTTAGTCTTGAAGCCAGATATGTCTTTTGCTCCCACTGCTTCCCTTAGAAGGTTATTTCAGAACTTCACTCTTTTGATGGTTAGAAACCTTCGTCTAATTTCAAGTCTAAACTTCCTGCTGGCCAGTTTTTATCTATTTGTTCTTGTGTCCACATTGGTAGTGAGCTTAAATAATTCTTCTCTCTCCGCAGTATATATCCCTCTGATATATTTATAGAGAGCAATCATATCTCCCCTCAGCCTTCTTTTGTTTAGACTAAACAAGCCAAGCTCCTTGAGTCTCCTTTAATAAGACAGGTTTTCCATTCCTTGGAGCATCCTAGTAGCCCTTCTCTGTTCCTGTTCCAGTTTGAATTAATCTTTCTTAAACATGGGAGACCAGAACTGCACACAGCATTCCAGGTGAGGTCTCACCAGTATCTTGTATAACGGTACTAACACCTCCTTACCTCTACTGGAAATACCTCGCCTGTTGCATCCCAAGTCCCCTTTAGCTTTTTTTCATGGCCATATCACATTGGTGGCTCATAGTCATCCTGCGATCAACCAATACTATGAAATCCTTGCCTCCTCTGTTACTTCCAAATGATGCGTACCCAGTTTATAACAAAAATTCTTGTTATTAATCCCTTGCACTTTTCACTATTAAATTGATGAATAATTTATTGTAAAAAACAATGCCATTGGGGTTAACCTGAAACTAAGGAGTTGGGACTGGGGAGTGGGTAGGAGTTGGGACTGAGTCTTTTGGTGCTGGAGGTCTGGAATTCAATACCTGCTAATCCCCATGGTGTCTGCGTGTATGTGTGACTGTCATTCAAGACAATGGCATGTACCTGCTGAGAAGAGAGAGAGAGATGTGTTGATGTTTCCTCATTGACAATTTGGAGCATTCGGAAGCTTGATACTAAGACATGTGATCTGTGGGACATAATTCCTGAAGCAACTAGGAATACCTGTGCTCAGAGAGCCATAACACCTAATTAATGCATTCAGTTAGGCAAAGCCACCCTCGGTATAGATTTTCCTTCACATTCCAGCCTTTTGTGCCTTTTTGGCACCACTAATTGGGCCTATACTTTTATAGATATGAGCCTGTTATTTTTCTCCTTTTCGTCCTCCTGTTCTTCTGCTCAAACTGTGTCACACATTTCATTTAGAATCATTAGTGCCACCTGCTACCTTGGGCTGAGGTTGGCACGTCTAGGGCTGGATCGGCAATGGTAAATACATTTCTTACAGCAACAAGAACGTAACCCTCTACGAAACAGCGGTAAAAGCAACAGCATTCCCATGGGGATAATATGATGCAGTTGGGATTGTTGTATAGCTTTAGCCATGAAATACAATACATTTGTCTGGGTACACAAAGTAGACATTCTATAGGCAGTATTAAAGGCATTCTTTTTGGCTTGATATATATTTTGGAGCATGTGAATTTGTCCCTGTAATTTGGAAATTTTCTGAACCTCTGGTAGGATTGAAAGCAAATTTTGGAATCGGTCAGGTACTAAAGCTGTCCAGTTAAAGAGTATCTGGAATCTACGGGCTAATTGTAGAGTTTTATCCGCAGGCCAATGAATGATATGATTGCCTGTGGCTGTGGTGAGATTAAAATGTACATCATTCAAAGTGGTGGTTTCAAGATTCACACAGCTATTATTAGCTTGGAAAAGTAGGTGTCCTGGCAGGGTAGTCCCGTGTCCTATACCCTCCCAACAAATGTTGTAATGAACAGTGACAACTTCTCCTGGTTTTTGTCTTCGTATACACTGAAGTTGACGGGCTCTAATGGCCAGTGTGTCCATTGGCTTCCAATCCCTTCCCAAATGTCAGGGGTTATTCCAGGAGCACTGACTACAAAATGGTTGGGCTTACCAGGTAGTTTAAGTTCCCAAATGTCTCAGTGAATTATCCAATCCCACATGCATCCTCCCCATGGACCTGGCAGGATTCAGTAGGTGGGAGCCCATACCCCTCCGACCAGCCCATATGCTTGGAAGGAGCACTGTGAACGTCTGCACCTCCATTCAGAAAATCTCCAAGTATGTCTCCACGGCCACAGATTACATGGAACTCCGGAGGTATTTGTAAGGGCAGTAGGCCATGCCTGATGTTCAAGATCCTTCTGAATGGCCTTAAGCTGGTCATTCAGAAAATTCTGAACCACTGATCAAGCCACATCCCACTGAAATGCCTTTCCAGCGTTGGTGATACCTAGTACCAATTCTGTTAACAGCTTTTGGGTCATTGAACTAAGGGCGGATATATGGTATAATTCACCAACACCAGCCTGAACCTGGTCTAGCTGTGCTCCAGTAATAAGGCCCATGGCTTTTTCCAACTGTCCCATTTTTTCCTCATGTTGCTGACCTTTATGGATATTCCAGATTGCAGCTATGCGATTTGCACCATCCCATAGGTGTTCAGCCAAGTCCCTCTTCTTTCTAGCGGAAACCCAGGTGCTTTGCTGTGCCAACCGAATGGAAGCTCCTTTTGAACAATTAGGATATATAAAGGTAATCTGAAAAGTAGATAAGGGTAGTGTAAATTTTACAGTCCCTAGTGTAGCATGAAATACAGTCCATCGGTGTCCCAACACACTAACACATCTCTCCCTTGTGAAGTATTAGACCACATCTGTTGGCTAAACACCTTCACAAAAAGGCTGAGAGACATCACATCAATGGCCTAGGATGGGGTATATTACAATAGGGCACAGGTCAAATGATCAGTTACTGGGACATTTTCAGAAACGATAATATTTTCAGCAGCAGGACAAATTTTGGGGGCATTTGTTTGATTATTTACCAGTTGGGTGGTTAAATAACAGTACGGGCATTTTTTATCTATTATGCTACAAACTCCGGGAATGGCCATCATATTTGTCCAGCTATGGGCTCCATTAATTTTAATTTCTGACTTTTGGGGCTCAGTTGCTGATTTCTTTAAATGGCTGAGAAAATAAGTTGTGCTGAATTGAATGGATATTCCTGTTTTTGTGTCTTTTTGTAACTTAAGGTTTTGCCTAGAGGGATTCTCTGTGTTTTGAATCTAATTACCCTGTAAGGTATTTACCATCCTGATTTTACAGAGGTGGTTCTTTTTACTTTTTCTTCTATTAAAATTCTTCTTTTAAGAACCTGATCGCTTTTTCATTGTTCTTAAGATCAAAAGGTTTGGGTCTGTGTTCACCTATGCAAATTGGTGAGGATTTTTACCAAACCTTCCCCAGGAAGGGGGGTGCAAGGTTTTGGTGACGATTTTGGGGAGAAAGACGTTTCCAAATGGGTTCTTTCCTAATAAAATAAACCCAGTTAGACATTTTGTGGTGGCAGCGAAAGTTCAAGGGCAAAAGGTAAAATAGTTTGTACCTTGGGGAAGTTTTAACCTAAGCTGGTAAAAGTAAGCTTAGGAGGTTTTCATGCAGGTCCCCACATCTGTAGCCTAGAGTTCAGAGTGGGGAAGGAACCTTGACACCTACTAATTGGTTGCAGGTATAGACTATATCTTCTCAGTTATTCCTGGTTCCAGAGTAACCTCCTTGTCCTGGCCCCAGTAGGTGGAATGTAAAACCTATAGGATGTGTAAGAGTACTCCAGATTATCTAGCTATTTATAGGATGTCAATCACAATGGTATCCTATGTCCTTCCCTGGCTAGGTTACTCCCCAAAGTAGGAAAAATAGGTTCACTCATTTTGTTTGATGGAGACCACACGATGACCAGAGGAACTGAGGGGGAGGCCACAGCATGCTACGGACTTGTGCAGTTCATAAATAGGTCTCTCTTGCATGCATATTTTCTGCACACAGAGCTCAGCTATAAGATGCTAAATAAATCCATGAATCAACTAAAAATAGTCATGCTCTCATTGCAAATAATAATAATAATATTTGTATAATGTATGTGAAGTTATAAGATTACAATGTATCGTGTTATTAATACATGTTCCAAACTGAGGCTGGCAAACTGCTCTGTCTTAAACAAAGAAATGTGTGCTCTACTTAATTTTGTACTTAAACAGGTGACGGAAAAGCAGCAGGGAACATCCTTCTGCATAGACACTTTGTCTTCTGGTAACCAGGTGCAAAAGTTTCTCAAAGGGGGAATAGGACTCTAAAAAGAAGGTGCAGACATACCAAGGCACTGTCTGCTCTCTCTCTCTCTCTCTCTCTCTCTCTCTCTCTGCCAATTGATTCACTGCATCGGAAAGGAGAAAGGAAGCAGCAATTGTACTCGGGGATAGGTCCCGAAGTAAGATGTGTGGTCAATAAGACTGCTGAGAGCATGTGGTGAGGAAAATTTTGCTCTGAATTTCACATCATTTGTTAACTTAGGCACAAGTTGCATTCTGGCTTTTATTCTTCCTGAAACCCTCTCTGACTTATGTGACTCCTTGTTTGCACTCACTTAAAATCTATCTTTGTAGTCAATAAACTTTGTTTTATCTAATTCAGTGTGTTTAAATAGAAGTGTCTGAGAAACTAAGTTGCAGGCATGTCAGTGCTATTAAAGAAATAATGGACAATGTAACTTGTATTGTTCAGGAGAGGACTGGGCAACACAGGACATACATTTCTGGAGGGAAATCGAAGACTAGGGAGCGTGTTGGGGTCAAGCTGCAGTATAACCAAGGGTGGTGAGATCCTGAGTGTAACCCAACTATTCTTGGCCAGGCTGCAGTTACACACACGTGCTCTGCGTGTGATTTGCATCTGAGATGGTTGTTTGTGAGTATCCCAGGTGGAAGCCACTTCGGCAAGGCATTGCAAGGTTGCAGGCAGCTCTGACACAGCTGCTGATTATCAGGAGTTGGACCCTGGTATGTCACAGCCACCAACCTAGGAAATATCCCAGTAACACCAAAGGTGTGCTGCTTTCTGAGAGTAGCATTCAATTGACAGGAATTGGTGAGGTCACCACAGGGATGGGCCCATGCACTGATCCATGGCTGCAGATGCACAAAGAAAATTGTGGTCATCACCTCTCCACAAGGAGATCCAGGTCAGGCCCAGTAATGACTCTTCCCTTCTTCACTATGGGAGCAGAAATTATCCCGCATGGGTGTGCAGGCTTTCTAGTATTATCAGTAGTCCAGGTCATGTTGGTGTCTCCTTCTTGTAAGTTGCACTAACCTGTGAGGAATTGCAGGGTTGATTATATTAGTTGGAAAAATTGATGATACAAGTCAGCTATATTCTGTGGCATAATCCATGGGGGAGGGGTTACAAAGAATGGATGCAAAGTCCTGCTTCCCTGAACACAAGCAGAAACAACCAACAGCCAGCAGTCTCTGAATTCAGAAAGTCCCAAGTCTGTCGTTCCAGGTCTGTGCCCAGGAAACACTATGCCCCTACTTTCTCCAGGAACTCATAACTCCTCCTCCTGGTTTCTGTGCCTCCTGTGTCCTGGAGGTGCCTGAGGCAGTACTCACTGAAAATGCCAAGGTCAGGGCACACTGCAAAAAGGAGGATATTACCCAAAGTGGTAGTTAACACTGAAGATCTACGCAGTATCTCTGCAGATGCTGCAACAAAGCATCTCCGAGCATGCCACCTCTGTCACGATTATTCTTTTCTTAACTTATTTATTTCCAAAACTTATTCTTCATGAAACAGAATGTGATGTTGCACCCCATAATTCTTTATAGAAATATGCTCATGGCTGTAAATATGACATAACTGGTATATGTTTTATGTGAGATAGGCCATTTAACACCTCTGCAAAGGCTTTGGTCTACTGGATATATTCATCCTATTTGCATGCATGTATCATTTTTTTACTCAAAGTTTTGAATATCTGTTATGTACTTGTTTGATTTTAAGTAGCCTCAGTGAAGTAGTTCGTCAGCTTCCCTAGAAAAGACTATTCTCTTTAAGTGCCCATTCAAGAAACACTTAAGCTAACAATGAACTTTGAGAGATGCCAATCCACATCTGAGCATTCCTGGGAATATGGCGGCGGCCTGTCAGGATCTGTGTCATGCATAGACATGTGACTTGCCCATGTGACTCCAAAACTCCATCTTGGAGCTGGATTCTGCTTAGGAGAGGGGAAGAGGTTTCCACCCACAAGAGAGAGACTATATCAGCCCCTGGGGAAACCCCTCCATTTTGTCTTCAGCTGGCACAAGAGATAGCCTCTCCACCCCAAGAAGATGCCGGAAAGGAACTGGAACAAAGGACAGTAACTATAGGGTTGTAAGTGATTGCTGGACTCAGATTAGGAGGAAGTCTAGTCTGTAAAAAAAGGCTTATTGCAACATCTCCGAGTGTGAGATTTACCTTCATTTAGTTTTTTATTGTATTAGGTTTAGACTTATGTATTTTATTTTATTTTGTTTGGTAATTCATTTTGTTCTGTCTGTTATTACTTTGAACCACTTAAATGATACTTTTTGTATTTAATAAAATCACGTTTTACTTATCAATTAACAAAGAGTATGTATTAATACCGGGGGGGTGGTGAGGGGGGCAAACAGCTGTGCGTATCTCTCCATCAGTGTTACAAAGAGCAAACAGTGTATGAGTTTACCCTATATAAACTTCATACAGAGTAAAATGGATTTATTTGACGTTTGGACCCCATTGGGAGCTGGGTATCTGAGTGCTGGAGACAGGAACACTTCTTTAGCTGTTTTCACTAAAGCCTGCAGCTTGTGGGGGATGTGGTTCAGACTTGGATCTGGGTTTGCAGCAGGCAAGTGTGTCTGGCTCAAACAAGGTAAGGTACTGAAGTCCCAAGCTGGCAGGGATAACAGGCTCACAGGGAGACTCAGCACATCGCGTTGCAGTCCCAAAGGGGTTTCTGTGACCCAATCCATCACAATGGTGTAGTCGAGCAGGATCTGTGCACAGCTGATTGCTTTGAGACACTTGGAGTAATTTTAAGTGAGTTTTGGGTGTGGTGGGTGGAGAACAGACAAAGTGGTTACTGGTTTGTAATTTTCTGATTGCTTATTTCGGGTAAGGGAAATAGGGATGGAAAAATAAGCAAAATAAGTAAGAGTGAAGATCAAAAGAAGCTAGAACTGCAAAAGTTGTGGACTGCCCAGAAAGGCTGAACACTGGGCACTGGGAAAATCTCTGTTAACTAAGAAGCCCCTGAACAGAGTGAATCTCAGCTTCAGTGAACCGCAGAGGGGGTGTGGCCCAGTACAAGAAAGCAGGAAAATGACCACCAGTGAGGCAGCTGCTAAAGTAGAGCTGGCCAGAGTGGAAGCAGAAGAGAAGGCAAAGGACCTGGAGTTTCAATTGAAGCTCAAAGAGGCAGAGGCAGCCAGGGAAGCAGCTGCCCACAAAAGTGCTATGGAAGCAGAGGCAGCCAGGGACAAATGAGCACTGGAGTTAAAAGACAGAGAAATACAGGCCCAGATTGAGGCCCAGAAGCCTGAACTGGCTGTTATGGAGTGGAAGAGACAAAAGCATCCAGCAGCTGGCCCCACTTCCCCAAAATACACAAATGGGAGCAACAGCGTCTGCGGTATGATGAGTCCAGTGATATTGCTGAATATTTCATCAGCTTTGTGCACCCTGCACACAATTCCTGACAATCAGCAAATAACCACGTTGGTAGCAAAATTGACTGAAAGAGCTCTGGACGTATTCAATAAGATTCCTATTGATGACACTTCAAACTATGGTAAATTTAAGAAACTGGTTTTGAAAAAGTTTCAGATTACACCTGAAACCTACAGGTTTAAATTCAGGAGTCTTAAGCGAGGATCTGGATAGAGTAATGTGGCCTATGTAAATGAAATGAGAGATGTGTTGGATAAGTGGGTGAGGGGAAAAGGCATTAGAAGCTTGGAAGAAATGTGTGATTTGGTTACTCAGGAACAATTCCTGAATATGTGCAGTGATGTTGTAAAAGAGCATTTGTGGGACAAAAAGGTGGATGCAGTGGGTGGATTGGCTGAGTTTGCAGACTCTTTTGAGCCATCGTAAACGGACGTTAAACAGAAACCAGGGGCAAAGGGGCACAGGGTTGGGGGAAGTAGAATCACCATTTTACCCCAGGGAAAGAGGAGGCTGAGCGTTCACCTCCCCATTCCCCTGTTACTCGTCCCAACTCTCCTGTACCCGCAGAGGAGACCAAGAGGTGCTAGGATTGTAAGTCCACTGAGGAACTGAGGAATAAATGTCCTTTGCTGAGTGGGAACAGGCAGCAGGTAACACATGAAGCTGCTGCTTCTCAGAGCCAGGCTGCTGCCTCTTTCCACACAGGATTTATAAAGGGGGCTTCTACCCAACCAAGCAGTGAGCACATGCATGCTGTTAAACTGACTGGGAAAGTTCTCCTGGGATTGAGGGACACGGGGGCAGAGATTTCTGTGGTCAGGATGGACCTGATCCAGGAGAAGGATTTCTTGCCAGGGGAAATGGCAGAATTAGAACTGGTGGGAGGTTAGAAAGTCCTTGCCCCTTTAGCTAAGGTACACATGGAAACTGATGATTTGCAGGCTGAGCTGACTGTTGCCACAGTGGCACACAATTTTGCACCATTTCAACTGGGGAATGATTTCTTTGATGTTGCAGAATCTGTGCCAGGCTTGGTTAACAGCGAGAAGGAACCATGTGCTCAAAGGCCCTGGGTGGGATGTGTGTGTGAAGTCACATGGGCTAGTGGGGGAATAGGAGAGAGTATCTTAAATTCCTCTGTAGCAGTGAATCTTGCAGCCTTCAGGGCAGGAATGGCTGTAACCAGTTCCTGTAGCTCCGGGGCTCAAGGCAAGTGCCTGCGGGAGGAGTTGGAAAAAGCCAGTTCCTGTCCTGTGATCATCTGCCTGCTGGAGGGGAATGTTCCATCTGTTATAAGGAGGCCATCCCAGCTCCTGACTGCTAGGAAATTTAAGGTCATCAGGGGACAGGCCCTGTTCTGGAATGCACAGAAACATGTACTCCAATGATGGAAGTTGGGGTCCTGGTAACCGCTGTGGTGGGAAGAGACCCCAGGCACTCTGTAGCCGGAAGCAAGCCCAACCAGAGGGAAAGAGGGGGATTTTGCTGATCAGGGAAGGGTCTGTCCTAGCTGTGAGCCCACAGCTGGACCAGAGTCACCTTCCCTTTTGGGGGATGCCGGAGTCTCTGACCCAGAAGAGAGCCCAGAGTGGGAAGTCCAGACAGAAGGTGAGGGGAAATCAGAGAGGCTGACCACCTTTTGTAGGGAGGCCTTTTCCCAGGAGGAGGATGAAAAATCTGTATTTAAAATGCCAAACCCCTCTCCCATGAATCAGGTTTTAAGAGATGACTGGGGGTCAGATCTCCTGGAGGGGAGAGTCCACCCAGCTGACCTTTTGGTAACTGAGGGGACCTTTCCGATCCAAAGCACTCCATTAAAGAATGTTATTCCTGTGACCCTTATAAAAAAGAACACTCTCTCTTCAAGGCTGGTGGGAGAAAATCTCTGCACTTGGAAAGCTTCACAAGGGCAGGCATGGTTGCAGTGCCCCTTTCCTTGCCAAAGCCTCAAACATATGCCTGAATTAAAAGCCTTCTCAAAAGAGACAGAAGAATCTGCATCAGAGCCCCTACCATGGTACACAAAGGAATTGGGAAATGCAGTAGACACTAAACTAGTTAAATTGTGTGAACAAAGCCTGTCTGTGGAAGATTTCCTTTTAATCTTGTGTCTTTTGCTACTTCATCTATGGGTCAAGAGAAAGGAGATAATACTCGTGGTAAACCCTTCAAAGATGTGAGACACACCTGTTTTGTGGAAAAAAACTTTTGTTCATGCTAGGGATGATGACAAGACAGTCCCACAAGAATGTTGCTTTTTGGCTTATGCCTAAAAACAGGCTGGAAGCTTGGCATAGCATTAAAAGCATAACAGGCCTACGCTTCTGTGTGGAAGGGGAAACTGAGGCACACTGCCTCATGGCATTGGTGGCTAAATGCCAAGACAACTCCACCTTAACAGATATTGCTGTCTGCCTTCAATTAGCAATATTACACCCCAACTTGTTTTCAGGCATCCGGGGACCAAGAACTCCAAACCTTGCTAGAACACCAATTAATGACATCATATGGTTTAAAGGTACTAAAAGGGGTTGTGAACAGAAACAAAGAGGGATTTTACATGTACTGCCTCCACCATGGACAGTGTCTAAGTCTCTGGTAGTAAGTTCAGGAGGAGGGTGTGATGTTGCACCCCATAATGCTTTCTAGAAATATGCTTATGAGTGTAAATATGACATAAGTGGAATGTGGTTTATGCTAGATGTGCCATGTAACATATCTCTGCAAAGGTTATGATCTACTGGATATATTCATCCTATTTCCATGCATGTAACAGTTTGTATTCGAAGTTGTGAATACTGGTTATGTACTTGTTTGATTTTAAGTAGCCTCAGTGAAGCAGTTGGTCAGCCTCTTGAGAAAAGACTATTCTCAGTAAGTGCCCAATCCAGAAACACTTAAGCTAACAATGTGAGCTTTCCTGGGAATGTGGCGTCATCCTGTAAGGAACTGAGTCATGCATGGAAATGTGATTTGCCCATGTGACTCCAAAACTCCATCTTGCACCGGGATTCTGCATGGGAGAGTGGAAAGGGTTTCCACCCCCAAGAGAGAGACTATCTAAGCCCCTGGGGAAACATCTCCATTTTGTCTTCAGCTGGATCAAGAGAGGGTGAGATTTACCTCCATTTAGTTTTTACTGTATTAGGCTTAGACTTGTATCTTTTATTTTATTTTGCTTGGTAATTTACTTTGTTCTGAGTGTTATTACTTGGAACCACTTAAATCCTACTTTCTGTATTTAATAAAATCACTTTTTACTTATTAATTAACCCAGAGTATGTATTAATACCTGGGCGGGGGGCATACAGCTGCTCATATCTCTCTATCAGTGTTATAGAGGGTGAACAAATTATGAGTTTACCCTGTATAAGCTTTATACAGAGTTAAGTGCATTTATGTGGGGTTTGGACCCCATTGGGAACTAGGCATCTGAGTGTTAGAGACAGGAGCACTTCTTAAACTGAGCCGTGGGCAGGGCAAGGGACACACATTTCTACACTTGACATTCAGCTCCACTATACCCCTCCACCACATGCACACAACTAGTGCCTGATGCACACCAAACACACACAAACACACACACACAGAGTGCCCACTACACACAGACAACCTGACACTGAGCTCGATCAGATTGCAGAATAATGTCCACTGGGAAGCTGGCACAGCTGGAATATTTCCAACTAGCCTGAACAAAAAGAACCAAAGGGGTTTCTACTGCCCTGGCAGGGAGATAGAACTAGATTTCCCAACTGGCCTTTTTCGTCGGCAGCTTCTCTGAGGCCTGGTTTATGCTTAAAAATTAGATCAACAGAGCTCCGTCACACAGGGCGGGGAAACTTTTCACACCCTGTGAAAGGCTGTTAGCTTGTACTGACCCTCAGTGTAATTCTTTCATTGACAGAGCTACTGCCTCTCGGAGACGTAGATTAACTATATTGAAGGAAAACCCTTCCATGAATGTGGAAAGCATCTACACTCTGGCGCTGCTTCACACCATATCTAAGTAAAGTAATGGCTTTAGTATAGACATTCTCTGAATCGATGGGGGAGTTTCCCCCTTTCTATCAAAGCTATTTTTCTCTCCTCTTCCAGTTACTCTTCTCCCTCCCTTGGTAAAGCTCTTTCCTTCTTTTGATAGGTAAATATGTTCAGAAACATTGAAATTTCTCCTCTAAGGATAATTCTTTACTTCCCCTCCCATGAATGGCTCACTGTCATTTCAATTAAATGCTCTAATGCTCTGAAACTGACTTGTTTGTCTCTCACTTAGTGGGGATTGTCACCTGTGAGATGGGAGATTAAGGTTCATTTCCCTCTTCTGTCCAGTGCTGGGCAAAGCCATGTGTAACATTGAAGTCCATATGCTTTATGAAAATATGTTTCTGAATAAGACATAACTGGAAAATGCTTTATGCTATGTGTCCGATGTAACAAGTCATTATAAAGCTTATAATCTACTAAGTGTGTTCATCCTATTTCTTTACATGGATTATTTCTATGTCCGGAGTAAGGAGAATAAGGTATAAACTTGTATTACTGATGTAGATATTTTAAGTGGAGGCCATTAAAGGTGCTTCAAAATCAGTGAACTGTAAATGGCTCCGTTTACCTGCAAGCCTTCCTGTGTACCTGTGGGACAACCCAAGAAGAATGGAGATTGGGGTCTTACAGTGACAGGTGACCTTCTCCCCTGATACTGAAATCCATCTTGAAGCTGGTACTTTTCCAGATGGGGTGGAATTCTAAAAAAAGGATTCCTGCCTTCAGGAAGTTGCCTAAGGGAAGCAAACAATGAGTGTCTTCAGCTGTCTTGTCATGGCCTCCCTACCCCAAGGAGATACCTGCAAGCACCTGGAAACGAAAGGACTGTAACCACAGGAGTGGGTGAGAACAGGCTGGACCCAGCTCAGAAAAGGCATCTGACCTGAGAAGGATTTTACTGTCAGTAACACCTGGGATAAGAAGTTAACATTTGTAACTGATTTCTGAGAGTATTAAGCTTTGCCTTGCATATTTGTTTTATTTTGCTTTGTCACTTATTTTGTTATCTCTGTTATTTCTTAAAGCCCCTTAAATCCTACTTTTTATAATTAATAAATCACTTTTGTTTATTTATATATTCAGTGCAACTAATTGTTACCTGGGGGGCAAACAGCTGTACATATCTCTCTTGCAGTGATATAGAGGGCAAACATTTATCATTTTACCCTGTATAACCTGTATACAGAGTAAAATGGATTTGTTTGGGGACTAGAGCCCATTGGGAGCTTGATGTCTGCATGCTGGAGACATGCATCCTTCTGAGCTGGTGTCAGTCTAGATCTGCCCTGTGAGTCTTCCTCTGTTTTGTCCACTGATTTCAGTTGGGGTCTGCAGACCTTCTTGGAATATAAACAAATTAGTAATAATAACAGTACAATAATACCATGGGCTCTGGAAAATTAAATTACAATTGGCTGAGAATTGAATTCACCAAGCTTCCACTCCCCATCACTAAACAGGTACAGAGTTAATCAGATTAAAGAATGGTTAGGAGTTTATTCATTGCTCTCCTCAGGGCGTCCTTCACCTCCGTGTTCCTCAGGCTGTAGATGAGGGGGTTCAACATGGGGATCACCAGCATGTAAAACACTGAGGTCACTCTGTCTCTGACCATGGGATAGCTGGAGGGGGGACGTAAATACATGAAGAGTTGGGTGCCATAAAACAGGACCACAGCAGTCAAGTGGAAAGAGCAGGTGGAGAAGGTTTTGCGCCGGCTCTTGGAAGAACGGATCTGAAGGATGGTGGAGATGATATAGACATAGGAGAGGAGGACAGTCACAAAGCTAGTCACTACAATGCAGCTCATGAAAGCAAATGTCATAATCTCATTGATGCGGGTGTCAGAACAGGAGAGCGCAAGCAGAGGGGGGATGTCACAGAAGAAATGATTGATAATGTTGGAGCTGCAGAATGACAGCCGAAATGTAAAACATGTGTGTATCATTGAATCCACCACCCCCACAGTGTACGCTCCAGCCACCAGTTGTTTACAAAGCTGCCTGGACATGCTGACCGTATAGAGCAGCGGGTTACAGATGGCCACATAACGGTCATACGCCATCACAGCCAGCAAGAGGCACTGAACATCTGCAAAAATGATACAGAGAAACAGTTGCACAGCGCAGGCAGTGAAAGAAATGCTTCTCCTCTCAGCTAAGAAATTCAGCAACATCTTAGGGGAAATTATCGAGGAAAAGCAGAGGTCACAAAAAGACAAATTACTGAGGAACAAGTACATAGGGGTGTGGAGTCGGGGATCCATTGTGATTAACAAAATCATTCCCCCATTCCCCAGCAGGGTGATGCCATAAATAAGTAGGAACACCCCAAACAAAGGGATCTGCAGCTCCGGACGATCTGTCAATCCTGAGAGAATGAACTCAGTCGCCTCCGAGAGATTTCCCTTTTCCATCTCCTCTGAACAGAGATCAGGCAGCTGCAGAGATGAGGGCAGGTGTATGGTGCGGAAAACCTGCTCCCTTTCTGTAATGAAATAAGTGAAGATAAATGGAGATTAGTTTCTTAATGGACATAAGTACCTGCTCCAGGAAGTGCTTAATCCACAGAGCCAGATGTTCACAGCTTGTAATTCCAGGTGTTCTATAAAATGCAGACTCTGTTCAAATACAATGACACACAGGTTAATCCTCCCCCCCACACACAAACACTCCTGTTTACTAATCCAAACAGAAAACAGTGACTTGTGATTCTGCTGTGAGAGAATCAATCTGAAGGGATCCAGAGTAGCAGCCATGTTAGTGTTTATCTGCAAAAAGAAAAGGAGTACTTGTGGCACCGTAGAGACTAACAAATTTATTTAAACATAAGTTTTCATGAGCTACAGTGAAGTGATGAAGTGATCTGTAGCTTACAAAAGGTTATGCTCAAATAAATGTGTTAGTCTCTAAGGTACCACAAGTCCTCCTTTTCTTTTACTCTGAAGGGATTATTCCTTAGCTAAAGAAGGGGTGAGAGTAAAGGAGTGTCAGTCTTTCCACCCTTTCTGGGCAAGGGGAGATCTCTTGCCTGGCAAGTCCGTTTGCAGTAAAGTTGCTCACTGTGCTAATTAAGCTTTTGGGCATTTACTTGAGCCTGAATGAAACCCAGAGACAGAATGGGAAGCCCTGTCTTCAGTGACTAGGTAATTGCCTATTTTTTTCCAACCAAGGAGGTCGCTCCTTTAGCTGAAGGGGTCGGAGTTGGGGCTGAGGGTTTTAGTGCTGGAGGTCTTGAATTTAATACCTGCTGATCCCCATGGTGTCTCTCTCTGTGTGTTACTGTAATTCAGGACAATAGCACCTACCTGCTGAGGAGAGAGAGAGAGAGAGATAGTGGCATTTCCCCATTGACAGAAACTGCCAGTTTGGAGCATTCAGGAAGTTTTATACTGAGATGTGTGATCTCTGGGACATGATTCCTGAAGCAACTGGGAATACCTGAGCTCAGAGAACCATAACACCTAATTAAAGTGTTCAGTGAACCAAAGACACATTCTGTGTAATTCATGCCCTGGGGATTAATTTGTCCAACTCTTTCTTACTATGCTATTAAATGATGCAATTACTACCAGAGTTACAGAGTATGAGGTTAGGGGTATATTTCATTCTGCTGTTTTCAGTGCATACCGGGTACCTCATAGAGCTGATACTCAAAGGGGGCTTGTTTGTGGAGACCTAAATCTTTTTGCTAAAAATATTTTGGCTTGGAAATACCACGGGGGTGCATCCAGTACCACACACCACCAATATCTTACATGGGCTAGGCTCCCTGGGTGCACTACATCTCTCATGATGCATGATGGTCTCTCCTCTTGCTGAACTTTCCTGGAACATCACCAGAGTCCCACAGCAATCATTTAGGGAGGAGGGGAGTTTGGAATGTTGATGGAAATCTTATGATTACCAGGGAAAAGATAATGTTGTGGAAAAAATAGTTGACTGGAAAATACAATTTCCCATCAAAACACTTGTGAAGAAAAATTTTCAACCAGCCTTAGCAACAAATTCGGAATCAGAGGAACAGAAAGTTAGATACAGCTGACACGTACTTATTGTTGGCAGCTGTAGCTAATGTCTTCTCAGTCATTCATGGTTTCAGAATCACCTCATTGTCCTCGCCCCAATAAGTGGAATGTTAAACCTGTAAGACATGTAAAAGTACTCCAGATTATCTAGCTATTTATAAAGTGAGAATGATCCAAGGTATCCTATGTCCTTCCCTTGCTAGGTTACTTCCCAAAGGTAGGAAAGATCGGTTCACTCATTTTGCTTGATGGAGACCACATGATGACCAGAGGAGCTCTGGAAATACGGACATGTTTCAGTCTTCTGCAGTTCACAATCTATTCCTATTGCTTGCTTATTATCTGCACACAGAGCTCAGCTTTAAGATTCTAAATAAATCTATGAGTCAACTAGGAATAGTCATGCTCTCATCGCAAATATTAATACATTTTTGATAATGTATGAGAAGTTATAAGATTACACTGTATCATGTTATTAATACATGTTCCCAATGGAGGCTGGCAAACTGGTCTATCTTAAACAAAGAAATGTGTGTGTTGGTTCATTTTGTAGCTAAACAGTAACCAGAGTCATCAAGCAGGAAGGGAAACAAAGGAAGCCCAAAAAGGTGAGGAAAAAGCAGCAGGGAACATCCTTCTACATAGACATTTTTTTTTCTTTTGGTAACCAGGTGGAAATGTTTCTCCAAGGGCAGAAAGGACTATAGAAAGTAGGGGCAGAAAGCCCAAGCCATTGCTCTCTCTCTCTCTGCCTGCCCATTGATGCATCTGAAGGGATAAAGGAAGCAGCCCTGGGACTGGGGGAGGGGTCCTGACCTAAGAAGTTTGGTCCGTAAGACTGCTGAAAGCATGTGGTAAGGAAACTTTTGCTTTGAGTTTCACATCATTTGTTAACTTAGGCACAAGTTGCATTCTAGCTTTATTTTTCTTGTAACCATGTCTGATTTCTATTTAAATACACTGGATTAGATAAAACAATAAAAGAATGTTTATTGACTACAAAGATAGATTTTAAGTGAGTACAAATTAGGAGGCATAGAAGTGTCTGAGAAACTAAGTTGCAGGCATATTATTGCTATTAAAGAAATAATGTGTATTGTAGCTGGTATTGTCCAGGAGAGGACTGGGCAGCACAGGACATACATTTCTGGAGGGAAATCAAAGACTGGGGAGTGTTTTGGAATCATCCTGCAGTATAACCAAGGGTGGTGAGAGCCTGAGTGTAAGCCAACTATTCCTGGCCAGGCTACAGTTACACACACATGTTCAGGGTGTGATTTTCATTCTGGACAGTTATTTTTGAGTGGCCCAGGTGGAAGCCACTTCATTAAGGCATTCCAAGGTTGCGGGCAGATGTGACACAGCTGCTGATTAGTCTGGGTTGGACCCTGGTATGTCACAGCCACCAACCTAGAAAATATCCTAGTAACACCAAAAGTGTGGTGCTGACTGACAGTAGCTTTGAATTGGCATGAAAGGGTGAGGTCACCACAGGGATGAGCCCATGCACGGATCCATGGCTGCAGATGCACAAGGACACTGTGGTCATCATCTCCGCCCAAGGAGATCCAAGGCAGGCCCAGTGATGATTCTTCTCTTCTTCACTATGGTAGCAGAAATTATCCCCCATGGGTGTGCAGGCTTGGCTGGTATTATCAGTGCTCCAGGACATATTGTTGCCCCCCTCTCTTCGGTGGTGCCAACCTGTAAGGCATTGCAGGATTGATTGCATTAGGAGGAAAAATTGATAATACAAATCAGCTACACTCTTTGGTATAATACATGGGGGAGGGGTTGCAAAGAATGTACTTCATGTCCTGCTTCCCTGAACACCAGTAGAAATAACCAACAGCCAGTAATTTCTGTGTTCAGAAACTCCCAAGTCTGTCACTCCATGTCTGTGCCCAGGAAAAACCTATGCACCTACTTCCTCTAGGAATCATACTCGTAAATCCTCCTCCTGGCTTCTCTGCCTCTTGTGATTCCTTGGGACAGTCCTCATTGAAATTGCTAAAGTCAGGGCAGGGTGCAAAAAGGAGGATATTCCCCAAACTGGTGGTTAACACTGAAGATCTCTGCAGCATCTCTACAGATGCTGCTACAAATTATCTCTGAGCAGGTCAGCTCCCTCCTGATTCTTTTGTTATTTATTTCCTATAATTTATAGTCCATGAAACAGAGTGTGACCTTGCACCCCATAATGCTTTGCAGAAATATTTTTATGAATGTAAATATGACATAACTGGAATAAGTTTTATCGTAGATATGCCATGTAACATATCTCTGCAAAGGTTATGTTCTACTGGATATATTCATCCTATTTGCATGCATGTATCATTTTTGTATTCAAAGTTTTGAATATTGGCTGTGTATTTGTTTGATTTTAAGTAGCCTCAGTGAAGCAGTTGGTCAGCTTCTTGAGAAAAGACTATTCTCAGTAAGTGCCCAGTCAAGAAACATTTAAGCTGACAATAAGAAAAGGAGTACTTGTGGCACCTTAGAGACTAACAAATTTATTAGAGCATAAGCTTTCATGAACTACATGTCACTTCATCGGATGCATTCAGTGGACTTCCGATGAAGTGAGCTGTAGCTCATGAAAGCTTATGCTCAAATAAATTTATTCTTCTCTAAGGTGCCACAAGTACTCCTTTTCTTTTTGTGAATACAGACTAACATGGCTGCTACTCTGAAACCTGTCATTAAGCTGACAATGAACTTTGAGAGACACCAATCCACATCTGAGCTTTCCTGGGAATGTGGTGTCGGCGTTTGTGACTCCAAAACTCCATCCTGGAGCTAGATTCTGCATAGGAGAGGGGAAGGGGTTTCCAACCACAAGAGAGAGACTATATAAAAGGGGTGTGAGTGATTGCTGGACCCAGACTAGGAGGAAGTCTAGTCTGTAAAAGTGGCTTATTGGAACATCTCCGAGGATGAGACTTACCTGCATTTAGTTTTTACTGTATTACGCTTTGACTTGCGTCTTTTATTTTATTTTGTTTGGTAATTCACTTTGTTCTGTCTGTTATTACCTGGAACCACTTAAATCCTACTTCTGTATTTAATAAAATCACTTTTTACTAATTTTACTCGTTCACCTGCACATCCACCAATGTGATATATGCCATCATGTGCCAGCAATGCCCCTCTGCCATTTACATTGGTCAAACTGGACAGTCTCTACGTAAAAGAATAAATGGACACAAATCAGATGTCAAGAATTATAACATTCATAAACCAGTCGGAGAACACTTCAATCTCTCTGGTCATGCAATCACCGACATGAAGGTCACTATCTTACAAAAAAAAAAACCTTCAAATACAGACTCCAGCGAGAAACTGCTGAATTGGAATTAATTTGCAAATTGGATACTATTAATTTAGGCTTAAATAGAGACTGGGAGTGGCTAAGTCATTATGCAAGGTAGCCTATTTCCCCTTGCTTTTTCCTACACCCCCCCCCCCCCAGACGTTCTGGTTAAACTTGGATTTAAACTTGGAGAGTGGTCAGTTTGGATGAACTATTGCCAGCAGGAGAGTGAGTTTGTGTGTGTATGGGGGTGGTGGGGGGGTGAGAAAACCTGGATTTATGCTGGAAATGGCCCACCTTGATTATCATGCACATTGTAGGGAGAGTGGTCACTTTGGATAAGCTATTACCAGCAGGAGATTGAGTTTGTGTGTGTGGTTTTTGGAGGGGGGTGAGGGGGTGAGGGAACCTGGATTTGTGCAGAAAATGGCCCACCTTGATTATCATACACATTCTGAAGAGAGTGGTCACTTTGAATGGGCTATTACCAGCAGGAGAGTGAGTTTGTGGGGGGGGGAGGGGCAGAGGGTGAGAAAACCTGAATTTGTGCTGGAAATGGCTCAACTTAATGATCACTTTAGATAAGCTATTACCAGCAGGAGAGTGAGTTTGTGTGTGTATGGGGGTGTGAGTGGGTGAGAAAACCTGGATTCGTGCTGGAAATGGCCCACCTTGATTATCATGCACATTGTAGGGATAGTGGTCACTTTTGATAAGCTACTACCAGGAGGAGAGTGAGTTTGTGTGTGTGGTTTTTGGAGGGGGGTGAGGGAGTGAGAGAACCTGGATTTGTGCTGGAAATGACCCACCTTGATTATCATACACATTGTGAAGAGAGTGTGAAGAGAGAGAGACCTTTTATTAAAATCAATAATAGTAAGTAAATGGTAAAATACCCAGAGTTACAAAGTTACAATTGCATTACTGCTACTCAAAAGATACATATGCTAATACAGTATTATATGCAACAAAGGTTTGGCCTGATGGGAAGAGACACAGGACCAGCCTTGCAGTTCAGGTTTCTCAATTCTTGAGTGAGGGATGCAGTGCTTAGAAGAAAGTAATGCTAAGAGCTAACTTAGGGTTTACTTTACTAACTTAAACTTAAAATCAAAACCTAATAAACAAAACTAAAAATAAAAGCTTGGGGAAACCAAGCTTAGCCTAGTTCCCTTGAAACTGAAAGTTTAATAAGAACAAGTATAGCCTTCTAATAGTAGTAGTCATAGTAGATAGATAGAATAGATAAAATAAAATAGAAAGAGTGAGTGAAAGTAAGATCGAGTAAGTGAGAATGATAGAGCGGAGTGGTGTGCTCTAGCAAAGTGGGTCACCTCTTTTATAGGGCACAAGTGCTGGAAATCCTTCCTCCTATGCTCAAAGTTCATTCCTCACCCACAAAATGTTAGGGTACGCTTACTCTATAGGCTAGTATGTTTTTGCGTATTGATAACACGTACATATGCACATAGGTTTCCTTCTGGTGTACCTGTTAAGTTTGTGGATACAACATTGAAAAACCCACTCTGCAATTCTCCATTGTCTATTGGTCTAGATAAAAGGTCATAGACATAAGCGTGGGTACTTATCTATTTAAGGAACAAGATGAAGGTCCACTTTACTTTTCTGGGTAGAAGGTCTTAATATAGATGTGCTAACTTACCTTAGCTTAACATACAGGATATGGCCTGTAGGTCTCTTGGATTACAGCCAAACTTACTTTAATATAAATTTATAAACCTATTACAATAAACCAAATACTTAAACTATAAGAAAAGACACATACATATATATACACACATGCAAGCAAGCACATTAGTCCTATAGGCTACACGCACCCCTTTGATGGGGTGGTTTGTACCAATGAACCCCATCACACAGGTAGGATGTAGGTGGTTAAGTGTTTATGGGGACAGTTTCAATGCCATTTTCATAAAGATGATAAGCTGGGTTGGATTGAATCATAGTAATGTTTTCAAAAGTGGGAATGGGGAAATAACTTAATTTCCTATCAAAGTAGGTTGCTTTGGAGTAAAACAAAAATTTGGTTCTCTGACAGGACACTCCAAAGGACCATATTGGTACCTCTTTTGGTTGGTAACCGTGCAAAATTGTTTTTTTCCAGCATAGGTCACCCTCTCTATCAAAGTCTTCCACTTGGTCAGCCTCACCAGGCATGACGATGATGAATTCCATAATTTCTCTCCCTGCAGTCCACACAGAACAGTGTCTGTTTCAGACATGTTACACCTGCAGATGTACTGAGGCTCTTTTTAGAGCAAAGTCTGTGGCACTTTCTAAGTCTGAGTTGGAGTGTGATAGACCACCAGGGGAGGTGCATTATTGCATTCCCTATAGATGTCATCTTCAAGGGGACCTATAGAATGGACAGCAACCAGTTGTCTGTACATATCCTTGTCTGGGTCAAACTGGTAACGAGACTGTGAATGAGACATACAAAGATTGTGCCATTAAACAATCTTTAGAAAGAAAACAACTGTTTCGGTTGGGGTGAGGTGTCACAGATCCCATTTTTCTCATAGCACTTACTGATAAATGCTGGCATAAATCCAAACATGTGGATTGTTCCTTTTCCAGCTTTTGAAAACATTTGGGACAGTACTAACTTAATAGTTGCTCATTTTTAATTAAGTCAGGAACCTTTCCCAGTCTTAAGGATCATAATGCATCAGTGATTACATTTACTACATATTCCCCATATGCAGAGCATATAATCTCCCTTTTAAAATGTTGATCCCTGTGCTGATCATTGTTTTAAAGGGATCAGCTGATTACTTTTACGTTGGGTTATGTCATACTTATTATAAACAGTAAATTGCTTTTCCTGTGGATAAGTCCTGGGCTGAGTATAATAGTCCATTCCTTTTGTGTTGGTATGTCCTGTTTCATTGCCTGTTTCAGGCAATTGAGCACGACTGTGTCATCTGGTTTCATGGGGTTGTAATAGTTCAGTCCCAAATTTGTGATTTTGGCTCAGTCTTACCCCTAGAGCAATGATAAGGGTGTAGTAAATCAGACATATCAAAGTCCATTTTATGGTTGCAATCAGCTGGGCTCCAGGTGTCACGATTCCATCGGATGCTGTTCACTTAAGTCCTGAGGAGGAAATTGCTCCTGGATGATCTATACAACTTTAACTGATTAATATGATAGATTCTGTTTCTATTACGCTCGTCTCCTGTCATTCTAATCTTATACACTGCTGAACTGAGTTTATCGATGATTCAGAAGGCTCCGATCCATCGGTTACACAACCCATGTTCTGCTGATTTATACAACAACAACATTAATTGCTTTTTAACCTTCTTAGTAGTCTCTCTTTGGTTTTGTCAAAGTAAGCCTTTGCCTTACGTTTGGCTTTTCCCAATTTAGTTGCTACCTGCAAGTGGATTTGATTTATATGTTTTTGCAGATTCTGCAGGTAGGTATCCATTTTTATTCCCTCTGATTGAGTGCCACTTGTTTGCCAAATTAAATGTAATTGCGTTGTTCGGCCTGTCATCACTTCAAAGTGTTTTATCAGAAGATGCAACAGGTGTTGCTGTCAATGCCATTAAAATTAGAGGCATGAGAGTGTTTAAGTTAAGTCCATTAGCATTAACCAGTTTCCTCAACATCACTTTTATAGTCTGATTGCTTTGTTCCACCATCCCAGATGACTGTGGTCTGTATGGGATGTGTAGTCTCTGCGGGACTTCCATTAACTGAAGACAGTCCCTAATGGCTAGGCAGCAGTTCTGCGGAAAAGGACCTAGGGGTGACAGTGGACGAGAAGCTGGATATGAGTCAGCAGCGGGCCCTTGTTGCCAAGAAGGCCAATGGCATTTTGGGATGTATAAGTAGGGGCATAGCGAGCAGATCGAGGGACGTGATCATCCTCCTCTATTCGGCATTGGTGAGGCCTCATCTGGAGTACTGTGTCCAGTTTTGGGCCCCACACTACAAGAAGGATGTGGATAAATTGGAGAGAGTCCAGCGAAGGGCAACAAAAATGATTAGGGATCTGGAACACATGACTTATGAGGAGAGGCTGAGGGAACTGGGATTGTTTAGTCTGCGGAAGAGAAGAATGAGGGGGGATTTGATAGCTGCTTTCAACTACCTGAGAGGTGGTTCCAGAGAGGATGGTTCTAGACTATTCTCAGTGGTAGTGGATGACAGGACAAGGAATAATGTTCTCAAGTTGCAGTGGGGGAGGTTTAGGTTGGATATTAGGAAAAACTTTTTCACTCGGAGGGTGGTGAAACACTGAAATGCGTTACCTAGGGAGGTGGTAGAATCTCCTTCCTTAGAAGTTTTTAAGGTCAGGCTTGACAAAGCCCTGGCTGGGATGATTTAATTGGGGATTGGTCCTGCTTTGAGCAGGGGGTTGGACTAGATGACCTCCTGTGGTCCCTTCCAACCCTGATAATCTATGATTCTAAAGAACTGTTTAGTGAAATGTGATCCCTACCTCTGCAGGGATCTCCCATCAAGAGAAGACTTGCTTTATTGGGAACTTGGTGGTGGCTTTTGCAGTATTGGCCTTAAGAGGAAATGCCTCTACCCACTTTGAAAAAGGATCGACCACTAATAGGTATTGGTTTATCCAATTTTTGTGTTTCTTTATAATCCGTAATGAGGTTTACCTTGATGGTAATAACTACAACCGTTAACAAAGGAATGATACCTATTTACAGAATTTGTTTTCTGGATCAATGGTTGGAAAAGTGTTTGTTTTTCCTCCGCCCTTAGATCCAGTTGATCAAGACTGGGACATACATGTGGCTCCCCTTGGTAAAGTAACCTAATAGGTTTTACTGCTATTTTTTTTCGTGCAGCAATAATGCCCAGTGGGCTAGGCGAGCATCTGAGACTTGTCCATCTTTTACCCCATTGGACAGTAAGAACCGAAGGGGAGTGTGTGATGAGTGTGATATGATTGGACTGAAGCCAATTAGAAAAAAAAAGTGTTGTATGGTCCAACTGGTTGCCAATAGGTACTTTTCACAATTGTCATACTTAAGTTCAATTGATGACATTAAACGGGAGGCATAGGCCACTGTTCTGATTTTCCCATGTCTCCCTTGTGAAGCCACAGCCGCTAACGCATTAACACTCATTGCTACCTCCAGATGTTAGGGTATCTCAGGATTTGGCGTGATCAACACCGGAGCCTTGACAATGCCTTGTTGCAGCTGGGATACTGCTTCCGGGTGTTGCTCAGTCCATTTCCATCGGACTCCTTTTTTTTAATAGTTGGTACAAGGATCCTGCAATGGAAGCAAATCCCTGTGGTACCCAGTTAAACGCAAAAAGGATTTTAAAGGGTCTTGTGGTAAAGGCAATGTTTGGATTGCATCTACTTTCTGTTGCACCGGGGTTCTATCCCATTTTGTCAGGGTGAGACCCAAGAAAGAGACATGATTGCCATTAGCTGTGCCTTGGCCAGATTGCAGTTTAGCCCTGCTTCCTATAGGATCTGTAGGAGCTCGTTAAGGCTTTCTAGACACTCCTTTTTGGTCTTTGTTGCTAAACACAGGTTATCTACATATTGAAATAAAACAGCTCGTTTGGAAAATTGCGACAGTACCTGCCTCATTGCACATGGAATAAAGCTGAAGAATTTTATATCCCTGGGGTAAATGTGTCCAGAAATATTGGACTTCTTGGAAACTAAATGCAAAACGGTACTGTAAAATGTGGGCCAATGATAATACCCAAAAGCTGTTGCTGATGTCAAGGACAGTAAACCACTTAGTTCCTGGATTAAAGGACTTGATTAAATTTGGCATCTTGGTCACTGTAGAGGCACAAGTGGGTGTGACCTGATTCAGGCGTCTATAATTTAATTGTGAGATGCCAAGAACTATTTGGTTTCTTCATGGGCCAAATGGGGAACTGGCAGTGGAAATACGCTTACGTAGTACTCCCTGTGTTAGTAAAGACTTGATAGTCTTTTCTATATATGGGTTTGCCTGTTCTGGGTAAGGATTTTGTCTTTGGGCTGATATATCTCCTCCTTCCACAACACTAGTGACTGCCATACATCCACAGTGAAGTTTGTATTTAGCAAAGGTATCTGCATGCTTGCAAAGTAACACCTGTAACTCATGTTGGTCTGCATGATTAGCCACTATTTTGTTTAAATCATATCCCTCAGGTTCAGAGTCCTCCACTGGAGATACCATGCCACACTTAGGTATGATTACTGGTGGGTCATCCTTTGCCTGTTCTACAGTAAGACACAACAATTGGTTACCCAAATCAAGAACACATTTCTGTTTGTATAGGACATCAGTTTCCAATAGGGTCCTAATTTCATCAATTCAAAGGTATGAACCTTTCTTAGGTGACCTAACTGTACTGCAATGGGTATAGAAAGTGTGGTAACAACCTGATTACTTGCAAAAGTTGCAAGTGTTTTTGTATACCCTGATGACAGAGACAAGGATCTAGGATCCTTAACATGGATGATAGTAATTCCTGCCCCAGGATCTATAATAACATTTCTGTGGCGGCCCCCTTCCACTGCAGATACTGTGGGTCTCCTGCTTGCATCCCTGCCTAAAGGAGCTATGACTACGCTTGGGGCCAATTGGTATTATGCTGAGTAATTTGTAGAGTATGCAGACAAATAATCTACAGATTTTCCTTCTATTTCTCTGGAGGCTGTCCACCGGAGAGAAGAAAAGGCGTTAACAGAGACCCCTGGATGGTATGAGGGTGCCGGGCCTTGGCTTTCCATTATTAGCTCATTCACGTGGGCTTGGAGTTTCTGGATATCCTGTTGTTGAGACTTAAGCATCTGCTTAAACATCGTTACAAATGAGTCCTCATTTTTGACTTGGGTCTCTGCAGGCGTGTGCGGCATTTGAAAAGAAAGGAACACGGTCCTGGGCCCCTACATGGGATCCAAATGCATAATCCTGTCGAGGGGCTGTCACGGTTCCTTCCCCACTCTGAACTCTAGGGTACAGATGTGGGGACCTGCATGAAAGACCCCTAAGCTTATTCTTACCAGCTTATCTTAAAAACTTCCTCAAGGTACAAACTTTGCCTTGTCCTTGAACCCTGTGCTGCCACCACGAAGCATGTTAAACAAAGAACAGGGAAATAGCCCACTTGGAGACATTGTCCCCTCAAACCCTACACCCCCTTTCCTGGGGAAGGCTTGATAAAAATCCTCACCAATTTGCATCGGTGAACACAGACCCACACCCTTGGATCTTAAGAACAATGAAAAAGCAATCTGGTTCTTAAAAGAAGAATTTTAATGAAAGAAAAAGTAAAAGAATCACCTCTGTAAAATCAGGATGGTAAATACCTTACTGGGGAACCAGATTCAAAACATAGAGAATCCCTCTAGGCAAAACCTTAAGTTACAAAAAAGACACAAAGACATTAATATACATTCCATTCAGCACAACCTATTTTACCAGCCATTTACCATAAGGAAATCTAATGCATTTCTAGCTAGATTACTTACTAACTTAACAGAAGTTCTGAAGAGCATTCCTGACCTGGTCCCGGCAAAAGCATCACACAGACAGACAGACCCTTTGTTCCCCCCGCCCCTCCAGCTTTGAAAGTATCTTGTCTTCTCATTGGTCATTTTGGTCAGGTGCCAGCGAAGTTATCTTAGCTTCTTAACCTTTTACAGGTGAAGGGGTTTTGCCTCTGGCCAGGAGGGATTTTATAGTTCTGTATACAGGAAGGTGTTTACCCTTCCCTTTATATTTATGACATGCCCCCCAAAATCACAAGATAGGGTGAAACACTGGCTGGGATTTCTTCCTGGAGCTCTAGGAGAAAACAGAATTAAGAAGACTCATGCACCTCTAAATATACTACCAAGTGTATAAAGACTAACAATATTTTCCACACCTCAAGGACGATTTTAACCAGTTGATTCTGGGAAACTTTCATGGGAGAGTACGCCAGCCACTTTGTTAGAAGCTCCTGAGATGTGTTGGATGTCGAAATCAAAATCTTGGAGAGCCTAACTCCACCGAATAAGTTTTTTGTTATTTCCATGGTGGTATGAAGCCACTGTAGCGCAGCATGGTCGGTTTCCAGGTGGAAATGCCGTCCTCAAACGTATGGGCTTAGCTTTTCTAGAGCATAGACAATGGCGTAACATTCTTTTTCACTGACTGACCAGTTGCTTTCCCTCTCAGACAAATTCTTGCTGAGAAACATTACGGGATGGAATTCTTGATCCGGTCCTTCCTGCATTAAAACTGCTCCCACACCACGCTCGGACGCATCTGTGGTTACTAGGAATGGTTTGTCAAAGTCTGACTTAGCACAAGGTCAGAGATGAGTGTTGCTTTAAGCTGGTTAAAGGCCTTCTGACACTCTTCGGTCCACTGAATGGCATTTAGCTGTTTCTTTCTAGTTAGGTCTGTCAGTGGGGCAGTGATTTAGCTGTATTGCAGTACAAATCACCTGTAATATCCGGCCAAGCCTAAGAAGGATTGAACCTGTTTCTTTGACTTTGGGACAGGCCACTTTTGGATAGCATCCACTTTGGCCTGTAGGGGGTTGATAGTTCGTTGACGCACCTGGTGTCCAAGGGAAGTCACTCTGTTTAGGCCTATTTGACACTTCTTAGCCTTAACAGTTAGTCCTGCCTCCCTTATGCACTCAAAGACTTTTTGTAGATGCTCCAGGTGTTCTGCCCAGGAATCCGAAAATATGGCCACATCGTCAAGGTAGGTGACTGTATATTCTCCTAATCCTGCTAGGAGACCATCTACAAGTCTTTGGAAGGTGGTGGGTGCATTTCACAGCCTGAAAGGGAGCACATTAAATTCATACAGTCTTAATGGGTGATGAACACTGATCTTTCCTTGGCGGATTCGTCTAGTGGTACCTGCCAGTACCACTTGGTTAAGTCCAAGGTAGAGATGAACTGGGCCCATCCCAGTTTCTCTAATAGTTCATCTGTGCATGGCATTGGATCATTGTCTGGGCAAGTTACAGCATTTACCTTACTGTAGTCCATGCAAAAACGAATCTCCCCATCTTGTTTGGGAACTAGTACCACTGGAGATGCCCATCCACTGCCAGAGGGGCAGATTACCCCCATCTGTAGCATATCCTGGATCTCCTGTTCTATAGCAGTTTTAGCTTGAGGAGACACCCGGTAAGGTTGGACTTTAATTGGGTGAACATTACCTGTGTCAATGGTGTGGTATTCCCATTCAGTCAGTCCTGGGGTGGCTGAGAACGATGGCACGTAACTAGTGACCAGTTTACACCTGACACCTACAGGGTTAAATTCAGGAGTCTTAAGCGGGGATCTGGATTGAGTAATATGGCTTATGTAAATGAAATGAGAGATTTGTTATATAAGTGGTGAGGGGAAAAGGCATTAGAATCTTGGAAGAAAAATGTGATTTGGTTACTCAGGAACAATTCCTGAATCTGTGCAGTGATGATGTAAAACAGTATTTGTGGGACAAAAAGGTGGATGCAATAGGTGGATTGGCTGAGTTTGCAGACTCTTTTGAGCTGTCACAAGCTGGAATTAAACATAAACCAGTGGCAGAGGGGTACAGGGTTGGGGAAAAGCAGAATTACTGTTTTACCCCAGAGTTAATCATGCCCCCCACACAAACACTCCTGTTCACTAATCCCAATAAAAAAAAACAGTGACTTGAGACTCTGCTGTGAGAGAATCAGTCTGAAGAGATGATTCCTTATCTAAAGAAGGGGTGAGAGTAAAGGAGTGTCAATCTTTCCACCCTCTTTGGGCAAGGGGAGCTCTGTGGCTTGGCATGTCCGTTTGGGGTAAAGTTGCTCACTGTGCTAATTAAGGTTTTTGGCATTTACTGGAGCCTGTATGAAAACCCAGAGACAGAATGGGAAGCCCTGGCTTCAGAGACTAGCTAATTGCCTATTTTTTCCAACCAAGGAGGTCACTCCTTTAGCTGAAGGGGTCGGAGCTGGGGCTGAGGCTTTTGGTGCTGGAGGTCTGGAATTCTATACCTGCTGATCCCCATGATGTCTGTGTGTGTGTGTGTGTGTGTGTGTGTGTGACTGTAATTCTGGACAATAGCACGTACCTGCTATAGCCCCTCCAGCCCACGGAGATAACTGAAAGAAACTGGAACAAAAGACAGTAACTACAGGGGTGTGAATGATTGTTGAACCCAGACTAGGAGGAAGTCTAGTAAGTAAAAGAGGCTTATTGAAACATCTCTTAGGGTTAGATTTATCTCCATTTAATTTTTACTGTATTAGGCTTAGGCTTGTATGTTTTGTTTTATTTTATTTGGTAATTCACTTTGTTCTGTCTGTTATTACTTGGACCCACTTAAATCCTACTTCTGTATTTAATAAAATCACTTTTTACTAATTAAGTAACCCACAGTATGTATTAATACCGAGGGTCAAACAGCTGTGCATATCTCTCTATCAGTGTTACAGAGGGTGAACAATTTATGAGTTTACCCTTTATAAATGTAATAGCGGGTTAAACCAATTTATTAGGGTTTGGACCCCAATGGGAGCTGGTCATCTGAGTGCTGGAGACAGGAGCACTTCTTAAGCTGTTTTCACTTAAGCCTGCAGCTTGTGCGGGACGTGGTTCAGACTTCGATCTGTGTTTGCAGCAGGCAATCGTGCCTGGCTCATACAAGGTAAGGTACTGAAGTCCCAAGCTGGAAGGGAAAACAGGCTCAGAGGTACTCTAGGCACATCAGGTGTCAGTCCCAAAGGAGTTTGTGAGACGCAACCCGTCACACAGTGTTTAAGAATAAAATTGCAAAACAATGTGGGAGTAGGGGAAGGATAGGGCAAGAACCTATGGACTTCAATTGCAGCAAGGGCGATTTAGGTTGGACATTAGGGAAAACATCCCAAAAGTGAGGGTGGCTAAGCACTGGAATAACTTGCCCAGGAAGGTTGTGGAATCTCCATCACTGGAGATTTTTTAAGAACAGGTTAGAATAGCACCTGTCAGGGAGATAGGACTTGATTTCCCAGCTGCTCTTTTTGATTGGCAGCTTCTCTGAGGCATGGTTTATGCTTAAAAATTAGATCAATAGAGCTTCTTCACACAGGGCGGGGAAACTTTTCACATCCCGTGTGAGGCAGTTAGCTTGTACTGACCCTCAGTGTAATTCTTCCATTGACCGAGCTACTGCCTCTCGGAGACATGGATTAACTACAATGATGGAAAAACCCTTCCTTCAATGTGGAAAGCATCTGGACTATGGCACTGCTGCACACCATAGCTGAGTCAATGTAATGGCCTTAGTATAGATATTCCCTGAATCAATGGGGAAGTTTCCCCCTTCGTATTAAAGCTATTTTTCTATCCTTTTCCTGTCACTCTTCTCCCTCCCTTGGTAAAGCTCTTTCCTTCTTTTGATAGGTAAATATGTTCAGAAAAGTTAAAATTGCTCCTCTCAGGATGGTTCTTTCCTTCCCCTCCCAAGAATGTCATTTTAATTAAAGGCCGAAATGCTCTCAAACTGTCTTGTTTGCCCATGACTTGGTGGTACCTCTTTGTTTTCCCTCCCTTCACTTACAGTGATTTGAGGACGGAAGCAGTACCAGCTCAGAACCCTAAAATCAGAACCATTAAATCAAGAGTTGAATCTTTCCCTGTTTGCTAACCACACCAAAGTTACCCTGAATACCTCTGTATCTGCTTCCTGGGTTGACTTTGAGATTTCCTCCCTGGAGCATCTTTGTTCGCAGGACAACAGGTGTGCACAGCATATGCTATTCATATTGTTGCTGTGTCTTTCCTTGTTTAAATGGAACACAGAGGGCCAGAGTATCAGCTGGTCTCAATCACTGTCTCTCCCGAGAGGCCTTTGAATATAATGCAAAATTGAGGTGATTGTATTCCCCTTCAATTGTTGGTCACTGGTGGTTAACACTGAAGATCTCTGCAGCATATCTGCAGATTCTGCAACAAAGTATCTCCAAGCATGCCACTCCGCTTCCTCCCTCCTCTCATCTGGTGTGCTGTTTTCCCTGTCAGCCTGGGCCTCCCACACACTGCCTTGTTGAGCCATACACGCTAGCCTGGTGCATCACAGAACCAGAGTCTGAGTCACGCCCACAAAGCTGCAGATATATTCTAATCTAGACTGAAACCAGTTCAGCAGGATACCTGTCTCCAGCACGGAGACACCCAGCTTCCAATGGAATCTACAGCCCAAATAAATCCATTTTATTCTGTATACATGTTACACAGGGTAAAATGATAAATGTTCACCCTCTATATCACTGCAAGACAGATATGCCCAGCTGTTTGCCCCCCAAGGTAACAATTACTCACACTGAGTTTGTAAATAAACAGAAGTGATTTTATTAAGCATAAAAAGTAGGATTTAAGTGATTTTAAGTCATAACAGATAGAACAAAGTAAATCACAAAGAAAAACAAGAAAGGCTGAGCTTAATACACTCAGAAATCAGTTACAAACTTTAACTTCTCACCCCAATTGTGACTTTAGGTAAAATCCTTCTCAGGTCAGATGCCTTTTCAGAGCTGGGTCCAGCCTGTTCTCACCAACCCCTGTGGTTACAGTCCTTTTATTTCCAGGTGCTTCTCTGTATCTCTGTGGGGTGGGGAGGCTGTCTCTTAAGCCAGATGAAGACACTCATTTGCTTCCCCACTTTATATATAACTTCCCCAAGGTGGGAAACCTTTGTTTGGAATTCCACCCCCCCTCAGGAAAAGTACCAGCTTCAAGATGGAGCTCAGTATCTGGCGACTTCGTCACATGTCACTGTAAGACCCCAATCTCCATTCTTCCTGGTTTCTCCCACATGTACACAGGAAGGCTTGCAGGTAAACAGACCCATTTAAAGTTAATTGATTCTGAAGGACCTTTAAAGGCTTCCATTTAATATGTCTAAATCAGTAATGCAAATTTATATCTTATTCTCCTAATTCCAGACACAAAAAATAATCCATGTAAACAAATAGTATGAACACACTTAGCAGAGTATAAGATTTATAATGGTATGTTACAGGGGCACTTATCTTAAAGCATATTCATTATGTCTTATTCAGAAGCATATTTTCATAAATCATATGGAGTGCAACATCACACAGAGCTTTGCCCAGCACTGGACAGAAGGGGAATTGAACCCAGATCTCCCACCTCACAGGTGTACGCCCCAACTGTTGGGCTAAAAATTACGAAGAGAAGGACCACCACTGCTTCCTACAGTGACCGGGTTGTGACCGGCATCGAAATCCCCCCCACACACAAACATTGCTTTGGGGAAAAGCTATTTGGCGTGTTTGTAACACATTTGTGAATAGTTTCAGGTCTATCCAAATGGTAATATTTTTGACAATAAATTATTAGTCCAGAAGAAATTCACTCATTTCTAGACACCTTTATGTACCAACACTGGGAAATTACGTAAAGAGAGGTTTGGAGAGGTGACCAACAAATAACGTGGAATACAGTCACCTCAGTTTTGTATCATGTTAAATGACCTCACGGGAGAGACAGAGATCCTGACGAGCTGACTCTCTGGCCCTCTGTGTTCCATTTCCACAAGGAAGGATACGGCAACAACTTTAATTGCATGTGCTGTGCACACCTGTTGTCCTGGGAGCAAAGATGCTCCAGGGAGCAAATCTCAAAGTCATCAAAGCCAAATTTAACCTCTGCCCCCCAAAAAAGCAGCTCCATATGTATTAAGGGCAACATTGGTGTGGTGAGCAAACAGGGAAATATTCGACTCTGATTTTACGGTTCTGATTTTCGGGATCTGAGCAGGTACTGCTTTCATCCTCAACTCATTGTAAGTGAAGGGAGGAAAAACTAAGAGGTACAAGGAAGTGATAGGCAAGCAAGTCAGTTTCAGAGCATTTCAGCCTCTCTTTGAAATGACATTCATGGGAGGGGAAGGAAGGAATTATGCTGAGAGTAAAAATTTCGGAACGTATTTACCTATCAAAAGAAGGAAAGAGCTTTACAAGGGAGGGAGAAGAATGATGGAAAAGGAGAGAAAAAATAGCTTAAATAGGAAGTGGGAAAACTGCCCCATCAATTCAGGGAATGTCTATACTAAAGCCATTACATTGACTCAGCTGTGATTTGAAGCAGCGCCACAGTGTAGATGCTTTCCACGTTGATGGAAGGGTTTTTCCTTCGATGTAGTTAATCCACTTCTCCGAGAGGCAGTATCTAGGTCAATGGAAGAATTACACTGAGGGTCAGTACAACCTAACTGCCTCGCACAGTGTATGAAAAGTTTCCCCACCCTGTGTGATGGAGCTGTGTTGATCTTATTTTTCAGCATAAACCAAGCCTCAAAAAAGCTGTCCATGGAAAAGACCAGTTGGGAAATCTAGTCCTATCTCCCTGCCAGGGCACCAGGATCCCCTTCAGCTCTTTTTGTTCAGGCAAGTTGAAAATATTACAGCTGTCCCAGATTCCCAGTAGAGATTCTTCTGCATTCTGATCGAGCTCAGTGTCAGGCTGTGTGTGTGTAGTGGACACTCTGTCTCTGTTGTGTATGTTTGGTGTGCAGTGGGCCGTGTGTGTGTTTTGTGTAGTGGGGATTGTGTGTGTGTGTGTGTGTATAGTGTGCCTTCTGTGTGTTTGTGTGCATTTGGTGTGCATTGGGGACTCTGTGTGTTGTGTGTACTGGTACTTTGTGTGTGTGTGTTTGGTTGCAGTGGGCACTATGTGTGTGCATGTGGTGAGCGGTACATTGGAGCTGAATGTCAAGTGGAGGCAGGTGCATGTTCTTTGCCCTCCCCACTGCTCAGGCTGGTGTCCCTGCTCCCTCCAGTGCAGGGCTCCTTGTGACATCATAAAATCATAGGACTGGAAGGGACTTCGAGAGGTCATCTAGTCTCAGTCCCCTGCACTCACAGCACAACTGAGTATTAACTTGACAATCCCTGACAGGTGTTTGTCTAACCTGCTCCTAAAAATCTCCAGTGGTGGAGTTTACATAACCTTACTGGGTAAATTATTCCAGTGCTTAGCCACCCTCACTGTTGGGATGTTTTTCCTAATGTCCAACCTAAACCACCTTTCGTGCAATTGAAGTCCCTCTCTTCTTGTGCTGTCATCCCCCTCCCCCTCAATTCTCCCCCACCCACACACACACTGTTTTGCACTTTTATTCCTGAACACTGTGTGATGGTTTGGGTCACAGAAACCCCTTTGGAACTGCCACCCAATGTCCTGAGATGTGAAGTTCAACATCTCCCTCTCCGTGGATGCCTCTAGCCACAAGCTTATAAAATCATTCTCTCTTTCTGGACCTGTGAATCTTCCTCAGGCTTTCTCAACTGATCTCAGTTGGGGCCTGCAGACCTTCTTGGAATACAAACAAATTAATAATAATAACAATACAAAAAGGATAATACTGCCAGGGGCTCTGCAAAATTCGTTTGTAATGGACTGTGAATTGAATTCACCTGTTTCCAATCCCCACCATTAAACCAATACAGAGTTAAACAGATTCAAGAATTGGTTAGGCATTTATTCATTGCTTTCCTCAAGGCGTCCTTCACCTCCGTGTTCCTCAGGCTGTAGATGAGGGGGTTCAACATGGGAATCACCAATGTGTAGAACACTGAGGTCACTTTGTCTCTGTCCGTGGGATACCTGGTGGTGGGACGTAAATACATGAAGAAGAAGGTTCCAAAAAACAGGACCACAGCTGTTAAGTGGAAAGTGCAGGTGGAGAAGGCTTTGCGCCTGCCTTTGGCAGAGCAGATCTGAAGGATGGTGGAGATGATATAGACATAGGAGAGGAGGACAGTCAGAAAGCTGCTCACTGTAATGCAGCTCATGAAAGCAAACACCACAATCTCATTGATGCGGGTGTCAGAGCAGGAGAGCGCCAACAGTGGGAGGACATCACAGAAAAAATGATTGATGATGTTGGAGCTGCAGAATGACATCTGAAATGTACAACACGTGTATATCATTGAATCCAAAACCCCCACAGTGTACACCCCAGCCACCAGCTGTTTACAAAGCTGTCTGGACATGGTGACCGTATAGAGCAGCGGGTTACAGATGGCCACATAACGGTCATACGCCATCACAGCCAGCAAGAGGCACTCAACATCTCCAAAAATGATAGAGAGATGCATTTGCACAGCACAGGCAGTGAAAGAAATGCTTTTCCTCTCGGCTAAGAAATTCTGCAGCATCTTAGGGGAAATTATCAAGGAAATGCAGAGGTCACAGAAAGACAAATTCCTGAGGAAAAAGTACATGGGGGTGTGGAGTCGGGGATCAATTGTGATTAACAAGATCATTCCCCCATTCCCCACCAGGGTGATCCCATAAATCAGTAGGAACACCCCAAACAGAGGAACCTGCAGCTGTGGATGATCTGTCAGTCCTGAAAGAATGAATTCAGTCACCTCCGAGTGATTTCCCTCTTCCATCTCCTCTGAACAGAGATCAGGCTGCGACAGAGATGTGGGCATGTGGATGGTGCGGAAAACCTGTCCCTTCTTTGTAATGAAGTAAGTGAAGATAAATGGAGATCAGTTTCTCAATGGACATCAGTACCTGCTCAGGGAAGGGCTTGGTCCACAGAGCCAGATGTTCACAGCTGGTCATTCCAGGTGTTCAATAAAATGCACACGCTCTGCAAACACAATGACATGAAGGTTAATCATGTCCCACACAGAAACACTCCAGTTCACTACTCCGAACAGAAAACTGTGACTTGTGACTCTGTTGTGAGAGAATCAGTCTGAAGAGATTATTCCTTAGTTAAACAAGGTGTGAGAGTAAAGGAGTGCCAATCTTTCCACCCTCTTTTGGCAAGCTGAGCTCTTAGGCTTGGCATGTCCACTTGGGGTAAAGTTGCCAACTGTGCTAATTCAGCTTTTTGCCATTTACTTTAGCCTGTATGAAAACCCGGAGACATAATGGAAAGCCCTGGCTTCAGTAACTATGTAATTGTCTATTTTTTTCCAACCAAGGAGGTCGCCCCTTTAGCTGAAGGGGTAGGAGTTCTGGCTGAGAGTTTTAGTGCTGGACATCTTGAATTTAATACCTGCTGATCATCATGGTGTCTGCATGTGTGTGCGTGCATGTAATTCAGGACAATAGCATGTACCTGCTGAGAAGAGAGAGAGAGATGTGGCGGCGTTTCCCCATCAACAGAAACTGCGAGTTTGGAGCATTTGGGAAGTTTTATACTGAGATGTGTGATCTATGGGACATGGTTCCTGAAGCAACTGGGAATATATGAGCTCAGAGAAACACAAAACCTAATTAATGCATTCAGTGAACCAAAGCCACCCTCAGTGTAATTGGTGCCCCGGGGATTAATTTGTCCTACTCTTTCTTACTGTGTTATTAAATGATGCAATTTCTACCAGAGTTACAGAGTATGAGGCTTGGGGTATATTTCATCCTGCTGTTTTCAGTGACAGCTGGGTACTGAGTAGAAGTGATACACAAAGGGTTGGGTTTTTTTTCTGGAGACCAAAATCTTTTAGATAAAAACTTCATATTTCGACTCAGAAATACCACGCGGGTGCCTCAGGTACCACACACCACCAATCTCTTCCGTGGGCCAGGCTCCCAGTCTGGAATACATCCTCCATGATGCATGATGGTCTCTCCTCTTGCTGAACTGCCTTGGAACATCACCAGAGTCCCACAGCCATGGTTTAGGGAGGAGGAAAGTTTGACTTTTTTGATGGATTTAATTGAATTGAAAATCAAATTTCCCATCAGAAAAACTTCTCAAGAAAAATTTTCAACCAGACTTAGCAACACATTTGCAATCAACGGGACAGAAAGTTAGATACAGGTGAAACGTACTAATTATTTGTAGACATAGCTGATATCTTCACAGCTTTTCCTGGTTTCAGATTCACCTCATTGTCCTGGCCTCAGCAGGTGCAATGTAAACCTCTAAGATACATAAGAGTATTCCAGATTATTGAGCTATTAATGGCATCCCAATCACCATGGTATCCTATGTCCTTCCTTTGATAGCTTACTCTCCAAAATAGGAAAGATAGTTTCACTCATTTTTGCCTGATGGAGACCACATGGTGACCAGGGGAGCTCAGGATGAGACCACAGTATGCTCCGGACTTCTGCAGTTCACAAAACTATCCCTCTTGCATGCCTGCTATCTGCACACAGAGCTCAGCTTTAAGATGTTAAATAAATCCATGAGTCAACTAGAAATAGTCATCCTCTCATCACAAATATTAATACAATATTTTTGATCATGTAAGTGGCGTTATAAGATAGCACTGTATCATGTTATTAATACATGTTCAAAGTGCTTCCTTTATCCATTCCAATGCAGTAAATCAATGGGGAGGCAGAGTCAGAGAGAGAGATGTCATAGGATATCTTGCAAACAGAGTGTGACGTTGTACCCCTTCTCTCTTCTGGGTGAAGGGGTTTCCACCCAGAAGAGAGAGAGAGTATCTAAGCTCCTGTGGAGCAGGATCTGTGCAGAGCTGATTACTTTGAGACACTGGTTGTGATTTTAAGTGAATTTTGGGTGTGGTGGGTGGAGAACACACAAAGTGGTAACAAATTTGTTATTTTCTGTTTCCTTATTTAGGGTAAGGTGTTGCGGTTCAGTGATGAGACAGAGCACAGCTTTATGCAAGCAAGCAGGCTGGTCAGCGGAGATGGGCTGTTCTGCCCCGCCTTCCACCTTCTCCTTTTATTATATTTCTCCCCCTAAGCATTACACACTGCTACACAAAGGAATGTATGACGTTAATTCATATGCTTAGTTACCATCCTCTATCTACTACAATCCTGGTTCTCAGGCCTTGAGCCCAGGCTAAAGAAACCTCCCACAGTTGCTGTCCAAACAATCAAGTTCTCAGGGTTCATATCTAGCCCTTGTCCTTGGATAGAGCAATGTGTGCATTGCTCCTAGGAAACAGTCAGGGTGTGCCCCGCCTGCTTCCAGGTGGAATAGCTAGACATTAACCCTTCATCTCCCCTTTTTTTGTTTATTGATAGTTGGCCATCTCAATGGTAGCCGCCAATTTGTTTTGTCATGCTATTTAACTCCCAGACAGACAAGGACATAACCTAGGGAGCTTTCCAGGGCAAAATTTTACAAAATCTTAACAAGGAAGGAATACATTGTACACAGCAGCAGCAAAAAATAAGCCCAATAATTGCAAACACAGAATAACCAAAAAGCTCAACATCTGCAATATAATCATCTAAAAGGGGTACACTTCTTTTACTACAATTGTAACCAGCAAAAGGCAATATAAGTGTCATTGTACTAAGACAGCAAAGGGTGCCATCACTTAAATTTACAGGAATATAATTAAAGGTGCGTGAACCGCAAGTAAAAACCCATCCTGATGGTAGGATGATATGGCCATAATTATATGAAACATTAACAGCATGGGAACAATTTAAAAGGAGTTGAGAAATTTTTCGACAGCCCAAGGGCACCTTTGTACTAGTGCAGTTAACTACACGCGCACAGGTGACATTGTGAGCCCCGGCCGGGTACGGTGTGTGGAGGGATATAGCCGTGTGAGGCAGAGTATAGTTGGCCGGGCCCCAATTAGCCATGCTAGAGTACTGGGAGGAAAGATTCGCATAAGCAGAGAACAGTGTCTTATTCTCCATCTCCTCAGGGTGATGACATACTGGAATAAGGCATGTACGTAACAAATCTCCGGCTGCTACAGAATTAGACAGACAAAAGTGGGTGACATTTGCTATTGAAGCCAATCTTTCCCATATGTTATATGTCATTTGGGCTTGTAACGGGGGAGGTGCTTCCGAGCCAACCCCTACAGGAAATAGCAGGCACAAAAGGCACACAATCATCACAGAATTAGCAGTGATTTGGGCGAGAATCGCCACAAACAAAGTCTTAGGAGTTTCTGGCTGCTGATCTGCTGCCAGTTTTCATTGAGCCGTGGCGACCAATGCTTTTACTGCTCCCCATGTCACGGGCTGGCTTGGGACGCTACGCCTCCTCCGTTTCCGTCCCGCCGTTGTCGACTCGGGGGGCAACGCGGTCTCCTCCAAGGTCAGCTGAAACTCTGGTATGGGATTCGACAGCCCCTGGTGCCATGCCATGTTGTTTAAGTGCCGGTCGCATGCACCGGGCTGGAACCCACAACAGTCCTGCAGGGAGAGACACAGCAGCATATCCCTGACCCCAAGTGATTAGAGGTGCTGGGCCCAGCCACTGTGGATCGGGCAGCTGACGGTAAAAGACACGCGGTCTTTCCAGTACCTCAGATTTGTGAAAATGCCGATCCGCAGGGGTCTGCTGATCTGCATTCAGTGTTAAATTATTTAAAGTAAACAAGAGGATATACATTTGTTGTTGAATGTCTCCTAAGGTTTGGAGACACAGCTCCCCTTGTTTTAATTGTTTATCTAGCAAGGTTTTTAGTGTGCGATGGGCACATTCAACAATGACTTGGCCCGTGGAATTATAAGGGATTCCGTGTTTAAGACGGACGTCCCAGCGGGCACAAAAGGTGGAGAGGGCTGCAGAGCAGTAGGCTGGGGCATTATCTATTTTAATTTGGCAAGGGCGACCCATAACAGAAAAGCAGGCCAGCAAATGGTGAATAACTTTGTTAGTGGCTTCCCCACGTTGTGGGGTTGCCCAAAGGAAGCCTGAATAAGTATCAACGGAAACATGTAAAAATGAATAGGGGCGGAATTGTGGCACATGAGTAACATCCATTTGCCACAGCTGATTTGCTGCAGTACCTCGGGGGTTAACGGCATAAGAGAAAGTAGGAGCAGCAGCAGCACAGTGGGGGCAGGAACGAACAATGGAACGTGCATAATCAGCAGGAATGTGAAACTGCCGGGCCAAAACAGAGGCAGACTGATGCTTTCAATGGGGTCAGAAAAAAGGGAATTTACCTGACCACGCAACGCGCGACCGGCGCGTGCAGTGCCCTCAGTGAGTGGCCCAGGCAGAGGGGTATGACTGCAAATATGAGCAACAAAGTAAGGGAAATGACAAGTGGCAAAAGGGTGCTGCAAAAACAAAAACAGGCGAAGGAGGTCTGCATCAACCTGAGGGGTAATGAGGGCAAGGGGTAAATGATCAATTACCTAATAAACATAATGGGTATCCACAATTAAATTAAAGGGTCAAACAGCAAAACATTGACAGGCCAAAATAACAGCAGCTAATTCTGAGGGCAAAGGGGGATGGTAAAAAAAAACAATCTTTTAAATCTAACACACAAAATTGATCGGTTTGAGGAATTAAATTTGGATTTGGCGAGCCAAATTGCAAGGTGCCCATAGGTTGAATGCGTTTATTTATTTCCCTTAAATCATGTAACAGCCGCCAAGCACCCGATTTTTTCTAAAAAACAAACACCGGGGTGTTCCAGGGACTGGTGGAGCTCTCCAGTCGCTGTGCTTGCAAATGCTGCTGCACAAGCGAATGAAGTGCTTTTAGCTTTTAGAGGGAGGGGCCACTGGTCAATTTACACGGGCTGTAAGGATTGCCATACCAAGGGTAAGGCGGAGGGCACGGTGGGTGAGGGACGGTTTTGGGCCATCAGATGTTAATATCGAGGGTGGTGTCTAACTTTGTAAGTAAATCACGGCCCCAAATATTGAGGTGGACAGGGAGTACAAAAGGGCGGATAGTAGCAAGGGTGCGGCCTCCCGGTTTAGAGACCGTGACCCAAGACAAACTTTGACGCCCGGGTTTACTACCCCCGATCCCCCACAATTCTTTAGAAGGAACCGTAGGCCAATTAACCGGCCACTCCAGATCACGAATCACTGTAACGTCAGCTCCAGTGTCCACCAGCCCTGTAAAAGGAACATCATTTAAGAGAAGTGTTAACTGAGGTTTCGAGGGGCGGACTGACATTGTCAGAGCAACAAGTGGAGAAGACGCGCTGTGAGATGGCGAGTGAGACAACGTGGATCCAAAGCCGCCTCCGCCCCGAGTTCGATCCTCGGCAGCTGGCACCTGATAGGGGACTAAAATCAATTGTGCAATTGACCGTCCACGCGGGAGCGACTGTGGAAGATGAGTCCACACCTGAACCTTAATAATGCCAGTGTAATCAGCATCAATGACCCCTGGAATGACAAAAAAGCCCTGTTTCCCAGCATGTGAGCGAGGGAGAACAAGACCCACAAAGCCGGCAGGGAGAGGTCCTGTCACCTGTGTAGGTATGGCACAGACCTCCCCTGGCAGCCGAAAGTCAGTGTCCTCCTGCATGATCAAATCAAGCCCTGCACTTCCAGCAGTCGCTGCCCTCATAGAGTCTACGGATTCCAAGGCAGAGGAGCGATTGTCTGAGTAGGAAACACCCCCGTTTGGCCCTGGGTTCGGGGGGGACCCGTCACGCGGTTTCCCGACCCGCTACGACACTGATTAGCCCAGTGATAACCTTTCCCACACTTGGGGCACTTCTTTGAGGGTTGGGCTGGTGCCTTAGATGAGGGGCACTCCCGCTGAAAATGACCCTACGTACCACAGCGGTAACAGCGCTTCCCCTCCTTCCCAGTTTTTCTGAGGGCGGCAGCCAGAACTCCAGCCTTGTGGGCTTGTGTGCCGATGTTCTGGCACGCCCGCAGCATGTCTGAGAGCTCTAAAATACCAGAGGCTTGTGCTGCCTGGAGAGCACGGCGGCAATCCTCATTTGCATTTTCAACTGCCAATTTTAACAGGAGCTCGTGAGCTGCCACAGGGTTATCCACCTGTCGGAGGATAGCCTCCTGCAATCTGTTGGTAAAATCCAAAAAGGACTCTAAGGCACCCTGACGGATACTGACAAAGCTTTTGGTAGGCTTGCCTGAATCCGGGACCTTCTTGAAAGCATGCTGGGCACAGGTGGAAATAATTGGGAAGACGGCCTGAGGGAGTTGAGACTGCATCTCAATAGTACCAAACTGGCCCTCCCCTGCCAAATGCTCATAAATGATACCTTGCTCTCTATATATCTGGGCTTGGCGTTCTGCCATCTGCCGATACTCACTAAGCCAAATAACATACTGACTGGGTGACAACATCATGCGCAGCAGCGTTTTCCAATCCTCAGGGATTAGGGAGTACCCAGTACCCATCCCTTCAAAGAGACCACGCATAAAGGTGTAGTCAGGCCAAATTCACGAATTGCTTTCTTTACCTCTCTAACCACCGAGTATGGCAGAGTGGTCCAGGTGCCCACGGGGTTGCCCTGGTCATCATTCTGCCAGGTCACCGGGCAAACGGAGACCAGATCAGCCAGCTCCTCTGCTGTAAGATCTGATCGAGCTTTCGCTGCATGAACCATTTGTTGCAACAGCGAAAGCTTCTGAGCAGATGCAGATGACTCTCCGGGGGGCCCCACGCGGGGAGGGTGATCACACACCGGCTCCGGTGGGGAAGGCCAGGGAGGCAGTGGTAATAAAGGCACTGGGGGCGAAGCAGGGGGAGGGATGGCTGCAGGAGCGGACGGGGGTGGCAGGATCGGCAGCTCCTCTGTTGGTGCTGAAGAGGGCCTTTCCGAGGCGACACCCTGTGTCGCATCGCCAGGAGGGGGGATGGCTGCAGAGGCGGACGGGGGCGGCGAGAGCACCAGCCTCGCGAGGGAGGGTCTGTCCGAGGCGACACGCTGTACCACGTCGTGGCAGAGGTGCCAGGCATGTAAAGCCTGCACGGGTGCCCGAGGCTCTTTGTGCAATGTCTGGCCCAATCGCTCCCAGTCCGCTAGCTTAAGGCTTCCAGCTTCAGGATACCACGGGCACTTGGCATGCACCTCCTGTAGCAGGAGAGTGAGTTCTTGAGCCGGGCAGTCATGCTGAGCCTTACGCAGCAAATACTGCAGCTCATTGCGGTGTTGCACTTGCAAAGCAGAGAGGGAGCTTCCCATACTTACCACAATGAAAAATACTCACCGGGATCCACGAAGTGGATGAGTGACGCGTCTGAAACCCTTGCCGGGCGAGGTGAGTGCTGAGGGCCCCACGTTGGGCGCCAGTTGTTGCCGTTCAGTGATGAGACAGAGCACAGCTTTATGCAAGGAAGCAGGCTGGTCAGCGGAGATGGGCTGTTCTGCCCCCGCCTTCCACCTTCTCCTTTTATTATATTTCTCCCCCTAAGCATTACACACTGCTACACAAAGGAATGTATGACGTTAATTCATATGCTTAGTTACCATCCTCTATCTACTACAATCCTGGTTCTCAGGCCTTGAGCCCAGGCTAAAGAAACCTCCCACAGTTGCTGTCCAAACAATCAAGTTCTCAGGGTTCATATCTAGCCCTTGTCCTTGGATAGAGCAATGTGTGCATTGCTCCTAGGAAACAGTCAGGGTGTGCCCCGCCTGCTTCCAGGTGGAATAGCTAGACATTAACCCTTCAGTAAGGGAAATAGGGATGGAAAAATAAGCAAAATAAGTATGAGTGAAAATCAGAAGAAGCTAGAACTGCACAAGTTGCAAAGTGCCCAGAAAGGCTGAACACTGGGCACTGGGAAAGTCTCTGTTAACTAAGAAGCCCCTGATCCCAGTGAATCTCAGTTTCTCTGAACTGCAGAGGGGTGTGGCCCAGCAGAAGAAAGCAGGAAAATGACGACCAATGAGGCAGCTGCTAAACAAGAGCTGGCCAGTCGGGAAAGAGAAGAGAGGGCAAAGGACCGGGAGTTTCAATTGAAGATCAGAGAAGCTGAGGCAACTGCGCACAGAAGGGCTATGGAAGCTGAGGCAGCCACTTACAATGAGTCCTGGGATTAAGAGACAGAGAAATACAGGCTCAGATTGAGGCCCAGAAGCATGAACTGGCTGTTGTGGAGTGGAAGAGACAAAACCCTCCAGGAGCTGCCCCACTTCCCCAAAAATACCCAAATGGAAGCAGTATGTCGGCATAGGAAGAGTACAGTGATTTTGCCGAATATTTCATCTCCTTACTTCCCTTCCCATAAATGGCGGACTGTAATTTGAATTAAAGGCCAAAATGCTCTGAAACTGACTTGTTTGCGCATGACTTGGTGGTATCTCTTTATTTCCCCTCCTTTCACTTGCAATGAGTTGAGAATGGAAGCAATACCTTCTCAGAACTGTAAAAATCAGACTAAGAGTGGAACTTTTCCCTGTTTGCTAACCACACCAACATTATCCTTAATACCTCTGGAGCTGCTTACTGGGATGACTTTGAGATTTGCTCCCTGAAGCATCTTTGCTCCCAGGACTACAGGTGTGCACAGCACATGCAATTAATGCTGTTGCCTTCCTTGTGAAATGGAACACAGAGAGCCAGAGCTTTAGCTGGTCTGGATGGCTCTCTCTCCCTTGAGGTCTTTTGAATATGATACAAAACTGAGGTGGCTGTATTCCACTTCATGTGTTGGTCACCTCTCCAAAAGTCTCTGTAAGTAATTTTCCAGCTTTGGGACACAAAAGTATCTAGAAATGGGTGAATTTCTTCTGGACTAATCATAGAAACATAGACTTTAAGGTCAGAAGGGACTATTATCATTCTCTACTCTGACCTCCTGTACAACGCAGGCCACAGAATCTCACCCACCCACTCCTGTAACAAACCTCTAACCTCTCTCTGAGCTATTGAAGTCCTCATATCATGGTTTAAAGACTTTGAGGTGCAGAGAATCCTCCAGCAAGTGACCCATGCCCCACGCTGCAGAGGAAGGTGTAAAAAACCCAGAGCCTCTGACAATCTGCCCTGGAGGAAAATTCCTTCCCGACCCCAAATATGGTGATCAGCTAAACCCTGAGCACGTGGGCAAGACTCACCAGCCAGGCACCCTGGAAAGAATTCTCTGTAGAAACTCAGATCCCATCCCATCTAACATCCCATCACAGGCCATTGGGCACATCTCCCGCTAATAGTTGAAGATCAATTAATTGACAAAATTAGGCAATCCCATCATCTTATCCCTTCCATAAACTTATCAAATTTAGTCTTGAAAGCAGATATGTCTTTTGCCCCCACTGCTTTCCTTAGAAGGTTGTTCCAGAACTTCACTCCTCTGACGGTTAGAAACCTCCATCTAATTTCAAGTCTAAACGTCCTGCTGGCCAGTTTATATCCATTTGTTCTTGTGTCCACATTGGTAGTGTGTAGGATTCATACACGGTTCATGCGCTTGGCAACATTCAGGGCACACCCGGAGTGTTGTATAGGAGCTGTGCACACACAGCTCTTCTCAAGGGCATGAACCTTGGAATCTCGCCCAGATGACATGAACCGTGGGAAGCCTCCCAGGACTAGGCTCAAGGCCCGAGAGCAAGGAATGCGGTAGATAGAAATTGGTAAATAAGAATGTTAAACAAAGCCAGTGTATTCCTTTTATCTGTTGGAGAATGTAATGCGCGGGGGGAGAAAAAGAATAAAGGGGAAGGTGGAAAGCTGACAGGCAGAAGTCGGTTGGCAGACCAGCTCGCTTGCTTGCTAAAAGCTCTGTGCTGTCTTGTATTTGAACTGCCACAACTGGCACCCAACGTGGGGCCCTCAGCACTCACCTCGCCCGGCAAGAGTTTCAGACGCATCACTCATCCGCTTCACGGATCCCGGTGAGTATTTTTCATTGTGGTAAGTATGGGAAGCTCCCTCTCTGCTTTGCAAGTGCAACACCGCAATGAGCTACAGTATTTGGTGCGTAAGGCTCAGCATGACTGCCCCACTCGAGAACTCACTCTCCTGCTACAGGAGGTGAGTGCCCAGTGCCCGTGGTACCCTGAAGCTGGAACCCTTAAGCTAGCGGACTGGGAGCGGTTGGCCAGACATTGCACAAAGAGCCTCGGGCGCCCATGCAGGCTCTACATGCCTGACACCTCTGCCGCGACGCGATACAGCATGTCTCCTCAGACAGGCCCTCCCTTGTGAGGCTGGTGCTCTCGCCACTCCTGTCCGCTCCTGCAGCCATCCCCCCTCCTGGCGATGCGACACAGGGTGTCGCCTAGGAAAGGCCCTCTCCCGCGTCAACAGAGGGGCTGCCGATCCCGCCACCCCCGTCCGCTCCTGCAGCCATCCTTCCCCCTGCTTCGCCCCCAGTGCCTCTATTACCACCGCCTCCCTGTCCTTCCCCACCGGAGCCAGTGTGTGATCGCCATCCCCGCGTGGGGTCCCATGCTCCGGGGCCCCCCGGGGGGTCATCCGCGTCTGCTCAGGGGCTTTCGCTGGTGCAACAAATGGTTCACGCAGAGAAGACTCGGTCAGATATTACAGCAGGGGAGCTGGCTGATCTGGTCTCAGTTTGTCCGGTGACCTGGCAGGATGATGGCCAGGGCATTCAGGTTGCAAACTGTGTCAGTTTGCCCTACTCGGTGATCAGAGACGTAAAGAAAGCGATTCGTGAGTTCGGCCTCACTAGCACGTATGTAATGGTCTCATTTGAAGGGCTAGGTACTGGGTACACCCTGATGCCTGAAGATTGGAAGGTGTTGTTGCACATGATGCTGAGGCCCAGTCAGTATGTTATTTGGCTTAGTGAGTATCAGCAGATGGCAGAATGCCAAGCCCAGGTATATAGAGAGCAAGATATCATTTATGAGCATTTGGCAGGGGAGGGCCAGTTTGCTACCGTTCAGATGCAGTCTCAACTCCCTCAGGCCGTCTTCCCCATTATTTCCACCTGCGCCCAGCATGCTTTCCGGAAGGTCCCGGATTCAGGCAAGCTTACCGAAAGCTTTGCCAGTATCCGTCAGGGTGCATCAGAGTCCTTTATGGATTTTACCAACAGATTGAAGGAGGCTATCCTCCGACAGGTGAATAACCCTGTGGCAGCTCAGGAGATCCTGTTAAAAATGGCGGTTGAAAATGTGAACGAGGATTGCCGCCATGCTCTCCAGGCGGCACAAGGCACGGGCGTTCTAGAGCTGTCGGACATGCTGCGGGCGTGCCAAAACATCGGCACTCAAGCCCATAAAGCTGGAGTTCTGGCTGCCGCCCTGCGGAAAAGCAGGAAGGAGGGGAAGCGTTGTTACCGCTGTGGTAAGGAGGGTCACTTTCAGCAGGAGTGCCGCTCCTCGGCAGCGCCCGCTCGCCCCTCAAAGAAGTGCCCCAAGTGTCGGAAGGGCTATCACTGGGCTAATCAGTGTCGTAACGGGTTGGCAAACCGCACGACGGGTTCCCCCCGAACCCAGGGCCAAACGGGGGTGTTTCCCACTCAGACAACTGTTCCACTGCTTTAAAATCCGTAGACTCCATGAGGGCGGCGACTGCAGGAAGTGCAGGGCTTGATTTGATTGTGCAGGAGGACGCTGATTTTCAGTTGCCAGGGGAGGTTTGCGCCATACCTACCCAGGTGACGGGACCTCACCCTGACTGATTTGTGGGTCTGGTTCTCCCTCGCTCACATGCTGGGAAACAGGGTTTTTTTGTCATCCCAGGGGTCATTGACACCGATTACACCGGCTTTATTAAGGTTCAGGTGTGGACCCATCTTCCGCAGTCGCTCCCGCGTGGACGGTCAATTGCACAATTGATTTTAGTCCCCTATCAGGTGCCAGCCGCAGAGGATCGAGCCCGGGGCGGGAACAGCTTTGGATCGACGCTGTCTCAATTCCCGTCTCACAACATGTCCTCTCCACTTGTTGCTCTAACAATGTCGCTCCGCCCCTCGAAACCTCAGTTAACACTTCTCTTAAATAATGTTCCTTTTACAGGGCTGGTGGACACTGGAGCTGACATTACGGTGATTCATGATCCGGAGTGGCCGGTCAGTTGGCCAACAGTTCCTTCTAAAGAGTTGTGGGGGATCGGGGGTAGCAAACCCGGGCGCCAAAATTTGTCTTGGGTCACAGTCTCTAAACCAGGAGGCCGTGCCCTTGCTACAATCCGCCCTTTTGTATTCCCTGTCCACCTCAATATTTGGGGCCGTGACTCACTTGTAAAGCTGGACACCACCCTCGATATTAATATATAATGGACCAAAATCCTCCCTCACCCACCTTGCCCTCCGCATTACCGTTGGTATGGCAATCCTTAGAGCCCGTAGGGATTGACCAGTGGCCCCTCCCCCTAGAAAAGCTGAAAGCGCTTCATTCACTTGTACAACAACATTTGCATGCACAGCGCCTGGAGAGCTTCACGAGTCCTTGGAACTAGCTGCTGTTATTTTGGCCTTTCAACTTTTTGTTGATTGTCCCTTTAATTTGATCATGGACACGCATTATGTTTATCAGGTAATTGATCATTTACCCCTTGCCCTCATTACCCCTCAGGTCAATGCGGACCTTTTTCGCCTGTTTTTGTCCTTACAGTATCTCATCACTACTCGTAATTTCCCTTATTTTGTTGCTCATATTCGCAGTCATACCCCTCTGCCTGGGCTACTTACTGAAGGCAATGCGCACGCTGATCGCACTTTACGTGGTCAGGTAAATTCCCTTTTTTCTGACCCCATTGAAAGCCATTCCTTTTTTCACAGTCTGCCTCTGTTTTGGCCTGACAGTTTCACATTCCTGCTGATCATGCATGTTCTATTATTCGTTCCTGCCCCCACTGTGCCGCTGCTGCCCCTACCTTTTCTTATGCCGTTAACCCCAGAGGTACCGCGGCGAATCAGCTGTGGCAAATGGATGTCACTCACTTGCCACAATTCCCCCCCTATTTGTTTTTACATGTTTCCATTGATACCTATTCAGGATTCCTCTGGGTGACCCCACAACGTGGGGAAGCCACTCCCAAAGTTATTCACCATTTGCTAGCCTGTTTTGCTGTTATGGGTCACCCGAGCCAGATAAAAACAGATAATGCCCCAGCCTATTGCTCCACAGCCCTCTCCATCTTTTGTGCCCAATGGGACGTCTGTCTCAAACACAGGATCCCTTATAATTCCACAGGCCAAGCTATGGTTGAACGTGCAAATCGTACGCTAAAAACCTTGCTCGACAAACAATTAAAACAAGGGGAGCTGTGTCTCCGAACCTTAGGAGACATTCAGCAACAATTGCGTATCCTTTTGTTTATTTTAAATAATTTAATGCTGAACGCAGATCAGCAGACCCCCGCGGATCAGCATTTTCACAAATCCGAGGTACTGGAAAGACCACGTGTCTATTACCGTCAGCTGCCCGATCCGCAATGCCTGGGCCCAGTACCTCTAATCACTTGGGGTCGGGGATATGCTGCTGTGTTTCTCCCTGCAGGACCGTTGTGGGTTCCGGCCCAGTGTGTGCGATCGGCACTGAAGCAGCATGGCGTGGCACCAGGGACTATCGAACCCCATACCGGAGTTTCAGCTGACCTTGGAGGAGAACGCGGTGCCTCCTGGGTCGACAATGGCGGGACGGAAACAGAGGAGGCGTAGTGTCCCAAACCAGCCCGTGACATGGGGAGCAGTAAAAGCATTGGTTGCTGCTGCTCAATGAAGACTGGCAGCAAACCAACAGCCAGAGACTTCTGAGACTTTGTTTGTGGCAATTTTCGCTCAAATTACTGCTAATTCTGTATTGACTGTATGTCTTTTGTGCCTGCTATTTCCTGTATGGGTTGGCTCGGGAGTGCTTTCTCCATTACGGGCCCGAATGACATATAACCTATGGGAAAGATTGGCTTCAATAGCAAATGTTACCCACTTTTGTTTATCTGATTTTGTAGCAGCTGAAGAATTGTTAGGTACGTGCCTTATTCCAGTAGGTCATCACCCTGAGGAAATTGGAAATGAGATGATGCTCGCTGCTTACGCGAACCTCTCTTCCCAGTACTCTATCATGGCTAATTGGGGCCCGGCCAATTACACTTTACCTTCTTAAGCTCATTTTTTGCTGTTGCTGTGTGCAATGTATATCCTTTTTGTTAAGGCTTTGTCGAGACCCACCCTGGCAGGCTCCACGAGTTATGAACTCGTCTGTCCGGGAGTTAATTGGCTTTCAAAAGCAAATTGTTGGCTACCATGAGATGGCCGAGCACAAATAAACAAAAAAGGAGGGGATGTAGGATTCATACAAGGTTCATGCGCTTGGCAACATTCAGGGCACACCCGGAGTGTTGTATAGGAACTGTGCACACACAGCTCTTCTCAAGGGCATGAACCTTGGAATCTCGCCCAGATGACATGAGCCATGGGAAGCCTCCCAGGACTGAGCTCAAGGCCCGAGAGCAAGGAATGCGGTAGATAGAAATTGGTAAATAAGAATGTTAAACAAAGCCAGTGTATTCCTTTTATCTGTTGGAGAATGTAATGCACGGGGGGAGAGAAAGAATAAAGGTGAAGGTGGAAAGCTGACAGGCAGAAGTCGGTTGGCAGACCAGCTCGCTTGCTTGCTAAAAGCTCTGTGCTGTCTTGTATTTGAACCGCAACAGTCGTGAGCTTAAATAATTCTTCTCCCTCCATGGTATTTATACCTCTGATATAGTTATAGAGAGCAATCATATCTCCCCTCAGGCTTCTTTTGGTTTGGCCAAACAGGCTAAGCTCCTTGAGTCTCCTTTCATAAGACAGGTTTTCCATCCCTCGGATCATCCTAGTAGCCCTTCTCTGTACCTGTTCAAGTTTGAATTCATCTTTCATAAACATAGGAGACCAAAACTTCACACAATATTCCAGATGAGGTCTCACCAGAACTTTGTATAATGGTACCAACACCTCCTTATCTCTACTGGAAATACCTCGCCTGATGCATCCCAAGTCCGCATTATCTTTTTTTCATGGCCATATCACAGTGGCGGCTCATAGTCATCCTGTGAGCAACGAATACTAAGAGATCCTTCTCCTCCTCTGTTACTTTCAAGTGATGCGTCCCCAGTTTCTAACAAAAATTCTCGTTATTATTCGCTAAATGCATGACCTTGCACTTTTCACTATTAAATTTATTAATAATTTATTGTAAAAAACAATGCCATTAGGGTTGACCTGAAACTATTCACAAATGTGTTACAAGGTCTCATAATAGCCTTGTCCCAAAACAATGTGTGTGGGGGAGGAGGATTTAGGTGCTGGTCACAAAGCAGTCACCGGTAGGAGGTGGTGATGCTCCCTCTCTTTGTAATTTTTAGCTCAATAGGTAGGGTGTTCAGGTGTGAGATGGGAGATCCAGGTTCAATTCCCCCTTCTGTCCAGTGCTGGGCAAAGATGTGCACTTGGTTTTCCTGTATTTCCGGAAAGCATCCCAGCCCTTTAGTGATGTGCTATTCCAGTATGGGTTACTCTCAATCTCCCCTTTCAAAGTTGTTCTACGGTGGATAACTAATTAAAAAACCATTCGAACAGAGACATGAGGTTGAGCATGTTCGTGCCCTGAACCACTTTTCTATAGAGTCATTCTCTCTTTCTGGCCCTGTGATTCTTCCCGTTTTTTATCCAGAATGCAACATCTTCAACAGGCCATATCTACACTACTGGCTCAATTGGGACTACTGCAAGAGATGAAATGGTCTTGATTGAGCAGGTCTGGGGAAGACATGCTAAGTCAATGGGAAAGCACTTACCTGATGAGGTCTGTACTCCACCTCCCTCAGAGAGGATGTTCCATCATGGATCTTCCTCAGGGCTGTTCTACACTAACGCTGTTGGATTATCTGTGTTACTTTACTTCAGTTACATAACTCTCCGGTTGACATGGCACAGTGTGGACACCGCTGTAAGTCAGATGAAATTAGTGAACTTGAAGTAGCGTAACTTAGATCAATTTACAGCATTAGCGCAGACCTGTCCTGAGAATGATGCAGGACAGAACAAAGCCCAATTGCCAGGACACTGTCCGGAACTATGGGAGACCCACTTTCAAATTGTTTCTCCCCATCAGACAGAGGGGGGATTGACCAGGGTCCCTCACTTCCCATGGGAGTGATCTAATCACTGGGTTAAAGTCTACAAGGGAAGCAGCACCATTCCCACCTCTTCCATTCCCATCCCTTTTATCAGTGTGGCCCTACATTGTCTTTGCTTTGACATCAAAAAGTATCCAGGAAGGAAAGGAAATGTTCCATTTCTGGTCATGCTAAATAGTTCATTCGACCCCCACAGGACATGTCTGTCAGTGTTTTCAATTTGCCAAATATTTAAGGAATTTTCAGATTTGGATCAGGTTGAACTGAATTTGTTTTTCCATGTTTTGTAACCACACATGAATTCAAAAATCTGCTATTGGCCCAGCTCTAGCCTTTTCTCACTCTCCGTAACCCGAGCTGTACAATTCCCAGAATCCCTATTCTTCAGAGTCCATAGGACTTACTCGCAGAACTAAGAGTAAGACCTCATAGCTAACCAGCTGATGTGGTATAAATATTTAGTGTCTGATACGACTTTTTCTTTCTGTTTAATTTATGTGCTCGAGAAAACTCACCCTTTCCATATTATTTTGTATTCAGCTCAGTGCAGATTCTCACAGTGGACGCACACATAGCATGTTCTCTTTTGGATATGTTACCCTTGTTCTTACTTGTTTTGTTGCTCCCTTAACTTAAAATAAAGGCCATTTTGATGGAAATCACCTTTCTCCTCCACATGAATGAATTCAAACCAGGTGACAATCTACAACAACCCCACAGAGAACATACAGGGCTGCAGAATATCAGGAGGGTGTGCAAAACTCCCTTTGGTTCCACCATGGAAACCACACACTTCATACTTGCAACTGCATAACAAAAAACAAACCCACTACAAAGCAAAAGGAAATAGATTAGACGCCCCCCTCTTCCTCCCCAGTACAAATACCTCTATGCTTTGGAAGTACGTCACAAATATTCACACATCTGAAACAGGTGCCTCCTGGAATTTTGATGGGGTAACAGCCGAATAAAGCCCTGATTTTAGTTGGGGCCTGCAGGCCTCGTTGGAATATAAACAAATTCATAGTAATAACAATATAATAAAGAACAATACTCCCATGGGCTCTACAAAATTACTTTATAATGGGATGGGAAATGAATTCACCTGTTTCCACTGTCCATCACTAAACCAGTACTGAGTTAAACAGATTCAAGAATGTGGAAAGCATCTACATTACGTCACTGTTGCACACCATAGCTGAGTCAATGTAATGGCCTTAGTATAGATATTACCTGGGTGATGGGGGAGTTTTCCTCTTTCCTCGTAAAGCTATTTTTCTCTCCTTTTCCAATCACTCTTCTCCCTCCCTTATAAAGCTCTTTCCTTCTTTTGATAGGTAAATATGTTCACAAAAGTTGAAATTTCTCCTCTCAGAATAATTCCTTCCTTTCCCTCCCATGAATGGCTCACTGTCATTTCAATTAAAGGCTGAAATGCACTGAAACTGACTTGTTTGCCCATGAATTGGTGCTACCTCTTTGTTTTCCCTTCCTTCACGGACAATGAGTTGAGGACGGAAGCAGTACCTGCTCAGAACCCTGAAATCAGAACCGTAAAATCAGAGTTGAATCTTTCCCTGTTTGCTAACCACACCAACGTTACCCTTTATACCTCTGGAGCTGCTTCCTGGGTTGACTTTGAGATTTGCTCCCAGGATAACAAGTGTGCACAGCACATGCAATTAATGTTGTCCCTGAGTCTTTCCTTGTGGAAATGGAACACAGAGGGCGAGAGAATCAGCTGGTCTCGATCACTGTCTCTCCTGTGAGGCCTTTTGAATATGATACTAAACAGAGGTGACTGTATTTCACTTCATGCGTTAGTCACTGGTGGTTAACACTTAAGATCTCTGCAGCTGCTGAAACAAAGTATCTCCAAGCATGCAACCCACCTCCCTTCCTCCTGTCATCTGGTGTGCTGATTTCCCTGCCAGCCTGGGCCTCCAGAACCCTGCCTTGTTGAGCCAGACACGATAGCCTGCTGCAACACAGACCAAGGGTCCAGGACACACCCCCAAAACTGCAGATCTAGACTGAAACCATCTCAGCTGGATACCTATTTCCAGCACGCAGACACCCAGCTCCCAAATGGATCTAAACCCCAAATAAGTCCATTTTACTCTGTATGAAGCTGTCTAATGGTTATTCAATTAGCTATCCACAGTAGAAACACTTTGAAAGGAGAGACTGAGAGAAACCAGGTTGGAATAGCACATCACCCCAGGGGCTGGGATGTTTTTTGGAGATGCAGGGAACCCAAGTGCACAGAGACCCCCTTTGGGACTGTCAGCTGATGTGCTGAAATTACCCGTGAGCTGATTTTCCCTGCCATCCTTGGCCTCCAGAACCCTGCCTTCTTGAGCCAGACACACCGGTCTGCTGCAACACAGACCCCAGGTCTGGGTTACCCCACAAAGCTACAGATCTAGATTAAAACAAGCTCAGTAGGATACCAGTCTCCAGCATGCAGATACCAAGCTCTCAATGAGATCAAAACCCCAAACAAATCCATTTTACTCTGTATAAAGCTTATACAGGGTAAAATAATATATGCTCACCCCCTATATCACTTCAAGAAAGATATGCACAGCTGTTTGCCCCCCAAGGTAACAATTACTCACACTGAGTTTATAAATCAACAAAAGTGATTTTATTAAGTAAAAAATTAGGGTTTAAGTGGTTTTAAGATGTAACCTATAGAACAAAGTAAATCAAAAAGTAAAATGTACAAGACTAAGCTTAATACACTCAGAAATCAGTTACAAATGTTAACTTCTCACCCCAGTTGTTATTTCAGGTAAAATCCTTCTCAGACCAGCTGCATTTTCTGACCTGGATCCAGCCTGTTCTCACCCACCCCTGTGGTTACAGTCCTTGTATTTCCAGGTGCTTGTAGGTATCACCGTGGGGAAACCTTAAGCCATCTGAAGACACTCATTGTTTGCTTCCTCACTTTTTATAGAACTTCCCCAAGGTGGGAAAACTTTCCTTCGAATTCCACCCCCTTCAGGAAAAGTACCAGCTTCAAGATGGAGCTCAGTATCTGGTGGCATGGTCACATGTCACTATAAGACCCTAATCTCCATTCTTCCTGGTTTCTCCCACACATACACAGGAAGGCTTGCAGGTAAATAAAGCCATTCACAGTTCATTGATTCTGAAGCACCTTTAAAGGCTTCCATTTAATATGTCTAAATCAGTAATACAAGTTTATATCTTATTCTCCTAATTCCAGACATAAAAAAATCCATGTAAACAAATAGGATGAACACCTTCGTAGATGATAAGATTTATAATGATATGTTACAAGGGGCGCTGAGCATAAAGTATATTCCAGTTATGTCTTATTCAGAAGGATATTTTCAGAAAGCATATGGAGTGCAATGTCACATAGAGCTTTGCCAAGCACAGGGCAGAAGGGGGAATTGAATCTGGATCTCCCGCCTCACAAGGGAACACCCCAAATATTGGGCTAAAAATTCCAAAGGGAAGGACCACCACCGCCTCCTACAGTGGCTGTGTTGTGACCAGCATCTAAATCCTCCCCCAGCACACACATTGTTTTGGGACAAAGCTATTTGGTATATCTGTAACATATTTGTGAAGAGTTTCATGTCAATCCAAACACTATTGTTTTTGACAATAATTCATTAGCCCAGAAGAAATTCACTCATTTCTAGACACCTTTGCTTCCCAACCCTGGGAAATTACTTAAAGAGACGTTTGGAGAGGTGACCAACAAATAAAGTGGAATATAGTCACCTCAGTTTCGTATCATGCTAAAATGACCACAAGGGAGAGACAGCGATACAGACCAGCTGATTCTCTGGCCGTCTGTGTTCCATTTCCACAAGGACATACACGGCAACAACATTAATTCCATTTGCTGTGCACATCTGTTGTCCTAGGAGCAAAGATGCTCCAGGGAGCAAATCCCAAAGTCATAAAAGCCAAGTTTAACCTCTTCTGGCCAAGGAAGCAGCTCCAGAGGTATTAAGGGTTACTCTGGTGTGGCTAGCAAACAGGGAAAGATTTGGCTCTATGTCTGATTTTAGGGTTCTGAGCAGGTACTGCTTCCTTCGCTCTTAACCCATTGTCAGTGAAGGGAGAAAAAACAAAGAGGTACCACCAAGTCATGGGCAAACAAGTCAGTTTCAGAACATTTCAAACTATAATTGAAATGATGGAAAAGGAGAGAAAAATTGCTTTAATGGGAAGTGGGAAACAACCCCGATTGATTCAGAGAATGCCTATACTAAAGCCATTACATTGACTCAGCTATGGTGTGCATCAGTGTCATAGCGTAGATGTTTTCCACATTTATGGAAGTATTAATCCACTTCCCCGAGAGGCAGTAGCTGGGTCAATGGAAGAATGACACTAAGGGTCAGCACTAGCTAACTACCTTGCACAGGGTGTGAAAAATTTCCCTGCCTTGTGTGACAGAGTTCTGTTCATCTATTTTTTAAGCCTAAACCAGGCCTCAGAAAAGCTGTTGATGGAAAAGACCAGTTGGGAAATCTAGTCCTATCTCCCTGCCAGGGCAGCAGAATCCCCTTCGGTTCTCTTTGTTCAGAAGAGTTGGAAATATTGCAGTTGTCCCAGCTCCCAGCAGAGATTATTCTGCATTCTGATTGGGCTCAGTGTTGGACTGTGTGTGTGTGTGTTCGTGTGCAGTTGGTTCTGTGTGTGTTGTAGTGGGCATTGTGTGAGTGTGTACTGCTCCTTCTGTGTGTGTGTGTGTGCGCATTTGGTGTGCATTAGGCACTCTGTGTGTGCATGTGTTGGGGGGTACAGTGGAGCTGAATATCAAGTGTTGGTGGGTCTGTGTCCCTTGCCCTGCCCAGTGCTCGGGCTGGCGTCCCCCTTCCTCCCAGTACAGGGCTCCTTATGCAATCATGGATCACAGGACTGTAAGGGACCTCAAGAAGTAATCTACTCCACTTCCCTGCACTCACAACACAACTGAGTATTATCTACCATCCCTGGCAGGTGTTTGTGTAACCTGCTCTTACAAATCTCCAGTGGTGGAGATTCTACAACCTTCCTGGGCAAATTATTCCAGTGCACAGCCACCCTCACTGTTAAGATGTTTTTCCTAATGTCCAACCTAAACTACCTACCTCCGACCACACACACATACTTTTGTATTCCTAATTTTATTCCTGAACTCTGTGTAATGGGTTGGGTCACAGAAACCCCTTTGGAACTGCCACCCAATGTCCTGAGAGGTGAACTTGAATATGTCACCCTCTAAGTGAATGCCCCTAACCACAAGCTCATAAAATTATTCTCTCTCTCTCTGACCCTATGATGGTTCCCATGTTTTGTCCACCGATCTCAGTTGGGACCTGCAGAACTTGTCAGAATACAATAATAATAATAATAATAATAATAATAATAATAATACAATAAAGAACAATACTCCCACAGGCTCTGCGAAATTACTTTGTAATGGGCTGGGAATTGAATTCACCTGTTTCCACTCCCAACCACTAAACCAATACAGACTTAAACAGATTCAAGAATTGGTTAGGAGTTTATTCATTGCTTTCCTCAGGGTGTCCTTCACCTCCGTGTTCCTCAGGCTGTAGATGAGGGGGTTCAACATAGGGATCACCAGCATGTAAAACACTGAGGTCACTTTGTCTCTGTCCATGGAATAGCTGGAGGTGGGACTTAAATACGTGAAGAAGAGGGTGCCAAAAGACAGGACCACAGAGGTCAAGTGGAAAGTGCAGGTGGAGAAGGCTTTGTGCCGGCCCTCGAGAGAGCAGATCTGTAGGATGGCGGAGATGATATAGACATAAGAGAGGAGAACAGTCACAAAGCTGCTCACTGTAATGCAGCTCATGAAAGCAAACATCACAATCTCATTGATGCGGGTTTCAGAACAGGAGAGTGCCAACAGAGGGAGGACGTCACAGAAGAAATGATTGATGACGTTGGAGCTGCAGAATGACAGCCGAAATGTACAACATGTGTATATCATTGAATCCACCACACCCACAGCGTACACCCCAGCCACCAGCTGTTTACAAAGCTGCCTGGACATGGTGACTGTATAGAACAGCGGGTTACAGATAGCCACATAACGGTCATACGCCATCACAGCCAGCAAGAGGCACTCAACATCTCCAAAAACAACAAAGAAATACATTTGCACAGCACAGGCAGTGTAGGAAATACTTTTTGTCTCGGCTAAGAAATTAAGCAGCATCTTAGGGGAAATTATCAAGGAAAAGCAGAGGTCACAGAAAGACAAATTCCTGAGGAAAAAGTACATGGGGGTGTGTAGTCGGGGATCAATTGTGATTAACAAGATCATCCCCCCGTTCCCCACCACGGTGGCACCATAAATCAGGAGGAACAACCCAAATAGGGGGACCTGCAGCTCCGGACGATCTGTCAGTCCTGAGAGAATGAACTCAGTCACCTCCGAGTGATTTCCCTTTTCCATCTCCTCTGAACAGAGATCAGTCTGCTACAGAGATGTGGGCAGGTGGATGGTGTGGAAAACCTGTCTCTTCTCTGCAATGAAGTAAGTGAAGATAAATGGAGATCAGTTTCTCAATGGACATCAGTACTCACTCCGGGAAGGGCTTAGTCCACAGAACCAGATGTTCACAGCTGGTCATTCCAGGTGTTCGATAAAATGCACAAGCTGTTCAAATACAATGACACACAGGTTAATCATGACCCCCACACAAACACTCCAGTTCACTACTCCAAACAGAAAACTGTGACTTGTGACTCTGTTGTGAGAGAATCAGTCTGAAGGGATTATTCCTTAGCTAAAGAAGGGGTGAGAGGAAAGGAGTGTCAATCTTTCCACCCTCTCTGGGCAAGGGGAGCTCTGTGGCTTGGCTTGTCTGTTTGGGGTAAAGTTGCTCACTGTGCTGATTAAGCTTGTTGGCATTTACTGGAACCTGTACGAAAACCCAGAGACATCATGGGAAGCCCTGGCTTCAGTGACTAGGTAATTGCCTATTTTTTCCAACCCAGCAGTTTGCTCCTTTAGCTGAAGGGGTAGGAGTTGGGGCTGAGGCTTTTGGTGCTGGAGGTCTGGAATTCAATACCTGCTGATCCCCGTGGTGTCTCTGTGTGTGTGTGACTGTAATTCAGGACAATAGCACGTACCTGCTGAGAAGAGAGAGAGAGAGAGATGGTGGTGTTTCCCCATTTATAGAAACTGCCAGTTTGGAGCCTTCGGGAAGTTTTATACTGAGATATGTGATCTATGGGATATGATTCCTGAAGCCCTTGGGAATATCTGAGCTCAGAGAGACACAACACCGAATTAATGCATTCAGTGAACCAAAGCCACCCTCGGTGTAATTGGTGCCCTGGGGATTAATTTGACCTACTCTTTCTTACAGTGTTATTAAATGATGCAATTTCTATCAGAGTTACAGAGTGTGAGGTTAGGGGCATATTTCATCCTGCTGCTTTCAGTGCAAGCTGGATACTCCGAAGACCTGATCCACAATTTTTTTTTGACACCAAAATCTTTTAGGTAAAAACTTGATATTTCGACTCAGAAGTACCATGGGGGTTCCTCAGATACTACACACCACCTTACTACACACCCTACTAGTCTTTGACGGGTAAGGCCCCCATGATTCATGATGGTCTCTCCCCTTGCTGAAGTGCCCTGGAACATCACCAGAGTCCCAAAGTCATGGTTTAGGGATGAGGGGTGTTTGGTATTTTGATGGAGAGCTTACAATTTGCAGGGGAAACATAATTTCTTGGGAAAAAAAGTAAAATGTAAAATCCAATTTCCCATCAAAAAAACTTCTCAAGAAATATTTTCAACCAGCCTTAGCAACAAATTTGGAATCAAAGGACAAGAAAGTTAGATACAGGTGAAACATACTAATTGTTTCCGGCTGTAGCTGGTATCTTCTCAGTTATTCCTGGTTCCAGAGTAACCTCCTTGTCCTGGCCCCAGTAGGTGGAAAGTAAACCTGTAAGACATGTAAGAGTACTCCAGATTTTTGAGCTACGAATGGCATGCCAATCACCATGGTATCCCATGTTCTTCCCTTGCTAGTTACTCCCCAAAGTATGAAAGACATGTTCAGTCATTTTGCTTGATGGAGACCACATGATGGCCAGAGGAGTTCAGGGGGATGCCACAGCATACTACTGACTTCTGCAGTTTACAAAACTATCCCGCTTGTATGCATATTATCTGCACAGAGATCTCAGCTGTAAGATGCTAAGTAAATCTATGCATCAACTAGAAATAGTCATTCTCTCATCGGAAATATTAATATATTTTATAATGTATGTGAAGTTATACGATTACACTGTATCATGTTATGAATACATGTTTCAAAAGGAGGCTGGCAAACTATTCTGTCTTAAACAAAGAAATGTGTGTGATGGTTAATTTTGTGTCTTAACAGTAATCAGAGTCATCAAGCACGAAGGTAAACAAAGAAAGCCCAAAAAAGGTGAGAGAAAAGCAGCAGGGAACATCTTTCTACAAAGACATTTTGTCTTCTGGAAACCAGGTGGAAATGTTTTTCAAAGGAGGGATAGGACTATAAAAAGAAGGGGCAGACATCTCAAGGCACCAATCTCTCTCTCTCTCTCTCTCTCTCTCTCTCTCTCTCTCTCTCTCTCTCTCTCTCTCTCTCTCTCTCTCTCTCTCTCTCTCTCTCTGTCCATTGATTCACTGCTTCTGAAGGGGAAAAGGAAGCAGCAATTGAACTGGGGGAGGGGTCCAGAGCTAAGAAGTTTGGTCAGTAAGACTGCTGAAAGCATGTGGTGAGGAAACTTTTGCTTTGAATTTCACATCATTTGTTAATGTAGGCACAAGTTGCATTCCAGCTTAATTTTTCTTGTAAACATCTCTGACTTCTATGACTCCTTATTGGCACTCACTTAAATTCTATCTTTGTAGTCAATACACTTTGTTTTATTGTTTTATCTAATCCAGTGTGTTTAAATAGAAGTGCCTGAGAAACTAAGTGGCATGAATGTTAGTGCTATTAAAGAAATAATGGACAGTGTAGCTTATGTTGTCCAGGAGAGGACTTGGCAGCACATGATGTAAATTTCTGGAGGGAAATCGAAGACTGGGGCCTGTTTTGGGGTCACCCTGCAGTATAACCAAGGGTGGTGAGATCCTGAATGTAACCCAACTATTCCTGGCCAGGTTGCAGTTACACACACAGGTTCAGGGTGTGATTTGCATGTGAGACAGTTGTTTGTGAGTGGCGCGGTGGAAACCACTTCAGCAAGGCATTGCAAAGTTGCAGGCAGGTATGACACAGCTGCTGATTAGTCTGCGTTGGACCCTGGTATGCCACAACCACCAACCTAGAAAATATCCCAGTAACACCACAGGTGTGGTGCTGACTGACAGGAATGTTTGATTGACGGGAAAGGGTGAAGTCACCACAGGGATGGGCCCATGCACTGATCCATGGCTGCAGATGTACAAGGCCATTATCGTCATCACCTCCCACCAAGGAGATCCATGTCAGGCCCAGTGATGACTCTACCCTTCTTCACTATGGGAGCAGAAATTATCGCCCATGGGTGTGCAGGCTTGGTTGGTATTATCTGTGCTCTGGGGCATGTTGGTGCCTCCTTCTCCTAAATGGTGCCAACCTGTGAGGCATTGCAGGGTTGATTGTATTAGGAGGAAAAAATTGATGATACAAGACAGCTATATTCTTTGGTATAATCCATGCGGTGCAGGGAGGGAGAGGTTACAAAGAATGTAAATAAAGTCCTGCTTCCTTGAACACCAGTAGAAACAACTAACAGCCAGCAATCTTTGTATTCAGGAACTCCCAACTTCGTTGCTCTAGGTCTGTGCCCAGGAATCACTATGCCCCTACTTCCTCTAGGATTCATGGTCATAATCCTTCTCCTTTGCTTCTGTGCCTCCTGTGACCCGGAGGTCCATGGGACAGTTCTCATTGAAAATGTCAATGTCAGGGCAGGATGCAAAAAGGAGGATATTCCCCTGTCATAAATATAAAGGGAAGGGTAAACCCCTTTGAAATCCCTCCTGGCCAGGGGAAAGCTCCTCTCACCTGTAAAGGGTTAAGAAGCTAAAGGTAACCTCGCTGCCCCACTGACAGACCTAACCAAAAAGAAACAGCCAAATGCTGTTCAGTGGACCGGAAAGTGTCAGAAGGCCTTTAACAAGCTTAAAGCGACACTCATGTCTGACCCTGTACTAAGGGCCCCAGACTTTGACAAACCATTCCTAGTAACCACAGATGCATCCGAGCGTGGTGTGGGAGCAGTTTTAATGCAGAAAGGACCTGATCAAGAATTCCACCCTGTAGTGTTTCTCAGCAAAAAACTGTCTGAGAGGGAAAGCAACTGGTCAGTCACTGAAAAAGAATGTTATGCCATTGTCTACGCTCTGCAAAAGCTACGCCCATATGTTTGGGGACGGCGTTTCCACCTGCAAACCGACCATGCTGCACTGAAGTGGCTTCACACCGTCAAGGAAACTAACAAAAAACTTCTTCGGTGGAGTTTAGCTCTCCAAGATTTTGATTTCGACATCCAACACATCTCAGGAGCTTCTAACAAAGTGGCTGATGCACTCTCCCGTGAAAGTTTCCCAGAGTCAACTGGTTAAAATCGTCCTTGAGATGTGGAAAATATTGTTAGTCTTTATGTACTTGGTAGTATATTTAGAGATGCATATGTCTTATTAACTCTGTTTTTCCTAGAGCTCCAGGAAGAAATCCCAGCCAGTGTTTCACCCTAGCTGAGATTTGGGGGGCGTGTCATAAATATAAAGGGAAGGGTAAACCCCTTTGAAATCCCTCCTGGCCAGGGGAAAGCTCCTCTCACCTGTAAAGGGTTAAGAAGCTAAAGGTAAGCTCGCTGGCACCTGATCAAAATGACCAATGAGGAGACAAGATACTTTCAAAAGCTGGGAGGAGGGAGAGAAACAAAGGGTCTGTGTCTGTCTGTAGTTGTTTTGGCCGGGGATAGACCAGGAATGGAGTCTTAGAACTTTTAGTAAGTAATCTAGCTAGGTATGTGTTAGATTATGATTTCTTTAAATGGCTGAGAAAAGAATTGTGCTGAATAGAATAACTATTTCTGTCTGTTTATCTTTTTTGTAACTTAAGGTTTTGCCTAGAGGGGTTCTCTATGTTTTTTGAATCTAATTACCCTGTAAAATATCTACCATCCTGATTTTACAGGGGGGATTTCTTTATTTCTATTTATTTCTATTTTTTATTAAAAGTCTTCTTGTAAAAAAACTGAATGCTTTTTCACTGTTCTCAGATCCAAGGGTTTGGGTCTGTGGTCACCCATGCAAATTGGTGAGGCTTTTTATCCAACATTTCCCAGGAAAGGGGGGGGGGGGTGCAAGTGTTGGGAGGATTGTGCATTGTTCTTAAGATCCAAGGGTCTGGGTCTGTAGTCACCTAGGCAAATTGGTGAGGCTTTTTACCAAACCTTGTCCAGGAAGTGGGGTGCAAGGTTTTGGGAAGTATTTTGGGGGGAAAGACGCGTCCAAACAGCTCTTCCCCAGTAACCAGTATTAGTTTGGTGGTGGTAGCGGCCAGTCCAAGGACAACGGGGGGAATATTTTGTACCTTGGGGAAGTTTTGACCTAAGCTGGTAAAGATAAGCTTAGGAGGTTTTTCATGCAGGTCCCCACATCTGTACCCTAGAGTTCAGAGTGGGGGAGGAACCTTGACATCCCCAAATTGGTGGTTAACATTCAAGATCTCTGCAGCATGTCTGCAGATGCTGCTACAAAATATCTTCGAGCAGGCCAGCTCCCTCCCAATTCTTTTGTTAATTTTATTTATTTCCTATAACTTATAGTTTGTGAAACAGAGTGTGACGTTGCACCCCATAATGCTTTATAGAAATATGCTTCTGCATGTAAACATGACACCACTGAATATGTTTTATGCCAGATATGCCTTGTAACGTATCCCTGCAAAGGTTATGATCTACTGGATATATTCATCCTATTTGCATGCATGTATCATTTTGTATTCAAAGTTATGAATATTGGCTTTGTACTTCTTTGATTTTAAGTAGCCTCAGTAAAGCAGTTGGTCAGCTTACTGAGAAAAGACTCTGAAAGTGCACAGTCAAGAAACACTTAAGCTAGCAATGATCTTTGAGAGACACCAATCCACATGTGAACTTTCCTGGGAATGTGGCCTCGTCCTGTAAGGAACTGAGTCATACATGGACATGTGACTTGCCCATGTGACTCCAAAACTCCATTTTAGAGCTGGATTCTACATAGGAGAGCAGAAGGGGTTTCCAACTCCAAGAGAGAGATAATCTAAGCCCCTGCTAAGCCCTCTCCATTTTGTCTTCAGCTGTCACAAAAGATAGCCCCTCCACCCCAAGGAGATGCCTGAAAGGAATTAGAGCAAAGGACAGTAACTACAGGGGAGTGAGTGATTGCTGGACCCAGACTAGGAGGAAGTCTTGACTGTAAAACAGGCATATTGCAACATCTTTGAGTGTGAGATTTACCTGCATTTAGGTTTTCTTTTTTTTACTGTATTAGGTGTACACTTGCGTGTTTTATTTTATTTTGTTTAGTAATTCATTTCTTTCTGTCTGTTATTACTTTGAACCACTTAAATGGTACTTTTTGTATTTAATAAAATCAAGTTTTACATATCTATTAACCCAGAGTATGTATTAGTTCTGGCTGGGGGGGGGGGTGGGAGGGGGCAAACAGCTGTGTGTATCTCTCAATCAGTGTTATAAAGGGCAAACAGTTTGTGAGTTTACCCTGAATAAGCTTTATAAAGAGTAAAATGGATTTATTTGGGGTTTGGACCCCATTGGGAGCTGGGTATCTGAGTGCTGGAGACAGAAGCATTACTTTAGCTGTTTTCACTTAAGCATGCAGCTTGTGGGGGGCGTGGTTCAGATTTACATCTGTGTTTGCAGCTGGCAAGTGTATCTGGCTTCAACAAGGTAAGGTACTGAAGTCCCAAGCTTGCAGGGAAAACAGGTTCAGAGGGAGACTCAGCACATTGGGTGGCAGTCCCAAAGGGTTTTCTGTGACTCAACCTGTCACAGTGGTGTAGTCGAGCAGGGTCTGTGCACAGTTGATTGCTTTGAGACACTGGTAGTGATTTTATGTGAGTTTTGGGTGTGGTGGGTGGAGAACAGACAAAGAGGTTACTAGTCTGTTATTTTCGAATTGCTTATTTCGGGTAAGGGAAATAGGGACCGAAAAATAAGCAAAATAAGTAAGATTGAAGATTAAAAGAAGCTAATGTAGCGCCTATCTTTTAAAAAAGGGAAGAAGGAGGAGCCAGGGAACTACAGGCCAGTCAGTCTCACCTTAGTCCCTGGAAAAATCATGGAGCAGGTCCTCAAGGAATCAATTCTGAAACACTTAGAGGAGAGGAAAGTGATCAGGAACAGTCAGCATGGATTCACCAAGGGCAAATCATGCCTGACTAATCTAATTGCCTTCTATGATGAGATAACTGGCTCTGTGGATGAGGGGAAAGTGGTGGATGTGTTGTTCCTTGACTTTAGCAAAGCTTTTGACAGTCTCCCACAGTATTCTTGCCAGCAAGTTAAAGAAGTATGGGCTGGATGAATGGACTATAAGGTGGATAGAAAGTTGGCTAGATTGTCGGGTTCAATGGGTAGTGATCAATGGCTCCATGTCTAGTTGGCAGCCGGTATCAAGTGGAGTGCCCCAAAAGTCAGTCCTGGGGCTGGTTTTGTTCAATATCTTCATAAATGATCTGGAGGATGGTGTGGATTGCACCTTCAGCAAGTTTGCAGGTTACACTAAAGTGGGAGGAGAGGTAGATATGCTGGAGGGTAGGGATAGGATACAGAGGGCCCTAGACAAATTAGAGGATTGGGCCAAAAGAAATCTGATGAGGTTCAACAGGGACAAGTGCATAGGATGGAAGAATCCCATGCACTGCTACAGACTAGGGACCGAGTGGCTAGGCAGCAGTTCTGCAGAAAAGGACCTAGGGATTACAGTGGACGAGAAGCTGGATAGGAGTCAACAGTGTGCCCTTGTTGCCAAGAAGGCCAATGGCATTTTGGGATGTATAAGTAGGGGCATTGCCAGCAATCGAGAGACGTGATTGTTCCCCTCTATTCGACATTGGTGAGGCCTCATCTGGAGTACTGGGTCCGGTTTTGGTCCCCACACTACAAGAAGTATGTGGAAAAATTGGAAAGAGTCCAGTGGAGGGTAACAAAAATGATTAGGGGTTTGGAACACATCACTTATGAGGAGAGGCTGAGGGAACTGGGATTGTTTAGTATGCGGAAGAGAAGAATGAGGGGGGATTTGATAGCTGCTTTCAACTACCTGAAAGGGGGTTCCAAAGATGATGGCTCTAGACTGTTCTCAGTGGTAGCAGATGACAGAAGAAGGAGTAATGGTCTCAAGTTGCAGTGGGGGAGGTTTAGGTTGGATATTATGGAAAATGTTTTCACTAGGAGGGTGGTGAAACACTGGAATGTGTTACCTAGGGTTAGGGTGGAATCTCCTTCTGTCAAGGTTCCTCCCCCACTCTGAACACTAGGGTTCAGATGTGGGGACCTGCATGAAAACCTCCTAAGCTTATCTTTACCAGCTTAGGTCAAAAACTTCCCCTAGGTACAAAATATTCCACCCTTTGTCCTTGGATTGGCCGCTACCACCACCAAACAAATACTGGTTACTGGGGAAGAGCTGTTTGGAAACGTCTTTCCCCCCAAAATACTTCCCAAAAGCTTGCACCCCACTTCCTGCACAAGATTTGGTAAAAAGCCTCACCAATTTGCCTAGGTGACTACAGACCCAGACCCTTGGATCTTAAGAACAATGAACAATGAAAAAGCATTCAGTTTTCTTACAAGAAGACTTTTAATAGAAATAGGAGTAAATAGAAGTAAAGAAATCCCCTCTGTAAAATCAGCGTGGTAGATACCTTACAGGGTAATTAGATTCAAAACATAGAGAATCCCTCTGGGCAAAACCTTAAGTTACAAAAAAGATAAACAGACAGAAATAGTTATTCTATTCAGCACAATTCTTTTCTCAGCCATTTAAAGAAATCATAATCTAACACATACCTAGCTAGATTACTTACTAACAGTTCTAAGACTCCATTCCTGGTCTATTCCTGGCAAAAGCAGCATATAGACAGACAGAGACCCTTTGTTTCTCTCCCTCCTCCCAGCTTTTGAAAGTATCTTGTCTCCTCATTGGTCATTTTGGTCAGGTGCCAGTGAGGTTACCTTTAGCTTCTTAACCCTTTACAGATGAGAGGAGTTTTCCTCTGGCCAGGAGGGATTTTAAAGGGGTTTACCCTTCCATTTATATTTATGACACCTTCCTTAGAAGTTTTTAAGGTCAGGCTTGACAAAGCCCTGGCTAGCATGATTTAGTTGGGGATTGGTACTACTTTGAGCAGGGGGTTGTACTAGATGACCTCCTGAGGTCCCTTCTAACCCTGATATTCTATGATTCTATGAATGGCTCACTGTCATTTAAATTAAAGGCTGAAGTGCTCTGAAACTGACTTGTTTGCACAAGATTTGGTGGTACCTCTTTGTTTTTCCTCACTTCACTTTCAATGAGTTGAGAAGGACGGAAGCAGTAGCTGCTCAGAACCCAGAAATCAGATTTAGAGATGAATCTTTCCCTGCTTGCTATCAACACCAACATTACCCTTAGTACATCTGTTGCTGCTTCCTTGGGTGGCAGAGGTTAAATTTGGCTTTGATGACTTTGAGATTTACTCGCTGGAGCATCTTTGCTCCCAGGACAACAGGTGTGCACAGCAAATGGAATTAATGTTGTTGCAATGTCTTTTCTTCTTGAAATTGAACAGAGAGGGACAGAACATCAGCTGGCCTGGATCACTGTCTCTCCCGTGAGATCTATTTAATATGATACAAACCTTAGATAAAAGTATTCCACTTTATTTGGTGGTCACCTCTCCAAATGTCTCTTTCAGTAATTTTCCAGCTTTGGGACACAAATGTGTGTAGAAATGGGTGAATTTCTTCTGGACTAATCATTTATTGTCAAAAACAATACCGTTTGGATTGACCTGAAACTCTTCACAAACGTGTCACAAATACTCCTAATAGCTTCGCCAAAAACAATGCTTGTGTGCGGGGGGACGGTTTAGGTGCCGGATGCAAGACAGCCACTGTAGGAGGCAGTTGTGGTCCTTCCCTTTGTAATTTTTAGCCCAATAGTTCATCTCTGAGGTGGGAGATCCAGGTTCAATTCCCCCTTCTGTCCAGGGCTGGGCAAAGCTCTGTGTGACACTGCACTCCATATGCTTTATGAAAATATGCTTATTAATATGACATCACTGGAATATGCTTTATGCTAAGTGCCCCATGTAACATATCATTATAAAACTTATAAACTACTAAGTGTGTTCATCCTATTTGTTTATGTGGATTATTTCTATTTCTGAGTTCGGAGAATAAGATATAAACTTGTATTACTGATTTAGACACATTAAGTGGAAGTCATTAAAGGTGCTTGAGAATCAATAGACTGTGGATGGCTCTGTTTACCTGCAAGTCTTCCTGTGTATTTGTGGGTCAAACCAGGAAGAATTTGATGGGTTGGATAACAGAAACCCCTTGGGGCTTCCAACTGATTTGCCAAGACTACTTCTTCCCCTGCTTTCCATGCAAGTTTCGGACTCCAGAACTCTGCCTGGTTGTGTCAGACACACTTGCTGGATACAAACACAGACCCAGGTTTGAACCATGTCCCCCAAACTGCAGGCTTGACTGAAAGCAGCTTAAGAAGTTTTCTTGTCTCTAACACTCAGTTGCCCAAATCCCAGTGGGGTCTAAACCCCAAGTAAATCCATTTTACCCTGTATAAAGCTTATACAGGGTAAACTCATAAATTGTTTGCCCTCAAAAACACTGTTTGAGAGATATGCACAGCTGTTTGCCACACCCCCCGGTATTAATAAATACTCTGGGTTAAATAATAAGTAAAAAGTGAATGTATTCAATACAGAAAGTAGGATTTAAGTGGTTCCAAGCAGTAACAGACAGGACAAAGTGAATTACCAAACAAAATAAAAAAGAACATGCAAGTCTTTGCCTAATACAGTAAGAAAACTGAATACAGATAAAACCTCACCCTCAGAGGTATTCCAGTAAGCTTTCTTTTACAGACTAGTCTCCTTCTAGTCTGGGCTCAGCAATCACTCACACCCCCTTTAGTTACTGACCTTTGCCTAGTTTCTTTCAGGTAGCCTCTTCACCCCCATAGGATATGTCTTGAGCCAGCTGAAGACAAAATGGAGGGTTCCCCAAGGGTTTAAATAGACTTTCTCTTGTGGGTGGACACCCCTCCCCCACTCTGTGTAGAATTCCAGCTCCAAGATGGAGTTGTGGAGTCACGTGGGCAAGTCACATGTCCATGCATGATTCAGTTCCTTACCAGCCAAACCGTATTCCGGGGAAAGCTCAGATGTGGATTGGTGTCTCCATGTTCATTGTTGGTTTAAGTGTTTCTTGACTGGGCACTTACTGAGGATAATCTTTTCTCAGGAAGCTGACCAACTGCTTCACTAAGGCTATTTCAAATTAGAAAAGTACATAGCCAATATTCATAACTTTGAATACAAAAATGATACATGCATACAAATAGGAGGAATGTATTCCGTATTCAGAACCATTGCAGAAATATGTTACATGGCATATGTAGAATAAAACATATTCCAGTCATGTCATATTTACATTCATAAGCATATTTCCATAAAGCTTTATGCGATGCAACATCATGTCACCTGATACTGAAATCCATCTTGAAGCTGGTACTTCTCCTGAGTAGGGTAGAATTTGAAACAAAGGTTTTCTGCCTTAGGGATGTTCTATCTAAGTGTGGAAGGCAAACAATGAGTGTCTTCAGCTGGCTTAAGAGACGGCCTCCTCACCCCACAGAGATACCTGCAAGCACCTGGATACAAAAGGACTGTAACCACAGGGGTGGGTGAGAACAGGCAAGACCCTCGTCAGAAAAGGCATCTGACCTGAGAAGGATTTTACCTGAAGTAACAACTTGGGTGAGAAGTTAACATTTGTAACTGATTTCTGAGTTTATTAAGAGTAGCCTTGCTCATTTTACTTTGTGATTTCTTTTATTCTATCTGTTATGACTTAAACTCACTTTAATCCATCTTATTATACTTAATAAAATCACTTTTGTTTATTTATAAACTCAGTGTAAGTATTTGTTACCGGGGAGGGGGGCAAACAGCTGTGCATATCTCTCTTGCAGTGATATAGAAGGCAAACATTTATCATTTTACCCTGTATAAGCTTTATACAGAGTAAAACAGATTTGTTTGGGGATTAGATACCATGGGAACTGGGCGTCTCCATGCCGGAAACGGGTAACCGGCTGAGCTAGTTTCAGTCTAGATCTGCAGATTTGGCGGTGTGGCCCAGACCTTGGTCTGTGTTGCAGCAGGCTAGCATGTCTGGCTCAATAAGGCAGGGTTGTGTAGGCCCAGGGTGGCGGGAAAACAGGATCAGAGGTAATTTCAGCACATAAGGTGCCAGTCCCAATGGGGGTCTCTGTGACCAAACCTTTCAAAGTTGTTCTACTGTGCATAACTAATTAAATAACCATTGGAACAGAGACATAAAGTTGAGCATCTCACCCTCTAGGTGAATGCCCCTAAGCCACCAACCTACAGAATCATTCTCTCTTTCTGGACCTGTGATTCTTCCCACGTTTTGTCCACTGATCTCTGTTGGGGCCTGCAGACCTTCTTGAAATACAAACAAATTAACAGTAATAACAATACAATAATGAACAATACTACCATGAGCTTTGTGAATTACATTGCAATGGGTTGGGAATTGAATTCACCTGTTTCCACTCCCCACAATTAAACCAATACAGAGTTAATCAGATTCAAGAATTCGTTAGGAGTTTATTCATTGCTTTCCTCAAGGCATCCTTTACCTCTGTGTTCCTCAGGCTGTAGATGAGGGGGTTCAACATGGGGATCACCAGCGTGTAAAACACTGAGGTCATTTTGTCTGTGTCCATGGAATAGCTGGAGGTGGGACGTAAGTGCATGAAGAGGAGGGTGCCAAAATAAAGGGCAACAGCCGTTAAGTGGAAAGTGCAGGTGGAGAAGGCTTTGTGCCGGCCCTTAGCAGAGTGGATCTGCAGGATGGTGGAAGTGATATAGACATAAGAGAGGAGGATTGTCACAAGGCTGCTCACCACAATGCAGCATATGAAGACAAACGTCACAATCTCATTGATGCGGGTGTCAGAGCAGGAGAGAACTAACAGCGGGGGGATGTCACAGAAGAAATGATTGATGATGTTGGAGCTGCAGGATGACAGCCGAAATGTACAACACGTGTGTATCATTGAATCCACCAACCCCACAATGTACACACCAACCACAAGCTGTTTACAAAGCTGCCTGGACATGGTGACCGTATAGAGCAGTGGGTTACAGATGGCCACATAACGGTCATATGCCATCACAGCCAGCAGGAGGCACTCAACATCTGCAAAAACGATAGAGAGATACATTTGCACAGCGCAGGCAGTGTAAGAAATGCTTTTCCTCTTGGCAAAGAAATTCAGCAGCATCTTAGGGGAAATTACTGAGGAATAGCAGAGGTCACAGAAAGACAAATTACTGAGGAAAAAATACATGGGGGTGTGGAGTTGGGGATCAATCGTGATTAACAAGATCATCCCCCCATTCCCCACCAGGGTGATACCATAAATCAGTAGGAACACCACAAACAGGGGAACCTGCAGCTCTGGACGATCTGTCAGTCCTGAGAGAATGAACTCAGTCACCTCCGAGTGATTTCCCTTCTCCATCTCCGCTGAACAGAGATCAGGTTGCTACAGAGATGTGGGCAGGTGGATGGTGCAGAAAACCTGTCCCTTCTCTGTAATGAGGTAAGAGAAGATAAATGGAGATCAGTTTCTTAATTTACATCAGTACGAACTCTGGGAAGGGCTTAGTCCACAGAGCCAGATGTTCACAGCTGGTCATTCCAGGTGTTCGATAAAATGCACACGCTGTGCAAATACAATGACACGCAGGTTAATCATGCCCCCCACACAAACACTCCTGTTCACTAATCCAAACAGAAAAGAGTAACTTGTGACTGTGCTGCGAGAGAATCAGTCTGAAAGGATTATTCCTTAACTAAAGAAGGGGTGAGAGTAAAGGAATGTCAGTCTTTCCACACTCTGTGGTAAAGTTGCTCACTGTGCTGATTAAGCTGTTTGGCATTTACTGGAGCCTGTATGAAAACCTAGAGACATCATGGGAAGCCCAGGCTTCATTGACTAGGTAAGTGCCTATTTTTTCCAATCCAGGAGGTCGCTCCTTTAGCTGAAGGGGTAGGAGTTGGAGCTGAGGCTTTAAGTGCTGGAGGTCTGGAATTCAATCCCTGCTGATCCCTGTGGTGTCTGCGTGCGTGCGTGTGACTGTAATTCAGGACAATAGCACGTACCTGCTGAGAAGAGAAATGGTGGTGTTTCCCCATTGATAGAAACTGCCAGATTGGAGCATTCAGGAAGTTTTATACTGAGATGTGTGATCTATGCGATATGATTCCTGAAGCCCCTGGGAATACCTGAGCTCAGAGAGACACAACACCTAATTAATGCATTCAGTGAACCAAAGCCACCCTCGGTGTAACTGGTGCCCCGGGGATTAATTTGACCTACTCTTTTTTACTGTGTAATTCAATGATGCAATTTCTACCAGAGTCACAGAGTATGAGGTTTGGGGTATATTTCATTCTGCTGTTTTCAGTGCAAGCTGGGTACTGCGTGGAGCTGATGCACAAAGCGTGTTTTTTTGTTTTTTTGTTTTTGAGGGGGGAGACCAAAATCTTTTCTCTAAAAACATAATTTTTCAGCTCAGAAATACCACGGGGGTGCCTCTTATATCACACACCACCAATCTCTTCCATGGGCCAGGATCCCAAGGCTGGACTACGTCTCCCATGATGCAGAATGGTCTCTCCTCTTGCTGAACTGCCCTACAACATCACCAGAGTTCCACAGGCATGGTTTAGGGAGGAGGGCAGTTTGGCTTTTTTGATGGAAAGCTGATCATTTCCAGGGAAAAGATAATTTAATGGAAAAAACAGTTGAATGGAAAATCCAATTTCCCATCAAAAACACTTTTCAAGAAAAAAATTCAACTAGTCTTAGCAAGAAATTTGGAATCAAAGGACCAGAAAATTTGATACAGGTGGAACATACTAATTCTTTGCTGCCATACCTGATATCTTCAGAGCCATTCCTGGTTTCAGAGTAACCTTTTCCTGGCCCCAGGAGGTGGAATGTAAAACCTGTAAAATGTTTAAGAGTACTTCAGATTATCTAGCTGTTTATAGGATGCCAATCACCATGGTATCCTATGTCCTTCCACTGCTAGTTTACTCCCCAAAGTAGGAAAGGTAGGTTCACTCATTTTGCTTGATGGAGACAACATCGTGACCAGAGGAGATCAGGGGGAGGACAGAGCATGCTGTGGACTTCTGCAGTTCACAAAATTATCCCTCTTGCATGTAAATTATCTGCACACAGAGCTCAGTTGTAAGATGCTAAATAAATCTGTGAGTCAACTAGAAATAGTCATGCTGTCATCATAAATATTAGTAGAATATTGTTGATAATGTATGTAAAGTTTTAAGATTACACTGTATTGTGTTATTAATACATGTTCCAAACTGAGGCTGGCAAACTGCTCTGTCTTAAACAAAGAAATGTGTGTTCTACCTAATTTTGTATCTAAACAGGTGAGGTAAAAGCAACAGGGAACATCCTTCTACATAGACATTTTGTCTTCTAGTAACCAGGTGGAAATGTTTCTCAAAGGGGGAATAGTACTCTAAAAAGAAGGGGCAGACGTCCCAGGACACTGTGCTCTCTCTCACTCTCATTCACTCTCTCTCTCTCTCTGCCCATTGATTCACTACATCTGAAGGGATAAAGGAAGCAGCCATTGGACTGGGGGATGGGTCCTAACCTAAGATGTTTGGTCAGTAAGACTGCTGGAAGCATGTGGTTAGGAAACTTTTGCTTTGAATTTTACATCATTAATTTAGGCACAAGTTGCATTCTAGCTTTATTTTTCTTGAAACCATCTCTGACTTCTATGCCTCCTTATTTCCACTCACTGAAAATCTTTGTAGTCAATAAACTTTGTTTCATTATTTTATCTGACTCAGTGTGTTTAAATAGAAGTGTCTGAGAAGCTAGGTTGCAGGCATGTTAGTGCTATTAAAGAAATAATGGACAATGTAACTTGTAATGCCCAGGAGAGGACTGGGCAGCACAGGACATACATATCTGGAAGGAAATCGAAGACTGGGGAGTGTGTTGGGGTCCCCCTGCAGTATAACTGAGGGTGGTGAGAGCCTGAGTGTAACTCAACTCTTCCTGGGCAGGCTGCAGTTACACACACATGCTCAGGGTGCAATTTGCATGTGAGATGGTTGTTTGTGAGTATCCCAGGTGGAAGCCACTTCAGCAAGGCATTGCAAGGTTGCAGGCAGCTCTGACACAGCTGCTGATTAGTAGGAGTTGGACCCTGGTATGTCACAGCCACCAACCTAGAAAATATGAAAGTAACACTAGAGGTGTGGTGCTGACTGACAATAGTGTTCAATTGACATGAAAGGGTGAGGTTCCCCCAAGGGATGGGTCCATCCATAGCTGCAGATTCACAAGGCCATTATGGTCATCACCTCCCCTCAAGGAGATCCCTGGAAGACCCAGTGTTGACACTTCCCTTCTTTACTATGGAAGCAGAAATTATCCCCCATGGGTGTGCAGGCTTGGCTGGTATTATCAGTGCTCCAGGGCATGTTGGTGCCCCCTTCTCCTAAGAGGTGTCAACCTGGCAGGTATTGCAGGGTTCATTATATTAGGAGGAAAGATTGATGATACAAGTCAGCTAAATTCTTTGGTATAATCGGTGGGGGAGGGGTTATAAAGAATGGACACAAAGTCCTGCTTCCTGAAAACGTGTAGAAACAACCAACAGCCAGCAATCTCTGAATTCAGAAACTCCCAAATCTGTCACTCCAGGTCGGTGCCCAGGAAACACTATGCCCTTACTTCCTCTAGGAACATGTAACTCCTTCTCCTGGCTTCTCTGCCTCCTGTGACCTGGAGGTGCCTGAGGCAGTCCTCACTGAAAATGTCAATGTCAGGCCAGGCTTCAAAAAGGAGGATATTCCCCAAACTAGTGTTTAACACAGATCTCTTCACCATCTCTGCAGATCCTGCTAAAAAATATCTCCGAGCAGGGCAGCTCCCTCCAAATTCTTTTGTTAGTTTTATTTATTTCCCATAAGTTATAGTCCATGAAACAGAGTGTGAAGTTGTATCCCATAATGCTTTATAGAAATATGCTCATGAATGTAAATATGACATAACTGGAATATGTTTTATGCGAGATATGCCACGTAACATATCTCTTCAAAGGTTATAATCTACTGGATATATTCATCCTATTTCCACGCATGTATCAATTTTGTATTCAAAGTTATGAATATTGGTTGTGTACTTATTTGATTTTAAGTAGCGTCAGTGAAGCAGTTGGTCAGCTTCTTGAGAAAAGAGTATTCTCTGTAAGTGCACAACCAAGAAACACTTACGTTAAAAGTGAACTTTGAGAGAAGCCAATCCACATCTGAGTTTTTCTGGGAATGTGGCATCGGCCTGTAAGGAACTGAGTCATGCATGGACATGTGACTTTCCCATGTGACTCCAAAACTCCATCTTGGAGCTGGATTCTGCATAGGAGAGGGGATGGGGTTTCCGCCCAAGAGAGAGAATATATAACACCCTGGGGAAACCCCTCCATTTTTTCTTCATCTGGCACAAAAGATAGCCCCTCCACCCCAAAGAGATGCCTGAAAGAAACTGGAGCAAAGGACAGTAACTACAGGGGTGTGAGTGATTACTGGACCCAGACTAGGAGGAAGTCTAGTCTGTAAAAGAGACTTATTGGAACATCTCTGAGAGTGAGATTTACCTGCATTTAGTTTTTAGTGTATTAGGCTAAGACTTGCGTGTTTTATTTTGTTTTGTTTGGTAATTCACTTCGTTCTGTCTGTTATTACTTGGAACCACTTAAATTCTACTTTCTGTATTTAATAAAATCACCTTTTACTCATTAATTAACCCAGAGTATGTATTAATACCTGGGGGGGGGACATACTGTTGTGCATATCTCTTTATCAGTGTAATAGAGGGCAAACAATTTGTGAGTTTACACTGTATAAGCTGTATAGAGAGTAAAATGTATTTCTTTGGGCTTGGACCCCATTGGGAGTTGGGTATCTGAGTATTAGAGACAGGAACATTTCTTGAGCTGTTTTCAGTGAAGCCTGCAGCTTGTGGGGGATGTGGTTCAGACTTGGCTCTGTGTTTGCAACAGGAAAGCATGTGTGGCTCAAACAAGATAAGATACTTAAGTTCCAAGCTGGCAGGGAAAACAGGATCAGGGGTAGTCTCGGCATCTCCAGAGGCAGTTCTAAAGGGGTTTCTCTCATCCAACCCGTCACACAGAGTTTCGGAATAAAACTGCAAAACAATGTGGGAGGATAGGACAAGAACCGATGGACTTCACTTCCAGCAAGGGCGGTTTAGGGTGGACAATAGAAAAGAAAACCCAGCAGTGAGGGAGGAATACTGGAAGTACTGGAATCATGTGCCCAGGAAGGTTGTGGAATCTCCATCATTGGAGACTTTTAAGACCATTTTAAACAAACACCTGTCAAGGATGGTCTAGATAATACTTAGAAATGCCATGAGTGCAGGGGAGGGGACAGGATGACCTCTCGAGGTCCCTTCCAGTCCTATTATTCTATGATCTCACAAAGAGCCCTGCACTGGGAGGAGGGCGGACATCAGCCTGAGCACTGGCAGGCCAAGGGACACACATCTGCCTCCACTTGACATTGAGCTCCACTGTACCCCCCACCACATGCACACTCATAGTGCCCACTGAACACCAAACACACAGAGTGCCCACTACACACAAAACACACAGACACACAGTGCCCACTGCATACACAGAGCCTGACACTAAGCTCAATCAAAATGCAGAATAATCTCTACTGGGAAGCTGGGACAGCTGCAATATTTTCAGCAAGCCTGACCAAAAAGAACCAAACGGGATTCTGCTGCCTGGCAAGGAGACAGGACTAGATTTCCCAACTGGTCTTTTCCATCTTTAGCTTCTCTGAGCCCTGGTTTATGCTTAAAAATTAGATCAGCAGAGCTCCATCACACGGGGAAACTTTTCACACCCTGTGCGAGGCAGTTAGCTTGTACTAACCCTCAGTATAATTCTTCCATTGACTTAGCTGCTGCCTCTCGGAGACCTGGATTAACTACATCGATGGAAAAACCCTTCCATCAATGTGGAAAGCAACTACACTATGACACTGATGTACACAATAGCTGAATTAATGTCATGGCCTTAGTATAGACATTTCCTGAATCGATGGGGGAGTTTTCCGCCTTCCTATTAAAGACATTTTTTCTCCTTTTCCTGTCTCTCTTCTCCCTCCCTTGGTAAAGCTCTTTCCTTCTTTTGATAGGTAAATATGTTCAGAAAAGTTGACATTTCTCCTCTCTGGATAATTCCTTCCTTCCTCGCCCATGAATGGCTCACTGTCATTTCAGTTAAAGGCTGAAGTGCTCTGAAACTCACTTGTTTGCCCATGACTTGGTGGTACCTTTTTGTTTTTCTTCCCTTCACTTACAATGAGTTGAGAAGGACAGAAGCAGTACTTGCTCAGAACCCTAAAATTAGACATAGAGTTGAATCTTTCCCTCTTTGATAACCACACCAATGTTACCCTTTACACCTCTGGAACTGCTTCCTTGGGTGGCAGAGGTTAAATTTGGCTGTGATGATGTTGAGATTTACTCCCTGCACGATCTTTGCTCCCAGGACAACAGGTGTGCACAGCACATGCAATGAAAGTTGTTGCCGTGTCTTTCCTTGCGGAAATGGAAAACAGAGGACCAGAGCATCAGCTGGTCTGGATTGCTGTCTCTCCTGTGAGGTCTTTTTTATATGATGCAGTCAACTCAGTTTTGTATTCCACTTTACTTAAAGAGACATTTGGAGTGGTGACCAACAAATAATTTTCCAGCGTTGGGACACATAGGTGTCCAGAAATGGGTGAATTTCTTCTGGACTAATAATTTATTGTCAAAACCAATACCGTTTGGACTGACCTGAGACTACTCAGAAATGTGTTACAAATACTCCTAATAACTTTGTCCTAAAACAATGCGTGTATACAGGGGGAGTATTTAGGTGCCGGTCGCAACGCATCCACAGTAGGAAGCGGCGGTGGTCCTTCCCAATGTAATTTTTAGCCTAATAGTTGGGGTGTTTACCTATGAGGTGGGAGATGCAGGTTCAATTCCCCCTTCTGTCCAGTAGTGGGCAAAGCTCTGTGTGACATTGCACTCCATATGCTTTACGAAAATATTCTTCTGAATATGACATAACTGGAATATGCTTTATGCTAAGTGCCCCATGTAACATATCATTATAAAGCTTATAATCTACTAAATGTGTTCAACCTATTTATTTACAAGGATTATTTCACTGTCTGGAGTTAGGAGAATAAGGTATAAACTTCTATTACTTATGTAGACATATTAAGTGCAGACCGTTAAAGGTGCTTCAGAATCAATGAACTGTGAATGGCTCTGTTTACCTGCAAGCCTTCCAGTGTACCCGTGGGCCAACCCAGGAAGAATGGATATTGGGGTTTTACAGTGACATGTGACCATGTCACCTCATACTGAAATCCATCTTGAAGCTGGTACTTTTACAGAAGGGGGTTGAATTTGAAACAAAGGTTTTCCATCTTAGGGAAGTTCTATATAAAGTGGGAAAGGCAAATAATGCGTGTCTTCAGCTGGCTTAAGAGACAGCCTCCCCACCCCACAGAGATACCTGCAAGCACCTGGAAACAAAAGGACTGTAACCACAGGGGTGGATGAGAACAGGCTGGACCCAGGTCAGAAAAGGTATCCAATCTTAGAAAGATTTTAACTGAAGTAACAACTGGGGTTAGAAGTTAACATTTGTAACTGATTTCTGAGTGAATTAAGCTTAGCCTTGCATGTTTTGTTTTATTTTGCTTTGTGGACTTACTTTTTCTGTCTGTTACTACTTAAAACCACTTAAATCCAACTTTTCATACATAATAAAATCACTTTTGTTTATTTCTAAACTCAGTGTAAGTAATTGTTACCTTGGGGTGGCAAACAGCTGTGCATCTCTCACTTACAGTGATATAGAGGGCGAACATTTATCATTTTACCATGTATAAGCTGTATACAGAGTAAAACAGATTTATTTGCTGTTTAGATCCTGCTTAGCTGGTTTCAGTCCAGATCTGCAGCTTTGGGAGTGTGCCCAGACCCTGGGTCTGTGTTGCAGTAGGCTAGCATGTCTTACTCAACAATACAAGGTTCTGGAAGCCCATGCAGTTAGGGAAAATGGGCTCAGAGGTAATTTCAGCACATCAGGTGACAGTCCCAAATGAGGGTCTCTGTGACCAAACCCATCACACTATGCACTTGGGTTTCCTGCATTTCCAGAAAGCATCCCAGCCACTGAGTGATGTGCTCTTCCAGTCTGGGTTGCACTCAATCTTTGTTCTACTCTGGTTAACTAATAAAATAACCATTGGAACATAGACGTGAAGTTGAGCATCTCACTCTAGAGGTGGGTGCCCCTAGCCACCAACCCACAGAATCATTCTCTCTTTCTGGCCCTGTGATTCTTCCCGTGTTTTGTGCAATGATCTCATTTGGGACCTGCAGACCCTGTTGGAATACAAACCAATTAATAATAATAACAATACAATAATGAAAAATGCTACCACAGGCGCTGCGAAATTACATTGCAATGGGCTGGGAATTGAATTCACCTGTTTCCACTCCCCATCACTAAACCAGTAAAGGGTTAAACATTTCAAGAATTGGTTAGGAGTTTATTCATTGCTTTCCTCAAAGCGTCCTTCACCTCCGTGTTCCTCAGGCTGTAGATGAGGGGGTTCAACATGGGGATCCCCAGCGTGTAAACCACAGAGGCCACTTTGTCTGTGTCCATGGAATAGCTGGACGTGGGACGTAAATACACGAAGATGACGGTTCCAAAAAGCAGGACCACAGCGGTCAAGTGGAAAGTGCAGGTGGAGAAGGCTTTGCGCTGGCCCTCAGCAGAGCGGATCTGCAGGATGGTGGAGATGATATACACATAGGAGAGGAGGACAGTCACAAAGCTGCTCCCTGTAATGCAACACATGAAAGCAAACATCACAGTCTCATTGATGCTGGTGTCAGAGCAGGAGAGCACTAACAGCGGGGGGATGTCACAGAAGAAATGATTGATGATGTTGGAGCTGCAGAATGACAGCCGAAATGTAAAACATGTGTGTATCATTGAATCCACAAACCCCACAGCATACACCCCAGCCACCAGCTCTTTACAAAGCTGCCTGGACATAGTGACCGTATAGAGCAGCGGGTTACAGATGGCCACATAACGGTCATACGCCATCACAGCCAGCAAGAGGCAACCAACATCTGCAAAAGCGACAAAGAGATACATTTGCACAGCGCAGGCCGTGTAAGAAATGCTTTTCCTCTCGGCTAAGAAATTCAGCAGCATCTTCGGGAAAATTACTGAGGAATAGCAGAGGTCACAGAAAGACAAATTCCTGAGGAAAAAGTACATGGGGGTGTGGAGTCGGGGATCAATCATGATTAACAAGATCATCCCCCCATTCCCCACCAGGGTGATACCATAAATCAGTAGGAACACCACAAACAGGGGAACCTGCAGCTCTGGACGATCTGTCAGTCCTGAGAGAATGAACTCAGTCACCTCCGAGTGATTTCCCTTTTCCATCTCCTCTGAACAGAGATCAGGCTGCTACAGAGATGTGGGCAGGTGGATGGTGTGGAAAACCTGTCCCTTCTCTGTAATCAAGTAAGTGAAGATAAATGGAGATCAGTTTCCTCATGGACATCAGTACCTGCTCCGGGACGGGCTTAGTCCACATAGTCAGATGTACACAGCTTGTAATTCCAGGTGTTCGATAAAATGCACAAGCTGTGCAAATACAATGACACGCAGGTTAATCATTCCCCCCACACAAACACTCCTGTTCACTAATATGAACAGAAAACAGTAACTTGTGACTGTGCTGTGAGAGAATCAGCTGAAGGGATTATTCCTTAACTAAAGAAGGGGTGAGAGTAAAGGAATGTCAATCTTTCCACTCTCTGTGGTAAATTTGCTCACTGTGATGATTAAGCTTTTTGGCATTTACAGGAGCCTGTATGAAAACCCAGAGACATAATGGGAAGCCCTGGCTTCATTGACTATGTAATTGCCTATTTTTTCCCACCCAGGAGGTCGCTCCTTTAGCTGAAGCTGTAGGAGTTGGGGCTGAGGCATTAAGTGCTGGAGGTCTGGAATTCAATACCTGCTGATCCCCATGGTGTCTGCCTATGTGCGTGTGACTGTAATTCCGGACAATAGCACATACCTGGTGAGAAGAGAGAGAGAGATGTGGTGACATTTCCCCATCGATAGAAACTGCCAGTTTGGAGGATTTGGAAAGTTTTATAGTGAGATTTGCGATCTTTGGGACATGATCCCTGAAGCAATGGGAATACCTGAGCTGAGAGAGACAAAACACCTAATTAATGTGCACAGTGAACCCAAGCCACCGTTGGTGTAACTCATGTCCTGGGGATTAATTTGGTTCACTGTTTTCTACTGTGTTATTAAATGATGCAATTTCTACCAGAGTTACAGAATATGAGGTTAGAGGTATATTTCATCATGCTGTTTTCAGTGCAAGCCGAAGGGCTTCATAGAGCTGATCCACAAAGGGGATTTTTTTGTGGAGACTGAAAGCTTTTGGCTGAAAACTTAACATTTCGGCTTGGAAATACCACTGGGGTGCATCAGATACCACACACCACCAATCTCTTCCATGGACCAGGCTCCAAGGCTGGACTCCATCCCCCATGATGCATGATGGTCTTTCCCCTTTCTGAACTGCCCTGGAACATCACCAGAGTCCCACAGCCCATCAGAAAAACTGCTCAAGAAAAATTTTCAACCAACCTTAGCAACAGGTCTGGAATCAAAGGAACAGGCAGTTAGATACAGCTGAAACATACTAATTGTTTCAGAATCACCTCATTGTCCCGACCCCAATAGATGAAATGTAAAACCTGTAAGACATGTTAGAGTACTACAGATTATCTATCTTTCTATCTATCCATCCATCCATAGGACGCCAATCACCATGGTATTCTAAGTCCTTCCCTTGCCAGGTTACTCCTCAAAGTAGGAAGGATAGGTTCAAGCATCGTTCTTGATGTAGACCACAGGATGACCAGAGGAGCTTAGGAGGAGACCACAGCCATCTGCCCTCCATTGTGAATTTGGTGTTTCTATGTTCCCTCTACTGTTTTCCATCCATGTGCAGACTGAATATTGTTATGTGCAGCACCAATATCGAGGTCATTTATTGTGCATACTACACCGAGATAGAATATATATTTTTAAAAGTTCCTAGGTATGGAAGGAGAAGAGAGAATATTAAAACAATGGATAATGAACAAGAAAATTGTTAATTAAGATGCTTAAGATGCTTATTTAATATGAAATCAAATAAAAAGAAAAATAACACTGCCCTTGGAGTACATGTATTTTATCATCCTTTTCTAAGAACTCAAGCTAGTAAACACAGCAAAATGTGGTGTACTGACAACAGCTATACAAATAAAACAAAGTCATCATGTTCATTAAGTGAAAGCATAAAAAATATGCCCCAGAGGCCCCATTAAATAACCTACTCCTACCACAGACCACTAAATCTTCAGGGAAAGCTGCTCTCGCAGAATGAAGCGTCTGCCAAAACACTAGCATGCTATGGACTTCTGCAGATCACAAAACTATCCCCCTTGTATGCATATTATCTGCACACAGAGTTCAGCTTTAAGATGCTAAATAAATGTATGAGTCAACTAGAAATGCTCTCACCACAAATAGTAATACAATATTTGCTGATATTGGAAAGGAGAGTATAAGGCATTCACTCGGGATTATACAATGTCTCTGGAATGTCAACTCTTCCTTTGATTAATACTTCACACACATAGAACAGTAAAAATAAGTAATAAAGTGACACAGATAGGAAAACAGAGCCACACACAAAGAAGTGACAACACTGAAAATATGAAGGGAAGTAAAACATCAAGTGGTTGGTGATGGGTATTTTAAATGCATGTTTAGGACCCACTCAATGCAAGTGCAACAGAGCCCTGTAGAAACAGGCAAAGTTCTCCCGCTTTCACATTGTGTGTGTCACCAACTCAAAAACTCAGAGTAGACTGACTCATTATATTTTTACTTGCCCTGCAGGGCATTAATACATGGCTTTGAAGTAGGGATCTCTCTGCAAACTCCAAAGAGCTTGCAAATAAGGTCTTTATCCTACCCAACACCTAGCATCCCCACCAAACCTAGTGCTGCTTGCTACTTATGAGTCAAAGGGAGTACTCTGAAGAGCCAAAACTACACCAGATAGCAAAGATCTGGCCTTAATGGTTTCCAATACCTCTCCCCAAACAAATGCTAAAACTTAATGGAAATCTGGACATTTGTTTGGGGAGAGCTGTCTCTCTCCTGCACCGTGGCAGTCACCTGGCTGGGACGGAGTGGGGTATCTCCCCCGCCGCAGCAGCCACCAAGCTGGGGCTGAGAAGGAGGGCCATCTCTCCCCAGCAGCTGCAGCCCTGGAGCTGGAGAGAGTCACATCTCTTTCCAGCTGGCACAGCCATGCACGTCCCAATTTCCCCTAACGCCCTATCTCACCCAAATTCTCCCTCACCTACTCCCTATTCCTCCCAAGGCTACCAACTCATCTTATGCATGCATCCTCTCCAGGGTCAAGGTGCATGGCCCTTCACTCCCTCATGCATGGTCACCCAGGCACACACCTTAGAGGGAACTATGGAAAGGACCCTTCTGAATGGAATCACTATTATAAAAATGGCATGTTGGATGATGGCGGTGCAGGTTTTGACAGATGAGAGGAAGAGATTGATTTTTATGGTTTCACACGCAAAGAGTAGCCTTCACCTTTCTAGGCAAATGCCTTTTATTTCACAGGGAAAGAGCAATTCGAGAATGAAAAATAGTAAACTCCCTGTGAAAGAGGGGACAATTTAATTTCTATGCCCTTCCATGCTGGGATCTCTTCAATGCATGGCCAGGGATTTCATCTTGTGAAATGACCCAGTTGTAACACTAACAGCTCCTATACATTGCATATATCCATTCTCTTCCTACAGGTCTCAGGGCTTGTTTTTTCTGAAATAGAGATGAGCCCTTCCTGCTCAATCTCCTGCATGGAGATGTTCCTAGTGGCAGCCTCTTATCCCTGCACAGCAAGCTGGTGAAGCTAGGGAAGATAGAATGTGCATACTCCCCTGCCTTATAGTGACATCACACAGGCAGAGAGGGCATCATTAGACCTTCTACATTCCTCAACTTGTCCCTAACAAAGATGCTCACGGCTTGTCTGTACTGTGCCTAGGTTTGCTGGATATGGATAGACTTGCTTAAAGAGGTAATCATAACATGGACACTACCCATTAGACCACATCCCCTGCTGGTGTAAATGGATGCCTCTCCCTGGGAGTCATTGGGCCTGTCATAAACATAAAGGGAAGGGTAAACACCTTTAAAATCCCTCCTGGACAGAGGAAAAACCCTTTCACCTGTAAAGGGTTAAGAAGCTAGGATAACCTTGCTGGCACCTGACCACAATGACCAATGAGGGGACAAGATACTTTCAAAGCTGGAGGGGGGGAGAAACAAAGGGTCTGTGTCTGTCTGTGTGATGCTTTTGCCGGGGACAGAACAGGAATGGAGCCTTAGAACTTAGCAAGTAATATCGCTAGATAGGTGTTAGATTATGATTTCTTTAAATGGCTGAGAAAATAAGCTGTGCTGAATGGAATGGATATTCATGTTTTTGTGTCTTTTTGTAACTTAAGATTTTGCCTAGAGGGATTCTCTATGTTTTGAATCTAATTACCCTGTAAGGTATTTACCATCTTGATTTTACAAAGGTGATTCTTTTTTACTTTTTCTTCTATTAAAATTCTTCTTTTAAGAAACTGAATGTTTTTTTTTCATTGTTCTTAAGATCCAAGGGTTTGGGTCTGTGTTCACCTATGCAAATTGGTGAGGATTTTTACCAAACCTTCCCCAGGAAGGGGGGTGCAAGGTTTTGGTGAAGATTTTGGGGGGAAAGATGTTTCCAAATAGGCTCTTTCCTAATAAAATAAACCCAGTTAGACATTTCATGGTGACAGCGAAAGTCCAAGGGCAAAAGGTAAAATAGTTTGTACCTTGGGGAAGTTTTAACCTAAGCTGGTAAAAGTAAGCTTAGGAGGTTTTCATGCAGGTCCCCACATCTGTATCCTCGAGTTCAGAGTGGGGAAGGAACCTTGACACGGCCAGATTCACAGCTGGTGTAAATCAGCAGAGCTCCATTGAAACCAAAGGGCCAGATCTTCAAATGGTGTTTATCTGAGCATGTTTTGAATTGTGAATGGGACAACATACCAAGACACAATCACTTGACATCTTTAAATCAAGACTGGCCTGATTCCAGGGCTTGGTCTGTTTAAAGACTATAGACATACCCAAGTAGAAGGGGTGCTTGTGAGAGGTGGGTGCCACACTGTTACAGACCCCTAAAGTCATTAAAGGGTTCCCTTAGAGATTGTCCTAACAGCAACCCTTGTCCATACACAGAAACCCGGTCAAGTTAGGGAAGAGAGAATCCGCATTATCCCCCTGCCCTTTAGTGAGGTCACACAGGAGGGTGGGGCTTCACTGAAACCTGTTTCATTCCTTAACAGATCCACTGAGGGAAATTTTTCACTTGTTTAACATCTCCCCAAAATGTAGGGCTGTATTCATACCTTAATGAATGAGAGCAGAGAGATGTCAAATCTAGCAAGTCATTGATGGAGGAGCACTGGGTCTGCTGAATTTGTCCCCTGTCCTAGGTCCCCTTGGAAGGCCTTTTTCATGAACTGTCTAGGATGTAGAGGTAGATCCGGACTTCACAGAGACCAGACCAGAAGTTAACACGATTTGAATCCATGTTAACTCCTGCTGGGTCCCCTCCACAGCTGGATCCCCAGATTAGGTACCAATTGGGAGCAGGTTAAACACATTATGAGCCATTGCTGTGTGCTTCTTTGGAGGTGGGAGGGATGGGAGTGAAGAGTTTCATGGTGATAGAATGAATTCACATTCCCACAGGCTTTGAAGGGTGTTACTGTGCAATCTAGGGGTTGTTCCCATGGAATTTGTTCTGATTGTGCTGCTGATTACATAGGGCTATGGGTGTGGCTACACCTGTTTGGTATGCTTCACAGACTGGAGCCTTCTTGCATTCTAGGTTTCATATGTTTGAATAGCTGATTTTTTGTCTTGTATTTGGGAGAGTGTAGCTTGTCATGGGGGTGGAATTGTTTGTGGATTTGTTTGTTTTGTTTTGTTGGCTTTTTAACTTATGCCTTATAATGTATCATTTGAAAACTCATAATTTGCTGATTAGAATTGTCCTGATAAAATATGTGTGGCATGTGAAGTCATAAGATTACATTGTATGGTGTTTTCTGAAAACATCCACTCAATGTGCAGCAGCAGTCAAAAAAGTGAACAGAATGATGGGAATCATTAAGAAAGGGATAGATAATAAAACAGAAAATATCATCTCGCCTCTATATAAATCTATGGTATGCCCACATCTTGAATACTGTGTGCAGATGTGGTTGCCCCATCTCAAAAAAAGATATATTGGAATTGGAAAAGGTTCAGAAAAGGGCAACAAAAATTATTAGGACTATGGAATGGCTTCTCTATGAGGAGAGATGAATAAGACTGGGACTTTCTGGCTTGGAAAATAGATGACGAAGGGGGATATGATAGAGGTCTATAAAATCATGACTGGTGTGGAAAAAGTAAATAAGGAAGTGTTATTTACTCCTTCTCATAACACAAGAACTAGGTGCCACGCTATGAAATTAATAGGCAGCAGGTTAAAAAAAAACCAAAAGAAGTATTTTTCACAGAATGCACAGCCAACCTGTGGAACCCCTTGCAAGAGGGTGTTGTGAAGGATAAGACTATAACAGGGTTCAAAAAAGAACTAAATAATTTCATGGAGGATAGGTCCATCAATAGCTATTAGCCAGGATGGGCAGGGATGGTGTCCCTAGCCTCTGTTTGCCAGAAGCTGGGAAAGAGCGACAGGGGATGGATCACTTGATGATTACCTGTTCTGTTCATTCCCTCTGGGGCACCTGGCATTGGCCACTGTCTGCCTTCTTGTGTATGAGACTCTCCTGTGATTGTGGTATGGCACTCAATTTATTTCTGATTATCTCTACATCTACCGTATTCATAATCCCTGTTCCAAAACCAACCCCTCCTAATATAGTGTCTGCTATAGTGTCGTTTGGCCCGACGATAGGGACTTTGATGTGTTTTCATCCAGGCTTTTAAAATAGGAAGACAGTAGGGTAAACATTTTGGCTCCACTCTTGACACATTCATCTGGGTCCAATCAATATTAATTTTAATTTCTACGAACAAAGGATTCACTCTGAGTTACAAACAGTTTGGATTTCTTTGGGTTTCTTTATCCTGATCATGGTGCTTCTTTTGAAAGCAACATCTTTAGTCCAAGCCCTGGTCTACACGGTGGGGGGGATTGACCTAAGATATGCAACTTCAGCTATGAGAATAGTGTAGCTGAAGTCAAAGTATCTTACCTCGCTTCCTCAAGGCACAGGATCAACTCCCGCCGTTCCCCCATCGACTCCGCCTCTCGCCACAGTGGAGTACAGGAGTTGACGGCAGAGTGATCAGGAATCGATTTTATCATTTCTACACTAGATGCTATAAATTGATCCCTGATAGATAGATCACTACCTGCCAATCTGGCGGGTAGTGTATACGTACCCCAAGTCTTAGTACACGTAAACCAAAAGTTTGTGAACCAAAGGTTTGAATGTCCATCGGATATTGGACAATATCCTACTATGACAGTTAGTATTGTCCCTGTCTTAATCGGCTCATCCCACTGATATGGTAATCAGGGGTAGCTGGAACTCCAGGTGGTATCACCATAGAGACCCTCTATTTAACCCCTATTTCCCAGTGGTTTGGTACTCCTGTGGTGTTTATAAGGTGAACCTTAAGTCCCACTTCCCCGTCCCAGACATAAATATTGGTATTTCTTAGTGGCCTCAGGATTCGATTTGTATTTTTATCATACCATTCTAAGAGGATTCCTGGTTCCCTGATGGGTATCCACGATCGATTATTTAGGGGGAAATGATCCTTGACCAGGGGAGAGATCACAGTGGGCTCCCATAAGATATTTTTGAATATCTGGGACATACAGGCCCCCAAGAACAGGGACTGCCAAACCTTATACTGAGGTTTCATGGATTTGGAGGGTAGAAGTGGTCAAGCAGCACCTTACATTCTGAATCCCAGAAGTCCTTTCCTGTAAAAAGTCCAAGATATTATTATTCATGAAACAAGTTTCATCTGTGAGACATGTACCCATTTTAATTTTGCATCCTTCTCACTCAGTACAGTATATCAGTGGGCTGAGGCGGTCCACTACGGAATAGGGTCCTGTCCATTTTTATTCCAGTGAGTGCCCCTTTTTTCCCAATTTAAGACATACGACTTGATTCCCTATTTCCCATAGGGCTGTTTCAGTATACTTTTGTGCATGGATTTTTTAATTTGTTTGATAGCTTGATCGATCCTATATTGGAGAGTGGTTTTGTCTTGTTTCAGCTGCTTAAGCCACTGTAAATATTCACGCTGTGTTACATTAGGGATTTCTCCCTGGTCTTGTGTTAGGTGGCTAGGGTCAATCATACGGTGCTCTGAGTTTCCAAACATAATTTGAAAAGGCTGGATTTTGGTTTTCAGTCTGTTGCTGCTGCGGATAGCTGATAGAATCAGAGGCAGCTTGTCTGGCCAATCTTTTCCGGTAGGATTTACTACTTTCCGCAGTGCTTCCTTAATGGTGCATTTCATGCGCTCTGCCTGACCTGAGGATTGGGGTTGGTATGATATATGAAATTTTTATTTGATTCCTAAAGCTTGTAACACTGATGTAAAAATTTCTCCCACAAAGGCTCCCCCATTATCAGAATCTCTTGTTTCTGGGGTACCATATCTACACACCCACCTCATTAAAAAAATTCTTAGCTACCACCGTGGTGCTACTAGTTTTAGTGGGAAATGTTTCTACTCATCCTGAAAAGGAATCAATTATTACTAACAAGGATTGAAATACTTCTTTACTTCTTGGTAACTTGTCAATAACATTAATCTGAACCGTATGCCAGGGCCCGAGCCCCCGTTGGTGCATCATGGGTTACCAGTGAGGGGGTCGTGATCTATCCTGTGCACACCAAATGCAATTCCTTACCCATGTTCTAACTTCAACTTCCATGTTTTTTTCCATTCTGCAACTTGTCTTAACCTATGTAAGGTTCCTTTTACCCCCTCATGCATGAATTGATGGGCTACATTAATCATTTCTTGCCTTTCCACTTTTCCTGGAGTTTGGTGATTTATAGCAGGACCCGTTGGTTAGGGGGCATCAGTAGGGGTGCTTTTAGCTTGGCTTCTAGTTACAATTGCTATACTGTGTTGTCGGGCTATTGTATCCACCCAAATATTCCAAATGGCTTCCTTGCCTGTTCCCTTGTTGTGGGCTTTCACATACCCGATTTTCAATTGCTTAGGATTCTCTGTTACCCACCGGTAAATCCAATTCCATTCATCTAAGTATGCAATATCTTTACCATCCGCTGCCTTCCACCCATTTCTTTTCCAGTCCTGCATTCAGAACTGAATTCCCTTTATGCAAAAATTACTATCAGGGTAAATATACACTGGTCATGGGGAATCCTCATATTGTTTCAGAACCTGATAAATTGCATGTAATTCTACATGTTGGGCTGACCCGGGGTCCAGCTGGCCCTGAATAATCTCCTTATCTAAATTGATTGCTGCATACTTTACACACCTTTTCCCATTTATTACCATTGCACTTCCATCAGTGAACCAAAAAGGCTTCTCTTGTCCTCTGGTATCCAATTCCTCTAGTGGTGGTGCCTCCACGAGAGCAATTCTCTGTTCCAGAGTAACCTCTGGACAGTCATGCCAGTTTCCTTTTTCAATTAATGCATGTGTTAACATATCTGATTTGGACACAGTTTCTGTGGTTACCCCTCTGTTAATTCAAATCAGTGTTCGTTGTGCCATTCGAGTATTAGAGACTTTCCTCCCCATCAGTTTTCCTGACAAAATGTATTTTAGTTTAGTGTGGGTGCTTTGAATAGTGACTGGAGCTATTCCTGTGAGTGGCTCAAAAGATTGCACTGCCCAGACGGCTGCCAGGCATTTATCTCAGCTCCTTGCAACTTCCTGGATTCATATGCTACTGGATCCAGTCTTCCATCCTCATTTTGTTGTAATAGTGTAGCAGCCAAGGCCGTATTGTCGGCAGCCAATCGAATAACAAAAGGCTGTGACTCATTGGGAAAACGCAGGGCTGGAGCTGTGAGAGCCTGTTGCTTTAAAAGCCTTAAAGCAGCGTCCTGCTCTTCTCCCCACTCCCATTTGGCCTTTTTCTTTAGTAATTGCCACAAGGGGTGCGTTATTTCAGCATCCTTGTACATGTGTGATCTGAGAAAGTTAAAGCCTCCCAGTAGTACTCTCAAGGAGTGGGCATCAATAGAAGCCGGCATTTCTACTAGGGCTCTCACCTTGTGCTGGTCTATTTGCCTTTCTTCTTGTCCAATAATTGTACCCAAATATGTGACTTGGGGCTGCACCAGTTGAGCCTTATCCAAGGCTACCCTAAATCCTGTTTCCTGGATTAATGTGAACACCTTTTCGGTTCTCATATGAGTCTGTGCCTCGGTTTCCCCAAAGACTAAAATATCATCCACGTATGAAAACACAAATGGTCTATCTTGTGGTCTCAATCTATCCAGCATATCTATCACATGCAGGTGTGCGATTGCCAGACTGTTGTGATACCCTTGGGGCAATCGACAAAAAGTCCACCACCGTTCTTTTATTGTAAAGGCAAACAGATCCTGTGAGTCGGAGTGTGGGGGAATAGCAAAGAAACAATTGGCTAAATCGATTCCTGAAAAATATTTCAATGTGGCTTGGACCTTTTGTATAACCTGTGTCATGTCCGCCACAATAGGAGCCATGGGTATTGTACCTTTGTTAATCCTTCTCTAGGCAATTGTTAGGTGCCAGGACTGGCCATCTTGCTGTTAGTACTGGCCATACAGGGGAGTTGAAGGGTGAATTTGTTTTTCAGATTACTCCCTGCTGTTCGAGCTCCTGGATAGTTTGTACCAATTGGGCCTCTGCCTCCTTTGGATAAAAATATTGTTTTGGGGGAGGCACTAATTCTGCAACAATTTTTACAGAGACACTGATTTTACCACAGTCTGTTTTCTTTTGAGTCCAGACCAAGGGGAATTTCTGGTGCCATTCCTCAGTTTGCCGGGCCGACAATGCCGCAATTGGCCTTTCTCCCCCTTTTGCTAGTAATATCTTTTGATCAATTTTCCCAGGGGAGGGAGGGGGAATATCCACTTTCTAAAGGATACCCCGGGCATATCTATTACTATGCGATTGGCAAACAACCAATCTGAGCCCAAAATGATTTCATGAATCATGTCCGGACGTTTGGATCAGATCCCGAAAGGTTTTTAATCCTTATACTGAAAAGGGGACCTGGGCCCATTCCCAACCATTGCCAGGGTTGCCTTGGAAGGAGTTTAAGGTGACCTGTTTAACCCCCCTTCCTGCTTTTGGAGTGTTTTTGATTAAAGACACAGAGGCTCCTCTGCCTATTAAAGCCAATGTAGGGGTATGTTTACCCTGCTGAACATACACGCATGCTCTTCCCCCAGGGTCCCAATGGACCTTTCCTATGAACTTCCACCCTTGTGCCCCTAGTGGGAGTTCATAGTTCAGCGGGCCCCTCTATTCATCTGCGGGACAGGGGTATGTGTTGGGGAGAAGCTGTGGTGGTGTTGATGGTGGGGGTGCACTGGGGATTACGCAGCCTATTCCCTTGTGAGTATTTTGTAATCTTGTAGCTTCTCTAACCAAGTCAGGTGTGGGTGCCCCATCCCACTGTGCCCTGTTGACTCCATCCTACAACAGGGTTCTCCAGGCCAGTCGGCAAACCTCATTATCAGTTAGCTCTCTCTCTTCCTCCCCATCCTTTGTCGAGAGGTGTCGGCCTGATATTGCCAGAGATCTGGGTATTCCCGATCCCCATGCCAACCCCTATTCCCTAGTCCTCAGGAACAACCTCTAGCATATCCTCCCCGGGGCCTCGTAATCCCTTTTCTTCCACTTCTGTTTGTATATGTGACTGCTGGTTTTATTGCTGCCACATAAGAGACCCTTTTTTTCTTTATAGTGACTTGTGGCCCAGAGTGAGTTGTTATTTGTTGGACCACTCCCCTTAGCTCCCCTAGGATAGCTGGATTGTTATTCTGCCAAAATGCAAGTTTACCAGAGTAATAGGGGGCCAAAGAGGCAGCACAATCCCTTAAGGACTGGATGTTGGATGGTAGCCCATCTATCGGGGTGGCACAGTCAACTGTTACCAGACCAGCCATTACTTGCATCAGATCCCATCTAGTTAAATAATTCTTGCGGTCCTCATGAGGCTCCTGGTCAGAGACTACAACTTGTGCTATAAAGTTACACTTGCCTATCTGTTCCCCAAATGTTGCCATTAGACCCGGGATACCAACGTCCTCGGTAACAACCAATCTATCCAGAGTGGCTCTAATTTCCGGGGCCACACATACCCCCATGAGTTGATGGACTTCCACGGTAGTTAGCCCTTCCCTTGCTGCAAGTAAACATACATTGGTACACCATCTAGAAAGGTGTCTTGCTTCAGGGTCCCCAAATGTTCAGCCATCACCTTTAAATCTGTGGCCGATACTGGAACTGTGGTAACGGCCGTGCTACCCCCACCATCTATGGGAGTCATTACCGTGGTGCATTGGATCGCCGCTACTGGGACTATGGGAGTGCACTCATCATGCCTACATTCCTGTGAATTATCCCATATATCCCCCTCCCAAGTTTCCCTGGGGTCCCATATTTCCTCCTCCCAGTCCGGGTTTCCTCTGGGCAAGGTTTGATCCCATTCTCCTGCGGTGACTGCTGCAACCTGACAAGTTGTGAAGCCTAGCTTCTGCTTAAGCTGCTTGATAACTGATTCACAGTGGTTATGGTTTGCAGGATCTCTGCCTTGTTCTAATGTTAATTTCTTCACCATGCCCTGTAGGACGTCGTTTTCTCTTGATATTTTATCTTTTTCCTCTACCTGTCCAGTAATACCTTTTCCCTTGCTTTTAGTTCCCATAGGGTGTCCTTAAGCATGTCCAATTGGCCGTGGACCCCTGTAGTCAATACTTTCCATTTATCTGCTTCTTGCTGACTTGCGCTGAGCTTTTCATGAAATGTAGTATTTTCTGCTTTGGCAATTTGCCAGCCAGAGGAAAGCCTCATTACAGGCTTCCCACAATAGCCAGAGTGCAGCCGAATCCTTTTTTATTGGGGCTGAAGGTTTATAAATCAACAAATATTTTGCCAATTTGTCTTCCAAATCGACTATGGTTTGGACATCTGCTATTGCTTGTTCCGTCCATGGGCAAGGGCCAAATTTTGGCAAAATTCGTAAAAAAGGGGTAATCTCTTGTACACATGGTAGCTTTTTCAGCTCTGCCTAAGCATTGTCCTTAGGGGACTCCTTTCATCTGATCATTTTGTATTTAAGATCTTTGGTTGGTATTTCTAATCACTCTGAGATTCTGTGTTACCCGTGCTTGATTCGGGACTTACAAAACCCCTTTTCTCTTTTCACCTCTGTTGCCCATGCCAGTGCCAGCGTGCCTAAATTTAACTCGCTCCAGGCCAGAGGGAGAAATGTTAAGCCTCCCTCTGTATTGCTCGGCCTACTACCACCGAGGGTTCATACCCAAAATATAAAATAACCCTCCCAGGGGTCAGAGCGAGAAGCACTAAGTTCTCCTCTTATGCTCAGTTTTGCTATGGCTGCGGGTGTATGCACCTAGGATTTCCGGGTTGGAGCGAGGATCTCTAAGTCCTTCTCCTATTACCTGACCCTGCTATGATTGGGGGTATACCCACCTCCAATTATTTCTCCCCAAAGCAGTCTGGGGTGGAGAGAGGAATGCTAAACCTTTCTCGTATTTCTCAGCCCTACTACGACCGAGGGTGTGTATACCTTTTAACCATCAAAATTCTCAGTTCATAGAATACCAACAGCGAAGACCATATTAACCACAAATGGTTCCCTTTTTACTGACCGGGGGTGTGCACACAGAATGATTGATCGTTTTTAAGTGTATAGTATACCTTCTTAGCAGTATTTTCAACAATTGCAGCACATATTCTTCCCCCTTTGCATTCTCCACCAAAAATGACTAACCAATTTATTTGAGCATAAGCTTTCCGATGAAGTGAGCTGTAGCTCATGAAAGTTTATGCTCAAATAAATTGGTTAGTCTCTAAGGTGCCACAAGTACTCCTTTTCTTTTTGCGAATACAGACTAACACGGCTGTTGCTCTGAAATCCACCAAAAATGTTATGCTTATACAAAGCACACAAGATCTTTTATAGGGGAGAAAGCAATATGCCGCATTTATTGAGAATATAGCAGTTAGCATATGCTCTTCAGTCACACACACCCCATGCACACAGTCCCACCAGTCAATGTTTATAGTTACCAGTCCAGAGTCTGGATCAATCTAGTGGCCAGCCACATGGGTGGCAGAGGGCAGCCAAGCTCTGTCGGTCACAATCCGATGCTCCTGGAGTTGTTGACAAGATGAATCCAAAGTTCCATGGCACAGCACCCTGTTCTTATAGTCCTTTATTTTCATTGAAGTCTATGGATTTTGCTGTGTCGTTTTATGACTGGTTACTCCTTAATTGGTGTTATCTTTTGATGGCTTCTTTCATTCCAAAACACCTCCGGAAAGGTCATCCTGTCCTGGTTTCGATTTTAATCAATTATCTTGTGTTTAAGGGTGCTAGCCTCCACCTCAGGGTCATCAATCTGCCCTTTCTCAGTCATGGATGGGTATTGATGGTTCTTGGGTGTCGATAAGTCTCTTCACTCCTCCTCCCTTGACCATCTGGCTCTAAAAATGGCCTCTACACCTTATCTTCTCCTGATGCGTACATTCCTCATTCACACAAACAGTTCTTTACAGAGACCTTTAAAAGGTAACAAATAGCAATGTTTTATGTTGAACAAGAAAGGCATCATAAATTAGACCTTACTAAATCTGGTAACTATCTTTTTCAACATTGGGGCCTGGGCCTCCAAAATTCCTCTAATCTCATTAACATAGACACAGAGAAGCCCCTTTCTGTTTCTTAGTTACTTACAAGGCATGAATAAAAAGAAAATAGCTAATACTAGTATCCACTATCCTATTCATTTATTCTAATACCTTAATTCTTACTTTAAAACATACAATGTATATAGCCAAAACATAATCAATTGTATAGCACAGTACCCATGGTACAACAGTGTGGCTGTTCTTATGTACTTAACTAAGGAGGGGATAAACTGATGGGGGCAAAATTATGGGGTGGGGGATGGAGGGGCTGAAATAAGGGAGTTGACAGACCAAGACCTCAGACGTGTAGCACCATTCTACCTTCCACAATCTACAGACTGGCATCTCACCTGGTGTTATTTTTTCCCACAGAGACCAAGTATGCTCTGCAACTTCCCACCCCTAGAGTCTTCAATGGACACAGGTAGTGGGCAGAAAAGGAGGGGGACACAGAATAGCTCAAGTGGCAGAGCAGGTGCCCAAAGTGCCAGAGGCAAAGAAGCCAAAAGATCGGGGGTCAGATGAAACAATCAGACATTTTGGGAAATATTTAACATCTTTTTCCTTCAGCAAATTTCAAAACCATGTTTAGAAAAAAAGAACCATTTGTAAAAAAGACCCTGATAGCTCGAGTGTGCAGAGGGAACAAAACCGTGAGAGTCAAAATAAAATAAAAGGGGGCATGTGTTGGAGATAACATGTCAGTTGAAAATGGCAGCATGAAGAATGTGTTTTATGTGGTCTGCTCTGTCAGAGGGCCTGTGTCAAATTATCAGATCAATACACAGATATTCTGCCATCGTGAAAAGCCTGTCAGAGCACAGCCTATCAGAGCTATAGCACCATGGTTCTCAACCAGGGGTCCAGGGCTCCCTGAGGGGCCGCAAACAGGTTTCAGGGGGTCCGACAAGCAGGATGGGCATTAGACTGGCTGGGGCACAGGGCAGAAAGCTGAAACCGCACCACATGGAGCTGAAGCTCAGAACCCCAAAGCCCTCAACCCAGGGCTGAAGCTGAAGCCTGAACAACTTAGGTTCACAGGGCCCCCCTTGGTGTGGGGCCTCAGGCAATTGCCCTGCTTGCTACCCCCCTAACGTCAGCCATGTCTTTTATATTCAGAAAAACAATTGTTGTGGCACAGGTGGGCCAGGGATCATGTGTGGGATGCGGTGGGGGGAGGGGGGGCGCTCAGAAAGAAAAAGCTTGAGAACCCTTGACCTCCAACATCCAAGGCACCAGATTGCCCCTAGCCACACACCCTTTAAAGAAGCAATGGGCACCAGGTTGTCTTCTCATGTATCAAAAGCCTTATGTTTAAGGGGCCTGGTTCCTCTGTCTCAAACACCAGTTGTGTCAATGGAACGTTTGTTTCTTCATTCCCCACAACTTGGCCCATATAACCTCCCTTCATTAGCTGCTTGGGTGTTGGGTGTTGGCAAGACCTGATTCAAGGGACTTGTAGGGGTTTCAGTCTTTAACCAAATGGCCTTTTTGAGCTGCCCATCCTCTTTGATACAAAAATTGGGCAACCACTGTCTTAGTCAACAGTTTAGGGAGAAATGAACACTTCAGCAGTCCATTGGGCTGTCTCCTGAGCTAAGGAGGAACTTTTGTTTGAGTTGTTGAGGGATGCGGTCGGGTGGGGGGGATTGTGAAAAGGAAAGGAGGTAGGATGAAAACCTTCACTCCCTTCGTTGTGTATTTCAGGTTTTATACTTGTTGATAGGTTAAGTATCAAAAACAAAAGACCTGTGTTCTTCTGACCATAGGCCCATGTACTTATGTTGGGGTGGGGTAGTTGTATGAGCACTGAGAAATCTGGCCCAACACAAAGTATCCCTGAACCACTCAGTTCTCCCCTTTTCATCAAGTCTCCTCTTAAATCAGACCCTTTACCACTATAATTATACCTTTTTACTTTCCCTCAGTCGCTCTGCATTGGGACTTCAGTCTCACCACCATTGCTTTCAGTCATTTCTCATGTCTCTCATTTGCTGGCTTGTATTATAATCATAGAATCATAGACTTTAAGGTCAGAAGGGATCATTATGATGGTCTAATCTGACCTCCTGCACAACGCAGGCCACGGAATCCCACCCACCAACTCCTGTAACAAAAACTAACTTATGTCTGAGCTATAGAAGTCCTCAAATCATGGTTTAAAGACTTCAAGGTGCAGAGAATCCTCCAGGAAGTGACCCCATGCTGCAGAGGAAGGCAAAAACCCTCCAGGGCCTCTGCCAATCTGCCCTGGGGGAAAATCCCTTCCCGACCCCAAATATGGCAATCAGCTAAACCCTGAGCATGTGGGCAAAATTCACTAGCCAGACACCCAGGAAAGAATTCTCTGTAGTAACTCAGATCCCACCCCATCTAACATCCCATCACAGGCCATTGGGCATATCTACCGCTAATAGTCGAAGATCAGTTAGCCCTGGCACTGGCATGGGCAACAGAGGTGTAAAGAGAAAAGGTTTTTTGTAAGTCCCGAATCAAGCACGGGCAACACAGAATCTTAGAGTGATTAGAGATACCAATCAAAGATCTTAAATCCAAAATGTTCAGAGGAAAGGAGTCGCCTAAGGACAATGCTCAGTCGGAGCCGAGAAAGCTGCCGTGTGTACAAGAGATTACCCCTTTTTTACAAATTTTGCAGAAATTTGGCCAAAATTAGGCTATTTAATGATGCAAAGTATCTAGAGTTACAGTATGTGGAAGATCAAAACATAAAGTGTTAAATAAGACCAGTCATTTGATAATTGAGGGGCCTTTCAGTGTGATGCTGAAGCGAAAAATTGCATTGTTCTCTGCAGATGCTGCGACAAAATATCCCCAAACGTGCCAGCCGTCTCCTGATTCTTTTGCTAATTTTATTTATTTCCTGCATTTTATCGTTCGTGAAACAGAGTTTAGGAATAGGAGAAGCAGCAATGGGCTTCAATTGCAGCAAGGAAGTTTTAGGTGGGACATTAGGAAAAACTTCCTACCTGTCAGGGTGGTTAGGCACTGGAATAAATTGCCCAGGCAGGTTGTGGAATTTCCGTCATTGGAGATTTTTAAGAGCAAGTTAGACAAACACCTGTCAGGGATGGTTTGGATCAGAGGTGGGCAAACTACGGTCTGCGGGCCATATCCACCCCGCGGGACCCTCCTGCCAGGCCCCGGAGCTCCTGGCCTGGGAGGCTAGTCCCTGGCCCCTCCCCTCCTGTTCCCCCTCCCCCGCAGCCTCAGTGGCGGGGGTGGGAGGGGATTGGATAGAGGGCAGCGGAGTTCAGGGTGGTGGTCAGGGGGCAGGGGTGTGGAGAGGTGTCGGGATGGTCACAGGGCGGGGAACAGGGGGGCTGGATGGGGCAGGGGCCACGGGAGGGCAGTCAGGAATGAGAGGGGGGTTGGAGGGAGCGGCAGGGGGCAGTTAGGGGTGGGGGGTCCGGGGGTGGTTGGGGACAGGGAGCAGGGGGTGGTGGACAAGGCAGGAGTCCCAGGAGGGGTGTCAGGGGATGCAGAAAAGGGGTGTTGGATGGGGCAAGAGTACCGGGGGAGCATCAGAGGGCAAGAAGCAGGGAGGTCTGATTGGAGTCGGGGGCCAGGACACACCTGGAAGTTTGGGGAAACACAGCCTCCCCTAAGAGGCCTTCCATACAATTTTGGAAACCTGATGTGGCCCTCAGGCCAAAAAGTTTTCCTACCCCTGGTCTAGATAATACTTAGCCCTGCCATGAGTGTAGGGGACTGGACTAATTGGCCCCTCAAAGTCCCCTCCAGTCCAACGATTCTATGATCTCACAAAGGACCCTGCACCAGGGGGACGCCAGCCTGACACTGGGCAGGGCAAGGGACACACACACCTCCCTACGCTTGATTTTCACCTCAACTGTACCCCCCATCTCACACACACACATAGTGCCCACTGCACACCAACACACACACACACACACACAAACACAGTGCCCACTGCACACACACATATACAGAGACAGAGTGCCCACTACACACGCCCACAGTGCCCACTGCACACCAAACACACACACAGGCAGAGTGCCCACTACACACACACAGCCTGACACTGAGCTCGATCAGAATGCAGAAGAATCTCTACGGGGAAGCTGGGACAGCTGCAATATTTCCAGCTTTCCTGAACAAAGAGAACGGAAGGGGATTCTGCTGCCCTGGCAAGGAGATAGGACTGGAATTCCCTACTGGTCTTTTCCATTGGTAGCTTCTCTGAGGCCTGGTTAATGCTTAAAAATTAGATCAACCGAGCTCCATCGCACAGGGCTCAGAAATGTTTCATGCCATGTTCAACGCAGTTAGTTTGTACTGACCGTCAGTGTCATTCTTCCATTGACCTAGCTATTGTCTTTCAGGGCTGTGGATTAACTACATCGATGGAAAACCCTTCCATCATTGTGGAAAGCATCTACACTATGGCACTGCTGCACACCATAGCAGAGTCAATGTCATGGCCTTAGTATAGACCTTCCCTGAACTGATGCGAGAGTTTCCCACTTCCTATTAAAGCAATTTTTCTCTCTTTTTCCTGTCACTCTTCTCCCTCCCTTGGTAAAGCTCTTTCCTTCTTTTGATAGGTAAAAATGTTCAGAAAAGTTGAAATTTTTCCTCTCAGGATAATTCCTTCCTTCCCCTCCCATGAATGTCATTTCAATTAAAGGTTGAATGCTCTGAAACTGACTTGTTTGCCCATGGCTTGGTGGAAACACTTTATTTTTCCTCCCTTCACTTACAATGAGTTGAGGACGAAAGCAGTAGCTGCTCAGAACCCTAAAATCAGACTTAAAGTCAAATCTTTCCCTGAATACCTCTGGAGCCGCTTCGTTTGGTGGCAGAGGTTAAATTTGGCTTTGATGACTTTGAGATTTACTCGCTGGAGCATCTTTTCTCCCAGGGCAACAGATGTGCACAACACATGCAATTAATGTTGTTGCCGTGTCTTTCCTTGTGGAAATGGAACACAGACGGCCAGATCATCAGCTGGCCTGGATCGCTGTCTCTCCCGTGCGGTCTTTTTAATATGATACAAAACTGAGGTGACTGTATTCCACTTTATTTGTTGGTCACCTCTCCAAACGTCTCTTTAAGTAATTTACCAGCATTGGGATGCAAAGGTGTCTATAAATCAGTGAATTACTTCAGGACTAATCATTTATTGTTAAAAACAATACCATTTGGATTGACCTGAAACTATTCACAAATGTGTTACAAATACACCAAATAGCTTTGTCCCAAAGCAATGTTTGTGTGTGGGGGGAGGATTTAAGTACTGGTCGCAAGACAGCCACTGTAGGACGCCGTGGTGGTCCTTCCCAATGTAATTTTTAGCTCAATAGTTGGGGTGTTCACCTGTGAGGTGGGAGATGCAGGTTCAATTCCCCCTTCTGTCCAGTGCTGGGAAAAGCTCTGTGTGACATTGCACTCCATATGCTTTGTGAAAATATGCTTATGAATATGACATAACTGGAATATGCTTTATGCAAAGTGCCCCATGTAACATATCATTATAAAGGTTATAATCTACTAAATGTGTTCATCCTATTTCTTAACAAGGATTATTTCTCTGTCTGGAGTTAGGAGAATAAGATATAAACTTCTATTACTGATATAGACAAATTAAGTGGAGGCTATTAAAGGTGCTTCAGAATCAATGAACTGTGAATGGCTTTGTTTACCTGCAAGCCTTCCCTGTATGTGTGGGACAAACCAGGAAGAATGGAGGCTGGGGTCCAACAGTGATGTGTGACCATGTCACCTGATACTGAAATCCATCTTGAAGCTGGTACTTTTACCAAGGGGGGCTGAATTCCAAACAACGGTTTTCCACCTTAGGGATGTTCTATATAAAGTGGGGAAGGCAAATAATGAGTGTCTACAGCTGGCTTAAGAGATGGCCTCCCCACCCCACAGACATACCTGCAGGCACATGGAAACATAAGGACTGTTATCACAGAGGTGGGTGAGAACAGGCTGGACCCAGGTCAGAAAAGGCATCTGACCTGAGAAGGATTTTATCTGAAGTAACAACTGGGGTGAGAAGTTAACATTTGTAACTGATTTCTGAGTGCATTAAGCTTAGCCTTCCTGTTTTTTTTTTTTAATTTTGTTTTGTGACATTTTTTCCATCTGTTACTACTTAAAACTACTTAAATCCTACTTTTTATGCTTCATAAAATCACTTTTGTTTACTTACAAACTGAGTGCGAGTAACTGTCAGCTGGGGGACAAACTGCTGTGCATCTCTCTCTGTCTGTGATATTGAGGGGGAACATGCATATTTTTACCCTGTATAAGCTTCAGACAGAGTAAAATGAATTTATTTTGGGATTAGATCCCATTAGAAGAAGAGTGTCTGTGTGCTGGAGACAGGTATCCTGCTTAGCTGGTTAGACCTGCAGATTTGGGGACGTGACCCAGACCCTGGGTCTGTGTTGCAGCAGGCTAGCATCTCTGGCTCAACAATACATGGTTCTGGAAGCTTAGGCTGGCAGGGAAAATGGGCTCACAGGTAATTTCAGCACATCAGGTGACAGTCCCAATGAGGGTCTCTGTGACCGAACCCGTCACACTATGCACTTGGGTTTCCTGCATTTCCAAAAAAACATCCCTGCCCCTGTAGGCAGTCTGGGTTGCTCTCAATCTCTCCTTTCAAAGTAGTTTTACTTTGGGTAATTAATTAAATAACCATTGGAAGATGAAGTTGAGCATCTCACCCACTAGGTGGTCCCCTTAGCCACCAGCTTATAAAATCATTCTCTCTCTCTCTGGCCCTGTGATGCTTCCCATGTTTTGTCCACTGGGGGCTGCAAACCTTGTTGGAATGCAAACAAATTAATAATAATAACAATATAATAACGAACAATACTCCCACGGGCTCTGCAAAATTATTTTGTAATGGGCTGGGAATTGAATTCACCTGTTTCCACTCCCCACAACTAAACCAGTACAGAGTTAAACAGATTCAAGAATTGGTTAGCAGTTTATTCATTTCTTTCCTCAGGGCATCTTTCACCTCTGTGTTCCTCAGGCTGTAGATGAGGGGGTTCAACATGGGGATTACCAGCGTGTAAAACACGGAGACCATTTTGTCTGTCTCCATGGAATAGCTGGATGTAGGACGTAAATACATGAAGAAGAGAGTGCCAAAAAGCAGGACCACAGCGGTTAAGTGGAAAGTGCAGGTGGAGAAGGCTTTGTGCTGGCCCTCAGCTGAGCGGATCTGCAGGATGGTGGAGATGATATAGACATAGGAGACAAGGACAGTCACAAAGTTGTTCAATGTAATGCAGCTCGTGAAAGCAAACAACACAATCTCATTGATGCGGATGTCAGAGCAGGAGAGCACCAACAGTGAGAGGATGTCACAGAAGAAATGGTTGATGGTTTTGGAGCTGCAGAATGACAGCCGAAATGAAAAACATGTGTGTATCATTGAATCCACAAACCCCACAGCGTACACCCCAGCCACCAGCTGTTTACAAAGCTTCTGGACATGGTGACCATAGAGGGCAGCGGGTTACAGATGGCCACATAATGGTCATACGCCATCACAGCCAGCAGGAGGCACTCAACATCTGCAAAAATGATAGAGAGATGCATTTGCACAGCGCAGGCAGTGCAATAAATGCTTTTCCTCTTACCTAAGAAATTCCACAGCATCTTAGGGGAAATTATCGAGGAAAAGCAGAGGTCACAGAAAGACAAATTCCTGAGGAAAAAGTACATGGGGTGGGGAGTCGGGGATCAATTGTGATTAACAAGATCATCCCCCCATTCCCTACCAGGGTGATACCATAAATCAGTAGGAATAACCCAAATAGGGGGACCTGCAGCTCTGGACGATCTGTCAGTCCTGAGAGAATGAACTCAGTCACCTCCAAGTGATTTCCTTCTTCCATCTCCTCCGAAAAGAGATCAGGCAGCTACAGAGATGTAGGCAGGTGGATGGTGCGGAAAACCTGTCCCGTCTCTATATTGAAATAAGTGAAGATAAATGGAGATCAGTTTCTCAAAGGACATCAGTAAATGCTCCATGAATGGCTTAGTCCACAGGGCTTAGTTCACAGCTGGTCATTCCAGTTTTTCGATAAAATGTACATGCAGTGCAAATACAATCACACCCAGCTGAATCATGCCCCCCACAAAAACACTCCTGTTCACTATTCCCAATAAAAAAGAGTGATTTGTGACTCTGCTGTGAGAGAATCTGTCTGAAGAGATAATTCCTTAGCTAAAGAAAGGATGAAAGTAAAGGAGGATTGATCTTTTTTACCCTCTTTGGGCAAGGTGAGCTCTGTGGCTTGGCATGTCGGTTTCGGGTAATTACTTAATTACTGTGCTAATTAAGCTCTTTTTTTGGCAAATACTTGAGCCTGTATGAAAACCCAGAGATATAATGGAAAGCCCTGGCTTTGGTGACTATGTAATTGCCAATTTTTTCCAACCAAAGAGGTGGCTCTTTTAGCTGAAGGAGTAGGAGTTGGGACTAAGACTTTTAGTGCTGGAGGTCTTGAATTTAATACCTGCTGATCACCATGGTGTCTGTGTGTGTGTGTGTGGATGTAATTCAGTACAATAGCACATACCTGCTGAGGATATATATATATATTTCCCCAACAACAGAAACTGCCAGTTTGAAGCATTTGGGAAGTTTTATACTGGGATGTGTGATCTAAGGGACATGATTCCTGAAGCAACTGTGAATACCTGAGCTCAGAGAGCCATAACACCTAATTAACACATTCAATGAACCAAAGACACATTCTGTATAATTCATGCCCTGGGGATTACTTTGTCCCACTCTTTCTTACTGTGTTATTAAATGATGCAATTTCTACCAGAGTTACAGAGTATGAGGTTAGGGGTACATTTCATTCTAGTGCTTTCAGTGCAAGTCAGGTACTGCATAGAGCTGATACACAAAGGGGGCTGGTTTGAGGAGACTGAAATCTTTTTTTCTAAAAACTTTATATTTTGGCTTGGAAATACCATGGGGGTGCATCCGATACCACACACCACCAATATCTTACATGGGCCAGGCTCCCAGGCTGCACTACATCCCTCATGACACATGATGGTCTCTTCTCTTGCTGAACTTCCCTGGAACATCACCAGAGTCCCACAGCAATCGTTTAGGGAGGAGGGGAGTTTGGAATGTTGATGGAAATCTTATAATTTCCAGGGAAAAGATAATTTCATGGAAAAAAAGGTGACTGGAAAATCCAATTTCCCATCAAAAACACTTGTGAAGAAAAATTTTCAACCAGCCTTAGCAACAAATTTGGAACCAGAGAAACAAAAGTTAGATACAGGTGACACATACTTATTGTTGGCAGCTGTAGCTGATGTCTTACCAGTCATTCGTGGTTTCAGAATCACCTCATTGTCCTCACCCCAATAAGTGGAATGTAAAACCTGAAAGACATGTAAGAGTACTCCAGATTATCTAGATATTTAGAGCAAGCCAATCACCATGGTCTCCTAGTTCCTTCTCTTGTTAGGTTCTTCCCAAAGGTACGAAAGATAGGTTCACTCATTTTGCTTGATGGAGACCACATGAAGACCAGCGTAGCTCAGGAGTTACGGACATGTTACGGACTTCTGCAGTTCACAAAACTATCCCTCTTGCACTCATATTATCTGCACACAGAGCTCAGCTTTAAGATGCTAAATAAACCTATGAGTCAACTAGAAATAGTCATGCTCTCATTGCAAATATTAATTTTTTTTTGATAATTTATGAGAAGTTATAAGATTACACTGTATCATGTTATTAATTCATGTTCCAAACAGAGGCTGGCAAACTGGTCTGTCTTAAACAAAGAAATGTGTGCGCTGCATAATTTTGTAACTAAACGGTAACCAGAGTCATCAAGCAGGAAGGGAAACAAAGGAAAGAGGAAGAGGTGAGGAAAAAACAGCAAGGGACATTCTTCTACATAGACATTTTTTTCTTTTGGTAACCAGGTGGAAAAGTTTCTCAAAGAGCAGATAGGACTATAAAAAGTAGGGGCAGACAGCCCAAGCCATCGCTCTCACTCTCTCTCTGCCTGCCCATTGATGCATCTGAAGGATAAAGGAAGCAGCCCTGGAACTGGGGGTGGGGTCCTGACCTCAGATGTTTGGTCAGTAAGCCTGCTGAAAGCATGTGGTGAGGAAACTTTTGCTTTGAATTTCTCCTCATTTGTTAACTTAGGCACAAATTGCATTCTAGCTTTATTTTTCTTGTAACCATCTCTGATTTCTATTTAAATACACTGGATTAGATAAAACAATACAAGAATGTTTATTGACTACAAAGATAGATTTTAAGTGAATACGAATTAGGAGGCATAGAAATGTCTGAGAAACTAAGTTGCAGCATATTAGTGCTATTAAAGAAATAATGGACAATGTAGCTGGTATTGTCCAGGAGAGGACTGGGCAGCACAGGACATACATTTCTGGAGGTAAATCAAAGACTGGGGAGTGTGTTGGGGTCACCCTGCAGTATAACCGAGGGTGGTGAGAGCCTGAGTTTAACCCAACTATTCCTGGCCAGGCTGCAGTTACACACACATGTTCAGGGTGTGATTTGCATGCTGGATGGTTATTTGTGAGTGGCCCAGGTGGAAGCACTTCATTAAGGCATTGCAAGGCTGCAGGCAGGTGTGACACAGCTGCTGATTAGTCTGGTTTGGACTCTGGTATGTCACAGCCACCAACCTAGAAAATATCCCAGTAACACCAAAGGTGTGGTGCTGACTGATAGTAGCGTTGGATGACATGAAAGGGTGAGGTCACCACAGGGATGGGCCTATGCACTGATCCATGGCTGCAGATGCACAAGGACATTGTGCTCATCAAGTCCCCACAAGGAGATCCAAGGCAGGCCCAGTGATAATTCTTCTCTTCTTCACTATGGTAGCAGAAATTATTCCCCATGGGTGTGCAGGCTTGGCTGGTATTATCAGTGCTCCAGGACATATTGGTACCCCCTTCTCCTAAGAGGTGTCAACCTGGCAGGTATTGCAGGGTTCATTGTATTAGGAGGAAAGTTTGATGATACAAGTCAGCTAAATTCTTTGGTATAATCCATGGGGGAGGGGTTATAAAGAATGGACGCAAAGTCCTGCTTCCCTGAACACCAGTAGAAACAGCCAACAGCCAGCAATCTCTGTATTCAGAAACTCCCAAGTCTGTCACTCCAGATCTGTGCCCAGGAAACACTATGCCCCTACTTCCTCTAGGAGTCATGCTCACAACTCCTCCTCCTGGCTTCTCTGCCTCCTGTGACCCGGAATTGCCTGGGACAGTCCTAATTGAAAATGCAAAAGTCAGGGCAGGGTGAAAAAAAAAGGATATTTCCCCAAACTGGTTGTTAACACTGAAGATCTCTGCAGCATCTTTGCAGATGCTGCTATAAAATATCTCCAAGCATGCCAGCTCCCTCCTGATTCTTTTGTTAATTTTATTTATTTCCTATAATTTATAGTCCGTGAAACAGAGTGTGACATTGCACCCCACAATGCTTTATAGAAATATGTTTATGAATGTAAATATGACATAACTGGAATATGTTTTATGCTAGATATGCCAAGTAACATATCTCTTCAAAGGTTATGTTCTACTCTATATATTCATCCTATCTGCATGCATGTATCATTTTTGTATTAAAAGTTATGAATATTGGCTACGTGCTTGTTTGATTTTAAGTAGCCTCAGTGAAGCAGTTGGTCAGTTTCTTGAGGAAAGCCTATTCTCAGTAAATGCCCAATCAAGAAATGCTTAAACTAACAATTAACTTTGAGAGACACCAATCCATATCTGAGCTTTCCTGGGAATGTGGTGTTGTCCTATGTGACTCCAAAACTCCATCTTGGAGCTAGATTCTGCGAAAGAGAGGGGAAGGGGTTTCCACCCACAAGAGAGAGACTATATTAGACCATGGGGAACCCCCTCCATTTTGTCTTCAGCTGGCACAAAAGATAGCCCCTCCACTCCAAGGAGATGCCTGAAAGAAACTTGAACAAAGGACAGTAACTACAGGGGTGTGAGTGATTGCTGGACCCAGACTAGAAGGAGGCTAGTCTGTAAAAGAGTCTTATTGGAACATCTCTGAGGGCAAGATTTACCTGCATTTAGTTTTTTCTATATTACGCTTTGACTTGCATGTTTTATTTTATTTTGTTTGGTAATTCATTTTGTTCTGTCTGTTGTTACTTGGAACCACTTAAATCCTACTATTTGTATTTAATAAAATCACTTTTTACTTATAAATTAACCCAGAGTATGTATTAATAGCTGGTGGGGAGCATACAGCTGTGCATATCTGTCTATCATTGTTACAGAGGGCGAACAATTTATGAGGTTACCCTCTATAAGCTTTATACAGGGTAAAATGGATTTATTTGGGGTTTGGACCCCACTGGGAGCGGGGTATCTGAGTGCCGGAGACAGGAGCACTTCTTTGCTGTTTTCAGTGAAGCCTGCATCTTGTGGGGGATGTGATTCAGACTTGGATCTGTGTTTGTAGCAGGCAAGTGTGTCTGGCCCAAACAAGGTAAGGTCCTGAAGTCCCAAGCTGGCAGGGAAAACAGGCTCAAAGGGAGTCTCAGGAAATCGGGTGGCAGTCCTAAAGAGGTTTCTGTGACCTGACATGTCACACTGGCATAGTTGAGCGGGATCTGTGCACAGCTGACTGCTTTGAGACACTGGTAATGATTTTAAGTGAGTTTTCAGTGTGGTGGCTGGGGAACAGACAAAGTGCTTACTAGTTTGTTATCTTTTGTTTGCTTATTTTGGATAAGGGAAATAGTGACAGAAAAATAAGCGAAATAAGTAAGAGTGAAGATGAGAAGAAGCTAGAACTGTACAAATTGCAGACTGTCACCTGATTTAGGGTGTAAGCTCATAATATTAATTTAATTTATTAATTTTAAGTTCACTTCATTAATTATTATTATTATTATTATTAATTATTACTATTAATAGTATGGGGTTTAGGCTCCCCAACCTTTTTAATCAGAAAATAAAAGTTCTTGTCCTGAATCAGGCTCCACAGAATTTACAAAGGACCCTTGGGGGTATGACAGGAAGCTCACACTAGGACAGATATAGCCTTAAAGACCTTTTATTAAAATCAATAATAGTAAGTAAATGGTAAAATACCCAGAGTTACAAAGTTACAATTACATTACTGCTATTCAAAAGATACATATGCTAATACAGTATTATATGCAACAAAGCTTTGGTCTGATGGGAAGAGACACAGGACCAGCCTTGCAGTTCAGGTTTCTGAATGCTTGAGTGAGGGATGCAGTGCTTAGAAGAAAGTAATGCTAAGAGCTAACTTAGGGTTTACTTGACTAACTTAAACTTAAAATCAAAACCTAATAAACAAAACTAAGAATAAAAGCTTGGGGAAACCACGCTTAGTCTAGTTCCCTTGAAACTGAAAGTTTAAGAAGAACAAGTATAGCCTTCTAATAGTAGTAGTCATAGTAGATAGATAGAATAGATAAAATAAAATGGAAAGAGTGAGTGAAAGTAAGATCGAGTAAGTGAGAATGATAGAGCAGAGTGGTGTGCTCTAGCGAAGTGGGTCACCTCTTTTATAGGGCACAAGTGCTGGAAATCCTTCCTCCTATGCTCAAAGTTCATTCCTCACCCACAAAATGTTAGGGTACGCTTACTCCATAGGCTAGTATGTTTTTTCATATTGATAACACGTACACATGCGCATAAGTTTCCTTGTGGTGTACCTGTTAAGTTTGTGGATACAACATTGAAAAATCCACTCTGCCATTCTCCAATGTCTATTGGTCTAGATAAAAGGTCATAGACATAAGCGTGGGTACTTATCTATTTAAGGAACAAGATGAAGGTCCACTTTACTTTTCTGGGTAAAAGGTCTTAATATAGATGTGCTAACTTACTTTAGCTTAACGTACAGGATGTGGCCTGTAGGTCTCTTGCATTACAGCCAAACTTACTTTAATATAAATTTATAAACCTGTTACAATAAACCAAATACTTAAACTATAAGAAAAGACATATACATATATATACACACATGCAAGCAAGCACGTTAGTCCTATAGGCTACACACATCCCTTTGATGGGGTGGTTTGTACCAATGAACCCCATCACACAGGTAGGATGTAGGTGGTTAAGTGTTTATGGGGACAGTTTCAATGCCATTTTCATAAAGATGATAAGCTGGGTTGGATTGAATCATAGTAATGTTTTCAAAAGTGGGAATGGGGAAATAACTTAATTTCCTATCAAAGTAGGTTGCTTTGGAGTAAAACAAAAAATTGGTTCTCTGACAGGACACTCCAAAGGATCATATTGGTACCTCTTTTGGTTGGTAACCGCGCAAAATTGGTTATTTCCAGCATAGGTCACCCTCTCTATCAAAGTCTTCCACTTGGTCAGCCTCACCAGGCATGACGATGATGAATTCCATAATTTCTCTCCCTGCAGTCCACACAGAACAGTGTCTGTTTCAGACATGTTACACCTGCAGATGTATTGAGGCTCTTTTGAGAGCAAAGTCTGTGGCACTTTCTAAATCTGAGTTGGAGTGTGATAGACCACCAGGGGAGGTGAATTATTGCATTCCCTATAGATGTCGTCTTCAAGGGGACCTATAGAATGGACAGCAACCAGTTGTCTGTACATATCCTTGTCTGGGTCAAACTGGTAACGAGACTGTGAATGAGACATACAAAGATTGTGCCATTAAACAATCTTTAGAAAGAAAACAACTGTTTCGGTTGGGGTGAGGTGTCACAGATCCCATTTTTCTCATAGCTCTTACTGATAAATGCTGGCATGAATCCAAACATGTGGATTGTTCCTTTTCCAGCTTTTGAAAACATTTGGGACAGTACTAACTTAATAGTTGCTCATTTTTAATTAAGTCAGGAACCTTTCCCAGTCTTAAGGATCCTAATGCATCAGTGATTACATTTACTACGTATTCCCCATATGCAGAGCATATAATCTCCCTTTTAAAATGTTGACCCGTGTGCTGATTATTGTTTTAAAGGGATCAGCTGATTACTTTTACGTTGGGTTATGTCATACTTATTATAAACAGTAAACTGCTTTTCCTGTGGATAAGTCCTGGGCTGAGTATAATAGTCCATTCCTTTTGTGTTGGTATGTCCTGTTTCATTGCCTGTTTCAGGCCATTGAGCACGACTGTGTCATCTGGTTTCATGGGGTTGTAACAGTTCAGTCCCAAATTTGTGATTTTGGCTCAGTCTTACCCCTAGAGCAACGATAAGGGTGTAGTAAATCAGAAATATCAAAGTCCATTTTATGGTTGCAATCAGCTGGGCTCCAGGTGTCACGATTCCATCGGATGCTGTTCACTTAAGTCCTGAGGAGGAAATTGCTCCTGCGACCTGGATGATCTATACAACTTTAACTGATTAATATGATAGATTCTGTTTCTATTATGCTTGCCTCCTGTCATTCTAATCTTATACACTGCTGAACTGAGTTTATCGATGATTCAGAAGGCTCCGATCCATCTGTCACACAACCCATGTTCTGCTGATTTATACAACAACAACATTAATTGCTTTTTAACCTTCTTAGTAGTCTCTCTTTGGTTTTGTCAAAGTAAGCCTTTGCCTTACGTTTGGCTTTTCCCAGTTTAGTTGTTACCTGCAAGTGGATTTGATTTATATGTTTTTGCAGATTCTGCAGGTAGGTATCCATTTTTATTCCCTCTGATTGAGTGCCACTTGTTTGCCAAATTAAATGTAATTGCGTTGTTCGGCCTGTCATCACTTCAAAGTGTTTTATCAGAAGATGCAACAGGTGTTGCTCTCAATGCCATTAAAATTAGAGGCATGAGAGTGTTTAAGTTAAGTCCATTAGCATTAACCAGTTTCCTCAACATCACTTTTATAGTCTGATTGCTTTGTTCCACCATCCCAGATGACTGTGGTCTGTATGGGATGTGTAGTCTCTGCGTGACTTCCATTAACTGAAGACAGTCCCAAATGGCTAGGCAGCAGTTCTGCGGAAAAGGACCTAGGGGTGACAGTGGACGAGAAGCTGGATATGAGTCAGCAGCGGGCCCTTGTTGCCAAGAAGGCCAATGGCATTTTGGGATGTATAAGTAGGGCATAGCGAGCAGATCGAGGGACGTGATCGTTCCCCTCTATTCGACTTTGGTGAGGCCTCATCTGGAGTACTGTGTCCAGTTTTGGGCCCCACACTACAAGAAGGATGTGGACAAATTGGAGAGAGTCCAGCGAAGGGCAACAAAAATGATTAGGGATCTGGAACACATGACTTATGAGGAGAGGCTGAGGGAACTGGGATTGTTTAGCCTGCAGAAGAGAAGAATGAGGGGGGATTTGATAGCTGCTTTCAACTACCTGAGAGGTGGTTCCAGAGAGGATGGTTCTAGACTATTCTCAGTGGTAGTGGATGACAGGACAAGGAGTAATGTTCTCAAGTTGCAGTGGGGGAGGTTTAGGTTGGATATTAGGAAAAACTTTTTCACTAGGAGGGTGGTGAAACACTGGAATGCGTTACCTAGGGAGGTGGTAGAATCTCCTTCCTTAGAAGTTTTTAAGGTCAGGCTTGACAAAGCCCTGGCTGGGATGATTTAGTTGGGGATTGGTCCTGCTTTGAGCAGGGGGTTGGACTAGATGACCTCCTGAGGTCCCTTCCAACCCTGATAGTCTATGATTCTAAAGAACTGTTTAGTGAAATGTGATCCCTACCTCTGCAGGGATCTCCCATCAAGAGAAGACTTGCTTTATTGGGAACTTGGTGGTGGCTTTTGCAGTATTGGCCTTAAGAGGAAATGCCTCTACCCACTTTGAAAAAGGATCGACCACTAATAGGTATTGGTTTATCCAATTTTTGTGTTTCTTTATAATCCGTAATGAGGTTTACCTTGATGGTAATAACTAGAACTGTTAACAAAGAAATGATACCTATTTACAGAATTTGTTTTCTGGATCAATGGTTGGAAAAGCGTTTGTTTTTCCTCCGCCCTTAGATCCAGTTGATCAAGACTGGGACACACATGTGGCTCCCCTTGGTACAGTAACCTAATAGGTTTTACTGCTATTTTTTTTTCTTGCAGCAATAATGCCCAGTGGGCTAGGCGAGCATCTGAGACTTGTCCATCTTTTACCCCATTGGACAGTAAGAACCGAAGGGGAGTGTGTGATGAGTGTGATATGATTGGACTGAAGCCAATTAGAAAAAAAAAGTGTTGTATGGTCCAACTGGTTGCCAATAGGTACTTTTCACAATTGTCATACTTAAGTTCAATTGATGACTTTAAACGTGAGGCATAGGCAACTGTTCTGATTTTCCCATATCTCCCTTGTGAAGCCACAGTCACTAACGCATTAACACTCACCGCTATCTCCAGATGATAGGGTATCTCAGGATTTGGAGTGATGAACACCGGAGCCTTGACAATGCCTAGTTGCAGCTGGGATACTGCTTCCAGGTGTTGCTCAGTCCATTTCCATCGGACCCTTTTTTTTAATAGTTGGTACAAGGGTCCTGCAATGAAAGCAAATCCCTGTGGTACCCAGTGAAACACAAAAAGGATTTTAAAGGGTCCTGTGGTAAAGGCAGTGTTTGGATTGCATTTACTTTCTGTTGCGCCGGGGTTCTACCCCATTTTGTCAGGGTGAGACCCAAGAAAGAGACATGATTGCCATTAGCTGTGCCTTGGCCGGATTGCAGATCAGCACTGCTTTCTATAGGATCTGTAGGAGCTCGTTATGTCTTTCTAGACACTCCTTTTTAGTCTGTGTTGCTAAACACAGGTAATCTACATATTGAAATAAAACAGCTGGTTTAGAAAACTGCGACAGTACCTGCCTCATTGCACATGGAGTAAAGCTGAAGAATTTTATATCCCTGGGGTAAATGTGTCCAGGAATATTGGACTCCTTGGAAACTAAACGCAAAACGGTACTGTAAAATGTGGGCCAATGATAATGTCCAAAGCTGTTACTGATGTCAAGGACAGTAAACCACTTAGCTTCTGGATTAATGGACTTGATTAAATTTGGCATCTTGGCCACTGTAGGGGCACAAGTGGGTGTGACCTGATTCAGGCGTCTATAATTTAATTGTGAGATGCCAAGAACTATTTGGTTTCTTCATGTGCCAAATGGGGAATTGGCAGTGGAAGTACATTTACCTAGTACTCCCTGTGTTAGTAAAGACTTGATAGTCTTTTCTATATATGGGTTTGCCTGTTCTGGGTAAGGATTTTGTCTTTGGGCTGATATATCTCCTCCTTCCACAACACTAGTGATTGCCATACATCCACAATCAAGTTTGTATTTAGCAAAGGCATCTGCATGCTTGCAAAGTAACACCTGTAACTCACGTTGGTCTGCACGGTTAGCCACTATTTTATTTAAATCATATCCCTCAGGTTCAGAGTCCTCCACTGGAGATACCATGCCACACTTAGGTATGATTACTGGTGAGTCGTCCTTTGCCTGTTCTACAGTAAGATACAACTATTGGTTACCCAAATCAAGAACACATTTCTGTTTGCATAGGAAATCAGTTTCCCATAGACAATTCCCTGGATCCTAAGTTCATCAATGCAAAGGTATGAACCTTTCTTAAGTGACCTACCTGTACTGCAATGGGTATAGGAAGTGTGGTAACAACCTGATTACTTGCAAAATTTGCAAGTGTTTTTGTACATCCTGATGACAGAGACGAGGATCTAGGATCCTTAACATGGATGATAGTAATTCCTGCCCCAAGATCTATAATAAAATTTCTGTGGCGGCCCCCTTCCACCGCAAATACTGTGGGTCTCCCGCTTGCATCCCTGCCTAAAGGAGCTATAACTACCCTTGGGGCCAATTGGTATTATGCTGAGTAATTTGTAGAGTATGCAGACAAATAATCTACAGATTTTCCTTCTATTTCTCTGGAGGCTGTCCACCGGAGAGAAGGAAATGAGTTAACGGAGACCACCAGATGGTTTGATGGTGCCGGGCCTTGGCTTCCTATTATTAGCTCATACACGTGGGTTTGGAGTTTCTGGATACCCCATCGTTGAGACTTAAGCATCTGCTTAAACATCATTACAACTGAGTCCTCATTTTTGACTTGGGTCTCTGCAGGCGTGAATTGTTCCGTGCGGCAGTTGAAAAGAAAGGAACATGGTCCCGGGCCCTACATGGGATCCAAACGCATAACACTGTTGAGGGGCTGTCACGGTTCCTTCCCCACTCTGAACTCTAGGGTACAGATGTGGGGACCTGCATGAAAGACCCCCTAAGCTTATTATTACCAGTTTAGGTTAAAAACTTCCTCAAGGTACAAACTTTGCCTTGTCCTTGAACCCTGTGCTGCCACCACCAAGCGTGTTAAACAAAGAACAGGGGAAGAGCCCACTAGAAGACGTCTTTCCCCCAAAATGTCCACCCAAGGCTCTACACCCCCTTTCCTGGCGAAGGCTTGATAAAAATCCTCACCAATTTGCATAGGTGAACACAGACCCAAACCCTTGGATCTTAAGAACAATGAAAAAAACATTCAGTTCTTGAAAAGAAGAATTTTAATAGAAGAAACAGTAAAAAAGAATCACCTCTGTAAAATCAGGATGTTAAGTACCTTACAGGGTAATTAGATTCAAAACACAGAGAATCCCTCTAGGCAAAACCTTAAGTTACAAAAAGACACAAAAACATGAATATACATTCCATTAAGCTTATTTTATCTGCCATTTAAATAAAACAGAATCTAACACATATCTAGCTAGATTACTTACTAAATTCTAAGACTCCATTCCTGTTCTGTCCCCGGCAAAAGCATCACACAGACAGACTCAGACCCTTTGTTCCCCCCCCCCCAGCTTTGAGAGTATCTCGTCTTCTTATTGGTCATTGTGGTCAGGTTCCAGCGAGGTTATCCTAGCTTCTTAACCCTTTATGGGTGAAAGGGTTTTTCCTCTGGCCAGGAGGGATTTTAAAGGTGTTTACCCTTCCCTGTATATTTATGACAAGTACTGACACAAAAAGTCCCCCACACAACTCTTTGTGAGTTTAGGAATCACGCAATTAATGACAAGATAGTTTAGGTGACCAAACATATACAGACACATTTTCAAGAATAATCTTTGAGTGTGAATGCCACTGTTATTGGAATCTCAATGTAAAAGGCCTTGGGACTTATTTTCCTAAGTGCTGAGTACTTATAGCTCCCATTGACTTCAGCTGGAGTAGTGGAACCTTATATTTCTGGAAATCAGGAAGGAGGGGACTGAAGTTGGGCACCCATAAACAGAGGTTACTAAAATCACTGGCCATTTCTGAATCTTTTGGGCACAGTGAATTACACAGTGAATACCCGAAGCACCAATCACCTCACAGTACATCCACACTGCAATGTAAGCCCAGGGTTCAAACCTATGCTCAAGTCAAGCTTCCTTCCATCTACACACAAATTGCACTAACCAAGGGCTCAAACCCAGGGTCCGAGGACCCCACAGCGATAGAAGGTCTGAGCCTGAGTCAAGATGAGACCCATGGTTCAAGCCCTTTATTGGTTTGCAGTGTAGACACAGTCACACTGGACTCATGCTCTGGAAATCTGCCAAAAGCATCCCTCAGGCTGAGTTTCTTTGTCTGATGATTCTATGAGGAACGATAGTCATTGTCCTGTCCATTGCAACAATCCCTAACCTGGGGTTACAAATGAGTGTAAAAAAAACAGGAGTACTTGTGGCACCTTAGAGACTAACTAATTTATTAGAGCATAAGCTTTCATGGGCTACGCCCACTTCATCAGATGCACTGAATGGAACATATAGTAAGAAGATATATATATATATATATATATATATATATACACATACAGAGAAGGTGGAAGTTGCCATACAAACTGTAAGAGGCTAAATAAGATGAGCTATTGTCAGCAGGAGAAAAAAAAACTTTTGTAGATATAATCAAGATGGCCCATTTAGACAGTTGACAAGAAGGTGTGAGGATACTTAACATGGGGAAATAGTTTCAATATGTGTAATGACCCAGCCACTCCCAGTCTCTATTCAAACCCAAGTTAATGGTATCTAGTTTGCATATTAATTCAAGCTCAGCAGTTTCTCGTTGGAGTCTGTTTTTGAAGCTTTTCTGTAGCAGAATTGCCACCCTTAAGTCTTTTACTGAGTGGCCAGAGAGGTTGAAGTGTTCTCCCACCGGTTTTTGAATGTTATGATTCCTGATGTCAGATAAGTGTAGATTCTCAAACCCTAGTTTCACAAACTCGGGGTCTGCTAACACGAGTTCTGCTAGCCCAGGGCTTACACTGCAGTGTAGACATGTCCTCAGAGAGCTAGTGAGTCACTGTGGTGTGTGTGGGTGTTCAGCGCAATGGGGCTCTGGTCTCAGTTTGCACCTCCAATCGCTACTGTAAAAGTAATAATAATATTGAGCTATGCGCAAGCTTCAACCACATACCAGGCTCCTTCGAGGCTCCTTTGATTTTAAACTTCTGACCTAGCAGAGCTCCCTCAGGAATGGAGAGATTGAAAAGGTCTGAGGAATCACAACCTAACCCCTAGGCCTGCTGCCTTTTAGACAGACCCATGACACCCTGTCAAACATTTCCCCTCTTTTTGCAATTTGCTCCCTTCTGTCTCCGATTGCTGCCACCCCGTTTTTGCCCTCACCAAAACACAGTGGAGGTTTTATCTCGCTCCCCTGCCCAGAACACAGCTCAGACCCAGGGCAGAGGGAAAAGCAATTCTCAAGGCTGGGGAGCCTGCTGGGTGGCCTACAGAAGCAGCTGTATCCTAGAGCTGAGAACTGTGCAGGTTGACTGTGTGTTGTGTGAAGAATTACTTCCTTTTAGTGTTTTAAACCTGCTGCCTAGTAATTTCATTTGGTGTCCCCTAGTTCTTGTGTTACGAGAAGTAGTAAACAGTACTTCCTTCTCTACTTTCTCTGCACCAGTCATGATTTTATAGACCTCAATCGTATCTCCCCTTAGCCATCTCTTTTCAAGCTGAAAAGCCCCAGTCTCATAAATCTTTCCTCATACGGAAGCCGTTCCATGTCCCTAATCACTTTTTTGCTCTTTTCTGAAACTTTTCCAAATCCAATATATCTTTTTTTTGAGATGAGGCAACTACATCTGCACACAGTATTCAAGATGTGGGCATACCATGGATTTATATAGAGGCAAGATGATATTTTTCTGTCCTATTATCTATCCCTTTCTTAATTATTTCCAGTATTCTGTTTGCTTTTTGACTGCCACTGCACATTAAGTGGATGTTTTCAGAGAACTATCCACAATGACTCCAAGATCTCTTTCTTGAGTGGTAACAGCTAATTTAGACCCCATCATTCTCGTGTGTAACAGTGTGGCGGAGAGCATGACTTGGTCCCCGGCATGCAGCATCCCTGCTGCAGCAATGGTACCTCCATGTGCCATCCTCTTTGCCAGCCCAGGGTGCTACTTGCAATGTACGATGCTGGTTTTCCAATTTATTTGAACTCCAAGAGCATGATCTTGTGTCTTTGAAACTTCACAGCCAATTAAATGTGACTTATGGATGGTTCTGAACAGCCGCCTTCTGACCAGGTTGGAGTCTAGAACTTGAAATACCAGGAAAGCTGGTGGGTGCACAAATTCAGGGTTCCCATTTGGCCCTGTGGTAGAGCAGTCTCCTCCCAATCCCCACTCCTCCCCTGCTCATGACCTTCTCCCAAGCATCCCCTGGTGGCCTGAGTCTATCTGTACCACCCTACCATCCATCTCTCCCTCCTCCGGGTTCCACAGCTGCACTCACAACAGATCAGTCTTGCAGGCCCTTCCAGCTGGGTTTTATGTATTTTCCAGAGACAACGAACCAAAAGGAGAAGAACAGCATAAGGCAATTTTTCTGCTGGCCTTGGTCTCTGCTCTCGGGGTCTTTCCTCCAAGGTTATTGCCAACTCTTCTGTCTCTAGCCATCCTTGCTGCTCCTTCCTTTCTCTGCAGCTACTGCAACTCTCTCAGACACTTTCTCTTGTTCTACTTGCTGATCAGTAAGAGAAACCGCTGATCCGTGTTCAGGTGGGCCTTCGTAGTTGCTAGGGTTGGCTGAGCTAAGACCTCCAGTCCTTAAAATGCCAAACCACCCCAGTACAGGGCTATTTACAGGGACAGGCCATAATCAGCAATCTTGTCCTTTTCTACATCACCTCCCTCCCTTTCTGCTTTACCAGTACAGCTAGCACCAATACTATGGGTGTTCCTTTCTCCTATTCCATTCTTTGTGTGTTTCCATATTGTTCCCTCTGCATGGAACATCCTCACCACACAACTTCCCCAATGCACTACCCTTTCTTTACTAATAATAATTAATAATAAATGACTGTTCATCAAAAGAAAGAGAGAAAGAAAGAAATTCCCAGTCCTTACACATCCTGCTTTCTTTGTATGTGTCCATCTTCCTTTGATCATAAGGTCTTTGTATTAGGGAGTGTTTCTACCTTTTCTGTCTTGTAAAGCACACATTATTGACACTGAAAAGACAAATAATTGATATGTCACAAACAAAAAAATACCCTTTGTCATAAAGGTTGCTCTCCTCATTAAAGTAAGACATAAAAATTAGAAAATACACAAAGGATTAAAAGGTTTCAAAGTCAAGCACTCTCAAGTTAGGAAATACCAGAATGAGCATTGTCCAAGCAACATTAACTCTACAATAAATGAGGCAGGGATCCTTCAGACAACAGACTTCTTCAATACACAGCCCCAGAGCAGAAAACCCTGTGCACTGAATAAGGCAGGGGTCCTGTGGAAAAAAAAATAATATGGGATCATGTAATTAAAGTCTGCATCATCATGCAAATGCCCTGGCACCCTTAATTCAGTCCTCTTGTGCAATGTTCATTTGGACATTTGCTAACCTGAGAATGCTAAACTTTGTAACCTTTTAATCCTTTAAAAAACCTTAACTTTGCATTTCCTAATTATTTTATAGTTTATTTTTATTGATGAAAGCAAACTTAAGTAACATTAAATGAAGGGTTTTTGGTTTCTTAATTTCCTTCGTTTTTTACTAGAAAGAAAATCTATTATATATGTGCTGTTTAAACAATGAAGCTCTTACTCATGTGTTGTCTGCTATTATCTCGTGAGCTCCAGGCTTGACCCCGCTCTCTCTGTCACCAGTGAGAACGAAGTGTCTCTCCACTGAAGTCCACGGAGTTGCACTGGCAAGAACAAGGTCAGAATCTGCTCTCAATCTCCATATGATTCCTTCAAGTCTCTCCATAAAACCCACCTCTCTTGCAAAGGCTGCAGAAAACTGCCAATTGATAATGACAGGCAGGGTGTGAGCTGTTCCTACTGCATTTGCTACTGCTGATTGACTTACTGCAACTATGAACCATGCTCACAGAGACATGGTGGGTGAGGTAATATGCTGTATTGGACCAAGTTCTGTAGGTGAGAGAGACAAATGTCTGAGATACACAGAGCCCTTCCTCAGGCCTGTGAAAGGTACTCTGAGCGTCACCATTAAATGCCAGGTGGAACAGATTCCTTGGTGTAAATAGCTAGCACATATTGTAATGGACTATTCAAGTACCATTCCCAGACCTGAAGAAGAGCTCTGTTTGGCTTGAAAACTTGTATCTCTGGTTCCAAAGGAAGATAGTAAACCACCCACCTTTTCTCTCTAATATCCTGGGGCCAAAATAGCCAGAACTACACTGCATATAGCCCTGCTCTAAGACAGTCTGTATTAAAACATCCTGTCGTTGTTACTCCCCCTTCCTTCCCGCTAGCTCATGGACTCATAGATTTCATGGCCAGAAGGAACCACTGGGATCATCCGGTCTGACCTCTTGTATAACACAGGCCAGAGAACTTCCCCCGCTCTCCAACGTCTGCGTGCGAGTCAAGTGCCAGATTAAGTCCACACTTTTTGCTCCAAAGTAACTCAAAAGTGGTTGAAGTTTAAAACAAAATGGTGTCAGGTGTTTCTTGTGCTCGGTTGCAAATGACAAGGCAAGATGCAAGGCCAGGCGATATTCGGGCTCATTGTGCTGATTTGCATATTTTCCACCTTGTAAACTTAAACTCACAGAACAGAACTTGCTGGAACACAAAGCTGCACTGGGCTGACCAAACATGCAGACTGTGAAGACATCCTGCGTTGACTTTATCAAGTACATTAGTGTGATGCATCCTTATGTACACAGGAGCCTTTAAGGATTGTGACATCACACAGTGCCTATGTAACGAAAATATGCTGTCCAAACAATGTGAGTTGTGTCTTTGTTCTTAGCACAAGTATTGCTATCAAAAAGAAAAGGAGGACTTGTGGCACCTTAGAGACTAACAAATTTATTTGAGCATAAGCTTTCGTGAGCTCCAGCTCTCTTCATTGGATCACTTATGCGCAAATAAATTTGTTAGTCTCTAAAGTGCCACAAGTACTCCTTTTCTTTTTGCGAATACAGAATAACATGGCTGCTACTCTGAAACTGTCCATTGCTATTAAAGAAACTAATATGGGTAAAGATGAGTGCTGATTAACCATGTGCAGTAAAAATATCCCAAACATTGCTGCCCTGGCAGCTTCTAAAACACAGAACACTGTGAGCACCACTAGAGAGTCTACAGATTGTTTAAAGGAATATCACCTTACTCCGGGACACTACAGTCAGAGGATTACATGATGGATTACCTATCCTTTATCATCAAACTGTTTTTATTATTATTATTATTTATTTATTTATTTTTACTCAGCCAGCAATGTGCGTGGGGCTTCAAAAAAAATCAGATCCCTGCCTCAGAGAGCTTACAATCTCAACATCACACAAGATTCAGTACAGCAGAGCAACAAAGAGGAAGAAGAGAACACAAGGTTTACTTGTAGTGTTTTCAAAACGAACTGGTGATGTGGGTTGTCACCATGACAGACGCCCAAGTTGAGATGCTTTGAAAAGGCTGTTGAGAGTGGGTGAATATCAGGTTCCTTTGAGGTGTCTCAAAGCGGGAGGCCAGAAATTGACTCATGGAAAATCACGACTCGCTTCTGAAATGTCGGTGTGCTAGAGGATACTCATGCAGCTACTTTAGCCTCTCGTGCAAATCCGTTTTAGGCCCCTCTCTGTGTTGGAGCTTCTCACAGCCTTTAATGGATTTATTCTCACAGCACCTCCACCAGGTAGGAAAATCATAGAAACAAACGACTGGATGGAACTTCGAGAGCTCATCAAGTCCTCTACCCTGAACTCATGGCAGGGCCAAGCACCATCTAGACCATCCCTGACAGGTGTTTTACTAATCTGGTCTTAAAAATCTCCAATGATGGAGATTCCACAACCTCCCTAGACACTTTATTCCAGAGCCTAACCACCCTGCTAATTAGGTAGTTTTTCCTAATGTCCAACTTAAACCTCCCTTGCTGCAATTTAAGCCCAATGCTTCTTGTCCTATCATCAGAGGTTAAGGAGAACAATTTTTCTCCCTCCTCCTTGTGACTGCCTGTTAGGTACTTGAAAAATGTAATCATGTCCCCTGTCAGTCTTTTCTTTTCCTGATTAAACAAACCCAATTCTTTCAATCTTCCCTCATAGGTCATGTTTTCTAGCCCTTTACTCAATTTTCCTGCTCTTCTCTGGATTTTTTTCCAATTTGTCCACATCTTTCCTGAAAAGTGGCTCCCAGAACTGGACGCAATACTCCAGCTGAAGCTTAATCAGCGCGAAGTACAGCAGAATAATTACTTCTTGTGTCTTGCTTACCTCCATATTACAAGTGACAAAGAGAGGCAAAGGGAGACTAAACCCAGGATTTTTAAAGGTATTTAGGCACCTAAATCCCATTTATGTCAGTGGGAGTTAGGAACTGAAAACCCTTTAAAAAATCTGACCCTAAGTGATTTGCTCACGGTCACAAAGGAAGTCTACAGTGGAAGAGGAATTTCAACTCAGACCCCTCAAGTCTTAAGCTAGTGTGATAACCTCTGGACCATCCTTCCTTTCTCATGTGTGTGTATAACAACGTGTTTCTGTCTACCTGTCCCCGTACATAGCCATCTATCTGTCTATCTATCCCCATATAAAAACATCTGTCTGTCCAGTGTCTACCTGTCTGTCCTCGAACATAACCATCTGTCCGACTATCTACCTATAAAAACATCTCTCCATGTACACCTCACTTTATTTAATTGTAGAGTGATTTTACATGCTGGCTGTGGGAACTGAGATAATAGCAGTGGCAACAAAAAAAAACAAAAAGAAGAGGAGTACTGGTGGCACCTTAGAGACTAACCAATTTATTTGAGCATGAGCTTTCGTGAGCTACAGCTCACTTCATCGGATGCATTCGATGAAGTGAGCTGTAGCTCGTGAAAGCTTATGCTCAAATAAATTGGTTAGTCTCTAAGGTGCCACCAGTACTCCTCTTCTTTTTGCGAATACAGACTAACATGGCTGCTACTCTGAAACATAACAAAAAAAGAGTTACAGTCCGAGTATCTTCTCTTCATATCATCTGCTGAATTAACCAATACAGTTCAAAAGGCAGTGGGACAAACAGGGGGAGGTGCCTATATTGCAGAAATTACATATCAATTCATAAAGGAGAAGCTGTCACACTGTTACTGGATACTGTTTTTCAAGGGAAATGAGACAGATAATGAAGAAAGCTGCCAAGTTCCATTTCCTTCTTCTTTTCTCCTGTAAATCCCATGATGACAGAAATTTCTGGACATTGACTTAATGAGTGAGAACTAGCTCATATTTGCACTCCAGTACTGATCAGTAAAAACCAGTCCCCACATTTACATACAGTGAGAAATAATTTTCTGGTATATTGTCCTCCTCAGGGCGTCCTTCACCTCCTTGTTCCTCAGGCTGTAGATCAGGGGGTTCAGCATGGGGATCACAAGGGTATAGAACACAGCCACCATTTTCTCCCAGTCCACTGAGCTGCCAGATGAGGGTCTTAAATATGTAAAGATCAGGGTCCCATATAAGATGGAAACGGCAGTCAGGTGGGAGGCGCAGGTGGAGAAGGCTTTGTGCCTTCCTGCAGTGGAGCGGATCCTCAGGATGGCAAAGATGATGTAAATGTAGGAGATGAGGATGATGAGAATGGTGCCTATCGTTTCTATGGCTGCAAAGGTGAAATGCACTAGCTTATTGATGCGAAAGTCAGAGCAGGAGATTTCTTGGAGTGGGCGAATATCGCAGAAGAAATGATCGAGGACGTTGGAGTGGCCGAAGGACAGACTGAATACAGTACATGTATGCACAGTGGCATTGACACAGGCGCACAGGTAAGAGCCAGCTACCAGCTGGAAGCAGACTGTCTTGGACATGATGACATTATAAAGCAATGGCTTGCAGATGGCCATGAAGCGATCATAGGCCATCACAGCCAGGAGGCAAAGCTCATTGTTTGCACAGAAGGAGAAAAGGAAAAACTGAACCACACACCCAGGGAAAGAAATGTCTTTACTCTTCACCAGGGAACTGACCATTGCCTTGGGGGCAATCACAGAGGAGTAGACTACATCTAAGAGTGACAAATGGCTGAGGAAAAAGTACATGGAGCTGTGGAGTTGGGAGTCAACCCTAATCAGCAGAATCATCCCAACGTTCCCCACCAGGGTGCAGAAATAAACGGCGAAGAAGAACACAAAGACGATGTTTTGCAGCTTTGAATTGTCTGTTATTCCTCGAAAAATGAAGCCAGTCACTGTGGTGCAGTTCCCAGGAGCCATTTCTCCTGTCACTGTTGTCTGTGCCAAAGAAGAGGCAGGGGAGGGGATAGTAGCAATGGGTACCACAAAAATAAATCTGATGTACAGTGGAGACTCGTGTTATCTGTTAAGAGATGCCTAAATGGAAATTTAATTTAGTCATAGATTCCAAAGCCCAAAGGAACCATTTTGATGATCTAGTCCAGTGTTTTTTTTTTTTTTTTCATTTGCAGACCAATCAAAAATTCTGAATTGAGATACAAATCTAAGATATAATCTGTGGATCCCTAGGAATCCACGGGCCACAGGTCAAAGACCAGTGTTCTATGGTAACAACAACCTTTTGAGGACCCCTTAGATATAGTCTGTGGATCCCAAGGTGTTCGCAGACAACTAGTTGAAAACCCCCATCTCATCTGATTTCTTGTATAACACAGGTCAAATTTTTTTTCAATATTTTTCATTGTCAACTAGACCATATCTTTTAAATAAATCATCCAATCTTGATTTAAAAATTGTCCATGAAGTATCCACCATGACCCTTGGTAAATCATTCCAAGGGTTAATTAACCTCACTGTTAGTAGAGGCCTACTATGTAGAGCTGGTCAAAATTCCCACCTACCCCCTTGGAAATTTTTGAGCTTTTAGGAGCAAAACCCCATATCTGAAGTATTTTGGCACTGGTATATTTTGGCTGAAATCTGAAGTATTTTGTTTTTGAAAAGGAGCAACTGGGAGATGTAGTCGAACCAGAAAGACTGGCCTATAAAGGAGAATAGGAGCATGAGGATCTTAAGCTTTTAATTTCAGCTCCTATTTTTTTTCAGATTTGCCCAGCTATGGGTATGAACAAGGTCATCAGTAACAAAGTTCTTGCATTTCTCCATGAGACAAAAAAACAAGAAAGATAGGAATCAAAGTTTCCATATGGAAATGGAATCATAACGTCACACTCGTCTTGAAGACCTATTTCCTACTGATGTGTCTATTTTGGTACTAGATTTACATAATTCTTTACCTTATCAATGTGAAAAATTAAAATGCGCACACACACACACTTTTCAATTGTCCTGTATGGACAAATCACATTTCCTCATAAGAGGAAACCAAAAGAAAACATCAAAGAGAAAAAAATAGATTAAACAGACCTCTGAAAAATAATACGTGTTTTCCACAAAATGTAATTTTAATGTATTGTTATATCCTTTATCATTTCCAGGTTTCAGAACTGATCTGAAAACATCATCAACTCTTACCTTGTTATAACAAAGCAATGTCCAGAACACATTCATATGCTGTCTTCCCTCTTAACTATGATGAAATGTGGGACAGAAAATAAAGTAGTTAACGAATCATTTTAAGGTAGAAAGAGACAAAGTTGCTAGTAAAAAAAAATCTAATTTCTGAGTGAATGACACTAATACTGTGGATATTTGGAGAAACTGAACTGAAAGACAATGGCAAAGCAGAAGAATAACTTAAATAAAAAGAGGTTTGCATTTTGGAATTTCAAAAGTTTGCTTGCTCAGAAGCGATTGACAATTGCCAATATATTTTCCAAGTCAGTGTTTTTGAAATGCCAACCGCAAACAATGCAAAGTTTGCAATTGCAAATATAACTTTCTTATCATGAAAATAAAAGTCCAGACATCACCACAGCCACCTGATCTATGGCAAGGATGTGCATGGAGTGGTAGATTTAAGCCTCATATTAGCACTCTAGCGCCTTTCCAGAATTAAAAAAGAGTTAGGAGCCCTGCTATTTAGAACAAGTCAATTAAAACCACAAACTTGGAATAAACAATGATAAAATTCAGGAAACAGCATTCTTGTTGAAATGAATAAGTTATATTCACAATGCTCCACTGTATATTAACTGAGGAGATATGAATGAACAGCAAAGTTAAGCATTGGGAGCTGAATTAAAACTGTGGGTGAGACACTCATGCCTGCTCTATCTTTTTGCACAGCCTAAAACTGGAGTTCTGTAGTGGGGAATCAGAGGCAGCAAGTGAGTTTGGAAAAGCTTCCACCTCAAGAGGAAATGACCCTGTTGATTACTAAGTAAAACATCTCTCTTGCTCTCCCCCATGGTCACATGCAGTATCTTGTCATCCTGTACAACCTACAGCTACAAATCTCTATAATTTCCCTTGAGTGAGTGAAGACAATAGAAGGACCAGACTGTCCTTCTCAGAAGTAATTTCTTTAGCAGAGACATAAGGCAGCTTCATAGAGAATACCCACTGATCTCCACCTAGAGGGGCACAATGAGACACTTTGGTAGTAGGAAGTGCAGATCAAACAGCATTAAGAAAGGTGGTTCCGTTAGAAGCTAGGTGGGTCCAGATGTGCCTGTTTCTTCTTCCACTGCATGCTAAGAAGAAACTCTGAACTATACAAGAGATATTTCATCTCATTATCAGTGTGTATCCACCTGGAGCCCATGAGCCCTTCCATGGGGGCAGAGAATGGTGCATTGGGGAAGCCAGTGCTGCCCATTCCACACTGTACCATCTTTATTCACAATCTTCTATGTCTAGGGCTGTCGACTGGGAATATTTCACCAGCACTAAACCCACTCTGGGAAATCTTAAATAAAAATGTTTGATATCCAAATAAATGAAACACATTTTTAGAAAAAAAAAAAAACCCTCCCTTAAACAAGATTCTTTGAAACCAAGGGGTAATTTTAAACATACTATATTCATTTGCATTTGCACAGTGTATGGAATCATTTAACTCATTAAAGCACAATGGGCCAGATACTTGGTTGGTATAAATCACTATAGCTCTGCTGATGCTGATGTATCCGTGACAACTGACACCAGATGATCTATCCTGATATTCCCAAACACTGATGCAGCATTCAGAATAGTTTAGGCAGTTGGTCCCATTTGACTGCAAGTTATTTTGTGAGAGAAAATGAAGACAACATTTTGAGGTCAAAAACATCAGCATTTTCAGTCCAGAAAAACAATCTTTTCTCTTGGTCAACTGAATGGATTTTGGAGCTTTCCCCGAGTATTAGAATGGAAAGAAAAATAGACCACTCACCTTAGTCTTTGCCCCATAATGTTAAAACTTGTTGCAAGAGAGAGCTCTCTCTTTCTTGAACTCAAATGGACTGTGTAACAGGTAATTGGAGGCAGGGTTTATTTATTCTGCTGACACGAGGGGACAGAATTCCTCAGAGCTCTGAATCTCAGGTCGGGCACAAGTGAGGGTGGGGAGTGTCATTAAAATACCAGTTATGTCTCCTGGCAGCAGGAGGTAGTTAGACACCAATATATGGTCTTCAAATGTTCTTCATGTTCCTGGACATGCTGATGCTTCTCTTTATCTTTCCCTCTGTTTTATGCAGTCCATAAATCTGAAAATCCACCCTAGCAAGAAGCACGTCCAATCACAAATACACTTAGAGGAGCTCAGCAAGGTTTTAATCAATATCTGCCAGGATTATAGCTGTGAATACAGTTTCTTTCAGAGCAATGGGACTAGACATCTGTATGTCACACAGCCAAAGGCATGGAGCATTCTGCTATTCAGCACTGAGAGAGAAGGAAACATTTGAAGCAGCAGCATCAGAGGGCCCAGAACTCCAGTAAAAAGTCAGGAAATGAACCTGCACACACCCATCTGATTCAGATCTAGATTGGGGGCTGTCAAGGGCCCTCAGCAAAGAGCCTGTCATGACACATGACATCGAGCTGAGCCCTGGCGGGATCCTTATCAGGCAGGATAACTAGGGTGATGCTGCAGCTGGGAACAGTGAAGATTCTGCCAGTGTCCCTGAAGGCCAGGATGTGACCTCAGATTGTATCAGGAGGACCAGTTTGGAGATGATATCAGTGAAAACCCTGAAGAGGGGGATGTGCTTGGCCAGACACTGGAAGTCCAGGCTGGTTACTGCAACTCTCTGTCCCCTCTTTCCACCCCGTTGTTTTCTGGATCAATGGTACTTTCAACACTGAGGACTTTGTAAGTTATGGCCAAATCATTTTCTCTCCTGGATAATATGCTCTGCAATCACAGAATCATAGAATATCAGGGTTGGAAGGGACCTCAGGAGGTCATCTAGTCCAACCCCCTGCTCAAAGCAGGACCAATCCCCAGTTTTTGCCCCAAATCCCAAATGGCCCCCTCAAGGATTGAACTCACAACCCTGGGTTTAGCAGGCATTGAAACCACTGAGCTCTTCCTCCCCCCTCCAGAGTTTTGTGTGTATCTGTGGTGTAGTGCATGACATTGGCACAGCCTCCTCTACTTTCCCCTCTGCTGGGCACAATCCAAAGTGGACACAGAGCACTGGGGGGAAAGGTTTCTGAAAAGCCAGCTTGGCTATTTAGCCAAGAGTTTGGAGTATGGGCTGTAAGGCTTGTGCTAAAGCCCAAGGTCTTTAGCAAGTTCATAAATAGAAATCAGTGCCCCGCTGTCCATTTCACCATCGGCAGGCAGCTGGGGGCAGAGGGGTACAAACACCGCTTAGATCAATGCTTTCCATTCTAGCTCAGGCTTTGGTTGGTTTCCTTCATTTCCCCCCACTCCTGGTAGCTTATTTTGGGAAATTTCCCAGGCAGCAGGCATTCTCAATGGCCTTTCAGGAGAACTGGGAGAGCAAACCTGCTAGGGCCTCCATAACAGCCAGGTCCCTACCAAATTCATGGCTCACTTGGACTAATTAAAAACCCTCTGGCCTTGAAATTGACCAATGTCTCCATTTCAGATGTTTCCATCTGACATTTCATGGTATTGTCACTGTGAGGGTCCCGACCAAAATGGGGGAATAGGGGAGTTCAGAGGTTGTTGTAGGGGGGTCACAGCATTGTTGTAGGGGGGTCACTTCTGTGCTGCTGTCAGACCTGGGCTCTGAGGGAAGCAGCCACCAGCCTTTCTGAAGCTAGAGGAGGTTCCCAGATATGGAGGTGGGTCCCTGTTGCTGGGAGCACCTCAGGAGGGGGCTCCTACCTACTACTGCCCTGGCAGATTAATGCAAGGGCCTTGGCCAATTTGGGGGCATCCAGAAAAATGGACACCTGAGCCCCAGAAGGAACAGCAAGGGAAGCCCTGAGCCCCAGCTGCAGATGCCAGGCAGAAGCCCTGAGACCAGGCACCGAGAGCACCAGCAGGAATGGAGCCAGGGGGCATGAAAGTCCTGAGCTCAGTGCCCCAGACCTGGCTGCAGCCACGGGGGTCAGAAGCCCTAAGCCCAGGCACCCAGAGACATGGCTGGAGCAGAAGCTGCCAAGGCCAAAGCCCTGAGCCCAACGCCAGGCTGCTGCAGTGTCCTTGCTTCTGCATGCCTCTGGAGGTCCATATGATATCCCCACAGAGAGTCCTGTCCCCAGCCTGGCAGACAAACAGCTAGGAGGCCCCTCCTGGGTTCTCCTGGCTGTGGGGATCCCAGCAGGACAGAGAGATCAGATTTCACGGGGCAGGGCTAATTCACTCTAGCGAAGAAAGACCCAACAAGAACCAATGGCTGTCAGCTAAAGCCAGAGAAATTCAGATGAGACATAAGGCACACATTTTTGACAGTGAGGGAGACTAGCCACTGGAACAAATTACCCAGGGGAGAGGTGGATTCTCTGTTTCGTGGTGTCCTCATCTCACAAGTGGGTGTCATTCTGTAAGGTGCCTTTTAGTGAATTACAAGCAATTGGGCTTAATGTGGTGCTAAGTGTGTGAAATTTCATAGCCGATGAAACAGAGCCCAGAAGTTGTTGAAATACTCAGCCAGATTTTGGCAGCAACAGTCTCTTCTGCAGGTGCAGAAAGAATATTTTCTTCATTTCAGTTGATGCAGCTACTTCATTCTAATTTAAGAAACTGATTGGGAGTTGAGAAAGGATGAAGGTTTCTTTTCCTCTTGTAATGTATGAATAAACGCTAATCGGAAGGAGATGTGAGTTACTGCTTCTAAAATCTGGAAGGACATTTATGACCAGGAATAATCAGTTCAATGCACTAATGAGAGATACTTCTTGACCTCAGTTTGTTCGAAATGAAAAAAAAAAATGTTTCAATCAACTTTTCTGTTTTTATGTATCCTGCAAAACCAACAAGTCAACATGTTTTTATGGGTTACCTATTCATAGAATCATAGAAGACTGGGGCTGGAACAGACCTCAGGAGGTCATCTAGTCCACCCCCCTGCTCAAAGCAGGACAAACCCTAACTTAATCATCCCAGCAAGGGCTTTGTCAAGAAGAGCTTTAAAAATTTCTAAGGATGGAGATTCCACCACCTCCCTAGGTAACCCATTCCAGTACTTCTCTACCCTCCTAGTGATTTTTTTCCCTAATATCCAACCAAAGCCTTCCACACTGCAACCTGAGATCATTACTCCTTGTACTGTCATCTGCCACCACTAAGAATTTCACAAGAATCAATCTTTCATTAGAAAAATAACTCAAAAATACAAATACAAAACATTTGAATTAAATCATTCCACCCTGATCTTTAGTGTCTGGGGGTGTGGGCCTCTGAGGCCAGACTAAGACCCTCATTGGCTAGAAACACTGAGGGAGCAGGTAACAAATTCCAGTCCTGTTAGCATCCAAGCCTCCATAATCCAAGGGACACCTGAAGGCTGTGGGAGACAGAGGGGCACTGAGAATTTCTAACTCATGATTGCAACCACAGAGATGTGTTATTAGCTTTGGATGGGGGACAAGTAGCAAATCCATTGGTATTCTTGCCCCAAACAACAATCACTCATTGTCCTTTTGAGCACAAGGCCTTAACACATCTGACATGCTCAAATCCCTTGTCTGCTAGGACTTAGAGAATTTTCTCCATCTCCATGATACAGAGGGAAAGAGAAAAGAAGTGACCTCTCTTTGGTCACACACCAAAGTCATGCTAGAGCTAGAAAGAGAAGCATAAGAAAAGAGTTGTGTCAAAAATGTTTTGCATTTAAAACTAACTGATTTTTTACACAAAGGAAATTTGAAGGGTGGTTAGTGAACTGAAATGATACGTTCTGGTCTCCATGTGTTTCTAGATTTATGAACCATTAGGTCCATCCCCTCACACCTAGCTTTTTATCCATGGATTGAGGGAGAAAAACAAGTTTGCCTGGTTTTTTGAACTCCCAATGGCTTTCTTGAATTTCAATGAACTTGTCAATTGAACTGAACTATTCGAATAAACTGAAATGAAGAAAATATTTTCTGCACTTTTCAAGGAAGCTACTGCTGTCCAAAGTGGGTTAGCAGTTCAGTTAACTTTGCTTCCAGGGACCTAGCTATCATGCCAGTGGTGTGAATGTCTTAAAAAGTTGGCAGTGAACATGTTCCACTTCATGTTACATTTTCTCTTCCTTTTACATTATTCAAGAGATTGTCATAAATTTCACCCTTAACAAAGGTTGTTAATCACAAATTTAATTTTAAATAGATTATTTTTTTTTATCAAGCTGGATCATACAAATCTCTAAGGATGAAGATTCCACTGCCTCCACCAGTCAGACTCAGGGCCAGGGAGTCTGGGAATAGAGGAAAATCACCAATGAAAACCAGGAGTCCAGACTCCCAACCCCTGCCTCAGTCACTACAGCAGGTCACACTCAGAGCCAGGGAGACTGGGAATCGAGTCCTGCTGGCACTTCCCAGCTCTGGGAGGGATATTCCTCTAGTGGTTAGTGTGGGAGCCTGGACAAAGGACTCCTGGGTTCCCTCCCCGGCTCTATCCCTGACTCCCAGTGCGACTCTGAGGCAGTGGCTTCTCCTGCCAAGGCCTCTGTTTCCATCAGTGGGGCTGGGGACACTCCCCTACAGCCCGTGGGTCGTCACGCTTCAGGAATGTGCATGAGGTATGAGGAGACCTGGAGATGGGAGGTGTGCTGCTGGCCGTAGGTCATTGTTGTGAACCCTGGCTGCTAGCCTGGGTTTATCCATCCCCTGACAATAAAACATCATCTTGTTTTCACAGCCACTTTGATCTCCTGGCTTCTACCCCCTGCTCTGCTGGCAGGGCATTGGGCAGCACCCTTTCCAGCCTACCTGAGTGTAGGAGATTGAGGAGGAGGGCAAGAGACTAAGCATCGGTGAGCATCTGCCACCCAGCTCCATCCCATCTAGAGCAAGTGAGTGGAGTTCTCCAGAGCCATCCCCAGTGTGGTGGGAATGGGCCATCAAGAGGACCCCCAGCCCTTCCCTTGCAGGAGATTGTTCCCCACGTCAAGAGTCTTTGGGGAGGGCAGAACCTGCCAGGTGCTGAACACCCACAACCGCAATCAGTGAAATCAGTGGGAACAGAGGGTGACTCCTCCCTCCCAGCATTGGCACCTTGTGAACTTTCGCTGGGGACTGTCCGGGTGCTGCTCTTTCCCTGGCTGGGGAGGGAGCGGGGCCTGGAGGGAGAGAGGAAGCTGCTTGTCCAAACAAACAGAGAGCCCCACTGCTCTTAAAGAACGAGACTTCCCTGGTGTCACAGGGCCCCAGGGGTGAGGGGGAACGTTGGGAGCAGCCTGTGCTGTGAGCTGCTGCCAGTGGGTGTGGACGGCAGCCCCCATGCCCTGGGGTGGGGTGTGTGGTGAGGAGGTGGACGGAGGAACAGGCAGGCACCTTGAACCCAGACTCATGGCTGCTCCCCACTCATTCCCAGGATGCAGCGGCTGAGGCAGATGCTGAGGAGGAAGGCTGGGCTGGTGGCTCCGGAGCCAGTAGGGAGCAGCATCCGTCTTTCCCAGGAGGAGAGCGGCCCCTCTGTCCCCGCGGGCGGGGAAGAAGCATGTGGCCAGGCGAGGAGGAGGAGCTCCCTGGCTTTCTGGAGGAGGAGGAAGACACCAGCTCCCATAGCATGCCCTGAGGCCCCTTCTGGTCCCAAATGGAGGTGGCCCAGGGTGATGCTATGTAGGAGGGACCCAGGGGTCTGTTTGTGGGTGAGGGGAGACCAGGGGACAGGGGGAGGACAGGGGTGTTGGAGACTAGTACCACCCTGTGCCCTTTGGCTCACCAAGGCACCAGGACTGAGCCACGGGAGCCCCACTGATACCAGTGGGAGTGGCCCAGCCATGCCCTGTGGCAGGGGATGCTGGGCGGAGTCGGGGGAGCTCCAGCCTCCCCCATGATGTTGGAGGGGTCTGACTGCCATGGGGCCCTGTGGCTGATGGGGCTCAGGGACTCTTTGGGAGGGGCAGGTTGGGGCACTTTCTTGCAGAGGAGGGGGGAACTTGAAGCCTTCTCTCTCCACTGCATCCCCCCAGCAGCAGCAGGGATTATACTTTCTCCTTCCCTCCCTGGTGCAGAGACCCCCAGTGCCCAGCTGGAGGAGGAGGAGGAGGAGGAGGATGTGTCCCCTGAACAAGCCACCATCAGGGTCATCCAGCAGCACCTCCAGGGCAGAGCTGAGGTACAAAAATGCCCCAGCTGCGCTGCCCCTGAGTCTGTCCTACCCCTTGTTCCATCCCCACCCATACAGGGGGGTCTTGTCCCAGAGAATCCATCACCCCCAATAGGAGGAACTTCTGGCACCCCAAAGTGGGGGTGTTCGTGCCACACAGGCCAAGGTGTCCACTCCCCGCAGACACTGTCCCAGTTACAACCCCGTCTGTGCAGGGCAACACTGGTTTCAGGAAGTGGGGCGGCTTTCCCTGTCCAACCCCATGGAGGTCCTGAGCCCTGGAGCTGGTGTAGGTGGGGTGGGGAGGTCCCTACCTGACCGTCTCTCTCTCTCTCTCTCCCCACCCCACCCCAGCCGGCCACACTTTCCCAGAGCCGTCAGCGCAGTGCAATCTTGGGACCCTTCCGCCATCCGGAGTAGCGTGGCAGGGAAGGGGCGGGGGCAGAGGGAAGTAGCTGGGACTGTCAGCCAGAGCTCTGCACGGTTCCATTGAGCACTAACAGTGAGCACCAGACCTGGCTGGGAACTGAGAGGCTGAAACCCCTGTGAGGTGCAGGACATGGGCCTCTGCGGAAAGTCACTGGCTCCTTTCTAGGGAGACCCTGAGATACAGGAGGAGCCTCAGGGAATCAGCTCTTCTGTCCTAGGGACATGGCAGTTCCTGGAGGGATTGTCCACATGGCCCCTCCATCCATCCTACCAAGGCCTCTGAAGCTGGGGTCTTGGGGTCCGGGGCATGTGCCTTGATCCTGATGGGCTGTTCATGGATCAGGGGTTCAGAGCAAATAGACCAGCCCCAAGGCTGAGCTCTGTCCCAGCCTGGAGAGACAATGACAGCTTGTGCCCAGCAAGACACAGGCAGTGTCATGAACCCCCTTTTCAAGCTCTGCGACCAGGGGTCAGCTATTCCCCCCTGAGCACAAGGTCTCCGCCCCATGGGGATGGGAAGAGGCTTGTTTGTAGAGCATGTACGCCTGCCCGCTAACCCTCCTCCTCCTCCCGCAGCATGTCCATTTCTGGCTCCACTCCAGAAACACCCAGCAGAGATCTAGGACCATACAGAGCAGCGCTGCCCTGCTCTGATTCGCCACCTCCCTCCCCGGATTTGCTGCAGTTGAGCATTCACAGCCAGAAGAGAGACGATGGGAAACTCGCTTAGTTGGCTTGCCACAGCAACAGCAGCCGTCTCATAAAGCTCCACTCTTGATCTAGCCAACAGAGGCAGGACAAAGAGCCACACAGGAAGAGTCTGGGTTGCAAGTAGCACTGTGCTGTTTTTCAGTGGATTGTGTTGTCCTGATGGTCTATTTCCTGTAAAATGCACATCCAGCCTCCCTGGGTGACCTCAATGGAAGCTAGGTGCTCTGTGCCCACAGGCTCAGTGCTCAGTATTCTCACGCAGCAACCTAGCATGCAAAAATGGACCATGCTAGATGCAATGGTCCAAATAGTTAAAAACCTGTCCTCCCTGTTTGTCCCTGCCGTTTTCATGTTTCCAATTAAAGGAAGCTGGATATCTAGCTACTTGAGAGCCCCCTTGTTCCAGTCAGGCAGAAGATCAGCGCTAGCATGCGTACAAACCCTTTTCGGGAAAAGATGGATTTTTAACCTAAAGCCCTACCCCGTTCAACCACGTTTTCACAACTTCACAGGTGAGGCAGTGTAAGAAATGGCTGTGCCTTTTGCTTAGGGTTTGACTCACTGTGGAATGGCACGTCACATTATCCAGTGTTGGAGAACTGTGGACTGAAGGGCCTATTAGACTGCAGAGTGACCAGCAAATTAAACCGGAGGTGATCTTGTAAACATAAAGTATTTATATTAACTAAGAAGCCAACCCCTGCCCAAGTTCAGGTCTGCTTTGTGTTTAAAAACTAGGTAAAATCCAATGCATTCAGGCGAGCATGGAGCTGCTGCTTAAATCATCTAATCTGGGCTTTTCAAAGGAATTGTTTGAAAGTTAGTTGTATTGATCCATCTGAAATTAAGTGAGAGATAGGCACCCACCTATCCATGGCATTCACCTGTCCCTCAGCAGCATAACAACTATGCACCTCACAACCTTGAATGAATTTAGCCTCACTACACCCCTGTGAGGTCAGGAATTATGACCGTCCCCTTTCCACTAATGGGTAACTGAGGCACAACGAGACAAAGCAAGTTGTGAAGGTAACTCAGGAAGTCTTTGGCAGAATCTGGGTCTACCAAATCCAGGAGTAGCACCTCAGCCATGGGAACATCCTTATGCCTGACTCCCTTACCCTCCTCTGAATATCCTCATCCTAGTTTAGGCTTTTTTCACTGCAGTTTCCTGTTCCTCCCATACATTAGTCATTGTCTTTAGACTTTAAAGACCTAAAAAGACGTCTGTGCCAGCTTTAGATGAGTAGAAACACAATCCACAACAAAACAGCAAAAGCAAGTGCAGTGGCCACCTCAGCCAACACAAAACATGTCTGGACAAAAACGTACCCTCACCTGGTCTCCTGAAAAAAGATGTAGAGCTTTTGTAATCAGGACTGGTGGAGCTAGATCTGGAGATGGTATCAACTGGAATAGCCTGAGGATCTGTAAATCAAGCACTTTAATACTTTTTAAAGTGTCTATTTTGTTTTAAGTCTTTGACAAATAAAAAAAAGACATGGAGAACAATCTATGCACATAAATATTCTTTCCGTTCTCCTGGGATGTGCCTTTTGCTCAAACTGCCTCTCCTGGGCAACTTCTTCTTACTTTCTGATTCAGGCTACATTTGCTCACCGATGGCTGTGCATGTTGGCTGGCCCTTTGGGGAGTTGTCTCCCAACCCCAGGACTCTACATATGCAAAAAATCCAGCTCCCTTTCTGGGGTTACCCTGTGTTGCCCCCTCCCAGCATGGAGTCCTTCCCTGCCCCCTTTTCCTCTAGGGCTATGGTCTGTTCTCTCTGGGATAAGAATGTCTACCCTTTGATCAGAGATACTTTTTCCCAACAGTTTACACTCCAGCCTGGGGGAAAATCCTGGCAAACTAAAGCTTGATTCCCAGGAGACTATTTAAAGGCCAGAGCATAGAACAAACTCTGGAAGTCTGTGACATCTTCACGTTCTCCCACTTGGTCGTAACTCATTGCCATTCTTCTTTCCTAGTTCCTGAAGCTATGCGTGGAGACACTTACAAACCCCTTCCAGAGCTGGTAAAGATATGGTCAGAGGACAATTCCTTAACCCCTTTTTCTTTTCATGAGTTATCAACAAATTGGCTTTACTGTGTCCATCTTTGATAAATTAACTTTGAATCATTTGGAATAACAGAAAAACGCAATTTATAGCATGGTCTAGATAATACTTAGTCCTGCCATGAGTGCAGGGGACTGAACTAGATGACCTCGGGAGGTCCCTTCCAGTTCTATGATTCTATTGGAGCAAACATGGCCAGCTCCAATTTCTATGGCTGTCTTTGTGCTGCACACTGTGGCCACTCAGAAGCGGACAACAATAAGGGGCAGAGAAGTGTTTCAAAATACCCCTTCAACTTGGACTAATCCTCTCTATTAGCTGTGAGCAGCATAGTGATCTATAACACGTCTGTGCAGTGTTGATTGTGGCATATTGATAACTATTACTATAGTAACCGATCATTCTAAATTTCAAGTTTTCCTGGCCCTGCCTGCAGCCTAGGAGGCTCTCTAAGGAAACTTATGATCACAGTCATTCTGCAGAGAGCTAACTTAGAACAAGGTGGGTGAGTTTTGCCACTCTGACTTAAGGTATGTCTACACTGCACCACTGGTGGTGGTGTGTAGGATATGCGTAGGTACACAATGCAGTGAAAAGAAGATTTTGTCCACACTGCAGTGTGTAGCTAGATGTGGAAGTGAAAGGCTCTGGCAGAGAGGAGGCAGTGACATAGAGTGACACTGCATTGCTAAAAACAGGAGTGTAGATGGAGGAGGCACTGGTTGGTCATGTGCAGAACCATGCAGGGTACATACCTTATGGGTTCAGGTGTGTCTTTACTCATCTAAGCAATGCCTCATCATCTACACTGCTATGTATACTGGTGCTAGGAGGCATGCCAGGTCAGGGGCTTTACATGCCACCCTAAGGAGTGTGCAGTGTAGACATAGCCTTTGGGAGCAGCCTGCTTTGTCTCTCCCTCTTCTGAGGTTCTTGTATGTTATTGTTCTGAATTCTAAAGAAATAAAAGTGTTATGTTGCAACCTTCTGAAAGTGTATTTTAGGCTTTTATCTAACGTCTCTATTTGTATGCTGTGAACATCACACTGATTCCACCCAGTAGGGGTCAGGAGTATTGGTACATCATCCAGTTCACCACGAGAGTGGGCTGAGCACTTGGGAAGGTGGGGGTTACATGAAAGGTGTTTTATTTATTTACAATAAAAATAGAGCTGACTGATACAATGCTATTCTACTCAGGATCTGATAGCATAGAACTTTTAAGTGATATAGCTGACTTTAGTGAATTGATATCATGCAATGCACATTGTGTGTTTTTGATAAACACCTAACACATCTGTGACCTGGAAGAGCCTTTACACTGTTTCCGGCAAGGCTGCTGGCATGGAATTCTTGATTCCACCCCAGCATAGACCCCTTTTTCCTATCACCCTTCCCCATTTGTTACTCGGAAGGAAGTTATGCTAGATTTTCCCTGAGTAATAATCACTTTTCTACTTAGCACTTTCCTTACAGCACATTTCACATCCCTGTTCCTCAGGCTGTAGATCAGGGGGTTCAACATGGGGATCACTATCGTATAGAACACGGAGGCTATTTTATCTGTATCCAGTGAGTACCTGGCACTGGGTCGCAAATACATGAAGAAAATTGTCCCATGGAATAGAGTAACAGCTGTCAGGTGGGAGGCGCAGGTGGCGAATGCTTTACGCCTGCCCTGAACAGAACGGATCCTCAGCACAGCAATTACAATAAGAATGTACGAGATGATGATGATCAGAAACGTGCTCATTTCAAACAAAGTGCCACAGGTAAAGAGTAGCCTCTCGTTGACAGAGACATCACTGCAGGAGAGTTTCAGGAGAGAGGTGAGATCACAGTAAAAGTTATTGATGACATTGGAATCACAAAAGAATAATCTCTGCAAACTGCTTGTATTTATCAAAGAGTTAATCAAGCCCCAGAAATACGACCCAACAACCAGCATTATGCAGACCCTCTTGGTCATGATGACCGTGTAGAGCAGCGGGCTGCAGATGGCAATATAACGATCATACGCCATCACAGCCAGGAGGAACATCTCAGTGGTGACAAACACAACAAAGAAGCCATATTGCGTAAGGCACCCGCTATAAGAAATGTCTTTGGTCTCCACTAAGAAATTGACCAGCATATTGGGAGCAATGGTGGAGGAATAGCAGACATCTAGGAAAGACAAGTTGCTGAGGAAAAAGTACATGGGCGTGTGGAGTTGTGGGTCAATCTGAATTACCAAGTTCATCCCTATATTCCCCAGCAGAGTGACGAGATATATGAGAAAAAACGTGACAAAGAGAAGGACCTGCAGCTCCAGACGATCTGTTAATCCAACGAGAATGAACTTGGTCACTGTGGTGTGATTGTCTCCAGTCATTTGTCTAACTTCCTGGTTATCTGCAAGGAAAAAGAATTAATCATAATGCTTATAGCAACTGATTTACATGTATACAGCACTCTGGACATTTGAGTGCCCCGTCTCCCTGTGAGTGCTGGAAATAGCTGCAAGATCTTCATAGACTAGACAGTAGACAAATTAAAACACTCTGGAATGCATAGCAAAGTATGATCCTAATGTACATAGTGATCTGTAACCACTGGTTAGTATGTGTTATGTGTGTCCCATTCACTGCCTGATTTACAGGCAATGTGCTTCTGTTATAGCCCATTGCTTCAATGGCTAGTTCTTTAGCCAAGTTGTAGACACTCCTGCTTTGCATTCTAGAGAGTCCCAGTTCAGTGCCGCTTGTTGGTTAACATGGTAACTGAGTGAATTACTGTACCATCATCAATTGTATAATCACGTTGCATGCCTGAAATAGCATATTCTTATCAATCAATCTAAATCCTTCAATTGACAAGTTGTTAGAATCCATTGTGACTGCACAGTAGTCAATGCACTTACTCTCAAAATAACCCAGTGGTGGAGGGTGCAGAATTTGGCTGAGTGTCCCTTGAAACCATTCCCATGAAAAGTATGCTGCACTTCGTATGTACACAACACTGAGCACGTGAAATATAACAGCACAGAGTACTAATGAAAATGAGCTTGCATGTAAAATGATTTAGAAACAAATTACTATGTGAATTGTTTCAAAGACTATGACACTATCAGTAGTGTTTTGTTAATACACTTTACTGTGAAGGAGACATTTTCAGTTAAGTAAAATAACATGGAAAAAGACCTAAAAAGTTCTTTTCAAAAACCACCCAATACCCCAGATCCACCCAAGACTTAGTTCTTTGGTAATTTCCATTGAAATAGGGAGGATCTGGGTTTCGTTATTTAGGGAGAAATAAATGGTTTGACACTGTGTTAAATTTTTAAAGGACATATTTTTAAATTCATTTTAACTCTGAAATTAATTAACAGATGCACTAGCAAAGTCTCAGAAAATTCATTCTTTAGTCAGGGTGTAGTGCTGTCAATACAAGGAGGACATAGCTTAAATACGTCAAGAGGCAACAACTGGACACAGACAGATTAATAGGGGAGTACAAGGAAACAAGGAGTTAATATGGTCAGCCTGAAAGACAGTGACCTCAGCACACCACACTGAATCTCTGCTTGAGTGAAAGCAAACTCAGCCTTATCTGTCACACTACCTCCGTGCTATACAGTACAGACTTTGTACTTGGAGCCACATGGACATTTTTTTTCAGTGTTGCAGAAAAGTTAGTTTGTCATTTAGTTCTGCTTTACTGGTTAGAAATATATCAATGATTTTCATGTCAGTTGCATATATGACTATATTTTTCACTAAATCCTGAACTTATTAAAGACAAGCGGCAAAACTTAAAATGACTTCAAACTACCTGAACTCTAACAATGCATATGCAAAAGGAAAAGAGTTAAGATTGCACCTGTATGTTCAACTTTGCTGTTTCCTAACTCTTGTGTAACACTGGTAAAACTGTTTGTCATCTATGTAGCCCCTTCTTTGTTTAGGACCAGAATGTGATATACTGGTACCCATGTTGAGTCCAACTTCCCCTGATGTTTCATGGGGAAAACAAAGGAAGCCAAACTCCAAATATTTGGGGTGGGACATTTTCATTGTGGTGAAATTTGGAACCTAAAACCCTACAGATTTTAATAACATTTTTTCAATCCCAAAATATTTACATAGAGAGGAGGGGCACTGTTGTTTTGTTTTCCTAAAAATGGTGATGGTCATGGGGGAGGAGGGGGAGCTCCATGAAGTTTCCCACAAAATTTATAATTTAATTATCATTCACAATTATGTAAATTAATTATAATTTAAAATTTCCAACCAGCTCTAATGTTGCTCCATGACTCACCAATGTAAATGAATGGTGCAATATGAACATTAAGTTACTTCCCAACAAGAGAGAGTGGTCTCAGAATCTTGTCCATCATGAACAATTTCTGCAATGTATGCTTCCTATTATTTCAGCTTTCCGGGTTTCTAGCTACATTTCACTTTGACTAACCAATAAATAAGATAAAATAGGGTTACACTAAAAAGAAGATACTTCTAGCTTAGAAAAATACAGTGGTTTACCCCATTATTTATCCCAGTTTGGTTCAAATATATCCCTTTGAAACCTACCTGCTGATGAAAGCTGGCATTTACTGAAAGACATCAAAGGATTTACATTAGTAAAAGGACAGAGTTTTAAGATGAAGTGTTTATTGTTAGCTTATAAAGCCAAGACAGATTCCCTGGAGTTTTCAGATCTCTTGATGATGGACTCACCCAATTAAGTAACTAAGACTCATGTAGCAGACAGACATTTTGGGTACAGAATAATTGCCCTGAGATATATTGTTCTGTTGGGAGTAGGGGTTCAAGAAGAGATTTTTACTCCTGTGCCCACTATTTCTATTCCTGTTTTCTTTCACAAGGATAATTGATCTTCCACATTTGGGTGGAAGGAGGTCCAAAAGAAAGCTCCAATTTCTGATTCTATTCTATATAGACTTACATTACCATAATATCTGAGCATCTTCCTGCTGTGTATTGAGTGACATCTTTGTTCTCATCTCTTCTCCCCATTACTCCTGGGGGAATTCTGCACCATTGAACAATGCACAATTCACACCGCATTGATATTCTGTGCAGAATTTCCTCCACACCCCTCTCCCGCCCACAATTTGGCATTGCAGAGCAGCTGGCTGCCACTCGGGACGACTGGACCCAGCAGAGCCCAGCTCCCAGCTTGCACATAGAAGATACTACCAGGGTAGGGAGATGGAGATGAAAGGTTCCTGGCACACCCTGAAAGAAGGAGGTGACATGCAGGGAATTCCATATAAGCACAGGACCCAGCTCAGGTTCTTTCTCCCTCAGGATCCCTGGGCTTTGGAAAAGGAGGGGTGTGAGTGTCTTGGCTGGGAAGGCTGCAGCTGGGCTCTGGGGGACAGTAGGGAGTGCAGGTTTTCCTTCTTTTGCAGTCAACGACCTTTCTAACACAACTGTTGCGGCTATATATTTCATAAGCTTGACTATTGCAAATTTATTCTGTCCCCAAACCACAATTTGTCAAGCACACTTGCACCAACTGTGTTTTCCCTTATTTGGCATATAATGTAAGCTTTTAACAGTTGCTCTGCCTTATTTGGAATACAGCAAAACAAGCTTTTCCTGTTATTGACAGGTTTGTTCTTTTGCTGTTAACAGTCTTTCCTAACTTCTAGCTGCTACGGTTCCATTTCTTAAGCTGTGCTGTTGTAACTGCCCTGCAATGGAATTTTCCTCACCCTCTTCTTATGCTCTGTATACACAGTTAGCTTGACCAAAATTTTAGGCCTATAAGTTTAGACCTGCTAGATTTTTCCTCCACATTCCCCCCTTTGGTGCCTTTCTTTGGCACCACTAATTGGGCCTAAACTTCCATAGCCATGAGCCTGTTAATTTGTTTCGTTCTCCTGTTCTTCTGTCCAAACTGTGTCATACATCTCATTTACAATCATTAGTGCCACCTGCTTTCTTGAATTGAGGTTGCCAGGTTTAGGTCGGGACAGGCAATGGTAAATACATCTTTTATAGTCACAATAACACAATCCTATGCTAAACAGCAGTAAAAGCAACAACATTCCCATGGCGATAATATGATGTGGTTGGGATTGTAGACTAGCTTTAGTTACAAAACACGATACATCAGTTTTGGTATACAAAGTAGACATTTTATAGGCAGTATAAAAGGCATTTTTTTCGGCTTGATATATATTTTGGAGTATGTGAATTTGTCCCGGGAATTTGGAAATTTTCTGAAGTTCAGGTAAGATTGAAAGCAAATTTTGGAATCCATCAGGTACTAAAGCAGTCCAGTTAAAGGGTATCTGGAACCTGAGGGCTAATTGTAGAGTTTTATCTGCAGGCCAGTAAATGATATGATTGCCTGCGACTGTGGTGAGATTAAAATGTACAACATTCAGGGTAGTGGTCTCAACATGCACACAACTATTATTAGCCTGGAAAAGTAGGTGTCCTGTCAGGGTATTCCCGTGTCCCATACCCTCCCAACAAATGTTGTCATGGACAGAGACAACCTCTCCTGGTTTTAGTTTACATACACACTGAAGTTGGGGGGGTTCCAATGGCCAGAGTGTCCACTGGCTTCCAATCCCTTCCCAAATGTCAGGCGTTACTCCAGGAGCACTGATTACAAATCGGTTGGGCATACCAGGTAGTTTAAGTTCCCAAACGTCTCGGTGAATTATCCTATCCCACATGCATCCTCCCCATGGACCCGAGAGGATTCGGTAGGTGGGAGTTCATACCCCTCCGACCGGCCTGTATGGTTGGAAGGAGCACTGTGGATGTCTACATTTCCACTCAGAAAATTTCCAAGTATGTCTCCACGGCCACAGATTAGATGGAACTCCTGAGGTATCTGTAAGGGCAGTAGGCCATGCCTGATGTTCAAGATCCCTCTGAATGGCCATAAGCTGGTCATTCAGAAAATCCTGAACCTCTGAACAAGCCTGATCCCACTGCAATGCCTTTCCAGTGTTGGCGATACCCAGTACCATCTCTGTTAACAGCTTTTGGGTCATTGAACTAAGGGCAGAGACAACAGATAATTCACCAACACCAGCCTGAACCTAGGCTAGCTGTGCTCCAGTAATAAGGCCCATGGCTTTTTCCAGCTATCCCAATTTTTCCTCATGTTGATGGCCTTTATGGATAGTCCAGATTGCTGCTATGCTATTTGCACCATCCCATATGTGTCCAGTCAAGTCCCTTTTCTTTTGAGCAGAAATCCAATTGCTTTGATGGCAGCCCCTTTTGAACAATTAGGATATATACAGGTAATCTGAAAACTAGATAAGGGTAGTGTAAATTTTCCAGTCCCTAATGTAGCATTAATTACAGTCCATCGAAACTCCAACCCATTTTTTTTTTGATGAAGTATTGTACCAGATTTGATGGCTGAACACTAATATGTTTTTGAGAAGCCTCAGCATCAATAGCATGGGACGGGGCATACTGCAATATGGTACAGTTTAAATGATCAGTTATTGGGACATTTTCAGTACAGGTAATTTTTTTCAGCAGCACAGCAAACATTTTTGGTATTTGTTTGGTTATTTACCAGTTGGGTGACCAAATAACAATAAGGGCCCTTTTTGCTTAGCATGCTACAAAATCCGGGAATGGACATCATATCTGTCCCACTATGGGCCCCATCAATTTCAATCTCTGACTTTTGGGGCTCAGTTGCAGTGATATCATATATTTCTATTTACACCAACCCATCTGTTCTCTACTTAATCATTCGTTCATATGAATCGTCCTGAACCTTAAAGAATAAGTTCTCCGAGCAAAATGCTCATAAATCACTTAAATGTGAAGGTCTTGGCCATTGGGTTTCATTTGAATATATGGTATCGTCTATGTTTGGGTAGGTTGTGGGGGTGGTGGTGAGGTTAATGGGGAAGGGATGGTGGGGGTGATGGTTATGGTAGCAAGGCGGTTTTGATATTCATTGTCTGGAAGCCAATTAGGGAGAGCAGTACATCCCCAGAGTACTTGCCCAACAGTGCATTGTGCAGCCCCTGGGAGAAATCCTAAATACCAAGTAACACCACAGTCCCAAGGAAAGAGGCCACAACTTCCTCCTTGCCAGTGTACAACACTCCATCTCTTCCACCAGGGCCAGTTCTCAATGTTTTTTGTGGTCAGGAATTCTTGTACCTTGGCTCCAGTGCAGCAGATGTTCCTTTTCCTTTCTTGGAACATCCCTATTATAGCATCATACAAGGGAATAGTTACAGACATTGCATCTGGTTCTTCAAAGGGGTCTTTTATTGGCAAACTCCTGGTGGCTTTGTGCATCCAAAAGAACATAACTGTATCATGAAAGTTCAGCAATAGTAGCAAGAACATAGTTACCCATTGTGACAGGGTCAGGCCAGATGGCTACAGGAGAGTAATAGAAGGCAGATATATTAGCCCCAGGTTAAGTAGGTCCCTTTTCCCTGGGTAATGTAACAGGGAAGGTTCCAGAATAATCAGGAACCTTCTGGAGACAATTAAGACAGACAGGCTGATTAGAACACCTGCAGCCAGTCAAGAAGCTGCTAGAATCAATTAAGGCAGGCTAATCAGGGCACCTGAGTTTAAAAAGGAGATCACTTCAGTTTGTGGTGTGCATGTGAGGAGCTGAGAGTAGAAGGTACTAGGAGCTGAGAGTGAGAATGCATACTGTTGGAGGACTGAGGAGTACAAGCATTATCAGACACCAGGAGGAAGGTCCTATGGTGACAATAAAGACAGAGTTGGGAGGAGGCTATGGGGAAGTAGCCCAGGGAATTGGAGCCCACAGTAGCCCACAGCTGTTCCAGGGGGCACTCTAGACAGCTGCATTCCACAGGGCGCTGGGCTGGAACCCGGAGTAGAGGGTGGGCCCGGATTCCCCCTAAACCTCCCAACTCCTGGTCAGACACAGGAAGAGTGGACTTGGTCTGTGGGTTCACAAAAACGGCCAAACTGAGGGCTGCCGTGAAGCTCAAAGGTGAGCAAATCTGCCAATAAGCGTAAGACCCACCAAGGTAGAGGAGGAACTTTGTCACAGCATACGAACCAAACAGAAGGCATCAACCATTTTTGCACCATGGCTGATTCCTTTATTCTGACCGTGGGGTCGGTCATGGCAACTGGGTGCCAGGGGGCGCTAGGCTCTCCACTGGACTTCTAAAGGCTTTATTCTGGCCTTTGATCTCCGGAGTCCCCTTTACCAGCAGGCCTGAAGACTTAGCTGGCTATAAAGGCGAATCACAGGAGATATCACTTTCTCTTCCTGAGGTTGTACTTAGGTTCCATTTTGGGGCCTGAAGCAGGGTTGCCATCATGATCACTCTAGTTGTTTCTGGGAGCTGGATCTGGAGGTTGAAAATCCTCAGCATCTGGGTCCAAAGGTGGTGTTATTTTCTTGCAGTGGGAGGCATGGATCCAGTTGACTAATCCCTTGCATTTGACCGCTGTATGGGTGGTCAGTAGGATCTGGAAGGGGCCCTTTCAGAGAGGTTCTAAAGAAGTCTTTCTCTGATATACCTTAACATAAACCCAGTCTCCAGGCTGAAGGGGGTGGCATGGTGTGTCAGCTGGTTCCACCAGGGCACTTTGGACCTGTGAGTGGATAGACCTAACACAACGAATTAGCGTCTAACAGTATGGTATAACAGTATCATCATTTAGTTGCAGATCCAATTGACAAGGGAGTAGGGGAGGGGATGCTGGCATACGCATAGGTCTGGCCATAAGGATTTCATATGGGGACAGGCCATGTTTGCGTGTAGGTGTGCTCCTCATATACATGAGAGCAAGGGGTAGGGCATCAGGCTATTTAAGGCTAGTTTCAGGACAGATCTTAGAGATTTTGATTTTTAGTTCCCCATTCTTGCGCTCAACCGCCTCCGCACTCTGGGAGTGATGGGCACAATGCAAGTGTTGGGTGATGTTAAGAGCCTTGCAAATCTGTTGCATGATTTGGCCTGTAAAATGGGTACCTCGATGGCTGGTAATAAAAAGAGGTAGACCAAACCAAGGAATAAAGTCTCAACAATTTTTTTGCTATGGTGAGGGAAGGTATTAACACAAGGGTAGGTCTCTACCCATCCAGAATACATAGAGACAAAGACAGAACATACTGATAAGAACAACACCCTAGCATATTGATAAAATTGATTTGGATATTTACAAAAGGTCCCCACGGAGTGGGATGCACAGCAGGGTTTTGTCTGAACTGGTCTGCCGCTATTGTGGGCTAGGCAGGTCGGACAAGAATTACATTACTGCTGTGCCATAATGGAGACATTTGGGGCATATGAATGACGCAGTACTGAAGTGATCATCCCCCCTTTGCTCACATGAGCCAATCCATGGGACACACGAGCAAGATAGGGGAGCACAGCCTTGGGCGCCAACAAGCGGCCATCTGGGGAGCTCCACAAGGCATCCGGATGCAAAGTACACCCATCCTGCCTCCATCTGTCCTTCTCTGGATCTGGGGACAAATCTTGCATAAGAGCTAAATCATGGAGAGAGGCAGGCATGGAGGGGAACTGAGGAAAATTAAATCAAATGGAGCTGGAGATCCGGAAAGGGCCACCTGTCTGGCAGTGGCATCTGCCAGTGCATTTCCTCTGGTAACATCGTCGTAAGTTTTCCGGGGAGCAGCACATTTTACAATGGCAATGGCAGAAGGGAGTTGAAGGGCAGAGAGAAGAGCATCAACAAAGGGCCCATTACTAATCTTTGCCCTCCCCCACCTGAAGTGAGAAATCCTCTGTGTTTCCATAGGTGCCCATAATCATGAAGCACCCCAAGGCATATTGAGAGTCTGTGTAGATGGTAACAGACTTGTCCTTGGCTAAAGTACAAGCACGGGTAAGGGCGACAAGTTCTGCTACTTGGGCTGAGTGTGCTCCCGTAAGGGAGTGGGCCTCCACGGGCTTGTGTTGGGAATAAATAGCATAGCCAGCCACAAGTAGACCTGCAGGATTTCTGAGGCAGGACCCATCTACATAGAATAGTAGATCAGGATTATGAAGCGGGGTATCCTTTAGATCAATTTTAGGAGTGGAGAGTTCTGCTGTCTCTGCTAAACAGTCATGGGGTTCTCCTTCAGCTGCCGTGGGAAGCAGGGAAGCAGGGTTAAGGACAGGACAGCAAGTAAGAGTTACATTTGATGCATTTAAAAGCAGCATTTCATACTTAGTTAGTCTGGAGTTAGAGAGATGCTGGGTTTTGCTTTTTAGAAGCAGGGTGATCACAGCATGAGGGACGGCAATACATAAGGGGGAACCCAAGACAAGAGTAGCAGAAGTCTCCACAAGGGAAGCGGCTGCAGCTACCGCCAGAAGACAAGGAGGGAGTCCACCTGCTACAGGGTCCAAAAGTGAGCTATAATATGCTACCATGAGTTTGGGTAAGGACCCCCAAGGGTATTCCCTCCTTCTCGTGACAATAGAGAATGAAGGGCTTCTGGTAGTCAGGTAGGCCCAAGGCGGGGGACCAGGTAAGAGCTTTCTTAATCCTAGTAAATGCTTCCTCAGCTTTTGGGGTCCATGGAATGGGCTCAGGGACCTTATCAAGGGTTAATTCTGGCAGGGGCCTAACAATAGCTGTATCCCCCAGGATCCACTGTTGGCAATACCCGGCCATACCTAGGAAGCCGCGCATTTGTTTCTTAGTGGTTGGTTTAGGGACCTGGAGGATGGCTTGTATTCTTGCAGAGGACAAGCGTCTCTCTCCAGATGAAATATCATGTCCCATACAGTGGACTTTGGGCAGACAGCGCTGTAGTTTGGACTTGGAAGCCTTATGACCCTTCTTGGCTAGAGCTCGCAATAGCGTGAGGGAATCAGTTTTGGAGGCCTCTAAAGATGGTGATTCCAACAGCAGGTCATCTACGTAGTGGGCCAGAGTGGACCCCATTTTAAACTCAATGTCATCCATATCCCTTTTGAGGATCTGTGAGAACAAGGTGGGTGATTCGGTGGAACCTTGGGGTAACCTGGTCCAAGTGTATTGACACCCTTGGTAAGTGAAAGCAAACAGGTATTGACTATCTCTGTGGACAGGGATAGGGAAGAAAGCCAAGCAGAGGTCAACAACCGTGAAATAAATGACAGAGGGAGGAATATAGGAGAGAACAATAGCAGGGTTCGGGACAACTGGGTAGGTAGGGAGAACGGTGACATTGACAGCACGGAGATCCTGGAGAAAGCGCCAAGTCTGCATGCCAGGTTTCCTTACGGGTAAAATGGGGGTGTTACATTTACTGACTGTAGGAATAATAACTCCTTGCCTAATTAGGGAGGTAATTACTGGGCAAATTCCCTCCTCGGCCTCCCTTGAGAGAGGGTATTGCTGAACTCTAGGAAGGGGTGTCGCCGGATCTAGGCAAATTTGAACCGGTCGAGCAGTCCTGATGCACCCTACCTGGTTGGCATGTTCGGCCCACAAACAGGAAGGAACCTTGGCCGGCAATTCCTGTTGCAACAAGGAAGGGCTAGGGTAGGTTTCTCCTCTGAAGTGCTCAATTGCAGGACTGCCAGGACCTCATTTTGACTGGGATCTGGGACATCCAAATACACACCGTCTGGGGTGCAATAAATTGTTCAATTTAGTTTGCACAGCAGGTTTCTTCCCAAAAGATTAATAGGTGAGCAGGGGCTGAGGAGGAAAGCATGTTGCTCAGACAGAGGACCGATAGAGACAGTCAGAGGTGAGGAGATGGGATGGGGAATAGGAGTGTTGCTCAGTCCTAGTGCATTCACTATTTCTGAGATTACTGGAAGGGAAGGGAAGTCGTCCGCGCGGAGGGTGGACTGCGATGCACAGGTATCTAGCAGGCAAGAGGTAGGGGTGCCATTAATTATACAGTTTACATATGGTCCCGTCTGGTTTAAAGGGACAAGTGGAGCGATGATGTCACCTGTCTCCTGGCTATCCTAACGGCTTTGAGGGCACAAGGGAACAGGGGAAGAATATTGCGGTGCAAGGGCAGGTTCGATTGGTCGGTTAAAGTGATTGGGACAATTATTTTTCCAAAGGCCCACCTGTCCACAACAGTAGCAGGCATCATTGCCTTGCCCCTGAGTAGGGGGATGGTGGGGACCTCTGTTGGGTCTCCCTTCTCTTCCCCTTAATGGATGGTTGTTGTGTTATTCTGTATGTTCTGGAGGGTCATTAATTTAGTTTCGATGTCATCCTTTTTCTTTTCTAACTGACAGGAGTAATGCTGGGCGGCTGACAAAATTTCGTTAGGGTTTTTTCCCTCCCAATTCATGATACCAAGCTTTAAATGGTTTCCTAATTGTGGATTGAGTCCCTGGACAAAGGCTGCCACTATGGCTTGTTTGGCATCTTCCTCTGCATTATCTATGCCAGAATATCTTTCGAAAACCTCCTTAAGGCGCTGCATGTAGTCAGCAGGGTTTTCTCCTTTATTTTGTCTACAAGCACTAATTTTAGTCCAAGCTGCCTTTTTTTGGGCAGATTTTAAGAACTGCATCCAGCAGGTTGTTCCTGTCTGTATTTAAATTCCTATTATGGCCTTGGTCATTGTTAGGCCACTGGGCCTCTTGTGGGAGGCGATTTAATGTTCCCCTGGGCAGAACCCCTCTCAGGAGTTGATTTAAATCTGCCCAGTTAGGGTTGTAACAGCTTATGACTGTTCTTAATTCTTCTTGAAATTTGATAGGGTCTTCCCTTATTTTAGAAAATTTTTCAATCAAATTATACAAATCCGTGGGAGACCAAGGGGCATGTACGGTCACCAGGGTTGCATGACCCAAAGCATCAGCACCTGGGCCTGGGAGTTGGCACAGTGGGAACGCTGCTCCATGCTGGGAAAACAGGGGCTGAGGGCTGGAAGTGAGGGGCCCCTGGGATTGTAACTTCTGTTATCTAGTATTCCATGCCGGCAGTCTGGATGAATTTCCTGGCAGTCCGTCTAATCAGTCATATGGGTATTGGACCGAGTCTATTACGATACTGATTGATCTTCTTGTGGGATCTGTGTGTGACTCAGGGGAAGAGGGTGAAGTAGATGCTGACATTGGTGTTACTGGTTGGGGCAGGAGTCCCTGGATAGTGGAGTCAGCCTCCCGAACATAGTCCAGTGGAGGCATGTGGGGTCTACTGCCCTCTCCATTTATTCCTCCTGGGTTGGATGGACCTGCAATAATGATCTCCCATCCAGTCTGCCATGGATGGATGGTCCTGCACCCGGCTGTCTAGGTGGAGTAGGGACAGCCGGTTGCCTACATTCTAAGTATAAATCTGTAAGATCTGCTAATGGAGCCGAAGGGTTTTTCTGAAGGGGCCTGGAAGGGTAAAGGGGTATTTGCTGGCCAGCTGGGGTTGGGGAAAGAGTTAATTTCTCCTTTGCCTCTTTTAATTGTGTTTTAAGTTTCTCCTGGGAGTCCTTGAGACTCCTCATTTGAGATTCACGATGCCGTTTTTCTCTTTCCCCATACCAATCGAAATATGCATCCCACTGACTTTGTCCAACATTATTGGCAGGACGTGCGCTTCTGAGTTGCACAATCCTGTCAAGGTTGAAACTTCCCTCTAAGGGGAACTGTAATTTCGGATTGTCTCTGGCATACCAATTTGATTTCTTTAGAAACTTGCAAGTGAAAGGACTATAATTTGCATACATGTAGTACGTTGGTGTGCCTTTTGGTGGGACGGTGATGCTTTTGGACTCACCTGCCCCCATCTTTACCTAGCAAGAGGGGAATCCTCTTGGATCCCCCGGCCCCCAGTACTTCACCTGGCGAGAGGGGAATCCTTTTTGGATTTCCCGGCCCCCAGTACTTAACTCAATTCACTCATCACGCTCACACAGGGAAGGTTTTGTTTATGTTCTCCATGACTGTTTTACACTGTTTTGCTCTTCAGCAAAGAGCATTGGCTGGCACTGCATACTCTGTCGCTTCAGGCGAGGTGATCAGACCAGTTAGTGGCTTGTCAAGCCACCTTTGGGGCAGGAGCTAGAGACAGGGGAGGAAAGAGGGTACGGAAACAGACCATCCAAGGATGGAAGGGATGGGATCACACACACTTCTAGACCCAGACAGGCCCCTCGCCGGTCATGCCATGCAGAGGAAAACAGCCAAGGTCAGGGCATTTATCACGATGTCCATTAGATGGAGTCACAGGCCTTGCTTTAGAGACACCTCTGACTTTGCAGGGCACTCTGAGCATCTTCCTGTGACTCACACTCACACCGGTCTACCGACCTTCACTTTCACACTGGCACGCGGACCAAGGTATATCCATGACCTGCCCAGCCACAACCAGTGGCTCTTCCCTGGAAAACCAAACCTGGATGGGACTCAAACCTACCCCAAGGGCATCAGGTGTGTCTGAGATCAAAAAAGTCCAGATAGAGCGTACAACTCACCCAAGCCCAGAGCCTACGGGCAGTCCTCTACCAGAAACCCAATATAGAGATTTCCAAAGATCTCTTACCTTTCTGATGGGCCTGGGGTCTGGTGGGGAACAGCTCGCGGTCCTCCATCTCTCGGGGGTCGCCGTCTATCCGAGTCACGGGCACCAAGATGTATGGTGGAAAATTAACTACATGTTGTGTTTGGATCAGAAACAGGCCTGAGGCCCCTTTATTGATTACAAGTGCAGGAGGGGGTAACAGCTCAAAGTAGCTGCCCCCCGAAGCAAAGCACACACAGCTTTTTAAAGCTTAAAACCGCAGACAAATTACACATACTTCTGTATTAATTACCTTATTTGGAATACATTGCAAAATTGTAACGGGTCAAAAGCAAAAACAAGCGTCTCTCCCACTAGGTCCCTCTTGTTATTCACTGTCCATTCTTTTGCGGTCAGCGACCTTGCTAACACAATTGTTGCGGCTATATATTTCATAAGCTTGACTGTTGCAAATTTGTTCTGTCCCCAAACCACAATTGGTCAAGCACACTTGCACCATCTCCATTTTCCCTTATTTGGTATATAATGTAAGCTTTTAACAGTTGCTCTGCCTTATTTGGAATACAGCAAAACAAGCTTTTCCTGTTATTGACAGGTTTGTTCTTTTGCGGTTAACGGTCTTTCCTAACTTCTAGCTGCTATGGTTCCATTTCTTAAGCCGTGCTGTTGTAACTGCTCTACAATGGAATTTTCCTCACCCTCTTCTTATGCTCTGTATACGTGGTTAGCCTGACCAAACTTTTAGGCCTATAAGTTTAGGCCTGCTAGATTTTTCCTCCAGATATATGTTTCTAAAAATATGTTCACTGTTGTTAATTTTCTCAGAAATATTCACCCCTGGCTACATGCTTTTAGTCTGATCACCACAAGTGTACGTGTGGTAATTTTTTAGCAGCCAAAGAACAAGAAGCTACAGGATTTAGTCGGAAAATAGCATGGCTGCAGTGTCCAGAAAGTATAAATTTAGAAGCTCAAGTTTTGAAACATTTCCTCAATGAATGTATGTGCATAATGTGTACTGCCTGGTAGCCGATGATTTAAAAACATGGAGGTATATTTCGGTGTCACCCAATAACCAGTAAGTGTGATGCAAACTGTGCGTACCTCTATCCATGTTATTGTTTCCAGGTATAATGGAGATCCATGGATCCTACTACTGTCTAAGGCACCAGTCCCTCAAACTTGCACGTATTCTTTAATTTTATGCATGTGAGGCATTCCACTGAGTCTGTGGGGCTACATTCATACGTGAATGTATATAATGTATAAAATATATATGTATATAATGTATAAAATATCAGCCGAATCAGGGTCACAATGTGTAAATCAGACTAAATGGCAGGGTAATGCACTTTCCTAGAGATAAGGCATTTTTTCTCCTTTAGAAGAAGTGAAGGAGTTCTGGGTTTTCCCATCAGTTGTTCCAGGTTCCATTCCATGACTCAAAGGGTCTCGATGCATATGACCACAGTTCTTTATAATAGATACACCATTTGCATAAGAACTAATGCCTTCCTTTATGGTTGATCAAGCAGCTAGCGCCCAAGGCTGAATGAATGGGGAGGAAATTGTACGGCAGTGACCGAGTTCATTCTCACAGGACTGACAGAACGCCCAGAGCTGCAGGTCCCCCTCTTTGTGGTGTTCCTAGTGATCTATGGTATCACCCTGGTGTGGAGTCTGGGGATGATGGTTTTAATCAGGATCAACCTCCTACTTCACACCCCCATGTACTTCTTCCTCAAGAATTTGTCCCTTGTGGATGCCTTTTATTCCACAGTCATAGCTTCCAAGATGCTGATGAGCTTCTTAGCAGAGAGGAAAGCTATTTCCTACACAGCTTGCATCATCCAATATTTTAGCTTCCTATTGTTTGTCATCTCTGAGTGCCTTTTGCTGGCAGTAATAGAGTATGACCATTATGTAGCCATCTGTAACCTGCTGCTGTATACGGTCATCGTGTCACCAAAGCACTGCCTATGGCTGGCAGCTGGTTCATATCTATGGGCCTTCCTGACCTCTGTGATATACACGAGCGGTTTGCTAAGATTATCCTACTGCCACTCCAGTATCCTGAATCATTTTTTCTGTGATATCAACCCAATTCTAAAGCTCCCCTCTTCTAGCCATCAACCAGATCCTTGTTTTCCTCTTTGGCAGTCTGAGTGACCATCCTCATACATCTTAATTATTGTGACTGTGCTGTGGATCCGTTCCACCGAGGGCAGGTGCAAAACCTTCTACACCTGCGCCTCCCACCTGACGGCCGTCTCCATCTTCCATGGGACAATTCTCTTCATGTACTTCCGACCCAGCGACAGCTACTCACTGCACACAGACAAAATGGCCTCTGTGTTCTACATGGTGGTGATCCCCATGCTGAACCCCTTGAACTACAGCTTGAAGACAAGGATGTGAAGGACACCCTGAGGAGAGAAATAGAGACAAAATCGAGGGCCCATTTGTTCCTCAAAGGGTGTCATAATAGGACAACCAAATCTTTCAATGGCTGCTCTGTACACATAGGGCTTGTCTCCACTACAAAGGCACAGTTACCAATTCTCATAATATCTGATGCTTCTCTTAAAGCCCCAGCTCCTTCAGCCATGTGATCACTTAGGAATCTCAGATTTTTTTTTTTAAAGTATGTTTCTAGCCCTCAGGGTTGCTAAGAAAAGCTTAAAAACATGACCCCTTCAGGACGCAGAAATCAGCAAGCAAATCAAAAGACCACAATTAGAACTGGTCAGAAAAATTCCAATGAAACATTGCTCCATTGCAATTTGCTGACTGAGTGAAATTTGAGCATTTCTTGAAGACGAGCCAATTTCACTGCAGTGCCATGGAATCAGGGAAACACTGCCTACATCAGAATCCTGCCTGGTTTCCTGCTAGCTAACCTGCCCAGCTCCTTGGCAACCTGCCTTGTGGCCTGCTAGCAACCTCAGAGCTTCCAGAGTCCATGGCCTTGGAGTCACCACAATTGCCGATTGCCCTGGGGGCTGGGGACATCCAACATTTCCAATGTACATGGCTCCAGGGATCCATTCCCTTTTCAGAGACTTCAAATACTGGGGTTTTGTTCCTAATCCAAACAAATTCTGAAATATCAAAATCCTGCACAAAAAAGAATTACCTTTCCCCTCCCCCTCTCTAAACCCTTCGTGTATTATTTTTAAAAGATCTCAAGATTTTAAGCCAATCGCATGATTTTTGGAAGCCTGATTCATGGTTTTCAAATGCTTGGGATCAGCAACACTGCCAGGGGATGTGTTATGAAGCAGCAGTAACCAAGTGACTGGACATAACTGTAGTCATCTAAAAGGATTATCTGGGATGAACTAAATTATGAGTGCTTTCTAATTTACTCTCAGTGAGCAGACAATATAAAGTACCTAGTTCCTAAACTCAAACACATGCCAGGTATATTTCATTGGGGAAAATTTGTGATAATGTACATGAATCTGGAAACTCCCTACAGGGAACTGAATGCCTAATTCCAGTCACATTTACAGAGACTTGGATGTCAAAATCTCCTACTCAGCCTTGAAAAGCTCAATCCTCATGAAAAGTGAGTGTAAATCTAAAGGTCCATCCAAACTTTTCCCAGACATCACGGCAGCTGGTTTCCTGTCAGATATTCACTACCCACACTCAAGCCCGGTGGTGTCATTCAAATTTAATTCACGCCATGAAATTTCCTTCTTCCATGCTGCTCGCTCTTGTTATCCCGACAGGTATGGTTTCATGTACCCCTGTATAAATGGCTGGGGGCAATCACAGCATGTTGACCCAGTTCATCCTCCTGGGATGCAGGATACCCTTCTTCACAGCGTTCCTGGTGATCTATGTTCTTACTCTGGTGAGGAATCTCGGGATGATCGTATTAGGTATTAGGTAGTTGATCGTATTAGGTAGTTGATCCCCGACTCCATACCCCCATGTACTTCTTCCTCAGTAACCAGTCTGTCGTTGACCTCTGCTACTCCTTAGTCTTTGCTCCAAGGATGCTAGTGAATTTCTTAGTGGGGTGTAAAAACATTTTTTACTCTGCCTGCATTGCCCAACACTTCTCTTTCGTCATGTTTTTGACCAAAGAAGGGTTCCTGCTGGCTCTGATGGTGTACGACCACTATGTAGCCATCTGTAACCCTCTGCTCTACACTGCTGTTATATCTAAGAGAGTCTGTATTCATCTAGTGACCAGCTCATATGTAGGGGGGCTTGTGAACTCACTGACCCACACATGTGGCTTGCTGAAGTTGTCATTCTATGGGCCCAATGTCATCAGTCATTACTTTTGTGACACTAACCCATTGCTGAAGGTCGCCTGCTCTGATAACCACATCAGTGAGATTTTCCTCATAATGTTCTCTGGGGTTATTGCCATGTCCACCCTCCTGATTGTCATCATCTCTTATCTGTACATCCTCTTCTCTATCCTGAGGATCCACTCTGCCACGGGCAGGCAGAAAGCCTTCTCCACCTCTCATTTGACAGCTGTCACCATGCTCTATGGACGTGTAAGCTTAAGCCACATACAACCCAGTTCCACCTACTCGCTGGAACAGGAGAAAATCTCTGCTGTGTTTTATACCCTGGTGGTCCCCAGGCTGAACCCCCTTATTTACAGCCTGAGGAACAAGGAGATTAAGGATGCTCTTAAGAGAGTGGTAGACTGGAAAAACATTCTCAGCTAATTTGTTCACCATGACAATTCCAGTCAATTGAGAAGAACAATTGGAAGAAGGAGAGGAGTATCGTCTATGTGTCACTGCCTTCATTTGTGTATCTCAAATGTTGTACAGGAATTAAATGAAACTCAAAGAACAGATGTAGCATATGAAAATTATGTTTTACAATTGCTTTAGAGGAACAATGTTACCTAATGTCCTGTCATTATGTGGCTGTTGCAACAGACACCCTTCCTTGTTTCTTGACCATTAATCTATTTGAAATGCTGCCCTGAAAGGTTATCTGAGATTTAAAATAAAATAAAACTTGCCTCTAACTTTAATTTCTTCATGTGTTGCTCTGATTAATGCTCAGTATGTAACTTGCACTATGAGAATTCAATACTTTTGCTCTCTTTAGTGTCTGGGCCTCATAAGGACTTTGTGAGTCTGACAAAATTAATCTCCTACCCCCTTATAACAGCCCTTAACGTAGTTGAAGCCTATGAGGTCCCTCCTCAGTCATCTTGTCTCAAAACAAGACATGCCCAATTATTTTTAAACCTTTACTAATAAATCAAGTTGTGCAAACCCTTTTTGTCATTTTTCTTGGTCCCCTCTGGACTTTCTCCTATTTGCCCACATCTTTTCTAAAGTGTGACTCCCAAACCTAGACACAGAACTTCAACTGCGGCCTCACCAGTGCCAAGTAGAGCCAAACAGTTACTGCCCTGGTCTTACATACAACACTCATGGTAATAAACCCCAGACAGCCTTTTTCACAACTGCATCTCATTGTTGGCTGATACTCAACTTGTGATCCGCTTGAACTCTCAGATCCATCTCAGCTGCACTTCTCCCTAGCTGGTTATTCCCCACAGTGTATTTGTGCATTTGATTTTTCCTTCCAGAGTGAAGTACTTTGCACTTGTCTTTATATTGATCACATCTATATTCATACCAGTGCTATATACATCTATTCTCAACAGTGTTATCACATATACTTAGGCTTGGAAGGAATAGACTTTTCTCAATAAATGTTGGTAAATGTTGATTTCCCCACAAGCACACAAACCAATGAAAAAAATATTGCCTTCAATAATTGAAATTTACAGCTAGGCAAGAGTAAGAAAAATTACTGCTTGAGAATGTACTAGAGTTTGATTTAAGGATATTTATTTTGACATGTGATGTTGACAATTTGTGTTTTAACAGTTACAAAGATTTAACTTTTTGAATCTCAGTGTTGGCTGTCATTAAAAAGAATATATCTGACCTCCCATTGTCTGATCCCCCATAATTTCCTGCGACTGTAAAGGTTTAAGCATTTAAAACAAAAAGGCTTAAAATAAACATTGATATTATCAATTAAAATTATTAAAAAATTAAAATTATAAAAAAAAACAAATTATGACAAGGCTTTCTATACTTGTTATACAGCTTTATTTTCAATCATCTTTTTGTCACCTTATTCTGCTCTCCTTCTGTTCTCCATCTGTACTTGTCTCTTATTTTAAGCTTACATCACAAGCTCCTTTGGCCAGAGGTTGTCTTTTTGTTATATGTTTGTACAGCACCTAACAGAAGGGGGTTGGGATTAAGCCTAATTCTAATGAATTAATTAAGTACTATCAATAATAATGTTCATGTAATGTTACTCCCACCAATGCCGTATATTTCAGAGGGGTAGCTGGGTTAGTCTATTTCAGCAAAGACAATGAGGAGTCCCGTGGCACCTTAAAGACTAACACATTTATTTGGGCATAAGCTATCATTGGCTATAACCCACTTCTGGGTTCCAGTCCACAGTAGCTTATGCCCAAATAAATGTGTCAGTCTTTAAGGTGCCACAGGGCTCCTCGTTATCAATGCCATATAGTGATTTTATAGGTTTACTAACAGCAATGCTATAAATTGATCGTATATTTTAGGAACTAGAAGGGACAATGAGATCATTTAGTCTGACTGTGTAACTCAGGTCACACTTTGATACAGTTACCCTCTGTATTAAACCCATTAACTTGTGTTTTATTAAGTGTGTCTTCCAGAGAGCCACTGGGTCTTGATTTCACAGCATCTCTAGCTGGAGAATCCACCACTTCCCATGGTAGTTCATTCCAGCGGTTAACCACCCTCACTGTTGAAAATGTGAGCCTCATGACTAAATTGAATTGGGATAGTTTTGCTCTGAGCAACATGACATATTGTTCAGCAGAACTGGGGGGTAGGGGGAAATTGGGCCAAAATACTTGTTTTTCTGAGCAACGCAGATTTGGGTTAACTGAAATATTTTATGAATTTGTGTCAAATGAGCTGAATTATTTTGCTTTGAACTAAAACCTCAGAAAAATCTAAAAGGTCTAAATAGTTTAAGTTTCCCATTTAAAAGACTTTGTTTCAAAATTTACTTTAATTTTATGAAAAAATATAACAATTGGAAAAACAGCAACTGATCAAACAAAACATTTCATTCAACTTGTCAGTCAGCCAAAAAAATTGAAATTTTTGAAAAAAACACATCAATTTGAGTCAACCAGAAACTAAATTTTTCATTTTTTGTCTCAGAAGAGCCAGCAAACCAAGAAATCAGGTATTCACACAGCTCTTTTGATCATACATTTTTTTTTCCTCATCATTGCTATCTACTGGTTAGCCCTATTCTCACCAGTGATACAATTCTATTGCTTTAGGGCTGGTTGATATGAGAAACTGACTCTACAGGTACCTAATGTAACTCCCTATGTGGCCACTTTTCTTTTTCCGGTTTAGTTTAATCCAGTGGATTAAGAGGGTCCATACCAGGAGCTATTCCAGAATATCTCTAGTGCCTTACATTCACCTATTACCTTGCTCAGGAATAACTTCCCAGTGCAGACAAGCCCCTGTTCTCACCAACACTGATTTGGAGCTGTCCTTTCGCCCCTCCATGCAGAGGTGGGACACTGAACAGCAAGGTTTGTCAGTGGGGAAATGAATTTATTTGATGTTTTTCCCACCCGAAGAACCCAAAACAATTTTGCAAACATTCTGGTGTAGCTGAATCCGCATTTTTCTCTGAAAAAAAGTTTCAGCCAAAGAATTTTGCCCAGCTGTCGTTAGGATCCTTTCTACACCATGGAAATGCCTTACCCTTAAGCTCTGCTCGGTAGACTCGAGCCAAGGGATAATAGGGTTTAGCCCATGGTGAGTAATAGTGAGAGGACAGAAACCCAAAGAAGAACACTCAGATGCAGCTTCCTCCAGGATTCAAGAGTTGACCCAGTACCCAACCCCATTCATGGGGCTTCTTTTTTATCTTGTATTAATACAGTTTCAATGAAAAATATCAGAGCACAATATTGGATCAATGCTACCATACAAAGGTGATTTTATCTTTCTCAGCTGATAAATGTCTACCTTCTTGACACCTTAACATCAGAAAAAAAAAAACTTTAAATAAATCTTCAGCTAGTACAAGTCCTTCTGCACTAGTGTGATTCTGTGGTCACAAAGTTTGCCATGGAATTCACCCTGTTGCTTCCAGAATGGTGGCCCAGAATCTCCACTTTCATTAAATAGGCCTCAGGTGTCTAGCCCTTTGTGGAATTGACCTTCAATGCATAGCCAATGCAGTGCCATCTGCCTGAGTCTGCAGGCTGCCTAAAACAATAGCTCTGAGAAGTATTAACAGTCCCGTTCATCTTAATCAGAGCTCTGGGGTCTCCATGTGTGGGGGGTCTTCCCCCTCCAGGATGCCATAGAGCAGCCAGGCACCTCACATTTTGTTTCCTGTCACCTTGCCCAGGGGGAGTTAATTGGACCAGACAGCCTGAGTTGCTCCAGGTAGGAGGGAGCCTGGGCCCAGGCCCAACTTGCAGCTAGGCAGCATAGGGAATGAAAAGTACATTGTGGCCGCTCAGGCCGAGGGGAGTCAGAATGAGTGTGAAGGATTCGCTCTTGGTCCTTTCTTGAGGATGTACATGTAGGAGAATAGTACAATGAGAATCGTAGTCATGACCACTATAGTGGACAAGGTGAAATACACCGTGTTAGCGTTGTGGGTGTTGGAGCAGGACAGCTTAAGCAATGTCATCCACCATTTCTTCTGTGACATCCCCCCAATCCTTAAGCTGTCCTGCTCCAACACCCACAACGCTAACACGGTGTATTTCACCTTGTCCACTATAGTGGTCATGACTACGATTCTCATTGTACTATTCTCCTACATGTACATCCTCATTGCCATTCTGAAGATCCACTCTGCCAAGGGCAGACGCAAAACCTTCTCCACCTGCGCCTCCCACCTGATGGCCGGAACAATTTTCTACCGGACTTTGATCTTCATGTATTTACAACCCAGTTCCGACTACACCACAGACCCAGACAAGATCATCTCTTTGTTTTATATAATCATAATTACCATGCTGAATCCCCTGATCTACAGCTTGAGGAACAAGGAGGTGAAGGATGCCTTTAGAAGGATGATAAACAGGAAGGTTTGTTCTCAGTTAATATAATTATTGGGATTTGTGCTTATCAATAAACCAGTGATGAATTAATAGTGAATTCTCTGTGTCATAGCTCTGATTTCTTTGTTTTAACTGTATTCTGTGGCTTGTACAAAAAAAAAAAAGGAATCCAAGACTGTTAATCTTGGAAATTCAGTTTCCCATGTTCAGGAATGACTGCGAGGCTGCAAAGAATACAGACGCTCCCCAACTTATGCAAGCATTCCGTTCCAGAATGCCTTGTATACCTCGAATTTTGCGTAAGTCGGAAACGTAACTCCGACCATTACGTGCAAAAAAAAACCCAAAGAAACTCCTATTTCTAGTTTATGGAACTTTTTCCATAATCTCGGATTTGCGTAACTCGGGGAGAGTCTGTGCACTATTGTAAGGGAGCATTTGTCACAGTTCCCCTCTGACTCCCTTTGCTGGATATGCACTGACTTGTGTTGAGGGGAATCCCATCTTGGATCCCCAGTTGTTTTAAGGTGCCAGAGATTGAATGGAGCCAGTCACTGCTGCAGTCTTGGGGTTCCTAGGCACACAAAAGGGTGCAGGCCCTCTGCCTAGTGCCCTTTCTGGAGAGCTAGAACCTGCTATCTAGCTGCCTAGTCCCTGAGCTCAGGGATGACTTTTCAGACTCTGCCATAGCTTAAACACCCCCTGTCCTACAATGCCACCAAACAGTGTGAGCCTTCTGGGTTACAGCTGAACTCTCCCATAGGGCCACACAGTATGTGTAAAGAATATAAGACACAGAGAGACACTATGAACAGGAATCTAACACGGCAGAGCTAACGCTTCACCAATAAAGCACAAACTTATTTAGAAAAGGACACACATCCTAACTTCAATGGGCCTCACTAGCTCATCCTTTCCTTGGGAGTCCCCTTGTGTATTCATCTATGTTCAGAAAGACTGCTCCTCTCCCTCCTCATCTAGCTCCTACATGCAGCTCCTCTCAGTTCTAGCTGGTCAAACATGGCCAGGTAGAGCCCACATTGAGCAGCTTTTGCCCTTTTATAACCATCTTACTCTCTGTCAGGTGACCTCATGATCAACCTCTGTGGATGGCCAGATACCCCTACCAGGCAACCACTGCTTCCCCCACACCCGCCCCGCCCGCATCAACAGAAAGTTTAGATGGGAAATTTTCAACCACCCCCTGCCAGAAACAGATCCAAAGCTCATTGAAGCCAATGAAAAGACTCCGATTGACTTCAGTCAATATTTGGCTCAGTCTGTCGGATTTTAAGTGGGGATATTCAAAAGGCACCAAACTCCCATTCCAGGGAGTTGTCCAGGGAACTGGATGTCTAACTGCTCATTGAAAATGTGCATTTGCTCATGGGCAGTTGTTGATTGCACTATGGGGTTTCCAATCCTGGACCAGTATTAAAGTGTTGAAAGGAAAATAGCATTGGAAGCCAAATGACTTTGGCCCACACATGTATTGCCAGTTTAAGAACATCACAATGTTAATCAACAGAGTAACTTTGATGTCTTTTTATGTTATGACACTATAGCTTCATTCCATTTTGCACATATATGGAAAAATCATAAGTAGTATTCCTAGGAGCATAAGAAATGGATTTAAGTGATTGATGATTCAGAGAAAACTTCCCTGGACTAACCAGAGCAGATGAATATTCAAATGTCAGTGTGTGAGCAAGCTTCCTAGTGCTATGAATATTGATAGCCCCATCACACCAGTACTTCATAATGGGTACTAGTACATCACAATCGTACATCTTTATAAATTTGATTGGACTACATGTACCCTTTATCTGTCCCCACATCATACTCGCAAGTCAATGGAGTTAATTCTGGGATGAATCTGTCTCAGGGTTTACAAAGTCCAAAGAAAGCCAAACAAAGCAGACCCTTGATATAATTTCATGATCACCAGAGAAACTCTTTCATGGGTTGGAGAGAAGATAAAGAAGTAAATTGAAGCATTCCCATAAAAATGTTCAGGACTGAGATCTATGGTGCTGAACTAATATGCACTGGAGAGACTCCATTGAGTTCAATGGTCAATGGCTCTGGTCCTTAATGAATGACAAGGAGGCTGGTATATTTTTTTCAGATTGATTTGAATGAGAAGTGGCAGCTCTATTTTTTTTATACACAGCTGTCCTCTGGAAGAAGGTGCCACTGTACAAATTGTCTTGGCAAATTGTCTTAACTTCAGTTACACTACAGATAGATTTACTTATTCATTACTCTGGCAGAGCAAGCGTTAATATTGACATTATTTCTGTATCATGACTCATATGTTGTTTTCCTAACCATTCCCAATACGTTTTCTTGCCTAATTAGATAATGACAGAATTGCTCAAAAAACAATGTTTTAATGAGGCCCACAGCAGCTTATTATAATCCATAATAATGGATACTGTCTACAAAGTTCTCCAAACTTTGGAGAATTATGTCAATATGAAAATTACTGGCATAACCAGTGCTGGACAATAGCATTTACTCTTTCCTTTTTTTTCCCCTTTCAATATCTTCACTTTTGGGCCAAAGTCATCTCTGGCATCATTCTTTTACTCAAGGGCTATATTTGGCCTATTGTGTCCAAAGCCATGACAAATCAAACCAGGTCACTGTGGGCGTGAGCCTATGATCCTTGCTCACATTGACTTGCACTTACTCATAGCAGGAGCCCCAATGAGATCAAGTTCTACTCAGTGCAAGTAAAGCAAGATCGTCTTAGGTTCCAAATAAACTAAAAATTTTAATGTGCACAAGACAGACAAGAGGGGGCTTTATCCCATACATAACGACATGTTAGGGCATCTTGAAACTATAGGCTTGATTCTGATGTCCTTACACTGAATAGCCCCTTACTGTGAGAGTGGTCTCATGGACTCCCACCTGCTGAAAAAGTGTGGGTAAGGGGATAAAAATCTGCCATTAAAAAGCCACAAAACTATGTTAGGGAAATAAGCAGAATCTCTTATTTAATCTGGAAGAAACAGTGCAATCCTCAGAATGTTTTGTGTCAATTCAACATTAATACAAATCAGTATTGAAACTGATGGTTAAGTGAAATACAATTGGCCAGATTCTAAGCCAGTGCAAATGAGCATCACCCCATTGATGCCAAAGGGGCAGAAACCCCAGCTAATGTAACTTGATGGAGTGCCACTTAAATTAATGTGGCTATATCTCCAGTGGGTGTAAATCATCTTTGCCCCATTGAAATCAATTCCATATGGCTAAATTGAGTGGAAATCCATCAACCTCAACAAAAACCTCACAGATACAGACTGAAATCAATGGCACTCCAGCTCCAGCTGGTGTAAGCTAGCGTCACTACATTGCAATCAATGGGGCCAGATCCCCAGCAGGTGAAAATCAGCATTAGCTCCATTGGTGCTAATGTGTGAGACCCCAAAGTAAATAGGTGGAGCGCTACTGAACGCATTGGGCCAGAACCATAACTAGTCAAAATTGGTGTCATTCCATTGAAGTCAGTGTGGCTACATACATTTATACAAGAAGATCTGGCCCTTATGACCATAGGATTTCCCAAAGCACATAAATGACTTAAGGGCAAAAGCCCCTTATTGGGGCAGCAGTCTGGCTTGTTCTATCCAATTGGCAGATCATGTCCTTAACTTGTAACCTGGTGTAGATATGTAACCCACACACCGCCTGGGTGTGGTTCTCTGTCCCATCTGGTGGCACTGAGACCACTCAGAGAGAGTTTAATGAGTCTACCCTATATCCTTAGTCAAGAACCATGTGGCTTTTAGCTCATGTGGTAGAGGCTCATGTATTAAGCTGCAGAGGTCCCAAATTCCATCCCGCCCACTGAAGACTGGGGTCTGTCGGTGATACAGATGCACATCAAATTACCCAGTCACAGGGGCAAGTGTGAATTGTCTGATGTTCATAGCTTCCCAACATTAACCTTAATCCTAACCATACCCCTGCAGAGTTTGGGGAAGTTCTGGGGCAGATTCTTGTTCCATGACTGAACTAACCTGTAGAAGCTACCAGTTCCCCACAGTCTCATAGAAACATGGGGATTGCCAGACAGGATCAGACACAAGGTCTATCTAGTCCAATAGCCTGTCTATGACAGTGGCTTATACCAGATACTTCTAAGGAAAGCGGAAGAAGATCATAGTAGGCAGATATGGGATAATCTTCTCCCAACATTACATCATTGGAGAATTAAAATAGTGGTATATTAGGTGATGGTCTGTTTCCATCTTGGCATTTTGTCAGAGGCCCATGCAGTGGTTATTCTGACATTGTTTAACCAGTTCTCCCTAAGAATCATCTGCACTGTCAACTTTGTCTACAACCCACCCTAACTTTTTATAGGTCCATATCTGAGTCTGCACTGGGATCAGAGTGAACTTCACATGATCTATGAGTTTGATGGAAATATTTTCCACATACCAGGCCCTGAGTTCTCTCTCTGATCCCACAGGATTGAGATGTACTGTTCTCTGCAGTCCTGGCCTCAAAATTCTGTCACAGTAGTGCTGGAATTGAGATTGTGTGATCTTAGCACACCTGGAGTTGAGCACAGTCTAACAAAAGAGAATATAAAATAGATGGGCCTGTATATTTAACAGCGTCCTCTATTGAGATGCAATTTCAGAATAGCTCTGGTATTTGTATGATTTCAGCATCCTTTTACCTGAGTTTCAATCTACAGAGGGCACCTAACCTAAAGCACTAATGGTAATTGTAATTCACCTTTAAATCAAGAATAAGAGGCCTGTGATTTACAAACAGAATCTCTTGAGGTCTAGCCTTACTGAGTACAACAAACTGCAGACACCCTCTAAGTAGAATGCTGGAAGTGTGCTACTCCCATAATAGCCCTGTGGTAGGTGGATTGAAACCAGGGTCAGCTAGCCCTGGCCTGTTTATTATTTACGGGTATAAAATGGCCATGACTAAAGTTAGTCTGGAAAGTGGAAGAAAGTTTCTAACCATCAGAGAAGGGAGGTTCAGGAACAGCCTCCCACTAGAATTAGTGGAGTTATACAACAATTTAAAGTGGAGCTGAATAAATATATGAATGGGATTATATCACGTTGCTGCCTGCTACAGCAGTAGACTGGACTCAATGACCTCGGCGGGTCACTTCCTGTCCTATGTTGCTCTTGGGATTGCAAATATTAACAAGCCTGCGTTATGCACAATCATTTTTGTGCAATTCAAAGAAATGGTGCAGTCCGAGAAATCAGGATGGTGACCCAGAGAACTTGCCCCCTCTCTCACAGCTGTTTATTGATTTTTAAAAAAAATCAGTAACTACATTTATTGAGAAAATATCTTCCTGTATATCATCCTTCTAAAGGCGTCCTTCACTCCATGTTTCTAAGGCTGTAGATCAGAGGGTTCAGCATAGGGAACACAGAGATGACATTGTTTTGGTCCAAGGTGTAGCCGAAACTGGGTCGTAAATACATAAAATCAGAGTACTGTAGAAGGTAGTGACAGCTGTCAGGTGAGAGGCAAAGGTACAAATGGGTTTAAGTGGATCTTCAGGATGGTGTATTAAGAAGATGGCCTGAAACATAAGGCCGTGTATCAGATTCCTGGTGTGAGGCCTAAAGCCTGAGCTAAAGTAACCAAAACTTTGCAGATCTAAAGCAAAGCCAAGCTGTGAGCAAGAGGCAGGCCCCGTTCACAGAATCTGGCAAGAACAGGGCTGATATTGCAGAATCACACGTGCTTAAGTAGTGCTAGGCACAAGTATATATACGCCAGCACATTCCAAAAAGGCGGTACCAGAACACCTCGATACCAACCACATGCCCCAGAGATAACAGGAGCGCGCTGACCCATCTTACGGATAAGGTCAGGATGACAGCATGATGGATAGAGATGTTTTAATCAAACCAACATGTACAAGGTAATGGGCAGCCCTTGGATCTGTCAATGAGTGGCACCCTAATACGTCAGAGGGTGTCACTCTGATACATCAGGGGCAATACGTCACTTGTTTGTATTTGTGTATAAAGATGTATCTCAGAGGGAGTGTCTTTGGCCAGCCTAGCGAGCAGTGGAGAGTCCCACCACTGACTGAGTTGCGTCCATTGACACAAGCATACAGGTCTGACAATCCATCCAGGTGCTAGTACTGTGCTCTATTGACAGTAAACCTGGCCAGGTGCCTTCACTGAAAATTGAGTCTGTGGATTTCTTGGGCTGTTTAATTGAGGTCTGCTATCTCCACAGAGCTGGGACAGCACACTGAACGAACACACACGCAGCCAACATCTGACCCCAGATGGTGACGAGGCTGTACATATAAGAGACTAGAAAAAGTAGCATAGTAATCTTGACAAATATAGTCGACAAGGTGAAATGAATAACATCATTGCGTTGTGTATGTCAGAGCAGGACAGCTTAAGGATGGGGAGGGATGTCAGAGAAGAAATGATTGCTGACCCTGGGGTGAGAGAAAGACAAGCTGAATATACAAATTGTTCGGGCCGTTGAATTCACAAAGACACAACAACTATCAGCACACAGAGTGTCCTGGACATGATGACCCTCTAGAGCAGTGGGTTACAGATGACTGTGAAGCGGTGAGAGGCCATGGTGGCCAGGAGGCATCATTCATTGGTCACAAAGACACAGACAAAGAAAAATTGCACAGCACACTCAGTGAATGAAATGATTCTATTACTCTCTGCTACAGAAGTCATAAGCACTCTAGGAGCAATGACAGAGGAATAACCAACATCTACAATGGACAGATTACTGAGGAAGAAGCACAGAGGGGTGTGAAGATGGAGTCAATCCTGATTAAAACAGTCATCCCAAGATTCCCTACCAGTGTGATAACATAGCTCGGTAGGAACAACATGAATAGTGGGACCTGCAGCTCTGGGTGGTCCATGAATCCCAGAAAAATCAACTGTGTCACCATGGTATGAGGTGGGGTGGGTGGGAAATCTAAATTTGCAAATAAACTGGAGCCAAAAAGGGAGCATGTGTAGATTCCTTGTAACAACTCTGACTGCTCCTGTGAAATAGTGTGTCTTGGGGAATGTATTATGGGTTATGCACACACTTCCCCCTGGAGATGGTGCACTGTCTCCTTATAGAAACACAGCACACTGTGCATTGTTTTGCATTCAATTAAATATGTGCAGAGATCCCGCCACAATACGAGAGACTGTCCAAATCTGAATCGTTCCCATGCCAGAAATATCCCTTAGGGCACAGGGCTTTGCCATCCATGTCTCTCCTGCCTACCCTCTCTGTTGTTAAATCAGATTAGTTTGGAAAGGAGGTAAATCATCTCTTGTAAATGTATAGACAATAATGAATGGTGTAGAACTTTTTCATTTACACTGGTTTTCTCTTCTGGCTCCCATCAATGTCAGTGGGAGTTGATGGCACTTGGCATCACTGAAACTCAAAGCAAAGGTCCTACAAAGGATCTGTGTCTAACGTTGGGAATCCCCAGCAGAAAGATGTTGCAGGGCTAATATGTACCTGTAGAGACATTCATGTCATTGAATGTCTTTTTTTTCTTCCTGAAGGCTAGATATTAAATGGAAAGATCTGCTCAACTTCAGAGAGTCACTAGCACCAAAGGGCAATAATACATGTAGATGACCATAAGTGATAGCTAACATAAGGACCATAAGAAGTTCTAAAAATCATTCCCCTCCCACCCCCTGCTAATTGGGTATATCTATGCACCATTCCAAGGTGTGATTTCAGCTTGGGTATTCCTCAATCTCTACGGAAGTGGTGTAGGCCCAAAAACCTAACTTTGACAATTGTTTTAAAGGATAATTATTTTAAGTGGTAATATTATAAGTGGGTACAAAGTAGACATAGGTGGGAAAAGAATTTCCTGTCTCCTGAACATATTCAAGATTTCAAAATATTTTCCCATTCTACATTGGGATGAAACCAGGTCTTCTGCAAAAACTTCACAGAAAGTGAGAGATAGAGAAGCTTGACCCATAAATAACCACTAGCCCAGTGGTTAGGGTACTCATCTAGCTTAAGGGATGAACTGGTGGATTTTCAACAGTTCCAGGGAGACTAGCTGACAGTCACTAATGTGACTTGGCCCTCCAGATAAGCCCCGGATACTACCACTCAAAATGCCACCAAGCAATTGCCTGGTGGGTCAGGATGACTTGACCACCACAGAAAAGGTTGGGGGAGAAAGGATGCTGGAGAGAATGTCATAACACTTATAGAAAGGGGGGGCATCAGTTTGTCATCATCCATGTCCATCACCTGCAGTATCATTCCCCATAGCTCTCTTCCCTCTAGGCAAACCCACAGTTTCTTGTGCATGCTCTTCCCCGGGCCACACCTAACTCTCCCCAAACTCACTATCTCTCCCACCAAGCTGATAACAACTCCTTCTTCCCCATTCCAAATCAGGCACTTGGACTTGGGTCTCTCACATCCCAGATCAGGCTTACAATCAATGGGCTATCGAGATAGACTTTCTCTTTGTGTGTCCCAATGAATCCTTTATTATTCATTCAACAGGAGAGATTGAGAGACAGAGATGCACCATAGAATAGAAAACAGGGCAGACATTAGGGCACTTCCCTGTGATATTGGAAACATAGATCTATTTCCCTGCTCTTAATTAGGCAGAGAAGTGACTTGAATAGGGGTCTCCCACATCCCAGGTGAGTGCCCTGCTAGCTGGGATTTGGCTATTTTGGAGTTGCTCTCTCTATGTTTCTGGAGTTTAATCACAAATTCCATCCTGAACCTGAGAAATGTTGAATCAAAACTGAGACATTCCAATTAAAAGATTCCTATTTGACAAATCCATATTTGTGGTGGAAAATCCATTTTATTAAAAAGCTCCCAGCCAGCTTGACTGCAGAGAATGGAAAGTGCCCACTTTGTAAGCAGCTGTTCAGTATTTTGTTTTAGCCTCATCATTCAATGTGTGGGCCCAGGTGTGACGGAGAGCTGGGCAAGAGCTGCTGAGTCAGCCCTCTGTCACGCCAGCTCCCATTAAGGGAAGCAAATTGGAGCTGGCTAGAAAAACCTGCACCAAGTTGGTGAATGGGAGACAGTTACCCACCCAATTAGCCTGGGGCTATAGAAAAGGCTGGAAGAACAGCCGCCAAAAGTGGGGGAGAGTAAGGGAGTGGAGGTAGAGATAGTGCATCTGTCCTAGGTTGACATGGGAACCTAAAGCTGTGTATGGTGAAAAGGTGGTGGGAACACAACCTGTAAATGAATGACCCCAGTGATTATTGAACCCCAGGGTCTCCTAGGGACATTGTCAGCCTGGCAGGAGCTAAGAGGGCCCTGCAGAGCCCTTCTACACCAGGCCTTATTTAAACTCTTCCAGCCTTGCTCTGGAGACAGAATTCATAATTTGCTCATGTGCTTTTCCAGGGTGTTTATTACTGTAGTGTCTGAATTTATTTTCAAAATGCCCCTGTGAGGTAGGGAAGTGAGGCACAGAGAAATTAAGGTCAAAACTTGCCACTAATTTTGGGTGCCCAATTTGAGACCCTGCAACAGCCCAGAACTGGAATTGCTGGGAAAATCCCCTGCTCAGCCCCTGGAATCCCTGGGATGTTGCCTGCCCAGGGCAGATGGACTCTTGGGGGGATTAAACTGGGAAGCTCTAGCAAATCTCAATTGATCATGTGTGAGCAGCAATTTTTATAGGGTCAAATTTGGGCAGATTTTCATCAGATTGGCATAAGGCACTGCCCTGTCAAATTTCACATCACTGCTGCAAAGCTTGGGGTCACCAGAGCTTTTCAGAGGAAAAGTCATCTGTGGTGGAGTGGTTTTTTTTAATGTGGGCACAACAATGTCTTTTCCCCTAGCTTTGGTCTCAGAAATGGCAGAACAGGCTGAAACTTTCCAACTAAATACATTTCAATCTGACAGGTTTCAGAGTAACAGCCGTGTTAGTCTGTATTCGCAAAAAGAAAAGGAGTACTTGTGGCACCTTAGAGACTAACCAATTTATTTGAGCATGAGCTTTCGTGAGCTAGCTCACGAAAGCTCATGCTCAAATAAATTGGTTAGTCTCTAAGGTGCCACAAGTACTCCTTTTCTTATTTCAATCTGAGGCAGGCAGCAGCCTTTTAAGTCAGGTCAATACACCGACAGGAAGCATGTCAATTTTGGAACGTCCACATGTTTCATGCTGATCAAAAATTTGAAAACCAAAGATTTTGACATTTGCAAATGGACATTTTTCAGAATTTCCATTCTGTTCAAAATGTTAATATTTTAACTTTTTTCCTTGATTTGTCAACATTGGTTTGCATCCCAAGTCAGTTTTTCCCATGGCATGGAAATTCTGAATTTCACTCAGCTCTGCCCTGTAGAATAGACTCAGCTACAGCAGGGTAAAGGTGCTTTGTTCTAGGGTAGCACGAGGGAGGAAGCACTAATGCAATGCGATAGGTAGCTCTGTGGTGCAATGGCTGGTCCATGATCCTTGCTAATGGAGGTGGAGATGCACAGATTGGGGATTCACCTGAGTCAATCCTTTCAACATTTCCTTTATGGCCTGTATTACGCAGGAGGTCAGACTAGCTGGTTACAATGGTCCTCTCTGGCCTATAATCTATGGACCTATTCAGTATATGGCACCTTTATATTGATATAACTTCATCCACACTGATGCTTATACCAGTATAAGTATATCAGAGGAGAAGCACATCCCTAACAGATATAGCGACACCTGTAAATCTTTCGGCTGTAGGCCAGATCTAAGTGTTGGCACATGGCAGAGATGAAACCTGTGCTCCTAAATCTAATTGACACTTTGGACATCTCAGTCCAGAACCAGGCCCCATTGCTATTCCTGAAATCACCTCTCAGCTGAGGTCAAACCCCATAGGTGCCTAAACTCACTTGGGACCTACATGAAGCTACAGGATTGCTTATGTTGACGGTATCAACGGTATGCAGAAGAATCAAATAGTGTAAGATAAATAACAGACAGGGAAAAACATAAAATATAATCTCTTGTTTTCTTTTGTCTTATTTTGCCATCTCATTTATTTAGTCTCAAATGTTGTCTTTCGCATGAAGAATTGTGGTGTTAACTCAACAATTCTCGAGAGGATCTGGTGCTGCAGTGACAATTTTCAGAACTGAAGTTCTCTATTTACACACTGAATGGGTACAACATAAATTAAAGGCAACTCAAGATTCCAGTCTACAATACTACATCTCCTTCTGACAGTCTGCAGGTCAAGGCAGATACCCAACAGCAGGTAAGAGGATCAGACCCAGAGTCCTCAGAAAACTTTGTCACACACCTGGTTCTGTGCCTGGTTTGGGGAGGAACATAATATTTCTGTCTCCACTTAATATCACTTGTAACACAATGCTCTTGGTTCTTGTCATTGGCACTGGAGATGAAGTCCAGGACCTCAGGATCTGAAAAAACGAACAACCTGATTTAAAATGCCTCTGTTTGTTAGCTCTGCGTGGTCCAGTCTCTGGAGAAGGACAGAGAGCTATGAAGTGTGAGTTTAGGTTACAAAATCAAGCACCTTTATCAGCTCTATATTTAATAATCATAAAAAGAATCGGACATTTACTACTGGAGGAGCTGGTGGTATTTTCTGTATTAGGTTACCGAGCACTTTCCATTCAAACAGATTCTTGTTTTTGAGAAGCTAAAACACCTCCATTGTTTGCAGCAAGTTTTTGAACTTCAGTTGGGAGAAAGCCCTTGGACTTGAGAAGAGCATTTTTGTTTGTTTGTTTTTTTTGTTTTCCCCATGAAATTCTCTTCAGGTTTAGCTGAGTTTTAACTTTTGATAACCACTGTCACCATTTTTTGTTTCAGTTGTGAGCAAAATTTGAGCTTCCGGCTAGTATAACACCTGTATTCTAAACAGATGGGCCCGTGTTACCACCAAAAAAAGCAGCAGACATTGACAATGTTACACCTGGAATAGTGACCGCTTCTGGACCTTCTCAACCAGAGTTGACTGGAGCAGGAGAGAGCCACCTCTGCATTACATATATGTCCCAGTGGTTCATTCCCTTCTCTGGGGATTTTACGTGGTCAGGCTCTCCCTCAGTTTCCCCAGAGGAAGAGAGGCAGAATACTGTGTCAGGCTCTCCACAGATCCTACACATCTCCCTGGTCATCTATAGGAAAATAGCTTGCTCTTGCAAAGGCCTGTAACAGAAGTGGTGGAAGTCTGTAATGCAGTGCAGGTGGTTACAGGTGCAAACCAAGAGGATGCAGAATGGAGGTGTTGTGACAGAATTGAGTTTTGTCTTTTTAAAAACCTAGGAAATTACATATGCAAAACTATATTAACAGAACATCATTTAGGTTGTCTATTCAGTCACACAAAAGTTAGTCTGCCCTATACACTGAATAAGGCAGGGGTCCAGTGGTTTTAAGAAAAAAACAGCATGTGATAATGCAATTAAAGACTATCATAATGCAAACATCCAAGAGGGCAGAATTAAGGTTGCATAGGCAACCACAAATCTGGCATTTCCTAATTTTCAGTTGCTGAAGTTTTCAACCGTAAAGACTTTTTGAGCAGGGTTGGTTTTTTTGGTATGTTTTATTTTGGGAGGCCGGGGGAGGAGGGGTTGATTCACAGTATGAATATTAAGAACAGTTACATTAGGTATGATACAGACATTTGCAAGGGATGTAAACCTTCATGCTTCTGAGCATGAGGCAACCACTAATTGCCTGGATGTAGGATGAAAATACCCCTATAGGCCTATTATTGAATAACTTCCTACCGTGAGGGCTTTGCCCCTTTCCCTGAAGCACACTGCAAAGACTGCCAATGCATAGTCAATACTCAATAAGATGCATCATTTGTCTGATCTGGTATGGCAATTCCTATGTTCCCTATATTGACTACAATTTTCATTTTTTTTTACTTGTCTAGCAGAGATGTAAAGAGAGAGGGAATATGCAGAATACCGAGACCTCTGTTTTTTCCAGTAACTAGGAAACTCCCATATTATCTCCAACTCATTTTCTTTCTATCCTAAAGATTACAAACGGGCATGAGATGCTTTGCGCCCATCAGCACAGATCTCACATTGTGTTACTGTGTCACTGGCCAGGTGCTGATCTCAGTCTCACTAGTGTGAAGGTAGAGTAGCTCAGCTGAAGTCAATTGGTTAATGAGGAGTCAAAACAGCCCATAACTTCCTCCACCAAATACAAACCACAATGGAATTTACTGAGTGTACACCTACACCATGACTGGTAAGAAATGTCATTATTATTATCTTTTGAGCATCTCTTTGTGAATGTGGCAGTGAAATTCCATAGAAACATAACGGCCATACTGGGTCAGACCAAAGGTCCATCTAGCCCAGTATCCTGTCTTCTGACAGTGGCCAGTGCCAGGTGCCCCAGGGGGAATGAACAGAACAGGCAATCATCAAGTGATCCGTCCCGTCGCCCATTCCCAGCTTCTGGCAAACAGAGGCTAGGGACACCATCCCTGCCCATCCTGGCTAATAGCCATTGATGGACCTATCCTCCATGAGCTTATCTAGTTCTTTTTTGAACCCTGCTATAGTCTTGGCTCTCAAAACATCTTCTGGCAAGGAGTTCCACAGGTTAACTTAGTATTTATCCCTAGGAGATGCATTTTCTCATTTCTAGGCTCTGGGAATCTGAGAGTCAAAAGTAACCATAGAATCAGTTACAGTCCACACCACTTACAAATGTTAGTACCTCTGGGAGGATTTGTAAGAGGGAGGAAAAATAATGCACATGGTAACAAAGAATGTCTGTAAAACATAGACTGACTCCAATAGGACAGTGACACTTTAAGGCTGCATAGACAGTGATACCAAACTTTTCTGCTGGGGCTGCCTCATAGTAGGCACCTAAATTTCTATTTAGGCACCTATATAAAAGGGGCACTGAGCATCCCTTGTGCCCTTTGAGGTCGTTTGGATTAGGAAGAGAAAATCAATGACCATGAATAAACTCTATAGCATTGATTATTTGCGTACACTGATAGAAGATTATTTGCCTCCCTTCTAAACTAAACACTCCCAATCTATATATCTCTTATTTTATAGAAGATTTGACCCACTGGATGGTTTCATGCATATTAACACAGAGTATACAATATTTCTGTAGCTGGGTCATATCCTATCTCTAATGGAAAGCATGTGGGAAATACAAAGAGAACATTCCCTAGGAGTGTCCTTTGACGTGTTATGTTTATACACTGTTTCACAGGAACAATCACAGGGATTATGAGGGATCTGTACTCAATACTTTATTGGCCCATGATTAATTGTAATCCTTTTTTTTATTTTTCACCAGCAGAGGAGAGAGTTTCTGGAATAAATGGCAGAGAGAAACCATACCACGGTGACAGAGTTCATTTTCGCTGGATTCACAGATCATCCAGATCTACAGATCCCCCTCTTTATGTTGTTCCTAGTGATATATGTGGCCAGCCTGATGGGGAATCTTGGGATGATAGCGTTAATCATGGTTGAAACCCGACTTCATACCCCCATGTACTTTTTCCTAAGCCAGATGTCCATTGTAGATATTGGATATTCCACAGCCATAGCTCCCAGGCTGCTCATGACCTTTGTAGCAGAGACGAGAACCATTCCTTTCATTGAGTGTGCGGCACAACTATTCTTCGTCTGTTTCTTTGTGACCAGTGAATGTTGCCTCCTGGCTGTGATTGCGTATGACCTCTTCAAAGCTATCTGTAATCCACTGCTCTACAGAACCATTATGTCCAAGAGACACTGTGTCCTGTTGGTGGCTGGCACATATGTCTGTGGCTCTGTTAATTCAATTGTGCAAACTCTATTTATATTCAGTCTGTCCTTCTGCAGCTCCAGTGTTGTCAACCATTTCTTCTGTGACGTTCCCCCCATGCTGAAGCTGTCTTGCTCCGACACCCAGGTCACTGACCTTGTACTTTTCACTTTCTCGACTGTAATTGTCACGACTACTTTCCTGGGTGTCCTTATCTCCTACATGTGCATCCTCGCGGCCATTCTCAGGATCCATTCTGCCAAGGGGAGACGCAAAACCTTTTCCACCTGCGCCTCCCACCTGACAGTCATAACTATGTTTTATGGGACACTGATATGTATATATTTAAGACCCAGTTCCAGCTATTTGATGGACCAAGACAAGGTTACCTCTGTGTTTTATACCCTTGTGATCCCCATGTTGAATCCCCTGATCTACAGCCTGAGAAACAAGGAGGTAAATGATGCCTTTAAAAGGGTGTTATATAGGAAGATTTTTTCTTGGTAATTATAATCATTATTATATTTTAACCAATAAACAGCAGATGGCAGAATGAATTCTCTGTATCATTATCCTTAGTTCTCTGACTCAGCTACTCCATGTGACGTTACATTGTATTGGACTGCGTACAGAAAATATAATGTTAGAAATTGCTGTTTTCAAGATCCATGAATGAGGGTCTGTGACGCTACGTAGAATTGGCAAGATGCTCTGGCATTTGGCTTAAAGGACAATTGCTGTTGGTCCCAAAACCGATCCTTGAGGAACTCCACTGGTAACTTCCTCCAGCCTGACAGTTTGCCTTTCAGTATGACCCTCTGTAGTCTTTCCCCTTTAACCAATTCCTTATTCCTTTCAATTTTCATATGGATCCCCATCTTTTCCAATTAAATTAATAATTCCCCATGTGGCACTGTATCAAACGCCTTACTGAAATCTAGGTAAATGATAAATACCATGGAGGGAGAGGAATTATTTACGCTCAGTACCAATCTGGACAAAAGAACAAATGGATATTGTAGAAGAAAACAAGTTCTTACTTTTAGTTTGCATGCAACAAGTTAGAGACAGTTTTATTTTTAGGCAATTGCAAGAAGGAAGACAGCCGTTTGGATAGTGTCCGTTTTTATGCTAATTTTTAAAGTATAAACAATGTAAGGCAAGTATTTATACCTTTTTATTACATAAAGCTCTGCTTTGTTTATACATTTTTTAAAATATTTTATTTCTTTTAAATATTTTTTTACTACAATTACATTTTATTATTTTAAGGCAAGGTTAAAACCAGCTTTGCTTTGCAATTTTTGTTCGCTTGCACCAGTTTTGCCTTGATAAGTTTTGCGTTCTTAGGGGTTAGAGTTAGCCTGACTTTTGCTTTTTTTTTTTTTTAACAGAACTAAGATGGCTGCCCTTAAATCCCGTTTTTCACACTCCCCCCTTTAGTGCTTTTAGCACAACCATCATTTTTAAACTTTTATTTTTTAGACCTTGTATTTTTGATTTTAGATTAAAAGGATCAGGTTTAGCCCCATAACTTTTGGTTGGATGTAACGATAATGTGTAATTAGTATGAACATGAAAGGTAGTTTTGTTGTTCTTGTTTTTTATAACCACAATAACATATTTTTAAATTAAACAAAAACAATGTGTTTATTGTAATAGTAAGCTGGGGTTATTTTGTAGCCTTAGTTACATAGCACCGTACATTATAATTAGTCCATAAGATAAATGCTTTATAGATGGTATGAAAGGCATGTGTTTTAATTTGATATATATTTTGAAGCACATGTATTTGGCCTTGTAATTTACAGATTTTTTTGAACCTGTGGTAGGAGTGAGTGTAGGTTTTGGAATTGGTCGGGTATTAAGGTGGCTTAATTAAAGGGTATTTGAAGCCTAAGATTTAATTGTAGGACTTTATTTGCAGGCCAATAGATAATGATTTTTTGCAGCAGTGGTGAAATTAAAATGTATGTTTTGCAAAATGGTGACCTTAATGTTTACACAGCTGTAATTTCTCTTAGAAGAGCAGGTGTTTTGTTAGGGTCGCTTTTTGTTTTCTACTTTTTTAACAAACGCTGTTATAAACCGTGACAATTTTTTTTGGCTTTAGCTTTTGTACGCACTGAGGCTGTGGGGGCTTTAAAGGCCAAAATGTTTGTTGGCTTTTTATTTTTATGTAAACATTAGGTATTTTAGGAGCATTGACAATAAATTGGCTAGGCATACCAGGGGAATTATTTTTTTTTTAAATATTACCTTGAATTCTTTAATTTTATATGCATTTTTTTTACGGACCGGCAGGATTTGGTATGTGGGAACCCACATCCCTTTCACCGGCCCGTAGGCTTGGAAGGAGCACTGCGAGTGCCTGCAACTTTACCCTGAAAATGTTTAAGTTTGGTTTTTACGGCCACAGATCAGATGGCAATTTGGAAGCACTAGTAAGGGCAGTGGGCCAGGCCTGGTGCTGAAGGTCACTGTGAATGGCCATTAGCTGGTTATTTAGGACTTTTTGAATGTTTGAACATTCCAGGTTTTACTGCAATTTTTTTTTTTTTTGCCTTAGTGATATTTAATACCATGTTTATTCACAACTTTTGGGTTATTAAAGTCAGGGCAGAGATAACATGTAATTTATCCATTTCAGCTTGCGCTTGGGTTAACTGCGCTTTAGTAATAAGACTAGTGGCCTCTTTTAGTTGCCCTGATTTTTTTATTATGTTGTTTTTAATTGCTGCTGCACTATTGGCCCCACTTGACAGGTGTTTGAACAATTTTTTTTTTTTAAGAGGAGACACGCGCTTTGCTCTGCTAACCGAATGGCAGCTTCTTTGGAGCAGTTTGGATAGATATAAGTGACCTGAAAGCTAAACAGGGGCAGAGTCAATTTTATAGTTTTTAATATAGCATTAATTACAATTACCTGGTATTTTAGCACATTTCTTTTAATAAAGTACCATACCACATTTGTTGTTTAAATAGTTTTATAGACTTTTAAGAAGCATTGACATGAATAGCATAGGAAGGGGTATATTACAATACGGTACAGATTAGGTTAATTACTGAGACTGTTTTAGTACAGGTAAATTTTTGGTGGCAGAACACACCCTTTTTTAAATATGAATTTGATTATTTACTAATTGGGTCACCTAAAACAATAAGGACCTTTTTTGACCTATTATAGACCCCTGCAATGGCTATTATATTAACCCCGCTACAAAGCTCACTAATTTTAATTTTAGATTTGAGGCTTATTTGTAGTGATATTGTATACTTTTATTTGTATTGACTAGTTTGTTTTTTATTTAATTATGTTCTTAGATAGGATATTTTGAACCTTAAACCTAATTTTGTAAACAATATTTAAATACATTATTAAAATGTGAAGGCCTTGGCCATTGGGTTTTATTAGAATATATGGTATTGTTTGTATTTGGATGTGTTACGGGGGTAGAAGTATCGTGGAGGGAATGGCGGGGGCAATGGCAACAAGTCACCTTCGGTATTTGTTGTTTGAAAGCGAATTAGGGAGGGCAATACATGCTGAAGGTACTTATTGAAAAACACAGGGCGCAGCCTTGGAATAAACCCCCAAACCCAATTAATGCCACATTTTTAAGCATGGATTTTACAAGGTTTTTTTTTTGCCAGTGTATAATGCTACACCTTGTTTACCAGGGCCAGTTTTTAACGTTTTTTGTTGTTAGGAATTTTTGAACTTTGGCAGTTTTAGTGGAGCCAGTGGGTTTTGGTGGTGGGTTTTGGAGCAATTGTGGTTTTGTACTGTGGAAAAAAAATATTATTATTACTTTTTTTTTAGTTTGAATGCAGCAAGCCAGAAACCGTTTATACTTTAAAAAACTACTAAGGCCAAGGTATCTCTGTCCATTGTATTTCTTCCCTTGCAATTGCCTAAAAAATAAACTATATAAAGCAGTATTTATACCCTTTGATTATATAAGATGGTGTCTTTGTTTATACTTTTTTGATATTTTATTTGTTTTTAATTTTTTTCCTAACAATTCCATTTTATTTTTATTTTAAGGCAAGGTTAAATAGCTTTGTTTGCAGTTTTTTTATACACTTTACCAGGTCTGCCTTTACATATTTTGCGTTATTATGGTTCTGCGTTAGCCTGACTGTTGCTTTGTTTTTCAATCAACTGAGAGGCCGACATTTAATGTTTTTTAATTTTGTTTTTACACTCCCCCGCTTTGTGCATTTTTTAGCACAACTACCATTTTAAATTTTTTATTTTTTTTAGATTTTGTATTTTTGATTTTAGATTAAATGGTCAGCCTTATCAACTGTGACTGGATATAACAACAAAGCATACGGTTTGAACATGAAAGGTATTTTTGTTATTACATTTTTTACAACAACATATTTTTAAACTACACAAAAACAATATAAACATTACTGTTTTTATTGTAACAATCTGCTGGGGTTGATTTATAGCCTTAGTTACATAACACATTACATTATGATAGACACTTTATAAACTGTGGAATGCATGGTTTTTAATTGAATATATAATTTGAAGTATAATATAATATACTTTGAAGTACATAAATATATATGTACATCAATGAAGTACATAAATACAATATAACTTGAAGTACATAAATTTGACCTTGTAATTTAGAGATTTTTTGAACCTGTGGTAGGAGTGAGTGTAGGTTTTAGAATTGGTTTGGTATTAAGGTAGTCTAATTACAAGATATTGAAAACCTAAGATTTAATTGTAGGACTTAATTTGCAGGCCAATAATGTAATTGTTCACAGCAGTGATGAGATTAAAATGTATATTTTACAAAGTGGTGGCCTCAACATTTACACAGCTGTTACTAACTGGGAAATTCGGTGTTTTGTTAGGGTAGTTTTCTGTTTTCTACCTTTTTAACAACCATTGTTAAAAGAGTGACGACTTTTTTTGGCTTTAGCTCTTGTACACACTGAAGCTGTGAGGGCTTTAAAGGCCAAAGTGTGTGTTAATTTTTTTATTTTTATGTAAACATTAGGTGTTTTAGGAGCACTGACAAAATTGGCTAGGCATACCAGGTGGGTTAATTTTTTAAATATTATGGTGAATATTTGTTTCATGTTCTATGCGTTTTTTTTTACAGAGCTGCAGGATTTGGTATGTGGGAGCCCACACCCCTTTCACCAGCCCATAGGCTTGGAAGGAGCACTGCGAGTGCCTGCAACTTTACCCTGAAAACGTTTAAGTTTGGTTTTACGGCCACAGATCAGATGGCACTTTGGAAGCACTAGTCAGGGCAGTGGGCCAGGCCTGGTGCTTAAGGTTACTTTGAATGGCCGTTAGCTGGTTATCTGGGAAATTCTGAATGTTTGAACATGCCAGATTTTACTGCATTTTTTTTTTTTTGCCTTAGTGATATTTAATACCATTTTTGTTAACCGCTTTTGGGTCATTGAACTAAGGGTGGAGATAACATGTAATTTACCAACTTTAGCCTGTACCGGGGTTAGCTGTGCTTTAGTAATAAGACCAGTGGCCTTTTTTAGCTGTTTTATTTTTTTATTATGCTGTTGGCCTTGAAATGTTTTAAATTGCTGCTGCACTCCTGGCACCATTTTATAGGTGTTTTACCAGAGTTCATTTTTCTAGAGGAGACCCAGGGCCTTTGTTGTGCCGACCGAACAGCAGCCCCCTTGGAGCAGTTTGGATATATAAAATTGACCTGAAACAAGATAGGGCCAAACAAATTTTACAATTTTTAATATAACATTAATTACTGTTAATTAGTATTTTAAAACTTTTTTTTAAATAAATATGATACCACATTTGTTTAAAAAAAATTTATGTACCTTTAAGAAGCATTGACATGAATAGCATAGGAAGGGGTATTTTGCAATACGGTACAGATTAGGTTATTAATTACTGGGACTATTTTAGTACAGGTAAATTTCTGGTGGCAGAACACACCCTTTTTTAAATATGAATTTGATTATTTACTAATTGGGTCACCAAAAACAGTAAGGACCCATTTTTTTAGATATATATATACTACAGACCCCTGGAATGGCCATTATATTAACCCCATTATAAAACCCACTAATTTAAATTTTAAATTTTTTAGGCTTATTTGTAGTCATGTGATATACCTTTACTTTTACTGACTGGTTTGTTTTATTTAATTGTTTGCTTATATGGGATATTTTGAACGTTAAAAATATTTTTTAAACAATATTTAAATAAATTAGTAAAGTGGGAAGGCCTTGGCTATTGGGTGTTATTAGACTATATGGTATTGTCTGTATTTGGATGTGTTACGGGTGATAGTATAGTGGAGAAAATGGTGGGGGCAGTGGCAACAAGGCGTTTTTGGTATTTGTTATTTAACAGCCAATCAGAAAGGACAATACATGCTGAAGATACTTATTTAAAAACACAGGGCGCTGCCTGTGGAATAAAGCCCCACATTTAATTAATACCACTTTGTTAAGCATGGGTTTTACAAGGTTTTTTGGCCCGTGTATAATTTCTTTTTTACCAGAGTTAGTTTTTAATGTTTTTTATAGTTAGGAATTTTTGGACTTTGGCAGTTTTAGCAGAGAGAGCGGGTTTATTTTGTTTGAAGCAGTTGTGGTTTAGTACCATGCAGGGGAGAAGTTACCAGCACGTTACCCTGCAGTGGTTTGGGTTTTTTTAGCACATTCTGGCTGTATGGTAATTTCATTAGTGGACAAGGGAGAGGTTACTAGCACTTCACCTTGTTAGTTTTTTTGTTTGTTTTGCTGACCAGAAGGAGGAAAAGCAATACCAGAAGGAGGGACAGGCTGATTAGTAGTTGAAGTGGAGTTATTTTGAGGCCGAGGGGCTTTTTTGCAGGGAGAAGCATGGGTTCAGGCAGTGAGCTCTTGGCACTTTACAGCAGTGTTAGTAGTTAGCAGGACTTGCTAAGGGCCTTTTTAGGGTGGAGCCAGGGCAGTTTTGTGTTGATGGACCTGTACGTAGACCCAGTTACCTGTTTTTTAACCAATGGCAGGTTGGTTGAGGTTTCTTGGAGCAGGACTTTTCTTACCTGTGAATACAGAGACCTAACACATTTTATTAATGCCTGGCAGTGTTCTGCAGATTTTACGGCTGCTTGGACCCATTTTAAGCCCCCGCTTTTTTCTTGGGGCAGTTAGGTTTTAATAAAACCCCTTATGTATTTTTAGCTCATTTGACTAAAATGTTTATGGCCAAATTATTTTAATTAAATTGTTTTTTTGCCTGGATTTATTTGCAGACCTTTTTTGGAAAAGGGCCCTTTTTTTTTTAAGACTGGCTGCAAAGAAACCACTAATTTTTTTTTTTAGCATTTTGTAAAATTTAACTGCTTAATTTTTTTAGCAATTATAGAGTTAACTTTAGTTTTTTAAAATTACTTATTTTTTAAAATGACACTTAAAATAGTAAAATCTAAGTTAATTAATTGTTTTAGGCATTTAAATTTTTGATGCTTGTAATTAGCTATGCTTTTAAAGTTTTTAACTTTAAAAAAAAAATTGTGTTGCTTGCTTGGGCCCGATTTTGCTTTTTTTGCGGAACCGTTCCTTTTTATGGGCACAAGCCTTGTTTTACTACCACTTTAACAAGGAGGGTGGGCTTTTTAAACTAGCCCCCACCCCTTCAGGTTATTTTTTTGGAAACATTTTTATTTCCAAGGGCTATCCGGGTGGTGGCGTGTGAGGCTGGCCACCTGGGCAGAATGCATGGCCAATTGGCGATGTCACTGTTTCATGTTTTTTACGGCAGACACACGGCCATTGCGGCATATGCTGAGCACACATGGTTACATTTTCACATGTTCCTGAAGGGCTGGTACTTGCTTAGCCAGGGCTTTCAGGCGGGTGCGTTTTGGTTTTTTTGCATGGAAGTTTAGTTTTAAGGCTTGTTTTGGGCAGAGGTTTGAGTTGCTGCTTGGATAGTGATTTATGCTTTTAGTTGCTTCATTTTTTTTTGAGCTGTTGGGTACACATTTTTTAATTTTTTTTTTATTGCTTAGTTTTGCTATGACTTGGGGTAGACCCACCTGCACCCTTTGTTTGCAGCCCGGGGTGGAGAGAGGAATACTAAACCATTTTTTGGTTTTTAGGCATACTAAAATGGAGAGTGGGGCTTATTTTTAATTATGCAATTTTTAACCTATAATACCAACAGTGCCAAACAAAGCAAACGTGAAATAACAAGGATAAAACAGATAGATGGTGTGCACTGTTCAGGGCTTTTTCCCTTTGCAATTTTTTCTTAAACTGTCTCAGATTTTTTTCAGAGTAGCAGCCGTGTTAGTCTGTATTCGCAAAAAGAAAAGGAGTACTTGTGGCACCTTAGAGACTAACCAATTTATTTGAGCATGAGCTTTTGTTACCAATTTGCCTGTGCCTTAGTTAATTAGGCTAAGACCACAGGATCGCAGGGGCGGAGATGAAGAGCACACACCATGTGACTGAACTTTAAATCTTTAATAATAAAATAACACAGTGGTGAGTGTGGGAACTGCTTTTACATTACTTAAAGGAAGAAAAAACGGTAATACTTAAACTCTGACCCACTTTTATATGTGTACACACGCTGCCCGGGCTGGCCAGCCCCAGGGGTAGGAGAGAGAGAGAGAGAGAGGTGGATGGTAGGTTGTTTTCTGTATAGATTGTTTAGAGGTACGCTGCAAAAATTTTTAACTTGCTTTTCCTTTTGGGAGGGATTTTTATGCCCTGGGTTTTTTGGGGCGTTCCTTTTAGAGATCTTTGCTTGGTATTTTAGTTTAGGCCAGCTGTTTGTAGCCTTTTTAGTGTTTTCAAACCATACTGGCTTTAGGGTTGCAAAGGCAGACTGTTGGGTTTTACCGGGTGGCCAATCTTTGCAAATGTAATTTTAGTTTTGCAACTTATTTGCTTTTTGTTTTATGTGTGTTTATAATTTTTTTACAGCCAGCTGGGGCTGAAAGCAGTTTTTTCTGCTTGGCTTGGTCTCTGTTTTTTGATTTTTGAATGCAGGGCAGCTTTTTTTATTTTTAGGCCAAACTGAATTTTTTAAATTAACCCTTCCCCCGCTTTTTTTTTTTTTTTTTGCATTTAGATTTAACTAATTGGGGATATGGAAGAGCTGAGAGGGTTAACAATATAGTTTGGGTAGGAAGGCATTTGGTTGCATTACATTTAGTTTTTAAATTTTGTATTTGAGTTTTTAATTTCGGGGGGAGTTTTTTAGCTTTTGGACTTGAGATTTATGGAGGTTTTTGTAGCTTTTTTTTTTTTGAGGTGTATGATTTTATTTAAATTGAAGGTACCTTTTAGTGGGAATTGTTTAGAGGGATTATTATGTACAAATTTTAATTACACAAGGGAGTATTTTGTTCGCTTAGCGGCTTATAAAATAGCTTCCCCAGTTTATTTTGTTTCCTGTGTTAGCTGCTTAAACGCTAAAAAGATTTTTACATACTTTAGGGAAAGGGTTTGCGGTGTAGCAGCTTAAAAGTAGGAAAGGCTTTTACTTTTTTGCACTGTTTGCTGGGTCACGAGGTTTGGCTGACCCCTCCCCCCTTACGTTTAGAACTTTTTTACTTAGAGAGTGAGGGCCCTGGTGTGCCTGAAGTTAGCTTAAGTCCCAGACCTCGATAGCGGCATTTACTTTTTACACATTTATTATTTACTTTTATTTATTTTATATTAAGATGCTATTTTTAAACAATAACCTTAATTTTTTATGTTTTGACTTACTACACCCTTATTGAGGCAGCAAAATTTTTTAGCATTGATTAGGTTTGACCTTAACCTTATATTGGGGGTGCGGAAAAAAGTTTTTCAGCACTGCTTATAACTAACCTTATTGGGGGATGGAAACAAATTTTTCAGCACCACTTTGCATTTGGCCTTGTTGCGTAATGAATAAGTTTGCATGGCATGAGCCCAAAGGGACAGACAGCCCCATGGTTAGTTTTTGTTTGTGGTTTTTTTTTTTTGATACCCCAGTATCGATTTTTAAAGGTTTTTTTTACCTTTTGTTTGGTGCTTTCGGCTTTGAAGGGGAATGGTTTGTCGTAGTTGCTGCTGTTTTAGCCAGGCGTTGCTATCCGAATCACGGCACCAAATGGTGGAAGAAAACAAGTTCTTACTTTTAGTTTGGATGCAGCAAGTTAGAGACAGTTTTATTTTTAGGCAATTGCAAGAAGGAAGACGTCCGTTTGGACAGAGTGTCCTTACGCAAATTTTTAAAGTCTAAAAAATGTAAAGCAAGTATTTATAGCTTTTTATTATTTATGTAATAATAAAGCTTTGTTTTGTTTATACTTTTTTATATTTTATTTGTGGCAAAAATGTTAAACAATTACAGTTTATTGTTATTTTAAGACAAGATTAAAACCAGCTTTGCTTTGCAATTTTCATACGCTTACCAGTTTTGCCTTTATGAGTTTTGCACTAGAGTTAGCCTGACTTTTGCTTTCTTTTCAACAGAACTAAGATGACTGCACTTATATCCCTTTTTGTTACTTCCACGGGAAGTTTAGACCTGAAATTAGACGAAGGTTTCTAACCATCAGAGGAGTAAAGTTCTGGAACAGCCTTCCAAGGGAAGCGGGGAGGGGAGGGGGGCAAAAGACCTAGCTGGTTTCAAGATTAAGCTTGATAAATTTATGGAGGAGATGGTATGATGGGTTAACATGATTTTGGCAATTAATTGATCTTTGACTATTTTTGGTAGATGGGGCCCAGTGGCCTGGGATGGGATGTTGGATGGAATGGGATGTGAGTTACCCAGAAAAGAATTCTGTGTAGTATCTGGCTGGTGAATCTTGCCCACATGCTCAGGGTTCAGCTGATTGCCATATTTGGGGTCAGGAAGGAATTTTCCCCCAGGGCAGACTGGCAGAAGTCCTGGGGTTCTTTTGCCTTCCTCTGCAGCATAGGGCACGGGTCACTTGCTGGAGGATTCTCTGCACCTTGAAGTCTTTAAACCATGATTTGAGGACTTCAATAGCTCAGACGCAGGTGAGAGGTTTATTGTAGGAGTGGGTGGGTGAGATTCTGTGGCCTGCACACAACACTCACCATGAAAGGCATGTGTTCCGTACGGCTGATGTCAGGTGTGCAGTCCAGAATAACAGGGTAATATCTTGCTGACTTAAGATCTCCCACAATCATCCATTTGACTTTTGTTGCCAGTAACTGAATGATCTCATTTTGAATGGTTTTCCAAGGCAGTAGTGTGTGTACATTTCTTGGGTGATGACACTTCTTAGAAGCTCCTGGAGTACAGCACCAAACTCAGCCATCAGCTCCACAATTTTAAGGAAGTTTCCATTGTTTGGCACATACAGCTGATCTGAAATGCCACTCAGTGCTAGGTTTTGGGTAGCAAGCATTCTCACAATGGCAAGGAGCCTTTTCCAAACATTTTGCCAGGAAAGAGACTCTGATGCAATCTTCTCTTGATGCTGATCATCTATGGAGGCCTTTAACCTTAGTCTCATCTCAAGCTCTTTCCACCTACGGAATGCTCTCTGGTGATTTGCTGCCTTCTCATGGCATGCCAGATTTCTAGCCAGATTTTTCCAGTCCTTTGTTTCTGTAGAGCCCAAAGAGGCTGGAACATTAGAATGCAGTATTCTCGATTTTTGAATACATAAGCCGTGGCCTCCCCACTTTCTCACCATTGGGGATTTCATGCCAGTAATGTGTTGAATGGGAACTACTCTTTTCATTGTCTTTGGGGAACATGAAGTTTTTCACTTGCTGTGGCCCATGCAGTACAAGGAAGTCCCTCAGGCTACTGCTCAAGTGGGTCCACAGTCCTGGATCATCTAGACTCAAGGAATTCAACTCAGCAGCAGCAGTTTCTTGCGCCTCCACCACACTCTTCTCTGATCGACACTTTTCTTCAGGAACGTGCATGGTTACATCCATTGGAGATGCAGATAGGGATGCTGCAGTAGCTGCCAGGTCACCTGCACTCTGACTAACTGGAAGATCAGGCATCTCCTCACCACTCACATCCTCACTGGGGTGGAAGGCTCACCGTGAACATTTGTGTCTACGTATCTCAGGAGAGCTCCTTCCTGCTTAGATAAAGAAAGCAAAGGAAGCATTTCTCTTTTTCTGAATGCTGCCTCAGAGGGACGTTTTCTTCTTTCACTCATGACTGCTGTTCTGTGCCAGCTATAGTGGCTCTCAACACTCAGTTGAAGGGGACAAATAAGCAGGCTGGTAGCAGGGCCTGAGTGAGGGAAGAAATCAGCGTCTTAAGGGCCTAACTGGCTCCTACTACCTTAGCTGACTTCCTGCTCTCCTCAGGTGGGTTCAGGGAAGCAGCAGGAAACAGGAAGCTCCCTGAGAAGCTGGGGTTAATCAGTCCAGGCTCCTGGGGATGCTAGAGAGGTACATAAGAGGCTCCTCCTCCTCTCTCTCCCTGCAGCTCCTGCTGCTTTCTGTCATTCTCTCTCACCTTTTCTCCTGCCTGCCTGTTATGTCTCTTGTGCCCTCCTTCCTCCAGCACAGCACTCCACCCTCTCTGTGCATCTCGAGCAGAGAGAATCCACATGCACCAGCAGCAGACACAGTTTTCTAAACTCTGGGTCCTAGTGGGGCCCCCCACAGTCTGGCACCTTAGGCGGCCACCTCAGTTCACCTCCTAGTAAGGCCAGCCGTGTCCTGTGGGCACAGAGCACCTAACTCCCATTGAGGTCAGCCTGGGAGGCTGGATGTGCACATTACAGGCAGTAGACTGTCAGGGCAGCATAATCTACTGAAAAACGGTGTGTTGCTCATTGCAACCCAAGCTCTCACTGTGTGGCTTTTTGTCCTGCCTCTGTTGTGTAGAGCATGAGCAGAGGTTTATGAGATGGCGGCTGCTGCTGTGGCCAGCCATCTCCGTACCTTTCCCATTGTCTCTCTTCTGGCTGTGGATGCTGGACTGCAGCAGCTCCGTGGAGGTCCCAGCCTCGCTCTTTAATGTCCACTCTCCACTTGCTTGGATGGCGCTTCATGGACCATTGAGTAGCCTCCTGAAAACATCCCAGTTGTGGACACAGGCACCAGCAACCAATTCCCCAAGCCAAACTCCCCTTCGCAATCCAGAGAAACAGCCTGGAGCAGAGGGTTTGGCCCATGCTGACTGTAGACACCACAGCTGCTGCACGGTGACTCCTGTGACCCCTCTAGCCCATCAGCACTCGGCTCTCCTGCATTCTGCTGAGCGGCTGAGATCTGGGGGAACAGAAACCCTTTGTTAGAGATGGAAAATCTCTTCACAGGGTCACTCTGTTAATGGCGGCCAGACGCCTTCCCTGTGAAACCCCAAATGTGCAGCCCCTCTGATTCCCACAGAGGAGATCTCTGCTCATTCACTGGTCACCCGTGGCTGCAGTCTCTGACGGGGGGAATGTAGAGGGGTCTGTGCAGATGGTCCCTTCTACAGCACCCATAATGGGAGGAGGTTTGGCCTTGTGATGTGAGGCATGGATCTGAGACTTAGGGCTCCTGGATTCTGTGACTCTGGAAGGGGGGCGAGGTCTAGTGGGTAGAGCTGGATTGGTTGACAATGAGTGAGCAGAGCTTGTGCTGAAGGACCCTGGTTCAATCCCCCCCAATTCCTGTGGTGTCTACATGTGGCCAGTGATGAGCTGCCAAAATTTTAACAACCGGTTCCCTATAAAAAATTCTGATTGAAGGGATGTGCCCCAGTATGTATTTTTTGTACCAGCAGCGTTACCAAATGTCTGTATTTTCCCGGGACTAATTTTTAAAATTTAAAAATTCCTCCTAGACGGCTATTTAAGAACCAAAAAGCCTTACCTGTCTGGGAAAATACAGATGTTTATTAACCCTGCCTAAAGTTCTTTTTTAAAAAGATGGGCCTGTACTAGAAATGAGCTCCGTTTCACATGTGTGGGTCCCCGCCACTCCCTGGGGGTGTGCTAGGGTGACCAGATGTCCTGATTTTATAGGGACAGTCCCGATTTTGGGGTCTTTTTCATATATAGGCTCCTATTATCCCCCGGCTCCTATTACCCCCCACCCCGTGTCCTGATTTTTCACACTTGCTGTCTGGTCACCCTAGGGTGTGCACATGTGTGGGTCCCAGCTGCTCCCTGCCCCCCTCATTGAAGCAGGTGTGCAGGGTTACTGCCCTGGGAACAGCAGGGCACCAGTGGATGTGGGGTGGGATCAGCAGGGGGTGGCTGGAGACAGGGGCTGGCTGCGGGCAGGGTGGTGGGTGCTCACGGGGAGAGCAGCAGGACGCAGCCCAGGCCCAGCAGAGCAGCCAGGGACCCAGCAGGCAGTAGTGGGAGCCCCAGGGCCAGGGGAGCAGCAGCAGCCCCAGGGCTCGTGTCCAGGGCCAGGCGGCAGCCCACGTGGCTCCCACAGCGCAGCGCCCCCAGCGGCCGGAGGAGGAATTACATCACTTCCCTGCCGGAGCCCTTCAAAGCCTCAGCGCCCCCTGCAGGGAAGCGGGTTAACAACTGGTTCTAAAATGGCTTCAAAATGTAACAATCAGTTCATGCGAACCGGCTCCAGCTCACCACTGCATGTGGCCAAGACTTTACTTACCTGTCAGTGTAGGTTGTTCAGACTATTCCTGGACACATGGTACATCTGCTGCTGGCCATCCCTGAGATGTAGGTCCTTCATCCACACAAGGACATGGCATATCAAGGTCAATCCAGCAGCTCCCATCTGGTCTTCACCTCTGCAATGGACGGCTAGTCCGACCCTGACCAGAGAAAGACACGGTGGTGTTCTTCAGGGGAATCTGCTGGAGCTCCCGTATCCCCCACTCCACCTCACTCCCCCGCACGCGAAGGAATTTCCAAAGATAGCACTAATCGTGGATAAACAAAGCAGCCAAGATGAGGTCAGTGTGGCTTGACTTGCTGAGCAGACTGGTTCTAAGGGAAGAACAGATTTCTCCCCTGCTCTAGGGAGATTCCCATCGGAAAAGTATCTGATGGCAGGGGAGGGGGGGGCAATGAAATCCCCCAGCCCCTTGAATGGCAGGAAATCAGGACTCGGGGAGTTAAGGGGTGTCTCTGTCCTGCTGCAGGGAGCAGGCCTGGAGAGCAGAAAGGGCACTAGTGGCATTGTAGGAAAGAAAGTGACTTCTACCAGTAAAGGTGGCTGAAGCGTCTTGCAGACATTAGAGTCGAAGATCCTCACACCTCCTTTGGGGATCCTTTTCCCTCAGAATAAAATAAGGAGAATGACGTGTGAAGCCCAGGTCTGGGATCCAGGGAAAAGGCAGGATCTCAGCCAGATTACACACCAGGAACCTGATCTTTATCCCAAGAACCATAATTATCCGGATGAGATTTTCTCCCCCATTTGCTTCCAGGTTATTTACTCACAGGATTCATTCATTTGCTTTCCTGTGTTTCCACTCTCTTCATCTGTTCATTGGTTTAAGTAACATCCTTTCAGTTTTTGCTTCTGTTTCCTCTTATTACAGGGTAGCATCTGCTTAGCACCTTCAAAAAATAAATTAAAAACAAAATCCTGATTCTACATTGAAGAGGAAAGTTTCTGAGAATTTGGCTGCAGAACTTTAGTGTCTGCATATGTCATTCATTAGTATTTATTGTGGTGCAGGTCTGATGCAATCTGCCCACCCAAGAATACCTCCATGAAGCATGGGGTGACCTTAGAATACCAGTTAAAAGAGAGGAAGAGAGTGGATTAATAGCGGGGTGGGGGGGGAATCCAAAAAAATCCAGTGCATCACACTTCTCTTCATCCTGGATTGGAACAGCCAGTGGGAATCCTGTGAGGTAGAGAGCAGAGAGAGGTTGGGGCCACAACGTTCACCTCAGAGGCTGAGCTTCTGCAGACTTTTGGGATGTTCCCATCTGAGGAGGATGATTTTGGCCAGCCCTAGTTCAGAGCTTTCAGTCACCTCAACCGGTGAGTCTCTGGCACAATTGTTCTAATGTATCTGAACTGTTCAGGCCTTGCCCCCACCTCTGACACCCCTTGTACCTGACCATTGCCCTCTAACAGCCCCTGTCCCTTCTCTTGATCCCTGCCATGCCCAAATACAGAGAGTAGCTCATGCTCCTTCTCTCTTAGACCTTATTCTTACACGATCCTTCCCTACCTTTTGATAAACTGATCACTGTGCCCTTCCCCAGCTCCTGGAGGAATTGTGGCTCCTCAGGACAACCTGGGGATGGGTGGCTCCTACCTCCGGGTGGGGTGTGTGGTTTTCCATCTAAGCATCACTGAGAGCCAGTACTTCTCGATTTCACAGGATGAGGCCATGGCTCCCCAAGCCGGGCCAGCTGCAGGCTGCATTGCTGTTGGCGACATGGACAGATGCCAGAGCCTGGAAGACAGAGCGGGAAGGAAACCCTTGCTCATTTCCCTTTCAGAGCCCCCTTCGAAGATGGGCCAAGAGGAAAGGAGAGGACGAAGGGCAGAAAGTGAAGTCGCTCCTGTGGGAGAGCACTCCTGTAGAGCCCAGTCAGTTCCCAGCTCTCCCCCACATTGCTCGGTGTGACCTTGGAGAGGTCACTTCCTCACCTTCATTCCCTGTCTGTAAAATGGGGGTACAAGTCCCCCCACACACACACACAGGGTGGAGAAGGGAGGAGAGACCCATTTTCGGTGAGGGACTCAGACACTCTGGGCACAGATTGTGCCAGAGTGAGGGAAGGGACCCAGAGTTTGCTCCCTAGACCCAGGGGAGGAAGATGTTATCAGAAGGTCAGTAAAGGGGATGGGCCAGGAACTGCTGCCATGGACAGAGCTTAGAGATTTGGTCAGTGCCAGGGACTTTGTACCTCCCTTCAGCAAATGGCTTCCTTCTTGTCATCAGCAGTCCATACAGTATCTGAACTCCTTCCAAGTGCCTGAAGGGGCTCCCTTCATTCTTCTTGCAGGTGATGGATTCATTGACCCAGGTCGATAGCTGGGAATTTTGGAGAGGTCATTTGTAGCATGACATGAAATCAGTGGGAAATCTACATTTAGCAAAATAAAGGTTTCATTGTCCTTTGCAAATTTGGAACTGATCTGTCCTATCAATCGACGGTACATGTTCAGAAGAGGATGAAGCACGCCATCGTGGTCAGGTGATCTATGAGAGTCAGTTCCATCATGTGGCCATTTGATTCGGTAAAATTCCTGGCAATGGCTGCCCATGGCCAGGGCAGGGTCTCCAGAGGCCTGAAATGCCAAGGAGTTTGGTGCGTGGTGCCTTGGTGAAAGCGCAGAAGTCACATCAGTCAAGCTAAGTCTGAATTTCAGCCCACATCTGGCAACAGCTAATGAAGCAGACCCTGGTGGTAATAGTAGATGCATCTACTTCCAGGATGAGCACTGAGCCTCCGAATAGGTGCAGTAGTGAAGGCAGTTGTGAGCTGTTTGTGGGCTTTTTGGAACTTGGGTGACCAAACAAACGTGGCCATTATGTGGAGGAGAGCTCTCGTGGGGGTTATTGGCTCTGAGAACCCTGGGCCGAAGCAGCAGTAAAGCGGGTGAAGTCTAGGAAGCGCTGGTCTTCTTGAGGACTTCAAACTTTGTCCCACCTATGAAAGGCTTCCACCTTATTTGGATCAATCGTAACATTTTCCGGGGAGAGGAGGTACCCCAAAAACTCTGTGGAGAGTTGGCCGGAGGTACGCTTTTCCAATTCTGTGCTGAGACCATGCTGCCGAAACCTATCCAGGTTCAGGTGTGGTGGGCATGCTGCTCTTGGTTCTCCAAAAAAAAGAAGTCTGTCACCTGAATAGATCACACTGTGCAGATCCACAATGGCTCCAAATACAACACTGATGAGGTGTTTGTTGCAAGGGCAGGGGACCATTAGTTAGCTCAAATGGCATGTCTGACAGTTAAAATGTCCATAGTGTGCTTTGAAATCTGCCTTCCATTTGTCCCCTGCCCAAATGAGTGTTAGATTGGAAATCCTCACAGATGAAGTTTGATGAACAACTTTGCAGATTTCCTGCGAGCCAACAATTGTGGGATTCCCTACAGGGGGTTATGGTTCCAAACGATCCTTTTTTTCAGGGGCTGATTGTCTAAAGAGAGACATAGTAGAGTCCCACACTTCTTCTTCCCCAAAAGGGCCTGGGCACCCGTGGGAAACGCTAATTTGCTCATAAACTCTTAGAACCGGTTTTCAAGCCTGTACGCAGGGAGAGCCACTAATTCTGGTTCCACCAATGTGTAAATACTGGTGAAGGCAACTTTCAACCAAGGTTGCAGGTCAAGAGGGCAGTCATAGTCCTGGTGCAGAGGCAACGAGTCCCCATTTCTTTCAAAGGTATCCATGTAATCCGGGTATTGATCAGGAATTCCGGGTGTCCGAGTCAAGAAGGTGGAGTAGGTCCAGAGGCAGAGGCTGGTTCAAGGAACCCCGACATTTTCAGTCATTTCCATGGTGCGGCTCCAGCAGGGACATCATTGGGCCAGGCTCATGTAGTGAGGCTCTGGTTCACACCTGGTGTGGTGTGTCCCTGTTGCATACAGGCCACTGACTTGCGGAGATCCTGCTTTTCTCCAAAAAGTTGCACCACCTAATGTCACGTACTGCATCTGATAATGATGCCCAGGGGTGGGAGCACAGGTCGCAGCAAGGTGCAGGATTGTGCCGAGGCTAAGAGTGGTACTAGAATCAAGGTCCAGGGACACAGCAGGGTCAAAACCGAGATCAGAGTCCATCGACAAAGCAGAAGCAGAACCAGGGCCAGAGTCTAAATCCATGCCAAAGGTCATAGCCCGGTAGTCAGAGAGCAAAGATCAGCCAAGTCACTGTCAAGCCAGAGTTCAGATCCAGGCCGAGGGTCAAAGCTGGGTAGTCAACGTCCAAGTGGTTGGGGAAGATCAGGAGGAGAAGGCAATGCTGGAGCGGGTCAGTGGAGGGCCTGGAGCGGGGCTAAAGAAGGGCAAGGAGATATGGAATCATGGTGGGCAGGCAACATCTGGAGCCAAGAAGGGTCACGCCAAAGTCATAATCAGAGACCGGAGCCAAGGGTCAAACCAGAGTCAACAGTGAAGAACCGGAGGGCAGGGCAGGACAGGGTGGTGCATGCAGGTGGGAACCAGGATGACTTACAGGTTCTCCTAGGCACTGCCCAGCTGGATCCCTAGAGACCCCTAAGCGGGGGACTCCCTTCCTAGGAATAAAAGAAGGAGAGCAAGATGACAAAGATGTCTCTGACCCTGGGGTCCAAGCCAAGGGGAGCTCCCACCCAAGCATTGTGCCAGGACCCCATCACCCTCCTGGTTCATTTCACACTCAGAGACCCGCCCCCCCAGCAGGAGGGGAGAATAAAGGGCAGAAAGGGAAGTTGCCTCTTGGGGAAAGGGACTAGCCTGGGATCCACTCCAGTTCCCAGATCTACCCCCAGGAGTGTGTGACCAGGATCGCAGCCCTTCTTCTGTGTCTCAGTCCCCACCTGCCAGATGGGGAGGATCCTTCCTTGCCCCTAGGTGTTAGGGGGGAGTTTCATTCCTGTCTGGGAAGGGTTCAGATACCATGTGTGTGGCTTGGGACCCAGGTGGGGGATGGTCAGATATTCACTGCGACGGGGTAACATGGGGAATGGGGAGGTCTGAGCAGTGACGACAGGGGAGGGCTCCACATCGGGCCACCCCTCCCAGACTGCAATGGTTACTGAGGATAAACCCTGGCTCTCGATGCTCCCATTTCTGGGCCAGTCCCATAGCCCTGAAATCCTGATGTTTCTGCTAGTGGCCTCTGGGCATGGGGGCAGGGACCGTATGTGGCCTGGCGCCAGCTCCAGGGGTCAGGGTGGGGCAGGGTGGTGAGAGCGAGGTGGGTTTCTCTCAGTGCTGTGGGGTTTATGGCCCCTCCCCCAGCCCTTCTCCCCCAGGCACAGCAAGAAAGAGCATTACCTGCGGCAGGAAGTGGGAGCTTCTGGGCATGGGAAGGGGGGCCCTTCAAGGCTGTCCCACTCAGCACAGCCCCTGCAGCGCTTTGGGCACCTGGCGCAAGCACCGGATGTAGAACAGGTGCGCCATGATCGCCGCTGTCACGTCCTCCTGCTGCAAGGGAACAAGGATCGGTCAGAGCCTCCGACACCCATGGCAATGAAGGGCATGAACGGCACTGGGAGCCAGCAAAATTTCCACCCCAACCCTCCCCACATCCAAGGGACAGATTCCCGCACCCAACCCTCCGAGACAAAATCTTGTCTCCTCTCGAGTGACCTCCAACCCCACTCCCACCACTGTGGAATGAACTCCTGTCCCCTTCCTCTCAATCCCCCTGTGAGAACTATTCTACCTCCCAACCCAGCCGGGGATTAAGCTCCACTCCCCAGAATCCCCTCAGCCACCCTCTCCCGCTCCAGCTGAGGGGCTGGAAGGCTCTGGGCAGCAGTGCTGTGGGGTGAGAGGAGATGGAAACCTTTCCCAAGGGACCCTCCCCCCCTTGTTATTAAGATGATGCCATGGACAGTAGCTCTGGGGAATGGGGCACTTCAGCAGCCTCTGCTGACTGACTCCTCCAGTTCTCCCAGAGCAGGTGGTGGCTGGGATAACATGATACTAGGGCCCTAGGAACCAGCCTGAGGCCCGGAGGGGTATGAAACTCTCACAGGGGGAGTTGGCAGCCCCTAGCATGAGCAATAGCAGCATGTCATGTTGATGTGACACCTGTTAGGAAATAGCCGAGCTGGGTCTGCTCTGCTTTGAGCTGCTCAGGGGAGAAGCTGACACCTACCAATGGCACCTGCCCGGGTTCATCCTCTCCTTGCTCCCAGGTCAGTGCAAGGGGATGGGATGGGAGTGACTGTCAATGGCCTGGAGGTGAAAGGCCCTGGGTGTCCCTCCCCAATTGATCCTTCTTTGGTTACCTCATTCCCGATCAGCTGGCCGGCTTCCCCCAGGATAGAATATGTCAGCACAAGCCCAGCCTGGCTGACACGGAGCTGGGGGTCATGTATGGCCAGAAGCGATGCCTGGAGGAAAGATCTCTTCTGGCCTTCTGTGAAGATCTCTCCAAAGACCTAAAACCAACAGCACCAGAGCCCTTGTCAATTGTCCACAACCAGGCTCCAAATCCCTCTAGTATCTCACAAGGTGGACAAGAGTCCTCCTTGTGCAGCCAACTTTTGGGGTCCCATGGACCAAGGAACCCCGTTCAGGAAGAGGTTGCAGGCACTGAGGAATAGCTCTTTCTGGAGCGGGAGTCACCACAGGTGCCATGACAGGCTGGGAACGTGTCTGCGCGCTCTGGAACCCAGCTCACAAAGACAACAAAGTACCCGCTACTGCTCCCAGCAGCGCTATTTCCTGCAGCTCACGCGCTAGAGGTTAGGGGCCTTTTCGATCTGCTTCCGTTCCTGCTCCCCACCCCACTGACAATCCCACGAGCGTCACATATGCTGCAGTGACTCAGCCCAGGAAAGGAGCTCAGTGTCCCTCACACAACGCCCAGGGCAGGGGCAGGTTCTGCTTCCTGACTCGCCCTGGTGCTCGGCAAACCCCACACCCTGCCTATGCTTCCAGAGGTGCAGGGAATCCAACAAGGATCTGGTCCAGCAATTGCTGGTGTGAGCTTCCCAACTCACTGACCCAGGGGCTCACCTCTCAGACACCAGGGTGTCAGCCAGGGAGGCAGTAAGCAGAGCCAGATTCCTGGAGATACAATCCTTCATTAACTCAACCCACCAGAGGATCCCTTTTATGCCACATAACCATGGATCCATGTAACACACACAAGCCTGGACCGTTAGCAAGGCTCCAGCCCAGGCTCCTCGGCCTCTTGCAGCCGAACACTGTCTGCTGGAAATAAGTATCATAGAATATCAGGTTTGGATGGGACCTCAGGAGTTCATCTAGTCCAACCCCCTGCTCAAAGCAGGACCAATCCCCAACTAAATCATCCAACAGATTTTTGTCCCAGGTCCCTAAATGGCCCCCTCAAGGATTGAACTCATAACCCTAGGTTTAGCAGGCCAATCCTCAAACCACTGAGCTATCCCTCCCCCTACAGAACACACTCACTGCAGGGGGAGACAGCTCCACACCTGAGCTACTGCAATGCCCTGGCGGAGAGTCCTTACCTCCCCCACCCTGGCCATGTTCCTGTAGGCCAGGCGCTCGGTGTCTTGGAGCCCGTCCCGACACCACAGATCGCTCTCCTCTCTGATGTTCAGCCCTGGGGGAGAAAGACACACCCATTGGGGAGGTTTGGCATCTGACTTTAGTGCCTGTTTCCTTCTCTTCCCTTTGCTGGGTGAACACTGGCTGGGGTTCTCATGCATCCACGGCCCAATGGACTCGCAGGGTCCCCACCAAGTGGTTTAGTACCTGAAGGGGGATTTGTCTCATTCGTCACAGTAATCAGGTGACCCTTACGGTCATTGTGCTCTGGGCATGGGTGCCTGTTAATGGTGGCCTGCTGAAACCGCCCCACAGCCACTGACTTCAGGATCTGGCCCTAGCTACACAACTGGTGACATTCTACAAGCTTTGTGTCCATCCCCTGTGGTCCCTGCCCCTGCCTTCATGATGGGCTCTTTCCCTCCATGGGTCTCAATAGGTCCATTCCTGTCCCCTCACCAGCTGGCAGCCCCCTGGGGGGGCTGATTTCTCTGGACTGGGGGACAGAGCCAGGCTATGAGGTAAAGCAGCCAATTTCCCTGGCATCTTCGTCCCCTTCCTCTCTCCCTGAATTAGGGAGATGAGTGTGAGTCATCATCTAAGCTGGGGTCAGTCTCAGAGGAGGGAGCTTCTTTCTGTAGGGTCCCTTGGTCAGTAAGTGGGGGGCCCAAAACAGGGGCCTTCTTTCCATTGGGGTCCCTCTGCCCTGCTGCAGTTGGTCTAAGAGCAGAGGCCTTAGTTCTATTGGTGTCCCAATGGCCAGCTGGAGCTAGTCTCCAAGGGACTCATTTCTATGGGGTCCCATTGCCCAGCTGGGTTTCTTACCCCTCCTCTGCAGCAGGAGCCTCTGCAGCCAATAGATCCCATCCCTGGCTTGCCGGCTGATGTCATCGGCTGGGTCAGAGAGGTAGAGACCCAGCCGCAGCACAAAGTTGCCCGCCTTGGGGAAATCGGAGGAGGTCTGGTGGAGGAGGAGAAGGGGGGAATCCATCAACATTCTGCCTTCAGCTCCCCTGGGATAGAGCTCTGCTCCCATCCATCTGTAGGAGGCACTGGGGGAGAGGAACTAGAGCCCTCTTTCTCTCTGCCCCCAAGGGAGCTTGGAGCAAAGGGACCCACGGCCTGGGCCCTCTATGAGCACTAGCTGCCAGGCTTCTCCAGAGTAACAAGGGCACTGAGGCCAGGCACGACCCTGCCAGACAGTGGCCTATGGAATGTCGCAGTCCCTTACGGAGCCGGGGGGACCACTTAACCAGGGGATGAGGAATTTGACTCAAGCCCTGGCTCTGCAGGATGCTGGGGTCAAAGGTCACTTACGTCAAATCCGGAGAGGGAGGTGGCAAATCGGAGCAGGGCAGCGCTGCTCCGTATGGCCCTAGCTCTCTCCTGGGTGTTTCTGGAGTCGAGCCAGAAATGGAGGTGCTGCGGGAGAAGAAGGCAGGGGAGGGTCAGCCGGCAGGCTTACATGCTCTACAAACGAGCCTCTCCCACTCCACATGGGGCGGAGAACTTGTGCTCAGGGTGGAATATCTGACTCCTCATGTGGGGGTTCATGACACTGCCTACATCTTGCTCGGCACAAGCTGTCACTGTCTCTCCAGCCTGGAACAAAGCTCAGCCTTGGGACTGGTCTATTTGCTCTGAACCCCTGATCCATCAACAGCCCATCAGGATTGAGGCACATGCCCTGGGCCCCCAGACCCCAGCTCCACAGGCCTTGGTAGGATGGATGGAGGGGCCGTGGGGACAATCGCTCCGGGAACTGCCGTGTCCCTAGGTCAGAAGAGCTGATTCCCTGAGTCTTCTCCTGTATCTCAGGGTCTCCCTAGAAAGGAGCCAGTAATTTTTCTCAGAGGCCTGTGTCCCAGATCGCACAGGGGTTTCAGTCTGTCAGTCCCCAGCCAGGCCTGGTGCTCACTGTTAGTGCTCAATGGAACCATGCAGAGCTCTGGCTGACAGTCCCAGCTCCTTCCCTCTGCCCCCGCCCCTTCCCCGCCACCGCTACCCCGGATGGCGGAAGGGTCCCAACATTCAACTGCACTGATGGCTCTGGGAAAGCGTGGCCATCTGGGTCCAAGCTGGGAGGACACAATGGAAACATGGTTCTTCTAGTCTCTCCTTTGCAGCCCTCCCACGGGGTTCATGGGAAATTCCCCCCCAGACCCTCCCATTCTGCTCACCTCCAAGAGGTGCTGCAGCTTGTCCGTGGTGGGGGTCTCTGCCAGCAGGCCCCCGAGCATGGTGTCCAGGCTCTCTAAGTAGGTGTTGTGCAGAGCCTGTGTCATAAATATAAAGGCAAGGGTAAACCCCTTTAAAATCCCTCCTGGCCAGAGGAAAAATCCTCTCACCTGGAAAGGGTTAAGAAGCTAAAGGTAACCTTGCTGGCACCTGACCAAAATGACCAATGAGGAGACAAGAGACTTTCAAAAGCTGGGAGGAGGGAGAAAAACAAAGGGTCTGGGTCTGTCTGTGTGATGCTTTTGCCGGAGACAGAACAGGAATGGAGTCTTAGAACTTAGTAAGTAATCTAGCTAGGTATGTGTTAGATTATGATTTCTTGAAATGGCTGAGAAAAGAGCTGTGCTGAATAGAATGAATATTCCTGTCTGTGTGTCTTTTTTGTAACTTAAGGTTTTACCTAGAGGGATTCTCTATGTTTTGAATCTAATTACTCTGTAAGGTATTTACCATCCTGATTTTACAGAGGTAATTCTTTTCTTTTTACTTCTATTAAAAGTCTTCTTATAAGGAAACTGAATGCTTTTTCATTCTTCTAAGATCCAAGGGTTTGGGTCTGTGGTCACCTATGCACATTGGTGAGGATTTTTACCAAACCTTCCCCAGGAAGTGGGGTGCAAGGGTTGGGAGGTTTTTGGGGGGAAAGGTGTGTCCAAACTACGTTTTCCCAGTAAACCCAGATAAAGTTTGGTGGTGGTAGTGGAAATCCAAGGGTAAAATAGTTTGTACCTTGGGGAAGTTTTAACCTAAGCTGGTAAAAGTAAGCTTAGGAGGTTTTCATGCAGGTCCCCACAACTGTACCCTACAGTTCAGAGTGGGGAAGGAACCTTGACAGCCTGCAAGAAGAGGGAGCACTCGTCAGTCATGGGACATGGGGCTACTCCTCTCAGGGGACCAGGAGGATTCTCTGGGGAGCCCTGGTCAGACCCAAAAGGTACATCCTGGCCTCTGCCATTCACATCACTGCAGGGACACTTAGCAAGAGTTCATGGCTGGATGCCTGCTGGCTCTTCAATCCTTGCTCTTAGCAGTTCTCTGCGCAGGGCCTGGTACCCAGCAGAATATGGAAAAGCCAAACCGCAATGGGTGGGAGGTAGGATCCCTGGGAAAGTCCAGGCAGCAGAGCACAGAATGAGGAGAAGAGGGAAGGCTGGGATCAGCCACAGAGGGGTAACGCAATCCTCACTGGAGGGAAGGGGCCCTCCCTTGCAGTTTGTGTCATCCCCCCGCCACCCCATACGCCCTGCCCGGGCTTGCCCCCCGCTCTGCTCACCCCTCCCCTATTCTCAGCAGCTCCATCAAACCGAGGGAGCAGGGACCAGAGGCTGCTCCTGCTCCTGGGACAGAGAAGTAGGATCATGACCTACCCGGAAGTGGGTGGTGTCCTGCCCCGTGCCCATGGTGAAAATGGTGTAGAGTAGAGCCCGCAGGAGGCGTGACTCCAGCTCCAGGGCAAGTGGTGGCTTCAGTTTGCTGGCGGGAGAGAGGAGCCCGTGTTATGCTTGGCAGCACCGGAGTGGCGCTGGCAGTGTCATGCACATGACCCTCCTCCCCTGCAATGATCCCTCCCTGTGGCCACTGTCACGTTACGGGAGTGAAATCACCCCCAGCCAGGAAAGAGGGGATGTTCCCAGCTCCTCTGCTGGGGGATGCAAACAGCCACGGCTGGGCTTAATCTAGGCCCAGGAGGATCTGCACCAGGGTTAGGGCAGCTGGATGGGAGGGTCCTGGTACCTGAGGCTGCAAACTGCGGCCGTGGAGCTGGAGACAATGGAGCTCGGCTCAGACACCATGGGCAGATCTTCAATCAGCTCCTGAGAGACCCCAAGGAGATAAAATTGCATGTGAGATTCAGGCCCTGTAGACCCACAGGCGCTTCCCAGGGAGGAGGCCAAAGTGCTCTGCAGAAACAGTCAGTGTCACCCCCACCCCCAACCAGCTGGCCTCCCCATTCCTCCCATCCATCAAACTTACTCTTTCCTTCCCCCTCTCCCACCCAATTCTTCCCTCCCCTCAGCCTCAGCTGCCCCTCCGGCCTTACAATTTCCCCACTGCCAGTTCCCCATCAGTGTCAGAATTTCCTCTTTCCCTGCTCCCCAGCCCTCAGCCCCAGGAAGCCCTGTCCTCTGCTTCCCCCTCCAGCCCCACTAACTCTTCCTCCCATGTTGGGCTCCCTCACCCCAGGAGCCGGGCACGGGGTCCCACTCACCGCAATGCTCTCCACAAGGGCCGCTTTGGAGAAGTGCGGCTCCAGAGTGTCCCACCCCTGCTGCTGTGCCGACAAGCACAGACGTGGGACAGCGTGGAGGAAGCGGAGCTGTTTGGCCCTGTCCTCCACCCACTAAGAGTGGGGTTGGGGGAGAGAGAGAGAGAGATGGTCAGGTAGGGACCTCCCCACCCACCTACAAAAGCTCCAGGTCTCAGGACCTCCCTGGAGTTGGACAGGGAAAGCCGCCCCTCTTCCCAAAACCAGTGTCACCCTGCACAGACTGGGGTTGTAACTTGGCAGTGTCGGCGGGGAGCGGACACCTTGGCCTGCATGAGATGAACACCCCCACTTTGGGGTGCCAGGTAACAGGGGAGAAGTGCCCCCCATTGCGGGTGATGGATTCTCTGGGACAAGACCCCGAATGTGGGTGGGGATGGAACAAGGGGCAGGACAGACTTGGGGGCAGTGCAGCTGGAAGATTTTTGTACCTCAACTCTGCCCTGGAGGTGCTGCTGGATGATCCTGATGGTGTCTTGTTCAGGGGACACATCCTCCTCCTCATCCTCCAGCTGGGCACTGAGGGTCTCTGCACCAGGGAGAGAAGGAGAAAAGCATCATTTATGCTACTGCTGTGAGAATGCAGGGTAGAGAAATGGCTCAATGTCCCCCATCCTCAACAAGGAACCCCATGGCATCGAGGTCCCCACCCTGCCCTTCCCAGAGATGACCTCAGCCCCATCAGCCTCAGGGCCCCGTGGCCATCAGCCCCCACCCAATATTATCAGGGGAGGCTGGAGCTCCCCCAACTCTGCCCAGCTGGGCCACTCCCACTGGTGTCAGTGGGGCTCCCGTGGCTCCGTCCTGGCGCCTTGGTGAGCCAATGGGCACAGGGTGTGTCATAAATATCAAGGGAAGGGTAACCACCTTTGTGTATACAGTGCTATAAAATCCCTCCTGGCCAGAGGCAAAACCCTTTCACCTCTAAAGGGTTAAGAAGCTAAGATAACCTCGCTGGCACCTGACCCAATATGACCAATGAGGGAACAAAATACTTTCAAATCTGGAGGGGGGCGGGGGGCTAAATAAATAAAGGGTTCTGTCTGTCTGTGTAATGCTTTTGCTGGGGACAAATCAGAAATGCAAGCCTTCCAACTCCTGTTAAGTTAGTAAGTAATCTAACTAGCAAATGTGTTAGATTTTCTTTTGTTTAATGACTGGCAAAATAAGCTGTGTTGGAGGGAATGTATATTCCTGTTTTTGTGTCTTTTTGTAACTTAAGGTTTTGCCTAGAAGGATTCTCTATGTTTTAAATCTGATTACCCTGTAAGGTATTTACCATCCTGATTTTACAGAGGTAATTCTTTTACCTTTACTTTAATTAAAATTCTTTTAAAAAACTAATTAATTTTTCTGTAGGAGTTTTCTGCAGGCTGAGAACAGCTATCAAAGAAGAAAGGTATCAGGTTACAGCACAGCAAAATTTTACAAGTCAGGGTTTTGGGGTTTTCTTGCTTTATTTCTAACTCCTGGGTGTAAAGTGAGTTAAAAACAGAGGGGTTAGGAGGACAGAATGCCATGTTCAACAGAAGCTGCAATTAGCCAGATTTGAGGCTGAGGAAAAACAAAAGGAACATAAAAGATGGGTCGAACTCAGACAGAGAAAATGAAGGCAAAAGAAAAAGAAATGAAATGGAGGCAAAGGAAAAAAGAAAGGAAGCATGCAGAGGAGGAGAAGGAAAAAGAGAGGAAGCATACACTGGAGATGGAGAAGGCAAAGGCTCGGCAGAATATACCAAATAACCCTAACAATCCTTCCCCAACAATCCATTACACTATGTCCACAGTATAATGAATCCAGTGATATTGCTGATTATTTTCTCACCTTTGAGAGACTGTGCACACTCCATCAAATCCCTGAAGCTCACAAGATGACCAGGTCGGCCGCAAAATTGCCTGGAAGAGCTCTGGACATATTCAAGAAGATGGTGATTGAGGAGGCTTCGAACTATAATAAATCCAAGGGTTTGGTTTTAAAACAATTTCAAGTTACACCTGAAACTTACAGAGTAAAAGTGAAAGCCCTTAAGAGAGGACCTGGACGAAGTAATGTGGCTTATGTAAACCAGAGAACAGATCTGTTTGAGAAATGGCTCAATGGACAGGATGTAACTAGCTTTGGAGGAATACGGGATTTGATAATACAGGAGCAATTCCTGAATATGTCCAAGGATGATAGAAAGCAGTGTTTATGGGATAAAAAAATGGACTCAGCAGGAAGTCTTGCTTTTTATGCTGATCAATACAAGCAGTCCCAGAATGCCAGAGAGGCGGGGCAAACCGGAACAAAACGGGTGGAGGGAGGAGAGAGGAACAACCCTGGTCACAGTTGGAGCGGATACCAGAAGGGACACCCTCAGACCACACCCTACTACCAGGGGCAGCCCAAGGCCAGAACTATACTCCAAGGAACACTCCAGACACCTTGTTGTCCCACTACACCGTTCTCCAGCAACCCACCTCACCCCAGTAACCAGTTAGCTGGGCAAAGTTTTAAATGTAACAAACCGGGACATGTAAAGGCCAACTGCCCCAAGAACCCCTGGAAATTACAGTTCATTGCACCGAAATCACACCAGAGGTCCTCAGGCCCAGATGCCTCCCAGACACCCTCAGAGCAGAGGGAAACTGTGAGTGTGGGCAGGAAGAAGGTCACAAAATGGAGGGACACCAGAGTGTTGGCTATCCATGCTTCCTTAGTGGACCCCAATTTAATCGACCCAGAGGTCCAAGCAATGATTCAAGCCTTCAAGTCCAACTCTTTTGACTTGCCTACAGCCAAGTTGTCTGTTTGGTACAAGGGCTGGTCAGGAATGTGGACTTTTGCAGTCTATGATAATTATCCCATCCCCATGCTGTTGAGGGAAGACTTGGCCAATCATGTGAAGCTAGCCAAGAAGGAGGGAATGGTCACCCGCAGACAGGCTAAGCAAGCTGTCACACCTAGCTCTGTTCTGGAGACTTCTACCAGGACGCACTCAAAGATGTTGGAACCAGACCCCATACCAACGTCTGCAACAGCAGTAGTGAATCCAGTCACAGAGACCCAGACAGAGCCAGTCCCACAACTGGAACCGGCAAAAAAAACAGCATCAGAACCATTGCCAGCACTGAATCCAGTACTTGCAACCCCAGCACCAGAGGGCCCCACCCAACCTGCACTGGCAGCAGCAGATAACCCTACACAAGAGGCTCAGCCAGAGCCTAAACCCCAACATAGTGCACCAGCCAAGAGCGGTTCACAGTCAACTAAAACAGCCCCATCACCTGCATCGCTTCCAGAGGGACCAAGCCCAGGTCCACAATCCAGTGAGGAACTGATGTCTCCAGCATCAAGGGAACAGTTCCAGACCGAACAGAAAGCAGATCAAAGCCTCCAGAGAGCTTGGACAGCGGCACGGAACAACCCACCGCCTCTCAGCTCTTCGAATCAATCCAGGTTTGTTGTAAAAAAGGGACTTTTATACAAGCAAACTCTTTCTGGTGGATACGAAGAAAACCGGCATCCTCAGAGACAGTTGGTAGTTCCAACTAAGTACCAGGTAATGCTATTAAGCTTAGCCCACGATCATCCTAGTGGCCATGTTGGGGTGAACAGAACCAAAAACCATTTGGGAAAGTCGTTCCACTGGGAGGGAATGGGCAAGAATGTTTCTACCTATGTGCGGTCTTGTGAGGTGTGCCACAGAGTGGGAAAACCCCAAGACCAGGTCAAAGCCCCTCTCCAGCCACTCCCCATCATTGAGGATCCATTTCAGCAAGTAGCTGTAAATATTCTGGCTCCTTTTCCAAAAAAGACACCCAGAGGAAAGCACTACATACTGACTTTCATGGATTTTGCCACCCGATGGCCAGAAACAGTAGCTCTAAGCAACACCAGGGCTAAAAGTGTGTGCCAGGCACCAGCAGACATTTTTGCCTGGGTAAGTTGGCCCTCCAACATCTTTACAGATGCAGGAACTAATTTCCTGGCAGGAACTATGGAATGCCTTTGGGAAGCTCATGGGGTGAACCACTTGGTTGCCACTCCTTACCACCATCAAACAAATGCCATGGTGGAGAAGTTTCATGAAACTTTGGAAGCCATAATACGTACATTTGTAAAGAAGCACTCCAATAATTGGGACCTAGTGTTGCAGCAGTTGCTCTTTGACTACAAAGCTGTACCACATCCCAGTTTAGGGTTTTCACCATTTGAACTTGTATATGGCCACGAGGTTAAGGGGCCATTACAGTTGGTAAAGCAGCAATGGGAGGGGTTTACACCTTCTCCAGGAACTAACATTCTGAACTTTGTAACCAACCTACAAAACACCTGCCGAACCTCTTTAGCCCTTGCTAAAGAAAACCTACAGGATGCTCAAAAAGAGCAAAAAGTCTGGTATGATAAACATGCCGGAAAGCGTTCCTTCAATGTAGGGGACCAGGTCATGGTCTTGAAGGCACTCTAGGCCCACAGAATAAAAACATTGTGGGAAGGGCCATTAATGGTCCAGGAGCTGCTGGGAGCTGTTAATTATCTCATAGCATTCCCCACCTCCAACCGAAAGCTTCAGGTGTACCATATTAATTCTCTAAAGCCCTTTTATTCCAAAGAATGAAAGATTTGTCAGTTTACAGCCCAGGGAGGAGATAACGCTGAGTGGCCTAAAGGTGTCTACTACAAAGGAAAAAGTGATGGTGGTGTGGAAAAGGTAAACCTCTCCATGAGCCTTGGGCATATGCAGCGACAGCAAATCAAGGAGCTGTGCACTAGCTACATGCCGACGTTCTCAGCCACCCAGGACTGACTGAAGGGGCATACAACTCCATTGACACAGGTAATGCTCACCCAATTATAGCCCGACCTTACTGGGTCTCTCCTCAAGCTAAAACTGCTATATAATGGAAGATCCAGGATATGCTACAAATGGGAGTAATCCACCCCTCTGGCAGTGCATGGGCATCTCCAGTGGTTCTAGTTCCCAACCCAAATGGGGAAATACGTTTTTGCGTGGACTACCATAAGCTAAATGCTGTAACGCTCCCAAACAACTATCCAATGCCACGAACAAATAAACTAGTGAAGAAACTGGGACGGGCCCAGTTCATCCCTATCTTGGACTTAACCCAGGGGTACTGGCAGGTACCGCTAAATAAATCCGCCAAGAAAAGGTCGGCCTTCATCACACATGTCGGGCTGTATGAATTTAATGTGCTCTCTTTCAGGCTGCAGAATGCACCCGCCACCTTCCAAAAACTTGTAGATGGTCTCCTAGCGGAATTGGAAAAATGTGCACTCGCAGACCTTGATGATGTGGCCATATTTTTGGAATCCTGGGCAAAACACCTGGAACACCTACAAAAAGTCTTCAAGCGCATAAGGGAGGCAAAACTAACTGTTAAGACTAAAAAGTGTCAAATAGGCCTAAACAGAGTAGCTTACCTTCAACATCAGGAGGGTCAAGAAACTATCAACCCCCTACAGGCCAAAGTGAATGCTGTCCAAAAGTGGCCTGTCCCAAAGTAAAAAAAAAACTGGTCCAATCCTTCTTAGGCTTGGCCAGATATTACAGGCCATTTGTAGCGCAATACAGCCAAATCGCCAATTTCAAGTTACACCTAAAACTTACAAAGTAAAATTTCAAACCCTTAAAAAAGGCCTGAACTAATGTGGCTTATGTAAACCAAATAACCAATCTGTTTCATAAATGGCTCAACAAACGGGCTGTTACTAACTTTGAAGGAAATGTATATTCCTGGTTTTGTGTCTTTTTCTAACTTAAGGTTTTGCCTCAAGAAATTCTCTGTTTTAAATCTAATTACCCTGTAAGGTATTTACCATCCTAACTTTATATAGGTGATTCTTTTCTCTTTTCTTTAATTAAAATTCGTCTTTTAAACACCTAATTAATTTTTCATTGTTCTTAAAATCCAAGACTTTGCGTCTGTGTTCACCTTTACCAATTGGTAAAAATTATTATGAAGCCTTCCCCAGGAAAGGGGGTGTAGGGCTGGGGGAAATATTTTGGGGGAAAACGTCTCCAAGTGGTCTCTTTCCCTGTTCTTTGTTTAAAATGCTTCGTGGTGGCAGCAGACTGTTCAAGGACAAGGCAAAGTTTATACCTTGGGAAAGTTTTTTTAACCTAAGCTGGTAAAAATAAGCATAGGGGTCTTTCATGCAGGTCCCTACCTCTGTACCGTAAAGTTCAGAGTAGGGAAGAAACCTTGACAGGGTGTTACTAGTCCCCCGCTGCCCCTGTCCTCCCCCCTGTCCCGTGGGTCTCCCCTCACCTGCACAGAGGGAGCCTTCAGCCTCAGGGCTCTCAGACCCCACGGAGGGGCTGCTGGCCCCTCGGGAGAAGGAGGAGCTGCTGGTCCCCGTGCCAGAGTCGCCCAGCTCCTGCTCTGGGCTGGCTGGGAGCTTCTCAGTGGCCAGGCTGGTGGATGGCTCCGGTTGGGCACTGGGGTGCGGCTCCTGGCTCCTCCGCTTCCTGTAAAGGAAGCTGCAGAGCCGCCTTCCCAGGCTCCCACCCTCTCCTGGGTCCCTCCTACATAGCATCACCCTGGGCCACCTCCATTTGGGACCAGAAGGGGCCTCAGGGCATGCTAAGGGAGCTGGTGTCTTCCTCCTCCTCCAGAAAGCCAGGGAGCTCCTCCTCCTCGCCTGGCCACTGGCCTCTTCCCCGCCCGCGGGGACAGAGGGGCCGCTCTCCTCCTGGGAAAGCCGGACGCTGCTCCCTACCGGCTCCGGAGCCACCAGCCCGGCCTTCCTCCTCAGCATCCGCCTCAGCCGCTGCATCCTGGGAATGAGTGGGGAGCAGCAATGAGTCTGGGTTCAAGGCAGCCTCTCATTAATGTGCCTGCCTGTTCCTCCATCCACCTCCCCTCCGCTGAGGCAATTTCTCCTCACCACACACCCCACCCCAGAGCATGGGGGCTGCCGTCCACACCCACTGGCAGCAGCTCACAGCACAGGCTGCTCCCAACGTTCCCCCTCACCCCTGGGGCCCTGTGACACCAGGGGAGTCTCGTCCTTTCAGAGCAGTGGGGCTCTCTGTTAGTTTGGACAAGCAGCTCCCTCCACCCCAGAAGGTCCCGCTCCCTCCCGGACCAGGGAAAGAGCAGCACCCGGACAGTCCCCAGCAAAAGTTCACAAGGTGCCAATGCTGGGAGGGAGGAGTCACCCTCAGTTCCCACTGATTGCGGTTGTGGGTGTTCAGCACCTGGCAGGTTCTGCCCTCCCCAAAGACTCTCCACGTGGGGAACAATCTCCTGCAAGGGAAGGGCTGGGAGCCCTCTTGCTGGCCCATTCCCACCACACTGGGGATGGCTCTGGAGAACTCCACTCACTTGCTCTAGATGGGAAAGCGCTGGGTGGCAGATACTCACCGAGGCCTAGTCTCTTGCCCTCCTCCTTGATCTCCTGCACCCAGGTGGGCTGGAAAGGGTGCTGCCAATGCCCTGCCAGCAGAGCAGGGAGTAGAAGCCTGCAGATCGAAAGTGGCTGTGAAAACAAGATGATGTTTTACTGCCAGGGGATGGATAAACTCAGCCTAGCAACCGGGGGTTCACAACACTGACCTATGGCCAGCAGCACACCTCCCATCTCCAGGTCTCCTCGTACCTCACGCACATTCCTGAAGCGTGATGACCCAAGGGCTGTAGGGGAGTGTCCCCAGCCCCAGTGAGGGAAACAGAGGCCTGGGCAGGAGAAGCCACTGCCTCAGGGTCGTTGAGGGAGTCAGGGATAGAGCCGGGGATGGAGCCTTTGTCCAGGCTCCCGCACTAAACACTAGAGGAACAGTCCCTTCCAGAGCTGGGAAGTGCCAGCAGGACTCAATTCCCAGTCTCCCTGGCTCTGAGTGTGACTTGTTGTTGTGACTGAGGCAGGGGGGTGGGAATCTGGACTCCTGGCTTTCACTGGTGATTTTCTTCTATTCCCAGTCTCCCTGGCCCTGAGTGTGACCTATGGAGGTGGTGGAATCTTCATCCTTAGAGATTTGTAAGGCCCAGCTTGACAAAAAAAATCATCTATTTTAAAGTAAGGGCAAAATTTATGAAAATCTCTTCAATCATTTAAATAGAAGAGGAAAAAATAACATGAAATCGAACATGTTCACTGCCAACTTTTTGAGAGAGTCACACCACTGACATGATAGCTAAAGCCCTGGAAGCAAAGTTAGCTGAAATGCTAACCCAGCTCTTTGGACAGCAATAGCTTCCTTGGAAGGTGCAGAAACTATTGTCTTCTTTTCAGTTTATTCAAAGAGTTCAGTTCAATGACTCGTTCGTTGAAATTCAAGAAAGCCATTGAGAGTTCACAAAACAGGCAAACTTCTTTTCCTCCCTCAATCTATGGATAAAAAGGTGTGAGGGGATGGATATACTAGTTCATAAATCTAGAAACACGTGAAAATCAGAACGTATCATTTTAGTTCACTAACCACACTTCAAATTTCCTTTCTTTAAGAAATCAGTTTTAAATGCAAAACATTTTCATACAACTTTTTTCTTATGTTTCTCTTTCTAGCTCCAGCATGACCGTGGTTTGTGACCAAAGAGAGGTCACTTCTTTTCTCTTTCCCTCTCTATCATGGAGATGGAGAAAATTCTCTAAGGCCGAGCAGGCAAGAGATTTGAGCACGTCAGGCGTGTTAGAGCCCTTGTGCTCTAAAGGACAATGGGTGATTGTTGTTTGGGGCAAGAACCCCAACGGATTTGATACTTGTCCCCCATCCAAAACCAATAACACATCTCTGTATTTTCAATCATGAGTTAGACATTCTCAGCACTCCTCTATCTCCCGCAGCCCTCAGGTGTTCCTTGGATTACGGAGGCTTGGTTGCAAAGAGGACTGGAATTTTTTTTACTGGCTTCCTGGGTGTCCCTAGCCAATGAGGGTCTCAGTCTGGCCTCCAAGGCCCACACCCCCCAGACACTGAAGATCAGGATGGATTGATTTCACTTCACATTTTTTGTCTTTGTATTTTTGAATTATTTTCCTAATGAAAGATTGATTCTCATGAAATTCACAGAGCTGGCAGACGACAGAACAAGGAGCAATGATCTCAAGTTGCAGTGTGGAAGGCTTGGATATTAGGAAAAACTTTTTCACTGGGAGGGTGGGGATGCCTTTGAATCTGCTAGGATAGGGTCCCCCATCTTCTACTTAGAGCCTATATTTTTTCTTACCTTCTACACAGATGACGATTTCTTTCCACACAATCAATACAGTAATAAAAATAATCCGAAGAATCTCCTCCACACCACCCGTCTCTTGGTCCCCACTGAGAGACCGCGAGATGGAGGCTTGCTGCAGCAAGGCTACAGCGGTCTCCGAGGTTCCCCCTGCCCCGCACCCCTGTCCTGCCGGGCTGTTGTCAAGGGAGCTCTGTGGGGTCACACCCGCCTCATCATCTTTGCCCAATAGGCTGAGTTCCTGCCAAAGGCCTTTGTGAAGTCACTGCCACACTCACCTTTCCCTTGCAGGCCTGATGTCTGCCCCTGGCCAGCCCGGCTGGATGTTTCAGCTGCACCCTGCATCACCCCACTTGCTCTTTATTGATTCTGGGGAGCAAGCAGGCCATACAGTAAAACAGCAGAGTCTATGCCTCACCCCACACTGAGTTTTTCATAGAGGCATCAGTTGTGAAACTATTTGATCTCCTAATCCGGCCTCTATTTCACTGGCTAGGACATTTCACACGCTTACCACCATATTAAGCCCAATTGCTTGTAATTCACAAAAAGGTGCCATGGCACCTTCCAGAATGATAACCAGTTGTGATGGGAGGATACCAGGAAACAGAGAATCCACCTCTTCCCCAGGCCCTACGCTACCAGCACTCCCAGCTATCTTCGAGACACCACCGACATCCTGGGGAAACTACAATCCATCGGTGATCTTCCAGAAAAGGCCATCCTGGCCACCATGGATGTAGAAGCCCTCTGCACCAACATTCCACACAAAGATGGACTACAAGCCGTCAGGAACAGTATCACTGATAATCTCATGGCAAACCTGGTGGCTGAACATTGTGACTTTGTCCTCACCTATAACTATTTCACATTTGGGACAATGTATACCTTCAAATCAGCGGCACTGCCATGGGTATCCGCATGGCCTGACAGTATGCCAACATTTTTATGGCTGACTTAGAACAATGCTTCCTCAGCTCTCGTCCCCTAATGCCCCTACTCTACTTGCGCTACATTGATGACATCTTCATCATCTGGACCCATGGAAAAGAAGCCCTTGAGGAATTCCACCATGATTTCAACAATTTCCACCCCACCATCAATTTCAGCCTAGACCAGTCCGCACAATGGATCTACTTCCTGGACACTACGGTGCTAAGAAGGGATGGTCACATAAACACCACCCTATACCGGAAACCTACTGACCGCCATGCTTACCTATATGCCTCCAGCTTTCATCCAGACCACACCACACAATCCGTTGTCTACAGCCAAGCTCTACGATACAACTGCATTTGCTCCAACCCCTCACACAGAGACAAACACCTACAAGATCTCTATCAAGCATTCTTACAACTACAATACCAACCTGCTGAAGTGAAGAAACAGATTGACAGAGCCAGAAGAGTACCCAGAAGTTACCTACTACAGGACAGGCCCAACAAAGAAAATAACAGAACGCCACTAGCCATCACCTTCAGCCCCCAACTAAAACCTCGCCAATGCATCATCAAGGATCTACAACCTATCTTTAAGAATGACCCATCACTCTCACAGATCTTGGGAGACAGGCCAGTCCTTGCTTACAGACAGGCTCACAACCTGAAGCAAATACTCACCAGCAACCACACACCACACCACAGAACCACTAACCCAGGAACCTATCCTTGCAACAAAGCCCGTTGCCAACTGTGTCCACATATCTATCCAGGGGACACCATCACAGGGCCTAATCACATCAGCCACACTATCAGAGGCTCGTTCACCTGCACATCTACCAACGTGATATATGCCATCATGTGCCAGCAATGCCCCTCTGCCATGTACATTGGCCAAACTGGACAGTCTCTATGTAAAAGAATAAATGGACACAAATCAGATGTCAAGAATTATACCATTCAAAAACTGGGTTGGAGAACACTTCAATCTCTTTGGTCACTCGATTACAGACCTAAAAGTGGCAAGGCTTCAACAAAAAAACTTCAAAAACAGACTCCAGTGAGAGACTGCTGAATTGGAATTAATTTGCAAACTGGATACAATGAATTTAGGCTTGAATATAGCCTGGGAGTGGATGGGTCATTACACAAAGTAAAACTATTTCCCCATGTTTATCCCCCCACCACCACCCGCTGTTCCTCAGACGGTCTTGTCAACTGCTGGAAATGGCCCACCTTGATTATCACTACAAAAGGTTTTTTATTTTTTGTTTTTTTCCCTCTCTCCTGCTGGTAATAGCTCACCTTACCTGATCACTCTCATTACAGTGTGTATAGTAACACCCATTGTTTCATGTTCTCTGTGTATATGAAATCTCCCCACTGTATTTTCCACTGCATGCATCTGATGAAGTGAGCTGTAGTTCACGAATGCTTATGCTCAAATAAATGTGTTAGTCTCTAAGGTGCCACAAGTCCTCCTTTTCTGTTTGTTCCAGTGGTTAGTCTCCCTCACTGTCAAAAATGTGTGCCTTACTTCTCATCTGAATTTCTCTGGCTTCAACTGACAGCTGTTGGTTCTTGTTTTGCCTTTCTTGGCAAGATCGAATTAGCCCTGCCGCATGAAATCCGATCTCCCTGTCCTGCTGGGATCCCTCCATCCAGGAAAACCCAGTAGGGGCCTCCTAGCTGTTTGCCTGCTGGGCTGGGGATATCAGATGCACCAGAGGCATGCAGAAGTGAGTGCACTGCATCAGCCCAGCGTTGGGCTCAGGGGTTTGGCCTTGGCAACTTCTGCTCCAGCCACGTCTCTGGGTGTCTGGGCTACGGGCTTCTGACCCCCGTGGCTGCAGCCAAGGCTGGGGTGCTGAGCTCAGGACTTTCATGCCCCTCCCCACTGCTCTCAGCACTCTGGGTGTCTGCCTGGCATCCGCAGCTGGGTCTCAGGGCATCCCTTGCAGTTCCTTCTGGGGCTCAGGGGTCCATTTTTAAGGATGCCCCCAAATTGGTCCTTGCATTAATTTGCCAGGGGACTAGTAGGTAGGAGCCCCCAGCTCAGGTGCTCTCAGCAGCAGGGACCATCCGCACATCTTAGAACCTCCTCTCACTTCAGAAAGATTCTTGGCTGCTGCCCTCAGAGCCCAGGTCTGAAGGCAGCACAGAAGTGAGCGTGGCAATGCTGTAACCCCCCTACAGCAACCTCTGAACTCCCCCACTATCCCATTTTGGTTGGGACTCCCAGCAAACGAAATATCATTGAGATGGACATTTTCCAACGAGACAATTCAATTAAGAGTAGGATACCAGAGGAGGAAAAATCACTTTTGTCGTGGCAAAACGAACAAAAACACATAAGAACCCCAAAATCAGAAGGAGAGAATGTAAGCTTCTGCCTATAACAGAGAGGCACAATTCACTGGGTACCTGCTGACTGACTGCTGCTACACCCCCACTGAGCTGCTTAGCATGCAAGTAGGTCCAGGAACCATGCCCAAAATGTAAAGTCACAGTATTCGATTTTAACACAACCACAAATACACCAGAGCATCCAAATTTTCTGCTTTACAAGGTCTCTCCTTGTTTTGGAACACTGGTTTCTAAACATGCCATCAGGACTTTGAATCAAATTTCAGCTACTAATTAGCATGTGTGTGGAACAATCACTAGTGTGCATTCGGTGTTATGTTGTAGGTTTCTTTAGGAAATCTGGGGAAATGAGAGCACTGGGAAAGCCTATTCCCCCCCAACACACACACACACACAGTGCACATTTGCTGTCCACTGGTGCTGCCTGAGCAGTAGCATTGTGACATCAGAGATAATCCACCACTCAGCGCTCCCTGCCTCCAGCTCCTTGTCACACCTGGGGAGAATGACTAGCCCCTGGCTGCCATGGCAACAGCTACCTTTGACAACTGATTGCCCCCTTCTTACCAGAACATCATCACAGAAAGGAAGTTTGTAATGAAACAGGACCAGATTTGGAGAAGCAGGACAGTCTCCTGCTGGGCTCATTTGGGTTTGTACTGTGGTACTGTACAGTGTTTCTTTTCAAAGAGCAATTGTTTGCTACTTTCCTTAGTAAAGGCTCAGTGAAAATAAGAGGCAAAATTCTTGCTCTTTTACTTGGATATTGTTTATCTGCTTCTTATAAATTGAGGATTAGAGCTGAGAACTTTCATTGATACTGAAGTTGCATAAAATGAGTTTTATTTTAATACAATTTAATTTAATTACTTTCTATACTCTGATCACCACAGCACTGAGTGGTGAAAAGGGACCTTCACAAAGATAAGAATGGCAATAAAATATATACTGAAAACAACAGATGAGTAAGAGCTTCATTGTTTAAACAGCACATATATAATAGATGTTCTTTCTATTAAAACACGAAGGAAATTAAGAAACCAAAAACCCTTCATTTAACGCTTCTTAGCTTAGCTTTCATCAATAAATTAAACCATCAAATAATTAGGAAATACAAAGTCAAGGTTTTAAAAAGGATTAAAAGGTTAAGAAGTTTAGCATTCTCAGGTTAGCAAATGTCCAAATAAGTGTTGCCGTGGCACCCTTAATTCAGTCCTCTTGTGCCTTTGCCCGATGATGCAGACGTTAATTACATGATCCCATGTTATTTTTTTCCCTCCCGACCCCTGCCTTATTCAGTGCACAGAATTCTCTGCTCTGTGGCTGTGTATTGAAGGAGTCTGTTGTCTGCAGGATCCCTGCCTCATTTATTGCAGAGTTAATGTTTCATGGGCAATACTCATTCTGGTATTTCCTAACTTGAGAGTACTTGACTTCGTAGCCTTTGTCCTAATTTTTATGGCTTACTTTACTGAGGAGACCAATCTTTATGACAAAGGTGGGTTTTGTTTTGTTTTTCATTTGTTTTTTGGTGATGTATCCATTATTTATCTGTTCAGTACCAATCGTGTGTGCTTTACGAAACAGAAAGAGTAAGGACACTCCCTAAAACTGTTACGAATTATACCTGGTAGGACACGCACACAACTGCTGCGAATTATAACTGGTAGGTCATGCACACAAATGCTGCGAATTACACCTGGTAGGACACGCACACAAATGCTGTTACGAATTATACCTGATAGGTCACGCACAGTTCGAATCTAGGCTGAGGCACATAAACAAAGTCCACAACTGCAGAGTTCCCACAAAAGACCAAGTTTATTACGCTTGAGCGTGGTGACCCCTTGCTAGCCAGGGACCCCGTATACAGATTATACAAAGGTTATATACTTTTTAGCAAAGCATATTGCCCTTGTGCATCAGAAACCTTCGCCAGTAAACAAACCCTTTTCTTATCTACCACCTATCCCTGCTTGGTGCATTCCTTGTGCTAAACCAGTATGTTAATTACACAGCATGGTCCGAAAGCCATGCATCAGGAACTTTTTTTATCAGGATGGGGGGCCTCACATCACAGGCCAGGAGATAGGGAGTTAGAGACTGACAAAAACCAGATACTGGGAGTCAAGGCAGGCTGGAGACAAGGAGGAGGATTTTCACAGGGATGCAGTGTCTAAGGAACACTCCTCCTGGTGCATGATGGGCTTGCTTTTAGACAATGGTGGGCCCCAGACCAAAATGGAGTCACATGTGCTAACTTTTCCTTAACAATACAAAGACCTTATGATCTAAGGAAGACGGACACATACAAAGAAAGCGGGATATGTAAGGACTACTAATTTCTTTCTTTCTTTCTTTCTTTCTTTCTTTCTTTCGATGAATAGTTGTCACAAATATAAAGGGAAGGGTAAACCCCTTTAAAATCTCTCCTGGCCAGGCCAGAGGAATAATCCTCTCACCTGTAAAGGGTGAAGAAGCTGAAGGTAACCTCCCTGGCACCTGACCAAAACGACCAATGAGGAGACAAGATACTTTCAAAAGCTGGGAGGAGGGAGAAAAACAAAGGGTCTGTGTCTGTCTATATGCTGCTTTTGCCGGGGACAGAACAGGAATGGAGTCTTAGAACTTTTAGGAAGTAATCTAGCTAGGGATGTGTTAGATTATGATTTCTTGAAATGGCTGAGAAAAGAGCTGTGCTGAATAGAATGACTATTCCTCTCTGTGTGTCTCTTTTGTAACTTAAGGTTTTGCCTAGAGGGATTCTCTATGTTTTGAATCTAATTACCCTGCAAGATTTCTACCATCCTGAGTTTACAGAGGTGATTCTTTTACTTCTATTAAAAGTCTTCTTGTAAGGAAACTGAATGCTTTTTCATTCTTCTAAGATCCAAGGCTTTGGGTCTGTGGTCACCTATGCACATTGGTGAGGATTTTTACCAAACCTTCCCCAGGAAGTGGGGTGCAAGGGTTGGGAGGATTTGGGGGGGGAAAGACATGTCCAAACTACGTTTTCCCAGTAAACCCAGATAAAGTTTGGTGGTAGCAGTGGAAATCCAAGGGTAAAATAATTTTGTACCTTGGGGAAGTTTTAACCTAAGCTGGTAAAAGTAAGCTTAGGAGGTTTTCATGCAGGTCCCCACATCTTTACCCTAGAGTTCAGAGTGGGGAAGGAACCTTGACACCTCCCCAAATATGATATAAAATAGCATATAAATAAAATATTAAAAGGTATTTTTAAGATATAGTTAAAGGACTATCATCAATTAATAAACCTCCTTTCATAATACCCTTGTAATTGTTGCCTTACTCACTAGTGTTTTCCAGGAGTGGCTTTTGAGTTTCCAAAAAAAAAAAAAAAGTTTGATTATATCCAAACCAAACTTTCCAGTTGGAACATTTCAGTCAAAAGTTTAGACCTGGTCTTTTGTAAAAGGTACGAATGGGGTAAGTCTATCATTGCCTGTCATGATCTTCATCCAGTATAATTCTGAGCTATCAGTAATTGTATATATGTTTGAGAAAGAGATGTGTCCATATTAGAAAGAAAAAGTTTTTGGCTGAAAGCTAAAGTACTTACTGCACTATCTTGTCTTATATTTAGATTGTCAGCTGTTTGGGGCAGGGACTATCTTTCTCTTCTGCTTCCAACAATAGAGGTCTTAGATATTGTGTGTGGCGGGGAGAGGGAATCATGAGAATCTTTTATAGTGAGGCAATCTAAATATAGGGTTTGTTACTAGCTCCCTCTATAACTTGTCTCACAATTATCATCACTATGTGTACACACAGATTACATTAATGGAATATTAAGGTTACAATTTTTAATAAAGTCGAGAAATGCTCAAGTTAAGATTCTCATATTAACCTTAACTTCCACGGCACATTCTGTGTCCAGGTACTGGAGGGAGGGGTAGCCTTGACGGGGTCCAATTTTATCCCCTCACCTTAGTGCAGCAGTCCCTTAATTGGCTGTTTGTTCCAACCCTCCCTCCCAGTCTGTTCACCACAGTATCACGCCTGCCTCCTACCTGCCTCTCCCATAGCCTGTGCCCTTTTCTTTACATTTAATTGATCCCCTCCTAAATACCCCCTCAAAAAATATATCTTGGAACTAACATGTTTGCTGCCATTACATTGTTCACTCTGCTGGCATGTCCGGACTAGTTAAATTACAAGCTCTTCAGGGCAGGGACTGTCTGCTAGCACAATGGGGCTTCTTCCGGTTAGACGTTAGGCCAGGGATAGTCAATTATTTTTTTGTCATGGTCCAAATTTGTTGGTCAAGGTATAGTCAAGGTCCAGACTCCAGAGGAAATAATAATAAAACAAATATAAGAAGAAGAAAATAAAAAGATTTGGGGTTCCATTCAAAAGCATCTGGCAGGCTGGATTTGGCCTGCGGTCTGCCTATTGATTACCCCTGCCTTAGGCCCTTCTTACTGATGTAATAAACATGATTAATAATATTAAATAGTAACATTGATCATATGGGTTTAGATTCCGTGCTGCCCTTTATTTGCAGTCCATGAAGAGGAGGACAAGACGGCTTTAAACCACCTTTACAAACTCCTGATTGTGGGCTACTCTGGGGCCAATACATCTTCCAAGGCAGGGGCTTTCTAAGTAATAGCAGCCTGTCCCTGACTGCCTGTGAGCAGCAGGACTTCCCACAATCTCTGCAGAGCTACATTTTGTGGGTCCATCCCTGATACGTTTTGATTGCCTGCAGCTCCACCCCGGGTATGCCTCCTACCCTAGGGATTCAGACCGCACCCTTGGTCCTGCGGCTGTCATCAGTTCTTGTGTAGAGGGGATTCTATCCCAGCTGGAAACACTCCTCTGGACATTTTACCCAGCACAAAGCCTGTGGTAAATGATAATCATCTCGTCTGAGGACATTTTGGTGTCAATCTCATTTAAAGTAATGGGAGACAGCAATCATTTCTAATATGGGAAATTTCAGGATTTTTAAGCCAGGAATAAGGAGATCCTATTGGACTTTTAAAAGACACCATGTAACTCTAAATTCACAATGTGAGTTGGCAACATGGTATACTGGCCAAGTTCACTTCCATCTCACTTATCATGCCTATTACAAGGGTAACCACTGAATACTCTTTTAATCTGTTCTTCTTTATTAGCTAAGGAGACACTAGAGCCCAAAGAAAAATGGAAAAGGAAGAAGAAAAAAGGATGCTTTCCATGTTCCCCATTCCGTAGAAAAAGCAAAGGATCTATAGGTAAGCGGGACTCTTCCCATTTGGTTTGGGGCTTTACTCCTCACTCCCAGGAACTGTGATGGGTGCACTATCGGCAATGCTGGGAGCCTGAAGCAACTCATGGAAATCGGGGCCATCACAGGCAGCTTGTGGGTATAAGAGGATGAGGGTTTTTTGGGTGGGGTGGTAGAAAGGGGACGGATACCTGGGGCGCCTACACCATTCTGCCTCTGATTCCCATTACACTGCGTTCTGCCACATTCCATTAATATCCTCCAGCTGCCCCAGTCCCTGTTCTGCTTCTCACCCCATCTACAGTGGAATCAGGCTTTCATCCTCACTGCCAGGGTGCCAGCAGGGGGAGCTTTGAGACCACAGCAGACACTCACCCTGCTAGCAGTTCAATGCCCAATGCCACGGTGGCCACCAGCAACTGCAAGGAGCAATTGCAGGGAAAGTTTTTTTGTCAGCCTCAAGCCCTGGGCGAGAGCATACTCTGTGAGTTCTTTGCAGGCAGATCATGCTCAGTGCGGTTGGCACAGAGAATTTCAGGGATGGAGCGCATTCACTAAGGTTAACTTGGAGCTGTGTGGGGATGGATCATGCTCAGTGAGGATGGAATCTTAGATTTTGGCTGCCAGCTTCTAACAAGCCTCTACTGAGCATGTGCCAAGAGTTATTTTCAGAGGCGTATAAATTGGGTAGTTCTGGAAGAATTTTCTGAGAGACAGCAAAAGGCCCCCTTGCTCCAAATGTCAGAGTCCCTGTTCTAAAGTATGGAGCTGTTAGACCTTCTCAAAGAAACAGTTGTATTTTTTTTTTAACAGTGGCAAAGCATCACTTCCTGTATAGAGGGGATTCTCCCTCCGCTGGAACCATTCCTCTGGCCCTTTTACCCAGCATAAAGCATCCAGAGCAGGAATGAAAATATTACCCAGTGCTTTTTTTTCCCCAGGGAAAAAAGAAATAAAATAAACTCAAGCAAAAAACAAACAAAGCGGTCTATCCTGATTTCACTATGTACTTGTACAGTTGCACAAAGTCAAAAGTGTATGAAGCTTGCAGAACGTCCCTGTAAAATAGCAATGTGTAACCTGTGTGACATTCAGTAGTCCTATAAATAGGAAAGCACCTCTGAATTTAGAAGACATTTCATTCTACCGTATGGCAAAAACATTTTTTTTTTCTTTTGGTTATAACTTTTATTATTTAACACCTCTTTTTTTCTAAATTAACCTGGGTATTGGGCCTCAGTGAGGAATAGAAAAGCCTCCTAAGAAATTTTCACCTGCAATCTTCAGCTGCTTTTAAAATTATTTGAGTGAAACCAAAACAATAATAAAACCCCCACAAACAAACCCAACACTTAATATATTTTTGCAGAAGTAAAGGTTGCATTTTTGCATCTTCATCTATTTCAGATATGGCCCAGGATTTCATAGTAAAATTCCCCACAAAGAGCTGAGGACTCCATCTTATACATTGCACTTCTCAGATTATTACAAAGAAATTAGCAGTGATCCTTCCACATTTTCAGTTTGTTTGTATTCACACAAATGGGGAAGAAAATACATGTGTTTGTGTCTAGTGAGAAAGTCAATTATTGATGAAGTACCGATAATTTATTTTCTTTCATTTCACTATCAGATGGTTTAAATCAGGAGCAAGATTCAGCGACACAGAGAGCTCCAAAGTCACGGCAGAAAGATGTCTTAAAGCTGGAGCAAGAAGGGTACATTGAGCCGGTCCTGGAGCTGGAGGAGACAGAAGGACTTAACGGTATTTCCTCTCATAATTTTTGCACTGTACCTAAATTCAGTGGGTGAAATTCTGGTGCCTTTGAAGTCAATAGAACATAGGACTTGAAGGAATCTCCTCGGTCTTCGAATTCAGTCCCTGCTGTCATAGGCAACCCCATGACATGATTTCATTCATAAACTTTTCAAGCTCCATCTTCAAACTAGTTAGGTTGTTTCCCCCCACTTCTCCTATTGGGTGGCTGTTGAAGAACCTCTCTCCTCCAACAGGAATTTGTCACTGACTTCAGTGGAGCCAGAATTTCACCCAACATGCTTCACTTAAGTTTACAAAAATGATCCATTAGCACCTTCAAAAACCAAATACATATGAGATTGGCCTAAATATCACAAGAGTAAAACTATAATTATGCTATACTTCACGGTTTGTAAATTTCTTGTCTGGTTTGTGAGCCTTTAGGGGAAAGCTGCCTCCTGATTTAGTCTGTGGAGTGCCTTAGGGTCAAATTCAACACTAAACAAATATGCAAACTGCAGACTTCCCCCCATCTGTTTGAAGATGACTCCCTTTATCTACTCCTAACCCCTGCAAGGGTGGAGCTGCCATTTTGTGCCTCTTCATCTCTCTCCCTTACCCCTATCCTATCCCCTTCCCCTCCCTGCCCCACTAAGTCCCCTCCTCCACTCCACACTCCTCCCATTGCCCCCCAGAGGCTTCTGTCCCCAGTGCCACCTTGCATTCACTTGCCCCCACATTTTCCCACCCTCTCCCCTGCCCTTACAGTATCTTACCCCTCTCATTTTCCCTCTTTCACCTCCTATTTCCCTGAGATCTCCTCAGTCCTCCCCCCCACCTCTCTGAATAGCCTCTTCTCCTCATGAGGATGTCTCCTGCTTCCCACGTTCCTCCCAGTTCCTCAGAGTTACTTGTCCAGCCATTAACCACAGAGTCCAGAAAGTGGCCATTGTCTCTGAGGGCACCCTAGCTTCAGTGTAATGGAAAACTGTGGGAGATGGCAGCCATCTCTATTTGGGGCACCCTTACTTCCACATGCAAAGCCTGTAGTGAATGATAGTCGTCTCATCCCAGGGCAGTTTGGCATCAATCTCATTTCAAGTAATGGGAGACAGCGATTATTTCTAATATGGGAAATTTCAGGATTTTAAAGCCAGGAATAAGGAGATCCTATTGGACTTTACAAAGACACCATGTAACTCTAAATTCACAATAAGAGTTGGTAACATGGCATACTGGCTAAGTTCACTTACATCACACTTATCATGGTTCTTACAAGGGCAACCACTGCGCCCCGTCATGCACACCTCTCTTTAAGAGGGAATCTGGTTGTGGTCTCTCTTCTGGGTTTTTACTGCCCACTCGGGAAAAGAAGTCTGCCATTTGCATGGGCCTTACCGGGTCGGTGGCCAACTTGAAAATCGTAGGGCTGCACTGAAAGTTACCACCTCATGACCCGGGCATTGATGTCCTTCATAATGTTAAGCAATCGAAGTTGCATGTGGTCAGTGACCAACTGGAAGGGGTTCCCCAGTAGATGATACCTAAGTGCATTGATCGCCTACTTCACCACCAACACCTCCTTTTCTATCGTTGAATACTTCTGCTCTCAGGGAAACAACTTGCTGCTCAAATAAAGGACTGGACGCTTCTCTCCCTCACCTTCTTGAGAAAACACTGCTCCCAATCCCATTTCTGACACGTCAGTCTGTAATATGAAGGCTCTGTCAAAGTCTTGGTGGAATAGGATGGGATCCCTAGTTAGTCGATCCTTCAGTTCCAGGAAGGCTCCTCTCACACTCTTCTGACTACTGTATCTTGTGAAGCTGGAAGCTCTTTTTTAGGCCAGCTAAGGGTGACATGAGCATTGCAAGGTTTGGCACAAAGTAGCAATAGTATCCTGCTGGGCCCAAGACTTGGCTTACTGGCCTTTTTGTCATAGGGGCCGGGCAGTCCCCTAAGGCTTGTACTTTATCCAACTAGGGGTGTAGGGTACCTCGGCCCACACTGTACCCCAACTATGTTACCTCTCGCTGCCCAAGATGGCACTTGACTAGGTTGATGGTGTGCCAGGCTTCCCCTATAGCTTGCAAGATGGTTGTGAGGTGTTGGAGATGTTCTTCCCACATGAGGCTGTCTACAACTATATTGTCTATGTAGGCTGCTGCATATAGGTGGTGAGATTGCAGCCGTCTGTCCGTAAGTCACTGAAATGTGGCTGCGGCCGCACAGAAACCAAAAGGCATGATGACTAACTGCTACAGTCCAAACGGGGTGTGACCAGCAGTGCGAGGGGAACCCCTCACTGGAAATGCCAATGTCAGGGCAGGCTGCAAAGGGGAGAGCAGATACTCCCCAGACTGGTGTGTAACACTGAAGTTAAACTCCCCAACCACTCACAAACTGTGCTTCCAATCCCCCACACTGGTTATCAAGAAGCAAAAATGAAATCACACAGCCCCTTAATTGCATTCCAGTCTCTGGCTCCCAATCAACACCTACGTCCAGTACAGTGTGAAGTTATCTAAAAACTCTGCTCACATATACAAAATGTTCTTCTGACCCCAAAGGGTCAGCCATGTCACCAGGCCAGTATAGGTTTGGATACTACCCAAAATACCACTCTGCCAGCCAGGTTTATTATAAAGAAAAAAGAAAGAACAAGATGATAGATGGTAAATGGTAAAGCAGTTACATATATACAAAGATTTGAAAGTCCATATCTCAGGCTCCTATCAGTACTTGTGAGTTTGCTGGCTTGAATGTCCCTCTGGAACACAACCCCAGCTAGGATGGGTCATTCAGTCCTTTGTTCAGAGCTTCATTTTGGAGCAAAGTTCACCCAGAGATAAGAAGCAGGACTGAAGACAAAATGGAGAAGATGCAGCTGCCTTTTATAGTCTTTTGCCATGCAGCCTGTGCTTCCTTTGTTCCAAACATAAGCTGCCCTACACATGGCTTGAAAGCCTTAGAGTTCTGTCCATAGGCATGCCCCTGCCAGAAAATGACCACATGGTGACAGGGATGCTGGAAGATGGGGAGGCCAAGGGGCCATGACCCTCCGCCTTTTTGCCATGGCCCCAGCCCCCTGCTCCTCTTACTCTGGGAGAAAGAGACTTCTTTTAGTCTTTTTTCTTCACCCTTCTTGGCCAATGCCAGATACCTTTGTAGGACCCTCTCGTAAAGTTTAGCCTTTTCAGAGTCTGATAAACTGGATCTTTGAAGAACGTCTTTCATCTCTGAATCCAATTGGTGAGGAGGTGTGGTCCTGATATTTTCTTCATCACTAGAGGCATGTTTCATCACTAGAGGCGTGTTTGTTCTAGCTGATGGCTAGGAACGAGGTACAATTTTTCAACCATTTTATTTAAAATGCCTGACAGCAAAGCTCAACCAAGGTTTGATAAAACCCCGATCTGTTTTACAATCATCTTTTATTCTTTTGAGGAACAGGTTTTTGTAATCGCTCAGTGTTTTACTAATCCCCCATTTTCTTTTTAGCATGCTTACTTGTTAGGGTTTCTGGGGGACTTTTCCTTTTACAGAGTTGAGTGCTATTTCTGAGCTGGCCACTACCAGGTTGTCAGAGGCTGAGCACAGAATAACCTTCCTTTGGTGCGGTCTGGCTTTGATGAGGAGTTTCAAAAGAGCTAGGTTTCTGTGTACATAGCTAGACATGCTTATCAGGGGGATGCTGTTTTTTTAAAATGGCTAAGGATTGTTAAAAAAAATTACTACTTTTATGTTTTTTTCAAGGTGTATACATAGGGCCAGTCTGGGGGAGAAATGCTTGTTCTTAACCTGTAGGCTTCGGGTGCTAAAACATTTAAATCCACCAGCAGAAACTTGTGGGCTTTTTGATAGCATCCTCAAAAGCCTCCCAAAAGAATTGTGTTTTCCCAGGGTACATTTGCCATGCCTGGGTGGTAACTTGCAGTTTATCTCCATGGTTTTAAAGAGAACCATATACTTTGTATTTAAAATAATCATTTGTCTTTTTTCCCCTGGCAAAACACATTTTGCACAATGTACAAAATACTCAGCTTCCTGTGGTGTACGTATTTTGTAAAGGCTTTCTCAATTTCACTGCTTTCAGAAGAAGACTTCTTCAGGTCATCTCTAATAAATATGCCTTGTGAAAAGGAAAAAATACTTTTTTTCTTTCAAAAATGGTCAACAGTGCCAAATGTGTATGTGTCAACATATGAAACTGGAAGACAAAAGAGGGTGTGGAAACCTGTAAAAATATATATATTGATGAATCCTATCAAGCTGTATACTACTAATGTCTAGAGTGAAAATATATAAAAAACCCACAACGGGTTTTCACCTCAGTCCCTGGAAAAATCATGGAGCAGGTCCTCAAAGAATCAATCCTGAAGCACTTACATGAGAGGAAAGTGATCAGGAACAGTCAGGATGGATTCACCAAGGGAAGGTCATGCCTGACTAATCTAATCGCCTTCTATGATGAGATTACTGGTTCTGTGGATGAAGGGAAAGCAGTGGATGTGTTGTTTCTTGACTTTAGCAAAGCTTTTGACACGGTCTCCCACAGTATTCTTGTCAGCAAGTTAAAGAAGTATGGGCTGGATGAATGCACTATAAGGTGGGTAGAAAGTTGGCTAGATTGTCGGGCTCAACGGGCAGTGATCAATGGCTCCATGTCTAGTTGGCAGCCGGTGTCAAGTGGAGTGCCCCAGGGGTCGGTCCTGGGGCCGGTTTTGTTCAATATCTTCATAAATGATCTGGAGGATGGTGTGGATTACACCCTAAGCAAATTTGCGGATGATACTAAACTGGGAGGAGTGGTAGATATGCTGGAGGGCAGGGATAGGATACAGAGGGACCTAGACAAATTGGAGGATTGGGCCAAAAGAAATCTGATGTGGTTCAATAAGGATAAGTGCAGGGTCCTGCACTTAGGACGGAAGAACCCAATGCACAGCTCCAGACTAGGGACCGAATGGCTAGGCAGCAGTTCTGTGGAAAAGGACCTAGGGGTGACAGTGGACGAGAAGCTGGATATGAGTCAACAGTGTGCCCTTGTTGCCAAGAAGGCCAATGGCATTTTGGGATGTATAAGTGGGGCATAGCGAGCAGATCGAGGGACGTGATCGTCCCCCTCTATTTGACATTGGTGAGGCCTCATCTGGAGTACTGTGTCCAGTTTTGGGCCCCACACTACAAGAAGGATGTGGATAAATTGGAGAGAGTCCAGCGAAGGGCAACAAAAATGATTAGCAAAAAGAAAAGGAGTACTTGTGGCACCTTAGAGACTAACCAATTTATTTGAGCATGAGCTTTCGTGAGCTACACTGTATAAATAAATTGGTTAGTCTCTAAGGTGCCACAAGTACTCCTTTTCTTTTTGCGAATACAGACTAACACGGCTGTTACTCTGAAAAATTATTAGGGGTCTGGAACACATGACTTATGAGGAGAGGCTGAGGGAACTGGGATTGTTTAGTCTGCAGAAGAGAAGAATGAGGGGGGAGTTGATACCTGCTTTCAACTACCTGAGAGGTGGTTCCAGAGAGGATGGTTCTAGACTATTCTCAGTGGTGGAAGAGGACAGGACAAGGAGTAATGGTCTCAAATTGCAGTGGGGGAGGTTTAGGTTGGATATTAGGAAAAACTTTTTCACTCGGAGGGTGGTGAAACACTGGAATGCGTTCCCTTTGGAGGTGGTAGAATCTCCTTCCTTAGAAGTTTTCACGGTCAGGCTTGACAAAGCCCTGGCTGGGATGATTTAATTGGGGATTGGTCCTGCTTTGAGCAGGGGGTTGGACTAGATGACCTCCTGAGGTCCCTTCCAACCCTGATATTCTATGATTCTATGAACATGTGATTGATGACACTATTCGAATCTGCAGGTCCTCATTAGAGCTGCATGCCCCAGTCCCCCTCAGCTGAGTTTCTGGGTTGTCTCAGTAGTTTCTCTCCTCCCCAAGCTCATGTGACTCAAGAGGGGGGATGGAACTGCATGGACTTGAGGACTGAGGAAAGGTACCATAATGTGCCTAAATAAGCCAACTACCATCAGTTCGCAATTTCAGTAACTGATTTACTGCACACTGGAAAGGCCATGACCACATTATAGAGGAAGAAGAATGTATGTAAAATAGGTTTCAGAGTAGCAGCTGTGTTAGTCTGTATTCTCAAAAAGAAAAGGAGGACTTGTGGCACCTTAGAGACTAACAAATTTATTTGAGCATATAAATAAATTTGTTAGTCTCTAAGGTGCCACAAATATTTAAAATACTTAGTTTTAAAACAACATTTAATTTTTAATGTTGAACTCCTCAATTTCATTTAAGGTCAGGTAGGATGGGTATCTGAGGTGGACACACATTGAGTATATATCCCAAACAATTCAGAAATGCCAATTTTGGGAAAAAGCAATCCAAAATATTTCTGTGTCCAGTGTATCCATAAGCATTTTTTTAAAGAAATAATGTATTGAGGTTGAGCTGCTAAAAGCATGTTCTCTACCTGTTGATTTGAACCCATCCCTTTCCTCTTTGAATCCCTCTGCTCACTCCTAATCTGATATTCAATCAGATTTAAATTATTGGTCAGCTTTTCAAGGAAACTCTGTCTCCTACCTAGACGAGCTTTACCTTGTAAAGAATTCCATTTCATTGTGGCAGACAAGACTAAATGTTGACCACAGTCTTTGTCCTGTAGCGTTAGTTGATTTTTTAGATACACTAGACCAAGGCCATTGAGCACCTTGAAGATAAAGACCAAGATTTTGAACTTGAATGCTACTGCAATTCAGCCCTTGGAGTGTTCCCTTGGTGCATGGGGAATGGGATTTTTTAATCATGAGGCATTTGTGTTTCATCAAAGAAGAAAATCTTCTACAAAGGACCAGCTGTTGTGAAATCAGGTTTTCTCCAAACGTTACTCCTGGAGGAATTCTGTACTGCTGTAGGCATGCATAATTAATGAGCCATGCAGATCTTTAATTTTTTGTGTAGAAAAAAAAAGCTTCTGCCAAAATGTTGCTGCATTCCACCTTTTGCCCACCAGAGGGCACTGTGTCACAAGAACAGCAGCAGATACCTGCAGAAAATAATAATTACCACTGGGGGTCGGGGGGGGCCACAGGAGAAAACCTTTTGTAGTGATAAGCAAGGTGGGCCATTTCCAGAAGTTATCAAGAAAGGTTTTCTTCCCCCTACTCCCCGCCCCCACTCTCCTGCTGGTAATAGCTCATCTTAAGTGAGTGTGTATGATAACACCCATTTTTTTCATGTTCTGTGTGTACATAAATCTCCTCACTGTATTTTCCACTGAATGCATCCAATGAAGTGAGCTGTAGCTCACGAAAGCTTACGCTCAGATAAATTGGTTAGTCTCTAAGGTTCCAGAAGGACTCCTTTTCTTTTTGCGAATACAGACTAACACGGCTGCTACTCTGAAACCTGTCAATATTCCTAGAGATTATTCTCAGATTTCTGCCAAGCATAGGGTTGTCTGCAGTGTAGTTGTAGCTGGGTAGATCCCAGGATATTGGAAAGCCAATGTGGGTGAGGTAATATCTTTTCTTAGACCAACTTCTGTTCGTGAGAGTGACAAGCTTTTGAGCCACAAAGAGCTCTTCTTCAGGTCTGGGAACATTACTCCCAATGTCAGAGCAAAATGCAAGATGGAACAGATTATTTAGCATAAGTAGTTAGCACATATTGTAAGGGACCATTCAAAGTAGAATGGGCCATTAGCACCTCTGCAAACATAGGAAAAAAAGAAGGGGTTAGTGGATTACAGATTGTTTTAATAAACCACAAATCTAGTGTCTCTGTTCAATCCATGATGTCCATAATCCATGATTTGGTGTCCAGCAGAGTAATGAATGTAAGCTCCCTGGTTCTTCTTTTGAAAATGCTGTGCAAGTTGCCTTTGAGGATTGGGTCTGATAGGTCAGATATAGAGTGATTACTTTATGAAAAGTGTTCACCCACAGGTGATAGGGTGTTTTTGTCTTTTATCATTTTCCTGTGTATATTCATTTGAGTTTATAGTGCTTATCTGTTTCATCCATATAATCATTATTGGGGCATTTAGTGCACTGGATGAAGTGTGCTACATGTGATAGGCATGTATAAGATCCTGGGATCTTGAAAGGTGTTTTGTGTGGAATGTTGATCATTATAGTAATGGAGATATGTCTGCAAGTTTTGCATCTATAGTTCTGGCAGAGTCTGGTGCTGCTTTGAGTGGGTGTGTCCTGGTCTGTGGGGAGCTTCGTCTTGATGACGAGGGTTACCTGGGGTTTTCAGAACCCACAGCAGGGGCAACTTAACTATCTCACTCCATGTAGTGTCAGGAATCAATCAATAGGAACACAGCACTTCTGTCTGATCAAAGATTAAATGCAAGTAAGTATGCTCTTATCTAACACTGCAGTTTATTAGATTTAAGCATACAGAGACATAAGCAATAGGTTTAGAACATCCCAGATCTTTTTCCTAAGATCTGGAATGGTATTGAGTAATTAACAGCAGGTTTGCAGTGTCCAGTTGCTCACCCACCAGGGAGAAAGGGTGTCAGAAAAAAGTGTCTCAAGATGGCTTCAGAGGACTGCTCCACAATATATTCTATTAGCTAATCTTTTATAACTAACTTCTACAAAACACAGAGGTCATAATGACCCCAACTGGATCATCTCTTTTCGAACTTTCAGTAAACTTTTCATATTAGAGGTGCCTAGATTCAAAGTTTTCCAACCACCAAGGTTTTCAGTCTCAGTTGTTTACTTGACTATCCCCTCCTCCCATTCTCATTGGCAAAAACTATCAGCTAGATATGACCTCGCTTCTGAAAGCCTGTCTCCAAATTAACCCTTAACTATGTGGTGTTCTATTTCATTAATTCCTATTGGCAGAATGCACATCATATGGTTGCAATTAGTTTGATCACATAATGGGGTATACACATCCCTCAAAGCAGGGCAACAATGAGTTTGAAGAGATTGTTTGAAGACCAGAAGAGATGATTCTTGCAATATTTCTTTCATGATGGGGTACCCATTGAGTATGGGTTGTAGTTGTTTACACCCATTGGTGGTTACACTAGCTTTACTGTATGGGTTCCAGTGTGGGGTGGTAGGTGACAAATAGAGGTATGCAGTCAGAAGGGGGTTTATTTCTGTATTGAAGCAGGTTCTCCTGGGGTATTTGGGTGGCCTGTTGCATGATGCAATCTACTTCTCTGATGAAGTGTCCTTGTTTGGTGAAGGTGGTTTTAAGTGACCATAAGAACGGCCATACTGCGTCAGACCAAAGTCCATTTAGCTCAGTATTCTGTCTTCTGACAGAGGCCAATGCCAGGTGCTTCAGAAGGAATGAATAAAAAAGGTAATCATCAAGTGATCCATCCCCTGTCACCCATTCCCAACTTCTGGCAAAGAGAGGCTAGGGACACCATCCCTGCCCATCCTGGCTAATAGCCATTGATGGACCTATCTTCCATCAATTTACCTAGGTCTTTTTTGACCACTGTTATAGTTTTGGCCTTCACAATATCGACAAGAAGTGTGTTAAGCCAGGGATAGTCAATGGCCGGACCATGGGCCAAATCCGGAATGCGAGATGCTTTTGAATGGACGCCACAATGTTTTTTATTTATTTATTATCATTATGGGTTTTTTAACATTTTTTTCTTGGAGTCTGAACCTTGACTATACCTTGACCAAGAAATTTGGACCTTGACAAAAATAGGCTATCCCTTCATTAAGGTATATATCACTTACTTTCTCCTCAGAGCACAATCTGTGGTATCTGAGTGCCTGGCTGTCAATAACATATTTCTTGGTATGGTTGGGGTGGTTACTAGATCTATGAAGGTAGGTGTGGTGATCCATGGGTTTCTTGTATATGGTTGTCTGAAGGGTTCCATTGCTGAAGCTGATTGTGGTGTCCAGAAGTTGATGCTAGTGTGGGAAAGCTCCAGAGAGAGTTTAATGGATGGGTGGTGGTTGTTGAAGTTGTTGTGGAAGTCTGAGGGAGTTTAAGCTGTCTTCCCATAGGATGAAAATTTCTCAGGTATATCACTGGTTTCATGATGCACTTCTCCAGAAATTCTTCTTCAGGATGACCCATAAAGAGGTTATCATATTGGGGAGCCATCCTAGTACCCCTGGCTGTTCTCATGCTTTGGACAAAATGTTTATTGTTGAAGGTAAATCTATGACAAGCGAGGATGAACTGGATGAGTTTGGCTATGTGTTTGGGATGGATAATTGATGGTTGTCCATTGTCTTTTAAATATTTGGGGCAGGCAGCTATCCTGTCATTGTGAGGGATATTGGTGAATAGGAAAGTGACATCCATGGTGGCAAGGATGGTATTCTGAGGAAGGTTGTTAATACTGTGGAGTAGAGTAGGGCTCAAATGTACTTGAGCCATCCAGCTACTATGAGAGTGGACTGTCTGGAAAGACTCTTGCCTAGGCTCACAGCACATGCACGTTTCAATCTCTTTGGCTCATGAGTGTTTGCATGCAGTGTTCTAGAAAGCCAAAGGTTTCCTTTAATAGATGTTTTCAGTATTGCTTCCTCAAATGGGCAGTGAGTGCCACACACTGGCTGAAATAAATGCTGAGTGACTGAGATCAAGTAGGGGATGTTGAGCTCTGTGGTGCACAATCCCCTCCATTATAAGATGGCTGATTTTGCAAAATGCTGTGTTTTTGACGAGCTGTGTCTAGGGAACTCCTTGCTCAAATGACCCCAAAATTTGGGTCACTAACCCTATCCTGTTCCCCCATGAGACAACAAATTTCAAGACAGTCCAAGTAAGCATACAGATCTTACAGCACTAAGAAGAAATAACATTTAAGTAGAAAGGGCTTCTCAACCTAAACTAAAGCAGAGCTGGTGCTTCATTACAGAATCATAGGACTGGAAGGGACCTCGAGAGGTCATCAAGCCCAGTCCCCTGCACTCATGGCAGGACCAAGCACCATCTAGAGCACCCCAGACAGGTGTTTGTCTAACCTGCTCTTAAAAATCTCCAATGATGGAGATTCCACAACCTCCCTAGGCAATTTATTCCAGTGCTTAACCACCTGACAGTTCGGACATTAGGAAAAATTTCCTATCTAAACTTCCCTTGCTGCACATTTTCTGTTATTGCTTTTTTGTCTTCATTGAGTAATGGGCCTACTCTGTCCTTTGTCTTCCTCTTGCTTCTAATGTATTTGTAGAATGTTTTCTTGTTACCCTTTATGTCTCTAGCTTGTTTGATTTCCTTTTGTGCCTTGGCCTTTCTAATTTTGCCCCTACATACTTGTGTTGTTTGTTTGTATTCATCCTTTGTAATCTGACCTAGTTTCCACTTTTTGTAGGATTCTTTTTTTTATTTTTAGATCGTGGAAGATCTCCTGGTTAAGCCAGGGTGGTCTTTTGCCATTCTTCCTATCTTTCCTGTGCAGTGGAATAGTTTGCTCTTGTGACCTTAATAATGTCTCTGTAACACATAATAAATGGATTAATCGTTTCTCAGGTCCAAATAACCTAACACTGCACTGGAGACATTACCGTACCAGGACTTGTCTGGAGGTGTCTTAGCATTAGCTCCCTATGTTGCAGTGTGGGTAAATTTGCTTTGTAAGCAATGACAGTACTCACAGCTCCCCAAAAGGACAGAGGAAGTAGCGTAAGTGAAGGGACTGATTTAGTCGCTTGGAGGTAAGCAAAGCCACAGTGCTGTTAGCTACACCTGTAAAAGACATGTCCCAGCAAAGAGATGGAGGAAGATATGAAGAAAATCAAAAATAAGTCTTCCCAGAAGGCGTAATCTGCAGTGACTGCTGAAAGGGAAATAAAGGGTCAAATCCTCCGGATGAGCCATTGATGCCCAGCACAGCTCAGGGTGAGGGGTGAAGGCTACCATCACAGCCACCTGATCCTCAGACTGCCAGGCACCAGTCTGATCCTGAGCAGCAGCTTAGAGCAGCCAAGGGATCATTCCAGCTTCTGGGATCACCACAGAGACAAGGTCCTGAGTCTATGACCCCTACTCCAGTAGATGTGAGCTGCGATGTCATAGATCTGGTTATACAGGAAGATTTTCTAGGAAATTCTCAGTTGGCCACTTAAGCCATTTTAAAGTGGACTTTGCACTGCACTGAGGATAAGGATTGGGATCAGAAAATGCAAACCAACCTCACATTAGCGGAGTTCAAAGTGGGCCAGAACTATGTTTTATTTGTATGGAAGTAATCCCATTGGCTTCATTTTTGTTATATCAATATAAGTAAGAGACGAATTGAACCCGGGATGTATAAGTCATCTGTTACTTACTGGGTACTGCTTTTCTTTAAATTACAAACATCAGGCTGTCTATGGAATGAGTAAACTGTATATAAAGTCACCATTTTCTACTCTGAAATTTTGGTTTGTTTTAACTTCCTTCTGCAGAAAGAAGTAAAGCATTTCAAGATGTTCTGTCCAGATTAAACCTGGAGAAGCACAGAAGCATCAAGATCAGGCTGAGGGATGTCCTGGAGATCTGCCCAGAAAGCATCAAGAACAAGATTCCAGAGGCATTAGGTGATTTACCTTGGCATTTCCTGAGGAAGGTCATGGCTCTGAATGGGACGGCCAGAAATACAAGCCTTGGGCACAAGGCTCCTGCAGAAGAAATGGGTGATTATGAGGAGAAGCTGCATATTGATGGCACTTTCTGTTTTAGTGACACTGAGATGAAAATTTCTCTGCAACCTCTTGATGTTCTCTGTGCTGTTCTGCTTTGCTCACAGTTTTCTACAGCAGGAGATCCTCTCCAAAATGCCCATTTGCCAGTTTGCCTTTCCTCTGCTGCTACTCACCCTTGACACCCCCAAGTGCACCCTACTACTGTGGGCCATGAGGGACATTGTGCGGAAGTGGAGGCCGCACTCCCTGGCAGAGAGCAGAGGGTTCAGAGAGGAGAGCTTGATGCTCACGTCAATGCCAACCATTTCTTTTGTGTGGATGGGGAGCTACAGCTTCTCCAAGTCCCAACTCCTCAATGAGGTTCTCAGCCCCTCCCAGCAGCACCACGATTTCTTTATCAGTGCGGGACATGGAGTCTGGGAACTTCCTTCGGAAAATCGCAGATGGGCTGGTTGAGATTTCTTGGTATTTCCCTGGGGGGACGGAAAATTCTGATCTTTTCTCAGAACCCATTGCAGTTACAAATCTGCGTGGAGACATTGAGTCCCACTGGCTACAGTTTAGCTTTTTAACAGAGGTCTCCTCCACAGTGTTCATAGTTACCGAGAGCATCGGTGAAAGAGAATAGGCACTGATATCATCTCGGAAAGAATCCAGCTCTAAATATTACTTCATCCTCAACTGCAAGAATAAGAAACCCAAAGAAACTCTGGGATTCCTTAATAAGCTGTCCTCAGTGTTGAAGCTGAGCAAATCACAGCTACTGGTGAAAGATCGTACCATGAATAATGCAGGATTTGTGAAAAAGGTGCAGTCCACCATAGGAACCATAGTGAATTCATCTCCGAAGACAGTGAGTTTGGAAGCCATGGCTGTGACGGCACCTGACCGAGGAATCCTGGTGGATGAGGTCTGTCAGGCATGTCAATGTGCGAGCAAATATACTGAAAAAATCACTGCAGAAATAAGAGATGGGGCAAAATACAAAAGGGAAATGCTGAGCCTGCAAGGAGACCTATGGAAAAACTTGGCTAAAGTGGAGAAAAAGATGTGCCAAATGAAAAGGCAAGGGCTCATGGCCACTGAAAACTATAAATCTGAGCTGAAACAGAAATGGTTAGAGATACACGGACAGCAGAATCAGTGTGACCGTACTAATGGTTTGACTAAGTTTATCAATGGAATAGTACAGCTGAAGCCAGTGGAGAAACATTACTTTCTGAAATGGATGAAATTTAGCCTGGATAATATTGCGAGGGCGAATCTTTCTATAATGCGGGTGGACTATAAAGAGAAATGTGAAACTCCAGGAGTGGACCAAAAACAGCTGGAGGAATTAGATAAATTAATATCTGATAGTTCCTTGGGGGTGGAGCATTTCATGCGTGAGTTGGGGCAGTTCTATGAAGCTGAATGCTCAATGGTTAAAGAAGGGAAAATGGAAGAAAGCCAAAGACATTTCACCCATCTCCCATGCATAGCAGCTGACCTGATGCTGGAAGGGTTTCCTGTGGAGCTGATCGATGGAGATGCTTCCAACATCCCCATGAACTGGGTAGTAGAGGTTCTAACTCATCTCCATATCAGACTAGGGGATAGATCCAGAATGGTAGTTATAACAGTGCTGGGAGTGCAGAGCACTGGGAAATCCATCCTTCTCAACACCATGTTCGGCCTGCAGTTTGCAGTGAGTAGCGGTCGAAGTGCGCGAGGAGCCTTCACGACGCTCATTAAAGTTACAGAAGCTGTTCAGGAGCTGCTTGGCTGTGATTTCATCCTGATGATAGACACTGAAGGTCTGAAGGCCCCTGAACTAACAGCACTGGAAGACAGTTATCAATATGACAATGAGCTGGCCACCCTGGTGATTGGACTGAGTGACGTCACCATCGTTAACATGGCCATGGAGAATGCCACAGAAATGAAGGATGTTCTGCAAATTGTGGTCCATGCATTTCTCAGAACAGAGAACAGCCAAACTGCCAGTTTGTGCACCAGAACGTCAGTGATGTGTCTGCTCATGTTCAAAATATGAGGGACAGGAAACACCTCCTGGAGCAGCTGAATGAAATGACCAAAGCTGCAGCAAGGATGGAAAAGCAAAGCAGGGAAATGACATTTTCTGATATTATGGAGTATGACCCAGAAAAACACAATTGGTACATGCCTGGCTTGTGGCATGGAGTCCCTCCCATGGCTCCCGTAAACACTGGATACAGTGAGAGTGTGTGTCAGCTAAAGAAATACCTGTTTGAATTCATAGAGAACCGTTCACGGAAAAGAGCTGGAAAGGATATTCCTGATTTTATTGTATGGTTGAAGAGCCTGTGGAAGTCAGTGAAACATGAGAACTTCATCTTTAGCTTTAGAAACAGCCTTGTAGCTGAAGCCTATAACCTGCTGTCTGTGAAGTATTCTGAATGGGAATGGGGTTTTCGCAAGGAGATGTATCTCTGGATATCTGAAAAAGAAACTTTTATCCAGAATCAGCTGCCAGAGACACTAGAGGGTGATCTCTTTCACAGCTTAAAAATGGAAGCACAAGGGAAACTGCAGCAGGGAGAGCAGAAGCTCTTGAATAACATAGAACAGTATTTTAAAGGTGAAGCTCCAAATTTGAACCTGATAGAAAAGTACAGAGAAGATTTCAAAAGGAGCACGAATAGCCTCAAAAGAGAACTTGAAAACCAGTAACTGTGAGGAAGCAATTCGAATACGAAGAGGACAGCACAAGATAGACACTATCCAGTCTGGGTACAAGCAGAAAATTGAAGGGGAAGTTGCCAGACTCTTGGCTGAATGCCGAAACAGAGAAGATAAACTCGACCATGAGAAACTGAAAAAAGAATTTGAAACGATGTGGCGAGAAACCTTGTCAGAGTTAACGCTCTGTACTTTACAGAAATGTCAAGTTGTTCAAGATATGGATCTCCACCTGAGAAAGGATCTGAAGCACAGAGGGGGTGCTGTCAGACAGATACTGCAACATGCAAAAAGCCTGCTGCATTATAGAATGAAGTCTTTCACAATGAAGAAGGAGTACTTAAACCTAAAATGGACCAGAGCAGTTGTAGAATACTTCTCACAGGAATGTTACTGTAAAACTGAAGAGCTTGCTCTATCTTTAATGACTGAATGCAAGAAATACATTGAAGAAAAAGTTAAATCCAAAACAGACTATGACGAAACCTATTGTGGAGAACTGCTGCATATGGTTAATGAGAGGTTAAAAGAGGAGGAGATTGAGAAACTTCACACTACTCCTTTGTTTGAAGTTCACCTGAAGCGTCACTTTTTGGGGGAAGCGGCTTGGGCATGTCAGAAGATGCATGAAGATTTTATAAAAGACAACGATCCTCAGCAACGTCTGAAGAAGCTGAAACCTCATTATTTCTCCATATTTACTGATCTCTATTTGGAAAAGAATGAAAGCCAAACGAGGGTGAGGAATTTCTGTGATCAGTGTCTCAAACCTGCCCTGGTGGGTTATGTCAACAAAAGGCTCAGACTAGAAATAGTTGACAATTTTCTCAGCAGTGAACAGGCCCTTGAATACGCCAGCCGAAGCTTCTTTCAGTTCTTTTTGCTAAAGAAGCTGCTGGAAGAGATGAACTTTGACAACTATGTGAAATACATAAGTAACTATGAAGAGTTTGTCAAATCCTGAATACAGAGATGTCTGATAGACCACTATGGAGGGAAGGCAAGTTTGAGCGATTTGGAGAAGGGGATTCTATCCAGAACAATAAATAAAATCAAGGGAGTTCTGAAAAACTCCATAAATAAAAACAATAACACAGTTTCTGCCTTTTTAGATAGCTTTTGCAAAGAGCTGCAGAAGGACCTGGTCATTTCCAGCACTAGCTTAGTTGGAGTACAGTTTAAAAACACAGCAAAAATTGAGCAGCTTTCTGGTAACCTTGAAATCTTCCTTCTGGAGCTGGAACAACAAATCTTAACCCAGTTTAATCATTTGGAACTTGAGACCAAACTCTCCAGCCTGTCAGTGAAACCCCAGGATGAGATCTTCAAGCCAGTGTTTGGCTGTGGGAAGCAGTGTCCGTTCTGTGAAGCCCCCTATGAAGCAGGAGGCACTGGCCATAAAGAGCATTTTGTATAAGTCCATCGACCCAAAGGGTTAGGGAACTTCAGGGATTGTGATTCACAAAAGCTTGAGCATTCCATATGCTCTTCTGATGTGGTTTCCAATCGTGAATTCTGAACTGCAGCCGCAGATGGGAAATTTCATCCCAACAAAGATTACCGCCATTACTACCCAGACTGGCACATTCAGCCTGGTCCCAATATTGATGCTTCTGATTTCCGGAACTTTGTTTTCAAATCATTCAATGACCAGTTAGCTAGAACGTATGGTGCTAAAGCAGCAGAACTTCCAGGAGACTAGAAAAATATAACTAAAGAGCAGGTGCTGAAGAGCCGAAAGGAAGCGTTTTACATGAAATAATAGACATGCCAAGAGTCTCTTTAAATAGGATACACTTCAACAAAACAAAACCCTTAATTTTAAAAAATGGAATATGAACAAATCTGACAGCCTGTACTGTTTTTTAAAATTGAAAACTAAAAAAAAATCAATTGCAGGTCACATCTTCCAGTTAGTGCAAGGCTGCTGCACAGGGGCAGCCATACCAAAGCAAACTGATAGTCCATGTATCCCTGTGTCCTTGCTGAACCAGAATAACAGCCCATCTAGCCTGGTAACCCCACCTCTCTGCAGTACTGGATCAAACCAGTGATCCATCCTGTCTCTGACAGTGGCCATTACAAGATGTCTCAGTGGGAGGTGCAAGAAACCATCTAATGGAAATTGTATAGAAACATGTTTAGAGGAGAAGCTTCTTCCTAACATAACTATGTAAACCGAGTCCGAATCAGTTCTCCCATGACAGCTAGCTGGGAGCGGGAGAGACTTTAGGAGCAAATTGTATTTACATGAACTCACCTACTCTGCCTAGATATCCATCAGATATAGAGGTGTTGCTCAAAGTGATCAATATTGGCTTGTGTTGGGTTACAAATCACTTTAGTACTGAATGAAGGGGTAGTGAAATGTTGTTGTCAGTGTTGTTGCATTTATTGTATGAGTAAAGGGGAGCAGAACTGTGCTTAACCTGTCTCAAATGAAGGGTCACCCTCAGCTGAAAGGACTCATTAAGCCAGGTGCTGGAATGCCTGACTCCTGTGAAAGTAAGAGGGGTGAGGAGAGGTATCTCTGCCAGGAGGAGTGAACTCTCCCTAAGGGTCCCTGGTCTGGTTTAACCTGTTCCTCCCCACTGTTCAGAAGATAGGGCCTTTTGTTATTTTAAGTGCTCAAAAGAGCTGACAATTACTTGTGGCAGGACAGCATTTCTGCCCAGCCTAATAGCTGAAAGTCACTAAGGACTTGGCTACTCTTGTGAGTTAGAGTGCATTAAAGGAGCCCCGGGCACCCTAACTCACGACCCATCCACACTGGCAAGGCACGTAGAGCGCCTGGACTCTGCAGCGGGAGTGCCCCTGCTAATCCACCTCCACCAGAATCATAACGCTTGGTGCGTCTCGGCTGAAACGCCCCAGCATCAGTGTGAACGAGGTGTTGCATTACTGCGCTCTGATCGGCCTCCGGAAAGGTCCCCTAATCCACTTAAGTCAAGTGGCCACTCTTGTCATTGTTTGGAATCGGCTGTAGGAATGCGGATATGTCCTTTCAAAGCTCCGTTTCTGACAGCTGGCATGCTTATCTGCTCCGGGACAAAGCAAACCATTACTGTGGAATGCTGCTTGAGAGGCAGGAGGAGGGGAGTCTGCTGCTGTCTGAACTTACAAGACAGCATGCTGACATGCTCTCAGCCTCCCCAAAACCCACTCTCTCTCCCCCCACATACACACAACACACTCCCTGTCACACTCCACCCAACACCACGCCATTTGAAAAGCATATTGCAGCCACTTGCATGCTGGGATAGCTACCACAATGCACTGCTCTCTGTGGCCGTTGCAAGAGCTGCCGTTGTGCTGGCAGTGTGAACACAAAGCAGCGCTTTCCCTGCAGCGCTCTCTGAGGGGCACTGCAGCTCCTGGCGCTGTACATCTGACAGTGTAGACATAGCCTAAGTTACATCAGTGAAACTTTCTTTATTCAAGACAAGGGCAGATTCAGGACCTGAGTATTACATAGTAGGAAGTAATTACTTTAGAATAGGCTGTAAACACAGATAAATGATTGGCATGTATGTTGAGTGTTTAAACTGAGTCTCTCCCCCCCAAATAAGAATCTGTTGAAGACAATTAAACTGCTATATTTAGAGCATGACTGTCATTTACTCTCCCTATTGTGCATTAAGAAATTATTATTCTTGTTTTAATGTAATCACGCATAAGAAGCAACAGAAAACCATTTACAGTTAAACAAAATAAACTTGGGAACAGACTTTTTTGTGGTGGCTTATTTATTTTGAAATGTTGCCTTGAAACTTTTTGTTTTATTTAGCCCTGAGAGGAAGGATAGTGGGTGAGGTCAGCAAACATTTCAGGAGATGTGATGCTTCCAAAGTACAAACCCAAGATCCCAAGCAATACAGGACCCATTAACATTTAAATTAGCCCTTCTGAGAGGCCTGATGCTGATAAGAATGACTGACCTCATGAAAAATGGGCTTTGTTTTCTCATTGAAACAGTGAGAAAATTTCATGGAGCCCTGAGCTCTCACTTGGGGGGGGGGGGTGTGGAGACCCAATGCGGCACAAGTTAGTAACCGCTGTGGTGGGATAGGCAGGGCCAGATCTGGAGTCAATGGAGCAACCCCCAGGTGAAGCAGTTAAACCCCAACCCAAAGACTGGATTTTCCACAGTTACAAGAGAAATTAGATAACTATACACACACACACACACATACTGTGTGTGTATGTGTGTGTGTGTATTAGATAACTATACACACACACATACTTTATCTCTCAGCCCAGCTGCTCAGTGGATTTGCCCATGTCACCCGGTTTCAATTGTCCCTTTCCACATAGACTCATAGGACTGGAAGGGACCTTGAAAGATCATCAAATCCAGGGGTTCTCAACATTTTTCCTGTTGAGGCCCCTATAAAAACATCCCATAAAAACAACAGGGCCCGGCGGGGGGAAGCGTGGGTTCCAGACCAGGGGGACACACTTGGGCATAGGCATAGTTTTACTTCTATTTTTTTTTTGGTGGGGGGGGGGGTAAGGAAGGCCTGGCAGGGCTCATCCCAGCTCCACACAGCAGGGTCCAGGGAGGATGTGCCATCTCCACCCCCTGACTCACTCAGGAGGGCACCCAGCTTGTCTATGCTCTGGGGGGATGCAACCAAAAATATAACTGAAAGGGGGGACTCAGTTCAAAAAGTTTGAAAACCGCTCAGGTGCGGGCAGGAGGTTAGTTAGGGGCTGTGTGAAATGAGGGGAGTAGCTCAGGGTACAGGGAGGGGATAGCTAAGGGCTGTGTATGGGCAGGGGGTACCTCAGGGTGCGGGCAGGGGGTATCTATGCGCTGTATGCAGGCAGGGGGGCTTCCAGTGCAATGCCCAGCTTCAGGGGCAAGGCACTGGGACTCCCAGCTTCAGCCTCCCTGCTGCTCCTGGCTTGTGCGGGAGGGGAGGTTTGCCGGCTCAAGCACAGCGTTGCTCCTGGCTTGGAGGGGATGTGGGGACCCTGCCAGCTTCAGCCCCACCTAGCTTCTCGCTGCGCCACTCCTTGCTTGGGGGGGATGGGAAGGGCACCGTGGGCTTCAGCCCCGCGCTGCTCCTAACTAGGGCAGGGGGCCCACTGGCTTCAGACACGCACTGCTCCTGACTTAGGAGGAAGGGGGGGCCCCCAGGCTTCAGCACTGGGGCTCCAGGTTTCAGCCGTGGGGCTCCACGGCCCCCCGGAAAGGGCTCACTGACCCCCGGTTGAGAACCACTGATCTAATCCAGTCCCCTGCACTCATGACATGACTAAGCATTATCTAGATCATCCCGGACAGGTGTTTGTCTAACCTACTCTTAAAAATCTCCACTGATGGAGATTCCAGAACCCCTCAGGCAATTTATTTCAGTGTTTAACCACCCTGACAGGAAGTTAGCCATTGATAGCTACTCTCTGGGAATGGTTTTCCACCAGTTTTGCACGCATCTTATAGTAGCTCCATCTAAGTTGTCTTTCCCTAGTTTGTTTATGAGAAGGTCAGGTGAGACTGCATCAAAAGCCTTACTACCGTCAACATATACCACATCTACTGCTTCTCCCCATCCACAAGGCTCGTTACCCTGTCAAAGAAAGCTATCAGGTTGGTTTGACACGATTTGTTCTTGACAAATCCACGCTGACTATTACTTATCACCTTATTATCTTCCAGATGTTTGCAAATTTAGAGCTTAATTATTTGCTCCATTATCTTTCCAGGTACAGAAGTTAAGCTGACTGGTCTGTATTTCCCCAGGTTGTCCTTATTTCCCTTTTTATAGATGCCCATTTCCAGTCTTCTGGAATCTCTCCCGTTTTCCATGACTTTTCAAAGATAATCACTAATGGCTCAGATATCTCCTCAGTCAGCTTCTTGAGTATTCTCGGATTCATTTCATCAGGCCCTGGTGACCTGAAGACATCTAATTGGTCTAAATAATTTTTTACTTGTTCTTTTCCTATTTTATCCTCGGATCTCACCTCATTTTCACTGGCATTCAGTATGCTAGATGTCCAATTACCACTAACCCTCTTCTTGAACACTGAAACAAAGAAGTCATTAAGCACCTCTGCCACTTCCACATTTTCTGTTATTGTTTTTTCCCTCTTCATTGAGTAATGGGCCTACCCTGTCCTTGATCTTCCTCTTGCTTCTAATGTATTTTAGACCACTCCAGTAAAACAGGCCCCACTCCAGTAAAACAGGGGTTAAAAGCATCCCTGGAGAGGACTGTGGCTGGGCTAGGCTGATTCGGGAAGCAGCCACAGCTGTGGCCAGCTCAATCAGGGTCCAGCTGGCCCTGAAAAGAGGGCTTGGGGCCAGAAGTGAGAGGAGTGTCACTCTAGTCCTGGAGGGAGAAGGGCTAGCTGCCTGGGAGCAATGTATCTGATGTGGAGCAGTGCTGGGGAAGGGCAAAGGGAGCTGGGGAGCAGCAGCCTGGTAAATCCCCAGGCTGAGGCCCTGTTGAAGGACTAAGAAAGGTACTGGGGAGGCAGAGGGGCAGCCTGGGGATAGGCAAAGGCAGCAGGTCCTACCCCCTTGCCAATGATGAGTAGCCATTACAGACTCCAGTCTGCTCCAGTGAGCAGGGGCTAGATGATGACTGGCAGTAGCCACTGAGGCAAGGTGGGTTTAGAGGGTTGGGGGTTCCCCTGGGAGGGGAGACCCAGAGTGTGGGGGTACAGGTAGGGGGCAGCACCCCAAGGTAAAAGGGCACCGAGGTCCAGGAGGGATATGGGGACCCTAAGGCAGGCAAGACACCAGCCTGCAGAGGGGGCTCCCAGTGCTGAAGAGCTAACTTCCAAGATGACCAGCAGGAGGCGCTGTGCCGGTGAGCCTTCGCCTTGCTACAGGCACATAATAATGTCTCTGAAAAACTGCCAACTCTTGAACTGTTTTTCCCTGTAGACTTGCTACCCAGGGATCTTACCTACCAACTCCCTGAATTTTCTTAAGTCAGCCTTCTTGAAAGGCAGCACCTTGCACAGACACATTGAATGCTGCCTGACATTATCAAGCTCTTTTTGAAATTCCTCACAATCCACCCAAACAAAAGAATTCAGTGGCCCGGGCAAGTTTTCCTATCTCAAGTTTTTAGTCCATTATTCCAGGTCAATAATAAACACACAGAACACGACCAATCCTAGTGTTGCCACTCAGGGCCTCCCACTCTCCAGGTGATCATTAATTCCCACCTCTCCCCATCCAGTTCTTACACCTCACATATGGGCTCTGTCTCTCCGCTGCTCCCAGCACTGGGCTCTTCTCCCCTCCTGCTGCTGCACTGAGGCTCTCCGGCCTCCCTCCTTTGGGTGGCTCAGGTCTCCCTTCCCACAGTTCGGCCTGGGGGCAATGGGGCAACAGGTCTCCTGGGGCAGGGACGCTGCAGGGGCAAGGGTGACCAGATGTCCCGATATTCAGGGCTTTTTCTTGTATAGGTGCCTATTACCCCCCCCACACACTCTGTCCTGATTTTTGAAACTTGCTATCTGGGCACCCTAGCAGGGGCTGGGGCTGCAGTGCAAGCAGCCTCATCCTGTGAGTTCCCCACCCCAGGGCAGAGGGGCCCAGCTGGGCTGATTTGGGGGGGGCAGGGGGAAGCAGCAACAGTTTCTGTAATCTGACCTTTCCCACACCCTCCCCCCACAAATCTCCCCATGGGTCTTCTACTAACCCCCCCAAATCCTCTCTGCTCCCCTAAATCCGCCTCCTGACACCCTGCCTCGCCCTGCACCTGCTGCCCTTCAATCCCCCCGCAAAAGCCTTTTCCCCCTCCTGCCCCTCATGCCCCCTGAATTGCCACCTGCCGCCTCCTGCTTCCATCTCCTTCGCTTGCCCTTTGAACGGCACCCGCCCCATTCTGCTCCCTGCCCTGAAGCAAACAACCCCCCGCCCTTTGCTTGATAACACCCCTCCCCTGCTCCAACCTCTGTGCCCCCAGCCCCAAACCGCATGGGGCTGGGAGGAGGAGAAAGTCCTTGCTGGCTAATAAAGTCAGTTTGTGCCCCACAGCCCTGCCTTGGGGAGGGAGGGGGTCAGCCTGAACTTCTCCCCCTCCCCAACACTGACCCCTGTAAACTGCCCCTGAACTTCCCCCCCTCAACAATCCCCTCAACTCTGCCCCCCAAATCTACCCCATGCCTGGACTCTGCCCCTCCCCCATCCTGGCCCCCTCCTCAGTCCCCCTAATGAGCCCGTATGAACCCCCAACCCCGTCTGCTCCCCTGAACCCACCTCCTGACCCCTGCAGCCCCTCCTGCACCGCAGCCCCCCTGAATTGTCCCCTCCCTTCCCTAGTGACCCCCAGCTCCACAGGGTGACTCTGCTGTGTCGGTTTAACTGTCACCCCAGGACATGCCAAGCTCCCCTCCCCCGTTACAGCCACCTGGGCCCTCATTAGCCTCGGGGGTAGGAGCTAATTTGCACAGAGGATAATGGAGCAGCCAATCGGGGGCTGGCCTGGGTGCCGGGGGGGGGCTATAAAGGGCTCCTCAGGGCTTGCAGACCCCTGGGCATGGCTGTGGCTGTGCTGGGAGCCCGGGCTGCAGGGTCAAGCAGGGGAAGCGGGAGGCTCTGGTGCTGGTGCTGGTGCTGCGCAGGGTGGGGCAAGAGCTGGGTACAAGAGGCCCCAGTCACTGCAGCTCCCCCTCTGTGGGGCTCCAGGGGAGAGGTCTGGAGCATTTGTCACACGCTTGGGATCCCCCCTTTAAGGGAGGACAAACTGGGCTTCATTCATACCCCAGTCTCAGTCATAATGCTGGGGTAACAGTGGGGGCCCCTTTCATAAAACACCTCATTATTTTTAGCTCTTTGTTTCATGGGTTGCAAGCCTCCCACATTCTCATTCAGTGAAAGAGAGCCGTCCCCTCCTGCTGCCATTGACCCCCGTCCCTCTGACTGCTACCGACATGGCCTGGCCTGGGAATGTGAAGGAAGCTCTCCGAACTGAGAGGAGACACGCACAGAAACATACAGTCCTCTGTATTGGAGAGCGAGAGGCTGGAGAGACACAGACACACCCTCAGTTCACTGAGCTCTCATGTTAATAACAGTTTGAAGAACATCCATCCAGTCTAGAAGAAAGGTTTGCACTCTCCGAGCAGCTCAGCACAGGGGATGGGGGCGCTGGGGCAGTAAAAAGGCTCCAGGGAGCCCTGAACCTCGGTGGCTCCTGCTGGGGTGCCCAGGCACAATGGGGCACAGCTCGGTAACTGCTGGGATGGGAGAGGCTGTAACAGCACTGAGGGAAGCTGAATGCAGGGGGATTTCTAGTTAAAAGGGAAGTTAGAGTTATTACAGTAAATGTGTAGGGAGAAACAAAAGGAGGACTTGTGGCACCTTAGAGACTAACCAATTTATTTGAGCATGAGCTTTCGTGAGCTACAGCTCACTTCATCGGATGCATACCGTGGAAACTGCAGCAGACATTATATACACACAGAGATCATGAAACAATACCTCCTCCCACCCCACTGTCCTGCTGGTAATAGCTTATCTAAAGTGATCATCAAGTTGGGCCATTTCCAGCACAAATCCAGGTTTTCTCACCCTCCACCCCCCAACACACAAACTCACTCTCCTGCTGGCAATAGCCCATCCAAAGTGACCACTCTCCCTACAATGTGCATGATAATCGAGGTGGGCCATTTCCAGCACAAATCCAGGTTTTCTCACCCCCCCCCCACCCCCATACACACACAAACTCACTCTCCTGCTGGTAATAGCTCATCCAAAGTGACCACTCTCCCTACAATGTGCAGGGTAATCAAGGTGGGCCATGTCCAGCACAAATCCAGGCTTTCTCACCCCCCCCTTTTTTGTTTTCCCGGGGACACACACACACACACAAACTCACTCTCCTGCTGGCAATAGCTCATCCAAACTGACCGCTCTCCAAGTTTAAATCCAAGTTTAACCAGAACGTCGGGGGGGTGGGTAGGAAAAAACAAGGGGAAATAGGCTACCTTGCATAATGACTTAGCCACTCCCAGTCTCTATTTATTCTTGTGACACCCCCCCCCAGGGCCACAGACCCCCCCAGTTGAGAACCACTGTGGTAGAATAGATCCCTGTCAGCCGAAAGAGCTGAGGCTTTGTCTTCACTGTAGAGTTAACTTGAGTTTTCTACACTCAGTTACTGGGCTTGAGTCAGCCTCTCTCACATGAGAAGAGCCACTCTGTGAATAAACAAAGGTCCTGCTGTGTCCAGACTGGCACTGCACTCACTCAGGTGGGGCACTGAGACTTTTAGGAGCTCATCCCAAGGCTCTTTGCACAGCAGTGAGCTGAGCCACTCTATGGATTCTTTCCCAGTGGATGGTGGGAGAACTTGTCTGTCCTTTCTTGGGACACAGGGGGAAGAGTGGGAAAACATTGGAGAATTAGAAGCACTCAAGTGCAGCTAGCTTGCATCCATAGTACAGAAAGATCATGTTAGCTGGTGAGTTGTGCTAACTTAGGCTTTAGCCTGTGCCCCGAGGGGCCAGCCACTTGAGTTATTAGCAGCACATCTTAAGGGTTTTTCTGTGTGGACAGGAGTCGAGTTAGGGCAACGCATAAGGTGTAGCTCGAGTTAACTCGGCATCTCCTTTTGAATCTGAGCAATATTATCTGCAGAATACAATGAAAATACTTCACACTCACAAGCCCCATTCACACCTGGCAGTGCCAATCTCTTCTAACCATGTTCACTGCCACTACAGAACAAAGGGCGATAAGAGGACATTGTCTTGGGGAAGGTCTGTCTCCTCCGGCTCTCTGGTTTGTTGAAAGTCTGATTACAACTCGGGATTTATGCCACCTTTCTCCCACAGCTTTGGGGCTCGCAGAGTCTGTGATTCCTGATTTAATACCTCCATCAAGATAAACAGAAGAGAAATAAGTTATTTAATGACTAATTCTCTTCAGTCACATCCTGTTTTGTATGTGTTTGTTTTATTCAATACACTGCACCTGCTGCCAGGGCCGGCCCACAACATTTTGGCACCTCAGGCATTAGGGTGACCAGATGTCCCAACTTGATAGGGCCAGTGCCAACTTTGGGGTCTTTTTCTTATATGGGCTCCTATTACCCCCCACCCCCTCTCCTGATTTTTCACATTTGCTGTCTGGTCACCCTATCAGGCGGGGAGCTCAAATGACACCCCCATGCCCCCTTGCTTGGGCCAAAGCTTTGAAAGGTCTCAATTCTGCCTTCTTTCTGTTCTACTCCGCCCATGGTACTGCTCTGCTACCTACCCCAATAAAGGAGAACTAACAACTTTAAATGCCTTGTTCAAAAATTCTCAGTACACTTTACTACGCAGACAAGAAAAGTTACATTTGCTGTTCAGGCATTTGAAAGTTAACACTGGCATTTTGATGTTTGAATAATCAAAGTGGTGCTTCCGTGCCTTCTTGGTTGCAGAGATTTGAACTGCTTCTGCTTTCTGAAGGTCCACAGTCTGGGCCAACTCATACTCTATTGAGATGGTTGCAAGGCCGACTAGCCTCTCCTGGGTCATTGTGGAGCGTAGATGTGTTTTTACTAATTTCAGCTTGGAGAAGCTGTGTTCTCCACTGGCAGCTGTTACAGGAAGTGTTAGAAGTATGCACAGAGCAACAAAATAATTTGGAAAGAGGGTGGTCATCTTATTTGTGCACGTATATTACAGAACAGCCTTTGGAGTTGATCCTGTTGAATGTATCTGAAAAGGGTTTTCAGTTCATCACCTATATCACTTGCATTAATATCGCACATGTCGTCATGTGTCAACATGGTCTCTAGTGCACTGCATTGCTGGTTTAGGTCTTCTTCAGGTACAGTGAGGAGTTTGGGAACATCCTACAACATCCCAAATATGCTGCTGTGATCCTTGAGCTGCATGAAACGTTCTGCAACTGATTGTATCGCACAGTCTAGCACCCGGTTAAAGAATTCAGCTTTGAATTGTTGTTTGGGGTCTCTTATGAGATTCTCCCGTGCCTCATATACAAAATGTTGTCTTCTTCGGTGACTCTTGTATTCTTGAATGGGTGGGGAAATAGCTTCAGTGTGAAGCTCCTCTACCCATTTCTGCGCACTCTTCAGAACGTTTTGAAATCCCTCATCTGGCCGGAAGGAGTGTAGGTGGCGGCAGCGGCAGAGGAGCCAGCCAACAGAGCCGGAGACAGGGGAGGTTGAGGGGAAGTTCTGCTGAAGGAGAAGGACTGAGGTGAGAAGGCAAAGACAGACACAGAGGCAGCAGTGGTGGTGACCCAAGCGGTGGAGGACACAATGAAAACCTCATGTTTTCTTCCACACTATGGATAGAGCCCTCTTTAATGTTTTTAATGAAGTAAATACTCATGGGAACTGTGCGCTCATGGGAGACTTTAACTTCCCAGATATAGACTGGAGGACAAGTGCTAGTAATAAGAATAGGGCTCAGATTTTAATAGATGTGATAGCTGATGAATTCCTTCATCAAGTAGTTGCTGAACCAACAACTGGGGATGTCATTTTAGATTTGGTTTTGATAAGTTGTGAGAACCTCCTAGAAGAAATGGTTGTAGGGGACACCCTTGGTTCCAGTGATCATGAGCTAATTCACCTTAACCTGAAGGGAAGGATAACAAAAAATAGATCTGTGAGTAGGGTTTTTGATTTCAAAAGGGCTAACTTTAAAAAAATTAAGGACATTAGTTAGGGAAGTGGATTGGACTGAAGAACTTATGGATCTAAAGGCAGAGGAGGCCTGGGATTCCTGCAAGTCAAAGTTGCAGAAGGTGTCAGAAGCCTGCATCCCAAGAAAGGGGAAAAAATTCATAGGCAGGACTTGTAGACCAAGTTGCATGAGCAAGCATCTCAGAGAGGTGATTAAGACAAATCAGAAAGTATACAGGGAGTGGAAGATGGGAGGGATCAGCAAGGAAAGCTACCTTATTGAGGTTAGAACATGTCGGGATAAAGTGAGAAAGGCTACAAGCCATGTAGAGTTGGAGCTTGCAAAGGGAATTAAAACAAATAGTAAAAGGTTCTATAGCCATATAAATAAGAAGAAAACAAAGAAAGAAGAAGTGGGACAGTTAAACACTGAGGACTGAGTGGAAGTTAAGGATAATCATAGAATAATAGAATCATAGAATATCTAGGCATGGCCCAATGTCTAAACAAATACTTTGCCTTTGTCTTTAATGAGGCTAATGAGGATCTTAGGGTAATGGTAGCATGACAAATGGGAATGAGGCTATGGAGGTAGAGATTACCATATCCGAGGTAGAAGCCAAACTTGTACAGCTGAATGGGACTAAATGGGGGGCCCAGATAATCTTCATCCAAGAATATTAAAGGAATTGGCACATGAAATTGCAAGTCCATTAGCAAGAATTTTTAATGAATTTGTAAACGCAGGGGTTGTACCACCTGACTGGAGAATTGCTAACATAGTTCCTATTTTTAAGAAAGGAAAACAAGTGATCCGGGTAACTACAGGCCTGTTAGTTTGACATCTGTAGTATGGAAAAAATTTTGAAGGAGAAAGTAGTTAAGGACATTGAGGTCAATGGTAAATGGGACAAAATACAACATGGTTTTACAAAAGGTAGATCGTGCCAGACCAACCTGATCGCCTTCCTTGAGACAGTAACAGATTTTTTAGACAAAGGAAACACAGTGGATCTAATTTAGCTAGATTTCAGTAAGGCGTTTGTTATGGTGCCAGATGGGGAATCATTAGTTCAAGAATACTAATTATTACAGAGGGTCCTACTGAAAGGTGAACTGTCAGGCTGGAGGGAGGTTACCAGTGGAGTTCCACAGGGATCGGTTTTGGGACCAATCTTATTTAGTCTTTTTATTACTGACCTCGGCACAAAAAGTGTGTGTAGACTAATAATGTTTGTGTATGACACAAAGCTGGGAGGTATTGCCAATTCAGAGAAGGACCGGGATATCATACAGGAGGACCTGAATGACCTTGTAAACTGGAGTAATAGTCACAAGATGAAAATTAATAGTGAGAAGTGTAAGGTCATGCATTTAGGGATTAATAACAAAAATTTTAGTTATAAGCTGGAGATGCATCAATTGGAAGTAACAGAGGAGGAGAAGGACCTTGGAGGATTGGTTGACGGCAGGATGACTATGGGCCACCAATGTGATATGGCCGTGAAGAAAGCTAATGCGGTTTTGGCATGCATCAGGCGAGGTATTTCCAGTAGAGATAAGGAGGTGTTAGTACCGTTCTACAAGGCACTGGTGAGACCTCATCTGGAAGGCTGTGTGCAGTTCTGATCTCCCATGTTTAAGAAGGATACAGGAACAGGTACAGAGAAGAGCTACTAGGATGATCTGAGAAATGGAAAACCTGTCTTATGAAAGGAGACTCAAGGAGCTTGGCTGCTTTAGCCTAACCAAAAGAAGGCTGAGGGAACATTTGATTGCTCTCTGTAAATACATCGGTGGGATAAATACCATGGAGGGAGAGGAATTCTTTAAGCTCAGTACCAATGTGGACACAAGAACAAATGGATACTGTGGAAGAAGACAAGTTCTTACTTTTAGTTTGCATGCAACAAGTTAGAGACGGTTTTATTTTTAGGCAATTGCAAGAAGGAAGACAGCCGTTTGGACAGGGTGTCTGTTTTTATGCAAATTTTTAAAGTATAAACAATGTAAAGCAAGTATTTATACCTTTTTATTACATAAAGCTCTGCTTTGTCTATACATTTTTTATATTTTATTTGTTTTTAACATGTTTTTGCTACAATTACATTTTATTGTTCTTTTAAGGCAAGGTTTTTGCTTTGCAATTTTTGTACGCTTACACCAGTTTTGACTTTAGAAGTTTTGAGTTCTTAGGGGTTAGAGTTAGCCTGACTTTTATTTTTAAACTTTTATTTTTATTAGACCTTGTATTTTTGATATTAGATTAAAAGGATCGGCCCCATAACTTTTGGTTGGATGTAACTATAATGCATAATTAGTATGAACATGAAAAGTAGTTTTGTTATTCTGTTTTTTATAACAACAATAACATTTTTAAATTAAACAAAAACAATACACACATTAATGTGTTTAGTGTAATAATATGCTGGAGTTATTTTGTAGCCTTAGTTACATAGCACAATATATTATAATTAGTCCATAAGATAAATGCTTTATAGATGGTATGAAAGGCAAAGTTTTTTAATTTGATATATATTTTGAAGCACATAGATTTGGCCTTGTAATTTAGAGATTTTTTGAACCTTTGGTAGGAGTGAGTGTAGGTTTTGGAATTGGTCGGGTATTAAGGTGGTTTAATGAAAGGGTATTTGAAGCCTAAGATTTAATTATAGGATTTTATTTGCAGGCCAATAGATAAGGATTTTTTGCAGCAATGGTGAAATTAAAATGTATGTTTTGCAAATGGTGACCTTAACGTTTACACAGCTGTAACTAGCTTGGAAGAGCAGGTGTTTTGTTAGGGTCGGTTTTTGTTTTCTACTTTTTTAACAAACGCTGTTAGAAACAGTGACAAATTTTTTTTTGGCTTTAGCTTTTGTATGCACTGAGGCTGTGGGGGCTTTAAAGGCCAAAAATGTTTGTTGTTTTTTTATTTTTATGTAAACATTGGGTGTTATTTTTGGAGCACTGACAACAAATTGGGGGGAATTAATTTTTTTAATATTACCGTGAATTGTTTCATGTTGAATGCATTGTTTTTACGGACCCGGCAGGATTTGGTATGTGGGAGCCCACACCCCTTTCACCGGCCCGTAGGCTTGGCAGGAGCACTGCGAGTGCCTGCAACTTTACCCTGAAAACGTTTAAGTTTGTTTTTACGGCCACAGATCAGATGGCACTTTGGAAGCACTAGTAAGGGCAGTGGGCCAGGCCTGGTGCTTAAGGTCACTGTGAATGGCCGTTAGCTGGTTATTAAAGAAATTTGGAACATGCCAGATTTTACTGCAATTTTTTTTGCCTTAGTGATATTTAAAACCATTTTTATTAACAGCTTTTGGGTTATTAACCTAAGGGCAGAGATAACATGTAATTTACCCATTTCAGCTTGGGTTAACTGTGCTTCAGTCATAAGACGAGTGGCCTTTTTTAGCTGCCTGATTTTTTATTATGTTGTTGGCTTTTATAAATGTTTTCAATTGCTGCTGCACTATTGGCCCCACTTGACAGGTGTTTGACCAAATATTTTTTTAGAGGAGACACGGGCGCTTTGCTCTGCTCACCGAATTGCAGCTTTTTTGGAGCAGCTGGGATAGATATACGTGACCTGAAAGCTAAATAGGGGAAGAGTAAATTTTATAGTTTTTAATATAGCATTAATTACTATTACTTTAACACATTTCTTTTAGTAAAGTACCATATCACATTTGTTGTTTATATAATTTAAAATACTTTTAAGAAGCATTGACATGAATAGCATAGGAGGGGTATTTTGCAATATGGTACAGATTAGGTTATTAATTACTGGGACTATTTTAGTACAGGTAAATTTTTGGTGGCAGAACACACCCTTTTTTAAATATGAATTTGATTATTTACTAATTGGGCAACCAAAACCAATAAGGACCTTTTTTATGACATATTATAGACCCCTAAGATGGCTTTTATATTAACCCCGCTATAAAATCCACTAATTTTAATTTTAGATTTTTGAGGCTTATTTGTAGTGATATTGTATACTTTTCTTTTTATGGACTAGTTTGTTTTTTATTTAATTGTTTTCTTAGATAGGATATTTTGAACCTTAAACCTAATTTTTTAAACAATATTTAATTACATTATTAAAATGTGAAGGCCTTGGCCATTGGGTTTTATTAGAATATCTGGTGTTGTTTGTATTTGGATGTGTTACGGGGGTAGAAGTATCATGGAGGGAATGGCGGGGGCAGTGGCAACAAGGCACCTTTGGTATTTGTTATTTGAAAGCGAAGTAGGGAGGGCAATACATGCTGAAGGTACTTATTGAAAAACACAGGGCGCAGCCTTGGAATAAACCCCCAAACCCAATTAATACCACACTATTAAGCATGGATTTTACAAGGGTTTTTTTTGCCAGTGTATAACGCTACGCCTTGTTTACCAGGGCCAGTTTTTAATGTTCTTTGTAGTTAGGAATTTTTGGACTTTGGCGGTTTTAGCAGAGTGAGCAGCTTTGTTTGTTTGTTTGTTTTGGAGTAATTGTGGTTTAGTACTGTGGAAGAAAATATATTAGTTTGAATGCAACAAGCCAAAAAGAGTTTATTTTTAAGCAATTGCAAGGGAAGAAATACAATGGATGAAGAATACCTTTGCCTTAGTAGTTTTTTAAAGTATAAACAATATAAAGCAGTATTTATACCCTTTGATTATATAGACGGTGTCCTTGTTTATACTTTTTTGATATTTTATTTGTTTTTAAAATTTTTTGCTAACAATTACATTTTATTTTTATTTTAAGGCAAGGTTAAACAGCTTTGCTTGCAGTTTTTTATACGCTTTACCAGGTCTGCCTTTACAAATTTTGCGTTATTATGGTTCTGCGTTAGCCTGACTGTTGCTTTGTTTTTAAATCAACTGAGAGGCCGACATTTAATGTTTTTTAATTTTGTTTTTACACTCCCCCCCCCCCAGCCTTTTCTGCATTTTTAGCACAACTACCATTTTAAATTTTTTATTTTTATTAGATTTTGTATTTTTGATTTTAGATTAAATGGTTAGCCTTATCAACTGTGACTGGATATAACAACAAAGCATACTGTTTGAACATGAAAGGTATTTTTCTTATTAAATTTTTTACAACAATATTTTTTAAACTCATGAAAACAGTATAAACATTACTGTTTTTATTGTAACAATCTGCTGGGGTTGATTTATAGCCTTAGTTACATAACACATTACATTATGATAGACACTTTATAAACTGTGGAATGCATGGTTTTTAATTGAATATATAATTTGAAGTATGATATAATATACTTTGAAGTACATAAATATATATGTACATCAATGAAGTACATAAATACAATATAACTTGAAGTACATAAATTTGACCTTGTAATTTAGAGATTTTTTGAACCTTTGGTAGGAGTGAGTGTAGGTTTTGGAATTGGTTTGGTATGAAGGTAGTTTAATTCAAAGGTATTTGAAACCTAAGATTTAATTGTAGGACTTTATTTGTAGGCCAATAATGGAATTGTTGGCAGCAGTGATGAGATTAAAATGTATATTTTACAAAGTGGTGGCCTCAACATTGACATGGCTGTTACTAACTTTGAAATTAGGTGTTTTGTTCGGGTCGTTTTCTGTTTGCTACCTTTTTAACAACCATTGTTATAAACAGTGACGACTTTTTTGGGCTTTAGCTTTTGTACGCACTGAAGCTGTGGGGGCTTTAAAGGCCAAAGTGTTTATTAATTTTTTATTTTTATTTAAACATTAGGTGTTATTTTCGGAGCACTGACAACAAATTGGCTAGGCATACAAGGTGGTTTAATTTTCTAAATATTACGGTGAATTATTTAACTTTACCTGCATTTTTTTTATGGACCTGGCATGATTTGGTATGTGGGAGCCCACACCCCTTTAACCGGCCCGTAGGCTTGGAAGGAGCACTGAGAGTGCCTGAAACTTTACCCTGAAAACATTTAAGTTTGTTTTTACGGGCACAGATCAGATGGCACTTTTGAAGCACTAGTAAGGGCAGTGGACCAAGCCTGATGCTTAAGGTTACTTTGAATGGCCGTTAGCTGGTTATCTGGGAAATGCTGCATGTTTGAACATGCCATTTTTACTGCATTTTTTTTTTTTTTTGGCCTTTGTGATATTTAATACCATTTTTGTTAACCGCTTTTGGGTCCTTGAACTAAGGGTGGAGATAACATGTAATTTACCAACTTTAGCCTGTACCTGGGTTAACTGTCCTTTAGTAATAAGACCAGTGGCCTTTTTTAGCTGTTTTAATTTTTTATTATGCTGTTGGCCTTGAAATGTTTTAAATTGCTGCTGCACTCCTGGCACCATTTTATAGGTGTTTTACCAGATTTCCTTTTTCTAGAGGAGACCCAGGGCCTTTGTTGTGCCAACAGAACAGCAGCCCCCTTGGAGCAGTTTGGATATATAAAATTGACGTGAAACGAGATAGGGCCAAGCAAATTTTACAATTTTTAATGTAACATTAATTATTGTTAATTAGTATTTTAAAACTTTTTTTTTAATAAATACGGTACCACATTTGTTTAAAATTTTTTATGTACCTTTAAGAAGCATTGACATGAATAGCATAGGAAGGGGTATATTGCAATACGGTACAGAGTAGGTTATTAATTACTGGGACTGTTTTAGTACAGGTAATTTTTTGGTGGCAGAACACACCTTTTTTAAATATGAATTTGATTATTTATTAATTGGGTCACCAAAAACAATAAGGACCCATTTTTTATATATATATACTACAGACCCCCTGGAATGGCCATTATATTAACCCCATTATAAAACCCACTAATTTACATTTTAGATTTTTTAGGCTTATTTGTAGTCATGTGATATACCTTTACTTTTTCTGACTGGTTTGTATTACTTCATTGTTTGCTTATATGGGATATTTTGAACGTTAAAAATATTTTAAAACAATATTTAAATAAATTACTAAAGTGGGAAGGCCTTGGCTATTGGGTGTTATTAGACTATATTGTATTGTCTGTACTTGGATGTGTTACGGGGGGAAAGTATAGTGGAGAAAATGGCGGGGGCAGTGGCAACAAGGCGTTTCTGGTATTTGTTATTTAACAGCCAATCAGAAAGGACAATACATGCTGAAGATACTTATTTAAAAAACATAGGGCGCAGCCTGTGGAATAAAGCCCCACATTTAATTAATATCACTTTGTTAAGGATGGGTTTTACAAGGCTTTTTTGGCCAGTATATAATTTTTTGTTTTTTTACCAGGGTTAGTTTTTAATATTTTTTGTGGTTAGGAATTTTTGGACGTTGGTAGTTTTAGCAGAGAGAGCGGGTTTTTTTTGTTTGAAGCAGTTGTGGTTTAGTACCATGTAGGGGAGAAGTGACCAGCACGTTACCCTGCACTGGTTCGGGTTTTTTTAGCAGATGCTGGCTGTGTGGTAATTTCATTACTGGACAAGTGAGTGGTTACTAGCACTTCAGTTTGTTTGTTTGTTTGTTTGTTTGTTTTGCTGTCCAGAAGGAGGAAAAGCAATACCAGAAGGAGGGATCGGCTGATTAGTAGTTGAAGTGGAGTTATTTTGAGGCCGAGGGGCTTTTTTTGCAGAAAGAAGCATGGGTTCAGGCAGTGAGCTCTTGGCACTTTACAGCAGTGTTGGTAGTTAGCAGGACTTGCTAAGGGCCTTTTTAGCGTGGGGCCAGAGCAGTTTTGTGTTGATGGACCTGTACGTAGAGCCAGTTACCTGTTTTTTAACCAATGGCAGGTTGGTTGAGGTTTCTTGGAGCGGGACTTGTCTTACCTGTGAATACAGAGACCTAACACATTTTATTAATGCCTGGCAGTGTTCTGCAAATTTTACGGCTGCTTGGACCCATTTTAAGCCCCTGTTTTTTTCTTGGGGCAGTTAGGTTTTAATAAAACCCGTTATGTATTTTTAGCTCATTTGACTAAAATGTTTATGGCCAAATGATTTTAATTAAATCATTTTTTTGCCTGGATTTATTTGCAGACCTTTTTTTGGAAAAGGGCCCCCCTTTTTTTTTTTTTTCGACTGGCTGCAAAGAAACCAAGAATTTCTTTTTTTTCCCAGCATTTTGTAAAATTTAACTACTTAATTTTTTTATCAATTATAGAGTTAACTTTAGTTTTTTAAAATTACTCATTTTTTAAAATGACACTTAAAATAGTAAAATCTAAGTTAATTAATTGTTTTAGGGATTTAAATTTTTGATGCTTTTAATTAGCTATGCTTTTAAAGTTTTTAACTTTTAAAAAAAAATGTTGTGTTGCTTGCTTGGGCCCGATTTTGCTTTTTTTGCGGAACCGTTCCTTTTTATGGGTACAAGCCTTGTTTTATTACCACTTTAGCAAGGAGGGTGGGGTTTTTAACTAGCCCGCACCCCTTTGGGTTATTTGTTTGGAAACATTTTTATTTCCAAGGGCTACCCGGGTGGTGGCGTGTGAGGCTGGCCACCTGGGCAGAATGCATGGCCAATTGGCGTTCTCACTGTTTCATGCTTTTTATGGCAGACACACAGCCATTGTGGTATATGCTGAGCACACATGGTTACATTTTCACATGTTCCTGAAGGGCTGGTACTAGCTTAGCCAGGGCTTCAGGCATGTGCGTTCCGCTTTTTTTGACTGGAAGTTTTGTTTTAAGGCTTGCAACTTGTTTTGGGCGGAGGTTTGAGTTGCTGCTTGGATAGTGATTTATGCTTTTAGTTGCTTCATTTTTTTGAGCTGTTGGGTATACATATTTTTTTAATTTTTTTTTTATTGCTTAGTTTTGCTATGACTTGGGGTAGACCCACCTGCACCCTTTGTTTGCAGCCCGGGGTGGAGAGCGGAATGCTAAACCGTTTGTTTTTTTTGTTTTTTTTTGGTTTTTAGGCATACTATAATGGAGAGTGGGGCTTATTTTTAATTATGCAATTTTTAACCTATAATACCAACAGTGCCAAACAAAGCAAACGTAAAATAACAAGGATAAAACAGATAGATGGTGTGCACTGTTCAGGGCTTTTTCCCTTTGCAATTTTTTCTTAAACTGTCTCAGATTTTTGTTACCAATTTGCCTGTGCCTTAGTTAATTAGGCTAAGACCACAGGATCGCAGGGGCGGAGATGAAGAGCACACACCATGTGACTGAATTTTAAATCTTTATTAATAAACTAACGCAGTGGTGAGTGTAGGAACTGCTTTTACGTTACTTAAAGGAAGAAAAAATGTTAATACTTAAACCTTGACCCACTTTTATACATGTACACACGCTGCCCGGGCTAGCCAGCCCTGGGGGTAGGAGAGACAGATAGAGAGAGAGAGGTGGATGGTAGGTTGTTTTGTGTATAGATTGTTTAGAGGTACGCTGCAAAATTTTGTAACTTGCTTTTCCTTTTGGGAGGGATTTTTATGCCCTGGGTTTTTTGGGGCGTTCCTTTTAGGGATCTTTGCTTGGTATTTTAGTTTAGGCCGGCTGTTTGTGGCCTTTTTAGCATTTTCAAACCATTCTGGCTTTAGGGTTGCAAAGGCAGACGGTTGGGTTTTACCGGGCAGCCAATCTTTGCAAATGTAATTTTAGTTTTGCAACTTATTTGCTTTTTGTTTTATGTGTGTTTATATTTTTTTTACAGCCAGCTGGGTGTGAAAGCAGTTTTATTTTCTACTTGGCTTGGTCTCTGTTTTTTGATTTTTGAATGCAGGGCAGCTTTTTTTATTTTTAGGCCAAACTGACTGTTAAATTAACCCTCCCCCCCCTTTATTTTTTTTTTCATTTAGCTTTAACTAATTGGGGATATGAAAGAGCTGAGAGGGTTAACAATATAGTTTGGGTAGGGAGGCATTTGGTTGCATTACATTTAGTTTTTAAATTTTGTACTTGAGTTTTTAATTTGGGGAGGGAGTTTTTTGGCTTTTGCACTTGAGACTTATGGAGGTTTTTGTAGCTTTTTTTTTGACGTGTATGATTTTATTTAAATTGAAGGTACCTTTTAGTGGGAATTGTTTAGAGGGATTATTATGTAAAAATTTTAATTACACAAGGGAGTATTGTGTTCACTTAGCGGCTTATAAAATAGTTTCCCCAGTTTATTTTGTTTGCTGTGTTAGCTGCTTAAAAGCTAAAAAGAATTTTACATACTTTAGGGAAAGGGTTTGCGGGGTAGCAGCTTATAAGTAGAAAAGGCTTTTACTTTTTTGCACTGTTTGCTGGGTCATGAGGTTTGGCTGACCCCTCCCCCCCTTATGTTTAGAACTTTTTTACTTAGAGAGTGAGGGCCCTGGTGTGCCTGAAGTTAGCTTAAGTCCCAGACCTCGATAACGGCACTTACTTTTTACACATTTATTAGTTACTTTTATTTTATTTACTTTTATCTTTAGATGCATTTTTTTAATCTATAACCTGAATGTTTTATGTTTGGACGTAATACACCGTTATTGAGGCAGCAAAAATTTTTAGCTTGGATTAGGTTTGACCTCAACCTCATATTGGGGGAGTGGAAAAAAGTTTTTCAGCACCACTTTGCATTTGGCCTTGTTGCATAAAAAATAAGTTTGCATGGCGTGAGCCCAAAGGGACAGACAGTCCCATGGTTAGGATTTTTTTTTTTTTTGATACCCCAGTATCGATTTTTATAGGTTTTTTTTTACCTTTTGTTTGGTGCTTTGGGCTTTGAAGGGGAAAGGTTTGTAGTAGTTGCTGCTGTTTTAGCCGGGCCTCGTTATCCGAGTCACGGCACCAAATTGTGGAAGAAAACAAGTTCTTACTTTTAGTTTGGATGCAACAAGTTAGAGACAGTTTTATTTTTAGGCAATTGCAAGAAGGAAGACGTCCGTTTGGACAGAGTGTCCTTACGCAAATTTTTAAAGTCTAAAAAATGTAAAGCAAGTATTTATAGCTTTTTATTATTTATGTAATAATAAAGCTTTGTTTTGTTTATACTTTTTTATATTTGATTTGTAGCAAAAAATGTTAAACAATTACATTTTATTGTTATTGTAAGGCAAGGTTAAAACCAGCTTTGCTTTGCAATTTTTATACGCTTACCAGTTTTGCCTTTACAAGTTTTGCATTAGAGTTAGCCTGACTTTTGCTTTCTTTTCAACAGAACTAAGATGGCTGCACTTAAATCCCTTTTTGTTACTTCCACAGGAAGTTTAGACTTGAAATTAGATAAAGGTTTCTAACCATCAGAGGAGTGAAGTTCTGGAACAGCCTTCCAAGGGAAGCAGTGGGAGCAAAAGACCTAGCTGGTTTCAAGATTAAGCTTGATAAATTTGTGGAGGAGATAGTATGATGGGTTAACACGATTTTGGCAATTAATTGATCTTTGACTATTTGTGGTAGACGGGGCCTAGTGGCCTGGGATGGGAAGTTGGATGGAATGGGATCTGAGTTACCCAGAAAAGAATTCTCTGTAGTATCTGGCTGGTGAATCTTGCCCACATGCTCAGGGTTCAGCTGATTGCCATATTTGGAGTCAGGAAGGAATTTTCTCCCAGGGCAGACTGGCAGAAGCCCTGGGGTTCTTTTGCCTTCCTCTGCAGCATAGGGCACGGGTCACTTGCTGGAGGATTCTCTGCACCTTGAAGTCTTTAAACCATGATTTGAGGACTTCAATAGTTCAGACGCAGGTGAGAGGTTTATTGCAGGAGTGGGTGGGTGAGATTCTGTGGCCTGCACACAACACTCGCCATTAAAGGCATGTATTCCGTATGGCTGATGTCAGGTGTGCAGTCCAGAATAACAGGGTAATATCTTGCTGACTTAAGATCTCCCACAATCATCGATTTGACTTTTGTTGCCAGTAACTGAATGATCTCATTTTGAATGGTTTTCCAAGGTTGTAGTGTGTGTAATTTGTTGGATGGGAACTACTATTTTCATTGTCTTTGGGGAACATGAAGTTTTTCACTTGCTGTGGCCCATGCAGTACAAGGAAGTCCCTCAGGCTATTGCTCAAGTGGGTCCACAGTCCTGGATCATCTAGACTCAAGGAATTCAACTCAGCAGCAGCAGTTTCTTGCGCCTCCACCACACTCTTCTCTGATCGACACTTTTCTTCAGGAACGTGCATGGTTACATCCATTGGAGATGCAGATAGGGACGCTGCAGTAGCTGCCAGGTCACCTGCACTCTGACTAACTGGAAGATCAGGCATCTCCTCACCACTCACATCCTCACTGGGGCCGGAAGGCTCACCCTGAACATTTGTGTCTACGTATCTCAGGAGAGCTCCTTCCTGCTTAGATAAAGAAAGCAAAAGAAGCATTTCTCTTTTTCTGAATGCTGCCTCAGAGGGACGTTTTCTTCTTTCACTCATGACTGCTGTTCTGTGCCAGCTATAGTGGCTCTCAACACTCAGTTGAAGGGGACAAATAAGCAGGCTGGTAGCAGGGCCTGAGTGAAGGAAGATATCAGCGTCTTAAGGGCCTAACTGGCTCCTACTACCTTAGCTGACTTCCTGTTCTCCTCAGGTGGGTTCAGGGAAGCAGCAGGAAACAGGAAGCTCCCTGAGAAGCTGGGGTTAATCAGTCCAGGCTCCTGGGGATGCTAGAGAGGTACATAAGAGGCTCCTCCTCCTCTCTCTCCCTGCAGCTCCTGCTGCTTTCTGTCATTCTCTCTCACCTTTTCTCCTGCCTGCCTGTTATGTCTCTTGTGCCCTCCTGCCTCCAGCACAGCACTCCACCCTCTCTGTGCATCTCGAGCAGAGAGAATCCACATGCACCAGCAGCAGACACAGTTTTCTACACTCTGGGTCCTAGTGGCGCCCCCACAGTCTGGCACCTGAGGCGGCCACCTCAGTTCACCTCCTAGTAAGTCCACCTCCTGTGGGCACAGAGCACCTAACTCCCACTGAGGTCAGCCTGGGAGGCTGGATGTGCACATTACAGGCAGTAGACTCTCAGGGCAGCATAATCTAGTGAAAAACAGTGTATTGTTCATTGCAACCCAAGCTCTCACTGTGTGGCTTTTTGTCCTGCCTCTGTTGTGTAGAGCATGAGCAGAGGTTTATGAGATGGCGGCTGCTGCTGTGGCCAGCCATCTCCGTACCTTTCCCATTGTCTCTCTTCTGGCTGTGGATGCTGGACTGCAGCAGCTCTGCGGAGGTCCCAGCCTCGCTCTTTAATGTCCACTCTCCACTTGCTTGGATGGCGCTTCATGGGCCATTGAGTAGCCTCCTGAAAACATCCCAGTTGTGGACACAGGCACCAGCAACCAGTTCCCCAAGCCAAACTCCCCTTCGCAATCCAGAGAAACAGCCTGGAGCACAGGGTTTGGCCCATGCTGACTGTAGACACCACAGCTGCTGCACGGTGACTCCTGTGACCCCTCTAGCCCATCAGCACTCGGCTCTCCTGCATTCTGCTGAGCGGCTGAGATCTGGGGGAACAGAAACCCTTTGTTAGAGATGGAAAATCTCTTCACAGGGTCACTCTGTTAATGGCTGCCAGACGCCTTCCCTGTGAAACCCCAAATGTGCAGCCCCTCTGATTCCCACAGGGGAGATCTCTGCTCATTCACTGGCCACCCATGGCTGCAGTCTCTGACGGGGGGAATGTAGAGGGGTCTGTGCAGATGGTCCCTTCTACAGCACCCATAATGGGAGGAGGTTTGGCCTTGTGATGTGAGGCATGGATCTGAGACTTAAGGCTCCTGGATTCTGTTACTCTGGAAGGGGGGGCAAGGTCTAGTGGGTAGAGCTGGATTGGTTGACAATGAGTGAGCAGAGCTTGTGCTGAAGGACCCTGGTTCAATCCCCCCCAATTCCTGTGGTGTCTACATGTGGCCAGTGATGAGCTGCCAAAATCTTAACAACCGGTTCCCTATAAAAAGTTCTGATTGAAGAGATGTGCCCCAGTATGTATTTTTTGTACCAGCAGGGTTACCAAATGACTGTATTTTCCCGGGACTAATTTTTAAAATTTAAAAATTCCTCCTAGATGGCGATTTAAGAACCCAAAAGCCTGACCTGTCTGGGAAAATACGAATGTATATTAACCCTGCGTAAAGTTCTTTTTTAAAAAGATGGGCCTGTACTAGAAATGAGCTCTGTTTCACATGTGTGGGTCCCCGCCACTCCCTGGGGGTGTGCTAGGGTGACCAGATGTCCTGATTTTATAGGGAGAGTCCCGATTTTGGGGTCTTTTTCTTATATAGGCTCCTATTACCCCCCCGGCTCCTATTACCCCCCACCCCGTGTCCTGATTTTTCACACTTGCTGTCTGGTCACCCTAGGGTGTGCACATGTGTGGGTCCCAGCTGCTCCCTGCCCCCCTCATTGAAGCAGGTGTGCAGGGTTACTGCCCTGGGAACAGCAGGGCACGAGTGGATGTGGGGGTGGGATCAGCAGGGGGTGGCTGGAGACAGGGGCTGGCTGCGGGCAGGGTGGTGGGTGCTCACGGGGAGAGCAGCAGGACGCAGCCCACGCCCAGCAGAGCAGCCAGAGGCCCAGCAGGCAGTAGTGGGAGCCCCAGGGCCAGGGGAGCAGCAGCAGCCCCAGGGCTCGTGCCCAGGGCCAGGCGGCAGCCCACGTGGCTCCCACAGCGCAGCGCCCCCAGCGGCCGGAGGAGGAATTACATCACTTCCCTGCTGGAGCCCTTCAAAGCCTCAGCGCCCCCTGCAGGGAAGCGGGTTAACAACTGGTTCTAAAATGGCTTCAAAATGTAACAACCGGTTCGTGCGAACCGGCTCCAGCTCACTACTGCATGTGGTCATGACTTTACTTACCTGTCAGTGTAGGTTGTTCAGACTATTCCTGGACACATGGTACATCTGCTGCTGGCCATCCCTGAGATGTAGGTCCTTCATCCGCACAAGGACATGGCATATCAAGGTCAATCCAGCAGCTCCCATCTGGTCTTCACCTCTGCAATGGACGGCTAGTCCGACCCTGACCAGAGAAAGACACGGTGGTTTTCTTCAGGGGAATCTGCTGGAGCTCCCGTATCCCCCACTCCACCTCACTCCCCCGCACGCGAAGGAATTTCCAAAGATAGCACTAATCGTGGATAAACAAAGCAGCCAAGATGAGGTCAGTGTGGGTTGATTTACTGAGCAGACTGGTTCTAAGGGAAGAACAGATTTCTCCCCTGCTCTAGGGAGATTCCCATCGGAAAAGTATCTGATGGCGGGGGAGGGGGGGGCAATGAAATCCCCCAGCCCCTTGAATGGCAGGAAATCAGGACTCGGGGAGTTAAGGGGTGTCTCTGTCCTGCTGCAGGGAGCAGGCCTGGAGAGCAGAAAGGGCACTAGTGGCATTGTAGGAAAGAAAGTGACTTCTACCAGTAAAGGTGGCTGAAGCTTCTTGCAGACATTAGAGTCGAAGATCCTCACACCTCCTTTGGGGATCCTTTTCCCTCAGAATAAATTAAGGAGAATGACATGTGAAGCTCAGGTCTGGGATCCAGGGAAAAGGCAGGATCTCAGCCAGATTACACACCAGGAACCTGATCTTTATCCCAAGAACCATAATTATCCGGATGAGATTTTCTCCCCCATTTGCTTCCAGGTTATTTACTCACAGGATTCATTCATTTGCTTTCCTGCGTTTCCACTCTCTTCATCTGTTCATTGGTTTAAGTAACATCCTTTCAGTTTTTGCTTCTGTTTCCTCTTATTACAGGGTAGCATCTGCTTAGCACCTTCAAAAAATAAATTAAAAACAAAATCCTGATTCTACATTGAAGAGGAAAGTTTCTGAGAATTTGGCTGCAGAACTTTAGTGTCTGCATATGTCATTCACTAGTATTTATTGTGGTGCAGGTCTGATGCAATCTGCCCACCCAAGAATACCTCCATGAAGCATGGGGTGCCCTTAGAATACCAGTTAAAAGAGAGGAAGAGAGTGGATTAATAGCGGGGGGGGGGAATCCAAAAAAATCCAGTGCATCAGCACTTCTCTTCATCCTGGATTGGAACAGCCAGTGGGAATCCTGTGAGGTAGAGAGCAGAGAGAGGTTGGGGCCACAACGTTCACCTCAGAGGCTGAGCTTCTGCAGACTTTTGGGATGTTCCCATCTGAGGAGGATGATTTTGGCCAGCCCTAGTTCAGAGCTTTCAGTCACCTCAACCGGTGAGTCTCTGGCACAATTGTTCTAATGTATCTGAACTGTTCAGGCCTTGCCCCCACCTCTGACACCCCTTGTACCTGACCATTGCCCTCTAACAGCCCCTGTCCCTTCTCTTGATCCCTGCCATGCCCAAATACAGAGAGTAGCTCATGCTCCTTCTCTCTTAGACCTTATTCTTACACGATCCTTCCCTACCTTTTGATAAACTGATCACTGTGCCCTTCTCCAGCTCCTGGAGGAATTGTGGCTCCTCAGGACAACCTGGGGATGGGTGGCTCCTACCTCCGGGTGGGGTGTGTGGTTTTCCATCTAAGCATCACTGAGAGCCAGTACTTCTCGATTTCACAGGATGAGGTCATGGCTCCCCAAGCCGGGCCAGCTGCAGGCTGCATTGCTGTTGGCGACATGGACAGACCCCAGAGCCTGGAAGACAGAGCGGGAAGGAAACCCTTGCTCATTTCCCTTTCAGAGGCCCCTTCGAAGATGGGCCAAGAGGAAAGGAGAGGACGAAGGGCAGAAAGTGAAGTCGCTCCTGTGGGGAGAGCACTCCTGTAGAGCCCAGTCAGTTCCCAGCTCTCCCCCACATTGCTCGGTGTGACCTTGGAGAGGTCACTTCCTCACCTTCATTCCCTGTCTGTAAAATGGGGGTACAAGTCCCCCCACACACACACACAGGGAGGAGAAGGGAGGAGAGACCCATTTTCGGTGAGGGACTCAGACACTCTGGGCACAGATTGTGCCAGAGTGAGGGAAGGGACCCAGAGTTTGCTCCCTAGACCCAGGGGAGGAAGATGTTATCAGAAGGTCAGTAAAGGGGATGGGCCAGGAACTGCTGCCATGGACAGAGCTTAGGGATTTGGTCAGTGCCAGGGACTTTGTACCTCCCTTCAGCAAATGGCTTCCTTCTTGTCATCAGCAGTCCATACAGTATCTGAACTCCTTCCAAGTGTCCTGAAGGGGCTCCCTTCATTCTTCTTGCAGGTGATGGATTCATTGACCCAGGTCGATAGCTGGGAATTTCGGAGAGGTCATTTGTAGCATGACATGAAATCAGTGGGAAATCTACATTTAGCAAAATAAAGGTTTCATTGTCCTTTGCAAATTTGGAACTGATCTGTCCTATCAATCGACGGTACATGTTCAGAAGAGGATGAAGCACGCCATCGTGGTCAGGTGATCTATGAGAGTCAGTTCCATCATGTGGCCATTTGATTCGGTAAAATTCCTGGCAATGGCAGCCCATGGCCAGGGCAGAGTCTCCAGAGGCCTGAAATGCCAAGGAGTTTGGTGCGTGGTGCCTTGGTGAAAGCGCAGAAGTCACATCAGTCAAGCTAAGTCTGAATTTCAGCCCACATCTGGCACCAGCAAATGAAGAAGGCCCTGGTGGTCATAGTAGATGCATCTACTTCCAGGATGAGCACTGAGCCTCCGAATAGGTGCAGTAGTGAAGGCAGTTGTGAGCTGTTTGTGGGCTTTTTGGAACTTGGGTGACCAAACAAACGTGGCCATTATGTGGAGGAGAGCTCTCATGGGGGTTATTGGCTCTGAGAACCCTGGGCCGAAGCAGCAGTAAAGCGGGTGAAGTCTAGGAAGCGCTGGTCTTCTTGAGGACTTCAAACTTTGTCTCACCTATGAAAGGCTTCCACCTTATTTGGATCAATCGTAACATTTTCCGGGGAGAGGAGGTACCCCAAAAACTCTGTGGAGAGTTGGCCGGAGGTACGCTTTTCCAATTCTGTGCTGAGACCATGCTGCCGAAACCTCTCCAGGTTCAGGTGTGGTGGGCATGCTGCTCTTGGTTCTCCAAAAAAAAGAAGTCTGTCACCTGAATAGATGACACTGTGCAGATCCACAATGGCTCCAAATACATCACTGATGAAGTGTTGCAAGGGCAGGGGACAATTAGTTAGCTCAAATGGCATGTTGACAGTTAAAATGTCCATAGTGTGCTTTGAAATCTGCCTTCCATTTGTCCCCTGCCCAAATGAGTGTTAGATTGGAAATCCTCACAGATGAAGTTTGATGAACAACTTTGCAGTTTTCCTGCGAGCCAACAATTGTGGGATTCCCAACAGGGGGTTATGGTTCCAAACGATCCTTTTTTTCAGGGGCTGATTGTCTAAAGAGAGACATAGTAGAGTCCCACACTACTTCTTCCCCAAAAGGGCCTGGGCACCTGTGGGAAACGCTAATTTGCTCATAAACTCTTAGGACCGGTTTTCAAGCCTGTACGCAGGGAGAGCCACTAATTCTGGTTCCACCAATGTGTAAATACTGGTGAAGGCAACTTTCAACCAAGGTTGCAGGTCAAGAGGGCAGTCATAGTCCTGGTGCAGAGGCAACGAGTCCCCATTTCTTTCAAAGGTATCCATGTAATCCGGGTATTGATCAGGAATGCCGGGTGTCCGAGTCAAGAAGGTGGAGTAGGTCCAGAGGCAGAGGCTGGTTCAAGGAACCCAGACATTTTCAGTCATTTCCATGGTGCGGCTCCAGCAAGGACATCATTGGGCCAGGCTCATGTAGTGAGGCCCTGGTTCACACCTGGTGTGGTGTGTCCCTGTTGCATAGAGGCCACTGACTTGCGGAGATCCTGCTTTTCTCCAAAAAGTTGCACCACCTAATGTCACGTACTGCATCTGATAATGATGCCCAGGGGTGGGAGCGCAGGTCGCAGCAAGGTGCAGGATTGTGCCGAGGCTAAGAGTGGTACTAGAATCAAGGTCCAGGGACACAGCAGGGTCAAAACCGAGATCAGAGTCCATCGACAAAGCAGAAGCAGAATCAGGGCCAGAGTCTAAATCCATGCCAAAGGTCATAGCCCGGTAGTCAGAGAGCAAAGATCAGCCAAGTCAGTGTCAAGCCAGAGTCCAGATCCAGGCCGAGGGTCAAAGCCGGGTAGTCAACGTCCGAGTGGTTGGGGAAGATCAGGAGGAGAAGGCAATGCTGGAGCGGGTCAGTGGAGGGCCTGGAGCGGGGCTAAAGAAGGGCAAGGAGATATGGAATCAAGGTGGGCAGGCAACATGTGGAGCCAAGAAGGGTCACGCCAAAGTCATAATCAGAGACCGGAGCCAAGGGTCAAACCAGAGTCAACAGTGAAGAACCGGAGGGCAGGGCAGGACAGGGTGGTGCATGCAGGTGGGAACCAGGATGACTTACAGGTTCTCCTAGGCACTGCCCAGCTGGATCACTAGAGACCCCTAATCGGGGGACTCCCTTCCTAGGAATAAAAGAAGGAGAGCAAGATGACAAAGATGTCTCTGACCGTGGGGTCCAAGCCAAGGGGAGCTCCCACCCAAGCATTGTGCCAGGACCCCATCACCCTCCTGGTTCATTTCACACTCAGAGACCCGCCCCCCCAGCAGAAGGGGAGAATAAAGGGCAGAAAGTGAAGTTGCCTCTTGGGGAAAGGGATTAGCCTGGGATCCACTCCAGTTCCCAGATCTACCCCCAGGAGTGTGTGACCAGGATCGCAGCCCTTCTTCTGTGTCTCAGTCCCCACCTGCCAGATGGGGAGGATCCTTCCTTGCCCCAAGGTGTTAGGGGGGAGTTTCATTCCTGTCTGGGAAGGGTTCAGATACCATGTGTGTGGCTTGGGACCCAGGTGGGGGATGGTCAGATATTCACTGCGACGGTAACATGGGCAATGGGGAGGTCTGAGCAGTGACGACAGGGGAGGGCTCCACATCGGGCCACCCCTCCCAGACTGCAATGGTTACTGAGGATAAACCCTGGCTCTCGATGCTCCCATTTCTGGGCCAGTCCCATAGCCCTGAAATCCTGATGCTTCTGCAAGTGGCCTCTGGGCATGGGGGCAGGGACCGTATGTGGCCTGGCCCCAGCTCCAGGGGTCAGGGTGGGGCAGGGTGGTGAGAGCGAGGTGCTCGGCCTGGGTTTCTCTCAGTGCTGTGGGGTTTATGGCCCCTCCCCCAGCCCTTCTCCCCCAGGCACAGCAAGAAAGAGCATTACCTGCGGCAGGGAGTGGGAGCTTCTGGGCATAGGAAGGGGGGGCCCTTCAAGGCTGTCCCACGGAGCACAGCCCCTGCAGCGCTTTGGGCACCTGGCGCAAGCACCGGATGTAGAACAGGTGCGCCATGATCGCCGCTGTCACGTCCTCCTGCTGCAAGGGAACAAGGATCGGTCAGAGCCTCCGACACCCATGGCAATGAAGGGCATGAACGGCACTGGGAGCCAGCAAAATTTCCACCCCAACCCTCCCCACATCCAAGGGACAGATTCCCGCACCCAACCCTCCGAGACGAAATCTTGTCTCCTCTCGAGTGACCTCCAACCCCACTCCCACCACTGTGGAATGAACTCCTGTCCCCTTCCTCTCAATCCCCCTGTGAGAACTATTCTACCTCCCAACCCAGCCGGGGATTAAACTCCACTCCCCAGAATCCCCTCAGCCACCCTCTCCCGCTCCAGCTGAGGGGCTGGAAGGCTCTGGGCAGCAGTGCTGTGGGGTGAGAGGAGGTGGAAACCTTTCCCAAGGATCCCCCCCCCGGTTATTAAGATGATGCCATGGACAGTAGCTCTGGGGAATGGGGCACTTCAGCAGCCTCTGCTGACTGACTCCTCCAGTTCTTCCAGAGCAGGTGGTGGCTGCGATAACATGATACTAGGGCCCTAGGAACCAGCCTGAGGCCCGGAGGGGTATGAAACTCTCACAGGGGGAGTTGGCAGCCCCTAGCATGAGCAATAGCAGCATGTCATGTTGATGTGACACCTGTTAGGAAATAGCCGAGCTGGGTCTGCTCTGCTTTGAGCTGCTCAGGGGAGAAGCTGACACCTACCAATGGCACCTGCCCGGGTTCATCCTCTCCTTGCTCCCAGGTCAGTGCAAGGGGATGGGATGGGAGTGACTGTCAATGGCCTGGAGGTGAAAGGCCCTGGGTGTCCCTCCCCAATTGATCCTTCTTTGGTTACCTCATTCCCGATCAGCTGGCCGGCTTCCCCCAGGATAGAATATGTCAGCACAAGCCCAGCCTGGCTGACACGGAGCTGGGGGTCATGTATGGCCAGAAGCGCTGCCTGGAGGAAAGATCTTTTCTGGCCTTCTGTGAAGATCTCTCCAAAGACCTAAAACCAACAGCACCAGAGCCCTTGTCAATTGTCCAGAACCAGGCTCCAAATCCCTCTAGTATCTCACAAGGTGGACAAGAGTCCTCCTTGTGCAGCCAACTTTTGGGGTCCCATGGACCAAGGAACCCCCTTCAGGAAGAGGTTGCAGGCTCTGAGGAATAGCTCTTTCTGGAGCGGGAGTCACCACAGGTGCCATGACATGCTGGGAACGTGTCTGCGCGCTCTGGAACCCAGCTCACAAAGACAACAAAGGACCCGCTACTGCTCCCAGCAGCGCTATTTCCTGCAGCTCACGCGCTGGAGGTTAGGGGCCTTTTCGATCTGCTTCCGTTCCTGCTCCCCACCCCACTGACAATCCCACGAGCGTCACATATGCTGCAGTGACTCAGCCCAGGAAAGGAGCTCAGTGTCCCTCACACAACGCCCAGGGCAGGGGCAGGTTCTGCTTCCTGACTCGCCCTGGTGCTCAGCAAACCCCACACCCTGCCTGTGCTTCCAGAGGTGCAGGGAATCCAAGAAGGATCTGGTCCAGCAATTGCTGGTGTGAGCTTCCCAACTCACTGACCCAGGGGCTCACCTCTCAGACACCAGGGTGTCAGCCAGGGAGACAGTAAGCAGAGCCAGATTCCTGGAGATACAATCCTTCATTAACTCAACCCACCAGAGGATCCCTTTTATGCCACATAACCATGGATCCATGCAACACACACAAGCCTGGACCGTTAGCAAGGCTGCAGCCCAGGCTCCTCGGCCTCTTGCAGCCGAACACTGTCTGCTGGAAATAAGTATCATAGAATATCAGGTTTGGATGGGACCTCAGGAGTTCATCTAGTCCAACCCCCTGCTCAAAGCAGGACCAATCCACAACTAAATCATCCAACAGATTTTTGTCCCAGGTCCTTAAATGGCCCCCTCAAGGATTGAACTCATAACCCTAGGTTTAGCAGGCCAATGCTCAAACCACTGAGCTATCCCTCCCCCTACAGAACACACTCACTGCAGGGGAAGACAGCTCCACACCTGAGCTACTGCAATGCCAAGGCGGAGAGTCCTTACCTCCCCCACCCTGGCCATGTTCCTGTACGCCAGGCGCTCGGTGTCTTGGAGCCCGTCCCGACACCACAGATCGCTCTCCTCTCTGATGTTCAGCCCTGGGGGAGAAAGACACACCCATTGGGGAGGTTTGGCATCTGGCTTTAATGCCTGTTTCCTTCTCTTCCCTTTGCTGGGTGAACACTGGCTGGGGTCCTCATGGCATCCACGGCCCAATGGACTCGCAGGGTCCCCACCAGGTGGTTTAGTACCTGAAGGGGGATTTGTCTCATTCGTCACAGTAATCAGGTGACCCTTACGGTCATTGTGCTCTGGGCATGGGTGTCTGTTAATGGTGGCTGCTAATGCTGAAAACGCCCCACAGCCACTGACTTCAGGATCTGGCCCTAGCTACCCAACTGGTGACATTCTACAAGCTTTGTGTCCATCCCCTGTGGTCCCTGCCCCTGCCTTCATGATGAGCTCTTTCCCTCCATGGGTCTCAATAGGTCCGTTCCTGTCCCCTCACCGGCTGGCAGCCCCCTGGGGGGGCTGATTTCTCTGGACTGGGGGACAGAGCCAGGCTATGAGGTAAAGCAGCCAATTTCCCTGGCATCTTCGTCCCCTTCCTCTCTCCCTGAATTAGGGAAATGAGTGTGAGTCATCATCTAAGCTGGGGTCAGTCTCAGAGGAGGGAGCTTCTTTCTGTAGGGTCCCTTGGCCAGTAAGTGGGGGGCCCAAAACAGGGGCCTTCTTTCCATTGGGGTCCCTCTGCCCTGCTGCAGTTGGTCTAAGAGCAGAGGCCTTAGTTCTATTGGTGTCCCAATGGCCAGCTGGAGCTAGTCTCCAACTCCAAGGGACTCATTTCTATGGGGACCCATTGCCCAGCTGGGTTTCTTACCCCTCCTCTGCAGCAGGAGCCTCTGCAGCCAATAGATCCCATCCCTGGCTTGCCGGCTGATGTCATCGGCTGGGTCAGAGATGTAGAGACCCAGCCGCAGCACAAAGTTGCCCGCCTTGGGGAAATCGGAGGAGGTCTGGTGGAGGAGGAGAAGGGGGGAATCCATCAACGTTCTGCCTTCAGCTCCCCAGCTCTCCTGGGCTAGAGCTCTGCTCCCATCCTTCTGTAGGAGGCGCTGGGGGAGAGGAACTAGAGCCCTCTTTCTCTCTGCCCCCAAGGGAGCTTGGAGCAAAGGGACCCACGGCCTGGGCCCTCTATGAGCACTAGCTGCCAGGCTTCTCCAGAGTAACAAGGGCACTGAGGCCAGGCACGACCCTGCCAGACAGTGGCCTATGGAATGTCGCAGTCCCTTATGGAGCCAGGGGGGACCACTTAACCAGGGGATGAGGAATTTGACTCAAGCCCTGGCTCTGCAGGATGCTGGGGTCAAAGGTCACTTACGTCAAATCCGGAGAGGGAGGTGGCAAATCGGAGCAGGGCAGCGCTGCTCCGTATGGCCCTAGCTCTCTCCTGAGTGTTTCTGGAGTCGAGCCAGAAATGGAGGTGCTGCGGGAGAAGAAGGCAGGGGAGGGTCAGCCGGCAGGCTTACATGCTCTACAAACGAGCCTCTCCCACTCCACATGGGGCGGAGAACTTGTGCTCAGGGTGGAATATCTGACTCCTCATGTGGGGGTTCATGACACTGCCCACATCTTGCTGGGCACAAGCTGTCACTGTCTCTCCAGCCTGGGACAAAGCTCAGCCTTGGGGCTGGTCTATTTGCTCTGAACCCCTGATCCATCAACAGCCCATCAGGATCGAGGTACATGCCCTGGGCCCCCAGACCCCAGCTCCACAGGCCTTGGTAGGATGGATGGAGGGGCCGTGGGGACAATCGCTCTGGGAACTGCCGTGTCCCTAGGACAGAAGAGCTGATTCCCTGAGTCTTCTCCTGTATCTCAGGGTCTCCCTAGAAAGGAGCCAGTAACTTTTCTCAGAGGCCTGTGTCCCAGATCGCACAGGGGTTTCAGTCTGTCAGTCCCCAGCCAGGCCTGGTGCTCACTGTTAGTGCTCAATGGAACCATGCAGAGCTCTGGCTGACAGTCCCAGCTCCTTCCCTCTGCCCCCGCCCCTTCCCCGCCACCGCTACCCCAGATGGCGGAGGGGTCCCAACATTCAACTGCACTGATGGCTCTGGGAAAGCGTGGCCATCTGGGTCCAAGCTGGGAGGACACAATGGAAACATGGTTCTTCTAGTCTCTCCTTTGCAGCCCTCCCACGGGATTCATGGTAAATTCCCCCCCAGACCCTCCCATTTTGCTCACCTCCAAGAGGTGCTGCAGCTTGTCCGTGGTGGGGGTCTCTGCCAGCAGGCCCCCAAGCATGGTGTCCAGGCTCTCTAAGTAGGTGTTGTGCAGAGCCTGTGTCATAAATATAAAGGCAAAGGTAAACCCCTTTAAAATCCCTCCTGGCCAGAGGAAAAATCCTCTCACCTGTATAGGGTTAAGAAGCTAAAGGTAACCTCGCTGGCACCTGACCAAAATGACCAATGAGGAGACAAGATACTTTCAAAAGCTGGGAGGAGGGAGAAAAACAAAGGGTCTGTGTCTGTCTGTGTGATGCTTTTGCCGGAGACAGAACAGGAATGGAGTCTTAGAACTTAGTAAGTAATCTAGCTAGGTATGTGTTCGATTATGATTTCTTGAAATGGCTGAGAAAAGAGCTGTGCTGAATAGAATGACTATTCCTGTCTGTGTGTCTTTTTTGTAACTTAAGGTTTTACCTAGAGGGATTCTCTATGTTTTGAATCTAATTACCCTGTAAGGTATTTACCATCCTGATTTTACAGAGGTAATTCTTTTCTTTTTACTTCTATTAAAAGTCTTCTTGTAAGGAAACTGAATGCTTTTTCATTCTTCTAAGATCCAAAGGTTTGGGTCTGTGTTCACCTGTGCAAATTGGTGAGGATTTTTACCAAACCTTCCCCAGGAAGTGGGGTGCAAGGGTTGGGAGGATTTTGGGGGGAAAGGCATGTCCAAACTACGTTTTCCCAGTAAACCCAGATAAAGTTTGGTGGTGGTAGTGGAAATCCAAGGGCAAAGGGTAAAATAGTTTGTATCTTGGGGAAGTTTTAACCTAAGCTGGTAAAAGTAAGCTTAGAAGGTTTTCATGCAGGTCCCCACAACTGTACCCTAGAGTTCAGAGTGGGGAAGGAACCTTGACAGCCTGCAAGAAGAGGGAGCACCCGTCAGTCATGGGACATGGGGCTACCCCTCTCAGGGGACCAGGAGGGTTCTCTGGGGAGCCCTGCCCACACCCAAAAGGTACATCCTGGCCTCTGCCATTCACATCACTGCAGGGACACTTAGCAAGAGTTCATGGCTGGATGCCTGCTGGCTCTTCAATCCTTGCTCTTAGCAGTTCTCTGCGCAGGGCCTGGTACCCAGCAGAATATGGAAAAGCCAAACTGCAATGGGTGGGAGGTAGGATCCCTGGGAAAGTCCAGGCAGCAGAGCACAGAATGAGGAGAAGAGGGAAGGCTGGAATCAGCCACAGAGGGGTAACACAATCTTCACTGGTGGGAAGGGGCCCTCCCTTGCAGTTTGTGTCATCCCCCCACCCCACACGCCCTGCCCGGGCTTGCCCCCCGCTCTGCTCACCCCTCCCCTATTCTCAGCAGCTCCATCAAACCGAGGGAGCAGGGACCAGAGGTCACTCCTGCTCCTGGGACAAAGAAGTAGGATCATGACCTACCCGGAAGTGGGTGGTGTCCTGCCCAGTGCCCATGGTGAAGATGGTGTATAGTAGAGCCCGCAGGAGGCGTGACTCCAGCTCCAGGGCAAGTGGTGGCTTCAGTTTGCTGGCGGGAGAGAGGAGCCCGTGTTATGCTTGGCAGCACCGGAGTGGCGCTGGCAGTGTCATGCACATGACCCTCCTCCCCTGCAATGATCCCTCCCTATGGCCACTGTCACGTTACGGGAGTGAAATCACCCCCAGCCAGGAAAGAGGGGATGTTCCCAGCTCCTCTGCTGGGGGATGCAAACAGCCACGGCTGGGGGTAATCTAGGCCTGAGAGGATCTGCACCAGGGTTAGGGCAGCTGGATGGGAGGGTCCTGGTACCTGAGGCTGCAAACCGCGGCCATGGAGCTGGAGACGATGGAGCTCGGCTCAGACACCATGGGCAGATCTTCAATCAGCTCCTGAGAGACCCCAAGGAGATAAAATTGCATGTGAGATTCAGGCCCTGTAGACCCACAGGCGCTTTCCAGGGAGGAGGCCAAAGTGCTCTGCAGAAACAGTCAGTGTCACCCCCACCCCCAACCAGCTGGACTCCCCATTCCTCCCATCCATCAAACTTACTCTTTCCTTCCCCCTCTCCCACCCAATTCTTCCCTCCCCTCAGCCTCAGCTGCTCCTCCGGCCTTACAATTTCCCCACTGCCAGTTCCCCATCAGTGTCAGAATTTCCTCTTTCCCTGCTCCCCAGCCCTCATCCCCAGGAAGCTCTGTCCTCTGCTTCCCCCTCCAGCCCCACTAACTCTTCCTCCCATGTTGGGCTCCCTCACCCCAGGAGCCGGACACGGGGTCCCACTCACCGCAATGCTCTCCACAAGGGCCGCTTTGGAGAAGTGCGGCTCCAGAGTGTCCCACCCCTGCTGCTGTGCCGACAAGCACAGACGTGGGACAGCGTGGAGGAAGTGGAGCTGTTTGGCCCTGTCCTCCACCCACTAAGAGTGGGTTTGGGGGAGAGAGAGAGAGAGAGAGTTGGTCAGGTAGGGACCTCCCCACCCTACCTACAAAAGCTCCAGGTCTCAGGACCTCCCTGGAGTTGGACAGGGAAAGCCGCCCCTCTTCCCAAAACCAGTGTCACCCTGCACAGACTGGGGTTGTAACTGGGGCAGTGTCTGCGGGGAGCGGACATCTTGGCCTGCATGAGATGAACACCCCCACTTTGGGGTGCCAGGTAACAGGGGAGAAGTGCCCCCCATTGCGGGTGATGGATTCTCTGGGACAAGACCCCGAATGTGGGTGGGGATGGAACAAGGGGCAGGACAGACTTGGGGGCAGTGCAGCTGGAAGATTTTTGTACCTCAACTCTGCCCTGGAGGTGCTGCTGGATGACCCTGATGGTGTCTTGTTCAGGGGACACATCCTCCTCCTCCTTCTCCTCATCCTCCAGCCGGGCACTGAGGGTCTCTGTACCAGGGAGAGAAGGAGAAAAGCATCATTTATGCTACTGCTCTGAGAATGCAGGGGAGAGAAAGGGCTCAATGTCCCCCGTCCTCAACAAGGAACCCCATGGCATCAAGGTCCCCACCCTGCCCTTCCCAGAGATGACCTCAGCCCCATCAGCCTCAGGGACCCGTGGCCATCAGCCCCCGCCCAATATTATCAGGGGAGGCTGGAGCTCCCCCAACTCTGCCCAGCATCTCCTGCCATGGAGTGTGGCTGGGCCACTCCCACTGGTGTCAGTGGGGCTCCCGTGGCTCAGTCCTGGAGCCTTGGTGAGCCAATGGGCACAGGGTGTGTCATAAATATCAAGGGAAGGGTAACCACCTTTGTGTATACAGTGCTATAAAATCCCTCCTGGCCAGAGGCAAAACCCTTTCACCTCTAAAGGGTTAAGAAGCTAAGATAACCTCGCTGGCACCTAACCCAAAATGACCAATGAGGGAACAAAATACTTTCAAATCTGGAGTGGGGCGGGGGGCTAATAAAGGGTTCTGTCTCTCTGTGTAATGCTTTTGCTGGGGACAAATCAGAAATGCAAGCCTTCCAACTCCTGTTAAGGTAGTAAGTAATCTAACTAGCAAATGTGTTAGATTTTCTTTTGTTTAATGGCTGGTAAAATAAGCTGTGTTGGAGGGAATGTATATTCCTGTTTTTGTGTCTTTTCGTAACTTAAGGTTTTGCCTAGAAGGATTCTCTATGTTTTAAATCTGATTACCCTGTAAGGTATTTACCATCCTGATTTTACAGAGGTAATTCTTTTACCTTTACTTTAATTAAAATTCTTTTAAAAAACTAATTAATTTTTCTGTAGGACTTTTCTGCAGGCTGAGAACAGCTATCAAAGAAGAAAGGTATCAGGTTACAGCACAGCAAAATTTTACAAGTCAGGGTTTTTGGGTTTTTTTGCTTTATTTCTAACTCCTGGGTGTAAAGTGAGTTAAAAACAGAGAGGTTAGGAGGACAGAATGCCATGTTCAAAAGAAGCTGCAATTAGCCAGATTTGAGGCTGAGGAAAAACAAAAGGAACATAAAAGATGGGTCGAACTCAGACAGAGAAAATGAAGGCAAAGGAAAAAGAAATGGAGGCAAAGGAAAAAGAAATGGAGGAGAGGAAAAAAGAAAGGAAGCATGCAGAGGAGGAGAAGGAAAAAGAGAGGAAGCATACACCGGAGATGGAGAAGGCAAAGGCTCGGCAGAACATACCAAACAGCCCTAACAATCCTTCCCCAACAATCCATTACACTATGTCCACAGTATAATGAATCCAGTGATATTGCTGATTATTTTCTCACCTTTGAGAGACTGTGCACACTCCATCAAATCCCTGAAGCTCACAAGATGACCAGGTCGGCTGCAAAATTGCCTGGAAGAGCTCTGGACATATTCAAGAAGATGGTGATTGAGGAGGCTTCGAACTATAATAAATCCAAGGGTTTGGTTTTAAAACAATTTCAAGTTACACCTGAAACTTACAGAGTAAAAGTGAAAGCCCTTAAGAGAGGACCTGGACTAAGTAATGTGGCTTATGTAAACCAGAGAACAGATCTGTTTGAGAAATGGCTCAATGGACAGGATGTAACTAGCTTTGGAGGAATACGGGATTTGATAATACAGGAATAATTCCTGAATATGTCCAAGGATGATAGAAAGCAGTGTTTATGGGATAAAAAAATGGACTCAGCAGGAAGTCTTGCTTTTTATGCTGATCAATACAAGCAGTCCGAGACTGCCAGAGAGGCGGGGCAAACCGGAACAAAACGGGCGGAGGGAGGAGAGAGGAACAACCCTGGTCACAGTTGGAGCAGATACCAGAAGGGACACCCTCAGACCACACCCTACTACCAGGGGCAGCCCAAGGCCCCAACTATACTCTAAGGAACACTCCAGACACCTTGTTGTCCCACCACACCGTTCTCCAGCAACCCACCTCACCCCAGTAACCAGTTAGCTGGGCAAAGTTTTAAATGTAACAAGCCGGGACATGTAAAGGCCAACTGCCCCAAGAACCCTTGGAAATTACAGTTCATTGCACCGAAATCACACCAGAGGTCCTCAGGCCCAGATGCCTTCCAGATGCCTGCCTCAGAGCAGAGGGAAACTGTGAGTGTGGGCAGGAAGAAGGTCACAAAATGGAGGGACATCGGAGTGTTGGCTATCCATGCTTCCTTAGTGGACCCCAATTTAATCGACCCAGAGGTCCAAGTAATGATTCAACCCTTCAAGTCCAACTCTTTTGACTTGCCTACAGCCAAGTTGTCTGTTTGGTACAAGGGCTGGTCAGGAACGTGGACTTTTGCAGTTTATGATAATTATCCCATCCCCATGCTGTTGAGGGAAGACTTGGCCAATCATGTGAAGCTAGCCAAGAAGGTGGGAATGGTCACCCGCAGACAGGCTAAGCAAGCTGTCACACCTAGCTCTGTTCTGGAGACTTCTACCAGGACCCATTCAAAGACGTTGGAACCAGACCTCATACCAACGTCTGCAACAGCAGTAGTGAATCCAGTCACAGAGACCCAGACAGAGCCAGTCGCACAACTGGAACCGGCAAAAAAACCAGCACCAGACCCATTGCCAGCACTGAATTCAGTACTTGCAACCCCAGCACCAGAGGGCCCCACCCAACCTGCACTGGCAGCAGCAGATAACCCTACACAAGAGGCTCAGCCAGAGCCTGAACCCCAACATAGTGCACCTGCCAAGAGCGGTTCACAGTCAACTAAAACAGCCCCATCACCTGCATCGCTTCCAGAGGGACCAAGCCCAGGTCCACAATCCAATGAGGAACTGATGTCTCCAGCATCAAGGGAACAGTTCCAGACCGAACAGAAAGCAGATCAAAGCCTCCAGAGAGCTTGGACGGAGGCACGGAACAACCCACCGCCTCTCAGCTCTTCGAATCAATCCAGGTTTGTTGTAAAAAAGGGACTTTTATACAAGGAAACTCTTTCTGGTGGATACGAAGAAAACCGGCATCCTCAGAGACAGTTGGTAGTTCCAACTAAGTACCAGGTAATGCTATTAAGCTTAGCCCACGATCATCCTAGTGGCCATGTTGGGGTGAACAGAACCAAAAACCATTTGGGAAAGTCGTTCCACTGGGAGGGAATGGGCAAGAATGTTTCTACCTATGTGCGGTCTTGTGAGGTGTGCCACAGAGTGGGAAAACCCCAAGACCAGGTCAAAGCCCCTCTCCAGCCACTCGCCATCATTGACGTTCCATTTCAGCAAGTAGCTGTAAATATTCTGGCTCCTTTTCCAAAAAAGACACCCAGAGGAAAGCAGTACATACTCACTTTCATGGATTTTGCCACCCGATGGCCAGAAACAGTAGCTCTAAGCAACACCAGGGCTAAAAGTGTGTGCCAGGCACCAGCAGACATTTTTGCCAGGGTAAGTTGGCCCTCCAACATCTTTACAGATGCAGGAACTAATTTCCTGGCAGGAACTATGGAATGCCTTTGGGAAGCTCATGGGGTGAACCACTTGGTTGCCACTCCTTACCACCATCAAACAAATGCCATGGTGGAGAAGTTTCATGAAACTTTGGAAGCCATAATACGTACATTTGTAAATAAGCACTCCAATAATTGGGACCTAGTGTTGCAGCAGTTGCTCTTTGACTGCAAAGCTGTACCACATCCCAGTTTAGGGTTTTCACCATTTGAACTTGTATATGGCCACAAGGTTAAGGGGCCATTACAGTTGGTAAAGCAGCAATGGGAGGGGTTTACACTTTCTCCAGGAACTAACATTCTGAACTTTGTAACCAACCTACAAAACACCTGCCGAACCTCTTTAGCCCTTGCTAAAGAAAACCTACAGGATGCTCAAAAAGAGCCAAAAGCCTGGTATGATAAACATGCCAGAAAGCGTTCCTTCAATGTAGGGGACCAGGTCATGGTCTTGAAGGCACTCTAGGCCCACAGAATAAAAGTGTTGTGGGAAGGGCCATGAATGGTCCAGGAGCTCCTGGGAGCTGTTAATTATCTCATAGCATTCCCCACCTCCAACCGAAAGCCTAAGGTGTACCATATTAATTCTCTAAAGCCCTTTTATCCCAAAGAATTAAAGATTTGTCAGTTTACAGCCCAGGGAGGAGATAACGCTGAGTGGCCTTAAGGTGTCTACTACAAAGGAAAAAGTGTGGAAAAGGTAAACCTCTCCATGACCCTTGGGCATATGCAGCGACAGCAAATCAAGGAGCTGTGCACTAGCTACACGCCGACATTCTCAGCCACCCCAGGACTGACTGAAGGGGCATACCACTCCATTGACACAGGTAATGCTCACCCAGTTAAAGCCCGACCTTACCGGGTGTCTCCTCAAACTAAAACTGCTATATAATGGAAGATCCAGGATATGCTACAAATGGGTGTAATCCGCCCCTCTGGCAGTGCATTGGCATCTCCAGTGGTTCTAGTTCCCAACCCAAATGGGGAAATACGTTTTTGCATGGACGACCATCAGCTAAATGCTGTAACGCTCCCAAACAACTATCCAATGCCATGAACAAATAAACTATTGAAGAAACTGGGACGGGCCTAGTTCATCCCTATCTTGGACTTAACCCAGGGGTACTGGCAGGTACCGCTAAATAAATCCGCCAAGAAAAGGTCAGCCTTCATCACACATGTCGGGCTGTATGAATTTAATGTACTGCCTTTCGGGCTGCAGAATGCACCCGCCTTCCAAAAACTTGTAGATGGTTTCCTAGCAGAATTGGAAAAATGTGCACTCGCAGACCTTGATGACGTGGCCATATTTTTGGAATCCTGGGCAAAACACCTGGAACATCTACAAAAAGTCTTCAAGCGCATAAGGGAGGCAAAACTAACTGTTAAGACTAAAAAGTGTCAAATAGGCCAAAACAGAGTAGCTTACCTTGAACATCAGGTGGGTAAAGAAACCATCAACCCCCTACAGGCCAAAGTGAATGCTATCCAAAAGTGGCCTGTCCCAAAGTAAAAAAAAAAAAAAACTGGTCCAATCCTTCTTAGGCTTGGCCAGATATTACAGGCCATTTGTAGCGCAATACAGCCAAATCGCCAATTTCAAGTTACACCGAAAACTTACGAAGTAAAATTTCAAACCCTTAAAAAAAGGCCTGAACTAATGTGGCTTATGTAAACCAAATAACAAATCTGTTTCATAAATGCCTCAACAAACGGGCTGTTACTAACTTTGAAGGAAATGTATATTCCTGTTTTTTTTGTCTTTTTGTAACTTAAGGTTTTGCCTCAAGAAATTCTCTCTTTTAAATCTAATTACCCTGTAAGGTATTTACCATCCTAATTTTACATAGGTGATTCTTTTCTCTTTTCTTTAATTAAAATTCCTCTTTTAAACACCGAATTAATTTTTCTTTGTTCTTAAAATCCAAAGCTTTGGGTCTGTGTTCATCTGTACCAATTGGTAAAAATTATTATGAAGCCTTCCCCAGGAAAGGGGGTGTAGGGCTGGGGGAAATATTTTGGGGGAAAATGTCTCCAAGTGGTCTCTTTCCCTGTTCTTTGTTTAAAATGCTTCGTGGTGGCAGCAGACTGTTCAAGGACAAGGCGAAGTTTATACCTTGGGAAAGTTTTTTTAACCTAAGCTGGTAAAAATAAGCTTAGAGGTCTTTCATGCAGGTCCCTACCTCTGTACCGTAAAGTTCAGAGTAGGGAAGAGACCTTGACAGGGTGTTACTAGTCCCCCGCTGCCCCTGTCCTCCCCCCTGTCCCGTGGGTCTCCCCTCACCTGCACAGAGGGAGCCTTCAGCCTCAGGGCTCTCAGACTCCACAGAGGGGCTGCTGGCCCCTCGGGAGAAGGAGGAGCTGCTGGTCCCCGTGCCAGAGTCGCCCAGCTCCTGCTCTGGGCTGGCTGGGGGCTCCTCAGTGGCCAGGCTGGTGGATGACTCCGATTGGGCACTGGGGTGCGGCTCTTGGCTCCTCCACTTCCTGTAAAGGAAGCTGCAGAGCCGCCTTCCCAGGCTCCCACCCTCTCCTGGGTCCCTCCTACATAGCATCACCCTGGGCCACCTCCATTTGGGACCAGAAGGGGCCTCAGGGCATGCTAAGGGAGCTGGTGTCTTCCTCCTCTTCCAGAAAGCCAGGGAGCTCCTCCTCCTCGCCTGGCCACTGGCCTCTTCCCCGCCCGCGGGGACAGAGGGGCCGCTCTCCTCCTGGGAAAGCCGGACGCTGCTCCCTACCGGCTCTGGAGCCACCAGCCCGGCCTTCCTCCTCAGCATCCGCCTCAGCCGCTGCATCCTGGGAATGAGTGGGGAGCAGCCATGAGTCTGGGTTCAAGGCAGCCCCTCATTAATGTGCCTGCCTGTTCCTCCATCCACCTCCCCTCTGCTGAGGCAATTTCTCCTCACCACACACCCCACCCCAGGGCATGGGGGCTGCCGTCCACACCCACTGGCAGCAGCTCACAGCACCGGCTGCTCCCAACGTTCCCCCTCACCCCTGGGGCCCTGTGACACCAGGGGAGTCTCGTCCTTCCAGAGCAGTGGGGCTCTCTGTTAGTTTGGACAAGCAGCTCCCTCCACCCCAGAAGGTCCCGCTCCCTCCCAGACCAGGGAAAGAGCAGCACCCAGACAGTCCCCAGCGAAAGTTCACAAGGTGCCAATGCTGGGAGGGAGGAGTCGCCCTCAGTTGCCACTGATTTCACTGATTGCGGTTGTGGGTGTTCAGCACCTGGCAGGTTCTGCCCTCCCCAAAGACTCTCGACGTGGGGAACAATCTCCTGCAAGGGAAGGGCTGGGAGCCCTCTTGCTGGCCCATTCCCACCACACTGGGGGTGGCTCTGGAGAACTCCACTCACTTGCTCTAGATGGGAAAGCGCTGGGTGGCAGATACTCACCGAGGCCTAGTCTCTTGCCCTCCTCCTTGATCTCCTGCACCCAGGTGGGCTAGAAAGGACGCTGCCCAATGCCCTGCCAGCAGAGCAGGGAGTAGAAGCCTAGAGATCGAAAGTGGCTGTGAAAACAAGATGATGTTTTATTGCCAGAGGATGGATAAACTCAGCCTAGCAACCGGGGGTTCACAACACTGACCTATGGCCAGCAGCACACCTCCCATCTCCAGGTCTCCTCGTACCTCATGCACATTCCTGAAGCGTGATGACCCAAGGGCTGTAGGGGAGTGTCCCCAGCCCCAGTGAGGGAAACAGAGGCCTGGGCAGGAGAAGCCACTGCCTCAGGGTCGCCGAGGGAGTCAGGGATAGAGCCGGGGATGGAGCCTTTGTCCAGGCTCCCGCACTAACCACTAGAGGAACAGTCCCTTCCAGAGCTGGGAAGTGCCAGCGGGACTCGATTCCCAGTCTCCCTGGCTCTGAGTGTGACTTGTTGTTGTGACTGAGGCAGGTGGGTGGGAGTCTGGACTCCTGGTTTTCACAGGTGATTTTCTTCTATTCCCAGCCTCCCTGGCCCTGAGTGTGACCTATGGAGGTGGTGGAATCTTCATCCTTAGAGATCTGTAAGGCCCAGCTTGACAAAAAAAATCATCTATTTTAAATTAAGGGCGAAATTTATGACAATCTCTTCAATCATTCAAATAGAAGAGAAAAAAATAACATGAAGTGGAACATGTTCACTGCCAAGTTTTTGAGAGAGTCACACCACTGACGTGATAGCTAAAGTCCTGGAAGCACAGTTAGCTGAAATGCAAACCCAGCTTTGGACAGCAATAGCTTCCTTGGAAGGTGCAGAAACTATTGTCTTCTTTTCAGTTTATTCAAAGAGTTCAGTTCAATGACTGGTTCACTGAAATTCAAGAAAGCTATTGGGAGTTCACAAAACAGGCAAACTTCTTTTCCTCCCTCAATCTATGGATAAAAACTAGGTGTGAGGGGATGGATATACTAGTTCATAAATCTAGAAACACGTGAAAACCAGAACGTATCATTTTAGTTCACTAACCACACTTCAAATTTCCTTTCTTTAAGAAATCAGTTTTAAATGCAAAACATTTTCATACAATTTTTTTCTTATGCTTCTCTTTCTAGTTCCAGCATGACCTTGGTTTGTGACCAAAGAGAGGTCACTTCTTTTCTCTTTCCCTCTCTATCATGGAGATGGAGAAAATTCTCTAAGTCCTAGCAGGCAAGAGATTTGAGCACGTCAGGCCTGTGAGAGCCCTTGTGCTCGAAAGGACAATGGGTGATTGTTGTTTGGGGCAATAACCCCAACGGATTTGATACTTGTCCCCCATCCAAAGCCAATAACACATCTCTGTATTTTCAATCATGAGTTTGACATTCTCAGCACTCCTCTATCTCCCACAGCCCTCAGGTGTTCCTTGGATTATGGAGGCTTGGTTGCTAAGAGTACTGGATTTTTTTTACTGGCTTCCTGGGTGTCCCTAGCCAATGAGGGTCTCAGTCTGGCCTCCGAGGCCCACACCCCCCAGACACTGAAGATCAGGATGGATTGATTTCACTTCACGTTTTTTGTAGTTGTATTTCTGAATTATTTTCCTAATGAAAGATTGATTCTCATGAAATTCGTAGAGCTGGCAGACAACAGAACAAGGAGCAAAGATCTCAAGTTGCAGTGTGAAGGCTTGGATATTAGGAAATTTTTTTTCACTGGGAGGGTGGGGATGCCTTTGAATCTGCTAGGATAGGGTTCCCCATCTTCTACTTAGAGCCTATAGTTTTTCTTACCTTCTACACAGATGACAATTTCTTTCCACACTATCAATACAGTAACGAAAACGATCACAGAGAATCTCCTCCACACCAACCGTCTCTTGGTCCCCACTGAGAGACCGCGAGATGGAGGCTTGCTGCAGCAAGGCTACAGGGGTCTCCGAGGTTCCTCTTGCCCCGCACCTCTGTCCTGCCAGGCTGTTGTCAAGGGAGCTCTGTGGGGTCACACCCGCCTCATCATCTTTGCCCAATAGACTGAGTTCCTGCCAAAGGCCTTTGTGAAGTCACTGCCACACTCACCTTTCCCTTGCAGGCCTGATGTCTGCCCCTGGCCAGCCCGGCTGGATGTTTCAGCTGCACCCTGGATCACCCCACTTGCTCATTATAGATTCTGGGGAGCAAGCAGGCCACCCAGTAAAACAGCAGAGTCTATGCCTCACCCACACTGAGTTTTTCATAGAGGCATCGGTTGTGAAATTATTTGATCTCCTAATCCGGCCTCTATTTCACTGGCTATGACATTTCATAGAATCATAGAATCATAGAATCATAGAATATCAGGGTTGGAAGGGACCCCTGAAGGTCATCTAGTCCAACCCCCTGCTCGAAGCAGGACCAATTCCCAGTTAAATCATCCCAGCCAGGGCTTTGTCAAGCCTGACCTTAAAAACTTCCAAGGAAGGAGATTCCACCACCTCCCTAGGCAACGCATTCCAGTGTTTCACCACCCTCTTAGTGAAAAAGTTTTTCCTAATATCCAATCTAAACCTCCCCCACTGCAACTTGAGACCATTACTCCTCGTTCTGTCATCTGCTACCATTGAGAACAGTCTAGAGCCATCCTCTTTGGAACCCCCTTTCAGGTAGTTGAAAGCAGCTATCAAATCCCCCCTCATTCTTCTCTTCTGCAGGCTAAACAATCCCAGCTCCCTCAGCCTCTCCTCATAAGTCATGTGTTCTAGATCCCTAATCATTTTTGTTGCCCTTCGCTGGACTCTCTCCAATTTATCCACATCCTTCTTGTAGTGTGGGGCCCAAAACTGGACACAGTACTCCAGATGAGGCCTCACCAATGTCGAATAGAGGGGGACGATCACGTCCCTCGATCTGCTCGCTATGCCCCTACTTATACATCCCAAAATGCCATTGGCCTTCTTGGCAACAAAGGCACACTGCTGACTCATATCCAGCTTCTCGTCCACTGTCACCCCTAGGTCCTTTTCCGCAGAACTGCTGCCTAGCCATTCGGTCCCTAGTCTGTAGCGGTGCATTGGATTCTTCCGTCCTAAGTGCAGGACCCTGCACTTATCCTTATTGAACCTCATCAGATTTCTTTTGGCCCAATCCTCCAATTTGTCTAGGTCCTTCTGTATCCTATCCCTCCCCTCCAGCATATCTACCACTCCTCCCAGTTTAGTATCGTCCGCAAATTTGCTGAGAGTGCAATCCACACCATCCTCCAGATCATTTATGAAGATATTGAACAAAACCGGCCCCAGGACCGACCCCTGGGGCACTCCACTTGACACCGGCTGCCAACTAGACATGGAGCCATTGATCACTACCCGTTGAGCCCGACAATCTAGCCAGCTTTCTACCCACCCTATAGTGCATTCATCCAGCCCATACTTCCTTAACTTGCTGACAAGAATACTGTGGGAGACCGTGTCAAAAGCTTTGCTAAAGTCAAGAAACAATACATCCACTGCTTTCCCTTCATCCACAGAACCAGTAATCTCATCATAAAAGGCATTTCACACGCTTACCACCATATTAAGCCCAATTGCTTGTAATTCACAAAAAGGTGCCATGGCACCTTCCAGAATGATAACCAGTTGTGATGGGAGGATACCAGGAAACAGAGAACCCACCTCTTCCCCAGGCCCTACGCCACCAGCACTCCCAGCTATCTTCGAGACACCACTGACATCCTGGGGAAACTACAAACCATTGGTGATCTTCCAGAAAAGGCCATCCTGGCCACGATGGATGTAGAAGCCCTCAACACCAACATTCCACACAAAGATGGACTACAAGCCGTCAGGAACATTATCCCCAATAATGTCACGGCCAACCTGGTGGCTGAACTTTGTGACTTTGTCCTCACCCATAACTATTTCACATTTGGGGACAATGTATACCTTCAAATCAGTGGCACTGCCATGGGTACCCGCATGGCCCGACAGTATGCCAACATTTTTATGGCTGACTTAGAACAACGTTTCCTCAGCTCTCGTCCCCTAACGCCCCTACTCTACTTGCGCTACATTGATGACATCTTCATCATCTGGACCCATGGAAAAGAAGCCCTTGGGGAATTCCACCATGATTTCAACAATTTCCACCCCACCATCAACCTCAGCCTGGACCAGTCCACACAAGAGATCTACTTCCTGGACACTACGGTGCTAATAAGGGATGGGGGGTCACATAAACACCACCCTATACCGGAAACCTACTGACCGCTATTCCTACCTACATGCCTCCAGCTTTCACCCAGACCACACCACATGATCCATTCATTGTCTACAGCCAAGCTCTACAATACAACTGCATTTGCTCCAACCCCTTAGACAGGGACAAACACCTACAAGATCTCTATCAAGCATTCTTACAACTCCAATACCCACCTGCTGAAGTGAAGAAACAGATTGACAGAGCCAGAAGAGTACTCAGAAGTTACCTACTACAGGACAGGCCCAACAAAGAAAATAACAGAACGCCACTAGCCATCACCTTCAGCCCCCAACTAAAACCTCTCCAACGCATCATCAAGGATCTACAACCTATCCTTTAGGACGACCCATCACTCTCACAGACCTTGGGAGACAGGCTAGTCCTTGCTTACAGACAGCCCCCCAACCTGAAGCAAATACTCACCAGCAACCACACACCACACCACAGAACCACTAACCCAGGAACCTATCCTTGCAACAAAGCCCGTTGCCAACTGTGTCCACATATCTATCCAGGGGACACCATCATAGGGCCTAATCACATCAGCCACACTATCAGAGGCTCGTTCACCTGCACATCTACCAATGTGATCTATGCCATCATGTGCCAGCAATGCCCCTCTGCCATGTACATTGGCCAAACTGGACAGTCTCTACGTAAAAGAATAAATGGACACAAATCAGATGTCAAGAATTATAACATTCAAAAACTGGTTGGAGAACACTTCAATCTCTTTGGTCACTCGATTACAGACCTAAAAGTGGCAAGTCTTCCACAAAAAAACTTCAAAAACAGACTCCAGTGAGAGACTGCTGAATTGGAATTAATTTGCAAACTGGATACAACTAATTTAGGCTTGAATATAGCCTAGGGGTGGATGGGTCATTACACAAAGTAGAACTATTTCCCCATGTTTATCCCCCCACCACCACCCGCTGTTCCTCAGACGGTCTTGTCAACTGCTGGAAATGGCCCACCTTGATTATCACTACAAAAAGTTTTTTATTTTTTGTTTCTTTCCCTCTCTCCTGCTGGTAATAGCTCACCTTACCTGATCACTCTCATTACAGTATGTATGGTAACACCCATTGTTTCATGTTCTCTGTGTATATGAAATCTCCCCACTGTATTTTCCACTGCATGCATCTGATGAAGTGAGCTGTAGTTCACGAATGCTTATGCTCAAATAAATGTGTTAGTCTCTAAGGTGCCACAAGTCCTCCTTTTCTGTTTGTTCCAGTGGTTAGTCTCCCTCACTGTCAAAAATGTGTGCCTTACTTCTCATCTGAATTTCTCTGGCTTCAACTGACAGCTGTTGGTTCTTGTTGTGACTTTCTTGGCAAGATCGAATTAGCCCTGCCCCATGAAATCCGATCTCCCTGTCCTGCTGGGATCCCTCCAGCCAGGAGAACCCAGTAGGGGCCTCCTGGCTGTTTGTCTGCTGGGCTGGGGATATCAGATGCACCAGAGGCATGCAGAAGTGAGTGCACTGCATCAGCCTGGCATTGGGCTCAGGGGTTTGGCCTTGGCAACTTCTGCTCCAGCCATGTCTCTGGGTGTCTGGGCTAGGGGCTTCTGACCCCCGTGGCTGCAGCCAAGGCTGGGGTGCTGAGCTCAGGACTTTCATGCCCCTCCCCGCTGCTCTCGGCACTCTGGGTGACTGCCCGGCGTCTGCAGCTGGGGCTCAGGGCATCCCTTGCAGTTCCTTCTGGGGCTCAGGGGTCCATTTTTAAGGATGCCCCCAAATTGGTCCTTGCATTAATTTGCCAGGGGACTAGTAGGTAGGAGCCCCCAGCTGAGGTGCTCTCAGCAGCAGGGACCCATCCGCACATCTTAGAACCTCCTCTCACTTCAGAAAGATTCTTGGCTGCTGCCCTCAGAGCCCAGGTCTGAAGGCAGCACAGAAGCGAGCGTGGCAATGCTGCAACCCCCCTACAACAACCTCTGAACTCCCCCACTATCCCATTTTGGTTGGGACTCCCAGCAAACGAAATATCATGGAGATGGACATGTTCCAACGAGACAATTCAATTAAGAGTAGGATACCAGAGGAGGAAAAATCACTTTTGTCGTGGCAATGAGGGTGGCCCATTTCAAACAGTTGACCAGAAGGTGTCAGTAAGAATAGGGGGAAATTAGTATGGGGGAAGTTAGGACTTTTGGCTGCAGAATTTAATTTCATTTTTTTATGAGATTGTGTCTTCTAGGTTTTCTGGCACACAAGCAGAGAAGTTAGAGAAAAACATAAATGATTCTTGCTGGAAGTTTGCAATGTCTCGCTAATTCGTTTCTTAAGACCAGAACAAAAACACATAGGAACCCCAAAATCAGAAGGAGAGAATGTAAGCTTCTGCCTATAACAGAGAGGCACAATTCACTGGGTACCTGCTGACTGACTGCTGCTACACCCCCACTGAGCTGCTTAGCATGCAAGTAGGTCCAGGAACCGTGCGCAAAATTTAAAGTCGCAGTATTCAATATTAACACAACCACAAATACACCAGAGCATCCAAATTTTCTGTTTTACAAGGTCTCTCCTTGTTTTGGAACACTGGTTTCTAAACATGCCATCGGGACTTTGAATCAAATTTCAGCTACTAATTAGCATGTGTGTGGAACAATCACTAATGTGCATTCGGTGTTATGTTGTAGGTTTCTTTAGGAAATCTGGGGAAACGAGAGCACTGGGAAGGCCTATTCCCCCCCCTCCCCCCACACACACAGTGCACATTTGCTGCCCACTGGTGCTGCCTGAGCAGTAGCATTGTGACATCAGCGATAATCCACCACTCAGCGCTCCCTGCCTCCAGCTCCTTGTCACACCTGGGGAGAATGACTAGCCCCTGGCTGCCATGGCAACAGCTACCTGTGACAACTGATTGCCCCCTTCTTACCAGAACATCATCACAGAAAGGAAGTTTGTAATGAAACAGGACCAGATTTGGAGAAGCAGGACAGTCTCCTGCTGGGCTCATTTGGGTTTGTACTGTGGTACTGTACAGTGTTTCTTTTCAAAGAGCAATTGTTTGCTACTTTCCTTAGTAAAGGCTCAGTGAAAATAAGATGCAAAATTCCTGCTCTTTTACTTGGATATTGTTTATCTGCTTTTTACAAATTGAGGATTGGAGCTTAGAACTTTCACTGATACTGAAGTTGCATAAAATGAGTTTTATTTTAATACAGTTTAATTTAATTACTCTCTATACTCTGATCAACACAGCACTGAGTGGTGAAAAGGGACCTTCACAAAGATAAGAATGGCAATAAAATATATACTGAAAACAACAGATGAGTAAGAGCTTCATTGTTTAAACAGCACATATATAATAGATGTTCTTTCTATTAAAAAACGAAGGAAATTAAGAAACCAAAAACCCTTCATTTAACGCTTCTTAGGTTAGCTTTCATCAATAAATTAAACCATCAAATAATTAAGAAATACAAAGTCAAGGTTTTAAAAAGGATTAAAAGGTTACAAAGTTTAGCATTGTCAGGTTAGCAAATGTCCAAATAAATGTTGCCGTGGCACCCTTAATTCAGTCCTCTTGTGCCTTTGCCCGATGATGCAGACGTTAATTACATGATCCCATATTATTTTTTTCCCCTCGTGACCCCTGCCTTATTCAGTGCACAGAATTCTCTGCTCTGGGGCTGTGTATTGAAGGAGTCTGTTGTCTGCAGGATCCCTGCCTCATTTATTGCAGAGTTAATGTTGCACGGGCAATACTCATTCTGGTATTTCCTAACTTGAGAGTACTTGACTTCGTAGCCTTTGTCCTAATTTTTATGGCTTACTTTACTGAGGAGACCAACCTTTATGACAAAGGTGGGTTTGGTTTGGTTTTTTGTTTGTTTTTTGGTGACGTATCCATTATTTATCTGTTCAGTACCAATCATGTGTGCTTTCCAAGACAGAAAGAGTAAGGACACTCCCTAATACAAAGACCTTATGATCTAAGGAAGACGGACACATACAAAGAAAGCAGGATATGTAAGGACTACTAATTTCTTTCTTTCTTTCGATGAATAGTCATTTATTATTTATTATTATTATTACTGTTTATTATTAATAAAGAAAGGGTGGTGCATTGGGGAACTTGCGTGGTGAGGATGTTCCATGAGGGGAAGCAATTTGAAAACACACAAGAAATGGAATGGGAGAAAGAAACACATGGTATTGGTGCTAGCTGCACAGGTAAAGCAGAAAGGGTGGGAGGTGATGTAGAAAAGGACAAGACTGTTGATTATGGCCTGTCCCTGTAAATAGCCCTGTAATGGGGTGGCTTGTCATTTTAAGGACTGGAGGCCTGAGTTCAGCCAACCCTAGCTGCTAAGAAGGCCCACCTGAACACGGATCAGCGGATTCTCTTACTGATCAGCAGGAAGCACAAGAGAAAGTGTCTGAGAGAGTTGCAGGAGCTGCAGAGAAAGGAAGGAGCAGCAAGGATGGCTAGAGACAGAGAGTTTGGCAATAACCTTGGAGGAAAGACCCCGAGAGCAGAGACTAAGCCCAGCAGCAAAAATGCCTTATGCTGTTCTTCTCCTTTTCGTTTGTTGTCTCTTGGAAAATAAATAAAACCCGGCTGGAAGGGCCGGCGAGACTGATCTGTTGTGAGTGCAGCTGTAGAGCCCAGAGGAGGGAGAGATGGATGGCAGGGTACTGCAGATAGACTCGGGCCACAAGGAGATGCTTGGGAAGAGGTCATGAGCAGGGGAGGAGTGGGGTTTGGGAGGAGACTGCTTTACAACAGGGCCAAAGGGGCACCCTGAATTTGTGCACCCACCAGCTTTCCTGGTGTTTCAAGTTCTAGACTCCAACCTGGTTGGAAGGCGGCTGTTCAGAACCATCCATAAGTCACATGTAATTGGGCTGCAAAGTTACACAGGCACAAGGTCATGCTCCCAGAGTTCAAATGAATTGGAAAACCAGCATTGTACATTGCAAGTAGCACCCTGGGCTGGCAAAGAGGATAGAACATGGCAGGTACCATTGCTGGAGCAGGGATGCTGCATGCCGGGGACCAAGTCATGCTCTCCGCCACACTGTTACAGCCCCTTGGCAATCAATGATGAGAATGATGTTAAACCTACTCAGGACCATTACACCAGCACAGTGTTGCCACAAAAGAATGCAGGCTGGCCATACCTTGATGTTCCTCTGGATTGCTCCAACCTGCCTCGTGTGACAGGTGCTGGGTCAGGGAGGCAGGGGATGGGTTTCTACATCAGCCACAGAGCCCATATCCCCGCAGTGGCAAAAACTTTTGCACAACTTTTCAAGATAATGCATCTGCATGTGATTATCCCGTGTCCCCAAGAGAAATATGGTCATTTTTAATGAGTCTGTCCGTGCTTGTCTTGATGATCAGAGCTCCAAAGTGCTACAGGGATCCTCTCCCAAAATGATGATTTCAAAGTATAGGATGGAAGTATGTTTATGTTTGGCATAGCAAGAAAGACAACCTCTCTCAGAAGGTAGGAGTGAACATTATTATCATTACAATAGAACCATCTCCCTTTGTTAGTTACATCAGGAAATAGCTCTTTTCAGGTTACCTTGTCCAAAGCAGAAATTTGCACAAGTCAACTTGTTGATTCTTTGAATCTGAAATGCAGCCATATTTTTCTTTCAGGATAAAATTATAGTCTTGAAGGGGCACTGCTCTCTGGTGAGGACATCAGAAGATGTGGGAACAGAAAGGAGATTGTTCTTAGTCTTTCACATGACTTCTCTCTCGTAGTCCATACCTTGGGTGACTTTCTGAGTGGATTAATGCACCATTCTCTACCATGAGAAACTCAGCCCAAGGACAGATACTCCCCAATGCAGCTGTCCACTAAATTGAAGGGGATATTACACCAAGGATGAAATCCTGGGCCATTGAAACCAATGCGAATTTTGCCATAGACTTCAATGAGGCGAAGATTAAATATGTGGAGAGTGATGATTGAGCATTCTCACTGGGGAGCCTTCTATACCTAGAGGTCATTTCCCTGAGTACACACATCAAAACTCTGAGTGCAGTGTGCAGTGCAGCTCTGTCTCTGACTGCAGTGTGGAGGTTTGGTTGTGATGAACACGGCATGTTGGAATGTATGTTCATTAACACTTTGTCCCTGCTCAGCACAGGAGTGATGTTCTACAGTGTCTACAACGGCTGAGTCCAATGAAAATAAACCATTTCCATGAATCAAATGGGCTTTCAGTGACATGATCAGCTCAGATGCTTTACGGAGCATTATGTAGAATGTCTGGCCTCTGGTTTAGAGTCTCTCTTTAGAAGGAATTTGGTCTGCAGGAGCATTTGGATTCACTTGTCTTTTTATGAAACACTGAATAAACACCCAGAAATTGTCAGATTGGATGGGACCTGAGCTCCATCTAGTGCAGTGTCTTGTCTCTGATAGTGGCTAGTATCAGAGGTTTCAAAAGAAGGTTTAATAACCTTCAATAGGCAGATGTGGAATCATCAGCCCTTCCCCCCATCTCGCCCTGATCTCTAATAATTAGAAATTCGTTTAAGCCCTGAAGCATGATGTTTAGTATCCCTTAAGCATCTGCATCCATACACTTTGCCATATAAAGCTGTCAAATCCCTCCAGTTTCTCTGTATTTCCACTTAACAGCACTGCTACAATCTACAGATATTTCCCAACTTCTCAGCTCACCCACAATACAAGCTCAAACCAGCAAGGTACTGGGCATGCTCCCCCCAGTCCAAAGAAACATATAAGCACATGCTTTACTTTAAGCAATTTTAAGACTGTAAGAAGTCCCATTGAAATCAACATGCTTAAAATTCTGGGTGCTCCACTACAGGAGGAAAGATGGAGATAGATTGGAGACAATCCACAGGAGAGCCATAAAAATGTTGAAAGGTTTAGAAGTGGTAGGGGATGGACTAGATGACTTCTTCAGGCCCTACATTTCTATGATTTTATGAAAAGATAATGCAGCTGCTTAAATGTTCTGCTGGACTGAGGCAAGATCCATGCAGGATCAAGCCCTTAATGACCTATTGTTCTTTGCTTGGATACATTTGATGAAAGAAGTCAAGTCCTTCTTCCTTGGTGCCTTCTGTAGAACTGCACATTAACCAAGCTGACTTTGAAGTTCAATAATCATTTTATTTGTAATATTTGTCTGAATGCCGACTGACTGGCCTGCTATTTGGCCAAAACCAAAGAGTGGGTAAAAAAATAAATGACGTGTGTATGTATGGTCTGTGTATGAATATGTACACACACACACACACACACATATCTTGGTGATCTTTCACCACAGAAAACATAACACACATACATATCTGCTGATCACACTGGACGTTCTCTATCTTTTACATTGACAGGGTGCTATGAATGAAAGTGAAGCCATCCACATAATTTTACAAACTGGAATGTGTGACATGAGCTAAATACAATTAACGATTATATGATTTGGCAATCACTACTGTGACACGGGGTGAGGAAAGAGGTGCATTGAGGATATTGACATACGATGAAACAGGTTTACAGGCAGTTTGATCCCAACCCACTAATCATAATAGACTATTATTGTTCTTATCTCTATAAAGACAGGTTAAAAGGTAAATCTATTCAGAGAATATTTTCTTATCATTATAAATACATGTTTCTAAAAATATGTTCACTATTGTTAATTTTCTCAGAAATATTCACCCCTGGCTACACGCTTTTAGCCTAATCATCAGAAGTATATGTGTGGTAATTTTTCAGCAGCTAAAGAACAAGAAGCTACAGGATTTAGTCAGCATGGCTGTAGTGTCCAGAAGGGATACATTTGGAAGTTCCATTTTTGAACTATTTCCTCAATGAATGTATGTGCATCCTGTGTACTGCCTGGCAGCCAATGATTTAAAAACATGGAATGTGTATTTCAGTGGGGGAAACTGACACCCAATAACTGAAGAGTGCGATGCAAACTGTGCGCTCCTCCTACCCATGTTATTGTTCCCAGGTATAACGGAGATCCACGGATCCTACTACTGCCTAAGGCCCCAGTTCTTCAAACTTGCACATATTCCTGAATTTTATTCATGTAAGGCATTCCACTGAGTCTGTGAGTCTACACTTGTCATAAATATAAAGAGAAAGGTAACCACCTTTCTGTATACAGAACTATAAAATCCCTCCTGGCCAGAGGCAAAACCCTTTCACCTGTAAAGGGATAAGAAGCTAGGATAACCTTGCTGGCACCTGACCAAAATGACCAATGAGGAGAAAAGATACTTTCAAAGCTGGAGGGGCGGGGGAACAAAGGGTCTGTCTGTCTGTGTGATGCTTTTGCCGGGACCAGGTCAGGAACGCTCTTCAGAACTTCTGTTAAGTTAGTAAGTAATCTAGCTAGAAATGCATTAGATTTCCTTTTGGTAAATGGATGGTAAAATAGGCTGTGCTGAATGGAATGTATATTCCTGTTTTTGTGTCTTTTTGTAACTTAAGGTTTTGCCTAGAGGGATTCTCTATGTTTTGAATCTGATTACCCTGTAAGGTATTTACCATCCTGATTTTACAGAGGTGATTCTTTAACTTTTTCTTTAATTAAAATTCTTCTTTTACGAACCAGATTGCTTTTTCATTGTTCTTAAGATACAAGAGTTTGGGTCTGTGTTCACCTATGCAAATTGGTGAGGATTTTTAATCAAGCCTTCCCCAGGAAAGGGGGTGTAGGGCTTGGGGGGATTTCTGGGGGAAAGACTTTCCAAGTGGTCTCTTTCCCTGTTATTTTTGTTGGACGCTTGGTGGTGGCAGCAATAAGGTCCAGGGACAAAAGGTAAAATAGTTTGTACCTTGGGAAAGTTTTAACCTAAGCTGGTAAAAATAAGCTTAGGGGGCTTTTCATGCAGGTCCCCACATCTGTACCCTAGAGTTCAGAGTGGGGAAGGAACCTTGACATGGCCGAAAGCTTATGCCCAAATAAATGTGTTAGTCTCTAAGGTGCCACAAGGACTCCTCATGTTTTCACATCATGGAGTCTGGCTGGCAGGAGAAGGGTGCAGTTACTTTCTGCTTCCCTCATAACTTTTGGGAGGTAAGTTCTCCAAGAGAGAGAGTTCTTACCACAGCTTCCCCTTTGACATCTCCTCTACTGTCAATTGCATTGAAGGAACAGGGCTCCACTCAGAATGGAATTGGGAAGACGGGGGCTGGGATCAAACAGGGCCAAAACACTCAATACGGGGAGGAGATAATGTGCAGCTGAGGGCCCAGCATACGCAGGAGGAGAAACTGTTGGGCCCACCATCTGGGGGAGACGCAGCCCTTCACATGTAGGGGAAATGCAGGGAACAGGGTGCAAGGGTGTTGCCACCTTAGCTGAGTGAATCCAGACCCTAGAAGGATTTTCAAAAGTACCAAGGCACCTATAAGTCTGTCATTTCAATGAGTGTGAGCTGCCTGGTTGATTCTGAAAAATCCACTAGGTGCCTAAACACCTTTATAAATCTGGCCCTTTCTCTGAGTAAAACTTGGATATTATGAAGATTCTCAAGTAAATCTGGTAATTAACTTTCAAGTTGTAATTAGTTGGAAATGAGCCTTGAAAACATGCCCCCACCCACATACACACATTGCTTCTGAATGAGAGAGAGAAAGAAAAAGAGAAGGAGTCAGGACAGGGAAGGACCCTTTCCTCATTTACAACAATTTAATTGCCTTTGCTTCACTACAGTCTTGGGCCAGCTCTAAATCACACTTGCTTCCATATAAACTATGTCCCTAAGGGGTGTGAAAAATCCACACCCCTGAGCAACACAGTTATACCAACTTCAATGCCCCACTTCCACATAGACATTGTTAGGTTGGCAGGAGAGCTTCTCCCGATGGCATAGCTACCGCCTCTCGCAGAGGTGGAGTTACTAAGCAGACAGGAGAGCTCTCTCCCGACAGCTTAAAGCATCTTCATCCGAAGCACTACAGCAGTGCAGGTGTTTGTAGTGTAACCCCAACCCTAATCAGTGCCAGGGGCTTCCCCTGATTTCTGCCAGCAATTGTGATTCCCAGAAATCATCTTGGAGAGACTAAAATAAAAAGTGAGAGAACAGTGTCAGTGGTGCCCACAGTCAAACAAGTCAGTGGCAGAACCAGGATTAGGACCAAGGAATTTGAACTTCTAGTTATCCATCGGCTAGCAACTAGACCCCACTCCCCTCCCAGAGCCAAAAATAGAACCCAGGAGTCATGACTCCCATTCTCCACGACGGTTCTAAATTCCCTCTCAAAGCTGGGAATAGGACCCACCAGGCCGAACTCCCGGCCAGCCTGCTCTAACCACTAGACCCCACTCCTTTCCCAGAGTCAGGAATACAACCAGGAGTTCTGACTCCTACTTCCTCCTGCTGTCGTCACTAGGTATTACTTCCCACCCAGAACTGGAAATAGAACCCACGAGCCCTGACTCCCAGTCAACACTGCTCTAACCACTAGACTCCATTCCCCAAGAGTCCCATCCCCTGCCCCTGTTCTAATCCATGAGACAAAGCGAGAAGTGTAAGCAATCTCAGTAGAAGAAGGCTGAGTGAATTCTCCGCAGTACATCACATCATCCTATCACTGTAAGTTTGCAGAAGAAAAGCTGCCACCTCCCTAATGAGGATCATCACCATCTAAATATGTAAAAAGAAAAGGAGTACTTGTGGCACCTTAGAGACTAACCAATTTATTTGAGCATGAGCTTTCGTGAGCTACAGCTCACTTCATCAGATGTATACCGTGGAAACTGCAGCAGACTTTATATATACACAGAGAATATGAAACAATACCTCCTCCCACCCCACTGTCCTGCTGGTAATAGCTTATCTAAAGTAATCGTCAGGTTAGGCCATTTCCAGCACAAATCCAGGTTTTCTCACCCTCCACCCCCCCCACACAAATTCACTCTCCTGCTGGTGATAGCATCGGTGATCTTCCTGATAACACCATCCTGGCCACTATGGATGTAGAAGCCCTCTACACCAACATTCCACACAAAGATGGACTACAAGCCGTCAGGAACACTATCCCCGATAATGTCACGGCCAACCTGGTGGCTGAACTTTGTGACTTTGTCCTTACCCATAACTATTTCACATTTGGGGACAATGTATACCTTCAGATCAGCGGCACTGCTATGGGTACCCGCATGGCCCCACAATATGCCAACATTTTTATGGCTGATTTAGAACAACGCTTCCTCAGCTCTCATCCCCTAAAGCCCCTACTCTACTTGCGCTATATTGATGACATCTTCATCATCTGGACCCATGGAAAAGAAGCCCTTGAGGAATTCCACCATGATTTCAACAATTTCCATCCCACCATCAAACTCAGCCTGGTCCAGTCCACACAAGAGATCCACTTCCTGGACACTACAGTGCTAATAAACAATGGTCACATAAACACCACCCTATACCGGAAACCTACTGACCGCTATTCCTACCTGCATGCCTCCAGCTTTCACCCTGACCACACCACACGATCCATCGTCTACAGCCAAGCTCTGCGATACAACCGCATTTGCTCCAACCCCTCAGACAGAGACAAACACCTACAAGATCTCTGTCAAGCTTTCTTACAACTACAATACCCACCTGCGGAAGTAAAGAAACAGATTGATAGGGCCAGAAGAGTTCCCAGAAGTTACCTACTACAGGACAGGCCTAACAAAGAAAATTACAGAACGCCACTAGCCGTCACCTTCAGCCCCCAACTAAAACCCCTCCAACGCATTATTAAGGATCTACAACCTATCCTAAAGGATGACCCAACACTCTCACAAATCTTGGGAGACAGGCCAGTCCTTGCCTACAGACAGCCCCGCAACCTGAAGCAAATACTCACCAACAACCACATACCACACAACAGAACCACTAACCCAGGAACTTATCCTTGCAACAAAGCCCGTTGCCAATTGTGCCCACATATCTATTCAGGGGACACCATCACAGGGCCTAATAACATCAGCCACACTATCAGAGGCTCGTTCACCTGCACATCCACCAATGTGATTTATGCCATCATGTGCCAGCAATGCCCCTCTGCCATGTACATTGGTCAAACTGGACAGTCTCTACGTAAAAGAATAAATGGACACAAATCAGATGTCAAGAATTATAACATTCATAAACCAGTCGGAGAACACTTCAATCTCTCTGGTCACGCAATCACAGACATGAAGGTCGCTATCTTAAAACAAAAAAACTTCAAATCCAGACTCCAGCGAGAAACTGCTGAATTGGAATTCATTTGCAAATTGGATACTATTAATTTAGGCTTAAATAGAGACTGGGAGTGGCTAAGTCATTATGCAAGGTAGCCTATTTCCTCTTGTTTTTTCCTACCACCCTCTCCCCCCAGATGTTCTGGTTTAACTTGGATTTAAACTTGGAGAGTGGTCAGTTTGGACAAGCTATTACCAGCAGGAGAGTGAGTCTGTGTGTGTATGGGGGTGGTTTTTGGAGGGGGGTGAGGGAGTGAGAGAACCTGGATTTGTGCAGGAAATGGCCTAACTTCATTATCATGCACATTGTGTAAAGAGTTGTCACTTTGGATGGGCTATCACCAGCAGGAGAGTGAATTTGTGTGGGGGGGTGGAGGGTGAGAAAACCTGGATTTGTGCTGGAAATGGCCTAACCTGACGATTACTTTAGATAAGCTATTACCAGCAGGACAGTGGGGTGGGAGGAGGTATTGTTTCATATTCTCTGTGTATATATAAAGTCTGCTGCAGTTTCCACGGTATACATCTGATGAAGTGAGCTGTAGCTCACGAAAGCTCATGCTCAAATAAATTGGTTAGTCTCTAAGGTGCCACAAGTACTCCTTTTCTTTTTGCGAATACAGACTAACACGGCTGTTACTCTGAAATCTAAATATGTAGTGAGCGACTTAAGGCACAATTAAAAGTGAATCTGTGAGCAAGCTGGTACTTTAAAAGCATAAGTGACCTGGGGATAGGCTGGGTGGAACGGGAATGACTTGACTGGATCTAGGTCTGGGTGAATCCTCAACATAAACATAAAACATAAAAAACACACTGTTGTATTCCAGGTAAACATGAAAAAACCAAGAATAATGACTTTCCAGGTAAAGTCCCAAAACAATCAAAATACAGTAACATGGTATTAGAAAGACACGGAGATTGAATATACCCTGCATTATACATACAGGACCTCGTAATAAACACATCAGGAAGTTTCAGATTGTCTATCAAAACACTGCAAGAGAAAGCTCTCTACAGGATTTCTACTCTATAAATAGATATAGCTCCTCGATAAAACTACTGCTAAAACTATTTGAGAGCAACATCCAACCCATTCTGCTACATGGGAGTGAAATCTGGGCCCCAAATTTAAGAACTGATTGCGCTGACTACAATAAAACCCTCATAGAAATCCTCCACCGGCAATTCTATGCATGGAAACTTCAGCACCACCAGCTATGGAGCAGAATTAATTCTCTGTTAAATCCACAGTCAGAAAAGAATGACCAAAACCAAGATGTGCTCAAAATGCTAGACCAGCAACTAAAACTCCAACACATCAGTCACTGGAAAAATAAATAAAAAATAGCAACAAGCTAGACTGCTACAGAACCCTGCAGAGACTGGTTCCCTGAGCAGCTACTTCACTACAGTGACACGTGCAGAACTAAGGCAGATTGTCTCCAATTACAGAATCAGTGACCACAAACTAGAAGTCAGAATTAGGAGGCATAAAGCAGTCTAAGTCCAGACTGTGCATCCAGTGTGACAGAAGAGAGAGACTGAGACAGGAGACACTTTCTGCTCCAGTGTCCAAAATAGGAGGGAGTGCAGGAAAACATTTCCTCAAATTATCAGAAAACCTAAAGGACAGTTCATCGAAAAGTAACAGAGAAAAATTTTTGCCTGGCCCTGTGGGAAAGGAGGGAGATGGCAGAACACTACGGAAAAACCTGCCATGAGCTCAGGGACAGAGAAACGACAAATGGACACAGATGGTCCAACCCCATATGTAATCCTATCCTGGGCACGTAGTGCCCCCTTGGACAGACACACGAGGGATCTGTCTTTTTCTGACACGTTGGTAACATTTCTGTAGCTTGGCCTCCCAATAAAATCTCATTGACCTGTATTGTTATGACAGAGACGTGAGTGGCCCACCATTAGGATGCCACCCTAGCAGTGCTCATGCTCTCTCACGTGATTGACTCCAGTCACCCAAATAAGAGGCCTCTTCCTCCCTGACAGGCAGGGAGCCTGTCCCCTTGATAGCAGCCCTATCCCCATAAACGAGCATGCTGGGCCCCTGATTTTGGACTCATCCACCTGAATTTGGGCCCCATCACAGGAATGGGGGCCCTCCCCACCACTCTTGAATGAGGCTGACAGCAGGAGGACAGTCACAGGGGAAGCAGCTGGGTAAGGATTACCTGGCTGTCTGGTAGGACAGACTGAATGGTGGGAAAGCAGGAAGTGGCTGCACTCTTCTACCTGCACTGCTTTGAGATGAAAGACAGCCTGACACTGCACTGGACTCTGGCTGTGCCATGAAACTGAGCTCAAATAATTTGCACCCTAAGCTGGGCACACTCATGGTGCTGGGCATCAGCCAAGTGCCAGTTAGGATGTGGGTTTTGTTTGCTGACACTCTGCAGCTGTGTGGTTTCTGATAATTGCAACGGAAAGGCTGTGACCCAGCTTTCCTGAAATGGTTTTACTTTCAGATTCCTATTGACTCTTTATTTTTACGGCACAAGGCAAACCAAGCTGAACAGACACCCCTTTCGGAGCTGTGATCACTTTAGCTTCCAACAAAAAAAGAGTAAGTACTATTAGCTATTTAAAAAGATTTGAAAACTTAAAATACAAATCTGTGGGCCAAATCCTGAGTTCTCAGGAGGGGCTTGGTGGTGGCGTGGGAATGCTCCTCTGGGATCTGGGTGCAGAGGAGACTCTGCGACACATGTTACCATTTCCTTTATGGGGACATTATGCGGTGAGCCACCTTTGCAAAATCATCTCTGAACCCCAAAGAGGTGGGGTCGGGAATTGCAGCTCCCCCACCTTTGACAACCAGCAGTAAATCCACCCCCAAAGTGAACACAGCCTGAAGCAGCATTAACTTTCACAGGAGCCATCTCACATCCCCTTTGATTTTAATACAACGTCAGCTATCCTAAAAAATGAGGATAGGGCTTAATGGGGGGGTGAAATTCCATCATTCATAACTGAAATCTACAGAGACAGAGGGAGGTGGATTGCTCAAGGAAGGGACCCTCTGCACACAGATCTCCCCATTCCCACTTAGAAACGGAACAGCTGCCTCAGCAGCCTTGTCCCCGCTCCCATCAGGAGATGGGCACGGGAAGCCGAGGGGCAAGGCAGCAGAATGCTTATCATCCCGCTACGTAAATCTGAGCAAACAGCCCCAGATTTTACCCCGCACAGTGGGGACCTCCCTTTACAGGGAGATTTCCAGGACAGTTCCCTGTGGGAGATTCTCTAACAGCACTGGTTTACGGTAGCCCCATTGCCTGGGACCTGCAAGGACAGGAGACCTGGACACAGTGTAGGGCACAGACTCCACACAGTCTTCCCTAGTCTTCTGTGAAGGGGGCCCCAAGGGAGTTTTCCCTTGAGAGGGAACAATCTGACCTAAGAGCCTGCTGCACTGTCTTTTTTTTTACTCTCACTGTCCCTCTAGCAACGTCAGGGCCAGGGCACAGATAGCCTAGCCTAGGGTTAGCGTCAGGCACAGGCCAGAAACCAATTACCAGGAATCAGGATTAAGAGACAAACCAGCAGGCAGTTAATATTCAGGGCTAATCAGAGTACCAGGAGGTCAGGATCAGAAGGCGGGAACAGGCAAACACTAAGCCAGCTGTATGAAGCCCAGTTGTACAGACAGCTTCCTCTGTCCTCCTCTGGCTTAAATAGGGGCTGCAGCCCAATCAGGAGTCTTGCTGCTCTACCAGTCACAGTGTAGGGGCAGGGCTTGTGCTCAAGTTCCACCTCAAATAAACCCCAATCCCAGCTACTAATTGAGGAGTGGGGTGTGTGTGTGTGTGTGTGATGGGTTGGACTCCCCCTTTCATGGTGCCACCGGATGTGTTGGGGTCCCACTGATGTGCCTATCCCACCAGCCTGGATTCCCCTTACTCAGTGCTGCTGTGTGAAAATTGCCCCCTCCCTCAGTGTGGAGGAAGATATGCACAGCTCTTTGCCCCCCTCGCCCATAGTAAATTGCACAAACTGGGTTTTAGAAAACAAAACAAGTTTACTAACTACAAAGGATTAATTTTAAGTGATGATAAGGGATAGCAAACAGAACAAAGTAGATCACTGAGCAAAACATGCACCCTAAGCTTAATTCACTAAAGAAACTGGTTACAAATAGTAGTTTTCATCCTAAATGTTGTATTAGGCAGGTTGCAGAGTTTCTGCAACTTAGAGTTCCAGGTATGTCTCTTCACAGGCAAGACCCCTGTCTCAGATTAGGTCTGAGTCCTCTGTCCCCACAACAGTCTTAGGTGTTTTGGAGAGTAGTCAGTTTGGATGAGCTATTACCAGCAGGAGAGTGAGTTTGTGTGTGTATGGGGGTGGGTTTTTGGAGGGGGGTGAGGGAGTGAGAGAACCTGGATTTGTGCAGGAAATGGCCTAACTTGATTATCATGCACATTGTGTAAAGAGTTGTCACTTTGGATGGGCTATCACCAGCAGGAAAGTGAATTTGTTGGGGGGAGGGGGGAGGGTGAGAAAACCTGGATTTGTGCTGGAAATGGCCTAACCTGATGATTACTTTAGATAAGCTATTACCAGCAGGACAGTGGGGTGGGAGGAGGTATTGTTTCATATTCTCTGTGTATATATAAAGTCTGCTGCAGTTTCCACGGTATGCATCTGATGAAGTGAGCTGTAGCTCACGAAAGCTCATGCTCAAATAAATTGGTTAGTCTCTAAGGTGCCACAAGTACTCCTTTTCTTTTTGCGAATACAGACTAACACGGCTGTTACTCTGAAACCTGTGATTACAGCAGTCATCCTGGGTGGGGATACAGTGAAGAACTGGCAACCCTGATTAACTCACTCTCCAGTCTTAAATAGCATTGACATATAGTGGGAATTTTTTGTTTCCCTGTTTGATTCCCCCCACCTCCTTCAGTGGAAAAGTACCAGCTCAAGATGGTTTCCTGTACAAGGTGACATGATCACATGACCTTGCAATGTCAAAGCATCCATGAGACAAGGTTTATTTGTAATGTCCACAGGAAGGAAATCGAGGCAGGTGGGAGCTCAGCATCTTCTAAGTCTTATTGTTCTTCTTAATGGCCCATCCAGGCTGATTGCCTACTGTCTGGTGGGCGTTCCTCAAGTACACACACAGTTGGAATTGTTACATAGTAAATATTCCTAACTTCAGATATAGAAATGATACACGCATACAAATTGGATAACCACATTCAGTAAATCATACCCTTTCCAATGATACCTCACATCACCCATCTTGCATAAAACATCTTAGTTATGCCATATTCATATCATAACAATATTTCTATGAAGACTATGAGGTGTAGCCTCACAATGTGGAGCCCTCCATGGACCCAGGTTCAAGACCCGTGGGGCCTGATAGGCAGTCAATAAGTAGTGTGATAATTGTATCTGAAATTCTGAAGTGCAGTCCAGACCAGTGAAGAACAGCCATCTCTGACCCTGTAACCCTGAGTGCCTTACACTGCCTTGCTACTGGGGCTCGCTGCCTGGAATGCCTGCAACAAGCAGGTATCCTAAGTCTATGTATTAGACAGCTCTGTTCCAACACTTCAGAGCCAGGAGCCTTCCTGCAATACCATTGGCTTCCATGGGTCTCCACCAGCCTCAGTTAACAACTGCTAAAGTGAGTCCACACTCTCCCCAGCCCTGACTTTCCCCAAAAAACATTGTTCCAGGACAGGGCTGGACTTTTCAGAACACATCAGAGATATAATATGTCCATTGCTTTTGTAAGAAGACAAATATTCCACAATTTGCTACTTTAATTGGAGTTATTAAACAGTTCAGTTTAGACACAGCACTGGATTAGTTAAGATTGAAAATAAACAAGTTTATTCAATTACAAAGAAAATTACCTGGCAGAGCGGGGTGGGGACTTTGGGGAAGGGGGTGGAATTGGGGCGGGGCGAGGGTGGTGCAGGGGCTGGGCCATGGGAGGGTGGGCTCAAGCACCCACGGGGCAGAGGGGAAGTCGGCGCCTATGCCTCTTTAAGGCCTGGTCTACACGGGGGGGGGGGGGGGGAGCGAGCTAAGTCAGTCTAAGTTACGCAACTTCAGCTACGAAAATAGCATAGTTGAAGTCGACGTACTTCGAGTTACTTACCACGGTGTCTTCGCTACAGTAGGTCGACTGCTGATGCTCCCCCGTCGACTCCGCCTAGGTTTCTCGCTCCGGTGAAGTACTGGAGTTGACGGGAGAGCGCTCGGCGGTCGATTTATCGCGTCTTCACTAGACGCGATAAATCGACCCCCGCTGGATCGATCGCTCTGGAGGTAAGTGTAGACATGCCCTAAGTCTCATGTTATCCCTTATATAAGCCCGAGCAAACATCTTATCATTAGACAGGATCTCCCTAGACTGGGACAGAGAGCGGAAGGTAAGTGCCCTTTTGAGGTACAATAAAATCTGGAAACTTCTTAGCATACAAATCTCTGGGCCAATCCTGCGCACTTTACTTTTACTCAGCCCTTGCTTAGACTTCAGCTGGGAGTTTACCTGAGGTAAGGCATGAGTTAATAAAGATGGGATGTTGGCACCAAGTCAGATAAGGACGTGCATGAATTTAATAGAAATGTCAACGATAAATATGCCAGGAGGGTATTTCACTCTACTTACAAATGGGATTGCTGCTAATCTAATCCCTGCCTTTCATATTTACCTCCTCAGGGTCCAAAATATTAGAGACAAGAATCCTGGTAATTACTACAATAGACATGCTGGTATCTAACTAGCAAAACAGCTAACCCCTCATTTCCTGCCCTGGGAAGGAAAAGACAGGTAAAAGGAGGAGCTTTGAAACAGCGGGCCAGGAAGGTGTGAGTGATCCAGAACTGCAGTTCAATTTTGGCAGCATTATTGGAGTTGGCCCTCTCTCAACCGCATGGGAACTAACACCCAGTTTGCATGAACCCAGTGAATTGCTATAGCTAATTTCCAGTATTATTACAGAACCATTCCACTTTCAACAGGAAATAGGGGAGGCTGGTAGGTCCATCTCTCAAATTGTTTAAATGGCCAATCTCATGATCACGGACAAGGCACTTTCCTAGAGCGTTACTCGCTAAACTGCAGCTGTCTCTAGCAGCTTCACAAATCCTGTGTCTTCTGTCTTTTAAAAGCAAATCACTGCGGATCCTGTGATTCAGTGATAATGGCCACTGGTGACAAATACAGGATTCTATGCACCAAACGCAAAGAGCTGATACAACTTATTCAAAGAGACCCTGATAACATCGTGGATGAGTTACTTGCCCTGTCCATCATCACAGAGGAGGAGTACAACAGCTTCAATCAAAAAGAGGACATCGTGATCAAAATCAGGAAGTTGTTAATTCACATACAGAAAAAAGGGGAGTCAACCTGCCAGCAATTTCTGGAGTGTTTAGAAATCCTCTTTCCTGGCACCAATCAGAATTTACAACCTTCTGGCCATGGTAAGTCAAATCTCTTTCTATTTTATTTTTCATTAAAAAAAAGGTAATAGCCATAACACTGAGAGAGAGACAGCATATTTCCCAACTATAACAAAATTTTGCATTATATATGTACATGAATGAACATAAGAATGGCCACACTGGGTCAGACCAAAGATCCTGTCTACTGGCAGTGGCCAGTTCCAGGTGCCCCAGAGGGAATGAACAGAACAAGTAATCATCAAGTGATCCATCCCCTGTCATTCATTCCCAGCCTCTGGCAAACAGAGGCTAGGGACACCATCCCTGCCATCCTGGCTAATCGCCATTGATGGACCTATCCTCCCATGAATTTATCTAGTTCTTTTTTGAACGCTGTTATGGTCCTGGCCTTCACAACATACTCTGGCAAGGAGTTCCACAGGTTGACTGTGCATTGTGTGAAGAAATACTTCCTTTTATTTGTTTTAAACCTGCTGCCTATTCATTTCATTTGGTGACCCCTAGTTCTCGTGTTATGAGAAGTAGTAAACAACACTTCCCTGTCTACTTTCTCTATACCAGTCCTGATTTTATAGACCTCAATCATATCTCCCCTTAGCCGTCTCTTTTCCAAGCTGAAAAGTCCCAGTCTTATTAAGCTCTCCTCATAGGGAAGTTGTTCCATACCCCTAATCATTTTTGTTGCCTTTTTCTGAATCTTTTCCAATTCCAATATATATTTTTGAGATGGGGCGACCACATCTGCATGCAGTATTCAAGATGTGGGTGTACCATGGATTTATATAGAGGCAACATGATATTTCTGTCCTGTTATCTGTCCCTTTCTTAATGATTCCCAACATTCTGTTTCCTTTTTTGACTGCTGCTGCACATTGAGTGGATGTTTTCAGAGAACTATCCACAGTGACTCCAAGATCTCTTCCTTGAGTGGTAACAGCTAATTTAGAACCCGTCATTTTATAGGTATAGTTGGGATTATGCTTTCCAATGTGCATTACTTTGCGTTTATCAATATTAAATTTCATCTACCATTTTGTTACCCAGTCACCCAGTTTTGAGAGATCCTTTTGTAGCGCTTCGCAGTCTGCCTGGGTCTTGACTATCTTTAGTAATTTTGTATCATTTGCAAATTTTGCCACCTCAAATTTTGCCACCTGTTTATCCCTTTTTCCAGATCATTTACGAATATGTTGAATAGTACAGGCCCCTGCGGGACACCACTATTTACCTCTTTCCATTCTGAAAACTGACCATTTATACCTACCCTTTGTTTCCTATCTTTTAACCAGTTACCAATCCATGAGAGCACCTTCCTTCTTATCCTGTGGCAGCTTACTTTGCTTAAGAGCCTTTGATGAGTGACCATGTCAAAGGATTTCCGAAAATCTAAGTACACTATATCCACTGGATCCCCTTTGCCCACATGATTGTTGACCCCCTCAAAGAATTCTAGTAGATTGGTGAGGCATGATTTCCCTTTACTAAAACCATGTTGACTCTTCCCCAACAAATTATGTTCATCTATATATCTGACAGTATTTTTCTTTATTATAGTTTCAACCAGTTTACCCGGTACTGAACTCAGGCTTACAGGCCTGCAATTGCAGGGATCACCTCTGGAGCCCTTTTTAAAAATTGGCATCACATTAGCTATCCTCCAGTCATCTGGTACAGAAGCTGATTTAAATGATAGGTTACAGACTACAGTTAGTAGTTCTGAAATTTCACATTTGAGTTCCTTCAGAACTGTTGGGTGAATACCATCTGGTCCTGGTGACTTATTGCTGTTTAATTTATCAATTTGTTCCAAAACCTCCTCTAATGATACCTCAATCTGGGACAGTTCCTCAGATCTGTCACCTAAAAAGAATGGCTCAGGTTTGCAAATCTCCCTCACATCCTCAGCCATGAAGACCAATGCAAAGAATTCATTTAGTTTCTCCGCAACGGCCTTATCGTCCTTCAGTGCTCCTTTAGCATCTCAATCGTCCAGTGGCCCCACTGGTTGGCTAACTGTTTCTCAAATTCTTTTTTGGCCTCCCTAATTTTATTTTTACCCTTCATTTGCCAGTGTTTATGCTTCTTTCCATTTTCCTCACTAGGATTTAACTTCCACTTTTTAAAGGATGCCTTTTGCCTCTCACTGCTTCTTTTACTTTGTTGTTTAGCTAAGGTGGCTCTTTTTTGGTTCTCTTACTATGTTTTTTAATTTGGGGTATACATTCAAGTTGAACCTCTACGATGATGTCTTTAAAAGGTTTCCATGCAGCTTGCAGAGATTTCACTTTTGGCACAGTATCCTTTAATTTCTGTTTAACTAACTTCCTCATTTTTGTGTAGTTCCCCTTTCTGAAATTAAATACTACACTGTTGGGCTGCTGTGGTGTTTTTTCTGCCACAGGGATATTAAATTTAATTATATTGTGGTCACTATTACCAAGCGGTCCAGCTATATTCACCTCTTGGACCAGATCCTGTGCTCCACTTAGGACTAAATCAAGAATTGCCTCTCCTCTTGTGGGTTCCAGGACCAGCTGCTCCAAGAAGCAGTCATTTAAGGTGTCAAGAAACTTTATCTCTGCATCCCGTCCTGAGGTGACATGTACCCAGTCAATATAGGGATAATTGAAGTCCCCCATTATTATTGAGTTTTTTTTATTTTAATAGCCTCTCTAATCTCCCTGAGCAATTCACAGTCACTATCACCATCCTGGTCAGGTGGTCGGTAATATATCCCTACCACTATATTCTTATTATGAGAGCATGGAATTTCTATCCATAGAGATTCTATGGCACAGTTTGATTCATTTATGGGTTTTACTTCATTTGATTCTACTCTTTCACATATAGTGCCACTCCCCCACCGGCACGACCTGTTCTGTCCTTCCAATATATTTTGTACCCTAGTGTTACTGTAGCCTATTGATTATCCTCATTCCACCAAGTCTCTGTGATGCCTATTATATCAATATCCTCATTTACCCATTTTATTATTTAGACTTCTAGCACTGGTATATAAGCACTTTAAAAACTTGTCTCCTTTGAGCTGTCCACCATTACACAATATAATTAAATGGGACTCTTTTTCATTTGACTGTTTCTGATCAGATCCTGCCTGTATTTTATCATTTTCCATCCTCTCGTCCTTAAGAGGACACAGAGATTCTCAATTAATAGATCTTCTCTATTAATAGTTCCTCCCCTAAGGGATGTCCGAACCACATGCTCCTCCACACTTCTCGGCCTTCCACCAGCCCTGAGTTTAAAAACTGCTCTATGACCTTTTTAAATTTAAGTGCCAGCAATCTGGTTCCATTTTGGTTTAGGTGGAGCCCATCCTTCCTGTATAGGTTCCCCCTTTCCCAAAAGTTTCCCCAGTTCCTAATAAATCTAAACCCCTCCTCCCTACACCATTGTCTCATCCACACACTGAGACCTTGCAGCTCTGCCTATCTAACTGGCCCTGCGCATGGAACTAGAAGCATCTCAGAGAATGCTAACATGGAGGTCCTGGACTTGAGCTTTGCAAACAGGGACTGCTAACAGGGAGTTTCGAGAGGGAGTTTGGAAGGGGAGTGGGAAGGGGGCGAGGTACACTTGCCATTCTTTAAAACCTTTAAACTAAACTTTAATCAAAACTTCTTGTTTTAAACAAAAACCCTATCATTAACCTAGGTAGTTGTAGGAGAGACTGCAGGCAGAAGCCCAGCAGCAGATTGGGGGCTATCCAGTTTATTGAGCTCAGTGCAGCATGTATGATTACCTGCCCTGTGGGTGGGTGGCATATGTGTGCATTTGGTGCAAGGAGCTCCTGGCCCTCAGAGACCACGTACGGGCTTTGGAGGCCAGGGTGACAGAACTGGAGGAGCTAAGGGAGGCAGAGAGGTATGTTGAGGAGGCTTTCAAGGACACTGTAGATTTGTCCCCCCTCCGGTCAGACAGCCCCAGCGCTGTTAAGTAGGATGGAAAGCCCAGAGAAGGAGAGCAGTCAACAGGAACAGAGGGAAACCTTCCCATAGTTGGGACCCTCCTTCCAGATGATGTTGGGGTAGCCTCTTGCACTGAGGTTACCTCTCCAGGGGAGGGAATTACAGTCATTAGGAAAAGGCAGGTGTTAGTAATGGGAGATTTGATCATTAGAAACATAGATAGCTGGGTTTGTGATGACCGGGAGAACCGTATAGTGACTTGCCTGCCTGGTGCGAAGGTTGCGGATCTCTCGAGGCATCTAGATAGACTTATGTGTTGTGCTGGGGAGGAGCCGGTGGTCGTGGTACATGTAGGTACCAATGACATAGGGAAGGGTAGGAGAGACGTCCTGGAGGCCAAATTTAGGCTGCTAGGAAAGAGACTGAAATCCAGGACCTCTATGGTGGCATTCTCAGAAATGCTGCTTGTTCCATGCTCAGGGCCAGGTAGGCAGGCAGAGCTGCAGGGTCTCAATGCGTGGATGAGATGATGGTGTAGAGAGCAGGGGTTTAGATTTATTAGGAACCGGTTAGGTTCGCTCCCTCTGGGGCACCTGGCATTGGCCACTGTCGGTAGACAGGATACTGGGCTGGATGGACCTTTGGTCTGACTCAGTATGGCCATTCTTATGACTTCAATCTCTTACCTAGCAGCCTAAATTTGGCCTTCAGGACCTCTCTCCTATCCTTCCCTATGTCATTGGTACCTACATGTACCATGACCGCCGGCTCCTCCCCAGCACTACACATAAGTCTATCTAGATGTCTCGAGAATGAAATGTTATGTCTGAACATTTAAATTCACTGCTGCAGTGGTTCTCCAGCTGTGGTCCAGATAATACTTGCTGGTGATCCATTTGTATGGTTTTACTCAATATTTCATTGCTTTTGTGGTTTTGATGTGGGTGTTGTTTGTCTTTATCAACCTTAACTGTTTTGAATTATTTTTTTTACATTTGAAAAATCAGGAAAAAAATATAAAACCGGAGACATAAAGAGTACATAGTGACTAGTTGTAAAGCATCCCCTTCCCCAAGTCTCACCCAAATACCCTCACCATTCCTGCTGCAAGTCCAGCTCTGACAACCCATGTGTGGTTTGTGAGATTTGTTCTTTCAACTGGCAAACCATCTGTGATTTGCCAGCCAGGGCTGCTGTCAGAGGAGCACAGGAGGTGGAAGCCATGTTCCTCAGAGCTACTCAGGAGCAACCTTCCCCTCCATGCCACCTGTGATATTTGGAGGGTACTGGTTTTTGCACATCCCTCAGCTGTCCATCTCTGATGGCAGAGTTCTTTGTGGCCTTTATCTTCACTGCAAGAGTTAGCTAGACTTAGTATACTCAAGTTACTGCACTTGAGCTAGCCTAGCTCTAGTGAGAGCAACCACACTTCAAAACAACACTGGAGTAACACAGAATGATTTGAGTAGCAGAGTGATTGGATTAGATGCTGCTGAGAGGTAACACTGGATCATTAGCTGCAGCTTCAGCGGCATGCACACACAGGCACAAGGTAGCTAACCTGAGTTTAATCTACACTTAACTACAGCTAGAGATTCTTGTTTGTGGACAAGAGTCTAGTTGGAGTAATACGCAAATTATTATTTAAACTAACTGTGCTGTGAAGACACATCCTGAGAACTGCACATCTTTGACTGACAAGCAGCCCAGCTACGTTCTTTGGAACAGTACGTAGATGGCTCCAAATGATTTTATATATCAGTTTTCATTGACTGCTACTCCTTCTACTCATCATTAATTAGCTGATTACTTGTAAGCATCCTACACAGAGCAAAAGTATAAAAAAAATGGTAAAAATGACTGATTCTACATAGACTCATAGATTTTTAAGGCTCGAAGGGACCATTATGATCATCTAGTCTGACCTCCTGCACATCGCGGGCCATAGAACCACACCCACCCCTTCCTGTAATAGACCCAGAACCTCTGGCTGAGTTACTGAAATCCTCAAATCTTGATTTGAAGACTTCAGACCAGCAAGTGACTCCAAGCTGCAGATTCTAAGATTCTAAGTGACAATTTTCAACTCAAATGTTTTAGGAGAAAATGTGTTTATTCTCCATCTCAAATTGTTTAACTTGCAGATTACCTGTGAATGTTCCAGGAATGCTACAAGACTAAGTACATTAAAGCTAACCATAGCTGCTTTGCAAATCCTGTTTCTTGATCTTTAGATTGAAAAAAAAAGTCTTTTTTTGTCCTAGGACTTGTGATTTAGAAAAATCTGCTGATGAAAAACCCTCAGATATTATACGCAACAAAAGAAAAAAGTTAATTGAAATTCTTCAAAAAGACCTAGAACTCATCTTGGATGAATTACTCTCCCAATCCATTGTCACAGAGGAGGAATACAATACCTTGGACAAAACAGAAGAGGATCCCAAGAAGAAGACAAGAAAATTGTTGATTCTGATACAGAAAAAGGGGGAATCAGTCTGCCAGCAATTTCTGGGATGTTTAGAAATTGTATTTCCAGGTATAGATCAGGATTTATATTTAAGTTCTGGTGAGTTGTATTTTATTTTTCATAAGGGAAGAATATGATAGCCATAAAATTGAGTATGTCCACATTTCCAGTTAGAGATCTATATTAAGAAATATATATTGTAATGTAAATGTCTATACAGCAAAGGAACAATGTTAAGTCCTGATTACACTCTGTCCGTTGTTTTCAACCCAGCTCACAAGCAGACCGACTAGTCAACCCACACAGTGAGGAACCATACACTAACCCCCTGTAGTATATAGATATGAATTGCGCATGGAATAAACCATTTTAGAAGATGGATCCAGATTCAGTAAATATCTATAGTGTAGACAGGCCCAAAGATAATGTATTCGATATACAACAACATTATCTTCTGATGGAGAATTAATTGAGAAGACCATCATAATCTCTGTCATTCAGTCAGTCTTAACTCAATCCTAGATACACAGCTCAGACCTTGTTAAAAGTTTTATGAGAGCTTCTGAGTGTATAGATCTCATACCTCTCGCTGCCTTCATCCCCTGTATTTCAGTATTTTGCACCTTGCAGAGAAAGGTGCTATCTTCCCACTTCACTGTCGGATTATTTATGCATCATGACTCTGTTAATAGGACTTATACCAAATCCTGTGCATCAGTGGCAGAAGGCACTCTGATGTCGACACCAAAATAACCCAACACCAGCAGTCCCTCCTATCAATTTGTCTCTGAATATTTCTGTTCTTAGTAGAACAGGGAGATCCCTGGAGCGTCTGCCCTTAGGACAATCTCAGTGTTTTTTTAAAGGGAATTTAGCCAAATTGCAGACCCTTATGTCCATCTCACATTACACACTTTTTCTAGGTTATCCTCAGAGTAAAAGAACTCCCCATCTCATTTCTTTGACAATGGAAGCAGAGAATGACCTTATTTTTCTATTCAATGACAGAGGTAATTAAACTGGAACAGAGCTTTTTTAGGGACTCACCTAAGACTGTGGAATTAACTCCCCCAGGAACTAAGGACCATCACAAACCTCACCAGCTTCTGGCCAAAGTACAAGGCACTTTCATTGGCCTTGCTCTCTCTAACATATTTATTTTTAAAAATCCAAAACAAAACACGCCCCTGCTTCTGGGGATAGGCTGAGAGAACAAACAATTGACAGATGTGCATCATGCTGCTTAATGCATTGCTGGAAGGTGCTCAGATACTTCTGTGAGGAGTGTGGTCTAAGAACTTGTAGAAATTTCAGAATTTCACTTAATGCATTTTTCCTCTTGGCTCCCTTGCCAAACTGTTTTATTCCAGAGGAGAAAGCGGACATCCTGCAAGCACGAGATGCTAATAGAGACAACGCCACAACTTCCTAAAGGTATTGCCTCTTACAACCCTTCCTGCTGGCTACTGTGTCACATTACCGTAAATGTGAATGGCAACTAGCTTCGGAACTAGTTTTGACAATTTTACTAGATATTACTGTTTATTGATATAATTCTCTGAATGTTATAACACAGGAGGACAAATATAATCCAGCCACTGCTTCATTAAGGGCCTTCTCCATATCCCACTGAAATCTATAGAAGCCTTTCCACTGACTTCAGCAGGAGCTGGATCCATCACTGTGCTAATAGACAGGGGCCCCAATTATCCTTTTCTAGGTGCTACTGCAATACGAATCATAAATATAATAATTGAGAAAATATATTTAGCCAATTGCTGAGTGGAGAGCTGTCTATCAGCCACAGCAGCAATGGAACAGGTTTTAGAGGCAGAGATGGGTTTACAAATTGACTTTTGTGCCCTGTGAGGGCACATTAAATTTGGGGGAAAGGAGGGTCATAGGTGCCACTCAAAAAGTGCTAAATAAAGGAAACACTTGAGAATTTGAAAGCGAGGGCAGTATTTCCCTCACAGCTACAGTCATTCTCTAGTTATTTTCACTGAGAGAGAGTAGTGACTCAAAGCAAAATGATTAGCAATATGGTAATACTATGATTGTCACTTCAGGACCATACTTTGTAGGGAATCTGAGTTCATTATGCTTTGTATCGTGGACTGCAGCTTTTCCACAAATTTTGCTTTATTTGTGCTGCTATCTTTCATCAGCATATGTGAATTTTTTAGTTTCAGCTATTATTCTAACAATACCAACTAATTGCTGCATGTTTAATTTGAGCATTGAATCTGTGAAATGTTTTGGTTAAGATCATATTTTTTTCTCGTAGTAGCACAAGAAGTTTTAGAAGAAATTACTAGATTTCCATCTTTCTTCCCAGCATGCTTTCTGACTGTATGTTCAGATTTTCAGTCAACTCCTCTTTGAAAGTTCTACAAGACTATTTCCTAAAGTTCAGTTTCTGTACAATTGAGTATAACAGTATTAGGTCAGTGTTAGAAGAGGCAAGCTAGTTGAACTACAATTGAATATAGATCCAATATCCATGGACCTTTTCAGTCCAAATTTTGGACTAATGTTCTCAGAGTCCAATCAAAGCAAAAACTCAAAGTTAGATTAAAATTAAGAGTTTAGAAATGAGTCTGAAAGAAGCCTTTCAAATTACTGTAAGCAAAACAAAACAAAAAAACCTGAAGGATTTATGCAGCCAAATTTAAGTCTGACAAAAGAGGGAATTCCCAAATAGCCTTTCCCCTAAGGAAGGTCTGATAAGTACAAGTCCTCAGATCACTTCCTTCTACTAAAGTGCAGATGAAATTGTTTTTTTCATGCCTGATGGTCCTTGATACACTGACAACTTCTGCACCTAGGGAATTCAGCGGTGTTTTTTCTACTACTTAGTAAATATAGAGACTTAGTAATTAATGGTGATAATATATTTTCCTTTGGATTTCTTCCTAGATTCTTTAATTCAGGAACAAGAAGTTGCTATTCAGCAAGACCCAGAACAGAAGCAAAAAGACCTCCCCAAAGGTAGTCCTCATAATTTTCCCACGTCCATGTGTCATTAGTATTGCATCTCATTAGTTAAAAATACTATTAGATTTATGATGGCTTTGGATACTTTCGCTAATATAATCCACACGAAAACACTAAGCATCAATCCTTAGTAGTTTAGAACATCTCAATTTAAAACCCCAGGATTAATGATGTAGCAGATCCAGGAATCCTCAGATACCACTGTGATGGGTACTGTATAAATCTCAAGAAAGGATAAATATGTTAGTAACCCACTGTACATACTATCAGACTAGAAGGCACGAAGGCTGCTGCATAGAGCAGTGAGCTGTGAGAAGGCCTGGTTTGTGAGTGGTATTATGACCCCTGACTCTCCAAAGAATAGAGCACATTGTATCATGGAAGACATGGATTTGTCCTCGGGTGAGGCTGCAGTTGTCTGTATGTCCCTATAAGTCATGTTTATGGGAGAGGAACGAAAAAAGGTTGGGAACATGGGCAAGATTACAAAAATCCTACACTAGTGTCCATCATTGACTGAAAACAGCAACATATTCACGGAGGGAAAACTAAGAATACAGAGCAATCTAATTATTGAAGTGCACGAGAAGTGTAGCTCCTTGATGTATCTGTCACTTGTATGTATTGCCATACTCTAATTGCAGCTTGACATCACTATCCTAGTGTCACAATCAACAATTGCCAAACAATATCACAGAAATCACAACGACCCTGATTCTCCACTGCATCCCACTGCAACTCAGAGGTAGTGAGAAGTGGCCAGTGCAGGGAGCAGGTTACATCTCCCTGATCCTCAGCATCCCAGAACCTGTGGAAGTTAGAGCAGCCTGGGGCCTACACTAGTTTATGCCACTGATGCAAGGTCTGTAACAATCATGCTTGGGGGGAATCAGATATAGTACCGCTCCACTCATAGAATCATAGAATATCAGGGATGGAAGGGACCCCAGAAGGTCATCTAGTCCACCACTTATGTCTCCCTGTGCTAGGGATCTGGGTGGGGCAGGGGGGAGAGCCACTTCTGCCAACTTTCCACAAGTTGAAAGTTCTCCTACTCAGGAGGAATTCCACACAGGTTCTCTCGGGCCATTTTCCACCTAGGTAGCACAAGTGGCCTTTGCAAATAAGATAGTTCAGCCCTATATTTTTGGATATGAAAATTTATGTTCATATTTTAACGCTTTTCTCCAGAGAGAAGAAAAGCATTCAGAGAAGTTCTCTCCAAGTTAAAATTACAGAAGTATGAAAGCAGAAAGCTCAGGATGAATGATATCCTGGAAATCAGCTCAGGAAGTTTAAAGGACTGGATTCCTCAGAAATTAAGAGATTTACCATGGCATTTCCTGAGAAAGGTCATGGCTTTGAATAGGACAGCCAGAAGCACAAGCCTTAGGTGTGGGGCACTTCATGATCAAGGAACCAGGGTGGATGAGGAGGAACAAGGTATCAATGAACAAATTTTCTTTGTTAGTGACACTGACACTAAAGTCTCTTTGAATCCACTTGATGTTCTGTGTGCTGTTCTGCTTTGCTCAGACAGTTTCTTACAGCAGGAGATCCTGTCCAAACTGTCCATGTGCCAGTTTGCCCTCCCTCTGCTGCTACCTGCCCTCAACACATCCAAGTGCACCCTAATGCTGTGGGCCATGAGGGACATTGTGAGGAAGTGGAGGCCGCACTCCCTGGCAGAGAGCTGAGGGTGCAAAGAGGAGAGCCTGGTGTTCACGTCAATGCCAACCATTTCCTTTGTACGGATGGGGAGCTGCAGCTTCTCCAAGTCCAAACTCCTCAGTGAGGTTCTCAGCCCCTCACAGCAGTATCACGATTTCTTTATCCATCGGGACATGGAGTCTGGGAACATCCCTCAGGAAATCACAGATGGGCTGGTAGAAATTTCCTGGTTTTTCCCTGGTGGGAGGAAGAATTTGGATCTTTTCCCAGAACCTGTGGCAATTACAAATCTACATGGAGACATTGAATCTCACTGGCTGCAGTTCAGCTTTTTAACAGAGGTCTCCTCAGCTGTGTTCATATTTGCTGAAAACATCACTGAAAGAGAGTACACTCTGTTATCATCTTTGAAAGAATCCACAACTAAATATTACTTCATTCTCAACCACCAGACTGGGAAATCCAGTGAAACTCTGGCAATCCTTAACAAATTAGCCCCTGTGCTGAAACTGAAAAATTCACATATGCTGATGAAAGACAGCAACACAAATAAAGCAAAATTTGTGGAAAAGCTGCAGTCCACCATACAAAGCATAATGAACTCTTCTCCCAAGAGGATAGGTATAGAAGACATGGCTGGGACAGCGCGTGAACTAGGAATCCAAATAGATGAAGACCATGTGGAATGTCAGACTGCGAGTGACTGCGTTAAAGAAATCACCACAGAAATAAAGGATGTGGCATATTACAAACAAGAAATGTTGAGACTCCAAGGGGATTTATGGAAAAGCCTGGCTAAAGTGGAAAAAGAAATGTGCCGAATGAGAAGGCAGGGGGATATCCCTGCTGAGAAATATAAATCTCAGCTGAAAGAAAAGATGTTGGATTTGCGTAAACAACAGAATAAATGTGACCTTACTGATGGTTTGACTAAATTCATTGATGCAATACAACATCTACTTCCATTAGAAAAACATTATTTCCTGAAATGGCTGAAGTTTCAGCTGGATCACATTGCTAGGGGGAATCTTTCTAAACTACGGGCTGAATACAAAGAGAAATGCAAGTCTTTAGGTGATGACCCCAAACAGTTGGCAGAACTAGATAAATTAATCTCTTCCACTTCTTTAGGGGTTGAGCATTTCATGCGTGAGTTGGGGCAGTTTTATGAGGCTTAATGCTCCATGGTTAAAGAAGGCAAAATTCTAAAAAGTGGAAGGCAATTCACCCACCTCCCAGACATAGCAGCTGACCTGCTGCTGGAAGGGTTTCCTATTGAGCTGATCGATGGAGATGCCTCCAACATCCCACTGCAGTGGGTAACAGATGTTCTGACTCAGCTCCATGCCAAGCTGAGGGGAAGGTCCAAAATGCTGGTTCTAACAGTGCTGGGAGTGCAGAGCACTGGGAAATCCACCCTCCTCAACACCATGTTCGGCCTGCAGTTTGCAGTGAGCAGTGGCCGATGTACACGAGGAGCCTTCATGTTGCTCATTCAAGTTAAAGAGATCTTAAAAAAGGAACTGGGCTGTGATTTCATCCTGGTGATAGACACAGAAGGCTTGAAAGCCCCTGAATTGGCCAAGCTGGAGGACAGTTATCAACATGACAATGAGCTGGCCACACTGGTGATTGGGTTAAGTGACATAACCATTGTTAACATGGCCATGGAGAATGCCACTGAAATGAAAGATATTCTGCAAATTGTGGTCCGTGCCTTTCTCAGAATGGAAAAAATAGGGCATAAGCCAAGCTGCCAGTTTGTGCATCAGAACGTCAGTGATATGTCTGCATATGAACAAAACATGAGGGACAGGAAACACCTCCTGGAGCAGCTGAATGAAATGATCAAAGCTGCAGCAAAGATGGAAAAACTAAACATGGAAATAAAATTTTCTGATATCATGGAGTATGATCTGGAAAAAAACAATTGGTACATCCCTGGGCTTTGGCATGGAGTCCCTCCCATGGCTCCGGTAAATATGGGATACAGTGAAAAAGTGTATGAGTTAAAGAGGTATCTGTTTGAATTCATAAGGAACTGTTCACTTAAAAGAACCCCCAAGGACATTCCACAGTTTACTGAATGGGTGAAGAGTCTGTGGAATGCTGTCAAACATGAGAACTTCATCTTCAGCTTTTGTTTACCCTACCCCCAACTTCACAAGTACAGAAGGCACTCAGAGACCACAGACAAGAACAGGCTATAAATGAGGAGATTCCAAGAGGCAGGGGAACTGGTGTACATGCACTATGCAGTGTGAGGCTGATAAGCCAGTCTGTTTCCCACCAGAAGGCCAAAAGTATTTCTGATTCTTATAAACTGTAACTATTAACCTGATTTTCCAACTGACCCTCCAGTTTAGCAGGTGCAAATTTGCTTCCTCAGTTAATTGTACCGACAATTTTGTGGGGAAAAATTGTGGGCCACAATTTATTGTGGATCCAAAATTTCAGCTGTGGAACTGGAGGCTCAGTTTGAAAATCAAACCCATATGACTACAAAAGAATATTTAAAAAAAAACATGCAAATTCATTAATAATTGTCAAACTCCATATAACACCCTATATTAAATCAGCCTTATCACTGCAAAATGCCATACAAGATTCACCATGTGCCAGTCTTTCCTAAACTTCTGAAAACTGAGCCCCCCCCCTTCAGTAAAATGAAGTCAAGCACTACCTCCCCCCCCCCACTAATACTGCCATCTAGTGTTAAAGGCCTAGCCATATTTTAGATCTTCATAATATATTTCCTCTTCTTTCTTACATGCTTTGAGCAGCAAAATAGTTCCCAGTGCTGACTTTTAAAACAGCATCACTGGCATTTGAGTCAGTCCCCACTGAAAGGAAAGGGGCACGTCACACCTCTCCAGCCTCTTATTTCAGGGTCTCTGCAGACTCAGACAGACAGACAACACTGAGTCATCAATTACCTTCAAGTCACATTTTGATGAGTTTCTCTGCAACTGTAACAGCTAGACTTACTTTTTTAAAAAATGAAAGCTAACGCTAGGGAACAGTTGAGATGTGTGTATGTGCCCCCAGGACTCATCCTTTACCCCCGTGCCCTCATCGGGGAGTTGTGCCATACACTTTGGGAAACACAGCCATAGTCACACGCTCCATTTAATGGCATGCCATAATAAACCACCCTCACAATTGCCAAACTCCATGTGACGCTAGTGACGAGGAAACCTCATACAATTCAAAGCGTGGACAATTTATCTGAACTATCCAGAGCTATGGGGTAACCCTCCAGGTCCATGCAGTTATCTGCCCTCACCCACTCCTTCAACCTTACCTTGTGGTGTCTTCCTGCAGCAAAGGACGATGGCTTGGTACCTGCTTCCTGGATCTGTGGTGGACGGAGCTGCTATCCCATGGGGGCATTTGGGAGGCTGCTCCCTTCAAACCCTGGCAGCTCAGCAGCAGCAGCATGGAGCAGAGGGCTGGGCTGAGGATGCTGCTCCCTCACTAATGAGTCAGACCCGACTCTGCGCCCCTGACCAGGCGGGGGCACTCAGCCTCGGGGCTAAGCAGCCCCTGTGCCATGTTTTCGCGATTTACATAGAGGCAGATCCACAAGGCATGTCCCTCCCCCGGGCTGCCCCGGCCCAACCTGCAGACCCCCCCAGCACCGGCTCCATGGCCCAGTGCAGCACAAACACAGCAACACATTGCAGACAGGGCCCATGGGGGCGGGGGGGTCACAAACTGATTCTTCACTGACCCCCTCCCAAAATCCTCCCCCCAAATTCCCCCTTCCCTCCCTAACTGACCCCCTCCCCAACTCCTCCTGCCCAGCTGTCCCCCTTCCCCTCCCCAATTGACCCACGCTCTCCTGACTGGCCCCTCTCTTTCCAACTGTTCCCCCTTTCAAATTAACCCCTCCAATAACTGAATCTCCTCCCCTCTCCTGACTGACCCCCCCCAAATTCCCCTACCCTCACCCAAATGACCCCCAAAACACCCTCTTCCCAATTGACACCCCTCCCAAGCTCCCCTCAGCCAGTTGACCCCCCAAAATTCTCCCCTCTCCAATCGACCCCTCCTCCCAAGCTTCTCCCTCCCCTCACCCTTTGCTCCTGGCTCCACCCTGAATCGCCCCTCTCTAGCCCCTGAGGGGCCCCCTGAGCTCAACCCTCCCCCCTGCTCCCCTGGGGGGTCAGTGTGTCTGTTTAACTGTCACCTCAGGAAAATGCCATGCTCCCCTCCTCCCACAGATCCACCTGGGCCCTCCTTAGCCTTAGGAGATGGGGGCGTATTTGCATAGAGGAGGCTGGAGCAGCCGATCAGGGGCTGGCCTGGGTGCTGGGGGGGACTATGAAGGGCTCCCCAGGGCCCAGTGGATGCAGACCCCTGGGCAGGGCTGTGCCTGTGCTTGGAGGCCAGGCTGCAGGCTCAGGGGAGGGGTCTGTGCCCAGCCCCAAAGCAAGCAGGGCCCCGGGCAGTGGCAGGGAAAGGCTGCCCCAGGCAGATGCTGGTGGTTCAGGAGCTGGCCACATGGGGAGGGCAGGAGCTGGGGGCTCTGGGGATGGAACCTGGGAGCCCAGGGGCAGAGCTGGGCTCGCTGAGACAGGAGCCCCCCTGCCGATCCCTTCTTGTGTTGTCTTTCCATTGTTTCCAATGGGCTTTGGATCAGGCCTTCAGCCATTGTATGAGGTGCTGAGCTACGTCAGCGATTTGCAGTGTACAAAGACAGATTAGATCAGATAATGATTCACTTTCCTGCCTCTGCACTTTATCCCTGATAGCTTCAGCCCAACTATTAAATCATAAAACCACCAGCTACCAGGTAAACCAAGAGAGACAGTAGATCATCTAGTATTACTAGATGGGGGGAGGGATAGCTCAGTGGTTTGAGCATTAGCCTGCTAAACCCAGGGTTGTGAGTTCAATCCTTGAGGGGGCCATTTAGGAGTCAGGGCAAAAATTGGGGATTGGTCCTGATTTGAGCACGGGTTGGACTAGATGACCTCCTGAGGTCCCTTCCAAACCTGATATTCTATGAACCAGATTTTTCCTAATTCTAGGATACATGGGTCACAGTTGAGGACAACTGCATCTATATTCCCCCTTTGTGATCCATCAAGGGCACCCACTCTAGGCTTCCAGCTCCCTCACTGTCACCTCTCTTCAGTGGAGACATTCATCTCTCTCCCTCCTGACCAGGGTATTTCCAGTCTAAACAGTTCTCTGCCTACAATGTGATGTCCCCAGCAAAAGACAGACTGCCTAAGCAGGCTTATTTTTGCCTTTTCTGTACCACAGTTAATCTACCACACAGCTCCTCCTAGCAAGCACATTTTATCCTTAAGATCAAAGCAAGCCAGAGAAAACATTCAAAACAATACAATAACCTGTATGCCTGCTAATAAGCTCACCAGAGATCATCCCAACTCCATCATGGGTCCTGGCAGGTGAGCAGTCTTTCAGACCCCACCCAGGGATTCTCCTGTAGTTTCAAATTCACAACCCCCTTTGCTCAGAACAAGCACTCAGTCTGATAGGGTCTCTGTGGGCTAAAGTCATTCCAACCCTTCTCTAAGGATTGGGGCCCCCTGTGGACCCTCCTGTCCATTTGCTGGATCAAGAAGAAGATCCCTGAGTCAGTTTACCACTCGGCTATTTATCCAAAAATCCTTTCTTTGCCGGTTGGCCCCTTGAGAATCCAGTTTGTGAGCACCTCTCCAGGGGTGGTGCAGGGTTAGGGCTAGGATGATCTCTAGAGATGCTACAATTGAATGACTTTGACTAACCACCCCTCCACTGTTGTCAGTTCCTGGAGGAGCTCTGTTTACCCTTCCCATGGAACTGCATACAATCCACGGCGCACAGGGATACATAAGCCATTCATTTAATAAAATGGACTCAAAAGATATTAAGCATACTTCAGGAAGGTTTAACTCAACTCACAAAGGCTCATCCAGGAGATTGCCCTATTTGTCAAAACATGGGGATGAGGAGGGAGAAAGGAATTTGAGGCCAGACTGTGCCCTGCATTAGGCGAGACTGCATGGCTCCCCACCTCCCCAGGATGTCTGCATATTGCACCATCCCTTAAGCTGGGGGAAAGGAGTTGGGAGCTAGGAGGTGTTTGCTTTCCTGGGGCTGACAGAGGATGCAGTCCCTGCGTCACCTTGAGTTCAGGGACTGCTCTTGCCCTTAGTTTCAGGGAAGGAAAGAAGCTGTCGTTGGGACTGGGCAGCAAGACAGAGCCAGAGAGAGTGGGGCAGTGAGATGCGGGGCCCAGCCGAGGGAGCGAGACGCGAGGGAAGTGGGACTCAGGGCATAACCAATGGCAGTGGTGTTGCAAGAGTTATTAGTCATTTAGGAAGAGAGGAGACATATGGAGTTTGTGATGTGACAGCGAAGGTCCTGCCCCGCACTTCCCCTTTCTCTTATGAGAACAGCTCCTGGGAGCCATGCATTTCCTGTCTAAACTCTTTGCCCGCTTCCCATCAAAGAGGGGTCACTCCAGTTCTTGGAATTTCCTCTTAAGGGCAGAGCTGATGTCAAAAGAGGAAGCAGAGCTTGAATCTTGTCATTGGCAATATCAGCCAGCAGGGATTTCCCCTCCTGCCAAGGGTGGGGACCAGGACTTTAACCTGGTTCCCAGATGCTTTATGGGCCCAGCACTGCAGCCCTTCCCTGGGTGTTTTGTCTGCAAAATCAGGTCCTATGTGCCATCAGCAGCTTCTACCCCAGCTGTTAGCCAGTATTTGGGTTCTTGCCAGGCTGTTTCCATTAGGAGGGAAAATTGATGGTGCAAGTCAGGTATATCCTTTGCTGCAATCCTGTTTATTTGTGTAGAATGAACACAAAGTCCTGTTTCTCTGGACACAATAGAAACATACAAGGCAAGGAGTCAGTTTCCTTACTCACCATTTCCAACCCTGTTTCTCCAGCCAGTCCTGTGTCCCAGGAAGCTCTGTCTCTGCTCCCTCTCACAGCTATGCTTCTCTTGTTGTCTGGTGGCTTTCAGGTTCCTTACATATACAGCTCCAACCAATCAATGCTCCAACACCTGCATTCGGTCTCCAGGGAAACTCTCTGGGCCACATAGCTTAGTTTTTTCTCAACCGTTGCTCTCTTGGCCTGTGCTTTGGGCAGTGGCTTCTATTATTTCAGCTCTCACCAAACAGGACATTTAATTGCCCCCCTCATTTAGCCTAAATAACGAGTGCAACTTTTAGTAGGTCTGTGATTGACAACTGCCATTAACACCTTCCAGCATATCATTATATATAGTGGACATTCAGGGTCTAACATTGCCATGTTCTGCTGAACATATAATCTGCCTCAGCTTTCACTTTGGCTTGTTTCTCTGTAAAGATAATCCAAGGCTTGATTGTTCTAATTCCCTCCTGGATTCCAGCAGGTTTTCTCTATGATAGGAACGTAAGAACTGCCAGACTGCAGCAGACCAGTGCTTCATCTAGACCTGTATCACCTCTCTGTCAGTAGCCAGTACCTCAGAAAAAAATGGCAGAACCCTCCTAGTAGATAATTCTGGAATAACGTCCTTGTCCCAGATTCACAGGAGGGGTACTATGCCCCAGCTTTGGAACAGTCTCTAGGAGGAATCCCTTCAGTGTGCCAGACCCCCAAGGGGTCTCCACTCTTCCCTCAGCCTTCCATACGGCCTCACCACCTCTTTAGACTGACTCTCTGGGGCTCCAGCACTCCTGCTTCACACCGTGAGCTCTATTCACCAGCTCCAACTGAAAGACTCCTGGTAGAGACTTTTCAGGGATTAATGCATCTCATGAGGATTTGCAGTGACATTCAAACATCATTTTCTAAACAGCAGGGTTTATTAGTCAAAGGCAACACAGCAGAAGAGGTCCTCAGGTTAGCAGAGAGAAATGAAAATAAAGCATAGCCTGGTTAGCCCAGAGCCCAGCCAAGAGGTAGTGAACTTGATGGCTCAAGCTCTCTCTCCATCTGACCTTGGTCAGTTCACAGGTGAAAGTCTCAGACTCTCTCCAGCAGCCATCTCTTATGCCCCCACCTCACTCATCTCCAGTCCTTTGTTCTCAATTTGGGAAATGTTGCTCAGCTTTCATATTGAGAGCCTGGGAAATGAATCTCCCTCCGGGTCATTGGTTGCTAGGTGTCAATGTCCTGGTGACTGGATTTGCCATTATCTTCAGATTTTCTGAGAGCAAACAGTCCCTTTTCACACCCTCAATAGCTATGCACAATATAGGGGAAACTGAGGCACACACAAGGGTCATAAAATATTACAGAAAATTCCCACTTTGTCACACCTCCCCTGGGAAAGTTTACTAATCTCCATCAGTTAGTGTTTGTCTTAAACCATGAAGCTATAGACTTTATAACCCCTCAATTTGTATCCTATCTAATGCAAATGTGGATATTCCCATTATCCATATAAATATCTAACCTTTTCAGGAATCCTATTAAATTACTGGTCTCATCAATATCATGTGGCAGTGAGTTCCATAGGCTAACTCTGTGTTGCACTAGGAGCTTGTTCTGAAAGTGGCAGCATGTTTGCTCTGTGATTAGAGCCAGTATGATTCTGTTGTGCAGGCCCTGTGTTTCTTTGATGGCCAGCTCTAAAGACTGATTTTATAATCATTTTCCCTCTTATCCAAGGATCCCAAAGTACTTTACAGACACTAACAAAATATCCCTTTCAAGCCCTTTCTTGAATCAAAGGAATATTTGCTCTCCCCATTTGACAGATGGGGAACTGAGGCAGAAAGAGATGTAATTACCTGGCCAAGGTCAGAGGGGATCCAGAGTATGGCAATGAGAATGATCAACCACCTGGGGTAAACTCTCCTATGAAGAGTGATTGAAAAGACATGGATCATTATTTTAAAGAGGAGATGAATACAGGGAGCTGTGGTCAAGTATGAAAAACATGAAAGGGATGGAGAAGGTAGATCAGGAATTTCTGTTCTCCTTGTCACCTAACACAAGGACAAGGGGACTTTCATGGAAATTTAAAAGTGGCAAATTCATAACTGATAAAAAGGATTTTTTTTTCACAGCGGGTGTAATTAACTTGATTTTTTTTATGACATTACAAGTTTGGTTGATAAAGGTGATAGTGTTGATGTAATATAGCTAAACTTATTTAGGCATTTGACTTGGGTGCAAACAAATAATATACGTTTTTAATACAGCTAAATGTAAATGTATACATATAGAAACAAAGAATGTAGGTGATACTTATAGAATGGGGGACTCTTTCCTGGGAAGTAGTGACTCTGAAAAAGATTTAGGGGTAATTAGCTGAACATGAGCTCCCACTTTGATGCTGTGGGCAAAAGAACTAAAGTGATCCTGAGATGCATAAACAGGGGAATCTCCAGTAGGAATAAAGAGGTTATTTTACCTCTGTATTTGATACAGGGACAAACACTACTGGAATATGGTGTCCAGTCCTGTAGCCCACAGTTCAGGATGGATGCTAATAAATTGGAGAGGATTCAGAGAAGTGCCATGAGAATGATTAAAGAATTAGTAAATATACATTATAGTGATAGTGTCCTGGGGCACTCTACTCACTGCTAGGGATGCCTCTTTGTGGTCACCTCTGGGATTAGTTTCACCCAGCTCAGACGCTCCCTCCTGATTCTTGCTGCCCGCCCACTCTGCTGTCTCTCTCTCAGTCCCTGTGACTCTAAGTGCTTTGTCTTCAGGGCTTGGCCTCCAGTCAGGTCACTATAGTCTTCTCCTTCCAGGGTATCTAAGTCTTGCCATATCAACAGTCTCTTGCAATCTTCTCATGCACCACCTTAATGTTGCCACTTCCCCAGTGGCTAGTAGGGGAACCCAGGCCCGCCCACTACTCCATGTTCCAGTCCAGGGACCCTATACCTGGCAACTGTGGTCAACTTTCTCTCAGACCCTGTTCCTCTTTCTCTGGACCCCTTATTACAGCTTCTGGCTCCCCACTCTTTGAAGGTACCAACCCAAACTCCCACCTCCCAAGGAGTGACTGCAGACCACATCCCTGCAGCCCCTTTCTGTTGCCAGCTTCCTGGCTTTATACTAACCTTGCTTGTTCCTTCTCAACTTGGTGCCGTCACCATTCAGGGGATTACTTAGGCCACCAGATTCCCATCAACTGTGGGCTACCTGATCCATTGGCCCCTTCTCAGCCTCATTAATCTCTTCCAGGTTGGTGTGAGGTGAACACCCCATCACAGATAGACTCAAAGAGCTCAAAGAGTCTAAATAGCTTAACAAAGAGAAGGTTCAGAGGTGACTTGATTACTGTCTACATAGGGAACAAATATATAATAATGGGATCTTCAATCTAGCAGACAAAGGTATAACACAATCCAGTAGCTGGAAGTTGAAGCTAGACAAATTCAGACTGGAAATAAGGGTAAATTGTTGACAATGAGGGTAATTAACCATTGGAATAATTTACCAAGGGTCATGGTGAATTCTCAATCACTGGCCATTTTAAAATCAAAATTGGATGTTTCTGCTAAAGATGATCTGCTCTAGGAATGATTTTGGCGCAGTTCTCTGATCTGTGCTATACAAGAGGTCAGGCTAGATGATCACAATGGTCTCTTCTGGCCTTGGAATCTATGAATCTATCATTAGACTATGGAACTCACTGCCACAGGAAGCTGCTGCAGCCAAGGATGTAACAAGATTCACAAAAAGATTGGACATTTCTATGGATAACAAGAATATTCAGAGTTAGCATAATTAATCGCACCAATGGTTATGGAAGGTATGTTAAACCTCATTCTTTAGGGCTTGAACTGATCTCTAACTATTAGAGATTAGAAAGAGACGTAAGCAAGTGGTGGATTATCCCACATCTGCTACTGCAAGGTTCTTATACCAGTGCTGGTCACAGTCAGAGAGAGGTTGTGGGACTAGATGGATCACAGCTCTGATCCAGTTGGCAATTCCTATGTTCCTAGGTCACCCAGGAGTCTGTAACAGAGCTGAGAAGTGAATCCCAGTTGCCTGTATACCAGTACTGTGCATTAACCTCAAGGCCGCCCTTTCTCTTTGCCTGAGGGATTCTAACACCCACAGACTTCTGTCCCTTCTGCCTTTATCTCACATTCAGTACTTGCTGTCAGACAGCAGCCATGAGATAAGCAGGACAGAACTCCGGGAAGGGTTCAGAGTCCGGAATGGGTGAGTCTCGGGTCCACCCATCACGCAGTGCCCTCCTTTACTGAACTCCTTCCAGACTCTCCGTCTTCTCCACCTGCCCCTTTCTTCTTCTCTGGCAGGTTTGATTCCAAAGGACTCATCTATGGGACCTCTAGATCCAGGGTCTCTCTCCACCTGCAGGAGCGTGAAGCGCTGGTAATACCACAGCAGGTGGGTGCTGGGAGAACACAGGCTCATCTGCCTTAAGGAGGAAGGGGATGAATGTCTGGCACTGGAAATCGGAGTAGGTCAGTGTCTGGAGCTGGAGGAGAGGCAAGAGGGAGGGTGCAGGACATAAATAAATGGAGAGATAGCGCTGACGGAAGGATAGACAGAGGCTGATAGACACAAACCTCTAGCACGAGACAGGAGAGGATGGGTGGTTCTATGGTTAGGGCACCTGGATTCAATCTTTGCCACAGACTCCCTGGGTGGTCTTGGATGAGTCCCCTAGGACAAAATTTTCAGAAGGGCTCAGAACATCGGGATCAGAGCTCTTTGGAAAATTTGTCCCACGTTCCTTTGTGCCTCGGTTTCCCATCACTTGTTCGTATGTTGTATCCCTTTCTCCCATCCTTGGCTTGTTTATTTAGATGCTCAAGCCTTTCAGAGTAGGGACTGCCTTGCCATGTGTTTGTTCAGCAACCAGCTGATCTCTGTTGGGGTCTGCGCAGCACCCACCACAATGAGGGCCCTAATCTTGGTTGGGGCCTCAGGTGCAACATAAGAATACAGATTCTGTGAGCAGAGTGTATGAGAGAGTTTTAATTCAGGTTTCACTCTCTTGCCCTTCCCTAGTTCTTGTGGCACACCCACAAGCAGATCCCTGGCTCCTTTCGTGCTTCAGTTTGCTCAGACCCGGTGGGAGGAGTCACCATGAAGAAGACGGTGAAAGACAGCTTGCTGTGGACACTCAATGACCTGACAGACAGAGAGCTCAAGACCTTCAAGTTCCACCTGAAGACAATGCCAGTGAAGAAGCCATATGAGCACATCCCCTGGGGCACGCTGGAGAACACAGATCGCATCGACCTCACTAACCTGCTTGTCAGCTATTACCAAGAGGACTATGCAGTGGATGTGACTGTGGAGGTGCTGAAAACAATAAACAAGAGAGACTTGGAACAGAGACTTACCAATACACGGAAAGCTGGTAAGGAGTTCTCTAACGGGAGGAGATCTCCCACGTGCCTACAGAAAGATCTCACATAAAATCATCATTGATAAAGTAATGACCCAAAGATTGGGGGAGTGGTAAATAATGAAGAGGACGGGTCACGGATACACAGCGATCTAATCGCTTGGTAAGCTGGGCACAAGCAATCAATATGTGTTTTACTATGGCCGAATGTAAATGTATACATCTAGGAACAAAGAATGCAGGCCATACTTACAGGATGGGGAACTCTATCCTGGGAAGCAGAGACTCTGAAAAAAACTTGGGGGTCATTGTGGATAATCAGCTGAACATGAGCTCCCAGTGCGACGCTGTGGCCAAAAGGGCTAATGCAATCCTTAGATGTGTAAACTGGGGAATCCTGAGTAAGAGTTGAGAGGCTATCTCACCTCTGTATTTGGCACTAGGGTGGCTGCTGCTGGAATCCTGGGTCCAGTGCTGGTGCCCACAATTCAAGAAGTACGTTGATAATTTGGAGAGGGGTCAGAGAGGAGAGACAAGAACAATTAAATTATTAGAAAACCTGCCTTAGAGAGATAGCTTCAAGGAGCTCAAGCTGTTTAGTTTAAGGAAGAGAATGCTAAGGGGTGACTTGATCACATCTATAAGTAAGGCTATGTTTTAGTCATGGGTATTTTTAGTAAAAGCCATAGACGAGTCATGGGCAATAAACAAAAATTCACTGCCCGTGATCTGTCCATGACTTGTACTATATACCCCTAACTAAAACGTAGGCCTGGGGGTGGCGGGTGCTCTGGGGATGAGGTCCGGGGGTGCCGTGGGTGCAGGGGGGGTGGCCCAGGACCACTGTTTGTGTGGGGGACAGAGGGCAGTGTGCGACCTGGGACCACCACTGGTGCTGGAGAGGGGCTGGGCTGAGGCACACAGCCTGGGACCTGTACTGGTGCTGGGGGGGCAGGGGTAGCGGGGCTGGCAGGCTCCGATCCCTATCTGGCTCCGCACAGTTCTCCGGAAGCAGCTGGCATGTCCCTGCAGCTCCTAGGGGGAGGGAAGGCCAGGAGGCTCCGCGCACAGCCCCCTCCACAAGCTCCAGCTCTGCAGCTCCCATTGGCCGGGAATTGCAGCCAATGGGAGCTGCAGGGGTAGTGCCTCCAAGCAGGGAAAGCATGCAGAGCCTCTCTGCCCCACCAGCCCGTCCTCCAAGGAGCTGCAGGGACATGCCGGCCACTTCCAGGGAGCCCACCCCCCCTCCAAGGCAAGCACCGCCCCACACCCCAACCCCCAGCTGAGCCTCATTCCACACCCAAACTGCCCCAGCAGCGGCCAGTGTGGTTGACCCAGGGGCTGCCTGATCTGCTCGGGCAACTCTGGAGCCAGCCGCACCGGCTGCTGAAGAAGTCACGGATGTCACAGAAAGTCGTGGAATCCATGACTTCCATGACCTCCGTGACAGGCACACAGCCTTATCTATAAGTACCTACATGGGGAACAAATATTTAATAATGGGCTCTTCGAACTAACAGGCAAAGGTCTAACAAGATCCAGTGAGTGGAAGTGGAAACTAGAGAAATTCAGGACTGGAAATACAATGCAAATTGTATCGACCATTGGAGAAATTTACCAAAGATGTTGGTGGTTTCTCCACCACTACAGATTTTTAAATGAAGATTGGATATTTCTTTAAAAGATCAACTCTAGTACAAAGAGGGATCAGTTTAGGGAAGTCCTGTGACCTATGTTATATTGGCTAGATGCTATACTACTGTTATATAGGCGAGATGATCACAGCTGATTCTGGTTTTATAATCTATACATCTATGAAATCTATACCACCTCAGCGTTTGTTTATAGGTGGGATCTTAGCTACAAAAAAAAAGCTTTAATATACCAGGATATTGGAGGATGGATGCAAAATTCTCACTGGTTTTTGTTCCTTAACAGCTTAGAGCATCTCCATTCTAAGTCACGGCATGGTAGAGCCATGGTATACTAGTACCACACAGGTTACAGTTTAGCTGGAGGTGTAGAGCCAGCATTCTACCAGGTATACACCATGAGCAATCAGACTCACAAATCACGACTCTCCAGTCAGAGAGAGACATCTGTACTGTGTAGATAAGAAGGACTGAGACCACACACAGAGTTGTCCATTATTCCCACACGAGCCACCTAATGGAAATGAGATACCCAGTGGTCAAAGAGACTAAGGATCAGCCTTTGTTTTAATAGCCCTCAGGGCCAAATTTTTCAAAAGCAGCCCCCTCAGTTCATGAGTGAAATACCTACAGATTGATTTCCCAGATGTTTTGAGCATCACTAACTCCAGCTGACGTCCATTACAGGTGCTCAAAATCTATGAAATTCAGGCCGTTGGTGTCTCAGTTTGGACACCTGAACAATTAATGTCAGGTAATGGGAAAAAGGTAAATAAGATGGAAAGAATGCTCCCAAGCAATTGCGCACATTAAACCAAAGCATTTATCTCCCCAAATTGAAGAACCCCAGTGAAGACGGGGATGTAAATTAGTGTAATTCCTACACCCCTTTTCTGTGACAGACTGGCTGCTTTAAGAAGGAAACAGAATGTCTCGCTTGGTCTTTCTTTGTAGTCCTCACAGGAGGCAACCAATAGCATTTGAGAATTTGCATATCTTCAATCACTGACTCCTCCCCCTTTTATCTCTCCATAGCTCCAGCTGAAAACATCCAAAGCTCAAACATCAACTTAGGTTAGTAATGATGCAATAGGCTTGTATATAAGCTAAACTCTGCATGGAAACTCCACGAAAGCACATGGTAACTATAACTGAAGAGTGGCTGTCCTTTATGCGCTCAGCCAGCCTGCCATCAGTTGCTCAAGTTCTACTGGTCAACAGCTCCCTCTGGTGGCCAGACTGCGGGGGGGGGGGTTGAAAAACCAGATCAAGTCATTGTATATTTGTAAAATAAGCAAGGCCAGGGGATATCCCTGAAGTTCAGGGACGCACAGATGGCCAGGTAGGACAGACCTTCATGGCTCCCAGCTACAGAAATTCAGCTTCTATCAATAAAATGGGATCTGGATTGAAAAATATAATGTGGCTTACTTTTATTAATGTGAAATTCTTGCTCAGCCAGGGATTTTAAAATTCAGAAGTCCATGGACCAGCTATAAAGGGGAAAGGGGAGGGGAGCAGATTTCCCTGCATCCCAAAAATAAAAGGCTCCTTCAATGGGGAAAGCTGGGCTATAACCCTGCAACAATGCACACTTTACCACAGCTGGGGGTCAGGATGGGAAACAAGGGGTGGGACTCTTTCAAGCTCCACCCACAATATAAGCTCCACCCATACGAGTTGCCAAAATGAGACACCACACATGGTAGATTGTGCAGGTGTTAAAAATAGGTTTGCACATGCCACTTGGCTCCTCTGGGTTCCCTGAGCCTGGCTGCCCCTCTGTGGGGCTTGGGTGTGCTCATGGGCTCTTCCAGTCTCCATAATCTTGGCTCCTTAGTGACTGAGAGAAAAAAAAAGTGGTGGAGACTCCCCAACAGCACCCACTTAAGTCACCAGAATGTCGCTCATAGTAAATTGTGCAGAGCTGTGATTCCCCTTCCCTTCCCTCCCCCCCCATCCCAGCTCCTTTCCTCCCATTAGAGATAAAATAGCTACCAAAGTTGGCATTTAAATGATGATCACTGAGCATCTGAGTTAAACACTCACGGAGATGAACTGGAGAGTTCACACCTCTCTGAGCTACAAGTAGGACGGTTCACACCTCTGAGAGTTATTGCTCCAGACTCTCTGCACACTCACATCATTTTTTAGGTGTTTTTCCTCACAACCAGAGCAGCTAGAAACATTCATTCTTTCTCTTTCAAGGTAAGCTGAGATTCTAGAGAATAATGTAGCAGCTTCAGAGAAGTGTTGATCCAGCATAGGGAGGACATATTGGCTGTTTCCAAGTCCTGGCCACAGCTCTGACAGAGGTACCTATCTCTTTCTTTTTATATTGATATTCTTTGCCAGGCCAGGAGGGACTAAATTCCAGTGGTAGGAAACCAGAGACAAGCAGATGCTTGCCATGTTGCTGGTGTTGGTGCGTGTACTGCTGTTGTAAAAAATGCATGATGAAGCACGAACCCACAGGTAAGTTGGATTTTTCCCAATGTTTTTGGGGGGGTGGAGTGGCATTAGGGTTCAAAGCTTGTCCTTGACTTTTCCTTCACAGGTTACCCAGCCTCGCCACTTCAGGCCCTGGAGTTGACCTTGGGGGTCCATGAAAACTATGGTCATGGTTCCCTCAGGTTTTTTCAAGGACAGTTCATGGCTACTGTGGGACAGTGCTACCCAGGCTGCTACTGACAGCCACCAAACCTGCCTCCTATCAAGCCACCAGCGTGACTTCTGGCCTGAGAAGAAATGGCTCTCTCACAGTCCAAAGGGCAGTGTGGTCTAGTGGCCTTGCTACAGATCCAATACCAAGCAACTCCCATGTGCTAATCCTATCTCTGACACCAACTCCCTTGATGACCTTGGTCAAGCCACTTAGGCCCGAAGTGTTGAGAGTAGCATCTAAGTTTGGATGCCTCCATTTTTAAAAGGCCAATTTGAGATACCTGAGCACTGGTTCCCAACAGCGCTGAGTTCTCCATAGCTCCCACTGAGTTCAATTGGCATTGTGGGTGGCCAGCACAACAGAGAACCAAGGTGTCTCAAGAATGGGCAGCGGAAAATTGAAGCCCTCAAGATGAGGCCACTGTTGATTATCTTCCTAGGGCCTGACTTCCAGAGGGGCTGAGTATCCACAACTCCAGTAAGTAGAATTCAGCATCTCTGACAAGCAGGTCCCTTGATGGTGTCTTACAACACTATAGCAAAGTAGTCACGATGGAGACAGCATCTTCCATTGAAATGGGTAGCAGAAGACGTGGATTCTATTCTCAGTTCTGCTGCTGACCTGCGATGTGATCTTTGGCCAGTCCCATCTCTTCTCTGTCTCTCAGTTTTTCCTAAAGAATAATGATTCATAGAGGTTTAAGGCCAGAAGGGACCAAATGATCCTGACCCTCTTCTGGGAAGTGCTTTGAGATCTACAGGCGAGAAGCACTCAGTGCACTGGAGTTTGAATGGAGTTGAGTTTTCAAAGATCTTTCTTTTTCAGAAACTCTTCCAGCACGCCAGGTTACCATGGTTCAGCTAGAAACACCTCAGGTTCCAGATACCAGTACAATCTGTCTGCAAATTCCCCAGACATGTTTTGCAGCTCAGTCTGCTTGGAATCATGAAGGTAACAGTCCCCATTTTCACTCTGCAACAACATGGAGCAATTTGCCTGAATATTTGTGAAGAAAGGCATCAAGAATCTTTTTTAAAGGGTTTTTAAGCTTGAGTTTTAACTGTGTAAACTACCTGATTAAGGTGCAGTTCTGCTCTGAAAAATGCCAGCAGGAATGACAACATGAATGCTAAGTTTATTGTCTCATAATGATTTCAGTATAGAGGAAAACACAATTTGTTTTAACTGCAGACTTACCCTGGGAACTGAAAGTCAAGCTGGGTTACTGTCCATCACAGGCATTGTTACCATTAACATGAGTTCAGCAGGAGCGCCTTCAGATAATGCCTTCAGTGGCCCTCACACAATCCCTCCATATAAGTACAGCTGAATTTCTCTCCATCATTAACGTTGACCCAGACATCCAATCCATTCACACACACACCCTCTTACTTTGCCAGATCTTAACTCACTGATCTTGGGTAGAATTATTGGGGAATCTTTGAGGCAAATTGTACAAGGGGAGTCAGAGAGAGGTGAAAAACTGGGGTAAGTTTCACTTCTGGGACAGTTTCACAACTTTGATTGGCTTGTTAGAACTTCAGAAGGGCTTGATCTAGAAACTGCATGTTTGTTGCCATGAGGTAGACACACTGGTTCTGTGCTGCCCAGAACTAAGCCAGGCAAAGATTGTGTGTGTGTTGTAAGAAATGACCCAAGAATCATAAATAGCCTTGTCAGAATTCGATTTTTCATTTTTTATAATTTTGACAGGTAATACTGATATTTACTTTTAATCTTTTTATTTTTATTGATTTAAATTTTCACAGTTGCTGGAAGTTGTGGGGTGGTTCAGACACCAGCAGGCATCAGACAATAATTATTTAATGACAAAAGATTCAACAAGTTAAAGCTTTATAACTGTTAAAACACAAACTGTCAACATCATATGCAAAATATACAAAGTAAATATCCTTAAATCAAACTCTAATAAGTTCTCAAGCATCAGTTTCTTACTTTGCATATCAGTAAATTTCAGTTATTGTTGATGGAAATATTTTTTAATCTGTTTGTTTCTGGTGAAATTGATGTTTTCTCAGACATTTACTGATAAAAATAGACTCCTTCCCAGCCTAATCATAAGGCAAAATCCTCAACAAAGACACAGAATCTTCTGATTAGAGACTGATCTTGTCAGATATGGTTTTAAAGAAATGAGGAAACTATCCTTATTCATTCCCAAATCTGTTATATTCTTTCAATTAGGAATGAAAATTCTTGAGTAGACAAAGTAAGAAATGAAAGGGAATAATGACTTATGAGCATTAATTACTTTTCCCTCTGGCTTTCTTGTTAGGTAGCTCAGACCAGAAGCTGCAAGTCAGCACTCAGCCAACACCAGAGCCCTGGTGGAAAGATGGTTTACATCGAGAGTATGGGTCAGAAGCACAGCCTCACCCAAAGGCAGAAGGGGAAGATGATGTAAACCTGGGGAAAGAGAAATCAAAGGTTCAGCCAGCCCCTGAGTCAGGGGATGGAGACGGGGTATATCAGCAGCAGACACTAGGGAACCAATCATCCCCAAAGCCAAGGAATAAATATGATTTCACTCAGAAGCAGGAATTGGAGCCGCAGCCAGTCCCAAAGGAGTTGGAGAGAAACCTTTCTGAAGGTATTTTATTTTCCCTTTTATACTTCCCCTCACGTGTGTAAAAATTGGTGCTGGGTGCAAATACAGCCTTTCTGATGGGGTGGCACATCACCCTCCCATTATGGTGATTTAAATGACTACACAAGGTGCAAGGCAGCAGAGACAAAGGGTGGTAGCATGGCCCAGTGGATACAACACTGGCCTAGGACTCAGGGGAGCTGGGTGACGTTGGATAAGTCACTTCCCCTTGCTGTGCCTCAGTTTCCCCACCTATAAATGGTGATAACTATACTGACCTCTTCTGTAAAGTGCTTTGAGATTTACCACTGATAGCAGGAGAAGGGGCGGTGGGTTGTATGGGCCCATGGTGCTCGTGCCCCAGGAATATTCAGAGCATGGGGGCCCGGCTCCACCAATGTTCGGAGCTGGGTCTCTCCCCCGGCTCTGCTTGCTGCCCCTGCACGCCTCCCCCGGAGCATCTCCCGGCTCTGCCTGCCGCCCCGGGTGATTTAAAATGGCCCAGGGGCCCTCGCCGCCACCACCGGCAGCACAGCGGGGCAAAAGCAGCTTCCTGCCCGCCCTCGCTCCGCGTGGTGTGTCCCCCCCTACGCCCCAGTGCTGACTCTGCCATTGGAACTGTGGCCAATGGGAGCTGCGGGGATGGGGCCTTCCAGCAGTGGTGCATGGAGACCCCCGGCCATCCCCGCCTAGGAGCCGCTACCAGAGGGGTATGGGGGTCACTTTCAGGAGCCACCTGAGGCAAGCACTGCACCCCCTTATCCCCTCCCACGCCCCAACCCCCTGCCCCAGCCCAAAGCCTGCACCCAGCACCCAAACTCCCTCCCAGAGCCCACACCCCCTCCTGAACCCCAACCCCCTGCCCCAGCCCAAAGCCTGCACCCAGCACCCAAACTCCCTCCCAGAGCCCACACCCCCTACTGAACCCCAACCCTCTGCCCCAGCCCAAAGCCTGCACCCAGCACCCAAACTCCCTCCCAGAGCCCACACCCCCTCCTGAACCCCAACCCCCTGCCCCAGCCCAAAGCCTGCACCCAGCACCCAAACTCCCTCCCAGAGCCCACACCCCCTCCTGAACCCCAACCCCCTGCCCCAGCCCAAAGCCTGCACCCAGCACCCAAACTCCCTCCCAGAGCCCACACCCCCTCCTGAATCCCAACCCCCTGCCCCAGCCCAAAGCCTGCACCCAGCACCCAAACTCCCTCCCAGAGCCCACACCCCCTCCTGAACCCCAACCCCCTGCCCCAGCCCAAAGCCTGCACCCAGCACCCAAACTCCCTCCCAGAGCCCACACCCCCTCCTGAATCCCAACCCCCTGCCCCAGCCCAAAGCCTGCACCCAGCACCCAAACTCCCTCCCAGAGCCCACACCCCCTCCTGAACCCCAACCCCCTGCCCCAGCCCAAAGCCTGCACCCAGCACCCAAACTCCCTCCCAGAGCCTGCACCCCTCCCGCACCCAAACTCCCTCCCAGAGCCTTAGACAGGCTCATTCTGGGCACCACCAAAAATTATACAAACCTGCCACACCTGAGCAGCAGGTGTTAGTAGTAGTTTTACTGACTACATACAAGGGGCGGCATTCAGGTTGCGTGAACACTCTCATTAGAGGTCAGCAAATCATGGAATTTTTCAGTTTGTGGGCAATTTTGAAAAGCTCAGAGGAAAAAATAGTTTGGGATCAGATAGGAAACAAAACTTCCGAAAAGTTTTGGCAAATCAAAAAGTCGGAAAACAATGGTTTGGGATCAAAGAAAACAGCTTGAATGTTTATCTCTATTTGAATTGTTTGAAACAAAATTAAAATTAAATGTTTCATTTTGCAAATGTCAGAAAACGTTGGGGGTCTTTTGGTTTAATTTGGCTGATTAATTTTTTTACAATTTGGCAAAAAGGATACAAATTAACAAAATGTACACACTTACTGCAGACTGTCTAATACACACTACAGTAGTTAGTGTGCAAAGAACCAGCGCAAATTATCTCCCCCCATAGACACAAGGCCATTACTAAAAGTATGTACAGCAGCCAGTACAATGGCGCCCCCTGTCTGCACAGAGCTCATTCCAGGATTGGAACGTTAGGCATTTTTGGGAAAGCATCACGTGTAATGTGTTCCACTCCTTCACATTATTGACCCAACATCAACATACATGTTTGCCATCAAAGAAAAATAAAATCAATTTTTGTGCCTCAAACAGAATTTCTTCAGCTCTCAAAACTTGTGCCCATGTTTTCATATCTTTCTACAGAGGTGAGAAGAGTATTTGAGAAAGTCCTTTCGGAGCTAAAAGTTTCATGGAAGCAAAATACTCAGGCAGAGTGACGTCCTGGAAATTCACCCAGAAAGTGCAAAGGACTGGACAGTTCAGACATTTGGCACTCTTCCTTGGCAATTCCTGAGAAAAGCCATGGCTTTAAATGGGGTGGCCAGAAGCATGGGCCATTTGCACTGGGCTTCAGATGATATAGGAATTAGTGACTAACACAGGATATCTTGGCATAGAGACAAAGAAACCAGAGTTTCTCTGCGCCCCCTCTATGTTCTCTGTGCCTTTCTGCTTTGCTCAGACAGTTCTCTACAACAGGAGATCCTGTCCAAGATGTCCATGTGCCAGTTTGCCCTCCCTCTGCTGCTACCCACCCTCAACACCCCCAAGGGCACCCTAATGCTGTGGGCCATGAGGGACATTGTGAGGAAGTGGAGGCCGCACTCTCTGGCACAGAGCAGAGGGTTCAGAGAGGAGAGCCTGGTGCTCATGTCAATGCCAACCATTTCCTTTGTGCGGATGGGGAGTTTCAGTCTGGACATGGAGTCTGGGAACGTCCCCTGGGAAATTGCAGGTGGGCTGGTTGGGATTTCCATGTATTTCCCTGGGGGAAGGGAGAATTCAGATTTTCTCTCAGAGTCTGTTGTGGTTACAAACCTGCACAGAGACCTTGAATCCAACTGGTTGCAGTTCAGCTTTTTTAACAGTGGTCTCCTCATCAATGTCCATAGTTACTGGCAGCATCAGTGAGAGAGACTACGTGCTGTGATCAGACCTCTCAACCTTCGAGCCTGCCGGTGCGCGACACAACCCACCAAAATGTGTGACAAAGGACTGAAATATAGAACACTTGGGTATTGTTGTGTGTTGTACCACAATGGAAAAATTAGCGTGTTTTTAATTTAAAATCTGTTAAGGATGTTTTCTCACAAGGGGCATAGGCACCGACTCCGTGGGTGCTCCAGGACTCAGGCACCCACAGAAAAAAATAGGGATTACTTAGCATCCACCAGCCACAGTGGTTCTGGTCCCAGGGGTGGCCAGCGGAGCAGTGAGCAGCTGGTGGGAGGCGCTTGGGGGAGGAAGCGGCGGGCACACACATGGGGGAGTCTCGTGGGAAGGGGGAGGGCGGAAAGAGGCAGAGGTGGGGAAGGTGGGGCCTTGGGGGGGAAGAGGCGGAGCAAGGGCAGGTACTGGGGGGGGGAAGTGGAGGGGGGGCGGGGCCTGGGGGAAGAGGCAGAGTGAGGGCAGGGCCTGGGGAAGAGGCGGAGCGAGGCACCCACTGGGGGGAAAAATTCAGCACCTGTGACAGGGGAAACTAAATAAATTAATGTTTTAAAAAAGAAAATTGAAGAAATGAATTCCATCATGGGCACCTCTCTGCATGGGTCAGAACCAGGACTTGAATCCTCCATCATCAGCTGCCCACGATGGGCATCCACCACCAGAACTAAAGGTGGAGGTGTTCGCCATGGTATGGACCAGCCACTAGATGGCAACATGACACTGCTATTGGTGATCTCCAGCTATTAGCCGTCAAAAGCTGGAGCTCAGGACTCCTGGGTTCTGTTCCTTCTTCTGACAAGGCAGCGGCTCTAGTCTGTTAGAGCAGAGGAGGCTGGGAGTCAGGACCCCTGGGTTCTAGCCTGGCTCTGGGAGAAAAGCGTGGTCTCGTGAGTTAGAGCAGGGGAGTGGGGGCTGGGAGTCTGCTCCCAACTCACCACCTGGCCTCAGGAGAAACACTTCCCCTTTTGATGCCTCAGTTTTCCCAATCTGTATAATGGACATGGAGATAATAATGAGGTCTAGTAGTTACAGACAAGTCCCCACAAAAGATATTTAATTACTTTAACCTCATGTGCCATTTCCAGAATGCTAATTTTTAAAAAATAATTGTTATGAAAACATCAAAATATAGGGAATTAACCCATGAATGCAGTGGTCCCCAAACGGGGGGGGGCGCACCTCCCTAGGAGGTGCAGAGGAATATTCAGTGGGGCATGCGACGGGGCCTGGGTCAGCCCCCACGTGGGGCAGGGAGGCAGTGGGAATGGAGCTCCACCCAGGTCTGCTCTGCTCCCAGCTGCAGCTCCACTCTGCCCCGTGATCTGCCCCCAGCCCAGGGCTGCTGTCATTTCCTCTCTGCTCCAAGGCCGCTTCGCCTCTAGCCCCAGTTCCTCCCCCACCCCCAGGCCAGTTCTGCCCCCAGCTCCACCTTCAACCCTAGCTCCTCTGCTGAGCTCATTGTGAAGTAATGAAAGGGAGCACAGACAGATTCCATTACTCGTAAGGGTGGGACGCAAATTCTACCTCGACACTACAGTACTGCAATCCCAACTGTTCAAAAGCCATGGGCCGGGTCCCCAACAATCACGAGAGTGTCTTTAAAAATCATGACATTAAAAAAAAGTGGGGGTCTTTTACTTTGCCTTCAGCTCATGTTTTCAAGCCATTCTCTGCAGCCAGGAGGGCTGGAAATCATGCGTATTTAAAACGAAAGTGAGGATTCACATCAATCTAGGAGCTATAAGAAAAACACTTCACATCGCAAAAGTTGGCGACAGTGACAGCAGGTCGTGGTGGAGGGAATTAAGGCCACTGTTTCCAGCGGGGAAAGTTTAGGTTCAATGCATGGATCTGCAGCTGGGAAGGATTTCCAGTGAGCTGCATTCACTCAACTTTACTACTTTCCCCCCTCTATCCCCCCCCCCACACACATACACACACACATCTAACCATGCAGATGCAGAAATCACTTCCCCTCTTTCCCTTTTGGGTGGCCTTGCAGTTTGCTCAGGGCCCCCTCTGAGGAGCTGGTATGGAGAAGCCAGGGAGCGACCTCTGCTGGAGGCCCTGGATGATCTTGGGGAGGGCAATTTCAAGAGAGTTTCAAGAACAAGTTGCGAGCAGCCTGGCTGGAGGAGGGGTAGAAAGCCATCTCCTGGGGCCGTCTGGAGAAGGGGGACCCCGTTAGCAACCTGCTGATTAGTCACTATGGGGAGTGCTACAGGGTGGAGTTGATGGTGCAGGTGCTAGGAGACATCAACCAGAGAGACCTGGCAGAGAGGCTCCAGCAGAGCTGGTGAGGAAAGAGCCAGGGAGAGAACAGGGGGATCTCACTGCAGGGTGCTGGACTTTTGGAGATGCAGCCCTGGAAAGGGACACTTTCATCTTTCAAATTACATCCTGGCTGGATATATTGTACCTGCCCTTCTTGAAAGAAACAAGCTGAGCTCATTCACCCAGTAACTCAGAGCGACTGGAGAGGAAATGGTCTTTGTGCGCCATTTTTTCCCCAATTGATTTCCTGTGTGCTTTTGCCAATATTTTGCACTGCGTCTGTTTCATTGTTTCACTGTAGTCGATCTGCCCTCTAGTCTGTCGGGATTTTTCATGCAGCAAGGGAGAAGTGAAAAACAGTTTTGAAAAATGGAGAAAATCTGGTAATAAAATGGCAGGCGTTGACCTAGACGCAGCATCTGAGACCATTCCTTGCTCATTTTTTGAAACTGAACGGATTTAAAATGGACGGTTTCCCTTTAATGTTTATTCACACACAGTCTGAATGTGGATCAAAGGGTATGTCTACACTGCAATCAGGAGGTGGGATTGCAGCTCATGTATACCTATCTTAGCGAACTTTAATCTAGCTAGTTCACCTGCCAACAGCAGTGAAGACAGAGCGAGATGGACTTCAGCATGGGCCGTACAAGCCTGTATGGGACCCTGGGTAATTGCCCACATGGCTAGCCCACACTGAAGCCTGTTGCTTTTATCTCAGCTAGTGAGATCAAAGCCAGCTTCAGTATGTCTGCTCAAGCTGCAAGACATCACCTAAACATTTAAGGACCGCTTCAAACATTAGGTCAAATGTTTTCTAAAAAGAGGTGTCCTGTCTGCAGAAATGTCCTGTCTGCTATTACTAACCCTAAGCATTAAACAGTCGTGAGTCATGCCCCCAGAAATCATGAGAGTGGCTTAAAAGAGATTTTTTTAAAAATAATAGATTTGGGGTTCCTTTTCTTTGCCTGATGCTTTCTGCAGATTAGGGTCACATTTTGGGTCACATTTGCAGACTTTTCTCTGAAATGATGAAGGCTGGAAACTTTCTCTTTAAATTAAAGCTGAGATTCTCACAATCAATGACCCCAAGAGCTAGGGATTTTAAAGCAAACAAACAGTACATTCTCATGAGACTTATGAGAAGAACAGATTTTTCAGTTCACTCGCAATACCAAGGAAAGGGTCAAACTGAATTTTTTCAAAACTTTTGGCAAATTGAAAAGTAAAATAAGAATAATTCTGGGCCGAACAAACATTTTGTTCAACCTGAAACAAAATGTTTCATTTCAATTTCAACCATTTTCCAAATGTTTTTTAATTAACAATAAAATTAAAGGAAGCTTTGAAACAAAAAGTCACTTTGAATCAAAAAATGGAAACGTTGCTTTTGTAAAATGTCAAAACACAAGGTTTTGATTTTTTTTCAGAATTGTGCTTGAGGGTTTTCTTTTTTCCCCCAATGGAAACAATTTGGCAAAAATGACACAAAATGTTTTGGTGCCACCAAATAGACATTTTTTTGCCAAAAAAAAGTTTTGAATGAAAAGTTTTGCCCAGCTCTAGTTACGGGAGTTGGAAACATTGTTTGGTCCATGTGTGCTGAGAAACACAGTTCACTAATTTATAGCACAATTTTCTGTAAACAGGTGAGGCCTGGGTCTACACTACAAAGATTTGCCAGCATAGACATGTTGGTTAGGAGTGTGAAAAATTCACAGCCCCTAGGCAACACAACTACGCTGGCAGAACTCCCAGTGTAGATGCATCTATGGTGACTTTTGTCAGCTTAACTAATGTCATTTGGGGAGGTGGTGTCCTTCTATCAGCATATGCTGCGGCTAGGCTAGAGGCTATGCTGACATAGGCTCTGTAATGTAGACGTGTCCTGAGGTTCCTCTGTTACAGGCCATCCTTGCTGGTTGTTACAGGCCATCACTTTAAGAACTAATCTTTCTTGGTTTGCAGGTTGTGCTCTGTTTGCACAAGTGGGGAAGGAGTTAAGAGTGGGATATTCTAAAGCTGTCAGGATTGTTCTGTTCCCAGTGGAGTCCCGTTTACAAGTACCGAGGTCTACCACTGTGGGCAGAGCTTTGGATCAACCCAGGGTCATTTGGGAGAGGGGAGGGAAACGATCAGGGATTAAGTATCATTAATTTGCATCTCCTCTTGGCTTTCTTCCTAGATTCTTTAAGTCGGGAGTGTGAATCTGAGACTCAGCGAGCCCCAAAGCAGAGGCACAAAGTTGGTTTAAATCCAAAGCTGGAATCAAAGACTCAGAACTGGGTCAAAAAACTGAATACCAGCCAAGGCTGCAGCCAGAGATGCAGCAAGACCCAGAGCCAGGGAAGAAAGGTGATTTAAATCCAGAGCAGGAATCAGGTGCCAGCAAACCCTACAGCCAACAGAGATTGTACTTACCCAAGGCATTTCCTTCCAAATCAACCTCCTCTTATGTGGTCTTCATCTCCCCAAAGGAGAGTTGCATGAGCTGCCACATGAAAGAAAACACGGTCTCCTCCTGTTGTGTATAATGTGAACAAGAGCTGGTTGGAAAAGCAGGTTCTTTTGTGTGAAAAATGTTTAGCAAAAATATCAAAATCTGAAATATTTTGGCCAAAAAAATCAAAATATTCCAATTTAGAAATCACATCATGGTGCCTGCTGGGAGCTGTTGTTTGGGTGCCTCATGCTCCCATTCTCTATAAATAAGTCTGACTACATCTCCCATGATGCACCAAAGTCCTCCCCTTGGAGAGATTGTTCTCAGGTCCCCCCTCAGTCTATTTTTCTCAGGACTGAACATGTCCGGGGTTTTTTAACCTTTCCTCATAGGTCAGGTTTGTTAAACCTTTTATCATTTTTGTTGCTCTCCTCGGGACTCTCTCCAATTTGTCTACATCTTTCCTAAAGTGTGGTGTCCAGAATAGGACACAGCACTCCAGCTGAGGCCTCACCAGTGCTGAGTAGAGCAGGACAATTACCTCCCACGTCTTACATATGACATTCCAGGGAAGGCCGCAGGAGCCAGGGGAGACGGGGGAGCAGGGAGGCAGCAGGGGCCAGGGACAATGGGGGGAATGGGGAGGAGGACTGGGGGAGACAGCGGGGGCCAGGGATGATGGGGAAGTGTGTGTGGCGCCAAGGGAGGCAGCGGGGGTCAGGGGAGCCAAAATACAAGTTTGCCCAGGGCAACATTCTCCCTAAAGCCAGCCCTGTTTCAGCTACTAGAACTGAGTATATGTGTATAGAGATAATAATAACTAAAATGTCTATTTAAGATGACTCCAACTCTGGGCTTTGACTTCATATTTCGATATCTTTCTGCAGAGATGATGAGAGCTTTAGAGAGAGCCCAGGAGCAGCAAGGAAGCAGGAATCTGATGACAAGTGATGTGCGAGGAGTCACCCCACAAACTACAGAGAAGGTTGTCCCAGAGTCCTTAGAAGATCTGCCTCAGTATTTTATGAAAGTTGTCACTCGGAAAATTTCTGTGCGAGATTCTGGATGACCGAGGAATCATAGATTCATAGATTCATAGATATTTAGGTCAGAAGGGACCATTATGATCATCTAGTCTGACCTCCTGCACAACGCAGGCCACAGAATTTCACCCACCACTCCTACAAAAAAAACCTCACACCTATATCTGTGCTATTGAAGTCCTCAAATTGTAGTTTAAAGACCTCAAGGAGCAGAGAATCCTCCAGCAAGTGACCCGTGCCCCATGCTACAGAGGAAGGCGAAAAACCTCCAGGGCCTCTTCCAATCTGCCCTGGAGGAAAATTCCTTCCCGACCCCAAATATGGCGATCAGCTAAACCCTGAGCATATGGGCAAGATTCATCAGCCAGATACTACAGAAAATTCTTTCCCAGAAAATTCTTTCCCAGGTAACTTGGATCTTACCCCATCTAAAACCCATCACAGGCCATTGGGCCTATTTACCATGAATATTTAATTACCAAAACCATGTTATCCCATCATACCATCTCCTCCATAAACTTATCGAGTTTAATCTTAAAGCAAGATAGATCTTTTGCCCCCACTACTTCCCTCGGAAGGCTATTCCAAAACTTCACTCCTCTGATGGTTAGAAACCTTCGTCTAATTTCTAATCTAAATTTCCTAGTGGCCAGTTTATATCCATTTGTTCTTGTGTCCACATTGGTACTGAGTTTAAATAATTCCTCTCCCTCTCTGGTATTTATCCCTCTGATATATTTGTAGAGAGCAATCATATCTCCCCTCAGCCTTCTTTTAGTTAGGCTAAACAAGCCAAGCTCCCTGAGTCTCCTTTCATAAGACAAGTTTTCCATTCCTCGGATCATCCTAGTAGCCCTTCTCTGTACCTGTTCCAGTTTGAATTCATCCTTCTTAAACATGGGAGACCAGAACTGCACACAGTACTCCAGGTGAGGTCTCACCAGTGCCTTATATAACGGTACTAAAACCTCCTTATCCCTACTGGAAATACCTCTCCTGATGCATCCCAAGACGACATTAGCTTTTTTCACAGCCATATCACATTGGCAGCTCATAGTCATCCTATGATCAACCAATACTCCAAGGTCCTTTTCCTCCTCTGTTACTTCTAGTTGATGCGTCCCTAGCTTATAACTAAAATTCTTGTTATTAATCCCTAAATGCATGACCTTACACTTCTCACTATTAAATTTCATCCTATTCCTATTACTCCAGTTTACAAGGTCATCCAGATCCTCCTGTAGGGTATCCCTGTCCTTCTCTAAATTAGCAATACCTCCCAGCTTTGTATCATCTGCAAACTTTAGTAGCACACTCCCACTTTTTGTGCCCAGGTCAGTAATAAAAAGATTAAATAAGATTGGTCCCAAAACCGATCCCTGAGGAACTCCACTGGTAACCTCCCTCCAACTTGACAGTTCACCTTTCAGTAGGACCCGTTGTAGTCTCCCCTTTAACCAATTCCCTATCCACCTTTCAATATTCCTATTGATGCCCATCTTATCCAATTTAACTAATAATTCCCCATGTGGCACCGTATCAAACGCCTTACTAAAATCTAAGTAAATTAGATCCACTGCGTTTCCTTTATCTAAAAAATCTGTTACTTTCTCAAAGAAGGAGATCAGGTTGGTTTGGCACGATCTACCTTTTGTAAAACCATGTTGTATTTTGTCCCATTTACCATTGACTTCAATGTCCTTAACTACCTTCTCCTTCAAAATTTTTTCCAAGACCTTGCATACTACAGATGTCAAACTAACAGGCCTATAATTACTTGGATCACTTTTTTTCCCTTTCTTAAAAATAGGAACTATGTTAGCAATCCTCCAATCATACGGTACAACCCCTGAGTTTACAGATTCATTAAAAATTCTTGCTAATGGGCTTGCAATTTCTTGTGCCAATTCTTTTAATATTCTTGGATGAAGATTATCTGGGCCCCCCGATTTAGTCCCATTAAGCTGTTTGAGTTTCGCTTCTACCTCAGATATGGTGATGTCTACCTCCATATCTTCATTCCCATTTATCATGCTACCATTATCCCTAAGATCCTCTTTAGTCTTATTAAAGACTGAGGCAAAGTATTTGTTTAGATATTGGGCCATGCCTAGATTATCTTTGACCTCCACTCCATCCTCAGTTTTTAGCGGTCCCACTTCTTCTTTCTTTGTTTTCTTCCTATTTATATGACTATAGAACCTTTTACTATTGGTTTTAATTCCCTTTGCAAGGTCCAACTCTACTTGACTTTTAGCCTGTCTCACTTTATCCCTACATATTCTGACCTCAATAAGGTAGCTTGCCTTACTGATCCCTCCCTTCTTCCACTCCCTATATGCTTTCTGCTTTTTCTTAATTACCTCTCTAAGATGCTTGCTCATCCAGCTTGGTCTACAACTCCTGCCTATGAATTTTTTCCCCTTTCTTGGGATGCAGGCTTCCGATAGCTTCTGCAGCTTTAATTTAAAATAATCCCAGGCCTCCTCTACCTTTAAACCCATAAATTCTTCAGTCCAATCCACTTCCCTAACTAATTTCCTTAATTTTTGAAAGTCAGCCCTTTTGAAATCAAAAACCTTAGTTGCAGATTTATTTTTGTTAATCCTTCCATTCAGTTTGAACTGAATTAGCTCATGATCACTTGAGCCAAGATTATCCCCTACAACCATTTCCTCTATGAGGTCCTCATTGCTCACCAAGACCAAATCTAAAATAGCATCCCCTCTAGTCGGTTCGGCAACTACTTGCTGAAGGAATCCATCAGCTATCGCATCTAGGAAAATCTGAGCCCTATTATTATTACTAGCACTCGTCCTCCAGTCTATATCTGGGAAGTTAAAGTCTCCCATGATCACACAGTTTCCATTAGTATTTACTTTATTAAAAACATTAAAAAGGGCTCTATCCATATCCAAATTAGATCCCGGCGGTCTATAGCACACCCCAAGCACTATCCCAGGGGAGGCTCTAATAGTTTTCTTCCCCAATTTAATTTTTGCCCAGACAGACTCAGTCATATCCATTTCATCGCTTCTTATTTCTTTACATTCTATCTCATCATTGATATACAGTGCTACTCCACCACCTTTACCTTTATTTCGGTCTTTCCTAAACAGCACATACCCTTCAATACCTGTAGCCCAGTCATGACTACTATTCCACCAGGTCTCTGTTATACCTATAATATCTGGTTTCACTTCCTGCACCAGTAACTCTAGTTCCTCCATTTTGTTACCTAGGCTCCTTGCATTAGTGTACAAACATCTTAATTTTTGCTGTTTAGCCTCACTCACATTCTGTACCCTATTAGGCACGGTTATTTTACTACCAGTATAACCTATTAGACTTGTATCTACACTGCCCTTCCTCCTACCTACAGCTGTATCCACTCTTACTTCATTTTCTTTCCACTCTATGCTTAATTCTGGCGTGGAGATTACCTGGACATCTCCCGACCATCTCCCCCAAATTCCTAGTTTAAAGCTCTCTTAATCAGTTGTGCCAGCCTCCATCCTAGAAGTCTATTTCCTTCCCTACTCAGATGAAGTCCATCCCGAGAGAACTGTCCTCTATCCATGAATGCCTCCCAATGGCCATACATCCCAAAGCCCTCCTTATAGCACCACTGCCTAAGCCATCTATTGATAGTCATAATCTTGTCACACCTTTGTTGCCCTTCTCTAGGAACAGGCAGAATCCCACTAAAGATCACCTGAGCCTCAATTTCCTTAAGCGTCCTCCCCAGCCTAGCATAGTCTCCCTTAATACTATCCAGCGAGAATCTAGCCGTATCATTTGTTCCCACATGAAGGATAATTAGGGGATTCTTTCCCGCTCCCTTTAGAATCCTTTTCAACCTCAGGTCTACATCCCGTATCTTAGCACCCGGAAGACAGCACACCCTCCTATTTTCTGGATCAGCTCTGGTTACAGGCCTATCTATTCTTCTCAGTAAAGAGTCCCCAATCACATAGACCTGCCTTTTCCTAGTGACTGTACTATTCTCCAGTCTATCCCCTGTTCCCTCTGGCTGCAAGTTCTTTCCATTCCCATTCTCCCTTGTAATCCTTTTTAACCCATCCTGTATCCTCCTGGGGCTCATATTTGGTGTAATCTCCATTAACTCTTCCCCTTTTCCTATAGGACTAACCTCTCTTCTCTTCTTCCTTGCCCTGTCACCTTCAGTGACTACCTGCTGAGCCCCTTCCTCATTTTCCAACTCTGCAAACCTATTTTTAAGCTCTATTTCTCCTTCACTAGCCCGTCTTTTCCTCTGCCTAGTTCTTTTAGTCACATGCTTCCACTGACCACTTTCCTCACCCAGTCTCCCCTCAGAATTCCCTAGTCCTGCTTCCATCTGCAAGTCTGAGCTTTTCCCTTCAGATACCTCATGTCTTTGCTCCATAATCTGCTCAAACCCCTTCCTAAACTCTACCAGACTTTCCACCTGCATCTCCAAACCTCGGATCTTTTCCTCCATCAGCTCTATCAGACGGCACTTCATGCAGACAAAACTCTTACCAGGTGCCCCCTCCAGGATCATGTACATACCACAGCTTCCACATCCAGTCATCTTCATTGTGTCTTCTGCTACATGGGTCACTCCCACTGCCACCTCTGTATCTGTCATATCCTTCCCACCTAAATCCTGTTACTCTGGGAAACACAAACCACACCAAAACACCACCACCCACAGCAAAACCAAACCCAACACAAGCACCGCAAGACAAACTCCCCTTTCAAACTCCCACTCAAACTCCCCTGTTTACAGCTCTGTTTGCTGGCTCCTGTGCCGCTGCAGCTGTCTGTGCCGCTGCCTGACTGGCTGCTACCTTTATAGGACCCCTAGTCAGTGAAGCCCCGCCCCCTAATCAGGGCTCAGCTTCTCTCCCAGCACAAAGCCCCTACAAACCTCTACACATACAAATACTACCAATACAAAACCAAGCACACACAAATACCTTCTCCTCCAACAGAACTCCCACTCAAACTCCCCTGTTTACAGCTCTGTTTGCTGGCTCCTGTGCCGCTGCAGCTGTCTGTGCCGCTGCCTGACTGGCTGCTACCTTTATAGGACCCCTAGTCAGTGAAGCCCCGCCCCCTAATCAGGGCTCAGCTTCTCTCCCAGCACAAAGCCCCTACAAACCTCTACACATACAAATACTACCAATACAAAACCAAGCACACACAAATACCTTCTCCTCCAACAGAACTCCCACTCAAACTCCCCTGTTTACAGCTCTGTTTGCTGGCTCCTGTGCCGCTGCAGCTGTCTGTGCCGCTGCCTGACTGGCTGCTACCTTTATAGGACCCCTAGTCAGTGAAGCCCCGCCCCCTAATCAGGGCTCAGCTTCTCTCCCAGCACAAAGCCCCTACAAACCTCTACACATACAAATACTACCAATACAAAACCAAGCACACACAAATACCTTCTCCTCCAACAGAACTCCCACTCAAACTCCCCTGTTTACAGCTCTGTTTGCTGGCTCCTGTGCCGCTGCAGCTGTCTGTGCCGCTGCCTGACTGGCTGCTACCTTTATAGGACCCCTAGTCAGTGAAGCCCCGCCCCCTAATCAGGGCTCAGCTTCTCTCCCAGCACAAAGCCCCTACAAACCTCTACACATACAAATACTACCAATACAAAACCAAGCACACACAAATACCTTCTCCTCCAACAGAACTCCCACTCAAACTCCCCTGTTTACAGCTCTGTTTGCTGGCTCCTGTGCCGCTGCAGCTGTCTGTGCCGCTGCCTGACTGGCTGCTACCTTTATAGGACCCCTAGTCAGTGAAGCCCCGCCCCCTAATCAGGGCTCAGCTTCTCTCCCAGCACAAAGCCCCTACAAACCTCTACACATACAAATACTACCAATACAAAACCAAGCACACACAAATACCTTCTCCTCCAACAGAACTCCCACTCAAACTCCCCTGTTTACAGCTCTGTTTGCTGGCTCCTGTGCCGCTGCAGCTGTCTGTGCCGCTGCCTGACTGGCTGCTACCTTTATAGGACCCCTAGTCAGTGAAGCCCCGCCCCCTAATCAGGGCTCAGCTTCTCTCCCAGCACAAAGCCCCTACAAACCTCTACACATACAAATACTACCAATACAAAACCAAGCACACACAAATACCTTCTCCTCCAACAGAACTCCCACTCAAACTCCCCTGTTTACAGCTCTGTTTGCTGGCTCCTGTGCCGCTGCAGCTGTCTGTGCCGCTGCCTGACTGGCTGCTACCTTTATAGGACCCCTAGTCAGTGAAGCCCCGCCCCCTAATCAGGGCTCAGCTTCTCTCCCAGCACAAAGCCCCTACAAACCTCTACACATACAAATACTACCAATACAAAACCAAGCACACACAAATACCTTCTCCTCCAACAGAACTCCCACTCAAACTCCCCTGTTTACAGCTCTGTTTGCTGGCTCCTGTGCCGCTGCAGCTGTCTGTGCCGCTGCCTGACTGGCTGCTACCTTTATAGGACCCCTAGTCAGTGAAGCCCCGCCCCCTAATCAGGGCTCAGCTTCTCTCCCAGCACAAAGCCCCTACAAACCTCTACACATACAAATACTACCAATACAAAACCAAGCACACACAAATACCTTCTCCTCCAACAGAACTCCCACTCAAACTCCCCTGTTTACAGCTCTGTTTGCTGGCTCCTGTGCCGCTGCAGCTGTCTGTGCCGCTGCCTGACTGGCTGCTACCTTTATAGGACCCCTAGTCAGTGAAGCCCCGCCCCCTAATCAGGGCTCAGCTTCTCTCCCAGCACAAAGCCCCTACAAACCTCTACACATACAAATACTACCAATACAAAACCAAGCACACACAAATACCTTCTCCTCCAACAGAACTCCCACTCAAACTCCCCTGTTTACAGCTCTGTTTGCTGGCTCCTGTGCCGCTGCAGCTGTCTGTGCCGCTGCCTGACTGGCTGCTACCTTTATAGGACCCCTAGTCAGTGAAGCCCCGCCCCCTAATCAGGGCTCAGCTTCTCTCCCAGCACAAAGCCCCTACAAACCTCTACACATACAAATACTACCAATACAAAACCAAGCACACACAAATACCTTCTCCTCCAACAGAACTCCCACTCAAACTCCCCTGTTTACAGCTCTGTTTGCTGGCTCCTGTGCCGCTGCAGCTGTCTGTGCCGCTGCCTGACTGGCTGCTACCTTTATAGGACCCCTAGTCAGTGAAGCCCCGCCCCCTAATCAGGGCTCAGCTTCTCTCCCAGCACAAAGCCCCTACAAACCTCTACACATACAAATACTACCAATACAAAACCAAGCACACACAAATACCTTCTCCTCCAACAGAACTCCCACTCAAACTCCCCTGTTTACAGCTCTGTTTGCTGGCTCCTGTGCCGCTGCAGCTGTCTGTGCCGCTGCCTGACTGGCTGCTACCTTTATAGGACCCCTAGTCAGTGAAGCCCCGCCCCCTAATCAGGGCTCAGCTTCTCTCCCAGCACAAAGCCCCTACAAACCTCTACACATACAAATACTACCAATACAAAACCAAGCACACACAAATACCTTCTCCTCCAACAGAACTCCCACTCAAACTCCCCTGTTTACAGCTCTGTTTGCTGGCTCCTGTGCCGCTGCAGCTGTCTGTGCCGCTGCCTGACTGGCTGCTACCTTTATAGGACCCCTAGTCAGTGAAGCCCCGCCCCCTAATCAGGGCTCAGCTTCTCTCCCAGCACAAAGCCCCTACAAACCTCTACACATACAAATACTACCAATACAAAACCAAGCACACACAAATACCTTCTCCTCCAACAGAACTCCCACTCAAACTCCCCTGTTTACAGCTCTGTTTGCTGGCTCCTGTGCCGCTGCAGCTGTCTGTGCCGCTGCCTGACTGGCTGCTACCTTTATAGGACCCCTAGTCAGTGAAGCCCCGCCCCCTAATCAGGGCTCAGCTTCTCTCCCAGCACAAAGCCCCTACAAACCTCTACACATACAAATACTACCAATACAAAACCAAGCACACACAAATACCTTCTCCTCCAACAGAACTCCCACTCAAACTCCCCTGTTTACAGCTCTGTTTGCTGGCTCCTGTGCCGCTGCAGCTGTCTGTGCCGCTGCCTGACTGGCTGCTACCTTTATAGGACCCCTAGTCAGTGAAGCCCCGCCCCCTAATCAGGGCTCAGCTTCTCTCCCAGCACAAAGCCCCTACAAACCTCTACACATACAAATACTACCAATACAAAACCAAGCACACACAAATACCTTCTCCTCCAACAGAACTCCCACTCAAACTCCCCTGTTTACAGCTCTGTTTGCTGGCTCCTGTGCCGCTGCAGCTGTCTGTGCCGCTGCCTGACTGGCTGCTACCTTTATAGGACCCCTAGTCAGTGAAGCCCCGCCCCCTAATCAGGGCTCAGCTTCTCTCCCAGCACAAAGCCCCTACAAACCTCTACACATACAAATACTACCAATACAAAACCAAGCACACACAAATACCTTCTCCTCCAACAGAACTCCCACTCAAACTCCCCTGTTTACAGCTCTGTTTGCTGGCTCCTGTGCCGCTGCAGCTGTCTGTGCCGCTGCCTGACTGGCTGCTACCTTTATAGGACCCCTAGTCAGTGAAGCCCCGCCCCCTAATCAGGGCTCAGCTTCTCTCCCAGCACAAAGCCCCTACAAACCTCTACACATACAAATACTACCAATACAAAACCAAGCACACACAAATACCTTCTCCTCCAACAGAACTCCCACTCAAACTCCCCTGTTTACAGCTCTGTTTGCTGGCTCCTGTGCCGCTGCAGCTGTCTGTGCCGCTGCCTGACTGGCTGCTACCTTTATAGGACCCCTAGTCAGTGAAGCCCCGCCCCCTAATCAGGGCTCAGCTTCTCTCCCAGCACAAAGCCCCTACAAACCTCTACACATACAAATACTACCAATACAAAACCAAGCACACACAAATACCTTCTCCTCCAACAGAACTCCCACTCAAACTCCCCTGTTTACAGCTCTGTTTGCTGGCTCCTGTGCCGCTGCAGCTGTCTGTGCCGCTGCCTGACTGGCTGCTACCTTTATAGGACCCCTAGTCAGTGAAGCCCCGCCCCCTAATCAGGGCTCAGCTTCTCTCCCAGCACAAAGCCCCTACAAACCTCTACACATACAAATACTACCAATACAAAACCAAGCACACACAAATACCTTCTCCTCCAACAGAACTCCCACTCAAACTCCCCTGTTTACAGCTCTGTTTGCTGGCTCCTGTGCCGCTGCAGCTGTCTGTGCCGCTGCCTGACTGGCTGCTACCTTTATAGGACCCCTAGTCAGTGAAGCCCCGCCCCCTAATCAGGGCTCAGCTTCTCTCCCAGCACAAAGCCCCTACAAACCTCTACACATACAAATACTACCAATACAAAACCAAGCACACACAAATACCTTCTCCTCCAACAGAACTCCCACTCAAACTCCCCTGTTTACAGCTCTGTTTGCTGGCTCCTGTGCCGCTGCAGCTGTCTGTGCCGCTGCCTGACTGGCTGCTACCTTTATAGGACCCCTAGTCAGTGAAGCCCCGCCCCCTAATCAGGGCTCAGCTTCTCTCCCAGCACAAAGCCCCTACAAACCTCTACACATACAAATACTACCAATACAAAACCAAGCACACACAAATACCTTCTCCTCCAACAGAACTCCCACTCAAACTCCCCTGTTTACAGCTCTGTTTGCTGGCTCCTGTGCCGCTGCAGCTGTCTGTGCCGCTGCCTGACTGGCTGCTACCTTTATAGGACCCCTAGTCAGTGAAGCCCCGCCCCCTAATCAGGGCTCAGCTTCTCTCCCAGCACAAAGCCCCTACAAACCTCTACACATACAAATACTACCAATACAAAACCAAGCACACACAAATACCTTCTCCTCCAACAGAACTCCCACTCAAACTCCCCTGTTTACAGCTCTGTTTGCTGGCTCCTGTGCCGCTGCAGCTGTCTGTGCCGCTGCCTGACTGGCTGCTACCTTTATAGGACCCCTAGTCAGTGAAGCCCCGCCCCCTAATCAGGGCTCAGCTTCTCTCCCAGCACAAAGCCCCTACAAACCTCTACACATACAAATACTACCAATACAAAACCAAGCACACACAAATACCTTCTCCTCCAACAGAACTCCCACTCAAACTCCCCTGTTTACAGCTCTGTTTGCTGGCTCCTGTGCCGCTGCAGCTGTCTGTGCCGCTGCCTGACTGGCTGCTACCTTTATAGGACCCCTAGTCAGTGAAGCCCCGCCCCCTAATCAGGGCTCAGCTTCTCTCCCAGCACAAAGCCCCTACAAACCTCTACACATACAAATACTACCAATACAAAACCAAGCACACACAAATACCTTCTCCTCCAACAGAACTCCCACTCAAACTCCCCTGTTTACAGCTCTGTTTGCTGGCTCCTGTGCCGCTGCAGCTGTCTGTGCCGCTGCCTGACTGGCTGCTACCTTTATAGGACCCCTAGTCAGTGAAGCCCCGCCCCCTAATCAGGGCTCAGCTTCTCTCCCAGCACAAAGCCCCTACAAACCTCTACACATACAAATACTACCAATACAAAACCAAGCACACACAAATACCTTCTCCTCCAACAGAACTCCCACTCAAACTCCCCTGTTTACAGCTCTGTTTGCTGGCTCCTGTGCCGCTGCAGCTGTCTGTGCCGCTGCCTGACTGGCTGCTACCTTTATAGGACCCCTAGTCAGTGAAGCCCCGCCCCCTAATCAGGGCTCAGCTTCTCTCCCAGCACAAAGCCCCTACAAACCTCTACACATACAAATACTACCAATACAAAACCAAGCACACACAAATACCTTCTCCTCCAACAGAACTCCCACTCAAACTCCCCTGTTTACAGCTCTGTTTGCTGGCTCCTGTGCCGCTGCAGCTGTCTGTGCCGCTGCCTGACTGGCTGCTACCTTTATAGGACCCCTAGTCAGTGAAGCCCCGCCCCCTAATCAGGGCTCAGCTTCTCTCCCAGCACAAAGCCCCTACAAACCTCTACACATACAAATACTACCAATACAAAACCAAGCACACACAAATACCTTCTCCTCCAACAGAACTCCCACTCAAACTCCCCTGTTTACAGCTCTGTTTGCTGGCTCCTGTGCCGCTGCAGCTGTCTGTGCCGCTGCCTGACTGGCTGCTACCTTTATAGGACCCCTAGTCAGTGAAGCCCCGCCCCCTAATCAGGGCTCAGCTTCTCTCCCAGCACAAAGCCCCTACAAACCTCTACACATACAAATACTACCAATACAAAACCAAGCACACACAAATACCTTCTCCTCCAACAGAACTCCCACTCAAACTCCCCTGTTTACAGCTCTGTTTGCTGGCTCCTGTGCCGCTGCAGCTGTCTGTGCCGCTGCCTGACTGGCTGCTACCTTTATAGGACCCCTAGTCAGTGAAGCCCCGCCCCCTAATCAGGGCTCAGCTTCTCTCCCAGCACAAAGCCCCTACAAACCTCTACACATACAAATACTACCAATACAAAACCAAGCACACACAAATACCTTCTCCTCCAACAGAACTCCCACTCAAACTCCCCTGTTTACAGCTCTGTTTGCTGGCTCCTGTGCCGCTGCATCAGTGACAGTGATGACAGTTACAGCGAGGAGGAGGAGGATTAAAACATTTTCTCTCTTACTGTCATAAATATAAGGGGAAGGGTAAACCCCTTTGAAATTCCTCCTGGCCAGGGGAAAGCTCCTCTCACCTGTAAAGGGTTAAGAAGCTAAAGGTAACCTCGCTGGCACCTGACCAAAATGACCAATGAGGAGACAAGATACTTTCAAAAGCTGGGAGGAGGGAGAGAAACAAAGGGTCTGTGTCTGTCTGTATGCTGCTTTTGCCAGGGACAGAACAGGAATGGAGTCTTAGAACTTTTAGTAAGTAATCTAGCTAGGTATGTGTTAGATTATGATTTCTTTAAATGGCTGAGAAAAGAATTGTGCTGAATAGAATAACTATTTCTGTCTGTGTATCTTTTCTGTAACTTAAGGTTTTGCCTAGAGGGGTTCTCTATGTTTTTGAATCTAATTACCCTGTAAGATATCTACCATCCTGATTTTACAGGGGGGATTTCTTTATTTCTATTTACTTCTATTTTCTATTAAAAGTCTTCTTGTAAAAAACTGAATGCTTTTTCATTGTTCTCAGATCCAAGGGTTTGGGTCTGTGGTCACCTATGCAAATTGGTGAGGCTTTTTACCAAACCTTGTCCAGGAAGTGGGGTGCAGGGTTTTGGGAAGTATTTTGGGGGGAAGGACGCGTCCAAACAGCTCTTCCCCAGTAACCAGTATTAGTTTGGTGGTGGTAGCGGCCAGTCCAAGGACAACGGGTGGAATACTTTGTACCTTGGGGAAGTTTTGACCTAAGCTGGTAAAGATAAGCTTAGGAGGTTTTTCATGCAGGTCCCCACATCTGTACCCTAGAGTTCAGAGTGGGGGAGGAACCTTGACATGGTGGCATAGTGGTGGGATTAACCTGAAATCATTTTGAGATCCAGTTGAGATTTTTTGAACTAGAAATACAGATTTTAAAAAGGAATTTTTTTTTCCTGTGGCTTTGAAGCAGCTTTGAAACTGAAAGCAGCTTGGGTTTTCCCTGCTTTGTGGCCAAGCAGAGACAAAAGGGGATTATCTTTGTGAATTGCAGGTTTTCTTTGCCTGGAGGCAGGGTACTTAACTCCTGCAGGGAAATTCACAGTCTTCCAACCCAGAGTTTTTTGTTTTTTTTTTTCTTTTCTTCCAAAAAGTAAATAGGGGGGGTGTGCTCTACCCATTTGCCTGGAGACAAAAGTGGCAGGGTGGTTTTTTTAGGATTTTGATTTTTTTGTTTTACAAGGAGCACAGGTTTGAAAGGGAATTTTTTTTTCTTTGGGCTGGGTAAGCAGGTTTCCAAGTAGTTGGAGGTTTTTTGCTTTAATTTGGGCCCAGAGCAGAGACAAGGGAATTGTCTTTTTCTGTAGGCTGACAATCACTATCAGAGAATAGGTATTCTATTCCAGCACAGCAAAATTTTACAGCCAGGTTTTGTTTGTTTATTTCTAAACCTCGGGTGTAAAGTTAGTTAAAAACAGAGAGGTTAGAATGGCAAAATCCGCGGCTCGACTACAGCTCGAATTAGCCAAATTTCAGGCTGAGGAAAGACAAAGGGAACATGAAAGACAGATAGAACTCATGCAGCTGAAGAAGGAACAAGAAAGGGAGGCAGAACAACACCAAGCGGCTGCTCACAGGAGAGCTATGGAAGCGAGGGACAAAGAACTGGAGGAGAAGGAAAAAGAGAGGAAGTATGTGGAGGAGATGGAGAAGATAAAGGCTCAGCAGAATATCCCAACAAACCCTAGTAATCCTTCTCCAAGTACCACTTCCCATCCCAGAAAGTTCCCCACCTACAAGGCAGGCGATGATACTGAGGCCTTCCTAGAAAACTTCGAAAGGGCCTGCCTTGGGTACAACATCTCTACTGACCAATACATGGTAGAGCTGAGGCCGCAGCTCAGTGGACCCTTAGCTGAGGTGGCAGCTGAAATGCCTAAAGAACACATGAACAAGTATGAACTGTTTAAATCCAAGGCGAGAGTCAGAATGGGGATAACACCCGAGCAGTCTCGTCGGAGGTTCAGAGCCCTAAGGTGGAAACCAGACATGTCATTTACCCGACATGCCTACCACATTGTGAAACATTGGGATGCCTGGATATCAGGAGCAAGTGTTGAATCTCCAGTAAATTTGCCCTTCCTAATGCAAATGGAACAATTCTTAGAGGGTGTTCCTGAGGAAATAGAAAGATACATCCTAGATGGGAAACCCAAAACTGTAATCGAGGCAGGAGAGATTGGAGCCAGATGGGTGGAGGTGGCAGAGAAGAAGAAAACTGGTCGCAGTTGGAGCGGAGACCAGAAGGGACCACCCCAGACCACACCCTATTACCGGGGGCCGCCCAAGGCCCCACCTACCTCCCAAAGAACCCTCCAGACCCCTTATCGTCCTGCCACCCCGTTCTCCAGCAACCTTCCTCGCCCCAGTGACCCGTCAGCTGGACGATGTTTTAAATGTAACGAGCTGGGGCATGTAAAGGCCAACTGCCCCAAGAACCCCAACAGATTACAGTTCATTGCACCGGAATCACACCAGAGGTCCACAGGCCCAGATACTTCCCAGATACCCTTGGAGCGGAGGGAAACTGTGAGTGTGGGCGGGAAGAAGGTCACCGCGTGGAGGGACACCGGAGCACAAGTGTCAGCTATCCATGCTTCCTTAGTGGACCCCAATTTAATCAACCCAGAGATCCAAGTGACGATTCAACCCTTCAAGTCCAACTCTTTCAATTTGCCTACAGCCAAGTTGCCTGTCCAGTACAAGGGCTGGTCAGGAATGTGGACTTTTGCAGTCTATGATGATTATCCCATCCCCATGCTGTTGGGGGAAGACTTGGCCAATCATGTGAAGCAGGCCAAGAGGGTGGGAACGGTCACCCGCAGCCAGGCTAAACAAGCCGTGAGGCCTAGCTCTGTTCCGGAAACTGCTATCAGGACCCAGTCAGAGGTGATGGACCTGGACCTTAGGCCAATGTCTGCAACAGCAGTAGTGGATCCAGTCCCAGAGACCCAGACGGAACCAGTCCCAGAACCGGAACCAGCCGAACAACCAACACCAGACCCTGTGTCAGCACTGAATCCAGTACTTGCAACCTCAACACCAGAGGGCTCCACTGAACCTGAACTGGCAGCAGCCGATAACCCTACACAAGAGGCTCAGCCGGAGCCTGAATCCCAACATAGTGCACCAGCGGAGAGCGGTTCACAGTCAACAGAAACAGCTCCATCCCCTATATTGCTTCCAGAGGGACCAAGCCTAGGTCCACAATCCAATGAGGGACTGATGTCTCCAGCATCAAGGGAACAGTTCCAGACCGAACAGGAAGCAGATGAAAGCCTCCAGAGAGCTTGGACAGCGGCACGGAGCAACCCACCACCTCTCAGCTCTTCTAATCGATCCAGGTTTGTTGTAGAAAGAGGACTTTTATACAAGGAAACTCTTTCTGGTGGACACCAGGAAGACTGGCATCCTCAGAGACAGTTGGTAGTTCCAACTAAATACCGGGCCAAGCTCTTGAGCTTAGCCCACGATCACCCTAGTGGCCATGCTGGGGTGAACAGGACCAAAGACCGTTTGGGGGGGTCATTCCACTGGGAGGGAATGGGAAAGGATGTTTCTACCTATGTCCAGTCTTGTGAGGTGTGCCAAAGAGTGGGAAAACCCCAAGACCAGGTCAAAGCCCCTCTACAACCACTCCCCATCATTGAAGTTCCATTTCAGCGAGTAGCTGTGGATATTCTGGGTCCTTTTCCGAAAAAGACACCCAGAGGAAAGCAGTACATACTGACTTTCATGGATTTTGCCACCCGATGGCCGGAAGCAGTAGCTCTAAGCAACACCAGGGCTAAAAGTGTGTGCCAGGCACTAGCAGACATTTTTGCCAGGGTAGGTTGGCCCTCCGACATCCTCACCGATGCAGGGACTAATTTCCTGGCAGGAACTATGAAAAACCTTTGGGAAGCTCATGGGGTAAATCACTTGGTTGCCACTCCTTACCACCATCAAACAAATGGCATGGTGGAGAAGTTTAATGGAACTTTGGGGGCCATGATACGTAAATTCGTAAATGAGCACTCCAATGATTGGGACCTAGTGTTGCAGCAGTTGCTCTTTGCCTACAGAGCTGTACCACATCCCAGTTTAGGGTTTTCCCCATTTGAACTTGTATATGGCCGTGAGGTTAAGGGGCCATTGCAGTTGGTGAAGCAGCAATGGGAGGGATTTACACCTTCTCCAGGAACTAACATTCTGGACTTTGTAACCAACCTACAAAACACCCTCCGAACCTCTTTAGCCCTTGCTAAAGAAAACTTACAGGATGCTCAAAAAGAGCAAAAAGCCTGGTATGATAAACATGCCAGAGAGCGTTCCTTCAAAGTAGGAGACCAGGTCATGGTCTTAAGGGCGCTCCAGGCCCATAAAATGGAAGCATCGTGGGAAGGGCCATTCACGGTCCAGGAGCGCCTGGGAGCTGTTAATTATCTCATAGCATTCCCCACCTCCAACCGAAAGCCTAAGGTGTACCATATTAATTCTCTAAAGCCCTTTTATTCCAGAGGATTAAAGGTTTGTCAGTTTACAGCCCAGGGAGAAGATGATGCTGAGTGGCCTGAAGGTGTCTACTACGAAGGGAAATGTGCTGGTGGTGTGGAAGAGGTGAACCTCTCCATGACCCTTGGGCGTATGCAGCGACAGCAGATCCAGGAGCTGTGCACTAGCTACGCGCCAACGTTCTCAGCCACCCCAGGACTGACTGAACGGGCATACCACTCCATTGACACAGGTAATGCTCACCCAATTAGGGTCCAACCTTACCGGGTGTCTCCTCAAGCTAAAACTGCTATAGAACGGGAGATCCAGGATATGTTACAGATGGGTGTAATCCGCCCCTCTGAAAGTGCATGGGCATCTCCAGTGGTTCTAGTTCCCAAACCAGATGGGGAAATACGTTTTTGCGTGGACTACCGTAAGCTAAATGCTGTAACTCGCCCAGACAACTATCCAATGCCACGCACAGATGAACTGTTAGAGAAACTGGGACGGGCCCAGTTCATCTCTACCTTGGACTTAACAAAGGGGTACTGGCAGGTACCGCTAGATGAATCTGCCAAGGAAAGGTCAGCCTTCATCACACATCTCGGGCTGTATGAATTTAATGTACTCCCTTTCGGGCTGCGAAATGCACCCGCCACTTTCCAAAGACTTGTAGATGGTCTCCTAGCGGGATTAGGAGAATATGCAGTCGCCTACCTTGACGATGTGGCCATATTTTCGGATTCCTGGGCAGACCACCTGGAACATCTACAAAAAGTCCTTGAGTGCATAAGGGAGGCAGGACTAACTGTTAAGGCTAAGAAGTGTCAAATAGGCCTAAACAGAGTGACTTACCTTGGACACCAGGTGGGTCAAGGAACTATCAGCCCCCTATAGGCCAAAGTGGATGCTATCCAAAAGTGGCCTGTCCCAAAGTCAAAGAAACAGGTTCAATCCTTCTTAGGCTTGGCCGGTTATTACAGACGATTTGTACCGCACTACAGCCAAATCGCTGCCCCACTGACAGACCTAACCAAAAAGAAACAGCCAAATGCTGTTCAGTGGACCGGAAAGTGTCAGAAGGCCTTTAACAAGCTTAAAGCGACACTCATGTCTGACCCTGTACTAAGGGCCCCAGACTTTGACAAACCGTTCCTAGTAACCACAGATGCATCCGAGCGTGGTGTGGGAGCAGTTTTAATGCAAAAAGGAGCTGATCAAGAATTCCACCCTGTAGTGTTTCTCAGCAAAAAACTGTCTGAGAGGGAAAGCAACTGGTCAGTCACTGAAAAAGAATGTTATGCCATTGTCTACGCTCTGGAAAAGCTACGCCCATATGTTTGGGGACGGCGTTTCCACCTGCAAACCGACCATGCTGCACTAAAATGGCTTCACACCGTCAAAGAAACTAACAAAAAACTTCTTCGGTGGAGTTTAGCTCTTCAAGATTTTGATTTCGACATCCAACACATCTCAGGAGCTTCTAACAAAGTGGCTGATGCACTCTCCCGTGAAAGTTTCCCAGAATCAACTGGTTAAAATCGTCCTTAAGATGTGGAAAATATTGTTAGTCTTTATGTACTTGGTAGTATATTTAGAGATGCATGTGTCTTATTAACTCTGTTTTTCCTAGAGCTCCAGGAAGAAATCCCAGCCAGTGTTTCACCCTAGCTGAGATTTGGGGGGCGTGTCATAAATATAAGGGGAAGGGTAAACCCCTTTGAAATTCCTCCTGGCCAGGGGAAAGCTCCTCTCACCTGTAAAGGGTTAAGAAGCTAAAGGTAACCTCGCTGGCACCTGACCAAAATGACCAATGAGGAGACAAGATACTTTCAAAAGCTGGGAGGAGGGAGAGAAACAAAGGGTCTGTGTCTGTCTGTATGCTGCTTTTGCCAGGGACAGAACAGGAATGGAGTCTTAGAACTTTTAGTAAGTAATCTAGCTAGGTATGTGTTAGATTATGATTTCTTTAAATGGCTGAGAAAAGAATTGTGCTGAATAGAATAACTATTTCTGTCTGTGTATCTTTTCTGTAACTTAAGGTTTTGCCTAGAGGGGTTCTCTATGTTTTTGAATCTAATTACCCTGTAAGATATCTACCATCCTGATTTTACAGGGGGGATTTCTTTATTTCTATTTACTTCTATTTTCTATTAAAAGTCTTCTTGTAAAAAACTGAATGCTTTTTCATTGTTCTCAGATCCAAGGGTTTGGGTCTGTGGTCACCTATGCAAATTGGTGAGGCTTTTTACCAAACCTTGTCCAGGAAGTGGGGTGCAGGGTTTTGGGAAGTATTTTGGGGGGAAGGACGCGTCCAAACAGCTCTTCCCCAGTAACCAGTATTAGTTTGGTGGTGGTAGCGGCCATTCCAAGGACAACGGGTGGAATACTTTGTACCTTGGGGAAGTTTTGACCTAAGCTGGTAAAGATAAGCATAGGAGGTTTTCCATGCAGATCCCCACATCTGTACCCTAGAGTTCAGAGTGGGGGAGGAACCTTGACACTTACTGACACAGCGACATTGTGCTTTAAATGCATCTCCTAGCTTATTTCACAGTAGTTTCCCTATAGAGGCAAGCCCTGCGCCCTAGCTTATCCAAGTGGGTGTGTTTCTAGAGTGGTCCCACTGGGATCAGTTCTTGGCCCTAGGCTATTTGCCATTTTTATCAATGATCTGGAAGGAAACATAAAATCATCACTGATTAAGTTTGCAAATGACTCAAAAATGTGGGGAGTGGAAAATAATGAAGAGGACAGGACACTGATGCATAGCGACGTGGATCACTTGGTAAACTGGGTGCAAGCTAACTGTAAATGTATATATCTAGGAACAAAGAATGTAGGGCATACTTCCAGGATGGGGTACTCTCTCCTGGGAAGAAGTGGCTCTGAAAAAGATTTGGGGGTCATAGTGCATAATCATCTGAACATGAGCTCCCAGCTTGATGCCATGGCCAAAAGAGCTAATGTGATCTTGGGATGGATAAATGGGAATCTCCAGGATGAGCAGAAAGGTTATTTTACCTCTGTGTTTGGCACTGGAGATACCGCTGCTGGAATCCCGTGTCCAGTTCTGATGCCCACAATTCAAGAAGGATGTTGATAATGTGGAGAGGGTTCAGAGAAGAGCCATGAGAATGATTAAAGGATTGGAAAACCTGCCTTATAGTGACAGATTCAAAGAGTTCAATCTATTAAGGCTTCGTCTGCATGAGCACTTTTTTCAGTAAAACTTCTGTCAGTCAGCGGTGTGAAAAAACGACGCCCCCGACCAACAAAATTTTCACCGACAAATGCGCTGGCGTGGACAGCGCTGTCGGTGGGAGATGCTCTCCTGCCGACATAGCTACCGCTGCTCATTCGGAGTGGTTTAATTAGGCCAGCCGGTGAGCTCTCTCCTGTTGGCAAAGAGCGGCTACACGGGAGACTTTCCAGCAGCGGTACAGCTGTGCCACCGTTAGGTCCATAGTGTAGACACAGCTTTAGTTTAATAAAGAAATGAAGGGGTGACTTGATTACAGCTTATAAGTATCTTCATGGAGAAGAAATATTGAGTAATGAGCTCTTCAGTCTGGCAGACAAGGGTCTGACATGATTCAGTGGCTGGAAGTTGAAGCTAGACCAATTCAGACTGGAAATAAGTTGAACATTTTTAATAGTGGGGGCAGTTAACCACTGGAAGAATTTGCCAAGGGTGGTGGTGGATGCTCCATCACTGACAATTTCCAAATCAAGATGGGATGTTTTTCTAAAAGATCTTGGAGCTATTTGGGGAAATTCCCTGGCCTGTGTGACACAGAGGTCAGGTCGCAGGAGGTCATGCTCAGAATGGTCCCTTCTGGCCTTGGAATCTATGAGCAGGAATGCTGGTGCCTAGCTCCCATGGGCCTAAGTAAGTGACTTGGCCAAGGTCACACAGGGCATTGAACCAGGTCTCCCAAGTCTCAGATATAGACTAGAACTCCTAAGCTCTCCTCTAAGGCTTTGCTTAGGAATAGTCACCTTTGGGGTGTGTTTGATGAAAGAGCCTGCATTTCCTTCCTTAAAATCCGACAGACAGTGGTTGCCTGGAGGATTTGCAGTGTGCTTAGCCCTGTATAATGGCTTCGGGTTCAGGAAGTGCAATGGGAGGGCTCTGCTGAACTCAGCAGGGTTTTAGTTTCAATTTTAGTCTGCCGAAGCAGAAGCTGCTTCCTGGTTCTCTCTTTCTCCGTGATGGCCCAGCAGTTTGCTTAGGGCCCTGTCTGAGGGGGTGATATGGAGAAGACCGGCAGCAGCAACTCCTTCCTGCTGGAGACCCTGGATGCGCTGGGGGAGGATGATCTCAAGAGATTCAAGTACAAGTTGAAATGGATCCGGCCGGAGAAGGGATATCGAGCCATCCCCTGGGGCCAGCTGGAGAAAGGGGATCGCATGGCTGTTACTGACCTGCTGATCAGCCACTATGGGGAGCGCTACGGGGTGAAGGTGACTGAGCAGGTGCTGAGAGACATCAGCCAGAGACAGCTGGCAGAGAGACTCACCGAGGCCATTTCAGCTGGTAAGGTATAAGCCAGAGAGAGCAGATCCAACCTGCCCCTCCCGCAGGTGGTTATGGTGGGGAGAGACTCAGTGGAATAATACATCTGTTCCCTCTCTAGTGACTCTTCCATTCCATGATCAGCAGCTGCTCCCCATTACCTAGGTGCCTGAGCCCAGCTAGAAACTGTCCCTAGCTGGAAGCACTTGAAAGGCCAGTTTCACTGATGCCTTGAGATCTTTGGTCTTAGCTCCCAGCAACAACTGAGCTCTGCAGACAGATGGGAACCCGGATGTGTCACGTAAGGCTACTGTAGAATCATAGAAGATTAGGGTTGGGAGGGATCTCAGGAGGTCATCTAGCCCAACCCCCTGCTCAAAGCAGGACCAACCCCAACTAAATAATCCCAGCCAGGCCTTTGTCAAGCCAGGCTTTAAAAACCTCTAAGGAAGGAGATTCCACCACCTCCCTAGGTAACCCATTCCAGTGCTTCACCACCCTCCTAGTGAAATAATGTTTCTTAATATCCAACCTAGACCTCCCCCACTGCAACTTGAGACCACTGCTCCTTGGTCTGTCACCTGCCACTCCTGAGAACAGCCGAGCTCCATCCTCTCTGGAACCCTCCTTGTGATGAGGCACCGAAAGACACTTCTGCTGGGATCGACCAACTGGTGGCATCAGTCCAGAGTCCAGAATGTGAAATGTGCTGGCCTAAACTGCGTGCAGCGTAATTGTAACCGTGGTGGTCCCAGGATATTAGAGAGACCAGGCGGGTGAGGTCAGACCTGAAGAAGAGCTCTGTGCGGCTCAAAAGCTCGTCTCTCTCGCCCGCAGAAATTGGTCCACTAAAAGATGTTACCTCACCCACCTGGTCTCTCCAAGTCAAAATTGTCAGTTAGGCCTTAGCCTTGGCGTATTTCAGCAAGATCAAAAATACTGCACCCACAGATCAGGCAGTTAGCCATCCCACTGCTACATTCTGCACATATAGTTCATTTGCAGGCCCCCCCAGAACCAGCTGATATAATATTGCCAAGGCTCTTCATTTTCTTGTTTTATTTTTGTTTGAGGTTCCCTGGGAATTTATGCGTTTATTTAAAAAAATTTAAAATGTGTGAAAATTAGTGCAAACTGCCAGTAAAGGGCCAGCAGGTGAGGGGAGAGAGGGAGGGGATCTGTACTCATGGGGGGGCAGCAAGTGGGGAGGGAGAGAGCGGATCTCGGTCTCAGGCCGGGGGGAAGGGAGGGTGTCTGAACAGCGCCCAGCACAATGGTGGGACGGAGTCTGAAACCCTTTCTCACTCATTTTCTGAACTGCACTAGATTTCACAGGTGGTGGCTTCCTTTTTAATGGTTTTCACATAGTCTGCACACACACAACCATGCGTGCGTAGTTACATGGACGATGTACACCTACACTAGGCACACCCACACGGAGTGTGCACACCCACACAGACCACACCCACACTAACCTGCACACTCACTGCTGGTATACGGATTGCCCTCGCACATTGACTGCACACACGCACACAGGCTGATTGAACACACACACAATTGCGTGTACACACATTAATCGCAATGTACACAGGACTGTACGCACACAAGTGTGCGCTGATCACATGTACACACACATTACACACTCATAGAGGCACTGATCACACATACACATTGCACATCCAGACATCGGTTGCGCAAACACACACTGCATGTACACACAACTGCACATACACACACACAGAGATTGCATGTACACACATTGCCTGCCTACACACACGGACAGACTCTGACTTTACACCCCCACACTGACTGCATTCATACACACTGACTCCACACACACTAACCACACACACGGAGATAGAAACGGAGATTCTGGGTAAGGTCAAAGCAGAAATCACACTGTGTGCTTTCTTCTTCTTTGTAAAAAAAGCCCCACAAATGCCCTGTTTATGCTAAGAAACACACCCCAAGGGTTTATATAGAGAGACCCACAATCAGCTCATTTCCAACTGCCCCAGACTGAGCACTTTAAACCAGTCTTTCCTTGTTTGCAGATCGTTCCTGTTTGCACACTGAGGCAGGAGGCAGAGATGCCTGAGCCCTTTGGGAAAAGGGCTGGAGCAGATCAGTGACTGAATGCCATTCATTTGTGCTTCCTCTTGTTTTCCTTGCTAGATCTTTTAAGACAGAAGCAGAACTCAGACACTCCAAAAGCCGCAGAGCTGGGGGAAGAAGTTGATTTTAATCCAGAGCAGGAATCAGAGACTCGGGGTCACCCAGAACCAGAGGAGAGGGACATTTCCCAAGGTATTTGCACTTACAAGCTTGTCTCTGCAAGGGATACAGTCCAGGAAAGAAATGTAACTTTGTCCTCCGTATTCCACTGCCCGGGGAGAGCCCCATTAGCCGCCACATGAAGGACATTCAAGACTCCTCTGATGTACACAGAAATTGCAATAGCCTGAGATTTAGCTGTACAATGAAGTAACCTGCACTCACTCCCCCTGCATATGGCAGGTGCTGAGGGATCCAGGGTGCATGGGGCTGTATAGGGCTGGTAGTGAGAGAGACTCAGTGCCTACAAATCACGAACGAGATGGGAAGAGCATCTGTCTGGTTTGTGCATGGAGGTGGGGACTGACCAGTTGTGGGAGGGTAAATTGAGGTAGAGTGGGCTATCCAGCCAATAATACAATGGTGATCAGCAGGGGGTGGGAGAGACGCATATCCTTATATGCAGAAGTACGAGCTAATGGGTATGGCCTCTGGTCCTAACATGGGAGTGAAGGGGGCAGTCTGGGCTCCAGTTTATACCATAAGAAGGACCAGACTGGGTCAGACCAATGGTCCATCTAGCCCAGTATCCTGTTTTCCAACACTGGCCAATACCAGATGCTTCAGAGGGAATGAACAGAACGGGGCAATTATCGGGGTGATCCATCCCCTGTTGTCCAATACCAGCTTCTGGCAGTCAGCCAGAGAGTACGGGGTGACTGCAATGTTCAGGCCATTATGTCAAGTGTAGCAGGGAAGAAGAGTCTGTGACTTGTAGTTGAGAGCAAGATGGGGCATGGTGAAAGGGGGAACACTTAATATTGGGGGATGATCGCAAGAGTAACAGGGCAGAGTTGAGGTTAGAGGTGGGTGGACATGGATAAAGGGGCAGAGTTAAAGATGGAGGATGGTGGAATGGCTTAATGGGGCAGAGTTAAGGTTAGAGGAGGGTGTGTATGGGTAAAGGGGCAGAGTTAAGGTTGGGGATGGGTGGTGTGAAGGTGTAAGGGGTCAGAGTTAAACTTGCAGGGGTGAACATCTGGAAATGGGCACAGTTAAAGTTGGAGGAGGCTGAACATGAGTAAATGTCATGTTCTTATTTTTTTCCTGCAGAGAGAAGACGAGCCACACAGGGAGTTCTGGAGAAATTGAACTTGGAGCAATATAGAAGCAGGCAGCTCAGACTGAGGGATCTCCAGGAGATCAGCCCAGAGAGCAGAGAGACCTGGGCTCCTATGACATTAGGGGATTTACCATGGCATTTCCTGAGGAAACTCATGGCTCTGAATGGGACGGCCAGAAACACAAGGCTTGTGCATGAGGCAACTGATGATCAAGAGACCAGTGAGGAGCAGGAAGTACATATTGATTACAATAATCTTTCTCTGAGTAACATGGGCAGTAGAAATTCTCTGCACCCCCTCGATGTTCTGTGTGCTGTTCTGGTTTGCTCAGACAGTTTCCTACAGCAGGAGATCCTGTCCAAAATGTCCATGTGCCAGTTTGCCCTCCCTCTGCTGCTACCCGCCCTCGACACCCCCAAGTGCACCCTACTGCTGTGGGCCATGAGGGACATTGTGAGGAAGTGGAGGCCACACTCCCTGGCAGAGAGCAGAGGGTTCAGAGAGGAGAGCCTGGTGCTCACATCAATGTCAACCATTTCCTTTGTACGGCTGGGGAGCTGCAGCTTCTCCAAGTCCAAACTTCTCAATGACATTCTGAGCCTCTCCCAGCAGCCCCACGATTTCTTCATCCATCGCGACATGGAGTCTGGGAACATCCCTCGGGAAATTGCAAATGGGCTGGTCGAGATTTCCTGGTATTTCCCTTCTGGGAAGGCGAGCTCAGATCTTTTCCCAGAACCTGTTGCAGTTACAAATCTGCGCGGAGACATTGAGTCGCACTGGCTGCAGTTCAGCTTTTTAACAGCGGTCTCCTCCGCAGTGTTCATTGTTACTGAAAGTATCAACGAGAGACAATATGCACTGTTATCATCTCTGCAGGGATCAGCCACTAAATACTACTTCATCTTTAACTGCAAGATTGAGAAACCCGAGGAGACCCTGGGATTCCTTTATAAATTAGGGTCTGTGCTGAAACTAGACAAACCAAGTGTGCTGATGAGAGAGAACACCCTCAATCATGCTCAGTTTGTGGAGAAGCTGCAGTTCACCATTGCAAGCCCGATGGAGTCCTCTCTCAAGAGAACCTCCGTCGCAGACACGGCTGTGACAGCACGAGAATTAGGTATCCGGGTGGATGAGGACTGTGAGGAATGCCAAAGTGCGAGCAAACGGGTGGCAGGAATCACAGCAGAAATAAAGGACGTGGCAAAGTACAAGAGGGAAATGTTGAGGCTCCCGGGAGATCGGTGCACAAAGTTGGCCAAGGCAGAGAAAGAGCTGTGCCGAATGCAACGGCAAGGGGACGCCGCCATTGGGCTCCAGGCGTCTCAGCAAAGAGAGGAATGGTTGGACTTATATACCCAGCAGTATAAATATGAGCTTACTGATGGGATGGTCAAGTTTATTGCTGGGCTAGGAAAACTCTCTCAAGTGGAAACACACTACTTCCTAAAGTGGATGAAATACCATCTGGGTCATATTGCTCAGGGCAATCTCTCCAGCCTGCAGGCAGACTATAAGGAGAAATGTCATACTAGAGGGGATGATCCCCAGCATCAAGCAGAACTGCATGAACCAATTTCCTCCAGTCCCTTAGGGGTGGAGCATTTCATGCGTGGGTTGGGGCAGTTTTATGAAGCTGAGTGTGCAATGGTGAAGGAAGGAAAAAAGCTAAAAACCCAAAGGCAACTCATTCATCTCCCAGGCATAGCAGCTGACCTGATGCTGGAAGGGTTTCCTCTAGAACTGATCGATGGAGACGTATCCAACATCCCACTGCAGTGGGTGACAGATGTTCTGATCCAGCTCCATGCCAAGCTGCGGGGAAGGTCCAGAATGCTGGTTCTAACGGTGCTGGGAGGGCAGAGCACTGGGAAATCCACCCTCCTCAACACCATGTTCGGCCTGCAGTTTGCAGTGAGCAGTGGCCAACGTACACGAGGAGCCTTCATGTCAGTCATTAAAGTGGCAGAGAACTTTCGGCAGGAGCTGGGCTGTGATTTCATCCTGGTGATAGACACAGAAGGCTTGAAAGCCCCTGAACTGGCCAAGTTGGAGGACAGTTATCAACGTGACAACGAGCTGGCCACCCTGGTGATTGGACTGAGTGACATAACCATAGTTAACATGGCCATGGAGAATGCCAGCAACATGCAGAGAGTTCTGCAAATTACGCTAGATACACTTCTGAAAATCAAGAAAATCAGGCAACATCCAAACTGCCAATTTGTGCATCAGAAAGTCAGTGATGTGTCCGCACATGAACAAACCACGGGAGACAGGTATCCGCTCCTGGAGCCGCTAGATGAAATAACCACAGCTGCAGCTTGTACAGAAAAAGGAATCAGGAAAATGAAATTTCCTGGTATTATATTTAATGATGCAGAAAAACACAATTGGTACATCCCTGACTTGTGGCATGGTGTCCCTCCCATGGCTCCAGTGAACCTGGGATACAGCAAGAGTGTGTTTGAGCTAAAGAAATACCTGTTTGAATACATAAGAAGATACTCATCTAATAAACCCATTAAGGACATCCCCCAGTTTAGTGAATGGGTAAGGAGCTTGTGGAATGCTATAAAACATTCAAATTCTACCTTCAGCTTGAGAAATAGCTTTGTGGCTCACACTTATAACCAGCTGTGCACAAAGTATTCTGAATGGGAATGGGATTTCCGCAAGGAGATGCATCTCTGGGCGTCTGAGCAAGAAACTTTAATCCAGAATCAGCCTCAAGCTGAAATAGATCATGTGGCTTTAAGGAGGTTAAAACATGAAATTCAGCAGAAACTGCAGCAAGAAGAACGGAGGCTCTTGGCTTGTTTGCAAGAATACATTGAAAGTGGAGCTGCAAATGTGCTTCTGACAGGGAAGTACAAGGAAGATTTCATCAGGAGCACCAATGGCCTGAGGAAAGAACTCAGAAGGTACTGGTTCAGAAAGTGTGAAGAAGCACTTGACAGCCAAAGCAGCCCAGAGAGATTGAGCCATCAGATCCAAGCCATGAACATGAAAACAATGAAAGAGAAAGAGGACGGTCTGTTGGGACACTGCAGGAAAAGAAACCTTTTCTCGGAAAGGGACACCTTTCAAAAGGGGATCAGGATATTCTGTGAGGAGTGTCTGAGGCCTGCCCTGGTGGATTACGTTAATAGGATGCTTGGTATAAAAATAGTGGACAATTTTCGCAGAAGTGCACAGGGGATTGGATATGGCAATCGGAGCTTCTTCCAGTTTTGGTTGCTGAGCAGACTCTTGGAGGAGATGAACTTTGATGGCTATGTGAAATATATTAATAACTACGAAGAGTTTGCCAAAACTTGGATATGGACACACCTGTTAGATCACTACAAAGAGACTAGGGGTGTGGAAAATTTGGAGACAGAGCTTCTGTCCACAGTAATAAAGAAAAGCAGGGAAGCTCTGGAGAAATCCAAGACTCAGACTGACTTTTTAGGCAGCTTTTTCAAATATTTGCAAAGGGATCTTGTAATATCCAGGGACAGCTTAGGCAGAATCCAGCTTATTAACACAATAAATACAAACCAGTTTCCCACTGCTGTTCAAGGCTTTCTGCCTGCACTTGAGCAAGCAATCTTATCCCAGTTTAAAGACTTGGATGTTGAGTCTAAGCTCTCCATCCTGCCTCTGAAGCCCCAGGAGGAGATCTTTAAGCACGTGTTTGGCTGTGGGAAGTGCTGTCCGTTCTGTAAAGTCCCCTGTGAAGCAGAAGGCACCGATCACAAAATTCATTTTGCATCAGTCCACCGGCCCCAAGGGTTAATGAAACCCAGGAGAGTCTTCTTACCCTGTTTGGCACATGGCCCAAAACTTGACTATTCTCCGTGCTATTTTGAATGGCTTATCAGGGATTCCCACGTCCACATAGATTACCGCCATTGTTTTTGTGAAGATAACAATGCCTTGCGCTGTCGTTCCCCAGCAGATTCCAGCTACAAAACTTCCAACTATTGGAAGTTTGTTTTCAAGGAGTTCAACCAACAGTTTGCTAGAGAGTATGGTACTAAACCAGCCGATCTGCCCAGGGACTGGGGTAATATAACCCAAGAGCAGGCACTGAAAAGTTTAGAGGAAGCTTTTAAAGGGGCAATCTCAGTGCCAGGTCAAAACTGGCTCCAGGTTGTACAAAAGAAACCTAAGGTGTTTCCATGAAACATATTAAATAAAATTCTAATGGAAATAGAATAGTAATTATTCCTGTAGCTCAAGTGGTAGAAGTGCATGCCTGGAAATTGGACATCTGTGGATCAAACCCCATTTATTACCTATAGGGAGAAGTTTTATGGTCGCATGTGACAGAATTGGATTTCCCAGTTTTATTTTTTAAATACCGAAATATTTAATTATTATTATTTATTTAAATGGATTGCTGTAGCGCCTAGAAGCCCTAATCATGGACCAGGACCCTGATGTACCAGGCACTGTACAAACAAAATAAAAGGGCAGGTCCTGTGCCACAAAACTTGAAAAATTTAATTCACACATTGAGAAAAATCTCTCTTCAACTGGGCGTTAGAGTTAAAAGCTGTTATAAAAAAGGGTGACCCAGTTGTTAGGGTGCTAACTTGAAAGACTCGGGTTCAATTCCCTGCTCTACCACAGACTTGTCGTGTGACCTTGGGACAGTCACTTAGCCGACCTGTGCCTCAGTTTCCCCATCTGTACAATGGAGAGAATAGCTCTGCTCTGCCTCACTGTGGGGGGATATGGAAACAAATGCATGGAGAATTGTGAGGGGCTCAGATACTGCAATAAAGGGGACTTGTCAATCGATGATGCAACAAAACACAGGGTGCTCCGCTTTTCCGCAATTGCGGGTGCAGAGTTAAGAATGACTCCCTGCTGCAGCAACTCAATGGCAAGATGGGGCTATGGCTGGCCAAAGCTGATCAGCGGAGCCGGGGAAAGTATGTAGCACCCTCTCAAGGGACATAACAGCGAATCCCACCGAGCACTGTGGTTTTCTGCGGCAGAATATCTCAAGATACTTTGCCTGTGGTGGACTGGCTCTGTACTACGGGGTTGTGTTTATAGGGCCTGAACCAAAAGTGGTCTGAGCATTGGCCTGCTAAACCCAGGGTTGTGAGTTCGATCCTTGAGGGGGCCATTTAGGGATCTGGGGCAAAAATTGGGGATTGGCCCTGCTTTGAGCAGGGGGTTGGACTAGATGACCTCCTGAGGTCCCTTCCAACCCTGATATTCTATTATTCTATTCTATGAAAAGGCATGGACATTTGAACATCGCTGGACTCTGGAGCAGGCCTGTAACACACAATCCAGCCCGGAATATGGTGCAGATTCAGCGATGCTTTGTCCAGCCAAATCAAGAACCACATGTGATCTATGTTTCTATTTTGATTATGGGAACAGGGTTTTAGACTGTAAACCCCATACTGTCTATATTCCTTTAAAGAAACTGTATATACTTCCTTAAAACAAAATAAAAAAATACTGATTTTTTTTTAATCCTGCGTGAAACAAGAATAATTTTGCATCTAAAGAAATAAACTGCAGAAAGACCCACAGGGACGATTTATTTTGTGTGCAAATTGGTCCTGATTCAGCAAAGCCCTTAAGACCAGATCCTCAAAAGGTACTTAGGTGCCTAATTCCCAGGGGAAGGGGTTAGGTTTCAGGTTCCATCCCTCACCTAGCTGGGCTTCAATTCTTCTTGATGCTTGCGCAGATGTGGAGGAAAATAACCTGTACATCTAAAGGCACAGTGGGTTTGGAATCATGGCAAGAGCAAGTCAGGGAAGGGGCTGTGGACTGAATTAATCACTGATGTTAAATGGGAATCCAGCTCCTCAACCCCTGAGGCAGCTTTGAAATTCTCCGGCTAAAATTCGAGATCCTACTAGAGCTGTGTATAGGATGGAGTTTTCAGATCACTGGCTATTTAATTTTTATTTTAAAATATTCATTTTGTGTGGAACCGAAAACAATTAAAAAATAAAAACCATCTGATGGCTCAGAAAGTCGGACCCAAAATGAATTCTTGTCTAACAACATGGCTCATGACCCAAAATGAAATTTTTCAATTTTGAACATTTTTAAACATTTTTGAAAATAAAAGTCAGTCCACTGCACCCAGGATAATGAGTCACTTTTTCAGGGTGTTTACAGGGCACTCCCACGAGGCGTGAGGGACTGTGTGGGTGAAAGCCCAAAGGTGCCTGTTTGGAAGTGTATCAGATGGGTGCTGGAAGCTGCCATCATGGGCCAGCTGAAGGCAGGAGTTGACCTTTATAGTGAAAGGAAGATGATAGGTCGGGTGGGGATTAGCCCCTGAAGGGCCTTGAAAGGGACGACAAGCAGCTGACATGTGACATGATGGAGAAGGGAAAGCTAGTGGAGGGATGCAGAGAGAGGTGATGTGGCCAAAGGGATGGGCCATTTCGGAACGGCTACGTGCAAGACAACATTGCCTTAGTCAAGGTCAGAGAGAAGGATGCTTCAGTAATTGAGAGCAGAGATGACACCGGTTTTAGCTGTGTCGTTGGATGGGAAAGGCCATATCTTAGAGACGTTCTGCAGAACAAATTGTCAAGATTTAGACATGGCCCTCTCTCTAGTTCCCGCAGGCACCGACTTTCCAATGTGCTGGGGGGTGCTCGACCCCCGGCTCTGCCCCAGGCCCTGCCCCCACTCCACCCCTTCCCCCCAGTGTCCCGCCCAACCTCTTCCCACCCCCTCTCCACCCCCGCCCTGCCCCGCCTCTTCCTGCCCCGTTCTGCCTTCTCTCCTGAGCACACCATTTCCTCGCTCCTCCCCAGAGCCGCCTGCATGCCGTGAAACAGCGACGAGCGGGAGATGTGGGGAGGGAGTGGGAGGCGCTGATAGGCGGGGTCTGCCAGTGGGCAGGAGGCACTGGGGGGAGGGGGAGCTACTGATGGGGGGTTGCCAGTGGGTGCTTAGCAGCCACCATTTTTCCCCTGTGGGTGCTCCAGCTGCAGAGCACCCACAGAGTCCGCACCTATGCTAGGCCCTCACATCCAGGCTGAGTCCAGTAGGATGGTGGTGTTGTCCACCGTGACTGAGAAAAGAGGGAGGCACCAGTGGGGAGGGCCTGGGAGAGAAAGATTAAGAGCTCTTCTTTAACCATGCTGTGCTTAAGCTGATGAAGAAACATCCCCAAGGGGATGTCACAGAGATAGGCCAAGACTTCAGCTGGTACAGAAGGAGACTGGTCTGGAGTAGAGAGCTAGATCCGTGAGTTGTTAGCATCAAGATGTTAGCTGAGTTTGTGTTGGATGTAAAGCTACGATGTTAATATTTTTAGTTATATTTAAAAAACAGAGTTGAGTGCTCATAAGTTATGGTGGAAAATAAGATATTCTATGCCATGAGAGATTCTGATAATTTCGACATTCGTTTTTTCATACTGATTCGGGACTAAAGTCAAAATTCTGCATTTTTGTCACAGAATGAAAAATTCTGAAAAAATTTCCATTCTGAAATGGCAAACTGTTCCGCTTTGAGCCAGTTCGACATTCAACCGCCTCTGACTCCGGTGCCGCAGAGCTTCCCGGGAGTGGTAGGCCAGAAACCCCACACCTTCATTCTCTGCTATGTGAGGCTGTCAAGATTCCTTCCCCACTCTGAACTCTAGGGTACAGATGTGAGGACCAGCATCAAAACCTGCTAACCTTACTTTTACCAGCTTAGGTTAAAACTTCCCAAGGTACAAATTATTTTACCCTTGGATTTCCACTGCCACCACCGAACTTTCCTGAAAAAACGTAGTTTGGACACGTCTTTCCCCCCAAAATCCTCCCAACCCTTGCACCCCACTTCCTGGGGAAGGTTTGGTAAAAATCCTCACCAATTTGCATAGGTGACCACAGACCCAAACCCCTGGATCTTAGAACAATGAAAAAGCATTCAGTTTTCTTACAAGAAGACTTTTAAAAAAAGTAAAAAAGGAATCATCTCTGTAAAATCAGGATGGTAAATACCTTACAGGGTAATTAGATTCAAAACATAGAGAATCCCTCTAGGCAAAACCTTAAGTTACAAAAAAGACACACAGACAGGAATATTCATTCTATTCAGCACAGCTCTTTTCTCAGCCATTTCAAGAAATCATAATCTAACACATACCTAGCTAGATTACTTACTAAGTTCTAAGACTTCATTCCTGTTCTGTCCCCAGCAAAAGCATCACACAGACAGACACAGACCCTTTGTTTTTCTTCCTCCTCCCAGCTTTTGAAAGTATCTTGTCTCCTCATTGGTCATTTTGGTCTGGGAGGAACTCCCCACAGTCAGCGTGGGCGACCGAGACCGGCTAGAGTTGCCTCTCACCCTGGCTGAGTTCTCGGAAGCCCTCCGTCGCATGCCCACCAATAAATCTCGGGGCATGGACGGGCTAACCGTGGAGTTCTACCGCGGGTTCTGGGACATCCTTGGCCCAGACCTTGCCACTGTGTGGGCTGAGTCTTTGCAGGGCAGGGTCCTCCCTCTTTCGTGCAGGCGAGCTGTGCTCGCCTTGTTGCCGAAGAAGGGGGACCTCCGCGATTTACGAAATTGGCGTCCCGTCTCACTCCTTAGCACGGACTACAAAATCGTAGTGAAAGCAATCTCGCTGCGGTTAGGGTCCGTGATGGCAGACGTGGTCCACCCAGACCAGACCTATACTTTCCTGGGTCGCAGCATTTTTGACAACCTATTTCTAGTCCGAGACCTTTTGGAACTCAGGCGTAGAGACGGTCTGTCGTTTGCCCTCCTGTCTCTCGATCAGGAGAAGGCATTCGATAGAGTAGACCATGAGTACCTCCTGAGCACTCTGCAGGAGTTTGGATTCGGACCTCAGTTTGTGAGTTTTCTCTGGGTGCTGTACGCCTCCGCGGAGTGTTTGGTTAGGCTCAACTGGACCCTGACTGAACCGGACAGCTTCGGGCGAGGAGTGCGGCAGGGGTGCCCCCTCTCGGGCCAGCTGTATGCTCTGGCGATCGAGCCTTTCCTCTGTCTCCTCCGCAGGAGGCTGACAGGGTTGCTGCTGCGGGAGCCGGAGCTGTGGCTGGTCCTGTTGACGTACGCTGATGACCTGCTCCTCGTGGTCCAGGACCCGGGCGACTTGGCGCAGGTGGAGGCTTGCCAGGCCATCTATTCGGCAGCCTCCTCCGCCCGAGTCAACTGGGTCAAGAGCTCTGGCTTGGCGGTGGGGGACTGGCGGCAGGTGAGCTCCCTCCTACCTGCGCTTCAGACCATCCAGTGGAGTGCGGGTCCACCGCTCTACCTAGGCATTTACCTTTCTGCCACGCACCCTTCCCCACCGGAGAACTGGCAGAATTTAGAGGGCGGGGTGATGGAGCGGCTCCGGAAATGGACGAGGCTACTCCGATGTCTCTCCCTCCAAGGGAGAGCACTGGTGCTTAACCAACTAGTCCTGTCCACGCTCTGGTACCGGCTCAACACCCTGGTCCCGGCCCTGGGTTTCCTGACCAACCTCCGGACAACGATTCTAGGTTTCTTTTGGTCAGGAATGCACTGGGCCCCTGTTGGGGTTCTTCATCTACCCCTGAAGGAAGGAGGGCAGGGCCTCAAGTGTCTGTACACTCAGGTCCGTGTCTTCCGCCTCCAGGCCCTGCAGAGGCTCCTTTATAGTGCAGGTAGTTCGACGTGGAGCATATTGGCGCACGCCATCCTGCGCCGCATCCAAGGGCTCCGATACGACCGGCAGCTCTTTTATCTCTGTCCAAGAGGTTTTCCGCGAGACCTCTCCGGGCTGCCGGTCTTCTACCAGGACCTCCTCCGGACCTGGAAACTGTTCTCAACGACCAGGTCCGTGGCGGCCACGTGGGAGCAGATCTCCTCGCGGACCCCTGCTACACAATCCCCAACTCCATGTGCAGGTGGCGGAGTCCCGCTCGGCGCGCCAGAGTTTGGTCCTGGCGGAAGTCACGAGAGTCGGAGACCTCCTGGACTACGACTGGGGAGACTGCCTGGATCCCCTGACGCTCGCCCGGCGCATGGGGCTCTCCAGACCTCGTACCCCCCGGCGCGTACTTCAGGAGGTGAAGGCCGCCTTGACGCCCGCTGCTCGGGCTTATCTTAATCGAGCCCTGCGCGAGGGCGCACCCTGCCCACCCTCTACCCCAGGCCTGCCGGACCTTTCAATTGAGCCCCTACCCCGTAGATCCCAACAAACCCCTCACCCTTTCACTGCGAGACGGCTGCATGAAATGCAGCCGGTCAGCTTCCAAATCGCGCCAGGGAAATATTTATACACACTCACGCTTCACACCCTTCACACCCACACTCTGGTGTCCCACCCCGATACAAAGTGGCGGGACCTCCTGCCACCTTTGGAGGGTGAGCAACCTCAGTGGGCCAGCCTGTATTCCACCTTGGTCCCGAGGCCCGTCAGGGACATTAGTTGGCGGCTTCTTCACGGAGCTGTGAGCACGGGCGTGTTTTTGACACGGTTCACCCCCATCCTGGATACTTGCCCTTTTTGCAGTGTGAGGGAAACCCTGGCGCACGTATATTTAGAGTGTGCCAGATTGCAGCCCCTTTTCCAGCTCCTCACGAATATTTTTATTATGCTTTTGGCTACACTTTTCCCCTCACCTTTTTATTTACACACTCCCCATCCGTGGCCCCAAAAAATCGCGAGATCTCCTGCTTAACCTCCTCCTAGCCTTAGCTAAAACAGCCATTTATAAAACCAGAGAGGGGAGGTTGGCTAATGAAGCGTCCTGCGATTGTAGGGCCGTTTTCCGATCCTCAGTACATTCACGTATCCGGGCAGAGTTCCTCTGGGCGGCGTCCATCGACTCCCTTGATACCTTCAAGGAGCGGTGGGCGCTGTCCGAGGTTCTCTGCTCGGTGACCCCGTTCGGTTCCCTCCGCCTGACCCTTTGATTGAGGGGAAGAGCAAGAGGCCCCAGCCCCAGCCGTTGCCGCTGTGGATACCATCATCATTGTCACCTAGGAGGGGTCCTAAAACACGTGGGTGTAATGCCCCCCACCCCAAACCACCCACCCCGCAGCCGTGCCCATCTTGTCGGGCACTCTCAGGAGAGGAATAATCGGTGACACTGGGCGTGGCACTAGGTAACTCGAGGGGGTGGAAGACCACGAGTGTCGAGGAAGCCCCCCCGCTCTGGGCCCAGGCTAGCCTGAACACTTCCCTCCTGAAGGCTGCTGTGTTATACCTTCTGTTTGCTCTGGTTTGTTGCATAGTTTTGCTTTATCCTCTTTGGTGATTTTTTGTAAGTGTTACACAAATAAAATTCTTTTCTGCATCAAAAAAAAAAAAAAATTGGTCGTTTTGGTCAGGTGCCAGCGAGGTTACCTTTAGCTTCTTAACCCTTTCCAGGTGAGAGGATTTTTCCTCTGGCCAGGAGGGATTTTAAAGGGGTTTACCCTTCCCTTTATATTTATGACAGGGGCGCTGTGCTGCAGGGTGCCAGATGGGGGGCTCAGTAGGGGGTTCCCCTCGTGCCACACTGGAGTGAGCACGGTCTGCCGCAGGAGAGCGCCCCTTATCATCTCGCGGGCATTGGGGACTGTACTGAGTGTGAAGGGGAAGTGCCTGCACCCTGCACCCTGCAGCACAGCGCCCCCAGCAGCTGGCTCCAAGGAACTGCGCTACCAGCTCCCTTTCCCGCCTGCCCCTGGCCAGCCCAACCCCGTTTGGCTCAGGAGAACGGTTCTGAGAGAGCCCCGTTGGCGGGCTCAGCCTAGCCAATGCGTCCCCATGGTTCCTTGCGTGGGGCGTGCTACCGCCGCCCTGATTAGACGATTCAAACACATGTGCTCTGGGTCACAAAGTGGGTGCGGGATGGACTCGGGGGCCATCAATCACGCCAGCAGCAGGGTATTTGAACAAGAAGGAGCCCTCGATAAGGCCACTCCCTGCTGGTTCGCACGGCACAGCTTGACTGACCTGCATATAAAACAGGAGGGTTTATTAGTCGACAGGAACACTGTCTAGAACAGAGCTTCTTAGCACAGAAAGCAGGAACAGGCAGTAAAGTCCATCTTGGGGGAGGGGAGCCCTGGCCCTCCCTCTGAATCCCAAGCCAGGAGAGACTGGCCACTTTCCAGAGCTGCCATCATGATATATCACAACTGGCTGACATGTCCCCTCTATTCCTACCCTGGCACAATTTGGAAGTTCATGGCACTTTCACTTCTGCCAGCTGTTTGATCTTCAGGAGTAGCTCCGTCAGCTGGTAGCAGCAGAAGGGTCTTATCCTCTCTGGGAGCCAGTGCACTACAAGGATATGTCTACACTGCATTGTAAGCCTGGTCTGTGGGGCTTGTGGACTCGGTGGGTACGTCTTCGCTGCAATAAAACCCCCACAGCTAGCCGGGGTCAGCTGACTTGGGGTCAGGCGGCAGGGCTATAAAATTGCAGTGTAGACATCTGGGCTTGGGCTCCAGCCTGGGCCTGTGAGGTGCCAGGGGGCCCGGGCTCCAGCCCAAGCCAGCACATCTACATTATGACAGGTTTCAGAGTAACAGCCATGTTAGTCTGTATTCGCAAAAAGAAAAAGAGGACTAGTGGCACCTTAGAGACTAACCAATTTATCTGAGCATAAGCTTTCGTGAGCTACAGAGCTTATGCTCAAATAAATTGGTTAGTCTCTAAGGTGCCACAAGTCCTCCTTTTCTTTTTGCACATCTACATTGCAATGTTATAGCACCTCAGCCTGAGTGCTGTGAGCCCAAGTCAGCTGCCCCGGGACAGCCATGGGGGTCTGTCATGGAGTCACAGGACCAATGCTCTGGAACTGCTCCGAAGGGAGCCAGTCAGGACTCTTGTTTAGCGTGTCTCCTCTCTCTGAGCTTCAAGCTCGGGGCTTGCTTACCTATTAAACCCCTAGACAGTAGAAATAGTGAGAGGGGAAACAGAACCATCTACAGCTCTCAAGGGTAGTGAAATCCAGACATGGGAGGAGTTCTTTAGGGTAGGGTAACAGGGGCACTCGCCTCTGGAGCACCTCCTGCTGCCACGTGCGGTACCGCAGGCCTTTCCCATTCCTGGGACCCTCAGGGTGGGCTGCCGACATCACCTGGCAGGTCTTCAGTGAGGCAGCCCTCTGACTGGGTCACTCTCAGCAGTCAAAATGAACCCCTTCCAGGGTAGCACAGAGTCCAACAAAACGGTCTGTCTGCCCTCACCCTCGCCAGCCCCGAGGCAGGGCCAGGCTGGGCCAAGACAGGACCTGCTAAGCACCTTTTATCTGAGCCTGCTAGGCTCACATTGGCTGCATCCCTGTGCAGCCTCCCTTGGCAGACCTAGAGGGCCTTCCTCTGACGCTGCTTGTGTGGGGCAGGGTGTAGTAAGACCAGGGGTTCTCCAGCAGGGGGCGACAAAGGCCCAGGAGCACCCCGGCACAGGTCGCGATCCGCATCGAATTCCGGGTGCGGGGATTTGGACGGAATATCAGGAAAACCCCTTGTGGGATGCATCGGAGTCGGGAATCGCCTCCCAAGACCAGGGCTGGGATCTGGAGCCATTTAAAATTGACATTAAGATTAAGATTGAGCAAAGCCTTGGAAAGCTGATTGTAGGGAACAATTCTGTACTGGAGGAGCACGGGGGATAGACTCTGAATAGCTCATAGCGCCCCTTAGCGCAGCATTGAGGTCAGCACTGACTGCCAGGGGAGAGCGCCCCCTACTGAGCCCCCCAGCTGGCACCCTGCAGCACAGCGCCCCCTCGTGCCACACTGGAGTCAGCACGGTCTGCCGCAGGAGAGCGCCCCTTATCATCTCGCGGGCATTGGGGACTGTACTGAGTGTGAAGGGGAAGTGCCTGCACCCTGCACCCTGCAGCACAGCGCCCCCAGCAGCTGGCTCCAAGGAACTGCGCTACCAGCTCCCTTTCCCGCCTGCCCCTGGCCAGCCCAACCCCGTTTGGCTCAGGAGAACGGTTCTGAGAGAGCCCCGTTGGCGGGCTCAGCCTAGCCAATGCGTCCCCATGGTTCCTTGCGTGGGGCGTGCTACCGCCGCCCTGATTAGACGATTCAAACACATGTGCTCTGGGTCACAAAGTGGGTGCGGGGTGGACAGTAGCCGGTTGGACTTGGGGACCATCAATCACGCCAGCAGCAGGGTATTTGAACAAGAAGGAGCCCTCGATAAGGCCACTCCCTGCTGGCTCGCACGGCGCAGCTTGACTGACCTGCTGCGCGGAGTCTAGGTAAGTAACTGTGCCTCGGCCTTTTCTCCTGCGTTCTCTGGCCGTCCAGCCCTTATCAGGGGGCGATGGTGGCTGGCTCTGCATTCCTCTGGGCCCCCTGAACTGTACATCGACGTCTTCCACAAACCGACTGGCAAGTCGTGCATTGTGGAATTCAGGGGACACTGTGCTTTAGTTATAATCCTAAATGCTGCATGACTGGCTGGCTCAGAGAATAGGCTCGGGACCTTTTCCCCTCAAGGGGGTGCTGGCTCTGATCCAGCCCCAGGACAGGGGACTGGCTGGTTTAGGGGATCAGGGAATGGGATGCAGGCCTTTGCTTTCTCAGAACAACAGCTCTGATCCAGTCCCAGGGCAGGGGGACTGGCTGGCTCACGGGGCGGGGAATGGGACACAGGAGCTTTCTTCTCAGCCAAAGTGGAAAGAAGATCCAGGACCCCTGGATCGCAATCTTCCACTGTAACCATTAAACCACAGTCCCCCCGAGAGCTTGGAATAGAACCCAGGAGTCCTGTATTCTAGCCCTCCCCCCCGCCCCCTCTCTAACCCACTAGACTCCACCTCCCTCCCAGAGCCAGGGATAGAACAAGGAGTCCTAGCTCCCAGCCCCAACCCAATGGGCCCCATTACCCTCCCAGAGCCAGGGATAGACCCCACAAGTCTTGACTCTCATCCCCCCCGATGTAACGCCCTAGACGCCGCTCTCCTCCCAGAGCTGGGGCTAGAACCAGGAGTCTAATGTCCATTCCCCTGTCTTCTAACCACTAGCTCACCCAACTAGCTCAGCCTCCTGTGTGCTGTTACCACTGGGATACCAAGACATCAGGCACCTTATAAATATAACAGGGACACCTACATGTCAGGTTTTCATCAGACGGTAGCACTCAGAGGATGTATCTACCCCAGCTTTTCCCTGCAAACTAGACCCGGCGCTAGCAATCCTCAGCGCTTTCACTGTCCCGTCCTCTAGAACGGCTGCTGTGAGCCTTGCCTGTTTTAGAGCTCCCTCCATGGCTACCGGCAAGGCCACGGGGTCTTCTTCCAGCACAGCACAAAGATGTTATTAACCACTGGAACAAACTTCCAAAGGAAGTGGTGGATTCTTCAGTTCCAGAGCAGTTGCCTTTCTGGAAGAAGTTCTAGTCAAACACAAGTTATTGGGCTCGCTCCAGAGGGAACTGGATTACATTCTCTGGCCTGTGCCACACAGAAGATCAGAATAGATGGACAGGTGCGGAGAAGGGCTACTAACAGGGCTGGTGCATCCACTAGGCAACCGAGGCGGCCGCCTGGGCCACCAAGTGGTTGGGGGCGGCCAAAAGCGCACTCCGGGGAGGCGGTGGAGCGGAGGTGAGCTGGGGCAGGAGGGCCCGGGGATGGCCGCCTGCAGCAAGTAATAGGCTGGGGATGGCGCGCAGGGGAACCGCTCCCCGCCCCAGCTCACCTCTGCTCTGCCTCCTCCCCTGAGCACCGCCCATTCTGCTTCTCTCCCTCCCAGGCTTGCGGCGCCAATCGGGAGGCGGGAGAAGCGGAACTGCGGCGGCGTGCTCGGGGAGGAGGCGGCGCAGAGGTGAGCTGGGGTGGGGAGCTGCCGCATGGCTCCCCGGGCCGAGGGAGGGGGAGCGAGGAGCTCCCCGGGCCGAGGGGAGAGAGGGAGGGCCGGGAAGCTGCTGCACGGCTCCCAGGGCCGAGGAGGGCGGGCGCAAGCTGGAAGTTTCACCTAGAGTGCGAAACATCCTTGCACCGGCCCTGGCTACTAGGATGGTCAGGGGAATGGAGATGAAGGCTGGAGGAGCTTGGCTTGTTTAGCCCAGGTAAATGAAGGCCAAGAGGGGATCTGTTTGCTCTCTATAAATACCTCCAGGGGCAAGCCAGCAGAGAGAGAAAAGAGCTCCTGAAGCAAAGGGCAGTGTTGGAAATCCCAGGAGAATTGGGCTGCAAGCAGCGCCACCTCTTGCTTCCATCAGGATCCTCCTCTCTTACTTCAGTAAGCATTTGCTGATTGTGCGAGAAAGGGCTGATAGCAATAGCTGGGCTAAGCTGGAACGAAGAAGCATCTGGCAAAGATGTAGGAAGAGGAAGCTACCCCCTAACCTTGCTCTAGCAGAAGCCTAGCTTCTCTAGCTAGCCAGGAGAAAAGCTGGCCCTGGTTCTTTCATCTCACTCATTTCTCTTTGGTTTCGGTGTCACCATAAAACAAGCACTGGTGTCCTGTGTCCCATCAGGAACCTCCTGAATTCCTTTAGGAATTGCCATCTAGGGTTCAGAGCAGGGGGGCTGGGAACAACCAGGACTCCTGGGTTCTATCCCCAGCTCTGGGAGGGGAATGGGGTCTAGTGGGTTAGAGCTGGAGGGTGGGGGTTAGCCAGGACTCCTGGGTTCTATCCCCAGCTCTGGGAAGGGAGCAGGGTTTAGTGGGTTAGCGCTGGGGGACTGGGAGCCAGGACTCCTGGGTTCTATCCCCAGTTCTGGGAGGGGAGTGGGGTTTAGTGGGTTAGAGCGGAGCTGGGAGCCAGGACTCCTGGGTTCTATCCCCAGTTCTGGGAGGGGAGTGGGGTTTAGTGGGTTAGAGCGGAGCTGGGAGCCAGGACTCCTGGGTTCTATCCCCAGTTCTGGGAGGGGAGTGGGGTTTAGTGGGTTAGAGCGGAGCTGGGAGCCAGGACTCCTGGGTTCTATCCCCAGCTCTGGGAAGGGAGCAGGGTTTAGTGGGTTAGCGCTATGGGGCTGGGAGCCAGGATTCCTGGGTTCTATCCCCAGCTCTTGGAGGGGAGTGGGGTCTAGTGGGTGAAAACTGCGTGGGGAGGCTGGGCATTCAGAATATCTGGAGACTAGTCCTAGCTCACAGAGGAATTGGAGTCACAGTTCCACCCAGAGTTGAGAACAGACCACAGGAGTCTTGATTTCCAAACCCCACTCTGATCCACTAGACCCCTCTCCCCTGCTTTAGCTAAATAAACCACCCTGCCTCTGTACGTCTGATCTGGGCTCTTTGACTCTTCCCAGCTTCGAGAAGGCCCATTCCATTCACACTAGCGCTTCCTGAGGGTGGAGGGGCCACACCAGGGTTTCAAAGAACAGCGGCAGGACTCTGCAGCAAATGGGGTGAGGAACAGAAACTGCCGAGTCATGGGAAACTGACCAACTTGGATTAAAAATGCTTCCTGCTAAGAGCCGCGCCCTGGCTTTGCCTAGCTGATCTAGAAGGAAACTTTGCTCCCCAGCAGGAGAAAGTTCAGTGTCCAGATTAAGCAGCTTTATAGACCCCGTGTGACCATTTCGGTCACCCATCGGGGGTGTGAAGGAGGCTGGATCAGCTTGTCAAGACAACAGGCGGAAGGTAAAAAGCTGGGGAGGTGTAGGAGGGAATCTTGTCTCAGAGCCACTAAAAAGCCAACAGCAAAATCCATACTTAAGGTCTCTAACTTTTATGGCGTAACGGGGGCCTTAGTTTTAAAGGTGTTATTGCAAGAGATGAACTGATCACTCCCAGAGTTTGGTGATAATTGCGTACAGATTGGGATTCTCTGGTTACTACAGTTCAGCTGGGATCAATCAAATGAGCAAAATAAAAGACAGTTTAAGGCATGAGTGTAACCTGAGAAATGAGCGAGTCTGTTGAAGTCAGGACACCTGGGGTCTCTCTTTGCCACTGACTTGCTGGGCAAATTCTCTTTGTGAATTTCTCCCCTGGCTGGGCTGGATCGAATGGAGTTGGACGTCTCTGGGCCTTTACGCCCACATCTGCAAAACAGAGGCTTATTCATGAAATTATACACCGTATCTATGGTGTTTATATGCTCCAATTATCCTAGTAGCTGAGCACCTCACAATCTTTAATGTATTCACACTCAAACACCTCTGTGGGGCAGGGCAGGGCTATTATACCCATTTTACGGATGGGAAACTGAGGCACCAAGGGTACAGCTACACTGCAAAATAAACCCACAGGAGCAAGTCTCCAAGTCTGGATCTATATACACAGGCTCAAGCTACAGGGCTAAAAACAGCCATACACGCATTCCTTCTCCGGCTCTCAGTTGCACCCCTTTTGCTAGGCTCCAGAACCCTGGTGGGAATGTCTACATGGCTCTTTTTAGCCCCGTAGCACAGGCCCAAGTCTGTAGGCCCATGCTCTGAGACTCCCTGCTCTGTGTGTTTTTCTGCTGGGTAGGCATACCCAGACAGACTAAGTGATTTGCCCAAGGTGACACAGGAAATCTGGCAGTTGAACAAGGTCTGCTGAGGCAAAGGCTGCTGCCCTACCCACAGATCCACCTGTCCTCAACACTTCCTTGAAATGTACAAATGAAATAACTGTTTATTTTCAAAAGCCAGCTTTCGACTCAACTGTTTTGCTCTATGAGCGTGAGTATCAGTGTCCTGTCTTGATGCTTTAACAGCGGTTTTACTCGGTTAGCTTGGTGGAATCAAGATCTGAGCCAGACTCGAATCCGACGCCTGCATCGCACACAGGTTGTTCTTTTTTCTTAACTCAGTTCAGACTGAAGGCCTATTATTGCTGATGGGAGAAGGGGAGACCCCTTCTTATCTCTCTGATCCCCGGCTTGCTTTACAGGGTTGGTATCTAGGCACAGATTAAATGGAAGACAAATACTCTCTTGTTACTTTTTCAGCATCTCAGCCGGGACACTAGTGGGTGTTTAACAGTTGCTGTGCCTCACCCCAGAGGTGGCTGCATTTCAGTGCTGGGTGATCATCTAGTCTGCGATACACTATGTCCAAAGAACAGACTAAAGCGCTCACACCGGAAAAAGAGGGACGTCCAGAACTGGGCCAAGTAGAGGGGATTCTGCTCTCCCAGGCCACCTGTAATGAATGGCAGCGGATCCAGGGTTTCCAAGCCAGGCCCGATGATCTGCTCATCTGCACCTACCCCAAAGCAGGTGGGTGTTTGCTGAGGGGAAGGCTATAGAGAAAGTTAGGAGCCCTGAGACGGCAATGTACGCCCATTCCTGTGGCCGGGAGCATCGTTAAAGGGCTTCTTCCGCTGTGGTGGGGAAGATTCAACAGGCTGCTCAAAGAAGAGCCTTGGAGGTGGTAGACGGCTGGTCAGGTATCATGCAGAGGAGTGTCCGGGTGGGCTAGCTCTTAGATGGGAGATGCAGGGAAAATCCCCGGGTGCTGCAGGAAATAGCATTGGTGACTCAGTAGCAACCTAATACCCTAGTGTGGCACTAGGGGGCACCATGCGGCAGGGGGTGCGGGGCTCAGTAGGGGACGCTCTCCCCTCATGCTGGCCCCAGCGCGGCATTAGGGGGCGCTGGGTTGCAGGAAGCGGGATGGCTGGGGTACTCTGGTCTTTAAATCAGTACTATAACAACCTGACCAACATGGCACCTGGGGGCACTGGGCTGTGGGAGATGATGTCTTGGAGAAGATACACGGAGAATAATACATCCTTACCCCTTTTGGACCTGAGGGAACAGGGAATATTTAGGGTCCTGAGGGTTCTTTTGGTTAGAAAGAGAAACTGAGATTGGAATTGGTATTTCTTTGATGCAATTCTGTTTATTTACAAGGAATATAGAGAGTCCTCTGACCTGAACACAGCAGGGATCAAACCACAGGGGACTGGTTCTTTGCTTACAGTTCCAAGACTCTTTTCCAGCCAACCCTCCACCCAAAAGCTCTCGCTCGCTTAGCTTTGTCTCAGGGTCATGTTACCAGGGCTTTTTTGGCTGTCTCTGGGGCTTGATTGCTGCTGGCTTCTCTTAGACACACAGCTGCAACCAAGTGAGTCGCTCCCCAGCCTCCTGGATTTCCATTCAATCCAGTCTTTGAGCACTGGCTTTTGTTATCAGTCCCCTGGGTGGCTTTTTCCTTTGTTTCGGCTATCACTAAGCAAAAGAGCATTTAGTTGCTCGCTCATGCAGGCTGAATGGAATATCCCTAGTTCTTATATAGCATTTTCTATCATCACATCTCAAAGCACTTTGCACAGGAGGTTGGCATCAGTATCCTAATTTAAAGATGGGGAAACTGAGGCACGGAGTGGGAACGTGACTTCTCCAAGCTCCCCCAGCTGGCGAGAGCCGGGACTAGAACCCAGGTCTCCCAACTCTGGTGTTTTATCCACTAGGCCTTGGTGTCTCAAGGCAGCCAGTAACCCCAATCTCCATAACAATATGGGCACAGCAGGTTTGGCTGGAAAAAACACTCCACTCACCTCCTTTCTAGGCACAACCTGGATCCAGGAGATAGTAGACATGGTCCAGCAGGACGGGGACTTGGAGAAGTGCAAGCGCGCCCCCGTCCACAGCCGGCACCCCTTCATCGAGTGGGCTCGTCCGCCCCAACCCTCAGGTAGGTGCTGCTGAGGTGGGTGGGGTTGGTTCTTCACGCACAACATCTGAACCTCACTCCCACTTGCAGGTGTGGAACAAGCCGAAGCCATGCCCCCGCCACGGACCCTGAAAACCCACCTCCCCACCAAACTCTTGCCTCCATCTTTCTGGGAACAGCAGTGTAAGGTAATCCTTCCTCTAAGTACCATGCCCGCCATGGCAGCCACTGCGCCCCACCCCAGAGGTGGCTGCACTTCAGTGCTAGGTGAGTGATCCCTGTGCAGGGCTGCTGTGTGGGTATTTCACAGCTGGGAACAGAGGTGTAAGGTAACCCCCGCCTCCCAAGCTTGAGCTTAGAGACCCCCCTTGCCCTGCAGCAATGACCCAGAGCAAACCCCTCTCCCTCTGTCGTTCTTGCCCCGTCTACCCAGTTCCTGTACGTGGCTCGTAATGCCAAGGACTGCATGGTCTCCTACTACCATTTCCAGAGAATGAGCAAGGTGGTGCCTGACCCGGGCCCCTGGCACGAGTATTTTGAGAGGTTCATGGCGGGCAAAGGTGAGTTCAGCCCAGCTCCTTGGCTTGGCATCCAGAACTTCCTCTTCCTGTTGTACGTCCTGGGGGGAGCACCCCTGCTGGGAGTCACCCCACCCCCTCAGCCCTGGGGTCCCCCCTAGAGTATCCCACCCTGGGGAGAGAACTCCCTGCTGGGGAGATGTCCCCAGCCATGTGCTCTCAGTCCTGAGGTCCCCCATCCTAGGGAGAGCACACCCTGCTGGGGAGACCACCCCCATCCCTGTGCCCTAAGCCCTGGAGTCCCCCTCGAGCCCCTCCCCGCAGGAAAGTGCCCCCTGCTGGGGAGAGCCCCTGTACCCTTAGCTATGGGATTCCCCCCCTTAAGCTCCCAGCCTGGACAAAGCACCTCCTGCTGGGGAGACACCCCACCCACATGGTCCCACCCCTGGGGTCCCTTCCCAGTGACTCCAATCCTGGGGAGATTGTCCCCTGCTGGGGAGACCCCATCTCTACGCTCTCAGCTCTGGGATCCCCCTAGTACCCCTGTGGTCTCGGAGAGCAGCCCCTCCTGGGGAGCCCCCCGCATTGCTCCGCAGCCCCACTTGTCCTCACGGGGCCGTCTCCCTGCTCTCTCCGCTGCAGTGGGCTGGGGTCCGTGGCATGAGCATGTGAAGGGCTGGTGGAAGGCGAAGGACAAGCACCACGTGCTCTTCCTCTTCTACGAGGACATGAAGAAGGTGAGCGGCTCTGTGGGGAGGCTTCGGGGGGGCTGAGCTGCAAGCCCCATAGGAGCTTTGAAACTGCAGCATCGGGGACTCTGCATGGGAAGGGAGGAGAAATGAACCCTTCCCAGCTTGTGTCTTTCAGGGGAACAGGAGATGGGATTCCAGTGCTGTGAACTTCTCTGCAGCATTGCCCTGCTCTAAATTCTAGGGCTGTGAGCTTCCCCATAGCTGTGTCCTGATTCAAGCTCAATTAAATTCCAGACAGTAGTGCCATGGACTGGCAGGGCCTCTAGTGCTGTGAGCTTCCTCGCAGCAGTGTCCTGTCAGTGCCTCACAGGGGCTGTAGCACTGTGAACTTCCTCGCAGCAGTGTCCTGTCAGTGCCTAGCAGGGACCCTAGTGCTGTGAGCTTCCTCAGAGCAATGCCTTCCCCACAGGACCCAAAGCGTGAGATCCAGAAAGTGGCCCAGTTTCTGGGGAAGAACCTGGACCAGGCGCTTCTGGAGAAGATCGTCTATCACACGTCATTTGATGTCATGAAGGACAATCCCATGGCTAACCGCTCCGGCGTCCCCCTGTCCATCATGGACCAGTCCATCTCCCCGTTCATGCGTAAAGGTAACCCGGTCCTTAGACCTGCCCCTGGGATGGGTTCCAGGGCACCCCCTGCTGGTGATGGATGTGTGACACCCCCTCCCCCGAAAGTAACACACTTCCGAGACAGGCGGTACACACCTCGTTCTTGCCTGGACCTGGGTTGGCTATTAAGCTTCAGAAGGGCATTTAAAAAGGGGATTTGTGGTTTGGGTACCTCATGCTCCCATTCTCCTATATGAGTCACACTTCCTGGCTGGACAACAACTCCCATGAGACACCACAGTCTGCCCCTCCTCTTGAATGCATCCTGGGACTCTGGGCCATGGTGCATCATGGGATATGTAGTCTGGTTAGGTAGCCTGGGAGTCCAGCGTCCAAGGTTCTAGCCCTAGGTCTAGTCAGGACTCCTGGGTTCTCGCCTCAGCTCTTCCACCAACTCACTTCAGAAGGGCATTTAAATGTCGATAGAAGTTTGGGGCCTTGCCCTGCTTGGCTCACAGCCGTGCTCAGCAAGGCCTTGAGAGCTGTGAGCTTCCCCAGAACAGTGCCTTGGCAGCTGTGTTAGGCCTGGGGCAGATGCTGGCTGTGTCTAAAGTCCAAGCCCTTCCCCTCACACGGCAACTCCTGTCTCTGCATCTCTGTTGTCTGCAGGGTCTGTCGGGGACTGGAAGAACCACTTCACCGTGGCGCAGAATGAGCGCTTTGATGAGGACTATGAGGAGAAGATGACTGGGACCAATCTGACCTTCTGCATGGAGCTCTGAGGACCCTGCCTCTGAGCCTGGCAGGATCCACCCAGCCTGCTGCAGCCACCCCTGCAGGCCCCTGCATCTCTACCAGTCTCTTCCAAGGTGATGGACTTTCTGTCACGGACCATTCCCAGGCTCAGCCAAGCCCCAGGGCTTTTCTGTGGGGCAGCGGTGAGGGTTCTTCCATTGTATAACCCTGCCCTCTCTGTCCCATTTTCACCTCTTCTTCCCTTCCCATTCCCACCTACTGCTCCTTCCCTCCTCCTCACCCACCATGGCCCATCTTTACAACTGGCTGGAAAATGGGAGCTATTTCCTCCCATCACAAATGCCAAATTTTTTTGGCAAAAACCTGAATCCACACAATTTTAATTTCGAAATGCTGCCTCATGGGAGTTGTGGTTTGGGTACCTCATGCTCCCATTCTCCTATATGGGTCACACTTCCTGGCTGGACTACATCTCCCATGAGAGACCACAGTCCTCCCCTCTTCTTGACTGCATCATGGGAATTCTGGGCCATGGTGCATCATGGGATGTGTAGTCTGGTTAGGTAACCTGGGAGTCCAGATTCCTAGGCTCTATCCATAGGTCTGGGAGGGGAGTGGGGTCTAGTGGGTTAGTGCACTGGAGGGCTGGGAGTCAGGATGCCTGGGTTCTATCCTCAGCTCTTCCACCAACTCCAGAATTCTTTTTGATGATCAGGTGTTGAGATTAATTCGTTGATTTGAGTTTGATTTGGCAATTGTCATTAACGCTGGTCCCCGTCCCCCAAAAAAATCTTGACTGAAGACTTTTCCATCAATGGTGTATGGATCCAAATTGAAAGGTTTTGTTATCAGCTAAGCTTTTGACAGAAAAAAATCTCAACACAATTCTGAATCAAAATGGAGTATTTTGTTTTGACTTGCTTGTTTTGAATCAACTTATATTGTGAAAGATTAATTGTTGTGCTAACTTGATCTTTTATCACTGAGTTATTAAAACATTCTGATCAGGTGGTGGGCAGGCTTCTGAATCAAAAATTTTCTTTTGAAATTTCCTTTCCATGAAAGCTGCAACTGCTCATCTGGATTGGCAACAAAATTCAGTAATAATAATTTAACTTTGGTCGGGTGGGGGGGTGATTTGAAGTGGCTTTAATAAAATTCATAAAAAGGTACCGAGACACGCCCCTTCCAGTAAGCAATCTGGGTCTGGGTGAATATCCTTGAAGGTCAGGGTGAATATCAGCTGATCAACCTAAAAACCTGACCTTCTCCTCTAAGTTAGTCTCTGTGTCTTACATAAGACAAGTAACGGACAATGAATGGACTGCAAAGCTTAGCCTATGGGTGACAATAAGTGATCTGAGTACACGTGATTTATTTTTTGCTATCAAGTGTGAAATTAATAAAATATGAATGGTCTTAGTTTAATCTCATTCTAGTTCTGTTTATGCTCACAATCTGCTGTTGGACAAATCCTAGGTAAAAACAGATGGTTTTCAGATTAACACCACCTCCCTTCTCCCTACAAGGTATTCTTGGACTCCTTCAGGTTCATCTTCACAGGCGGCCTACCAATGGCTCACTCATTTGGGGCTGAGGCAGAGCTGACAGCGGGGTGGGGAATGTCGGTAGGTAAAAGCCTCACAGAAACACGGCACAGGGATGGCGTGCGCCGGGCTGAGATGCAGCCACCTCTGGTGTGGGGCATCTCAGTTCTTTGGGGATAAAATCTAGGAGTCCTGGCTCCCAGCCCCCCGCTGTAACCAGCTAGACCCTGCTCCCCTGCTAGAGCTGGGAATGGAGGCCAGGAGTCTTGGCTTCCAGCCTCCTCTTCCTTTAGCTACAGGACCACAATGCTGCTCTGTACATCTCATTATACTGCCAGCATTTTCATTGCTAAGGACATTTGCATTCTTAGCATGTCCCCATACCCCTCCTCGTGGCCCATGCCATCTCTTTGTGTGTGTGCAGTGGTGGATTAACCACTGGGCCAACGGGGCTTGTGTCCAGGAGCCCTGGCTAATTTGGGGAACCCCTGGAAAAATGGGCACCCCTATGCCCCAACCCCACTTCCCAGCAGGAGCGCCGGGCAGGCAGGGGAAGCCCCCACACCAGCACCCCAGGAGTGCTGTGCATGGGGCAGGACAGGGCAAGTCCCTGCGCCCTGACTCCATTTCCCCCTGCAGAAGTGCTGGCGAGGGGGCTGGGGGCACTTGCTCTGGCCCAAGGCCCCACAAACTCCTAATCCACCTCTGCTATGTGCCACATTGTCAGCATCATCTCTGTGTATGGAATAGAACCCAGGAGTCCTGACTCTCAGCAGCCCCCACCCCTAATCACTAGACTCCACTGTCCTTCCAGAGGCAGGGATAGAATCCAGAAGTCCTGAGGCCCAGCCCCTGCTCTAACCATCACTCCCCACTCCCCTCCCACTGCTGGTAATAAAACCCAGGAGTCCTGGCTCCCATGCTAAACAGGCTCGAGGTGTGAGATCTTTAAGTCTGGCTTTGCTGTTCAAGGGCCTTCTTAGAGTCTACTTTAAGGAGACAGGGCCCTGCTTGTGAATTTGCCTGGGGGGGTGTTTTATGCATCTTCAAATACAAAGTCTTGCTCGAAATCCTTTCATTAAAGAAAGGAGGCTAGGAAAGGACCAGCTGACCTGGTGCTGCGGCATTCAGAAACCTGGCTCTTAAGTAACTAGGATAAAACACAGGGCCAAATTCATAGAGTTTCTTGCCAGAAGGGACCAGTAGATTAGATCATATTCCGGTGTAATACGGTTTCACACACAAGGCACTCCTGTCTTGAGCCCAATAACTTGTGTTAGACCAAAGCATCTTTCAAAAAGACATCCAGGCTGATTTTGAAAATTTCTAAAGATGGAGAATCCACTGCTGCCCTGGGGAGTTTGTTCCTGGGGTTAATCACCTTCACTGTTAAAAATTGGTGCCTTCTTTCTGACTGGAACTTCGTCTCGCTCTAACTTCCAGCCCTTGGTTCTCCTTCCACCTTTCTCTACTAGTTTAAAAGGGCTGTGGATACTTGGGATATTTGCCCCACAATGGTTCTTGTACACCAGCCTCAAGTCACCTCTCGATCTTTTTGATCAACTAAACAAACCGAGTCTCTCACTCTCAGACATTTTCTCCAGCCTGCCAATCTTTTTTTTTTTTTAATCTCTTCTCTGCACAGTCTCCAGTTTCTCAACCTCCTTCATAAAAATGTGTGCGCCAGAACTGGACCCAGCATCTGTGTCACCAATGTGGTGCAGAGAGGTTAAATGGCCCCTCTACAGATTCCCAGCTGGTGGATATCAGCAGAACTCCCTTGCCTTCAGTGGCACGACAATGATTAACGCTGGCGGACAGTCTGTCCACTCTGTGATAACCAAGTTACCCCGGCCCTGACTCTCTGCCGCCTTGCACCTTGTGCAGTCCCGGGTTTACAATGGCTCCAGTGGCTCCATGGAGCTGGGCCCATGCTCAGAAGTGCCCCAGGCTGCTCTGCTTGCACTGTGCCCCGAGACTCGGCTGGCTCCCCCTGCCCACCACTTGCTCCTCTCTGCCCCCTAGCCAGATCCCAGTGCACCTCCAGCTCTGGGCAGTCTTTGCTTCCCACCACCTGTGGGGCCCCCCGTCTCCCTGGAGCTGAGCTGCCTGTGACTGGTGCAGAAGCCTGGCCAGTTTCAGCCAGGTGTGGGGGAAGAAGAGGACAGCATGGGGAGCTTGGCTGGGCCCGTCCAGGCAAGTGCGTCTTGAGGGAGCCCGGCCGGGGCAGGCCCTGACCTGGCTGATCACACCACTCCCAAGGGACCGGAGCGATTCCTGGCCCCGGGACCAGCCCTAGCTGCGCTGCTGGCTCAGCCTGGCAGATGCAGTAGGATTACCATATCTGAACATTCAGAAAAGAGGACACTCCATGGGGGGGCATTTGCTCACACTCCCCCCAGCCCTGCCCCAACTCCACCCCTTCCCCCACCCTCATTCCAACCCCTTCCCCAAAGTCCCCACCCCAACTCCGCCCCCTCCCTGCCCCAATGGACCCCTTCCCCAAATCCCCGCCCTGGCCCCGCCTCCTCCCCTGAGCACGCTGCATTTCCCCCGCCCCCTTCTGTCCCAGCAGTGCAAAACAGCTAGGGGGAAAAGCGGGCACTCTCGAGTGATCAACATTCACTCTCTTTCTTGAATGATCAACTCTTCTTTGGGGAAAAATAATAAATGGCAAAATCCCGGACATTTTTAGATATTTAAAAATTCCTCCTGGATGGCAATTTAAGAACCAAAAAGCCAGACATGTCTGGGAAAATATGGACGTACGGTAACCCTAAGATACAGTCTCCTCTCAGCAGGGCCAGTGAGTGCAGCTGGGAGGCAGGGTGTAGGGGAGTGGGTCTCTTGGGGATCTGGGGTGGGGGATGCTGGGCTGTGAGGGGGCACTAGGGAGTGGGGGGGGTTCTGTGGGGGGTGCTGGGCAGTTGTGGTGGGGCTGTGGGCCGGGGGGCGCTGGGCAGGAGTGGTGTTGTGCAGGGTGCTGTGTATTTGTGTGGAAGGGGCTGGGGGGACGCTGGGCATAGTGGGTCCAGGGTGGCTCTGGCCATAGGGAGTTAGTAGGGTCTTGGGTGAGGGGGCTGTGTGGCACGGCATGGGCCCACCCCCCGAGGGGAAGGGTCACGCTGTCAGTACAGGGCCCAGCAGACCACTGTGTGGCTGGCAACTGCCGGCTTGTAAATAGTGCCCTTGCACTGGGCTGGGCGGAGCGGGGCCGCCCCTGCTACGCCATGCCCCATTGCCCCTGGCTGGCCCCTTGCTCTGGGGACTGACTTTCCTACGCCATGGTCCACTGCCTGCATGGGGGCCCACAAAAGGTTAATCCGGCCCTGACCTTGTGTTGCCATTTAAATCATATACTTGGTAGTGTGGCCCTAGTGGATGCTGGCATCCCGTTTTCTGCCTGGGGCACACAACAGTTAATCGTCTGATGATTGGAATGCTAGGCCTTGTCTACATGGCCACTTTACAGTGCTGAAACTTTCTCGCTCAGGAGTGTGAAAAAACACACACACCCCCACGGCGATGCAAGTTTCAGCGCTCTAAAGTGGCCATGTAAATAGGGCACCAGCGCTGGTAGCTACACCCCTCGGGGGAGTGGGTTTTTTACAGCCCTGACCACACAGCCACGTTAACATGCTGCCACAGCAACGCTTTAACGCTGGTAGCGAAGACATACCCTAAGTCTCACTAAAGTTGTTGGGCTCAATATAGGGGTATTTATTTGGGTGTAATTGAATGGCCTGTGAAATACATATTAGCTGATCTAATGGACTCTTCTAGGCTTAAACTTTGGGCAACTGGGGCTTAAAGAGAAACACCATATACTGAGAAAAGAAAAGGAGGACTTGTGTCACCTTAGAGACTAACCAATTTATTTGAGCATAAGCTTTTGTGAGCTACAGCTCACTTCATCGGATGCACGAAAGCTTCTGCTCAAATAAATTGGTTAGTCTCTAAGGTGCCACAAGTCCTCCTTTTCTTTTTGCGAATACAGACTAACACGGCTGTTACTCGGAAACCATACACTGAGAGAGATGTATGCAGTGGTTGGATCTGAAACGGCTTTTCATTGATGAAATATAAAAGTGAGGCTGTCCCTTTAAAAAAATAGAGAGTGAAATGCAATTGATTCCTGTAATAAAAAAAGGTAGCACTAAAACCAAGATTGCCCTAGGTGACAGCTCAGAGGAAAACAACAAGGTTTTCAATTTCCCATTCTATGGGTGTGTACAGGTGATCCGTATCTGGCTCTGTGTGTTGGCTTGGTGATCTGTCTTTGGGCTGGAGGTTTTTCATTATATGTGTGTGTGCATGTGATGTGGGTGTATCTGTACGACCATGTGTGAGGGGGAATATTTAGGGTTGGCCGTTTTTGCTGGGCTAATAGACAGGGCACTGGAGTGAGACTCAGGACTCCTGGGTTCTGTTTCTATCTCAGCTGCTGGGTGCCCCAGGTAAGTCATTTCCCCTCCCCGTGCCTCAGTTTCCCCATCTGTACAATGCTACTTATCTCCTTTGCAAAGCTCTTTTGGGACAAATGGATATAAACTGGCCACCAGGAAATTTAGACTAGAAATTAGACAAAGGTTTCTAACTATCAGAGGAGTGAAGTTTTGGAACAGCCTTCCAAGGGAAGCAGTGAAGGCAAAAGATCTATCTGGCTTTAAGATTAAACTCGATAAGTTTATGGAGGAGATGGTATGATGGGATAACATGGTTTTGGTAATTAAATATTCATGGTTAATAGGGCCAATGGCCTGTGATGGGATATTAGATGGGGTGGGATCTGAGTTACCCAGGAAAGAATTTTCTGTAGTATCTGGTGATGAATCTTGCCCATATGCTCAAGGTTTAGCTGATCGCCATATTTGGGGTCAGGAAGGAATTTTCCTCCAGGGCAGATTGGAAGAGGCCCTGGAGGTTTTTCGCCTTCCTCTGTAGCATGGGGCACGGGTCACTTGCTGGAGGATTCTCTGCACCTTGAAGTCTTTAAACTACGATTTGAGGACTTCAGTAGCTCAGACATAGGTGTGAGGTTTTTTTCAGGAGTGGTGGGTGAAATTCTGTGGCTTGCGTTGTGCAGGAGGTCAGACTAGATGATCATAATGGTCCCTTCTGACCTAAATATCTATCAATCAACTGATGAGAAGCTCTACAGAAGCTCTTGTGTGTGGGCCTGTGTGAATCTGTGTGGGATTGGATGTGGGTCTGTGTGTATTTGTGCGGGGCTGGATGTTTCTGGTGACGCATGTGTGGGTCTGTGCAGATCTCTCTGTGTGTGGATCACGGTTCCCTCTAAGCTGTGCACGTGTGCGTGTGCACACAGATCCTAAACCCCGCGCACACGGCGAAACACCGCGCGCACAAACATTTGCACAGAAGAAATTTTTTGCACGCAGGGCCTGTCAAAAATTAGAGGGAACACTGGTGTGGACCTTTAGAGCTCTGCGTACGCCTGCACTCTGTGGTAGGGATCCGTGTGAACCCGTCCTGCACTGAGCCAGTGACCTACTTTCCACGGTTGCCTTGCCAACGCCCAGCAAGGCCATTCATAAATGGCGCATGGGCCTCTGAGCCGGACTGAACCGGTTTCAGCGACACAGACAGGAAAGCCTTGTATTCGGGAAGAAACCATTCTGAAGAGACGAGGGGGATGGCAGAGAGGAGAATCGAGTTTCTTCCTGAATCCTGATCCAAGACACCGACCAAACCTTTTCTATTCTATATAGGTTCTTATACCCCGCTCATCACTGCAGTATCTGACCCTCTGACACAGACCATCCAAGACACAGAATCCAGCCCTACATTTTGTTAATGGGCTTTTTTTCATTTGCAAATTCAGCTCACCTCCCCACGCTCCTTTTTTTAATCAGTCGACTTGCATTCATTTTTTGTCCTGAGGAGAAACTCTGCACCTGGCAATAATTCCATGCCACTGAATGGCCTGTGATCCTGAGGGGTTTTAAAAGAAAGGCTGCTTTAAAAAAAACAAAAACCTACAGTAACAGTTGTGAATCAGATACTCTGGTGATGGGTACAACAGAATTATTATTATTTGTGTTATCACAGCATCTAGGGGCTCCACACCCAAATGTTTCCCCAGGCAAGGAGTGTCTCTGCCCCCCTTCCCCATCTGTGAAACTTTTTAATATCTTATTTTTTATTTCATATGTAGCCCATTTCACGACTTCGATGCACGATTTGCACGCATGATTTATCCCTGTCATACAAGACGATACATTTGCACGCTATAGGATCTGTGTTTATTCATGCCATATATAAGCAAATAAAGAAAAGTGTTTCCTCTAAGCTTATAGAAACTTTTTAATTTTAAGAATAACTGAAATGTACTAACATCCAGAAATTGAACGGTCATCAAACATGACGTGTTAAGCATGGCAAAAGACGTAACAGTACTTCTTTTATATTAGTGCGTAGATAAGGGTTCAATAGATATCTCTGGCATCTTTTTAAATATGTCCTCTATTAGTTGCTATTTACACTCTTCAAGTCTTAAAACACACTTACACAATAAAACAAGGTTCACAATATAGCAGCCGGGCTCTCACTTTAATTTGTTCTTCTATCTCACTGACTGCCTGGTGACGCCCTGCCCCGTATATACCCGTGAGGGCATGGCTGACAGCACTCTAGGAGGTTTAAGGAAAATGTAGTTCTCAGAAAGTCTGGAAGGTTCCACGAGGTTCTACAAAGGTCCAGAACATTCTAGGAGGTCTGTGGAAAATGAATCCACGTACGGACCACCTGAAACCTGTTACTTCAAACATTCTACCTTCCCTTTTGTCACTAACAACAAAAACAGCACCCCGAGCCTGGCACTCCCCAAACCCGGCACCTCAGGCGGTTGCCTGGGATGCCTGCCCCTAAATCCAGCCCTGGGCTATAGTCATGAACTGTATTGGGCCTAAGGTCCTTGGCATGGCCAGGCGCTGTATAAACACAGAACAAAACATAAGAATGGCCATACTGGATCAGACCAAAGGTTCAGCTAGCCCAGTATCCTGTCTTCTGACAGTGGCCAATGCTAGCTGCCCCAGAGGGAATGAACAGAACAGGGAATCATCAAGTGATCCATCCCCTGTCGCTCATTCCCAGCTTCTGGCAAACAGAGGCTAGGGACACCATCCCTGTCCATCCTGGCTAATAGCCATTGATGAACCTATCCTCCATGAACTTATCTAGTTCTTTTTTGAACCCTGTTATAGTCTTGGCTTTCACAACATCCTCTGACAAGGAGTTCCACAGGTTCACTGTGCACTGTGTGAAAAAATACTTCCTTTTGTTTGTTTTAAACGGTGGTCCCTACCCCAAAACATTTACAATCTAAGTATAAGATGAGAGACAACAAATGGATCTAGGTAGAAGAAGGAGTACAAAGAAACAATGAAACATTTGTGGTCAGCACTCCAGCAGCCTAGTCCTGTTTAAAATAGAATGGAGCGAAAATCTAGTTTAGATGGTTGACAGTCAGACTGGGCTAGATTCCCCTGCTCACACCAGTTTTATCCTGGTGCAACACCAGGGGTGTTGCTCCTGATTTACACTGACGTAAATGGGCTCAGAATTAGGCCTTTACTCTGATTAAGCTCCTACTCAGTTCCAGTTCTGTGTTTTTAAAACCCGACATTTTATTGTTACTGAAAAGACGATCTGAATGAGAGAGAGGTTTGTTCAGAGACTGTAAGAATATAAGAACGGCCAGACTGGGTCAGCCCAATGGTCCATCTAGCCCAGTGTTCTGTCTTCTGACGGTGGACGGTGCCAGCTGCTTCAAAGGGAATGAACAGAACAGGCAAATGTCTTGCACTGCATTAAAAGAAGGACATGCTTTAAAAACTGCCTTCACGTCAATGCAGAAAAGCGCATCTCTGTCCAGCCTTGGCTTGTCCAAATTCTTGTTTCCCCAGGGATCTGGAGGCTTTGCATACAGAAAGGGGCTTTTTGAGCCATCATGGCGTTCATGAGCTTCTTTAAACCCAGTGACTGATATCTCACCACACTGTGCAAATGATTGATCATGCTGATTAATTAGCCTAGTAACCGATTAATTAATTAGAGAGACAAGGTGAGTGAGGACCAACTTCTGTTGGTGAGAGAGACAAGCTCCTGATCCTAACAAAGTTCTTCTTCAGGTCTGGGAGAATGAGTTAATTAGCTAAATAACTGCTTTGAACCAGTAAAGGGTCTGGTACTAGCTCCTCTAGGTCAGGCCCTCAGGGTATTTAGGTACCTAATTCCTGCTGAGTTCTGGGCCAAAGTCCCCGCTGCCACCCAATCTGTGCAAATGGGGGTGACAGATATTGCAACCACATGCAGTATCTTTGGGGGCCATGTTGTATTAAGTTCATGGTTTATGTCTCACTGTGGGTCAGGGACTGTATGTGACTCCAGTAGGCCACAGCTTCTTCAGGAACAGTGGGATGTGATGCAGGTGAGTTATTTAGGCTGTAAATACCTAAGAATACCCTAAGAATAAAGGTGTGTTGCCTTGGGAAGTCTGGTTGATGACCATCACATACTGTTGTAGCCCCTGAAGAAAAGCTAATCTCAGGTGTTAGACCCCAGTCCTGGCCGAGGACTCAGTCACGCTAAGGGTTGTACAAACGCAGAAGAGATAACTCCTAACAGCTTTCGTTCCTATATACCAATCCCTGCTGAGCCAGCCAGATGGGGAACCAGGGTCCTAAGGGGGAAAGACTCTTCATCTTCCTTCAACAACGTGCTCTGGAGCCAGATCAGAACAGGAGAGGAAAGGCTGTTTTTTAGGATGTGTTATGTTATGGTTCTCTTAAAATAGGGAAAAATCTGACTCCGTTCTCCCCCACCCAAGGACTGATGTCCTTCCTGCAGCAAATGGAATTACGTTCTAAGGCCGCACTAAACTGGGATGATCCTAAAAAAGGAGGATTCTGCCACCCTGCAAGCCACCCAATCTGTTGCCCTGTAGGACATTGGAGTTAACTGGACCTAAATCACATGGGCAATAATGTGCAAAGTCTTGGGTGACTTCTTAAGACTCATAGCTGCGGGTAACCTTATGCTCTCAGATTCTCCTTGGGACAAGAATTGCTTATGAGAGTTCAGGACCTGCCCCTCTCCCAGGGATGGCTTAGTGGAAGAGCTATCAGATTTGAAATACCCAGAAATCCTGCAAACAGCTCTTTATTTTACCAAGATCTTGTCTCCTCCAGCAAAGGTCCCATGATGCTTTTTTCAGAAGAGCACGGGTTTGCCCTTAGCTCAGCAGGCCAACAGTGGTGGTGGTGTATGTGGCTTGACCACCAGGCTCCACCCCAGAGATGGCTGCACTTTGGCAGAGAAAAGCATAACAAGAACCAGTGGGTGGAACTGAAGCCAGACAAATTCCAATGAGAAATAACAAGGTGCTAACTTTTAACAATGAGGGTAATTAATCACTGGAACAAACTCCACAAGGGAAGTGTTGGATTCTCCATCTTTTCATGGCTTCAGATCAAGACTAGATGCCTTTCTGGACAAAAAGAAAAGGAGTACTTGTGGCACCTTAGAGACTAACCAATTTATTTGAGCATAAGCTTTCGTGAGCTATAGCTCACTTCATCGGATGCATCGGTGATGTGGAAGGTCAGGCGATTGTTACACCAGGGGAGAAGAGGGAACAAGGGCAAGTCATGGGTCTTTAAAAGGGATCAGGGAGTCAGATGCAGAGAAGAAACTTCTGTATATTATCCTTTCTATTGCAGTAGCACTTAAGCCCATTGTACTAGAAAAAAGTGACTAGAAAAGTGCTATTTACCCTTTCACACAATACAAAAACCAGGGGTCACCCGAAGAACTTAATAGGCAGCAGACGTCGTACAAAGAAGAGGAAGTACTTTTTCAAAAAAGTACTGGATAAATGGAGGATAGGTCCAAATAGCTATTAGCCAAGATGGTCAGGGACACAACTCCATGCTCAGGGCGACCCTAGAACTCTGACTGCCAGAGGCTGGGAGTGGAAGAAAGAGGTGAATCACTCTAAAATTAACCTGTTTTGTACACTTCCTCTGAAGCTCTGGGTACAGGCCATTGTCGGGAGACAGGATACTGGGCAAGACGGACCATGGTCTGATCCAGTATGGAAGCTCTTATGTTCTTATATTAGGCACCGGACAAGCCCAGAACAAAGACAGTTCCTGCTCCAAAGAGCTTGCAATCTAATTTATGACGCACTCTTCAGAGATCTTTTTAATCCTTTTAAACACCCCTCCCCCCAATCAGTGCTGAAATCCAGCTGTTCTAAATTCTAGGCAATCTCTATATTGTGCAATCTGAAGTGGTTAAAATCTCCCTGTCTTTGGAATTGCTCTGGCCTGATTCCACCATTAAAATCAACTCTTACTTTTATTAGCATTAATTCTTTCCTGGTTTGTTATCGGAGGGTGGCTCATTAATAAACGTCCCTACAGAACATCATAGCATGGAAGTACTTCTAGGATTTGAGAAGAAGGTGTAGTAAACAACTGAACTGTTGTTATAAATATTTAGATATGTGAACTTTGCAAGCCAGGGAATAAAGGTCAGCCTGGGTTCCCACTAAGCTTTATTAAGCAATTGAACTGGCTTGCCATCTCAAATCAAGAGCAAGACTGGAAATGTGAACGCACTGTATGCCAACACATGATTAATCCAGATTAAAACAGCTTTTGGAAATACCATAAACAAAAATGCACAGGATGATTCAGCTCCTGGAGAAACAAACACAGATCCACACACAGATTTAGACACAAACATGTACCTATCCATCTATATAAACCCATGTACTCAGTCCTGCATATACACACACATACCGTAGCTCTTATCTAGTGCTTTTTGTCTGTCAATCTATAAGCGCTTTACAGAGAAGTTAATTCCTGATTTAATTAGGGAAACTGAGGCACGCCAAGGGGCAGTGACTTGCCCAAGATCACGCAGCAGTCCAGTGGCCTAGAACCCAGGAGTCCTGAGTATTGGTCCAGTGCTTTAGCCACTACTCCACACTGCCCTAAAAGCAACACAACTGGACAAATCCACCGTCTTCAACCGATTCAATGAGCTCTTATTGGTATAACAAGTGTTGCCTGCACACAGACCCACAAACCTCTCTCTCTCTGTCACACACACACACCCCTGCCCACAGACCCACAAATCTCTCTCTCACACACACCCCTGCACACAGACCCACAATGCTCTCTCCCCCCCACGCCGCACAAAGAGCTCTCTGGTTTCAGAGTAACAGCCGTGTTAGTCTGTATTCGCAAAAAGAAAAGGAGGACTTGTGGCACCTTAGAGACTAACCAATTTATTTGAGCATGAGCTTTCGTGAGCTACAGCTCACTTCATCAGATGCATACCGTGGAAACTGCAGCAGACTTTATATATACACAGAGAATATGAAACAATACCTCCTCCCACCCCACTGTCCTGCTGGTAATAGCTTATCTAAAGTGAGTGGTTTTAAACTTGGAGAGTGGTCAGTTTGGATGAGCTATTACCAGCAGGAGAGTGAGTCTGTGTGTGTATGGGGGTGGGTTTTTGGAGGGGGGTGAGGGAGTGAGAGAACCTGGATTTGTGCAGGAAATGGCCTAACTTCATTATCATGCACATTGTGTAAAGAGTTGTCACTTTGGAGGGGCTATCACCAGCAGGAGAGTGAATTTGTGTGGGGGGGTGGAGGGTGAGAAAACCTGGATTTGTGCTGGAAATGGCCTAACCTGATGCTCACTTTAGATAAGCTATTACCAGCAGGACAGTGGGGTGGGAGGAGGTATTGTTTCATATTCTCTGTGTATATATAAAGTCTGCTGCAGTTTCCACGGTATGCATCTGATGAAGTGAGCTGTAGCTCACGAAAGCTCATGCTCAAATAAATTGGTTAGTCTCTAAGGTGCCACAAGTCCTCCTTTTCTTTTTTAAAGAGCTCTCTGTCTCTCTCTCACACACAGACCCCCATCTCACCCCACAGGCCCACACTGCCCCAAGCACTGACCCTGCACACAGACCTCTCCCTCGCACGCATCCCGCCACACACAAAGAGACCCCCCAAAAGCCCATCCCCCACGCACAGAAAACACACACACACACACGAAAACTGCTTCCCCCCCCCCGCCACTTTGGTTCCTTCCACCCTGCCCCATGACCTCATTCCTCTTCCCCCGGGTGGCCTGCGCCATTCCCCCCCGGGGGGGAATGCAGAACAGGGGCTTTTTGTGCACAGCGAAAAGCCCCCCTCCCCCAACCCTCGCCCCATGGACAACAACGCGCCCGGCTGCGGGGCGGCCCCGGAGGGGGGGGGAAGATCCCGCAGCCGCAGCCCCGCGCTGGGGCCGCGCCATCCTCCCCCTGCTGCCGGGGAGTTGGTTCAGGCCGGCGGCAGGGGGTGGGGGAGGGGAGAGTATATGAGGCGCCGGGTGGGGGCGGGACGCTCAGTCCAGCGGCGGCGGCAGCAGCAGCAGCAGCGCGTGGAGGGGACTCGGGGCGGCGGCAGCAGCGGCAGCGATGGCGTCCAACGGTGAGGCGCGGAAGGCTGCGGGGAGCGGGGCGGCGGGTTACAGGAACCATCGGGGCCGCGGGCTGGGCAAGGGCCGCGCCAGACCCCCCCGCCCCACGTGCACCTTGGGGGGCTCGGGGCGGGAGCCACCCCCCTGTGCGGCGGCCGCCGGGGGGAAAAAGGGGCTGAGGGTGCAGCGCAGTCGCCCCCCCGGGGGGGGTAAGTTACCCCGCGGTAACAGCTCCCGGGCGGGGCGAACCCCGCGTGTCCGTCCGTCCGTCCGTCCCCTGCAGAGGGGCTGGGCAAGGGGCGTGGGTCGCTCTCGCCATCAGAGCAACCCCCCCCCAACCGATGCTGGCGGGATGGGAGGCCCAGTGCATTATGGGAAAGGGGTGGGTCCACAGCTCCTCTCCTTGTGGCTGCCGTTTCGTACCTTCTCCGTCCTCGACGCTTTAGGGGCTCGGCCAGCGCCGCCGGCCCCCCCCCTCCGTTTTTTTTAAACTGCGCCACCAAAGCCCTTGGCCGCCATTTTGTGCGGGGGGGGGTAACCGCTTCCCTTCTGCGCGCGCGAGGCAACGGCGCCTGCGCGCCGGAGGCGGGAGGAGGCGCGCGCGTCGGGTGGCCGGTCAGGGCGCGCGTGGTGGCGGAGAAGAGGAAGGGCGTCGCGCGGAGTAACGCATGCTCGGTTGTGACGATCAGGTGTCTGCGCGCGTCTCTAGGAAAGTGAGGGTGCGCATGCGCGGCAGAGGGGGCGGGTGTCGCCCTGGGCACGCATGCTCGAGTTGGCGCATGCGTGCTCCCTCTTTTTTTGCCGCAGTCTTTCATCCGGGGACTTTCTCGCTCCGCCTCTCTTGATCGCGTTTGGCGCGCGGCGCGGGTTCATTGGACCTTAACTGCCCAATCAACCGTCTCTTCCCCCCCCCTTTGCCTTAAAGGGGCCGCCCAGCGCAGTGTGTGAGCCCCAACTAACCCCCAGTGTCCCGTCTCCCCCGGGGTAAATGCTCCCTGATAGCTCCCCTGCGGGGTAAAGGCCCCCCCTTGCCACCCACAGCTGGCTGGGGTGTAAATACACCACCCCTGACATTTCTGCCTCAGTGCTGTGCTACCCACATCAGGGTGAATCCTGGTGATCCATTCCCACTGCACTTGGGGGGAGGGCATGGGGGGGTTGGGTCGGGGCAGTTGGGGGCAGTCCTGCACACACGCAAGGACTGGGGGCTGTAGCAGCCCCCCCTTTCCCCATCCATGTCAATCCCCCACTCCCCCCCAATGTGTCCTCACAGGAGCTGGGTGTTGGTTTGGGATCAGGGCTTTGGTGTCTAATTTGTTCCTTTTCCTCTTGCAGATTACAGCCAGCCGGCCACCCAAAGGTAAACGTCCCCGCTTTTCTGTTTAAAGTGGGGCAGCATAGATTGGTGTTAGTATCTGGTGCGAAGGACGGGAGAGTTAGATACCCCTGCCGAGCTGTCAGTCTGGGCTCTGCAAAAGGGGGGCAGTGCTGGCTCATATCACTGGAACACTGGGAGGATTCATCCCAGGAATCTTTTCCCTTCATCCCGCTTTCATTGGTGTCTTACATCAGTGGTACCATCAAGCCCTGGATCAGAGCCATGGGCCTGCATAGCCCAATAACCCAACCCCTCCCTTATGCCCCGGATTAGACCCAGGGGCCTATCTAGCCTGGTATCCATTCTTGTTCCCTGTGGCCTGGATCGGATCAGTACACCTATCTACCCCAGTTCTTGTTTTTCAACAGTGGCCGGCATTAGCTGGTTTAGAGAAGTCCCCCCAATAACGCCCCACTACAGCGGAGTTAAGCAATAACCTGACCATAAAGGGAGCTTCCCTAGACCCCCTTGATTTGTAAGCTCTTTGGGGCGGGGACTCTGTATCTAGCACAATATTGCAAAGGGTCATGACTGAGACTGCTAGTTGCCACATTAGGACTTGAAGCTTTTATGTCCCTTGCAGGGTACTCTTAAACTCTGGATATTTTTATTGTCCTTAGGAATGTCCAGTTCAGTCATATGCTTTAGGCCCTAACCTGTCATTTTGAATTTTGAGGGTTAATCACTTAATACTTCAAACATGGCAAAAAGCTCTTCTCTACCTGTTGCCCTGTAGGTCAATTGACAAACCCCATCAGTCCCTGCTGTTAAATTCATTGATTTGTGGCTGCTCAGGGCATTCAGGGCTCCTGACATGTTGTGATTGCTCCCAAATTGCACCACATACGGTGCCATGATGTGTCATGGCAATTTCCCTAGGTATATGGGACCTTAAACTGTTGCAGCCTTAACTATGGAGCCTTGCTCCCTCTTATCTGGAATGTTTAATCTGAAGGGTGTGTCTGATCATTCTCCCTCAGCTATGGGGCCTACCCAGCACCACCGGGACAGGGATACTCTCAGCAAACCAGCCAGCCCTACAGCCAGCAAAGCTACAGCGGTTATGGCCAGTCTGCAGACACCTCAGCATATGGACAAAACAGTTACAGTTCTTCCTATGGCCAGAGCCAAAGCTGTAAGTGCCAGAGTCTCTTGATCCAGCTGCATGGTGCATTCTGGGAGATTTTCTCAACTCAGACTAAAGTGAAGCAGGTTTTCACTGGCAGCAAGTCCAATCACTTTGAGTGCTAAGCATTATTTATCGTGTGACACAGAACCAAGTATTTGCCCTTCAGTCTGCTCTCCAGATGGCCAGTCCCATCAAGTAATCAGTTTGTTAATGCAGCTATATTGCTGGTTCAGTCCCTACCCCAGCAACTATTATAAATCCAGTATAACCTTTCTCTGGTACGTGCCTCGAGGATGTGTACGCTCTTTAGCCCCGGATATCCAGGGTAGTTACTCTGTTGCCAGCTTCCTGAACAGGTCATAGTAGCACCTTTGTAACACTTTTTACCTCTGCTGCATAGTACAAAATCTGGCTCTTCTGTATCACCGTCCATCCTGCATGGGGGAGACAGTGAGTCTCTGCATCACCTGATGTATGTACAGGTTAGGAATTGCCTAAAATTTGCTGCACTACTTGGCTTCCTCCCCTAAGCTGTGAATTGTGCATCTGTTAACCAGCTGCTGTATCACATCCCCAGAGGTACCTGCATTTCAGGGCTGATGGAGGGATTGCCCATACATAGCGGTTTAGGGTGTTAATGCTTATTTCTTACCTAGTGCTTTAGAACAGTAAATCTTGTGTCATTGTCCCGGTCTTACAAATGGGGAAACTGAGGCACAGGGCAGCAAAGAGGCTGCCCAAGGGCACCCAGCAGGCTGGTGACAGAGCTGGGAATAGAACTTCTCTCCTCAGTCATGATCCAGTACTTGATGCACTAAGTAACACTGCCTTCCCAAAGCAGCTGTGGGGACATGAAGTGTTGATATGTTGGTGCCTCTCAGTTGTTTCAGTGCAGCTCAGGTATAAAAGGGACCCAGCTTCACCATGTTTTAAGGAGCTCTTAACTTTTTTACTAGCTGGCTACAGCACTCAGTCAACACCTCCAGCTTACGGAACAACAGGATATGGCAGCAGCCAGACCTCTCAGACATCTTATGGGCAACCCTCATCCTATCCTAGCTACTCCCAGCCACCGGCAGCCAGCTCAACAACGGGAAGGTACGGCTAAAGAGTCTTAGTCTTCCCATAGATCTCCCTACATGTGTCCCTTCTCCCCTTTCTAGCACCCTGTGTCTGGATCTTAAAGCACTTTGCAGACGCTTCTATATTTAACATCACAACACCTACTGTGAAGTTTTAATCTCATTTTACAGATTGTGGGGGAGGGGACTTGCGCAGAGTCACAGTCAGTGGCAGAACTGTGTGTAGAACCCAGGAGTCTCAGCTCCCCCTTCCCCCTGCTCTAGCCCACTAGACCCCACCCCCCTGCTGTAACCTATTAGACTCCCCTCCCAGAGCTGCAGAGAGAACCCAAGAGTCAGTCTGGTGCTCTATCTGTTGGACCTAGCTATCTCCCTGATCAAGCCAAATACCTGGTGGGTTGAAAAGAGGCTTGATGTGTACGTAAAGGGCAGTGATCTTTTCTAATCCGTAGTTATGGAAGCAGCTCCCAAAGCACAAGCTATGGCCAGCCCCCAAGTGGAGGCTACAGCCAGCAATCCAGCTACAGCAGCCAACCGCAGAGCTCCTATGGGCAGCAGCCTTCTTACAACCCTCCACAAAGCTACGGTCAGCAGAGCCAGTACAGCAGCAGTAGCAGCAGCGGAGGAGGCGGTGGCGGGGGCAGCAGTGGATGTGAGTTGATCCTAATTGTGCTCTGTGTGTCAGGGTTGAAAGCTGGGGAAACTTGGTGTAAGGGGAATCCAAATTTGTGCAGCCTGATAGTGAGCAGTAGTCACTACAGTCCTCAAAGGAGGATTACACGTGTCTGTCTTAAAGCTGATACGTTACCCTTTTTTTAAGGGTTATTCATGCAGGCATCTTACTTTTAACCCCATGAGTTTATTTCCTCTCCTCCCCAGCCTGCAGGCTTGGATATTGAGAGACTGTTGCAAGGTTATGCAGCAAGTTGGTGGCAGCTCTGGAAATGCAACCTAGGAATATGAACTCTCAATGCTGCTCTAACCCCTTAGACCCTACTTCCCTTCCAGAGCTGTGGATAAACCCAGGAGTCCTGATTCCAGTGCCCCTGCTCTGACCACTGAAATTGTCCTCCTTGTGTAACTTTGAGCACATGTTCTTCTTCTCCCCAGCCAGCAGCTATGGCCAGGACCAGTCATCCATGAGTGGTGGTGGTGGTGGTGGCAGTGGCGGCTACGGTAGCCAGGATCAGAGCAGCTACGGAGGTGGCCAGCAAGACCGTGGTGGCAGGGGCAGAGGAGGATATGGCCGGGGTGGCTTTGACCGTGGTGGAAGAGGCAGCCGTGGCGGTCGTGGAGGCATGGGGTAGGTGTCTAGACGCTTGTGGTGGGAGAGGGAGTGGGTTGAAATGTTACTGTCTCTAGCACTGTCTGAAATTAACATGTTGGGGAGGGTGTGTTGCCTTATGTAGAAGTTCTTCCTGGATGCATGGGTGGAATGCCATGTCCTCATACTGCATGTGTTAAGGGAGTTGCAATGTTTTATGGGGGGTGGAGATTGAATGGCTATAAAAGCTTTTCTTGTATGTATGGGGCAGAGTCCCACTACTGTCTACCTTAAGAACCAGTGTAGGTTCATATTTACAGTAGACAATTTATGCATGGGGGTAAAATACCCCACTGGTGGTTACTATCAGAGTTGTGTGTCTGACATCAAACGTGTGTCTTAACATATGAAATGCACAATGAAAGTTCAGCAAGCACTTGGAATTCACATGCTACTCTGTCTAGGTATATACTGAAGGTTTATAAATATTGCTATTCAAAGGGCGTATAAATCTCTCTACATCAAGGGTTTATTTGCAATTTATCTGGTGCTATAATCTGTTCACCAAAGCACCTGGGTCATCTTGGTAAGAAACAAGGGATGTAAGTCTCCTCAGTCAGAGGAGAAGTTGTGTCTTCTTCCCAACCTGGTTGCTTACAACCTGTGTTGCAAACTTGGTTAACTCTGTGGTCCATCCACACACTGGAGATATTCCATGGGTTAAAGGATGTATTTGGGCACCCAATTAGCAGCTTCAGCAGCTGTGATCACATTTATATATGACTTGCTTTTGGTTTATCTCACTATATACACACAGAAAAGCAGTGTCTTAAACTGCCCTGGTGTAACAATCCTCCCTCAGCAGAGGGTTGCTCAGTGGTCTATTAAAAAGAAACGACAGGTTGAGAAACAGTTGTTAAATAATACTGATTGTGAACTCTGTTGATCTGGAGTTTAAATTGTGTTTTTTAGAAAGGTGAGTATTAGGTTGGGGGGGAAATCAAAGTATTGATGTTACTTGTTATCTGCTGTTAACACTACATGTTATCTGTTAACAAACTCTGCGTTTTATGTGCTACAGGTATGAAAGTCAATGAACTTTATCAATTCTCCACCTTCCACATGTTAGCTAAGGGTGAGGAAGGGAGAGAGCTTATGTTAGGTCCAGGCTTAGTGGTCAATCAGTTTATTATGCTATGCTAGGGAACTTGGGTTAGCTTTTTTTATATGCTTTCAAAGCAAATATTCTACGTATCAATGTTTAGGTGGTATCAACACCAGGGCGGGGGGAATACACTGTACAAATAAGTTGTAACATGCGGTTCGTGGATTCGTACGCACGCTAGGACTGCATCGAGGAGTCAGCATTGTCTCAAGTGTACATCACGACGGCTGAAGTAATAGGAGAAGGTTGGAAGCCAAAGTTGCACTTGTGTTAGATTTGTCCATTCCAATTTTACAAGACAAAAAGGGTGTATTTAAATAAATAAATAAATAAAAAAGCCTAAATATGCTGAGGGACAGAACAAGGTTGAAAGGAGCATTCTTTAGGCTTTCAGGAAGAACTGGAAAAAACAAGTGTTGGTCAGGATTTTAAGATCTGGTAGTTTTAGTGAACCTTTTAGCCATGGAAAAAGCTTCATTATCTTCTAACTTATCTCCTCAGCGGTGGTGAGCGTGGTGGCTTCAATAAGTTTGGTGGTAAGTCCAAAGAGTTCAAAACTTGAACCAAAAAAAGTATATATATATTTTCCAGAGACTTGTCTTTCATATGCAGAACCTTTATGCGTTAGGAAAAGCCACCATTTATCAGATATAACCTATGGGAGCACCCTCTGCAGCCCTCTATACCAAATGAGTTCTTGAGATACATATGGTGTCACTTATTTCTACATCCACTGGGCTTCTGCTTTGACCAAAGTTCTTGGTGCCAATACATCTTGGTTGAATGTTTTGCAACAAGACACACACAAAAAAGTGTGCTTTGGGGAATGAAAACAAAAGTGCTACTTCCTAGAAGTGTCTGGTCTGTGTGTGGTTCCTTTTTTAAAAAACAAAACACACAAGAAGCTTTAAGTGCTGGTGATTTTTTGGAGTTAAAATGTGGTGATGGAATTGCATGCAATCCTGAGGATAATGATGCAAAGAGTTTACGTACCTTTTTATGGTTACTGGTAAAGAAAATGGGGGACGTCCCCAAAAACTGGAATGAATTTTTGGTCTTGTGTAAACTTCCCTTTGACTACATCACATGGTTTTGTAAGCTTATACCTTAAGAAAGATGGTTTATATTTAAGCTTATATCTTAAGAAGAAAAAAGGTATTTTTGCACTCAAACATACCAAACAAAATGTATCTGAACACTTCCAGGAGAGTTCCCATGGGTTTGCTGAAAAGGGTTTGGCATGAATGATCTCTTGACCAGGTCAATTTAGTTTTAAGAGACCAGTGTTGGGCATATGCTTTTAGGTTCATTAAGATAATTATTGATCTGATCTGGGTGTGATTAAAGGTATAATGGGTGAAATGTCTAAATATAGCAAAAATACTAATATATAAATGGTTTGTATAGGTAAATAATGGTTTAAGTGAAACAAAGCTATATTTATGCAAGGTTAGTTCACTGTAAATGTGTGGCATGGGCTAAAGCCACTATATCGCTGCATAAATCTTAAAGCTGTTAAGTGTGTGGTTATATACTGTGACGCTAACCAGGGTAGCAAGTGGTATGATGCTACAACCTGATGTTACGGAAGGATGTGAATGACAAAGGTGTATAAAAACATGTGGACAAAGATCTCTTTGGGTAGCAGCTCCTTAAATTGTATACGCAAAGGTCTCAATTTAAACAGACCTCAGAACGTGATGCTAAGCAGAATTAAACATGTGTTAGGAGGGCTTTTGTAATTGACCTTCCACGTAGAGTTGGAAAGAGGCGTTTTCTGTGTGCAGTATGACATCTGAAAAAGGAGTTGTCACTGGTTTTGCAGCACTGTCTTCGAAGTACCTTAAGTTCTCTGACTTCACAGAATTTTTGCCTTTGGCTAAAGTAAATGTAGGCTCAACATTCAGAGCACATGTACCAACACTGGCCTGCTGTCTTTAATATGTTTAGTATGTGTGGGAGAGGAGTCGGTTTCCACCAACTAACTAGATCTCTCCTTATTTTCATGTGCAAAAGGGCCCCGGGACCAAGGACCGCGCCATGATCCTGGTAGGTGACTGTTCCCAAATAAGTGTGGGTTCACAGTATCAATTACCTCTTGTGTTGTGGGAGTATTTTGTGTTAAATTAGATCAACTTCAGATCATCTCCCTAAGACATAAGCATCATACCCATTTCACAAAAAGAAAAGCTAATTTAGAGCAGCTTAAACTGAAAGTATGCATGAAATTCTCGTGTAGCCGGAGTACCTACTAAGGTGTGGTCTTGTTAAAGAAGCTGTTACACAGCTATTGCTGTAGCATCTACAGCGGGATAATTTTTTCTCAATCTTTGATCCTTGGGTATGAAACTGAGTGACACTCGCTTACTTTGCAGCTTCTGAACAGGATAACTCTGACAACAACACCATTTTCGTCCAGGGACTCGGTGAAAATGTCACCATCGAGTCGGTCGCTGACTACTTCAAGCAAATAGGAATCATTAAGGTACCAGCACAGGGAACTCAATAGTCTGGGTTAGCAAGAACAGCATGGCAAAACAGCACTTCTCTTGTCCCTCTGCGTCTTGCCCTTAACGTACAATCCAAGCACTCTTACTGTGGAGGGAGTTTGGTCTACTAGCTGAGAATAAGAGTCAGGACTCCTGTATTTCTGGTTCAGGGAAGGGGGATATTGTGGGATAGGGCAGGTGAGATGAGGGCTCAGCACTCCTGCATTAGACTCCCAGTTTTATCACTATAGAACTGGGATATATGCTTCTAATGAGCAAGGTTTAGTTTGTTAAAAAGCTTTGAACGATGGAAGGTACTCAATAAGCAGTATACAGATATTACTAGTACCCTAGACTTGTGCTGTGCCAGTGTGGATCTGACTGATAAAAAGGCAGTCCCTGCTGTGACCATCTTGCAATCCTTGTGACTAAGGCTATGTTTGTCATGGAAATCAGGAATCCGTGACTTCCAGAGACCTCCCTATTCCATTCTCTACTGCAGCCCCAGGGGCCGAGGGACTGGAGCTGGCAGCCAGCAGGGCCTTAGGAGGGTTCCAGCAACAGCCTCATGTGGCTCCCTACAAGGTCCAGCAACAGGTCACAGCCTCCTGAGGGGACCCTCCTCAGGGTTCTAGCGAGGGCAACGGCCTCATGTGGAGGGAGGGGAACAGGGATACCTAGGGCGAGCGGGTGTCCTGTTTTCTCTTTGGAAATTGTTTATTGCTTGTGACCTATCCATGATTTTTTTACTAAAAATAACCATGACACAATTTTAGCCTTACTCATGACTTATTGTTGATGGTTTTCAGAGATCCTTTATATGCCAATTTCTCAAATAGTCCCTAGTCTAAAGCAATAGAATATTTCCTTCCATTTTTCAGTCTGCCCAATAAGGGAGGTGAACAGGGTGGCCTTCAGCTGTAGGTTACTCCAGAAGCTAAGATCATGAGATGTACCCCTTGTTTGTGTTTCAGACAAACAAGAAAACTGGGCAGCCCATGATTAACCTGTACACAGACCGTGAGACCGGGAAGCTAAAGGGGGAAGCCACAGTGTCTTTTGATGATCCCCCATCTGCCAAGGCAGCTATCGATTGGTTTGATGGTAAGTTGCTTCCATCCAGCTGGGCCAAGGAGCTCCTGAAGAAGCAGCATAAATGGTGGAGCTGGGAGCCAGGACTCCTGGGTTCTGTCCCTGGTTCTGGGATGGGAGTGAGATCTACGCTACTGGATTAGAACAGGGAAGGAGGAGTTCTAATTTTAGTAGTGATCTGTTGCTCAGTCACTTCCCTTCTGAACCTTAGATTTTTCTCTTTGTGAAATGGGGATGATACTTATGTCTTGCATAATACTTGGCTACTGTAGCATCCGATGCTGCAGTCATTTGAGTCAAGGGCAGGGCTTCAGTTAACTTCAGCATGAGTAGGATTCATTCTTCATGCCATGTCTTAAGGCTTGTCTACATTTGGAAATTAATTCAAATTTAAAAGTGGGAAGTGAATTTTAAATGCAGTAGTGGTTCTGGAATAGCTCCATGTGTGGAAAAGCCCTTGGCTGTAGTGCCCTGCTTTGATTCAGAGACAGAGGGGTTAAAGCGCTGCTGGTCAGGAATCCTGCTGGTTTGTTTCTCTAGTGGGAAAACAAGTTGCCTTGAAATGAGGTTTTGGTTTTTTTTTTCTGTGGGAAAATTTCAGTTCTGCTGGAATTTTGTTTTCCATTAGGGAAAATCCATTTTTAGTTGGGAGGACATTCACCTGCATCAATATGGCAATCACAGTCCTGGGAGTTGCAGTTCAGGTCCTCCTCAGCCCATTCTTGGCTTCCAAAGCTAGGCTTCCTGGCTGGACGACATCTCCCACAATGCACTGTGGTCTCAAACTAACAAAACACAGCCACGGAGTTGTGCATTGGAGATGTATCTTTAGCAATTCTAAGGCCAGAAGAGGGACCACTGTGATCTAGTCTGATCTCGTGTGACACCAGGCTAGAGAGCTTCCCCCAAAATAATTCCTGGAGCATGTAGGAAAAACATCCAATTTTGATTTTAAAATGGTCAGTTATGGAAAATCCACCGCAACTCTGGGTAAAGTGTTCCAACAGTTAATTACTCACTGTTAAATGTACACCTTATTTCCACAAGGCATCTGAACTGCAGCTCCCTAAAGAGTACCTGCTGGGACAGATAGTCAAGCCAAGCAGAAACTCCATATTTCTATCTAGCAACATCAAACTGGTTATTTGAATCAGAACTTCCCAATTTTAAAAAATTGATTCTAAGTTTTCATCCCAACATGGGACAAATCAAATCCAAATTTCCATCCCAGGATAGGAATTACGTAAAAAAAAAAAAAAAAAAAAAAATTCAACCAGCTGTGGGTTAAAGTGGGGTGGGAACATTCCTTTTAGACCATCACAAAGCCAATCGTAAAGCTCTGTATGAGGTGAAATTGACATGTCTGGTTTCTTTCCTCCAATTAGGAAAGGAATTTTCTGGCAACCCCATCAAAGTCTCCTTCGCTACCCGGAGGGCGGACTTCAACCGTGGCGGTGGAAATGGACGGGGTGGCAGAGGCCGTGGAGGTATTTAGAAATGTGTTTGCTCCTGATGGGGATGGGTGCTCCACCCCAACAGGAGAGTGATCTGTTCTTCAGGATCTGGATACTACCAACCAAGTCTAGCAGCCATTATAGAGACTGAGCTAAGGCCTAGCCATATAGACTTGTGTTAAAAGTCAGCCCTGTTAAGAGCCCCCCTCCCTATCACATGAGCTTGTCTGTGGGTTATAGGTACACAATACACTTATGGGTCAGCCATGATTTTTGTATCCACTTTTCATCTGTGGCATAATCTTATCTGTGTCAGTGCACGCTGGGAAAATCTGCCTCAGCATGTGAGTGACCAGATGTAACAAAACATTTGTGGCAGTGCATTCTGGGATACCCACTGTCCAGCCAGCTCTGCAGCAAGAGAAGCACAGTTAAGGGGTGTGGCTGAGAGTGAAATAAGTCGTGATCTGGTTATAGGAAGTTAACCAGAGGCTGCTAGCAAGAGACAACTGCTGAATCCAACTCTCAGGTGCTGTTGTGGTTGAGCTTGGGGAGTGGCCTGCACAAAGGATCAGCGCTCTGCGGGTTGTGGATGCAGATAAACATGTCCCTTTCAGTGAGGCGGACCCCTTTGATACCTCTCTCCTTCCCCCTCCTTACGTAGGGCCCATGGGTCGTGGTGGATTTGGTGGCGGAGGTGGAGGAGGCAGTGGCAACAGTGGCTCCAGTGGAGGTAACAGAGGTGGCTTCCCCAGTGGAGGCGGTGGCCAGCAGCGCGCAGGGGACTGGAAGTGCCCTAACCCGTAAGTAGAGGCTCTGGCAAGTGGGGGAACCAAGGGTTAAAACTCTTGGGTTTACCTGACACTAATGCCTCTCCTCAAATACTGCATCTTCCAGGACCTGTGAGAACATGAATTTCTCATGGCGTAATGAGTGCAACCAGTGCAAGGCACCAAAGCCCGATGGGCCCGGAGGACCACACATGGGTAACTTACACCATTCTTTCTCCTGCCCACCAGCAGGGGGCAGGCCTCCATGGGTGGGTGCGATTGTGTATGCTCCGAATGATATTGCCTCGGCGGTATTCTTGGCACCAGTCTCACTCCTGTGCATGTTTTTCCCTCTGCAGGAGGAGGATTTGGGGAAGAGCGCCGCGGAGGCAGAGGTGGTTATGACCGTGGCGGCTTCCGAGGAGGCCGAGGTGGTGATCGGGGTGGCTTCCGAGGAGGCAGAGGCGGAGATCGGGGCGGTGGATTTGGGCCAGGAAAGATGGATAACAGGTAAGCAGATTGGCACAGAAAGGGCATGATGTGATCATCTGTCATGGGTTTTACTCCTGGTTCTGTACAGCTGCAAGTGTGACTCATGGTCTGCAAAAACCTGCCTACTGGTGACCATCTCAACCCAGTCAGCTAATCCAAAAGACAGTTAGGGGGCGTGGCTTGATCAGTCTACAGGCACACAATTCTGTGGTTGGCAACTGAAGCCAGACAAGTTCAGACCCGGGGTTATTTGTTTAAATCGTGAAAGTAACTAACCATTGGCTCAACTTACAAGGGTGGTTCTGATGGATTCTCTGTCACTTGGGTCTTTAAATCAAGCCTGGTGCCTCTCAAATGTCATCTGTAGCTCTGCCACACATCATGGGCTGGATGCCAGCATCGCTGGGTGAGATTCCGGCCTGTGTTGTACTGGATGGTCAGACGAGAGGATCATAATGCCCTATTCATCTATGTTAAGGTCAGAAGGGATCAAGTCACTTCTCCTCTTGTAAAATGTGGATAATGCCACAACATCTAAAACAGTTATTGACTTGTTTCTGTTTATAAGCATCACTAAGCTTCACCCACAAGCAGCTGAAAATACTTCCTTTATTCTGGCCCACGCCAGTCAGTCCTAATCCTTCCCCTTTCTCTCCACAGGGGTGACCACAGACAAGACCGCCGTGAGAGACCCTATTAAGACTGTACAAATTCCCAGACTATGTGACTTACTTTTTTATTTTGTATGTCAGACTTTGTGCTGCAGACTGTAAAGCTCGTTCCATTTGTGTAAAACTTTGTATTGCCCTCTCAATTTTACCTTTTTTTTTCTTCCCCCTGTATCTGGAAGAATCCCCTACATTAAAAAAAAAACCCATTGTTTTAGTTGCCGTGTGTAGCTTTCTTGGGGCCAGGGCTTCAATAAAGGCAACTTCAGTTTATACCAGAAAGCTGGGGTCACTGTACTGGAATGCCCCAATGCTAGCCATGGGTGTTTAATATACATAAATACATTATGCTATGAACAGTATTAACATGTAATTGAGCAGACGTATGCAGAGAGAGGCATCATGAGCTGTGGTTTCAATGCCAAATTCTTGATTTACCCTTGTGCATTAACATTTGAGTTCTCATCTTTACCTGAAGCACCATCCTCCAGTGTAGGAGTGTTCAGCTTAGTAGGGACATTGTCAATGTGTGAGCCCTCTGATCAGTGTCTACATGGAAAGTTTGCTTGCTGAGGTTTTTGGGGGGGCGCAGGGAATGGATGGTGAACAACTTGTTTCTGGGTTTTTGTGCTACCCCATGGAAAGTGTGGTAGCTGCAGAATTAGAAAGCTATATTCTCTAAAGATCTGATACAAATAAGATGTGTATATACATCATGCAAACTACAGGGATATCCATCGACACACAACCTTGAATGTGTTAGACACAGATATGTAAAAGTGTCACCTCATGCACCAAATGTCTGTTTTGTTCATGCATAATTAGTAGAACTATTAAATTCCAATAGATACTCAAATTATGTACACATCTATGCAATCCTATTGCAGACTAGAGAGTTGCACAGGTGAAACTGACCAAAGTTGTTAGTTTGCAAAATGTTATTCCTTGGCCAAAGGTACAAGAGAATTTTTTTTTCCTTATTAGGGTGAATTTGGAGCAATAGTCTATGGTGATGAGCCACACAACTAGGTGAACAAAAAGCATCCCTGTTTTTCTAGAATCGGAGTTTGTAAGCTAAACCCACCCAAGCAAGGATGTGACCAGCAGTAGTTAAAGCTTATCCAGGGTGTTGCTCATACAATCAGACAGCATTGTTGTCCACCTGCACAAAAATGGGAGCATGGGTAAAAAGGTGGACACACATCTGTGTCTGGGACTGGTAAACTTTTCCCAGGGGAAGTGCTGTTGTAGAAAACTTCAAGGGAGCAAATTGTCTAGGTCAATATTTCTTATGGTTGGAGCTGCAGTGTGTATGAATGTAATAAACTTTAACTTAAACATGCTGAATAAAAAACAACCACAGGTTATAAATGTGTATCACTGTTCATATGTTTCTTGATTTCAGTTAGGAGCTGCATGGCTTTTTAAGCAAGGCAATAGTTCCTTGTGCTCAGCTGTAAGAAACCGCAAAATGAAACGTGTCGGATGTAGGGAGATGTTGCATGATTTTAAAAATCACAGCTCTGGGCTGTGAAATAACTGCAAAGGGATGGTGTAAAGGAAGAGCTTTACTTCATGAACATGTAAAAATTTCAACAAACTTTAGGGGTCTAGTCCTAAAGTAAGGAGACCATGAAACTTGAGGCAGGAGGTCTCTTTCCAAACTTCATTATACTAACATCCGCCTGTATGGAACCACTGCAGCTGTTCTCACAAGAACAGGATGGATTGTTTTGGGAGTCTGGTCCTATTGCAAAAGCTTTACATAGCCCAGTCGGTGCTGCTGGGCAGGAATGTCGTTCCAGGATGAAAGCATCATCTGGTTTGCAGTGGAATCCAACTTGAAAAATATTTGCAGGTGCAATCTGAGTTGAAGTGTAGGCCAGAGTCCCAGGTAGCAACAGTTCAGAACCAGCTGCTACAGACTTCCGATTGCAGTCTCCCCACTCGCGTAAAAGTCATTGCGGAACGGAGTTGCTCTTGTTGAAATTAGAGTGCGTGTGAGCTGAGAGTATTGCAATACACCAGTTGTGGCTGTGTTACTGGCCCTAAACCACTTGTGATAGAGGATCGACAGGGGTCTCTTTCTAGACTGATGCCATGGTGTGATTGATGGGGGGGGAGCTCAGCAGTAGTGGCTAGATGCGTCTGTGATGGGGAATGCATATAAGGTTCTACGTAGACCATTTACTGTCATATGAACAACTTCTCTTTTTGGAGGGGGATGTTTGCCTCTAACCTTTTGAACCCCAAATAATTTTTAGGTGACAAATCTGTGGAAGTGTCCTGATCGAGGTTTATAAATTTGTTTCAAAAATCCAACTATGTGTAAACAGTAATAATTCATCAAGACCAGCTGGCCTTCATCCAAGAGTTTTGAAGGCACTCAAATATGGAATTGCAGCACTGCTAACTGGGGTATGTAACACGCTACCAGCAAACTGGAGGATAGCCAATATAATGTTTTTGTTTGAGTGCTTGCACATGTCCATTCCACTGTGTGCCCCAGGCTCAGTTGCTGGAAATGTCCCTCGGTGGTACTAGTGGGGTTGGGAGAGGCTCCCCTGGGTGCTGTGTGAGCAGAGCACCATTATAAAGAGCCCAGCTGGTGCCACGGCTCCTCAGTTCCTTCTTACTGCCCCCGACTACCAAACTTATGGCAGTGACTGCTCTCCTTGCTCGGCCAAGCTGGTCTTCGTTTTTCATTTCTTCATATTGTGTATAGTTTAGTTGGCGCTTCTCCATCAACGGAGTTCTGTCCGCTGCCTTTGCTGAGGCATGCCTCAGTCACAGGGCTTCAAGGCCCTGTGTCTCCTGTAACAAGGCTTTGTCTTCGGGCAACCTGCACTGGAGTTGCCTAAACTGCTTGGGTAAGGCTCACATGGACAATCCCTGTCAGATCGGCCATGAGTTGAAACCTACAAAGGACAGGGAGGCCAGGTTAAAGTGCCTATTGACGGAGGTAGCGCTCAGACCTTCTTTGAGGTGAGATGGTCAGACTTGGCACCAAATGCCTCACCGTCAGGGCAGAGCACTCCTCCCGCTGTATGGGAGTCCTGGCATTGTGTGCCATGGCTGATGCTGAGAAAGATGCTAATGGCCAGGGAGGGACGCTCTCCAACTTTGAAGAAGGTTAGACATGGGGAGTAGAGCTGAGTGCAACCACTATTGGCCACTCTTCTGCTTCAGCATTGCAGGCTGGCACACCTTGACTACAGCCCATTCTCAGGCACTGTTGAGTCTGGTCCCAAATGAGCCATCTGCCCTGGAGGGACAGCAGGGCACCAGGGCCGTCCACTCCAGAGATGTTTCCTGCAGCCAGAGACCTGGCACTTCTTGTGGCACCGTTGCTGGCAGTACAAGTCAGCGGTGCCGGTGAACAGGAGGGAACATATCCCCAGTTGCCATCCAGTTCTGGCCCCCCGCTACCATCTAGAGGGAAACCATCCTTGCTGGACCTGGTGTGGTGCAAGCCTCCCGGCACCGCTCTCTGGCACTGGTAGGAACCACACCCCCATGTTCCCTGGAGAAGAGCTCATCTGATTCAGAGGATGGGTCATACTTCTCTTGTTCAAGGAGTCACCCTCGTTATCCCTCTGGTCATCCTTACCCCGCCATGTGCCCCGAGTGCTGGGCCTAGCAGTCAATGGCCTATGCTAATGCAATGGCCCTTTTGGAACCCATGGGGGTTTCCCCTGACACCAAGGCCCCATTTGAGATGCTTTTACTCAGTGGCCCCTGAGGGAAGGGCACCTCTGTCCCACGGGGCAGTGCCCGACCCGGCCTCTGGAACAGAGCCCAGTTCTGAGCTTCAGGACCCGCATCTGTGGAATCCCATTGGTGCAGAATGAGAGGAGGGTGGTGCAGGCCACCTCCTCCTCCCTGGCCAAGGCAGTGACCGGGCCGGACATGTCGCTTCAACACAATGATAAGGTCCAACAGGAGCTACTGAAGACGGTGACCTCAAACTTAGGCTTGCAGTCAAAGAGGTAGTGAAAGAATCCTCTCACGGCCTGGTCAACATCCTGGCCGCAGTGGGCCCATCTAAAATGGCTCTATCTCTCAATGAGGCCATTATGGATGCTGTGAAAGCCCTGTGGCAAACTTCCCCCTCCCTTCCCCCCCACATCAAAAAGAGCCAAGAGGAAGCACCTGGTGCCTGCCCAAGATTATGAGTTCCTATACTCTCAGCCCACCCCACCCTCCCGGTCCCTGGTGGTCTCTGCGGCCAATGAAAGGGAGGGGCAGGGCCTATGAGTAGCGACTCCCATAGCAAAAGACCCCAAGAAACTGGGCCTTTTCAGTAGAAAGGTTTATTCGACTGGAGGACTACAGCTCAGGCTCACCAACCGGCAGGGGTTGCTGGGCAGATATGACTTCAACATGTGGGACTCCATGTGGAAGTTCAGAGATTGGCTTCCCCAAGAGTCCAGGCAGGTGTTCTCCTCACTGGTGGAGGAGGGGAAGGCCACAGCCAGGACCTCCTTGCAGGCAGCCCTGGATGTAGCGGACTCGGCTGCCAGGTCCATGGCCTCCTCAGGGGCCGTACATAGGAGATCACAGGTGCAGCCTCCTACTGCTGCAAGTGCCCATTACGCAGACAAAGCGACACCACCTCCCCGACTGGCATAGAGCCACGGTCGATGTAGTTTGACACATTGCTAGTGTAGATACTGCATAAGTTATGTTGACTCAAACTGTCCTCCAGTAGCTCTCCCACAAGGCCCCACGCTGACCGCTCTGGTCACCACTGTGAACTCCACTGGCTGAAAGCCCCTCCTTCCCCTTTAAAGCCCTGGGAAGTTTTAAAATTCCTTTTCCAGGTTACCTGGCTTGGCGAGCACACCTAGCAGCTCTCTGTTGTTTAGTGCAACCGCCCAGCTGACCATGTCTGGAGCCCGTGTAGCCAGCGTGGTCCTGCCCAGAGCAGACAGGAGGTATTGGATCTCCCAGGCCTGTGGGGAGAAGTGGCTACGCAGGCCCAGCTCCAAACCAGCTGTAGAAATGTTGACATCTGTGAGCAGATTGCTCAGGAGATGCAGGAGAAGGGGTACGACAGGGACCAGCAGCAGTGCTGGATGAAGCCAAGGAACTGTGGCAGGCAGACCAGAAGGCCGGGGAAGCCATTGAGTGATCTGGTGCCGAGCTGCTGACCTGCCACTTTCCCGAAGAGCTGCACGCCATCCTCGGTAGAGACCCCACCACTGCCCCTAACAGCACGGCAGATACCTCTGCAGAACCGAGTCACAAGCCCCTGCCGTGAACCGCGAGGAGGAGGTGGTGGACAAGAAATGGAGTATGGGGGATGGGCAACTGGGGATCCAGCTGTGCAATCCAGCCAGTGGAGCACAGGCGAGCCTCACGCAGGGAACGGAACTTGGGGTAAGTGTGTAGATTAATTTTCCATTATTGGGATGCCCCTTCCCCCGGTAAAGGAACAGGACACAATCTTTTGACTTTTCATTAATTTTGCTTGTGCTAGACAAGGTTGTGGTCCAGGGCTGCTGTCTGCTTTTCCTTCCTCTCCAGAGTTAGGCGTGAGGGCGTGCGGAGCAGTTTGCTTACGTACACAGGGATGACCCTGGAACCGTCCTGAGAGATCGCACTGGATCTTCCATGGAGGTACTCTGCAACCCTCGGCCCCCCGTTTCTGCGGAAGGCTGCCTTATTTCTTCCTCCACGGTAGGAGACTTTCCAGCGCCAGGCCGCAATAACTTCAGCAGGCACCATTGCACCACACGGACTAGCAGCATACAGGCCTGGGCAGAATCAGCTGTACGCTCTCTGCCTCTGTTACCCTCAGGAGCGAGAGATCAGCACAAGTCACCGTCGCCTGTGGAAAACGGTGCCCGTGTTCGATGCCAGTGCCCTACGCTACTAGAACCATGCACATGAGCAATTCCTGCCTCATTTCCCCTGCTGCCATGGCTGGTGCAGTGACTGGCGCCATGCACAAATAATCCCACACAGGAATGAGAATGTAGTGCGGACAGGGGAACAAGGGGAGTGAGTTCAGCATCTTAAATTTCACTTTCTGTAGCGCGTGCGCTGACCGTGCTACCTGGGTGTGACGTTGCAGCCTTCTGGGTCTCCCCCTCCACGCTCGCAGATCGCCTGAGCCAGGTGAGGAGGAGAAAGAAGGGGACTCGGGGTGATGTGTTCCAGGAGATCCAGCAAACCAGTGCGGCATCAGACCATGAGCAGCCTGGAGGATGAACCGTGTGGACAGCCTGGAGAAGGAAAGAGTGGACAGGAGAAAGGCCCAGGAGTCCCAGCAGGAAAAGGAGAGGGAGATGCACCAGGACATAATAGGGCCTCTCTGGCAGCAAACACAGATGCTGCAGACTCTGGTGGACCTGCTGATTCAACAATCCTGGGCTTGCCTCCCTCTGCAGCCCACTGAGACCTCAAGATCAGGACCTCCCTATTCCTATCAGTCGACCACAGGGACTATTGAAGACAATCACGGCTTCACATACATGGGCCTGTGAAAGCCACGGTGGTTGAATGGATAGCTGAAATGGACCTGAATGTTCTTTCCCAGCATAAGTTCTGTCCTCTTGTTAAGTGTGTGGTTATATACTGTGACGCTAACCAGGGTAGAAAGTGGTATGATGCTACAACCTGATGTTACTGAAGGATGTGAATGACAAAGGTGTATAAAAATGTGTTTTATTAAGTTTTTAATGTATTTGTTTTAAAATTGCATGTTTGGTGGTGGTTGGGGTGTTTTGGGTTTTTTTGCACTAATTTTGTTAAAATAAAATTCTGTTACTTGGAACATCTTCATTAGTGCAACACATGCTACTGAGTGCTCAGCCATTCTGAAGGCGACCAATTACCTATAAGTGGATGTCACACAACTCACACGAACAAGACTGATAGTTGTAATGACAGTGTTATATCTCTGCACATACAGCAATCACCATGTGACTCCTACCAGGCCACAGAAGAGCAGGGCCAGGTAGAGCATGTTACAACAAACACCATGCTGCCCTGGCTCACTGTTTAAAATGGTTTTTCAAAGCCTCCCTGAGCAGTATAGCTCTGTATTGAGCTATTCCAATAGCCCTTGTATCTGGCTGTTCAAATTCAGCAGACGGCTGCTCCACCTCCGACCCAGTGGAAATGTTTCCCTCTTTGCTTCACGTACGTTATGTGGGACATAGCAGACAGCTATAACCACTAGGATATTTTTCTTACTGAGGTCCAATCTTGTGAGTAAACAATGCCAGCGACCCTTCAAACAACCAAAAGCATATTCAACTGTCATTCTGTACCTACTGAACCAGTAGTTGAATCATTCCTTGGTGCTGTTGACATGGTCCCTGTATGGCCAGGGAATCAAGGGGTTGGCTGTGTCCCCCAGGGTCACGATTGGCCTGTCCACGTTCTCAATGGTAATCTACTGATTGGGAATGAAAGTCCCTACCTGCCGCTTTCAGAATAATCCTGTGAGTTTAAAGATGTGAGCGTCCTGCACCTTTTCTGACCAGCCCACACTGATGTCACTGAAGCATCCCTGGGGATCCACCAAAGGAGGCGATTAATGGCCCGGCACACTTGCCCTACAACGGCCCCTGCAGTGGATTTCCTGACTCCAGATTGATTCCTGACCAGCCAGTAGCAATCCAGCACTGCAAGTTTCCACCATTCAATCGCCACACACTTCTCCTCTGTCAGTACAGGTCTCATTGTGGGGTCGCTGCTCTGGAAGGCAGCTATGCACACGGATCCAGGAATGTGGCCTTGCACACCTGAAATTTCTGCAGCCACTGCCAGTCATCCCAAGCCCACACTGTGATGCAATCCCACCACCCAGTGTTTGTTTCTCAGGCCCAGAACCAGTGCTCTAGCATCTGCAGCTGCTCTGGGAATGCCACCAACCACCTTAAATTGGTTGTCCCTATGTCCCACAGCAAACCGTCTTCCAAGGAATCGTCATGTTCCCCACTAGTTCAGTTCTTCCTGTGGCTCCGCAGATACACCAGGATCATGCACCCTGTGCTTGCAACACCCGTGAGAATAGTGCCGAGCTCCAGGTTTCTGTCAGAGTTGGTGGACAAGCACTCCTGGTGAGTACGCGCACCACCGACACCAGGAGCCAGGTGCGGGGACAGTGTGCCGACGTACCTGAGTCGACATAAGTTTGTAGTGGAGACATGGCTTAAATTTCCGAGTGCCAGAAGCTGGGACTGGACGACGGGATGGATCACCCTACATTGCCCTGTTCTGTTTATTCCCTCTGAAGCATCTGGCACTGGCCACTGTCAGAAGACAAGATACTGGGCTAGATGGATCATTGGTCTGATCCAGTGTGGCCGTTCTTATGGATGATGGTTGCAAATAGGCTGTTCCATGGAATGAGGAGGGTGCATGGAGGGATTGGAGAGGGAGGAGCTTGAGTAGTGGCAAAGGCTGAGTGAGTTGGGAGCGGGGAGCCCAGGACTGGGTAGCATGGGGGCGCTGGGATTGAGGAGCACTGGCAGATTTTGCAGGGGAAGGGGGTAGCTGAGGGCTGGGATAGTAGGTTGTTGCTTGCTAAGCCCCTGTTCCACCCCACTGTACTCCACTGGGCTGGAGATAGACCCCAGGAGTCCTGACTGACAGCCCCCTCCCACGTCAGTTTTTGACATTTACTCCTGAGCTACTATCTCTCTCTCTCCCACACACTCCCCCACCGGGGCCTTGTTTTTTCTCCCCTCCCCTTCCCTGCCGATGGGAGGCTTTGGCCTGCCAGGGTGGAGGAGCCTGGCTCCAGGTGGGCATCAATAGCTCCAGCTGCTTCTAGCCAGCCGGAGGAGCAGCTCAGGAAGTTGGGTGCACTTCATAAATGGGAGCTAGGGCAGTGGAGCAGGGGGAAACCTCACATCCCTCTGCTGAACTGCCTGGAGGGGTGTCACCCATCTCTGAGTGCCCATTGATCACTCCTTCCCCCTGCTGCCACCGTTCTTCCCTGCCTTAACCTCCCCTTATCCCTTACAGCAATGCTGACTTTTAAATAACCACCATTAGGTTTCAGAGTTAACATAATTTGTCTAAATGGGACAATTTGCCGCCTCTCACTCATGGCTTCACATTTCTGCTCAGGCTGCACTAATACATCTGGAACACTCCTCTTCACCCCTCTCCACACACACACTGCCCGCCTACCCTGTCCCTGAACCCACCTGCCTCTGAGTTGTAGTCCTGGTTGGTTTCAGGCTGTGTCAGTTGCGAGCAGAGGCCTTGGAGTTGGATTTTATTTTAGGAAGCACCACCTGGTGCCTTAGTCTCTGCCCTTACTTACAAGGAGTAAAGTGTTATTCAGCTTGAAACTTTAAAGCTCATCATTAGTTTTCAAAGTTAACAATGCTATTCAGATGAGCTGGGGTGGTTCACACCTGGTAGATAATTGGCTCAGGCTCTCTGCAGACTCAGGCAGCCATTGCTACAATGGTTACGTTTTCCATTTGGAGGGCGGGAGACATAATTTTATAACAAAGGAAAGCTGAGATTCTGGAGCACAATTCCGCAGGGCTGTGACTTACCCACGTACACAGAGGGACCTGCTTGTAGGACAAATGAAGAAGGCCAGCGACATGCTTTAAGTGACCAATATACTCAAAGGCCAGCAGGGGGCAGCATGACAGAAAAGATGGATGGGAGGGCGCTGTGTGCTTCTAGGCTGTCTCATACTCACAGGCCAGAAGCGACCATCATGATCTAGTCTGTTCTCCTGCACACTGCAGGCCACAGAACCTTACCCCCCACCCCTGCTCAGTCCCGCTCCTAAGCTCTGAAGTCCTGAGTCTCTGAAGTCCTCAAATCGTGGTTTAAAGACTTCAAATTACAAAGAATTCACCATTTGCACGAGTTTAAAACTGCAGTGGAAGGCGAAAACCCCCAGAGTCTCTGGCCATCTGACCTGGGGGGGGAATAATTTTTTTGGCTGCGTGTCTGGATGGCTAAAGGGAATGGGATGTTGAGATATGGAGGCACTGTTTTCCACTCCCTGTTCTTGTGTTATGTCTGTTTTTAACTCCTTGTCCTCAACAGGGACCTGGGGCCTTTCTCCTCTAGGGGGCACCAGCTTCAATCCAGATCCAAGGCCCCACGGGGCCTTGCCCGTCTAAGCCGCTAAATCTAAGGTGACTCCATATTTTCAACGTGCTTCTGTCTGAAATGTGCTCAGCGCCCGGTGAGCTATCCCCATGCGGCGCAGCTGTTCCCCAGATGTCTCAGCCCAGAGGCAACTGCATGTCTGGTCCTTTAAGCCACCAGCCTCGTTAACCCTTCAATTATTGGCAGGGAGGATGCTCTGCCCTGGGGTAATCACAAGCTTCCTGCTGTTGGGGAATCCACGCCCAGCAACTGACCAAGGACTCACCCGGATATAGCCTGGCTGTTTATGTAGCCACGTGATGTGGGCAGATACTAGTTAGCTGCCTGCACGTCAACCCTGGCAGCTGGGACACCAGCTCATTCCTCAGCTGTCCCCTGGTGACTAAGGGCCAAGTCACGGGAATGTGATGCAGTGCAGGTGACTGGAGGCCGGGTATGGATGGGACAGGAGGACTGGGGACCAGGTCAGAGAGCTGTCGGCTTGCCCAGCACAGCAGTTGCCCAGCCCCACAGGCAGCTGCATCTGAGTGCCTGGTGAGCCATCCCGGTGTGGTGTTGCAGGGCAGCCGTTATCCAGTTGTCCCTCCCCAGAGGCAGCTGCATCTCTACCCAGGGTGACCCATCCCTGTATGGCAGTCTTCGCTGCAACACTCTGGTAGCAAAGGGCCAGTTCCCTGTACATAGGCTGCCCCTGGGGTGGAGGCGGGAATTAATACATTGGCTTGGTGTGTGCGTCTGGGGGCTGCCACCCCCTCCTGCCGGTGATGGTGAGCAGTTACACCATGGGAGGGGGTGGATGCCATGGGTCATGGGGAGAGTGTCACTGGGGCATTGCTACCCTGCTGGGGTGGGTGTCAGTTCCCAGCAGGGCTGAGATAGGGCAGCTGCTCCTTTTGGGGTGGGTGGGGGGTGTATATCTGTCCCTGCTTCCCTCTAGTGGCTGTGCAGGGAGGAGGGTCCACTGCCCCCTACTGCACTGGCTGGGCATATTTGTGTTTATATTCACCACTGCCCCCTACCCGACTGCAATGTCCATGCCATGCCAGTGCTGTGTGTGTTCTTTCTCTTCTCTGGCTTTCCCGAAAGGGCTATTTGCTCTGAGGCCAATAAATGAATCAAGCTATAAAGATGAATTAAAAAGGAAATGATTCGAAAAGGCAGGGCCTTGCCTCCGATACCAATGATAAGAGGTAGCAGGAAGATTAGAAAATGTACTGAACTGGAAGTAGAACCCAGGAATCCTGGTTCCCAGCCTCCTCTGCTTTAATCCACTAGATCCCACTCCCCTTCTAGGGCCAGGGCTAGAACCCAGGAATCCTGTACCTCTAGCTCCCCCTGCACTACCTCACTCCCCTTCCAGAAACCCCAGCCCTGCTCCTCTAACCCACTAGATCCCACCCCCCTCCCTGAGCTGGGGATAACACCCAGGAATCCTGACTCCCAGCCCCACCCTGATCCACCCCACTAGACCTCACTCCCCTCCGAGGCCTAAGGCTGGGGACAGAACCCAGGCATCCTGACTCCACTCTGCGCTGGCCGTGCGAGTTTGTCCAGGGGTGCCCTCTTCAGTCCCCAACCCCAAATCCGTGATCAGTTTTTCCAGCCCATAAACTCCAGCCACCGAAACTCAGAGAGGTCGGGATCTGGGGCCCTGTGTGCGTGTGCCCAGCCATTGTGTGTCACCTGTCCGTGAGAAGCGCTGCAGGAACCTGTGTGCATTCATTCCCTGGCAACTATTCATACCCCCATCCCCCTTAGATAATGTCACATTCTTCACAGATCACTGCTTGATAAAAGCCACTGGAGTGCATTCCTGCCTCACTTATCAAGGGCAGCTAAACCGGCTCCAATGACGCTAACTAGTTACCTATTCACCTGTTCCAGACTTTATGCTTGGAGGCAGATAAGAACAGAGACTTCAACCTAGGGACAGCGGTCCAATAAGGCCCCAGAGTGGGGGAAGACATTAGCAGCTGGCTTTGCAGGGTGGGGAACGGGACATGGGGCCTTTCCCCTCCAGGGGGCCTTGGCTCCAATCCAGTCCTAGGCTGGTGGGACCGGCTGGCTTAGGGAGACAGGGAATGGGAGATGTGGCTTTTTCCCTCTAGGGAGAATGGGCTCTGATCCAGCCCCAGTGTGGAGGGCTTGGCTGGGCCAGAGGTAGGATTGTTAATTTATTCCTGGAGGTTTCATCACATGACAGAATCTTTCATGAAAGATTAATCTTGGATTCCTGGAGACACCAGGACAATCCTGGAGGGTTGGCAACCCTGCCAGGGTTGGTTGTTGGGGGTAGGGAAAGGATACGGGGCCTTGTCACATATCCCCCCAGCTTTCCTAAAAGTGAAAAGCTCATATCTAGTTCCCACACACCCCTGAGTCCAGTTAGTTGAGTTGAACGGTGTTCATCTCAGGGGAAGGCGATTTTAACAGCTCATTTAACGACACATTTGCTTGGCTTTCCCCTTACCGATCTGTGCTTTTGCCTCGTGGGCTTTCAAATTGGCTGGATGCCCTGGAAAACCACAAGCACACTCACCACACCCTTGCTGACCTAGGATAAACCCACCCAGCTCATCACACTAGCAGACTGTTTTGGTCTAGAGGAGAAATGTCACCGCAATGGGGTTGCCCCTAGCGTAATGGTTGCGGTCGCCAGCAAAGTTGCAGTTGCCAAAAGGAGTAGGTGCAATAGATACTGTCAAACTCTAGGGGGAGCCAGGCGAAGGCCCCCAGCCTGCTGCCCGCAGCACAGCGCCCCCGAGCGCCACATGGGAGCAGTGGGGCCAGCCCTGACCTCATAGCTTCATTCACTCCCTGTCCCAGTGTTAAGGTCATTCACACGCTCCAGCCCAAAGGAAGTGGGGTGTGGGGGAGGGTCTGAAGGATCCCCCTCCCCATGGATCAGGGCTTTCATCCCCAGGGCAGGTGTGAAAAGAGCCAACCCACCCCCTGCTGAGCCCAATTAGCACCTTCCCTCCCTGCGCCCAGCCCAGGGGCCCTGGGAAAGGAACTGCACACATCACATACACACTGACACCAGCAGCTCCTCCCCTGTCCCCCCACAGCATTCACACACACACACACACACATCCCATTCACACACTCCCATTCATACGTACACACTGCATTCACACACACGTCCAATTCATACACACACTGCATTCATATCACACACTGCATTCACACACACACGTCCAATTCATACACACACCCACTGCATTCACACACACCTCATTCACACATACACACATCCAATTTCACACGCACACACTGCATTCATACACAAACACACATACATCCCATTCATACACACGCACTGCATTCAGACACACACTGCATTCACACATATCCCATTCACTCACACCATTCATACACACGCACTGCATTCAGACACACACTGCATTCACACATATCCCATTCACTCACACCATTCATACACACGCACTGCATTCAGACACACACTGCATTCACACATATCCCATTCACTCACACCATTCAGACACACACACTGCATTCAGACACACACTGCATTCACACATATCCCATTCACTCACACCATTCAGACACACACACTGCATTCAGACACACACTGCATTCAGACACACACACTGCATTCAGACACACACAAATCCAATTCATACACACACACTGCATTCACACATACCCACTCATATATACACATTGCATTCAAACACACACACATCCAATTCATACACACACACATGCATTCACACACACAGATATCCCATTCATACATACATACTTCATTCAGCCTCCATTCATACATACACACTGCATTCACAAACACACACACCATTCATGCATACACAGTGCATTCACACCCCCCATTCATCCACACCCCCATTCATCCATACACCCCTCAGTCACACACGCATCCCGTTCATACATTCATGCTACATTCCACCCCCGATTCGCCCGCCCACCCAGCTTCCCCCACGCCCTCCCCAGCACAGTGCGAAGGGCCCAGCGCCCCAGGCAGCCTGGCAGGGCTGTGGAAGGGGGATGGAGGGCCTGGCTGGCCTGTCACTAGTGACCCTGCCCAGGCAGCGGGGCCCCAGCCCTGGGGTGCTGATGAGGTGAGCGGGACATGGCTCACGTGCATCAAGGCAGGAAACAATTTTTCCCTTCCGGCCCAGGAGAGTGAGTCAGCCTCACATTAATGGATCGTGAAAACAGATCCAGGAATGTCCCGGGACTCACCGAGAGACCCTACCATAACAGAGGCGTCTGATGGGAGTCCCCACAATAACAAGGTGGCATGTGCAACGGAATGAGAGACCCTACAACTACTGAGCAATGTGTGCAAGGTACTGAGAGACCCTACAAATATCAAGGCAGTGTGTGCCCTGCAAGGGGAGACCCTACAATAACAGGGGGGGGTGGGGGGGTGCAATGGGATGAGACCCTACAACAAGTGAGCAATATGTGCAGTGTAAGAGGAGACCCTACAATAACAGAGCCGTGTACTGAGAGACCCTACAATAACAGCGGGGGGGGCGGTGACCGAGCGGCCGGAGCGGGGCCGGGGCCGGGGCCGGGGGCGGGCCCGGGCGGGAGGTGGATCCCTGAGCGGCAGGTTGGGCCGCTTCCCTGGCACGGGGCCCCGTGAAAAGGGGAGGGAGCGAGCGCCGCGTCCCAGTGTCCCCGCCCGTGTGGAGACAGCGCACCTGCCCGCCGCTCAGCTCCGCCAGCCGGCCAGCGGGACCCCTCGCCGCCCGGCCAGGAGATGGGGGCGCCCTTGGGGGCGCTGCTCTGCCTCCTCCTCAGCCTGGGTGAGTGCGCGCGGGGCCGCTCGACCCCTGTCCTCCCTCCCCCTTCTCTCGTTCCCCAACCCCCCCTTCTGCCTCTCCCCAAACCCCCCTTCTCTGGTTCCCCAAACCCCCCCTTCTGCCTCTCCCCAACCCCCCCCCTTGTCTGTTTCCCCAACCCCCCCCTTCTGCCTCTCCCCAACCCCCCCCCCTTGTCTGGTTCCCCAACCCCCCCTTCTGCCTCTCCCCAACCCCCCCTTCTGCCTCTCCCCAAACCCCCCTTGTCTGGTTCCCCAAACCCCCCCTTCTGCCTCTCCCCAAATCTCTTTCTCCCCCCTCCCCTCTTTCCTTTGCTCCTTCCTTCTCCGAGTCCCTCTGTCTGTCCCGGTCGCCCAGCTCAAGGTCCCAGCTCCCGCTGCGGGGCTGGGACCTGGGCAGAACTGGGTCTCGGGGCGCCCTTTGGTGCCCCAGGGCCATAGATGCTGGAACTAGGGGTGCTGGTTGTGCTGCCGCACCCCCTGGCTTCAAGTGGTTTCCATTGTATACAGAGTTCAATGGCGCTCAGCACCCCCACTATGCAAATTGTTCTGGGGAGGAGCGCAACATGGGGCTGAAAATCACCTGCGTGTGGGGCGGGGGGGTTATGGGTGAGTGGGTCTGTGTGATCCTGTATGTGGGGTGGGTGTTGTTGTGGGTGTCTGTGTGATGCCCGCGTGGTGTGAGCCATGTGCGGTGGGGTGAAGTGGGGTGTGTTCCAATGTGTGATGCCTGGGTTGTGTTACAGGTGTGGTATGCGCTGTGTGTGTGTCCGGTGACATTTGTGTACTGTTACAGGGGTGGGTGGGTGTGTCACGCAGTGTGTATGCGCATTTCTGCAGGATGTGTGGGCCTTGTGTGGTGGGTGGGTGTGATGGGAGTGAAAAGCACCTGCCAGTTGATTGGTTTGAGGATTTGTACATTCCTGCAGGGCAGGTTTCCCTGGTCTGAGTTATCCAGGTTTTTGTGTGTATGTGTGGGGGGGAATGGTTAATCCTGATTTAGGAAACGGTTTTGTCGGGCTGGAAAGGTTTGCATGAAATCAGAAGCCAGCAGGGCTCCTGGGGTCTGTTCCCAGCTCTTTTGGAGGAAGTGAACTCTAACGGTTAGAGCAGGAGGGACTAGCAGTCAGGACTCCTGGGTTCTATTCCCAGCACGGGGAGGGGAGTGGGGCCTAGTGGGTTGGAGCAGAGGGATATGGATGAAAGGCCCCATTGCCAGACCTCCTGAGCCTGCCAGTCCCCTTTGTCTCCTTGTACAAACAGTATTTGGGAGACTGTGAAACTCCCTAAGGTTCACCTGAAACTCCCTGTAATCAGACACTGTGTGAAAGGCCCTGAAACCCAAGGCACACCAGCAAATGGCCCATCAGCCCCTGCATTGTGTGAGTGTCTGTGGTCAGCTTGGGTGGCACCTGGGCTGTAAACTACAGACATGAACACCTGACCTCCCCCTCCAACCCCCCAGCAGGCTATGTCTACTCCTAGTTCTGAATGCAGCAAGCAATAGGGCTCTGGGTGGCCAGGAACAGGGAATGGGCCACCGGGCCTTGCCCCGCTAGGGGGCAGTGACTCTGATCCGGCCACAGGGTGGGGGCAAAAAGAAAAGGAGGACTTGTGGCACCTTAGAGACTAACCAATTTATTTGAGCATAAGCTTTCGTGAGCTACAGCTCACTTCATCGGGTGCATACTGTGGCTGGCTGAGTCTTGGGGGCAGGGGATGGGACAGGAGGCCTTTCTTCTCTAGGGGGTGCTGGCTCAGATCTGGCCCCAGGGAGGGGGAGCTGGCTGGCTCGGGACAGGGAGCAGGGAATGGGAGATGTTCCCATGGCTGAGGTACGTGAGCAAAGGTCTGTGTGAGCCTGGCCCCCGTCCTAGGGTTACGCAGAGAATCCAGCCTTCTGATTTGCCCCCATGCCCAGTGCAAGGCTGTGGCTCCCTGGGGTAACGGCACAGAACCTAGTGGAGGTACAGCCTGTGGGTTGGGTTGGGTCATGTCTAATGTTGTCCCAGGGCTGAGCCAGGCTCCCACTGCCCCGCCAGTGTCTCTGAAGCTGGCTCAGGTTCCTCTAGCAGAAGAAGTAACGAAGTAACCTGTCCTGCAGGTCTGGCTCTATATTTAGCCTCTCTGCTCAGGCTGGAGGAATGTTGGGCGGACAGACAGCCACAAATACCTATTGGTCCATGACTGGGTCCCAGGCTAATGCAGGTCACTTGAGGTGATATTAAATCCGAAGCACCCTCTCTGTGGGGAGCGAAGAAGATGGGTGTATGTGGCCCATCGAGCCCCTGGCTGAGGCTGGCTCTTGTGGCCTGCTGGGAACTGGGCTGAGACCTGTCAAATTCGCTTCACTGAATGGGACATCGGGTTGGGTGGTTTTAGAGCAATACAGGTCCAAGCTGGCTCCCCCTAGAGGGTAAAGGCCCCGTGTCCCATTCCCCACTGCCTTGAGGCAGTCAGTTGCTCTGCCCTGGGGCTGGATCGGAGCCAGCGCCCCGTAGAGGGAAAAGTCCCTGTGTCCCGTTCCGCTGAGTCAGGCAGAGCCTTGAGAAGTGAAACTGACAACTTGCCTACTCGCGGAAGAATCTGGAATGACGCTGGCAGACCAGGGCCCTTCCTCTGAACAGGGAGCAGTTCCTGGGAAAGGAGGTGGCACGGGCTGGGAGACAGAGACAAGGCCAAAAGGAATAACCCTGCCAGGCTGCAGTGACGCGGCTGCCTTGGCCCAGGGGCTGTGCTGTATCACGTGGACAGCTCAGAGAAACCCAGGGGCCTTGGTGTTCCCGGCTCAGAAGATGGCGCTCTTCCCTCCGTCTGCTAGGACTCCTGCATTCTAGCCCTGGTTCTGGGAAGGGAGAGGTATCTAGTGGGTTAGAGCAGGGTGGGCTCGGAGTCCGGACTCCTGGGTTCTACCCTTGGCTCTGGGAGGGGAGTGAAATTGAGCAGGAAGAGTTTAGCTATGACTTGATTGCTATATATCTTTATTATTGCCTACTGTGTGGGCCCTATCCCGGAAATCTGACCCTCTATTCCCCCATCAGAAATGGAGATGCCCCTTTCCCAATTATCCCTGAGATGCTTCATTTCAGTGGCCCTGGGGCTGATGCATGTTGTCCTGGGATGCATTCCTGATGGTGCCTCTTTTTTTCCTCCTCTGAACAGGTGTACAGGAGACCTCCGGACAATCAGGTAAAGATCTGGCTGGGAACTCGGCCCATACGGACAGCCAGTCGCTTTTCTCCTCCAGATCGTTTTCCCGCAACCCGCCCTTTAGTCATGTCTTCAGCCAGTGTCATTTTCCTCGGTGGTTATTTGTGTAGCCATGTGTCAGCATCTCTAGGGGATATTTGTGTTCAGTATAACCAGCCCCCATAGTGATGGGAGGAGGATCTGAGCCCACCATCTCCTGCGTTTAAGGCATGAGCTGCTATCAGTGAAGCTAAGGGAGCAGCTCCCTTGACTTGCAGCTATTGTAGGCTCATTAACCTCATATGTGAGCCAGCCGCTAGCGGGAATGATGGTGCCCCCCAGAGGGGAAAGGGAATGAACATATCCTCCCTTAGGGGTCAGGTCTACATTAAAAAGTTAGGTCCACCCAGCTACCTCCATCGGGGACGTGAAAAATCCACACCCCGAGCGACATAGTTAAACTGACCCAACCCCTGGTATAGACCGCACTGCGTTGACAGAAGGATTCTTTCATTGACCTAGCTGCTGCCTTTCGGGGAGGTGGATTAAGTACAGCGACGGGAGAGACTCTCCCATTGGTCTAGGTAACGTCTACACCACTGTAGCGTTTCAAGTGTAGACAGGCCCTTCGTCTGGGTTACATCTCTGTTGGGAAGTTGTGGTGAAGAGGGTCTCCAAACTTTTTTGATGGCAAAAATTGAGTTTTCAACAAAACTTTTTTTTTTTTTTTTCTTCAAAAAAGTCTGTTCTCGACAGAAAATGTAGAGGTGTTTGTGGACAAGCTGAGCAACCAAAACCCCAAAACAAACAAAAATATGTTTGGGGCTGAAACGTGGGCTTCACAGGTTCTGTTCCCAGCTGGGAGTGGGGTCTAGTGGGGTAGAGCGGGGGAGCGGGGAGTCAGGACTCCTGAGTTCTAGCCCCAGCTCTCAGAGAGGAGTGGGACCTAGTGGTTAGACTAAGGGGCTGTTTCTGGTTCATTCACTGCTGCTCTGCTCCCCTGCAGGAACATGTGGATCTGTTTTCATGGGCCGGATTGTGGGGGGCACAGATGCGCAGGCCGGGCAGTGGCCTTGGCAGGTCAGCCTGAATTTTCAGAGTGTTCATGTGTGTGGCGGCTCCCTCATTTCCCCCCAGTGGGTGATCACCGCAGCACACTGCTTCCCACCGTAAGTACAGGGCACGGAGGGGGTCATCTGGGCTGGGCCAGGCTCTGAGTGTTACCGGAGTCAGGGGGGCTAGTAAGGAGGAGCCTGTATCTTCCATCCATTTCTGACCCTACATCTGTTTGACTGGGTTTCTATGGACAGACTCCCAGCTGCCCCCACTCTCCTACCAGAACCAGAGTTAGAATCCAGGAGTCCTGACTCCCAACCCCCGCATCTCTAACCACCTAGACTCCCCTCCCAGAACGAGGATAGAATCAGAACCCAGGAGTCCTGATTCCCATATCCGTCCCACTCTAACTCACTAGACCCCACTCCCAATGTGTGTGTGTACCTCTACCCTCCACAACATAGAATCTGCCCCCGCATGGCATGTTTCCTTGCCCCTACACTGCTGCTATCTAAGGGAGATTCCCCATTAGTTGAAGCTTTCTGCAGCCTGAGGTGCTGGCTTCTCTCCTTGCTGAAGGCCTATGTCTCTCTCCCCCACCTTGCAGGGAAAACCCCATCGCCGGCTATGAGGTGACGCTCGGAGCCTTCCAGCTGTCCAACCTCCTGGCTGACATCGTGGTGGTTGGGGTGGAGCAGGCCATCAAGAACCCCGACTACACGGATGAGGGCTCCGGCGGGGACCTTGCGCTGGTGAAATTGAAAAGGCCCGTATCCTACACGCGTAGCATTCGCCCCATCTGCCTGCCGTCCGCTTCCGTCAGCTTCCCTAGCGGCATGACCTGCACTGTGACTGGCTGGGGGAATGTGCTTACTTCTGGTGAGTGAAGGGTTAACACAGCCACCTCTGGGGCGAGGCAGCTGGGTAATGATGTCGCACCTGGGGATGCAGCTGTGTCTGGGGTGGGGCAGCTGGATAACAGCGGTCAACAATTTTGGAGAGGAAGTGCAGGTGAATTGTGTGTTCAGTTGACACTGCAGGGAGGATTCTAGGGCCCGACCAGCCCCCTGAACCTCGCTCTGGGATCTGGACTCACATCACTCCCCGCTCCCCACTAAGCCTGACTTAGAGCCTGGGCTGCTGTGGAGTGAGTCTCTTGGCCCATACCCCACACCACAGCGCCCCCTGGTGGCTCCCTTTCCCCCCACCTGAGTGAGGAGTCAGCTGCCCACCCGGACTTGGCTGATTTCTTTCCCCCCATGCAGTCAGCCTGCCCAGTCCCAAAACCCTGCAGCAGCTGGAGGTGCCCCTGATTGGGCTGGAGACCTGCCGCTGCCTCTACAAGATCAATGCCAACCCAGCGGATCCCCACGTGATCCAGGACGACATGATGTGTGCGGGCTACGCCGAGGGCAAGAAGGACGCCTGCCAGGTGAGCGGGGTGCTGGGGATCCATCTGTCCATGGCACTAAGGGTGGGGCTACTGGGAGTCAGCGCTGGGTACTATGAGCACTGGCCCAATGATTGGGCCGTAGATTTCCTATCTCTTCTGGGCTTAGGTGCCACTCCTTAACCTTTAACCTCAAGGCCCCCACCCCCACTCTGCCAGGCTCCACCCACCATGGCTAAGCTTTGTCGTAACCAGCCAGTTGTATCCCACTGCACCCACCAATCCCCCTCCTAATGCCATTTCCCTCTCCCCACCCTGTTCTTCCAGGGTGACTCCGGGGGACCCCTGTCCTGCCGTGTGGGCAGTGCCTGGCTGTTAGCTGGGGTGGTGAGCTGGGGGGACGCGTGCGGGTCCCCCAACCGGCCTGGCATCTACACCCGCACCTCGGCCCACACAGCCTGGATTAAACAGATCATCCCGGCGGTGGAGATGAGCGACGTGCGCGTGAATCAGGAGCCAGTCTCGGAGGAGGGGCTGTGCCCCAACACCACCAGTCGGCCTGGCCCCTATGATGGCATCCAGCCCCATCCTGAGTGGCCCCGGCCAATCTCCCCCAACAAGCCACTGGACCACGCTACCTCCCACGTCCTCGCTTCCAGCCTGCTGTTCTTCTGTCTGCTACTTCATGTACTCCCTGCCCTATAGCGCCCCTACTCTCAAGGTCAGCTCAGCATGAGACCCCACCCCCGATGGCAGTCCAGGGGCATCCTGCCCCCCTCCCAAACTGAGCAGGATGGTCCCAAGATTTCAAAGACTTGGTTTCCCGCCCCATCCCCTTATTGTCCCCGTTTGTGTCCTGTGTTGTGCTGCTCTGTCACGACCAGGGCACCGAGCTGGCAGCAGCCCTGTTCATGGCAACGTCATTTCTGCCTCCAGTCCTGCAGACCCCTTAAGTTTTGGCCAACAGGGTCCTGCAAACCTCTCCCAAGCCTCGCTCTGGGATCAAGGCTCACGCCAGCCCCTGAGCCTCGCTCTGGCATCCGGGGTCACGCAACGCCTCCAGCCTCGCTCTGACCCCCCCCAGGGCCCCACTCTGGGAGAATCAGGGCCCTAGCAGTAGGCAGCTCCCCGACCCCTGTTCCCAGGCCTGGTTCTGTCACCACGACACCGCCTAGGGCAGCCTAACAAGCTCCCAATCTCCCTCTTCCCACCCTGATTTTTCCAGGGCGACTCCGGGGGACCCCTCTCCTGCAAAGTGGGTAGTGTCTGGCTGCTAGCCGGAGTGGTGAGCTGGGGGGATGCATGTGGGGCCGCCAACCGGCCCGGCGTCTATACCCGCGCCTCAGCCCATGCTGCCTGGATCAAGGAGACCGTCCCAGAAGTGGAGCTGAGCGACGTGAGGGTGGATCTGGAGCCAGTCTCTGAGGAAGGGCTGTGCTCCAGGGCAGCTGCTCATCTCCTGGCCCCCTGGCTGCTCTGCTGGGCCTTTCTGAGCCTGGTCCAGGCTGGGTAACCCCACCCTCGCCAACTCCCAAGTGTAGAGATGCAAGGCGGGGAGGGGAACTAGGGGGCACAGGATCCGCCACTGTTGTCATAGTGACTTGGTGGCAGATACCCCAGTAGAACTGGATTTTGCCCCCTACTTCCCCTCCCCACAAAGCTATTTTCAGGGTACCTGCCCTGGCAGCCCTTTGCCTGTGGTTGTCCCCAAAGGATTCTGGGAGGAGGCAGATTGGCCCCAGAAGAGGGGTGCTCTGGGAAACATTCCCCTCGTCCTTACACCTGTGTCACGCAGAAACAGCCGGGTTTCAGTCCTGGCGTGAGTCAAGCCGATGGGCTCTAATGTGACACGTCTGGCAGGACACTCTCGGCTCCTTAACGTCAGCCGAACCCCCAGGGCTGGGCCAGGTGGCACCAGCAGAGCTGGTTTTTCCACCTCTGGAGAGTCACTGAGTGAGGGCAGGTTCTAAAGGGATCGGAGTTCATCACACGTGTGAGCAAGGGACTGTTAGCACATGGGACTGTGTCTGCCTGTATTTTATCTGGGGCATAAGGCCAGACCTCCTGCTTGTTCTAAATCGGGTGGGGTATGGAAGGGCAGTTTGACTCCAGATGAAGCGTTTAATAAAGAGGGTATTAGCCCTGTATTATGGGAAAGGCTCTGTTGTTTTTTTAAAAAAAGGGTTTTGTGCTGTTCTAACCACTAAACCCTGCTCTCCTCCCAGAGCCGGGGCTAGAACCCTGGCATCCAAAGTGAACAGAATGCTGGGAATAATTAAGAAAGGGATAGATAATAGGACAGAAAATATCATGTTGCCTCTATATAAATCCATGGTATGCCCACATCTTGAATACTGTGTGCAGATGTGGTCGCCCCATCTCAAAAAAGATATACTGGAATTGGAAAAGGTTCAGAAAAGGGCAACAAAAATGGTGAGGGGTATGGAACAGCTTGAGGAGAGATTAATAAGACTGGGACTTTCCAGCTTGGAAAAGAGGCAGCTAAGGAGAGATATGATTGAGGTCTATAAAATCATGACTGGTGTAGAGAAAGTAGATGAGGAAGTGCTCGTTACTACTTCTCATAACACAAGAACTAGGGATCACCAAATGAAATGAATAGGCAGCAGGTTTAAAACAAATAAAAGGAAGTATTTCTTCACACAACTCACAGTCAACCTGTGGAACTCCTTGCCAGAGGATGTTGTGAAGGCCAAGACCATAACAGGGTTCCAAAAAGAACTAGATAAATTCATGGAGGATAGGTCCATCAATGGCTATTAGCCAGGATGGAGTCTCTAGCCTCTGTTTGCCAGAAGCTGGGAATGGGTGACAGGGGATGGATCACTTGATGATTACCTGCTCTGTTCATTCCCCTGGGGCACCTGGCACTGGCCACTCTCAGAAGACAGGACACTGGGCTAGATGGACCTTTGGTCTGATCCAGTATGGCTGCTCTTATGTTCTCCCAGAGCTGGGCCTAGAACCCATGAATCCAAGCTCCCAGCCCCGCTTCCCACCCAGAGCTGGGGCTAGAACCCAGGTGTCCAGACACCCAGAACTCAGTTATAGGAGCCCTGCCCCACAAAGCAAAGGATGGGCCAAATCTGGCTAAAGCTTGTTTGCTGGCCAAGAGGTTGGGTGTTGGGAACAGTTAATCCAGGGCTGGGCAGTGCTAATACACTCGGTGAATCCGGGTTGGACGCGCTCCAAGGAACCTGCTGGCAGGGTCAGGGAGAGGCGCCTCAGTGGGGAGGCACCTGCACTGAGCAGGCTGGGTGTGGGGAGGTTTTAACTCTTAGGGGAGTGGCTGGGACAGAGATAGGGAGGCTGAATACAGCCCGGAATTAATTTCTGTTTGGCCTCCCTCACTGCCAGGATCCCTTCAAGCCTGTGCTTCCCACCTGCCTGGATCCCTAGCCCAGCCTGTGTGCCCCAGTGCTAGGATCCCTCCCTGATCCCCCTCCAAGCTTGTTCTCCCCACACTGTGCACCTGCCAGGATTCCCCACCCCAGGGCAATCCTGCTAAACTGTGCACCATACCCTGTGTGTGACCATTCCCAGGCAGACTTCCTGACAGACATGGGTTGTTCACACTTTTCCTTTTTATTTATGAAAAATACACTTCTTAAAACAGAAAAAAATACACCTGTAGGCAGCGAGTAAGAGTGCAGGGAAGCTGTGGGGACTGGCTTGGGGGCTGTCGGCGCCAACCGTTCCCCCACGCTCCAGCCTCCCGGCAGCAACGCTTACTTGCACCTCCAGCTGGTGGCGCCAGCCTCAGAATTGGAGGAGTGCGAGATTGGTGCTGAGGGAAGAGGCCTGAGACAGTATCCTCTGTGTATCCTTAGACTGGGGTGTCCCAGCCCTGGGAGAATCCCATACACATCTGCCCCATGCAGAGCTTGGCTTTGTGGGGGTGGGGGTTCAAGAACTGACTTGAGACCAGCCAAACTCAGCAGACATTCCTCCAGTCCCTTGTGGGGATCCCAGGATCTCTGGAATGGGAGATCAGGGAGGGATCCCAGCAGTGGAGGAGAGGGGACAAGAGAACTGGGACAGAGATGCCAGTAGCAGGAGGGGCAGGTGGGCACTGGATGGTGAAGGGAATCCTGGCCTAAGGAGTGCAGGCCAAAGGGGCACGTCGGGGGGAAGAACCCCAGCAGCAGGGTGGCAGCTGGGGCGTGAAAGGTTCCGGAAGGGACCCAGCTGAGATCCTAGTGGGGAGATACCCACATCAAGGAGGCCTAGCAGAAGGGGCATCGTCATGGCCAGAGTGGGCTTTGCCTGCAGCAGCTGGGGCACATCGGTGGCATATGTGTGTGGGTTGGTAAGTCAGGGCTATGGCATTCTGCTCCCCCCCTCCCCGAGACCCCGGCTCAGGGCAGGAGGTGCACGGTGGCAGAGCTAAATGTACGTTAGAAGGGACTCTCACAGTGCCCCTGCCCTGTTCCAGCCTCCTGGTGCAGCTGTCCCAGTACCTTCCCCCAGTGCCGCTTCCCTATCTTGCAAGCCCAGGGGATCAACTGGACAGGGAGTGTTTGCCCAGCAGAGAACACGCAGTGCCATCCTGCCATTAGCAGCCCTGGGCATCTCTTCCCCCTCCCCTGCCAGCTGAGTACCTCCTCCTGCCCCAGACTCAACTGCTGGCTGCCCAGCAGCCCACACCCCAGACAAATTAGCCAGTCCACCGAGGTGATATTGACCAGGGTGCAGCACGCAACTGACTAGCAGGGCAGCAGACACTGGCAGTGGTGCGAGGAACCCCCTTTACTAGTGCTGTTCGGGAGGGCAAAGCTCAGCCGTGGGCCTATTCTGCCATGCAACGCTCAAGGGAAATGAGATGCGACAGGACAGGACACCAGCCCTGCTCAATCGCCACTGGCCTAATGAACAACGTCCAGCCCTTCCAGCTGGTTGTTTGCTCCGGTGCTCTGTGGTCAGGCGGGGTGCAGACCAGATCCTCATGTGACTGAGGGGTCATTTGGACTCCTGTGTCCCACCGTTCCTTCACTTCTTGGAGATCTTGGCCTGCTTGTGTTTAGGGGGTGCCCACTTGAGACAGATGGAATCCACTGAGGAGGGAAAAAGCGGAGGGGGTGAGTTTGCCAGAATCTATGAACATCCCCACCCTCCATTGCTTTCAGGCCAGAAGGGCCCGTCCGATCTCCACTCAAGCACCAGCCAGCAACTCTCAGCCTGTTACCCACTCCTGTGTCAAACCCAGCAACTAAAGCACCCTCAAGAAAAGCCCCTAGTGTGGACTGGAAGCCATTAAGGAACAGACATTTCACCATTGCCCTAGGGAGTTTATGGAGGGGATGGCATGACACTGCCTGCATGTAGCCGATCCGCAACTGCTACCAGCAAATATCCCCAATGGCCAGTGACAGGACACTACATGGGGAGGTCTCTGAGTTACTACAGATAATTCTTTCTGCCTGGTGGGTCTCACTCACATGCTCAGGATCTAAGGGATCATCATATTTGGGGTCGGGAAGGAATTTCCCCCCAGGTCAGATTGGCAGAGACCTGGGGTTTTTCACCTTCCTCTGCAGCTTGGGGCACAGGTCACTTGCTGGTTTAAACTAGTGTCAATGGTGGATTCTCTGTCACTTGAAATCTTTAAATCCCGATTTGAAGACTTCCGTAACTCAACCAGAGGTTAGGGAGCTATTATAGGAGCGGGTGGGCGAGGTTCTGTGGTCTGCGATTTGCAGGTCAGACTAGATCAGGATGGTCCATTCTCAGTGTAAGTTGGTTCCAAAAGTTCATATCTGCACTGTTAAAAACTGGTTCCTTATTTCAAATTGGAATGTGTCTGGTTTTAACTTGCAGCCCTTGGTTCTTGTTCTGCCTTTCTCCACTAGATTAACGAGCCTGTAAGCACCCGGCATTTTCTCCCCAGGGAGGTACTTTTACACCAGGATCAAATCACCGCTCGGTCTTCTTTCGATAAGCTAAAGAGATCACGCTCCTTACGCCTCTCACTTTCTCCAGCCCTCCATTCTTTTTTGGCTCTTTAAAGGCTGCTACAGGGAAGTGGTGGACTCTCATTAAGGCTGCTGTATCAATGCACTTCAAGTAGAGGTTTATTCCAGTGATTTTATAAAGAACCCCAAAAAATATTCTCTATACAAACCCTCAGCCAGTTACCACAGGGAAGCAAACTGCACCCGTGGGAAAGCAGTCGATGTTAGAACACAGTGGAAGCACGCACCCAGATCTGAGCTCTGCGGTGAGGCAGCTGGGTAACAGCAACACTGCAGGGGCATGGTTCACCCGGCACTGAAATGCAGCCATCTCTGGTGTGGCAGCTGTTTAACAGCCGCTCCACAACTCTTCAATGGCATTAGGGGATTCCAGGATAATCAGTGTCTCTTGTCCAGTTTCCAAGCAAAATTCATCCTCTTCTTCCTCCTTCAATCCCACTTTGTCATTTCAAGCCCAGAGGTAGCTGGGTGAGCTGTGCAGCGTTGCTGTTAGCCAGCAAGTCCCACCCCAGAGTGGTCGCACTTCAGTAAAGGGTGTGCGATCCCTGCATTTGCAGCCGGTGAAGAGCTTGGAGCTTTCCCTGGGAGAGAGGGAAGTGGAGAGCTGGCTTGCTGAGAGTGCCGTTTTCCCAGCCTCTGGTTACATAACCCGATGTGCCTGTCACCTGCCCTTGGGAAAACAATGTTCTGCTTCAAGAAAAGCCCGAAACCTGAACGCAGCCAAGGAATGTTCAGTGGGGTGTGTATACCCTGGCCTCTAACAGGGCTGCATTGTGTTTGGGCTTAAGGACTGGTTTGTGTGGAGATGAGTATGAACTTATGAGATTCTTTAGAATCATAGAATCTCAGTGTTGGAAGGAACTTTAGGAGGTCATCCAACCCCCTGCTCAAAGCAGGACCAATCCCCAATTTTTGCCCCAGATCCCTAAGTTGCCCCCTCAAGGATTGAGCTCACAACCCTGGGTTTAATGCTGCTTTGCTGCTCTCTGGGCCACCGCACGCAGAGTAGAAACATGCCAGGGACCTCAACAGCCTTTCCAAAGGGGGCAATGTTCCCTCCAGGGGAAAAAGCCCTATGTCCCATTCCCCACCCCCAAGAGCCAGCCAGTCCCCCCCAAGCTTAGGGCCGCATCAGAGCTGGTGCCCCCTACTGGGGGAAAGCTCCTTGTCCCACTCCCCAGCCAGTCGCCCACCCTCGGGTGGGATCAGAGCCAGCGCCCCCCAGAGGGGAGAGGCCCCATGTCCCATTCCCCACCCAGTACCTGTGATGGGAGGCTTCTTGTACTGGGCGCTCTTCAGATGCTCTTCCACCAGCTTGGGCGTGACGCAGATGACATGTTGCCCCTTCCAATACTTCACCATGTTGAGGGACTGCAGCGTGCTGATGATGTCGTTCTGAGTGATGCTGGTCATCTGGCTGCACAAGAAAGGGGGGGCAGAGGCGTCGGCAGCAGCTGTGGTACCAGGGTGGGGCTGAGTGCTAACAGGGAGGGCTGGTTCAAGGCTTGGATGGGAGAACACAACTGCGGGTGTGGGGCTCAGTCAGGGGTACGAGCCCCTTGCAGGCAGAGCGGGCCCCAGTGCAGCGCTAGGGGGCGCTGTACTGCGCTGCAGAGAGTGGGGCGGGGTTCAGCAGGGGGCGCTCTCCCCGCTCAGTCAGGGCTGGCCCCAATGCAGCACTAAAGGGCTCAACGGGGCGTGCTCTCCAATCCGAGTCCCTGGTGCAGTCTGCCCCCCTGCCCCGCTCCCTCGCTCACCTGAGGTCTTTGATGGACAGGGTCCCTCGGAAGTCCCTCAGGATCTCCAGCAGCACCCAGGACCAGTAGCTCCGGTAGCTCAGCTTGCCCAGGTCCGAGAGGGGCTTCTCTGGGGAGCCCACTGTGCTTTCCAGCTTAGACAGCTCGTAGCCTATGGGCATGGAGAAGGGGGTGGGGAGAGATCAGAGCCCCCAGCCTTGGCATGCAGGGACCCTACCCCATTCCCCTCCAGGAACTGTGTGAGTGCAATGAGGTTGGGGGGAGAGGGGTGTCTCAGGACAGAAATCATCCTCACCCTGTGCTTCTGGGATCTCCTATAGGGGGCAGCAGGGAGTTCACTTCCTGGCTGCCCAAAAGGGAAGCCAGTTACTCCCATTCGAGAACGTACCAACTCATTGCACACATGGCCGACAGCACAACAAAGGCAGACACCAGGGCTACTCACTGAAAGCGATGAGAAACTTGCCATAGCCCCGTCTTTGGTAGGGGGGCAAGGTGAGGATACAGGCCACGTTGTTCCCGTCTGGAGACTCCTTCTCCTGAGCACAAAGAATGCACAGACACAGGGTTACCGCAGAGCCACAACGGAGCTCCTAGGAGTGGGGGAGGACAGGGCAGCGTACCGAGGTGGAGAGGGGCTGGGCACAGACTGGCACAGGAGGGGGAAAACAGTTTTCCACATCTGGGCTCAGAGATGACTCAGATCTGTCCAAAATCGCTGCAGAATGGGGGAGGACTGGTGCAAACTGACAAAAGGTTGTTCCGATTCCCAATCCGCTTGACTCCCATCCCAGAACTGGGGATAGAACCCAGGAGTCCTGGCTCCCAGCCCCCCTGCTCTAACCCACTAGACCCCACTTCCCTCCCAGAGCTGGGGAAAGAAAACAGGAAGAACCCAGCTCCCATGCTCTATGCTGGCCTCTCAGCATGGGCTCCAGGCTGTTACCTTGGAGAAATAGCCGACGATGTGGGCGCCCTGCCTGTCGACCTCGGTGAGGATGTAGAAGACAAAGGGCTCAACATCAAAGTAGAGGGTCTTGTGGTCTAGGAAGAGCTTGGCCAGGAGACACAGGTTCTGGCAGTAAATCTGAGCACGGACGAGAAAAGCAATCATCAGACAGCACAGGACTTGCCCAGCTTGGGGCACCAAGGACAAACAGTGAGCCACAGGGAAGGAGTGGGAGCCCAGAACGGGGGAGCCCTGGGGAGCAGACCGCTGGGGATGATCCTGTCCTGGGTGGGATGGGTTCAGGTGGGCCCTGCCGGAGAGACTGCATCTCTGCTGGGGAACCGAATGTCAGGGGTGCTCCTGCCCCGGGTGGGGACAGGCTAGACAGGCCCAGATGGGGAGTTCTGATCTATAGCCCTGCAGCCTTTGTTTGGACAGACGTACTGGGTTCCTCGGAGAAGGACAAAGGTCCCGTGGTAGCAGGGAATTCCCCAGTGGCCACACATGGGACGGCCAGCAGCACTGCCTCACCTTGTGATCTTTGCCATCCACTTCATAGACAGAGATGTTGTTCTTCCTGTAGATCTCCTTCCCCGGGGGCTGCCTCCACTGGCACTGGCCCTGAGATGGAGAAACTCTCAGACGCTGGCCAAGCCAACACAGTGCTGCCGGTGCCCCTCAGTCCCCACACACAGCCCCCTGCTATGCCAGCCCTGGGTTAGTTCCCCCACCCAAACCCTGCCCCCACTCTCCCCAGCCCTCGGCTGCCCCTCTCCCCGAACAGATACACCATTGCCCCTCAACTCCGGCCCACAGCCCTGGGCTCCCCCCCTCCGACAATACTGCGACTTGGTCCTTACTTACTAGGTGGTACCTGTAGCTCTTCTCGAACTTCATGTATTTCAGGCAGTACTCGCAGATCCACAGTTTGGGCTGCTTCCCATAATCCTCCGGGAAGGGTGAGAAATACCAGGCGTCGATCTCATAGTGGCCGATGTGGATCTTATCTACGTATTTCACCTTGGTGATCTGGGATTGGGGAGAGGGAGGGAGGACACTCCAGGTTAGTGATCAGAGCAAGGAGCCAGGGTCCTGTCCATTTAGATGCCAGGCCATGCCATTGCCCCAGGGGCACTCACCGCCTCATGCTCCTTCTCCAGGGCAGCTGTGGTAGGATCCATCTCTGCATACGTCTGTGGGAAAACAGCAGAATATCAGGTAACTTCTATGCTGTAGCACAGACTTTAGTTGAATCCTCACTGAATCTTCCACCCCTAGCACTGCACAGGGTCCAGGACTGACTGCAAGAGGAGAGCACTCCTTACTGAGCCCCCCCAACCCCGATCCCTGCCACACAGCACCCCCTGATGTACTTACCTTCTGAACATGGTTGATCTCGTCATGTTTGCGCTTCTGGTTGCGGGTGATCTTACGCTCGGGTTGCTCTGACAGCTCGTTCATGTACTGGTCTGTGTTTTTCTGCACCGCATCTTTGACTGTCTTGGTGAGGGCCAGCCGGTTCTTATCTACCCACTCATCCAGACGCCGGTTGACTGTGGTTAGGGTTGGGCAAGGGGACAGGATGGAACCTTGAACAAGTCTATCCAGCCTCACGGTGCAGAGTGACTTTTTCACCACGTCCCCAAACACTCAACAGCTGGTCACTGGAACCAAGCAGTCCTGACCCCCAGGTGTTTTAGCCCTCTGGAAACCACACCCCTCCCAAAGCCAGGCAGCGTAGACATACCCTTAGATCTCAGATGCTACAGAAGAAAATCCTGCAACGGGGAGTTCTGCAGGCTAATTCTCCTTCAATTTGGGGGTATGGGTGAGAGACTCATTTTAAAGGTGAAAATGAGGCAGTTACTGAACATAAACTACGGTGGGAAAGGAATTAACACCGCCACAATCCTAGGCACTACCGTAGTGCGCCTAATAAATAGCCACCTACATTAAGCCCTCCCCCCAGGAACAGAAAACTCAGGGCTGAACTCACATCCGACATAGTGCACGTAGTATTCCTCCCGAGCCTCCTGCTCGTTGAGTCGTGACTGGATGACCTCGGCCGAGTCTGCAAGGCAATCACCAGGTTAGCGCCAGCCTAGGTGCTTGTGGAGAGCAGGAACCGGTTAGGCGCAATGATGTATGTCCTTGAAAATGATAACCCCGTTCCGCTGAAGGGTAACCAAGCACTCTACTCAGGGCATGCCCCCCTGGCGGGGGGAAGAGCATTCTTAGTGCGGAACAAGAGCGTCCACCCATGGAGCTAGTAGGGAATAATTGCTGCGCTTTAAATTTACACTCTGGCTTATTTTGCAATAGCTTCCCCATGAAATCTCTGTGCAGGCATGCCCTAAATCTCACGACTGCTTGAAACAGGGGACGCTTAATATCCGTTTATACAGGTGTAGTGAAACAGGGGTGGGCTGGGACATATTGCGAGGGGAAGGCCTTATGCCAGGTCCTGTGGGCACATGGCTGGGTACAGGGGCAGGGGAGGTCTGATGGCCGGTGGCCCTGGGGAACAGAGAGATCAGCGAGAAGTATCACAAGAGGGGCAGGTCTCTCACCCCAGGTCCCCTCTGTGCACCAGCACAGGGATGGGGAGAGCTAGAGGATGGCGGGGGAGGGCTGGAGGGGCTCACAGCAGGGGCCATGGAGTGGTGCTGAGGGGAGGGGGGACAGGGCGAGGGTCGGGGTTTGGGGGGATTGTGAGGGGCAGGGTTTGGGGGGGGGGACTGCGAGGGGCGGGGTCGGGGGGGTCCGGAGGGGCGGGGCCTGGGGGGGTCGCGCCGCGGGGGGGGGGGAATCGCGAGGGGCGGGGTCGGGGGGGGTCGCGGGGGGGGGAATCGTGAAGGGGGATCGGGGGGGCCGCGGGGGGGGGAATCGCGAGGGGCGGGGTCGGGGGGGGGGCCGCGGGGCGGGTCTCTCACGCCATGTCCCGTCCGCCCGCCGGCACAGGTAGGTCTCCCCGATCTCCACGGTGACCTCGGCCTCGCGGAGCGGCCCCGGGCTCGGGGGCCGGGGCCTGGGCCGGGCCGCTCCGCGCCCGTCGGCCTCCCGCTCCTCCTCGCCGCCCGCCCCGCGCAGCGGGTCCAGCCCGGGGGGGCTCCCGCCACCTGCCCCGCCCTGCTCCGCCGCCATGACAGGCCGGAACTGCGTCACCGGAAGTGACTTGGGACAACAAACCGCCCCCCCCCGCAGCCTGCGCGTGGCGGGCGCCCGGAGGTGACGTTTCGCCCGCATCACGTGACCGCGGCCGCCGAGGGGAGAGCGAAGGGCCTGGGAGGCGCCCTAGTATCCCATCATGCCCCGCGTCCCCGCCGCCGTATCCCTGCGGCCCCCAGTTTCCCAGCATGCACCGCGCCCCATCCCTCGCCCCCGTGTCCCTGCGTACACCGCGCCCCACCCCCCAATATCCCTACGTCCCCCAGTATCCCAGCATGCACCTTTCCTCCTCGCCCCATCTCCGTGCGCCCCAGTTTCCCAGTGTTCACCGCCCCCCCGCCCCCCCAGGGGTTGCCAACTTTCTAATCCCACAAAATTGAACCCCCGCGGCCCCGCCCCCACTCACTGCATTCCCCCCCCTCGGTGGCTCGCTCTCCCTCCCCGGGCTGGGGCAGGGGGTTGGGGTGCGGGCGGGGGTGCGGGCTCCGGGGTGGGGCCGGAAATGGGGGGCTGAGGGGGCACAGGGTGGGGGCACAGGCCTACCTGCGGCCACTCCTGTCAGCAGTGCAAGGAGGGGGCTAAGGCAGGCTTCCCGCGTGTCCGGGCCCTGCGGACCGGGCTGCGCCCTGGAAGCAGCCAGCAGGTTCAGCTCTTAGGGGGAGGCGCGGCAGGCGGCTTTGTGCCACGCAGCTCTCGCCCGCAGGCACCCCCCCTTCCCCCCAGATCCCACTGGCCATGGTTCCCGGCCCACAGGAGCGTGGAGCCGGTGCTCGGGGCGGGGGCAGCGCGCAGAGCCCCGCGGCCGCCCCCCCAGCCTAGGCGCCAGACCTGCTGGCTGCTTCCTGGGTGCAGCATGCTGCTCGGACAGGTAGGGACTCGCCTGCCTTAGCTCCAGAGCACCTCCGTGCTGACCAGAGCCGCCAGGGTCCCTTTTCGACTGGGTGTTCCAGTCGAAAACTGGACACCTGGTCACCCTAGTATCTCAGCATGAATTGCTCCTTGTCCCAGTGCCCCTCCGTGTCCCAGCATGCACCACTCCCCATTGCCCAGCCTGTGCCCCTCCCTGTCACCCCATCCCCCTGCATAGAACCCAGGAGTCCTAGCTCTCCTCCCACCCTGCTCTAACCCACTCGACCCCACTCCTCTCCCAGAGCTGGGATAGAGAACCGAGAAGTCCTGATTCCCAGCCTCCTGTGCTGCAACCCTCTTCCCGTTCCAAAGTGCCTATAAAACACACTCCCAATCCGATAAGGATTTTGAAATATATATGATTTATTGAGGTTTTACGTCAATGAAAACGTTATCAGTTAATCAGGAGTACAGTCAACACAAGACAATCACAGATAGGGAGGAGAGAATCTAGGACAGGACACAATAAAACTTTATTCCAACATAATGACTCAAGTACGTGTATAAAATTGTTGGCTTCTATCCATGGACCAGCAAACAGTATATCAGAACTAGTTACAGTGAATCTTTTATATTACCGTAAGCATAGTCTTTAGGCCTTTGATTTGTGTTGCCAACAGCTATGGGTATAGTTTGGCCAATGACGAGAACATCTGTTTGGATTACATTTAAATTCACAAAACTAAAACCCACAAGGCTGAAATTCACAAAACAGAATTAGGATGATCCAAGGCTATAGCCCAGTATTCCTAGAATAAACAATATGATCCTTTACTATGTGACCACTCGACAATGGCCCACTTGAGCATAGCACTCGGCCAGACAACACCGGACTGTACGTAACACTAGCGATGTGCATCTTTTTTCCATCATAGCCTCAGATGCAAGGAGGTAGTAATTTGAGTCACTGTCTATTGACCCTAAATAACATCATAATTCATCCATATAGTGTACTGAATGCCCTCTAGTGGTAGGTCTATTTACAGTACTAATACTTCTATCGTGCTTATAAATATTAACTAATAAAAACTCAGGTCAGTAGTGTTATTACCTATTTAAGAGTGGGGAAACTGAGAGCGAGGAAATTACTTGTCCCCTAATGGTCAGCAGGAGAGATAGCAATAGAACCCAGGTGTCCTGACTCCCAGTCCTCTCTGCTCTAACTAGACCACACACTCCACCCTTAGAGGAGAAGAGACACCAGGAATACTGGCTCCCAATCCTCCTTTTAAGGCTTGTCTATATGGGGAAACTGACCAGAATCTATGTGGAATAAGATCCCCACATGGCCACTCTATTCTGGAATAATTAGTGAGCTTCTGAAGTGGACCACTTTCTCTAGAATCAAATCCCTCTTCTCTCAGAACAGAGAACCCACACAGGGAGCTACTGCGGTCAATTTGCCAATGGAGATACGCTCCTCCTCTCGTCTGCTGCAATGGATGGACCCCGTTACAATGACTTGGTGCAATGAGGTTAATACTGAGGAGGGAAGTTTAGACTTTAATTCCCCCCCCCCCCGACCTCCCTGCAACTATTTATACGTCTCAACCTTAGCACCCTATCAGTGCAGGGTTGGTATTTTACCAATACACACAAACACACAACTAGTGCATACAAACCAATATAACACAGCCAAGAGACCGAGAACACTCCCTTTGGAACTGTTTAGAGTCTACAGTCTGTTAGTTGCTATAATGGAAGGGTTCTCAATTGTATAAAGTGAAGCCTACTCTAAAGATCTTTCATCTAGTGTGACAATAACTAGTGTGTAGACTCCCAGCCTGGGAGCTCTGACCCAACCAGGGGAGTCATGAACAGGTGTGTGACAACCATGCCCTAGATGGGAGGGGAATCCCAGGGCAGTCTTGCTGTGGGAAAGGTTCCAACACACTGAATTAGTATCTCTTAGGCTGGGAGCACCTTGCCTCAGCTAGATTGGAACCACTAACCTGGAGGTTAGCTCTGGTGATGTCCTGGTAGCTTAAACCAAGGCTCACCATAACATCAGTTTTCAGCTACTCGCAACCTCCTTCCCAACAAATTCCCAAATACACAACCACAGCTGGGAACGGAACTCATTAGTGCTGACTCTTGGCCCCCCTGTGCTAACCCACCAGACCCCCCCCCCCAAGAGCTCTGGGTAGAATCCGAGTCCTGAATACCAGCCCACCTGCCCTACCCCCAGAACTCAATCCCCTCCCAGATCCAGGAAGAGAACCCAGGAGTCCTGCCCCCACCTGCTCTAACCACTAAATTCCACTCCCCTTCCAGAGCCATGGATTGAACCCGGCAGTCCTGACTCTCAGCCTCCCTGCCCCAGATCCCACTCCCGGAGCTGCAGGAAATCAAGAGGAGGAATTCCCGTGCTCCAAGACAGGAGGCCCGAGGAATTCCCCTACTCTAAGTCAGGAGGACGTTGACCCCACCCAGGGTCAGGACAGCCACAGGCTCCTCCCCCTGGTGCAGCTGCTGATGGCGGGTGAACTGCTGCTTGTAGCGGAAGCTCTTCCCACAGGCGCTGCAGCCATAGGGCTTCTCCCCGGTGTGGATGCGCCGGTGTTTGACCAGCTTGGAGTTGACGTAGAAGCCGCGCCCGCAGTCGGGGCAGCGGAAAGGCTTCTCGCCGGTGTGGATGCGCTGGTGCTCGATGAGGGTGGAGCTCTGGCTGAAGCGCTTGCCGCACTCCGTGCACTCGTAGGGCCGCTCCCCGGTGTGGGTGCGGTGGTGGGACACCAGGTGGGTCTTCTTCTTGAAGCGCTTGCCGCACTCCCCGCAGGCGAATGGCTTCTCCCCGGTGTGGGTGCGCTCGTGCTTGATGAGGTTGGAGCTGAGGCTGAAGCGCTTGCCGCACTCCCGGCAGCCGTAGGGTTTCTCGCCCGTGTGGGTGCGCAGGTGCTTCACCAGGTTGGAGGTGCGGCTGAAGCGCTTGCCGCACTCGGGGCAGTGGAAAGGGGTCTCCCCGGTGTGGGTGCGCTGGTGCTCGGTCAGGGCGGAGCTGCGGCTGAAGCTCCGCTGACACTCCGGGCAGGTGAAGGGCTTCTCGCCCGTGTGGGTGCGCTGGTGGCCCAGCAGCGTGGAGCTCTGGCTGAAGCGCTTGCCACACTGGCCGCAGACGAAGGGACGCTCGCCCGTGTGGATCCGCATGTGCTCGATCAGCACCGAGCTCTGGCCGAAGCTCTTCTCACACTCCGTGCACCGGTAGGGCTTGTCTGCTGGCCGCCGGGCGGCAGAGTGGGGAGGTTCCAGGATGCCCAAAAGGTTGATGAAGCCCGGCTCGGCGCAAGCGTGTTTAATCCGTCTCCTCCTGGGAGGGTCTCTCGGCTGGTGCCCCGGGACACAGACCTTGGGGGACGTCCCACGTGGCTCTGCTGAACTTGCTGTCCCAACACCTGCCAGAAGAAGGATTAACAGATTATCAGGATAGAAGGGATCACTGTGATTATGTCTTCCGACAGCCAGCAAAGCGCTTGGATTGTCAGCTCTTTGGGGCAGGTACTCTGCTCTGTGTCTTTACAGCATCCAGCACAATGGTTCCTAAGCACCACTGTAATACACAATGTACTGCACCTAGCCCCGGGGGGGACCCTGATCCACGACTGGGCTCATAGGGGCTATCGTAATACACCTAATAAATCATCACCATCATCGGTGATCCCTTGATTCAAGGATGATCTACACAACCTGCTCAACAGCTGGGGAAAGGCATTCCTACCCTGCACCAGGAAGAAAGGGGATGGCAAAGGGGTATAAGACCCTGATCGACAGGGACCAAATCCTTGATAGACCTTTCCCCAGAGGAGAGTCTGGTTCTGCCCCAATATCCCCTCTGAGTTTGGGGGGCGGCGGGGGTCCTCAGGACAGGCAGGAGCCTACCCTAAGGTCCTGAGCCAGACAAAAAGGGGGTGGGGGAAGCCTTGCTGGGGCCGCAGCTTTTCCCTTCTCCCCCGGACCCTGTGAGCCGGTGTCACTGATTCATCACCTGGGCTCTCCCTTTCCGCAGAGCCCCGCAGAGCCGGGCCGCGCGGCTCAGCCCCGCGCTCCATGGGGGCGACCGGGGCAGGCTCTGGGAATCCCGCTCAGCGGGCGAGTCAAGGCTGCAGCCGGGACTCCCCGCAGCGACCCGTCCATCGGCTCAGCCCAGCGTTCCAGGGGGAGCCCAGTGATGATGTCATAGCCCCGGGGTCACGTGACGAAGCGGAAACCGGGCGGGGGGAGAGCAGCTGTTGCTAGGAGACAGGCCTGGAGGGCCCCTGTGTTTTGGTTCCTGCAGGATACACTGTTCTTAATAAAGATGAGCTGTTGCCCCATTGTCAGCTGGTATCCCAGCATGCACCATTCTCCTCCCCCCCCAGGGTCCCCTCCTCCCTGTTACCCTTGGCAGCATGATTTGCCCCTTATCACCACCTCCCAAAGCTGGCAGGGGAAATCATGTATCCAAGCCCCCCCTTTTCTTTAGTTGTGAGTTCCCACTCCCCTCCCAGAGCTGGGACAAGAACCTAGGCAGGACTCCTGGCTCCCAGCCCCGCCCTGCTGTAACCCACCAGAGCCCGCTCCCCTCCCAGAGCTGGGAGAGAACCCAGGAGTCCTGGCTCCCAGCCCCCACTGCTTTAACCCCCCAGACCTCACTCCCCTCCCAGAGCTGGAATAGAACCCAAGAGTCCTGGCTCCCAGCCCGCCCCCCTGCTCTAACCCAAGAGAGCCCGCTCCCCTCCCAGAGCTGAGAACAGAACCCAGGACTCCAGACTCCCAGGCCCACCCCAGCTCTAATCACTAGGAACCACTCCCCTCCCAGAGTGCGCCACTTTCACAACACACTGCAAGACAAAGCTGACATTTCAGGGACTTTCACATTTATTTTCGGTGACAGTCTACTGATGTTTTACAACAAAGAAAGAAAACAGTAGGAGTTAAGCAGGAATACAGTCAGTACAAAACAACCAGACACAAGAGCAGAGAACCTGAGTTACGTCTGCCAAAACAAAACGACACAGTAACATTTGATTTAATGAATCAAGAGCATCTCTGACACAGAAGTCCTACAGTGGCCAAGGCACAGAGAGATTAGCCCTAGTAGTACTGACAGTTAAAGCTAAATCTCCTGCATTGTTATCATAAGCATCTGAAGTGGTTCTGGAGTTAGATTGGTTTTAGATTCATATAGTGGATGTTTCATGTATGTAGTGTTGTCATTTCTTGTGATTTTATTGCAAGTCTCACAATACTTGTTGTTTTTCCTTAGCATCTCAACTCCTGAACCCATCTGACTATGTGAAAAATCTCAGGTTTCATTCCAAAAAATAAGTTTCTAGCCCTTGTGGTTACAGAGAAAAGTGTGAAAAGGCGGCCTCTAAAGGCTCAAAGAAAGCAAAGAAAACGAACCACAAATTTTTCATGTTTTAAAAAAGTCATGATTTTTAAAGCCCATCTTTTGGGGGATGGGGGGAGGGAGGACACTGATTCATGGACTTTGAACACATAGGGTTGGCAGTACTGCATGTGCAATCTGGCTAGCCAACAAGAAGTCAGCATAGTTTACATTAAAATTCACAAAAAGAAAATCTGTTACATTTAAATTTACAAAACAGAATTGGACAGAATGACCCAGATTTATGTGGTCAGGTAAGAGCTCCCTATTATCAAATTAAACAATGTGATCCTTTATTACATAATCATTCAACACTGGGTCATTTCCCATGGCATTCTGCTAAATGATACTATGTGCTAAATCACTACCACAATGGATATGCGATGCCATTTAATATCAGGTTGCCATTTGCGTCACTGCCTATAGACCCTAAGTAATGTAGCAATTTGTCCATGTAGTGTTTGGAATGTCCTCTAATCGTAGGTCTATTTACAGTACTCTTTAGTTTAGGAAATGCGTGTTGGACTGTACTACCCAGAATATTTAGTGAGGAACTGGATGTTCCTGTGATTTGAGAATGAAATATAAAGAACTGTGCATTGCATGGATCAAATCTCAAGGTCTCCACGTCTGATTCTGCTCTCACTTACACAAGTGTAAATCAGGAATAACTTAGTTGAGATAAGTCCTCTGAAATCACACTGCAGGTAAATAACAAAACTGGAAATACAACATAGGAATCTTTATCCTGCTACCGCCTAGCTCTAACCACCAGACTCTATTCCCTTCCCAGAGCTGGAAATAGAATCTGCGGGGCCTGAATTCCCATCTTCCCCTCACCCTTCCAATTCTAGTCACCACTCCCTGCGAAAGCCGGGAATTGAATCCAGGGATCCTGATTTCCAATTCTCCCTCCTCCCCCCACTGTAACCACTAGATCCCACACCTCTCATCGAGCTGCGATCAGAACCCAGGAATCATGATATCCAGTCCTCTGCTCAGACCACCTCTCTTTTCAACATGTTAACGGAAGGACCCTATTCTAGTGTCTATTCATAATGAGTAGAGTTAATATTCAGGATCAAAAACTTTGCTTTTGAATGTCAACCTGGCTTCTGTGCGAGAATTAAAATCTCAGCTCTAACATTATCTCAAAGTAGGGCTGTTAAAACACATGAGAACTAGTCTATATGGCAATGTAACACCACAATCAAGCGCCTAAGAACGTTGTCTTTATAACCATGAAGAGTCTAATATAGTAATCCCTCTTAATACAGGGGTTTGAAACCATATACAGTAAAGCCTACACTAAGAGTCACCTCCTGTCTATCTACCTACCTACCTCTGTGATCATCACTTCAGAATCACAGGGCTAACTCTTGTCGGAAGCAACCTCTTTGAATTATCCCTAGTTTACATTTTGCTTTATTAAAAATAATATTGAGTTTATATTTGGGTGTGAATTTAATCCCAGGTAAAGGTGCCCTGGGAGACTGGATTCTCTAGGCACGTTCATAGGAGCCTGGGAAGTGGGAGATGGAGCTTGCCCAACACACACACCCTGTGCCCCTCCCGCTGTGCCTCACCCTGCCCTGGAGACTGGATCCTCTGTGTACTCCCAGAACGGGTTCAACCCTGCCTGAAGGGATGTCTTGAGGGGGGAAGAGGGGAGAAAGAGAAAGGAGCTTAGTCCCCGTGGTCCATTCAGTCCTCAGCCTTTCTGCTGGGGCTAAGGATTAGTGCTGATGATTAAGGGATGTGGATGCTCGCCCACTGGGAAGCAGACTGAGGCTCAACAAACTTGTTTCATACAGGGGTCACTGGCATGCTAACTGCAACTGTCCTAGGCTGATTTGCATTAGTGACCTACAGGCTGAAGGTTTAGGAAGGCAGCTAAGAGAGCCAATAGGTGACCTCAACATTCAGGCACTCCCCACTACAACCCTTCCCCCCATTCAAATAGAGATTAATTTCCAAGCTTTACAGGGAAAGAAAAAAAAAAGGAAAATAGAGAGACATCTGTCCAGATCAAATCCATCTCCCCGTAATTCACAGGCTCCCTTGGCTCTCACACGGCATCAGCATCCTCTGCCTAGTCATGCACCACGTTCTTAGCCTGGTGGGACACAGAACTAGTGCAGTGTACAGGCAAAAACCTTTATACTTGCTCCATCTTGGCAGGTGCCTGTGGGTTTGTCCAAAAAAAAAAATAAAATAAAATAAAATCATAGAACCACAGGGTTGGAAGAGACCACAAGGGTCATCTAGTCTAATCATCTGAGACAGGAAGATGGTTTATTTCCCCCAGTGGCCGATGTCTAGAAGACAAGAGGACACTTGTCTTAACATATCACTCCATCTAATTTCCCAGGAGAAGCAGTGAGTCTCCTGGCCTCTCCTGAGGTCCTGGGAATCCCAGTCCAAGCTGGAATCTGAAATGCTCCTTCTGCCCTCTGCCTCGCTCCCCGCAGCTTTGTGAGCCTTGGCCACATCCTGCTCCAGCCCCACGTTTGGATGAAACAAGACGAAATGGAGGGCACCGGACCGAAGCTCTTGGCATATCCCCCCGAATGGGTAGCACAGGAACACACAATTCCCTTGCGCCTCATATTGCGATACCGCCTCTGTAAGGGGCAAAGGTGAGTTTGGCCCCTTTTCAGTCTTTAACCTTACTGCCAACAAGGGAGCTGTTAAGTGCCAATGTAATGGTGATTTTGTGGCAGACACACCCACCCTGCTAAGAACAAGACTGAGACCCAATCGACTGGTTCCATGTAAGGGACTCTGACACCATCAAATGGTGATGGCTTCAGGCCACGCTACCTACGCAAGGTCCCCACCTCTTGCAATAACTAGAATGTCCATTTCACAGGATTTTTTCCCCACCCAATCTCTGATCTTCCAGACATTTGCTCCTTTTGCAGTGGCATGAGGCCTCAAATGCCAGTCCAGATCCTGCAAGAGCTGAGGCTGCCAGCTTTAGGACTTGCTGTTCACAGTCTAAGGGTTTGTCTACACGAACATTTAGTTTGTGGCAAGCTGAGTTGTGAATCGACTCCACACTAGCCTGCTGCAGACTAAATGTTGGCAGAAAGTCTTCTTTGAAATTGGACTAGATCAAAGTGCATTAATGAACTGTTAATATGTGTCAGTAGGGTCCACAGGGACAGCTAGTCTGTGGCTGGCTAGCACAGAGTAGACTGACACCCCAAGCTAATTGTAGTCAAGACCTAAGGAACAACAGCCTTCCAATGGTCTTAGCCTGCTTTGTGGGATTTCCTCCGCTGTATTGCCAGGGAATGGCAATAGAAAGTGACATTGTTAACCTGTGGAATTCCCTGCAGCAGGATATTATGGAGGAAAGTATCTCACTAAATTATAAAAAAAATAAAAAAAAATAAAGGATTTAATGTTTGTAGGAATAAGAATAGCACCTGCAGTGACACTGGACAGGATAAACATTGAAATGTCAAGGACATTTTACCCTCATGATCCACCATGGAAACTGAGAGCCAGTTGCAGTCCGGAAGGAACTGCTTTCTCCCTCAGTGGTACACAGCACAGTGAAGTGCGTTCAACATTTCCTTTGCAGCATCTAGCATTGGCCACTCTTGGAGGTAGGATACTGGACCAGATGGACCATTAGTCTGAACTGGTGCCACAGTGATGAGTGTGGGAAACATTGGGCTAGATGCGTCCGTTAGTCTGACCCAACATGGCAGGGAGTAGGGGGGATATTGGGCTAGACAGTCCCATTGGGCTGACCTGGGGGAGCAGGGAGCTGAATGGGAAACTTTCAGTTATTTTGATCCACCAGGAAAGGGGGAGGATACTGGACTAGACAGACCTATTGATCTGATCTGCAGAAGCAGGGAAGGGGGCATATCAGGTTAGATGGGCCCATTAGTCTGATGTGGAATAGCAAGGAGTGGGGATACAGGATTAGATGTAGGAAAGCAGGAGGAGGAATACCACGTTGGTCTGCACTGGAGTGGCAGGGAGTGTTGGGGGTGGAATGCTGAGCTAGACGCGCCCATCAGGAATTCCCATATTCTTAAAACAGGAATCAGAGAAACTCCAGCTGCAAGTGAATCAGAGCTGGGCCGAACAGCTCAGAGAAACACACGTCAATTCCAGCTCAGCGCTCGACCCAACAGAGCTCAACCACACGCTAGCTCTAGTCCCTGATCTCCCTCATCCCCGGGGTGGGCGCTTGCCTGCTTTAAACAGTCTCCGTGATCTGTATGAGTGGGGCTGCCGCAGCCCACGGCCCCAGGGTCAGGACAGCCACTGGCTCCTCTCCCTCCCCCTGGTGCAGCTTCTGGTGGCGGGTGAACTGGGGCTTGTAGCGGAAGCTCTTCCCACAGGCGCTGCAGCCATAGGGCTTCTCCCCAGTGTGGATGCGCTGATGCTTGATGAGGTTGGAGCTGACGCAGAAGCACTTCCCGCAGTCGGGGCAGCGGAAAGGCTTCTCGCCGGTGTGGATGCGCTGGTGCTCGATGAGGGTGGAGCTCTGGCTGAAGCGCTTGCCGCACTCCGTGCACTCGTAGGGCCGCTCCCCGGTGTGGGTGCGGTGGTGGGACACCAGGTGGGTCTTCTTCTTGAAGCGCTTGCCGCACTCCCCGCAGGCGAAGGGCTTCTCCCCGGTGTGGGTGCGCTCGTGCTTGATGAGGTTGGAGCTGAGGCTGAAGCGCTTGCCGCACTCCCGGCAGCCGTAGGGTTTCTCGCCCGTGTGGGTGCGCAGGTGCTTCACCAGGTTGGAGGTGCGGCTGAAGCGCTTGCCGCACTCGGGGCAGTGGAAAGGGGTCTCCCCGGTGTGGGTGCGCTGGTGCTCGGTCAGGGTGGAGCTGCGGCTGAAGCTCCGCTGACACTCCGGGCAGGTGTAGGGCTTCTCGCCCGTGTGGGTGCGCTGGTGCTCAATGAGGGTGGAGCTGCGGCTGAAGCTCTTCTCGCACTCGCTGCAGGTGAAGGGGCGCTCGCCCGTGTGGATCCGCTGGTGCTCGATGAGATTCGAGCTCTGGCTGAAGCTCTTCTCGCACTCCGTGCACCGGTAGGGCTTATCTGCTGGGCGCCGGGGCTCCAGAATGCCCAGCAGGTTGATGAAGCCCCTCTCACGGTGCGCAGACCGGCGACGCCTCATCTTCGGAGGGTTCACACGCAGCCTCCCTGGTCCACCCTGGCTCTGGCAGGCTGGAACAAGCCCCGGGACTGTCCCACACGGCTCCACTTCCTGCTGAGGAGTCTCCTCATCCTCACTTGCCGCCCTGTCACCTGCTGAGAGAAGAAGAGAATTAAACCACAGTAGGTAAGCGTGGAAACCAGGACTCAAATCCATCCCTGCAGACTGTGGAGTCTGCTCCAATGTCACTCAAGGAAAGGATGGGACAGGCTCCTACCTGGGATCAATCTAGATGGGCACTGAAAGCCGTCACTTTAAATTGCCCCAGGCCTTGGCCTGCTGTGAATTCCATTCCTACTTCCACTTGCCAACAGCCACTTTTAAGAATCATTGTGGAAAACCAGAGTGAACCTGCTACAGCATCCAAGGTATCATCTATTTAATGAATCCTTTGAAGTGGTTTTCTATAGTTCACACAGAATCTGATGCTGCCATGTTTATTTCTTAACCAGCATTATGGGTGAGGCCCAAGAACTGGTTGAAGGCTCAGTTATGTCTTCCTGATACATTTCTTCAGTGGCTTTTAAAACCTCTTCCCTTTTTGTTTCTGGTAAGTGGTTAGGTAGCTGTTAAATGTCAATCTTGTGGTGGACCAAGGCAGTACAATCTATATCTTTGTAGAATCAGAACAATTTGATTCCTAACCAGAAAGTCTCTTAGACCATTCTGCTGCTAGTCATTAAAATGTACAGCACTGCATTGGAACAAGGTCAACAGAAACTCTGGGAAGGTCTACACTTGAGCCAGGATCAACGAGATCGATCCACCGGCTGTCAATTTAGCAGGTCTAGTAAAGACCCACCAAATCAATTACAGATCGCTCTCCAGTCGATTCCTGTACTCTACCCTGGCAACATCCGATGGGAGATTTTCTCCTGTCGACCCCCCGCAGTGTAGACCCTGTGGTAACTTGACCTAAGGGACGTAGCTGGAGTTGCGTAGTGTAGGTAGACTTACCACGGTAGTGTAGACATAGCCTCTGGGAGCTCACCTTCACCCCTTTCTTCCTATACCAGCATTTACTCGATCTACATGTTCTCATTTTGCCACCATGGGTCCCTTTTTGTACTATTTGCTGTTTGTCTGAAACATTCATTCAGCAAATGAACAGAGATCCATTCCTGCTTCAGTTCCACAAGAACTATAGCAGCTAGAATTCCCCTTGGGTCTCAAAGCAGGTCTCACTACTCCCTATCTTCCCCTTGCTGGAAAGCTACCACCACATGTAGCTCTTATTATGATTTTTAGCCCCTCAAGGTAAGACAATTTGCTCACAGCAAACCAGTTGCTTACAAACAATTTGTTTCACCTGGGCCACATCTTTCAAGGGAATTTCTACAGAATGAATTTGTAAGACAGCTTTCCTGGTATTTATTATAGTAATTAGCCATAATGAAATCCAAACCAACTGTCAGATTATCCACTCTATTGGCTATTCACTTCTTGCTCAAATTCCCAAGGTCCAGTTTTCAAACCCAGTTTTCCCTACTTTTGGACTGGTGCATGTTCCCCAGTCTCTGTCTCCATTTTGGACCACGTAGCTGGTTCAGTTTTGGATCCTATATTCCGTAACATGGTTAACACGTCTGGTCTAACAACTGTTATCTTTGAGCCAATATCCATTATTCTTATGCATTTCACAGGTCTTATTACATATTCATACAAATATGTAATAGGATTATATCACACGTTCATACTCCCATTATTGTTGTTTAACTGCCCAAATCTTAGCACACACTCTGGAGCTGATCCTTGTAGTTCCAAGCATTGCCCCTTCATCTTGGTGCTTCCAGTTTCCCAATTTGGATGATGGACTTTCACTAAGTGCTTGGGATGCTCAGTTCCATCTTGCCTTAAATTTATAACACTTCTTTTTGTGGGTAATTTTTTTTCCACAAGTTCAAGCATTTAAATGAACTGCTACCCTTCATTTTTGCAGTATTACCAATTTCCATTGGTGTACAAACTGGATTGAACAACTTTTCCAATCACTCAAAAATGTCATGAACCAGATTAGAATCCTCTGTTCCAGCAGGCTCATTAGACACAGAGCTGTACTTACAAAGCTCATGGAAGCATCTTCCATCTTCCGCTCTAGTGGCTGCTTCCTGGTCTGCTGCAAGGAAAGATTCAAGTTCTGTGGCAAATTCCACAGCCTCTCTGAGCATCCTTGGCCTGCTTTTGCTGATCGTGATCTGCAAGTCCAAGTCCATCGCTAATGTATCCTGAAAGGCCTCACTGGTATCTGGGTAAGCCAGGAACACAAATCTCTGCAAGTCCTCTGTCAGTTCAGGTGGAGTTTCTTCTTTCCCTCTTCTTCTAGCCCTTAGCTATGCCCTGGCCGGCTCAGATCGATGGCTAGCCCCAAACTGCATACCAAGGGCTTGTACCAAATCTGGATAACTCAGGCTCTTCTCTGGGGTAAGTTCTGCCGCACCATCAGAGCTGGACCACTCAAGTCCTTGCTGTAGTTCATCTCTGTTAGCATGTTCCAAGCTGGCTGTAACTTCCTTGGTCTCCTCTATTTCCTGAAAAACCTTTTGGTTTATGATAGTCAGTTTGCTGATCACCTCACTGATCTGTCTTGCCAGTCTGGAGTGGATGTTTGGTTGCTGGGCTTTGAAATCTGCTCGAACGTGTTGTAACTGCTGTACCAACAAAGATACTATCTTCGAATGCAGGTCATTTCTCAGTCCTTTCTGGGAAACCTCTAGATATTGCTTCAATTTCTTCTGAGAAGTCTCCAGCTCCTGTTTTAGGTCTTGTTTTAATTCCTTCTAGACATTTTTGATTTCTGCAAGCACCTCCATTATCTGTTCCATCTTGTTTTAACAGGAATACAACTCACAATTTCTCTCCTGGAAAATTCATCCATTCACACCTGTGTGGCCCCTTTGGCCTGACCAGATAGACAATATTCAAGGTTTTGCCAGGTTGTTTCCATTAGGAGAAGAAATTGATCATATGAGTCAGGTATATTCTTTAGTTTAATCCACTTTGTTTACAAAGAATACACATGAAGTCTTGTTTCCCTGAACACAAACAACAGTAGGCACTTTCCTTGCTCACTACTTCCAAGTCTGCTCCTCTAGTCCGTTCAGTGTCATGCATATAACTTCTACTCTCCCTGTCAGCTGGCTTTCCACCTCTCTCTCACAGAGCTAGCCAAACAAACCCCTGGCCACTGCGTTTACCACCAATCCCAGGGACCACTCAGCTCAGCCCTGCTCAGGCTTCTCCATGCGGTCCAGTGCATGCAAAATTCATTATTTATTTTCTTAATTTAATTAATTGTAAAAGGACTTTAAAAAAAATGTATTAGCTATGAAAAGAAATAATCTCATCCCCCTGAGTTGTTTGTTTAATTCCACTTTTTTCAGTGTGGGAAGTAAGATTGCAGGCTACGGTCGGTGGGTAAAGGCAGCTGCAGCTTTTGGACAGTCAGTGCAATAAGAACACTAGCTGGATGTTTCTGTTAAAATGATCAGCAGTGAAATGGTGAACAGTCTGAATAGTTAAATTGCCATTGTTAGGTTTCAGAGTCAATGCCCCTTTGTAATGAATGGGGCAATTCACAAACACACAGTTGTTTCACGTTGTCGACAGGGTCAGGTAGACATCACCGCATCAGTACAACGGGGTTTGTTTTTAAGAATTTCTTTGCAACTGTACGAGTGACCAAAAAAAATTGGAACCTGAAGCATGATTTTGTGTCAATGCATGGACGCCATGGCAAAGTAATATAAAGGGGCCTATGCTGTGAGTGCCAGGAGGCTAGGACACCTGCTTGGGTGATACTCAGTGAGATGAGATGAGAAAAAAACAGAACCAGGGAGGCACCCAGTGGCTTTGCAGGGATCCCAGCTTTCCTCTTCACTCCTGGACAGTCTCTGAGCCAATGTCACTCATTCCTCACCTGTGTGTGTCTCTCTCTGGGTCTCCCTTTCTTCGGAGCCCTGGAGATCCAGGATGCACGGCTCTTCCTCTTGCTCCATCCAGGAGATCACAGGATGTTCGAGGATTGGAAATCCTGCTTGTGGGGAAGAAAATAGGTGAAATCAACATCCATCGAAAGCTGTACAAGAAAGGAAACAAGCTCCACCAGAATAAGGACTTTAATATTGGTATAACTTCATTTATCCTAGAGGGTATACGGATATAATTATTTCAGTGAAAAAAAAAATCACACTACAAACCACAATAGTTACATCAGTACAAAATCTGTATGTAGGCTAGGCTTTAGACAGCAAGTTCTTTTACTATATGCATGTACAGTGTCCTGTACCATGGTGCCACGTTCTCAGTTGAGGCTTCTAGGTGTTACTGTAATGCAAATAATAGTGATGATAATAATAATAATTAGAGCCGACTGGATAATATTCACTAAAAAAACTAGCTGGCTAATTTATCCCCCATCAATTAGTGGAAAAAAATGATTGCCCACTCTTTGTTTTTCATTGTGTGACTAGCCCTTAAATATCCAACCAATTTTCCTGTTCGCCACCACAGGAATTGCCAAATTCATTTCAATTTCATGTACCAGATTTACCTTCCTTTATTGATTCTGGGTCAAATGGACCGCGTTTTTCAAGCCAGAGGAGCTAGACTCTGGCGTTGGGATAGGATATAGAGATAGCCCAGCATAATAAGATCTGGGGATGGAGATATGGAGAGAGGTAGAAAGAGAGAGATGTGTATGGGAGAAGGGGTTTGTGGCGGGCAGAGAGTGAGATGTATGGAGCTATATATATATATGCGGGGGGTGTATGGGAGAAGGGGTTTGTGGGGGGGAAAGCATGAGATGTATGGAGCTATATAGAGGGCGGGATGTATGGGAGAAGGGGTTAGTGGGGGGCAGAGCCTTAGATGTACTTCTATATATATGTACAGAGCTATATATATATAGAGAGAGAGGGGGGTGTGGGAGAAGGGGTTTGTGGGGAGCAAAGTGTGAGATGTACAGAGCCATATATATATAGAGAGAGGGGGGTGTGTGGGAGAAGGGGTTTGTGGGGGGCAGAGCGTGAGCTGTAAGGAGCTATATATATAGAGAGAGAGGGGTGTGTGTGGGAGAAGGGGTTTGTGGGGGGCAGAGTGTGAGATGTACGGAGCTATATATATATATATATACAGAGAGAGGGGGGTGTATGAAGATGGGGGGCTGTATGGCGCGAGAGAGGGGGGCGTATGGGGTGGGCGGGAGAGAGACAGGGTCTGCGGGGTGTGTAGGGGGATGGAGGGATGCGGGGGGGGGGGTGCGGTGCGAGACAGAAGCACTGGGACCTAGGGACAGAGGGAGGGATGGGCGGACAGGCAGGCACAGAGAAGTCTCCCCCATCACAGACAGCCCGGCATAAACTCTGCCCCACGCACCCCAGCAGCAACCTACCCTGCCCCCCCCCCGGGGAGCCCGCCAGCCCCCCCGGGCGAGTGAAAAGCCTCGCGCCGCCGCTGCCCCTTCACCCGCCGCTCTGAGGGGCGCGGGGCTGGCTGGGGGGGGCTGGCTGGGGAGACGCGCGCGCCGAGCCGAGCCGAGCCGAGCCCTTCCCCGTCCCCCCCCCGGGGCCAAGGCGTCTCTCACCCGGGCGCCCGCAGCCGCCGCTCGGCCCCGCCCCGGGGACAGGAATCGGCTCCGCCGGTGCCCCAGGAAGGGCCTCCCCGGCAACATTCCCCGGCCCGATGGTTCCCGGCCGGGCAGGCCCGGCGGCCCGCGCGGCGCTCTGGGCTCTGGCGGGGCGGGAGCGGCGGGCGCCCCCGGCCCGACACAGGCCTCGCCCCGCGGGCCCAGGGGCGGGGCCGGCTGAAGCGCCTCGCCGGCCTCCCCGCGGGCGAGACGGGGCGGGCTCTGCCCGCGGCCCTGCCCGGGCGTCGGGGGGCCCCAGGCGCCCCGCTAGCAGCGGGAGCGCCCCGACGTGGGAGGCTTCGTCGCGACCCCGGGAGCCGAGCCTTGCAGCAGGACCCCGCTCTGCCCGCTGATCTCTTCAAGGGGCGCCGCCCGGGGACCCAGCCGCACGGGCCGGGGGCCTCCTTCGCCTGCCCATCCACCGCCCGGAGCCGGGCCAGCAAGGCCCCTCTGCCGTGTACCGTGGCCAAAGCGGACAGTCTCCGCGCCAAGGCATCAGTGGACACCGATCTGACATCAGGAAGCATAACGCTCACAAACCAGGGGGAGAACACTTCGACCTCGCTGGTCGCTCAGTAAGAGACCGACACGAGGCAATTCCTCAACAACAAAACCTTCAAAGCCAGACTCCAACGGGAAGCTGCAGAACTGGAATTAATTTGCAGACTGGACACCATTAAATGCGGCTTGAATAAAGACTGGGAGTGGCTGGGTCATTACACAAACTGAAAACTATTTCCCTATGCTAAGTTGTCCCCTACTGTTACTCACACCTTCTTGTCAACTGTTTGAAATGGGCCATCCTGATTATGACTACAAAAGTTTTTTTTTTCTCCTGCTGATAATAGCCCACCTTAATTGAGTTAGTCTCTTAAAATTGGTATGTCAACCCCCATCTTTTCATGTTCTTTCTGTGTGTGTATATATATATATACACACACACAATCTTCCTACTGTATCTTCCACTGCATACATCTAATGAAGTGGGTTTAGCCCACGAAAGCTTATGCCCAAATAAATTTGTTAGTCTCTGAGGTGCCACAAGTACTCCTCGTTCTTTTTGTCTTATCTAGGTGGCTATTACCCCCCCAAGCCCTGTCCCGATTTTTCAACTTTGCTGTCTGGTCACCCTACCTATACTATAAAATTAAGTCAGCTTAATTTAAGGCTGCGTCTACACTGCTGTAAGATCTGCCCTGTAGCCGGCGGGAGAGAGTGCTCTTAGCCACATAATTAAACCACCCCTACGATCCGCATTAGCTATGTCTGCGGGAGAAGCTCTCCCATCGGTATTGCGTTGTGCTCGCTACCTCTTATGCCGGCGAAATGTGTGTCGCTCGGGGGTGTGGGTTTTTTCACACTCCTGAGTGACGTACGTTTTGCTAACAGGTGGTAGTGTAGACATGAACAGGAGAATATTCACTGGGAGGGTGGGGAAGCACTGGAATGGGTTACCTAGGGAGGTGGTAGAATCTCCATCCTTAGAGGTTTTTAAGGCCGGGCTTGACAAAGCCTTGGCTGGGATGATTTAGTGGGTGTTGGTCCTGCTTTGAGCAGGGGTTGGACTAGATGACCTCCTGAGGTCTCTTCCAACCCTAATCTTCTATGATTCTATGATTAGAACATAAGAACGGCCCTACGGGATCAGACCAAAAGTCCATCTAGCCAGTATCCTGTCTTCCGACAGTGGCCAGGACCAGGTGCCCCAGAGGGAATAAACAGAACAGAGAATCATCAAGTGATCCATCTCCTGTCGCTCATTCCCAGCTTCTGGCAAACAGAGGCTAGGGACACCATTCCTGCCCATGGTGGCTAATAGCCATTGATGGACCTATCCTCCATGAATCTATCTAGGTCTTTTTTGAATCTCTGCCGAACATTCCGCAGTAATTACATCATTTGTGTGTATTTACTTTTTGCTTCTTGTGTTGGCAGTACACGTCCTCACTAGGAGCTTTTGTATTGATTATACTGTCAGCGTGGGGCATTGTGGGATGGCTTCTGAAAGGCAGCAACAGTTGGTGTAAGCAATGCAGTGTCTACACTGACACCGTGTCAACCTAATTACATTGACATTGACTCTATGCCTCTCATGGAGGTGGAGTTATTAAGGGTGTGTCTACAGCACAAAATTATGTTGACCTAAGTTACGTCGACATACAGCCACTGCAGTAATTAAATCACTTTTGCGTGGCCACACTATGCTCCGTGTGTCAGTGGTGCGTGCCCTCACCAGGAGCACTTGTCTCTATTATATTGTCAGTGTGGTGCATTTTGGGCAGTTTCTGAGAGGCAGCAACAGCTGATGTAAGCAATGCTGCGTCTACGGTGACACTTCGTCGACCTAACTACATTGACGTAAGTGCTATGCCACTCGTGGAGGTGGAGTTATTAAATTGGTGTAGTGGGCGAGTTACATAGGTGGGAGCTACATTTCAGTGTAGATGCTTCCAGACTTAGGTCAACATAAGCTGCCTTCCATTGACCTAAATCTGTAGCATAGACCAGGACTAAGTTGGCGTAGCGGGGCAGTTACATTGGCAGGAGTGAAATTTAAGTGTAGACACTTCCATAGTCAGGTCAACGTAAGCTGCCTTGCATCGACCAGGCCTATATTTCTATCCCTCATTTGAGGGGAGGTTAAATCAAAATAGGATGTTCTTAATCTGAATTAAGAGTGACCACACACAGAGATTTACACTGAAATAACAAAAAGCAAGTAATTTCAATTCCAGTTTGTGTGTAGAAAAGCCGTGAGAGGTTGACAACTGGATGCTGCGGTCACTGCTCCCTGAAATACCAGAGAGAGATGGATTAGAAAGAAATACACTAGAATGTGGAAATGTAGATAGATAGATAAATGCTGTAGGGATATGTATGGAGGGAAAGCGAGCAGCTTCCTAGGCTTTCGAAGTTGTGCTGGTTTTTATGTCTGTTTTTAAACCAATTTAGTAAAATTGATACAAATCACAGTGTGGATACTCTTCATTCTATTTAAACCTGGCTTCATATCAGTTTATCTTAATTCAGTAAGGAATTAATTTAAACTAAAAATATATATATATATATACACACACCAGGTTTAGATCAGATTAAGAGGGTCCACACTGTTTCGCATTGGTATGAGGCCTGGTTTACACACCGTTTTTGTACTGATTTAACTATTTTGGTTAGGGGTAACATTTTTTCATTCAATGAAATAGTATGAACCCTAGTGTGGATACATTTATACAAGTATAACTGCATCTTGTATCAGTATATCTTATTCCCCTGAATTTACAAGAATAAACTATACTGGTATAAAACATTTATTCTGGAATAACTGTACCCACTTTAGGAAGGTGTACTACTTTAACTAGTCTGATTTCAAACTGATATAGTTAAAGTGCTATAAAAACTGTGTAGACAAATGCTAAACCAGTTTTTAAACTGGTTTAAATTTAAAATTTAAATTAAATTTCAACTGATTTAAACAGGTGCAACTTCGGCCTTGTCTATATGGGAACTTTCTTTTGATATAAACTAAGGTGTGAATTTCAACCAGAATGGTTATAGCAGTATAACAGACCATGTGGACGCTCTGCCTATGTCTTCCATTGACCTAGCGAACGTCTCACGAAGAAGTGGATTAAACTACATTGATGAAAACCCCCCTTCTGTCTTGTAAGAAGCACCTACATTAGTACGGTACTACAGAAGCACAGCTATAATGCCATGGTTGTGCTGCTGTAGTGTAGACATAACCACTATCTCCCTGAACAACATTAGCTAAGCTGATAGAAACTTCTTTCTGTCAACATAGTTGTGTCTACACTGGGGGATTTGCTGGGGGATTATGTTTGCGAGTGTGATTTTTCCACTCTCCTAGCTGATATAGCTATGCCAACATATCTATTTAGTGTAGACCAGGCCTTTTATTCCAGAACAAGAGTACTTTTTTCAGTTTAGCTTATGCTGCTTGGGAAGGAGTGTAAACTGAACCCCCCAAAAAAGTCACTCTTATCCTAGAATAGGGCTTGGTGTACACTTAAAAGTTTTGCTGTTATAGCTTTATTTCATTTTGGGGAACTGGTATATAAACTGTACCAGCAAAAGAACTCTTGTTCTGCAAACCCTTTCTCATGTAGACAAGGCCTAAGGCTTTGCCTATACCGACACTTTCGTCACTAAAACTTTTGTCGCTCAGGGGTGTGAAAAAACACCCCCCCCCCGAACAACAAAAGTTTTAGCGATGAAAAGAGCCAGTGTGGACCATACTTTGTCGGCAGGAGCCGCGCTCTCGTCAATGAAGCTACCGCCCCTCGTTGGGGGTGGTTTTATTTTGTAGCCAGGAGAGAGATAAAGAACGGCCACATAGTGCACTATACAATGGCGTGGCTGCAGTGGCGCAGCTGAGTCTGTTGTAAGGTGCGCAGTGTAGACATAGCCTTAGTGTCCACACAGGGGGTAATACTGGTATAACTACAACTGTGTAACTATATCGTTATAACCTTTTCCCTGTAGACAAAGCCTTTGAATGTAGACAAAGCCTTAAGGTCTAGGAATGGAGACAGATACATGCTTTCATTATGTGTATTTGAATTGTACGTGCAGTTAAATTGAGGAATCAGTTAGATCCATTCACTCTGATATATTGTTTCTTTCCCCCTCCCTGTGTGTTCTGCTTCACCTCCATCTGTCTCCATTTCTCACTAATTCATTTTCTCTGCATTTTGTTTTTCTCTCTAGAGTTCTCTCTTTTCTATTTCTGGAAGAATTCAAACTCTCCCCCAATTTCCTTTTTTAAAAATGTAGACAGAGCCCTCTCGGCTCCTCTTGTTTTGGCCTCTTTCCTTTTCCTCTTGTTCTGCCCCCCCCGGTTTTGCATCTGTCATCCCACCCAGGAACCTCCTCATCCCCACTATCCCACCCCAATATATCCTGCTCAGGGACTCCCCCACTATTCCTCCTCGAAAGCCCCTCCATTACCCTCCTTTATGGATTCCCGATACTGAACCCTCTGACACCCCTAAATATACCCTTCTTAGGGTCCCCCCAATATCCCTCTCAAGAATTCCCCAATATTGACTTCCCAGAGACACTCCCAATATTTTCCCTGGATGGATTCCACCAATATCTGCCCTCATAGATCCCCTCATATTAACCTCTCAGAGATACCCCAATACCTCCCCGCATGGACTCCCCCAATACTGACCCCTCTGAGACACTTCTTTAAGCCCTTCCCCACAAATCCCACTCAGGGCTTCCCCCAAAATTCCCTTCTCAAAGACTCCTTCACTATCCTCCTTCATGGATCCCCTTATACTCACCACTCTGAGACCTCAAACATACCCTCCATAGGCCCCCCCATGTCTCTCCTCCTGCACCCCCAAAATAAACCCCTCAGGGACAGCCTAAATAGCTCCCTTAGGGCCCCCAATACCTTCTCCTCATTTACTCCCCAACATAGACCCTTCAGAGCTGCTAAATAGCTCCCTTAGTGTCCCAATATCATCCGCTCATGAATCCACAAAACAGATCCCTCTGAGAGCCCCAATATTCCCACTCATGGACCCCCTGAGAGGCTACCCCAGTGTGTCCCCCCCAGTCAGCCCCCTCTTGACCCCAGTGACAGTTGGGGCCATTACTGCCCCTCCCCCCTCTGACTTGCACTGCAGGAAGGAGTTCCACAGGGCAGGGGAGGGGCAGTTTAACGGTTTTAACTGGCAAGGGTGGGACCTCGGGGGAGAGGGGAAGGCCCCTGAGGGAATATTGTGGCCCCCCAAGGGGGGGCTATTGGAGGGTCTCTGAGGAGGACATTGGGGACCCCTTCAGATGGGATTTGGGGGTTGTTTGAGGGGGTTAGGGTCCATGGGGGAATATTGGGTGCCCCTCACTGGGGATATTGGGGGCATCTTTGAGGGGTTGGGCACTCAGGGAGCTTTTGAGGGGGGGTCTCTGAAGCAGATATTAGGGATCCATGGAGGATTGTTGGGGGTCCTTAGTAGGGCTAGGAGGTCCCTCAGGAGAGCTTTCAGGAAGCCCTCATGTGGGTATTGGGGTGGTCTTTGATGGAGGCATTGGAGTCTCTGAGCGGAGATATTGGGGGCCACTCAAGGTTCCTATCATGAGGTCTCCCAAGGTTGTATATTGGGGTGTTTCTGAGAGAGATATTTTGGGGTGTCTCTGAGGGGGATATCTGTATGCAAGAAGCACTAGACTCACACAACAGTGTAAAGCATAGGGTCTGGAGGGGAGCAGGATGCAGTAGTTACAGCAGGGGGCTGGGAAGGGAGGGAGTTGGGAATCAGGACTCCTGGGTTCTACCCCTGGCTGTGTCAGGGGAATGGGGTCCAGTGGTTAGAGGGAGTCACGACTCAGCCTCAAAGATGAGACTTGTGGCTTTGTTGGACAGAGCTTTCTCCCCAGCCATCCCATGACTGTGACACTCACACCCTGACCATGAACCTCACTGTATGCAAAACAAAATGCAACTCGGTGGCTTGATTTAGCAACCAAATGAACCACCACAACAAAATCTGAGGGGAAGAAACGTAAAATATGTAAGATGCACGGGAAAAAAATATACACACTTGGATTGTGTTCAGAGCTCAACTGTGTAGGTGAGTGTAATATAAAAACTCTGGGTTCCATTCCTGCCTCTTAAAGCCGGCCTGACCCCGCCAGTCCCTGCAACATCTAGGAGATATGGGGATTGGGAGATGGGGCTCTTGAACTCTAGGGCACTAGTTTTAACCCAGCCCCAGGTTGGGGGGACTGGTATGCTTGGGGGGAGGGGGAATGGGATATGGGGCTTTTCCCCTACTGCGTACCAATCTACCTACAGGTTGGAAGGGCTGGCTGAGGGAGCAGCAAATGGGATACGACCCATTCGCCTGTACATCACCAGCCTCTAATGTAACTCTAAGCTGGGAGACTGGTTAGCTGGCTGGAGTAGGGAATGAGATAAAGGGCCCTTTACCACAAGGGCCCTTATTCCAGTGTTTCAAATCTCCCATACAGCAGTTGGGGACTGAAAGCTGTTCCCACTGGGAAGTCATTTGTTGTGAAATGAGTACAGGGGGCCTACTTCCTAGCAAAACAGGAGTCCACATCTCTATTTCCCCCCTACTTGCAATCAGGCTGAGGCACTGAACAGGCCACGAGCGCTGAACTCCCCTTTCCTATGATTGATGTCCCTCAAGGGCAGCCTGAGGCGTGGTGGAGCAGAAATTTTCCCTGCTGCTGCCAGGCTGTACTGTCTCTGGGCGTACACACAGGATTCACTCTCCAGGGTCTGCCTTTCCCCAGTGCTAAATGGACCATAAAAATAACAACGGTAAGTAACAACTGTAAAAATATCTCTTTATTTGTTCAAAAATAGGAATGGTGGAAATCTGTGGTCATCCCGAGCAGGGAAAGGCAAAAGCCGTAAGATGCCGAGACAGGAATTGGAGCATGGCAGGAGTGGCAGAGAAAGGTGTCTGCGATGCTTCTGTGATCTTCATTGTTGGCCATGGGCATGTGCAGAGAGACCCAGGTGGGTGGCAGGATCATGAGTTTTCTTTCTGTCTCTGTGTGGCAGGATTTGGAGCTCTTTAGAGGGAAAGTGCATTTTGTTCTCTGGGATGTTTTCTTTTTCATTAGATTCCCCTGTAGGGAGAATTTGGTAGGAAGTGATTAGCAAAGCATTTTTCATTGTGCAAACCACGAAGCACTTTGGAGTCATAAAGTCATAGAGTTTAAGGCCAGAAGGGGCCACTGGATCATCTAGTCTGACCTCCTGCTTATCACAGGCCACCAACACCAGCCAGCACCCAACAACTGTCATTAGACCAAAGTATTGCAGCCCTCAGGAGACTAGGCTATTATATGCCAGAGGCAGAGAATAGAAGGGATTGAGATGCTCCAGTGCCTGAGGCCCCTGCAATGACAGGGAAATTATTTAAGTGAGATGTACCCAAATAATCAGGTATATCCAGAACAATCAGATGCACGCATACAAAATGGGAAATGACTGCCTAGGAAGAAATACTGCAGAAAAAGACCTGGGGGTCATAGTGGATCACAAGCAAACAAGTCAACAATGTAACATTGTAGGAAAAAACAACAACAAAAACCATAATTCTGGGATGTATTAGCAGGAGAGTTGTAAGCAAGACACGAGAAGTAATTCTTCCGCTCTACTCCGTGCTGATTAGGCCTCAACTGGAGTGTTGTGTCCAGTTCTGGGTGCCACATTTCAAGAGAGATGTGGACAAATTGGAGAAAGTCTAGAGAAGAGCGACAAAAATGATTAAAGGTCTAAAACAAGAGCTATTAGGGAAAATTGAAAAAATTGGTTTGTTTAGTCTGGAGAAGAGAAGACTGAGGCGGGGACACAATAACTGTTTTCAAGTACATAAAATGTTGTCACAAGGAGGAGGGAGTAAAATTGTTCTCATTAACTTCTGAGGTTAGGACAAGGCCTTGAGTGCAGGGGTCTGGGCTAGATGACGTCTCGAGTTCCCTTCCAGTCCTACGATTCTATGATAATCCTGGCAAGTCACTTGTACTCACACACTGCAGAGGAAGGTGAAACTTCCCCCAAGGTCCCTGCCAGTCTGTCTTGGGGGAAAATTCCTTCCCGACTTTCTCTATGGTGATCAGTTAGACTCTGAGAATGTGAGCAAGAACCAGCCAGCCAAGCACCTGAGAGAGAGAATGCTTGATTTCACCTCAGAGCCTGGGCCCTCCCCATTCCGTTTTCCATCTCCAGCTTTGGCCATCCCTGATGCTTCAGAGGAAGGAGATAAAAAAAGCAACAACTCCAGAATACATTGGGATGGGGTGTGGGGGAATGTCCCTTCATGACTCCTGCAGGAGACCGTTTGAAACCCTGAAGCACGAGCTTTTTAGGAGCCAAAAATTAGGGAACTGTACTGAAGTGCAGCCACCTCTGGGGTGGGACATGCAGCTAAAAACCAAGTACACAGCAACACTACACAGGGATTGCTCATGCAGTGCTGAAATACGGCCATTTTCTGGAGTGAAACTGTTTAACAGCCACATGGCCATGCTATAGGAAAGAAGTGAAGGAGAAGCCTATATTTCGGGGAAACTACAGGAAGAGTTTAAGAAGTCAAAATGAAAATTCCTGAGCTGGGATCTGACTGGGAGCCTGGGCTTTCAAAAAAGTGTCACAGGATTTTTGTATGGCCACGGGTGATCAAAGTCTTGATTTTAAATCTCATCACACAAACACCTGCAGAAGCAACCAGCCTTTAACACTAAAGGAGTATGGTCCTCAAGAGTGGGTAAGTAAATAAACTTTTTTGGGGTCCATTCAAAAGCATCTGGCTGTCCAGATTTGGCCCATGGTCCACCTATTGACTACCCTGGCACTAGAAGCTTGAACTAGGACAACCTAAGTATTTTCTCACCGTTTCCAAAACTTCACATGCGAATAACTTTCAGAACAACGGGCCAGCTTGGAACTGGTACCACCTTGAGGGGAAATGACCCGGTATCCTATTCCCCAACACCCATAGCCACATATTCCCCCTGCCCTGGGGCAGGATTGGAATTGACACCCCCTAAAGGGAAAAAGCCCCGTATCTCATTCCCCAACCCCCATAACCAGCCAGTCCCCCGATCAGGGGCTAGATAGGAACTGGCAACCCCTAAGGGCAAAGACCCCATATCCCATTCCCTGCTAAGCCAGCCAATACCCCTGATCTGAGATTGGATAGGAGCCTGCACCCTCTATAGGGAAAAGTTTCTCAGAACCCAGCCAGGTTTCAGAGTAGCAGCCGTGTTAGTCTGTATTCGCAAAAAGAAAAGGAGTACTTGTGGCACCTTAGAGACTAACAAATTTATTTGAGCATAAGCTTTCGTGAGCTACAGCTCACTTCATCGGATGCATCCAATGAAGTGGGCTGTAGCTCATGAAAGCTTATGCTCAGATAAATTTGTTAGTCTCTAAGGTGCCACAAGTACTCCTTTTCTTTTTGAGAACCCAGCCAGTTACCCTGCTTTTAGCAGAGATGTTCCCTGGAGCAGGGATTAGCTTGACAGCGTCGCCCTCTTGAGGCCTTCTTCCTCCCTCCCAGAAATCGAAAGTGAAAGCAACAAAGCCTTTGATGAGCCAGAGGTGGGCAGAAATTACGCTGGTTGTGGGCCCAATCCGGAGTCAGATCCCCTCACCTCTTATACCCCCTCCAGCCTGGCAGCCAAGTGCCTCTGGTTGATGTCCTCCAGCACCTGCTTGGCCATCTGTATGGCTCCCGTCTCCAGGTAGTAGCTGATCATCAGGCTGCATACATCTAGATAGTCTGCCCGCTCCAGCCGACCCCGTGGGATGTTGCTGCAGCCCGAGGGCGGCTGGGCCTGGTTCAGCTTCACCTTGAACTTCTTGAAGTCCATCTCTTCCAGCTCCTCCAGGACATTCTCCAGCCGGTCCCGTGCGCTCATTCGTATTGCAATGGCAGCCAACACAGCTTCGAAACTCTCCTTTTTCCTCCTCCTGTGTCTCCTCCCCTGTCTCCTCCCCTAGCCACAAGGCAGGGCAGCACTGAGAACCAATGCTCTGAAAAGCAAATGATTTCCTGGAAACCAGGGCATGTTGGCTTTCTGTAATGCGCTCCAAATCCCTGTGGAAATTGCACCATGTACCTTATCAGAGACTCATCAGCCCCTTAGGGAGCTGGGGTGGGGTGGGGTTTGAAACTGCCTTCCTCCTTTGCCCTCTCTCTTTCTGACTAGTTAGCCTTGGCAGACTCTGTGAGCTATCTGAACTCTTTTAAAGCTATCCGCTACCCAGACTGATTTCCTAGGGAAATGTGATAATTTAGGGTTTGATGCTAATTTTTTGTTTGTTTGTTTTTTACCCAGGGGAGCAAAATGTACAGGCACAAGCTGAACGTTTGAAAAGCAGCTCCCTGGGTAAAACGTCTTCCCCGGGCTGAGTGGGCCACAGAGATTGACTATCCATCTGATGGGCACACTGAGAGAGAGAGAGCGTGTGTGTCTGTCTGCATGCACCCATTCTGCAGGATACACAGGAGTGTCAGGTATCCAGAGCAGGTTGAAGTACATGGGCAGGGGAGGGTGTGGAGTCCTCCCCTCTGCTGCCAGGACTGCACCCACTCTGGGTGACCAGATAGCGTGTGTGAAAAATCGGGCCAGAAGTGGGGGGATAATAGGCGCATATACAAGAAAAAGCCCCAAATATCAGGACTGTCCCTAAAAAATCAGGACATCCGGTCACACTAGTGGGGACACACTGGGGGACTTGTTCACACACAAGAGCTGTACCTTTTAAACTATACTGGTATACTTAAACCTCACTAGTGTTGGGAATGTTTTATCAGTGTAAAGGCGATTGCAGTGGTATTGTTTATTCCTGTATGGGAAGGGGAATGTATAACTGCATCCACGCTAGAGGTTGTACCAGGATAACTATTTTGGTAAAAAATCACCCTCCTAACTGAAACAGCTAGCCCCCCTCAAAATCTTTGAGTAGACCAAGCCTCGGGCTATGTCCACACTGCGGACCTTACTGCAGCACAGCTGTCCCGCTGCAAGGTCTCCCGTGTAGCTGCTCTGTGCCGGCAGGAGACAGCTCTCCCGCCAGCGTAATTAAACCACCCCCAGGGCGGCGATAGCTACATCAACGGGAAAGCATCTCCCGCCAACATAGTGCTGTCCGCACCAGCACTTTGTCAGTGAAACTTTTGTCGGTTGTATGTGTGTTTTTTTTCACACCCGACCGACGAAAGTTATACCCACAAAAGTGCTCTGTAGATATAGCCTCAGTTTCCAGGGTCCACCAATCTGGTGCTAAAGCTTGCGAGAAAAAGAGAACAACAAGGGGAAACAATTTGAAAATGTTAATGGTTTTGTATTCGAATCAGAGAGAGAGAATTCTTTGGGGATCCTGGGGCTCGGGAAGGTGAATGAGGAATGGCCCAGTGACCTGTGCTAGCTGTGGTCTGTCACAGCTGTTGCTGAAAACTGCTGCTGTCCCATTCATGTACTGTTTCAGAGTAACAGCCGTGTTAGTCTGTATTCGCAAAAAGAAAAGGAGTACTTGTGGCACCTTAGAGACTAACCAATTTATTTGAGCATGAGCTTTCATGAGCTACAGCTCACATCATCGGATGCATACCGTGGAAACTGCAGCAGACTTTATATATACACAGAGAATATGAAACAATACCTCCTCCCACCCCACTGTCCTGCTGGTAATAGCTTATCTAAAGTGATCATCAGGTTAGGCCATTTCCAGCACAAATCCAGGTTTTCTCACCCTCCACCCCCCACACAAATTCACTCTCCTGCTGGTGATAGCCCATCCAAAGTGACAACTCTTTACACAATGTGCATGATAATCAAGTTGGGCCATTTCCTGCACAAATCCAGGTTCTCTCACTCCCTCACCCCCCTCCAAAAACCCACCCCCATATATACACACAAACTCACTCTCCTGCTGGTAATAGCTCATCCAAACTGACCACTCTCCAAGTTTAAATCCAAGTTAAACCAGAACATCTGTGGGGGGGGGGGGTAGGAAAAAACAAGAGGTAGCCTAGATGTGAGAAACAGCCTGGGCTATTTTTACCCATCGAAAGATGTGGATTCTTAAATGTAGAACATCAAGTTCCGCTATTAAAGTGGCAGTGTCCGATAGTAGAAAGATGGTTTATAAATTTAGAACAGTGGGTTAGAACTTGTTCTCGAGTTAGAAGTGTAGAGTGGCAGTTTCTAAATTTCTCTCTCCCTGTTTTCTTTTCTCTACCTCTTTTTCTCTGTGCTCTCTTGTTCTGATCCCCCCACCCCTCGTTCTTTCTCTATTTCTCTCACTATGTCTCTGTGCCCTGGTCTCTTTCCCCTCCCAATCCCACTTTAGCCAGCCTATACGCAGTGGAACCAGACCTGCCCACCATGACTCCTTTGTGCTATGTTATTCCATCATTTGGTTTATCTGGAAGCTTTTGGTGCCTGAGCAGAGACAGGAGCTGTGGCTTGCAGCTATAGGTGTAGTTTGACTTCTGTGGGGGGGGGGGGGGGGGTTGACTGGCTGGCAATTTATGAGGGCCAGATTCCATGCATGCCCACTGGGGCACCTTTTCAGATGTTGTTGTTGTTTCTTTTGGGGGGGAGGCAACTTTAACTATGATTCCAGGGGCTACTTAGGCAACTGAAAACTCTAGGGTTGTGTGTTTTGTTTGCAGATAATTTCTCAGGTATTATCTGACAGGAGCACTGTATTTAATTCTTATATCAAGAAAGATTTAAATAAATATTAGACCCACTCAGCTCTAATACTAACATGTTCTGACATCTTGTGGCAAGCCACTTAAGAGACACTGGTTAGATTTAAAATTGTAATGTCTATTCTTACTCAGATACTCTTACTAAAGTCAGAAGGGACCATTGTGATCATCTTTCTAGTCTGACCTCCTGCCTGCTACAGGCCACAGAACCTCACCCACTCGCTCCTGTAATAGACCCCTAACCTCTGGCTGAGTTGGTGAAGACTGTGGGCAGGTCTACACTACAAACTCTGCTGGGGTGCTTTGAAGACGATGCTCTAAGCCTAGGGGAGAGAGCTTTCCTGTCGGCGTAGTTACTCCACCTCCACGACTGCCTACAAGGGGAGGCTAAGGTGTGTGGATTTTTCTCAACCCTCAGCGATGTAGATATACCGAAGTATGTGTGTGGTGTAGACCTGGCCAGAGTCTGCACTACAAGCTGGGGGTGTGATTCCCAGCTCACACTGACACTCACTAGCTCTCTTCAAGCTAGGGTGAGAAGAGATCCCAGTGCAGCATGGACGGCAGCAGCCGCAGAGGCAGGGCTTAGCCGTGCTGAGCACCCGGGTACCCATTGGGTTCAGGCGGGTTTTACTCGGAACAGCTGAGCGATGCCTAAGCTGCCCCGGCTACACTACTATTTGTACTCCTGCTCGCTGGATGAGCACTAGTGCGAGAGTGTGTGCACCAGCTGGGAATCACCCCCCCCTAGGGGGCTCAGGGGGGTCGACGTCGCCATTGAGTGCTGAGGCAAATGACTGTCTGAAAGACATCCTGTCCGCAAGCCGTTGGGCCACAGTGAGCCTCGCCAAAGGCCACGTGTGTGAAGCTGTGTATCATTCCCTCCCCGTTGCTATAAATGACACAATGTGGCTCAGACCTGGATGGAGACTCGGGGGCTCAGGGGTTCTTCCCTGGGAAATAAGCACTCAGTACATTTTCCTGCCCTGGCAAAGATTTTAAGATATTTCAGGAGAGGGATTTTATGCAGCACATATGTACTACACGCTATTATCGGGCTCTCCCTCTGAGAAAGGGACACAGGTTGGGGAATCCTGGCTAGGGCATCTTCCCCTATTAGGTTTCAGAGTAACAGCCATGTTAGTCTGTATTCGCAAAAAGAAAAGGAGGACTCGTGGCACCTTAGAGACTAACCAATTTATTTGAGCATGAGCTTTCGTGAGCTACAGCTCACTTCATCGGATGCATACCGTGGAAACTGCAGCAGACTTTATATACACACAGAGAATATGAAACAATACCTCCTCCCACCCCACTGTCCTGCTGGTAATAGCTTATCTAAAGTGATCATCAAGTTGGGCAAGATCATCAAATCATCAAGATCATCAAATGGCCCAACCTGATCATCACTTTAGATAAGCTATTACCAGCAGGACAGTGGGGTGGGAGGAGGTATTGTTTCATATTCTCTGTGTGTATATAAAGTCTGCTGCAGTTTCCACGGTATGCATCCGATGAAGTGAGCTGTAGCTCACGAAAGCTCATGCTCAAATAAATTGGTTAGTCTCTAAGGTGCCACGAGTCCTCCTTTTCTTTTTCCCCTATTAGGTGTGGCTCTTGCTGCTCCACCTACAGAGGGGAGAGGTTAGGAGCCACAGAAACAAGCCCTCCCAGAAACCACTTCCACCTGCTGCTCCCATTTCATTTTCCTGTCTGGTGAGTTTTCATTTCAAGCGTGAAGGGGGAGCTCTCCTTGCGCTTTGTGCAGAGAAAGGGGAGCTGAGGGGCTCCAGGCTACCCACTGCTTTAACCCCTGATCTCCCGCCCCCAGCATGTCACTCATTCATCCATGGCACGTGCTGTTCATCCATGCACTCTCTGAACCAGGCCACTCATCCAGGCCGCCCAGCCAGACCATCCACCAACCCCACCACCCGCTCATGCCATCTGTCCTCCTCCACCGTCCTTTCAATCCATGCTCCTATTCATGCATCCCCACTATCCTCTCGCCTACAGACATTTTGAACGAAAAACAGAGCAGACAGTTACATCATCCTTCTCAGACTGGGAGGGACTTCTAGCTTTATTTGTGGACATAGTTTCTGGTTTTCCATTTTATAACAAAATATAAATATTTTTTTTTTTTTAAAAATATAGTTTGGGCAAAATCCCCTTTAACCATGTTACAAGGAGGAGGGTGAAAAATTGTTCTCCTTAACCTTTTGAGGGTATGACAAGAAGCAATGGGCTTAAATTGCAGCAAGGGAGGTTTAGGTTGGACATTAGGAAAAAATACCTAACTATCAGGGCAGTTAAGCACTGGAATAAATTGCCTAGAGAGGTTGTGGAATCTCCATAATGGACTTTTAAGAGCAGGTTAGACAAACAGCTGCCAGGGAAGGTCTAGATAATACTTAGTCCTGCCATGAGTGCAGTAGATGACCTCTCGAGGTCCCTTCCAGTCCCCCCAAACAAAACCACCTTGCCAAGAAATCAGGCCCCTGAGTTCATGGCAGCTTGTGAGGAAGGTGGTAAGACGAAGTCAGAGCCTTGGCAGGAATTCTGAGGTTGAATTTGGTCCAGCACAGCGATCCTTTCGGTAGATACTTGAATGAGATCTTCTTGTGGAAAAAGACCGATGTTCTCTACACACCGCAGCGTACGTCGGTATGAGTTATGTCTCTCAGGGGCGTGAATAAACCACCTCCCCGAGCGATGTAAGTTGCACGGACCTAAGTGCCGGTGTGGACAGGGCTATGTCGGCAGGAGAAGCTACTGCCGCTAACTCCTGTCCACTTACAGCATCTACACTAGCCGGGCTACAGTGGCGCAGCTGCGAGCTCTGCAGTGTAGCCACAGCCGAAGTGTCTGGGGTGAGACGCAGGGGTGGGCGCTAAAGGAGCGGGTGGAGGTGCATGATGGATGGGACGCTGGCTGGAGTTCCAGCAGTGGTATATACTAGAGCAGTGGTGTGCAAAGTTTTTTCCGGTTGCGTCCCCTACCCCTTACCATCAATGGAATTGTGTCTTCTCTTCCCCCACCCCCTCCACCGCCCCCGTTACTGCACAGCCAAGGCTTCCTCCGCCGCGGGCTGCTTCTACCTTGCAACCAGGCTGCACTGCCAGGGCAGGGCCAATACCTGCCCCTCTCCGCTCAAGATTTCAGGGTTGGGGAAGGTGCCTGCGACAGGCTCTGGGGGAAGATCCGGTGCTGGGTGCAGAGGCTGCTGGGGCTGGAAATTGGCACAGCACGCTGACCCACAGGCTGGGCGGCCTGCTGAGATGAGTCAGGGGGTGGATATGAGCCACCTGGCGTCGACACTCACCTCCCTGCATGTTCCTCCGTGCCCCCCTAGGGGGGAGTTTCCCCCAGTTTGCGCACCACTGTGCTAGAGTACAATTCCCCCATTGTCCACTGTGGTTGGTTTCACTGTGGTGTCCAGTTTTCATAAAATCCAGCACATATAACCCACCCCAGAGGCAGCTGCATTTCAGGTATAGATGATTGATCCCTGTGTGGCATTGCCGTGCATCTGTTAATCCGCTGCCATGCTGCACCCCAGAGGTGGCTGCATTTCAGCACTGGGTGAGTGATCCCTGTGCAGAGCTGCTGAGTAGTACCCCCATTTCAGAGCTTGGCAAGCAATCCCTGTGCAGCCTTTAAGCACCTTAGAGCTCTGCTCCATTCTCTTACTGGTATCCCATCCATCATGTACTTACCCTAAAGCCAATAACGGATGTCTACACTGCAATTAAAAACTCGTGGTTGGCCCCTGTCAGCTGACTCAGGCTCACGAGGTTCAGGCTCTTTAATTGTGTTTGTAGATGTTTGGGCTTAGGTTGGAGCCTGAGTTCTGGGACCCCAGGAGGAGGGAGGGTCCCAGAACCCAGGCTCCGGCCCAAGTCCGCACATCTACGCTGCAATTAAACAGCTCCTTAGCCTGAGCCTCGTGAGCCTGAGTCAGCTGATACGGGCCAGCCGTTGCAGTATGGACAGTCCTTAGCGACCACCTCACGGCTGCATCACATCACAGGCTCCCCCATTCCACCAAAGGGAGCACTGGAAAGAGGTTTCTTTACCCTGAAACAATGCTAGCAAAGGGGTGAAAGCACCACCCTGCCCAGAAAGCCATGTGGAATCTAGAGCTAGGGTCCTGTGCACCTGGAATGGATGCATGTTTACAAGGAACGTAACTTCTTGGTTGTCTTAATTTCCCTCAAGGTCTTCAATGAGGAACCTATTCTTGGCTTTCAGTGCGTCATAGAACCGGTCCTTGCACGCTTTATTCCAGCTTGGCATTAGCTGATACAGCTTCCGCATTTTCTCCTGGCTGGTGATCCCGGCTCTAATGGTCTGGTACTGCTCGTCGTCCAGAACATTCCCATGAAGCATGTCCAGAATGGGCTCCACGTGGGCGGTACGTTCAATCAGCTGCACTCGGTATCGATCGACAAAATGCCCCTCTGGAGAGACTACACACACAAGGTATGAATAGATATTTGCAAACATACTGTTCCATCATTCCAACCAGTACCGAAATACAGCAGACGGTGAGGGCCGGCGTGGCAGATCGTTAACAGCTACACAACACAGCAGTACTGCACTTGTAATGCCATGCCCCTGGGTGAGTTGGCAGTAGCAGGGGGGCTGGATCTGGGACTTCTTGATCTTAAAGCATTGGCTACCTGAGCTGAAAAACCCACCTCTTAGTCAAGGTTATAACAGGCTCATTAGCCTCCATCTGTGGCCCAGACACCACTAGAGGGGAAGAGAGCACCACAGTAAGTGGGTTACAGTTGCAGCTGCATCTGGGGTGAGGCACATCGACTGCTTGAGAGCTACACAGTCGTGATGCACAAGAATCACTCGCCCCGTGCTGAATTGCAGCGGCTTCTGGCCTGGGGTCCATCCGCTGTTTAAATGGCAGGGGGCATTTAGGAAAAGTAGACTGTCGTCACCTGGGTTAGGATTTTGCCAGGACCCCCAAATTTACACCCCAATTTATAGAAAGAGCCTGGGAGGTGGGGCGGGGTTAAAGACCACAGGTAAGCAAAGCTTTGGTTTGGTGCCTCCTAGCACGGACACAAGGTGGCAACACCCTGCTCCCTGCAGTGCAGCACCCCCTTATGCCACGTTGGAGCACTGAGTGGAGGGTGGCAACACCCTGCTCCCTCCTGAGCCCCCCGTTGCAGCGCCCCCATTAGCACTGGGGTCAGCACTGACACAAGGGGGACAGTTGTCCCAGCTGAATCACCCACATTGCTCCCTGCAGCACAGCGCCCCCTAGTGCCGTGCTGGGATGTTGGAGTCAACATTAACTCCGAAGGGAGAGCGCCCCGTACTGAGCCCTCCACTGCCTCTCTGTAGCAAAGCACCCTAGCACCACACTGGGGCATTGGGGTCAGCTCTAGCAGAGGAGAGAGCATCCCCTTCTGAGCCCCCTGACCCACTCCCTCCAGCAGAGCACCCCCTGGTGCCACACTAGGGGGGCTGGTGGTGGCAGAGCTGGGCTCTGGATGGCTTGGCAGTTGGCAGGCAGGGTAGAAGATTTGTCCCAGGAGCTGGGAGGTAGCTCTGGTTGGGGAGGCCGATTGCAGGAGGGTCAGGTCACTCTGCAATGAGACCACACTTCCGAACACCCCTCAGACTGCCTGGGGAGTGAAAAAGAGCCCGTGAGTGTTTACGGACTCACCTTCCTTTCCTGTGGCACCAACGGATGGCACTGGCTGCTGCCCCTCGCCACTGAAACCTGCAGGATTGAGAGGGATAGTCAGTGAGTGTCTGAGTCACCCACGTTGTTCCCTAGCACCTCACTGGGGTCGGCACTGCCTGGTAGGGGAGAGTGCCCCCTACTGAGCCCTCCTTCCCCAAGAGACAGACACACAGACTAGGACGGACACACAGAGGCCCACACCGAATGAGAGTGACCGAGAAGCAGAGAGGGATCCAGTTAGACATGGAGACACTTCTGCTTAGACCGGGTGAAGCTCCTCTTTCTAGCTAGCTTCCTGTTCGTAAGTAGGAGAGAGCTCGAGTCTAACGGCTGTGTTGGAGTCTGTGCTACTGGGGCTTCCCTGCTATTGCTCCTTGAGCGAGCTCGATTAAAACTACCTCGGGGACGTCTACACATGCTGCAGTTACACTTCCCCTGATTGCAGTGCAGCTGTTCCCACAGACACCCAGTGAGATATGGAGGGGAGAGTGAGGGACAGACACATAGAGCCCAAAAAGCGCCCCCAGAAGGATCCAGGGAAACTGAGGATAAGACAGATTCACACGTTCAGCTCTTTCGTTGGGATCTGGGATCAGATTTAAACTTTAAATTCCTCATTTCCTGTTGCTTCAATATTTCACAGCACTCCTCTCTGCCTCCTGCCATTTCCCCCCCACCCATCTGCTTTTAATGGCAGTCATATAAAGGCGTGTTCTCTTTTTCAGTCTGAGTCGGGGGGCATTTGGACTGAATCCTTTGTATTCCACCGTGCAACATTGTGCACAGACCAATTAATAAGCAAAGTGGGGCCAGATCCTCAGTCGGTATAAAGTGGTGTAGCTCCATGGAGCGATGCTGAATGACCCCAGCTGAGAATCTGGCCCTAGATTTCGAAACGAGAGGCCTCATGGGCCAGTTTCTCCGCTGGGGTAAATTGGTGCAGCTCCAGTGAAGTTTGCCCTCCTTCCGCAGGGTGTGTAGCAATAAAGAGAAATCAGATGCTAGCAAACTGCTAACCCTTCCAGCAAGTTCAGGCAAGGACGTGGAAGTGACTACACTTGAAAGTGAAAGCAAATTTCAAGGGCTCAGAAGAAACATTTTAAACAAGGAGAAAGAAAATGGAAGATTTCTCTTAAAAAAACAAAGAAGATGCCCCCCCCCCCTTAACTCTGTGTGATAAGTTGTAGAGAGAACGGAGATGGCCAGCTAGGGTTGGACAACAGACTTTCAAAACAGAAATCTGGTCTCTGGTGAGCATGCCTATTTGTCTCTCCCGTGGAAAGGGTTGGATGGGACTGTATTTGTGTTGTTCTGTGCACAAGTGCTGCAGGGAGGGGAGAAACAGAGAACAGAGGCAGGACTTACAAAGAGAGAGCGATGCAGTCAGGGGCAGAAGATAGAGAGTAGAGATCATCCTGCAAACTTGGTGTTTCTGTCATTTTCTCTTAGCTGGGGTAAAGCTCCATTTCCTAGCTAGCCTCCTACACGTGAGTAGGAGGGAGAGCTCAGGGGCAGGCTCAGTGGGGCTTCCCTAATAATAATACTGCGCTCTTCTATACAACTTATCATCCATAGATCTCAAAGCACTTTACAAAGGAGTTCAGTATCATTATCCCCGTTAATGCTGTCTCCCTGCCCCGATCCTTACCAGTCCCTGTTGCCTTGCGGAATCTGTCTGCCAGGTCCCGCTCATTGATGTCTGTCAGGAGCTTCACAGTCACCTCCACCGCATACTCCTCCCGATAGTAGCTGATCAGCTTGTCGCACACATCCAGGACATCAGCTTTCTCCAGCCGGCCCCGTGGGATGTTGCCGTAGCCCTCCTTCACTGGGAACACATTCAGCTTGGCCTTGAACCTCTTAAACGCGTCCTGCCCCAGCTCCTCCAGAGTGTCCACGAGGTGATCCCGCACCGTCTTCCCCATCCTGTCTCCTCAGCAGCTGAGCAAAACTGCCAGGGGGGCAGGAAGAGGGCTGAGGGAGCAGTTCTTTGCCTTGAGAAGCGATTGGTGCTCAGAAATGGGGCGGGCCGCAGGCAGCCGGATCTGCTTGCTAAAAATGGTCCTGGCTCTTTCTCTGCTTTGTCCTCATTTCCTGGGAATGATTTTTGTCCCAGGGTGCCGATCTAAACCAAGGTTTCAGAGTAGCAGCCGTGTTAGTCTGTATCCGCAAAAAGAACAGGAGTCCTTGTGGCACCTTAGAGACGAACATATTTATTTGAGCATAAGCTTTCGTGAGCTACAGCCCACTTCATCGGATGCAAGTAACAACAAAACACACTCGCTTCCTGGCTGTAACAGATACATGCAGAATCGAAACTCCGGTGCACCTTAGATCCCCGGCCAGCATGAGAAGAGGGTGGTGCATTTGTAAAGCATAAAGAAAAGGAGTACTTGTGGCACCTTAGAGACTAACCAATTTATTTGAGCATGAGCTTTCGTGAGCTACAGCTCACTTCATCAGATACATACCGTAGCTCATGCTCAAATAAATTGGTTAGTCTCTAAGGTGCCACAAGTACTCCTTTTCTTTTTGCGAATACAGACTAACACGGCTGTTACTCTGAAATTTGTAAAGCATGTTATCTGCTCCCTTCAGGAGAGCCCCTGCTTGTGCTGCCCTTTGACAGAGGGAGGAAAAGTTGAAAGAACGGGGCATGTTTAGCCCAGAGAAGAGGAGGACTGAGGGGGAACATAATCTTCAAATACGTAAGGGTTGTTATAAAGAGGCCGGTGATCATCCGTTCTCCATGTCCACTGAGAGTAGGACAAGAAAGTGGCTTAGTTTCCAGCAAGGGAGTTTCAGGTTCGATGTTAGGAAAAACTGTTTTTTTAATGTAACCCTTCTACCCGTCAGAGTTGGCAGCAACAAGGGCCGGGTTCAGTATCTAGGGGATCCATTCCAATAACACAATGCAAACCGGCTCGAGCCCCCACCCAGTGACCTGGGACAAATAGATACCACCCCTGCTGGGCACCTCCAAGAGGCAATACTTCCCCTCTCGCAGGCACCTAGTCTGAGTGTAGCAAAAAGCCTTTTAATAACAAAGAGAAACAATGTGGCATTATGTTGGGGAAACACCACCAACAGGATTCATAACACAACCCATGAGCAAAAAAACCCACCCCAAGCAAATTGGGGAATGTCCTTTCCCTTTGGTTCTTGAGTCCAGCAACCCCAAATCACGCAAAGTCCCAAAAGTCCAATGACCGAAAAGTCTCTGTCCCTGGTCAGGGCAGCCCCAGAGTTCAAAAGTTTATCTACAGAGCTTTACCTCCCAACCTGGGTGGAGATGGGGGTGGAGGTAAGAGGCACCGTACATGATCTGAAGCTGACCGCCCCACAGCTCCATAGGCCTTCGCTCAGCTCTGCTCCACTAGCCGCCCCACAAACTGCTTCGCTCAGCTCTGTGGCCCACATGCAGCTCCTGCCGTCCCATGAACTGCTCCACATCCCACCAGCAGCTCCCGCTGTCCTATGAACTGCTCCACCAGCCTGTCCACAAGGCACTCCAGCCGTCCCACAAACTGCTCCACAATATATCTTCAGGCTCCCCCACTACTTAACACAACACTCAGTGATTTCAGCTCTTAGTCAGTTCAACTCTTTGGTGAATTCAGCTTGTAGCAGGGAAGCCTCAGTGCTGGTGCACCATTAGCCCAAAGTGAGCTCAGCAGCCTGTAACTAGACTTCTAATGAAATCAAAATTAGCTCTGATATTCCACAGTGGAAAGAGAAGGAAGTGCAATTAGCATGCAAGGCCCTCACCAAGAGGCCCATGCCACCAAGTATTAATACTTGTCCCCAGCCTCTCTCCAGTCACAGAGTTTTTGGAACCCATGACCCTTGCCTAGCGAGTGCCACTTAGTTGATGGTGAGTCCCTCCATCATAACAAAAGGCCAAGTACAGTTCCAAGCACAGTTCCCATAATCAGGGTAATAACAATTTATTCTTCCCGCCCCAATGACAGAGACACTGGGGATCCCACAGCAGCCAAAGTGACCATTTGGGCAGCTATGGCCTCATTCTAGGCGGGGTGGGTGTGCCTATGCAAATGAGATCAGCCCCTGAAGTTCTTTTCCACAACTTGCCACACCTCACCACCAGATGTCAGGGTGGAGCTCATCCTGACACTGCTTACATCAATTCTCTGGATAGTTAAGCTCTGGAAGCAGGGCCGGCTCTAGGCACCAGCCAAGCCAGCAGGTGCCTGGGGCGGCACATTTCCAGGGGCGGCGTTCTGGCCACCCTTTTTTTTCGGGGCAGTTGCGCTCTCGGAGCTGCGCCACTTCGATGGGGCGAGGGCGCCGCGCCCCCGGCCGCAGCAGGAAGGGGAAGCCCCAGCCCCGGGATGCTGAGCTCCCAGGGCCCCGCCGCCCCCTGGGGAGGAGAGGTCGAGTCCTGCCGGGGAGCCGGGGCTGCGCTGCCTTGTGCCCAGGGCTGGTGCAATCACTAGGCGGTCGCCTAGGGTGCCAAGTGGTTGCGGGCGGCCAAAAGCGCGCTCCGGGGCGGCGGTGGAGCGGAGGTGAGCTGGAGCAAGGGGGCGCGGGGAGGGCCGCCTGCAGCAAGTAATGGGGGGGGGGTGTGGCACGCAGGGGAACCGCTCCCCGCCCCAGCTCACCTCCGCTCCGCCTCCTCCCCTGAGCACGCCGCCCCGCTCTGCTTCTCTCCCTCCCAGGCTTGCGGCACCAATCAGCTGATTGGCGCCGCAAGCCTGGGAGGCGGGAGAAGTGGCGTGCTCAGGGAGGGGGTGGAGCAGAGGTGAGCTGGGGCGGGGAGCTGCCGCACGGCTCCCGGGGCCAAGGGGGAGAGAGGGGGTGGTGGGGAGCACCTGCGGGGGGGCCTCAGGGCGGAGGGTGGGGCAGGGAGCTGCCGCAGGGCTGGGGGGGAGGCGGGCATAAGGTGGAAGTTTCGCCTGGGGCGTGAAACATCCTTGCACCGGCCCTGCTTGTGCCACCCCTTATATCCGGGCTTCTCTGCGCAGGGAGGGGGGAAAGCCCCTGCAGGCGCTGGGAGAAGATGACATCACGCCCTCCACTTCCAGCGCCGCCTGCGAGCCCCAGCCCCACCTGAGCTTGGGGCGGCAAAAACCCTCGAGCCGGCCCTGACTGGAAGAGGTTACCTGGGGAAGTTGTAGAATCCCCATCCCCAGGAGGTTTTTAAGACAAACAGGGGTGGTCCAGACTCGAGGGTTACTTGGTCCTGCCTCTGCACGGGGGTCGTGGGGGGACAACTCTAGGAGCTCTTGAGGTCCCTTCCAGTCCTACATTACTATGATTTCACTTAAAAAATGTTTGGGTTTTTTGGTTCAAAACAACTTTAGGTGTTTTTTTTTTTAAATTGTTTTTGATTTTTAAAAATGGTTGAAGCTGAAATGAAACATTTCAATGTTGTCAAAACACAGTGTTTCCCTTGACCCAATATGGATTTTTTTCCCCAACGTTTCGGTTTCCCAGGAGTTTCACTTTTGCTTTCACCGGAATTTTTCCCTCCCAATTTTTTCAGAATTGCCCGTGAATTGACAAATCCATTATTGGCCCAGGTCCTGACATAATCAAATATTATGGATGGAAAAACAAAGGCAAATAAAATACAGAACCAAGAAAATAAAGAGGAAAAAGAATGAATAAATCATAAAGTCACAAAATAAAACTCCCCAAAAGCAAAACAAACAAATACTCACTCCTGTGAAGAGGCCCCCATGGCTGGAGCTTTATGCCTGTGTACTCTGGATATGTCTACATTTTGAGCTGGGGGTGTGATTCCCAGCTCGAGGAGACCTTCTGAAGTCACCAGGGTGTTAGTGGTCTGGCCTAGCAGGCTGAAGTCTGTGTCGTTGCTCAGACAACTTCCTAGGGCAACCCCTGGGATTAAGTAGGAGCACTTGGCCCATCAGAGGTCCTCAGGGTACTGCCACTCTGGGTTTCTTGGTCGGTACTTCCTGCAGTGCCTACTTCCCACAGTGCTCCCCAGCTGTGCCTTTGCAGACCTGGGTTCTAGTCCCTGGATCCTTATATTTACCCCCTATCTTCCCTCCTACATGCCCCTTCAGGGGCATCCCTCCTCTGGGGGGTGCCAGGCTGGCTTTAGTTGGGTGATCCTTGTTGAAACTTTTCTACCAGGTCTGGGGCGTGGAGATTTGTAGCAGGTTTCCAGGAGTGTTCTTTAAGACTATAGCCCTGCCAGTTGACTAGGCAGTACAGTCTCCCCTTCCGCCGTTTAGCGTCGAGGATTGCGTGAACAATAGATTTCTCATGTCCTTGGATCTGGATTGGCAGAGGCGGGAAAGGGGTCCTCTGTATAAGGCTTCAGGAGGGATACGTGGAAAACAGGCTGTACCTTAAGAGATTGAGGGAGCTGCAGTTTGAAGGTGACCTGGTTGATTTGCTGACAGATCCGGCAGGGTCCGAGAAACTGGTGGCCTGGCTTGCGGGATGGCCTGTTCATACGGAGGTGCTTTGCGGCAAGCCAAACTGTTTGGCCTATTGCGAAAGCTGGACCTTCCTGGTGTTGACAGTCTGCTTGTCGCTTATAGTCCCTTTTCACATAGTTGCCAACTTCCCTTCTGCCTGGTGGGTGCTCGACCGCCACCCCACCCCTGGCCCCGCCCCTGCACCGCCTCTTCCCGCCCCTACACTGCCCTCGCCCCGCCCCCATTCCACCCCTTCCCCAAAGTCCCCGCCCTCTTCCTGCGCCCATTCCACCCCCTTCCCAGTAGTGTAGGTGGGGGGGAGCGGGGCAGGAGCTGCTCCCCCACCCAGCACAAGTGGTGCCTTTTTAATTTTTGGTGCCTTTTTAATCTTTACTCAGTTTGGCGGCGCCCCGGGTGTTCGGCGGCGGTTCAGGCGAAGTGCCTCTGAAGACCCGGAGCGCCGCCTGACCTGGCACTGAACGCCCGGAGTGCTGCTGGGTGAGTATAAATGGGTGGCGCCCTTATTATCTCCGCTCCCCCTGTTTTCTCTGCCTGGCTATGCTGGGAAAGTCCTAAGTGCTGCCAAACAGCTGTTAGGTGGTGTGTGTGTGGGGGGGAAGAGCTTGGAGGGGGGAGGAGGTGGGGCAGGAGGAGCTTGGCTGCCGATGGGTGTGGAGCACCCGCTAATTTTTCCCCGTGGGTGCTCCAGCCCCAGAGCACCCACGGAGTCGGCGCCTGGGCCTTTTCATGTCTTTGAGGTGGTCTTTAAGTTCTTCCTGAATATGGTGAATTTATTGGACCCAGTCAGCGGTTGTTGGGTTTGGGGAGGCTGCTGGCAAAGCTGGGTGGAAGTGAGGGTGGAAACCGTAACTGGCAAAGAAGGAACTCTGCCCTGTGCAGGTGTGGTCGGCATTTTTATTAGAGAACTCGGCATACAAAAAGAGGGAGAACCAGTTGACTTGATGGTAGTTGACAAAGCATCTCAGGTATTGCCCTATTACTTGGTTCACCCTCTCCGTCTGCCCACCTGTCGGGGGGTGGTATGCAGAGGTGGGGTAAAAGCATTAATGTCCATTAGCTGGAGTGTTTCTTGCCAGAAGTGTGAGACAAAGTGTGGGCTACGGTCTGAGGTGATATGGTCTGGAAGCCCATGCTGTAGGCAGACCACATGAATCACTAGGAGCCCAGCTGTTGTTTCAGCAGAGGGCAGTCTGTTACAGGAGACAAAGTGTGCCATTTTGGTTAGTTGGTCTAAACCAGTCAAGACCGTTGTGTGGCCATCGTGTCAGGAAGTTCTACTATGAAGTCCAGGGTCTGGACGGGGTCTCCAGGGGACCTAGGGGACTGAGAGGCTTAGCACATGGCATCTTGGTGTATGCACACAGGTCACAGGAGTTAATGTAACCCTGGACATCGGCTCACATACAGGGCTGCGAGAAGAAATAGGAAGCCGTGTGGAAGGTCTTGAGGAGTCCCAAGGGGCCTGTCAGCTGAGTGTCATGGCGGAGATAAAGCGCTTCTAGCAGGGGGCACCCTGGTGGCACGTATATGCATCCATTGAGGAAGGCGATTCCATCCCGTGTGGTGCATTGCATCTTGGTTCTGGCGGTCATTTGCTCAGGCTGTTCCGTCACCTCCTGGGCTAATGGATTGCCTTGTGAAGCAGACCAGATTAGATCAGATTAGGTCTGGTGTGTTGTGGTACTGAGGAAGTTGTGAGGTTTTAGTAGATAGGGTAGTTCTTGGCTAGGCTCCTTGCCTTTCCCATTCCTGGTTCCTGGGTGATAAGTGATAAAGTCAAATCGAGAGAAGAATAATGCCCCCCAGAGCTATCTTTGGTTCAAGGCTCATGCCTTCCGCAGGTATTAAAGGTTCTTTGGATCTGGTTCTTTGGCCAGGTTCTCCTGGATGCATTCATGAAGAGCTTCCAGTCCAGGCTGAGACATCACATAGGTAAGGGACCTTCACCCTGGGTTCAGATCTAGGGGGCAGTCATAGTCTCAGTGTGAAGGTAGTGCATCTGCGTTCTTCCTTTCAAAAACATCCGTGTAATCCCAATACTTTTCAGGGAGATGGGGATTCAGGCTTGGGAGTGATTGCTTCTGACTAGCTGTTGTCAGTGGAGGCCCCTCAACAGTGCAGTTGTTTCTGATAGGCCACAGGAGCCTGGGACCAAAAGGTTGAGGCCAGCTGCACACTAGGCAGACCCTTTGGCAGTATTCAAAGGGAAAGTTGATCCTCTTCTCTCTCCAACAGATGCAAGGGACGTGCTTCTCCAGCCACGTGGCCCCAAGAATTTGGGGGAAATGTGGGGAATGGATTAAGTTGAACCTCCCGACGGCTCCAGATTACAGCCTCAAGGGGTACTGTTTCCTGAGACACTGGCCCCGGGGACAGGAGGCACCCATCTATCATTTCTATGAGAACTGAAGTGGGATTTAAGTGGAGGGGGTTCATAGTGCTCGAGCGGCTTTAGCATCTATGAAGTGATCAGTAGCCCTAGAATTGATCAGGGCCCACTGGGCTTGGCCCCATTTATCGTGCGTAACTCTGTTTATACTTGGAAGTGTGGGGAGGACCCACATGTCCTGGATGGGGTTTCTTTTGAGGGCTGGGGGGGTAGTTCCAGAGCATGGTGTCCAGGCAGGTTCCCCCTGCATGCCCTGGGCTTGCTCATTTCCCAATTCCTCATGGGCCAAGGTTCGCAATGGGCACATGGCAAGGGAGTGTCCTGATGCTCCACTACAAAAACCTAGATTATTGCTCCATTGCTGTTCCTTTTCTTCTTGGGTCAGGTGTCCGTGGCCCCGGTCAACCTGCATTGGTTTGTGGTTAGCCTTGGTCTTTGATGTGAGGTGTGGCTGAAAGATAGCAGGGTGCCCCTACTCTCCTCCTTTCGCTCACAGCTGGTTGTCGGTGAGGAGAGAGAAGGGTGATAAATGCATCCAAGCAGGTTGGAGGGTCTCAGTGTGGGGCTAACTCGTCTTTACTTCCTCACTAAGCCCGTGCCAAAAAATGATGCCGTTGGGCTTCCTTGTTCCACTCAACGTCATTGGTGGGTCGCCAAAACTGGGCAGCGTGCCAGGCTGCTGGCCCTGGAGCCTTTGTCGAGCGCTTCCCCTGAGCGAGTGTGATGCGGGCTGTCGGATTGCAGAAAGCGTTCACAGGAAGGCAAAGTTCCAGTCCGTTAACACCAGGCGGCCTCGTTCCAGCAGTGGGGAGGCGCAGTCCAGTGCTTCTCCAGTAAGCAAACTGATCACTCATCCCACCTCCGCCGGCTTGGTGGGATATGCTCGAGGGTGGAGCAGGAAAAGGAGACCACATTGGCTCAGGAAACCCCGCAACTTCTGGCAGTTCCCATCAAAAAGTTTGGGTAGTGATACTGCGGGGCTCAGTTCAGCGAGCAGGGGCCCAACATGGGCCCAGAGCATGGCATTTTCCTCCCAGGACCGTGCCAGCTGTTTGTGCCGTGTCTGACTTTCTGCAAGGAGCCATGCCACTTGGGACTGCAGCAGACGGTTCTCAGTTTGGAGTTACACAACCTGCTCCTGGGGGCCCAGTACCCTATGGGGGCCAGTCGGTGGTGGTAGACCCAGCCCTTCCACTTCTGGGAGCCCCTTACCAGGGATATGGGTCTGGGAAAACCGTAAGGGACGGGGCCATAGGTGGTCTGGCCTAGCTGTCACAGCTGGGCTGAGGTCTGCCCACCGGGGACGGGAGTCACCGGGCAGTAGTTGGAGGAATCACAAGGCCAGGTCCTGTGAACAAGAGGCAGGGTCAGAATTAGGCTGGTGTCAGAGACCAGAGATCAGGAGATGAGGTGGAGTCTGGCATTGCAGCAAGCCAAAGTCTGTGCGATTGCCTAGTCAACTTCCTGGAGTTAAGTAGGAGCACTTGGCCAATCAGAGGGCCACAGGGGGGTCTCTTGCGCAGAGGGTCACTCTGGTACTCTTGCACAGTACTTCCTGTGGCATTTAAAAGTGCTCCCTGGCTGCAAATCTGCAAGGTCTCCCAATAGCACTGTGGGAATATCAGCCCCCGTCTCCCTCTCCTCCCCCCAGCTTTGCAGATCCTGCTTCTAGTCCCTAGGTCCTTGCAATAGCTCTGATTCAAGTGTAGCCACATCAGTCTGAGTGGCAGTGGGACTGGCCACTCAGTATGTGCCTGTCTGAGACATTATGCATGCCGCTTACTTGCCGTGCTATGACGACACTGTATTCTTAGTGCATTAGCTCAATGAAAGCTCACATGGGGTTTGTCTCCTCAACCTGGGAATTACACCTCCAGCTCAAAACATAGGTGTACCCTGTGTGTGGATGCAGAGGTCTGTCCATATTGATCCCTTTGCAGGATGCAAACTGGGGTCTCCCAGTGCATCCAGTTGCCTCAGTATCTGTCTTCTGGATTGTCAGAGGTCTGGGCAGGGGCTATTTTTACCCTTGAGACTTTTAGAGGGCCAGACCTGAACAAATAATATTGATTTGTTGCTCTTATATAGCACTTTACCTCTGTAAAGTACAATTGATATGTATTGATTAAGAGTAACATTACTTATTCCATTTTACAGATGAGGAAACTGAGGACAGGGAAGGGACTTTCCCAAGGTAACACACACACAGAGTTACCAATAGAGCTAGGAAGAGACACTCAGGAGTCCTGACTCCCAGCCCCCCTGCTCTAACCCAGTAGACCCCACTCCCCTCCCAGAGCTTGGGATTGAACCCAGGAGTTCTGACTCCTCAACCCCACTCACCTTCTAAAGATGGGAATAGAACTTAGGAGTCCTCACTGTCCATTCACAATAATAATAATTGTCAAGGTTCCTCCCCCATTCTGAACTCTAGGGTACAGATGTGGGGACGTGCATGAAAACCTCCTAAGCTTACTTTCACCAGCTTAGGTTAAAACTTCCCCAAGGTACAAATTAATTTTATCCGTTGTCCCTGGATCTCCACTGCCACCACCAAACTCTAACTGGGTTTCCTGGGAAACGTAGTTTGGACATGTCTTTCCCCCCAAAATCCTCCCAACCCTTGCACCCCACTTCCTGGGAAAGGTTTGGTAAAAATCCTCACCAATTTGCATAGGTGACCACAGACCCAAACCCTTGGATCTGAGAACAATGAAAAAGCATTCAGTTTTCTTACAAGAAGACTTTTAATAAGAGTAAAAAAGAATCACCTCTGTAAAATCAGGATGGTAGATACCTTACAGGGTAATTAGATTCAAAGCATAGAGAATCCCTCTAGGCAAAACCTTACGTTACAAAAAAGACACACAGACAGGAATAGTCATTCTATTCAGCACAGTTCTTTTCTCAGCCATTTAAAGAAATCATAATCTAACACATACCTAGCTAGATTACTTACTAAAGTTCTAAGACTCCATTCCTGGTCTGTCCCCGGCAAAAGCAGCATACAGACAGACCCAGACCCTTTGTTTCTCTCCCTCCTCCCAGCTTTTGAAAGTATCTTGTCTCCTCATTGGTCCTTTTGGTCAGGTGCCAGCGAGGTTGCCTTTAGCTTCTTCACCCTTTCCAGGTGAGAGGATTTTTCCTCTGGCCAGGAGGGATTTTAAAGGGGTTCACCCTTCCCTGTATATTTATGACAATAATAATTAATAATAACCAGAGGGGATCAGAGAAAGAGAATGAGTGTGCATAGACACATACTGACCGGGACATTAAGATTGCAAAAGTGAAATTAAGGTAATTCATATAAATAAGAGTCAGAATAAAGCAAAGTTAAAGGATAACTTTGACTCTGTCCCTTTGTGAGCCTGCACTATGATACAGGGCAAAATCTGAAGGTTATTTTGTTCTTAGTAAGTAAGTGTAAATCCAGAGTGACTGCACTGAATTCAGTGGCATCCAAGCTGGATTCTGATTGCAGTGACCCCCGTGTAACTCTGGAGTCTCAAACCCGTTTTCATTTAGTGTTGGTGTAAGGGATATGTGGAACAGAAGACAATAATAAAAAAAAAAGTTCACATCATGTGAGACACTATCTATGGACCCACAAACCAGCCATTCAGTAGCAGAGCCAGGAATAGAACCTAGGAATCCTGAGCCCCCCTCCAGGGCTTTAACGATGAGGAACTCTCCCTCAGCTTAGCAGGCACTGAAATTGAATGAAAAAAAATGCTTTGTTTGCATAACGGCAAGACACGCGGTTAATTTACTTCCCTCTACAAAGGGAAACCATTATTTTGAAATCCAGCCCGTCAAATCCTGTGGCACCTTTGGCATGGCAGATGGGGCGAAGGAGCCTGCTAAGCTGGCAACACCGGCGGGGCACAGCAGAGAGAACCTCTGGCTAAATCTCTGCAGTTAGCCCCCCGGAGTCCTGCTCAGGCCCCAGCTCCCTCCCACCTGTCTGTGCCTCTTCATTACACTCAAGGGCCCAGTCCCTCAACTTTCAGACACCCGCCATGCACACGGATTCGCTGCCTCCCTGGAAGCAGTGCCCCCCGGTTCACTAGCTTCACCTCAGTTCAGCGCTCTCCTGAGCCGACAGCGCTCAGGTGTCTCTAGTAAAACCAGATCGTTTATTTGATAAAGATTCAAATAGACGCAAGTATAAGGCGTACAAACATATGGTTACAGATCAAAGAAAAATATAAAATGCAACCTAGAGCCTGTACTTACTGGCAAGTTCCTTTCTCGTGCACCGTGCTTGTCCAGTCGAGAGAGCTGGGAGACGCTCATGCTGGCAACGCGCTGCCTCCCTCATGGGTGCTGTCTTGTGCCTTTCTTTCTCCTATTATACCATTCCTGACCTTTTGTCTCTTTCCATAAACAGGGTGTCTCCTTAACTTCAGTTTGCCCCTATTCAGGGTCTTTTTCCTGGGCTCTTTTGTGCTGAGTCAAGGCCCAACCCTTCCCCTTGTCCACGCAATCACCTGGTCTAACCCTATTCCGCTGCACTGCCCACGCTGAAGCATCAGGAATGGAGCCCTGGTTCCCAGTTCCCAGTCTGGTCTAACTCACTAGATCGGCTCCTTCCCAGAGCTGGGAATGGAGTTTCGTAACTCCACCCCGTCCTCTCCCTGAACGGAGGTAGAACCCGCAATCCAGTGTGACTGTTCCAGCTCCTTCAGCCCAGTAGGCCCCACTCCCCTCGCAGAGACAAGAACCACGTCACGTCCTAATTCCAGATGAGTCACCTGGCTGCGTGAGGGTATGATTTCTCTACAAACACCGCAACGGCACTGCTCTAGACATCAGTGTGGACACACGCGACAGCGACGGCAGAGGGTCTCCTTTGGCTGTAGTTAATCCACTTCCCTGAGAGGCGGTCGTTACGCTGATGAAAGAATTCTTCCATCTGCCTAGCGCGGCCGACACCGGGGCTTAGGTCAGCGTAACGGTATTGCTCAGAGAAGTGGATTTTTCATATTCCTGAGTGACATCGTTGGGTCGACTTAACTTCTTCGTGCAGACCTGGCCTGAGTCCATCACCTGACATCAAGGACTGTTAAAATCTTCTGCCCCTTGACACTCCTGGGTAACCTGTCCTGGTGAATGTTTGTGTAGTGACAGTGGGTGGCAGCAGGACTCCTGCAGCTCTGACTGGGAGAGGAGTATGGTTAGAGCTGTGGGGGGGGGGGGGGCAGGGGGAGTCAGGACTCCTGGGGTCTATTTCCTGCTCTGGGGAGAGGAAGGGTGTTTAGTGGTTAGAGCAGCCAGCTAGAAAACAGAAATTGCCAAATCAACATACCTCCCTACCCCCAGTTCTCACACCTCCCTACTGAAACCCCACACCCAAGACTTCCTCAAATGTTCAGAGATGGACTTTGCAGTGTGAGCTGAATATAAATGGATTGCTTCAAACCAAGCTGAGCAGGAGTGAATTCCAAAGTCATAGATTCCCCTCAGAGATTGCTCTGCTGGCAGCTCGGTCTCTTTAACACCTCTACCCGTCACAACGGTGGCCAGTTCACACAGGGTTTTAATAACAGACATTATATTCATCTTCTGCCGTGAGGAGGACATGGTGGGAATGAGGCCTCCCGCTGGGAAAAATGAAGATCACCAGCTCAATGTAATGCATTTAGACTGCACTGCTGGCTACTAGTGTATTAATATTTTTGCCTTTTGATCTAAGGGACTTGCTGCCTATCAATCTTAAGGATTTACAATACCCCAGTTTCCATAGTGTCTGAGCACTTCCTAATCCGTTCATCCTCAGGTAGGGAAGCACAGCTTTCCCCATTTTACAAATGGGAACTGGGGCCCAGAGAGACTAAGTGACATGCCCAAGGTCAGACAGGGAGTCGGTGTCAAAGCAGGGAACTGAACCCAGGTTTTCCAAGTCCCAGGCTGGACTGGGAGCAGGAATTGAAGCCCAGAAAGACAGTTGAGGAGTCCTAAAGTTTTTCCGCCTTTCTTAGGGGCTCTCAGCCAAGCTGATAATGCGGCACACAGGCAGCAGGCTGCCACTGACACGGTTCCCAGACCTACCTAGTGGGAGCTGCTCAGATGTCATGAAGTTTGACCAATGAGCTACCTTTCTGGTCACACATGGGCGGAGTTAATTCAATCCCCCGCTCCAGTTTACTGGGCCTGCTGCTTCTCAGACTGTCCAGTTGTGTCCTGGGTTGTGCTTTGCTCAGGATTTTTCATACCGCTGCCCGATATTTCCTTGAAACACAGGTGCTCTCTATTGGCAAAATCTTCAGTCGGGGTTGCTCAGGTGTTCTGCTCTCTTGCATTGCTTTGCCAGCTTCTTTCCTGGAGCTTCCATGTTATGACTCACCCTCTCCTTCGCCTTTGATGGCCTGCAGGGATCGCTTTTTTTGTCCTGCTGAATCAAAGCATCAGGCAGTTTCTGCTGAGCTAGAGTTTGCCCTCATGGCCTCAGGACATCAGCTGTCTCATCTCCAGCTGGGGTGCCATTTCAGATTTTGGTAGGGGCAGGGGCAACTTTAACCATGATTCCAGGGACCACTTAGAAATTAGCTGACAGGAGCAAGGTGTCTAATTCCTATATTTTTCAAAAAGAGAATGAAATAAATATTAGACCCACTCAGCTCTAACAGGAGTTCTCACATCTTGTGTCAACTCACTTAAGGGACACTGGTTAGGTTTAAAATTTTAATGTGTACTCTGACTTTGTTACTAACGCTTGAAGACAACAATTGAAACAACTGTAGAAAAATCTAGATGACTTTCTATCCCTTTTTTGCAGTTCACCAAGCGTGGAACGGATCATTGAACTTTGGAAACAACCTACTAGAGCAAGGCCCTGTGAGTTTATACTGCACCTGCCTCAGGGTCTCGGGGTGTTACCCCACTGCGAATAATAGACGAGAAACTGACCTTATAAAGGAGAGAAACCGACACTTTCGAGTCACCTTTACAGTATTGCCAACCCCAAATGTTCAAAACCATGAATCAGGCCCATCAAAATTCATGAGATTTGCTTTGAAATCATGAGATTATGTAAAAATAAGCTTTGCAGTTAATAGCTTTGTCGTTCTTTTTATTTGCCTTCTGCTCTTTGAGCTTTTAGGGTGCACTGGGGGTCTCATTTTGAAGCTTTCTCCACAGCCACGAGGGCTAGAAACTTCATTTTTCTTTACGACCGAAGGCTGAACTCACACATCCACCTGACTCCAGGAGCTGGCGCTTGAAGGAAAACAATCAGTGTCATGAGACTCATGACAAAATCACGAGAGTTGCCAACACCGCTTTGACTTCTCTTTAAAGGCTAGTTACTTTCCAGCAGGCTCTCAAACACAACACGCCAGTGACTGAGTTGCGGTTCTCACAGGAGAATATTTAAAACCAAGCACCAAGAAAAGTCCACATTTTAAAGTTGAGGGAAAAATGGAGACTTCTGCGGGTATTTCAGGGCCACAGTATGCAGGAAAGGAAAATAAACAGGCACAGGAGATCTGGGCCGCTCTTTGTCGTGAAAGAAAGTTGGAGGGTCGAATCTTCTAGTTCTTAATCAAGTAAAACTTCTGTTGACATCAGCGCCTCCACTCACAGATATTAACATGTACTCAATAACTATACACTTCATACTTAAATATCTGAGCCATCTTCTCCAGGACAAATCGGTGAGACATTGTGAGGCACTCAGATGCTAGGGTGATGGGACCACATAAGTACCCCAGGTGGAGTGGGAACCTCTCTATACCACTGCTGGCCCTTCCCTGGGTTTTGGCCCCTTCTTTTCACTTATCCCCCTCAAATCTTCCTCTTTTCAGAATATAACCTTGGCTCTTCTGAGTCCCCTGCATTCTCTCTCCAACATCCCCACCCCTTGCAGAGGGATTCCTGTTTTACGGGCAATTACCAGCCCTTTCTGATCTTAAATCACCCTGCCTCTGTTTGGAAACAAAATACTGACTCCCTGCCCCTGGAGCACCTGTCCTCTGCAGAATTCACGTTAACGCCCATGCTGCAGTTAGGAGCTCTGACTGGGCTCATACCTCCTGTATGAAAGTCGCCCGCTTGTACCCCAAATGGTGCCCCTACAGATAGCTTGCAATTCCTCTCTTGTTATGCATTCCTGATGCAACAAGAAACTGTTCAAAAATACCCGACTTTCTAGAGATGTTACGGGAAACACTGACTAACCACTGCCCTACAACTCTCCAGTTACAAGCTCTCTGCTCTAATTCCCCTCCCCCTGCTAGGTCTTCCTTTAAGGCAGCGGTGGCTTCTCTCGCCCCGCACAGCCCTTTCCCCAATCTCCAAAATGCGGCTGTTTCTGGCTTTGGGTTTGCAGCCCTGTTTCACTGCAGAGGCATGTCCCAAGGGACTTATTTTGTCTCCCTATACAAGCTGGAGGGGGATTTCATCCCAGATTCTCAAAGGTGCTAAACTCCCACGCAAATCAGTGGGAATTAGGTGCCTCAAACCTTTGCGGATCTGGGCCTTCCTCTGTCTTCTTCCTGCTCAGCCTTTTCTGGGGGCTGCTTGGGTGCTCAAAGGTGAGGACCACAAACCCTCACACTGCAGAGGACTCTCACTTCATCTCTCCTCCTTTATTCCTTTTCCATTGCCTCTCTCTGTCTGGAGAGATGGGGTCCATTCAGTTCCAACCGCCCGTCGTGTTGTGGCACAGGCAGGAACAAGGGGCACAGAGATCAGAGCTTTATTACAGGCAGCCTGGTACTGAGTTAGTATAGTTAACTCTTTCAGTGCCTTACAACACCCCCCCCCCCATTGCACCCTGTGAATCCACACACTAGCTAATTCTCTCCAGTGTCTCCCCGAGTATAGCTTAGTGCTCAGCGACAGAGACAGCAACAGAGCCGGTGGGGTGGCCCATCGTTTTTAAAAGTTCTCCAGAACAGAGACAAATGTGGTGCTAGGAAGCAGGACTTCTTGGGTTCGAAGACCAGCTTTGTTACTGACGTGCAGTGTGACCTTGGTCACTTCCCCTCTCTCTCTACCTCAGTTTCCCCATTTGCAAAATGAGGTTAATGATATTGATCTACCTCAAAGGGGTGTAGTGTGGGCCAATTAACTCGGTAACTTATGCAGAGTGCTTAAAAAATATGCAGTTGTCACGAATCTGATCTCAGTGACCCTGGTGTAAATCCAGAGCGACCCCGCTGAAGTCAATGGAAGCAGGGCCCGATTCTGATCTCAGTTACTCCAGTGTAAATCTGGAGTGACTCCACTAAAGGTAATAGTCACGACCTGATTATGGTTTCAGTTACCCGGCTGCGAATCCAGAGTGACTCTAATGCAGTCAGTACAGTCAGGGCTGGATTCTGATCTCAGTGATCCTGGTGTAAATCCAGAGTGACTCCTCCGCTGAGGTTAGAATGTGTCCCCCAGTCTGCTGATTAAATCCTCGTATCTATAACGGCACAGTCAGTTAAACAGCTGTGATCCAAACCAGGCATATTTGGGAGAGAGAGAGAGAGAAACACCACACTGATCTCTGGACAGGGGATGTCAGATGTGAGTACAGTGACAGGCAATACAGAGGCGAAATTGCCACCTAACCAGCACCCTGATTGGACAGGGTGATCTCACTAAAAGAGCAGGAATCAGGAAGTGTTGGAGGGTGTGTGGTGTAATGGGGCGGTCTCCTGCAGCCTGAGTCCTTCCCACTTCTCAGGGGGCAACAATCTCTTTGCTTCCCGTGGCACTCAGCACTGAACTGCAGTTTCCTGACTCTCTCTGCTGACCAGGAAGCTGCATGGAGGCCCCTGGGAGAAGTGACCTGCTGAGGAAGCTGAAAGCCCTGGGCAAGGAGGAGTTGGAGGGGTTCAAGGATAAGCTGAGTGAAGTCCTGCTGGAGAGGGGATCTGAGCCCATCCCCGTAACACCAGCTGACCCAGCAGCCCTAACCGACCTGCTGCTCAGACACTGCAGAGGGGACTCAAAAGTGGTTCTGAAAGTCCTGGAAGATGTTGAAGCCAGACTCCGGAAAGGTAAATCGAGAGCTGTCTCGATTGCTCTTCACTTGAGTTACAACACATGCACATACATCTTCTACAGGGTTAGCTGATAGGCCCCCATGGCCCAGGTGCAGTGGTTTATGGGCAAACATCCCAGACAGACATGCCAAACCCACACAAAACAAATGCAGAAATTTGGCTTGTTTTTGGCTTAATTGGCTGGTGAGTTGCTTGTTAGCTGGTTTTTGGCTTGTAACTTGTTGCTTGTGGCTTCTTCTTTTTTGATTGGCTCCCAGCAAGCAGGAGCAAGGGGGGGAGAGAGTCGGGGTGCACAGTGGGCCCACCCCAGTCTCAGACTGCACCCTGGGGGGATCTAGTCACATAGAGTGTTGGGGTTCTTAGGGATTGGCTTGTTTTGGCCTTGTTTTGAAATGGGGTTAGCTTGATTTTTGGCTTATTGTGAAAGTCGGGGTGCTTATTTACCGCGTAAAAGTTGGCACCTGTGATTCCAGAGTGCCCTGAGCCTGGCTGACTTTTTTTTTGCATGGCCTTATGGGAGAACTTGTCTGTGTAAGGGCAGAGAGTGGGAGAGCTGTGGATGGAAAGGTCAAATGAGTAACAGCTCCCATGATCCAGCCTTCTTCTGCCTGTTCCAGAATTCCACTTTCCCATGATGCTTGTGAGTATGGGTTATTCACTTGAGAGCAGGGGTGCTGCCCAAACCCTGATGGAGATTGGGGGCGGGGCAGTTGTGCTGGGCCCTGGACAGACACGCTGAGAGACAATCCCTGCCCCAGAGAATTTCCTATCTAAACAGACAGGGCAGAGAATGGGAGGTTAATAATGGGGATCAGAGGCCCAGACAGTCAGTGACTTTCCCCAAATTTCACATGGGTCTGTGGCCAAACTGCAAATGTAACCCAGATTTCGAGGGCCCTTTGCTAGTTCCTTAACCACAAAACCAGCCTGCTGTCCTATCAGGATAGGGGCCCTGCATGCAGGGTGGATTTGATTTAAATCAAATTGATTTAAATCACTAGTCAGGAAGATTCCATTTAATCATGGCTTTCTACACAAAAGTGCATTCTGGTTGGTTGTTATAACCTTAATACATATTCTTCACAACTCAGAGATAGGTGTAGGTTTCATTTTTAGAAGGTACACACTGTACATTTTTTAAGTGATTTATTTTGAAAACTTTTCAGATGAGTTTTACAGCCATATGAGAAAATGAATGATTGTTTGGTTATTTCATTTACCAAAGGTAATTGAAGCAGATATTTATGAAGTCATTGGGAGGTGAACTATCTCCAATTCAACAGGTTAATCAATATTTGGAGGATTTTTTTGCCATGCTGTATTAGGAGGAGAACACCATCAGACAGACATTTAAATTGTTTTATTTAACTAAAACAACAAAGTTAAGTATTCTGGATTTTTTCTTCAACATCAGACATACAATATTTTAACAAAACAAGCATATGTCCCTCGCTTCTCACATTTCTCTCCAGACTTCTTCTCCTTGTCCAGATCTATTCTGCCCCCAACAATCTTCTATTCATTGAACTTTTTGAAACTTTGCACTTTTAGAGAGAGGTAAGGGATTGACTCTGTGCACACAAATTTGCAGAGGGACAATAGAGTTGAGGTCTGTTATTTCTCACCTCTATATATTTATTTATTTAAAAACATTTTTGCCATTAACAAGCATGTTACCCCTGGAGACACAAATCCACAGTTTGAGAACTGCAAAACTAAGCATCTCTGACGGTATCTTCCAGACTGAGCACTGAGTCTCAGTGGGTAGATAGAAAGAGTAACCTAAATAATCTATACAGAAGCCTGTGGAACCCCATAAGATTGGTTCCCTAATCCATGAACTATTGGAACTCATTTACAAAACTTTTCTAAAACATTATATGAATATATTGTCTCATACTATAAAATTAAAATTTATAATCCCTCTTCCATGATAAGATACATTATAGCTCAAAGATATTTCAATTAAAACTATCTTTAGATAGGTTTTTTCTTCAGAAAGCATTTTATCAAAAACATCCGATTTTTTTAAATTTTATTTTTTTTAAAATCATTGATTTTTATCCACCCTGCCTGCATGTATAGGAGTATTTCCTCTTTTGTAGCAAATGTTATACAAGTGAGATTTCAGTTCTCAGTGGCTGACACTCTAACTCTCATTTTGCTCAGTCCTTATTCAGACGAATCCGAGTGGAACTTAGTAAAGGGAAGCTACTGGTCTAGTGGATTGTGGGGGCTGAGGGTCAGTGGAACTAGAGAATAGCCTGCCAAAATTATATGACCACAGTGAGCTGTAGCTCACGAAATCTTATGCTCAAATTAATTTGTTAGGTGCCACAAGTACTCCTTTTCTTTTTGCAGATGTTTTAAAGATTCCTTCCTTTAGCTCATTCCTCCTTATCTTAAGCTTTTGTTTCCTTCTGCTCTTAAAGCTTGAAGTGCCCCGTCTTGCTTTGTGTTGTAATTGACACCGCTGCTCAGGTGACAGATGAAGTTAGCTGTAGCTCACGAAAGCTTATGCTCAAATGAATTTGTTACTTTCTAAGGTGCCACAAGTCCTCCTTTTCTTTTTTGAGAAACTATCTGCTTTATCATCATCAGCAGTGTAAACAGCTATTATCCATGTGAATGGAGAACTGATTTGACAGCACCAGGCAGCAAGGAAGTTTCCCTTCTTTCTCCTTGCAGAGCCTTGGAAACATAACTGATATAAACCAACTACTAGGGGCAGACTTGATCTAGTGTTGTTCCTAAAGATCTCAGGTTATTCTGGACCTGTGTGGAAAAATAGTTTTTTTGGGGTGGGGGGGAGGTTACTGAAAAATTCTGAAAAATCGGGGCTGGGGGATTCCTTTTGCATCAAACTGAAAATTTAATACATTAATGGCAACCCCAAAAATGTAAAAATGTTCATTTTAGGTTTGTTTTGACTTGAAACTTTGTTTCACTTTTGGCTGTTTTAAAGCGTTTTTTGATTGCTTAAAAAAAAAAAAATTAAAGGATGCTGGACACAAAAAGTTTTGTTTTGAAGTGAAAAATCAAAATGTTTCCAATATGTCAACGTGAAATATTTCAGATTTCTTTGGAGTTTCTTTTTAAAGGTTTTTTTTCTAAATAAACAAGTCAGCCAAACTGATACCAATTCACAGAACATTTTGGTGTGGCCTGAAGCTGAATATATATATATTTTTTGGGGGGCCGACAAAAAGTCATATGAAAATTTTTTATCCATCTCTAGTCCTGGCCTGTTTTTACCTTTCAAATTCACTCTCTCCTAAGTCTCTCCCACAGCTTCCAGCCACCCACAACAAGCGCAGAAGCCATCCACTTGCACTAAAGCAGGAGATTCAGGTGAGTTGTGCTGAGCACACGAAAATCTGGCCCTGTGGTCTGTTGTATCTCTTTATCCCAAGCTCATGGTGGAGGTACCGGAGTATCTTACAGAGCTGTGTGTCTGTCATGTAATGCTAATCTTTGGCTGTCTCCCTCTCTGTCTGTCTGGGTGTTGGGGGGCTAGAAGAGCGTCACTCCAGGGTTACAGAGTAGCAGCCGTGTTAATCTGTATCCGCAAAAAGAAAAGGAGTACTTGTGGCACCTTAGAGACGAACAAATTTATTTACTGTATGCATACGATGAAGTGAGCTGTAGCTCACGAAAGCTTATGCTTTAATAAATTTGTTCGTCTCTAAGGTGCCACAAGTACTCCTTTTCTTACTCCAGGGTTAGTGCGCTCTCCTCTGATCTGGGAAGCCAACTCTCTAGTACCTCTCCATGGAGAACTCCTCTTCTCTCTCTTATCTTTAGGACCAAAGAGCCACTTCATGCATTCAGGCGATGAGATTCCCCCTGGTGAAGGAGGGACGCTAGCATCTGGTGAGTTGAGAATCGCTCAGGGTGATGACAGGGGCCCTGGGGGAAATTCACTGCTGTGATGGACCGTGACAGCCTCAGGGCTGTATGTCGGACCTAAGTCATTGCAGGGGTTTGGGCCTGTTTGATTTTTCCCCTCAGGGAGGGGCCACATGGGGGTTGTTGTCTGATTTTAGGAGGTTAATATTATTAATTTGGATAGTATGGGTTATAGGCTCGCTAATCAATCTGATCAGAAGATAACAAGGTTCTTGTCCCAGAATCTGGCTACACAGAATATGCACAGGACCCTCGGGGGCATGACAAGACGCTCACACCGAGACCAATATAGTCTTAAAGACTTTTACTGAGATAAAAAGGAATTATAATCAAATAGTAATCAAATGGTAACATAACCAGAGTTACAAATGCGATACTATTATTTTAAATATACATATGATATTATATACTATAAAGTTTTTGATTAATATACTCACACCGTTCCTGGATGACCTGGTTATAAGAGACCAAGGACCAGCCTCGCCTCGGGTTCTTCAATTCTTTTGAGTGGGAGGTGCAGATCTTAGCTCCACCTTCTTCTAAGAGCTATTGAAGCTGACTTAGAATTTCACTTAACTAACAGACTAATAAACTAAGAAAGATGCCTGAAGCTTAGATTCGTAGACACTTAGATTATATTAGATAATGGTGTATTGTAGCATGGTGTGTCATCCCTTTTATAGGACATGGGTGCTTGAGCCCTCCTATGTCCAAACTTAGTTTCCTCACCCACCAAAATGTTGGGGTACACTTACTCCATAGGCTGGTATGTGTGTACGTATTGATGACATTTACGTACATATTAATGACATTAGATCATTCACACCTTTGTTATTTTTGTTCTCCTGGTTATTTCGGTTCTTTCCTTGTGGTGTACCTGTTTACAGAGGGCATGAACTTCGGAAAGCCCCTATGCCCCCCTGCTTCAACGCATCCTTTATCTATCTAAGTTAAAGGTCGCTACCATATATGGACCTTATGCTTTAACTTATCACTATCTATCTAGGTGAAAGCATACATATGTCTGGGACCTAACTTTGCCTTCGCATAACATATAGGGTGTGGCCTGTAGGTCTCTTGTGTTACAGCCAAACTACTTTAATATACATCTATAAACTTATTATAATAAAACAAACAATCAAAACTATAAGAAAGGAGATACAGGTAAGCAAGGTAGCCTTATAGGCTACAGGGTTGATAGAGGAAAGCAAAACCTGGGGTTGGCTTCCTGGAGTAGGTGCTAAATTTCATTCCCCTTTTCCTTCCAAAACATGCAACTTAAAGAGCATTTCAGTGTTGGGTGGATGATCTCTGTGTGGAATGGCTGCTATCCAGCTGATATGCCCCACCCCAGAGGTGGTTACGTTTCAGTGTATGGGTGAATAATATTTTCTGCATGCACAAGAATCATAGTTCCTTCACATATACATATAGACATGCCTCATCTGGAATACGGTTTTACTGCATGTTCACTTTCTTTTTTCTTACTGTAACAGGTTGGTGAGAGACCCTCACAGGAAATAAACACTTCAGGCCAGCTTCTGATCTCCGTTACCCCAGTGTAAATCTGGCTTTGGCTCCAGTGAGATCAAGATAGTTATTCTGGATTTACACCAGGATAAGTGAGATCAGAAGCTGCCCCTAACCTCATTAATTTCAGCCGAGTCCCTCTGGATTTACACCAGGGTTGCTGAGATCAGAATCTCTCCCTAACCCAATTGACTTCAGTGGGGTGGCTCCAGATTTAGCCAGATTCATAATGCCTTTATATAAACCAATGGTGTGGCCTCATTGGGGATACTTTGTGCAGTCCTGGGCACCCCATCTCCAAAGGGATATTGCAGGAGTAGAGTGGGGGTCACAGGTGGGTGATAACAATGATCAGGGAGCTGGGAAAACTCTCCTATGGAGAGAGATTGAAAAGACAGGGATTGTTACATTAGAAAGGAATTGAATAAGAGGGGACATGATAAAAATATGTAAAATTACAAAGGGCATGGAGAAGAGAGATCAGGAGCTTCAGTTCTCCTCTCCTCCTAACACAAGAACAAGGGGCCATTCGATGACATTGGAAGATGGCCAATTCAAAACCGATGAAATGAAATCCTTTCCATATAAGGTGTAATTAGCTGGTGGAACTTACTGCCACAGGAAGTCACTGAGGCCAAGAATTTAACAAGATTCAAGAAGGGATTTAAGATCTATTCATATGGATCACAAGAATATCCCGAGTTAGCATAATTCCTAATGATATATATTTTGCAGGGGATATTGAGCCTCCTGCTTCAGGGTTTAAGCCAGTCTCTATTAGAGACCAGGATGAGACCTATGTGGGAGACAGATTATCCAACATCTGCGACTACAGGGTTCCTACACCTGCCTCTGGAGGTGCACCTGATGCTGGCCACTGCCAGAGGACACTAGGCTAGATGAATCCTGTGTTCTTACCTGTGAGAAGCACTCTGGGCCAAAGGGTGCTAGGGACCTGCGTTAGATATTCATATTGATTTATTCATACTGTAATTCCACACTCCCCAGCGATTGCCTTCATGAAGAGGCATCTTTCCTTCACTGGCTCCAAGGCCGAAGCTGCAGGTGAGTGAGGCTGAAATTGACCGGGCGAAGTGGGGTAATTTGAGGGGCCTGAGTGGATAGAATCCAGATGCTGCCTTGGCCTGCTGCTTGGACCATCCGCACAACGTCCCCCTTTAGCCGCGCTGGATTTAATCTGTTGATTGCTGGCACCGTCATCAGGCTGCCTTTCTTCCCTGCACTGATTGGCTGTTGGTTCCAATCTCTCCCTCACGCTCTCTTCCCCTCCACATCTGCTCCTCACCAGGGGTGAAAGTAACTTAAAGGACTTACCGGTACTCCGGAGTCCTGAGCAGGGGCGCGTGGCCTCAACCGGAAGAGGCGGGGCCGGGCCCTTTAAATCAAGATTTAAAGGCCTCAGGGCTCCGGCTGTGCCTGGGAGCCCTGGGGCCTTTAAATCACCCCAGAGCTACCAGCTGCAGAGGCGGCTGGGAGCTCAGGGGCGATTTAAAGGGCCCCGAGCTGTGGCCACTGCTACCGCAGCGGAGCTCCGGGCCCTTTAAATCACCGCCGGAGCCCTGCCGCCGCTACCCCAGCGGCTCTGGAAGCGCTTTAAAGGGCCAGGGGTTCCGGCGGCTGCAGGAAGCCCCGGGCCCTTTAAAGCGCCAGCTTGGGGAAGCCGGTCCCGTCCCATCACGGCGTACTGGCTCTTGACCGGTATGCCGGACTGGACCGGACCAGCTTGCTTTCACCTCTGCTCCTCACACCCTCCTCCATCACCCGCTCCCCTGTTCCCTTTCCCTTTGTCTCTTTGTTTAGCTAATCTCTACCTACATTTTTTTTTTTTAAATTTTTAATATCCTCCAGGCTGCAGAATCTGCCTGTGCTCTGGTCTCATTTGCTTTTCACCAACCCCAAAAAACCCCAATGGCACTGAAAAACTAATCCCCTGCAGAATGTGTTACTTGAAATAATATCTCCCTGTCTGCTGCAGGAAAACAAAGCAGGAAGGAGGATCCCACTGGGGACAGCTGGGGAACGGACAAATGCAAACTGTGTCCCAGGGAGGAGGTAAGGGATTAGGTGTAATTTTTTCCCCTTGCTCATTTCCGTCAGTCTCTTTCCCTTCTCTGTGGTTTCTGGCTGTGATTTCACCCTCGGAGCTGAGCCAGGGGTATTCTAACACCTCCACTGTTTAGATCAGAGAAAGTTTATTTAGGCGGGATTGTGCCTGGTGGGCCAGTCAGGTGATGGCAAATGGAGGAATCGGAAACTATTTAAGGATATGTCTTCACGGCAGAAATTCTTAATTACTGTTATTTATTAGGTGTATTACGGTAGCCTGTAGGAGCCGGGGTTATGAACCAGGACCCCATTGTGCTGGACTCTGTATGTTATTTATTAGGTGTATTACGGTAGAGCTCCAGCCATGGACCACAGAACAAAGAGCGTTCAACTCGGGTTAAAATAGCAGCGTAGATATGGCCATTCAGCTTTAGATTCAGATCAGCAGCTCACGTTCAACCCTGGCTGCCCTGTAGGCTTCAACGTGAGCTACTAACCTGATTTAAAAGCCGAGGTACTGTGTGTTTGCCGCTGTTTTTACCTGTCGGCTAACCCAAGTTAATACAACACCTTGTCTTTGCAAGGAAGACGTGTTCCCCGTGTGCCTTTGTCAGTGTCTGTCTGTTGGGGTACGTCTACACAGCAGCTGGGCGGTGTGATTTTCAGCTCGGTGGACGGACGCATACTGGCTCTGCTTCAGCTCATGCCCCAAAATGGTCATGTGGCCGCGGAGCTTGGGCGAGATTGTATTCGGGCTAGCCTGTGTTGCCACAGTGTTACTTTTTAGGCCCCCGCTGCTGTGTAGACTTAGCCTGAGCCTGTAATGTCATAGATTCACAGATTTTTTTTAAGGCCAGAGAGGACCATTCTGATCATCTAGTCTGACCTCCTGCATAACCCAGGCCAGAGACCCTAACCCAGTAATTCCTGCATCAAGCCCATAACTTCTGTTTGCACTAGAGTGTAGCTTTTAGAAGACATCCAGTCTTGAGGGAAAGATTGCAGTTGATGGAGAATTCACCACACCCCTAGGTCAGTAGTTATTCCAGAGGCCTTATGTATAGTCTGAATTTGTCCAGCTTCAGGTTCCAGCCACTGGATCTCATTGTGCCTTTGTCTGCTAGATGATCAGAATGTAGACTGGGGAGAGCGGGGTTGGAAACCCTCTGTCCCCTTCAAGCACGTCTAAAGGGATCATGTCAGTTGCATTTATTAAATGCTGGGTTTCAGATCTCTCTCATAATGCATCATCAGAATGGGCAGTGCACACACCATTTCCCTTCATCTTTTGGTGTCTGCTGTGCTATTTGTAACAGAGCCTGTTTTTACATCAGGAGTCTGGCCAAATGCAGGTCAGAGGCCAAATCAGTTGTTTACATGCAGCTCTTCTTAGCTTCAGTGGGAGATATTCATGTAACTAAGGGAATAGCTGAGCCCTGGATTGAATGACTGAATCGATCCGGAGTAGTCCCATCTCTCCTGGCAGAGGTGTTTATCTCACCCACCTCAGTGCAGCCGGTAGCTTAGAGAGACGATTCATGACTCTACAGAACCTCTCTTCCTGCAATCCAGAGTGTGATCACACCTGACGGTTGTCAGAGAGGATCCCACCTCAACTAGCTAAAGATAACCAGGCATCGTAGTTGTGACCTGGGGCATCTTGGTCACCTGGGAAGCATCCGACCGTGGAGCTGGAATTCAGCTGATCACTGAGTCCTCTCTGCCAAATGCACTGCAAGGGTCCCAGGCCACAGCAACAGCTCCCAGCTGAATACTAGGCTACAGCAGACAAGATTTCCTCCTCACAAGAGCTCTGAAGTGGGAAATCCCCAGTGATGCTGAGTTAATGCCAATTCCTGTGTTTTAGGATCCTCCAGAAGAAATACACCCTGAGACTGTTCGGGGCACAGATGGGAACCAGGAGACGTACAGGTGAGGACTGGGGCTGGGAGGTTGAAGTCACCCCCTCTGCAGGCGTCTCTGTCTGTGTGCACAGGCCAGCTCCTATTGCACCTGAGACCTTCTCCACACTAGAGAATTTCACAATAAAATTCTCACTGGCGCTAAACCCCATTTATTTGCCCCCGAGGGAACGGTGACCTAGACAAGGTTCTTCTGGCTTTCGGTGTGTCAATTAAATAAGCAGTGAAATTATCGAGGGATACATGGCAATAACCACAGGAATGGTGACCGTGATTGTGAAAGGCTCAGGCAGATTAGAGAAGCTACAAAGGCAGAAAACGCAATAATAATGGGGGATTTCAACTACCCCCTTACTGACTGGGTACGTCACCTCAGCACAGGAGGCTGAGATAAAATTTCTAGACCCCGTAAATGACTGCTTCGTGGGACCGACCGGGGGAGAGGCAATTCTTGATTAAGTCCTAAGCGGCGCACAGGATGTGGTCCAAGAGGCTAATATAGCTGAACTGCTCGGTAATAGCAACCATAATATAATTATGTAATTAAATTTAACATCCTTGTAGGGGGAGAAATGCCAGAGAAACCCACCACACTAGCAGTTAACTTCAAAAAGGGGAACTACACAAAAATGAGGAAGCTCGTTAAATTAAAAGGAATAAGGGTAAAATGCCTACAAGTTGCATGGAGACTATGTTAAAAACACAATAATAGAGGCTCAAACTAAATGTATACCCCCAAATAATAAAAATAAAAAAACCCCAAACAAAGAAACAAACAAAACCCAGAGGACCAAAAATGCCACCATTTGTAAACAGCAGAGTAAAAGTGATGGTTAGAGGCAAAAAGGCATCCTTTAAAATCTGGAAGTTAAATCCTTCTGAGGAAACTAAAAAGTCTGGCAAGTCAAGTGTAAAAGTATAATAAAGCAGGCCAAGAAAGTTTTTGTGTCCTTAGCTAGTTGCTCTTCAAATTCTAACAGCAAAATTGTTTTTAAGTACATCAGAAGCAGGAAGCCTGCCAAACAGTCAGTGGGGTCCTTGGACGACCGAGGTGCTAAAAGAGCACTCAAGGAAGACAAGGCTGTTGCAAAGAAGCTAAATGAATTCTTTGCATTAGTTTTTACTACAGAGGATGTGGGGGAGGCACTCACCTCACAGCTGTTCTTTTTGGGTGACAAATCTGAAATACCGTCCCAAATTGATGTGTCAATAGAAGAGGGTTTAGAACAAGCTGAAATCTAAGCAGTATTAAGTCACTGGGACCAGGCTGTATTCATGCAAGAGTTCTGAAGGAACTCAAATATGAAACTGCAGAACTACTAACTGTGATATGTAATCTATCGCCAAAATCTGCCTCTACCAGAGGATAGCTAATGTAACGCCTACTTCTAAAAAAGGCTCCAGAGGTGATCCTGGCAATTACAGGCTGGTAAGCCTAACTTCAGTACTAGGCAAATTGATTGAAACTATAGTAAAGAGCAGAATTATCGGATACATAGGTGAACATGATATGTTGGGGAAGAGTCAACATGGGGAATCACGCCTCACCAATCAGTTAGAATTCTTTGAGGGTGTCAACAAGCACGTGGACAAGGATGATCCAGTCAATATAGTGTTCTTGGACTTTCAGAAAACCTTAGACAAGGTCTCTCACCAAAAGCTCTTGAGCAAATTAAGAAGTCATGGGATAACAGGGAAAGAGCTCTCATGGATCAGTAACTGGTTAAAAGACGGGAAACAAAGAGTAGGAATAAATGATCAGTTTTCGCAATGGAGAGATAAACAGTGGGGTTCCACAAGGATCTGTACTGGGTCCTGTACTGTTCAGTATATTCATAAATGATCTGGAAAAGGGGGGGTGAACAGTGAGGTGGCAAAATTTGCAGATGATACAAAATTACTTAAGATAAGTCCAAAGGTGACTGCGAAGTTACAAAGGGATCTCAGGTTTCAGAGTAACAGCCGTGTTAGTCTGTATTTGCAAAAAGAAAAGGAGTCCTTGTGGCACCTTAGAGACTAACCAATTTATTTGAGCATGAGCTTTTGTGAGCTACAGCTCACTTGACTGGGTGACAAAATGAGAGATGAAATTCAATGTTGATAAGTGCAAAGCAATGCACATTGGAAAACATAATCCCAGCAATACATACAAAAGGAAGGGGTCTAAATCAGCTGTTACCACTCAAGAAAGAGATCTTGAAGTCAGTGTGTGTAGTTCCCTGAAAACATCTGCTCAGTGTGCTATGGCAGTCAAAAAAGCTAACCGAATGGTAGTAACCATTGGGAAAGGAATAGATAATAAAACAGAAAATATCACAATGCCACTATATAAATCCATGGTAGGCCCACACCTTGAATATTGCATGCAGTTCTTGTTGCATCATGTCAAAAAAGATATATTAGAATTCAAAAAGGTATGGAAAAGGGCTACGAAAATGATGAGGAGTTTGGAACAGTTTCCATATGAGGAGAGATTAAGAAGACTGGGCTTGTTCACCTTAGAAAAGAGATGACTAAGTGGGGATATAATAGATGTCTGTAAAATCCTGAATGGTGTGATGAAAGTGTTATTTACCCCTTTACATAACGCAAGAACCAAGCGTCACTCAATGAAAGTGATAGGCAGCAGGCTTCAAACAAACAAAAGGAAACTTCTTCACACAACGCACAGTCAACCTGTGGAACTTGTTGCCAGGGGATGTTGTGAAGCCCAAAAGTATAACTGGGGTAAAAAAAAATCAGATAATTTTGTGGAGGATAGGTCTGTCAATGGCTATTAGCCAAGAGAGTCAGGGACACAGCCCTGCTCTGAATGTCCCTAAACCTCCAACTGCCCAAAGCGGGGACTGGGTGATGGGATGGATCATTTGCAATTGCCCCTGTTCTGTTCATTGCCTCTGGTACAGGTCACTATCAGAAGACAGGACGCTAGGCTAGATGGACCGTTGGTCTGGCCCAGTATGTCCGTTCTTATGTTCTTGTAGTGGTTCCTCCTTGTCAACCTTGGAGGGAGGCCACTCCGCCTTGCTACGCCACCTAGCAGCCGATAGCCAACTGACAAGGGATTAGTGTGGTAAGGGTCAGAAAAGAGTCTAGGGCCCTGGCTCCTTTGGCAGGGCAGCAGAGCGGGCAGTCTTTTAGCCCAGCTCCCTGGCTGGGCAGACAGCAAACAATCAGGCTCAAGCCCTCTGGGTGGAGCAGAGCAGTAGCAATCTACAGTAAACACAGACAAGCCATCCGGCCTAAATTGAGTAGGCTGCCACCCCGGGGTGGGGTTGGCAGTAGGGGGACCCGGGCCCACTCTACTGCACCGGGTCCCAGTCCAGCACCCTACCAGTGGCGAGTGGTCCCTCCAGTGGGTCAGCGGGGGTTCTACTGAAACATGCTGACTGTGGTTTCAGCAACACAGCCAGACTAATGTCTCGTTTCAGAGTAGCAGCCGTGTTAGTCTGTATCCGCAAAAAGAAAAGGAGGACTTGTGGCACCTTAGAGACTAACCAATTTATTTGATCATAAGCTTTCCAATGAAGTGAGCTGTAGCTCACGAAAGCTTATGCTCTAATAAATTTCTTAGTCTCTAAGGTGCCACAAGTCCTCCTTTTCTTTTTGTAGACTAATGTCTGGTTTCCCTGGGCTACTTCCTACCCCTACCTGTTCGTAGGGCTCAATTGCTTGCAGGTCCTCAGTCTCCTTGGGGTACTCGGCAGCCGGCAGTTCCGGCGGCTCCTGGGGTTATTCCTCCAGTGGCAATCCTGGCGGCTCCTCAGGGTATTCAGCCAACGGCAGCCGCCGCAGTTTTCCCTCCCTCAGCGTCCTGCTCAAAGGGCAGGGGTTGGTACAGCTTGGTCCCTGGTCCCGGGCCCAGCAGCAAGTCCGACTCCTTCCCTGGCTCCGGCCAACTGAGCTGGAGGCCCCGGTTCTTATGCTTCCTGTTCTGCCCCTCTGTTTCTGGCATGAGGGGGCGGCCCTGCCTGGCTCTGCCCACCAGAGGATGGGGAGTGGTTCCCCCTGTCAGCCTTGGAGGGAGGCCACTCTGCCTCGCTACAGTTCTTATGAGAGCAACCGAGTTAGTCCAGGAAATGTGGGCTGGTTCCATCTGTTCTTTTATTTTTTCCCTCCCCGCACTGTGCAGGGTTCACCTCCCCGGGGCAGGCTTGTTCCGTTGCTCTGAAACCGAACTGGGGTTTGAGGCGAGGGCAGCCGTTACTGTCCAATACAGATACGGCTTCTGGGATCAGCATCTGAGTGTGTGGAGCACTCCTAAATGGATGATCGCTGGCCCTCTGTTCAGCATCCAGGCAGAACCGGCCGGGGCCGTGGCAGCCATTCACCTCCCGCACTTCCTGTGTCTCAGAGGTACGGTAGCCAAGGGCAATAACTGGACTTGACACCTTAACGAGAACTGGGAGGTGGAGCCCAAACCATGTGCCCCAGACAGAACTGTTCGCCTCCCTCTTTTCATGTGTTTCAGAGGCAAGGTAGAAAAGTAATAATTGTAATCCCAATCATACCTATCGCAAATATAGGTGTATTAATATTAATTGGCCATTCCTCACAGCTAGAGCGGGGCAAAATTCTGTGCATTAACCTTTGTAGATTTGGCAACACCAAAAAGTTTCACTAATCTTTGTCCCTCCCCCCCGAATTATTTTTTTTTTGTGCTGGGGGGAGCCCAAAACAAAAAATTATGAAAAAAATTGAAATGATTTATTTTAACGTTTTTGAAAATAATTTTTTTTGGTTTTTCATGTGTTTTTTTTTTGTTTGTTTCCAAATTTCCTTTCATTTTATTTTTAAAAGTTCAAAATCCTTTAAAAATGGTCGAAACTGAAACAAAATGTTTCATTCCATCCGAAACAATTTTTTTTTTACTTTCAAAATTCCAACAAACTAAAATATATGTTTTTCGCCCACCTTTAATCACAATGCATAATCGCTATCATGACGAGGGTCACAGTTGTGACCCTATCAGACACTATCAGAAATATTACTGCAATCCCAATGGCTATGTTAATCATATTTACAACCATAGTTGCAGTCCTAATCAATCACAATTATAATCAAATAATAATTTTTACTTGAATTTTAATCACACCCATAATTATAATCTTAACTGAAACAACAGCTGTAATCAGAATTTTAGTAATTATTGCAATCTGAACGGAAATGACAGCTATAATTACAATTATAGTCATTGCCACAATCTTAATTGAAATTTCAGTCCTGATCACTGTCACAATTGCTGTCTGAATCAGGATTATATTGATTGTTACAATTTTAATTTTTATTGTAACCTATTTACACTGATGGCAACAAATTTGACTAGTACCATGGTTGTGATCATGATCATGAATGTGGTACTGAGTACTATTAATACGGGGCTTTTCATCCATAGATCTTTGAGTCATTTACCAAGGCAGATTGGAGTAGAAAGACTGGACTGTGAGTTTTGATTTAGCCCTTGGAGTGTAGATTCTACAGGGCTCTTCTCCCATTTCAGGGATCTGTACATACGGACCGTGCTACACTGGACAGCAGCTGCTTGGCTGTCCAGGAGTAAATACAAACCCAGGCTAGCAGGAACTAAGGGAGCAGGCTGGGAGCTCCCAGGGAGCGGGGTCAGACCGAGCAGAGGGAAGGGGGGACATTTGGCGCCAGCATCAGAATCCAAGTAGCCCCCAGAGCTGCTTCCGTAGAGGGGGCAGGAATAGGTGTTTGCAGAATTCAGGTGGATACGTGGCCTCTCTGACAGCAAGAAATCACAACATGCTAATGGAGCATCATTTGCTTTGTGTCCTATTGACAGGGGCTGACACCTCCCGGATGCAAATCGCCCATTTCATCGAGGAGGGGATGACCCTGGAGAAGCCAATGCAAGTGAGGCCGTTCCATGCTGTGCTGGAGAACCCCAGCTTCTCCCTGTATGGAGTGGTCTGGGGGAATCGCTCCAAACCACCAATTCTGATCCACTCCATTGTACTGCTCTACTGGGCACTCAAGATGGCAAAGACGACTCTTCACCTCTACATCATCCCTAACGACCGCTCCCGGTTCAAGGTAACTGAGAATCAGCTACAACCTACAAGCGGTGTGAGCCACCCTGTAGCAGAGAGCATGGAATAATTCACAAGGCATGCAGCTGGTGTGATAGCTGTGCACTGAAACATGTTTCTAAAGACCAGTTTCTGCCACTGTGCATTTCACTCCAACAATTCTCTGCTCTAACACTAGTGTGCTGGCTGACCTTGGGCAAGTCACTTCCCCACTCTGTGCCTCAATTTCCCCGTATTTTTAAAATGGGGATCATGATGTAGACTTCCCTGTGTAATGCACTTTGAGATCTACTGATGAAAACCATTATATAAGAGTTAGGTATTATTATTAATAATATTTTGTTACGTCACCCAGAATGACCTAATAGATTATCAGTGAAAAAATGTATGTTGCTTATGCACCTTCTGTTTTGATCCCAGATTTATTGTGTTCAGATAACCTTAAACTAGACACTTCAAACTTGGCTTGTTCTGTAGATCTCACTGAGACCGAAGCATCAAGCCGATTTTGAAATAAACCAGTTCAGGAGCTTTAAAAATGATAACTGTCTAATGGCAAATGATGATGAAAAATTAATAAACTTGGACTTCTGGGTTGGTGTTCTTGTTTCAGCAGCCTGGGTTATCCAGAAGTTCTTGCTGATCCTTTGTAGTATAATCTTATAGGTTCAGAAACGGAGTCCCAGGCATGGTGGAACTTCTGCGTGGAGTGTGAGGCTGCTGCTGTCCTCATGGAGAATCTGGAGCTGTATGTTGGCTATGTCTACCTTTCCATGTCCTACTACTTTGATAGTCATGAAGTGGCCTCGAGGCCCACAGCCCAGTTCTTGAAGAAGCAGTCCCATGAGCAGGGGGAGCATGCAGAAAAGTTCCTGAAATGCCAGAACAACCAATTGTGCTGCAAGCCATCAAGAAGCCAGAGCAGGGTGAGTCGGGGAAGAGAGTGGAGGCCCTTCATGGTTCGCTGCAGCTGGAGAAGTCTGGGAACAGGTCCTGCTACTCCTCAGTGTCTGAATACCCGGATGAGCAAGTGAAGATTATCAGGCGTCAGGGAGACAATCTCATCAACCTGTTGTCAGGCTTCCTGGGAGTACCCTGATTTGTGAGGCATCTCACTACAATGTGCGCTTAGCATGAGGAAGTCTTGTCTGTGCCTGCCAGGGTCAGCTCCCCAATTCCACGAGCAACACAAGCACTGCCTTTCAGGCCTACATGGGCCACACGCTCTCTCTGCAGGTTAGCTATAGGCACACTCCACCCTTCGAGCCCTCCAAGCATTCTCCTGGAATGTCCGGCCCCCGTTCCAATGAAACACTTGCAGTATTCAGATTTGCTGCTCCCAAAGAAGCAGTACGCACCAGCTTACCAGTTCCACCTCAGATCACCGCTCCACTTAATGCACGGCGCTGAGATATGTTCATAGTGAAAACGAGTACAAGTTTATTTAGCAAAGTAGAGAGATTTGAGAAGTATCAAGTAAAAGTATTGGAGACAGATGGTTACATGTGAAGCAAAATCATCAGCTGCCTTCTAGAGCCTAGACTTAATTAACAAGATACTTTACTGTCCGTTGAAGTTTAGCTCACCCAAAGTCTTCGCAGCATTCTCCTGCCAGTTTGGTTGTGACCCTGCTTTTATACGACCAAACACCCTGACCATTCCCCTCTTCAGTGAAGGATCCATGCTGTACCTCTGTACCCCTCTTTATACTCCCAAAATCTGTTGTCTTTACTTGTAAACAGTCTGCCCCCCCAGCTGTTTTTTGTTTTTCCCCTCAGCTTTCCTCTCTTGCTGCACTTGCAATTTCTCATTAACATCAGGCTCAGTAATGCACATAGGCCTCCACTGTGAAGCTGACTAGACAGAGAGAGAGAGAAACCTGACATGAGTATGTTTATTACCTTCTGGTGACCTGCCTTAACTCGCATACCTTAAGAAGAGAACTTTTCAGTACAGATGCTTAATTCCTGAAGCATTGTCCATGCATACATTGCCTGACGATTATGATGACCAATGGGCTTCTGGCTCTTGGTAAACTAAATAGGCATACATCTGACCCAAAGGATTCCTGGAAAACTCTATGCACCTGCTGAGTCTTCTGCCAGTTGGCACCAAGAGGTTCCCAGGTCACACTTGGGAGTGTTCCAGAATGGCATGGAAGAGCACCTGTTTGGCAAGCACATACTGGAGGAGAGCAGATGGTCTCTCCGTTAGGAAGTTTTGTCCATCGGAGAGACTATGACACACCAGTAAGCTCTTGTTCCTCTGCATATGGTTTGCTGAGAAAATGATGATCTGCAGTGGGAAATTTCTGATCAGAAAAAGAGGTGTGCCCTGGGGTGGCTGGCCTTTTAAGAGGAGATGGATCTCAGCCCCATCTCAGCGCCTCTCCCCAAATGGGGAAAATGAAGATACTCATGATGTGGGTCATGTGACTCAATTAGGCCTCTGGTGTAGGTAAGGTAGTGGCATGGGAGTGAACCAGAGGTTTGTCTGCTGGTGTCTCCAAGCCACAGAGAAGACCAGCCCAGGGAGCGTTTTGGATCTTTTCCTGGGGGCAGCAAAGACTCTAGCTAAAAAGGGCTGGAAGTGGCTGCGCCATGAAGAGCAGAGTTGGGACTGTAATGTGTAAATGTTTAAGCGTGAGGGTATCTAACCCCTGGGACAACTTACCAAGGGCTGTAGTGGATTCTTTCTCACTGGATGGAGAGGGTGATGTTTATCTAAAAGATCTGCTCTCGGTCAAGCAGTGTAGTTGTAGCCATGTTGGTCCCAGGATACTAGAGAGACCAGGCTGGTGAGGTCATATCTTTTGTCCAGTAAAAGATATTACCTCACCCACCTTGTCTGCTCTAGTTCAAACAGGAACGATTTTAGGGCAGTTCTGTGTATTGCAGGCCACAGGAGGTCAGACTAGATGATCAAAGTGTTCCCTTGTGGCCTTGGAAGCTATGAATCTGTGCAATAAACCAGCTCCAAGCAGGGGTGTTAGTGGCCATGAGGAAGAAGCAGTGGAGTTCTTGAAGAGAGGGAACTGAAGGTGGGGTGCCTACAGGGCCACCCCGTGCCATGAAGGCATGTTCTGGGGGTGGTGTCCCTGTTACAAGGGGAAATGAGTTCCTTGGGACAGGGATTGTCTTTGTACAGCACCTGGCACAATGGGGTCCTGGCCCATGATTGGGGTTCCTGGGTGCTACAATAATACAAATAATTAATCCTAATAATATATGAAATTAATGGATGCAAACTATTCGCCCAGTTCATTATAAAACTAACCTTTACCCGAGAGGAGTCTGCCCTCTTAATGCAAGATACAGCTTTTCTCGGTGTTAGTAACAAAGACCCTTCTTTCGGAGGGCAGCTGTGTGGGAGGGAAAAGGGAACTTGGCAGCCGCTGTTGTGTTTTCTCTGTGTAGCTCCAATAAAGGATGGTGCTTGTATGTTACAGGCCGTTGATGACTATGAAAAGAAGTGCCCATCAAGGCTGGTGTCGACATCTCTTCAGACCCATAAGCCCCTGACCTTTGATTCTCATTATGTTGTGTCCAGTCAATCAAACATAGAGGTGACACCCAAGGTAAGTGAGATGATCCTCTTTTCTTCCATAGAGGCCGGAAAAACATCCTGGTTCTCTGTCCTGATGGGGAGTGGTTAGAGCGGAAGACTGGGAGTTAAAACTCTTGGATTTTGTTCCTGCACCTAATAGGGGATTATGTTATAACGAGTCAGAACAGGGGGCGCTGTGAGTCAGGACTCCTATCTAGTCCCAGCTGTTGATGATAATTTGTCTAGTCAATTGCTTGACCAGGCTTGGTTCATTATTTCGCTATGAAATATACTCAAGAGACTAAATAAACCACGTCAATCAGGCTTATTAGTATGGTACAGGGAAAAGGCTCTGTACGACCCCAGTCTTCGAGGAGCCGGTCTGCGCAGCGATGTTACATTCACCTGGCACAGAAGATGTGCTCCTCAAAGTTACACATTTCAGCAGGTATTGTTTATATGATCTGACAGGCTACACATCTCTTTAGAGCTCACTAAAGTCCAACCCATCAGTTTGTTCCAGTCCCCTAACTTCTTTTGTTCCTTCCTTTTCTTGGTTTTGGATAGCGTTCCAGGTACTGGTCGGTAAAGGTCCTTCCCTAGCTTGTATTAAGACATAAAACAAGGGTATCTTGATCCTGACAAGTTTCCTATCTGTTTGTGCCAAATGCTTACTTCAGCTACTGCAAGGTGTTATGGGACACGTAGCATAAGTGAACACGATTATGGTATAGACCAGTTTAGGCTACGTCACTGTTGCAATATTTGTGCTAATGTTATTGGTGTGTAATGCATACTAATATATATGGTATGGATAATACATATTATTATGATTTTTTTTTATGCTAGCCAGCATATATTAGTCAACACCGCTCTGGAAGAGGAGTGAGGCCTACTGTTTAGAGCAGGGGAGCCTGGGAGTCAGGACTCCTGGCTTCTTTCCCCAGCCCAGGGGGGAGTAGGGCCTATGGGGTTACAGCAGGGGCCCTGGGAGCCCAGACTTCTGGGTTCTATTGTCAGCTGTGGAAGAGGAGTGGGGTCTAGTGGGTTAGAGAAGGAGATTTGGACTCAGGACCTCTGGGTTCTATTCCCAGCGCTGCCATTGTCTGCTGTGTGGACTTTGTGCCTCAGTTTCCCCAAACACAGGACTGGCTGGAGAATGTTTTTGCAATTTAAAAATCTTCTTTGACCTGCTCTAATAAACATACCTTATCCCCTTTCTGAGCCTTGCTGGCTCAAGAGGGGGTTGCCCTGAATGCAATTCATTTGTTTTCAATCAGGAGCTGGAGTTTTGTAACATCCAAGCAGAGTGTCTGCAGTCGTTTATGGAAATCTACACCAAGGACATTCAGGGGGGACTGGAGTTCAGCTTGGCAGAGAAAATCAACAAGGGGCCCATCTGGGAGGCACATGTGAGACCAGGTAGGCTCAGCTCAGCAGGAGATCACGGCAAGGGGAGAGGTTTGTGCCTGGTGCCCCAATCTACTTCTGCTGATAGCTAGTTCAAAACCTTGGAATAGGATCTTAGTTTTTCACCTTCCTCTGTAGCATGGGGCACTTGCTGGAGGAGTCTCTGCACTTTGAAGTCTTTAAACCACGATTTGAGGACTTCAATAGCTCAGACATAGGTTAGGGGTTTGTTACAGGAGTGGGTGGGTGAGATTCTGTGGCCTGCATTGTGCAGGAGGTCAGACTAGACCAGGGGTCTTAAACACGCGGTCCGTGGAGTTATTTTCTGAGGCCCGCCAGCTCCCCGTGGCACCTCCGCCCCCCCAGCCCTCTGCCTCAGGTTCCCCGTTCCTGGCCAATGGGAGCTTCGGGGGAGGTGCCTGGAGGAGTGGCCAGGGCAACACGCAGATCCCTGTGCCCCCGCCCCTCCCTCAGGTCCCGGCCACTTCCCAGAGCAGCGTGGGGCAGGGCAGGCGGGCGGGAGCCTGCCCTGCCCCTGGTGCACGCTGGGCCAGACCCGCCCCCTGAACCCGTCCTGCAGCCGAACCCCCTGCCCTGAGCCCCCTGTTGCACCCCACACCCCTCTGGCACCCTGACCCCCTGCCCTGAGCCCCCTGCCGCACCCTGCACCCCTCCTGCACCCCCTGGGGTCAGGGAGGGGACGGAGTTGGGGTGGGGATTTCAGGGAAGGGGTTGGAATGGGGGCAGAGAAGAGGTGGGAAGAGGTGGGGCAGGGGCGGGGCCTCACGGAAGGGGTGGAGTGGGGGCAGGGCCGGGGCAGCGGGCGGGTGGGGGTGGTCAGTGGTGCGGCCCTCGGGCCAATGTACTCATCCTCATGTGGCCCTCATGGTCCTTTGAGTTTGAGACCCCTAGACTAGATGATCGTAATGGTCCCTTCTGAACTTAAAGTCTATGATTCTTTGGATCCATCTCCTGTCTGACTTCTCATTTTTCTCTCTCTCTTCCAGAGGATGTGACGCTTTCTGTGTCATCTGCCCAAACTCAAACAGGTCAGTAGAAATGTACTCCAGCTCCAGTACCTGGAGAGAGTCCAGCGAAGGGCAACAAAAATAATTAGGGGTCTGGAACACATGACTTATGAGGAGAGGCTGCGGGAACTGGGATTGTTTAGTCTGCAGAAGAGAAGAATGAGGAGGGATTTGATAGCTGCTTTCAACTACCTGAGAGGTAGTTCCAGAGAGGATGGTTCTAGACTATTCTCAGTGGTGGAAGAGGACAGGACAAGGAGTAATGGTCTCAAGTTGCAGTGGGGGAGGTTTAGGTTGGATATTAGGAAAAACTTTTTCACTAGGAGGGTGGTGAAACACTGGAATGCGTTGCCTAGGGAGGTGGTGGAATCTCCTTCCTTAGAAGTTTTTAAGGTCAGGCTTGACAAAGCCCTGGCTGGGATGATTTAATTGGGGATGGGTCCTGCTTTTGAGCAGGGGGTTGGACTAGATGACCTCCTGAGCTCCCTTCCAACCCTGATATTCTATGATTCTATGATTCTATACCTACGGCCATTTCTTCCCTCAGACAGAGCCCTCCAGTGAGAAGATCAGAAAACAGAGCGTTAAACCCCATCTAGTCCGTGGGTTGTGTGGCATAAATGTGCAGCTGTTAAACAGCTGTCAAGATCCACAAGAGAGGTGGCTACACTTCAGCGCTGGAAGAGGCATCTCTGCTCAGTGCTGCTATGTGGCTACCAACTGTTGCACCCCACTCTAGAAATGGCTGCATGTTAGCGCTGGGTGAGAGGTCCCTCTATATCTAGCTGCAAGACTAAATAAGGTGACATTCATTTGGGAAATGTAAGATTATTAAAAGACAGCATGATAAACCTCAGTTCCTTCTCTCTCTCCCCTTCCTAGATGAGCATTTTGTCAACCAGCACCGAGAACGGTTGATCCAGCGAGTGATGGCAGTGGATAGCATCCTGGATTCGTTGTATGGCCCCGTTCTGGACCTGGAGCAAATCCAGAGCATCAGAGCAGAGAGGTCCAGCGTGGAGAAGATGAGGAAGCTGTACGAGCTAGTGCCTAAATGGGACAAGGACTGCAAGGACCGGCTCTACCAGGCACTGAAGGAGAAGCACAGACCTCTAGTGGAAGAGCTTGAGGGGATATAGATTGTCCCTTGGGGGCAGCAACCTTCTAGTGCGGGGACAGGATGTGGTTGAAGATCTCCCAATTCCAAATGACCAGCCCAACAGCCAGAGTCCATCACCCGGCTGACTCTGTTACGGGTTAAGGTCCTCTGCTTCTTAACACACCCAGCTTATTGTGCTAAGGTGAATATTTGTCTCATGATGAGAACAGCTAGGGTGTGGGAGTTGGGATTCCTGGATAGCGTTCCCGGCTCTGGAAGGCGAGTGGGGTTTAATGTTTGGTGAGGGGGCAGGGCTGGGAGTCAGGTTGCCTGGGTTCTATTTCCTGAGCCGAACTCGGGGGAGTGAATTCCAAAGTCAAGTTTCCCTCATGGAAAATGCTCCGCTGGCTACTCACTTATTTAGTCTCCACTTCTTCAGCTGTCTGGTCTGCTGTGCTTCGGAGTCACCTTTGAGACTTCTGCGTAGGCAAAAGTATCCACCCGAACAGATCCAACTACCAAAGAGCTCAAGTGTCTTCACTGATCGCAGGGTAACGTACAGAAATGATATTAAATCTCTCCTGTGGGGTGGGTGTGCTGAGAATCAGACCCCCAGTTTGGGGAGATTAAAGTCCTCTAAGGTCCCCAGTTATTTCCAGTGGTCTGTAGCTAAGGAAATGTGAGTGAGCCATTTCTGATGCCACCTTTGCTGCTGTCAACTAGAATGACTAGTACTTTGCATCGACCCTCCCAGCTGGAATATCAGTACTTTGCACTGACTGAACACCTGGAGTCCAAAGGACTCCCTGTGCTTTTGCAGTTTTGTATCCAGAGAGTGGAAAACCCAATCTATGTAAGCGCCAAGGGGGTCTGAACTGATTGAACAAACTTTCCAGACAACAAGCCTCTCTCTCAAAGGTGTCACATGAGCACTGGGGGACTGGAGGCCTCATGGTACTGCAAATAGAATAGAGCGAATGATGGATTTTCTGGCTTGGGGGCTGAACCAAAAAATCCAAACAAAATAAAACCTGTTCGATTTGAACAGAAAACAGTTTCTTTCCTTCTGTTGTTGAATCGAAAATAATTATTTTAGAAGCGGCCGAAACATTATGAGTCAACGTGAAACCATTTTTGTTTGTTTTAGTCTATTCGGCTATTTCAGGTGTTTTCCATGTTGGTTTTGAATTGGTCAAATTTGAAATCAGAACACCTGTTTCTGATTCAAAAAGTCTAATCAATTTTTTTTCCAACCGAAACTATTCATCGAATTTGACGGGGGTATAGGGCTTTTCTTCACATGGCCAATAATCTTTCTCACCTGAGCAATCACACTGACATCAACCGCTCGTTTTTTCCAACTTCCACATTCTTGGAAGGCAAAAGTTGGGCACCCTGGAGCATCAACAATCTCAACACCATCCTTAGCAGTATATATTTGTCTGGTGAAATCGATGCCTGGGCTGGATGGCATGTAGTGAATGAGATGGGAATTTCATGGATCATCAACGTTAAGGCCAGGAGAGACCATTGTGATCATGTAGTCTGACTTTTGTGTTCACAGGCTGGTGTTTGCCTCTGGTGACAAGAAGTATAAGGTCCATTGTTTTAAATGAATGGCTTATGTATGATTGTGTTCTACTCCAGGGAAAAGTGCTATCCCAGCTCCTCCAGGAACTAAAATCAGTGGTTGTTGATTAAGGCAAGCCAGCCAGGTTGTAACCCCACCCACAAGGTTCCACCTCGCAGGGGAGGCTCACAAGTACTGGTTCAAATAGGTTCTCCGGAGACCAACAGACAAAGAAAGGGCTTTTGGATAAATAGCCTGAGTTTAAACAGACTCAGGGCCTTCTTCCTGATCCAGCAAACAGACAGGACCTTCTGTCCAAGCCAGACTCCAGTCCTTGCAGAAGGGTTGGAAGGGCTTGATCTGCTAGGGCCCCATAAAACAGATGGGTGGCCTCTGGTAAGCTTTTAGTGTGCGTGTAGGTTCTTGTATTGTTTGATATGTTTTCTCTGTAATGTTTTCACCTTAAGAATAAATGTGCTCGCTCAGAAAGAGCGGTGTGATAACATAACTGCGGGCAATGCATGGGCGTAGCCTCTGGAGAGATAGCAAAGCGTGGACACTGGCCTTTTAAGCAGTGTGCTTGCTGGGAATAGCCTGAACACCCTGATCAGGATGGGGTGATGGTGGGCGGGGGGAGGAAGACATGGGTCTCTGCCCAAAAGAGATGATGGTGGGGGCCTAGAGTGGATGCCCTTGGTGGACCATGAGGGGGTAGCAGAGGTGCAGGTGCCCTGAACTGTAACAGGGGATTTAGGATTATCTCAGGTACCACCTGGTACCATCTCAGTGATTCTGGCTTCCACAGTACAGATGGCACTGGTGCAGATCATCATGGTGCCCGCGATCTTGGTACCACCCACTCCCACACTGATAAACAACAGGGCCAATCTTGTTAATGCATAGGGCTCCAGGAGAGGACCTTGCCACCTGGGATCTCTCTCTTCAGTGCTGGAGGCCCCTCTATTCACTTCTACTAAAGTGCTCCCATCGGTACTGACACGAATACCTTCTTCTCTGCCAGCATTGCGAAGAACTCACTCCATTCAGGCTCCACGTTCTCCTACAGGGACAGCTCCACCGTTTCATGAGGAATATTCCTTTCCCTTCATGTTGTCTCCCTTGTGCACGGGAGGAGCTCCCCATAGACACTCACAAACCTACCTCATTATCCTCCTTCAAAACCCTCCTTAAAACTCTCCTTTGTCATGATGCTTACATAAAACTTGACAGTGGCTAGGCTGCTGTGCTCAAGTCACTCCCCATAACACTTTCCAGTATTTCTCCAGGATTGTTTCCTTGTACTTCCCCATCTGTCTGTCGGTATCCACCTGTTGTCTCTTGTCTTGTACTTTAGATCACAAGCTCTTTGGGGGCAGGGACTGTCTTTCTGTTCTGTTTGTACAGCAATGGGCCATGACTGGGGCTATCAGACAGTGCGGTAATACAAACAGTAAATTATGATCCGAATGTCCACAGTTTGCCTCTCAGTCTGGCTTCTCAGACGTACTCCCAGAATGTTGACTCCCTGTCTAGTCCCCCTTTTCTTGGGATGGTGGGCCCAGATACTCTAGGCCCCCAGAGCAGTGCTGACCCTCCAAGTCCCCCAGTAGTTTAAGCTAGGTCAGAAGAGACCATGGGATCATATAGTCAGATTTTTTTAGAACAAACATCCAATCTTGTTTTAAGAGTGGAGAATCCACCATGATAGTTGGTAAATTGTTCCAATGGCTAATTACTCTCAATGTTTAAAATGTACACCTTATTTCCTTCTGAATTTGTCCAGTTTCAGCTTCCAGCCACTGGATCATGTTAGACTTTTCTCTGCTAGATTGAAGAGCCCGTTATTAAATATTTGTTACCCATGTGGGTGTGACGGGTTCGGTCACAGAGATCCCCTTGGGACTGTCAGCTGATGTGCTGAAACTACCTCTGAGCCCATTTTCCCTGTCAGCTTGGGACTCCAGGACCCTGTCTTGTGGAGCCAGACATGCAAGCCTGCTGCAACACAGACCCAGGGTCTGAACCACATCTCCAAAGCTTCAGGCTTTTACTGAAAACCACTCAGCAGGTACTCCTGTCTCCAGCACTCAGACACCCAGCTCCCAATGGGATCCAAACCCCAAATAAATCTGTTTTACTCTGTATAAAGCTTATACAGGGTAAGCTCATAAATTGTCTGCCCTCTATAACACTGATAGAGAGAGATGCACAGCTGTTTGCTCCCTCAGGGATTAATCACTTACTCTGGGTTAATTAATAAACAAAAGTGATTTTATTAAGCATAAAAAGTAGGATTTAAGTGGTTCCAAGTAATAACAGACAGAACAAAGTAAGTTACCAAACAAAATAAAACAAAACATGCAAGTCTAAGCCTAATACATTTAAGAAACTGAATACAGGTAAATCTCACCCTCAGAGTTGTTCCAATAAGCTTCTTTCACAGACTAGACTCCTTCTTAGTCTGGGCCCAGTCCTTTCCCCTGGTACAGTTCTTGTCAGTTCCAGCTTAGGTGGTAACTAGGGGTTTCTCATGACTGGCAGCCCCCGCCCCCCCGTTCTGCTCCACCCCTTTTATAGCTTTGGCCAAAGGCGGGAATCCTTTGTCTCTCTGGGTTTCCACCCCTCCTCCTAAATGGAAAAGCACCAGGTTTAAGATGGATTTCAGTATCAGGTGACATGGTCACATGTCACTGTAAGACCTCATTTTTCATTACCCACAGGCTGGCCCCCAGGTCCACAAGAAGGCTTGCAGATAAATAAATCATCTACAACCAATTGTCCTAGTCAATGGGAGCCATCAAGATTCTAAACCACCATTAATGATCTAAACTTTGCATAATTGCATAGGACTTCAGAGTAATACTTCATATTTCTAGCTTTAGATAAAAGAATGATACATACATACAAATAGGATAAACACACTCAGTAGATTATAAGCTTTGTAATGATACCTTACAAGACACCTTTTGCATGAAGCATATTCCAGTTACATTATATTCACGCTCATTAGCATATTTCCATAAAACATATGGAATTCAACATCACAGTAAGTACTTATAGACGGTAATCAAGTCAGCCTTAACCTTCTGTTTGTTAAGCTAAATAGATTGAGCTGCTTGAGTGTCACAGTATAAGACACGTTTTCTAATTTGTTAATCATTCTTGTGGCTCTTCTCTGATCCCCCCAATTTTTCAATATTCTTTTTGAACTGTGAACACCAGAAGTGGACACAGGATTCCAGTGGCAGTCACATCAGTGCCAAATACAGAGGTAAAGTAACCTCTCTGCTCCTACTCGAGTAGAAAAGTTCCTGGAGACTCATTCTGGGTTGATCTAAAAGCACTATTTTTTGAAAATTTTGGCAAATCAAGAAGTTAAAACATTTTTGGGGGTTGAATGAAACATTTAATTCAAAACAAAATCTTTCATTTTGATTTTAAGCTCCCCCTTCTCTTTTTAAAGTATTTCCTTTTCAAAATAAGGATGGGGGTAGGAATGACTGAAAGGGTTTTAACACCACTCATCCATTTGTTAAACATCCACCCAGTCAACCAGATCCAGTCCACTTGTATGTGTGTAAGCTGCTCCTGGTATAATTTTACTGACTGTACACAATCAAAGATTTCCTTTAATAAAAAAATACATGTCCAGCCTTCCTGATCATGAAGCAACTCCTCCCAGTCTGACTCGAGTGTGGCTGATACACTGATGGCTACCTGAGTCATAGATGTTTAGGGCCAGAAGGGACTATTAAATCATGCAGTCTGATTTCCTGTATAACACAGGGAAAATCATTTCATCCAGTTACTTCTGTATGGACCCTAAAAACTTGCATTTTATGTTTGCAGACTGAGTGGAACAGTGACTGAGACGTGTCAGCTGCTTTGCCTCAATCAATCATAGAAATGCAGGGCTGGAAAGGACCCTGAGAGGTCTTCTAGTCCAGTCCAGCCCCCTGTACTGCAGCAGGACCAAGTAAACCTAGCACATCCCTGACAGGTGTTTGTCCAACCTGTTCTTAAAAAGCTCCAGTGATGGGGATTCCACAACCTCCCGATGTAACCTGTGCCAGTGCTTACCTATCCTCCGTGTAAGAAAGGTTTCAGAGGAGCAGCCGTGTTAGTCTGTATTCACAAAAAGAAAAGGAGGACTTGTGGCACCTTAGAGACTAACCAATTTATATGAGCATAAGCTTTCATGAGCTACAGCTCACTTCATCGGATGCATCTGATGAAGTGAGCTGTAGCTCACGAAAGCTTATGCTCAAATAAATTGGTTAGTCTCTAAGGTGCCACAAGTCCTCCTTTTCTTTTAGTGTAAGAAAGTTTTTCCTAACATCTAACCTAAGTCTCTCTTGCTGCAGATTAAGTCAATTACTTCTTGTCCTACACTCAGTTGACTGGGAGAACAACTGATCATCGTCCTCTTTAACAACCTTTTAAAAACTGTTATCATGCCCCCTGCCTTCTCTTCTCTAGACTAAACGGGCCCAATTCTTTCAACCTTTCCCCACAGGTCAGGTTTTCTAGGGCCTGGTCTACATTTCAAATTTAGGTTGATGTAGCCACGGCACTCAGGGTGTGAAAAATCTATACCCTTGAGCTCTGTATCTATGCCAACCTAACCCCCTGGTGTGGTCGCAGCTAGGTGTACAGAAAAATGTATCCGTCAACTTAGCTACCATTGCTCAGGGAGAGGGTGTTCCTACACCCAGGGAAAAATGCCTTCCATCGCTGTTGGCTGCATCGACACTAGGGAGTTATGCTTGCATAGCTATGCCGATAGAGTAGACATGGCCTGAAACTCTTATTTCAGTTGCTCTCCTCTGGACTATCTCTCCAATCTGTCCACATCTTTCTTGAAGTACGGTACCCAGAACTGGACACAATACTCCAGCTGAGGCCTCACCAGCCCCAAGTAGAGCAGAACATTTATCTCTGTGCCTCATTGGAGTGCGGGCTTGGACGTTTACTGATGACCCTTCAAAGAGGCCAGGAGCAGAGCCCTTGGCTGGTGGGAATCAGGAGTGGCTGCCGGTGAGACAGAGATTCAGAACAAGTGAAGATGGAGAAAACAGAGAGAGGAGGATGGGGAAGGAAGAGAAACAAGAGGCAGGAATAAGGGAGTCGATTTCCCCACTGAGCGACACTGAATGTGATAAGTCACCTTGAAAACAATCAGTGATACTAACCAAAACATTAGAGGCTACACGCAGGCCAGAGTCTCCTTGTGGTCTCTGTGCACACCTGCACCTGACTCCAGGAGGAGCTCTGCTGTGAGCAGAGAGCTGTGTGCAGTCCTAATCTATATCCTGGCCAACAACCCATGATCAGATATGGACTTTGGCCGTTCTACAGAAGGAATCTCATTTGTCAGGCTATTTGTCAGAGGTTTCCCATCCCAGAACTTCCTGATTCCTCTGGGCACAATTCTTGCTACTCGCTTCAGCCACAGGTGCAGATTCCTGCCTCTGATACCCGGGGCCGTGTGATCAGCTATTGTCCGAGGAGCCAGCATGGAGAGGTTGAGGAGAGATCTCCTGCTGGAGACGCTGGAGCAGCTGGAGGAGGAGACGCTCCAGAGATTCGAGGACAAACTGAGTGAAATCGAACTGAAGGAAGGATATGGGCGCATCCCCTTAGCGAGACTGACACATGTGGATCCCCCAGCCCTTGCCGACCTGCTGCTCAGCTCCTACGGGGAGGACTATGGCATGGAGGTGGCTGCGGGGGCTCTGAGAGCTGTCAGCCAGGGAGACCTGGCAGAGAGACTCATTGTCCCGCCGAGAGCTGGTAAGGAATGAGCTGGGGAGGGGAGATTAGATCTCAAGGGAGTCCCAGTGCCTCTGTTGTTTCTCTTTCATTTTGCTGTGCTGGGAATGAACTAGAGATGGGACCGTCCTGATCAGAAGCATTAGAAATTCCAGGAATTTGCTGTCGAGGTCAATGTCTGTCTGTCTGTCTTTTTCCATCAATATGTCTCTCTGTCTAAACATTCGGGGGGAAAGTATACACGATTATTTCCCAGGCTTATAACACATATCCAAAGAGCAGGGAGTTTTCAGTGGTCCAGGACTTTTGTCTAATAGTGAGAAGGAGGCTGAGACTGCAAATCCATGCTTCTCTGTGGCTGGCTGAGATCAGAGTCCCACGGTGCTGGCCATTGCACAGGGGCATGTAATAAGACCGTTCCTGCCCTGACGAGCTCACAGAGTAAATGGACCAGGCAGGCAAAGGAAAGAGGATTATCCCAGATGCGAAAACGAGGCACTGAAGCTTGGATTTTTAAAGCCACCTCAGGGATAAAGGCAGCCAGTTCCCACCCCTTTTAACACGGTTTAAATGTCTTAGGCTCATGGAAAATCTCAACCTGAGATCAAGTGATGTGCCTGTCACAATTCATGGCAATTGCACCTGTACTCCCCCGCCAAGGTCCTCCAAGGACACCAGCTCCCAGGCTTCCAATTCCCCAGCCATCACCTCTCTTGGAAGGAGAAACACATCTCTCTTTCCCTCCAACCAAGGTATTTCCAGGCTGCCCACTTCCCTGCCTACATTGTGAGTTCCCCAGTAAGCCCGGCTGCCTAAGCAGGCCTGCTTTGCTTTCTCCTCAGAGGCTATGAGCAGCGTGACTGCCCACAGTTAAGTTACCACACAGCTCTTTCTAAGCAAGTCCATTTATTTTCAAGGTGAACACATTATGGGGGGGGGGGGAAACTTCCCAAAGACCATCCCCTGGCTCCAACAAGAGCTCTGGTAGGAGTCAGTCCTTCAGCCCCCCACTTCCCCCCCATGAGGGGATTTTCTGTCTTTACAAGTTCATAATCCTTTTTGCTTAGAACAAGCACCCCCATGAATGTGAGAGTCACTCCCTTATGCAGTTTGGGCCTCAGATCCTGGGGCTCTGGGAACAGGTAATCAGCAGGCAATGGGTTTCCCCTCAGGGCACAGCTTCAGAAGGATGGATCCAGAGGTGGGCATTTGCATTCCCTTCCTCCCAAGCATCTCCTAGACAACTCACTCAACTAAAAAAATTATTATTGTCTGGCCCATTGTGTAAAAGAGTCTTCTGACAATCATAACACCTCCCAGAGTTTACGCTGGGCCTGTCTCCCTCCTAGAGATGTTCCATAAAATCCCACAATGACGCATAAACTTTGCATTTAGTACAAGAGACTCCAAAGTGGCTTGCACTTAATTCAGTAAGGTTTGTTCAGGATGGGGCAGGACATTGCAATCTCTTTCACAACGCCCAAGAGCCCCCCAGGGAAGCCTGGAAGAGCTGGCACACCAGTGCCTTAAACATGAGTGGTTCCTTCATCTTCCAGCTCCATGCCTGACCTGGTGCTGAAAAGTCACAGTAGGGTTACACAATAAAATGGTCATGTGTTTCCTGGTGTCAGTATGATTCAATGGCTCAGGCCCCGGGCCTGGAACTCAGGAAACCTCTGGTCAAATCTCAGCTCTGCCACTGACTTACTGGGTGACCTTGGGCAAGTTACTTCTGTTTCTTTGTGTCCGCTTCCCACCCTGTGTTGGTCTTGTCTAGTCAGCCTGTAAATGCGGGAGAGGGGTTCTTTCTCACTACAGGTACGTCTTAAGTGGAGGTAGCATACCCAGGCTAGCTTTCATCTTGCTTGCATGGGTAACTCTACTCATGAAGATATGGTGGCAAGGATTTCAGTGTGAAATGGCACTCCGAGTACTGAGGAACAGCTCAGGGCACCTGTGCCTAAGATCTCAGCTGCTTTTTTGGGGCACCAAAATTGGAGAAACTGAGGCCTGGCTCAGGGTGCCTGTGGCCCAAGATCCCAGATGGTATTGGAGTCCAGAATTGGTGGCGAGCCCATGCTGACGCATCTTCACTGCTGTGGTAACCCGTGCTAGCTAGGTGGGTATGCCTACCCATGCTACAATCCTGCCTTGACTTTGCAGTGAATACATAGCTTATGTGTAGGGCCCTACCAAATTCACGGCCGTGGAAAACGCGTCATGAAATCTTATCTCCTGCATAAAATCTGGCTATTGCGTGTGTGTGTGGGGCTCCTACTGTGTGCTGGGCTCCGGCTGCTAGACCTGGCCAGGGTGAGAAGGGATGGGGACATCCTCTTTTGCACGGGCTGCTTGTGGGGCTGGGTCAGACCCACCTGTGGGAATCTGCCCTGGCTGCAGGAAGCGCCCGGGCTGCGCTGCCTTCAGAACCCAGATCTGAAGGTAGTACAGAAATAAGGGTATGCCACCCTCACTTCTGCAATGCCTTCAGAGCTGGGCTCTCGGCCAGCAGCCTCTGCTCTCCGGCCTCCCACTGCTGAGGGCGGCGCCCCCGCCAGCAGGAGCTCAGAAGTAAGGGTGGCGATCCCCACGGTTACAACACTGTGAAATTTCAGGTGTAAATCCCCGAAACCGTGAAATTGACTATTTAGAAAATCCCATGACTGTGAAACTGACGGGAAGGGACCATGAGTTTTGTAGGGCCCTACCTAGATGTCTGGGCCCCAAGGGCCTGGCGCTGCACCGATCTCAGTGAGGTCTCGCGGTGTTACTGGAGTGTAAATGCTGACCAAAGAGGACACGTGCTAGAAATCGTGTTAGTAGAGTTCGGCAAGAAAAAGAGGCATCGAAACCAGTCACCAAAGTCCAAGATGCTGGAATTAGTAAGCGAGTGATATTGCACCGCCCGCAGAAGGGAACCTAGGCAGTGTCTATATCCTAGGCAAATGCAGACACCAGAGCCCCATGGACGCTGCTTCCCTAGGGGCTATTGTACACATAGGGCTCATTGCCTAGAGACCGCAGCAAGCGGGCGGGCTCCATTGTGTTAGGCACTGGCCGTACACAGAGTAAGGCCATGGCTACACTGTAGTGTAGCTACTAACTGCATGGACAGAAGGGGTTTTCCCGTCGCTATGGTTACTCCATCTCAGAGGCGGTAGCTAGTTTGAGGGAAGAATTGTCCCATTGACCTAGCTGCGACTCCACTGGGGTTAGGTTTTCCTAACTCTGATACTCAGGACATGGCATTTTTCATAGCCCCGAGTGACATAAGTTAGGTTGATCTAATTTTTAAGTGTAGACCAGTTCCTGCCCTGAAGAGTTTACAGTGTAAACAGGCCACACAGACCTTTGTGGAGTGAAGGATCGTCCTCTCTCTTTTACAGACACAGCGAGGTGAGGAGATTTTCCTCAAATCTATGGGAGAGCTGGGAATTGAGCCCAGGGCTCCTAAATTAACCAACTTTCTACATCCCACAAGAGGTTTGAAATGTAACTTGCCCCATAGCTGGTTGAATAGCAGAGCCTGGGGAGAGAATCAGCCCCTTTTAGTGACCCCCTGCTGAGATGGATGCTAGCGTCAATTTCGTTAGGGCCCTACCCTGGGACTGTGAAGACACCCCGGTGACCATTTTGGGAGAGAACAAAACATCCAGCTGCTTTGTGCCAGCTCCCCAGGCATGGAGGTGTCTGTCCAGCACCGCTTCCTCTCCATAATCAAGGTGACAATCAGGGTTCCCATTATAAGGCTGATTTTATTAGTTGTTCTGTGCCCCCATGGTGCATTCAACATCACTCAGTGGAGAAATAGTCTTATGTGTAGAGTAATATCACAGACATGATAGTCTCCCTTTCCCACTGTTGTTAGCTGTTTGGCTGCATGTGTGTGTTTGGGAAATTTATGATTATTTTCAGTTGTTTATTGTTTTAGTTTTAATTTTGGGGGGTGTGTGTGTGTGAGATGGCACACTTTTTGTGAAGGGCATGTGCACTAAACTGGAGAGGTGGTGTTTTTACGTTATATGTTTGCTTGTTTTGTGACATTCTTTGTCTTTGTAATTGGGTATGCACTCAATATGTTTTTTACTATGTGGATTTTTGCTCCCGTGTTTCATGGAAAAGTTACAAGCCCATCCCCGACTCGGATGCTTAAGTGGGGGTGGGGGGGCAGACATCTATTGTCATGGGTTGCTGAAAAATGCATACTGAGTCTCGGGGCGGGCTGTTCTATGCCACCTGATTGCTAACCACAGGATTATTTAATTCAGAAGCCAAAACAGTTACTTTAGTAACCTTTGTTATAGCCTTGTATATATTTTGATTTTTTGCTAATTATGCATTCCTGCACCTGCGCTCATAACTTTTTAAAAAAGATTTTGATTTTTTTTGCTTGAGCACTTTAGGCAACACCCATTTTCTTCTTTTGTTTGTTTTTTTGCTTTTATTTTACGACCTCTCCAACCTGGGCCTTGGCCACGGGGAGAGTATTTTAGTTCCTTTGTTTTTTTACTTCCTTAACTGTGTTTGCAACTTATTTACGGGGGGCCCTTTCTGTTGTTTGAGAGCAGTATTTATTTTTTTAATTCAGTTATATCAAGGTATATTTCTACCTTTATTTTTATACCAGGCATTTTTGTATTTTGCAAATTCGGAGGCCGTGCTTGTAACACTATTTGCTTTAACTTCTTAAGATCCATTTTTCCTGCTGTTAACATAATATATGTTTGAATTTTGTTCGCCAGGAGCTTTTTTTTGGCATTTTTGTGGGTTTTTGTTTAACGTGGCTAACGCACAAGATAGCTTGAAATGCTTTTGAGCCACACGTTTAACCATTCGAGTCACATTATTATTAAAGCCAATAGTGTGACTATTTAATGGTCCTAGCAAAGTTTGCACTAGCATTGGCTTTTGTACAATGTTAATTGCCACTGCGTTTAACAATTGTGAACATTTGTGTAACCATGCCAAACACTTATTAAAATTTTCAGATAGGGGTGGGGCAGGAGGTTGACCGACCGCTTTTACTAGGGCAGTTAATTTATTGATTTTTAAGGCACTGAGTCTGGCTGTTACCCACCTCAAGCTAGTGGTTTAAGGCACAATAGTTTCCCTTTTTTCAAGATTACTACAGAGCTATGGCCCTTTTAAGGTGTTTTTTAATAGTTTTAATCCACTTTGAGTTATTTGTGGAGTGACATCAGGGGTGAATTGAGGTATTGGTGAGGTGCCGTGCTTCATTTGCAGTGTTGGGCTTCCCCCCTCTCCTTTACCCGGTGTTCCCGCTTTAACAGGAATTGATTTAGGTTTTGGTGAAGGTTTTTTCAAAACCTGGTTCTTATTATAAGGTGGTGGTTGCAAAGCAGTAACCCCTGCCTATGGGCCATTGGACGGTGGCCGACCTGGGTTATCTTATGTGTTCCCAATGCAGCATCCATTCCAAGTTCCATCTTTTAATTTGGTGTGGGTCACCTGTTTTTATTTTTGTCCCCATCCTTCAGGCACTATAAAAGCACTTGAAGTCTGGTGTTGGGTAACAGGGGATGCCACCCTTTTATCTTTTTTTGCAGGTTTTTTACAGCTATTTCCAATTTTTTATTCTCCTGTTTTATCTGTTCGAGCATATCATGGACTGCCTGCTGCCCTGCTAAAAGACCTTGGGCTTTCCAGTGCTCAATAGACTGGGATGCTTCTTCCAAAGCCTGGGTTACCTCTTCTATTTCCCTGTTTTTTCCCATTACTTGCCTGGCCAGTAGTGTGGCATGTTGTTTAAGCCATTTTACAGCCATGACCATTGTGATGGGTTCGGTCACAGAGATCCCCTTGGGACTTTCACCTGATGTTCTGAAATTACCTCTGAGCCCGTTTTTCCTGCCAGCCTGGGCCTCCAGAACCCTACCTTGTTGAGCCAGACACGCTAGCTTGCTGCAACACAGACTCAGGGTCTGGGCCATACCCCCAAAGCTGCAGATTTTAACTAAAACAACTTAGCAGGTTACCCGTCTCCAGCACCCAGACACTCAGCTCCCAATTGGATCCAAACCCCAAATAAATCCATTTTATACAGGGTAAATTCATAAATTGTTTGCCCTCTATATCACTGGTAGAGAGATATGCACAGCTGTTTGCTCCCCCAGGTATTAATCACCTAGTCTGAGTTTAATAATAAACAAAAGTGATTTTATTAAGTATAAAAAGTAGGATTTAAGTGGTTTCAAGTAATAACAGACAGAACAAAGTAAGTCACCAATCAAAATAAAGCAAAAACATGCAAGTCTAAGCATAATACATTAAGAAACTGATTACAGGTAATATCTCACCCTCGGAGATGTTCCAATAAGTTTCTTTCACAGACTAGGCTCCTTCCTAGTCTGGGCCCAATCCTTTCCCCTGGTACAGTCCTTGTTGGTTCCAGCAGACATCTTAGGTGGTAAGCAGGGGTCTTCTCATGACTGGCAGCCACCTTTGTCCTGCTCCTCCCCCTTTTATAGCTTTGGCACAAGGCGGGAATCTTTTGTCTCTCTGGGTTCCCACCCCTCCTTCTAAATGGAAAAGTACCAGATTTAAGATGGATTCCGGTATCATGTGACATGGTCACATGTCACTCTAAGACCCCTAGTCTCCTTTCTTCCTGGGTTGGCCCACAGTACACAGGAAGGCTTTTAGGTAAATTTGTAACCATTTGTAACCAGTTTTCCTAGTTAATGGGAACCATCAAGATTTTAGTGCCTTGCATAATGACAGGTTTCAGAGTAGCAGCCATGTTAGTCTGTTATCTGCAAAAAGAATAGAGTACCTGTGGCACCTTAGAAACTAACAAATTTATTTGAGCATAAGCTTTCACGAGTTACAGCCCACTTCATCGAATGCATAGAATGGAACATATAGTAAGAAGATCTATATATATATACACACACATATATAGAGAACATGAAAAGGTGGAAGTAGCCATACCAACTGTAAGAGGCTAATTAATTAAAATGAGCTATTATCAGCAGGAGAAAAAAAACTTACATTTAAAACATTGCCCAGATGACTGGTCACTGGGGCAAGGTGGGTTGCTGGAGAATGGTGTGGTGGAATGATAAGGGGTCTGGGGTTTTCCTTGGGGGGTAGTTGGGGCCTTGGGCTGCCCTCGGTGGTAGGTTGTGGTCTGAGGGTGTCACTTCTGGTATCCCCCCAAACTGAGACCAGGGTTGTTCCTCTCTGCTACCTCCACCCATTCGGTTCCAATTTTCCTCGCCTCTCTGGTGGTCTGGGACTGCTCGTATTGATCAGCATAAGAAGCAAGACTTTCTGCTGAGTCCATTTTCTTATCCCATAAACACTGTTTTACATCATCAGTCATAGTCAGGAACTGCTCCTGTATCATAAAATCACCCATTCCTTCAAAGCTAGTTATACCCCTTCCTTTGACCCATTTATCGAACAGATCCTTCATCTGGCTTACATAAGACACATTACTTAGTCCAGCCCCTCTCTTAAGGGCTCTAAATTTTACTCTGTAGGTTTCAGGTGTAACCTGAAACTGTTTCAAAACCAAGTCCTTAAATTTATCATAGTTTGAAGCATCATCAATGGGCATCTTATTGAATATGTCCAGAGCTCTGCCAGTCAATTTTGCTACCAATGTGGTCATCTTGTGATCATCAGGAATTGCATGGAGTGTGCAGAATCTCTCAAAGGTGAGAAAATATTCAGCAATTTCATTGGATTCATCATACTGTGGACATAGTCACTCCCATTTGTGGATTTTTGGGGAAGTGGAGCCAGCAGCTGAAGGATTTTGTCTCTTCAACTCCATAACAGCCTGTTCATGTTTCTGGTCCTCCATAGCTCTCTTGAGGGCAGCCTCCTGTGCATTTATTTCTAGTTGTTCTAATTCCATTAGTCTCTCATGTTCATTTTCTTTCTCTTATGCTTCCAGTCTAGCCAGGTCTGGTTTATTAGCTTCTTTACTGGTAATCATTTTTCTGCTTTCTTGTGCTTAACTCTAGCTATACCTGAGAGTTAGGGGGAAAAATAACTTGTGAATTTCCCTGCAGGAGGTTAACTACCCTGCCTTTAGGCAGAGAAGAACTCCAGCTGCTCTCAGCTCAAAACCTCCCTGCTTCCAAGCAGTCAAAAGGAGACTGAAAGAGAGAAAAGTTTAGTTTAAACCCTCTGTGCTTCCGGTTCAAAATTATTCCACTGCTCTGCCACCATGTCAGGGTTCCCTTCCCACTCTGAACTTTAGGGTACAGACATGGGGACCCCATGAAAGACCCCCAAGCTTATTTCTACCAGCTTAGGTTAAAAACTCCCCAGGCACAAATTCTCCCTTGTACCTTGGGTTTAAGTAACGCTGCCACCACCAAGTGATTTAACAAAGAACCATGGGAAAGGACTACTTGGAGTTCCTCTTCCCCCAGCAATCACCCCAAGCCCTTACACCCCCTTTCCTGGGGCGGCTTGAGAATAATATCCTAACCAATTGGTTACAAAATGATCAAAGACCCAAACCCCTGGGTCTTTGAACAATGGAAAAATCAGTCAGGTTCTTAAAAGAAGGATTTTATTAAAAAAAAAGAAAGGTAAAAATCATCTCTGTAAAATCAGGATGGAAAATACTTTACAGGGTATTCAGATTCAAAACACAGAGGATTCCCCTGTGGGAAAAACATTAAAGTTACAGAAAAGAGGAATAAACCTCCCTCTTAGCACAGGAAAAATTCACAAGAAAAACAAAAGATAAACTAATCCGCCTTGCCTGGCTCACCTATACTGGTTGCAATATTGGACACTTGGATTGGGAGGGGTTGGAGAAGATGGATTTCTGTCTGGCCCATCTCAGTCTCTAGAGAGAACAACCACACAAAAACAAGAGCACAAACAAAACCTTCCCCCATCCCAAGATTTGAAAGTATCTTCTTTAAGGTGCCAACCAGGCTATTTGAGCTTCTTAACCCCCTACAGGTAAGGAGGAATCCTAGGCTACCCTTAGCTGTATGTTTATGACACCATGTCTGGATAGACATGATCAACCTACCTGCCCAACCAGCTGCTGTAGGCAGTGGAAACCCCTCCTCTCCATCCAAGGCTGTAGCTGGGGTGCAGCATGCATGCAGGGGGTTGGGGGAAAAAGGTCCTGGGTTGTGGTGGGTCGCTCTGTGGCTGGTTCATCTTGCTGGTTGTAAACAGCAGCTTCTAGTTGTTGTAGTTTGCTGCTGCTCCAGCTTTCCAACCCCACACCCTGTTTACTCATTGGCCCTGTGGTGGAGTGACCCCCATCACCTGCAAGGCAAGGGGAAGAACCCCAATTAGGCATGCTCCACACCTGGAAGGTGATTAATGAATTGCCTCCTGGCTGGAGAAGGCACAACTAGGCTTTGTGACGGGCTGGGGGAGGTCCATTGCGGAGGAGAGACCCAGGAGAGCGGAGCTAAAGTGAGTTCTCTCTCCCTGGAGGATGGGCTAGTAACTTGGGGTTGGCTGTGGCCGGAGAGTAGAGTTACAGAAGTAAGGTTAACTCCTGTGGTGGGGCTCTAGAGTGGAGGGGAGTCCAGAACTAGAGGCTGTGAGGATCAGGGAATCAGACAGAGGGCCGTGATGGGGTGGAAGGCAAGTTTTAGTGGTACTTGGACTCCCAGCAGAGGAAAACCGGGGGAGGGGGCCAACACCCTGACAAGAGGGAGGAACTGAAGTCAAACCCAAGAGGGGCAAGAGATCTTTTTGTTTATACCAATCGGGATTTTGTTACCTTGGCAGTGAACTGAAACGATACATGACTTGACCGGAGGGCTGAGCCACAGAAGACCCCAGTGAGGGCATTGCGGGGAAGACACCAGCTGGAACTGGTCATCACGACCAAGAATGTGGCAACCAGGGAGGGTGTGAGACAAGAGGTCAGGCATGTCCGGGCCTGAGGGATTGCCCTACAGGTAAGGCCATTTCCTTATGGGGCCAAACCCTCCCAGGTGGTCTTCAGCCAAGCCCATGTCCTTGTTTTAGAGTGGTGTGTCCTCCCTGCCATCAAGGTTTAGATGCCTATATTTAGGCCCTACCAAATTCACGGTCAATTTCATGGCCGTAGGATTTTTAGATTAGTCAATTTCATGTTTTCAGATATTTACTTCATTACCTGAATAATGTAGCTGAAGTCGACGTACTTAGATTTACTTACCACGGGGTCCACACTCCGTGATATCGACTGGAGATGCCCTCCCTTTGACTCTCCTGGCGCTTCTCATTCAGGTGGAGTACAGGAGTCGACGGGAGAGTGATCTGCAGTTGATTTAGCAGGTCTTCACTAGACCCGCTAAAGTGACCGCTGATGCATCGATTGCCTCACGTCAAACCCCCGATAAGTGTAGACAAGGCCTTAGATAATGGCATAGAGAGGACACTTATAAATTTTGTGCATGATACCAAACTGGGAGGGGTTGCAAGTGCTTTGGACGATAGGATTAAAATTCAAAATGATCTGGACAAACTGGAGAAATGGTCTGAAGTAAATAGGATGAAATTCAATAAGGACAAATGGAAAGTACTCCATTTAGGATGGAACAATCAGTTATACACATACAAAATGGGAAATGACTGCCTAGGAAGGAGAATTGTGGAAAGGGGTCTGGGGGTCATAGTAGACCACAAGCTAAATAAGAGTCAACAGTGTAACACTGTTGCAAAAAAAGCAAACATCATTCTGGGATGTATTAGCAGGAGTGTTGTAAGCAAGACATGAGAAGTAATTCTTCCACTCTGCTCTGCGCTGATTAGGTCTCAGCTGGAGTATTGTGTCCAGTTCTGGGTGCCATATTTCAGGAAAGATGTGGACAAATTGGAGAAAGTCCAGAGAAGAGCACCAAAAATGATTAAAAGGTCTAGAAAACATGACCTATGAGGGAAGATTGAAAAAATTGGGTTTGTTTAGTCTGGAGAAGAGAAGACTGAGAGGGGGTATGATAACAATTTTCAAGTACATAAAAGGTTGTTACAAGGAGGAGTGAGAAAATTGTTGTTCTTAACCTCTGAGGTTAGGACAAGGAGCAATTTGTTTAAAGGGAGGTTTAGGTTGGACATTAGTGTAACCCTTCTGTGAGGTGGACCCAGGAGCAACAGGGGCCGGGTTCAGTATCTAGGGGCTCCTTTTCAACCGTACTACACAAAACCAGCTTGAGCCCCCACCCAGTGACCTGGGACAATTACACACCACCCTGGACACCTCTAAGAGGCAATATTTCCCCTCTTGCAAGCACAGAGTCCGAGTGTAGCAAAAGCCTTTTAATAAAAGGAGGGAAGTAACTCAGCATTAATTTGGGAAAACACCACAACTAGGGTTCATAAACACAAACCGTGAGCAAAAGACCCACCCCCAAGTAAGTTGGGCAGCATCCTTTTCCCCTCATGGTCTTAAGTCCAGCAACTCCAAAGTCCCTTTAATGTGCCCATCCCTTCTCTGTATCCCACTCACAGTTGCTGTCCTTGGCCAGTGCAGCCCCAGAGTTCAGAGGTTCAGTCACAGAGTTCACCTCCCACCCTGTGTGGAAGGCAGGGGGCGCAATAAGGAGGCATCTTACATGCTCCACTGCTCAGGCACTCGATTGTCACCCCAACAGACGATTGCCATGCCTCTGCAGAGCTCTGCTCTGGCCCCCTCCACCAGCTGCTTTGTTGGCCACGATGTCTTCAGGTCCCCCCCAACACTGCTCTCAATTATTTCAGCTGTTAGTGTGGGGAGCCTTACTGCTGGTACACACTGGGCAATCTCTTGCAATAGAGACACTATCACAAAGTAAATTTAATACTTAGACCTAGGTATCAGTGATTTCAGCACGTAACAAAACTCCCAATTGAATCTAAATTAGCTCTTTTATTATACCATGGGGAAAGGAAGCATTAAATGGTGTCTAGGATCCTTAAGCAGGGCCTACACAACCACATAAAAATGCTCCCACTCCCCCCCTTCATTGGGCTTTGGAATCCATGTCCCCTGCCTAGCAAGTGCCATTCAGTTGAGGGTGAGTCCCTCCATTGGGGTATGCCAGGTACAGTTCTGCTGCCCTCAGTTCACACAACAAGGATAACAACTCTTTATTACTCCTGCCCCAATAACAAGGAGACTGGGGATCCAACACCAGCTACAAGTGTTCATTTGGGCAAGCAATCCCATCATGCGGAGCACCTATGCAGGGTGGGCATGTCCATGCAAATGAGATCAGCTTCTGAAGTCTTTTTCCACAGCTCACCACTAGATGTCAGGGGAGAGCTCATTCAGACTCTGCTGATGTCACGAAGGTCAGGGCTGACAATATTACTGTGGATTATTGTGGCTATTGGCCTATTGTTAAGTATGCTAATTTTGCAATGTATAGTACCATGGTTAAGGGGGGCACAGACTCACAAGATACAGCCACTAATTGTCACATATAAGTAATGTAAATGGCCCTCCACCAAAGTGTAACAGATAACCTGGACCCAACCTTCTCGAGCCCATTACTATGGGGAGTCTGACACACTCATTGGAATATACGTGCAGTATGTCTGTACGAGGGAAGTGCAGGGCAACATACTGCATAGGGAGCAGTGGGGCAAGTGGAGCACCGGCACACTCCATCTTGATACCTGGCCCTATCGGGAAATGTGCCACCATAAGTCCTATGCTTTTCCCAGGGTACCTGAGCAGGAGGGTCCCAGAAGAAAATAAAACAAAGGGGCGGAAGGTTAGTTTATCGGTCTGTTTGTTAGCCTGGGATAGAATTTGGGTTTGACTTTTTGATATACTAAAATGTGTAAACAAGGGACAAAGACTTTGTGATGTTGATTCTACTGAGTCAGCTGGATTTGTTAGTACAATGGGAACAGAGAAGAGCAGTTAAAGAGTTGAGAGCACACTGGAAGATTGCCTCAACCCCAATCTCAAGGCAAATTCAAGCAACCAGTTGGGAGGGGCAAAGGAGCTTGAGGGTGGAGAGGTATAAAACACTAAAAGACCAAAAAAAATGCCCAGCCCTGACCGCAACACAACCTCCCACCTTACCTCTCCCATGGGGTACAAAGGGGGTGTGTCATAAATATAAAGGGAAGGGTAATCACCTTTAAAATCCCTCCTGGCCAGAGGAAAAAATCCTCTCACCTGTAAAGGGTTACGAAGCTAAAGGTAACCTCACTGGCACCTGACCAAAATGACCAATGAGGAGACAAGATACTTTCAAAAGCTGGGAGGAGGGAGAAAAACAAAGGGTCTGGGTCTGTCTGTGTGCTGCTTTTGCCGGGGACAGAACAGGAATGGAATCTTAGAATTTAGTCAGTAATCTAGCTAGGTATGTGTTAGATTATGATTTCTTTAAATGGCTGAGAAAATAGCTGTGCTGAATAGAATGACTATTCCTGTCTGTGTGTCTTTTTTGTAACTTAAGGTTTTGCCTAGAGGGATTCTCTATGTTTTGAGCTGGGAAGGGGGACACGGGGTAAATGCTCCGTGGTATCAGAGCTGGGAACTGAACACTAGGAAACAGATGCAGATTTTGCTGGTGTGTAGAGCTCTGGATATGCTTGTTGGGAACTAACCCCACTAAACATCGCGTTGTCTACACCTCAGACTTCTGATCATTTGCTGCTTGCTGTCTGCGTGACAAGAACCAGCGGAGTGGGAGGGTTGAGGGAAAGCCCTCTAACACCTTCCACCCTGGGACCAAACTTCCCTCAGTTCAAAGTCATTGTCTTCCAGATGTGCTTTCAGGTGTTGAGATGGGGAGTGGGGAGAGTCCCAGTGATGATGTCACTTCTCCACTTTTATACTTTCTTCCAGCTTGATGGAAAGATCTGTGCTGTGACGTGGGGGTCAGGCAGTCCCCATGGGTCAAGCAGTTTCCATTCCATACCTGCCTTCTCAGAGAAGTCTGTGGGATAGTGGGTTGGATGTTGACGAGCCATAATCGTCCCTCTGGCTATGGATGGCTGCTCCTTTGTTTTCAGTGAAAGGCTGGTTGTGGGTGTGCCCAACCTCACCACATATTACACTAACACATACAACAGTGCTTCATAACTTCACACACAATGTTAGCACACACAGTCCAACAGGCTGTTAATGTTCAACAGATCAAGACTTTTAAAATGATCCCTCACAAAGACATCCTTTGTACAAAACTTATAATAATTACATGACCGTGGTGAATACAGGGGTTCCAGGGTGCTGCTTTGAGGTACAGAGTGTCGCAGCCAGGAAAGTTTTTAAGGAAGCAGAATGGATTACCTAGTTGGGGACACTGGGTTTAACCCAACATGGGCAGATTAGTCCAGATTTGTCAAGGAGGAGGGTCTTGCACCTTCCCCTTAAGAAGCTGGTACTGGCCCCTGTCACAAACAGGATACTGAGCTAGATGGGCCCCTGGTCTGATCCAGGGCAGCCAGTCTTATGTCCCCTTAAGCTCTCGGATGAGGAATTTCTGCTTGGCCTCCAGCACCTGGTAGAGCTGGTCCTTGCAGTCCTGGTTCCAACTCGGGAGCAGGTCGAAGAGCTTCCTCATTTTCTCCGGGTCCGTTCTCTCGGCTCGGATGCTCTGGTACTGCTCATTGTCCAGCACGGTGTTGTACAGTTTATCCAGCACGCCGTCCACCTGGCACACCCGTTGGATCAGCTGTTCTCGGTGCTGGTCGATGAAATGTTCTTCTGAGGGGAGAGACAAAGAGAAGAAGAGAATTGCTGTTTCTCATCATGCCGTGGAACAGTCAGACCTTCTGTTTCTCTAGGGCCTTGCTCCTAATGGATTCGAAGTTTGTACAAGATTTACAAGCATCCGCTGCAAGCATCACATTACTCATTGCCACGGATTGCTCCCCCAGCACTGAAATGCAGCCACCTCTGGGGTGGAGCACAACAGCAGTGCTCCGAAGGGATTGCTCACTGAGCTGTGAAATGCACCTGCCTCTGGGGTAGGACATGGCAGCTGTTTAGTAACAGTAGGGCACAGGGATCACTCGTGAAATGCTGAATTGCAGCTGCCTCTGGAGCGGAGAAGGACAGAGAACAGGGACTAGATTCGATCTTGCAGATAAGTGCCCCAAACAGTTTTTCTCATGATCTCTCTTTGGCTCAATGACTATTCAAGTTTTTATACCCAGTGGAACAGCTCCAACAGGAGAGACTAAGGGCTTCCTCAAAATAGACTAGAGCTTGGTGGTTAGGGTACTCCGCTGGGATGTTGGAGATCCAGGTTCAAATTCTTCCTCCAGAGTATGGATTTGAACCAAGGTCTCCCCCTCCCAGGTGAGTGCTCTAACCACTAGGTATAAGAGGAGCACCCCCACCCCTAGTTTGTGAATCTAGCCCTGCATTTCCTTTGCTTTTATTAAAAAGAGCTGAAATCAAACCATTTCAATTTCAGGTCAAATGAAACATTTAATTTGACCCGATATGAATTCCACCCCCACCCGCCCAGGTTTTCGGAGCTGCCAAAGCAAACAAGCAAATCCATTATTTGCCCTGCTCTATTCATGATCCAAAACAATCTTTCAACTTTCCAATGTGGAGAGTCCCCAGGCTCCAGAGATTTCAAGAAGAGTCGACACTCTGGGAGGATAAACAATGCCGGACACCAAATGATCACAAAGGATCGCAGGGGCTTTCACAAGCATTTTGTGTCCAGAAGTGCTGGGATCAGAGAACAGGTTTTGCGGCTCAGTGAATCCCTACTAACCTGTCTGCATTTGGGCAGATGAAACACAGACCATCACGTCTTCTGGAAGAGAGAAGGGAAGGAGAGTCAGGAGGCTGGATCCAAAGGGTTTTGATTAATGTGGCTGCTTTTGGTCATGTCCTAGCGGGGACTGTTCAATCTGATTGGCTAAATTAGTCACATTGTAATTTATGTATTTATTGCCACCAGGTTGCAGAGAAACATCCATCCATCACTAGACCCTAAAGTGCTGGTTTATTTAGCTAGCTACATCCCTGGATCCTCAAACGCTGATCTGGCTAATCTAGCTAATCCTATTTCATTGACTGCTGGTCTATCTATTCATCTGTCTATCCATCCCCATACACCCTCCATCCACAACTTTCCATCCCTCCATGTCTATATACACCATTCCATGCATGCACCCATCCATCCATCCACCCACATACACTTACCCATCCATCCCCAGACACGCCCATTCATCCCTCCATCTATATATGCACCATTCCATCTCTCCACCCATCGCCATGCACACACTTCTGTCCCCGCCTTCGGCTGGGCTGAGCCTACCTGGTCTCACCAAAGCCTTCCAGATCGGTTCCCCTTCTATCTTTTCCAACAGGCCGAGCTGCAGCCCCTCCTGCATGTCCCGGATGTAGATCTCCAGGTACGCCTGCTCCATCTTGGGGCCCAGATAACAGAACTCCAGCTCCTGATGGGAAGGGAAGACAGTCCATTAGGAATGACCCTGCCTGAGCCAGCAGACCCTCCTGAGCTCCCCCCTCCACTTCATTTCTTGCGGCGCAGCGGGGGCACGCCATGCTGGGGCACCGGGTCAGCATTGGCTGTGAGGGGAGAGCGCCTCCTACTGATCCCCTGCCCTGCTCCCTGCAGCACAGCGCCCCCTAGTGCCACTGCGAGGCACTGGGGTCAAAAATGGCTGTGAGGGGACAGTGCCCCCTACTGAGTCCCTGCCCCGCTCCCTGCAGCACAGCGCCCCCTAATGCCACATTGGGACAGAACAGAGTAAGGACTTGAGGGGCTGGTGATTTTAAGCCTGTCACTCACCTCCGGTATCACCTCAAGCTGGGATGAGCTGGATACCACACAACAGGAGCCAAATTTCAAGGGCTTGGTCCTGGAAGGCTTGTGCACACGCACCGAGGGGCATTTGGACTCATGGTCATTAACGGCCTGTAGGGCACAAGCAGAGCCATGGCTGGGGAATACAGAGCCCCATGCCCAGGTTCCTGCTGTCAGGGTCCTGCTTCCCCTGGCCTTCCCGCACAGCCACCCACAACGAGAGGGAAAGGTTGGCTTGTGTTAAGGCCCTGGGCTGGGACCCAGGGGAGCCAGGTTCAGCCCTTGGCTCTTCCACAGACTCCCTGTATGGCCTTGGGCTAGCCACTGAATCTCCCTGGGCCTTAGTTTCCCATCTGTGAAATGGGAAGAATAATCCTCCATTGGTCTATTTAGATTCTTAACTGCTTGGGGCAGCAACTGTCTCACTTGATGTGTCAGGGCAGTGCCCGGCCCGAGGGGGGCCCCGATCTCAGCCGGGCTCTGGGCAGCGTCCAGCACAATGGATCTCCTCTGCCGCTCGGTGGGCAGTGCCCGCATGCCCTGCTATCTGCTATCCCACACTCTAGGCTGACTGGTGGCCCCGGTGTGTGCGGTCGGTTCCCGGTTACCTGTCTCAGGGAGTGGTCATTGGGGATCAGGTAGAGGTGCAGGGTTGTGTTCGCAGACCTGAGCGCCCGGTAGAGCAGTGCCAGGGTGTGGACTTTTGCCTGGCATTTAGACTGTATCTTCCTCCAGAGCACGCCCAGAGGGGAGAAACTGGGGTTCTCCAGCACGGCATGGAACGGCCTCACCCCTGTTGGCTCTTCCAGGGTCATCCGCCCGTCAACGAAATGGGCAATTCGCATCCGGGAGGCATCGACCTCTCCCCCTGGGGGTGGATTATAAAGCAAACAAAGGGGAAGCGTGGGTAGGTGAGTAGAGTGGCCAGGTGGGAGCCAGGACTCCTGGTTTCTACCCTGGCTCTGGGGAGGGGAGGGGAGTGGGGTCTCTGATGGCTTAGAGAAGGGAGGGCTAGGAGCCAGGACTCCTGGGTTCTGTCCCTGGGAGAGGAGCACAGGCTGGTGGGTGAGAGCAGGGGCTGGAGGCCAGGATTATGAAGATGAGGAGAAGCTCTATGATTAGTGCTCTGTTTCAGGCTGTGATGTGGCTAAAACCCTGATTGGTCTAAGGATTACAACTTACAGTGTCACCGTGGGTCTGACTCAGGAGATGGTGGTTATGGCTCAATATGAGTCTGGGTCGCATGGCTGGGTTTCTAGGGTGACCATTCCCATGGTGATTGCAAGCACACTGGCGACTGGGCTTGCCATTACCATGTACAGTTATTGCTACTTTGATTATTTCCGGCCGTACCCGCAAGGCACAGGAAGTGCGGGAGGTGAACGGCTGCCACGGCCCTAGCTGGTTCCACCTGGATGTTGAACAAAGGGCCGGACACCATCCATTGCTGCTTCTCAGATGCGCTCAGATGCTGATCCCAGGAGTCGTATCCGTACTGGATGGTCACGGCTGCTCTTACCTCGAACCCCAGTTCGGTTTCAGAGCAACGGAAGGAGCCTGCCTCTGGGATGTGAACCCTGCACAGCGTGGGGAGAAAAGGGTTAAACAGCACTGGCTGGAACCATCTCACGTCCTTTTCCAACTGACCCCAGGTGCCCTCACATTTATCCCCTTAACTCTGCCTTCAGCTCAGCCCTGTGCTTCGCTATCAGAGTTACTCTGTAACCAACAACTGAAGTTGGGTGACAATGAGAACAGTTGGCCCTTCTCAGACCTGTCCTCCTCTGAGGAGCAAAGGAGAGTCAGGCTAAATGAGTGGATTCATTACGTTCCTCCGCATCACATATGGGAACACTGTCTCCCCATTTGGAGAAACTGAGCCATGGGAGGAGAAATAACTCGTCCTAGGTCACTAAGTGAGGAAGTGGCAAAGTTGAGAGTAGAACCCAGATGTCCTCAGTCCCAGCTCCGCTGCTCTGACCCACTAAACCCCACTCCCTTCCTAGAGCTCTCAAGACTCCTGGTTCATTCACCCCCTGCTCTGCTCTACCCACCCACGCAAGCATCTCTTTACATGGTGCCCACCCCATGGGATGCTGCGCACTCAGTGTGATAGGAGCTGGCCTGCGTTCCCAGACACCGAACTCCCAGGACCAGCTCTCACCTGTACGTCTCCTGCTTCCTATCTGGGCCCCGAACAGTCTCAGGGTGTATTTCTTCTGGAGGATCCTAGAACACAGGAACAGGCGTTAACTCAGCCCCATTGGGGATTTCCCACTGCAGAGCTCTTTGCAGAGGGAACCTGGACAGCTGTGGCCAAGTGGTCAGCTGGGGGCTGTTTCTGTGGCCTGGGACCCTGGCAAAGTGGCTGGCAGGGGGGGACTCTGTGATCAGCTGGATTCCAGCCCCACAGTCAGTCATTCCCCAGGGGTGTTTCCCAAGTGCCCAAAATGCCCCAGCCCTGAGCATTGGTGAAATTCTCAGAGGTATGGCTGAGGCGAGGGAGAGAAAGAGAGAAGGGAAGTGGTGATAGATGGACAGACAGAAAAGGATCCGAGTGATCCCACAATTCTTTACCTCCTCTCTGGGACACAAGTCACATTTGTCCTGTCCCCAGGGGTCCCTGCTGGGATCCTCACTCAGGCTGGTCTCTCCTGTGGCTGCGAGGGGGAAAGACCCTTTCACATCTCACATTCTCACAACGTTGAATAAGGAGCCCCCTTCCCCTGTGCAGAGCAATGGGACCTGGGCATTTCCATCAGCAAACTTCCCTGCAGATGGGTCTGTTCTTTGTGTCTGCCCAGCCCTGACGCTGCCGCTGTGTAGTGTGCTGGGCTGGCAAGGCCTGTGGGAAGGGCTCTATGCTGGGTCAGAGGGTGGGGTGGGAAAGGCGGGGTCAGGGAGGGGGATCAGGGTGTAAAGGGGAGAGGACCGGGAAGGATGTGGAGTGGGTGGAATGGAGGGAGAGGAGACCCCAGAGCGATCCTGCAGACAGTGGAGATTAAACCTGATGCAGGTGCTGAGGGCAGAGACAAGGTCTGATCAGGGGATGGTCAGAGCCAAAAGTGGACATTGGTTTCTCTCTGCTCAGTCATGAGCGAGGCCCATCAGACCACCCGCCACTGGGTCCATTTCAACCTCACTCACCGGCAGCCCTAGCCCCAGCCCCAGCGGAGAGAAGCAGAGTCTGTTGGCAGATGATCTCTGGGGAGGGATGAATTGTTAATAATGTCAATAACGTCATTAGCATCTATTTCCCAGGCCTCTTCCATCCCAAACTGCTTTCCAGGATACAAGTGCAGCCACCTCTGGGGTGGGACACAGCAGCTGTGTAACTGCCTCACAGCAACACTGCACAGCGATAGCATATCCAATGCTGAAACACAGCCACCTCTGGGGTGGGACAGCTGGGTGAGAGATGCACAGCATCGTCACACAGGGATCGTTCACTGAGCAGTGAAATGCAGCTGCTTCTGGGGTGGGGCGCAACAGCTTGCTAGCAGCCACACAGTGACACTGGGAGTTAGGGACAGGTGGTGAAGGAGAATCCTGAACCTACTGGACTCGGAGGCTGTGCACAGGGCCTAGTTGCTTGTACAGAATTATGGTTGCCAGGAATAAGGTGGCCCCATTGGCACTGGGAGGGCCGAAGAACCTCTGGAAGTGATGGGCCAGTGTGTATGGTAGAAGCGGAGGAGCAGAGCTGTGATCGGTGCCACTCACCTTCAACCTCAGCTGTCCCTGCCTCCGAACTAGGGTTGGGCTCAGTCTCGTTATCCAAAGATCCTGCAGGGCAAAACAGAGGGAAAGGGCCAAAACGCTGAAAAAATTAAGCCACATTCTGACCTCAGTGACCGTGGTGTAAATCTGGAGTGACCCCACTGGTGTCAATGGAGTCTGGGCCAGATTCTGATCTCGCTGACCCCAGCTTCCCTTAGGGAAAAATCCAGCAGGACTGCAGTGAGACACAGCCCCGGCGCTGTCACTGTCCACCCTGCAGCGAGTTCCCATCGGGCCCGTTCCATCCCTCTGGGCAATTCCGGGCTCACCTGCTGATGCCACTGCTGGGTTTTCACCAAAGGAAATTAAATCATGAAGAGCTGGCGTGTGACTTGCACGTCCTATGGGTGAGAGAGACCAGGATTAGTACCAGCTGTTCATCAGCAGAGCTCAATGATTTCACTGCTTAGATTGCCAGCACTCTGGGTGTGGGACTTGTCTTTTTGTTCTGTGTCCATACACAATGGGATCCTGAGCCAGGAGTATGGCTCCAAGGAGCCAGGATAATACCAATAACAAACATCGGTAGAGCTCGGGAGGGGGAATGACAGAAATAGATCAATTCCCCCCCCCCCCACACACACTTTTCTTCATGAAATTAATAGGCAGCAGGTTTAAAACAAAGAAAGGGAAGTATTTTTTCACACAGTGCACAGTCAACCTGTGGAACTCCTTGCCAGAGGATGGTGTGAAGGCCAAGACCATAACAGGGTTCAAAAAAGAACTAGATAAGTTCATGGAGGATAGCTCCATGAATGGCTATTGGGCAGGGAGGGTGGCCCTAGCCTGTTAGCCAGAGGCCGGGAATGGGTGACGCCATGGATCACTTGATGATTCCCTGTTCTGTTCATTCCCTCTGGGGCACCTGGCATTGGCCAATGTCGGCAGACAGGATACTGGGCTAAATGGACCTTTGGTCTGACCCAGTCTGGCTGTTCTTATGATCTTATGTTCATCTTATGAACTTTGACACATTTTATCCAGCAGGGCTTCTAGCACTCACGATGATCCTGACCCCAGTTTGGTTGAAAACCAGAAAAAAGCTATAATGAGAAGAGCTTTTCTGATGCAACGTTTTTCTGTCGAGCGATGCCCTTTCATTGGAACTGAAATTGTGCAGATTTTGGCATCTTTTTAGAAGGAGGACGTGGAGGAAGAGGAAGAGGCTGAGGTCTGAGTTTCAAGCAAAATTTCCATCAAGGGAGGTTTGGCACAAGATTTTGGATTTGGTTTCAATTTGGAACGAAAATCAAGGGTCAGCCTCATGCAGAAGTTCACAAAATGGAAATTCCAAATTTTCAGCCGGTTCTCATGATGGCTTAAAAAAAATTCTTCCGTTTTTCTGGCCAAAATGCCAACTCAATTTTTAAATCTGAAATCTGAAAAATTCCGATCAAGCTTTAGCTGGGTGATTAAAGCAGTGGCTCTCAACGTTTCCAGACGACGGTACCCCTTTCAGGCGTCTGATTTGTCTTGGGTACCCCCAAGTCTCACCTCACTTAAAAACGACTTCCTTACAAAATCAGACATAACAATACAAAGGTGTCAGCCACTGTTACTGAAAAATTACGGACTTTCTCATTTTTACCATATGATTATAAAATACATCAATTGGGGGAATCCAGCCAGGGTCGAACATGTATCAGTCAGATTCCACTGACAACAGGACTGGTGGTGACCAGGCTTGGGAGTAACGGTGGCTACATGTGAGGGTATATGATGTTATCTGATTGAAGTATGAACTGGGGACACTGGTTTTAAGAACACTTATCCCTATAAGGAGTGTGGCTGGTGGTGACGCAGGGAACTGGAGTATATGAGGGAATTGCTCCTCTAACTTCTTGATAGCCAGTGTGGTGAGACAGAAGTTCTTTTTGTGGGCTGGTCTGGTGTATCTTATAAGTGGAGGACCACCAGGCTTGGGCTGTGACTGCCCTGTTTCTTGGCAGTTCGTCCTGAATTGGATACTCTCAGTAATGTCCCACTAGAGCACATCTGTTTACCGGGGGCCATTTCTGTCTTCAGAGCTGAGCCCGGCCCCTTCATCTGCTCCCAGGATGGGTGGGGGAATCTATGCCTTTAAAGGGGAGCCCTCCAAAGCCCATTTGGCTGGAGGGACCTTGTGCCCCAGACATACGCGCTGACTCCATGGGTGCTCCGGGGTTGGCGCCCCCATGGAAAAAAATGCGCCCACTATCCCACCAATCAGCTCTTCCTCTCCCTCCCAGCGCCTCCTGTCCGCTGCTGATCAGCTGGACCAGAGGAAATCCCCGCTGCTTGTCATGGGGTGGTGGCTGGAGAGATGAGGAGTTCACTGATCTGGAGGCCCTGTGCCCAGCTGGGTCACTCTGGAGGCAGAGGGAGAAGAGGAGTTGGCTTAGCTGTCTGTGAGGTGGTGTCCAGCCCTCGGGGATCCCACCCCCTTTGTCACCGCTTCACCTGCAGATGCAGTCACAAGACACCCAGCGCATGCCCCTAGGGAGCTGGGACTAGAATGGAGCAGACCCAGGGGCCCAGCTAGTCTGGTATCCCACCCCGGGGAGCTCCCTCCCAGTAACTTCTTTCCCAACACACCTGGCCCCCCACCAAGTGCCTCCAGCACAGGGGGAACGGGACCCCCGGTCTTTTTCTTCCCCGACATCCGTGTGACTTCTCCCACGGCCCCAGCCGACAGGGCAGGAGGTTCCTGAGGGACACTGCCATAAATAGACTCCTCCTGGGGATGATGCACAGTGCTCTGGGAGCGTTGTGGGAAGGCTGCTTCCATAGCAGGGTCCAGGCAGAGAAAGAGAGAGAATCATAGAATATCAGCGTTGGAAGGGACCTCAGGAGGTCATCTAGTCCAACCCCCTGCTCAAAAGCAGGACCCATCCCCAATTAAATCATCCCAGCCAGGGCTTTGTCAAGCCTGACCTTAAAAACTTCTAAGGAAGGAGATTCCACCACCTCCCTAGGCAACGCATTCCAGTGTTTCACCACCCTCCTCGTGAAAAAGTTTTTCCTAATATCCAACCTAAACCTCCCCCACTGCAACTTGAGACCATTACTCCTTGTCCTGTCCTCTTCCACCACTGAGAATAGTCTAGAACCATCCTCTCTGGAACCACCTCTCAGGTAGTTGAAAGCAGCTATCAAATCCCCCCTCATTCTTCTCTTCTGCAGACTAAACAATCCCAGTTCCCTCAGCCTCTCCTCATAAGTCATGTGTTCCAGACCCCTAATCATTTTTGTTGCCCTTCGCTGGACTCTTTCCAATTTCTCCACATCCTTCTTGTAGTGTGGGGCCCAAAACTGGACAGAGTACTCCAGATGAGGCCTCACCAATGTCGAATAGAGGGGGACGATCACGTCCCTCGATCTGCTCGCTATGCCCCTACTTATACATCCCAAAATGCCATTGGCCTTCTTGGCAACAAGGGCACACTGCTGACTCATATCCAGCTTCTCGTCCACTGTCACCCCTAGGTCCTTTTCCGCAGAACTGCTGCCTAGCCATTCGGCCCCTAGTCTGTAGCGGTGCATTGGGTTCTTCCGTCCTAAGTGCAGGACCCTGCACTTATCCTTATTGAACCTCATCAGATTTCTTTTGGCCCAATCCTCCAATTTGTCTAGGTCCCTCTGTATCCTATCCCTGCCCTCCAGTGTGTCTACCACTCCTCCCAGTTTAGTATCATCCGCAAATTTGCTGAGAGTGCAATCCACACCATCCTCCAGATCATTTATGAAGATATTGAACAAAACCGGACCGAGGACCAACCCCTGGGGCACTCCACCTGACACCGGCTGCCAACTAGACATGGAGCCATTGATCACTATCCGTTGAGCCCGACAATCTAGCCAACTTTCTACCCACCTTCTAGTGCATTCATCCAGTCCATACTTCTTTAACTTGCTGACAAGAATATTGTGGGAGACCGTGTCAAAAACTTTGCTAAAGTCAAGATACAATACATTCACTGCTTTCCCTTCATCCACAGAACCAGTAATCTCATCATAGAAAACGATTAGATTAGTCAGGCATGACCTTCCCTTGGTGAATCCATGCTGACTGTTCCTGATCACTTTCCTCTCAGAGTTAGAAAAGCATCAAAGAATGGGCCCATCTAGCCCAGCATCCCGACTCCTCCCTGCTGCCCTGGATCAGACCCATGGGCCCATCCAGCCCTCTGCATCAGAGCAATGGGCCCATGTCTCCTGGTTGCCCCTGCCAAGATCCAGCGAGTCCCAGCCTGGGATGCTCGCTGCCCAGATGCTGCTTTTCCAGCACAGCCTCCAACCAGCCCTAGAGCTCTTTCCACGATGTCCAGCCCTGCGTGTCGATTTCCAGGCCACCAGCCGCAGCCGGTGGGGACATCCCCATGAGCTTTTATAATGGGTCATTCCCTCCTCCCTCTCATTCTCCATCTCAGTCTCCTCCCCCAGCTCCCTATTCTCCTCAGACTGGGGACTAGACCCACCTCTCTGGTTGTACAAGGGGTCCAGGTCTGTAGCTGGGCCGAGAGAGAATGAGAGCCTCAAGCAATAACCCCTTCTAGACCGCTATCCCTCCCCCTGCCCTCCTGGATTAGACCAGCGGGCCCATCTAGCTCAGTATGCCATCTCCTGCCCCCGCAAACTTCCTGCTGTCCTGGCTTGGGGCGGGGGGCGGGCGCATGACGGCTGCTGAGAAGGCACACAGCGATGCCACACAGTACTGAAAAGCGGCCTTCTCTGGGGTGCGGCACAGCAGCTGGCTAACAGCCGCCCAGTGACAGGGCACCGATAGGAGTTTGGGACAGGAAGTGAATGAGATCCTGAGCCAGGAAAACAGTGTCCTGGCCAGCTGCACTCACTGCCTGTGAAGGCCTGATGCGGCTTCGCCTTCTTGCCCTGCAACTTCCTTATCCACCGCGAAGGTTTAGGTAAACTCAGGCCAGGGAAGACGACCTTCATCATCACTGTTCTCCCTGAAAACCTGCTCCCCTCAGGCGGCATCAACCCCATATCCCGCAGCACATTGACGTCCTCAGAGGGCTGTGAGACAGGGCCCTGTTCCCTCATGGGGTCTGGAGGGAGACATAGAGGGAGCACGTCACACACACAGCCCAATACCTGCCCCCCACCCCTGACTAATGGCCCACCTAGCCTGGATTCCCACCCCCTCCCTGCTGCCCCGGATCAGACCCCTTGGCCCATCTAGCCTCATATCTCCTCCCCCCACCCCCGCTGTCTCGATTCGGCGGGGTGTGATGGCTGTTGAGAAGACACGCAGCAAAGCCACCCAGCATTGAAAAGCAGCTGCCTCCAAGGTGGGGCAGCTGGTTAACAGCCGCACAGCCACGGTGCACAGGGATCGCTCACCTGCTGCTGAAATGCAGCCACCTCTGGGGTGGGGCGCGGCAGCTGGCAAACTGCCGCACAGTGACAGGGCACAGCTTGGAGTTTGGGACAGGATGTGAACGAGAATCCTGCATCAAGGAGATTTCAGGCCGTACATAGGCCTGGTTACTTGTATAGAGTTGTGGTTGCCAGGAGTAAGATGGCCCCAATAGTACCTGAACGCAAACACACTTTTTGGGTCAGTGTGTATGTTAGGCAGACAGAAGCTGAGCTGTTGTCAGTGCTACCCACCTCCTGCCGCCTCTGTCCCTGTACTAGACCCAGGGGTGGATTGAGTCTCTTCACTGAAGGATCCTGAGAAGAAAAACCAAAAGTAACTGAACATCTACTGAAAAATGTGAGCCAAATTGTGATAGCAGTGACCCTGATGTGAATCCGGAGTGACTCCACTTTCAGCAATTGAGTCAGGGTTAGATTCTGATCTTGATGGCCTCGGGTAACTCTGGAAGGATCTGGTCCCAAGCAGGCAGGGCTAGTTGGGCATTGCCGGGTCCTCACCCCCTTTCCCAGTCGCTACTGCAGGGCAGTCTGTGTCTCTCTCCCTGGCCCATGGGGGCGCACCCCCCCCCCACCAGCGCCTCCACCTGGTTCCCCGCAGCTAACTGATTGGCACCATCGGCTCGGTCGTCTAGGCGCTGATGCGGTTGCCTACAGACATCACTTTACAGCTGGTCAGGAATTTTTCCATGAGACCCTTTTTTCCCAGTGACAATAAAGCCTTGTTTGTTATGAGAACTGCCAGGTTTTCCGGTTCAAACCATTGTTCCGTTTCCAAATCTTAGCTAATTAGACTTTCGAAAAAAGGAGGTGGGAACCACCCACCCGAACAGTAAGAGAAGTCGAAACCAACCTGAAATGTCCTGAGGGACCTGAACTGAAAAGTGTTTAATTTTTCACTTTGCCGAAATATTTGAGATTTTGCTGTCTCATCCCGATCAGGGACGGGAAAGCTTACTTGAAGGCTTGAAAATTTCCACGGGGTGGGAAAACCGTGCACTGGCCAGCTGCACTCACCGCCTGGGGAGGCTTGATGCTGCTTCCCCTTCTTGCCCGTCAGCTTGCTGAGCCACTCCCGAGGCAGAGGCCGGCTGGGCAAGGATTTTTGTTTTTGCCTCTGAAGCACTGAAAGACTGCTCCCCAGCTGCTCATCGGTGACCTCGGAGAGGTGTGACACAGAGCCTACAAAGAGTCCAAGAGGATGCGTGTCATACACAGGGCCCAGTTCGGGTGACCAGATGTCCCGCTTTTATCGGGACAGTCCCGGTTTTTGGGTCTTTTCCTTATATAGGCTCCTATTACCCCCCGCCCCCGTCCTGATTTTTCACATTTGCTGTCTGGTCACCCTAGGCCCAGTACTTGCCCCCCTATGCACCCTGAGGCCTGACTGGCCCCCTAACTAATGGGCCCATCTAGCCTGGGTTCCTGCTCCCTCCCTGCTGCTCCAGGTCAGAGCTACAGGCCCATCTAGTGTAGTATCCAACCCCACCCCTCCCTCCCCCACATACGTCCTGCTGTCTTGCTTTGGTGGGATATGACAGCCGCTTAGAAGACACACAGCGATGCTAAACAGCATTAGAAATTAGCTATCGCTGAGGCAAGGCTGCTGGTTAACAGCCACACAGCGACGGTGCACATGAATCACTCGTCTGCTGTTGAAATGCAGCTACCTCTGGGGTGGGGCACAACAGCTGGCTAACAGCCGCACAGTGACAATGCACAGATTAGAGTTTGGGAGAGGATGTGAGTGAGAATCTGCAATCAAGTAGATTTCAGGCTGTGCACAGGCCTAGTTACTTGTACAGATTGTGGTGGCCAGGAATAGCACTGGGAAGGGGGACACATTTTTGCTGCAGTGGGCCAGTGCGTATGTTAGACAGAGAGAAGCAGCGCTCCCCTGCGGCCGCTGTGTGTGCAGCAGAACTAGGGGTGGATTCAGCTTCTCCACTGGTTAATCCTGGAAAGAAAAACAAAATGGGACTGACATTCTGAAAAATGTGAGCCAACTTCTGATCTCAGTGACCCCCGGTGTGAATCTGGAGTGAGCCTCCTGATGCCAATGGAGACAAGACTGGCCTGGATTCTGATCTCAGTCACCACAGTGTAAATGTGCCGAGTGGAGGTTGCAGGGGGTGATGGTGGGGATAGGGACGAGGTTGCATTGGGCAGGTGGGTGGGTTGTGGTGGGCAGAGTGCAGGTGATGGGGTGGGTTGTGGTGGGCAGAGTGTAGGTCACATGGGGTGATGGGTGGTGCGGGGCAGAGTGGACATTGTACGGCATTACACAGCTCTGGTGGGATAAGTGTCATGACTGGAATACTGTAATAGTGGGGTCTAGCTTGTTCAGGAAGGCCAGGCAGAGAAAACAGGAAGACAGGGTTCCATTGTATATCAAGAGTGTATACACTTGTTCTGAAGTCCCGAAGGAAATGAGAGGCAGAGCAGCTGAAAGTCTCTGGTCAAGATAAAAGGGGTATAGAGTAGGGGTGATGTAGGGGGTCTTCTATAGACCCCCAAATTTGGAGTAGGGGGCGGATGAGGCATTTCCAGAACAAATAACAGAAATACCCAAAATACAGGACCTGGTAGTAATGGGAGACTTTGAACTCCCCAGCCAGCTGTTGGAAAAGTAATGCGGCAAAACACAAGCTGTCCAATAAATTCTTGGCATGTATTGGGGAAACTTTCTGATTCAGAAAGTAGAGGAAGAAACCAAGGCGACAACCGTTTGAGACTTGATTCTGTCCAACCAGGAGGAATTGGTTGCGAATCTGAAGGTGGAAGGCAATTTGGGTGAAAGCAGTAGTGAAAGGATAGATGTCACAATCCTAAGGAAAGGAAGGAGCAAGAGCAGCAGAATGAGGGCAATGGACTTCAAAAAAGCTGACCAACAAACTCAGAGAACTGGTAGTTGAGGTCCCCTGGGAAGAGAATCTAAGAGAAAAAGGAGTTCAGAAGAGCAGGCAGCTTCCCAAGGAGAACGTATTAAAGGTACAACTATCACAATGAAAAGAAGAGAGATGAAGACCATTATGGCTTCAGCAGGAGGACTTGAATGACCTGAAAATCAAAAAGGAATCCCACAGAAAGGAGACGTGGACGAATTGCTACAGAGGAGCACAAGCATGCAGGGAAACAATCAGAAAGGCTAAGGCACAAAATGAGTCACACCTGGCAAGGGACATAAAAGGCAGAAAGAAGAGGTTCTTAAGAAAGACGAAGGAAAGTGTAGGTCCTCCCATCAGTGGGGAAGGAGAGCTAATAATGGATGGCATAAAAAAGGGTGAGATGTTTAATGTCTCTTTTGCTTCAGTTTTCACTAAGAGGTTAATTGTGACCAGATACTTAACGCAATTAATATTAACAGCAAGGGGAAATGACCACAAGCCCAAATAGGGAAGGAAGCACTTAAAGAATAGCTAGATAAGTTAGAGGTTTTCAAGTCAGCAAGGCCTGATGAAATTCATCCTAGGGTGCTTAAGAAACCAGCTGAAGCAATCTTGGGACCATCAGCAATTATCTTTGAGATACGCAGATGACAGGTAAGGTTCCAGAGGACCGAAAAAGGCCAAATGTAATACCTGCCTTTAAAAAGAGGAGCAAAGGGGACCTGGGAAATTATAGAACTCTGCTACCTAGAAAGAGACTGGAACAAATGATTAAACAGTTGGTTTATAAGCCCTGGAGGACAACAGGGTTATAAGGACTAGCCAGCAGGGATTTTTCAAAAACAAATCATGCCAAACCAGCCAAACTTCCTTCTTTGACAATATTACTGGCCTAATGGCTGTGGGGGAAACAGGCAGCCATGATATATCTTGTTTTTAGTACATCCTTTGATAAGGTCCACATGACATTCTCATAAACGAACTAGGGCTAGAGGAAACAAATATAAAGTGAATGCACAACTGGTTGAAAGCCCGTACTCAAAGAGTAGCTATGAGTGGTTCACTGTCAAACTGGGAGAATGTATCTAGCGGGGTCCTGCTGGGGTCTGTCCTGGGTCCTGTTCACAATTTTCATTAATGACTTGGATGATGGAGTGGGGAGATGCTTATAAAATTTGCAGATGACCTCAAGCTGCGAGGGGTTGCAAGCACTTTGGAGCACAGGATTAGAATTAAGAAGGGTCTTGACAAATTGATCTGAAAGCAATAAGATGAAACTCAATGAAGACAAGTACAAAGAAGCACACTTTGGAGGGAAAAGCCAAATGCACAACTTCAAAATGGGGAATAACTGGCTGAGGTGTCGTACTACTGAAAAGGATCGGGCAAATTATAGTGGGTCACAAATTGAATATGAGTCAACAATGTGATGCAGCTGTGAAAAAGGCGAATATTCTGGGGTGTATTAACAGGAGTGTTATATATAAAACATGGAAGATAATTGTCCTGCTCTACCCAGCCCTGATGGGGTCTCAGCTGGAGCACTGTGTCCAATTCTGGGTGCCATACTTTAGGAAAGATTAAGATAATTTGGAGAGAGTGCATGAGAGAGCAACAAAAATGATCAAAGGTTTAGGAAACTTGACCTACAAAGAAAGTTTAGAAAACCAGGCATGTTTAGTCTTGAGAAAAGAAGGCAGAGGGGGGACCAGATTACAGTCTTCAAAAGATGTTCAGGGCTTTTATAAAGAGGACAGGGATCAATGGTTCTCCGTGTCCACCAAAGGCAGGACAAAAAGTAACTGGCTTAATCTGCTGCCAGCGAGATGTAGGTTAGATATTAGGAAAATCTGTCTAACTCTCAAGGCAGCTAAGCTTTGGACCAGGCTTCCAAGGGGGGTTGTGGAGTCCCCATCACTGGAGGGTTTTAAGAACGGGTTGGACAAACACCTGTCACGGATGGTCCAGGTTTACTTGGTCCCACCTCGGTGCAGGGGGCTGGACATGATGACCTCTCATAGTCCCTTCCACCCTGAAACTTCTGTGATTCTCTGGGGTGATGGGAGGTATGGGGCAGAGAGGGGCGTGGTCCAGGACAATGGCGTGGGGGATGGGACAGAGACAAGGTTGTTGGGGACAGCGGTTCATTTCCAGGGGCAGCCCTAGCCTCTGCTGCCAGCTATCCTTGGGACAGTGGATTGGGGAGGGCGGGGCACGGTAGTTGGGCAGCAGGATGTGCCAGTTTGGGGTGATGCAATGGGAAGGCCGGGCAAGGAGCGGGGACTGGATCAGGGATGGGATTGTCCCGTGACTGTTCCCAGTCGCTAGCGCGGATAGCTGGGGGAAGACGCAAGAGGCACTGGGGGATCCACTGGGCCCGGTCTCCTCCTGCCTGGTAACTCACCAGCTGCCCTTGAGACTTCCATTGCAGCTTGTTCTGCACTGCATAAAGTCTGGGCGAGCAAAGCCAGCTGCAGCCCATACTCCTCCCCATAGTAGCTGATCAGCAGCTCAGCCAGGGCCCCAGGATCGGCTCCCTCCAGGAGGGCCTGGGGGATGCGCTGGTATCCCTCCTTCAGTGGTACTTTGCTCAGCTTCTCTTTCCATCTCCGGAGCTCGTCCTTCCCCAGCCCTGCCAGGGTCTTCAGCAGGTGCTGTCTCCCCGTCCCCTCCATGCTCCCTCCGAGGGCAGCGGAGCCGAGCAGAGAAAGAATCAGGAAGCTGCATCAGGCAGGGCTGGAAGCGATTGCTCCACCTTAACCAACCCCGTTGCCACACGCCTCCCTCCTCCAGCCTGTTCCGCTCTCTGCTTCCCCGCAGCGCAGCCTGGCGGCTCCGCTCCGCTCCCGCCAGCCGGGGAGGGAGGCCGCAGCCCCCGGTGCGCACGCCTGATGTGGTCTGTCCAGAAATTAGGGCTCTCCCTTGCCTATGCTGCCTGCCAGCGGCGATAGCAGCTTGAACCAGCACGAGGAACCGAGCCTAAAGGGAAAGCAAATTTCGGACAGGATTCAGTTACGCCGGGTTCAATAAGCTCCGAATCCTGCTGTGACTCCATTGACATCAGTGGGGTCACTCCAGATTTACACTGGAGGCTGCACAGTTACATAAGAAGGACAAATTCTTATCCTGAACAGCAATAGACAAAGGATTATCGTCTCCAGTGTACAGATGGGGAAACTGAGGCATCCGGAAATTCCCAGGTGCTAAGTGGGCTGGTTCTGGAATACCAAGATGACCCCCAGTTCTGGGATTTCCACCATCCTTGGATTTAGCTACTGCAAGGGTGAAGATTGTCTGTGCCGGGGGAGGGGCCTTCTCAGGCCCCAGACTGTGGAACTCACTGCCCCTGGAAGAAATTGCTAGCACCTCCCCTCTCCCCCTCACTGCCCTACAGCCCGAGTGCACAGGGAACGAACTCCTGCGGTCTTCACTGACAATTTCACATCACTAGGGCCCTACCAAATTCCCGGTCCATTTTGGTCAGTTTCACACTCATAGGATTTTAAAAATAGTAAAATTCATTATTTCAGCTCTTTAAATCTGAGGTTTCTGGGTGTTGTAATTGCAGGGGTCCTGAACCAAGAGGAGGTTGTGGTCGGGGGGTGGGGGGGTTGCAAGGTTATTGTAATGGGGGTCATGGTATTGCCACCCTTACTTCTGCGCGGCTGCTGGCCGCGGCGCTGCCTTCAGAGCTGGGCGGCGGGACAGCGGCGGCTGCCGGCCGGGATCCCGGCTCCGAAGGCAGCACCGCGGCCAGCAGCCGCGCAGAAGTGAGCGTGGCACGGTCTGGTCTTGCCCCCCCTTCCGTCTGCGCTGCTGCCTTCGGAGCCGGGCGCCCCGCCAGCCGTCGCCGCTCTCTGGCCGCCCAGCTCTGAAGGCAACGCAGAAGTAAAGACGGCAACACTGCAACTGCCCTGCAATAACTTTGTGACCCCCTCCCGTGACCCTTTATTGCGTCGTGACCCCCCCGTTTGAAAATGCTGGTCTCCCCTGTGAAAGCTGGATATGGTAGAGGGTAAAAGTAGACACGAGACCAGTTTTCGTGGCGAGACCAGATTTCACGGTCCACGATGCCTTTTTCACGGCCGCGAATTTGGTACACGTTGCCCATTCGCGAATAAATACAACAGCCCCAGGGACTCATCCCTGTGCCGCTTGGAGGGCAGGAAGCCGCCACTGACAGATGAGAGCAACTTTATTTTTTCTTCAAGAGAGGGCGGGGCTAAGGGACCGTTTTGAGGGGGTTTGGCCTTGTAGCTCCTCCCCTTGCTTTCTGAGCACCAGTGACTCAGCTTCCTGCTCTTGTCTCTCTGCTGTCCCAGATCCAATGGAGAAGACAGGCAGGCAGCACCTGCTGGAAGCCCTGAAGGAGTTAAGGGCCAAGATCAGTCAGGTCTGGCTGAAGAGGGGGCTGGAGGGCTCGGGGCTGCTGAGGGGAGCAAAGCCCTTCCACCCCTCTCTATGGCTGATGGTGGATGTCGAGCTGGAGGTGACTGTGGAGGGGCTGAGAGCTGTGAACCGGGGAGATCTGGCTGAGGAATTGGCTGCCTTGCTGGATGCTTATGAGGAGCAGCGCCGGGAGCAACGATCAGCCACCTCCAGAGCTAGGGGCCACCTGCTCTGCACCTTGAATGAGCTGGGGGAGGATGAGCTTGGGAGGTTCAAGGTCAAGCTGGCTGACATGGGGCAGAAAGGGGGCTACAACCCCATCCCCCTGGTGCCGGCTGGGGAGAGCGAAGCCTGCAGAGGTCACCGCCGAGCTGATCAACCACTACGGGGTGCACTGTGGCTTGGAGACTGCTGGGGAAGTGCTCAGGGCCATCAGATGGGAGGGAGCTGGCAGGGGGACTTGCCGAGGCACTGGAGACTTACGAAGAGCGATGCAGGGAGCAGAGACTGGCTCTCTGCAGAGGGCGAGAGACACAGGCATGAACCTTGGGCAGCTTGGGCGAGGAGGGTCTCAGGAGGATCTGGGAGAGAGCGGCCAAGACCCATCATCAGGGGCCCTACGGCTGACCCCTGGGGAGGGCAGGAGAGAGCACAGGTCATGGAGATGATTGAGGAGCTGGTGAGCACCTACGGAGAAGGCCATACTGTGTGGATGACCCAGGAGATGCTCAGAGCCATGAGCCAGGGACCTCTGGCCGAGCAACTGGCTGAGGCCACCGGGATCAGTAAGGGAGATCTGCCCCCACATCCCAGCTCTGGAAAGTCCTTTTCCCCCTCGCTAACTGGGAGTGATGGAGATGCCATCTGTTTGCAGCTGGGAGGCTGGTGCCAATCCCACCCTGTTTTGCTTTAACCCCTTTCCCTGCGCTTGGCTTTTCTGACCCATGAGATGCAGATTTTGCTGTTGCTTCCCCTCCGAAAGTGGAAATTCCCCCGTAGTCCGGCGCCAGATTCACTGCTGTCTGCTTCCCCTTTTTATATTTCCTGCAAACTCTCTGTTGCCAGGCAGATGGTCGTTTGCTGGGGCTTTCCTGTGCAGCACAGAAGAATCCCAGCCACGGAGACGGCGAATTGGCTAGAAATCAGATTAATGGGGGATTTGTGCCATTGACTTTGGATCAGGCCCCGAGAGATTGCCTGTGTTTTTAACTCCTGGCTCTCCCAGCAGGGGCACAGTCGGGAGTAGGGCAGGAGCACTGGCTGAGGATAGCTCCTGGCCAATCCAGCCCTGGCCTCTGCCAGCAGGGGGCACTATAGGGACCAGGACAGGCGCTCTGGCTAAGGGAGCACTCTGGTTTGGGGGAAGCTCCTGGCTATGCTGGCTCCAAGTCCGGCCTCTGCCAGCAGGGGGCACTGTAGGGACCAGGGCAGGAGTGCTGTGCTCCTGGCTACTCCAGTCCCAGCCTGTCCCATTGTATAAACTGGAAACCCTGCCCCATGGAGGCACTGTGCGTCAAGCTGTACCATAGCTGATCCTTTCCTATGGCGTCAGCTTGCAGAGCAGCCCCACGGCAGCCCGGACGATGATCCCACTGAGCTGGGCCCGGGGCTATGCCGAGCTGGAATGGTGTTTCCTCTCTGCAGGGGATGGATCCAGCGGGGAGGACCTCACCATGGAACCCTCCGGGAAGCAGGAGAAATGCATGTGGTGTGTGACAGAGGTGGTAGGGATGGGGACCTCACACTCCCTGCTGGGGTATTCTAGCACCTCCAGCTGGCCATTCAGAGGAAGTTACCCTGCTGGGTTGGTGCGGTGCAGTCTGGAAAAGGAAACAAGACCAATCAGTGGGATCAGGGGACTGGGAGTCAGGACTCTGGCTCTGGGAGGGGAGTGGGGTGTAGGGAATGAGGGTGGGACCTGGGAGTCAGGACTCCTGGGTTCTATTCCCAGCTGAAATTAAGTAGCTTCTTCAGCCAACTGAACAGGAGCAATGGTTTGCAAAACTCTCCCCACAAGCTCCTGGCTCCGAGACCAGGGCGGGCGGGGGTGTGTGTGTGTGTCTGTTACCTGGGAACCCCCCCGCCCCACCCCCCAGGGCAATGACTGATTGTGGGGCTGGAATCCAGCTGGTCAGGAGTCCGCTCTGCCAGGGTCTCAGGCCATGGAAACAGCCCCCAGCTGAACACTTGCCCACAGCCGCCCGGGTTCCCTCCTCCAAGAGCTCTGCTCCCAATGGCGCCACCTTAACGCCTGTTCCTGTGTCTTAGGACCTCTCAGAAGTGAAGCCAGAGCTCGTGCTAGAGTCCGAGGAGAAGCCTAGATCCTACAGGTGAGAGAGCCTGAAGGGGTGAACCTGGTGTCTTCTCGGTAAGACACTAGACTGGGATGTAGGAGACTGGAGTTTAATTCTTGCCCCTGTTACCAATTCCCTGACCCCTCAGGCCAATCATTGAATCCAGGGGTTCTCCACCTTTTTCTTTCTGAGGCCCCCCCACAATGTGCTTTAAAAACTCCATGGTCCCCCTGGACCACAACAGTTGTTCTTCTGCATATCCAGTCGTTGAAAGCGAGAGCCGGTGTTAGGGGGCAGCCAGCAGGGCAATCGCCCCGGGGTCCCACACCACAGGGCGGCCCGCAGAGCTAAGTTGCTCAGACTTCAGCTTCAGCCCCAGTTCCCGGCGAGTCTAACGCCAGCCCTGTTCTCTGCTTTATTTTGGCGGAGCTCCTGAAACCTGATCACAGCCCCCCAGGGGGCCCCAGGTTGAGAACCACTGATTTAATCCACCCTGGGCCTCGGGTCCCCATCTGTAAAATGAGGAGAACTATTTGCTCTCTGGGGCAAGGACTGCCCGGCACAAGGGAGCCCTGGTCTCAGCCGGAGTCTGTGTGGTGCCCGGCACAAGGGGGCCCTGATCTCGGCCAGGGTCTGTGTGGTGCCCGGCACAAGGCGGGCTCAGATCTTGGTTGGGGTCTGTACAGCGCCTGGCACAAGGGGCCCCTGATCTCCGCTGGGGTCTGTGCAGCGCCTGGCACAATGGGGCCCTGATCTCGGCTGGGGTCTGCGCGGTGCCCGGCACAATGGGGACCCAGTTCTGATCTGAGCCTATATGCACTTACAGTAATGCCCACACAAACAATGGGGATTAACAGACCTGACTCCAGCTGGTGTCAGTGGGAGCAGGAGGTTGGCTAGTTCCATCTCGCACTGATTAATTCCCTCTCTCCCTTTCTCCCTGTGCCGTGCAGGGTTCACCTCCCGGGGCAGGCTCCTTCTGTTGCTCTGAAACCGAACTGGGGTTTGAGGTGAGGGCAGCCGTGACCATCCAGTACGGATACAACTCCTGGGATGGGCATCTGAGCGCATCTGAGAAGCAGCAATGGATGGTGTCCGGCCCTTTGTTCAACATCCGGGTGGAACCGGCTGGGGCCGTGGCAGCCGTTCACCTCCCTCACTTCCTGTGCCTCAGAGGTACAGCGGACAAGAGCAATAAGTGGGGTCTAAGCTTTGACTGACGGCTGCGATCCCCATGGCAGACACAGACTCGAAGGGGCTGAGGACAGAGCTCAGTGCAGACACAGGACACTGTGATCTCTTTGTATATCTAAATACGTTCAGTTATAACCCTCCCAGAGCCAGGGATGGAACCCAGGAGTCCTGATTCCCAGCCCTCCCTGCTCTAGCCCACTAGACCAGTGGTTTCCAAACTGCAGGTCGCGACCCAGCAGTGGGTCGCGGAAGGTAAGTCGTTGGGTCGCGGCGGCTCTGGTCAGCACTGCTGACCGGGCCATTAAAAATCCCGTCAGCGGTGCTGCCTGGCTGAGGCAGGCTAGTCCCTACGTGTTCCGACACCGCGCTGTGCCCTGGAAATAGCCAGCAGCCACCTCTACCTGATCCCCAACGACCGCTCGCTCATACAGGTAACTGGGAACCGACCACACGGCAGGGGTGAGCCAGAGCCACCAGCCACGGCAGGGCACAGAGGGAGCGAGAACTCCCAGCGGGGCAGGCTGCTCTTGTGGGACAGCTAAACCGACACTTGGAGCTCTCCGCGATTCAAACCCAGAGGGAGTCCAGCTTCCTGAACATGTTTTTCCTGCCTGTTATCTGTTCACCGTGTCAGTGACTGGGTTGTGAGCGGTCATGCCTAGTGGTTAGAGCAGGAGTCAGGCCTAGTGGTTAGTGGTAGCCAGGAATCGGAACCAAGGGTCAGGAACCAGGAGTCGGAGTCCAGGTCCGAACTGGAGCCAGAGGCCAGTGCCAGAGCCTGGGCCAGAGCTGAATTCAGAAATCGCAGCTGAAGGTCAGGACCGAGTTACCTGGAATAAGGTAAAGCTGGAGGCATTGCCAGAGCAGGGCTGGGAACAAGCAGGCACAGGAGCTATGGCAGCCTTCAGCAAATGCTTTGAGCAGCCATTGACCTGCTGCAGCTGCTGGGCTTAAGTGCCGGTCTGGGGACTCTTCCCACCAATCAGGCAGCGTAGCCAATCCAGCAGCCTGCTCGGGCCAGCTGGGCTCCTTAGGTTGCCTGCAGACTGGATCTGCTGCAGGCTGAGACTCTGTGAGCCTGTGAGAATTCCTGAGACCCTGTGAGCCTGAACATTGTGGGTGGGGATTTCAAAGTGCCCAAGTGACTTAGGAGCACACATTTCATTGACTTTCAACAGCACCTGGGATTTTCAGAACGGCATAAGTGGATTAGGCACTAGAACTGGTTGGAAATTTTCCAGCACAGCTTAGTTTTGTCAGAAGATACCAGTTCAGTAGGGTGAAATGTTTGGGGGGGGGGGGGGTTGTCCCTTCACAAAGCTTTTCAGTGAATTTGGTTTTGATCTGATTTGGAATGAAACCAAATTCCGAAATACCGAAACTTTTCGCAAACGGATCCCCCAACATTTTAGCCTTTCTCTGTTAGGCGTCTCACTCCCATATGATGTAGCCTCTTAAATCCCTTAGGAGCTCAGGAAAACCCCTTCCTGTATTCAGTCCTCCAGGATCCCTCTGATCTTCGAGGGTGAACAATACCCAAGTCCTAATTTGCTCGATGTTCTCTGCAGCCATTTCCAGGACCCGCTGCAATTCCATCACGAGATTCTCTCTCACCCTTCCATCTTTGAGGGTGAAGGAGAGTCTGTGACTTGGTTGCCTCATGGGTCCTGTTAGATCCCTTTGTGTTCGTAAAATCCTGCTCTAAAGAACCACAATCCTTGCCCAGCATATGCAGGGACCTTGAGTGCTGGCATCTGGATACCATCTTCCCTGGCTTGGAGACAAGCACCTTTCTGCTGTGTGAGGCGATCCAGGACTTCCCAGTCCAGTGGGAGCATGGAGGAAAGAATCGGGCCTTTCCCCATATTTTTTCTGTTGGCCAGTATCTCCTGGAAACACCTGTGTTTGAACTCTTATAGGCGGCGGATGAAGAGGAGAAAAAGCACCAGTCCATACAGGTGCTCAAGCCCCCTCAGACGAAGCCCCTCTACTTCGGCTCTTGTTACACTGTGTCCAGTTCGTTGGACTTAGAGGTAACCCTCGAGGTGAGTGACATTTAGCTATAAGTCTAAAGAATGAAAACCACCGGCTGCAGGATTAATAGACTTAACAAGAGTATGTTGTTAGATCTCACCCCAGATCCCTCCTTACTACAGCTGGTTGAAAATGTTCTGGTTGAGTTTTCCATCGGCGGACGCTGACTGGACAAAATTGGGAATATGTCCATATCAATGACATGTCATTGAAATGATTCTTTTCTATAAGGTCAGAACATTTGATTTTGATTTTTCATTTTGAAATGTTTTTCATTTAACAATTTATATTACATTTTTATAGTAAATTAACACTTCCCTTCCCTTCCTGACTTCTTTTCCCGTTTACACAGGGAAATTCTTCGGCACTCCTTGCATGGCATGGGCTTGCAGGTCATGGAGTTCCACTCCTTTTCTCTTCAGATGTCTCTAGACAGAGTTTTTCCAGCCTATCCTCAGCCTCCCTTGTCCTTTCTTGCTGTCCTCTTCCTAACATGCTTTCTTTGCTAGTTGTTCTTCTCCCATTCTTATCACATTTCCAACCTACCTGAAACGTGCACTCTGCAGCCTATCACTGAGAGTCCCAAATTCATCTTCCTCCTTATTTCTTACATGCACACCCTGTCTACCCTCCACTTGTCTCCCATCGTCCTCAGTGTATTATTTTCTCCTACCTCTATCTTCTCTTCCTCCATCTCCATAAGACCCATCGTTTCCAAACCATAGAGCAGGTAGGGACAAACACACACAGAATACACTTTTTCTCTGCGTTTGTTACATCTCTGCTGGTCCCACAGAGTTCCTGCCACTTTCTTCACTGCTGCCCATGCACGCTGGCTTCTGCTTTTCAATTCTTGAGATCTCTCTCTGATGGCACTAAGTGTACTTCCCATCTACACAAACTCTTCTGATTCAGCTTCTCTCCTGAAACTTCAATCACCAGCTCTTGCTTCCACTTTCCCTGCATAATTTCAGTTTTCTTTGTGTTTACCTTCAAACTAAGGTCTTCAAACACCAATGCCCACCCTGATACCATATTTACCAATTCCGATTTCAGCCAGAAGGGCCAGGTTGTCAGCGTACATTTGTTTTCTCTGTGGCTACACAAGCTTGGTTCTCCTACTGATTAACTCCACAACTAGGATGGAGAGAAGTGGACCAAGCACCCTGCCTTGTCTCAATCTCACATCAAAACTCTCAGAGTTACCACCTTGGCTCCTGACCTTCACTACAGCTCCTCTCGCATCTCTGCTTTTTGAGGTCCCTCTCCCATCCAGCTCAATACTCCAAACGTCATCTCCCATGGAACTACATCATGCTTGTCAAGACCAATCCATTTTACATAGCAATTATGACCTCTAGTTACTGTTCTTTCAGACTTCTGTCTCATTGCAAACATTGCATCTCCTTCCCCTTCTAAAGCCACGCGGCTCCTCTTCTATATTTTCCTCCACCTTCCACTTCAATCTTGCCTCCAAATCTCTCTCAAGGACTTTGAGAAGTTGACTTAGCAGGGTGATGCTCTAGTAGATTTTGGATTATTTATATCACCCTTACCCTTCCGAAGTGTTGGGAATTGGGACCAGCAGTCCGGCCTACTGGTCAGCACAGAAGTCAGGTTTAGTGGCCGGATGAGGCGTCCAGAGGAGGGAACAGAAGTGGGGGTCAGAGCCAAGGGTCAATCTAGGGTTGGAGTCAGAAGTCAGAACTGGGGATCAGAGCCAGGAATGGTAGGTCATGGCCAGGAGTGAGGTGTAAGGGCAGGAACCAAAGGAGAGGCAAGGGTCAGGCCTGGAACAAGAAGCAATGGTCTCAAGTTGCAGTGGGGGAGGTCTAGGTTGGATATTAGGAAACGCTATTTCACTAGGAGGGTGGTGAAACACTGGAATGGGTTACCTAGGGAGGTGGTGGAATCGCCATCCTTATTTGTCTTTAAGGCCAGGCTTGACAAAGCCCTGGCTGGGAAGATTTAGTTGGTGTTGGTCCTGCTTTGAGCAGGAGGTTGGACTAGATGACCTCCTGAGTTCCAGCCCTGATCTTCTATGATTCTATGGAGCAGGAACAAGGTGGTAGCTAGGAGCAAGGGTAGGGGTGAGGCAGGATCGGAGCAAGAGTCAGGAAGAGGGCTGTATGCTGACTGTAGAAGGCAGACAAGAGCTGGTTTCAACATGGCAGCAGCAGGAGTCTGTGCAGCACTTGGGTTCTAGACCCGCGCCCTTGGATCATTACACAGAGGCACAATCAATCCCATTCTCTAGTCATCTGGTATCCTAGCTTGTTCCCAGCAATCACAGAGTAATCTATGAAGCCACTTTATTCCAGTACCTCCAGGTACCTTGATCATATCAACAGTTTCTCCCCTTCATCAGCTGCTTTACCATTGTCCATCTTATCCAGTGCTGCTTCTACCTCCTCTACAGAGATTGATACCCTCTGAGGCTTGTCCATAGCTGCCGGCAGTGCTTGCCCTCCCAGCAACCTCTTCTCATTTAACAGCCTTTGGAAATATCCCTAGTACTTCTTTAGGGGTCATCACCTCACAGATCCCATCCTTCACACAGAAAGATTTCTTCACATCTTGTGTTACATTGTTCCTCTTTTTTTACCAAGCCCAAACCCAATTTCCTGGCATCATCTTCCTCCAGTTTTCTGTAAAATTTTTCTTCAGCATCCATTCTTGATTTAGCAACTGCCCTTTTAGCCTCCTTTTTTTGAGTTTGCAGTTTTGATTGTCTCATTATCACAAGCTGCTTCCTCAAACTCTTGGAACAATTATTTCTTTTTAACTTCCCTTGTACATCAGATTTCCACCACTGGCTTGTTCTCCAAAAACACCCCATTCAACCACTCGTTCTGCTTTGTTACCTCTACCACCTGAATGAAACATTTGTTAGTCTTGAGGGAATTCTGCACCAAAAATTGAAAAACTCCTGCACCAAAAAAATAAAAATTCTGCACATAATATTTTAAAATTCTGCATATTTCATTTGTCAATAATTAAATGTGGAGTCTCTAGCTTAGCAGTGGGGAGCACAGGCCACTGACTGTACAGAGGTGGGAGATCACCATGCAGTTCCCTCTGCCCCCCCAGGATACAGATTAAGCAGTGAGGCTGCACCCAACCCTGACACAGCACAAGGGCTGGGCCTGCCCCAGAAAAATCCCAGGGCCCTGCCACTCCACACCAGGGGCACCAAGATAGCAAGTGAGAGGAACAGTCATGGATGCCCAGGCCTGGCCCCAATCCAGATATGGGGCAAGCAGACTCAGCCCAGCAGGATCCAAGTGTGGAGAGGCTTAGTGTGGGGGGATCCAGGTGTGGGGTGAGAGGGTTCTGTGAGGGGCAATCTAGGTGCAGGCTCAGTGGGAGATCTGGATGCACAGGGGCTTGCCTGGGGGTTCAGGAGGAATGGGACTCTGCAGGGAGGTCCAGGAGAAGGTGGTTGGGGCTCAGTGGGTGGCTCCAGGTGCTGAGGGAGTGGGGCTTCATGGGTTGGGGGTCAAGGCGCAGCTGGTTGGGGCTCACTGGGATGGGGGTCTGGGTGCAACAGGCTTGTTGGGGTGTCCAGGTGCATGGGGGTGTTGTTGGGGTGGGGTTGGAGTCCAGCAGGCTCAGTAGAGGGTGGTCTTGGTGCAAGTCTGGTTGCAGGGGGGTTGGGACTCAGTGGGGTCGGGGTTTGGGTACAGGAGTTTCGGTGGGGGGAGGTTCTGGGCATGAGAGGGAGGCTTGGCGTGAGGGTCTGAGTATGAGGGGTCCAGATGCACGGGGGTTGGACGGATGGAGGAGTAGCTCCCCATCCGACCCCTCCCCCTGTCGCTGAGGAGCAATGGGGGCAGGAAGAGTGTGTGTGTAGCTTCCCGTAGCTGGGGGAGGTTTCTGGGGATGCATCTGACCCAGCCCCAGCCCCAGCCATTCCTTACAGGGGAAGAAGAAGCTACAAGTTGAGCCCAGCACAGGGTGGAACTACCAGTTGGGGCGTCCTCAGCCCCGCCCCACCTCCGCCGGCTGCTCTGGGCACCTGAAATGACATGCCCACACTGCTAGAGAGGGGGCACGTGACCGGTCTTGTGGCTTCCCTTTGTTTCCTAGCCAAAAAGTCATTTTTTTTTGCAGAGAAGCAATGAAATCTGTGGGGGACATGAATTCTGCACACTCGTAGTGGTGCAGAATTCCCCCAGGAGTAATTTATTAAACTTCCTCCATTCTTCTTTATTGTCACTGGCAAAGCATGAAAACTTCCTTTACTTTTGGCAGAACTCTTCCTTTTTTCTCCCCCTTACATAACCACCAACTTAATTTCTCCCTCAATTTCATCTTCTCTCCTGTTTCCTCAGGGTGCAGTTGGATTTTAGCTCTTAATACCTCATGTTGTTCTGCCACATATGTGCTCGGTATAATCTTTATGTCTTTCACCATTTTCGTATGTTCACTTACCAAAATATAGTCCACCCAGACTTTGCTTTCTCCACTAATTATCGTGAATGAAATTAAATCAAATGACGTAATATTAAACTAGATTACATTAAAATATAGTTTAAAAAGTCAAAACCAAAATGAAGCTTTTCAACTGACCTGGAATGAATTTTTTCTAAACATTTCATTGCATGGGAAAATCTGAATGTCAACATTTCTTGCCGATTCAGCACATTTCAAAATCGCAGCATTTCCGACTACAGGGAAATTCTGGTTCCTGCAGAGCTCTGCCTGCTACATCCCACATGGGCGCCCTTTCCAGGACAACAGCTCAGAGGAGAGAGGCTGCCTGTAATGCAGCCGTGTCTGAACCGCACTGAAAAGCCCGCTGGCTATGTCTACACTGCAGTCATGGGGCGTGATTGCAGCTTGTGCAGACACACCCGAGCTAGCTTTAATCCAGCCAGCGCAGGGGCTGGAGCAGTGAAGATGCAGCAGCATGCGGCTCAGGACAGGCTGCAGAAACCTGTCCTGAACCCTGGGTAGTTACTTGCAGGGCTTGTCCACCTGCTGCAGCTTCGCTGCTCTGGACTGCAAGCGAGCCGGATGAAAGCTAGCGTGGGGTAGGCCTGCTCACACTGCGATCACACCCTGTGACTGCCGCCTAGACCGACCCGTAGGGCTCACTGGTTGAATGTGAGTTCCCAGTGCGACGATGTAGCCGACAGGGCAAACGTGACCCTTGGAGATCTGAGCAGGGCGCGTCCAGTGGGCGTTGGGAGGTGATATTGTTTCAGTATACGGCGTCAGTGAGACCATTCCTGGAGACTGTGTCCAGATCTAGCAGCCGCACTTCCAAAAGGAGGCTGGGGCAGAGCGGAGGTGGGAAGAGGCAGGGTGGGGGTGGGGATGGGGTCTGGGGGTACTGGTGGAGTGGAGGCAGGGCCTGGGGCTGAGTGGAGGTTGAGCAACCCAGGGAAAGGAGGAAGCCAGTGCCCGTTCATGGGATATGCCACCAGCTCTCTGAGCCCCACACACAGGTGAGCACAAGAGAGGACACAATGACTTGGTGCCAGAGGGTGGCCATGCCCAGTGGTTGGGGCAGGAGTCAGGCTGAGTGGTCAGAGCAGGAGTTGGTGGCCAAAAATCATAGACCAAGGTCAGAGCCAGAGTCAGAAGCCAGGAGTCGGAGCTGGGCAGGGCATTGCAGTGTGGCTGCTCACATCCGGGCTAGGTTAACCCGGTGTTCAGACCCAGGTGCCAGTCACCTGAGTTCACTTTGCAGCATAGATGTGCCCAGAAGGCAGAGGGCTTGGTTTTGGGACAGAGCTGAGGGGCCTCGTTAAGGCAATCTGCAAAAGGTCGTTACCTGCTTGCTCTTCTGTCCAAGGAAACAGGATATTTACAAATTGCAAATAAACAAATGATGCTTAGAAATTGCTCCATGTCACTGATTTCTCATCCACATGGAAACCACTATACCATCCATACATTATTATTTAGCTGCCACCAGCTAATGAACTAGGCAAAGACCCCAATGAGTTATTTAGGACTGGTGCATCCCTGCATTGCGGACTCAAGTAGGGTCTCCCCTACAGGAATGTCTTGTCTCTACACCAGGAAGTGGACTTTCGCTACATGAGTCCAGAGGACTAGCAGCTGTTCATGAAAATCTACACCAAAGACATGAGGGAGGGACTCAAACTCATTGTACTGATGAAACGCTACGGGGAAGTTGTCTGGAAGGTCTTGGTGAGACCAGGTGGGGACTGTCTTTTTGGTCTGTGTTTATACAACATGAAGCAAAATGGGGTCCTGAACTCTGACTCGGCCTTTAGGTGTTATGGTGACACAAACGATAAATAACAGAGTATTCTGTCAATGGGTGGGTTATTCCAGCTGTAAGGCCCGTGGGTACTCCAAACACAGGGGCTCTATGTACCATCATATGTAACCATTCAGACCTGAAAGTGCTCGCTGTGAATGTAAAGTGTCTAATATAAATGGGAAAGTATTCTGATGAACAAGTTGACTGACCTTCTCTTTGTTTCTCTCCTAGAGGACGTGACGCTTTCGGGTTCATCCTCTGAAAAGTTCAAGGGTCAGTTCTTCTGCGAAAGACCCATGGGTGAATCAGTGGCAAAAGCAGGAAGAGAATCTGGGAATCCCCCTATTCTAACCCACCAGACCCCATTTCCCTCCCAGATCCAGAGGTAGAACCCAGCAATCTTGACTCCCAGACAGCTCACTCTAAATCACTAGACCCCATTCCCCTCCCAGAGCCTATTAGAGGGGGAGCTTAGAAACCTGTTTTAAACCACAGATCTCCTAACTAGTCACGTTAAGCTAAATCGTATGTTTTCCAGGGCTTCAGAAACTGCTCCCTGAACTGAAACAAGGGTTTATTGGACTATGTGGCCAGAGAGAGTTCAGAATGTCGCCCCCAGCTGCCTGGAGCTCACTGGCAAGGCCTGTGGATGGGGAAGCAGAGGGAGAGCCAGGCAGCGGTGCTACACTCAGGATAGTGGCTAACCAGTGAGCAATGAGTAGCTGAGACGAGGGTGAAATTGACATCCAAAACTGGGCTATGCAGGAGGTCAAACTAGATGATCAGAATGGTCCCTTCTGGCCTTATCTATGAAACCACAGAGCTGCTGCTCCTGCGATGAAGTTATTATCCCTGGCAAAGGGCCTATGTGATGGCTCCCTTACAAACCCTCTCTCTCAGCATTTTTACATTTATAGGCCAGAAGGAACCATTCTGATCTAGTCTGACCGCCAACAGGATCTCAGCCGGTGATTCCTGCATCCAGCCCTATAACTCCAGTGTTTGAGCTATAGCTTGTCTTTTAGCCAGTGAGGCTGCAGATACGGCTGTAAAGATTCCAGGTGCTGGAGAATCCACCACAGCCCATGGGGAGTGGCCCCAACTGTAACTGGTGTTGTGGTTGTACCTAGGAGCTCAGCCATGGCCCACGCCCCATAGCACTAGGTCCTGGGCAAACCCGTTATGTATCTTTTTGGAGTAGAGCTGGGTGGGAAATGGTTTTCCCATCTCATAAAAAATTTCAAGATATCAGCAAATTTTCCCATTCCAAATTGAGATGGAAAATCAAAATCTTGAAAATTTTCAAGAACTGGAAATCTGAAAAAAATATTGGTTCAGGTCAACCAGAATGTTTTGTTTTGATTGTGATTCTATCTATCTATCTATCTATCTAAGTCTAGCTTCAGTTTCAAACTGAAATGTCATGTTGAACCAGAAAACCAGAATTTTTTTCTTTTAAAAAATGTTTCAACAATTTCAAAACTGGTCGTCGACATATTTTTCTGAGTCGCTAAAGTTCCCGCAAAAAGTTTCAGTTTCAAAGACGTGGCTGTCATAGTTGAGGGCAACTGCACCCATATCCCCCACCACATGGTCCCGTGAGGGCTCCCACCCTAGGCTCCCCTCTCCCCGGCCCTCACCTCCTTGGGCAGAGACCCATCCCTCCTGAGCAGGATTTTTCCAGGCTGCACAGGCCCCTGCCCACACTGTGATATTCCCAGCAAGCCTGGCTGTCTGAACAGGCTAGCTTCTGTGCTTTGCTTTCTCCTCAGAGGCTATGAACAACGTAATTGCCAGCAATTTTATAAGTTACTACACAGCCCTTTATAAGCAAGCGCATTTATTCTCAAGGTGAAAGCGTTACTGCACAGACATATTAAAATCAATCCAAGTTCCTATATGCAGGCTACAAGCTTCCCAGAAGTTACCAATCAGTCTTATGGGGCCTCAGTAGGCTGAAATCCTTCCAACCTCTCCCAGGAAGGATTGGGGCCCCCTTGGACTGAAGGTCCTGTCTGTTTGTTGGATCAGGAAGAAGACCCTGAGTCAGTTTGAACAGAGGCTATTTATCCAACAGTCCTTTCTTTGTCTGTTGGTCTCTGAAGAATCCAGTCTGAACTAGTCAATGTCAACCTCTCCAGATGGTGGTGCCTCACTGGAGGTGTTTCAACCTGAGAAAATTTGCCTAATCTCCCCTCCTCCCCCTTCCCCCCCAACACACACTGTTCTTAGTTCCTGGCAGGGCTGTGGTTAGCCTCGCCCATGGAATTACATATGTTCTCTGGTCCACAATGCCACATAAACTTAGACCAGTAAACTCTCCCAAAGACAGTGCAGGAAATTGCCAGATCTGTCACAGCAACACTTTTCAATTAAAAAAAACATTTTGTCAAAAAGTTCCTGATCATCTGGTCACGGACCAGGAGCCCAGTGCACTCAGGATTGTACAAACCCGGGACAGCTTCCTGCCCCAAAGAGCAGTTGACCATCTAGATAAGGGTCCAAGAGTGAATTCCCTTTCCTGTTAGAAAACATTGCACTTTGCTTCCCGTTTGCATTTGTCTAGTGTTAGCATCCAGCCACAGGGCACGGATGGCAAGGAAGGAGCCAGGCTCAATTCCCTGCTCTGCCACAGACTTTCTGCATGACCTTGGGCCAATCACTTAGCCTCTGTGTGCCTCAGTTCCCCATCTGTTCAATGGGGATAAATAGCCCTGCCCTGTGCCACAGGGGTGTATGGGGATAAATACATTGAAGATTATAAGGCACTCAGATACTATGGAGATGCGGACCAGATAAGTACCTAAGATAGACAGACAGAGAGTAAGAGGGTCAAAACACTCAAGTTCAAATGGGAATTAATCCAGGGACGTTCTATGGCCTGTGTTATTCAGGGGTCTGATTAGATTATCTTGATTAGGGTTCTTGCTGGCCTTAGAATCTATGAATGAATTTTTATCAATTTCTTGATGGGTAGAAACCCTAAATGAGCATAGAATCTAAAAGTAAATTTCTCTTGGAAAGCTGGGAAATTTAAATATTAAGGTCGGATTTAAAAAACAGTGAATTCTTTCCACCCCATAGGAATTGCCAGATTGGATCCGACCTGAGGTCCAGATAATCCAGTGGCCTGTCTCTGAGCATCCTGGTGCCAGCTGCTTCAGAGGAAAGCATAAGAACCCACAGTAAGAGATGCAGAGTACTCTACCCCTGACCTTCCATCTCATCCTGGTCTGTAATAGTGAGAGATCAGCGTAAGTCCTGAAGCACAGGGTTTGGTGTCCCTTCCAAAATTGTTATCAGTTATGATAACTGGATATTCTTGATTGCAGTGGTGTTGTAGCCCTTTTGGTCCCAGGGTATGAGAGAGACCAGGGGGGTGAGGTAATATCTTTTATTGGACCAACTTCTGTTGGTGAGAGAGACAAGCCTTCAGCTCCACAAGACCTGAAGAGCTCTCCATGGCTCGAAAGCTTGTCTTTTTTACCAACAGAAGTTGCTCCAATTAAAGATATTACCTCACTCATCTTGTCTCTCTGGATAGTCTTGTTATCTATCTAAAAGGCCAGTCCCTTAGTGAATCTTGTTAAATTCCTGACCTCACTTCATGGCTAATCACTCGTTATGTGATTAAATCCCTAGATACCAGCACATCTGCAGGGAACTAACACTCATCCAACTGTCTTCTTGTACAGATGTATTTCCAGTCCATTCCAGGCACGGTGACTGGCCAGCAAAGGTGTCAAGTGCGGGCTCCTGGGAAGTGATCCAGCAGCTGAGAAGAGAGTTAATGACAATCCTCCAGAGTGATGCAGAGGCCGTGGTCGACGCTGCCGACGCCCACCTCCCCCTCACGCAGGGAGAGTACCTCACCCTGAACTGGCTGGAGGATCAGGAGATCAGGGCTGCCATGCTGATTGATATGGTGCTGGCCCAGGGGGACCAGGCCCATCAGCTCTTCCTAGACTGTATGAGAACCCTGTGCTTCACCTTCCCTGCCCTGGAGCCTATCCTCACAGGGTTACAAACCGGTGAGATTCAACTGTGGCACTTCCATTTTTTATTAAATTAAAAATAACATGGGTTTTGATCTGGGCCAGACCCAGTTTCCTGTGCTCTGCCCTTGCGAGGACAAACTTCCCATTGACCACAGAGAACCTGAGTCAGGACGGGTCAGTTAAGTCAGAACCTGAGTTAAGACTTATTAAGACCTGCAGTTTTGCCTAAACAAAGTAGTGTGGTGAAGGATGTGTGGGAAATAAAGGCCCCTCTCTGGGTTGCTGCAGCCCCTGATAGCCCGTTTTCTGCAGAAATGGCTCCCTCAAGCGGTAGAATGTTGAAACTGCAGAGAGGGAAGACGCTGTAGTGACTGCAGAAAGCTGGTGGGTCCCCTCCTTTGTGATTTGCATATAAGCCCAAAAGTCATCAGTGGCTTTTGTGATGGTTTCTTCTGGTCTCCTCCTACAGGCTTCGAAGCAGATGTGGCTATCCCCAGGCCCGGAGCACAGATAGGAGGCCCAGTCAGTGCTGAAGGTGAGATACGGGTGCAAGATACGGGTACGGCTCAAGGTGCAACATCTCTGGATTATAATAGGCAAACCCCCTTGGGAGAAGAAGCAGGGAAAGGCAGGGGAGAGATGGAGGAGGGGCTCCAATGCATCCTGGTTGGAACTTAGGCACTCCAAGGAAGCAAACGGGATGAGACGCTGTATCAATTCACTGCCTTCTGGTGTCTCCTCTGCAGGGGAACATTTTGTGGACCGGCATTGAGCAGAGCTAATTCAACGGATCTCTATGGTGGATGGGGTCCTGGACATGCTGTGTGGCACCGTGCTGGGTAACGAGCAGTACCAGAGCATCCGAGCCGAGAGAAGCAACCCGGAGAAGATGCAGAAGCTCTATGAGCTCATGCTGAGCTGGAACTGGGTCTGCAAGGACCAGCTCTACCAGGCGCTGAAGGCCAAGCACACGTTCCTCACTGAAGACCTTGAGGGGAAATGAATGCAATAAACTGTCCCTCCTTCTGGAGCGGCTGTGCCTAAAGTCCATTCCATGGCACTCAGGACTCCAGTTCTGGTTCTTCTCCCTATTCATAGAATCATAGAATATTAGGGTTGGAAGGGACCTCAGGAGGTCATCTAGTCTAACCCCCTGCTCAAAGCAGGACCAATCCCCAATTTTTGCCCCAGATCCCAAATGGCCCCCTCAAGGATTGAACTCACAACCCTGGGTTTAGCAGGCCAATGCTCAAACCACTGAGCTATCCCTCCCCCCCTCCCCCAGAATCCATTGTGGCGAGGCTCCGGAATCCGGTTCTGGTCCTTCAACCCGTCAATCAGTGCTTGTCTGGTCTTTATCCACCCCGCTATGCACATCCCCTACCATCGTCATAGCTGGGTCTCTGACAGTGGGGCTCCATCAGCCCCCCTCTGGCCTCTCCTCAGGCTGAACTTGGGTGGAGATTCCATCAAAGGCCCCAGTTCCCCGCTCACCTTCCTCAGTAACGGCGCCAGCAGCACCATCTCCATTCTCTGCGATGTAAGGGCACATGCCTCAAGCTGGAACACGGCGCGTGCTCCGGGAGTTCCCTGGGCATCCCTCCTCCTCCCCGCCTCCGACGCCCCCGGGACATTCTGTGGGGGAGGGTTTATCGGTCACGGAAGCCGATTAAATAGAACTCAACGTAGTTCACTTGGAAAGTGAGATGCTCACCCTCACCTTCGCGGAAGCTGCATGAAACAGGGTTTTTTGTTTTTTGTTTTTTAAGAATAGTTGATGTATTTTTGTTAGAGAGAAAAAAGCCATGAATTGGGGGTGGCCACCAGAGACATGTGGTATGTGACTAAGGTGGGCTGCAGAGCACGGGAGGGGAAATGGAACACAACGACTGGCCTTTTCCCAGCTTTCCAGGGTTGGGAAATGCCCCGGGCCTTGCTCCATTGGGAAATGGAAGTGGTACTGCAATACGCCCCGAAGATCATCTCTGGGCCAGCCCCTCCTGCTCTCAATGTAGCCAGATCAGAGGGCAGTGGCAGCTCTGGACATGGAGAACTAGCTGCATGAGAACAGGGGCTGCTTTCCCCTCCTTAAGCCCTGTTGCCATCCCCTCTCTCAGAACCAGGGAGAGGAACCAGCGGTAGGTCTGCACTGCAGATGGGAGCATGCCTCCCAGCCCACGTCAGCTCTTTAGGCTCCTGAATCAGTTAGGCACCACAACGCTGAGCATAGTGTTAGTTGTTGGCTGTGTGCGTGTGTTTTCCCTGGGTGCTTTTCTGGCTTTGGCCAGATAGCCATCACAGCAGACCTCAGTCAAACTGCCCAAAAAGACTCGGCCAGGTTTACTGCCAATAAGGTATGGAACTAGCACCTGGCAGACTCTACAGGGCCACTAATACAGGTATGCCCGTGACAATAGACTCAGCTTAGTCAGTGGTGGGACTTTCCACTGTCCTCTCAGCTGGACAAAGACACTCCTCCTGTGACCCCTCTTTTATACAGATATAAACAAGTTACCTAGTACCTTTCTGATGTGGTTAATGACCACCTTATACCTTGTACCTGTTGGTTCAATCAAAACATCCCCATCCGTTATCCTGCCATCCTGACCTTCTCTTCAGGAGGGTCAGTGTGTCCCTGTACCATTTTCAGGGAGTGTGTTTATAACAGAACTTTGTATCAGGTACTACCGTTCTGGACTGTGTTTACATGAATGAGGTAACTCCCTTCTCTTCATGTGTCAGTATATAATGCCTGCATCTGTACTTTTCACTCCATGCATCTGAAGAAGTGGGTTTTTTACTCACAAAAGCTTATGCCCAAATAAATCTGTTAGTCTTTAAGGTGCCACCGGACTCCTTGTTATTTTCATGAATACTTAGTGCTTAATACTTCTTAGGAGTGTCTGTGTTTAGCAATACCAGCCATAATCTTACCAAGTTCATGTACCCAACAGTGAATGTGTAAGCTGGCATTTGCTTTAGAGAAGGGCCTGACTCTTGCTCATAACCTCACTCTTGCTGATTTTGGTTCAGGCCTTATGTCCTGTACCAGGCCACGTGTTTCAGGCTCACGCTCTTTCTACTACATTCCCCCACTTTTTGTCTTTTTATGGGGAGGATGTTTACTCATCACCCCAGAAAAGCATAATGCATGGACTGAAGATGACCAAGTGGGCTAAACACTGTTATATAGCTGTCAGGGTTCCTTCCCCACTCTGAACTCTGGGGTACAGATGTGGGGACCCGCATGAAAGATCCCATTAGCTTATTCTTACCATCTTAGGTTAAAATTTCCCCAAGGCACAGATTCCTTTCTTGTCTTGGGATCGCTGCCACCACCAAGTGATTTAACAAACAATCAGGGAAAGGACCTCTTGGAGTCCTATTCCCCCCAAAATATTCCCCCAAGCCTACAACCCCTTTCCTGGGGAAGGCTTGAGCATATATCCTCACCAATTGGTTACAAAGGGACGACAGACCCAAACCCCTGGGTCTTAGAACAATGGAAAAATCAGTCAGGTTCTTAAAAAAAAGGATTTTATTTAAAGGGAAAAAGGTAAAAGAATCACCTCTGTAAACTTAGGCTGGTAGTTAACCTTACAGAGTAGCAGAAAATTCAAAGAGCACAGAGGAACCCCCTCTAGCCTTAGTTTCAAAGTTACAACAAAACAGGGATAAACCTTCCTCTATCAAAGGGAAAATTCACAAGTTGAGAAAACAAAGGCAAACTAATACACCTTGCCTGGCAGTTACTTACAAGTTTGAAATATGAGAGACTTGTTCAGAAAGATTTGGAGAGCATGGATTGATGTCCGGTCCCTCTTAGACCCAAGAGCGAATGGCCACAGAAACAAAGAATCCAAAACAAAACCTCTCCCCCCCACCATATTTGAAAGTATCTTTTGTCCCCATTGGTTCCTTTGGTCAGGTGCCAACCAGGTTACTTGAGCTTCTTAACCCCTTACAGGTAAGGAGGAATTTAGACTACCCCTATGGTTATGACACAGGCCCCTTGAGAACAGTTAATTTCCCCTTTTTCCCCTGCTTGGAGAAGGCTTTAGCAGACCCAAACTGCGAGGAGGCATACCACCCCCACCACCCAACTTTGACATGGAGGGATAGCCCGCCAGTCTACAACTTATCATTAGAAAAAACATCATAATCAAAGCCCGTTGCCAATTGTGCCCACATATCTATTCAGGGGACACTATCACAGGGCCTAATAACATCAGCCACACTATCAGAGGCTCGTTCACCTGCACATCCACCAATGTGATTTATGCCATCATGTGCCAGCAATGCCCCTCTGCCATGTACATTGGTCAAACTGGACAGTCTCTATGTAAAAGAATAAATGGACACAAATCAGATGTCAAGAATTATAACATTCATAAACCAGTCTGAGAACACTTCAATCTCTCTGGTCACGCAATTACAGACATGAAGGTCGCTATCTTAAAACAAAAAAACTTCAAATCCAGACTCCAGCGAGAAACTGCTGAATTGGAATTCATTTGCAAATTGGATACTATTAATTTAGGCTTAAATAGAGACTGGGAGTGGCTAAGTCATTATGCAAGGTAGCCTATTTCCTCTTGTTTTTTCCTACCCCCCACCCCCCAGATGTTCTGGTTTAACTTGGATTTAAACTTGGAGAGTGGTCAGTTTGGATGAGCTATTACCAGCAGGAGAGTGAGTCTGTGTGAGTATGGGGGTGGGTTTTTGGAGGGGGGTGAGGGAGTGAGAGAACCTGGATTTGTGCAGGAAATGGCCTAACTTCATTATCATGCACATTGTGTAAAGAGTTGTCACTTTGGATGGGCTATCACCAGCAGGAGAGTGAATTTGTGTGGGGGGGTGGAGAGTGAGAAAACCTGGATTTGTGCTGGAAATGGCCTAACCTGACGATTACTTTAGATAAGCTATTACCAGCAGGACAGTGGGGTGGGAGGAGGTATTGTTTCATATTCTCTGTGTATATATAAAGTCTGCTGCAGTTTCCATGGTATGCATCTGATGAAGTGAGCTGTAGCTCACGAAAGCTCATGCTCAAATAAATTGGTTAGTCTCTAAGGTGCCACAAGTACTCCTTTTCTTTTTGCGAATACAGACTAACACGGCTGTTATTCTGAAACCTATCATAATCATTAACAATCAATATTGAACATTTGCCATTGAATACCTTTAGGATTAGTGGTCCACAGTTGTGCCCATCACTTTGTCTCTTGTGTTCCACTATTTTGGTTTTCCAATCCACTGTGAGTTTTCCAGTTCCTTGGTTGATGAAAGACCTGAAATTTAAAGGGAGTACAGTAACCAAACGTACAGGAGGATTTTTCTTTTTCTTTCAATTTCTGTACATGTTTTGTAACCCTTTCTGTTTCTTCTTGCAATGACAACGTTCATATATATCTGCACTTGGTTTCATATAATTGAATCTGAGTCTTATGCTACGTATATCACTTGGTCTGCTGTGGCCAATGTTGCTACTAAGACCTTATGACTCATGCTAAATGCTAGTGTTTTCTGCCCATGTTCAATGAAGTCGTTAGCCATGCTCAAATCGCACAAGTTCACTCAATGTCCATTATTAAGCACTGTCCGCACAAGTGTATGCTGTTTCCTTTTCTCTTTGTATCTATCTGGAAGATATCCTCACTGTTACAGGTTTTTAAAACAGCTTTCACAATAACACTATATGTGAACTCTGAAAGTGTCTAAAAAGTTACCTCCAATTCCTTAGGAATTTGCTTTCATATGTCATCTCATTACCCAAGGGGTCAGTTATTAACAATCCTTTGGTTCCCATTGATGTTATCTGTAAGTGTACATGAATAAGCATATGTTGTTGGTAATATGATAATTTCAACAATTTTATAATTTTTCTAAACACTGCATGCAGATAACATTTGTAATGTCTCGCAAACACAAGAGAAAATCATATTGTCAATTCTTTGAATACAACAGTGTAGACTGTATTCTTTACATTTACATTGCCAGCAAAACAACAGTATTCACACGAGCATTTTATTTTCTAAACTGCAGCCCTCAGAATTTCAAGGCTTATATTACAATTGCATTTTCATGTATTAAAGTTATTAAAACCCCACAATACAGGAAATGATATCAGTGATACACAGCTGTATTTGAATCTTAGGTATACATTAAGTGCAGACAATCGCAAAGTATAACAATGGAAAACGTCTTAGCACAATAACCCAATGATTTGGTGTGTTGAAAGGAAGCTGTTGGGGGTAGAAATTGAGAGAGGGAAGGATTGACTCTGCAGGCAGGACCGTTCAGTCTATATCGCCGTTTATTGCATGAGAGTTGTTACAAGCTTGCAAGCTGTACCGCCTGTTCCACTCCTTCCTAACCCTGAGGAGTGAGCCCAGACATTTGTTTGCGTTTCCCCTTTATTGTAAGCATTAGCCCTCCCCCTACCCAAGTAGGCAGTTATGGTCTCGGTCTTGTACCAATAATTATTCCCCAATTATCCTGCTAAATTCTCCACCCCTGTTCATATTTACTCCTGCTTGTGTCCACTGCTGCCTTACATGGGGTTGTTTCAAGCACTTTGCTATATTCTGTCAGCAAGATACCTGCAAGCTCACGGTTTTGTGGTTTCCTGTTATGTACTTTCTGATAGCATCTTACCAGACAGAGCCAGGCCCCTACATCCTGCTTGCGCTTGCCATGCACCAGACAGATTTGATGTCTACACAGGCCTGCACAGAAGCAATAATATATCACTTTGCAGCATTTCACTCTGTGATCATTGAGAAAAGAATTAAAAATGCAGTTATACCTGCCTGTAAATCAAAACAGTCAATGTGGATTATATTGAATTTCTCAGTTTCAGGACATGCTTACTGTCACTCATTCCCCAGCCTAGCATTGTTTTTGCTGTTAATTAAGTCTGTGCTTAGCTGCCTTCCTGAAAATGGGATTTGCCCATGTTGGGCATGAAAGCTCATTAACATTTACCTTCTCCAGTTTCATTCGTCTTGCTTTGCCTGACAGACTGCTAGTACCAACTACTGATGAGCTGGCTTGTACCTCTTGACACTCAAGCAAGTTGTTAATGAGGCACACCATGGAAGGAATCCTTACGGTTACAAAAACCTGTGTGAGACAGATTACAAGCCTTATGTTTTTAAGACTCCCTGTGCTTTATTGTACTTACTTTAAAAACTGACTATGCAGTGCATACACTTGTGTTGATGCCATGTCCCCACTGAACTGTGTATTAAACAAATGTGGCCCTATACATGTCACAGATTGTATCTCAGGTATATACCTCGAATTACTTCTGAGTACGTTTGGCAACAGTAAGTACAGTGAAATGCAGCAATTAGCGATTTGTATTCACAATTCCAGGCTATGTAGAGTTAAAACCGTCTTAGCACATATTCGTCTTCTGGTTTAATTATTGATATAACTGATATTTCCATGTAGCACCACAATAAGTGGGCAGCCTTTCCACTTGCTTTCTTGACCACACAACACCAATATGCATCAGTAACCTACAGCAGATGTTGAAAAAACAGTTAAAATTTCAAAAACATCTGAGGAATCAATCCAGTCACCTTCCAGGTTTACAGCTATTTCAATTTCCCTCATCACCTAGCTATCTTCCTAGCATCAGGTCACAAAATGCAGTGTCATACAGACCGATTTTTCTTACTTTGGCATCCAGTCTCCGTGTAACCTTGTGGGTTTGTACAAATTTTACTAGAAAAAAATGGTAACTGTCATAAATATAAAGGGAAGGGTAAAACCCTTTAAAATCCCTCCTGGCTGGAGGAAAAATCCTCTCACCTGTAAAGGGTTAAGAAGCTAAAGGTAACCTCGCTGGCACCTGACCAAAATGACCAATGAGGAGACAAGATACTTTCAAAAGCTGGGAGGAGGGAGAAAAACAAAGGGTCTGGGTTTGTCTGTTTGATGCTTTTGCCGGGGACAGAATAGGAATGGAGTCTTAGAATTTAGTAAGTAATCTAGCTAGGTATGTGTTAGATTATGATTTCTTTAAATGGCTGAGAAAATAGCTGTGCTGAATAGAATGAATATTCCTGTCTGTGTGTCTTTTTTGTAACTTAAGGTTTTGCCTAGAGGGATTCTCTATGTTTGAATCTAATTACCCTGTAAGGTATTTACCATCCTGATTTTACAGAGATGATTCTTTTTTACTTCTATTAAAAGTATTCTTGTAAGGAAACTGAATGCTTTTTCATTGTTCTCAGATCCAAGGGTTTGGGTCTGTGGTCACCTATGCAAATTGGTGAGGATTTTTACCAAACCTTCCCCAGGAAGTGGGGTGCAAGAGTTGCGAGGATTTTGGGGGGAAAGACGTTTCCAAACTACGTTTTTTTCAGGAACCCAGATAAAGTTTGGTGGTGGCAGTGGAAGTCCAAGGGTAAAATAGTTTGTACCTTGGGGAAGTTTTAACCTAAGCTAGTAAAAGTAAACTTAGAAGGTTTTCATGCAGGTCCCCACATCTGTACCCTAGAGTTCAGAGTGGGGAAGGAACTTTGACAGTAACACAATTACTTTTTCCTCTGTTTGACCATCATGAATGCTGCCATTCTCACATGGAAACTTTTAACATGCTTCATAAATGGAAGTATGTTAACAAATTGTTTAAAAACAAATGTGTGGTAAGCAACACCTTTGAGGAACCATTCTTTGTCTTCCCCATCCTCCATAAGCATGTCATCAACATCACTTGGATCATTGCTTGCAACTTCTGCCACTACACTCCTCTTCTTCTCTGTCTGTGACCTCCACCTTGATCACTTTGCTGTCATGAGACTTGTGAGATACATCGCCTCCCATTTCTCCAATCTCTTCTGAGGTGACTGTTTTCTCAGTGTCACCCACAGCAGTTTCCATTTCCATGTTTTCCTGCGATCTGTTTTCAGTGCCTAATGTTGGAGGCTCTTTAAATAGTTTTAAGTGGGAGATACTGTACATAGATCCTAAAAGTTCCCCTGAAATGGTTTCCAGTTTAACTCTTTTTCCCTCAACAGTGGTAACTTTGTGTGGTCACGGTAGGCAGGTTGCAGCGGCCCTCCCTTTCTCGTTTTCCTTCTTGTATTCAGTAACATGACACTGTCCCCAACTGTGGCGGTGTATGCGCACCCTGTCCCCAAAGGGGGCTGCAAGGGGGTATGTGGACACCACCTTTAAGTCCACTTGTCCATCTCTGACCTTGCCACCTGGGGTCTAAGGACCAGTGTAAAGTTAATAGCCCTGGTGCTCAGGGCAGCATGGCCCAGCGGCCAGAATAAATAGCTCAGCTCTTTGGCAAAGGGCAGCGTGGGCTAGTAGCCAGAGTCAAAAGCTCAGCCCTTTGGTGCAGGGCAGTGCAGCCTAGTAGCCAGCACCCAAAGAGGTATCAGCAAGGGTTGCTGGCGGCCCAGGTAGTGGGGGCCCCGGTCCATCCTACTCCACCGGGTCCGGACCCAGGGCCATGGCAGTGGTGGACCGATCAGTCACTGGCTCAGCAAGAAGTTCCACTGAAACATGCTGAGCTTAGCTGGGTGGGAGATACCACTCCGTCACCCTCCCTGGGTCACTTCCTACCATAGTCTCTGGTGTGGCAGTCCATGAGGCTTCGGGGTCTCCAGGCTCCACAACACAGGTCACTTCCTGGGGCTCCATTGGTTGCAGGGGTCAAAGCCGACCCTTGGGACCTCTGATCTCCACAGGCAGGGGCTGTAGCCTGTCCTCAGTGGGAGCTTCCGGCAGAGGTCCTTTGCCTCTGGCATCCAGCCCTGAATGATCTGGGCTTCCTCCCTTTATACTGTTGCAGCATCTGAAGCATGCCCAGTACAGCTTAGGGGGCGGGACTTCTGCAGTCAGTAATGTGAGTTTAACCCTGTCTTGACTAGTGTGGGGTATGCACACCCTGTCACACCAACCTTGAGTGTTATTTTCCCATGTTTACAAGTCTTAATTTTGGCATACCGTATTTGTTGTTTTTCTTGTGCTTTAGAAATATTACTAATAGTCAGTTCAATGTCAGCATCATTTTTCAGAGTAACAGCCGTGTTAGTCTGTCTTCGCAAAAAGAAAAGGAGGACTTGTGGCACCTTACAGACTAACCAATTTATTTGAGCATGAGCTTTCGTGAGCTACAGCTCACTTCATCGGATGCATCTGATGAAGTGAGCTGTAGCTCATGAAAGCTCATGCTCAAATAAATTGGTTAGTCTCTAAGGTGCCACAAGTACTCCTTTAGCATCATTTTTATAATTCAAATTTATGCTGTACTCTTTGTAGTATTCTTCACTGAGTTCCTCGACATTTGGTGGCTTTGTAAACAAATGGAGAAGGAGTTGTATTTGTAAAATGAACAATCATAAATAACATATGCACCTGAAAGCTGATGGTTTTTAAAGACACTTACCCTGTAATTGTCTGAGACTTGGTCTGGTAATGTTGCTTCAAAGCCGTACAGTAGTTGAAAGGGTGATGTTTTGGTTGTTGTTTGGTTTTGATCACAAAGAAAATAAAATGTCACCAAGAAATTCATCCCAATTACTCCCAGTGTCATCAGCCAACTTCTGCAATGGTCTGTAAAAAATGGTGATTGATTATTGGAGGGGCTGTCTTTAATGAGACAAATTATATGGTTTAATTTAATCCAAAAGGTTTAAGGAGAAGGACATCCTAGTGCATTAATATGATTACTTTTTCGTGAAATGCAAGAAAAGTGGACTTGCAATGTGTACTAAAATAACATTGAAGATTTTGAAGCAATTTGCAGTTTTTTGCATAGTGTATTCTCCTTACTATTAATACTGTAATTTTCCTAGCCCTAAAATTATCTTTTGATGGATTTGTTTATATTTTTGGCCAATCCATTGGTTCGTGGGTGGTATGGGCTGGTGAAGCTACATTGTATTCCCAATATTTGGCAAATCTCCAAGTTACACTGAAAGAAAATAAGTTAGGCCATAACATTTCCTTTGGACAGGTATGGTGGGTAAAAAGAGAACGACGAATGAAAAGTTATAGCAACTGTGATGGGGCAACCAGCAGTACTGTTTGCCAAAGCTGAGTGGGACTTCATAGAAACTTGTCAGCAAAGATGCCCATAATGAAAAACTCACGAGGGCAATGAAGCCTCTGTTCACCGTCGACCAGGGTGGATAAAAATCAATGATTTTTAAAAAAAAATTAAAAAACTCAGATTTTTTAAAATTTATATCGTATTTTTTTGATAAAATGCTTTTTGAGGAAAAAACCTGTCTAAAGATAGTTTTAATTAAGATACATTATAGCTCAAAGAGATCTCATCGTGGAATAGGGATTATAAATTCTAATTCTATAGTAAGAGACAATATATTCATGTAATGTTTAAGAAAAGTTTTGTAAATGAGTTCCAATGGTTCATGGATTAGGGACCCAATCTTATGGGGTTGCAAGGGCTTCTGTATAGATTATTTAGGTTAATTTTTCTATCTACCCAATGGGACTCAGTGCTCAGTCTAGAAGATACCATCATAGAATCATAGAATATCAGGGTTGGAAGGGACCTCAGGAGGTCATCTAGTCCAACCCCCTGCTCAAAGCAGGACCAATCCTCAATTTTTGCCCCAGATCCCTAAATGGCCCCCTCAAGGATTGAACTCACAACCCTGGGTTTAGCAGGCCAATGCTCAAACCACTGAGCTATCCCTCCCCCCCAGAGATGCTTAGTTTTGCAGTTCTCAAACTGTGGATAACATGCGTGTTAACAGCAAAAATGTTTTTAAATCAATAAATAATATATAGAGGTGAGAAATAACAGACCGCAACCCTATTGTCCCTCTGCAAATTTGTGTACACAGAGTCAATCCCTTACCTCTCTCTAAAAGTGCAAAGTTTCAAAAAGTTCAATGAATAGAAGATTGTTGGGGGCGGAATAGATCTGGACAAGGAGAAGTTTGGAGATAAATGTGAGATGGGAGGGACAGGCAGTAGAAACAAAAGTGAAATTGTTTGAGCAGCATATTCCAGAAGTCTTGAGGTCTTTCTAAGTGTAGCCTTCATTGATTTGAGATCTACCATACCATTCTCTCACTAAAAGGGAAAACCTATAATGGCAGCAGGCTGTAAAAGAGATCCAGTTTGGGAATATTTTAATGAAGTTCCTCTACCTGTGGGTAAGACAGGCATGCATGCAAAATGCAAACAGTGCAACAAAGAAATGCAAGGCCTGGTTCCCTGAATGAAACAACATCATGAGAAGTGTTCCTTCTCAGGAGGAAGCTGCATTGAAGATGATGAAAGGAACATGTCTGAACATGCAGGATCTTCTGGTTGGTAAACTTTTTTATTTCATACTTCTTTCTTGAGGACTGCCTGTCTTCCTTCTGGACTATTCTTGAATTCTCATGTTTGAGCAAAAACTATAGTTGTTACTCTATGGTACTATCATTTTAGATGCAGTTGTGATAAAAAATAAATAGCTGAAATGGGCAGATTTTCCTTTTATAATTTCACCTTTAAAGTAGTACTGAGTGTCAGTGAATGCAATGAGTAATACTAAATGATCAGTATGATAATAATAATTAAACAACTGCATTGACTTATTTTGTTTAGGAGTATCCATCCTCAACATACAGGATTGTGAAGACTATCCACCTTCAAGATCACCATCATTTTCTATAGTTTCAGAGTTATCTGCCAATGATAGGGTTTCAGTCACATCATGTATGTCACATAGCCACAGTATATCATCTGTAGCAAAAAGAAAAAAAATCTCCATCATCCAGAAACAACCACAGATAAATTTGTGATAAGAACCAGCAGATTACAAAAAGAGGTAATTGATGAAAAAATTGCCTGGTTTGTTTATGTAACAAACTCTCCTTTCTGTATGATTGAGAACCCACACTTCATTAACATGGTTCAGTCATTAAGACCAGGATACAGTCCACCCAACAGAGCAGATGTTGCAGGCAAATTGCTGGATAAGAACATAAGAATGGCCCTACTGGGTCAGACTAAGGGTCCATCTAGCCCAGTGTCCTGTCTTCTGACAGTGGCCACTGCCAGGTGCCCCAGAGGGAATGAACAGAACAGGTAATCATCAAGTGATCCATCCCCTGTCAGTCATTCCCAGCTTCTGGCAAACAGAGGCTAGGGACACCATCCCTATCCATCCTGGCTAATAGCCATTGAGGGACCTATCCTCCATGAATTTATCTAGTTCTTTTTTGAACCCTGTTATGGCCTTGGCCTTCACAAGATCCTCTGGCAAGGAGTTCCACAGGTTGATTGTGCATTGTGTGAAGAAATACTTCCTTTTATTTGTTTTAAACCTACTGCCTATTAATTTCATTTGGTGACCCCTAGTTCTTGTGTTATGAGAAGTAGTAAACAACGCTTCCTTATCTACTTTCTCTACACCAGCCCTGATTTTATAGACCTCAATCATATCTCCCCTTAGCCGTCTCTTTTCCAAGCTGAAAAGTCCCAGTCTTATTAATCTCTCCTCATACGGAAGCCGTTTCATACCCCTAATTATTTTTGTTGCCCTTTTCTGAACTTTTTCCAATTCCAATATATCTTTTTTGAGATGGGGCGACCACATCTGCACACAGTATTGAAGATGTGGGCATACCATGGATATATGTAGAAGCAACATGATAAGTCTTATTATCTGATAAGTCTGTCATGATAAGTCTGTCTTATTATCTATCCCTTTCTTAATTCTTCCCAGCATTCTGTTCACTTTTTTGACTGCTGCTGCATATTGAGTGGATGTTTTCATAGAACTATCCACAATGACTCCAAGATCTCTTTCTTGAGTAGTAACAGCTAATTTAGATCCCATCATTTTATATGTATAGTTGGGATTATGCTTTCCAATGTGCATTACATTGCATTTATCAACATTAAATTTCATCTGCCATTTTGTTGCCCAGTCACCCAGTTTTGAGATATCCTTTTGTAGCTCTTTGCAGTCTGCCTGGGTCTTAACTATCTTTAGTAATTTTGTATCATCTGCAAATTTTGCCACCTCCCTGTTTACCCCTTTTTCCAGAACATTTATGAATATATTGAATAGGACTGGTCCCAGAACAGACCCCTGGGGGACACCACTATTTACCTCTCTCCATTCTGAAAACTGACCATTTATTCCTACCCTTTGTTTCCTATCTTTTAACCAAAAAGAAAAGGAGTACTTGTGGCACCTTAGAGACTAACCAATTTATTTGAGCATAAGCTTTCGTGAGCTACAGCTCACTTCATCGGATGCATACTGTGGAAAATACAGAAGATGTTTTCATACACACAGACCATGAAAAAATGGGTGTTTATCACTACAAAAGGTTTTCTCTCCCCCCACCCCACTCTCCTGCTCTCCTGCTCATTCACCTGCACATCTACCAATGTGATATATGCCATCATGTGCCAGCAATGTCCCTCTGCTATGTACATTGGTCAAACTGGACAGTCTCTATGTAAAAGAATAAATGGACACAAATCAGATGTCAAGAATTATAACATTCATAAACCAGTCGGAGAACACTTCAATCTCTCTGGTCACTCGATTTCTGATCTCAAAGTGACTATCCTTCAACAATAAAACTTCAAAAACAGACTCCAGCGAGAGACTGCTGAATTGGAATTAATTTGCAAATTGGATACAATTAACTTAGGCTTGAATAGAGACTGGGAATGGTTGATTCATTATAAAAAGTAAGCTATTTCCCCTTGTTTATTCCTTCCCCCCCCACTGTTCCTCAGACGTTCTTGTTAAACCCTGAATTTGTGCTGAAAATGGCCCACCTTGATTATCATACACATTGTAAGGAGAGTGATCACTTTAGATAAGCTATTACCAACAGGAGAGTGGGTTTTGGGGTGGGGGTGGGGGTGGGGAGAAAACCTGGATTTATGCTGGAAATGGCCCACCTTGATTATCATACACATTGTAAGGAGAGTGATCACTTTAGATAAGCTATTACCAGCAGGAGAGTGGGGAGGGGGGAGAGAAAACCTTTTGTAATGATAAACATTTTTTCATGGTCTGTGTGTATAAAAACATCTTCTGTATTTTCCACTTTTATGCATCCGATGAAGTGAGCTGTAGCTCACGAAAGCTCATGCTCAAATAAATTGGTTAGACTCTAAGGTGCCACAAGTACTCCTTTTCTTTTTGCGAATACAGACTAACACGGCTGTTACTCTGAAACCTATCTTTTAACCAGTTACTGATTCAGGAGAGGACCTTCCCTTTTATTCCATGACAGCTTACTTTGCATAAGAGCCTTTGGCGAGGGACCTTGTCAAAGGCTTTCTGAAAATCTAAGTACACTATATCCACTGGATCCCCTTGGTCCACATGCTTGTTGACTCTCTCGAAGAATTCTAGTAGATTGGTGAGGCATGATTTCCGTTTACTAAAACCATGCTGACTCTTTCTCAACAAATTGTGTTCGTCTATATGTCTGACAATATTTATTTTTAATTAAAGTGTATGAAAGAGAAATTGAGCAGTGTGCAAAAGGTTTAGAGGGTAAAATTGTTAACCTGAGTCATGATGGGTGGAGCAATGTCCACAATGATCCTGTTGTACATGCTTATGCGACAACAGAAGAAGGGAATGTCTTCCTTACAGAAACAATTGATACATCAGGAAATGCACACACAGCAGAATACTTACAAGAAGTAGCAGTAAAAGCTATAACAAACTGTGGGAAAAAAATTCAAATGTCTAGTGTGCAGCTTGGTCACAGACAACGGTACAGATGTATCCAAGATGAGAAGAAATTATCTGAAGAGAGTGAAGAGAGTCCCAAGCTAATAATGTACAGTTGCAGTGCTCATTTGATGCACCTCTTAGCCAAAAACTTCAGTGTTCCAGAAATACAGGCTAATGTTGTTGAAATTGCAAAATACTTCTGTAAGAACCACTTTGCAGCAGCAGCTCTGAAAAAAGTGGGAGGAACCAAGCTAACTCTCCCACAAGACGTGCAATGGAACTCAGTAGTGGACTGTTTTGAGCACTAGATCAAGAACTGGCCTAATCTGATGACAGTTTGTGAATAAAATCATGAAAAAATAGATGGCACTGTCACAGCCAATGTTCTCAACATTGGGCTCAAGAGAAATGTTGGACACATGCTGAGTGCCCTGAAGCCTATTTCCATAGCCTTGAACAAAATGCAGGGAAACAGCTGTTTTATTGCTGACACTGCTGAAATTTGGAAGGAACTGAGTGAGATCTTAAAAAGAGAAATATGCAATGACAGAGTTAAATTACAAGCATTAAAAAATGAATGGGACAAGCACTATCTCCAGTTCATTTTCTTGGAAATATTCTCAATACTCGGTACCAGGGTCAAACCTTAACTGCTGAGGAAGAGGAGTTGGCGATGACATGGACATCCAGCAATCATCCCTCCATAATGCCAATTATAATAAACTTCAGAGCTAAGGGTGAACCATTCAAGAAATATATGTTTGCTGATGATGTTTTAAAGAAAGTCACACCAGTGAACTGATGGAAGTCACTTAAGCACTTGGATTCAGAGACTGTTGAAGTGATCATCTCACTTTTAACAACAGTAGCTTCTTCTGCCAGTGTAGAAAGAATATTTTCTTCCTTTAGACTAATTCATTAAAAACTGAGAAATCGTTTGGGACCTGAAAAAGCTGGAAAGCTTGTTTTTCTTTTCCAGATTATGAACAAACAGGAAAATGAAGGTGAAGACAACTGATTTAGCTTGCAGAAGCCACTAGTTTACGTTTCTCATGTTGACCTGGCTGACATCATGGATTAAATTTTTTTTTAAAAATATTTCATTTAACTATTTTAGTTAAAAACAATTTTAACAAAAACAAACCTAATTTAAAAAAGAACCCTTGAATGTTAAACTAAATTCAAAAATTCATATGCTTGTTTTGTTAAAATATTATATGTCTACTGTTGAAGAAAAAAATCCAGAATAAATAACGTTGTTGTTTTAGTTAAATAAAACAATTTAAATGTCTGTCTGGTGATGTTCTCCTCCTCATACAGCATGGCAAGAAAATCCTCCAAATATTAATGATTTACCTGTTGAATTGGAGATAGTTCACCTCCCAGTGACTTCATAAATATCTGCTTCAATTACCTTTGGTAAATGAAATAACCAAACAATCATTCATTTTCTCATATAGCTGTAAAACTAATCTGAAAAGTTTTCAGAATAAATCACTTTAAAAATGTATAGCGTGTACCTTCTAAAAATGAAACCTACATCTATCTCTGAGTTGTGAAGAATATGTATTAAGGTTATAACAACCAACAAAAATGCACTTTTATGTAGAAATCCATGATTAAATCAAGTTTTCCTGACTAGTGATTTAAATCATGATTTAAAGCAATTTGATTTAAATCAAATCCACCCTGCTGTCAACTATCTGTGACCTGAAAGTGTGGTTGAAGACATAGTCAAAAACAACTTCAGAAATAAGTATTTACCTTATTATTGAATTCTGACCCACGATCTGTCAGTATACACTGTGGACATCCAAATCGCATTATAATTTTATACATTTCATTTGCCATCACAGATGCTGACTTATTTAGAAGTGGAAATACTTCATCTTGTAAGAGAGTCTGTGGCTGTCAGTATATACTGGTATCCCTTCTTCATTGTGGTAATGGCCCCATTAAATCCATTCCCACTAATTCAAAGGCCCGACTGACCTGTATGCAAGAGAGCTGGTTGGAGTCATACTTTGGATTTCTCTTATTTCATATTCTCAATAAGCCCATAAGTAGTAAGCATTCTGAACACTGATGTGGTTTCCGCGAACACACTATCAGATCTAATTTCCATTTTAAAAAACAGAACAAAAAGAAATAAACAAAGTCAACAAAAAGTAATACAGGAATACTTGTAAGAAAAATGAAACAATAACAAACCTGCAGAAATATGCCACTGCAAGGAGCAATAGAGTTCACTGTTGCACTCCCCTGTGCCACTCACATGCATTGCATTCATTGCGAATTAAAGGCTGCATTATGTAGCAATGATAAAAATGGATAATGATAAACAATTATCTTTGACTCTCTCTTTATAAGATTTCTTAAGTTTTTAAAGGAAGTGAATGAGACTTGACACCATGTATATGCAATCCACACAAAGAACATTCCTAATGCTTTGACACTGGAAGGAAGGTAAAAGAAATTTCTGAAGAAATTTAGTAGATGTCTCAGAGTCCAAAATTCATTTTTATGCTTGTCAAGGTGGTAACCAGATTTAATTCCTTTCTCACTTTCTGGCAATGCAGACATCATGAATCCTAGTTTAAATGGAATAATAAGGTGACATTAAGATTCTTGCATGAAAATATTACTTCAAGGGAAGGGATTGTACATTTTACAGCAAATGTATAATTATTGTTCTTTGCAATGTAAATGTAAAATTTGCATTTGAAATGTAAATTACATATTGCAGGATTTAGTTTTATTACTGTACAGACCCAACTGGCGATGGTTTTTGTCATCCCAGGCCAATAGTATCTTGTGCTCAGGGCCATTGTCGTTTTGACTATTCCTCGATGTCCACCCCATGGGCTGTCATGATACTGTTCAAAGAGTTTTAGGGCTTGTTTCATGGTGCGCACGACAACCTTTCTTCCTTTGGCAGAATGGAAAAATGTCCCCTCTGATAATCAGAGAAGATGGGGAGGCATCAAGTGCAGCACTTAAGCAATGATCAGATATTTTCAAAGTCATAGATTCATTATAAGGCATATGCATATGAAAGATGTCTGAATACAGAATGGGTCATCCTGCCTTTGGTAAAACGGGCGGGGGTTTCAATATCTGACTACAGTATAAGTGGATGTTGGAAAAAAAATTAAACTACAAGTCATTGCTCAATGAACATATATGGACTGTTGTTTGTCGGACACACTGGATACACTGGATACACTGGATAACGTACTTGAGAAATAAAGATACATTTTAGGTTTTTTCCGTAATATTTACATTTCATACGCTTTTGTCAGGTAACTGAGAAATACATTGCTACATATGTAGGCAAAGGAGATTTTCCTGGAAATGTGAAGAAAATTGGGATCCTAATCCTGGTCCCAGTGAAGGTAAATTTGTCACTTCAAATAATCCCAGTGTTGGAGGATCAGGACCATCATGTATATGCTGAAGATTCCTTTGTGTTGTGTGTCTTTATTACATGAGGAAAAGAATTGCTCACCTTCCAAAGAAAAGTTTGCAGCAAATCGACACAGGTTAAGTCTGCCTGCTTTATTCATTCCTTCAGGATATGTGTTACGCCTCTTATTTGTGCCTTTAAGAACCGAGCCCTGGGAAGCCCATGCTGAGAGGTACTGTCTGAGGAGAAATAAAAAAAGCCGCTCCGCCCCCCTCCCACTTTTGCAAACACTGGTGTCTCAGTCCACTGGGGTCACTGTTACCCCCTCTGCCCCTGCCTGTGCCGGTTTTTCCCTCTGTCACCATCTGGCAGTGCCACACCCCTGGGCTTAACCCCGGCTCCTTTCCCCCCATCCCTGATTTTGCCTTCAGCTACTATCCTAACCCTGCCTCCAGCTGCTTGACCCCCCCAGCCAGTGAATTCCTGCCCCCTGCTCAGACCCTGCCCCCCCCGATTTGCTCCCTTTGCCCTTTTTTAACCCCTGTAAAAAGCAGTCTGCAGAGTCTCATGCCAAACGAAGGCAGGGTGAAGGGTAGCGCCTTTAGCAAATGTTACTGAGCCTGCTCAGCTCCCGTGTGGATGCGGAGTGCGCTGTCTACTCTGTCTACACAGAGCTCTCCCAGCGCCCCTGGTAATCCACCTCCAAGAGGGGACTGTCTCCAGGCGCTGGGAGTGTGGCTCCTAGCGCTCGGAGCCTGTCCACACGAGCGCTTTAAAGCACTCCTACTTGCTGCGCTCAGGGGCGTGATTTTTCACACCCCTGAGCCAGCAAGTTAGAGAGCTATAAAATGTAAGCGTAGACAAGCCCTTAAGTAGCAATTTCCTGCAGTTTGCAGCTGTTGCTGGGCATGCTCAGACCATTCAAGCAAACCAGGAAGGGAGCTGAGCAATGAGTAATTTCCTGCTGCTGGTTTCTGTCTCGGATGCAACAGCCCTTCTATACTTTCCACAGTATGCATCCGATGAAGTGAGCTGTAGCTCACGAAAGCTTCTGCTCAAATAAATTGGTTAGTCTCTAAGGTGCCACGAGTCCTCCTTTTCTTTTTGCGAATACAGACTAACACGGCTGTTACTCTGAAAACAGCCCTTCTCTGTCTCTGCAGTTCCTGTCTCTTTGATGAGCCATCTCAAGTGGCGCTGGCAGCATGGAGAGTGCCGGGAGAGAACTGCTGGAGACCCTGGAAAAGCTGGGAGAGGGGGAGCTGCAGAGCTTCAAGGACAAACTGAGTGAAATCCAGCCAAAGGAGGGATACCAACATCTCTCCTCTGGGAGCCTAAGAAATGCGGATCCCCCAGCCCTCACGGACCTGCTCCTCCTCTTCTATGGGACGGACTATGGGGCGGAGGTGGCTGCAGAGGCGCTGAGAGCCATTGACCAAGGAGCCCTAGCAAAGAGAATGGAGAGACTCATTGATGAAATGAGACATGTTAAGGAATGAGCCAGGGAGACTGGCCCCCCATCTGTCTCTTTCCCTGCAGCCTCCCTGTCACAGGTGGGATATTAGCTAGAGCGGTTTGCAGTGCTATTGTCACCCTGTTGGTGCCAGGGTATTAGAGACACAAGGTTGGGGTGAGGTAATATCTTTTACTGGACCAACTTCTTTTGATGACAGAGACCAGCTTTTGAGCTACCTGGAGCTCTTCTTCAGCCCACAGCTCTGCGGAGCTTGAAAGCTTGTCTCACTTAGTTGGCAGCAGAATTTGGTCCAATAAAAGATATTAACTCACCCACCTTGTCTCTCTCATTAGCTAGAGCAATGGTGCACAAACTGTGTGTGTGGGGGGGATGCCCTCTCAGCAAAGGAGGTTCTGGGGGAGGGAGGGCACAAAGAAACTGGGATCCCATGGGTCCCACAGGACCTACTGCCATAATAGCAGGAGTGGGATAAAACTGGAGTGAGTATTGTGGGGCGGGACTAAAAGAATATCCCAATAGGGCTGCAAACGAGATGGACGCCCCAACCAGCAGCCGCTGCTGTCTGGGAACTGCCTTCAGACCTAGGTGGGGCTGCCAGCAGCGACACAGAATAAGGGATTATTTCAGTTTACAAGTAATGCGGGGAGGGAGGTATGGCAAATTCTGTGAATGTTAAGGGGGGGAGTGTGACTGGAAAAGTTTGTGCACCACTGAGCTAGAGTAACGGCTCCCAAACCTTCCTGGTTTACCTACCACCCTCTCAAAAACTGGTGGGTGAAGTGCCAAATGCAAATTTCTCCTTTTTGTGAACATTTGCAATCTTAACAGGTTGAATTAAAGTATTGACAGATCCCTCGTAAAGTAAGTTTTGATCGTGGCTGGTGGAGTTCTGCCTGGAGAGAGTTAGAAGAGGAGGGAGTTTGGTCAGGGAAACTTTTCAACGATTGTCTCCTGAAAAGACCTACACAGAGTGCTGTCTACATGGTTTTCCATAAAGACAAAGTTTACCTTCACCCTCACCCAAAATTCCTTACTAAGGTGGTTCCAATTTTCATCAAGCAATTTACTTACCTACTTCCTTTCTAAAGCTCATAAACATAAAAATGAGGAAAACTTCCACATTTGGATATTGGAAGAGCTTTTTCGTTTTATCTTGATCTAACTGAGGCATTAAGATCTACCTTGTAAGTGTACACTGTGGTTGCAGATAAAATGAAGGGCAGTCCAGTGTCCTCGCAAAGAATCTCTTTTTCGATTTCAGCTTGCATTTGTTCATGCTATCACGTGGCTAACGTGACTCCCCTGAGTAGGGTATTAGCTCAGGCAACCAGGACTCGGGCATCTTCTGCAGTCTTTCTCGCTCATGCTTGGACATCTGTAAGGTGGCAGCTTGATCATTCGTCCATACGTTCTCTCTTCATTATACCATCTCTCAGCAGTCCAGGGACGATGCCAGAATTAGTTGTGTGATTCTCCAATCCCTGTTCAAGTAGAGTCCGAGCCCACCTCCAGTTTGAACTGCTTGTGAGTCACATGTAGTGGAATGGGCATGTGGAGTCACTCGAAGAAGAAGAAATGGTCTCTAACCTACTCATACCTGTTGCTCTTTGAGGTGTGTTGCCCATGGCCATTCCACAACCTGCTCTCCTTCCTCTCTCTACACTCATCTCTCTGGGAAGAAGTAACTGAGGGAGTCAGGGGTGGCTCCACCCTTTGTACCTGCACATAGGGGTGTGAGGCCGCAGAGGGTGCTCGTGCTATCCCGACAGGTACCGCTGAGGGAAAGAATCTTTGGCAGCTGGGTGCACGTAAACCTACAGTGGAATGGACGTGTGCAACACACCTCCAAGAACAACAGTTATGAGAAGGTTAGTAACCTTCCATCTTTCCGCCTCTCTCCCTTCATTCTCCTTATTCTGTCTTTCCCTGTGCTATGTTCTCTCCCTCCTGCTCCATCTTTTCTGTCTCTTTTAGGTGTTGGCAGAGCACAAATCACTTAGTATCTTGGCACTATCAGATTCTCTCTCCCCATCCCCAGTAATGAATCCCTCATTCCCAGCCCTTTGTTCTCATCCAACCTTGATCTTTCCCTCTTTCTCCACTCACCCGTCTATCCCCATCTATTCACCCTACCAAATACCTACACACCACTTCCTCAATCCCCCCACATTCCTACCAGCCTCCTCAACCAAATGCCACACACATCTCACCCTCAACACAGTGTTCCCAGCATGTCCCTCTATGTGCTCAGGAGCTGGGGGAGTTACGGTGACTCCTCAATGCATGAGCCATCCCCAAACTCTGCTCAGGTCTCTAGCTAAACAGCAGCAAAAGCAACCAAAATACGGAGAGGGTGGGGATGGTCCGGGAACCAGAGGAGTCATGTTTGCACTGGAAGCTAGATTGGGGCACAAAGAGAAACAAGGATCCACAGGGGACTTCCCTCACTCCTGAAAGACCCCCTTAAAAGTGGGCATGTCTGCCTAATTCTGTGTGTGTATATGTGTCTCCTCTCTGCCTTGTGCCTACCCACCAGGAGGAGGCAGGGCTGCAGCCTCTGGTCTTCCTCCTCCCCTGCAGGATCTGATGCCTGCCGCATCCCAAGAGCCAGCACATGCAGTGGGGGGAAGGAAACAGACAACGGTTTGGTCCAGGTGAGCATTAAGTGGGATTCACAACAGGAGGAGGATGCTTTAGAGGAAAAATTCTTTTCATTGTTTCCTCCCCAGCCACAGAGGAGGCAGGGTTGGGGGGAAGGGGTGATAAGTTGGGAGGATGTGACTACCCCACGCATTGCCCTGTGCCATGTAACACATGTTCCCTAAAATCATTAATTCAGGATTTATTTTTAATGACTCCTCAGAGAAACATTTTTTCGAGGGGCACCAAAAGTGGCTGAAGGACCGTCTTTACGTGAGAAAAGGTTTCATGTATGATCAGCAATACCAGACAATCAGAGCTGAGAAAACCAGCCAGGAGAAGATGCAGAAGCTGTACGAGCTGGTGCCGAGTTGGCGCAAATGGCAGAAGGACAAGCTCTACCAGGCACTGAAGGAAACAAACAGAGACCTGCTTGAACAGCTGGAAGGTAAATAAATGACATCAGGGAAATCTGCTTCCCATGCTCCCCATCATGAACCCTGATGCCCAGGGATAGGGAATCACAGAATCACTCTCTGTGTGACTCTAGGGGACAATTTACCCTGGGAGAGGTTTTCAGGGGCAGGGAGGAGGTGGAGCCATGGCCCTGCATGCCCCCCGCTTCTCTGTGGAGCACTAAAATCAGCAATTGCCATTTATTTTAACAAAATATCTCTCTCCAGGGGGACACTTTATTGGCTGGCACCGAGAGCAGCTGATCCAGCGAGTCCCAGAAGTAGACACAGTCCTGAAGCTACTTCGGGGGCACACGCTAACCCCTGAGCAATACCAGAGCATCAGCACCGGGAGATCCAATGTGGAGAAAATGCAGAAGCTGTACGAGCTGGTGCCGAGCTGGGGGAGGGAGCACAAGGACCAGCTCCACCTGGTGCTGTGGATAACAAACAGAGCTCTTGTTGCTGAGCTTGAAGGTAGATAACTATAATCTCTTTCCTCAGGGCAGAGTTTTCAAACTGTGGGGCACATTCCCCCCCGCCTTGGGAGGGCGTGAAGGAACATTCAGGGGGTGAGTGGCCACACCAGGTGGCTGATGCCAGCCCCACACTGACTCACCTCAGCGGGCCACCACTGTCCTACCACCAGAGCCCCTTGCCGACCCCGGCCCTTCACTGGAGATCCAGGGCACAGAGCCCTGTCCTCTGCTGGAAAGAGCCTGTGCAGGGCAAGCAGATGGGGCTGCGCTCAAGGGCCGGGGACAGAAGGGAACTCTGTTCCACAAGGGGCCAGTACTCAGTGGGGGCAGCTGTCTGCTCCCCTCCTGACCCTGGCCCTTGCTCTGCTGCGAGGCCCTGCCCCCACTTTGCCTCTTCCTGCCCCTCCTCTGCCTCTTCCCCCAAGCTGTGCCCCTGCTTGCTCCTGTCTGCTCTCTCCTCCCCTCATTGCTCACCCTTCAGGCAGGGAAAAATTGGGAAGGTACAGTCTGTGTGAGGGGGTTGTGCAGGGGTATTCTGCATGTGTGTGTAGGTGGGTGGTGCAGGGGGGTATAGTGTGGGAAGGGATGGGTAGGGGGTGAGTGCTAGACAGTCACGTAGCCTGATATTCCATGATCCCTCCCTTCCGCCCCACCCCTCATTTATTTCCCTGTAGAGGTTGGACTGGGGAAGTGCAGCCTGGCCCCCGGCTGACCAGGAATTCAGCCCCCCCTCCACCTCGAGGCACAGACTGTCCAGGAGCTCCCCCTGGGGCAGGGCAGCTTTGCCCCAATCCCAGCTCAGGACTCTGTCTCAACAACACTGGGAACAAGCTGAAAGAGCCTGGCACCCAAACCCCGTGTTTCAGTGGGGTGTTTTTATGTCCCTCTGCTCAGGGGAACATTTTGTGGATCGGCACCGGGAGCAGCTGATTCAACGCGCCTCCTCCGTTGACGCAGTCCTAGATGTGCTTCAGGGGGTCAAGCTGCAACATGAAATGCAGAAGCAAGGTGAGCTGATGAGGAGCTGTGGTACGTGGCACCAGAACCGACCCTACCCGGTGCTGAAGGCAGCAAACAAAAGCCTCAGTGAAGAGTTAGAGGGTAAAATCAAATATGGGCCATAACGTCCCCCTGCACTCCCAGGGGGCTGCACCCCAAGCCCCTCCCGACAGGATCACTAGCTCTGCTCTCTGGGTTTTTATACCTCAGCCATCCCTGTGGTACAGGGGCCTGCACACAGCTTTTAAAGCAGCTGGGTAGCGCCAGGGCAGGAGCTGCAGGTGGGCTATAAATCGCCCAGTAGCTTTAACTCTTCACTGGCCATAGTGACTCTGAAAAGAGCCCGAGACTCCATCAAGCCCTTCACCACAGCTCCAGGGCACAGAGCCCTGACCTCTGCTGGAAAGAGCCTGTGCAGGGCAAGCAGATGGGGCTGCGCTCAAGTTCCAGGGACAGCAGGGATCTCTGTTCAGCAGCTTCTGTCCTCACTATACCGATGGGGCCACTGTATTTGCTCTTTATTCGAAACCGCAGTTCCACAGAATTAATGAGGGTTGAGCTTGGCCTGAAAGTCCAGTCACTTCATGATTGGCTTTCACTCTCTGTCCCCAATTCCTTGTTCTGCAGTGTCTCGGTGAGGATGTTTGCCAGCTGCCACGTCCCATCCCAGAAGTGGCTGCATTTCAGCACTAGGTTTAAAGCAAGTGGATGTGTCAGGGTTCCCTCCCCACTCTGAACTCTAGGGTACAGATGTGGGGTCCCACATGAAAGACTCCCTGAGCTTATTTCTACCAGCTTAGGTTAAAAACTTCCCCAAGGCACAAATTCTTCCTTGTCCTTGGACGGTATCGCTGCCACAACCAAGTGAGTTAGACAAAGATTCAGGAAAAGGACCCCTTGGAGTTCCTGTTTCCCCAAAATATCCCCCCAAGCCCCTTCACCCCCTTTCCTGGGGAGGCTTGAGAATAATATACCAACCAAATAGGTAAACAAGGTGAGCACAGACCAGACCTTGGGGTTTGTAGGACACTAAAAACCAGTCAGGTTCTTAAAAACAGAACTTTATTATAAAGAAAAAGTATAAGCAGCTCCTCTGTAAAATCAGGATGGAAGGTAATTTTACAGGGTAATAAGATTTAAAACATAGAGGATTCCCCTCTCGGCAAAACTTTAAAGTTACAAAAAACAGGAATAAACCTCCCTCTTAGCATAGGGAAAACTCACAAGCTAAAATAAAAGATAACAACGCATTTCCTTGCTATTACTTATAATTTGTAATCTTAGCTGCTTATTTTAGATATGGCTTTAGGAGATGTATTTTTCCTGCCCTGGTCCCTCTCTGTCCCTGTCATAAATATAAAGGGAAGGGTAAACCCCTTTAAAATCCCTCCTAGCCAGAGGAAAAATCCTCTCACCTGTAAAGGGTTAAGAAGCTAAAGGTAACCTCGCTGGCACCTGACCAAAATGACCAATGAGGAAACAAGATACTTTCAAAAGCTGGGAGGAGGGAGAAAAACAAAGGGTCTGTGTGATGCTTTTGCCGGAGACAGAACAGGCAGGAATGGAGTCTTAGAACTTAGTAAGTAATCTAGCTAGGTATGTGTTAGATTATGATTTCTTTAAACGGCTGAGAAAATAGCTGTGCTGAATAGAATGAATATTCCTGTCTGTGTGTCTTTTTTGTAACTTAAGGTTTTGCCTAGAGGGATTCTCTATGTTTGAATCTAATTACACTGTAAAGTATCTACCATCCTGATTTTACAGAGGTGATTCCTTTTTACTTCTATTAAAGGTCTTCTTGTAAAAAAACTGAATGCTTTTTCATTGTTCTCAGATCCAAGGGTTTGGGTCTGTGGTCACCTATGCAAATTGGTGAGGATTTTTACCAAACCTTTCCCAGGAAGTGGGGTGCAAGGGTTGGGAGGATTTTGGGGGGAAGGATGTGTCCAAACTACGTTTCCCAGTAAACCCAGATAGAGTTTGGTGGTGGCAGTGGATATTCCAAGGACAAAGGATAAAATTAATTTGTACCTTGGGGAAGTTTTAACCTAAGCTGGTAAAAGTAAGCTTAGGAGGTTTTCATGCAGGTCCCCACATCTGTACCCTAGAGTTCAGAGTGGGGAAGGAACCTTGACAGTCCCGGAGAGAACAACAAAGAGAGTACAAACAAAAACCTTCCCCCACAGAGTTGAAACTATCTTCTTTCCTTATTGGTCCTTTTGGTCAGGTGCCAACCAGATTATTTGAGCTTCTTAACCCGTTACACGTAAAGGAGGGATTTTATGCTACCCTTAGCTGTATGTTTATGACACGCCCCCCAAATCACAGACGGTGCTGGACAGCCTGCTCCACACTGGCTGTGATTTCATCCTGGAGCTCTAGGAGAAAACAGAATTAATAAGACATATGCACCTCTACATATAGTACTGATTATATAAAAACTAACAATATTTTCCACATTTCAAGGACGATTTTAACCAGTTGATTCTGGGAAACTTTCATGGGAGAGTGCATCAGCCACTTTGTTAGAAGCTCCTGAAATGTGTTGTATTTCAAAATCAAAATCTTGGAGAGCTAAACTCCACTGAAGAAGTTTTTTGTTATTGTCCTTGACGGTATGAAGCCACTTCAGCGCAGCATGGTCGGTTTGCAGGTGGAAACGTTGTCCCCAAACATATGGGCGTAGCTTTTCCAGAGCGTACACAATGGCATAGCATTCCTTTTCGCTGATTGACCAGTGGCCGATTGTTCTGGTCTGGGTTGTTGTGTGGGGAGAGCAGATACTGGGCTAGTTGGGCCCATGAGTCCAATCTGGGGTGGCAGGCAGCGGGTGGTATCCCAGGCTAGTTGGTCTTACCCAGTTCTGGTCCCAGTTCCCCAGGGAAGAGTATCTTGTAACAGTGTCTCTGAGTTAATCCATGACAAAGGTGTCGGGATCCAAGGGTAGGGCCCATGGGACAGTGCCCTCTAGTGTCCCCCCTCCCACAGCAAGGTCTTGTTCCCCACTGTCCCGCACAGAGCCTAGCAGGAGTCACTCGCACTGGCCTATAGAATTGGGGGATCTAGGCCCTCAGGGTTGTGCTCTCTTTCGCTTGCTCTAGCTAGGCCCCATGAAGCACCAGGACCCCGTGTTTCATCCTTCCAAAGCCCAAGTTACATTGCTGAGGAAGGGCAGCCAAGGCACTGGGCGAACTGGAGGACAGGACACCACATCACAGATGCCACTGCCTTATCCCCTCCTCTCTCTTCCTCCACATTGTCCTCTGTATTGGGGAGCTATGTGGGGGCAACAGCATCATGGCCCCATGGTGCTGAGCTCCCATGTCTCTAGCCAGGCCTTGGGAAATGCCAGGGGCTTTGTCTGAGTTTAACCAACAGCAGCAATGTGGGCCTGGGGAGAGCCAGCAGGAGGTCCTGGGACAGACGATGCTTCCCCATGGGCAGCCTCACTCCTAGAACATCTGATCCCACAAGGCATGTGGGCTCTGGGGATCCCCATGTAGGGCACAAATTCCCCCTCCCACCCTGAGAGCTGTGCCTTACCTGGGTGCAGGCCACGTGATCCTCATCTCTACAGCTGGTAAAGCACTTGGGCATTGATCTGGATAAAAGGCACCAGGGGGATGTTTTGTTATAAAGAATTAGATTGTGTCCTGTCCCTGCAGGTTGCATGTGGGTGGGACTAAGGATTACTAAGGACTCAGTGCCGGAGAGCTCAAGATCCTCGGCCCAGAGGTCAAGATCCTCAGCCGAAACAAGGGCATGGTTTTTTGCTTGAAGAAGAGGCACTCCTTGGGACAGTCCTTGAGTGAAGGGGTGTCATTGTCTCCAGAGCGTAAGATGGGCCTGTCAAGACTGTCGTCTGACGTGTTTTCCTCATCCTCATCAGCCCAACTTCCGGTACTGCAGGAGCAAGAGTTTTTTTCCTGGTGCAGTCAACTCCCAAGGTGCCTGTTGTAGCTTGGGAGTTGTTAAACCTGTCAGTGCCCTTTCCCCGGCTGTCCTAGTCTCCCATCCATTTCCTGTGTGTAAGGTGTCAATGTGGATTGCTCCTGCTCCCGCTCCGACTCGCCATGCAATACCATCGGAGTCTTCAGCTAATGTGCCTCTCAGAACGGTAGAGGGAAACCAACCAGGATATCACCTGTACCTCCATCTCAAAGCTCTGACCGTAGCTCCCCAGTAACAACGGGATCTGCCCTTCCTTGGGCAGAGAAAGCTGATCCTTTATCAGGATCTCAAGTTGGCTTTGTCCAGCCCAAGCATGTACAGCAGCCCACAGTGGCTGCCTACCCACCATGGTCCTGGATGGAGCCTCAATGTTGCCTGATTCACAAGCACCAATGGCTCAGGCATAACTGGGTCCCAGTGCCATATCAGTGGCCTTTCTGGAGCCCTTTGGGTTTCTTTCTTTAATCTAGATCAACCCTACACCCTTCATACTGTGCCTTTGACTAGGTTTCGGGGGCATCTGCACCAAGGACACTCTGCCCATCCTCAGTACCAGCCTGGTATTGTATAAGAGGAAATTCCCTCTCAGGATCTGCCCCAGCTGGAAACAGAGGAAGCTCTACCTATTAGTGTGCTTTGGAAGATCCCCCTCTTTCCTTCCCCATACAGTGAAAAAGATGGAGAGGAGATACTATATACCCTTGCATGGTTTTGACCATTTTGATAACCATCTCCCTCCAGGCTCCTTGATAGTCATGGCTGCTAATGAGAGAGAGAGAGAGAGAGAGAGAGAGAGACAGAGGCACTAGGTGTCAATGTCAAAAGGAAAAGAGGCAAAGAAGCTGGGCTTATTTGGAAGGAAGCTTTATTCCAGAGGAGGTTTGCAGCTCAGAATTGTGAACCAGCCGGCTCTGCTGGGTCATTAGGATTTTAGCCTGGTCGATAATATTTCAAAGAGAGACTACTTGACAAGGTTTCAGAGTAGCAGCCGTGTTAGTCTGTATTCGCAGAAAGAAAAGGAGGACTTGTGGCACCTTAGAGACTAACCAATTTATTTGAGCATGAGCTTTCGTGAGCTACAGCTCACTTCATCGGATGCATAAAAGTGGAAAATGCAGTGAGGATGTTTTTATACACACAGACCATGGTGAATACATCCTCACTGCATTTTCCACTTTTATGCATCCGATGAAGTGAGCTGTAGCTCACGAAAGCTTATGCTCAAATAAATTGGTTAGTCTCTAAGGTGCCACAAGTCCTCCTTTTCTTTTTACTCGACAAGGTGAAACAAGAATTCACTACAGTGGTGGATGAGGGCAAATGAATTGCCAGAAAGGCTCAGCAATCAATCTAGATGTGCCTGACTTTGCAGTTCGGGCCATTTCTTTTGCCATCACCGTGCTGTGGTGTTTTTGGCTGCAGGCCTCCAGTCTTCAGCCAGTGTTGGAGCAAACTATTCAAGACCTCCCTTTTGAAGGCCCTTTGCTCTCTTCAGAGAAAATGGACAGTAGGCTCCATAGCCTTAAGGATTTGAGAGTGATGCTTAAGTCTCTTGATATCTACATGGCTACAACCAAAAGAAAGCAGTTTTGCTTTCAGGAATCCACTGATATCTGTCTTTTATTCCTCATTCCCAAGACCTGTTGAGAAAGAGGGATAGAATTTACAAGAGGTATCTGACTCCTCCCTCCCCATCTGCAGAGGCCAGTTTACCTAGACCGATATGGTTTTTCTAAACAATTGTTTTCACGTGTTGGTTGAGGACAGACTACCTGTCCCCAGAGCACCATCCTCTACTTCCCTTTTGCCAACCATTTATCCTGCTTCCTATGTGCATGGTGCCACATCACTAGAGGTCATTGGTCTTAAGAAAGGTATTAGTAGGAGCATTGCCAGCAGATCGAGGGAAGTGATTATTCCCCTCTATTCGGCACTGGTGAGGCCACGCCTGGAGTATTGCGTCCAGTTTTGGTCCCCGCACAACAGAAGGGATGTGGACAAATTGGAGAGTCCAGTGGAGGGCAAAGAAAATGATTAGGGGGCTGGGGCACATGACTTACGAGAAGAGGCTGAAGGAACTGGGGTTATTTAGTCTGCAGAAGAGAAGAATGAGGGGGGGGATTTGATAGAAGCCTTCAGCTACCTGAAGGGGAATTCCAAAGAGGATGGAGCTCGGCTGTTCTCAGTGATGGCAGATGACGGAACAAGGAGCAATGGTCTCAAGTTGCAGTGGGGGAGGTCTAGGTTTGATATTAGGAAACACTATTTCACTAGGAAGGTGGTGAAGCACTGGAATGGGTTACCTAGGGAGGCGGTGGAATCTCCTTCCTTAGAGGTTTTTAAGGTCAGGCTTGACAAAGTCCTGGCTGGGATGACTTAGTTGGGGTTGGTCCTGCTTTGAGCAGGGGGTTGGATTAGATGACCTCCTGAGGTCTCTTCCAACCCAAATATTCTCTGATTCTACGATTCTGTGTTCGACACCACTGCTCTGTGCCCTTCTGATCCAGCGAGTGACGCAATCCAGAGTCCCGCCCTAGCTCCCAACTGCCAAAAACTGCTGCCTTCATTTTGTGCTTTAAATTTGTGCAGTGATGGTAAATGTTTTTCATACACCCCAGAGGCAGCTGCATTTCAGTACAGGGTAGGTGATCCTCATCTCTACAGCTTGGAAAGTGCTTGGGGATTGCTCTGGATGAAAGGCACCAGAGGGATGTTTTGTTATGAAGACCTAGATTGTGTCCTGTCCCTGCTTGTTGCGTGTGTGGAGGGGGAAAACGGATGGGGGGCCGGACACACAAAGGAGCCTTGTCCCTTGTGTGCCCTGTGCAAGGACTGGGGACGGGTACAGCCCCAGCACTCCAGGGAGCAAAGGGGCAGCTCTCTGTGTGTGACCCTGGGGGACAAATCACCCTGTCAGGGCTTTTAAGGGGCAGGGAGGAGGTGGAGCCATGGCCCCGCGCTCCGCCCACTAGCCTGTGGAGCACTAAAATCAGGAATTGCAATTTATTTTTAAAAAGTCTCTTTCCTCAGGGCAGGGATTTTCAAACTGTGGAGCACTGTATTGGCCCAGCCCTAGCAGCTACAGCAGCCTCCCCCTCTATTGGGGAGGCGACCAGGGACTCTGCAAGTGGAAAGCTGTACATGGGACTAGTGACTGTCCTGCAACCAGAGCCCTTTGCCCACCTCGGCCCTTCACCACAGCTCCAGGGCACAGAGCCCTATCCTCCGCTGGAAAGAGCCTGCACAGGACAAGTGAATGGGGCTGCACTTAAGGGCTGGGCTCAACAGGGAACTGTTCAGCAGCTGTCTGCTACCCTCCTGACCCTGGCCTTTCAGCTCAGCTGTTTGTTTCCCCTGCGCACAGAGGCAGCTGTGTGGACAATCAGGGAGCGGAGTGTAGACGGCCAAGACTACCCTACCACTGCAGGGTCCAGTTGCCTTCCTCCAGTGCAACACGGTAAGTACCTTCCCCCAGCAAGTACCAGGCACCCCTTGTGGGTACAGGGCACCCCACTTGCCTGGCCCCTTAGAAAAAGGTGGGGGTGGGGGAGGTTTGCAAGCAAGACGAATCTCCAGAGGGGCTCAGCAAAAAAAAGGTTGGGAACCTCTGAGTTGGAGAGTTGCAGGCTAGTGTGCTGTAGATTTATACTCATTTGTCAGGCACCAACTGGGCATTTAGACAAGCCCTTTAACATGTGTATTGGCCCATTGCAGCCAAAGGTGCTTCTTCCCTCAACGTACCAATGGGGCCACTGTATTTGCTCTTTATTTGTGACAACTGCAGTTTGATAGAAGTGATGAGGGTTGTGCTGAGCCTCAAAAACTGGTCAAGTCACACTTGGCTTTCACCCCCTGCCCCAATTCCTTTTTGTGCCGTGTTGCTGTGGGGCTGTTAGCCAGCTGCCACGTCCCATCCCAGACATGGATGCATTTCAGAACTAGGTCAAAAGCAAGTGTGTGTATGGCGGGGGTGGGGGGGAACAGATACTGGGCTAGATGGGCCCATGAGTCTGATCTGGGGTGGCAGGCAGCAGGTGGGATCCCAGGCTAGATGGGTCCTATAGTCGGATCCAGTTCTCATCCTAGCTCCCCAGGGCAGTGTATCTATTGACTGTGTCCATGGGTGAATCCATGACAAAGGGGGCAGGATCCCATTTCCCCATTGACCCGTGGAGAGCTCAGCAGCGGTCACTTGCAATGGGCTATGAGGAGATCCAGCCCATGGGGGCTCTGGACTGTGGGTGACTTGCTTTCTCTCATTAGCTCTCTCTCATTTCCTCTCTAGGCTCCATGAAGCACCAGGTCCCTGAGTTTCACTCCTCCAAGGCTCACACTATGTTCCTGAGTGAGGATAGCCAATTCGCTGGGCAAGCTGGTGAACTGAACGCCACACCAGAGATTTCAATGCCCCATCCTCTCCTCTGCATACGCACTTCTTACTAAGGTTCATGACTGGGCATCAGCATCATGGCTTCTCTGGTGGTGAGCTCCTGTCTCTTTAGCCAGGTCTTGAGGACTGGAAGGGACTTTGTCTGAGCTTTACCAAAGGCACTGATCAGTTGCTGGGAAGAGCCAGTGGGGGGCCCTAGGACAGATTGTGGTTCCCTAAGGACAGCCTCAGTCCTAGGGCATCTGGTTCCTCCAACTATGTGGGCTCTGGGGATCTCCATCTAGGACCCAGTTTTCCCCTCTTGCCCTGGAAGTGGCTGGAGGGGGTGAGGCCCACTCTGGACACAGGAATAGATGCCCCACGTGCATTCCCAGCCATTTTGCCCCATCCCCAGGCCAGCTCTCCCCAATGCCTGGAGGTCAGCAGAATCTGCCTGCTACAATTTAAATCCTGAATGTTCTTTCCTCTCCTCTGACTGGCTGTTTGCCTTTCCTTCCCAGCCAAGCACCGTCCACCCCACCCCCTGCTGCTAATCTTATTCTCCCGGCCAATTGGCTGTTTGCCCCACCCCATCCCCCCATCACAGTCTTGCCCCCTACTGCTGAGGTCACTCTCTCTGCACCCCCATGCTCCTTTTCCTTCCCTGTTACATCTCTCCTCCCTTCTTCACATTTTCTCACTCCTTCATGCTCATGGACCCATCTGTTCCTGCTGCCCCCCCCATCCATCTCTGATAATTGTAACTCACAAGAGAGGCCCATCTATCACTCGCAGTCCCTCACTTTGTTATAGAAAGGACATTTTTGCTTGGCTAACACTAAGGTCTTGTCGACATGAACACTCAGTTTGCAGCAAACTGGGATGTAAATCTACCCCGCACTTGCCTGCAGTGCACTACGTGTCCATGTGAACCCTGCTGTCATGCACAAAAAGTTCCCTAGTGTGCAGCAGCAGGGTCCAGAGTGATGCTCAGTGTGGGGTAGATTTACACCCCGGCTTGCTGTGAACTAAGTGTTTGTGTAGGTAAGTCTCAAACTAGAGCTTGGTCAGTATTTTTCAGATTTCAAAATTTTTATTTCAAAATTTACCCACAATTTTAATGAGAGAAATTGTCGGAAATGTTTTTTTTTTAAAAAAAGTATGGACTAGCAAAAAAAGGTGTAAAGAATAAAACCTCTTTTTTCAACTTTTAAATTTTTTTTTAAACCAAGTTATTACGATAAGAATTGTGAAAGCACCTACAGATGCCCAATCAGAGATCAGTCACTATAAGGCTGGTGGAAATGTGTCAGATTCTAACAATTTGGAATTTTAATGAAGAAGCTGGAGGAAAATTGAACTATTTTTGCAATTTTATTCTCCCGTTTTTTGATTGGCTGAATTCGAAATGACTGAAGCAAAAATGTTAAACCTGACTGAGATCCAGACATCAATCCCAGTTTGAAAAAAACACCAGCTTCCTTTGTAAAGTGCTATGAGATCTACTGAGGAAAAATGCTACATTGCTCTTTCCCTCATCCATAGGACATGAAAGTCACATGGAAGCTCCTCATGATCAAATTTCCACTGAAGAACTGGTATCAGCATCAGGTGAGTGAGCACCCAGTGGGCTGGAACATGCCCCAGTGGAAATTCACTGCAGGGTTGGACAAAAAGCAGTTCCAGGGCTGGGTGTCACAACACTGTTGCTTCAGGGGCTTGGGCTAATATTCTAAAGTCCTTCTGGACTTTTCCCTAAGGAAGGTGCCACATGGTGCTGGGACTGGATTCCTTTTCCTCAGCCTGGATTAGGCATGGGCAGTGTCCTGGATTTCACTACCTCTGACTTCTTTCAAGCTATTCACCTCCTCTTGTACGAGTGCAGAGCTGAGGTGGTTTGGGGATATCTTGATGACCCCACTAAGGTCAACAGACTTAGGGCCAGGTTCTGATCTCAGTGACCCTGGGGTTAGTCCATTTGGAGTCATTCCAGAATTGTATCACACTGTCATCAGTGTGCTCACTCTGCATTTACACCAGGGTCACGGAGATCAGAATCTGGCTCAGATTTTTTGGAATTTTGTCAGTTTCCATTTTTCTTTTCAGGGTTCACCGGTGAAGAGACTGACTCCAACTCCAGTTCTGCTGGAGGTATAAAGGCAGCGGGAAGTGGGTAGAACAGAATATAGTTCTGTTTCTCTTTATCTACCATACACACTGGCCCATTGCAGCCAAAGGTGCTTTTGTCCTCACAGGACCAGTGGGGCCGCTATTTGCTCTTTCTTCCTGACAATCACAATGCTGTACAAGCAGGTAGCCGCAAAGTCCTGTTGATTCATGCTGTGCTTTCACTTCCTTTCCCCAGGTCCTATTTGTACAGCTGTTAGCCAGCTGGTGTGTCCCACCCCAGAGGTGGCTGCTTGTTTATTCCTTGAAAGCAATTGACATGGAAAGGCTGGGGATAAGATGACAGTATGTTAATATTCATCCCTCCCCAGGGATCATCTGCCAACAGAACCTCCTGACTTCCACTGGTTCTGTGGCAGGAGCTGCAGGTGAGTGAGGTTGACTGGGAGGTGAAGAGGGGGTGGTTTGATGGGCCTCGCTCATGGTGGAGCAGAGAGAAAACAAACAGTCCCCTTGGCCTGAATCTCTGACCATCCCCTGATCAGAGCCTGCCACTGCCCCACCCAGTCACCTGTATGAGGTTTAATCTCCAGTGCCTGCAGGATCGCTCTGGGTGCTCCCTCCCATCACTCCCCCAACCCACATCCTTCCCTCTCCTCTTCACACCACGATCCCCATCCCTGACCTCATCTGCCCTGCCCCACTCCACCTCTCCCCCAGTGGACAGCCCTTCCCACAGGCCTCATGAGCCCAGCGCTTCTTACACAGCAGAAGCTATGGAGTCGGGCAGACACACAGAACAGACCCGTCTGCAGGGCAGTTTGTCAATGGAAACTCCCAGGTCCCATCACTCTGATTCAGGGATGGAGGGGGTGGAGGGGGCTTGTTATCTGGTGCTGCAAGAATGTGACACATAAAAGGACATTTACCCCCCTCTTTGCCACAGGTGAGACCAGTCGGAATCAGAGTCCCGCTGCCTCAGGGGTCAGCACAAATGTAACCGGTGTGCCAGAGAGGAGGAGGTGGGGCTTGCGGTCTCTCTTTCTCTCCCCATCCCCCACCCTGTTTGTCTGTTGGTCAATTGGTCTCCCTTGAAATTTGTCTCTCTCAACTATACCACTGAGAAACTTCTCCCTGTCTCTTCAGACCTGGGGCATCTCGGTCACCCGGGAAATGCCCCAGCTGATCACTGGTTCTCTCTGCCAGCCACGCTGCCAGGGTCCCAGGCCACGGAAAGAGCCCCCACAGCTGCCCAGGTTCCTTCCTCACCAGAGCTATTCAATGACCAAAAAAACTATATGAACACAGAATCAAGGTTTCCCAGAGGTATTTCATGCCCTTTCAGCACGCCAAATTCAGCAAAACTCAAATGTCTAAAAACCAGAAAATACAGCCTTAAGGTACATGCCCCCACAACATTAACTTCACCCTTTTTGGACACTGTCCCAGTATGCCCATACTTGCATTCTGCCTTTACTGATAGTGCACATCACATATATAGCACTGAGGCAAACACCCTCTCTTTGTCAAGGTAGAATTTGTTTTTAGTAAGATCTTGTCATGACCCACAGATCTTGTCATGACCCAGGTCTACAGGGGAGCAGCCACCCTCCAACCCTCCACCTGACAGCCTACTGATGTTGGCTTACCTAGGACCCATGAAGCTCAGCTCCAGCGTGAGGCTCTGCCCCTGAGATCCAATTAGCAGTGCCCCAAAGCTGCAGACTGGCCCAGTGGCCCTACTTCAGCCAGCAGTAGGAACAGAAAGCTGTCTGAGTGACTGGGCTCCACTCTGGAATGTGTGCATTGTGTGCCTTGATTTCCTGGCAGCCAGATCCAGCTTGACTCTTCATATCTGGCTTATGATTTCTGACCTCCAGTTTGCCTCCTGCTTCTGATCTCTTGGTATCCTGACCCAGCTGGCTCATGCCTCCTGTCTCGCGACTGTAGCTCTGACCACTAGGCCTGGCTGCCCACCACCCAGCTGTCACAGCTGGATTCAACAGGCGCTGCAAGCACCGGCTCAACACTCAAACACTGAGCCTGCTCCCCAGAAACAATCCCTCATCTGTTCAGTTTTACAATTCCTTCACTCCGCCCGTTACATCGCTTACTCGCAGGGTTCCATCTATCGCTCTGCTTTCACTTACCTTTCATTTAACACCGACTGCTCTCATATACCACCTCACTGCTGACAATCCCCATGGCAAGAAGACACGTGTCCTGCCAGTGATATAGCTTCTAGTTACACATGCACCTCTTTCCACTGAGCACACACCAGGGGCTCAGACCCACATCTCCTCATATCAGTCACACCAAGCTGCTCCAGCTAACATCGCCACCATTCACTACAGCTACAGCTAACAGCGAATGCAGCTGGAGTGCACGCAGATAATTGCTAGTGGCTAATGCCAGCTCCAGCATGTCAGAGTTAAGGTTGCGTATGTATTTGTTGTGACAAAGCTCCGAGCCTGTATTGGTGGGTCCTGCGCTCCAGGCGGATTCAGTGGCCTCAGAAGCTCGCTAAGGCCTTCACTGTGACCTCCCTTTCTAAGTATAGTGGCAAAGGTCACAGCTTATTGAGCTACTTTAATCACAGGCCAGTATGGAAGGAATACCTACAGTCTCTGTTGCTCCTTAGAGCTCAGTAGGCGCAGTTCCGCCTCCTGCTTGGACCAAAGTCTGCTTCCCCTCTCAAGGGGATCTCCGTAGAGCATGGGGGGAAAAGGTGGACCTGGGCCCACCCTCTACTCCGGGTTCCAGCCCAGGGACCCTAATAGTAGCAGCTGCTTGTGGCTTCCCCTTCACCACTGATGCTGCTTTGATTCCCTGGCCCACTTCCCCGTGATCCCCTTTTCCCAGCTTCACCCTTATCTCAGGCTTCAGCAACGCTTCCTCTCCTCCAGCTCCTTTCACCTGGGGTTCCTTGAGGGAACTGGAAGGAGAGCTTTTAAGCACTATGAGTGGGACCTTGATTAGTTCCAGCTGTCTCCATTAGCCAAACAGCCTTAACTGACCCTTTGTTGGTTAATTGGAGTCAGGGGCCTGCATTAGTCCAATGACAATAATTGGTTTAATTGGTGTCAGGTGACTTGATTGGCCTGGAGTAGTCTTTGTTTGGCTACCCAGGGAACAGGGACCTGCCCCTTCTGCAGCGTGAGGGAGACCCTAGCACAAGTGTACCTGGAGTGCGCCAGGTTGCAGCCCCTATTCTGGCTCCTCCAGAACCTCCTGCTGAGGTTCTGGCTGCACTTCTCCCCACACTTGTTCATCTTTGCACACCCTATCTGTGGCCCCACTAAGTCACGAGACTTCCTCGTCAACCTCTTCCTGGCACTTATCAAAGTAGCCATTTACACCACCAGGAAGAGGATGGTAGACGAGAGGGTTCTCTGTGACTGTGGGGCCTACTTCTGCTCCTCCGTGGTCTCATGCATGAGGGAAGAGTTCCTCTGGGCGGCGTCCACTGGCTCCCTTGATGTCTTCGAGGAGCAGTGGGTGCTGTCTGGGGTTCTCTGCTTGGTGTTCCCGTCTGGTTCCCTTCGTTTAGCCCTGTGACCTCACTCCCGTCCCTGTTATATCTTTAGTTGTCCCCCGTACTTAATTGAGATCCTGGACCTTATGAATTCTCCCCTTAGGCTGGGGGAGGTCCTTTAGTAGTGGGCGGGCTCTGCCTGCCCATCTCCAGGATCCCAACAGACTGAGGCTGATATATTTGCCTTCCACTACTCACTCCCTGACCTCACTCCCATTCCTGTTATCTCCTTAATTGTCCCCCGTAATTATTTGTTATCCCAGACCTTGTGGATCCTCCCCTTGGTCTGGGGGGAGGTCCTTTAGCAGTGGACAGGCTTCCACCGACCCACTTCCTGGATCCCAATAGGACTACTCATTTAAAGCCTTCTGGTCTGAGTCCATCACATTACCTTAACTCTATATTTCTGTTTTGCAGAGGCTTGAGTTTTGCTGAACTCAGCATTCTGGGAGAGCATGAGATACCACCAGGCAATTTACGCTCTGCATTATTGTACACTTTAGTGAATTACCTACTTTTAAAAAAAAATGAAAACAGAAACGTTGTAGGAGTCAGTGATCATTTAGACAGTTGTGCAGCCTGCCTAGGTTTGCCATTGATACACTACTGGGGGCAGGTAATAACAAAAAAGACCTAGCTTTTATACAGCACTTTTCATCAATAGATCTCCATGAACTCTACTCCAATATCCCCATTCCACAGATGGGAAACTGAGGCACAGAGATGCAAAGATTTGCCCAAAGTCATCCAGCAGGCCAGTGGCAGAGCTAGGAATAGTTTCAGTCCAGGGGTCTCTCCATGAGGCCACACAGTTGCTCTGTGATTCCTCAGTGCTTCTTCCCCCCACTGTACCATTTTGTTATACTGGAATGGGGATAAAGGCCATGCTGTGAAATATTTGCAATGTGCAGTTGCTAACAGGGTCGGTGAGAAAAATCTCAGCCATGGTCTGAGTACCAAACCTAGACAGTTTTATTCCATGGTTGTTACAGTAACTTTAAGCAGCTGAATGGGGAGACTGGGCACATCTCCTTTTCCAGTCTCTGCACAACCATTCTCCACAATTTGTAGTCCCACCACTATTGCCAGCTCACCCTTCCCATCCCATTAAGATGTTAGTTGCACTCTAGAAGCCATTAACACGTAAGAAGTTGCTTCTCACTGTCTCCTTACCTGTGCTGCTGTGTGAACACATCACAAGCAGCAGCTCGTTCTAGGGCCATACACTACCTTTTTTTATGTAGTCTGAGCTTGCCCACTCCCCCCCCACCACACACATTTCAGCCAAGCTTCCCAGCTGTACCTCAGGCCCACCCAGTTCATCTCCCCCACCAACTGGACTCCTTCGCCCACTCACTCTGTCACCCACAGAGGGATAGGGCCCTCCATATCCCTGCTTATATAGGGAGGGGGCAAGAAGAGGGGCTGATACAACCTGAGAGTATGACGGGCTTCACCCAGGATGCAACCTGGAACTGGGGTATTGCTAAGCCCTCTTTCTTACCAGCCTGGGCTCCCTCTCACACTGTGAGAACCTGTGTGAGGGAAGCCTGGAGGGCTTTGCAAACAGCCACAAGCAGGGGCCACACCCAGTTGCATTAATTAATGCTCTGGCCAGCCACTGCATGAGCCAACAATAGAGGGGCTCCAGCCAAAATACCCCTAGTTCCCTAGCCTAGGATGCTGGAGCTGTCCTGTCCTGCCCTGGTCAAAAGCCTGACCAGTATATAAGGTGTTACCTACTCCTCCACTTGTACAAAGGAAAGTGGACGTGCACCAAGTTTTGTTCCTGAAATGAGATTTTCCCCCAAACACTACACTCAAACCACACTGTTTTAGGTAAAATTTATAGATTAGATAGATAGATGATTAGATTAGATTGATAAACTACAGGAAGATTTTAAGTGATTATAAGTAATAGCAAACAGATTAAAGTAGATGATCTAGCACACAAACAAAAATGCAATCTAAGCCTAATATACTAGATAGGATTTGAATCAAGCAGTGTCTCACCCTGTGAGATAGTATCAACAATCCACCAAGGTTTCATACACAAGCAGGCTTCCTTCTTTCCTGCGTGGCACCAGCACTTCCCTAGTTCAACGTCTTTGTTCTTCCAGCGCTATTTACATGTGTTGAGTTGTGGGAAGAGTGAGACCAATTGGTGATGGGCTAATTGGCTCTTTAGCAATCACAACTGATTAGATAATTAGTGTCCATTACCCCAGTCTGCCTTCTCCAGTGGGACTAATTGGTGTCAGAGTGATCAGAGCACAAGCTCACCTGTGAACTCCCAGCACTCTGTCCCACTCCCATATGAGCTACTGGGTGACAGTCACTCTGTGGGTAACTCTCAAGTGACTGAGACCCTCGTGTAATGATCCCGGCCTTGGTTTGAGCCTTATCTGTGGGGGGAAATACATGGATAGAATTCATGAGCTTTAGGCAAACCATTTTTTAGAGGCCTGTATCTTAGGAACTCATGGTCAATTGGATCATTAACCTAAGCTATCACCCCAACAAGCCACGCTAAATTTCAAAGCAATCTGCATAACCATGCAGATTTTAGTGGATCTAGAAGAGTTAAGCTTAAACAGAAAGCTGGTGTAAACCTTAGCTAGAGCAGTCTTGACAGTCCACTATAATCCTGTGGGAAATCCCCAACGGGGCTGAGTTAATGCCTATTCCTGTGTTTTAGGATCTTCCAGAAGAAATAAAACCAGAGATTATTCAGGATTTAGATAGGAACCAGGAAATGTACAGGTGAGAGCTGGGGCTGGGAGTTTGGTTTCATCCCCTCTGCAGCTGTCTGCATCTGGTAGCGCAGGTCAGATCCTATCACAGAGGTCACAGTGTCCCATAGGGACAGGCTCAATATACAATGTACAATAAACAGAGTAAAGCATTATTAAGGGTGGTGTAGATCAAACTGGCTCCTTCCCTGGAGATGACCCGTATATTTTATTGGAGAAAACACTTTAGGACATTTTGCCAGCTCATAGCACAGGGCTGTACCCCCACAGACATTGCCAGGGTGGGGATGAGAGACTTATGTTACATGAGGAACCTCTGAAATCTATTAATGACTGAGAACAGGGGTCTAGTAGGTCGGAGCAGGGGGACTGGGAATCAGGACTCCTGGGTTCTAGCCTTAGCTATAGGGGGGAATGGTGGTGACAGCAGAGGGACAGAAGTCCTGGGTTCTGTCCCAGGCTCTGCCACTGATTGTCTGTGTGCCCTTGGTAGCAACCAACCTCCCCCCCTTCTGTATTCCTCAACTTCCCCCTCTGTAAAACGTTACATACTTATCTCCTAGTGGGATTTACAATGATAAATTTATTAACAACTGTAAAACACTTTGGAGTCCTTGGACCCTAGGTTCTAGAGAAGGGAAAAGGGGTTTTACTAACTTCCCCCATCTTCCTCCTCATTTTATATATATAGAGAGAGAGAGAGAGAAAGAGAGAGAGAGAGAGAGAGAGAAAAGACCATGATAAATGGAAGTGGTACTACCTGTTACAAGTTAGACCAAAAGCTGGTCTGGTTATATCTAGCATTGTCTAATCCTGCTCTCCCCTCCTCTTGTCACCCCCGGATATGCAGGGTTCATTTCTCTAGGGCAGGCTGGTTCCATTGCCCTGAAACTGAACTGGAGTTCAAGGTGAGGGCAGCAGTGACCATCCAATATGGATACAGCTCCTGGAGGCAGCATCTGACTGAATCGCAGGAGGAGCAATGGATGGTGGCTGGCCCTTTGTTTGACATCAGAGTGGAACTGACTGATGCTATGGCAGCCGTTCACCTCCCGCACTTCCTGTGTCTCAGAGGTACGGTTGGAATCAGACTCAACAGTGTGACTTTAATCACCATTGTAATAGTATTAACAATAAGGGTAATCTTGATTGTAACCTTAAAGCAGAGTGGCCCAGTGAATAGTGCTGAGGAGTCATAATCACACCCTTAAAGAACATAATAATCACAGCTATTAATATAGCGACATGTTAAAAGAATGTTAAGGTTGCAAAGTCGAGCATTCAAAAGTTAGGAAATGCTGGAATTAAGTCTGCCTATGCAATCTTAATCCAGCCCCCTCTGTGACTAACTGTTGTGAGATGCCAATGGTAGGTGCTCTGCTCTTGCTTGATGTTGATATCAGTCAGCTGCATGCATGCATGTGTTCCCTCTGTGTGCTGCCCTGGCTCTGCAGATTGCTGGCACAGCAGACCCCAATGACCACAGACTCCAGTAAGCTACGAAGGCATGCTGGCCAGGTTTATTGTTGAAGAGAAACACAGTCTCTAACTCCCCAGATTATATATCTACAGTTTGTTGCTAGTCCCTATGTGCTCCCTAACAATGGACACAGCTCAGTCAGTGGTGGGACTTTCCACTCCCAGGCCGGACAAAGACACCTCCCCAGGGATGCATTCTTATACACAGATACAAACAAGTTACACATCACTCCAGACATATTGAGGTGCAACCCCTTTATGCCTCTCACCTTGTACACGTTGGTTTGAACAAAACAACTCTATCCATCATATTGTCCTTCTGACCTTGTCTTTAGGATGGGTCTGCCTGTTCCTTGTTATCTCTGTGGAATGTGTTCGTACCGGGATGTTCTGATATCTAGTGTCCAGTACCTTTTAGGCAGTGGTGAGCTGGAGCCGGTTCGCTAGAACCGGTTGTTAAATTTAGAAGCCCTTTTAGAACCGGTTGTTCCGTGAGGGACACCCGGTTCTAAAAGGGCTTCTAAATTTAACCGGCCAAAAGTGGCAGCTCCCCACCCCACCCCCGGCCCCAGCTCACCTCACTTCCGCTCCGCCTCCTCCCCTGAATGCGCTGCCTCGCTCTGCTTCTCCGTCCCCCAGGCTTCCCGCGAATCAGCTGTTCATGCGGGAAGCTGGGGAGGGCTGAGAAGAAAGCGGTGGCTTCCCGCTCAGGCCCAGGGAGGCGGAGGTGAGCTCGGGCGGGGGGGGCACGAGGAGGGCTGCCCGCGCCGCAGCAGGTAACCCAGGGGGGCGGGGATGCGCAGGGGAACCGCTCCCCGCCCCAGCTCATCTCCGCCACCCTCGGCCTGAGCGGGAAGCCGCGGCCTGCTTCTCAGTCCTCCCCGGCTTCCTGCTGAACAGCTGATTCGCGGGAAGCAGAGCGGGGCGATGCATTCAGGGGAGGAGGCGGAGCGGAGGTGAGGTGAGCTGGGGCAGGGCGCGGGGCGGGGAGCTGCCAGTGGGTGCTCTGCACCCACCAATTTTTCCCCGTGGGGGCTCCAGCCCTGGAGCACCCAGGGAGTTGGCGCCTAAGGCGCCACTTTTGATGTGATCAGTGGGGGGAGCGGCCGCTCCCCCTGCTCCCCCCCAGCTACGCTCCCCCGCCCCTAGGAGCCAGAGGGACATGTCGGATGCTTCCTGGGAGCTGCCCCAGGTAAGCACTGCCGGGACTCCCCATCTTGCCCCCCGGCAGGTGCCTCTTGCTCTTAGGGGTGGGGTGGGCACCCACTACGGTGGCCCACGAGTCCTGTCTCTCCACCTCCCTCCAACTACTTATCCCAGTTTCAGTGTCCTTGCCTAGCCAGACCTAGTCTTTTCCAACTGCCCCCCAGATCTGATCCTCCCACAGCTCTGGCTTTTGCCCCTTTGATTTCCACTCAGAAGGCCTCCTCCTCTGTGGTGCCTGGATGCCCACAAGGGGGCACTGATAGCACAAGAGAGACCAGCTCCCTGCTCTCAGTTCTGGTGACACAGTCGTCCTTGCCTGTTGAGAGGATCAGTTGCAGGGAGAGCACAGCTCCGCACCTGCAGCCCAAGGTTGGAGCATGCCCAGTGCAGAAGGGCATAATGAGTGGGATCCTGCGGGGATGAGTTCTGGGTCCGGTTCTGTTCGATATCTTCATCAATGATTTAGTTGATGGCATAGAGAATACACTTATAAAGTTTGCGGATGATACCAAGCTTGGAGGGGTTGCAAGTGCTTTGGAGGATAGGTTTAAAATTCAAAATGATCTGGACAAACTGGAGAAATTGTCTGAGGTAAACAGGATGAAATTTAATAAGGACAAATGCAAAGTACTCCATTTAGGAAGGAACAATCAGATGCACACATACCGAATGGGAAATGACTGCCTAGGAAGGAATACTGCAGAAAGGGATCTAGGGGTCATAGTGGACCACAAGCTAAATATGAGTCAACAGTTTGACACTCTTGGAAAAAACGTTAACAACATTCTGGGATGTATTAGCAGGAGTGTTGTAAGCAAGACACTAGAAGTAATTCTTCTGCTCTACTCCGCACTGATTAGGCCTCAACTGGAGTATTGTGTCCAGTTCTGGACATCACATTTCAGGAAAGATGTTGGCAAATTGGAGAAAGTCCAGAAAAGAGCAACAAAAATGATTAAAGGCCTAGAAAACATGACCTATGTGGGAAGATTGAAAGAACTGGGTTTGTTTAGTCTGGAAAAGATACAACTGAGAAGAGATGTGATAACAGTTTTCAAGTACATAAAAAGTTGTTACAAGGAGGAGGGAGAAGAATTGTTGTTCTTAACCTCTGATGATAGGACAAGAAGCAAAGGGCTTAAATTGTAGCAAGGAAGGTTTAGGCTGGACATTAGGAAAAACTTCCTACCTGTCAGGGTGGTTAAGCACTGGAATAACTTGCCTAGGGAGGTTGTGGAATCTCCATCATTGGAGATTTTTAAGAGCAGGTTGGACAAACACCTGTCAGGAATGGTCTAGATAATACTTAGTCCTGCCATGAGTGCAGGGGGACTGAACTAGATGACCTCTCGAAGTCCCTTCCAGTCCTATGATTCTATGACTCATCGGGGTTTAGCTGGCACACTCTAACAAGTTTCTAGTGAACATGTACAAGGTGAGATGCAAACTCGGCCAAACTTGGGTGGATTTTCACAGGAACAGCATAAAGCACAATCCTGGCACATATGCAACCCCCTGCCAAATTTCAAGCCCCTGCTGCTATTCATGGAGGTGTTTGAGCTTCACGAACAATAAGAATATTTTTAACACTGGCAAAACAATGTAATTTTTCCTTAATCTTATTCTTGGAAATGGCTGAACCATTTTTGCTGAAATTAAGAAAACAAAACAAAAAGAGTCATCCATCTGAGGCAGGGACCCGGCATGGGAAATTTCAGTCCAAATGGTTAAAGTTTTTCAAAATTATAAGCAATTGTAAAGAGGATCTTACATTTCCCTTTATAAGGAAACCTTAGCTTAACACCGCCTACTCTGCTGTGTGCTGCTAACACAGGCCCTTTCATCCAACTCTTTCACCTCTCAAAGTAATTTACAAAGAATAACTGGACTGTGAGATTTGGTTATGCCCCAGGAGTGTAGATTTTATAGGACTCTGCTCCTATTTCCAGGATCAGGAGATATCCGGGAGTTAATACACAATCAGATGAGCAGTGGGCTGAGATGTCCTTGGGAGTTGGGGGGTCAGGGCAAGCAGTGGAGGGAAGCTGCCAGAGGGACCTTGTGAAGGTCAGTGCAGAATCCAAGCCACCCACAGAGCTAAAGGGATGGGTGTTTCCAGAACTCAGGTGGACAAACTGCCTCTCTGACAGTAAGAGAATGAGGACAGGCTAACGGAGCCTCGTTTGCTTTGTGACCCACTGACAGATGCCGACAATTCCCGGATGCAGATTGCCAATTTCATCGATGAAGGGATGACCCTGGAGAACCCAACGCAGGTGAGGTCGTTCCATGCCGTGCTGGAGAACCCCAGCTTCTCTCTAATTGGAGTGTTTTGGAGGAGGGAGAATTCTGATCAGCGAACTCAGATCCATTCCATTGTACTGCTCTACCAGGCACAAAAGAGAGTTAATCTAACCCTCCACCTCTATCTGATACCTGATGATGGCTCACGGGTCAAGGTAATCTATAGTGTGAGCCTTATGGGAACACACACTTACCCTGTTACAGTTTAACTCTCTCAGGGACAACGGGGCTGTTGTGAAGCACAGAACACACACAAGACACTTTGCCCAGAGACTAACTCATTATTGCTCTTTCACTTAATCATACAAAGCACAAGAGAGCACAGACCATATAGAAAATAATAAACATCTTTGCTGCAATGCCCCTCACTAGCTCACCCTTCCCTTGGGAGAACATCTGGGCTCAGGAAAACAGACAGGTCTTGCAGCTGCTCCATTCTGGGTGGCTTCTCTCTCATCAAGGCTTCTTCCTCAGCTCACGTGACCTTCCTCTTTCCTTCCCAAAGGTTCCTGTGGGTCTCCCTAGCTTATATGCCCCCTTCCAACACCTGCTTTTCTTTGTTCTGTTTCTTGGTAACTTTCAGCTGCTTCAAAAACTGCCCCCTCAGACAGAGGGGGAAGTACCTTTTCTCTTGGCATGAAGTTGCTCTTTCACATAACTTTTGTGCAGTCATTATCATTGTCCTTAAGTACCTTCCTATTGTATCTGTTCTAGGAGGATCTGACCCAGCCCTGCAAGCCCATGGTGGGTCCACATACAGGGTGGCATTCATGCTGCCACAGTTTTCCACAGTAACATTTCAGAATAGCTCCATAATATCAACTGGAATTCATAAGTTGTACAGACAGAGCCCACAGCTTATCTCAACTCTCATGGGGTGAACTGGCCATTAACAAGTTCTGGGGCCCACCTCCCCAGGTGAATGGAATTAAGGGAAGAGTCACTAGACAGAGTCATGTGACCCAATCAGGCCTGTTAAGGGGGATACACGCAGTCTTTGGGCAAAGAGGAAGCAGATCATGGAGACTACAGGGAGAGTAGACTTGGGACCATTGCTTCATCCACAGCTCAAGGGCTGGCAGTGTGTAGGAAGAGGCACTAGGAAGAAGCCAGGCAGTCTAGATTATGGGGCAGACATCTGGTTGTTTAGCGTTCTGAGAGCTGGGAAGTCACAGGGGTGGGAGGGTTTGGGTTTGGGTTCCCCCTGTGTTGCCACCCTGTGCAGGGGACCAGCTACCTGTATGAACAAGAGGAAGATGAAGGGACTGAGGAGAGACCAGGAGGGCTAGAAGCTGAGCCCAGATGGGCTGGATGAATATTGGGAGACGACAGACCCTCAGAAGAAGGGCTGTTCCTGGGGTGAGACTGGGGTGGAAGATTTGTGTGTTGATTCAATTCTTTGGTTTAAACCTTGGGACCATCTGGAGGGTTAAGTCATCTCAGTGACATAACGGGTTGGATGCCAGCTGCCAACTGTTGGAGAGAGGGAAACTGGGGGCACACCTGTGGAAACTGAGGCAGGGGCAGGGTTCAATGCTGGGTTCAGAGGGACCTTTCTACAGTAACTGAGAACCAACCATAGTGTGCAATTGGTGTGATCCGCATTCACTTGCCATCATATAATAAGGAATATCTCACAACAGGGCAATCAGCTGTTGAAAGATAACTGGCCAAGGAGAGCATAGTGAAACATTACTGGAGACTGGTTGTCTCCATGTTCTTCATGTAAGTAATTTTACTCTCAGGAGGTTGATATTCCACTGGGGAAATTATCTCCTACTTTTCACACAAAGTATCAGAGAGTGAGTTATGCTCTGTTCCCCTCTGTTCTGGTCACAAGTTCTGTGCTCTGGTAATTCTCAGATAACTAAAATCAAAAACTACAACCACCGTGGCTTGTTCTCTGTGACATCTACAGACTTAAGCATCAAGACAAGCTAGAAATAAACAGGTTCAGTAACTTAGATGAGTAATAGGAAATAATTTCAAACAACAAATCTGAGTAAATCAGTCTGTTTGCAGTCAATTTATAAAAGAGGGCAAATCTGTCATATTAAATTGATTGCTACAAATTACAGTACCTTATTGTCAACATGAAAATCATGAACACTCTCCCCAGATCACAGTCCCGGTCTTAAACCCAGACAGATTTTCTCCTTTCCTTTTTAACAAAGACCCTTCTCTCCAAGGCTGCTGTGTAGGAGGAGAATGGGAATTGAGACCCTGACAGCTCTGGCTGAGGGATTGCTGTAGTATTTTCTTTTTGTATCTCCCAGACACGACTGTCCTTATGATTCACAGGCAGTTGAGATCTATGAAGAGAAGTGCTGGTCATGGTTTGTGTCTAAGTCTCATTTCACCTCTAAACCCTTGCGCTTTGGCTCTTGCTGCATTGTGTCCAGTCCATCGGAGATAACAGTAACACCCAAGGTAAGTAAAATTATGGAAGTGAACATGGAACTCAAGAGCGCTGGGCTGCAGGGATGTGGGCAAAGCACTCTCCTCTCTGACTCAGTGCTGACCCCAATGTTCTAGTGTGGTGCAAGGGGGTCTGTGCTGCAGGGAGCAATGTGGGGGGCTCAGTATGGGGGGGGGTGCTCTCTCCTGCTGACCCCAATGCCCCATCACAGCACTAAGGGTCACTGTGCTGCAGGGACTGCAGTGGTTGGTACAGTGGCTAGAGTAGAGTCCTGGGAGTCAGGATTCACTGGTTCTATTCCCTCCATCTTTCTGTGTGCCTGAGTTTCCCATCTGTAAAATGGGGATAATGATACTGACCTGGCTTAGTAAAGAGCTTTGGGATCCATGGAAGGAAAAGGGAGTGTATTGTATTAGGGTAGGTCTACACTACGGCAGTAAGTCGATCTAAGGTATGCAACTCCAGCTACATGAATAACATAGTTGGAGTCGATGTACCTTAGGCCGCATTACTGCGGGGTCTACACCACGGGGGGTCGACGGGAGACACTCTCCCATCAACTTACCTTACTCTTCTCATCAGGGTAGAGTACGGGGGGGGTCAACTGGAGAGCGATCTGCGATCGATTTGGTAAGTCTTCATTAGACCCGCTAAATTGACCGCCGGTGCATCGATCTTGGAGCATTGATCCTGGCTGTAGTGTAGACGTAGCCCTAATGTGTTAATGTAACCAGTCACAAAGCCCGAGTACTGAACACTGAGGTCAGATACTTAGTGAATAATGCACAGGCTACCAGTTGGTTCCGTATCACAGTGGCTGAATATTTCCAAACATATTCACAGTTACGGGCTGGCTGGAGAATTGTTTTGTGGAATCAAGTCTTCTATGACCAGCTCTAACATGCCTCACCCCCATTCCCAGCCCGGCTTGCTTGGGTTGGAGGTGGTGAGGGGGTCACCCCTAATATCACACTTGGTTTTCCTACAGGAACTGCCATTTTTGGATAAACCTGCAGAAGCTCTTCAACCATTCCCAGAGATCCACGCCAAGGATGTGAAGGAGGAGCTGGAGCTCAGCCTGGTAGAGAAAAAGGATGGGAAGCCAATCTGGGAGGCTGTTATCAGATCAGGTAGGCTCAGCCTGGCAGTGAGGAGATATCTGTGTAGGCAGCCCCCAGCCAGCATCTCTGATGATGGCTGGCACACACCTTCTGTGCACAGGATTTGGCAGTGTGTGAGGGGACTGGCAAATAGATGGGAGAGGCAGAAGGGTACAAAACTCAAGTTTACTGTCCTAAATCTGCAAAAAGAAAAGGAGTCCTTGTGGCACCTTAGAGACTAACCAATTTATTTGAGCATGAGCTCATGCTCAAATAAATTGGTTAGTCTCTAAGGTGCCACAAGGACTCCTTTTCTTTTTGCGAATACAGACTAACACGGCTGTTACTCTGAAACCTGTCCTAAATCTGTAGCCAATGAGAGCTTCACTGCTGTCCTGCTGCTGCAAACCGTGAATACTTGGAATTGTACAGTCACCACAGGGATATAGCACTCACCTTCTGCTGTGGGCAACCCCAGGAATGAAGATGAATCCCCACTAGCTGTAACGTGTCTAGGACTGTTGTTAAATGTATAACCAGTTGTTGGACTACACTTGTGGTTTGTTATGAAAAATATTCAAGAAACCTGTTACCAGATATACCTGTTACTTTGGGGTACGCGCATTTATTAGGGTTACTCTTTTGGGTGGGGGGGTCTGTAATTCTATCAATGTACTGGTTGTGTCACTTGTGTTCTCATAGGGAGCTCTACTTCTCCCTGCTGCAAGTCCCCTCCCAATGGAGCTGTCCTGCTGGACCTAGGTTCCCCAGGGCTGGGTTCCTCCAGCCCCAGAATCAGATGAAAACACACACACACTAATAGATCAAGTCTGAGTGGACCGGGTCAATCAGCACTTCCAAGCTGCCACCCTTATATGCCACAGGTACCGCACCGGAATAGAGTGCACCTGAGCAGAGTGGGTCGAGCAGCACTTCCAGGCTGCCACCATCATATGTCACAGGTTCAGCACGTCCCTATCCCCACTTTCACGTTACAGTTGTTCTGGTCGTAACCCACTTGATGAGCAAACCCCAGAGTAGTCTGGACGCTACAGGGTTCTTTAGCTTCGGTAAGAGGAGCGTTGCTGCAGAGTAAATGGGGAAGCCAAAAACACAAAAGAGTAAAGTTCAGAGAGAGAGGAAGGGAAGCAACCAGCTTAACCATAAAAGTTATTTATTGAATAATAGTGATAACCACGCAAGGAGAGCCTAAACCAACATAACAGTTACATTATTAAAGATTACCAAAGTGAGATATAAAAAACTATACCGGAGAAAACTATCGTTGTTTATGGGTAAACTGATGACTCAAGGGTTTTCTTTAGGCTGGACAATAGGAACAGATCACTCCTGGCTATGGGTGGTCCTTCAAGGGAGCTCACAATGCATTTAGGCAGCTTCAGTATTTTGGATATCAATCAAGGATTCATTACTAGAATTGGTCTGATAACTGCTGAGCTGGGGGTGTGCAGGCGTAGGTTCATTAACATCTGGAGCAGAGATCCCCCAGGATGCAGTGCTTCCCTGCTTTTCTGGTCCCAGAGTTCAGTGCGGTTCTTGCCTTGGAATCTCTGTTCTCCATTCTGTATGCTAATGGAGATCATAGAATCATAGAATATCAGGGTTGGAAGGGACCCCTGAAGGTCATCTAGTCCAACCCCCTGCTCGAAGCAGGACCAATTCCCAGTTAAATCATGCCTCCCTGTCCCATCTTTGGTGCACATGAGGCTAGGGGAGTTGCCTTAATCCTGTCACCCTTGTCAGGAGGGGTTTAGGTGTGTCTCCCACTGCCTTTTCATTGCTTTCTGTAAGTCTTTCTTCTGATCAGTTTTGGTTCAAGCAGAGGCTGGGTGTGTGTGTGGGGTGTCCTTGATGAGCCAGACAGGCTGGATACTGTGCTCTGGTTCCCAAAGAACACAGAGCTGACTGGTATCAAACCGAATAACCCAGCTTAACCAAATATTTATTTTAGTCATATATGGCCTTTTGGGAAGTGATCTCACAGAGTTGACCTTACACAGTGGGTTTGCTTCAAAGATACACCCTCACATCAGCCATAATTCCAATATGGTTGTTTACAAGTGAAAAGCACCACATATGTCACCTAAACCTGAATCATAGAATCATAGATTATGGTTGGAAGAGACCTCAGGCGGTCATCTAGTCCAACCCCAACTAAATCATCCCAGCCAGGGATATGTCACGCTGGGCCTTAAAAACCTCTAAAGATGGAGAACCCACCACCTCCCTACGTAACCCATTCCAGTGCTTCACCACCCTCCTAGTGAAATAGTGTTTCCTAATATCCAACCTAGACCTCCCCCACCGCAACTTGGGACCATTGCTTCTTGTTCTGTTAAGTTGGTGCCAGCTTTGTCTTTATACTTCCTTGTAACTTTCCCATATCTCGGTTTTAATACAGCATTCCAAACCAGTTGTCCATGAAAGCACTTCCTAAGGTTGCACTAGGATACAGAACGAATGTATCTTGTCTTTGATAGGCTCTCTATTCGCTTTTGCCAAATGCTTGTTACAACGTATTGTGGGAGGCACAGCTTAGCATGGGTGAACAGAAGTCTGGGAGAACATAATCCATTTGGTTAACAGAACTGCCCCCATGCTGGGTGTAGCACAGGATAAGTACTCACGACCTGGCTATCAGGGCCCATCATGATACACATGCATCCGATGAAGTGAGCTGTAGCTCACAAAAGCTTATGCTCAAATAAATTTGTTAGTCTGTAAGGTGCCACAAGTCCTCCTTTGCTTTTGCGAATACAGACTAACATGGCTGCTACTCTGAAACTTGAGCAGATATGATTCCTACCAGCAGAGGGCAGGAGAGCACAAAACACATAGCCGGTGCACTGTAATATATAAGACAAAGCCCTGAGTATCGGGACTGTCCCGATAAAATTGAGACATCTGGTCACCCTACAGCAGTGGTGCTAAAACTTTTTCAGTCGCACCCCCACTTATCAGTAACTGAATCTGTCCGTGCTGTCCCTCCATTACTGCACGGCCAGGCTTCCTCAGCACCAGAGCTCAAACTAGGCAGAGCTGGGGATGGAACTGGGGATGAGGAAGGAGCTGGGGCTAGAGGTGGACCTAGTCTGCAGGTGGAGAGGGAGTGAGAGCCGAGCTGGGCCTGGACCCAGGACTGGGGCTGGGGGAGAAGTGAGGTTGGGGGTGGAGCGGGGCTGGATGCCTGGCTGGTACTCCCTCCATGCCTCTTGTGGTGGCTGGCACCCCTTCCCCTCTGCGTGCCCCCCCAAACGTTGCTCCATGCCCCTCTAGGGGGTTGCGCCTCACAGTTTGGGGACCATTGCACTACAGGATGGGGACCGGCAGCATTCATATCTTTAGGCCATCTCACTGTGGAGTGAAGTCTTCCAAGCTCAGACTCAGCAGCTTCGGTGCTTCCTTTTTCCTGAAAACTGGGGACTCTGTATGAGAGGGATCCTCAGGGATAGAGGTCAGCCCAGATTCTGATCTCAGAAACTCCACTCACATGAAGAGGAGTCAGGGTCGGATTCTGATCTCAGTGACTCTGGGGTAAAACTGAGTCCTCAGCGCCTCTCAAGCCAATCAAGTGTAAAATGGCACCACGTGACATATTAGTGAAAAGTAAACACCTGCTGACTCCCTTTTTCCCTTTTTCTTCCAGAGGACCTGACACCTTCTGTTTCATCCAAGAAGATGCGAATAGGTGAGTAGGGATTCACAGAGCTGCAAATACCAGTTTCTAAATCCAGTTCTTCTCTCAAACAGGCTGATTTCTCCTTTCTGAAGCAAAGAAATCAGGTGGAGAAATCCCTATTAAGGTCTTGTCCACATGTTGTTCAGCGTTGCTGCCCCAGCAGTGGCTGCATTCTGGCACTGGGTGAGCAATCCCTCTGTATCCAGACTGCCAAGTGCTGGGATGAAACTCACTAGGGAAGTGTAAAGATTTATGTTAGCAAACATGCCAACACACCCCGATTCATTCTCTTTCTTCCACTCAGACGCACGTTTTGTTGACCAGCACCGAGAAGAGCTGATCCTGCGGGTGACTGCAGTGGACAGCATCCTGGATTCACTGTGTGGCCCCATTCTGGACAGCGAACAATACCAGAGTGTCAGAGCCGAGAGAACCAACCCGGAGAAGATGCGGAAGCTGTATGAGCTGGTCCCGAGCTGGAATACAGACTGCAAAGAAAAGCTCTACCAGGCTCTGAATGACAAACACAGACACCTGGTTGACGAACTTGAAGGGAAATAGATGGAGGCAGCTTTCCCTCTTCTCAGAGGTTATTTGCATTGGGAAGGGTTAATCCACAGGTTTTTGATGCAAATCAGGTAACTCACAATATGCAAACCGCAATAATAGTGTGCACATGGGACACCTGTTCCATGTTTCAATTTGCATCGCGTGTACGCAGCAGAGGCTTGCTATGTACTAAGTGCGCAGGATTCTCAGAGGGAATCCCTCCCGCCTTTGCCTTGGCGCTGAGCACTCCGCATTCTGTGATTGTTCTTGCTGTGAATTGTGGGATACATAGCTGAAGCTGGCCGGGTTCAATTAAAAAAAAAAGTCCCATAGCTCTGTGCCCTGTGCTGGCAACCTGGAATTCACAGATGCCGCTTGGGCTATGGTTCAGCTGAATGAATTTGGCTTTGGACTTTGCCTGCGGCACTACTGCGCACATGATCATAGAAGACAGATTCCAGGAGCATTTCTGGGCGCAGAACACCAGCACAGACCAGTGGGAAAGGATTGTTCTGAAGACCTAGAGCGACCACCAGTGGTGAGAGAACTTCTGGATGGGGAAGTTTCAGAGTAGCAGCCGTGTTAGTCTGTATTCACAAAAAGAAAAGGAGGACTTGTGGCACCTTAGAGGCTGACCAATTTATTTGAGCGTGAGCTTTCGGGAGCTACAGCTCACTTCTTCGGATATGGATGGAGAAGACAACTCTTTTTTGAGGTATGCGCTGAACTAACCCTGGAGCTGCAATGGCACCATCATGTGGACAAGCAGGTTGCCATTGCCATCTGGAGTCTGGCCACCCCCAAATAATACCAGTACATAGTAAACCAATTTGACCTAGGAAGGTCCATTGTTGGGGCCGTTGTCATGCAGGTGTGTGATGCCAAGGAAAACGTGCTGTGGCACCAGGTCCTAAAGCTTGGTCATATTCAGGAGATTTTTGATGGCTTTGCAAACATGGGTTCCCAAACTCTATTGGGGCAATTGATGGATCCTTTATGCATAATATTTGCCTCCCCTCCTTCCCCTCCACCCAAGTGCAGAATTTATAAACAGAGGGGATTTCTCTATGGTGCTCCAATGCCTGGTTGACCACCTGGTATCCAGACACAAATGCAGGTGGCTGGATCCATGGCGATAGGTCCTTTTTGACCTCAGGCCTGTTTATCTTATTGGAGAAAGGACTGCTTGCCCCTAGGAATACGATGGACATTGCTCCAGTTATCCTGGGAAACCCAGTTCATCCTCTGCTTCCCAGTTAATGAAGCCATTCACAGGCCACTTGGACAGAAGGAAGGAGCTGTTTAACTCTCACCTCAGTAGCTGCAGAATGGAAGTGGAGTGTGCATCTGACATTTGAAAGAGAGGGGGCGCTGTTTGTAGAGTAGGCTGGAAGCAGTAGAAAAAAGCATTCCAATGATTATAGCAGCATGTTGTATTTTGCACAATATTTGTGCGGGGAAGGGTGAAGGCCGTAGCGATGGGTGGGAGGCTGAGGTGCAGAGACTTGTGCAGAGGTCTGAGCAGCCAGCAAGGCTTCCCACAGAAAATGGAAACAGCCGGGGCAATATTGTCAGGGATGCCTATTTGCTCTTATCTTGAGTTCAGTCCTGATAATGTGCAGCTGTGCATCCAGCTGTCAACCTGTGGAGAGGAGGTTGGGGGAATGAACCGTGCAGTGAGCCGTGCAGTTTTGTTTATTGGTGGTGGCAGAAGGACATTGGGGCAATCCTTGTTTTACCTTATGTCTTGATTGGGATTTGGTTCATAGTTGACCAAGATGACCATGGAAGGTCAAACCCAGGAACCTTCTGCGTGGGATCCAGCACAAGGTGCTTATTTTTTAAGTCTTGTTTAGCCCAATCTGCTTTCCAAGACTCCTTCTGATGGTAGCCTGATTGCATGAGCCTAAAAAAATATTCCCAGAAAGGCTTGTGGGACTTAAAACGTTGCGGGTCGGGGTGCGAGGGGGTTGTTGTCAAGGTCTTAATGGATAGGAAGACATCCATCAGTTATCTCCCATGAGTGACCGATATTGCAACCACGTACCATATCTTTGGGGACCATCTTGTATTAAATGAATGAAAGTTCTAACTACCATCCTGGGCTAGGGCTAGTGTCTGCTCCCTGGGGAGTGTTACTGTAACTCCACTAGGAACTGCTGACAGGGGTGAGGGGCAGTGTTCCCTCTAATTTTTTACGTCCATGTGTGGAATGAATTTTGTTATGTGCACCACTATGAAGGTGATATGTGACACATCACCTTCATATTGGTGCACATAACAAAATTCATGTGGTGGGACCAAGGGGTTCGGAGTGTGGGAGGGGGCTCAAGGCTGGGACAGAGGGTTGGGGTGGGGGAAGTTGAGGGCTCTGGCTGCGGGTGCGGGCTCTGGGATGGGGCAGAAGTTTGGGGTGCAGGCTCTGATGTGGGGATGGGGATGAGAAGTTTGGGGGTACAGGCTGCCCCGGGGCTGCGGTGGGGCAAAAGAACTGCCCCCAGCCCTCTCTCACTGCAGCAGCTTGGGACAGGGGGAGGGGCTCCTCTTCCTGGCTGCAGCAGCTCTGGTGGTCCTGGGCCAGGCTGAGGGAGGGGCGCCTCTCCCCTGGCCGAGGCAGGTCTCTGCTAAGGGAGAGGTTCCCCTCCCCGCCCCAGCCATGCAGCTTAGAAGGAATTTAGGTGAGGGGTGATGCCTGCAAACCTTGGGATTGTAAACGGCTCCACAGAAGTACCAGCCCCTGGATGGTTTGCTCAGACTTGTTCAAACAGGTACCAGCAATTAAAGAGACAAAGAAAAGGCTTTTGGTGTGAAAAGGCCAGCTTGAATTGAACTCTGGTCTACATGAGAAAATTAGGTCAGTTTAACTACCTCACTCAGGGATGTGAAAAATCCACATACCTCTGAGTGAGGTCGTTAAGCCGACCTGGATCCTGATATAGCTTATGTCGTCAAAACTTATGTCACCCATGGGTGTGAATAACCCCCCCTACGAGTGACATAAATTACACTGGCATAAATGCTCATGTGCACAGTGCTATCTCAGTGGGAGAGCTTCTCCCACCAACATAGACTCTGCTCTTCACAGAGATGGTTTTACTATGAAGAGAGGTTGAAGGATGGGGCTGGAGCAGACAAACCCCAAGATCTGAGGAGAAACAGTTATGGAGGTCCCTAATGAGAGCTGTTTCAGTGGAGTGGAAACATTGGGAGCCAGATTACAATGGTCCAAGATGGAGCTGGAAAAAAGGAATTCAATCCATTAGTGGTAGACAGTCCATTTGTTGAGTTTAGAGATGGAGGAGAGGAGAGAGATGGGACAGTAGATGGAGAGGCATGCAGGGTTGAGGGCTGGTGTTTGATGATAGGAGAGACTGTGACAAGCTTGTATTGTGAGAGGAAGGAGCCAAAGGCCAGTGAGAGGTTGAGAAAAAGGGTGATGGAGGGGATTAGTACAGGGATAGTTGAGGTAAGAAGGTGGGAAGGGACAGGAATCATTGAAACAGGTGGTGGAGAGTAGTCATGGAGAGAAGGTGGGAGACTTCAAGGTCAATGACAGGGGAAAGAGGTGGTGGTTGGGAAGGGAGAGGGAAGAAGAGGAGGTATATTCTGGCAGATTTTGTTTCTCTGCGGAGAAGCTGGTAAGATCCTATGCAGAGAGGGAAGAGAGGTCACTGGGATGGTTTAAAAGGGGAGTTAAATGTTGCAATAAATGATGGAGATTGTTGGTAGGGAAGTCAATGAGGAAGGAGAACAAGCAGATGGCAGATCTAAAGGAGAAGAGACCAACCCTGTAGTGGAGGAAGTGGGCATGCTGATGGGACTCTCTTGATGTGTCCACCCGCCTGAGAACAGGAGCTGGGAGCAAGCCAGGGCTGTGGGCGGGTGGGATGGACTTTATGATAGGGAAAGTGGGGCATGGGAGTCAAAGATGGAGCAGATTGTGGAGTGGGAGGCGTGACCAACAAACTATAAAAGTGAGGAATGAGGGGCTGAGGGCAGCAGAAGTTATGGCCTACGGTGGACTGAATCCCAGTGTATCATTCCCGATTTTATTTGTTGATTAAAATTATTTGTGAAGTTCTCTCTCTCTCAGCAGCTCACAGAGAGTTCCTTCTGAGCTTTCAATAGTTGGACTCTGAAATGAATGCCAGCATGGAAAGATACTGAAGCCACATGGCCTTGTTTCTATTCTCTGATTGGATGGCTTATGAAACTAGCCAACATATAGCATGACTTTCAAACATTGCAATCAAACCTACAAATTCAGAGTCATTTAAACATTCACTTGTCATGAATATTCCTGTTAGTAAATCTCTGTGCTCAGTAGTTGATGGAAAGCTAACAGGACAGGGCCACAAACATGGTTGGATCGATAATACATTTCAAATACAAACGGAGGTGTGGATTATTTTCCCCATTCCCCATCCTCTTTACTCTAATAAGACCAAAACATCCATCCACTGATTCTCGCTCCCTGGAAGTGTTGCTGAAGCAAAGCCTGGCTCAAGCAGGACATCTCTTACAGTTATTAATATGGATTGAAGGAAAAGCCTCAGTCTCCCATTCCCAGACCATGGGTGTCTGTCTCTACTAGGGCTGGTCCAATTATTCATAGCCAAAATCTGAGTGATCAAGGGAGAAATGCCTTATACACTCTTGAGAACAGAAAGGTGGATGAACTGCACCCCTACTGAAAATGCATCAAACATAGTGGCATCAGCGTGTCATATTATTGTTTGATGCATAGTCAGTAGGGGGTTTTCCCCATTTCTTATTTTTATTTCCTCACCTTACTAATGTTGGAATCTTATTCTCCTATAGGTTAGTATATTAACGATCTCAACTTATCATCATATACGTCAATTCTTTGCCATGGCCTTTTTGTGGTTAGGTATCTGCAGATGTTACGTCAATTCATAACAATTATGTATGTCAATTCATTGCGATAACACTTTTGTGGTTAGACTCATGTTCCTGTGGTCAGAAATTCCCCTTAAGCCCTCTATTTTCAGTTCCCCAATACTTGGGGTTTCCGTTGGGCTGTTTATCTGTTCAAAGTTCATAGGCCTCAAGCCTTATGCTAAGTTGCTGAAGCTCATGTCTCACAGGATACGGGTCTGTAGGCTCCTTGCATTACTGATTAATATAATAAAGGCAAGCTAGCCCTATGGGCTACAGACCAGAACCAGCCCAGGGGCAGAGCTGGTCCCTCATTGGGACAGGAGCCACCCTCGGTCCCTGCTGCCCCAGTTCCCCGTCTGACCCCAGTGATGTGCTGACTGGGCTGTGGCAATGCAGCCAGGACCTCTGGAGTCAAAGAGAAGAAGTAAACAATCCAGATTAGGGAGCCGGAGAGTTGATTAGAGATTCAGCTGAGTAGGAGCCAGAGTCACCTCCTCAGGAAGCTCAGAAGTCGTTATCTCCCATGAGTGACCGATATTGCAACCGCCTGCTGTATCTTTGGGGACCATCTTGTATTAAATGAATGAATGTTCTAACTACCATCCTGGGCTAGGGCTTGTGTCTGCTCCTTGGGGAGGGTTACTGCAACTCCACCAGGAACGACTGATGGGGGTGAGGGGTGATCTCTGCAATCCCTGGGATTGTAAACAGCCTCACGGAAGTACCAGCCCCGGGGTGGTTTGCTCAGACTTGTTCAAACAGGTACCAGAGACCAAAGAGACAAAGGAAGGGCTTTTGGTGTAAAAAGTCCGGCTTGAATTGAACCCTGGTCTACATGAGAAAATAGGTCAGTTAACAACCTCACTCAGGGATGTGAAAAATCCACATACCTCTGAGTGATGTCGTTAAGCCGACCTAAACCCTGGTGTAGGCCATGTCTACACTACATCTTATGTCGGCAAAACTTACGTCGTTCAGGGGTGGGAATAAACCACCCGCCCTGAGCGACGTAAGTTACACCGGCATAAGTGCTCGAGTGCACAGCGCTATGTCGGCGGGGGAGCTTCTCCCACTGACATAGCTTCTGCCGCTCGCACAGGTAGTTTTATTATGCCGGTGGGAGAGCTCTCCGCCTTCAGCACAGAGTGTCTTCCCAGACGTGCTTCAGCGACACAGCTGCATCGGTACAGCTGTGCTGCTGGCATGCTATACATGTAGACACACCCCTAGACAGTGCGAGGCGGTTGGAAGAATTCTTCTGTCGACCAAGCTCCCGCCTCTCAGCGAGGTGGGCTACCTATGTTGGCGGGAGGGATTCTCCCATCAGTGTAGGTAGTGGCTACGCTGACGGGGTGCAGCCGTGTTGCAGCCACGCCGCCGTACCGTTTCAAGTGTAGACAAGCCCTGAGAGAGGGGCTTTCTGTTTGATTCAACAAAGGTACGTAATCTTTTACCCAAGGGGGACCTAAGCCTGTGGAAAGGATGGCAGGACTGAGGCCTGCCACTGTCCTCAGGGCTGATGGGCGATGTCTGGTACTTTTAATATGTGTTTAGCTTTTGGTGTCGTTCTATATGGTTTCTTTGTGTCTTTAAATAAATGTCCTGTGGTTTGAGCGAGCCGGTTGGTCACTGGCAAAACAGTGTCCTTGGGGAAACAAGCAACACATGCAGGCTGGACTTTGCCCAAAGAGAGGTGATGTCTAGAAACCTGAGAGGGCTCTTCTGGACCAGACCATGAAGGGAGGAGTCAAAGGTACAGTTACTCCAAAACTGTGACACCATGTTCTCCACTACAGTCTATGGCCAGGCTGGCTGCGTGTCTGAGGCTACGGAAGAGAAGCTGTGCTGACCGGCAGTGCGAGGGCTAACGCTGCAGGGCCCAGGACAGCTAGGTGTAACACTGACCCTCCCAGGAAGCTGCCGGCCTTACACAGACACCTGGTTGCCTCTTTGCTTCATAGAATCATAGAATATCAGGGTTGGAAGGGACCTCAGGAGGTCATCTAGTCCAACCACCTGCTCAAAGCAGGACCAATCCCCAATTTTTGCCCCAGATCCCTAAATGGCCCCCTCAAGGATTTAACTCACAACGCTGGGTTTAGCAGGCCAATGCTCAAACCACTGAGCTATCCCTCCGGCTCTTGCCTGCACTGCAACAGGCCAAGAGGCAGCCAAAGTTGGGTCAGTGGTATGGACAGATGGATAATCACCAGCAGGAGGGTGGGATCAGTGGTTTAGCGTTGGGGGGTGGATCAGAAATCAGAGGGGGAAAGGAGTCCAGGAGAGCTGGCTGTATTTTAAAGAATCCTTATTGAGGTTGCAGGAACAAACCATCCCGCTGTGTCGAAAGAATAGTAAATATGGCAGGCGACCAGCTTGGCTTAACAGTGAACTCCTTGCTGGTCTTAAATACAAAAAAGCAGCTTACAAGAAGTGGAAAATTGGACAAACGACCAGGGAGGAGTATAAAAATATTGCTCAGGCATGCAGGAATGAAATCAGGAAGGCCAAATGACACTTGTAGTTGCCGCTAGCAAGGGATGTTAAGAGTAACAAGAAGGATTTCCACAGGTATGTGAGCAACAAGAAGAAGGTCTTAGGAAAGTGCGGGCCCCTTACTGAATGGGGGAGGCAACCTAGTGACAGAGGATGTGGAAAAAGCTAACATACTCAATGCTTTTTTCAGCTCTGTCTTCACGAACAGGCCAGTCAGCCTCACCTCAGTCCCTGGAAAAATCATGGAGCACGTCCCCAAGGAATCAATTTTGAAACACTTAGAGGAGAGGAAAGTGATTAGGAACAATCAGCATGGATTCACCAAGGGCAAGTCATGTCTGACTAACCTAATTGCCTTCTATGATGAGAGGAAAAGCAGTGGACGTGTTATTCCTTGACTTTAGCAAAGCTTTTGATACAGTCTCCCACAGTATTCTTGCCAGCAAGTTCAAGAAGGATGGGCTGGATGAATGGGATATAAGGTGGACAGAAAGCTGGCTAAATAGTCGGGCTCAATGGGTAGTGATCAATGGCTCCATGTCTAGTTGGCAGCCGGTATCAAGTGGAGTGCCCCAAGGGTTGATCCTGGGGCCAGTTTTGTTCAATATCTTCATTAATGATCTGGAGGATGGTGTGGATTGCACCCTCAGCAAGTTGGCAGATGACACTAAACTGGGAGGAGAGGTAAATATTCTGGAGGGTAGGGGTAGGATACAGAGGGACCTAGACAAATTAGAGGATTGGGCCAAAAGAAATCTGATGAGGTTCAACAAGGACAAGTGCAGAGTCCTGCACTTAGGACGGAAGAATCCCATGCACTGCTACAGACTAGGGACTGAGTGGCTAGGCAGCAGTTCTGCAGAAAAGGATCTCGGGGTTACAGTGGACAAAAAGCTGGATATGAGTCAACAGTCTGCCCTTGTTGCCAAGAAGGCTAACGACATTTTGGGCTGTATAAGTAGGAGCACTGCCAGCAGATTGAGGGACGTGATCGTTCCCCTCTATTCGGCATTGGTGAGGCCTCATCTGGAGTACTGTGTCCAGTTTTGGGCCCCACACTACAAGAAGGATGTGGAGAAATTGGAAAGAGTCCAGTGAAGGGCAACAAAAATGATTAGGGGACTGGAACACATGAGTTATGAGGAGAGGCTGAGGGAACTGGGGATGTTTAGTCTGCAGAAGAGAAGAATGAGGGGGGGATTTGATAGCTGCTTTCAACTACCTGAAAGGGGGTTCCAAAGAGGATGGATCTAGACTGTTCTCAGTGGTAGCAGATGACAGAACAAGGAGTAATGGTCTCAAGTTGCAGTGGGGGAGGTTTAGGTTGGATATTAGGAAAAACTTTTTCACTACAAGAACAGCAGGACACTTGAACTGAAAGGCAGCAAATTTAAAAATGGATCAAAGCTAATTGGGCTTTGTGTAAAATAATATTAATTTTAAGTCCCGACCGCAAGGTACACATGAGGCCCAGAACCTAGCAGCATTCGAGAGGGATTAGACATTTATGTGGATAATGAGCACCGGTGTTGGCCCCTGACAGAGACCGGATACTGAGCTCCACGGGCCTCTGGGTCTGCTCTGCTAAGAAGACAATGCAGTGGGCTCCCTGTATAGAAACAAGGCTGAGCTCCTCTGTGATGGGTCCCTGAGGTGCAACCTGGACTGTGGGACAACTGAGCCCTCTGTCCCACCACTCTGGAGTGTCCCTCTCACTCTGTGATGCTGTGTCAAACCTCTAACAGGCATCCACAGGCAGGGACACACCCAGCTGAGTTACATGAATGATCTCCTAGCTTCTCATGAACCATCAATAGGGAGGCTCCAACCAATTCCCCCCAGCTCCCTAGTCATGCACCCCAGAACTGTACTGTCTTGCACTGGTCAGAAGCCTGCTCGGTGCAAGTTCATTACTCACTCTGTGTGTCCCTCAATGTGGAGAGGACACACACTAGCCTTTGTAAACTTAGATGAGATTTCCCAAGCACTTCAACCAAAACACACTGCTTTAGGTAAAATATAAAAAAAGGTTTATTGACTACAAAAGATTTTAAGTGATTATAAGTAGCAAGTGTAGAGATCAAAGTTGGTTACTTAAGAAATAAAAATAAATTCGCACTCTGAGTTCTACAAGCTAAATAGGATTTGAATCTAGCAGTGTCTCACCCTGACGGATGGTACAAACAGGTCACAGATCCCCAATACACAGGCTGGGACTCTTTTCTGGCCTGAGACCACCCTTCCCCAGTTCAACGTCTTTGTCCTCCAGATGTTCCTCCAGGTATTGAGTTGGGAGGAAGGGAGGAAAGGCCAAGTGATCTTGTCACTTCCCCTCTTTTATCGTTTCTTCCAGCTTGCTGGAAAGATCTTTTGCTATGACATTGGGAACAGACAGTCTTCATTCATCAAGCAGTCTCCATTGTATGCATGAGAAGTCTCCTTTGAGAAGTCTCCATTGTTTACAGTTTCTGGGGTAGTGGATTCTTTCCTTGATGGGTGTTGATGAATCGTTATCCACTGACTGGCTTCTCCATTGTTGTACCTGAAAGGCTGGTTGGGGTGTTCCCAACCTCACAATATATTTCAGTGACAGGCACATGGCAAAACTTCACATACCATGAGAACATATACAATCCAACAGGATATTAATGTTCAAGAGATCAAGACTTTTAAAATATCTCGCAAGGCATGCATTGTACAAAACTTATCATAATTATATAACAGTGGTGAATATGGGTATTTTTGGGTAACACCTTGAGGTACAGGGAGGCACGGCCAGGCCCAGGCTGATTCCTCACCAGTCCTTGTAACACTTCTTAATCTCCTTGCCAGGTCTTTCCGATTGATGGCTTCCAGCACTATTGTGGTCACCTCCATCACATAATCCATTGTGTAGTGTCCAATCAAGAGGTCAGTGACCTCTATAGACTTTGCATTCTCCAGTTTCCCTTTAGGTATGTGGTCATATCCCTCCTTCAGATCAATGTCGGTCAGTTTGCTCTTGAAGTTCTTCAACTCACTCTCTCCCAAGTCATCCAAGGTGTTTACCAGGAGATCTCTTGTTGTTTTCCCTGTGCTTGTGCCTATAACAAGAGAGACAAACCATACAGTCCAGCCATGCCCCCACCCAAGCCTGGGTACCCTCCCTTCCCCACCCCCACCCTTATGTAGAACAAACTTCTGTGCCTCTGCGCTCCCCTCACGTCTGTTTTGGATTAGAATCCACCCATGGTCGGGGAGGTTCTGCTGTCTAGGGCTGGGGAGTCTGGGGAGTTTGGGATTTTGTTTCAACGTCTGAGCAGGTTGGGGGCTGAGTGGGGAAAGGGGGTAGTTCTAGGGATTAGTCCCAGGGAGGACACAGACTCTTAGGTTCCCTTTCTAGCTCTGCCACTGTCTCAGTAATGCGTCTTTTCCTTCTACTTTCTGTGCTGCAAACAGGACAACTCCCCACACCCTGAAGGATTGACTAACCGGTGGGAGGATCAGACACTGATGCAGGATGTTCCACATCCCCTGGAAGAGGAAAAAGAATAAGTTAATCTAACCTCTAGCTGAATAATTGTCTGCTTATGCTGTCCTCTCACACCACAGCGGGCACTCATAGCCAATCAGATCTGAACCAGACACATGACGTTCTAATTAATCATCTCCAGAGATGCATCTCTATGGGTTTCCCAGAGACTAGAGGTTTTCCTCACCCATTTATGGAAAAAGAAAAGGAGTACTTGTGGCACCTTAGAGACTAACCAATTTATTTGAGCATGAGCTTTCGTGAGCTACAGCTCATTTCATCGGATGCATACCGTGGAAACTGCAGAAGACATTATATACACAGAGACCATGAAACAATACCTCCTCCCCCCCCACTCTCCTGCTGGTAATAGCGTATCTAAAAGTGATCACTTTCCTTACAATGTGTATGATAATCAAGTTGGGCCATTTCCAGCACAAATCCAGGTTTTCTCACCCTCCGCCCCCCACCACACAAACTCACTCTCCTGCTGGTAATAGCTTATCCAAAGTGACCACTCTCCCTACAATGTGCATGATAATCAAGTTGGGCCATTTCCAGCACAAATCCAGGTTTTCTCACCCCCCACCCCCATACACACACAAACTCACTCTCCTGCTGGTAACAGCTTATCTAAAGTGATCACTCTCCTTACAATGTGTATGATAATCAAGGTGGGCCATTTCCAGCATAAATCCAAGTTTAACCAGAACGTCTGGAGGGGTAGGGGGTAGGAAAAAACAGTTTCCACAGTATGCATCCGATGAAGTGAGCTGTAGCTCACGAAAGCTCATGCTCAAATAAATTGGTCAGCCTCTAAGGTGCCACAAGTCCTCCTTTTCTTTTTGCGAATACAGACTAACACGGCTGTTACTCTGAAACCATTTATGGAAAAAATCCCCAAAATCCCCATGTGATTGGCTACTCTTCCCCAAGTCCCCACCTCCTGGGGAAAGCAGCTAATCCAAGTAGCTACACATGTTGAGGGACAGCCCAGCCCCGCAATCAGTGTCTCCTTCCTGGGTGGACAAAGGGCTGAGATTGCTATTAAAATGCTTCAGCTCTTTGCAGAGACAGCTGGGGAATAGCTCTGCAGCTGCCCCTCCTCTTTGTGGCTTCTCCCGTTTCCCCATCTCTTTGACCATTCCTCTCTCACCGATATCTCCACTGCCTTGTGCTACCTCAACTCCCTGAATCCCCCCTGCCCTAGGAGAGGACTCTGTCTCAAAAGCCCAGTGAGGATAAGCTGTCAAGGAGGAAAGGAGAATTGACAATTTCAGGAATAGCAGGGAGGTTGAAGGATGAGGCTGGAGCAGAGAGACCCCAAGATCTGAGGAGAAAGGGGCTATGAAAGATCCTAATGAGAGCTATTTCAGTGGAGTGGAAACATTGGGAGCCAGAGAATAACAGTCCAAGATGGAGCTTGAAAAGAGGAATTCGATCCATTAGTTGTTGACAGTCCATTTGGTGAGTTTAAAGATGGAGGAGAGGAGAGAGATGGGGCAGTAGTTGGAGAGGCAGGTAGGGTCGAGGGCTGGTGTTTGATGATAGGAGAGACCGTGAAAAGCTTGTATTGTGAGGGGAAGGAGCCAGAGGCCAGTGAGAGGTTGAGAAAAGGGGAAATGGAGGGGGTTTAGTATAGGGACAGTTGAGGTAAGAAGGTGGGAAGGGACAGGGTCATTGGAGCAAGTGAAGGAGAGTTAGTCATGGAGAGAAGGTGGGAGACTTCAAGGCCAATGACAGGGGAAGGAGGTGGTGGTTGGGCAGGGAGAGGGAAGAAGAAGAGGTATATTTTGGCCAAGTTTGTTTCTCTGTGGAGACGCTGGTGAGATCCTGTGCAGAGAGGGAAGAGAGGTCACTGGGTGAGTTTAATGAGGGAGTTAAATGTTGCAAATAAATGATGGAGATTGTTGGTAGGGGATGAGGAAGGAAGGTGTCGTTCTTTGAACTAGGAGATGGCAGATCTAAAGGAGGAGAGACCAACCCTTTAGTGGAGGAAGTTGGCATGCTCATGGCACTCTCTCGAGGTGTCCACCCACATGAGACCAGGGCTATGGGTTGGTGGGATGAAATTTACAATGGGGAAAGTGGGGCATGGGAGTCAAAGGTGGAGCAGATTGTGGAGCTGGAGGAGTGACCAACAAAGTGAGGAAAGAGGGGCTGGGGGCATGAAAAGTTATGGACAATGATGGACTGGAGCCTACTGTATCGTTCCTGAGTTTATTTATTGATTAAAATTATTTGTGAAGTTCTCTCTCTCTCAGCAGCTCACAGAGAGTTCCTCCTGAGTGTTCAATATTTGGACTCTGAAATGAATGCCAGTATGGAAAGATACTGAAGCCACATGGCCTTGTTTCTATGCTCTGATTGGATGGCTTATGAAACTAGCCAACATATAGCATGACTTTCAAACATTGCAATCAAACCTACAATTCAGAGTCATCTAAACATTCATTTGTCATGAATATTCCTGTTAGTAAAGCTCTGTGCTCAGTAGTCGATGGAAAGCTAACAGGACAGGGCCACAAACATGGCTGGATCGATAACACATTTCAAATACAAATGGAAGTGTGGATTATTTTCCCCATTGTTCTCTTTGCTCTAATAAGACCAAAACATCCATCCACTGATTCTCGCTCCCTGGAAGTGTTGCTGAAGCAAAGCCTGGCTCAAGCAGGACATCTCTTACAGTTATTAATATGGATTGAAGGAAAAGCCTCAGTCTCCCATTCCCACACCACATGTGTCTGTTGCTACTGGGGCTGGTCCAATTGTTCATAGCCAAAATCTGAGTGACCAAGCAAGAAATGCCTTATACACTCTTGAGAACAGAGAGGTGGCTAAACTGCCCCCCTCTAGAATATCAAGACATTGAAATTTGTACTTTTTTTTTTTACACTCACTCCAGATTAGTGCAAATGTTAAGGCAGGATTAGGGTTGTCCAGTGCTGTCTGTTGCCCATCCAGAAACCGGCTAAACTTTAACCTCTGAAAACCAGGAAATACATGTATAGAGAGCCTCCCACACCACAGGGGGTATGGTCAACTGCGTTACATTATTGTCCACAGCAAACCTGTGACTGCTGGTTGAGTGCACACATCACAGGACACGGCTATTAACCAGGAGCACTGAGGAGCATTGAACCATGGAACAAAGCAGCATCCCATTGAGCTTACCTGCTCTCAGAAAGGCAGTCCAGAGAGGTTCACTTTCTCTTTCACCTGTGAAGTATTTTTGCTTTGTTAATCTGATCTGCATTCCCTCTTCCATGTCCCTGGTGTAGGTCTGCCGGTTCTCAGGCCCTATGTAGGTAAAGTTCAGATCCTAATACAAAGGCGAGATGATGCGTTAGAGGTAAAATTGCTGAAGACCGAGGAGGACGAAGCAGTGAGATTTATAAATAGCCCAAGTGTGTGAGGCGAGGGAGAGGGAGGAATCCAAAATAACTGCAGCTTGTGGGCCGGAATGATGGGGGATGGGAGGAGTCCAACACTCCTGCCATGGACCTTTGGGGGTGATCCAGGGTGCAGTGTGTGAGAAAGAGAGCCCAGCCACACAGCTGGTGTCACTCAGCAGGATCCAGGTTTCTAGGGGTGCTGGGAGATGAAGGGAGTGGGCGATGAAGAGGCTGTGATATTTTTAGAGAAGGAGCAGATGTTCCAGAGAGAGCAGGGGAAAGGGAAAGACACGGAGGAAGGGTGGGTTCAGGGACCAGGCTGGAGCATCTGGATCATGAGGGACAGGTGGGTGGGGGCAAGGGGATGAAGTGAAGAGCGAGCATTGGGGAAGCTGTCACGAGGTTCAAGGGGAAGAAGGCAAAAGTGCAGACAGAAGTGGGATGTGACAGGTGGGGGAATGGGGAGAACAGGCAGAAGGCCTGGTGGAAAGAGTGACGGGCAGGATGGAGGGAGAAACAGAGATGCTGGGATGGGGGCTCAAACTCATCAGCAGAGCAGCAGCTTTATTGATCAAGCTGTAATGAATTAATCATACCAGGCTTACATGTACTGCCTATGGTGCTTCTCCCCCTAGGAGGAGCCAAAACTGCTTTGCAAATTAAACAGACACTCGGGGGAGGTGGCTATTACCTGACCCATCTTGTCTCTCTACTATCCTGGGACTGACACAGCTGCAACTATTGCATAATGCCAGTTAAAGGCAGGGATCACTTCACCCACCACAGAAATGCAGCCACCTCTGGGTCGGCGTACAGCAGCTGCCTAACAGATTCACAGCAATGCTCTCGCAGCATTTTTTTATTTGTTTTTGGCAACTTTCCCTCTAACATTCAGGATCTCACCCCCAAATCACCCCCAGACTGGCTTCCTGCCAGGTGCTCAACTTGTGGCTACCTTTGAAGGCCATTTGCAACTGGCAGCTAGTGCAGGCAGCTCATAGACTTAAACTTAATGGGGCTTCTCTCAAGGACCACACTACATCCATGGATTTATCATGGCATCCGATACACTGGGCACACCAGGACGAGTTCCAAAGTGCAGGGACCTATGGGTCTGGGGAGGCTTGTCCAAAGAAATTGACTGGCACATCTCGTATTCTTCAACTGTCTGTGAAAGGTCTAGCACAGTCATTTTTGGGAGATCCAGTGAAACACACACACACACACACACACACACACACAAACACACACGTTATTTCTTTCCTCCTTGCTTCTATTCAGCGGGTTTAGGGAATGCTGCGAATTCCAGTTAGAACAGGGTGAATTTCGACTGAACCATTTTTCGGTGAAAAATGCCGATGCAGCAACACTGAAATGTTTCGTGAATTCATGTACATTTTTTTGTTACACAAAGAGGCTCAGTTATCACACACCAGCTGCCTGCCCGGCATGGAGATAGCCCTTATGTCTTGCCCTGCTGGGGTTGCTGACTCTGACTCCCTGTATTGCATATTGCTATCGCCTCTTATTTACCTTTTCTACTGAACGGTTCTTGGGGATCCGGTAGAGGTGGAGGGGTCTGACTGTGGCCCTGAATGCCCAATACAGCATCACCAGTGAGTACATTGGAATAAACATAAATGTAGAAGAGATCAAAATAAGTCCAGTCGGGGAGAAGCTGGGATTCTCCAGCACAGCTTGGAATGGCCTCACCCGCATTGGCTTCTCCGGGGTCATGCCCCCACCAACAACGTGGACAGTTTGCATCTGGGAGGCATCATTCTTTTCCTCTGAAAATGGAGAAAAACGTTACGTTACAGTTGAGGTTGCCAAGTGCATTTCAAAGGAGGGTGCTACCATTGAACACAGCAGTAACAAACACTGAAAATGATGGAAGCCCCAAGCTAAGGTGATTGAAGAATCTGAAACCAACCTGAACATCCCTTGCACTGGCAAAGAGCGCGGGACAGAAACATTCTCGGTGACCAGCCCACACTCATCCTTAACTCTGCTCCCATAGTGCTATCAACCCAGTGTTTCCTGGAGTGTGGAGCGTGTCCTGCTGAGGATGGCAGGATAAAGAACTAGTACAATGGAGGTGAAGGTGCAGACTGACCTCCAAATTGTTTTTCAGAGTCACAGCTTCCATTTTTTCAAAGCTAGTCTCTAGCTGTTATGGTTATAAAGGAAATGTTCACGATGTACATGACAGAATACAGCCCTGTATTCACACCCTACACACTACTGTAATAATCTTGGTACAAAGTATGCCTTATACAAACATATAATTTGCTGGTCAGTATTGTCCTGGTACAGTACATGTGGCAATGATGGGGGCCTCGGGGAAGGGGCGGAGCAGGGAGGGGAAGAGGCAAGGCCACCACAGCCCATGAGTCCAGCGGCGGGTCCACGGTGAAAGTGAGGGTGGGGGAGAGTGAGTGACGGAGGGAGGGAGGATGGAGTGAGTGGGGGTGGGGCCTCAGGGAAGGGGCGAGGATGTTTGGTTTTGTGCAATTAGAAAGTTGGCAACCCTAGTGTCTGGTCCCAGGACTGACTTGAGCCTTCATCCCTGGCTGAGCCTGCCCTGTGTTCCCTGGGCATGGGGGCTGCTGCACCTGCTGGGAGACAACAGGGAGCTTACTCAGAAAGGGACCGGAGCAGTCTCTGCCCCTTCTGGGATCCCTCCTGTCAGGGTTCCCTCCCCACTCTGAACTCTGGGGTAGAGATGTGGGGACCCGCATGAAAGACCACCTAAGCTTATATTCCACCAGCTTAGGTTAAAAACTTCCCCAAGGCACAAATTCTTCCTGGTCCTTGGACGGTATCGCTGCCATCACCAAATGAGTTAGACAAAGATTCAGGAAAAGGACCACTTGGAGTTCCTGTTTCCCCAAAATATCCCCCCAAGCCCCTTCACCCCCTTTCCTGGGGATGCTTGAGAATAATATACCAACCAAATAGGTAAACAAGGTGAGCACAAGCAGATCTCTGGGTTTTTAGGACACTAAAAACCCAATTAGATTCTTAAAAACAGAACTTTATTATAAAGAAAAAAGTAAAAGAAGCACCTCTGTAAAATCAGGATGGAAGGTAATTTTACAGAGTAATAAGATTTAAAATACAGAGGATTCCCCTCTAGGCAAAACTTTAAAGTTACAAAAAAACAGGAATAAACCTCCCTCTTAGCATAGGGAAAATTCACAAGCTAAAACAAAAGATAGTCTAAAACATTTCCTTGCTATTACTTACTCTTTCTGTAATTTTAGATGTATCATTTCAGTAGGAGCTGGATTATTTGCTTGGTCTCTCTTTGTCTCAGAGAGAACAACAAAGAAAACACAAACAAGAAACCTCCCCCCACAGATTTTAAAGGATCTTCTTCCCTTATTGGTCCTTTTGGTCAGATACCAACCAGGTTATTTGAGCTTCTTAACCCCTTACATGTAAAGGAGGGATTTTATGCTACCCTTAGCTGTATGTTTATGACACCTCCTGAAATCCCCCCACTCCAGCAGCCTGCGCTCCCCACGCCTCCTGCCTCCCCCATCGACGGGATCCCCCACATGGACAGGCTTTGGGAGGTATCAGGAGAAGGTTTGGGGTGAGCCATAGCTGAGGCAGTGGATGTTGCAACGAGGAATTGGTGAGTGGGGAAGAGACAGAAACAAACCCTCTCCCATAAGAGGGAGAATGTTTGCTTCCTTGTTGGATTAGTGGAGCAAGAAATAACGTTCCTTGGATGTCGGACTCCTTCCTCAGAGTGTGAGTAGCCCCACATCTATCTCGCCCCACACACAGGCCTTCTTCTCTCCCTCATCCTCCCTTTCCAACACCCCTTTTCTCTTTCCCTCTTTCTCAGTATGAATAGATCTGTCCTGTGTCTCTCTCCTCCGCCCCGTCCCCCCAGATGTTAGGTCTGTCTCTGGTGCATGCCTCTCTCTGATACAGAATTTGCTTGTGTAGCACATGTGGGAAATTGCTGTAATATTTAAAAAAAAAGGCGTGACTCTGTTTCCCCACTCAGGATGCAGTGATTCCCCACTGGGTGTGAAGGGGTTAATTTCCCATTTGGGAAAGGAGAAGTAAGAGAAAGAAGTAGTAAGAGATGGGGGTTGGGCTGGGAGAAGCAAACTGTCAAGTACTGGTCCTTGGTGGTATAATGGAAGACCCTAACTCCCTTTGAGGAGCTCAGCTGGGGAACTAGGTGTCTAAACCCCTGTGGATACATGACACCCAGAGACAGTCTTGCTTGGGAAGGAACTGCATAATTCTGCCCTTCACACTATGATTTCTCTGCTCGGCAGGCCGGTAACCAGGCAGTTCCTGTGCAAGGAGACCCAAAGACAAGATCCCCCTTAGGGAGCGGACAATCGCCTCTTGAGAGCTCCCCACTTACCTGTCCTTGCCGCCTGGAGTAGTTTGTCTGCCAGGTCCTTCTTGTCCCTGGCCCTCAGGACCTTCATGGCCACTCGCATCGCCTCTTTCTCCATGTAGTACTCAATCAGCCATGGAGTGATTTCTCTGTGTCTTTGTTCGCTGCCTCTTTTTGCTCTGAGACAATGGAGGAGGAAGGAAAAGCATGTCAAAAGGGAAAATAAAACAAACTCTAGCCACCGGCGCCTCTTATACAGCTGAGGCCCGCCCTCTTCCTTTCTGCAACACTGGGCTGGGCTCAGTTAGAAGATAAACATTTTTGCTCCGGCTCTGGCTCCTGATTCTTGTGTTCCTTTTGTGGGGTCAGGGGTTTTGCTGCTATGGGGGGTAGCAGGGGGCTTAGATTCATTCCTGTTGCCCTGTGTTATTCAAACACTCATGGGCATGGAGATTGGGAGGGTGTTAAGGAAAACTTAGCACATGTGACTCCATTTTGGTTTGGGGCCCACCATTGTCTAAAAGCAAGCACATCATGCACCAGGAGGAGTGTTTCTTAGACACTGCATCCCTGTGAAAATCCTCCTCCTTGTCTCCAGCCTGCCTTGACTCCCAGTATCTGTTCTTTGTCTGTCTCTAACTCCCTATCTCCTGACCTTTGATGTGAGGCCTCCCATCCTGATCATAAAAGTTACTGATGCATGTCTTTAGGACCATGCTGTGTAATTAACATACTAGTTTAGCACGAGGAATGCACCAAGCAGAGATAGGTGGTAGATAAGAAAAGGGTTTGTTTATTGGCTAAGGTTTCCAATGCACGAGGGCAACATGCTTTGCTAAGAGGTATATAACCTTTGTATAATCTGTATTTGGGGTCCCCTCCTGGCTAGCAGGGGGGCACCACGCTCGAGCGTAATAAACTTAGTGTCTTTTGGGAACTCTGCAGTTGTGGACTTTGTTTATGTGCCTCAGCCTAGATTCGAACTGTGCGTGACCTACCAGGTGTAATTTGTAGCATTTGTGTGCGTGTCCTACCAGGTGTAATTCGTAACAAGGGCAAAGAGCATCTGTGCCCTGGCTGGGAAGGTGAGAGCAGATGGGGCAGCAGAGGGAGAGGAGGCTGCCAGGAGGGGTGGCAAGAGTGATGCACACACACAGTTACGCACATGACACAGAAACAGTTACACAAAGACACACCACACACATGGACCCAGGGACACACAGACATATACCCACAGAGACAGTTGCACACACAGAACAACACAGAGACACACACACACATTCAGTTACACCGCAGATATACCATACACACACACACCCAGACCCATGCACACACACTGACAAACACACTACACACAGACACAGAGATACCCCATACACAGATATTTGTTGTTAGGTCCGCAGCAGGGGCCTCCCTATGGGATGGGAGAGCAGGCAGATACCGGACACGGAGTTGGTATATAATACTCCGAATACTCTTTATTGCTTACAAAATGAACCTCATTCACTTCACATTCATACCCCAAACATACTATGCCACAGTCCACTTCCGTCAGAAGTCCAGATTGTCAGTTGGGATTCAGTCCAGTCACAAAGTGTGGGGAGTCCACGAATACCACACCATAGCCAAACAGGGCTCAGGATTATTGAAAGATTCCAAATTGCAAATATGCGAAACTCCACTTTGTGATGTCATTAGTCTTTTGTCTCTGGTGTCCTGAGAGCTCCATCCTCTGTTCCAAAGAGACAGTTCTGGGAAGGCCGCCATGATCCAAGGCGTGCCATTTCATCCAATTCTTATACATTTTTATAGCAGTTCATCTGGTGTGTGAAAGAGTATAGAATTGTGTTGGACACAAAACAAAGTTGCAGATTTACTCACAGGCTGGCCCACATGTACACAGGAAGGCTTGCAGGTAAATAAACCCATTCACAATTCATTGATTCTGAAGCACCCTTAATGGTTTCCACTTAGTATGTTTACATCAGTAATACAAGTTTATATGGAGGACTTGTGGCACCTTAGAGACTAACAAATTTATTTGAGCATAAGCGTTCGTGAGCTACAGCTCACTTGATCGGATTCATGCAGTGGAAAATACAGTGGGGAGATTTCATATACACAGAGAACATGAAACAATGGGTGTTACCATACACACTGTAACAAGCGTGATCAGGTAAGGTGAGCTATTACCAGCAGGAGAGGGGGGAAAAAAACAAAAAACCTTTTGTAGTGATAATCAAGGTGGGCCATTTCCAGCAATTGACAAGAACATGTGAGGAACAGTTGGGGCGGGGGGGGGGGGGGGAGAATAAACATGGGGAAATAGTTTTACTTTGTGTAATGACACATCCACTCCCAGGCTTTATTCAAGCCTAAACTAATGATGTCCAGTTTGAAAATGAATTCCAATTCAGCAGTCTCTCATTGGAGTCTGTTTTTGAAGTTTTCTTGTTGAACAATTGCCACTTTTAGGTCTGTAATCGAGTGACCAGAGAGATTGAAGTGTTCTCCAACTGGTTTTTGAATGTTATAATTCTTGACGTCTGATTTGTGTCCATTTATTTTTTTACGTAGAGACTGTCCAGTTTGGCCAATGTACATGGCAGAGGGGCATTGCTGGCACATGATGGCAGATATCACATTGGTAGATGTGCAGGTGAACGAGCCTCTGATGGTGTGGCTGATGTTATTAGGCCCTGTGATGGTGTCCCCTGAATAGATATGCGGACACAGTTGGCAAGGATAGATTCCTGGGTTAGTGTTTTCGTTGTGTGGTGTGTGGTTGCTGGTGAGTATTTGCTTCAGGTTGGAGGGCTGTCTGTAAGCAAGGACTAGCCTGTCTCCCAGGATTTGTGAGAGTGATGGGTCGTCCTTCAGGATAGGTTGTAGATCCTTGATGATGCGTTGGAGAGGTTTTAGTTGGGGGCTGAAGGTGATGGCTAGTGGCGTTCTGTTATTTTCTTTGTTGGGCCTGTCCTGTAGTAGGTAACTTCTGGGTACTCTTCTGGCTCTGTCAATCTGTTTCTTCACTTAAGTGTTCTTACAACTTCAATACCCACCTGCTGGATAGAGATCTTGTAGGTGTTTGTCTCTGTCTGAGCGGTTGGAGCAAATGCGGTTGTATCGTAGAGCTTGGCTGTCGACAATAGATCGTGTGGTGTGGTCTGGATGAAAGCTGGAGGCATGTAGGTAGGAATAGTGGTCAGTAGGTTTCCGGTATAGTGTGGTGTTTATGTGACCATCACTTATTAGTACCGTAGTGTCCAGGAAGTGGATCTCTTGTGTGGACTGGTCCAGGCTGAGGTTGATGGTGGGATGGAAATAATTGAAATCATGGTGGAATTCCTCCAGGGCTTCTTTTCCATGGGTCCAGATGATGAAGATGTCATCAATAGAGCACAAGTAGAGTAGGGGCATTAGGGGACGAGAGCTGAGGAAGCACTGTCAGATTGAAATACTGCTTGCTGTTTTCTACAGTTATAAATGGTGGACTCCATGTATATGTTGCAGTAAAATGCACCATTGTACTCATGAGAATTAAACATGACATATTGCAGCTTGGTTTATATAAATAAATACATAAAAATAAACCTTTTTTCTACACTCTGTCCAACATATATAGCTCAAAACATCACATTTACATAACTTTTACATAGATTACACAAGTCTCGTGGAGTTCAAGCTTTACTAAGAGCTTGACTGGAGAATGCAGTTGTACTGGCAGACCACGCTGGCCGGTGTCGTGGCCCATCTTTGGGCTGCGGTGCACAGTTTGGGACCCCTGCCTTAGTGCATCAGTTCTCAGCCAGGGATCTGAGCCCCCTGGGGGGCTGCGAGCAGGTTTCAGGGGGTCTGCCAAACAGGGCTGGCATTAAAGTCACTGGGGCCTAGGGCAGGGAGCTGAAGCCTTCTCACCCAGGGCTGAAGCTGAAGCCTGACTAATTTAGTTTCATGGGGCCGCCTGTGGTGTGGGGCCCCAGGCAATCGCCCTGCTTGCTGCCCTCTAATGCCAGCCCTGACTTAAATATGTGGAAAAAGAGTTGCTGTGGCCTGGGAGTTTTTATAGCATGTTGGAGGGTGAAAGCTCTGAGAAAAAGGCTGAGAAATCCTGCCTACAAAGTCAGTGCACCCTGACCTCAAGGGGCCAGCTCATGCAAATAGGCGAAGCTTAAACAAACATCCTGCCTGATCACCCACAGCCCTAATGGGAACGTGGCAGGGGCAGGGTGTGGTAAATCTTCTCCCTTCTGGCTCTCTAGGTGAAATCGTTTCCTGCTGCTTCCGCTGCGGCTCCAGTCCAGGTTATCTTGGCCAACAGCTGTCAGAGGGAGCAGCATGGGGTGGGGAAGGCCAGTTTGTCTGCTGGACGGCCTGGGGGAGCGGGAGTTGACAAGATTCAAAAATGTACTGGAAGAAACTCCCCTGAAGGAGGGCTATGAACCCATCCGCCGGGGCTGGCTCAGACCTGCGGATTCCATTGAGCTCAGTGACCTGGTGGTCAGATGCTATGGGAAGCCCTATGGGAAGAAGTTGACCAAGCGGCTGCTGAGAGACATCAGGGGACCAAGCGCGGGTAAGGAACAAGCCCGGGAGGGATCAGACTCCAAGGGGGCCTGATTTGGTGCCCTGCCCTGCACACCCCCCCTCCCCCAGTCAGTGCTGGTGCCTGATCCCAGCCAGACTAAGAACTTGTCTCCTCTAATGGGACGTGCTGCGAGTTTGCAGGATGGAACCAGGCTACAAAAGGGAGGCGGGGGGGCGGGGGGGGAGAGAAGCAACTCATGGCGATAACAAATGCCACAAGCTGGGAGCTTTGTGTTCTCATTGTGCTAAATCCTGACCCCCCCCCCCAGCTGTTCTTCCTCAGTCCTTGCTCAGGCAAAACTCCCATGGAGGTCAGTGGGGAACAGCTGGGAAATTCCTCCGGGATCAGGCCCAGAGGTTTTAAACCACATTTCCCCGCCATTGCGCCGGGTCCCGCTTTCGTTTCTGCCCGATCTGCCCCTAGCCCACAGCTGGTTTCCTTTGCTACCCGCACCCCGCGGCGACCTGCGGCACTGGTTTGCTCGGACTGACTGTTCGATGTTTTTGGTGCAACGTCCCCTTCACCAGCAGAGACCAGCCCAGGGCACAGCGCAGCGGGACAAGGATCCCAGCACTGACCGACTCCCTAATCCCCAGTCAGGGAACCACCCCCCCTCCCCTTCCACTGCTCTCTGCTCAGCTCAGCTATCCAGAGTCTGGATTCAGCCCAGTGGCAAAGCAGAAGCAGGCCCAGCCTTAGGGGAAATGGTGCTCTGGGCCAACTTGTATTTTGGCGCCCCTGGCCCCCATGGGCACGGCACGACCCCATTGTCCCTGGCCCTTGTGGGCTCCCCAGGCTCCCCACTCCCCTTCACTCCTAATCCCTGCACTCTGTCCCCTTTGCCCCTGCCCCCTATTGCGCCCCTGACCCCTGCACCTCCTCCTGCCCCCTCCTGCACCTACATGGGGAAAGTGACCTAGATGCATGGAGCAGCTGGCATTGCTGTTCACTCCCCCGCCCCCCAACGCTGATCCTCAGCTCCTAGGGGTTGGGGGGGAGCAAAGAGCGACATCAGGGCTCCCTGCATCCAGGTCACTTTTCCCATCTGTGCTGCGTAAGGGGAGGGCAGGAGAGCACAGCCCAGGTGGGGAAAGTGACCTGGATGCAGGGACCCCTGACATCGCCCCTTGCTCCCCTCCTCACAGCCCTCTAGGGGGGTGCTGAGGCAAATGGGGGGGGGGAAATCGAGCAGTATCTGTGTCACCACTTGCTCCCCCCATGTTCCTCCACCGGGAAGAAGCAGGGAGAAATCTGGGTGCCCCCCCCAAGCTGGGAGCAGTTTCTGACACTACATCAGCAGCGTGCAACTCTGTGCTGTCGCACGGTGGCCCCCTGACTATGGCACAGCACCCTTGGGCAGTCGCCCACCCCTAAGGCTGGCCCTGAGCAGAAGAGGGGGAAGAAGAGACTCAGGAACCCAGAGAGAGAGATAACGTGGGGACCTCAGGGGTCTGGGGGGTGACGTCGTCCTGTAGAAACACACAGAGAGAGTTCCATGCAGGAGGCAGAGTCCCGACCTGCTTCAACACCCCTGACATGAGCTCTGCCCTGACCTCTAGTTCCCCCTTTCTCTCTCTCACATGTACTGTCTCCGTGGTCTCTGCCACAGAGGGCAGTAGCTGGGAACAGGAGCTAGAGGCATTTGCTAAGGCAAGAGCTGCTGTGAGTTATAAGTCACCCACAGGTATTAACTCATAGTCAACGGTACAAGTAAACCTAAGCATACCTGCCTGCAGAGGACTCAGCATCTCACGCTTCCTGGTGTACTTCAACAAGTAATTTGATTCTTCACCTTTGCCTCATGATCTCTCTACACCCCTTTCCTGCAATCATCCCACTGTGATCTACTGCTGCTTGCAGTTGTCTTTCTGACTCACCTTGCCTCCCAGCTGCTGTAAACTGCCCGTCACTACCCTCTTGATCCAAAAATCAAATGGGCTCCACTTCCCAGATGCTGGATATCACCTGATCAAAAGCAGAAGTTAATCCTGACCCTGGAAATACAATGTTTCCCCAAGCAACACCCCCACCCCAAAAAAGAAAAGAAAAACACCTTCCCTGTAAGACAGGGGCTTGTGATGCTTTTGTTATCATTTGCACATAGAACATAACCGTGAGTAGGGAATTCCGGCTTGGCAGTACATTACTGCCATATTGCACAGGTGTAAATGACAACACAAAATGCAGGGCAGTGGAGAATCAGGCCTGCTGTTATTTCGATTCTGCCATAGGTGTGTGTGGAGTTTTACACACAAGCCCCCTGCTCCAAAGACTTTACATCTAAACAGGCAATGGGCAGATGCTGACTAGAGTTCATAAGCTTTACTGAAAGAGTGTGGTTTATGGTGGGAGTTGAGAGAAGGAAATGCATGAGTTGCAGATTGTTGTCTTCTTATTCCAGCAGGTGCCCACACGGTGAGTGAGAGACATGGGGAAGTCACTCCCTACGAAAGGCATTCCAGAGAACGGAAAGTGGAAAATTCTACCTACGAGGAGAGACCTCACAAATGTCCCATCTGTGGGAAAGGATTCAATCGGAAATTAAACCTTATTCGGCATCAGAGAATCCACACAGGAGAGAAACCCTACAAATGTGGTGAATGTGGGAAGAGCTTCAATGACAGCTCCAACCTCGCTCGACATGAGGGACTCCACCTGGGACTGAAGCCTTACAACTGTCCTGAGTGTGGGAAGAGCTTCAGTGTGAAATCAAACCTCAACCGCCATCAAAGAATCCACACAGGAGAGAAGCCCTATGATTGCCCCAAATGTGGGAAAAGTTTCAATGACAGCTCCAACCTTGCTCGCCATCAGAGAATCCACACGGGAGAGAAGCCCTATAATTGCCCCAAATGTGGGAAAAGCTTCAATGTCAGCTCCAACCTCACTCGCCATCAGAGAATCCACACTAGAGAGAAACCCTACAAATGTGGTGAATGTGAGAAGAGCTTCAGTGACAGATCCAACCTTGCTCGCCATCAGAGAATCCACACAGGAGAAAAGCCCTATATATGCTCCAAATGTGGGAAGAGCTTCAATGACAGCTCCAACCTCACTCGACATGAGGGATTCCACCTGGGACTGAAGCCTTACAAGTGTCCTGAGTGTGGGAAGAGCTTCAGTGTGAAATCAAACCTCAACCGCCATCAAAGAATCCACACAGGAGAGAAGCCCTATGATTGCCCCAAATGTGGGAAGAGCATCAGCGACAGCTCCAATCTTGCAAAACATGAGAGAATCCACAAGAGTAAGAAACCTTTATATATGGGACCCGACTGGATATTTTCCATCAGAATTATTTATGATTTTGCAGAAACTTCATTTTCTGTTGAAAAGTTTCCATGGGAAACATTTTGAATTTCCTGATATGTTTTGATTTTTCCATTGGGAAAATTGAAACAAAATATTTTGGTTTGGCTGGACCTGAATCAATATATTTTGGTTTGTAGAACTGACCCAAAATGTTTTGAGTCAGTTCAACATGAAGCTGTATTTCCTGGTTGTAGCACATTACCTTAGTGGTAGCTCGGGCCCCCATTCATACTATGGTTTGGGCTCCCTGGCCAGACTACATCTACCATGATGCCACACCATCTTCCTGCTTATCCTGCAGCTTGCTGCATTATGGGAGTCACATGGCTGCTGCGTCATTCCAGATGTAGCCTGCTTAGGGATCCCAACCCAAAGGGGAAAATGAGGACATTAGATAACTAGCTTTAATGAAGCGGTGCACCACCCCAGGGAAATGCAGTTTGACATTGAACTGACTCCAAACAAAGTGTTTTGGGTCAATTCAACAAAACAATATCAAACATTTTGATTCGAGAACATTCAAATGTTTAGTTTCAGTTGAAAATTCCAAAATAAAACATTTCACCTTTTCTGAATCAAAATTTTCAGAATTTTTTTTGACAAATAGATTCCTTACTAGGCATATTAATACAGAACTTTGAGTAATTCATTTAAACTACAATACAGAAACATATTTCCCACACCCCTCAGAAGCAGTGCAAAGGCTTGGGAGAGTCAGGGGTAAAGGAGGAGCTGAGGGAGAGGGAAGGACCCTGGGAGTGAATCTGGAGGGTTGTTGGGTGTGGATGGGAGAAGTATGGAACAGTTTCATTTTGGGGTGGGGGGGATTGTTAAGGAGTTGGGGAGCCTCCCTCATGCAGACCCTGGCTGACCCCGAGCCTCTCCCATTCAGTCAGGCACATCTGCCATTGTCCCTTTGTATCCCTGCACCCCCCATTCCCTTGGGGCCCTGGCGTTCTCTACCTCCTGTTCCCACGTGGCCTGGAGACCCCCTGCCATTCAGCCCCTGTCTCGGTGCTGTCACCCCACTAGCTCCTGAGTCCATGCCCCAGTCTGTTCCCCCCACTAACCCTTCTGAACCCCAGTATGTGACACCCTCCCACACACACTTTGCTTCCCAACCTGGCTGCAGGGGCAGGCTGCTCTAAGGAATGCAGCCAGGTGATCTGGCAGCACAGCGACCTCTGGTGGGCAAAAGGCAGAACTTCTTGAGCAGAATGTATTTTCTGTGGATAAAAATTCTGCAGCAGTCATGAATTCCGTGCATGCACAGTGGCACAGAACTCCTCCATGAGTAATATTATATTTGTGATAAATATGGGATTAGCTTCCATCTGAGCCGAAATAAAAAAGGTCTCAAGTGTCTCATGCCATCACAGATTTAGCCATTATTTTAACACTAGTCACCCTTGCCCATCTGTCTGTCTATGTGTGTGTGTATAATATGCTACTACACGGACTGGGCTGGTGAAATGGGCTTTAACTCACCTCTTAAATACTTTTCATGGCCTCATAAGACTTCCAGACATGGAGATTGGGAACTGAATTGCAGAAGTCAATTCCAGTGACCCAGGACCATTATTATGGTTGGTGATGTCGGCGCATCCCCCATGCTCTGTGTATGTTCCCCAGGATCAGACAGTGTGAGACAAGCTTGCTGAGCAGAAACTGGCATTGGAGACAGGGGGAAGTAGAAGGGCGAGGGATCAGTTGTGGAATGGAAAGGACCAGAGGAGGGGTAACTATGGAGTGATGGGTAACATTGTTGTGGTGCTAATCTCGGTTTTTAGGCATCTAAGAGTGTAAGGATTCTGTTGTGCCTGGCCTGCCCCCACACATCTCTCCAGAGCTGGGGACAGTCTTGCCTTCAGGATGTATTGCCCTGACCTAATACGTTCCCTTCTGCAGGAGTGAGACGCAGGAGTGAAGATGCCACTTCAGACTGCTGGGGAAAGGACAAATGTGACTTCTGTCGCAGAGAGAAGGTAGGGGATTGTGTTTGTTCTCTGTGTGTTCTGTCCCCATCATTGTGGTGGGCACTAATTTACTTAGATTTTAGTAAGGCGTTTGATACGGTGCCACATGGGGAATTATTAGTTAAATTGGATAAGATGGGCATCAATAGGAATATTGAAAGGTGGATAGGGAATTGGTTAAAGGGGAGACTACAACGGGTCCTACTGAAAGGTGAACTGTCAAGTTGGAGGGAGGTTACCAGTGGAGTTCCTCAGGGATCGGTTTTGGGACCAATCTTATTTAATCTTTTTATTACTGACCTGGGCACAAAAAGTGGGAGTGTGCTACTAAAGTTTGCAGATGATACAAAGCTGGGAGGTATTGCTAATTTAGAGAAGGACAGGGATACCCTACAGGAGGATCTGGATGACCTTGTAAACTGGAGTAATAGGAATAGGATGAAATTTAATAGTGAGAAGTGTAAGGTCATGCATTTAGGGATTAATAACAAGAATTTTAGTTATAAGCTAGGGACGCATCAACTAGAAGTAACGGAGGAGGAAAAGGACCTTGGAGTATTGATTGATCATAGGATGACTATGAGCTGCCAATGTGATATGGCTGTGAAAAAAGCTAATGTCGTCTTGGGATGCATCAGGAGAGGTATTTCCAGTAGGGATAAGGAGGTTTTAGTACCGTTATATAAGGCACTGGTGAGACCTCACCTGGAGTACTGTGTGCAGTTCTGGTCTCCCATGTTTAAGAAGGATGAATTCAAACTGGAACAGGTACAGAGAAGGGCTACTAGGATGATCCGAGGAATGGAAAACTTGTCTTATGAAAGGAGACTCAGGGAGCTTGGCTTGTTTAGCCTAACTAAAAGAAGGCTGAGGGGAGATATGATTGCTCTCTATAAATATATCAGAGGGATAAATACCAGAGAGGGAGAGGAATTATTTAAACTCAGTACCAATGTGGACACAAGAACAAATGGATATAAACTGGCCACTAGGAAATTTAGATTAGAAATTAGACGAAGGTTTCTAACCATCAGAGGAGTGAAGTTTTGGAATAGCCTTCCGAGGGAAGTAGTGGGGGCAAAAGATCTATCTTGCTTTAAGATTAAACTCGATAAGTTTATGGAGGAGATGGTATGATGGGATAACATGGTTTTGGTAATTAAATATTCATGGTAAATAGGCCCAATGGCCTGTGATGGGTTTTAGATGGGGTAAGATCCAAGTTACCTGGGAAAGAATTTTCTGTAGTATCTGGCTGATGAATCTTGCCCATATGCTCAGGGTTTAGCTGATCGCCATATTTGGGGTCGGGAAGGAATTTTCCTCCAGGGCAGATTGGAAGAGGCCCTGGAGGTTTTTCGCCTTCCTCTGTAGCATGGGGCACGGGTCACTTGCTGGAGGATTCTCTGCTCCTTGAGGTCTTTAAACTACAATTTGAGGACTTCAATAGCACAGATATAGGTGTGAGGTTTTTTTTGTAGGAGTGGTGGGTGAAATTCTGTGGCCTGCGTTGTGCAGGAGGTCAGACTAGATGATCATAATGGTCCCTTCTGACCTAAATATCTATGACATCCACATGAACTATCTCACACTCTCAGTGTGTCTGTGCTATGTGGATGCCCCCAGGTGGGACATTGTTTAACTCAGAGGAAACTACGTTGCCTGTGTTTATATGCTGGGGACAAGGGATGAGGAAATAGAAGAATAATCTGAGAGGTTACAAATGATTTAGCTGCGCTTCTCCTCAAAACTATGTAAAAATGGCCCTTTCTTCCTTGACAGGGCAGGTCCCCATGTGTCTCAAAGCCACAACTGCTGACTGGTGTAACAACGAGTTTTTACTCCTGTTAACCTGTAAAGTCAATACAGTGAAAAGAGAGCAAGAAGGAGTCTATCCTCAACAGAACTGACATGAAATTGTTATTAAATCACCAATCAGTGAAACCCCACAGAAAATTCCCCAGACAAAAACTGCATTAAGATGGAATTAATGTTAAGTATGTGTCAGTAATTTAAGGGTAAAAAAACCCAAACAGACATGTAACTATTCCAAAGCCAAGCACTGCAAACCCAGGGCATTCAGAGTTAAGGTTATATCTACAAGAAAGCCAAATATATTAAGATTTGGAAATGCACAGTTAAGGTACCCAAATAATTTTAACTGTGCCCTGGAGTGATGCCATACAATACCAATACAATTGTGATTAGTTAAGCAGAGTTTATATTTCTAGATTAAATCTAATTGATTTTAAAGACACATCTTCTTACTGCAGATTGCTGCCATCATCTTCTATAAGGACAGCTTGTCTTCATTCCCACTGGGAACAATGGAAGGTGGTGGCTATCTTAAAAGAGGGTGTCTTTGCTCAAGGACAATCCATAGCCTCTGTCAAGGTTCCTTCCCCACTTTGAACTCTAGGATACAAATGTGGGGACCTGCATGAAAACCTCCTAAGCTTACTTTTACCAGCTTAGGTTAAAACTTCCCCAAGGTACAAACTATTTTACTCCTTGTCCTTGGTTTTCCACTGCCACCACCAAACATTTCTCTGGGTTCCTGAGAAAATGTTCATAGAATCATAGAATATCAGGATTGGAAGGGACCTCAGGAGGTCATCTAGTCCAACCCCCTGCTCAAAGCAGGACCAATCCCCAATTTATGCCACATATCCCTAAATGGCCCCCTCAGGGATTGAACTCACAACCCTGGGTTTAGCAGGCCAATGCTCAAACCACTGAGCTATCCCTCCCCCCTTGTTTGGAAACATCTTTCCCCGCAAAAATCCTCCCAACCCTTGCACCCCACTTCTGGGGAAGGTTTGGTAAAAATCTTCACCAATTTGCATAGGTGACCACAGACCCAAACCCTTGGATCTTAGAACAATGAAAAAAGCATTCAGTTCTTGAAAAGAAACATTTTAATAGAAGAAACAGTAAAAAGAACAGGACCACCCCTGTAAGATCAGGATGGTAAATACCTTACAGGGTAATTAGATTCAAAACATAGAGAATCCCTCTAGGCAAAACCTTAGGTTACAAAAAGACACACAGACAGGAATATTCATTCTATTCAGCACAACTTATTTTCTTAGCCATTTAAAGAAATCATAATCTAACACATACCTAGCTAGATTACTTACTAAGTTCTAAGACTCCATTCCTGTTCTGTCCCCGGCAAAAGCCTCACCCAGACAGACATAGACCCTTTGTTTTTCTCCCTCCTCCCAGCTTTTGAAAGTATCTTGTCTCCTCATTGGTCATTTTGGTCAGGTGCCAGCGAGGTTACCTTTAGCTTCTTAACCCTTTACAGGTGAAAGGATTTTTCCTCTGGCCAGGAGGGATTTTAAAGGTGTGTATCCTTCCCTTTATATTTATGACAGCCTCTCATTGAGAACAGGGGGAGGAGGGGAGGAAACCAGAATGAAGCCTATGGTCTGATGAAAAGTCAGGGGGCCAACTGCCTCCAGTGCCCCATAGCAAATGCTGACCCTGATAGACAGGAAGGTGCAGTACTTGGTAGCAGCACTTTGAATGGACTGGAGGGAATGACCTTACAGCAATCAAGATGCAAGATGATCCAAGCTTAGAAGAGAGTTTTGGTAGCATGGGCAGGTCGCATGCTGAAGGTTTTGTACAGGACTCCATGTCTAGCTAACAAGTTCTTCCTGTCACAAGAACTATCCAGCTGAAAATCCTTATTGGAGTCAAGTTAATACAAATGTCTTTGTTTTAGGGTTTTGCAGAAGTACAACCAGAGATTTTGCCAGGCCCAGAGGAGAATCAGAAAACGTACAGGTCAGAGCTTGGGGACATTATTTAGGTGGAGCTGATCGTGACACCTAGAATTAAGGTTGCCTGACACTCTCCATTATGAGACCCTGTTTTCAGTTGCTTAGAATTTTGCCAAAGTTTAAACTGAAGGATACATTTTGGGGGAAAATTTCAGCTAAATGGTTCAGTTGTTTCTGAAAATAAAAGTAGGGGGAAATGTTGTTTAGCCCATGCTGAAAAATTCTTACAACTGTTTCCTTGAGAAGCTCTAGCACCTCCATGCTTTAGAGCAGGGACTTGAAATTTGGAAAGGGTTTTTTGCTGTTCCTTTGAAAACCCACCTAAATTTGGCCCAAGTTACAAGCACATGCTTTCTGTGGGGAGGGTCTGTTTAGATTTATAGAAACTTTAGGAGATGTTTCAAACCCATAACACACTAAAGACTGTCAAATTGGTCATGGAAGCATTACTATGTTTAGCTGTACATTGTCTAGATCTGATTCTGCCATTGGACTTGTTAGACGCTAAAATCAGTGTCTTTTCTAAGTTAACTTTTAGACAATCAGTGTAGGAGGGTCTAGTGGGTAGGACTGGAGGGGGAGTCCTATGCTCTGTCCCTGGCTCTGGGGTTTAGGGTCTAGTGGTTATAGCAGGGGGCTGGGAGTTGGGACTCCTGCATTCTATACCCAGCAATGTGACTTTTTGGTAAGTCACCTTTCTCTCAAATAAAAATTCAGTGTGTGTGGAGCATTACAGTGCATGAGCCCTGTACCCATACTGGGGGCACCTCAGTTGGATAGCAAAATAAATATTTCTTTAAAAAAAATAGGGCAAATAGCCCCTTTTATCCTGTCCCCTCACAACCACTCACTCTGCGGGGCCTGTAGTCTCTGTGCCTCTGTTTCCCAGCCCATCACACCACGGGAATGATAAAACTGATGGGCACTTTGCATTTAGTGTTGTTTAACCCTCTTCTTCCCTCTCCCTTTGATGTGCAGGGTTCACTTCCTCCAGGCAGGCTCCCTCAGATGCTCTGAAACTGAACTGGGGTTCGAGGTGAGGGCAGCCGTGACTGTCCAATACAAATATGAATCCTGGCGTTGTCATCAGACTGAACTGGAAATGCAGCAGTGGATGATCGCCGGCCCTTTGTTCAACATCCGGGCGGAACCGGCCGGGGCTGTGGCAGCTGTGCACCTCCCCCACTTCATGTGCCTCGCAGGTATGGCAGACAAATGATGACTATAAAAGCTCTATAAACCCATCGATCTCTGTGATCTTGTAACAAACCATGGCTGCAAACGCTCACAAACACCATAAGTATCAGCAGAGACTGAATCTAAGATTTCCAGCACCTGAGGGAAAAAGAACCTAGGGCAAAAGTCAAAGAGCTGAAGGACTGAGTCCTTTGGTTCTTGGTAAATAACAAGCTACTATAATTGCTGGGTCCAACGTGATCATGGAGTCATGATCACATGCACTAAAGCCATGTCTGACACTTCACAAAGAATTGGATGAGGTGGTTCGATTTAGCTCTGTTGATATGGACTGTACTGTGCTCCCATTTACCAGGAGTTAGTGTATATGGACTGTCACCAATATGGTCTGTGCTATGCCCTGGCCTGTAAACTGTCCCTTAGAGGAACCCCGTCGGTGTGCCAGACCCCCAGGGCTCATACTTTTCCAAAAGAGTAGGCCATGGGGCCCCAGTGCCTCCAAAACTGGGCCTCTGGGCTCCAGCCCTCCTGTTCCTCACTGTGAGCTCTGCCTGGCGAGTCCCACTGAGGTAGACACCTGTTCAGGGACCTTTACCCTCTTCAGGGACCAGTGCATGTCAGCAAGTATCTGCAGTGACACTAGGCAGCCTGTTCACAACAGAGTAGGTTGAAATAGTCCAGTGGAACACAGCATGGGGAAGTCCTTGGGTACAGAGTTGCAAAAGTGAAGACATAGTCCAAACTGGCCAAAGCCAGGGCTGCCCTTTGAGCTGTGGTGCTGCAGGAACCATCTTCACTTCCTTTCCCCGTCTCTGTTCCTTTGTCTCAGCCCAGGTGAGTGCTGCTGGGTCCCTGAGCCCTGCTCCTTGCACAGGTACGTGACTCCTCTGTCCACTGTCCTCAGCTGCAACAAAACCCCAAGTTCACATGTTCCACCTGCTTGAACCTAAGTGTTAATCGTTCAGTCACTGTGGTTCCCCTTGGCTTCCCAGATCCTTGCCTGATATGTGACTGTTCCAGCCAGTCCTGATGGCTCATTCATACCACCCCAGACAGCTACATGACACAAACACCTCATGTCTCCTGCTCTGCCCCAGGAGGAACGTTTTAACACTCTGCACCCACTGGGTAGCAATGCCACGCCAAATAGTTTGATTATCACACTATGTCATTCATAAAAATATTAAAGGCAATTCCCACTCACATCACATGGACCATACTGCATAAGTAAGTGGCTGCTTGGATGTGAGAAAGCACTACTGAAAAAAAGAAAAAGCTGGATAATGCCAACTAGCAGGGAGTTTTCAGATTACTCCAGACTTCTCTGCACTAAGTGCTGCTAGAAACCATGGCCTGAGAAGACTTGAACTCTCAACATCTGCCCCATTGCTCAGCAGGCATGGTCTGCCCAAGCTCTGACCCTGTTGCTGTTTCCCTAGGCTGTTTCCTACCTTTCTGTGCTGGCCGTCCTCTGTGTTCCCCTGGAACTTTCTCTGCTCCCCATGTCTCCCCTCTCAGCTTATTGCCAGAGTCTGTAGTCCCAGGTCTACTCTCCCCCGAGAACTCCTCATACCTGGCCAGATCCGCTCCTGTCTACAGACTGACTGCAGAGCTCCTCCCTACAGCCCTCCTCTGTCTTCATAGGCCTCTCCCAGCTCCTCCCCAGCTTGGCTTCATCAACCATGAGGCCTCTTCAGAGTCCCTGGCTCTCCTTCTGGTGCAGCCTGTAAGGTTAATTGCCCTGTTTGACCTGTGTGGGCCTTGTGTGGGGTGGACATCGCACCACAGTGTCCAACATACTCAGCCTGAGGGCTGCATCCGTTATCTGAAGACTGTCAAAGGGCCATTCCCCTCGGCTCAGAGTGTGCCAGCCTGGCTCTTCTCTGGCTCTGCCTGAGGCTGCCACAGCCCGGCAGGGAAGCGGGCAATGGAGCAGCCAGAGCTACTCTCGCCTCCCACTGCTGCCATGCACAGGGTGCGACTCAGGGTTCACATTTTCACTTCATAATCAGACATACCGCTTTCTTCACAGCACCGTCGCCCTCGATGGCCACAATTCCGAGCCTCTAGGGCAGTGGTGGACAACCTGCGGTCCGCGGGCCGCATTTGGCCCATCAGGGTAATCTGATTGTGGGCCGCGAGACATTTTGCTGACGTTGACCGTCCACAGGCACGGCCCCACCCCCCACAGCTCCCAGTGGCTGCGGTTCACCAATCCCGGCCAATGGGAGCTGTGGGAAGCAGCGGCCAGCAGGTCCCTGCGGCCCCTTCATCTGCAGGAGCCGCTTCCCGCGCTCTGATTGGCCGGGATTGGTGAACTGCAGCCATGGGGAGCTGAGGTGATGATGTTCCCCATCACTCTGATGGGGTCAGCTCTCAGAGTGAGGGTGTGTGAGACATGCATAACTGCCTCCCCATAAATGGTTGTTTTCTGTACCACCCCCAAGAAGAGGTCCTGAGGCTGCTCGGTAACCACCACACCCCCCTTCTGGGTGTTTCTAGACACTGTACTGCACCCTGTGCCCTGCTGCCTGCACGTGTGCAGAGATGCAGATAAGCCCCACAAATTACTTCCTGCTCCCTGTGTTTGTGGACTTCACCCACCCCCACCCCCCATCTGCAGTGTAAAAGCCTGGGGCTACCTTTGCAGAGGCAGAGCCTCACTGTATTATCCTTCAGAGAACTGTAGCCAGCTGGGTGTCTGGTGGGAGCAGTTCTCTCTCTCTCCTCTGCTTTTAAGAACTTGAGAATTAGCGAGCACAATGGAAATGCTTAAATTTAAGGGGGGCAACCAAGTAACTGATGTGCGGAGGGCTAGACTGCTGGGGTTGGAGGGGGATAGTTAATTAAGGGAGGTGAACGCGCGGGTTCCAAAGGCTGTATCTTCTGCTCTCCTTCTCTCATTAGAAAGTCATTGATCTCTCTCTTAAAAGTGGGAGTCAGAATCCCCGAATGGCATTTATTTCCTGTTTGTGTCTTTGCTCTTTACACAACATTAAGAATATAAGGAAACCACATGGGCACAGCTGGGTTTGTTTGGATACAGCTTGGCTATAACTGGGTTTTATCCCTTTAAATAGTTGGAGAGCCAACCACCTGGCCTCCACTCTTCTAATGCAGAAGTCACCAGAACCTAACACAGCAACAGTGTCCACGGAACGTATGCAGCTAGGCTCTGTCTGTTTATATAAATAACTATACAAAGCCCAGCTATGTATACGGACTGCACACACTGTTACTGTGTCAGGTTCTGGTTGCTTCGGCAAAAGAAGAGAGGAGGCGAACTGTGTGGCTCGTGGATGGTTTAAAGCAGGGGTGGGCAAACTTTTTGGCCCGAGGGCCACATCGGGGTTGCAAAACTGTATGGAGGGCCGGGTAGGGAAGTCTGTGTCCCCGAAAGAGCCTGGCCCCCACTCCCATCCGCCCCCTCCCTCTTCCGGTCCCCTGACTGCCCCCCTCAGAACCCCCGACCCATCCAACCCTGCTCCCCTGCTCCTTGTCCCCGGATTGCCCCCTCCTGGGACCCCCACTCCTAACCGCCCCAGGGGACCCCATCCCCTATCCAGTCCCTTCTTCTCCCTGTCCCCTGACTGTCCCCCAGCCCCTATCGACTCCCGCACCCCCGACAGGCCCCCCAGGACTCCCATGCCCTATCCAACCACCCCAGTTCCCCAACTCCTGATCGCCCCGCCCCAGAACCTCCGCCCTATCCAACCGCTCCCTGTCCCCTGACTGCCCCCCGGGGAGCTCCCTACCCAACCCCTGCACCGCTGCGCCCATAGGAATTGGGTAGCATCTCTTTAAACCAGAGGTGGGCAAACTATGGCCCACGGACCACATCTGGCCCATGGGACCATCCTGCCTGGCCCTTGAGCTCCTGGCCGGGGAGGCTAGCCCCCAGCCTCTCCCCTGCTGTTCCCCCTTCCCCTTACCATGCTGCTCAGAGCGGCAGGAGCTCGCAGCCCTGCCGCCCACGTGGCAGCCTGGCTGCGGGGCAGGGGAAACAGCAGGGGAGGGGTTGGGGGCTAGCCTCCCCGGCCAGGAGCTCAAGGGACGTAGTTTGCCCACCTCTGGTTTGAAGAGATGTTACCCAATTCTTATTCACTACCCCTGTTAAAAAAAAATGCAGGGCATGGACTTATCGAGGGCCAGATCATGGAGTTACCAGCCCTGAATAAAAGGGCAGCGTGTCATTGTGCTGCCCCAGGGCAAGATCAGGAACCAGCCTGGGTCTCAGTCACTGTTCAGTCCCTCTCCTCCCCCCTTGCTCCATGGTGGGCAGAAGGGGGGAAGTACTGTACTTGGTGTACTCCTTTAAGCCAGCTGACCCGGCCATCAGCAGCTCAGTCCCCTACTGGAAAGGCAGTGGAGGCCCTTTACAATATGTTTGATTGTAGTAACTATGCACCAATGAGTAGTTATACAACAGACAAGAGTCCTGACTCCTAGTCTCCGTCTCCCTTCCCCCACATAACTGAGAAGAGAGCCTAGGATTTCGTCCCTTGCTCTAAGCCTTGGGCAGTGCTGTCATGTAACAGGTCAAACAGAACCTCATTCAATTTGACATCCATTTGCAGGGGGAGAGGCTGACGTCTCCCAGATGCGAATCGCCCATTTCGTTGATGGGAGGATGATACTGGAGGAGCCAACACGAGTGATGCCTTTCCACGCCATGCTGGAGAACCCCAGCTTCTCCTGGTGGGGAGCTATTTTCAAAAAAGGAATATCTCTGTTATCTAGTCCAATTCACAGTGTCACACTGCTCTACCGGGCACTCAGGGCTGAAAATATAACTCTCCACCTCTACTTGATACCTGACATCCTTGCATTGAAAAAGGTAACTGAGACTCAACAAGAGTGAGCCAGATTCACCATTTACCGTACAGCACATAACCTGGAATAACTCAGAACGTCCTGTAACATGCACGGTTGTGAGATAGCTGCACAAAGAGAAGGGTAGCCAAGGTTGTTTCTAAATTCCATATGCTTTTTACTCTCTGAAATATGATATTCTACCTAAGAAGTGATATGGGTGGACTGTTAAAGGTGACCTGTAGGGATTTTATTTTTAAATTTAGGGGGGCAGGGGGAGGTGTTTAATGACATATAAAGAATTCTTATAAGACCATTTACTATCAATTTTTTTTCTGTTTGTTTTAAAACTTACAAATTTCAGAAATGTCAAGTCTGGTCTTCACTGGTTTTGCTGGAGGATCACTGGGAGGTTTAAGCTGTGCTTGTTGTTAGCTGCTACGATCTTAAATGAAAAGAGGAGTGTGTTGAATCTTTAACACAGGAAAAAAAGGAGGACTTGTGGCACCTTAGAGACTAACAAATTTTATTTCAGCATAAGCTTTCGTGAGCTACAGCTCACTTCATCGGATGCATTCAGTGGATGCATCCGATGAAGTGAGCTGTAGCTCAGGAAAGCTTATGCTGAAATAAATTGGTTAGTCTCTAAGGTGCCACAAGTACTCCTTTTCTTTTTGCGGATACAGACTAACACGGCTGCTACTCTGAAACCGTTAACACAGGGTTACTCAAAAAATTAGTCATTCAAAGTAAACCTTTTTATTTATTTGTATTTTTAAAAAATGTATCTGGGTAAATTTTTTGTCAACAGCTCAACTTTCACGCTGATGTCATCACCTACACTTGCTGTCCAGTCATCACAGAATAAAAAACCCAAACAAATAGAATTTTAAATAAACCACTTCAGGCCTTTGTTAGCAATCATAAAGGAGGGGGGGGAGGCAAAAAATAGAGCTATTTTCCCCCCCTCCATTTGCAGGTCACCTTGAATAAAAAAATGGAATGAATGAATTATCCCTGCAGACCTTGTATTCCAATAACACTAAAATGTTTAAAGTTAGAACTTCAAAAATGGCTTGTTTTGTACATATTGATTCTTAAACATCAGTCCCATTTTGAAATAATTTTTTTCACTCGTTTAGAGCTGTAATGTTTCAATCTGACACATTCACATATGCTTTAGAATTTTTCTGTCTTCTTACTTCAGGAGGGCATATTAAGGGCACCTCAGATTAAGACCAGACAGCATAATCAAAGGCATGAAAGTTGAGGATAACAAACTGAAAGACAGGAGCCTACAGCTGGTATTGTGCTGTTCATAACTGAAGAACAGACGGAGACAACTCTTTCCTGGAATTTGAGACCTGTCTTACACCTTTAATGTAACATCCAGCTGTAAAATAATTAGGGAAAAATCAGATGACATCATATCTGTTGGAGATTTGCGGGTTCATTCTCTAACCAGAATTTTAGCTGGAAAGGGGAAAAAATTAAGATGATGTAAACCCCAAAGGAGTAAGGACTGGGGGTAAAGTTTTCAGAAGCACCCAAGAGGCTTAGGAATTGTCGTAGGGTCCCCATCTCAGAGCACCCCCTCATGGCATAGGTTGGTCCTGCAGGCACCCCACCTCAGTTTCCCCTTCTCAGAATACTTCTCAAGCATTCTCTGAGGCTAGTAACATCCACGGCACGGGGCAACTTATTAATATGGATGCCTCAAATCACAAAATAAAGTTCAATGCCATTGGTTCCAGCTCTACCACCTTCTGCGACTCCAGGCTCTTTATGAATCTACACCTTCCTTCAGACTGGAGGGCTCTCACTCTTACCCCAGGAATCCCATGCTAGAGTCCGAAGGGCCCAAACAAAGGGCTAACACAAACAATGTCTGCCCACCCTGGGCCTATAGAAAGTACCCATTCCTCCTGGGTTCTCTCCCAGGTCACTTCTCCTTATGCAGAATGGTGGCAAAAGTGGGAGCTCCCCTGGGCCTTCCTCTGGCTTGAGTCTCCACCACTCAGAGCTCACTACTTCTGGTCGGCCTCCCTCCTTCCTGGCTCCCAAGCCTCCCTCGCTATCACCTGACCCCAGGTGCTTACCAACCGCTAATCAGGCCTAGCCAGGGCGTTCCTGTTCAGTCATGGGAGAACTGAGACTCTCCTTAATGGAGCTTTGTCCCCCTGTGACAGGAACCTGCGTCCCACTTGCAAAAAGATCAGGCTTACGGCCAGATTTACAAAAGTCACCTAAAGATGCAGATAGGTGCCTAACTCACTTAGGTGCCTTGTGGGATTTATCAAAGTGCCTAACTCCCATTGACTTTCATAGATTCCAAGGCCAGAAGGTACCATTGTGATAATCTAGTCTGACCACCAGTACAACACAGGCCAGAGAACTTCCCCAGAATAATTCCTGGTTGAACCAGAGCACATCTTTAAAAAAACAAACAAACAAACAAACAAACAAACAAACAAACACCCAATCTTGAACGAAAAATGCCCTGTGATGGAGAATCTATCACAACCCTTGCTAAATTGTTCCAGTGGTTAAATATCTCTCACTGGTAAAAATGTACACCTTATTTCCAGTCTGAATTTGTCTAGTTTCAACTTCCAGCCAGTGGATCATATCAGACCTTTGTCTGCTAGACTGAAGATTAACTCCACAGCAGTAAAGAGCCTAACCTGCTTTGACCCTTTTGAAAGTCCCACCTGGCACTTTTGTCTAGGTACCTAAACACCTGTGTAAATTTGGCCCTAACTGCCCAACTCACTCTTGAAAATGTTACTTAGGCTCCTCGGTCACCTAGGTGCTTGTCAAAAGTTTGCCCTCATTTAAATTTTCTATGGATGCAGACATTAACTGAACAAAGAAGCAGTTGGGCAGATGGGAACAGATCCATCTCTTTGTATCAGGGAAAGCAAACATAACTAGGCTTGGGAGGATTCGATTTTTATCAGTATATATGTCAGTAAACGTTGATTTCACCATATAAACACAAACTGACAAAAAATTGAGGATAATCAAAAATTACAGATAGGCAAAGTAAGAGAAATGCTGATTCTGAATTTTTCAGAGTTTGATTTGAGGCTATTGACTTCGTATATTTGGACATGTGAGGTGAACACTTTGTGTTTTACCACTTACAAAGCTTTACATTTTTGAAAATCAGCCTCTACTGTCATTAAATAATTATTGTCTGGCCAGCCCCGTCATTGCCCGATGTCCCCATAATGTCCCACAACCGTGAAACTTTAAGTAGATAAAAATAGAAAAAAAATGCTTAAAAATAAATATTGATATTATTTGTCAAAATTAAAAAATGAATTTTGCCAAGCCTAATTAGAAATAAGGCTATGAATTGGTCATGATTTTAAGAGATGTCTGCTTTGGTTCAACCCCAGGCAGCAGGGCTGGGCCTTGGTATTGGGCATCAGCTCCATTTCCGTGATTTATTGTTTATTGCCCACGTCCTGTCTGAGACTTTTAATAAAAATACCTGTGCCAAAATTCTAGCCTTAATTATAAACAATTAACATTGTACCAAGATTGCTCCTCAGTGGCCGTTCTCATGGCACTGTTTTCCCTTGTCATCATAACAATAGGCTCCTCTTTCTGAGGACTGCTGTGTAGAGGAAAATGGGAATCAGGACCCTGCACTCTCCTGCCCCTGTGGTAGTCCCTACACAATGTGTCTTCTGTGGCCCTGTCTGCCTGTATCTCAGAAATGACTCTGCTTGTTCTTTACAGGTAATTGATGATAATGAAAGGAGGTACAAATCAATACGTGTGCGCAAACCTCCTAAAACCAAGCCATTGACCTATGGCTCCTATTATACTGTATCCAGCACATCAAGGGTAGAGATAACACCTGAGGTGAGTGGAAAATTATCTTCTGTGCTTCAATGAAGGCCTAAAAATATCAGGGCCCCCTCCTAAAGTCATCATTGCAACTTAGTCATGGCACTAGGGGGTGCTGTGCTGCAGGGAGCAGGGTGGGAGGTATAGTAGGGGGCGCGCTCCCCCCACAGTCCGTGCTGGCCCCAGTGCCCCTGTATAGGGCTGCTGGATATGGTGCTCAAGGAATTTTGCAGCAACATTTGGACACGCTGGAGGAGAGAGGTGAGGAAGTTTCGATAATCAAGGCAAGAGATGACTGAAGCTTGGAGCTAGGTTCTACTGGTAACTGGGATATCCTTTGCACTGTTGATTCCCAGCTCTGCTGGCTCTGGCAGGGTCACCCCTAATGGAGCACCTTGTCTTCACTGCAGGAGCTGGAGTTCTGTTATGTAGATCCCCAGGATGAACATCCATACATGGAGATTTACACCCAGGGCTTTGTGGACAGACTGGACCTCAGCTTGGTGAAGCAAAGTGATAGGCAACTGATCTGGAATGCCTTTTTGAGACCAGGTAGGTTCAGCTCAGCAGAAGATCTTGGCAGGGGTGAGAGGTTTGTGTAAGACAACCCCTCTTGGCACTTTCTGATGATGGTCAGTGCAAAACTCAGGTGCAGACCAAGGCGGGGGGCGGGGAGGGGAGGTGCATCCCAGCCGTGTCCTATTGTGATGGACTTGGAGCTGCCTTGTAATATTGTATTGATACAGTATGGTGGCTTGGTTATTGTGGTGTTTGCTGAAACCATATATTGACTTAAAGTATCAGAGGGGTAGCCGTGTTAGTCTGTATCCATAAAAACAACGAGGAGTCTGGTGGCACCTTTAAGACTAACAAATTTATTTTAAAAACCCACATGCTTCTGAAGAAGTGGGTTTTTTACCCACGAAAGCTTATGCACAAATAAATCTGTTAGTCTTTAAGGTGCCACCGGACTCCTCCTCATTGTTTTTATATATTGACTTAGTTTATCCAGGAAAGGCACTCAGGTAGAGGAGGATGGCTCCTGAAAACTACTTCTCAGCAAACACTTAACGACTTCAAAGGCACAACTGTTAGCTTCGATAATACTGGCTATGTCAAGAGCTGAGCCTATCAGACACAGAATAGCCTTTGCCCTGCAAAGAGAGGAGAACACAGACCCTGGAAGGTTCAAAGAGAGACATTCTCTCAGGAGGAGAGTGAGAGGTAAACAGAGACCCCAGGGTCTGCTGGGGTTGTCTGGAGAAGTTAGGCCTGCCTAGGTAACCATTATGAGTTAGTAGGACTCTAGGTAAAAGACAGAGACAATGTGGGTGAGGTAATATCTACTGTTGGACCAACTTGTCTTGTTGAAAGAGACATGCTTCTGAGGTAAAATAGACATGCCGGTAGGCTACACGTAGTTTTAAAATCCTTTTCAGTGAAGCTTTCGTTCCTACTAAATAAACAAACAGTACTTTTGTTTTAAGAAAACAACAAGGAGTCTGGTAGCATCTTAAAGACTAACAGATTTATTTGGGCATAAGCTTTCGTGGGTAAAAAAACACTTTTTTACTCACGAAAGCTTATGCCCAAATAAATCTGTTAGTCTTTAAGGTGCCACCGGACTCTGCATTGTTTTTGTGGATACAGACGAACACAGCTACCCCTCTAATACTTGTTTTAAGAAGACTCTCTGGTCGCTATAAACCATGAGTCATAGGCTCCTGAAGGGAAGCCCAACAGGGCAATAATGGTGGAGACATAGGGTGCTGTAGCCCAGGGCCTGGCCTAAGCGTGGAAGATCACATGATTCCATCCCAAGAAAGGTGAAGGCACGAGCCCTAAGAAGGATGCACTGAACAGCCAGAAAGGGGACAGAGGTGCAGCTAGCCCTGAAACTGTGACTTCTACAAACCTAAAGGAACAGGAGCTAGCGTTTAGGTGAGAGAGGTGCTCTGTTTTGAGCAGCCAGTTGCACAATATCAAAGTTTATAAATTTTGTCCTGGACCATTTCCAGAGAAATCTTGAGAAGCTCAGGCATTCTGTTGAAAAGCTCTGGAAAAGCTTTAAAATCATCCAGTCGTTGCTACTGACAAGACAACTGCCGCTTCTGGGGATGATCATAAAAATGCAGGGCTGGAAGGAACCTTGAGAAGTGATAACGTCCAGCCCCCCTGCACTGAAACAGGGCCCAGGAATCCTAGACCATCCCTGACAGGTTCATCCAACCTGTTCTTAAAAACGTCCAATGACGGGGATTCCACAACCTCCCTCGGAAGCCTATCCTAGAGCTTAACTACCCTTAGAGTTAGAATTTGTTTCCTCATATCTAACCTAAATCTGCCTTACTGCAGATTAAGCCCATTACTTCTTGTCCTACCTTCAGTGGACATGGAGAACAATTGATCCCTGACCGCTTTATAACAGCCTCTAACATATTTCAAGACTATCAGTCCCCCCACCTCCTTTTCTCAAGACTAGACGTGCCCAGTTTTTTTTAACCTTTCCTAACAGCTCAGGTTTTCTAAACCTTTTCTCATTTTTGTTGCTCTCCTTTGGACTCTTTTCAATTTGTTCACATGTTTTCTAAAGTGCAGCACCCAGAATTGGACACAGGGCTCCAGCGGAGGCCTCACAAGGCCAAGTAGAGTGGGACAATTACCTCCTGTATCTTACAGATGGCATTCCGGTTAATATGCCCCGGCATGCTTTTTTGCAACTGCACCACATTGTTGACTCAAATTCAATTTGTAAGAACTTAAGAATGGTCCATCTAGCCCAATATTCTGTCTTCAGACCATGGCTAGTGCCAGATGTTTCAGAGGGAATAAACAGAACAGCAATTATCAGGTGATCCATCCCCTGTTGTCCAGTCCCAGCATCTGGCAGTCAGAGGCTTAGGGACACCCAGTCACATCCCTGACCATCTTGGCTAATAACCATTGATAAACCTATCCTCCATGAACTTATCAAATTCTTTTTTGAACCCAGTTATAGTTTTGGCCTTCACAACATCCCAGGGAAACGAGTTCCACGGGTTGACTGTGCGTTGTATGAAGAAGTACTTCCTTTTGTTTGTTTTAAACCTGCTATTAATTTCATTGGGTGACTCCTGGTTCTTGTGTTATGTGAAGGGGTAAAAAAAACCTTCCTTATTCACTTTCTCCACAATATTTATAATTTTATAGACCTCTATCATATCCCCCCTTAGTCGTCTCTTTTCTAAGATGAGTAATTCCAGTCTTTTTAATCTCCCCTCAGATGGAAGCTGTTCCATACCCCTAATCATTTTTGTTGCCCTTCTCTGTACTTTTTCCAATTCTAATATGTCTTTTTTGAGATGGGGTGACCAGAACTGCATGCAGTGTTCCAGGTGTTGGCATAATGTGGATGTATATAGTGGCATTATGATATTTTCTGTCTTCTTTTCTCTCCCTCTTGTAATGGTTCCTAACATTCTGTTTGCTTTTTTGACTGCCTCTGCACATTGAGCAGATGTTTTCAGAGAACTCTCCACAAGGAATCCCTGATCTCTTTCTTGGGTGAGAAGAAGTAATTGAGAGCCCATCACTTTGTGTAATTGGAATTATGTTTTCCAATGTGCATTACTTTGCTTTTATCAACACTGAATTTCATCTGCCATTTTGTTGTTTTCATCTGCCTTCCACACAGTTTGATGAGATCCCTTTGTAATTTTTTGCAGCGAACTTTGGACTCCCTGAATAATTTTGGATCATTTGCAAACTTTGCCACCTCACTGTTTACCCCTTTTTCCAGATCATTTATGAATATGTTGAATAGCATTGGTCCCAGTACAGATCCCAGGGGGATACCACTATTTACCTCTCTCCATTCTGAAAACTGACCATTTATACCTACACTTTGTTTCCTATCCTTTAACCAGTTTACTGATCCATGTTATCCCATGACGGCTTACTCTGCTTAAGAGCCTTTGGTGAGGGAACTTGTCAAAGGCTTTCTGAAAATCTAAGTACACTATATCCACTGGATCCCCCTTGTCCACTTGCTTTTTGCCCCCTCAAAGAATTTTAGTAGAGTGGTGAGGCATGATATCTCTTTACAAAAACCATGTTGACTGTTCCTCAACAAATCGTGTTCATCTGTGTGTCTGATAATTCTGTTCTTTACTGTAGTTTCAACCAATTTGCTTGGTATTGAAGATATTCATCCATCTGACTCCTACGTGCTAACACCATACAAATACTAAAATGGGGGCAATACACTGAAATTGGGTGTCCCCGCAAGGCATTACTATGTTTGTGGTACAATGGATTTCACACATCATTACTAAAACTTACTGTGGTGCTGAGTGATGCTAATGGCTGCCATCAGGGGTGCAGGACCACCAGAGACCACTGGGGGCAGCTAAGCATTTGCCTTCTTACCTAACAGCAGGAGCAATTGAGAATGTTTTGTAGTGCAGACGGGAGCTTGCAGGGCAAACCCATTATTATTCGTTGTGTTGCCTGAGACCCACAGTCATGGCCCAGAACCCAATTGTGCTAGGTGCAGTACATTAATTTATAGGTGTATTAAGGAAGTGCCGAGGAGCCCTATTCAGGGACCAGGACTGCACTGTGCTAGGTGTTGTCCCTGTCCCAAAGTGCTGACCCTCTGAGCTGGAAGCCGACCTGGTGCTGGATGTTCAGGGGTCGTAGTGAGTTAGTCATCGGAGAGGCAGTTGCTGGGTGACCGTGTAAAGAAGCAGAGGCAGACGAGCCAGCTGCTTATTGGGCACCAGGCTGAGTGTCTGGCTGGGGATGTCTGCTAAAGCCCATGAATTGTACGTTCCTCCTGCTGGTCAGGGAAGCAGGATGCGGTGTCTGTTTCTGGGAATAAAGAGATGACAGGAAAAATAAACCGGACTTCTATCACTGATCACTCAACCAAACTGAAACTACCCTGCAGGGCCCAAAATTACAGCTTTCTGCTCAGCCAAAGGAGCAACAGTATTACATACATTTACAATGCACTGAGCTTATCATCCTGGACTGGGCATTTGACGTATCAATAATAATAACCAGACGCTAAATGCCTGAAGCAATAGCTGTGTGTGCTTGTCATCTTGAAATCACTTATTGCTGTTTTAATTACAATACATTCGTTGTTACAGTGGGTTTGTTCGTAGATTTCTTGAAAAAGTAGTAAGGAAAAAGATTTTAAAAACCCGAGCCTAGCGGACACCTTGGGCACAGTTAGTGGTGACATAAGTGCTGTTGTACAGAGACATGTCACTGGGTGCACACGGCAACTTGCACTCACCAGATGCCAGATCAGTGTGTGTGAGAGTGTGTGTTAAGTGTGTAAATTTCTGCTATTTGATGTTCTGTGGGGGGGGGGACACAGAGCAGCGGTCTAAGAACACAGGCATTGCCACACCCATTGAGTCTGATATCTGGGTACAGTCTCTGACAGTGGCCGGTAACAGATCCTTCAGGGGAATCTGAATAACTCATTAACTGGTGTATCATTCTGTCAGCTCTAAAGATAATCACACTGCCATGGCTTAGCCAATCAGATCTGCAAGTGGCCTGTGTGGTGTGAGGCGAGCAGAGTAAACAGAAAATTATGATAAAAAGTTTGTTTCTCTCTTCTTCCCTCCTCCCTTCCAGGTGACATTGAGCACCATTCACCATTAACAGAACACCACACAGGTCAGTTCATCTCCCCTGATATACAGAGACCTTATTTTAGTAGGACAGAAATTACAGAAGAAAAAAGACATACCCGCCCCCCATACTGTAACCACTAGGCAGTAGTTCTGCTCTGATCCAGGATTCTAATTCAGAGCAGGTGCAGGGAGTGGGTGGATATCAAGTTGGGGGGGGGATTCTGACAGGAAAGAAGAGAGGCTTGGGCATTGGAAGGTATTCCAGCGAGGAGGGGAAGACGGTCAAGGTAACTGAGTTAGGGAGGTATCTGTGGGAGGGGACAGCAGTGGTGTGGGGAGGGGTGAGCAAAGGGGAGCCACACAGACTTGACCGGTGGCAGTGAGACACCGAGTGCAGAGCAGAAAGCACTGGGATTGAGGGGAGATACCAAGGATTACTGGTAGAAGAGGGAGATGCAGGATGGGAGGGAGAGAGCTGGGGAGGAAAGAGAGCGGGGAATGGTACCTGGGTGGGGAGTGGCTGGACCATACTTTGCTGGCCCATGTTCTAGGAGGTGGCACAGGGAAGACAATGAGAGATCACCTCCTGGACATCCTGAAAAACCTCCGAAAGGGAGAGCTGAAGGAGTTCAAGAGCAAACTGACTGACATTGAGCTGGAGGAGGGATACAACCATATACATCAATGTGACCTAGAGAAAGCAGACCCTGTGGAGATCACCGACCTACTGATCAGTCACTATAAAGAGCACTATGGGGTGAAGGTGACCATGATGGTGCTGAACGCCATCAACCAGAGAGACCTGGCAGAGAGACTTCACAAGGCAACAAGGGCTGGTCAGGAATGAGCCAGTGGGGGGAGATCAGCCTCCTCTCTACAGGGGATCCCACTGTGTCTCCATCTCTGCATCCTCCCTTGTCATAAATATAGGGGAAAGGTAGCAACCTTTATGTATGCACAAGCATAAAATCCCTCCTTGTCAGCTATACTGAATTGCCTTACCTGTAAGGGGTTAAACAGTTCAAATATCCAAGTTGGCACCTGACAAGAAGGACCAGTGAGGAAAGAAGATACTTTCAAATCCAGGGGGAAAGGATTTGTTTGTTGGTCTCTTTTGTTGTTCGCTCTCCGGACGGAGGGAGAAGCCAAGCAGGTACAACATCTCTTGAAAATATACCTGTAATAATCCATCTAAAACCACAGAAATTGTAAGTAGGGCAAGGAAATGCATTAGGTTATCTTTTATTTTGGCTTGTGAATTTTCCTATGCTAAGAGGTAGTTTTATTCCTGTTTTTGTAACTGTGAAGCTGAGCCTAGAGGGGAATCCTCTGTGTTTAAATTTTTTTTATTTTAATTAAACAGCAACTATTAAAGTCAGACATTTTTAAATCAGCAAGTCCAGATAACTTGCATCCAAGAATTTTAAAAGAGCTGGCTAAGGAACTCTTGGGATGTTCCAGAAGACTTGAAGAAAGAGAATGTTGTGCCAGTATTTTAAAAGGGTAAATGGGATGACCAAGTAAATATAGGCTGATCAGCCAGACTTTGATCCTGGGCAAGATAATGGAGCAGCTGATACAGGACTCGATTAATAAAGAATTAAAGGAGGGTAACGTGATTAATGCAAATCAAATGGGTTTATGGAAACCAAAGACTGTCAAATTAGCTTAATGTCTTTGTTTTGATGAGATTACAGGTCTGGTTGATAAAGGTAATAGTGTTGTTGCGATAGACTTCTGTAAGGCATTTGACTGGTACTGCACAATCTTTTGATTAAAGAATATGTAATGGTATAAAATTACTGTAACTATAGTGCCCACATGGTGAAGACGGAGTGTGCTCTGCAGGCGGCCAAGAAAAGGCACGTGCAGGAATGCAGCAGAGAAAGTCTCTTCCACGCCAGGGGCATCTGTTCCAATCCCTCTTTCTCTCTCTCACATACACATTCACCCAGCCTAGTACAATGAATATAGGACAGGGATGAATTGAGAAAAACAACAGGGGGGAAGATGGGGAAATGGTAAAATAGGGTTGCATTCAACTCAAGGTCCCCCAGGCCCAGCGGTTCCACAGTCTGAAAGGACAGACACTGAGCAATACATCTGCGCTCAGAAGGGAAGGTCATGTCTGACTAATCTAATCGCCTTTTATGATGAGATTACTGGTTCTGTGGATGAAGGGAAAGCAGTGTATGTGTTGTTTCTTGACTTTAGCAAAGCTTTTGACACGGTCTCCCACAGTATTCTTGTCAGCAAGTTAAGGAAGTATGGGCTGGATGAATGCACTATAAGGTGGGTAGAAAGTTGGCTAGATTGTCGGGCTCAACGGGCAGTGATCAATGGCTCCATGTCTAGTTGGCAGCCGGTGTCAAGTGGAGTGCCCCAGGGGTCGGTCCTGGGGCCGGTTTTGTTCAATATCTTCATAAATGATCTGGAGGATGGTGTGGATTGCACTCTCAGCAAATTTGCGGACGATACTAAACTGGGAGGAGTGGTAGATACGCTGGAGGGGAGGGATAGGATACAGAAGGACCTAGACAAATTGGAGGATTGGGCCAAAAGAAATCTGATGAGGTTCAATAAGGATAAGTGCAGGGTCCTGCACTTAGGAAGGAAGAATCCAATGCACCGCTACAGACTAGGGGCCGAATGGCTAGGCAGCAGTTCTGCGGAAAAGGACCTAGGGGTGACAGTGGATGAGAAGCTGAATATGAGTCAGCAGTGTGCCCTTGTTGCCAAGAAGGCCAATGGCATTTTGGGATGTATAAGTAGGGGCATAGCGAGCAGATCGAGGGACGTGATCGTTCCCCTCTATTCGAGATTGGTGAGGCCTCATCTGGAGTACTGTGTCCAGTTTTGGGCCCCACACTACAAGGATGTGGATAAATTGGAGAGAGTCCAGCGAAGGGCAACAAAAATGATTAGGGGTCTGGAACACATGACTTATGAGGAGAGGCTGAGGGAGCTGGGATTGTTTAGCCTGCAGAAGAGAAGAATGAGGGGGTATTTGATAGCTGCTTTCAACTACCTGAGAGGTGGTTCCAAAGAGGATGGCTCTAGACTGTTCTCAATGGTAGCAGATGACAGAACGAGGAGTAATGGTCTCAAGTTGCAGTGGGGGAGGTTTAGATTGGATATTAGGAAAAACTTTTTCACTAAGAGGGTGGTGAAACACTGGAATGCGTTACCTAGGGAGGTGGTAGAATCTCCTTCCTTAGAGGTTTTTAAGGTCAGGCTTGACAAAGCCCTGGCTGGGATGATTTAACTGGGAATTGGTCCTGCTTCGAGCAGGGGGTTGGACTAGATGACCTTCTGGGGTCCCTTCCAACCCTGATATTCTATGATTCTATGATTCTATGACCCCTGTTGCCCTCCCTCGCTCCATGCCCCTGGAACAACCAACACTGCCTGTGGCTCAGGACAAGGATTTAAAGAGGCCATGCTCTCTAAACCCCAAGGGGGTAACATTAACACAGCACACAGCACATGGATTAAAAGTTGGGCTAACTGACAGGTCTCAAACTGTAATTGTAAATGGGGAATCATCATCAAGCGGGTGTGTCATAAATATAAAGGGAAGGGTAAACCCCTTTAAAATCCCTCCTGGCCAGAGGGAGGAAGACAGGATACTGGGCAAGATGAAGATGGTCTGACCCAGGATGGCCACTCTCATGTTTTTAGCTATGGTTCATACAAATCACCATTGCTACTGTTAAGTATTGCCCATTGTGTCTGGTCTGGGGAAGACATGACACAACCTTCCTAGCTCATGGTGGATGCACATACAGAGGCTTTCCATGGTACAGCAGTTTCATGATACAACATCCTAATGTCAATCAGAATTAATGCAATGTAGGCCCAGTCCTAAAGTCGCCACACTGGCTGATTCAGACACTTCCTCTCAGACATGCCAACAATACAATAAGACCGTCACCCCAATGCTAGATGAAGGAGATTCCACCACCTCCCTAGGTAACGCAATCCAGTGCTTCACCACCCTCCTAGTGAAAAAGTTTTTCCTAATATCCGACCTAAACCTCCCCCACTGCAACTTGAGACCATTACTCCTTCTTCTGTCATCTGGTACCACTGACAACAGTCTAGATCCATCCTCTTTGGAACCCCCTTTCAGGTAGTTGAAAGCAGCTATCAAATCCCCCCTCATTCTTCTCTTCTGCAAACTAAACAATCCCAGTTCCCTCAGCCTCTCCTCATAAGTCATGTGCTCCAGCCCCCAATCATTTTTGTTGCCCTCCGCTGGACGTTTTCCAATTTTTCCACATCCTTCTTGTAGTGTGGGGCCCAAAACTGGACACAGTACTCCAGATGCCTATGCCTAATAGAGTGGAACGATAACGTCCCTTGATCTGCTGGCAATGCCCCTACTTATACATCCCAAAATGTCATTGGCCTTCTTGGCAACAAGGGCACACTCTTGACTCATATCCAGCTTCTTGTCCACTGTAACCCCTAGGTCCCTTTCTGCAGAACTGCTGCCTAGTCACTTGGTTCCTAGTCTGTAGCAGTGCATGGGATTCTTCCGTCCTAAGTGCAGGACTCTGCACTTGTCCTTGTTGAACCTCATCAGATTTCTTTTAGCTCAATCCTCTAATTTGTCTAGGTCCCTCTGTATCCTATCCCTACCCTCCAGCATATCTACCACTCCTCTCAGTTTACTGTCATCTGCAAACTTGCTGAGGGTGCAGTCCACGCCATCCTCCAGATCATTAATGAAGATATTGAACAAAACCGACCCCAGGACCGACCCTTCGGGCACTTCGCTTGATACTGGCTGCCAACTAGACATGGAGCCATTGATCACTACCCATTAAGACCGACAATTTAGCCAGCTTTCTATCCACCCCATGTTATCCCTCAGCCACACACTGCAATAGTTCAGACCCCAACACCAATTAGTAGCCATTCCCTCACACTCTTAGCCCCTGTGGCTTCCTAGGCAAGCAGCCGCAGATTTTGGGGGGTCTCTCCTGTCAATTTCTCACTGAAAGAGAAATTGTTGCCAAATAAGGGATTTTCTAGTGTGTTTTCTTTATTGACAGGATACACAAGCTTTCTCGAACAAAGGTGGGCAAAACATCATGCCATTGGTAAGTGGTTCTAATGGTTACCAATATATGCCTTATTTCCAGTCTGAATTTGTTTAGCTTCAACTTCCAGCCATTGGGTCATGTTAGATAATGCTCTCCCTCTGCTAGGCTGAACAGCCCATTATTAAATATTTGTTCCCAATGTAGATACTTATAGACTGTAATCAAGTCACTTCTTAACCTTCTCTTTATTAAGCTAAATAGATTAAACATTAGCAGGCAGGTTGCTAATACCTTAATCATTCTCATGGATCTTCTCTGAGCCCTTTCCAATATAGCAGCATCCTTCTTGAATTATGGGCACCAGAACTGGACACTATTTCAGCAGAGCTCACAACAGTGCCAATGATAGAGATAAAATAACCTTTCTAACCCTGCTCAAGATTCCCATAGATATGCATTCCGTATTATCTCTTTTGGCCACAGTGCTGCACCAGGAACCCATATTAAAATACATAGTTTGCTTAAGTCCAATTTACCAAGCAGTCCAGAGTGCTCTGTATCAATGATCTGTCCTCTTCATGATGTACCACTCCCCCACTTTTTGTGTCACCTGCAGATTTTATCGGAGATGATTTTATGTTGTCTTCCAAGTCACTGATAAAAATATTAAATAGCGTAGGACCAAGAACTGCTCCCTGCAGGACCCCACTAGAAACACACCCTGTCAGGGTTCCTTCCCCACTCTGAACTCTAGGGTACAGATGTGGGGACCTGCATGAAAACCTCCTAAGCTTACTTTTACCAGCTTAGGTTAAAACTTCCCCAAGGTACAAATTATTTTACCCTTTGCCCTTGGATTTCCACTGCCACCACCAAACTTTATCTGGGTTCCTGAAAAAACATAGTTTGGACATCTTTCCTCCCAAAATCCTCCCAACCCTTGCACCCCACTTCCTGGGGAAGGTTTGGTAAAAATCCTCACCAATTTGCATTGGTGACCACAGACCCAAACCCTTGGATCTTAGAACAATGAAAAAAACATTCAGTTTCCTTACAAGAAGACTTTTAATAGAAGAAAGAAAAAAGAATCACCTCTGTAAAATCAGGATGGTAAATACCTTACAGGGTAATTAGATTCAAAACATAGAGAATCTAAGTTACAGAAAAGGCACACAGACAGGAATATTTCATTCTATTCAGCACAGCTATTTTCTCAGCCATTTCAAGAAATCATAATCTAACACATACCTAGCTAGATTACTTACTAAATTCTAAGACTCCATTCCTGTTCTGTCTCTGGCAAAAGCATCACACAGACAGACACAGACCCTTTGTTTTTCTCCCTCCTCCCAGCTTTTGAAAGTATCTTGTCTCCTCATTGGTCATTTTGGTCAGGTGCCAGCGAGGTTACCTTTAGCTTCTTAACCCTTTACAGGTGAGAGGATTTTTCCTCTGGCCAGGAGGGATTTTAAAGGGGTTTACCCTTCCCTTTATATTTATGACACGCCCCCCAAATCACAGATAGGGTGAAACGCTGGCTGGGATTTCTTCCTATAGCTCTAGGAAAAACAGAGTTAATAAGACACATGCACCTCTAAATATATTGCCAAGTATATAAAGACTAACAATATTTTCCACATCTCAAGGACGATTTTAACCAGTTGATTCTGGGAAACTTTCACGGGAGAGTGCATCAGCCACTTTGTTAGAAGCTCCTGAGATGTGTTGGATGTCGAAATCAAAATCTTGGAGAGCTAAACTCCACCGAATAAGTTTTTTGTTATTTCCTGTGGCGGTATAAAGCCACTGTAGTGCAGCACGGTCGGTTTGCAGGTGGAAATGCTGTCCCCAAACATATGGGCGTAGCTTTTCCAGGGTGTAGACAATGGCGTAACATTCTTTTTCACTGACTGACCACTTGCTTTCCCTCTCAGACAGTTTTTTGCTGAGAAACACTACAGGGTGGAATTCTTGATCCGGTCCTTCCTGCATTAAAACTGCTCCCACACCACGCTCGGAAGCATCTGTGGTTACTAGGAACGGTTTGTCAAAGTCTGGGGCCTTTAGTACAGGGTCAGACATGAGTGTCGCTTTAAGCTAGTTAAAGGCCTTCTGACACTCTTCAGTTCACTGAACGGCATTTGGCTGTTTCTTTTTGGTTAGGTCTGTCAGTGGGGTGGTGATTTGGCTGTATCGCGGTACAGATCGTCCGTAATAACCGGCCAAGCCTAAGAAGGATTGAACCTGTTTCTTTGACTTTGGGACAGGCCACTTTTGGATAGCATCCACTTTGCCCTGTAGGGGGTTGATAGTTCCTTGACCCACCTGGTGTCCAAGGTAAGTCACTCTGTTTAGGCCTATTTGACACTTCTTAGCCTTAACAGTTAGTCCTGCCTCCCTTACGTGCTTGAAGACTTTTTGTAGATGTTTCAGGTGTTCTGCCCAGGAATCCAAAAATATGGCCACATCGTCAAGGTAGAAAGAAAAGGAGTACTTGTGGCACCTTAGAGACTAACCAATTTATTTGAGCATGAGCTTTCGTGAGCTACAGCTCACTTCATCAGATGCATACCGTGGAAACTGCAGCAGACTTTATATATACACAGAGAATATGAAACAATACCTCCTCCCACCCCACTGTCCTGCTGGTAATAGCTTATCTAAAGTAATCATCAGGTTAGGCCATTTCCAGCACAAATCCAGGTTTTCTCACCCTCCACCCCCCCACACAAATTCACTCTCCTGCTGGTGATAGCCCATCCAAAGTGACAACTCTTTACACAATGTGCATGATAATCAAGTCAGGCCATTTCCTGCACAAATATTGTTTCATATTCTCTGTGTATATATAAAGTCTGCTGCAGTTTCCACGGTATGCATCTGATGAAGTGAGCTGTAGCTCACGAAAGCTCATGCTCAAATAAATTGGTTAGTCTCTAAGGTGCCACAAGGACTCCTTTTCTTTTTGCGAATACAGACTAACACGGCTGTTACTCTGAAATCGTCAAGGTAGGTGACTGCATATTCTCCTAAACCCTCTAGGAGACCATCTACAAGTCTTTGAAAGGTGGTGGGTGCATTCCGCAGCCCGAAAGGCAGTACATTAAATTCATACAGCCTGACATGGGTGGTGAAGGCTGACCTTTGCTTGGCGAATTCATCTAGCGGTACCTAGCAGAACCCCTTGGTTAAGTCCAAGGTAGAGATGAACTGGGCCCGTCCCAGTTTCTCCAATAGTTCATCTGTGCGGGGCATTGGATAGTTGTCTGGGCGAGTTACAGCATTTAGCTTACAGTAGTCCATGCAAAAACATATTTCCCCATCTGGTTTGGGAACTAGAACCACTGGAGATGCCCATGCACTGCCAGAGGGGTGGATTACACCCATCTGTAACATATCCTGGATCTTCCATTCTACAGCAGTTTTAGCTTGAGGAGACACCCGGTAAGGTTGGGCTCTAATTGGGTGAGCATTACCCGTGTCAATGGAGTTGTATGCCCCTTCAGTCAGTCCTACGGTGGCTGAGAACATCGGCGCGTAGCTAGTGCACAGCTCCTTGATCTGCTATCGCTGCATACGCCCAAGGGTCATGGATAGGTTCACCTCTTCCACACCACCAGCACTTTTCCCTTTGTAGTAGACACCTTCTGGGCAAATGTGGGGAGGATATCCCATCAGATAGGCCCATCAATGGCTATTAGCCAACATGTTTGGGGAGGCAACAACATGCTTAGGGTGACCCTAAGCCTTTGACTACCAGAAGCTAGAAGTGAAAGACCGGGGTGGCTCACTCTAATTGCCCAGTTCTGTACACTCCCCCGAAGCTCCACTGTTGGAGACAGGACATTGGGCAAGATGGGCCATGGTCTGACCCAGGATGGAAGCTCTTATATTCTTACCTGTGGTCCATTCAAATCACCATTGCTACTGTTAAGTATTCCATGTTGTCCCTGGTCTGGGGAAGACATGACACAACCTTCCTAGCTCATGGTGGATGCACATACAGAGACTTTCCGTGGTACAGCAATTTCAAGATACAATTCCTAATGTTGATCAGAATTAATCCGATGTAGACACCGCTCTAAAATTGCCAAACTGGCTGATTCAGACACTTCCTCTCAGACATGCCACCAATACAATAAGACCATCACCCCAATGCTAGAAGAAGATGAAATTGGCTGTAAAAAATTGCACACAGATGAGCTCGGTGGCATGTGCAGCTCTGTTTGCACATTTAAATGGCTTGTGGCCATCATGTCCCTATGCAGTGGAGTGCAAAGAGTAAGCCAGAGAGGTCACCTAAGCAATGCTCAGTGCATGCTGCAGTGGTCGTGGGAGGGCTGTTTGCAATGTTATGGTTATTACACTAGAACCTCCCTCTGCCCTGGCACTGCATCATGTTGCAGGACTGCACAGTGACTGGCTTGTCAAAACAAGTTTAATCCAAGGAGTGGATTTAATGCCTGTGAGCCGTTAGGGCCACTTTTGTACATGGACACACAGCATGTTACACATGCTGTAGGGAGCCCACATAGTGGTTTAGCCTGGCAGATTTCTCTAGCTCAGATGAGGAGAGAGAGACAGCTGTGATGGGCAACTTCTCCCACATCTCCAGGGTAGTCTGGATCTCACAGGGTGTTAGGGGGCCCACTGGATGGATCTGTACCTAGCCTTTGATTAGATGAGTTCTCCATGGCAGATTCTTAGTGCCAAGGGAGGCCTTTATGCCTGACCCTATTGAGCTAATCACAGATAGCTTCACTGAAATAACTAAATTGCTGGGTTGAAGGAAACTGGTTATCAGATCAGGATAAAAGCTAAATGGGTCTCATACGGGAAATGTCGTTGCTGAACCAGCACACAGCAATCAACAAAGGAATAACAATGCAATAAACTAGCAGAAAATGAAAGCAATAAACAGTGTGACCGTTCTTTCTCTTTGTTGTTAGAGGTATCTAGAGATTAGTACATGGTGTCACAAGTGGTGATCTGGAGTTCATGGGACTCCAGCCTGATATCATTATCTAAATCTCTCTCTCTCTCTCTAAATTGTATTTCACTCATGTTCTTTGTGCTGGTAATTCTCTGCTTTCTCTTTCATGTTCAGTGCCCCTTGGCAAGTTTGACCCTTCTGCACACAACTCCAAGGAACCTCTGTCTAAGTGCCTGCTCCTTCTATGCCTGGCAGCATGGACAAGATTGTGTCTCTATTAATGCTGTAAGGCTCAGCTATCCAAACATTGTGGACAGGTCTGTGCCTGGTCAGATGGGTGCACAGACTTTTGGCGAGTCCCAGAGGCCAGACAGAAATGTCTGTGGCTGTTGCTCCCTGAATGTGCAAAAGCCTAGCCAGGCTGTTGAGTGATTTCAGTGAATAGTGAAGTGATGGGTTTGAGATAGTGAAGTACAATCCAGACTAGTGGAGGTAGGGGGCTGTCACCCTGCCCAGCAACTTTGGGTGCCTTACAATGCCTCATTGAAGTAGCTCCCACCTGGGCCACTCACAGTCTTCCAGCATGCAAGCCACACCCTGAGTGTCTGTGTGTAACTGCAGCCTGCCAGCTACATTCTGACTCTCACCAGCCTGAGTTATCCTGCAGGATGACCCCAACACACCCCCAGTCCCAGATTTCCCTCCAGAAATGTACATCCTTGTTCTGCCCAGCCCTCTCCTGGACAGTACAAATATTTCAAGTCCATTATTCCTTTAAGGGAATAACATACCAGCTTCTTATTTTAAATAGAGAGTTAGCCAGACACTTAACTTAAACACATGGATTAGATAAAACAATAAAACAAGTTTATTAACTACAAAGAGAGAGATTTTAAGTGAGTACAAGTAATGAGGCATAGAAGACAGAAATGGTTACAAGAAAAATATATATAAAATGCTTACTTGTGACTAACAACAAACTATATTAGATTCAGGCAAAATTTCTCACCACATTCTTCCAGCAAGGTTACTGAACAAACTCTTCAGGGCAGGAACCCCCTCCCACAAAATCTAATGGCTGTTTCCTTTTGTCTTTTCAGGTGCAGAGAATGCAGTGGGCATGGAAAGAGAAAGAGGGGTCTCTTTGGGTGTTTTGTCCTTCCTTTTTATAGTTCCAGCCCCATCTGGAAAAACATTTCCAGCTGAGAATGTGGAGACAAAGAGTCTATGTGGAAGCATGTTTTTTTCCACCTGTTTGAACTGCCTTGTTTTCCCTTCCTGCTTGATGACTCTGTTTACTGCTTAAATGCAAATTAAGGCAAGCACATATCCTGGTCTGTTTGACCAGTTTGGTGCTACATGAGTCTGAACACATATTTTTAACAACATACAGAGGAATATTATAATCTTAAATACAACGTTGCCACACTTATTTTTTCAGGACAATACTGATCAGCAAATTATGAATTTCCAACTGACACCTTACAAGGCATACCTTGTGTAAAGCTTATTACAATAGCGTGAAGGGTGTGAATACAGGGTGTATTCCATCACAATGGGGTTACTAGGTATTCAACATATTTGCCTTTTCCTGCCATTATCACGTCATATTTTCCACAGTTCATCTGCCTTTCATCCAAGAGCTGGCGTTAGCCAGGCTGAGGCTAGTTGGGAGATGTTGCTATTGGCGTGGAGGGTAAAAGAGAAGGGTTATTTTGGTGCAATGCTGGCATTTTACTAAGGATGTCTCAGTGGCTTCTTGTCAGTGTTAGAAAGATGGAGAGATGGGTCCAACCTTGAATCTCTTCCAATCTGGCTTCTGATGTCTCCTCCCAGTTGAAATCGCTCATTGGGGTCTCCAATGAGGTCTTCTTAGCCAAATCTTAGGACCTTTATGTCAGTCTCATCCCACTTCAGGCTCTGCGGCTTTAAAAACTGGCATCCTCTTCTTGATATCTCACCCTCACAGGGCTTTCTGACACTGTCCTCTTCTATTTCTCTGATCACTCCTTCAACAGATCTTTCCATTTGTAATGGGGTGCACACTGCACCCCTCTGGATTCGACCCCTGGGCCCCTCTTCTCCTTGAATCGGGGACACTTCAGTCTGGTGCAACACCTGTGTTCTTTATTCGTGATCAGTTTCCCATCACCAGTTTCCAACTATATAGAGGCTTTACAACTGTTTGGCCTACCAAAGGCCTCACCAGCAACAGACTAGGGGTCCCCTACTCCCTCTGAGCCTGACCTCCTGCTCTTAGTTTCCACCACCCTTTCTCTCACTTCCTTATTCCAGCCTTATAGCTCCTGCTAATGAGGCTGGCAGGTGTGGTCAGTTACCAGGCACACATAGGGCAGTTCATCCAGCCCCAATCAGGGAGAATGGATTGGGGCTGGAGTGCCAGGAGCAGATTTAGGGCTTCTCCAGCAGCACCCTGCCACACCATGATTCCTGGGATTTCCTTTTTACCCTTAAATTAGTGCTACATACTCCCAGGGCTTGCCTGGGCACACAATTAGTGTGTGGCAAACTGGGGTGTAGCTCTATTATGCAGTAGCCTGCCACAAACTAACTGGCCACGTGGACCCTGCTACCATGCTCTGAAAGTGCTCAGTGTTCACAGGATTGCCGCAGAAAAAGTAATTGCAATTGCTATCAGCGGAGGCACCTTTAATATGAAAAAGACTAAGGAGGAAGCAAGGTCTGTTAACAGCTCGAGTTTGTTAGACTGCAGGATGTGGTGTATTGAAAACCATATTAAAATTATAAGCTGTCACACCGAGGCCCGGTCTATGCTACCACTGTAGGCCAATCTAAGGTATGTTACTTCAGTTAGGTAAATAACGTAATGTAAGTTGACGTACCTTAGATTGACCAGCAGCAGTGTCCACGCTATGCTATGACAGCGGGAGACACTGTCCCGGTTTCACAGCTTCTGCCTCTTGTAAAGGTGGATTACAGACGTTAACAGGAGATGCTCTCCCATCGATTTAGCACGTCTTCACCAGACCCACTAAATCGATGCCACTACATTGATGGCAGTGGTGCCAATTTACCGCAGTAGTGAAGTCATGTGCTAAGTTTCAAGGGTTTTTCTGGTCCTGCTTGCAGGCAGGGGGCTCTGGAGGGTACCATCTAAGTCAGTCTGCACAAAGCCAGCCTAGATCAAGATGCAGTGTGTTGTACTCCTCTGCCTTAGGGAGCAGCCTGCTTTGTCTCTCTCTGGTTTTGGTTCTGTGTGTTATTATTCTGAATTTTAAGAAATAAAGTCATGCTACATTGCAGCCTTCTAGCAAGAGTATTGCATATTTTTATGTAACTTTGCTGTGTATGTGTGCCATGCACGTAACATGGGGCATGCTTCAAGAAGTATTTTTTCTCCCTAGTTTGTGAGGTGATAGACACTGGGCCAGACTGGGTGTGGGAGTCTGGGGATTGTGTGTGTGGTTGATTAATTTCAGACATTTATATTATCACTCAGTATTAGAGTTGGTGTCAGGGAACTGGGTATTTTCGTGTATCTTTAAGAAAATTGGCAGAAGTACCAGGGATGCTGGATGAGCCTTTCTTTTATTTCTGCTCATCTATATCTAAATAAATCAGTGAAATAGTTAGGAAGTTGGATGGAGAAGTGTGTGAGCATGCTGGGGATTTCTGGAGGGGGGGAGAGGGAAACATGTGCATGTATGTGCCAGGAACTTGTGGGGGAGAAGAGGAAGAGAGAAGAAATTAAAGGAGAAGGGAGGATTTTCTACAATCATTTGAAAGTTTGCTAAAAGTGTCTCTCTCCTCTCCCTCTGTGATTAAAATGTGTTGATGCATCCACAGACTGTCAGGGGCCTGATCTGTCCCAATCAGTTCCATGATTCTAGGAAATGGGTTGACTTCTGTAGCCACCAGCTCTCATTGCCCTACTCAACTCTGAGTCCCAGGAGTCTGAGACCATGGGGAGAGGCAGGGAGGATGTGGGGCAGGGGTAGGAGGGGGAACCAGAGGGGAAAAGTCCAGAGTGGGGAGGGCAAGGACACAGACGGGTGAAGTGGAAAAATACAGGAAAGAGGACAAAGGGGAAGGGGCAAGAGAATGAGATAAAAAGAGAGACTCAGTGAAGAGCTCAGTTCCACTTTCAGCAAATAGCCAAGACACGATGCCTAAGACCTTGAAAGATGCCCTGCAGGAGGCTCTGGATGAGCTGGGGAAAGAGAAGTTTGAGCGATTCAAGTCCAAACTAAACAACCTTCCGGAGGTGCCCCAGGGCTGTAGCAGAATTCCCAAGGGGAAGCTGGAGGAGGCAAACTGCCTCGCGGTGTGTGACCTGATCGTGAATTACTACACCACCGGGGCGGCTCTTCAGGTGGCCATCAATGTCCTCAGAGGAATCAACCACAACGAGCTGGTCTCAAAACTTGAGACACTCGTGTATAAGCCGAGCTGGTGAGTAGATTCCCTCTTTCTTTGGGGGCTCAGCATCTTTACCTGCTCTTTGGCTAGTTAATTGTTCCCAGGCAGGGCCCTGCCATTCTCTCTGGAGAGAGGTGGCGGCTGCAGCAGAGCCCGATTTGCAGGGATCTCTGCTCAGAGATTCTCCAGGTTAGAGAGAGCCCAGAGGCACCTGCAGGTGCTAGGGGGCTGCAATATACAGCAGGTCTGTGGGGGCAGGTGGGAGACCAGGAGCCAAGTCCATCCCTTGTGTGACTGCATGGACCCCAGGTTAGAATTAAATGGTTTCCCAGCCATATTTCCGCCCAGAGATAATGTAGGAACTGTTAAGGAAAAGTTAGCACATGTGACTCCATTTTGGTTTGGGGCCCACCATTGTTTAAATGCCAGCACATCATACACCAGGAGGAGTAATCCTTAGATATTGAATCCCTGTGAAAATCCTCCTCCTTGTCTCCAGCCTGCCTTGACTCCCAGTATCTGGTTTTTGTCAGTCTCTAACTCCCTGTCTCTTGGCCTTGATGTGAGGCCTCCCATCCTGATAATAAAAGTTACTGATGCATGGCTTTAGGACCATGCTGTGTAATTAACATACTGGTATAGCACGAGGAATGCACCAAGCAGGGATAGGTGGTAGATAAGACAAGGGTTTGTTTATTGGCTAAGGTTTCCGATGCACGAGGGCAACATGCTTTGCTAAAAGGTATATAACCTTTGTATAATCTGCATTCAGGGTCCCCTCCTGGCTAGCAGGGGGGCACCACGCTCGAGCATAATAAACTTAGTGTCTTTTGGGAACTCTGCAGTTGTGGACTTTGTTTCTGTGTCTCAGCCTAGATTCGAACTGTGCGTGACCTATCAGGTATAATTCGCAACATTGGTGTGCGTGTCCTATCAGGTATAATTCGCAGCAGTTGTGTGTGTGTCCTACAAGGTGTAATTCGTAACAGAACATAGAAATTGCCAGACTAGATCACACCTGTGATCTATAAACCATCAACGGGGCCAGCACCAGCTGCTTCCGAGAGCCCCCTGTGAGGTGATTATGGAATAACTTGCTTAGATGGAAAGCTGGATGGAGCCGGCACCCCCTAGCTAGGAAAAGTCCTGTATTCTGTTTCCCACCACCCTGAGCCGACCAGTCCCCAGCCCTGGGGCTGGATTGGATCCAGTATCCTAGAGATGAAAGGCCTGTATCTCATTCCTGACTTACCCAAAGTTCTCCTGGGGTAAGTTTGCCTGGGTGTGTGAAATACACAGACACCAGCTACCTAAGAACATTCACTGGCTATTTGGTTTGGGACTTTTGTACCTACCCTTGGTCTTCAGCTGTGTAAGACATGTTGTTGTCTGAAATCAAGCCACCGAATCTCATGAGCTGTCCTGTCAGCTGATGATGGTCTGCCCTTTTGACAGGTTTGCAGGAGAAATTTATCAAGTCTCCTGGCATTTCTGAGGCCAGGCTCAGGGTGGGAGGGTTTCCTGTGAAAGCAGAAAGTGATCAGTGCGTTCAGAACTGGCCCTGGCCCTGGCCCTGGCCCTAACATTGTTATTTAATTACATTAGCACATAGGGGCTGCAACTGAAAATAGGAACCCTGTTGTGCCAGGCACTGCACAGACACACAGGGTACATCTGCACTGCATGCTAAGCCCAGGGTGGGTCATAGCCTGAGTCCTGCTGTGACTTGGGTCCAAGCCCTGTCATGCTGCAGGGTAGACACAGGTCAAGCTGTAGATGTGAGTCAGAGGATCTGTGTAGCACAGTATGGACACATTAGCACAGCTGTGCAGTCAGCAATTGTAAACCCAGGTTTTCAGTGCAGTGTGGATGCTCAAGTGCAGGCTTGAACACCCTGAGTCTGAAAGCCTGGGTCCCAGAGACCTGGGTTTATCATGCAGTGTAGACATACCCATAGTGAAAGACAGTCCCTGCCCCACGGTGTTCACAATCTACACCAGCGGTTCTCAAACTTCATTGCACTGTGACCCCCTTCTGACAACAAAAATTACTAGTTGGGGTTGGTCCTGCTTTGAGCAGGGGGTTGGACTAGATGACCTCCTGAGGTCTCTTCCAACCCTAATCTTCTATGATTCTACATGATCCCAGGATGGGGGACCGAAGCCCAAGCCCCACCGCCCTGGGCAGGGGAGCCAAAGCTGCCCAAGGGCTTCTGCCCTGGGTTGGGGGCATGTAACTTTAACCTCCTTGCTCAGGGCTGAAGCCCTTGGGCTTCGGCTTTGGCCCCAGGTGGTTGGCCTCAGGCTTCGGCTTTGGCCCTGTGTCCCAGCAAGTCTAACACCAGCCACGGTGACCCCATTAAAATGGGGTAGTGACCCACTTTGGGGTCCCGAACCACGATTTGAGAACCCCGATCTACACTGATAACAGTGGGATAAATGGATGTTACACATAAGCTGATCATTGGCCATGATTATAATTTTGGGAGATCATTCTATTTATGCAGGATTTTGTTATTTAAATAACATAGATACACAAAGTTTGTGTGTGTGTGTGTGTGTGTAAAAACACACAACACAGGTCATCCTGGGAGGACAGGAACAATACTGGATGTATGGCACAGAAACGTGAAATAGTTATTCACATGCATCCATTGCACAGACGAGGCTCCCTGCAGAGGAAAGCAGCTGTCTCACCAATTGTAAGTTTGTCACAGGGTTACTATAAATTGGGGATGCAAATATGCTTCTGGTGTGTGAGAATTTATGCAAATATGCTAATGTATGCAAAATGTCATCCTAGATGGACATCATGAGGCATTGATGACAGAGTGTAAGGACACGTGCTGCTTCTCTCCTCATCGAGCTAAGAGAAGACGCAAGAACTCCCCAAGCCACCTCCCACCGCCCTCTGTGTCCAGCCCACAGCCCGTGCCGAGGAGAGAGTCTCTCCAAGGGCATCCTGATGTGCATGAGACACCCAACCCTGCTGTCTCTCCAGAGCCTGCTTCGCTGCGACGCCTGTCACCTATCATGCAGCCTTCCCCTCTCCTGGCCCAGCTCTGTCAAGCCCACTCTGCTATGTGTCCGTGAAGAAAAAACTTTGAGCATTTCAGCCCCATGGCGTTCTGTGCGCCTGACTAGTGTAGCTCTGCTGGGGGTCAGACTGGCAGCCTCCACCCCACATTGCCCTCGACCTTGGGCAGGGCACTGTGTCCCTGCATGCTGCCCCAAACCAGTCTGCCCTAGAGGGACCCAACCCTTTGCTGTGAGCTTGCTGTGCAGTGTCCATGGCTGCTTCATCCAGCCTCGGCCACAACAGCATGCAAGGGGCTCCGACGGGGCTGTGTGGGGCCAGGTGTTGGGGGCCCCAGGCCCACCCTGTTCCACCGGGTACCAGCCCAGGCCTTAGTAGCGACGGGGGATCCCATTGCGGAGCTGGCGGGGAAACGTGGGGGTTGCTGCCTCACCCCCCAGCAACACAACAGGCTCAATGTTTCTTTCCCCCTGGGACTACTTCCTGCCAGGGTCTGCGGTGCGCTATGGGGGCCTGGTTCCCTGTCTCCTTGCCGGGCGTCCTGCTCTCCCCTCCCTCACTGGGTCTCTCAGTCTCCGCGGGCAGCGGTTTGCCTTCCCGCCAAGCCAGCTCCCAAGGGCAGGCGCATGCCACAGCCGGCCGTGCGGGCAGCTCGGCTCCCTGGGGAGAAGGTCTGGCTCCTTCCATGGTCTGACATCAACTGAGTGGCAGGGCCCAGCTCTTATACCTCCTGCACTTCCGGTGTGGGGCATGGGGCAGGGTTCGCCGAGCCCAGTAGGGTGAGTTAACCCCCTCTGGGCTGGAATGAGGCCACTCCGCCTCATTACACGGTCTTGTCCCCACCTCCTTGATGCGCAGGGTGAAAGCTGACATTATCTCACAGGGGGGCCACGTTGCATGGAAAGCTGGGGCCGGTGTCAGCCCAGCAGCTGGACAAGACGTGGCCACAGATGATTCGAACAGATGAGGTTCCCTTGGCAGGGAGCCCAGGGCAAGTAATGGCAGGAACTGCTGGTTCTGATAAGTTCTCACCTCTGTGACATTCTCATGAATGGAATCTTCTTCAGGACTTTCAAGAAGAAAGGCCCAGTGCTATTCCAAACAGAAACCGCCGGCAGTGCCCCATCACTGCTAGTGGTTTCATAGGCATTGGTGGTCTGGCATTTCAAACTGGGGACCGTGGTGGGGCAGATTCCCATCCTGGTGAGGAAGGGGTTAAAGAGCTTCTCTGGACACAATCAGCCCCAACCCAGCATACCTGAGAGGCTTGTCAGGCTTGGTGAGGGGTGGCTCCGTAAATTGGAGGGTCCCAGCCTTGGACTCAGCTTTTCATGGGCTGCCGAAGCATCCTGAGGTGGGTTTTTTTTGTGTGTGACTATTTTAAATGTCTCCCTCCCCATCACCCCGTGCTCTGGTAAGGGGGAAGATGTCCGGAGTAGTACAACTAGAGGTCGGCGCTCCTGTCTCGAAGGCAACCCCACAGCAGTTCTGTGGTCCAGAAAGGGGCCTCTGAAACAGGAACGGGACACCACCCTCTCCCCAAGGGGGCCCCTGAGAGGTATAAACATACTGAGTTTACATTGTGTCTGAACTGAAGGTGACCCCGGGTGTAAGAGCAGACCTCCTGATAAGGTAGGAAGCCAACACTTAGATCGTTTAATAGCATCCTCTGGGCAAGAAAGGTTCTGCAGGTGGCTGCACCTTCCCAGTGATGGTGCACATCCAAAAGGGAGGAATGGTCTGGTGTTACCTTCTTCACACCTTACCCAACACGGACAACTAAGTGCAAGGAAACTCTTGCTCTGACTGGAGCCGTACAGTCATCAGTGTCCTAGTATGTAAATGCAATCCTGAACCACCTGAGGTCACACCCAAAGGAGACCTAGAGGTGACAGAGACATTTTATGACACTTGCTTGAGTTTCACCATCTCTGGAACTGCTCAGAAATGTGCAGAGACCAGACCCTCTGGGCTTGCAACTGTACAGTGCCTGGGTCCTCATGCAGCATAACAAGTCCAAGACTGTCAGTCAAGATGTACTCTCTATCCACACCCAACGACATGATTCCCAAGGGCATCCTCTAGAGATGAGTGCAATCACCAATGGAAGTGTCAAAGAAACCAGGAAGGATCTCTAGAAATATAGAAAAGGAGTACTTGTGGCACCTTAGAGACTAACCAATTTATTTGAGCATGAGCTTTCGTGAGCTACGAAAGCTCGTGCTCAAATAAATTGGTTAGTCTCTAAGGTGCCACAAGTACTCCTTTTCTTTTTGCGAATACAGACTAACACGGCTGTTACTCTGAAACCTAGAAATATAGACTGTGCCAACTTCAAGAACAGCTTTGGCTCACAGATGCCATGGCGATGGAAGAAAAGAAACAACTGGCCTAGACCTGAAGAAGAGCTCTGTGGAGCTTGAAAGCGTGTCTCTCTCACCAACAGAAGTTGGTCCAATGAAAGATATTAGCTCACCCACCTTGTCTCTCTAATATCCTGGGACCAACATGGCTACAACAGCACTGCAAACAAATCTAAAAAAGCAGTCAGATGCGGGGAGAGATTCCCTTTAAAAACTCTCTCCAGAGCAAAGGAAAGGGAACAAGGGATGGTGTTAAAAGGAAAGCCTTATTTCATAGTTTCCACTTCAAATGCTTTAAGAGAAGGTTACTCACCTTGTGCAGTAACTGAAGTTCTTCAAGATGGTTGTCCCTGTGGGTGCTCCACGTTAGGTGTCTTGGTGTCCTGCGCTTCTAGTTGGAGACGTGTGGTAGCAGTGCCCAGGTTGGCCACGCACATGCGGCAGCTGTCTCATGCCGCTCCGAGCGACTACCCCATGAGCTCAGCCAACCGCCACCCAGATCCTTCTCTACCCCAGAGGATCAAGCCAAAACTCAGAAACAGAGGGGAGGAGGGTGGGTAGTGGAGCATCCACAGGGACAACCATCTCGAAAAACCTCAGTTATTGCACAAAGTCAGTAACCTTCTCTTCTTCTTCGAGGAGCGTCCCTGTGGGTGTTCCACTTTAGGTGACTAAAGAGAAGTGCCTCTCGGTGGAGAGGAGGGCTTTGGAGTTGATGTATATATGGTGGAGAGCACCGATAGACCAAAGTGAGCGGCTGCAGCTGACTGCTGTTCCAGGGCATAATGTTTGGTGAAAGTATGGCCCAGGTAGCTGCTTTACAAATATCCATTATGGGTACATGTTTGAGAAAGGCTACCAATGTGGACATAGCTCTAGTGGTGTGTGTGCGAAGTCTGGAAGGAGCTTGCAGATTGTAATTTTGGTAACATAGGTTGATACAATTAGAGATCCATTTAGAAAGTCTCTGTTTGCAAATGGTATGGCCTCTTAATAGTTCTGTTGTGGATACGAATAGCCTGTGTGATTTTCTGAATGTTTTTGTCCTCTCTCTATAGGACGCCAGCACTCGGCGGACATCTAACATGTGAAGGGACGCCTCCCTGTTATCAGCATGCGGCTTGGGAAAGAATACAGGTATGTAAATAGCCTGGTTGAGATGGAAGAGGGAGGCGACCTTGGGTATGAATTTAGGGTGCGGGCATAGGATGACTTTGTCCTTGAAGAATGAGGTATAAGGTGGGTGTGCCATCAGGGCACCCAACTCTCCCATCCTTCATGCTGATGTGATAGCTACTAAAAAGGCAACCTTATTGGATAAGTGTAGGAATTAGCAGGTCACTAGCAGTTCAAAGGGATTGCCCAGGAGGGCACCGAGAACATAGGGAACAACAAAGGGAGCACAAACAAAACTCCCCCCCACCAGCCCCCTGATTTGAAAGTATCTTCTTTTCCCATTGGTCCCTCTGGTCAGGTGCCAGCTAGGTTAATTGAACTGATTAACCCCTTACAGGTAAGGGGATTCTGTACCTCTGGCCAGGAAGGATGTTATGTTACTGCATACATAAAGGTTGTTACCTTCCCTTTATATTTATGACACACCCCACAAATCACAGATGATGCTGGACAGCCTGTTCCACACTGGCTGGGATTTCTTCCTGGAGCTTTGGGAGAAAACAGAGTTAATAAGACACATGCACCTTTAGATATACTACTGATAATATAAAAATTAACAATATTTCCCACATTTCAAGGATGATTTTAACCAGTTGATTCTGGGAAACTTTCACGGGAGAGTGCATCAGAAGTGTTAGAAGCTCCTGAAATGTGTTGTATTTCAAAATCAGAATCTTGGAGAGATAAACTCCACCGAAGAAGTTTTTTGTTATTTTCCTTGATGGTATGAAGCCACTTCAGTGCAGCATGGTCGGTTTGCAGGTGGAAACGCCGTCCCCAAATGTATGGGTGTAGCTTTTCCAGAGCATACACAATGGCGTAACATTCCTTCTCTGTGATTGACCAGTGGCTTTCCCTCTCAGACAGTTTTTTGCTGAGAAACACTACAGGGTGGAATTCTTGATCAGGTCCTTTCTGCATTAAAACTGCTCCCACACCACGCTCGGACGCATCTGTGGTTACTAGGAACGGTTTGTCAAAGTCTGGGGCCCTTAGCGCAGGGTCAGACATGAGTGTCACTTTAAGCTGGTTAAAGGCCTTCTGACACTCTTCAGTCTACTGAACTGCATTTAGCTGTTTCTTTTTGGTCAGGTCTGTCAGTGGGGTGACGATTTAGCTGTAGTGTAGTACAAATGGCCTGTAATATCCAGCCAAGCCTAAGAAGGATTGGACCTGTTTCTTTGACTTCGGGACAGGCCATTTTTGGATAGCATACACTTTGGCCTGTAGGGGGTTGATGGTTCCTTGACCAACATGGTGTCCACGGTAAGTCACTCTGTTCAGTCCTATTTGACACTTTTTACCCTTAACAGGTAGTCCGGCCTGCCTTATGCACCTGAAGACTTTCTGGAGATGCTCCAGGTGTTCTGCCCATGAATCAGAAAAGATGGCCACATCATCAAGTTAGGCAACTGCAGATTCTCCCAATCCTGCTAGGAGACTATCTACAAGTTTCTGGAAGGCGGCAGGTGCATTTCGCAGACTGAAAGGGAGCACATTAAATTCATACAGCCCCTTATAGGTGATGAAGGCTGACCTTTCCTTGGTGGATTCATCAAGCGATACTTGTCAGTACTCCTTGGTTAAGTCTAAGGTAGAGATGAACTGGGCCCGTCCCAGTTTCTCCAATAGCTCATCTGTGTGTGGCATTGGATAGTTGTCTAGCATTTTAGTCACAGCATTTAGCTTACGGTAGTCCATGCAAAAACATACTTCCCCATCCGGTTTGGGAACTAGAACCACTGGAGATGCCCATGCACTGTTAGAGGGGCAGATTACACCCATCTGTAGCACGTCCTGGATCTCCCGTTCTATAGCAGTTTTGGCCTGAGGAGACACCCGGTAAGGTTGGGCTCTAATTAGGAGAGCATTACCTGTGTCAATGGAGTGGTATGCCCGTTCAGTCAGTCCTGGGGTGGCTGAGAACATCGGCGCGTAGCTAGTGCACAGCTCCTTGATCTGCTATCGCTGCATACGCCCAAGGGTCATGGAGAGGTTCACCTCTTCCACGCCACCAGCACTTTTTCCTTCATAGTAGACACCTTCAGGCCACTCAGCGTCGTCTCCTCCCTGGGATGTAAACTGACAAACCTTTAATTTTCTGGAATAACAGGGCTTTAGAGAGTTAACATGGTACACTTTAGGTTTTAGGTTTGAGGTGGGGGATGCTATGAGATAGTTAACAGCTCCCAGGTGCTCTTGGACTGTAACTGGCCCTTCCCATGATGCTTCCATCTTATGCGTCTGGAGCACCTTCAAGACCAGGACCTGGTCTCCTACTTCGAAGGAACATTCTCTGGCATAGTTATCATACCAGGCCTTTTGCTCTTCCTGAGCACCTTTAAGTTTTCTCTACCAAAGGCTAAAGAGGTTCGGAGAGTGTTTTGTAGGTTGGTTACAAAGTCCAGAATGTTAGTTCCTGGAGAAGGCGTAAACCCCTCCCATTGCTGCTTCACCAACTGCAATAGCCCCTTAACCTCGCAGCCATACACAAGTTCAAATGGTGAAAACCCTAAACTGGGATGTGGTACAGCCCTGTAGGCAAAGAGCAACTGCTGCAACACTAGGTCCCAATCATTGGAGTGCTTATTTATGAATTTACGTATCATCGCCCCCAAAGTTCCATTAAATTTCTCCACCAGGCCATTTGTTTGATGATGGTAAGGGTTGGCAACCAAGTGGTTCATCCCATGAGCTTCCCAAAGGCTTTTGATGGTTCCTGCCAGGAAATTAGTTCCTGAATCCATAAGGATGTCGGAGGGCCAAACTACGAGGGCTTACGGTAGTCCATGCAAAAAAGCCGTGGTGTTGCTTAGAGCTACTGCTTCCAGCCATCGGGTGGCAAAATCCGTGAAAGTCAGTATGTACTGCTTTCCTCTGGGTGTCTTTTTCAGAAAAGGACCCAGAATATCCACAGCTACTTGCTGAAATGGAACTTCAATGATGGGGAGTGGCTGGAGAGGGGCTTTGACCAGGTCTTGGGGTTTTCCCACTCTTTGGCACACCTCACAAGACTGGATATAAGTAGAAATGTCCTTGCCCATTCCCTCCCAGTGGAATGGCTTCCCCAAATGGTCTTTGGTCCTGTTCAGCACAGCATGGCCACTAAAATGATTGTGGGATAAGCTCAAGATCTTTACCCGGTACTTAGTTAGAACTACCAACTATTTTTGAGGATGCCAGTCTTCCTGGTGCCCACCAGAAAGAGTTTCCTTGTATAAAAGTCCTCTTTCTTCAACACACCGGGATCGATTAGAAGAGCTGAGAGGTGGTGGGTTACTCTGTGCCGCCGTCCAATCTCCCTGGAGGCTTTCACCTCCTTCCTTCTTGGCCTGGAACTGTTCCCTCGATGCTGGAGACGTCAGTTCCTCACTGGATTGTGGACTTGGGCTTGGTCCCTCTGGAAGCGATGTAGAGTTTGACTTGAAGGGTTGAATTGTCACTTGGGCCTCTGGGTTGATGAATTTGGGGTCCACTAAGGATTGGTGGATAGCTGACACCTGTGCTCCAGTGTCCCTCCACACAATAACCTTCTTCCCACCCACTCTCACAGTTTCCCTTCCCTCTGAGGGTATCTGGGAGGCATCTGGGCCTGAGGACCTTTGGTGTGACCCTAGTGCTATGAACTGTAATGTGTTGGGGTTCTTCGGACAGTTGGCCTTTACATGCCCCAGATCATTACATTTAAAACATCGCCCAGCTGACTGGTCACTGAAGTGAGGTGGGTTGCTGGAGAATGGTATGGTGGGACGATTAGGTGTCTGGTGTTTTCCTTGGGGAGTAGGTGGGGCCTTGGGCTGGCCCCAGTGGTAGGGTGTGGTCTTGGGGTGTCCCTTCTGATAATTGCTCCAACTGCTACTAGCTTTCTTTTTTTCCACCACCTCCACCCATTTGGTTCCAATCTCCCCCGCTTCGATTACAGTTTTGGGCTTCCCATCTAGGAGGTACCTTTCTATTTCCTCAAGAACACCCTCTAAGAACTGCTCCATTTACACTAGGAGAGACAGATCTTCCAGAGATTTAACACTTGCTTCTGATTTCCAGGCATCCCAATTTTTGACAATGTGGTAGGCGTGTCAGGAAAATGTTACTTCTGGTTTCCACCTTCGGGCTCTGAACTGCCGACAGGTATGCTCAGGTGTTAGCCCCATTCTAATTCTGGCCTTTTTCTTTAAAAGGTTGTACTCATTCAAGTGTTCTTTAGGCATTTCAGCTGCCACCTCTGCTAAGGGTCCACTGATCTGTGGCCTCAAGTCCACCATATACTGGTCTGTAGGGATGTTGTACCCAAGGGAGGCTCTTTCGAAATTTTCTAAGAAGGCCTCTGTATTATCACCTACCTTGTATGTGGGGAATTTCTTGGAATGGGGAGCAGTACCTGGTGAAGGACTGTTAGGGTTACCTGCTGGACCCAGCTTAGCCCTTTCCGGCTCTATTTTCGTCTCCAAGAGCTTCACCTCTTTATTCTCCCTCACTTCCAACTCCAAGTGCTTTAATTCCATTTGTCTTTCGTGTTTGTTCTGTTTTTCTTCAGCCTCCAATCTGGCTAATTCCAGTTTTTTCTGGACCTCACTGTCAGTCATTTTTGCTAACTTTCCTGCCCTTACTGTAGCCTATCCCAAGAGCTAGGGGGAAAAAAACAACTTGTGAATTCCCTTGCTGTAGCTTAACTACTCTGCCCTCAGGCAAAAAACAAAAAACTCCAGCTGCTCTCAGTTTAAAAAAAAAAGTGCCCTTTAAAAAAAAAAAAAACCTCCCTGGTTTTCAAGCAGCCAAAAGGAAAAAAGTGTCCTTTTAAAATCCTGAGGTCTGTGCTTCTGGTTCAAAATGATCCCACCACTCTGCCACTATGTCAGGGGTCTCCCCCACCACACTCTGAACTCTGGGGTACAGATGTGGGGACCCGCTTGAAAGACCCCTACGCTTATATTCTACCAGCTTAGGTTGAAACTTCCCCAAGGCACAAATTCCTTTCCTTGTCCTCGGATGGTATTGCTACCATCACCAAGTGATTTACACAACAATTCAGGGAAGGGTCACTTGGAATCCCTATCCCCCCAAAATATTCCCCGAAGCCCTTTCACCCCCTTTCCTGGGAAGGCTTGAGAATAATATACCAACCAATTGCCTTAGCAATGAGGCACAGACCAGACCCTTTGTCTTCAGGACCCTGAAACGAATCAGGTTCTTAAAAGAAAAACTTTATTTATAAGGAAAAAAATAAAAGAATCACACCTGCAAAATCAGGATGGAAGGTAACTTTACAGGATAAATAAAAAGATTTAAAACACAGAGGATTCCCCTCTGGCTCAGCTTCACAGTTACAAAAACAGGAATAAAACTACCTCTGTAGCACAGGAAAATTCACAAGCTAAAACAAAAGATAACCTAACACATTTCCTTACCCTATTTACAATTTCTATAATTTTAGATGGAATATTCCAGGTATATTTTCAGGAGATGTTGTACCTGCTTGGCTTCTCTCTCCATCTGGAGAGGAAACAACAAAGAGAGAGCACAAACAAAACCTTCTCCCCCCAGATTTGAAAGTATCTTCTTTCCTCATTGGTCCTTCTGGTCAGGTGCCAACTAGGTTATTTGAACTACTTAAACCCTTACAGGTAAGGCAATTCAGTACAGCTGCCAAGGAGGGATTTTATGCTACCCTTCTCTCTATATTTATGACAATCCCCTACCCAGGGAGAAGGGCCCAGCTGGGCTGATGGGATGGGGTGCAGGGAGAGAAGCTGCTGCCAGGGCTAAGGGCCTGGAAAAGCCTGAGCTGTGGCCTAGAGCTGGGCCCTGCTGGAGCCCAGATGAGCCAGGGAAAGGCCTCAGGCCCATCTCAGGGGAGAAGGGAAAATGTCCATCTCCCTCAGGGGTCTGGGGTTGGGAAGTCACTGGGGAGATGGGTGAGTTCTTACTGGTTAATGAAGCCCGTTTGTGCCCCCTGGACTGAACTACCCCTGCTGTCCATAACCCCCCACCCCGAACTGCCCCATCCCTAAATTTCCCTGACCCTACACCCTTCTTTGATTCCCCTCCCTCCCTCAGGCTCCCTGGGGTAATTTCACTGTGTTGTTTTAACTGGCAACCCAAGGACATGCTGAGCCCCCCCTGCCCTCTGTGAGGAACTGGGGGCTCTGCCTGTAAAACTTCTGAATAGTGGCTGATTTGATGAAATTGTATTGTGACATTGTTGCGTCATGGAAAGCCTATGTGCCTGGGGATCCCAGGTGAGTTAGCAGGGCTGTGTCACATCTCTGCCAGGCCCGAGACAATGGTGAGTGATCAGCACCCAGTGCTGATCTTTCCAAAGTTAAACATCTGTGTCTGAAGGGAGGAGGGTTGGAAGTACTGGAAAGTTAGTTAGAGTTGCCAGATGTCTGGTTTTGGACTGGAAAGTCCGGTCTAAAAGGGAACCCAGCAGTGTCCAGTCAGCACTGTTGACCGGACACCAAAAGTCCAGTTACCAGTCCATGGGTGTGGGGGAGGTGCAAGTTTATCAACCCACGCCAGCCATGGGTGTAATTTGCAGGGAAGCATTGCCCCCCCCCCACCCGTGTATTTCTGCAAGTGCCAAGCAGGGCTTACTCTGATCAGTCTGTTGGGAGGGAAGGGGCCTCTGTCCTTCCCATGCTGTGCTGGCTCACTCCACCCCTCCCCACAGCTGAGGGTGGCAGCTCCAGAACGCTGCCTCCTGGGTCCTAGCGCCCATTATCATCCTCTTTTGTGTGTGCTGGGTCCTGTTTCCATACAATGGTGAGTGCTCATGGGGGGGAGAAGGGCAAGGGGTTGGGATGGGGTTGGAGGAAGAGGCAGTGGGGAAGGAATGGGGATGGGGCAGGGAAGAGGAGATGGGAGTGGGAATGAGGCACTGGACAGTGTGGAGAGGAAATGGGATGGGTTGTGGAGAGGAAGAAGGAGGGGATGGGGCAGGGGAAGAGAAAGGGATAGGGGATGGGGAGTGGGATGGGGTGGGGACAATGGGGAGAGGAAAGGGGATGGAGCGGAGAGAAGAAGGAGATAGGGGGTAGGGCAGGGGAAGAGAAGGGGATAGGGTAGGGTTGCCACCTGTCTGGGTTTTACCCAGACAGTCTGATTTTTGGCTTCTGTGTCGGATGCCATTTAGGGTTGATAGGTGTCTGGGTTTCAGGACCTGGCAACTGTAAATGGCACCTGAACCAAAAGTCCGGTTACTGCGGGGTGGGGCCAAGTGCCGGGCCATTAACTCACACCAGCCCCTGCTCAGCTGGGGTTGCCTTCTACCTGCAGGCAGGCTTGAGCCGATACAGTGAGTGACAGGGGAGGAAGAAGAGGAGCCAGTGATGGGGTGGCCCTTGGGGGGGAAAAGGCAGACAAGGGCGGGGCCTTGGGGAAAGAGGCGGAGCAGGGGTAGGGAATTGGGGGAAAACATGGGGTGGGGCCTTGGGAGGGTCCAGTTTCCAGCATTTATAAAGCTGGCAACCTTAAATAGTTACCAAGAGACCAAAAGCAGCAGGTGGGTAGGTGACCCCAGCAAGAATCTATAAAGGGAGGCACAGGGGATGAGAGCCATCTTGTACTGGAGTCAGATGAAGCAGGCTGCTGCAGGGCGGTAGGCAGTGGGGTAAAAGACCCTGCCTGCCTGAGGGAATATAGATGCTCCCCAAGGGCTCCCAAGTGAAGGGTGAACTAGCGCCAGACATTGTGTCTGGGATGGCTGACTGTTCTGTGTGGTCTGTGCTCTCTTGGGCCTTATGCGCTTTCTGTTTAATCCTATAAAGTTGATAGATTGAATACAGAGCGTATATGTGAGTGTGCACAAATGCATGTGCATGTCTACGCACACATGCGCACTGACTGATTCACAATGGCTGTGTGCCCGAGGGAGTGAAGTGCAGACCAGAAGCTTCACATCTCTGGGTGCCGTTCCGGGACAGGGGGTGTTTGAGTAGGGGGCAGGCTGAAGGATCAGCGCTGTGTGAAGCAGGGCTGGGCGGCTGCACCGTGGCTCTGATGCTCAGAAGGGGGGTGACGGGTAGCACGTCTGTGTCCTGGGGGCGGGGCGTAGGGCAATGGTTCTCAACCAGGGGTACACGTACCATAAAGGGTATGCAGAGGTCTTCCAGGGGGCACATCAACTCATCCAGATATTTGCTTAGTTTTACAACAGGCTACATAAAAAGCACGAGCGCAGTCAGTACAAACTAAACTTTCATATGGACAATGTCTTGTTTACACTGCTCTATAGAAGACACACTGAAATGTAAGTACAATATTTATGTTCCAATCAATTTATTTGAAAAATGAAAAAGTAAAAGCAATTTTTCAGTAATGGTGTGCTGTGATACTTCCGTATGTTTGTCTCATTTTGTAAGTTTAAGTGAGGTATAACTTGGGGGTACACAAGACAAATCAGACTTTTGAAAGGGGTGCAATAGTCTGGAAAGGTTGAGAGCCACTGGCCTAGGGGGCCCGAGATTGGGGCAGCAGCAGGACTCCATTCAGGTCCCAAAAGTTTAATGCACCCCAGGGGATTGAGAGTACAGAGGCTTGGATCCCCCTCACAGCTGCCCTAGTGGGTGGCCAGGAAGGGGCATTCAATCTGAGACACACACACAGCCCCCGGCTCCCTTGTGTCAGGTCACCCCAGGGACATTTCCAGTGCCCCTCCCACCACAGGGCCACCTGAGCCCTCGTTAGCTCCAGGGGCTGGGGCTGGGGCTTATTTGCATAGAGGAGGCTGGAGGCATTAATCTCACTTGTAAAGTCTGTATTCCATGCTACAAGACAATATGTAAGTTTTTTGCTCTATAACTTGGAAAATGTTTTCTCTGGACTTGTGAACCCAGGCCCAGGAATTGTCCCCCCTACCCCCGTACCCACCATGCCCATCCAGGAGGGCTATCAAAATTTAGGTGGGCCATTATAAGACAAAAGCTTTGCTAATTGCTCCATCCACCCATGGAGAAGTATGTGCAGAAGGCCTCTTCCCATCTGCTATAAGATAGAAATAAAAACAGGTGGCATGAAGATTTTTCATCTCTTTGATGTTTGAATTCTCAAAGGGCCAGAGAAACCAAATTGAAGCCAGAGATCCCCAGTGGCTGCCTCATGGGTCTGCCCTGGAAGACACTTGGAATAGTCGCTCACTACAACTCTGTCACTCTTAGGATTTAGATGGTGACTCATTGGTTTGTATATGTTTGCTTTCTTTAACCTGTGCTTAGTTCTCTTACTTCTCTTTCCTAGTTAAATTATCTACAGCTTTATTACTACAGGATTGGCTGCAGGGGTTGTTTTTGGTGTAAGATCTAGGGTACCAATTGAGCTGGAGTAAAGGACAGGTCTGTTGGGACTGAAAGCAACCAGAATATTGTCTGTTTTTTGGTGTAAATGATCATTTATCACTAAGTCAAGTTTGCCTGGAGAGTCTAAGGGGACTGTCTGGGACTCCATAGTAAGACTCTTATGGTGATCCAGGAGTTCACATTTGTTACTGGCTTGGTAAAATCTAATTCTAGAACATACCACCAGTTTAAGGCATTTGGTTCACGGTCATGAGCCACTCCAGACAGGGACTTACCCTGTCTAGCTTCAGGCCTGCCGCTGTCTCAGTTTACCTTCTAATCTCACCTAAAACAAGCCACCATAGCGGCTGTTTTCACAATGCTGCTCCCCTAATGTTCTTCATTATCAGAAAGTAAAAGTCCAAGCCTTCCAGCCCTCTTCCCCTGGATCAATTAGTCCTTTCAGTTTATAATGGTTTCCCCTTTTTTATAGCCCAGTCTCCTGCTCAATGTTCTGGGTAGCCTTGCCAGCTGAGGCTAATGCCTCAACAAGCTCTGGCTCCTTGCAGGTCTTTCTCCAGGCTTCAGAGAGTTATCAGGTGCCATCAGTGCAGCAGGCTCCCTACCCCAGACTCTCCCAGAGGGAGCTCAGGCTGCCCGTATGCTCTCAGCAGACTGCTTTCTAGTCACAAGCTCCCATCATATGGTCCTGGGTGTCACTCCGTTCACCTGGGAAGGTGGGCTAAGGTTAGCACATTGCAGCTGAGCCCCAGCCCCCCAAAGAACCAGAGCATGCTGTGACATGGGAATAATAGTTCCCTAGTTCATCAGGGGGCCCCCTCAGTTGATGTCTGTGACTTACTCAGCTAATACCGTGATCAGCACCAGAGGAATTCCTGCCTGGGAAACAGATTCCTGCTCCGGGATCAGCCCTGGGAGCTGTGCTGTGGTGATATGCAACTTCTGCTTCTTCAGGGACGTGCTGTTGTAATTGCATGGAAAGGCTCGCACTGAATCTCGCTAACATTTCTTCAGACAAACGGAGAGACCTCGCTGGACCAGCTGTGATCAGTTCATTTCTGTCGGGAGTGCGCTCATCTTCAGATGGGCGATCCCAACTGCACTGCAGAAAAACGGCTACATATGGAATCAGTGCCAGCTGGAATTCTCCTGCAGAACATAACAGAGATTTAGGACTCCACTGGATGGAGCTGTCCTGTGCACTCAGCACATCTTGCTGCTCACTATGGCCCAGATCCACAAAAGTATTTAGGCTCCTAATTCCCATTGATTTCAATAGGAATTTGACATCCAATACTTTTGAGATGTGGGCCCATGCGACTCCTGTCTTACCAGGGGATGGGGAGGGGAAGGAACCGCTCAGTGCACACACATTGTAAAGCTTTTGGCTTTGTGTGTGAATTATTTGTAACAATGGAAGAGGACCCCAGATCTGTCTAAGACAGGGGGGCTTTCGGAAAGAGAATGCTCTACTGAAAATGCCAACTATTGAGGAGAGAGACTGATCATTTTACTGTAATGTCTGTTAGTTCTTGCAAAGGCCTCAGACCCTGGAGAGCTGAGCATGGGAGAGAAAGATAAAAACCCTTCCAGGAAAAGGCCACAGCCTGATGTGCTGAAATAGTCAGATCGAAGAGATGGAAATTGAAGCCAAGAGGGAGTAAATGGAAGCTCCACCCAACCCTCACTCACCTGGTATCCGTCTCAAGCTTTCCTGCCAGCTCATTCTGGTTGATTCCCTTTAGGGCTTGAATGGCTACCTCAGCAGCCCCATCCATCTTGTAGTACTGTACCAGCAGGTCACACACGGTCAGGGAGTTGGCCTCCTCCAGCATCCCATTGGGGATCCTCTTGTACCCCTCTGGTAGCTTCATATGGTTCAATTTGGACTTGAATCTCTTGATATCTGCACTCCCCAGCTCATCCAGAGTCTCCTGCAAGGCATCTCTCAAGGTCTCAGGCATCTTGTCTCGGATGTTTGCTGAAAACAGAGCCTTGTCTGTCACTATGTCTCTACTTTTATGCTTTCCAGTGCCTACCTTCCCTCATCCCTCAGCCTCTGTTTCTCCACCTTCTCCCAGCTCCTCTTCCTCACCCCCTCTCCCTAGGATCAGAGGCTCAGAGGACAGAGAGCTAAGTGGGACAATGAGAACTGGTGACATGAAGTCAACTGATTTCCTGGAGGCTGGCCACTGATGGATGGACAGGGACATACCAGCTCCCAACTTCCTCTTGCCCTGTAGAGTAATCAGTCCTCCACAATGGTGGTTGACAAGCTCTTCCTAAGGCCCCATGTACAATGTATTATGTGGCCCCATCAATTATTATTTTAACTAAAAAACAACTCCCCAGCTAGCCTTTATAGTTGTAAAGAAAATCTTTTAATGCAACCCTCACATAAACAGATGCAGTGGCATCTGTCCAAGTCTACAGAGAAACTTAAAAAATAGGTCAGAGAGGTGTGAAATGCCCCAGTTCAACTCAATAGTATGTTAATACTGGAACCGTAAAGGGATAAATGTCAATAATGTTAACTACTTGACATTTTAGTAGCTGCAGCCAGCTAAATTATTCTTTCAAGGAGCACTTGACTGATTGGATAACTGACATCTCAAATAGGAGAAGTGATACATTTCCTGGCATGACTTTTGTAAATGAATCGTCACTGATGCTAAAGTTCAAAGAACCTTTTGGGACTAACAAACATTTCAGTAAAAAACCCCTCAGTGTTCATCTGAAAAACAGATATTTTACGTATCCTACAGAGAGGATGGGCAGTAAACTCACCACTATTTCTTGAATATTTTAACTCTCTTGTGGTGTTAGACCAGCTAGTTCTCTAGTATCCAGAGTCATGTCCTAACGGAGAGATCCAGGGGACAGGGGAATGGTGTCCTCAAGGGAAGCTCTATTGACATTTAAACTGATCAAACCCCAGAGAAATACACAGTAGAGGAGAATCCTACAATCCTAGCTTGGCACCGAAGGTGGAGAAGGTTGCTCAGGTCCCATCTAGCCTATCCTCACACTGGTCCAAGGCAGGATGATCCCCCCCCCAGTTTATCCTCTGGGATTTAAAGATGATCTGGAGAAGAACCGATGGTTCTTCGCCACTGGGCAGGGCCCTGGGATCCTTACCTTGGCCCCTAAGTGGACAGGGAATTGATGGGACCTAATGGAGCTTCTCCACGCAAACCCCTGTGCTGCAGGCAGGAGGATCTGGGCCTCTGAGAGAACAACTGGGATTAGACACTGGGATCACAAGCTCCATGAATTCGTACTGACCTGCTCGTGTTGGGGTGGAGCCAGGAAGCTTCACATCCCCTGGAAGAGAGAAGGAAAGAGGGAATCAGATACTGGGTTCATGCTGCTCATGAGAGATGCCACTCGATATCTGGTATCTGACTGGCTAAGCCACTCACATGGCAGTGCAGCTAATTACCATGTACTAACTCTGTATCTCTGTAGCTACTGCCCTGAGCAGTAATTTCCATGGATCTCTTCACCGTGAGGCTAAGAGGGGGGCTTATTAATTCACTCTTACGGCCTGATCCTGAGGAGGGTTAAGTGCTCACCACTCCAAATGGGAGTTCAGGAGCTCAGCACCAACCAGCATCAGGCCATTTTACAGCACCCACCATGCTGAGTTTGTGAATAGGGAGGGAAAGATGGTCTTGGAATGAAGGCACCAGACTCCTGGGTTCTTCTTCTAGCCATGTGAAGGAGCGTGGGCTGATAGTTAGAGCAGGGGATTGACAGGTTTAGACAGCAGTCATGTCCTTTTGATGAGTACCTTAATATCGCTGAGAGGGTTGAACAATGTTTGCATGTGCTAGGACTATGGAGGACCTGGGGTGGCCATATGGCTGAGAGAACTTGAGCCCCTTGATTCCTCTGGTCTGAGCAGGGAGAGATGAGACAAGAGGAAAGGATGATGCACTTATGGGTGCAATAGGCACAAAACAATGCTGAGAGATTCAGTTCTGCTCAGTGATAATTCTCAGGAGCGCAGGGCACCTGTGCAAAGAGATATGGGTCTTCATGCTGGTGAATGCAAGGTCAGGAGCTAATGCAGTTAATCATAGAATCATAGAATATCAGGGTTGGAAGGGACCTCAGGAGGTCATCTAGTCCAACCCCCTGCTCAAAGCAGGACCAATCCCCAGTTAAATCATCCCAGCCAGGGCTTTGTCAAGCCTGACCTTAAAAAACTTCTAAGGAAGGAGATTCTGATAATACCACCCTGAGCAATGAAAGATGAGGGCACATCAATCAATGCACTGTCCTAGTTGGGTGTAGTCTCCACCTATAGGCTGGATACACTCTGGGTCTGATGTTGGGTTGGGAGTGAGGCTGGCTGGATGGACATTACCCGTGGGTCCGAGGCCAGCCAAGGAGCAATGAGTTAGCTGGTGTGTCTGTGCTCCCTGCCCTCTTCTGGGTGGAATCACAACTTCCCAGCCAAGTGTCACAGACCCGATCCCTGATGGAGCTGCTCTAGCTGTAGAGGCAAGGGCTGAGTTTGGGAGCAAGAATTGGAGCATTCTCTCCCCCTCGGTTGTTGTGAGATTCTCCATGGCCATGGTAGGCAGAATGACTGCAGCACAGTGCTGGGTGCCTCTGTTTGGGGACTAGAGTGACGTGATCTCAATGGGCATTTCCAAACCTGCTCCTCTGCTCTCCCTCACCCAGCCCAGCCCCAGTTCACATTCCCATGGGCTGTAGGAGGTGGCTGTGCACATGTGTCCTGCCTTATTGTGTGCACACGGCTGGCCCTAGCAACTACAAGCAGATGCTGGGAGAGGGCTTCCTGCACAATCCTCTGCCCTCTGCCAGGATCTCTGGCTGAACCCACCTGGTCTCACAGTTGTCTCCCAGATCTGTTGCTGTGTTTTCTTCTCCACCAGGCTGAGCTCCAATTTGCCCCCCAAGTCTCTGGTGTAGATTTCCATGTCTGGATCCAGGGGATGAACTGCCATATTGGAGAACTCCAACTCCTGCAGCAAAGAGAAGTCATCCCCTTGCGGTGAGCCCACCTGAGCCGGCAGAGCAGGAGTGGGCGATGCATGTGGATCCTCAACAATCCTCCCCAAAGCCTTATGTATCCTTAATAATCCTCCCTGAGTTCTCAGAGCAGGAGGGGCCTTCTGCGTTTGACCTCCCATTACCAGGAACACAGTAGCCGTCAATATAACTTTCATCCCTTTCTCACTCACTTCCTGCCCCTGGGCTCGCTCTTCCCTCAGACTGACTGAGCCCCTCTTGGTTCACTCCAACTGTCCCACTGAAAGCATAAGAGGGGCAGATTCAGCTCCCACCTCTGTGCTGACGATTCCCAGGTCAGCCTCTCTACCCACTCTGCCAGAGCCCTGCCTCCTCTGGTATCTCTTGCAGCCGGTTCATACTGACCTCAGCTCCTCACTTCCCCTTCCAACCCCTTCCCTGTCTCTGCCTTCTCCATCCCTGTCAATAGCTCCACTGGCCTCCTGTCATCCAGGGCTCCCTGCAGCACAGAGCCCCCTTGCACTATATCAGGGCAGTAGGGTCAACATTGACTGTGAGGTGAGAGCACCCCCTACTGAGTCATCCTCTACATCCTGTGCCATAACCTCTGATTAAAGATACAGAACAGAAGGAAAAACAGTTGAAGTCTTTGAAATGTAAAGTAGTAAATAAGGATTTGATTGTAACAACATCCCTTGTTCCCTTTCCTGTGCGCTACAGAGAGTTTTTAGAAGGAAAAACCACCTTGATGTCTCAGATGGTATCAAAGATGGTAATAACTGTGCTCTTTGGGGAAAAGTGAAGTTAGCTGAGAGGGGCTGGAGTTGTCATAGTTACTGTTGTTGTTAAAGTCTGATCCTGTTTCCAGTAAGACAAAACAAGACAAGACAAGCACACAGAAAAGGGGAGAGAAAAGAACAGCAAAGAAAGAAAATGCTTTTGTCTCTGATGCTGACTCTCACTGGCTACTTCATTGTGGAGAAACATAGGCCCAGCACATTGTCTGATCAGCCTGTCCGAGACCTGGCAAACTCATACAAGAGTCCAGCTGTCTACGGAATAGCTATAAGCTGCATCTTTCTGGTCACAGGCTTACAGCAGTGTTTCAAAATTGCCAGACTTGGCTGGTCAAGCCAGACTTTCATTAGACAGATGGAAAAAGGAGAGAGCTAGGACAGAAAAGAAATAAAGTAGGGAAGGGAAAGAACACATGGGGGAGGGGAGAAGAGAGACAAAGTCTCACATCCCAGGTAGTACTCGAGATTCAGCTGAAGCCGGTGGAGGTGGCGATGTCATCTGGGTTCCTCTTCCTGGGCTGGTCTGGTCTGGTCATCTTTCAGGATGGAGATGCAGAAGGTCCGGGTCCCAGGAGACGGGGCGAGTGGCAGCTATCAAGGTGGAGCTCACTCCTGTAGCCAAATTTCTCTCCCCAAATCTCTTTCTTTAAGGACCCCAAAAAGGAGTGAGGGGAACAGCCCATCCTCTCATAATTTTGTCCTTCAATTAGGCCTATCTGATACACCAAGTTTAGTTCATTGATTTCTAGTCCCACATTTTCTTGTTTACCAGGCATGATCTTAACACAGTCCTTGCATTAGATCCTGAGGGCCTTTTTGTTTGGACTAATTCAGTCTGTCTCCCTTCTGTACCTTTTCCCATCAGTACTGATTGTTATGGGTTATTTTGACGCTTCATGAACTTACACTCACTTTTTACAGTTGAGCTCGCAATAATGGTAAATTTGCAGACCCAGTTATCACAGCAGACCTTAATATTGTTAATCCTCAATGGAAGCAGAGAGTTTAAATTTTACATACCTTAGGTGTCACTTCTATTTCTGAGGGACTGGATACAAAAGAACAAGAGCCGAAGCGTAGGGGCTTGCTTTTAGAAGGCTTGCGCACCCTTATTGACTGGTACTTCATTTCATTGTCCTCAATTGCCTGTGAAGTACAAGCACCATTATTCCTTGGAGATCCAAAGAGAGATGGATGGGCCCAGGGGAGAAAGGGTCCAGATTCCTTTTTAACTGCTACATCGCAGCCAACGGGGAGAAGAGTCTTTATGATCCCAGGGGCAGTGGCATTACAAAAGCTGCAAGTGAGGAGTAACCTTGAGGAACCTGCATTTTTAGTGTGATTTTGCTCCCAATAAGGAAAGTCAAATCTGCTCCCCATCTTCATTTCATGGCTGGATCCATATTAAATTAAGGGACTAAGAACTGACAGCAACCAGCTTTGTACCTTCCAGAGGGCCTCCAACAAAGCCAGGTGAGACCAGACTATATATGGAATCATAGATTAGGGTTGGAAGAGACCTCAGGAGGTCATCTAGTCCAACCCCCTGCCCAAAGCAGGACCAACCCCGACTAAATCATTCTAGCCAGAGCTTTGTCAAGACGGGCCTTAAAAACCTCTAAGACTGGAGGATATCCCTGATGGCAGTACCATAAACAGCAGGGATGTGGGTGGGGACAGCAGCAGGCCTTATTTCACATAATGAGCATCTCAGGCCTTCTTTCTCCAAGAAGCAAAAAGAGGCCAAGACAGTCCTGAACCATTCCAAAGGCCTGAGACAGACAGTCTCTTCGGTCCTCACACAGGGCTTCAAAGAGGCGTGTGAGAAAGCCTTTATGTACACATAGAGCAATGCACAGGAGGTAACCCTGGGGGAGGGGAGGGCTGCATGTGATGCACTCGTTCCTCTGTGTAGCTGCTTAATTGTCTAGCCATCTGGCTGTTTAGCCATACCCGGCTGCCTTCCTTCCCATATATAAACCCAGCCCAGAACTCCAGAGCTCTCTGCCTAAGCTGTCTTCCTTATCTGTGTGGCCCAGGTAGGCAGCATGTCCCATCCCAGTCACATGGGACTGGACATAACTCACTCAGATTCAACGGAAATCCTTTCTAACATTTCCGAGGTAGAATTACACTCTGGGGCGTGAGTTTGGAGTCACTCGGCCCTCAGAAGCACGCATCACTGCACTGGTTTGTGCAGTTATTTCACTACAGTGCATGCTAGAGGATGTTGCAACTCACTCCTTCTTCTCAGCCCAAGTGTAGCTTGTGGATCTGGACAATGTATATCTACAGTATATTATTATTGGATTCTCCTTTACCTGTACTAGTGAGAGATCACTGGGTATCAAGTAGAGGTGGAGGGTTACATCTGCAGCCCTGCTGGACCGATAAAGCAGCACCAGGGTGTGTATTGGAGGAAATAGCTTAGAATAGATCTGTTTCCAAAGCAGTCCAATTGGAGAGAAGCTGGGGTTCTCCAGCACGGCGTGGAACGGCCTCACCCATGTTGGACTTTCCAGGATCATCCCCCAGTCAACAAAATGGGCCACTTGAAGCTGAGAAATGTCAACCTCTGCTGCTGTTGAAGGACAACAAAGAACGTGAGATTTTACCTGTCTTGTTCCCCTAGCTGCCTAATGGCTGGATCAGGGCTTGAGAGTCAGGACTCTGTTCCCTGCTCTGGAGGAAATGCCCATTGTAGACAGCTCACTGCTCATTTGCTCTCCCCAGTGTGAGATCAGCATTTTGAAACCAGTGTTTCTTGCTTCCTGTCCCAAAAGATCAAATGACCTTTGCCCAATTTCCTACTGAACCCATGGCTCTGGAATAATCTTTGTCATGGCTCTGCTCCTACATTCTTTCTATACATTGGTGACCAAAATTGGACACAGTACTCCAGCTGAGACCTAATCTGTGCTGAGTAGAGCGGTATTATCGCCTCCCGTGATTTGCATACTATACTTCTGTAAATGGAACCTAAAATTGCATTTGCTTTTTTTGCAACAGCATCGCATTGCTGACTCATGTTGAGATTGTGACCCCCCACCACTCCCAGATCTTTCTCAGCAGTGCTGCTGCCAAGCCAGTTATCCCCCATTTTGTATTTGTGCATTTGGTTTTTCTTCCCTAAATATAGCACCTTACATTTAGAAGGGTGTTGATAAGTCGGAGAGAGTTCAGAGAAGGGCCACAAGTATGATTAAACAATTAGAAAACATGCCTTATAGTGAGACTCAAGGTGCTCAATCTATTTTGCTTAACAAAGAACTGACTTGATCATAGTTTATAAGAACCCCAATAGGGAACAAATATGTAGTAATGGGCTCTTCAGTCCAGCAGAGAAAGGTCTAACAGTGACAGTAATTAACCATTGGAACAATTTACCAAGCTTTGTGGTGGATTATCCATTACTGGCAATTTTAAAATCAAGATTGGATGTTTTTCTAAAAGATAGGCAATACGTTTGGGGAACTTTTCTGGCCTGTGCTATGGAGGAAGTCAGACTAGATTATCACAATGGTCCCTTCTGGCCTTGGAATCTATTAATCTAAATACCTTTAAAAACCTGGCTTATGGAAATCTCCTGTGTGGCTGAAAGGAGCTATAGAATGCTGTTTGTAGCAGTATTTTACTACCGTACCTGCGAGGCACAGGAAGTGCGGGAGGTGAACGGCTGCCACGGCCCTAGGTGGTTCTACCCTGATGTTGAACAAAGGGCTGGACACCATCCATTGCTGCTTCTCAGATGTGCTCAGACGCCGATCCCAGGAGTCATATCCATATTGGATGGTCACAGCTGCCCTCACCTCAAACCCCAGTTCAGTTTCAGAGCAACGGAACGAGCCTGCCCTTGGGAAGTGAACCCTGCAGAGCATGGGGAGAAAAGGGTTAAACAGCACTGGCTGGAACCATCTCACTACCTTTTCCAACTGACCCCAGGTGCCCTCACATTTATCTCCTTAACTCTAGCTCCAGCTCAGCCCTGTGCTTTGATATCAGGATTACTCTATATACAACAACAAAAGCTGGGTGATAATGAGAACACTTGGACCTTCTCAGACTCCATCCCTGTTAGAGTTAAGGAGAGTCAGTCTCACTGGAAGACTGAAAGCTAGTTGCTGGCCCAGCACTCCAATCACTTAAGCATTAATCAGTTCCCACAGGAAAGACCTGATGGAGGAGTGGAGTACTTCATTACCTACTCAGACTGGAGGCTGATAAGCTAAGAACATAAGAATGGCCATACTGGGTCAGACCAATGGTCCATCTAGCCCAGTGTCCTGTCTTCTGACAGTATTCAGTGCCAGATGCTTCAAAGAGAATGAACAGAACAGGGCAATTATCAAGTGATCCATCCCCTATTGTCCACTCCCAGCTTCTGGCAATTAGAGGCTAGGGACACCCAGAGCATAGGATTGCATCGCTGAACAACATGGCTAATAGACATTAATGGACCTATCCTTCAGGAACTTATTTAGGTCTTTTTTGAACCCAGTTATAGTTGTGGCCTTCACAACAACCTCTGGCAAGGAGTTCCACAGGCTGACTGTGTATTGTGTGAAGAAGTACTTCCTTTTGTTTGTTTTAAACCTGCTGCCTGTTAATTTCATTTGGTGACCCCTAGTTCTTGCGTTATGTGAAGGCATCAATAACATGTCCTTATTCACTTTCTTCACACCCGCCACAATTTTATAGACCTCTGTCATGTCCCCCCTTAGCGGTCTCTTTTCCAAGCTGAAAGGTCCCAGTCTTTTTGAACTCTCCTCACGTGGAAGCTGTTCCATCCCCCTCATCATTTTTGTTGCCCTTCTCTGCAACTTTTCCAATTCTAATATTGCTAATTATAATTACAAAATCATAGCTAAGTATCCCATTAGCTGAGAGGACAGTTAAGAAGAACTGGAAGGAAGTGCAGAGCGGGGTGGGGGGGGCTGGCAGAGTTGGGAAGAAGTCAGAGCTCAAGGTGGCAAAATCTCTTCGTCTTCCTCTCCCAGGGGAAAGTAGCTGAGGACTGGAGAAAACTTAGACCACGTTGCTGTGCAGGACTGTGATGGTGGTTTGGGGGAGGTTATAAAAATAACACTTATGGAGGTGATAACAAACAGAAGGTTCATAGATTCATAGATATTTAGGTCAGAAGGGACCATTATGATCATCTAGTCTGACCTCCTGCACAACGCAGGCCACAGAATTTCACCCACCACTCCTGCAAAAAACCTCACACCTATGTCTGTGCTATTGAAGTCCTCAAATCGTAGTTTAAAGACTTCAAGGAGCAGAGAATCCTCCAGCAAGTGACCCGTGCCCCATGCTACAGAGGAAGGCGAAAACGGTGTCCCAGGCTGTTTGCGTGGCATCGCAGGACATTGAGCCTACCCCATGGGATGCTGCGCACTCAGTGTGATAGGAGCTGGCCTGCGCTCCCAGACACAGACGGCTGCAGAGGGGGTGACACCGAACTCCCAGCCCCAGCTCTTACCTGTACATCTCCTGGTTCCCATCTGGGCCCCGAACAGTCTCAGGGTGTATTTCTTCTGGAGGATCCTAAAACACAGGAACTGGCATTAACTTGGCCCCACTGAGGATTTCCCACTGCAGAGCTCTTTGCAGAGGGAATCTGGGCAGCTGTGGCCAAGTGTTCAGCTGGGGGCTGTTTCCATGGCCTGGGACCCTGGCAGCGTGGCTGGCAGGGGGGGACTCTGACCAGTTGGATTCCTGCCCCACAGTCAGTCATTCCCTTGGGGCACTTCCCAGGGGACAGAGATGCCCCGGTCTGGGCAGTGGTGTAATTCTCAGAGGTATGGCTGAGAGGGAGGGGAAGAGATAGAGAGAAGGGTGAAGCAATAGATGGACCGACAGACAAGGATCTGAGTGATCCCACAATCCTTTACCTCCTCTCTGGGACACAAGTCACATTTGTCCTGTCCCCAGGGGTCCCTGCTGGAATCCTTGCTCTGGATGGTCTCTCCTGCAGCAGAGAGGGGGAAAGGCCCTTTCACATCTCACCTTCTCACAGCATTGGATAATGAGCCCCCATCCCCCGTGCACAGCAATGGGATCTGGGCCTTTCCATCGGCAAACTCCCCCACGGATGCATCTGTTCTGTGCATTAACCCAGCTCTGATGCTGCTGCTGTGCAGGGACCACTGGGCTCGCAAGGCCTGGGGGAAGGGCTCTGTGTTGAGGGAGAAGGTGGGGCGGCACAGGATAGATGGGTTCAGTGAGGGGGACTGTCATAAACATATAGATAAGGGTAGCATAAAATCCCTCCTGAGCAGCTGTACTGAATCTTTACCTGTAGGGGTTAAGAAGCGCAAATAACCCAGTTGGCACCTGACTAAAAGGAACAATAAGGAAAGAAGATACTTTCAAATATGCGGGGGGAGGTTTTGTTTGTGCTCTCTTTGTTTGTTCCCTCTCCGGAGGGAGAGAGAAGCCAAGCAGGGACAACATCTCCTGAAAATATACCTGGAATAATCCATCTAAGAATTATAGAAATTGTAAGTGAGGCAAGGAAATGAGTTAGGTTATCATCTTTTGTTTCAGCCTGTGAATTTTCCCTATGCTAAGAGGTAGTTTTATTCCTGTTTTTTGTAACTGTGAAGCTGAGTCCAGAGGGGAGTCCTCTGTGTTTTAAATCTTTTTATTACCCTGTAAAGTTACCTTCCATCCTGATTTTGCAGGTGTGATTCTTTTACTTTTTTTCTTTATAATAAAGTTCTTCTTTTAAGAACCTGATTGATTTTCAGTGTCCTAGAAACCAAAGGGTTTGGTCTCTGCTCACATTGCAACCAATTGGTTGGTATATTATTCTCAAGCCTCCCCAGAAAAAGGGGTGAAGGGGCTTGGGGGAATATTTTGGGGAAACAGGGACGCCAAGTGATCCTTTTCCTGCATTTTTGTCTAAATCACTTTGTGGTGGCAGCAGTACTGTCCAAGGACAAGGAAGGGAATTTGTGCCTTGAGGAAGTTTTTAACCTAAGCTGGTAGAAATAAGCTTAGGGGGTCATTCATGCAGGTCCCCATATCTGTACCCCAGAGTTCAGAGTGGGGAGGGAACCCTGACAGGATCAAGGCATAAAGGGGAGAAGAGTGGGCAGGATGTGGGGTGGGGGCAGAAGAGGGAGGGGAGAGCCCAGAGTGATCCTGCAAGCACCGGAGATTAAACCTGATGCGGGTGATGAGGGCATTGGTGGCAGGGTCGGATCAGGGGATGGTCAGAACAACAGGTGGAGGGGACGTTTTGTTTCTTTCTGCTCAGCCATGAGCGAGGCCCATCAAACCACCTGCAACTCTGGGCAATTTGAACCTCACTCACCTGCAGCACCAGCCGCAGACCCAGTGGAGGGCAGGAGGGTCTGTTTCCAGATGATCTCTGGGGAGTGATGAATAATAATAATAATAATGTCATTATTGTCTATTTCCCAGGCGCCTTCCATCCCAAACTGCTTTCCAGGGATAAACATGTAGCCACCTCTGGGGTGGGGCACAGCAGACCTATGAGGTCAATTAGCCTTATATCCTGACCAGTTCCTGCTGCCCCTGATCAGACCAACAGGCCCATCTAGCCCAATATCCTCCCACCTCCCTGTCACCCAGATCAGACCTATGGGTCTGTGCAGTATGGCAGAAGTTTGGCAGCACAGAAATGCAGCTACTTCTGGGGTTGGGGCAGCTGGTTAACAACTGCACAGCAGTGTTGCACAGTAATCGCTCACTTTGGTGCTGAAATGCAGCCACTTCTGGGGTGGGGCACAGCAGCTGGCGAACGGCCACCCAGTGATGCTGCACAAATAGCAGTTTGGGACAGGAAGTGAAAGAGAATCCTGAGCCTACTGCACTCGGAGGCTGTGCACAAGCCGAATTGCTTATACCAAATGGTAACTGCAAGGAATAAAGTGGACCCACTGGCACTGTGAGAGCAGAAATGCATGTGGCTGCGATAGGCCAGTGTGCATGACAGAGAGAGAGAGAGAGAGAAGTGGAGCTACAATCAACACCACCCACCTTCTGCCGCCTCTGTCTTTGCAGCAGAATTGGGGTCGGAGTCACTGTCTTCATCGATGCATCCTGAAAAGAAAAATGGAAACTGACAAAATTCCAAACAATCTGAGCCAAATTCTGACCTCAGTGAACCTGGTGTAAATCCAGAACAACCTCACTGAGTCAGTGAAGTCAGGGCTGGATTCTGATCTCAATTACACAGATCTAAACTTGGAGTGATTCCAAACAGATTAACCAAGAGTTCCAGTCCAGTGTGCTATCCACTAGGCAACACTACCTCCCACTTTGCCCACATCTTTCCTTGAAAACAGAGGTTTGAAACTGGACAGCAGTAGGTGAAAATTTCATTGTACTATTATTTTTCCATCACTGCAGCACCCTGTACTGGCCTATGGCAAGGCAGAGTCCCCTGCCCAGGAAGAGCTCTCAGCCTGTAAACCTAAAAGACGATAGAAAGATTTCCATGCACGTGCATGAACTGGAGTTCTTTGAAGTTGACTCTGCACATTCCCACTCATGGAATATGCCCACGATACAGTTCTGAGGGTGGACAGCAGTGCCCTTTGGAGCACCCTCCTGCCCTATTCTTGCCCTGCCTGTATGTGCTGAGGGTCTGGCTAGGAAAGGGGGCCTGGCGCTCCAGTCACTTTGGTTCCTTCCACCACCTCCTCAAGTCCAAAGTTGTAACTAGGACCCTAAGGAAGTGGGGAAGGTGGACAGGGAATAGGAATGTGCAGAGTCCATCTCTGAGAACTCCAGCTCCAGGTGAATAACGTTAATTTCTTCTTTGAGTGGCCTCAGCACGATCCCTCTCATGGGACAGTTTGATAAGCAGCACTCCTGTCTCTGGATGGTGGGATGCGGAGTCCTAGTTAAACAGTGATAGTAATATGGCCTTACCAATTTGGCTCCAATCTGGATGCCAGATCAGGGCAGTGGTGTTCCATGAAGGTGTGAACAGAGCTCCAGGTGGCAGTTCTGCAGATCTCTAAAGTTGGGACATGTCTAAGGTAGGCCATGGAAGCTGCCTTTGCTCTGGTGGTCTCTTGGAAGAGGGACAGAGCCACGTAGGAGTGTGTAATGCGTGTAACTTCACCTCCCCCGACTGAGGGTGAGGGCTAGGAAATGTACTGGCAAGTGAATTGAATATTTGAGATAGAATTCTGTTACCACTGTGAGGAGGAGTTTAGGGTGAGGGGGAAGAACCCCTTTATCTTGTGGAAGACTATAAATGGTGGGTCATCCATAAGAGCTTGTAACTCTTCCCTTCTAGCAGATAGAATGGCCACAATGAAGACTGTCTTAACTCACCTCCCAAAGTCTCAAAGGGCAGTTTCATGAGCTAAGTATGAGAAGGAGGTCCCGTGTTGGTGTAGGTTCCTTGACTGGAGGGTAGACATTCATTAGTCTTTTCAGGAATCTATTTACAGAGTCATGACTAAATACAATCTCATTGTCAATTAACACATGATGCCACTTTCATGGATAAGAAAAGCTGCAAGATGCACTCTCATGGATAAGAAAAGCCTTAAGCATCTCAAATGAAGTGTTTCAGAGTAGCAGCCGTGTTAGTCTGTATTCGCAAAAAGAAAAGGAGTACTTTTGGCACCTTAGAGACTAAATAAATTGGTTAGTCTCTAAGGTGCCACAAGTACTCCTTTTCTTTTTTCAAATGAAGTGGATACTCCAATGCAGGTTGAACAGGAGCTGAAATTGGGTTTATGCTCAGAGCTAAGAGAACCTTTTCCACTTCAGGTCATAACACCTGCAGGTTGGCTGTTTCTTGGAGTTTGAGAAAGTGTCTTGAACTTTTTTTGAGCAGAACAGACTCCTATGGTCCATGCTGCCAAGAGAAGATATGGTGGGTCTGGGTGGCAAATCCAATCACTCTTACGGGTCAATAAATATGTGGTTGCTAGGAGAGACAGACAGACTCCTTGTGATATCTTTAGGAGGTCTGAACATCATTATTGTCTCGCCCATACTGTAAGGGGAGGGTTGGGGGCGGGAGGGGTACTGAACTAAATGGAAAAGCCTTTGGACAATCTCCAGAATCCATCTGTCCATAGTGATGGCACTCCAAGTGTTGAAGGAGTGAGAAAGATGGTTTCTGAAGGTGTGTGTGTGTGGGGGGGGGGAGGAGGCAGGCAAGTGGGTGATTGGGTAGAAATTGCTTAGAGGTTTTCAAGGATCTCGTCAAATCTGAGGCCAAGGACCTGGTGCATAAGTAGATGATGAAACTAATTTCCCTTCAGGATGGGGCTTATAAGTCTTCCCTTCTCTGCTGAAGATGAGCAAGGGGGTTCTGCTGATATTGTTTCTTTTTCACTAAATAAGACAAAAACAATTGGTATTGCTGCCTGTGATACCTGAACATTGGCACATCAAACCTCCTCCTCAATGACTTAGAGATCTCAGGCAATCCAGCTGTAGACACAGTGTCCTTTATCTTTTCTATAAGTTCATCAGTTCCAGCACTGAATAATCCATGCCTCTCAAATTGAAGATCTTCCACCCTGGTTCTGTTTTCGGGAGGGAGACCAGAAGAGTGAAGCCAAGACTTATATCTTAGTGTAATTGCTGAAACTGCCACACTGGAAGGTGCATCTCAGAAGTCAAACAAGCCTTTAAATCATGTTTTGCCACTGGCTGGCCTTCCAAAATGGATGTTCTGGCCAGTTTCCTCTGCTTTTCTGGCAGAGACTTTGCAAATAGACCAATCATCTCCCTTAGGTGGTATTGATACCGAGACATTACTGCCTGGTAGTTGTACACTCTAATGCTCAATGTAGCAGAGGAGAAAACTTTCCTACCCAGGGTATCTAATTTTTGGCCCTTTCTATCAGAATGGGTAGAATGGAATTTACCTCAGTTTGTTCTCTGAACAGCAGCTGCCACTACCAATGAGTTTGGAGCAGGGCGAGTATGAAAATCCCTCAAGGGGAAGTTGATAGTTTGTCAGCTTTCTTAGAATTGCTTGCCCAGGGGTGGATTCAACCTGATTTTGTTGTTCTTGGTTTCTGGTTGCAAACCCTGTAGGACTAGAATAATCCTTTTTGAGGGTGATTCCAAAGTATCAAATGCTAGATGTGTTGGAATGCTAGGGCTGAAGCCATAATGGGTCAGACCAAAGGTCCATCTAGCCCAGTATTCTGTCTTCTGACAGTGGCCAATGCCAGGTGCCCCATAGGGAATGAACAGAACAGGGAATCACCAATGGCCATGGAATGGTATTCATGGTAATCATCAGGGGTTTCAAATATACAAAGCAGGCTGGGTATTTGACACCGCTGGGATAGAGAGATTGAGAAGTTACCTAATAGGATACTGACACTTTACATTGACACACTCTTGCCTTGCAAGGAGCATGGAAGAGATTCAGGGACATGGTGAGAGAGCAGAGTTAAGGCTGTCTGGGGTAATGGCATTTCCAGAGACAAAATTAGTTTCTGATCACACAGATGCTATCACCAACATACTGGAATGAGTCAGCAAGGGTTCTAGTAGGGGTAGGTCACAATGGGAAGCTTTCAGGGACGATCAGGCAGCAGCGAGGGGACCAGGCCACCCACTGCAGGACAATGGGAGGTTTTAGGAACACAGTTATTCTGCAGACTAACCTGCTTTGTCCCTGTGTGTGGTTAACAAAGGGTTAATGGAGCCGTGCAATAACTTACCCACAACTCTGAACCCAGTGTTAGCAGATGGACCTTGATTTTCAGGGAGGGAGGAAAGGAGGGCTAGAAGCAGAGAAAGAGTGACAGACAGCATCAGTCTCATGGAGCCTAAGAGCCCTTGGAGCAGGGGTATTAAAAGGGGACATGACACCCCCAATGGCCATGGACCCTGCCAGCTTCACTCACCCCCAAGAGCTGCCCCTCCCACCACCCTGTGGGGGAGACCCCTCCCTCATGGGACCCCAAGTCCCTTCTCTCCCCTCACCTGCCAGACCATATAAAGGGAGAGCTGTGAGAGTCAGGGGGAGGGGCAGAGAGAAGCTGGGTCTGGGAGACAATAGTGAAGGGGGCAGAGAGGGACAACTATCGACACTCCCACTGCACACTCTGCTGTAGAGGGTCCCAGGGAGGCAGAGGGAAGCCCTCTCCCCATTTTCTCCCCCTCCCCAACCCCCGGTCCCAGTTTTTCACTATCAAACAGTGCTCACCCAGCAGAGAGGGCAGGAGGTCGGGGTGAGAGGAGCGGGAGGTACCTGCAGCCTCATCACTTACTGTGCTCACCAATCACTGCTGCTCTCTAGTGTAGTTTCTCCACACCGCCCCCCCCCCCGCACCCCACACCCCTTTGGAGTTAGATCTGGGCCCAGAGAAAAACCCAGATGTAAGAGCCCCTCACCCCAGAGCGGAGAGGGGTTTGAGAGCTGATGTGACTGGTACAAACAGCTCCTCTGTGAGACAGGGCAAATCAGAGCCCCGCCACTTGTGTCTGCATCACTCCCCAGGCCATGACGGGGAGGGGCTTGCAGCTGATGGGATAACAAAACCCTGGCCTGTCGGGGTGAGGGATGCCCAGCTCTGGATCGTGCAGCTGGAGCTAGTTTTGCCTGGAATGGACCCAACAGCACCAAATATTGAAATAATCTCCCCGCGCTCCACACACCTGCACATTGTACAGTATTGAGGGGGCTGCTTGAACACACATGTCCCAGCCCCAATACCACAGTGATGGGTGAGGGATGAGCTAGTGGCCTGTTTGGGATGAGCACTGGGTACCGCCCCTTCATAGCACAGAGGGAGCATGTTTTCTTGGTGTCATGTATTTACTCTGTGACTTTCCAATGAGGTCTCTGTTAGCTGCTGTCGATGTCGGGCAGAGGAAGCCCTGGTACTCCAGCCTCCACATGATCTCTGGGTTCATTGTTTTAGTTCTGATGTTCTGGTATTGCTTCCTGTTCAGCACCTTCCCATGGAGAAAATTCAGGACTGTGTTGACTTGGGAGACGCGCTGGATCAGCTGTTCTCGGTGCCGGTCAACAAAATGTTTCCCTGGGGAGAAGGACAGCACCAAAAAAAAAAAAAAAGTCAGTTACTGATTTTATCATTTATTTAGTTTGATTTATACACACTACAATAAAAACTCCCTAGCCCATCCTGTACATCCACACCTGACCTCCATGCCATTACACTGGGGCTACTCCAGACCTCTGCAATGAGTCCCAAAGGGATGGGGCCTTGAGAGGGAATGCCCTGCCAGCCACCCTCTCTCTTGTAGCAAAGGTCTCCTCTGCTGACCGTAACAGGAGCAGTGTGCCACAGGGAGAGAGGTGGGTAGAGGGTAGTCCAAAGGCATTTAGGGCTTTATAGGTCAAAACCAAGATCAATGTAGAGACCCACAGGCAGCCAGTGCAGGTTGTAGGGTGCAGGTTTGCTCACAAAATGGCCCCTGCTTAGCAAGTGGGCTGTCAGATTCTGCACCAGATGCAGGCCCTGAGTAGCTCTAATGCAGAGGGGACAGAGGCAGGGATGACAGCGGCAAGGTCTGTGTCCAGAAGGAGGAGCTGAAGCCTCCCAGCCGTCTAGATGGAAAAAGCCAACCTGGCTGCTGCTGCTCCCTGGCCTCCTAGTAACAGCCGGGATTCAAACTAGACTCCGAGATGGTGAACCCAACCAGCCAAAGGTGGGTGCACACCTTCAGTCAAAGGGGCAGGAATCACCCCCACCATCTCTTCCTGTTGCTTCTCCCAATCAGACCACATCACCTCAATCTCAGTTGGTTTGAGTCTCACCCAACTGGCTCTCTGCACTATAAGCAGGACATGACATAAGCACCACAAAGGAGCCCTCCTGTCCCCCGACCCGCAATGGACAGGGTTTTTGAAGGCAGTTCTACTGCCCAGCTGTGAAGTGATGTGCTCTCGCTCCAGTGGAGAAGAGACAAAAGAGCCATCTGGACCTGTTGGGCACTAACAAGGTGCACTGTAAGGCTTGTTCTGCCTGACTGGGGGAGCTTAAAAAGGGAAAACCTGCCACAGGAAGAGGTGATGAACAGGAGGAGAGCTGCTCCCCCACAGAGACTGCTAACAGAGACAGGTCAGCCGAGAGGGAGACCATTGCAGGCCTCACCTCTCTCGAAGCTGCACAGACCGACTGTGAAGCAGGACAGCCCAAGAGGAGAGGCTGGAGGTAGACCCCACTAAAGACAATAGAGCTGTGGCTAGACCAAGCCCAAAGGGCTGAATCCAGAAAGACTGCCTGAAGGACATTTGCCTTTCTTTGTCTTCACTCAGATTCCCCTTTCTCATAAGGGGAAGAGAGGGGAGAGGACCTTTCATTCGTCTGTTTGTTCTACTCGGAGAGCCCCTCATGTGCTAGGAACTAGGGGGAAGGACATTATAAATGACTGGAAGCAGGGTTTGGAGGGGATGCAAGGGAGCCACACCACACCACACCAGTGCTGAGGAGCCAAACCCCACAAGCGAGAATAATACAGAGCCCCTCAGAGAAGAACCTTAATTTCTTTCATCCCTTTTATGAAGAGGAATCTCAAAATGCTTTACGGACTGTAGAGATGGAGATTGCTCATCCTGTACTGAAATATGGCTACCTGTGGGGTGAGGTGCAGCAGCTGAAGAACAGTTACACAGCAACAACTGGTTGACCAGAGACCAGTCAGATGCCATGATGGGCGGATAGCAACTGAGGGCTCAGAGCAGCACTTGTCTGTGGCTGACCTGCCCACCTTCATTCCTGTGAACTCCAGAAACACACAGCTAAGCCCTTCCCCACTTTTGCTGTCCAGCTCTTTTCCCTCCTGTGACTCTGACAGTGCATTCACCATGGCAGCTAACTCTCAGCTCATAGACCCCAGGCTATGACTGTTTCCTGGTGAAGAGAGCCACTCATTTCATTTCCTGGGCCCGCAGCCCTTGTCCAGCTAACACAATAGCAGCTCCCAGCACCTGTCTAATGGGATGATCCAGGAGGAATATTGGAAGGGGTTGGGCAAGGTGGGGTGGTTTTAGGAAAGAGGGTTTAGAGGGCGAGAGGCTGCTAGGATGAGGGTGGGTCCAGCAATGGCTGGAGGTTTTAGAAGCTGTGTCATTCTGCAAATCCATGGTCACTAGTGCAGTTAACCAAGGGTTAATTCTACTGGGCCATTAATAACTCATTCACAGCTCCTTCCCTGGTACCAAAGGGGGAATCTGTAAACCTTGTTCAACCCAGATACCACAGTGATGGGCAAGGGATAAACTCCTAGAGAGATGCCAGCAAAATCATGGAGCAGGTCCTCAAGGAATCTGTTTTGAAGCACTTGGAGGAGAGGAAAGTGATCGGGAACAGTCAGCATGGGTTTACCAAGGACAAATCCTGCCTGAACAACCTGATTGACTTCTATGATGAGATAACTGGTTCTGTGGATATGGGGAAAGTGGTGGACATGATGTGTCTTGACTTTAGCAAAGCTTTTGTTACACAGTCTTCTTGCCAGCAAATTAAAGATGTATGGATTGGATGAATGGAGTATAAGGTGGATAGAAAGCTGGCTGGATTGTCGGGCTCAACAGGTAGTGATAAACGGCTCGATGTCTAGTTGGCAGCTGGTATCAGGAGGAGTGCTCCAGGGATTGGTCCTGGGGCTAGTTTTGTTCAACATCCTTATTGATGATCTGGATGATGGGATGGATTGCACCCTCAGCAAGTTCGCAGATGACACTAAGCTAGGGGGAGAGGTAGATACGCTGGAGGGTAGGGATAGAGTCTAGAGTGACCTAGACAAATTGGGGAATTGGGCGAAAAGAAATCTGATGAGGTTCAACAAGGACAAATGCAGAGTCCTGCACTTAGGACGGAAGAATCCCATGCACCGCTACAGGCTGGGGACCAAGTGGCTAAGCAGCAGTTCTGAAGAAAAGGACCTGGGGATTACAGTGGATGAGAAGCTGGATATGAGTCAGCAGTGTGCCCTTGTTGCCAAGAAGGCTAACGGCATATTGGGCTGCATTAGTAGGAGCATTGCCAGCAGATCGAGGGAAGTGATTATTCCCCTCTATTTGGCTCTGGTGAGGCCACAGCTGGAGTATGGTGTCCAGTTTTGGTCCCCCCACTACAGAAAGGATGTGGACAAATTGGAGAGAGTCCAGTGGATGGCAACAAAAATGATTAGGGGGCTGGGGAAATGACTTACGAGGAGAGGCTGAGGGAACAGGGCTTATTTAGTCTGCAGAAGAGAAGAGTGAGGGGGGGGATTTGATAGCAGCCTTCAACTACCTGAAGGGGGGCTCCGAAGAGGATGGAGCTCGGCTGTTCTCAGTGACAGCAGATAACAGAACAAGGAGCAGTGGTCTCAAGTTCCCGTGGGGGAGGTCTAGGTTGGATATTAGGGAACACTATTTCACTAGGAGTGTGGTGAAGCACTGGAATAGGTTACCTAGGGAGGCGGTGGACTCTCCATCCTTAGAGGTTTTTAAGGTCAGGCTTGACAAAAGTCCTGGCTGGGATGATTTAGTTGGGGATTGGTACTGCTTTGAGCAGGGGGTTGGACTAGATGACCTCCTGAGGTCTTTTCCAACCCTAATCTTCTCTGATTCTATGAGGTAGCCCTCCCACTGGGATGGGCTTGGGGAACTTCAATTTATTTTGCACCAGTTACTTACCTTCCAATTCCTCAACAAGAGCTAGGTTTGTCTCCTTCAGTGCCTGGTAGAGCCGGTCCTTTCGCCATGTGTCCCAGCTCGGCACTATCTTGTACAGCTTCCACATCTTCAGGGGGTCAGTTACAATGCTCTGGCACTGCTCAGTGCTCAGCACTTTCCTGCACAGAGCTTCCACATTGGAGACTCGCTGGATCAGCTGCTCTCGGTGCCAGTCGACAAAGTGCCCCTCTGAATAAAGGAACATATTAAAACAAAAACAAAACATAAAACAGTGCTGTGAATTTCGGATCCCATGGTAGATTGTTCCCTGGGGTTGTTTACTCAGAGCCTTAAGCAGGGTCTGGAGCAAAGCTGCACTGCCCCCAGGAGGAGCTCCAGGATGGATTGAGTCTCCAGGGTCACAGCCCCTCCCCCACTCCCCAGCACACAGGGGGACATGCCCAGCTGAACAATCTGCTTTGGTCCCCCCACTACACCCACCCAGTTCTATGGGCCGGGGGGCAGAGCCAGAGTCCCTGTTCCTTGCCAGTGCTATGGGGTGGATTGTTCCCCAGAGTCACATGGAGGGAGCAGCCCCCTTTGCTCCTCTCAGTGCTGTGCCTGGCACCTGCACAAGGAAAGAAGGTCCCTTCGGGCTCCCCATGCGCGCTACATGGACAGGGCAGCATGCAGGCCCAGGTAACAAAACTCCTTTATTTCTCTAGTCCGTCTTATCCAGGTGACTCCCTAAGAGCTACAAAGGTGGTAAAGATGGGGACCACTTATACACTATAGAAATGCAGCTACCTCTGAGGTAGGGCACAGAAACTCTTTAACAACCACCCAACAACACAGCACAAGAACTTAAGACGGGAATGACAGAGAGCAGGTTTTGGCTGTTGGGAAGTGGGGATGGGACCTTTGCTGGACTCCTGGCTGCATCAGCAGGGTAGAGAGAAATTGATAAGTCCCCCACAGTGATATTGATCTCAGATATGTCTCTGGGGCCGATGATGAGTTGAGGAGATGGTCAGAGTTAAGGCTGCGTATCGAGGTGCAGCACTAACTTCTGCCTTTGCTCTAGCAGCTTCCAGCACTTGCATATTGGGATGATCCAGGAGGAATATTGGAAGGGGAAGGCAGGTTGGGGTGATTTTAGTTTGGGGCACAGAAGGAGGATAGGCAGCTGGGAGGAGGCTGGCTCCGGGAACAGCTAGGATTTGTAAAAGCAGCACTATTCTGTGAGGGTTAACACCCCATAGCAATTTATACATCAGTTACAGCTCCTGTCCTACTCGGGATACTTTAAAATCCTTGGCCAGCCCCAATACCACCATGGTGCTTGAGGTGTAAAGACCTAGAGAGATGAGCTAAATACCCCACTGGGATGCACTCAGGGTGCAGGTCCCTAGGAGTGCAGTGGGAGGGAATTTTCTTGATTCCATTCATTTACCCTCCAGTTCTTTGATGAGGGCTCGGTTCGTTTCCTTCAGCAACTTGTGGAGTCGGTCCTTGCATTCTCTGTTCCAGCTCGGCACCAGCTCATACAGCTTTCGCATCTTCTCTGAGTCAGTGTCCTCAGTTCTGATGCTCCCGCATTGCCCAGGCTTTGTTGTGACCTGCAACAAGACTTTGTCCATATTGGAGACTCGCTGGATCAGCTGCTCTCGGTGCCGGTCAACAAAATGTTCTCCTGAGAGAAAGAGTTCAAAACATGAAGTCACTGAGTTAAAGGTTCTCTGTGAGCCTCAGAGCTAGAAGGCCTAGAAAAATGAGACACTCTGCTCCCCCTACAGGAGAGCATAGGAAAAACCAGCTCAGGTCAGCTTCCTTTACATGAATTATAAGCATGCTCACCCATAGTTCCACACCATGGATTGTGCTGCATTCTTTGGAATTTGTCTGTGTTTTGTTTTTATGCATGGTGATACCTTGTTAAAGGAAAAAAAGTTTACTAACCTGTTCTGTAACTGTTGGTCTTTGAAAGGTGTTGCACATCTCCATTACACTCTTGGTGGGTGCCTCCACCATCCACAGTCATCAGAAATTTTTCCTGCAGTGGTATCCGTTAGGGCAACTTAATCATCCTCTGACATCACTCACCCACTGCATGCCAGTATAAAAGGCTGAGCCATACCTGCCCTCATCATTTCCTTCTTGCCACAAAACTCCAATGCAGAGGGGTAGAAGGGCAGGTTGTGGAATGGACATGTGCAACACATCTCAAAGAATAATTATGGAACAAGTTTGTAACCATTTTTTTCTTCTTCAAGTGATGGCATATATGCATTTTGATCTTGGTGACTCACAAGCCATAAAAGCAGGGAGAGGGATGGCAATCTATCTGACTAAGACTGGAGGATAACTTGCCCAAATTTAGCATCTTCCCTAGACGGTTCAGTGATGGTATAATGGGATGCAAACATGTGGAATGAAGACCAAGTTGCTGATCTACAAATATCCTGGATAGAAACATGTATAAGCAATCTTGTTGAATGTATGCTTACTTTGCTTGGCGGGGTTACCTCAGCCAGGGGGTAGAATAAGCAAATACAGTAGGCTATTCATGACAAAGTTCTCTGAGACAAGACTGGGAGACCTTTCATTCTCTTTGTGACTGCAACAAATAGCTGGGTTGACAAATGGAACTGTTTAGACCTGTCAATGTAAAATGCCAAGGCCCTTCTCATATCTTTCCTCTTACCTATTTGAGACTGGTGTAACATAGGTAAGTAAATATGGAAGTCAGATACCACTTTAGAGGGAAACCTCGGATGAGGTGTAGATATACTTTGCCCTTAACAAAAACTGTATAAGTGGGTTCAGAACCAGCATATGAAGCTCGACCGCCTGCCTGGCTGAAGTGATGGCTGGACAGTTGCCACCCACGTAGGGAGGAGCAGAGGAGGCTATGCTAATCCAAGCCTGAAAGGTTAACCAATCAGAGGAGGCCAGAAACTGAATATAATGAGGCTTTGACAGACTGGTATCCTTGGGTGCGTGAGAGCGGAAGAGACCAGGAAAGAAGCAACAGGAGAAGCTCAACAGCAGTGGAGAAGGCAACTGGGCAGAAGCAGCAGTGACAGAGAGTAAGATCGTAGCAAAGGCAGACAGAGCAGAAGGAACTGAGGTGAGGCAGAGGGATTGGTGAAGGAGTGTAAGTCTAATTTCCTTTCTATTTTATAAGACTGCTTGGGTGTGTCTGCTAATAAAGCTGGATGTCTGCAATTGAGTGCAATCCACCCCACCCGTTCTGTAATTGTCTGGCCAACATTCACAGAGTGTCAGTATTAAGAAGTAGATGTTTTTCGTTATATGTAATATTGTAACGTTTTCTTATACATATGTATAGAGTTCTGTGTATTTTATCATTGCGGATTCAATGTTCTAGTGTAACCGCATACTGAAAGCTCTATACATGCGTATGAGAAGTCTCTGTGTGTATCTTAAGTAGTTTATTGTAACCATATATAGTCTGTGCATCCTATTTATTCCAGTATGCTATGCTGCTTATGGTGTTTTGTTTTTTTGTCCCCAGGCGCACAGGGACAGATTATTTTATTTACTCAATATATTTACCCTCTAGCTCTTCAACCAGGGCTCTGTTTCTTTTCTTCAGTGTCTGGTACAGCCTATCCTTGAACCTTCTGTCCCCGGTCTGCACCAGTTCATACAGCCTCCGCATGGTCTCCGGGTTGGTTCTGAGGCTCCGGTACATCTCAGGCTCCAGTACATCCCTGCGGAGCAGATCCAGAACTTTGTCCACCGAGGAGACTCGTTCGATCAGCTGCTTTTGGTGCCGTTCAACAAAATGTTCCCCTAGGAAAAGGACACAAAAACCTATGAATAACTCAATTTAATGGCAAAGCTATTGGGGGCTGTCCCTGCCCCAGGGGGAGCTCCAGGACAGATCATGCCTCAGGAGTCACAGCCCCTCCCCCAGCTTCCTGGCACACAGGGGGACATGCCAGCTGCATGATCCCTTTGGATGGGGCTATCCGATTCTCTGTTGAACCCAGCCAGCTCCATGGGGCAGTGGGGACAAGGCCAGAGCCCGACCTCCACCCTGACCACATTGGTGTTTCTTGTGCCTCAGGGTTGCATGGAGGAAACAGCCCCTCTGTGCCCCTGAAATTGTCCCTGAAATTGCCCATGCTGCCTTCCTTGTGTTTCCCTGGCAGGACTGGGTGGATGTAGTGGGGAGGATTTAGGGTGACAGGGCAGCAGGAAGGAGGCCTGGTCTCTTGTTGGTAGGTTATAGAAGCTGTGTTGCTCTGTGGGTGAAAATGCTCAGCCCCTCCATGTAGTTAACCAAGGGTTAATCCTGCTGGGTGATTTGACTCACCTGTAGCTCCTGCACTGGTTTTTAGTGCAGATAACTCCTGGTCCCAGCCATCAGCACCTGCAGGAAAGAGAGCAAGTGGGATACAGAGAGTGAGGATTGACTTAGTGGAACAGAGATCTCAGAGCCAGAGTGGGCATGCGAAACTGGGCATGATTCTCCCCCAGCCATAGGAACCACCCCCATCCTGGTGGCCTCCTTCCCCAGCCCATGAAAGCCCCGATCCAGCTCCCACAGTCACCCACCCATGGGGGAACTCTCCCCCTCTCTCTGGGACCCCAGAACAGTTAATGAAGAGTTAATCAGATTGGGTCATTAACAGCTCACTCAAAGCTCCTGCCCTGCACTAAGGAACTACTTTAGAATCCTTGTCCATCCCTGATACCATAATGATGGGCAAGGGATAAAGACGCAGAGAGATGTGCCAGTGCCACCCCCTGGGAGAGCTGGGGGAGGTTGTTATCTTCATTACAGCGCCTTACCTTCCAGCTCCTCGATGAGGGCTCCGTCTGTTGCTTTCAGTGCCTGGTAGAGCTGGTCCTTGCGCCATGAGTCCCAGCTGGGCACCAGCTTGTACAGCTTCCGCATCCTCACTGGGTCGGTTCTGATGCTCCGGTACTGCTCATCATCCAGTACGTCTCCGTGGAGCAGAGCCAGGACCTCGTCCACCCGAGAGACTTGCTGTATCAGCTGCTTTCGGTGCTGCTTGACAAAATGTTCCCCTGAAGAGAAAGACATTCCCAAATTAAACAGCCTGGAATTGCTGAATTGAACCACCATGTTATTTCAGACAGTTACCAGAGCCCTGAGCAGGGATTGAGGCAAAGCTGCCCTGCCCCCAGGACAGATGGTGGCTCAGGGTTCATGGTCCCTCCATTGGAGCACATGGTGTGAATAGTTTCTCTGCTCTACTAAGTGCAGGGGCTTACTGTTCCCAGTGCAGGGCACATGACTGAAAGTTTCTCTTTTCCCCCCAAACACACACACACTGCAGGGACAGGACACAATCTGGTCCTTGGTAACAAAGCTTCTTTATTTTTCCAGTTCCTCTTACCCAGGGGAATCTCAAAGTGCTTCACAGGAAGTACAGATGGGGATCACTTCCCTGCACTGACATGCAGCCACTTCTGGGACAGGACCTGACAACTCTAACAACTGTACAACAACACAGCACAATTTAAAACAGCAGTGAACAGTTTTAGGTATTGGGGAGGAAGGTTATGGGCAGGACCTTTCACAGAATCCTAAGTGAATCAGCCAATGACTTTTTAATCTCTCTCTCCCCTAAGGACAAGACTGTGAAGTTCATTCTTAAATGTCACTGGCTTCAGTGAAGAGTAGGGGGAGATGGGGCAGAGCTAAGGCTGTCTGGGCTAACCACACTGCTAGGTTCAGCACTAATTGTTCCAGCAGCTCCCAGCACAGTGTAAAGGGATGATCCAGGGGGAATACTGGAGGCGGGGCAGGCTGGGGTGATTTCTGGGAAGGGCTACAGAGAGAGGTGAGGAGGCCAGCTTAGGGGCCAGCTGGAAATTGCAGAAGTGGTGCCATTCTGTAAATACATTTGTGGTTACTAATGCAGTTAAACTAGGGATTAACCCCCTTGGGTGATTTATAATTTAGCTGCAGCTCCTGCCCTGGCCCTACGGGGTTGCTTTAAAATCCTTGCTCAGTCCTGAAACCAGTGAGGGCCGAGGTGTACAAAGGAACAGTTACTTACTGTAACCATAGTTCTTTGAGATGTGATGCAGATGTGTATTGCACTTAAGTGTGAGCACACCTAGCATGCCAGATCTGGAGAATTTTGCCTAGCAGTGTCAGTAGGGGGGTGGTGCTTGCGCATTATGCCTCTCGCCCCTCCTCTGCCTACATGAGGCTGTGCAGACCCAACCCACATCATTTCCTACGCACCAAACACTCAGAAATGAGACCCTGATGCAGAGGGGATGGATGGTGGGTTGTGAAATACACGTATGCATCATGTTTTGAAGAGCAGTTACAGTAAGTAACCATTTCTTCCTCTTTGAGTAGATGCAGCTCTGTATTTTGCTTAGGTGACTCACAAGCAATACCCTCCTCAGGAGGTGGGGCTTGGAGTCTACCAGGACCCCCCTTTCTGAAGCTTGCATCCATCCTGGAAGATGTGGTAATGGCATAAGAGTTGGTAAATATATGTTTGGACGACCATGTAGGAACTCTGCAAATGTCCGATATGAAAACATCACAGACAAAAGCTTTTGACGTGCTCTTGTTCAATGAGCTTGCACCCACTGAGGGGGAATAGCCAAACTATTTCATATACAGTCTTGATGCAGGGTGTTATTCATCTAGAAATTGTCTGTGAATGTACTGCTTGATCCTTCATATGATCTGCATATGACATAAACAGGCCAGGCAAGACACAAAGAAGTCCTGTCTCGATAGAAGGCTAGACATTACCTGGTGTCTAATGTATGGAGATGCTGCTCCTCTGGAGATGAATATGGCTTAGGAAAGAATACAGGTAAGTACACAGCCTGATTCAAATGAAACTTAGAAACCACTTTAGACAAAAAAATGGGATGAAGTCCTCTTGCCCGTGGAGCACTGCGTGTAAGGAGGCCCTACCATCAGAGCCTGCAACTCACACACTCTCCTTGCGGGTGTTATCATTATCAGGAATGCAGTTTTCTGACACAAGAGAGGAAAGGGACAAGTTGCTAGGGGCTCAAATGGAGGTCCCATCAGCACTGTAAAGCCCATGTTAAGGTCCCACAGAGGAACCGGCTTTCAGACTGGAGAATGTAGACAAAGAAGCCCCTTTTAAGAATCTTGCTACCATGGGATTGGAGAAGACTGATCTTCCCTGAATAGGGGGATGAAACGCCAATATCACTGCATTTTCAACAAATTCAGCACGTGTCCCGATGACTGAAGAAACAGCATGTACTCCATGATGTCCTGGATGGAAGCCAGCATCAGTTGAATTCTGCAGGCTAATGACCACATAGAAAATTGTTTTCATTTTGCTGAATAGGCCATCCTGATAGAGGGCTTTCCACTGTTGAGTAGAATCTGCTGAACAGCTGCCAAACATCACTCTTCTTCCTCATTCAACCATGCAGCAGCCATGCCATGAGATGCGAGGTACAAATGCTACCGTGATTCTGAATGAGTAGGTCAGGATTGACAGGAAGCGGTATGGGAGGCTGAACTGACAGCGCAAGAAGGTCAGAGAACCAGCACTGCCTCAGATATGCTGGGCACAACAAGGATGAGCTTAGCCTGATCCACCATCAACTTGAGGATGACCCGTGGGATGATCAGAATTGAGGGAAAGGTGTAGAAGAGCATCACTCAACCACTGAGATGGAAGGCATAGGACAGGGATCCCAGACTGAGGCTACCTTGAGAGTAGAACAAGTGACATTTCCTGTTATAGCAAACAGGTTGATCACTGGAATGTCCCAGGTTACAAAGATAATCCAGAGGCCACTTGTGACTCAGCAAAAAATTCCTGCTGAGATGGTCCATAAGGTGATTCTGAACCCCAGGGAAGTTGTCACCTATTGGAGTGACACACTCCTTGATGAAAAACTGCCACAATCGGATTGCCTCTTGGCAGAGCACCCTGGAGTGTGTTCCTCCTTGTTTGTTCTCTTAATACATTGCCACAGTGGTATTGCTGGTAAATACATGAAACACTGAGCCCCTGACAGGGACCGAAAAAATATGACATGCATTGTAAATGGTCCAAAGCTCCAGCATGTTGATATGCAGAGAGGACTTCAGCTCTGACCACAGACCTTGGATTTTCAGCAACCCCAGATGTGCTCCCTCTCAGGAAGGCATCAGTGACAACAGTCCTGATTGGTAAGGGCCAGATGAAAGGAATGCCCTGACAAACAAACATTCTCTATAAGTACCAGCTCCAGTGTAAGGAATCCAGAGCCAGTGAAGGAAGATGGACCAATGTGTCCAAGAAGTGAAGAGTCAGATGGTAAACTGCCCTGAGCCACATTTAGAGGGGGTGAAGACAGTGATGAGCTGCCAAAATCTTAACAACCAGTTCCCTATAAAAAGTTCTGATTTAAAGGACGTGCCACTGTATGTATTTTTTTGTACCTTTCTCCATAAGAAGTGGCAATGCATTGAGTCATTGGGAGTCATACTTAACAATAAAAAAAAAAAAACATTTGTACATGTTTATTGCAATAGAAACAAAGTATTGCTTTATTAAACGCATATCAACATAACGAATGAGGCAAATGCGACCCCTGTTAATAAAATAATAAACTAGACCAGGGGTGGGCAAACTTTTTGGCCCGAGGGCCATATCGGGGTTGCAAAATTGTATCGGGGGCTGGGTAAGGAAGACTGTGGCTCCCAAAACAGCCTGTCCCCGCCCCCTATCCAACCCCCACCCACTTCCTGCCCCCGACTGCCCCCCTCAGAACCTGCAACCCATCAACCCCCCCCCGCTCCTTGTCCCCTGACCACCCCCTCCAGAGACCCCCCACCCTAACTGCCCCCCAGGACCCCACCCCCTACCCAACTTGCCCCGCTCCCTGTCCCCTGACTGCCCCGACCCCATCCACCACCACCACCCCTACAGACCCCCAGAACTCCCACACCTACCCAGCCCTCCCAGTTCCCTGTCCCCTGACTGTCCCCACAGAACCTCCGCCCCCTCCAACCACTCCCTTCCGCTTACCCAACCCCTCCTCCCAGCCCCGGCCCAGCCCCCTTACCGTGCTGCTCAGGGCAGCGTGTATGGATGCCGTGCGCCCGCTGGAGCTCGCAGCCCCACCCCCTTACCAGGCCGCTCAAAGCGGCAGGAGCTGCCGAGCTGCCCAGGAGCGCTCCAGAGCGCTGGCAGCAGTGGAGCGGCACGCTGAGGCTCCGCGAGAGGGGGGGAGGCGGGGGAGGGGCCGGGGGAGCCTCCCCGGCCGGGAGCTCAGGGAGCCGTAACAATTTTTAACAATCGGTTCCAAAACTGCTTCAAAATTTAACAACCAGTTCACGTGAACCGGTGCGAACCGGCTCCAGCTCACCACTGGATGAAGATGCAGCCTTGCGAACTGGACCACCTTTGTGCAAGCAGACATATGGCCCAAGAGCCTCAAACACATCTGAACGGTCATGAAAAGCTGAGATTGCAGATTGAAACAGAGGTGGCAAAACTCCTGAAAACGGTTGCTTGGCAGAAACGCTCTCAAACTCATATAGAGTCTAATAGAGCTCCAATGAACTCTATTTTCTGAGTGAGAACCGAAGCTGGCTTCTTGGTGTTTAGGACGAGACCCAGATGGTCAAATAGGTGCAGTGTGACGTTGACATGAGAAAAGACTTCCTCACTGGATCTGCCCCTCTGTAACCAGTTATCCAAATCCAGGAAGATGTGGATCCCTTTCTTTCTAAGACATGCCATAACAATGGCCATCCACTTGGTAAAAACCCAAGGAGCACAAGCGAGGCCAAAGGGAAGCATCGTGTACTGGAAATGGTGCTCCGCTAAGATGACTCAAAGAATTTTCTGTGGTTTCGCAAAATTGCCACATGAAAGTAGGTGCCCTGAAGGTCCAAGACAGCAAACCAGCCATTCTCAGACAATGTTGGGAGGACAGTTGATAGAGTGACCATTAGGAACCTCATGTACCTGATATATTTACCTAAGAACATAAGAACGGCCATACTGGGTCAGACCAAAAGTCCATTGGCACAATATCCTGTCTTCCAACAATGGCCAGTGACAAATGCCCCAGAGGGAATGAACAGAACAGGTAATCATCAAGTGATCCATCCCCTCTCACTCATTCCCAGCTTCTGGCAAACAGAGGCTAGGGACACCATCCCTACCCATCCTGGCTAATAGCCATTGATGGACCTTTCCTCCATGAATTTATCTAGTTCTTTTTTGAACCCTGTTATGGTCTTGGCCTTCACAGCATCCTCTGGCAAGGAGTTCCACGGGTTGACTGTGCATTGTGTAAAGAAATATGTCCTTTTATTTGTTTTAAACCTGCTGCCTATTAATTTCATTTGGTGATCTCTAGTTATGAGAAGTAGTAAACAACACTTCCTTATCTACTTTCTCCACATCCGTCATGATTTTATAGACTTCAATCATATCTCCCCTTAGCTGTCTCTTTTCCAAGCTGAAAAGTCCCTGTCTTATTAATCTTTCCTCATAAGGAAGCTGTTCCATACCCCTAATAATTTTTGTTGCCCTTTTCTGAACCTTTTCCAATTACAATGTATCTTTTTTGAGATGGGGCGACCACATCTGCACATGGTATTCAAGATGTGGGTGTACCATCAATTTATATAGAGGCAAATTGATATTTTCTGTCCTATAATCTATCTATTTGTTAAGGCCACGAAGGTTGAGAACAGGTCTTACCCCTCCCTTGGATTTGGGCACCAGAAAATACAGAGACTAGAAACTCAGAACTCAGTGACCCCATGGAACCTCCTCCACAGCTCCCAGCACAAGCAGAAAGTGAAAATGCTTGAAAAGCGGTATCTCACGAGTCTGTTTCATGAACGATCTGCAGATTGAAAGCTGCTCCTTGACATGGGCTTCATGTAGACACAACAAGCACCACGTGTGGGGATCGTTATTGGGGATCACCCACACACACGACGGACAATGTTTAGATCCTGGTGAAAGCATCAGCAGGGAACACTTAAAGTACAACTAACACTAAGTCCAAATAGCACTACACTAGGATACTAATGAACTACAGTCAGCTAGAAAAAAGTCACTGAATAGAGGATTGCGAGGCTTGAAATCACAAAGAGTGCCGACTCCCGCTATGGGTGGTAAGAAGGAACTGAGGTGGGTCAGGGCAGTGTCACCTCATATAACTAGAGAGGGACTATGGCCATGAGGTGTGAGTGCCACCCCTCTATGAGTACTGCTAGACGAAACTCTCCTGCTCCGGCATGCTTGGTGTGCACACACTTAAGTGGAATACCTGGCTGCATCTACTCAAAGAAAAACCCAGAAAGATGAGCTAGTGCTCCTCTGGGCTGGGCTCAGGGGGCAGTTCCCATGGGGATGGAGAGGAAGGTTATTTTCTTACTCCATTTATTTACCTTCTAGCTCTTCAATGAGGGCTCGATTTGTTCTGGTCAGTGCCTGGTAAAGCCGATCCTTGTGTAGTGTGTCCCAGCTTGGCACCAGCTCGAACAGCTTCCGCATTCTCTCCAGGTCAGATCTCTCAGATGAGATGCTCTGGTATTGCTTATAGTTCAGCACATCCCCACGTAGCAGGCCCAGGACTTTGTCCACTGAGGAGACTCGTTGAATTAGTTGTTCTCGGTGCCGCTTCACAAAATGTTCCTCTGGAGAGAGCGGCACTAAAAAACAATTTCAAGCTGTTCAGGCCATTTCAGGCTGTTCCCTGGAGCCAGTTAGCCTCAGCCCTGAACAGGGGAGCTCGAGGATGGATCATGCCTCAGGTGTCACCGTCCCTCCCCCAACTCCCCAGCACACAGGGGGCCATGCCTGAGGTTTGTGTTCCCCACCCCCAAAGAATGCTACCATCCATTAAGAACAATTCTCTCTCATTTCTCTCCCCCAAACCGCACTGAGGACTGATCTTTGCTTTGTGGACTCAAAGACATCCAGGCCTCAACACAAGCAGTGAGGACATTGGACCATTGGTGTCGGATTGGCCAGATCTGCCAGCCTCCGAGATGTGCAGTGATAGGTTCCTGCTCTTTTCCCCTTACCTCACATTCCCCTTTTCACCCCTCTCCAGCCTCCCTCTATCTCAGCCTTCTCCAGTATTATGTCAGGTGACTAATGCTAACTGTCCCAACCAGCACCAGTACCGCAGGAGGAGAGCATCTACCCAGCTCTGGAAGGGTGGCCTTGTGGTTAAGGCACTCCCCTGGGACACATGATACCTGGGGTCAGTTCCTGGTTCTAATACAAGCTTCTTATGTGACCTCAAGCAAGTCTTTCCACCCCTCAGGGCCTCAGTTCTCGTCCTGTTCAATGGAGAGAATAATCCTTCCCTTCTCCCACCTCCTGTCTGTGCTGATGCAATCTCTTCAGAGGAGGGACTGTCTCTTCCCCTCTATTTGTACAGTGCTTCACACAATTGCTCCAGGTAAGTCACCATAAAAAACTAAACTCTCTATGCTGACAGACCCCCAGGCCACAATGGCTGTTTAATGTTCTGACAGTGTCATTCATTTAACCTCCTGGGCCATGCCTTTCTTCAGGTAACACAGCAGCAACTGCCACAGCCTGTGTAATGGGACAGGCCAGGAGGAATGTAGGAACCACCAGGCTGGATCTAGTCCATCTAGCCCAGTGTCCTGTCCCTGACAGTGGCCAGAACCAGATGCTTCAGAGCAAGGTGTGAAAGCCCTGCAGTATCAGATGTGGGGTAATTAGCCCTGTACACCAAGTCTCATCCTGATATCTAAGGTTATGTCTATGCAGCAAGCAGAAACCCACAGCAGTGAGTCTCAGATCCTGGGTCTACAGATTTGGGCTCATGGGGCTTGCGTAGCTTGCAGACGTTCTGACTTGGAGTGTGAAGCATAGGCAGTTGGCTTCAGAGCCCAAACATCTACACAGCTATTTATAGAGCCATAGCATGAGCATGAGTCTGTAGTCTCAGGCTCTGAGACTCGCTGCCAGGGGTTTCTGCTTTCTGCGTAGACGTACACTTATAGCCAGAGATTGTCTTAGGTCCTAAGCATGAGGTTTGACATCCCTCCCAAAATATGTTAGCATTAATATGTCTGAATGTTCTTGTAATCAATAGAAATGTCCAGCCCTTTGGAGAACCTTGCTAAGTTCTTGGCCTCAATGGCTCCTTGTGGCAAGGAGTTCCAGAGTATAATTACACCTGGTGTGAAGAATGATTTCCCTCTATTTGTTATCAATTTGCCATCCTTTATTCGTTGACTGTCCCCTTGTTCTTTTAAAGAGACAAGGTGGGTGAGGTAATATCTTTTATTGGACCAACCTGGGACCGACATGGCTACAACAACCCTTGTTCTGTTGTTAGGGCCAGGAATATCCGCCTCCATCTCAGGAGTTATTTTACAGACTTTATTAAGTCCCCTGTCATAGAGTGGCTGCCCCATGTAAACAAAGAAGGTCCATCTACCTTATGCCAGATCAGGTGCTCCCAGTAGGGTCAATTAAGAGGGCAGAGCAGAACCTGAAGCTATAAAGGATCAGGGAGAATCTGAGAGAGGGGTAGTCTGTATAAGCTGGAGATCTGGGATGAGTCAGTGAGGAAAAGGAAAAGTGCCAGAACCAGGAGATTATTCATGGTTCCTGGAGAAGGTTGAAGGCAGGAGAGTGTCACAACCCAATGGCCCTCTCCCTCAGGGAGTCCCCTGGGGAGGCAGATCAGCATTGTATGTTGTGAATGCTGTTGCAAGCATCGCAAGGCATGTTGGGAAGGGTTAAAGGTGTGAGTGTGGAGTGGAAGATTCCTTTGCAGGTTACGAGAGGCTGAAGCGGGAGGGGAAAGAAGGAAGAGAGAAGAGAATGGGTTAACTCCACACTTCTGCTGGGCTCAAAGATAACACGCTGACTCCAACTCAAGGCCGCAGCACACATCTGACTCTCGGCTGCCTGCCAAGAAAGACCGGTGCCTATTCCACCTCGACCAGCTGTGAGAAAGGATGATTCAGTTGAACAGGACTGCAGAGGCAACCAAAATGAGTGAGACAGTGAAGGCCAGCAGGGGGAAAACAACCGTTTTCTTGTCCCTGGGGCCGGTGTGTTTTGGGAAAACTGAGGAGGCCACAGAAAGCCTGTTTGGACTGGTACAAAGAGCACCAGGAATAGAGGTGGAACAGAGGTCCCTGAACGAGCCACCCCCAAAAGAACCCAGGACTTAAAAACCCTCCTGAGAGCCAACGCAAGTCGTCCACCCTCCCCCCACCCCTTCTTCTTACGTTACATCCAGGCTTGGCCAGCCTCAGGTAGTGCGTGTGTGAGTATGAAAGTGGGTTAGGGCTTGGGACACTAACGCTTCTTCCTTCCTTTGAGTGACGTGGGGAACACCCTGCACTCTCCGCTGTTATTTTATTATTTTCATTAATAAAGCTTTAAAACTTAGACACTTGGTGTGCTCCTTCATCCCCTTCCCCACAATTCTGCGGCCTCAGCCTGATCACCTGACACCTCAGGCAGATTGGTAACAGAAATCTGTCACAAGAGCTGCAAGAGGGTTTGCTGGGTGACTTTCCCAAGACAGAGAGCCAGAGATGGAGGGCTGAAGGCAGGAGAGCAGCAGAGGGGGTTGCCTGCTGGATCTAATTTGAAGAGCCAGAGCCAAGGTCAGAGAGGGCTGAAGGCAGGGGAGAGGCAGAGGGGCTTACCTATTGACATCTCTGATCTGGACCCAGGGGAAGTGTGAGAGGGCCAGGGCATTAACGGATGCTTCCATGGTGAGTATGATCTCCCAGCAGACAGGCTATGGGGGTTTCCACTGGGGGAAGTGGTGTTGCACTTCAACTGGAAGGGCCATGTGAGTGTCCCAGAAGAGGGACAGAAGAGGACGGACAGAGCCTGGGTGTGGGGGAAAATGCTGGAATGTGGTATGTGTCATGTCAGTGGAAGCGATGTCTTGGGATTTTAAGGACTATTTGCACTGGGGTGATAAATTGACTATATTTTGGGACTTATATTTCAGACTATTTGCACAATGTGTTTGGAATAAACTAGCCCAAAGGAGGGGTATTAATGAGGCAAGAGAACCTGGTGTGGAGTTACTGGGGACTCTGCAAAAGGGAAACTGAGGAAGATGCACTTGTGCTGTGGCCTGTAGCAGGAGGATGCTCCACGTAATGCCTCCATATGACACCCCTCTTATTTGTGTCCTCTATATGGGAAACAATACAAGGCTTTTCAATTTCTCTTTTCCCCAATGTGTTCCCCAGACAATAATGAATATAACGGAGGACAAAGGAGTATAGGAGAGCTGGCAGTCTCTGTGTGGCAGCAGACAATATTAAAGGCACAACTGCAAACTATCCCAAGGTGAAGGAAAGATAAAAAGAATAATAGGAGGCCAATATGTCTCCATCAGAAGCTCTTTAATGGCCTGAAAATCAAAAGGGAATTTTACAAAAAAAAGGAAACATGGACAAATTGCTAAGGAGGAGTACAAAAGAATAGCACAAATGTGCAGGGACAAAATCAGAAAGACTAAGGCACAAAATGAGTTACACCTGGCAAGGGACATAAAAGGCAATAAGAAGAAGTTCTTTAAATATATTAGGAGAAAGAGAAAGACAAAGGAAAGTATAGCTCCTCTACTTAGCAGAGAAGGAGAGCTAATAACGGATGACATCAAAAAGGGTGAGGTGTTTAATGCCTATTTTGCTTCAGTCTTCACTAAAAGGTTAATGGTGACTAGTTACTCAACACAATTAATATTAACAACAAGGGGGAAGGAGCACAAGCCAAAATAGGGAGAGAAGAGAATAAAGAATATTTAGATAAGTTAGATAAAGTCAAGTTGGCAGGGCCTGATGAAATTCATCCTAGGGTACTTAAGGAACTAGCTGAAGCAACCTACAAACCATTATCTTTGAGAAGTCACAGAGCATGTGTGAGGTTCCAGAGTACTGGGAAAGGTGGACGGGGAGCTTGGGTGCAGGAGGAGAGGTGAGGTGAGGTGAGGTGGGTTTGGGGTTCCTGGTGTGGGGGTGAGGCTCAGCAGCAGGTTTTAGGTGTGGGGGGAGTTGGATGGACAGGGGGAGCAGCTCTCCATAGAGTGACCCTTCTTCCCACCCCTGCACCCGGAACCCCCCCCACCAAGCCCCCTCTGCATCAGTAGCACGCAGAAACACCCCTACAGCGAGCTCTCCAAACCCCCGCTCCTCCAAGCCTCACCCCCTGCATCAGGAGCTCACCACACCCAGACCCCCAACAGCTGAGCCCCCACCAGCTGCACCCTGAGCCCCCCTACACCAAGCCCCACTCCCCCGGCACCTAGACGCCCCCCATTGAGCCTTAACCACCTTCATCTGGACTCCCCTGCCAAGTCCCACTCCCCCAGAACACCCCAACAAGCTCCTGTACATCCAGATCCCGCCTGGACCCACACCAAGCGGCCGACACCCAGATTGTGCCACACGGAACTCTGCTACTCTTGAGAAAATTCTGCACCAAAAAATTTAAAAATTTAAAATTCTGCAAACTTCTGAATATTTGTCAAAAGAACACAGTAACACAACAACAATATAATCACATCCTTTTCAATTATTGTGGTAATGTATTTCAAAATACTTGTCAGCAAATAATTGAAAATGGTGTAATTATATTGTGTTATTTTGACTAATAAAATATGCAGAATTTTAAAATGTGAGCAGAATTTTTAATTTTTGGCACAGAATTCCCTCAAGATTACCTTATCCCTTTTACTTGGTATCACTTAATCCATGACCTTTTGTTAATAAACTTGGCTTGCTTTTGTTATAAATCATCAGTGCTGGGTAAGTCCAATACAGTGTGTGCAACTGGGAGTGTTCTACTTTCTCTGTGGAGGCAGTGACCCTCACACTTTCTCTGTGAGGGCCCAGTGAGAGGGACTGGTTCCTGCAGTAGGATAATTTCGGAGAAAATTTGGGAATGAAAAGATACTAAAATCAGCCTGCAAGGAATAACCGTCTTGGGCAAAGCCAGGGTGAGGCTTGTGGGCTGCTGGCAGGCTATTGGTGTCAGAGCTTTACACAGCTACAAGACACCCAGGTTACAAGGCATATGGTGAATCCCAAAACATCACAATCATTCTATAAAAATTTTGTTTTAACATTATTTTCTCCACTATCCTGTTTCGTTAATGCAACAGTCGCTGTCAGCACCTCTGTAATGAGATGAGCCAATGGAAGGGGTTAGTCAGGTTGGGGTGATTTCAGCAAAGGGATGTAGAGGTAAGTGAAACAGTTGGGAGGCGGCTGGATCAGGGAACAGCTGGAGTTTTTAGAAATGCTCCTTTTTATAAACAGACTCGTGGCCCAGATCCACAAAGGTAGTTAGTCTTCTAAAGTCTGCTGATTTCAATGGGAGTTAGGAGCCCAAATGCGTTTGAGGATCTGGGCCTACTGTCACTAAGGCACTCAACTAAGGGCTAACACTATCGGGACTACCTGATACTCATGCCCAGGCAGGATACTTGGACAAGTCCCAATAGCACAGTGATGGGCAAGGAATAAAACCCCAGAGAGACAAGCTGGTGTCCCCTCTGGGATGGGTTTGGGGTGTCGTGCCCTGGAGGTGCCAGGGACGATTATTTTCTTGATTCCATTTATTTACCCTCCAGTTTGTCGATGAGGGCTCGGTTTGTTTCCTTCAGTGCCTGGTAGAGCCGGTCCTTGCGCTCTGTGTCCCAGTTTGGCACCAGCTCATACAGCTTCCGCATCTTCCCCGGCTCAGTACAGATTTCCATGTATTGCTCATTGTCCAGTACATCTCTATACAGCAGAGCGAGAACTTCATCCACCAAGGAGGCTCGTTTGATCAGCTGCTCTTGGTGCCACTCAACAAAATGTCCCCCTGAGTAAAAAGACATGAAAAACCCTACTGAATCACTGGGTTTAGTGGCCAGACTATTCAGGGCTGGTCCAGGGGCCACTTAGGGTAGGTCTACACAGGATATCGGATGCGGTTGTCCTAGGTCACCTGACTCACGCTTATGGGGCTCAGGCTGTGAGGCTAAAAATTGCTGTGTAGATATTTGGGCTCCAGGCCGAGCTCTGGGACACTCTACCCTGGCCCAAATGTCTACACAACTATTGCTCAGCCCTGGAGCCAGAGCCCCACAAAGCCAAGTCAGCCATGGAATTTTTATCCCTGTGTAGACATACCCTTAGCCACAGCTCTGAGAAGGGGTTGGGACAAAGCTGCTCTGCCCCAGGATGGATCATGCCTCAGAACTGCAATCCCTCCCTCAGCTTCCCATCATGCAGGGGGACATGCCAACTGCATTGAATAGGGCCACCTGCTCTCCACTGAATCCAGCCATCTGCTACCCTCACACAGCACTGACATGCAGCCATCTCTGGGGTGGGGTTTAACAGTCATTTAACAGTTGCACAACAGTGTTAAGCTAGAGTTCAGGACAGGAAATGCAGGGGGCAGATGCTGGCTGCTGGGAGGGGGAGCGTGGCAGACAACTCATGGAATTCCAGACCGAATCAGCAGAGAACAGCAATTAGGCAATCTCATGACTGTGATTCTCCTATAGACATGCCCTTGCCTTCAGTGAATGGGGATGGATGTGTGAGAGAAGGGGCAGAGTTAAGGCTGTTAGTGGTAACTGCTCTTCCAGGGCCTGCACTAACTCTTGCCCTCGATCTGACAGCTCCCAGTACCTGTGTCATGGGAGAATTCTTTGAAAAGGACTATTGTCAGCAGCACCTTTGGGTAAGAGAGGGGAAAATTGATTCAGTCAGGGCTACCCCTTCCCAGATAGCGAACGGGTCACCAGGCAGCCCTCCACCACCACCCCTTTTCAAGAACAGTAGAAACTCCAGGGCAGAACCTGGGGGCAGGGACTCAAGATGGCAGGAGAACTACAGCATCAGTTTCAACAACACAGAACTTCATACAGTGGTGATGTCATCAGACTCCCCCTCCTCCAGTTTTTACTGTGGACATGCTCTCCCCCTTGCTGACTGGCAATTTGCTCCTACCCCCTCCTTCCCAGTCATTTCCCTTCAGTCTTACTCTTTCTACCCTCACTCTGTTCCCCCCCCCCAGCTCCCTTTGCCTCCCCTACCCAAAAACTAACCCAAAAGGAAAGCCTGTGGCACTAACATGTGTGTGTCACCCACCACTCGGCCTGTGTGTTCTGGTCCTTCCCACAGCCCTGGTTGTGCTCTGTATTGAGACTGTGAGCTCTTTGGGATGGAGACGGTCCCTTTGGTATGGAGCCTCCCATGAGTTTCCCAGCTCCTGGAGCCCCAGCCTACACATGGAGGGACCACTACCCAAAGGACTACAATGACTACCAGAGGCCTCTGAGCCCATTCCCAGCATGCTTGGAGTCAGGGGTGGGGACAGAAGAAACTAGAAATCCCTGCTGGGGCAAGTTAGGGAGGTGTCTTCAGGAGCAACCCCTGGAGCAATGACAAAGCACAGCCCCCAGCAAACTAGCCAGGGAGGGGCAGCCTGACTTTACACAAAGGAGAGAAAGGTCAGTTTGAGTCTGCACCCTGGGAGAGAGATGGTGTGGCTCAGGGAGTCCCTGCTGAATTTCCCCTTCCCCTTAAGGGCGTTCTTGTGCTGCTTGAGACTGGGGCTGCAGAGATCAGGCGGCTCCAGATCTGCAATGACCAGCATCCAGAGGGATATCCCACCCAGCACCAGCTACCAACAGCCAATCCAGACTCCAGGAGGATTTCAGCACAGGGAAGCGGCAAGCCCGGTTGGAGTCAGGAGAGGACCCTGCCTCAACCCACGGTGAAGAAAAAGTAAGGGGATCATTTGTTTAAGCTGGCCAGTGCCATAGCACTGCGACGCTGCATCACAGGACACGTGGCATCCTTAGGGACTGGAACACCTGGTCAGAAAGGGATCCTGGCTGCTCTGGTCGGCATCGCTGACCAGGAAGTTAGAAGTCCCGTCGGCGGTGCTGCAACACTAAGGCAGGCTAGTTCCTACCTGTCCTGGCACTGCGCTGCACTGCGCCCCGGAAACGACCAGTAGGTCCGGCGCTAGTGCGGGGGGCAAGAGGCTGTGCACATTGCCCCCGCCCCAAGCAGTGGCTCCACACTCCTATTGGCTGGGAACCGGCCAATAGGAGCTGGGGGGCAGGGCCTGCAGGCAAGAGCAGCAAGCGGAGCCTCATCCTTCCCACCCCACCTACTAGCGCCGGACCTGCTGGCTGCTTCCGGGGTGCACCTGCGCAACGCGGTTTCAGGAAAGGCAGGGATTATCCTGCCTTAGCCCCGCTGCACTGCTGAGTGGGACCCACCAGAGGTAAGCCTGCGCCCCAACCCTCTGCCCCAGTCCTGAGCCCCCCCAAACCCCCTCCTTCACTCCAAAGCCCTCATCCCTGGCCCCACCCCAAACCCACACCCAGACCCTGTATCCCCTCCTGCACCCCAACCCCCTGCCCCAACTCTGAGCCCCCCAAACCTGGACCCCCCTTCTGCACCCCACAGCCCTCATTCCTGACCCTACCCCAGAGCCCTCACCTTCTCCCACACCCCAACTCCCTGCCTCAACTCACAGCCCCCTCCCGAACTCCAAATCCCTCAGCCCCATTCCCCCAGCCTACAGCCCCCTCCTGCACTCCAAATCCCTCACCCCCAGCCCCACCTCAGAGTCCTCACCCCCTCCCACATCCCAACTCCCTGCTTCAACCCGCAACCCCCTCCCACATTCCGAATCCCTCGGCCCCAGCCTGGAGTCCCCTCCTGCACCTCAAACCCCTGTCCCAGCCTAGTGAAAGTGAGTGAGGGTGGGGGAGAGTGAGTCACCGAGGAAGGTGGAATGTAGTGTGCAGGGGGCAGGACCTTGGGGAAGGGGCAGAGGCAGGGCAAGGGTGTTCAGATTGGTGCGATTAGAAAGTTGGCAACCCTAGGTATCCCCTTCCCCCCACCTCAGGATAGTACAGAGAGGGAGCTAGGTTAGAGGAGTTTGTGGTTAGGAGGTGAAGAAATGGCTTATTTATTAATTATTAGCTACCCTTAGCCCCTTCCTTGCCCAGATCCTATGTTCATGTCTCCAGTACAGTCCCTGCTCTGTGCCACTGGTATTGTTGCTATGTCATTCCTTTGCTGGGTTTGTTTCAATTGCCTTGTTGTCCCTTGTGTACTGAGCTTTATGGTCCTTGCTGCTCGGAGCATGGTCACTGATTTCTCAATGGGCAGCACCCCAGTGTATATGGCACAGCAAGGAGTCACCCTGATTGGAGGCATCTAAGAGCCAAGAAAAATAACCCCGGACCCAGCCCACATGAGGAGATGGATAGCAAGTACCAGGGAGAGTTTTGAAATCTAAGTGAATGTTACAAATATCCTTAACCTGAACAACAGGCCAAAGCAACCCCCTGGGGCCTAATCACCCCATGCATAATTCCAAGGGATGTGAATGAGGAGCTGCCTGCAGAACTAAGCCCTGGCCCTTCGTGTGAAGCCAAGCCCTAGATTGCACAGCTGGAGAAGGCTCTGTCTGGAATGGACCTGACAGAACCACATATTGAAAGAATCTCCCACATGAAGCAAATGCTCCTACACTGTACGCCATCCAGAGTCATCCGCTTTGGCGTTTGCTAGCTCCTGGAACACCAAACTGAGCCTCTAGGGGGTCCTGCCCTCTGGACTACAGCAACAATGGCTCCAGAGCCTCTGGGCACCATTTCTCACCCTGCTTAGGGTCCAGGGCAGGGACAGAATAGACAAAACTCCTTCAAAAGCCAGTGGGGAGCAAGAGATCAAGTGATTCATGTAAATAGTCTGCTGGGCCAATGAGAAGCCAGGACTGTTCAATCCCTCAGTGGGAGGGGACAGCCTGACTCAGAGACAAAGGGAGTTGTTTTTGATTCATGTTTGGGCTGTCTGAGTTTGGAGGTGGGAGAGGAGGAGCAGCACAGCCTGCATCTGGAGTCTCTACTCAACTCCCCACTTCCCACACACAAAAGGGACTTTGAATTATTTGGGGGTTTAATATGTGATTGGGCATGCCAGCCATGCAGGGACTAGCACAGAACCAACCTGGCACTGGCTACCTAGAGCCAGTGGAAATCTCCCCAGGACTCTAGCCCAGGGAGCCAGGAGAGGACTCTGATCCGCTCAGGGGGGAAAACACTATAAGGAAACCCTTTTCTTTTAGGTTTCAGAGTAGCAGCTGTGTTAGTCTGTATTCGCAAAAAGAAAAGGAGGACTTGTGGCACCTTAGAGACTAACAAATTTATTTGAGCATAAGCGTACAGTTCACTTCATCAGATGCATTTTCTTCTATTCATCCCAGCCCTCACTTACAGCACTCATCGCAGAACTGATTTTGCGCATGCTGTCTGCCTGGAAAGGTGCTAGGGAGGGAGCTGAGGGTTGTGTGCAATGGGAAGGCAGGGAGGTGGGGAATTTGTTATGTTGTTGATGTTTAGTATTTCAGTTAACTTTAATCCTTCCTCCTCTAATGCCTTTGTTTCTTCTCCCCAATACAGTCCCCTGTGTTATATTTTTCTTTTTTGAGTGTGGTATTGCATTTGTTGGGGTTTGTATTAATGTGTTGTTCATTTACGGGGTTGTATTCCTTGGGAATAGAGAAGTATGAGTTATTTTCCTGAAGGACAGCACCCCTTGTGTCTCAGGCATGGAGAGGAGTCACCTAGGGTGGAGGCACCAGGTGCTAAAGTAAAGAACCCAGGACCCAACCCATGCGAGGTGGAGGGAGAAACCGCTCCAATTAGCGAACAGGAGGGAGGAGGCTTGGGGAGGGGCTACACCAGTATTGTGGGAGCTGCTTAAATATCCACTGTCCAGCTCAGATACCAGTGATGGGCAAGGGATAAAAGCCAGCGAGACAAGCTAGTGTCCCCATTGGGATGGGGTTGGGGTGAATCCTCTTGGGTCACACAGGGAGCTGATTTCCCAGATGTCATTTACTTACCCTCCAGCTCTTCAACGAGGGCTCTGTTTGTTAATTTCAGTGCCCAGTAGAGCATGCCCTTGAACCATGAGTCCCAGTTTGGAATCAACTCATACAGCTTCCGCATCTTCTCTGGGTCAGTTCTCTCAACTGTGATCATTTGGTGTGGCTTGTTCTCTGGTGCCTGAATGGGCAGCTGAGGCAAGACATCGCTACTCGCGGCATAGGGAAAAAATCCTTTCTGCTGCTTGGCAAAATGTTTCCCTGAGAAGTCATTTAAAAAAATACCAAATTAAAAATTGTCATGATTATATATTATGTTTGTGCCACACGGGCAACCACTGGCATAGTCACATCCTCCCCAGTTTATTTCCCCAGCCTCCCGCCCCCCAACTCTGCTGGCCCTGTGGCTGGAGGGGAAAAAGTAAATATTACTCCTCCTTCTGTTAATCATCAATTAATGCTCTCCTGAACCAGACGATTCCCTCCCCTGGCCCCACACACCCCGTTAGTGCTGACCCTTGGGTTAATGCAGGTAAAGGAGGAAGCCCAGATGCTGCCTTCTCCTGGGGGGAGGCAGCAGAGAAAGAGCTGAGGGACAAGGCGCATAGGACGGAGACTGGGGACACTGGGAAAACAGAGCTCTGCACACAAATACAGGCATGGACATGCAGACATACAGATATTTTTAAGGGGAAGCTTTCAGGAGGAGGGGGAATGAGTTCATCTGTAGAACTAGTTACACGTTGCATCCTCCGCCCCAATCTTTCAATCCAACAATGACTCCCCTGTCCCCACCCCAACATTTTTTTGGCGATTGCACCTATGTTCCCCGGCACTGTTTAGCCAGAGGCCTGTGTAGGGGCTGGGACAGATTGTGCCTCAGAAATCACATTCCCCTCTCCATTGTGCCGGGGGGACATGCCAGCTGCACTGTCCCTTTTGGGGTTGTGTATCATGATGTTTGATTTAAGAGGGGAAGAAAATTTGTGGGGAAACCAAGTGAACAGGGCAAAGCTATTTGGTAGGTGGTCAGAGGAGTGAGCTACAAGGGAATGGCTGTTGGGGGGAAGGGGAGGAGAAAGACTGAGGTTAGGAAAGGGGAGATTGAGACAAATGGGGATAAAGGGCAGTGGGAATGAAGGAGTGATAAGTGGGGGTGGAGAAAGAGAAACCGAAATAGCACCCACTAGGGTGGGTAGCAAGGGAGCATGGTTTCCCGCCCTGACAAACAGGGAGAGACCCTGACTGCCCTCTGGTGGGCAGAACTGGGACACACACAGCTGCTCCACTGGAAGCAGAAGGGCAGAACAGGAACCGGAACTATAAAAGACAGGCCCTGTAGCTCAGTTGGAGAGCTTACCAGAGGAACCCTGCCCGGATTGAGTGCCCTAGGCAGATAGACTCACTGCTGTTCAGCCTGGCTACAGGTCAGAGCCATTAACTTCTAGCTAACAGGAAAGGTTTAGGATCCCTCTCCTGACCCATTTAGGATGTGTAATCACAGGTGTGATTTATATTGGTGGAGATACCTTCGGCTGTAGATTCCTGAGATGGGGAGAGAAGCTTAGTGTTTTCTTTCCACCTGCTAGGCAGGGAAAAAGGAACCATAAAGAAGCCTTGGTTTCTGAAGCATTACTGGCAAAATGTTTAAGAAAAAGAAAGCAAGAAGCAGGAGGAATAGGTGAAACACTCAGGCAGTTGTCAGAACAATCCTGCAGGAAAAACAGGATCAGGCCCAGGCAAGCAGCAATCATTCTGCTTGCAGGCAACAGATTAAAAGCTGAAATATAAACTGGATGCCCAGAGGGGCATTGTAGCAGCAAGAGGAGTAGGTACAGATACAAGGGGTACTTCAGGCCCCTGAGATAAAATTACAAAACTATGTTGCCAGTAAAACTTTAAAAGCTGTGGCAGCAGAGAATAATATAATGAAGCTAAGATATAATAAACTGGATGCAGAAGTAAGTGATTTAAAGAAAAAGTAAAGAGATAACAATAGCTTTTGCAGAAATTAATAGTATGAAGTTAGGAAAAAAAATAGACAGGTGGGAATTGTAAAAATATGAAAGAACAACAGTTGTAGTGTTATAAGAAGAAAATTCTGGGTTCAATAATAAAACCCAGTCATGTAAAAGTAAATATATTGTGTAATTATGTAAGGTTCTAAGGACCTAAACCAACATTCCTGGTTTGTAAAAGTCTGTTTTGTAGGTTTAAGATGAATTGGGTTTTTTTTTATTTAATAATGCCATTAAAAATCCATTTGAATATTTTATTCAAAGTTGCTACACTGACAGACCCTTTTGCTGGACACAGGCAACTAGTGTGGTTTGCCTTTAGTATTTTGCACTTAATCCTTTGGGGACATGTTATAAAATTTAGTCTTTTTAAATAAGGACCAGAAGATGTGGGCAAAGCAGCCAGAACCCGAAGAATGGGGAGAGATTCTGGATCCTTTTTAAATAATAAATAGCAGCTAAGAACTGCAGGAGAAGAACAAAAAGTTAAAAGACAGTGCATCTCTGATGCAAGGGCATGGGTGGAATGTACAAAGGAAGCAATGTTAAAAACACTAAGTCTTAACATGGCTCTAAGTAGTCACACTGTCGCTTGAATAAGGATACATAAAAATTTTAAACAGTTACACTTTAAAATTAATATGGCTAATATAATGTTATAGAAGGTAACTATGGAAGAAATGTGCATTCCCCCCCCCCATGAAATTTACCATATACACTGTATAAGGGGTAAGAGAAATGTCAATAAAACATATTACTTAATTAAAATCCTATTAGGGCTCCAAAAAGAGCCACAATAGGTTATAGAGTAGCAGCCGTGTTGGTCTGTATCCGCAAAAAGAAAAGGAGGACTTGTGGTACCTTAGAGACTAACCAATTTATCTGAGCAGTCTCTTTAGTGCCACAAGTACTCCTTTTCTTTTTACAATAGGTTATGTTTTCTTTTTCAGATTGCTGGGTGTCCTGAAGCAGAAGTTGAAAGTGGAAAATAATCAGAACTCTGGTTCTGACTTGCTGGTGGAAATTAATGCTTTTAATACAGAATCCAGTCCCTGAGCTAGTGATTGCTTTGGATCCAAAAAGCAACATCTGTGTTGATGCAAATTACCCAGCTGAGAGAGGAGGAAAAGATCTGCCCATATACGGTAGCCAAAAAGTTTTGTTTGTTTGTTTTTTTAAATGAAGTAGTTTGCAGATACGAAACCCTGGAAGTCAGAGACTCAGACAATGGGGGAACCTTCGTAGGGGCGGTTTTTACAACCATGATATAGGCATTAGGAGTTAAACAAAAGTTCCACATACCTTACCGACCCCAGTCGTCAGGCCAGGTGGAATGTATGAACCAAACTATTAAAGAGGTACTGTGCAAAGTACTAAACCACACAGGTAAAGATTGGCCTGATAAACTGCCAGTAATTCTTGGGGCCATACGCAGTAGCAATAGACTACGAACAAAAATACACCCATTCCAAATTCTGTTTGGGCAACCTACGCGCCTAATGATCGACCCCAGTCACCTAGACAAGGGTCCAGGGGAGCCTCTTAATGCTACTCAGCATGACTACTTCCAATGGCTTAAACAGCTACAGGAAAATAAAACTACATTACGGTACAGAGTCAATCAGGCTATTAAACAAAGGAATAATAAAATCCAAGAACAGAAACATGTGAATCAGCATTGTGGGAGACAGGAAATCAAGTAATGAACCTGAAGCTGGAAAAAAGGGGCCACTAATTAAAATCAAAATGGACAGGACCATATTCCATAGTGGATCGCCTCTGCCCACTGATATACCACATTAAGAAGGATGGAACGCCAAAATGGGTACGTGTTGCACAAATTAAACTGTTTGCATAAATAATAAATCGTATTTGAACTCTCTTTACAGAAAAGAACTCCCTGAAATTAAAACACAAGGCGCTGCTTAACCACCACAATTTTACTCCACAGAAAATAAGATTGCAGTGTAAGATCTGGCTCTGTCTGCTTTTGAAGATTTTCAGTGCCAAGATAGCTCTAGTGTTCATGAGAGAAGATGCAGCCCTCCTCATGAACCAATATGCAAGGAATAATTCACTCTCTATTAACCAGTCATGGGTCCTAAGTGATCCGGTAATACTTATAAAATTGTATAATAAAAACACCAGTCAGGTTCTAAAACCACTAGGAAGTAGCAGTGTGTACACCTGGAAAGGTGAGGTGGGACTTAAGGTCCACCTTCTAAATATTACAGGAATACAAAATCACTGGAAAATAGGGGTTGAGAAAAAAGTTTTTTGGGGTGATACTAGGTGGATCACCAGCTACCCACAATTACCATACGAGTGGGACAGGCTCATTAAATCAGGAACAAGGTTAACGGCAATTGCGGGCTACTGTCCAATGGTAATTTAAATTTATGGTTCCTGGACACATGTACTAAAACCTGGACCAGGGACTACACATTTAAAAAGGGCACCCCAGTTAAAATAAAGAAACCTAAACTGTTTATCACCCAAATTAATCCAGTAAAGGTACTGTTAAACCCCCTGTTGGTAGAAATAAAAATTGGTATGGATTGGACATGGCTAAACGTGTCAGAAATAGAAGATGAAGGTATACCCTACTCCCTTCCTATTTTGAAAGCATGGATAAAAACACATCAGCCCTCAGGTGGCCGAGCAAAGCGAGACATAATACAAGTAGAACTAGAAAATAAAACTGCCTTGGCCATAGGGTGTACCGAAATGCAAATTCTTAGCTTAGCAACACTCGAACATGAAATGTTTTGGGTAGTATCTGGAAATGTTAGCGTACTAGCACATCTTTTAAAACAATGCAAAAGATTGTCATTCAATATCTATAGATATGAATGGATGCAATATGTTTCTAGTATGGTAAAACCTAATCTGCTATTGGGTGAAATTATTAAAATTGCTCACCAACAGTCTGTAGAGGCAGAAATATGGAAAGTAAGCCCACTTCCAAAATTAACCATGGGATTTTTTTGGTAACCCCGGGTTGTAGGTCAGTGGGTTGGGAAGAAGAAGAAATTATGAGACATTCGAGGGTGTACAGAATGGAGCCCTCAAAAATGGGTATGCTTTTTCTTGCCTGTCACTACAGAACCATGTAGCATAAATACATCATTAAGAAGATGTGTTTGGGATGAATTGAAAATGTAACGCGTGTGTTATAAAATGGACAATGTGTATGGGTTGCATCCTGGGAAAATGTGTTTTGGGAAGATGGAAACATTAGCCAAACCCCAGTGGATGAATGTAGATGCAATGCCAGCGGACTATATACTAGCAACCATACTTACTATTTACCAAAGATAAAAAGGGTACAATGCACAGTAACTGCTGCTTTGATTAATTTTTCTGTTACCCTTGGCCTAGATTGATCAGTAAAATCATGCCACTTATTTACAGAAACAGAAGTGACTCAGTTTTTACAGCAAAGACAAAAAGACACAGGGAAACGCGTTGTTCAAATATTACATGCAAATGGAGATATGTTAAAAATTGCCAAACCTAAAAAGAAAATGACAGCCTATCACTGGTACGATATCTTTACAGGCTGGTCCCCTACTTCTAAGGGCATTTTGTCTATTATGTTTCATCCATTGCTGATGTATTAATATTATGTTGCATTTGGCTGGTGGGAACGTGTTGTATGTGTTGCTGGATAAAGAAAATGTTTATTAAACTACAACCACAAGCTCAAATTGCCTATCAGTATATTGCTTTAAAATAATTATGTAAGATATGACCCACTCAAGAATAATACTAATGATTAGTATAAGAATTATGAATATTGTAATAGAATGAAGTTTTAAGATTAATTTAGTTTAAGTGTAAGTCCTTTGATTAAAATGCTAATGTGTGGGCCTTAGACTGGCCACAAAGGTTAGCTGTAGTTTCTGATGTTAGGATAAAGGTAAATTAAAAGGAATGGAATGTTATGAAAGACCTTGTACGAGATAAAAAGTTTTAGTGTTAGAAGTAGCTGGTACTAAAAGTGATTTTTATGCCATGCTGCAACTAGGTAATACTTTGTTTGTGCGAATGAGAGTGAGAATGTTTTAAGAAAGATAAACGTGAAGAACATTGCCATAATTAACGGGTCCCACTTGGCGGATGACTTCGTCATGGCTTGTCACCAGGCTGACAGTTGAACTCCTCAAACTCCGGAGCAACGGTAGAAATGCCAGGTCTATCATGTAAACCTCTTGAAGGCCTGGCATGAGCAGGAAAGTCTGCTAATAACCCCATATCCCCCTGATCCAGAGTTAGGGCCCCAGGGCCCCACTCCGATGAAACAAGGGGAACCCCTCCTCAGAGAAACCCTCACTCCTGAGCAGCAAAAGCAAGCAGGATGTCTACTGGAGGCCTTCTCCTGAACATTCATGGCAACACCAGGGCAGATCCTGCAGGCCCAGCACATCATCTGCACACACACACCTCGGGAGGTAGTTTGTGAAACCACCCGTCCCATGCCACCGGCAGGATGTGATGGAACAAGAGGTGCAGGCAATGCTGGAGCTAGGGATCACAGAAATGACACAAAGCTAGTGGCGCAGCCCCATTGTTCTGGTCCCTAAACCAGATGGGACTGTCAAAGTTTGACTCAGACTCACAATTTATCAGACCACTCTGTTTTATTAGCAAAGCTGCTCTGCTAATACATTTAGAAGCGAGCCCCCCGAGTGGGGCTTGTGTCTCTTAATTTATACAGTTTTTGGAGAACAAGTTACAGAGAAGTTACAGACAAAAGAAGAAAAAGATTTTAGTCACCACCCTTCGAGATCCCTGAGACCAGTCACGTATTTTCAATTACCTGCCACCCTTAACAATCTCCTTTAACAGCTTCCAGTTAACTTAACTAATTGCCCTTCACACCTTCCATTCTGATGCCTGCTTCTTAGACGTGCTGGCTCTATCTTAATTGCTTCTCCATTCAAAAGCTAACTGTCCCTACGTGTGCTCCCTCAGATACTTTGTAACATGTTTTGGCATGCCCTCTCATATACAATGTATCCAGCATGTCCCCTTATACAACGTTATACTTATACAATATTATACTTCCACAGGACCTACCAATTTTGTATTGATTTCCAGAGAATTAATGCCATTTCTAAATTTGAAACCTACCCAATGCCCCAGATAGACGAACTTGACCATATGGGCGAAGCACGCTCTATTACTACCCTGGACCTGACAAAGGGATACGGACAGATCCCACTGGACCTGATCTCGAAGGAAAAGACCCTATTGGCTGCCCCCACCAGGCTCTACCAGTTCACCCGCATGCCTTTCGGACTCCATGGGGCCCCTGCAGCCTTCCAGTGGTTGATGGATCGCCTACTCTGGTCACACCTTGAATATGCCTCAGCCTACCTGGATGATGTAATGATCTATAACTGTTACTGGGAAGAGCACCCGAACCAGCACCCCTACAGACCCTCTGATCCACAAGACAGATAGCTAACCCCAAGAAATGTCGAATTGCCTACCAGGAGATCATCTATTTGGGATACGTCCTGGGACAGGGGAAGGTTCGTCCTCTAGTTGGAAAGGTCCAGACCATTCAAGAACAACCCGCCACGACCACAAAAGAAACAAGTGAGGCAATTTTGGGGGCTGGTGGGCTGTTACCACCACTTCATCCCCAACTTCACCTCGATTGTTCTCTCCCCCCCCCCCCAACAGAAATCCTAACAACCAGGCACAATGTGTCAGCTGCTTCCCGAGTGTGCCAAAGCATTCCAGATGCTAAAGGACCATCTCTGCCATGAACCAGTGAGTTATAGCCATGATTTCTCTCATAGATGTGTGGTTCAGACAGATGCCTTGGCAGTGGGGCATGAGGCTGTCCTCTCTCAGACCCGCAATGGAAGGGAACACCCCGTCCTTTTACATTAGTCAGAAGCTCTTTCCCCGGGAACACAACTATTCAACCATCAAGAAGGAGGCCCTGGCAATTAAATGGGCTGGGGAGGCCTTTCGGTATTACCTCCTGGGGGTCTCCTTCGTTGTGGTCATGGATCATGCCCCCCTCAAGTGGCTGCAGACTATGAAAGACACTAATGCGAGGCTAATGAGGTGGTACCTCGCCCTTCAATTGTTTGCATTTACCATGTAACATAGTGCAGCTAAGGAGAATGCAAATGTAGATGGTCTCTCCCGGTTGCGGGAGGGGGACCATACCAGCCCAAGAGAGTAGGGGCTGGACTTGAGGGTGGGGTGTAGCAAGGTGGCATGTTCTCCCACCCTGACAGATGGGGAGAGACCCGTGACCACCCCCTGGTGGGTAGAGTTGGGACACCTGTGGCCACCACACTGCTTCCAGCAGGGCGGGACAGGAACTGGAACTATAAAGCACAGGCCCTCTAGCTCAGTTGGAGGAGAGCTAACAGAAGAGCAGGACGTCTCTTCCCCACTGCTGGAGTTTGGAGCTGACGGAGACTGCCACAGCACCAGAGACCTAGAGAGACCATTGCAACTGCCAGGCACTGGGGACCTGAGGAGCTGCCACTTGCCATCTATGAGATGAACCCCAGCGAAATGAACGATGACCCTGGAACCCAGGTACCCCCTGACTGGGAGTGTAGGAAGAAGCCCAGGGAAGCCGAATAGGGTTCAGCTTTGTTACTGTCTACAGGCTGGCCAGCATGTTGTGGCCAGAATTCCCCACTGACCCAGTGGCGGACAGCTCCGCCACTTTTAGATCCCTGTGCTGGGACACAGTGGAGTGGGCGGGCATGCGTCCCCCTGCCCCGGTCACCCCACCCCTAGGGTTGGCCGCCTCTGCATCTTTAGGCCAGGAGGCCTGCATTCGTCTGGCGCCCGCCTGAGCTAGGATTCCAGACAGGTTTGGCTGTTGCTCCCACCAGAGAGCTGATTTCCCCTGAACTGCTGTGTTGCTCAGCTTGGCTACAGGCCAGAGCCATTAACCGCTTACTAATTTCCCCCTGAACTGAGTTGCTCCCGGAGGGATTGTAGCCCACCCTGATGGACGGGGAGAGACCCGCAACCACCTTACAAGTGGCTTGTGCTTTGTAAATATCTAGGCCTGGTCTGCACACATAAGTTGCAGTTTGCTGACTGGCTAACAGTGATTTCAGAAGAGGAAGAGGCTGCATGGATTCCAGCAGAAGATTCCTACAAGCAGATGGAGGGAAGATGTTTTTGACTCAGCAGATTGTATACATTTGGTGATCTAAGGGCTTGTCTGCACTTACATTTTATAGGGCTCTAACTTGCAGGCTCAGAGGTGTGAAAGATCACCCCCCTGAGCACTGTAAAGCACCAGCGTGGACAGGCTCAGAGTTATGGGAGCCGCACTCCCAGTGGTCTGAGCTATTCCCCTCGTGGAGGTGGATTACCAGGAGCGCTGGGAGAGCTCTCTCCCAGTGCTTGCCTGGGACCACTCTCACACATCAAAGCACTACTGTGGGAGCCCTTGAACTCTGCAGTGTAGACTTAGCCTAAGGCTCAGGTGAACTCAACCTAAGTTTTGGGAACTCTGAGTTTCTCCTCACTGTGTTTCTGTGAGCACTGGCCTGTTTCGATTTAATTTGTTTTCTTTATTTATGTTTATGTATAACTGTGAAGATAATGTATGTGGATTATCAAATAGCCATGTTATGTTATAAAAACTAAGTTATTATTTGTTTTATTATTTATGTTTCTTTATCATAAAGATTTTATAAAGGGGATACTTAAATTCATTCCTTTTGGGATATTTGGGGATTTCAAGGTGGGGAAGTTAACCCAGTGCAATCCTTGCTGAAAATCCTTAAAGACTTAATACTGGGTCTCAAGCTGCTTTTCTATGGGAGTTGGGATTTTTTAAGGCACTGGAGAAGGGCAATGAAGTGAACTGTAGCCCACCCAAAGCCCAGCGCCATACACACACCCCTTCTCATTCAACACATGCTCAGATCAACATAAACTCCACAAAGCAATCGCAGCACAGATTCCCCAGCACAAACCCCAGACACAAAACAACACCACCTCTCACACAGCAACACAACCAGCATGCAAAATAACCCCAAACACACAGCCCCTCCCTCACCATAGCGCACACCCCTCATTCATCATCTGCACCGATCAACACAAAACACCCAGCGTAACACAGGCTCATCGGTTTATGGTTTCTTAGGGTACGTCTTCACAGCCACTTTCAGCGCTGAAATGTTTGTCGCTCAGGGGTGTGAAAAAATATCCCCCTGAGCGATAAAAGCTTCAGTGCTGCAAAGTGGCAGTATAGACAGCGCTCGATCGCTGGGAGAGCTATCCCCCTCACGGTGGTGGGGGTTTTTATACCACCGGGAGAGCTCTTTCCCGGTGATAGATCCCAACTACACAACCCACATTAAAGCACTGCCATGGACTGTGTAGATAGAGCCTTAGAACGGCTGGCTGGGAAGTGGGGCAGCCAAGTGGTTTAAATAAATCAGTTTAGTTAAACTCCTGCAAGTTTGCAGGTAAACAAATTCCAAGGTAACCTGCCCAGGGGGACCCTCCCCCTCGCTCTGGGATCCAGAATCCATTCTCTTTCCTCCTTTGGTTTTTACTGTGATTAATCCAGACCTGAGGGAGGGTGGATTGGTGGCAAGGAGGGAGTCCCTAGTGCACTGTGCTCTGGCATTGTCGCTTCACTGTTCGTGCTCTGCAAAATGTTATTAAAATAAATCAGTAGTTCCCTATAGAAGGAAGAGGGAACCTGGCTCTACAGAGGGGAGCTGTCACAAGCTCTTAAACAAGAGCAAATCAGCAGCAGGTAAACTGGGCTCCATGGGAGGATCCGAGGGAAGCAGGGAAAATTAATGTGAAAGCTGTCTCCTCAGCAGGGGTGGGTGGATGAGGAAGTATTTTAAACACATGGGGTCCAGGCCAGAGAGGTTTATTCAGCTGTTACTTAGTGACCTCACTGTGAGCTTTGCCTAAGTAAGGACTGAGGAATAACTGAGATGGGATGTCAGGATTTAGATTCACTCACAGAATCTCATTTGGGCCAATCTCTCATCTTCTGTGATATTTACTAGAATGTGTGAAATCAGGTTTCCCCCAGATGTAATCTCCTGGCTCCCTGCTGCCAACTCCAAGCACTTCTAATGCTTCCCAGTAGAGGGGAAAGGTCGTACTCCTTTTCTTTTTGCGAATACAGACTAATACGGCTGTTACTCTGAAACCTTTCATTCAGACAGCTGCACCGGCACAGGAGCCAGCAAACAGAGCTGTAAACAGGGGCGTTTCAGTGGGAGTTTGAAAGGGGAGTTCGTATTGTGGTACTTGTGTGGGGTTTGTTTTTGCTGTGAGTGGTGGTGTTTTGGGGTGGTTTGTGTTTCCCAGATTAACAGGATTTAGGTGGGAAGGCTATGACAGATACAGAGGCAGCAGAGGGAGTGACCCATGTAGTGGAAGACACAATGAAGATGACTGGATGTGGAAGCTGCGGTATGTATATGATCCTCGAGGGGCTACCTGGTAAGAGTTTTGTCTGCATCAAATGCCGTCTGATAGAGCTGATGGAGGAAAAGATCCGAGGATTGGAGATGCAGGTGGAAAGTCTGGTTGAGTTTAGAAGGGGGTTCGAGTGGATTATGGAGCAAAGACATGAGGCAGCTGAAGGGAAAAGCTCAGACTTGCAGATAGAAGCAGGACTGAAGAATTCTGAGGGGAGACTGTTGGGTGAGGAAAAGTGGACAGTGGAAGCATGTGACTAAGAGAACCAGGCAGAGGAACAGACGGGCTAGTGAAGGAGAAAAAGAGCTCAAGAATAGGTTTGCAGAGTTGGAAAATGAAGAAGGGGCTCAGCAGGTGATCACTGAGGGTGGCAGGGCGAAGAAGAAGAGAAGAGCAACTAGTCCTATAGGAAAAGGGGAAGAGTCAATGGAAGCTACACTAAATATGAGTCCCAGGAGGATACAGGATGGGTTGAAGAGCATTACAAGAGAGAATAGGAATAGAAAGAACTTGCAGCCAGAGGGAACAGGGGATAGACTGGAGAATAGCATGGTCACCAGGAAAAGGCAGGTCTACATGATCGGGGACTCTTTACTGAGAAGAATAGACAGGCCTGTAACCAGAGCTGATCCAGAAAATAGAAGGGTGTGCTGTCTTCCAGGTGCCAAGATACGGGATGTAGACCTGAGGTTGAAAAGGATCCTAAAGGGAGCAGGAAAGAATCCCCTAATTATCCTTCATGTGGGAACAAATGATACGGCTAGATTCTCGCTGGAACATATCAAGGGAGACTACGCTAGGCTGGGGAAGACGCTTAAGGAAATCGAGGCTCAGGTGATCTTTAGTGGGGTTCTGTCTGTTCCTAGAGAAGGGCAACAAAGGTGTGTCAAGATTATGACTATCAACAGATGGCTCAGGCAGTGGTGCTATAAGGAGGGCTTTGGGATGTATGGCCACTGGGGGGCATTCATGGACAGAGGACAGTTCTCTCAGGATGGACTTCATCTGAGTAGGGAAGGAAATAGACTTCTAGGTTTTAGTACCATTATACAAGGCACTGGTGAGACCTCACCTGGAATACTGTGTGCAGTTCTGGTCTCCCATGTTTAAGAAGGATTAATTCAAACTGGAACAGGTACAGAGAAGGGTTACTAGGATGACCTGAGGAGTGGAAAACCTGTCTTATGAAAGGAGACTCAAGGAGCTTGGCTTGTTCAGCCTAACCAAAAGAAGGTTGAGGGAGATATGATTACTTTCTATAAATATATCAGAGGGATAAATACCGGAGAGGGAGAGGAATTATTTAAGCTCAGCACCAGTGTGGACACAAGAACAAATGGATATAAACTGGTCATCGGGAAGTTTAGACTTGAAATTAGACAAAGATTTCTAACCATCAGAGGAGTAAAGTTTTGGAATAGCCTTCCAAGGGAAGCAGTGGGGGCAAAAGATCTATGTGGCTTTAAGATTAAACTTGATAAATTTATGGAGGAGATGGTATGATGGGATAATATGATTTTGGCAATTAATTGATCTTTAAATATTTACGGTAAATAGGCCCAATGGCCTGTGATGGGATGTTAGATGGGGTGGGATCTGAGTTGCTACAGAGAATTCTTTCCTGGGTATCTGGCTGGTGAATCTTGCCCATATGCTCAGGGTTCAGCTGATCGCCATATTTGGGGTCAGGAAGGAATTTTCCTCCAGGGCAGATTGGAAGAGGCCCTGGAGGTTTTTCGCCTTCCTCTGTAGCATGGGGCATGGGTCACTTGCTGGAGGATTCTCTGCACCTTGAAGTCTTTAAACCACGATTTGAGGACTTCAATAGCTCAGACATAGGTGAGAGGTTTATCGCAGGAGTGGGTGGGTGAGATTCTGTGGCCTGCATTGTGCAGGAGGTCAGACTAGATGATCATAATGGTCCCTTCTAACCTTAATATCTATGAATCTATTTCTCAAGCTAGGTGGATGGGTGTAACAGAAAGCAGGGAGGCTGCAGGGACCCTGCTCATAGGTGCTGGAACTAAGGGTGCTGGAGGTGCTGCTACACCCCATGGCTTGTGGCTTCCATTATATCCAGGGTTTACAGTTTGGTTCAGTGGCTCTCAGTACCCCCACTATACAAATTGTTCCAGTACCTCTGACCCTGCTGGGAGCTATTCTCTCTCTGGCTCCTTCCGTACCAGCTGTCAGTGTGGGAATGAGTATCTCCGACGTGGGTCCCTGTGCCTCGATTCTCAGCACCTCTGCTCCATAGTCCTTCCCGTAGGAGCTGATCTGCAGGTCAGTGGGGGCGCTGGCATCTGCTTTCTCTCGTCTGCTCTGGTCGGTGGGCTTGTAATATCCCGCCTGCCGCTGGATTCCACTCCATTTGCCCTTGACACTCTGCAGCTCTGCCTTTTCCAGCTCTTCCAGGGCTTTCCTCGCCATGCTACCACCTCAGACAAAGGCACATCAAACTGCCAAGAACAGCAGAGACAGAGTCAGAAAACTGCTGCTGCACATAGGACAGGGAGCAGGAAGCGCTTGCTCGTCAGAGAAGCAGGAAGGGCTTGAGAATCCAGCTTCCGTGCACAGTAACAGTACACTCCCTTCACCCTGCCCTATCCTGCCTCCTGCACTTCCTGGTTATTGCTCCATGTGGCCCGAGAATGTGTTTGCGAACTCTGTGTTTAATGTCGGGATCTGAGTCGTTATTCCCATTAATCTGAGACACCCAAATATTAAAATCCATGGGCCTGTTTAACATGGCATCTTCTCGAATGGCACTTGGTAAGGTAGGAGATTCACAAAGGCATTTAAGTGCCTAGTTCCTACTGATTTCAATGAGAGTTAGGTGCCTAAATACCTTTGAGAGTCTGGGCCCTAGACTGTATATTAAGGAAGGACTTAAGTGCTGGAGAAGGTTTCTGTGGGCCCCTATATGCTGCCACCAGTGTATAGGGTGACCAGATAGCAGGTGTGAAAAATTGGGACACCTGATTTTTGGGGCAAGGGGGGGGGAATAGTTGAGTGCATAAGACAAAGCCCCTAATATCAGGGCGGTCCTGTTAATATCAGGACATCTGGTCACCCTACGAGTGTCTGGGGACCATAAACCCCTTAGCTGGCCAGGGGAGAATATAGTAAATTCATAAAAGCTGAGTAGGGGTCATGCTGGAATCAAGGCTGGGGAGGCCATAACTTAGAGCAGCTCCATGGACCTAAATTATGCCATAAGCTGTTTCAGCCCCTGGGCAGCCCAGAATTGGGAGGGTGCAAAATTTGTTTAAGCCGTCATTGCCCTATCACCCCAAGGACTGTGACTTCTGGGCTGTGCCCCTTGGAAGGGCAAAATCTGACCCTTGGGATCTATGTCAGAGCACCCCATTGTGCAGCCAGTATGTTGAATAAGGCAGGGGTCAGTGGAAAAATCTGTACTGACTGGATTCTTTGTTTTTGTATTTAATGCACTAAAAAATCCCCTAAAACTGCCCTTTTCCTCCAGGAGCAAACGTGGCAGAGTTACTTCTTTTGTCAATCTGCTCTCTTCCCAATGTGTTGATTCCGATCAAGGCCACGTGTTCTCCTCAGCAAGCTCAGCCTAAATTCTCTAGCAAGGCACCATGGTTTCTGAGGCTGTCTGGTACAGGGGACTGGGGATTCTGCAGCAGCCTCAGGGGAATTTCAAAAATAGAGGTTTTTACTGTTAATAAATATGAAAACAACTAACCCGGTCGGAACAGCACCCCTCAGGTTACATATTGTAATATTTAATTCAATCATATCCTGCTCCCACTGCCTCCAGTTTGGTATTGACACACACAGCAGCACTGCAAAAGTTGTCAGGAGGAAGCTGGAGGTTTTGGTAGATATTTTAGGGCATGTTGAGCTGCAAACAGGAATCTTTTTGCAGTGCACCTGCTTGAATCTGCACATTTATGAACTATACTGCATATTGGTGCTCTTTATGTTACCCATCTACAGACACAACACACACACACAGTCATACAGAAAAGCACTATGTTGCGTATCAGTTAAGCTAGCTGATGATGTACCAGGCCTAACACAAAACCTCCAAATCAAGGACATGAAAAGCCATGGCATCTAACAGACTCCTGTACCACGAGACACACTTCACCACCAACCCTGACACCATACAGCACAGACCACATTACATCCTTAACTCTGTTCCAATAGGGATTTCAACTTCCAATACCCCTGCCCATCTGTTGTTCACAGAGCTGGAATCCCTCCCTCACTCAGCTTTGGGGAAGGGGGCACTAGAAAAGCTGTTATCCCTATTAATCCCCAGTCATTCCAGCTCTGGGAATAGCCATACTGGGTCACACCAAAGGTCCATCTAGCCCAGTATCCCATCTTCCAACAGTGGCTAATATCAGACGCCCCAGAGGGAATGAACGGAACAGGTAATCATTAAGTGACCCATCCCCTGTCATCCATTCCCAGCTTCTGGCAAAAAGAGGCTAGGGACACAATCCCTGTCCATCCTGGCTAATAGCCATTGATGGACCTATCCTCCATGAATTTATCTAGTTCTTTTTTGAACCCTGTTATAGTCTTGGCTTTCACAAGGAGTTCCACAGGTTGACTGTGCGTTGTGTGGAAAAAATACTTCCTTTTTTTGTTTTAAACCTGCTGCCCAGTTCTTATGTTATGAGAAGGAGTAAATAACACTTCCTTATTTACTGTCTCCACAGCAGTCATGATTTTATAGACCTCTATCATATCCCCCCTTAGTCGTCTTTTTTCCAAGCTAAAAAGTCCCAGTCTTATTAATCTATCCTCATATGGCAGCCATTCCAGACCCCTAATAATTTTTGTTTCCCTTTTCTGAACCGTTTCCAATTCCAATACATTTTTAGAGATGGGGCGACCACATCAGCACGCAGTATTCAAGATATGGGCGTCCCATGGATTTATATAGAGGCAAGATGATATTTTCAGTCTTATTACCTATCCCTTGAGCATTCTGTGTGACTGGGACACAGGGTGGAAACGGGACTGATGTCACTTCCCCATTCTCCACCCTCCCCGCCCCCCATGGCTGCAATTTCCCCAAGGGAAGGAACTGGCCCTTTGGTGGCTGCTTGTTCCTCATTTCCCCCTTTGTCCCATCAGCCCAGAGCTTCTTAGCCTGCGGGGGAAGGAATAAACTGGCCATTTACCCCATAAGGGCCTAATCTGTGCCGACTGCTTGATCTTCCCTTGCCCAGGTCAATAGGCCCTGGCCATATACACAGGGCAGCTCAGAGTGCCGGATAGTGACCTACACGGGGCTTTTAAATACAATGACAACTGTAGGGGCCTCAGTGCTGCCACACGCACTGCCCCGGCACACAGCGCCCCCTGTGTGTGATACATGCTGAGAAGAAGGGCTTGAGAGACCAGATACCTCCAAGGCCCCAGCATCCACCCAGGTCAGCTATGCAATGTGCACCTGGCTCCCCTACAGCCCCCACCAGGAAACGCCTGTTCCTCCCTGATGCTCTGCCTGTGAAAGCACAGGAAGTAAAGGGCTGTGGGGCCCTTCCCAATGCCAGCGCCTTCTCTGGATCTAGGGGGACCAGCACTGAGAAAGATGCCAAGATACCTGCCTCCATGTTTCAATATTTTGTGCCAGGCAGACACACCTCTCTAAGGGCTTATATATATATATATATTTATGGGAAGTTATACCAGCATAAGGCAAGGTGTGAATTCACCCCCCTTTGGCAATACTTGTGTAACTCCCTATCTGGAAACTCTTTTCCCAGAATACAAGTGCCTTTTCCTAGTACCGCTTCTATCGATTTTTGTGCAAGCTGATTGTCTCTTCCTAGGTATCCATTAGTTCCTCCCTCCCTCCCGCACTCATGCCCCGCCTGCATCTCACCTGGGAGCTCCATCTCGCCTACGGTCTCAGCCGGCTCCCTCTCGCCGGCTGCTCAGGGCTCCCCCCGCAGCTCGGCCTGAGGGGTGTGGGGCAGCAGCTCCCCTGGGGCAGGGACTCAGCAGGGGCTAAGGCTGCAGAGTAAACAGCCCCGTTATGAGAGTCCCCCCTCACACACCCGAGGCAGAGGGGCCCTGCTGGGCTGATGGGACAGGCTGCAGGGGGCAGTGGCAGCCCCCAGGGCCGGGGGCCTGGGAAAGGCTTGAGCTGGGCCCTGCTGGAGCCCCGCTGGAGCCCCAAGGAGCCCAGCCCGGCCAGGGAAAGGCCCCATCTCCATCTCAGGGGAGAGAGGAAAATGTTCAACCCCTGTGTCCATTCCCGCCCCCAGGGTTTGGGGCTGGGAAGCCTCCCAGCAGACGGGAAAGTCCCTGCTGGTTAGTGATGCCTCTTTGTGTCCCACAGCCCCACCTGGGGGGAGAGACACCCAGAACTGCCCCTCCCCTGCCAACCCCCTGAACTGTGACCCCCCCCAAATCTCCTCAGTGATCCTCAAACTCTGCCCCCTCCCATCTCCTGGCCTCTCCTGAATCCCCCACATGAGCCTCTCAAACACACTCTGCTCCCCTCCTGCCCCTCAATCCCCCCCCGCAATTGCCCCCTCCAGCCCCTCACTCCCCTCTGGAATCTTGCCCCTCAGCCCCCCTGAACTGCTTCTAAATTGCCCCCAAACTGCCTCTCAGACCCCCCAAACTGCCCCCTCCAGCCCCTCACTCCCCTGGAGTCCTGCCCCTCAGCCCCCCTGAACTGTCCCCCTGTGCCCCACAACCAAATAACCCACCCCACCAATCTTGTGCTTGAATCCCTCCACCGTCCCCATTGCCCTTCTCAGCTGACCCTCCTCCTGGACCCTTTTGAACTGCCACTCCCCTGGGGGTCCCACCCCGCAAAAAATCCCTTCCTCCCTGTCCCCCTGGCTCCTCTCAACCCCCCACCCCGCCCAGCTCAGCTCCCCGGGGTGAGTCCGTTGTGTCAGTTTAACTGTCACCTCAGGGACATTCTGAGGTCCCTCGCCCCACGGGGTCACCTGGGCCCTCGTTAGCCTCAGAAGATGGGGGGGCTTATTTGCATAACGGGAGGCTGGATTGTCCAATCAGGGGCTGGCCTGGGGGCTGTCAAATCATGACTCAGTGGTTTGAGCATTGGCCTGCTAAACCCAGGGTTGTGAGTTCAATCCTTGAGGGGGCCATTTAGGGATCTGGGGCAAAAATTGGGGATTGGTCCTGCTTTGAGCAGGGGTTGGACTAGATGACCTCCTGAGGTCCCTTCCAACCTTGATATTCTATGATTCTATGGTGTGGAAAAAGTGAAGAAGGAAGGTGTTAAACCTAAACCCCTCCTCCCTACACCATCGTCTCATCCTGGCATTGAGACCACGTGGCTCTGCCCGTCTAACCGGCCCTGCGCGTGGGCCTGGGAGCATCTCCGAGAACGCTACCATGGAGGTCCTGGACTTCAATCTCTTACCTAGTGTTAGGTCAAGGAATAAAATAGAGAAAGCCTGCAGGGAACCCCCCACTAAAATATAGGTCCACAGTCCTTTACTGCGAGCTCCAGTATCGATCACCTGGTTGGCAGCCAAGCTAGTCCTCCTGATGTAACCTCCCTTCCTCTCCTTCTGCTGGGATGAGGCAAGTGGAATCAGGTGTATAGAAACCAAAGAAATTGGGTTTATTTGGGGGAAACTGAGGTACCTAGATAGGAATGGGAAAAATGCATAAAACAATAACAAACTTATTCTCTCTATAGGTACAGTAACTCAGAACATCTGTGGCCTGAAGCCAAGACCCAAACTAGACCCCCATGGAGCACACAAGGTAAGTAAACATACAATGTCACCCTTCTGATGGCTGCTACTCTGAAACCCTTCTGATGGTCGCTCAGGACCTCGATCCTTTGGCTCGTACAGAGCCTCAGGAGAGGGACTCAGAGGAGACCCCTCGATGACTTGTCCTTCTCACTGGCTCCAGATGACAGGGCGGCAGGCTGACGAGAGGACAGCAAGGTGTTCACAGGCGAATGACAGCGATGGACGTTAACTGTTGCAGATGGTAAGTAATGGCTGAGATGGCACTTGTCCGGAGTGTCGATCCCCTGTGGAAGCAAACCTGTGCGCACCTGCCACTCCGGTGGGCAGCCCCGAACTGAGGTCACTGCCACTCTTCTATAGACCCTATAGCGCGAAACCCCGTAGGGAAACCCCATAGAATCCCTGGGAAAATCCAGTGAAAACTGGAACTTGTTTACTACTTGGGCCACTACTGACAGTTGGAAAGGGCAGGAAAACACTCCAACTGCCCTCCTGATCACATGACCAAGTCCTCCATTTTAGATAACAAAATGGGTTCCATGCAAACATAATAAATCATAATACTAATAGCCTTACAAACATAGCTTTAGGAATTTGCCCCTAACACTAGCAGCCTAAATTTGGCCTCCAGAATTTCTCTCCTACCATTCCCTAAGCCACTGGAACCTACATGTACCATGACCACCAGCTCTTCCCCAGCACTGCACAAAAGACTGTCTAGATGTCTTAAGAGAGCTGCAACCTTCACACCCACCGGTAATTCACCATGCAGTTGTCCCAATCATCACAAACCCAGAAATCTATATTTCTAATGATCCAATCCCCCATTACTATTACCTGTCTCTTCCTCATAACTGGGATTCCCTCCCCTCTTAGTGCAAGAGGATACCCTGACATCATGTGAAGGAGGGTCTCAACTGTGGGATCATTTCCCTCCGCTCCAGTTTGATGTTCTCTTTCCCTAGACTTTCATCCTCCTCAACAGCACAGAAGCTGTCAGACTTGGGGGTGGGACCGTTCTATTGTGTCCCACAAAGTCTCATCTACGCACCTCTCTGTTGCCCTTAGCTCCTCCACTTCAGCCACTCTGGTCTCAAGAGCCTGAAGGCCATCAGCTCCCTGAACACACATGCCATCTGCCTACAAGGCATATGCTGCATTCAGTGCAATAAACTGCATAGCCCCCACTCCGCTGCTAGACTTCTGCCTGCATGCTTTTTACTCCTGCCGCATTTTTTTGCTTTTGTTTTGTGTGGGTTTTTGGGGGGTGGGAGAGTTTATTGGCCTAAGTTTAGAGAATGTTAATCAGATGCATTTGGTTCTCTAAACTCCCTTGCAAAGCTCTGTATTTGCTAGCTCCTCTGGTTGCTTAAGAGCTGGTTTCTTAAACCCCTGTTCCCCCTGAGTAGCCCTGCCCCCTGGTTAAGGGTTAATGGGTGCTTGTAATGGTCCTTTCCCTCTCAGGCTCAGAGGGAGGCCTTGCTGTCTCTTCACAGCTGATTGCAATCATCGGAAAGAACAGCAAGCAGTCATTGGTCCAGACAGTCTGGCTTGGGCAAACAGCAATCAACAGTCTGGACTCTGACCCTCTGGGTGAGGCAAAGCAATAAGCAGGCTTTAACCCAGAGGTCTCAAACACGCGGCCTGCGGGGTTATTTTCTGTGGCCCGTCAGCTCCCCGTGGGCTCCCCCCCAGCATTTACCTAGAGCAGCTCCGTCCCGGCATGCACCAGGGGCAGGGCAGGCTCCCTGCCTGCCTGCCTGCCCTGCCCACGCGCCGCTCTGGGAAGGGGGACTTGGGGGAGGAGGGGCAAAGGGGTCTGTGTGTTGCCCTGGCCGTACCTTCCCAGGAGGTGGTTGGTAATGCAAACAATAAATAATACTTCTAGTAGTGGAGGAGGAGGAAGTGATGGAGGACAAACATTTCAATGTATTCACATAGATGGGGGCTGGCTGGAGAATCTTTGTGGGACCCAAACATCCCCTATTAGCTCTGACTAACATGCCTTACCCCCTTACCCAGTCCTGCTTGCTCAGGAGGGGTCCTTCCTCATATGGTCTCTGTTTTCCCTGTGGGAACTACCATGTCTGAATACACATGCAGAAGCTCCTTGGCCGGCCACAGAAACCCACACCAAGGATGTCTAGGAGGAGCTGGAGCTCAGCCTGATGGAGAAAAACGATGGGAAGCTGATCTGGGAGGTTGTCATCAGACCAGGTAAGGGTTTCTGTGCCACTGAGGTGAAAATGACCAATGAAACCTTGCAAAAGGGTGGTTCTGGTATCCTGCATGGCTGATCCAGATGGCGCTCGATCCGTGGGGAGGCTGCGTCCCTTTGGGACTTGTCACGATGATGATGATGATGTCAGAGCAGACTCAGCCCAGCGAAGGGAGATGTTTGTGCAGGCAGCCCCGAGCCAGCACCTGTCATGAGGCAGGAACCATGTGAGGGGTCTGGCAATTAGGTAGGAGAGGAGAGGAGCAGAGGAGCAAGATTGGAAATATCCTCTAAGAGCTTGGAACTCAAGATTATTGCCATAAAGCTGTGGCCAACCACAACATCCCTGCTAGCCTAATGCTTGAAACTGCACAATGCCCACAGGGATAGAGCTCACATCCTCCTGCTACAAAAACCCAGGCCCTGAACCCCTGGAGTAAAGCACCCCCTCAACTAGCTGTAAAGTGTATAAGGTCTATGATACACATTTGAGCAGCTCTGATTCCTACCAGCAGAGGGCAGGAGAGCACAGACACACATTACCCAGTGTGTCATGAATAGGCTTGGCAGAATCCAGTTTTTATTTCTTTTATCATTTCAACAGATATCCGTTTTCTTTTAAACTTTTTTAGGTTTTTACTGATTTAAATTTTCAGTTGCATGAAATAACTGGGGAGGGGTTGGACAATTATTTAGTGACAAGAGACGCTGAGATTCGAAAAGCGAAAGCTTTTTAGAGTGTTAAAACACAAATTGTCAATATCACACATCAAAAGATACAAAGTAAATAGTCTGACATCCCTGTTTTTTACTGTTCATTCGCTAGTCCATTTGAGACCAGGCCCATTCAGAAGTCTGAATCACTGGATTCGGACCCTAATACGTTCTCAAGCAGCATTTTCTTACTTTCCCTGCCTGTAAATTTCTATTATCATCAATGGAAACAGGTTTTTGTCGGTTTGTATGTGTGCAATGAAATCCACTTTTATTGAATGAAAATCTAATCCTTCCGAGCCTCATTATAAGATCTTCCTTGCTCTCTCTTGATCATGGATTTTCTCAGGAGCAGATCACAGGGTGGGAACACGCACCATTAACATCTTTAGGACACCTCAGTGTGGAGTGAATTCTCCCAGTTCAGCAGCTTTGACACTTCCTTTTCTCTTAAAACTGGGGGCTCTGTCTGAGACGCCAGTTTTTAAATCCAATTCTTCTGTCACACAGGCCAGTTTCTCCTCTCAGAAGCAAAGAAATCAGATGGTGAAATCCCTATTAATGTCTTCTCTAGTCCACATGTTGTACAGCACTGCTGCCATACGTCACCCCAGAGGTGGCTGCATTTTGACACTAGATGAGCAATCTCTCAATATCCAGACTGCAAGATGCTGTGGTGAAACTCATTAGGGAAGATTTTATATTAGTGTTGCCGGCACCCAGTGCCGAGAGGCTGAACAACAGCTTGAGTGGTTCGTTACCCGGTGTGCTACACCCAATAATTACAACGGGGTGGAGAAGCAGAAAAGTTTATTTGCAGCTGCAAAAAGGTACAGGGAGAATAAAATCTCAAATCCTGCACAACAGAGCAGGAAGTTACACAGGCTTTTATACATTCTTTTTTTTAGCAATAGCTTATTTAATAGCAAGCTGCCCCAAGTATCCATATAGCCAGCCAATCCAGTTCCCAGCTAGTTTCCTGATTTTCTGTATTATTTGTTAAACTCTACATAAAGCTGCTTTATTCAGCATTGTTTTTTCATATTTTCCCTGTTTGGCCTTGCTTAGTTTCAGGCAGTCTGACTCTGCAACATACTGTTGCAGATTCTCAGCATAACTGCTGTGTGTGCCTCCAGGCAGGGGGGCCAAGGACACTTGGGCCTAGTACGCAGAGCTGCTGCGAGTGCCTCCAGGCAGGAGGGGGGGCCAAGGACACCGGGGCCTAGTGCAAGGGGGCTTCATTGACACTCGTGGTCTTCCATCCCCTCGAGTTACCTAGTGGCCATGCCCCAGTGTTCCCAACAACTCCCCCCTTTGAGAACACTTAACAGCCTTGGCTTTGAGTTTTTTTACTTGGGCTACTTATTTTTTTACAATATGACTTTGCATAAGCACTTTGTGATAGCCCTGAAAAGAATGACTTATTAACTTTTGCAAAAGGGCCCTGACACATGATACTGCACAGCATAATACCAGTAATACAAGCAATACAGGAAAGAGAATTTTTAATAGCAGGCTAAATAAACCACCAAGCCAAGACGACAAACCCCAGCCTGAAAACAAGGTTTGCAACCAATTGTTTTCTGGGGCAGTATAGGCAACCTGTGCTCCGGCTCGGGCATGGGCCTCAGCCTGTACCACCTTTTTATAGATTTTATAACTGCTATTATTTACATATACACAACATTGGGGCCTGACGAGGGCACAAACCCCTCCTTGGGATGCCAAGAGATAGTCCAAAGCCAGCCTGTTTTGGAGGGAAAACGTCCTGAGCTGCTGTACCTTTTTATTTAAAGTTTTTACTGCTGACTTTAAATTACTAACCAAGTTTTTTAACTTTAAGGCCACCTTCTTAAGTACCATCTGCAGCCTTACAGTATAGCAGCCTATGCATGCCATGGCTGGCCCAGTAAACAGTGGTGCTATTCCCAGTACAGAGCACCCTACCAGCTTCTCGGTTGTGAGGGGATTCTTCATATTGCCCTCTAATGCCGTAGTCAGTTGCCGCAGGGTCTTTTCTTGTGACTCAACAGAGGTGTTTTGGGCATTTTTAATTTTTTTTTTGGGCAGTGTGGCAGTTATGGAAAGATGAGGAACTCCATGAGCTATATAACAGCTACCTGTCCAGTTGGCTGGCAGCACCTTGTAAGCCTTTCGGCCACATACAAAATAGTGACTTTGTAGGGCCCAGTAAGGACTGTTTTTTAAGGGGATTTCTGGGATATTTAAGGCTGCTTTGGCTGCTTTTTTAAATAATTTATATGCCTTTATGGGAGCATCTTATTTTTTTGATTGGGTACAAGTGGGGGCGTTTCTAATTGTGCTGTTTAAATTACACTTGCCATAGGGATTACTACAAACCCACCATTGGCTTGCTACATTGGAGATATTAACTGGACAGCAAGTTACATTTCCAAACCCCTTTTTTGTGGTAAGATTATTTGTAAGTGTTTCCCTAAAAGGGGAGGAACCATTACACCCACACTGTTGGCCTCCCCTGTTGGTCTTTATTTAATACCCATCAGCCCACTGTGTAATAACACAGGAGCTTTTTCCCACAGGATGCCCATAGGGATTAGATTGGTTTCAGGTAAAACATAATACTTCCTCAGTGAGTACAGCAACTGAATACTCCTGGTCCTGATAGGTGGCTTGCTGTAAAGAGATCTTGTTCCAGAACGGTGAGTCTGTTCTTTCCTGCTCTTTGGTGGTGGCTAATTCTGCTAGGATTAAGGGCAGCATGTCAAGGGGCATTCCTGTTTTGGGGGATAGTGGAGTTGGAGCACATACCCAGCAATCAGTCTGGTTTGTTAAATTAGCAACATGGTGCGCAAGCAAAACTAAGGAGTTATGCTCCCGATATGCACAGTTTGGAAATACCAATACAGAGAATAACAATGTTACCCAATTAATTATTACCAGAGTCTTCCCAACCCAGGGTCTCCAGTACCTGGGTGGGCCCATTTTAGCATTAAGGTGCCCGCTATTTGTGTCTTTTAAACAGTAGCTTTAGCCCGAGATCGTCACTAGATGAGGAGTCAGCAGGTTGGATGGTCCACTGTCCTGCTGACGAGGGGGCGGTTACTGCCTTCAGACGAGAGTGATGGATCCAGTTCTTGTGTCCCTCGATCTTTGCCGCTGTATGGGAGATCAGCAGGACGGTATAGGGTCCTTTCCACTTCTCCTGGAGAGGCTTGTCTTTCCAGGTGCGAACAAGCACAGAGTCACCGGGCTGTAAGGAGTGAACGGGAGAGTCCAAGGGGACAGGCTGGGAATCCTTGGTATACCTGTGAAGAGACAAGAGAACAGCAGACAGGAAACACATATACTGTGACAAAAAAACATTACCCAACTCCCATTTCCCTGACAGAACCGGGGTGCCATTCATAGGCCATGCCCTTCCAAACATAATTTCAAAGGGACTGAGCCCTAATTTACCCTTTGGGAGAACGCGGATACGGAGTAGGACGAGGGGCAAAGCATCAGGCCATTGCAGTGAGGCTTCTTGGCACACTTTTGAGAGATGCCGTTTAAGGGTCTGATTGGTACGCTCCACTACCCCACTGGCTTGCGGTCTCCAGGGCGTATGGCGTTTCCAGGGGATCTGTAAGGCATGTGAGATGCTTTGAATGATTTTTGACGTGAAGTGTGTTTCATTGTCAGATTCCATCCACAGGGGGAGTCCAAAGCGAGGAATGATCTCCTTAACAAACTTGAGGGCCACTGTTCTGGCAGTGCAGTTACAGCATGGGAAGGCTTCTGGCCATCCGCTGAACCGATCCACTATGACAAGGAGATATTTGAACCCTTGGGTCTGAGGAAACTCAGTAAAGTTTATTTGCCACACTTGTCCAGGGCCCGGAGTGGGTTCTAGGGCAGCTGGTGGCACAGGATGTCCCGGTCGGGGGTTATTCTTTTGGCAGACTAAGCAGTCCGCTTGTACCTGGGCAGCCAGGGGTCGGAGTCCAGAAGTGATAAAGTATTTTCCCATTAGCTGGATAAGTGCTTCCCTGCCAGCATGAGTGGTTTGATGTCGTTTTTGCAGCACTGGCCGGATTAGGCCCTTTGGTAAGAGGACCTTCCCTTCTGGGGAATGGAGCCATCCCTCCTTTCACAACAGCATAACCCGCCCTCCTTTGCCCATCTATTACAGTACTGCTACCATTAGTGTACCACTCATAATTTGCATTTGGGAGGGGTACATCCTTTAAATCCGGACAGCTGGAGTACTGGACATCTATGATCTCTAAACAGTCATGTTTTTGTTCCTCTGTTTCTGGCAAGAGGGTGGCTGGGTTAAGGGTGGGGCAAGGCTGTAAGGTGACTTCAGAGTTCTCTAACAGCTTAGCCTGGTACCAAGCAATCCGAGCCTGGGTGAGCCAAAGCCCTCCCTTTGCATCCAATAAGGCTCGGACCATATGGGGAGTATAGATTTGCATAACCCCTCCCAATGTTAGCTTCTCCGCTTCCTCAAGCAATAGGGCAGTAGCTGCGACTGCCCGTAAACATGCCGGCCAACCCTTTGCAACCTGATCCAATTGCTTAGAAAAATAAGCCACGGGACGTCTCCATGCTCCTAACAGCTGTGTAAGCACTCCTAGGGCCAGCCCCCTTCGTTCATATACATACAACTGAAACGGCTTAGAGAGATCCGGCAGGTCCAGAGCTGGGGCTTTCATTAATTTTCTTTTTAGGATTTTAAATGCCCTGTCAGCCTCTGGGGTCCAATAGAAGGGGTCATGATCTGCTCCTTTTAGACAGTCGTACAGGGGTTTATTCCACAGTCCAAACTCTGGGATCCATATCCTGCAAAAGCCTGCCATACCCAGAAATGCCATGAGCTGCTTACAATTATTTGGAGAGGAACTTGACAGATAGATTTTTTTCTTTTTTTTTGCTTGAATGCTGACGCTCCCCTTGCCTTAGCTGTAACCTGATTCCTCTCCACCTCAGACAACAGGGTTCTCAGGAGGATATTACAGTCGTCTCAATCGGCTTGTGACTACTGAGGCACTCCTCAAAGACTGAAATAAACCTGCTTGCGTTCGTTGAGAATTCCCCAGCCTGTGTTTTAAAAGCTGCTAAGTCTATTGGATTGAATGGCACATGGGTGTAAACTTGCATAGTGGTAGCCTGACGTCCGTCTGCCCCTGGACAAGCCACAACAGTCTCGGTAAGCAAAGGATAGAGTCCCACCGAGGGGGCAATCTCTGTAACCCGAGGCATCCTACCCTTATACGGTGGGAGTGTGGGGGCCGAAGGGGACACCGGCTCTGCCATTACAGTGGGGGTTGGGGGTCTGGGGACTAACATTAGCTGCTACCGAACCAGTCGGAGTCAGATTACAGTGCTGTAAAATATCTGGTCGAGTACATAAAATCAGAAACAAATGCGCATACATATGTTCATTCCCTTTCTTTGTTTTCTGACAGAACAGGAGTAACTGAAGGATCGTGTTGTAATTAATTGACCCTCCTGGTGGCCACCACTCCTGGTCCTCTAATTGATATTGAGGCCAGTCAACTGTACAGAATCGTTTTAATTGGCTCTTAGTCATTGGATTCGCACCAAATACCTTCCAGTTTGCTAGAATGCACTCTAGGGGCGAACACCGTGCCCTAACCTCTGAGCTCTGTCCCTGTCCCATACCTACAGGGTAACTCTGGGCGTCCCCAAGTTTCAACAGAGTATACAATCCGGATTTTAAAAGGTTCCTACCTTATCCAAGGGACCGGTTCTTCACCGTGGCCTGCAGCTGCTCCTCCCCCATGTCTAAGGGACCGGTTCTTCACCGCCATCCACAACAGCTTCTCCACTATATGAGTGCATTGCACCGTTGTGCCCTCTGGGGTCGATCAAATCGCGTCTCCTCCGAGGCCCCCGATGAACTCACCGGTGCGCGCTGGGCGTCGGTTCTCGCCGCAATCCTCGACCTCCAGGAGGGGTCCGGGCAAGGCTAAATTGCAGCCTCGTCGCCCACCCAGGGACGCCAAAAGCTGTTGCCGGCACCCAGTGCCGAGAGGCTGAACAACAGCTTGAGTGGTTCGTTACCCGGTGTGCTACACCCAATAATTACAACGGGGTGGAGAAGCAGAAAAGTTTATTTGCAGCTGCAAAAAGGTACAGGGAGAATAAAATCTCAAATCCTGCACAACAGAGCAGGAAGTTACACAGGCTTTTATACATTCTTTTTTTTAGCAATAGCTTATTTAATAGCAAGCTGCCCCAAGTATCCATATAGCCAGCCAATCCAGTTCCCAGCTAGTTTCCTGATTTTCTGTATTATTTGTTAAACTCTACATAAAGCTGCTTTATTCAGCATTGTTTTTTCATATTTTCCCTGTTTGGCCTTGCTTAGTTTCAGGCAGTCTGACTCTGCAACATACTGTTGCAGATTCTCAGCATAACTGCTGTGTGTGCCTCCAGGCGGGGGGGCCAAGGACACTTGGGCCTAGTACGCAGAGCTGCTGCGAGTGCCTCCAGGCAGGAGGGGGGCCAAGGACACCGGGGCCTAGCGCGAGGGGGCTTCATTGACACTCGTGGTCTTCCATCCCCTCGAGTTACCTAGTGGCCATGCCCCAGTGTTCCCAACATTAGCAAACATGTTAAAAAAACCCAGTTCATTCTCTCTCTTCTCCTCAGACATGCATTTTGTTCACAGGCACTAAGAACAGCTGAGCCAGCGGGTGACTGCAGCGGGCAGTGTTCTGAATAAATTATACGGCGCCACTCTAGATGACTAGCAATACTCAAACGTTAAATCTGGGAGTACAAATCCAGAGACGATGCGGAAGCTGTGTGAACTCGTCCTGAGCTGGAACAGGGACTGCAGGGTGGCTCTACCAGGCGCTGGAGGACAGCCACAAAAACCAGGTGAAAGAGTTTTAGGGGAGATAGATGCAGGCTGTCAGAGGGGCTGCATCCAGGGTCATTACAGGGAGCTCAGGACTCCAGTTCTGATCCTTCCGTCCTCGCCAGGCTGCACTAGGGCTCAGACAGCCCCATCAATTCCTCCCCAAGACCTCACTTAGTCATGGAGACGCATTCAAAGCTCCTGCTTCCCCTTGGCCTCAGTTGCACTGTCCTTTGGGGGAAGAGGTGGAGCAGGGGGCAGGGCCTGGGAGAGAGGCCGGGCGGGCAGGGGGCAGGGCCTCAGGGGAACAGGTGGGGCAGGGGGATGTTCCAGCACTCCTGCTGTAGTGTCCGGTTTTCAGAAATTAGAAAGTAGGCAACCTTACACCCAAGTACACACAGCTCCATTCACCCCCACCACTCCTGCGCTGATCTCAGGGTGTCCACCAAAGCTCACACACCAGGCACGGTCAGCAGCTGCCATGACTCTCTGCAATATCTTGGTAGGGAAATCCGATCGTGGCAGCTGGCTGGACTGAGCTGGACTGCTAGATCCGCCCCACCCCAAATCACAGTTGATCCATGCCCCCAGAGCCAGAAGGCATGAGGGTCCCCAGGTGTCTGGAACAGCAGTGCAGGGTGCTCCCCCATAGCCCCTGGTTCCCAGGGGGAAGGGAATGGAATGGAGAATGGGACCCAGGCATCCTGGATGACAGTTTAGCACACCCAGGCCCTGGGGTGCAGGGGAAGACCGGGATGCAGAATGGGACCCAGGCATCCGGACGGGCAGTGCAGGGCGCTCGCCCTTAGCAGAGAGACTGTGCTGGGGAATGAGAGCCATGCCAACAGCTGCCTGAGCCAGTCACCTGTCACCCTTCCCTCCCCCTCCTGCTCTGCAGACAAAAACTGGCCAGTGTCCTGTGCTTCCCAGAACAGCAGCCGGTTATTGATCTATATATAGAGGTGGGGAGGGGCTGTGGGGCAGTCGCGCTGCAGCTGAGCCCATCCCAGCAGTCAGCTGCTCCTCGGTGCCCATCCGATCTCTGCACCTCATCGCCCTCCAGCCAGACCCTGCTCCCCAATCCGTCTCCTCCGATCTCAGTAAGATGCTGCTTTCTTTCTCTCCCACCCGGAGCGGTGGCTGTGGGTATATTTCAGTGCCCCTTGGGCTGGATGCAGCCTAATGCGACCGAGGTGCCAGGGTCCAGGCTTAGAGGGTGGTTGGGAAAACTTGAAGGGAGGCATTGTCTTTCTAAACGGCGTAGAACGGGGCAGGCTGCGTGGGCAAGGCCAGAGGATCTGACGGGGACGTGGGCTCACCCCCTGCCCTCTAGGAGAGCACCGGGGTTTAGCTGGCGCAAGCTGGAGTTACTTAGCTCTGGGCAGGGATCAGAAATACTCAGAGTGAGGCCTCTGTCTGCGTCCGTCTGTCCGTCTGCCTTGAGTCTGTCTCCCTGTCTCGTCTTTTTTTCTCCTCTCTCCTGTGCGTCGTTTTAACCCCATGGTGCTGACATTGAGCCCGGATGGTAGCAGAGGGACAGCTTGTATGCGGGAAGAGCATGTGGCAGGGAAAGAGGAGGGCAGGCCAGAGAAGGGAGCTGGCTGGGGAGGGGGCTGGTTATTTAACCCAAATCTCTCTGGGCAGAGGCTAAAAATGTTCCTCAGTGTCTCTCTCTCTCTCTCTCTCTCTGTGTTAGTATCTCTTCTCTTCTGCTTGTGCGTCTGTCTCACTCCCTTCCCCTCCGCCCCCGCCGTGTCTGATGCATGGAGAAGCCATCCAGGCCCCCTTTGCTGCGTGTCAGGCCCCTCCGGAATGGGTCTTGCCCATCTCTACCCATTGGGGATCAGTCTATTCCCTCCCTTCTGCTTCACCCCCTCCCAGCGCCTCTCTAGCCCCTTGTTCCCAGCTGCAATGTGGGCCTGTGGGGCAGGACATGCGGAAAGCCAGGCTGGCCTAACCCCCTCATCCCACTCGGGAAATGGCCTGTACTGGTCCTCAGATGTGGTCCTGACATTGGCACGCAGCACGGTCTGGGGAGGGCTCAGCCCTGCAGGCTGCTCCCCATCATAGCAACAGCAAAGCATGAGATTCATAGACTCCAGACGGGACCATCGAGTCTGAACCCCTGGATAACACAGGCCAGAGAACTGCCCATATGTAACCCCCACACACACGTGCTGCAGCTTAAGCCAACTACTTCTTGTCCTACCTGCACTCCATCACAACAGGGCAATGACTGCAACACAATGCACGTCACTGCACCAAAACACCATGCAATGCAGTGCCAATCAATGCACGTGGAATTCCCTGCGGTAAATAGTTTGTGCTTAATGAGACGACAGGGCAATGCCCGGCCACGCACGGCACACTGCAGCAGAGGGAACAGAATGCCATGCACACTCGCGGCCACACAGCACACAGCTGCAAAGCCGTAAATCCCGTGCAATTCACTGCCATGCCTGGGTGCCGTGGAATACACTGTAGCAAAACGGCATCAAGACAAAAAAATCAGGGCTGTGCAACACAATCAGACACGGCTCCCAGGGAGAGGCAGTGATCCACAGGTGGAGAATCTGCCGGACCCAGAGCTCAGCTCCCATTGCGATATCCGTTCCAAGCCAGCTATTTATAGGTATTTGGTCACCCTGCAGCCATGGGCCCAGCAGATACCACGCAGAGTTAACATTCCTCCAGTAGGTCAGGCTGCATAGGCCAGACACAGGAGGAGGCAGCCCAGGGGGAAGGGAAATGACTACTTTATCCCAAGCAGGGGGGGAGGGCAGGGAATGGGACTTGGTGCCTCTAGGGGGCTTTGAATCATAGAAATACCAGGGTGGGAAGGGACCTCAGGAGGTCATCTAGTCCAACCCCCTGCTCAAAGCAGGGCCAATCCCCAATTTTTGCCCCAGATCCCAAATGGCCCCCTCAAGGATTGAACTCACAACCCTGGGTTTAGCAGGCCAATGCTCAAACCGTTGAGCTATCCCTCCCCCCTTTGCCTCCAGGACTGGCTGGCTCAGGGGATGGGAATGGGATACATGAGTTACCTTCTGTCCCCTCTCTGCCAGCCCGCCCCACCGCCCAGCCATGTCGAACTCCAAGCAGCTCCTGATGCAGGGCATGCACCAGGACCTGAGCTGCCCCAGCTGCCTGAAGCTGTTCAAGGCCCCCGTGACAGCTGAGTGCGGCCACACCTTCTGCCTGGAGTGCCTGTCCCGGGCTGCGGCCTGCCCCACCTGCCAGGCTCCCACCAAGGTGGAGCAGCTGCGCATCAACCAGCAGATGGAGCACCTGGTGCAGTGCTTTCGGCAGGTGCCCCACGACCACTGCGAGGAGCACATGGACCCCCTGAGCGTCTACTGCGAGCAGGACCAGCAGGTCATCTGCGGGGTGTGCGCCTCGCTGGGCAAGCACAAGGGCCACAACATCATCACGGCCGCCGAGGCCCACCAGAGGATGAAGGTAACAGACCCATGGGCCCATCTAACCCGGTATCCTGCCTCCTTGTTCCCCCCATGGATCAGACCCCATGGGCCCATCTAGCCCGGTATCCTGCCCCTTTGCTCCCCCCATGGATCAGATTCATGGGCCTATCCAGCCCGGTGTCCCGCCCCCTCCCTGCCACCCTGGATCAGACCACTCGATTCATCTTTTTCTCTTGCTCTCTCAGAAACAACTTCCCCAGCAGCAAATTCAGCTGCAGGAGGCGCAAGTGCGTAAGGAGAAAACGATCACTCTGCTGAACAGACAGATAGCAGAGGTGGAGGTGAGACAGCAGGGGCCCTTTGGGTGGGGGTGCGTGTACACACGTTCAGGAGATTCGGATGAGTGCTGTGGAAGGGGATCTGTGATGTATCTGAAACAGTGGGTGAATGCATTGTTAGTTCAAAGGGATCCCACTGGCCTACCTGCCAGCACCCGGGAGTTACACTCTCTCCTCCTTTCAGACAAGCTGCTCCCAATAGTTAAGTCCTCACTAGAGACCCTACAATAACAAAGCAGTGTGTGCAACCCAAGTGTCCATGAGAAATTCACAGCAACAAACCGTGTGTAGATCTAGCAATGTCAGGAGACCCTACAGAAACAAAGCAATCTGTGCATCCTCCATGTTCATGAAGACATATGTGGGGAGGAGGTTGCTGGGGGGCTCCCACCCCAGGGATGGGAGCAGATCCTGGAGGGGAGGTGCTATTGGGGGTAGTTACAGGGGGGCTCTGACCCCAGGGGGAATTGGGGCAATAGTGGGGGCGTGACAAGGCAGTGACCATCCATCCTTCCCCCGGCTGCAGGACACGGTGGTGCGGTTCAAGCAGCAGGTGTCGGAGCAGCTGGGGGTGATACGCACCTACCTAGAGGTGCTGGAGGCCTCCCTGGGCCGGGAGGCAGAGCGGGTGCAGAAGCAGGCCACGGCCGTGCTGCAGGATGAGCACAAGACCATGGGCCACTACCTAGACCAGCTCAAGCAGATGGAGGCCGTGCTGGGCGAGGTGCAGGAGGAGAGCCAAACCGAGTTCCTGAGGGTGAGGAGAGACCCCCCCCTCTCCGCCCCGCTTCTGTCTGTCTGGGACTCTGCCCCTTTATCCATCTGTCTGTCTGGGACCCCACCCCCTGCCTCTGTCTGGGACTCCATCTGCAGTGTCTGTCAGTCTGTGACCCCCTAACCCCTGTCTTTGGCTGTCTCTGTGACCCCACCCCTGTCTTCCTCTGTCTGTGACTCATAGAATCATAGAAGATTAGAGTTGGAAGGGACCTCAGGAGGTCACCTAGTCCAACCCCTTGCTCAAAGCAGGACCAATCCCCAACTCAATCATCCCAGCCAGGGCTTTGTCAAGCCCGACCTTAAAAACTTCAAAGGAAGAAGATTCCACCACCTCCCTAGGTAACCCATTCCAGTGCTTCACCACCCTCCAATTGACCCCCACCCCAGGCTTGTCTGTCTGTCTGGGACCCCACCTCCTGTGTCTGTAACCTTGCCCCCTGTGTCAGTCTGTGACCCCTGTCTCTGGGACCCCACCCCTGCCTTCCTGTGTCTGTCTGTTACCCCCCCCCACCTCCTGTGTCTCTGTCTCTGTGATCCCACCCCTCCCTCTATTTGTCTGTGACCCCGCTCCCTGTGTCTGTCTGTCTGTTACCACCTGACTAAGGTGGAAGAAGGAAAAAGCCCCACAAGGGAGGTGACACCTGGCACCTTAGTTTCACATCCCAGCTGGTGTTCAGAATTTAGCCAGCAGAGGTGACAATGTCATCTGGGTCCCTCTGTCTGGCCAGAACCTCCCTCAGGATCAGGACAGGATGGTGATACAGTGGACCCCTGGGTTGCAGCAGATGATGTAGGTGGCAACCATGATGGGGAAACTTGGTCCTTCCTTCTAGGCCACCCATCCCCTGTTTTGACACCACCACCACCCCACCAGATGGGAGCGGTGGGTGAAACAGCACCTCCCTTCATTATTCTGGCCTCCAGTTAGGCCTAATTTCCAAGCCACCAATTCTGGTTCATTGATTTCCAGTTCCTTTCTTCCCTTGATTACCAGGTGTGACCTGAACCACGCCCTTGGTGGGCCAGCGGGGGGGGGGGGTGTGGTCAGCAGATTTGAATGCAATCTGTCTTTTGTGTTTTCTAAACTATTTTCTATCCCCCTTTGCGCTGGACTGTTGTTACCTGGGAAAATTCAGGCTTGGTCCACACTAGCAATTTATGCCGATGTAACTGTGTCCTTCAGCGGTGTGGAAAATCCACACCCTGAGCCACGCAGTTATACCACATAAAGTCCTGGTGTAGACAGCGCTCTGCTGACGGGAGAGCTTCTCCCACCGAGATAGCTACACCTCTCGGGGAGGCGGATTGCCTACGCCGATGGGAGACGCCCTCCCCTCTGGGTAGATAGCGTCGTCACTCAAGCACGACGGTGGCGCAGCCTTTTAAGTGTAGACAAGCCCTTAGAGTCCAGGGCTCTGCACCACACTCCTTGTGTCTGTCTGTGACCCTGCCCTCCCCACAACATCCCTTTGTCTGTCTGTCTGTTTCCCCTCCAAACGTCTCTGTGTCTGTCTGCCACCCCCCAACCTCAACATCCCTGTGTCCGTCTTTTGTGACCCCAAACATCCCTGTGCTTCTGTCCCCCTTACATACGCACCAGGTCCCTGTGTCTGTTCCCCTCCCCAACACACGCATGCTCCTTTGGGTCTGGGGGTGACCCCCGCCCACACATGCAGTTCCCTGACCCACAGCTCTCTGTGTCTGTCAGACCCACCCCCGACTCTGTCTGTCTTTTTAACGTGATGCCGTCGCCTCTGTGGTTCACGGGGGCTGGGTTAGAAGTGGGGTGGGTGGGTGGGTTGGGAATGGGGAGATGCTGTGGGCCAGGTGCTAATCTTCACCCTCGTCTTCCTCTCCACAGAAATACTGCCTGGTGGCCAGCAGGTGAGCGCTCCCACTCCTCTGCTGCTCTCCTTCAGCTCCTCCCCCTACCCCGCCCCCCAGTCTGCCCCACAGGGCTGGAGACATTGGACCGGAAGGGCCCTACTGGGTCACCAAGTCCAGTCGCTGCTCTCGCAGCCTCTCCGAAACCCCCTTGTCAGCTCAGCCCAAAACGGATCAAGCTCCAGCCTCAAACCAGCTCAGTTCCTCAGCTGCTGCTGGGAGGCCGATCCAGACCCTCCCTCCTCCGATGGCCAGAAACCTTCTTCTCCTGTCCAGCTTCCGTTGCTTCCTGCCCAGTGTGTCCCCAGATCCTCTGGTGCCAGCATCGCTTACAGCTCTGCTCCCTCCCGCGACGTGTCAGTAGGGAGCGATCAGACCCCCTCAGCCAGCATTTCGCCAGGCTGACCCAGCCAAGCGCATCCGGTCTCCTCTCCTCCCGTCGGCCCTGCAGGCCCCCATTGCCCGTCGCTGCACCTGGTCCACTCTGGCTTCATCGTGCTTGAACAGGATGCCTGGAACTGGAAACCGCATTCTAGACACACTTGCCCACAGCCGTCTCCTTGGGAGCCTCTGCCCCAGGCCTTGCTCGCTCACCGGCTTCCTCTCACATGCGTGTGCTCTGGCTCACTCTTCTCACACACCCCTCTCCCCTTGCACACGCACTCCTGGCCATACTCAGGCCTTCTTGCACACTCACCCTTTTCCCCGCCTTCCCTTTGCACACTAGCTCATCCCTTGCCTCATACTGCAGTGTCAGTATTTCTGGCACACTCCTTCCCGCCCCACGTTCCCCCTCCGTACAGTGCCTCACATTAGGGTAACACTTCCACAATCCAACCAACATCAGGGCCCCATTATGCCGGGCAGTGCGCAGACCTCACTTGAGATGGAGGCCCCCACTGTGCCAGGAGCTGCATGACCCCCCAACCAACATCAGGGGGCGCCGTTGTGCCAGGTGCTGCACAAACCCCCTAACCAAGATCAAGGCCCCCTTTGTGTCAGGTCCTGCACAGACTTCCCCCTCCCCCCGCCAACCAAAATCGGGGGCCCTGCTTATGGCAGGTGCTGCTCAGACACTCAGTGAGCTCACATGCTAGGCAAAGAAGGGATTATTAGCCCCATTTACAGATGGGAAAACTGAGGCCCAGAGCCATTCAGTGACTTGCATGAGTGGGTTTGTGGCAGCACTAGGAATTGAACCCAAGTGTCCTGAGATCCAGGCCAGTGTCTTAACCATGAGGCCAGCCTGCCTCTCCTATTGCACAAATCCAGAGTGCCTCTCTTACTGTGTGCTCCAACCAGGTCTGCTCCCACCCCTCCCCTTGCACACGAGCCTCACACACCCAGGTCTCGGGAAGACAACATTCCCTGCCAGATGAATGGATCCAAGAACTGAGTCACACAGTCTTGACCTCCCCATTGCTTCTTATCCTCCCACTCTGACCTCCATACACCGACCGCTCATCCCTCCTGGTTCCCGTCCCTGAGCACATGGCCCCCTGACTGGCTCTTCCTTCCCCGCAGGCTGCAGAAGATTCTGGGAGAGTCCCCGCCGGTTGCCCGGATGGACATCCAGCTGCCAATCATCACAGATGATTTCAAGTTCCAGGTGTGGAGGAAGATGTTCCGCTCACTGATGCCAGGTAGGGCATCTGCACGAGATGGATCAGTAGGGGGTGCTCTGTCATTGCTGGCCCCACTGCCCCAGTGCAGCTCTAGGGGGTGCTGTGCTGAAGAGAGCAGGTTGGTGGCTCAGTAGGGAGCGCTCTCCCCTGGCTGTCAGGGCTGGCCCCAGGGCCCCAGCACGGTGCATGGGGGAGCTGTGCTGCATTTCAAATGAGACTTCGTACCAACGCTCTGGCCATTCATGGTTTTTAAATGTCCCTGGCATTTTTCCAAGAGTCAGCGAGTTAACCACAATGTCCTGGCAAAATCCCAGCTATGGTGACTCTATTCTGTTCTCTAAATTCTACCTTCACTTTCAGTGCAGGATTGCAGTATGGCTGCTAAACAAACCCCTGTGCCCCACCCCAGAGGTAGCTGCATCTCAGCATCGGGTGAGGGATCCCTGTATATATCCAAGGACATATTTGATTCTCATTTACCCTGCACAGCAATCACCAGTTGTGCCAGGTGCTAAACAGACCCTGAGTGACATGATCAGCTCAACAGACCTGTGGCAGAGCCGGGAATAGAACCCAGGAGTCCAGGGCCCAGTGCAGTGCTCTATTCACTAGGCCCCAATGTGCCGGGCACCCTCTGACTCCACCTGAGATTCTGGCCTCCCTTGAGGGGGATGCTTGGGGTGCTGTGTGGGAAAGAAGAATTAGGAAAAATGGGGATGGTGGGAGGTGACAAGGGGTGGAATTTTGGGCCAACTTTCCAGGATCCCACGTGGTGCCCCATTCCTTTCTCCCTCTCCCCTCCCAACAGCTCTGGAGAACCTGACCTTTGACCCAGACACGGCCCACCCCAACCTGGTGGTGTCGGAGGACGGCAAGCGGGTGGAGTGCGTGGAACACAAGCAGCCAGTGAGCTCTGATGACCCAGGCCGCTTCGACAAGTCCAACTGTGTGGTGAGCCGCCAGAGCTTCTCTGGTGGCGAGCACTACTGGGAGGTGACAGTGGGTGACAAGCCGCGCTGGGCGCTGGGCATCATCTCGGCTGACGCGGGGCGAAAGGGTCGGCTCCAGGCCCTGCCCTCCAGCGGCTTCTGGCTGGTGGGCTGCAAGGAAGGCAAGAACTACGAGGCCCACGTGGAGCACAAGGAGCCGCGGCTGCTGCGGGTGGAGACCAAGCCCAGCCGGATTGGGCTGTATCTCAGCTTCGAGGACGGGATGCTGGGGTTCTACGACGCCAGCGACGAGGACAACCTGGGGCAGCTCTTCGCCTTCCACACGCGCTTCACCACCACCGTCTACCCCTTCTTCGACGTCTGCTGGCACGACAAGGGCAAGAACAGCCAGCCGCTGGTCATCTACGCGCCGGAGCCGGAGGCCTCCTAACAGCGCCCCGCAGAGCCGGAGGTGCTGTAGCCACGCCTAGCCTCTCCCCACGGAGCCGGGAGTGCCATAACCATGTTGCCAAAGGTGCTGTAGCCACGCCCAGCTAGGCTCCATGCTTCCAGATGTGCCACGGCCATACCCAACCTTGACCCAAGATGCCAGCCAGGAGGTGCCACAACCACACCCAACCACACCCCACATCACCAGAAGAGCCATGACCACGCCCAGCCGGCCCTACTTCACCAGCTGTGCCGTAGCCTCACCCCACATCATCACGGCCACACCCAACCATGCCCATGTCGCCAAGCGAGCCACAAGCACTCCCAACTATGTCACCTGGGCTGGCGGTGCTGAAACCACGGCCGGCCACACCCCAGAGAAGCCGTGCCCTGCCACGCCTCGCTATGCCTGACATCACCAGAGCAGGAGGTGCCTCAGCCATGGCCAACGTCACTGGAAGTTCTATAACTATGTTGTCAGACGCTCTGTAACCACAGCTAACCACATGCTACATCGCCAGAAGCTCCGTAACAATGTCTTGTCATGCTACCATCAACAGAAGTCCCATTATCATGGCCCCCCATCACCAGAGGTTCATGCCTCCATTACCAAAAGCATCTCAATCATGCCCAAGCATGTGTCCATTACCACAGACTCCCTGGCCACGCCCACGTAGCTGGAAGTGCCGCAGCCATACCCCATGCCATCACTGCTCCTCCAGACATTCGGAGCCCATGTGGCCCAGCTCCAAGCTCCCTGGGACGGGCAGTGACCCGACATGGTTCCAAGCCTCCGGCATCTGTACAGGCAGTGCTGGGATCTGAGCATGTTCGCATCCACCCAGATACGGTCTCCAATAAAACATGGTCGTGTCCCCTCTGCCTCCTGTGTGCACGTGTGTGTCTGGGCTTCTATCTGCCATATGGCCCCCAAACAATCTGTGAGGGATCAGCTACATCTTTATAAGGGCCCGGACACCTTATTTACTGGGCACTGTACCAGCATTAGTGAATTTATTCTTCTGGCACACACCCATGTGAGTGCATTACAGGAATCTCATTATTATTGGTTGTTATGGTAGCAGTTGGAGGTTGCAACTAAGATCAGCCTAAGATCAGTTGTGCCTGGCGCTGTACAGACCCCGACCAAGATCAGGGCCCCGTTGTTCCTGGTGCTGCACAGACCCCAACCGAAATTAGGGCCCCCAGTGGGTCAGATGTTGCACAGAGTCACAGTGAGAGTCGGGCCCTGCCCTGAAGAGCTTATAGACTGAACAACAAAGGGTCGGAGGGAAAATTATTATTAGGGATCATCACCCACAGCCAAGCAGGGAGGGGTGGGATACTGGCCTAGATGGGCCATGGGTCTGGGCCAGGATAGCAGGGAGATGTGTAAGTGTGAATGGGGCATGGGGGTCAATTTTTTGAATTTGCCAAAGTGCCAGTTAGATTTCATCTGAAAATCTAACAAACTAGATTTTCCTACTGGATAAACAGTATTGCCAGTTTAGGGCTGGAATTTAGTTTGGCTCACCCTTTTTTACTGCATCCTGGGAGTACTGGCTTTCTGATTTTAAAGTTGGGTCCTTCTCAGATCTACTTTGACCTCGGTCAGAATATCTCAAATGAGGACACTGGGTTATTCTTAACCAGCCAACCAGTTTATTAATTCACCATGAATGACCCAGATCTATAATCAACAGTTATCAGTTCTCCAGTATTTCTAACACACTTTCTGCACCTAAAGTAATTCTCCAAGGAGTAAAGTTATGTCTCACAGGCTGCACCTTGAGGAGTCTGGCATTTGCTGTTTCTCATGTTGGCTTTGAAAGGGACTTGTTTAAAGCATCAAAAGCAGATGCTTAAACATTTTCTGTGAGAGTCTTAGTTCAATTGACTTGGGTGTACCAAGGAGGAGAAGCCAAAATACAGTTCCTCAAGGCCTCACTAGAGAAGTGCAGCCGCAAAAAGGGAACTAGCAGTTACCACTTCAGTGTAGACACTCACTACACAGATGGGAGGGGTTAATCCACACACACACATTCCCAAGAGGTAGTCGCTACCTAGTGCTTTCTACACTGGCGGTTAGGCCAATTTAACGACATCACTCAGGGATATGGATTTTTCAACCCCCTGAGTGATGTAGCAGGGTCGACCTAACTTTTTAGTGTAGACCTCGCCTGGGCCATAAAAAGAAAGAGCAATCTCTGAAATGAAATCTCATGGTTTCCCCAAACTGCTGGTCACCCTGGATAGGAGGAGTGTGTCCACGTTACGGCAGCTTCTTTGTTGGAGTCAGCAACTTCTGACGGTTTTTAGATCCTGTTTCGGGGTTCAATGGAGGTATTTTCTGCTTGGCTGTTGGCTCTCAGATTTTGGATCGCTCATTCCTTCAATATCCAGTACATGGCACCAGTGTATAACAAATTTCTTTGCTCCTTTTCTTAGCTGAGGCTTTGTACGTTTCATCAAGGATTAGGAGTCCTTGTGGCACCTTAGAGACGAACACATTCATTTGGGCATAAGCTTTCATGGGCTAAAACCCACTTCATCAGATGCATGGAGTGAAAAATACAATAGGCAGGTATAAATATACAGCACATGAAAAGATGGGAGTTGCCTTACCAAGTGTGTGGGGGGTGGGGGTCAGTGCTAATGAGGCCAATTCAATCAGGGTAGATGTGGCCTATTCCCAACAGTTGACAAGAAGATGCGATTATGCCCAGATAAATTTGTTAGTCTCGTTAGCACTCCAAAAAGTAATTTTCCCTCTGTTGGTATTCACCCCTTCTTGTCAACTGTTGGGAATAGGCCACATCTACCCTTACATAAGTGACTAAGACTAGCTTCAAGATTTTATTGGCACACCCCATTTCCTGTTGCTGGAGGAATGGGATGTTCCACTTTCTTCTGATCTGTAAATGGGGATTCGGGGGAGGGGGTGTATCAGTCAGTGTGTATCTGTGTCGGTATTTGGGTGTGTCTGTGCATGATTGTGCATGCAAGTCTGTGTGTGTGTGTGACAGTGTCTGAGTAGTGTGTGTATCTGTCAGTGTGTGTGCGTCAGGATGCATCTGTGTCCCTGTGTGCGGTAAGTCTGTGGTGTAACTGTGTACGTGTCCCTGTGTGTAGTGTTTGTATGTAACTGAGTGTGGTGTGGTGTGTCTGTGTGTTATTCTGTGTGTGCAACTTTCTCTGGAGGGAGGTGTGGGTGTGTCGGGGTGTGTGTGCATTGTTCTTGCCACTCTTCCTGCCAAATTTTCGCCCCTCACCCCAACTTCGCTTTCCTTCCCAGCCAGGGCACAGATGCCCTTTGCCCTCCCAATCTCCGTGCCCAGGAGTGTTTGAATAACACAAGACAACAGGAGTGAATCTGAGGCTGAGCCCCCTGGTGCCCCCCATAGGAGCAAAACCCCTGACCGCACAAAAGGGCCACAAAAATCGGGAGCCAGATCAAAACTGTTAATCTTCCAACTGAGCACAGCCCAGTGTCACAGAAGAGAAGAGGGTGGGCTGGATGAAGGGTGGAAGTGGTGAAATTTGTTTCACTTTCCCCTGAGACAGCAGTGTCCCAAAAAGGAAAGAGCCAGCATGGGAAAGACCCTGAGAGACCACCTGTTCGACACCATTAGAGAACTGGGCAAATCGGACCTGAAGACGTTTAAAGACAAGCTGAACAATTTCCAGCCCAAGGAAGGTTATAACCCCATCAGATGGGGAGAGCTTGAAAAAGCAGACACTGTAGAAATCACTCGCCTGCAGGAGGATTACGCGGTGGAAGTGGCCGGGAAGGTGCTGGAGGACATGGACAAGAAGAACCTGGCACACAACCTGTTCCAGGCCACAGGGCAGGGTGGGTGAGGGGCTTTTAAGGGGGGATCGCCCCCTCCCTAAGGGGGATCTTGTCTTGATGGGTCTCCAAGTACAGGAGCTGCCTGCTTATCGGCCTGCCAAGCAGAAAAATGAGCAATGCTGCTGGCTTCCTTAGCACAACCCCCCCAGGGGCAGAATTGTGCAGCCCCTTCTCAGGCCAGGCTGCCACCGGGTATCACAGATCCGAAGGGCTTGAGACCAGAGGGGAAAGTGAGTTGGTACGGTGTACCAGTAAAAAATGGTCGCCGGTACAGGCCCGTACACAGCGGATGTTAAAGCCCAAGGCCGCCAAGAGAGGGGGCAGCGATGTGGGAGGGGGGAGGGGGCAAACGGGGCAGCTTTCCTGGGGCCCAGCAATTTAATAGGGCCCAGGGCTCCCGGCCACCACTGCTGCTATCATGTCAGCAGCCAGGGCCCCGGGCCCTTTAAATCCCCGGGCAGCACCGGCCAGGCAGCACTGAAGAGCTGGTTGGGGGAGGCTGACCCCCAGTCCCGCCCCTTCTGCCCGAGACCCTGCCCTTCCGGAGCCAGGCCCTCGTACCAGAAACACCTTTCAGTTACTTTCACCCCTGGTTTAGACACCTAACTTCCTGTTCTAGGTCCACAAAGGGAGTTAGGGTCTTCCACTGTATCACGGAGGCAACTCGATCCAGACAGGGCCAGGCCAGTAGCTGACGGTTCGCTTGTACCAGCCCAGCCCCCATCTCTTCCTTCTCCTTTCCCAAACGGGAAATGAACCCCCCAACACCCAGTGGGGATCACGGCTCCACAGTGGGGAATTGTGTAGGGGGGGGTGAGAGACACAGAGGGGAAGATCTGTTCATATGGAGATAGGAAAAGATAGGGGTGCTGGAAAGGAAGAGAAGGAGGGATGGGGGATAAATACATGGATGTGGAGTTGCTCACACCTGGAGGGAGGAGTCCTGGGTCCAAGAAATGGTTATTTTTCTTGCTTCATCAGTCCAACAAGGAACCAAACATTCTCCTTTCTATGGGGGAGTTTTTTTCTGTTCCCCTTCCCCGCCACTGATTCCTCATGGCAACATTCCCCGACTCAGCTATGGGTCACCCCAAACCTTCTCCTGCCGGCTCCCAAATCCCCGTCCCTGTGGGGGAACGGCTCGCTCGGGGTGCACCCCTGAGAGACGAACCTCTCTCCTCCTTCTCTGCTGCAGCTACAGGTGGTGCCCAGCAGACCCCAGCTCCGACCAGCACCATCCGGACCAGAGTCACAGGTGGGTTGACATTTGTCCAGCTGTGTCGGGGATGGGACAGTAACACGGGTTTTTGGTCATGTTCAAGACCCCACCCCCAACCCCAGTGCATTATGTCATTTATGGAGCGCCCTAAAATTCCTCTGGGTTCACTGCATGGAGAGGCTGGCTGTCCACGAGCTCCCAGCTGCCGTAGAAAGCTGAGATTGTGCTATGGGGAACTGGCCAAAGACTGAGGGGTTTCTCCTGTGGAAGGGAAGGATCCCGGCAGCGAGGGAGGCGGGCAGTGTGGGGAGGGCAGGCTGGGATGGGAGGATGGGGGAGTGATCTGGGCAGTGGGGGAGGCGGGTGGCATGGGGCGTGCAGGCTGGGGTTCGGGGGGGGGAATCCAACAGATAGCCGGGTGATGTGGAGAGCGTCAGGCGGGATCCCAGCAGGGATGAAGGAGGGGCAGAGGCTGCTCCGATTCCTTTCTGAGTGAGCTCCCTGTTGTCTCCAAGCAGGTATAGCTGCCCCCATGCCCAGGGAGCACAGGCCAGACTCGTCCAGGGCTGGAGACTCAGGTAGGGTGACCAGACGTCCGGATTTTCCTGCACATTGCCTTTGAGGCTCCTTCCTCTGTCCGGGCAGATTTTTCAGATAACAGGAAATGTCCAGGTGTTTTGCAGAGCAGATGCTGGAGCTCAGCAAGAGCCCCAGTTGGTCCTCTTCCTGACTGGTCCCACCCCTGCATCTGCAGCTGATCGGTGCAACCACAGCTGCCCGATTCTGCCCACCCAGGCCCCGGCTCCCAGCCCCGGGGAGCGGGTTCCCGCAGGGAGGTGCTATCTGGTGGCTTTCGCTGCATGCTGGACTTGCGCCAGCCGTCCTGCCCCCATGACAGGGAGCAACACTGCCCACCCCTCCAGTGAATACCCTCACTGCAGGTGCCCCCTCCAGTACCCCCAACCTGTCCCCCCTCCACCTTCCTCCCTCAGTTCCCCTTTTTGAAAACTTGACACACAGTAACCCTTGACTCAGGTCAGGCCTGAGGCCCGACACAGGCCCCCCGACCACACTCAGCGCTTTGGCCCTCCAGCTTCTGATGTCAGGGGAGGTGCTGCCACCCAGCCCAGCCTTCCACAGCCGGCGGGTGGCGGCTGTTTTGAAGCTGCTTATTCAGCTCACTCATCGTAGGCTCCCCGGTCTTGTCGAGCCACAGCTGGGTTAACTCTGGCCTCTGCCATGTAGACGGCCGAATGGTTCCTACTAACCCCGTTCGCTAGCGCTCCAGTTCCCAGCATGGTTACGCTACTGTCCACATAGCAACTGGAACTGGGTTGGAGCAGGTTCCAGCTTACATTGCGTTTCTCTTTACAACCGAGATCAGAATCCAGCCCTGACGCCACTGGCCTCGGCGGGGTCACTGCGGATTTACACTGGGGTCACCGAGATCACAATCGATTTTCTGGGAGTGTCTCATAATAACAATAATAACAACTTACATTTTATCTTATAATAATAACAGTTGTGCATGTAATAGATTGTGTGTATATCTACATAAATACCCAACGAACATGTCACCCCAGCACAGCTAGACAGAGAGAGGGGTGTGTATGGGGATAGACAGGTGGACGGATAGTTGTATAGGAGGATAGAGGGAGGGATGTGTATGGAGATGGATGGGTGGGTGGATGGGGGCTTTTGAAAATACTGGCGTGATTTAGGAATCCCACTGATTTTTCAACAGAATGTTTACTCAGAAGTCTTTTTCATGCTTTAAAAAATGACACCCCTGTCATGGATCCACAGGATCGGTGCTATGGCCCTCACTTTGGAACAGTCTCTAGGAGGACCTGTTCAGTGAGCCAGACCCCGCAGAGGTCAGAGAATCATAGAATATCAGGGTTGGAAGGGACCTCAGGAGGTCATCTCGTCCAACCCCCTGCTCAAAGCAGGGCCAATCCCCAACTCAATCATCCGAGCCAGGGCTTTGTCAAGCCTGACCTTAAAAACTTCAAAGGAAGGAGATTCCACCACCTCCCTAGGTAACCCATTCCGGTGCGTCATCGCTCTCCTAGTGAAAAAGTTTTTCCTAATATCCAACCTAAACCCCGCCCCCCTTGCAACTTGAGACCATTACTCCTTGTTCTGTCATCTGGTACCACTGAGAACAGTCTAAATCCATCTCCAGGGCGAGCCACCATGTGGCTTCACCGCCTCCATAGACTGGACCTCTGGTCGTTCAGCACCGCGAGCTCCATTCAGTCGGTCCCACTGAGACGGACCCCTGAGGGAGACTTGTACAGTATTAGGGAGCAGTGCACCCCACCCCACCACCTGCAGTGACGCTCAGCCAGCCTTGTCACAGTAGGGTTTACTAGTCAGCTGGGGTACAGCCTAGGAAGTCCTTGGTTAGCACAGAGAAATGAAGGTTGAAGCATAGGCCCTTCTGGGTAGCCAGAGCCCAGCCAAGCTGTAGTGAACCCTCATTGTTCAAGCTCTGTCTGTCCCTGCGTCTGATCTCCTTTGTCAGACTCCAAGCGGTGCCCCCGACTGCTTCCCGCAGCCCACATTTAACTTTCTCCTCGCTCTTGCCCCCCCACCCCCAGTCCTCTGTTCCCAAGCTGGGGAGATACAGCTCAGCCCCCCGCCGTGGAGATGCAGGAAGTCCATATCTCTCTGGGTCATTGATAGCCAGGTTTCAATGTCCCTGGGATTGGATCTGCCATTGTCTTCTGAAGAGCTGCATTCATGTGGGACCTAAGGCCCCAGCCAGCGAGGCACCATTCACACCTGGATCTGAGCCTGCCCTGAGAGCAAACAGTCCCTTTTCACCCACTAGGTAACAATGCAGCAGAGAGGGGAAACTGAGGCACACATCTGCTTCATAAAAAATATTACCAAAACTTCCTACGTCATCACAACCCATACTTAACGGCAAGATTTGGCTGAAGAGCAGAGAGGTACATAGACTGGCATCCTGGTCTCTAGGGGTTAGCAATACAATAGGCTAGCGTGGCTTAGTGGATCATGCAGAGGATGAGGGCGCAGGCTCTATTCCCAGCTTTGCCGCTGTCCTGAGGGGTCACCTTGGGAAAATCACTTGTGCCCTCTGTGCCAGAATCACCCCATCTTTAGATGGGGATAAAGACACCGACCTCCTTGTTAATCATTGTGATGTCTGTTGATGGCAAGCTCAAGGGATGGAGACCCGAAGATGGATGGAATAGCCACTTTGAGATCCTTGGGGTGAAAGACACCAGAGAACTTCCAGATCAAGTAGCATAAAAGCCACCTGAACTCCGTTCCTTTTTGCAGCTGTCTCTGACTCACTCCCCTGTTTCCAGGAGACGAGATGGACCTTCGATAACATCAGGTGCTGAGCTCAAGCCTTCACAATTGATGTGACGCAGTGAAAGAGATGGCTAACACTGGAATGAAGACCGCCCTGCAGCTCTACCAGCTCCCAATGGCCAAGGAAACCTGGAGCCTTTTCAGCGTCGTACCAACTGGCCAGGATATTGCATTCCATGTTTTCGGTCAATAAAACAATTGCCTGGTTTTCATACAGAGAACTCGTCCATCAGCTGTGTGGGTGTTTTCCTTGATCTTTTCAGCCGGCAGGTTCAATGGTGTGTCGGAGATTTGGCTAGGCTCCGGTGAAAGTCCCAGCTGTGGTGCTCTCCTCTTACAGCACCTAGGATGGTGGGTCTGTCTCATGAGCGAAATGGCTGCAAGGCTTGGATGAGTGACCCTAAGGAACATTTGGATCCTGTTAGAAGTACAGGGAGCCGAGCCTAATGGTGCACAAGGGGTGCTGTCGGGAGGGCTCAGTAGGGGATGCTCTCCCACACAATCAGTGCTGGTCCCTACGGGGTGCTGTGCTGTGGGAGGCTCAGTAGGGGGTTACTCTTTCTCCCCTCTCAGTCAGTGCTGACCCCAGTGCGCCCCTAGGGGGTGCTGTGCTGCAGGGAGGACGGCTCAGCAGTGGTTATCCTTTTTAACAACTGCTAACATGGCTCATCCAGCAGCTTTTGAACTCCAGACCTCTGAACCCACAGCACAGCGCTCTACCACGTGAGGTAAAGGAGCAACTTCATTAACTAGCAGCAGGAGCAGGCTGGTACTCTCTCTTTGACCCTGCGTCTAGAGAGGGACGTAGCACAATCAGCCAGCAGGTTATTTTCTTAACCTTAATACAGTTTTTTGGGGGGGGAGAATTTACTCTTTTTATAGTGCCCCCAAATGAGCCAGGCACTTCACAGAAGATATAGCAGGGCCTGACTTCATCACCTTTACGCTGAGTAGTACCACTGATGTCAATGGGAACTATACAATACTAATTTCTCCGTACTGTTACTCACACCTTCTTATCAACTGTCTGTAATGGGCCACTCTCATTACCACTTCAGAAGTTATTTTTCCTCCCTTGGTATCCTGCTGTTAATCGATTTCTCTCGTTAGACTGACCTCACCCTTGGTAAGGCAATCCCCATCCTTTCATGTATCTATACCTGCTCCTGTATTTTCCACTCCATGCATCTGACGAAGTGGGTTCTAGCCCATGAAAGCTTATGGCCAAGTAAATGTGTTAGTCTCTCAGGTGCCACAAGGACTCCTCATTCTTTATACCCTCACAGAGTTTACATCAGCCTGCAAGTTGCAGGGAGCACTCGCCACAGCTGGCACCTCCTTCTGGTTGCTCTGGTGTCTCTCCTGTTGCCCTCTCATTCCGCGACCTTTCTCGCTCCAGGAACCGCACCCTCCTCTTTGTGACTTCGCCCTATGGCCAGGTCACTACATGGTTCCCCTTTGGGGGCGGGGCGGGGGGGGAGTGTAACAGAGTCTTTTCATGCAAATAGTCTCAGGCAGTCCACTGTCCCTTGCCTGGTCTCTACCATGTCCCCAGTGGCTGACAGGGCAACCCGGGCCCACCCTCTCCACCAGGTTCCAGCTCAGGGGCCCTCTAATCAGCAGCGAAGGACTGCACTCCTGTTCACTGCTGCTTATCCCCTGAGCCATCTCCTACCTTTCTGGCTTCCTCTCTCCCTCTCTCTGCGTTTACCAGCTTCCCAGCACACTCCCAGGAAGTAACAGTGGGCTACCCCCTAGAGTCCCAACACCCAGGGAATGTCTGCAGACCAGCTCCCTGCAGCCTCTTTCTGCTGTCAGCTACCTGGCTTTGTACAGGCCCCTCCCGGTCCTGTCCACCTGACCCTCATGGCTGATTAATCAATCCCTGCTCCCTTGCTTCTCCTCCAGGTGCTGGCTATAGGTTCCTGGGGCCTAATTTCCCCCCTCAAGGACAGGGTGGGAGCACACCCCCAACAAACTGCATTTAAACTTCGTTTTGTACATTCCTTTCTTTTGTGTTCTGTTAAAAAAAAAAAGGAATGGCCATTAACGCGTGTGCTTTCAAATATTGAACAAATGTTGATTTGCTACCACAAACAAATTAATTTTGAAAAGCTTGGATACAAAGGCTGTTACTGTTTGGCTAACACCGAGTGCTCAGTGGGTGAGAGCATTACACCACAGAAGATTTTGTTGAGCGTCTGTTTTAGCAGTGAAGCGTTATTTTTATTATGGAAAACTAGTAATGCACAAGATAAGGAAGTAAAAATAAATGTCTTTGCAAAAGCAGGTCGACTTGTTCTAAAGAATTGGGGAAAATGAGAACAAAAGCATAGATTGTGTTATAAGTAACTTGGTTCCTATTGCATGGTAAGTACATACATTAAAAGCACATTAACCATTTAGACCACCAGACAGCGGAAACCATCTCTGAACCATGGCAGTGAGGGCCTGGCTACTGAGAAACGGTGCCCCACTTACAGTATGCATGATGAAGTGAGCTGTAGCTCACGAAAGCTTGTGCTCAAATAAATTGGTTAGTCTCTAAGGTGCCACAAGTCCTCCTGTTCTTTTTGCGGATACAGCCTAACACGGCTGCTACTCTGAAAAGTATGCATGACGTCGCTAAACTGTTTAATCAAAGACAAGTAAAAATCGGTTATTGTAAACATCCTAAAGGCAAGGGGAAATTGTACTAGTAGAGAACTTACGTGTACCGCTTATGGGTGTTACGTGCTAACCCCCAGAACCAGTTCATGAGAAAATATTGAAAAAGGAAAACTGCCTGATCTTATTAGAGATAAACAGCTAATTGAATGGTGTTCATAGAATCATAGAATATCGTGGTTGGAAGGGACCTCAGGAGGTCATCTAGTCCAACCCCCTGCTCAAAGCAGGACCAATCCCCAATTTTTGCCCCAGATCCCTAAATGGCCCCATCAAGATTGAACTCACAATCCTGGATTTAGCAGGCCAATGCTCAAACCACTGAGCTATCCCTCCCCAGTTGTCTGTTCCCAGTGCTCAGCAATAACTACACTAGATCAACAATATGCTAAATTATGTAGGCAAGTTCCTTTTAGCACAATTCATGATTTGGGATCAGTGACACGGCATCCTAACCCAGTCACGAGTTATTCGAAAGATATAGGTTGATATCTGGATCTAGCGCAACGATTGGAGTTCCACACAGTAACACAAACGCGGAAGGAACCACACTTGTCTTGTTGCTCCATTAAGGGGTATTGATACATGTGCCGATGGGATGGTTTTGAGCCACTCCAGTGTGCGGTCACGGTAGCTCAGTTCAGTGCAGTGAAACAGAGAAGCTGACCGCTCCTGTCTCCTGCCCAGCAAAGCTTCCCCAATGGAGACAATCAGCTTTCAGGGTAACTTGTAACATGGATGGCCAGTACTGAGTAGTAACTAATTACAAAAAATGTATATCTGGAGGCCTCGTTTGCAGCCTCACTATTCCAAATTTTTGTTTTGCTCTTCACGTATGTGGCACTGTGGAACCCTCTGCAATAACGCCTCTCCCGGTTTTTCAAAAAGAATCTATCCTCCAGAGTGAGCTCCGACACCAGGATGAAATTGAAACCAGTTTTTAATAGGCATTACTAACCCACTTGACTTAAATTTAACACCACTAAACCAGAAAAGATACACATTGTTCAGACTGGCGATGGCATGCACGAGGCAGAACAACCCTTGAACGACCCTGTGATGTTGTGCTCCATATGCTTATGAAGATGAAGATGACGTGACTGGAGTGTGCTTTATGCTCAATGCCCCGTGTAACCTATCATTAGAAAGCTTATAATCTACTAAGTGTGTTCATCCTATTTGTTTGCATGGATTATTTCTATGTCTGGAGTTAGGAGGAGAAGGTATAAACTTGTATTACGGATGTAGACATATTAAGTGGAAGCCACTAAGGGTGCTTCAGAAACAGTGAGTTGTGAATGGCTTTGTTTACCCGCAAGCCTTCCTGTGTACCTGTGCGCCAGCCCAGGAAGAATGGAGACTGGGGTCTTAAAGAGACAAGTGACCATGTCACCTGATATTGGAATCCATCTTGAATTTGGTACTTAACCACAGGGGGTGGGTGGGTATCCAAAACAAAGGTTTCCCTCCTTAGGGAAATTCTATATAAGGCGGGGGAAGTAAACAAGGATTGTCTTCAGCTGGCTTAGGAGACGGCCTCCCCACCCCAAAGAGATACCTGAAAGCACCTGGAAACAAAAGGATTGTAACCACAGGGGTGGGAGAGAACTGCTGGACCCAGGTCAGAAAAGGCAACTGACCCGAGAAGGATTTTACCTGAAATAACATCTAGGGTGAGAAGTTATCATTTGTAACCAATTTCTTAGTGTATTAAGTTTAGTCTTGTGTGTTTTGTTTCATTTTCCTTTGTGACTTACTTTGTTCTGTCTGAAACAACGAGGAGTCCAGTGGCACCTTAAAGACTAACAGATTTATTTGGGCGTAAGCCTTCATGGGCAAAAAAACCCCTTCATCAGATGCAAAGTTTTATACAGTATAAGTTCATATTGGTCTCATTCGGAGCCCATGCGGCCCAGCTCCAAGCTCCCTGGGATGGGCAGTGACCCGATGTGGTTCCAAGCCTCCTGGATCTGGACAGCCATGGCCAGGGTCTGAGCACGTTTGCATCCACCCAGATATGGTTGCCAATAAAACATGGTCATGTCCACTCTGCCTCCTGTGTGTACGTGTGTGTCTGGGCTTCTATCTGCCGTGCGGCCCCCAATCAATCTATATGGGATTGGCTATATATTTATATTGGCCTGGACGCCCTAGTGACTGGGCACTGAACCAGCGTTAGTGGATTTATCCTCCTGGCACACACCCATGTGAGCGCATTACAGTAATTTTGTTATTATCGCTTATTGTGTTAGCATTTGGAGGTTGCAAACCATGTCAGGGTCCCTGTTGTGCCATGTGCCTCATACACCCTGACTAAGATTGGGGCTCCATTGTGCCGGGCGCTGCACAGACCCCAACCAAGATCAGGCCCCAGTTGTTCCTGGCACTGCACAGAGCCACAGTGAGGGTCCGTCCCTACGCTGAAGAGCTCATAGACTGAACAGACAAAGTGTGGGAGGGGAAACAGCATTATTATCACTGATCATCACGCACAGCCGAGCAGGAAGGGGTGTGACACTGGCCTAGCTGGGTCCATTGGTCTGATTAGGGATGGCAGGGAGGGGCAGGACACCTGGCTAGATGGGCCCTTGGGTTTGATCCAGGGTAGCAGGGAGATGTGTTATTGTGAATGGGGGTCAATTTTTCCATTTGCAGAGATGCCCGTTACATTTCCTCTGAAAAGCTAACCAACTAGATTTTCCTGTTCGATAAGCATTATAGCCAGTGTTGGGCTGGAATTTAATTAGGAATTTGGATCACCTCTGTTTACTGAGTCCTGGAAGCGCTGGCTTTCTGGTTTTAAAGTTGGGTCCGTCTCAGATCTACTTCAGCCTCGGTCAGAATGTCTCAAATGAGGATATGGGTTATTCTTAACCAGTCAACCAGTTTCTTAATTCACCATGAACCACCCAGACCTGTAATCAATAGTTATCAGTTCTTCAGTATTTCTAACGCACTTACTGCACTTCAGGTAATTCTCCAAGGAGTAAAGTTACAACTCACAGCACTCTGAGGAATCTGGTTCCTGCTATTTCTCATGTTGGCTTTGAAAGGCACGTGTTTCAAGCATCAAACACAGGTGCTTAAACATTTTCTGTGAGGTTCTCTTAGGTCAATTAATGCGGGTGTTTGAAAGAGGAACATCCACGTAGCATTACTTAGAAGCCAAACTACAGTTCCTTGGGGTCTCACTGGAGAGAGTGCAGCCGCAACAAGGGAACTAGCAGTTACTACTTCAGTATAGACACTCACGACAGCGACGGGAGGGGTTAATCCACACCCTCCCCCCCCCCCCGAGAGGCAGTAGCTACCTAGTGCTGTCTACACTGGGGGTTAGGTCAACTTAACTATATCGCTCAGAGATATGGATTTTTCATACCCCTGAGCAACGTAGCTGGGTTGACTTGACTTTTTAATGTAGACTTGACCTGAGCCACAAAAAGAAAGACAGTCTCTGAAATGAAATCTCACGGCTTCCTCTCATTGCTGGTCACCCTGGGATAGGGGGAGTCTGTCCATATCGCGGCAGCTTCTTTGCTGGAGTCAGCAACTTCTGACATTTTTTACACCCTGTTTTGGGGTTCGGTGGAGGTATTTTCTGCTTGGCTGTTGGCTCTTATTTGGATCTCTCAGTTCCTTCGATATCCAGTACATGGCACCAGAGTATAGCAAATTCCTTTGCTCCTTTTCTTAGCAGAGGCTTCGTATGTTTCATCAAGGATTGTATTTCTGTGCTAACCCAGGCTAGGAAATGGAATCCCCTTTAAGCAATTTCTTTTAATATTTAAAAGCTACATGCAGGTTAGGTACTTATATCAGTAGTAAAAGGGGTACAACATGAATCAAACATTGACCTAACTCCTTGACCCATAAACCCCAACCCCTGGGGCATTACTTCTGGGGGCAACATTGACACATGACTAGAAGCAGGGGGTGGCAATCCGAGTTAGTTTCAGACCTTTAGGATCACCCCCAGAGCAGATTTGACCAATCAGGGTAATTTCCGGGTCAGAGTGGCCTGCCAGAAGAGGGTCGTGTGACCTCTCTAACAACTCCCCCCACCACCCTCGACCAATCAGCAAAGGTTTCACCCCGTTAGGCCATCTCAGAAGGGAAACCTGTACCAATCAGAATAGGTATATCATGAGGGTCTAAGCCAGAACCCCACAATCTCTGGAGCTCAATGGTTGGCCAGCTGGCCAGCAGCACTATCCTGGAAGTCCCATCGCAGTATGGAAGAGGCCGTCTTGTTTCGAGAATGTGTTTTTTCAGAAATTGTGGACATGATGAGGGGAAACCTGGACTCCTTCACCACCCCTGTGAGAACTTTGGGATTTGTTTTAGCTCCAAGGGCATTTGATCGCCTGCAGTGAAAGCACTGCATCAGCGACAGTTCTGATGCGGGAGCGGCCGAGGGGAGCCCTTTGGCCCAGCCGTTGATGGAGACACCATAACCGGACCCCGAGACCCAAGTGCTCATGAGGCAGACTGACAAGCGTGACAGCCTCCCATCGTCCACCCCCATGGAGGAAGGTGACCACAGCTTGGGGCAGTCACTGGCGGACAAGGTGAATGAAGAAGACATTGTGAAGGTAAATTAACGATGAGTAGTGATGGTGGAGGATGGGGTGTAATGGGGTAGAAACCAACCCAGAGTTGGATAACTCTAAAAACAGGGAGGCCTACAGCTGCTTCTTTTCTGAAAATCTCTCAACAGCTCAACAACGCCTTTCTAGAGGACCTGGAGGCCTTGGACAGTATTGCATCAGAGAGCAAAGGTGAATCAGACCCAACTTGATTTTGCCCACCACCAAGACGACGTGTTCAAGAGGACACCATGTGTGAAGAGGATGATTTGGATTTAAGGAAGATCCTTGGCATAGAACCAGGTAAGCCAGTGCCATGTCTTGTGCAGAAAAGAGTCACGTGGTCTATTGTACATGTTTCTGTTTATGCTTTCCTTAATCATTATCTTAGGGAGAAGCTTTTCAAAGATTGTGAGGGTTGTGTTATAGAAACAGGCCAGTGCCATTATGACTGTGTGAATTGGACTTCAGAGGATCAGGGTGGAGGGATAGCTCAGTGGTTTGAGCACTGGCCTGCTAAACCCAGGGTTGTAAGTTCAATCCTTCAGGGGGCCATTTGGGGATGGGGGGGCAAAAATTGGCCATTGGTCCTGCTTTGAGCAGGGGGTTGGACACTAGATGACCTCCTGAGGTCCCTTCCCACCCTGATATTCTATGAAACTGCAAGCTCCAGGCCCTGCGTTAAATGCTGTTATTGCCATAGGTTATGCCCTAACCCAAGAAAAGTTTAGCACAAGAGGTGATCTTGGTAAAATGCTGTGCAAAGCCCTTGAGTGTTTTAGCTAGCAGTGTATTAAAGAAAATTGGCAAACTGAAGGATACCCGCTTAGTGCAGTATATTGACCATCTGGTCCACACAAAAAGCTACAGAACCCTACTTAGGAAAAGACTATTTGTAAGAAACCTAAAAGTATGAAGTTAGAGAATGGTGAGGGGACAAGCATGTGACATAAACTATAATAAAACTTGGTGTCTGTAAATAAAGATATCTATTGAAAAGGTCTTTGTGACTATAGGTCTGTATGGCCCTTAAATAAGATGAAAGCTTTGATGGGGCATTTCGGTTTGTTTTCAAGGATTTATAGGTCTTTTAGATAAAAATAGTTAGTGAAAACCCAGCTACTGTGTCTTTGAGAACAGAGACCTATTTACAGCAAAAAGCTGAAATGAGTGTAGTAAAATCCGGGGGAAATAAAACAAAACCGTGTTTAAAATAAACAAGAAAGCTCCTATAGGCTGCATAAAATATGAATGTTTGAGGCACGTTTGAATACAAGAGAGCGGACTCAGCCCTGTTGCACTGCATGGTTTAACCATAACCTACTGAAAAAATTAAGGCCCGATAAAACCATACCCCCATGTTTTCTTAACGTTCCATCAGGGTTAGATATTTGATCCTGTTGGGGTTAGAAAAATGATCAGTAAATAGGTGTGATGGGCTGTAGGATATGCGATATGTAGAATGTATACATTAGGTGATGGAACATGTGAAAAGATGCTTGCTTGTCTGGCAGGGTGGGAGAACAGCCGGGGAAAAGCTCAGCCAGCAACCTGATCAGGTGAACACCTGGGTCAGCACTACAATCAGGTAAACAACTAAGTCAGCCAACTAATCTTAGTGTTCTGCAGAAAAGTGTTTGTACAACATATAATGAATAACTTTGTAACAAGGTATTTAAAGCCCACACCTGAAGGCAGGGGCTTGCTTGCATTTAACCCTATTCTGTGCCCTGTTTGGGTGGACTGATCAGTCACTGAAGAAGCAAATAAACAACCTGCTTCTCCAGCTCAAGAATCTGTCTGTGAATCTGTGTGTTCTAGGGGTTCCCTAGGGAGGTGGGGGAATCTCCATCCTCAGAGGTTTGTAAGGCCCGGCTTGACGAAGCCCTGGCTGGGATGATTTAGCTGGTGTTGGTCCTGTTATGAGCAGGGGGTTGGACTAGGTGACCCCCTGAGGTCCCTTCCAACCCTAATCTTCTATGATTCTATGAAAAGAGCCAGTCAAGATGGACATTCACCCACAGTAAGAGGGGTGGGTGGGGATGATGAGCTATAGTTAATATTAAATTAAATAAAACCTCAGGAGTTGGTAGAACACTATGGATCATACTTTCTCACAACTCAAAGTCATTAGAACAAATATTTCTCACTATACCCATGTCTATCTCCTGCATATGCCCCTAAATCACAAACAACATTTTAAACATTAAAACCACCCTTTTAAACCATTTTAAAACACACACAACACACATATTGCCGAGTAAAAACCCCAGTAATTTTTTTAAAAAACGAGAAGTCACTGTGGCACCTTAAAGACTAACAAATTTATTTGGGTGTAAGCTTTCCAGAAGGAAGTGCCAGATACCCAGAGAGGGTGCACTGAGGTGGTGGTGAAGGCCGAAGGGCACGAAAAGGAGAAGAGAAACTTGTAATTGGAGAGGAGAAACTCGAAAGAGTCCCTCAGAGGCCAAGCTGAAGGACATAGGGACCAATACGGAGACTAACTGGGGCAAGACAGGAACTCAGACCCTGGGAGAAGGGGTGCAGAGAGAGCCCACAGAGCTAGGGCCAGGGCTACAGAAGAAAGTGAAAGCCAACTTGGCCTTGCGAGTATCGTGAGAAGACGCAGAGTTCCTGAGAGAGAAATTCAGGGGGTGCCAGGGAGGAAAACAGCAAGTTGCTCCTCATGGTGGGAGACGGGGAGAATGAACGGGATGACCTGTGGGCCTAGCCGTGACTGCTCCAGGGGAGAAGGTACCTGCCTGCCTGAGGGTTGGGATCTTGAGGGGCAGGGTTAATGTAGAGTGAGTAGGGAGCTAATTAACCCAACAAGCCACAGCTGAGGGGAATCAGGGGGCTAAGGGAGCCCAGCTCAGAAGGAGGACGCTGGGCTGGGACTATAAAGGCAGGAAATTGGGAGCAGAAGGGGGTTGCTGGGAAAGTCTACAGTCACATCCTGGGAGAAGGGAGGTGCATTTGGCCTGGGAGGAGAGAAGCCAGGAAAGTAGGACAGAGCTCAGGGAAAGGCAGTAAGGTCTAGAAAGGAACAAACCTTGACTGCTGGCTAGAGTGAGCCAGAGTACAGGTGGGCTGAGGTTCCCCTGCCAGCCACTGCAGGACTGGTACTATGAGGCAGTGAACAGGAATATCGCTTGGGGTCGCTGAAGGAGTCTTTGGAAGATGCATCTAGCTATCTGGCTGGAGGGCTGAGTCGCAAAGAGGCAGCAGCTCGTGGAGCAACGGAGGGGCTTCAAATCCAGAGAGAAAGGTGGAGAGATGGCAAGCAACTGCAGGAACGGGTGTGGATCCAGTGAGCTATTCCCCAGAATGACCAGGAGGAGATGCCATCCTAGCAGTGAGTGGAGCACCCCATCACCGGGACCTTGCAGATGTCCATGAATGTCTTAAGGTGTTTTCTTCATTTTAAACATCTTTCTTTTGTGCTCAAAGTTTGTGTTTATTTACAAACAAAAATGGATGTAGCACAACCATAGTAAACACCCTGCAAATCCCTCTAGCGTTTAAATGTTTGGTTGTTCTCACAGATATTCTTCTATTGTGGAGGTTTATGAGTCCTTGCAACATTTCAGTTTTGGGTTAGACCCTTGTTTACTTTTGAAAATCATTGGTTTTTAAACTTTTAATGTCTTTGAGCTGCTAGAAAGACTGACCCATAGCATTCTACAGACTCCTTGGGTTTTAGTTAAACTATCCAAACGATGAACTCCTGAGACTCTATTTGATTTAATATTAATCAGAGCTCACCATCCCTTTACTGTGGGTGAAGGCCCATCAGACCTAATTACTCATAACTAATAGCTTTAACCCTGATGGAAACAAGCGTGCATAATCACATCTAGACCTAGGCCTCCAGAATCACTGAAGGCAATGGAGTCAGCCCTGCCATTTCGGCAGGGGGTGGTTAAACCAAATCAGTTCAACAGGGTCGAGCCAACACATGTCTCAAACATCCATTTTTTACGCAGACCATGGGAACTCTTGCTTTATTTTAAACAGGTTTGTTTTATTTTCCCAGGATTCTACTACACTCATTTCAGCTTTTTTTGCTGTAAATAGGTGTCTTTTCTCAAGACACGGTAGCTCGGTTCTCAGAAACTATTTTTATTTAAAAGACCTACAGATGCTTGAAAACAAACAGATGCCCCATCAAAATTTTCATCTTATTTAAGGGCCATTGTAAACATATAATGCGGTGATTGTTATTCCTAAACAAAGTAGATATTTGTACTATCGCCACTTTAAGGACTCTGGGGATTGTAGGATCATGCAGGCAGGTTTGTTGTCTTGCTACTAAAAAGGTGGGACTGAGACAACATTAGAGGACTTGATTGTTGAGCAGCTGAAGAGCTGCATTAAATGCTCCGAAGGCAGCATTTGACACCGGCAACAGTGCAGAAGTAAGGGTGGCAATGGGACGCTAGTAAGTCTGCTGTGAAAAGTGATATTCGTATGTTTGTTAATATCACTTTTCAGACTCCCAGCTAGCTAGCAAGTCTGCTGTGAAATCTGTGCTAGCAAGTCTGCTATGAAACGTGATATTAACAAACAAACAAATATCACATTTCACAGCAGACTTCGTGCCCCGTTGCCGCCCTTCTTCTGCGTTGCTGCTCATGGAGGTGCTGCTTTCAGAGCCCCCCAGGTCTGAAAGCGCAGAGGGGAGGGTGGCAATGGTGCCCCAAATCTGCTGTGAAAAGTGATATTGACAAAGTTTCTTCATGCCCCCATCCCCAGTATTAAACAGTAACTATTTTTAAAAATAACTTTTCAGCTTATAAAAATAATTTGATAAAAATGTGTGTTCGTCTTAATTTAAAAGCAGTGAGAAAAGGTCAATTCATTTTAAACAATAGGGTTATACATTTAGCATTTCAAATAGTGTTAAATATAAAACATGTGTTTTTAATTTATAAGGGGGGGGGGTTCACACTCAGAGGTTTGCTGTGTGAAAGGGTTTGCCAGTACAAAAAGTTTGAGAACCACAGCTCTAAATATAGTGGACATAGTCCATATGTTATATTTAATACCATTTGCTTCACATCTTCCATGCCTGAGCGAGGCAGTGTCTCTGACTCATCAAGCAGAGAAATGTACAGCTTCTAATCCGGGGTGAAAGTTCCTTAGTTTGGATTTCTTTTGGGGGATCAAAACATTTGCCCTCATGCACCTTCAGTTTTGTGGGTCTCACGGCAAGCTCTTCCTAACTGGTTTGAATTTACCGGGCACAATGAGTCACTCTGTGTAGGCAAACAGTGTGTTACCCTTTGTATGTCAGTTTTTGGCGGGTTCTTGTTAGCTAAACAGAGATTCCTTCCTTAGGTAAACAATGAGACTTTTGCCTAAGACAAGCTTCAAGATTTTATTGGCACATCCCCATTTCCTGTTGCTGGAGGAATGGGATATTCCACTTTCCTCTGATCTGTAAATGTGTGGGGTGGTCAGTGTGTATCTGTGTTGGTATTTGTGTGTAGTGTGTGTGTCTGTGTGTATAACTGTCTCGGGGCCGGGGGGGTTCCTGTGTGTAACTGTCTGTGTGTCCTTGTGTCTCTGTCTCTGTGTGACTGTCTCTGTGTGTGGTGTGTAACTGTATCACTGGTGTGTGGTGATGTATGTCTCTGTGTGTGCACATTGCTCTTGCCCTCCCTCCTGCCTACTTCCCCCCCAACCCCATCTCCTCTCACTTTGCCCTCCCAGTCTCCATGCCCAGGAGTGTTTGAATAACACAGGGCAACAGGAGTGAATCTGAGCCGCCTGCTGCCCCCATAGTGGCAAAACAAAAGGCCCCACAAAAGGGCCACAAGAATCGGGAGCCAGAGTGGGAGCAAAACTGTTAATCTTCTAACTGAGCCCAGGCCAGCGGCGCAGAAGGGAAGAGGGTGGGACTCCGCTGGATGAAGGTGGCAAAAGTTTTTCACTTTCCTTCCTGGGACCCCTCCCTCCTTCCCGCTCTGTCTCGGGGCAAAGAGGGATCATGGCAAAGACGCCGAGGGACCACCTGTTCGACATCATTAGTGAGCTGGGCGAGTCGGACTTGAAGACCTTTAAAGACAAGCTGAACAATTCCCAGCCCAAGCCAGGTTATACCGTATCAAGTGGAGCCAGCTGGAAAAAGCAGACGCTGTAGAAATCACTCGCCTGCTCGTCAGCTACTACGAGGAGGATTACGCGGTGGAAGTGGCCGGGAAGGTGCTGGAGGACATGGACAAGAAGAACCTGGCACACAACCTTTTCCAGGCCACAGGGAAGGGTGAGTGAGGGGCTCTCAAGGGGGGATCACCCCCTCCCTAAGGGGGATCTTGTCTTGATGGGTCTCCACATACAGGAACTGCCTGCTTATCGGCCTGCCAGGCAGAGAAATCAACAATGCTGCTGGCTTCCTTGGCACAGTCCCCGAAGGGCAGAATTTGTGCAGCCCCTTGTCAGGCCAGGCTGCCACTGGGTATCACAGATCCAAAGGGGTTTAGACACCTAACTTCCTCTCCTAGGCCCACAAAGGGCGCTAGGGTCTTCCTCTGTCTCACCAAGGCAATTCCCTTCGGGTGGTTCGCTTGTACCAGCCCAACCCCCAAACGGGAAATGAACCCCCCCCACCAAGTGGGGATCACTGCACTGAGAGTGGGGAAACAGAGGCACACTTAAACAAATACATTACAGAAATTTGCCACATGCTCCTCGCTGGGCAATTCTGTATCAGAGAGAGACCATGCACCAGAGAGTGACATAAAGTTTTTGGGTGGGGGACGACAACCTGGAAGGACAGATCTATTAATATAGAGAGGTAGAAAAAGGGGCTGAGGGGTTTCCCCTGGAGAGTGGAGGGATCCCAGCAGCAGGGGGAAGGAAGGAAGGAGCACAGGCTGGGATAGAGGGATGGGGGGAGGTGTTAGGGGGCTTATTCCTTCACCCACTTACTTCCTTGGTCCTTCTTGCATGACCAGAGAGCAACAATACCCGAAGTCCAAAGGTGCAAACAATTTGATGTTTATTGGGGTGAACTTCCAGCAAGCATGATTCCAGTTTCCTTCCTTAGTGTCCCCCTTCCCAGCTCTGACACCACAGAGCCTTACACCTGTGTCCCTTTTCCCATTCCTGCCCTTAGCCAAACATGATTCCAATTTCCTCACCCCTATTCCCTGTTCCCATTTCGCCTCCCCACACCCCCCCACTTCCTGATTGACTGCAGACTATATAATAAAACTTGAGTTCTGCTTAGCTATACCTTAACCAGTCATTTTCCTGAAATTTAACTAACCAATCCTAACATATTGTAACATGATTATGTAACCAATTATATCCCACCACCTTAATTTTGTCATTAGAGTTCCCACTTTGCTATTGTTTGTCTGTATAATCTCTGTCTGGTTCTGTGATTGTTCCTGTCTGCTGTATAATTAATTTTGCTGGGTGTAAACTAATTAAGGTGGTGGGATATAATTGGTTAAATAATCATGTTACAATATGTTAGGACTGGTTAGTTAAATTTCAGTAAAATGATTTGGTTAAGGTATAGCTAAGCAGAACTCAAGTTTTATTATATAGTCTGCAGTCAATCAGGAAGTGGGGGGGTGTGGGGGCGGAAATGGGAATGGGGATGGGGAAACATTGAATAATAATAAACATCGAATTGTTTGCACCTTTGGACTTGGGGTATTGTTGCTCTCTGTTCATGCGAGAAGGACCAGGGAAGTAAGTGGGTGAAGGAATAAGCCCCCTAACAGCAGGGATCCTGGCTGTGGGAGAAGTGTCAGGCGGGAACCCAGCAGGGGTGGGAGAGGTGCGGAGGCCGCTCCTGTCTGTTTCTGAATGAACTCCCTGTTTTCTCCCAGCAGGTGTAGCTGACCCCACGCCCGGGAAACACAAGCCAGGCTTGTCCAGTGACGAAGACTCAGGTCAGGCCCTGGGCCAGACACGCACTCCTACCATGGTCAGCGCATTGGCCCCGCAGCCACCCAGCCCAGCCTTCCACAGATGGCAGGTGGTGGCTGTTTTGAAGCTGCTTACTCATCATGGGCTTACTCAGCTTGTCAGGCCAAAGTTGGGTTAACTCTGGCCTTTGCCGTGTAGACGGCCGAATGGTTCCTGCTAACCCCGTTAGCTAGTGCTCCAGCTCCCAGGGCTGCTGGGCTACCCAGCATGGTTACACTACTGTCCACATAGCGACTGGAACCGGGTTGGAGCTGGCTCTAGTTACATTGGGTTTATCTTTACAACTGTGATCAGAATCCGGCCCTGCGCCACTGGCCTCAGTGGGGTCACTGCGGATTTACAACGGGGACACTGAGATCAGCATCTATTTTCTGGGAGTGTCTTGTAATAATAGAAATAACTTGCATTTTATTTTATTATAATCATACTCGTGGTGTATCTAACATATTGTGAAAATGTTTATATAAATACCCAAATCACATATCACTCCAACACAGCTAGCTAGACAGAGAGGTGTGTATGGGGCTAGACGGGTGGATGGATAGTCATGTGTGAGGGTAGAGGGAGGGATATGCATGTATGGGGATGGATGGGTGCATAGATGGATGGGCTCTTTTGAAAATATCAAAGTGAGTTAGGAATCCTATTGACTTTCAACAGATTCAGATTTGTTACGTCGCTTACAAGCTTTAAAAGATAACAGGAATGTCACGGAGCCACAGAATGATGTGATGGCCCCCGCTTTGGAAACGCCTCAGTGAGCCAGACCCCCTCGGGGTATCTCTCACTCTTCCTCCAGGGTAAGTCACGCAGCTTCACCTCCTTCTTAGGCTGGACCTTTGGGCCTTCAGCACCCCTGTCAGCTGCGAGTCCCACCCCTGAGGGAGATGTGTACAATCTTAGGGAGCAAGGCACCTCCGCCAGCATCTGCAGGCAGAGACACCCCAGGCCCCACGCTTTGGGGGGCCCTGCGCTTCAGGAGTGACACAGGGCCTGGGCGGCGGGGGGGCCGGCAGCAGCATGACCAGCCCTGCTCCTCTCTGCCCTGCTTCAGGGCACACAGGACCTGGGTGGCACAGAGGCCGGCAGCAGCTCCTCTCCGGCTCCCGCAGCACGCAGGAGAGGAGGGGGCGGGGGCTTGAGGGAAGGGCAGAATGGGGGCTGGGGTGGGAAGGGGTGGGAGCTTGGGGGAAGGGGCGGAATGAGGGTGGGGCGAAAGTGGGAAGAGGTGAGGCCTGGGGCAGGGGGTTGTCCCGCGTCCCGCACCCCCCCAGGGATGGCCCTGTCTGCAGGGACACTCAGCCAGCGTTGGCAGACAGCAAGGTGTATTAGCCAGCAGGAGCACAGCCTAGGAAGTCCTTGGTTAGCATCGCGAAATGAAGATCAAAGCATAGGCCATTCCCGGTAGCCAGAACTCAGCCAAGCTGTAGTGAACCCTCATTGTTCAAGCTCTGTCTGTCCCTGACTCTAATCTCCTTTGTCAGACTCCCAGGGGTGCCCCCGACTGCTTCCCACAGCCCACACTTTACTTCCACAGTCCTCTGTTTCCGAGCTTGTAAAATAGGCTCTCCCCGCTGCTAAGAGGCAGGGAAGTCCATATCTCTCTGGGTCATTGATTGCTAGGTGTCCATGTCTGGGCATTTGGATCCCTCATTGTCTTCTCAAGAGCTCCACTGATATAGGACCTAAGGTCCCAGACAGTGAGGTACCATTCACACCTGTGTCCTAGCCTGCCCCAAGAGCAAAGACATTCCCCTCCCAACTAGGTAACAATGCAGCATGTAGGGGAAACTGAGGCACACATAGGGTTCATACATTTTTTTTATGAAATTACCCCAAATTCCCACTTTGTCACAACCCATACTTATTAGCTAGATTTGGCTGGACTGCAGAGATAAATAGACCAGATAAATAGATCTATGTCTCTAGCGACTGGCAGTACAATAGGATAGTGCTGCCCAGCGGATAGCACAGAGGACGAGGGCTCAGGAGACCTGGATTGTAGTCCCAGCTCTGCCACTGGCCTGAAGGATCACCTTGGGAAAATCACGTCTGCCCGCTGTGCCAGTCACCCCACCTTTAAAATGGGGAAAGACACAGACCTCTATCAAAGCTCTGTGATGTCTGCTGATGGCAAGCGCTGTCGAACAGTGAAGTGTTCTTGCTAGATCAAGGGATGGAGACCCCGAGCTAGATGGGGACCCTTAGAGAGATCAAAAATGAGCCACTTTGAGATCCTGGCAGTGAAAGACACCAGAGAACTGCCCCAGCAAGTAGCAAAAAGCAACCCCGAGCCCCGTTCCTTTATGCAGCTGACTCTGTCTCGCTTTCCTGTCCCCAGGAGTCGCATCAAATGCTGAGCTAAACCCTTCCCAGCTGACGTCACACAGCGAAAGAGATGGCTAACGCTGGCATGAAGACCGTGCCCTGCTGCTCTACCTGCTACGGACGGCCCAGGGAACCCAGAGCCTTCTCAGAGTTGTACCAAGTGGCCGTGAGATTGCATTCCATATTTTTGGTCAATAAAAGGGGGCAATTGTTTTAATACCGAGAACTCAGCCATCAGCATTTTCCTTGATCTTTTAGGCTGGCAATTTCAACAGTGCGTCAGAGATTTGGAACCTGATTTGCTTGGGCTCCAGGGACAGTCCCGGCTGGGATGCTCTCCTGCTCTACCACCTGGGAGGGTGAATCTGTCTCGCAAGCTAAGCAGCCTCAAGGCTTGGATGGGTGGCCCTAAGGCTGTGAGTCCCAATCTTTCCTCGGCCACGGCACACCTGGAGCTCTTCCCCCAGCTGCAGGGACCACTCAGGGGTGGGAAGGGAGATTGAGCTCTGATTGGTTGCTCTGAGCCTGGAGGAGGCGGGGCACTGAGGCAGACAGCCAATCAGAAGGCAGGGCAGGGTCAGGGGAGTGAGCGCGAGCTCCCAGCTGATTGCTGAGGCCCTGAGATAAGGGTGGGGATGATGCAGGGGCTGCGGGGAAGTGGCTCAGGGAAGTAGACTGAGAAGTCAGAGGGGATGCAGCACGTGGCTGCCCTCTACAGGGTCCCTGGGCCAGGACACCAAATGGCAGGTGGGCCCGGGTCCTTCCCACCCCCACTCGCCACTGAGGAAGTGGCTGGACCGGCCGAGTGGGGTACAGACCCTCCCTGGGTTACGCAAGACCCAACTTACGCAAATCCGCATTTACGGAAAAAGCTCCATAAGCTAGAAATAGGAGTGTGGGCTTTTTTGTTTGGGATTTTTTTTTTGGGGGGTAATGGTCGGGTATACATTTCCGACTTATGCAAAACTCGAGTTATGCAAGGTGTTCCGGAACGACTGCGTAAGTCAGGGAGCGACTGTACTGTCTCCGGGAAGGGGGGTCCTGAAGAGGACCACCCGGTCCTTGGAGCGACGCAGCTCCAGGAGCCGAAGTGCTGGCGGGCGAGACGCCACCAAGAGCCAGTGTACTTGACCTGTGGAGCCGATCTGCAAGATGACCAGCAGGAGGTGCTAGCGGGGTGAGTCCCACCCTGTCACAGGGCCCTATAAGTACCTAAACCAAAGAGAACCACTGCCCAGGCAGATTCTCCATGAACTGGAACCTGTCAGTCGAGCTTGAGAGGTCTCACAATGACGAAGAGACATCCAAGATTATCTTAATTTTTTTTTAAAAAAGAGCTTAAATAACTGCCCTGGCTTTTCTTCACAATGCACCGAAGCTTTATTTCACTCAGCAGATACCTCTATATCAGGGGTTCTCAAACTTCATTGCATCACAACTCCCTTCTAACAACAAAAATTACTACATGACCTCAAGCGGGGCAGGGGGGCGAAGCCTGAGCCCGCTCCGGGCAGGGGGGCAGAGCTTAAGCCTAAACCTGAGCCCTGCCACGGCGGGCAGGGGGGCCAGAGCTGTAGCCCTTGGGTTTCAGCCCTGGGTGGTGGAGCTTGGGCTTCGGCCCCAAGCCCCAGCAAGCTAACAGCAGCACCCCTGACCCCATGAAAACAGGGTTGCGACCCACTTTGGGGTCCCGACTCACAGTTTGAGCACCTCTGCTCTAGATTAATGGACAGATAAGTATTCCTTTTAGCGAACACACCCAATTAGTGTTTTGCCATGTCTGGACCACAGAGGTCAATGATTTCACATGCATAGCCACTTCCTTGAGAAAAGACTGAGGTGGGGACCTGATAACGGTCTTCAGGTATGTTCAGGGCTGTTATAAAGAGGACAGGGATCAATTGTTCGCCGTGTCCACTGAAGGTAGGACCAGAAGCAATGGGCTTAATCTGCAACAAGGGAGATTTAGGTTAGCTAGTAGGAAAAACTTTATAAAGATAGTTAAGCTCTGGAACAGGCTCCCAAAGGAGGTTGTGGAATCCCTTTCATTGGAGGCCTTTAAGAACAGGTTGGACAAACTCCTGTCAGGGATGCTCTACGTTTACTTGGTCCTGCCTCAGTGCAAGGGGCTGAACTGGATGACATCTCAAGGTCGTGTCCAGCCCTACATTTCTGTGAGATTTAGATTTTCGTAGAATCACACTCTACTCCCAACCCAGAGCTGAGGTGTGACTACTGTCGGCCTTGCTGGAGCCCTAGGCATAACTAACAGTGTGAACCAAAGGCTGTGAACCAGAGTAGGCCTGACCTTGGCAAAATAACGCTACATTAGGTATTTGCTAACCAAGTCACCACATGCCTGACCAGAGAGGATGGTAGGAGACCACCCAGAGTTCTCCAGTAACTATGTAAACACACTCTTAAGAGATGGCCCAAGAACACACCGACCCCTCGTAAGATAAGGATTGGATGATAGGACAATGGATGAGGATGTTTTGTTCGAATCAGCAGGTACAAGGAGAAGGGGGGTAACTAGCGACATCAGGAGCATCCTACATAACTTGTTTGTATGCACGTAAAAAGGGGGAAGCCCTAGGAGGGGCATCTTTCTCCAGCCCAGGAGGCAGCATCCTGGTGTGCTGGCTGAGCTGGTATCATTGAGGCAGGGATAGACGTGTTCGTGTACCTGTAAGCACGGAGCCAGGGCACTAGGACTGTGCTTCATCGACAATAAACCTGGCCGAGCGCCTTCACCACCGAACCGAGCCTGTGGCCTTTCCTGATGAGGAACATCGTGGTTTGCTGAATCAGCAGCCTGCGTGCGCTCCTTGTGCAGCGAACACCGGAGCGCCACGACCAGCTTGGCAGCCCTGACAGCGTTGCCACAGCCCCAACACTGCCATCTTGGCTGGCGCCCTGGGGACTGAACTGGGGACCTCCAGGGCTAAAAGCATAAGCTGCTATTTCATGGGCTAAAAAGACAAGCTTCCCTCCTGGGGGGGGGGGAGAATTAACCAGTGGAACAACTTACCAAGGACTGTGGTGGATTCTCCATCACTGGCTGTTTTAAAATCAAGATATTCCCCCCCCCACAACCCCCGCCAAAAGGTCTGCTCTTGTTCCAAAGAAATGATTTTGGGGGAGTTCTATGCCTCGTGTTGCACATGAGCTCAGGTTAGATGTTTGCAATGGTCCTTTCTGGTCTAGTAATCTGTTAATCACACCCTCTGTGGCTCAGCACAGAGGGGTACCTGCGTCATACACTCACCAGAATGAGACATTGTGGATAGTGGTCTGAAAACATTCACTCAATTTGCAGCGGCCCTCAACAATCCTAACAGAATCTTAGGAACTATTAGGAAAGGAACAGTAAATATCATAATGCCTCTCTATATATATGCATGGTACACCCACACCTTGAATATTGGGTGCAGTTCTAGTCTCCCCATCTCAAAAAAGATATATTAGAAATGGAAAAGGTACAGAGAAGGGCCACAAAAATGATTAGGGACAGCTTCCCTGGGAGGAGAGATTAAAGACTGGGCCTGCTCATCTTAGAAAAGAGGTGACTAAGGGGGGATATGACAGAGGGCTATAAAATCATGACTGGTGTGGAGAAAGTGAATAGGGAATTGTTTGCCCCTTAACATAACAAGAACCAGGGGTCACCCAATGAAATTAATAAGCAGCAGGTTTTAAAAAAAACAAAAGAAGTATTTCTTCACACAGCACAGAGAATTAGCTAAGTTCATGGAGGATAGGTCCATCAATAACTAGTAGTCAAGATGGTCAGGGATGCAACCGCATACTCTGGGTATCCCTAAGCATCTCACTGCCAGAAGCTGGGTGTGGACGACAGGGGATGGATCACTCGATAATTGTCCTGTTCTGTTCATTCTCTCGGAAGCACCAGGCATTGGCCACTGTCAGAAGAGAGGACACTGAGCTAGATGAACCATTGGTCTGACCTAGTATGGCCGTTCTTAGGTTAAGCATATTGGTTGGGGAGTGGTTGTCTGAGGACGCCACTGTCCGTGCTCTGGGGCTACCCAAAAGGATCCAGCCTTCAGGGCAGGGGAGGCACCAGGGGTAGGGTGACCCTTGTCACCAGTGGCCATATTCACACCTTCCCCCACCCTCCTCCATGCCAGGCAGATCAGCAGATGGTAAGGGGGCGACTCATTCGTCCCATCGTTGTGCCAGCAGGGCCGTAGAAGGGGTACAGGAGAAGGGTGGATCTTGGTGTGCAAGGTGAACCAGGGCAGTGCCTCCAGAGAGGCGACAGCTCCATAGAAAGAAAGCGCCCTGGCTTCACAGTCCAGGTAGACACTGATCTTCCCTGGCGGCTCGTCCACGTCGAATTCCTAGAAGGAGAAGAATTCATAGAAGGTGCCGAGGCTCTTCCCTTCCTTGCAGCTGGTCATCCAGTAGCCGCCCTGGTTGCTGCGTGCCCTGGTGCCGAAGAACACCAGGGCATGCAGCAGACAGATTCTTATCATATAGAACCTGTTCCCCGTACCATATTAATAAACCCGCTTGACATTGGTTATTTGCTCTCTTGAGTATATTTCAAAACAAAATAATGAACCAAAGTGTGGCCAAGCAGTTGACTATACAATGTATCAACCAATTGGCAAGCCGAGCTAGGAACCAGCTAGCTAAAAATAGTCAGTCAAACCATGCAGTGTGGGATTGCAACCTGACTGCTGCTTGGAGGGGACTTTTGTTTAATCCCATAGTGGTGGGACACTAGTGTGGGTGAATCTCTAGTACACCGTGCAGCTGGCCAAGCCAAAGGGGGCCATAAGCGCTCAGACTTTTCCGGTATGCTCAGGAGGGGCTGCTGGGACTTTTAATAATAAGCGCTAATGTGGCAAAACACCTTTTTCAAAGCAACCAATTTTATAGACGAGCGCTTTGTTACGCACTCTAGGCAAAACACCAATACGTTAGGAATTCCTGGGCAAAAAGCCACACTTTAAGTGTACAGATAACAAACTTAAAGCCATGGCAAATAAAAGTGAGAGGCAAGAGACAGAATCCTTTGTTATATGGTTTGTAAATTGTCATGTTGGTCCATCGTTTGGGTTCGATAGTGGGAATAATCTTAGAATCATAGAATATCAGGGTTGCAAGGGACCTCAGGAGGTCATCTAGTCCAACCCCCTGCTCAAAGCAGGACCAATCCTCAATTAAATCATCCCAGCCAGGGCTTTGTCAAGCCTGACCTTAAAAACTTCTAAGGAAGGAGATTCCACTACCTCCCTAGGTAACCCATTGCAGTGCTCCACCACCCTCCTAGTGAAAAAGTTTTTCCTAATATCCAATCTAAACCTCCCCCACTGCAACTTGAGACCATTGCTCCTTGCTCTGTCATCAGCTACCACTGAGAACAGTCTAGATCCATCCTCTTTGGAACCCCCTTTCAGGTAGTTGAAGGCTGCTATCAGATCCCCCCTCATTCTTCTCTTCTGCAGACTAAACAATCCCAGTTCCCTCAGCCTCTCTTCATAAATCATGTGTTCCAGTCCCCTAATCATTTTTGTTGCCCTCCGCTGGACGTTTTCCAATTTTTCCACATCCTTCTTATAGTGTGGGGCCCAAAACTGGACACAGTACTCCAGATGAGGCCTCACCAATGTCGAATGGAGGGGAACGATCACGTCCCTCGATCTGCTGGCAATGCCCCTACTTATACAGCCCAAAATGCCATTGGCCTTCTTGGCAACAAGGGCACACTGTTAACTCCTATCCTGTAACACTGTAACCCCTAGGTCCTTTTCTGCAGAACTGCTGCCGAGCCATTCGGTCCCTAGTCTGTAGCAGTGCATGGGATTCTTCTGTCCTAAGTGCAGGACTCTGCACTTGTCCTTGTTGAACCTCAGCAGATTTCTTTTGGATTTCTTAATCCATGGAGTCGTGTGTGTAACCTGTTTAAACTGGAAATGGAGGGGGGAAGTACAAAAGGGAAAGGTAAGGAGCAAAACGGCATCGCAATGGGTTTCCTCACATGTTTAGCATTAAACAATGAAGTAAGCGCGCTGACAAAGAACTTAGAACTAGAACATATCAAAATAGGAAATAAAAACAGCACATGGAAGGTATCAGCAACTGCAATACCCCTCAGACCTCCAGTTTACAAGAAATGAAGGGAAGACTAGGAGATTGTCAGGAGAGATGCAGCCAGCAAGAGGGGGAAAAAAATTAGGGTGGCAAACACAGGCTAAAAATCTTAAAAATACGCATGGAGTTGCCCAGAGACAGTTAACTGCAGCAGGGGCGGGCACTCCCGTTATCCATCTGGCATGCCGACAAAAAGCAACAAGTACCGGGGGAACAAATTCAGGTTTTGCAGGAAGAGATAGAAACCGGTTCTCAACTCCCTGCTCTAATTCACAGAACCCCACTCCATGCTCAGGGCTAATAACATAATCTTACATACAGGGAACATTTTTCCTTGATGCCCTTTCTCAGTTTGCTAAACTTCTTGCTGCTGTCTGTATTTTAAAATGACTTCACGGAGTTAATTACTCTCTCTTGGCTCATGTCTCCCTCCCTTCCTAGATTGCTTTCTCCTGGCTTCTGCCCTCGGTTTTAAAAGTTACAGTTATTACATGCCAAGCAACAGAAATGCTCACTTTGCTTCTAATCCTAGCCACTAATATATGAACATGTGTGTTCCTTATTTCTACAGAGTAGTATTCTTAAAAGTAATAAAAAGTAATGAAAACTGATTTCAGTTAAACAACAAAGTGGGCAAATAACTTAATAGGGATTTTTATCAATGCTTAATAAAAGTTTTAAATAAAAAGATAATAACTTGCCTAGTTTGGTGTTTAATTCCTTTGTTCACTGGTTTTCCAAAATGCATTGCCTTAATGACTTTAAGCTTTGAATAGCTTATCTTGTATAGTTATAAATACAATTCTGGCACTATTCGTCTTTAACTATAAGTTTATCCTATATGTCATGTATGTTGTCCTGTGTTGTTGTGTCAAGTAACTAATTTTTGTTTTTATTTTGTTGCAACAAAAGCCAATTTTATACTCCTAATTATATAAAAATAATTTTTATAGAAGTGGTACCACACTATTTTATGGTTGGGTTATAACCATAATACCGATTAAATTTTTTTGCAAAGTTCAAAAAGGCCTCAGTTATAAATATATGTACATATATTTCTGTCTCAGTAAATAATACAGTTGCAAACAAAAAGTTTAATTGTTATTAATTAAAGGCTTTTTATTTAAAGAAGAAAAAACCACAGGGGGTAAAACCTCAACATTAATGCGAAAGTATTAACAAAATGCAATTTTCATTTTGGGGTTTTTAATAAACTTCTTTGCACCTTTATTAACTTAAAATATAGTTATAAAAATGTTATAGCAAAAATGTCTAAAAATGGTTGTGTTGCAAAAAGTTAAAGGTAACCAAACAATTTCAACAGGTTTCTACCTTTGATTCCCAAGCACAACCAAGTGTCATAAGAGTTTAATACCCTCAGAGTGTTTACATCAACCTCTGTGTCATGGGGGTACACTCACCGTGGGTGGCCCCTCCTCCTGGTCACTCTGGGGATTAGCTCTGGCTAGGCTTTGCACCCTCTCTCCTGTAGTCCTCTCACCCTGCCGAACCCTCTCTCCAGGAAACCCAGCTTCCTCTTTTTGACTCGGCCCGTCAGCCAAGCCACTACATGGTTCCCCCTTCCAGAGGATGTAACAAAATCTTTCCACGCAAATAGTCTCAGGCAGTCCACTCTCCCTGGCCTGGTCTGTGCCACGTCCCCTGTGTCTGGTAGGGGAACCCAGGCCCACCCTCTACTCCGGGCTCCAGCTCAGGGCCCCTCTAATCAGCAGCTAAGGTCTGTGCTCCTATTCCTTGCTGCTTTTCCCCTGAGCTGTCTACTACCTTCCTGGCTTCCCCCCTTTGGGTTTGCCAGCCTCCCAACTCCCTCTGGACTGTGGACTACCCTCTATAGTCCCAACATACCTCCCTTCTCCCAGGGAGTGACTGCCGCCTATGTCCCCACCGTCGTTTTGCTTGCCAGCTTCCTGACTTGTACAGACCCCTCCAGCTGAGACTCTTTCCAACCAATTCCCAGCTTTCTGGCTCCTCCTCCAGGTGCCGCCTATCGGTTCCTGGGACCTAATTTATCCTCTGTGGGCCAGTGTGGGCAGTGCTCCCCATCACACTGCATTTCAACTACATTTTGCTTCAATTTTGACATTATTGCCTTTTGTGCTATGTTCAAAAACAGTATTGGCCATTAAAGTTTGTGCTTTCAAATATTTAACAGAAAGTTGAATTGCGCCTTGGGTAGAAGCTTCCATTGTTTGCCACTCTCTCCATGCCACGAAGAAGCTGAATGGCTCCTTCTGTTGCTTGGGAGTGCCTGGCACGCCCATTAGGTCTGGGACGGTCTTTGGACCCAAGACTCACCTGAGGGCAGACCCAGTGCCTTTCGACATGGCAAAGGAAAGAACCCCGCCTCTCCTCTGGGGGGACATTTATGCCCTTTCCCCTAGTCATTACATTAACAGCGCCCGTCTTACGTCCCTCTTCTTACCGGGCCTGTCCCCATTCCTGCAGGGAGGGACATTCTGGTTTACATGTAACCCAGGCCAAGAGGATGAGTGTCTTTCCTCCTTTAGCAGTCTGCAGCTGTAAAGAAGCTCAGGCTGCAAGGGCCCATGCTTTTAGCTACAGAGGCCCTGAGTTGAACCCTCATCACCAGCCCGCATAGGAGCATGATTACAGACAGCGTACATTTACTTAAGGGCTTCCCCCTCTGAGGTACAGGTCACTGCCCCCCTGGGGGGAGGGGAAAGGCAAATATTAATACTTAGCTCTTTTGATAGATAGCAATTGCTTTTCACAGGGCAATGACCTCAGGACACCTTGCCTCACCAGTGACGGGAACACACAGTGCAGCTTGTCGGCATGTGGAGAGGATTCAAACTTTATAGACTCTAGTTCCCTAGGGCCAGGAGACCCAGCCACCCCCTGCTCTAACCTACTAGATCCCACTCCCCTCCCAGAGCTGGGGACAGAACCCAGGAGTCCTGGCTCCCAGTCCCTTCTCCCTGCCCTAATCCACTAGATCCCAGAGGTAGGGATAGAACCTAGGAGTCCTGGCTCCCAGCCCCCACATACTTTAATCTGAACAGAGGACAGGGTCTTTACTTGAATGAAATCCCAGGCTCTTTTCACCTTCCGCATCTTCAAGGCCTGTGGGGGGCTCTCAGATACCAGGTTTGCCACTGGCAAAGGGATGTGTGAAAAAGTGGGAATTTTTGTAATGTTTTTATGACACCTATGTGTGCCTCAGTTTCCCCTATCTGCTGCATTGTTACCTAGTGGGTGAAAAGGGACTGTTTGCTCTTGGGACAGGCTCCGACCTGGGTGTGAATGGTGCCTCATTGGCTGAGGCATTAGATCCCACGTGAATGCAGCTCTTGAGAAGACCATGGCAGATCCAATCCCTGGGACATTGAAACCTGGCTACCAAAGACCCAGAGAGATATGGACTTCCCTGCCTCTCAGCAGGGGTCTGAGCCGCATCTCCCCAGCTTGGGAACAGAGGACTGGGGGGGTGAGGTGGAAGTCAAGTGTGGGCTGCCGGAAGCAGTCGGGGGCACATCTGGAAGTCTAACAAAGACGATCAGATGCAGGGACAGACACAATTTGAACGATGGGGGTCAATACAGCTTGGCTGGGTTCTGGCTACCCAGGATGGCCTATGCTTTAACTTTCACTTCTCTCTGCTAACCATGGACTTCCTATGCCATGCTCCAGCTGACTAAAACCCTGCCGTGTGACAATGCTGGCTGAGTGTCCCTGCAGATGCTGGCAGAGGTGCATTGCTCCCTCAGATTGTACCTGTACAAGTCTCCTTCAGGGGTCTGTCTCAGTGGGCTGATGGTGTGAAGCAGGAGAGCTGAGGCCCAGAGGACCAGCCTAAGGGGGCGGTGAAGCCACATGGCTTAGCCTGGAGGAAGAGTGAGACCACTGGGTGTCTGGCTCACTGAAGGGATCCTCCCAGAGACTGTTCTAAAGCAGGGACCATAGCACCGATCCTGTGGATCTGTGACAGGGAAAACCAGTTTGAATGGGGACAGCTGGCTCTTTCCAGCCAGGTGGAGACCTCCTGCTTTAAAGGCAGTGTCATTTCATCCATCTGCCTTCAGCGCCTTCCCTTGATGCTTCTCCAAAAGACAAAACCACCTGGACAGCTCAGCACTACCGCTAAGCCTGGGTCCTTCCCTACTGCCTTCCAGCTCCATGGAGGACCCAGCACTGTACGCACCAAGGTCCCTCACCCAGCACTGAGATGCAACCGCCTCTGGGGTGCACAGGGATTCCCCCCACATTGAATCCCTGTTTGAACCAGAGCCGACCTTTCAGAATGACATATCCAGTCTCGATTTAAAAATTGCTAGCGATGGCGAATCCACCATGGTCCTTGGTAAGTTGGTCCAGTGGTTAATTCCTGTGGTGATAACTGGGCCTGTAAATGTACCCTAATTGTGAGCTCACCTGTAAAAAGTGAGTGACAGTTTATAAAAGGTCAGAAAGATGCATAATGACAAATGCGGAGGGGGAAAGGTACAAAAGAGAGGTGGAAAGGCTGAGTTAGTCCAAACACAGAAAGGCCTGTTGCTATAACTCAAGCACTGTGTTATGATCATGTCTGGTAAGAAAGAGGTGTGAGGGACCGGAAATCAATGGACCAAATTGGTATCTCAGAAATTAGACCTAACTGGTGGGCAAAACAATGAGAAGATGGGCTGCTCCATCCATCACTCTCCTTCTGGGGCCCTTAAAGAGAAAAGATTTTGGGGAAAAGCTGCCCACCATGATGCTGGCTGACAGCAAGACAAGAGAAGGCGAAGGAGGTGCTTCGCCATGATAGATGCCACCCTCACCGTCTCCTCGTACCCTGGACCTTTGTCGTCTTGATCCTGAAAGATGTCCTGGCCAGGCCACAGAGGAGAAACATTGCCACCTCTACCAGTTAAATCCCAAATGGCACCTGGAATATGTGGGTGCCTTGGTGCTGGATCAGCACGGTGCTCTGGATGAAGTTTTCCCCACACTCTGCGAACTCGTAGAGCCGCTCCCCTGTGTAGGTGCCCTGGTGCTGGATCGGCGCAGTGCTCTGGCCGAAGCTCTTCCCGTACTTGGTGCATTGGTAAGGGTGCTGGTGGATGGCCAGGTGGGAGAGCCAGCTGAAGCTCTTCCCACAGCAGGAGCACGTGTAGGGTTTTTCGCCTGGCTTGTCTTCCCAGGAGCCTCATCCCTGCTGAGTGGGTCTCTCCCCCAGGGGGTCTCCCCGCTCTGGGACGTCTCGTGCGGCTCCACTCCTGCCAGCCCTTCCTGCTGGGGATTCTCCTCTGCCGTCCCAGCACCTGCTGTGAGAGAGCGAGAGAATCCAGCCGGGGCTCATTCCCTGTGCCGGGGAGAGGGGGGGTGTTTAAAAATCAAAATACTGGGGTAATGAGGTGTTCAGAGACCACAGTGAGGAAAGTCTTAGAGAGAGAGAGATGTGTACGAGAGAGAGAATACCCAACTCTTATATAGCATGTTTCATCTGTAGATCGGTGGGTGTGTAAAGGGAGATGGATGGATAGAAAGATAGATCCTAGCATTCAGATTTATCAGTATTAGACAGATTGGATAAATTAGCTGGATCAGCAAATGAGGATCTAAAGAGGAAGAGAGATAGATAGATAGATAGATAGATAGATAGATAGAGGGGGTGTATGGGGATGGATTGATAGATCGATTAGATTAGGTAGATGTGTACAGGGATGGATGGATGTGTATACGAATGGATAGACAGATTCTAGAACCCAGATCTAGCTTTCACGAAGTTTTATTATAACCTTTAATGACTTCCCTGGTTGAAATGGAGCCCTAGTAAAATTTATCACAGTGGGAGAAAAAAAAGACCTCTCTCCCCCTTTAAAAAAAAATGCAACGGTTATATTTTAGTAGGAATCATGTCAATAAAAAACACTGATTCATGCTGGCAAAAACAGACACAAAAAGAAAGTAAAGACCCAGGTGCATGCAATAGCCATGTCTGTCGATGAGAAATCCTCAGAAAGCATTCTGGGTGTGCGCTATCAGAAGTTGGGCTGAGTAGAAAATGGTTTTTCTGTCCAGCCAAAATGTTCAAGATTTTGAAAAACTTTCCTGTCCTGAATAGGGACAAAAAATTGAAATCTCAAAGCTGTCTGCAAATCGACAAACTGAAAAATAAATTTGTTCAGGTTTCAAAGTCATTTTGAAACCTTTTGTTTCAATTTGGACCTTATTTTTTCTTTTTTTATTTTAAGTTTTAAATTCTGTGAAGTCATTTGGAACCCAAAATACCCAAACCGTTTTACCCTAAACAATGTCAAAGGGGGACTTTTTCAAGATGTTCTACGCTCTTCCCTAGTGGGGAAGTTCATTAAAACCCACCCTTGCCCGCAAATAGTTTCAGTTTTGAGGATTTGGTGGGTTTTTTTTTGGGGGGGGGGGGAATTGTCAAAAAGAAATTCCCAACCAACCGTCATGGGAAGCTTGCTTCTGCCCATTGATTTCACCTTCAGAGCTTCCATTCCCACTGCAGCCTAAAGATGAAATGAAGGGATAGAAGAGCAGCTGCTGTGGGTGTAATCCACCATGACTAAACAGTGCAGGCCTTTATCACCCTCTAGTGGCTGGGTGAAGTAAAAGGTTTATGAGCGAAAATGTTTTTGCTCAGATATTCGTGTCTCAGGCTGTGAGATCCAAAGGTCCTAGAGTTAGTGACCCGTGATCCACGTGTGTTGTTACAGTGGATTGACCCCAGCTAAGACTGTGGTCCTGAAAACTCAATATCCTGCAGAACTTTGTTAAGGCTGCAACCACATCCCGGCGGTGGGAGCAGAACCCTCGACCCTCTGTCGATGAAAGTGTCCCTGAGCCACAATTTCAAAGATAGATGAGTAGAGGCCATCAGCCCCAACAGCGTAGACCTGGGAGATCCAGGGATGACACCTGCCAGGAGGACAGGGCACCTGCTGGGGATGAGCCTGAATGAGATGTGACAGAATTGGGGGGAGGTGGGGGGGCTCCCGGCGGCTTTGCTGGGACCGCAGCTTTCCCCTTCACTCCGAGCCAGTGCTGCTGATTCCTCGCCGGTGTGGGCACCTCTGGGGATCTCCCTTTCCTGGGAGCCCTGGAGATCTGGGACCCTCGGCTCTTCCCCTGGCTCCATGCGGGAGATTATAGGCCCGTCGGGGAATCCGGCTGGTGGGGAAGGAAACAGCCGAGGGAGAGGGCGCTTGGTGAAATCTCCCCTGAGGGCTCGGTACAGAGACCGTGCCCTGATTTTAACCCCAGCCCCGTTCTCTGTAGTGGAGGGATGTTGGATCTAAGCAGGGGGAAATGTTCAAGGGGTCCCCTGGAGGCAGTGAGATTTCTGGGGGGAGGGGCAGTGCCCCTTGCAGGGAACAAAGGGAATAGAAACAGGGAATAAAAGCCAGGAGTCCTGACTCCCAGCCTCGGCTCTCACCCTTTACACCCCCACCCCCTCCCCACCCGGAGCAGAACCCCGGCGTCCTGACTCCCAGCCTCTGCGGTAACCCACGACAGCCCCCAACACAGCGATAGAACCCAGGAGTCCTGCTGACTCCCCCTGCTCAAACCCACTAGATCCCCCCTGGTCCTGAATCTAACCCATTCAACCCCACTCACCCAGAGCTGGGGTTAGAACCCAGGAGTCCTGATTCCCTGCTCCCCCCCCCCCCGGGTAAACTAGTACCCTCCCGCTCCCCGCCCGCCCGGAGGCTGCTAACTGGGGGGGGGCGCGCTCAGGGCATTGGGCTAAGGATTCCCCGGGATGATGGGATCCAAAGTGGGAGCCTCTGGGCTGGGTGTCCCCGGGAAATCCTTCCTCTGGGCACCCGGGCGCCTCCGGAGACTCCAGCCCGGCTAGCCCAGCAGCGCAGCGCCCCCAGCCCCCTGCCCCCACGCCGCGGCTGGCTCCGGGTGCAGGGGGGCCCGGGGCACGGAGCCGATCTGTCCCGGGCGGCGCTGGAGCCGGAGCTAGTCTGCAGCAGGAACCAGCAGCGGCTGGGATGTTTTCCCAGGGATGGTGTTTATAACGGTGCTGATTGCCCGGACTCCTGGGTCCTCAGGGGAGAGGCCAGACGGGAGGGAGCGCTGTGCTCGTCTAGCCTGCCCTGCTGTAGGAGCCAGGCTCCTAGGGCTGCCCCCCAGGGACAGAGGCGGGCTGGGCCCCCGGTGTGTCCCGGCCGGGGAGCAGATGCGGAGGAAGGGAGCGGAGAGGAAGATCGGCAGAGCAGGAGGCAGGGACAGTGAGGAGGAGAGGGGAGAAGGACCCCCCCAGCCCCAGCAGGAGACCCAGACAGCCGGGGGGGGGGGGGGATGGCAACCCCGGTAGGAAACAGTCCCTGAGCTCTGCCCTTGGGCGCTACTGTAACAAACCCGGTTAATAAGAAGTATGTAGGGGGCAGTGGGGTTAGAAATGTTCCCTAACCCCACTGGGGAATCAGAACCGATCTTCGGGCGGGGGGGGGGGGGGCGGCGGCGGCTAATTCGGAGCAGGGGGACAGTGGGAAATGGGGCACAAGGCCTTTCCCCTCTAGGGGGTGCCGGCTCTGGTCCAGCCCCCGGGCAGGGAGACTGGCTGGCTCAAGGGGGATGGGGAAGGGGGTCTTTCCCCTCTAGGGGGTGCCGGCTCTGGTCCAGCCCCGGGGCAGGGAGACTGGCTGGCTCAAGGGGGATGGGGAAGGGGGTCTTTCCCCTCTAGGGGGTGCCGGCTCTGGTCCAGCCCCGGGGCAGGGAGACTGGCTGGCTCAAGGGGGATGCGGAAGGGGGTCTTTCCCCTCTAGGGGGTGCCGGCTCTGGTCCAGCCCCGGGGCAGGGAGACTGGCTGGCTCAAGGGGGATGGGGAAGGGGTCTTTCCCCTCTAGGGGGTGCCGGCTCTGGTCCAGCCCCGGGGCAGGGGGACTGGCTGGCTCAAGGGGGATGGGGAAGGGGGTCTTTCCCCTCTAGGGGGTGCCGGCTCTGGTCCAGCCCCAGGGCAGGGAGACTGGCTGGCTGGTTCAAGGGGGATGGGGAAGGGGGTCTTTCTCCTTTAGGGGGTGCCGGCTCTGGTCCAGCCCCGGGGCAGGGAGACTGGCTGGCTCAAGGGGGATGGGGAAGGGGTCTTTCCCCTCTAGGGGGTGCCGGCTCTGGTCCAGCCCCAGGGCAGGGAGACTGGCTGGCTCAAGGGGGATGCGGAAGGGGGTCTTTCCCCTCTAGGGGGTGCCGGCTCTGGTCCAGCCCCAGGGCAGGGGGACTGGCTGGCTCAGGGCAGGGGGGACGGGATAGATCCGGTTGGGGACTATCCATGGTCGCTGCAGTGGCATTTGGGGAGTTACACAATGGAGAATGTGAACAGCGTTGTTTTCACTGTCTGCCCTGGAATCACTCGCCAGGCGCCGGTGGGGTTCGAGGAGGTGGCCGTGTGTTTCTCCCAGGAGGAGTGGGGGCTCCTGGACGAAGGGCAGAGGCAGCTCTACAGGGACGTCATGCAGGAGAACTACCAGGCTCTCATCTCACTGGGTGAGCCGGTACTGCCCCTGCTCCCTGGGGATTTGGGGGGGCTTATGCACCCAGGGAGGCTTCAGCTCATGACTCTTCCCGAGCCCTATAGATTTCTGAGGGAGTGGCCCCTGAAGCCCCCAGACCTCCACCTCTGACCACTGGGATGTATTGTATTTATATGGCTCTAGCACCTCTGAGCCTCAGCCACGGCACTGTGCTGGGTGCTGTATATTATATATTAAGTGTATTATGGTAATCCCTAGGAACCCCAGTCATGGGCCAGGACCGCATTGTGCTGGGCACTGTACATTATTTATTAGGTGTATTACGTAATGCCTAAGAAACCCAGTCATGGGCCCAGGCCCCCACTGTGCTCGGTGCTGCACAGACCCAGAGCAGAGACAATCCGTGCCCCATGGAGCATAATGCAGAGCCCTGTCTCCATCACAGGGGGCACAGCCCACCTGCCCACAGGCATCTCCCTGCCCCCAAAGGGTCCCTGTGAACTTTCCCCCTCCACTCTGATCCCGTGTCCCCCCACAGAGAGCGGGGCTGGGATTAAAATCAGGGTGAATTCTCTGCACCGAGCCCTTGGGGGAGATTTCAGCGAGCCCCGTCTCGCCTGTTTCCTTCCCCCGAGCAGGATTCCCTGTCCCCGACCTGGCTGTGATCTCCTGGATGGAGCGAGGGGAAGAGCCGAGGGTCCCGGCTTTCCAGGGCTCTGAGGAAAGGGAGATCACCCTCACAGGTGAGGAATGAGGGACACCGGCTCGGAGTGAAGGGGGAAGCTGGGGTCCCAGCCAAGCCAGCGGGAGCCCCCCATTTCTGTCTCCCCTCACTCAGTGTCATCCCCAGCAGGTCTGTGTCCTCACGGCAGGTGTCACTCCTGGATCCCACCCCTGGCAAGAGCCCTTCCCTCCCCCAGCCTTTCTCTGAGGGCTTAGCTGGGATGTTGGGGTAGCCCCGAGGAAGGGTTTTTGGGGGATTTGCTTCCTGCCCATCAGGTTTTCTGCTCAGTGACAATCCCTTTTGCTGACCCCTCTCTCACTGGCGCAGGGAACGAGTCCCGGCTGTATTCTCTTGAGGAATCACTCCGTGAAATTTTCTCAATGTGTTCCTTGAAGGACATCAAACTCCATGATCATGTTATGGTCCCCTTCTGGCCTGGAGTCAGTGGGGCCAGATCCCCGGAGGGTGTAAATCAGTGTTGCTCTGCTGGAGTCCGTGGGGCCAGATCCCCGGAGGGTGTAAATCAGCAGTGCTCCCCTGGAGTCGGTAATGGGGTTCTGCCCATTTACACCTTCATCTCTGAATCTCTCTTCCTTTCCCAGGAGGCGAGAGGCGCTGGAGGCAGAGCCAGGAGAATCCCATCCAGGGAAGCCTCAAGAGGCTGCAGCCCCAGCAGACCTTCCCAGGGATAGCCCGGAAGTGGGCCATGCAGAACCCCAGCCAGGGCAGGGCTTGGGGGAGCCAGCCCGGGGCACCCCCGCCTGGCAGATCTGCTACATCCGGCCGCCAGGAGCGAGGCTTCGGCCGGCTGCTGGGCATCCTCTTCGAGCGCTCGGCCGCGGCGAGGCCGCCTCGGCCCAGGGAGCACGGGAGGGCCCCTGAGCGCAGCAAGGGCTCCGGGAGGCCCGACGGCTGCACCGAGTGCGACAAGAGCTTCCGGCAGAAGCCGCACTTGGCCACCCACCTGCGCACCCGCACGGGCGAGCGGCCCTAGCCGTGCGCTGCCTTCGGCCAGAGCTCCAACCGGATCGAGCACCGGCATGCCCGCACTGGCGAGACCCCCTTCCGCGGCCTCGACGGCGGGAAGGGCGTCTGCCTCTCCGCTCCAACCTGGCGCAGCCCCGGCGCCTCCACGCAGGGGAGCAGCCCTACCTCCACGCCCGGTGCGGGAGGAGCTTCTGCCGCAAGCACCGGCTGACCCGGCACCACCAGGGACACACCGAGGAGGAGGCTGTTGCAGTGCTCCCCCATGGGGGCCGCCCCGGCCGTAGAGATCAGGGCTGCACCATGCGCTGGGGGTGGGACGCTGCCATTCCCGGGTTGGGTATTGCCTCCACGCTCTGCTGCAATGTGATGCTGGAGCGCCAGGGCCGGGCCCTCTGCTGCAGTGGGGTCCCGCGAAGGCTTCTGCAAAGCTCCAGGGAAAGTCACTGGCTGGCGGGACAGGGAGCTGAAAGAGCCGAGAACGGGGAGGGAGCGTTTATGGCTGCAGGCAGCAAAATGTGTTGTGATTGGTTGATGATAATTAGACGGGGCTGCCACCACCTCTTGGCCACCAAAAGACTGTCAGACAAGCTTAAAGAGAAACCTTACAGCTCAAAGGAAACGGAATAAGGGGGACTGTAAAAAATAAAAGCCTTACTTAAGACTTTACTTTTCACAGCCTTCACTTGTTTTCCGTCTTTTTGTGTATCTTTAATGCGAGTGTGGAAGAAAACAATGTCCTCACTCTGACTTGGAAGCAACAAGCCAGAGGCAGCTTTATTATGAGCAATTGCGTAGGAGAGTACACACAGGCAGGGATTCCTCTCCCTGGGCAGGTCTCCGTTAGATAAACAATTAGGACAAGCATTTGTACCTTTTGTTACCAACAATAATGATCAACAACCGCATCCTGTTTATACATATTCCTTCTGATATCTTCCTTTTCTCAGCAGTGTGTATTCCATTCTTATCTAACACAAGGTTGAAAAACAGCATCTCTTACCGGTTTTCTTGTTCCACTCGCCCAGGCCCTGCCTGAAATCTCACGTTATTCGAGCTAGTGTTAGCCTGACTCTTAACTTTATTCCTAGAAGTCAAGATATCTGCGTTCAAATTCCCTTTATCCTTTTCTCTACCTCCACACTAGAATAAAGAGATTTGGTTATTGTTACCATGGGATTAAGTCAGCAGTAATTTGACATGAAAGCCCAGACCGCTTTCAACTCTTTAGTGTTGAATGAGGGGTTTAATCTTACCCCTTGTTGGACCTGGAGCCCCCCTTTCTGGACGTGGGGTCCCTCTTTTCAGCACAACAAGGGCCCTGAGTGAAACTGGGATCACTAGACACTACTGGAATAAACTGTAAGGATTCATAGACTGTAAGGGACCATTAGATCATCTCCTCTGATCTCCTGTATAACACAAGCCGTACAACTTTCGTGAATTAATCCCTGTTTGAACTAGAGCAGATCTTTTAGAAAAACTTCCAATCTGGATTTAAAAATTGCCAGGGATGGAGAATCCACCACAGCCGTTGGTAAATTGTTCCACTGGTTAATTCCCCTCACTGTTAAAAATTTGCAAGGCACTGATGTCTTGGTAAAACTGATTATTTTAATAACTAATAATCCCAGGAAATCCAGAGTTAAGAGGAATGAGGGACACCGGCTCGGAGTGAAGGGGGAAGCGGGGGTCCCAGCCAAGCCAGCGGGAGCCCCCCCACTTCTGTCTCCCCTCACTCAGTGTCATCCCCAGCAGGTCTCTGGAGAAATATTGGCACTTCCCTATCTTGTTTATATTCATTGCAACAGGGCATCTCATCCCAGAGAAGGGAGAAAATGCTCCCTCTCTGAGCACCTACAGAAACCTCCCCCTGTCTTTGGGATCCGATCACCAATGAATGCCTGTTCTGATGATGTAACCCTTTGGGGTGGAGTGGCTCTGGATAAGAATGCCTTTGCCTTTCTTCGACCATTTTCAACCGAGCTCAGTGGAATTATTTCTGTTAAATAAACACAGTCGTTGAGATCATTAAATATTAGCAGGCAAATGTATAGCACGATCGAAAGGCTGGGAGCTGAGAGGAGGTGAATTCCAACAGGAAATAAAGGTCTGATTTTTAACACTCAAGGGGAATAACCGTAATTTATCTGGGAATGTGGTGGATTCTTTTATCACTCGAAATCAAGATTGGACATTTCTCTTCAAACGATCTAGCTCCACCAGCAGTTATGAGATGGATGCAGGAGCTACTAAGAGAAATGTTCGGTCCTGTGTTAGCAGGTCAGATTAAGATGATCCTAATGGCCCTTTCTTGCCTTAAAATGTATTAATCTATTATTACTCCACACACAGTAAACATACCTGAGTGTGGGATCTGACATGGCTGAACTGGCCTAATTAGAAGAGACTCTCCACGACCTCATATCTTTTTCCACATTTGGGCAAAGTGAGTCGAAAACACAACAGGTCAGAATCCACCACTCACCCCTGTGGGGGCATTTTAGATTCGCTTTGCAACAGGAATAAGTCGCAACACAACGTGCAGGGCAGGAGGGATTCATGCCGGCTGCATGCTTTCCTTTTTGCATTTCATGCAGGTGAGGCAATGAATCGGGTCCAGTCAATTTCCTTTTTGTTTCTAATCCATTTCACTTCCAGGCTCTGACATAATGCTGCAATCTCTGGGTTGCAAACAATGCAAGTTTAACAAAGCTTCCCCTGCTCACTTATCAGCAGGATTGGAAGCTAGGCCCTTAAAGTCCACAGCATGGGCCTCTACTGCTTGAGATAAAGGAGTATTAGCATGCAGCTGTAGAAGGCTGTTATCTTCCACGTGGACCAGCCACAAGAGGCAAAGAAAACTATAAAAGGTGCATTTTCTTATTTTTTAAAAAAGCAGGCATTAAACAAAAATTCCCTGCCCCTGTTCCTATAACCCCAGACATTATTAAATCAGGTCATTTTTTACAAGAGAGAACCCAGGGGTCCTGGCTCCCAGCCCCCACTCCCCTCGCAGAGCTGGGGAGAGAACCCAGGGGTCCTGGCTCCCAGCCCCCACTCCCCTCGCAGAGCTGGGGAGAGAACCCAGGGGTCCTGGCTCCCAGCCCCCACTCCCCTCGCAGAGCTGGGGAGAGAACCCAGGGGTCCTGGCTCCCAGCCCCCACTCCCCTCGCAGAGCTGGGGAGAGAACCCAGGGGTCCTGGCTCCCAGCCCCCACTCCCCTCGCAGAGCTGGGGAGAGAACCCAGGAGTCCGGGCTCGTTCCCGGGCAGCAGGAACGGTGGGGCCGGGAAGATTTCCTGGGGACCGGGTTGCCGGCGCACCGCATCCTGTCCCCGCTGAGCTGCGGCTGGCAGCCGGGTGAGCGGCTCCTCGGCCCGGACCCCAGCGGACGGAGCTTCTGCCCCTCCGGGCAGGGGTTCGCCTCCCTCGGGAGTCCCGCAGGCGGAGCCCTGTGCCCCGGATGGGGGGGTAGAGAGCAGCTCAGCTGCAGGGATGTGGCTTTTAAATAACCCCGAGCACCGCCAAAGGGAGGGGGTGGGGTCGGGGGGGGGGTACAGGAGGGGGAGGGCTGGGAGCCAGGACTCCTGGGTTCTCTCCCCAGCTCTGGGAGGGGAGTAGGGTCTGGGGGGGTACAGGAGGGGGAGGGCTGGGAGCCAGGACTCCTGGGTTCTCTCCCTAGCTCTGGGAGGGGAGTAGGGTTTGGGGATATACGGGAGCCAGGGCTGCTGGGTTCTCTCCCTAGCTCTGGGAGGGGAGTAGGGTCGGGGGGGGGGGCAGGACTCCTGGGTTCTCTCCCCAGCTCTGGGAGGGGAGTAGGGTCTGGGGGGGGGGGTACAGGAGGGGGAGGGCTGGGAGCCAGGACTCCTGGGTTCTCTCCCTAGCTCTGGGAGGGGAGTAGGGTTTGGGGATATACGGGAGGGGGAGGGCTGGGAGCCAGGGCTGCTGGGTTCTCTCCCCAGCTCTGGGAGGGGAGTAGGGTCGGGGGGGCTACAGGAGAGGGTGGGCTGGGAGCCAGGACTCCTGGGTTCTCTCCCCAGCTCTGGGAGGGGAGTAGGGTCTGGGGGGTTACAGCAGGGGGAGGGTTGGGAGGTACAGCAGGACTCCTCCGTCATTATGGCATTGATCACTGCTTCTCTATGGAAGAGCCCAAAAGTGCCCTTGTGAAATGTCACCTCTGCTTGGATCTGCCCCCACCTGTGTGCACAGAACAGGGCCAGGTTTGCAATCAGGCAGCAGCCTCTCTACTGAGCCCTCGGGGGAGATATAACAAACTCACCCATTTCCTTCCCTGCCAGCAGGATTCCCCATCCCTGCCGTGATCACTGAGATGCAGGGAGAGGAAGAGCCATGTGTCCCGGATCTCCGGGGTGCTGAGGACCAGGAGAGCCTGAAAGGTGCCCACAAAGGTGAGCAATGAGTGACACTGGTTCTGAGAGTGGCCAGGAGTGAAGAGAACAGCTGGGGTCCCAGCAAAGCCACCGGGAGCCCCCCAGTTCTGTCTCGTCACACTCAGTATCATCCCCAGCAGTTGCCCTGTCCTCATGGCAGGTGCCGTTCCTGGCTCCCAGCCTGGCAGGAGCCCTCCCCTCCCCCAGCCTTTCTCTGAGGGCTCAGCTGGGCTATTGGGGCAGAACCAGCCTGTCCTCTCCTTACTGGGAAAGTGTTTAGGGGAATTGACTTCCTGCTCCTCAGGTTTTCTGCTCAGTGACAAACCCCTTTGCCACCCCCGGGGGGTTTATCAACTGAGCAGACCAACTTTCTGACCCAACAAACGGGAACACCCTTGCCCCGCCCCTTTTCGGAGGCCCTGCCCCTTCTCCAAGGTCCCACCCCGGTCCCTCCATCACTCACTCTCCTCCACCCTCACGCACGTACTCATTTTCACCACACCAGCGAGGGTCCCTTTTCGACCAGGTGTTTGGTTGAAAACTGGACACCTGGCAACCCCAGGGAATGAGCCCTGGCTGGATTCTCTCTCTCCCTGCAGGTGGCAGGATGGATGAGGAGAGTCCCCGGCAGCATGGGCCAGTGGGAGCAGATCCAGATGGGGCATCACCTGATGAGGATGTTTCCATGGGAGAAGATCCACATGGGACGCTGCCTGGTGGGAACGAGTCCATAGAAGAAAACCCAGATGGGGCAATGTCTGATTGGAATGAGTCCGTAGAAGAGGACCCAGATGGGGCGTTGTCTGATGAGACTTTATCCCAGGTTCCAGCCCTGCGGCGAACCTCCGAGCGCTCTCCTGGCTCACCAACCCCTTCAGCCCTGGAATCTCAGTGGGAAAAGCCCCCAGGGCTGCCTCTCCCATTGGCACCCACCCAGCCCAGACGAGCCCCCAGGAAGCCCCCTTGCCGCGAGGCCCCCCCGACCATCTGCAGCGAGTGCGGGAAGAGCTTCACCCGGAGCTCCCTGCTGGCCCAGCATCAGCGGGTGCACACGGGGGAGCGCCCTTACCAGTGTACCGAGTGCGGGAAAAGCTTCAGCCGCAGCTCCACCCTCATCCAGCACTGGAGGACCCACACCGGGGAGCGGCCCAACACGTGCCCCGAGTGCGGGAAGGGCTTCAGCCAGCGCTCCGACCTGGTGAAGCACCAGCGCGTCCACACCGGGGAGCGCCCCTACCAGTGCCCCGACTGCGGTCAGAGCTTCAGCCGCAGCTCGGACCTCATCAAGCACCAGCGCGTCCACACCGGGGAGCGGCCCTACGTCTGCCCCGACTGCGGGAAGGGCTTCAGCCGCAGCTCCGACCTCTTCCAGCACCAGCGCACCCAGCGCGGCGAGAAGCCCTACCAGTGCCCCGAGTGCGGGAAGAAGTTCAGCCGCAGCTCCAACCTCATCCGCCACCAGCGCACCCACACGGGCGAGCGGCCCTACGTCTGCCCCGACTGCGGGCGCGGCTTCTCCCAGAACGCCCACTTCACGGACCACCAGCGGAGCCACCGCCGTGAGAAACCCTTCCACTGCACCCAGTGCGGCAAGGACTTCGGGCGCAGCTCCACCCTGGTCAAACACTGGCGCACGCATACCAGGGAGACGCTGTGAGCCTGGGGCGGAGGGAGGGGCCTTCAGCTCCCCGGTCACGGACCAGGAATCCCAACGTGGCCTCCTGGGGAACTTGACCCAGTATCTCCCTCGGGGTCAGCTTGGGTTGGTTGGGTCACGGCTGGTCCCTTGGAGGATTTCATACAGTGTGTTGTCCAGGGTCAGCCTGATTAACAGTGTTGCGAGTAGAGTCCTTGATGCTCTTCTCCTGGAGGATTTGAAACAATGTCTCCTGCAGGGTCCATCTGATTCAGTGTTTCCAGTGGGGTCACCCCCCCCTTACCTGGCACATTTGATACAATGTTTCCAGCAGGGTCATTTCTCCTTTCCCGAAATAATTTGATTCAATGTTTCCAAGAGAGTCGATTCTTCCCTGGAGGTGCCTAGGCCAGGGTCCGCTTGATGCAGTGTCTGCACTGAGATCCAGTCTCTTTCCTTGGGTGCATTGATACGTCGTCTCCAATAGAGTCACTGAACTTGGTACAATGTTTCCACCGTTGTCAATTCTTCTGTCTGGGTTGATTTGATACAACTGTATCCAAGAGTGCCAGGTTTTCCCAGGTGGTATCTAGACTAAGGTCAGTGTCATACAGTGTCTCCACTCAGGTCCATCCTAACGACTTTGGGTGAGTTGATACATTGCCTCAAATAGAGTCAACTCTCTTCTCCCAGGGCAGTTTGGTTCTAGGGTGGCCAATACTCCCCTTGAGGACGGGATACAATGGTCAGATCCTCAGATGGTGTGAATTGGCATGGTTCCATTGCAGTGAATGGAGTTCTAGTGAGAAACAGCAGGTGAGGATTCACCCCAATGTCTCCATCATTAGCTCTTCTTTCTAGGGGCATTGAAGCCAGGAACCTGATCCTGCTCTCACTTACATGGCCATTTTACATCAGTGTAATTCGACTGACGTCAGTGAGGTCACTCCAGATTTACACCAGGGTCACTGAGATCAGAATCCAGCTGTAACTCATCTTCCATGGATGACAGTGGGGTCATTCCAGATTCATACGAGGGCCATTGAGATCAGACTATGCCTTGATTTCATTAACATCAGTAGGTCCCTCTGGATTTACACTGAGGTCTCTGAGATCAGAATCCAGCCCTAACTCCCTTAACTTCAGTGTGGGGAGATGGTCATGGGGGAAGGTGGTCGCTCCAGCTTTACACCACCATTAACTAGAGAGGAATCCTGCATCAATTCTGGTTTCCTGGAAGGTTTGAGGCTGTTTCTGGACTTTTGCAAACCAGTCCATAGATGACTGGGTATTTTTACCTTGCAGAATAAGTAAGTGGGTTAGGAAATTCGACAATGAGGATTGAAAAGGGGAGGAAATACAGAAGCAGCAGGTATTCTGTAGGAGGTGTTCTGTTTATTTCTCGGGGAACATGTAGGTGGGGGCAGGGGGAAGGGAGGAAGGAACCAGAAGCCGAGGCAACCCCTAAAGGGATCTATGCTTTCACGGACAATTGGTGGAATATAAAGAGTAGGGCCCTACCAAATTCATGCCACATTATGGACCATGAAATCTGGTCTCCCCTCTGAAATCTGGTATTTTATTTACTTTTATCCTGTACTATAAAAGTACCCTATATGGTAAAAGTACACAGAATTTCTCAAACTGCGGGTCCTGATCCAAAAAGGGGGTCGCAAGTCTGTTGTGTGTGTGTGTGGGGGGGGTCACAGTATTGCCACCCTTCTGCGCTTCTGTTGGCCAGCTCTGAAGGCAGCACAGAAGTAAAGGTGGCAATACCGTGACCCCCCTACAATAGCCTTGCAACCCCCTCTTGGACTGGGACCCCAGTTTGAGAAATGCTGAGTCTTAAGGGCTTTGTGTGTTTCTTGTGCCGTTTTCAAATACGTATTCATGTTTCGTTACAGCACCGTGAAATTCAAGATTTCAATATCTGAAACTGTGACAGTCAAGATTTTTAAAATCCTGTGGTTGTGAAATTTGCAAGAATGGACCGTGAATTTGGTAGGGCCCTAATAAAGAGATGTCTAAATGCTCCTTGGAGTAGGGGGAGGTGCAGTGCCTCAAGTCAGGTTAATTTCCCCCTTCACCCCTTGCTCTGCAAGAATCATTAATGCACAGTACCCTTCAGACCCAGCTTTAGAAGGGAGGTCCAAGCAATCCCATTTCAAAAGCTGATCTCACTTTCCTTATGGGCTCTGACTGGGTGATTCAATGCTCCTGGAGTGTCTGTGTTATCTAGGGCCATCTGCGACTTGCCTGAAATGTTGGGGCCCTTTGTCTGACTTATCTTTGGGCAACTGAATTTGGGGACTTCCGGTTCAGAACAAAATGAGCCTCTTTTGCTTGTGCTGTATATTAGAGGAAATAGACTCATAAGTCTTTGCTCAGCTCTAGCCGCAAGAGGGTGGTATAAACCCACATTGTGCGTTCCACCCGCCTTTTGTGTCTTGGCGTTTCACCTGCTTATGGTAGAATTACCCACAAACCACGCATCTCTGTCTGTGTCCCAAGCAGCGAACATGGGTCATATTTGCCTGTATTAAATTTCCAGCGTAACTGCCTTGCATGTGTCTAAGAATGAGGGGGGAGGGCATTGTTTGTTTTGCTCTGTTTTTGTTTGTGCATGTTTCCCATTGGTCACTTTAAATGCTTTTTGAAAAACATGATGTTTAATCAGCCATTGGAACTCCCTGCCACATGACATAATGGAGGCTGAGACTTCGGTAGGATTGAGGGAAAAGGATTTATATGGAACATGAGCATATCTACTAGACCAGTGGTTTTCAACCCGTGGTCAGTCCGCAAACTATTTCTAAGGGGTCAGTGAAAGCTTGTTACCATAAAACGGTAGTTTTCAGTGTGTGGTCTGCGGACCCCTGGAGGTCTGCAGACTACTTCTAAGATTTTCAAAGGAGTCCATATCTCCATTTGAAATTTTTTTAGATATCTGCAAATGAAAAAAGGTTGAAAACCACTGTATGAGACAAAAATGTATAAGAGATCTAAGCCATCATAGCTCTGGGCATAAGCCAGGCACTAATGTAGCAGAGCGAGGAAGAAACTTTCACAGTGGGTAATTTATTTTATAATGGCCCAGGACAGGGCTTCCTGCACCTTCCTTGGAAGCAGCTGATGGTGGCCGCTGCTGGAGACAGGATGCTGGGCGAGATAGTCCATTGGTCTGATCCAGAATGACAGGGAGCAGGTGAAATATCAGGCTAGATGGGCCCATGGGTCTGATCTCGGGCAGCAAGGAGGCAGGATACTGGGTCATATGGGTCCATTTTCTGAGCTGATGCAGTAATGCCCTGGAATACTGTTTCTGGTCATAAACCTGGTTCATTGTTTGGCCAATATCTTGTCCTTTCTGGGACCAGTGCAGAGGAGAATTGCTAATTCACCCAACCTGATCCCAATTGAGGGACAATCTGCCAACCCCATGTTCAGCTTGTCTGTTTGTAGAGGCAACACACCATATTTCTGCTTCTCTCAGTGTCTGTCATTATTCTGGTTTGTAACTAAAACAGCAGTAAATAAATTGAAACAGGAGGGGATCTGGCTGGCTCAAGGAGATGGGGAATGGGACATGAGGCCCTTCCTTTCTAGGAGTGCCAGCTCTGGTCTGGACCCAATGTGCGGGGACTCAGAGGGTGGGGAATGAGATATGGACTGGCTGGAGTAGGGAATGGGATATGGGGCCTTGCCTTTCTAGGGAACACCAGCTTCAAGACAAGCTTGCCATGACTGACTCGGGGAGGGCAAGGAACGGGATATGGGGTCGTTCATTTATAAGGTATAAAGCAGATATTAGTAGTATCTGGCTGATGAATCTTGCCCATATGCTCAGGGTTTAGCTGATCGCCATATATGGGGTCGGGAAGGAATTTTCCTCCAGGGCAGATTTTCCTCCAGGTCCTGGAGGTTTTTCTCCTTCCTCTGTAGCATGGGGCACGGGTCACTTGCTGGAGGATTCTCTGCTCCTTGAAGTCTTTAAACTACGATTTGAGGATTTCAATAGCACAGATATAGGTGTGAGGTTTTTTGCAGGAGTGGGTGGGTGAAATTCTGTGGCCTGCGTTGTGCAGGAGGTCAGACTAGATGATCATAATGGTCCCTTCTGACCTAAATATCTATGAATCTATAAGTTCCAGACTGGCTGGCTCAGATGGGTCAGGGAATTAGAGTATACCCCTTTGCACTAACAAGGAGTATGAGCTTGTCCTGTGTTAAAAATAAGGTGTGTGCTGTGTGGAATATTGTGAGATAAAACAAGGCCATTTTCGCACCTTACCCAGAAGAAACAGCGGTCTTGTGAGAAGATTCTTTGTGGCTCTGAATAGCGTCCTGTTTTGCAGGACAGAGAAGAAGAGAAAAGAGCTAGTTTCAAGAAGACAGATTTGAGATGGGGCCTGGAGGAAGACGGAAAGATTCCTTGAAGACAGGGACAGAAAGCGAAACTGCAGGAGAATAGAATTTGAGTGAGAGTTTGAAGTTAAAAATAACAGGGGTAAATCCCTACACAGGAGGTAGCTACAAACAAATGTTCAGATTGAAAGCCTAGACTGGAAGTTGAAGGTTCTTCTTAGAAGCAGAAGCTAAGGACTGACAACTCAGTACTTTAGTGAGTGGCAAAATTATCCCGTAAGTCAAAGAAAGAAAAGATTTCAGAGTAGCAGCTGTGTTAGTCTGTATCTGCAAAAAGAACAGGAGGACTTGTGGCACCTTAGAGACTAACCAATTAATTTGAGCATAAGCTTTCGTGAGCTACAGCTCACTTCATTGGATGAAAAGAGTCTTCCTACCTTAAGTGAATTATTAAGGACATCTGAAACAGAACTGGTAGGGAATTGTCCAATGAATTTTTTTTTGTCAAAAATTACCAATTTGTCAAAACTAAAAATTGTAATTAATTTTTGTCAATGCTGACAAAATTTTCAACAAATTTATATCAGAACAATTTTTTAAATGGCTCTTTTATTTAATTTTTTTACTTTACTGTTTCACTTCATTCTGACATTAGGATTTCATTCCGAGTTTCCTGTTTCTTTTCAACTTTACCATGTCATTCCCCCCCCCACTTCCCCCCCCCCCCCGGCGTATTCCTACCCTCCTTTTTCTGCAGTGTAGCAGTGGAATTAGAAATCAAAATGACCACTAGTGGCCTTCATCTTCCAAGATGACAAAGGTCAAAGCATTTTAGGTTTGACATTTTTGACTCAAAACATTTCATTTGGACATTTTTTCAAATCAAAATGTGTCAAATCATTAAAACTGACCCTTTCGATGTTGTGGACACAAAATTTTCTGGGTATTTTGGTCTAGTGTAACATTTTAAAAATATAGCTTTTTGTCTCAAGTCAGGATAAAACAAAACTCCACAAATCACAACCTTTTCCACAAAATGAAAATTCCATTTTTCAGCCAGCACTAATTTGAGGGTGAATCCAGAGGCCATCCAGTTTCACCTCAAAATGATTAAAGTTTGGGAAAGTTATAAGTCGCTGAAAACAGGGATTGGGATTTTTAATAGGGATTGTCAGGAAACCTTAACAATTGTTGCTGCCTTTTAAAACAGACCGTGGATAGATGGATGTGGGTAAAGGGACTTTGCAGCACAATTGGGCCCTGATTTTGATTCCGGAAAGAAAAATGGAAAGCTTTGGTAAAAGCTGTCAATGTTTTCTGTCTTCTGTGACTTATTTTTATCAAGGTCGTTTCCAAAATCGTTTACTTTTTTTTATGTATCAAAAGCCAGTTCGCGGTTGAGGGTTTTGGTTCGTGAAAGTGTCAGTAATCATAGAACCACACAGTTAGAAGAGACCGCAAGGGTCATCTAGTCTAACCCTCTGCCAAGAGGCAGGATTTGTTGTGTCTAAACCACCCACGACAGATGGCTGTCCAGCCTCCTTTTGAAAACTTCCAGCAAAGGAGCTTCCACAACCTCTCTTGGCAGCTCTGTTCCATTGTCCTACTGTTCCGACAGTTAGGAAGATTTTCCTGAAATTTAATCTAAATCTGTTTTGCTGTGCTGTAGTTTGAACCCATGGCCTCTTGGCCTGCCCTCTTGCAAGAGAGAACAACTTTTCTCCACCTTTTTTATGGCAGCCTTTCAAGTATTTGAAGATCGCTGTCGTGTCCCCCCTTAGTCTCCTCTTTTCCAAGCTTAAACATACCCAGTTCCTGCAGCCTTTGCTCCCATGGCTTACGCTCCACCTCTTTGATCGTCTTTGTCTCTCGCTTCTGGATCCTTTCCAGTTTCTCTGCATCCTTTCTACTCAGCGGTGACCAAAATTGGAGACAGTAGTCCAGCTGAGGCCTAACCAGCACCGAATGGAGCGGTACTGTCACCTCCCATGACGTGCATGCTCTGCATCTGTTATTGCAACTTAATTTTATTTTTTTATTTTTTTTTGCAACAGCATTGCTTTGCTGACTCATGCTGAGGTTGTGATCCACCGCAATTCCCAGATCCTTCTCAGCCGTGCTGCTGCCAAGCCAGTTTCCCCCCATTCTGTATTTGTGCGTTTGGTTTTTCTTCCCTAAGTACAGCACCTTACGTTGGTCTTTGTTGAATTTCATTGTGTAGGCCGTAGCCCAGTTCTCCAATGTATCGAGATCCCTCTGAATTTTAACTCTATCCTCCAAAGTGTTGGCAACCCCTCTTGCTTTGAGACATCTGCAGACTTGACCAGTAAACTCTCTTCCTACATCCAGATCATTAATAAAGGGGGGAGGGATAGCTCAGTGGTTTGAGCATTGGCCTGCTAAACCCAGGGTTATGAGTTCAATCCTTGAGGGGGCCATTTGGGGCAAAAATTGGGGATTGGTTCTTCTTTGAGCAGGGGATTGGACTAGATGACCTCCTGAGGTCCCTTCCAGCCCTGATAGTCTCTGATTCTATGTTAAACAGCACTGGACCCAGACCAGCTCCCTGAGGAACCCCCCTGGACACCTCCCTCCAATCCGACATCATTCCATTTGAAGAAGTTGGTTAAAAATACATTTTAAAATGCGGCTTGTTTCAAAACCTGCAAAACAACAAGGAATGGCTGGGCGAGTGCTTCGGGTACCCGCTTGGCATATAGATGAGATAAATTCAGTTCCCTACGCTGCTACACATTTCCTGTGTGACCTTAGGTAGTTTCTCTGTATCTCAGTTCCCATCTGTGAAATGGGTATGGCTTTGTGAGGGTAAATACGTTAAGGATTGTGAGTGGCCTCTATGGCACAGGGGTAGCGGGGGCCGCAGATGCAACTTGGAGTGCTGAAGAATTGTTCCCCCACTTTCTAAGCAGCTCCAGCAGTCAGCCACTTGGGAAGCACATGCCTTCGCTTGTTTCGCCTGTCTGCCCTTGGCAGAGCTCTTTGTGGGCTGGGCACAGCTTCCTTTTGTGCAAATGGGGTGGCTGTTTACATTCTTTTAGCACAAAGAGCTGGGGGCGGGGGTTGGGGAAATAACTTGGAAGGCAGAAGTGCCATGACCAGTCAAGCAAAGCTGCAGTTGTCCAGCACCCAGGGTTCGGAAACAGCTTCAGGCAGGCTTGTGCTCAAGGGTAGAGGAAAGGGAAATTCAGATTGAAAGAGATCAGGCCGAGAGAGGTGTCAGAAATGCGCAGGAGATGGTGAGACAGATCGACACCGATGGAGTGAGAAGTTCAGACTGTTGCAAAAGGGTTATAAACTCTGTTCATACAGAGGCCACTCTGCCATGCCCCAGCCAAGAGGCAGCTGCCTTTCAGCACCAGGCAAGGGATCCTCCAATAAACAGCCTCTGCACCCCACCCAGAGAGAGCTGCACCTCAGGGCCGAGCCAGGGCTCCTTGTGTGTTATTGCTGCATGGCTAATACCTAGCTACGGTATCCCACCCCAGGAGCAGCTGCATTTCAGCACGAGGTGAGCAATTCCTGTGTGCTGTTGCTGTGCAGATAGCTTGTAACCCTACCCAGATGTGGATTCCCAGACAAAAAAACCCTGTTAATGCAGAGTTATGATTGCCCCGTGGGGTCTGCTGCCCTTCCAGAGCATTGAGTTCAGCTAATCAAACTTAACAAAAACCAAGAAATGAAGAGTTAAGGCACCTGCCCCTGTAACCTTAACTCTGCCCCCTGGAGCTGGTAATAGCCAGTGGGAAGTATCTGCATGCACTTCAGCTGCATTCACTGTGCTCAGTGCAGCTGTCTTGAATGGTGGAGGCATTAGAGGGCACGGTTTGGCAGAGCAGTGATTGTGAGAGGAGGCAATCTGGGGGCCCCTGCCCCTCTGAGGTTGTGTGCGAGCCCCTCTCCCTGACCTCTGGGTGGATGACCAAAGGAGAGAGGTGCATGTGTCCCTTGGGAGATCCCGTCTGCCTCCTCAAGTGAGACCAGGTGCCCCTCCCCAATTCACTTTTATAAGGGGACTGTTGGCCCCTTACTGAAACTTAGAGGGTTTGGGGTTTTTTGGTTGGCCATCTCCCAGTGCCAGAAGAAAGGGGGAAGGATTGATGGGAAAACAAGTCCCGAGACTGACAGTCCCCAGGTGCAATGGGAAGAGACCAATGCTCCAGGTTAGCCTGGTTGACGGGGCAGGCCAATGAGGAGTCAGGAGGCTGGAGTGTGCATATGTGTGTCCCATCCTCAAGATGAGCTGGAGCAGCCTGAGCGAGAGTGGGGCCAAGCTAAGGAGAGAGCAGGAGCCCGAGCGGAGCTGGGGAGCGGAGCCACTCCAATGGGAGTCAGAGGAGCAGCCCAAGAAGCTACGCTGGAGGCAGAGTGGAGAAGGGGCTGGAGCACTCTGGAGCCGGGTGTGGCGAGAGCGAGGGGGACCCTGGGCAGTGGGCCCAGTGCAGGGAGACGCCCCCAGCCAAGCGGCCTTGCAGGCCAGACTTGGAGGGGGATCATAACCCCAACGTGGGGGGCGGGGGCGACGGTGGGAAGAAGGGTCCTGCCACCTAAAGCCTGGAGGCGCATGGCCACCGCCAGAGTAAGTGTCCGACCCGCGGCATCCCTGCCGCACAGCCAGGGCTGAGCAGGAGGCCTGGGAGGTGTGAGGAATAGACTGTGAACTTCCCCTACCTTCCAGAGACGCTGGTTGTGATGTCCCCGTGCCCCAGAGCGGGGTAACGGGTTTTCCTTTAACCTTTCCCATTTTTTCCTTTTATTTTTTAATTAGTTGCTGTTTAATACATCGCATTTGCTTTGAACTGTATGTAATGATCAGTGGGCCAGGGAAATGTCCAGTGCAGAGAGCACCCCAGAGTGAGGACACCCTAGCCCCTGCCCTAAGTGACCACGACAAGACTGGGGGGTCGAGACGCCAGGAATCCTGGGCCCAGCCTTGTTGGGGTTACGAGGACTCTGCCAGACAGGAGAGTGGAAGGGGAGCCCTCAAGGCCAGGAAGGCCTCTGGGTAAAGGAAGTGGGAGCGAGGACTCAGATCCGTTCACTAGCCCACTTCACTGGGGTAGTGTAGAAGCCAGGAAAGCTCCCCACAATAGCGGGACTATTCCCCCGCTTACACTTTATCATGGGATGGGGATCTGGCCATGATGTGAAATGTTTGGAGTGTGCCGTTGTGTACAAGGCTGGTGAGAGAAACCTCAGCCATGACGAGTCATAGCTGGCTGGGAGATCCCTTGGGCTTTCGGCCTGCACATGCTCTGGGTAACTGGTGTGACTCACAGGTCTTAAGTATGTGCCTCGCTAGAGAGCCCGAACTTTTTCAAAGGCCATTTGCAGTGTGGGTCCCCCCAAAGGGGAGGTGGGTGCCAGGCTAAACGCTGAGCAGCTGAGACTGTTTGGCGCATGGTCAGGGCAAAGGTTTGACCCTTAGGACGGTTCAAAAAAGGGGTGTAGACTCTGCCAAGCGGTTTTTTTGGGACAGGCCCCAAAAAATCTCAGGCCCCCCTTGATCACAAGACTAACTCCACCCTGCACATCCAATTTCAAGGTACAGTAACAACTGCCATGTCCCACCCCAGAAGCAGCTGCATCTCAGGGTTGGGTGAGGGAAACCAGTATAAACAGTTCCCACCCCCCATCCTAATGGTGGCTGCATCTCAGCACTCGGTGCGGGAGCCCTGTGTAATCAAGCCCCATGCACCACTCCAGAGGCAGCCCCATTTGAGCGCTGGCCAAGGGAACCCTGTATGAACAGCCCCCTGTGCTCCACCCCAGATGCGGTTGCGTGTCAGCAACGGATAAGAGGTCCCTGTCCAAAGGCACAGCCTGGAAATTGCTCTGCTCTCGTGCAGGTTTACAGGCATGAAGAGATGAAAGATGGTCTCACTGCATATTTTCAAAGAGGAACAGGGTCTCCTGGCTCCATCTGTAGCTTCACCTCTTCCCCTTCTCTGTGCTGGATCAGAGAAGTGGTGTGTGTGGGTCCCCAGCTGGGTCCCAGATTACAGTAGAGGAAGATATAAGTCACTCTGATTCACTGATTTCTCGTCTGTCTGTATTTCCCATCCTATTTCCATATGTCTCGCTCTCTGACCATTGGACATTTTGCCTTAAAATCTCCACCAGTGCTGAAATGCAGCTGCCCCTGGAGTGGGGCGAGGGGACTGTTTATACCTGGATCCTTTGTCTGGCACTGAGATGCAGCTAGGGTGACCAGATATCCCGATTTTATAGGGACAGTCCCAAGTTTTGGGTCATTTTCTTATATAGGCTCCTATTATCCCCCCTCCCCCCCCCCACAGCCTGTTCCGATTTTTCACCCTTGCAGTCTGCTCACCCTAGACGCAGCCATGGCTGGGGTCAGGTAAGGGGGCTGTTCACATAGGGATGCATCACCCAGCACTGAGCTGCAGCACCTCTGGGGTGGGGTGTGACAGCTATTTGTACAATGGCTCCTCACTCAGTGCTGAGGTGCAACCACTTCTGCAGTGGGACGTGGGGGCTGTTTACACAGGGATCCCTCATCCGGCCCTGAGATGCAGCCACTTCTAGGGTGGGGTAGAGGCTCTGTTTGGGGTGCTCAGTCTGAGACTGACTTTCAGAGGATGAGCACTCTGCACTTTCTGGGGAATCACTTTCCTTGTAAGGGGGTCTCCCCCAATTTGACTCCCATAAAAACTCAGACACCCCTACTCACTCGCTGCTTTTGACAGTGGTGGCCACTGAATCTTCAAAGTAACTCGCTAGAATTCCTGCTGTCTCCTTAGCCAGGTCTTCCACCCACCCCTCACCCTCTCCTTAAGTCAGTTATTTGCTTCTTTGATTCATGTGGCGAAACCTTTTCTAAAACCAAAGGAAACCCAGATTGCTTTAGAGAAGTGACTGCTGTTAAAACGCCCCTTTTTAAGTAATATTTTTATCCTTTTTTTTTTGAAGGGGAGGGCGTGTCTATTTTAATTTCAGGGATCTTTATAAACACAGAGAGGGAAGGTAAAGGGATTGGCAAGATCTCATCTTAGCAGGAAAGAGAGAGATCTTTTCCCCACAACTTCACAGGACATTATAACCCAGAGGTCTTTCTCCCACAACTTCATGAATTGTCATAACCCAAAGATCTTTCTCCTGCAGCTTTGTGAGATGTCATAATGCAGAGCTGTCTCTCCAACCATTTCAATCAACGTTATGAGGAGCTGAGAGAGACTTAATGCAGGAAATCTACTTGTGGCAGGATCGAGACCTTCTCACTATGTAGCTTTTAAGGAAGGGGTGTTTGAAACAGGCCTGTGTTTTCTTTTTCTTTTTTTCTTCATTTATTTTTAATCCAATTCTGACAGTTCTCCGCTGATCAAAAACCTCAGCAGAAAACTGGCTGGAGGGAAATAAACAATCAAAATGATTTTGGAAACACTCTGGATAAAAATAAGCATCGAGAACCAGAAGACATTGACAACTTTTATTAAAAAAAACAACACGTTTTCTTACCAGAATCAAAATCAGGGCCCCATTGTGATGGGAGTCCCCCTGTTCCCTTGCCCAGGGTGCCACGGCTATCTATACAGGGATCCCTCACCTGGCACTGAGATACAGTTCGCTCAATTCGGTGATTTTTTGGTGGCGGTGGTGATATGACAATCTGAGTGCCTATTCAGGGCACTACTCCATCGAGCTTTCACCTGGAGATTAGGACTTCTAGCTCCACATGCTGGAATCCAGGTTGGCCAAGATGTGGCCACTAACCAAGACCATGCTGATCATGTTGTCTTTCTCGTGAAGAAGCCAGAGAATTTCAGACCTGCCCTTCAAGGGTTCCAAGACACTCCCAGTTGAATGTCTTGTGGTAGAAGACCAAAGTCCAAAACCTCAGAGCTGGGCCACCAGAACCCCCCAGAGCAGGTCAGGTCAAGCACTGTGGAGAGAGTGGATGAGTTTATCTACCTAGGCCGCCGCAAAGATCAAGCACTCACAGCAAACCAGACACCCCCTGATAATTAGGAGGCCATGAAGGCCATGTCTTGCCTATCGATGCAAAAACTTCTCTGCACTGAGACCCAGTTCAGGGTCCATCAAACCCGTGTCCTACTTGCATTAATGTACAGGTCAGAAACCTGAACCCTCTTATGGGCAGACTTGTGGCAGCTAGATAAATTCCACACCGGCTGTCAGGGTCAAATCCTGGCCATAAAGTGGTTTGACTTTGGGTGAAATGTTGCAATCTCCCAAAGATCTGGCCTTCCTTCCTGCGTTCCAAGGAGCATCGCATGCTTTTCAGCAATGTCGCCATGATGGGTGGAAACCCCGGCATATTGTGTTCTCAACTCTCCATCGACATGCAGAGGGGTGCATACCTTGACCCCACCCGGTGAATTCTCAGGATTGAGCCAGATGTGGGAACTTCACTCTACAATGCCTGGGGCAAGACCATCAACCATGGTCACTCTGGCTGGTGGGAACAGTCCGCAGTAGACTATGCATGTTTGGTGATTATGATTGATTATCTATACAGCGGTTACTAAAGGGTAAAAAGAAAGAGACAGGCCCAAGAGGGGTGTGTGTGTGTTGGTTTCTGGACAGTTGTGGGTGGGGGAGGAGCTCAGTTCAGTTGTGTATAGTTGTGTGTGTTTGTGTATGTGGTTCTCCAGTGCAGTTCTGTCTGTGTTGTACAGCTTTGTGCATGATTGACTCATTGGGGAAATGTGGTGTTTCCACTGTGGATTTGTGTGAGGTTGTATTAGCTTAGTAGTGTGTAAAGTTGTCTGTGTGCAGGGATATATATGTGTGTATATATATATATCCATTGTGATTCATATCTCCATGTAATATGTTATAGGTCAGTGAAGCCTGGCATGAATGACGTGTGCCTGATATGAATACGTGTGTTGCAAGTTGGCAACAGAAGCAAGGACACACAGTCAAGGACTGTTAGAACTCTTTGTGCAAAATCAATTTTGTTATGTTCCAAGAAAAATATGGAGAATCCACAGAAAAGGAAACAACACCAGCTGGACTGATATAAAATTGTATAAGAATTGGAGGAAATGACATGCCTTGGATCATGGTGGCCCACCCAGGATTGTCTCTTTAGAATTGTGTGGGGAGAAGACCTCGTAAACAAAGGCAAAGAACCAATGACACAACAGAATGGGCTGTAAATGGGTGCCTATGATTTCGTCAAATCAGAGTCGTTTATTGATCCAGAGCCCCGTGTGGATATAGATGCAGTTTTCGCTGGCTCCCTGCGTCTTCTGATATTATGAATGGAAAGAAACTCGACTGGCCATCGGGACCATTCTGACGTTTAGACACTGGTACAGTATGTTTGGGGTGTGAATGTGGATTGAGTAAGGTTTGTTTTGTAATGAATAAAGTGCATTTAGAGTATTATATACCAACATGGTGTCCAGTATCTGCCTGCTCCCCATCCTGTAGGGAGACCTCTATTGCGGGGTCCAACATGTGGTGGAGAATGCGGAGCGGGGTGAGATATTAATGAGTGATGGATTTTGAGACAGGGTCTTACAGTGTTGGGGGAGTCCTTATTTAAGACTAATAAGGGTGACTCCTTATTTGTGAAATTTGTGAAAAATTTGTGAGGAAAAAAAACAATGTATGGGGAGACTGTTAAAACACTGTTTAAGAAGAGATGTAAATGGTTGGAAGAAGCACCCCAGTGGACTAAAGTTAAAGCCCCTTCTCCATTAGAGAAGGAGATTAGTGCATTTGGGATGTGCCCTTGTATGGAAGGTGCAGTGGAACCTTATGTAATATTTGATACCTTAGAAAACATGTCTGAGAAATATGTACAGCTGTACAAGCCTAATACCAGTAAAAAGCAAACAGCCGTAGTATGGCTGTTGTGGCAAGCTGTAAAATAGGCAATTGCATGTCAGGGGGAAATCTGTGCAGAGTTACAAACAGTACAAGAGAATTTTAAAACTTGCCAGGAAAATTTGGAGCAGGAAGTGAGGCAGGCATGGATAATGCAAACTCAGTGAGAACAAATGGGGAAACAAAATAGGAATTGGAGAAAAGAACGCTGGATTGGGAAAAGATTAAAGCAGACGAAGATAAATTAGACCATCAAGTGATAGGAATGAAACAGTTAATTCGAGATTTGACCTAGGAAAAGGAAGAGGAGATTGCAAGTGTTTCCCACAGTCTGTGCCAGAAAACTATAACAGCATTGAAAAAGCAAGTGAAAATACAGGAACTGCAGGTTGCAGCTGTGTGTCAAAAAGAGAGAGATTCCTGATTCCAATGATATTTGGTAAGGAGAGGATCTGCGAGAGGGTCAAGAGAAAAGGGAATTTAATCAACCTCGAGAGGGGCTTTATACTAAGTTGACGGAAGAAATAAGAAAGTTGCTGGAAGAGCCTAAGCCAGAAAAGTCTGTAGCAGCGATGGAACCGAGATCAACCATTAAGGATGCAGAGGGGGAGATGCAGTCAAAGGCGACACAAATAATTCTTGCAAGTTTGCCAGATTTACAGTTGATGGTAAAATCATTAGGCCCAGTGGGTATAAAAAATTTAGCAACATGGCTAGTACAGTGGGCAGAGTTAGGCGGAACAGAGGATTTAAATATGAGTGAATCTTATAGGTTAATCAGGGTAACTACCACTGGAGAGATTAGACAGGCAGTAGATCAAGTAAAAAATGCTTTGGACAGGCAGCCAGAAGCCCACCAACTGATACCACTATTTATTATGCTGTTAGGAAAAGAGAGAGGTCAAAGATCCATGAAGGCATTATCCAGTGCAGATTACATGAAGCCTGGAGATTCACCCAGGGGTTACCTGTTAAAGAGAATAACATTGGGATTATTGGCTGGAGAAATACAGCCAGTGACTAATCCCAGGGCAGAGGTCACCAGACATCTCACAGCTGATTCTTTGATGGCAGTTGATTTGAATCAGAGGGAATTTTGGAATGATGTGTTTGAAGGACTGGAGAGAAATTTATTAGCGATGTCTACTAATTTGGTGAACCAAGCAGCCCAAGAGGAGGGGTTAACTGTTATGAATGCACTGGACACTGGATAGTTTGCCAACGAATGATGAGAGGGAGAAGCCGGATAGAAGGATTGAAACATATTCAGATAAGAGTGCTTATAGATCAGGATACCGTGAGAGAGGAAGAGGCCGCGGTACAGGACAAAACACCCCACCCCAAGGAGGTAGAGGATGGAATTATCAAAATGAGCTTCAGAAGGGAGCAGATGTGACTCGGAATATCGCTTGGAGGTATTTGAAATTGAGGGGAATAGATATGGTTAAGTGGGATGGGAGACATACTGATGAATTGATCAAAGAAATGCAGAGGATGGAAGAAGAAATGTTTAAGGAGCAGCAGGAGGTTGCAGCTCTGCAAGCTGAGGGTTTCAGAGAAACCTGCTCTATAGGGAAGCCCTGATGACAAGTTGCTCCCACTGGAAATGGGTCCCCAGGAGTGGGAGATGGTAACTAGATTAAGAGGGGATTCAAATGGGACGCCAAGGACAACTGTCGCTGTGGGAGATAATGGACCTAAAGATGCCCCATTGGATAGTGGGGCTGGTGTAAATAGTGTAAATAGAAGTTGTGATTTGACTTGATACGTGTCAGATATTATTACAGCAGCCTCCTTTATTGGGGAAGGAGTGACAGAAAAAATGTATCATTCAGTAGAAATAGCTATATCCAGAGAGGGCGGGGGATGTTTGTTGTAAAGAACAAATGCTTCAGATCGATCAGGCGGCTGAGCCAGTAATACTGGGGACTCCTTTTCTGCGGAGGAATCGGTTCGTTTTGGATTTAACGTGTGCCCGGCTGGACGGAAAGCGTCCTGACAGAAGGGGACATTACAGGAACATGTACCGCAGGAGCAGTGGAGGAGATTATACTGGATCAGCAGGATTTGGGTGAAGGAATTCCCTAGTGTATGGATTTAAAAAAAAGCAAAATGTGGTAAAATTTAATCAAGTGTTAAAATCGTGGGGGACAAAGTGCCACCACAGAGACAATATAAATATCCTGTGCAAGCAAAGGCAGGAATTGAGGAAATAATTGAATCATTAGAACAACAGGGAGTGTTTAAAAAGGGGAATTCCGCATACAATCGCCCAATTTGGCCCATATTAAAAGCCTCAGGAGATTGGAGATTGACAGTGGGTTTTAGACAAATTAATAAAGCTGCCCCCGCTATGGCCCCAATGGTAGCAAGTGATGGCAAGAATACAGGGGCGCCCTAAATAGTTCTCTGTCATAGATTTGGCAACTTGTTTTTTCACCATGCCATTGCATCCCGATTCTTGGGCCTGCTTTGCGTTTATGTGTAAGGGACAACAGTACTTGTTTAAAAGAATTCCCCAGGGCCTACACGGCCATCCGGCTATTGCGCACCAAGATGTGGTGCGACTGCTGGATCAATGATCCAAAGAGGATCAGGAGAACGTCACCTCAGATGTAGACGACCTATTAGTGTGGGGGGACACTGGAGAGGAGGTGATTGAGTGGACTAAAAAGGACTCATCCAGGAAACGGGTTTCAAGGCTAATGAAGAGAAAGCCCAACAAGTGCAGAGGAGACTGAATTATTAGGGGGTGACCCCAGGGGAACAAGGACTTCAGGTGGACCAACAAAAGGCAAAAACGGAGGGATAGCTCAGTGGTTTGAGCATTGGCCTGCTAAACCCAGGGTTGTGAGTTCAATCCTTGAGGGGGCCATTTAGGGATCTGGGGCAAAAATTGGAGATTGGTCCTGCTTTGAGCAGGGGGTTGGACTAGATGACCTCCTGAGGTCCCTTCCAACCCTGATATTCTATGATTAATGAATCAACCAAGGACAGAGGATTCTCATGCGTTGAGGGTGATGGTGGGGGGGTTTAACTATTTAAGGAAACACAACTGGAATTTTGCCGCGATAACTGGACCCTTGTGGCGTTTACTAAAAAAGAAAGGAGAATGGGAGTGGGGGCCTGAAGAAGAAAATGATTTCTTCATTTAAAGCAAGCCTTGATGCAAGCTCCAGCATTGAAATTTCTAGAGATAAACAAGCCATTTGTGATTAAGTTGGCAGCAACCCACCAAATGCTAATGTCAGTACTCACGCAGGAAATTGACAGGAAGTTAATACCAGTAGCAAACGCGTCTAGAAGATTAACCACTATGAAGCAGCAGATTGGGATCTGGAAAAAAACGTTAAGCTGCTGTATGGGCCATTGAAACTTTTGCTCTGACTACGAGCACAGTCCCTATTAACCTATGAACACCGCACTCTCCCCTGCAGTATATTTTATCCGGGAAACTGCAGGGGAAAGGAATATCGAATGCCAGGATGGCCCAATGGACCTTGATGTTAACCAGCAAAGATGTTATTTATACAAATAACAAACAAGCAATAATATTACCATATGCCCTCCTGACTGGGGGGGCGGAAAAAACGGAAAACAAAATTAAAAAAATTTAAACTGGTCCTTTAATTTGGGACTACATTAAAAACAATATAAAATTAATTAATAAGAGCAAACAAATCAGACAATATGCAAAAAATGTATCTAAGTCTGCTCAGCTAAGAAAAATAAACGTTTTGATCCACAATGGTCAAAGATTCAAATATTTTTTAAAAACTGGAAATTTCTCATTGGTATAATGTTTTTAAAAAATTGTCCCCCAGTGTCACAGCATTTCTAAATTTAATGCTACATCCTATTGTCATATTATTTGTATTAATGATTTTGTTAACCTTTATTATACTGTGTTTATACTGCCGAATAAGAAAGCGACAAGAAGTTCCAGAGCAAGTGATATATAAAATTGAATTGCTTGCGAAATTATAAAGTGATACAATAATTAATGGCATTAATCATATATCAAGAGGGGGGAATGTTGGTGTGTGTGTGTATATATACACACACATTGTGACTATATGTTATAGGTCACTGAGGCCTGATATGAATGATGCGTGCTTGACATGAGTACGTACGTTGCAATTTAGCAACCGAAGCAAGAACTTAAGGTCAAGGACTGTTAGAACTATTTGTACAAAAAACCCCAAATCCTATGTTCCTAGAAAAATACGGAAAATCATCAGAAAAGGAAACAACACTGGCTGGACTGATATAAAATTGTATGCGAATTGGAGGAAATGGCCCATCTTGGATCATGGCGGCCTGCCCAGGATTATCTCTTTGGAGTTGTGTGGGGCGAAGGCCTAGTAAACAAAGGCAAAGAACCGATGATGCAATGTCATGGACTATAAATGGGTGCCTATGATTTCTTCAAATTGGAGCTGTTTATTGATCCAGAGCCCCATGTGATATAGATGTGGTTTTCGCTGGCTCCCCCCATCTTATGAGCTTATAATCAAAAGGAATCTTGACTGGCCATTGGGACCATTCTGACCTTTCAACTCTGGCATAGTATGTTTGGGATGTGAATGTGGAGTGAGACAGGTTTGTTTTGTAATCCATAAAAAGCATTTAGAGTATTATATACCAACACTGTGTCCGGCATCTGCCTGCTCCCCCATCCCATAAAAACCCCTCTATTTCAGGGTCCAACATGTATGATTGTCTCAGAGTGGCTGTGTGTGGGTTGTGTGGGATTTTCTCACTGAGGCTGTGTGTAAGGTTGAGGGTGTAGTTGTCTCACAATGGTTTGTGTGGGATTTTTCTCACTGTGGCTGTGTGTAAGGCTGTGTGTAAGGCTGGCCTTGGCAACACACACAAGTTACCACAGTTTAACAGGAACTATTTCAACCAAACCAGCCCAGCCCCCCTGTGTGGATGCTCTGACCTTGGTTTAGGAGCAGTATTTTGGCCAAATGAAGTGAGACCCTGCACTCAACTCGCCCAGCATGTGGGGGGCCAGGGGCCCGGCTGGATCAGGGCGAGGGGCAGCTGGGTGGAAAAGCTTTGCCTACATCAGTATCAAAGGGGTAACCTTCTAGCTGTAGCTGAGCGTAAATGTATTCCTGGTCATGAATAACTTTCTTCTGCACTCAGGGCATGGCTACACTGCAAATGTAAGTCGCCCTATGTTAGGGCCATTTACAGCCACCGCGGTAATTTACTGCGGTGGTTCATGTCCACGCTGCCCTCCTTCTGTCGGTGGTGCACGGCCTCACCAGGAGCACTTCCACTGACGTAGGAAGAGCAGTGTGGCGGGGCTTCGGCTCCGTGCACAGCTCCCCACCGGGAGCCCGGCTGCCCCTGCCCAGCTCCCAGCCCCAAGCTCCCCCTCCCACCTACTACGTTGACATCATAACTCCACCTCCACGAGAGGCATAGGGCTTATTATCGGTGTAGTTAGGGTGACGTGTGTTTCTCCTGGCCAGGAGCCCAGCTGCCCACCCCTCTGGGCTCTCGGGTCCTTGCTCCTGCCCCGCGGGCTCTCAGTTCCCTGCTGCCCACCAGGAGCACGGCAGCCAGCCAGGCTCTCGGCTCCCCACTGGGAGTTCTGGGTGGCTGTTGGGCTCCCAGAGGGGACTGGGGATCCTCGACACAGCCAGGCTCCCAGCAGAGATCCAGGAGCAGGGGCAGCGCCCAGGCTTCTGGCGGGTAGCCAGGTGGGCACAGCCCATCTCGGAGTGGGGAGCCCAGGCAGCAGCCCAGATGGGATCAGGGAGCCCGGGGTGCAGGCGAGTTCTAGCGAGAGCCCTCCACCCGCCCTGGGTGACAGCCCAAACTTTGAGCCGCTTTCTTATCCATGTCACAGCTCCAGCACAGAAAGAACGGCCACCGGCCCATGTAAGTAACTCGCAGTGTCTACACGGACACTGTGTCGCCCTAACTGCCCCGACATAAACCCTTCGCCTCTCGCGGAGGTGGAGTTATGATGTCAGCGTAGTATGGCATTTACATCGGCAGGACAAGGCTGCCGTGTGGATACTGACATAATTGCATCGATGTCAGCTGCCTTACATCAATCTAACTCTACTGCAGACCGGGCCTCAGTGTAGCTGTGGGTCTGTCTTTCTCTGCCTGTGTAGGTTTTCATGTCTCTGTTTCAGTGTCGGGGGGGGTGTGTGTGTCTCTCAGCGTAGCTTTGTGTTTCTCTGTCTGAGTGTAGTTGTGTGTTTGTGTAGTTGTCTGTATGTCTCAGTGTATCTGGGGGCCTGTGTCTGTCTCAGTGTGGCTTTGTGTGGCTTTTTGTCTGAATGGAGTTGTGTGTGTGTGTGTGTGTGTGACTGGCTCAGTGTAGCTGTGTGTGTTTCTGTCCAAGTATATCTGTGTGTGACTGTCTCCGTGTTGCTGTGCTTGTCTTTCTGCCTGAACGTAGGCATATGTGTGTGTCAGTGTAGTTCGCTTTCCCCCGCTTTCCCCCGGGTGCTTGACCCCCCCCGCCCCTGGCCCCGCCCCCACGCCACCCCTTCCATGTGGCCCCGCCCCCGCCCTGCCTCTTCCCACCCCTACTCTACTCCCATTCCAACACCTTCCCCAAAATCCCCACCCCAACTCCACCCTCTCCCTGCCTCTATTCCAACCCCTTCCCCAGATCCCCACCCTGGCCCCACCTCCTCCCCTGAGCGCGCCACGTTCCCAATCCTCCCCCTCCCTCCAAGCATGCTGCCAAACAGCTGTTTGGCGGCCGCCGGGGAGAAGCCCTGGGAGGTAGACGGAGGAGCGGGGACGGGGTGTGCTGGGGGTGGGGGGAGGAGGAGGTGAGGCTGCCAGTGGGTGCAGAGCACCCACTAATTTTTCCCCATGGGTGCTGCAGCCCCGGAGCACCCACGGAGTCGGCACCTATGCTTTGTGTAGTTTTGTGCTTCTCTGCCTGTCTCAGCGTAGCAGTGTATCTGCCTCAATGCTGCTTTGTATGGTAGAACCACAGAGTTCTGAACACCTCGGGAACGCGGGTTGGTTGTAACTCTGAACAAAATGTGATAGTGGTTCTTTCAGACGTCTACAACTGAACACTATTCAGGGGACCCCATTATACGGCCTAATCACATCAGCCACACTATCAGAGGCTCGTTCACCTGCACATCGACCAATGTGATATATGCCATCATGTTCCAGCAATGCGCCTCTGCCATGTCCATTGGTCAAACCGGACAGTCTCTACGTAAAAGAATAAATGGACACAAATCAGACGTCAAGAATTATAACATGCAAAAACCAGTCGGAGAACACTTCAATCTCTTTGGTCACTCGATCTCAGACCTAAAAGTGGCAATTCTTCAACAACATCTTCAAAAACAGACTCCAATGAGAGGCTGCTGAATTGGAATTAATTTGCAAACTGGATACAATTAACTTAGGCTTGAATAGAGACTGGGTGTGGATGGGTCATTACACAAAGTAAAACTATTTCCCCATGTTTATTCCCCCCCTCCACCCCCCACTATTCCTCACATGTTCTTGTCAACTGCTGGAAATGGCCCACCTTGATTATCACTACAAAAGGTTCCCCCCCCCCCCAGCCCCTGCTGGTAATAGCTCATCTTAAGTGATCACTCTCCTTACAGCGTGTATGGTAACACCCATTGTTTCATGTTCTCTTTGTATATAAATCTCCCCACTGTATTTTCCACTGCATGCATCCGATGAAGTGAGCTGTAGCTCACGAAAACTTCTGCTCAAATAAATTTGTTAGTCTCTAAGGTGCCACAAGTCCTCCCTTTCTTTTAACTGAACACTGTCTTCATACAGCTTTGAACCTTTACTATGCAGAAGAAAAATGCTGCTTTTTACCCTCTTAAATTAAATGAAACAAGCACAGAAACAGGTTCCTGAGCCTGTCAAATCTTCTTTTAAACTTTCCCTTTATTTTTGAGTAGTTTACCTTTAACACTGGACTGTCGTGTTGTTGGTTTTTGTTCTCTGCTGCCTGATTGCATACTTCCGGTGCCAAAGGAGAGATATGGGTGTCTTGTCAGTTTGTATCTCTGGTGTTCGTAACGCTTAGGTTCTACCGTATGTCCATCTAGGTCAGTGCAGCTGCTGGTGTGTCTCTCTGTCCATCTGTCTCATTCACTTTAGTTTTCTTCCCTTCTTTTGTTCACTTCTCCCTGCATCTCCCCTGAGTCCAGTCCAGTCCCCTCCCCAGGGCTGGTCTCACCCTCCCTTCACACGACACTGATTGCACTTCTCTTTACTCTGGCACTCCGCTGCTTATTCTGCAGGCTGCACCCTCAAATCTCATACCTCCTGGCACACGGCTCCCCACACCCTATGCTCCCCTCCTTCACCCAGCCCAGGATGGGCCCCCTGCCTCTGCTCATCTACCTGTGCACAGGTGAGTGCCAGCCAGCAGGATGGGGAAAAGCTGAAGTCCCCCATGCAAGATGTCCAGTGTGTACATCTCTGGCAGGGGGATGGAAGCAGCTGGACTGTCAGGACCCCTGGGTTCTGACCCTGGCTCTGGGAGAGGATTGGGGTCTGGTGGGTAAGAGCAGGGAGGGGCTGGGAATCAGGACTCCTGGGTTCTTTCCTTAGGACTGTGCAGAGGGTGCAGTGCAGAGCTGGTGTTCCTCCCCCACTGAGCCTCAGCCCCTCTGGCAGCGTGTTTGGGTGGGTAGCTTTGCCCAGGACCCCCAGCAGTGGGGTCAGAGCACTTCCAGACAGACCCCGTCTGCTATGGTGCGGGCTGTGCAGAGTTGCTGATCTCACCCAGCAATTTCCAGGAGTGGCTGGAGGGCATATGCAGGGGGACCCATCAGGGATCTGTAGGGGGGCTGGTTGGGGGATTTGGGTGGGGAAAAGGGTAACGGGGTTAGTTGGGGGGTGGATTGGCACTGACATGTTTTAACAGACCTGTCCTTCTGCTTCTCTCTCACACTGAACTCCTGTCTCCCAGCCCCACCTGCTCCAACCCACCACAGCCCTCTCCCCTCCCAGGACTGGGGCGAGAACCCCTGGAGTCCTGACTCCCAACCCCACTGGCTCCAACCCACTAGACCCTCACACTCCCTTTAGAAAGGACTGTCTCTCTCCAAGTTTCCCAATTGGAGTTCGCTAATACAGACGATAGTCCTGGCTCTCCCATCCCCCACCCCTCCAGACTTTTGGTCAGAGACGCATTTGTCCAAGTCACTTCCCCACACCACCCCATCCCAACCCAACACACCCCACGCAACTCTCTTGGGCCACTCACTTCCTCAGAGCACCGGTGGCATCACAGCTGTGCTGTCTAGGGTGGAGGAAAGTAATTGTAACTTACCCCCTGCAGTTGCCTGGGGATAGAACCCAGGAGTCCTGATTCCCAGCGCCACCCCCACTCTAACCAGCAGACCTCTCTCCCCTCCCAGAGCTGGGGGTAGAACCCAAGAGCCCAGCACCACCTCCCCTGGTTCCCCTTCCCCAGCCTCTGCAGCGCCTGACTGGTGCCACTCCCAAGTGGGTTGCACCAGAGGACGGGTTGTTTCCCAATTGCTTTGCAGAGCCTTGTAGGCGTGGGGGCGCCAGTCTGCTACTAGCAGGGCCAGCACTAGGCAGAAGAAGACCAAACAATTGCTTAGAGCCCCGAGCAGCTCAAGGGGGCCCCCTATTTGCTTTTTAGCACTTGTGTGTGTGTGTGTGGGGGGGGAATATGCTTGCTGAGGGCCCCGCCTGGAGACAGAACAGCTTGGGATACTCCCTGCAAGCACACACTCACCATATACTTCCTTCCTCTGGAAAGTCTTACCAACCCCCCCCCACCCCCCGGACTCCTGGGTTCTACCTCCAGCAATGGGAAAGCAGTAGGGGCTAGTGAAGGAGAGTGGGAGAGGGGGTGGGGTGGGTGCCAAACTCCTGGGTTCTCCCCATAGCGCTGGGAGGGGAGGGGGGTTTCGTGGGTTGTCATGGTTACTTACAAGAAGGCCTCACACTTCGGCCAAGCTCATTGAATATTCTGGGGGCTCCTCACATTCTCCCAGCCCCCTCGCTTCAGGGGACCCCCCTGAAGCCCTACCCCCATCCCCTGCCAGGGGCTCTGTGTGCCCCCCATTACTTCCTTTCTCCCCTGTGCTCACCAATCCCCCATGATCTCTTTCCTGCTCCCCTTCCTCCATACAAATGTAACCCTTCTACCAGGCCAAGTTGATAGCAGCAAGGGCCGGGTTCAGTACACAGGGGTTCCCTCTCGTCAAAGCAAAGCAGGTGGCTCGAGCCCCCACCCAGTGACCTAGGAAAATCTTACACACCCCCTGGACGCCTCAAAGAGGCAATACTTCCCCTCTCGCAAGCACAGAGTCTGAGTGTAGCAGAGAATCTTTAATAACATGAGGTAAATGACATCAGCATTAAATTGGGGAAACACCACAACTAGTGTTCATTAACCAAACCATGAGCAAAGACCCACCCCAGCAAACTGTGCCACATCCTTTGCCTCGGGTTCTTGAGTCCCACAACCCAAACGTCTCTTAAGTCCAGCAATCCAAAAATCACCCAAAGTCCAAAAAGTCCAGCCCCAGAGTTTGAAAGTTCATCTGCAGAGTGTTGCTCCCTAGTCTGGTTAAAAATGTGCCTGTGTGTGGGGGGAAAGAGGTAAGGGGCACCTTACGTGACCTGAAGCTGACTGCTCCACAGGGCTCCAGCAGCCTATCCACAAACAGCACCACTGCACTCTAAATCTTCTGGCTCCCCACTACTTGACACAGTGCTCAGGGATTTCAGCTCATAATAGTGGGAGCCTTAGGGCTGGTGCACCATAAGGCCAAAGTGAATTCAGCACAGTACGCTAGCAAGACTCCTAATAGACCCAAAATTAGCTCTGACATTCCAGAGTAGAAAGAGCAAACAGTGCAATTAGTGTTTTGGGCCTACACCCCCCACCCCAGTACTAATACCTATCTCAAGCCTCTCTCAATTCACAGAGTTTTGGAACCCATATCCCTTGCCTAGCGAGTGCTACTTAGTTGATGGTGAGTCCCTCCATCATAACAAAAGGCCAAGTACAGTTCCCAGCACAGTTCCCATAATCAGGGTAATAACAATTTATTCTTCCTGCCCCAATAACAGAGACACTGGGGATCCCACAGCAGCCAAAGTGACCATTTGGGCAGCTATGGCCTCATTCTAGGCGGGGTGGGTGTGCCTATGCAAATGAGATCGGCCCCTGAAGTTCTTTTCCACAACTTGCCACACCTCACCACCAGATGTCAGAGTGGAGCTCATCCTGACTCTGCTTACACAAGAGGACCCCAATCTCCCCCACCTGCCAAGGGTTCTGGGTGCTCCATTTCCCCATCTCCACCCCCATGCCAGGATCAAGTGTGAACCCCCATTGTCCCCTTCTCTCCCCCACATGCCTCCTCCTCTCTCACCATTCTCTGTTGATCAGTGGTTCAGGGCGTCACAGGTTACCCTCCATGCGATGCCGGGATGAGGGATGGTGGCAGGTGTTCTAGACCGAGCTGGCTGAAGCTGCAGGCTCTGCTAACCAGATGCCAGGGGGTGTGTGTGTGTCCCATTTCCTTCCTTCCAGTTTTCTGATTTTCCCCAAACCCACAGGGCTTTGCCCCCTTGAGACCTGAAACATCCCCTGAAATTTTGGATGTGATCAGATGTGACGTTCAAAGCGCATCATGCTGCATACAGACGTGCAGATCCCCAGACTCCTTTTCTACGTATTCCTGTAGGGCTCAGCCATGGATCACCACCCCGCTCTGCTAGGGGCTATACAAACACAGGGCAAAGAGGGTGCGGGGGAGGGGCTGGGAGTCAGGACTCCTGGGTTCCATCCCCTGGTCTGGGAGGTGAGTGGACTTTGGTGGGTTGGAGCAGACGAGGCTGGGAGTCAGTCCCACAGCCTGGAAGAGCTGGTGCCTAAGGCCCCACCACTGGCCCCATTCTGCATAGCGGAAGCGCTAATGGATGGGTCTTTAACCCCTGCAGTGCTGGTACCGAGCCATGGATTCAGCGTGGACGTGGAGGTACCCATCACCTTCCAGGAGGCTGCCGCGGGGTTTGGGCAGAGCGTGGTGCAGTTCGGGAGTGTCAGCGCCGGGGGGTAAGGGCCGAACATGGGCTCAGGGCCCCACATGTCTGACTGGGCTGCCCCAGCTTGGCCCCCCCCAGGGATGATGGGGCGCCCCTGAGCCCCTATCTTCTCTCTCCCACACAGGCTGCTCGCCGGGGCCCCGCTGCAGACAGGAGAAGTGAATGAAACCGGCAAAGTCTACAAGTGCGACCCGGGCTCCAGAAGCTGCCAGGCGATCCCCATCCAGAGTACAGCCACCCTCTGCTATGGGGTCTAGTGGGGCAGGCTGTGGGGGGGAGAGGACTTGGAGCCAGGACTCCTGGGCTCTATTCCAGTTTCTGGGAGCGGAGTGGGGTCTAGTGGGTTAGAGGGGTGTTGTGGGGGGAGGCTCGGGATCAGAGCTTGTTCTGTGTCGAGCGCCAGGAAGGAAGTGCGGTTTAGTGGATTAGAACAGTGGGGGCTGGGAATCAGGACTCCCGGGTTCTATTTCCATTCAATTGCAGGGGTATGTGCAATGACTTCCCCTCCTCCCCCACATATCTGGGAAGGAGATTGAGTCAGAAGAGCCATGTGTGGGTGGGGAATGACTCAGAGAAATGATGGACTAAACATATCCAGCCACAAGATTTCTCAACCTGGTGCTGGTGTGTCTCTCCTCTCAGGGCCCCCGGATGCAGTGAACATGTCCCTCGGATTGTCTCTGGCTGCCCATGGCTCCAATCTCCTGGTGGGTACCGCATCCAGAGGGGCTGGGGGTGGGTCTGGAGCGGCTTTTTTATACCAGGGTATGACCCAGAATTAAGTTCAGTCACTTGCCCAGAATTCCACAGACTTGTCCTCCCCGCAACAATGTTTGTGAGATAGAGTGTCAGCACGGTGATGTCACAGGGTGGGTGATAACCAGGTGACATCACAGACATGAGCACCTGGGGAGCTACCATCACACGGGAAGGCGTGACCGCGGGACGTGAACACCTGAGCGCTGTCCCAGGGCGGTTGATAACTGGGGGACACCTGGCGGGGGGGGGGGATGGGTTGCTATTGCAGGAATGGATGATGTCACCACCCCTGGAGCAACTGTGTGGTGATGTCATGGTGTGGGGTGGTAAGGGCGGGAGGTCACCCTGACTGGAACTGTGCATTTTCAAAATATTATTTACTGGGTGTATTAGGGTAGCGCCCAAGAGCCCCAGGTCCTTGGTCCTGTACAAACACAGAACAACAACACGATACAAGGAGGCTTACAAATTAAGTTTAAGACGAGGCAACAGCTAGATACAAGCAGGGACATGGGAGGAGAACAATGAGACAATATTGGTCGCTATGATCGGCAGTGGGCTCAGCGCACCAGCAGCCTAATCGTTGTTAAGTTTCGTTGTAGGCCTCACGGCAAAGGAGAGCTTGAAGGAGGGTTGTGCAGGAGACAAGGCGGTAGTTTTGTGGCCGTTTCCAGGGAGCTCGTCCCAAGTGTGAGGGGTGGCACGAGAGACAGCACAAAGGGGCTAGCTGGAAAATGTAACGGCTGGGCGGTGGAGGCCAGCACGAGGAGCCGATCAGAGACGCGTCTCGACAGCTCGACACAGACTGAGAGATGCTAGGTCGGGGGGCGGGGGGAGAGGCCGATAAGGGCCTAGAAAGGGAAGACCAGCAGCTCGTGTTTGATGTGATAGAGAAGAGGGAGCCAGGGGAGGGCTGCAAACAGGGGGGTGACCTGGTCACAGCAGCATTCTGAATGGAGATGATCGGGGCGTTGTTGCCATGGCAAGGGGCGAATGGCCTAGGATGCTGTGTAAGGTGGTGGTAGCCAGGTGCCACTTGAATGACTTGCGATGGTGTTGTGAGGGCAGCGGTAAGCAAGTGACATCACCATGACTACCGTGACTGTGATGATGTTCTGGAGGAATGCGGGAGACCGGACAGTGCAACGAAATGGCAGGGAGGGTGGTGACATCACCATGGTGACAGTAACTGCAGAATGACATCACAGGGAGGGTAATGATGGTGCACAGACGTACCAGGGAGAGTGGCAACCTGCTGGGTGATGTTGACATGGCAACAGTGATTGAATGCTGCCATAGCAAGGAGCGTGGGAACCAAGTGATGTCCCCATGTCTCTCCCCTGTCTCCTCTCTGGGAGTCCGAGTGCTGGGTTCTGGGGTCCCGTCTGCCCCAAGGGGGTCTCCTGCCCTGGCAGAGCCTTTCTTTGCATATCCATGTCGGGGAGCAGGCCGTGGGCTCTCTGCTTCACCCCCAGGGTTCTCATCACCTGCTGACCCCGTCCCTCTCTCGTGGCCCAGGTGTGCGGCCCCACGGTGCACCGGGCCTGCGGGGAGAACATGTACGTCAACGGCTACTGCTTCCTCCTGGACCAGAGCCTCCGGCAGGTCCAGCGCATCCCGGACACCCTGGCAGGTATGGGGCAGTTCCATAGGGAGGAACCAGCACTCAGGGGTCATGGGTGGGGCGGGGGGAAGGAGACGAGATGGGTCTAGATGGGCCCATGGGTCTGATATGGGTTGGGATAGCAGGCTAGGTGGGTCCATTCGTTTGATTCAGGATGTCAGTGGGAGCTAGGATCCAGGACTCCTGGGTTCTGTCCCAGCTCTGGGAGGGAGAGGGGTGTATTTTTTTCATCCCAGTGCATGTCATGCTCTACGCTCAGGACCCCTCCATGGCAGGGACGGGATGATATTGCGACAGAGGGGCCCATTGGTCTGATCCGGGGTTGCAGGGAGGGGGCAGGATACCAGGTTAGATGGACCCACTGGTCTGGTCTAGCTCTTTCTACTGGGCTTTCTCCATGTTTGTGGAGTTGAGTCAGGAGTCGGACATATTTCTTTCCTGTCCCACTCAGAGTGCCCCAGACGTGCCACAGACATAGTGCTCCTCATGGACGGCTCGGGCAGCATCGTACCTGAGGACTTTACAAAGATGAAGACGTTTCTCGCTGAGATCATGAAGCGTTTCCGCAGCACCGACACGCAGGTAAAGGGCAGAAGCTGAACCCTGGCTACGTACCCTGCCCCTCGCAGTCAGTGCTGACCCCAATACCCCAGTGCGGCGCTAGGGGGCGCTGTGCTCCAGGGAGCAGCAATGGATTTTGCATCCAAAACCAGGAAAAAATTCCCACAGAACCAGTGACATCCCGACCACCTGCCCCTGCCATTAACTTTGTCTGATTCCTGCTTTTCTGACCCTCCACCCCGGGGTTGTTTTTTTCTCTTCTTCCCTGCCTCCTCCTGCAGTTCGCCCTCATGCAGTACTCGCACAGATTTAGAGAGCACTTCAACTTCTTCCAGTACAGGAAGCGTCGCGACCCCGATCGCCTCCTCAGGTCGGTCATGCAGCTCACGGGAGCAACGTACACAGCCACCGCCATCCGGAAAGTGGTGTAGGTATTGCCCTGCTCCCCGTGCTGACTCCACAGGGAATGGGCTGCAAGGACATGCAAGCTAAGGGATAGGGACTCAGGACTCCTGGGTTCTATCCCTAGCTGTGGGAGGGGACTGGGGACTAGTAGGTTAAAGTGGGGTGGGGATGCTGGGAGCCAGGACTTTGGGGTTTTAGTGCCAGGTCTGAGCCTCTGTTGTGTTGTGACTTTAAGCAAGTCACATCCCCGCCCCGTGCCTCAGTTTCCCCATCAGTAAAATGGGAGCATGACACGAACCTCCTTTGTAAAGGACTTTGAGATCTGCAATGCCAAAGCAGTGGACGAGTGCTACATGTTATTACATATCAATAACTCTCCCATGCATTCCCCATCCCCCTTTTCCAGGCAGGAGCTGTTCACCTCTTGGAAAGGAGCTCGGGATGAGGCCACCAAGATTCTCATTGTGATCACAGATGGGGAGAAATCTGGAGACCCGCTTTCTTATTCAGATGTCATACCTGAGGCTGAGAGTGCTGGGATCATCCGCTACGCCATCGGGGTGAGCTGCAGCTGTGCGGAGAACTAGTATGGATCTGAGCCCATGTCCAGGGACATGGGATGGGGTGTGTGGTTCCCATCAGATAATGGAAAAGAACTCACCTTGGGTTGTAATTGGGTCAACGTGTGACGTTATAGGAGAGCTGGAGCTCCTCTGTTGTTCAGGTTGAGCAGAGCTTTCTAGTTAAAGGTTGGGTTTTCTGACTGCCCTATGGTCCACGTGCTGACTCAGATTGCCATGAAATTTGGAATTTCTCATGGGGACAAAGGTTAGGTTTTGTGGTCCAAATTTGGGGTCACTTGAACAAAGGGTTCCTGACATACAGCCCCCCAGTTAACCAGCAAAATCACCAGTTCTTTTTTGTACACACCTGAAACTCAAAAAGTGGCTCTGAACCTCCCCAAACTGATCTCAGTCACTTGATGTTTATCTCCACTAGTGCACGGCACCCACTGCCCCTCTGGGGAAGAAGTATTCAAAAGATTATTAATCTTAGACGCTGGCTGCCTAGAATGGCACATGCCAAACTGCTGAGCCAAAGAGATTGAAATGAGCATCAAGATCTAGGTCTCTTTTGAAGAAAGAGGGTATTCATGGGGCTCAAGGTGACAGCAGGTTGCCATTGACCCGGAATTGGCCCTGTGGGTTTGATCCCTACTATTAGCTAACGTTCCTTGCATTCTGCAGTGGATTTTTGGATTTTTTTGCCCTGAGATCAAAATTTCCAGCTGAAGAGCTATATTTAAAAGTGCTCTAAAGCCCACATGAATGCTTTGAATTTGTGTAAGACGTATGGTCAAGGGAATCAACATTGATTAAACAGATGGCTGATGAAAGACAGTAAAGGAAAATGTAATTGTGTTTCCTGAACAATAGAACTGAGCGTGAACAATAGAAGCTGGGTTATACCATCAACTTTCTGAATGCAGAGTTAAGGTTTCCCAGTGTTGCTTCCTGCTCTTCCCGAACATGGAAAGTGGCTGCACTTAGGCCTCTGAAATCCATGAAATACACAGTTAAGGCAAACACCCCCACAACCTTAACTCTGCCCTCTTTGAGCCATGCCCAGCACACCAGGAACACACACTGGCCCTTACAGATGCTACAGAGCGCTGGGCGCAGAGCACATGAGCACTACGGGGCCAGGCCCATCACCTTCCCTTTGCCAAGGCAAAACTCGGGTTTAGAGTCATAGATTCCCAGGCCAGAAGTGACTTCTGCAATCGTCTAGTCTGATCTCCCATGTAGTACAGGCCAGAGAACAGCCCCAAATAATCCTTGCTGGAAGCAGAGCAGATCTTTTAGAAAACCAGCCAGTCCTGAGATAAAAATGGCCAGGGATGGAGAATCCACCACGGCCCGTGGTGAGCTGCTCCAAGCGTTAATTCCCCTCACGGTTAAACCTGACACCTTATTTCCAGTCTGAATGGGTGTAAATTCTGCTTCCAGCCACTGGATCTTGTCTGACCTTTGTCTGCTGCTTACGTCTGGCCCAGCGACCGGGAGGTGCCCGACCCCACCTCTGAACCGACTGCACACAACCCACCCAGACTAGTGCAGTGGTCCTGGCCCTTCACCCCTTTCCCCGAGGCGCCTCCGGAGACATTGCCTGCAGTCACCCCTCACTATGCCCTGGAGGTTGAGTAGTGCTGGGCCCCAGAGCGCTGACAATCCCCATGGCAAGGAGACCCCTGTGCCCTGCTGCTGGTACAACCGACACAACTCGGTGCTGAAATGAGGCAGGATCCATAACTCCAGGCTCCAGCGGCCCGCCACCCCCCACTCACCAGAGCAGCACATGGCACTGGCTGAGCCGTGCCTCTCTGGGGCCCAGCAGGGCTCGGGGCGGGTGGGTGTTGGCCTAGGGCTCTCAGCTATGACTGAAGCTGATGCCCTGGTCTCCCCTGTACCTCCCTCTATGCCGTGAAGGTCGGTGATGCCTTCTCCAGCACTGCTGCCCACCAGGAGCTTGAGGAGATCGCCTCTGAGCCCACTGATGAGCACGTCTTCCGGGTGGACAATTTCGACGCCCTCCAGGGCATCCAGAACCAGCTGCAGGAGAAGATCTTTGCCATCGAAGGTACCAGAGCTGGGGGAGGGGCCGTACTGGCCCTGGGGCTCTAGAAATGGGTTTTCAAGGCCGAGATGGGACGGGGAGCTGCTGGGAATCCAGAGCTCAAATAGGCCCCAAATATTCTCTCTTTCCTCATCCAACATATATCTACTGATCTATCTGCAGAAATGCCACTGATGTCTTTCTCATACGGGGGCCCCCGGGCAGGGGACTGGCTGGCTCAAGGGGCTGAGGAATGGGATACGGGGCCTTTTCTCTCAGGGGCCCTGGATCCAATCCAGCCTCGTGGGTGGGGAGACGGGCTGGCTCAGGGAATGGGACACGGGGCCTTTACTGTCTATGATGATCTCTCCTGTGTCTGTCTGTCTGTCTCTCCCCCCAGGCACCCAGTCCCAGAGCGGCAGCTCCTTCCAGCTGGAGATGTCCCAGGAAGGATTCAGCTCCCTGCTGTCCCCTGTGAGTGACGCCTGGCCCCAGGGTGTGTCCCTGGAGCCCAGAGTCCTGTGGGAGCAGTGCAGGGGGCACCCCCCTCCCACTCAGGGCAGACACAAGGGGGCTGTATGCTGCAGCGAGTGGTGTGGGGGGCCCAGTAGGGGGTGCTCACTTCCCTGGCCATCAGCACTGACCCCAGTGTCCCAGCACGATGCTAGGGGGCGCTGTGCTGCAGGTGGTGGCTGTGTCTAGTAAATACACGCCGTGCTGTCTGTTCCCTGTAATCGGTCCCCTTTGCCGTCCCTGTCGATTTAGGACGGGCCTGTGCTGGGAGCGGTGGGAGCCTATGACTGGTCCGGTGGGATATTCCTGTACGGGAGCGGCGGGAAGCCGAGCTTCATCAACGTATCCAGAACCTCCACTGACATGAATGATGCTTACCTCGGTAAGAACAAACCCACCGAGCTTCCCTTACCTATTTAAACAGCCCCGCGCCCAGCCCCAGAGGTGGCTGCATCTCAGTTCTGGGAAAGTTCTGTGCAGCACTGTTGTAGGGCTGTTTCCCATCTCACCTCCCCACGTCCCTCTCTTCCTTTGAGGTTATTCGTCTCAGGTCATCACAGCCAATGGGCAGAGCAGCTACGTGGTCGGGGCCCCTCGCTACCAACACACCGGCAAAGTCGTCGTGTTCTTCCGAGATACCAAGGGTGGGGAATGGACACGCAGATCAGAGGTGCTGGGAGAGCAGGTATGGGGAGCGTTACTGGTAATATGGAGTGTGGGTGTGAGAGAGAGAGGGCTGGAGGAAGCCTGTAAGATTTTGACATCGTGTAATATTTGTGTTTGGATTCACTTTCAGAAACGATTCAGTCAGAGAGCCTCAGGCAGGGGATAACCTTGACTGGTTTAGGGAATTGCACCGCAGCTGACATTCAGCCTCTCTCCAATATCCCACTGCTGTTACCTTCACTTACAGTCTAGACAGAACTCATAAGATGGATATCGATGGAGGCCCAGACCCACCAAGGGACTTAGGCGTTGTGATGCTGCAGGGAGGCACCTACCCCTGCCAGTGATCCATGAATGGGGGGAAGATAGGCGCTCTTCCACCTAGCTCAAATATCAGCCCTCATCCAGTTGGCAGGCTCAGAGCCACCACGATCTTCACAAACCAGCCGGAGGAGATGAGGGAGGGCCTCCCTTACAGCAAATTCATGGCCATGAAAAACACGTCTTGGACTGTGAAATCTGGTCTCCTCTGTGAAATCTGGTCTTTTGTGTACTTTTACCCTATACTATAAAAGTATCCTATACTATAGGGTAAAAGTATACAAATGTAAACAACATTTCTCAAACTGGGATTCCCTACCTAAAGGGGGTCACAGTATTGCCACCCTTAATTCTCTGCTGCTGCTGGCTGCAGCGCTGCCTTCAGAGCCAGGCACCCGGCTAGCAGCCGCTGCTCTCCGGCCACCCAGCTCTGAAGGCAGCGCAGAAGTAAATGTGGCAATACTGTGGACCCCCCCCACAAAAGCCTTGCACCCCCCTTTTGGGTTGGGACCTCCAGTTTGAGAAATGCTGAGTCTTAAGGGCTTTGCATGTTTATATTTTGCCTTTTTAAATACGTATTCATATTTTGTTACCACACAGTGAAATTTAAGATTTAAATATCTGAAACTGTGAAAGTCAAGATTTTTAAAATGCTGTGACCGTGAAATGTACAAAAATGGAGTGTGAATTTGGTAGGGCCCTACTTATAGCCTGGGGCTTAGAGTCCTCATCAGGTCACAGGCGACCACTGGTTCAAGTCTCTGCTTTGCCTGATGAGGAAGAAGGATTTAACCAGGGCTCTGCCACCTCTCAGGGAGTGCTCTGATCACTGGGCTGTAGAGCGGTTGTGATTTGTACATGTTCTGCAGCCCAACTGATATTTAATTAGTCCATTAAAGTGGAATAACTTTAACAGGCAAGACCGAGGGAGCCCGCAGCTCCGGGGTTAGGGCACTGACCTTAGATATAGCAGACCCCTGTTCAACTCCTTCTCCTCTGACCACACATACCAGATGGTGCCCTACAGGTGGGGGAGCGTTTGTCTTCCCCCAGTTTGTGGATCCTGCTGGGGTGTGGTGGGAAATGGGCAACTGGCTGCCTAGAGTAAGACAGGAGTGCACATGCCCTGCCCTTGAGGCAGCAACATAAGGAGCTTCTACTGCAAAAACATAGGCACCAAGTCAGGTTAGGCACCGAAAGGGTCAGCAGCAGCCATGCAGAGGTTTTGTGAATCTCAGTGCACCTAAGTCTGGGGGTTAGGCACATAAGTACCTTTGTGGATCTGGGCTAGAGAGACTCAGGCAAGGAAAATTACATTACTAGTGGTATCAGCAGTGTTCGAAAAGGATCACACTACACTAACGAAGTGAATTTCTCCAAGATCTAACTGCCTATACATTCCAGCTGAACAGAACTTACAAGAGTGACTCAGTCAGTGAATAAACTTTACTCGTGCTAGAACAGCCGCTAGAAAGAATTGCACCACAACTAGCATTCAGCGTCTCTCCAAGATCTAGCTGCCTCGTTGTGCAAGAACCCTTTCAGCGACAGCACCACCCGCTGTGCAGCGAGAGGGTGCGACTGAGGATGGAATGAGGATTGGGACTGAATCCTCATCCCCAGAGGGTGAGAAGGGTCCCAGCAGGAGAAGAAGGAGGAGGTGACTAAATGAAAGGGGTGACTTATCTGCCTCTCCAGATTGGCTCATATTTTGGGGGTACACTGTGCGCTGTGGACCTCGACAGAGATGGGAACACGGACCTGGTTCTAATCGGAGCCCCCATGTACCATACACCTCTGAATGGAGGACGGGTCTATAACTGCCTGATTAACTGGCCGGTAAGAAAGAGGATGGAGCCAGGGGGAAGATGGATGGCCTGGGGTTCTTCTTTGCCTGCACTGCCATGGGGTTGTGATGCTGGGACAATTAGCATGGCAGTAGCAGGCGCGGTGCTCCAGGAAATAGGATGGGGGGGATCATTCAGGGAAGCTTTTCCCTGCCAGTCAGTTCTGGCCACGATGCCCCAGAGCGGTGCCAAGGAGCGCTTTGCTGCAGAGTGAGGGAAAGATGGTCAGTAGGGGCAGGGGTACTCTCTGCTGGAAGTCAGTGCTGATCCCTTCCCCATGTGTTTCCTTCGATGGGGCCTGCAGGGGATGACACTGATCTGCACCAAGACACTGCAGGGGCAGATGGGGCAGGCGTTCGGACGCTTTGGGGCCAGCATGTCCGAAATCGGGGACATCAGCGGGGACGGACAGACGGATGTGGCCATCGGGGCCCCCATGGAGAGCGACAATAGCGGGGCCTTGTACATCTTCCATGGGGAAAAGGGAGGCCTCAATCCCCAGTACAGACAGGTGAGCCCAGCTCCTGGGGGGAGGGGTCACCACAAAGCCCCGAAGAGACATGATGGGGCCCCACAGCCCCCTAGTGCCTATTAGCTTGTAGCTGCTGCTTTCCCATCCCTCACCCTCCGCTGCCCCCTAGTGCCCATTGTACAGTACAGCCGCCCCTTTCCCACCCCTCACCCTCTGCTGCCCCCGAGTGCCCATTGTACAGAACAGCCGCCCCTTCCCCAGCCCTCATCCTCCGCTGCCCCCTAGTGCCCATTGTACAGTATAGCCGCCCCTTTCCCACCCCTCACCCTCCGCTGCCCCCTAGTGCCCATTGTACAGTACAGCCGCCCCTTTCCCATCCCTCACCCTCCGCTGCCCCCTAGTGCCCATTGTACAGTATAGCCGCCCCTTTCCCACCCCTCACCCTCCGCTGCCCCCTAGTGCCCATTGTCCAGTACAGCCGCCCCTTCCCCAGCCCTCATCCTCCGCTGCCCCCTAGTGCCCATTGTACAGTACAGCCGCCCCTTCCCCATCCCTCACCCTCCACTGCCTCCTAGTGCCCATTGTACAGTACAGCCGCCCCTTTCCCACCCCTCATCCTCCGCTGCCCCCTAGTGCCCATTGTCCAGTACAGCCGCCCCTTTCCCATCCCTCACCCTCCGCTGCCCCCGAGTGCCCATTATACAGAACAGCCGCCCCTTTCCCATCCCTCACCCTCCACTGCCCCCTAGTGCCCATTGTACAGTACAGCCGCCCCTTTCCCACCCCTCACCCTCTGCTGCCCCCGAGTGCCCATTGTACAGTACAGCCGCCCCTTTCCCACCCCTCACCCTCCACTGCCCCCTAGTGCCCATTGTCCAGTACAGCCGCCCCTTTCCCAGCCCTCATCCTCTGCTGCCCCCTATTGCCCATTATACAGTACAGCCGCCCCTTTCCCATCCCTCACCCTCCACTGCCTCCTAGTGCCCATTGTACAGAACAGCCGCCCCTTTCCCATCCCTCACCCTCCGCTGCCCCCGAGTGCCCATTATACAGAACAGCCGCTCCTTCCCCGCCCCTTACTGCTCTCTCTGCCCCACAGCGCATCGAGGGGTCACAGTTTCCCAGCAGGCTGCACTACTTTGGCCAGGCCGCCAGTGGCGGGACAGACCTGACGGGGGACGGACTGCCAGACATCGCGGTGGGGGCACAAGGGCAGGTCCTGCTGCTGAGGTGAGTTACTCTGTGTCGTTGCGCTGCTCCACATGGCAGTCACAGACAGCACCAGTGCATGTGTGTGTGTGTGTGTGTGTGTGTGACTGCTGCCCCCTGCTGGAGAATGGCACAATGACAGCTCTGCTGCTCCCTTCTCTGCCCCCAGCATCTCCTCTAGCAGAGCTGCATGTCCATATCCCATCTCCCTGTGGTGCTGTGAGCACATCCAGGCTGGGTGGGAGGATCAGGGGAGGGAGGGGGCCTGGCCCCATTGCAGGGAGCAGCTGGGTGATGATTCTGTTCCTCCCATGGCAGGTCCCGGCCGGTGCTCAGAGTCAGGGTCTCCATCAGCTTCCAGCCCCCCATGATCCCAACCTCGGCCTTCGACTGCCAGGAGCAAGAGCAGCTTGACATGGAGGCCAGCAGGGCAAATATCTGCTTCACCGTCACTAAGGGCACCAGAGACAGCCTAGGTCAGACCAAACCCACCCCCCGCTCCCCTCCCCACTAAGAGAGACAATCTCCTGCCCTGGGGAAAAGCCCCATATTCCATTCCCACCTCCTGAGCCAGCCAGTCCCTGCCCTGGGGCCAGATTGCCCTGGGGCCAGATTGGAGCTGGTGCCAAGGCCCCCTGTTCTGTGTCCCATTGACGATCCTGCTCTCACGTCTCTCTGACCCTTATTTCTCCTCTGTGATAGGCAACGGGATCTCCAGCACCATCCAGTACAGCCTGTCCTTGGACCCCGGGAGGACGAAGATCCGAGCCGCCTTCGACTCCACCGGCCCCGTCCTGAGCAGGGAACTGCGGCTCGGCATTGAGACGAAATGTGATCCGTATAAGATAAAGCTACCTGTGAGCACAGGGGTCCCAGCTCCTTCCCCTCCCGCTGTGTCTGCCCCTCCAACCCTGTCCCTTGCTCCCAAATCACCCAGAGAACAAACCTCTCTACGGATCCCACCTTTCCTCATGGGTCCCTACATGTCTGTCTCTCCAGCTCTGCCCTGAGGACACCCTGACCCCCATCACCCTACGCCTCAACTACACCCTGACGGGGGAACCCATCACTGCCGCCAGCCGCCTCAGACCCATCCTGAGTGAGGACTCCACGCGGGTGTCTGCAGGCTCGGTAAGGCCGCCGGGGCCAGGCAAAGGGGTTTGTGATGGTCTGCAGAGGTTTTAGTGAGTGTGCTTTTGGTTACAGCGCTGGTGCAGACTGTAGCAATGCTTGGTGTTAATGTGTGCGATTGTGGTGCGGGCGAGTGTTTGAGGGTTTAGGGGTTGTGCCGTTGGTGACATTGTTGATTCAGACTGCGGTGAGCTTGGTGAGGTTATCGTCTGAGGTTGGAGCGATTGCGTTGGTGACATTGGTTTAGATTAGACCGTACTGGTCTTGATGGCAGTGTGAGGTGAGGTTATAGTGGTTTTGTTGGTGTTGACATTGCTGGTTCAGACTATACGGACCTTGGTGACTGTCTGAGGCATGGTGGGAGTGACTGTGTTGTAGATGCTGACATTGGTACAGAATATATTGGTGGTGGTGGGGAGATCAGTGGTGTTGGTGACCGTGTTGGTTGAGGATGTTGTGGCTGTGTTGTAAGTTACATGTTGGGACTGTACTGGTAGGTGGTTGCAGTTTAGACTGTGATGTTGGCGGAAGTGTAGTCTTAGGTAGAGTGGGTGAGTTGTTGTGACAGTGTTGGTTCAGATTGTATTGATACTGATTGTGGTTGTGGTTGAGACTATAGAGGTTTTGGTTGCGATGGCAGTGTCTGCATTGTTGGTAACGGTGTTGTTTCAGATTACATTTTTCGTGGTGGTTGATGAGATTGTAACGGTGTTGGTTACAGTGTTGGCTGAGATGGTAGTGGTTATGATGCTGGTCACGGTGTTGGTTAACACTTTATTGATTGTGGTGGTGATGGCAGAGTTGGTCGTGTGGTTCATAGTGTTGGCAGAGGTTGCAGCAGCTACAATGCTGGTGAAACTGTCAAATCAGTATTGGGGCTGGTGGTTGTTGAGGCTGAGAATGCAGTGGTGGTGGGGACAGTGTTGCGGGAGGTTATTGCGGGTGTGTTCGTGGTGACGGTGTTAGTTCACACTGCACTGGTAGTGGTGGTGACAATTGAGATTGGAGGATGAGTGACAATGTTGACTGAGTTTCACTCCAATTCCCTCGCACCCACCCTGCTCCCTGCTTTCTCCCCGCAACCCCTTCCTGGATCTCTCTCTAGCTCCCGTTTGAGAAGGACTGTGGCAGTGACAAAGTCTGCACTGATGAACTACAAATTTCCTTCAATTTCTCAGGGTAAGAGAATTTCTTCACCCACTCTGCTTCCTCCCCCACACTCCATGGTGAGGCCTGTCTACTCCATCAGGCCTCAGACCATGCCACATTTCCATATGGCTTCTGAGTGGGCACCATTATAGGAAGCTCACAGAGCTGTTAGGGCACTGCCCTGAGGAAGCTCACCCCTTTCTCTCCCCCTTAGCTTGAGCACCCTGGTGGTGGGGGTCATCCCCGAACTCAACACCACTGTCTCCATCCAGAACCACGGGGAGAATTCCTACAGCACCATGGTGCGGTTCTTCTACCCGGCCGCGCTGTCCTACCGCCGGGTCCTGCTGCTCCAGGTACCACCCAATCCTCCCAAACACTGCAGGCATGGGGGGCAGGACACAGGGGATGGATGTGAGAGATCAGCTGGTGCAGAAAGCAGGCAGGGGCTCAGTAGGGGCCGCTGTGCTGCAGGGGGCAGGCAGGGGGCTCAGCAGGGGGCGCTGTGCTGCAGGGCGTGGGCGGGGGGCTCAGCAGGGGGCGCTGTGCTGCAGGGGGCAGGGGGCTCAGCAGGGGGTCCTGTGCTGCAGGGCGTGGGCAGGGGGCTCAGCAGGGGGCGCTGTGCTGCAGGGGGCAGGCAGGGGGCTCAGCAGGGGGTGCTGTGCTGCAGGGCGTGGGCAGGGGGCTCAGCAGGGGGCGCTGTGCTGCAGGGGGCAGGCAGGGGCTCGGCAGGGGGCTCTGTGGGCCACATCTCTCACTGGCTGGTCTCCCGTGCTCAGTCCAACAGGAGAGCCGTGGCCGTTAAGTGCAGCTCGGCCGTGGGCTCCGAGGAGCAGACTCAGAGGAACAGCACCTGCCACATCAACCACCCCATCTTCTGGAGCGGGGCTGAGGTAGGGATGGGCCCTGGCCTGTGGACTCCCCAGGGGTGAGCCCAGCTGAGAGCAGAGAGGGGCAGTTCCCTGGGGTCAGCCCAGCCCGTGACAAGCGATGTGCTGGGGAAAGCGCCCTGGGGAGCCCGGCGAGTCAGTGCAAACAGAGCCCTGAGGTCACTCCGGGGCTGGGGTCAGGCCCCGCTGGGGCTGCAAACCAAGGGCCAGAGTTGGGGGGCTGGAAATCAGGCTTCACTGGGGGAGAAAATAATGAGGGGAGGGGCTGTTCCCTCCCACATTTGGGGTCCTTAAAAGAAGCGACTCGGGGGGGGAGGGAGGCGACCGTGGCTCAGTAAAAGACGAGGGAAAGGGAAGGAGCCAGCATCATTGTCATGGCTGCCCCCAAACCCGTCCCCTTGGACCCAGCGTGACACCACTGGGCCTTCGTCATCCTGATCCTGAGAGGTGTCCTGATCCGACTGGGCCAGGCCCAGGGAGAGGGACCCACCTGCCCCTGCCCCCGGCGAGATCCAGACACCACCTGGGATGGGCGACTTTGTCTCCCCACCCCCGCCCCATGGGCTCCTTCCCTTCACCGCCTTCTTTCTTCTCTTCCCGCTCCCCTCCGTCTCAGGAGCGTCTGGCTGAGCCGGCCACGCCTGTGTGTGGTGCTCGCTGCCGGGAGCCGGGGCTCAGGACGGCGGCGAAATCCAGCGCCCGCGCCAGCCCGAGGCTGGCCCCGCTTGCCAGCTCTCGGACCGGCTGCTCCGGGGTCTCTCCAGCAGGGAGGCTGCCGGCGAGGGGCAGCAGGGGCCGCAGAAGGGGCATTTTCTCCCTGCGCTGCTCTTTGCTCTCCCCACTTGTGCCTCTGCCTGGTGTTGTCCACCGGGAACCGGGGCTGGACTTTAACCCCCGCGCCCAGGCCGGCTCCAGCCCCTCCACGAACCTCCTCTCCTCCCCCAGCGGCCAGGGATTGCGTCCAGAGCTGCTCAGACGAGGGGGGGAGGATAAAACACTCTCTCCAGGCGCCGGGCAGGGGAGGATAAAAGTCTTGCTGAACACGTTACAGTGCCAAGGCCTTAGCTGATTTCTTCTGCGACTGTGAGACAAGGACGGTGAAGGGGTGTGGCCACGGCACGGAGCCGGCTGAGGTCTCTGGATCCCAAACCGGGTTAATGCTGTCTGGCAGGGACAGGGTCATGTTGACACTTTTGCCTCTCTGGGCCCATTTATACCATCTAAGTTGATACAACAGACCCCCTGATCCCCTGTGCCTGCCCCGTCCCCGCAGTCTCTGGCAGTTCCCCAGGCCCTGAGCCCAGCAGCTCTCAACCCCTGTGTGTTTTCCAGGCCGTCTTCGTGGCCACCTTCGATGTCTCCTCTGAGGCCGACCTGGGGGACAGGCTGCAGATCACGGCCAATGCCAGCAGGTGAGGGGGCCGTGCAGGGCCAGGGGGCAGGGTGGGGGCAATGGGAGAGGGCCATACAGGCAACAGGGCAGGGCAGAGGCCGGATTTTAGCATTGAGAAGGAAGAAAACAAAGTAAGAAAGGATACAGCCATGGGTAGGAGAATGGATATAAGGAGGAAGGGCAGTGTGGATACCAGTCTAATAGGTCATACTGGCTGTAGAATGACCGTGCCTAATAGGGTACAGAATGTGAGCGAGGCCAAACAGCAAAAATTAAGATGTTTGTACACCAATGCGAGGAGCCTAGGTAACAAAATGGAGGAACTAGAGCTACTGGTGCAGGAAGTGAAACCAGATAAAGGGATAACAGAAACAGGGTGGAATAGGAGTCATGACTGGACTACAGGTATTGAAGGGTATGTGCTGTTTAGGAAAGACCGAAATAAAGGTAAAGGTGGTGGAGTAGCACTGTATATCAATGATGAGGTAGAACGTAAAGAAATAAGAAGTGATGAAATGGATAAGACAGAGTCTGTCTGTGCAAAAATCACATTGGGGAAGAAAGCTACTAGAGCCTCCCCTGGGATAGTGCTTGGGGTGTGCTAGAGACCGCCGGGATCTAATTTGGTTATGGATAGAGCCCTCTTTAATGTTTTTAATGAAGTAAATACAAATGGAAACTGCGTGATCATGGGAGATTTTAACTTTCCAGATATAGACTGGAGGACGAGTGCTAGTAATAATAATAGGACTCAGATTTTCCTAGATGCGATAGCTGATGGATTCCTTCATCAAGTAGTTGCTGAACCGACTAGAGGGGATGCCATTTTAGATTTGGTTTTGGTGAATAGTGAGGACCTCATAGAAGAAATGGTTGTAGGGGATAATCTTGGTTCAAGTGATCATGAGCTATTTCAGTTCAAACTGAACTGAAGGATTAACAAAAATAAATCTGCAACTAGGGTTTTTGATTTCAAAAGGGCTGACTCTCAAAAATTAAGGAAATTAGTTAGGGAAGTGGATTGGACTGAAGAATTTATGGATCTAAAGGTAGAGGAGGCCTGGGATTATTTAAAATCAAAGCTGCAGAAGCTATCGGAAGCCTGCATCCCAAGAAAGGGGAACAAATTCATTGGCAGGAGTTGTAGACCAAGCTGGATGAGCAAGCATCTCAGAGAGGTGATTAAGAAAAAGCAGAAAGCATACAGGGAGTGGAAGTGGGATCAGCAAGGAAAGCTACCTTATTGAGGTCAGAACATGTAGGGATAAAGTGAGGCAGGCTAAAAGTCAAGTAGAGTTGGACCTTGCAAAGGGAATTAAAACCAATAGTAAAAGGTTCTGTTGCCATATAAATAAGAAGAAAACAAAGAAAGAAGAAGTGGCACTGCTAAACACTGAGAATGGAGTGGAGGTCAAGGATAATCTAGGCATGGCCCAATATCTAAACAAATACTTTGCCTCAGTCTTTAATAAGACTAAAGGGGATCTTAGGGATAATGGTAGCATGACAAATGGGAATGAGGATATGGAGGTAGATATTACCATATCTGAGGTAGAAGCGAAACTCAAACAGCTTAATGGGACTAAATTGGGGGGCCCAAATAATCTTCATCCAAGAATATTAAAGGAATTGGCACATGAAATTGCAAGTCCATTAGCAAGAATTTTTAATGAATCTGTAAACTCAGGGGTTGTACCATATGATTGGAGAATTGCTAACATAGTTCCTATTTTTAAGAAAGGGAAAAAAGTGATCCGGTTAATTATAGGCCTGTTAGTTTGACATCTGTAGTATGCAAGGTCTTGGAAAAAATTTTGAAGGAGAAGGTAGTTAAGGACATTGAAGTCAATGGTAAATGGGACAAAATACAACATGGTTTTACAAAAGGTAGATCGTGCCAAACCAACCCGATCTCCTTCTTTGAGAAAGTAACAGATTTTTTAGACAAAGGAAACGCAGTGGATCTAATTTACCTCGATTTCAGTAAGGCATCTGATATCATGCCACAGGGGGAATTATTAGTTAAATTGGATAAGATGGGGATCAATAGGAAAATTGAAAGGTGGATAAGGAATTGGTTAAAGGGGAGACTACAACGGGTCCTCCTGAAAGGTGAACTGTCAGGCTGGAGGGAGGTTACCAGTGGAGTTCCTCAAGGATCGGTTTTGGGACCAATCTTATTTAATCTTTTTATTACTGACCTCAGCACAAAAAGTGGGAGTGTGCTAATAAAGTTTGCGGATGATACAAAGCTAGGAGGTATTGCCAATTTAGAGAAGGACCGGGATATCCTACAGGAGGATCTGGATGACCTTGTAAATTGGAGTAATAGAAATAGGATGAAATTTAACAGTGAGAAGTGTAAGGTCATGCATTTAGGGATTAATAACAAAAATTTTAGTTATAAGCTAGGGACGCATCAATTAGAAGTAACGGAGGAGGAAAAGGACCTTGGAGTATTGGTTGATCATAGGATGACTATGAGCCGCCAATGTGATAAGGCTGTGAAAAAAGCTAATGCGGTCTTGGGATGCATCAGGAGAGGTATTTCCAGTAGGGATAAGGAGGTTTTAGTACCATTATACAAGGCACTGGTGAGACCTCACCTGGAATACTGTGTGCAGTTCTGGTCTCCCATGTTTAAGAAGGATGAATTCAAACTGGAACAGGTACAGAGAAGGGCTACTGGGATGATCCGAGGAATGGAAAACTTGTGTTATGAAAGGAGACTCAGGGAGCTTGGCTTGTTTAGCCTAACTAAAAGAAGGTTGAGGGGAGATATGATTGCTCTCTATAAATATATCAGAGGGATAAATACCGGAGAGGGAGAGGAATTATTTAAGCTCAGTACCAATGTGGATACAAGAACAAATGGATATAAACTGGTCATCGGGAAGTTTAGACTTGAAATTAGACAAAGGTTTCTAACCATCAGAGGAGTGAAGTTTTGGAATAGCCTTCCAAGGGAAGCAGTGGGGCCAAAGATCTATCTGGCTTTAAGATTAAACTCGATAAGTTTATGGAGGAGATGGTATGATGGGATAACATGGTTTTGGTAATTAAATATTCATGGTAAATAGGCCCAATGGCCTGTGATGGGATATTATATGGGGTGGGATCCGAGTTACCCAGGAAAGAATTTTCTGTAGTATCTCTGGCTGATGAATCTTGCCCATATGCTCAGGGTTTAGCTGATTGCCATATTTGGGGTCGGGAAGGAATTTTCCTCCAGGGCAGATTTGAAGAGGCCCTGGAGGTTTTTCGCCTTCCTCCGTAGCATGGGGCACGGGTCACTTGCTGGAGGATTCTCTGCTCCTTGAAGTCTTTAAACTACGATTTGAGGACTTCAGTAGCTCAGATATAGGTGTGAGGTTTTTTGCAGGAGTGGTGGGTGAAATTCTGTGGCTTGCGTTGTGCAGGAGGTCAGAATAGATGATCATAATGGTCCCTTCTGACCTAAATATCTATGAATCTATGAATCCGTGATGCAGCCTCCCTGCACAGTTATCTGCCTGCATCTCCTCACGTCTCTCCCCTTTGCCCTCCACTCCCCCCAGTGACAATGGCGGCCCCATCACCGAGCGCATGAATCACCGGGCGGAGCTGCCTGTCAAGTACGGCATCTTCGTCATCCTCAACAGGTAGGTCAGTGCGGAGACAGAGCAGAGAGCGCCCCCTACTGGGTCCCCTGTTCCTTGCAACACAGCGCCCCCTAGCGCTGCACGGGGTCATAGGTGCCAGTGCTGATTGCAAGGGGAGAGCGCCCCCTATTGAGCCCTTCCCTGTAGCACAGCGCCCCCTTCTGGACATGACACCCCACCGCCACTCTCCAGCCCCATCCATCACACTCCCGTCTCTCTCCTTCCTTCCGTCCTTTTCCTCCCCCAGCCTCGAGGAGTCGACCAAGTACGTCAACTTCTCCGCCGAGGAGGCAGGGACAAGTGTGCAAGTGACACATGGGTACGAGGTGAGGCCGGCGGCACAGAGTGCGAGGGGGGAGACCGGGCAAGAGGGAGGGAGTGGAAGCAATTTAATGGGATCTAGTGGGTTAGAGCACGGAGGGGTGGGGGTGAGGAGGGAGCCAGGACTCCTGGGTTCTATCCCCAGCTCTGGCAGGGGAGTGGGGTCTGAGGATCAGAGCGGGGGCTGGGGATCAGATCTCCTGGGTTCTCTTCCTGCAGTGCCCTGTAGCGAGTCTGTTTCTTTCAGGTCAAGAACCTGCGGCAGCGAAGCATCCCCATCTCGGTCACGTTCCAGTTCCCCGTGGAGCTGAGCGGGGTCCGGGTGTGGGACGCCTCTGAGGTCGTCCCCTCCAAGGTACCTGCCTCTCCCTGCCCTTGTGTGTGTGAGATGGGCCCAGTGACGCCGGCTCGGCCCTACAGCGCCCCCTGCTGGGACAGGCTGCTTACGGGGGAAACACACCCTGTCCCCACCCCCTAAACCAGCCAGTCCCCTGTCCTAGGGCCGGATTAGAGCCAGTGCCCCATAGAGGGGAAAGGCCCCGGGTCCCCTTCCCGCCCCCGTTAACACCGTGTCTCTCTCCCTCCCCAGCCCCAGCTGGCTCAGTGCACCAGTGAGGCTGAAACGCCCGGTTCGAAGGACTTTGTGAAGCAGATGAGCGAGCGCCCCCTGCTGGTGAGTACAGGCTGGTGCAGGTCCCAGCAGCCCCTTCCCCTCCGCACTAACACAGACAGCGAGTGGGGGGCTGAGCTGGGGGAGCGACCCCTGCTATAAACAGACCCAGACCCTCATGGCCATGCTGAGCCCCTGCATGCCCCCTGCCTCACCCGGCGATATCCTTCCGCCCCAGGACTGCTCTGTGGCCACCTGTAAGAAGATCCGGTGCAGAATCGCCTCCCTGGAATTGCAGCAGCCGCTGGAGTTTATGATCAAAGGGAACGTCAGCTTCCAGTGGGTCTCCCAGGTATGAGAGCTTCCTCTGCCTCCTGGCACGAGATGAGGGATCCCCCTACCCCCTGTGTAAACAACTCCTCTTCCCCTCCCCAGAGGTGGCTGCATCTCAGTGCCGGGCAAGGGATTGCCCCTGTGTGAATGGCCTGTAAATTGCTCTGGGTCCCTCTGGGTTGTTGCTCCGGCCTGGTTTGTGCCATTTCTGGTCAGGAACGGTGAATTTCTCTGTTCCAGACTCAGCAGCAGAAAGTGAGTCTGGTGAGCGAGGCCCGGATTGAATACGAGGAGAGGAAATACACCCAGAAGGAGGGATTCATCCAGTGCCAGGTACCAGAGTGACTGTGCCCGGGATAGAGAGAGCATCGGGTAGTGGTTAGAGCTGGGAGCCAGGACTCCTGGGTCCTGTCCCTGCTCTGGATTGAAGTGGGGTCTGGGGGTTTAGAGCAGGGGCGGGTGATGGTGCCAGGACTCCTGGGTCCCCATCTCACAGCTCCTCTCCCGCAGGTGCAGACAGTGGTGGAGCACTCCGAGGTCTATAACTACCTGCCCATCATCGTGGGCAGCAGCGTGGGGGGCCTGGTCCTGCTGGCTCTCATCACTGCAGCCCTCTACAAGGTGAGGGGGGTAGGGCTTGGACCCCTCCCCCACAGCTCATCACCCTGGGGGTGGGGCCTGTGACTCTCCCAGCTGGTGGGGAAGGGGAGAGGGTATTTACTTTGGGGGCTCCCACACCCCAACCCCCCACCAGGCTTGAGTCCATCTGTTTCTGGCTGGCTGGCTCTCACCTTCTCTCCCCTCTGTCTCCTTCCAGTTTGGCTTCTTCAAGCGCCAGTACAAGCAGAAGATGGAGGGTGATGGGGCCGAGCCGGCCCAGAGCGGTGCCTCCCCTCCCCCCGGCGCCCCCAAACAATAGCTCCACCCACATCACCCCCCATGGGCTGCTCCAGATCCACACACCAAACTGACAAGCAGGACTTGGAACAAACCTTCAGAGCATCCATGGGGGGCTGAGAGCCAGGACTCCTGAGTTCTATCCCCAATGGTGGGACGGGAGTGGGGTCTAGTGGGTTAGAGCAGGGGGGCTGGAGCCAGGACTCCTGGGTTCTCTCCCAGAAGTGGGAGGGGAGTGGGGTCTAGTGCATTAGAGCGGGAGGGGCTGAGTCTCTCTGCACCTCAGTTTCCCCACTTGTAACGTGGGGAGAATTATCCTGCCATTTTCTATTTATACTGTGAGCTATTTGGCGCACGGCTTGACTCTCACTGTGAAGATGGCACTCCCAGAGTTATGGGGTGCCTTGATCTCAGCTGGACTCCTTACGGCACCGGGGCCCCCATCTCATTCAGGGTCTCGAGGTGCTATTGGATAACGTCCAATAAAGCCAAGCTCTCGGAGTCATTCGCCTGCCTTGCCTGATATCTCAGGTCGTTTCAAACCATCCCCAAATCCAACGGGTGCGTTTGTGGACGGGAAAGGGGAATGTGGTGTGGCTCCAGGCCAGGCTTCCAGGCCACGCAAGGGGACGAAATCACTCGCACCACGTATTGTCATGGAGCTCTCTGCTCGCAGCTCGACGGCACCTCCTCGTGGCCACTCTGGGGATTAACTCTGCCCGGCCGATGCCCCTTCCAGTGGTTGCATCCCATCACTCTCTGGCACTCTCAGTCTGTGGCTCTTGCTGGCTGCTACCTCTTCATGACTTGCCCCTCTGGCCAGCTCACTAAGTGGATTCCTTTGCTGGGGTAGGACACTTTCCAGATCTCTCCAGAGAAAGCACACTCAACTGTCCTCGCACCCACTGCCCTGACCCTGTCCCTCCTGCCGTGACCCAGACAGCCTGCTAGCTGGCTGCCCCTGGCAGTGCCCCCCAGCAGGGGAACCCAGACCTTCCCTCTTCGCTGGGTTCCACCCCAGGGCCCTTTACCAAACAGTCAAGGTCTGCACATCTTCCCTAACCTCACTGTTTTCACCCCTGGACCACTTCCTACCTTGCTTCCCCTCATCCTAGTCAGCCCCCTCTCTCCTAGGTCTCATGGATTCCTGCCCCTCCTTTCCTCTCCCTTCCCTGCCACACCTCACTCTGCAGCCCTCTCTTTGGTATCAGGCTCTTGGCTTGATGTAAACCCTGCCTGGTCCCTCAGAAATGAGCCTGCATCCAATTAGCAGCCTCCCCGTAGCCTAAATCTCTCCCCTGTTTGCCACTTAATTGGGCCTGCCTGGCCTAATTCAACCCACTCAGGGCCGGTGTGGGGAGTAAGTCCCTTCACCCTGATTGAAAAGGACACAATAAATTCCCTCCCCAGCAGATTTACCCTGAGGAACTCCCTGTCACATGAAGTGAGGAGGCCAAGCGCTGTGGTTAGGGAGAATGAGAGGTTGGTATAGACCCTGAGCTGTGTGAGGTCGTTTCATAGGAGCTGCAAGCCCTAGCACAAAGTGATGGCAGCTAGCGATCAGTCTAAGCGGCTTATCGAAAGGAAGATCAAGAGGTCACTCGGTTGCGGTGTTAGGAGAAAATCCCATGTTCTAAAGAGCTCTGGCCCTAGGCTCACCCCCCACGTTGCCCCTGACACCACTCCAGCCCCCAGCTGCGCAGCCAGACCCCAGGCTCCAGCCCTGGGCTCAACCTCCACCATTGCTCTGTCCCCCGCTGCTTCCTTCAGCCCTCTACCCAGCCCCCATCCTCCCTGCCCCTCTCCACCTCCCCATCTAGGGCTTAATTTGTCCCCTAGCTTGCTGGGGCTGAGTAAGTCTGCTGTGAAAAGTGATATTAACAAATATACAACTATCAGTTTTCACAGTAGCAGACTTACTAGCTAGCAAGTCTGAAAAAAATATCAACCGAAAAAGCAAAACATGCAAAGCACATTATTTGTGTTTCTCTTCTGTTTAGATCTAAAGAATAGAGACAATTGTACATTATTTTTATTATTGAGTCTGCAAAAAATAACCCTACGTAAATAAATTACAGTGATTTGGACATGGGTACGAGCATATTTATTTGATTTTCCTAAAGTTAATTACATATTTTAGGAACAACTGTCAGAGCGACCACCAGCAAGAGTTGATGGCCACTCGCTGAGGCCACCAAAAAATTTGTTGTGGGAACCCCTGATCTAGTCTGACCTCCTGTCTAACACGGGCCATAGGACTGCCCTGAATTCGTCCTGGTTTGAAGCAGAGCAGTGGATCTCTCAGAAAAGAGCAACCTATCTTGAGTTACAAATCGCCAGTGACAGAGAATTCACCGTGGCCTTTAGTACATTGTTCCAAAAGTTATTATCCAATGAAGTGAGCTGTAGCTCACGAAAGCTTATGCTCAAATAAATTGGTTAGTCTCTAAGGTGCCACAAGTACTCCTTTTCTTCCTGTTAAGAATGTTATACCTTATCATAGAATCATAGAAGATTAGGGTTGGAAGAGACCTCAGGAGGTCATCTAGTCCAACCCCCTGCTCAAAGCAGGACTAACCCCAACTAAATCATCCCAGCCAGGACTTTGTCAAGCCAAGTCTTAAAATCCTCTAAGGATGGAGATTCCACCACCTCCTGAGGGAACCCATTCCAGTGCTTCACCACCCTCCTAGTGAAATAGTTTTTCCTAATATCCAACCTAGACCTCCCCCACTGCAACTTGAGACCATTGCTCCTTGTTCTGTCATCTGCCATCACTGAGAACAGCCGAGCTCCATCCTCTTTGGAACCCCCCTGCAGATAGTTGAAGGCTGCTATCAAATCCCCCCTCATTCTTCTCTTCTGCAGACTAAACAAGCCCAGTTCCCTCAGCCTCTCTTCATAAGTCATGTGCCCCAGCCCCTTAATCGTTTTCATTGCCCTCCGCTGGACTCTCTCCAATTTGTCCACATCCTTTCTATAGTGGGGGCCCCAAAACTGGATAAAATACTCCAGATGTGGCCTCACCAGTGCCAAGTAGAGGGGAATAATCACTTCCCTCCATCTGCTGGCAATTCTCCTATTAATGCAGCACAATATATCATTAGCATTCTTGGCAACAAGGGCACACTGCTGACTCATATCCAACTTCTCGTCCACTGTAATCCCCAGGTCCTTTTCTGGAGAATGGCTGCTTAGCCAGTTGGTCCCCAGCCTGTAGCAGTGTGTGGGATTCTTCCATCCTAAGTGCAGGACTCTGCACTTGTCCTTGTTGAACCTCATCAGATTTCTTTTGGCCCAATTTGTCTACGTCATTCTGGACCCTATCCCTACCCTCCAGCGTATCTACCTCTCCCCCCAGTTTAGTGTCATCCGTGAACTTGCTGAGGGTGCAATCCATCCCATCCTCCAGATCATTAATGAAGATGTTGAATAAAACCAGCCCTAGGACAGACCCCTGGGGCACTCCAGTTATTTCCAGTCTGAATTGGTCTAGCTTCAACTTCCAGCCACTGGCTCTTGTTAGAACTTTCTCTGCTAGACTGAAGAGCCCCCTGGTCAGGGCAGCCCCAGGGTTTGAAAGTTTATCTGCAGAGTTTTACCTCCCAACCTGGGTGGAGATGGGGGGTGGTGGTTAAGGGGCACCTTACATGGTCCAAAGCTGATTGCCACACCTCTCCATGGGGCTCCGCTCTGCTCCACCAGCCATCCCATGAATCACTCACTCTGCCAGCCACCCCCATGAGCTGCTCCAGGCATCCCACAAACTGCTCTGGTTCACCAGCCACTCTGCTTGGCCAGCCATCCCATGAGCCGCTCCAGCCATCCCACAAACTGCTCCACAATACATCTTCAGGCTCCACAACTACTTAACACAGCACTCGGTAATTTCAGTTCTTTGTAAGTTTAGCTCTTTTATGATTTCAGCTTGTAGTAGGGGAGCCTCAGTGCTGGTGCACCATTGGCCTAAAGTGAATTCAGCTCAGCAGCCTGTAACTAGATTCCTAATGGAATCTAAATTAGCTCTGATATTCCACAATGGCAAGGGGAGGAAGGCCCCTACTATAAGGGCCAATACCACCAGATATTAATACCTGTCCCCAACCCCTCTCTATTCACTGGGACTTGGAACCCATGACCCTTGCCTAGTGAGTGCTGCTTAGTTGATGGCGAGTCCCCCCATCATAACAAAAGGCCAAGTGAAGTTCCACTGTCCTTGATTCACATAATCAGGATAATAACAGTTTATTCCTGCCCCAATAACAGAGAAACTGGGGCTCCTACAGCAGCCAGAGTGACCATCTAGGCAGGGTGCGTGTGCCTATGCAAATGAGATCAGCCCCTGAAGTTCTTTTCCACAACCCACCATGACTCGCCACCAGATGTCAGGGTAGAGCTCATCCTGACTCTGCTTACAAACTAAATCCATTGAGCAACTTGAGGCTGTCACACGGGATTCCAGCGATGGTTACACCAAGGCCAAATACAGAGGAACAATAACCTCTCTGCTCCAACTCACGATTCCCCTGTTTATCCATCATGCCCTGCCATTGTTGCCTTCAGGGGCTGGGCCCTGTGTCTGAAACCAGTGACATCAAACAGCCTTGTCAGAACACAGGTGTGACGCATAGGCGCCGACTCCGTGGGTGTGCCACGGAAAAAAATTAGCAGGTGCTTAGTGCCCACCAGCAGCCAGCTCCCTCCCTTCCCCCCAGCACCTCCTGTCCGCCAGTGGCCCCACCGATCAACTCCTCCCGCTCCCTCCCAGCACTTCCCAGCCACTGTGATCAGCTGTTCCGCAGTGTGCAGGAGGCGCTAGGTGGGAGGGGGAGAAGCGGGGCTGGGGCACGCTCAGGGGAGGGGGCAGAACTGGGTAGGAAGAGGCGAGGTGGGGGCTTGGGAGAAGGGCTAGGGCGGGGCATGGGGCAGGGCAGGAGTGGGAAGAGGCGGGGCAGGGCTTGGGGGGAAGGGGTCAGCTGGGGGTGGGGACAGGACCTGGGGTGGGCGGAGGTTGAGCACCCCTGGGGCCCGGAGGAAGCCGGCACCTGTGGTGTCACTGATCCACGGGCCCGGTGCTCTCGCACGGCTCTGGAACAGTCCCTGGGAGGAGCCCTTCACGTGTCAGCCCCCTTCGGGTCATGCTCTCTCACTAGGGTGAGCCACTGGGCTTCACCACCTCCTGGGACTGAACCGCGGAGCCTTCAGCCCCCCTGCAACACACCGTGAGCTCCCTGCAGCAAGTCTGCCTGAGTTGGACAGCTGAGAGAGACTTGAACCCCCAAACGGAGCAATGCAGCGACCCCCACCGTCAGCAGCTGCAGTGACTTGCAGCCAGCACTGTAAAAGCAGCAGGGTTTATTAGATGCCTGGAGCACAGCATAGAAGCTCCGTGGTTAGCACAGGGAGCAGAAAGTTACAGCACGGTCCATCTTGATCAGCACAGAGCTCTCTGACCCCTCTTTTGTCCCAGTTCAGGAGACCCTCCTGCTTCCAGCAGCCCACACTTAACAACTCCCCACCGGGTCTCTCCTCAGTCCTTTGTTTAGCCCTCAGTCTCCAGAGCCGGCTGCCCCCTCCTTCTGCAGTGAGCCTGCACCCCAGCGCCCAGCACAGAAAGACCCTGGAGACTGTTGTGCTCTCTCCCCACTGGGCCGGGTGGGCACATTGGCTGGATGCCAAGTGTAGGCCAGGCAGATCTCCTTGAGGGGACACGGAGGCAGGGCTGATTGGCAAAGGGTTGGGTGGGTGTGACTGGGGGCAGCTCTCCTTGGCGTGGCCAGAGCTGGGCACACACAGAGAGATTCATTCCCCGCGCTACCTACTGGCACATGCGAAACATGCAACCTTCATGATATTCTTTTCAATGAAAACAAATCTCCACATGTTCGGTGTTTAAATCTGGTGATTTGTGGGGTACAGATCCTAGCTTTTAACAAGAACAACCTTATGTTTCTGTAAAAAGCAGACCCTTTGATGTGGACAGTGACAGGTTTTTTTCCCAGGCAGCTAAAACAAATAAAATACATTTCACGACAGCTGAGGCCAGAAGGGGCCATGCAGACCATCCAGCGAGACCTTCTGCAGAGCACAGGCCAGGGACCCCTTCCTGTGATTCGGGGGGCAGAAGGTCCCTGTGAATAAGGGTGGGGGGCATAGGGTGGGGAGTAAGGAGAGCTACAGAGATTGGGGTGGGGGGCAGCCAGCTCCAGGCTGGGAAGAGGCACCATAACAGGTCCCAGCTGGCTGGAGCCCGGTGTTCTCCTCTCCCCACACCGAGCCCACTGACCGAGTAACTGTGGCTCTAACCAGAATGAGCTGGGGTGCCTCCCTTGGATCCATGCCACTCCCCTCGGGGCCTGTGCCCCATCTTTTTAACCAGTGATATTGACGGACGGATCCATCCGTTTTCCACCGTGTCGCCCCTGTGGTTCCCTGAGAGAGGCTAAAAGGCAGCTGAAAAGAGCTTTTCCGTTAGCTCAGCAAGCAGGAGGCTGCGTGAAAGCCCACACTCCCACTCCTGGTTCCCCCGGGTAGGCACACAATTTAGCTCAGGTGGGAGAGACTTGTGTGTCTTGGGTGTCTGAGGGTGGTCCTCAGCCTCGCTCCCACATGGGTCTGTCGAAAATTCAGCTCAGCTGGGAGAATGTTTAGTGCTGATCAACCAAGATTCCCCCCATTCATCTGACTGTAAGGTCTGGCTTCCCTCCTGTGCTGGGTGCTGCACGTACACAGCGTGAGAGACATTGCCGGGCACAAGACAGCGAAAGGGGAAACTGAGGCACAGAGCGTGGGCGTGATTTTCCCAAGGTCATGCAACAGGAACCCGAAATAGAATGCAGGTCTTGGGAATCCCAGTCCGTTGGTCCACATGCGGCTAGAGGGGCTGGGACAAAGACCCCAGACAGATTAGAACTGCAGATGGGCAGCACAGAGCCTGAACAGACATAAATGCAGTCGATGCTTATAACTGGGCCGAATTTAGGTGGATTTTCACGGGAATGGCAAAAGCCACAAGGGCCACCTCACCTCCCTTTCTCCAAGCCCCTGCTCCAAAGCGTGGGGGCGTTAGCACTTTTCAATCAACCAGCTGTATGTTTATTATTTTTTGACATGGACTAAACAGCGTAAGAACAGAAGAACTGCCAGACTGGGTCAGACCCATGGTGCCTCTCGCCCAGTGTCCTGTCTTCCAGCAGTGACCAATGCCAGATTCTTTAGAGGGAATGAACAGAACAGGGCAATTACTAAGTGATCCATCCCCCGTCGTCCAGTCCCAGCGTCGGGCAGTCAGAGGCTAAGGGACACCCAGAGCATGGGGCTGCATCCTTGACCATCTTGGCTAATAGCCATGGATGGACTTATCCTCCATAGAATCATAATGTAGCAAGGGGGCATGGCTTCCCTCCAAGACTGACAGGGAGGAACCACCATCTTCTCCTGAGTGAGCAGAGCCAGGAAGGCCACCCCCGCCCTGCCGGAAGCATGGGGGTGGGGCAAGAAGTACAAAAGTCAGGCCCTGCAGCTCATTTGGGCTGGAGCTCCTGAGGGAGACAGATACTTCTCCCCCGCGGCTGTCGGAGGACACTGAGGAGGATCTCTGTTGCACTGAGGACTCGCCCGAGCTTCCAGAGCTGCCAGCCACTCCAGACACCAAGGAGCTGCTGGGACTACTGTTGGCTGGATATCCCAGTGAAATGGAGGATGACCCCGGGATCCAAGTACACCCCAAGGGGAAGGGAGGAAGTAGCCCAGCAACAGCTGACTGTAGTCCAGCTGCGTTGCTGCCTGAACCCAGGTCAGCGTATTGTGGCTGGATTTCCTACTGACCCCGTAGTGGAACACTCCCCCACTGTCAGGGCCCAGGGCTGGGACCCGGTGGAGTAGGGTGGGCCCAAGTCCCCGTAACCCCCTGCTGGCAATCCTACCCCTGGGGTGGCTGCCTGCCCACCTTAAGCCAGGAGGCCTGCATTTATCTGCTGCCTGCCAGAGTCAAGACGTCAAAACTCCTAGACTGATTACTGCTCTGCCCTGCCTGAGGGCCAGAGACCTTAGACATTTTGGTGCCCTGCCTTGCCTGGGGGCCTGGGCTCCCAGATTATTGACTGCTTTGTCCTGCTTGAGGGCCAGAGCCCTAGACTGTTTGGGGCTCCCCCTGCCTGAGGGATTGAGTCCCAGAGACTGATTACTGCCCAGCCCAGCTCAGAGGGCTTGAGTGCCAGAGAAAGCTAATTTCTCCTTTTTCACACTGCCTTTCTAGGAACGGGACAGTGTGGGGGGCCTTTCTCCAAGACTGACAGGGAGGAACAGCCATGGACTCTTACACATCATGGAATCATAGGACTGGAAGGGACCTCGAGAGTTCATCTAGTCTAGGCCCCTACATTCAAGGCAGGACTAAGTATTACCTAGACCGTCCCTGACAGGTGTTTGTGCAACCTGCTCTTAAAAATCCCCAATGATGGAGATTCCACAACCTCCCTAGGCAATTTATTCCAGTGCTTAACTATCCTGACAGGAAGTTTTTCCTAATGTCCAACCAAAACAGCCCTTGCTGCAATTTAAGCCCATTGCTTCTTGTCCTGTCCTCAGAGGTTAAGAAGAACAGTTTTTCTTCCTCCTCCTTGTAACAACCGTTTATGTACTTGAAAACTGTTATCATGTCCCCTCTGTCTTCTCTTTTCCAGACTAAACAAACCCATTTTTTTCAATCTTCCCTGATAGGTCATGTTCTCTAGACCTTTAATCATTTTTGTTGTTCTTCTCTGGACTTTCTCCAATTTATCCACATCTTTCCTGAAATGTGGTGCCCAGAACTGAACACAATACTCCATCTGAGGCCCAATCCGCATAGAGTACAGTGGAAGAATTACTTCTTGTGTCTTGCTTACAACACTCCTGCTAATATATCCAAGAATGTTGTTCATATTTTTTGCAAAAGTATTACACAATTGACTTATATTTATCTTGTGATCCACTATGACCCCCAGATCCCTTTCTGTAGTACTCCTTCCAAGGCAGTAATTTCCCAATCTGTATGCGTGCAACTGATTGTTCCTTCTTAAGTGGAGTAATTTGCATACGTCCTTACTGAATTTCGTCCTATTTACTTTAGACCATTTCTTCCGTTTGTGGAGATAATTTTGAATTTTAATCCTATCCTCCAAAGCACTTGCAACCCCTCCCAGCTTGGTATCATCCACAAGCTTTATAAATGTACTCTGTATGCCATTATCTAAATCACTGATGAAGATATTGAACAGAACCAGACCCAGAACTGATCCCTGCGGGACCCCACTCATTATGCCCTTCCAGCATGACTGTGAACCACTGATAACTACACTCTGGGAACTGTTTTCCAACCAGTTTTTCACCCACCTTATAGTTGTTCCATCTAGGCTGTATATCCCTAGTTTGTTTATGAGAAGGTAATGTGAGACAATATCAAAAGCCTTACTAAAGTCAAGATATACCACATCTACTTCTTCCCCACTATCCACAAGGCTTGTTACCCTGTCAAAGGAAGCTATCAGGTTTGTTTGACATGATCTGTTCTTGACAAATCCATGCTGACTGTTACTTATCACCTTATTATCTTCTAGGTGTCTGCAAATTGATTTTTTAATTATTTGCTCCATTATCTTTCTGGGTACTGAAGTTAAGATGACTGGTCTGTAATTCCCAGGGTTGTGCTTATTTCCCTTTTTTATAGATTGGCACTACATTTGCCCTTTTCCAGTCCATGAACTTATCTAATTATTTTCTGAATCCAGTTATACTTTTGAGCTTCACAACATCCCCTGGCAAGGAGTTCCACAGTTTGACTGTGTGTTGTGCGAAGAAATACTTCCTTATGTTTATTTTAAACCTGCTGCCTTTTCATTTCATCAGCTGACCCCTGGCTCTTGTGTTATGTGAAGGAGTAAATAACACTTCCCCATTCACTTTCTCTACACCATTCATGATTTTATAGACCTTGATCATATCCCCCCTTCATTGTTTCTTTTCTAAGCTGAATAGTCCCAGTCTTTTAAAACTCTCCTCAGATGGAAGCTGTTCCATCCCCCTAATAATTTTTGTTGCCCTTCTCTATATCTTTTCCAATTCTAACGTATCTTTTTTGAAATGAGGTGACCAGAACTGCATGCAATGTTCAAGGTGCCGGTGTACCATGTATTTATATCATGATATTATGATATTTGCTTTCTTATTATCGCTCTCTTTCTGAATGGTTCCTAACATTCTGTCAGCCTTTTTGACTACCGCTGCACATTGAGCGGATGTTCTCAGAAAATTTTCCACGATGACATCAAGATCTTTCTTGGGTGGTGATAGCTAATTTAGATCTCATCATTTTGTATGCACAGCTGGGATTATGTTTTCTATTGTGCATTACTTTGCACTTATCTACATTAAATTTCATCTGCCATTTTGTTGTCCAATCACCCAGTTTAGTGAGATCCTGTGGCACTTTGTACCTCATAGCAGCACCCCCCTGCACATTCATCAGTGTCATATAATTAGGATATGTTTCCTACAAAGGATGCCTTGTCAGGTATCATTTTAAAAGTTTTGATCTGTTGAACATTAATATCCTGTTGGATTGTATGTGCTATTATTGTATGGAAAGTTATGAAGTTTTGACTACGCATGTGTTGCTAAAATATATTGTGAGGTTGGGAACACCCACAACCAGAGTAGCCAGACATACTGATGGCCAGGAAATACCTTGTGTGGGAAGATACAGGTACAGCGATTTCTGTGGTTAAGCAGAGTATAATTCAAGAAGGTGACATATTGCCAGGACGGATGGAAGAGCTTTTATTAGCAGGAGGTTTCAGGTTTCTCTTTTTCCTTTGGCCAAATTACACATAGAAACGGAGGGTTTAGAAAGTGAATTGAAGGTGGGGGTAGTTGAAGATAACCCCATTAATTGGAGAAGCCGAAAGGTTAACCATGGTGCACAGATACAAAGAGATGTTTTCTAGAAACTAAGAGGAGGCCTGCTTGCTAGATCACGAGACAGATCCACAAAGTGTTAAAATGTACACCGAACTTTGCAAAAGCACCTGTGGGAAACAATGTTTAGCAACACTTGGGAGCTATGTGGTCAAAACCTAAAGAGCACCTTGGGCACACTACCTCTGCATTAGTCAGTGACTAACACTCCTGCAGTAAACTAAGGGGGAAAGTGTGACACTCTGTACCCCAAAGTAGCACTCTGGGACCTCCATATCACCTCTGGCCGGCTGGCCGGAGCAGCTGTGGTCCACTGGCCCTGGTAGCGGTCCCTGGCTGGCTGGAGCAGCCACAGTCCGCGGTCCCGGGCAGTGGGCTCCAGCTGGCCAGATCAGCTGTGGTCCATGGCCCCGGCAGCTGGTGCCACTGTCCCCAAGCGCTCTCCCTGCCCAGCAGCATCCCTCCTTGGAAGCCCCTCCCCAAAAGCACTCCCCCTCACACCCAGCACCCCCCCACACCCCAAGATTTAATCATGGGTATTTTTAATATAAGTCATGGACAGGTCACGGGCTGTGACTTCTTGTTTATTGCCCATGACCTGTCCATGACTTTTACTAAAAATACCCATGACTAAATCGTAGCCTTACTCATGAACCATCAATAGAGAGGCTCCAGCCAATTACCCGCAGCTCTCCACCCTTTCACCCCAGAACTGTACCATGTTCCACTGGTCAGAAGCCTGGCTAGTGTAAACTCATTACTTAGTGCTCCACTCACTCCATGTAGAACGGACAGGTACCAGCCTTCCTAATCTGAGCTGAGATTCAACCAAAATCACACTGTTTTAGATCAAACGTAAAACAGATTTCTTAACTACAGAGAGATCGATTTTAACTGATTATAAGTATCAGGTAGAGAGATCAAAGTTGATTACCTAAAAAATAAAAATAAGTTTGAGGAATGGTTTGGGGGAGGAATAATGGAAAGACAGCTTCATAATTTGCACAGGGGCAACGGCACTTGCTGCAAGAAAAGATAATATAGACAGCAGTGAGGAGGGTCATGATTAGTAGGAGGCCTTTTAGGATTTGATGTCCGAGCGAGCCCAAGCGTCTTGTAAGCCAGGACCACAAATCCCAATCTGAAGTTGTCTTCTCCTCTGCTATGCCATGGAACAGTTTTACCTTCTGTTGGATGGTATGTATATCACTTACTACCTGTTGGCTTTTATCCATGTAGGTACAGCAGGTGGAGTTCACCAAGACACAGACACCTCCCTGACTGGCCAGGAGTAGATCTAAGGCCATGGGATTCTGCAGGGAAATTCAGGAAATGCTGCGGATTTCAGTCTGCAAATTGGTAATAGCATCCACTGTAGCATTCCCCATTAGTTCCATAGTGGCAGAAATGTTGACAATGGCCTTTTCCAATTCACTGACTCCCAGCCAAGGGATTAGCACCCTGATATCTTGGTGGAATTTAGTAGGGTGTAGGATCAAGGGGTTAGGGGAACTGTGCCTTACCCGATGTAGGCCCAGGTTGTGGGTTTGAGTGTGGTAAAGGTGGTCCCTTTTTCAAACCCTGGAAAAAGGTACCTGAGGGTGCACACCCCTTTCCAGTCCCAGGGCAGAGTTTTGTATGCCCACTTCCCGCATAGCCAAAACAGACCATGAATGAGCTTGGTCCCTTCATTACACTTAGAACGGAAGGAATCGGTCATGTTCTGACCTGTTTTGTTATGCCTACACCATTTGGATAAAAATAAAAGATAAGAGGGGGCAGAGGTCAAAGCCAGGGTGGAGTTTGGGGTGCAAGCTGGGGTATTTTGGGGAAAGAATACTCCCAAGTCTTGCATAGTCCACTTTCCCGGGAAACATAATCCAGCCTCCACTTACTGTTATTATGTGCAGAGCAGTTGGAGGCCGTAACATTGTTCCCTAGTAGTTGGCTGTGATTGCTGTTAGGGAAATAGGTAAGCGTATGTTGACAGTGTGGGTATGATTCTACATAATATCCCTTTGAAGTATCTGCATAGATAAAATTAGAGCAGAGTGGGGCAAAAAACCAGGGGCAATAACTTATGCGTTTAATGAATAGTAGGGACCCGGGGGCCCTTTTTCCCTGATCCTTTTCTTGTATAGACATGTAACCAGCTTGTTCGGTCATTCCCCATTCAGATATATCTGCAGGCAGCCCTACCACTGGGATTCCCTGTGCCTGGTGTTCTGGCATATGTGAACAGATCCAGCAATTTGTTAGAATGGCAGCCCGAGCCACTTGTTGGGTGAGATTGAGGTAGAGGTTTTTATCCCAGCCTCCTTGTAAATCTTTTGTTCCTCCCCGGACAGATAGGGCAACTTCTATTCTTACCTGGGGGTCTTAGGGGAGGGGTGGCAGGGGTGTTAGCGATGTCGTGTGCCCAAAAGAACATAATGGTGTCACGCAAGTTTAGCAATCACAGCAATAACATGGTTACACACATGAACCAGATAGAAGGCATAAGCCACTTGTGCACTATGGCCCATTCTTTCATTCTGGCAGCTGGCTCAGTCATGGTCGAAAGGAGCCAGTGGGTGCTAAGTTGACCACTGGGCTTGGAAGGCATTATTATGGCCTTATGTTCCCTGTGCTCCTTTACCAGCGGGCCAGATTTTCAACTGGCTGTGAAGGCAGTTCACGGTAGGTTAGAGGTTAATTGTTTGAGAACTGAGGACCTTGCTGTTGGAAGCGAGGTGCTATTTCTTCCTCCATAGGCAATGCCGAGGCTTCTCTGGGCAGTGTTCTGAGGTTGGGCTCTCGGTTGCCGGCCGAGGGTTTGCAGTGTCTGGGCCCAAAGGAGGGGAAGTTTTCTTGCAGTCGGAGGCGTGGATCCAACTGGTGAGTCCCTGGCATTTGACCGCAGTATGGGTGGTCAGCAGGACCTGGTAGGGACCCTTCCAGCGAGGATCCAGGGAAGTTTTTCTTTGGTGCACCTTAACGTGGACCCAGTCTCCAGGCTGTAATGGGTGGCACCAGGACTGTCCTTAGGCATATGCAGCATACGCAGCTGCATAGCGCACCATGAAATTTGGGGCATCAAATTGCCCCAAATTTCATGGTGCCGTAGACAGCTGCGTGCTGCATAGGCAGCAGCACCAGCCCCGGCGACCAGCCCTATCCCTCGGTCAGCCCCATGACCCAGGCTGCGCTCACTGCAAGGGGAAGGGCCGTCCCTAGAGGGGTGTGGGGCCCCGCACAACTCCCTCCGACCCACCTCTTACCTTTCCCCCTGCTCCACCCCCGGCCCGCACCCATTCCACCTCTTCCCCCAGCAACCCCGCACTCACCGACAGCGGCAGGAAGCGGAGCAACCTGGCCCCAGCCTGCTCCACTCCACCAGCTCCCAGCCGCAGCGCTCCACTTCCCGCCACCGGTGAGTGTGGGGAGGTTGGGGAACGGACGCCCGCCGCACTCACCAGCGGCAGGAAGTGGAGCGCCGTGGCTGGGAGCTGGCAGAGTAAAGCTGGCTGAGGCTTCCGCTTCCCGCTGCTGCTGGTGGTGGGGGGGGGGGATCTCTTCCCCCAAGCCCCTCTCCCCCAAGCGACATAGCTGGGGCCAGGGCAAGGGAAGCAGAGTGGGCTGCTCCCGGCCCCCCGCTAATCCCCTGGGCCACTCTGGGCCTGTGGGGCCCCCAAAAGTGCCCCCCAGCTCCTGCCTCCAAGACCCTGGGGTGGGGGAAGCCTGGGGCCCCAAACAGACCGCCTGTGGGGGGGCTGCCTAGGGCACCCAAATGGCTAGGGACGGCCCAGGGTGGCACGGAATGTCAGCCGGTTCTGGTAGGGCCTGTGTGCCTGTGAGTGAATAGACCTGACACAATGAATTAGCTTCCTACAGTATGCCAGTACAGTATCGTCGTTTAGCTGCAGGTCCAGCTGATGAGAGAATGCGGGAGGGGTTACTGGCATTCTCATGGGTCGGGCCATGAGGATTTAATGTGGGGACAGGCCATGTTTACGCATGGGTGTGCTCCTCATGTGCATGAGGGCAAGGGGTAAGGCATTGGGCCATTTCAGGTTGATTTCAGCATAGATCTTGGAGATTTTGTTTTTCAGGTCACCGTTTTTGTGCTCGACTGCCCCCGCACTTTGGGGGTGATGGGCACAATGAAAACACTGGGTAATGTTCAGGGCCTTACAAATGTTTTGCATAACTTGGCCTGTAAAGTGAATGCCTCGATCACTATTAGTAAAGACAGATAAACCAAACCGAGGGATAAAGTCTTTTTAACAGTCTTTTGGCCACAGTGATGGCATCAGCCTTGGCACACGGCTAGGCCTCGATCCATCTGGAATACATGCAAACGCAAACAAGGACATATTCATAAGAACAACATTTCAGCATATGGATGAAATCAATCTGGATATTGACAAAAGGACTCCACGGTGTAGGGTGTGCAGCTGGTTTTGTTTTTATCAGCCTGCCACTGTTGTGGGCTAGGCAGATGAGGCAGGTATTACAGTATTGCCATGCTGTACTGGAAAAATTGGGGGCAAACCAAGGTTGTAGTCATCCCCCAGTCATCCCCCCTTTGCCCACTGTGCCTGGCCATGGGACACGCGGGCGAGGTAGGGGAGCAGAGCCTTGGGCACCACCAAGCAGCCATCTGGGGAGTGCCACAAGGCATCCAGATGCAATGAGCATCCGGCCCATCCCTGCCCGTCCCTCTCCTGGTCTGGGGCAGAATTTTGCATGAGAGCTAAGTCCCGGAGGGAGTCAGGTACAAGGGGGGATGGAGCACTGAGGAAAATAAAGTCAAAGGGGAGCTGGAGACCCGGAAATGGCTGCCTGCTTGGCAGCAGGGTCTGCCAAGGCTTTTCCTTTGGTAACATCATCATAGGGTTTCTGGTGCGCAACACATTTTACGATTGCCACAGCGGAAGGAAGTTGGAAGGCAGAGAGAAGAGCATCAACAAAAGGCCCATTACTGATTTTGTTTCCTCCCGATGTGAGGAACCCCCCATATTTCCAGAGCTGTCCATAGTCATGGACCACTCCAAAAGCATATTGGGAATCCGTATAGATGGTAACAGATTTTCCCTTGGCCAGGGTGCAGGCCCGAATAAGGGTGACAGGTTCTGCAACCTGAGCCGAGCATGCTTCGGGGAGGGAGTGGGTTTCAACTGTTTTATATTGAGAATGTACAGCATAGCTGGCCACAAGCTGGCCGGAAGGATTCCTGAGGCAGCACCTGTCTACATAGAACAGCAGATTTGGATTCTGGAGCAGGGTGTCCTTTAGGTCAACCCTAGGACAAGTAAGTTGGGTGGTCACAGTGAAGCAATCATGGGGTTTGCCATCTGTTGAAGTAGGGAGAAGAGAAGCCAGGTTGAGGACAGAACAACGGGTGAGAGTTACATTTGAGGCATTTAACAGCAGCATTTCATATTTTGTTAGTCTTGAGTTGTAAAGTTGTTGGGTTTTGCTTTTTGTGAGTAATGCAGTTACAGCATGGGGGACAGCAACACACAAGGGGGATCCCAGGATGAGAGTGACAGAAGTTTCTACAAGGGAAGCTGCAGCTGCCACCGCACGGAGGCAGGGAGGGAGTCCAGCTGCCACGGGGTCGAGAGGTGAACTGTAGTATGCAATGGGCCACGGCTTATCACCATGCGTCTGGGTAAGGACAAGCAATGCCGTCCCGCTCATAACAAAAAGTGTAAAGGGTTTCTGGTTGTCTGGCAAGCCCAATGCAGGGCCCTGGTAAGGGCCTGTTTAATCTGTGGGAAAGCCTCTGTTGCCTCAGGGGACCATGGAAGTGGTTTGAGAACTTTATCAAGGGTTAACTGCTGCAGGGACTTGACAATAGCTGCATACCTAAGGATCCACTGGCGACATTAGCCGGCCATGCCCAGGAAGCCATGCATTTGCTTCCTGGTAGTCAGTTTGGAGACCTGGAGAAAGGCCTGTATCCTCGGAGAGGATAGATGCCATTCTCCAGCTGAAATATCATGTCCTAGATAGTGGACCCTTGTTAGGTAGATCTGAAGTTTGGATTTAGATGCTTTGTGGCCCTTGTAGGCTAAAGCCTGTAACAGAACAAGGGAATCGGTCAGGGAAGCATCTAAAGAAGATCATGCCAGAAGCAGGTCATCCACATACTGGACCAGGGTGGAGCTGATAGGGAATTCGATATTGTCCAGGTCCTTTTCAAGGAGCTGGGAGAACAGAGTGGGAGACTCGGTGTAACCTTGGGGCAGTGTAGTCCAGGTGTATTGAAGGCCTTGATAGGTAAAAGCAAACAAAAATTGGCTATCGGTGTGGATGTGGATGGGGATGGAGAAAAAAGCTGAACACAAGTTGACCACAGTGAAATAGGTGGCAGACGAGGGAATATGAGATAGGATAGTAGTAGGATTTGGCACGACAGGGAAGGTAGGGAGGACAGCGGCGTTAATGGCGTGGAGATCCTGGACAAAATGCCAGGTTTGTTTGCCAGGTTTCTTGACGGGCAGGATGGGGGTATTACACTGGATGAATGTATGGACAACAACGCCCTGTTGGATCAAGGATGCAATTACTGGTCGGATCCCTACTTCAGCCTGTCTAGAAAGAGGATATTGCTGAACCCTGGGAAGTGGCTTTGCTGGGTTTATATGAATTTTAACAGGTTGGGCAGTAGCAATGCACCCAACCTCCTTGGCATGATCCGGCCACAAGGAGGGAGGAACATTAGCCAGCAGTTCCTGCTGCAGTAAGGAAGGTCCGGGGTCAAGTACCTCCTCTGGAACATTGGTTTGTAAGACCGCTAGAACCTCATTGTGGTTGGGATCGGGAATGTCTAAGTATACTCCATCAGGGGTACAATAGATTTTACAGCCTAATTTACACAGCAAATCCATTCCCAGAAGATTAACAGGTGAACACGGGCTGAGGAGGAAGGCGTGTTGATCAGACAGAGGATCAACGGAGATAGTGAGGGTTGCAGATATGGGATGAGGAATAGGGAGTATTACTCATACTTACAGCACTCACTATTTGAGAAGTAATGGGGCAGAGGGAAAATCACTGGCGCAAAGGGTGGATCGCGATGCGCCAGTGTCTACCAACCAAGAAGTAGGCATACCATTGATAATACAAGTCACATATGGGCCAGACTGGTCCAAGGGGACGAGCGAAGCAATGATGCCACTAATCTCCTGGCAATCCTAATATTACCGGGGAGTCACGGGAGGTAGGGGATGGATACTCTAGATTGGGACCTGAGGGCAAGCTGGTTGACCAGGGCAGAAGGGACATTCACTTTTCCAGTGCCCCCTATACTTGCAATAATAACAAGCACCATTGGGTGGGCTCCGGGAAGGTGAATGGTGGTGCCCTTGGTTAGACTTTCCCCCTTTTCTGCTGAATGGACGATTCTTCTGAGGCCCCTGAAAGTTCTGAATTTGGAGGGTCAACAATTTATGCTGGGTTTCATCCTTTTTCTTTTCTGATTGGCGATAAAAATGGTGGGCAGCCACCAAGATGTCATCGAGAGGTTTTGTTTCCCATCCTATAATGCCTAATTTTAATTGGGCTTCTAATTTGGGAAAGAGTCTCTGAACAAAGGCTGCCACTATGGCTTGGTTAACACCTTGGTCCACATTATCTTTGCCGGAATGTCTTTCAAAGACCTGCTGAAGGCGCTGCAAATAGTCAGCAGGGTCTTCTCCTTTAGTTTGTTTACAAATGTTAATTTTTGTCCAGTCCGCCCTTTGGGGGCAGCCCGAGAGGACTGCCTCCACCAGTTTTAGCCTATGTTCTCTCAAGGAGGCCATTTGTTCCGGGTTTTGGTGGCCAGGGTCAGTGCTAGGCCAGCTGGCCGCCGCATGAAGCGAATTAATGTCTCCTTGGGCCGGACACCCCGGAGGAGTTGATTTAGGTCTGCCTAAGTGGGGTTATAACAATTTATAATAGTTTTTAGCTCTTCCTGAAAATTTATAGGGTCTTCCCTAATTTTTGGAAAATTACTGGTGATGGTATACAAATCCGAGGGAGACCAAGGTGCATGAACAGTCACCAAGGCCCCACCTTCTTCACCTATACCGGGGAGTTGGCGTAAGGGCATGTTAATATTCGATGTAGATGGGTGGGTTTGGCTACGTAGAATCCTTCGACCACCTGGTTCAATAAGGTCACCAAGAACACCTCCTATGTGAGACACCTCAGTAAATAGTTGACAAACTGTGTTTAGGAGGGAGGCCGTCAAAGTCTCTGGGGACCGTTGGTTGTTCGGGGAATCAATAAGTGATGAAGGGGAAGCCTCTGGGGATGGGCTGTCAGAGGAGTACTCTGGCGTGTGCTGGGAGCTATCTGCAGGGGAGTTGGGGTTAAAGGAGGGTGTCACTGATCCTTTACTTTGTTACCCCCGACCAGGATTTCCTGACATATATGGCAGTGGGGCAACAGGAGGTTGTCTTGTTTCCAGAAACAGATCGATAAGATCATCCGATGGACCCGACAGGGTAGGGGCACATGGGGAGGTTCTCGGGAGGGAGATATAGAGAGGGATTTGCTGGCCAGCAGGTGTCTGGGATAGGGTTTGGGATACTGTTAATTTTTCATTTGCCTTTTGCAATTGGGTCTTAAGGTATTCTTGGGAATTTTTAAGTTTCTCATTGAGTCCTTAAGACTCCTTACCTGAGATTCTCGGTGCCGTTGTTCCATTTCCCCATACCAACTAAAATATGCATTAAATTGACCTTGGCCCACCTTATAAGTCAACAGCACGCCCCTAAGATGTACTACTTTATCAAGGTCAAAATTCCCCTCTAAGGGAAATTGTAAGTCCAGATTATCCCTGATATATCAATTCCATTTCTCCAGACACTTGCAAGTGCTAGGACCGTAATTCTTGTACATATAAAATGCAGGCATGCCTTTTGGCGGGATGGGGATCGTTTTTGACCCACCGTCTCCCATTCCTTCCTCTTTCGGGTCTTTCACACAGGGTGGACTTACAGGAAAGGTTTATGCTCAGGGTGTTCACAACTCTCTTTCAGGAGGTCAGACCAGTCAACGGTCCATCAGACCACCCTTAGGCGGTAAAGGGGGAAACAGAGGAAAGAAGTTGAGGGAAACACACTCATACAAGGAAGATTCACAGAGGATGTCAACGACCCTCTCACAACCCCCTTCAGCAAAGAACATCAGCTAGTGCCTCATATTACGTCAGGCGAGATGTAGGCAATGGCCAAAAGAATTAGGGTCGTAGGATGTCCAAGGACGTAAAAATAGAGACAAGCATTCCTTGCCTCAGACAGGGCCCATCTCGCTGGTCAAGCCATGCAGAAACGGCCCATCTTGGCCAGGGCTTTTACCACCCTTCTCCATTGGGGCCACAGAGCTTGCTTTAGAGTCACCTCTGGTCACGAGCCGCAGCTTCTCAGAGGACTCTGGGCATCTTTCTGTGACCCTTGCTTTCCCACTGGCACACACACAGAGAAACTAAGTCCTAGGCGGCCACCTTTGTGACTTTTCCGGCCTACCTGAAGGTGTCAGAGCTGTTTGACAATAAAGTTCAGATCCAGCATGCAACTTACCCAATTCCAGAGCCTACAGTCAGTTTTCCACCGAAAACCCAGTATAGAGATTTAAAAGGTCCCTTACCTTTCACATGGCTCCTTGGGTTTGGAGGGAAACGGCCTGCAGTCCTCTAGTCATGGATGATATAGGGTTGATCCCGGATGAGCCCCCCAAATTGTTGTGGAAAATGAGTCACACCATCTGTTTGGTTCAAACAGTCTGAGGCCTTTTATTGAATACAAGCATGCAGGGAGAGGGAGACAGAGATGGTCACACGCAGGTGCCACCCTAGTCTCTCTCACCCCTGCCCCTATAACACCAGTCTTATATAGGTCCAAATCCAAGCCACACAATGCATTTCCTTATTAGTTTTTTTTTCACCACTCAAGCATTATTAATAAAGCCTTATAAGGAATAATTGAAAGACAGCTTCATAATTAGCACAGTGCTGACACACCTTGTTATTATCAAGATCTGTAGTTTGCTGTGGCAGCATTTTGACTACGGACTTTTGCAGGGTAGGGTTCATATAATGGACAGCTAGGGACTTTTCCGGAGGCCGCTTTGGTTCAATTTCTAGTTAGAAAATTGACCCATTATCTGGGTCAAGTGCCACAGCCTAGCATACGTAAATGCTTTTAGCTTAAGCTAAGTCTAGCCATTGTATAGCTTAGCGTATCAACAAAGAATTATTGAATTGAGCCAGTTGTATCTCAGCACTGGGTGAGGGATCCCTGTATAAAAAGCCCCTGTGCCCCACCCCAGAGGCAGCTGCATTTCAGTGCTGGCTGGGGGATCCCTGTATAAATGCACAGCCTGGAAAGTGCTTTGTTCTTGTGCAGGTTGACAGGCATGAGGATATGAAAGATGGGCCCACAGAGCCTAATCCTCTTCCAAAAAAACTCAATCTGTGGTTTTACCACTTCCCTTTCTTCCATGCTGTGCTGATTTGGCTCTGGGGGCAGTGGGGTGCATGGCCCCCGGGCTGGGTTCCAGATTATAATAGGGGAAGTTTTAAACCAGGATGACTCGCTAATTTCTGAACTCTGCGTTTCCCTATTTCTACATCTCTCTCTCTCTCTGGCCTTGTCTGAACTCCACCTTTTGCCTTAAAATTTCCATCTGTTGCTACCACCTCTGGGGTGCGGCATGAGGACTGTTTATACAGGGATCCTTGCCTGGCAATGAGATGCAGCCTTCTCTGGTGTGGGGTGTGGGGGCTGTTCATACAGGGATGTATCACCCAGAACTGAGATCTCCAGCTGTTCATAGGGATTCCATGCCTGGTACTGAAATGCAGCTACCTCTGAGGTGAGGCATGGCAGGAGCGGATGCTGGATCTAGTATAAACAGAGTTTATATCTGGTACCCCTTTTGTAGCAGCCTCATTTTCTCTCCCCATCAGTCTCTATCTCGCACCAGCTCTTGCTCGTTTCTTACAAACACCAAGAACTGGTCTCTATATTTAAACTTCTCTTTCCTCTGCCCTTGAGGAAGGCAGATCTGCTGCATACATGAGGCCAGTTCCAAACCTTGGATGCCGCACATCCGCAGCATCGCATTTGTGGTCGTGGCACTTCCCTCCTCTTTGTGCTCTCCGACCAAAGCTGTTTGTGGTGATAAAAGAAAACATAAGCAGCTCCCCGTCTCACACAAAGGGCAGCTGAGCCAGATGTGCAAAGAGCTCTGCAAAGTGCATTTGAGCTAGAGAAAGGTCAGAGGGTTACGAGAGCAAGTGGAGGCATGCATTAGCCTAGCTCCAGCGATTGATGACTAGAGCGGAGAGGGGACATAGTTTTGCAAAACTCACGAAAGTTGCATCCGTGGCCCTATGATCATCATGTCCGAACACCTCACAATGTCTACTATAGTTATCCTCACACTCCCACTGACCAAAATTATGCTGTCATTGAAAAAGTTCTATGTCATTGTCTGGGCTGTCAAGCGACTTAAACTCTATTTGTGTAACAAAAAAAAAAAAATTCACTTTATTAAGGGATCATGCTCCTCTGACATCTCAACACCTGGAAGACCGTCTGGCAGATAAAGACTTTGAATTAGGGAGATAGGTCCCAGGCTGGAAGGGAGTTCAGTCTGAATACTGAGAGCTGCCTGTAACATTCAGTGGAGTGAGAGTCTGTTTGATTCAAACTTTGCTTAGTCTTGTGGGGGAAATTACTGTTGACCTGACCCCTTCCCATTCTGCGGCACAATCTATGCACTATATGCAAGAGCTGTAACGCAAGAGGCCTACAGGCCTGTATCCTGTAAGGGTGTCCCCACTCCGGGATGCTCTCTGCACTGGGTGCTTCCCTGACCCCCTGATCATTACATACAGTTCAAAGCAAGTACAGTTTATTAAACAGCAATCAGTTAAACAGCACCCAATTAAAAAAAATAAGGAGAAAATGGGAAAAGTTAAAGGAAAACCTGTCACCCTGCTCCGGGGCATGGGGACACCACAACCAGCGTCTCTGGAAGGTAGGGGAAGTTCACAGTCTGTTCCTCACAAGTCCCAGGCCTCCTGCCCAGGCCCTGGCTGTGCTACAGGGATGCTGTGAGTCGGACACTTGTTCTGTCAGTGGCCACATGCCCTCAGGCTCTAGGTGGCAGGACCCTTCTGCCCAGCGTCGCCCCTGCCCCATCGCGGTTATGATCCCCCTCCAAGTCTGGCCTGCAGGGCACCTTGCCTGGGGGGCATTTCCCTGCGCTGGACCGGCTGCCCAGGTTCTCTCTCCCCAGCTGCTCCCTGCACCTGGCTCCGAACTGCTCCAGCCCCAGCCCCAGCCCCAGCTCCAGCTCCACCGTTCTGCCTCAGCCCTGATGCTGCTGCTCTGCCTCCAGCTCCCTGGGCTGCTTCTCTGGCCCCTCTGGCTCTGGCCCAGCTCTGCTCCCCAGATCAACTTGGGCCCCTGCTCTCTCCTTGGCTCAGCCCCACTCTGTCTGACCCAGGCAATTCCAGCTCACACAGAGGACGGGACCCTCCTGACTCCCTGATTAACCTGGCCCCCCGTCAATAAGGCTAACCTGGAGCATTGGCCTCTGCCCGTTGTTCCTGGGGACTGTCAGTCTCAGGGTCCTGATTTCCCATCCACCCCTCCCCTTTCTCTTGGTACTGGGAGCTAGCCAACCAACCTCCCCCTCCCCCCCCGCCCCGAGCTTTCGTAAGGGGACAACAGTGGTTTACAAGTGGTTACACTTGGTTTAGGAGTGGCATATGGGCCAAGTGAGGTGAGACCCAGCGTGTGGGGGGCCAGGGGCCCGGCTGGATCAGGCGAGGGGCCGACTGGGTGGAAAAACTTTGTCTAAGTCAGCATCAAAGGGGTAACCTTCTAGCTGTCGCTCAGTGTACATGTATTCCTGGTCATGAATGACTTTCTCCTGCAGCTGAGTGCTTGGTGTAGGTGTGGGTCTGTCTTTCTCTCCCTGTGACTGTCTGGCTCAGTGCAGTTTGTACGTGCCCGTGTCTGTCAGTGTCGCTGGTGGCGTGTCTGTCTCACTCAGTTTAGCTGAGTCCTGTCCCCTCCCCAGGGCGGGTCTCTCTCTCCCTTTGCAAGGCACTGATATCAATTCTCTTTCCTCGGCACTCAGCTGCTTCCTCAACAGTGCCCTCAAACCTCCCAAGACACTGCTCCCAGCAGTCAGCCCACCTCCAGCTTCCCAGGATGCACCCCTTGCGGCTGCTCATTTACCTGGGCACAGGTGAGTTGCCAGCCGGTGAGGTGGGGAAAAGCTGGGGCCCTGCGTGCACCAGCTCATTGCCTAAACTTCGGGAAGGGGCATGGGAGCATCTGGGCTCTCAGGCCTCCTGGGTTCTGTCCCCAGCTCTGGGAGGGGAATTACAGCGGGGGGCTCGGAATCAGTCCCACAGCCAGGAGGGGCTGGCCCCTCAGCCCCCACCAGTGGCCCCTTCTCAATGGGGAAAGCTAATATGTGGCTGTTTAACCCCTGCAGTGCTGGTACCGAGCCGTGGATTCAGCGTGGATGTGGCGGGACCCATCACCTTCCAGGAGGCAGCCAGGGGGTTCGGGCAGAGCGTGGTGCAGTTCGGGAGTGCCGGAGCTGGGGGGTAAGGGCTGAACAGAGGCCCAGAGCCCTCCAGTAACATGCCTCATATACACCCACGAGAGGTCCATCAGGCTGGGCTGCCCTGCCTGGGCCTCACCATCCAGGGGTGACGCGGCATCCCCTGAGCCCCCCTCTGCTCTCTCCCCCACAGCCTGCTTGTCGGGGCCCCGCTGCAGATGGGAGACGTGAATGAAATCGGCAAAGTCTACAAGTGCGACCCAGGCTCCAGACGCTGCCAGGAGATCCCCATCCAGAGTAGGGGCACCCTGTGCTGTGGGGTCCAGTGGGCTAGCACAGGGGGTCTGGGAGCTAGGACACCTGGGTTCCGTCCCCAGGTCAGGGAGGGGAGTAGGGTCTAGCTGGTTAGAGCAGGGGAGGCTGGGAATCAGGACTCCTGGGTTCTAATTTCTATGCAACAATTTGCCATCACTTCCCCCCAGTGTGTGTGGGGGGCGATGCACAAAGGAGAGGGGGCACGAAATGACTCAGAGATATGCAGGACTAAACATACCCAATGACAAGGTTTCTCACCCTGGTGTTGGCGTGTTTCTCCTCTCAGGGCCCCCCGATGCCGTGAACATGTCCCTCGGATTGTCTCTGGCTGCCCGGGGCTCCAATCTTCTGGTGGGTACCGCCCCTTGGGGTGGGGAAGCGGCTCGCTCTGTGGGTTGTGCCCAGGGGCTGGGTCAGTCTCTGCCCCTGTCCCCCAGAATTCCACGGGATTCTCCTCCCCCCAGCAATGGGAGCGGGATGACTGCGCACCCACCACGCTCCAGATGGGTCATGTTACCACAGGCCTTGAGGGCCTGTGTGCTGCTGTCACCAGGAGGGGATGGGCTGATATCGCAGGAGCGGGTGATCTTACCACAACAAGAGCTGATGTGACAGTGGTCACCGGATGACGTCACCGTCACCGGAACATGGCATTGTTACCATGGTGAGGGATGAATGACAATGCGTGTGTAGGCAGGTGCTAACCACTAGCATAGGTGGGCCATGGCCTTGTGCAGAAGACGGTAACAAGATAACAACGGGGTGAATACAGCCAGGGTGTGATGTTTGTCTGGGGGATGGTGGGACCCAGAACGGTGCACTGGAACAGCAGGGAGGAGGAGACCATCGCCATGAAGATAGTGACTGAGATGTCATGTTGTGAGGGAGGGGGGTGACCGGGTGACATCGCCATGGGGACAGTGACTGTGCGATGACATTGTGAAGGATGGGGGTAACTGGGCGATGTCACTCTGGGGACAGTGACTGGGCACGGCCGTAGCAGGGAGCGTGATAACTAGGTGATGTCCCCCGTCCCCTCTCTGGGAGGCAGGTGCTGGGTCCTGGAGTCCTGTTTGTCCCATGGGGATCCTTCCCCTGGTGGGGACTTTCCCTGCATATCCATGGGGAAAGCAGACTCCCCTCACCCCCAGTGCTCTCCCCAGGGAGTGCCCAGTGACCCCATCCCTCTCTCGTGCCCCAGGTTTGCGGCCCCACGGTGCACCGGGCCTGTGGGGAGAACATGTACATCAACGGCTACTGCTTCCTCCTGGACCAGAGCCTCCGGCAGCTCCAGCGCATCCCGGACACCCTGGCAGGTATGGGGCAGCCCCAAGGGGCCACCGATTGGGGGGGGGACCGGGCAAAATGGGCCCTTTGATCTGGTCTAGCTCTTTCCACTGAGTTTTCTCCATGTTGGTGGAGTTGAGTTAGGACGTGTTTCTTTCCCGTCCCTCTCAGAGTGCCCCAGGCGTGCCACAGACATAGCGCTCCTCGTTGACGGCTCGGGCAGCATCAAACCAGAAAACTTCAGAAAGATGCAGACTTTCATCTCTGAGATCATGAAGCGTTTCCGCAGCACCGATACCCAGGTAACGGGCAGAAGCTGAACCCTACTTACCCTGAGTACTGCCTGAGGGCGAACTCCCAGTCACGGCTGACCCCAGTGCCCCAGTGCGGCGCTAGGGGGCGCTGTGCTGCAGGGAGCAGGGCTGGGGGCTCAGTAAGGGGCGCACTCCTCTCGCAGTCAGTGCTGACCCCAGTGCCCCAGTGCGGCGCTAGGGGGCACTGTGCTGCAGGGAGCAGGGCTGGGGGCTCAGTAAGGGGCGCACTCCTCTTGCAGTCAGTGCTGACCCCAGTGCCCCAGTGCGGTGCTAGGGGGCGCTGTGCTGCAGGGAGCAGGGCTGGGGGCTCAGTAAGGGGCGCACTCCTCTCGCAGTCAGTGCTGACCCCAGTGCCCCAGTGCGGCGCTAGGGGGCGCTGTGCTGCAGGGAGCAGGGCTGGGGGCTCAGTAAGGGGCGCACTCCTCTCGCAGTCAGTGCTGACCCCAGTGCCCCAGTGCGGCGCTAGGGGGCACTGTGCTGCAGGGAGCAGGGCTGGGGGCTCAGTAAGGGGCGCACTCCTCTTGCAGTCAGTGCTGACCCCAGTGCCCCAGTGCGGTGCTAGGGGGCGCTGTGCTGCAGGGAGCAGGGCTGGGGGCTCAGTAAGGGGCGTACTCCTCTCGCAGTCAGTGCTGACCCCAGTGCCCCAGTGCGGCGCTAGGGGGCGCTGTGCTGCAGGGAGCAGCAATGGATTTTGCATCCAAAACCAGGAAAAAATTCCTGCAGAACCAGCGACATCCCGACTGCCTGCCCCAGCCGTTAACTGAGTCCGATTCCTGCTTTTCCTACCCTTCACCCTGGGGTTGTTTTTCTCTCTTCTTCCCTGCCTCCTCCTGCAGTTCGCCCTCATGCAGTACTCGCACAGATTTAGAAAGCACTTCGACTTCTTCCAGTACAGTAGGAGTCGCGACCCCGATGACCTTGTCAGGGCAGTCACACAGCTCACGGGAGCGACGCACACTGCCACTGCCATCCAGAAAGTGGTGTAGGTATTGCCCTGCTCCCCGTGCTGACTCCACAGGGAATGGGCAGCAAGGACCTGCAAGCTAAGGGATAGGGACTCAGGACTCCTGGGTTCTACCCCAGCTGTGAGAGGCGAGTGGGCACTAGTAGGGTAGAGTGGGGTGGGGATGCTGGGAGCCAGGACTCCGGGGTTCGATTGCCAGCTCTGAGCCTCTGTTGCGTTGTGACTTTAAGCAAGTCACAGCCCCTCCCGGTGTCTCAGTTTCCCCATCAGTAAAATGGGGACATGACACTGACCTCCTTTGTGAAGGACTTTGAGATCTGCAATGCCAAAGCAGTGGACGAGCGCTACGTGTTATTACATATCAATAATCCTCCCAGGCGTTCCCCACCCCACCTTTTCCAGGCGGGAGCTGTTCACCTCTGGGAGAGGCGCTCGGGATAAGGCCACCAAGATTCTCATTGTGATCACAGATGGGCAGAAATACAAAGACCCGCTTTCTTATTCAGACGCCATCCCCGAGGCTGAGAGAGCTGGGATCATCCGCTACGCCATCGGGGTGAGCCGTGGCTGCGTGGAGAACTAGTAGGGATCTGAGCCCATGTCCAGGGACATGGTGGTGGTGTGGGAGGCGGGGGCAGTGGGCAGTACAATCAAGCATGGGAGGGCACCGGCACAGAGGCCGGGGAGGCAAAAGGAAGCCAGGTTGTAACTGAGCCAGGGTATGGTGCTATAGCAGAGCTGGAGTTTCACTTGCCAGACCGAGCGGCAGATTGTATCTCGTTAAAGGCTGTTCCTTGTGTCCACTATTGGTCAGGTTGCGAAGCGTTGTCTAGTCAAAGGTGGGATATTCTCACTGCCCTCCAATCCACATGCCCACTCCAATGGTCTTGAAGTTTCGTGTGCTTCCAGGGGATGCAGGGTAGTGTTAGTGATCCACACGTGGGGTGACTTGACCCAAGGGTTGCTGGGACACATTCTCCCACAGATCCAGGATTTGACAAAATCACCCCGTTCTCAATACTGTTATTTCATTTTCTGCACACACTTGGGGCTCAAACAATGGCTCTGGTCCTCCCCAAGCTGACCTGTCACTCAACCCTTATGTCAGCTAGTGCACGGCATCTACTATCCCATTGGGGAAGAAGTATTGGACCAATGATTGGCCTTAGAGTGTGGATTGTCACAGCACAGCTCCAGTGCACCCCATGCCCACACCCCGGAGCGGCACATGGTTCTGGCTGACCGTGTCTCTCGAGGCCCCAGCAGGGCTTGGGGCGGGAGGGTATTCACCCAGGCTCTTGGCCTGTGACTGATGCCGATGCCCTGGTCTCCCCTGCACTCTGCTCCATCCCTTGAAGGTCGGCGAGGCCTTCTCCAGGGCTGCTGCCCAATGGGAGCTCCAGGAGATCGCCTCTGAGCCCACTGACGAGCATGTCTTCCGGGTTGACAATTTTGACGCCCTCCAGGGCATCCAGAATCAGCTGCAGGAGAAGATCTTTGCCATCGAAGGTACCAGAGATGGGGGAGGGGCCGTACTGGTCTGGGGCACTAGAAGTGGGTTTTCAGGGATGAAATGGGACAGGGAGCTGCTGGGAATCCAGAGCTCAAATAGGCCCCAAATATCCTCTCTTTCCCCATCCAACATATATCTACTGATTTATCTCCAGAAATGCCCCTGATGTCTTTCTCATCCGGGGGCCCCAGGACAGGAGACTGGCTGGCACAAGGGGTTGAGGAATGGGACATGGGTCCTTTTCTCAAGGGGGTGCTGGGTCCAATCCAGCCTTGAGGTGGGGAGAAGGGCTGGCTCAGGAAATGGGACATCGGGCCTTTATCATCTATGATGGTCTTTCCTATATCTGTCTGTCTGTCTCTACCCCCAGGCACCCAGTCCCAGAGCGGCAGCTCCTTCCAGCTGGAGATGTCCCAGGAAGGATTCAGCTCCTTGCTGTCCCCTGTGAGTGATGCCTGGCCCCGGGGTGTGTCCCACGCTGACATGCCCTGGGGCCCTGATGGATCTTCCAGCCTAAGTAGCATCAGGCTGGGTTAGTCCCTGAAAGGTAGATGGCCCTTTATTAGCCCAGAGAGCTGGAGGAGCAGTGTGGGCGGTGCTTTTCCCACGGTGCCTGAGAGTGGCGCTGTCCTGCCAGCCGGGGCCTCAGTCGGGGGCGCTGTCTCCCCTGGCAGTCCCCAGTGCCATGCTAAGCCACACTGTTTTGCAGATGGTGAGGAGGTCTCCTAAATATTCCCTGTCCTGTCCGTTCCCTGTAATCAGTCCCCTTTGCCTTGCCTGTCGGTTTAGGACGGGCCTGTGCTGGGAGCGGTGGGAGCCTATGACTGGTCCGGCGGGATATTCCTGTACGGGAGCGGCAGGCAGCCGAGCTTCATCAACGTATCCAGAACCTCCACTGACATGAATGATGCTTACCTCGGTAAGAACAAACCCACCAAGCTTCCCTTACCTATTTAAACAGCCCCCGCGCCCCACCCCAGAGGTGGCTGCATCTCAGTTCTGAGAAAGTTCTGTGCAGCACTGTTGTAGGGCTGTTTCCCATCTCACCTCCCCACGTCCCTCTCTTCCTTTGAGGTTATTCGTCTCAGATCATCACAGCCAATGGGCAGAGCAGCTACATGGTCGGGGCCCCTCGCTATCAACACGCCGGCAAAGTCATCCTGTTCAGCCGGGATACCAATGGCGGGGAATGGACACCCAGATGGGAGCTGCAGGGGGAGCAGGTGTGGGGAGCATTACAGACAATGTGGAGCATGTGTGGGTGTGGTTGTGGGGGACTCGTGCAGGACTGGAGGAAGCCTGTAAGGTTTTGACACCATGTGTTTGGCTTCACCTTCAGGAACGATTCAATCAGAAAGACTCAGGCAGGGGATAAATTTGACTGGTTTAGAGAACTGCACCGCAGCTGACAGTCAGCATCTCTCCAGTATCCCACTGCTCTTACATTCAGTTACGGTTTGTCTACACTGAAAACCCTGAGGCAGTGAGGATGCTACCTACACCAACAGGAGTGCTTCTCCCATTGGCATAGGTAATCCACCTCTGTCTAGCACTGACTACACTGGGGGTTAGGTAGTTTTAATTACGTTGTTCAGGGGGGTGGATTTTCACACCCCCGAGAAACGTAGCTATAATGTTTAGTGTAGACCAGGCCTTAGACAGAACACATAAGACTACTATGAAGAGACTCAGACAGGGTTAAAACATGGCTGATCACATGCACGGTGTCTGAAAAAGATTGTTTGCCCCTCAACTAACGCCACATGTTTCTCGAAGGTCTAACTGCCGGTACATTCCAGCTGAACAGAATTTATAACAGTGACTTAGTCAGAGTGGCTCAGTGAATCAAGGCTACTTGTGCAAGCATGGTCTCGAAAATGAAATGCATCACAATGAGCATTCAGCAGCTTTGAAAGAGGCTGCCGACCTCGGCCTGTGCGTCCACTTAGAAACAAAACTGACGGCAGGAGCAGCACTTGCTGGGTGTAAAGGGTGGGTGAGGGTGAGGATGGAAGGAACATGGGGATTGAATCCTGCTCCCAGCAGGGTGGGGAGTGAGGGACCCCAGTGGGAGAAGAAGGAGGAAGTGACTAAAATGGAGGAGTGACTTCTCTGTCCCTCCAGGTCGGCTCGTATTTCGGGGGTACGCTGTGCGCTGTGGACCTAAACAGAGATGGGAACACGGACCTGGTTCTGATCGGAGCCCCCACGTACTATACACCTCTGAATGGAGGGCGCGTCTATATCTGCTCGTTTAGCCAGCAGGTAGGAGAGACAAGCGGGGCCACGGGAAAGATGGATAGCCTGGGAGTCACGTTTTGCCTGGGCTGCTGTGGGGCTGGGATATTTTGAAAATAAACCCCGTGATACCTGAGACTGTGCTCCAGGGAGCAGGGTGGGGGGCTCAGTAGAGGGTGCACTCACCTAGCAGTGCATGCTGTCCCCAGTTCAGCACTAGAGGGTGCTCTGTTGCTGGGAGAGGCATGGGGAGGCTCAGTAGGGCACACGGACCCGCACAGTGAATGCTGATCCATTTTCCATGTGCTTCTTTGGATCTCGCCTGCAGGGGGTGACGCTGAGGTGTAGGAGAACACTGCAGGGGCAGACGGGGCAGGCGTTCGGGCGCTTCGGGGCCAGCATGTCGGAAATCGGGGACATCAGCGGGGACGGATGGAGAGATGTGGCCATTGGGGCTCCCATGGAGAATGACAATTGCGGGGCCTTGTACATTTTCCATGGGGAAAAGAGAGGCCTCAGACCCCAGTACAGACAGGTGAGCCCAGCCCCTGTGAGGTGGGGTCAACACACAGTCCTGAAGGGTTGTTACAGGGGCCCCAGGGGCCCCTTGTGGCCATTAGCCCCTTTCCCACCTCTCACCCTCCGCTGCCCCCTAGCGCCCATTATACAGTACAGCTGCCCCTGCTGTGGGAATGTTCCTATTCTCATAAGTTTAGGGCAGAACTGAATTGCAGAGTTAATTTTTCCTAAAAAAATTAAATTGTATTACCAGTTGTGTTGAATAAATCTGAAAAAACTTTCATAGAATCATAGAATATCAGAGTTGGAAGGGACCTCAGGAGGTCATCAAGTCCACCCCCCTGCTCAAAGCAGGACCAATCCCCAACTAAATCATCCCAGCCAGGGCTTTGTCAAGCCTGACCTTAAAAACTTCTAAGGAAGGAGATTCCACCACCTCCCTAGGTAACCCATTCCAGTGCTTCACCACCTTCCTCGTGAAAACGTTTTTCCTAATATCCAACCTAAATCTTCCCCACTGCAATTTGAGACCATTACTCCTTGTCCTGTCATCTGCTATCACTGAGAATAGTCTAGATCCATCCTCCTTGGATCCACCTTTCTGGTAGTTGAAAGCAGCTATCAAATCCCCCCTCATTCTTCTCTTCTGCAGACTAAACAATCCCAGTTCCCTCAGCCTCTCCTCATAAATCGTGTGTTCCAGACCCCTAATCATTTTTGTTGCCCTTCGCTGGACTCTCTCCAATTTTTCCACATCCTTCTTGTAGTGTGGGCCCAAAACTGGACACAGTACTCCAGATGAGGCCTCACCAATGTTGAATAGAGGGGAACGATCACGTCCCTCGATCTGCTGGCAATCACGTCCCTTGATCTGCTTTGTCTGAGCAGAGCAGTAACAGTGGCTAGAAGACTAGACATACACAAATGGCAATCCGAAAAGCAACCAACAATTAAAAGTTGGATCATAGATCTTGTAAGCTTGGCCACCCTGGAAAGAATTATCTATGTAATAGCAATATCCAAGAAAACTTCTCCGAGATATGGGATGCTTTCCTCTGAATGATCCTATTAAAACCATTCTTCCCCCGCCCCTTCCTGCCCAGTTCAGTCTCTTTCCATGTCCATCCCCCCTCCTCTGAATTTTGCTTGTTTTGAATTATTCTTTAATCTTATATTAAGAATTTTTCTTTAACCAGCTGCATTTTATAAGCCAGATTTGTTTGTTTCTAAATTATGTATTGCAAGAAATTGATTAATAGTTTAACCAGTAATAAAATATATAGTTATATGTTAAAAGTATAGCTGAGGGTAGACGTCAAATGGTTAATATATTGAGACATTTATGTATTATGAATAATTTGTGTATATTTCGGTTAGTATTTCTATATATATATTTAAAAAATCAATACAAAATTAATAGAAAAAATACAGAACAGCCGCCCCTTCCCCATCCCTCACCCTCTGCTGCCCCCTAGTGCCCATTATACAGTACAGCCGCCCCTTTCCCACCTCTCACCCTCCGCTGCCCTCAGTGCCCCTTGTACAGTACAGCCGCCCCTTTCCCACCCCTCACCCTCCACTGCCCCCGAGTGCCCATTATACAGTACAGCCGCCCCTTTCCCATCCCTCACCCTCTGCTGCCCCCTAGTGCCCATTATACAGAACAGCCGCCCCTTTCCCACCTCTCACCCTCCGCTGCCCCCCAGTGCCCATTGTACAGTACAGCCGCTCCTTTCCCATCCCTCACCCTCTGCTGCCCCCTAGTGCCCATTGTACAATACAGCCGCCCCTTTCCCACCTCTCACCCTCCGCTGCCCCCCAGTGCCCATTATACAGAACAGCCGCCCCTTTCCCATCCCTCACCCTCTGCTGCCCCCCAGTGCCCATTGTACAGTACAGCCGCCCCTTTCCCATCCCTCACCCTCTGCTGCCCCCTAGTGCCCATTGTACAATACAGCCGCCCCTTTCCCACCTCTCACCCTCTGCTGCCCCCTAGTGCCCATTGTACAATACAGCCGCCCCTTTCCCACCTCTCACCCTCCGCTGCCCCCCAGTGCCCATTGTACAGTACAGCCACCCCTTTCCCACCCCTCACCCTCTGCTGCCCCCTAGTGCCCATTGTACAGTACAGCCGCTCCTTTCCCATCCCTCACCCTCCACTGCCCCCCAGTGCCCATTATACAGAACAGCCGCCCCTTTCCCACCCCTCACCCTCCGCTGCCTCCCAGTGCCCATTGTACAGAACAGCCGCCCCTTTCCCATCCCTCACCCTCTGCTGCCCCCCAGTGCCCATTATACAGTACAGCCGCCCCTTTCCCATCCCTCACCCTCTGCTGCCCCCCAGTGCCCATTATACAGTACAGCCGCCCCTTTCCCACCTCTCACCCTCCGCTGCCCCCCAGTGCCCATTGTACAGTACAGCCGCCCCTTTCCCACCTCTCACCCTCCGCTGCCCCCCAGTGCCCATTGTACAGTACAGCCGCCCCTTTCCCACCCCTCACCCTCCGCTGCCTCCTACTGCCCATTGTCCAGTACAGCCGCCCCTTCCTCTCCCCTCACCCTCCGCTTCCCCCGAGTGCCCATTGTACAGAACAGCCTCCCCTTTCCCACCCCTTACTGCTCTCTCTGCCCCACAGCGCATCGAGGGGTCGCTGTTTCCCAGCAGGCTGCACTACTTTGGCCAGGCCGTCAGTGGCGGGACAGACCTGACGGGGGACGGACTGCCAGACATCGCGGTAGGGGCACAAGGGCAGGTCCTGCTGCTGAGGTGAGTTACTCTGTGTCGTTGCGCTGCTCCACATGGCAGTCACAGACAGCACCAGTGCATGTGTGTGTGTGTGTGTGTGTGTGTGTGACTGCTGCCCCCTGCTGGAGAATGGCACAATGACAGCTCTGCTGCTCCCTTCTCTGCCCCCAGCATCTCCTCTAGCAGAGCTGCATGTCCATATCCCATCTCCCTGGGGTGCTGGGTGGGAGGCTCAGGGGAGGGAAGGGGCCTGGCCCCATTGCAGGGAGCAGCTGGGTGACGGTTCTATTCCTCCCATGGCAGGTCTCGGCCGGTGCTCAGAGTCGGGGTCTCCATCAGTTTCCAGCCCCCCAGGATCCCAACCTCAGTCTTCCACTGCCAGGGGCAGGAGCAGCTCAACACGGAGGCCAGCAGGGCAAATATCTGCTTCACCATCACTAAGAGCACCATGGACAGCCTAGGTCTGACCAAACCCCTCCCCCCTAAGACAGCCAGTCTCCTGGGGCTGGATCGGAGCCAGCACCCCCTAGGGGGGAAAGGCCCCCATGTCCCATTTCCCCTTGATGGTCCCGCTCTCAGTCTCTCTCTGTCCGTCGTTTCCACTCCCCTGTAGGCAACAGGATCTCCAGCACCATCCAGTACAGCCTGGCCCTGGACCCCGGGCGGACGAAGATCCGAGCCACCTTCGTCTCCAATGGCCCCGTCCTGAGCGGGGAGCTGCAGCTTGGCATCGAGACGAGATGTGAGACATACCAGATAACATTACCTGTGAGTGTGGGGGGTCCTAACCCCTTCCCCTCCGACTGTGTCTGCCTCTCCCACTCTGCCCCTCGCTCCCAAATCACCCAGAGAACAAACCTCTCTCCGGGTCCCACCCAGCCCCCAGCCCCCCTTTCCCTTCAGGGGCCCGACATGTCTCTCTGTCTCCCCAGCTCTGCCCAGAGGACACCCTGACCCCCATCACCCTGCGCCTCAACTACACCCTGACGGGGGAGCCCATTGCCGTTGTCCATCGCCTCAGACCCATCCTGAGCGAGGACTCCACCGTGATGACTTCAGGCGTGGTAAGGCTGCCAGAGCCGGGCAATGGTGTTTGTGACAGCGTCAACGTTGGTTGTAGTGGATCTGGGTGTGGTTGCAGTGCTGGAGTAGCCTGAATGGATGTTCTGTGGTGATGGGTAAAATTGTGATGTGGGTGACAGCATTGGGTGAGGTGGCATTGGTTGTGTTATTGGTGATGTTGTTGGTTAGGACTGCAGTGGTTTCGGTGACAGTGTTCGCTGAGGTTGAAGTAGCTGTGTTTGTGAGGGGTTGGTTCAGATTGTAGTGATCTCGGTGACAGTATGGTTTGAGGTTGTAGTCATTATGGTATGGGTGATGTTGGCTCAGACTGTAATGGTCTTGGTGGCAGTATTGGTTCAGGTTGTTGTGGCTTTGTTGCTTGTAGGGGTGCAGATTGTATTTGTGGTGGTGATTGTGTTGAGATTGTACCGGTGACAGTGTTGGCTGAGGTCGTAATGGTTGTGTTGTTAGTTACGGTGTTGGTACAGAAGATACTGATGGGTGGCGGTGGTTAGAGTGGTGTTGGCGACAGTGTAGTTTGTGGTTGCTGTGGGTGAGTGGTTGGTGACTGTTGTTTCAGACTCTATTGACTCTCTATTATGGTAGAGATTGTAATTGTATTAGTTACCGGGTTAGTTGTAGTTGCAGTGGCTGTGTTGGTAACTGTTGTTTCAGACTCTATTGGTAGCGGTGGTTGGTGAGATTGTAATGGTGTTGGTTACACTGTTGGCTGAGGTTGTAGTGGTTATGTCATCGTGACAGTGTTGGTTGACACTGTATGGGAGGTGTCAAGGCTGATTCCCCACTCTGGCACTTTGAGTGCAGAAGGTGGGGGCCCGCAAGGATTCTAAAAATGGATACTGGCCACTCCAGGCTGGTATTAAACTCCAAGGTTACTGCTTCTCTCTGACCTTGGCTGGGTAGAGGCTGCCCCCACCCAAGTGCAGAACCCCTTTGAGAGCCCAGGAAGGTGCACTTGGGAAATTCCTCCTTGTGGGGTACCCTCAAGCCCTTTCACCCCGTCTCCGGGGAAGCGCTGAGAAAGAAAAAAAGGAAATCAGCTGTTGCCACCGGCTAATTAAACATCTGCACTAACCTCTTAAGACAAAATTCCAATTCTGCTCTTAAAAAAGGTAAATTTTATTAATAAAAAAAAGAAAGAAAACACATCTGGGAACTCAGGTGACTGCTAGTTTTTACAAGAGCAATTACAAGAATTAAGCATCAAGAATCGCTTCCTTGAGGTTCAGCTTAAAAGTTACCAGCAAAACAAAAGCACCTGGGGTTAGCACAGAGGAATCCACAAGCCATAAAGAAATAAAAGGGATCAACCTGATCGCATCTTCCTAGACATTCCCTGATCCACTTACATATCTGGGGTTTTAAATGAGTAGTTTCTAGGTATGATACTGATGGTTTTTAATACCTGGCCTAAGCTATTCACAGCTTAACTGCTGCCCTGTCTGCCTCTCCCTGGGAGAACAACAACAGACAGACCAAAGGGTAGTCGTTTCCATTTTAAAAAGTTCAAGCCTTCCCATTGGCTCTTTTGGCCAGGTGGCCACTCACTTCCTTTTCCCTATGCATAACAGTGAGACTTTCTAACCCTTTACAGGCAGAGCAATTAGAGAACAGCTACTAAGAGGGAGTTTATCGCCACTGGCTGGCTGGGTGTCCATAAAAGGGAGCTGCCCCCCACTCCCCCCTTTCCTTTATCACAGGCGGTGGTGGTGGAAGTGACAGTGGAGACTGTAGTGGGGGGTACGATGGCAGAGGTTGTTGCCTCTATAACGCTGGCGGTGGCGTTAGTTCAGACTGTGATGATGTTGATGCCGGTTGCAGTTGAGACTGTGGGGCACCTGTTGACGGTGCTGGTGACGCTGTCCGTTCCGACTGTTCGGGTGCTGGTGGCGGGTTGGGAATGCGAAGGTGCAGGTAACAGTGTAGGGGGGCAAATGCAGCCGTTGCGTTCTTGGTGAGGCTGTTTCAGACTGTATTGCGGGCGGTGGTGACGACTGAGATTATCTGATGGGTGACGACGCTGGCTGAGTTTTGCTCCAGTCCCCTCCTAACCACCCTGACCCCTGCTCCCTTCCCCGCCTCCCCTGGGATCTCGCCCTAGCTCCCGTTTGAGAAGGACTGTGGCACTGACAGCATCTGCACTGATGAACTACAAATTTCCTTCAGTTTCTCTGGGTAAGTCCTCCCCCTGCCTCCCCCCTCCTCCCCCCAGATAACTTCCACAGTGGGACCCGTCCGGCTGGATCAGGCCTCAGATCTGCAACACCCAGCAGGAGATCTCCCCATATTTCCTCGTGGCATCTCACTGGGCACCGATATAGGAAGCTGGCAGCCCTTTTATAAGAAGCTCGCACCACTGCCCCAGCGCGGCATTAGGGGTTGCGTGGGGTTCCCATCTGGGCACTGTTATAGGGCGCTCACAGCACTGGTTTCCCCTGCTGGGCACTATCTTGAGGAAGCTTGCAATGATGCTGGGGCACTGCCCTCCCTGAGGAAGCTCACCCCTTTGTCTCCCCCTTAGCTTGAGCACCCTGATGGTGGGGGTCACCCCCAAACTCAACATCACCGTCTCCATCCAGAACCGCGGGGAGAATTCCTACAGCACCATGGTGCGGTTCTTCTACCCGGCCGCGCTGTCCTACCGCCGGGTCCTGCTGCTCCAGGTACCATCCAAACCCTCCAAGCACTGCCGACAAGGAGGGCAGGACACAGGGGATGGTGCAGAGGGCGGGCATGGGCTCAGCAGGGGGTGCTGTGCTGCAGGGGGCGGGGGCTCAGCAGGGGGTGCTGTGGGCCCTGTCTTTCACTGGATGGTTTCCTGTGCTCAGTCTAACAGGAGAGCCATGGTCATTAAGTGCAGCTCGGCCGTGGGCTCCGAGGAGCAGACTCAGAGGAACAGCACCTGCCACATCAACCACCCCATCTTCTGGAGTGGGGCCAAGGTAGGATTGCCCCCCCCGCTCAGCCCAGTAGCCTGTCACTGCCCATCCCCTGCTTTCTCTGCCAGTTTGCCAGGCCCTGAGCCTGGCTCTCTCTCACCCCACATGTGTTTTCCAGGCCATTTTCATCGCCACCTTTGACGTCTCCCCCAAAGCCGATCTGGGGGACAGTCTGCAGATCACAGCCAAAACCAGCAGGTGAGGGGGGCATGCAGGCCACAGAGGGCAGTGTGGGAGGCAGTGCAGAGGGCTAGGTGTGTAGGGCAGTGCAGTGGGGTGTGGTGCATGGTTCAGTCTATTGATGTGTAGGGGAGGGCAATGGTATGTGGTGCCTGGTGCAGACTGCAGGTTAGTGCAGTGATGCATGGTCCAGTGAAATGCAGTCAGGTGTAGGGCAGTGCTGTGTGCTGCAGTGCAATACAGTGATGCGCATTGCAGTGATGGATGGTGCGATGGCAGTTCCACAATGCCTGTGCAGTGAAATGCAATGGAGTGGGGGGCAGTGCCGTGCAGGGCAGTGATGCCAGTCACAGTGCCATTGAATGGAGGGCACAGCCGCTCAATGGCCTAGGAGGCAGTGCAGCACGGTGATGTGTGGCACTGCTGAGTGGCAGATGCCATAAAGCCAGGCAGAGCAGTGTGATGCAGCCCAATGCATGAGGCACCGTGCGGGCTGATGATGCCGGCTAGTACACTGCCCCACGGCAGACAGCCAGGGTGCAGTGGTGCAGGGCAGTGACGCATGCTGAGAGGCATTGTGCAATGCTGTACGCTCAGGGAAAGGCTGGGTGGCACAGTACAATTACCTGTACTTCAGGGTGGTGCAGCGATCTATACTCAAAGCAGTGGAGTATGTTGCAGTACAGTGATGGAAACTGCAGGGTGATGCAGTGCTGTATAATCCACAGCACTGGCATATGGTGCACTGCAGTGCAGTGGATTATGGTGCAGCTCACTGACGTAGACTGCAAGGTGGTGCAGTGGGGTATAAACCAGAGCAGTGGCATTTGGTGCAGTGCAGCAGAGTATGGTGCAGGGCAGCGGCATATGGCGCAGTGCTGCAACCTAGGCTGCACTGTGGTGCAGTGATGCATAACCCAGACCAGTGGAGTATGGTGCAGTGCAGTGATGTATGCGGGAGGACAGGGCAATGGTGTATGGCAGTGGTTCTCAAACTAGGGCCGCCGCTTGTTCAGGGAAAGCCCCGGCGGGCCGGGCCGGTTTGTTTACTTGCCGCGTCTGCAGGTTCAGCCGATCACGGCTCCCAGTGACCGCGGTTCGCCGCTCCAGGCCAATGGGGGCTGCGGGAAGCGGCACGGGCCGAGGGATGTGCTGGGTGCCCTTCCTGCAGCCCCCATTGGCCTGGAGCGGTGAACCGCGGCCAGTGGGCAGGGCCGCCCAGAAGGAGGGGCAAGTGGGGCAATTCGGCGGGTCCTTCGGTGCCGCCGAACACACGGGGAGTGAAGGACCCGCCGGCGCTTCTTCCGCTCCGGGTCTTCGGCGGCAAGGGGTCCTTCCGCTCCATGTCTTCAGCGAAGTGCCCGGAAGACCTGGAGCGGAGGGACCCCCGACGCCGAAGACCCCAGGCCCCCTGAATCCTCTGGGCGGCCCTGCCGGTGGGAGCCGCGATCGGCCGAACCTGCGGACGCGGCGGGTAAACAAACGGGCCTGGCCCGCCAGGGGCTTTCCCTGGACAAGCGGCGGCTCTGGTTTGAGAACCACTGGTGTCTGGTGCAGTGCAATGGAATATGGCGTTCTGCAGTGACATATATTGCAGTGCAGGACAGTGGTGTGTAACCCAGAGTTGTGATGTATGGCGCAATACAGTGACTTAGGGTGCAGGGCTCGGGTAGTTCGTGCAGGGCAGTATTGTGCAGGGCAGTGAACTCTGGTGCATTCTCCCTGCAAAGTTACTTGGCTGTTTCTCTTCACATCTCTCTCCTTTGCCCTCCCCTCCCACCAGTGACAATGGCGGCCCCATCACCGAGCGCATGATTCACCGGGCGGAGCTGCCTGTCAAGTACGGCATCTTCCTCATCCTCACCAGGTTGGTCCGTGTGGAGACAGAGGGGACAGGTTGGAGAGCACCCCCTACTGAGCCCCCTGCTCCCTGCAGCACAGCGCCCCCTTCTGGACATGACACCCCCCTGTCACTCTTCATTACTCTCACCCACTCCTATCCCTCGTCCCTTCTGTCCTTTTCCTCCCCCAGCCTCGAGGAGTCCACCAAGTACGTCAACTTCTCCGCCGAGGAGGCAGGGACAAGTGTGCCAGTGACACATGGGTATGAGGTGAGGCCAATGGCACAGAGTGTGAGGGGGGAGATGGGGAAAGGGGGGGAGGGCTCAGAGGAGGGGGATAGAATAGAATTGCCTGAGTGGGGTCTGAGGGTTAGAGCACAGAGGGGTGGGGGTGGGCAGGGAGCCAGGACTCCTGGGTTCTACCCCCAGCTCTGGCAGGGGAGTGGGGTCTGAGTGACAGAGTGGGGGCTGGGGATCAGATCTCCTGGGTTCTCTTCCTGCAGTGCCCTGTAGCGAGTCTGTTTCTTTCAGGTCAAGAACCTGCGGCAGCGAAGCGTCCCCATCTCGGTCACGTTCCAGTTCCCCGTGGAGCTGAGCGGGGTCCGGGTGTGGGACGCCTCTGAGGTCATCCCCTCCAAGGTACCTGCCTCTCCCTGCCCTTGTGTGTGTGAGATGGGCCCAGTGACGCCGGCTCGGCCCTACAGCGCCCCCTGCTGGGACAGGCTGCTTACGGGGGAAACACACCCTGTCCCCACCCCCTAAACCAGCCAGTCCCCTGTCCTAGGGCCGGATTAGAGCCAGTGCCCCATAGAGGGGAAAGGCCCCGGGTCTCCTTCCCGCCCCCGTTAACACCGTGTCTCTCTCCCTCCCCAGCCCCAGCTGGCTCAATGCACCAGTGAGGCTGAAACGCCCGGTTCGAAGGACTTTGTGAAGCAGATGAGCGAGCGCCCCCTGCTGGTGAGTACAGCCTGGTGCGGGTCCCAGCAGCCCCTTCCCCTCCGCACTAACACAGACAGCGAGTGGGGGGCTGAGCTGGGGGAGCGACCCCTGCTATAAACAGACCCAGACCCTCATGGCCATGCTGAGCCCCTGCATGCCCCCTGCCTCACCCGGCGATATCCTTCCGCCCCCAGGACTGCTCTGTGGCCACCTGTAAGAAGATCCGGTGCCAAATCCCCTCCCTGGAATTGCAGCAGCCGCTGGAGTTTATGATCAAAGGGAACGTCAGCTTCCAGTGGGTCTCCCAGGTACGAGAGCTGCCTCTGCCTCCTGGCCCCAGGCAAGAGATCCCCCCGTGTGAAAAGCCCCTGAGCCCCTCCCCAGAGGTGGCTGCATCTCAGTGCTGGGCAAGGGATTGCTCCTATGTGAACAGCCTGTAAATTGCTCTGGGTCCCTCTGGGGTGATGCTCTGGGCTGGTTTGTGTCATTTCTGGTCAGGGACAGTGAATTTCTCTGTTCCAGACTCAGCAGCAGAAAGTGAGTCTGGTGAGCGAGGCCCGGATTGAATACGAGGAGAAGAAATACACCCAGAAGGAGGGATTCGTCCAGCGCCAGGTACCAGAGTGACCTCGCCCGGGATAGAGAGAGCATCGGGTAGTGATTAGAGCTGGGAGCCAGGACTCCTGGGTCCTGTCCCTGCTCTGGGAGGAAGTGGGGTCTGGGGATTTAGAGCAGGGGCGGGTGATGGTGCCCCGACTCCTGGGTCCCCATCTCACAGCTCCTCTGCCCCAGGTGCAAACGTTGGTGGAGCGCTCCGAGGTCTATAACTACTTGCCCATCATCATGGGCAGCAGCGTGGGGGGCCTGGTCCTGCTGGCTCTCATCACCGCAGCCCTCTACAAGGTGAGTGGGGCAGGGCTTGGACCCCTCCCCCACCACCCTGGGGTCGGGGCCTGTGGCTCTCCCAGCTGGGTGGGGGCAGGGAGAGGGTCCCACACCCCATCCCCCTGACCCACAACGTGAGTCTGTCCGTCTGCTTCTCACTATCTCTCCCCTCTGTCTCCTACCAGCTCAACTTCTTCAAGCGCCAGTACAAGAAGATGATGGAGGACGCGAGGGATGGTGCTGGGGCCAGGCTGGACCAGAGCAACTCTGCCAATGTCTGCCTCAGCCCCAACCTCCCCAAATAATAGCCCCCCCTGCCCTGCCCCGCCCCAGAATGCTCTGCTTCTGCCTTCCCGCACATCTGCCCCCCATGGACTACTCTGGATCTGCATTCTGATGACCTACTTGCACTCAGAACATAGCCCTATAACAACCATGTGGGGCTGGGAGTCTGGACTCATGAATTCTCTCCCCAGCTCTGGGAGGGGAGTGGGGTCTAGTGGTTAGAGCGGACGGGGGAAGCTGGGAGACAGGACTCCTGGGTTCTATCCCCAGCTCTGGAAGGGGAGTGGGGCCTAGAGGGTTAGAGCTGGTTCTATCTCTGGCTCCAGTAAGGAACTGGGGTCTAGTGGTGAGAACGGGCGGGGGAAGCTGGGAGACAGGACTCCTAGGTTCTATCCATAGCGGATGAGAGGTCTGTGGTATGCGAGATCAGAATAATAGGGGACGTGAACCCTCTTGCAAAGCGATGGATGCTAAGGAGCTCAGTGTGTTCAGTTTATTAAACGAAGATTGAGGTGTGATTGCCGTGTATTAATGTGACCAAGCGGGAATTTTTCATAATATTTTGGATGACTATTGTGTGTGCCTCAGTTTCACCGATGTGGCGCACGGTTAACTAGGTGTGGGGGGGAACGGTTTTTACTCTTTGCAGAGACTCTTTGCAGGTGTGACTGATAGCTGGCCTGGCCCCCTTGCCCATGTGGAGCCTGAGAAGGCAATGGTCACTCCAATTGCCCGAATATTTCATACCTAGCAACTAACGACCAGGGATGGCCAAACCCTCCGCAGGAAGCCAGCCGGGTGTGACCAGCTGGAGGACAAAGAGCTAGGGAGGGGCCAGGTGAGGTTGTTAAGTGTGGGCTGCTGGAGGAAGAAGGAGACTCTTCTGACTTGGGACAAAAGAGGGTTCAGAGGGCGAGTCTGGACCGACCCAGATGGACCGTGCTGTAACTTTCTGCTCTCTGTGCTAACCACGGGGTTTCTACGCTGTTTTCCAGACATCTAAGAACCCGCCTGCTTTTACAGTGCTGGCTGAAAGTCACTGCGGATGCTGAAGGTGGGGAGGCCTTGCTCCCTTTGGGGGTACAAGTCTCCCTCCGGTGTCCATCTCAGGCCAACTCGCTCCAGAGAGCTCACGGTTTGAAGCAGGGCTGCTGCAGGCTCCAAAGTTTGGTCCCCGGAGGCGGGGAAGCCAACGGGCTCACTCCAGTGAGAGAGCGTGACCCGAAGGGGGCTGACGCACTAAGGGGCTCCTCCCAGGGACTGTTCCAGAGCCGTGTGAGAGCACCGAGCCGTGTGGGTCTGTGACAATTATTCTCTCCCCGGGGAGACAGGTTCAGGTACCACAGGGCTCTTTACTCTCACAGAGAAACGCAGAACAAGAACGGACAGCTGGAAGCTGAAGCCTGGCAAGCGCCTACCAGAAATAAGGCCCCCCTTTTTCACAGTGAGGGTGATTAACCCTTCGGACAAATTGCCAAAAGAAGCGATAGATTTTCCGTCTCTCGCTGGTTTCAAATCCAGACTGGAGGGTGCTTTAGCCAAACGCTTTGATCCATACAGGGGGGCAGGGTGAAATCCTCCAGCCTGTTCTCTACAGCAGGTCAGACTAGAGCCCGTTGTCCAGCCGGAACAGCTACGAAGCGATGAAAACAATTCTCTGCAGAAATTTCCCCCCGGGGTGGCTGATCCCCAAAGTGTCCACCGCAGGGTTCTCGCGCCTTCCTGAGGGCGGGCAGTGTCAGAGGCAGGGTGGGCCGCTAGGTCTGATCCAGCAAGACAGGGAGGTTCGGCTTGATGGGGCAGGGGCCAGGGGTCTGAGAGCAGAGGGAGGAGGCTGTGGATTTCCGTGGTTCTTTCCCTGTTTGGAACTTCCCTACGCGCTGGAGAATTAGAGGGTTAAAACCAATGAGCCCTGAGCCTGGCTATTTCCCAGAGCGGTTTGGTAAGGGGGCTGTCACAGCACAGGGGCTTTCCTGTCCCAGCGGCCTGCACACCTGGGTCCCCCGGCCCCATGTGTGTAAGCCCCGGGGATCACTGGCCGGCCGTGAGCAGGGCGCTGGGCACAGGGGAGAAGCAGCCAGATGCGGCCCCCGGGAGGGAGAGAAACAGCAGCCGAGGCAGGAAATCGGTGCCAAGAGGAAGCGGCCGCAGGGACTTGTAACCCTCAGGCTTGGAGGCCAGAAGGGACCATCATGATCATCTAGTCTGGCCTCCTGCACATTGCAGGCCACAGGACCTCGCTCGCTCCTGCACTAGACCCAGAACCTCTGGCTGAGTCACCGAAGCCCTCAAATCGTCAAGTGACAGAGAATCCCCCTTTTGCACCCGTTTAAACCTGCAAGTGCTCCGTGCCCCACGCTGCGGAAGAAGACGATGAGGGGATCGGAGCTGACCCAAATCTGGGATAGGAGAAACCCTCCGCCGCCCCCAAGCCAGCGCTGAGGCGACAATGGGGGCTGTGTGTCTGTGCAGCTGAGCCCTGTGCGGGGCTGAGGAAACAGAAGTTATGGGGGGCTGGGGCCAGAATTAATTGCTCAGCAGAGGGGTGGGCGGACGTGGGGGTGACTGCTCCTGCAGCGGGATCCAAAATCAGGATGCCCAGCTCTGGGAGGGGAGTGGGGTCTAGTGGGTTAGAGCAGGGGGGTGGATAGGGCTGGGCGTCAGGACTCCTGGGTTCCATGCACAGCTCTGGGAGGGGAGTGGGGTCTAGTGGGTTAGAGCAGGGGGGTGGATAGGGCTGGGCGTCAGGACTCCTGGGTTCCATGCACAGCTCTGGGAGGGGAATGGAGTCTAGTGGGTTAGAGCAGGGGGGTGGATAGGGCTGGGCGTCAGGACTCCTGGGTTCCATGAACAGCTCTGGGAGGGGAATGGAGTCTAGTGGGTTAGAGCAGGGGGGTGGATAGGGCTGGGCGTCAGGACTCCTGGGTTCCATGCACAGCTCTGGGAGGGGAGTGGGGTCTAGTGGGTTAGAGCAGGGGGGTGGATAGGGCTGGGCGTCAGGACTCCTGGGTTCCATGCACAGCTCTGGGAGGGGAGTGGGGTCTAGTGGGTTAAAGCAGGGGGGTGGATAGGGCTGGGCGTCAGGACTCCTGGGTTCCATGCACAGCTCTGGGAGGGGAATGGAGTCTAGTGGGTTAGAGCAGGGGGGTGGATAGGGCTGGGCGTCAGGACTCCATGCCCAGCCCTGACATTATCTTGTCACGTGACCTTGTCCACATTCTCTCTTCCAGTCTCTGTGCCTCCATTTCTGTCTGTGGAGTAACAAGCCCTCCCTCGCTGCAAGACACCTCTCTTAGCTCACTGGGGACACAGCACAGACCCCAAATCTTAACTGCCCCTTGCCTTGACAGCTCCACTTTGGACACTTTTTTTTCAGTGGCTGCTGTAAAGTGATCTGAGCCCTGTTCCGTTTGTACCTGGCTTCTTCACCCTCATTTTAGTCTTATTAAAATGGGTATTTTTTTTTTAAAAGAATCACCGGAACGCCGGCACGGGGATCAGAAATGGGGGGTTAACCCTTTCTATCGGATATTCGATCTTTGTGCTCAGAGCTGTGCGGTGAATCTGAAAGTCCGGCAGGATGATAATTCCTCCTAGTAGGGGAATGAAGGATTAAGTCCCCCCTGCTCTTCTGTGCTGGGAGCAGAAGCTGTAACAGCACAAGGAGTTTCCTGTTCCCACCCCTCCCCTCGGCCCCTTTCCGGGATCAGAGCCAGAACCACACCTGGGACCCCCCCGCCCACCTCCTAACCAGCTCTAGGGTAGCATGGGAGGGAGGATCTGTGCAGCTGAGCTCAGCAGGGTACCCCTAACTCAGCCGGAACCTCCCCCACTTTCCACCTGATGTGGCCATGAGCTGGTTGAGGGAATTAATTTGAGCTACCGGCTGTTTACACAGGGATACTTCCAAGGGCACTTAGATACAGCCACCCCTGGGGTGGGGCAGGGGGAGTCTTTATGCAGGGATTCCTTGCCTGGCACAGAGATGCAGCCGTCTCTGGGGCAGGGCAAACTGGTGTCTAACAGCAACACTGCAAAAGAGTTGAGGACAGCAAGTGAAGAGGAGCTCTGCATGCAATTGAAACCGTAGTGGGGGATTTCAGGAGACAGAATGGGATTGCTGGAGCTGGGATTTGGCCATCCGTCCCCTCCTAAGCCCACAGCAGCCAGACAGGTTCCCAGGCTGTTGGCCGGTCCCACCCCAGGCTCTTGGTTCATAGCGGGCGCCCGGACCCCGCTCGCCATGGGGACTCTCTAGTGCCCAGCTGGGGGGATCAGGGTCGCCCCCTGGAGGATAAACCTGTTTTCCCTCCCAGTCTCTGCCCCTGGCGCCCCCATCTCAGGGGAAGCAATCAGGGTGGCAAAGTACAGTCTCATGCATGTCCCAGCCCTGGGGGCACAGAGGGGATCCCGGATCCAGGGTTTCCCGCCCCGTGTCCCTTTCCAAGCTGTTGAATGGACCAGACTGTAAATAAATCCACTGGGAGACAGATCCACTCAGGTTTATTGTCACTAGGCCCGGGGCCTCTTGGGCGGGGAGGGCGGGTGGCTCAGTGATGACCCCTTGCTTCTTCGTAGCCTGTGGGCAGGGGGTTGGTGTGGGGGTTGTGGAAGAGGCTGTGGTTCCCGTCAGCCCAGGGGAACGCCTGCAAAGAAAAAGAGGGGGACAGGAGAGGGGGTGTCTCTTTGCACCTTGGCTTTCTCAGGGCTGGCTGCCCTGAGGCCAGAAAACTCACTGCACCTCTGAGCTAGGGATCCTTTCATTGCTGTGGCTCAAACCCACAGGCCCAGCTAGCCTGGTATCCGGCCCCCTCCCTGACAGCTAGGGTTGCCAACTGTCTAATCACACAAACCCAAACACCCTTGCTCTGGCCCCTGGCCCATCCCTTCTCTGAGGTCCCACCCCGTTCACTCCATCCCCCCTCCCTCCATCGCTCGCTCTCCCCCACCCTCACTCACTTTCACCAGGTTGGGGCAGGGGGTTAGGGTGCGGGAGGGGGTGCGGGCTCTGGGTTGGGGCTGAGGAATTCGCAATGTGGGACGGGGCTCCGGGCTGAGCCTGGGGCAGGGGGTTCGTGGGCAGGAGAGGGTGCGGGGTGCAAGCTCTGTGACATTATCTGATTACAGTATGACCATGTAGAGTATTGTTGCAACCACTGTTATAGATTTGCAGCAAACCTCGTACACAGGTTGTCGAGTGAGGCATCTATGAAAAGGTTATGTTTTGCTGGTTATGATTATGCTATCTGTATGCACATACCATTTTTGTATGTGATGTTATAAGTATCAGAATATCCACCAGCTTTATGGGGATTGTCTGCCCCATTCTTTGCAATTCCCCCTAACTGAGTGACCATAGCTATCCCCACTGGGACGCTGGTCACAGCCATGTAAGATAACTGCAAAAATGTGATAATTTGCCATAGATGATCATCTTGTTGATATGTTTGTATCACCTTTGTACTATACGTTATAGATCTGTATATACAGTAACTCCTCACTTAACGGCGTCCCAGGTAACGTTGTTTCGTTGTTACGTTGCTGATCAATTAGGAAACATGCTCGTTTAAAGTTGCACAATGCTCCCTTATAACGTTGTTTGGCAGCCGCCTGCTTTGTCCACGGCTTGCAGGAAGAGCAGCCTGTTGGAGCGAGCTGGTGGACCGGCAGCCCCCTAGCCATGGGCGGCGAGTTCTATGGGCCCGCGGTACCTGGGCACCAGGAATATTCCTGGGAGGGGCCCGGCTCCTGCAATGTTTGAGGCCGGGTCTCTCCCTCGGCCCCGTCTTCTGCCCCCGGGCGATTTAAAACGGCCCGGGACCCCCACCCACAACCAGCAGCGCGGTGCAGCTGAGCGGCTTCCTGCCTGCTCGCTCCATGTGGCTGCCAGCCCTTCCCTGCGGCCCTGGGGCGGGGGGTCTGTGTCTACCCGCGCTGCTCCTGCCCCAAGCACCCCTGGAGCCAATAGGAAGCTGTGGGGGGCAGTGCCTGGGGTTAGCAGTGTGCAGAGGCCCCCTGGCCCGCCCTGCCTAGGAGCCCCAGATAAGTGCCACCCCCCCGCCCCCTCCCAGAGCCTGCACCCCCACCAATGGGAGCTGGGGAGTTGTTGCTCGAGGCAGCGGCAGTGCACGAAGACCCCCTGCTCCCCCCTGCCGCAGACGCAGGGACGTGCCAGCCGCTTCCAGGAGTGGCACAGGGCCATGGCAGGCAGGGAGCCTGCCTCAGCCCCACTGCGCTGCCGGACTTTTAGCAGCCTAAAATCTCCTGGTTTGGCTTGAGTAGCCTCCGGGAGATAGAGCTGGATTCCGGGAGACTCCCAGCCAAACTGGGAGGGTTGGCAACCCTTCTGACAGCCCAGCTCAGACCCACAGGCCCATCTAGCCCGGTATCCCGCCCCCTCCCTGACAGCCCAGATCAGCTTCATGGGCCCATCTAGCCCGGTATCCTGCCCCCTCCCTGACAGCCCAAATCAGACCCACAGGCCCATCTAGCCCGGTATCCTGCCCCCTCCCTGACAGCCCAGATCAGCTTCATGGGCCCATCTAGCCCGGTATCCTGCCCCCTCCCTGACAGCCCAAATCAGCCTCACAGGCCCATCTAGCCCGGTATCCCGCCCCCTCCCTGACAGCCCAGATGAGCTTCATGGGCCCATCTAGCCCGGTATCCTGCCCCCTCCCTGACAGTCCAGATCAGCTTCATGGGCCCATCTAGCCCCCGCCCCCCTGTGTCCTGCCCCGGATCCACCCCATGGGCCCGTGTAACCCAGTTCCTTGTACCTTGGTGCGAATACGCAGGTGATGGTAGGCAACGAACTCTTCAGGCTCGTGGGGGTGATTCTCCATCTGCAGCCAGGCGTTCAGCATGCAGATAGCCACGCCGGGCAGTGCCACCGTAAATGACAGGATCTTCCATGTCCTGGCTGCAGAGACAGTCACTGCACAGTGCATGACCCCTACACTGCCCTGGGGACAGAGTCCCCGACTGAGCCCCCATCCCACTCCCTGCAGCACAGCGCCCCCTAATGCTAAATTGGGGTCAGCACTGACCGAGGGGAGACTGCCCCCTAATGAGCCTCCCCCCATAGCACAGCGCCCCCTAGTGCTGTGTTGGGGACATCACTGACAGAGGGGAGAGAGTCCCCTATTGAGCCCCCTGTCCTGCTCCTTGCAGCACAGTGCCCCCTGGTGCTGCACTGGGGCCAGCACTGACAGAGGGGAGAGTCCCCCCCATTTCTCCCCCCCCATAGCACAGCACCCCCTCGTGCTGCACTGGGGCCACCACTGACAGAGTGGAGCGCGCCCCCTACTGAGCCCCCCCGCCCCCCTCCGATAGCACAGCACCCCCTCGCGCTGCATTGGGGCCGGCATTGACAGAGGGGAGAATGCCCCCTACTGAGCCCCCCCATCACCCCCCATAGCACAGCACCCCCTCGCGCTGCATTGTGGCCGGCATGGACAGAGGGGAGAGCGCCCCCTACTGAGACCCTGCCATGCTCCCCTGTGGCCTCCTGGCCGTTCCCAAAGGGAAGCAGCAGAGGTCAATTTCAAAGTCACGCTCCGGTGGCAGCCTCGCCCTCCTCCTGGTGGGTAAATATAGCCCCGGCCTGACGCTCTGGCATCGCTCCAGGGCCCAGTCCAAAGGCAGCGCCCGCCCCCCTGTCAGGGGAATAAATAACGCTGCTCGGCTGCCTCCCAGCCGTAGGAAGTGGGGGCCCGTTTCCTCGGTGAGTCAGGGTGGCCTGCTGGTGCTGAGAGACGGGGTTTGGAGCCCGCTGCTAAGGCACCCAATGCTTCACCATGGGGAGACATTCCCCTGTGGGACATTCCCGCCTGGTCCACATTGCCCTGAAGCTGGCTGGGTTGTGGGGCCCCTGCCGGATTTGGCTGCACAGGGATTACATGGGAGTGTGTGTGTGGGGAAGGGGGGGGGGGGCCGTAAAGCTAGAGGGAGGCTGGCTTGCAGTTATACTCCTATGCAGCACTTGACAGCTGCCCTCTGCTGCTTGACCCCACTAAACCCTTTGCCCTGGCTGTTTCTGGGACCGGATCAGCATCAACCGAGGGGGCTAATGATCTCCCACTCCCAGAGCAGGGCAGCCCTGGGGCGAGGTTCCCCCCGCTTGCATACCCTGACACAGACACAGCCCCTTTCCACGCACCACCCCATCCCCAGGGAGAAGGGAGCTCTGCTGCCCTGGACTATCCGGCCCTTGGCCTCTCAGTTGTGACTGCCAGCCAAGTGGCTCGTTAGTGGTAGTGGGGGGGCTGCAATGTGTGTGCTGGGACTGAGACCCAACAAACTTATTTCACAAGGCCACTGAACGAGCGTCAGGTGGACTCAAGATGTTGGACAGGATCAGAGCCAGCACCTCCTGTTAGGGAAAGGCTCCATGTCTCATCCCCCCCGTCCCCAGCCAGACCCCTGGGGCTGGATCAGAATGAGCACCGAGGAAGGAAAGGCCCCATAGCCCACTCCACCCTCACTCCTCTCACCTCCTGTCCCGTCCCCGTGGTGACCCCTGGCACTGGCCGACGCCGTGGCTAAACTTCTCCCCTTGGCCACCAGCGGGGTCAATCTCTGCCACAGGCTCATGTTCAGAGGAAGCAGGGGAGGGAAAACCGGCCAGCAAAGTCTAAAACGAACACTCAGCAGTGACCTCCTTCCCTTCTCCTTCTGCTCTCCTCTGCTGGCCGGTCCGGGGCTTCCCAAAGCTCTCCCGCCCCTGCCCCCCATCCCCAGAGCTCATCTGACCCAGCGTGGCCAATGAGGCAGAGGCCAGCCGGATAAACATGCCCGGCTGGGTCTCCGTCCAAAATACTCTTCTCCCATCACGTGCCCGGGACAAGGTCTCTCTGAGCCTGGCATGGTGCCCAGCAGCCCTCTTGGGTTCCTAGGGGTTGTAGTGGAGAGAGAGAGAGAGAGATCCTGGAGCACTGGGCCTGGTGCCATATCTAAGGCCTGAATCATGTATTTAACGTAGAGGCTTATAAATTTATTATTTAGTATAGGAATTTGGTAGGGTTGCTGTTAGTGTTTTAGGTATTAGCCATTTACATAAATATATTTCCAGGCTCGAACAGATACACCCCAATCTCCTAGAAGCTAAGACGGCGTGATGAAATAACGATTAGGGATACAGTGCACGCCTTGCATAAGAATCACATCTGTCCTGCATGATTTGATTCTTAAAAGCAGTTGATTCTTACAAGCAGGGAACTAGGAGTGATGTCCCAGTGGTTTTGATCACCGTATCCGGTTGATTCTTATAAATGGAGTGCCCTGTATCAGGAACAAGGGGAAGTAACAAACAGATGTCAATATGTGGAGTGGGGTGTAAGTCGTGTATTCCAGTTGTTTGTCTCCCTGTATAAATGTCAGGGTACTTCGCCTTAACCCTTTGCGCGGGCTAGGCAACAGCAAAAACTCCCGCTGCTCCTAGGCACTCATGCGCCAGGGTACCTGTGACCACAGACACTGGGACGGTGCCTAGGGGACAAGAAACCTGGCCGACTGCCTTTGTCACCGAACCGTGCGCGTGGGCTTTCTTTATGAGGAACATCGAGGTCTGCTGCATGAGCAGGCTGCCTGATCGGCTGCTCCAAGGACAGAAGCTCTGAGCAACCAAAACAGCGTTATTATGGCAACAACTTTCCAGCCTTCAGCAACTTGACAACGCTGGTTGTACTATCCACATCTGCTGTACCAGCTATCGGCCCAGGGCGGAGGGATAGCTCAGTGGTTTGAGCATTGGCCTGCTAAACCCAGGGTTGTGAATTCAATCCTTAAGGGGGCCATTTAGGGATCTGGGGCAAAAATTGGGGATTGGTCAGGGGGTGGGACTAGATGACCTCCTGAGGTCCCTTCCAACCCTGATATTCTATGATTCATGTAAAGAACACACACACACAAGCCAGCTGGGAACAGGGGCTATACTTAGGAGAGACTGAAGGAAGATCAATGGTAATAGAGGGTTGGCTGTCCTAGGGTTGTGAATGGAACCCAGGAGTCCTGATGCCCGGCCCACACCAGGGCTTCCCAAACATTTCCCTGCGGCCCGCCCCTGCAGCGGGAATAGGCACTGCAGCCCACTATTCACGCCCCTTGAGGGAAACCACAGCTTGGCTGGATGTAATAATTAAAATGAATAACACTGTCAATAGACAATGTGCACATTTCGTTCTCATTTTAAAGTCAACGCTTGTCATGCTAGAAATCCCTAGCGGCCGGCACTCAGGATCGGTGAAACCCAGCCATGTCACCCAAACCACACCTTACAACAAACGCTGAGAGCAAAAGGTGGCGTTCAAGCAGGGAAAACACAGGTTTGTGTAAAACTGAACAATAAGCAACACAACTGTATTAACAAACTTGTTAAAAAAAACACATGGTGTTACTAGATGAGTTTAAAACAAAATAGTTGTCCAACTTTGAACGCTATATTGTGCCCCTTGTCTCGCAGCATCCGGCTGTCCAGGCTTTCAGGGGAATAGCCGCTCCAATGATCCAGCAGGCTCTTGGCCTGATGCTGCCCCCAGAGCACCCGCAGCAGCCGAGAGAAATGGCCAAATCCCAGCTCCCGTGACCCCGTTCTGCCTTCAACATCCCCCACTGTAAATGGATACAAAAAACTCCTTCCTTTTTGTCCTGAGCTCTGGTGGCACCAGCTTGCCCTACCCGAGAGGCGGCTACATCTAAGCGCTGGATGATGGATCCCTATGTAAACATCCCCCGCGCCCCACCCCAGAGGTGGCTGCATCCCTGTGTTTAGAGCTTGCAGCTCCATGTGTTCAGCCAGCCAGGTAAGGGCAGCGTACGGAGGAAAGGGGGGTACGCTGGCTGGGTTCGGGGGAGGTCCTTGCTGGACCCACCTGCACAATCTCCCCGCCCAATACTGGCTTGGTTGGGGGGTCCTCACTGGGATCAGCTGCCTCTCCATTCCCAGCTATGGCTCGGGCTGCAATATTTATTCCCTGCAGGGGCCAGGGGCACCCTGCAGATCCAGCCCCTTGGGCACCAGGTGCCACCAGCGTCCCCCGCAGCCAGTCTCAGAGCCCTGGGTGCAGGAGGCTGAAACAGGAAGGTCCCTGTGTAATTACTCCCCCCGCCCTCCCCCCAGGATGGCCAGCTCCTCTCTGGGCTGAGGAGGATTTAGGAGGTCGGTGGCTTTAACCCTTCGCTACCCAGTTATCATCATGCTCAGGATCACGCTATAAAATCGTGTTAGAGTTGGGAATGGAACCCAGGAGTCCTGAGGCCCAAAGCCCAGCTCCCGCTGCTGGACCCCACCCCTCTCCTAGAGCCAGAGATAGAACCCAGGAGTCCTGGCTACCAGTTATCTCCTGCCGTAACCCATTAGACCCCACCCCTCCCAAAGCTGGATTCTCTGGTGGCTACTGTGCTCTGAGCTCAAGCAGAAACCCTTCCCCTCGTGGGGGCATTTACAGGGTCTCCCCATTACAGGGGTTCTTTAGGGCAGGGGGGTTCCTGAACTGAGGGCCATGATACAGCCCTGGGTGGTCGGCCAGTGCAGCCCTGGGCAGAGGTTTGTGGGTGGGGGGCAAGTGGGGGTGTTGTGAAGCAGACAGGCGTGACCGGTGATGGCCTCCGCTGAAGGCTGGAGGAGCCCAGCGCCCTGGCGGGTGGCAGAGGGCAAAGCAGAGCCGCTGAGCGGAGGGTGAGGAGAAAGGGCAGCTCCCAGGGCGGCAGGAGGGGGCTGGAGGGTTCGTGGCCAGGCCTAAGCATCTGCCTCTGCCCAGCACTGGCAGCCCCCAAGCCCTTCCCTCATTCCCGGGCAGAGGGTGCCCGCGAGGCACACCAGGGAGCTGGGTGGGTGACCGGGGCAGGGCTGCCAGGTGATCTGCTTAAGGCACTCAGTGGGCCACTGTGGCGGAGGGTGTCAGCAGGGGCCTGGTGTGACACCTGCCTGGCCCCTTTGCCTGCTCGCCAGCCCTGGTCTCTGCTGAAGAGAGAGGCCCCGCACGCCCCGCGGTGCCCCTCTCCCTGACTGACGCGTGTTAATAGCGGGCCACAGTGCCTAATACAGCAGCACAGCTGGACCTCAGGGAAAAGTTTGGGACCCCCTGCTCTAGAGTCTATCCAGCCCTGAGTGGTCGCAGTAGCTTCTCCCACAGACGAGGAATCTCTAAGGGTTGTTCCTGGATGTGGGTCTTAGACGCCTGCTGATATTCAACCAACTCCTAAAGCTCTTCCTGCAGTCGGCACATTTACAGGGGCTCGCTCCCGCGTGAACCCTCTGGTGGATCACGACCTGCTCCTGGATTCGCCACCTCTACACGGCCGCTCCCCCAGTGTGGATCCTCAGAGGCTGGGCATGGGTGGAGCTCTGGCTGAAGCCCTTCCCGCGGGTGGTACGCTTGTAGGATCTCTCACTTGGGTGGGTCCGCCCCTGCCAGATCGTATCGGAGCCAACCCGCAGAGCTCTGGCCGCCTCTGTGGGGTCGCTCCCCCATATGGATCTGCGGGTGCCCGCTGAAGAGTACGTGGTGACTCCCTGTTCTGTTCACTCCCTCTGGGGCACCTGGTATTGGCTGCTGTCGGCAGACAGGATATGGGGCTGGATGGACCTTTGGTCTGACCCAGGAGGGCCGTTCTCATGTTCTCTCTGCCTGTGCGGACAATACGCACCACTCAGGGGACAGGGCGCAGGACAACGGTAGCACAGAGTCACTTGTTCTGAAGTGAGCTGCCCCGAGCAGGAGTTACCCACCCCCGAGCCTGCCTCCCAGAAACGACCTCCCCGTCGTTAAACGGCACAACCCTTCAACAGAGCCACGAGAGCTGAGCTGGGCCCCAGCCCTTCAGCAGTCCCCTTCAGTGGGCCAGACCCCTAAGGAACCCACTCACACTCAAGGGTGGGCCACTCGGCCTCAGCACCTCCAATACCCAGCCCCTGGACTCCAGCCCCCCCCGGTTTCTCTTGGTGAGCTCAGCCCAGCTCAGACAGACTGCTGCTCAGAGACGTCTGCCCTCTCCAGCGAATAACGCTCCTCAGCGGGTGTTTGCAGGGACACCACCCAGCCGCTCCAAAGCAGAGCAGGGTTTATTAGACCACGTCGGGAAGCCCTTAGGCTAGCAGAGAGAAGCAAAGGTTAAGCCACAGGCCAGATGGGCCAAGGCCAGGGCTCCCATGAGGCCTGCTTCTGTAGGACCCATCTTTGCTTCCCTTCTGTCTCTGTTACATTCGGCAGGTCTACACTATGGGCGCTATGTAGCGTTATAGCGTAGATCGGGGGTGGGGAACTTTTTTCTATGAGGGGCCATTGACCCACAATAAAAAAATCAATTGTGGGCCACACATAGCCCTGCCGGGGGGAGGGAGAGACACCGAGGCTCGGGGCTTCCCCTAGGGTTGCCACCTTTCTAATTGCACAAAACTGAACACCCCTGCCCTGCTGCTTCCCCAAGGCCTCATGCCCCCACTCACTCCTGCCCCCCTCCCTCAGTGGCTCGCTCTCCCTGACCCTCACTCACTTTCACTGGGCTGGGGCAGGGGGTTGGAGTGCAGGAGGGGGTGAGGGCTCTGGCTGGGGAGGTGCAGACTCTGGGGTGGGACTGGGGATGAGGGGATTGAAGTACAGGAGGGGGCTCTGGCCTGGGGCCAAGGGGTTTGGAGTGTGGGAGCGGGCTCAGGGCTGGGGCAGGGGGTTGGAGTGCAGGAGGGGGTGAGGGCTCCAGATGCGGGTGCAGGCTCTGGGGTGGGGCCAGAAATGAGGGGTTCAGGGTGCAGGAGGGGGTGAGGGCTCTGGCTGGGGGGGTGCAGGCTCTGGGGTGGGGCTGGAGATGAGGGGATTGAGGTACAGGAGGGGGCCAAGGGGTTTGGAGTGTGGGAGTGGGCTCAGGGCTGGGGCAGGGGGTGTGGGGTGCGGGCTCCGGCTGGGCAGCGCTTACTTCAGTCGGCGGCGCAGCGGGCTAAGCCGGGCTCCCTGCCTGCCCTGGCTCCGTGCGGCTCCTGGAAGCAGCCGGCATATCTGGCCCCTAGGTGGAGGCACGGTTGAAATTAAGCAATGGGCTGGATCCGGCCCATGGGCCGTATGTTCCCCACCCCTGGTGTAGATGCTTCCTATATTGATGGAAGGGGTTTTTCCATCACTGTAGGTAATCCACCTCCCCGAGCAGGGTAGCTAGATTGATGGAAGAATCTGGGGTTAACTGACTTCACTATGGTGCACGCACCCCAAAGCGACATAGCTAGCTCAATGTAAATTTTAAATGAAGACCAGGGCTAAGTCCCAGGTGAGAGCCCCTGCGTCTCTCAGCCCAGCTCTTATCATCTGCTGTCACCTTCCCTCATTGTCCTGCTGCAGAACATCGCTGAGTTCACTTGTGCTTCACCCAGCCAGGCTGGGCGCCTCCCATTGACAATCGACTGGTGTCAGGTGTTCAGTCTTTGGGGTTCCCAGGTTCTTTCCAGATCCTCCATTGATACAGGTTGGTCCCAGCCAGTCCTTAATGACACTCCCAGACAGCTATGTGACAAAATACATCATGTCTCCTGCTCTTTACGCTCAGTACAAAGCATGGAGGGGAAACTGAGGCCTACACTGGTGTCATAACAACTTGACCAAAATTCCCACCTTCAGCACCCCCTTTCACAACCCCGCCACATGTACTCACGGGAGCCTAGTGAACGCTATCATTTTGCTTTCCCGTCTGCAGACATATCCCACCTCACTGCTAACAACCCTCATGCCACAGACACGACCTGCGTAACTCACTGCTGAAACGATGAGGACTGGATCCCTCTTGCCCCATGATCACACACACGGGGGGGGGGGGGCAGGGCTCAGACCCCAATCTCTCCTGACTCCTATCACAGCCTTGGGATACTCCTCAAACAAGCCCGACATCTCCTCCTATCACAAACACACCCCAACCAAACTATCCCCTCGTCACCATCACCACTGGGAACAGCTCCACATGGCCCAAGGAGTACAGCACATGCAGATCATTCTCAGGGGCTCTTCCCAGCTCCACAGGGGCAGAATTAAGGTTACACACAGGGGTGGCGAGTTGTATGGGCCCGTGATGCCCGTGCTCCACCGATATGAGAACAGGGGGCCTGGCTCCACCAAAGTTCAGGGCTGGGTCTCTCCCCCGGCCCCGCCTGCTGTCCCCACGCGCCTCCCCCAGAGCGTCCCCCACAGCCCCTCCTGCCACCCCTGGGCCAGTTAAAAGGGCCCGGGGCCCCCCCCGCCACCACCGGCAAGGCAACAGGACGAAGGCGGCTTCTTGCTCCCCCGCTCCGCTTACGGAAGCAGCCGGCACGTCCCTGCGGGCCCCGGGGGGGGGGAAGGGGAGCGAGCATCTCCGCGCGCTGCCCCCACCCAGAGCGCCGACTCTGCCGACTGCGGCCAATGGGAGCTGCGGGGACAGTGCCTGAGGGCAGTGGCGCACGGAGACGCCTCCAGCCCCTGCCGAGGAGCTGCTGCCAGAGGGGTGTGCCATTTCCTTCTGGGAGCCGCCTGAGGCAAGTGTTAGGCTATAGATAGTCAGGTCTCTCGGTAAAGGCCTGTACTCTAAGAATTTAGGTGTATTCTTATCCCTTGGCTAGTTATTGAGGTATGAAAGAAAGAATCAAAATCACTGTCTGCCGGTGTAAGGGCCTTCTCTCACTGGGACAGTCTGAGGCCCTGTGCTTAGGCTAAGGCCTTTGGCTAAGCGACAGAGGCAGCCATAAGCTGGGAAGCGACCGGTCACATCCTCACCAGTCCCATTGAAAGAAGGTGCTATTGGACTGTTAGGAATACAATCCTGTCCCGATAGTGCCCATCACCTCCAGAGAAAGGGAAGTGCCTAGAAGATGTAAAAGGAAACTTAGTTTGATAGCATCCTGTCTGGCAAGCACTCGCTTATCAATAGCTGGGATGTGAAATCCTCATTTCTGTAAAAAGAAAAGGAGTACTTGTGGCACCTTAGAGGCTAACAAATTTATCTGAGCATAAGCTTTCCTGAGCTACAGCTCACTTCACCATTTCTGTGTTTGTTCTATCACTGTAGTCCCCATTTCCCCATTGTTTGTCTGTATAATCTCTCTCTGGTTCTGGGATTGTTCCTGTCTGCTGTATAATGAATTTTGCTGGGTGTAAACTAATTAAGGTGGTGGGATATAATTGGTTAAATAATCATGTTACAATATGTTAGGATTGGTTAGTTAAATTTCAGGAAAATGATTGGTTAAGGTATAGCTAAGCAGAACTCAAGTTTTATTATATAGTCTGCAGTCAATCAGGAAGTGGGGGTGTGTGGGGGTGGAAATGGGAACAGGGAATGGGGGTGGGGAAATTGGAATCATGTTTGGCTAAGGGCAGGAATGGGAACAGGGACACAGGTGTAAGGCTCTGTGGTGTCAGAGCTGGGAAGGGGGACACTAAGGAAGGAAACTGGAATCATGCTTGCTGGAAGTTCACCCCAATAAACATCAAATTGTTTGCACCTTTGGACTTCGGGTATTGTTGCTCTCTGTTCATGCAAGAAGGACCAGGGAAGTAAGTGGGTGAAGGAATAGGCCCCCTAACAGCAAGCTGCACCCCTCACCCTCTCCCATACCCCAACCCCAGACCAGACCCCATACCACCTCCCACACCCCAACCACCCACCCCAGCCCAGAGCCTACACCCCAACTCCTTCCCAGAACACATTTCCCATACCCCCTTCTGCACCCCAACCCCCTGCCCCAGCCCAGACCCCACACCATGCACCCAAACTCCCTCCCAGAGCCTTAGGCAGGTGTGTGTGTGTGTGTGGGGGGGGGACTTGGACCACCAAAAATTATACAAACCTGCCACCCTTGATTACATGGGCCTGTCCCTTAACTCTGCATTTCCTGGTTTTCAGAGCTTTGAGGGCCTCCCCATCCTGGAGGGGCAAGAGATGGCCCCAGCCCGCGGCAAGCTTAACACTGAGATCACCATGGTTTTGCAAGTAAATAAGACTGAGATTCGGGTTCTGACCTCCCTGTGTCTGCATCCCCATGCTGCCCTGAAGCTAACTGGGCTGGCAGGGAGAGGGGGGAACTGCAGGGCTCAGATGCACAAACCCCCACCCTGCTGCTCCAGAGCTGGCTGTGGTGTGGGTGGGGTATTTGTCTCTCTGGTACCAGCTGCAGTTCAGGGCCTGATCCCCTTGTCACTGCAGCTGACACAAGCCCAGGAGCCAGCCCTGCAGGACCCCTCTCCAGTCCAGGGCCAGGAGCCGTGGCATGGACCAATCAGCTGTGGATGCAGGGGCGGGACCAGTCGGGAAGTGGACCAGTCACTGCTAGGTCTGGACTGCAGAACCCTGGACTTTGACTCTTATTTCAAAATCCGTCCCCCGGAAGCAGCACGGCTTTGTAGGGCACCCGAAAATTTGGGGCACCCCTGAGGCTTAGTGTTCAACCTCCCACCTTTTCCGCTCCCTGGTCTGATCCTTCCTGCAGCTCCCACCACAGCTGGCTGCTGCAGCCTGGTGAGTCTTCCGGGGGAGGGGATCTGCTACTTAACAGTGAAAAAGCCTCCAGCCTGCCAGACCTGTTAGCACAACACTGAAACTGTTAAAGAGCCATTTAAGTTTTTTTCCACTGCATGCATCCGATGAAGTGAGCTGTAGCTCCCGAAAGCTTATGCTCAAATAAATTTGTTAGTCTCTAAGGTGCCACAAGTCCTCCTTTTTGTGGATACAGACTAACACGGCTGCTACTCTGAAACCTGTCAAGTGGTAATGAAGCCATTTAACAAGCATTTGCCAACCCCCAGGTCTATACTGTCAGTTTCTGAATTTACTGACAAAACCAGTTGTGCATTACTCAGCTCCTCCAAGTTAAGATCAAGTGTTTACTCAGAACATGTTAGTCACAGGACCTTAGTTTAAAATTTGCTTTAAAAATATTTCATTAGTGTGTTGCTGAAGATGATAAAATCACATCTCTAAAAAAACCCTTGCATCAATTTATAGATCATAGAATCATAGAATATCAGGGTTGGAAGGGACCTCAGGAGGTATCTAGTCCAACCCCCTGCTCAAAGCAGGACCAACCCCAATTAAATCATCCCAGCCAGGGCTTTGCCAAGCCTGACCTTAAAAACTTCTAAGGAAGGAGATTCCACCACCTCCCTAGGCAACACATTCCAGTGTTTCACCACCCTCCTAGTGAAAAAGTTTTTCCTAATATCCAACCTAAACCTCCCCCACTGCAACTTGAGACCATTACTCCTTGTTCTGTCATCTGCTACCACTGAGAACAGTCTAGATCCATCCTCTTTGGAACCCCCTTTCAGGGAGTTGAAAGCAGCTATCAAATCCCCCCTCATTCTTCTCTTCCGCAGACTAAACAATCCCAGTTCCTTCAGCCTCTCCTCATAAATCATGTGTTCCAGTCCCCTAATCATTTTTGTTGCCCTCTGCTGGATGTTTTCCAATTTTCCACATCCTTCTTGTAGTGTGGGGCCCAAAACTGGACACAGTACTCCAGATGAGACCTCACCAATGTCTAACAGAGGGGAACGATCACGTCCCTCGATCTGCTCGCTATGCCCCTACTTATACATCCCAAAATGCCATTGGCCTTCTTGGCAACAAGGGCACACTGTTGACTCCTATCCAGCTTCTCATCCACTGTAACCCCTAGGTCCTTTTCTGTAGAACTGCTGCCTAGTCACTTGGTCCCTAGTCTGTAGAGGTGCATGGGATTCTTCCATCCTAAGTGCAGGACTCTGCACTTGTCCTTGTTGAACCTTATCAGATTTCTTTTGGCCCAATCCTCTAATTTGTCTAGGCCCCTCTGTATCCTATCCCTACCCTCCAGCGTATCTACCACTCCTCCCAGTTTAGTGTCACCTGCAAACTTGCTGAGGGTGCAATCCACACCATCCTCCAGATCATTTATGAAGATATTGAACAAAACCGGCTCCAGGACCGACCCTTGGGGCACTCCACTTGGGGCACTCCACCAGCTGCCAACTAGACATGGAGCCATTGATCACTACCCATTGAGCCCGACAATCTAGCCAACTTTCTATCCACCTTATAGTCCATTCATCCAGCCCATAGTTCTTTAACTTGCTAGCAAGAATACTGTAGGATACCGTATCAAAATCTTTGCTAAAGTCAAGGAACAACATGTCCACTGCTTTCCCCTCATCCACAGAGCCAGTTATCTCGTCATAGAAGGCAATTAGATTAGTCAGGCATGACTTGCCCTTGGTGAATCCATGCTGACTGTTCCTGATCACTTTCCTCTCCTCTAAGTGCTTCAGAATTGATTCCTTGAGGACCTGCTCCATGATTTTTCCAGGGACTGAGGTGAGGCTGACTGGCCTGTAGTTTCCAGGATCCTCCTTCTTCCCTTTTTTAAAGATGGGCACTACATTAGCCTTTTTCCAGTCGTCCGGGATGCACAAACTGAGTATTCATCTTTAGCCTTAAATGCTTGGATCTTCCGACATATAGTTTTTTAAATATATCCTTCAAAAGACCACCCTTATCTAAAACACACATGCGAGCCCAGGCTGCCTCAGGCAGAGGGGCACAAGTTTAAGAATACTGCATAGGGCCCCATAAATCGTAAAGACATCCCTGCCCTGGAGGGCAAGCAGAAAAGAGGTTAGGTCCAGGCATGGACCCTAACAGCCCCACCCCACAGCTTGCTAGTTTGTTAATTTCAGTGTACTAAAGGGGCCAGAGAGACACAGAACTGTCCTCTGACAATGTTAAACAGTTAAGCAGGATTGAGAGTATGGAAACCTCAGGCTGCTTTGTCCCCTGGCAAACAATAGAATCCTCATGCTGCAACTTGGAAATTTATTAAGCAGGATACACAAGAAAATAATTCAAAACAAAACAAAGGATTTTGAAAGTGAGTGTTAAGCAAAACAATTGTAAGCAAAACTTGAAGTCCCTTTTTTTCAGAGAGGATACTTGTGAAATATTCTTTTGTTGAGAGCTGTGAGTTTTGTGGTTACTTTTCCTGCTTTTAACAAAACGGATGCGAAAGGAAGCGGAGGAAGAGAACCAATAGGAAGGTGGGAGAAATATGGCTTTGTGTCGGCGTTTTCAGGACACAGGACAGCTGATCTGTCATGGCTAGATGCTCTGGGCTGGCAAGTCGGTCAGGATAGCTGTTGCTCTGGACCTGACTCACTTTCCCAGTCCTGGTCATCATCTGGCTGTTCTGGGCAGGTCCTTTTCTTCACCAGTTCTTCACTGAGTGGGCTCTCTTGTGCCATTGTGCTGGTGTCATGCCTTGCAGTTGATTAAAGGATCTGCTCAAAGACACACACACACACACACAGATAGGACAGGCGGAAGATAGCAGGGGATGGAAAGGAACACACAAGGGAAAGGAAAAACAGCAGGATCCTCATGTTCATTAACCTGGTGTCTTGGTGGACTGGCCGTGATGGCCAGGTGTCCCCACTGGTGTGCTGAGCTCTGGGTGTTGCAGTGACCCTGCAGGCTCACCACCCTTCCCCTCTCTGGATTCTTTCCATGCAAATGATAACCAAACCCATGCCTATGCAGGGGCCCACCACAGTCCAGGGTAGACACAGATGGACATCATTTTCTATGTGAAAACTGACAAGTCCTTCATGTAAGTCAACATTTTACCCCCTCCTCCAGGCAGCTGCATAACCATGACAAAGATAGACTTGTTTCTGATGAAGTAATCTGAAAATTTCTTCCCTTTTTCCATTTGTTGGTTAGCGTACAGCAAACTAAATTGTTGGTAACCTGGCGATAAAATAAAGGGAGAGTTAGCACAGTGGATCTCTAAACAATTGCTTTTCTGCCATTTCTTATTTGGACTGTTGGATCGAAAAGCTAAATAACTAAACATACAAGAAAATGATTTCTAGCTGCTTGACTTGTCTGTAGATGAAATAACTAATTAAAAAAAAATCACAAGTCTCTTACAATAATGGAAACTGACGTTGCCAAAATGTTGTTCTGCTGGATGGTGTATAATTATCCAAATACAAAATACGTCTCAGACGGTGAGCTCTCTCAAACAATAATTGCTCAGTTTTAAAGTACGTTTATTTCCTTACAACTTACCTGGCTTCTTCAGGAGTTTGGTTGCCACCATCTCCATGAATTTGTCAATGGTCATATTGTTGAATTCCTGCTCTTTATTTGCCACATCTATGATGCTTCTTCTGCCCTCCACCCCATCTACAAACACCTGGAACACGATAGACATCCTCACTGCTCTTCCATCAGCTGGCAACTGAGCCCCTGCCTTCCCTTCTCCTCACCACCAAGTCTCTGAAGCTTTCACTTTCACTGTTTGTGATGCATTTTTAAAGCAACAATGTCTGCATTACTGAGCCGTAAAAACAGCCATTAAGAAATGTCTTCCAGAGCAGTCATTGGGGTGGATGCTGGGGCAGCTCTCTCGGGCCTGGTCTTGGGGGGAGAGCTGGGTGATGCTGTAGATACAGGTTTAACACTGGTGAAAGGCTTCAATATGATTTTAGCTGTTAGCTGAGATTGGCGTGAGCATGGGTTTGGTTTGAGCTGGTATTAACAAGACAGCAGGACCTTGTTTTGCAAAAGTAAGGACTCTGCTGAGCCAAACGGTCTTAAGCTCTTCGGACTTTTTCCACAAAAGGACAAAGCAGTGTGACCAAAACCCCTCTCCGTTCTGAACCGTGTTTTGCAGGACAGCGGAAAATAGAAACGAGCTCATGGGCAGCCGGTGACAAGGCCGTTGGGGAAGGCTAGCCCCCAGCCCCTCCCCTTGTGCCCAAGGCCCTGCCCTATATGCCCCCCCTTCTGTCCCCCCTCCCCTGCAGGAGCTCAGAGCACCCCCACCACAGCCCCTGGCCCCAGCGCCGGGCAGCCAGCCCCGGTGCACCATGTGGCAGCACTCCCGGCCCCGGTGCTCTGGGCGGCGCAGCCAGCCTCCGGATGGCATGGCCCAGCACCAGCTGCTCTGACTCCCTGCTGGAGGCAGGCCAGCCAGCCCCAGCCAGCCTGGGCTCGCCAAGGCAGAACGCTCTGGGAACTGCAGGAGGGGGCCTGGCCTGGGGGTGGAGTGTGGGCAGGGCCACGCTAGGCTGTTTGGGAAGGCACAGCGTACCCCTGCCTACGTAAGGATACCCGCTGCCCGTGTTCCCGGAGCTCTGAAAGGGGAGGGGGCGCATGCCTGCCGGGCAGCTGAACTCAAAACACTGAGCAGAGCGGTCACGGTGGGCATTGTGGGATAGTGAGGGAGGCCAGTTCTGGCGATATAACAAATGGCAGTGTCTACGCTGACGCTTTGTTGCTTTAACTTTGCAGCAAAAAGCTCGATGCCTCTCCTCGAGGTAGTTTTATTTTGTCAGAAAACAGCAGAGTTTTGCCTCCAAAAGGAGCTTTGCAACGTGTCCACCTCCACCGTTTTGTCGGCAAAAGCTGCCTTTTGCGGACACAGCTGTGCAGTGTGGACAAGGCTTGAGCCTCCGGTGTCTTTCCCTCCTCTGCTGTCCCAGCTGCCCCCTCAATCTTTAGAAACTGGTGCCCTGAGCCCCTGCAAATGAAAGTAAGACAATCAGTTTTTAATAAAAGGAGTACTCGGATCGCTACCCCTTCCTGCTTCTCCACGTGGGCACCAATAATACTGCCAAGAATGATCTTGAGCGGATCACTGCAGACTACGTGGCTCTGGGAAGAAGGATAAAGGAGTTTGAGGCGCAAGTGGTGTTCTCGTCCATCCTCCCCGTGGAAGGAAAAGGCCTGGGTAGGGACCGTCGAATCGTGGAAGTCAACGAATGGCTACGCAGGTGGTGTCGGAGAGAAGGCTTTGGATTCTTTGACCATGGGATGGTGTTCCATGAAGGAGGAGTGCTGGGCAGAGACGGGCTCCATCTTACGAAGAGAGGGAAGAGCATCTTTGCCAGCAGGCTGGCTAACCTAGTGAGGAGGGCTTTAAACTAGGTTCACCGGGGGAAGGAGACCAAAGCCCTGAGGTAAGTGGGAAAGAGGGATACCGGGAGGAAGCACAGGCAGAAATGTCTGTGAGGGGAGGGCTCCTGCCTCATACTGGGAATGAGGGGCGATCAACAGGTTATCTCAAGTGCTTATATACACAAAGTGTATATAAAAGTGTGCTTATATGCACAAAGCCTTGGAAACAAGCAGGGAGAACTGGAGGTCCTGGTGATGTCAAGGAACTATGACGTGATTGGAATCACAGAGACTTGGTGGGATAACTCACATGACTGGAGTACTGTCATGGATGGTTATAAACTGTTCAGGAAGGACAGGCAGGGCAGAAAAGGTGGGGGAGTAGCACTGTATGTAAGGGAGCAGTATGACTGCTCAGAGCTCCGGTACGAAACTGTAGAAAAACCTGAGTGTCTCTCGATTAAGTTTAGAAGTGTGTGCAACAAGAGTGATGTAGTGGTGGGAGTCTGCTATAGACCACCGGACCAGGGGGATGAGGTAGATGAGGCTTTCTTCTGGCAGCTCACGGAAGCTACTAGATCGCATGCCCTGATTCTCATGGGTGACTTTAATTTTCCTGATATCTGCTGGGAGAGCAATACTGCGGTGCATAGACAATCCAGGAAGTTTTTGGAAAGCGTAGGGGACAATTTCCTGGTGCAAGTGCTAGAGGAGCCAACTAGGGGGGGCGCTTTTCTTGACCTGCTGCTCACAAACCGGGTAGAATTAGTGGGGGAAGCAAAAGTGGATGGGAATCTGGGAGGCAGTGACCATGAGTTGGTTGAGTTCAGGATCCTGACGCAGGGAAGAAAGGTAAGCAGCAGGATACGGACCCTGGACTTCAGGAAAGCAGACTTCGACTCCCTCAGGGAACGGATGGCCAGGATCCCCTGGGGGACTAACTTGAAGGGGAAAGGAGTCCAGGAGAGCTGGCTGTATTTCAAGGAATCCCTGTTGAGGTTACAGGGACAAACCATCCCAATGAGTCGAAAGAATAGTAAATATGGCAGGCGACCAGCTTGGCTTAACGGTGAAATCCTAGCGGATCTTAAACATAAAAAAGAAGCTTACAAGAAGTGGAAGGTTGGACATATGACCAGGGAAAAGTATAAAAATATTGCTCGGGCATGTAGGAATGAAATCAGGAGGGCCAAATCGCACCTGGAGCTGCAGCTAGCGAGAGATGTCAAGAGTAACAAGAAGGGTTTCTTCAGGTATGTTGGCAACAAGAAGAAAGCCAAGGAAAGTGTGGGCCCCTTACTGAATGAGGGAGGCAACCTAATAACAGAGGATGTGGAAAAAGCTAATGTACTCAATGCTTTTTTTGCCTCTGTTTTCACTAACAAGGTCAGCTCCCAGACTGCTACGCTGGGCATCACAAAATGGGGAAGAGATGGCCAGCCCTCTGTGGAGATAGAGGTGGTTAGGGACTATTTAGAAAAGCTGGACGTGCACAAGTCCATGGGGCCGGACAAGTTGCATCCGAGAGTGCTGAAGGAATTGGCGGCTGTGATTGCAGAGCCATTGGCCATTATCTTTGAAAACTCGTGGCGAACCGGGGAAGTCCCGGATGACTGGAAAAAGGCTAATGTAGTGCCAATCTTTAAAAAAGGGAAGAAGGAGGATCCTGGGAACTACAGGCCAGTCAGCCTCACCTCAGTCCCTGGAAAAATCATGGAGCAGGTCCTCAAAGAATCAATCTTGAAGTACTTGCATGAGAGGAAAGTGATCAGGAACAGCCAGCATGGATTCACCAAGGGAAGGTCATGCCTGACTAATCTAATCGCCTTTTATCATGAGATTACTGGTTCTGTGGATGAAGGGAAAGCAGTGGATGTATTGTTTCTTGACTTTAGCAAAGCTTTTGACACGGTCTCCCACAGTATTCTTGTCAGCAAGTTAAGGAAGTATGGGCTGGATGAATGCACTATAGGGTGGGTAGAAAGCTGGCTAGATTGTCGGGCTCAACGGGTAGTGATCAATGGCTCCATGTCTAGTTGGCAGCCGGTGTCAAGTGGAGTGCCCCAGGGGTCAGTCCTGGGGCCAGTTTTGTTCAATATCTTCATAAATGATCTGGAGGATGGTGTGGATTGCACTCTCAGCAAATTTGCGGACGATACTAAACTGGGAGGAGTGGTAGATACGCTGGAGGGGAGGGATAGGATACAGAAGGACCTAGACAAATTGGAGGATTGGGCCAAAAGAAATCTGATGAGGTTCAATAAGGATAAGTGCAGGGTCCTGCACTTAGGACGGAAGAATCCAATGCACCGCTACAGACTAGGGACCGAATGGCTAGGCAGCAGTTCTGCGGAAAAGGACCTAGGGGTGACAGTGGACGAGAAGCTGGATATGAGTCAGCAGTGTGCCCTTGTTGCCAAGAAGGCCAATGGCATTTTGGGATGTATAAGTAGGGGCATAGCGAGCAGATCGAGGGACGTGATCGTCCCCCTCTATTCGACATTGGTGAGGCCTCATCTGGAGTACTGTGTCCAGTTTTGGGCCCCACACTACAAGAAGGATGTGGATAAATTGGAGAGAGTCCAGTGAAGGGCAACAAAAATGATTAGGGGTCTAGAACACATGACTTATGAGGAGAGGCTGAGGGAGCTGGGATTGTTTAGCCTGCAGAAGAGAAGAATGAGGGGGGATTTGATAGCTGCTTTCAACTACCTGAAAGGGGGTTCCAAAGAGGATGGCTCTAGACTGTTCTCAATGGTAGCAGATGACAGAACGAGGAGTAATGGCCTCAAGTTGCAGTGGGGGAGGTTTAGATTGGATATTAGGAAAAACTTTTTCACTAAGAGGGTGGTGAAACACTGGAATGCGTTGCCTAGGGAGGTGGTGGAATCTCCTTCCTTGGAAGTTTTCAAGGTCAGGCTTGACAAAGCCCTGGCTGGGATGATTTAACTGGGAATTGGTCCTGCTTCGAGCAGGGGGTTGGACTAGATGAACTTCAGGGGTCCCTTCCAACCCTGATATTCTATGATTCTATGATTCTATACTTGTGGCACCTTAAGAGCTCTCCTTACAGTGTGTATGATAACACCCATTGTTTCATGTTCTCTGTGTATATAAATCTCCCCACTGTATTTTCCACTGAATACATCCGATGAAGTGAGCTGTAGCTCACGAAAGCTTATGCTCCAATAAATTGGTTAGTCTCTAAGGTGCCAGAAGGACTCCTTTTCTTTTTGCGAATACAGACTAACACGGCTGTTACTCTGAAACCTGTCAGTTTTTAATGTGACTGTTGTCCCTGCCAAGTCTTTCTCACTCGGGGACAAATCCTACACTCCGTATTCAGGCAAAAATAACCCACTGGCTTCCGAGGAGCTTTGCCTAAGGACTCCGTGAGTTTGCTAAAGTGGCCTAGGGAATAAAAGCTCATTTTTAAAAAAACAAATTGCAACATGGCTACAGGCAGCGGTGCTTGATTACAGCCAGTTGTTTTCTTCCTGATGCAGCTCTGGTTGGTGAACTGTGGAGAGGGAGATCTAATCTACGAATAAAAAAAGAGAAAAATGAAAGTAAGTTTTAAGTTTCATTTTCACCGCTGGGTGGGGCAGTGTTTCCAGGAATTAGAGCTGTTTATCAGAACAGTGACACCATGAACAAACATTAATTTTGGACACGCCTGTAGAGAGACAGGCGGGAGCATGGAGTTCCCCTGCCTGTGAGACAGCCCCAAGGGCGGAGGCCCACAAATGCAATCATCCAGGCCAAGGCCAAGCTTCCTGGGAAGCTCAGGGGGGTTTCTGTGGGCTCATCGGGGCTATGCAGGGTTCATGTTTGCAAAGTAACCACAGTAGCTTTTCCTTCAGAATGCCCAGGGGCTTGTACTGAGCATTTAAAACCCAAATGTCCCCTATAGTATGCATACCTCACGCTTGCCTTTGTACCATTTGAATACCAAACACCTTCCACTAAACGCACCAAATAAACTGCATTTTTCTCCATCAAAAACAAGATGTTCGCCCTCCTGTGGTTTCTGTGCTGTAATCAACCACCTCCCATTTCCCATTGGCCCCCCTCACTGTGGCAAAGCAGGTCTGTCTGCTGACTGCCTAGGCAGAGTAGGTGCATCTGTGCAGATACGCTCTGCTCCTGAGATCCTTGCCCCAGTGCCTCAGTAGCCATGGGGTATCCTGGCTTACCTATGTTTGTCTGATCATTGTGAAGGGGTGTGTTACTGCATGAATAAATGGGGTTAATCCAGGAAGAGGGTGTCTGCACGTCAAAAAACAATGGCTTCAGATAGTCACCCAGCTACCAACATTTAAAGGACAATGCAGGGGCCATTTGCTCTGATGTTTCTACCTTGGGTCCCCAGTGAGCCAAGCCAACAAGTTTGGCAAGCAGGGGGCTGTTCTGGGGTGCAATAAAACAAGGTCTAATTGTGGTGCTGTCTCTCTCAGCGCATAGGTCATTGATCCTCTGGAGTTCCATCTGTTTTTCTCAGGAAGCTCCATGGTGTCTGTTTCTGTCTCAGGCCTTTTCCCCGAAGCGGGGGGGGAAGCCTGGTTCTCCATTCCTCTCTGGAGTCTCCCCGGCTCGCAGCATGAATTATAAAATGCTCATGTTGTCCTAACCTGGTCTTCTCAAGCCCAGGCAATTCTTTTATTATCTAGAAAAAAAGTCCTCTTTAAAAGTCTGTATCCAAAAGTGGAAGAGATTCTCTGTTCAGGCCAAAGAAAAGGGCCTAATGCCTGATTCCTCACAAGTAATCGAGCTAGGTATGTGTTAGATTATGATTTCTTTAAATGGCTGAGAAAATAGCTGTGCTGAATAGAATGAATATTCCTGTCTGTGTATCTTTTTTGTAACTTAAGGTTTTGCCTAGAGGGATTCTCTTATGTTTTGAATCTAATTACCCTGTAAGGTATCTACCATCCTGATTTTACAGAGGTGATTCCTTTTTACTTCTATTAAAAGTCTTCTTGTAAGAAAACTGAATGCTTTTTCATTGTTCTTAAGATCCAAGGGTTTGGGTCTGTGGTCACCTATGCAAATTGGTGAGGATTTTTACCAAACCTTCCCCAGGAAGTGGGGTGCAAGAGTTGGGAGGATTTTGGGGGGAAAGACGTGTCCAAATTACTTTTCTTCAGGAACCCAGATAAAGTTTGGTGGTGGCAGTGAAAGTCCAAGGGCAAAGGGTAAAATAGTTTGTACCTTGGGGAAGTTTTAACCTAAGCTGGTAAAAGTAAGCTTAGGAGGTTTTCATGCAGGTCCCCACATCTGTACCCTAGAGTTCAGAGTGGGGAAGGAACCTTGACACCTTGACACCCCTCTTCTGTTTTTCCAGCATTTGGGAAATGAAGATTAGCACAGGTGCTGAGTTTTATTTTTGCCGGTGGGTGCTTTCCGCCTTCTGGGTTCACTGTGCACCATGTATGTGCTCCTGCCACATACTGGTGACTTGTGGGTGCTGAGCACCCCCTATTTATTTTTTGGGGGGTGCTTGAGCCCCAGAGCACCCATTGGGTCTGCACCTACGAACACAGGTGCCATCAGTGAGCAGTGTTGGAGTTATGCCTCTCTGTGTGCAGCGAGACGATGGGACCACAAAATGTCCACCTGTGGGGACTCCACACCGACTGCCAGTGAGTGCGCACACCTCTGAGAGCAGGCATCCTCACAGGGCTATGGTTATGGCTCTTAAAAGGGAGTGATGATCAGTGGATCCTAATCTCGCCAAAGTGCTGGCTCCTGTATAGCCTGGTATTGTCCTCTGCCCTCAGATAGTGCCCCTGTCCCAACTGTAGACTCATCTGTGGTCCGTTAGCAGCAAGTTCTGTAGAAACTGGTATTTACACCTCTGAGCAAGCCTGAGAAAGGCACAGTCGGGATCTCTGCTGATTTGCCAAGAAATGGGACGGGAGGCTGGCAGTGACTGGAGTTAGGGGCAGAGATGGGGAATGGTTGGGCAACGAGACTTGGTCTGGGAGCCAGGGAGGGAAGTGGCGGTGAGGGGATTGGGCAAGGGGGAAAGAACTGGAGGAGGTAGGGTGACCAGAAAGCAAGTGTGTGTGAAAAATCAGCACACTTTTTGGGAGGGTGGGGGTATAGTTGCCTATATAAGACAAAGCCCCTAATATCGGGATGGTCCTGATAAAATTGGGACATCTGGCAGTGTTCCCTCTAAGTTTTTACATCCATGTGTGGAATGAATTTTGTTATGTGCACAATATGGAGGCCATGTGTGACTCATCACCTTCATATCAGTGCCCATAACAAAATTCATGTGGTGGGGGTGGGGCCGAGGGGTTCGGAGTGTGGGAGGGGGCTCGGGGCTAGGGCAGAGGGTTGGGGTGCGGGGGGATGAGGGGTCTGGCTGGGGACACAGACTCTGGGGTGGGGCTGGGGATGAGGAGTTTGGGGTGTGGGAGGGGGCTCAGGGCCGAGACAAAGGGTTAGGGCGCGGGGGATCAGGGGTTTGGGGTGCAGGCTGTCCCAGGGCTGCGGTGGGAAGAGAGGACTCCCGCCACCCCTCTCTTGCTGCAGCAGCTCGGGGCCGGGTCAGAGGTGCCTCTCCCCGGTCACATCAGCAATGGCGGGGCTGGGCTGGGCTGAGGGAGGGGCTCCTGTCCCTGTCAGCTACAGCGGGCCTGGGCTGGGCCGAGGGAGGGGCTCCTCTCCTTGGCAGCTCCGGTGGGGCCAGGCTGGGTCGCAGGAGTGGTGCCTCTCCCCCCGGCCTGCGTGGCCCTTGAGAGCCTGCTCCATGACTGCACAGCTTACAGGGAACATAGACACCTGGTGACCCTACCAGGAGAGGAGGCAGGTCGGACAAGGAGCTGAGATAGGCGGGGAGAACTGGAAATGGCTGGGCTAAGACTGGGACAAGGAGCTGGGGAGTGGGAGTGGGGACTGGGAATGGCAAGGTGGGGAGACTGGGACTGGGGTGAGGAATCTGGAGGATTGAGACTGGGATCAGAAACTCAGGAGTGGAAACTGGAGCTGGCTAAATGAGGAGACTGAGAGGGGACGAGGAGCCACGGGTGTAGTGGAGACTAGGACTGGGACAGGACAGAAGGGGTCAGGCTTCGGGGGCATGGGTCAAAGAGTCTACGTTCACTACAGCAGTGGTTCTCAACAAGGGGCACGTGTAGCCCTGGGGATACTCAGAGGTCTTCCGGGGGTACCTCCACTCACCTAGATATTTGCCTTGTTTTCCAACAGGCTCCATAAAAAGCACGAGCGCAGTCAGAACAAGCTAAAATTTCATACAGACAATGACTTATTTACACTGCTCTATATGCTACACGCGGAAATGTAAGTACAATAGTTATATTCCTGTTGATTTATTTCATAATTATGTGGTAAAACTGAGAAAGTAGCAATTTGTCAATAACAGTGTGGCTGGGACACTTCTGTATTTTTGTGTCTGAATTTATAAACCGGCTGAGATTCACACATTTCTCTAAAAACCTGTTAAGTCTACAAGACAATGATATAACCACTTTGAATCAAGTTTATTTTTTTCTTGGGAAATGGCACAATTTGTGGGCGGAAAAAGAGAGAGAAAAATCATTATGTGACACTACTGTATTACTTAAAACAAAACCGATTTAAAAAAGTTAAGGATACTAAGTGACAACAATGTTGTGCTGAAACGCACATTTATTATACTGTATCTGATATATATTTGAGCAATATAAGATATATGACGTCTTAAAAGCAAAGAAATGAAGAATTAAAGTATTTGTAAATAAGAGGAAGCACGACCTTAAGTCCTTTGCTGAATGGGGAGCTAAACAAATTGGATGGAGCGTACAGAGCATTACAGTGTAAGAGTTAGTGGCAACTTAATATTGGCTATAAACAATACAATCCCCTAGAAGCTCCAAAATTGTTAGAAAACTATCCATCAAAATTGACTGTATATTTGATTGGTCATTGATTTATGCTCTCTGCACAAGCAAAGCATCACCCCACTCTCTTTTGTTTTTGCCCTTGAAAGACTTTGCCGGCTCTGGGACTATGGGAATAAATCCTGTTCATCCTTTTGACTGTAGACTACAGCGGTAGAGAATCATTTCTAGTTTTCAAATAATGAGAGTTCCATTAATATTTTACTAGACCTGCACTTAGAATCCCCGTGTGGCATGAATCATTGTCTAAATCCAATCTCTCTGCATGTAGATAGCTTTTATTTCCTGTGTTCCTAAGTGCTGTACATGGACCAAAAGCAATGGTGAGCAGGCTTGGAGTTATCTAGGAATGGTCAAAAAATCTCAGTCAAAACTAAAGGAGTACTTGTGGCACCTTAGAGACTAACCAATTTATTTGAGCATGAGCTTTCGTGAGCTACAGCTCACTTCATCAGATGCATACCGTGGAAACTGCAGCAGACTTTATATATACACAGAGAATATGAAACAATACCTCCTCCCACCCCACTGTCCTGCTGGTAATAGCTTATCTAAAGTAATCGTCAGGTTAGGCCATTTCCAGCACAAATCCAGGTTTTCTCACCCTCCACCCCCCCACACAAATTCACTCTCCTGCTGGTGATAGCCCATCCAAAGTGACAACTCTTTACACAATGTGCATGATAATGAAGTTAGGCCATTTCCTGCACAAATCCAGGTTCTCTCACTCCCTCACCCCCCTCCAAAAACCACCCCCATACACACACAGACTCACTCTCCTGCTGGTAATAGCTCGTCCAAACTGACCACTCTCCAAGTTTAAATCCAAGTTAAACCAGAACATCTGGGGGGCGGGGTAGGAAAAAACAAGAGGAAATAGGCTACCTTGCATAATGACTTAGCCACTCCCAGTCTCTATTTAAGCCTAAATTAATAGTATCCAATTTGCAAATGAATTCCAATTCAGCAGTTTCTCGCTGGAGTCTGGATTTGAAGTTTTTTTGTTTTAAGATAGCGACCTTCATGTCTGTGATTGCGTGACCAGAGAGATTGAAGTGTTCTCCGACTGGTTTATGAATGTTATAATTCTTGACATCTGATTTGTGTCCATTTATTCTTTTACGTAGAGACTGTCCAGTTTGACCAATGTACATGGCAGAGGGGCATTGCTGGCACATGATGGCATAAATCACATTGGTGGATGTGCAGGTGAACGAGCCTCTGATAGTGTGGCTGATGTTATTAGGCCCTGTGATGGTATCCCCTGAATAGATATGTGGGCACAATTGGCAACGGGCTTTGTTGCAAGGATAAGTTCCTGGGTTAGTGGTTCTGTTGTGTGGTATGTGGTTGTTGGTGAGTATTTGCTTCAGGTTGCGGGGCTGTCTGTAAGCAAGGACTGGCCTGTCTCCCAAGATTTGTGAGAGTGTTGGGTTATCCTTTAGGATAGGTTGTAGATCCTTAATAATGCGTTGGAGGGGTTTTAGTTGGGGGCTGAAGGTGACGGCTAGTGGCGTTCTGTTATTTTCTTTGTTAGGCCTGTCCTGTAGTAGGTAACTTCTGGGAACTCTTCTGGCTCTATCAATCTGTTTCTTTACTTCCGCAGGTGGGTATTGTAGTTGTAAGAAAGCTTGACAGAGATCTTGTAGGTGTTTGTCTCTGTCTGAGGGGTTGGAGTCAGTTTGGACGAGCTATTACCAGCAGGAGAGTGAGTCTGTGTGTGTATGGGGGTGGTTTTTGGAGGGGGGTGAGGGAGTGAGAGAACCTGGATTTGTGCAGGAAATGGCCTAACTTCATTATCATGCACATTGTGTAAAGAGTTGTCACTTTGGATGGGCTATCACCAGCAGGAGAGTGAATTTGTGTGGGGGGGTGGAAGGTGAGAAAACCTGGATTTGTGCTGGAAATGGCCTAACCTGACGATTACTTTAGATAAGCTATTACCAGCAGGACAGTGGGGTGGGAGGAGGTATTGTTTCATATTCTCTGTGTATATATAAAGTCTGCTGCAGTTTCCACGGTATGCATCTGATGAAGTGAGCTGTAGCTCACGAAAGCTCATGCTCAAATAAATTGGTTAGTCTCTAAGGTGCCACAAGTACTCCTTTTCTTTTTGCGAATACAGACTAACACGGCTGTTACTCTGAAATCAGTCAAAACTGTTTTTTGACAGAAAATTGCGTTTTCAACCAACCCGAGTTTTCCATGGAATGTGTCTGCTTTCTGTGGAAAATTACAAACTTATTCACTAAAAACCAAAAAGTTCTCAGCCCAAACCTCAAAAGTTTAATTTTTCAGTTTTTCACAAAATGACATGTTTAGCAGAAAACGTTGACAAAAAATGAATTTTTTTGTGGTGGTGAAATTTTGCACAGGAAGAAAAAAATCTGACCAGTTCTAGTCGTATCCTCTTGCCTCACACAATTTCAAGCATACTGTGAGCAGACAGCATTCTGCTAGTAGACGGGCACAAACATTACATTTCACCAAAACTTCCTAGAAGTGTCATTTTAAAATCTCAAAGATCTAATTCAATTTATTCAACATTTTCAGAACAGGAGTCAATTAATTTGTCAATGAGCTTTAATGCTAAACCTCTGAGAGCAAGAAATTTTTTTTTGGCGTTTCAAAGCAAATCAAAATCCGTCTTGCAGGGAAATGCTAACTACAGTCTTAACTATGAAGAGTCTACTGTAATGTGACAGTAGTGGATATCTAAGAACCACGTTCTTCTAACACTGAACAGAGAATATTGCTGTACTGCAATAAAGAAGACCCCTAAGTTTACTTCCACAGTGAGGCCAGCATAACACATTGTACATAGACCAATTTATTCACAGCTTCACAATGGGTTATATTTAGAAATTTGGTATGTTTGGTTTGTCTTAACCAGCCCTCGCTATTCCCAATGAATGGCAAACCTGAACTTTCTTACCCATGAAAAGAGTAAGATTGATTAATACTGGGTTCAAGAGGGACTCACCAGGTTGTGCGTGTTAGATTGCAGTACTGTGTGTGAAAAGCTGGACATGTTTCACAAGCCCCTGTCCTTGTGGGGAAGGTTGGAGGACTGCACAGAAAGAGTGGTTTTTCATTCAGTTAGACAAAATACTTTAAAAGCCAAGATCAAACCTCTTTATCCTAAGCCTATGAAAACAAAAACATTTGTATTTGGTTTTATTCAAGTTTGGTTCAGTCTTAGCCACCTTGTAAAGAGGGGAAATACAATTATGATTATGAATTTATGAACCAGCAAAATCTAAGTATCTGTTAATTACATGGGTTCTCCAGTATCATAAACAAGCTACAAAAATGGCATATAAATTTTAGATTACAAGCATTTTTCTTTTTTAACATATGGCTTAAATATCAGGCGCAGCAGACCTATAATATCCCCCCCAACACACACTATCCTTCCTGGAAAAAATGTCATTGGAGGGGATGGGCTTGTCCTGACTCTCGATCAATCTCTTATCTGTCCATCAAGCTTAATTTGACAGGAGGGATAACGTAGCATTCGGGAGTACTGCGTGGAGCTGGGTATTGACCCTGGGGCATTTTCCCAATCTCCCTGGCCTGTGTGGCTGGAACAATTTTGCTTATTCCTGAGCGCATACCGGAATTTGTGTTTGTTTTGGAGCTAGTGGCTTTGCACAGTATTTAAAATAGGCACCACCTTTGCTGGCTTGGCAGTTACGAGCAATTTCAAGGCAAGCGAAACAAAATTCAACTTGACATTGTGGACATACAATATATTTGCACTTTTCCATGTGCTCAATGAGTCGCCCACAGGTGGGACAAGCACGGACGGAGGGACAGATTTTTATTTCACTTCCTGGAAGATCCTTCAGCTTGCAGTTTGCTAAGACTTCCAGGGACTGGTTCTTGCATCCCGCATTTTCACACCTCTCAGAGGGTGCTCCAGCACCTTTCCAGGGCTTCAGGCACTGCCAGCAGAACTCAAAGACTTCCTCCTTCAGTGAACGGCAGAGGATACAGACCACCCTCAGGTTTTTCAAATCACGGCGTTCCACAAAGCTTTTGCAGTTGGGACACTTAGAGAAAAAACAAATTTCAGACGTGAGTGAGAATGTTACTCCATCCTTTTCCAAAAGAAAGTGACACAAAATGGTATTTACATCACTTCTGGAGTTCTTTCCCATTTTACAGATCACCCATAAAGATGAGTGTGTGCCTGCGGTGGGGTGGTCACCCACTCCGGCCTTAAAGGGCTTAAAACAGCCCAGGAGAGGCCTGTGGCTGGGAGCAACCAGTTCCCAGGCTGATTGGGGGGAAGCAGGCTCAGCTGTGGCCACGCCCCAATCAGGGCTTAGCTGGCTCTTATAAGAGGGCAGTGGGCCAGGAGCAGACAGTCTTCTCTAGCTGGGGAGTGAGATGGGCCTGGCTGCTGGGGAGCGGACAAGGGTACCTAAGGTGGAGCAGGGCTGTGGGAAGGCTGGAGGAGCTGGGAAGCTTCAGCCTGGAAACCCCCCAGGCTGCAGGCCTAGTGTAAAGTCAGAAAGGGTACTGGGGTTGCAGGGGGGAGGCCCATGGGTAGGCAGAGGCAGCAGGTCCAAACCCCCCTTGCCTGTGATGATTGGCTTATACACTGCAGTCCGCCTCAGTATGCGGGGGCTCAGCGGTGACTGGCAGTAGCCAAAGACTGAGGTGAGGTGGAGATAGTGGGTGGGGGTTCCCCAGGGAGGGAAGACCCAGAGATCTGTGGGGGAACTATCAGGGGGAAGCACCCTGGGTCCACTGGGGTCCAAGAAGGACGTGGGGGCCTGCAGAGGGTGCTCCGGAGGCTGGAAGAGCTAATTCCCCGAGAGACCGTGAGGAGGTGCTGCAGGGGTGAGTCCCGCATACCACAGTGCCCTTTTGACTTCTTTATGATTTATAATGAAGGCCTAAAAGGGTATTTTCCTCTCCAAAAACACTTACTGTTTTTGATGATTTGCCACAGAAATATCAAGAACATCAAGTCTTAGGCCTTTTCTATACTATACAGTTTTGTCAACAAAAGCTGACTTTTTTGTCGACAAAACAGTGGAGGTGTACACACTGAAATGCTCCTCCTGCCGATGTAACTCCCCTGCTACGTTGACATAATAAAACCACCTCAACAAAAGGCATAGGGCTTATGTCGGTGCAGCTAGGGTGACACAGTGTCTGTGTAGACACTGCATTCCTTACATCGGCCATTGGCTGTCATTCTTGGCAATTTCACAGTTCTGCTGGTCTCCGCTCCAAGCCAGGCTGCCACCCAGGCTCCCAGCTTGGGCTGCCACCCAGACTCCCTAGTCCCCCACTGGGAGCTCTGCTGCCCACCAGTGTCCCAGGTATCCACTTCCTGCCGGGAGCACGGCAGCCGACTGGACTCTGGGTGCGGATCTCCCCGCCAGAGGCGAGAAGTCCTGGGAAGCTTCCCCCCTCCTGGCTAGGAGCAGGAAGGCGAGAAGCTGGGGGGCCAGCTGGGCTCCTGGCGGGGAGCTATGGAGAGCTGAGCGCCCTGGTTCTCAGCCCCCTACGCTGCCTCTTGTCAGTCGGTGGAAGCGCTCCTGGTGAGGCCGTGCACTACCAACAGAAGGAGGGTAGTGTGGACATCAGCCACCACAGTAATTAATGCAGTGGCTGTAAGTCGACCTAACATAGATCAACCCGAGCAGTGTGTATGATTATTCATGCGGCCAGGGGTGAAACCTCCAGATTGATATGGAGAACTCAGCTGTCCCTTGGGATAAAGATCCTGAGAGAAAGGCCGGGACTGTGGGGGTCCCAGCACAACTCTGGAAGGTAAGTATGTTGCTGCTCCCTTGGCCATGCTCCAACAATCAGGATGAGCCTTGCTTTGTCTTGGTGGACCTTTTGAATGGCCAATGTGATGGGGTGAACTGGAAGAAATGCATACAGCAGATCCTTGCTCCAGTCCAGGAGGAAAGCATCTATCAGGGATTGCTTGCTGCTGCCTGCTTATAAACAGAGGGGACATTTGGAATTCTCTCTGGAGGCAAAGAACTTTCTGTCTGGCGTTCCCTGCCTGCTGAGGAGGTAGGTCTCAGTGACACCTTCAGAGATCAATTGTGCGGGGGTTGAGCTGCTTTGCTGAGAATTTCTTTGCACATTCTTCTCTTCTGGCTGCAGACAATGCCAGAGTCTCATATTGTCTTCACACAGTGCTAGAGAGTGAGCTCTGCCTTGCTCATCGTACATTGCTGTGGTTTTGTGTGAACAACTTAGCCTTGGGGAGAGAATTATTTGGCCCAGTCCATGGCCTTGAGCTCTTGCACACTGATGTGAAGCTTGCTTCCCACTTATTCCTGAGGTCATGGATGTCAACTAGCTCCTGGAAGCCCAGTGCAGATTGGAAACATTTGTAACGATTAAAGCCAAGGGAGCTGGGTGGTTAAAGCAAACTCCCCGTAGCTCGCTATCTCTGGGTCTGTGTGGAGATGGGGAGTAGATTAAGAAGACGTGGCCCCCTTTAGCTTTTCTCCAAAGCTGCAGATACCAAAAAATTTGGAGCTGAGCTGCTGCAAGTCAGGCTGTGCCAGTTGCTGCAGCAGACAAGATAAGCGGGAGCCTATGATGTCAGCCAGCTCCCCTTCTCAGGAGCCAGAAGCCCCTGGCTGATATATAGGACAATCCTGTCCTGAAGAGTGGCTTGCAGTATATTAAGCAGTAGATCCCTGGCCTCCATAAACAGTGGTGGTGAAGTCCTACTTGACAGGAGTGCACCCTTCTCCCTAAAAACAATGAGGAGTCCTTGTGGCGCCTTAGAGACTAACAAATTTATTTGGGCATAAGCTTTTGTGGGCTAAAACCCACTTCATCAGATGCATGGAGTGGAAAAATACAGAAGGCAGGTATATATATTACAGCACATGAAAAGATAGGAGTTGCCTTACCAAGCTGGGGGGCTCAGTGCTAACAAGGCCAAGTCAATCAAGGTGTAAGTGGCCTATTCCCAACAGTTGACAAGAAGGGGTGAATATTAACAGAGGGAAAATTACTTTTTGTAGTGACCCAGCCTCTCCCAGTCTTTATTCAGGCCTAATTTGATGGTGTCAAGTTTGCAAATTAATTCCAGTTCTGCAGTTTCTCCTTGAAACTGCAGGTTTTTTGTAGAATAATGGCCACTTTTAAGTCCGTTATTGAGTGTCCAGGGAGACTGAAGTGTTCTCCAACTGGTTTTTGAATGTTACAATTCTTGATGTCTGATTTGTGTCCATTTATTCTTTTGTGTAGAGACTGTCCAGTTTGGCCAATGTACGTGGCAGAGGGGCATTGCTGGCACATGATGGCAGATATCACATTGGTAGATGCACAGGTGAACGAGCCCCTGATGGTGTGGCTGATGTGGTTAGGTCCTACGATGGTGTCCCTTGAATAGATATGCGGACAGACTTGGCAACAGGGTAATATATATAAACTGCCTACTGTATTTTTCACTCCATGCATCTGATGAAGTGGGTTTTAGCCCACAAAAGCTTATGCCCAAATAAATTTTTTAGTCTCTAAGGTGCCACAAGAACTCATATTTGTTATTGCTGATACAGACTAACACGGTTCCCGCTCTGAAACCCTTCTCCCTAGCTACTCCTGGAACTGTCCGTATTCGAGACACCTAGAGAGACCTGTGCTGAAAGGCTGAGGGACAGCTCTGCCTACAGAAGGACATGTGCGTTGGTGAAGTCAGGACCTTAAAAGGAGGCTTGGCACTGAACCCTAGCAGAAGCGGACAGGGTTAGTGGGAGATGAACCAGGCCATAGCTGGGACTCCCACATTAGGGAGACTTCCATAGCCCTGCACTGGAACGCTGCTTGGAGGTCAGTGCAGACGCCAAGGCTGGAGGTGATGGCTTAGCCCATTGTAAGAACATGGGTGTTGGTGCTGAAAAGGGTCGTCCTGGGCCCTTCACAGCATCTTTATCTTTAAGAGGGCCTGCCTTGGCCTTAAGGGTTTCCCCAGTAAGATAGGCCTGGCTGCCATTCCAGGAAGCTTGAGGGGTAAACGTCTGGCAAATGAGCACTGTGCTGGAGCATGGATCACCCCAAGGCAGAAAAGATGAATCCAGCTCCAAGAAGATGGAAGGGGAGTAAGCACAGGTGTTTTTCTAGGCTTAAGAGCCCTGCACGCACAGTGCACGCCAAAGTCTGACAAAATCTATCAACCTATCTAAGGCATTTGTGGAGGCCCAATGGACGCAGCTTTCCAGAAGGTTCTGGAAACTTGAGTTGTCAGGCGCACCATCCCATGAATGGGAATGTACAGAGGCCCTTGAAATAGTGCTTTCCTCTGCAGGTCACCTTTCAGGAGATAGACCGTTCTCTGTCTGCTGTGTATGAAGATAACTTTCCCAAATGGTTGTCTGGTTTTTTTTAAGCTCCATCTCCTGCACATGTCCAGCTGCATAAATAAGCTGAATGTCCCCCTGCTCTGTTAGGGATGTGGGCTATGTGAGGCTGGGCAGAGGAACAGCTGGATACAGGATGTCTTCTCCTTGGGATGCCCTGGATCAGTAACCAGCAGCATCACTGTCATGGCGCAATATGGAAGCTGCCGCAACAGCACCAGCAGGAGCAGCTCAGCTTCACCGTTATCTACAAGGTGCCATCATGAATAAAACAAAGGCAGAGGTGTGAAAGAGGAGAGAAGCAGTAGGGATCCGTGCTCACCTCTTTGAAGTCATGGTAATATTTAGCTGCAAACTTTGCAAGTTTTTCTTCAAAGTTCTGTTGCTCTGTTTCAGTGAGTAAAGCATTCCGACGGACTTCCGGATAGGACCATTCCTTCCCACATTTCTCCCCATTAACATCAGCAGGGCAGTGAAACCTCAAGTGACCCTGTAGGCCAGGAAAGCAGAGAAGTAAAAGAGGCAAAGCTGTGAAATTTGAAACCTGTGCCATATTACAAACCACTCTTAAGGTCAGCGTTAACTCCATCTTAATAGAGTTGTTTGTTTTGTTTACTTGTTTGGAACTTGGGTCTAGTGGAGATTCTGGAGGTGGTGATTCCAGTGATGGAAGTGATAAAAACAGTCAGAAAAAAATGGTGCTTTCTCTGATTTCTGGAGCAGCTTAATTCTTAATTTCTCTCACTTTGTTGAAGTATATATGGTCATAACCTTAATGGGAAGTGAAGGTTGGTTTTTTTTTTAAATAACTTGCTAATCTGAGGTTTATGAATGTGTCACTGAGTCATCACCAAGTGAAATATTTATAAATGTATTTAAAGGAGTATATTTGTGAAATATTTCCTGAAGCAAAAAGAACAAAGTCACGGGGAAAAGCTCATATTTAAATGGGGGGGAATCAGTGATTTGAAGAAAAATTGCTTTGATGACTCTGATTGTGGTCTCCATTCTGGCCATGTGTGCTGTTTTGTGGGGCTACTTATAAAATTACTCTTCTTTCTTTTAGTATTTAACATTTCTTTCCCTATTTTGTCTGTCTCCTGTTTTGTTCTCATCTGTTCTGTACGTGCAGAGCTTGGAAAACTGCAAAGAGCAATTCCAGCCGCAGTTGGCTGTTTAATCCACTGGATGCTCTCCTTGGTGTGGAGGAACTTCAGGTTCTCATCCACTCAGTCTGCCTTCTTTCTTAAACTTAAGACTAGCTCACTGAACCAGCATGCACGGCACCAAAAGACTGAGATTTAGGAAGCAGAACTCGTGAAGAACACGGTAGTCCTCGTGCAGTTTGAGAATGTGCTTTTGCGTTGATTTCGGGATAGCTGCTCTGGACCTCTTCAGCAAGATATTGATTTATGTTAGGATCATCTGAAAGTGCTCAACACGGCTTGATAACATGATCTGAATTTTTATTCTTTTCCCCATCCCTTTTTGCAGTGGATCATAACTTTCGGGGGCATTCATCTACTTTTTGTTATGCATTCCTCTGGCTGGGGAAGCCCATCCTGATCTTCAGGAGCCATATAACTCAGGGCCAACTACAAGCTGCCTCTTGTAATGCAGCGCTCCTGGGTGGATTGTTGGCAGTGGGGAACAGAATCCAGGAACCTCTGCATCTAAAAGCAAGAGCCTCTACTGCCTGACCAATGTCTGTTAGCTCAGGGGCTGTAGCAGACTTGTTAAACCTCTATGTGGTTAAGCCTTTAGAGGAAGGGAGATCCACACTGCAGGTGTGTTGGGGAGTGGCATGTCCCCCTGGGTGCCATATTTATAGAAGACTGAAGGCATAGACGCCGACTCCGTGGGTGCTCCGGGGCTGGAACACCCACAGGGAAAAATTGGTGGGTGCTCTGCACCCACCGGCAGCTCCCCTCCCCACTCCTCCCCAGCTCGCCTCCGCCTCCACCCCTGAGCGCACCGAGGCTCTGCTTCTCCCCCTAGATCCCAGCGCTTGCCACACAAAACAGCTGTTTTGCGGCAGCAAGTGCTGGGAGGGACGGGGGAGGAGGGGGAATGCGGAGCGCTCGAGGAAGAGGCGGGGCCGGGGTGGGGATTCGGGGAAGGGGTTGGACTGGGGGCAGGCGTGGAGTCGGAGCAGGGCCGGGGCGGGGGGGTGGGGCTGAGCACCCACCAGTGCCGCAAACAGTTGGCGCCTGTACCTGAGGGAGGACTACATCAGGCCTGTAGGATAATGCATTGGCTGAAAGTGGTGTTTATTGGGCTATGGAAAACTAAATGTGGCAAGGTGCTCAAGCTTTATTTTATCTCTTGAGTGTACTTAGCTCTGTATAGGTCTACAGTACCAGGATCTTTTTGTTCCTCAAGAAAGCAGAGTCAAGAATTTTGACTTCTCTGCTAGGTAGGGTACTTCCCTACACGGGTCATTCATGTCCATAAGATCTAGGTATGTCTCTAAAATTCTTATGCTCACCCTGGGTTATTGTTTGCACACTTTCTGGGTCCACTTTGACCACGTCTCATCAATAATTTGATCTAAAAACTTCATTCTGTCCCTTGAGAATTTGCATGTATCCATTTTATCCACAGTGTCATCTCATAGAATCATAGAATAACAGAGTTGGAAGGGACCTCTGGAGGCCAACCCCCTGCCCAGAGCAGGACCAATCCCAACTAAATCATCCCAGCCAGGGCTTTGTCAAGCCTGACCTTAAAAACTTCTAAGGAAGGGGATTCCACCACCTCCCTAGGTAACACGTTCCAGTGTTTCACACCCTCCTAGTGAAAAAGTTTTTCCTAATATCCAACCTAAACCTCCCCAACTGCAACTTGAGACCATTACTCCTTGTTCTTTCATCTGCTATCACTGAGAACAGTCTAGATCCATCCTTTTTGGACCCACCTTTCAGGTAGTTAAAAGCAGCTATCAAATCCCCCTTCATTCTTCTCTTCCATAGACTAAACAATCCCAGTTCCCTCAGCCTCTCCTCATAAGTCATGCATTCCAGTCCCCTAATCATTTTTGTTGCCCTTCGCTGGACTCTCTCCAATTTATCCACATCCTTCTTGTAGTGTGGGGCCCAAAACTGGACACAGTACTCCAGATGAGGCCTCACCAATGTCTAATAGAGGGGAACAATCACGTCCCTCGATCTGCTGGCAATGCTCCTACTTATACACCCCAAAATGCCATTGGCCTTCTTGGCAACAAGGGCACACTGCAGACTCCTGTCCAGCTTCTCATCCACTGTCATCCCTAGGTCCTTCTCTGCAGAACTGCTGCCTAGCCATTCGGTCCCTAGTCTGTAGCGGTGCATTGGATTCTTCCGTCCTAAGTGCAGGACTCTGCACTTGTCCTTGTTGAACCTCATCAGATTTCTTTTGGCCCAATCCTCCAATTTGTCTAGGTCCCTCTGTATCCTATCCCTGCCCTCCAGCATATTTACCACTCTTCCCAGTTTAGTGTCATCCGCAAACTTGCGGAGGGTGCAATCCACACCATCCTCCAGATCATTAATGAAGATATTGGAAAAAAAAACGGCCCCAGGACCGACCCTTGGGGCACTCCGCTAGATACCTGCTGCCAACTAGACATGGAGCCATTGATCACTACCCGTTGAGCCCGACAATCTAGCCAACTTTCTACCCACCTTGTAGTGCATCCATCCAGCCCGTACTTCTTTAACTTGCTGACGAGAATACTGTGGGAGACCGTGTCAAAAGCTTTGCTAAAGTTGAGGAATAACACATCCACTGCTTTTCCTTCATCCACAGAACCAGTTGTCTCATCATAGAAGGCAATTAGATTAGTCAGGCATGACTTTCCCTTGGTGAATCCATGCTGGCTGTTCCTGATCACTTTCCTCTCGTCTAAGTGCTTCAGAATTGATTCCTTGAGGACATACTCAATGATTTTTCCAGGGACTGAGGTGAGGTTGACCGGCCTGTAGTTCCCAGAATCATCCTTCTTCCCTTTTTTAAAGATGGGCACTACATTAGCCTTTTTCCAATCTTCCGGGACTTCCCCCGATCGCCATGAGTTTTCAAAGATAATGGCCAATGGCTCTGCAATCACATCCACCAATTCCTTTAGCACTCTCGGATGCAACACATCTGGCCCCATGGACTTGTGCACGTCCAGTTTTTCTAAATAGTCCCGAACCACTTCTAGTGTCATCTGCAGATGACATTAAGCTAGGGGGAGAGGTAGAAATGCTAGATGGTAGGCATAGGGTCCAGAGTGACCTAGACAAATTGGAGGATTGGGCCAAAAGAAATCTGATGAGGTTCAACAAGGACAAGTGCAGAGTCCTGCACTTAGGATGGAAGACTCCAATGCACCGCTACAGGCTGGGGACTGACTGGCTAAGCAGCAGTTCTGCAGAAAAGGACCTGGGGATTATAGTGAATGAGAAGCTGCATATGAGTCAGCAGTGTGCCCTTGTTGCCAAGAAGACTAACGGCATATTGGGCTGCGTTAGTAGGAGCATTGACAGCAGACCGAGGGAAGTGATTATTCCCCTCTGTTGGGCACTGGTGAGGCCGCACCTGGATTTTGGGCCTCCCACTACAGAAAGGATGTGGACAAATTGGAGCGAGTCCAGCGGAGGGTAATGAAAATGATCAGGGGGCTGGGGCATATTGACTTATGAGGTGAGGCTGAGGGTACTGGGCTTGTTTAGTCTGCAGAAGAGAAGAATGAAGGGGGATTTGTTAGCAGCTGTCAACTGCCTGAAGGGGGGTTCCAAAGAGGATGGAGCTCAGCTGTTCTCAGTGGTGGCAGATGACAGAACAAGGAGCAATGGTCTCAAGTTGCAGTGGTGGAGGTCTAGGTTTGATATTAGGAAACACTATTTCACTAGGAGGGCGGTGAAGCACTGGAATGGGTTCCCTAGGGCGGTGGGGGAATCTCCACCCTTAGAGGTTTCTAAGGCCCGTCTTGACAAAGACCTGGCTGGGATAATTTAGTTGGTGTTGGTCCTGCTTTGAGCAGGGGATTGGACTAGATGACCTCCTGAGGTCCCTTCCAACCCTAATATCTTCTAGGATTCTATGATTTGGCAGAAGTCATAATTCCTGGAAAGATTTATCTTTCTTTGAAAGTGTTCAAAGGCAGATGATATGTCGAATGGATGTTGACTAAAACAAAAATTTCCAAATGGTGTAATAGAAGTAATTAGTAGTGTAGAGTCTATGGCTACTCAAAAGAATTGCAACTGGGCATGGCATTTTGAGAGGACTTTTGTGTCTCCAGATTCATAGAATCATAGCACCATAAGGTTAGAAGGGACTGCAGGGATCATCTAGTCTAACCTCCTGCCAAGATGCAGGATTGCAAGTTGTTCTAACGTATGTTCTACACATTGAGGTACATGTCTCTTCCCTCAGAGATTCTCATTAAGCTTAAAAAATTGTACATGGATCTGAATCTTTGGGTTTGGGGCCTGTCACTAGCACACCATTCTGCTGGAATATCTACTTGGAAAGTTACATGCATCTTCTCCATTTGACGGAGTTCCTCTTTTACCTGGCTGTCAGTGGGAGGGAGACTTCTAGGTGCTGGCAGGGAGTGGGAATTGAAAGCAAATGGGGTGGCAGGTGGAGCTGCCTGTTGCCGGCTCTAAGGAAGTCAGTCACTGCTGTGTCAGGGCTCTGGCTGTGTTCAGTGTTTTGTATATAATGTGATCTCACCTCATTGCTTTGTGTACCCCTTCCATTACAATATCATTACAACCCAAAGTACCAACACAATGTTCAAAAGGCTGTTCGTACAGCTTTTCCAACCCAGCCCAGGAATTGCTGGATCTCTTGTCACATTTCCAGCGCAATTTTGCAGACTCAAAATGTTCGAAGAACTCAAAGGCTTTAAAAATAGCATCTGGACTTCAGTTGTTTATTTGCAATGGACCCTTTGAATGTTCTGAAGTTCTCTTGTCACTGGAAAGAATGATCTCTTTGCATCACAGGTAGTTGCTTATTTCTCCTGGGTGGGGAGGGAGTCACGGGATGGGAGGGGAATAACAGTAAATGGCCTCAGGGCCTGGCTACACTTGCAGCTGTAGAGCGCTTTGAGTTAAACCAGCCTTCGGCGAGCGCAATCGGGAAAGCCCTGCAGTCTGTCCACGCGGACAGCTGCCAGTGCACTGGCATGGCCACATTTGTGGCCCTTGCAGAGGCATTGGGAGCGGTGCATTATGGGCAGCTATCCCAGCACGCAAGTGGCTGCAACGTGCTTTTCAAATGGGGGGTGGGGTGGAGTGTGTTGTGTGTGGGGGAGGAGAGAGAGTGGGTTTGGGAGGGGCTGAGAGCGTATCAGTGTGCTATCTCGTAAGTTCAGACAGCAGCAGACTCCTCCTCCTCCCCGCCTCTCTCTCTCTCACACTCACACACACCCCATTCCACAGTAATGGTTGCTTTGTCTCAGAGCAGATAAGCAGCCGGCTGTCAGAAACGGAGCTTTGACAGGGCACATCCGCATTCCTACAGCCGAGTTCACAACCATGGCAAGAGTGGCCCCTTGACTGAAGGGGATGATGGGGCGTTTCCAGAGGCCGATCAGAGCGCAGTAATGCAACACCTCGTCCACGCTGAGGCCTGGGCGTGGTAGCCAAGGCGCACCCGGCGGTAATCTTCTCGCCGAGGTGAAGTACCAGGAGCGCTCTAGCCGTGGAGTCAGAGCGCTCTACATGCCTGGCCAGTGTGGTCGGGGCGTCGGCTAGTGCGCCCGGGGCTCCTTTACTGTGCACTAACTCACAAGTGTAGCCAAGGCCTCAGAGTGCCCCGCATTACCAGTTGAAGACAGTTTTCCCACTTGACAGAACATTTCAATATATCAAGGGACATATCTCTGGAAGAAACCAAATATATTAAAAACACGTAGTATGGCTTTTCTGGCTGCCTTCTGTGTTCTCTTACCTGGTCTAACAGACTTCGGCACCAACCTGTTAAGGAAACAGGAACCGTAGCATTTCCACCCTCATTACATCATCATCATCACCTGACAAGCAAGGAGACACTAGCTGAATTAACGTAAAAATCCTCTCAAAACTGAGTGTGTTTATCAAGTCTGGATCTTTGGTCGGGGAGATTCTGCACACTCCCCACCCAGCACTGAAGTAACTGGCACAGGATGTGTCTAGGTACTAATATTTACAAAAGTTCCTCAGGGATTTAGGGACTCAAGTCTCATTGACTTTCAGCGGGACACATGGGACTTACACGTTTAAAACCCTGGGGTGCTTTTGAAAAACTGGTGTTACGCATTTAAATATTTTCTCCTTCTGCTTTCCTTATTTGGTTCAGACCATTCTTTCTTTTTACCCTTTGGGGAAAGGGGCCTTCTGTCTCCTTCCCAAAGACCTGAGGACCTCCCTGTTCCCCAGCTTTCCCACTTAGAAAGGATGTTGTTAAAGCAAAAGATTGGGAGTTGGGCGATCTAAGTTCTCGTCCCACTACCGCAAACTTCCTGAGCCTTCTTCCTCCTGGTCTTTTGGCTCCTTCAGGCCAGCTAGGCTGTCATAAAAATGCACAGAGCATGTACAGCCCCCCCACAGAATATTGCCAGGTACAGGAAGGGGAAACTCTCCTGGTGCTTGCAACAGCTCCACCCAAAAGAGATTGCATCACAAAACTAGCAATAATACAGCGTTTCTTCAGACTGACTCTCTCACGCGCTAAGAAAAAGAACTTGTAAAGCTATTTTAACATCGCTATCTGATGTCTCCCCCATAATAGTCATAGTCTCCATCCCATTCCTTAGATGTCCTGACATTTTCCTGGCTTTTTGACTACTGTACATGTTGAACAGCGGTCTCCATTGAGCTGTCTGCAGCGATGCTTAAGCCTCTTTTACAAAAGGCTAAGTACAAGCCAACCAGCAAATCTGGGGGGGCACGTGACCCGGCATGCCCCTCACTGTCGCCTCTGTGAGTTTCATACAGACAAAGGGCTCTTTCCATCTTTTGACCCAAATACGTTTACATTAGTTCAATTTAAAGTAATGATCATTTTCATACCCTCTTTCAACTTCTTAGCTGGGGCAGGATCTGTGTTCTGATCCACCAGCCTGGCCACGAATGGGCAGAGTCCCAGGCTTGTAAAAGGGGGCATATCCCCGCCCCCCACATCTATGGCTACAGCATAGGTGGGCTGTAAAGCAGGGATGGGAAAACTACGGCCCACAGGCCGAATCCAGCCTGTCAGGGCTTTGGATCCAGCCTGCAGGATTGCCAGCCCCACGCTGCTTCCAGAAGCGGCCGGCACCACATCCCTGTGGCCCCTGGCGGGGAGGCAGGGGCAGAGGACTCTGTGCCCTGCCTTCGCCTGCAGGCACTGTCCCCTGCAGCTCCGGAGAACTGCAGCCAATGGGAGCTTCGGGGGAGGTACCCACAGGCGAGGGCAGCGCACGGAGCCCTCTGCCCTCCCCTCCCCAGGGGCCACAGGGACTTGGTGCCGGCCGCTTCCAGGAGCAGCACGGGGCCAGGGCAAGGAGGGAGCCTGCCCTGACCCCAGTGCATGCCGCTGCCACCCCGGAGCCCACACCCCAACCCCTCCTGCACCCCAAACCCTTGCCTTGAGCCCCTTCCTGAACACCACACCCCCTCCCACACCCCAACCCCCTGCCCCAGCCCTGCATGCAATTTCCCCACCCAAATGTGGCCCTCAGGCCAAAAAGTATGCCCGCCCCTGCTCTAAAGGCGTCATCTGCTTCCCTAATGCCACCCCTCTCTCCACCATTCCTCTCTCCAGACACCCCAGAGAAGTGGGAGAAGCGTGTCCACGCATGCTGCATGCACCTACGGGCTGCTTTTTATAGTGAGCCGTGTGTGCTGAACAGGAAACTACAAGGAGCAAAGTCACCCAATAGCAGGTTTCAAACTAGGGCCATTTACATAACGATTCTAAGTTTCTGCTTTGCTCTCATGCTTCAAAATGGCTTGAACATCTGGTTATACAAACTCCAATTCCATTTCAGAATGGTGAGACAATGCCCCTTCTCCACCCCTGCAGCGTGTTTGCCACAAACAAGGAAGGACCTAAGTGATCAGGCTGATAACAAATGAAAATGCTGCCCAGAAATACCTGTGATATCGTCCTTTCGATGAACAAATGTTAGTTCAGGCTCTTCATTATCTTTCCCAGGAGGTTCCATAGTCTTAGCTGGAGAGGTAAAGGGGACAGAAAAGACCCCTCCAAAAATTGTCGCTCAGGGGAGAGAGCCCAGGCCGCCTGGCCCAGGACTCCCCAAGATGGACTTGGGTGAAAGTCACTGATTTCTGCTCAAACAAGTTCTGTTCTATGCTTTGTTCCTGTCGACTAATAATCCTTCTGTTTTATGTTGGCTGAGAGTCATTTCTGACTGTGGAGTTGGGGTATAGGGCCCTCTGGCTTCCCTAGGAGCCCCGCCTGAGCGGACTCACTGCAAGAAGTTCACAGTGTGGAAGGGGATGCTGTATAACCTTCTTGCCCAGGAGACAATATGGTCAGAGAGAGGAGGCTCCCCCAGAGTCCTGACGGGCTTTGTATGGAGTAGTTCCAGAGCATCGCCCCGGTGTCTCTGTGACAAGGCTGAACCACCAATCAACAGATTCCTGTGTAAGCAGTGTCAGGATGAGCTCCACCCTGACATCTGGTGGTGAGGTGTGGCAAGTTGTGGAAAAGAACTTCAGGGGCCGATCTCATTTTCATAGGCACACCCACCGCGCCTAGAATGAGGCCATAGCTCCCCAAATGGTCACTTTGGCTGCTGTGGGATCCCCAGTATCTCTGTCATTGGGGCGGGAAGAATAAATTGTTATTATGGGAACTGTGCTTGGAACTGTACTTGGCCTTTTGTTATGATGGAGGGGCTCACCATCAACTAAGTAGCACTCACTAGGCAAGGGTCATGGGTTCCAAAACTCTGTGAATGGAGAGAGGCTGGGGATAAGTATTAATACTTGGTGGCGTGGGCCCCTTGGGGAGGGCTTTATCTGCTAATTGCACTTCCTCCTCTCTCCACTGTGGAATATCAGAGCTAATTTTGATTCCATTAGGAGTCTAGTTACGGGCTGCTGAGCTCACTTTGGGCTAATAGTGCACCAGCACTGAGGCTCCCCTACTACAAGCTGAATTCACCTAAGAGCTGAAATCACTGAGTGTTGTGTTAAGTAGTGGGGGAGCCTGAAGATCTATTGTGGAGCAGTTTGTGGGACGGCGGGAGCTGTGTGTGGGTCGCAGAGCTGAGCGAAGCAGTTCGTGGGGCGGCTGGCGGAGCGGAGCGGCGCGAAGGCCTATGGAGCTGTGGGGCGGTCAGCTTCAGATCATGTACGGTGCCTCTTACCTCCACCCCCATCTCCACCCAGGTTGGGAAGTAAAGCTCTGTAGATAAACTTTCGAACTCTGGGGCTGCCCTGACCAGGGACAGAGACTTTTGGGTCATTGGACTTTTGGGACTTTGGGTGATTTGGGGTTGCTGGACTCAAGAATCAAAGGGAAAGGGGCATGCCCCAATTTGCTTGGGGTGGGTTTTTTGCTCATGGGTTGTGTTATGAATCTTGCTGGTGGTGTTTCCCCAACATAATGCCACATTGTTTCTCTCTGTTATTAAAAGGCTTTTTGCTACACTCAGACTAGGTGCCTGCGAGTGGGGAAGTATTGCCTCTTGGAGGCGCCCAGCGGGGGTGGTATCTATTTGTCCCAGGTCACTGGGTGGGGGCTCGAGCTGGTTTGCATTGTGTTATTGGAATGGATCCCCTAGATATTGAACCCGGCCCTTGTTGCTGCCAACTCTGACGGGCAGAAGGGTTACACCTGCAAATCAGGGTGAGGTAGTAAAAGAGAGCAAGTTGGTGCAGCAGCTGTTCATGTTATAATATGAACAGAGTAGCCGCAGTGATACTGTAGGATTATCAGGAGTCTGAACCCCAAAACTAGAGGCTTCTGTCAGCTTAAAGTAAAACTATTTTTCAGTACAAACCACTCCATAGGCAACCCTTAAAGGAGAAAGTAAATTTTCTTCCTAGCAGCCAGGAGGCAACGGTATCTGGCTTCTTCAAGTTTTCTCAAACCCCTTTCCGCAGGGCTTCTTTTATGAAGAGTCCAGAACTTCCCCTCAGGGTTTCTGTGGGTGTAACCCCAGCTGGGGAAATTTGGCCTAAAAAAATTACTTTCAAGGCAAAATAGCTTGAAGACTTTTCTCTGCATCTTCAATCGGATCTTCTTCTTCTTCTCCTTCTCTCTGTCCCCGTATCACCTCCCCAGAATCTCCTTTAGCCAAGTTCTAAGAATGTAAAACAGACTTTGTGGATGAGCACTGCTTCTCTAATACTTACAGTCCTCCAATATTGTGCTGGCGTTGGGTATTGGTGTAAGGATTTAAATGGATTGTCCAGTATGTAAAGCACAGTCGCCAACTTTCGTGCAGTAAATAAGCACCCTGACTTTCACAATAAGCCAAAAATTAAGCTAATCCCATTTCAAAACAAGCCAATCCCTAAGAACCCCAACACTCTATGTGACTAGATTCCCCCTGGCGTGCAGTCTGGGACTGGGGTGGGCCCACTGTGCACCCCGACTCTCTCCCTTCCTTGCCCCTGCTTGCAACCCTTTCCTGGGAGTCTATAAAAAAAAAGAAGCTACAAGCCCAAAAACTAGCCAACAAGCAATTCACAAGCCAAAAACGAGCCCAATTTCTGCATTTTTCCCGTGGGTTTGGAATGTCTGATGTAAAGGTGAATTATCTAATCATATGCACAGGGAATCAAGTGTTCAAAACACCAGAAGAACCAGCCCTGGCTTTTCTGACATATGCATGAAGGATCTCCTAGCCCTGCCTCATTCCTTGCACACAATACACCTTTACACCCATCCAGTCATAGCGAAAGTGATAGTTCAAGGAGCAGCCAAGTATAAACACTGACCAAGAGCCTCTTTACAGACCAAGAGGACAGAGTCAGAGAAATAAAGGATTCAGTTGTAAGAACTGGGTCTGTGTGTGTATGTGTGTGCTTTCAGAATAGATAATGGATCTTGTATTTAAGATAAGAACATTATTAAATGGATCAAGTAGCGAGTGCGTGACTGTAGTTTATTTTCGTTAAAAAGGAGGAATCAGACTTCTTTTCGTTCAGCTGTCTGTGGGCCTAACGAAGGGACGCTACTAGACTATTCTCTGGTTAACGTGCGGTGTGTTGAAACGTGCCACAATTTCAGATACTTGAGGCTGTCAGATGATGCACTAAACACATGAGGAGATACGAAGGAAGGCACAAACGTGCAAGTCGGTTAGTATTACTAACATAAATAACAGCAGTAATCACATATTGTTTGTATAGTCCCAAAAGTGTCTAGCTGCTTGTATAAACTGAAGGTTTTGTTGGGGGTTAGCCAGCTAGTTAGGATAAAATAAGAACTGCCTTATCATTGAGTTAGGACCCCAATATTTTAATAAGGGATTATGACTTTACTCAGGGTATAGTCTGGACTGGTGAATGGCTGTATCCCCTCAATCCTCCAGCCTGCGGTGCCTTTTACCCTGCTTTGCTGTAAGAGCAACCGCTCCTGGTCTGCTCACATACAGCCTCCAGCATGTAAATCACTCCCAAATATACTGTGTGAGTGCTCGGACCAGCCACTGTTGAGTTACACAGCAGAGCAACACCAGCAAATTCCCAGTCCCAGACTTGCCCCCGGAAATGTGTGTCTTGTACCATCCAGCACCGTCCTGCACAACACAAGCTCAGAGAAAGTCTGTCATTTTATTAATAGAAAATGATGTGGACAAATCTTGTTATCCCAAATGGTGTTTCCCACACACTTGGGTAAAAGCACACTGGTGTTGATAAAACAATAAAGCAAGTTTACTAAGTACAGAAGGATAGATTTTAAGTGATTACAAGTAATGAGGCATAAAAGTCAGAATTGGTTACAAGGAAATAAAACGTACAATGCAACGAACACCTGACTTAACAAGCTAAGTGAATTCAAAGAAAAGTCTCCATCACCCCATTTCCTCAGGAAGTCAGTTCAAACACAGCCTTTTGCTGTCAGCCCCTCCCCCCATGTCTATTGACCTCTGGAAAATCCAGACCGAATGAGTGTATGCAAGCCTACCTGGGACTGCCACTCTGGAGGTGCTTACACCCTGAGTGATCACCTTACTCAGCCCTCCCCACCGTTTATAGTTCCTGGAGGAACTGTGGAAATCTTCCCCATGGCCCACAGTGATACATAAACCATTCATAACCTTAATGCAGTATGCTTCCCCTAAAGATCCTGTCTGTGGGTGCACCCCCGGTACAGAAGCCCTCCCATTGGCATAGGGAGTGTCTTCACTGAAACGATACAGCAGTGCAGTTGCAGCATTTTAAGTGTAGACAAGCCCGAGGGTTGCCAACTTTCTAATGGCACAAAATGGAACACCTTTGTCCTGCCCCCTGCCCCACCCCTTCTCTGAGTTCCCACCCCTGCTCACTCCATCTCCCGTCCCTCCTCACTCACTTTCACCAAGCTGGGACAGGGGGTTGCAGTGTGGGAGGGAGTGAGGGCTCTGGCTGGGGTTGCAAGCTGTGGGATGGGGCCGGGGCTGAGGAGTTTGGGGTGCAGAAGGGGGCTCCAGGCTGGGGCCAAGGGGTTTGGAGTGAGGATGTGGGAGGGGCTCAGGACTGTGCAGAGGGTTGGGGTGCAGGGGGTGTGAGGGGTCTGGCTGGGGTGTGGGCTCTGGTGTGGGGCCAGGATGAGGGGCTTGAGATACAGGAGGGGATCCGGGCTGGGGCCGAGGGGTTCGGGATGCAGGAAGGGGTGAGGGGCATAGGCGCTGACTCCGTGGGTCCTCCAGGGCTGGAGCACCCACGGGGAAAAACTGGGGGGGGGTGCTCTGCACCCACCGGCAGCTCCCCGCCCTGCCGCCCTACCCCACCTCACCTCCGCCTTCTCTGAGCACACCTTCCCCGATTTTCCTCCCACTGCTTGCTGCCACAAAACAGCTGTTTCGTGGCATAACAAGCTGTGGGGGGGAGGAGTGGGAATGTGGCACACTCAGGGGAAGAGGCGGAGCCGGGGTGGGGATTTGGGGAAGGAGTCCAATAGGGGCAGGGAGGGCGCGGAGTTGGGGCAGGGACTTTGGGGAAGGGGTTGGAATGGGGGAGGGGCCCGGGTGGAGTCACGGCACGACCGGGGGTGGGGGGGGTAGGGCAGAGGAAGGGGTTAGAATGGGGGCAGGGCAGGGGTGGAGTCGGGGCAGGGCCGGGAGGGGCGCGAACCCCCACCGGCGCCCAGAGAAGTTGGCGCCAATGATGTGGGGTGTGGGGTCCGGGCAGCACTTATCTAAGGCGGCTCCTGCGAAGCGGCTGGCAGGTCCCTGCGGCCCCTAGGTGTATGGGGGGGCCAGAGAGGCTCCACACGCTGCCCGTGCCCACAGGCACCGCCCCTGCAGCTCCCATTGGCCGGGGTTTGGAAACAGTGATGGCCGGAAAGATAGGCTTGAAATTGCGATCAAGGAAACCGTCTCCTGTTTGATCCGACTGCATGCAGTGACCCAGGCTTTGGGGCACATGCTTTGTAAGTGAACATGATTGCAGCACAGACATACCTGACATTTATATCCTAACAGAAATAAACCACAAGAGCTGAGTACTGGCTAAATGCTCCTGCCAAAAGAGGGGAAAACTATGGAGCTCAGCTGTCCCTTTGGGAAAAAAAGCTTTCGGCAGAGAGGGGTATTGTGGATATTCCTGAGAAAAAACTGAGACAGCTCCAGCAGATCAATGAACTATACAACTTAAGGGAAAGTTACACCCTGGCACAGTAGCCGGTTTAGGGACTAAACAGCAAAATCTAGCCTGAGGGGCTCAGTAGCGAGTAGGAACGAAGCAGGAACCTGGTGCCCTGGTGCAACAGAGGTTTTGGCTGTTTTATTAAATAGTGCCCATAGCACCAGTCTCTGCCCAGAGATGTTGGCTGGTGCCCAGGAGAGGGGGGAGTGTGTTATGCTGCAGGCTTTGGCAATATGGGGTCGTGGTGAGGTGATATGTGCCAGGGGCAAGCAGTGAGGAGGCATGTGGTGTTGGTCCGTGTGTTGTCTTGTGGGGTCACGAGAAGGAGGCGAAGTCTGGACTCTTAGAAGTAAGGCTCTGTTAGAGCCAAAACATAGTTACAGAGGAGAGCTATGGCCTCCTCGCTGTGTATCTGAGCAAGCTGCCGCTAGACGGCTTCGAACCAGTTCTCCTTAGCATGTGCCCTGCTCTTAAAGGCAGAGTACATACTTCTAACAGCAGTGGGAGGTGGTCGATTACAACAGGGAAACCTCGTGTGATAGGGTGACCACCTTTTCAAAAGGCAAAAGAGGGACACAGGCAGGTGCCCTGCCCCCTGCTCCCCCTCTCCCCTCCAAGGCCCTGCACAGGATGGAAGCCAGAGTCCAGCCCTGGTAAGAACCACCCAGGGAGCTCGGGCCACTGTGGGAAGCCCTGGACCCACCACCTGCCATGGGCCAAGGGCAGGTGGAGGGTCCGAGTCTCCCCACAGCAGCTTGGGCTCCCTAGGCGGCTCTTACCACTGCCCAGCTCTGGTTGGCTTGCAGCCTGGCCAGGGGCGGGGCCTCAGCTAGGAGAGGAGGAGCAGGGGGGGGCTCATGGTGATGTGGGGCTAAGGTCCATCTCAGCCTCCTCCACCGGAAAGAGGCTGGTGCTTCCCCTGAGCCTCAAGCAGGCGCAGAGCACCGCTGCAGGGAATCCAGGACAAATGCTGTCCTGGAGTCAGTCAGCCCGGGACCAGGACTTGAACTCTGTATTTCGGGACAGTTTACCTAGGGGAATGCAGAAGAGAGATATGGTTGTCACAGGGGATCTCTGGCTTTTTAATGCTTACTGCAAATTGCTTGGTGGTCTGCAGGCCTTGAAGCAGCGAATTCATTGCAGAGGATGCCCTCTTTCTATTTAATAAAAAGGGGGGTTAATTTGCAAACTGTGCCTTGCATCGCCCTGATGATCATGAAGCCAAACCCCTGAGCTTCACAGGAAGCATGACCTTGGGCTGGGCCAGACCTTTGTGGGGCTCCACCCTTGAGGGGAATTCCAGACTCCAGCCTGTCTGTTTACAAGCAGGCTCAAAGATCAACTCAAGGCACCACTTTCTGAAAACAGCTCGACTCCTGAAAATGCTGCTTCAGTCAGCAAGGAACATGAAACTTAAAACTGTCTTTCACTTTCTCTTTCTGGGGGTGTGGGGGGGGGGAGTAGTGATCAATCTATCTAGTGTAGACACGATAAATCGATCCCTGATCGTTCTGCTGTCGACTCGGGAACTCCACCACGGCGAGAGGCGGAAGCGGAGTCGACGGGGGAGCAGCCATCATTGATCCCACGCCGTGAGGACGCAAAGTACGTGATTCCAAGTCGATCTAAGATACGTCGAATTCTCGTAGCTGAAGTTGCGTATCTTAGATCGATCCCCCCCAGTGTAGACCAAGCCTTTGACTCTCAGCTTTCCTCCCTACATATTTCACCAGCTGGTGCTGCATCAAGTAGAAAACAGTTGTAGTAATCAAGCCCAGTTGCCTGTAGCCATGTTGCAAGCAGTTTGAAATAACCTTTTAATCCCTAGTCCACAAAACCATGCAGCCAAAACTCCTTGGAAACCAATAGGATTTTTGCCTGAATAGGGTATTATGTTATTGACATAAACTATGACCGTATAGATCATTGTTGCAACCACTGTTATACAATATTTGCAGCAAATATTGTACGAAGTGTGAGAAGAAGAAAAGGCTGACCCAGAGGCGGATTTGAGTAGATGGGCTTCTTTATTGCTGTACTTGTTCCCCTGGACCCAATTGTCCAGTAAGCGCTAGATTAGTTACAACATTCTCTTTTTATTTACATTAGGATGTAAATCCCTACATTTATTACAACACCCCCAAAACCCTTACGGAGTAATATGAATGCCCACACAATGAATATTGATAACCTTATACTGAATATAATTATCCCTGCCCCTGATTACTATTTACCTCATTGGCATATTCTACCGATAAGTTTTACTTTGAAGATACGCTCCTTTGCTATAATTGCAGTCATGAACTCCTTGGATCAGCAGTTTGCAGGGAAGGGAGGAAGGGGCCATGACCCCAAACTTGCCTGTGCAGCTGGGAATGAAAGGCAGAGGGAGATAACACCACGTTACCCAAAAAGGCATCCTTTAGCTCCCAACATTCCTCAGGCAGCTCCAACATTCTCAAACCCTTAAGAAGGAGAAGGGAGGTAACCCTAAATCTATCAGACACAGAAAGATGCCTGCACTTTATCAAGTGCAGAAGCAGTGCTTGCCCATGCCTTTACTCCCTAATGCAGGGGTCGGCAACCTATGGCACGCGAGCCGATTTTTAGTGACACGCTGCTGCCTGCCGGGTCCCAGCCGCCGGCTCCGCTCAGCCCGCTGCCGAACCCAGGCCGGGACCCCGGCAGGCAGCAGCGTGCCATTAAAAATCCTGCTTGCCCCGGCCTGCTCTTCTCCACCCCCTGCCTCCACCCCCCCCCACGGGGCAGGGTGAAGAAGCTTGGTCCTGCCAGCTGCTGCTGCAGGGAAGGCAAGGTCCCCCCTCCCCTGCCTCTTTTCCGAGCGTGCTGGGTTCCTGACCTTCCTCCTCTCCCTCCCAGCATATCCCCTCCAGCCCCCTGCCGTGAGCCACTCAGGGCAGGGGGCTGGGAGCACCCCCACGACCGTAGACCACACCCCAGCCCTCTGCCCTGACCCCTACACCCCCCCACACACACCTCAGCCCTCTGCCCTGACCCCTGAACCCCCTCACACACACCCAGCCCTCTGCCCTGACCCCTGCACCCCACACGACCTCAGCCTTGACTCCAGCACCCCCTCACATACCCAGTCCCCCCACAACCCCAGCCCTGACTCCTGCACCCTCCCCACACATACCCAGCCCTCTGCCCTGACTCCTGCACCCTCCTCACACACCCCCAGCCCTGACTCTTGCACCCCCCAAACCCCATGACCTGACTCTTGCACCCCCCCCCCACATTCCCATCCCCACCCTGAGCACCAAATGGGAGCTGCCCAGGTAAGCACTCCACACCCAAACCTCCTGCCCCAACCCTGAGCCCCCTCCCTCATTCTAGCTCCTGGCCAGACCCTGCACCCCAACCCCCAGCTTGCGCCTTCACCCCCAGCCCTGTGCTCAGTGCACTCCCACCCTCAGCTCAGTGCAGAGAGAGAGGAAGAGAATGGGCTAGAACCAGGGAGAAGGTAGGTACCCACTCTATGTGGGCAGAGTCGGGATCCCAGACCGGCAACAGGCTGAGCAGCAGCGGGCTGAGCCGCTCTGTCCACTGCCAGTCTGGGGTCCCAGTCGCCGGCCCCGCTCAGCCCGCTGCTGGTCTGGGGTCCTGGCTGCAGGCCCCACCCAGCCTGCTGCCAGCCTCAGTGAATGGCCCAGGCTGGCAGCGGGCTGGTGGCGTAAGATCAGCATTTTAATTTAATTTTAAATGAAGCTTCTTAAACATTTTGAAAATCTTGTTTACTTTACATATGACAATAGTTTAGTTATATAATATATAGACTTATAGAGAGAGACCTTCTAAAAAACGTTAAAATGTATTACTGGCACGCAAAACCTTAAATGAAAGTGAATAAATGAAGACTCAGCACACCACTGCTGAAAGATTGCCGACCCCTGCACTAGACTATAGTAACAGACAGAAAGCATCTGGTTTCCTGATTAACCCCTAACAAGATATAGGTAAACACAGACAAATGCAATCGCTATCTTCTTCTAATTCTCTAACAATACAAGTCTACATCTGAAAGTTCTAGTCCATCTGACAGGGCTTTGTTAGCTTTATATATTTTTCTAAGATGTCTTTAAAGGTTGAATTTGGGTCATTTAGCTTGCTAGTCACTGAACCCATTTGTAGCTCACAAAAGCTAATGCTCTAATAAATTTGTTAGTCTCTAAGGTGCCACAAGTCCTCCTCTTCTTTTTACGGATACAGACTAACACGATTTCTACTCTTAACCCATTCTGGCTCAGTGTCACGACCACTAGCAACAAACCTTGAGTGGGCTGTAGCAGAGAGACAAAGGGGGAGAGTGATGTGTTTAAGGGATCTTTGTTCAACAGACATTCAAGCAGTCAAGCAGGAAACTATGTGGAAGACTACTGCCTAGAATATCATGGGGATGGGTGTTCTACTCGTTATTTGTATGGATATATTGCTGGTTTATTGTTGCTACGTTCTTTTTCCTTAATAAATATTTCCTTGCTTCATACACAGACTCAGTGCTTGAGAGGGGGAAAATATCAGCTGCTAAGGTATTCAGTTTTCCCCCCAGGTTTCTGGGTGGGGGCTCATGCCAGTGGTGTTGGCTAATTTTAAGAGGAAACCCCAGACATTTGAACCCGGCCCTCTTTTTCGCTGCCAACAACACCTGGCAGCAAGGCTACAGAGCTCTTGAGTGAAATATCTTTTCTAGAAACTTGTTGTGACAAGATGTTCATGCTTTCCACCTACTCCATTATCAAACCATGTTTTCCAGAGAACATGTCACACAGGAAGTAATTCTGCTTTTAAAAAGTATATTTAATGTTGTGGTGACTTTTCTGGCAAATGGCGTCCAGTACGTCTGGTCCAACCGAGTTGGCAACCCTAGGCCTGGGAGGAGTAAGTGGTCTTCAGTAACAACAAAAAACTCTCAAGTCCGAGTAGAGGGGTTATTTTACCTCTCTATTTGGCACGGGTGGAATACTGTGTCCTGTTCTGGTGCACACAATTCAAGAAAGATGTTGATCAGTTGAAGAGGGTTCAGGGAAAAGCCAAGAGAATGATTAAAGGATTAGAAAACAGGCTTCGTAGTGAGAGACTCAGGGCTGCCGGTGGGGAGGTAAGTGGGGGGACGGCAATTTAAAAGGGCCTAGGGCCACCACTGCTGCTACCACAGCAATGGCAGAGGCCAGAGCCCTGGGCCCTTTAAAATCGCTGCTGGGGCCCTGGGCAGCCCGGTCCGGGCAGTGCTGAAGGGCCTCAGCCCTGCCCCTTCCACCTGAGTCCCTGCCCCTTCCGGGGGCCCAGAGCCACATACACACACACACCTTGCCCAGGGGCCCAGCAAGTCTGTCAGCTGCCCTGGAGAGACTCAATGAGCTCAATTTATTTAGCTTAATAAAGAGCAAGTTAAGGGATGACTTGATCATAGTCTATAAGGACCTGCATGGGGAAAAAATATTTGACAGTGGGCTCCTCAGTCTCGCAGAGAAAGGTCTGGCATGATCTAACGTCTGAAAGCTGAAGCTAGACAAATCCAGACCGGAAATAAGGTGTGATATTTTTAACAGTGAGGAAACTAAACTTTGGGACAATTTACTAAGGGTCGTGGTGAATTCTCCATCACTGACAATTTTTAAATCATGATTGGATATTTTTCTTACAGATCTGCTCTGGGAAATGTTTTGGGGAAGTTCTCTGGGTTGTGATATATGGTCAGACTAGATGATCACAGTGGTCCCTCCTGGCCTTGAAATCTATGAAAAACTTCACACAATTTTCTCCTCTATGGGCAACTCATGGGCTCAAATTGAAGAGGTGACTTAGTGCTCTGAAATTTACTTGAGCTTTTTTTTCTTTTTGCTGTCTGGTTTCTGCTGAGGATCAGCTGCCCTAGGAGTAAAAAATACGACAAGTTTTGAAATGTTATTTTAATTTAACTGGTGTTGTTATGTAGCAAGGAAGAGCAGTATTAGGACATGCCCACTACCGCAAATCAACATGGAAATAGAACATGTACTGTACTCACCTCATCAGTTCAGCACACCCTGTTACTGGGGAAAGCCTCCCCACATGCTTGAATCTTGAAAGAGAATAATGAAAATACATTAGGAAAAATAACATCAACCTTGTATCAGTCATCACAAGGCACGGGATTCCCCATCCCTTAAACCATTCACTTCACCCTCAGTGGCTTCCTGGCTCCTACTCCTTCCACCCCATTTTCTGATGGATCCTACCTATGGTGTGAGACATGTAAGGAAGGATCTGTTCCCTCAGATCCTTTCAACACTGAGGCCCAGCTCTGGATTTGAAGTATGAGGGAAGGAAGAAAAGAAAAAGACAAGTGACAGGGTTGGTGCATTTGGACAGCAGGGGGCAGAATAAGAGTTTTCATTGTTAAACACAGTTACTGGGAGGTGAGGGAAATCATTCCAGGGAATATCACTAGGACCTTCTGCAGCCAACAGAACTGTCACCATCCTTGGTCTCTGCATTTCAGCTGCAGAGCTGCAGCAGCCATGAGGCAGGAGGGGCTCTGTCTAGCCTCTACTGCCACTGTTACTCCACACCCCCGTCACAACCTGCCACCTGAAGTGCCCCTGGTAACTCTTCTCTTCTTCACTGACTCCCATGCCTGCCTGACTGTACAACCCTCTACAGCTTATCAGCCTCCATGACCACTTAGTAAGTCATCTCACCAGGCACCTGCTCTCCTCTGTTCCTTCTGCCAGTATTCTTCTCAATTTTCTTTGCTTCTGTCATAAAAATAAAGGGAAGGGTAACGACCTTTATGTATGCAATAACATAAAATCCCTCCTGGCCAGATGTACTGAATCACTTTACCTGTAAGGGGTTAAGAAGCTCAAATAACCTGGTTGGCACCTGACCAAAAGGACCAATAAGGAAAGAAGATACTTTTAAATCTGGGGGCGGGGGAGGTTTTGTTCATGCTCTTTTTGTTTTTTCCCTCTGGAGAGAGAGACCAGGCAGGTAAAACATCTGAAAGCATACCTGAAATGATCCATCTAAGATTGCAAAAATTGTAAATAAGGGCAAGAAAATGCGTTAGATTATCTTTTGTTTTAGCTTGTGAATTTTCATAGAATCATAGAATATCAGGGTTGGAAGGGACCTCAGGAGGTCATCTAGTCCAACCCTCCGCTCAAAGCAGGACCAATCCCCAATTTTTGCCCCAGATCCCTAAATGGCCCCCTCAAGGATTGAACTCACAACCCTGGGTTTAGCAGGCCAACGCTCAAACCACTGAGCTATCCCTCCCCCTGAGCTATCCCTCCTTTCCCTATGCTAAGAAGTAATTTCATTCCTGTTTTGTAACTTTGAAGCTGAGCCTAGAGGGGAATCCTCTGTGTTTTAAATCTTTTTATTTACCCTGTAAAGTTACCTTCCATCCTGATTTTGCAGGTGTGATTCTCTTACTTTTTTTTATAAATAAAATTCTTCTTTTAAGAACCTGATTGATTTTCAGTGTCCTAAAAACCAAGGGGTTTGGTCTGTGCTCACATTGTAACCAATTGGTTAGTATATTATTCTCAAGCCTCCCCAGGAAAGGTGATGAAGGGTCTTGGGGGAATATTTTTGGAGAATAGGGACTCCAAGTGACCCTTTTCCTAAATTTTTGTCTAAATCACTTGGTGGTGGCAGCAATACCATCCAAGGTCAAGGAAAGGATGTGTGCCTTGGGGAAGTTTTTAACCTAAGCTTGTGGAATATAAGATTAGGGGGTCTTTCATGTGGGTCCCCACATCTGTACCCCAGAGTTCAGAGTGGGGAGGGAACCCTGACAGCTTCTCTTTCACTTAAACTCACTGTGGTCTGTGCTTCTTCCTCACTGACCCCATTCTACCCCTCACATTTCAGTATCAGCTCCTTCTCTTCTTCCCCTCCTCTTTGATCACTCACTCATTCATCTCACTTCACCCCTTCTTTCTCCCTCACCTAAGAGACTAGTTACACCAGTGGCATTTCCATCTAGTGGCTAGTGCTACTGTCACTACCAGCTAAATGCTTAAGCTTGAGTGGTAGATGCCCAGGCTTCTAGGGCTGATGCTCTTGGTGTTCAAACCCATAACGGGAAAGACTATTAAAGTGGTGTCCCAAAAGTGCAGGTTGAATTGCCGTGTATCTCAGATGCTTGTGATGAATCTCCCTGACAGGGTAAGTGTGTAACACACTTGTGGTTGCTGTTTCCTGCTGAAGTGACTGGTCTACACAGAGGAAAATACCTTATTACTACTATAGAAGAGGGAATTAACTCCTCTAGCTAAGCTCTAGCTATGCCTTTAGTGCTGTAGATCCAGAGAACAAACCCCAATTACAACCCCTGAGGGGCACTGTTATGCACATGCATTCCCCTGCTTATCCTAATATGCTCACAAAGTCGCTCCCCCAGAGACATTCCTCAAGGGCTGTTAGGTCACCTGCTAAGCAGCCAGAAGAGGAGCCATTTGTTGAGCACAAAGGAACTGAAAGGAGCCCCAGGACCCACAGATTGTTGCACCGGTAGCTGCTGGGAGGGCGAAGGAGAGGACTTCATGCTCTGAGCACCTGCAATCTCAGCTGGAAAAGCAACTTTCTGCAAGAGCCCAAGGCAACAGCACCAAGGCAAAGGAAGCTGTCCTGACTAGGATGCTGCCAAGCCCAGCTCCAGCACAGGCCTCAGACAGTTGGTCTTGCATCCATCCCTAGGGACAGCCCTGACTTGGGTGGGCTTTGGTCAGCATCTTAGACAATAAGAAACAATTTATTTTATTTAGGATAGATGTTTTGTGTTAGGATATAGATATAGATATTCAGGCCTGTCTGCAAAGTCCTATACTTTAAGAATGTAGGTATAAAAGAAAGAATTAAAATCACTGTCTGCCAGGGTAAGGGCCTTCTCTCACTGTGACAGTCTGGGGCCCTGTTCTTAGGCTAAGGCCTTTGGCTAAGCAGCAGAGGCAGCCTTATGCTGGGAAGCGACCGGTCACATCCTCCCATTCCAAACCCGGCTCCACCAAAGTTCAGGGCCGGGTCTCTCCCCCGGCCCCGCCTGCCGCCCCCAAGCGCCTCCCCCAGAGCGTCCCCCATAGCCCCACCTGCCGCCCCTGGGCAAGTTAAAAGGGCCTGGGGCCCCCGCCGCCACCACCGGCAAGGCAACAGGACTAAGGCGGCTTCTTGCTCCCCGGCTCTGCTTACGGAAGCGGCTGGCACGTCCCTGCGGGCCCTGGGTGGGGAGGAGGGGGAGTGAGCGGTGGGATATAATTGGTTAGATAATCATGTTACAATATGTTAGGATTGGTTAGTTAAATTTCAGTAAAATGATTGGTTAAGGTATAGCTAAGCAAAACTCAAGTTTTACTATATAGTCTGCAGTCAATCAGGAAGTAAAGGGGGAAATGGGAACAGGGAATGGGGGTGGGGGAATTGGAATTACGTTTCGCTAAGTGTGGAATGGGAACAGGGACACAGGCAAGGTTCTGTGGTGTCATGGCTGGGAAGGGGGACACTAAGTAAGGAAATTGGAATCATGCTTGCTGGAAGTTCACCCCAATAAACATTGAATTGTTTGCACCTTCGGACTTCGGGTATTGTTCCTCTCTGTTCATGCGAGAAGGACCAGGGAAGTAAGCGGGTGAAGGAATAAATCCTCTAACATTTTGCCTGGTCCAGGAGCTGGACATGGCCTCTGCAGAAGAAGGATTGCTAGGCAGAGACAGGCTCCACCTAACGAAGAGATGGAAGAGCATCTTCGCAAGCAGGCTGGCTAACCTAGTGAAGAGGGCTTTAATCTAGGGTCACTGGGGAAGGAGACCAAAGCCCCGAGGTAAGTTGGGAAGTGGGATACCAGGAGGAAGCAAGAGCAGGAGAGCGCAAGAGGGGAGGACTCCTGCCTCATACTGAGAAAGCAGGACAATCAGCGAGTTATCTTAAGTGCCTATACACAAATGCAAGAAGCCTGGGAAACAAGCAGGGAGAACTGGAAGTCCTGGCACAGTCAAGGAATTATGATGTGATTGGAATGCCAGAGACTTGGTGGGGTAGCTCACATGACTGGAGTACTGTCATGGATGGATATAAACTGTTCAGGAAGGACAGGCAGGGCAGAAGAGGTGGGGGAATTGAATTGTATGTAAGGTAGCAGTATGACTGCTCAGAGCTCAAGTATGAAACTGCAGAAGAACCTGAGAGTCTCTGGATTAAGTTTAGAAGTGTGAGCAACAAGGGTGATGTCGTGGTGGGCATCTGCTATAGACCACCAGACCAGGCGGATGAGGTGGATGAGGCTTTCTTCAGGAAACTAACAGAAGTTACTAGATCATAGGCCCTGGTTCTCATGGGGGACTTCAATCACCCCGATATCTGCTGGGAGAGCAATACAGCAGTGCACAGACAATCCAGGAAGTTTTTGGGAAGTGTAGGGGACAATTTCCTGGTGCAAGTGCTGGAGGAACCAACTAGGGGCAGAGCTCTTCTTGACCTGCTGCTCACAAACAGGGAAGAATTAGTAGGGGAAGCAAAAGTGGATGGGAACTTAGGAGGCAATGACCATGAGATGATCAAGTTCAGGATCCTGACAAAAGGAAGAAAGGAGAGTCCAGTCAGCCTGGACTTCAGAAAAGCAGACTTTGACTCCCTCAGGAAACTGATGGGCAGGATCCCCTGGGAGAATAACATGAGGGGGAAAGGAGTCCAGGAGAGCTGGCTGTATTTTAAAGAAGCCTTATTGAGGTTGCAGGAACAAACCATCCTGATGTGTAGAAAGAATAGTAAATATGGCAGGCGACTAGCTTAGCTTAACAGTGAAATCCTTGCTGATCTTAAACACAAAAAAGAAGCTTACAAGAAGTGGAAACTTGGACAAATGACCAGGGAGGAGTATAAAAATATTGCTCAGGCATGCAGGAGTGAAATGAGGAAGGCCAAATCACAATTGGAGTTGCAGCTAGCAAGGGATATTGAGGTAACAAGAAGGGTTTCTACAGGTATGTTAGCAACAAGAAGAAGGTCAGGGAAAGTTTGGGCCTATTACTGAAGGGGGGAGGAAACCTAGTGACAGAGGATGCGGAAAAAGCGAATGTATTCAATGCCTTTTTTGCTTCTGTCTTCACGAACAAGGTCAGCTCCCAGACTACTAAAGCTGGGCGAGCACAAGTCCATGGGGCCAGATGCACTGCATCCGAGGGTGCTAAAGGAGTTGGCAGATGTGATTGCAGAGCCATTGGCCATTATCTTTGAAAACTCATGGAGATCGGGGGAAGTCCCGGACGACTGGAAAAAGGCTAATGTAGTGCCCATCTTTAAAAAAGGGAAGAAGGAGGATCCTGGGAACTACAGGCCAATCAGCCTCACCTCAGTCCCTGGAAAAATCATGGAGCAGGTCCTCAAGGAATCAATTCTGAAGCACTTAGAGGAGAGGAAAGTGAGCATGGATTCACCAAGGGCAAGTCATGCCTCACTAATCTAATTGCCTTCTATGACGAGATAACTGGCTCTGTGGATGAGGGGAAAGCAGTGGACGTGTTGTTTCTTGACTTTAGCAAAGCTTTTGACACGGTCTCCCACAGTATTCTTGCCAGCAAGTTAAAGAAGTTTGGGCTGGATGAATGCACTATAAGGTGGATAGAAAGCTGGCTAGATTGTTGGGCTCAACGGGTAGTGATCAATGGCTCCATGTTTAGTTGGCAGCTGGTATTGAGCGGAGTGCCCCAAGGGTCGGTCCTGGGGCCGGTTTTGTTCAAATTCTTCATAAATGATCTGGAGGATGGCGTGGATTGAACCCTCAGCAAGTTTGCAGATGACACTAAACTGGGAGGAGTGGTAGATACGCTGGAGGGTAGGGATAGGATAGAGAGGGACCAAGACAAATTAGAGGATTGGGCCAAAAGAAATCTGATGAGGTTCAACAAGGACAAGTGCAGAGTCCTGCACTTCAGATGGAAGAATCCCATGCACTGCTACAGACTAGGGACCAAGTGGATAGGCAGCAGTTCTGAGGAAAAGGACCTAGGGGTTACAGTGGACGAGAAGCTGGATATGAGTCAACAGTGTGCCCTTGTTGCCAAGAAGGCTGTTACGAATTACACCTGAGAGGACACGCACACAACTGCTACGAATTACACCTGGTAGGACACGCACACAAATGCTGCGAATTACACCTGGTAGGACACGCACACAAATGCTGCGAATTACACCTGATAGGACACGCACACTAGTGCTGCGAATTATACCTGATAGGTCACGCACACCAATGTTGCGAATTATACCTGATAGGTCACGCACAGTTCGAGTCTAGGCTGAGGCACAGAAACAAAGTCCACAACTGCAGAGTTCCCAAAAGACACTAAGTTTATTACGCTCAAGCGTGGTGACCCCCTGCTAGCCAGGAGGGGACCCTGAATACAGATTATTCAAAGGTTATATACTTTTTAGCAAAGCATGTTGCCCTCGTGCATCGGAAACCTTAGCCAATAAACAAACCCTTGTCTTATCTACCACCTATCCCTGCTTGGTGCATTCCTCGTGCTATACCAGTATGTTAATTACACAGCATGGTCCTAAAGCCATGCATCAGTAACTTTTATTATCAGGATGGGAGGCCTCACATCAAGGCCAAGAGACAAGGAGTTAGAGACTAACAAAAACCAGATACTGGGAGTCAAGGCAGGCTGGGGACAAGGAGGAGGATTTTCACAGGGATTCAGTATCTAAGGATCACTCCTCCTGGTGTATAATGTGCTGGCATTTAAACAATGGTGGGCCCCAAACCAAAATGGAGTCACATGTGCTAACTTTTCCTTAACAGGCTAACAGCATTTTGGGCTGTATAAGTAGGAGCATTGCCAGCCGATTGAGGGATGTGATTATTCCCCTCTATTCAGCATCGGTGAGGCTTCATCTGAAGTACTGTGTCCAGTTTTGGGCCCCACACTACAAGAAGGATGTAGAAAAATTGGAAAGAGTCCAGCAGAGGGCAACAAAAATGATTAGGGGGCTGAAGCACATGACTTATGAGGAGATGCTGAGGGAACTAGGATTATTTCGTCTGCAGAAGAGAAGAATGAGGGGGGATTTGATAGCTGCTTTCAACTATCTGAAAGGGGGTTCCAAAGAGGATGGATCTAGACTGTTCTCAGTGGTAGCAGATGACAGAACAAGGAGTAATGGTCTCAAGTTGCAGTGGGGGAGGTTTAGGTTGGATATTAGGAAAAACTTTTTCACTAGGAGGGTGGTGAAGCACTGGAATGGGTTACCTAGGGAGGTAATGGAATCTCCTTCTTTTGAGGTTTTTAAGGTCAGGCTTGACAAAGCCCTGGCTGGGATGATTTAGTTGGGGATTAGTCCTGCTTTGAGCAGGGGGTTGGACTAGATGACCTCCTGAGGTCCCTTCCAACCCTGATATTCTATGATTCTTTAAAAACACAGTGAATAGAGTAAGGAAGAAAGGGAAAGCTCTAGTGGCTTGGTGCTGCTGGTGAAGAGAAGGCAGCTCACTCCAAACTGACTGGGGTAGCAACCCACATGGAACATGACGGGAGGAGCGTGGGTCGCAGGAGGGAAGTGTTTAGAAGAGGCTACAAACAATCAGTCTGGATGCATGTGGCTAGAATAATAAGCTGCAAGAACTGGAGTCAGGAAACTGAAGGGAAATTTAGCAAGGTACAGCATACTTGACATACTACGCTCGGACAATGGGCTGTGACAATGATTCAATGCAAAATGGGAATTTGAGCACAAGGCCTCTTCCCCGGCTACCCACAAAGCAATGGGACGGCATAGATGGCAGTAAAAACAAACAGCCAAGAGATTGATGGCAAAGGCCAAAAACCAGGATAAGATTCCGACCTGGCAATGCTGGAACATCATAATACTCCCTTCCACAGACTAGGTAGTTGCCAACCCAGCTACAATTGCTCCACCAGTTACCACAAAGGATTCCTAACCCAGGTCAGCCCAGAACAGGGGTAATAGGATAAGAGACTTGTTGAGATTCCCTCACTTTGTCCCCCTGCCTGCAGGCCGCCGCCCTGTGTCTTCCTGCTGTGTCAGCAACAGAGTGTAGCTCTGTTCAGTTCTCAGCCTTCCCACCCCAGCTCACAGGTTGCCTGCTACCCAGGTACTTCTCAGCTGCTTTCTCTGGCCTGTTGCAGCTGCTTTCCCATGGCGTAGGATTCCTTCTGAGTCCTGAGCCCAATCCTTTTAACCTCAGGTTGGGCTTCCTTTGTTTGTACCAGAGAAATTATAGAGCCCTCTACTGGCTGGCTGTTGAATGGGGTTCTTTACAACAGGAGAACATAAGAACGGCCATAGTGGGTCAGACCAATGGTCCATCTAGCCCAGTGTCCTGTTTTCCAACAGTGGCCAGTGTCATGTGCTTCCCTTGGAATCAGAGGTGAGAGACATACATTTGAAATCAGAAAGATGATTTACGCACAACAATCCCAAGAGCCTGGCAATGTCATCACACCCCAGTAGCAATTTGCAGCAGCTCCAGCTCTCACTCCCCGGTCGAGTGGCAGAGAGGGTATCCCAGTACTTGGGCTTAGGAGGGCAGGTTTCTGTCTGGGCCTCTCCCTGTCAAACCCCACCCCCACAAACTGCAGCAGCTCCTTCTCACACTCCCCAGTGGAGAGGTGGGATGTGAGTCTCCCAATACATCAGCCAGGGCAGGGGCCCTGGTGTCATAATGTTTCCCTGGCTCTGGCAGCGAATAGTAAACAATAGGTGCATGTTACTTACCTGGCTTAGCATCAGAATTCACCTTGTGGTACATTAACAGAGACACGGTGCCACTATAACAGAAACAAAGGGCTTGTTTATACCTAGTCACGTGGACGCCCATATCCCTGAGCCCTTCCCACAGCTCAAGGGTGCTTTGCAAGTGTAGTACAATATTTATATTATTCAAGTGAGTTATACCATCAGAGTGCTCGAAGACAAATAGAAATAGTCTGTCAGGGGGCCTGACCGGGCCAACTCTTTGGGAGCTCTGAAAATGTCACACTGGGACTGAAATGGCTGAAAGCCTGATTCTCAGAATGGGCATTGAAAATACCTGTTCTGGATTTTTGAAGAGATCTGTTCTTCTGAGACCTGTAAAAAAACAGACAGGATCATTTCCCAAGGCAACTTCTGACTTAGTTATTAAATATCTGCAACACAGACAGTGGATGGAAGCAAAGGGAATGTCTCCTGTGTCCACAAGCGACAACTTTCAAAAGTGCTGGGGGGTGCTTGACCCCCTGGCTCTGCCCCAGGCCCTGCCCCCACCCCACCCCCCAATGCCCCACCCAGCCCCACCTCTTCCCGCCCCCACTCCACCCTTGCCCTGCCTCTTCCCGCCCAGTTCCGCCTTCTCCCCTGAGCATGCCATGTCCCCGCTCCTCCCCCATTCTCCAGCCCCGGAGCACCCATGGAGTTGGTATCCCAATGGCTGTGCTAATGCTAGACAAAAGGTGATAACATTATGATGTACATTAAACACCAATCAAGGGGAGAACTATGCTTTTTTCTATGTGTTTCAATTGAGTATTTCATTTCTATCTGGTCAGTCACTTCAGAGGATCATTACAGCTCTCATCTACTACACCTGCTGGAAAAGGCTGAGGGTTGTAAGCTGAGGATCAGAGGCATAAAACTGGGGGAGAAACGTTCTATAACTGACGAGGGGGGAAGGGCTGGGGACTGACAATGCTCTACCTATATTTTCGGTAACACAAATAATGGATAATAATAATTCTCCTGTATTAGGAGACGTGGATGACCCTTTATCCAAATCAGAGCTCCGTCCCCACACAACTCAAGGTATTACATAGTTTCCATGAACTCTTAAGCACATTTTACCTCAGACACTCCTTTATCATTGAAGTGGTACCAGTGATTATCTTCCAATGACTTTACTTCAGCTGTGTAATGATCACCATGATTTGCTCCAATATGGTGACATATTCCAAAGAGCTCATAGTCTGTGTACTACAAGATAATCATGATAAAGTTCAGTAGTCAACCATCTTGTATCTTCACAGCAAGAAGATTGTCAGAGTTCACAACTGATGAGGTCCTAGGGCACTAGCAGTGATGTTAACAATGAAGGGTTGGGATCATGAACTGAACCCTACATGATTATATCTGAGGAATGGGTAGTGACCAGGCCACGAAGGTTTGAGTTTATGGGCTCATCTCTCCAAGGGGACATGCTCTGAGCCTGGTGTTCCCCAGATACAACTGATGGGGGAAGCCACTGAGGACAGGGAGCCAGAGGAGGAGGCCATAAGACCCTACCAGAAGATGGAAATGGTAAGTAGAGGCCCCAGGGCTCAGAGAAGGGCAAATATCAGGCTAGGGGCATCCAGCTGTATTCATAGATTTCTCCTAATGGCAAACTTCCTTCCTTCAGATTCACAAAATATCAAAGTTCCAGGCCAGGCTCAGTCCCACAGGCTCAAAGTTCATTACAATAGCCTTGCACAACAGCAGAGCTGAACTCTGTGACGCCTGGTTAAAGAAGCTGTTGGTACATTTTCCTCCCTGTTCTTTTTGTCATTAGATCATGTAGGTAAAACAAAATAATAATCCCTTGAGAGCTCGATGGAAAGTCCATGTACTTACAAGCTGCTTGCCTGTTGTTAGCGTGAGTGAGAGGGGCACAGACACCCCAGCACTAATGTCAACCGGATCTCTCTCCAAATGGATGACCAGAATCTGGGGTAGAGTTTCAAAACAGTAGCACTGAAAGAGACAGCAGTGCAGGACACTGTATCATTTTGGCCATGCTAAAATTTCCTATTGTAGGCAGACAAGAGTAATGAGATACACGTTTATAAAAACCTTTGCCTTCTGCTTGGGCTTGCCTTTTACATTTTAACAGCTCAGCCCAGCACTGAGCACAACAGAATGTTCTAAAAAGTCCTTGCTTACCTGTGTGCTTCTTTGGTTTCCACAGCATTGACAATAGTGTTGGCCATCCCCAGTATAGGGATGTTCTTCCTGCATATCAGCCAAAGCATGATCCTATGCAGAGAAGGATATTGAGATGTTATACGGCATTACTGTGACCAAAATAAAACAGTATGGATTCTATTTGACAAGGCAATAAAGGGACCTGCCTTGGGAGAACTATAAGGGAAATTCTATGGACAGTCATTAGGGGGAAAGGTAATAGTTGGTTGTAATCCACCTTGCACTCCTCAGGTCCTGAACCCTAATGTCTGGGGGGAAAACATCCAACGCACACAGGGTGCCAATTTTATATAACTGGTTAAACTAAATAACTAAGTCAAAAGCGCAATACATATAAACTAATCAAATTAAAAGTAAGTGGGTTAATATGAAATCATCAAATTAATTTAGTAATCAGGTTGGTTAAACCACATCAAATAAACCAGCAATTCTTTATAAGCATCATCTAATAACTTGGGAAGGTGGCAGTTTTTTGTTTAAGTAACAGCCCCAAAATAACAGGACATTTTCAATCTCAATGCCAATTAATATGTTTATAGTCCAGCCAAATGCTTGGGAGGGTCAAGTCACGCCAAGAGCAATTTGAATGTGAATCACTTTGATAGCAATTCGGTAATCTTGCTCAAATAAGAGGCAGTTAAAGTGATAGATCATCTCTTGCTCCCACAATGGATTACATGAGACATTCCAATGAAATTCAAGATAACACATAGCTGGTTACATTTATAATTCAAACTAGAATTTAGGTGAAATTAGCAATGTCAGGATTTTACATATTACTCCAAACCCATAAGATATATGTACACATGATCTTTCACACAGAGGGGTTATTTAACCTAGAGCTTTTTTAGATGTTCGAGGGGGGAGAAACGGTTACTTTACCGTCCCGTAACTCTCATGCTTCAAGATGTGTTGCACATGTCCGTTACGCTGTAGGTGCGCACGTGTTTTGTGCGCTGCTGCCAGAGAGTTTTACCTAGCAGTATCCATAGGGGTGGTCCCACCCAACGCCGAACTCCTCATGCTCCATAGCGAGGATATAAAGGGTGCCGTTGCCCCACTTATCCACAAGTTCCTTCGCCCTGGAAACCGATGGGAGACTCCAACACTTCTGGGAGGGAGGGTGGGTGGTTAGCATCTCCCGTTTACTACGGCCACAACTAACGAACCAGATGCATGATGTAAATAAAAGTGTTCAGACCCCCTGAGGTGCCTGGTATTTATGTTCCTTTCTTTTGGCCACAGTGAAAGGGGTTTGCCAGATTGTTTTGGCCAGCTGCATGATGACCTCATTTATGGGCAGAGCCACTTTCCCTGCCATAGCAATTGGTTTGTGGGTATTCTTCTCCACTAGCTCAACCGGAGGTAGGCTGCCATTCTCCTGGGGAGCTCCTGTAGCCCCTTAAAGTCATCCAGTACTGGGTAGGGTGCCCCACCCCTGGTACCAGATCCTCATCAGGAAGACTCATGCAGGAGGAGCTGCTCTTGCGGTACCAGGACAGGTTGCAGCTCCAGAACAGGCTGAGGTAAGTCCTGAGCTGAGGTCAGTGCAAAGGCTGATCAGTGCCAACCGTGACAGGTCTCAGCACCAAAAGGAGAAGGCTCCTTCCTGGAAAATCTATTTGCATGGAAAATTGGCAAAGGACATCTGGATACTGGAAGCATCCCCCAGGGTATTCAGTAGGGTCCCTGAAAGGCCCCTGAAAGGCCACAGGCGTGTCTGCCCCAAGCATCCCAATCCCTGGCTGAAGTCTTCTCAAATCCAGGCTGGTGATGAGAAAGGGACTGGGAGGAAGCTCTGGACTCTCAGTACCGACATAGCCCAGAGCCTACCCTGGAACTGGAGTATTCTAAGTGCCAGGATGGCACAGAACCAAGAGGGGACCGTTGACAGAGAGCTAGGCTTGCATTGAGGATGCAGCACTGGAGGAAGCATGGATGACTTCCTAGCTACTCATAACGTGTGGTGAGGAGGAGCCGGTACCAGTCCAGAAGACAAGGTAGGAGGCGGTACTGATCCTGAAGCTGGAGGTTCCAGACTAGAGTGTTCTGGTGCCAATGGTTTAGGCAGCTGCACTAGGCCCAGAGGAGGGTCCTCGATCTGAAGCAAGGGTGATGGCAGTACTGACAGGCACAGCAAGGCCCTGGCTGCAGCATAGGGCTCTGGCGTAGTTGGAACAGACATGGGCTACTGACCTGGAGTGATCAGGGACAACTGCTGCATTGCAGCTGAAGAGGTAGACTGTCTCGACAGTCTCTGGGAGGGTACCAGAGACAACAGCTCAGATCTGTCTCTATGAGCCAGCACTGGGGACCGTGCTGTAGGGTACATTCTATTGTCTGTACCAGACTGATCTTCTGTAAAGGAGACCCACACTCCGGACTTCGAAGAACCTGATGCCAACTTCTTCTTATGTTTCAAGGCCAGGACTCTTCTGAAATCTTGGGCCTCGAAGAAGATAGTGCCAGTAAGGGGGATCTTCTCTGGCTCTGTCTGTGGGCAAAGCTGGGGGAGCTCTTTGGGACCAACAGAGTGCCAACGCTGACCTCCAGGTAGCCTCCATATGGATGTACTGGAGACACTCCTCCCTCAGTCTCTTTATCCTGGTCTTGAAACCAATACAATTGGAGCACATCTCTCTAACCCAAGCAGTTGAGACAGTGTGATAAGGGTCATTAACGGGCATAAGTTTTCTGCAGCCTGCACTAGGTCTGAACCCTGGGGATCCTGGCATAGGCCCTCTGACTGGGAAAATAAAAAACTAAAAAATTAAACAAAAAAACTGAACAAAAGGAAAAGCAAACAAACAAAATAAGATTTTAGAACATCAGGTGATGGGAAGAGCGCCATTGTGCACAAAGGTAAGTTTGTTCACAAGGAACACCAATGCTCCAACCACGGATGATAAGAAGGAACTAAAGGAGGGATGGGGTGTGTCATAAATATAAAGGGAAGGGTAAACACCTTTAAAATCCCTCCTGGCCAGAGGAAAAATCCTCTCACCTGTAAAGGGTTAAGAAGCTAAAGGTAACCTCGCTGGCACCTGACCAAAATGACCAATGAGGAGACAAGATACTTTCAAAAGCTGGGAGGAGGGAGAAAAACAAAGGGTCTGGGTCTGTCTGTATGCTGCTTTTGCCGGGGACAGAACAGGAATGGAGTCTTAGAACTTTTAGTAAGTAATCTAGCTAGGGATGTGTTAGATTATGATTTCTTGAAATGGCTGAGAAAAGAGCTGTGCTGAATAGAATGACTATTCCTGTCTGTGTGTCTTTTTTGTAACTTAAGGTTTTGCCTAGAGGGATTCTCTATGTTTTGAATCTAATTACTCTGTAAGGTATCTACCATCCTGATTTTACAGAGGTGATTCCTTTACTTCTATTAAAAGTCTTCTTGTAAGGAAACTGAATGCTTTTTCATTGTTCTAAGATCCAAGGGTTTGGGTCTGTGGTCACCTATGCACATTGGTGAGGATTTTTACCAAACCTTCCCCAGGAAGTGGGGTGCAAGGGTTGGGAGGATTTTGGGGGGAAAGACGTGTCCAAACTACATTTCCCAGTAAATCCAGTTAAAGTTTGGTGGTGGCAGTGGAAATCCAAGGGCAAAGGGTAAAATTAATTTGTACCTTGGGGAAGTTTTAACCTAAGCTGGTAAAAGTCAGCTTAGGAGGTTTTCATGCAGGTCCCCACATCTGTACCCTAGAGTTCAGAGTGGGGAAGGAACCTTGACAGGGTGACTGTCCTTGCTTTCGAGCACAAGGAGCTCACTGGGTGGATGAGGCCGTCCCTAGAGGTACTGCTAGGGAAGCCACTCTGGCACTGGTGCATGAGGTACATGCACCATACAGCATAGCGCACATATGCGAGCACTCAAAGAAGAACTGTTCTATAGGCACCATTCTCAGAGCAACGCTATAGTCATCTGCTGGAGTTTAAAATAAAGTGCAAGAATTCCAAGGTGGTGGTATTCCCATATCAATAAAAGTAGGGGAAAGAAAACCAAAGCAAAAAGGTTAATACTCATGGCAGGTTTATAGCTGACACTCTGGGAGCAGTGGTAGATAGGCTGGAAGGCAGGGATAGGATACAGAGGGACCTAGACAAATTGGAGGATTGGGCCAAAAGAAATCTGATGAGGTTCAATAAGGATAAGTGCAGGGTCCTGCACTTAGGACGGAAGAACCCAATGCACAGCTACAGACTAGGGACCGAATGGCTAGGCAGCAGTTCTGCGGAAAAGGACCTAGGGGTGACAGTGGACGAGAAGCTGGGTATGAGTCAGCAGTGTGCCCTTGTTGCCAACAAGGCCAATGGCATTTTGGGATGTATAAGTAGGGGCATAGCGAGCAGATCGAGGGACGTGATCGTCCCCCTCTATTCGACATTGGTGAGGCCTCATCTGGAGTACTGTGTCCAGTTTTGGGCCCCACACTACAAGAAGGATGTGGATAAATTGGAAAGAGTCCAGCGAAGGGCAATAAAAATGATTAGGGGTCTGGAACACATGACTTATGAGGAGAGGCTGAGGAAACTGAGATTGTTTAGTCTGCGGAAGAGAAGAATGAGGGGGGATTTGATAGCTGCTTTCAACTACCTGAGAGGTAGTTCCAGAGAGGATGGTTCTAGACTATTCTCAGTGGTGGAAGAGGACAGGACAAGGAGTAATGGTCTCAAGTTGCAGTGGGGGAGGTTTAGGTTGGATATTAGGAAAAACTTTTTCACTAGGAGGGTGGTGAAACACTGGAATGCGTTGCCTAGGGAGGTGGTGGAATCTCCTTCCTTAGAAGTTTTTAAGGTCAGGCTTGACAAAGCCCTGGCTGGGATGATTTAATTGGGGATGAGTCCTGCTTTTGAGCAGGAGGTTGGACTAGATGACCTCCTGAGGTCCCTTCCAACCCTGATATTCTATGATTCTATGATTCTTGTACTTTTTTCATTCAGCTTCAGGAAGCTCGTATCCCGCTGAAAAGATGAGCTCTGTTTCGAGCTCAGACTTGCTGGCTGGCTAGAGGTTGCTTGCTTGTGTGATGGGATACGCCGCCATCCCACTGACAGCAACGCAAATGAGTCAATGCACTCGGCAGCAGCCAGGCACACAAGCAGAGCATGCTCTACCAGGAGAAGGGGAGCTTACAAAAGTGAAGCTGACCGCAGAGCAGGAAGGACGTTTGCCCAAGAGCAGAGGCTGCTGGAGACTGCTAAGGAGCCCAGCAGCCAGAGGAGTCTAACAACTAGGGGAGCCCAGACTGAGGCAGTGACTAGCCTTCCCTTTCTCCCCCTTATTTAGGGCACACAGACACTTCAGCCCTGAGAGAGGCTTTGGGTGGCTGCTCCCTGTCAGTGCCCTGTAACTAGATCTGATGAGCAGTGCAAGGGACTGGATGTAATTGGACTCAGAAAGGACTCTGGGAGAGAGCTCAACTCCCATGGGGAACAGTGAGCTTGCCCAGGAGTGGGGCTCCCAGGGGGAGAAGGGATGGTGATTACTTTTCTTGATTTTGAAGATGGCGGCCTGGCTGATACTCCTTGGGACTCCTCCTCGGGAGTTTTTTGGTAAATCACAATGGAACACTCGCTGTCTAAAGGCACCAGTATCATCCAGTGGTGTTTGATTGTGTCACCTTTCTGCAAACATTTATGTGAGTCCTGACTAAAAAAACAATGAAAATGCAAAGCTAACAAAAAATTGAAATTTAAATCATAAGGAAAACCCCAATCACACATTCATTCATCCAAGCACACAGAGGAAGAATAGTTCCTTATTCTTCAGACAGATGCTTAACTTTTCTTTTGTATTTTGGTATTCAGCAGCTCATATCTGAATAGTGACACAAAGTATGTGTGAAAGGTCAGAATTTAACTCTATCAGAGCAAAGTCTTTTCCTCCTAAAAATGATGGTTTAGGAGTTCCTTTTTCATCAATACAGGTCTATATCTCATAATCTGAAGGTCAAGAGATTCAGAATTTGATCTGTTTTTTTCCTTATATAGAGAAGTTCACTGACTTTGCTAACAAAGGACTTTAGCCCAACACCCACAAAAACGTTTTGTGCAAAGAGCATTCATGTTTAGGAACATCCCTATTCAGGAACACACTTAGACGTATATCTTCTATTAACTTCAATGGGACTTAAACATGTTTCAGGCCATGTCTACACTACCACTTACGTTGGCAAAACTTATGTTGCTCAGAGGTATGAAACCCCTCCACCCCCAAGTGACATAAGTTTTGCCAGCATAAGCGCTTGTGTGCAAAGTGCTATGTTGGTGGAAGAGCTTCTCCTGCCGACACAGCTACCATCGCTCGTCGAGGCGGTTTTATTATGTCGACGGGAGAGCTCTCTCCCATCAGCATAGAGTGGCTACATGAGCGATCTTACAGCGCTGCAGCAGGATTGGTACAGCTGTGCCGCTGTACGTTCGCTAGTGTCAACGTGGCTTAAGTGCCTTCCTATGTGGGAATGGACTTAAGCATGTACTGAAATGCTCTGCTGAGTTGGGATCCTAGAGCTGATGGTCACACAGGGGCTGTGGCAGTGGCTGGCCCAGAGAATCAAGGAGCTGTAACTGGCCTGAAGCCCTCTCCTACCACTGACTTCTGGCAAAGAACCTAGTCCCATGGCTACATTTTTCTCCTCAAATGCATCATGCGACAATAACCTCAACTACCTTGACAAATATTTGATCTAATCAAAGTAACAGAGCAGAATTAAATAACCCTTGTTTAAATCATCCATGTTTGTAGGTAGATTTAGAGAACAGGATGGCCCTAATGCTGCAAAGACTTACACATGACTTTAGTGTTATCTATTTTAAGGACAGAAGGGCCTGTTGAGATAATCTAGTCTGACCTCCTGCATAACAAAGGCCAGAATATTTCCTGCAGTAGTTTCTGATTTCTGTTTGTGCTATAGCAGCGGTTCTCAAACTGTGGGTCAGTACCCCAAAGTGGGTCACAACCCTATTTTAATGGGGTCACCGGGGCTGGTGTTAGACTTGCTGGGGGTGGGCGGCACGGCTCAGGCTTCGGCCTTGGCTCTGGGTGGCGGGGATCAGGTTACAGGTCCCCAACCCGGGGCTGAAGCCCTGGGGCTTTGGTTTTGGCCCTCCCACCTGGGACGGTGGGGCTTGGACAGGCTCAGGCTTCAGTCCTCAAAGTAATTTTTATTGTCAGAAGGGGGTTGCGGTGCAATGAAGTTTGAGAACCCCTGTGGCTCGAGCATGTTTTTTTAGAAAAGCATCCAATTTTGATGTACAGCCTTAAGTGATGGAGAATCTACCATGACCCTAGGCAAACTGTTGCAACGGTGAATTCCCCTAACTGTCAAAAATACAGAATTGTCTAACTTCAGCATTAATCCACTGGATCGTGTTATGCCCTTGTTCGCAGAGTAAAGAACAAATCTTCTCTCAAGGTAGGTACTTACAGACTGATCAAGTCGCCACTTAGCCTTCTCTTGGATAAAGCTAAAAAGATTGAACTTAAGTCTTTCACTATACGGCAGTTTTTCCAGACCTCTAATTATTCCTGTAGCTTTTTTTCCAAACCCTTTACAATTTTTCAACATTTCTTTGGAAGTATGGACATCAGGGCATATTCCAGTAATGGAGTTCACTAACCCCATAATAGAGTGGAGCAGAAGCTCGGTTAAAGGTCTGAGCATCTCTTACTGTTGAAGAGACACCTAACCTAAATCCTCTCCAATCTACATGCTTAATTGGATTTTCTTGAAATTTGTGGTGCCTCATGGAGATGGAGGATAGAGATAGTGGTCCAAATTTGGAACCATTTGAGCAAGGAGTTTCCCCCTAAAATCATGTGTTTACAAAATCTCTTGTTTTTTCTAATGATTTTTGTGCACACCTGGGACTAACTATGTCTTTAATCTTCCCCAGGTTGATCTCAGACATTAGGGATTTAACTCAGCAACTGTACAGCAGCCATTGTCCCTTAGGGATGTAATATTTCCCCAGCTATTCAGGATAAAAGTTTAGAACTCCAGCTTACTTTGAGTCTAACGAATGAGCCATGAGGGTATGTCTACACTGCAATTAGACACTTGTGGCTGGCATGGGCCCGCTATGGATTTCTATTTGCAGTGTAGACATACCCTGAATGTGCAGCAATATTAGGGCTCTGTTCAAGCTACAGGGTTTGCAAGCAGGCTGTTGGTACAGTAATGGGGTGGCTCTTACTGTGGCCATTGAACCCGAGCAATACCCAAGTCTGAGCCCATGGCAGCTTTCACAGAATGAGTGTTTGTGCACATTAGCTGTTCTCTGCCTGCATTCTGCAAGCGTTCCTCTTGAAATGTTTGCCCCTGTTTAAGAGCTGGTATTTTAAAGTACTCTAAAATCCACATGCAGACTCTGATTTTAGAAGCCCTGTCACAGAAATTAGCATTAATTTTAAATGGGGAAGATGAAAGACTCTAGTAAGTAACGTAATGTAATCATGGCAATGTGGTCATGATTCAGGCTCCGCATCCATTTCCTGAACAATGGGACTGAGCACAATCAAAGAAAAACAAATTGCTGGGTCATTCAGCCAACTGATACACAGCCCCTCTACCAGGAGCTACCAGGAACAGTTAACATAAGAACATAAGAATGGCTGTACTGGGTCAGACCAAAGGTCCATCCAGCCCAGTATCCTGTCTACAGACAGTGGCCAATGCCAGGTGCCCTGGAGTGAGTGAACCTAACAGGTAATGATCAAGTGATCTCTCTCCTGCCATCCATCTCCACCCTCTGACAAACAAAGGCTAGGGACACGTGGGTTTCCAAAAGCGTAGCTCTCCTATGATCACTTGCTGAATAAGGGATCCTTCTCAAAGGGACCTTTGCTCTCTGGGGGCTCAGAATCACTGAGCGCAGAGCCACATGGTGTGTGTGGAGGGAATTGGGCACCTTTCCTTCCAGTGTTATAGTTGGAGGGGAAGTGAAGCCATCTATGTTCTTTCCCACTCCCTGCAAGAACCACCACTGCCCAACAATTCCTCCCATGGCTGCTCCAACAGGCCAAGGCAGGAGGCTCAGGAGATCCCCTCAGGAGGCTCCCTGCACTGAGCCCTGTTTGGGGGAAGGAACCCAGAACTCTCCTTCTTCCCCAGGCTGCCTCCAGCAGTGGGCTCCAGGCTCACCCTTCTCCTCAGTGCTGCTGCTCCTATGGAAGAAGAGGTCAGAGCAGTGCATGAGAGTGGGGGGGAGGGGGGAGGGAATGAGGGTGTCATAACTGTGCAGTGGAGGAAGTAGGAGGGCTTCAGCTGCGACAAACCATACCCACTATTTCTATCCCCCACTTCAAAATGTGCCCCCAGATGACTCCGTCTAAGTTTCTGCGTTGTCTGCCCAGTTCCGCAACCCATGGGGTCCCTGTCAATGCCCGCCCTTCTGTGGGAAGGAGGGTTGGTAATGGAGGACTGCCCTCAGAAGGGCAAAGGGGAAGGGTGGTAACGCTTAGTAGGTCTGGGGCAGTTTGTGTGGTGTAAACTCAACGCCTGAGTGTTGGCAGCATCTGTTCACTACAATTGACCTAAACCTTAGCAAAGCGAAGGTGTTAGACTGTCTCCTACAAGGCTCTTGTATTCTGTTCCCTGAGTGTTCAGTAACATCTGCAAGGGGAAAGGGCTAATCTGTGTGAAATTGACATGTTTGGGCATCACGCAAACAGGGCAGAGTTAAGTGTGCTTTGTGGGGGTGGCTGGTAACTTAACTCTCCATTTTATGGTCTTCAGAAGTTCGAGTGTAGCTGAACTCAATGTTCTGGAAGGGCACAAGGACAACTGGCAACCTTCATGGCACATTAACAAAGTTTTGAGGCAGTTAGTATAGAGGTAATACCACCTTCCTACTTCTGGGTGAGATTCCCCTGCTCACACATCTAGCAAGTAAATTAGCCATCTTAGCAACATCCCACTGGGGGCTCATGTTCAACTGGTTATTCACCAAGTCCTTTTCAGAGTCACACCTTTTCAGGATACAGTTCCTCCATCCAGTAAGTGTGACCTACATTCTTTGTCCTTAAATATATGATCTTACATTTGACTGTATTAAAAGACACGTTGTTCAAATTAGTCCAGTTTACCAAGAGATCCAGATTGCTCCATGCAACTGATCTTCCTTATTATTTATCACTCTACCAAATTTTGTGTCATCAGCAGATTTAAGCAGTAATGCTTTTATATTTTCTTCTACATCGTTGATAAAGATATTGATTACATTGGGGCCTCACTAGAAACACACCTATTATATTAAAATTAAGAAAGAGAATTAAAGCAGAAACCATCTTCAATTTTTTAAAATAAATGAACAGTTGAGATCAGAAAATTCCCAGAAGTGCATTAGACCCAATTTGTGGGGAAATTTGGAAATGGACAAAACCAAGGTGGTTATGCAGAGCTGAATGCAAAAGTTAGCATGCACCCACACTTAATTTTCTTTGGAATCCCCCAATTCATGGGGAGATTTGGATATAAAGTTCCAGCATTCAGGGTACTTCCAGGAACCTCCCTCCCCCTTAATATATATGGAAAGAAGCTTGAAGACTTCCTATTTAAGGTTTAACTTTAGCCAGCAGATCTGCCTTTGTAGCTTACCCAGAATTCCTAAGAAATACCAGGATATTTTCCTTACCACAGAATAAAGCGCACAATTAGAACTTTGTTTCTGAACTGAGACACAAATACTCAGATTGGATTTCTTCAGCATCTCCTGATGGTGGCATCCATGGCAAGTGATGCGGTGGACCATTTTCACCTGGTATAGCTAGTAAAAGAATGACAAGTTATAAGTGTTTCTGCCCATCTGGAGAGATTCAGTCCTAAAGGTAATGCACAGAAATGCCTTTTATCTGGGTGGTGGTGGTGTTTCAATCTTCATCTTCCCAGAAAACCTCCCCAGTAACAATCAAAGGGGTTTCTGACTTATATTGCCTTTTGAGAGCAGAGCCAGCCCTATCTGCTAGAAATAAGGACCACACCACACGTCTAAGAGCACAGGGATTTCCCAGTCTGTCTTACACTGGAAGCTTGAAACCCACAAGGGAGTCTCCTGGGGAGATGGGATCTTTACACAAATGATCATTGCTTTCTTCTGCTCTAAAACAGTGGTTCCCAAACTGTTACAGGGGGTTCTTGGGAAAAAATTCCCTAATGGTGGACAGAGCTGTCCATAGGGATCCCAGACAGCATGGGGCCAGCAGCCAGGAGCCTTGGGGACTTCCAAGAGCTAAGCAGATCAAAGCAAGCATATCTATCACACTGAGGAGATTTAAACTTCAAGACTCCTTATATGAAATAGAAAGAGGTGGATATTTTTTGCTGCTTTTAAAATTAAATAGGCAGCTAGTATTGTTTTAAAAATTATTATGAACAACAAGTTTAAACTTTGTAGTAACGTGCATTGTTTGCCTGGACTGCTCAAGATCTTACTGCTTGTGTAGGAGAAATTCTTTGAGTTGGCTTCTTAAATACCTTCATGCTGTTTCACATCTGATACTCCTTGATGAAACATAGGAGCCTTGTCTTATAACAGATTATTCACAGGGATACAAGCTATGAAAGTGAGATCTTGGAAGAGTGTTGCTGTTTTCATAATGTAATAAAAATACTGTAATGATAAATAATAATTAATAATAAATAGTGTGAAATAAGCATGGCATAAAAACAAATTTTATATTTCCAAGATCACTGCTTTTATAATTTATACTCAGGTAAAGGAGAAAATCCCTGGAAATATTCATTTTTAGGAGGAGGTTCACGAGACTTGACATTTTAGTGAAAGGGGTTCACAGGTTGTTAAAGTTTGGGAACCACTGCTCTAAAATAAAGTCTCACATTTACACTTGCAGAGAAGATGAGTTACCTGCTGAATATCTTCTTTGTCCTCAATGATTTTATTCATCAGAAGCTGGAAACATTCCTTCACATTTAGCTGCTGGCGCACTGTACACACACAAATCAGAATGATCAACGCGTAACTGTGGTTGCTGGTTCCTCTGTTCTGTGGTGGCTGAGAAGAGCTGCTAGCCCTTGGGGCAGCGTCTTCTGCCCATTTCCATTTCTCCTGGGCTATTTTGGAGGAGACTCTTTGTTAAGATGGCAGAACTCGCATGCACAGTCAGAAAACGGGGCTGGATGGAACCCTGAAAACCCATCTGGCAGCTGCCACACAGTTACCACCTTTGTAAAACATGACACACTGAGACCTTTCAGTACCATTTAAAACATCCAGAGGAGGGTTCCCCAGCCTGCTGCCTATTCCACTTTGCTAATCCCTGGGTCAGTCCCTCCCACAGCACACTTGGTGCCTCTGGGTAGAAATGCAGGCTGGATATCAAGATTCTCAAAGGCCAAGGTCTGTGGGGTGTATTCACTATGTAGAAGGGGGAAGTAAAGGAGAAGGAGGGGGACTTTGGGAGCCTTTTTATTTGCCTGAGAAAACTTCCTGGATTCACAGAGAGGCAGGGGAGCTAACAGGGGAACAAACAAGAACATGCTGGGGGCTCACAGCAATTAAGGGGAGTAGCATGACAGTCTGTTGGGGACTGGGGAAACAGTAGTGACAGGGGCCAGGAGGCAGAGAAAGAGGAGATGATGGAACTTCAGGAGATTTCAAATGAACATCCAGACTTCTGGGGTTTGTCCAAATTGAACCACTGGCCCTTTTGATGTTCACTACGAGTAATAAGGAGACACTTCAGCAACAATACTTGTCCCACAGGAACAGAGGATGGGAAAGGACCTCTTGGGTCATTGAGCCCAGTCCCCTGCTATCACAGACAACTGCATCCTATCATCCTGCTCACAAACTTCTCATGCTCCATTCATATCCCTTCTCAGCTTTCCTTTTGCTAGGCTAAACAAGCCATGTTCTTTTAGTTTCAAGGGAGGTTCTCCATTCCCTGATCATCTTTGTAGCCTTCTCTGTACCTATTCCAGTTTGAATTAATCTTTCTTGAACATGGGTGAAAACTAGGGCTGTCAATTAATCGCAGTTAACTCACACGATTCAACTCAAAACAATTAATCATGATTTAAAAAATTAACTGCAATTAATCATAGTTTTAATCACACTGTTAAACAATAATAAAATACCAATTGAAATGTATTAAATATTTTGGATGTTTTTCTACTTTTCAAATATATTGATTTCAATTGCAACACAGAATACAAAGTGTACAGTGCTCACTTTATATTATTTTTATTAAATATTTGCACTGTAAAAATGATGAAACAAATGAAATAGTATTTTCCAATTCACTTCATACAAGTACTGTTGTGCAATCTCTTTATCATGAAAGTGCAACTTACAAATTTAGACTCTTTTTGTTACATAACTGCATTCAAAACCAAAACAATATAAAACTTTAGAACCTATGAGTCCACTCAGTCCTACTTCTTGTTCAGCCATCGCTCAGACAAACAAGTTTGTTTACATTTACAGGAGATAATGCTGCCCACTTTTTATTTACAAGGTCACCTGAAAATGAGAACAGGCATTCACAAGGCACTTTTGTAGCCAGCATTTTAAGGTATTTATGTGCCAGATATGCTAAACATTCATGTGCCCCTTTATGCTTCAGCTACCATTCTAGAGGACATGCTTCCATGCTGATGACGCTCATTAGAAAAATAATTTGTTAATTAAATTTGTGACTGTACTCCTTGGGGGAGAATGGTATGTCTCCTGCTCTGTGTTTTATCCTTATTCAGCCATATATTTCATGTTATAGCAGTCTTGGATGATGACCCAACACACTTTGATCATTTTAAGAACACTTTCACTGCAGATTTGACAAAACGCAAAGAAGGTACCAATCTGAGATTTCTAAAGTTAGCTCCAGCACTCGACCCAAGATTTAAGAATCTGAAGTACTTTCCAAAATCTGAGCAGGACAAGGTGTGGAGCATGCTTTCAGAAGTCTTAAAAGAGCAACACCCCAATGAAGAAAATACAGAACCTGAACCACCACCAAAAAAAAAAAAAAAAAAATCAGTTTTCTGCTGGTGGCATCTAACTCGGATAATGAAAATGATCATACATTGGTGCACACTGCTTTGGATTGTTATCGAGCAGAAGCAGTCACCAGCATGGATGCATGTCCTCTGGAATGGTGGTCGAAGCATGAACAGATATATGAATCTTTAGCGTATCTGGCAGGTAAATATCTTGTGACACCAACTACAACAATGCCATGAGAATGCCTGTTCTCACTTTCAGGTGACATTGTAAACAAGCAGTGGGCAGCATTATCTCCCACAAATGTGAACAAACTGGTTTGTCTGAGCAATTGGCTGAACAAAAAGTAGGACTGACTGGACTTATGGGCTCTAAAGTTTTAAATTGTCTTATTTTTGAGTGTATTTTTTGTACATAAATTCTACATTTGAAAGTTCAACTTTCATGAGAAAGAGATTGCACTACAGTACTCGTATTAAGTTAATTGAAATACTATTTTTTTTACAGTGCAAATATTTGTAATAAAAATAAATATGAAGTGAGCACTGTACACTTTGTATTCTGTGTTGTAACTGAAATCAATATATTTGAAAATGTGGAAAACATGCAAAAATATTTAAATAAATGGTGTTCTATTATTGGCATTTTTAACAGCGTGGCAAATGGTATTATTAACAGCATGATTAATTGCGCGATTAATTTTTTTAATCACTTGACAGCCCTAGCGAAAACTGTACACAATATCCCAGATCAGGTTTGACCAGTGCCTTGTACAATGGCATTAATAGTTCTCTCTCTCTCTCTACTAGAAATACCTTGTCTGATACATTTTAGGATTACATCTTAGGTCACCCTGTGAAGAACTGTTTTACCAGAATCTGTGAATGCAAGAACCACATAGCATAGGTCTCTACAGAGCCCTCTTACCATTGCCCATCTCGAGGGCTCTTGTAATCTTCTCAGTGGTAGGTGAAGAATCACCAGTCATCAGCTTTTTAAACAGCTGTTGCAGATGGCACACAATGACGGAGTCACCAACATTATCGCACCTACAAAACACCAGAGAGACATATAATGAATACATCACTTCACAGGTAGAATCCAGGTGCTGATGCATAGGGAAGTGCGGCAGTGCCTGCAGGAGAAAGTGTGATCTCACCAGGTCTGGGTTGGATTCTCCTGGTGGAACTCTGAGAGGAATCCCAGAAATGAAAGAACAGTGAAATCACCTCTAGGAGGATCTCTCTGGCTCAGAGTTACAATGTGTTAGCTCAGGGGTTCCCAAACAGGGGGCTGCAGCCCAAAGATGGGCAACGACACAGTTCAAGGTGGTCCGCCATGGGTGGAGTTGCCCCCCCAAACTGCATATGTTGGCGGAGTGGTGGCCAGCGATGGCCCCCACCCAGGGCTGGAGGAATCTAGCAGTGGGTGGAGGGCGATGACGAGAAGGGGCCAGCCCTGAGAGGTGGTTGGAGAAGACTGGAGAGTTTGCAGCCGTTCCCGCTCCGAGCTGCCGCACCTTGTGACCTGTGGCTGTTGGATCCCTGAAGTATCTGCCCCAGGACCCAGCCAGGGACCTGGGCTCAGCGGTGCCGCTCTGTTTCCATCTGGACAATGCTGGGATTGGGACTGTCACAGGTAACGGCCAGGCTCGGCCTGAGTGCCTACCTCTGCCTGGCACTGGCAGCCCCTGATCCCTTCCCTTGTTCCTGGGCAGGGGTGCCCATGAGGTGCGCCGGGCACCGGGTGGATGACCGGGACAGGGCTGCCAGGTGACCAGCTCAAAACTGCTGAAGCGGAGGGTGTCGGCAGGGCCTGGCCATGCATGCCCCAGCCCGCAGTGTTCCTTCCCTGACAGAAGCGTGCTAATAGTGGGCGGCAGTGTTGACTGCAGCTGCATGGGTGGGCTACAGGGAAAAAAGTTTGGGACCTCCTGCATTAGGGGCTTGTCTACACTACCGCAGGGGATCGATCTAAGTTACACAACTTCAGCTACGTGAATAGTGTAGCTAAAGTCGATGTACTTAGATCTAGTTACCGCGGTGTCTTCACTGCGGTAAGTCCACAGCTGACGCTCTCCCATCGACTCTGACTGCGCTCCTTGCTCTGATGGAGTATCGGAGTCGACGGGAACACACTTGGTGGTCGATTTGTTGCGTCTAGACTAGACGCAATAAATCGACCCCCACTGGATTGATCATTGCCCGTTGATCCGGCAGGTATAACCAGGTTCATCTCAGAAAGGTATAACCAGGTTCATCTCCTCTGGCCCTTTTCAGTGCCCAGCTATTCCTAGGCTTTACCAGGGCAGGTTCTCTGGAACTGGATTGCTGATCCAGCATCCCACGGCCAGCCACACAACAGTCCTTACCCCACCCTCTACTAGTCACTTGCAGACATGAAGGCAGGTAACTGCTGCCTCATTTCTTTTCCCTTCCCCTGTAGCCTGCTACCACCTCCAGTTCCTTTCTCTTCCCCTCCCCGCCACTGCAGGTCTCCTTCCCTCTCCCACCACACCTGGCACAGTGCTGCCCTTTCAGTCTTGTCTCAATGAGTTAGTCTTACAGTGGGTCCCACAGCACCAGAACCATGCAGCTATCCAGAATAACCACACGTTGCTGATGTAACCCCAGGGTTTATCGTGAACACCCCTCACCTGAGGATGGCCTCTCTGAGCTCTCGCGTGAAGAAGAGACAATGCAGCAGGCTGTTTAAATAGCAGGTGCAGCTTTGGTTACGCAGCCCTACATACATCCCTGTAAACAGAATCTATGTCAAATCACGTGATATTTATGTATAATTTTTTTAAGGAGAACAAATGATCACAAATATTTTAACAGGTAAACTCTGGTTGAAGTGCTGAAATATGGTAGAGCTGTTCATCAAAGTTAATATTTGGTCTGTGTGAGCTGTAGGAAAGGTGCAGGACAGCCTTTGCAAACGCTCTTTCCTTCCTCCCAGAATTGTATTGCTTGGAAAATAGGTCTCTATTCAGTCCCAGCCTCACCCCATCCAGTGCCTTTCTTATCTCCTTAGGTGCTTTTGTGGGCTGGTTTGAGGTTTTCTAACACAACCCATGACGTTCCCAGGCTCCACATTTATGGCTTCAGGAGGAATTGTTGTTTGCTCCCAGAAAAAAAATCAAAGCTTCTATTTTCTTTCTGAGCCCCAGTAAGACACAAAAAACAGTTCCACAAAGACTGAGGCATAATTCCCTTAATAACCTCTCTATCCTAGATTGTGTATTCAGGACACCCAAGAATATCTGAGTAAATGCCTGACAAACTTTCATTCACTAAACTCTGACACTAACCCAGGTAGTTGCATCAATACTCCAATTGTTATTTTGCTGACACAGTGTATTGGGCACGGGGACTCACACTCATGCTTGGTGCCCCAGAAAGTTCCTGTGTTTTGTCCAAAAACAGCCACTCAACAGCGATAAATCAATCAACAAAGCCAACAAATAAATAACTGGGGAGACAAACTGAAATGCCCCCGCACTAACAACAGCCCCCTCCCCCAGCAACATGGCACAAACAGAACAACAGATGGCTCCAGCAATGAGGTCACAACAATAATCAAGAAAAAGGCCAACCGCTACCTGGGCAGAGCAGACTCCCTGACTTAGCTCTTGGGGGCAGGGACTATTATCCTACGGGGTATTTGTACAGCTGACTGAGCGTCCGTGCCACACAAATATTCAGTAGAACAACCAATGGAGAAACCCACCCCTTCCATCACCGAACTCAATCCCCACCTGGATCCTCACTGTGGCTGTGGGGTCTCTAGAGCCACCCTCCGCTTCTCCACGTGCTGAACCGGCTGCACTTTGCACACTGCACCTGAAGAAAGGGCTCTCAACAGGCTGTAGATAGGCTGGGGAATCTGGGAGGCTCAGTGAACCGTATCTGTATGGCCGTAATGTGTGGTGAAAGACCAATCTAAGACACAAAGACACCTGAGCAGGATGGTGTCTGGGGGAAATGGAGGTTCCCAAAGCCCTTCCCATGGGTTCTGTTTACCCAGGAACAGAATCTTCATGGCACTGGCCTTGCCCTGGCCCTGACCCTCCCTGGCAGCAAACTGAACCAGCTCCTCTCACTGGCTCTCCCATCAAATGGTGGGAAACAAGCCTCCAGGAACTTCCCTTTGTCTTTGACAGCAACATGTCACTTACTTGGCTTCGCAAAGGAATCCACCTTGTGGTACATTAACAGATATGCAGTGGAACTATGACAGAAAAAAAGAGAAGTGAATATTAATACCTAATCAAATGGATGCCACATCTCTCCACACAAACACCTTTTCAGTCTAGGAGTTTACTGGCCACTTTACCTTGAAATGGTCCATTTAAATATATGTTAACTATTTAAGCTAAATAATCTGTTCCACCTTGTATTTAGCTGTGACACTCTGAGTACATTTCCCAGACTAGAAGAAGAGCTCTGTGTAAGCTCTAAAGCTCCTCTCGCTCATCATCAGAAGCTGGTCTTGGTCTCTTTGATATCCTGAGACCCACATGGCTACAACAACGCTGCATACATACTTAGATGAACCAGAGATTCTGCCTGGCCAAGAAAAGAACCATGACTATAGCCTGCAACCACCTACTTACCATCAGACCAAGAAAGGAACAGCTCTTCTCCGGTCTCTCTTTTTGTTTACATTTGTTTGCTGTATGCTTAAGGGGGGATCTGGACTTGACAAAACTTGCAGCTTTGTAAATAAGCTGACATTGATTGTATCATCATTAATATTCCAAAATTAATGAATAAAAGCTGGGTTGGTGTCTTTAAATTTCCCTGCACATTTAGGCTAATAAAGATTCACATCATATGTGGATACTGACTACATAAAGCTAAGGCCAATACAGATGCCTATGGCAAAGCACAAGGCATGAGGTGCAAAGATATTATCAAAATAACCCTACAACCATGACAGAACTGGACTTCTGCTGTATTCTCTCCTTCCTAGCCAAGGAGATTCATCCTGTTCCAAAGCTCACTACATGGTCCTGATAAGCTAGACTATATACCAGGCCTAGGATCCAACACCCCTTAGGATCTGAGAGAGCTCTCCTATCAGATCTTCACATGCTTAGGCAAGTAGAACAAGCCACTAGGTGCTGGAATCAAGGAGTGACTCTAGACTAAAGCCCTCTACCTAGGGAGCTTGGAAACTGTGCTCCAAGCTTTAAATGGTGCCCTTGCTCTAAGCAACAAATAGGTGAGAAAATGGCACAAACTGGCAGAGGCAAGGTGGGTGACACATCACTAGAGACCGCTGAGATATGTGAAGGGTTAACCCAAACCAAAAGGGGAGAGATTTTGGCTGTGCTGCAAAAACACCAGCAGGTATTTTCCAGCAAGCCAGGTTTAACTCATAAGATGGTCCATACGATTAGCACTCTGAGGTCACAACATGTCCCTAGCAGAGCTTATTGAACCACTAGAAAAAAGAAGGGGCAAATTTGTAAAGAAATACAGAGTTGTGACACTCTATACCTTGGGGGAGCGCCCTGTAACCCCCATATTCCTCATTTGTATATGGTTGTGATATTGCATATAAAGCATGACATGTGAGGTATCACGGGAAGGTTATGATCTGCTGAAACCTGCTGTTCCAATATGTATAACCTCAATGCATATGAAGGTATGAGAATTGTATTGTATGGTTGTCACTAAAATATGCGTTTGGGAAGTGCCCAGATACAAGCTCCCCAGAGACAATAACAAGGGAAGTAACCAGTGCCCAGGCAGGTGCTGAATGGACATCACCGGCCATTGTCCAGCAGAGGAGTTACAATTCAATGGCTCACTCACACAAGACTCACCAGGGTATTGCTCCACCTTGTGACTCAGCAATGCCCACCAGACAGAGCTGGACTTGTGCTTTCCAAGACCACGGACTAAGAGTATAAAACAGAACACAGTGGCCCCACAGTTCGTCCTCTGTCTTCTCCCCGCACCTACACTGCAAGCGACGAGGACACTGGAGCTTAAGAAACCTGGTCCCCAGGCTAAGAGGGAAAACCTGCATATGAAAGACTGTAACCAACCTGCAATATCCAGTGGGGTGAGAAAAACTGCTTAATCTAGATGTTTCCTTGTTCAACAAGGCTAAGAGTTTAGACTGCATGCTTATATTTTATTTTGGTAACCGCTCTGATTTTTTGCCTATTTCTTATAGTCACTTAAAATCTACTTTTCATAATCCATAAACTTCTTTTACTGTTTATCTTGACCAGTGAATTTTCCTGAAGTGTTTGGTAAATCTGTTCAGGTTACAAAGGCTGGTGCATGTCACTTTCCATTGATGGTGTGATGAACCAATCAATAAACTTGCATTGCTCAAGAAAGGGTCTTGAGCAGTGCGAGATGGTCTATTCCTGAGGAGCAAGACTGGGATTTGGCTGGAGCCTCTCTATTGTTAGTTCATGAATGGCCAGAGAAGTAATCATGTAACTTAGTTGGGTGTGTCCCTGCCTGTGGATTTCTGTGTAGGTACAATGCCTGCCAGAGATTTGTAGCTTGTCACAGCAACACAATGTGAGAGGGAGCCCAGAATGGTGGGGCAGAGGGCTCAGCAGTACCCCAGTTCCAGGTTGCACCCCAGGGATCTCATCTAAATAGAATACTGGAATGGGTGTTCCTGAGCCTCACAAGTTATGGTTCCTAAAATAGATGGGACTATAAGATTTTAGAAGAGGGACAAGGTAGGTGAGGTAATATCGTTTATTGGACCAACTTCTGTTGGTGAAAGAGACAAGCTTTCAAGGAGAGTTCTTCAGGTCTGAAAAACTTACTTGGGGAAAGTCTACTCTACAAAATTAAGTTGACCTAAGTTATGTCAATGTACAGCACTGTAGTAAGTGAATCGGTTTTACATTTCCACACTTCGCTCCTTGGGTCAGCGGTATGTGTCCTCACGAGGAGCGACTGCACCAATTTAACTGCCAGTGTGGGAGGTTGTGGGATGGTATCTTAAAGACAGCAACAGTCGATGTAAGCAAGGCACTGTCTACACTGACACAGCATCGACCTAATTACATTGACTTAAGCGCTACGCCTCTCATGGAGGTGGAGTTATGAAGTCAGTATAGTGGGTGAGTTACAGTGGTGGGATCTACATTTAGTGTAGATACTTACAGAGTCTACTGTAACCCTGCAGCATAGACCAGACCTCAGTGTCACAGCTAAATACAAAGTGGGACAGATTATTTAGCATAATAGTTAACACATATTTCAAAGGACCTGTGACGGGGATCCCGCATGTTAAGCTGGGCCATCCCCTTGGCCCAGTGTGGGGTTGGTACACCCCATCACCCAGTCATTGTGATTCCCTGTTAAGTGGGTAGTTGCGGCCAACTGGGTTACGGTCTCCTGACAGGGTCACACAACCGAGTAGTACGTTGCCTCTGGGTGGGCAAAACAACCAAACAGTCCAGAGCCCTGTAACCACCTGGCTGGGTCAGGCAGTAGCAGTTGGGAAAACAACTCCCTAGACAGGCAAAGCAAGAAGCAGGCTGCAGCCCCTGGGCGGGGCAAAACAAGCAAACAGTCTAGAGCCCTGCAGCCTCCTGGCTGGGGCACCCATGGCACTTGGGGAATTAGCCCCCTGAACAGGGCCAAACAGCCGTCAGTCTATGGCCCCTGAGTGGGGCAAAACAAACACACATTCTGGCCAGTCCAGCTTTTGACAAAACATTCAAACTCCGTACTAATGCATCAGACACTGGTTTAGGCATGGTACAGATGCAGACAGTGGGAGGTAACAAAAGTAGCCCCTTGCTTTCTTAAGTGAGAAGCTGACACCCACTGAACAGAATTATTTTGGCATAGAAAAAAGCGTTATGCAATTGTATGGGCAGTCCACACTCAAGGGAGTGCTCTGCATACAAGCACCTGAGGAGTCAGGAATGCTGACCCTAAACCAATATTTTCACATTGCATGTCTCAACTCCAGATACCTAGCAGACCCAATCTCAATGCAAAGGGGAAGAAGCAAACAAAAGGAATGGAACAGAATTTGTCTGTGGTCCAAGCCAATCAACAGGCACACAACCCCCCCCCCTTTTTTTTAACTACACTAAACAACTGACCTAAGCAATGATCAGCAAACTAATAAGAAAAATGGTGGCCAAGGAAGGGAGGAGCTTTGAAAAAGTCACACTGGCATCGGAATGGCTGAAAGTCCAACTGTAAAACATGGCAATGGAAATACCTGTCCTTGGCACCCATTGTGTTCATGTCTTCTGGCATCTGTATGAACAAACAGAAAGGATCATTTCCCAAGAGAATTGCCAAAGTATTTATTATATATCAATACCAAGCACTGTATGGAGGTGAAGGTGATATCTCATGTATCCCTATGGCTGTGTTAGCACTAGACAATGGATGATAAACTTAAGATCTACATTTAACGTCAGTTAATGGGAAGGAGACTATACTCTGCTTTGTTCCAGCAGGGCCAACGGAATAACTGCCATCTGAACAACAATCACTTCAGATGTTCATTACCTCTCTCATCCAACAGGATGGCACCACATCTGCAGGGAGAGGGAATGCTGGGCTATCCAAACACCATATTGTATTGAAGTAAGGCTAAACGGAGCACGTCCAGGTTGTAATGCACCAATATACAGATTGCAAATTTTGCTCTCAGTTACACTAGAGTAAAGCCAGAGCAACTCCATAGGCTTTGAATGAGTAGCTGCAGATTTACACCTATATAAATGAGTACAGACTTTGGTTTACAGTGTTTTCAATCTGCTATAGAGGTAGTTCCAGATATGGCACTTCCCTCTTGTACTACACTTCTCAGATCCCTTAGTAGAAACTTGGACATGTCTATGTTTGTTTTCCCTGAACTCAGGCACCCATTACCTTTTTCACCACGGTATCGTTGAAGGAGTACCAGCACTCATTTTCATATGATTTTATTTCAGCCACATAATGGCCACCATCAATTCCTCCAGAATGGTGACACACTGCAAAGAGCTCATACTGTAGGATTGGGAAGAAAATCATGATGAAATTCAGATCAGCAATCTTTTCAGTTGCACTGCAAACAGACTTTCAGAGGGATGCATATAGAGCTAATTGCAACCTTACTTTTAGTCAGGAAGCATTTCTGTCACTTCACCTATAAGCATTTCCTAGGCCTCTGAGCTGAACTCTTCAATGGAGAATAAATTTCAGACAGTATGGAAATAAAATTTTGATTTCTTTACAAAAAGCAAAAGATTTGACTATATTGGTGAAACCGTAGTAACAATGTAAAGACTGACATCTGACTGTGTGCAAATATGACCGCATAAACGTTCACAGTATAAACGACTATTTTATATTTATTATAAACAAATGTATTAAATCTGTGCCATACATTAAATGACTTTTGTAAAAAATAAACCAATGGTCTGATTGGACACCCAAGGTGATGATACTGCTCCTTTCTAACAGGAAAACTGGCAACTTCCGAGCTCAGAGGACAACTTACTCCTTGGATTCATTTAACAGTGTCTTTCTTGCCTGTGCATTTAGCCAATCTGGAATAATGTGACAATCTGGAATCCCTGCAACAAACCCCATTGCAAATTCAGTCCGCATACCTACTCAAGGGACACCATCATAAGACCTAAGCACATCAGCCACACTATCAGTTCACCTGCACATCTAACAATGTGATATATGCCATCATGTGCCAGCAATGCCCCTCTGCCATGTACATTGGCCAAATCAGACAGTCTCTACGCAAAAGAATAAATGGACACAAATCAGACCTCAAGAATGGTAACATTCAAAACCCAGTCGGAGAGCACTTCAATCTCTCTGGACACTAAATAACAGACTTAAAAGTGGCCATAGTTCAGCAAAAAACTGAAAACAGACTTCAACGAGAAACGGCAGAGCTGGAATTAATTTGAAAACTTGACACTATCAGACTGGGTCTGAATAGAGACTGGGAGTGGCTGGCGCACTACAAAACATAATTTTCCCTCTTTTGGTATTCAAACCTTCTCATCAACTGTTGGGAGTGGGTCACATCCACCCTGATTGAATTGGCCTCATTAGCACTGGTCCTCAACTTGGTAAGATACCTCCCATCTTTTCATGTGTTAGTATATTTATACCTACCTACTGTAATTTCCACTCTTGCATCTGACGAAGTGGATTATAGCCCACGAAAGCTTATGCCCTGTCAGGGTTCCCTCCCCACTCTGACCTCTGGGGTACAGATGTGGGGACCCGCATGAAAGACCCCCTAAGCTTATTTCTACCAGCTTAGGTTAAAAACTTCCCCAAGGCACAAATCCTTTCCTTGTCCTTGGACAGTATTGCTGCCACCACCAAATGATTTAGACAAAGATTCTGGAAAATTGACCACTTGGAGTTCCTATTTCCCCATAATATCCTCCCAATCCCCTTCACCCCCTTTCCTGGGGAGGTTTGAGAATAATATACTAACCAACTGGTTACAAGGTGAGCACAGATCAACCCCCCTGGGTCTTTAGGACACTGAAAATCAATCAGGTTCTTAAAAGAAGAAGTTTATTTAAAAAAAAAAATAAAAGAATCACACCTGTAAAATCAGGATCGAAGGTAACTTTACAGGGCAAATAAAAAGATTTAAAACACAGAGGATTCCCTTCTTGGCTTAGCTGAAAAGTTACAAAAAACAGGAATAAAACTCCCTCTTAGCATAGGGAAAATTCACAAGCTAAAACAAAAGATAATATAATGCATTTCCTTGTTATTACTTACAATTTCTCTAATTTTAGATGCATCATTTCAGTAGGAGCTGGTTACTTGCTTGGTCTCTCTCTTTGTCCCCAGAGGGAACAATACAAAGAGCACAAACAAAACCTTCCCTCCCCCCCAGATTTGAAAGTATCTTCTTTCTCCATTGGTCCTTCTGGTCAGGTGCCAACTAGGTTAATTGAACTGATGAACCCCTTACAGGTAAGTGATTCTGTACCTCTGGCCAGGAGGGATTTTATATTACTGCATTCATGCAGGTTGTTACCCTTCTCTTTATATTTATGACATGCCCAAATAAATTTGTTAGTATCTAAGGTGCCACAGGACTCTGTTGTTTTTGCTGATACAGACTAACACAACTATCCCTCTGAATGTGACAACTGTTGTTTATAGATTGGTTTAACTACAGACTATCCTGTATACAATGAAGTGTTTGGATCAGGATTACATTCTCCAACTGAACCCTACATTATTGTATCTGAGGGACTGACAATGAAAAAGAGGTTACTTACCTTATAGTAACTGATATTCTTCAAGCTGTGTTGTCTATATGTATTCCACTCTTAGTACTGCATGCCCCTCATGCCAGAGATCAGAATTTTTTCCCTTATTTGTCCTCACATGCTCTCTGAATGCCCTTGCACTCTCCCATTTCCGCTCTCTCAGGACACAAAGATGTGGGGCATATAGGGAGGACCTGACATCAATGCATAATTTCACCCACTCTACGTGCAGAAGTAATCACTACTCAAAACACTGTTTTCATAGAGAGAAGACTTAATGGGCGGGTAGCTAAAAACTCAAAACAGTGTTTTCATTAAACTTGACAACACAATATTCAGATCCCATGGAGCAGGTGGAAAACACTTAAAGTAGATGCCTAAGGAATCTTTTAGAAATAGGAGGAGAAAATACATTAAACCAATCAAGCTTAGGATGAGAGGCAGAGATTGACGCTAGATACACTTTAATAGACCTAACTGATAACCCAGAGGATTTTAAGGATAAAATTTAATTAAAATGAAGGGAATGTCAGCCTGGAATGGGGACATAGAATGATCCTGGGACCAAGCATCAAATCTTTTCCAGTTATAGCTGTAAGTGGAAAGTTTTTTTTTTTTTAATCATTTGAGAAGAGGATCGCAGTTTCATTCAAGCAGCCATGATCGAGACTGTTAGATGTATGGAGGACAAGCCCAGATGAAGAATTGTCCTGCCGTTCTGCAATATCAAGTTGGGAATGAGAGGAAGTGTGATGGCTGGTCGTATCGACAGCCTGACTGGTTCTGGAAAGCAGTATTGTCCGTGCCATACTGGTGCAATGAAAATCATAGAAGCTGAGTTTTGTGTGAGCTTCATTAAAGTTCTTGGAATCAGTGGAATTGGTTGATAAGCGTAATGAAGGCCTGTAGATCATGAATGCATCAGTTATAGAGCCTGGACTGACCCCTACCTTTTGTAGGCCTTGCTGGAGCCCTAGGCTTCACTAACAGTGCGAACCAAATGCTTTGAACCAGAGTAGGCCTGGCCTTGGCAAAATGAGAACACACCAGGTATTAGCTAATACCAGGTAAGCGCATTCCTGACCAGAGAGGATGGTACAAAAACCACACAGATCTCTCAAGTTATGACATAAACACATACGTAAGAGATGGTATGGGAAGACACCAAACCCAGGATAATGGATAAGGATGTTTTGTTCGAACCAGCAAGTATAAGGAAAAGGGTGGTAATTAACAATGTCTGGCGTATGATACTTAACTTGTTTGTATCACTGTATAAAAGGAGAAGTCATAGGAGTCGTACTCGCCAAGGGGATAGCATGCTGAGCGGGTATCTGGTCATGGGCATCCATGTGTTAGTGCACCTGTAGCTCCTAGGGGGGGCTAGTACTGCGCTTCGTCGACAATAAACCTGGCCAAGCACCTTTGCCACCGAAGCTAGCCTGTGGTCTTTCTTATGAATAAGATCGAGGTCTGCTGAATCGCTAAGCTGTGTTCTCTGCTAGTGCAGCTGGCATCGGAGCTCCCAGACAAGTGGCACTGGCAGCAGTAACAATGTAGCAGCCTTAACAACTCTCCTCGGCACCTATGACATCCTTGAGCAAAACCGCTGACACTTTTCACTGAGCTGTGGGTAAAGCAAATCCACACAATGGTGGCCCCATTTCTGTAATATGGCAAGAGTAACAGCTCTCTTCAGTGATCATTTGTGATCGGAGGCAAATCGCTTGCTCAGCAGATCTGCACAAATGTTCAGCAGACTTGGTAGATTAACCTCGTTTAGGAAGGTGTGACAGTGTATACACCACTCCCAAAGAACTGAGCTTCTTCACATAAAGGTGCTGATCTAGTCCTCTCCCCCGCCTCTCCTGCACACATCTGTGTACATAATACTTTCAAGACACAAGGTGAGTGAGGTAATGTATTTTATTGGACCAACTTCTCTTGGTGAGACAGACAAGCGTTTGAGCTTACAGGTCGAGGAAAGGTACTCAGTGTCACAGCTAAATACAAGGAAGAACAGATAGTTTAGCATAAGGAATTAAAAACACCACAAACAAGAATTTAACTGTCATAGGCTTGGGGGAGGGAGGGGATGGTTCTTCCTACTACAGCAGAATGGAACGCCAAATGATGCTGAGCAAACTTTTCCCTTTAGGTGGAGCAGGTAATTAAGAATAAATTGTATGCAAACCTGTAAATAAGAGGTACCTTTCTACTGGGACCACACAGAGAATCTTCTCCATTTCCTGAGGGCAGAACATCTGGTGGATGGCATCCTGCTATTTAAGAGAACATTCAAGGAAACAGCCTGAGAGAGTTAAACACTGAGCATCCAAGCAGACAAATGTAGGCTGACAGACAGTGTTGAAATGCAGCATCTGGCTGTGGTCCTATGAAACTATGCTTGAGACCAGAGGGAGAGCCATGGGATCTTGAACTGAGAGAGTCAAAAAGTCCAAGAACAAATGCTGTTGGGGACAGGCTGGTGCTATCAAAGTTGGAATGATGTGATCCTGTCTGCATTTACACAAAACTCTAGATACCATAGGGCTGGGGGAAAGGAGTATAGAGATTTCCCTTTCTGGGACAGTAGGAGGGTATCTGGCAAAGACTCCAGTCCATGACCTGTTCTTGAGCTGTACAGGTGACCCTGTTCTGTCCGGTAGCAGGGTGGTCTATTTCTGGCATTCCCCAAGTCTGAAAAATGGACTTTGCTGTGTCTGCTTTGAGGGACCATTTGTGATCCCTGCTGAACATCTGCTAAGCTGATCCACCAGACAGTTTTGGACCCTTGGGAAGTGTGATGCTTTGAATGTAATTTTGGTCTTGATGCAGAAACTCCGAAGGTCTACTGCATCTTGGCAAAGAGGATCTGATAGGGCGCTTCCCTGCCTGTCCAAATAGAACATAGCATCAGTGTTGTCTGCAAACACCAGTACAGCACATCCTCTGATGTGGGGCAAGAATATTCAACATGCCAAGTGGATTGCTCGAGGCTCCCAGACACTGATGTGGAAAGAGAGATCTTGCTCCAAACATAGCCCCTGAATCTGTAGGTCCCATAAGTGATATCCCCATCCAAAGGATGAGGCATCTGTGACCAGGGTCATGGAAGACAGAGTTAAGGAAAAGGGAACCCCTTTGCCTATATTGGCAGGGTCCATCCACCAATCCAGGGACAAGACACTTGCAGGTATGTGAGTGCAGTGGATGACGAAAGGGAGAGTAGACTAACTCCAACCACTTCTGCGTGACTCTGAGACAAAGGGTGGCATGCTGAGTCTCATACATAGAATCATAGAATATCAGGGTTGGAAGGGACCTCAGGAGGTCATCTAGTCCAACCCCCTGCTCAAAGCAGGACCAATTCCCAATTTTTGCCCCACATCCTTAAATGGCCCCCTCAAGGATTGAACTCACAACCTGGGTTTAGCAGGCCAATGCTCAAACCACTGAGCTATCCCGGATACATCGGATGAAGTGAGCTGTAGCTCAGAAAAGCTTATGCTCAAATAAATTGGTTAGTCTCTAAGGCGCCACAAGTACTCCTTTTCTTTTTACAAATACAGACTAACACGGCTGCTACTCTGAAACCTGGTAAACTATTGGGTGCATTAATTTCACAATCTCACTTATAGTATCTGTATCCCCTGTTATAAGGCAATATTTATGTGGGATACCAGGAGGAAACACAAGGAGGAGGGTACAAGACGAGAAGCCTCCTGATTCATACTGAGAAAGTAGGGTAATCAGCTAGTTATCTTAGGGGCGTGCACACGAATGCAAGAAGCCTGGGAAACAAGCAGGAAGAATTGGAAGTCCTGGCACAATCAAAGAACTATGACATGCTTGGAATAATAGAAACTTGGTGGGGCAGTTCACATGACTGGAGCAGTGTCATGGATGGATATAAACTGTTCAGGAAGGACAGGCATGGGAAGAAAGGTGGAGGAGTTGAATTGTATGTAAGAGAGCGGTATGCTTGCTCAGAACTCCAGTATGAAACTGGAGAAGAGCCTGTTGAGAGTCTTTGGGTGAAGTTCAGAGGCTAGAGCAACAACAGTGATGTCGTGGTGGGTATGTGCTATAGACCACCGAAGCAGGAGGAGGAGGTAGACGAGGCTCTCTTTGAACAACTAACTGAAGTTTCCAGATCACAGGCCCTGGCTCTAATGGGGGACTTCAATCACCCTGACATCTGCTGGGAGAGTAATACAGCAGTGGAAGACAATTCAGGAAGTTTTTGGAGAGTGTTGGGGACAACTTCCTGGTACAAGGGCTGGAGGAACCAACTAGGGGCTGTGCTCCTCTTGACCGGCTGCTCACAAAAAGGGAAGAATTGGTAGGGGAAGTAGAAGTGGGTGGCAACCTAGGCAGCAGTGACCATGAGATGGTTGAGTTCAGGATCCTGACAAAAGGAAGAAAGAAGAGTAGCAAAAAAACAGATCCTGGATTTCAGAAAAGCAGACTTTGACTACCTGAGGGAACTGATGGGCACAGGGCCGGTGTAACCATTAGGCGAACTAGGCAGCCGCCTAAGGTGCCAAGATTTGAGGGTGCCAAAAAGTGGTGCCCAAAATGTCTGGGATGCTCACTCAGCACCGGCTAATATGTAACCTCTTCCCGCCACTGTGCGAGGAGGCGCTGCGGCTTTGATGGGCTCCAGCCAGCCAGGAAGTGATGTTATTCCTCCTCCGGCCGCCGAGGGCACTGGAAACCATGTGGGCCACCGCCTGACCCTGGGCACAGGCCCTCTTGCTGCTGCTGCTCCCCCTGCACCCCCTGCCCTGCCCGCAGCCAGCCCTGCACCCCCTACCCCGTCTCCAGCCAACGCCTGCCGCACCCCCCTGCCCGAAGCCAGCCAGCCCCACACCCCCCATCTCCAGCCAACCCGCACCCCATCTCCAGCCAGCTCCGCACCCCGTGCCCTGCCCGAAGCCAGCCAGCCCCATACCCCCCTGTCTCCAGCCAACCCCTGCCGCACCCCCCTGCCTGAAGCCAGCCAGCCCTACACGCTGTCACGTTATTCATTTATTTTCATTAAATATGTAGACTAAATAATGAAATTAATAAATTTTCAAGCCGAACATGTATTAATTCTAATGAACAATGTCACATTATGCAGTATTCATTTTTGAAAGTTTATAATAAGCAATGCTCTAGGGGGAGGGGAAGGGGGAGGGTGGGCGCAAGGTGGAAGTTTCGCCTAGGGCGCAAAATATCCTTGCACCGGCCCTGGATGGGCAGGATCCCCTGGGAGGCTAATATGAGGGGGAAAGGAGTCCAGGAGAGCGGGATGTATTTTAAAGAAGACTTACTGAGGGCACCGGAACAAAACATCCTGATGTGCAGAAAGAATAGAAAATAGAGGGACAAGGTCCCTCACCAAAGGCTCTTACGTAAATTAAGTTGCCATGGGATAAGAGGGTAGATCCTTTCATGGATTGAGAACTGGTTAAAAGACAGGGAACAAAGGGTAGGAATAAATGGTAAATTTTCAGAATGGAGAGGGGTAACTAGTGGTGTTTCCCAAGGGTCAGTCCTAGGACCAATCCTATTCAACTTATTAATAAATGATCGGGAGAAAGGGGTAAACAGTTAGGTGGCAAAATTTGCAGATGATACTAAACTGCTCAAGATAGTTAAGACCAAAGCAGACTGTGAAGAACTTCAAAAAGATCTCACAAAACTAAGTGATTGGGCAACAAAATGACAAATGAAATGTAATGTGGATAAATGTAAAGTAATGCACATTGGAAAAAATAACCCCAACTATACATACAATACGATGGGGACTAATTTAGCTACAACTAATCAGGAAAAAGATCTTGGAGTCATGGTGGATAGTTCTCTGAAGACATCCATGCAGTGTGCAACGGCAGTCTAAAAAGCAAACAGAATGTTAGGACTCATTAAAAAAGGGATAGAAAATAAGATGGAGAATATCTTATTGCCCTTATACAAATCCATGGTGAGCCCACATCTTGAATACTGTGTACAAATGTGGTCTCATCATCTCAAAAAAGATACACTGGCATTAGAAAAGGTTCAGAGAAGGGCAACTAAAATGATTAGGGGTTTGGAACGAGTCCCATATAAGGAGCCATTAAAGAGGCTAGGACTTTTTAGCTTAAAAAAGAGGACACTAAGGGGGAATAGGATAGAGGTATATAAAATTATGAATGGTATGGAGGAAGTGAATAAGGAAAAGTTATTTACTTGTTCCCATAATAGAAGAATTAGGGGACACCCAATGAAATTAGTGGGCAGTAGGTTTAAACCAATAAAAGGAAGTTCTTCTTCACACAGCGCACAGTCAACCTGTGGAACTCCTTGCCTGAGGAGGCTGTGAAGGCTAGGACTATAACAGGGTTTAAAAGAGAACTGGATAAATTCATAGAGATGAAGTCCATTAATGGCTATTAACCAGGATGGGTAAGGAATGGTGTCCTTAGCCTCTGATTGTCAGAGGCTGGTGATGGATGGCAGGAGAGAGATCACTTGATCATTACCTGTTAGGCTCACTCACTCCAGGGCACCTGGCATTGGCCACTGTCAGTAGACAGGATACTGGGCTGGATGGATCTTTGGTCTGACCCAGTACGGACATTCTTTTGTTCTTATGGCAGGCGACTAGCTTGGCTTAACAGTGAAATCTTCAGTGAGCTTAAAATCAAAGAGGAAGCTTACAAGAAGTGGAAACTTGGACAGATGACTAGGGAGGAGTATAAAAATATTGCTAGAACATGCAGGGATGTAATCAGGAAGGCCAAAACACAATTGGAGTTGCAGCTAGCAAGGGATGTGAAGGGTAACAAGAAGGGTTTCTTCAGGTATGTTAGCAACAAGAACACAGTCAGGGAAAGTGTGGGACCCTTACTGAATGGGGGAGGCAATCTAGTGACAGATGATGTGGAAAAAGCTGAAGTACTCAATGCTTTTTTTGCCTCGGTCTTCACAGACAAGATCAGCTCCCAGACTACTGCACCGGGCAACACAGTATGGGGAGGAGGTGAGCTGCCCTCAGTGGTGAAAGAACAGGCTAAGGACTGTTTAGAAAAGCTGGACATGCACAAGTCCATGGGTCCAAGTCTAATGCATCCAAGGGTGCTGAGGGAATTGGCTGACATGCTTGCAGAGCCATTGGACATTATCTTTGAAAACTCATGGTGATTGGGGGAGGTCCCGGACAATTGGAAAAAGGCAAATATAGTACCCATCTTTTTAAAAGGGAAGAAAGAGAACCCGGGGAACTCAGACCAGTGAGCCACACTTTAGTCCCCAGAAAAATCATAGAGCAGGTCCTCAAGGAATCCATTTTGAAGCACTTGGAGGAGAGGAAGATGATCAGGAACAGTCAACATGGATTCACCGAGGGCAAGTCATGCCTGACCAACCTGATTGCCTTCTATGATGAGATAACTGGCTCTGTGGATATGGGGAAAGTGGTGTATGTGATATATCTTGACTTTAGCAAAGCTTTTGATACGGTCTCCCACAGTATTCTTGCCAGCAAGTTAAAGAAGTATGGATTGGATGAATGGACTATAAGGTGGATAGAAAGCTGGCTAGATTGTTGGGCTCAATGGGTAGCAATCAACAGCTTGATGTCTAGTTGGCAGCCTGTATCAAGCGGAGTGCCCCAGGGGTCTGTCCTGAGGCCAGTTTTGTTTAACATCTTTATTAACAATCTGGATGATGGGATGGATTGCACCCTCAGCAAGTTTGCAGATGACACTAAGGGCAGGTCTTCACTACCAACCAGATCGGCGGGTAGAGATTGATCTTTCAGGGATCGATTTATCGCATCTCATCTAGACGTGATAAATCGATCCCTGAATGCGCTCCCCGTTGACTCCGGTACTCCAGCTTGCAAGAAGCACAAGCGGAGTCAACGGGGAGTGGCACTGGTCAACTCCCTGCCGTGAGGACAGCCAGGTAAGTCGATCTAAGCTACACCAACTTCAGCTACGCTATTCACGTAGCTGAAGTTGCGTATCTTAGATCGACACCGCCCACCCCCCCCCAGTGTAGACCAGGGCTAAGATGGGGGGAGAGGTAGATATGCTGGAGGTTAGGGATAGGGTCCAGGGTGGAGGACTGGCCAAAATAAATCTGATGAGGTTCAACAAGGACAAGTGCAGAGTCCTACACTTAGGACGGAAAAATCCCATGCATTACTACAGGCTGGGGACTGACTGGCTAAGTGGCAGTTCTGCAGAAAAGGACCTGGGGATTACAGTGGATGAGAAGCTGGATATGAGTCAGCAGTGTGCCCTTGTTGCCAAGAAGGCCAACTGCATATTGGGCTGTGTTAGTAGGAGCATTGCCAGCAGATCAAGGTAAGTGATTATTCCCCTCTATTCGGCACTCGTGAGGCCACACCTGGAGTATTGCATCCAGTTTTGGTTTCCCCACTACAGAAAGGATGTGGAAAAATTGGAGCGAGTCTAGCGGAGGGCAACGAAAATTATTGGTGGGCTGGGGCACATGACTTACGAGGAGAGGCTGAGGGAACTGGGCTTGTTTAGTCTGCAGAAGAGAAGAGTGAGGGAAGATTTGATAGCAGCCTTCAACTATCTGAAGGGGGGTTCCAAACAGGATGGAACTCGGCTGCTCTCAACGGTGGCAGATGACAGAACAAGGAGTAATGGTCTCAAGTTGCAGTGGGAGAGGTCTAGGTTGGATATTAGGAAACACTATTTCACTAGGAGGGTGGTGAAGCACTGGAATGGGTTACCTAGGGAGGCGGTGGAATCTCCATCCTTAGAGGTTTTTTAGGCCTGGCTTGACAAATCCCTGGCTGGGATGATTTAGTTGGCGGTGGTCCTGCACTGAGCATGGGATTGGACTAGATGACTTTCTGAGGTCTCTTCCAACCCTAATATTCTATGATTTTATTCTATGATTCTAATATTTAAGTGGGCCTCTGTAATTTGAAAAGTATTTGCTTCGAAATTGTAACACATACACCCCCGCTCCCCTGGCAGGCAAGAAACATCACCCAAGTGTGAAATACTACTTTGCCAGAGTAAATGTTATGTTCAACAAAATAAGGTCCATAGACACCAGACAAGCCATTGTGGAACATCAAAGGAAAAAAGACTTTGTTGATTGCTTGCCCCACACCCATAGGCACGACCCGGTACGGAGATTAAAAGCTTGAATAACGAATGAAAACAAGGAAAATATTTTTGAAAAGCAAGTACCACTAACAATAACTAGCTATATATACACAATAATTTTCCAGAAAACTTTCTCTGAAAAGAGAAAAAGGAAAGAGTTTGACAAACGCACACGCTCACACACTCTGACTACAGACCACAGGCAGTGAGAAGGAACTGAGGTATATTGGGACAGCTCTGTCCTTTATACCTTTGGCTAGAAGGATGAGAGGGTGTGGAGGATGCATGCTTGGGGGGAAAAAATCTCCAGCAATCTTCTTTTAAGAGCTCAGAAAGATCTATAATCATCTAGAGGTGAGGAAGATGTTGCTGTTGCCCCTTAAGGAAGAGAAGACAAAATATTTGCAGGAGTTTGCTCTGACTGAACCTGAAGAGCTCTGTGTAGCTTGAAAACTTGTCTCTCTCACCAACAGAAGTTGGTCAAATAAAAGATATTACCTCACCCACCTTGTCTCGCTAACATCCTGGGACCGATACAGCTACAATGACACCACATAATGACTGACCCTGTAATTCTTCTTCGGAGGAAACAGGCTGATGTAGAACAGGAGATGTATGAGGTTGCTCATCAGGAAGACCAATTTCTAACTATTTGGGTGATGGAGACCTTTGCCTTGAATGAGACCAAGATGGGGTCCTCTACCCCTGAGGAGGAGCCCAACAGTACTAGTAAGGCCACATTTGCTGTTCATGAAGAAACTGCTTGGCAACCCAAGAAGGAGGAAACCAAGAAGCATGGGAAAATTCATAACCTTAGAAGTAGATTTCAGAGGTCTAGTTTTAGGATGAACGAACCTTTGGTGATAGATAAGCATGTGTGTAAGAAGGAGATCCCTACAAACTTGCCTCACAAGCTGATGAAGATAATTCATATTCTTCTGAACAAAGATAATAGACCTTTGAGGGGTCTTCATTAAGTGAATACTAGATCGGCAGTCAGATATTTAATAAACAGTACCGGTGACTCACCCAGACATGGTACTGACAATGGATTGTCAGCATTAGCCAGTAAAGGTGATTCTCTTTGCCCAGGTACCAATAATCCTGGTGGTACTATGAATAAGGGAGCATTTTTCGTTGCTTTCACCATGCATAGTTTCGTGACCACAGGAGGGTGTACTAATGTCCACAAGAGGAATGCACATGATTGTTCAAAGAATTCTAATTGGTTTTTAACTGGAGCCCAAGTGTTAGCAATTGCAGAAGGCTGCTCAGACTCCATTGCTCAGTCTCTGAGCTCAGCTAGCCCTGTTCCTCCAATCAGCTGATTTGCCGCACTCCTGGAGGGAGTGGGAGGAGCAGGAGGGAGCCTTGAAGAGCTGCAGGCTACACCTCAAAAAGCCACATGCGGCTCGCAAGCCGCGGACTGAGTATCACCGCCTTAGACAATACCTGTGCACACAATACTGAATCCTTGTGTATCAATGGAGCACTTGTAGTAGAGGGTAATGTAACCTTCAGAGGAGGTATTGAAACTTCTGACTGATCTGAAGGCTCTCTCCTTAACAGTACTGAGCTCTTACAGGTATGCTTCAGGGCTTCAGATGGCACTTTTGTATGCCTTCCAAAGCCACAGCTTGAGGTGTTCTGACCTTTTTTTCCTTTGAAGACCTGGGGAATTAAATGAGCATCCCCTTTGAGTCTAAGGCCTTGGCTACACTTGCAAGTTAGAGCGTACTAAAGCCACCCAGAGCACTCTAACTAATTCACCATCCACACTGGCAAGGCACGTAGAGCACCCTGACTCCCTGGCTAGAGCACTCCTGGTAATCCACCTCGGTAAGAGGGATAACGTCTGATGCGTATTGAGTGTCATGCCCCAGCATCAGTGTGAACGAGGTGTTGCATTACTGCGCTCTGATTGACCTCCGGAAACGTCCCATAATCCCCTTAAGTCAAGTGACCACTCTTCTCATTGTTGTGAAATCGGCTGCAGGAATGCAGAAATGCCCTTTCAAAGCTCCATTTTGGACAGCCGGCTGCTTATCTGCTCCAAGAAAAAGCAAACATTTACTGTTTGCTTTGAATGAGTGAGAGAGAGGCGGGGCGGGAGGGGGGGTCTGAACTTACAAGACAGCATGCTGACACACTTTCAGCACCCCAAAAATCCACACTCTCTCCCCCCACATACACACAACACACTCCCTGTCACACTCCACACCACATCCCCCCCGCATTTGAAAAGCACGTTGCAGCCACTTGAACGCTGGGATAGCTGCCTATAATGCACCACCCCCAATGCTGCTGCAAGAGTGGCCACACAGACTGCACCACTCTCCCTACTACGGTCTCCAGAGGCTGGTTAACTCAAAGGGCTCTACATTTGCAAGTGTAGCCAAGCCCGATCTTTGAACTGCAGCAGGAGCATGACTTGTAGCAGCCGATAGACAGATCTGACTGACCAGGAACTGAGTCAGGCCTCGTGGATCTCTCCAGAAGATGCCTCCTGAGTTTAATCTCCCTGTTCTTCTGAAACCCTTTGCCGAAAGAACAGCAGTAGTACATTTACTAGGAATATGCCCCTCACCTAGACAGTAAAGACTCTTTTCTTGAGTGTTGTGGTCCAGCACAGCAACATGACATGAAGGCCATGTTTTGAAACTGGGACATTTAGGAGATGACACAGCTGCCTATCACCCACTAATTAACTAAATGTTAAAATTATCTTAAAATACTGACCCTAAAATATTAATAAAAATTAATCTAAAACTAAATGACTAAATCACTATTTGCAATAGATTATGCTACTTGAGCTTAAAACAGAAATAAGGCACTGCTAAAGTGTTCCACCTCCAGCCTAAGGCTGCAGTTGAAGGAAATGAGTGGTGGTTTTTCTGCTCCGCCCCTTTATGACTGGAGGTGGGTGGGAGAGTGTGAGGGCATTCAATGAGCACATGTGGACCAACAGCAGACAGTGCTAACTAGGAAAAAGCACCAATCTCTGGCACTAAGGGGTGCACAATACCAAGAGTGGAAGATGCACAACATCACTCAATGAAGAACCATCTCACAGAGGTTTGCTTGCAGGTTCAAGTTTATGAACTCATCTCTGCAAGGGGGCACAGACTAACTCCTGCACCTACTGTCCCCCAAAGACTGAGGCAGTAAAAGTCACCAGGGCCAAGAGGAAGTCAGAGGAAGCCATCAAACCCCCACCTGAAGTTGGAAATGGTACCTAGGGATGTCAGGGCTCAGACAGGAGCAGATGTCAGGCTAGGGACACTCCAGCATTGTTCACAGACTTCCCTGAATGGCAAATCTCTGTCCTTCCGAGTCAAGACCTCAAATCTCAAGACAAGGCGCCATCTAACACAGATTCAAGGTTCATTACAATAGCTTTGCACAAGGGTAGGCCTGAACTCTATGAGTCCTAGTTAGGGAATTTGTTAGTATATTTTCCTTCCCATTCTTTTTATTAGGCAAAGAGAGAATAAAATTCACCTGAGGGCTCAGTGGAAAGTCCATGTTCTCAGCAGTCTGTTCTTTCAAATTCACAGGCAGTGAAAAAGGCACAGACACCTCATAATGCAGCTTTCTAAACCAGTTACCATCAAACTGATATCTCTTCAAATTCAGAACAAGAATCGGGGGTAGTCTTTCAAAGTAGCAGCGCTGAAAGAGGCACCAAAGCAGCTCATTACATACCATATTACTATCGTCTCCCTTCTAAAAATTCCCTTTAGTAGACAGTTCTTTACAATAAAATATACATTTATTAAAAAAATCAATTTCCCTCTTTTTACGTACAGCTTTCAAGTCTGAGCAGCTCAGCTCAGCGCTGCGTACAATAGACCATTCCAAACAATCCTTGCTTACCGATGTGGCATCTTGTTTGCTTTCACATGTTTCACAATAGAACTGCTCATCACCAGTAAATTTATTTTCTTCCTGGACAGCATCCAACGCATTACTCTACAAAGAGCCAGAAATTACAATTTGATGTACATTATTATGATTGAAAGAGAGAAGTAAATTGAACAGCATGGATCATATCCCACAGGGCACTGAAGGGACAGCATTATAGTAAACAGTATTTGACCTGCTTTTTTTCCTGTATGAAGAAGTACATCAACTTTGCTAACAAATGAGGTTTTTTCCCCAGGCAAACTTTTAGTACATAGACCAAACCTAACCAGGAAACATCATATTCAGGAAAACACTTAAGCAGGTGCTTAATGTTAAGCACATTCTCAATGTCCCTTGACTTTAATGGGACTTAAGCATATGTACTCAAACATATGCTGAAGTTCTTATCTGAACAGGAACTGACTTGAGTATGACCTTCATTTTTTTTTGTTTTGAATTTGAACAGCAGCTCTGAGTTACAACAGGGCTGTGGCTGTCCTGAGAACTGGCCCCCAAACACCCTCCAACGAACTCTCTCCTATGCCATGCAGACCTCTGGCAGAGAATTTACCCTCTGGCTTCATTTTTCTTTTCAAAGGTACATTTTAATTATGACATCAACTTCCTTGGAAAGGTTTTTATCTCATCAAAGCAACAAAGAAGAATTAAATAACCCCTGTTTAAGCAAACTGGTTTTTTAGTTAGCTACAGAGCACCGGGCATTTTGCTCCAATTCTGCAGAGACTTAGGGCTTCTCTACACATACAGTTCTGTGCCACTGTAGCACTTAGTGTAGACGCTACCTATGCCGATGGGAGAGCTTCTCTCATCGGCATAGGTACTCCACCACCCCAAGAGGCAGTAGCTATGTCAGTTGGCGAAGCTGTCCTGTCAACATGGCACTGTCTACACTGGGGGTAGGTCAGTAGAAGGTGTGGATTTTCCACCCTCCTGAGCAACGTACTTATACTGACAAAAGTTTGTAGTGTAGACCTGGCCTTACACACATGCTTAACTTTCAGAATGTATTACAGTCAATGTGACTGTTCTCATGCTTAAAGTTACGCACATGCCCAAGTCATTGCAGGATTAGAGCCTATACCATGTGCCAGTATATAAGGTGAGAATATGCATTTCAAGTGTGAGTGAAGGTTTACAGTAAAAGAAAACTGCCCCATCACTTAAAGACGTACCACTGCTTAGTTTACACAGAGCGCAGGATACATCTGGCAGTGTAATCATCGCTGGTATACTGGTAACAAGCTATTCCTTACTACTTTCAATAGGAATTGAAAAAAAAAGTTGTCAGGGTTCCTTCCCCACTCTGAACTCCGGGGTACAGATGTGGGGACCCACATGAAAGACCCCCTAAGCTTATTTCTAGCAGCTCAGGTTAAAAACTTCCCCCAAGGTACAAATCCCTACTTGTCCTTGGACAGTACTGCTGCCACCACCAAGTGATTTAGACAAAGATTCAGGGAAAGGACCACTTGGAGTTCCTATTCCCCCCAAATATTCCCCCCAAGCTCCTTCACCCCCTTTCCTGGGGAGGCTTGAGAATAATATCCTCACCAATTGGTACAGGTGAGCACAGACCAAATCCCTGGGTTTTTAGGACTCTGAAAACCAATCAGGTTCTTAAAAGAAGAAGTTTATTGTTTAAAAAAAGTAAAAGAAGCACCTCTGTAAACTCAGGATGGAAGGTAAAGTTACAGGGTAATAAAAGGTTTAAACACAGAGAACCCTCCTCCAGGCTTAGCTTCAAAGTTACAGAAAACAGGAATAAAACTCACTCTTAGCACAGGGAAAATTCACAAGCTAAAACAAAAGATAATCTAACGCCTTTCCTTGGTTTACTTACTAGTTTTGTAATCCTAGATACTTATTTTGGAGTAGGGGTTTAGGAGACGGATTTTCCTGCCTGGTCCTTCTCCGGCTCCGAGACAACATACAAACAAAGAGCACAAACAAAACCTTCCCCTCCCCAGATTTGAAACTTTCTTTCCCCATTGGTCCTTCTGGTCAGGTGCCAACTACGTTATTTGAGCTTCTTAACCCTTTACAGGTAAATGATTATGTACCTCTGGCCAGGAGGGCCTCTGGCCAGGAGAGATTTTATATTACTGCATACATAAAGCTTGTTACCCTTCCCTTTATATTTATGACAAAGGTTAACAGCCCGCACTGTATATTTAGAAATGCATCAGTACGTAAAACAAAAAGGAACCTGTCACAAGAATGAAAAGCTCATTATTTCACAAAAATGGTATGTTCATTAACCCCAAACAAGATGACAAATCTGCACCAGATCCCTTTATAGTTCTGGAAGGCTTGAATGACCACACAACCCCCAGACAAATGAGTTTGGGGTACTTTTCTATGACAACCCTCTCCCCCTTTTTTTTGCCTATTAACTTAAATTTAATGGCTTCCTATTGAAGGTTTAATTGTAACCAACAGATCCGCTGTTGTAGGTCACCCAACCAATGCCAGGATATTTTTCTTACCACAGAATAAGCTTTACAGTTGCACTTGTCAAGAGAGAGAGCAAGACTCAGGACAGGATTCTCCTTGATTCTAGTTTGTTGTTTGCATCCATGGCAGACGATGGAATGGACCATTTCCACCTGGTATAGCTAGGGAAAGAGTGACTAGTTAGAAGTAGCAGAGGGGTAGCTGTGTTAGTCTGTATGCACAAAAACAATGAGGAGTACAATGGCACCTTAAAGACTAACAGATTTATTTGGGCATAAGCTTTCGTGGGTAAAAAGCACATCTGAAGAAGTGGGTTTTTCACCCACGAAAGCTGATGCCCAAATAAATCTGTTAATCTTTAAGGTGCCACTGGACTTCTTGTTGTTTTAATTAGAAAGGTTTCCAACAATCCATAGAGATATAATGCCCCAGATGGCACACAGAAAGGACTTTTATCGGGTGAAGGGTGTACTGTAATGTAAAGTTCTTTAAATGCAGGGTTTTCTTGGAAGTAATGATCTAAAAAGCATCTCAAGTTTCAATTTCCTGAAGGGAAGAATTACCTGCTGAATCTCCTTTTTGTCCTCAACGATTTTATTCATCAGAATCCGGAAATATTCCGCGACATCCTGCTGCTGGTGCACTGTACCAACACAAACCAGAATGATCAACATCTAACTGTGGTAGCTGGTTACTTAATCCTAAAAGGGGCAGTGTTCACTGCTTCGGTTTCCATTTCTTCTGTTTCCTCTTCAGCAGAGACTCTGTGGTAAGATGGCAGATCAGATACAGCTGGGATGTTTCCGGAACTCACATGCCCAGTGAAAACTTGTCTTGTAACTGCCACAAAGATACCATTGGAGTTTGTTTTTTAAAAACAAACAATAAAACCAAAACAAAAAACAGTGAGGCTTTGAAATACTACTTAAAACAGTGGTCACCAACTCATCGATTGCGATTGACTGGTTGATTCTGGAGCCTCTGACAGTCAATTGCAATCTCCGGCCGTTAATAGTCCAGCAATGCAGTGGGGCTAAGACAGGTTCCTTGCCTGCCCCCGCCCGGCGCCGCTCCCGGAAGTGGCCAACGTGCCCCTGAGGTAGGTACGCAGTCTCCGCACACTGCTTCTGCTTGCGAGCACCATCCCTGCAGCTCCATTGACTGGAAATGGGGAACTGTGGCCAATGGGAACTGCAGGGGTGGTGCCTGCAGAGAGGGGCAGCGTGAGGAGCCACATGCCACCCCCCAGGGCTTCAGGGGCATGTTGACCACTTTTGGGAGCAGCCTGGGGCTGGGGCTCGGGCAGGGGCAGGGGCAGGGGCAGGCAGGCAGAACTGCCTTAGCCCTGCTGCACTGGCATCTGGGAGCCGCTTGAGGTAAGTGCTGCCCAGCAGGTGCCAGCAACCCAACCCACAGCCCTGACCCCCCTTCTGGAGCCAGCACCCCGTAGCCCCCTCCCACACCCCAACCCCCTCCCCCGCCCTGAGCCCCCTCCTGCACCCAAACTCCCTCCCAGAGCCCGCATCCCTCACCCTCTCTCATACCCCAACCCCCTGCCCCAGCCCAGTGAAAGTGAGTGAGGGTGGGGGAGAGTGAATGATTGAGGGAGGGGGGATGGAATGAGTGGGGTGGGGCTCTGGGGATGGGGCAGGGCCTCATGGAAGGGGCGGGGTAGATCTGAGATGTACTTAAATTAAAAAAAAAGGAGTACTTGTGGCATCTTAGAGACTAACCAATTTATTTGAGCATAAGCTTAGGGTTTGACATCTGTAGTATGCAAGGTCTTGGAAAAAATTTTGAAGGAGAAGGTAGTTAAGGACAATGAAGTCAGTGGTAAATGGGACAAAATACAAAATGGTTTTACAAAAGGTAGATCATGCCAAACCAACCTTTTTTGAGAAAGTAACAGATTTTTTAGACAAAGGAAAAGCAGTGGATCTAATTTACCTAGATTTTAGTAAGGCATTTGATACCGTGCCACATAGGGAATTATTAGTTAAATTGGAAAAGCTGGGGATCAATATGAAAATTGAAAGGTGGATAAGGAATTGGTTAACAGGGAGACTACAACGGGTCCTACTGAAAGGTGAACTGTCAGGCTGGAGGGAGGTTACCAGTGGAGTTCCTCAAGGATCGGTTTTGGGACCAATCTCATTTAATCTTTTTCTTACAGACCTTGGCACAAAAAGTGGGAGTGTGCTAATAAAGTTTGTGGATGATACAAAGCTGGGAGGTATTGTCAATTTAGAGAAGGATAGGGATACCCTACAGGAGGATCTGGATGACCTTGTAAACTGGAGTAATAGTAATAGGATGAAATTTAATAGTGAGAAGTGTAAGGTCATGCATTTAGGGATTAATAACAAGAATTTTAGTTATAAGCTAGGGACACATCAATTAGAAGTAATGGAGGAGGAAAAAGGACCTTGGAGTATTGGTTGATCATAGGATGACTATGAGCCGCCAATGTGATATGGCTTTGAAAAAAGCTAATGCGGTCTTGGGATGCATCAGGAGAGGTATTTACAGTAGGGATAAGGAGGTTTTAGTACCATTATACAAGGCACTGGTGAGACCTCACCTGGAATACTGTGTGCAGTTCTGGTCTCCCATGTTTAAGAAGGATGAATTCAAACTGGAACAGGTACAGAGAAGGGCTACTAGGATGATCCGAGGAATGGAAAACTTGTCTTATGAAAGGAGACTCAGGGAGCTTGGCTTGTTTAGCCTAACTAAAAGAAGGTTGAGGGGAGATATGATTGCTCTCTATAAATATATCAGAGGGATAAATACCGGAGAGGGAGAGGAATTATTTAAGCTCAGTACCAATATGGACACAAGAACAAATGGATATAAACTGGCCACTAGGAAATTTAGACTAGAAATTAGACAAAGGTTTTTAACCATCAGAGGAGTGAAGTTTTGGAATAGCCTTCCGAGGGAAGCAGTGGGGGCAAAAGATCTATCTGGCTTTAAGATTAAACTCGATAAGCTTATGGAGGAGATGGTATGATGGGATAACATGCTTTTGGTAATTAAATATTCATGGTAAATAGGCCCAATGGCCTGTGATGGGCTATTAGATGGGGTGAGATCCGAGTTACCCAGGAAAGAATTTTTTGTAGTATCTGGCTGATGAATCTTGCCCTGATATGCTCAGGGTTTAGCTGATCGCCATATTTGGGGTCAGGAAGGAATTTTCCTCCAGGGCAGATTGCAAGAGGCCCTGGAGGTTTTTCGTCTTCCTCCGTAGCATGGGGCATGGGTCACTTGCTGGAGGATTCTCTGCTCCTTGAAGTCTTTAAACTATGATTTGAGGACTTCAGTAGCACAGATACAGGTGTGAGGGTTTTTTTTGTAGGAGTGGGTGGGTGAAATTCTGTGGCCTGCGTTGTGCAGGAGGTCAGACTAGATGATCATAATGGTCCCTTCTGACCTAAATATCTATGAATCTATGAAAGCTTTTGTGAGCTACAGCTCACTTCATCGGATGCATACTGTGGAAAATACAGAAGATGTTCTTATACATACAAACCATGAAAAAATGGGTGTTTACCACTACAAAAGGTTTTCTCTCCCCCCACCCCACTCTCCTGCTGGTAATACCTTATCTAAAGTGATCACTCTCCTTACAATGTGTATGATAATCAAGTTGGCCCATTTCCAGCACAAATCCAGGTTTTCTCCCCACCCCCACAAACCCACTCTCCTGTTGGTAATAGTTTATCTAAAGTGATCACTCTTCTTACAATGTGTATGATAATCACGGTGGGCCATTTCCAGCACAAATCCAGGGTTTAACAAGAATGTCTGAGAAGGGGGGGGGGTGTAGGTAGGAAAAAACAAGGGGAAATAGGTTACCTTGCATAATGACTTAGCCACTCATTATGCAAGGTAACCTATTTCCCCTTGTTTTTTCCTACCTACACACACACCCTTCCTCAGACGTTCTTGTTAAACCCTGGATTTGTGCTGGAAATGGCCCACCTTGATTATCATACATATTGTAAGGAGAGTGATCACTTTAGATAAACTATTACCAACAGGAGAGTGGGGTTGTGTGTGGGGGGAAAAAGGGCGGGGGGGGGGAGAAAACCTGGATTTGTGCTGGAAATGGGCCAACTTGATTATCATACACATTGTAAGGAGAGTGATCACTTTAGATAAGGTATTACCAGCAGGAGAGTGGGGTGGGGGGAGAGAAAACCTTTTGTAGTGGTAAACACCCATTTTTTCATGGTTTGTATGTATAAGAACATCTTCTGTATTTTCCACAGTATGCATCCGATGAAGTGAGCTGTAGCTCACAAAAGCTTATGCTCAAATAAATTGGTTAGTCTGTAAGGTGCCACAAGTACTCCTTTTTTTTAAATTCAAAAAGTGATCTTGTGTTAAAAGGTTGGAGATGACTAACTTAAAAGATCCAGAGGATGGTGCCCCATACTGCTGCCCTATTCATTTCTTCATCCCTGGTCATGTGCATCCCACAGAACTTTTCATGCCTCTGAGCAGAGAGCACCCCGAGCACCTCTGAATGCAGCAACACTTAAGAATACGTCTTCACTGCAGTTAGCCTGGGTGACTGACACCTGTGTTAGCCTAGCCCAGGTGTGAAAACAGTCACACCGCAAAGCCAGATAATGCATCATCATTGGCACTGAGATCCCCTGTGTATGTCTAGGGTTTCTGGGGGCCATATCCTATGGTTCTATGTGCTGCAGTAAACTGAGCAACTCCATGATTCTTTGCCGTTGGATTGTAGGAAAACTTGTCTGTCTTCCTGGGCACATGGGGTGGTTTGTGAGAAGGCACTGGAGGACTATCAACACTTGAGTGATTTAGCCTGTGTTCTTACTGCAAAGGGAGCGGATTACCAGCCCAAGTGAAAGCAGAACGTGGGCTCTGGCACACCCACACAGCTGGGCCAGCTAGACCAGGTTCAAAGGACCACTAAACTCGGGTGGGAGGTTTGTGGGTGTGGACAGAATGGGAGGTTAGCAGCAACACCTGAGAAAGGCCTCGGGCTACAGGAAGAGAAACTCTAAGGATCCATCAGAAGACAGTGTGCCTGACATGGCAAATCTTCAGAAGTATAGGTATCTGAGAACTTTTATTGTAAAGAAGGAGGAGAAGCTGCATAGGGAGAGGGCAGGGGAAAGTCATGGAGCAGAAACAGGATTATGGAAACCTTTTATACTTGGCTGAGAAATCATCTTGTATTAACAGACTGGCAGGGGAACAAATAAGGGAGCTAAAGTAAACACATTGGGGGATTCACAAAAATGAATGGGAGAGGCATGAGAACCTGCTAGGGACTGGAAAGCGGGTGAGAGGGGACTGGGGAAGAAATATAGGAATAATTCAAATATGCATACAGAGTTTTAGTGGCCTAGCAAAAAGGGAACTTCCAGCCCTTTTGATGATTAGCATCTATAATGAGATATTACTTAGGTAACGTCTGTCTCCTGTTTAATAGAAAGCTGTGTAAATGTGAATATGCCATGGCACAGAACTCTTACCATCTCTCACCCCAAGGCACTTTGTAATCCCTTTGGTGGAAGGTGCTGATTCATTACACTTCAGTTCTTGAAACAGCTTTTGCAGCTGACACACGATGCTGGAGTCACCACCATTATCGAAGCTACAAAATATCACAGAGACACAAATTTAATTGGCCACTTTCCAGCTAAAATCCAGGTTCTGACCCAACTGATGCTGTGGCAGTGCTTCCAGGAGAGAGTGGTCCCTCCTGGGGTCTGGGTTGGGTCCTGCTAGTGGCACCCTTGGAGAAATCCCAGAAATGAAAGAACAGACTGAAATCAACTCTCATCTCACGAGGGAGAAGTGGGGGGATTCTCTGTGGCTTGGTGATACAGTGCAATAGGGGACTGAGTAAGGGAGAGACAAAAATTACTTGCTCTGACTCTTTTCTGTGACCAGTCTATTCGTAGGCTTTACAGGGATGGCTTCTTTGGGACTGGATTTCTGACCCAGCATCGCATTTCCATTCTGGCCAGGTACACATCTCTCCTCGGCCTGCTCTTTATTAAACACTTGCAGAAATGAAGCCAAGTAACTATTCCCCTTTCCCAAACTGCCACAAAGATTGCAGATGAGAGTCAGGTTACAGGCCATAAGGGCCTGCAATACTAGAACCTGGGACGTGGAGCCTGGAACAGCTGAAGTTCCCACATTGCCACCTGGAGGCCATGGAAAGCTGTAGCCAAGGAGCACTGTGGAGATTAGGTACCGCAGGGAGTACCGCCTACAGGGCCCAGAGTGACAGCACCCTGTGGCTTTCTGATTGGCCCCTGCTCACTATTTAACTCTGGTGGTTGCCCTGGATGCTGTGTGGGCAACCACATGGAGTGCTGACTTGCTGTGACTCCAGGCCTCCCCCAACTTTCTGATCTCCGGTCTCCATCTCCGGTCTGACTCTGACCCTGACTCTTGCCTCTTGATTCCAGCTTGGTTGCCAGTCTCTGACCCTGCTCGCTAACTATCGCCTGGTGGCTGTCCTTGCCTTGTGGACACCAACCCAGCTGTGGTCACTCCAGTCCCTTACACAGACACAACATGTTACTGCCAAAGAGGTGTTTATTGAAAGATAACCAGAGAGGAAAGGATTTCAAAGGTTAACACCAAGACAAGGTCTAACCAATTTGAGCGAGTGTCTCAGTTGTACAGAAGGAGGAAGATATTAAAACATTAAATATTATTCAGCAGCCAACCTTGGAGAGAGAAGGGCCCCCTCTGGCTCCCATCTCCAGCCCTGGCAACCTGGGTCTTATTTGACCTCTGGTACCCAACAGCTGTTTTCATCACCTTCTCCCGCACGGTTCCAAACCCTCCTCAGTCATCCTAGGCAGAGTGAGTGAATCTGGGGAGCTCCCAATAGACGTCTGACTGGTCTATTTAAACCCCAATCAGCATCTTGAAGGCTGATTTCACTTGCAGATGGTTCAGCTACACAGACCAGTGCCTGCCTACCATGGACACTGCCTCCTTCAGAGAGCCTTCCCTTAGAAAAGGTGTTTCCCTGCTACTGTGCCCTGGTTGTCTCTCTTGGGAACACTCTGCCACCCCACTGGACATGGTCATCACATTGCTTGAATGTGCCCTGAAGCCACTATTAGAAGTGGGCCCCATTTTCCAGTATAACTTCAAGGTGCCTCCTCCTCTGCCCTCCCCATACTTGTGGGCTGCTGCCCCTTCTCTTTTCTCTTCCCCCTCACACCCTGAAGCCAGCTATCACTGCCTGCCCCTTTCTCTTGCACAGTGCTGCCCTGCCATTCTTACCTCAATGGTTGTGTCCTACTTTGGGTCTCAGGGTCAGAACCATGCAGCTACCGAGCCTAACCACACGTCTCGTGTGCTGTTGCTGATGAAACCCCAGGGTTTACCATGAATGCCCCTCACCTGAGGATGTGCTCTCTGAGCTCTTGCGTGAAGAAGAGACACTGCAGCAGGCTGTTTAAGTAGCAGGTGGAACCTTGGTTACGCAGCCCCACGTATGTGCCTGTAACCAGAGAAAATCTATTTCACATCCGGGTTGGTTGATTTATAAAAGGAGAGAAAATGATCAGAAAGTGACTAGCCAGAGAGCTGTAATACAGCAAAGCTCCCTTATCAAAGGTGGGTAACAGCTCTGGGTAAATGCAGCTCTAGCTGGGTTGCAGGGCAGCATCTGAGAAAGAAAAAGCCCAACATTTCCCTCTGCCAGGATTCTACTGTTTGGCAAGCAGGTCTCCATTCAGCTCCAGCTGCACCTCAGCCAGTGCCCTTCTGCTCCCTGCAAGTACTCTCTTGGTCTAGTCTGAGTTGATTTAAGCAGAGCCCATGATGTTCCCAGGCTTCAGGAGGATCAGATTCCTGACGTCAGGAAGGATTGTTACTGGCTACCAGAAATCTATTAAACCTTCTGTCCTACTTTTGGGTTGCACCAACTCAGGAACAATAGTTATGTAACACCCGAGGAATGATAACCTTCTTAGCTTCCTTATTCTAGATGGCATTCCTTATGGGACCGGAGACTATCAGAGCACATTCCTCACTTATGAAACTCCGACCCCAAGCCGGATGGCTGCAGCCATCGCCCAGCTGTTATTTTGCCAATAGAGTGTGCTGGTTGTGGGGACTCACACTCACGTGTGTGTCTTCCAAAGTTTGCTGGGCTCTTTTTTCTAAACTAGCTGCCCAACAGGGATACATAAACCAACCAACAAAACTAACAATAACCACCAACATGGATCCCCTGCTGTGGGGTCCCCAGAGCCCCTCCCCAGCTCCACATGCTGAACCGGCTGCACTTTGCACATAGCACCCGAAGAAAGGGCTCTCAACAGCTGTAGATATGCTGGGGAATCTGGGAGACTCCATATACGTATGGCTGTTAGGAGTCAAAAACATGGGTGGGCCAAACCATTATGCACTTCAGTGCCCTGGACGTTACATAGACGTATCTTAAGGTGCCCAGAGGGCTGTGAAGGTGAGCTCCTGCCTAACTCTGAGTATTTAGGCCACTAATCACTCTACTTAAAGAAAAGGAACTGAATTCCCACTGCTTTGCCTTCAGTCTGAGCCTCGCCTAAAGCTCACTTACCTCGGTTTGAGGTCATTCCAGCTTTTCCTAAACTTTTGAAAGCGAAGTCACCCAGTTCAGGAAAATGAAATTAATCGTAGCCCTGCCCGTGCTGCTCACCTCCAGTGCCTACGAAAACCAGCCCCAACTCCCATAGAAGAGTAGCTGGAGACCCAGAGTTCAGTCTCTAAGGATTTTCAGCAAGGATTGCACTGGGTCAACCTCCCCACATTCAAGTCTCAAAAGGAACTAAAGAAATGAATTTAATTAAATAACTTTATAAAATCTTATGAGAAAGAAACAAATAATAATCTAATTTTTACAGCATGACATGGCTATTTTATTATCCATGGACATTACCTTCACAGTTATACATAAACATAAATTAAGAAAACTAATTAAAATCTGAACAGTTCAGTCCCCACAGAAATACAGTGAGAAGAAACTGAAAGTTCCCAAAACCTTAGGTTTTGTTCACCTAAGTCTCAGTTAGAGTCTTTGATCACAAAATCTATACAGTCTGCTGAGTCTAAAACAACATCTTCCCTCCACTGGCTTGTAGGAATCTTCAGCTGGAATCCATGCAGACCCTTCCTCTGCTCAAATCACTGCTCATGGTTATAGTTTAGCTGTATCAGAAATACTTTTGGCCCTCTGGTGGGAAACAGGCTGGCTTACCAGCCCTATACTGCATAGTGCATGAACACCAGTTCCCCTGCCTCTTGGAATCTCCTCATTTATAGCCCGCTCTTGTCTATGGTCTCTGAGTGCCTTCTGCACTGGTGAAGTTGGAGGTGGGGTAAATACAATTTTCCTCACATTAAATCGCAGTGATCAATGTGTGGTTCATGCAAAATTAATCAGTTGGACTGAACCCCTATGGTGCGGTTGGGAGAGTGATGAAGAAAGAAGGTTGCCCCTGTATTATAAGGAACATGGAATTAGGCACCTCATAGAATGGCTGAGGGCCTGACCCAAAGCCCAGTGAAATCAATGGAAAGACAACACAAGAAGGGAGAGGGACACAGCTGTGACAGACATGGAGACTCCGGTCCCAACGAGGGCCCAGTTCTGCTCCTGGACTCCCAGCTCCCATACCCAGGGACCCCCGCTCCTGCCCTCTCCATGCAGCCCGCTCTGGGTACCATAGTCTCCCACTGCCCCTGAGCCCGCAGCATCTGACTGGGGCAGCCTCCCCCTGCCACTGCCTGGGACCCTGCAGCCAAGGCTCCCAGCACAGAGGTCTGCAAGCCCTGGGGAGCCCTATATAGCCCCCCAGTACCCAGGCCAGCTCCTGATTGGCTGCTCCAGCCTCCTCTATGCAAATAAGTCCCCATCCCCTGATGCTAACGAGGGCCCAGGTGGCCCCTTGGGGGGAGGGGAGCTCAGAATGTCCCTGAGGTGACAGTTAAACCGACATAACTGACCGCCTGGGGAGCAGTGGGGAGGGGTTGAACTCACGGGGCTCCTCGGGGGCTAGAGAGGGGGAAATTCAGGATGGGGCCAGGGATGAGGGGAGGGAGGAGCTTGGTAGGAGGGATCAATTGGAGAGGGGAGAATTTGGGGGGTCAATTGGCTGAGGGGAGCTTGGGAGGGGTGTTAATTGTGAAGGGCCTGTTCTGTAGGGTTGCCAACTGTCTAATCCGAAAAACCCAAATACCCTTGCCCTGCCCCTGCCTCTGCCCCTGCCCCTTCCCTGAGGCCTCGCCCCCGCTCACTCCATCCCACCACGCTCACTCACTTTCACTGAGATGGGGCAGGGGGAGCGGGCTCTGAGCTGGGGCTGAGGAGTTCACAGTGTGGAAGGGGGCTCGGGGCTGAGCCGGGAAGGGGGTTAGGGTGCAGGAGGGGGTAGGGACCCTTGGAGAGAGTTTGGTTGTGTGGGGGGCTCAGGCCTGGGGTGCAGGAGGGGATACGGGCTCGGGGAGGGAGTTTGGTTGTGGGGGGGCTCAGGGCTGGGGTGCAGGAGAGGATACGGGCTTGGGGAGGGAGTTTGGTTTGGGGGGGGCTCAGGGTTGGGATGCAGGGTTGCAGGCTGTGGCCAGGTGGTGCTTAAGTGTATAGATTTAAAGAAAATCCTGTTACAAGAAAATACAAAACTAAGACTAGCAAAATAGAAATAGCTCTGTCCCCACTGCTACATTTAAAGAAGAGTTGGTGACTCCGACTAGTCGGGACAATTTAACTAGAACAATTTGATTAAAATCAAAACCACATTCAAAGCACGCGATTAAAATCAAAGACATTATTTTTCCCTCCCAATTTCCCCCTGGCTATAATTAGCACTGCCAGGGCTTCCCTGTTGGAGGGTAACATTATCACTAAACTGCTGCAAAAAGCTCCAGGGTTAGGGACACCAGCCTGCTTCCTGCTCCTGGACTCAGCGTCTCCCAGCTCACCCGGGGCACATGGCCCTTTGCAAAGCAGCTGCCCTGACCGCTCCCCCTCATGGAGTCTGACCCCAGCAACAGGGAACCTACTGGAGCAGACCCCAAACTACCATACCCAATTCCAGAAGCTTCTGGATGTGAGGGTTTAATCAGCCTAGCAACAATGACCCAGACACAACCCACTCCTACCCGACCCTCAATGGGTCTCTTAAAAAGATATCTCCCTATTACATCTCCCGTAACATTTTTCTTCCTGTAACGGAATTTCATTCAATGGACTTCAAAATCTGAAATTCCTAGGCAACGACAGTGTTCTTCCACTTTGGGTGCTTTATTTTGTGTCACAATCATAGAATCATAGAATATCAGGGTTGGAAGGGACCTCAGGAGGTCATCTAGTCCAACCCCCTGCTCAAAGGAGGACCAATCGCCAACTAAGTCATCCCAGCAGGGCTTTGTCAAGCCTGACCTTAAAAACCTCTAAGGAAGGAGATTCTACCACCTCCCTAGGTAACCCATTTCAGTGCTTCACCACCCTCCTAGTGAAAAAGTTTTTCCTTATATCCAACCTAAACCTCCCCCACTGCAACTTGAGACCATTACTCCTTGTTCTGTCATCGGCTATCACTGAGAACAGTCTAGATCCATCCTCTTTGGAACCCCCTTTCAGGTTGTTGAAAGCAGCTATCAAATCCCCCCTCATTCTTCTCTTCTGCAAACTAAATAATCCCAGTTCCCTCAGCCTCTCCTCATAAATCATGTGCTCCAACCCCCTAATCATTTTTATTGCCGTCAGCTGAACTCCTTCCGATTTTTCCACATCCTTCTTGTAGCGTGGGGCCCAAAACTGGACACAGTACTCCAGATGAGGCCTCACCAGTGTCGAATAGAGGGGAACGATCACATTCCTTGATCTGCTCGCTATGCTCCTACTTATACAGCCCAAAATGCTGTTAGCCTTCTTGGCAACAAGGGCACACTGTTGACTCACATCCAGCTTCTCATCCACTGTAACCCCTAGGTCCTTTTCTGCAGAACTGCTGCCTATCTACTCGGTCCCTAATCTGTAGCGGTGCATGGGATTCTTCCATCCGAAGTGCAGGACTCTGCACTTGTCCTTGTTGAACCTCAACAGAATTCTTTTGGCCCAATCCTCTAATTTGTCTAGCTCCCTCTGTATCCTATCCCTACCCTCCAGCGTATCTACCACTCCTCCCAGTTTAGTGTCATCTGCAATCTTGCTGAGGGTCCAATCCACACCATCCTCCAGATCATTAATCAAGATATTGAACAAAACCAGCCCCAGGACTGACCCTTGGGGCACTCCACTTGATACCGGCTGCCAACTAGACATGGAATCATTGATCACTACCCATTGAGCCCAATGATCTAGCCAGCTTTCTATCCACCTTATAGTCCATTCATCCAGCCCATCCTTCTTGAACTTGCTGGCAAGAATACTGTGTGAGACCATATCAAAAGCTTTGCTAAAGTCAAGGAATAACATGTCCACTGCTTTCTCCTCATCCACAGAGCCAGTTTTCTCAACATAGAAGGCAAGTAGGTTAGTTAGGCATGACTTGTCCTGGGTGAATCCACGCTGACTGGTCACTTTCCTCTCCTTGAAGTACTTCAAAATTTGATCTATGAATGTCTGATCTGTTTGACTTAGTGATTCCTGAAGGTTTAGTTGTGCAAATCACGCTTCTCCACTTCCCTCTCTTCAGCTCAAACGCTGCAGGTGGTATGAGAAAAGCTAACCTGGAAAGCTGTCATTCTGTTGCTGTTTGAATACTTTTGCAGAATGATTTATTTTATGGCAGTAAGCACCTATGGCACCTAAGCTGGACATTTGCCTTTTTAACTGTTTCTCCAACAGTGCATGTATTGCTTGCCCTTCTTTGCAAACCAACGTTCTCTTTGTTTTCGTCTGCGTTTGTGTCTATCTTGTATATGTTGTATGCCTTTTATATTGTTAACAATTTCCATTTTTGTAACGGTTTCTTTGCTTGGTTGCTCTTATGGCATATATCAAATAGCATGGTTAAATTTCATCTGATTGTCATAACATATGCACTCTGGTTTCATTGCCTTTTGTGCCTAAATCTTTATGATCTCTAAGAAGTTCATGTGCAAGCGTGCCAAATTTGTGCGATTGACGCTAATTAGTGGTGTCTGGTTGCATATTGGTCCACAGGTTCTTTCCCTTAGATCAGATGTGTTGAGAATATACCACTCATATATTACATTTCTTTGAAATACAAAGTTTTGGGTTTTTTTTTTTCTAAATCTTCTAGGACTGTAGTTGCATCTTGCTTTTCTTCGTCTGCTACCTTCAATGTGGCCACTCTGATTTGCATGCTTTCTTGAGTCAGTTTGCTCAGAAGGCCACAAAGAAGCTCCAGTTTTCACTAATATCCCCATGTATTTTCATAATAGCAGAGAGTGAATAGGTAGTCGCAGAGACCACAGCTAAAATGTGACTCAATGACTCTGGTCAGCTACAACAACCACCTAAAGCAGTAACAGCTCTTTTACTTCTGACACTATGTTAAGAGCTGCACACAGGCAGCTATCTGCTCTGCATAACAACAAACATTTTATTAAACCTATATATTTATGATGAATACAATAGGCACTATTAGCCTTATGTGCCAGCAGATGGTGATCTTTATATGTAATAATTATACATATACCATATGCAAAAGAGTGTACAGAAAAAGAGTACTGATTGAGGGCCCTTTTTTCAATCTCATGTCGAGCCTCCGGCTGAACAGGGTGGGCACCACTGGGGTAATGGGAAAGCTCTGAAGAGCCACAAAGGTATATTACTAAAAAGAAGCAGGTGTCTAAGGTGAGGATAAAGTACTATCCAGGGGGAGCGTGTCTGGGTTCGGAAGGATTGGGAGGCTGCCATGCTGAGTGAGATGAAGGAAGGGTAGATGTGATAACTATTCAGTACATTTCATTCAGAGCTGCAAAAGGAAACCTCAGGTTGCACTAGAGATGAGTGAAGAGCAGTAGGTGACCAGAGGCAATGGGTCTCAATGACACTACCATTTCAGCCAGGGGAATTAAGGCTCTGCCTCCTGTAGCCAGTGATTTTAGTTTATTGTTCATTTATTGTGTGATATTATAATTTATTAACATGTTATGTCATACATAATCATTGTATGCTAAACAGAGTTAAGTTGTAGGATTATAGAAGTATCAGATTGATCAGTACGTAGAGAGAATAATCATGTATTAGGTCTCTAAGTAAGGCAGGCTGAAACGCAAGGCCTACAGCCTGAGGCCTGTAAGATATTAGCTTAGCCATACTAGGCCATAGAGTTAAGAAATGCTGATATGTGTGCCACTGGTATGCTACAAAAGATGCTTTGGCATACACATGGTTTGCCCAGTCATCACCTCAAAGGGGGTATGATCTGTGGTGGCAGTAGTGGGAGTTCCCCTAGTTTAAAATCCCTCCTGGCCAGAGGAAAAATCCTTTCACCTGTAAAGGGTTAAGAAACTAAAGATAACCTTGCTGACACCTGACCAAAATGACCAATGAGGAGACAAGATACTTTCAAAAGCTGGGAGGAGGGAGAAAAACAAAGGGTCTGTGTCTGTCTGTGTGATGCTTTTGACAGGGACAGAACAGGAATGGAGTCTTAGAATTTAGTAAGTAATCTAGCTAGGTATGTGTTAGATTATGATTTCTTGAAATGGCTGAGAAAATAGCTGTGCTGAATACAATGAATATTCCTGTCTGTGTGTCTTTTTTGTAACTTAAGGTTTTGCCTAGAGGGATTCTCTATGTTTTGAATCTAATTACCCTGTAAGGTATTTACCATCCTGATTTTACAGAGGTGATTCTTTTTTACTTCTATTAAAAGTCTTCTTGTAAGGAAACTGAATGCTTTTTCATTGTTCTAAGATCCAAGAGTTTGGGTCTGTGGTCACCTATGCAAATTGGTGAGGATTTTTACCAAACCTTCCCCAGGAAGTGCGGTGCAAGGGTTGGGAGGATTTTGGGGGGAAAGACGTTTCCAAACTACGTTTTCTCAGGAACCCAGATAAAGTTTGGTGGTGGCAGTGGAAGTCCAAGGGCAAAGGGTAAAATAGTTTGTACCTTGGGGAAGTTTTAGCCTAAGCTGGTAAAAGTCAGCTTAGGAGGTTTTCATGCAGGTCCCCACATCTGTACCCTAGAGTTCAGAGCGGGGAAGGAACCTTGACACATGGTTTGCCCAGTCATCACCTCAAAGGGGGTATGATCTGTGGTGGCAGTAGTGGGAGTTCCCCAAGTGCCATTAAAATGAATGGAATCAGGGTATTCCAACTGCATCCATTGGCATCTACCAGTTTCTGCAGCATTAGCTTGACGGTGTGATTTGTTCTTTCTAGAATCCCTGAGGATTGACGTCTATATGGAATAAGCAATTTTGTTGCACTCCGAACAACATCTCTGGAACACTCGTGTTTAGCAAAAGCATCTATATATTTAGTCACTAATGGCTGCACATTTGCCTTTCCCTTTGCAATGTTTTTCTTTGGGGGATAAAAAACTGCACCGGGCCTGTTGGCTTTAGGCTATCATTATGGGTCCGCCTTTTCCACCCCCTGCTAGAGACTCTAAATCTGAAGCAAGTAGCAGAGGTGACTTTCCCTCTGTTAAGCTTGAAATTGTAGCCACCAGAGCTGAACCCAAGACGGTGTAATACCACATTACAAAATTCACTTTAAACAAAATACAAGGCTACACTCCCCATTCCCAAACCCCTTGCCAGGGTTACATTTTCCATGTACCCAGTTCTCACGGAAACAGAACATTGGTAGAACAGGCCTCTCCCAGACCCTCCCGCTAGAGGAAATTGCAGCAGCTCCTTCTCTCACTTGCCAGTCAAGTGGTACGAAGCAAGTTTTTCAGTACATGGGCCAAGCTCATCCTTGGCAGCAACTTATAAACAATCAATGAATGTCACTTACTTGGCCTAGCATCAGAATTCACCCTGTGGTACATTAACAGAGAGGCGGTAGCACTGTGACAGAAGCAAGAGACATACGCATTAACACCTAGTCCAGTGGATGCCACCCCTTGCACCCATCCCACGGTAACCTTGGTTGAATTTTGAGACCACCCACAAGAAATGAACAAGAGTCCACTTTTCAAAACAAAGTTCCCCTATTTTCACAATCATATTGTTTGGGTCAGAAGACCTACCTCTGCGAGAACAATTGTGGATAGCACAATCATTTCCCACTGATTGGGAATTACAAAACTAAGAAAGCGAAGTGGAACCAGTACTTGTCTTTGTTTTGTCAGTTTTGTTTTGACTCAGCTCCCCCCCCACACACACTTTTTTTGTTTAGCTTATTTTCCACTCAAGTTATAAGCATCAAGACTTTTGAACCTCAGCAATGGGGTTTCTTGGATGTTACCAACATAAGTTAACTATTCACAGATTTGCTTTTCCATGCTCACCTGAAGCTTGCTCTCACTATTGGGAGAGAGGAGGGAAAATTTAGATCAATAATGAGACTGCACCTCTGACCCGAACTTTGCACTCTGACCTCAGATGAACCAAAGACTGAGCCATGACTCTAGCCTGCAACCACCCACCTACCAACAGACTGCCTGCTCTTTTGCTATTCTCCTTTCTCTGATTTTTGCATTTGATGGGGGAAATGGACAAATCTCCAGCTGTATACGTAAACAGTGTTTTGGTTGCAATATCATTAACATTCCAAAAATTAATTTAAAAAATTTAACTTAATATTTTCCTGTACACTTGGGTTAATAAAGTGAAGGGGCCCATCTTGTATGGTTACTGAATGGTTAATCATGACAGCATTAAGGAAACCTAAGATGAAGCGCTAGCCATGGGATGCAAAAGTAACATCTAAATAACATGACAGATCCGGTCTCCTGCTGTATTATCTCCTTCCCAGCCACAGAAGATTCAGCCTGCTCTAAGGCCACTGGCCTAGCACATGGCCCTGACAACCTGAATCATTTAGCAGGCCTTAGAGTCTAAACAGTTCTTCAAGACTGTCAAATGCTTTGCCATGCAGAACAAGGCTATAGCTGCTGGAATCGAGGATTTTGAGTCTAGACTAAAGTGGAAATTACCTTTACCTAGGCAAGCCTGAAAAACTTCTGCCAGGAAAAACAGTTTTAAATGGTCCTTCTGCTCCAGGCAGAGTTGGGGTGGGGGGCAACATTGCACAGAAAAGATATCCCTTTGAGGAGCTCCCCTCACCCAAGCACTGAGAAGCCAGGTTTATTAGCCTGATGGCAATGTGTTTACATCACACTGAAATCTGACCTCCTAGCCGAGCCCACAGTCAATGCCAGGGGATGGTAGGAGTTTCTACAGATATGTAGAAAATCATTTTTTTTAAGTATGCTAAAAACTGACTTACCTAGGGACCACTACAACTGATAGAGAACATGGGAAAAATGGATGCAAAGGACAAGAGGAGCCTAATGGTATGTCTACATTGCAATAAGCGCCCAGGCTGAAGCTCTGGCTCAAGCTTACCTCCCACTCCGCTGCTATCTACACTGAAATTGCTCTAACCCAGGGCTTGGACCCAAGGTCCCAGGATCCTGCAGGGCTTCAGGGTCTGAGCATGAGTCAAGATGGGACCCAAGGTCTGAGCCCTATTGCTTTGCTATGTGAACACAGCTCTCCTCATCTTGTGTCCTGAGAGTCTGCCAGAAACACCCCACAATTCCAAGGGCTGACTTCCTTTGTCCTCTCTATCCCAACAATCTTCCATTCAAAATGGAAGCCACCCCTCCCAGAGTGCAGCAGCTGCTCAGTTAGTCTGCATTAACCCATTACCATATGAGCACCGAGCTGCAAGTACACCTTTGGAGACCCTCCTGGGTTTGCCATGGAGACCGAACCGAGCAAACCTTTTGCAAAGCGAGCTCCTTCTTGATCACAGGAGCACAGCCAAATTTTGGTGAATCTCTGGTACGAGGCCAGTAAAACTGTGGATTTCGGCAAAAGCACCAGAAATGGCCATGCATACCAGCAGATAGCTAAAAAAGCTGGCAGCTTTGCAGATTTTACAGACAGATGACCAGTTCAGGGAGCATAGTAAGAGACTGAAGAGTGAGTACCAGAAGGTCAGGGACCAGAACCATGCCCATGCCTTGGGCAACTTGCCAATGTCATGCCCATTATAGGAGGAGTTTGACTGGGTGCTGGGCACTGTGCCCAGCACAGAGCCAACTGTGGTGCTCATCAACTAGAATGATGCCTTGCTGTCACCTGAATCTAGCTTGGGGACTGATGGGAGCCAGCAGAAGACTCTGAGCAAGGAGCACGAATGCCAATTTCCTGACACAGGAGTGAAAGCACAGGCAAAACAAGTTCTTCTAAAGCAGGGGTTTTCAAACTTTGGGTCATGGCTCATCAGGATAAGCTGCTGGTGGGCCGCAAGATGCTTTGTTTACCTGAGTGTCCGCAGGCATGGCCGCTCACAGCAGCTCCCAGTGGCTGCAGTTTGCCGTTCCCAGCCAATGGGAGCTGCGGGAAGTGGTGCAGGCTGGGTCAGTGAACCACAGTCACTGAGAGTTCTGAGCTGCTGTGCTTGCAGACGCTCAGGTAAACAAACCATCTCATAGCCTGCCAACGGCTTACCCAGACGAGCCATGACCCAAAGTTTGAAAACCCCTGTTCTAAAGGTCCCTCCTTCACGTTGCTGGCTCTAGTAGTTGGGAATGCACAGACAAGAAAAACTGCTCCAGAGGCTGTGTTGATGGGCTGTTCAAACTTCCTATAATGTGCAGGGTGAGCTGTAAAGTTCTCCCCACAGTGCACCACAGTCAAAATGCTAGAGAAGCCACATTTCAGGAGGAAGCTAGGGACTCCTCAATACAGTGGTTTTGACTCAGGGCTGCGTGCTGCAGTCTGGATGCCAGACCTCCAGGTTCAAGCCCAGGTTAGAAAAGTCTTAATTGTGATGAAGCTCCTTCTCTCCGTGCTTCTGGTTAGCAGTAGTCTGAGAATTCTATCCCTTTCCAGGGAAAAACCTGCAACTCCCAGTTCTAGTGCTCACCTCAGTGGCTCACTATAGTTCTCAGGGGCATGCTTCAGTCTCTTTTAGCCACTCTCATCATCGGCCAGTAAGGGAGGTGGGAAGAAGCAACCCTCCCTCGCACAGTGTCTGTTGTCCCACAGTCTCCATGATTGACTGGGGAGGGGGAAGATAGAGCCTGGGCCCACCTTCTACTCCAGGCTCCAGCCCAGAGACCCTAATAGTAGGAGCTATTGGTAGCTGACTTTTTAACAACAACAGGACAGGTACAATTCCATGGGCCACTTCCCCACAGCAGCCCCCCGTTCCTCAATATCTCCTTTACCCTTACCTCAAGGCCTCCTTCCTTGTGCCTGATAGTGTTTGCACTGCCCAGTTTCTCCAGCAGCGTGGCTTCCTCTGACAGTTTCTGACACGCCTCCCTAACTGACTAACTGGGAGGCTCTTAACTAGTTCCAGCCTGCCCTTGATTGGCTTCAGGTGTCCCAATCAACCTAGCTGTCTCCACTGCTTTCTAGAAGGATCTTAATTGGCCTCAGGTGTCTTATTTGACTTGGAGCAACTGCCATTTGGTTACCATGGTAACAGGGATTTGTTTAGCCTGGGGCTAATATACCTGTTTCTCATTACTTTCCTATAGCCATCTGGCCTTGCCCCATCATATTAAAAACCCATTAAAAACCAGTGCAGATGCTCAAGCCTAGAATTCTCTAACACGGGTCAGCTGACTCGAGTCCCACTAACCCTGGGCTTACACTGCAGTTTAAACAGACCGTAATGGGTACACCCTCACCGCTTCACTGGGGAGCAAGGGGTGGATAGGGCAAGGGTGTAGCTCCTTACATGCCCTGGCTCATTTTCCTGTCTGACATAGCATACACTGCTTCCTAGCAGGCCTGTGACTCTAGGCTGGGAGTACATGTAGAGTACATGGGATTACATGGGAGTATATGGCAAAGTGGGTCAATTCTAGTACTTGAAGGAGAACAAAAATAGTCGCTATGGGGACCTGACAGGACCAACTCAGTCGGAGCTCCGAAAACATCACATTGGCATTGGAATGGCTGAAAGAGTGATTCCCAAAATGGGGATTGGAGATACCTGTGCTGTTCATCCAAGCAGATCTGTCCTTCTGGGATCTGTAAAAAAGAATAGAATGGATCATTTCCCAAGGCAACTTCTAAAGTATTTATTAAATATCAGGCACTGGATGGAGGTGAAGGCGATATCTCCTGTATCCTTATAGCTGTAGCTGTAACATAATGGGTGATTAATGTACATCTTAATTTTAACACCAGTTACTGGGAGCGGGACTTACTCTGCCCTGTTCCAGCAGTAAGGAAAGTAGTCCAGTGGGTATGGCACTAACTTGGGACACCTGGGTTCAATTCTATGCTCTGCAGAGAATTCAATTTTCTCAGACTTTCTGTGTGACCTTTGGCAAATCACTTAATCTCTCTGGGTACATCTATGCTCCAATTTAAGCACCTGAGACTGGCCCATGCCAGCTGACTTGGGCTCATAGGGCTCAGGCTAGAGGGCTCTTTAATTGCAGTATAGACCTTTGCTGGAGGCTAAGCTCTGGGACCCTGCAAGGGGGGAAGGTCCCAGAGATGAGGCTCCAGCCCAAACTCAAAAAGCTATACCACAATTAAACAGCTCCTTAGCCTGAGCCCCTGCTAGCCCAAGTTGGCTGACATGGGCCAGCCCCGGGTGCTTAACTGCAGTGTGGACATATCCTCTGTGTCACCAGTCCCCATCTGTAAAATGGAGGTAACAGCACTGCTCTGCCTCACAGGGGTGTGTGAGAATAAATCTGTTAAAGATTGTAAGGCACTCAGATAATGTGATTCTGGGGACCATATAAATATCATAGATCAACAGTAAATTTCAATAGAATATTTAATTTCCATGTGAACAGTCACTTCAGATGTTCATTGGATAATGGCATAGAGAGAGCACTTATAAAGTTTACAGACAACACCAAGCTGGGAGGCATTGTAAGCACTTTGAAGGACAGGATTAGAACTCAAAATGATCTGGACAAACTGGAGAAATGGTCTGAGGTAAATAGGATGAAATTTAATAAGGACAAATGCTAAGTACTCCACTTAGGAAGGAACAATCAATTGCACAAATGCAAAATGGGAAATGACTGCCTAGGAAAAAGTACTGCAGAAAAGGATCTGGGGGATACAGTGGATCACAAACTAAATACGGGTCAAAAATGTAACACTATTGCAAAAAAAGCAAATATCATTCTGGGATGTATTAGCAAGAGTGTTGTAAGCAAGACACAAGAAGTAATTCTTCCGCTCTACTCCACACTGATAAGGCCTCACCTCAACTGGAGTACTGTGTCCAGTTCTGGGCACCACACTTCAGGAAAGATGTAGGCAAATTGGAGAAAGTCCAAAGAAAAGCAACAAAAATGACTGAAGGTCTAGAAAACATGAGCTGTGAGGGAAGATTGAAAGAACTGGGTTTGTTTAGTCTGGAGAAGAGAAAACTGACAGGGGGAGGACATTATAAGTCTTGAAGTACGTAAAACGTTGTTATAAAGAGGAGTGTGATAAATTGTTCACCTTAACAGTTGAGGACAGGATAAGAAGCAATGGGTTTAAATTGGAGTAAGGGAGATTTAGGGTAGACATTAGGAAAAAATTCCTAACTATCAGGGTAGCTCAGCATTAGAACAAATTACCTAGGGACATTGTGGCAGCTCCGTCACTGGGGGGTTTTAAGAATAGGTTCAACAAACACCTGTCAGTCACAGTCTAGATAATCCTTAGTCCTGCCTCAGTGTAGGGGACGGGACTAGATGACCTGTCCAGTGTAGTAGGGAGAGATGTAGAGCACTGGGCCTGGTGCAAGGCTTGAGGCCTGAACCAGGGGCTGCGAGCCAAAGCCAGGCCAGGTATTAAAGCAGATGTTCACATGCTCACTGTCCGAGGCATGAACTTAGCACGGGTACTGCTAGTGTTGGTGAAACAGAGGCACTGCTAAGAAGCAGCAGATGCTGGGTACGTATGTGAATGTACTCCAGAAGATTAGCCCAGTGACATCCTGAGCTTGAACAAGAGAACAGGGTCTGACAGAAGTGATGGATAGGGATTCTTTTTTAACCCAAGACTTCTGGAGCCAGGTACAAGGGGAAGTAAGAACCAGGTGTCATGAAACACATAAAATGGTACATAAGTTGTTTGTCTCGGTCTATAAATGTTGGGGTACCTCACTTTAGCCCTTTGTGCAGCTGAGGGGACAGAAGAAATTCCCGCTGCTGACTAAGTCATTCCTTGCCACTGGGCACTCATTTTAGTGTACCTGTAGCACCTATAGGACACTAGGACTGTGCCTTGAGGGCAATAAACCTGGCTGAGTGCCTTTTTCACTGAACTGTGCCTGTGGTCGTTCTCTGTGAGTAACAAACATTGAGGTCTGTTGAATTAGGAGGGTGCACTATCTGCTTGTGTTAATAACACTGGAGTTCCACAAACAGAAGCTCTGAGCAGCGGTAACAACCTGGCAGCAGTAACAACATTGTTCATCAACATTCTTAACAACTTTGTGGTCCTTCCCAGTCCTATGTTTCTATGATTTTGTCTCTCATCCAATAGGACGGTACTATACCTGGGGCAGGAGGAATGCTGTGCTTTTCGAACACCATATTGTGTTGAGGTGAGGCTAAATAGGGCACAACCAGGTGGTAACACAGTAATAGATGTAGGCCAAATTCTGCTCTCATTTACACTGGAGTAAATCCAGAGCAACTCTAATGGCTTCAAGTGAATAAGATTTAATTTGCATAAATGAGAGCAGAATTTGGCTTACTTAGTTTTCTATTCCCTATAGGGGAAGTTCTCATTAGAGCCCTTGTACTACACTGACCAGAGCCCTTTACAGAAAGTTTGCATATTTCGTTTTGTGGGCTGTTAGCAGCACAGCTTTAAGGGCTGGTTCTCAGGTCCAGTCAGGTTAAATATATTCATTTCAACCAGCTCCCTAAAAATTGCCCTGTATAACAGGGATCCTCATGAGGCATACTGCAGTCTTTGTGCCTCAACTCCAACCCCCTACCAGCTCCCACAGTAGATAACATGCCCCAAAGACAGAACAGAAGGCATGACTTGGGTGTCCTGGCACATACCCGATCCCTGCCTGTTAGAGCAGCCCCATGAGGCCATGGACAGAGGGATGTAATTTAGATCAGGCCTGAGGCTGCTGTAATTTATTTCAGAGACTGGCCTGCCAGCCAACTGGCCACAGGACTGGGGAAAGTAGAGGTGGGCCACAGCCGACTTTGCTCACTCCTTCCCCCAGCTGTGCCAGCCGTATCTCCCTTACCAGAAAGGGCTGAAGGCACTCTGGGGATTGTGTGCCCAGTGCTGAGAGATGAATCATTCTATGTGACCCTTTGGTGAAGCTGGGAGCTGCCCTGACTAAGTCTGTGAAGACTCACTCTGCTTCCCTCAGCCAAGGACAGTTACCTTAGGGTCAGAGGCACAAAATGGGGGGAGAAATATTCTACAACTGAGAATGGAGAAGAGCAGGGGACTGACAATGCTCTACCCATATTTTTCTCAGCATTTGAGAACAATAAAAGATCCATCTTCACTGCCACAGTACGAGGCAACAGTGGACAGTTACATAGCTGGGGGAAAGTCATTCAGAATCATTGCTGAACTTTGGGAGATCGAATGTCTCTGGTTTCAGACAGATTTTACACTAAAACTAGGTTTTCCTCATCTATATTTCCATTCTCATTCCATAGATACAGGGGACACACGTGGCAAGGGGAGAAACAAAGTCCCTCCCCTGACCTCACCATCAGCTGAAGCATCGCTGAACAGTATACATAGGCATAACTGTAATTATCTAAATATAGTCAGAACACCTGACAAACCCCACCCAGAAGATAATCGCACACACAAGAGTAACTTGGCTAGAATCAAGCCATTTCCATACAGGCAGCTCCACAACGAACCTCCAACAGCAGCACAAAGAAGTTTACAGCTCTAGTGTTAGAGCTGGCTGAAGAATAAACAATTCCTGTGAACATTTTCAAAATTTCAGACACTTTTTGTTATGCTGGATTTTTTAAATTGACTTATTTGTCACTTTTTACACACTTTTCTACAGAAACTCTCTTTAGAAAATGGTAGATTTCACAAATGGCATTTTTTAATTTCAAACTGACAATTTTTCAGTTTTAAAATATCCCACTAAACTTTGCTTGAGCTGACCAATCTATGTTGTAATGAAAAGAATCCAAGCAAAGGAAACAAAAAAGTTTCACAGAATTAGAGAAATGTGGGACTGCGAAGGTCCTCAAGAGGTCAAAGTCCAGGCCCCTGAACTATGACATGAGAATGTAAACCTAGATTATCTCTGATGGGTGTTTGTCCAACCTGCTCTTAAAAATCTCCGGTGATGGGGATTCCACAACCTCTCTTGGAAGCCTATTCCAGAGCTTAACTGTGCTTCGAGTTAAAAAGTTTTTTCGCAGGCTACATCTCCACTACCGCAGTAAGTCGACCTAAGGCACGCAACTCCAGCTACATGAATAACACAGTCGGAGTTGACCTACCTTAGGCCAACTACCTGCGGTGTCTACACCGTGCGGGGTCGATGGGAGACACTCTCCCATTGACTTACCTTACTCTTCTTGTCCAGGGTAGAGCACTGGGGTTGACTGGAGAGCAATCTGTTGTCGATTTTGCGGGTCTTCACTAGACCCACCAAATTGACCATCAGTGCATCGACCTCCACTCTGTCGATCTCAGCTGTAGTGTAGATGTAGCATAACATCCGACCTAAATCTCCCTTATGGTGGATTAAGCCCATTACTTCTTGTCCTATCTTTAATAGACAAGGGGAGCAATTGATCACTGTCCTCTTTATAACAGCTCTTAACACATTTGAAGACTTTTATTAGGATACTCCCTCTGTCTTCTTTTTTAAAGACTAGACATGCCCAGTTTTTTATCCTTTCCTCATAGGTCATGTTTTCTAAACCTTTTATCATTTTTGTTGTCCTCATCTGGACTCTCTCCAGTTTGTCCACATGTTTTTGAAAGTGCACACCCAGAACTGGACACAGCTGAGGCCTCAGCAGTGCTAAGTAGAGTTGGACTATTACTGCTTTGACTTACATATGACACACCTGTTAATGCACCCCAGAATGTTAGCTTTTTCACAATTGGAGCACATTGTTGACTCATTCAATTTGTGATCCACTATAACCCCCACATCCTTTCCAGAAGTACTACCGCCTAGCCAGTTGTTTCCCATTTTGTAATTGTGCATTTGATTTTTCCTCCCTAAGTACTATGCACTTGTCTTTATTGAATTTCATCTCATTGATTTCGGACCAATTCTCTAATTTGTCCAGGTTATTTTCGATTCTAATCATGTCCTCCAAAGTGCTTGCAAGCCCTCCCCTGGAGTCATCCTCACATTTTATAAGCATAGGTCTGGACCCAAGACTGATCACCGGGGCCCAACTAGCTACACTCTCTTAGTAAACCCTTGATAGCAACTCTGAGTAAGGTCTTTTAACCAGTTGTGCACCCACCTAATGGTAATTTCATCTAGATCACATTTCCCTAGTTGGCTTATGAGTCTGTCATGTGAGACTGTGTCAAAAGCCTTACTAAAATCAAGATATTTCATCTCTACTGCTTCCCCCTACCCAGTAGGTCAGTAACCCTATCAAAGAACGAAGTTAGGTTGGATTGGCATGATTTTTCTTTATAGAACATTTTCAAAACATTGAGAGTTTAGACAGATCTATCAGCCATCCTGCAACTCATGAGCTTGGCACGCAGCTCCCATGATTTGGACCTGCAGGGGCAATGCATGCAGAAGGACAATGAACATTTCTAGAGGTAATGCAGAATTTGGGATTTTGAATGACTCAGATTTGTCTGTATTAGAAAAAGTGAATGAACCTATCTTCAAATCAGAACCTCTTCCCCACACAGGCCAAGGCATTACATACTTTTCCTGAACCCACAAGCACATTTTATCTCTTGCACAAAGGTTTCAGTGAAGCGGTACCAGCAATCATTTTCAACTGACTTTATTTCGACCATGTACTGATCACCCTGAATTCCCCCAGAATGGTGACACACCACAAAGAGCTCATAGACGGTGTCCTAAAAGAAAATTATGACAAAGTTCAGTGGTCAATAATCTTGTATTTGCACTGCAAGCGGACTGTCAGTGCTCATAAATCATGAAGTCCTAGAAGAAACTCACAATAAAGTTCGGATCACCCATCTTTTTAGTTATGCCGTAAACAAATTTTCAAAGATCTAGTCCACAGAACTAACTGCAGCCACAGGCACTGACTTTCAAAAGTGCCGGGGAGGGCTTGATCACCAGCTCTGCCCCAGGCCACCCCCACTCCACCCCTTCCCTCAAGGCCACACCCCCACCCCACTTCTTCCTGCCCCCGCTCTACCTCCACCCTGCCTCTTCCCACGCAGTTCCACCCCCTTCCCTGAGTGCACCGCATCCTCACTCCTCCCCTCTTCCCCCCAGAGCCTCCCAAATGCTGCAAAACAGCTGATCCCGGTGGTCAGGAGGTACAGGGAGGGAGAGGGAGGCACTGATCCACGGGGCCCACTGGTGGGCAGGAAGCACTGGGGGGGTAGAGAAGGGGGGCTGCCGGTAGCCGCTCAGCACCCACAGATTTTTCCCCATGGAGTCAGCACCTATGATGGCAGCTGCTTTCAAGAGAACTCTACTTCTAACCAGATGCCATTTCTGTCACTTTAAGTACAAGCATTCTTTAAATATCTGAGCTGGTTTAAATAGCTAAAGGCTTGTCAACACTACCTGCCAGATCGGCAGGCAGCAATTGATCCAGAGGGGGTTGATTTATCACTTCTACTCTAGATGCGATAAATTGACCGCCGAGTGCTCCGTCGACTCTGGTACTCCACCAGAACGAGAAGCGCAAGCGGAGTCGATGGGAGAGTGTCAACTGCTGACTTACCACAGTGAAGACACCGTGGTAAGTAGATCTAAGTACGTCGACTTCAGCTACACTGTTCACGTAGCTGAAGTTGTGGTATCTTAGATCGACCCCGTGCGGTAATGTAGACAAGCCCTAAGAAACCAAAATATTGAATTTCAATATGAGAGAGAGAGAGAGAGTTGATTAAATTGGTGCTACCATCTTAACAATGTAAAGACTGCCATTAGTTGGTGTTGCACAAATGTAGTCACATAAAAAACTATTTTACATCTATCTCTATTGTTTTAAACAAATCCATTAAATCTGTACTTATTTTTGATTATTTGAAGGGAAAATAGTGTTTGCATCATGATGATGTTCAGGAATTGAGCCCTACATTATTGTATCAGATAGATGGCCAGTGAGCATCACATGCACATTTGAGCTTCTCTTTCCAAGGAGAAATGCCCTAAGAAATCAATTCTTTTTTGTCAAAGGCCAAATTCCTTAGTCAAGGTCCAGATTCCAGAGAAAATAATACAAACATAACAATAATGATAATAATAAGTACATAAAAAGATTTTGGGTCCATTCAAAAACATCTGACAATCCAGATTTAGCCTGCAGTCTGCCTATTGACTACCCCTGCCCTAAGCCCTGACCCTACTGTTCCCCAAAGGCGACTGATGGACGAAGCCGCTAGGAATGTGAAGCAGGAGGAGATGGCCATCAGACCCTGCCTGAAGATGGAAATGATAAGTACTGCTCCCAGAGTTCAGAAGGGGGCAGATGTCAGGCTAGGGGTGTCCAGCAGGGTTAATGGATTTCTCCAATTGGCAAATTTCCTTGCTTCAGGTTCACAAAACATCAAACCTCAAGACCAGGCTGAGTCCAACATATTCAAAGTTCATACTATAGCTTGGCACACTGGTAGAGCTGAACTCTATGACATGTGACAGATGTGTAGTCAAATTGCTTAATGCACTACTGGAAGGCTATACAGATACTATGGTAATAACAAGTACGGTGTAAAAACCTATTCAGAATAGAATATATGAGTTTCTCTTTCCCCAAAGGCCAAAAGGACAGTTATTACCATCTTTAATACCACATGACTATACCAGCCAATATTCCTAAATTTGAAATCAGGAAGTTGCTGGCATGCTCTCCTTTCCTTTTTTTTTTTTTTTAGATCGGTTAGGTAAAACAGAGGATAAAAATAATGAAAGCTCAGTAGGAAGTCCATGTACTTACAAGCTGCTTTTCTGTTTTCAGTGTCCGTGAGGGGGACACAGAGACCTCAACATTAATGTCACCCGGATCTCTCTTCAAATGGATGACCAAAATCTGGGGTAGAGTTTCAAAACAGGAGCACTGAAAGAGACAGCCGTGCAGGATACTATATCATTTTGGCCATGAGTAATGAGATACACGTTTATAAAAACCTTTGCCTTCTGTTTGGGCTTGCCTTTTACATTTTAGCAGCTCAGCCCAACTCTGTTTGGGCCCATCTGTTGTATTATTTGGCCCTGCAAATTTTCTTTAATTGTGAGCTCAACTGAGAAAAGTGACCTATTTGATGGGAAATGGTGCTAAAGAGACAGTCTTTGAATTATATACATAGGCCTCTTTATTTGGACTAACTCAGTCTGTGTTAAGACCATGCCTAGCAAACGAGAACAGTGTGAGACCAGAAATCAATGAACCAAAATTGTTGTGTTGGAAATTAGCCCTAACTGGTGGACAAAATAATGAGAGGAAGGGCTCTTCCAGACAGTACTTCCCTTCTGCGGTCCTCAGAAGGGGACTTTGGAAGGAAAAGCTGCTTACCACAACACTGTCTGATTGAGAGATGGGAGAAGGGGAAGGAGTGAACTTCACCATGATGCTGCCACCCCCACAGTGTCCTGCGGCCCCAGACCTTCTTCATCCTGATCCTCTGAGATGTCCTGACCAAACTGGGCCAGAGAGAAGGAGCCAGATAACACCACCACCTCCAGATAATCACACCCACCACCTAGGATGTGAGACTGTGACACACACACACACACACCTCTCCTTATGTCTTCTTTTCCTTTCCCACCTATTTCTTCTCCTTCCTACCCCCTCCCCTCCTTTTCCTTCTGTTGAAGGAGAGTCTGGCTTAGCTGACCAAGGCTGTATATATTACAACACTGCTGTGAGTCTCTTATGAGAAAGGCAACTAAATGCAATGCACTAAATAGCCTTATGCTGGTACAAGATTGCCAGGTCTCAGAGTAGCTGATAAGACCATGTGCTGTGCCTGTGTTTCTCCACCGTGAGGCTGCAAGCAGCGCCACTGATGCAGGGGTGGGGGTGGCAAAGGGCAGCTGCCCCGGGGCCCGACAATTTAAAAGGGCCTGGGTCCCTTTAAATCACCACTGGAGCCCCAGGTCACACGGTCCAGGCTGGGCAGGCTGAGGGAAACTAGCCACCAGCCCCGCCTCTTCTGCCTGAGGCCCTGCCCCTTCAGGGGCCCAGAGTCGCCCCCCCACCCCCCCACGCCCACCTTGCCTAGGGGCCGGCAAGTATGTCGGCCGCCCTGTTTGCAATTGAGCATCATCCCTGAGACAGAAGCTATGTTTTCTATCCAGCTGTTCTTTTCTTTCCCCTTTGTGTGTATTTATCTTGTTTTGTCTTCCAGGAAACGGGACTTTAACAACAACAGCAACGCCAGCTTCAGTCCATCTCACCTAACTTCTCTGTTCCCTAAAGGCCACACGGCCCCTTATTACCATCTTTAATACCATCTAAGAGACTGTCAGACAAGGGGGACTTCCTTCTAAACACCCTCTCCAGCCAAAGGGAAAGGGAATGAGGGATGATGTTAAAATGAAAGCCTTACTTAATACTTTTCATTTCATATACTTTAACTGTCTTTGTTTCCTTCTTTTTCTGTACCTTTAATACAAGGTTAAATGATGTGTTTGCTACAGTGCTCAGCAAGCAGAGGGCTCTGGACAGGGCCGGCCTTACGGAGGGCTGGGCTGGGCCACCGCCCCGGATGCCACGCTCGGGGAGGTAGGGTGGGGGGTGCCAGGCAGGTACCTCCCACCAACCTGACCTGCTGACAGTCAGTGGGGCTTAGAGGAAGGCATGGTGGCACCTGGAGAGGGTGGATAAACTGTGTTGCAGGAGGGCAGCTGGACCAATCAGGTAACTCCTCCGAAGCAGTGGGGGAGGAAAGGCTCCACTATCATCTGCAGCCTCCCCGCTCCTGCTCCTTCCACCCCCACCAACAGAGCAGCCCCTGACCAAGCTACCTGGGACCGGGAGCCGGTCTCCTGTCTGCTGCACAGAGCAGGCAGTGTGGGGTGTCCCCTCCCCCCACCCATGTACCTGGTCTCCGCTGAGCTGGAGTGGGGGTCAGGGGCAGCTTGGGACCTACTGGTGCTGCTGTTCCGGCCTCTGAATGCTCTGCTTAAAGAGATAGCGCGCTGACCCGATCGCTCAGGCACACACACACTCCCCCGCCCCAACACACACACTCTCGCTCACACACTCCCTGCAACACACGCATACTCTCTAACACAGACACTACCCCAACACACACAGACACTCACACACATTGCCCCCAACTCTCTCTCTCTCTCACACACACACACACACTGCCCCCTACACTCTCACACACCCAGTCCCCCAACACACGCACACACTGCCCCAACACACTCTCTCTCACACACACGCACACCCCCAAGACACAAACACTCCCCCAACACACACAATCTTTCTGTCTCACTCACTCACACACACACCCTTCCTGAAACATATGCACACTCCCCCAACACACACACAACTCTCACTTAGGGTTGCCAACCCTCCCGGTTTCGCCGGGAGTCTCCCGGAATCAGGCCCTATCTCTCGAAGGCTACTGAAGCCAAGCTGGGAGATTTTGTGTAAAGTAAAAAGACTTACACATGTTCTTAACTTTAAGCATCTCGTAAAGTTAATAGGACGCTTCGTGTGGTTAAAGTTAAGCAGGTGTGTTATTAGTAACCATGTTTATTGCAGCAGTGACTAAGGGCCCATCAAGAATGGGGCCTCATTGTGCTAGGCACTGCAAAACACAGGAGTAGACAACCCAAATGGACAAAACGGACACCAAGAGGGGGAAAGGGCATATAAAACACCAGCAGAGTCAACAATGTCACAACAGCAAATGGCATCTTAGTTCCATGACTTTTTTTAGGAGATGGAGGATGGTTTTAGTTAAGAGGGAAAGAGCCAATCAGCACAGGGTAGAGACGGTCTCCCCCTCTGCTCATCTTCTTGTCTGTAGGCAGAGTGTGAAGGCTTCCTAACCATAACCAGCTAATCTGCTGTTGTAGATCACCACAATTCCTAATGAATGCCAGGACACTTTCCTTACCACAGAGTAAACTGTTGGAGCCGGAGTGCACTTGTGAACACAGAAGGTGAGATTCAGGTCAGGCTTCTCCAGTCTCATCAGATAGCTACCTCCATGGGAAGTGGTGGACTGGACCATTTTCATCTGGTATGGCTAGGAAAAGAGTGACTAATTAATAGTATTTCCACCAATTCAGAGAGGTAACAGAGAAGCACATCTTTTGTCCATCTCCCGTGAGCGCCTTCCCAGTAACAGCCAAAGTTGTTTCCAACTTCTACTGCCCTGGAAGAGCCACCTCTAACTGCTATAAATAATAACACCTCAAACCTAAGCGCACAGGGATTTCCCAGTCTGTCTCAGACCGGGACCTCCCACAAGGGAGACTCTTGGGGAGATGGGATCTATACACAAATGATCTTTGCTTTCTTATGCGCTAAAAAACCTCTCGCATTTACACTTCCAGAGAAGATAGATGAGTTACCTGACGAAACTCTTCTTTGTCCTCAATGATTTTATTCATCAGAAGCTGGAAACATTCCATCACCTCTAGCTGGTGCACTGTACACACACAAATCAGCATGATCAGCACGTAATTGCGGTGGCTGGTTCCTCTGTTCTGTGCAGGCTGAGAAGAGCTGCTACCCCTTGGGGCACTATCCTCTGCACATTTCCATCTCTCCTGGTTCCCTCAGAGAGGCCTCATTGTTAAGATCGTGGATGTCTCCAGTGACGTCTCCAGAACTCTTATGCACAGCCAGAACTATCAGCCTGAAAACCTCTCTGGCAGCTGTCCAAACATACTATTTCCAGTCTCCTTTTTTAAACCTGAAACACTGAAGCTTTAAAGTACCATTTAAAACACCCAGAGGAGGATTCACCATCATGCTGCCCTATTCCACTTTAGTAATCCCTGGTTCAGTGCATCCCAGAGCACACTTGGTGCCTCTGAGCAGAGATGCATGCTGGGCATCAAGATCTGCAAAGGCCTAGGTCTGTGGAGAGCATTCACTGTGAAGGAGGGACAGCAGCAGGCAGTGGGGAGGGGAGGGAATCAAGGAGAAGAATTGGGATTTCGGAGCTTTTTTATTTGCTTGATGAAGCTTCCTGGGTTCATGGAGAGGCAGGGGAGTTTGATGCTTCTTGGGGGTACCCAGGGTTGTGAGGCACCGCGTTACCACCTGTCCTTAGCATGAGGAGGCCTTGTAGGTTTGCCAACTTTCTAATCACACAAACCGAACATCCTTGTCCTGCCCCCTGCCCCACCTCTTCCCTGAGGCCCCACCCCTTCTCTGAGGCCCCACCCCCCTTCACTGCATCCCCCCTCCCTCACTTTCACCAGGCTGGAGCAGGGGGTTGGGGTGTGAAAGGGAGCTTAGGGCTGGGGACGAGGGGTTCAGAGGGCGGAGGGGGGTGCGGGGTGCAGGAGGGGGCTCAGGGCTGGGACAGGGGGTTGGGATGCAGGGGGCACGAGGCTCTGGCTGGAGGTGCAGGCTCTGGTGTGGGGCCAGGGATGAGGGGTTTGGGATGTGGGAGGGGGCTAAGGGTAAGGCAGAGGGTTGGGGTGTGGGGGTGTGAGGGCTCTGGCTAGAGGTGAGGGCTCTGGGATGGGGCTTGGGATGAGGGGTTTGGGGAGTGGGAGGGTGCTCAGGGCTGGGGTGTGGGAGGGGGTGAGGGCTTTGGCTGCAGGTGTAGGCTCTGGGGTGGGGCCAGAGATGAGGAGTCTGGGGTGCAGGCAGGCGGCCCCGGGGCTGGGGCAGACTGAAGATGCCTGCCCAGCTCTTTCCCCGCTGGCAGCAGCAAGCTCCGGGGCCGGGAGAGAGGCCCGTGGTAGCTGGGGTGACCAGGTGTCTGGTTGTCGACTGGAACACCCAGTTGAAAAGAGACCCTGGCAGCTCCGGTCAGCAGCACCGACCGGGCTGTTAAAGGTGCGGTCAGCGGTGCTGTGGAGCCAAGGCAGGTTACTCCCTACCTGTTCTGGCCCCACACTGTGCCCCAGAAGTGGCCAGCCAGTCCGGCTCCTACCGGTGGGGGCCACAGGGCTCCATGCGTTGCCCCTGCCTGAGCACCAGCTCCACACACCCACTGGCCGGTTTGGGCGGGGGGGTGGGGAGGCGGTACCTGCAGGCGAGAACAGCGCACGCTGAAGAGCCTCCTGTCTGATCCCCCACCTTCCCCTCCAAACCCAGAGTCCCCTCCTGCACCCCGACCCCCTGCCCCAACCAAGAGCCCTCACCCCCTCCCACACCCCAACTCCCCCTGCTCCAGAGTCTCCTCCCACACCCTGAACCCCTCATCCCTGTCCTCACCCCAGAGCCCGCACCCCTCCTACATCTCAACCCCCTGCCCCAGCCCAGAGCCCACTCCCACACCCTGAACCCCTCACCCCAGCCCCACCCCAGGAACCTCACCCCCTCCTGCACCCCAACCCGCTCCCTCAACCCACAGCCCTCTCCTGCACTCCAAATCCCTCACCCCCATCCCCCAGCCTGGAGCCCCCTCCTGTACCCCCTCTTCCCCAGCCCCACCCCAGAGCCTGCAACCCCAGCTGGAGCCCTCTTCCCCTCCTGCACTCCAACTCCCTGCCTCAGCCCGGAGCCCCCTCCCACACCCTTAACCCCTCATTCTTGTCCCCACCCTGGAGCCCACACCGCCATTTAAAGCCCTCACCCTCTCCTGCACCCCAACCTCCTGCCCCAGCCCAGCGAAAGTGAGTGAGGGTGGGGGAGAGCGAGCCACTGAGGGAGGGGGGATGTAGTGGGCGGGGCCTGGAAGGGGCGGGGCTAGGGTGTCCGGTTTTACAACAATAGAAAGTTGGCAACCCTCATGGCAGCCCTGCATACCCCACCTTGCTCCCCTCCCCAGTTCCTGCCCACCCCCTACCTCTCTCCTCTCCAGGCCCCTGCTGTGTGGCCCTTTATACTGTGCAGCCATGCAGCCTAGAGGGAACTTAGCTGGCAATCCTTAGGCCCTGCCTGTGCCCTCCAGGGGTCAGCTTTCCGACAACTCCAGACACAGGCAGCACAAGCGCTCCCCTCTCATTCTACGCAGGTTCCGCTGTCCTCACGGAGGCTAGTGATAAAAACATTCCAACTCCTCCGAGCATCCCCCAGCACTGCCAGTCCCTTATTCACAGGACACTCACAGAACTACTAGACCCACGTTCCCAAAGGAACACTACACCACGCAGGACTAGTTACACCTTAGAATCATAGAATCCTAGAATATCGGGGTTGGAAGGGACCTCAGGAAGTCACCTGGTCCAACCCCCTGCTCAAAGCAGGACCGATCCGCAACTAAATCAGCTCAGCTTAGCACACAGCACTTACATTTGTTTATAGAGAAAGCCATGTAAGTTTCTTTAACAAGATATACAAAGGAAAGCAAGTAGAAATATTTTAAACAAAGGATTACAAATAAAATCAAATCATAACACACCTACTCGAGCCTAAGCTAAGACATTATGTCATAAGAGCAAAAGCTCACCCAACAGCCTCCCAGTATATTACATCCAAGCTTGGCTGCGCTTTTTCATTCATTAAGCGAACCCACTGTCAGCTTACTTCCTAGGTGAAAGATACCATGTGTCTTCTTGCATTCCCCTGATATACAAACTAATTTTTTGATCTTAGTCATAAACTGGACACCCTCCTGCTGCGTGTTTCTTCCTGTCGATTTTGTGATCTCATGGACTTTCCAGTCTTGATTAGGTGGTGATTCCATATGTAAATAGACTTCTATTGTATGACACACAATGCACCATGGTCAGCCAGAGAGATCAGTGTCCCCTATTTCTTGTCAGAACAGAACCTGTTTATCACTTTCTGGTGACCTGTCTTACATACATTTTCAGAATAGGCACATAACTCCTTACATATTATACGCACATACACTTTGCAAAGACTATGATGATCCGTGTGACACAGGCTTTCAGTAATCACCTAACATGATTCTCTCTGGCAATCTAGTACGAAGATATCAGATCCAGGGTATTGTTGTAACCCTTATGCACCCTTGTGCCCTCTGCCAGTTGGTACCAAAAGGTCCCTGGGTGACAGGGAGCTAATATGGAACCAAAACAGAGTACTTGGGTGGCTCACAACAACTAAGAGAAGTATCATGGCAGCGGGGCCAAGAAAGGGGTGAGTAAAGGAGAAGAAACTTCAGGAGGAGTCAAACAAATATCCAGACTTCGGGGATATTTTCAAAACTGACCCACAAGTGCTTCTGATGTTCACCATCACTAATACTGAGATACATCAGCAGCAAGAAGCATCTCCTATGAATAACAACTGTTTAACTGCAGTCTATGAATGTGAGTACCACATGACACAGATCTCAAGAGGGCACTGAATCACAGAAATGTAGGGCTGGAAGGGACCTCGAGAGGTCATCAAATCCAGCCCCTGTGCTGAGGCAGGGTCCAGCAAACCTAGACCATCCTGACAGGTGCGACAGCCTGTTCCAGAGTTTCACTAAATTGTCCTAATATCTAACCTAAATCTCCCTGTGACAGACTGCACACTTGTGTCTCCTCCTGCACACTGTTGTAACAATCTTTGTACACAGTATGCCTTGTGAGGTATCATCTGAACACTCACAATTTGCTGGTCAATATTGCCCCAAAATGCACATGAGAACATTGTATGTGAAGTTATAAGATTTCCCTGTATAATGTTATTAACACATGTTCCAAATCACAGCAGAAGTTGGTGAACAGGTCTATCTCAAACCAAGGAATGGGTTCTCTGCTTAATTTTCATTTAAGCAGTAAACAGAGTTATCAAGCAGGAAGGGAAACAAAAGAAGGTCCAACAGGTAGGAGAAAGCAGCGGGGATCATCCTTCCCTATAGACTTTGTCTCCTGAATCTCAGCTGGAAATGTTTTCCAAGAGAGCAATTAACACTACAAAAAGGAGGGACAAACAACTCAAGGCACCCTCCTCTCTCTATCAATTAACTGCACCAGAAGAGACAAAGAAAGCAGCCATTGAACTGGAGAAAGGGCCTGCTCTAAGACATTTGGTCACTAAGACTGCTGAAAGCATGTGATGAGAAAACTTTGCTTTGAATTGAACATAGTTTGTTGTTAGGCACCAGTTGTGTTTTTTCTTTATTTTTTAACCGTTTCTTATGTTTATGTCGCATTACTTGTACTCACTTAAAACCTCTTTGTAGTTAATAAACTTGTTTCATTATTTTATTTAATCCAGTGAGTTTAAATTGAAATGTCTGGGTAACTCCATTTGGGGTGGCAAGTTAAGTGCATATTATCTCCATTAAAGCAATAATGGACTTTATATAATTTATATTGTCCCAGAGAGGACTGGGCAGTACAGGACAGACATTTCTGGGGGGAAATCTGGGACTGGGGGTGCATTGGGGTCACGCTACCGTATAACTGAAACTGGTCAGAGCCAAGGGGTGGCTGACTGGCTGCAGCACACACAGACATAGCTGGTAGTGACTTACATGCTGGAGGCTCTTTGTGAGCAGTCAAGATTGGAGGCCACAGCATCAAGGCATTGTAAAGGACACCCCAGGTTAGAGGGTAGAGGTGACAAACTTACTTATTGGTCTGGATTGTGACCAGGTATGTCAAATTCCCTTGCTGCAAATTAAGCCCATTACTACTTCTCCTATCTTCAGTGTACAAGGGGAACAACTGATCCCTGTCCTCTTTATAACAGCCCTTCACATATTGGAAGACTGTCCTCAGATTCCCCCTCAGTCTTTTTCACGCAAGACTAAACACAGCCAAGTTTTGTAAACTTTCCTCATAGGTTAGGTTTTCTAAACCTTTTCTCATTTTTGCTTCTCTCCTCTCTCCAGTTTGTCCACATCTTTTCTAAAGTGTGGCACCCAGAAATGGACACAGTGCTCCAGCTGAGGGCTCAACAGTGCTGAGGACATCAGGACAATGACCTCCTGTGTCTTACACACTGCACTCCTGTTAATACACCTCAGAATGACATTAGCCTTTTTTGCAACTGCATCACATTGTTGACTTATAGTCATTTTGTGATCCGCTACAAACCCCACATCCCTCTCGGTACTACTATTACCTAGCCTGTTATTCCCCATTTTGTAGTTGTGCCTTAGATTTTTCCTCCCTAAATGAAGTACTTTGCATTTGTCTTTTTAAAAAAATGTCATCTTGTTGATTTCAGATCAGTTCCCCAATTTGTGAACGTCCTTTTGAATTCTAATCTTGTCCTCCACAGTGCTTGCAGCCCCTCCCAGCTTGGAGCGATTCCTCAAATTTTATAAGCACTCTCTGTCCAAGTCATTCATGAAAATACTGACTAGTACCAGACCCAGAACCAGAACCAGACTGATTAGTGGGACCCCACTAGATGCACCCTCCCAGGTTGACCAGTGAACCATTGATAATTACTCTTTGAGCATCTTACCATTGTTCATCCTAAGATATTGGATAATTTCGTCAGTATTAGGTGATGAATTACCAGTCATCCCTTGACACAGCCTTTGCAGATGGTACATGATGTGGGAGTCGCCAACATTATTGCAGCTACAAAGTACAATAGAGACATACAATTAAATTGCCACAGTACAGGTAGAATCTAGGTTCTGAAACCACTGATGCTGTGGCAGTGCCTCCAGGAAAGAGTGGTCTCTCCCGGTGTCAGGGTTGGGTCCTGTTGGTGGCACAGTACGAGGAATCCCAGAAACGAAAGAACGGACGGAATTCACCTCTCACCTCACTGGGAGGGGCAATGCCTCTGGCTCAGGGTTACAATGCATTAAGGCACTGGGTAAGGGTGTGACAAGAACTACCTGCTCTGGCCTTCATTTGCTGCCCTTTTCAGTGACCAGCCTAACACGGGCAGCAGCTCCTTGCCCCGCCTCTTCCAGCCAAGGCCCCGCCCCTGTTCACTGATCTCAGCCCCTCCCAGCCAAGGCCCTGGTGGCGGGGGGGAGGGGGTGCAGCTGAGAGCTCAGCCCCGGCCAGGGTCGAGCTCTCAGCCACGGCTGGGACTACAGCGGAGCTCTCTGCCCTGGCTGGAGCTCCATGCCTGGAGCCCCTTCCCCATTCTGCCCCTTCCGCCCGTTGCCCCACCCCATTCCGACCCTTCCCTGTTCCACCCACAGCCCTGGCCCTGTTCTGCCTCTTCCCCCTGCTCGTTTCTCCTTCACACCCCCTCCCCCAGGCTGCGGCCCTGAGACTGGAAAAGCTCTGTGCCTCTGGAGCTGTGGCAGGGAGTGAGATTTCCTCCAGCCCCAGGGCCATGGCAGGGGGAGATTTTTCAGGGGACCCCAAATCCACCACGGCTCCTGCCCCCAGCAGCGTGAGTTTGGGATAGGCTTAGCCTCCCCTAGCCTCCGTTACATGCTGCCCATGCAGCCTATTCTTAGGTTTTACCACGGCAGCTTCTTTGGAATGGGATTTCTGACTCAGCAACCCTTGGCAATCCTCACTAGTCACACACCTGTCCTTAACCTGCTCTCTGTAAGTCACCTGCAGAAGTGAAACCAGGGAACTAACCCCCTTTCCAAGAATGCCACACAGTGCAGAGCAGTCAGATTGTAGCCACAACATGTGACAGCCAAAGAGGCAGCTCTTTAAAGATAACCAGAGAGGAAATATAACATTAAAGGATTTAAATGGTATGTCTCTGCCACCGTGCCCTGGTCCTCTCTCTGAGGTGGGGGACAACACTCGGCCACCCTTCTGGGCAGGGCATAACAATACTGGAATGGGCCCTCAACAAACCATTTGAAGTGAGCTCCATCTGCCTGTATAACTTCTAGATGCCCCTCTCTCCTCCTCTGCCCTCCCATACCTGCAGACTGCTGCCCCATCTCTTTTCCCTTCTCCCTCACACCCCTGCAGCCTGCTACCAATGCCTACTCCTTTCCCTACCCCTCCTCCTCTGCCGGCTCCTTCCTTTCCCCACAATGCTGCCCTTTCAGTCTTGTCTCCATGGGTCAGTCCTATAACGGGTCCCACAGCACCAGAACCATGCAGCTACCCAGCCTAACCACACGTTTCTTGTGTGTTGTTGCTGATGTAACCCCAGGGTTTGCTGTGAACGCCCTCACCTGATGATGGCCTCTCTGAACTCTCGCGTGAAGAAGAGACACTGCAGTACGCTGTTTAAGTAGCAGGCAGAATCCTGGTTACGCAGCCCCACGTATGCACCTGTAACCAGAGAAAATCTATTTCACGGCTTTATTTATTTATAATTATTAAAAGAAGAGAAAATGATTACATATTTTACTACATATTGACTTGTCAAAGTGACCAGCCAGAGAACTGATACAGCAAAGGTTCCCGATGAAAACTGGTGGGGAGTGTTATTACTATTTATTTTTTGTATTGTGGTAGTGACTTCTGATCTGGTTAGGTGCTTTCTTGGTCTGGTTTAAGTTTATTTAAACAGTGTCCATGATGTTCCCAGGCTTCAGTAGGATCAGATCCCTGACTTCAGGTGAAATCATTACTGGCTACCAGAAAACCATCAAAGCTTCGGTTTCCCCTGGAGCTGCAAGTAAACATCGACAACAGTACGAAGAACAAGGGATGGGTCCTTTACGATTAACCTCTCTATCCCAGGTAACTTATTTCAGGGTACACAAGACATATCTAAGTAAATTCCTGACACACTTTCTTTTACTAAACTCTGGCACCACCACCAGAAACTGCAAAAATAGCCCAATCATAAATTTGCTGATATAAGGCCTCTGAACCAATAGCCATTTTGGAGGGAAAACAAAGAAAAGATTAGTTCAGAGCTTTTATAACCTAAACTACTTGGGGGATGGGTGCTTTTGTGTTCTCAATAACTTGCCTAAGGTTTAGTCTGCACTACAAATTTATGTCTATATTATACTGACCTAGTCCCCAGTCTAGTCAATGCTATGTTGATTAGAGAGCTTCTCCTGTGGACCTAGGTACCACCTTTCACGGAGATGGAGTACCTACATGATGGGAGAAGCTCTCCTGTTGGTGTAGGTAGCGTTTTTGCTAAGCGCTAGAGCAGCACAGGGAGCTAATCAGAAATAGTTAATCAGGAATAGTCCTCAGTAACTCCCAGTGTAGACAAGCCTTCAGCCAGCTAGACAAATTCAGAACGTTCTCAGCATGACAATTCATAGAAAATTATTTGCTCAATGACATTATGCATATTTATTTGCTTTTCTCTTTTAAATAATCCCAGCAGGTAACAGCAAGTTTGCCATTTCACATAAACTCCTCTCTAATTTGACACCTGGCTTTCTCCCTTTCTTCCTAGTCCCTCCACTCCTGCTGCCCATTCCTTCCTCTTCCTGGCTTCCTCATTCGGGCCAGGTCTATGCTACAAAGTTAGGTCAACACAAGGAAGCTTACACTGACCCAGTTGTGCACGCGTCTACACTTCAATTTGACTCCTGCCAATGTAAATGCCCTATTACACTGACTTAATAACATCGCCTCCCGAAGTGGTATACAGCCATTGCCAATGTACTTAGGCTGATGCACTGTGAGCATAGTCACTGCATTACATACGGCGACCGTAACTGTCTCCAGCCGCCGTCCCACACTGACTGCTCTGGTCACCATTGTGAACTCCGCTCCCCAGGGGTCATGGAGAATGGAAAGCCCCTCCCCTTTAAAGCCCCACACATTTTTGTCCTGGTTGCCCAGCTAGGTGAACACACCTATCAGCTCCTCACTGTTGAGTGCAACTGCTCTGCTGACTGTGTCAGCTACACACTCCAGACATGCTCCTGCCTGGTATTGGATCTCCTGGGCCTATGAGGAGACAGGTTTAAGCACGATGCAGGCTATCACCAGGGGAGGTGCTCAGGGGGGCTTGCAAGGGCTATAGCTACTCCAAAATTTGTTTTATCCTCCCACCCCCCCATCCCCCCGTAGCAGCTCTGCTTTCTGGCTGCCCAGCTCTGAAGACAGCGGCCCCTGACCAGTGTCTCTCACACCGCCTAGGACATGTGGAGGGTCCAGGGCTCTGCACAGCAGAATGGGCGATCCGCTCTGGCCTGGGCTCCTGGGTGCCACCCCACGAGTGCTGCCAGGGCTCTGCAAGCCCCGGAGCTAGGCCCCCCTCCCCTGGTGGCTGCTGCAAGCACTGCACGGCTCTGGCCTCCCATCCCATGGGGACAAGGGGCGGAGATTTGGAAGGAGAAGAGGGGCTGGGGCGGAGCCACAGAGAGGACAGGGCCCCGTGGCAAGGTGGGGCAAAAGCCCACAACAGGCCCCCCACCAGGAGAGGCTGGCACCACCCCTGACTATCACACTATGTTCGGGGGGGACAGGACATGAAAGATCTAGATCCAAATCAAAACCCTGCCAGCGAAGTGAACCTGCACTAAATGCCAAGTGGTGCTGCCTCCCGGCTGGGCTCTGATCAAACAAGAAAGTTTTGCCTTTAATGGGAATCCAAGTGAATGAGTTTTCTCCTGTCCCGCTTCCTGCTTGCCAAACGCGTGCAGAGAACGCTTGTGAACATGGTGCTTGTCATAAATTAAGGGATCAAAAATGGGGTCCCCCTTAGTAAGTACTGCCTTATCCCAGTGATGATTTGTATTCCCAGCAATACCACCAGTTTATAAAATGCCCCCTGAACATCTGGTACTATGAAAATAATACCTAAATTATTACTGTCATTTATTTTAGTAACACTAACTCTTTTGCATGTTTGTCTCGTCCCTCGTCTCCTTCAAGCTGCCTGGTTTAGTTCCATCAGCCGTTAGCATCCGATGTCTTCCCAGGTTCATGCACGTTTCGATACACTGCAAGCTAATCAAGCACATGACATAAAGGTTAGTTGTATCTAGCTGCAAAGTCCACCACCAGCTGAATGTCAAGGTCTGACTCTCCCTTTTAACTAAACAGGCATTGCCACACTATTTAACGCTGCTCGCTCCTGTAACACAATCTCCATTATATTTTCCACACAGTGAGGCCGATACACATTGTGAACTAGCTTCCCCACCTCTGTCACACACGTTCTTTTCAAGTTCTGATTTCCCCTGTGCACAGTAACACAACTTACCTTTTTGCACAAGTCCCTGAGCGGTGTGTAAATTAGTCCCCTGAGCAGAGTTCTGAGAAGAAAGCTAAAGGCTGAATCCTCTAGACCGACTGATCCTGAGGGCTTTGAAGCAGCTGCTCCTTTAACTATCACTTTCGTTATGATGGAACAGATTGAGCAAATAAGTAGCTTTGCTTCATTTTCCTTCTTAGCCCACTAGAAGGAGCAGTGGAAAGAAAGCCACTGACATTTGTTTGAACACATATACCCTTGTATGGTGTGTTTATTATTCAGCGCTTCATGTACAAATTTAGCTGTGCAACTTCCTTTAACACCAGTGGGAGTCACAAGGCTAAATCCTATGGCACTGCATTGAAATATTATATACTTCCTCAAAAAACAAACAACAAACATAAAACCATCATGGGCCTGATCTTGCCCTGCGGGGTGTGGAGGGTCCACCAGCCCCACCTTACTCAATGCACAGGTTAACATAATGCACTTTCACACATAGAAAACTGCCAATTATTCACATGCACACACAGTAACAGAAGGGGAGAGCTAACTTTGTTGGTACTTATGTGGCCCCCATTTCCATAGGATCTGAGCATCTCCATCTTTTTAACCTAACACCCCCCCCCAACACACACACACACAGGAAGCAGGGCAGTGGCATTATCCCCATTTTATACTGAGGCAAGAGTCTACACTACTGCTTAAGTCGATGCAGCTTACGTCGCTCAGGGGTGTGAAAAAGACCCCCCCCCAAGGGATACAAATGACAGTGGCCAAAGCGCTGTCCATGCTGGTGCTATGTCAGTGGGAGAGCAGCGATTATGCCAACGGGAGAGTGCGCTCCCCTCGGCATAGTGCCTCTTCGCCAGACGCTCTACAGAGGCACCGACGTAGCGCTGTCGTGTAGACTTGCCCTTAGTCTCTTGCCAAAGCCACACAGGGAGTCTGAAGTGAAGAAGGACGTGAACCCAAGGCTCCCAGGTGCTAGGCTAGCACCCTAACCACTGCCTCACCCTTCCTCTCCTGAGGTTTAAAACCATCCTCGCAAAAAGCCTTATTGCTAGTAATAAAGTAATAAAAAGCCTTATTGCTAGTAATATAAGAACCGTGGCCCTAAGGAAAGGAGGTTGATACCTCACCTTGTCCCTTCAGAACAGCTTGAGTGGAGAAAAAGTTTCACGTTAAGTTGACAGAAACCAAGACATTTGGGGTTTGGTCCCTTGAACTGCCATAGTGAAACTGCAGGGTTATCAATTCTGACAGATGCATGAATAGCTCCTGTACCCACCGGCTCATTATAGTGTCTCCCCTGATCTGCAGGAACCTGTGGTTGGGCCTCGATTCAATCCTTGGTGTTAATGCTCAGACTGCTACAAACCTGACCACTGGGAAATGGACTGAGGCTTTTCAATGCTTACCGCAAATTGCCTGGTGTCCTCTGCAGGGCCATAAAGGGACAAATTGCAGAGGACGCTCTCTTTCTATTTAAAAAAAGGGAGGTTACTTTGCAAACTGTGCCTTGCATCACCCTGATGATCATGCAGCCAGACCCCTGAGCTTCACAGGAAGCATAACCTTGGGCTGGGCCAGGCCTTTGTGGGCCATTGCCCTGGGGGGTGTGGGGGGGGAATTCCTGACTAAACCTGTCTGTTTACAAGCAGGCTCAAGGCATCACTTTCTGATAAACAGCTCGATTCCTGGAAATGCTGCCTCAGCCAGCAAGAAACACAAAACTTAAAACTGACTTTCACTTTCTCTTTTTTACTCTCAGCTTAGCTGTCCCTCCCCACATATTTCACCAGCTGCGCTGCATCAAGAAGAAAACAGCTGTAGTAATCAAGCCCAGTTGCCTGTAGCCATGTTACAAGCAGTTTGAAATGACCTTTTATTCCCTAGTCCACTTCAACAAAATTATGCAGCCCTTAGCCAAAACTCTTGCGAAACCAATAGGATTTTTGGGGACTGTAGGATTTATCCTCAAGTGAGGAAGCTTTGGCAGGAACAGCAGTTACTAGGCTTGCCAGGGGTCCCGTTTTCGACCAGAACACCCAGTCAAAAAGGGACCCTGTCGGCTCTGGTCAGTACCACTGACGGGGTGGTCCGGTTGGTGGCGCAGCGGAGCTAAGGTAGGCGCCTTGCCCGCTCTGGCTCCGCACGGCTCCCGGAAGCAGTGGTATGTCCCCTCTCTGGCTCCTACCCACACTCTGCCCCACACCAAGTGCCAGCTCTGCAGCTCCCATGGGCTGGGAACTGCAGCACGGGGCACCAGGCATCTATGACCCGCTCAGTGAAATGGATAACAAAATGTCCTTTTGTTTTCTCCTTTATATTCCCTAAGTACATTGTCCTGGTTTCAAGTCAGGATGACCCCTGGGGCTCAGACTCCAGTGTGCTCACCCCTCTCTCTCTTTCTCTCTTTCTCTCTCTCTCTCTCTCACACACACACACACACACACGTGAACCTATTTTCCCTGTTGACTTAATATTCAAATAGGGCTTGTGTTGGTTTCACACTGCTTAATTTAAATTAGAGGCCTAGGCAGACAGGTAAATCCACATTCCTTTGTCTAGAAAAAGCTCATTTATCAACCCTGCCTGGTTACATAATTTAAACATATTTTTCGTATGCACCTTTAACTCCTCACACCCTGACCTGTCATAGATCTCACACTGACTATGCCACAAGTTTCTATTTGATGCCTCACAAAACACTTTTTGGATAAGTACTATGAAAGCAGTGTGGTAGGTGTAGTGAGCTTGTCAGGCCTGATCGGTGTTGCTGTTGCAGAACAGTGAATCCTTTGCCCGTTGGCACTGAGCGATTCTTAGAGTCACAGTCCCCACCCACCACTTCTCTTGCTCCAAGGAACTGGATTGGAGGGAGGAGGGTCCCAGAATTCGAGCTCCAGCCTCAGCCTAAACATCTGTACCACAATTAAATAGCCCCTTAGCCCGAGCCCCATGAGCCCAAGTCAGCTGTATGGGCCAGCCGTGGGTTTTTAATTGCAGTGTGTGGAGAGACCCTGTGAGGGTCAGGAATCAGGACTTGCCAGTCTCCAGGGAATATAATGAGCACAACTGGCCTACAGGAGGCTGCCTGATTGGCAAGAAGAGTCAGCAGACCAGCTCTTAAGCCCAGCAGCAACAGCCATTTGTCAGCTGCTCAAAGCATTCGCCCATGGCTGTGGGAGCCCCTGCGCTTGCCTTGGGGCCAGCTTTGCCTCTGTGATGGGTTCGGTCACAGAGATCTCCTTGGGACTGTCACCTGATGTGCTGAAATTACCTCTGAGTCCATTTCCTCTGCCAGCCCAGGCCTCCAGAATCCTGCCTTGTTGAGCCAGACATGCTAGCCTGCCCAACACATACCCAGGGTCTGAGCCATGCCTCCAAAGCTGCAGACATTAACTGAAAACAGCCCAGCAAGTTGCCTGTCTCCAGCATCCAGACACCCAGCTCCCAATGGGATCCAAACCCCAAATAAATCCATTTTACTCTGTACAAAGCTTATACAGGGTAAACTCACAAATTTTCTGCCCTCTATAACACTGATAGAGAGATATGCACATCTGTTTGTGCGCCCCCCCCCCCAGGTATTAATCACTTACTCTGTGTTTATTAATAAACAAAAGTGATTTTATTAAGTATAGAAAGTAGGATTTAAGTGGTTTCAAGTAATAACAGAGAGAACAAAGTAAGTCACAGAGCAAAATGAAACAAAACACGCAAGTCTCAGCCTAATACATTAAGAAACTGATTACAGGTAATATCTCACCCTCAGAGATGTTCCAATAAGTTTCTTTCACAGACTAAACTCCTTCCTAGTCTGGTCCCAATCCTTTCCCCTGGTACAGTCCTTGTTAGTTCCGGCAGACATCTCAGGTGGTAAGCAGGGGTTCTCTCATGACTGGCAGCCCCCTTTGTCCTGCTCCACCCCCTTTTATAGCTTTGGCACAAGGTGGGAATCTTTCATCTCTCTTGGTACCCACCCCTCCTTCTAAATGGAAAAGTACAAGTTTTAAGATGGATTTCAGTATCAGGTGACATGGTCACATGTCTGAGACCTCATTCCCCATGGGCTGGCCCACACGTACACAGGAAGGCTTTCAAGTAAATAAGGCCATTTACAACCAATTGTCTGGTCAGTAAAAAGAAAAGGAGTACTTGTGGCACCTTAGAGACTAACTAAGGTTAGTCTCTAAGGTGTCACAAGTACTCCTTTTCTTTTTGTGAATACAGACTAACATGGCTGTTACTCTGAAACCTGTCTGGTCAATGGGAGCCATCAAGTTTCTAAACCACCATTAATGGCCCACACTTTGCATAATTACAATAGGACCTCAGGCTCTGAGCCTCGGCCCTGACTCCTGGCTATCAACTCTGGCTCCAACTGCTAGGCCTGACTCCAGCTCCAACCACTAGGCACAATCTCCCATGTCCCCGTCTCCGACAGTTTGAGCAGACAAAAAGCCATCAACAATAAAGGAACTAAAGCAGATATGGTAAGCATGGATCTTACAAAGGCCAATACCTCTCTGACAGAGATAGTGGGAGCCCTGCACACCTCACAGGCCCAAGTTGCCACCTTGCAGGTGCAGAATGTGCTCATGCAAGTCAAGGTGCGCCTCCTTTAGCTGCCCCACCTGACAAGTCTGATGGTGATCGCGACAAATTTAGTGCATTCCTTAAATCAGTGTTGGCTCCTATTTCTACTACGGTTCTGGGTGCCCTGAGAAATGCTTACCATGACGTAGTAGTTGAACAGGATTTACAGACCATTTTCTCGTCCTCCAAGCACTGGTAAATTAGATTCTAAGAGGTTCACAAGTGAGAAGGTTGGAAACGGAGAAAAGGTTGCAGTTTTGTTATTTTCTGGTGATTTCAGGAGGGGGCCATAGAACAAGATGAAGAAAGCAGCAGAAAAGTCAGGGTGAGCAAAGGAGCGTGTACGGAGCTCACCAAGAAGCTGTGTGTAATGAGGTGCATCAGCTGCTGATCATAAGCATGAGAGCTAGTGGCCAGATGGCACTTACATGCCATGAAACATGGCACAGACCCTGGCCAGAAGAGGGCCCTTTTCCTCCATTGAGGCATGCAGGAGATCAAGCAGATGACACAGCAGAGACAGTGGCAGTGGCAAGAGGTCCAGAGATGTGGATACTCTTGTGTAAAAGACTGCTCATGGAGGAGAGACAGAGGGAGCGGGAGGCCAGGTGTCAGAGTGAGGAGGCAGAGCAGGAGCAACAGAAGCTTGCTGACCAGGACAAACACAGGCAGCTCAAAGAGGAGAAGAAGGTCAAGTGACGCCCATGGGGCCCAGGTGGAGAGACGTAAGGATGAATCCCGTCCCTCTGCCCACACCTGAGTCCATATGGACACTACAGGGAGATGCTGCAGAGGTATCTGGGGACTGGGAGACAAGAGGAGTTACCTGCAAGGCTAAGGAAAGGCTGGCACAGTTTCAGAGGAGATTGTTTGTGTGGCTAACAGACTGGGGCAGTAAGGACCTGACATCCAATTTAGCCAGAGGTAGATTACAGTTTTGTGGGGTCCTAGACCAGAGCACATGGGGGCCCCTCCCCACCCTTTCCACCTGTAGCCCTCCTCCAAGCAGAAAGTGGGATTGGGGCATGGGGGTTTCCTCCACCTGCCTGGCACTTCTGCCAGGGAGTGGGGTCATGATGTGGGGGCTTCCCCCACTCCCCAGCAGGAGCATCAGGCGGGGTGGCGGAGCACGGTACAGGGCCTCCCATTTTTCCGGGGGCCCCCCAATTGGCCAGGGCCCCAGGCACGGGCCCCGTTGGCCCAGTGGCTAATCCACCACTGAATTTAGCACCAGCAATTCTCTCTCTTTGAAGCAGGAAGAAAGCACCAGAGTGGCATGATTCAAAAAAGGTTGGAAACCCCTGTTGAAGAGCATGCTGGTAGTCACTGCTCATACCAGTTTAGCTGTGGTCATGGGGGAGGACTTTATAGGCATGTGTACAGCATTAAGTTTCAAGGCGTTTGAAGGAGTACAGGGTAGTTTTGACATTCTCTTCAAATGCACATCCATGCACACTCTTGCGGAGATCCAGGTTTAAGCATTGTGCAAGACTATCTGTGTATTTTCCAGGAACAAATTCCAGACACTTTCAGTGAACTGAACTAAAGCTAAATTCCAAGTGGTGTTAGATCCTCAGCAGGGGTCTCCTTCAGGATGGGGGAGCAGGCAGACACCAGACACAGGGTTGGTATATAATACTCTGAATACTCTTTATTGCTTACAAAATGAACCTCATTCACTTCACATTCATATCCCATACATACAATACCAGAGTCCACTTGTGTCAGAAGTCAAGGTTCAGTTCAGTTACAAGGTGTGGGGAGTCCATAAATACCACACCTATATCCACACGGGGCTCTGCATCACGCCTTTTACCCATGCAATTCCAAAGAGACAATCCTGGGCAGGCCACCATGATTCAAGGCATGCCATTTCCTCCTGTTCTTATCCATAACAGTCCATCTGGTGTTGTTTCCTTATCCACTGTCTCTCCACTTTTTCCAAGGACACACAACAAAGGTGTTTTGTACAAAGAGAGTTCTGACTACTTGACATTTAAGTTCTCACAATGGATGCCAAAATGCTTCTTGGGTTGGGTTTTCTTTAAGTGGTTGGGTTTTCTTTAATAGGAATTCAAGGGAAGGAAATCTCTCAACCTTCCTGCCTGCCAACACATGCACCCCTGGGACAGGCAGTCGCAGTCTATTATGGTCTAATGGAGAAAATTTGGGGGCATCCCTGTGACAGTCTGTACCCCTATGTTGACCCCTTGTACAGGACTATGATACATTTTGTACAAAGTATGCCTTTTGAGATATCATTTGAAAACTTGTAATTCGCTGATCATTATTGCCCTTGTAAAATATGTGAGACAACATTGTACATAAAGTTCTAAAATTCCACTGTATGGTATTATTAAGACATGTTCTAACATGTTCTGGAGGGCAGGCACAAACCAGTTCCCTCAGAGACAAAAGGCTAGCCGATGTCTGTGCGGCCTCTGTCCTGCCATTGTAAGGTGTGCGGTGTGGCTGCTCTTTATCACCGCGGGAAAGTTCTCTCAGTGACAAAATAAAACCACCTCCAACGAGGGGTGGTAGATTTGTCGCCAGCAGCGTGGCTCCACCAACAAAGCGCTGTTCACCCCTGCACTTGTCATCGCTAAAACTTTTGTCATTCATGGGGATGTTTCTTCACACACCTCCCACCCCGAGAGACAAAATTTTTAGTGACAAGTCCAAGTAGACTCAGCCTAAGTGGCCGCTCTGGCAGAAAAGAGGGTGTGGGCAAAACAGCTACATCTTGACAAAGAAGCAGCTTGAGGTTCCTGCCCACACAGATTTTCTGTCTCCTGAGCCTCAGATGGAGCTGACTCTTGCACAAGAGAAAAGGCTATAAGAGGAGAGAGCAGATGCAGAGAGGCTGACTTTGTCATTTCCCGCAGGGTGCTTGACCCCGAACTCTGCACCAGACCCCACCACCCACTCCACCCCTTCCCACAAGCCCCATCCTTGCCCCACCTCTTCATGCCCCCACTCTGCCCCCTCCCCTTCCTACCCCTGCTCCTTCCCCCAACACATCCCGCCCTTGCCTCCCCCCCAGCACCTCCTGCATGCTGCCAAACAGCTGATAGTGGCGGGCAGGAGGCACTGGCAGGGAGGGGGAGGAGCTGATCAGTGGGGCCCCTGGTGGGAGCTGAGCCTCCATTACTTTTTTTCTGTGGGTGCTCCAGCCCTGGTGCACCCATAGAGTCGCCACCTATGAGCAGATGCACCAAATCGTTCCTCCCTTTCTCCCTACCTGAAGAACAAAGGAAGCGGCAATGGACTGGGGAGGGATCCTGACTGAAAGAGATTCAGCCATTTAGACTGTTGTAACCTGTGATGAGGGAGACTTTTCTTTGACTTCACTTAGCTTATTAAGTCAGGTGTTAGTTGCATTTTACGTTGTATTTCCTTGTAACCAATTCTGACTTTTATGCCTCATTACTTGTAATCACTTAAAATCTATTCTTCTGTACTTAGTAAACTTGTTTTATCAACGCCTGTGTGCGTGGCATGAAGTGTTTGGGAAGCTCCATTTCAGATAACAGGATTTGCTCATATAATTTTCTATTAATAAAATGACGGACTTTCAATGAGCTTGTGTTGTGCAGGACGGTGCTGGACGGTACAAGACGCACATTTCCGGGGGCAAGTCTGGGACTGGGAATTTGCTGGTGTTGCTCTGCTGTGTAACTCAACAGTGGCTGGTCCTAGCACTCACACAGTATATTTGGGAGTGACTTACATGCTGGAAGCTGTGTGTGAGCAGACCAGGAGTTGTTCCTTTCACAGCAAAGCAGTGTAAAAGGCACCCCTGTTTGGAGAACAGATGGGAAACAGCTGTTCAACATTCCAGATTGTACCCTGGGTAACGTCAAATTCCCTTTGTAATGGGATGGACTCACCACCGCGGCACCTCCTGCTGGTCATTCTGGGAATTAGCTCAAGTCCTTCCCCAGGGCTCCCTCCTCCAGTGGTGTCTCGCCCGCCGCTACTCCTGTTTTGCTGTCCCCACCACTCTGTGACCCGTGTTGCTCCCCGGGCCATGGTTTCCTCTTCTTGGCACGGCCCTCTGGCGTGCCCCGCTCTGCTGTCTCCCTTGTTTCAGGGGAACTGGCAGTCTATAGTATAGCCACTCACCTCAGTGGCCTCCTGCAGTCGCAGGTCTAGTCCCTTGCTCCAGGGGCAAACTGCAGTTTGTGTTGACAACTTCCCTCAGGGCAAGTGGGGGCAAAAGGGGGGGGGGGATCCAGGCCTGCCCGCTACTCTGGGTTCTGACCCAAGGACCCTATAGCCAGAAGCCACTCACTCCCCCTCCTCCAACTCCTCTGCTGCCTCTTTTCCCTGGGCCACTTCCTCCATAGCCCTAGCACCTTATCTGCCCTTCTTCCAGGGCCTCAGTCTGGCAGCAGTCAACCAGAAGCTCCCTCTGCCCTCGCCCTCAGCCAGTCCTTCTCCTTAGCACTCCAGGGAGAGACTGCCCTCTGCTTTGTGGAGCAGCCCTTTATATATGTCTGCTGCTGGCCCTGATTGGCTGCTGCAACAAGCCACCTCCCAACTGGCTCACTTAATGAGCCCTTCTCTGATTGGAGGGTTCTGCGCAGACTCCCTCTGGCCTGCTTTAACCCCTCCTCTTCCCGGTGTGGGGCACCTGCCCCACTACACCCTTATTAAAAAATTAATAAAATAACACAGAGATAAGGCAGTTCTTATTTTATCCTAATTAGCTTACTAACCCCCAATAAAAGGTTCAGTTTATACAAGCATCTTGACACTTTTGGGACCGTACAAACAATACATGATTACTGCTATTATTTATGTCGGCAATACTAACTGACTCGCACATTTGTGCCTTCCTTCATATCTCTCTATGTGTTTAGTGCATCATCTGGAAGCCTCCAGTATCTTAAATTATGGCACATTTCAACATACCGCACATTAACTGGAGAATAGTTAATAGTGTCCCTTCGTTAGGCCCACAGACAGCTGAATGGAAAGAAGTCTGATTCCTCCTTTTTAATTAAGGCTTTGTCTACACTGCCAATTGAGCGACAAAACTTTTGTCATTCACAGGTGCTTAACCCCACCCCTGCCTCTGGAAAGACAAAAGTTTTGCCACAGCAATGGCACGTTGTTGGCAGGGACAACAACAACAGACAATGCAAACCCCGCTCATAGGGGGTGGAAGTATTGTGTTGGCAAAAGTGCCGACAAACAGTGTTTACACTGCTCGACTTTTGTGTCGCTAAAAGCTGTGTAGTGTAGACAAAGCCTAAAATAAACTAGCCTAAAATAAACTTGCTACTTGATCCATTTAATAATGCTCTTACCTTAAATACAAGATACATTTCCCAGGTGACCCATTATCTATTCTGAAAGAACTTCCTCCCTCCCTCCCTTCCTCCCTCTCTCTCTCTCACATACACACACTTTCCAGCATCCTGTTAACCCTGAAGAAATAGATGCAATGTTCTTACAACTGAATGCTTTATTTCTCTGACAGTGCTTATATGTGGCTGCTCCTTGAGCTCTCACTTTCGCTATGACTGGACCAGTGTAAAGGTATATTATGTGTTCATATGTGCAAGGAATGAGGCAGGGCGAGGAGACCCGTCATGCATGAGTCAGAAAAGCCAGGGCTGGTTCTTCCAGTTTTTTGAATGCTTCATTAACATTTTGAACTTCTCATCCAGAAAGTCTGTTTTACGTCCTTAAAGCTCAACTAAAGGAGATTCTGGGGAGGTGACACGGGGGCAGAGGGAGTCTAAGAAGAAGATCCTGAATGAAGATGCAGAGAAAAGCCTTCAAGCTATTTTGCCTTGAAAGCAATTTTAATTTTTAGGCCAAACTTCCCCAGCTGGGGTTACCCTGCTCAGAAACCCTGAGGGGAAGTTCTAGACTCTTCATAAAAGAGGCCCCGTGGAAAGAGGTTTGAGAAAACTTGAAGACGATACCTTTGCATCCTGGCTGCTAGGAACAAAACTTACCTTCTCCTTTAAGGATTGTTGAGGAGATAGTGTCTCACCTTTTGCCTATGGAGTGGTTTATACTGAAAAATAGTTTTACTTTAAGCCGACAGAAGCCTATAGTTTTGGGGTTCTGACTCCTGACAATCCTACAGTATCACTGCAGCTACTCTGTTCATATTATAACATGAACAGCTGCTGCATCAACTTGCTCTCTTTCTGTTCCTCACCCTGCCTGGCAGGAGTCCGTGGACTGGTGGTTCAGCCTTCATTTACTTTCTGGCCTTGCTGCTCAGACAGATATGTACCTATCCACTGGGAACGGGACTGTGACCATCAACTCATTTCAGACAATATATCCAGCAAGCATCATGGCTTTTGGGAGCTACTCACCTGGGTCAGAGCTGACTTGGTGACCTGAAAGGGAAGATTCTGTATCCCTTCTTCATATCTCCTCTGGGCCATGCAGCCCTCCATTAAGTTATTCTTAAGCACAGATTTTGCCTGGCTTTGTCTGCAACCTTGATTCATGGAAATAATGAAATCCATGGGCGGTGGATCCCATAGGCTGGGGAAAGTTGTGCCTCCTCAAAAAGCCAGGCATGGCCCTGCCCATGCTCCGACGTGCCCAGTCAGCTCCCCTCCAGCATGCGTGCGGCTCCTCAAGTCCCCCTGTGCTCCGGCCAGGGCTCGGGAGACTGCGGTGGTGCCCCCCGCCCGCCCTCCCTGTGCTCCAGGGCTCGGAGGTGCTGGGGCCGTGCGCTGCCCGCCTTCCCGGTGCTCTGGAGCTAGGGAGATCTGTGGCCACACACTGTCTATTCTTCTGGTGCTTCTTTGGGGTTGGGGGGCTAGCCTGGGGTGGGGCTTGAGGCCAGTAGCCGGGTGGGGGGGCTCCGGGCTCTGGCAGGGTGAAGAAGGGGTGGGACCTTGGATAGAAGGGGCGGGGCTGGGAGCTAGCCTCCCTCAGCCAACAGTTCATGCACTGCCCTTGATAAAATCCTACCTTGTGCTTCTCTCCTTGACTGGCTAGCAGGCCTCTTCAGTGGCACAGAGCTGCTGCTGCTGCTCAGCAGGGAGGGAATTCAGTGGGGAACTAGATTTAAAACAGGTTCCAGTAAAATAGATTTTCCCCCAAGGTAGATGGACAATAACTCAGCAACAGGCACCTTGCAAAAGGACAGTGATTCAGAGATTCATCGATATTAAGGTCAGAAGGGACCATTATGATCATATAGTCTGACCTCCTGCACAATGCAGGCCACAGAATCTCACCCACCCACTCCTGCGATAAACCTCTCACCTATGTTTGAACTATTGAAGTCCTCAAATCATGGTTTAAAGACTTCAAGGTGCAGAGAATCCTCCAGCAAGTGACCCGTGCCCCATGCTACAGAGGAAGGAGAAAAACCTCCAGGGCCTCTTCCAATCTGCCCTGGAGAAAAATTCCTTCCTGACCCCAAATATGGCGATCAGCTGAACCCTGAGCATGTGGGCAAGATTCACCAGCCAGATACCCAGGAAAGAATTCTCTGTAGTAACTCAGATCCCACCCCATCTAACATCCCATCACAGGCCACTGGGCCTATTTATCATGAATATTTACAGATCAATTAATTACCAAAATCATGTTATCCCATTATACCATCTCCTCCATAAACTTATCAAGTTTAGTCTTAAAGCCAGATAGATCTTTTGCCCCCACTGCTTCCCTTGGAAGGCTATTCCAAAACTTCACTCCTCTGATGGTTAGAAACCTTCGTCTAATTTCAAGTCTAAACTTCCCGATGACCAGTTTATATCCATTTGTTCTTGTGTCCACATTGGTACTGAGCTTAAATAATTCCTCTCCCTCTCCGGTATTTATCCCTCTGATATATTTATAGAGAGCAATCATATCTCTCCTCAACCTTCTTTTGGTTAGGCTGAACAAGCCAAGCTCCTTGAGTCTCCTTTCATAAGACAGGTTTTCCATTCCTCAGATCATCCTAGGAGCCCTTCTCTGTACCTGTCTCTCCCAGTTGGAAGTGGATGTTAGACTCCTGCAGGGAGCACGACACACTTCAGGCAGGCATACTGCATATTGTTACAATAAAGAACACCTGTTAGGGGATCCGCTTCCCAGTTAGATGGCAGACCCACTGCAGCCAGAGGACTTCCTCTCTCTCAGTAGAGCCAATTTCACTGTTTTGGCTGGTTTCGCCATTTTGTTTTGCCTGAGTTGTTGTTTGCCCTCCACGTTAGTCCCCTTTCTTCATCGCCCAGTTGGTGCTCTTTCTGAAGTTTGGCGGGAACTTGTAGCAGGAAATGGTCACATGACTTGGAATAATCCGCCCGGCGACGGGAGGTTACCAAAGGACTGTGTGCCCAGCGCCAAGTGTTGTCCGCCCGAGTCGCAGCCCAGTTCCGTTTGCCTGTGCGCATCATCGGTACCCATGGGACGACCAAAGAAGGATTCCGACTGACCTGCTTATTACCTGATCCTGGTCCTATCTTCGTTGTGGCATTGGTCCTGATTCTCTGTGCTGTCCTGAAAGGAGCCTGACTGCTGTCTCCTGGTGGTCCTTGTCGTTCCTGTCCATGGTCCATAGTGTTTGTGTGTCTGCAAGACATGGTTATGTATAGAGTTATTTGATTTACTTGTTCCCTACCTATCTTGTTTTGGGGTCCCTGGCTTTATGCCAAACAAATGAGTTATTTTTCTTGTGTTTGTTCAATAAATACGTGTTTGTTTTTACTATACCTGCCTTTCCTTGTATCTTTGAGTGGGACAAAGCACCACCAGTGATAGATACAGTTGGGGGAAGGGGCCTGTAGAAGGGGGTTCTTTTGTAAACATTAGCTCCCTGGGTTAAGCTATTACAGTAGTTTTAGCTTTCTCCGGTTAATATTGAGAGTTGTGGACTTGTCGCACTGCTGATTCAGGAGTTGCGGAATCTAGGATGTGTGTTTTTGCCAAATATCTCTAGTTAGGTTTGGATAACTCTGCAGGCTGTTGGGGGAACAATACCGTAAGAAGCAGTTTATAAACTGGATTCATTTAAAACCGGAGCTGCCTCAGAGGGTGGTAAAGAACAGTGCTCGGTGGCAGCCCTGCTGTCAAATTAGGGACCAGGACATCTGCTGATGCCCAGAAGAACATTCTCTCCCCAGAAATAAACATAAAATAAAATTTAAAAAAATTTTTGTGGAGACATGGGATCGAAATCTTTTACTTCTCTCTGCTCATGCTCTTCTGCTGCTGTTATTCACACTAAATATGAAAAGTAAAAGTCATTTTAGACACAAAACACTGTCTATGAGTTAGATGTGCATCCTCAGTAACACTTCTATCATTTGAGCCCTTTCTATCAGGGCTTTCACGTAACGATTGCCGTGGCAAAACTGTCGCTCCCCCTGTATGTAAACTGTACTTTTTTGAACTGCCACTCTGGGCCTCACAGAGAGACAAACAGGGAAATGAAAGGAGCAGCTCCCTTCTTTCCCTCACAAAGGGCAGGGCAGTATGAGTGTAGAATGATGCAGCTGGAGAGGTAGAGGGAGGAGTCCTTAACCAGCTCAAAGTGAAACCACTTCTAGCTAGCTTTGTAATCATTTCTCAAAGCACACTGTACCATTGTACAGGACAGAGAGAGACTTGCTCTCTCCCCTGAGGGATAATTTTTGGAGGGGTCTTTTCTGTCCCCTTTGTGTCTCCAGCTAAGACTATGGAATTTTTTAGAAAAGAAAATGAAGAGCCTACACCAAAGTTTGTTCGTCGAAAGGACGATATCACAGGTATTTCTGGGCAGCATTTTCATTTGTTGTCAGCCTGATCACTTAGGTCCTTCATTGTTTGTGGCAAACACACTGCAGGGGTGGAGAAGGGGCATTGTCTCACCATTCTGAAATGGAATTGGAATTTGTATAACCAGACTTTCAAGCCATTTTGAAGCATGAGAGCAAAGCAGAAATTTAAAATCATTATGTAAATGACCCTAGTTTGAAACCTGCTATTCGGTGACTTTGCTCCTTATAGTTTCCTATTCAGCACACAGGGCTCACTAGGAGAAGCAGCCGCTGGGTGCGTGCAGCATGCGTGGCCACTCTTCTCCCACTTTTCTGGGGTGTCTGGAGAGAGGAATGATGGGGAGAGGGATGGCATTAGGAAAGCAGATGAAGCCTTTAGAGCCTGCCGATGCTGGCAGGGGTTGGCAACCTTTCAGCAGTGGTGTGCCGAGTCTTCATTTATTCACTCTAATTTAAGGTTTTGGAATGAAACTATTGTTGTATGTAAAGTAAATAAGGTTTTTTAAATGTTTAAGAAGCTTCATTTAAAATTCAATTAAAATGCAGCGTCTCCCTGACCGGTGGCCGGGACCCGGGCAGTGTGAGTGCCACTGAAAATCAGCTCACGTGCCGCCTTTGGCACACGTGCCATAGTTTGCCTACCCCTGCGTGTAGCCATAGATGGGGGGGAGGGGATATGCCCCCTTTTACGAGCCTGGGACTCTGCCCATTCGTGACCAGGCTGGTGGATCAGAACACAGATCCTGCCCCAGCTAAGAAATTGAAAGAGGGTATGAAAATGATCATTACTTTAAATTGAACTAATGTAAACGTATTTGGGTCAAAAGATGTAAAGAGCCCTTTGTGAATTTCATAGAGACAGAGGCGACAGTGGGGGGCATGCCGGGTCACGTGCCCCCCAGATTTGCCGGTTGGCTTGTACTGAGCATTTTGTAAAATAGGCTTGGGCATCGCTGCAGACAGCTTAATGGAGACCGCTGTTCATAGATTCATAGATATTAAGGTCAGAAGGGATCATTATGATCATCTAGTCCGACCTCCTGCCCAATGCAGGCCGCAGAATCTCACCCACCCACTCCTGCGATAAACCTCTCACCTATGTCTGAGCTATTGAAGTCCTCAAATCGTGGTTTAAAGACTTCAATGAGCAGAGAATCCTCCAGCAAGTGACCCGTGCCCCATGCTACAGAGGAAGGCGAAAAGCCTCCAGGGGCTCTGACAATCTGCCCTGGAGGAAAATTCCTTCCCGACCCCAAATATGGCGATCAGCTGAACCCTGAGCATGTGGGCAAGATTCACCAGCCAGATACCCAGGAAACAATTCTCTGTTCAACATGTACTGTAGTCAAAAAGCCAGGAAAATGTCAGGATATCTAAGGAATGGGATGGAGACTATGACTATTATGGGGGAGACATCAGATAGCAATGTTAAAATAGCTTTACAAGTTCTTTTTCTTAGCGCGCGAGAGAGTCAGTCTGAAGAAACGCTGTATTATTGCTAGTTTTGTGATGCAATCTCTTTTGGGCGGAGCTGTTGCAAGTAACGGGAGAGTTTCCTCTTCCTGTAGCTGGCAATATTCTGTAGGGGGGTCCTGTACATGCTCTGTGCATTTTTATGGCAGCCTAACTGGCCTGAAGGAGCCAAAGGACCATGAGGAAGAAGGCTCAGGAAGTCTGCGGTAGTGGAACCAGAGGCGGATTTACAGTAAAGCACAGCAGGGTGCCCTGGCATGCCCCCGCCCCCAACGACAGGGGGCCCCAGGGCCGGGCAGCTGCGGGGGCAGAAGCTTGGTCCTGCCAGCTCCTGGGGCTCCTGCTGAGGCTCCGCCCTCACCAGCAGCTAAGCTCCCCCTCCCCTGCCTCCTCCCCACCTCCTCCCCTGAGAGTGCTGTGTTCCCGCCCCTCCCTCCCTCCCTCCCAGTGCTGCCCCATTGCCGAACAGCTGTTTGCCGGCTCTGGACGCTCCAGGAGGGAGGGGGAAGGGTGGGGCCACAGCGCGCTCGGGGGAGGAAGTGGGGAAGAGGTGAGGGCGGGGCCCTGGGGAAGGGGGTGGAATAGGGGCAGTGTGGAGCAAAGGCAGGGCCCCTGCACTCCGCTTAACATACCCCCCAACCCCTGCCGTGAGCCACTCAGGGCAGGGGGCTGGGGTAGGACAGGGGGCTGGAAGCACCCCCACAACCTCAGGCCCCTGCCCTGACTCCTGCACCCCCCTCACACACATTCCCACCTGCACCCCTTGCACCAAATGGGAGCTGCCCCAGGTAAGCGCTCCACACCCCAACCTCTTGTCCCAACCTTGAGCCCCCTCCTGCACCCTAACTCCCTCCCAGATCCTGCACCCCCAGCCCTGACTCCTGCACCCCCCTTACACACCCCCAGCCCTCTGCCCTGAGTGCCCCCCACATTCACACCTGCACCCCTCGCACCAAATGGGAGCTGCCCCAGATAAGATCTCCACACCCCCAATCCCCTGTCCCAGCCCTGAGCCCCCTTCCATACCCTAACTCCTGGCCAGACCCTGCACCCCAACCCCTAGCCCGCTTCTGCACCCTAACTCCTGGCCAGACCCCGCACCTCAAAATATTTTTACATTTTTTTTAATAAAGCGCTTTTATCCAAAGTGCTCTACAATCGTTAGCTTATGGTACAAACAGTATTTGGAAAGATCGTGAAGTGGGCCGCCGAGACCCTCAGTGATTTTCAAGTGGTCTGTGAAAAAATAAGTTTGACTACAAAAACAATCAAGGTACCTCCCTTTATTTTCATTTACTTCCTGTGACTTATAGGAGGAGGATGAAGAAAAAAAGAATGAAAAACGGGGGCAGATAAGAGAGAATGTTCTTTTTCTTGGCTGGGTCCCAAAAATGAAGCCAAGCACAGGGCCCCACTAACTCTGCATCCGCCACTGAGTGGGACTAGAACTCAGATCTCCGGACTCCCAATCTTTTGCTTTCACAATATCCTTTCTAAGCAGGAAAGATGGAGGTCCTCAGGTCTTGGGGAAGGAGACAGAAGACCCCTTTCCCCAAAGGGTAAAAAGAATGGTCTAAATCAAATAAGGAAAGCAGTAACACCAGGTTTTCAAAAGCACCTCAGGGTTTTAAAAGTGCAAGTCCCACATGTCCCACTGAAAGTCAATGAGACTTTGGGGGCAGGGGGGATAGCTCAGTGGTTTGAGCATTGGCCTGCTAAACCCAGCCTTGTGAGTTCAATCCTTGAGGGAGCCACTTAGGGATCCTGGGCAAAAATTGGGGCTTGGTCCTGCTTTGAGCAGGGGGTTGGACTAGGTGACCTTCTGAGGTCCCTTCCCACCCTGAGATTGTAGGATTGCCTGAGGAACTTTTGTAAATATGGGCACCCTAGACACATCTTCTGCCAGCTGCTTCAGTACTGTGTGCAGAATCTTCCAGACTTGATAAACACACTCAGTTTTGAGAGGATTTTTATGTTAATTCAGCTAGTGTCTCCTGGCTTGTCAGGTGACGATGATGATGTAATGAGGGTGGAAATGTCTTGCGGACATGCTGCGGATCCTGGTTCCTTAACAGGTTGGTGCCGAAGTCTGTTAGACCAGGTAAGAGAACACAGAAGGCAGTCAGAAAAGCCATACTACGTGTTTTTAATGTACTTGATTTCTTCCAGAGATATGTCCCTTGATATATTGAAATGTTCTGTCAAGTGGGAAAACTGTCTTCAGCTAGTAATGTGGGGCATTCTAAGACCATTTACTGTTATTTCCCCTCCCATCCCCCACTTTCCTCCCCACCCAGGAGAAATAAGTAACTACCTGTAATGCAAAGAGATCATTCTTTCCAGTGACAAGAGAACCTCATAACATTCAAAGGGTCCATTTCAAATAAACAACTGAAGTCCAGATGCTCTTTTTAAAGCCTTCGAGTTCTTTGAACCTTTTGAGTCTGCAAAATTGTGCTGGAAATGTGACAAGAGATCCAGCAATTCCTGGGTTCGGTTGGTACTTTTGGTTGTAATGATATTGTAATGTCAGGGGTACACAAAGCAATGAGGTGAGACCACATTATATACAAAACCCAAATGCAGCCAGAGCCCTGACACAGCAGTGACTGACTTCCTTAGAGCCGGCAACAGGCAGCTCCACCTGCCACCCCACTTGGTTTCAATTCCCACTCCCTGCCAGCACCTAGAAGTCTCCCTCCCACTGACAGCCAGGTAAAAGAGGAACTCCGTCAAATGGAGACGATGCATGTAACTTTCCAAGTAGATATTCCAGCAGAATGGTGTGCTAGTGACAGGCCCAAAACCCAAAGATTCAGATCCATGTACAATTTTTTAAGCTTAATGAGAATCACTGAAGGAAGAGACATGTACCTCCATGTGTAGAACATATGTTAGAACAACTTGCAATCCTGCATCTTGGCAGGGGGTTAGACTAGATGATCCCTGCAGTCCCTTCTAACCATATGGTTCTCTGATTCTATGAACTTGGAGACACAAAAGTCCTCTCAAAATGCCATGCCTAGTTGCGTTTCTTTTGAGTATTCATAGAATCTGCACTACTGATTACTTCTATTACACCATTTGGAAATTTTTGTTTTAGTCAACATCCATTCGGCATATCATCTGCCTTTGAACTCTTTCAAAGGAAGATGAACCTTTCCAGGAATTATGACTTCTGCCAAATCATAGAATCCTAGAAGATATTAGGGTTGGAAGGGACCTCAGGAGGTCATCTAGTCCAACCCCCTGCTCAAAGCAGCACCAACACCAACTAAATTATTCCAGCCAGGACTTTGTCAAGCCGGGCCTTAAAAACCTCTAAGGAAGGATATTCCCCCACCTTCCTAGGGAACCCATTCTAGTCCTTCACCACCCTCCTAGTGAAATAGTGTTTCCTAATATCCAACCTAACCTCCCCCACGGCAACTTGAGATCATTACTCCTTGTTCTGTCATCTGCCACCACTGAGAACAGCCGAGCTCCATCCCCTTTGGAACCCCCTTTCAGGTAGTTGAAGGCCGCTATCAAATCCCCCTTCACTCTTCTCTTCTGAAGACTAAATAAGCCCAGTTCCCTCTGTCTCTCCTTGTAAGTCATGTGCCCCAGCCCCCTAATCATTTTCATTGCCCTCCGCTGAACTCTCTACAATTTGTCCACATCCTTTCTGTATTGGGGGGCCCAAAACTGGACACAATACAGAATAGAGGGGAATAATTACTTCCCTTGATCTGCTGGCAATGCTCCTACTAATGCAACCCAATATGCCGTTAGCCTTCTTGGAAACAAGGGCACACTGCTGACTCATATCCAGCTTCTCATCCACTGTAATCCCCAGGTCCTTTTCTGCAGAACTGCTGCTTAGCCAGTCGGTCCCCAGTCTGTAGCGGTGCATGGGATTCTTCCGTCCTAAGTGCAGGACTCTGCACTTGTCCTTGTTGAACCTCATCAGATTTCTTTTGACCCAATCCTCCAATTTGTCTAGGTCAGTCTGGACCCTATCCCTACCCTCCAGCATATCTACCACTTCCCCTAGTTTAGTGTCATCTGCGGATGACACTGTGGATAAAATGGATAAGTTCGAATTCTCAAGGGACAGAATGAAGTTTTTAGACCAAATTATTGATGAGACAGGGGTCAAAGCGGACCCAGAAAGTGTGCAAACAATAACCCAGGGTGAGCATAAGAATTTTAGAGACATACCTAGATTTAATGGGCATGAATGACCCATGCAAGGAAGTACCATACCTAGCAGAGAAGTCAAAATCCTTGACTCCAGTCTCTTGAGGAACCAAAAAGTCCTGTTACTGGAGACCTATACAGAGCTAAGTACACTCAGAGATAAAATAAAACTTGAGCACCTTGCCAAATTTAGTTTTCTATAGCCCAAATAAACACCACAGTTTCAGCCAATGCATTATCCTACGGACTTGATGTAGTCCTCCTTCAGAATCAGGATGGGCTTCCCCAGCCAGGGGAATGCGTAACAAGAAGTGGATGAATGGCCCACAAAAGTTATTATCCATTGCAAAAAGGGATGGGGAAAAGAACAAAAATTCAGATCATGCTATCAAACCGTGTTGAGCACTTTCAGATGATCCTAACATAAATCAGTGTGTTGTTGAAGGGGCCCAGAGCAGCTATCCCGAAATCAACATAAAAGCACATTCTCAAATTGCATGAGGACTACCACGTTCTTCATGAGTCCTGCTTCCTAAATCACAGTCTTTTGGTGCCGTGTGTGCTGGTTCAGTGAGCTAGTCTTAAATTTAAGAAAGAAGGCAGGCTGAGTGGATGATAACCTGAAATTCCTCAACACCAAGGAGAGCATAAGGTGGATTAAACAGCCAACTGCGGCTGGAATTGCTCTTTGCAGTTTTCCAAGCTGTGCACATACAGAACAGATGAGAACATAAAACAAGAGATAGACAAAATAGGGAAAGAAATGTTAAATACTAAAAGAAAGAAGAGTAATTTTATAAGTAGCCCCACAAAACAGCACACACGGCCAGAATGGAGACCACAATCAGAGTCAAAGCAATTTTTCTTCAAATCACTGATTCCCCCCCATTTAAATATGAGCTGTTCCCCAGGACTTTGTTTTTTTGCTTCAGGAAATATTTCGCAAATATACTCCTTTAAATACATTTATAAATATTTCACTTGGTGATGACTCAGTGATACATTCATAAACCTCAGATTAGCAAGTTATTTAAAAAAAAATTAGTGGGAAGTGAAGGTTGGTTATGACTATATATACACACAATGCTTCAACAAAGTGAGAAAAATGAAGAGTTAAGCTGCTTCAGAAATCAGAGAAAGCATCATGTTTTCTGGCCATATTTAGCACTTCCATCACCACCAGAATCTCATCAGTACAACTAGACCCAAGTTCCAAACAAGCAAACAAACAAGCAATTATATGAAGATGGAGTGAACACTGACCTTAATAGGTGGCTTGTAATATGGAACAGGTTTCAGATTTCACAGCTTTGCCTCCTTGACTTCTCTGCTTTCCTGGCCCACAGGGTCACTTGAGGTTTCACTGCCCTGCTGATGTTAATGGGGAGAAATGTGGGAAGGAATGGTCCTATCCGGAAGTCCGTCGGAATGCTTCACTCACTGAAACAGAGCAACAGAACTTTGAAGAAAAACTTGCAAAGTTTGCAGCTAAATATTACTATGACTTCAAAGAGGTGAGTACAGATCCCTACTGCTTCTCTCCTCTTTCACACCTCTGTCTTTGCTGGGAGCCTGGGTGGCAGTCCGGCTTGGAGCGGAGACCAGCAGAACTGTGAAATTGCCAAGAATGACAGCCAATGGCCGATGTAAGGAAGGCAGTGTCTACACAGACACTGTGTCACCCTAGCTGCACCGACATAAGCCCTATGCCTTTTGTTGAGGTGGTTTTATTATGTCAACATAGCAGGGGAGTTACATCGGCAGGAGGAGCATTTCAGTGTGTACACCTCCACTGTTTTGATGTTCCTGATATTTCTGTGGCAAATAATCAAAAACAGTAAGTGTTTTTGGAGAGAAAATACCCTTTCAGACCTTCATTATAAATCAGTGGTGGGCAAACTACGGCCTGCAGGCCACATCCGGCCCGTGGGACTGTCCTGCCCAGACCCTCCCCTGCTGTCCCTCCTCCCCTGCAGTGTGGCTGGCTCTGGCCGGGCGGTGTGGCTGTGAGCTCCTGCTGCTCTGAGTGGCATGGTAAGGGGGTGGGGAGTGGGGGGGTTGGATAAGGGGCAGGAGGTCTGGGGGGAGCAGTCAGGGGACAGGGGTGTGGATAGGGATCTGGGGGGGCAGTCAGGGGACAGGGAGTAGGGGGGATAGAATAGGGGGTGGGGTCCCGGGGGGCGGTTTGGGGCATGGGGTCCCAGGAGGGGGCAGTCAGGGGAGAAGGAGTGGGGGGGTTGGATGGGTCGGGAGTTCTGAGGGGCGCAGTCAGGGGGCAGGAAGTGGGAGGGGGAAGATAGGGGGCAGGGGCCAGGCTGTTTTGGAAGGCACAACCTTCCCTACCCGGCCCTCCATACAGTTTTGCACCCTGATGTGGCCCTCGGAAGAAGTCAAAAGGGCACACACTCATCTTTACAGTGTAAAATGCAAAGGAACTCCAGAAGTGATGTAAATACCATTTTGTGTCACTTTCTTTTTAAAAAGGATGGAGTAACATTCTCACTCACGTCTGAAATTTGTTTTTTCTCTAAGTGTCCCAACTGCAAAAGTTTTGTGGAACGCCAAGATCTGAAAAACCTGAGGGTGGTCTGTATCCTCTGCCATTCTCTGAAGGGGGAAGTCTTTGAGTTCTGCTGGCAGTGCCTGAAGCCCTGGAAAGGTGCTGGAGCACCCTCTGAAAGGTGTGAAAATGAGGGATGCAAGAACCAGTCCCTGGAAGTCTTAGCAAACTGCAAGCTGAAAGATCTTCCAGGAAGTGAAATAAAAAACTGTCCCTCCATCCGTGCTTGTCCCACCTGTGGGCGACTCATTGAGCACATGGAAAAGTGCAAATATATTGTATGTCCACAATGTCAAGTTGAATTTTGTTTCGCTTGCCTTGAAATTGCTCGTAACTGCCAAGCCAGCAAAGGTGGTGCCTATTTTAAATACTGTGCAAAGCCACTAGCTCCAAAACAAACACAAATTCCGGTATGGGCTCAGAAATAAGCAAAATTGTTCCAGCCACACAGGCCAGGGAGATTGGGAAAATGCCCCAGGGTCAGTACCCAGCTCCACGCAGTACTCCCGAATGCTACGTTATCCCTCCTGTCAAATTAAGCTTGATGGACAGATAAGAGATTGATCGAGAGTCAGGACAAGCCCATCCCCTCCAATGACATTTTTTCCAGGAAGGATAGTGTGTGTTGGGGGGGATATTATAGGTCTGCTACACCTGATATTTAAGCCATATGTGAAAAAAGAAAATGCTTGTAATCTAAAATTTATATGCTATTTTTGTAGCTTGTTTATGATACTGGAGAACCCATGTAATTAACAGATACTCAGATTTTGCTAGACAGCAAATATAAATTCATAATCATAATTGTATTTCCCCTCTCTACAAGGTGGCTAAGACTGAACCAAACTTGAACAAAACCAAATACATATGTTTTTGTTTTCATAGGCTTAGGATAAAGAGGTTCGATCTTGGCTTTTAAAGTATTTTGTCTAACTGAATGAAAAACCACTCTTTCTGTGCAGTCCTCCAACCTTCCCCACAGGGATAGGGGCTTGTGAAACATGTCCAGCTTTTCACACACAGTACTGCAATCTAACACGCACAACCTGGGGAGTCCCTCTTGAACCCAGTATTAATCAATCTTACTCTTTTCATGGGTAAGAAAGTTCAGGCTTGCCATTCATTGGGAATAGCGGGGGCTGGTTAAGACAACCAAACATACCAAATTTCTAAATATAACCCGTTGTGAAGCTGTGAATAAATTGGTCTATGTACAATGTGTTATGCTGGCCTCACTGTGGAAGTAAACTTATGGGTCTTCTTTATTCCCGTACAGCAATATTCTCTGTTCAGTGTTAGAAGAACGTGGTTCTTAGATATCCACTACTGTCACATTACAGTAGACTCTTCATAGTTAAGACTGTAGTTAGCATTTCACTGCAAGACGGATTTTGATTTGCTTTGAAACTCCAAAAAAACTTTCTTGCTCTCAGAGGTTTAGCATTAAAGCTCATTGACAAATTAATTGACTCCTGTTCTGAAAATGTTGAATAAATTGAATTAGATCTTTGAGATTTTAAAATGACACTTCTAGGAAGTTTTGGTGAAATGTAATGTTTGTGCCCGTCTACTAGCAGAATGCTATCTGCTCACAGTATGCTTGAAATTGTGTGAGGCAAGAGGATACGACTAGAACTGGTCAGATTTTTTTCTTCCTGTGCAAAATTTCACCACCACAAAAAAATTCATTTTTTGTCAACGTTTTCTGCTAAACATTTCATTTTGTGAAAAACTGAAAAATTAAACTTTTGAGGTTTGGGCTGAGAATTTTTTGGTTTTCAGTGAATAAGTTTGTAATTTTCCACAGAAAGCAGACACATTCCATGGAAAACCCGGGTTAGCTGAAAACCCAATTTTCTGTCAAAAAACAGTTTTGACTGAGAATTTTTGACCATTCCTAGATAACTCCACACTTGCTCACCATTGCTTTTGGTCCATGTACAGCACTTAGGAACATAGGAGATAAAAGCTATCTACATGCAGAGAGATTGGATTTAGACAATGATTCATGCCACACGGGGATTCTAAGTGCAGGTCTAGTAAAATATTAACGGAACTCTCATTATTTGAAAACTAGAAATGATTCTCTACCGCTGTAGTCTACAGTCAAAAGGACGAACAGGATTTATTCCCATAGTCCTAGAGCCGGCAAAGTCTTTCAAGGACAAAAACAAAAGATAAGGGGGTGATGCTTTGCTTGTGCAGAGAGCACAAATCTACACACATCAATGACCAATCAAATATACAGTCAATTTTGACGGATAGTTTTCAAACTATTTTAGAGCTTCTAGGGACATATGGATTGTATTGTTTATAGCCAATATTAAGTTGCCACTAACTCTTACAGTGTAATGCTCTGTTTACTCCATCCAATTTGTTTAGCTCCCCATTCAGCAAAGGACGTAAGCTCATGCTTCCTCTTATTTACAAATACTTTAATTCTTCATTTCTTTGCTTTTAAGACATCATATATCTTATATTGCTCAAATATATATCAGATACAGTATTGTAAACGTGTGTTTCAGCACAACATTGTTGTCATTTAGTATTCTTACCTTTTTTAAATCGGTTTTGTTTTAAATAATACAGTAGTGTCACACAAAACGATTTTTATCTCTCTTTTTCCGCCCACAAATTGTGCCATTTCCCAAGAAAAAAATAAACTTGATTCAAAGTGGTTATATCATTGTCTTGTAGACTTAACAGGTTTTTAGAGAAATGTGTGAATCTCAGCCGGTTTATAAATTCAGACACAAAAATACAGAAGTGTCCCAGCCACACTATTTTTGACAAATTGCTACTTACTCAGTTTTACCATATAATTATGAAATAAATCAACAGGAATATAACTATTGTACTTACATTTCCGCGTGTAGCATATAGAGCAGTGTAAACAAGTCGTTGTCTGTATGAGATTTTAGCTTGTCCTGACTGCGCTCGTGTTTTTTATGGAGCCTGTTGGAAAACAAGGCAAATATCTAGGTGAGTGGAGGTACCCCCGGAAGACCTCTGAGTATCCCCAGGGCTACACGTGCCCCTTGTTGAGAACCACGGCTGTAGTGAACGTAGACTCTTTGACCCATGCCCCCAAAGCCTGACCCCTTCTGCCCTGTCCCAGTCCTAGTCTCCACTACACCCGTGGCTCCTCGTCCCCTCTCAGTCTCCTCATTTAGCCAGCTCCAGTTTCCACTCCTGAGTTTCTGATCCCAGTCTCAATCCTCCAGATTCCTCACCCCAGTCCCAGTCTCCCCACCTTGTCATTCCCAGTCCCCACTCCCACTCCCCAGCTCCTTGTCCCAGTCTTAGCCCAGCCATTTCCAGTTCTCCCCGCCTATCTCAGCTCCTTGTCCGACCTGCCTCCCCTCCTGGTAGGGTCACCAGGTGTCTATGTTCCCTGTAAGCTGTGCAGTCACGAAGCAGGCTCTCAAGGGCCACGCAGGCCGGGGGGAGAGGCACCACTCCTCCGACCCAGCCTGGCCCCACCGGAGCTGCCAAGGAGAAGAGCCCCTCCCTCGGCCCAGCCCAGTCCCACCATTGCTGATGCGACCGGGGAGAGGCACCTCTGACCCGGCCCCGAGCTGCTGCAGCAAGAGAGGGGTGGAGGGAGTCCTCTCTATGCACCGCAGCCCCGGGACAGCCTGCACCCCAAACCCCTGATCCACCGCACCCTGAACCTTTGTCTCGGCCCTGAGCCCCCTCCCACCCCCCAAACTCCTCATCCCCAGCCCCACCCCAGAGTCTGCATCCCCAGCCAGACCCCTCATCCCCCGCACCTCAACCCTCTGCCTCAGCCCCGAGCCCCCTCCCACACTCTGAACCCCTCAGCCCCACCCCCACCACATGAATTTATGAAATTATGGGCACTGATATGAAGGTGATGAATCACACATCGCCTCCATATTGTGCACGTAACAAAATTCCTTCCACACATGGATGTAAAAACCTAGAGGGAACACTGCCAGATGTCCCAATTTTATCGGGACCATCCCGATATTAGGGGCTTTGTGTTATATAGGCAACTATACCCCCCACCCTCCCAAAAAGTGTGCTGATTTTTCACACACACTTGCTTTCTGGTCACCCTACCTCCTCCAGTTCTTTCCCCCTTGCCCAATCCCCTCACCGCCACTTCCCTCCCTGGCTCCCAGACCGAGTCTCCTTGCCCAACCACTCCCCATCTCTGCCCCTAACTCCAGTCGCTGCCAGCCTCCCGTCCCATTTCTTGGCAAATCAGCAGAGATCCCGACTGTGCCTTTCTCAGGCTTGCTCAGAGGTGTAAATATCAGTTTCTACAGAACTTGCTGCTAATGGACCACAGATGAGTCTACAGTTGGGACAGGGGCACTATCTGAGGGCAGGGGACAATACCAGGCTATATAGGAGCCAGCACTTTGGCGAGATTAGGATCCACTGATCATCACTCCCTTTTAAGAGCCATAACCATAGCCCTGTGAGGATGCCTGCTCTCAGAGGTGTGCGCACTCACTGGCAGTCGGTGTGGAGTCCCCACAGGTGGACATTCTGTGGTCCCATCGTCTCGCTGCACACACAGAGGCATAACTCCAACAGTGCTCACTGATGGCACCTTGTCAAGGTTCCTTCCCCACTCTGAACTCTAGGGTATAGATGTGGGGACCTGCATGAAAACCTCCTAAGCTTATTTTTACCAGCTTAGGTTAAAACTTTCCCAAGGTACAAACTATTTTCCTTTTCCTTTTGGACTTTATTGCTGCCACCACCAAGGGTCTAACAGATATAAAACTGGGAAAGAGCCTGTTTGGAAATGTCTTTCCCCAAAAAATCCTCCCCAAACCCTACACCCACTTTCCTGGGGAAGGTTTGATAAAAATCCTCACCAATTTCCATAGGTGAACACAGACCCAAACCCTTAGAACTTAAGAACAATGCAAAAGCATTCAGGTTCTTAAAAGAAGAATTTTAATAGAAGAAAAAGTAAAAGAATCACCTCTGTAAAATCAGGATGGTAAATACCCTACAGGGTAATTAGATTCAAAACATAGAGAATCTCTCTAGGCAAAACCTTAAGTTACAAAAAGACACAAAAATGGGAATATCCATTCCATTCAGCACAGCTTATTTCCTCAGCCATTTAAACAAACAGAATCTAATGCATATCTAGCTAGATTACTTACTAAGTTCTAAGACTCCATTCCTTTTCTGTCCCTGGCAAAAGCATCACACAGACAGAGAGAGCCTTTGTTTCTCCCTCCCAGCAGCTTTGAAAGTATCTTCTCTCCTCATTGGTCGTTTTGGTCAGGTGCCAGGAAGGTTATCCTAGCTTCTTAACCCTTTATAGGTGAAAGTGTTTTTCCTCTGGCCAGGAGGGATTTTAAAGGTGTTTACCCTTCCCTTTATATTTATGACGACACACCTGTGTTCGTAGGTGCAGACTCAATGGGTGCTCTGGGGCTCAAGCACCCCCAAAAAATAAATAGGAGGTGCTCAGCACCCACAAGTCACCAGTATGTGGCAGGAGCACATACATGGTGCACAGTGAAACCAGAAGGCGGAAAGCACCCACCGGCAAAAATAAAACTCAGCACCTGTGCTAATCTTCATTTCCCAAATGCTGGAAAAACCGAAGAGGGGTGTGAAGGTCTGGGTGTTTCAGTGCCACTGAGCTTTCGGGATGTGTACAACCCAAAGTTTGCCACGTTTGCACAGTGTTTACCTCACATCCGCACTACAGCAAACCTGCCAACCTGAACAGAGCAAAAACCAGTCTGCCTAAAATGCACGTACAGGTGTGTGAGGTGTGCCGGGGTGCGACACAGGGAGAGCAAGAGCTGCGTGGGCAGGAGGCTTGGAGGTACAAAAGCTGACTGGACTGAGGGGGAAATGGGCCAAGGTGGGGAAAGTGATTAAGTGTGGAAGGGGGGAGGCCAGAACTGACTGTACTGAGAGCTGAAAATAGACTGATTATGTGCAAAGGGCATGGGTCCTCTACCCCCTCTGCACCTCTTTCCCTGCTCACCTCCCTCTACGTCGGTCTTTGTTCTCTTAGCCATCTATGCCCCAACTACTGCCTCTCTCTACCTCTTGCTCTTGCCAGCTCCCTCCAGCCTCTCTTCCCACCCCCTTGTCTCTGACCCACAAAACCATTTTACTTTCTCCACCTCCAACATTTCATCCTGCCCCTCCAACCAAATCCCCAGCATTCATCTCTCTCCCCCCTGCCACTTTTCACACTGCACCTAGCTCATCACCCTGCTCCTGTCTCTTACACACAACACACTCAATAATACAACCCAAAATGTATCCGTGCTCTCGGTGCAAGACAGGAAATGGGGAGGCACTTCTGAAACGTTGAGACACCACCATGAGAGGACATGCGAGCTCCCTGTTCAGGTCTATGCTGAGCTGCTGTACCAGCCAGGTGGACATGAGACAGATCTAGACTTTTAAATGCCTCAGATTGTCCAATATGGATACAACGGATGAGGAATCAGGCATTAGGCCCTTTTCTTTGGCCTGAACAGAGAATCTCTTCCATTTTTGGATACAGACTTTTAAAGAGGACGTTTTTTCTAGATAATAAAAGAATTGCCCGGGCTTGAGAAGACCAGGTTAGGACAATGGACATGAACATTTTATAATTTATGCTGCTAGCCTGGGAGACTCCAGAGAGGAATGGAGAACCAGGCTTCCCCCGCCCCATTCGGGGAAAAGGCCTGAGACAGAAACAGACACCATGGAGCTTCCTGAGAAAAACAGATGGCACTCCAGAGGATCAATGACCTATGCGCTGAGAGAGACAGCACCACAATTAGACCCTGTTTTATTGCACCCCAGAACAGCCCCCTGCTTGCCAAACTTGTTGGCTTGGCTCACTGGGGACCCAAGGTAGAAACATCAGAGCAAATGGCCCCTGAATTTTCCTTTAAGTGCTGGTAGCTGGGTGACTATCTGAAGCCATTGTTTTTTGACGTGCAGACACCCTCTTCCTGGATTAACCCCATTTATTCATGCAGTAACACACCCCTTCACAATGATCAGACAAACATAGGTAAGCCAGGATACCCCACGGCTACTGAGGCACTGAGGAAAGGATCTCAGGGGCAGAGCGCATCTGCACAGATGCACCTACTCTGCCTAGGCAGTCAGCAGACAGACCTGCTTTGCCACAGTGAGGGGAGCCAATGGGAAATGGGAGCAGGGAAACCACAGGTGGGTGAATATCTGGTTTTTGACTGAGAGAAATGCAGTTTATTTGGTGCGTTTAGTGGAAGGTGTTTGGTATTCAAATGGTACAAAGGCAAGCGTGAGATATGCATACTATAGGGGACATTTGGGTTTTAAATGCTCAGTACAAGCCCCTGGGCATTCTGAAGGAAAAGCTACTGTGGTTACTTTGCAAACATGAACCCTGCATAGCCCCGATGAGCCCACAGAAACCCCCCTGAGCTTCCCAGGAAGCTTGGCCTTGGCCTGGATGATTGCATTTGTGGGCCTCCGCCCTTGGGGCTGTCTCACAGGCAGGGAACTCCAGGCTCCCGCCTGTCTCTCTACAGGCGTGTCCAAAATTAATGTTTGTTCATGGTGTCACTGTTCTGATAAACAGCTCTAATTCCTAGAAACGCTGTCCCAGCCAGCAAGGAAAATTAAATTTAAAACTTACTTTAATTTTTCTCTTTTTTTATTCGTAGATTAGATCTCCCCCTCCACAGTTCACCAACCAGAGCTGCATCAGGAAGAAAACAACTGGCTGTAATCAAGCACCGCTGCCTGTAGCCATGTTGCAATTTGTTTTTTTAAAAATGAGCTTTTATTCCCTAGGCCACTTTAGCAAACTCATGGAGTCCTTAGGCAAAGCTCCTCGGAAGCCAGTGGGTTATTTTTGCCTGAATACGGAGTGTAGGATTTGTCCCTGAGTGAGAAAGACTTGGCAGGGACAAAGGTCACATTAAAAACTGATTGTCTTACTTTCATTTGCAGGGGCTCAGGGCACCAGTTTCTAAAGATTGAGGGGGCAGCTGGGACAGCAGAGGAGGGAAAGACACCAGAGGCTCAAGCCTTGTCCACACTGCACAGTTGTGTCCACAAAAGGCAGCTTTTGCCAACAAAAAGGTGGAGGTGGACACGTTGCAAAGCTCCTTTTGGTGGCAAAACTCTGCTGTTTTCTTACAAAATAAAACTACCTCGAGGAGAGGCATTGAGCTTTTTGCGGCAAAGTTAAAGCAACAAAGCGTCAGCGTAGACACTGCCATTTGTTATATCGCCAGAACTGGCCTCCCTCACTATCCCGCAATGCCCACTGTGACCGCTCTGCTCAGTGTTTTGAGTTCAGCTGCCCGGCAGGCATGCGCCCCCTCCCCTTTCAGAGCTCCGGGAACACGGGCAGCGGGTATCCTTACGTAGGCAGGGGTACGCTGTGCCTTCCCAAACAGCCTAGCGTGGCCCTGCCCACACTCCACCCCCAGGCCAGGCCCCCTCCTGCAGTTCCCAGAGCGCTCTGCCTTGGCGAGCCCAGGCTGGCTGGGGCTGGCTGGCCTGCCTCCAGCAGGGAGTCAGAGCAGCTGGTGCTGGGCCATGCCATCCGGAGGCTGGCTGCGCCGCCCAGAGCACCGAGCCTGGGGCCTCACCCCCGGTCGTCCAGCGCTGGGGCCAGGGGCTGTGGTGGGGGTGCTCTGAGCTCCTGCAGGGGAGGGGGGACAGAAGGAGGGGCATATGGGGCAGGGCCTTGGGCACAAGGGGAGGGGCTGGGGGCTAACTTCCCCCAACGGCCTTGTCACCGGCCGCCCATGAGCTCGTTTCTATTTTCCGCTGTCCTGCAAAACACGGTTCAGAACAGAGAGGGGTTTTGGTCACACTGCTTTGTCCTTTTGTGCAAAAAGTCCGAAGAGCTTAAGACCATTTGGCTCAGCAGAGTCCTTACTTTTGCAAAACAAGGTCCTGCTGTCTTGTTAATACCAGCTCAAACCAATGCCATGCTCACGCCAATCTCAGCTAACAGCTAAAATCATATTGAAGCCTTTCACCAGTGTTAAACCTGTATCTACAGCATCACCCAGCTCTCCCCCCAAGACCAGGCCCGAGAGAGCTGCCCCAGCATCCACCCCAATGACTGCTCTGGAAGACATTTCTTAATGGCTGTTTTTATGGCTCAGTAATGCAGACGTTGTTGCTTTAAAAATGCATCACAAACAGTGAAAGCGAAAGCTTCAGAGACTTGGTGGTGAGGAGAAGGGAACGCATGGGCTCAGTTGCCAGCTGACGGTGACATGGAAAGACACTGCCCCCCTAGTCCAAACAGTGCCCCCACTACAGGTCCCCCCGCCAGCACCCCCCAGGTACCCTCTGCACACACACACTCCTCCGGCTGCCCCAGACACCCCTCCAGCACCCCTAAATACCCCTCCAGCACCCCCCGGGTACCCTCTCAGTACACACACCTCTCCAGCTCCCCCACATACCCTGCTAGCACCCCCAGGTACCCTTCTCAGTACACACACACCCCTCCAGTACCCCCAAATGCCCCCTCCAGCACCCCCTTTCAGCATATACACTCCCCTCCAGCACCCCCAAATACTCCAACAGCCCCCAGGTACCCCTCTCAGTTCACAGACACCCCCACCAGCACCCCCAACTGTCCCGCCTCCCCCAACCCCACCCCCTTTTTGGGAATCTGAAATATGTCAACCCTAGGCGAGGTAGAGAGAGGTGGAACCAGAGCGATTGTGGGGTGCTGGCTAGGAAAGTGGGAGCCAGAGATGGGCTATGGGGTGACGGGGGAAATGGAGCGTAAAGGAAGGGAGAGAGGTTCCAGGAGCCGACAGAGGAAGATCAGGGCCAGAGAGAGGCAGGATTGACTGATGCAGTTATTCCTCTATATAGATTTTAGGGTGGGGCTATCGTCAGGCTTATACCAGCGATTCACTTGCAACCTTCACTGCCGTGCACTGGCCACCACTCCATAATATCTAAACTAGTGGAGGTTTGGTAATTGCTAGCCCTTGTGGTTGCAAAGCTAATCTTACAGCCAGAACTACGTGCAAACTAGTCTGGTGTTGTCTTCAGCAGACAGCCTGAAATTACAGCTGGGAGGCTTTAACTCCCCTCCCTCCTGTGAATCATATCAGAGCGTTCAAATGTCATAGTTAAACTGTAGCATTAACATCAGCACTAATTAGTTCAGTGCTGAATTTTTGTGGCTGATGGGAAGCAGTGAAGCCGAGTTCTGAGGCTGCTTCTTTGTCAGCTCCTGTTGGCTTCAGTTTCTTTAGTCCCTGGGGTTGTCTCCCTCCAGCCTCCCACCCCGGGGATCATTATTGTTAACAATAAACCACCGCCATCTCCCCCATATTACCCTAACGTCTTCTGTATAGTCAGGTTTCTTCCCTCCAGACCCCTTAGAATGATAGACTCATAGAAGATTATGTTGGAAAAGACCTCAGCAGGCCATCCAGTCCAACCCCCTGCTCAGAGAACCTGGCTTGCACAAACATTGATTGTTTCTCACATGTACATCTCTCTCTGTCTGTGTGATGCTTTTGCCAGGGACAGAAAAGGAATGGAGTCTTAGAACTTAGTAAGTAATCTAGCTAGGTATGCGTTAGATTCTGATTCCTTTAAATGGCTGAGAAAAGAAGCTGTGCTGAATGGAATGGATATTCCTGTTTGTGTCTTTTTGTAACTTAAGGTTTTGCCTAGAGGGATTCTCTATGTTTTGAATCTAATTACCCTGTAGGGTATTTACCATCCTGATTTTACAGAGGTAATTCTTTTTTACTTTTTACTTCTATTAAAATTCTTCTTTTAAGAATCTGAATGCTTTTTCATTGTTCTTAAGATCCAAGGGTTTGGGTCTGTGTTCACCTATGCAAATTGGTGAGGATTTTTACCAAACCTTCCCCAGGAAGTGGGGTGCAAGCATAGGGAGGATTTTTTGGGGGAAAGACATTTCCAAACAACACTTTCCTAATAAAATAAACCCGGATAAATGTTTGGTGATGACAGTGGAAGTCCAAGGGCAAAAGGTAAAATAGTTTGTACCTTGGGGAAGTTTTAACCTAAGCTGGTAAAAGTAAGCTGAGGAGGTTTTCATGCAGGTCCCCACATCTGTACCCTAGAGTTCAGAGTGGGGAAGGAACCTTGACACCTCTGTAAACAGCTGGCCTGATGATTCCATAGTCTGGCACGACTCCCTCTGAAGCCTAGATTTTTAAAACTCATGTGTGCCTGAAACACACCCTTTCCGAGACTGGTTTGTACTGCAATTTGAAAATGGATCGGCTGTGTGTGTAATGGTAACAGTGCCTCCCAGTGGACAGTCTGGTTAATTTCATATTAGATATTCCTATAGAAACAGCTCACACGTTAGACTGATGTTTTCCCTGCCACATTTTCTATACTTATCTGTAAAGAGGGAGCTGGCCTTCCCTCTACCAAGAAGGCACACATCACTTTATCAATACCTTCCTTGCAACGGGGAGCACAGGGCAAGCTCCATGCCGCTCATGCAGGTGCCAGAATGCTGTAGAGACAAAGCAAGATATCCCTGGCTTTATTATAATCTGTTGAATTATGACAAAATCCACGTGACAGATTAGTTCTGGAGAAGGTTAAAAGAATGAAGAGACTGAACAGCAATTTAGAACTATCTTAGCATAGAGAATTCAGGACACTAAGGCCAGATTCAGTTATGAAGGACAAGATTAAGATGTAGCCATGACTTGTGAGAGTGTTCGGAGGGTGGGGAGGGGTGAGCATTACAGGAGTGCATGTCAGTTAGATAAGGGAATGGTGGTTGTGATTACAACCTGAATACATTTCATTCAGACTGTAAAAGGAAACCCTGGGCTGAATAGGAAGTGAATAAAGACCAGGAGCTGAGAACATTGAAGGATTTTTCAGTGATGGTCATTTTCCCAAGGGGAATCAAATTTGTCCTCCTGCCCTGCCCCAACACACAATCATCTGGCTAGGCTGAAAGCATGAGAGCAGTTTGGGTGCTCTAAAGCCCATCCCATTGTCCTTTTGTACACTAAGTATTCCCTAAAATGTATCCCAAAAACCTCCAGCCCCAGACAGAACTTTGACTTAGGAAACTCATAAGGCTCTGTACTAGATGCACAAGGGAAGACTCATCAGCAGGTTGGGAAATGGGGGAGAGGGGCAGTTTCTAACACCCTTCTTGGGCTTCCTTTTTCAATCTACTAGTTCTAGAAAGAGAAGTCAAGAACAATCCCCTTGGACTAATACTAATGACCATTTACTATATGGAGCACTTTACGAATGCTTGTCACTGCCCTCCAAGGTCTTTGTTATGGTGCAAGGAGACCAGAGGCCAAGTGACCAGCTCAGCTTTACAGAGGGGGAAGCAGGGGTGTCGAGTGCGGCTGGAAGACTTGCTATTTAAAGAAACAAGAGCTGCTTTGAAAAAAATGTCTTGATATTTTATCATTAAGGAGGCACAAAATGAACCCACCAGCCCTCTAACAAGAGGATGGATGGGAATTTAGGAACTTTAATGAGATTAACTGGGAAACACACTTCTCTAGGACCTGAAAGCCCATAGTAGGCTTGAGGAATGACTGTGGGTGAGCATACACCATGGGCTGCTTAGATTAATTATGTCACGGCAGCGATGACATAGGCCTTATAGCACTGAAGTGCCTGAACTTCTTGTCTTTCCTGAGTGGCACAGACATTATGTCACACTGCTTAGTGGACACAGCATTCTGACAGCGGTCATGCCAGTGCCAAACACTGAGAGAATAGAACCCCTTTACTCCCACGTGAGAGTCCTGTTTACACATCTCTGGCATGCCAGGGTACAATCCAGGCTAATGAGCAGCTCTGTCACCCCCCAGCCCTGCAGCCTTGAGTGCCTTACAAAGTCTCGCCAAAATAATTCCCACCTGGGCCACTCACAAACAGCCTGAGAGCATGCAAGCCAGCCCTGAGTGTCAGTGTGTAACTGCAGCCTGCCAACCACACCTGGGTTACACTCTGGCTCTCACCAGCCTGGGTTATACAGCAGGGTGACCCCAACACACACCCAGTCTTAGATTTTCTCCCAGAAATCTATGTCCTGTACTGCCCAGCCCTCTCCTGGACACTACAAATTATATTAAGTCCATTATACCTGTAAGATTATTCCTGTGCACACTATTTACCACCCCAAAAGAGAGTTACCCAGATACTTCAATTCAAACACACTAGACTAGATAAAACAATAAAACAAGTTTATTAACTACAATGAGAGATTTTAAGTGAATCCAACTAATGAGGAATAAAAGTCAGAAATGGTTACAAAGAAAATAAAGATGAAACGTTTACTAGTGCCTAACTTAAATTATATCCTCTTCAAGCAAAGTTTCTCACCACATGCTTTCAGCTGCCTTCCAGATCAAACTGTGTACATCAGACCCTCTTCCTCAGCATCCAGTGAATACTTCCTTTCTCTCTTCAGGTGTAGTGAATGCCATGGGCAGGAAAGGAGGGGTTGTCCCTCCTTTTTATAGTTTCAGTCCCACTCTTGAAAAACATTTCCAGCTGCGGACTAGGACACACAGAGTTTATGTGGAAGCTGGCTCTTCCTCACACCTTTGAGCTTCCTTTGTTTCCCTTCTTCTTGAAGACGATTTACTGATTAAATGCAAATTCAGGGAGGCACATTCCTTTCTCGAGACCACACCTGGTTGCCATCTTCTGCGTGAGCAAGGCTGTGGAGTTGGGAACACGGGTCAGTAATATCATACAGGGAAATCTTATAAAACTTTACATACAATGTTGAGACACATATCTTATTAGGACAATCAACAACTTGTGAGTTTTCGAATTATACCTCACAAGGCATACTTTGTACAAAGATTATTACAATAGTACGTAGGGTGTGAATACAGGAACGTATTTGGTGCCAGCCTCATTACTACATGTGGCAGGGAGTTCCTCAGGCTAAACCTGCAGGACAGAGACATTTATTTTTTCCTTTTAAATCAGTTTTAAAAGTGATTTCATTTCCTTGTGTGGTGTGGAAGCTTGGACAGCACAGCCCCTTTCACTCCCACAAACACACAGTATTGAGAGATTGTTTGAAGTGACCTGAGACTTCAGACAAGGCAGGTGAATGACTCTGAGAGCTTGGTTTTATTGGAAGTAACCCAGTAGCACCTCAAGGCCCCGCTGAGATCAGGGCCCCCGTTGTGCCGAGCGTGGCTCAGATGCCAGCCGAGAGTGGGCCTCCTGCCCTAACCCACTAGACCCCACTCCCTTCCACAGCTCCTGGGATAGAATCCAGGAGTCCGGGCTCCCAGCCCTGCCAGGGATGCTCTGGGTGGGAGGTTTCAAGTTCAGCAAGGGGCATCAGGATATGGATCTGGAGCGTCCCACATAGTGTTGCCTCCTGCATGATTTTTAATTGGCCTGCCCGGTTTTTGTCCTGCCTTGCCTGTTGCCAGTGAAAAAAATTATCATATGGGGGTTTGATGTCCCTCTGCCAGACGTGAGTATGGACAGCCACCCGTGCAGTGAATTTGTATCTACCATGCAAGACATGTGGCTGGGAGCGCAGCTGGCCCTACTCAGCCTGCCGAACCATGGCAGCTCCCCTCAGTGCCAGGTAGTGAGCTTCACTCACAGCTCACCAACAGGGAGGGGTAGGTGCAGGGTGGGAGAGGCAGGGTCTTCTGGGAGGGGATGCTGGGGGGAAGGCTCCCTCCCGGGCTGTAGCTCCTGTGAGGCGCCGGGTATGGGGGCTCATGATGGGCAAGGCAAGGGCTCCCTGAGTTACGTGGCAGAAAGAACAGCTGTAGTCACAGCTGTGGGGAAAAGGGCCAGAGCCTTACCCCTGTTCACCACTGAACATCTCTTCTATTCCCCAAAGGGAAGCGCCGTTCATCCTTTATGTGTTTGTTAGTATCTCACCAGGGCAGGAGAATGCCACTCTGAGGATCTGTCATTCCCTAAGAGAGCATAGGAAAACCTATATAGAGGTTTGGGGGTTTTGGGGGTCATTTTTGTTGCCCGCTTACTCCACGTTTTAGCTTGGGACAATGAGATTTTTAGTGGTAATAGTCAGCAAATATCAGTTTTACCGCGCACCCCCCGAAACCAAGGGAGAAGGTTTCCGTCGATCACAATCAAAACATGCAGCTAGACAAAGAAAGAAAACTGTTCCTGGAGAACTTTCTAGTGTCCCACCTTATTGTGTAGAAAATGTGTGGCCATGTGGGTGTCACTGGGGCTGCTTTCAGGATAATTACATTGTACAATTTGACATGTGATGTTGACAATTTGTGTTTTTAAATGTTATAAATAGGCTTGGCAGAATTCTTTTTTAAAATAATTTCCATGGACAGTCCTGTTTATTTCTGAGCAATTTTTTTTAATTTTTATTCATTTAAATTTTTAGTTGTGGAAAATTACTGGGGGCGGGGGGGAATCAAACCCAAATTCTGTAAAGACAACAAATGTTGATTTTAAAAGGTCACATTTTATAACTATTCAAACACAAAATATTAACATCTTGTGTCAAAATATATAGCCTTAAATCAAACTCTGATATGTTCTCAAGTGGAAATTTTTGATTATTCGTGATAGAAATATTTTGTCAGCAGTTTGCCTGTGTGTGATGAATTCAACATTTACAAATAAAAATCCAGTCCTTTCAAGCATCGATATAAAGCTTTACCTTTCTGAATCTCAACCTCTACTGACATTAAATAACAGTCTGACCATCACATATGGCCTGACCCCCGACACACACAAATTCCCACAACCGGGATCATTTAAATTGATAAAAATGGGGGTGGGAAGCTTAAACCCACAATTTTCCACATCAAAATGTAAATCAATAGAATTCTAAAAAAAATGCCTGTGAACGTATCCTCAGTGTGCGCCACTAAAATGATAAAAAGGTTTATAGAATTCTGCTCAGCCTAATTTGAGTTACAATTAGCTCGAGTTGGCACTCGGACCTCTTTTGTTGGTTGGGGATGGGCAGTGGCCGGTCTTTCTGCGTCTTGGAGGTGGCAAACATAAGGGGGCGGGGTTGGGTCTGGAGCAACCCAGAGGGAGGCAAAGCTTGGGGGGGGGTGCTAACATTGGCAACTCTTGCCTGTGGGGGAGGGGGACAAGGAGGGGGGCAGAGTGAGGGTGCCCAGCTTCAGCAATTAAAATTTGGGGGTTCTGTGACCCACCTAGGGGAGCGCATGGGGGTCTATTGTTTTGGGGCATCGGAAGCAGGGGGGTTGCCAGCGGTTGCAATCTGGGTCAGGCGAGGCCCCTCGCCCTCCACAGCGTCCTCCATCATCTGCTTGTACTGGCGCTTGAAGAAGCCGAACTGGAAGGAGACAGCCGGGGGAAATGGTGAGAGCCAGACAGACACAGACCCATGGTCGAGGAGGAGGAGGGACAGGCTGTGGGAACCTCTGAAGGAAAGACCCTTGCCCCTTCTCCACCAGCTGGGAGAACCACAGGCCCCACCCCCAGGGTGATGGGCGGTGGGGGAGGGATCCAAACCCTGCCCCCCTCACCTTGTAGAGGGCTGCGGTGATGAGAGCCAGCAGGACCAGGCCCCCCACGCTGCTGCCCACAATGATGGGCAGGTAGTTATAGACCTCGGAGCGCTCCACCAACGTCTGCACCTGGGGGAGAGGAGGTGTGAGATGGGGTCCCAGGAGTCCTGGCATCATCACCCGCCCCTGCTCTAAATCCCCAGACCTCACTTCCTCCCAGAGCAGGGACAGGACCCAGGAGTCCTGGCTCCCCCACTAGCCGATGCTCTCTCTATCCCGGGTGAGGTCACTCTGGTACCTGGCGCTGGACGAATCCCTCCTTCTGGGTGTATTTCTTCTCCTCGTATTCAATCTGGGCCTCACTCACCAGACTCACTTTCTGCTGCTGAGTCTGGAACAGAGAAATTCACCGTCCCTGACCAGAAATGGCAGAAACCAGCCCGGAGCATTGTCCCAGGGGGACCCAGAGCAATTTACAGGCTGTTCACATCGGAGCAATCACTTGCCCGGCACAGAGATGCAGCCAGCTCTGGGGAGGGGCTCAGGGGCTGTTCACATGGGGGGGATCCCTCGCCTGTTGCTGAGAGGCAGAGGCACCTCTCGTACCTGGGAGACCCACTGGAAGCTGACGTTCCCTTTGATCATAAACTCCAGCGGTTGCCGCATTTCCAGGGAGGCGATTCTGCACCGGATCTTCTTACAGGTGGCCACGGAGCAGTCCTGGGGGCGGAAGGATATCGCCGGGTAGGGCAGGGCGTGTGCAGGGGCTCAGCATAGCCATGCGGGTCTGGGTCTATCTATAGCACTTGCTGTCTGAGCTAGTGCAGAGGGAGAAGAGTGGCTGGGATCCGCACCGGTCCATACTCACCAGCAGGGGGCGCTCGCTCATCTGCTTCACAAAGTCCTTCGAACCCGGCATTTCAGCCTCACTGGTGCACTGAGCCAGCTCGGGCTGGGGAGGGAGAGAGACACGGTGTTAATGGGGGTGGGAATGGGACATGGGGCCTTTCCCCTCTAGGGGGCACCAGCACCAATCTGGCACAAGGGCACAGGACTGGCTGGCTCAGGGGCTGGGGAAGACCCTGGGGAAGGTCGTTCTCCCCGAGGCAGCCTGTCCCAGCAGGGGACGCTGTAGGGCCGAGCAGGTGTCACTGGGCCCATCTCACACACACAAGGGCAGGGAGAGGCAGGTACCTTGGAGGGGACGACCTCAGAGGCGTCCCACACCCGGACCCCGCTCAGCTCCACGGGGAACTGGAACGTGACCGAGATGGGGACGCTTCGCTGCCGCAGGTTCTTGACCTGAAAGAAACAGACTCGCTACAGGGCACTGCAGGAAGAGAACCCAGGAGATCTGATCCCCAGCCCCCGCTCTGATCCTCAGACCCCACTCCCCTGCCAGAGCTGGGGGTAGAACCCAGGAGTCCTGGCTCCCTGCCCACCCCCACCTTCATCTCTCTGTGCTCTAAGCCACTAAATCTGACTCAGGCAGTTCCACTCCCTCCCTCTTGCCCCATCTCCCTCCTCGCACTCTGTGCCACTGGCCTCACCTCGTACCCATGTGTCACTGGCACACTTGTCCCTGCGTCCTCGACAGAGAAGTTGACGTACTTGGTCGACTCCTCGAGGCTGGGGGAGGAAAAGGACGGAAGGAAGGAGAGAGACGGGAGTGTGCTGGATGGGGCTGGAGAGTGGCGGTGGGGTGTCATGTCCAGAAGGGGGTGCTGTGCTGCAAGAAAGGACTCAGTAGGGGGCGCTCTCCCCTTGCAGTCAGCGCTGGCACCTATGACCCCGTGCGGCGCTAGGGACGCTGTGCTTCAGGGACGAGCTCAACAGGGGGCTCTGTGCTGCAGGGAACAGGGGGCCCAGCAGGGGGCGCTCTCCCCTCTGTCTCCGCACGGACCTACCTGGTGAGGATGATGAAGATGCCGTACTTGACCGGCAGCTCCGCCCGGTGAATCATGCGCTCGGTGATGGGGCCGCCATTGTCACTGTGGGGAGGGGAGGGCAAAGGGGAGAGATGTGAGGAGATGGAGCCAGTTAACTGTGCAGGGAGGCTGCACCACAGGCCTCTGCATCGTCCTGCTCCATGCACGGCCCATTCCCACTGCCCCCCCACCCCACCCCTGGCCCTGCACGGCCCCCCTCACCTGCTGGCAGTGGCCGTGATCTGCAGCCTGTCCCCCAGGTCGGCCTCAGAGGAGACAGCGAAAGTGGCGACAAAGATGGCCTGGAAAACACACCGGGGTGGGGAGGTGAGAGAGCCAGTGGACTCAGGGCCTGGGGAACTGCCAGAGACTGCGGGGGCGGGGCAGGCACGGAGGACGGTGGGGGGCTTTTGTATGAACTTAGAACAAATGGCCCCAGAGCAGCAAATGGTGTTAACATGACCCTGTCCCTGTCGAACATTAAACAACGTTAACCTGGTTTGGGGTCCAGAGATCTCAGCCGGCTCCATGCCATGGCAACACCCCATTCACCATCATTTTAAAGACCCCAAATGAGGAAGGCAACAGCCCCTCCATTTGTTTTTTTCTCCACCAGTGAAGCCTGATTTCCAGCCCCCCAAGTCTGGCCCTTGGCTTCCAGCCCCGGCAGGGCCGGACCCCAGCCCCGGAGTGATTTCAGGGCTCTATTTGCACTGATTCTCTGGGCTCCCCGGGGCACTTTCCCCAGCACATCGCTTGTCACGGGCTGGGCTGACTCCTGGGAACTGCCCCTCTCTGCTCCCAGCTGGGCTCACTCCTGGGGAGTCCACAGGCCAGGGCCCGTCCCTACCTCGGCCCCGCTCCAGAAGATGGGGAGGTTGATGTGGCAGGTGCTGTTCCTTTGAGATTGTTCCTCTGAGCCCTCTGCCAAGCTGCACTTAATGGCCAGGGCCCTCCTGTTAGACTGAGCACAGAGGACCAGCCAGTGAGACAGGGGGCCACAGACCCCTGTTGAGTCCCCCATCTCCTCCCTGGAGCACAGAACCCCGTGCTGAGCCCCCTACCCGCTCCCTGCGGCACAGCGCCCCCTGCTGACCCCCTGACCACTCCCTGCAGCACAGCGCCCGCTGCTGAGCCCCTTGCCCTCTCCTTGCATCACGACACCACCTGCCAAGCCCTCACCCACTCCCTGCAGCACGACACTCCAGACTGAGTTCCCAGCCCACTCCCTCCTGCACGGTGCCCCCTGCGGAGCCCCCCACCTGCTCCCTGCAGAGCAGCATCCCCTGCCAAGTCCCCTGCCCACTCTCTGCAGCACGGCTCCCCACTGCAGAGCCTGCCCCTCATGCCTGGTGTGTTGGGGTACCTGGAGCAGCAGGACCCGGCGGTAGGACAGCGCGGCCGGTTGGAGGAACCGCACCGTGGTGCTGTAGGAATTCTCCCCACGGTTCTCGATGGAGACGGTGATGTTGAGTTCAGGGCTGATGCCCACCACCAGGGTGCTCAAGCTAAGGGGGAGACAAAGGGGTGAGCTTCCTCAGGGCAGTGCCCTGGCTGCTCTGTGAACTTCCTCTAGCAGTGCCCAGCCAGGGACCCCAGTGCTGCGAGCTTCCTGAAACAGTGCCCAGCTAGGGACCCCAGTGCTGCAATCTTCGCCACAGCAGTGCCCCCCACCCAGGATCCATCAGCACTGGAAATCCAAACTGTGATCAAGCTGGACGGGTCCCCCCATGGCGGGTGTTTTTGTGGGGAGGATTCGGTGACTTACCCAGAGAAATTGAAGGAGACTCCTAACTGGTCATCACAGCGGCCATCCGTGCCGCAGTCTTTCTGAAACAGGAGCTGGGGGGAGGCCAGGAGGGCAGGGGTCAATGGGGAGAGGTCTGCAGCACCATCTGCCAGAGCGACACTGCAGGGACCCAGGGGCCCTCCAGTTACCCCAGCATCTCCCATTCCCCTGCACAGGGGACAGCTGAACCCATCATCAGCCCTGCCCTTGCCACCCACCCACTCACCCAAACCCCTCCTCCCCCTTCCCCTCCCGGCTCTGGCCAGAAAAAGTATCACAGTTCTAGGGGTGCCAGGGCAGGGGGCCTGCCTGGCTCATGGGGGGATGGGGAACAGAGCGTGGGGCCTTTCCCCTCTAAGGGGCTCTGGCCAAAATAAGTTTTGAAAAATTTTCAGCAAAAATCATGTTTTTAGCCAAAAATATTTTGGTTTTTGGACAGAAATTTTGGGAACTTTGAGGAGAAGTTGGAATGTTCCCACCCAGCGGAGACAGGTCTGTAGCCAAGGCAAACTCGGCCTCCGTCTCTGTCGCCCCCCAGTGCCTGCACTCTGGAAGGGGTTTAGGAAGCTGCTGCTGGCTCTGAACTTTGCAGTCTCTCGCTTTGGAATGCCAACGTCACTGGTTCGATCCCTGCAGCAGACCCACCGCGGGGCCCGGCTCTGGCACCTTACCAAGCCTGCAGACACCAGTGCAGAGTCCTCGCTCAGGATGGGTCTGAGGCGGCTGGCAGCAGTGATGGGATCCCCCTTCAGGGTGTAGTTGAGACGCAGGGTGATGGGGGTCAGGGTGTCCTCTGGGCAGAGCTGGGGAGACAGAGAGACATGTCGGGCCCCTGAAGGGTAATGGGGGGCTGGGCGCTGGGTGGGACCCGGAGAGAGGTTTGTTCTCTGGGTGATTTGGATGCGAGGGGCAGAGTTGGAGGGGCAGACACAGCGGGAGGGGAAGAAATTAGGACTCCCCCACACTCACAGGAAACATTATCCGGTACGTCTCACATCTCGTCTCGATGCCGAGCTGCAGCTCCCTGCTCAGGACAGGGCTGGTGAAGTCGAAGGTGACTCGGATATTAGTCCGCCCGGGGTCCAGGGCCAGGCTGTACTGGATGGTGCTGGAGATCCTGTCTCCTACGGGGGAGGGGAAATGAGGGACAGAGAGAGACAGAGTGGGAACCTAAAGGGGAAATGGGACACGGGGCCTTTCCCCTCTACGGGGCACTAGCTCCAGTCCAGTTCCAGGGCAGGGAACTGGCTGGCTCAGAGTGCAAGGGAACGGGGGGTGGGGGGGTATGGCCTGACCTAGGCTGTCCATGGTGCTCTTAGTGATGGTGAAGCAGACCTCTGCCCTGCTGGCCTCTGTGTTGAGCTGCTCCTGCCCCTGGCAGTCGAAGGCCGAGGTTGGGATCATGGGGGGCTGGAAGCTGATGGAGACCCTGACTCTGAGCACCGGCCGGGACCTGCCATGGGGGGAACAGAACCATCACCCAGCTGCTCTCTGCAATGGGGCCAGGACCCCTCCCTCTCCTGAGCCTCCCACCCAGCCTGGAGGTGCTCACAGCACCCCATGGAGACAAGTTATGGATATAGAGCTCTACTAGAGGAGATGCTGGGGGTCAGAGAAGGGAGCAGCCAAGCAGGGGCAGCAGGTTTGTATAATTTTTGGTGGTGCCCAGAACAGGTCCAAGTCCTGTCCTCCCCCACCCCCACCCCGCCACACACACGTACCTGCCTAAGGCTCTGGAAGGGAGTTTAGGTGCTGGGTGTGGGCTCTGGGCTGGGGCAGAGCGTATGGGTTCAGGAGGGGGTGCCAGTTCTGGGAGGGAGTTTGGGAGTAGGAGGGGGTTTGGGGTGCCTCACAGCCCCCCACCACCACACTCCCCGGACACGTGATGTCCGGCACCCTCATGCACAAATCCACAGTGCCCTGAACACCACCACCCCTGCACCAGCACTCCCCTGCCCTCAGCCCCACCTCAGCCACGAGGAGCAAGGGCGGGGGAGGAACCGGGGAGGTGTGTGGGGCCAGCGGTGGAACTCGGACCCAAACTTTAGTGGAGCCAGGCCCCCAGGCCCGGAATATTCCTGGAGCTCGAGCACCACAGGCTCATGCAACTCTCTGGCCCTGCAGCAAAGCGATCATTGTGCCTTTCTCCAGTACAGAGACACACACACACACACACACACACACACACAATGTATTGCTACTGTGTGCATCCTGGTCTACACTACAGATAACTGAGCCTAATGAAGCGTGGCAGATTACTGGTTCTCATTCTCAAAATGTTGCCTCAAAGCCTCCCTGTTTCGAATAGCCCTCATTGTGCCCCTCCAATAGCCATGGTATCTGGCTGCTCAAAATCAGCCGCCAGGTGATCTGGCTCAGCACTCCACCCCAGGCAAGCTTTTCACCCTTAGCCCCACAGGCAGCTCTGACCATTGGAATGGTTTTCCTCACTAAGATCTAACCTTTCCTGTAGGCATCGCCAGCCTGCTTTTAGTGTGCCAAAGGCACATTCCACAGTCATTCTGCATCTACTCAGTCTGCTGTTGAAGAGCTCCTTGCTGCGGTCCAGGTTTCCCATTTAAGGCTCCATGAGCCATGGGAGTAAGGGATACGTTGGGTCTAGCAGGATCACGATGGGCATTTCAACATCCCCCACTGGAATCTTTTGGTCTGGAAAGAAAGTCCCTGCTTGCAGCTTTCTGTGCAGGCCGGTGCTCCTGAAGATGCGCACGTCATGCACCTTCCCAGACCACTCCATATTGATGTCAGCAAAACACTCACAGTGATCTACAAGTGCCTGAAATAACATGGAGAAGTGCCCCTTTCTGTTGATGTATTCCATCACAAGATGGTCCAGGGCCAAAATTGGAATATGCGTTCCATCTATTACCCTTCTGCAGTTATGGAATCCCATTTCTACAAAGCCATTCACTATTTCACGTACATTGCCAAGAGTCGTGGTCCTTCATAGCAAGATTCAATTATGGCCCTGCGTACTTGCATTAACGCAGCCCCTGCAATCGACTTCACGACTTCAAACTGATTCACAGCCAACTGGTAGCAGTCCAGGGTCACCAGCTTCCACACTGCCATTGCCATGCACTTCTCCACCAAGAGGGCAGCTCTCACTTTGGTGTCCTTGCACTGCAGGGCTGGGGTGAGCTCCGTACACAGTCCCAGGAAGGTGGTTTTCTGCCTCCGAAAGTTCTGCACCCACTGCTCGTCATCTCAGAGCTGCATAACAAAGTGATCCCACCAATCAGTGCTTGTTTCCCAAGCTCAAAAGCGACAGTCCACTGTGTTCAGCTGCTCCATGAATGCCAAAAGTAATCTGTGTTGTTTCTTTCCATGGCACACAGCATGTCAGGCATCTCTAGTTCCTGTTCAGATTGGGAGCTCATGATATACTGCATGACCATCCACGATTTGTTTGCAGTAGTTATCACAACAGTACAGATCAGTGCAGGATCCATCTTTTCAGACGGAGATGGCAGGCTCACAGTAAACAAGAACCATTGAAAAATGCCACAGAATGCAGTCAAAAGCCCATAGACTGCTGTGACAGAAAGAACTGCATCATGGGACACTGATTCCATACCCATGATGCACTGCGATCCACTCCACCATCACACAACACCCAGCTGTGGCATGTGGCGAGTCGCACACTGAGATAGGTACCCGCAGTGCGCTGCTCTCACTCTCAGTGCGACTGTACCAAGTGTGGATGAGCTCTGCTGACACGAGGACCGCAGTGTGGACATGGAATGGGGATGAGATTGTCACACTTTCAGATCGCTGGAATAATTTATATCAAAAATATGCTTTAGTGTAGACAAGGCCTGAGATGGTCGTTTGGAGCAGTGCAACGTTATTTACCTCAGCAGCAGGACCTGCCCTTGTGCCCCCACCGCGATGTCCGGCAGTCCATCCCCCGTCAGATCTGTCCCACCACTGACGGCCTGGCCAAAGTAGTGCAGCCTGCTGGGAAACCGTGACCCCTCGATGCGCTGTAGGGCAGAGAGAGCAATGAGGGATGCAGAAGGGGTGAGTACACTGTATAATGGGCACTAAGGGGCTGTGGGCCCCATGGAGTCCCTTCAGGGCTGTGTACTGACCCGTCCCCGCAGGAGCTGGGCTCACCTGTCTGTACTGGGGACTGAGACCTCCCTTTTCCCCATGGAAGATGTACAAGGCCCCACGATTGTCATTCTCCATGGGAGCCCCAATGGCCACATCTGTGTGTCCGTCCCCGCTGATGTCCCCGATTTCAGACATGCTGGCCCCGAAGCGCCCAGACACTTCCCCCGTCTGCCCATGTAGTGTCTTGTTGCAGAACATCGTCGTCCCCTGCAGGCCCAATCCAAAAAGACACATGGAGAAAGGATCAGCACTTGCTGTCATCAGAGAGTGATCCCAGTCAAGCTCCTTTTCCTCTCTCTGCAGCACAGCGTGCCCCACCCCCAACTCTGGGGCACTGGGGCCAGAACTGACTGGGAGGGAAGAGCGCCCCCTACTGAGCCTCTACCCCGCTTTCTGGAGCACCATGCCCACCACTGCAATACTAATTGTCACAGCATCACGGCAGTCCAGGCAAACAAGAACCCCAGGCCACCCATCTTCCCCAGTGCTGCGTTCCTCTTTCTTACCAGCAAGTCGATCGGGCAGATATACACCCGTCCTCCATTCAGGGGTGTATGGTACATGGGGGCTCCAATTAGAACTAGGTCCGTGTTCCCATCTCTGTTGAGGTCCACAGTGCACAGTGTACACCCGAAATATGAGCCAATCTGGAAAGGCAGATAAGCCACCCCCTCAATTTAGTCAACTCCTGCTTCTTCTCCCACTGAGACCCTTCCCACCCTCTGGGGATAAGGATTCAGTCCCAATGTCCATTCCATCTTTAGCCTCACCCTCCCAAAGTGCAGCCGGTGGGGCTATCTCTGTAAGTGTTCTTGAACAGACAGGCAGCTAGATCTTGAAGGGATGGGGATGCTGAATGCTAATTGAGGTGCAATTCTTTTTAGAGGCTGGGCTATCACAAGTCAAGTTCATCACTGACTGAGCCACTGTTGTAAGTTTTGTTTAGGTGGCATGAATAGGCAATTGGATTTTAGAGAAATTCACTTTGTTAGTGTAGTGTGATCTTTTTCAGACACTGTTAATGTCACTAGTAATGTTATTTCCTTGCCTGAGTCTCTCTAGCCTAGATCCACAAAGGTACGTATGTGCTTAACCCCCCGGACTTAACTGCCTCTGTGAGCCGCAAAACCTCTGCCTGGCTGCTGCTGACCCCTGTAGGTGCCTAAACTGACTCGGTGCCTACATTTTTGCAGCAGAAGCTCCTTTGTTGCTGTCCCAAAGGCAAGGCTTGTGCCTTACTGTCTTATTCTAAACATGCAGGTTTCAGAGTAGCAGCCGTGTTTGTCTGTATTCGCAAAAAGAAAAGGAGGACTTGTGGCACCTTAGAGACTAACAAATTTATTTGAGCATAAGCTTTCATGAAGTGCACTGTAGCTCACGAAAGCTTATGCTCAAATAAATTTGTTAGTCTCTAAGGTGCCACAAGTACTCCTTTTCTTTTTTCTAAACATGCAGTTGCCCGGTGCCCATTTCCCCCTCCCCCGGCCATCCCAGCATGGTCCACAAACTCGGGGAAGACAAGTGCTCCTCCATCTAACTCCTCCTCTGGTAGGTGTCATCAGAGGAGAAGGAATTGAATAGGACCCTGCTGTTTCTCAGATCAGTTCTCAGTTCAGTGCTCTAACCCCTAAGCTGTGGGATATTCTGATGTGGACTCCTTCAGTCTCCCCTGTTAATTGAGTAATTAAGTATCAGTTGGACCACAGAACATATGCAAATCACATCCACCCTACAGCCTGAGAGAGGACAGCTACATGGTTAAATCCTTCTTCTTAATCAGGCAAAGCAGGGATTTGAACCATGGGTCACCCGTGTCCTAGGTGAGGACTCGAACCCCCAGGCTATAAGGGAAACCTCTCTTTGTCTCCTCCAGCTGGTTTGTGAATATCTTGGCAGCTCTGAGCATGCCTATTGGATGAGACCCAACATGTGGGGTAGGTGAAGAGGGCCCGTGTCTCTCTCTCCCCTCCCCCCATTCATCGATCACGGGCAGAGGCAGGTGCCTCCATGCAGCATCACAATGCCTAAGTCCCTTGGTGGGTCTGGGCCACCTTATGAGTTCCGTCTAAACTGTAAGTGAAGGTAACAGAAGTGGATTATTGGAGAGATGCTGAATGTCAGCTGTGGTGCAGTTCTCTAAACCAGTCAAGTTTATCCCTTCCTGAGGCTCTCTGACCGAATCATTCCTGAAGGTGAAGCCAAACACAGATATTTCACGATGTCAAAAGCTTACAGGCTTCCTCCAGCACTGTCCTTCTTTCACACCCACAATCCACATTACCTGTAACACTCCCCATACCTGCTCTCCCAACAGCTCTGATCTGGGTGTCCATTCCCCACCCTTGGTATCTTGGCTGAACAGGATGACTTTGCCGGTGCGTTGGCAGTGAGGGATCCCGACCATGTAGGTGCTCTGCCCATTGGCTGTGATGACCTGAGATGAATAACCTCAAATAAAAAGAGAGACATGGGGAGGTGACATGGGAAACAGCCATACAATAGTGTGATGGGTTGGACCACCCCGTCTGGGATGCCACTTGATGTACTGGGTTTTCATTGAGCCTCTCCTGCTCCACCAGCCTGGATTCCCTCTCCCTGTTTTGCTGAATTAGGCTCTCTGGTCTCGTGCAGCACACACACACACAGATAGGGCCACACCAAGCTGCAGACACAGACTGAAGTCAGCTCTATGTGAGAGGACTCACCTGGAACTCACGTACACACCCTTTTGGGCAATAAACTTGAAACAATACTGTCTTACACTGTACAGAGAGATGTGCACAGTGCAAGCTCCTAAAAATTCACCCTCTCCCTCAATGTGGAGAGAGATTCTTTCATCCCCCCCCGTCCCCGCCCCCCGGTATGAATTGCACAAACTGGGTTATACTATAAACAAGAAATAACTTTATTAACTACAAAAGGTTAATTGTAAGTGATTATAAGGGAAAGCAAACAGAACAAAGCAGATTACCTTAATAAATAAATAAAATTTGCAAACTGATCATAACACACTAGATAGGTAGGATACAAATAAGTAGATTCTCACCCTAAGTGATAAACAGGCAGCACATTCTTAAGGCACAAGTTGCATTGGCTTTCCCAGGTTTTCATATTCAGGCTAAAAATTCCTCTACCTTGGGACCATCACTTCCCACAGTTCAATCCTTGCCCCTCAGACATTTCCAGGTGTATTGTTGTAGGGAGAGTGATGTCCCCCATGATATCATGGTTCACTTTTTATATCTTCTTCCCACTCACTGGAAAGCTCTTTTTCTGTGACCTGGGACAAACAGTTCCCATTGTGTAGTGCTATCTCTGAGAGGTTTGTATTGTACCCAGTTCCTGGGGTAATCCATGTGCTTATGTGCATTTCCTCAGTAAGCCATTAACACTCTTTGGCCTTCTTACTGTTGTACCTGAAAGGCTGCTTGTGGGTGTTGTGAACCTCGCCACATGTTTCAGTAGCACATATGTAGCCAAACTTCATAACTTCACATAGAACGATAACACATACAATCCAATGAGATTAATCTTTAGCAGATCAAGACTTTTAGAATAATCCCTCACAAGACGTACTTTGTACAAAAAATATCCTAATTACATGACAGTGGTGAATATTGGGGTGTCAGGGTGTCATAAACAGTGCTACACAGAGATCCCTTTCCCAGAACAAAGAGGCAGCCACCTCTGGGGTGAGGAGCAGGGGCTGTTTAAATAGGTAAGGGGAAATCTTTGGGTTTGTTCTTACCGAGGGAAGCATCATTCATGTCCCCAGAGGTTCTGGGTATTTTGATGAAACTCAGCTTCCCACTGCTCCCGTATAAGTATATCCCATCGCACTACTCATAGGCTCTCACCACTCCCAGCTCTGGATTCCCAGCAGCTCCCCGTCCCACAGAATCATAGAAGATTAGGGTTGGAAGAGACCTCAGGAGGTCATCTAGTCCAACCCCCTGCTCAAAGCAGGACCAATCCCCAACTAAATCATCCCAGCCAGGGATTTTTCAAGCCGGGCCTTACAAACCTCTAAGCATGGAGATTCCACCACCTCCCTAGGTAACCCATTCCAGTGCTTCACCACGCTCCTAGTGAAAGAGTGCTTCCTAATATCCAACCTAGACCTCCTGCACTGCAACTTGAGACCATTGCTCCTTGTTCTGTCATCTGCCACCACTGAGAACAGCCGAGCTCCATCCTCTTTGGAACCCCCCTTCAGGTAGTTGAAGGCTGCTATCAAATCCCCCCTCACTCTTCTCTTCTGCAGACTAAATAACCCCAGTCCCCTCAGCCTCTCCTCATAAGTCATGTGCCCCAGCCCCCTAACCATTTTTGTTGACCTCCGCTGGACTCTTTCCAATTTGCCCACGTCCTTTCTGTAGTGGGGGGCCCAAAATTGGATGCAATACTCCAGATGTGGCCTCACCAGTGCCAAATAGAGGGGAATAATTAGTTCCCTCGATCTGCTGCCAATGCTCCTACTAATGCAGCCCAATATGCCGGCCATCTCGACCTTGAAAACCCATTCTCAAGCCCCAGGGCCCCTGTGGCCCCTGCCCCACCTCTGTTACCTTTGCAGGTGAAGATCTTCTCCTGCAGCTGGCTCTGGATGCTCTGGAGGGTGTCGAAATTGTCCACCCGGAAGACATGCTCGTTGGTGGGCTCAGAGGCGATCTCCTGGAGCTCCTGTTGTGTAGTATTACTGGAGAAGGCCTCGCCGACCTTCACGGAGTAGAGGGAGGTACAGGGGAGACCAGGGCATTGGCATCAGTCACAGCCGGGAGCCCTGGACCAATACCCACCCGCCCCGAGCTCTGCTGGGCCTTCTAGAGGCACGGCTCAGCCAGCGCCATGTGCTCCTCCGGTGAGTGGGGGGCCACTGGAGCCTGGAGTTATGGGCCCTGCCTCATTTCAGCACCGAGTTGTGTCGGTTGTATCAGCAGCAGGGCACAGGGGTCTCCTTGCCATGGGGATTGTCAGCACTCTGGGGACCTGCATGGCTCAATCTCCAGGGCGTAGTGAGGGGTGAGTGCGGGCAATGTCTCCGGGGGACACCTCAGGGCAAGGGGTGAAGGGCTGGGACCACCACACTAGTCCGGGTGGGTTGTGTGCAGTCGGTTCAGCGGTGGAGTCAGACACCTCCCCGTCGCTGGGCCCGACGTAAACAGCAGACAAAGGTCGAACAAGATCCAATGGCTGGAAGTGGAATTTACACCCATTCCTTTTGGAAAGAAGGTGTCAGGTTTAACCATGAGGGGAATGAACCATTGGAGCAGCTCACCACAGGCCGGGGTGGATTCTCCATCCCTAGCAATTTTTATCTCAAGACTGGCTGGTTTTCTAAAAGATTTGCTCTGGTTCCAACAAGGATTATTGGGGTCAGTTCTCTGGCCTGTGCTACACTGCAGCTCAGACTAGATCATCGCAAAAGTCCCTTCTGGCCTGGGAATCTATGACTCTAAACCCGAGTTTGTTGATGTAGGACTTACGTCAACCTAACTCTGTAAGTGGCTACACTAAAATGTAGCTCCCACCCGTGAAACTCGCCCGCTACACCAACTTCATAACTCCAATTCCACAAGAGGCGTTGTTTTAGGTCAATGTAGTTAGGTTGATGCAGTGTCCATATAGGCACTGTGTGGCTTACATAGCCTGAGGCTTCAGCTGTTGGCCCCAGGCGGTGGGGCTTAAGCCCCACAATGTCCCGCACTGACAGTTAAATCAGTAAAAAGTCCCCGGTGAAGATGCACACCACTGACAGGAGAGTAATGTGGACATGAAAAAACGATTTAATTACTGCGGTGGCTGTGTGACGACGTAACTTAATTCGACTTAAGTGTATCATGTAAACTTGCCCTTCTCCTTGCTGCTGATGCCCATTTCAATCTCTTGGCTCAGCAGTTTAACAGAGAGAAATGTCAAGTGACTGAGATCAGTTTGGGGAGGATCAGAGCTGTTGTTTGAGTCCCAGGCGGGTGCAAAAAAGACTTTATAAGAACCGAGTGACTTTGCTGTTTAACGGGGGGGAGGGGGGGCTATATCTCAGAAGCCCCTTGTTCAAATGATCCCAAATTTAGACCACTAATCTTAACCTGCATCCCCATGAGGCAAACCAAATTTTATGACAATCTGAGTCAGCACGTGTATCGTAGGGCAGTCAGAAAATCCAACCTTTAACTAGAAAGCTTTGCTCAACCTGAACAACAGGGAGGCTCCAGCTCTCCTATAATGTCACACATTGACCCAGTTACAACCCAGGGTCAGTTCTTCTCCCTTATCTGGTGGGAACCTGAACATGGGCTCAGATCCCTACTAGTTCTCCGCACAGCCACGGCTCACCCCAATGGCGTAGCGGATGATTCCAGCTCTCTCAGCCTCAGGTATGACATCTGAATAAGAAAGCGGGTCTCCAGATTTCTCCCCATCTGTGATCACAATGAGAACCTTGGTGACCTCATCGCGAGCGCCTTTCCCAGAGGTGAACAGCTCCCGCCTGGAAAAGTGGGGTGGGGAATGCATGGGAGGGTTATTGATATGTAATAACATGTAGCGCTCGTCCACTGCTTTGGCATTGCAGATCTCAAAGTCATTTACAAGGAGGTCACCGTCATGTCCCTATTTTACTGATGGGGAAACTGAAGCATAGGGCAGGGACGTGACTTGCTTAAAGTCACAACACAACAGAGGCACAGAGTTGGCAATCGAACCCCAAAGTCCTGGCTCCCAGCATCCCCATCCCACTTTAACCTACTAGTCCCCAGTCCCCTCCCACAGCTGGGGATAGAACCCAGGGGATATCCCTTAGCTTGCATGTCCTTGTAGCCCATTCCCTGTGGAGTCAGCATGGGGAGGAAGGCAATACCTACACGACTTTCCGGATGGCTGTGGCCGTGTACGTCGTTCCATGAAGCTGCTCAATCGTCCAGACGAGGTGATCGGGGTCATGACTTCTCCTGTACTCCATGAAGTCGAAGTGCAATTGAAATTTATTGGAGTACTGCATGAGGGCGAACTGCAAGGGGAGGCGGGGGAGAAGAGAGAAAAACAACCCCAGGGGTGGAGGGTAAGAAAAGCAGGCGTCAGACTCAGTTAAGGGCTGAGGCAGTCGGGACGTAGTGGTTCTGTTGGAATTTTTTCCTGATTTTGGATGCAAAATTCTTTACCGCTCCCCCTGCAGCACAGCGCCCCCTAGCACCGCACCGGGGTCAGCACTGACTGCGAGGGGCAGGGCACATAGTCAGGGTTCAGCTTCTGCCCATTACCTGCGTGTCGGTGCTGCGGAAACGCTTCATGATTTCAGCAAGAAAAGTCTTCATTTTTCCAAAGTCCTCAGGTACGATGCTGCCCGAGCTGTCGACGAGGAGCGCTATGTCTGTGACATGTCTGGGGCACTCTGAGAGGGACAGGAATGAAGTACGTCCTGACTCAACTCCACAAACATGGGAAACCCACCAGAAAGAGCTAGATCAGACCAATGGGTGCATCTAACCAGATATCCCGTCCCCTGCTGGCCACCCCGATCAGACCCCTCTGCCCCACTATCACAATACCATCCCGTCCCTGCCATGGAGGGGTCCTGAGAGTAGACCATGACATGCACTGGGATGAAAAAAATATACCCCTCCCCCTCCCAGAGCTGGGACAGAACCCAGGAGTCCTGACTCCCAGCTCCTACGGACATCCTGAATCAAACCAATGGGCCCACCTAGCCTGGTATCCCAACCCACATCAGACCCTGGGCCCCTCTAGACCCATCTCCCCTCCACCTCCCCACGGCCCTTGTACCCACCCGGGAACCCAGGGTGTAAGTCCCCCCAATACACACCCCCGGGTCACCCCTTACCTGGCTGGGTGTCCAGGATGCGCTGGAGTTGCCAGAAGCTCTGCTGCAGAGGGAAGCAGCAGTGACTGACGTACATGTTCTCCCCGCAGGCCCAGTGCACCACGGGGCACGAAAAGGCAGCGGGTCAGTAGGTTCCCCTCTCAACAGAGCAGTGAGGGTGGGGAAGAGAGCCTGGGGCCTGATCCCTTCCCCTCCGCCCCCGGGATATGCAGGGAAAGGCCCTGCCAGGGCAGGGCCCCCTTGGGGCAGACAGGACGTCGGGACCTAACTCCGAGAGGAGACAGGGGAGACTCACGGGGGCATCATCTGCTTACCACACTCCCTGCTATAGCAGTGTCCAGTCACTGTTGCCATGGCAATGTCAACCACTTGCCATGCTCCCTGCTATGTCCAAGTACAGTCACTGTCACCATGACAGCAACCCGGTTACAACGTTTCCTGATACCTCAGCACACAGTCACTGTCACCATGGCAACATCAGCCAGTTGCCTCCATCCCTCATAACATCACCTCACAATCACTGTAGCCAAAGGGAGGATACCTGGCTACCACCATTCCCCACTGCATCGTTGTACCACCCCTCCAGTTACAGGAATTACCAACAGCCCTCACACAGTTATCATGTAGTCATGGGGGTGTCACCCAATTGTCACCTCTGCACCGTTGCTGCAGTCACGCTGACACCGCCCAGTTACTACCATCCATGAGCAGTGGGGTTTCGGGGTGGGGGGGAACCTGTCCCCTGGAATGATGAGGGAGAAAATGTCGGACCCCACTCCCACCACCCATTTCCCCTAGGTGTGGTACCTACCAGGAACTGGGAGCCTTGGATGGCCAGAGACAAACTGAGGGACATGTTCATGGCATCCGGGGACCCTGACAGGAGAGAGATGCACACCAGGCTGAGCAAATAAACTCCATTCCTGTCCCAGAACGGAGGAAAGAACCGAGAATTCCTGACTCTCAGCTCTAACCACTAGACCCCCCCCACATTTGGGGATAGAACCCAGGAGTCCTAGCTCCCAGCCCCCCTTTCCCCCCGCTTTAACCCACTAGACCCCCCTTCCCTCTCAGAGCTGGTGACAGAACCAAAGAGTCCTGGCTTCCACCCCAATCCTATTTCTGCACCCCACAACACAGGGTGCCCCTACTCTGGATGGGGATCTCCTGGCAGCGTCCGGATCCAGGGTTGCACTTGTAGACTTTGCCGGTTTCGTTCACGTTTCCTGTCTGCAGCAGGCCCCCAACAATCAGCCTGCAGGGAAAAGGTATGGGGGGTCAGGGGATGCCCCACACACCCAGGGGACTGAGGCCCAGGGGAGGCAGCCCAGCCGGACATGCCCCGCACTGTTGGGCACAAGTCACGTGGGGTCCCATGTCCAGCCCTTACCCCCCGGCACTGGCATTCCCGAACTGCACCACGCTCTGCCCAAACCCCTCAGCTGCCTCCTGGAAGGTGATGGGTCCCTCCACGTCCACGCTGAATCCATGGCTCGGGGCCAGCACTGCAGGGGTTAAACAGTCTCCAGTTAGAGCTTCCCGGATGGAGACCAGGCCAGTGCCTGGGGCTTTCTGGCTGTGGGACTGAATTCTAGCCCGCTACTCTAACCCACCAAATCCCACTCCTCTCCCAAAGCCAGGGATAGAACCCAGGCCTCCTGACTCCCAGCTCCTCACCACCTGCTCCCGGCTGTCTAGCCCTCAAGGGCTATTTTATGCAAATCATTCCCCACATTCATTGCATAGTGCCAGACACTCCCATTTAAATATAAATTTCATTAGTAGAGCGCTACCAAATTCAGAGTCCATTTTGGTCAATTTCATGGTCACAGGATTTTAAAAATCATAAATCTCATGATTTCAGTTCTTTAAATCTGAAATTTCACAGTGTTGTAATTGGAGGGGTCCTCACGCAAAAGGAGCTGTGGGAGTGGGGGATCAAAAGGTTATGGGGGGGGGCTATGGCACTGTACCCTTACTCCTGCTCTGCTGCCGGCGGGGCACTGCGTTCAGAGCTGGGTGCTTGGCCAACAGCCGTTCCTCTCTGGCCGCCCAGCTCTGAAGGCAGCACAGAAGTAAGGGTGGCACTACTGTGACCCCCCTAAAATAACCCTGTGACTCCCCTGCAACACCCTTTTGGGCCAGGACCCCCAGTCTGAGAAATATTGGTCTCCCCTGTGAAATCTGTATAGGATTAGGTAAAAGCACATAAAAGACCAGATTTCACAGTCTGTGATATGTTTTTCACGACGGTGAATTTGGCAGGGCCCTAATCATGAGTGGATTCAGCGCTGGCGAAGGAAGTCCTAGATTTATCTCCATCCACTTTCCTGATGCTGATCCATAGCAGATGCACTTCCTGTAGGGACAGAAGGGACAGATCAGTCTTCATAGATTGATAGACTATATGGCCATGTAGCCAGTGGTTTTAGTTATTATTCATTTATTGTATGACATTGTGATTATGTTATATCATAGATATATTCATTAACTAGAGTTAATTTGTAGGATTATAAAAGTATAATTCCTCTAAATACCGAACCAAGTACTAGCGATGACTAAGACAAGCTGAAATGTAAGAACCTGTAGGTTAAAGCCTGAAAGACTTTAGTTTAGCTAGTTTAGGCCCTGGAGACAAGAAATGATGACATGAGTGACTGAAAAATAATCCAGTGCCATAAGATTATGGGAAAAGAGGCACCAAGTGACAGTATTGTGCAAAATTACCCAGAAGATTAATATTAGATCATAAAAATACCATAAAGGCGCATCTGTCTCAGACATGTGTCTTAACCATGGGATACAGCTTGTGCGCTAATGCTAATGAGAATAAAGGGAACTTACCCAGCCTATAGAAAATTGGGGTTCATTAAGTTTCCAGGGGAGACAGACCAATAAGGGAAAAGAGGGTGGACACTTTTATGGACACACGCAGAATGTAGGTGTAGACAGAATCACAGTATAAAAAGGGGATGCCCAGAATGAGAAAACTGAGCTCCCTCTGGGAGACTCCAGCAGGAACCATCCCTCTACTGATGATCAAACCATGAGAGACCCATCAGACCCTAACACTATTGTCAAGGATGTGAGTATAACTATATTTGTAAATTTTGCGTAGGTCTGTATAGAATTTCTATATGCGTGGGTAATCATAACTAACTTTAATAAAACTTAAAAGTAGACTAGACCTTGTACTGGTGAATTATACATGGTCATTACCTTCGGTCTCTATGTGTTCCTAGAGGCTCTCAGTTTGAAGCAAGTAACAGAGGTGACTGTCACTCTGCTAAGCTTAAAACTGTAGCCACCAGACCCTCCAGATTTGCAGGAGGAGCAAATATGGGGCAAGGTCGGGTGCAGAATTGTCGGGCTGGTGGGTGGGGTTGGAAAATTGTGGGGCTGGCTGGACAAAAGGGGGTGCTGGGAGAGTGGGGGCAGGCTCCCCCAATTTCCCCTTCTTAGGCCTTGTCTCCCAGTGTGCCTCAAAACCCCAAGTCTGTCATCCTTATTCTCAATCACCACAAAGTCTGCCCTCCCCCATGCCCTGCGAGGTCCCAGCCTCACAGACAGAGCTGACGTGACTTTGAAGCAGGAGGAACCTCTGGTGACCTTATAGCAGGACCGTGCCAACCACGTCCACTTCCTGCCCACCAACCCCATCCCTGGCCCACATCCTACCAAGCACACATGCTGCATGGAGAGGGAGAGTCATACACACCCCAATGCCCTCCCAAAGAGACCCAACAAATGGCCACATCTCAGTGCCAGGTGAGCGAATCACTGTACAAACAGCTCCTATGCCCCACCCCAGAAGTGACTGTATTTTCTAATAAACAACCTCCAGTGAATGAGAATTATAATCCAGTGTCAAAACATAGTCTTCACCTGTGTATGCAAATAGATCCACACCAACTTTAGACCATGTCCTGAACTGGTCATCGCTTATCAATATAGCCTCTTTTACTCCGTTTAGGTTGGCACTGGGGGCCTGTTTCACACATTTTAACAATTTCTCTCTCTCATTGTTCATTTCTGGCTAGTACCGTATCTCTCCGGCTCTGCACTTACATTTCCCCATGTCCAAGTGTCCTTCATGTCCTCTTGTGAGCATGTCAGCTTGGAACATCTTGATATGTAATGTCTTGGCCATCCAACGTTAATAGCCTCGAATACCCTCTGTAAACTCCCGTAATTAGCTGTAGCCTCAGCAAATTTACTCCAAAACCTTTCTGAGACTGAGCACCAGACTCCACATCCCTCTCAGAGCTGGGGATAGAGCCCAGGAGTCTTGACTCCCAGATCCTTCAAGCTTCCCTTTTCTCTAGTCCTTGAGGGCCATTTTACGTGCATCATACCATGCATTCATTTGCATAGCAGCAGAAACTCCCAAGTGAAGACTAACTATCATGAACGGATTTAGCACTGGTGAATGAAGCCCTTGATTTATCTCTTGCTGACCCAGATTCATAAGAGGAGGCGGGGAACACTTTCTGTAGGGTAGCAGGGGCAGAACAGCCTTCATAGAATTACAGACCATAACTCCAGAAGGAACTGCTTTGAGCATCTAGTCTGACTTCCTATGTAACACAAGCCAGAGAGTGTCTCTGAATGAATGTCTGTTTGAACCAGACTGGAACATTTAGGGAAAGATCCAGTCTTGATTTAAAATTTCCAGTTCAGGGTGTTAGACCCTCAGCAGGGGCCTTTTTACAGGATGGGGGAGCAGGCAGATATTGGACACAGTGTTGCTATATATGAATACTTTTTATGCCTTACAAAATGGATCTTGTGGCACCTTAGAGACTAACCAATTTATTTGAGCATAACCTTTCATGAGCTACAGCTCACTTCATCGGTTAGTCTCTAAGGTGCCACAAGTACTCCTTTTCTTTTTGCGAATACAGACTAACACGGCTGTTACTCTGAAACCTGTCAAAATGGATCTTATTTACTTGACATTTATACCCCAAACATACTATACCATAGCCCAGTAGTTAGACATTTTGATGGTTAGTTGGGGTTTAGTTTAGTTACAAGGTGCGAGGAGTTTACAAGTACCACACCATATATAAACTGGGCTTTGGATTATTGAAATACTATAAATTGCAGATGTGTAAAGCTTTTATTTATAATTTACTTTGTGACATTATTAGATTTTTGTTTTTGTTGTTTTGGGCCTTTACCCTTTGTTTTAAAGGGACAATTTTGGGCAGGCTGACACAATCCAAGGCATTTATACATTTTTATAGCAGTTCCACTGGTGTTATTTCCTTATCTGCTGATTCTTCATTTTTTTCCAAGGACATAACAAAGTTGTTTGGTATCATAGAATCTCAGGGTTGGAAGGGACCTCAGGAGGTCATCTAGTCCAACCCCCTGCTCAAAGCAGGACTAATCCCCAATTTTTGCCCCAGATCCCTAAATAGCCCCCTTGAGGATTGAACTCACAACCCTGGGTTTAGCAGGCCAATGCTCAAACCACTGAGCTATCCCTCCCCCTCAAATAGGTTTTGACCGCTTGACCTTTAAGTTCTTGCTTTGGTTGCCAAAATGCAGGACATGCACTCCGGTTTCAAACACACGACAGTCACACTCGGCCCCATAGCATATATCATCTTAGATATTATATCCCAACAAGGGAATCCACCACAAACCTTGGTAAATTGTTGCAGTGGTTAATTACTCTCGCTGTTAAAAATGTTACGTCTTATTTCCAGTCTGAATTTGTCAAGCTTCAACTTCCAAGGCATTGGATTGTGTTAGTCCTTTGTCTGCTAGACCAGGGGTTCTCAACCTTTTTCTCTCTGAGGCCCCCCTCGACATGCTATAAAAATTGCAGGGCCCAGGGGGACAAAGGGGCCTTGGGCATAGGTGTAGTTTGACTTCTATTGGGGGGGGGGGACAGTGGGGTTCAAGCCCCACATAGCAGTTTCCAGGAAGGGAGTGATACCTCTACCTTCTGACTCACCTCAGCAGGCCACCCAGTCTGTCTGGGTTGGGGGGGCAACCAAAAATTATAACTCAAAGCTGGGGGGCTTAGCTCAAAAAGTTTGAAAACAGCTTAGGGTGCAGGGAGAGGGTAAGTAGGGTCCGTATGTGGGCAGGGGGGTGGGTAGCTCAGGGTGAAGGGAGGGGGTAGCTGGGGCTGTGTGTGGGCAGTGGGGGTAGCTCAGGATTCAGGGAGGACATGGCTCAGGGTGTAAGGAGAGGGGTATTAGGGACTGTGTTGGGAGGACTCCCCTGTGGTCCCTGTTCCCGGAGGGGTCCGCCAGCCACGGAGCTGGGGGGCTCTTACTGGCTGCCACTGCGGGAGCAGAGGAGGCTGGGAGCTTCAATCTAGGGCACCAGCAGGAGAGGCAGGACAGCTGCTGCTGCCTGCTCCATGCACCAGCCAGAGCAGCAGTTATCCCACATTGCCGGGCTCTGGCTTCCCGCCTCTGACCTGGCCAGGCGGCGGGGACTGGGGAGGGATTGCGCCTCCCCCAGCTTCAGCCCCACAGTGGGGCACCGGGGATTGGGGCTTCTGCCGCAGGGCCCAGCAGCCTCCTTGAAAGGGCTCGCGGACACCCTGTGGGCCGTGGACCCCTAGTTGAGAACCGCTGGGCTACACTGAAGAGTCCATCATCAAACATTTTTCCCCAGGTAGGTATTTATAGACGGAGATAAGCACTCCTTAGTCTTCACTTCGTTAATCTAAATAGTGATAGATTGAGCTCCTTGAGTCTATCGGGCAGGTTTTCTAATGTTTCAGTCATTCTCATGGCTGTTCTCTGAACCCTCTCGAATTTATCAACATCCTTCTTGAAGTGTGGGCTCCAGAACTGGCCACAGGAGTCCAGCAGTGGTCGCACCAGGACCAAATACAGAGGGAAAATAACCTCTCTAGTCCTTCCTGAGATTCCCCTGCTTATGTATCCAAGGATTGGCCACAGCATTGCACCGGTAGCAACTTGGCCCAGGCAGATCTTGGTCTCTTCCGAGTCTGTCAGTTAGTGCAGGGTGGCCTGGCAAGCTTGTGCCATGGGAGCCACAGCTGAGACCCACCAAACTCATGTCACACAAGAAACACCAAACAGCCAATCAGTGGCAAAAGTGAATCCCTAACGCACAGCGTAGCCAACTCCCCTAATGCAGAGCTCTCCTCCCTTCTGCCCTCACCCTCCCTGCAAGGCCAGGCCTGGGAAGGAGAATCCCCTTGGAGTTGCCCCCTCCAGGCCTGGGAGGTGGTAAAGGCCCTCCAACGCTATAGGAGGAGCAGATATGGGGCAAAATGGGGCTGGGTGGGTGGGGTCTGGGGGCAAAGGAGCTGAGGGTGGGGGAGGAGCTGAGGTGGCCTCCCCCATTCTTCCCTTCCTCCCTTTTCAAGCCCTATCTCCCAGTCTTTCCCCACTTCCCAACCCATCCCCCTCATCCTCAGCCACCCCAAAGTCTGCCCCCCTCCATTCCCTGATGGGTCCAGGCCTCACAGACAGCAGAGATGTGACCTTGAAGTGGGGGGAAGCGACTGTGGTTTTACACAAGTACTGAGCCATTGCAAACACTGCATCCACTACAGACCTGCTGGACTCTCCCCAAACCCGCCCCCCCCCCACACCCCCAACATCCTACCGAGCACACACGTCCCACAGAGAAAGGGAGTGGCACCTGTGACCCACTCCCATCCCAGAGAGTCTGGGGGGAACAGAACAGAGAGGGAAGTGAATCCAGGAGTCCTGATTACCAGCCCTCCCCCACACAAGTCACGAGAGCCCCATTCCCCTCCCAGAGCTGAGGAGAGAACCCAGGAGTCCTGATGCACAGGCCTCCTGCTGTAACCCACCAACCCCACTCCTCTCCCAGAGCCAGCCAGGGATAGGACCCAGGAGTCCCGACCGTCCAGCTGCTCCCATCCCCCTGCCAGAGGGGTACTCGCTGGGCACCCATGTGGAGGAGCCCAGCATTTCCCAGTCCCTCTGGCTGGCACTTACCTGTGCACAGGTAGAGGAGCAGAGCCAAGGGGTCCATCCTGTGCTGGGTGAGGGCTGTCTATGGAACGGGGATGCTCCTGTAGGAGGTGTGAGGTTCAAGGGCGGTGTCTGGAGAGGAGGCAGCAGAATGCAGAGGAAAGAGAAGTGCTCGCTGAAAAGAGAGAAAAACTGTCAGGGTGGAGGGGGGACTCAGGGTGTTATAGGGAGGGAGCAAAATGGAGAAGACAGGGAAAAAAGTCAGCGACACTGGTACACTCAGCTCGTCAGACACACAGACAGCTGTATGGAGGCAGATGTAAAACAAATAAAATGGCCAAACTCCGCCCCCCTGAACTCTTCCCTCCTGCTTCCCCTCCATGCTAGTAGTCAGCTAATCATTTTCCACCCTCCCCTCCCCCTCCGCCCTTTGTAAATTCAAACCCCCCTAGTTTCAAAACTTGGGGAAAACACTGCACACACACACCTATCCTGAAACAAACACACATGCAACCAGACAGACAGACAACTGGTCAGACACACACAGCTACACTGAGACAGAAAACAGATACACAATTAGAAAAACAACTGCAGTGAGACATTCACACAGCTAAACAGACACACTCACAAACTCAGGGCCGTCCTTGGGCACACACAGAATATTCAGCTGTATAGGGCGGAGCACCTGAAAATTTGGAGCACCCCGGGTCTTAATATCCACCCATCCGCCTCCTCCTATGCCTGTTTTATGGATGCTGCAGCCTGGTGAGTTTTCCTCTGGAGGGGATCTAGGTCTTGTCCACACTAGCAAGTTGGAGCTCATTAAATCATCCCCGGGCGCCATAACGCCTGAGGTATCCACACTGGCAAGGCACGTAGCGCGCTCACACCCCGCGGCTGGAGCGCCCTGGGAATCCACCTGCCCAAGAGGCATAGAGCTTGCTGCACCCGGGCTGGAGCACTGCGGTGCCAGTGTGGACGCCCTGGTCTATTACTGCGCTCTGATTGACCTCCGGGAGACGTCCCACAATGCCTGTTCTAGCCACTCTGGTCATCACTTTGAACTCTACTGCCCTGGCCTCAGGTGACCAACCAGCTCTGGGAAATTTGAAAGTCCCCTTCCGTGGAGTGCTCTCAGCGAATCTTTCCAGGTGACCATGTCTCCACCTGCCAGGCGATTCCTGGCATGGAGCGATGCCGAGGCGCTGGACCTCATCAGCATTTGGGGAGAGGAGGCTGTCCAGTCCCAGCTGTGCTCCAGCCACAGGAATTACGTTACCTATGGGCAGATATCAAGGGCCATGACCGAAAGGGGCCATGACCGGGACGCAGTGCAGTGCAGGGTTAAAGTGAAGGAGCTGCGGAACGCCTACCACAAGGTGCAGGAGGCAATGAGCCAGGATGAGGAGGAAAGTGGGAGCGAGGGTGCTGAGGAAGAGAGGTGCCCAGAGCCAGAGGACGACTCACCGTCCCTAGATGCATGCAGCCAGGAGCTGTTTTCAAGCCAGGAGGAAGGTAGCCAGTGGCAGCATCCAGTGCTTGGGGAAGAGGAAACAGCAGAGGAGGTGCCCGGTAAGCAGCTTTGATTTTGTGAAGGGAGTTGTTGGGTGTGGGTTGTTGGCGCAGAGGCTTGGCTGTGTGCATGCCTAGATGTGGAATAGGGCATGGATGTACTCTCTCACATCGCGGTAATCGGCCTCAGTGACTTCATCGAAGGTCTCATGCAGAAGCTGGGCAATCCATTTACACAGGTTCCTTGGCAGAGTTACTTGTGCTCCTTGTCCCAGTAAGGGTAACATACCCATGCCACTGTGCCATGAGGGGTGGGGGGACCATTTCCGCACACAGGCAAGCCACATAAGGGCCAGGGTGGAAGCCGCATTGTAGCAGAAGACCCTCCCTTGCTTCCCAGGTCACCCTCAACAGCAAGATATCTTCCGGGATGAACCAAGCCTGTGGAAAATTTGGGGACAGTGTTGGGTATAGGGGCCCCCTGCACCTGTTGGCTCTCCCCAAGACAAAGGACCCCAGAGGACAGTATTGCCTGGAACAATCAGTTTCCCCTGCCCTTGTGGTTACTCACCATTTTGGGGCTCTTGTGGGTTATGTGCGCTCATCTTGGGACAGGCAGTTTGTGCTATTGTGTGAACTGTGCTTGTCTTTAAGATCAGCCAAATTATTGCCCTGTCTAGTGTGAACAATGCTGCCTCTGTAAAATGTCGCATTTTGGCCTCACAGATGCAACCTTGAGATCCCAGGCCATCCTTGTTATCAATGGCCAAATGGCTACACAGCCTCAGGAAATGGCTACGAAGAAGCAAGGAGGACCTTCTGCATGAAGTCATGCCGCAGTCCCTTGCTGAACATCAAAAATTCCAGGAGTGGCGGGAGAGCGAAAGGAGGCTCCGCCAGGAGAATGCAGACCGCCGGCAAGAAACCACGGAGCGGCTCCTAAGCATTATGGAGCGCCAAGCAGACTCGATGCAGGCGTTCATAGCGCTGCAGACAGAGCAGATCTGTGCCCACTCACCCTGCGGTCCTTGTCCCAAAACTCTTTCCCTTGCGCCCCCATGTCACCGCCAACTTGCTTTACCCAACTTCCAGTTTCTTATTGCCACCAGCTGCCTCCATCACCTTTACCTTCATCGTCCACCCCTGCAAACTCCAACCCCTACCCACTGCACTCAACCCCCATCCCCATGCAGTTTAGCCAGCCTGAAGTGCAGCACCCATTGCAGGGCACTCCAGACAGGAAGGCTGAATACAATACCAGGACATACGCAAATCTTTTCTTTAGTGGGGGGACCAAAACTGGATTCAATACTCTCGGTGTGGCCTCAGAGAAGGGAAATTTTGCCAAAGAGAGGGGAATAATCAATTCCCTCCATCTGCTGGCAATGCTCCTGCTAATACAGCCCAATATGCTGTTGGCCTTCTTGGCAACAAGAGCACACTGCTGACTCATGTCCAGCTTCTCATCCACTATAATCCCCAGGTCCTTTTCTGCAGAAAAATATCTCAGTCTGTTTGGAAAGAGCCCAGCACACACCAGCGATCACTGCTGCTGATACTGTTCTTAAGGCTGTTAACAAGTTCTGCTATCTTGGAAGTGTACTCTCCTCCAGTATAAACACTGATGACGTTGTAACGGCTCGACTAGCCAAAGCCAGCAATGCCTCTGGAAGATTGACTAAACGCCTATGGAATGATCCTGGTGTTAAACTTCATAGGAAGGTCATTTGTCAGGCAGTTGGACAGTCAGCAGTTGTCCTGACTGTCCTGTTGTATGGATCGGAGTCATGGACCATATATCGCTGCCACGTTTCGAAATTTGATCAGCTTCGTGTGCGCTGCCTCAGGAAGATCGCCCATGTGAACTGGTGGGACAGAATTCCAAACATGGAGGCCCTTACGCTGTGTGGTATCATGGGCACGGAAGCAATGCTTAGGAACAAACAGTTTCGTTGGATTGGTCATGTTATGAAAATGGATGACACGTGGATACCGAAGATGGTCTTCTCCTGCCGGGTTGTTTGTGGAAAACGCTCCATTGGCGGTCAGTATAAGCGCTGTAAAGATGTCTTAAAGGCCACCGTGAAGTCATGCAGCATATTTCCCAATGATCTGGAAATGATAGCTCGGGACAGATGGTTCTGGCAGCAAACTATTACATAGGCTTTCAAACACTTCTATAGTCAGTGTATCCAGACATTACAAGAAAAGCGTAGGGTTCCAAAAGGGTGCATGGCACCCACAGGAGGCGGGTTTTTATGTGACATCTGCGATCGGATTTGCCAATCGAGGATTGGCCTAGTCGCTCACCAGCAGTGTCATAGAAGATGGCTCCGTCCATATATAAACAGCCACCACCCCCTGCTACAGAGCCAGCTGATGCCCATTCACTCTGGTCCAGAGGAAAGCAGACAGGAGAGTTGGTCAGTTCAGAAAAAAAGGGGGAATTAGAGATGCTGCTACTATCTCCAATTCTTGTCTGCGGGGCCAGCCTTGTGGTTGGATCTGGGGATGGGAGGGAAGGTGCGTCATGGCTGTGCCTGGCCTGCAGCTCCTCTAGGCAGGTGCGGCATACTCAGGGCTTCAGCCAGCCCAGGGCTCCTCCGGCTGATGGGAGGTCACTCAGGGCATGTCTGGGTGGGGGGATTCTGGCTCTGGCCATGGGCAGGGGGAGGGGTCTCTGGGTTCTGGTCGTGGTGGGGGGAGGTGGATGGGGCAGAGACAGGGGCTAACCTCCCCAAAGGGGGGCTCCACCCACCATCCATGGTGTTATCCCTTTTGTATTGAGTGGTTAGTCAGTATTCAAGGTCATGGGTTTTTTTTCTGTTAGAAGGCTAAATTGATGATGGAGTCAGGTATTTCTTTGACACTATCCTGTTTGTTTACAACAAACATGGAAAGTCCTGTTTCCCTGAACACAGCAAGAATCAAATAGCCAGAGGCGGCAGGTTTCTACAGTTTTTGGTGGTGCCCAGAATGGGTCCAAGTCCTGCCCCCAAGACACACACACACCTGCTTTGTAAGGGTTGGGGGTGAGGACTCTGGCTTTGGTGTGGGGCTGGGGATGAGGGGTTTGGGATGTGGAGGGGCTCAGGGCTGGGACAGAGGGTTGGGGTGCGGGCTCTGCTGGGGATGCGGGCTCTGCAGTGGGGCAGAGCAGGGGATACGTTGGTCGGTTGTGCATGTGTATGGAGATCCTTCCTTGTAGAGTAATTAAGAACCTGTGAATGTCCCCAGGTGGGAGGTGAAATGACTTGGCCCCAGGGGAGCAAGCGGCAAATGCCACTGCAGCACCCAGATCGGTTTCAACTGGCAGGAAAACACATTGGAAAGCCCTGGTTTGGTTGCCCCTTGCCTCTCTATTCTCTCTCTATTCCCGCGCAGGTCTCATCTCTGCTGGCAAGCAGCTCCCCGGGGGCGATTGCTGTGTGTATGTGAGAGGGCTGATGAGGACAATGGGGTCCCCTCGGCCGAGGGAATGCACCGCAGAGCAAGCAGCGGGCAGGGGAGATCTGAGGAGCTGCTGGGGAAGCGCTGTGCGTTAATACCAATGGGCGCAGCTCTAAGTTTAGAACAACATGAGGTTTTAAAAATAGACTGACAGACGCTGTCAACTGCGCCAGCGATTTATAAACGAGGCATTAAATGGTCAACTCCAATCTTGTCACAGTGACAGGAGCTCAAACTTTGTACAGTTTGACTTGAGCAGCAGGCAGGCTGCCCTGGGGCTGGGGCCAGAGAGGAGGACTCCCGCTCTCCCTGCTAGCTCTCAGCCAAGCCAAGAGTCCACTCCGAGTCGCCTGCCGGGTGTGGGGCTGCCCTGCTCCTCCCCTCCCAGACACAGCGGTGAGCCGGCCCTGCTCTCTTACAGCCAGGCTGCAGCAGCCGGCGACAACAATTATCCCGTAAAAGTGGGGATAGGGGACATGCTGAATCAGAGTATCTTTGGATGGCAGCTTGGAAGTGCTGCTCAAACCAGCAAAATGAGTCCAGGGACATATAAGGGGTCAGCTTGGGAGTGTTGATCAACGCGGTCCTCTCAGATGCGTTCTGTTAATGTGTGTGTGTGTGCTCATCTGATTCTGGGGCGGGAAGAACCCAGCCCTGGGGAACCTAAGTCCTGCAGGACAGCTCCAATGGGAGGGGACTTGCAGCAGGGAGAAGTAGAGCTCCGAATGAGAACACAAGTGACACCACCAGTATATTGATAGAATTACCAAACCCTAATAAATGAGCATACCCCAAAGTAATGGGCAAATCCGGTAACATTGGAGCAGAAGCTCCTATGGTTTCCACTAGCCATTGCATAAAGGAGCTTGATGGTTTGTTTCTGACATGTATCCTGAACAAAGAGCAGGTTGAATTAGGGTTTATCCAACCTGTAACAAAACCCTCCCCTCTCAGAAAGGAAATAATTTAACAAATTACCATTGATACAGTCTTCGGTATCTACATATTGACATAGCACCTTTCTGTCAGGATGGTTTTCACACCAACTCCAATTTGATCTTACAAAACATTGCGTAGGAGATGGGAGTTTTCCGGCCATGAGCAGAAAGCATCCCCTCCCCATACTACAGTAAAAGCTGTCTTTCAAGGTGGCTGTGTTTGCCAATGATTTTCCAGTCATACCCTATGCTGATATCTAGGTCTGCTATTTGGGAAGCTTTTTGTTGTTCTGGAGTCCACTCCTGCAAACCCCCCATTCACTGATCCAACAGATGAGCCAGGAACATTTGCATTTCTGCAAGTTATGGGGAGACAGAGGAGACAGCCATTTCCTTCCTAATCACACCTGTTCCCCTTCGACACCAATTCCTTGCTCTCTGCTTGGGGCAGTGTTTGCCGATCACATCTCAACAAGGCCATCTAGCCATGGCCTGCGCGGGATTGTGCTGGGATAAGCATGTGAAGGGGCATGGATACAGGAGGGCTAATGGGAGGTGGTTGATTACAGCAGGGAAACCACACTTGGGCAAATATCTCAGTTTTGATTGAGAGAAATGCAGTTTATTTGGTGTGATCAGTGGAGGGGTGTTTGATATTGAAAAGGTACAAAGGCAAGCGTGAGGTATGCTTACTATAGGGGACATGTGGATTTTAAATCTCAATACAAGCCCGTGGGTATTCTGAAGGAAAGGTTTGTTACTGTGTGGTTACTTTGTACAAATGAACCCTGCATAGCCCTGATGACTCAGAGCCCACAGAAAACACCCTGAGCATCACAGGAAGCATAACCTTGGGCTGGATAATTGCATTTGTGGACCTCTGCCCTTGGGGCTGTGTCTAATACATCTAATACTCTTTACAAGCAAGTCCAAAAGTCTGTGTTTGTTTTTGGTGGCACTGTTCTGATGAACAGCTCTTAATTCCTGGAAACCCTGCCCCAACCAGGAAGTAAAATGAAACTTAACACTTCCTTCCATTTTTCTCTTTTTCTATTCGTAGATTAGATCTCCCTCTCCACGGGGGAGCCAACCAGAGCTGCATCAAGAAAAAAGCAGCTGGCTCTAGTCAATCACAGTTGCCTGTAGCCCTGTTGCAATTAGGTTTTTTTCAATGACCTTTTATTCTCTAGGCCACTTTAGCAAGATCATGGCAAAGCTCCTCAGAAACCAATAGGGTTTTTGCCTGAATATGGAGTGTAGAATTTGTCTCTAAGTGAGAAAGACTTGGCAGGGACAACAGTCACGTTCAAAACTGATTGTCTTACTTTTATTTGTAGGGGCTTAGGGCACCGGTTTCTAAAGACTGACGGGCAGCTGGGACAGCAGAGGATGGAAAGACACCTGAGCCTCAGGCTATTGCACTGAGAATATTATAGCAAGAGGTGCCTAGAAGAGTGTCACTTTGGGCCCAGCTTCCAGTATCTAATCACCTGGAACGTTAGACACTCCCCCACTGCCTTGGGTAAGTAAAGACTTAACCCAGATTAAGGTGCAAAACAAACCATGATTTATGAAGGGAAGTGTACAGAAAGTAGGGAAACCCCGGGGAAAAGATAAACAGACAACAAACACCTCAGTGGTTTAACCATACAGGCATGAAGCCTGGCTCCCAACTATCCTTGGCGACACTGTGGGTTTTATACTTGCAGGTCCTGATGGCAGAGGCAAGCAGAAGATGGACAGCAGCTGATGACAACTGGAACCAATCACCAGGCAATCCATGGGCCCCACTTCTACTGTCCCAAAGTAGCTTGAGCAGGAGGAACACGGAACCAGAGCAGATGTTGTCGCTCAGGAGCACTCTTCAGTCTTCTCCAGGCAAGTGGTGAGGGTGATGACGGTCCTCGACTTTGTCAATGAAGGGCTGCTAGTGTGGATGCGCTCTGCCGACACAAGGAGCACAGTGTGGACATGCAACGGTGGTATAATTAAAGCGGCATAACTTCTGTCAACAAAACTCTGTAGCGTAGACATAGCCTCAGCCTGTTCCTGCCTTTCCCCAGGGAGAAAAATTCATTGGCTTGAACATTGTTCCGATGCTGGCGTTTTCCTTTTTGTAGCTTTCCCACAGACCCTGTTGCATATACATATGTCCCTACATAGACACATCTCCTTACCCTTTTCCTTACTGAACATTATATCAGAGAAGCCGCAGTAGATATCTCCTGTCACTCAGGCCCTCTCTATGCTGTATCCTCTTGCCCTAAACTATTTCCACCCTTTATACCATGGGTCACAGCCAGTGAGAGGAGTATCTCTGAGAGCTCTAGAGTGGACAAAGTTCCAGGGACTCCAGGCGTTGTTACCACCACATTATCTGAATCAGCTCACAGCAGGATCAAGCTCAGCTACCTTTTCCACCAGAGCTGCTGTTGTGGCAGCCACCCCAGGGCTAGATCAATTCTCAGTCCAGGCACTGGGACCCCTTTTGAGTGTGGGCCTGGTGCTACGGTGCCAATTGAAACCCAATATTGGTGGCAGTTCAATCATGGGAAGTTCCCCACCAATTGCCAGGGTAGGTGCTGCAGACAGGAGCTCTCAGATCACTCCCTACTAATTCTGATGACAAGTTTAGCTCTTTACTTACTCAGCCACTTTTACTGAAAATTTCGACACCGACATCTTGGTGTGTCATCATGTGGTGTTCCAGCAAATGGGCAGGGGTCAGTGAATTCATTACCTGCGCTGATTTGCGTTACACAATGCTTGCAGAGCATGCTGGAAAGATTTTTTTTAAAAGCAATCAGTTGACCAGATTTTAAGCTATAGCTATTAACAGTTCTGTCTGTTAGATGCAGAAGTGATCATTCCCACTAGAAAGCTAGGCCAAAATGCTCACTGTGGGCAGATTCTACCACCTCTCTACCCTCACATTCTGTAGTTCTCTTCCTCTGCAGGTAGATCCATTGGAATGATTTTTTTTCTTTTCTTTTTTATTTATTTTATTTTATTTTATTTATTATTTATTTTTTTATTTTTTATTTTTAATCTGACAGGATTTCATTAAATGTTTTGTTTGTCATGGGTGCACAGGCTTGGTGCTCTGGAATGGCTCTGAATGAAGTTCAGACAGGACCCTCTTGCAGCATGACAACTCCTCAGGGCACACTCTCACTTGTCTTCAGCACCTCCTTGGATCTCTTCCAACCTTGGAGCATTCAGCACCCCTGTTTGTGCCATGAGCTTCCCACACTGGGGAAGTCTTACATGCCCCAGAAAACTTCACCAACTTCACAGTCAGCAATGACTCTCGGCCAGCTAGGTAAAACAGAAGGGTTTATAGTCGTCTGGAACACAGCGTAGAACAGATCTTGTTAGCACAGAAAGCAGGAAGGTTCAGCAAAGTCCATCCATTAAATCGTCAGCTTCAGACTTGTCATAGCCACAGGAGCTCAAACTTTGTACAGTTTGACTTGTGCAGCAGGCAGGCTGCCCTGGGGTTCTGGCCAGAGAGAAGGACTCCCCCACCCGGCACTCACCCAAGCCCAGACTCCACTCATCCCACCTGCAGAACCAGATTGCAGTATCCAGCCTGACTCATAAAAGACCACCCCCGTCAGCCTCTGGTTGAACCAAAGCCCATCAGAAGAAAGACTTACAAAAAGCAATAAAATGGCAGTAGGAGGCAAACCTAAGCCCCTCCAGACAAGGTTGACAGGATTAAGGAAAGTCCCCTAACCTCATTTGCATCAAAGATGGGACAGGGAGGCATCTCCGTTAGCATACAGCATGGAGAACAGAGATTCCAAGGCAAGAACCGCAGTGAACTCTGGGACCAGGAAAGCAGGGAAGCACTGCAACCTGGGGATCTCTGCTCCAGATGTGAATGAATCCATGCCTGCACACACCTGCTTATCAGACCAATTCAAGCAATAAATCCTCTATTGGTATCCAAAATACTGAAGCTGCCTAATTGCATTATGAGCTCCCTGGAAGGAGCACCACCAACAGCCTGGAACAATCAGTTCCTATTGTCTAGCCTGAACAAAACAACTTTGGTATACTCCCTTGAATCATCAGTTTACCCAGACAAATCTAGTGTTATTTCCCTGCAAAAACCCAGACTCACTCTCAAGTATGGGCTCTGATGCCTGGATCCAAATTTTGTATCAGTTCCATTCGGACCTCATCTTCTCCTGACTGGTTGTGCTGGGGGCTCTGCCTGTCTCCAGCACTCCGGACACCACCTGGGAACCCTGATTGAGTCACGCTTCACGGAATGGTGAGAACCCACCCCTCTCTTTCTCTCGGTACAGCCTTCTGACCATGACTTGTGGGATCAGTTATAGTTTGCTAAACCTAACTTTCCGGATCAAATTTAAGTTAGATTCAATATTATAACTGTTTTGTTTGGCTCCCCTTGTATGGTTACTATGCAGTAGTAGGATTTTATGTTTATATTTTGTATAATGAAGGATAATAAATGTAGTATGTATTAAAGTATAGTATGATTTGATTGTATTCTGCCAGCCACCCTTTCTGAAAGCAGAAAGGAATGGCCTCTGAGCCATTGGTAAAGATGCATCAGCCAGAATCTTGTGTCTGAAGCAGATTTCAAGGCAGTAATAGACTTTTAGGGTCTCCACTTGTTAAAGAATGCAAGAATTCTTTTCTCCTGCATTTCAATTAGATGTTCCTGTACAATTATTCAAATATGCTGTCTTGTTTTGTGGCTGAATGAGGAATGTGTGTGTAGGAAAATAAGTGTGAAAGCCATCACCAAACTAGATGGTCTAGGGAGGAACCGAGGACAGACTAAAGGCACTAGGAGATTGCAACACGCCCCTATTGAAATGTCAGAGGAGGGCAGATTGAGGACTTTAAAGATGAGGCAGGCACCTATCAATCGGGACAAGATAGCGGTGATCAAAACCAGCATGGGGTAACTCCCCAAGAGACTGATGAAAGAACAAGATAAAGGATGAAAACAACAACTTGAGAAAAGAAACACTGATTAAAGCATGACGATGCAAAACTCATTGGTCCCAATTAAGGAAAATCACTATATAAATCGGGTGCTTTGCCATTGAAATTTGGCTTCATCCTGCCAAGACTTCCCCCAGAGCATTGTGTCGCAACCAACAGAACCCGGCTCCTCCCTGCCAGAGATCAATGTAGCTGGCCACTAGATTGCTTCAGACCCTGGACTGGTAACTATAACATCGACTGGCAGGACTGTGTGCATGTGTCTGTGTGATTGAATGCATATGCTAACGGTTGTATTTTTAATAAACGCAGCATATTGCCTTTTCCCCTGAAAAAGATCCCATGTGCTTCTTAGAAGTATAACAACTACCCAGAAATAACTAATTTTCATGGTTAAGTTGGTTGCTTCCCCCCCTCCCCCGTAGTGAAACGGTGAGTCACCGGTGAGGCATCTCCTGCTGGTTGTCTGGAAATTAGCTCTTTTCCAGCATTGGAGTGCCCTCTGCAGGCCGATGTCTTGCTTGCCTCAGGCCCCGTGTTCCTCCCAGACCCTGGTGCCCTTTACCCTGGGGTTCTGCCCCCAGCAGTAACCCACAGTCTGGGTCTCCCTTCCCAGGGGAACCCTCAACCCTAAACCCACCTTGCCTCAGTGGCTACTGCCAGTCATCATCTAGCCCCCACTCACTGGGGCAGACTGCAGTCTAATGGCCACTCATCATTGGCAAGGAGGTTGGACCAGCTGCCTCTGCCTAACCCCAGGCTGTACCTCTGCAAACCCAGTACCTGTGTAGGCCTTCACCAAGGCCTGCAGCCTGGGGTTTACCAGGCTAGAGCTCTCCAGCTGCCTTGCCCTATTCCCCAGCACTGCTCCCATCCAGGTACCTTGCTCCCAGGCAGCTAGCCCTTCCCACTCCAGGGCTAGAGTGAGAATCCCCAGCTCCTGGCCCCCAGCCCTCTTATAAGGGCCAGCTGGGCGCTGATTGAGCTGGCCACAGATGTGGCTGCTGCTCCAGTCAGCCTAGCTTGGCTGTTTTAACTCCTTTTCCCCAGCTGCAGCCCTCTCCAGGGCTGCTTTAACCCCTTCAGGGCCAGAGCGGGGCGACCACCCCACCGCACACACACCCCTCTCCCTTGTGGGTGTTTTTGGCTTCCCCATTCACTCTGCAGCAACACTCCTCATACCTGAGCTAAAGATACCTGCAGTGCCCCAAAAAAATCCCGTGGGGTTTGCCCCTCAAGAGGGTTACTACCAGAACAATTGTAACATGAAAGTGGGGGTAGGGACGTGCTGAATCAGAGCATCTGAGGGTGGCAGCTTGGAAGTGCTGCTCGACCTAGCCTGCTGAGTCCAGGGACATAGAAGGGGTCAGCTTGGGAGCGCTGATCAACGCGGTCCTCTCAGATGCGTTCTGTTAATGCGTGTGTGTGTGCTCATCTGATTCTGGGGCGGGAAGAACCCAGCCCTGGGGAACCTAGGTCCTGCAGGACAGCTCCATTGGGAGGGGACTGGCAGAAAAGGGAGAAGTAGAGCTCCCTATGAGAACACAAGTGACACAACCAGGACATTGATAGAATTTCCAAACACCCCGGCCCCCTCAGAAGAGTAACCCTAATAAATGAGCATACCGAAAAGTAACGGGCAAATCTGGTAACATTTGAGCAGCAGCTTCTATTAGGGTGACCAGACGTCCCAATTTTATAGGGACAGTCCCAATATTTGGGGCTTTTTCTTATATAGACTTCTATTACCCCCGACCCTCTGTCCCGATTTTTCACACTTCCTATATGGTCACTCTAGCTTCTATGGTTTCCGCTAGCCATTGCATAAAGGAGCTTGATGGTTTGCTTCTGTATCCTGAACAAAGGGCAGGTTGAATTAGGGTTTATCCAACCTGTAACAAAACCCTCCCCTCTCAGAAAGGAAATAATTTAACAAATTACCATTGATACAGTCTTCAGTATCTACATATTGACATAGCACCTTTCTGTCAGGATGGTTTTCACACCAACTACAATTTGATCTTACAAAACATTGCCTAGGAGATGGAGTTTTCCGGCCATGAGCAGACAGCATCCCCTCCCCATACTACAGTAAAAGCTGTCTTCCAAGATGGCTGTGTTTGCCAATGATTTTCCAGTCATACCCTATGCTGATATCTAGGTCTGCTATTTGGGAAGCTTTTTGTTGTTCTGGAGTCCACTCCTGCAAACCCCCCATTCACTGATCCAACAGATGAGCCAGGAACATTTGCATTTCTGCAAGTTATGGGGAGACAGAGGAGACAGCCATTTCTTCCTAATCACACCTGTTCCCCTTCGACACCAATTCCTTGCTCTCGGCTTGGGGCAGCGTTTGCTGATCACATCTCAACAAGGCCATCTAGCCATGGACTGCGCGGATTTGTGCTGAGATAAGCATATGAAGGAGTGAAGGGGCATGGATACAGGAGGGCTAATGGGAGGTAGTTGATTACAGCAGGGAAACCACACTTGGGCAAATATCTCAGTTTTGACTGAGAGAAATGCAGTTTATTTGGTATGATCAGTGGAGGGGTGTTTGATATTGAAAAGGTACAAAGGCAAGTGTGAGGTATGCTTACTATAGGGGACATGTGGATTTTAAATCTCAATACAAGCCCGTGGGTATTCTGAAGGAAAGGTTTGTTTCTGTGTGGTTACTTTGTACAAATGAACCCTGCGTAGCCCTGATGACTCAGAGCCCACAGAAAACACCCTAAGCATCCCAGGAAGCATAACCTTGGGCTGGATAATTGCATTTGTGGACCTCTGCCCTTGGGGCTGTGTCTAATACATCCAGGGGGACTCCAGATTTTGTCCTAACTCTTTACAAGCAAGTCCAAAAATCTGTGTTTGTTTTTGGTGGCACTGTTCTGATGAACAGCTCTTAATTCCTGGAAACCCTGCCCCAACCAGGAAGTAAAATGAAACTTAACACTTCCTTCCATTTTTCTCTTTTTCTATTCGTAGATTAGATCTCCCTCTCCACGGGGGAGCCAACCAGAGCTGCATCAAGAAAAAAGCAGCTGGCTCTAGTCAATCACAGTTGCCTGTAGCCCTGTTGCAATTAGGTTTTTTTCAATGACCTTTTATTCTCTAGGCCACTTTAGCAAGATCATGGCAAAGCTCCTCGGAAACCAATAGGGTTTTTGCCTAAATACGGAGTGTCGGATTTGTCCCTGAGTGGGAAAGACTTGGCAGGGACAATAGTCACATTCAAAACTGATTGTCTTACTTTTATTTGTAGGGGCTTAGGGCACCGGTTTCTAAAGACTGATGGGCAGCTGGGACAGCAGAGGATGGAAAGACACCCAAGTCTCAGGCTATTGCACTAAGAATATTATAGCAACAGGTGCCTAGAAGATTGTCACTTTGGGCCCAGCTTCCAGTATCTAATCACCTGGAAAGTTAGACACTCCCCCACTGCCTTGGGTAAGTAAAGACTTAACCCAGATTAAGGTGCAAAACAAACCATGATTTATGAAGGGAAGTGTACAGAAAGTAGGGAAACCCAGGGGAAAAGATAAACAGACAACAAACACCTCAGTGGTTTAACCATACAGGCATGAAGCCTGGCTCCCAACTATCCTTGGCGACACTGTGGGTTTTATACTTGCAGGTCCTGATGGCAGAGGCAAGCAGAAGTTGGACAGCAGCTGATGACAACTGGAACCAGTCACCAGGCAATCCATGGGCCCCACTTCTACTGTCCCAAAGTAGCTTGAGCAGGAGGAACACAGAACCAGAGCAGATGTCGCTCAGGAGCACTCTTCAATCTTCTCCAGGCAAGTGATGCGGGTGTTGACAATCCTTGACTTTGTGAATGAAGGGCTGCTAGTGTGGATGCGCTCTGCCGACACAAGGAGCACAGTGTGGACATGCAAAGGTGGTTTAATTAAAGCGGCATAACTTCTGTCAACAAAACTCTGTAGCGTAGACATAGCCTCAGCCTGTTCCTGCCTTTCCCCAGGGAGAAAAATTCATTGGCTTGAAAGTTGTTCCGATGCTGGAGTTTTCCTTTTTGTAGCTTTTCCACAGACCCTGTTGCATATACGTATGTCCCTACACAGACACATCTCCTTACCCTTTTCCTTTCATTTATTTTTCAATTCCACATTTAGTCAGACTGCTAGGGCCAGATTTTCATAGAACTCAAGCACATTACTACAATTACACAGCCTTAAGAACAAATGCCACCGCAGCACCCAGATCGGTTTCAACTGGTGGAAAAACACATTGCAAAGCCCCAGTTTGGTTGCCCCTTGCCTCTTTATTCTCTCTCTATTCCCGCGCAGGTGTCATCTCTGCTGGCAAGCAGCTCCCTGGGGGCAATCACTGTGTGTATGTGTCAAGGTTCCTTCCCCACTCTGAACTCTAGGGTACAGATGTGGGGACCTGCATGAAAACCTCCTAGGCTGACTTTTACCAGCTTAGGTTAAAACTTCCCCAAGGTACAAACTATTTTACCCTTTGCCCTTGGACTTTCACTGCCACCACCAAACGTCTAACCGGGTTCATTATTGGGAAAGAGCCATTTGGAAATGTCTTTCCCGCCAAAATCCTCACCCAAAACCTTGCACCCACCTTCCTGGGGAAGGTTTGATAAAATCCTCACCAATTTGCATAGGAGATCTAAGACTCCATTCCTGTTCTGCCCCTGGAAAAGCATCACATAGACAGACACAGACCCTTGGTTTCTCCCTCCCTCTAGCTTTGCAAGTATCTTGTCTCCTCATTGGTCATTTTGGTCAGGTGCCAGGGAGTTTATCCTAGCTTCTTAACCCTTTACAGGTGAAAGGGTTTTTCCTCTGGCCAGGAGGGATTTTAAAGGTGTTTACCCTTCCCTTTACATTTATGACACGCCCCGCAAATCACAGTTAGGGTGAAACGCTGGCTGGGATTTCTTCCTGGAGCTCTAGGAAAAAACAGAGTTAATAAGACACATGCACCTCTAAATATACTACCAAGTACATAAAGACTAACAATATTTTCCACATCTCAAGGACGATTTTAACCGGTTGATTCTGGGAAACTTTCACGGGAGAGTGCATCAGCCATTTTGTTAGAAGCTCCTGAGATGTGTTGGATGTCGAAATCAAAATCTTGGAGAGCTAAACTCCACCTAATAAGTTTTTTGCTATTTCCCGTGGTGGTATGAAGCCACCGTAGCGCAGCATGGTCGGTTTGCAGGTGGAAACGCCGTCCCCACACATATGGGCGTAGCTTTTCCAGAGCGTAGACAATGGCGTAACATTCTTTTTCACTGACTGACCAGTTGCTTTCCCTCTCAGACAGTTTTTTGCTGAGAAACACTACAGGGTGGAATTCTTGATCCGGTCCTTCCTTCATTAAAACTGCTCCCACACCACGCTCGGACGCATCTGTGGTTACTAGGAACGGTTTGTCAAAGTCTGGGGCCTTTAGTACAGGGTCAGACATGAGTGTCACTTTAAGCTGGTTAAAGGCCTTCTGACACTCTTCGGTCCACTGAACGGCATTTGGCTGTTTCTTTTTGGTTAGGTCTGTCAGTGGGGTGGTGATTTGGCTGTATCGCGGTACAGATCGTCTGTAATAACCGGCCAAGCCTAAGAAGGATTGAACCTGTTTCTTTGACTTTGGGACAGGCCACTTTTGGATAGCATCCACTTTGGCCTGTAGGGAGTTGATAGTTCCTTGACCCACCTGGTATCCAAGGGAAGTCACTCTGTTTAGGCCTATTTGACACTTCTTAGCCTTAACAGTTAGTCCTGCCTCCCTTATGCACTCAAAGACTTTTTGTAGATGTTCCAGGTGTTCTGCCCAGGAATCCAAAAATATGGCCACATTGTCAAGGAAGGCGACTGCATATTCTCCTAATCCCGCTAGGAGACCATCGACAAGTCTTTGGAAGGTGGTGGGTGCATTCCGCAGCCTGAAAGGCAGTACATTAAATTCATACAGCCCGACATGTGTGGTGAAGGCTGACCTTTCCTTGGCGGATTCATCTAGCGGTACCTGCCAGTACCCCTTGGTTAAGTCCAATGTAGAGATGAACAGGGCCCGTCCCAGTTTCTCTAATAGTTCATCTGTGCGTGGCATTGGATAGTTGTTGGGGCGAGTTACAGCATTTAGCTTACGGTAGTCCACGCAAAAACATATCTCCCCATCTGGTTTGGGAACTAGAACCACTTGAGATGCCCATGAACTTCCAGAGGGGCGGATTACACCCATCTGTAACATATCCTGGATCTCCCGTTCTATAGCAGTTTTAGCTTGAGGAGACACCCGGTAAGGTTGGACTTTAATTGGGTGAGCATTACCTGTGTCAATGGAGTGATATGCCCGTTCAGTCAGTCCTGGGGTGGCTGAGAACGTCGGCACGTAGCTAGTGCACAGCTCCTTGATCTGCTGTCGCTGCATACGCCCAAGAGTCATGGAGAGGTTCACCTCTTCCACACCACCAGCACTTTTCCCTTCGCAGTAGACACCTTCAGGCCACTCAGCGTCATCTCTTCCCTGGGCTGTAAACTGACAAACCTTTAATTCTCTGGAATAAAAGGGCTTTAGAGAATTAATATGGTACACCTTAGGCTTTCGGTTGGAGGTGGGGAATGCAATGAGATAATTAACAGCTCCCAGGCACTCCTGGACCGTGAATGGCCCTTCCCACGATGCTTTCATTTTATGGGCCTGGAGCGCCTTTAAGACCATGATGTGGTCCCCTACTTTGAAGGAACGCTTTCTGGCATGTTTATCATACCAGGCTTTTTGCTCTTTTTGAGCATCCTGTAGGTTTTCCTTAGCAATGGCTACAGAGGTTTGGAGGGTGTTTTGTAGGTTGGTTACAAAGTCCAGAATGTTAGTTCCTGGAAAAGGTGTAAATCCCTCCCATTGCTGCTTCACCAACTGTAACGGCCCCATAACCTCGTGGCCATATACAAGTTCAAATGGTGAAAACCCTAAACGGGGATGTGGTACAGCTCTGTAGGCAAAGAGCAACTGCTGCATCACTAGGTCCCAATCATTGGAGTTCTCATTTATGAATTTACGTATCATGGCCCCCAAAGTTCCATTAAACTTCTCCACCAGGCCATTTGTTTGATGGTGGTAAGGAGTGGCAACCAAGTGATTTACCCCATAAGCTTTCCAAAGGCATTCCATAGTTCCTGCCAGGAAATTAGTCCCTGTATCTGTGAGGATGTCGGAGGGCCAACCTACCCTGGCAAAAATGTCTGCTAGTGCCTGGCACACACTTTTAGCCCTGGTGTTGCTTAGAGCTACAGCTTGTTTAGCCTGGCTGCGGATGACCATTCCCACCCTCTTGGCTCACTTCACATGATTGGCCAAGTCTTCCCCCAACAGCATGGGGATGGCATAATCATCATAGACTGCAAAAGTCCACATTCCTGACCAGCCCTTGTACTGGACAGGCAACTTGGTTGTAGGCAAATTGAAAGAGTTTGACCTGAAGGGTTGAATCATCACTTGGATCTCTGGGTTGATTAAATTGGGGTCCACTAAGGAAGCTTCGCAAGGTAGATCGTGCCAAACCAACCTGGTCTCCTTCTTTGAGAAAGTAACAGATTTTTTAGACAAAGGAAACACAGTGGATCTAATTTACCTAGATTTCAGTAAGGCGTTTGATACCATGCCACATGGGGAATTATTAGTTAAATTGGATAAGATGGGGATCAATAGGAAAATTGAAAGGTGGATAAGGAATTGGTTAAAGGGGAGACTACAGCGGGTCCTACTGAAAGGAGAACTGTCAGGCTGGAGGGAGGTTACCAGTGGACTTCCTCAAGGATCGGTTTTGGGACCCATCTTATTTAATCTTTTTATTACTGAACTCGGCACAAAAAGTGGGAATGTGCTAATAAAGTTTGCGGATGATACAAAGCTAGGAGGTATTGCCAATTTAGAGAAGGACAGGGATATCCTACAGGAGGATCTGGATGACCTTGTAAACTGGAGTAATAATAATAGGATGAAATTTAATAGTGAGAAGTGTAAGGTCATGCATTTAGGGATTAATAACAAGAATTTTAGTTATAAGCTGGGGACACATCAATTAGAAGTAACGGAGGAGGAGAAGGATCTTGGAGTATTGGTTGATCATAGAATGACTATGAGCCGCCAATGTGATGTGGCCGTGAAAAAAGTTAATGCGGTCTTGGGATGCATCAGGAGAGGTATTTCCAGTAGGGATAAAGAGGTTTTAGTACTGTTATACAAGGCACTGGTGAGACCTCACCTGGAATACTGTGTGCAGTTCTGGTCTCCCATGTTTAAGAAGGATGAATTCAAACTGGAACAAGTACAGAGAAGGGCTACTAGGATGATCCGAGGAATGGAAAACCTGTCTTATGAAAGGAGACTCAAGGAGTTTGGCTTGTTTAGCCTAAGTAAAAGAAGGTTGAGGGGAGATATGATTGCTCTCTATAAATATATCAGAGGGATAAATACCGGAGAGGGAGAGGAATTATTTAAGCTCAGTACCAAAGTGGACACAAGAACAAATGGTTATAAACTGGCCACCAGGAAATTTAGACTAGAAATTAGACAAAGGTTTCTAACCATCAGAGGAGTGAAGTTTTGGAACAGCCTTCCAAGGGAAGCAGTGGGGGCAAAAGATCTATCTGGCTTTAAGATTAAACTCGATAAGTTTATGGAGGAGATGGTATGATGGGATAACATGGTTTTGGTAATTAAATATTCATGGTAAATAGGCCCAATGGCCTGTGATGGGATATTAGATGGGGTGGGATCTTAGTTACCCAGGAAAGAATTTTCTGTAGTATCTGGCTGATGAATCTTGCCCATATGCTCAGGGTTTAGCTGATCACCATATTTGGGGTCGGGAAGGAATTTTCCTCCAGGGCAGATTGGAAGAGGCCCTGGAGGTTTTTCGCCTTCCTCTGTAGCATGGGGCACGGGTCACTTGCTGGAGGATTCTCTGCTCCTTGAAGTCTTTAAACCACAATTTGAGGACTTCAATAGCACAGACATAGGTGAGAGGTTTTTTGCAGGAGTGGTGGGTAAAATTCTGTGGCCTGTATTGTGCAGGAGGTCAGACTAGATGATCATAATGGTCCCTTCTTCCCTAAATATCTATGAATCTATGAAGCATAGATAGCTGACACTTGTGCTCCAGTGTCCCTCCACACGGTGACCTTCTTCCCGCCCACACTCACAGTTTCCCTCTGCTCCGAGGGTATCTGGGAGGTATCTGGGCCTGAGGACCTCTGGGGTGATTCTGATGCAATGAACTGTAATCTGTTGGGGTTCTTGGGGCAGTTGGCCTTTACATGCCCCAGCTCATTACATTTAAAACATCGTCTAGCTGTCGGGTCACTGGGGCGAGGTGGGTTGCTAGAGAAGGGTGTGGCTGGATGATAAGGTGTCTGGAGGGTTCCCTGGGGGGTAGGTGGGGCCTTGGGCTGCCCCCGGTAGTAGTGTGTGGTCTGAGGTTGCCCCTTCTGGTATCCGCTCCAACTGCAACCAGTTTTTTTCTTCTCCGCCACCTCCACCCATTTGGCTTCAATCTCCCCCGGCCTCGATTACAGTTTTGGGCTTCCCATCTAGGATGTATCTTTCTATTTCTGCAGGAACACCCTCTAAGAACTGTTCCATTTGCATTAAGAAGGGCAAATCTGCTGGAGATTTAACACTTGCTCCTGATATCCAGGCATCCCAAAGTTTCACAATATGGTAGGCATGTCGGGTAAATGACACGTCTGGTTTCCACCTTAGGGCTCTGAAATTGCCAATGGGAATGCTCGGGTGTTAGCCCCATTCTGACTCTCGCCTTGGTTTTAAACAGTTCATACTGGTTCATGTGTTCCTTCGGCATTTCAGCCACCACCTCAGCTAAGGGTCCACTGAGCTGCGGCCTCAGCTCTACCATATATTGGTCTGTAGAGATGCTGTACCCAAGGCAGGCCCTTTTGAAGTTTTCTAAGAAGGCCTCGATATTATCGCCTGCCTTGTAGATGGGGAACTTTCTGGGATAGAAAGTGGTACCTGGAGAAGGATTGCTAGGGTTTGTTGGTATAATCTACTGAGCCTTTCCCTTCTCCATCTCCAGTGTGTGCTTCCTCTTTTTCCTTCTCCTCCATTTCTTTTTCCTTTGCCTCCATTGCTCTCCTGTTGGCAGCCTCTTGGTTTTTTTCTACCTCCATAGCTCTCCTGTGAGCAGCTTCTTGGTATTGTTCTGCCTCTTTCGCTGCCTCCCTTTCTTTGTCCTTTGCCTCTATTTCTCTCCTGTGGGCAGCTTCTAGGGCTTTTTCTGCCTCTTTCACTGCCTCCAGTCTGGCTAACTCCAATTTGTGTTGTGTCTTGGTTTCTGTCATCTTTTTCTCTCTGTTTTTAACTAACTTTACACCCTAGAGTTAAAAATAAAACAAACAAACAAAAACTTGGCTTGTAAAATTTTGCTGTGCTGTAATATGATGCCTATATTCTCTGATAGTGATAGTCAGCCTACAGAAAAATCCAAAAAAGAAAACCAACAACAACAACAAAATCCAAAAAAACCCAAAACCCTAACACCTTTGTCTCCAGGCAAATAGACAGAAAACCCCTCCAGTTGCTCTTCGGTTAAAAAAAAAATCTTCTTCAGGTCTGTGAAGACTGGTGAATTTCCCTGCAGGAGGTTAACTACCCTGCCTTTAGGTAGAGAAAACTCCAGCTCACCAAAGACAATTCCCTTTTGTCTCTGCTCTGGCCCCAAAGCAGAAAAAAAACCTAACTGCTTTCAGCCAAAACGCTGCTTTACAGCAGCCCAAAGGAAAAAAAATCCCTTTTAAAATCTGTGTTTCTGGTTCAAAAAAATCTCAAATTGATCTCAAAATTATTTCAAATTAATCCCACCGCTCTGCCACCATGTCAAGGTTCCTTCCCCACTCTGAACTCTAGGGTACAGATGTGGGGACCTGCATGAAAACCTCTTAAGCTTACTTTTACCAGCTTAGGTTAAAACTTCCCCAAGGTACAAAATTATTTTACCCTTGGATTTCCACTTGTCAAGGTTCCTTCCCCACTCTGAACTCTAGGGTACAGATGTGGGGACCTGCATGAAAACCTCCTAAGCTTACTTTTACCAGCTTAGGTTGAAACTTCCCCAAGGTACAAAATTATTTTACCCTTGGATTTCCACTGCCACCTCCAAACTTGATCTGGGTTTACTGAGAAAATGTAGTTTGGACACGTCTTTCCCCACAAAATCCTCCCAACCCTTGTACCCCACCTCCTGGGGAAGGTTTGGTAAAAACCCTCACCAATTTGCATAGGTGACCACAGACCCAAACCCTTGGATCTTAGAACAATGAAAAAGCATTCAGTTTTCTTACAAGAAGACTTTTAATAGAAGTAAAGGAATCACCTTTGTAAAATCAGGATGGTAGAAACCTTGAAGGGTAATTAGATTCAAAACATAGAGAATCCCTTTAGGCAAAACCTTGAGTTACAAAAAAGACACACAGACAGGAATAGTCATTCTATTCAGCACAGCTCTTTTCTCAGCCATTTAAAGAAATCATAATCTAACGCACACCTAGCTAGATTACTTCCTAAAAGTTCTAAGACTCCATTCCTGTTCTGTCCCCGGCAAAAGCAGGATACAGACAGACACAGACCCTTTGTTTTTCTCCCTCCTCCCAGCTTTTGAAAGTATCTTGTCTCCTCATTGGTCATTTTGGTCAGGTGCCAGCGAGGTTACCGTTAGCTTCTTAACCCTTTACAGGTGAGAGGATTATTCCTCTGGCCAGGAGCGATTTTAAAGGGGTTTACCCTTCCCTGTATATTTATGACAACTATTCATTGAAAGAAATAAATAAATTAGTAGTCCTTACATATCCTGCTTTCTTTGTATGTGTCCGTCTTCCTTAGATCATAAGGTCTTTGTATTGTTAAGGAAAAGTTAGCACACGTGACTCCATTTTGGTTTGGGGCCCACCATTGTCTAAAAGCAAGCACATCATGCACCAGGAGGAGTGTTCCTTAGACACTGCATCCCTGTGAAAATCCTCCTCCTTGTCTCCAGCCTGCCTTGACTCCCAGTATCTGATTTTGTCAGTCTCTAACTCCCTATCTCCTGGCCTGTGATGTGAGGCCTCCCATCCTGATAAGAAAAGTTACTGATGCATGGCTTTAGGACCATGCTGTGTAATTAACATACTGGTCTAGCACGAGGAATGCACCAAGCAGAGATAGGTGGTAGATAAGAAAAAGGTTTGTATATTGGCTAAGGTTTCCGATGCAGGAGGGCAATATGCTTTGCTAAAAAGTATATAACCTTTATATAATCTGTATTCGGGGTCCCCTCCTGGCTAGCAGGGGGACACCACGCTCGAGCCTAATAAACTTGGTGTTTTGTGGGAACTATGCAGTTGTGGACTTTGTTTATGTGCCTCAGCCTAGATTCGAACTGTGCATGACCTATCAGGAATAATTCTCAACAGCATTTGTGTGCGTGTCCTACCAGGTGTAATTCGCAGCATTTGTGTGCGTGTCCTACCAGGTGTAATTCGTAGCATTTGTGTGCGTGTCCTACCATGTGTAATTTGCAGCAGTTGTGTGCGTGTCCTATCAGGTATAATTCGTAACAGTTTTAGGGATTGTCCTTACTCTTTCTGTTTTGTAAAGCACAGACGATTGGTACTGAACAGATAAATAATGAATACATCACCAAAAAACAAACAAAAAACAAAAGAAAACCCACCTTTGTCATAAAGGTTGGTCTCCTCAGTAAAGTAAGCCATAAAAATTAGGACAAAGGCTACAAAGTCCAGTACTCTCAAGTTAGGAAATACCAGAATGAGTATTGCCCATGAAACATTAACTCTGCAATAAATGAGGCAGGGATCCTGCAGACAACAGACTCCTTCAATACACAGCCCCAGAGCAGAGAATTCTGTGCACTGAATAAGGCAGGGGTCGCGAGGGAAAAAAATAACATGGATCATGTAACTAACGTCTGTATCATCGGGCAAAGGCACAAAAGGACTGAATTAAGGGTGCCACGGCAACACTTATTTGGACATTTGCTAACCTGAAAATGCTAAACTTTTTAACCTTTTAATCCTTTTTAAAACCTTGACTTAGTATTTCCTAATTATTTGATGGTTTAATTTATTGATGAAAGCTAACCTAAGAAGCGTTAAATGAAGGGTTTTTGGTTTCTTAATTTCCTTCGTTTTTTAATAGAAAGAACATCTATTATATATGTGCTGTTTAAACAATGAAGCTCTTACTCATCTATTGTTTTCAGTATATATTTTATTGCCATTCTTATCTTTGTGAAGGTCCCTTTTCACCACTCAGTGCTGTGTTGATCAGAGTATAGAAAGTAATTAAATTAAACTGTATTAAAATAAAACTCATTTTATGCAACTTCAGTATCAGTAAAAGTTCTAAGCTCTAATCCTCAATTTGTAAGAAGCAGATAAACAATATCCAAGTAAAAGAGCAGGAATTTTGCCTCTTATTTTCACTGAGCCTTTACTAAGGAAAGGAGCAAACAATTGCTCTTTGAAAAGAAACACTGTACAGTACCACAGTACAAACCCAAATGAGCCCAGCAGGAGACTGTCCTGCTTATCCAAATCTGGTCCTGTTTCATTACAAACTTCCTTTCTGTGATGATGTTCTGGTAAGAAGGGGGCAATCAGTTGTCACAGGTAGCTGTTGCCATGGCAGCCAGGGGCTAGTCATTCTCCCCAGGTGTGACAAGGAGCTGGAGGCAGGGAGCGCTGAGTGGTGGATTATCTCTGATGTCACAATGCTACTGCTCAGGCAGCACCATTGGGCAGCAAATGTGCACTGTGTGTGTGTGTGTGGGGGGGGGGGAATAGGCCTTCCCAGTGCTCTCGTTTCCCCAGATTTCCAAAAGAAACCTACAACATAACACCGAATGCACACTAGTGATTGTTCCACACACATGCTAATTAGTAGCTGAAATTTGATTCAAAGTCCCGATGGCATGTTTAGAAACCAGTGTTCCAAAACAAGGAGAGACCTTGTAAAACAGAAAATTTGGATGCTCTGGTGTATTTGTGGTTGTGTTAAAATTGAATACTGTGACTTTAAATTTTGGGCACGGTTCCTGGACCTACTTGCATGCTAAGCAGCTCAGTGGGGGTGTAGCAGCAGTCAGTCAGCAGGTACCCAGTGAATTGTGCCTCTCTGTTATAGGCAGAAGCTTACATTCTCTCCTTCTGATTTTGGGGTTCTTATGTGTTTTTTTTCTGGTCTTAAGAAACAAATTAGCGAGACATTGCAAACTTCCAGCAAGAATCATTTATGTTTTTCCTCTAACTTCTCTGCTTGTGTGCCAGAAAATCTAAAAGACACAATCTCATAAAAAAATGAAATAAAATTCTGCAGCCAAAAGTCCTAACTTCCCCCATACTAATTTCCCCCTATTCTTACTGAAACCTTCTGGTCAACTGTTTGAAATGGGCCACCCTCATTGCCACGACAAAAGTGATTTTTCCTCCTCTGGTATCCTACTCTTAATTGAATTGTCTCGTTGGAACATGTCCATCTCAATGATATTTCATTTGCTGGGAGTCCCAACCAAAATGGGATAGTGGAGGAGTTCAGAGGTTGTTGTAGGGGGGTTACAGCATTGCCACGCTCACTTCCTTGCTGCCTTCAGACCTGGGCTCTGAGGGCAGCTGCCAAGAATCTTTCTGAAGTGAGAGGAGGTTCTAAGATGTGCGGATGGGTCCCTGCTGCTGAGAGCACCTCAGCTGGGGGCTCCTACCTACTAGTCCCCTGGCAAATTAATGCAAGGACCAATTTGGGGGCATCCTTAAAAATGAACCCCTGAGCCCCAGAAGGAACTGCAAGGGATGCCCTGAGCCCCAGCTGCAGATGCCGGGCAGACACCCAGAGTTCCGAGAGCAGTGGGGAGGGGCATGAAAGTCCTGAGCTCAGCACCCCAGCCTTGGCTGCAGCCACGGGGGTCAGAATCCCCGAGCCCAGACACCTAGAGACGTGGCTGGAGCAGAAGTTGCCAAGGCCAAACCCCTGAGCCCAACGCCGGGCTGATGCAGTGCACTCACTTCTGCATGCCTCTGGTGCATCTGATATCCCCAGCCCAGCAGACAAACAGCTAGGAGGCCCCTACTGGGTTCTCCTGGCTGGAGGGATCCCAGCAGGACAGGGAGATCGGATTTCATGGGGCAGGGCTAATTCGATCTCGCCAAGAAAGGCACAACAAAAACCAACAGCTGTCAGTTGAAGCCAGAGAAATTCAAATGAGAAGTAAGGCACACATTTTTGACAGTGAGGGAGACTAACCACTGGAACAAACAGAAAAGGAGGACTTGTGGCAGCTTAGAGGCTAACACATTTATTTGAGCATAAGCTTTCGTGAGCTACAGCTCACTTCATTGGATGCATTCAGTGGAAAATACTTTGGGGAGATTTATATGCAGAGAGAACATGAAACAATGGGTGTTACCATATGCACTGTAAGGAGAGTGATCAGGTAAGGTGATCTATTACCAGCAGGAGAGCAGGGGAGAAAAAACCTTTTGTAGTGATAATCAAGGTGGGCCATTTCCAGCAGTTGACAAGACCGTCTGAGGAACAGCGGGTGGGGGGGATAAACATGGGGAAATAGTTTTACTTTGTGTAATGACCCATCCACTCCCAGTCTATATTCAAGCCTAAACTAATTATATCCAGTTTGCAAATTAATTCCAATTCAGCAGTCTCTCTTTGGAGTCTGTTTTTGAAGTTTTTTTGTTGAAGACTTGCCACTTTTAGGTCTGTGATCGAGTGACCAAAGAGATTAAAGTGTTCTCCAACCAGTTTTTGAATGTTATAATTCTTGACATCTGATTTGTGTCCATTTATTCTTTTACATAGAGACTGTCCAGTTTGGCCAATGTACATGGCAGAGGGGCATTGCTGGCACATGATGGCAGATATCACATTGGTGGATGTGCAGGTGAACGAGCCTCTGATAGTGTGGCTGATGTGATTAGGCCCTGTGATGGTGTCCCCTGGATAGATATGTGGACACAGTTGGCAACGGGCTTTGTTGCAAGGATAGGTTCCTGGGTTAGTGGTTCTGTGGTGTGGTGTGTGGTTGCTGGTGAGTATTTGCTTCAGGTTGGGGGGCTGTCTGTAGGCAAGGACTGGCCTGTCTCCCAAGATCTGTGAGACTGTTGGGTCGTCCTTCAGGATAGGTTGTAGATCCCTGATGATGTGCTGGAGAGGTTTTAGTTGGGGGCTGAAGGTGACGGCTAGTGGCGTTCTGTTATTTTTTTTGTTGGGCCTGTCCTGTAGTAGGTGACTTCTGGGAACTCTTCTGGCTCTGTCCATCTGTTTCTTCACTTCAGCAGGTGGGTACTGTAGTTGTAAGAACACTTGATAGAGATCTTGTAGGTGTTTGTCTCTGTCTGAGGGGTTGGAGCAAATGCGGTTGTATCGTAGAGCTTGGCTGTAGACAACGGATCATGTGGTGTGGTCTTGGTGAAAGCTGGAGGCATGTAGGTAGGAATAGCGGTCAGTAGGTTTCCGGTATAGGGTGGTGTTTATGTGACCATCCCTTCTTAGCACCGTAGTGTCCAGGAAGTAGATCCATTGTGTGGACTGGTCCAGGCTGAGGTTGATGGTGGGATGGAAATTGTTGAAATCCTGGTGGAATTCCTCAAGGGCTTCTTTTCCATGGGTCCAGATGTTGAAGATGTCATCAATGTAGCGAAAGTAGAGTAGGGGCATTAGGGGACGAGAGCTGAGGAAGCGTTGTTCTAAGTCAGCCGTAAAAATGTTGGCATACTGTCGGGCCATGCGGATACCCATGGCAGTGCCGCTGATTTGAAGGTATACATTGTCCCCAAACGTGAAATAGTTATAGGTGAGGACAAAGTCACAAAGTTCAGCCACCAGGTTTGCCATGACATTATCGGTGATACTGTTCCTGACGGCTTGTAGTCCATCTTTGTGTGGAATGTTGGTGTAGAGGGCTTCTACATCCATGGTGGCCAGGATGGCCTTTTCTGGAAGATCACCGATGGATTGTAGTTTACCCAGGATGTCGGTGGTGTCTCGAAGATAGCTGGGAGTGCTGGTGGCGTAGGGCCTGGGGAAGAGGTGGATTATCTGTTTCCTGGTATCCTCACATCACAACTGGTTATCATTCTGGAAGGTGCCATGGCACCTTTTTGTGAATTACAAGCAATTGGGCTTAATATGGTGGTAAGCATGTGAAATGTCATATCCAGTGAAATAGAGGCCGGATTAGGAGATCAAATAGTTTCACAACCGATGCCTCTATGAAAAACTCAGTGTGGGGTGAGGCATAGACTCTGCTGTTTTACTGGGTGGCCTGCTTGCTCCCCAGAATCAATAATGAGCAAGTGGGGTGATGCAGGGTGCAGCTGAAACATCCAGCCGGGCTGGCCAGGGGCAGACATCAGGCCTGCAAGGGAAAGGTGAGTGTGGCAGTGACTTCACAAAGGCCTTTGGCAGGAACTCAGCCTATTGGGCAAAGATGATGAGGCGGGTGTGACCCTACAGAGCTCCCTTGACAACAGCCCGGCAGGACAGGGGTGCGGGGCAGGGGGGAACCTCGGAGACCCCTGTAGCCTTGCTGCAGCAAGCCTCCATCTCGCGGTCTCTCAGTGGGGACCAAGAGACGGTTGGTGTGGAGGAGATTCTCGGGATTATTTTTATTACTGTATTGATTGTGTGGAAAGAAATCGTCATCTGTGTAGAAGGTAAGAAAAAATATAGGCTCTAAGTAGAAGATGGGGGACTCTATCCTAGCAGATTCAAAGGCATCCCCACCCTCCCAGTGAAAAAGTTTTTCCTAATATCCAAGCCTTCCACACTGCAACTTGAGATCATTGCTCCTTGTTCTGTCGTCTGCTAGCTCTATGAATTTCATGAGAATCGATCTTTCATTAGGAAAATAATTCAAAAATACATAGACAAAAAACGTGAAGTGAAATCAATCCATCCTGATCTTCAGTGTCTGGGGGGTGTGGGCCTCGGAGGCCAGACTTAGACCCTCATTAGCTAGGGACACCCAGGAAGCCAGTAAAAAAATTCCAGTCCTCTTTGCAACCAAGCCTCCATAATCCAAGGAACACCTGAGGGCTGCGGGAGATAGAGGAGTGCTGAGAATGTCTAACTCATGATTGAAAATACAGAGATGTGTTATTGGCTTTGGATGGGGGACAAGTATCAAATCCGTTGGGGTTCTTGCCCCAAACAACAATCACCCATTGTCCTTTAGAGCACAAGGGCTCTAACACTCCTGACGTGCTCAAATCTCTTGCCTGCTAGGACTTAGAGAATTTTCTCCATCTCCATGATAGAGAGGGAAAGAGAAAAGAAGTGACCTCTCTTTGGTCACAAACCACGGTCATGCTGGAGCTAGAAAGAGAAGCATAAGAAAAAGGTTGTATGAAAATGTTTTGCATTTAAAACTGATTTCTTAAAGAAAGGAAATTTGAAGTGTGGTTAGTGAACTAAAATGATACGTTCTGGTTTTCACGTGTTTCTAGATTTATGAACTAGTATATCCATCCCCTCACACCTAGTTTTTATCCATAGATTGAGGGAGGAAAAGAAGTTTGCCTGTTTTGTGAACTCTCAATGGCTTTCTTGAATTTCAACGAACGAGTCATTGAACTGAAATCTTTGAATAAACTGAAAAGAAGACAATAGTTTCTGCACCTTCCAAGGAAGCTATTGCTGTCCAAAGCTGGGTTAGCATTTCAGCTAACTTTGCTTCCAGGGCTTTAGCTATCATGTCAGTGGTGTGACTCTCTCAAAAACTTGGCAGTGAACATGTTCGATTTCATGTTATTTTTTCCTCTTCTATTTAAATGATTGAAGAGATTTTCATAAATTTTGCCCTTAATTTAAAATAGATGATTTTTTTTCTCAAGCTGGGCCTTACAAATCTCTAAGGATGAAGATTCCACCACCTCCATAGGTCACACTCAGGGCCAGGGAGGCTGGGAATAGAAGAAAATCACCAGTGAAAGCCAGGAGTCCAGATTCCCACCCCCCTGCCTCAGTCACAACAACAAGTCACACTCAGAGCCAGGGAGACTGGGAATCGAGTCCCGCTGGCACTTCCCAGCTCTGGAAGGGACTGTTCCTCTAGTGTTTAGTGCGGGAGCCTGGACAAAGGCTCCATCCCCGGCTCTATCCCTGACTCCCTCGGCAACCCTGAGGCAGTGGCTTCTCCTGCCCAGGCCTCTGTTTCCCTCACTGGGGCTGGGGACACTCCCCTACAGCCCTTGGGTCATCACGCTTCAGGAATGTGCTTGAGGTACGAGGAGACCTGGAGATGGGAGGTGTGCTGCTGGCCATAGGTCAGTGTTGTAAACCCCCGGTTGCTAGGCTGAGTTTATCCATCCCCTGACAATAAAACGTCATCTTGTTTTCACAGCCACTCTCGATCTGCAGGCTTCTACTCCCTGCTCTGCTGGCAGGGCATTGGGCAGCACCCTTTCCAGCCCACCTTGGTGCAGGAGATCAAGGAGGAGGGCAAGAGACTAGGCCTCTGTGAGTATCCGCCACCCAGCGCTTTCCCATCTAGAGCAAGTGAGTGGAGTTCTCCAGAGCCATCCCCAGTGTGGTGGGAATGGGCCAGCAAGAGGGCTCCCAGCCCTTCCCTTGCAGGAGATTGTTCCCCACGTCGAGAGTCTTTGGGGAGGGCATAACCTGCCAGGTGCTGAACACCCACAACCGCAATCAGTGAAATCAGTGGGAACTGAGGACGACTCCTCCCTCCCAGCATTGGCACCTTGTGAACTTTCGCTGGGGACTGTCCGGGTGCTGCTCTTTCCCTGGCCTGGGAGGGAGCGGAGCCTTCTGGGGTGGAGGGAGCTGCTTGTCCAAACTAACAGAGAGCCCCACTGCTCTGAAAGGACGAGACTCCCCTGGTATCGCAGGGCCCCAGGGGTGAGGGAGAACGTTGGGAGCAGCCTGTGCTGTGAGCTGCTGCCAGTGGGTGTGGACGGCAGCCCCCATTCCCTGAGGTGGGGTGTGTGGTGAGGAGGAATTGCCTCAGCGGAGGGGAGGTGGACGGAGGAACAGGCAGGCACATTAATGAGAGGCTGCCTTGAACCCAGACTCATGGCTGCTCCCCACTCATTCCCAGGATGCAGCGGCTGAGGCGGATGCTGAGGAGGAAGGCCGGGCTGGTGGCTCCAGAGCCAGTAGGGAGCAGCGTCCGTCTTTCCCAGGAGGAGAGCGGCCCCTCTGTCCCCGCGGGCGGGGAAGAGGCCAGTGGCCAGGCGAGGAGGAGGAGCTCCCTGGCTTTCTGGAGGAGGAGGAAGACACCAGCTCCCTTAGCATGCCCTGAGGCCCCTTCTGGTCCCAAATGGAGGTGGCCCAGGGTGATGCTATGTAGGAGGGACCCAAGAGAGGGTGGGAGCCTGGGAAGGTGGCTCTGCAGCTTCCTTTACAGGAAGCAGAGGAGCCAGGAGCCGCTCCCCAGTGCCCAAGCGGAGCCATCCACCAGCCTGGCCACTGAGGAGCCCCCAGCCAGCCCAGAGCAGGAGCTGGGCGACTCTGGCATGGGGACCAGCAGCTCCTCCTTCTCCCGAGGGGCCAGCAGCCCCTCCGTGGGGTCTGAGAGCCCTGAGGCTGAAGGCTCCCTCTCCGCAGGTGAGGGGAGACCCACGGGACAGAGGGGAGGGCAGGAGCCGTGGGGGACTAGTAACACCCTGTCAAGGTTTCTTCCCTACTCTGAACTTTACGGTACAGAGGTAGGGACCTGCATGAAAGACCCCTAAGCGTATTTTTACCAGCTTAGGTTAAAAAAAAACTTTCCCAAGGTATAAACTTTGCCTTGTCCTTGAACAGTCTGCTGCCACCACGAAGCGTTTTAAACAAAGAACAGGGAAAGAGACCACTTGGAGATGTTTTCCCCCAAAATATTTCCCCCAGCCCTACACCCCCTTTCCTGGGGAAGGCTTCATAATAATTTTTACCAATTGGTAGAGGTGAACACAGACCCAAAGCCTTGGATTTTAAGAACAATGAAAAATTAATTAGGTTTTCAAAAGAAGAATTTTAATTAAAGAAAAGGTAAAAGAATCACCTTTGTAAAATTAGGATGGTAAATACCTTACAGGGTAATTAGATTTAAAACAGGAGAATTTCTTGAGGCAAAACCTTAAGTTACAAAAAGACACAAAAACAGGAATATACATTTCCTTCAAAATTAATAACAGCCCGTTTGTTGAGCCATTTATGAAACAGATTTGTTATTTGGTTTACATAAGCCACATTAGCTCAGGCCTTTTTTTAAGGGTTTGAAATTTTACTTTGTAAGTTTTAGGTGTAACTTGAAATTGGCGATTTGGCTGTATTGCACTACCAATAGCGTGTAATATCTGGCCAAGCCTAAGAAGGATTGGACCACTTTTTTTTTTTTTTTTTTACTTTGGGACAGACTACTTTTGGATAGCATTCACTTTGGCCTGTAGGGGGTTGATAGTTTCTTGACCCACCTGATGTTCAAGGTAAGCTACTCTGTTTAGGCCTATTTGACACTTTTTAGTCTTAACAGTTAGTTTTGCCTCCCTTATGCGCTTGAAGACTTTTTGTAGATGTTCCAGGTGTTTTACCCAGGATTCCAAAAATATGGCCACATTGTCCAGGTCTGCGACTGCACATTTTTCCAATTCCGCTAGAAGACCATCGACAAGTTTTTGGAAGGTGGTGGGCGCATTCTGCAGCCTGAAAGAGAGCACATTAAATTCACACAGCCCGACATGTGTGATGAAGGCTGACCTTTTCTTGGCGGATTTATTTAGCAGTACCTGCCAGTACCCCCTGGTTAAGTCCAAGATAGGCATGAACTGGGCCCGTCCCAGTTTCTTCAATAGTTTATTTGTTCGTGGCATTGGATAGTTGTTTGGGAACGTTACAGCATTTAGCTGATGGTAGTCCATGCAAAAACGTATTTCCCCATTTGGGTTGGGAACTAGAACCACTGGAGATGCCCATGCACTGCCAGAGGGGTGGATTACACCCATTTGTAGCATATCCTGGATCTTCCGTTCTATAGCAGTTTTAGCTTGAGGAGACACCCGGTAAGGTTGGGCTCTAATTGGGTGAGCATTACCTGTGTCAATGGAGTGGTATGCCCGTTCAGTCAGTCCTGGTGTAGCTGAGAACGTCGGCGCGTAGCTAGTGCACAGCTCCTTGATTTGCTGTCGCTGCATATGCCCAAGGGTCATGGAGAGGTTTACCTTTTCCACACCACCAGCACTTTTTCCTTTGTAGTAGACACCTTTAGGCCACTCAGCGTTATCTCCTCCCTGGGCTGTAAACTGAAAAATCTTTAATTCTTTGGAATAAAAGGGCTTTAGAGAATTAATATGGTACACCTTAGGCTTTTGGTTGGAGGTGGGGAATGCTTTGAGATAATTAATAGCTCCCAGGAGCTCTTGGACCATTAATGGCCCTTCCCACAACACTTTTATTCTGTGGGCCTAGAGTGCCTTCAAGACCATGACCTGGTCCCCTACATTGAAGGAATGCTTTCTGGCATGTTTATCATACCAGGCTTTTGGCTCTTTTTGAGCATCCTGTAGGTTTTCTTTAGCAAGGGCTAAAGAGGTTCGGCAGGTGTTTTGTAGGTTGGTTACAAAGTTCAGAATGTTAGTTCCTGGAGAAGGTGTAAACCCCTCCCATTGCTGCTTTACCAACTGTAATGGCCCCTTAACCTCATGGCCATATACAAGTTCAAATGGTGAAAACCCTAAGCTGGGATGTGGTACAGCTTTGTAGTCAAAGAGCAACTGCTGCAACACTAGGTCCCAATTATTGGAGTGCTTATTTACAAATGTACATATTATGGCTTCCGAAGTTTCATTAAACTTCTCCACCATGGCATTTGTTTGATGGTGGTAAGGAGTGGCAACCAAGTGGTTCACCCCATGTGCTTCCCAAAGGCATTCCATAGTTCCTGCCAGGAAATTAGTTCCTACATCTGTAAGGATGTCGGAGGGCCAACTTACCCTGGCCAAAATGTCTGCTGGTGCCTGGCACACACTTTTAGCTCTGGTGTTGCTTAGAGCTACTGCTTCTGGCCATCGGGTGGCAAAATCCATGAAAGTCAGTATGTAGTGCTTTCCTCTGGGTGTCTTTTTTGGAAAAGGAGCCAGAATATTTACAGCTACTTGCTGAAATGGAACCTCAATGATGGGGAGTGGCTGGAGAGGGGCTTTGACCTGGTCTTGGGGTTTTCCCACTCTGTAGCACACCTCACAAGACTGGACATAGGTAGAAACATTCTTGCCCATTCTCTCCCAGTGGAACGACTTTCCCAAATGGTTTTTGGTTCTGTTCACCCCAACATGGCCACTAGGATGATTGTGGGCTAAGCTTAATAGCATTACCTGGTACTTAGTTGGAACTACCAACTGTCTCTGAGGATGCCAGTTTTCTTCGTATCCACCAGAAAGAGTTTCCTTGTATAAAAGTCCTTTTTTCACAACAAACCTGGATTGATTCGAAGAGCTGAGAGACGGTGGGTTGTTCCGTGCTGCCGTCCAAGCTCTCTGGAGGCTTTGATCTGCTTTCTGTTCGGTCTGGAACTGTTCCCTTGATGCTGGAGACATCAGTTCCTCATTGGATTGTGGACCTGGGCTTGGTCCCTCTGGAAGCGATGCAAGTGATGGGGCTGTTTTAGTTGACTGTGAACCGCTCTTGGCTGGTGCACTATGTTGGGGTTCAGGCTCTGGCTGAGCCTCTTGTGTAGGGTTATCTGCTGCTGCCAGGGCAGGTTGGGTGGGGCCCTGTGGTGTTGGGGTTGCAAGTACTGGATTCAGTGCTGGCAATGGTTCTGGTGCTGTTTTTTTTGCCGGTTCCAGTTCTGGGACTGGCTCTGTCTGGGTCTCTGTGACTGGATTCACTACTGCTGTTGCAGACGTTGGTATGGGGTCCGGTTCCAACATCTTTGAGTGGGTCCTGGTAGAAGTCTCCAGAACAGAGCTAGGTGTGACAGCTTGCTTAGCCTGTCTGCGGGTGACCATTCCCACCTTCTTGACTAGCTTCACATGATTGGCCAAGTCTTCCCTCAACAGCATGGGGATGGGATAATTATCGTAGACTGCAAATGTGCACGTTCCTGACCAGCCCTTGACCAAACAGACAACTTGGCTGTAGGCAAGTCAAAAGAGTTGGACTTGAAGGGTTGAATCATTACTTGGACCTCTGGGTCGATTAAATTGGGGTCCACTAAGGAAGCATGGATAGCCAACACTCCGGTGTCCCTCCATTTTGTGACCTTCTTCCTGCCCACACTCACAGTTTCCCTCTGCTCTGAGGATATCTGGGAGACATCTGGGCCTGAGGACCTCTGGTGTGATTTCTGTGCAATGAACTGTAATTTCCAGGGGTTCTTGGGGCAGTTGGCCTTTACATGTCCCGGCTTGTTACATTTAAAACTTTGCCCAGCTAACTGGTTACTGGGGCGAGGTGGGTTGCTGGAGAACGGTGTAGTGGGACAACAAGGTGTCTGGAGTGTTCCTTGGAGTATAGTTGTGGCCTTGGGCTGCCCCTGGTAGCAGGGTGTGGTCTGAGGGTGTCCCTTCTGGTATCCGCTCCAACTGTGACCAGGGTTGTTCCTCTCTCCTCCCTCCACCCGTTTTGTTCCGGTTTGCCCCACCTCTCTGGCAGTCTGGGACTGCTTGTATTGATCCACATAAAAAGCAAGACTTCCTGCTGAGTCCATTTTTTTATCCCATAAACACTGCTTTCTATCATCCTTGGACATATTCAGGAATTCCTCCTGTATTATCAAATCCCGTATTCCTCCAAAGCTAGTTACATCCTGTCCATTGAGCCATTTCTCAAACAGATCTGTTCTCTGGTTTACATAAGCCACATTACTTAGTCCAGGTCCTCTCTTAAGGGCTTTCACTTTTACTCTGTAAGTTTCAGATGTAACTTGAAATTGTTTTAAAACCAAACCCTTGGATTTATTATAGTTCGAAGCCTCCTCAATCACCATCTTCTTGAATATGTCCAGAGCTCTTCCAGGCAATTTTGCGGCCGACCTGGTCATCTTGTGAGCTTCAGGGATTTGATGGAGTGTGCACAGTCTCTCAAAGGTGAGAAAATAATCAGCAATATCACTGGATTCATTATACTGTGGACATAGTGTAATGGATTGTTGGGGAAGGATTGTTAGGGTTATTTGGTATATTCTGCCGAGCCTTTGCCTTCTCCATCTCCAGTGTATGCTTCCTCTCTTTTTCCTTCTCCTCCTCTGCATGCTTCCTTTCTTTTTTCCTCTCCTCCATTTCTTTTTCCTTTGCCTCCATTTCTTTTTCTTTTGCCTTCATTTTCTCTGTCTGAGTTCGACCCATCTTTTATGTTCCTTTTGTTTTTCCTCAGCCTCAAATCTGGCTAATTGCAGCTTCTGTTGAACATGGCATTCTGTCCTCCTAACCTCTCTGTTTTTAACTCACTTTACACCCAAGAGTTAGAAATAAAGCAAAAAACCCAAAAACCCTGACTTGTAAAATTTTGCTGTGCTGTAACCTGATATCTTTCTTCTTTGATAGCTGTTCTCAGCCTACAGAAAACTCCTTTTGTTATGCCTGCTGCTCTGTCCCCCAGACAGAGAGACAGAATCTACAGCTGCAATCACCTTTTACAAAACCTTTTAAAATCCTGCTGTGCTTCTGGTTCAAAATGATCCCACCACTGCCACCATGTCAAGGTTCCTTCCCCACTCTGAACTTTAGGGTACAGATGTGGGGACCTGCATGAAAGACCCCCTAAGCTTGTTTTTACCAGTTTAAGTTAGAAACTTCCCCAAGGTACAAACTTTGCCTTGTCCTTGAACAGGATGCTGCCACCTCCAAGCATTTTAAACAAAGAACAGGGAAAGAGACCACTTGGAGACATCTTCCCTCAAAATATCCCCCAAGGCTCTACACCCCCTTTCCTGCGAAGGCTTAATAATAATCCTCACCAATTGGTACAGGTGAACCGAGACCCAAGCCCTTGGTTCTTAGAACAATGAAAAAATAATTAGGTTTTTAAAAGAAGAATTTTAATGAAAGTAAAGGTAAAAGAATTACCTCTGTAAAATCAGGATGGTAAATACCTTACAGGGTAATCAGATTTAAAACATAGAGAATCCTTCTAGGCAAAACCTTAAGTTACAAAAAGACACAAAAACGGGAATATACATTCCCTCCAACACAGCTTATTTTACCAGCCATTAAACAAAAGAAAATCTAACACAATTGCTAGTTAGATTACTTACTAACTTAACAGGAGTTGGAAGGCTTGCATTTCTGATTTCTCCCCGGCAAAAGCATTACACAGACAGACAGAACCCTTTATTAGCCCCCCGCCCCCCTCCAGATTTGAAAGTATTTTGTTCCCTCATTGGTCATTTTGGGTCAGGTGCCAGCGAGGCTATCTTAGCTTCTTAACCCTTTAGAGGTGAAAGGGTTTTGCCTCTGGCCAGGAGGGATTTTATAGCACTGTATACACAAAGGTGGTTACCCTTCCCTTGATATTTATGACACACCCTGTGCCCATTGGCTCACCAAGGCGCCAGGACTGAGACACGGGAGCCCCACTGACACCAGTGGGAGTGGCCCAGCTACACTCCATGGCAGGAGATGCTGGGCAGAGTTGGGGGAGCTCCAGCCTCCCCTGATAATGTTGGACGGGGGCTGATGGCCACGGGGCCCTGAGGCTGATGGGGCTGAGGTCATCTCTGGGAAGGGCAGGGTGGGGACCTCGATGCCATGGGGTTCCTTGTTGAGGATGGGGGACATTGAGCCATTTCTCTACCCTGCATTCTCACAGCAGTAGCATAAATGATGCTTTTCTCCTTCTCTCCCTGGTGCAGAGACCCTCAGTGCCCAGCTGGAGGAGGAGGAGGAGGAGGAGGATGTGTCCCCTGAACAAGACACCATCAGGGTCATCCAGCAGCACCTCCAGGGCAGAGTTGAGGTACAAAAATCTTCCAGCTGCACTGCCCCCAAGTCTGTCCTGCCCCTTGTTCCATCCCCACCCACATTCGGGGTCTTGTCCCAGAGAATCCATCACCCGCAATGGGGGGCACTTCTCCCCTGTTACCTGGCACCCCAAAGTGGGGGTGTTCATCTCATGCAGGCCAAGGTGTCCGCTCCCCGCAGACACTGCCCCAGTTACAACCCCAGTCTGTGCAGGGTGACACTGGTTTTGGGAAGAGGGGCGTCTTTCCCTGTCCAACTCCAGGGAGGTCCTGAGACCTGGAGCTTTTGTCGGTGGGGTGGGGAGGTCCCTACCTGACCATCTCTCTCTCTCTCTCCCCCAACCCCACTCTTAGTGGGTGGAGGACAGGGCCAAACAGCTCCGCTTCCTCCACGCTGTCCCACGTCTGTGCTTGTCGGCACAGCAGCAGGGGTGGGACACTCTGGAGCCGCACTTCTCCAAAGCGGCCCTTGTGGAGAGCATTGCGGTGAGTGGGACCCCGTGCCCGGCTCCTGGGGTGAGGAAGCCCAACATGGGAGGAAGAGTTAGTGGGGCTGGAGGGGGAAGCAGAGGACAGGGCTTCCTGGGGCTGAGGGCTGGGGAGCAGGGAAAGAGGAAATTCTGACACTGATGGGGAACTGGCAGTGGGGAAATTGTAAGGCCGGAGGGGTAGCTGAGGCTGAGGAGAGGGAAGAATTGGGTGGGAGAGGGGGAAGGAAAGAGTAAGTTTGATGGATGGGAGGAATGGGGAGGCCAGCTGGTTGGGGGTGGGGGTGACACTGACTGTTTCTGCAGAGCACTTTGGCCTCCTCCCTGGGAAGCGCCTGTGGGTCTACAGGGCCTGAATCTCACATGCAATTTTATCTTCTTGGGGTCTCTCAGGAGCTGATTGAAGATCTGCCCATGGTGTCTGAGCCGAGCTCCATCGTCTCCAGCTCCATGGCCGCGGTTTGCAGCCTCAGGTACCAGGACCCTCCCATCCAGCTGCCCTAACCCTGGTGCAGATCCTCTCGGGCCTAGATTAAGCCCAGCCGTGGCTGTTTGCATCCCCCAGCAGAGGAGCTGGGAACATCCCCTCTTTCCTGGCTGGGGGTGATTTCACTCCCGTAACGTGACAGTGGCCATAGGGAGGGATCATTGCAGGGGAGGAGGGTCATGTGCATGACACTGCCAGCGCCACTCCGGTGCTGCCAAGCATAACACGGGCTCCTCTCTCCCCCCAGCAAACTGAAGCCACCACTTGCCCTGGAGCTGGAGTCACGCCTCCTGCGGGCTCTACTCTACACCATTTTCACCATGGGCACGGGGCAGGACACCACCCACTTCCGGGTAGGTCATGATCCTACTTCTCTGTCCCAGGAGCGACCTCTTGTCCCTGCTCCCTCGGTTTGATGGAGCTGCTGAGAATAGGAGAGGGGTGAGCAGAGCGGGGGGCAAGCCCGGGCAGGGCGTCTGGGGTGGGGGGGATGACACAAACTGCAAGGGAGGGCTCCTTCCCGCCAGTGAGGATTGTGTTACCCCTCTGTGGCTGATCCCAGCCTTCCCTCTTCTCCTCTTTCTGTGCTCTACTACCTGGACTTTCCCAGGGATCCTACCTCCCACCCATTGCTGTTTGGCTTTTCCATATTCTGCTCGGTACAAGGCCCTGCGCAGAGAACTGGTAAGGGCAAGGATTGAAGAGCCAGCAGGCATCCAGCCATGAACTCTTGCTAAGTGTCCCTGCAGTGATGTGAATGGCAGAGGCCAGGATGTACCTTTTGGGTCTGGCCAGGGCTCCCCAGAGACCCCTCCTGGTCCCCTGAGAGGGGTAGCCCCATGTCCCATGACTGACGGGTGCTCCCTCTTCTTGCAGGCTGCCAAGGTTCCTTCCCCACTCTGAACTCTAGGGTACAGTTGTGGGGACCTGCATGAAAACCTCCTAAGCTTACTTTTACCAGCTTAGGTTAAAACTTCCCCAAGGTAAAAACTATTTTACCCTTTGCCCTTGGATTTCCACTTCCACCACCAAACTTTATCTGGGTTTACTGGGAAAAAGTAGTTTGGACATGCCTTTCCCCCCAAAATCCTCCCAACCCTTGCACCCCACTTCCTGGGGAAGGTTTGGGAAAAATCCTCACCAATGTGCATAGGTGACCACAGACCCAAGCCCTTGGATCTTAGAAGAATGAAAAAAGCATTCAGTTTCCTTACAAGAAGACTTTTAATAGAAGTAAAAAGAAAAGAATTACCTCTGTAAAATCAGGATGGTAAATATCTTACAGGGTAATTAGATTCAAAACATAGAGAATCCCTCTAGGTAAAACCTTAAGTTACAAAAAAGACACACAGACAGGAATAGTCATTCTATTCAGCACAGCTCTTTTCTCAGCTATTTCCAGAAATCATAAACTAACACATACATAGCTAGATTACTTACTAAGTTCTAAGACTCCATTCCTGTTCTGTCCCCGGCAAAAGCAGCATACAGACAGACACAGACCCTTTGTTTTTCTCCCTCCTCCCAGCTTTTGAAAGTATCTTGTCTCCTCATTGGTCGTTTTGGTCAGGTGCCAGCGAGGTTACCTTTAGCTTCTGAACCCTTTCCAGGTGAGAGGATTTTTCCTCTGGCCAGGAGGGATTTTAAAGGGGTTTACCCTTGCCTTTATATTTATGACACAGGCTCTGCACAACACCTACTTAGAGAGCCTGGACACCATGCTCGGGGGCCTGCTGGCAGAGACCCCCACCATGAACAAGCTGCAGCACCTCTTGGAGGTGAGCAGAATGGGAGGGTCTGGGGGGGAATTTACCATGAACCCCGTGGGAGGGCTGCAAAGGAGAGACTAGACGAACCATGTTTCCATTGTGTCCTCCCAGCTTGGACCCAGATGGCCACACTTTCCCAGAGCCATCAGTGCAGTTGAATGTTGGGACCCTTCTGCCATCCGGGGTAGCGGTGGCGGGGAAGGGGCGGGGGCAGAGGGAAGGAGCTGGGACTGTCAGCCAGAGCTCTGCATGGTTCCATTGAGCACTAACACTGAGCACCAGGCCTGGCTGGGGACTGACAGACTGAAACCCCTGTGCGATCTGGGACACAGGCCTCTGAGAAAAGTTACTGGCTCCTTTCTGGGGAGACCCTGAGATACAGGAGAAGACTCAGGGAATCAGCTCTTCTGTCCTAGGGACACGGCAGTTCCTGGAGCAATTGTCCCCACGGCCCCTCCATCCATCCTACCAAGGCCTCCTAGAGATGGATGGGAGCAGAGCTCGAGCCCAGGGGAGCTGGGGAGCTGAAGGCAGAATGTTGATGGATTCCCCCCTTCTCCTCCTCCACCAGACCTCCTCCGATTTCCCCAAGGCGGGCAACTTTGTGCTGCGGCTGGGTCTCTACCTCTCTGACCCAGCCGATGACATCAGCCGGCAAGCCAGGGATGGGATCTATTGGCTGCAGAGGCTCCTGCTGCAGAGGAGGGGTAAGAAACCCAGCTGAGCAATGGGACCCCATAGAAATGAGTCCCTTGGAGACTAGCTCCAGCTGGCCATTGGGACACCAATAGAACTAAGGCCTCTGCTCTTAGACCAACTGCAGCAGGGCAGAGGGAGCCCAATGGAAAGAAGGCCCCTGTTTTGGGCCCCCCACTTACTGGCCAAGGGATCCTACAGAAAGAAGCTCCCTCCTCTGAGACTGACCCCAGCTTAGATGATGACTCACACTCATTTCCCTAATTCAGGGAGAGAGGAAGGGGAGGAAGATGCCAGGGAAATTGGCTGCTTTACCTCATAGCCTGGCTCTGTCCCCCAGTCCAGAGAAATCAGCCCCCCCAGGGGGCTGCCAGCTGGTGAGGGGACAGGAACGGACCTATTGAGACCCATGGAGGGAAAGAGCCCATCATGAAGGCGGGGCAGGGACCACAGGGGATGGACACAAAGCTTGTAGAATGTCACCAGTTGTGTAGCTAGGGCCAGATCCTGACGTCAGTGGCTGTGGGGGGTTTTCAGCATTAGCAGCCACCATTAACAGGCACCCATGCCCAGAGCACAATGACCGTAAGGATCACCTGATTACTGTGATGAATGAGACAAATCCCCCTTCAGGTACTAAACCACCTGGTGGGGAGCCTGCGAGTCCATTGGGCCGTGGATGCCATGAGAACACCAGCCAGTGTTCACCCAGCAAAGGGAACAGAAGGAAACAGGCATTAAAGCCAGATGCCAAACCTCCCCAATGGGTGTGTCTTTCTCCCCCAGGGCTGAACATCAGAGAGGAGAGCGATCTGTGGTGTCGGGACGGGCTCCAAGACACCGAGCACCTGGCGTACAGGAACATGGCCAGGGTGGGGGAGGTAAGGACTCTCCGCCAGGGCATTGCAGTAGCTCAGGTGTGGAGCTGTCTCCCCCTGCAGTGAGTGTGTTCTGTGGGGGGAGGGATAGCTCAGTGGTTTGAGCATTGGCCTGCTAAACCTAGAGTTATGAGTTCAGTCCTTGAGGGGGCCATTTAGGGACCTGGGACAAAAATCTGTTGGATGATTTAGTTGGGATTGGTCCTGCTTTGAGCAGGGGGTTGGACTAGATGAACTCCTGAGGTCCCATCCAAACCTGATATTCTGTGATACTTATTTCCAGCAGACAGCGTTTGGCTGCAAGAGGCCAAGGAGCCTGGGCTGGACCCTTGCTAACGGTCCAGGCTTGTGTGTGTTGCATGGATCCATGGTTACATGGCATAAAAGGGATCCTCTGGTGGGTTGAGTTAATGAAGGATTGTATCTCCAGGAATCTGGCTCTGCTCATTGTCTCCCTGGCTGACACCCTGGTGTCTGAGAAGTGAGCCCCTGGGTCAGTGAGTTGGGAAGCTCACACCAGCAATTGCTGGACCAGATTCTTGTTGGATTCCCTGCACCTCTGGAAGCACAGGCAGGGTGTGGGGTTTGCCGAGCACCAGGGCGAGTCAGGAAGCAGAACCTGCCCCTGCCCTGGGCGTTGTGTGAGGGACACTGAGCTCCTTTCCTTGGCTGAGTCACTGCAGCATATGTGACGCTCGTGGGATTGTCGGTGGGGTGGGGAGCAGGAAGGAAGCAGATTGAAAAGGCCCCAAAGCTCTAGCGGGTGAGCTGCAGGAAATAGCGCTGCCGGGAGCAGGAGCGGGTCCTTTGTTGTCTTTGTGAGCTGGGTTCCAGAGCGCGCAGACACGTTCCCAGCCTGTCATGGCACCTGTGGTGACTCCCGCTCCAGAAAGAGCTATTCCTCAGTGCCTGCAAGCTCTTCCTGAAGGGGGTTCCTTGGTCCATGGGACCCCAAAAGTTGGCTGCACAAGGAGGACTCTTGTCCACCTTGTGAGATACTAGAGGGGTTTGGAGCCTGGTTCTGGACAATTGACAAGGGCTCTGGTGCTGTTGGTTTTAGGTCTTTGGAGAGATCTTCACGGAAGGCCAGAAAAGATCTTTCCTCCAGGCATCGCTTCTGGCCATACATGACCCCCAGCTCCGTGTCAGCCAGGCTGGGCTTGTGCTGACATATTCTATCCTGGGGGAAGCCGGCCAGCTGATCGGGAATGAGGTAACCAAAGAAGGATCAATTGGGGAGGGACACCCAGGGCCTTTCACCTCGAGGCCATTGACAGTCACTCCCATCCCATCCCCTTGCACTGACCTGGGAGCAAGGAGAGGATGAACCCGGGCAGGTGCCATTGGTAGGTGTCAGCTTCTCCCCTGAGCAGCTCAAAGCAGAGCAGACCCATCTCGGCTATTTCCTAACAGGTGTCACGTCAACATGACACGCTGCTATTGCTCATGCTAGGGGCTGCCAACTCCCCCTGTGAGAGTTTCATACCCCTCCGGGCCTCAGGCTGGTTCCTAGGGCCCTAGTATCATGTTATCCCAGCCACCACCTGCTCTGGGAGAACTGGAGGAGTCAGTCAGCAGAGGCTGCTGAAGTGCCCCATTCCCCAGAGCTACTGTCCATGGCATCATCTTAATAACGGGGGGGGGGGAACCCTTGGGAAAGGTTTCCACCTCCTCTCACCCCACAGCGCTGCTGCCCAGAGCCTTCCAGCCCCTCAGCTGGAGCGGGAGAGGGTGGCTGAGGGGATTCTGGGGAGTGGAGCTTAATCCCCGGCTGGGTTGGGAGGTAGAATAGCTCTCACAGGGCGACTTAGAGGAAGGGGACAGGAGTTCATTCCACAGTGGTGGGAGTGGGGTTGGAGGTCACTAGAGAGGAGACAAGATTTCATCTCGGAGGGTTGGGTGCGGGAATCTGTCCCTTGGATGTGGGGAGGGTTGGGGTGGAAATTTTGCTGGCTCCCAGTGCCGTTCATGCCCTTCATTGCCATGGGTGTCGGAGGCTCTGACCGATCCTTGTTCCCTTGCAGCAGGAGGACGTGACAGCGGCGATCATGGCGCACCTGTTCTACATCCGGTGCTTGCGCCAGGTGCCCAAAGCGCTGCAGGGGCTGTGCTCCGTGGGACAGCCTTGAAGGGCCCCCCCTTCCCATGCCCAGAAGCTCCCACTCCCTGCCGCAGGTAATGCTCTTTCTTGCTGTGCCTGGGGGAGAAGGGCTAGGGGGAGGGGCCATAAACCCCACAGCACTGAGAGAAACCCAGGCCGAGCAGCTCGCTCTCACCACCCTGCCCCACCCTGACCCCTGGAGCTGGGGCCAGGCCACATACGGTCCCTGCCCCCATGCCCAGAGGCCAGTTTCAGAAGCATCAGGCTTTCAGGGCCATGGGACTGGCCCAGAAATGGGAGCATCGAGAGCCAGGGTTTATCCTCAGTAACCATTGCAGTCTGGGAGGGGTGGCCCGATGTAGAGCCCTCCCCTGTCGTCACTGCTCAGACCTCCCCATTGCCCATGTTACCCCGTCGCAGTGAATATCTGACCATCCCCCACCTGGGTCCCAAGCTACACACATGGTATCTGAACCCTTCCCAGACAGGAATGAAACTCTCCCCTAACACCTAGGGGCAAGGAAGGATCCTCCCCATCTGGCAGGTGGGGACTGAGACACAGAAGAAGGGCTGCGATCCTGGTCACACACTGCTGGGAGTAGATCTGGGAACTGGAGTGGATCCCAGGCTAGTCCCTTTCCCCAAGAGGCAACTTCCCTTTCTGCCCTTTATTCTCCCCTCCTGCTGGGGGGGGAGGGGTCTCTGAGTGTGAAATGAACCAGGAGGGTGATGGGGTCCTGGCACAATGCTTGGGTGGGAGCTCCCCTTGGCTTGGACCCCAGGGTCAGAGACATCTTTGTCATCTTGCTCTCCTTCTTTTATTCCTAGGAAGGGAGTCCCCCGATTAGGGGTCTCTAGGGATCCAGTGCCTAGGAGAACCTGTAAGTCATCCTGGTTCCCGCCTGCATGCACCACCCTGTCCTGCCCTGCCCTCCGGTTCTTCATTGTTGACTCTGGTTTGACCCTTGGCTCCGGTCTCTGATTATGACTTTGGCGTGACCCTTCTTGGCTCCAGATGTTGCCTGCCCACCTTGATTCCATATCTCCTTGCCCTTCTTTAGCCCCGCTCCAGGGCCTCCACTGACCCGCTCCAGCATTGCCTTCTCCTCCTGATCTTCCCCAACCACTCGGACGTTGACTACCCGGCTTTGACCCTCAGCCTGTATCTGGACTCTGTCTTGACACTGACTTGGCTGATCTTTGCTCTCTGACTACCGGGCTATGACCTTTGGCATGGATTTAGACACTGGCCCTGGTTCTGCTTCTGCTTTGTCGATGGACTCTGATCTCGGTTTTGACCCTGCTGTGTCCCTGGACCTTGATTCTAGTACCACTCTTAGCCTCGGCACAATCCTGCACCTTGCTGCGACCTGCGCTCCCACCCCTGGGCATCATTATCAGATGCAGTATGTGACATTAGGTGGTGCAACTTTTTGGAGAAAAGCAGGATCTCCGCAATTCAGTGGCCTGTATGCAACAGGGACACACCACACCAGGTGTGAACCAGGGCCTCGCTACATGAGCCTGGCCCGGTGATGTCCCTGCTGGAGCCGCACAATGGAAATGACTGAAAATGTCGGGGTTCCTTGAACCAGCCTCTGCCTCTGGACCTATTCCACCTTCTTGACTCAAACACCCGGCATTCCTGATCAATATCCGGATTACATGGATACCTTTGAAAGAAATGGGGATTCGTTGCCTCTGCACCAGGACTATGACTGCCCTCTTGATCTGCAACCTTGGTTGAAAGTTGCCTTCACCAGTATTTACACATTGGTGGAACCAGAATTAGTGGCTCTCCCTGCATACAGGCTTGAAAAACGGTCCTAAGAGTTTATGAGCAAATTAGCGTTTCCCACAGGTGCCCAGGACCTTTTGGGGAAGAAGAAATGTGGGACTCTACTATGTCTCTCTTTAGACAATCAACCCCTGAAAAAAAGGATCATTTGGAACCATAACCCCCTGTTGGGAATCCCACAATTGTTGGCTCGCAGGAAATCTGCAAAGTTGTTCATCAAACTTCATCTGTGAGGATTTCCAATCTAACACTCATTTGGGCAGGGGACAAATGGAAGGCAGATTTCAAAGCACACTATGGACATTTTAACTGTCAGACGTGCCATTTGAGCTAACTAACGGTCCCCTGCCCTTGCAACACTTCATCAGTGATGTATTTGGGACCATTGTGGATCTGCACAGTGTCATCTATTCAGGTGACAGACTTCTTTTTTTTGGAGATCCAAGAGCAGCATGCCCACCACACCTGAACCTGGAGAGGTTTCGGCAGCATGGTCTCAGCACAGAATTGGAAAAGCGTACCTCCGGCCAACACTCCACAGAGTTTTTGGGCTACATCCTCTCCCCGGAAAATGTTACGATTGATCCAAATAAGGTGGAAGCCTTTCATAGATGGGACGAAGTTTGAAGTCCTCAAGAAGACCAGCGCTTCCTAGACTTCACCCGCTTTACTGCTGCTTCGGCCCAGGGTTCTCAGAGCCAATAACCCCCACGAGAGCTCTCCTCCACATAATGGCCACGTTCATTTGGTCACCCAAGTTCCAAAAAGCCCACAAACAGCTCACAACTGCCTTCACTACTGCACCTATTTGGAGGCTCAGCGCTCATCCTGGAAGTAGACGCATCTACTATGACCACCAGGGCCTGCTTCATTAGCTGGTGCCAGATGTGGGCTGAAATTCAGACTTAGCTTGACTGATGTGACTTCTGCGCTTTCACCAAGGCACCACGCACCAAACTCCTTGGCATTTCAGGACTCTGGAGACCCTGCCCTGGCCATGGGCAGCCATTGCCAGGAATTTTACCGAATCAAATGGCCACATGACGGAACTGACTCTCATAGATCACCTGACCATGATGGCACGCTTCATCCTCTTCTGAACATGTACCGTCGATTGATAGGACAGATGAGTTCCAAATTTGCAAAGGCCAATGAAACCTTTATTTTGCTAAATGTAGATTTCCCACTGATTTCATGTCATGCTACAAATGACCTCTCTGAAATTCCCAGCTATCGACCTGGGTCAACGAATCCATCACCTGCAAGAAGAATGAAGGGAGCCCCTTCAGGACACTTGGAAGGAGTTCAGATACTGTATGGACTGCTGATGACAAGAGGGAAGCCATTTGCTGAAGGGAGGTACAAAGTCCCTGGCACTGACCAAATCTCTAAGCTCTGTCCATGGCAGCAGTTCCTGGCCCATCCCCTTTGCTGACCTTCTGATAACATCTTCCTCCCCTGGGTCTAGGGAGCAAACTCTGGGTCCCTTCCCTCACTCTGGCACAATCTGTGCCCAGAGTGTCTGAGTCCCTCACCGAAAATGGGTCTCTCCTCCCTTCTCCTCCCTGTGTGTGTGTGGGGGGGAACTTGTACCCCCATTTTACAGACAGGGAATGAAGGTGAGGAAGTTACCTCTCCAAGGTCACACCGAGCAATGTGGGGGAGAGCTGGGAACTGACTGGGCTCTACAGGAGTGCTCTCCCCACAGGAGCGGCTTCACTTTATGCCCTTCGTCCTCTCCTTTCCTCTTGGCCCATCTTCGAAGGGGGCTCTGAAATGGAAATAAGCAAGGGTTTTCTCCCTGCTCTGTCTTCCAGGCTCTGGGATCTGTCCATGTCGCCAACAGCAATGCAGCCTGCAGCTGGCCCGGCTTGGGGAGCCATGACCTCATCCTGTGAAATCGAGAAGTACTGGCTCTCAGTGATGCTTAGATGGAAAACCACACACCCCACCCGGAGGTAGGAGCCACCCATCCCCAGGTTGTCCTGAGGAGCCACAATTCCTCCAGGAGCTGGGGAAGGGCACAGTGATCAGTTTATCAAAAGGTAGGGAAGGATCATGTAAGAAAAAGGTCTAAGAGAGAAGGAGCATGAGCTACTCTCTGTATTTGGGCATGGCAGGGATCAAGAGAAGGGACGGGGGCTGTTAGAGGGCAATGGTGAGGTACAAGGGGTGTCAGAGGTGGGGGCAAGGCCTGAAAAGTTCAGATACATTAGAACAATTGTGACAGAGAATCACCGGTTGAGGTGACTGAAAGCTCTGAACTAGGGCTGGCCAAAATCATCCTCCTCAGATGGGAACATCCCTAAAGTCTGCAGAAGCTCAGCCTCTGAGGTGAACATTGTGGCCCCAACCTCTCTCTGCTCTGTACCTCACAGGATTCCAACTGGCTGTTCCAATCCAGGATGAAAACTATGCCACTGAAGACTCACAGCACCTGGGCAGTGAAGTGGCCTCTTAAACCCACTGTGATGCACAGACCTTGCCCTGGCTGTCTGCACAGGGCTGAATTTCACCCATTCAGAGTGTAAGGAAAGAATTGGCTGAAGGCCTTTTTCTGCTCGGATGTGGTTCTAGGGGGAAAGAACCATGGCGATTTTTAACCTGTATTGCTCCCGGGACTGGTGCTGCAATGATGAAGAGAAGTGCGGATGCACTGGATTTTTTTTGATTCCCCCCCCTGCCCCTGCTATTAATCCACTCTCTTCCTCTCTTTTAACTGGTATTCTAAGGGCACCCCATGCTTCATGTGGGTATTCTTGGGTGGGCAGATTGCATCAAACCTGCACCACAATAAATACTAGTGAATGACATATGCAGACACTAAAGTTCTGCAGCCAAATTCTCAGAAACTTACCTCTTCAATGTAGAATCAAGATTTTGTTTTTAATTTATTTTTTGACGGTGCTAAGCAGATGCTACCCTGTAATAAGAGGAAACAGAAGCAAAAACTGAAAGAATGTTACTTAAACCAATGAACAGATGCAGAGAGTGGAAACACAGGAAAGCAAATGAATGAATCCTGTGAGTAAATAACCTGGAAGCAAATGGGGGAGAAAACCTCATCCGGATAATTGTGGTTCTTGAGATAAAGATCAGGTTCCTGGTGTGTAATCTGGCTGAGATCCTGCCTTTTCCCTGGATCCCAAACCTGGGCTTCACACGTCATTCTCCTTATTTTATTCTGAGGGAAAAGGATCCCCAAAGGAGGTGTGAGGATCTTCGACTCTAATGTCTGCAAGAAGCTTCAGCCATCTTTACTGCTAGAAGTCACTGTCTTTCCTACAACGCCACTAGTGCCCTTTCTGCTCTCCAGGGCCGCTCCCTGCAGCAGGACAGAGACACCCCTTAACTCCCTGAGTCCTGATTTCCTGCCATTCAAGGGGCTGGGGGCTTGCATTGCCCCCACCCCCACCATCAGATACTTTTCCGATGGGAATCTCCCTAGAGCAGGGGAGAAATCTGTTCTTCCCTTAGAACCAGTCTGCTCAGTAAATCAACCCACACTGACCTCATCTTGGCTGCTTTGTTTATCCATGATTACATACTGGGGCACATCCCTTAAATCAGAACTTTTTATAGGGAACAGGTTGTTAAGATTTTGGCAGCTCATCACTGGCCACATGCAGACACCACAGGAATTGGGGGGGATTGAACCAGGGTCCTTCAGCACAAGCTCTGCTCACTCATTGTCAACCAATCCAGCTCTACCCACTAGACCTCTCCCCCTTCCAGAGTCACAGAATCCAGGTGCCTTAAGTCTCAGATCCATGCCTCACATCACAAGGCCAAACCTCCTCCCATTATGGGTGCTGTAGAAGGGACCATCTGCAGAGACCCCTCTACATTCCCCCCGTCAGAGACTGCAGCCACGGGTGCCCAGTGAATGAGCAGAGATCTCCCCTGTGGGAATCAGAGGGGCTGCACATTTGGGGTTTCACAGGGAAGGCGTCTGGCAGCCATTAACAGAGTGACCCTGTGAAGAGATTTTCCATCTCTAACAAAGGGTTTCTGTTCCCCCAGATCTCAGCCGCTCAGCAGAATGCAGGAGAGCCGAGTGCTGATGGGCTAGAGGGGTCACAGGAGTCACCGTGCAGCAGCTGTGGTGTCTACAGTCAGCATGGGCCAAACCCTGTGCTCCAGGCTGTTTCTCTGGATTGCGAAGGGGAGTTTGGCTTGGGGAATCGGTTGCTGGTGCCTGTGTCCACAACTGGGATGTTTTCAGGAGGCTACTCAAAGGTCCATGAAGCGCCATCCAAGCAAGTGGGGAGTGGACATTAAAGAGCGAGGCTGGGACCTCCACAGAGCTGCTGCAGTCCAGCATCCACAGCCAGAAGAGAGACAATGGGAAAGGTACGGAGATGGCTGGCCACAGCAGCAGCCGCCATCTCATAAACCTCTGATCATGCTCTACACAACAGAGGCAGGACAAAAAGCCACACAGTGAGAGCTTGGGTTGCAATGAACAATACACCGTTTTTCAGTAGATTATGCTGCCCTGACAGTCTACTTCCTGTAATGTGCACATCCAGCCTCCCAGGCTGACCTCAGTGAGAGTTAGGTGCTCTGTGCCCACAGGAGGTGGACTTACTAGGAGGTGAACTGAGGTGGCCGCCTCAGGTGCCAGACTGTGGGGGGCGCCACTAGGACCCAGAGTGTAGAAAACTGTGTCTGCTGCTGGTGCATGTGGATTCTCTCTGCTCGAGATGCACAGAGAGGGTGGAGTGCTGTGCTGGAGGAAGGAGGGCACAAGAGACATAACAGGCAGGCAGGAGAAAAGGTGAGAGAGAATCACAGAAAGCAGCAGGAGCTGCAGGGAGAGAGAGGAGGAGGAGCCTCTTATGTACCTCTCTAGCATCCCCAGGAGCCTGGACTGATTAACCCCAGCTTCTCAGGGAGCTTCCTGTTTCCTGCTGCTTCCCTGAACCCACCTGAGGAGAGCAGGAAGTCAGCTAAGGTAGTAGGAGCCAGTTAGGCCCTTAAGACGCTGATATCTTCCTTCACTCAGGCCCTGCTACCAGCCTGCTTATTTGTCCCCTTCAACTGAGTGTTGAGAGCCACTATAGCTGGCACAGAACAGCAGTCATGAGTGAAAGAAGAAAACGTCCCTCTGAGGCAGCATTCAGAAAAAGAGAAATGCTTCCTTTGCTTTCTTCATCTGAGCAGGAACGAAGTCTCCTGAGATACGTAGGCACAAATGTTCACGGTGAGCCTTCCAGCCCCAGTGAGGATGTGAGTGGTGAGGAGATGCCTGATCTTCCAGTTAGTCAGAGTGCAGGTGACCTGGCAGCTACTGCAGCGTCCCTATCTGCATCTCCAATGGATGTAACCATGCATGTTCCTGAAGAAAAGTGTAGATCAGAGAAGAGTGTGGTGGAGGCCCAAGAAACTGCTGCTGCTGAGTTGAATTCCTTGAGTCTAGATGATCCAGGACTGTGGACCCACTTGAGCAGTAGCCTGAGGGACTTCCTTGTACTGCATGGGCCACAGCAAGTGAAAAACTTCATGTTCCCCAAAGACAATGAACATAGTTGTTCCCATCCAACACATTACTGGCATGAAATCCCCAATGGTGACAAAGTGGAGAGGCCTCGGCTTATGTATTCAAAAATCGAGAATACTGCATTCTAATGTTCCAGCCTCTTTGGGCTCTACAGAAACAAAGGACTGGAAAAATCTGGCTAGAAATCTGGCATGCCATGAGAAAGCAGCAAATCACCAGAGAGCATTCCATAGGTGGAAAGAGCTTGAGATGAGACCAAGGTTAAAGGCCTCCATAGATGATCAGCATCAAGAGAAGATTGCATCAGAGTCTCTTTCCTGGCAAAATGTTCAGAAAAGGCTCCTTGCCATTGTGAGAATGCTTGCTACCCAAAACCTAGCACTGCGTGGCATTTCAGATCAGCTGTATGTGCCAAACAATGGAAACTTCCTTAAAATTCTGGAGCTGATGGCTGAGTTTGGTGCTGTACTCCAGGAGCTTCTGAGAAGTGTCATCACCCAAGAAATGTACACACACTACTACCTTGGAAAACCATTCAAAATGAGATCATTCAGTAACTGGCAACAAAAGTCAAATGGATGATTGTAGGAGATCTTAAGTCAGGAAGATATTACCCTGTTATTCTGGACTGCACACCTGACATCAGCCGTATGGAACACATGCCTTTAATGGCGAGTGTTGTGTGCAGGCCACAGAATCTCACCCACCCACTCCTGCAATAAACCTCTCACCTGCATCTGAGCTATTGAAGTCCTCAATCATGGTTTAAAGACTTCAAGGTGCAGAGAATCCTCCAGCAAGTGACCCGTGCCCTGTGCTGCAGAGGAAGGCAAAAGAGCCCCAGGGCTTCTGCCAATCTGCCCTGGGGGAAAATTCCTTCCTGACCCCAAATATGGCAATCAGCTGAACCCTGAGCATGTGGGCAAGATTCACCAGCCAGATACTACAGAGAATTCTTTTCTGGGTAACTCACATCCCATTCCATCCAACATCCCGTCCCAGGCCACTAGGCCCCATCTACCACAAATAGTCAAAGATCAATTAATTGCCAAAATCATGTTAACCCATCATACTATCTCCTCCACAAATTTATCAAGCTTAATCTTGAAACCAGCTAGGTCTTTTGCTCCCACTGCTTCCCTTGGAAGGTTGTTCCAGAACTTCACTCCTCTGATGGTTAGAAACCTTTATCTAATTTCAAGTCTAAACTTCCTGTGGAAGTAACAAAAAGGGATTTAAGTGCAGCCATCTTAGTTCTGTTGAAAAGAAAGCAAAAGTCAGGCTAACTCTAATGCAAAACTTGTAAAGGCAAAACTGGTAAGCGTATAAAAATTGCAAAGCAAAGCTGGTTTTAACCTTGCCTTACAATAACAATAAAATGTAATTGTTTAACATTTTTTGCTACAAATAAAATATAAACAAGTATAAACAAAACAAAGCTTTATTATTACATAAATAATAAAAAGCTATAAATACTTGCTTTACATTTTTTAGACTTTAAAAATTTGTGTAAGGACACTCTGTCCAAACGGACGTCTTCCTTCTTGCAATTGCCTAAAAATAAAACTGTCTCTAACTTGTTGCATCCAAACTAAAAGTAAGAACTTGTTTTCTTCCACAATTTGGTGCCGTGACTCAGATAACGATGCCCGGCTAAAACAGCAGCAACTACTACAAACCTTTCCCCTTCAAAGCCCAAAGCACCAAACAAAAGGTAAAAAAAAACCTATAAAAATCGATACTGGGGTATCAAAAAAAAAAAAATCCTAACCATGGGACTGTCTGTCCCTTTGGGCTCACGCCATGCAAACTTATTTATTATGCAACAAGGCCAAATGCAAAGTGATGCTGAAAAACTTTTTTCCGCACCCCCAATATGAGGTTGAGGTCAGACTTAATCAAAGCTAAAAATTTTTGCTGCCTCAATAAGGGTGTATTACGTCCAAACATAAAACATTAAGGTTATAGATTAAAAAAATGCATCTAAAGATCAAAGTAAATAAAATAAAAGTAAATAATAAATGTGTAAAAAGTAAGTGCCATTATCGAGGTCTGGGACTTAAGCTAACTTCAGGCACACCAGGGCCCTCACTCTCTAAGTAAAAAAGTTCTAAACATAAGGGGGGAGGGGTCAGCCAAACCTCATGACCCAGCAAACGGTGCAAAAAAGTAAAAGCCTTTCCTACTTATAACCTGCTACCCCGCAAACCCTTTCCCTAAAGTATGTAAAAATCTTTTTAGCTTTTAAGCAGCTAACACAGCAAACAAAATAAACTGGGGAAACTATTTTATAAGCTGCTAAGTGAACAAAATACTCCCTTGTGTAATTAAAATTTTTACATAACAATCCCTCTAAACAATTCCCACTAAAAGGTACCTTCAATTGAAATAAAATCATACACCTCAAAAAAAAGCTACAAAAACCTCCATAAGTCTCAAGTGCAAAAGCTAAAAACTCCCCCCCCCAATTAAAAACTCAAGTACAAAATTTAAAAACTAAATGTAATACAACCAAATGCCTCCCTACCAAACTATATTGTTAACCCTCTCAGCTCTTTCATATCCCCAATTAGTTAAAGCTAAATGAAAAAAAAAAATAAGGAGGGGAAGGGTTAATTTAAAAGTCAGTTTGGCCTAAAAATAAAAAAAGGTGCTCTGCATTCAAAAATCAAAAAAGAGAGACCAAGCCAAGCAGAAAAAATGGCTTTCAGCCCCAGCTGGCTGTAAAAAAATATAAACACACATAAAACAAAAAGCAAATAAGTTGCAAAACTAAAATTACATTTGCAAAGATTGGCTGCCCGGTAAAACCCAACAGTCTGCCTTTGCAACCCTAAAGCCAGAATGGTTTGAAAAGGCTAAAAAGGAAACAAAGAGCCGGCCTAAACTAAAATACCAAGCAAAGATCTCTAAAAGGAACGCCCCAAAAGATCCAGGGCATAAAAATCCCTCCCAAAAGGAAAAGCAAGTTAAAAAATTTTGCAGCGTACCTCTAAACAATCTATACACAAAACAACCTACCATCCACCTCTCTCTCTCTATCTCTCTTTCCTACTCCCAGGGCTGGCCAGCCCGGGCAGCGTGTGTACATGTATAAAAGTGGGTCAAGGTTTAAGTATTAAAGTTTTTTCTTCCTCTAAGTAACGTAAAAGCAGTTCCTACACTCACCACTGTGTTAGTTTATTAATAAAGATTTAAAATTCAGTCACATGGTGCATGCTCTTCATCTCCGCCCCTGCGATCCTGTGGTCTTAGCCTAATTAACTAAGGCACAGGCAAATTGGTGACAAAAAATCTGAGACAGTTTAAGAAAAAACTGCAAAGGGAAAAAGCCCTGAACAGTGCACACCATCTATCTGTTTTATCCTTCTTATTTTACGTTTGCTTTGTTTGGCACTGTTGGTATTATAGGTTAAAAATTGCATAATTAAAAATAAGCCCCACTCTCCATTGTAGTATGCCTAAAAACCAAAAAATGGTTTAGCATTCCTCTCTCCACCCCGGGCTGCAAACAAAGGGTGCAGGTGGGTCTACCCCAAGTCATAGCAAAACTAAGCAATAAAAAAAAAATTAAAAAATATGTGTACCCAACAGTCTACCACAAATAGTCAAAGATCAATTAATTGCCAAAATCATGTTAACCCATCATACTATCTCCTCCACAAATTTATCAAGCTTAATCTTGAAACCAGCTAGGTCTTTTGCCCCCACTGCTTCCCTTGGAAGGCTGTTCCAGAACTTCACTCCTCTGATGGTTAGAAACCTTCATCTAATTTCAAGTCTAAACTTCCTGTGGAAGTAACAAAAAGGTATTTAAGTGCAGCCATCTTAGTTCTGTTGAAAAGAAAGCAAAAGTCAGGCTAACTCTAATGCAAAACTTGTAAAGGCAAAACTGGTAAGTGTATAAAAATTGCAAAGCAAAGCTGGTTTTAACCTTGCCTTACAATAACAATAAAATGTAATTGTTTAACAATTTTTGCTACAAATAAAATATAAACAAGTATAAACAAAACAAAGCTTTATTATTACATAAATATTAAAAAGCTATAAATACTTGCTTTACATTTGTTATACTTTAAAAATTTGCGTAAGGACACTCTGTCCAAACGGACGTCTTCCTTCTTGCAATTGCCTAAAAATAAAACTGTCTCTAACTTGTTACATCCAAACTAAAAGTAAGAACTTGTTTTCTTCCACAATTTGGTGCCGTGACTCGGATAACGATGCCCGGCTAAAACAGCAGCAACTACTACAAACCTTTCCCCTTCAAAGCCCAAAGCACCAAACAAAAGGTAAAAAAAAACCTATAAAAATCGATACTGGGGTATCAAAAAAAAAAAATCCTAACCATGGGACTGTCTGTCCCTTTGGGCTCATGCCATGCAAACTTATTTATTATGCAACAAGGCCAAATGCAAAGTGATGCTGAAAAACTTTTTTCCGCACCCCCAATATGAGGTTGAGGTCAAACCAAATCAAAGCTAAAAATTTTTGCTGCCTCAATAAGGGTGTATTATGTCCAAACATAAAACATTAATGTTATAGATTAAAAAAATGCATCTAAAGATCAAAGTAAAAAAAATAAAAGTAAATAATAAATGTGTAAAGAGTAAGTGCCGTTATCGAGGTCTGGGACTTAAGCTAACTTCAGGCACACCAGGGCCCTCACTCTCTAAGTAAAAAAGTTCTAAACATAAGGGGGGAGGGGTCAGCCAAACCTCATGACCCAGCAAACAGTGCAGAAAAGTAAAAGCCTTTCTTACTTATAAGCTGCTACCCCGCAATCCCTTTCCCAAAAGTATGTAAAAATCTTTTTAGCTTTTAAGCAGCTAACACAGCAAACAAAATAAACTGGGGAAACTATTTTATAAGCCGCTAAGTGAACAAAATACTCCCTTGTGTAATTAAAATTTTTACATAATAATCCCTCTAAACAATTCCCACTAAAAGGTACCTTCAATTTAAATAAAATCATACACCTCAAAAAAAAAGCTACAAAAACCTCCATAAGTCTCAAGAGCAAAAGCCAAAAAACTCCCTCCCCAAATTAAATACTCAAGTACAAAATTTAAAAACTAAATGTAATGCAACCAAAAGCCTCCCTACCCAAACTATATTGTTAACCCTCTCAGCTCTTTCATATCCCCAATTAGTTAAAGCTAAATGAAAAAAAAAATAAATAAAGGGGGGGGGAGGGTAAATTTAAAAGTCAGTTTGGCCTAAAAATAAAAAAAGCTGCCCTGCATTGTAACCATGTGTGCTCAGCATATGCCGCAATGGCCGTGTGTCTGCCGTAAAAAAACATGAAACAGTGACAACGCCAATTGGCCAAGCATTCTGCCCAGGTGGCTAGCCTCACACGCCACCACCCGGGTAGCCCTTGGAAATAAAAATGTTTCCAAAAAAATAACCCAAAGGGGTGGGGGCTAGTTAAAAAGCCCACCCTCCTTGCTAAAGTGGTAATAAAACAAGGCTTGTACCCATAAAAAGGAACGGTTCAGCAAAAAAAGCAAAATCGGGCCCAAGCAAGCAACACAATTTTTCTTTTAAAAAGTTAAAAACTTTAAAAGCATAGCTAATTACAAGCATCAAAAATTTAAATCCCTAAAACAATTAATTAACTTAGATTTTAGTATTTTAAGTGTCATTTTAAAAAATAAGTAATTTTAAAAAACTAAAGTTAACTCTATAATTGCTAAAAAAATTAAGTAGTTAAATTTTACAAAATGCTGGGAAAAAAAAGAAATTCTTGGTTTCTTTGCAGCCAGTCGGAGAAAAAAAAAAGGGCCCTTTTCCAAAAAAAGGTCTGCAAATAAATCCAGGCAAAAAAATGATTTAATTAAAATCATTTGGCCATAAACATCTTAGTCAAATGAGCTAAAAATACATAAGGGGTTTTATTAAAACCTAACTGCCCCAAGAAAAAAACGGGGTCTTCAAATGGGTCCAAGCAGCCGTAAAATCTGCAGAACACTGCCAGGCATTAATAAAAAGTGTTAGGTCTCTGAGTAACAGCCGTGTTAGTCTGTATTTGCAAAAAGAAAAGGAGGACTTGTGGCACCTTAGAGACTAACCAATTTATTTGAGCATGAGCTTTCGTGAGCTACAGCTCACTTCATCGGATGCATACCGTGGAAACTGCAGCAGACTTTATATATACACAAGTCCTGCTAACTACCAACACTGCTGTAAAGTGCCAAGAGCTCACTGCCTGAACCCATGCTTCTTTCTGCAAAAAAGCCCGTCGGCCTCAAAATAACTCCACTTCAACTACTAATCAGCCGCTCCCTCCTGGTATTGCTTTTCCTCCTTCTGGACAGCAAAACAAACAAACAAACAAACAAACTGAAGTGCTAGTAACCACTCACTTGTCCAGTAATGAAATTACCACACAGCCAGCATTTGCCAAAAAAACCCAGACCACTGCAGGGTAACGTGCTGGTAACTTCTCCCCTACATGGTACTAAACCACAACTGCTTCAAACAAAAAAAACCCGCTCTCTCTGCTAAAACTGCCAAAGTCCAAAAATTCCTAACTACAAAAAATATTAAAAACTAACCCTGGTAAAAAAACAAAAAATTATACACTGGCCAAAAAAGCCTTGTAAAACCCATGCTTAACAAAGTGGTATTAATTAAATGTGGGGCTTTATTCAACAGGCTGCGCCCTATGTTTTTAAATAAGTATCTTCAGCATGTATTGTCCTTTCTGATTGGCTGTTAAATAACAAATATCAGAAACGCCTTGTTGCCACTGCCCCCGCCATTTTCTCCACTATACTATCCCCCGTAACACATCCAAGTACAGACAATACCATATAGTCTAATAACACCCAATAGCCAAGGCCTTCCCACTTTAGTAATTTATTTAAATATTGTTTAAAAATATTTTTAATGTTCAAAATATCCCATATAAGCAAACAATTAAGTAATACAAACCGGTCAGTAAAAGTAAAGGTATATCACATGACTACAAATAAGCCTAAAAAATTTAAAATGTAAATTAGTGGGTTTTATAATGGGGTTAATATAATGGCCATTCCAGGGGTCTGTAGTATATATATATATATAAAATGGGTCCTCATTGTTTTTGGTGACCCAATTAGAAAATAATTAAATTCATATTTAAAAAAGGTGTGTTCTGCCACCAAAAAATTACCTGTACTAAAATAGTCCCAGTAATTAATAACCTAATCTGTACCATATTGCAATATACCGCTTCCTATGCTATTCATGTCAATGCTTCTTAAAGGTACATAAAAAAATTTAAACAAATGTGGTACCGTATTTATTGAAAAAAAAGTTTTAAAATACTAATTTACAGTAATTTATGTTACATTAAAATTGTAAAATTTGTTTGGCCCTATCTCATTTCAGGTCAATTTTATATATCCAAACTGCTCCAAGGGGGCAACAAAGGCCATGGGTCTCCTCTAGAAAAAGGAAATCTGGTAAAACACCTGTAAAATGGTGCCAGGAGTGCAGCAGCAATTTAAAACATTTCAAGGCCAACAGCATAATAAAAAATTAAAACAGCTAAAAAAGGCCACTGGTCTTATTACTAAAGGACAGTTAACCCAGGTACAGGCTAAAGTTGGTAAATTACATGTTATCTCCACCCTTAGTTCAAGGACCCAAAAGCGGTTAACAAAAATGGTATTAAATATCACGAAGGCAAAAAAAAAAAAAATGCAGTAAAATCTGGCATGTTCAAACATGCAGAATTTCCCAGATAACCAGCTAACGGCCATTCAAAGTAACCTTAAGCATCAGGCTTGGTCCATTGCCCTTACTAGTGCTTCAAAAGTGCCATCTGATCTGTGGCCGTAAAAACAAACTTAAATGTTTTCAGGGTAAAGTTTCAGGCACTCTCAGTGCTCCTTCCAAGCCTACGGGCCGGTGAAAGGGGTGTGGGCTCCCACATAACAAATCCTGCCAGGTCCATAAAAAAAATGCAGGTAAAGTTAAATAATTCACCGTAATATTTAAAAAATTAAACCACCTTGTATGCCTAGCCAATTTGTTGTCAGTGCTCCTAAAATAACACCTAATGTTAAAGTAAAAATAAAAAATAAATAAACACTTTGGCCTTTAAAGCTCCCACAGCTTCAGTGCATACAAAAGCTAACGCCAAAAAAAGTCATCACTGTTTATAACAATGGTTGTTAAAAAGGTAGAAAACAGAAAACGATCCGAACAAAACACCTAATTTCCCAGTTAGTAACAGCCGTGTAAATGTTGAGGCCACCACTTTGTAAAATATACATTTTAATCTCATCACTGCTGCCAACAATTCCATTATTGGCCTGCAAATAAAGTCCTACAATTAAATCTTAGGTTTCAAATACCTTTGAATTAAACTACCTTCATACCAAACCAATTCCAAAACCTACACTCACTCCTACCAAAGGTTCAAAAAATCTCTAAATTACAAGGTCAAATTTATGTACTTCAAGTTATATTGTATTTATGTACTTCATTGATGTACATATATATTTATGTACTTCAAAGTATATTATATTATACTTCGAATTATATATTCAATTAAAAACCATGCATTCCACAGTTTATAAAGTGTCTATCATAATGTAGTGTGTTATGTAACTAAGGCTATAAATCAACCCCAGCAGATTGTTACAATAAAAACAGTAATGTTTATACTGTTTTCATGTAGTTTAAAAATATGTTGTTGTAAAAAATGTAATAACAAAAATACCTTTCATGTTCAAACAGTATGCTTTGTTGTTATATCCAGTCACAGTTGATAAGGTTAACCATTTAATCTAAAATCAAAAATACAAAATCTAATAAAAATAAAAAATTTAAAATGGTAGTTGTGCTAAAAAATGCACAAAAGGCGGGGGGAGAGTGTAAAAACAAAATTAAAAAACATTAAATGTCGGCCTCTCAGTTGATTTAAAAACAAAGCAACCGTCAGGCTAATGCAGAACCATAATAACGCAAAATTTGTAAAGGCAGACCTGCTTAAGCGTATAAAAAACTGCAAACAAAGCTGTTTAACCTTGCCTTAAAATAAAAATAAAATGTAATTGTTAGCAAAAAATTTTAAAAACAAATAAAATATCAAAAAGTATAAACAAAGACACCATCTTATATAATCAAAGGGTATAAATACCGCTTTATATTGTTTATACTTTAAAAAACTACTAAGGCAAAGGTATTCTTCATCCATTGCATTTCTTCCCTTGCAATTGCTTAAAAATAAACTCTTTTTGGCTTGTTGCATTCAAACTAAAATATATATATATATATTTTCTTCCACAGTACTAAACCACAATTGCTCCAAAACAAACATGAAGGGTTAATGTCTAGCTATTCCACCTGGAAGCAGGCGGGGCACACCCTGACTGTTTCCTAGGAGCAATGCACACATTGCTCTATCCAAGGACAAGGGCTAGATATGAACCCTGAGAACTTGATTGTTTGGACAGCAACTGTGGGAGGCTTTCTTAGCCTGGGCTCAAGGCCTGAGAACCAGGATTGTAGTAGTTAAAGGATGGTAACTAAGTATATGAATCAACGTCATACATTCCTTTGTGTAGCAGTGTGTAATGCTTAGGGGGAGAAATATAATAAAAGGAGAAGGTGAAAGGCGGGGGGCAGAACAGCCCATCTCCGCTGACCAGCCTGCTTGCTTGCATAAAGCTGTGCTCTGTCTCATCACTGAACCGCCACACAAACAAACAAACAAACAAACAAAGCCGCTCACTCTGCTAAAACCGCCAAAGTTCAAAAATTCCTAACTACAAAGAACATTAAAAACTGGCCCTGGTAAACAAGGTGTAGCGTTATACACTGGCAAAAAAAAAAAACCCTTGTAAAATCCATGCTTAATAGTGTGGTATTAATTGGGTTTGGGGGTTTATTCCAAGGCTGCGCCCTGTGTTTTTCAATAAGTACCTTCAGCATGTATTGCCCTCCCTAATTCGCTTTCAAATAACAAATACCAAAGGTGCCTTGTTGCCACTGCCCCTGCCATTCCCTCCATGATACTTCTACCCCCGTAACACATCCAAATACAAACAACATCAGATATTCTAATAAAACCCAATGGCCAAGGCCTTCACATTTTAATAATGTAATTAAATATTGTTTAAAAAATTAGGTTAAAGGTTCAAAATATCCTATCTAAGAAAACAATTAAATAAAAAACAAACTAGTCAATAAAAAGAAAAGTATACAATATCACTACAAATAAGCCTCAAAAATCTAAAATTAAAATTAGTGGATTTTATAGCGGGGTTAATATAAAAGCCATCTTAGGGGTCTATAATATGTCATAAAAAAGGTCCTTACTGGTTTTGGTTGCCCAATTAGTAAATAATCAAATTCATATTTAAAAAAGGGTGTGTTCTGCCACCAAAAATTTACCTGTACTAAAATAGTCCCAGTAATTAATAACCTAATCTGTACCATATTGCAAAATACCCCTCCTATGCTATTCATGTCAATGCTTCTTAAAAGTATTTTAAATTATATAAACAACAAATGTGATATGGTACTTTACTAAAAGAAATGTGTTAAAGTAATAGTAATTAATGCTATATTAAAAACTATAAAATTTACTCTTCCCCTATTTAGCTTTCAGGTCACGTATATCTATCCCAACTGCTCCAAAAAAGCTGCCATTTGGTTAGCAGAGCAAAGCGCCCATGTCTCCTCTAAAACAATATTTGGTCAAACACTTGTCAAGTGGGGCCAATCGTGCAGCAGCAATTGAAAACATTTATAAAAGCCAACAACATAATAAAAAATCAGGGCAGCTAAAAAAGGCCACTAGTCTTATGACTGAAGCACAGTTAACCCAAGTGCAAGCTGAAATGGGTAAATTACATGTTATCTCCGCCCTTAGGTTAATAACCCAAAAGCTGTTAATAAAAATGGTATTAAATATCATTAAGGCAAAAAAAATTGCAATAAAATCTGGCATGTTCAAAATTTCCTAAATAACCAGCTAACGGCCATTCACAGTGACTTTAAGCACCAGGCCTGGCCCACTGCCCTTACTCGTGCTTCAAAAGTGCCATCTGATCTGTGGCCGTAAAAACAAACTTAAACGTTTTCAGGGTAAAGTTGCAGGCACTCGCAGGGCTCCTGCCAAGCCTACGGGCCGGTGAAAGGGGTGTGGGCTCCCAGATACCAAATCCTGCCGGGTCCGTAAAAACAATGCATAGAACATGAAACAATTCACGGTAATATTAAAAAAATTAATTCCCCTGGTATGCCGAGCCAATTTGTTGTCAGTGCTCCTAAAATAACACCCAATGTTTACATAAAAATAAAAAGCCAATAAACATTTTTGGCCTTTAAAGCCCCCACAGCCTCAGTGCGTACAAAAGCTAAAGCCAAAAAAAAATTTGTCACTGTTTCTAACAGCATTTGTTAAAAAAGTAGAAAACAAAAACCGACCCTAACAAAACACCTGCTCTTCCAAGCTAGTTACAGCTGTGTAAACGTTAAGGTTACCATTTGCAAAACATACATTTTAATTTCACCATTGTTGCAAAAAATCCTTATCTATTGGCCTGCAAATAAAATCCTATAATTAAATCTTAGGCTTCAAATACCCTTTCATTAAACCACCTTAATACCCGACCAATTCCAAAACCTACACTCACTCCTACCAAAGGTTCAAAAAATCTCTAAATTACAAGGCCAAATCTGTGTGCTTCAAAATATATATCAAATTAAAAAACATACCTTTCATACCATCTATAAAGCATTTATCTTATGGACTAATTATAATATATTGTGCTATGCAACTAAGGCTACAAAATAACTCCAGCATATTATTACACTAAACACATTAATGTTTGTATTGTTTTTGTTTAATTAAAAATATGTTATTGTTGTTATAAAAAACAGAATAACAAAACTACTTTTCATGTTCATACTAATTATGCATTATCGTTACATCCAACCAAAAGTTATGGGGCTGATCCTTTTAATCTAATATCAAAAATACAAGCTCTAATAAAAATAAAAGTTTAAAAATGATGGTTGTGCTAAAAGCACTGAAGAGGGGAGTGTGAAAGTAAAAAAGGGCATTTAAGTGCAGCCATCTTAGTTCTGTTAAAAAAAAAAAAAAAAGCAAAAGTCAGGGTAACTCTAACCCCTAAGAATTCAAAACTTCTAAAGTCAAAACTGGTGTAAGCGTACAAAAATTGCAAAGCAAAAACCTTACCTTAAAAGAACAATAAAATGTAATTGTAGCAAAAACATGTTAAAAACAAATAAAATATAAAAAATGTATAGACAAAGCAGAGCTTTATGTAATAAAAAGGTATAAATACTTGCTTTACATTGTTTATACTTTAAAAATTTGCATAAAAACAGACACCCTGTCCAAACGGCTGTCTTCCTTCTTGCAATTGCCTAAAAATAAAACTGTCTCTAACTTGTTGCATGCAAACTAAAAGTAAGAACTTGTCTTCTTCCACAGTATCCATTTGTTCTTGTGTCCACATTGGTACTGAGCTTAAAGAATTCCTCTCCCTCCATGGTATTTATCCCTCCGATGTATTTACAGAGAGCAATCACATGTTCCCTCAGCCTTCTTTTGGTTAGGCTAAAGCAGCCAAGCTCCTTGAGTCTCCTGTCATAAGACAGGTTCTCCATTTCTCGGATCATCCTAGTAGCTCTTCTCTGTACCTGTTCCTGTATCCTTCTTAAACATGGGAGATCAGAACTGCACACAGTCTTCCAGATGAGGTCTCACCAGTGCCTTGTAGAACGGTACTAACACCTCCTTATCTCTACTAGAAATACCTCACCTGATGCATGCCAAAACCGCATTAGCTTTCTTCACGGCCATATCACATTGGTGGCCCATAGTCATCCTGCGGTCAAGCAATCCTCCAAGGGCCTTCTCCTCCTCTGTTACTTCCAATTGATGCATCTCCAGCTTATAACTAAAATTCTTGTTATTAATCCCTAAATGCATGACCTTACACTTCTCACTATTAATTTTCATCCTAGTACTATTACTCCAGTTTACAAGGTCATTCAGGTCTTCCTGTATGATATCCCGGTCCTTCTCTGAATTGGCAATACCTCCCAGCTTTGTGTCATACACAAACATTATTAGTGTACACTCACTTTTTGTGCCGAGGTCAGTAATAAAAAGATTAAATAAGATTGGCCCAAAACCAATCCCTGAGGAACTCCACTGGTCACCTCCCTCCAGCCTGACAGTTCACCTTTCAGTAGGACCCTCTGTAATAATTAGTATTCTTGAACTAATAATTCCCCATGTGGCACCGTAACAAACGCCTTACTGAAATCTAGCTAAATGAGATCCACTGTGTTTCCTTTGTCTAAAAATTCTGTTACTGTCTCAAGGAAGGAGATCAGCTTGGTCTGGCACGATCTACCTTTTGTAAAACCATGTTGTATTTTGTCCCATTTACCATTGACCTCAATGTCCTTAACTACTTTCTCCTTCAAATTTTTTTCCATACTACAGATGTCAAACTAACAGGCCTGTAGTTACCCGGATCACTTGTTTTCCTTTCTTAAAAATAGGAACTATGTTAGCAATTCTCCAGTCATGTGGTACAACCCCTGCGTTTACAAATTCATTAAAAATTCTTGCTAATGGACTTGCAATTTCATGTGCCAATTCCTTTAATATTCTTGAATGAAGATTATCTGGGCCCCCCATTTAGTCCCATTCAGCTGTACAAGTTTGGCTTCTACCTCGGATATGGTAATCTCTACCTCCACAGCCTCATTCCCATTTGTCATGCTACCATTACCCTAAGATCCTCATTAGCCTCATTAAAGTCAAAGGCAAAGTACTTGTTTAGATAGTGGGCCATGCCTAGATATTCTAGGATTCTACGATTCTATGATTATCCTTAACTTCCACTCAGTCCTCAGTGTTTAACTGTCCCACTTCTTCTTTCTTTGTTTTCTTCTTATTTATATGGCTATAGAACCATTTTACTATTTGTTTTAATTCCCTTTGCAAGGTCCAACTCTACATGGCTTTTAGCCTTTCTCACTTTATCCCGACATGTTCTAACCTCAATAAGGTAGCTTTCCTTGCTGATCCCTCCCATCTTCCACTCTCTGTATACTTTCTGCTTTTTCTTAATCACCTCTCTGAGATGCTTGCTCATCCAGCTTGGTCTACAAGTCCTGCCTATGAATTTTTTCCCCTTTCTTGGGATGCAGGCTTCTGACAGCTTCTGCAACTTTGACTTGCAGGAATCCCAGGCCTACTCTGCCTTTAGATCCATGAGTTCTTCAGTCCAATCCACTTCTCTAACTAATGTCCTTAATTATTTTTAAAGTTAGCCCTTTTGAAATAAAAAACCCGACTCACAGATCTATTTTTTGTTATCCTTCCCTTCAGGTTGAGGTGAATTAGCTCATGATCACTGAAACCAGGGGTGTGCCCTACAACCATTTCTTCTAGGAGGTTCTCACAACTTACCAAAACCAAATCTAAAATGACATCCCCAATTGTTGGTTCAGCAACTACTTGATGAAGGAATTCATCAGCTATCGCATTTATTAAAATCTGAGCCCTATTATTATTACCAGCACTTGTCCTCCAGTCTATATCTGGGAAGTTAAAGTCTCCCATGAGCGCACAGTTCCCATGAGTATTTACTTCATTAAAAACATTAAAGAGGGCTCTATCCATAGTGTGGAAGAAAACATGAGGTTTTCATTTTGTCCCCCACAGCTTGGGTCACCACCCCTGCTGCCTCTGTGTCTGTCTTTGCCGTCTCACTTCAGTCCTTCTCCAGCAGAACTTCCCCTCAACCTCCCCTGTCTCCAGCTCTGTTGGCTGGCTCCTCTGCCGCTGCAGCCACCTACACTCCTTCCGGCCACATGAGGGATTTCAAAACGTTCTGAAGAGTGCGCAGAAATGGGTAGAGGAGCTTCACACTGAAGCTATTTCCCCACCCTTCAAGAATACAAGAGTCACCGAAGAAGACGACATTTTGTATATGAGGCACGGGAGAATCTCATAAGAGACCCCAAACAACAATTCAAAGCTGAATTCTTTAACCGGGTGCTAGACTGTGCGATACAATCTGTTGCAGAACATTTCATGCAGCTCAAGGATCACAGCAGTGTATTTGGGATGTTGTAGGATATTCCCAAACTCCTCACTGTACCTGAAGAAGACCTAAACCAGCAATGCAGGGCACTAGAGACCGTGTTGACACATGATGACATGTGTGATATTGATGCAAGTGATTTAGGTGATGAACTGAAAGCCCTTTCAAGATACATTCAACAGGATCAACTCCAAAGGCTGTTATGGAATATATGTGTACAAATAAGATGACCACCCTCTTTCCAAATTATTTTGTTGCTCTGTGCATACTTCTAACACTTCCTGTAACAGCTGCCAGTGGAGAACACAGCTTCTCCAAGCTGAAATTAGTAAAAACACATCTACGCTCCACAATGACCCAGGAGAGGCTAGTCGGCCTTGCAACCATCTCAATAGAGTATGAGCTGGCCCACACTGTGGACTTTCAGGAAGCAGAAGCAGTTCAAATCTTTGCAACCAAGAAGGCACGGAAAGCACCACTTTGATTATTCAAACATCAAAATGCCAGTGTTAACTTTCAAACGCCTGAACAGAAAATGTAACTTTTCTTGTCTGCATAGTAAAGTGTACTTACAATTTTTGAACAAGGCATTTAAAGTTGTTAGTTCTCCTTTATTGGGGTAGGTAGCAGAGCAGTACCATGGGCGGAGTAGAACAGAAAGAAGGCAGAATTGAGACCTTTCAAAGTTTTGGCCCAAGCAAGGGGGCATGGGGGTGTCATTTGAGCTCCCCGCCTGATAGGGTGACCAGACAGCAAATGTGAAAAATCAGGATAGGGGGTGGGGGGTAATAGAAGCCCATATAAGAAAAAGACCCAAAAGTTGGGACTGGCTCTATAAAGTTGGGACATCTGGTCACCCTAATGCCTGAGGTGCCAAAATGTTGTGGGCCGGCCCTGGCGGCAGGTGCAGTGTATTGAATAAAACAAACACATACAAAACAAGATGTGATTGAAGAGAATTAGTCATTAAATAACTCGAGTGCTTCTAATTCTCCAATGCCTTCCCACTCTTCCCCCTGTGTCCCAAGAAAGGACAGACATGTTCTCCCACCATCCACTGGGGAAGAATCCATAGAGTGGCTCAGCTCACTGCTGTGCAAAGAGCCTTGGGATGAGCTCCTAAAAGTCTTAGTGCCCCACCTGAGTGAGTGCAGTGCCAGCTTGGACACTGCAGGACCTTTGTTTATTCACAGTGCGGCTCTTCTCATTTGAGAGAGGCTGGCTCAAGCCCAGTAATTGAGTGTAGAAAACTAGAGTTAACTCTGCAGTGAAGACAAAGCCTCAGCTCTTTCGGCTGACCGGGATCTATTCTACCACAGTGGTTCTCAACTGGGGGGTCTGTGGCCCTGTGGGTGATGAGTGTCACAAGCAGGCTTCAGAGGATCTGCCCAAATAATCCAGAGAGCATGGTTGGCCTTAGACTCGGAAGCTTCTCTATCAAGCCTTAAAAGCCACAGATTGTGTTAATCACTCTTATTGATGGACCTGGCGATTGCACAAGCTACTGCCCACTACCTCCAACTGTAACACAAACTTTAATTGTGACATCAACAATATTAACATAAGCTTTCTAGAAATGTGAAGATACATGATCTATTCTTTTTGTGTGGGGGAATATGAATTCAGAGTTAAGGTTTTGTGTTGCAGTTCAAGCTAAAGGCATTTTTTGTGTGTACTGTATTTCTTTATAGTGTTGCCTCTCGGCCCAAGTTCTTAGCAGTATTCGGGGCCTATCCAGGTTGTTTCCATTAAGAGGAGAAATTGATTATAAATGTCCCACATTTCTTGGTACAATCTTCTTTACTTAGAACTGTGTGCACCTTCTTCTTGTTTCCCTGAACACAGTAGAAATGCAAACTTGCTTGTAGCCAGTCCTGTGCCCTAACAAAGGGCTTTTTCTTGGCTTCCTCCACAGCCACATTACCAAGGCTTCTCTGGGTTTCTGCGGGCTTCCTTATTCCTTTCGATAGTTATCTGCAACATAAATCCATTCCCCAGCCCCTGCATTTTTGCAATCAGTCCTAGGGTTCTCCTCAGCCTGCTTGTCTCACCTACTACTCAGGCCTTGCCATGCTGGTCCATGCCTTGGGTGGTGGGTTCTGTTGTTTTTGCTCCCACTAAACCATGGGGTATTTAATTGCTCCCATATTTAGCCTAACTGAAAGGATGCTTTGTCCACACCTGAACTTCAAAGGTGGCTATCAATGGACGGGATATATTTGACCTCCTCGTAGGAGGTGGAGAGAAGAAGAAACTGCAGTTGTAGGTGGGGAGGGAGAAAGAGCACAGATCCTAGCTCAGCTGCAAAGGCCTCCTTTGCCTTTCACAAAGATCATCAGTGACGGAGATCCCCAGTGATTGAACTAAGGATCTCTTGTACCATGGGCCAATCATCAGGGAGAGAACTCCTGACTAAGGATGCATGCCATTAATGGTGGGGGCATTTACAGAGGTTATAGCTGCCCCCACCATTCCTTCTCTCCCGTGGTCCTCCCAGATATTCCTGCTCCCCCAGTCCTTCCATAGCATAGGCCAGAAGGGCCTCTCCTTGCCCCCCCAGTAACCTCCCTTTGCAGCTGGGGAGGTGTCCCATCAGCACTGGCCCCTCAGAGCAGGACATCCCTGCCCGCAAGCCGCAGGAGAAGCTCTCGGAGAGCAGAACTGGCACCTGAGCTCTGGAAACCGCTTCAGGGACAAGTTTCCTCTCTCTCAATTTGACAAGGGGGCAGGAAGAAGAGGCATAAATCCCTGCAGCTGCGTCGAGAGCTGGAGGAAAGGACTGTGTGTCCATGGCTGAAGGTGGGAGGGGAATGGATGGAGATGTGGTTCTCTGCTCTCTCACACGGAACGTGTCAGCCAGCACAGCTGAGCCATCGTGGGGTTCTGTTAATTTTCTGCTGTTAGATGCCTGCCCTAAATTACTGCCTCCCATCTGAATGAAGGCAAAGCAAGAGGGGCACTGTGCCCTCACCCTTGTCTGGACTTAGGGGATGTCTTCACCACCAAGCGTGGCAACGCTTTAACGTGGCTGTGTAGTCGCAGCACCAGCGCTGGGAAAGAGCTCTCCCAGTGCTGCAAAAAAACCCCACCCTGACCAGGGGAGTAGCTGCCAGTGCTGGGAGCATTTCCCCACCCTCGTGTCCCACCCAGCTACCAAGTGGCGGGAACTTTTACCAGCAGCGGAGGGTGGGGAACCCTGGTGGGCCAGCTTATATTCCATCTTAGTTCTGTTGAAGACTTGCCACTTTTAGGTCTGTAATTGAGTGACCAAAGAGATTGAAGTGTTCTCCAACCAGTTTTTGCATGTTATAATTCTTGACATCTGATTTGTGTCCATTTATTCTTTTACGTAGAGACTGTCCAGTTTGGCCAATGTACATGGCAGAGGGGCATTGCTGGCACATGATGGCATATATCACATTGGTAGATGTGCAGATAAACGAGCCTCTGATAGTGTGGCTGATGTGATTAGGCCCTATGATGGTGTCCCCTGGATAGATATGTGGACACAGTTGGCAACGGGCTTTGTTGCAAGGATAGGTTCCTGGGTTAGTGGTTCTGTTGTGTGGTATGTGGCTGCTGGTGAGTATTTTCCTCAGGGTGGGGGGCTGTCTGTAGGCAAGGACTGGCCTGTCTCCCAAGATTTGTGAGAGTGATGGGTCGTCCCTCAGGATAAGTTGTAGTTCCTTGATGATGCATTGGAGAGGTTTTAGTTGGGGGCTGAAGGTGATGGCTAGTGGCGTTCTGTTGTTTTCCTCATTGGGCCTGTCCTGTAGTAGGTGAATTCTGGGTACTCTTCTGTCTCTGTCAATTTGTTTCTTCGCTTCAGCAGGTGGGTATTGTAGTTGTAAGAATGCTTGATAGAGATCTTGTAGGTGTTTGTCCCTGTCTGAGGGTTTGGAGCAAATACAGTTGTATCGTAGAGCTTGGCTGTAGACAATGGATCGTGTGGTGTGGTCTGGGTGAAAGCTGGAGGCATGTAGGTAGGAATAGCGGTCAGTAGGTTTCCGGTATAGGGTGGTGTTTATGTGACCATCGCTTATTAGCACCATAGTGTCCAGGAAGTGGATCTCTTGTGTGGACTGGTCCAGGCTGAGGTTGATGGTGGGATGGAAGTTGTTGAAATCATGGTGGAATTCCTCAAGGGCTTCTTTTCCATGGGTCCAGATGATGAAGATGTCATCAATAGAGCGCAAGTAGAGGAGGGGCAATAGGGGACGAGAGCTGAGGAAACGTTGTTCTAAGTCAGCCATAAAAATGTTTGCATACTGAGGGGCCATGCAGGTACCCATAGTAGTACCGCTGATTTGAAGGTATATGTTGTCCCCAAATGTGAAATAGCTGTGGGTGAGGACAAAGTCACAAAGTTCAGCCACCAGGTTGGCCGTGACATTGTTGGGGATAATGTTCCTGACGGCTTGTAGTCCATCTTTGTGTGGAATGTTGGTGTAGAGGGCTTCTACATCCATGGTGGCCAGGATGGCCTTTTCTGGAAGATCACCGATGGATTGTAGTTTCCTCAGGAAGTCAGTGGTGTCTCGAAGATAGCTGGGAGTGCTGGTAGCATAGGGCCTGAGGAGGGAGTCTACATAGCCAGACAATCCTGCTGTCAGGGTGCCAATGCCTCAGATGATGGGGCATCCAGGATTTCCAGGTTTATGGATCTTGGGTAGCAAATAGAATATCCCTGGTCGGGGTTCCAGGGGTGTGTCTGTGCGGATTTGTTCTTGTGCTTTTTCAGGGAGTTTCTTGAGCAAATGGTGTAGTTCCTTTTGGTAACTCTCAGTGGGATCAGAGGGTAATGGCTCGTAGAAAGTGGTGTTAGAGAGCTGCCGGGCAGCCTCTTGTTCATATTCTGACCTATTCATGATGACAACAGCACCTCCTTTGTCAGCCTTTTTGACTATGCTGTCAGAGTTGTTTCTGAGGCTGTGGATGGCATTGTGTTCTCCACAGCTGAGGTTATGGGGCAAGTGATGCTGCTTTTCAACAATTTCAGCCCATGCACATCAGCGGAAGCACTCTATGTAGAAGTCCAGTCTGTTGTTTCGACCTTCAGGAGGAGTCCACCTAGAATCCTTCTTTTTGTAGTGTTGGTAGGAAGGTCTCTGTGGATTAGTATGTTGTTCAGAGCTGTGTTGGAAATATTCCTTGAGTCAGAGACGTTGAAAATAGGATTCTAGGTCACCGCAGAACTGTATCATGTTCGTGGGGGTGGAGGGGCAGAAGGAGAGGCCCCGAGATAGGACAGATTCTTCTGCTGGGCTAAGAGTATAATTGGATAGATTAACAATATTGCTGGGTGGGTTAAGGGAACCATTGCTGTGGCCCCTTGTGGCATGTAGTAGTTTAGATAGTTTAGTGTCTTTTTTCTTTTGTAGAGAAGCAAAGTGTGTGTTGTAAATGGCTTGTCTAGTTTTTGTAAATTCCAGCCACGAGGAAGTTTGTGTGGAGGGTTGTTTTTTTATGAGAGTATCCAGTTCTGAGAGCTCATTCTTAATCTTTCCCTGTTTGCTGTAGACGATGTTGATGAGGTGGTTCCACGGTTTCTTTGAGAGCGTGTGGCACAAGCTGTCAGCATAGTCTGTGTGGTATGTAGATTGTAATGGATTTTTTACCTTCAGCCTTTTGGTATGATGTCCATCTGTCTGCATTTGGAAAGGAAGATGATGTCTGTCTGTATCTGTACGAGTTTTTTCATGAATTTCCGATCTTCCAGTTTTGGACAGTTAAGATAGCGACCTTCATGTCTGTGATCGCGTGACCACAGAGATTGAAGTGTTCTCTGACTGGTTTATGAATGTTATAATTCTTGACATCTGATTTGTGTCCATTTATTCTTTTACGTAGAGATTGTCCGGTTTGGCCAATGTACATGGCAGAGGGGCATTGCTGGCACATGATGGCATTTATCACATTGGTCGATGTGCAGGTGAACGAGCCTCTGATAGTGTGGCTGATGTTATTAGGCCCTTTGATGGTGTTCCCTGAATAGATATGTGGTAGATTGCGTGACCAGAGATCAGATATCACCATCGGCCCTTTACATGCTCCTCCTCCCACTGTCCTCTCCCTGCTTTGCCCCTTCACCCCCACAAGTCCTGCTACTCCTCCATATCACCCCCCCCACACACACACACAGCAGGACATATCCCACTCCCAGCGCTGTGCGGAGAACCAGCTCCTGTTTGGAGCACTGCACTTATTAACAGTATGCCCGGGAGACTCCTTCCTTCCCCCACTGCCTCTGGCTGGGCCAGCACCCTGGGAAAGCCCAAGACCCTCCGGCCCGGGACACTGGCCAGGAGGAGCCGAGCCCTGCGTGTCAAAGCCCTGGGCAATGCATACATGGGGAAGCCGCTAAGCTCTGGACTGGGGTGGGAAACAATTTCCAGCCTGTTCCCAACCTGACCCTGCAGGCTTCACAGCAGCCCCCGGACAGGGGTTTAGTGCCCTCTTTGCCCTGCGGTCCAGCCCCCAAGGAGCGTGGGGCTGCTCTGTCCCCTAGGCACCCTCCCCTGCTGAGCTATCTCTCTGGCCGGGTTCTCTGAAGCCTCTGCAATCAGGTTACCTGGGCCCTGGTGCACAGTGCATTCTTAAGGCTTAACCCCTTCCTTCTCACGCTGTAGCCGGGGGGGACAGAAGGCATCTAGGTTATGTTGGTGGCCAGCAGAAGCATGGAGGTCTTAGCTGCTTTATGATACTGTGTGGGCAGGAAGGGACAAGCTGCTTCCAGCCACGGTGGAGGTGGGGGGAACAAGATGAGATGAGCTCTGCAAAGACAAGGGCCAGGTCATCACTTCCCCGCTACTCCTCCTCTGTGGCTGGAAGCAGCTCCTATCCCTTCCCTCCTGCACAGTGCCAAAAGGCTGCTGGTGGCCACATGCCACATTTTGGTATAAGCCCTTGCAGAAATGGGGGGAGGCATGTGGAGCCTGTGTGCCCCCATCCATGTGTTGCCTTGGTAAGATGTGGCACCAGGTACCAGGAGAGTCAGGTCTGACCCAGGGGCCCAGCTAGACGTGGAGGGCAAAGAGCACCAGGCAGGGAAAGGGTCGAGTCCGTCAGTCACACACACATACACCCGTGTGAGAGAGGTGTATGGGCGTGTGTGTGTCACCTCACCCTGCAGGTGTGGGAAGGTGTGTGTGGGGGTGTCACACACCCCTAAATGTGAACCCTAAAGCCTTAAAGATAAGAAGGTAAATAAAAAGAATCCAACTAGGCAGTATTTCTTTTTAATGGAGGCTCAGTCAACTTGATGTTAATTTGAATGTTTGTACTGCATAGTTCTGATTGATTGCCAGTGAACTCACGAGTAATTTTACGAGGTGTTCATATCCAGCATAGGGAAATATGGTCACCCTAATTATAAAACACACCACCATGTTGGGCTCTCTGCCCTATTTTCTGACAGTCTGCCCTGAGATTGGCACTCACAGTTGTGAGCCACTCCAGACAGCATGAAATTAGGAGAACCTGGTATAGGGGGAAGGGGGCACATAGCAGCCCTAGCATGGAGGGAAGTTGGGAATGGGGGGCAGACAGAGCTGGCCTGAGAGTGAAGGGGGACCCTGGTTTAGAGGGAGGGAGTAATGGGGGGCACACAAATCTCCTGGTGGGGGGAAGATTAGGGAACTCTGGTATGGAGGGAGTGAAGGAAAATGCGGGGGGGGGGGTAGGGGAATGGGAGCACATTCAGAACCCCTGCTATTGGGGGAGGAATGGGGGGAGTGAGGAATGGGGTACACAAAGCCCCTGGTATGGGGGGAATGGGAGTCACACAGAGCTGCTGTCATTGGAGGGGAAAACGGGGGGGCTGTAGTATGGGAGGAGGAGGGACTTTGGGGGACACACAGAGCCCCTGAAATAGAGGGGCATGGGAGCATGGCATGCAGGAAGCTTGTGGGTGGGAATGGAGGGATGTGAGGATCCTCCGGGGTGTGAAATAAGTTCACCCGACAGTAGCAACCTAGTGTGTGACCCCCTTCGACACATACACTAAACCCAGAACATAAAGTTTGCAAAATCAGCCTTATCCACAGGCCTGTGTCGGGGTACTGATATGGCAGGATGTACGAGGCTGCACAGGGTGACTGTTGAAAAAAAAATGAGAAAACTGAATGAGGTGATGGGGCTGGCTGCCTAGATAGGGAAAGGTACTTGGACAGAGCAGTGCTGGGGAAGGTCAGGGGGAGCTAGGGTAGCTCTGGCCTGACCTACTCCCAGGCTGAGGGCCTGATACAGGGCCTTGAGGAGGTATTAGAGCTGCGGAGGGGCAGCCGGGGAGGAAGAGGCAGCAGGTCCACCCCCCTTGCTGATGATGAGTGACCAGTTCAGACTGCAGTTTGCCCCTGAGGGAAGGGGCTAGGTGAAGAACGGCAGTGGGTGACTGTGGGATTAAGGGTAGCCAGTTCCCTGGAGGGGCAGCACCCAGAGAGTGGGGCACCGCCAGAGGGCAGTACCCCAGGAAAGTGCACCATGGTCTGGGAGGGATGCAGGGCCTAATGTGGTGGAGCTTGGAAAAGGGCAGGTAATTATGGGCAAGACACCAACTGCAGAGGGTGCTCCTGAGTGGCGAGAGCTAATTCCCTAGCCTGGCCAGCCTAGTATCTACCTCACAGTCTGTGTGAGAATCTAAAGAGATCCCATCCCCCAACGAAGTGTCTGTGTTATGCAGTGGACGCTTATAGTAAGTCAGACATTTCAGTAAGTATTTTGGGGAGAGCCGCTGGCCGGTGTCCCTCTGGGTTTACAGGAAATTGGCAGAAGAGAAGAAGTCACATCCCTAAAGAGCGCACATCATCCCCCTCTCCTGTGACCCTTGGCACCATCACAGGCTCTATTTGTATCCAGTCGTGAACCAAGATGAAACTGAAAGGGTTTGAGCTCAGGTTCAGACTGTCCTTCATCAGAGAGTGTGACTGGCAGGGCAAGAGCAGCTGTTTCGGGACACTGATATCTTTCTGCTCTCCCCCTGCTCCCAGGGACGTGCTCCCAGCCAGGATGCTGGTATGGCAGGGCCAGGTCACTACTGAGCTGGGACTAAGTCTACAGAATTAACAGTGATGATCAGACTGTGTCTGGCAAAACTGAACTGAGTTGATCAGAGTGGGTTCAGTCCAGACCTAGGCCAATCACATCACTCCCTTTCCCCTCAGGCACAGCCCTGGATCAGTTATTAGCAATCAGGTTAGAGTTCCACTCTTGGGGAGGTGACTCATTTATTAGCCTAGTCAGTCACTAGGGTTGCCAGTTTTAGTTAGATGTATTCCTGGAGGTAAACTCCTCATGTTACATAATCTTTAATTCAAGATTAATCTTTAATTCCTGGAGACTCCAGGGCAACCCCAGAGGGTTGGCAACCCTACAGTCAATCTGTAATTATATGCTACTGACACACCTAAGAGATGTGGGGAGTGTTTGTTCCCCACATTTCTAGTCACATGTCATCATGCCATGCAGTAGAGAGTCCTCCTTAACTTGGGGTCTTGAAACAAATGACCTGTTCTTTTATCACTGAGATTAATAACAAAGGGGAAGAAGTTTCAGTCATGTGTGTTGCAGTCGTACCTAGTGACCAACCAAGATCGGGGCCCCATTGTACTGGAAACGATACAAATAGAGGGTGGCAGACAGTGCTGGTCTGAGGAGCAATTCTAAATAGACCAGACAAAGACAGGGCAGGGGGAAGCGATATAACTCACAGACAGAACCATCAATGGGATGGCAGCAGACCCCATGTTAGTGCCAGTGGGATGTGTGTTTTTTGGCAGTGGTGGTGCTGGGTTTAATTAGGAAGGGAGAAACTAAACAGAAAGACAAGAGAAGGGAGGATGCAGTGAGGAGGAAGGGAGGAAGGTCTGAGGGGCAGCAATTTTGTGATATTACAGTCATTTTCTTTTTATCTCCATTATTATTTGAATCAGGTTCCGCACAGCCCGAGTGCCTCCCTCCCACATTCCCGGCTGCAGTGTACAGCCCAGTGAGCCTTCGCCCTGCTCTGGGGAGTGGGGTACACGAGTAGGACTTAGATTTGCTCTCTAGCTAACACCTATGCTATATATTTTTATTGGAGGTCGTTGGGCTTCTTCACAAGCAATATTATCACAAGCAGTAAGGTATAAACCCTTATAACTGTTACAAAATCTTCCTCTCCAGTCACCCACAAGGGAGAAAGCTTGGAAGCACGTGCTGTGTTGGAGTTAAAATTTTGATCCCACCAGATCTTTTATACAAATATCCATCGTCAGAGAGTTACATATTAAATATAGACACTGCAGCTGTCACTTCTCTCTCTGCTGGGCTATGGGAGCCAAGAAACCCTTGGCAAACTTCCAGCCATGTTAGACAGAAGAGGGCAGGACCAGCCGGTCAGATATAAACATTTATAAACAGCCTCAGAGTAACTGAGAATTAAGGTTCGTGTTGATGTGATTAGATCGGCCACTGACCTCGCTACTGTTGATCATGACATGCTGTGAACTCACCTGTGTATGTTATTAGTAGGTGTTCACACACTGTGGACCAAAGCGGGGGTGCTCAGGGCTGCTCTTGGGTGGCTCCATCCCTACCTTTGCTGAGAGAAAAGGAGTACTTGTGGCACCTTAGAGACTAACCAATTTATTTGAGCATAAGCTTTTGTGAGCTACAGCTCACTTCATCGGATGCGTACAGTGGAAAATACAGTGAGGATGTTTTTATACACACAGACCATGAGAAAATGGGTGTTTATCACTTCAAAAGGTTTTCTCTCCCCCCACCCCACTCTCCTGCTGGTAACAGCTTATCTAAAGCGATCACTCTCCTTACAATGTGGATGATAATCAAGGTGGGGCATTTCCAGCACAAATCCAGGGGTTAACAAGAACGTCTGAGGAACTGGGGGGGGAGGGGGGGGGAGGAAGGAATAAACAAGGGGAAATAGGTTACTTTTTATGATGACTCAACCACTCCCAGCCTCTATTCAAGCCTCAGTTAATTGTATCCAATTTGCAAATTAATTCCAAATTCAGCAGTCTCTCGTTGGAGTCTGTTTCTGAAGTTTTTCTGTTGTAATATCGCAACTTTCATGTCTGTAATCGCGTGACCAGAGAGATTGAAGTGTTCTCCGACTGGTTTATGAATGTTATAATTCTTGTCATCTGATTTGTGTCCATTTATTCTTTTACGTAGAGACTGTCCAGTTTGCCCAATGTACAGGGCAAAGGGCCATTGCTGGCACATGATGGCACATATCACATTGGTAGATGTGCAGGTGAACGAGCCTCTGATAGTGTGGCTGATGTTATTAGGCCCTGTGATGGTGTCCCCTGAATAGATATGTGGACACAGTTGGCAATGGGCTTTGTTGCAAGGATAGGTTCCTGGGTTAGTGGTTCTGTTGTGTGGTATGTGGTTGCTGGTGAGTATTCACTTCAGGTTGGGGGGCTGTCTGTAGGCAAGGACTGGCCTGTCTCCCAAGATTTGTGAGAGTGATGGGTCGTCCCTCAGGATAGGTTGTAGATCCTTGATAATGCGTTGGAGGGGTTTTAGTTGGGGGCTGAAGGTGACGGCTAGTTCAGCAGGTGGGTATTGTAGTTGTAAGAATGCTTGATAGTGAAGAAACAGATTGACAGAGCCAGAAGAGTACCCAGAAGTCACCTACTACAGGACAGGCCTAACAAAGAAAATAACAGAATGCCACTAGCCGTCACCTTCAGCCCCCAACTAAAACCTCTCCAACGCATTATCAAGGATCTACAGCCTATCCTGAAGGAGCTCACGAAAGCTTATGCTCAAATAAATTGGTTAGTCTCTAAGGTGCCACAAGTACTCCTTTTCTTTTTGCAAATATAGAGTAACACGGCTGCTACTCTGAAACATGCTTTAGAGTGATTTAGCTTAACAAAGAGAAGGTGAAGGGGTGACTTGATTACAGTCTATAAGTATCTAAATGGGGAACAAATATTTTCTCTAGCAGAGATGGTATAACTCGCTCCAATGGATGGAAGTTGAAGCTACACAAATTCAGACTGGGAATAAGTTGTACATTTTTGACAGTGAGGGGGGTAATTAGCCATTGGAAAAAATTACCAAGGGTCATGGTGGATTCTCTATCACTGATAATTTTTAATTCAAGTTTGGCCATTTAAAAAAAAAAATCTGCTCTATGAATTATGGGGCAGTTCTCTGGCCTGTGTTATACAGGAGGTCAGACTAGACTAGACAATCACCATTGTCCCTTCTGGCCTTGGAATCAATGAATAAGCGCAACAGAAACTGACCAAATACTTAGGTTCCTGGGCAGGGTGAAGGGATGTGCAGTAGGGAGAGGGCTGATGGGAGTTGTTGTGCCCTCATTAGCAAACCCATCGTACTTGTAAAGTATCCTTTTCCCATGTCTATCTTTCACAGTTCTGTTAAAGTTCTCCTCATCTCCTTGCTGATGAAGAATGTAAGCCATACTTACAGGATGGGGGACTCTATCCTGGGAAGGGTACCAATATCCCACCTTCATTAAATAAGTCATGATTGACTAGAGCCTAAGCTACTTACACAGTTTTACTTAGGGTACGTCTACACTTCAAGCTGGGGGGCTGATTCCCAGCTCAGGTAGAGATACACACACTAGCTCTGATCCAGGTTGGGTGCTAAAAATAACGTTGCTGCAGCAGTGTGAGTGGCAGGAGGGACTAGCTGCCAGAGGATGTGGCTAGCATCGTGGATGGGTGTTTACACCTAGCCACTTGTGCCCCTACGACTACACTCTGTTTTTCGTGCACTAGAATGGGTTAGTGTCCTCGAGCTTGGAATCCTGAAAATGTAGCCAAGCCCCCACTAAAACTTACTGAGGCAACTGCCATTTGAAATCCTGAGTAAGGAGTTCAGGGTTTGGGCCACGTGTCTTTATTCTGTGCTCTGTCAGCATCTAGAGATCCCAACAAAGTGCCTGCTCTGCTTGATACACAGCAAGATCTCAGGCTGTCGGAAATGTAAATCAATGTAAATTTAGTAAATGAGTCAGGAACAGGATATGGAGAGGAAGGTATTTTGGGCAGAGAGGACAAACAGCTTTTCCCAGGGTTTATGGGAAATCACTGCAAGAGAATCATAGAATCATAGAATATCAGAGTTGAAAGGGACCTCTGGAGGTCATCTAGTCCAACCCCCTGCCCAGAACAGGACCAATCCCCAATTAAATCATCCCAGCCAGGGCTTTGTCAAGCCTGACCTTAAAAACTTCTAAGGAAGGAGATTCTACCACCTCCAAAGGGAACGCATTCCAGTGTTTCACCACCCTCCGAGTGAAAACGTTTTTCCCAATATCCAACCTAAACCTCCCCCACTGCAACTTGAGACCATTACTGCTTGTCCTGTCATCTGCTATCACTGAGAATAGTCTAGATCCATCCTCCTTGGATCCACCTTTCAGGTAGTTGAAAACAGCTATCAAATCCCCCCTCATTCTTCTCTTCTGTAGACTAAACAATCCCAGATCCCTCAGCCTCTCCTCATAAGTCCTGTGTTCCAGACCCCTCATCATTTTTGTTGCCCTTCGCTGGACTCTCCAATTTTTCCACATCCTTCTTGTAGCGTGGGGCCCAAAACTGGACACAGTACTCCCGATGAGGCCTCACCAATGTTGAATAGAGGGGAACGATCACATCCCTCGATCTGCTCGCTATGCCCCTACTTATACATCCCAAAATGCCATTGGCCTTCCTGGCAACAAGGGCACACTGTTGACTCATATCCAGCTTCTCGTACACTGTAACCCCTTGGCCCTTTTCCGCAGAATTGCTGCCTAGCCATTTGGTCCCTAGTCTGTAGTGCTGCATTGGATTCTTCCATCCTAAGTGCAGGACTCTGCACTTGTCCTTGTTGAACCTCATCAGATTTCTTTTGGCCCAATCCTCCAATTTGTCTAGGTCCCTCTGTATCCTATCCCTACCCTCCAGCATATCTACCACTCCTCCCAGTTTAATGTCATCTGCAAACTTGCTGAGGGTGCAATCCACACCATCCTCCAGATCATTAATGAAGAAATTGAACAAAACCGGCCCCAGGACCGACCCTTGGGGCACTCCGCTAGATACCGGCTTCCAACTAGACATGGAGCCATTGATCACTACCCGTTGAGCCCGACAATCTAGCCAACTTTCTGCCCACCTTGTAATGCATCCATCCAGCTCATACTTCCCTAACTTGCTGACAAGAATACTGTGGGAGACCGTGTCAAAACCTTTGCTAAAGTCAAGGAATAACACGTCCACTGCTTTCCCTTCATCCACAGAACCAGTTATCTCATCATAGAAGGCAATTAGATTAGTCAGGCATGACTTTCCCTTGGTGAATCCATGCTGACTGTTACTGATCATTTTCCTCTTGTATAAGTGCTTCAGGATTGATTCCTTGAGGACCTGCTCCATGATTTTTCCGGGGACTGAGGTGAGGCTGACTGGCCTGTAGTTCCCAGAATCCTCCTTCTTCCCTTTTTAAAAGATTGGCACTACATTAGCCTTTTTCCAGTCTTCCAGGACTTCCCCTGATTGCCATGAGTTTTCAAAGATAATGGCCAATGGCACAGCCCAAAGAAAGTTCAATATCATCCCCTCTCTAGTGAACTCCAGACCCCATGGCTGTCAACAGGACTGCTTGGCTATGCCCCACCCCTGCTATTTTCAGTGTGCTGGCTTGAGCAGAGCTAGCACAGATATGGCTGGGAGTCACACACCTCAGCTCTAATGTAGATGCAGCCTTAGGCACTTTTGAAAATTTTACCCTTTCTCTTCTAAATTTTAATAGCTCTGTGTTGTTTATTGCCCAGTGCTTGGAGGTGTCCTTGTGAGTCTTAGACTGACACCTCCCCTAGGACCGATTGCCCTGTGTAAGGGGTGGTGAGGCATCGAGGACAGAATTGCCTCTACGAGGAAGATTTTAGAAGGAATAAATTCCCCTGTTTCCCACCTGAGAATAAGGTAAATAGCCAGGAGGACCTTAGGGATCAATACAAAGGTTGGGATGGTTCTGTGTATTAATTATCACCTGGAATAATGGAATGGCCAGTGAGATGGGGAAATCTGCTGATACCACAGAATGCTTCTGCTTGGGAGGATTGTGAGGGACACTAGTGAGGGCTACAAAAGCAGGTAGCTGGCCAATGTGCTGGCCGGCGACATTCCATGGAGAAAGCTCAAGGTGCTGCATGGGGAAAGGAACAATTTAAAATTGGTGATGTGGAGAAACCCACTAAGCTGCTGCACTGACAGACCAGGGTCACTGGGAAGAATGTAACAACGAAGAGAAGAGATTCCTCCTGGGGGACACAAGCGGGAGCCATTGCCCCATGCAGACGTGCTCTCAGCCCCACTGGAGAGAAGGGACAGGGGCTGGGAGGTGATAGGGCATCCCAGGGCTGGGGTGACTGCAGAGACTGCCACAGAAATGCCATTATGGTTGTTTCTCTCCCTACACATTTACTGTAATAACTCTAACTTCCCTTTTAACTAGAAATCCCCCTGCATTCAGCTTCCCTCAGTGCTGTTACAGCCTCTCCCACCCCAGCAGTTACCGAGCTGTGCCCCGTTGTGCCTGGGCACCCCAGCAGGAGCCACTGTGGTTCAGGGCTTCCTGGAGCCTTTTTACTGCCCCAGCGCCCCCATCCCCTGTGCTGAGCTGCTCGGAGAGTGCAAACCTTTCTTCTAGACTGGATGGATGTTCTTCAAACTGTTATTAACATGAGAGCTCAGTGAACTGAGGGTGTGTCTGTGTCTCTCCAGCCTCTTGCTCTCCAATACAGAGGACTGTATGTTTCTGTGCGTGTCTCCTCTCAGTTCGGAGAGCTTCCTTCACATTCCCAGGCCAGGCCATGTCGGTAGCAGTCAGAGGGATGGGGGTCAATGGCAGCAGGAGGGGACGGCTCTCTTTCACTGAATGAGAATGTGGGAGGCTTGCAACCCATGAAACAAAGAGCTAAAAATAATGAGGTGTTTTATGAAAGGGGCCCCCGCTGTTACCCCAGCATTATGACTGAGACTGGGGTATGAATGAAGCCCAGTTTGTCCTCCCTTACAGGGTGGATCCCAAGCGTGTGACAAATGCTCCAGACCTCTCCCCTGGAGCACCACAGAGGGGGAGCTGCAGTGACTGGGGCCTCTTGTACCCAGCTCTTGCCCCACCCTGCGCAGCACCAGAGCCTCCCGCTTCCCCTGCCGGCTCTGGGGCTGGGCCCAGAGCCCTCCGTGACCCTGCAGCCTGGGCTCCCAGCACAGCCACAGCCATGCCCAGGGGTCTGCAAGCCCTGAGGAGCCCTTTATAGCCGCCCCCCCGGCACCCAGGCCAGCCCCTGATTGGCTGCTCCATTATCCTCTGTGCAAATTAGCTCCTACCCCCGAGGCTAATGAGGGCCCAGGTGGCTGTAAGGGGGGAGGGGAGCTTGGCATGTCCTGGGGTGACAGTTAAACCGACACAGCAGAGTCACCCTGTGGAGCTGGGGGTCACTAGGGAAGGCAGGGGGCAGTTCGGGGGGGGGGGGGCTGAGGTGCAGGAGGGGCTGCAGGGGTCAGGAGGTGGGTTCAGGGGAGCAGAGGGGGTTGGGGGTTCATACAGGGCTCATTAGGGGGACTGAGGAGGGGGCCAGGATGGGGGAGGGGCAGAATCCAGGCATGGGGTAGATTTGGGTGGCAGAGTTGAGGGGATTGTTGAGGAGGGGGAAGTTCAGGGGCAGTTTACAGGGGTCAGTGTTGGGGAGGGGAGAAGTTCAGGCTGATCCCCTCCCTCCCCAAGGCAGGACTGTGGGGCACAAACTGGCTTTATTAGCAGGCAAGGACTTTCTCCTCCTCCCAGCCCCATGCGATTTGGGGCTGGGGGCACAGAGGTTGGAGCAGGAGAGGGGCATTATCAAGCCAAATGGCGGGGGGTTGTTTGCTTCAGGGCAGAGAGCAGAATGGGGCGGGTGCCGTTCAAAGGGCAAGTGAAGGAGATGGAAGCAGGAGGCGGCAGGTGGCAGTTCAGGGGGCATGAGGGGCAGGAGGGGGAAAAGGCTTTTTGGGGGTGACTGAAGGGCAGGAGGTGCAGGGCGAGGCAGGGTGTCAGGAGGCGGATTCAGGGGAGCAGAGAGGATTTGGAGGGGTTAGTAGAAGACCCATGGGGAGATTTGTGGGGGGAGGATGTGGGAAAGGTCAGATTACAGGAACTGTTGCTGCTTCCCCCTGCCCCCCCCCCAAAGCAGCCCAGCTGGGCCCCTCTGCCCTGGGGTGGGGAACTCGCAGGATGGGGCTGCTTGCACTGCAGCCCCAGCCCCTGCTAGGGTGCCCAGATAGCAAGTTTGAAAAATCGGGACAGAGTGCGTGTGTGGGGGGTAATAGGCACCTATACAAGAAAAAGCCCTGAATATCGGGACATCTGGTCACCCTAGCACCTGAAGCGTCCCTGCCCCAGGAGACCTGTTGCCCCATTGCCCCCAGGCCGAGCTGTGGGAAGGGAGACCTGAGCCGCCCAAAGGAGGGAGGCCAGAGAGCCTCAGTGCAGCAGCAGGAGGGGAGAAGAGCCCAGTGCTGGGAGCAGCGGAGAGACAGAGCCCATATGTGAGGTGTAAGAATTGGATGGGGAGAGGTGGGAATTAATGATCACCTGGAAAGTGGGAGGCCCTGAGTGGCAACACTAGGATTGGTCGTGTTCTGTGTGTTTATTATTGACCTGGAATAATGGACTAAAAACTTGAGAAAGGAAAACTTGCCCGGGCCACTGAATTCTTTTGTTTGGGTGGATTGTGAGGAATTTCAGAAAGAGCTTGATAATGTCAGGCAACATTCAATGTGTCCGTGCAAGGTGCTGCCTTTCAAGAAGGCTGACTTAAGAAAATTCAGGGAGTTGGTAGGTAAGATCCCTGGGTAGCAAGTCTAAAGGGAAAAACAGTTCAAGAGTTGGCAGTTTTTCAGAGACATTATTATGTGCCTGTAGGAAGGCGAAGGCTCACCGGCACAGCTCCTCCTGCTGGTCATCTTGGAAGTTAGCTCTTCAGCACTGGGAGCCCCCTCTGCAGGCTGGTGTCTTGCCTGCCTTAGGGCCCCCATATCCCTCCTGGACCTCGGTGCCCTTTTACCTTGGGGTGCTGCCCCCTAGCTGTACCCCCACACTCTGGGTCTCCCCTCCCAGGGGAACCCCCAACACTCTAAACCCACCTTGCCTCAGTGGCTACTGCCAGTCATCATCTAGCCCCTGCTCACTGGAGCAGACTGCAGTCTGTAATGGCTACTCATCATTGGCAAGGGGGTAGGACCTGCTGCCTCTGCCTATCCCCAGGCTGCCCCTCTGCCTCCCCAGTACCTTTCTTAGGCCTTCAACAAGGCCTCAGCCTGGGGATTTACCATGCTGCTGCTCCCCAGCTCCCTTTGCCCTTCCCCAGCACTGCTCCACTTCAGGTACATTGCTCCCAGGCAGCTAGCCCTTCTCCCTTCAGGGCTAGAGTGAGACTCCTCTCACTTCTGGCCCCAAGCCCTCTTATAAGGGCCAGCTGGACCCTGATTGAGCTGGCCACAGCTGTGGCTGCTTCCCGAATCAGCCTAGCCCAGCCACAGCCCTCTCCAGGGATGCTTTTAACCCCTGTTTTACTGGAGTGGGGCAGTTGCCCCACTACAAGGCCTAAAAGAAAACTAGTCCACTGCATAGGAAAGATAGGAAGTATAGCCAGAGACCATGCTGGCTTAACCAGGAGATCCTCAATGATCTAAAAATCAAAAAATTGTTGTACGTAAAGTGGAAACTAGGTCAAATTACGACAAAGGATGAACATAAATAACACAAGTATGTAGGGACAAAACGAGAAAGGCCAAGGAACAAAACAGATCATAGCTAGAGACATAAAGGGAGACAAGAAAACATTCTACAAATACGTTAGAAGCAAGAGGAAGATCAAGGACAGGGTAGGCCCATTACTCAATGAAGAGGGAAAAAACAATAACAGAAAATGTGGAAATGGCAGAGGTGCTTAATGACTTCTTTGTTTCAGTGTTCAAGAAGAGGGTTAGTGGTAATTGGACATCTAGCATACTGAATGCCAGTGAAAATGAGGTGGGATCTGAGGATAAAATAGGAAAAGAACAAGTAAAAAATTATTTAGACCAATTAGATGTCTTCAGGTCACCAGGGCCTGATGAAATGCATCCTAGAATACTCAAGAAGCTGACTGAGGAGATATCTGAGCCATTAGTGATTATCTTTGAAAAGTCATGGAAAACGGGAGAGATTCCAGAAGACTGGAAATGGGCATCTATAAAAAGGGAAATAAGGACAACCTGTGGAAATACAGACCAGTCAGCTTAACTTCTGTACCTGGAAAGATAATGGAGCAAATAATTAAGCTCTAAATTTGCAAACATCTGGAAGATAATCAGATGATAAGTAATAGTCAGCATGGATTTGTCAAGAACGAATCGTGTCAAACCAACCTGATAGCTTTCTTTGACAGGGTAACGAGCCTTGTGGATGGGGAGAAGCAGTAGATGTGGTATATGTTGACGGTAGTAAGGCTTTTGATGCAGTCTCACGTGACCTTCTCATAAACAAACTAGGGAAAGACAACTTAGATGGAGCTACTATAAGATGTGTGCAAAACTGGTGGAAAACCATTCCCAGAGAGTAGCTATCAATGGCTAACTTCCTGTCAGGGTGGTTAAGCACTGAAATAAATTGCCTGAGGGGTTCTGGAATCTCCATCAGTGGAGATTTTTAAGAGTAGGTTAGACAAACACCTGTCCGGGATGATCTAGATGATGCTTAGTCATGCCATGAGTGCAGGGGACTGGATTAGATCAGTGGTTCTCAGCTGGGGGTCAGTGAGCCCTTTCAGGGGGGCCGCGGAGCCCCACGGCTGAAACCTGGAGCCCCAGTGCTGAAGCCTTCCCCCCCTTCCCCCTAAGCCAGGAGCGGTGCGGGTCTGAAGCCAGTGGGCCCCCTGCCCTAGTTAGGAGCAGCGCGGGGCTGAAGCCCGCGGTGCCCTCCCCATCCCCCACAAGCTGGGAGTGGCGCAGCCAGAAGCTAGATGGGGCTGAAGCCGGCAGGGTCCCCACATCCCCTCCAAGCCAGGAGTAACGTGGTGCTAGAGCCAGCAAACCTCCCCTCCCCCACAAGCCAGGAGCAGCAGGGAGGCTGAAGCAGGGAGTCCCAGTGCCTTGCCCCTGAAGCTGGGCATTGCACTGGAAGCCCCCCTGCCTGCATACAGCCCATAGCTACCCCCTGCCTGCACCCTGAGCTACCCCCTGCCCATACACAGCCCTTAGCTATCCCCTCCCTGTACCATGAGCTACTCCCCTCATTTCACACAGCCCCTAACTAACCCCCTGCCCGCACCCTGAGCGGTTTTCAAACTTTTTGAACTGAGTCCCCCCTTTGAGTTATATTTTTGGTTGCATCGCCCCAGAGCACAGACAAGCTGGGTGCTCTCCTGAGTGAGTCAGGGGGTGGAGATGGCACATACTCCCTGGACCCTGCTCTGTGGAGATGGGATGAACCATGCCAGGCATTCCTCCCCCCGCCCCCCCCCAAAAATAGAAGTAAAACTATGCCTATGCCCAAGTGTGTCCCCCTGGCCTGGAGCCCACGCTTCCCCCCTGCCGGGCCCTATTGTTTTTATAGGATGTTGAACGGGGCCTCAGCAAGAAAAAGGTTGAGAACCCCTGGATTTGATGATCTCTCAAGGTCCCTTCCAGTCCTATGATTCTATGTGGAAAGGAACAACTGAAACCGGGTGACATTGGCAAATCCACTGAGCAGCTGGGCTGACAGATAGAGTACGGCAACTGCGTGGCATGTGGCAATGAAGAGAAGAGATTCCCCCGTGGGACAGTAGACGGAACCACTGCCCAATCCAGCTACACTCACAGACCCACTGTCGAGAAGGGACACAGAGAGGGAGTGTCACGGGTTGGGGTCACTGCAGAGAGTTTGGGCCATCAGTGTTGTTACTGGGGATTTCTAACCCAACATATTTCAGTCTGTTTGTGTGTGTGTGTGTGTAGTTATCTAATTTCCCGTCTAACTGTGGAAAATCCAGTCTTTGGGTTGGGGTTTAACTGCTTCACCTGGGCGTTGCTCCGTTGACTCCAGAGCTGGCCCTGCCTATCCCACCACAGCGTTTACTAACTTGTGCCCCATTGGGTCTCCACCCCCCCCTCCAAGTGAGAGCTCAGGGCTCCGTGAAATTTTCTTACTGTTTAAGTGAGAAAACAAAGCCCGTTTTTCATGAGGTCAGTCATTCTTATCAGCATCAGGCCTCTCAGAAGGGCTAATTTAAATGTTAAGGGGTCCTACATCACTTGGGATCTTGGGTTTGTACTTTGGAAGTATCACATCTCCTGAAATGTTTGCTGACCTCACCCACTATCCTTCCTCTCAGGGCTAAATAAAACAAAAAGTTCCAAGGCAACATTTCAAAAGAAATAAGCCAGCAGAAAAAAGTCTGTTCCCAAGTTTATTTTGTTTAACTGTAAATGGTTTTCTGTTGCTTCTTATGCGTGATTACATTAAAACAAGAATACTAATTTCTTAATGCACAATAGGGAGAGTAAATGACAGTCATGCTCTAAATATAGCAGTTTAATTGTCTTCAACGGATTCTAATTGTTTTCAACTAAGCTATTGCTGGAAATGGCCAGGTCCTGCTGCAGCTCTTTGCAAAAGCTGTCTAAAAAGGCAGAAACTGTGTTATTGTTTTTTATTTATGGAGTTTTTCAGAACTCCCTTGATTTTATTTATTATTCTGGATAGAATCCCTTTCTCCAAATCTCTCAAACTTGCCTTCCCTCCGTTGTGGTCTATCAGACATCTCTGTATCCAGGATTTGACAAACTCTTCATAGTTACTTATCTATTTCACATAGTTGTCAAAGTTCATCTCTTCCAGCAGCTTCTTTAGCAAAAAGAACTGAAAGACGCTTTGGCTGGCGTATTCAAGGGCCTGTTCACTGCTGAGAAAATTGTCAACTATTTCTAGTCCGAGCCTTTTGTTGACATAACCCACCAGGGCAGGTTTGAGACACTGATCACAGAAATTCCTCGCCCTCGTTTGGCTTTCATTCTTTTCCAAATAGAGATCAGTAAATATGGAGAAATAATGAGGTTTCAGCTTCTCCAGACGTTGCTGAGGATCGTTTTCTTTGATAAAATCTTCATGCATCTTCTGAAATGCCCAAGCCGCTTCCCCCAAAAGGTGACGCTTCAGGTCAACTTCAAACAAAGGAGAAGTGTGAAGTTTCTCAATATCCTCCTCTTTTAACCTCTCATTAACCATATGCAGCAGTTCTCCACAATAGGTTTCATCATAGTCTGTTTTGGATTTAACTTTTTCTTCAATGTATTTCTTGCATTCAGTCATTAAAGATAGAGCAAGCTCTTCAGTTTTACAGTAACATTCCTGTGAGAAGTATTCTACAACTGCTCTGGTCCATTTTAGGTTTAAGTATTCCTTCTTCATTGGGAAAGACTTCATTCTATAATCCAGCAGGCTTTTTGCATGTTGCAGTATCTGTCTGATAGCACCCCCTCTGTGCTTCAGATCCTTTCTCAGCTGGAGATCCATATCTTGAACAACTTGACATTTCTGTAAAGTACAGAGCGTTAACTCTGACAAGCTTTCTCGCCATATCGTTTCAAATTCTTTTTTCAGTTTCTCATAGTCTAATTTATCTTCTCTGTTTCGGTATTCAGCCAAGAGTCTGGCAACTTCTCCTTCAATTTTCTGCTTGTACCCAGACTGGATATTGTCTATCTTGTGCTGTCCTCTTCATATTCGAATTGCTTCCTTACAGTTACTGGTTGAATAACTTTCAAGTTCTCTTTTGAGGCTATTTGCGCTCCTTTTGAAATCTTCTCTGTACTTTTCTATCAGGTTGAAATTTGGAGCTTCACCTTTAAAATACTGCTCTAAGTTTTTCAAGAGCTTCTGTTCTCCCTGCTGTAGTTTCCCTTGTGCTTCCATTTTTAAGCTGTGAAAGAGATCACCCTCTAGTGTCTCTGGCAGCTGATTCTGGATAAAAGTTTCTTTTTCAGATATCCAGAGATACATCTCCTTGCGGAAACCCCATTCCCATTCAGAATACTTCATAGACAGCTGGTGATAGGCTTCAGCTACAAGGCTATTTCTAAAGCTAAAGATGAAGTTCTCATGTTTCACTGACTTCCACAGGCTCTTCAACCATACAATAAAATCAGGAATATCCTTTCCAGCTCTTTTCCGTGAACGGTTCTCTATGAATTCAAACAGGTATTTCTTTAGCTCACACACACTCTCACTGTATCCAGTGTTTACGGGAGCCATGGGAGGGACTTCATGCCACAAGCCAGGCATGTACCAATTGTGTTTTTCTGGGTCATACTCCATAATATCAGAAAATGCCATTTCCCTGCTTTGCTTTTCCATCCTTGCTGCAGCTTTGATCATTTCATTCAGCTGCTCCAGGAGGTGTTTCCTGTCCCTCATGTTTTGATCATGAGCAGACACATCACTGACATTCTGGTGCACAAACTGGCAGTTTGGCTGTTTTCCTATTTCCTCCATTCTGAGAAATGCATGGACCACAATTTGCAGAACATCCTTCATTTCTGTGGCATTCTCCATGGCCATGTTAACGATGGTGATGTCACTCAGTCCAATCACCAGTGTGGCCAGCTCATTGTCATGTTGATAACTGTCTTCCAGTGCTGTTAGTTCAGGGGCCTTCAGACCTTCAGTGTCTATCACCAGGATGAAATCACAGCCAAGCAGCTCCTGAACAGCTTCTGTAACTTGAAGGAGTGTCATGAACGCTCCTCGCATACATCGTTCGCTACTCACTGCAAACTGCAGGCCGAACATGGTGTTGAGAAGGATGGATTTCCCAGTGGTCTGCACTCCCAGCACTGTTATAACCACCATTCTGGATCTATCCCCTAGTCTGATATGGAGATGAGTTAGAACATCTACTACCCAGTTCATGGGGATGTTGGAGGCATCTCCATCGATCAGCTCCACAGGAAACCCTTCCAGCATCAGGTCAGCTGCTGTGCATGGGAGATGGGAGATTTGTCTTTGGCTTTCTTCCATTTTCCCTTCTTTAACCATTGAGCATTCAGCGTCATAGAACTGTCCCAACTCACGCATGAAATGCTCCACCCCCAAGGAACTATCAGATATCAATTTATCTAATTCCTCCAGCTGTTTTCGGTCCACTCCTGGAGTTTCACATTTCTCTTTATAGTCTGCCCGCATTTCAGAAAGATTCCCCCTAGCAATATTATCCAGGCTAAATTTCATCCATTTCAGAAAGTAATGTTTCTCCACTGGTTTCAGCTGTACTATTCCATTGATAAACTTAGTCAAACCATTAGTACGGTCACACTGATTCCGCTGTCTACGTATCTCTAACCATTTCTTTTTCAGCGCAGATTTATAGTCTTCAATGGCCGCGTCCCCTTGCCTTTTCATTTGGCACATCTGTTTTTCCAATTTAGCCAAGTTTTTCCATAGGTCTCCTTGCAGGCTCAGCATTTCCCTTTTGTATTTTGCCCCATCTCTTATTTCTGCAGTGATTTCTTCAGTATATTTCCTCGCACACTGACATGCCTGACACTCCTCATCCACCTGGATTCCTAGGTCACGTGCCGTCACAGCCATGGCTTCCAAACTCACTGTCTTCGGAGATGAATTCACTATGGTTCCTATGGTGGACTTCACCTTTTTCCACAAATCCTGCATTATTCATGGTACTATCTTTCACCGGTACTAGTGATTTGCTCAGTTTCAACACTGAGGACAGCTTATTAAGAAATCCCAGAGTTTCTTTGGGTTTCTTATTCTTGCAGTTGAGGATGAAGTAATATTTAGAGCTGGATTTTTTCAGAGATGATAACAGCTCGTATTCTCTCTCACCGATGCTCTCGGTAACTATGAACACTGCGGAGGAGACCGCTGTTAAAAAGCTAAACTGTAGCCAGTGGGACTCAATGTCTCCATGCAGATTTGTAACTGCAATGGGTTCAGGGAAAAGATCAGAATTTTCCGTCCCCCCAGGGAAATACCAGGAAATCTCAACCAGCCCATCTGCGATTTTCTGAAGGAAGTTCCCAGACTCCATGTCCCGATGGATAAAGAAATCGTGGTGCTGCTGGGAGGAGCTGAGAACCTCATTGAGGAGTTGGGACTTGGAGAAGCTGCAGCTCCCCATCCGCAGAAAAGAAATCGTTGGCATTTCTGTGAGCACCAGGCTCTCCTCTCTGAACCCTCTGCTCTCTGCCAGGGAGTGCGGCCTCCACTTCCTCACAATGTCCCTCATGGCCCACAGTAGTAGGGTGCCCTTGGGGGTGTTGAGGGCGGGTAGCAGCAGAGGGAGGGCAAACTGGCACATGGACATTTTGGACAGGATCTCCTGCTGTAGGAAACTGAGCAAAGCAGAACAGCACAAAGAACATCAAGAGATTGCAGAGAAACTTTCATCTCAGTATCACTAAAACAGAAAGCGCCATCAGTATGCAGTTTCTCCTCATAATCATCCAATTCTTCTGCAGGAGCCTTGTGCCCAATGCTTGTATTTCTGGCCATCCCATTCAGAGCCATGACCTTCCTCAGGAAATGCCAAGGTAAATCACCTAATGCCTCTGGAATCCTGTTCTTGATGCTTTCTGGTCAGATCTCCAAAACATCCCTCAGCCTGATCTTGATGCTTCTGTGCTTCTCCAGGTTTAATCTGGACAGAACATCTTGAAATGCTTTACTTCTTTCTGCAGAAGGAAGTTAAAACAAACCAAAATTTCAGAGTAGAAAATGGTGACTTTATATACAGTTTACTTATTCCATAGACAGCCTGTTGGTTGTAGTTTAAAGAAAAGCAGTACCCAGTAAGTAACAGATGACTTATACATCCTGGGTTCAATTCTTCTCTTACTTATATTGGTATAACAAAAAGGAAGCCAATAGGATTACTTCCATGCAAATAAAACATAGTTCTGGCCCACTTTGAACTCCACTAGGTTGGTTTGCATTGTTTGATCCCAATCCTTATCCTCAGCGCTGTGCAGAGTCCACTTGAAAATGGCTTAAGTGGCCAAATGAGAATTTCCTAGAAAATCTTCCAGTATAACCAGCTCTATGACATCCCAGCTCACAGCTACTGGAGGAGGGGGCATAGACTCAGGACCCTGTCTCTGTGGTGATCCCAGAAGCTGAAATGACCCCTTGGCTGCTCTAAGCTGCTGCTCAGGATCAGACTGGTGCCTGGCAGTCTGAGGATCAGGTGTCTGTGATGGTAGCCTACACCCCTCACCCTGAGCTGTGCTGGGCATCAATGGCTCATCTGGAGGATCTGACCCTTTATTTCCCTTTCAGCAGTCAGTGCAGATTACACCTTCTGGGAAGACTTATTTTTGATTTTCTTCATATCTTCCTCCATCTCTTTGCTGGGACATGTCTTTTACAGGTGTAGCTAACAGCACTGTGGCTTTGCTTACCTCCCAGCGACCAAATCAGTCCCTTCACTCACGCTACTTTCTCTGTCCTTTTGGGGAGCTGTGAGTACTGTCATTACTTACAAAGCAAATTTACCCACACTTCAACATGGGGAGCTAACGCTAAGACACCTCCAGGCAAGTCCTGGTACGGTAATGTCTCCAGTGCAGTGTTAGGGTATTTGGACCTGATAAACAATTAACCCATTTATTATGTGTTATAGAGACATTATTAAGGTCACAAGAGCAAACTATTCCACTGCACAGGAAAGATAGGAAGAGTGTCAAGAGACCACCCTGGCTTAACCAGGAGATCTTCCATGATCTAAAAATAAAAAAAAAGAGTCCTACAAAAAGTAGAAACTAGGTCAAATTACAAAGGATGAATACAAACAAACAACACAAGTATGTAGGGGCAAAATTAGAAAGGCCAAGGCACAAAAGGAAATCAAACAAGCTAGAGACATAAAGGGTAACAAGAAAACATTCTACAAATACATTAGAAGAAAGAGGAAGACCAAGGACAGAGTAGGCCCATTACTCAATGAAGACAAAAAAGCAATAACAGAAAATGTGGAAATGGCAGACGTGCTTAATGACTTCTTTGTTTCGGTTTTCACCAAGAAGGTTGGTGGCAATTGGATGCCTAACATAGTGAACACCAGTGAAAATGGGGTGGGTTCAAAACAGGGAAAGAGCAAGGTGAAAATTACTTAGACAAGTCAGATGTCTTCAAGTCACTAGAACCCAATGAAGTGCATCCTAGAATACACAAGGAGCTGACTGAGGAGATATCTGAGCCATTAGCTATTATCTTTGAAAAGTCATGGAAGACGGGTGATATTCCAGAAGACTGGAAAAGGGCATATATAGTGCCTATCTATAAAAAGGAAAATAAGGACAACCCAGGGAATTACAGACCAGTCAGCTTAACTTCTGGACCCGGAAAGATAATGGAGCAAATAATGAAGGAATCAATTTGCAAACATCTAGAAGATAATAAGGCGATATGTAATAGTCAGCATGGACTTGTCAAGAACAAATCATATCAAACTGACCCGATAGTTTTCTTTGACAGGCTGACGACTGTGTGAATGGGGGGAAGCAGTAGATGTGGTATATCGAGACTTTAATAAGGCATCTGATATAGTCTCAAATGACCTTCTCATTAAAAAACTAGGGAAATACAACCAATTTGGAGCTATTATAAGGTTGGTGCATAACTGGTTGGATAACCATTCCCAGAGTAGTTATCAATGGCTCACAGTCATGCTGGAAGGGCACAACGAGTGGGCTTCTGCAAGGATCAGTTCTGGGTCTAGTTCTGTTCAATATAGTCATCAATGATTTAGATAATAGCATAGAGAGTACACTTATAAAATTTGCAGACGATACCAAGGTGGGAGGAGTTGCAAGTGCTTTGGAGGATAGGATTATAATTGAAAATGAGCTGGACAAACTGGAGAAATGGTCTGAGGTAACTAGGACGAAATTCAATAAGAACAAATGCAAAATATTCCACTTAGGAAGGAACAATCAGTTGTACATGTACAAAATGGAAAATGACTGCCTGGGAAGGATTACTGCAAAAAAGGGATCAAGAGGTCAGAGTGGACCACAAGCTAAATATGAGTTAACAGTGTAAGACTGTTCCAAAAAAAAAACCAAACATCATTCTGGGATGTATTAGCAGGAGTGTTGTAAGCAAGACATGCAAAGTAATTCTTCTGCTCCAGTCCACGTTGATTATGCCTCAGCTGGAGTATTGTGTCCAGTTCTGGGTGCCACATTTCAGTAAAGATGTGGACAAACTGGAAAAAGTCCAGAGAAGAGCAACAAAAATGATTAAAGATCTAGAAAGCATGACCTATGAGGGAAGATTGAAAAAATTGGGTTTGTTTAGTCTGGAAAAGAGAAGACTGAGAAGGGACACGATAACAGTTTTCAAGTACCTAAAAGGTTGTTATAAGGAGAAGGAAAAAATTATTTTCCTATTCTCTGGTGATTGGACAAGAAGCAATTGGCTTAAATTGCAGCAAGGGAAGTTTAGATAGGAAATTTTTCCTAATTTCCGAACTGTCAGGGTGGTTAAGCACTGGAATAAATTGCCTAGGGAGGTTGTGGAATCTCCGTCATTGGAGATTTTTAAGAGCAGGTTAGACAAACACCTGTCAGGGGTGGTCTAGATGGTGCTTGGTCATGCCATGAGGGCAGGGGACTGGACTTGATGACCTCTCGAGGTCCCTTCCAGTCCTATGCTTCTATAATGAAGCACCAGCTCTACTTTAGTTTAGATTGAGAAGCCCTTTCTACTTAAATGTTAATTCTTCTAAGTGCTGTAAGATCTGTATGCTTACTTGGACTGTCTTGAAATTTGTTGTCTCCTGGGGGAACAGGATAGGGTTAGTGACCCAAATTTCGGGGTCATTTGAGCAAGGAGTTCCCTAGACACAGCTCGTCAAAAACACAGCATTTTGCAAAATCAGCAGTCTTATAATGGAGGGGATTGTGCACCACAGAGCTCAACATCCCCTACTTGATCTCAGTCACTCAGCATTTATTTCAGCCAGTGTGTGGCACTCACTGCCCATTTGAGGAAGCAATACTGAAAACATCTATTAAAGGAAACCTTTGGCTTTCTAGAACACTGCATGCAAACACTCATGAGCCAAAGAGATTGAAACGTGCATGTGCTGTGAGCCTAGGCAAGAGTCTTTCCAGACAGTCCACTCTCACAGTAGCTGGATGGCTCAAGTACATTTGAGCCCTACTCTACTCTACAGTATTAACAACCTTCCTCAGAATACCATCCTTGCCACCACTGATGTCACTTTCCTATACACCAATATCCCTCACAATGACAGGATAGCTGCCTGCCCCAAATATTTAAAAGACAGTGGACAACCATCAATTATCCATCCCAAACACATAGCCAAACTCATCCAGTTCATCCTCGCCTGTCATAGATTTACCTTCAACAATAAACATTTTCTCCAAAGCATGAGAACAGCCAGGGGTACTAGGATGGCTCCCCAATATGCTAACCTCTTCATGGGTCATCCTGAAGAAGAATTTCTGGAGAAGTGCATCATGAAACCAGTGATATACCTGAGAAATTTTCATCCTATGGGAAGACAGCTTAAACTTCCTCAGACTTCCACCACAACTTCAACAACCACCACCCATCCATTAAACTCTCTCTGGAGCTTTCCCACACTAGCATCAACTTCTGGACAACACAATCAGCTTCAACAATGGAACCCTACAGACAACCATATACAAGAAACCCATGGATCACCACACCTACCTTCATAGATCTAGTAACCACCCCAACCATACCAAGAAATATGTTATTGACAGCCAGGCACTCAGATACCACAGAATTTGCTCTGAGGAGAAAGTAAGTGATATATACCTTAATGAAGGGATAGCTTATTTTTGTCAAGGTCCAAATTTCTTGGTCAAGGTATAGTCAAGGTCCAGACTTCAAGAAAAAAAAATTGAGAAACCCATAATGATAATAAACAAATAAAAACATTGTGGGGTCCATTCAAAAGCATCTCGCAGTCCGGATTTGGCCCATGGTCCGCCTATTGACTATCCCTGGCTTAACACACTTGTTGTCGATATTGTGAAGGCCAAAACTGTAACAGTGGTCAAAAAAGACCTAGATAAATTGATGGAAGACAGGTCCATCAATGGCTATTAGCCAGGATGGGCAGGGATGGTGTCCCTAGCCTCTCTTTGCCAGAAGTTGGGAATGGGTGACAGGGGATGGATCGCTTGATGATCACCTTTTTTATTCATTCCTTCTGAAGCACCTGGCATTGGCCTCTGTCAGAAGACAGAATACTGAGCTAGATGGACTTTGGTCTGACCCAGTATGGCCACCCAGTATGGTCACTTAAAACCACCTTCACCAAACAAGGACACTCCATCAGAGAAGTAGATTGCATCATGCAACAGGCCACCCAAATACCCCAGGAGAACCTGCTTCAATACAGAAATAAACCCCCTTCTGACTGCATACCCCTATTTGTCACCTACCACCCCACACTTAAGCTAGTGTAACCACCAATGGGTGTAAACAACTACAACCCATACTCGATGGGTACCCCATCATGAAAGAAATATTTCAAGAATCATCTCTTCTGGTCTTCGAACAATCTCTTCAAACTCATTGTTGCCCTGCTTTGAGGGATGTGTATACCCCATTATGTGATCAAACTAATTGCAACCATATGATGTGCATTCTGCCAATAGAAATTAATGAAATAGAACACCACATAGTTAAGGGTTAATTTGGAGACAGGCTTTTAGAAGTGAGGTCATATCTAGCTGATAGTTTTTGCTAATCAGAATGGGAGGAGGGGACAGACAAGTAAACAACTGAGACTGAAAACCTTGGTGGTTGGAAAACTTTGAATCTAGGCACCTCTAATATGAAAAGTTGACTGAAAGTTAGAAAAGAGATGATCCAGTTGGGGTCATTATGACCTATGTGTTTTGTAGAAGTTAGTTATAAAAGATTAGCTAATAGAGTATATTGTGGAGCAGTCCTATGAAGCCATCTTGAGACACTTTTTTCTGACACCCTTTCTCCCTGATGGGTGAGCAACTGGCCACTGCAAACCTGCTGTTAATTACTCAATACCATTCCAGATCTTAGGAAAAAGATCTGGGATGTTCTAAACCTATTGCTTATGTCTCTGTATGCTTAAATCTAATAAACTGCAGTGTTAGATAAGAGCATACTTACTTGCATTTAATCCTTGATCAGACAGAACTGCTGTGTTCCTATTGATTGATTCCTGACACTACATGGAGTGAGATAGTTAAGTTGCCCCTGCTGTGGGTTCTGAAAACCCCAGGTAACCCTCGTCATCAAGAGGAAGCTCCCCACAGACCAGGACACACCCACTCAAAGCAGCACCAGACTCTGCCAGAGCTATAGATGCAAAACTTGCAGACATATCTCCATTACTATAATGATCCACATTCCACACAAAACACCTTTCAAGATCCCAGGATCTTATACATGCCTATCACATGTAGCACACTTCATCCAGTGCACTAAATGCCCGAATAATGATTATATGGATGATACAGATAAGCATTATAAACTCAAATGAATATACACAGGAAAATGATAAAAGACAAAAACACCCTATCACCTGTGGGTGAACACTTTTCATAAAGTAATCACTCTATATCTGACCTATCAGACCCAATCCTCAAACGCAACTTGCACAGCATTTTCAAAAGAAGAACCAGGGAGCTTACATTCATTACTCTGCTGGACACCAAATCATGGATTATGGACATCATGGATTGAACAGAGACACTAGATTTATGGTTTATTAAAACAATCTGTAATCCACTAACCCCTTCTTTTTTTCCTATGTTTGCAGAGGTGCTCATGGCCCATTCTACTTGGAATGGTCCCTTACAATATGTGCTAACTACTTATGCTAAATAATCTGTTCCATCTTGCATTTTGCTCTGACATTGGGAGTAATGTTCCCAGACCTGAAGAAGAGCTCTTTGTGGCTCAAAAGCTTGTCACTCTCACCAACAGAAGTTGGTCTAAGAAAAGATATTACCTCCCCCACATTGGCTTTCCAATATCCTGGGATCTACCCAGCTACAACTACACTGCAGACAACCCTATGCTTGGCAGAAATCTGAGAATAATCTCTAGGAATATTGACAGGTTTCAGAGTAGCAGCCGTGTTAGTCTGTATTCGCAAAAAGAAAAGGAGTCCTTCTGGCACCTTAGAGACTAACCAATTTATTTGAGCACAAGCTTTCGTGAGCTACAGCTCACTTCATTGGATGCATTCAGTGGAAAATACAGTGAGGAGATTTATGTACACACAGAACATGAAAAAATGGGTGTTATCATACACACTCACTTAAGATGAGCTATTACCAGCAGGAGAGCGGGGGTGGGGGGAAGAAAACCTTTCTTGATAACTGCTGGAAATGGCCCACCTTGATTATCACTACAAAAGGTTTTCTCCCGTGCCCCCCCCGTCCCCCCCGCTGGTAATTATTATTTTCTGTGGGTATCTGCTGCTCTTCTTGTGACACAGTGCCCTCTGGTGGGCAAAAGGTGGAATGCAGCAACATTTTGGCAGAAGCTTTTTTTTTCTACACAGAAAATTAAAGATATGCATGGCTCATTAATTATGCATGCCTACAGTAGTAGAGAATTCCTCCAGGAGTAACGTTTGGAGAAAACCTGATTTCACAACAGCTGTTCCTTTGTAGAAGATTTTCTTCTTTGATGAAACACAAATGCCTCATGATTAAAAAAATCCCATTCCCCATGCACCAAGTGAACACTCCAAGGGTTGAAATGCAGTAGCATTCAAGTTCAAAATCTTGGTCTTTATCTTCAAGGTGCTCAATGGCCTTGGCCTAGTGTATCTAAAAAATCAACTAACGCTACAGGACAAAGACTGTGGTCAACATTTAGTCTTGTCTGCCACAATGAAATGGAATTCTTTACAAGGGTAAAGCTCATCTAGGTAGGAGACAGAGTTTCCTTGAAAAGGTGACCAATAATATAAATCTGATTGAATATCAGATTAGGAGTGAGCAGAGGGTTTCAAAGAGGAAAGTGATGGGTTTAAATCAACAGGTAGAGAACATGCTTTTAGCAGCTCAACCTCAATACATTATTTCTTCAAAAAAATGCTCATGGATACACTGGACACAGAAATATTTTGGATTGCTTTTTCCCAAAATTGGCATTTCTGAATTGTTTGGGATATATACTCAATGTGTGTCCACCTCAGATACCCTTCCTACCTGACCTTAAATGAAATTGATGAGTTCAACATTAAAAATTAAACATTGTTTTAAAACTAAGTATTTTAAATACTTGTGGCACCTTAGAGACTAACAAATTTATTTATATGCTCAAATAAATTTGTTAGTCTCTAAGGTGCCACAAGTCCTCCTTTTCTTTTTGAGAATACAGACTAACACGGCTGCTCCTCTGAAACCTATTTTACATACATTATTCTTCCTCTATAATGTGGTCATGGCCTTTCCAGTGTGCAGTAAATCAGTTACTGAATTTGCGAACTGATGGTAGTTGGCTTATTTAGGCACATTATGGTACCTTTCCTCAGTCCTCAAGTCCATGCAGTTCCATCCCCCTTCTTGAGTCACATGAGCTTGGGGAGGAGAGAAACTACTGAGACAACCCAGAAACTCAGCTGAGGGGGACTGGGGCATGCAGCTCTAATGAGGACCTGCAGATTTGGATGGTGTCATCAATCACACCTTCATAGAATCATAGAATCATAGAATATCAGGGTTGGAAGGGACCTCTGGAGGTCATCTAGTCCAACCCCCTGCTCAAAGCAGGACCAATCCCCAATTAAATCATCCCAGCCAGGGCTTTGTCAAGCCTGACCTTAAAAACTTCTAAGGAAGGAGATTCTACCACCTCCCTAGGTAACGCATTCCAGTGTTTCACCACCCTCCGAGTGAAAAAGTTTTTCCTAATATCGAACCTAAACCTCCCCAACTGCAACTTGAGACCATTACTCCTTGTCCTGTCCTCTTCTACCACTGAGAATAGTCTAGAACCATCCTCTCTGGAACCACCTCTCAGGTAGTTGAAAGCAGCTATCAAATCCCCCCTCATTCTTCTCTTCTGCAGACTAAACAATCCCAGTTCCCTCAGCCTCTCCTCATAAGTCATGTGTTCCAGATCCCTAATCATTTTTGTTGCCCTTCGCTGGACTCTCTCCAATTTATCCACATCCTTCTTGTAGTGTGGGGCCCAAAACTGGACACAGTACTCCAGATGAGGCCTCACCAATGTCGAATAGAGGGGAACGATCACGTCCCTCGATCTGCTCGCTATGCCCCTAATTATACATCCCAAAATGCCATTGGCCTTCTTGGCAACAAGGGCACACTGTTGACCCATATCCAGCTTCTCGTCCACTGTCACCCCTAGGTCCTTTTCCGCAAAACTGCTGCCTAGCCATTCGGTCCCTAGTCTGTAGCTGTGCATTGGGTTTTTCCGACCTAAGTGCAGGACCCTGCACTTATCCTTGTTGAACCTCATCAGATTTCTTTTGGCCCAATCCTCCAATTTGTCTAGGTCCCTCTGTATCCTATCCCTACCCTCCAGCATATCTACCACTCCTCCCAGTTTAGTATCATCCACAAATTTGCTGAGACTGCAATCCACACCATCCTCCAGATCATTTATGAAGATATTGAACAAAACCGACCCCAGGACCGACCCCTGGGGCACTCCACTTGACACCGGCTGCCAACTAGACATGGAGCCATTGATCACAACCCGTTGAGCCCGACAATCTAGCCAACTTTCTACCCACCTTATAGTGCATTCATCCAGCCCATACTTCTTTAATTTGCTGACAAGAATACCGTGGGAGACCGTGTCAAAAGCTTTGCTAAAGTCAAGAAACAACACATCCACTGCTTTCCCTTCATCCACAGAACCAGTAATCTCATCATAGAAGGCGATTAGATTAGTCAGGCATGACCTTCCCTTGGTGAATCCATGCTGACTGTTCCTGATCCCTTTCCTCTCATGTAAGTGCTTCAGGATTGATTCTTTGAGGACCTGCTCCATGATTTTTCCGGGGACTGAGGTGAAAACCCGTTGTGGGTTTTTTATATATTTTCACTCTAGACATTAGTAGTATACAGCTCGATAAGATTCATCAATATATATATTTTTACAGGTTTCCACACCCTCTTTTGTCCTCCAGTTTCATATGTTGACACATACACATTTGGCACTGTTGACCATTTTTGAAGGAAAAAAAAGTATTTTTTCCTTTTCACGAGGCATATTTATTTGAGATGACCTGAAGAAGTCTTCTTCTGAAAGCAGTGAAATTGAGAAAGCCTTTACAAAATACATACACCACAGGAAGCTGAGTATTTTGTACATTGTGCAAAATGTGTTTTGCCAGGGGAAAAAAGACAAATGATTATTTTAAATACAAAGTATATGGTTCTCTTTAAAACCATGGAGATAAACGGCAAGTTACCACCCAGACAGGGCAAACGTACCCTGGGAAAACACAATTCTTTTGGGAGGCTTTTGAGGATGCTATCAAAAAGCCCACAAGTTTCTGCTGGTGGATTTAAATGTTTTAGCACCCTAAGCCTACAGGTTAAGAACAAGCATTTCTCCCCCAGACTGGCCCTATGTATACACCTTGAAAAAAACAGAAAAGTAGTAATTGTTTTAACAATCCTTAGCCATTTTAGAAAAAGAGCATCCCCCTGAGAAGCATGTCTAGCCATGTACACAGAAACCTAGCTCTTTTGAAACTCCTCATCAAAGCCAGACCGCATCAAAGGAAGGTTATTCTGTGCTCAGCCTCTGACAACCTGGTAGTGGCCAGCTCAGAAATAGCACTCAACTCTGTAAAAGGAAAAGTCCCCCAGAAACCCTAACAAGTAAGCATGCTAAAAAGAAAATGGGGGATTAGTAAAACACTGAGAGATTAAAAAAAACTGTTCCTCAAAAGAATAAAAGATGATTGTAAAACAGGTCAGGGGTTTTATCAAACCTTGGTTGAGCTTCGCTGTCACGCATTTTAAATAAAATGGTTGAAAAATTGTACCTCGTTCCTAGCCATCAGCTAGAACAAACATGCCTCTAGTGATGAAACATGCCTCTAGTGATGAAGAAAATATCAGAACCACACCTCCTCACCAATTGGATTCAGAGATGAAAGACGTTCTTCAAAGATCCAGTTTATCAGACTCTGAAAAGGCTAAACTTTACGAGAGGGTCCTACAAAGGTATCTGGTATTGGCCAAGAAGGGTGAAGAAAAAAGACTAAAAGAAGTCTCTTTCTCCCAGAGTAAGAGGAGCAGGGGGCTGGGCCCATGGCAAAAAGGCGGAGGGTCATGACCCCTTGGCCTCCCCATCTTCCAGCATCCCTGTCACCATGTGGTCATTTTCTGGCAGGGGCATGCCTATGGACAGAACTCTAAGGCTTTCAAGCCATGTGTAGGGCAGCTTGTGTTTGGAACAAAGGAAGCACAGGCTGCATGGCAAAAGGCTATAAAAGGCAGCTGCATCTTCTCCATTTTGTCTTCAGTCCTGCTTCTTATCTCTGGGTGAACTTTGCTACAAAATGAAGCTCTGAACAAAGGACTGAATGACCCATCCTAGCTGGGGTTGTGTTCCAGAGGGACATTCAAGCCAGCAAACTCACAAGTACTGATAGGAGCCTGATATATGGACTTTCAAATCTTTGTATATATGTAACTGCTTTACCATTTAACATCTATCTTCTTGTTCTTTCTATTTTCTTTATAATAAACCTGGCTGGCAGAGTGGTATTCTGGGTAGTATCCAAACCTATACTGGCCTGGTGACATGGCTGACCCTTTGGGGTCAGAAGAACATTTTGTATATGTGAGCAGAGTTTTTAGATAACTTCTCACTGGACTGGACGTAGGTGTTGATTGGGAGCCAGAGACTGGAATGCAATTAAGGGGCTGTGTGATTTCATTTTTGCTTCTTGATAACCAGTGTGGGGGATTAGAAGCACAGTTTGTGACTGGTTGGGGAGTTTAACTTCAGTGTTACCCACCAGTCTGGGGAGCATCTGCTCTCCCCTTTGCAGCCTGCTCTGACATTGGCATTTCCAGTGAGGGGTTCCCCTCGCACTGCTGGTCACACCCCGTTTGGACTGTACCAGTTAGTCACCATGCCTTTTGGTTTCTGTGCGGCCGCAGCCACATTTCAGTGACTTACAGACAGGCTGCTGCAATCTCACCACCTATATGCAGCAGCCTACATAGACAATATAGTTGTAGACAGCCTCATGTGGGAAGAACATCTCCAACACCTCAGAACCATCTTGCAAGCTATAGGGGAAGCCGGGCACACCATCAACCTAGTCAAGTGCCATCTTGGGCAGCGAGAGGTAACATAGTTGGGGTACAGTGTGGGCCGAGGTACCCTACACCCCCAGTTGGATAAAGTACAAGCCTTAGGGGACTGCCCGGCCCCTATGACAAAAAGGCCGCTAAGCCAAGTCTTGGGCCTAGCAGGATACTATTGCTACTTTGTGCCAAACCTTGCAACGCTCATGTCACCCTTACCCGACCTAAAAAAGAGCTTCCAGCTTCACAAGATACAGTAGTCAGCAGAGTGTGAGAGAGCCTTCCTGGAACTGAAGGATCGACTAACTAGGGAGCCCATCCTATTCCACCCAGACTTTGACAGAGCCTTCATATTACAGACTGACGTGTCAGAAATGGGATTGGGAGCAGTGTTTTCTCAAGAAGCTGAGGGAGAGGAGCGTCCAGTCCTTTATTTGAGCAGGAAGTTGTTTCCCTGAGAGCAGAAGTATTCAACGATAGAAAAGGAGGTGTTGGTGGTGAAGTAGGCGATCAATGCACTTAGGGATCATCTACTGGGGAACCCCTTCCAGTTGGTCACTGACCACATGCAACTTCGATTGCTTAACATTATGAAGGACATCAATGCCCGGGTCATGAGGTGGTAACTTTCAGTGCAGCCCTACGATTTTCAAGTTGGCCACCGACCCGGTAAGGCCCATGCAAATGGCAGACTTCTTTTCCCGAGTGGGCAGTAAAAACCCAGAAGAGAGACCACAACCAGATTCCCTCTTAAAGAGAAGTGTGCATGACGGGGCTCAGTGGTTGCCCTTGTAAGAACCATGATAAGTGCGATGTAAGTGAACTTAGCCAGTATGCCATGGTACCAACTCTTATTGTGAATTTAGAGTTACATGGTGTCTTTGTAAAGTCCAATAGGATCTCCTTATTCCTGGCTTTAAAATCCTGAAATTTCCCACAGTAGAAATAATCGCTTTCTCCCATTACTTGAAATGAGATTGATGCCAAACTGCCCTAGGATGAGACGACTATCATTCCCTACAGGCTTTGCATGTGGAAGTAAGGCTGCCCCAAATAGAGATGGCTGCCATCTCCCACAGTTTTCCATTACACTGAAGCCAGGGTGCCCTCAGAGACAATGGCCACTTTTTGGACTCTGTGGTTAATGGCTGGACAAGTAACTCTGAGGAACTGGGAGGAACGTGGGAAGCAGGAGACATCCTCATGAGGAGAAGAGGCTATTCAGAGAGGTGTGGGGGAGGACTGAGGAGATCTCAGGGAAATAGGGGGTGAAAGAGGGAAAATGTGAGGGGTAAGATACTGTAAGGGCAGGGGAGAGGGTGGGAAAATGTGGGGGCAAGTGAATGCAAGGTGGCACTGGGGACAGAAGCCTCTGGGGGGCAATGGGAGGAGTGTGGAGTGGAGGAGGGGACTTAGTGGGGCAGGGAGGGGAAGGGGATAGGATAGGGGTAAGGGAGAGAGATGAAGAGGCACAAAATGGCAGCTCCACCCTTGCAGGGGTTAGGAGTAGATAAGGGGAGTCAACTTCAAGCAGATAGGGGGGAAGTCTGCAGTTTGCATATTTGTTTAGGGTTGAATTTGACCCTAAGGCACTCCACAGACTAAATCAGGAGGCAGCTTTCCCCTAAAGGCTCACAAACCAGACAAGAAATTTACAAACCATGAAGTATAGTATAATTATAGTTTTACTCTTGTGATATTTAGGCCAATCTCATGTGTATTTGGTTTCTGAAGGTCCTAATGGATCATTTTTGTAAACTTAAGTGAAGCATGTTGGGTGAAATTCTGGCTCCACTGAAGTCAGTGACAAATTCCTGTTGGAGGTGAGTGGTTCTTCAACAGCCATCCAATAAGAGAAGTGGGGGGAAACAACCTAACTAGTTTGAAGATGGAGCTTGAAAAGTTTATGAATGAAATAATGTCATGGGGTTGCCTATGACAGCAGGGACTGAATTCGATGACCAAGGAGATTCCTTCAAGTCCTATGTTCTATTGACTTCAAAGGCACCAGAATTTCACCCACTGAATTTAGGTACAGTGCAAAAATTATGAGAGGAAATACCGTTAAGTCCTTCTGTCTCCTCCAGCTCCAGGACCGGCTCAATGTACCCTTCTTTCTCCAGCTTTAAGACATCTTTCTGCCTTGACTTTGGAGCTCTCTGTGTCGCTGAATCTTGCTCCTGATTTAAACCATCTGATAGTGAAATGAAAGAAAATAAATTATCGGTACTTCATCAATAATTGACTTTCTCACTAGACACAAACACATGTATTTTCTTCCCCATTTGTGTGAATACAAACAAACTGAAAATGTGGAAGGATCACTACTAATTTCCTTGTAATAATCTGAGAAATGCAATGTATAAGATGGAGTCCTCAGCTCTTTGTAGGGAATTTTACTATGAAATCCTGGGCCACATCTGAAATAGATGAAGATGCAAAAATGCAACCTTTACTTCTGCAAAAATATATTAAGTGTTGGGTTTGTTTGTGGGGGTTTTATTATTGTTTTGGTTTCACTCAAATAATTTTAAAAGCAGCTGAAGATTGCAGGTGAAAATTTCTTAGGAGGCTTTTCTATTCCTCACTGAGGCCCAATACCCAGGTTAATTTAGAAAAAAGAGGTGTTAAATAATAACAGTTAGAACCAAAAGAAAAAAAATGTTTTTGTCGTACGTGTAGAATGAAATGTCTTCTAAATTCAGAGGTGCTTTCGTATTTATAGGACTACTGAATGTCACACAGGTTACACGTTGCTATTTTACTGGGACGTTCTGCAAGCTTCATACACTTTTGACTTTGTGCAACTGTACAAGTACATAGTGAAATCAGGATAGACCGTTTTGTTTGTTTTTTGCTTGAGTTTATTTTATTTCTTTTTTCCCTGAGGAAAAAAAAGCACTGGGTGATATTTTCATTCCTGCTCTGGATGCTTTATGCTGGGTAAAAGGGCCAGAGGAATGGTTCCAGCGGGGGGAGAATCCCCTCTATACAGGAAGTGATGCTTTGCCACTGTTAAAAAAAAATTACAACTGTTTCTTTGAGAAGGTCTAACAGCTCCATACTTTAGAACAGGGACTTGACATTTGGAGCAAGGTGGCCTTTCGCTGTCTCTCAGAAAATTCTTCCAGAACTACCCAATTTATACGCCTCTGAAAATAACTCTTGGCACATGCTCAGTAGAGGCTTTTTAGAAGCTGACAGCCAAAATCTAAGATTCCATCCTCACTGATCATGATCCATCCCCACACAGCTCCAAGTTAACCTTAGTGAATGTGCTCCATCCCTGAAATTCTCTGTGCCAACCGCACTAAGCATGATCTGCCTGCAAAGAACTCACAGAGTATGCTCTCGCCCAGGGCTTGAGGCTGACAAAAACTTTCCCTGCAATTGCTCCTTGCAGTTGCTGGTGGCCACCATGGCATCGGGCATTGAACTGCTAGCAGGGTGAGTGTCTGCTGTGGTCTCAAAGCTCCCCCTGCTGGCACCCTGGCAGTGAGGATGAAAGCCTGATTCCACTGTAGAGGGGGTGAGAAGCAGAACAGGGACTGGGGCAGCGGGAGGATATTAATGGAATGTGGCAGAACGCAGTGTAATGGGAATCAGAGGCAGAATGGTGTAGGCACCCCAGATATCCGTCCCCCTTCTACCACCCCATCCAAAAAAACCTCATCCTCTTATACCCACAAGCTGCCTGTGATGGCCCCGATTTCCATGAGTTGCTTCAGGCTCCCAGCATTGCCGATAGTGCACCCGTCACAGTTCCTGGGAGTGAGGAGTAGAGCCCCAAACCAAATGGGAAGAGTCCCGCTTACCTATAGATCCTTTTCTTTTTCTACGGAATGGGGAACATGGAAAGCATCCTTTTTTCTTCTTCCTTTTCCATTTTTCTTTGGGCTCTAGTGTCTCCTTAGCTAATAAAGAAGAACAGATTAAAAGAGTATTCAGTGGTTACCCTTGTAATAGGCATGATAAGTGAGATGGAAGTGAACTTGGCCAGTATACCATGTTGCCAACTCACACTGTGAATTTAGAGTTACATGGTGTCTTTTAAAAGTCCAATAGGATCTCCTTATTCCTGGCTTAAAAATCCAGAAATTTCCCATATTAGAAATGATTGCTGTCTCCCATTACTTTAAATGAGATTGACACCAAAATGTCCTCAGACGAGATGATTATCATTTACCAAAGGCTTTGTGTAGGGCAAAATGTCCAGAGGAGTGTTTCCAGCTGGGATAGAATCCCCTCTACGCAAGAACTGATGACAGCCGCAGGACCAAGGGTGCGGTCTGAATCCCTAGGGTAGGAGGCATACCCGGGGTGGAGCTGCAGGCAATCAAAACATATCAGGGATGGACCCACAAAACGTAGCTCTGCAGAGATTGTGGGAAGTCCTGCTGCTCACAGGCAGTCAGGGACAGGCTGCTATTACTTAGAAAGCCCCTGCCTTGCAAGATGTTTTGGCCCCAGAGTAGCCCACAATCAGGAGTTTGTAAAGGTGGTTTAAAGCCATCTTGTCCTCCTCTTCATGGACTTCAAATAAAGGGCAGCACGGAATCTAAACCCATATGATCAATGTTACTATTTAATATTATTAATCATGTTTATTACATCAGTAAGAAGGGCCTAAGGCAGGGGTAATCAATAGGCAGACCGCAGGCCAAATCCAGACTGCCAGATGCTTTTGAATGGAACCCCAAATCTTTTTATTTTCTTCTTCTTATAATTTTTTTTATTATTACTTCCTCTGGAGTCTGGATCTTGACTATACCTTGACCAACAAATTTGGACCGTGACAAAAAAATAATTGACTATCCCTGGCCTAACGTCTAACCGGAAGAAGCCCCATTGTGCTAGCAGACAGTCCCTGCCCTGAAGAGCTTGTAATTTAACTAGTCCGGACATGCCAGCAGAGTGAACAATGTAATGGCAGCAGACATGTTAGTTCCAAGATATATTTTTGAGGGGGTATTTAGGAGGGGATCAATTAAATGTAAAGAAAAGGGCACAGGGTATGGGAGAGGCAGGTAGGAGGCAGGCGTGATACTGTGGTGAAGAGACTGGGATGGAGGGTTGGAACAAACAGCCAATTCAGGGACTGCTGCACTAAGGTGAGGGGATGAAATTGGACCCCGTCAAGGCTACCCCTCCCTCCAGTACCTGGACCCATAATGTGCCGTGGAAGTTAAGGTTAATATGAGAAGTTAAGGTTCATGTGAGAATCTTAACTTGAGCATTTCTCGACTTTATTAAAAATTGTAACCTTAATATTACATTAATGTAATCTTTGTGTACACGTAGTGATGATAATTGTGAGACAAGTTATAGAGGGAGCTAGTAACAAACCCAATATTTAGATTGCCTCACTATAAAAGATTCTCATGATTCCCTCTCCCCGCCACACACAATATCTAAGACCTCTATTGTTGGAAGCAGAACAGAAAGATAGTCCCTGCCCCAAACAGCTGACAATCTAAATATAAGACAAGATAGTGCAGTAAGTACTTTAGCTTTCAGCCAAAAACTTTTTCTTTCTAATATGGACACATTTCTTTCTCAAAACTATATACAATTACTGATAGCTAAGAATTATACTGGATGAAGATCATGACAGGCAATGATAGACTTACCCCATTCGTACCTTTTACAAAAGACCAGGTCTAAACTTTTGACTGAAATGTTCCAACTGGAAAGTTTGGTTTGGATATAATCAAACTTTTTTTTTTTTTTTTTGAAACTCAAAAGTCACTCCTGGAAAACACTAGTGAGTAAGGCAACAATTACAAGGGTACTATGAAAGGAGGTTTATTAATTGATGATAGTCCTTTAACTATATCTTAAAAATACCTTTTAATATTTTTATATGCTATTTTATATCATATTTGGGGAGGTGTCAAGGTTCCTTCCCCACTCTGAACTCTAGGGTACAGATGTGGGGACCGGCATGAAAACTTCCTTAGCTTACTTTTACCAGCTTAGGTTAAAACTTCCCCAAGGTACAAAATTATTTTACCCTTGGATTTCCACTGCCACCACCAACTTTATCTGGGTTTACTGGAAAAACGTAGTTTGGACATGTCTTTCCCCCCAAAATCCTCCCAACCCTTGCACCCCACTTCCTGGGGAAGGTTTGGTAAAAATCCTCACCAATGTGCATAGGTGACCACAGACCCAAACCCTTGGATCTTAGAACAATGAAAAAGCATTCAGTTTCCTTACAAGAAGACTTTTAATAGAAGTAAAGGAATCACCTCTGTAAACTCAGGATGGTAGAAATCTTGCAGGGTAATTAGATTCAAAACATAGAGAATCCCTCTAGGCAAAACCTTAAGTTACAAAAAAGACACACAGACAGGAATAGTCATTCTATTCAGCACAGCTCTTTTCTCAGCCATTTCAAGAAATCATAATCTAACACACACCTAGCTAGATTACTTACTAAATTCTACGACTCCATTCCTGTTCTGTCCCCAGAAAACGCATCAAACAGATAGACACAGACCCTTTGTTTTTCTCCCTCCTCCCAGCTTTTGAAAGTATCTTGTCTCCTCATTGGTCATTTTGGTCAGGTGCCAGCGAGGTTACCTTTAGCTTCTTCACCCTTTACAGGTGAGAGGATTATTCCTCTGGCCAGAAGAGATTTTAAAGGGGTGTACCCTTCCCTTTATATTTGTGACAACTATTCATCGAAAGAAAGAAAGAAAGAAAGAAATTAGTAGTCCTTACATATCCTGCTTTCTTTGTATGTGTCAGTCTTCCTTAGATCATAAGGTCTTTGTATTGTTAAGGAAAAGTTAGCACATGTGACTCCATTTTCGTTGGGGGCCCACCATTGTCTAAAAGCAAGCACATCATGCACCAGGAGGAGTGTTCCTTAGACACTGCATCCCTGTGAAAATCCTCCTCCTTGTCTCCAGCCTGCCTTGACTCCCAGTATCTGTTTTTTGTCAGTCTCTAACTCCCTATCTCCTGGTCTGTGATGTGAGGCCTCCCATCCTAATAAAAAAAGTTCCTGATGCATGGCTTTAGGACCATGCTGTGTAATTAACATTCTGGTTTAGCTCGAGGAATGCACCAAGCAGGGATAGGTGGTAGATAAGAAAAGGGTTTGTTTATTGGCTAAGGTTTCTGATGCACAAGGACAATATGCTTTGCTAAAAAGTATATAACCTTTGTATAATCTGTATTCGGGGTCCCCTCCTGGCTAGCAGGGGGTCACCACGCTCGAGCGTAATAAACTTGGTGTTTTGTGGGAACTCTGCAGTTGTGGACTTTGTTTATGTGCCTCAGCCTAGATTCGAACTGTGCGTGACCTATCAGGTATAATTCGTAACAGCATTTGTGTGCATGTCCTACCAGGTGTAATTCGCAGCAGTTGTGTGCGTGTCCTACCAAGTGTAATTCGCAGCATTTGTGTGCGTGTCCTACCAGGTATAATTCGCAGCATTTGTGTTCGTGTCCTATCAGGTATAATTCGTAACAGTTTTAGGGAGTGTCTTTACTCTTTCTGTTTTGTAAAGCACACACGATTGGTACTGAAGAGATAAATAATGGATACATCACCAAAAAACAAACAAAAAACAAAACAAAACCCACCTTTGTCATAAAGGTTGGTCTCCTCAGTAAAGTAAGCCATAAAAATTAGGACCAAGGCTACGAAGTCAAGTACTCTCAAGTTAGGAAATACAAGAATGAGTATTGCCCATGAAACATTAACTCTGCAATAAATGAGGCAGGGATCCTGCAGACAACAGACTCCTTCAATACACAGCCACAGAGCAAAGAATTCTGTGCACTGAATAAGGCAGGGGTCGAGAGGGAAAAAAATAACATGGGATCATGTAGTTAACGTCTGCATCATCGGGCAAAGGCACAAGAGGACTGAATTAAGAGTGCCACGGCAACACTTATTTGGACATTTGCTAACCTGAGAATGCTAAACTTCTTAACCTTTTAATCCTTTTTAATACCTTGACTTTGTATTTCCTAATTATTTGATGGTTTAATTTATTGATGAAAGCTAACCTAAGAAGCGTTAAATGAAGGGGTTTTGGTTTCTTAATTTCCTTCGTTTTTTAATAGAAAGAACATCTATTATATATGTGCTGTTTAAACAATGAAGCTCTTACTCATCTGTTGTTTTCAGTATATATTTTATTGCCATTCTTATCTTTGTGAAGGTCCCTTTTCACCACTCAGTGCTGTGTTGATCAGAGTATAGAAAGTAATTAAATTAAACTGTATTAAAATAAAACTCATTTTATGCAACTTCAGTATCAGTGAAAGTTCTAAGCTCTAATCCTCAATTTATAAGAAGCAGATAAACAATATCCAAGTAAAAGAGCAGGAATTTTGCCTCTTATTTTCACTGAGCCTTTATTAAGGAAAGTCGCAAACAATTGTTCTTTGAAAAGAAACACTGTACAGTACCACAGTACAAACCCAAATGAGCCCAGCAGGAGACTGTCCTGCTTCTCCAAATCTGGTCCTGTTTCATTACAAACTTCCTTTCTGTGATGATGTTCTGGTAAGAAGGGGGCAATCAGTGGTCAAAGGTAGCTGTTGCCATGGCAGCCAGGGGCTAGTCATTCTCCCCAGGTGTGACAAGGAGCTGGAGGCAGGGAGTGCTGAGTGGTGGATTATCTCTGATATCACAATGCTACTGCCCAGGCAGCACCAGTGGGCAGCAAATGTGCACTGTGTGTGGGGGGGAAATAGGCTTTCCCAGTGCTCTCGTTTCCCCAAATTTCCTAAAGAAACCTACAACATAACACCGAATGCACACTAGTGATTGTTCCACACACATGCTAATTAGTAGCTGAAATTTGATTCAAAGTCCCGATGGCATGTTTAGAAACCTTGTACAGGTTTAGAGAGACCTTGTAAAACAGAAAATTTGGATGCTCTGGTGTATTTGTGTTTCTGTTAAAATTGAATACTGCGACTTTAAATTTTGGGCACAGTTCCTGGACCTACTTGCATGCTAAGCAGCTCAGTGGGGGCGTAGCAGCAGTCAGTCAGCAGGTACCCAGTGAATTGTGCCTCTCTGTTATAGGCAGAAGCTTACATTCTCTGCTTCTGATTTTGGGGTTCTTATGTGTTTTTGTTCTGGTCTTAAGAAACAAATTAGCGAGACATTGCAAACTTCCAGCAAGAATCATTTATTGTTTTCTCTAACTTCTCTGCTTGTGTGCCAGAAAACCTAAAAGACACAATCTCATAAAAAAATGAAATAAAATTCTGCAGCCAAAAGTCCTAACTTCCCCCATACTAATTTCCCCCTATTCTTACTGACACCTTCTGGTCAACTGTTTGAAATGGGCCACCCTCATTGCCACGACAAAAGTGATTTTTCCTCCTCTGGTATCCTACTCTTAATTGAATTGTCTCGTTGGAACATGTCCATCTCAACGATATTTCGTTTGCTGGGAGTCCCAACCAAAATGGGATCGTGGGGGAGTTCAGAGGTTGTTGTAGGGGGGTTACAGCATTGCCACGCTCACTTCTGTGCTGCCTTCAGACCTGGGCTCTGAGGGCAGCAGCCAAGAATCTTTCTGAAGTGAGAGGAGGTTCTAAGATGTGCGGATGGGTCCCTGCTGCTGAGAGCACCTCAGCTGGGGGCTCCTACCTACTAGTCCCCTGGCAAATTAATGCAAGGACCAATTTGGGGGCATCCTTAAAAATGGACCCCTGAGCCCCAGAAGGAACTGCAAGGGATGCCCTGAGCCCCAGCTGCAGATGCCGGGCAGACACCCAGAGTGCCGAGAGCAGTGGGGAGGGGCATGAAAGTCCTGAGCTCAGCACCCCAGCCTTGGCTGCAGCCACGGGGGTCAGAAGCCCCTAGCCCAGACACCCAGAGACGTGGCTGGAGCAGAAGTTGCCAAGGCCAAACCCCTGAGCCCAAAGCCGGGCTGATGCAGTGCACTCACTTCTGCATGCCTCTGGTGCATCTGATATCCCCAGCCCAGCAGACAAACAGCTAGGAGGCCCCTACTGGGTTCTCCTGGCTGGAGGGATCCCAGCAGGACAGGGAGATCGGATTTCATGAGGCAGGGCTAATTCGATCTTGCCAAGAAAGGCAAAACAAGAACCAACAGCTGTCAGCTGAAGCCAGAGAAATTCAGATGAGAAGTAAGGCACACATTTTTGACAGTGAGGGAGACTAACCACTGGAACAAACAGAAAAGGAGGACTTGTGGCACCTTAGAGACTAACACGTTTATTTGAGCATAAGCATTCGTGAACTACAGCTCACTTCATCAGATGCATGCAGTGGAAAGTACAGTGGGGAGATTTCATATACACAGAGAACATGAAACAATGGGTGTTACCATACACACTGTAATGAGAGTGATCAGGTAAGGTGAGCTATTACCAGCAGGAGAGAGGGAAAAAAACAAAAAATAAAAAACCTTTTGTAATGATAATCTAGGTGGGCCATTTCCAGCAGTTGACAAGACCGTCTGAGGAACAGCGGGTGGTGGCGGGGGGATAAACATGGGGAAATAGTTTTACTTTGTGTAATGACCCATCCACTCCCAGGCTATATTTGAGCCTAAATTAATTGTATCCAGTTTGCAAATTAATTCCAATTCAGCAGTCTCTCACTGGAGTCTGTTTTTGAAGTTTTTTTGTTGAAGATGTCATCAATGTAGCGCAAGTAGAGTAGGGGCATTAGGGAACGAGAGCTGAGGAAGCGTTGTTCGAAGTCAGCCATAAAAATGTTGGCATACTGTCGGGCCATGCGGATACCCATGGCAGTGCCGCTGATTTGAAGGTATACATTGTCCCAAATGTGAAATAGTTATAGGTGAGGACAAAGTCACAAAGTTCAGCCACCAGGTTTGCCATGACATTATCGGTGATACTTTTCCTGACGGCTTGTAGTCCATCTTTGTGTGGAATGTTGGTGTAGAGGGCTTCTATATCCATGGTGGCCAGGATGGCCTTTTCTGGAAGATCACCGATGGATTGTAGTTTCCTCAGGAAATCAGTGGTGTCTCAAAGATAGCTGGGAGTGCTGGTAGCGTAGGGCCTGGGGAAGAGGTGGATTCTCTGTTTCCTGGTATCCTCCCATCACAACTGGTTATCATTCTGGAAGGTGCCATGGCACCTTTTTGTGAATTACAAGCAATTGGGCTTAATATGGTGGTAAGCGTGTGAAATGTCCTAGCCAGTGAAATAGAGGCCGGATTCGGAGATCAAATAGTTTCACAACCGATGCCTCTATGAAAAACTCAGTGTGGGGTGAGGCATAGACTCTGCTGTTTTACTGGGTGGCCTGCTTGCTCCCCAGAATCAATAAAGAGTAAGTCGGGTGATCCAGGGTGCAGCTGAAACATCCAGCCGGGCTGGCCAGGGGCAGACATCAGGCCTGCAAGGGAAAGGTGAGTGTGGCAGTGACTTCACAAAGGCCTTTGGCAGGAACTCAGCCTATTGGGCAAAGATGATGAGGCGGGTGTGACCCCACAGAGCTCCCTTGACAACAGCCCGGCAGGACAGGGGTGCGGGGCAGGGGGAACCTTGGAGACCCCTGTAGCCTTGCTGCAGCAAGCCTCCATCTCGCGGTCTCTCAGTGGGGACCAAGAGACGGTTGGTGTGGAGGAGATTCTCGGGATTATTTTTATTACTGTATTGATTGTGTGGAAAGAAATCGTCATCTGTGTAGAAGGTAAGAAAAAATATAGGCTCTAAGTAGAAGATAGGGGACCCTATCCTTGCAGATTCAAAGGCATCCCCACCCTCCCAGTGAAAAAGTTTTTCCTAATATCCAAGCCTTCCACACTGCAACTTGAGATCATTGCTCCTTGTTCTGTTGTCTGCCAGCTCTATGAATTTCATGAGAATCAATCTTTCATTAGGAAAATAATTCAAAAATACAAAGACAAAAAACATGAAGTGAAATCAATCCATCCTGATCTTCAGTGTCTGGTGGGTGTGGGCCTCGGAGGCCAGACTGAGACCCTCATTGGCTAGGGACACCCAGGAAGCCAGTAAAAAAATTCCAGGCCTCTTTGCAACCAAGCCTCCATAATCCAAGGAACACCTGAGGGCTGCGGGAGATAGAGGAGTGCTGAGAATGTCTAACTCATGATTGAAAATACAGAGATGTGTTATTGGCTTTGGATGGGGGACAAGTATCAAATCCGTTGGGGTTCTTGCCCCAAACAACAATCACCCATTGTCCTTTAGAGCACAAGGGCTCTCACACGCCTGACGTGCTCAAATCTCTTGCCTGCTAGGACTTAGAGAATTTTCTCCATCTCCATGATAGAGAGGGAAAGAGAAAAGAAGTGACCTCTCTTTGGTCACAAACCACGGTCATGCTGGAGCTAGAAAGAGAAGCATAAGAAAAACGTTGTATGAAAATGTTTTGCATTTAAAACTGATTTCTTAAAGAAAGGAAATTTGAAGTGTGGTTAGTGAACTAAAATGATACGTTCTGGTTTTCACGTGTTTCTAGATTTATGAACTAGTATATCCATCCCCTCACACCTAGTTTTTATCCATAGATTGAGGGAGGAAAAGAAGTTTGCCTGTTTTGTGAACTCTCAATGGCTTTCTTGAATTTCAACGAACGAGTCATTGAACTGAACTCTTTGAATAAACTGAAAAGAAGACAATAGTTTCTGCACCTTCCAAGGAAGCTATTGCTGTCCAAAGCTGGGTTAGCATTTCAGCTAACTTTGCTTCCAGGGCTTTAGCTATCACGTCAGTGGTGTGACTCTCTCAAAAATTTGGCAGTGAACATGTTCTATTTCATGTTATTTTTTCCTCTTCTATTTAAATTATTGAACAGATTTTCATAAATTTTGCCCATACTTTAAAATAGATGATTTTTTTTGTCAAGCTGGGCCTTACAAATCTCTAAGGATGAAGATTCCACCACCTCCCTAGGTCACACTCAGGGCCAGGGAGGCTGGGAATAGAAGAAAATCACCAGTGAAAGCCAGGAGTCCAGATTCCCACCCCCCTGCCTCAGTCACAACAACAAGTCACACTCAGAGCCAGGGAGACTGGGAATCGAGTCCCGCTGGCACTTCCCAGCTCTGGAAGGGAGTGTTCCTCTAGTGTTTAGTGCGGGAGCCTGGACAAAGGCTCCATCCCCGGCTCTATCCCTGACTCCCTCGGCAACCCTGAGGCAGTGGCTTCTCCTGCCCAGGCCGCTGTTTCCCTCACTGGGGCTGGGGACACTCCCCTACAGCCCTTGGGTCATCACGCTTCAGGAATGTGCTTGAGGTACGAGGAGACCTGGAGATGGGAGGTGTGCTGCTGGCCATAGGTCAGTGTTGTGAAGCCCCGGTTGCTAGGCTGAGTTTATCCATCCCCTGACAATAAAACGTCATCTTGTTTTCACAGCCACTTTCGATCTGCAGGCTTCTACTTCCTGCTCTGCTGGCAGGGCATTGGGCAGCACCCTTTCCAGCCCACCTTGGTGCAGGAGATCAAGGAGGAGGGCAAGAGACTAGGCCTCGGTGAGTATCTGACACCCAGCGCTTTCCCATCTAGAGCAAGTGAGTGGAGTTCTCCAGAGCCATCCCCAGTGTGGTGGGAATGGGCCAGCAAGAGGGCTCCCAGCCCTTCCCTTGCAGGAGATTGTTCCCCACGTTGAGAGTCTTTGGGGAGGGCAGAACCTGCCAGGTGATGAACAACCACAACCGCAATCAGTGAAATCTGTGGGAACTGAGGACGACTCCTCCCTCCCAGCATTGGCACCTTGTGAACTTTCGCTGGGGACTGTCCGGGTGCTGCTCTTTCCCTGGCCTTGGAGGGAGCGGGGCCTTCTGGGGTGGAGGGAGCTGCTTGTCCAAACTAACAGAGAGCCCCACTGCTCTGAAAGGACGAGACTCCCCTGGTGTCACAGGGCCCCAGGGGTGAGGGGGAACGTTGGGAGCAGCCTGTGCTGTGAGCTGCGGCCAGTGGGTGTGGACGGCAGCCCCCATTCCCTGGGGTGGGGTGTGTGGTGAGGAGGAATTGTCTCAGCGGAGGGGAGGTGGACGGAGGAACAGGCAGGCACATTAATGAGAGGCTGCCTTGAACCCAGACTCATGGCTGCTCCCCACTCATTCCCAGGATGCAGCGGCTGAGGCGAATTGTGAGGAGGAAGGCCGGGCTGGTGGCTCCGGAGCCGGTAGGGAGCAGCGTCCGGCTTTCCCAGGAGGAGAGCGGCCCCTCTGTCCCCGCGGGCGGGGAAGAGGCCAGTGGCCAGGCGAGGACGAGGAGCTCCCTGGCTTTCTGGAGGAGGAGGAAGACACCAGCTCCCTTAGCATGCCCTGAGGCCCCTTCTGGTCCCAAATGGAGGTGGCCCTGGGTGATGCTATGTTGGAGGGACCCAAGAGAGGGTGGGAGCCTGGGAAGGCGGCTCTGCAGCTTCCTTTACAGGAAGCAGAGGAGCCAGGAGCCGCGCCCCAGTGCCCAACCGGAGCCATCCACCAGCCTGGCCACTGAGGAGCCCCCAGCCAGCCCAGAGCAGGAGCTGGGCGACTCTGGCACGGGGACCAGCAGCTCCTCCTTCTCCCGAGGGGCCAGCAGCCCCTCCGTGGGGTCTGAGAGCCCTGAGGCTGAAGGCTCCCTCTGCGCAGGTGAGGGGAGACCCACGGGACAGAGGGGAGGACAGGGGCAGTGGGGGACTAGTAACACCCTGTCAAGGTTTCTTCCCTACTCTGAACTTTACGGTACAGACGTAGGGACCTGCATGAAAGACCCCTAAGCGTATTTTTACCAGCTTAGGTTAAAAAAAACTTTCCCAAGGTATAAACTTTGCCTTGTCCTTGAACAGTCTGCTGCCACCACGAAGCGTTTTAAACAAAGAACAGGGAAAGAGACCACTTGGAGACGTTTTCCCCCAAAATATTTCCCCCAGCCCTACACTCCCTTTCCTGGGGAAGGCTTCATAATAATTTTTACCAATTGGTACATGTGAACACAGACCCAAAGCCTTGGATTTTAAGAACAATGAAAAATTAATTAGGTTTTCAAAAGAAGAATTTTAATTAAAGAAAAGGTAAAAGAATCACCTTTGTAAAATTAGGATGGTAAATACCTTACAGGGTAATTAGATTTAAAACAGAGAATTTCTTGAGGCAAAACCTTAAGTTACAAAAAGACACAAAAAAAGGAATATACATTTCCTTCAAAGTTAGTAACAGCCTGTTTGTTGAGCCATTTATGAAACAGATTTGTTATTTGGTTTACATAAGCCACATTAGTTCAGGCCTTTTTTAAGGGTTTGAAATTTTACTTTGTAAGTTTTAGGTGTAACTTGAAATTGGCGATTTGGCTGTATTGTGCTACAAATGGCCTGTAATATCTGGCCAAGCCTAAGAAGGATTGGACGTGTTTTTTTTTTTACTTTGGGACAGGCCACTTTTGGATAGCATTCACTTTGGCCTGTAGGGGGTTGATAGTTTCTTGACCCACCTGATGTTCAAGGTAAGCTACTCTGTTTAGGCCTATTTGACACTTTTTAGTCTTAACAGTTAGTTTTGCCTCCCTTATGCGCTTGAAGACTTTTTGTAGATGTTCCAGGTGTTTTACCCAGGATTCCAAAAATATGGCCACATTGTCAAGGTCTGCGACTGCACATTTTTCCAATTCCGCTAGGAGACCATCTACAAGTTTTTGGAAGGTGGTGGGCGCATTCTGCAGCCTGAAAGAGAGCACATTAATTTCACACAGCTCGAGATGTGTGATGAAGGCTGACCTTTTCTTGGTGGATTTATTTAGCAGTACCTGCCAGTACCCCCTGGTTAAGTCCAAGATAGGCATGAACTGGGCCCGTCCCAGTTTCTTCGATAGTTTATTTGTTCGTGGCATTGGATAGTTGTTTGGGAACGTTACAGCATTTAGCTGATGGTAGTCCACGCAAAAACATATTTCCCCATTTGGGTTGGGAACTAGAACCACTGGAGATGCCCATGCACTGCCAGAGGGGCGGATTACACCCATTTGTAGCATATCCTGGATCTTCCGTTCTATAGCAGTTTTAGCTTGAGGAGACACCCGGTAAGGTTGGGCTCTAATTGGGTGAGCATTACCTGTGTCAATGGAGTGGTATGCCCTTTCAGTCAGTCCTAGGGTAGCTGAGAACGTCGGCGCGTAGCTAGTGCACAGCTCCTTGATTTGCTGTCGCTGCATACGGCCAAGGGTCATGGAGAGGTTTACCTTTTCCACACCACCAGCACTTTTTCCTTTGTAGTAGACACCTTTAGGCCACTCAGCGTTATCTCCTCCCTGGGCTGTAAACTGACAAATCTTTCATTCTTTGGAATAAAAGGGCTTTAGAGAATTAATATGGTACACCTTAGGCTTTCGGTTGGAGGTGGGAATGCTATGAGATAATTAACAGCTCCCAGGAGCTCTTTGACCATTAATGGCCCTTCCCACAATGCTTTTATTCTGTGGGCCTAGAGTGCCTTCAAGTCCATTACCTGGTCCCCTACACTGAAGGAACGCTTTCTGGCATGTTTATCATACCAGGCTTTTGGCTCTTTTTGAGCATCCTGTAGGTTTACTTTAGCAAGGGCTAAAGAGGTTCGGCAGGTGTTTTGTAGGTTGGTTACAAAGTTCAGAATGTTAGTTCCTGGAGAAGGTGTCAACCCCTCCCATTGCTGCTTTACCAACTGTAATGGCCCCTTAACCTCATGGCCATATACAAGTTCAAATGGTGAAAACCCTAAGCTGGGATGTGGTACAGCTTTGTAGTCAAAGAGCAACTGCTGCAACACTAGGTCCCAATTATTGGAGTGCTTCTTTACAAATGTACGTATTATGGCTTCCAAAGTTTCATGAAACTTCTCCACCATGGCATTTGTTTGATGGTGGTAAGGAGTGGCAACCAAGTGGTTCACCCCATGAGCTTCCCAAAGGCATTCCATAGTTCCTGCCAGGAAATTAGTTCCTGCATCTGTAAGGATGTCGGAGGGCCAACTTATCCTGGCAAAAATGTCTGCTGGTGCCTGGCACACACTTTTAGCCCTGGTGTTGCTTAGAGCTACTGCTTCTGGCCATTGGGTGGCAAAATCCATGAAAGTCAGTATGTACTGCTTTCCTCTGGGTGTCTTTTTTGGAAAAGGAGCCAGAATATTTACAGCTACTTGCTGAAATGGAACCTCAATGATGGGGAGTGGCTGGAGAGGGGCTTTGACCTGGTCTTGGGGTTTTCCCACTCTGTGGCACACCTCACAAGACGGGACATAGGTAGAAACATTCTTGCCCATTCCCTCCCAGTGGAACGACTTTCCCAAATGGTTTTTGGTTCTGTTCACCCCAACATGGCCACTAGGATGATCGTGGGCTAAGCTTAATAGCATTACCTGGTACTTAGTTGGAACTACCAACTGTCTCTGAGGATGCCAGTTTTCTTCGTATCCACCAGAAAGAGTTTCCTTGTATAAAAGTCCTTTTTTCACAACAAACCTGGATTGATTCCAAGAGCTGAGAGGCGGTGGGTTATTCCGTGCTGCCGTCCAAGCTCTCTGGAGGCTTTGATCTGCTTTCTGTTCGGTCTGGAACTGTTCCCTTGATGCTGGAGACATCAGTTCCTGATTGGATTGTGGACCTGGGCTTGGTCCCTCTGGAAGCGATGCAGGTGATGGGGCTGTTTTAGTTGACTGTGAACCGCTCTTGGCTGGTGCACTATGTTGGGGTTCAGGCTCTGGCTGAGCCTCTTGTGTAGGGTTATCTGCTGCTGCCAGTGCAGGTTGGGTGGGGCCCTGTGGTGTTGGGGTTGCAAGTACTGGATTCAGTGCTGGCAATGGGTCTGGTGCTGGTTTTTTTCCCGGTTCCAGTTCTGGGACTGGCTCTGTCTGGGTCTCTGTGACTGGATTCACTACTGCTATTGCAGACCTTGGTATGGGGTCCGGTTCCAACATCTCTGAGTGGGTCCTGGTAGAAGTCTCCAGAACAGAGCTAGGTGTGACAGCTTGCTTAGCCTGTCTGTGGGTGACCATTCCCACCTTCTTGGCTAGCTTCACATGATTGGCCAAGTCTTCCCTCAACAGCATGGGGATGGGATAATTATCGTAGACTGCAAAAGTGCACGTTCCTGACCAGCCCTTGCACCAAACAGACAACTTGTCTGTAGGCAAGTCAAAAGAGTTGGACTTGAAGGGTTGAATCATTACTTGGACCTCTGGGTCGATTAAATTGGGGTCCACTAAGGAAGCATGGATAGCCAACACTCCGGTGTCCCTCCATTTTGTGACCTTGTTCCTGCCCACAGTCACAGTTTCCCTCTGCTCTGTGGGTATCTGGGAGGCATCTGGGCCTGAGGACCTCTGGTGTGATTTCGGTGCAATGAACTGTAATTTCCAGGGGTTCTTGGGGCAGTTGGCCTTTACATGTCCCGGCTTGTTACATTTAAAACTTTGCCCAGCTAACTGGTTACTGGGGTGAGGTGGGTTGCTGGAGAACGGTGTAGTGGGACAACAAGGTGTCTGGAGTGTTCCTTGGAGTATAGTTGGGGCCTTGGGCTGCCCCTGGTAGCAGGGTGTGGTCTGAGGGTGTCCCTTCTGGTATCCGCTCCAACTGTGACCAGGGTTGTTCCTCTCTCCTCCCTCCACCTGTTTTGTTCCGGTTTGCCCCGCCTCTCTGGCAGTCTGGGACTGCTTGTATTGATCAGCATAAAAAGCAAGACTTCCTGCTGAGTCCATTTTTTTATCCCATAAACACTGCTTTCTATCATCCTTGGACATATTCAGGAATTGCTCCTGTATTATCAAATCCCGTATTCCTCCAAAGCTAGTTACATCCTGTCCATTGAGCCATTTCTCAAACAGATCTGTTCTCTGGTTTACATAAGCCACATTACTTAGTCCAGGTGCTCTCTTAAGGGCTTTCACTTTTACTCTGTAAGTTTCAGATGTAACTTGAAATTGTTTTAAAACCAAACCCTTGGATTTATTATAGTTCGAAGCCTCCTCAATTGCCATCTTATTGAATATGTCCAGAGCTCTTCCAGGCAATTTTGCGGCCGACCTGGTCATCTTGTGAGCTTCAGGGATTTGATGGAGTGTGCACAGTCTCTCAAAGGTGAGAAAATAATCAGCAATATCACTGGATTCATTATACTGTGGACATAGTGTAATGGATTGTTGGGGAAGGATTGTTAGGGTTATTTGGTATATTCTGCCGAGCCTTTGCCTTCTCCATCTCCAGTGTATGCTTCCTCTCTTTTTCCTTCTCCTCCTCTGCATGCTTCCTTTCTTTTTTCCTTTGCCTCCATTTCTTTTTCCTTTGCCTCCATTTCTTTTTCTTTTGCCTTCATTTTCTCTGTCTGAGTTCGACCCATCTTTTATGTTCCTTTTGTTTTTCCTCAGCCTCAAATCTGGCTAATTGCAGCTTCTGTTGAACATGGCATTCTGTCCTCCTAACCTCTCTGTTTTTAACACACTTTACACCCAAGAGTTAGAAATAAAGCAAAAAACCCAAAAACCCTGACTTGTAAAATTTTGCTGTGCTGTAACCTGATACCTTTCTTCTTTGATAGCTGTTCTCAGCCTACAGAAAACTCCTTTTGTTATGCCTGCTGCTCTGTCCCCCAGACAGAGAGACAGAATCTACAGCTGCAATCACTTTTTACAAAACCTTTTAAAATCCTGCTGTGCTTCTGGTTCAAAATGATCCCACTACTGCCACCATGTCAAGGTTCCTTCCCCACTCTGAACTTTAGGGTACAGATGTGGGGACCTGCATGAAAGACCCCCTAAGCTTGTTTTTACCAGTTTAAGTTAGAAACTTCCCCAAGGTACAAACTTTGCCTTGTCCTTGAACAGGATGCTGCCACCACCAAGCATTTTAAACAAAGAACAGGGAAAGAGAACACTTGCAGACATCTTCCCTCAAAATATCCCCCCAAGGCTCTACACCCCCTTTCCTGCAAAGGCTTAATAATAATCCTCACCAATTGGTACAGGTGAACCGAGACCCAAGCCCTTGGTTCTTAGAACAATGAAAAATTAATTAGGTTTTTAAAAGAAGAATTTTAATTAAAGTAAAGGTAAAAGAATTACCTCTGTAACATCAGGATGGTAAATACCTCACAGGGTAATCAGATTTAAAACATAGAGAATCCTTCTAGGCAAAACCTTAAGTCACAAAAAGACACAAAAACAGGAATATACATTCCCTCCAACACAACTTATTTTACCAGACATTAAACAAAAGAAAATCTAACACAATAGCTAGTTAGATTACTTACTAACTTAACAGGAGTTGGAAGGCTTGCATTTCTGATTTCTCCCCGGCAAAAGCATTACACAGACAGACAGAACCCTTTTTTAGCCCCCCGCCCCCCTCCAGATTTGAAAGTATTTTGTTCCCTCATTGGTCATTTTGGTTCAGGTGCCAGCGAGGTTATCTTAGCTTCTTAACCCTTTAGAGGTGAAAGGGTTTTGCCTCTGGCCAGGAGGGATTTTATAGCACTGTATACACAAAGGTGGTTACCCTTCCCTTGATATTTATGACACACCCTGTGCCCATTGGCTCACCAAGGCGCCAGGACTGAGACACGGGAGCCCCGCTGACACCAGTGGGAGTGGCCCAGGCACACTCCGTGGCAGGAGATGCTGGGCAGAGTTGGGGGAGCTCCAGCCTCCCCTGATAATGTTGGGCGGGGGCTGATGGCCATGGGGCCCTGAGGTTGATGGGCCTGAGGTCATCTCTGGGAAGGGCTGGGTGGGGACCTTGATGCCATGGGGTTCCTTGTTGAGGATGGGGGACATTGAGCCATTTCTCTACCCTGCATTCTCACAGCAGTAGCATAAATGATGCTTTTCTCCTTCTCTCCCTGGTGCAGAGACCCTCAGTGCCCAGCTGGAGTATGAGGAGGAGGAGGAGGATGTGTCCCCTGAACAAGACACCATCAGGGTCATCCAGCAGCACCTCCAGGGCAGAGTTGAGGTACAAAAATCTTCCAGCTGCACTGCCCCCAAGTCTGTCCTGCCCCTTGTTCCATCCCCACCCACATTCGGGGTCTTGTCCCAGAGAATCCATCACCCGCAATGGGGGGCACTTCTCCCCTGTTACCTGGCACCCCAAAGTGGGGGTGTTCTTCTCATGCAGGCCAAGATGTCCGCTCCCCGCAGACACTGCCCCAGTTACAACCCCAGTCTGTGCAGGGTGACACTGGTTTTGGGAAGAGGGGCGGCTTTCCCTGTCCAACTCCAGGGAGGTGCTGAGACCTGGAGCTTTTGTCGGTGGGGTGGGGAGGTCCCTACCTGACCATCTCTCTCTCTCTCTCCCCCAACCCCACTCTTAGTGGGTGGAGGACAGGGCCAAACAGCTCCGCTTCCTCCACGCTGTCCCACGTCTGTGCTTGTCGGCACAGCAGCAGGGGTGGGACACTCTGGAGCCGCACTTCTCCAAAGCGGCCCTTGTGGAGAGCATTGCGGTGAGTGGGACTCCGTGCCCGGCTCCTGGGGTCAGGGAGCCCAACATGGGAGGAAGAGTTAGTGGGGCTGGAGGGGGAAGCAGAGGACAGGGCTTCCTGGGGGTGAGGGTTGGGGAGCAGGGAAAGAGGAAATTCTGACACTGATGGGGAACCGGCAGTGGGGAAATTGTAAGGCTGGAGGGATAGCTGAGGCTGAGGAGAGGGAAGAATTGGGTGGGAGAGGGGGAAGGAAAGAGTAAGTTTGATGGATGGGAGGAATGGGGAGGCCAGCTGGTTGGGGGAGGGGGTGACACTAACTGTTTCTGCAGAGCACTTTGGCCTCCTCCCTGGGAAGCGCCTGTGGGTCTACAGGGCCTGAATCTCACATGCAATTTTATCTCCTTGGGGTCTCTCAGGAGCTGATTGAAGATCTGCCCATGGTGTCTGAGCCGAGCTCCATCGTCTCCAGCTCCATGGCCGCGGTTTGCAGCCTCAGGTACCAGGACCCTCCCATCCAGCTGCCCTAACCCTGGTGCAGATCCTCTCGGGCCTAGATTAAGCCCAGCCGTGGCTGTTTGCATCCCCCAGCAGAGGAGCTGGGAACATCCCCTCTTTCTTGGCTGGGGGTGATTTCACTCCCGTAACATGACAGTGGCCATAGGGAGGGATCATTGCAGGGGAGGAGGGTCATGTGCATGACACTGCCAGCGCCACTCCGGTGCTGCCAAGCATAACACGGGCTCCTCTCTCCCGCCAGCAAACTGAAGCCACCACTTGCCCTGGAGCTGGAGTCACGCCTCCTGCGGGCTCTAGTGTACACCATCTTCACCATGGGCACGGGGCAGGACACCACCCACTTCCGGGTAGGTTATGATCCTACTTCTCTGTCCCAGGAGCAGGAGTGACCTCTGGTCCCTGCTCCCTCGGTTTGATGGAGCTGCTGAGAATAGGGGAGGGGTGAGCAGAGCGGGGCGGCAAGCCCGGGCAGGGCATGTGGGGTGGGGGGATGACACAAACTGCAAGGGAGGGCCCCTTCCCACCAGTGAAGATTGTGTTACCCCTCTGTGGCTGATTCCAGCCTTCCCTCTTCTCCTCATTCTGTGCTCTGCTGCCTGGACTTTCCCAGGGATCCTACCTCCCACCCATTGTGGTTTGGCTTTTCCATATTCTGCTGGGTACCAGGCCCTGCGCAGAGAACTGCTAAGGGCAAGGATTGAAGAGCCAGCAGGCATCCAGCCATGAACTCTTGCTAAGTGTCCCTGCAGTGATGTGAATGGCAGAGGCCAGGATGTACCTTTTGGGTGTGGGCAGGGCTCCCCAGAGAACCCTCCTGGTCCCCTGAGAGGGGTAGCCCCATGTCCCATGACTGACGGCTGCTCCCTCTTCTTGCAGGCTCTCAAGGTTCCTTCCCCACTCTGAACTCTAGGGTACAGTTGTGGGGACCTGCATGAAAACCTCCTAAGCTTACTTTTACCAGCTTAGGTTAAAACTTCCCCAAGATACAAACTATTTTACCCTTTGCCCTTGGATTTCCACGACCACCACCAAACTTTATCTGGGTTTACTGGGAAAACGTAGTTTGGACATTCCTTTCCCCCCAAAATCCTCCCAACCCTTGCACCCCACTTCCTGGGGAAGGTTTGGTAAAAATCCTCACCAATTTGCACAGGTGAACACAGACCCAAACCTTTGGATCTTAGAAGAATGAAAAAGCATTCAGTTTCCTTACAAGAAGACTTTTAATAGAAGTAAAAAGAAAAGAATTACCTCTGTAAAATCAGGATGGTAAATACCTTACAGGGTAATTAGATTCAAAACATAGAGAATCCCTCTAGGTAAAACCTTAAGTTACAAAAAAGACACACAGACAGAAATAGTCATTCTATTCAGCACAGCTCTTTTCTCAGCCATTTCAAGAAATCATAATCTAACACATACCTAGCTAGATTACTTACTAAGTTCTAAGAATCCATTCCTGTTCTGTCTCCGGCAAAAGCATCACACAGACAGACACAGACCCTTTGTTTTTCTCCCTCCTCCCAGCTTTTGAAAGTATCTTGTCTCCTCATTGGTCATTTTGGTCAGGTGCCAGCGAGGTTACCTTTAGCTTCTTAACCCTTTACAGGTGAGAGGATTTTTCCTCTGGCCAGAGGGATTTTAAAGGGGTTTACCCTTGCCTTTATATTTATGACACAGGCTCTGCACAACACCTACTTAGAGAGCCTGGACACCATGCTTGGGGGCCTGCTGGCAGAGACCCCCACCACGGACAAGCTGCAGCACCTCTTGGAGGTGAGCAAAATGGGAGGGTCTGGGGGGGAATTTACCATGAACCCCGTGGGAGGGCTGCAAAGGAGAGACTAGAAGAACCATGTTTCCATTGTGTCCTCCCAGCTTGGACCCAGATGGCCACGCTTTCCCAGAGCCATCAGTGCAGTTGAATGTTGGGAACCCTCCGCCATCTGGGGTAGCGGTGGCGGGGAAGGGGCGGGGGCAGAGGGAAGGAGCTGGGACTGTCAGCCAGAGCTCTGCATGGTTCCATTGAGCACTAACAGTGAGCACCAGGCCTGGCTGGGGACTGACAGACTGAAACCCCTGTGCGATCTGGGACACAGGCCTCTGAGAAAAATTACTGACTCCTTTCTAGGGAGACCCTGAGATACATGAGAAGACTCAGGGAATCAGCTCTTCTGTCCTAGGGACACGGCAGTTCCCGGAGCGATTGTCCCCACGGCCCCTCCATCCATCCTACCAAGGCCTGTGGAGCTGGGGTCTGGGGGCCCAGGGCATGTGCCTTGATCCTGATGGGCTGTTGATGGATCAGGGGTTCAGAGCAAATAGACCAGCCCCAAGGCTGAGCTTTGTCCCAGGCTGGAGAGACAGTGACAGCTTGTGCCCAGCAAGATGTAGGCAGTGTCATGAACCCCCACATGAGGAGTCAGATATTCCACCCTGAGCACAAGTTCTCCGCCCCATGTGGAGTGGGAGAGGCTCGTTTGTAGAGCATGTAAGCCTGCCGGCTGACCCTCCCCTGCCTTCTTCTCCCGCAGCACCTCCATTTCTGGCTCGACTCCAGAAACACCCAGGAGAGAGCTAGGGCCATACGGAGCAGCGCTGCCCTGCTCCGATTTGCCACCTCCCTCTCCGGATTTGACGTAAGTGACCTTTGACCCCAGCATCCTGCAGAGCCAGGGCTTGAGTCAAATTCCTCATCCCCTGGTTAAGTGGTCCCTCCGGCTCCGTAAGGGACTGCGACATTCCATAGGCCACTGTCTGGCAGGGTCGTGCCTGGCCTCAGTGCCCTTGTTACTCTGGAGAAGCCTGGCAGCTAGTGCTCATAGAGGGCCCAGGCCGTGGGTCCCTTTGCTCCAAGCTCCCTTGGGGGCAGAGAGAAAGAGGGCTCTAGTTCCTCTCCCCCAGTGCCTCCTACAGATGGATGGGAGCAGAGCTCGAGCCCAGGGGAGCTGAAGGCAGAATGTTGATGGATTCCCCCCTTCTCCTCCTCCACCAGACCTCCTCCGATTTCCCCAAGGCGGGCAACTTTGTGCTGCGGCTGGGTCTCTACCTCTCTGACCCAGCCGATGACATCAGCCGGCAAGCCAGGGATGGGATCTATTGGCTGCAGAGGCTCCTGCTGCAGAGGAGGGGTAAGAAACCCAGCTGGGCAATGGGACCCCATAGAAATGAGTCCCTTGGAGACTAGCTCCAGCTGGCCATTGGGACACCAATAGAACTAAGGCCTCTGCTCTTAGACCAACTGCAGCAGGGCAGAGGGACCCCAATGGAAAGAAGGCCCCTGTTTTGGGCCCCCCACTTACTGACCAAGGGACCCTACAGAAAGAAGCTCCCTCCTCTGAGACTGACCCCAGCTTAGATGATGACTCACACTCATCTCCCTAATTCAGGGAGAGAGGAAGTGGAAGAAGATGCCAGGGAAATTGGCTGCTTTACCTCATAGCCTGGCTCTGTCCCTCAGTCCAGAGAAATCAGCCCCCCCAGGGGGCTGCCAGCTGGTGAGGGGACAGGAATGGACCTATTGAGATCCATGGAGGGAAAGAGCCCATCATGAAGGCAGGGGCAGGGACCACAGGGGATGGACACAAAGCTTGTAGAATGTCACCAGTTTTGTAGCTAGGGCCAGATGCTGAAGTCAGTGGCTGTGGGGCGGTTTCAGCAGGCCACCATTAACAGGCACCCATGCCCAGAGCACAATGACCGTAAGGGTCACCTGATTACTGTGACGAATGAGACAAATCCCCCTTCAGGTACTAAACCACTTGGTGGGGACCCCGCGAGTCTATTGGGCCGTGGATGCCATGAGAACCCCAGCCAGTGTTCACCCAGCAAAGGGAAGAGAAGGAAACAGGCACTAAAGTCAGATGCCAAACCTCCCCAATGGGTGTGTCTTTCTCCCCCAGGGCTGAACATCAGAGAGGAGAGCGATCTGTGGTGTCGGGACGGGCTCCAAGACACCGAGCGCCTGGCCTACAGGAACATGGCCAGGGTGGGGGAGGTAAGGACTCTCCGCCAGGGCATTGCAGTAGCTCAGGTGTGGAGCTGTCTCCCCCTGCAGTGAGTGTGTTCTGTAGGGGGAGGGATAGCTCAGTGGTTTGAGCATTGGCCTGCTAAACCTAGGGTTATGAGTTCAATCCTTGAGGGGGCCATTTAGGGACCTGGGACAAAAATCTGTTGGATGATTTAGTTGGGGATTGGTCCTGCTTTGAGCAGGGGGTTGGACTAGATGAACTCCTGAGGTCCCATCCAAACCTGATATTCTATGATACTTATTTCCAGCAGACAGTGTTCGGCTGCAAGAGGCCGAGGAGCCTGGGCTGGACCCTTGCTAACAGTCCAGGCTTGTGTGTGTTACATGGATCCATGGTTACATGGCATAAAAGGGATCCTCTGGTGGGTTGAGTTAATGAAGGATTGTATCTCCAGGAATCTGGCTCTGCTCACTGTCTCCCTGGCTGACACCCTGGTGTCTGAGAGGTGAGCCCCTGGGTCAGTGAGTTGGGAAGCTTACACCAGCAATTGCTGGACCAGATCCTTGTTGGATTCCCTGCACCTCTGGAAGCACAGGCAGGGTGTGGGGTTTGCCGAGCACCAGGGCGAGTCAGGAAGCAGAACCTGCCCCTGCCCTGGGCGTTGTGTGAGGGACACTGAGCTCCTTTCCTGGGCTGAGTCACTGCAGCATATGTGACGCTCGTGGGATTGTCGGTGGGGTGGGGAGCAGGAACGGAAGCAGATCGAAAAGGCCCCTAACCTCTAGCGGGTGAGCTGCAGGAAATAGCGCTGCTGGGAGCAGTAGTGGGTACTTTGTTGTCTTTGTGAGCTGGGTTCCAGAGCGCGCAAACACGTTCCCAGCATGTCATGGCACCTGTGGTGACTCCCGCTCCAGAAAGAGCTATTCCTCAGTGCCTGCAACCTCTTCCTGAAGGGGGTTCCTTGGTCCATGGGACCCCAAAAGTTGGCTGCACAAGGAGGACTCTTGTCCACCTTGTGAGATACTAGAGGGATTTGGAGCCTGGTTCTGGACAATTGACAAGGGCTCTGGTGCTGTTGGTTTTAGGTCTTTGGAGAGATCTTCACAGAAGGCCAGAAAAGATCTTTCCTCCAGGCATCGCTTCTGGCCATACATGACCCCCAGCTCCGTGTCAGCCAGGCTGGGCTTGTGCTGACATATTCTATCCTGGGGGAAGCCGGCCAGCTGATCGGGAATGAGGTAAGCAAAGAAGGATCAATTGGGGAGGGACACCCAGGGCCTTTCACCTCCAGGCCATTGACAGTCACTCCCATCCCATCCCCTTGCACTGACCTGGGAGCAAGGAGAGGATGAACCCGGGCAGGTGCCATTGGTAGGTGTCAGCTTCTCCCCTGAGCAGCTCAAAGCAGAGCAGACCCAGCTTGGCTATTTCCTAACAGGTGTCACATCAACATGACACGCTGCTATTGCTCATGCTAGGGGCTGCCAACTCCCCCTGTGAGAGTTTCATACCCCTCCGGGCCTCAGGCTGGTTCCTAGGGCCCTAGTATCATGTTATCGCAGCCACCACCTGCTCTGGGAGAACTGGAGGAGTCAGTCAGCAGAGGCTGCTGAAGTGCCCCATTCCCCAGAGCTACTGTCCATGGCATCATCTTAATAACGGGGGGCGGGGGGTCCCTTGGGAAAGGTTTCCACCTCCTCTCACCCCACAGGACTGCTGACCAGAGCCTTCCAGCCCCTCAGCTGGAGCGGGAGAGGGTGGCTGAGGGGATTCTGGGGAGTGGAGCTTAATCCCCGTCTGGGTTGGGAGGTAGAATAGTTCTCACAGGGGGATTGAGAGGAAGGGGACAGGAGTTCATTCCACAGTGGTGGGAGTGGGGTTGGAGGTCACTCGAGAGGAGACAAGATTTCGTCTCGGAGGGTTGGGTGCGGGAATCTGTCCCTTGGATGTGGGGAGGGTTGGGGTGGAAATTTTGCTGGCTCCCAGTGCTGTTCATGCCCTTCATTGCCATGGGTGTCGGAGGCTCTGACCGATCCTTGTTCCCTTGCAGCAGGAGGACGTGACAGCGGCGATCATGGCGCACCTGTTCTACATCCGGTGCTTGCGCCAGGTGCCCAAAGCGCTGCAGGGGCTGTGCTCCGTGGGACAGCCTTGAAGGGCCCCCCCTTCCCATGCCCAGAAGCTCCCACTCCCTGCCGCAGGTAATGCTCTTTCTTGCTGTGCCTGGGGGAGAAGGGCTGGGGGAGGGGCCATAAACCCCACAGCACTGAGAGAAACCCAGGCCGAGCACCTCGCTCTCACCACCCTGCCCCACCCTGACCCCTGGAGCTGGGGCCAGGCCACATACGGTCCCTGCCCCCATGCCCAGAGGCCAGTTGCAGAAGCATCAGGCTTTCAGGGCCATGGGACTGGCCCAGAAATGGGAGCATCGAGAGCCAGGGTTTATCCTCAGTAACCATTGCAGTCTGGGAGGGGTGGCCCGATGTGGAGCCCTCCCCTGTCGTCACTGCTCAGACCTCCCCATTGCCCATGTTACCCCATCGCAGTGAATATCTGACCATCCCCCACCTGGGTCCCAAGCCACACACATGGTATCTGAACCCTTCCCAGACAGGAATGCAGCTCCCCCCTAACACCTAGGGGCAAGGAAGGATCCTCCCCATCTGGCAGGTGGGGACTGAGACACAGAAGAAGGGCTGCGATCCTGGTCACACACTCCTGGGGGTAGATCTGGGAACTGGAGTGGATCCCAGGCTAGTCCCTTTCCCCAAGAGGCAACTTCACTTTCTGCCCTTTATTCTCCCCTCCTGCTGGGGGGGCGGCTCTTTGAGTGTGAAATGAACCAGGAGGGTGATGGGGTCCTGGCACAATGCTTGGGTGGGAGCTCCCCTTGGCTTGGACCCCAGGGTCACAGACATCTTTGTCATCTTGCTCTCCTTCTTTTATTCCTAGGAAGGGAGTCCCCCGATTAGGGGTCTCTAGGGATCCAGCTGGGCAGTGCCTAGGAGAACCTATAAGTCATCCTGGTTCCCACCTGCATGCACCACCCTGTCCTGCCCTGCCCTCCAGTTCTTCACTGTTGACTCTGGTTTGACCCTTGGCTCCGGTCTCTGATTATGACTTTGGCGTGACCCTTCTTGGCTCCAGATGTTGCCTGCCCACCATGATTCCATATCTCCTTGCCCTTCTTTAGCCCCGCTCCAGGCCCTCCACTGACCCGCTCCAGCATTGCCTTCTCCTCCTGATCTTCCGCAACCACTCGGACGTTGACTACCCGGCTTTGACCCTCGGCCTGGATCTGGACTCTGGCTTGACACTGACTTGGCTGATCTTTGCTCTCTGACTACCGGGCTATGACCTTTGGCATGGATTTAGACTCTGGCCCTGGTTCTGCTTCTGCTTTGTCGATGGACTCTGATCTCGGTTTTGACCCTGCTGTGTCCCTGGACCTTGATTCTAGTACCACTCTTAGCCTCGGCACAATCCTGCACCTTGCTGCGACCTGTGCTCCCACCCCTGGGCATCATTATCAGATGCAGTACGTGACACTAGGTGGTGCAACTTTTTGGAGAAAAGCAGGATCTCCGCAAGTCAGTGGCCTGTATGCAACAGGGACACACCACACCAGGTGTGAACCAGGGCCTCACTACATGAGCCTGGCCCAATGATGTCCCTGCTGGAGCCGCACCATGGAAATGACTGAAAATGTCGGGGTTCCTTGAACCAGCCTCTGCCTCTGGACCTACTCCACCTTCTTGACTCGGACACCCGGCATTCCTGATCAATACCTGGATTACATGGATACCTTTGAAAGAAATGGGGACTCGTTGCCTCTGCACCAGGACTATGACTGCCCTCTTGACCTGCAACCTTGGTTGAAAGTTGCCTTCACCAGTATTTACACATTGGTGGAACCAGAATTAGTGGCTCTCCCTGCGTACAGGCTTGAAAACCGGTCCTAAGAGTTTATGAGCAAATTAGCGTTTCCCACGGGTGCCCAGGCCCTTTTGGGGAAGAAGAAGTGTGGAACTCTACTATGTCTCTCTTTAGACAATCAGCCCCTGAAAAAAAGGATCGTTTGGAACCATAACCCCCTGTTGGGAATCCCACAATTGTTGGCTCGCAGGAAATCTGCAAAGTTGTTCATCAAACTTCATCTGTGAGGATTTCCAATCTAACACTCATTTGGGCAGGGGACAAATGGAAGGCAGATTTCAAAGCACACTATGGACATTTTAACTGCCAGACATGCCATTTGAGCTAACTAACGGTCCCCTGCCCTTGCAACACTTCATCAGTGATGTATTTGGAGCCATTGTGGATCTGCACAGTGTCATCTATTCAGGTGACAGACTTCTTTTTTTTGGAGAACCAAGAGCAGCATGCCCACCACACCTGAACCTGGAGAGGTTTCGGCAGCATGGTCTCAGCACAGAATTGGAAAAGCGTACCTCCGGCCAACTCTCCACAGAGTTTTTGGGGTACCTCCTCTCCCCGGAAAATGTTACGATTGATCCAAATAAGGTGGAAGCCTTTCATAGGTGGGACAAAGTTTGAAGTCCTCAAGAAGACCAGCGCTTCCTAGACTTCACCCGCTTTACTGCTGCTTCGGCCCAGGGTTCTCAGAGCCAATAACCCCCACGAGAGCTCTCCTCCACATAATGGCCATGTTTGTTTGGTCACCCAAGTTCCAAAAAGCCCACAAACAGCTCACAACTGCCTTCACTACTGCACCTATTCGGAGGCTCAGTGCTCATCCTGGAAGGAGACACATCTACTATGACCACCAGGGCCTGCTTCATTTGCTGGTGCCAGATGTGGGCTGAAATTCAGACTTAGCTTGACTGATGTGACTTCTGCGCCTTCACCAAGGCACCACGCACCAAACTCCTTGGCATTTCAGGCCTCTGGAGACCCTGCCCTGGCCATGGGCAGCCATTGCCAGGAATTTTACCGAATCAAATGGCCACATGATGGAACTGACTCTCATAGATCACCTGACCACGATGGCGTGCTTCATCCTCTTCTGAACATGTACCGTCGATTGATAGGACAGATCAGTTCCAAATTTGCAAAGGACAATGAAACCTTTATTTTGCTAAATGTAGATTTCCCACTGATTTCATGTCATGCTACAAATGACCTCTCCGAAATTCCCAGCTATCGACCTGGGTCAATAAATCCATCACCTGCAAGAAGAATGAAGGGAGCCCCTTCAGGCACTTGGAAGGAGTTCAGATACTGTATGGACTGCTGATGACAAGAAGGAAGCCATTTGCTGAAGGGAGGTACAAAGTCCCTGGCACTGACCAAATCCCTAAGCTCTGTCCATGGCAGCAGTTCCTGGCCCATCCCCTTTGCTGACCTTCTGATAACATCTTCCTCCCCTGGGTCTAGGGAGCAAACTCTGGGTCCCTTCCCTCACTCTGGCACAATCTGTGCCCAGAATGTCTGAGTCCCTCACCGAAAATGGGTCTCTCCTCCCTTCTTCTCCCTGTGTGTGTGTGGGGGGGGACTTGTACCCCCATTTTACAGACAGGGAATGAAGGTGAGGAAGTGACCTCTCCAAGGTCACACCGAGCAATGTGGGGGAGAGCTGGGAACTGACTGGGCTCTACAGGAGTGCTCTCCCCACAGGAGCGACTTCACTTTCTGCCCTTCGTCCTCTCCTTTCCTCTTGGCCCATCTTCGAAGGGGGCTCTGAAAGGGAAATGAGCAAGGGTTTTCTCCCCGCTCTGTCTTCCAGGCTCTGGGATCTGTCCATGTCGCCAACAGCAATGCAGCCTGCAGCTGGCCCGGCTTGGGGAGCCATGACCTCATCCTGTGAAATCGAGAAGTACTGGCTCTCAGTGATGCTTAGATGGAAAACCACACACCCCACCCGGAGGTAGGAGCCACCCATCCCCAGGTTGTCCTGAGGAGCCACAATTCCTCCAGGAGCTGGGGAAGGGCACAGTGATCAGTTTATCAAAAGGTAGGGAAGGATCGTGTAAGAAGAAGGTCTAAGAGAGAAGGAGCATGAGCTACTCTCTGTATTTGGGCATGGCAGGGATCAAGAGAAGGGACAGGGGCTGTTAGAGGGCAATGGTCAGGTACAAGGGGTGTCAGAGGTGGGGGCAAGGCCTGAACAGTTCAGATACATTAGAACAATTGTGCCAGAGACTCACCGGTTGAGGTGACTGAAAGCTCTGAACTAGGGCTGGCCAAAATCATCCTCCTCAGATGGGAACATCCCAAAAGTCTGCAGAAGCTCAGCCTCTGAGGTGAACGTTGTGGCCCCAACCTCTCTCTGCTCTGTACCTCACAGGATTCCCACTGGCTGTTCCAATCCAGGATGAAGAGAAGTGCTGATGCACTGGATTTTTTTGGATTCCCCCCGCCCCGCTATTAATCCACTCTCTTCCTCTCTTTTAACTGGTATTCTAAGGGCACCCCATGCTTCATGGAGGTATTCTTGGGTGGGCAGATTGCATCAGACCTGCACCACAATAAATACTAGTGAATGACATATGCAGACACTAAAGTTCTGCAGCCAAATTCTCAGAAACTTTCCTCTTCAATGTAGAATCAGGATTTTGTTTTTAATTTATTTTTTGAAGGTGCTAAGCAGATGCTACCCTGTAATAAGAGGAAACAGAAGCAAAAACTGAAAGGATGTTACTTAAACCAATGAACAGATGAAGAGAGTGGAAACGCAGGAAAGCAAATGAATGAATCCTGTGAGTAAATAACCTGGAAGCAAATGGGGGAGAAAATCTCATCCGGATAATTATGGTTCTTGGGATAAAGATCAGGTTCCTGGTGTGTAATCTGGCTGAGATCCTGCCTTTTCCCTGGATCCCAGACCTGGGCTTCACACGTCATTCTCCTTATTTTATTCTGAGGGAAAAGGATCCCCAAAGGAGGTGTGAGGATCTTCGACTCTAATGTCTGCAAGAAGCTTCAGCCACCTTTACTGGTAGAAGTCACTTTCTTTCCTACAACGCCACTAGTGCCCTTTCTGCTCTCCAGGCCTGCTCCCTGCAGCAGGACAGAGACACCCCTTAACTCCCCGAGTCCTGATTTCCTGCCATTCAAGGGGCTGGGGGATTTCATTGCCCCCCCCTCCCCCGCCATCAGATACTTTTCCGATGGGAATCTCCCTAGAGCAGGGGAGAAATCTGTTCTTCCCTTAGAACCAGTCTGCTCAGTAAGTCAAGCCACACTGACCTCATCTTGGCTGCTTTGTTTATCCACGATTAGTGCTATCTTGGGAAATTCCTTCGCGTGCGGGGGAGTGAGGTGGAGTGGGGGATACGGGAGCTCCAGCAGATTCCCCTGAAGAACACCACCGTGTCTTTCTCTGGTCAGGGTCGGACTAGCCGTCCATTGCAGAGGTGAAGACCAGATGGGAGCTGCTGGATTGACCTTGATATGCCATGTCCTTGTGTGGATGAAGGACCTACATCTCAGGGATGGGCAGCAGCAGATGTACCATGTGTCCAGGAATAGTCGGAACAACCTACACTGACAGGTAAGTAAAGTCATGGCCACATGCAGTGGTGAGCTGGAGCCTGTTCGCACGAACAGGTTGTTACATTTTGAAGCCATTTTAGAACCAGTTGTTAACCCGCTTCCCCGCAGGGGGCGCTGAGGCTTTGAAGGGCTCCGGCCCGGAAGTGATGTAATTCCTCCTCCAGCCGCCGGGGGCGCTGCGCTGTGGGAGCCACGTGGGCTGCCGCCTGGCCCTGGGCACGAGCCCTGGGGCTCCTGCTGCTCCCCTGGCCCTGGGGCTCCCACTACTGCCTGCTGGGCCTCTGGCTGCTCTGCTGGGCCTGGGCTGCGTCCCGCTGCTCTCCCCGTGAGCACCCACCACCCTGCCCGCAGCCAGGCCCTGCCTGCAGCCATGCCCTGCCGCACCCCCTGCCTGCAGCCACACCCTGCCTCACCCCCTGCCCGCAGCCAACCCCTGTCTCCAGCCACCCCCTGCTGATCCCACCCCACATCCACTGGTGCCCTGCTGTTCCCAGGGCAGTAACCCTGCACACCTGCTTCAATGAGGGGGGCAGGGAGCAGCTGGGACCCACACATGTGCACACCCTAGGGTGACCAGACAGCAAGTGTGAAAAATCAGGACACGGGGTGGGGGGTAATAGGAGCCGGGGGGTAATAGGAGCCTATATAAGAAAAAGACCCCAAAATCGGGACTGTCCCTATAAAATCAGGACATCTGGTCACCCTAGCACACCCCCAGGGAGTGGCGGGGACCCACACATGTGAAACAGAGCTCATTTGTAGTACAGGCCCATCTTTTTAAAAAAGAACTTTACGCAGGGTTAATATACATTCGTATTTTCCCAGACAGGTCAGGCTTTTGGGTTCTTAAATCGCCGTCTAGGAGGAATTTTTAAATTTTAAAAATTAGTCCCGGAAAAAAACAGTCATTTGGTAACCCTGCTGGTACAAAAAATACATACTGGGGCACATCCCTTCAATCAGAACTTTTTATAGGGAACCGGTTGTTAAGATTTTGGCAGCTCATCACTGGCCACATGTAGACACCACAGGAATTGGGGGGGATTGAACCAGGGTCCTTCAGCACAAGCTCTGCTCACTCATTGTCAACCAATCCAGCTCTACCCACTAGACCTTGCCCCCCCTTCCAGAGTAACAGAATCCAGGAGCCTTAAGTCTCAGATCCATGCCTCACATCACAAGGCCAAACCTCCTCCCATTATGGGTGCTGTAGAAGGGACCATCTGCACAGACCCCTCTACATTCCCCCCGTCAGAGACTGCAGCCATGGGTGGCCAGTGAATGAGCAGAGATCTCCCCTGTGGGAATCAGAGGGGCTGCACATTTGGGGTTTCACAGGGAAGGCATCTGGCAGCCATTAACAGAGTGACCCTGTGAAGAGATTTTCCATCTCTAACAAAGGGTTTCTGTTCCCCCAGATCTCAGCCGCTCAGCAGAATTCAGGAGAGTCGAGTGCTGATGGGCTAGAGGGGTCACAGGAGTCACCGTGCAGCAGCTGTGGTGTCTACAGTCAGCATGGGCCAAACCAGGCTGTTTCTCTGGATTGCAAAGGGGAGTTTGGCTTGGGGAACTGGTTGCTGGTGCCTGTGTCCACAACTGGGATGTTTTCAGGAGGCTACTCAATGGCCCATGAAGCGCCATCAAAGCAAGTGGAGAATGGACATTAAAGAGCGAGGCTGGGACCTCCGCAGAGCTGCTGCAGTCCAGCATCCACAGCCAGAAGAGAGACAATGGGAAAGGTACGGAGATGGCTGGCCACAGCAGCAGCCGCCATCTCATAAACCTCTGCTCATGCTCTACACAACAGAGGCAGGACAAAAAGCCACACAGTGAGAGCTTGGGTTGCAATGAACAATACACTGTTTTTCACTAGATTATGCTGCCCTGACAGTCTACTGCCTGTAATGTGCACATCCAGCCTCCCAGGCTGACCTCAGTGGGAGTTAGGTGCTCTGTGCCCACAGGAGGTGGACTTACTAGGAGGTGAACTGAGGTGGCCGCCTCAGGTGCCAGACTGTGGGGGCGCCACTAGGACCCAGAGTGTAGAAAACTGTGTCTGCTGCTGGTGCATGTGGATTCTCTCTGCTCGAGATGCACAGAGAGGGTGGAGTGCTGTGCTGGAGGAAGGAGGGCACAAGAGACATAACAGGCAGGCAGGAGAAAAGGTGAGAGAGAATGACAGAAAGCAGCAGGAGCTGCAGGGAGAGAGAGGAGGAGGAGCCTCTTATGTACCTCTCTAGCATCCCCAGGAGCCTGGACTGATTAACCCCAGCTTCTCAGGGAGCTTCCTGTTTCCTGCTGCTTCCCTGAACCCACCTGAGGAGAACAGGAAGTCAGCTAAGGTAGTAGGAGCCAGTTAGGCCCTTCAGACGCTGATATCTTCCTTCACTCAGGCCCTGCTACCAACCTGCTTATTTGTCCCCTTCAACTGAGTGTTGAGAGCCACTATAGCTGGCACAGAACAGCAGTCATGAGTGAAAGAAGAAAACGTCCCTCTGAGGCAGCATTCAGAAAAAGAGAAATGCTTCTTTTGCTTTCTTTATCTAAGCAGGAAGGAGCTCTCCTGAGATACGTAGACACAAATGTTCAGGGTGAGCCTTCCGGCCCCAGTGAGGATGTGAGTGGTGAGGAGATGCCTGATCTTCCAGTTAGTCAGAGTGCAGGTGACCTGGCAGCTACTGCAGCGTCCCTATCTGCATCTCCAATGGATGTAACCCTGCACGTTCCTGAAGAAAAGTGTCGATCAGAGAAGAGTGTGGTGGAGGCGCAAGAAACTGCTGCTGCTGAGTTGAATTCCTTGAGTCTAGATGATCCAGGACTGTGGACCCACTTGAGCAGTAGCCTGAGGGACTTCCTTGTACTGCATGGGCCACAGCAAGTGAAAAACTTCATGTTCCCCAAAGACAATGAAAATAGTAGTTCCCATCCAACAAATTACACACACTACAACCTTGGAAAACCATTCAAAATGAGATCATTCAGTTACTGGCAACAAAAGTCAAATTGATGATTGTGGGAGATCTTAAGTCAGCAAGATATTACCCTGTTATTCTGGACTGCACACCTGACATCAGCCATACGGAATACATGCCTTTAATGGCGAGTGTTGTGTGCAGGCCACAGAATCTCACCCACCCACTCCTGCAATAACCCTCTCACCTGCGTCTGAACTATTGAAGTCCTCAAATCATGGTTTAAAGACTTCAAGGTGCAGAGAATCCTCCAGCAAGTGACCCGTGCCCTATGCTGCAGAGGAAGGCAAAAGAACCCCAGGGCTTCTGCCAGTCTGCCCTGGGAGAAAATTCCTTCCTGACCCCAAATATGGCAATCAGCTGAACCCTGAGCATGTGGGCAAGATTCACCAGCCAGATACTACAGAGAATTCTTTTCTGGGTAACTCAGATCCCATTCCATCCAACTTCCCATCCCAGGCCACTAGGCCCCATCTACCACAAATAGTCAATGATCAATTAATTGCCAAAATCGTGTTAACCCATCATACTATCTCCTCCACAAATTTATCAAGCTTAATCTTGAAACCAGCTAGGTCTTTTGCTCCCACTGCTTCCCTTGGAAGGCTGTTCCAGAACTTCACTCCTCTGATGGTTAGAAACCTTTATCTAATTTCAAGTCTAAACTTCCTGTGGAAGTAATAAAAAGGGATTTAAGTGCAGGCATCTTAGTTCTGTTGAAAAGAAAGCAAAAGTCAGGCTAACTCTAATGCAAAACTTGTAAAGGCAAAACTGGTAAGCGTATAAAAATTGCAAAGCAAAGCTGGTTTTAACCTTGCCTTACAATAACAAAAAAATGTAATTGTTTAACATTTTTTGCTACAAATCAAATATAAAAAAGTATAAACAAAACAAAGCTTTATTATTACATAAATAATAAAAAGCTATAAATACTTGCTTTACATTTTTTAGACTTTAAAAATTTGCGTAAGGACACTCTGTCCAAACGGACGTCTTCCTTCTTGCAATTGCCTAAAAATAAAACTGTCTCTAACTTGTTGCATCCAAACTAAAAGTAAGAACTTGTTTTCTTCCACAATTTGGTGCCGTGACTCGGATAATGATGCCCGGCTAAAACAGCAGCAACTACTACAAACCTTTCCCCTTCAAAGCCCAAAGCACCAAACAAAAGGTAAAAAAAAACCTATAAAAATCGATACTGGGGTATCAAAAAAAAAAAAATCCTAACCATGGGACTGTCTGTCCCTTTGGGCTCACGCCATGCAAACTTATTTATTATGCAGGAAGGCCAAATGCAAAGTGGTGCTGAAAAACTTTTTTCCACTCCCCCAATATGAGGTTGAGGTCAAACCTAATCCAAGCTAAAAATTTTTGCTGCCTCAATAACGGTGTATTACGTCCAAACATAAAACATTAAGGTTATAGATTAAAAAAATGCATCTAAAGATAAAAGTAAATAAAATAAAAGTAACTAATAAATGTGTAAAAAGTAAGTGCCGTTATCGAGGTCTGGGACTTAAGCTAACTTCAGGCACACCAGGGCCCTCACTCTCTAAGTAAAAAAGTTCTAAACATAAGGGGGGGAGGGGTCAGCCAAACCTCATGACCCAGCAAACAGTGCAAAAAAGTAAAAGCCTTTTCTACTTATAAGCTGCTACCCCGCAAACCCTTTCCCTAAAGTATGTAAAAATCTTTTTAGCTTTTAAGCAGCTAACACAGCAAACAAAATAAACTGGGGAAACTATTTTATAAGCCGCTAAGTGAACACAATACTCCCTTGTGTAATTAAAATTTTTACATAATAATCCCTCTAAACAATTCCCACTAAAAGGTACCTTCAATTTAAATAAAATCATACACGTCAAAAAAAAAGCTACAAAAACCTCCATAAGTCTCATGTTCAAAAGCCAAAAAAACTCCCTCCCCAAATTAAAAACTCAAGTACAAAATTTAAAAACTAAATGTAATGCAACCAAATGCCTCCCTACCCAAACTATATTGTTAACCCTCTCAGCTCTTTCATATCCCCAATTAGTTAAAGCTAAATGAAAAAAAAAATAAAGGGGGGGGAGGGTTAATTTAAAAGTCAGTTTGGCCTAAAAATAAAAAAAGCTGCCCTGCATTCAAAAATCAAAAAACAGAGACCAAGCCAAGTAGAAAATAAAACTGCTTTCACACCCAGCTGGCTGTAAAAAAAATATAAACACACATAAAACAAAAAGCAAATAAGTTGCAAAACTAAAATTACATTTGCAAAGATTGGCTGCCCGGTAAAACCCAACCGTCTGCCTTTGCAACCCTAAAGCCAGAATGGTTTGAAAACGCTAAAAAGGCCACAAACAGCCGGCCTAAACTAAAATACCAAGCAAAGATCCCTAAAAGGAACGCCCCAAAAAACCCAGGGCATAAAAATCCCTCCCAAAAGGAAAAGCAAGTTACAAAATTTTGCAGCGTACCTCTAAACAATCTATACACAAAACAACCTACCATCCACCTCTCTCTCTCTATCTGTCTCTCCTACCCCCAGGGCTGGCTAGCCCGGGCAGCGTGTGTACATGTATAAAAGTGGGTCAAGGTTTAAGTATTAACATTTTTTCTTCCTTTAAGTAACGTAAAAGCAGTTCTACACTCACCACTGCGTTAGTTTATTAATAAAGATTTAAAATTCAGTCACATGGTGTGTGCTCTTCATCTCCGCCCCTGCGATCCTGTGGTCTTAGCCTAATTAACTAAGGCACAGGCAAATTGGTAACAAAAATCTGAGACAGTTTAAGAAAAAATTGCAAAGGGAAAAAGCCCTGAACAGTGCACACCATCTATCTGTTTTATCCTTGTTATTTTACGTTTGCTTTGTTTGGCGCTGTTGGTATTATAGGTTAAAAATTGCATAATTAAAAATAAGCCCCACTCTCCATTATAGTATGCCTAAAAACCCAAAAAAAAAAAAAAAAAAAAACGGTTTAGCATTCCGCTCTCCACCCCGGGCTGCAAACAAAGGGTGCAGGTGGGTCTACCCCAAGTCATAGCAAAACTAAGCAATAAAAAAAAAATTAAAAAAATATGTATACCCAACAGCTCAAAAAAATGAAGCAACTAAAAGCATAAATCACTATCCAAGCAGCAACTCAAACCTCTGCCCAAAACAAGTTGCAAGCCTTAAAACAAAACTTCCAGTCAAAAAAAGCGGAACGCACACGCCTGAAGCCCTGGCTAAGCTAGTACCAGCCCTTCAGGAACATGTGAAAATGTAACCATGTGTGCTCAGCATATACCACAATGGCCGTGTGTCTGCCATAAAAAACATGAAACAGTGAGAATGCCAATTGGCCATGCATTCTGCCCAGGTGGCCAGCCTCACACGCCACCACCCGGGTAGCCCTTGGAAATAAAAATGTTTCCAAACAAATAACCCAAAGGGGTGGGGGCTAGTTAAAAACCCCACCCTCCTTGCTAAAGTGGTAATAAAACAAGGCTTGTACCCATAAAAAGGAACGGTTCCGCAAAAAAAGCAAAATCGGGCCCAAGCAAGCAACACAACATTTTTTTTTAAAAGTTAAAAACTTTAAAAGCATAGCTAATTAAAAGCATCAAAAATTTAAATCCCTAAAACAATTAATTAACTTAGATTTTACTATTTTAAGTGTCATTTTAAAAAATGAGTAATTTTAAAAAACTAAAGTTAACTCTATAATTGCTGAAAAAATTAAGTAGTTATATTTTACAAAATGCTGGGAAAAAAAAGAAATTCTTGGTTTCTTTGCAGCCAGTCGAAAAAAAAAAAAAAGGGGTGGCCCTTTTCCAAAAAAAGGTCTGCAAATAAATCCAGGCAAAAAAATGATTTAATTAAAATCATTTGGCCATAAACATTTTAGTCAAATGAGCTAAAAATACATAACGGGTTTTATTAAAACCTAACTGCCCCAAGAAAAAAACAGGGGCTTAAAACGGGTCCAAGCAGCCGTAAAATTTGCAGAACACTGCCAGGCATTAATAAAATGTGTTAGGTCTCTGTATTCACAGGTCAGAAAAAGTCCCGCTCCAAGAAACCTCAACCAACCTGCCATTGGTTAAAAAACAGGTAACTGGGTCTACGTACAGGTCCATCAACACAAAACTGCTCTGGCCCCACGCTAAAAAGGCCCTTAGCAAGTCCTGCTAACTACCAACACTGCTGTAAAGTGCCAAGAGCTCACTGCCTGAACCCATGCTTCTTTCTGCAAAAAAAGCCCCTCGGCCTCAAAATAACTCCACTTCAACTACTAATCAGCCGATCCCTCCTTCTGGTATTGCTTTTCCTCCTTCTGGACAGCAAAACAAACAAACAAACAAACAAACTGAAGTGCTAGTAACCACTCACTTGTCCAGTAATGAAATTACCACACAGCCAGCATCTGCTAAAAAAACCCGAACCAGTGCAGGGTAACGTGCTGGTCACTTCTCCCCTACATGGTACTAAACCACAACTGCTTCAAACAAAAAAAACCCGCTCTCTCTGCTAAAACTACCAACGTCCAAAAATTCCTAACCACAAAAAATATTAAAAACTAACCCTGGTAAAAAAACAAAAAATTATACACTGGCCAAAAAAGCCTTGTAAAACCCATCCTTAACAAAGTGATATTAATTAAATGTGGGGCTTTATTCCACAGGCTGCGCCCTATGTTTTTTAAATAAGTATCTTCAGCATGTATTGTCCTTTCTGATTGGCTGTTAAATAACAAATACCAGAAACGCCTTGTTGCCACTGCCCCCGCCATTTTCTCCACTATACTTTCCCCCCGTAACACATCCAAGTACAGACAATACAATATAGTCTAATAACACCCAATAGCCAAGGCCTTCCCACTTTAGTAATTTATTTAAATATTGTTTTAAAATATTTTTAACGTTCAAAATATCCCATATAAGCAAACAATGAAGTAATACAAACCAGTCAGAAAAAGTAAAGGTATATCACATGACTACAAATAAGCCTAAAAAATCTAAAATGTAAATTAGTGGGTTTTATAATGGGGTTAATATAATGGCCATTCCAGGGGGTCTGTAGTATATATATATAAAAAATGGGTCCTTATTGTTTTTGGTGACCCAATTAATAAATAATCAAATTCATATTTAAAAAAGGTGTGTTCTGCCACCAAAAAATTACCTGTACTAAAACAGTCCCAGTAATTAATAACCTACTCTGTACCGTATTGCAATATACCCCTTCCTATGCTATTCATGTCAATGCTTCTTAAAGGTACATAAAAAATTTTAAACAAATGTGGTACCGTATTTATTAAAAAAAAAGTTTTAAAATACTAATTAACAATAATTAATGTTACATTAAAAATTGTAAAATTTGCTTGGCCCTATCTCGTTTCACGTCAATTTTATATATCCAAACTGCTCCAAGGGGGCTGCTGTTCTGTTGGCACAACAAAGGCCCTGGGTCTCCTCTAGAAAAAGGAAATCTGGTAAAACACCTATAAAATGGTGCCAGGAGTGCAGCAGCAATTTAAAACATTTCAAGGCCAACAGCATAATAAAAAATTAAAACAGCTAAAAAAGGCCACTGGTCTTATTACTAAAGGACAGTTAACCCAGGTACAGGCTAAAGTTGGTAAATTACATGTTATCTCCACCCTTAGTTCAAGGACCCAAAAGCGGTTAACAAAATAGGTATTAAATATCACAAAGGCCAAAAAAAAAAAAAAATGCAGTAAAATCTGGCATGTTCAAACATGCAGCATTTCCCAGATAACCAGCTAACGGCCATTCAAAGTAACCTTAAGCATCAGGCTTGGTCCACTGCCCTTACTAGTGCTTCAAAAGTGCCATCTGATCTGTGCCCGTAAAAACAAACTTAAATGTTTTCAGGGTAAAGTTTCAGGCACTCTCAGTGCTCCTTCCAAGCCTACGGGCCGGTTAAAGGGGTGTGGGCTCCCACATACCAAATCATGCCAGGTCCATAAAAAAAATGCAGGTAAAGTTAAATAATTCACTGTAATATTTAGAAAATTAAACCACCTTGTATGCCTAGCCAATTTGTTGTCAGTGCTCCGAAAATAACACCTAATGTTTAAATAAAAATAAAAAATTAATAAACACTTTGGCCTTTAAAGCCCCCACAGCTTCAGTGCGTACAAAAGCTAAAGCCAAAAAAAGTCGTCACTGTTTATAACAATGGTTGTTAAAAAGGTAGCAAACAGAAAACGACCCGAACAAAACACCTAATTTCAAAGTTAGTAACAGCCGTGTCAATGTTGAGGCCACCACTTTGTAAAATATACATTTTAATCTCATCACTGCTGCCAACAATTCCATTATTGGCCTACAAATAAAGTCCTACAATTAAATCTTAGGTTTCAAATACCTTTGAATTAAACTACCTTCATACCAAACCAATTCCAAAACCTACACTCACTCCTACCAAAGGTTCAAAAAATCTCTAAATTACAAGGTCAAATTTATGTACTTCAAGTTATATTGTATTTATGTACTTCATTGATGTACATATATATTTATGTACTTCAAAGTATATTATATTATACTTCAAATTATATATTCAATTAAAAACCATGCATTCCACAGTTTATAAAGTGTCTATCATAATGTAATGTGTTATGTAACTAAGGCTATAAATCAACCCCAGCAGATTGTTACAATAAAAACAGTAATGTTTATATTGTTTTTCTGCAGTTTAAAAATATGTTGTTGTAAAAAATGTAATAAGAAAAATACCTTTCATGTTCAAACAGTATGCTTTGTTGTTATATCCAGTCACAGTTGATAAGGCTAACCATTTAATCTAAAATCAAAAATACAAAATCTAATAAAAATAAAAAATTTAAAATGGTAGCTGTGCTAAAAAATGCCCAAAAGTGGGGTGGGGGGGGGAGTGTAAAAACAAAATTAAAAAACATTAAATGTCGGCCTCTCAGTTGATTTAAAAACAAAGCAACAGTCAGGCTAATGCAGAACCATAATAACGCAAAATTTGTAAAGGCAGACCTGGTAAAGCGTATAAAAAACTGCAAGCAAAGCTGTTTAACCTTGCCTTAAAATAAAAATAAAATGTAATTGTTAGCAAAAAATTTTAAAAACAAATAAAATATCAAAAAAGTATAAACAAGGACACCGTCTATATAATCAAAGGGTATAAATACTGCTTTATATTGTTTATACTTTAAAAAACTACTAAGGCAAAGGTATTCTTCATCCATTGTATTTCTTCCCTTGCAATTGCTTAAAAATAAACTCTTTTTGGCTTGTTGCATTCAAACTAATATATTTTCTTCCACAGTACTAAACCACAATTACTCCAAAACAAACAAACAAACAAAGCTGCTCACTCTGCTAAAACCGCCAAAGTCCAAAAATTCCTAACTACAAAGAACATTAAAAACTGGCCCTGGTAAACAAGGCGTAGCGTTATACACTGGCAAAAAAAACCCTTGTAAAATCCATGCTTAATAGTGTGGTATTAATTGGGTTTGGGGGTTTATTCCAAGGCTGCGCCCTGTGTTTTTCAATAAGTACCTTCAGCATGTATTGCCCTCCCTACTTCGCTTTCAAATAACAAATACCAAAGGTGCCTTGTTGCCACTGCCCCCGCCATTCCCTCCATGATACTTCTACCCCCGTAACACATCCAAATACAAACAACACCAGATATTCTAATAAAACCCAATGGCCAAGGCCTTCACATTTTAATAATGTAATTAAATATTGTTTAAAAAATTAGGTTTAAGGTTCAAAATATCCTATCTAAGAAAACAATTAAATAAAAAACAAACTAGTCCATAAAAAGAAAAGTATACAATATCACTACAAATAAGCCTCAAAAATCTAAAATTAAAATTAGTGGATTTTATAGCGGGGTTAATATAAAAGCCATCTTAGGGGTCTATAATATGTCATAAAAAAGGTCCTTATTGGTTTTGGTTGCCCAATTAGTAAATAATCAAATTCATATTTAAAAAAGGGTGTGTTCTGCCACCAAAAATTTACCTGTACTAAAATAGTCCCAGTAATTAATAACCTAATCTGTACCATATTGCAAAATACCCCTCCTATGCTATTCATGTCAATGCTTCTTAAAAGTATTTTAAATTATATAAACAACAAATGTGATATGGTACTTTACTAAAAGAAATGTGTTAAAGTAATAGTAATTAATGCTATATTAAAAACTATAAAATTTACTCTTCCCCTATTTAGCTTTCAGGTCACGTATATCTATCCCAACTGCTCCAAAAAAGCTGCCATTAGGTTAGCAGAGCAAAGCGCCCGTGTCTCCTCTAAAAAAATATTTGGTCAAACACTTGTCAAGTGGGGCCAATAGTGCAGCAGCAATTGAAAACATTTATAAAAGCCAACAACATAATAAAAAATCAGGCAGCTAAAAAAGGCCACTCGTCTTATGACTGAAGCACAGTTAACCCAAGTGCAAGCTGAAATGGATAAATTACATGTTATCTCCACCCTTAGGTTAATAACCCAAAAGCTGTTAATAAAAATGGTATTAAATATCACTAAGGCAAAAAAAATTGCAGTAAAATCTGGCATGTTCCAAATTTCCTAAATAACCAGCTAACGGCCATTCACAGTGACCTTAAGCACCAGGCCTGGCCCACTGGCCTTTCTAGTGCTTCCAAAGTGCCATCTCATCTGTGGCCGTAAAAACAAACTTAAACGTTTTCAGGGTAAAGTTGCAGGCACTCGCAGTGCTCCTGCCAAGCCTACGGGCCGGTGAAAGGGGTGTGGGCTCCCACCTACCAAATCCTGCAGGTCCGTAAAAACAATGCATTGAACATGAAACAATTCACGGTAATATTAAAAAAATTAATTCCCCTGGTATGCCTAGCCAATTTGTTGTCAGTGCTCCTAAAATAACATCCAATGTTTACATAAAAATAAAAAGCCAATAAACATTTTTGGCCTTTAAAGCCCCCACAGCCTCAGTGCATACAAAAGCTAAAGCCAAAAAAAAAATTGTCACTGTTTCTAACAGCGTTTGTTAAAAAAGTAGAAAACAAAAACCGACCCTAACAAAACACCTGCTCTTCCAAGCTAGTTACAGCTGTGTAAACGTTAAGGTCACCATTTGCAAAACATACATTTTAATTTCACCATTGCTGCAAAAAATCCTTATCTATTGGCCTGCAAATAAAATCCTATAATTAAATCTTAGGCTTCAAATACCCTTTCATTAAACCACCTTAATACCCGACCAATTCCAAAACCTACACTCACTCCTACCAAAGGTTCAAAAAATCTCTAAATTACAAGGCCAAATCTATGTGCTTCAAAATATATATCAAATTAAAAAACGTGCCTTTCATACCATCTATAAAGCATTTATCTTATGGACTAATTATAATATATTGTGCTATGTAACTAAGGCTACAAAATAACTCCAGCATATTATTACACTAAACACATTAATGTTTGTATTGTTTTTGTTTAATTTAAAAATGTTATTGTTGTTATAAAAAACAGAATAACAAAACTACTTTTCATGTTCATACTAATTATGCATTATAGTTACATCCAACCAAAAGTTATGGGGCCGATCCTTTTAATCTAATATCAAAAATACAAGGTCTAATAAAAATAAAAGTTTAAAAATAAAAGTCAGGCTAACTCTAACCCCTAAGAACTCAAAACTTCTAAAGTCAAAACTGGTGTAAGCGTACAAAAGTTGCAAAGCAAAAACCTTGCCTTAAAAGAACAATAAAATGTAATTGTAGCAAAAACATGTTAAAAACAAATAAAATATAAAAAATGTATAGACAAAGCAGAGCTTTATGTAATAAAAAGGTATAAATACTTGCTTTACATTGTTTATACTTTAAAAATTTGCATAAAAACAGACACCCTGTCCAAACGGCTGTCTTCCTTCTTGCAATTGCCTAAAAATAAAACTGTCTCTAACTTGTTGCATGCAAACTAAAAGTAAGAACTTGTCTTCTTCCACAGTATCCATTTGTTCTTGTGTCCACATTGGTACTGAGCTTAAAGAATTCCTCTCCCTCCATGGTATTTATCCCTCTGATGTATTTACAGAGAGCAATCAAATGTTCCCTCAGCCTTCTTTTGGTTAGGCTAAAGCAGCCAAGCTCCTTGAGTCTCCTTTCATAAGACAGGTTTTCCATTTCTCAGATCATCCTAGTAGCTCTTCTCTGTACCTGTTCCTGTATCCTTCTTAAACATGGGAGATCAGAACTACACAGAGCCTTCCAGATGAGGTCTCACCAGTGCCTTGTAGAACGGTACTAACACCTCCTTATCTCTACTGGAAATACCTCGCCTGATGCATGCCAAAACCGCATTAGCTTTCTTCACGGCCATATCACATTGGTGGCCCATAGTCATCCTGCCGTCAACCAATCCTCCAAGGTCCTTCTCCTCCTCTGTTACTTCCAATTGATGCATCTCCAGCTTATAACTAAAATTTTTGTTATTAATCCCTAAATGCATGACCTTACACTTCTCACTATTAATTTTCATCTTGTGACTATTACTCCAGTTTACAAGGTCATTCAGGTCCTCCTGTATGATATCCCGGTCCTTCTCTGAATTGGCAATACCTCCCAGCTTTGTGTCATACACAAACATTATTAGTCTACACTCACTTTTTGTGCCGAGGTCAGTAATAAAAAGACTAAATAAGATTGATCCCAAAACCGATCCCTGAGGAACTCCACTGGTAACCTCCCTCCAGCCTGACAGTTCACCTTTCAGTAGGACCCTCTGTAATAATTAGTATTCTTGAACTAATGATTCCCCATCTGGCACCATAACAAACGCCTTACTGAAATCTAGCTAAATTAGATCCACTGTGTTTCCTTTGTCTAAAAAATCTGTTACTGTCTCAAGGAAGGCGATCAGGTTGGTCTGGCACGATCTACCTTTTGTAAAACCATGTTGTATTTTGTCCCATTTACCATTGACCTCAATGTCCTTAACTACTTTCTCCTTCAAATTTTTTTCCATACTACAGATGTCAAACTAACAGGCCTGTAGTTACCCGGATCACTTGTTTTCCTTTCTTAAAAATAGGAACTATGTTAGCAATTCTCCAGTCAGGTGGTACAACCCCTGCGTTTACAAATTCATTAAAAATTCTTGCTAATGGACTTGCAATTTCATGTGCCAATTCCTTTAATATTCTTGGATGAAGATTATCTGGGCCCCCCATTTAGTCCCATTCAGCTGTTCAAGTTTGGCTTCTACCTCGGATATGGTAATCTCTACCTCCATAGCCTCATTCCCATTTGTCATGCTACCATTACCCTAAGATCCTCATTAGCCTCATTAAAGACAAAGGCAAAGTATTTGTTTAGACATTGGGCCATGCCTAGATATTCTATGATTCTATTATTCTATGATTATCCTTAACTTCCACTCAGTCCTCAGTGTTTAACTGTCCCACTTCTTCTTTCTTTGTTTTCTTCTTATTTATATGGCTATAGAACCTTTTACTATTTGTTTTAATTCCCTTTGCAAGCTCCAACTCTACATGGCTTGTAGCCTTTCTCACTTTATCCCGACATGTTCTAACCTCAATAAGGTAGCTTTCCTTGCTGATCCCTCCCATCTTCCACTCCCTGTATACTTTCTGATTTGTCTTAATCACCTCTCTGAGATGCTTGCTCATGCAGCTTGGTCTACAAGTCCTGCCTATGAATTTTTTCCCCTTTCTTGGGATGCAGGCTTCTGACACCTTCTGCAACTTTGACTTGCAGGAATCCCAGGCCTCCTCTTCCTTTAGATCCATAAGTTCTTCAGTCCAATCCACTTCCCTAACTAATGTCCTTAATTTTTTTAAAGTTAGCCCTTTTGAAATCAAAAACCCTACTCACAGATCTATTTTTTGTTATCCTTCCCTTCAGGTTAAGGTGAATTAGCTCATGATCACTGGAACCAAGGGTGTCCCCTACAACCATTTCTTCTAGGAGGTTCTCACAACTTACCAAAACCAAATCTAAAATGACATCCCCAGTTGTTGGTTCAGCAACTACTTGATGAAGGAATTCATCAGCTATCGCATCTTTTAAAATCTGAGCCCTATTATTATTACTAGCACTTGTCCTCCGTCTATATCTGGGAAGTTAAAGTCTCCCATGAGCGCACAGTTCCCATGAGTATTTACTTCATTAAAAACATTAAAGAGGGCAACAATGGAAGAAAACATGAGTTTTTCATTGTGTCCCCCACCGCTTGGGTCACCGCCAGTGCTGCCTCTGTGTCCCTCTTTGCCTTCTCACCTCAGTCCTTCTCCTCCAGCAGAACTCCCCCTCAACCTCCCCTGTCTCCAGCTCTGTTGGCTGGCTCCTCTGCCGCTGCAGCCACCTACACTCCTTCCGGCCAGATGAGGGATTTCAAAACGTTCTGAAGAGTGCGCAGAAATGGGTAGAGGAGCTTCCCACTGAAGCTATTTCCCCACCCATTCAAGAATACAAGAGTCACCGAAGAAGACGACATTTTGTATATGAGGCACGGGAGAATCTCATAAGAGACCCCAAACAACAATTCAAAGCTGAATTCTTTAACCGGGTGCTAGACTGTGCGATACAATCAGTTGCAGAACGTTTCATGCAGCTCAAGGATCACAGCAGCATATTTGGGATGTTGTAGGATGTTCCCAAACTCCTCACTGTACCTGAAGAAGACCTAAACCAGCAATGCAGGGCACTAGAGACCGTGTTGACACATGACGACATGTGCGATATTGATGCAAGTGATATAGGTGACGAACTGAAAGCCCTTTTCAGATAAATTCAACAGGATCAACTCCAAAGGCTGTTCTGGAATATACGTGCACAAATAAGATGACCACCATCTTTCCAAATTATTTTGTTGCTCTGTGCATACTTCTAACACTTCCTGTAACAGCTGCCAGTGGAAAACACAGCTTCTCCAAGCTGAAATTAGTAAAGACACATCTACGCTCCACAATGACCCAGGAGAGGCTAGTCGGCCTTGCAACCATCTCAATAGAGTATGAGTTGGCCCAGACTGTGGACCTTCAGGAAGCAGAAGCAGTTCAAATCTCTGCAACCAAGAAGGCACGGAAGCACCACTTTGATTATTCAAACATCAAAATGCCAGTGTTAACTTTCAAATGCCTGAACAGCAAATGTAACTTTTCTTGTCTGCATAGTAAAGTGTACTGGCAATTTTTGAACAAGGCATTTAAAGTTGTTAGTTCTCCTTTATTGGGTAGGTAACAGAGCAGTACCATGGGCGGAGTAGAACAGAAAGAAGGCAGAACTGAGACCTTTCCAAGTTTTGGCCCAAGCAAGGGGGCATGGGGGTGTCATTTGAGCTCCCCGCCTGATAGGGTGACCAGACAGCAAATGTGAAAAATCAGGAGAGGGGGTGGGGGGTAATAGGAACCCATATAAGAAAAAGACCCAAAAGTCGGCACTGGCCCTATCAAGTTGGGACATCTGGTCACCCTAATGCCTGAGGTGCCAAAATGTTGTGGGCCGGCCCTGGCGGCAGGTGCAGTGTATTGAATAAAACAAACACATACAAAAGAGGATGTGATTGAAGAGAATTAGTCATTAAATAACTTATTTCTCTTTTGTTTATCTTGATGGAGGTATTAAATCAGGAATCACAGACTCTGCGAGCCCCAAAGCTGTGGGAGAAAGGTGGCATAAATCCCGAGTTGGAATTAGACTTTCAACAAACCAGAGAGCCGGAGGAGACAGACCTTCCCCAAGACAATGTCCTCTTATCACCCTTTGTTCTGTAGTGGCAGTGAACATGGTTAGAAGAGATTGGCACTGCCAGGTGTGAATGGGGCTTGTGAGAGTGAAGTATTTTCATTGTATTCTGCAGATAATATTGCTCAGATTCAAAAGGAGATGCCGAGTTAACTCGAGCTACACCTTATGCATTGCCCTAAGTCGACTCCTGTCCACACAGAAAAACCCTTAAGATGTGCTGCTAATAACTCAAGTGAGCTGGCACCTCGGGGCACAGGCTAAAGCCTAAGTTAGCACAACTCACCAGCTAACATGATCTTTCTGTAGTATGGATGCAAGCTAGCTGCACTTGAGTGCTTCTAATTCTCCAATGCCTTCCCACTCTTCCCCCTGTGTCCCAAGAAAGGACAGACAAGTTCTCCCACCATCCACTGGGAAAGAATCCATAGAGTGGCTCAGCTCACTGCTGTGCAAAGAGCCTTGGGATGAGCTCCTAAAAGTCTCAGTGCCCCACCTGAGTGAGTGCAGTGCCAGTCTGGACACAGCAGGACCTTTGTTTATTCACAGTGTGGCTCTTCTCATGTGAGAGAGGCTGACTCAAGCACAGTAACTGAGTTTAGAAAACTCAAGTTAACTCTGCAGTGAAGACAAAGCCTCAGCTCTTTTGGCTGACAGGGATCTATTCTACCACAGTGGTTCTCAACTGGGGGGGTCTGTGGCCCTGTGGGAGTGGGGGAGTGTCACAAGAATAAATAGAGACTGGGAGTGGCTCAGTCATTATGCAAGGTAGCCTATTTCCCCTTGTTTTTTCCTACCCACCCCCCCGACGTTCTGGTTAAACTTGGATTTAAACTTGGAGAGTGGTCAGTTTGGATGAGCTATTGCCAGCAGGAGAGTGAGTTTGTGTGTGTGTGTGTGTGTGTCCCCGGGAAAAAAAAAAACGGGGGGGTGAGAAAGCCTGGATTTGTGCTGGACATGGCCCACCTTGATTACCCTGCACATTGTAGGGAGAGTGGTCACTTTGGATGAGCTATTACCAGCAGGAGAGTGAGTTTGTGTGTGTGGTTTTTGGAGGGCGGTGAGGGGATGAGAGAACCTGGATTTGTGCAGGAAATGGCCCACCTTGATTATCATGCACATTGTGAAGAGAGTTGTCACTTTGGATAGGCTATTACCAGCAGGAGAGTGAGTTTGTGGGGGGGGAGGGGGGGGCGGAGGGTGAGAAAACCTGGATTTGTGCTGGAAATGGCCCAACTTGATGATCACTTTAGATAAGCTATTACCAGCAGGACAGTGGGGTGGGAGGAGGTATTGTTTCATGATCTCTGTGTGTATATAATGTCTGCTGCAGTTTCCACGGTATGCATCCGTTGAAGTGAGCTGTAGCTCACGAAAGCTCATCCTCAAATAAATTGGTTAGTCTCTAAGGTGCCACAAGTCCTCCTTTTCTTTCTCCCTACACATTTGCTGTAATAACTCTAACTTCCCTTTTAACTAGAAATCCCCCTGCATTCAGCTTCCCTCAGTGCTGTTACAGCCTCTCCCATCCCAGCAGTTACCGAGCTGTGCCCCGTTGTGCCTGGGCACCCCAGCAGGAGCCACCGAGGTTCAGGGCTCTCTGGAGCCTTTTTACTGCCCCAGCGCCCCCATCCCCTGTGCTGAGCTGCTCTGAGAGTGCAAACCTTTCTTCTAGACTGGATGGATGTTCTTCAAACTGTTATTAACATGAGAGCTCAGTGAACTGAGGGTGTGTCTGTGTCTCTCCAGCCTCTCGCTCTCTAATACAGAGGACTGTATGTTTCTGTGCGTGTCTCCTCTCAGTTCGGAGAGCTTCCTTCACATTCCCAGGCCAGGCCGTGTCGGTAGCAGTCAGAGGGACGGGGGTCAATGGCAGCAGGAGGGGACGGCTCTCTTTCACTGAATGTGGGAGGCTTGCAACCCATGAAACAAAGAGCTAAAAATAATGAGGTGATTTATGAAAGGGGCCCCCGCTGTTACCGCAGCATTATGACTGAGACTGGGGTATGAATGAAGCCCAGTTTGTCCTCCCTTAAAGGGGGGATCCCAAGCGTGTGACAAATGCTCCAGACCTCTCCCCTGGAGCCCCACAGAGGGGGAGCTGCAGTGACTGGGGCCTCTTGTACCCAGCTCTTGCCCCACCCTGCGCAGCACCAGAGCCTCCCGCTTCCCCTGCCAGCTCTGGGGCTGGGCCCAGACCCCTCCCTGACCCTGCAGCCCGGGCTCCCAGCACAGCCACAGCCATGCCCAGGGGTCTGCAAGCCCTGAGGAGCCCTTTATAGCCGCCCCCCCGGCACCCAGGCCAGCCCCTGATTGGCTGCTCCATTATCCTCTGTGCAAATTAGCTCCCACCCCCGAGGCTAATGAGGGCCCAGGTGGCTGTAACGGGGGAGGGGAGCTTGGCATGTCCTGGGGTGACAGTTAAACCGACACAGCAGAGTCACCCTGTGGAGCTGGGGGTCACTAGGGAAAGGAGGGGACAATTCAGCGGGGCTGAGGTGCAGGAGGGGCTGCAGGGGTCAGGAGATGGGTTCAGGGGAGCAGAGGGGGTTGGGGGTTCATACAGGGCTCATTAGGGAGACTGAGGAGGGGGCCAGGATGGGGGAGGGGCAGAGTCCAGGCATGGGGCAGATTTGGGGGGCAGTGTTGAGGGGATTGTTGAGGAGGGGGAAGTTCGGGGGCAGTTTACAGGGGTCAGTGTTGGGGGGAGGTGGGGGGGGAGAAGTTCAGGCTGACCCCCTCCCTCCCCAAGGCAGGGCTGTGGGGCACAAACTGGCTTTATTAGCCAGGAAGGACTTTCTCCTCCTTCCAGCCCCATGCAGTTTGGGGCTGGGGGCACAGAGGTTGGAGCAGGGGAGGGGTGTTATCTAGCCAAAGGGCGGGGGGTTGTTTGCTTCAGGGCAGGGAGCAGAATGGGGCGGGTGCCGTTCAAAGGGCAAGCGAAGGAGATGGAAGCAGGAGGCGGCAGGTGGCAGTTCAGGGGGCGTGAGGGGCAGGAGGGGGAAAAGACTTTTTGGGGGTGACTGAAGGGCAGGAGGTGCAGGGCAAGGCAGGGTGTCAAGAGGCAGATTCAGGGGAGCAGAGAGGATTTGAGGGGGTTAGTAGAAGACCCATGGGGAGATTTGTGGGGGGAGGGTGTGGGAAAGGTCAGATTACAGGAATTGCTGCTGCTTCCCCCTGCCCCCCCCAAATCAGCCCAGCTGGGCCCCTCTGCCCTGGGGTGGGGAACTCGCAGGATGGGGCTGCTTGCACTGCAGCCCCAGCCCCTGCTAGGGTGCCCAGATAGCAAGTTTGAAAAATCGGGACAAAGTGTGTGTGTGGGGGGTAATAGGCACCTATACAAGAAAAAGCCCTGAATATCGGGACATCTGGTCACCCTAGCCCCTGCAGCGTCCCTGTCCCAGGAGACCTGTTGCCCCATCGCCCCCAGGCCGAGCTGTGGGAAGGGAGACCTGAGCCGCCCAAAGGAGGGAGGCCGGAGAGCCTCAGTGCAGCAGCAGGAGGGGAGAAGAGCCCAGTGCTGGGAGCATCGGAGAGACAGAGCCCATATGTGAGGTGTAAGAATTGGATGGGGAGAGGTGGGAATTAATGATCACCTGGAGAGTGGGAGGCCCTGAGTGGCAACACTAGGATTGGTCGTGTTCTGTGTGTTTATTATTGACCGGGAATAATGGACTAAAAACATGAGATAGGAAAACTTGCCCGGGCCACTGAATTCTTTTGTTTGGGTGGATTGTGAGGAATTTCAGAAAGAGCTTGATAATGTCAGGCAACATTCAATGTGTCTGTGCAAGGTGCTGCCTTTCAAGAAGGCTGACTTAAGAAAATTCAGGGAGTTGGTAGGTAAGATCCCTGGGTAGCAAGTCTAAAGGGAAAAACAGTTCAAGAGTTGGCAGTTTTTCAGAGACATTATTATGTGCCTGTAGCAAGGCGAAGGGTCACCGGCACAGCGCCTCCTGCTGGTCATCTTGGAAGTTTGCTCTTCAGCACTGGGAGCCCCCTCTGCAGGCTGGTGTCTTGCCTGCCTTAGGGCTCCCATATCCCTCCTGGACCTCGGTGCCCTTTTACCTTGGGGTGCTGCCCCCTAGCTGTACCCCCACACTCTGAGTCTCCCCTCCCAGGGGAACCCCCAACCCTCTAAACCCACCTTGCCTCAGTGGCTACTGCCAGTCATCATCTAGCCCCTGCTCACTGGGGCAGACTGCAGTGGCTACTCATCATTGGCAAGGGGGTAGGACCTGCTGCCTTTGCCTATCCCCAGGCTGCCCCTCTGCCTCCCCAGTACCTTTCTTAGGCCTTCAACAAGGCCTCCGCCTGGGGATTTACCAGACTGCTGCTCCCCAGCTCCCTTTGCCCTTTCCCAGCACTGCTCCACTTCAGGTACCTTGCTCCCAGGCAGCTAGCCCTTCTCCCTCCAGGACTAGAGTGACACTCCTCTCACTTCTGGCCCCAAGCCCTCTTATAAGGGCCAGCTGGGCCCTGATTGAGCTGGCCACAACTGTGGCTGCTTCCCGAATCAGCCTAGCCCAGCCACAGCCCTCTCCAGGGCTGCTTTTACTGGAGTGGGGCAGTTGCACTGCATAGGAAAGATAGGAATTATAGCCAGAGACCAGGAGATCTTCAATGATCTAAAAATCAAAAAATTGTTGTACGTAAAGTGGAAACTAGGTCAAATTATGACAAAGGATGAACATAAATAACAAGTCTGTAGGGACAAAATTAGAAAGGCCAAGGAACAAAACAGATCATAGCTAGAGACGTAAAGGGTGACAAGAGAACATTCTACAAATACGTTAGAAGCAAGAGGAAGATCAAGGACAGGGTAGGCCCCTTACTCAATGAAGAGGGAAAAATCAATAACAGAAAATGTGGAAGTGGCAGAGGTGCTTAATGACTTCTTTGTTTCAGTGTTCAAGAAGAGGGTTAGTGGTAATTGGACATCTAGCATACTGAATGCCAGTGAAAATGAGGTGAGATCCGAGGATAAAATAGGAAAAGAACAAGTAAAACATTACTTAGACCAATTAGATGTCTTCAGGTCACCAGGGCCTGATGAAATGCATCCGAGAATACTCAAGAAGCTGACTGAGGAGATATCTGAGCCATTAGTGATTATCTTTGAAAAGTCATGGAAAACGGAAGAGATTCCAGAAGACTGGAAATGGGCATCTATAAAAAGGGAAATAAGGACAACCTGGGGAAATACAGACCAGTCATCTTAACTTCTGTACCTGGAAAGATAATGGAGCAAATAATTAAGCTCTAAATTTGCAAACATCTGGAAGATAATAAGGTGATAAGTAATAGCCAGCATGGATTTGTCAAGAACGAATCTTGTCAAACCAACCTGATAGCTTTCTTTGACAGGGTAACGAGCCTTGTGGATGGGGAGAAGCAGTAGATGTGGTATATGTTGATGGTAGTAAGGCTTTTGATGCAGTCTCACATGACCTTCTCATAAACAAACTAGGGAAAGACAACTTAGATGGAGCTACTATAAGATGCGTGCAAAACTGGTGGAAAACCATTCCCAAAGAGTAGCTATCAATGGCTAACTTCCTGTAAGGGTGGCTAAGCACTTAAATAAATTGCCTGAGGGGTTCTGGAATCTCCATCAGTGGAGATTTTTAATAGTAGGTTAGACAAACACCTGTCAGGGATGATCTAGATGATGCTTAGTCATGCCATGAGTGCAGGGGACTGGATTAGGTCAGTGGTTCTCAGCTGGGGGTCAGTGAGCCCTTTCAGGGGGGCCGCGGAGCCCCACGGCTGAAACCTCGAGCCCCAGTGCTGAAGCCTGCCCCCCCTTCCCCCTAAGCCCGCGGTGCCCTCCCCATCCCCCCCAAGCCGGGAGTGGCACAGCCAGAAGCTAGGTGGGGCTGAAGCCGGCAGGGTCCCCACATCCCCTCCAAGCCAGGAGCAACGCGGTGCTAGAGATGGCAAACCTCCCCTCCCCCACAAGCCAGGAGCAGCAGGGAGGCTGAAGCCGGGAGTCCCAGTGCCTTGCCCCTGAAGCTGGGCATTGCACTGGAAGCCCCCATGCCTGCATACAGCCCATAGCTACCCCCTGCCTGCACCCTGAGCTACCCCCTGCCCACACACAGCCCTTAGCTATCCCCTCCCTGCACCCTGAGCTACTCCCCTCATTTCACACAGCCCCTAACTAACCTCCTGCCCGCACCCTGAGTGGTTTTCAAACTTTTTGAACTGAGTCCCCCCTTTGAGTTATATTTTTGGTTGAATCGCCCCAGAGCACAGACAAGATGGGTGCCCTCCTGAGTCAGTCAGGGGTGGAGATGGCACATCCTCCCTGGACCCTGCTGTGTGGAGCTGGGATGAGGCCTGCCAGGCCTTCCTCCCCCCCACCCCAAAAAAAAAATAGAAGTAAAACTATGCCTATGCCCAAGTGTGTCCCCCTGGTCTGGAGCCCACGCTTCCCCCCACCGGGCCCTGTTGTTTTTATAGGATGTTTTTATAGGGGCCTCAGCAAGAAAAAGGTTGAGAACCCCTGGATTTGATGATCTCTCCAGATCCCTTCTATTCCGATGATTCTATGTGGAAAGGAACAACTGAAACCGGGTGACATGGGCAAATCCACTGAGCAGCTGGGCTGACAGATAGTGTACGGCAACTGCGTGGCATGTGGCAATGAAGAGAAGAGATTCCCCCGTGGGACAGTAGATGGAGCCACTGCCCAATCCAGCTACACTCACAGCCCCACTGTTGAGAAGGGACACAGAGAGGGAGTGTCACGGGTTGGGGTCACTGCAGAGAGTTTGGGCCATCAATGTTGTTACTGGGGATTTCTAACCCTACATATTTCAGTCTGTTTGTGTGTGTGTGTGTACAGTTATCTAATTTCCCTTGTAACTGTGGAAACAGTCTTTGGGTTGGGGTTTAACTGCTTCACCTGGGGGTTGCTCCGTTGACTCCAGATCTGGCCCTGCCTATCCCACCACAGCGGTTACTAACTTGTGCCACATTGGGTCTCCACCCCAGTGAGAACTCAGGGCTCCATGAAATTTTCTCACTGTTTAAGTGAGAAAACAAAGCCCATTTTTCATGAGGTCAGTCATTCTTATCAGCATCAGGCCTCTCAGAAAGGCTCATTTAAATGTTAAGGGGTCCTGTATCGCTTGGGATCTTGGGTTTGTACTTTAGAAGCATCACATCTCCTGACATGTTTGCTGACCTCACCCACTATCCTTCCTCTCAGGGCTAAATAAAACAAAAAGTTTCAAGGCAACATTTCAAAATAAATAAGCCACCACAAAAAAGTCTGTTCCCAAGTTTATTTTGTTTAACTGTAAATGGTTTTCTGTTGCTTCTTATGCATGATTACATTAAAACAAGAATACTAATTTCTTAATGAACAATAGGGAGAGTAAATGACAGTCATGCTCTAAATATAGCAGTTTAATTGTCTTCAACGGATTCTTATTTGGGGGGGGGGAGACTCAGTTTAAACACTCAACATACATGCCAATCATTTATCTGTGTTTACAGCCTATTCTAAAGTAATTACTTCCTACTATGTAATACTCAGGTCCTGAATCTGCCCTTGTCTTGAATAAAGAAAGTTTCACTGCCGTAACTTAGGCTATGTCTACACTGTCAGATGTACAGCGCCAGGAGTTGCAGTGCCCCTCAGAGAGCGCTGCAGGGAAATTGCTGCTGTGTGTTCACAATGCCAACACAACGGCAGCTCTTGCAACGGCCACAGAGAGCAGTGCATTGTGGTAGCTATCCCAGCATGCAAGTGGCTGCAACATGTTTTTCAAATGGGGTGGTGTTGGGTGGAGTGTGACAGGGAGTGTGTTGTGTGTATGTGGGGGGAGAGAGAGTGGGTTTTGGGGGGGCTGAGAGCATGTCAGCATGCTGTCTTGTAAGTTCAGACAGCAGCAGACTCCCCTCCTCCTGCCTCTCAAGCAGCATTCCACAGTAATGGTTTGATTTGTCCCGGAGCAGATAAGCATGCCAGCTGTCAGAAACGGAGCTTTGAAAGGACATATCCGCATTCCTACAGCCGATTCCAAACAATGACAAGAGTGGCCACTTGACTTAAGCGGATTAGGGGACCTTTCCGGAGGCTGATCAGAGCGCAGTAATGCAACACCTCGTTCACACTGATGCCGGGGCGTTTCAGCCGAGACGCACCAAGCGTTATGCTTCTGGTGGAGGTGGATTAGCAGGGGCACTGCCGCTGCAGAGTCCAGGCGCTCTACGTGCCTTGCCAGTGTGGATGGGTCGCGAGTTAGGGTGCCCGGGGCTGCTTTAATGCACTCTAACTCACAAGTGTAGCCAAGTCCTTAGTGATTTTCAGCTATTAGGCTCAGCAGAAATGCTGTCCTGCCACAAGTAATTATCAGCTCTTTTGAGCACTTAAAATAACAAAAGTCCCTATCTTCTGAACAGTTGGGAGAAACAGGTTAAACCAGACCAGGGACCCTTAGGGAGAGTTCACTCCTCCTGGCAGAGATACCTCTCCTCATCCCTCTTACTTTCACAGGAGTCAGGCATTCCAGCACCTGGCTTAATGAGTCCTTTCAGCTGAGGGTGACCCCTCATTTGAGACAGGTTAAGCACAGTTCTGCTCCCCTTTACTTATACAATAAATGCAACAACACTGACAACAACATTTCACTACCCCTTCATTCAGTACTAAAGTGATTTGTAACCCAACACAAGTCAATATTGATCTCTTTGAGCAACACCTCTATATCTGATGGATATCTAGGCAGAGTAGGTGAGTTCATGTAAATACAATTTCCTCCTAAAGTCTCTCCCGCTAACAGCTAGCTGTCATGGGAGAACTCATTCGGACCCTGTTTACCTAGTTATGTTAGGAAGAAGCGTCTCCCCTAAACATGTTTCTATACAATATCCATTAGATGGTTTCTTGCACCTCCCACTGAGACATTTTGTAATGGCCACTGTCAGAGACAGGATGGATCACTGGTTTGATCCAGTACAGCAGGGAGATGAGATACAGAGCTAGATGGCCTTTAGGTCTGATCCAATACAACAAGGATGTGGGATACTAGGCTATATGGGTTATTGGTCTGATCCAGTACTGCAGAGAGGTGGGGATACCAGGCTAGATGGGCTGTTATTCTGGTTCAGCAAGGACACAGGGATACACGGACTATCAGTTCGCTTTGGTATGGCTGTTCCTGTGCAGCAGCCTTGCACTAACTGGAAGAAGTGACCTGCAATTGATTTTTTGTTTAGTTTTCAATTTAAAAAATGGTACAGGCTGTCAGATTTGTTCATATTCCATTTTTTTTAAATTAAGGGTTTTGTTTTGTTGAAGTGCATCCTATTTAAAGAGACTCTTGGCATGTCTATTATTTGATGTAAAATGCTTCCTTTAGGCTCTTCAGCACCTGCTCTTTCGTTATATTTTTCCAGTTTCCTGGAAGATCTGCTGCTTTAGCACCATACGTTCTAGCTAACTGGTCACTGAATGATTTGAAAACAAATTTCCAGAAATCAGAAGCATCAATGCTGGGACCAGGCTGAATGCGCCAGTCTGGGTAGTAATGGCGGTAATCTTTGAAGGGACGAAATTTCCCATCTGTGGCTGGAGTTCGGAATTCACGATTGGAAACCACATCAGAGGAGCATATGGAATGCTCAAGCTTTTGTGAATCACAATCCCTGAAGTTCCCTAACCCTTTGGGTCGATGGACTGATACAAAATGCTCTTTATGGTCAGTGCCTCCTGCTTCACAGGGGGCTTCACAGAACGGACACTGCTTCCCACAGCCAAACACTCTGTCAAAGTTCCTCCCCCACTCTGAACTCTAGGGTACAGATGTGGGGACCTGCATGAAAAACCTCCTAAGCTTATCTTTACCAGCTAAGGTCAAAACTTCCCCAAGGTACAAAATATTCCACCCGTTGTCCTTGGACTGGCCGCTACCACCACCAAACTAATACTGGTTACTGGGGAAGAGCTGTTTGGACGCGTCTTTCCCCCCAAAATACTTCCCAAAACCCTGCACCCCACTTCCTGGACAAGGTTTGGTAAAAAGCCTCACCAATTTGCCTAGGTGACTACAGACCCAGACCCTTGGATCTTAAGAACAATGAACAATCCTCCCAACACTTGCACCCCCCCTTTCCTGGGAAATGTTGGATAAAAAGCCTCACCAATTTGCATAGGTGACCACAGACCCAAACCCTTGGATCTGAGAACAATGAAAAAGCATTCAGTTCCTTACAAGAAGACTTTTAATAAAAGTAGAAGTAAATAGAAATGAAGAAATCCCCCCTGTAAAATCAGGATGGTAGATATCTTACAGGGTAATTAGATTCAAAAACATAGAGAACCCCTCTAGGCAAAACCTTAAGTTACAAAAAAGATACACAGACAGAAATAGTTATTCTATTCAGCACAATTCTTTTCTCAGCCATTTAAAGAAATCATAATCTAACACATACCTAGCTAGATTACTTACTAGAAGTTCTAAGACTCCATTCCTGGTCTATCACCGGCAAAGACAGACCCACAGACCCTTTGTTTCTCTCCCTCCTCCCAGCTTTTGAAAGTATCTTGTCTCCTCATTGGTCATTTTGGTCAGGTGCCAGCGAGGTTACCTTTAGCTTCTTAACCCTTTGCAGGTGAGAGGAGTTTTCCCCTGGCCAGGAGGGATTTCAAAGGGGTTTACCCTTCCCTTTATATTTATGACACACTCGCTTGAAGATCTCATCCTGGGGTTTCACTGACAGGCTGGAGAGTTTGGTCTCAAGTTCCAAATGATTAAACTGGGTTAAGATTTGTTGTTCCAGCTCCAGAAGGAAGATTTCAATGTTACCAGAAAGCTGCTCAATTTTTGCTGTGTTTTTAAACTGTACTCCAACTAAGCTATTGCTGGAAATGGCCAAGTCCTGCTGCAGCTCTTTGCAAAAGCTGTCTAAAAAGGCAGAAACTCTGTTATTGTTTTTATTTATGGAGTTTTTCAGAACTCCCTTGATTTTATTTATTATTCTGGATAGAATCCCTTTCTCCAAATCTCTCAAACTTGCCTTCCCTCCATAGTGGTCTATCAGACATCTCTGTATCCAGGATTTGACAAACTCTTCATAGTTACTTATGTATTTCACATAGTTGTCAAAGTTCATCTCTTCCAGCAGCTTCTTTAGCAAAAAGAACTGAAAGAAGCTTCGGCTGGCGTATTCAAGGGCCTGTTCACTGCTGAGAAAATTGTCAACTATTTCTAGTCCGAGCCTTTTGTTGACATAACCCACCAGGGCAGGTTTGAGACACTGATCACAGAAATTCCTCGCCCTTGTTTGGCTTTCTTTCTTTTCCAAATAGAGATCAGTAGATATGGAGAAATAATGAGGTTTCAGCTTCTCCAGACGTTGCTGAGGATCGTTTTCTTTGATAAAATCTTCATGCATCTCTGAAATGCCCAAGCTGCTTTCCCCAAACGTGAAGCTTCAGGTCAACTTCAAACAAAGGAGAAGTGTGAAGTTTCTCAATCTCCTCCTCTTTTAACCTCTCATTAACCATATGCAGCAGTTCTCCACAATAGGTTTCATCATAGTCTGTTTTGGATTTAACTTTTTCTTCAATGTATTTCTTGCATTCAGTCATTAAAGATAGAGCGAGCTCTTCAGTTTTACAGTAACATTCCTGTGAGAAGTATTCTACAACTGCTCTGGTCCATTTTAGGTTTAAGTATTCCTTCTTCATTGGGAAAGACTTCATTCTATAATCCAGCAGGCTTTTTGCATGTTGCAGTATCTGTCTGACAGCACCCCCTCTGTGCTTCAGATCCTTTCTCAGCTGGAGATCCATACCTTGAACAACTTGACGTTTCTGTAAAGTACAGAGCGTTAACTCTGACAAGGTTTCTCGCCACATCGTTTCAAATTCTTTTTTCAGTTTCTCATGGTCTAGTTTATCTTCTCTGTTTCGGCATTCAGCCAAGAGTCTGGCAACTTCCCCTTCAATTTTCTGCTTGTACCCAGACTGGATAGTGTCTATCTTGTGCTGTCCTCCTCGTATTCGAATTGCTTCCTCACAGTTACTGGTTGAATAATTTTCAAGTTCTCTTTTGAGGCTATTTGCGCTCCTTTTGAAATCTTCTCTGTACTTTTCTATCAGGTTCAAATTTGGAGCTTCACCTTTAAAATACTGTTCTAAGTTATTCAAGAGCTTCTGTTCTCCCTGCTGTAGTTTACTTGTGCTTCCATTTTTAAGCTGTGAAAGAGATCACCCTCTAGTGTCTCTGGCAGCTGATTCTGGATAAAAGTTTCGTTTTCAGATATCCAGAGATACATCTCCTTGCGAAAACCCCATTCCCATTCAGAATACTTCACAGACAGCAGGTTATAGGCTTCAGCTACAAGGCTGTTTCTAAAGCTAAAGATGAAGTTCTCATGTTTCATTGACTTCCACAAGCTCTTCAACCATACGATAAAATCAGGAATATCCTTTCCAGCTCTTTTCCGTGAACGGTTCTCTATGAATTCAAACAGGTATTTCTTTAGCTGACACACACTCTCACTGTATCCAGTGTTTATGGGAGCCATGGGAGGGACTTCATGCCACAAGCCAGGCATGTACCAATTGTGTTTTTCTGGGTCATACTCCATAATATCAGAAAATGTCATTTCCCTGCTTTGCTTTTCCATCCTTGCTGCAGCTTTGGTCATTTCATTCAGCTGCTCCAGGAGGTGTTTCCTGTCCCTCATATTTTGAACATGAGCAGACACATCACTGACGTTCTGGTGCACAAACTGGCAGTTTGGCTGTTCTCTGTTCTGAGAAATGCATGGACCACAATTTGCAGAACATCCTTCATTTCTGTGGTATTCTCCATGGCCATGTTAACGATGGTGACGTCACTCAGTCCAATCACCAGGGTGGCCAGCTCATTGTCATGTTGATAACTGTCTTCCAGTGCTGTTAGTTCATGGGCCTTCAGACCTTCAGTGTCTATCACCAGGATGAAACCACAGCCAAGCAGCTCCTGAACAGCTTCTGTAATTTAATGAGCGTCGTGAAGGCTCCTCGCGCACTTCGACCGCTACTCACTGCAAACTGCAGGCCGAACATGGTGTTGAGAAGGGTGGATTTCCCAGTGCTCTGCACTCTCAGCACTGTTATAACCACCATTCTGGATCTATCCCCTAGTCTGATGTGGAGATGAGTTAGAACCTCTACTACCCAGTTCATGGGGATGTTGGAGGCATCTCCATCGATCAGCTCCACAGGAAACCCTTCCAGCATCAGGTCAGCTGCTATGCATGGGAGACGGGTGAAATGTCTTTGGCTTTCTTCCATTTTCCCTTCTTTAACCATTGAGCATTCAGCTTCATAGAACTGCCCCAACTCACGCATGAAATGCTCCACCCGCAAGGAACTATCAGATATTAATTTATCTAATTCCTCCATCTGTTTTTGGTCCACTCCTGGAGTTTCACATTTCTCTTTATAGTCCGCCCGCATTTTAGAAAGATTCGCCCTCGCAATATTATCCAGGCTAAATTTCATCCATTTCAGAAAGTAATGTTTCTCCACTGGCTTCAGCTGTACTATTCCATTGACAAACTTAGTCAAACCATTAGTACGGTCACACTGATTCTGCTGTCTGCGTATCTCTAACCATTTCTGTTTCAGCGCAGATTTATAGTTTTCAGTGGCCATGACCCCTTGCCTTTTCATTCGGCACATCTCTTTTTCCAATTTAGCCAAGTTTTTCCATAGGTCTCCTTGCAGGCTCAGCATTTCCCTTTTGTATTTTGCCCCATCTCTTATTTCTGCAGTGATTTCTTCAGTATATTTGCTCGCACATTGACATGCCTGACAGTCCTCATCCACCAGGATTCCTCGGTCAGGTGCCGTCACAGCCATGGCTTCCAAACTCACTGTCTTCGGAGATGAATTCACTATGGTTCCTATGGTGGACTGCACCTTTTTCACAAATCCTGCATTATTCATGGTACGATCTTTCACCAGTAGCTGTGATTTGCTCAGCTTCAACACTGAGGACAGCTTATTAAGGAATCCCAGAGTTTCTTTGGGTTTCTTATTCTTGCAGTTGAGGATGAAGTAATATTTAGAGCTGGATTCTTTCAGAGATGATATCAGTGCCTATTCTCTCTCACCAATGCTCTCGGTAACTATGAACACTGCGGAGGAGACCTCTGTTAAAAAGCTAAACTGTAGCCAGTGGGACTCAATGTCTCCATGCAGATTTGTAACTGCAATGGGTTCTGAGAAAAGATCAGAATTTTCCGTCCCCCCAGGGAAATATCAGGAAATCTCAACCAGCCCATCTGCAATTTTCCGAAGGAAGTTCCCAGACTCCATGTCCCGCACTGATAAAGAAATCATGGTGCTGATGGGAGGGGCTGAGAACCTCATTGAGGAGTTGGGTCTTGGAGAAGCTGCAGCTCCCCATCCACACAAAAGAAATGGTTGGCATTGACGTGAGCATCAAGCTCTCCTCTCTGAACCCTCTGCTCTCTGCCAGGGAGTGGGGCCTCCACTTCCGCACAATTTCCCTCATGGCCCACAGTAGTAGGGTGCACTTGGGGGTGTCAAGGGTGAGTAGCAGCAGAGGAAAGGCAAACTGGCAAATGGACATTTTGGAGAGGATCTCCTGCTGTAGAAAACTGGGAGCAAAGCAGAACAGCACAGAGAACATCAAGAGGTTGCAGAGAAATTTTCATCTCAGTGTCACTAAAACAGAAAGTGCCATCAAAATGCAGCTTCTCCTCATAGTCACCCCTTTCTTCTGCAGGAGCCTTGTGCCCAATGCTTGTATTTCTGGCCGTCCCATTCAGAGCCATGACCTTCCTCAGGAAATGCCAAGGTAAATCACCTAATGCCTCTGGAATCTTGTTCTTGATGCTTTCTGGGCAGATCTCCAGGACATCCCTCAGCCTGATCTTGATGCTTCTGTGCTTCTCCAGGTTTAATCTGGACAGAACATCTTGACATGCTTTACTTCTTTCTGCAGAAGGAAGTTAAAACAAACCAAAATTTCAGAGTAGAAAATGGTGACTTTATATACAGTTTACTCATTCCATAGACAGCCTGATGTTTGTAATTTAAAGAAAAGCAGTACCCAGTAAGTAACAAATGACTTATACATCCTGGGTTCAATTCTTCTCTTACTTATATTGATAAAACAAAAATGAAGCCAATGGGATTACTTCCATACAAATAAAACATAGTTCTGGCCCACTTTGAACTCCGCTAATGCGAGGTTGGTTTGCATTTTTTGATCCCAATCCTTATCCTCAGTGCAGTGCAAAGTCCACTTTAAAATGGCTTAAGTGGCCAACTGAGAATTTCCTAGAAAATCTTCCTGTATAACCAGATCTATGACATCGCAGCTCGAGCTACTGGAGGAGGGGGCATAGACTCAGGACCCTGTCTCTGTGGTGATCCCAGAAGCTGGAATGATCCCTTCGCTGCTCTAAGCTGCTGCTCAGGATCAGACTGGTGCCTGGCAGTCTGAGGATCAGGTGGCTGTGATGGTAGCCTTCACCCCTCACCCTGAGCTGTGCTGGGCATCAATGGCTCATCCGGAGGATCTGACCCTTTATTTCCCTTTCAGCAGTCAGTGCAGATTACGCCTTCTGGGAAGACTTATTTTTGATTTTCTTCATATCTTCCTCCATCTCTTTGCTGGGACATGTCTTTTACAGGTGTAGCTAACAGCACTGTGGCTTTGCTTACCTCCAAACGACTAAATCAGTCCCTTCACTCACGCTACTTCCTCTGTCCTTTTGGGGAGCTGTGAGTACTGTCATTGCTTACAAAGCAAATTTACCCACACTGCAACATAGGGAGCTAATGCTAAGACACCTCCAGACAAGTCCTGGTACGGTAATGTCTCCAGTGCAGTGTTAGGGTATTTGGACCTGATAAACGATTAATCCATTTATTATCTGTTACAGAGACATTATTAAGGTCACAAGAGCAAACTATTCCACTGCACAGGAAAGATAGGAAGAATGGCAAAAGACCACCCTGGCTTAACCAGGAGATCTTCCACGATCTAAAAATAAAAAAAAGAATCCTACAAAAAGTGGAAACTAGGTCAGATTACAAAGGATGAATACAAACAAACAACACAAGTATGTAGGGGCAAAATTAGAAAGGCCAAGGCACAAAAGGAAATCAAACAAGCTAGAGACATAAAGGGTAACAAGAAAACATTCTACAAATACATTAGAAGCAAGAGGAAGACAAAGGACAGAGTAGGCCCATTACTCAATGAAGACAAAAAAGGAAAAACAGAAAATGTGCAGCAAGGGAAGTTTAGATAGGAAATTTTTCCTAATGTCCGAACTGTCAGGATGGTTAAGCACTGGAATAAATTGCCTAGGGACGTTGTGGAATCTCCATCATTGGAGATTTTTAAGAGCAGGTTAGACAAACACCTGTCTGGGGTGCTCTAGATGGTGCTTGGTCCTGCCATGAGTGCAGGGGACTGGGCTTGATGACCTCTCGAGGTCCCTTCCAGTCCTATGATTCTGTAATGAAGCACCAGCTCTGCTTTAGTTTAGGTTGAGAAGCCCTTTCTACTTAAATGTTATTTCTTCTTAGTGCTGTAAGATCTGTATGCTTACTTGGACTGTCTTGAAATTTGTTGTCTCCTGGGGGAACAGGATAGGGTTAGTGACCCAAATTTTGAGGTCATTTGAGCAAGGAGTTCCCTAGGCACAGCTCCTCAAAAACACAGCATTTTGCAAAATCAGCAGTCTTATAATGGAGGGGATTGTGCACCACAGAGCTCAACATCCCCTACTTGATCTCAGTCACTCAGCATTTATTTCAGCCAGTGTGTGGCACTCACTGCCCGTTTGAGGAAGCAATCCTGAAAACATCTATTAAAGGAAACCTTTGGCTTTCTAGAACACTGCATGCAAACACTCATGAGCCAAAGAGATTGAAACGTGCATGTGCTGTAAGCCTAGGCAAGAGTCTTTCCAGACAGTCCACTCTCACAGTAGCTGGATGGCTCAAGTACATTTGAGCCCTACTCTACTCCACAGTATTAACAACCTTCCTCAGAATACCATCCTTGCCACCATGGATGTCACTTTCCTATACACCAATATCCCTCACAATGACAGGATAGCTGCCTGTCCCAAATATTTAAAGGACAATGGACAACCATCAATTATCCATCCCAAACACATAGCCAAACTCATCCAGTTCATCCTCACCTGTCATAGATTTACCTTCAACAATAAACATTTTGTCCAAAGCATGAGAACAGCCAGGGGTACTAGGATGGCTCCCCAATATGCTAACCTCTTCATGGGTGATCCTGAAGAAGAATTTCTGGAGAAGTGCATCATGAAACCAGTGATATACCTGAGAAATTTTCATCCTATGGGAAGACAGCTTGAACTCCCTCAGACTTCCACCACAACTTCAACAACCACCACCCATCCATGAAACTCTCTCTGGAGCTTTCCCACACTAGCATCAACTTCTGGACACCACAATCAGCTTCAGCAATGGAACCCTACAGACAACCATATACAAGAAACATATGGATCACCACACCTACCTTCATAGATCTAGTAACCACCCCAACCATACCAAGAAATATGTTATTGACAGCCAGGCACTCAGATACCACAGAATGTGCTCTGAGGAGAAAGTAAGTGATATATACCTTAATGAAGGGATAGCCTATATTTGTCAAGGTCCAAATTTCTTGGTCAAGGTACAGTCAAGGTCCAGACTCCAAGAAAAAAATGTTAAAAAACCCATAATGATAATAAACAAATAAAAACATTGTGGGGTCCATTCAAAAGCATCTCGCAGTCCGGATTTGGCCCATGGTCCGCCTATTGACTATCCCTGGCTTAACACACTTGTTGTCAATATTGTGAAGGCCAAAACTATAACAGTGGTCAAAAAAGACCTAGGTAAATTGATGGAAGATAGGTCCACCAGTGACTATTAGCCAGGATGGGCAGGGATGTTGTCCCTAGCCTCTCTTTGCCAGAAGTTGGGAAAGGGTGACAGGGGATGGATCACTTGATGATTACCTTTTTGATTCATTCCTTCTGAAGCACCTGGCATTGGCCTCTGTCAGAAGACAGAATACTGAGCTAGATGGACTTTGGTCTGACCCAGTATGGCCACCCAGTATGGTCACTTAAAACCACCTTCAACAAACAAGGACACTTCATCAGAGAAGTAGATTGCATCATGCAACAGGCCACCCAAATACCCCAGGAGAATCTGCTTCAATACAGAAATAAACCCCCTTCTGACTGCATACCTCTATTTGTCACCTACCACCCCACACTGGAATCCATACAGTAAAGCTAGTGTATTCACCAATGGGTGTAAACAACTACAACCCATACTCAATGGGTACCCCATCATGAAAGAAATATTGCAAGAATCATCTCTTCTGGTCTTCGAACAATCTCTTCAAACTCATTGTTGCCCTGCTTTGAGGGATCTGTATACCCCATTATGTGATCAAACTAATTGCAACCATATGATGTGCATTCTGCCAATAGGAATTAATGAAAGAGAACACCACATAGTTAAGGGTTAATTTGGAGACAGGCTTTGAGAAGCGAGGTCATATCTAGCTGATAGTTTTTGCTAATCAGAATGGGTGGAGGGGACAGTCAAGTAAACAACTGAGACTGAAAACCTTGGTGGTTGGAAAACTTTGAATCTAGGCACCTCTAATATGAAAAGTTGACTGAAAGTTAGAAAAGAGATGATCCAGTTGGGGTCATTATGACCTCTGTGTTTTGTAGAAGTTAGTTATAAAAGATTAGCTAATAGAGTATATTGTGGAGCAGTCCTCTGAAGCCATCTTGAGACACTTTTTTCTGACACCCTTTCTCCCTGGTGGGTGAGCAACTGGCCACTGCAAACCTGCTGTTAATTACTCAATACCATTCCAGATCTTAGGAAAAAGATCTGGGATGTTCTAAACCTATTGCTTATGTCTCTGTATGCTTAAATCTAATAAACTGCAGTGTTAGATAAGAGCATACTTACTTGCATTTAATCTTTGATCAGACAGAAGTGCTGTGTTCCTATTGATTGATTCCTGACACTACATGGAGTGAGATAGTTAAGTTGCCCCTGCTGTGGGTTCTCAAAACCCCAGGTAACCCTCGTCATCAAGAGGAAGCTCCCCACAGACCAGGACACACCCACTCAAAGCAGCACCAGACTCTGCCAGAACTATAGATGCAAAACTTGCAGACATATCTCCATTACTATAATGATCAACATTCCACACAAAACACCTTTCAAGATCCCAGGAACTTATACATCCCTATCACATGTATCACACTTCATCCAGTGCACTAAATGCCTGAATAATGATTATATGGATGAAACAGATAAGCACTATAAACTCAAATGAATATACACAGGAAAATGATAAAAGACAAAAACACCCTATCACCTGTGGGTGAACACTTTTCATAAAGTAATCACTCTATATCTGACCTATCAAACCCAATCCTCAAAGGCAACTTGCACAGCATTTTCAAAAGAAGAACCAGGGAGCTTACATTCATTACTCTGCTGGACACCAAATCATGGATTATGGACATCATGGATTGAACAGAGACACTAGATTTATGGTTTATTAAAACAATCTGTAATCCACTAACCCCTTCTTTTTTTCCTATGTTTGCAGCGGTGCTCATGGCCCATTCTACTTTGAATGGTCCCTTACAATATGTGCTAACTAATTATGCTAAATAATCTGTTCCATCTTGCATTTTGCTCTGACATTGGGAGTAATGTTCCCAGACCTGAAGAAGAGCTCTTTGTGGCTCAAAAGCTTGTCACTCTCACCAACAGAAGTTGGTCTAAGAAAAGATATTACCTCACCCACATTGGCTTTCCAATATCCTGGGATCTACCCAGCTACAACTACACTGCAGACAACCCTATGCTTGTCAGAAATCTGAGAATAATCTCTAGGAATATTGACAGGTTTCAGAGTAGCAGCCGTGTTAGTCTGTATTCGCAAAAAGAAAAGGAGTCCTTCTGGCACCTTAGAGACTAACCAATTTATTTGAGCACAAGCTTTCGTGAGCTACAGCTCACTTCATTGGATGCATTCAGTGGAAAATACAGTGAGGAGATTTATGTACACACAGAACATGAAAAAATGGGTGTTATCATACACACTCACTTAAGATGAGCTATTACCAGCAGGAGAGTGGGGGGGGGCGGTGGGAGGAAGAAAACCATTCTTGATAACTTCTGGAAATGGCCCACCTTGCTTATCACTACAAAAGGTTTTCTCCCGTGCCCCCCGCCCCAGTGGTAATTATTATTTTCTGCGGGTATCTGCTGCTGTTCTTGTGACACAGTGCCCTCTGGTGGGCAAAAGCAGCAAAATTTTGGCAGAAGCATTTTTTTTCTACACAAAAAATTAAAGATATGCATGGCTCATTAATTATGCATGCCTACAGTAGTACAGAATTCCTCCAGGAGTAACGTTTGGAGAAAACCTGATTTCACAATAGCTGTTCCTTTGTAGAAGATTTTCTTTTTTGATGAAACACAAATGCCTCATGATCAAAAAAATCCCATTCCCCATGCACCAAGTGAACACTCCAAGGGTTGAAATGCAGTAGCATTCAAGTTCAAAATCTTGGTCTTTATCTTCAAGGTGCTCAATGGCCTTGGCCTAGTGTTTCTAAAAAATCAACTAACGCTACAGGACAAAGACTGTGGTCAACATTTAGTCTTGTCTGCCACAATGAAATGGAATTCTTTACAAGGTAAAGCTCATCTAGGTAGGAGACAGAGTTTCCTTGAAAAAGTGACCAATAATTTAAATCTGCTTGAATATCAGATTAGGAGTGAGCAGAGGGATTCAAAGAGGAAAGTGATGGGTTCAAATCAACAGGTAGAGAACATGCTTTTAGCAGCTCAACCTCAATACATTATTTCTTTAAAAAAATGCTTATGGATTCACTGGACACAGAAATATTTTGGATTGCTTTTTCCCAAAATTGTCATTTCTGAATTGTTTGGGATATATACTCAATGTGTGTCCACCTCAGATACCCATCCTACCTGACCTTAAATGAAATTGAGGAGTTCAACATTAAAAATTAAACGTTGTTTTAAAACTAAGTATTTTAAATACTTGTGGCACCTTAGACACTAACAAATTTATTTATATGCTCAAATAAATTTGTTAGTCTCTAAGGTGCCACAAGTCCTCCTTTTCTTTTTGAAAATACAGACTAACACGGCTGCTACTCTGAAACCTATTTTACATACATTATTCTTCCTCTATAATGTGGTCATGGCCTTTCCAGTGTGCAGTAAATCAGTTACTGAAATTGCGAACTGATGGTAGTTGACTTATTTAGGCAGATTATGGTACCTTTCCTCAGTCCTCAAGTCCATGCAGTTCCATCCCCCCTCTTGAGTCACATGAGCTTGGGGAGGAGAGAAACTACTGAGACAACCCAGAAACTCAGCTGAGGGGGACTGGGCCATGCAGCTCTAATGAGGACGTGCAGATTCGGATGGTGTCATCAATCACATGTTCATAGAATCATAGAATCATAGAATATCAGGGTTGGAAGGGACCTCAGGAGGTCATCTAGTCCAACCCCCTGCTCAAAGCAGGACCAATCCCCAATTAAATCATCCCAGCCAGGGCTTTGTCAAGCCTGACCGTGAAAACTTCTAAGGAAGGAGATTCTACCACCTCCAAAGGGAACGCATTCCAGTGTTTCACCACCCTCCGAGTGAAAAAGTTGTTCCTAATATCCAACCTAAACCTCCCCCACTGCAACTTGAGACCATTACTCCTTGTCCTGTCCTCTTCTACCACTGAGAATAGTCTAGAACCATCCTCTCTGGAACCACCTCTCAGGTAGTTGAAAGCAGCTATCAAATCCCCCCTCATTCTTCTCTTCTGCAGACTAAACAATCCCACTTCCCTCAGCCTCTCCTCATAAGTCATGTGTTCCAGACTCCTAATCATTTTTGTTGCCCTTCGCTGGACTCTCTCCAATTTATCCACATCCTTCTTGTAGTGCGGGGCCCAAAACTGGACACAGTACTCCAGATGAGGCCTCACCAATGTCGAATAGAGGGGGACGATCACGTCCCTCAATCTGCTCGCTATGCCCCTACTTATACATCCCAAAATGCCACTGGCCTTCTTGGCAACAAGGGCACACTGCTGACTCATATCCAGCTTCTCGTCCACTGTCACCCCTAGGTCCTTTTCCGCAGAACTGCTGCCGAGCCATTCGGTCCCTAGTCTGTAGCTGTGCATTGCATTCTTCCGTCCTAAGTGCAGGACCCTGCACTTATCCTTATTGAACCTCATCAGATTTCTTTTGGCCCAATCCTCCAATTTGTCTAGGTCCCTCTGTATCCTATCCCTGCCCTCCAGCATATCTACCACTCCTCCCAGTTTAGTATCATCCGCAAATTTGCTGAGACTGCAATCCACACCATCCTCCAGATCATTTATGAAGATATTGAATAAAACCGGCCCCAGGACCGACCCCTGGAGCACTCCACTTGACACCGGCTGCCAACTAGACATGGAGCCATTGATCACTACCCGTTGAGCCTGACAATCTAGCCAACTTTCTACCCACCTTATAGTGCATTCACCCAGCCCATACTTCTTTAACTTGCTGATAAGAATACTGTGGGAGACCGTGTCAAAAGCTTTGCTAAAGTCAAGAAACACCACATCCACTGCTTTCCCTTCATCCACAGAACCAGTAATCTCATCACAGAAGGCGATTAGATTAGTCAGGCATGACCTTCCCTTGGTGAATCCATGCTGACTGTTCCTGATCACTTTTCTCTCATGTAAGTGCTTCAGAATTGATTCTTTGAGGACCTGCTCCATGATTTTTCCGGGGACTGAGGTGAAAACCCGTTGTGGGTTTTTTATTTATTTTCACTCTAGACATTAGTAGTATACAGCTCGATAGGATTCATCAATATATATATTTTTACAGGTTTCCACACCCTCTCTTGTCCTCCAGTTTCATATGTTGACACATACACATTTGGCACTGTTGACCATTTTTGAAGGAAAAAAAAGTATTTTTTCCTTTTCACAAGGCATATTTATTAGAGATGACCTGAAGAAGTCTTCTTCTGAAAGCAGTGAAATTGAGAAAGCCTTTACAAAATACATACACCACAGGAAGCTGAGTATTTTGTACATTGTGCAAAATGTGTTTTGTCAGGGGAAAAAAGACAAATGATTATTTTAAATACAAAGTATATGGTTCTCTTTAAAACCATGGAGATAAAAGGCAAGTTACCACCCAGGCATGGCAAACGTACCCTGGGAAAACACAATTCTTTTGGGAGGCTTTTGAGGATGCTATCAAAAAGCCCACAAGTTTCTGCTGGTGGATTTAAATGTTTTAGCACCCGAAGCCTACAGGTTAAGAACAAGCATTTCTCCCCCAGACTGGCCCTATGTATACACCTTGAAAAAAACAGAAAAGTAGTAATTGTTTTAACAATCCTTAGCCATTTTAAAAAAAGAGCATCCCCCTGAGAAGCATGTCTAGCCATGTACACAGAAACCTAGCTCTTTTGAAACTCCTCATCAAAGCCAGACCGCATCAAAGGAAGGTTATTCTGTGCTCAGCCTCTGACAACCTGGTAGTGGTCAGCTCAGAAATAGCACTCAACTCTGTAAAAGGAAAAGTCCCCCAGAAACCCTAACAAGTAAGCATGCTAAAAAGAAAATGGGGGATTAGTAAAACACTGAGGGATTACAAAAACCTGTTCCTCAAAAGAATAAAAGATGATTGTAAAACAGATCAGGGGTTTTATCAAACCTTGGTTGAGCTTTGCTGTCAGGCATTTTAAATAAAATGGTTGAAAAATTGTACCTCGTTCCTAGCCATCAGCTAGAACAAACACGCCTCTAGTGATGAAACATGCCTCTAGTGATGAAGAAAATATCAGAACCACACCTCCTCACCAACTGGATTCAGAGATAAAAGACGTTCTTCAAAGATCCAGTTTATCAGACTCTGAAAAGGCTAAACTTTACGAGAGGGTCCTACAAAGGTATTGGCCAAGAAGGGTGAAGAAAAAAGACTAAAAGAAGTCTCTTTCTCCCAGAGTAAGAGGAGCAGGGGGCTGGTCCCATGGCAAAAAGGCAGAGGGTCATGGCCCCTTGGCCTCCCCATCTTCCAGCATCCCTGTCACCATGTGGTCATTTTCTGGCAGGGGCATGCCTCTGGACAGAACTCTAAGGCTTTCAAGCCATGTGTAGGGCAGCTTGTGTTTGGAACAAAGGAAGCACAGGCTGCATGGCAAAAGACTATAAAATGCAGCTGCATCTTCTCCATTTTGTCTTCAGTCCTGCTTCTTATCTCTGGGTGAACTTTGCTACAAAATGAAGCTCTGAACAAAGGACTGAATGACCCATCCTAGCTGGGGTTGTGTTCCAGAGGGACATTCAAGCTAGCAAACTCACAAGTACTGATAGGAGCCTGAGATATTGACTTTCAAATCTTTGTATATATGTAACTGCTTTACCATTTAACATCTATCTTCTTGTTCTTTCTTTTTTCTTTATAATAAACCTGGCTGTCAGGGTGGTATTTTGGGTAGTATCCAAACCTATACTGGCCTGGTGACATGACTGACCCTTTGGGGTCAGAAGAACATTTTGTATATGTGAGCAGAGTTTTTAGATAACTTCTCACTGTACTGGACGTAGGTGTTGATTGGGAGCCAGAGACTGGAATGCAATTAAGGGGCTGTGTGATTTCATTTTTGCTTCTTGATAACAAGTGTGGGGGATTGGAAGCACAGTTTGTGACTGGTTGGGGAGTTTAACTTCAGTGTTACCCACCAGTCTGGGGAGTATCTGCTCTCCCCTTTGCAGCCTGCTCTGACATTGGCATTTCCAGTGAGGGGTTCCCCTCGCACTGCTGGTCACACCCCGTTTGGACTGTACCAGTTAGTCACCATGCCTTTTGGTTTCTGTGCGGCCGCAGCCACATTTCAGTGACTTACAGACAGGCTGCTGCAATCTCACCACCTATATGCAGCAGCCTACATAGACAATATAGTTGTAGACAGCCTCATGTGGGAAAAACATCTCCAACACCTCACAACCATCTTGCAAGCTATAGGGAAGCCGGGCACACCATCAACCTAGTCAAGTGCCATCTTGGGCAGCGAGGGGTAACATAGTTGGGGTACAGTGTGGGCCGAGGTACCCTACACCCCCAGTTGGATAAAGTACAAGCCTTAGGGGACTGCCCGGCCCCTATGACAAAAAGGCCGCTAAGCCAAGTCTTGGGCCTAGCAGGATACTATTGCTACTTTGTGCCAAACCTTGCAACGCTCATGTCACCCTTACCCGACCTAAAAAAGAGCTTCCAGCTTCACAAGATACAGTAGTCAGCAGAGTGTGAGAGAGCCTTCCTGGAACTGAAGGATCGACTAACTAGGGAGCCCATCCTATTCCACCCAGACTTTGACAGAGCCTTCATATTACAGACTGACGTGTCAGAAATGGGATTAGGAGCAGTGTTTTCCCAAGAAGCTGAGGGAGAGGAGCATCCAGTCCTTTATTTGAGCAGGAAGTTGTTTCCCTGAGAGCAGAAGTATTCAACGATAGAAAAGGAGGTGTTGGTGGTGAAGTAGGCGATCAATGCACTTAGGTATCATCTACAGGGGAACCCCTTCCAGTTGGTCACTGACCACATGCAACTTCGATTGCTTAACATTATGAAGGACATCAATGCCCGGGTCATGAGGTGGTAACTTTCAGTGCAGCCCTACGATTTTCAAGTTGGCCACCGACACGGTATGGCCCATGCAAATGGCAGACTTCTTTTCCCGAGTGGGCAGTAAAAACCCAGAAGAGAGACCACAACCAGATTCCCTCTTAAAGAGAGGTGTGCGTGACGGGGCGCAGTGGTTGCCCTTGTAAGAACCATGATAAGTGCGATGTAAGTGAACTTAGCCAGTATGCCATGGTACCAACTCTTATTGTGAATTTAGAGTTACATGGTGTCTTTGTAAAGTCCAATAGGATCTCCTTATTCCTGGCTTTAAAATCCTGAAATTTCCCATAGTAGAAATAATCGCTGTCTCCCATTACTTGAAATGAGATTGATGCCAAACTGCCCTGGGATGAGACGACTATCATTCACTACAGGCTTTGCATGTGGAAGTAAGGCTGCCCCAAAGAGAGATGGCTGCCATCTCCCACAGTTTTCCATTACACTGAAGCCAGGGTGTCCTCAGAGACAATGGCCACTTTCTGGACTCTGTGGTTAATGGCTGGACAAGTAACTCTGAGGAACTTGGAGGAACGTGGGAAGCAGGAGACATCCTCATGAGGAGAAGAGGCTATTCAGAGAGGTGGGGGGAGGACTGAGGAGATCTCAGGGAAATAGGGGGTGAACGAGGGAAAATGTGATTGGTAAGATACTGTAAGGGCAGGGGAGAGGGTGGGAAAATGTGGGGGCAAGTGAATGCAAGTTGGCACTGGGGACAGAAGCCTCTGGGGGGCAATAGGAGGAGTGTGGAGTGGAGGAGGGGACTTAGTGGGGCAGGGAGGGGAAGGGGATAGGATAGGGGTAAGGGAGAGAGATGAAGAGGCACAAAATGGCAGCTCCACCCTTGCAGGGGTTAGGAGTAGATAAGGGGAGTCATCTTCAAGAAGATGGGGGGAAGTCTGCAGTTTGCATATTTGTTTAGTGTTGTATTTGACCCTAAGGCTCTCCACAGACTAAATCAGGAGGCAGCTTTCCCCTAAAGGCTCACAAACAAGACAAGAAATTTACAAACCGTGAAGTATAGTATAATTATAGTTTTACTCTTTGATATTTAGGCCAATCTCATATGTATTTGGTTTTTGAAGGTCCTAATGGATCATTTTTGTAAACTTAAGTGAAGCATGTTGGGTGAAATTCTGGCTCCACTGAAGTCAGTGACAAATTCCTGTTGGAGGAGAGAGGTTCTTCAACAGCCACCCAATAGGAGAAGTGGGGGGAAACAACCTAACTAGTTTGAAGATGGAGCTTGAAAAGTTTATGAATGAAATCATGTCATGGGGTTGCCTATGACAGCAGGGACTGAATTCGATGACCGAGGAGATTCCTTCAAGTCCTATGTTCTATTGACTTCAAAGGCACCAGAATTTCACCCACTGAATTTAGGTACAGTGCAAAAATTATGAGAGGAAATACCGTTAAGTCCTTCTGTCTCCTCCAGCTCCAGGACCGGCTCAATGTACCCTTCTTGCTCCAGCTTTAAGACATCTTTCTGCCTTGACTTTGGAGCTCTCTGTGTCGCTGAATCTTGCTCCTGATTTAAACCATCTGATAGTGAAATGAAAGAAAATAAATTATCCTTACTTCATCAATAATTGACTTTCTCACTAGACACAAACACATGTATTTTCTTCCCCATTTGTGTGAATACAAACAAACTGAAAATGTGGAAGGATCACTGCTAATTTCCTTGTAATAATCTGAGAAGTGCAATGTATAAGATGGAGTCCTCAGCTCTTTGTAGGGAATTTTACTATGAAATCCTGGGCCATATCTGAAATAGATGAAGATGCAAAAATGCAACCTTTACTTCTGCAAAAATATATTAAGTGTTGGGTTTGTTTGTGGGGGTTTTATTATTGTTTTGGTTTCACTCAAATAATTTTAAAAGCAGCTGAAGATTGCAGGTGAAAATTTCTTAGGAGGCTTTTCTATTCCTCACTGAGGCCCAATACCCAGGTTAATTTAGAAAAAAGAGGTGTTAAATAATAACAGTTAGAACCAAAAGAAAAAAAAATGTTTTTGTCATACGGTAGAATGAAATGTCTTCTAAATTCAGAGGTGCTTTCCTATTTATAGGACTACTGAATGTCACACAGGTTACACGTTGCTATTTTACTGGGACGTTCTGCAAGCTTCATACACTTTTGACTTTGTGCAACTGTACAAGTACATAGTGAAATCAGGATAGACAGTTTTGTTTGTTTTTTGCTTGAGTTTATTTTATTTCTTTTTTCCCTGAGGAAAAAAAAAGCACTGGGTGATATTTTCATTCCTGCTCTGGATGCTTTATGCTGGGTAAAAGGGCCAGAGGAAGGGTTCCAGCGGAGGGAGAATCCCCTCTATACAGGAAGTGATGCTTTGCCACTGTTAAAAAAAAAATTACAACTGTTTCTTTGAGAAGGTCTAAAAGCTCCATACTTTAAAACAGGGACTTATCATTTGGAGCAAGGGGGCCTTTCGCTGTCTTTCAGAAAATTCTTCCAGAACTACCCTATTTATACGCCTCTGAAAATAACTGTTGGCACATGCTCAGTAGAGGCTTGTTAGAAGCTGGCAGCCAAAATCTAAGATTCCATCCTCACTGAGCATGATCCATCCCCACACAGCTCCAAGTTAACCTTAGTGAATGCGCTCCATCCCTGAAATTCTCTGTGCCAACCGCACTGAGAATGATCTGCCTGCAAAGAACTCACATGCTCTCGCCCAGGGCTTGAGGCTGACAAAAAAACTTTCCCTGCAATTGCTCCTTGCAGTTGCTGGTGGCCACCGTGGCATTGGGCATTGAACTGCTAGCAGGGTGAGTGTCTGCTGTGGTCTCAAAGCTCCCCCTGCTGGCACCCTGGCAGTGAGGATGAAAGCCTGATTCCACTGTAGATGGGGTGAGAAGCAGAACAGGGACTGGGGCAGCTGGAGGATATTAATGGAATGTGGCAGAACGCAGTGTAATGGGAATCAGAGGCAGAATGGTGTAGGCGCCCCAGGTATCCGTCCCCTTTCTACCACCCCACCCAAAAAACCCTCATCCTCTTCTACCCACAAGCTGCCTGTGATGGTCCCGATTTCCATGAGTTGCTTCAGGCTCCCAGCATTGCCGATAGTGCACCCATCACAGTTCCTGGGAGTGAGGAGTAGAGCCCCAAACCAAATGGGAAGAGTCCCGCTTACCTATAGATCCTTTGCTTTTTCTATGGAATGGGGAACATGGAAAGCATCCTTTTTTCTTCTTCCTTTTCCATTTTTCTTTGGGCTCTAGTGTCTCCTTAGCTAATAAAGAAGAACAGATTAAAAGAGTATTCAGTGGTGACCCTTGTAATAGGCATGATAAGTGAGATGGAAGTGAACTTGGCCAGTATACCATGTTGCCAACTCACATTGTGAATTTAGAGTTACATGGTGTCTTTTAAAAGTCCAATAGGATCTCCTTATTCCTGGCTTAAAAATCCTGAAATTTCCCATATTAGAAATGATTGCTGTCTCCCATTACTTTAAATGAGATTGACACCAAAATGTCCTCAGACGAGATGATTATCATTTACCACAGGCTTTGTGGTGGGTAAAATGTCCAGAGGAGTATTTCCAGCTGGGATAGAATCCCCTCTACACAAGAACTGATGACAGCCGCAGGACCAAGGGTGCGGTCTGAATCCCTAGGGTAGGAGGCATACCCGGGGTGGAGCTGCAGGCAATCAAAACATATCAGGGATGGACCCACAAAATGTAGCTCTGCAGAGATTGTGGGAAGTCCTGCTGCTCACAGGCAGTCAGGGACAGGCTGCTATTACTTAGAAAGCCCCTGCCTTGGAAGATGTATTGGCCCCAGAATAGCCCACAATCAGAAGTTTGTAAAGGTGGTTTAAAGCCGTCTTGTCCTCCTCTTCATGGACTGCAAATAAAGGGCAGCACGGAATCTAAACTCATATGATCAATGTTACTATTTAATATTATTAATCATGTTTATTACATCAGTAAGAAGGGCCTAAGGCAGGGGTAATCAATAGGCAGACCGCAGGCCAAATCCAGCCTGCCAGATGCTTTTGAATGGAACCCCAAATCTTTTTATTTTCTTCTTCTTATATTTGTTTTATTATTATTTCCTCTGGAGTCTGGACCTTGACTATACCTTGACCAACAAATTTGGACCATGACAAAAAAATAATTGACTATCCCTGGCCTAACGTCTAACCGGAAGAAGCCCCATTGTGCTAGCAGACAGTCCCTGCCCTGAAGAGCTTGTAATTTAACTAGCCCGGACATGTCAGCAGAGTGAACAATGTAATGGCAGCAAACATGTTAGTTCCAAGCTATATTTTTTGAGGGGGTATTTAGGAGGGGATCAATTAAATGTAAAGAAAAGGGCACAGGGTATGGGAGAGGCAGGTAGGAGGCAGGCGTGATACTGTGGTGAAGAGACTGGGAGGGAGGGTTGGAACAAACAGCCAATTAAGGGACTGCTGCACTAAGGTGAGGGGATAAAATTGGACCCCGTCAAGGCTACCCCTCCCTCCAGTACCTGGACCCAGAATGTGCCGTGGAAGTTAAGGTTAATATGAGAATCTTAACTTGAGCATTTCTCGACTTTATTAAAAATTGTAACCTTAATATTCCATTAATGTAATCTGTGTGTACACATAGTGATGATAATTGTGAGACAAGTTATAGAGGGAGCTAGTAACAAACCCTATATTTAGATTGCCTCACTATAAAAGATTCTCATGATTCCCTCTCCCCGCCACACACAATATCTAAGACCTCTATTGTTGGAAGCAGAACAGAAAGATAGTCCCTGCCCCAAACAGCTGACAATCTAAATATAAGACAAGACAGTGCAGTAAGTACTTTAGCTTTCAGCCAAAAACTTTTTCTTTCTAATATGGACACATTTCTTTCTCAAACCTATATACAATTACTGATAGCTCAGAATTATACTGGATGAAGATCATGACAGGCAATGATAGACTTACCCCATTCCTACCTTTTACAAAAGACCAGGTCTAAACTTTTGACTGAAATGTTCCAACTGGAAAGTTTGGTTTGGATATAATCAAACTTTTTTTTTTTTTTTTTTTGGAAACTCAAAAGCCACTCCTGGAAATCACTAGTGAGTAAGGCAACAATTACAAGGGTATTATGAAAGGAGGTTTATTAATTGATGATAGTCCTTTAACTATATCTTAAAAATACCTTTTAATATTTTATTTATATGCTATTTTATATCATATTTGGGGAGGTGTCAAGGTTCCTTCCCCACTCTGAACTCTAGGGTAAAGATGTGGGGACCTGCATGAAAACCTCCTAAGCTTACTTTTACCAGCTTAGGTTAAAACTTTCCCAAGGTTCAAAATTATTTTACCCTTGGATTTCCACTGCCACCACCAAACTTTATCTGGGTTTACTGGGAAAACGTAGTTTGGACATGTCTTTTCCCCCCAAAATCCTCCCAACCCTTGCACCCCACTTCCTGGGGAAGGTTTGGTAAAAATCCTCACCAATGTGCATAGGTGACCACAGACCCAAAGCCTTGGATCTTAGAAGAATGAAAAAGCATTCAGTTTCCTTACAAGAAGACTTTTAATAGAAGTAAAGGAATCACCTCTGTAAACTCAGGATGGTAGAAATCTTGCAGGGTAATTAGATTCAAAACATAGAGAATCCCTCTAGGCAAAAACTTAAGTTACAAAAAAGACACACAGACAGGAATAGTCATTCTATTCAGCACAGCTCTTTTCTCAGCCATTTCAAGAAATCATAATCTAACACATCCCTAGCTAGATTACTTCCTAAAAGTTCTAAGACGCCATTCCTGTTCTGTCCCCGGCAATAGCAGCATACAGACAGACCCAGACCCTTTGTTTTTCTCCCTCCTCCCAGCTTTTGAAAGTATCTTGTCTCCTCATTGGTCATTTTGGTCAGGTGCCAGCGAGGTTACCTTTAGCTTCTTCACCCTTTACAGGTGAGAGGATTATTCCTCTGGCCAGGAGAGATTTTAAAGGGGTTTACCCTTCCCTTTATATTTGTGACAACTATTCATCGAAAGAAAGAAAGAAAGAAAGAAATTAGTAGTCCTTACATATCCTGCTTTCTTTGTATGTGTCCGTCTTCCTTAGATCATAAGGTCTTTGTATTGTTAAGGAAAAGTTAGCACATGTGACTCCATTTTGGTTTGGGGCCCACCATTGTCTAAAAGCAAGCCCATCATGCACCAGGAGGAGTGTTCCTTAGACACTGCATCCCTGTGAAAATCCTCCTCCTTGTCTCCAGCCTGCCTTGACTCCCAGTATCTGTTTTTTGTCAGTCTCTAACTCCCTATCTCCTGGCCTGTGATGTGAGGCCTCCCATCCTGATAAAAAAAGTTCCTGATGCATGGCTTTCGGACCATGCTGTGTAATTAACATACTGGTTTAGCACGAGGAATGCACCAAGCAGGGATAGGTGGTAGATAAGAAAAGGGTTTGTTTATTGGCTAAGGTTTCTGATGCACGAGGGCAATATGCTTTGCTAAAAAGTATATAACCTTTGTATAATCTGTATTCGGGGTCCCCTCCTGGCTAGCAGGGGGTCACCACGCTCGAGCATAATAAACTTGGTCTTTTGTGGGAACTCTGCAGTTGTGGACTTTGTTTATGTGCCTCAGCCTAGATTCGAACTGTGCGTGTCCTACCAGGTATAATTCGCAGCAGTTTTAGGGAGTGTCCTTACTCTTTCTGTTTTGTAAAGCACACACGATTGATACTGAACAGATAAATAATGGATACATCACCAAAAAACAAACAAAAAACAAAACAAAACCCACCTTTGTCATAAAGGTTGGTCTCCTCAGTAAAGTAAGCCATAAAAATTAGGACCAAGGCTACGAAGTCAAGTACTCTCAAGTTAGGAAATACCAGAATGAGTATTGCCCATGAAACATTAACTCTGCAATAAATGAGGCAGGGATCCTGCAGACAACAGACTCCTTCAATACACAGCCACAGAGCAGAGAATTCTGTGCACTGAATAAGGCAGGGGTTGCGAGGGAAAAAAATAACATGGGATCATGTAATTAATGTCTGCATCATCGGTCAAAGGCACAAGAGAACTGAATTAAGGGTGCCATGGCAACACTTATTTGGACATTTGCTAACCTGAGAATGCTAAACTTCTTAACCTTTTAATCCTTTTTAAAATTTTGACTTTGTATTTCCTAATTATTTGATGGTTTAATTTATTGATGAAAGCTAACCTAAGAAGCGTTAAATGAAGGGGTTTTGGTTTCTTAATTTCCTTCATTTTTGAATAGAAAGAACATCTATTATGTATGTGCTGTTTAAACAATGAAGCTCTTACTCATCTGTTGTTTTCAGTATATATTTTATTGCCATTCTTATCTTTGTGAAGGTCCCTTTTCACCACTCAGTGCTGTGTTGATCAGAGTATAGAAAGTAATTAAATTAAACTGTATTAAAATAAAACTCATTTTATGCAACTTCAGTATCAGTGAAAGTTCTAAGCTCTAATCCTCAAATTATAAGAAGCAGATAAACAATATCCAAGTAAAAGAGCAGGAATTTTGCCTCTTATTTTCACTGAGCCTTTACTAAGAAAAGTAGCAAACTATTGCTCTTTGAAAAGAAACACTGTACAGTACCACAGTACAAACCCAAATGAGCCCAGCAGGAGACTGTCCTGCTTCTCCAAATCTGGTCCTGTTTCATTACAAACTTCCTTTCTGGGATGATGTTCTGGTAAGAAGGGAGCAATCAGTTGTCACAGGTAGCTGTTGCCATGGCAGCCAGGGGCTAGTCATTCTCCCCAGGTGTGACAAGGAGCTGGAGCCAGGGAGTGCTGAGTGGTGGATTATCTCTGATGTCACAATGCTGCTGCTCAGGCAGCACCAGTGGGCAGCAAATGTGCACTGTGTGTGTGGGGGGAGGGGGGAATAGGCCTTCCCAGTGCTCCTGATTCCCCAGATTTCCTAAAGAAACCTACAACATAACACCGAATGCACATTAGTGATTGTTCCACACACATGCTAATTAGTAGCTGAAATTTGATTCAAAGTCCCGATGGCATGTTTAGAAACCAGTGTTCCAAAACAAGGAGAGACCTTGTAAAACAGAAAATTTGGATGCTCTGGTGTATTTGTGGTTGTGTTAAAATTGAATACTGCGACTTTAAATTTTGGGCACGGTTCCTGGACCTACTTGCATGCTAAGCAGCTCAGTGGGGGTGTAGCAGCAGTCAGTCAGCAGGTACCCAGGGAATTGTGCCTCTCTGTTATAGGCAGAAGCTTACATTCTCTGCTTCTGACTTTGGGGTTCTTATGTGTTTTTGTTCTGGTCTTAAGAAACAAATTAGCGAGACATTGCAAACTTCCAGCAAGAATCATTTATGTTTTTCTCTAACTTCTCTGCTTGTGTGCCAGAAAACCTAAAAGACACAATCTCATAAAAAAATGAAATAAAATTCTGCAGCCAAAAGTCCTAACTTCCCCCATACTAATTTTCCCCTACTCTTACTGACACCTTCTGGTCAACTGTTTGAAATGGGCCACCCTCATTGCCACGACAAAAGTGATTTTTCCTCCTCTGGTATCCTACTCTTAATTGAATTGTCTCGTTGGAACATGTCCATCTCAATGATATTTCGTTTTCTGGGAGTCCCAACCAAAATGGGATCGTGGGGGAGTTCAGAGGTTGCTGTAGGGGGGTTACAGCATTGCCACGCTCACTTCTGTGCTGCCTTCAGACCTGGGCTCTGAGGGCAGCAGCCAAAAATCTTTCTGAAGTGAGAGGAGGTTCTAAGATGTGCGGATGAGTCCCTGCTGCTGAGAGCACCTCAGCTGTGGGCTCCTACCTACTAGTCCCCTGGCAAATTAATGCAAGGACCAATTTGTGGGCATCCTTAAAAATGGACCCCTGAGCCCCAGAAGGAACTGCAAGGGATGCCCTGAGACCCAGCTGCAGATGCCGGGCAGACACCCAGAGTGCTGAGAGCAGTGGGGAGGGGCATGAAAGTCCTGAGCTCAGCACCCCAGCCTTGGCTGCAGCCACGGGGGTCAGAAGCCCCTAGCCCAGACACCCAGAGACGTGGCTGGAGCAGAAGTTGCCAAGGCCAAACCCCTGAGCCCAATGCCGGGCTGATGCAGTGCACTCACTTCTGCATGCCTCTGGTGCATCTGATATCCCCAGCCCAGCAGACAAACAGCTAGGAGGCCCCTACTGGGTGCTCCTGGCTGGAGGGATCCCAGCAGGACAGGGAGATCGGATTTCATGGGGCAGGGCTAATTCGATCTCGACAAGAAAGGCAAAACAAGAACCAACAGCTGTCAGTTGAAGCCAGAGAAATTCAGATGAGAAGTAAGGCACACATTTTTGACAGTGAGGGATACTAACCACTGGAACAAACAGAAAAGGAGGACTTGTGGCACCTTAGAGACTAACACATTTATTTGAGCATAAGCATTCGTGAACTACAGCTCACTTCATCAGATGCATTCAGTGGAAAATGCAGTGGGGAGATTTCATATACACAGAGAACATGAAACAATGGGTGTTACCATACACACTGTAATGAGAGTGATCAGGTAAGGTGAGCTATTACCAGCAGGAGAGAGGGAAAAAAACAAAAAATAAAAAACCTTTTGTAGTGATAATCAAAGTGGGCCATTTCCAGCAGTTGACAAGACCGTCTGAGGAACAGCGGGTGGTGGCAGGGGGATAAACATGGGGAAATAGTTTTACTTTGTGTAATGATCCATCCACTCCCAGGCTATATTCAAGCCTAAATTAATTGTATCCAGTTTGCAAATTACTTCCAATTCAGCAGTCTCTCACTGGAATCTGTTTTTGAAGTTATTTTGTGGAAGACTTGCCACTGTTAGGTCTGTAATCGAGTGACCAAAGAGATTGAAGTGTTCTTCAACCAGTTTTTGAATGTTATAATTCTTGACATCTGATTTGTGTCCATTTATTCTTTTAAATAGAGACTGTCCAGTTTGGCCAATGTACATGGCAGAGGGGCATTGCTGGCACATGATGGCATATATCACGTTAGTAGATGTGCAGGTGAACGAGCCTCTGATAGTGTGGCTGATGTGATTAGGCCCTGTGATGGTGTCCCCTGGATAGATATGTGGACACAGTTGGCAACGGGCTTTGTTGCAAGGATAGGTTCCTGGGTTAGTGGTTCTGTGGTGGGGTGTATAGTTGCTGGTGAGTATTTGCTTCAGGTTGGGGGCCTGTCTGTAAGCAAGGACTGGCCTGTCTCCCAAGATCTGTGAGAGTGGTGGGTCATTCTTAAAAATAGGTTGTAGATCCTTGATGATGCGTTGGCGAGGTTTTAGTTGGGGGCTGAAGGTGATGGCTAGTGGCGTTCTGTTATTTTCTTTGTTGGGCCTGTCCTGTAGTAGGTAACTTCTGGGTACTCTTCTGGCTCTGTCAATCTGTTTCTTCACTTCAGCAGGTTGGTATTGTAGTTGTAAGAATGCTTGATAGAGATCTTGTAGGTGTTTGTCTCTGTCTGAGGGGTTGGAGCAAATGCAGTTGTATCGTAGAGCTTGGCTGTAGACAATGGATTGTGTGGTGTGGTCTGGATGAAAGCTGGAGGCATGTAGGTAAGCATGGCGGTCAGTAGGTTTCCGGTATAGGGTGATGTTTCTGTGACCATCCCTTCTTAGCACCGTAGTGTCCAGGAAGTAGATCCATTGTGCGGACTGGTCCAGGCTGAGGTTGATGGTGGGGTGGAAATTGTTGAAATCATGGTGGAATTCCTCAAGGGCTTCTTTTCCATGGGTCCAGACGTTGAAGATGTCATCAATGTAGCGCAAGTAGAGTAGGGGCATTAGGGGACGAGAGCTGAGGAAGCATTGTTCTAAGTCAGCCATAAAAATGTTGGCATACTGTCAGGCCATGCGGATACCCATGGCAGTGCCGCTGATTTGAAGGTATACATTGTCCCAAATGTGAAATAGTTATAGGTGAGGACAAAGTCACAAAGTTCAGCCACCAGGTTGGCCGTGACATTATTGGGGATAATGTTCCTGACGGCTTGTAGTCCATCTTTGTGTGGAATGTTGGTGTAGAGGGCTTCTACATCCATGGTGGCCAGGATGGCCTTTTCTGGAAGATCACCGATGGATGGTAGTTTCCCCAGGATGTCGGTGGTGTCTCGAAGATAGCTGGGAGTGCTGGTAGCATAGGGCCTGGGGAAGAGGTGGATTCTCTGTTTCCTGGTATCCTCCCATCACAACTGGTTATCATTCTGGAAGGTGCCATGGCACCTTTTTGTGAATTACAAGCAATTGGGCTTAATATGGTGGTAAGCGTGTGAAATGTCCTAGCCAGTGAAATAGAGGCCGGATTAGGAGATCAAATAGTTTCACAACTGATGCCTCTATGAAAAACTCAGTGTGGGGTGAGGCATAGACTCTGCTGTTTTACCGGGTGGCCTGCTTGCTCCCCAGAATCAATAATGAGCAAGTGGGGTGATCCAGGGTGCAGCTCAAACATCCAGCCGGGCTGGCCAGGGGCAGACATCAGGCCTGCAAGGGAAAGGTGAGTGTGGCAGTGACTTCACAAAGGCCTTTGGCAGGAACTCAGCCTATTGGGCAAAGATGATGAGGTGGGTGTGACCCCACAGAGCTCCCTTGACAACAGCCTGGCAGGACAGGGGTGCGGGGCAGGGGGAACCTCGGAGACCCCTGTAGCCTTGCTGCAGCAAGCCTCCATCTCGCGGTCTCTCAGTGGGGACCAAGAGACGGGTGGTGTGGAGGAGATTCTCGGGATTATTTTTATTACTGTATTGATTGTGTGGAAAGAAATCGTCATCTGTGTAGAAGGTAAGAAAAAATATAGGCTCTAAGTAGAAGATGGGGGACCCTATCCTAGCAGATTCAAAGGCATCCCCACCCTCCCAGTGAAAAAGTTTTTCCTAATATCCAAGCCTTCCACACTGCAACTTGAGATCATTGCTCCTTGTTCTGTCGTCTGCCAGCTCTGTGAATTTCATGAGAATCAATCTTTCATTAGGAAAATAATTCAAAAATACAAAGACAAAAAATGTGAAGTGAAATCAATGCATCCTGATCCTCAGTGTCTGGGGGGTGTGGGCCTCGGAGGCCAGACTGAGACCCTCATTGGCTAGGGACACACAGGAAGCCAGTAAAAAAATTCCAGTCCTCTTTGCAACCAAGCCTCCGTAATCCAAGGAACACCTGAGGGCTGCGGGAGATAGAGGAGTGCTGAGAATGTCTAACTCATGATTGAAAATACAGAGATGTGTTATTGGCTTTGGATGGGGGACAAGTATCAAATCCGTTGGGGTTCTTGCCCCAAACAACAATCACCCATTGTCCTTTAGAGCACAAGGGCTCTAACACGCCTGACGTGCTCAAATCTCTTGCCTGCTAGGACTTAGAGAATTTTCTCCATCTCCATGATAGAGAGGGAAAGAGAAAAGAAGTGACCTCTCTTTGGTCACAAACCACGGTCATGCTGGAGCTAGAAAGAGAAGCATAAGAAAAAAGTTGTATGAAAATGTTTTGCATTTAAAACTGATTTCTTAAAGAAAGGAAATTTGAAGTGTGGTTAGTGAACTAAAATGCTACGTTCTGGTTTTCACGTGTTTCTAGATTTATGAACTAGTATATCCATCCCCTCACACCTAGTTTTTATCCATAGATTGAGGGAGGAAAAGAAGTTTGCCTGTTTTGTGAACTCTCAATGGCTTTCTTGAATTTCAACGAACGAGTCATTGAACTGAACTCTTTGAATAAACTGAAAAGAAGACAATAGTTTCTGCACCTTCCAAGGAAGCTATTGCTGTCCAAAGCTGGGTTAGCATTTCAGCTAACTTTGCTTCCAGGGCTTTAGCTATCATGTCAGTGGTGTGACTCTCTCAAAAACTTGGCAGTGAACATGTTCGATTTCATGTTATTTTTTCCTCTTCTATTTAAATGATTGAAGACATTTTCATAAATTTTGCCCTTAATTTAAAATAGATGATTTTTTTGGTCAAGCTGGGCCTTACAAATCTCGAAGGATGAAGATTCCACCACCTCCATAGGTCACACTCAGGGCCAGGGAGACTGGGAATAGAAGAAAATCACCAGTGAAAGCCAGGAGTCCAGATTCCCACCCCCCTGCCTCAGTCACAACAACAAGTCACACTCAGAGCCAGGGAGACTGGGAATCGAGTCCCGCTGGCACTTCCCAGCTCTGGAAGGGACTGTTCCTCTAGTGTTTAGTGCGGGAGCCTGGACAAAGGCTCCATCCCCGGCTCTATCCCTGACTCCCTCGGCAACCCTGAGGCAGTGGCTTCTCCTGCCCAGGCCTCTGTTTCCCTCACTGGGGCTGGGGACACTCCCCTACAGCCCTTGGGTCATCACGCTTCAGGAATGTGCTTGAGGTACGAGGAGACCTGGAGATGGGAGGTGTGCTGCTGGCCATAGGTCAGTGTTGTGAACCCCCGGTTGCTAGGCTGAGTTTATCCATCCCCTGGCAGTAAAACATCATCTTGTTTTCACAGCCACTTTCGATCTGCAGGCTTCTACTCCCTGCTCTGCTGGCAGGGCATTGGGCAGCACCCTTTCCAGCCCACCTTGGTGCAGGAGATCAAGGAGGAGGGCAAGAGACTAGGCCTCGGTGAGTATCTGCCACCCAGCGCTTTCCCATCTAGAGCAAGTGAGTGGAGTTCTCCAGAACCATCCCCAGTGTGGTGGGAATGGGCCAGCAAGAGGGCTCCCAGCCCTTCCCTTGCAGGAGATTGTTCCCCACGTGGAGAGTCTTTGGGGAGGGCAGAACCTGCCAGGTGCTGAACACCCACAACCGCAATCCGTGAAATCAGTGGGAACTGAGGGCGACTCCTCCCTCCCAGCATTGGCACCTTGTGAACTTTCGCTGGGGACTGTCCGGGTGCTGCTCTTTCCCTGGTCTGGGAGGGAGCGGGACCTTCTGGGGTGGAGGGAGCTGCTTGTCCAAACTAACAGAGAGCCCCACTGCTCTGAAAGGACGAGACTCCCCTGGTGTCACAGGGCCCCAGGGGTGAGGGGGAACGTTGGGAGCAGCCTGTGCTGTGAGCTGCTGCCAGTGGGTGTGGACGGCAGCCCCCATGCTCTGGGGTGGGGTGTGTGGTGAGGAGAAATTGCCTCAGCGGAGGGGAGGTGGATGGAGGAAGAGGCAGGCACATTAATGAGAGGCTGCCTTGAACCCAGACTCATGAGCTCCCCACTCATTCCCAGGATGCAGCGGCTGAGGCGGATGCTGAGGAGGAAGGCTCAGGGAAGGGGGCTGGTGGCTCCGGAGCCGGTAGGGAGCAGCGTCCGGCTTTCCCAGGAGGAGAGCGGCCCCTCTGTCCCCGCGGGCGGGGAAGAGGCCAGTGGCCAGGCGAGGAGGAGGAGCTCCCTGGCTTTCTGGAGGAGGAGGAAGACACCAGCTCCCTTAGCATGCCCTGAGGCCCCTTCTGGTCCCAAATGGAGGTGGCCCAGGGTGATGCTATGTAGGAGGGACCCAGGAGAGGGTGGGAGCCTGGGAAGGCGGCTCTGCAGCTTCCTTTACAGGAAGCGGAGGAGCCAGGAGCCGCGCCCCAGTGCCCAACCGGAGCCATCCACCAGCCTGGCCACTGAGGAGCTCCCAGCCAGCCCAGAGCAGGAGCTGGGCAACTCTGGCATGGGGACCAGCAGCTCCTCCTTCTCCCGAGGGGCCAGCAGCCCCTCCGTGGGGTCTGAGAGCCCTGAGGCTGAAGGCTCCCTCTGTGCAGGTGAGGGGAGACCCACGGGACAGGGGGGAGGACAGGGGCAGCGGGGGACTAGTAACACCCTGTCAAGGTTTCTTCCCTACTCTGAACTGTACGGTACAGAGGTAGGGACCTGCATGAAAGACCCCTATGCTTATTTTTACCAGCTTAGGTTAAAAAAAACTTTCCCAAGGTATAAACTTTGCCTTGTCCTTGAACAGTCTGCTGCCACCACGAAGCATTTTAAACAAAGAACAGGGAAAGAGACCACTTGGAGACGTTTTCCCCCAAAATATTTCCCCCAGCCCTACACCCCCTATCCTGGGGAAGACTTCATAATAATTTTTACCAATTGGTAAAGGCGAACACAGACCCAAAGTCTTGGATTTTAAGAACAATGAAAAATTAATTAGGTTTTTAAAAGACGAATTTTAATTAAAGAAAAGAGAAAAGAATCACCTATATAAAGTTAGGATGGTAAATACCTTACAGGGTAATTAGATTTAAAACAGAGAATTTCTTGAGGCAAAACCTTAAGTTACAAAAAGACACAAAAACAGGAATATACATTTCCTTTAAAGTTAGTAACAGCCGGTTTGTTGAGCCATTTATGAAACAGATTTGTTATTTGGTTTACATAAGCCACATTAGTTCAGGCCTTTTTTAAGGGTTTGAAATTTTACTTTGTAAGTTTTAGGTGTAACTTGAAATTGGCGATTTGGCTGTATTGCGCTACAAATGGCCTGTAATATCTGGCGAAGCCTAAGAAGGATTGGACCAGTTTTTTTTTTTACTTTGGGACAGGCCACTTTTGGATAGCATTCACTTTGACCTGTAGGGGGTTGATAGTTTCTTGACCCTCCTGATGTTGAAGGTAAGCTACTCTGTTTAGGCCTATTTGACACTTTTTTAGTCTTAACAGTTAGTGTTGCCTCCCTTATGCGCTTGAAGACTTTTTGTAGGTGTTCCAGGTGTTTTGCCCAGGATTCCAAAAATATGGCCACATCATCAAGGTCTGCGAGTGCACATTTTTCCAATTCCGCTAGGAGACCATCTACAAGTTTTTGGAAGGTGGTGGGCGCATTCTGCAGCCTGAAAGAGAGCACATTAAATTCATACAGCCCGACATGTGTGATGAAGGCTGACCTTTTCTTGGCGGATTTATTTAGCGGTACCTGCCAGTACCCCTGGGTTAAGTCCAAGATAGGGATGAACTGGGCCCGTCCCAGTTTCTTCACTAGTTTATTTGTTCATGGCATTGGATAGTTGTTTGGGAGCGTTACAGCATTTAGCTTATGGTAGTCCACGCAAAAACGTATTTCTCCATTTGGGTTGGGAACTAGAACCACTGGAGATGCCCATGCACTGCCAGAGGGGTGGATTACTCCCATTTGTAGCATATCCTGGATCTTCCATTATATAGCAGTTTTAGCTTGAGGAGACACCCAGTAAGGTCGGGCTCTAATTGGGTGAGCATTACCTGTGTCAATGGAGTTGTATGCCCCTTCAGTCAGTCCTGGGTGGCTGAGAACATCGGTATGTAGCTAGTGCACAGCTCCTTGATTTGCTGTCGCTGCATATGCCCAAGGGTCATGGAGAGGTTTACCTTTTCCACACCACCATCACTTTTTCCTTTGTAGTAGACACCTTTAGGCCACTCAGCGTTATCTCCTCCCTGGGCTGTAAACTGACAAACCTTTAATTCTTTGGAATAAAAGGGCTTTAGAGAATTAATATGGTACACCTGAAGCTTTCGGTTGGAGGTGGGGAATGCTATGAGATAATTAACAGCTCCCAGGAGCTCCTGGACCATTAATGGCCCTTCCCACAATGTTTTTATTCTGTGGGCCTAGAGTGCCTTCAAGACCATCACCTGGTCCCCTACATTGAAGGAATGCTTTCTGGCATGTTTATCATACCAGACTTTTTGCTCTTTTTGAGCATCCTGTAGGTTTTCTTTAGCAAGGGCTAAAGAGGTTCGGCAGGTGTTTTGTAGGTTGGTTACAAAGTTCAGAATGTTAGTTCCTGGAGAAGGTGTAAACCCCTCCCATTGCTGCTTTACCAACTGTAATGGCCCCTTAACCTCGTGGCCATATACAAGTTCAAATGGTGAAAACCCTAAACTGGGATGTGGTACAGCTTTGTAGTCAAAGAGCAACTGCTGCAACACTAGGTCCCAATTATTGGAGTGCTTCTTTACAAATGTACGTATTATGGCTTCCAAAGTTTCATGAAACTTCTCCACCATGGCATTTGTTTGATGGTGGTAAGGAGTGGCAACCAAGTGGTTCACCCCATGAGCTTCCCAAAGGCATTCCATAGTTCCTGCCAGGAAATTAGTTCCTGCATCTGTAAAGATGTTGGAGGGCCAACTTACCCTGGCAAAAATGTCTGCTGGTGCCTGGCACACACTTTTAGCCCTGGTGTTGCTTAGAGCTACTGTTTCTGGCCATCGGGTGGCAAAATCCATGAAAGTCAGTATGTAGTGCTTTCCTCTGGGTGTCTTTTTTGGAAAAGAAGCCAGAATATTGACAGCTACTTGCTGAAACGGAACCTCAATGATGGGGAGTGGCTGGAGAGGGGCTTTGACCTGGTCTTGGGGTTTTCCCACTCTGTGGCACACCTCACAAGACCCGACATAGGTAGAAACATTCTTGCCCATTCCCTCCCAGTGGAACGACTTTCCCAAATGGTTTTTGGTTCTGTTCACCCCAACATGGCCACTAGGATGATCGTGGGCTAAGCTTAATAGCATTACCTGGTACTTAGTTGGAACTACCAACTGTCTCTGAGGATGCCAGTTTTCTTCATATCCACCAGAAAGAGTTTCCTTGTATAAAAGTCCTTTTTTCACAAGAAACCTGGATTGATTCCAAGAGCTGAGAGGTGGTGGGTTGTTCCGTGCTGCCTGTCTGGAGGCTTTGATCTGCTTTCTGTTCGGTCTGGAACTGTTCCTTTGATGCTGGAGACATCAGTTCCTCATTGGATTGTGGACCTGGGCTTGGTCCCTCTGGAAACGATGCAGGTGATGGGGCTGTTTTAGTTGACTGTGAACCGCTCTTGGCTGGTGCACTATGTTGGGGTTCAGGCTCTGGCTGAGCCTCTTGTGTAGGGTTATCTGCTGCTGCCAGTGCAGGTTGGGTGGGGCCCTGTTGTTTTGGGGTTGCAAGTACTGGATTCAGTGCTGGCAATGGTTCTGGTGCTGGTTTTTTTGCCGGTTCCAGTTGTTGGACTGGCTCTGTCTGGGTCTCTGTGACTGGATTCACTACTGCTGTTGCAGACGTTGGTATGGGGTCCGGTTCCAACATCTTCGAGTGGGTCCTGGTAGAAGTCTCCAGAACAGAGCTAGGTGTGACAGCTTGCTTAGCCTGTCTGCGGGTGACCATTCCCACCTTCTTGGCTAGCTTCACATGATTGGCCAAGTCTTCCCTCAACAGCATGGGGATGGGATAATTATCGTAGACTGCAAAAGTGCACGTTCCTGACCAGCCCTTGGACCAAACAGACAACTTGGCTGTAGGCAAGTCAAAAGAGTTGAACTTGAAGGGTTGAATCATTACTTGGACCTCTGGGTCGATTAAATTGGGGTCCACTAAGGAAGCATGGATAGCCAACACTCCGGTGTCCCTCCATTTTGTGACCTTCTTCCTGCCCACACTCACAGTTTCCCTCTGCTCTGAGGGTGTCTGGGAGGCACCTGGGCCTGAGGACCTCTGGTGTGATTTCGGTGCAATGAACTGTAATTTCCAGGGGTTCTTGGGGCAGTTGGCCTTTACATGTCCCGGCTTGTTACATTTAAAACTTTGCCCAGCTAACTGGTTACTGGGGTGAGGTGGGTTGCTGGAGAACGGTGTAGTGGGACAACAAGGTGTCTGGAGTGTTCCTTGGAGTATAGCTGGGGCCTTGGGCTGCCCCTGGTAGTAGGGTGTGGTCTGAGGGTGTCCCTTCTGGTATCCGCTCCAACTGTGATCAGGGTTGTTCCTCTCTCCTCCCTTCACCCGTTTTGTTCCGGTTTGCCCCGCCTCTCTGGCAGTCTGGGACTGCTTGTATTGATCAGCATAAAAAGCAAGACTTCCTGCTGAGTCCATTTTTTTATCCCATAAACACTGCTTTCTATCATCCTTGGACATATTCAGGAATTGCTCCTGTATTATCAAATCCCGTATTCCTCCAAAGCTAGTTACATCCTGTCCATTGAGCCATTTCTCAAACAGATCTGTTCTCTGGTTTACATAAGCCACATTACTTAGTCCAGGTCCTCTCTTAAGGGCTTTCACTTTTACTCTGTAAGTTTCAGGTGTAACTTGAAATTGTTTTAAAACCAAACCCTTGGATTTATTATAGTTCGAAGCCTCCTCAATCACCATCTTCTTGAATATGTCCAGAGCTCTTCCAGGCAATTTTGCGGCCGACCTGGTCATCTTGTGAGCTTCAGGGATTTGATGGAGTGTGCACAGTCTCTCAAAGGTGAGAAAATAATCAGCAATATCACTGGATTAATTATACTGTGGACATAGTGTAATGGATTGTTGGGGAAGGATTGTTAGGGTTATTTGGTATATTCTGCCGAGCCTTTGCCTTCTCCATCTCCAGTGTATACTTCCTCTCTTTTTCCTTCTCCTCCTCTGCATGCTTCCTTTCTTTTTTCCTTTGCCTCCATTTCTTTTTCCTTTGCCTCCATTTCTTTTTCTTTTGCCTTCATTTTCTCTGTCTGAGTTCGACCCATCTTTTATGTTCCTTTTGTTTTTCCTCAGCCTCAAATCTGGCTAATTGCAGCTTCTGTTGAACATGGCATTCTGTCCTCCTAACCTCTCTGTTTTTAACTCACTTTACACCCAGGAGTTAGAAATAAAGCAAAAAAACCCCAAAACCCTGACTTGTAAAATTTTGCTGTGCTGTAACCTGATACCTTTCTTCTTTGATAGCTGTTCTCAGCCTACAGAAAACTCCTACAGAAAAATTAATTAGGTTTTTAAAAGAATTTTAATTAAAGTAAAGGTAAAAGAATTACCTCTGTAAAATCAGGATGGTAAATACCTTACAGGGTAATCAGATTTAAAACATAGAGAATCCTTCTAGGCAAAACCTTAAGTTACAAAAAGACACAAAAACAGGAATATACATTCCCTCCAACACAGCTTATTTTACCAGCCATTAAACAAAAGAAAATCGAACACATTTGCTAGTTAGATTACTTACTAACTTAACAGGAGTTGGAAGGCTTGCATTTCTGATTTGTCCCCAGCAAAAGCATTACACAGACAGACAGAACCCTTTATTTATTTAGCCCCCCGCCCCCCTCCAGATTTGAAAGTATTTTGTTCCCTCATTGGTCATTTTGGTTCAGGTGCCAGCGAGGTTATCTTAGCTTCTTAACCCTTTAGAGGTGAAAGGGTTTTGCCTTTGGCCAGGAGGGATTTTATAGCACTGTATACACAAAGGTGGTTACCCTTCCCTTGATATTTATGACACACCCTGTGCCCATTGGCTCACCAAGGCGCCAGGACGGAGCCACGGGAGCCCCACTGACACCAGTGGGAGTGGCCCAGCCACACTCCATGGCAGGAGATGCTGGGCAGAGTTGGGGGAGCTCCAGCCTCCCCTGATAATATTGGGCGGGGGCTGATGGCCACGGGGCCCTGAGGCTGATGGGGCTGAGATCATCTCTGGGAAGGGCAGGGTGGGGACCTCGATGCCATGGGGTTCCTTGTTGAGGATGGGGGACAATGAGCCATTTCTCTACCCTGCATTCTCACAGCAGTAGCATAAATGATGCTTTTCTCCTTCTCTCCCTGGTGCAGAGACCCTCAGTGCCCAGCTGGAGGAGGAGGAGGAGGAGGAGGATGTGTCCCCTGAACAAGACACCATCAGGGTCATCCAGCAGCACCTCCAGGGCAGAGTTGAGGTACAAAAATCTTCCAGCTGCACTGCCCCCAAGTCTGTCCTGCCCCTTGTTCCATCCCCACCCACATTCGGGGTCTTGTCCCAGAGAATCCATCACCCGCAATGGGGGGCACTTCTCTCCTGTTACCTGGCACCCCAAAGTGGGGGTGTTCATCTCATGCAGGCCAAGGTGTCCGCTCCCCGCCGACACTGCCAAGTTACAACCCCAGTCTGTGAAGGGTGACACTGGTTTTGGGAAGAGGGGCGGCTTTCCCTGTCCAACTCCAGGGAGGTCCTGAGACCTGGAGCTTTTGTAGGTGGGTGGGGAGGTCCCTACCTGACCATCTCTCTCTCTCTCTCCCCCAACCCCACTCTTAGTGGGTGGAGGACAGGGCCAAACAGCTCCGCTTCCTCCACGCTGTCCCACGTCTGTGCTTGTCGGCACAGCAGCAGGGGTGGGACACTCTGGAGCCGCACTTCTCCAAAGCGGCCCTTGTGGAGAGCATTGCGGTGAGTGGGACCCCGTGCCCGGCTCCTGGGGTGAGGGAGCCCAACATGGGAGGAAGAGTTAGTGGGGCTGGAGGGGGAAGCAGAGGTCAGGGCTTCCTGGGGCTGAGGGCTGGGGAGCAGGGAAAGAGGAAATTCTGACACTGATGGGGAACCGGCAGTGGGGAAATTGTAAGGCCGGAGGAGCAGCTGAGGCTGAGGGGAGGGAATAATTGGGTGGGAGAGGGGAAAGGAAAGAGTAAGTTTGATGGATGGGAGGAATGGGGAGGCCAGCTGGTTGGGGGTGGGGGTGCCACTGACTGTTTCTGCAGAGCACTTTGGCCTCCTCCCTGGGAAGCGCCTGTGGGTCTACAGGGCCTGAATCTCACATGCAATTTTATCTCCTTGGGGTCTCTCAGGAGCTGATTGAAGATCTGCCCATGGTGTCTGAGCCGAGCTCCATCGTCTCCAGCTCCATGGCCGCGGTTTGCAGCCTCAGGTACCAGGACCCTCCCATCCAACTGCCCTAACCCTGGTGCAGATCCTCTCGGGCCTAGATTAAGCCCAGCCGTGGCTGTTTGCATCCCCCAGCAGAGGAGCTGGGAACATCCCCTCTTTCCTGGCTGGGGGTGATTTCACTCCCGTAACGTTACAGTGGCCACAGGGAGGGATCATTGCAGGGGAGGAGGGTCATGTGCATGACACTGCCAGCGCCACTCCGGTGCTGCCAAGCATAACACGGCTCCTCTCTCCCGCCAGCAAACTGAAGCCACCACTTGCCCTGGAGCTGGAGTCACGCCTTCTGCGGGCTCTACTCTACACCATTTTCACCATGGGCACGGGGCAGGACACCACCCACTTCCGGGTAGGTCATGATCCTACTTCTCTGTCTCAGGAGCAGGAGCAGCCTCTGGTCCCTGCTCCCTCGGTTTGATGGAGCTGCTGAGAATAGGGGAGGGGTGAGCAGAGCGGGGGGCAAGCCCGGGCAGGGCGTGTGGGGTGGCGGGGGGATGACACAAACTGCAAGGGAGGGCCCCTTCCCTCCAGTGAGGATTGCGTTACCCCTCTGTGGCTGATCCCAGCCTTCCCTCTTCTCCTCATTCTGTGCTCTGCTGCCTGGACTTTCCCAGGGATCCTACCTCCCACCCATTGCGGTTTGGCTTTTCCATATTCTGCTGGGTACCAGGCCCTGCGCAGAGAACTGCTAAGAGCAAGGATTGAGGAGCCAGCAGGCATCCAGCCATGAACTCTTGCTAAGTGTCCCTGCAGTGATGTGAATGGCAGAGGCCAGGGTGTACCTTTTGGGTCTGACCAGGGCTCCCCAGAGAATCCTCCTGGTCCCCTGAGAGGAGTAGCCCCATGTCCCATGACTGACGAGTGCTCCCTCTTCTTGCAGGCTGTCAAGGTTCCTTCCCCACTCTGAACTGTAGGGTACAGTTGTGGGGACCTGCATGAAAACCTCCTAAGCTTACTTTTACCAGCTTAGGTTAAAACTTCCCCAAGGTAAAAACTATTTTACCCTTTGCCCTTGGATTTCCACTACCACCACCAAACTTTATCTGGGTTTACTGGGAAAACGTAGTTTGGACACACCTTTCCCCCCAAAATCCTCCCAACCCTTGCACCCCACTTCCTGGGGAAGGTTTGGTAAAAATCCTCACCAATGTGCATAGGTGACCACAGACCCAAGCCCTTGGATCTTAGAAGAATGAAAAAGCATTCAGTTTCCTTATAAGAAGACTTTTAATAGAAGTAAAAAGAAAAGAATTACCTCTGTAAAATCAGGATGGTAAATACCTTACAGGGTAATTAGATTCAAAACATAGAGAATCCCTCTAGGTAAAACCTTAAGTTACAAAAAAGACACACAGACAGGAATATTCATTCTATTCAGCACAGCTCTTTTCTCAGCCATTTCAAGAAATCATAATCGAACACATACCTAGCTAGATTACTTACTAAATTCTAAGACTCCATTCCTCTTCTGTCTCCGGCAAAAGCATCACACAGACAGACACAGACCCTTTGTTTTTCTCCCTCCTCCCAGCTTTTGAAAGTGTCTTGTCTCCTCATTGGTCATTTTGGTCAGGTGCCAGCGAGGTTACATTTAGGTTCTGAACCCTTTCCAGGTAAGAGGATTTTTCCTCTGGCCAGCAGGGATTTTAAAGGGGTTTACCCTTGCCTTTATATTTATGACACAGGCTCTGCACAACACCTACTTAGAGAGCCTGGACACCATGCTCGGGGGCCTGCTGGCAGAGACCCCCACCACGGACAAGCTGCAGCACCTCTTGGAGGTGAGCAGAATGGGAGGGTCTGGGGGGGAATTTCCCATGAACCCCGTGGGAGGGCTGCAAAGGAGAGACTAGAAGAACCATGTTGCCATTGTGTCCTCCCAGCTTGGACCCAGATGGCCACGCTTTCCCAGAGCCATCAGTGCAGTTGAATGTTGGGACCCTTCCGCCATCCGGGGTAGCGGTGGCGGGGAAGGGGCGGGGGCAGAGGGAAGGAGCTGGGACTGTCAGCCAGAGTTCTGCATGGTTCCATTGAGCACTAACAGTGAGCACCAGGCCTGGCTGGGGACTGACAGACTGAAACCCCTGTGCGATCTGGGACACAGGCCTCTGAGAAAAATTACTGGCTCCTTTCTAGGGAGACCCTGAGATACAGGAGAAGACTCAGGGAATCAGCTCTTCTGTCCTAGGGACACGGCAGTTCCCGGAGCGATTGTCCCCACGGCCCCTCCATCCATCCTACCAAGGCCTGTGGAGCTGGGGTCTGGGGGCCCAGGGCATGTGCCTCAATCCTGATGGGCTGTTGATGGATCAGGGGTTCAGAGCAAATAGACCAGCCCCAAGGCTGAGCTTTGTCCCAGGCTGGAGAGACAGTGACAGCTTGTGCCCAGCAAGATGTGGGCAGTGTCATGAACCCCCACACGAGGAGTCAGATATTCCACCCTGAGCACAAGTTCTCCGCCCCATGTGGAGTGGGAGAGGCTCGTTTGTAGAGCATGTAAGCCTGCCGGCTGACCCTCCCCTGCCTTCTTCTCCCGCAGCACCTCCATTTCTGGCTCGACTCCAGAAACACCCAGGAGAGAGCTAGGGCCATACGGAGCAGCGCTGCCCTGCTCCGATTTGCTACCTCCCTCTCCGGATTTTTCGTAAGTGACCTTTGACCCCAGCATCCTGCAGAGCCAGGGCTTGAGTCAAATTCCTCATCCCCTGGTTAAGTGGTCCCCCCTGGCTCCGTAAGGGACTGCGACATTCCATAGGCCACTGGCTGGCAGGGTCGTGCCTGGCCTCAGTGCCCTTGTTACTCTGGAGAAGCCTGGCAGCTAGTGCTCATAGAGGGCCCAGGCCGTGGGTCCCTTTGCTCCAAGCTCCCTTGGGGGCAGAGAGAAAGAGGGCTCTAGTTCCTCTCCCCCAGTGCCTCCTACAGATGGATGGGAGCAGAGCTCGAGCCCAGGGGAGCTGAAGGCAGAATGTTGATGGATTCCCCCCTTCTTCTCCTCCACCAGACCTCCTCCGATTTCCCCAAGGCGGGCAACTTTGTGCTGCGGCTGGGTCTCTACCTCTCTGACCCAGCCGATGACATCAGCCGGCAAGCCAGGGATGGGATCTATTGGCTGCAGAGGCTCCTGCTGCAGAGGAGGGGTAAGAAACCCAGCTGGGCAATGGGACCCCATAGAAATGAGTCCCTTGGAGACTAGCTCCAGCTGGCCATTGGGACACCAATAGAACTAAGGCCTCTGCTCTTAGACCAACTGCAGCAGGGCAGAGGGACCCCAATGGAAAGAAGGCCCCTGTTTTGGGCCCCCCACTTACTGACCAAGGGACCCTACAGAAAGAAGCTCCCTCCTCTGAGACTGACCCCAGCTTAGATGATGACTCACACTCATCTCCCTAATTTAGGGAGAGAGGAAGCGGACGAAGATGCCAGGGAAATTGGCTGCTTTACCTCATAGCCTGGCTCTGTCCCCCAGTCCAGAGAAATCAGCCCCCGCAGGGGGCTGCCAGCTGGTGAGGGGACAGGAATGGACCTATTGAGACCCATGGAGGGAAAGAGCCCATCATGAAGGCAGGGGCAGGGACCACAGGGGATGGACACAAAGCTTGTAAAATGTCACCAGTTGGGTAGCTAGGGCCAGATCCTGAAGTCAGTGGCTGTGGGGCGTTTTCAGTATTAGCAGCCACCATTAACAGGCACCCATGCCCAGAGCACAATGACCGTAAGGGTCACCTGATTACTGTGACGAATGAGACAAATCCCCCTTCAGGTACTAAACCACTTGGTGGGGACCCTGCGAGTCCATTGGGCCGTGGATGCCATGAGAACCCCAGCCAGTGTTCACCCAGCAAAGGGAACAGAAGGAAACAGGCACTAAAACCAGATGCCAAACCTCCCCAATGGGTGTGTCTTTCTCCCCCAGGGCCGAACATCAGAGAGGAGAGCGATCTGTGGTGTCGGGACGGGCTCCAAGACACCGAGCGCCTGGCGTACAGGAACATGGCCAGGGTGGGGGAGGTAAGGACTCTCCGCCAGGGCATTGCAGTAGCTCAGGTGTGGAGCTGTCTCCTCCTGTAGTGAGTGTGTTCTGTAGGGGGAGGGATGGCTCAGTGGTTTGAGCATTGGCCTGCTAAACCTAGGGTTATGAGTTCAATCCTTGAGGGGGCCATTTAGGGACCTGGGACAAAAATCTGTTGGATGATTTAGTTGGGGATTGGTCCTGCTTTGAGCAGGGGGTTGGACTAGATGAACTCCTGAGGTCCCATCCAAACCTGATATTCTATGATACTTATTTCCAGCAGACAGTGTTCGGCTGCAAGAGGCCGAGGAGCCTGCGCTGGATCCTTGCTAACGGTCCAGGCTTGTGTGTGTTACATGGATCCATGGTTATGTGGCATAAAAGGGATCCTCTGGTGGGTTGAGTTAATGAAGAATTGTATCTCCAGGAATCTGGCTCTGCTCACTGCCTCCCTGGCTGACACCCTGGTGTCTGAGAGGTGAGCCCCTGGGTCAGTGAGTTGGGAAGCTCACACCAGCAATTGCTGGACCAGATCCTAGTTGGATTCCCTGCACCTCTGGAAGCACAGGCAGGGTGTGGGGTTTGCTGAGCACCAGGGCGAGGCAGGAAGCAGAACTTGCCCCTGCCCTGGGCGTTGTGTGAGGGACACTGAGCTCCTTTCCTGGGCTGAGTCACTGCAGCATATGTGACGCTCGTGGGATTGTCGGTGGGGTGGGGAGCAGGAACGGAAGCAGATCGAAAAGGCCCCTAACCTCTAGCGGGTGAGCTGCAGGAAATAGCGCTGCTGGGAGCAGTATCGGGTCCTTTGTTGTCTTTGTGAGCTGGGTTCCAGAGCACGCAGACACGTTCCCAGCATGTCATGGCACCTGTGGTGACTCCCGCTCCAGAAAGAGCTATTCCTCAGTGCCTGCAACCTCTTCCTGAAGGGGGTTCCTTGGTCCATGGGACCCCAAAAGTTGGCTGCACAAGGAAGACTCTTGTCCACCTTGTGAGATACTAGAGGGATTTGGAGCCTGGTTCTGGACAATTGACAAGGGCTCTGGTGCTGTTGGTTTTAGGTCTTTGGAGAGATCTTCACAGAAGGCCAGAAAAGATCTTTCCTCCAGGCAGCGCTTCTGGCCATACATGACCCCCAGCTCCGTGTCAGCCAGGCTGGGCTTGTGCTGACATATTCTATCCTGGGGGAAGCCGGCCAGCTGATCGGGAATGAGGTAACCAAAGAAGGATCAATTGGGGAGGGACACCCAGGGCCTTTCACCTCCAGGCCATTGACAGTCACTCCCATCCCATCCCCTTGCACTGACCTGGGAGCAAGGAGAGGATGAACCCGGGCAGGTGCCATTGGTAGGTGTCAGCTTCTCCCCTGAGCAGCTCAAAGCAGAGCAGACCCAGCTCGGCTATTTCCTAACAGGTGTCACATCAACATGACATGCTGCTATTGCTCATGCTAGGGGCTGCCAACTCCCCCTGTGAGAGTTTCATAACCCTCCGGGCCTCAGGCTGGTTCCTAGGGCCCTAGTATCATGTTGTCCCAGCCACCACCTGCTCTGGGAGAACTGGAGGAGTCAGTCAGCAGAGGCTGCTGAAGTGCCCCATTCCCCAGAGCTACTGTCCATGGCATCATCTTAATAACGGGGGGGGGGGTCCCCTTGGGAAAGGTTTCCACCTCCTCTCACCCCACAGCACTGCTGCCCAGAGCCTTCCAGCCCCTCAGCTGGAGCGGGAGAGGGTGCATGAGGGGATTCTGGGGGGTGGAGCTTAATCCCCGTCTGGTTTGGGAGGTAGAATAGCTCTCACAGGGGGACTGAGAGGAAGGGGACAGGAGTTCATTCCACAGTGGTGGGAGTGGGGTTGGAGGTCACTCGAGAGGAGACAAGATTTCGTCTCGGAGGGTTGGGTGCGGGAATCTGTCCCTTGGATGTGGGGAGGGTTGGGGTGGAAATTTTGCTGGCTCCCAGTGCCGTTCATGCCCTTCATTGCCATGGGTGTCAGAGGCTCTGACCGATCCTTGTTCCCTTGCAGCAGGAGGATGTGACAGCGGCGATCATGGCGCACCTGTTCTACATCCGGTGCTTGCGCCAGGTGCCCAAAGCGCTGCAGGGGCTGTGCTCCATGGGACAGCCTTGAAGGGCCCCCCCTTCCCATGCCGAGAAGCTCCCACTCCCTGCCGCAGGTAATGCTCTTTCTTGCTGTGCCTGGGGGAGAAGAGCTAGGGGGAGGGGCCATAAACCCCACAGCACTGAGAGAAACCCAGGCCGAGCACCTCGCTCTCACCACCCTGCCCCACCCTGACGCCTGGAGCTGGGGCCAGGCCACATACGGTCCCTGCCCCCATGCCCAGAGGCCAGTTTCAGAAGCATCAGGCTTTCAGGACCATGGGACTGGCCCAGAAATGAGAGCATCCTCAGAGCCAAGGGTTATCCTCAATAACCATTGCAGTCTGGGAGGGGTGGCCCGATGTGGAGCCCCCCCCCCGTCGTCACTGCTCAGACCTCCCCATTGCCCATGTTACCCCGTCGCAGTGAATGTCTGACCATCCCCCACCTGGGTCCCAAGCCACACACATGGTAACTGAACCCTTCCCAGACAGGAATGAAACTTCCCCCTAACACCTTGGGGCAAGGAAGGATCCTCCCCGTCTGGCAGGTGGGGACTGAGACACAGAAGAAGGGCTGCGATCCTGGTCACACACTCCTGGGGGTAGATCTGGGAAATGGAGTGGATCCCAGGCTAGTCCCTTTCCCCAAGAGGCAACTTCCCTTTCTGCCCTTTATTCTCCCCTCCTGCTGGGCGGGCGGGTCTCTGAGTGTGAAATGAACCAGGAGGGTGATGGGGTCCTGGCACAATGCTTGGGTGGGAGCTCCCCTTGGCTTGGACCCCAGGGTCAGAGACATCTTTGTCATCTTGCTCTCCTTCTTTTATTCCTAGGAAGGGAGTCCCCCGATTAGGGGTCTCTAGGGATCCAGCTGGGCAGTGCCTAGGAGAACCTGTAAGTCATCCTGGTTCCCGCCTGCATGCACCACCCTGTCTTGCCCTGCCCTCCAGTTCTTCATTGTTGACTCTGGTTTGACCCTTGGCTCCGGTCTCTGATTATGACTTTGGCGTGACCCTTCTTGGCTCCACACGTTGCCTGCCCACCTTGATTCCATATCTCCTTGCCCTTCTTTAGCCCCACTCCAGGCCCTCCACTGACCCGCTCCAGCATTGCCTTCTCCTCCTGATCTTCCCCAACCACTCGGACGTTGACTACCCGGCTTTGACCCTCGGGCTGGATCTGGACTCTGGCTTGACATTGACTTGGCTGATCTTTGCTCTCTGACTACCGGGCTATGACCTTTGGCATGGATTTAGACTCTGGCCCTGGTTCTGCTTCTGCTTTGTCGATGGACTCTGATCTCGGTTTTGACCCTGGTGTGTCCCTGGACCTTGATTTTAGTTCCACTCTTAGCCTCGGCACAATCCTGCACCTTGCTGCGACCTGTGCTCCCACCCCTGGGCATCATTATCAGATGCAGTACGTGACATTAGGTGGTGCAACTTTTTGGAGAAAAGCAGGATCTCTGCAAGTCAGTGGCCTGTATGCAACAGGGACACACCACACCAGGTGTGAACCAGGGCCTCACTACATGAGCCTGGCCCAATGATGTCCCTGCTGGAGCCACACCATGGAAATGACTGAAAATGTCGGGGTTCCTTGAACCAGCCTCTGCCTCTGGACCTACTCCACCTTCTTGACTCGGACACCCGGCATTCCTGATCAATACCCGGATTACATGGATATCTTTGAAAGAAATGGGGACTCGTTGCCTCTGCACCAGGACTATGACTGCCCTCTTGACCTGCAACCTTGGTTGAAAGTCGCCTTCACCAGTATTTACACATTGGTGGAACCAGAATTAGTGGCTCTCCCTGCGTACAGGCTTGAAAACCGGTCCTAAGAGTTTATGAGCAAATTAGCGTTTCCCACGGGTGCCCAGGCCCTTTTGGGTAAGAAGAAGTGTGGGACTCTACTATGTCTCTCTTTAGATAATCAGCCCCTGAAAAAAAGGATCGTTTGGAACCATAACCCCCTCTTGAGAATCCCACAATTGTTGGCTCGCCGGAAATCTGCAAAGTTGTTCATCAAACTTCATCTGTGAGGATTTCCAATCTAACACTCATTTGGGCAGGGGACAAATGGAAGGCAGATTTCAAAGCACACTATGGACATTTTAACTGTCAGACATGCCATTTGAGCTAACTAACGGTCCCCTGCCCTTGCAACACTTCATCAGTGATGTATTTGGAGCCATTGTGGATCTGCATAGTGTCATCTATTCAGGTGACAGACTTCTTTTTTTTGGAGAACCAAGAGCAGCATGCCCACCACACCTGAACCTGGAGAGGTTTCGGCAGCATGGTCTCAGCACAGAATTGGAAAAGCGTACCTCCGGCCAACTCTCCACAGAGTTTTTGGGGTACCTCCTCTCCCCGGAAAATGTTACGATTGATCCAAATAAGGTGGAAGCCTTTCATAGGTGGGACAAAGTTTGAAGTCCTCAAGAAGACCAGCGCTTCCTAGACTTCACCCGCTTTACTGCTGCTTCGGCCCAGGGTTCTCAGAGCCAATAACCCCCACGAGAGCTCTCCTCCACATAATGGCCACGTTTGTTTGGTCACCCAAGTTCCAAAAAGCCCACAAACAGCTCACAACTGCCTTCACTACTGCACCTATTCGGAGGCTCAGTGCTCATCCTGGAAGTAGACACATCTACTATGACCACCAGGGCCTGCTTCATTTGCTGGTGCCAGATGTGGGCTGAAATTCAGACTTAGCTTGACTGATGTGACTTCTGCGCTTTCACCAAGGCACCACGCACCAAACTCCTTGGCATTTCAGGCCTCTGGAGACCCTGCCCTGGCCATGGGCAGCCATTGCCAGGAATTTTACAAAATCAAATGGCCACATGATGGAACTGACTCTCATAGATCACCTGACCACGATGGCGTGCTTCATCCTCTTCTGAACATGTACCGTCGATTGATAGGACAGATCAGTTCCAAATTTGCAAAGGACAATGAAACCTTTATTTTGCTAAATGTAGATTTCCCACTGATTTCATGTCATGCTACAAATGACCTCTCCGAAATTCCCAGCTATCGACCTGGGTCAATGAATCCATCACCTGCAAGAAGAATGAAGGGAGCCCCTTCAGGCACTTGGAAGGAGTTCAGATACTGTATGGACTGCTGATGACAAGAAGGAAGCCATTTGCTGAAGGGAGGTACAAAGTCCCTGGCACTGACCAAATCCCTAAGCTCTGTCCATGGCAGCAGTTCCTGGCCCATCCCCTTTACTGACCTTCTGATAACATCTTCCTCCCCTGGGTCTAGGGAGCAAACTCTGGGTCCCTTCCCTCACTCTGGCACAATCTGTGCCCAGAGTGTCTGAGTCCCTCACCGAAAATGGGTCTCTCCTCCCTTCTCCTCCCTGTGTGTGTGTGGGGGGGGACTTGTACCCCCATTTTACAGACAGGGAATGAAGGTGAGGAAGTGACCTCTCCAAGGTCACACCGAGCAATGTGGGGGAGAGCTGGGAACTGACTGGGCTCTACAGGAGTGCTCTCCCCACAGGAGCGACTTCACTTTCTGCCCTTCGTCCTCTCCTTTCCTCTTGGCCCATCTTGCAAGGGGGCTCTGAAAGGGAAATGAACAAGGGTTTCCTTCCCGCTCTGTCTTCCAGGCTCTGGGATCTGTCCATGTCGCCAACAGCAATGCAGCCTGCAGCTGGCCCGGCTTGGGGAGCCATGGCCTCATCCTGTGAAATCGAGAAGTACTGGCTCTCAGTGATGCTTAGATGGAAAACCACACACCCCACCCAGAGGTAGGAGCCACCCATCCCCAGGTTGTCCTGAGGAGCCACAATTCCTCCAGGAGCTGGGGAAGGGCACAGTGATCAGTTTATCAAAAGGTAGGGAAGGATCGTGTAAGAAGAAGGTCTAAGAGAGAAGGAGCATGAGCTACTCTCTGTATTTGGGCATGGCAGGGATCAAGAGAAGGGACAGGGGCTGTTAGAGGGCAATGGTGAGGTACAAGGGGTGTCAGAGGTGGGGGCAAGGCCTGAACAGTTCAGATACATTAGAATAATTGTGCCAGAGACTCACCGGTTGAGGTGACTGAAAGCTCTGAACTAGGGCTGGCCAAAATCATCCTCCTCAGATGGGAACATCCCAAAAGTCTGCAGAAGCTCAGCCTCTGAGGTGAACGTTGTGGCCCCAACCTTTTTGGGAAAAGGATCCCCAAAGGAGGTGTGAGGATCTTCGACACTAATGTCTGCAAGAAGCTTCAGCCACCTTTACTGGTAGACGTCACTTTCTTTCCTACAATGCCACTAGTGCCCTTTCTGCTCTCCAGGCCTGCTCCCTGCAGCAGGACAGAGACACCCCTTAACTCCCCGAGTCCTGATTTCCTGCCATTCAAGTGGCTGGGGGATTTCATTGCCCCCCCTCCCCCGCCATCAGATACTTTTCCGATGGGAATCTCCCTAGAGCAGGGGAGAAATCTGTTCTTCCCTTAGAACCAGTCTGCTCAGTAAGTCAAGCCACACTGACCTCATCTTGGCTGCTTTGTTTATCCACGATTAGTGCTATCTTTGGAAATTCCTTCGCATGCGGGGGAGTGAGGTGGAGTGGGGGATACGGGAGCTCCAGCAGATTCCCCTGAAGAACACCACCGTGTCTTTCTCTGGTCTGGGTCGGACTAGCCGTCCATTGCAGAGGTGAAGACCAGATGGGAGCTGCTGGATTGACCTTGATATGCCATGTCCTTGTGTGGATGAAGGACCTACATTCTCAGGGATGGCCAGCAGCAGATGTACTATGTGTCCAGGAATAGTCGGAACAACCTACACTGACAGGTAAGTAAAGTCATGGCCACATGCAGTGGTGAGCTGGAGCCGGTTCGCACGAACCGGTTGTTACATTTTGAAGCCATTTTAGAGCCAGTTGTTAACCCGCTTCCCTGCAGAGGGCGCTGAGGCTTTGAAGGGCTCCGGCCGGGTAGTGATGTAATTCCTCCTCCGGCCGCTGGGGGCGCTGCACTGTGGGAGCCACGTGGGCTGCCGCCTGGCCCTGGGCACAAGCCCTGGGGCTGCTGCTGCTCCCCTGGCCCTGGGGCTCCCACTACTGCCTGCTGGGTCCTCGCTGCTCTGCTGGGCCTGGGCTGCGTCCCGCTGCTCTCCCCGTGAGCACCCAGCACCCTACCCCCAGCCAGCCCCTGTCTCCAGCCACCCCCTGCTGATCCCACCCCACATCCACTGGTGCCCTGCTGTTCCCAGGGCAGTAACCCTGCACACCTGCTTCAATGAGGGGGGCAGGGAGCAGCTGGGACCCACACATGTGCACACCCTAGGGTGACCAGACAGCAAGTGTGAAAAATCAGGACATGGGGTAGGGGGTAATTGGAGCCGGGGGGTAATAGGAGCCTATATAAGAAAAAGACCCCAAAATCGGGACTGTCCCTATAAAATCAGGACATCTGGTCACCCTAGCACACCCCCAGGGAGTGGCGGGGACCCACACATGTGAAACGGAGCTCATTTCTAGTACAGGCCCATCTTTTTAAAAAAGAACTTTAAGCAGGGTTAATATACATCTGCATTTTCCCAGACAGGTCAGGCTTTTTGTTTCTTAAATCGCTGTCTAGGAGGAATTTTTAAATTTTAAAAATTAGTCCCGGGAAAATACAGACATTGATTATCCTGCTGGTACAAAAAATACATACTGGGGCACATCTCTTCAATCAGAACTTTTTATAGGGAACCAGTTGATAAGATTTTGGCAGCTCATCACTGGCCACATGTAGACACCACAGGAATTGGGGGGGATTGAACCAGGGTCCTTCAGCACAAGCTCTGCTCACTCATTGTCAACCAATCCAGCTCTACCCACTAGACCTCGCCCCCCTTCCAGAGTCACAGAATCCAGGTGCCTTAAGTCTCAGATCCATGCCTCACATCACAAGGCCAAACCTCCTCCCATTATGGGTGCTGTAGAAGGGACCATCTGCACACACCCCTCTACATTCCCCCCGTCAGAGACTGCAGCCATGGGTGGCCAGTGAATGAGCAGAGATCTCCCCTGTGGGAATCAGAGGGGCTGCACATTTGGGGTTTCACAGGGAAGGCATCTGGCAGCCATTAACAGAGTGACCCTGTGAAGAGATTTTCCATCTCTAACAAAGGGTTTCTGTTCCCCCAGATCTCAGCCGCTCAGCAGAATGCAGGAGAGCGGAGTGCTGATGGGCTAGAGGGGTCACAGGAGTCACCGTGCAGCAGCTGTGGTGTCTGCAGTCAGCATGGGCCAAACCCTGTGCTCCAGGCTGTTTCTCTGGATTGCAAAGGGGAGTTTGGCTTGGGGAACTGGTTGCTGGTGACTGTGTCCACAACTGGGATGTTTTCAGGAGGCTACTCAATGGCCCATGAAGCGCCATCCAAGCAAGTGGAGAGTGGACATTAAAGAGTGAGGCTGGGACCTCCACAGAGCTGCTGCAGTCCAGCATCCACAGCCAGAAGAGAGACAATGGGAAAGGTACGGAGATGGCTGGCCACAGCAGCAGCCGCCATCTCATAAACCTCTGCTCATGCTCTACACAACAGAGGCACGACAAAAAGCCACACAGTGAGAGCTTGGGTTGCAATGAGCAATACACCGTTTTTCACTAGATTATGCTGCCCTGACAGTCTACTGCCTGTAATGTGCACATCCAGCCTCCCAGGCTGACCTCAGTGGGAGTTAGGTGCTCTGTGCCCACAGGAGGTGGACTTACTAGGAGGTGAACTGAGGTGGCCGCCTCAGGTGCCAGACTGTGGGGGGCGCCACTAGGACCCAGAGTGTAGAAAACTGTGTCTGCTGCTGGTGCATGTGGATTCTCTCTGCTCGAGATGCACAGAGAGGGTGGAGTGCTGTGCTGGAGGAAGGAGGGCACAAGAGATATAACAGGCAGGCAGGAGAAAAGGTGAGAGAGAATGACAGAAAGCAGCAGGAGCTGCAGGGAGAGAGAGGAGGAGGAGCCTCTTCTGTACCTCTCTAGCATCCCCAGGAGCCTGGACTGATTAACCCCAGCTTCTCAGGGAGCTTCCTGTTTCCTGCTGCTTCCCTGAACCCACCTGAGGAGAACAGGAAGTCAGCTAAGGTAGTAGGAGCCAGTTAGGCCCTTCAGACGCTGATATCTTCCTTCACTCAGGCCCTGCTACCAGCCTGCTTATTTGTCCCCTTCAACTGAGTGTTGAGAGCCACTATAGCTGGCACAGAACAGCAGTCATGAGTGAAAGAAGAAAACGTCCCTCTGAGGCAGCATTCAGAAAAAGAGAAATGCTTCTTTTGCTTTCTTTATCTAAGCAGGAAGGAGCTCTCCTGAGATACGTAGACACAAATGTTCACGGTGAGCCTTCCGGCCCCAGTGAGGATGTGAGTGGTGAGGAGATGCCTGATCTTCCAGTTAGTCAGAGTGCAGGTGACCTGGCAGCTACTGCAGCGTCCCTATCTGCATCTCCAATGGATGTAACCATGCACGTTCCTGAAGAAAAGTGTCGATCAGAGAAGAGTGTGGTGGAGGCGCAAGAAACTGCTGCTGCTGAGTTGAATTCCTTGAGTCTAGATGATCCAGGACTGTGGACCCACTTGAGCAGTAGCCTGAGGGACTTCCTTGTACTGCATGGGCCACAGCAAGTGAAAAACTTCATGTTCCCCAAAGACAATGAAAACAGTAGTTCCCATCCAACACATTACACACACTACTACCTTGGAAAACCATTCAAAATGAGATCATTCAGTTACTGGCAACAAAAGTCAAATCGATGATTGTGGGAGATCTTAAGTCAGCAAGATATTACCCTGTTATTCTGGACTGCACACCTGACATCAGCCATACGGAATACATGCCTTTAATGGCGAGTGTTGTGTGCAGGCCACAGAATCTCACCCACCCACTCCTGCAATAAACCTCTCACCTGCATCTGAGCTATTGAAGTCCTCAAATCATGGTTTAAAGACTTCAAGGTGCAGAGAATCCTCCAGCAAGTGACCCGTGCCCTATGCTGCAGAGGAAGGCAAAAGAACCCCAGGGCTTCTGCCAGTCTGCCCTGGGAGAAAATTCCTTCCTGACCCCAAATATGGCAATCAGCTGAACCCTGAGCATGTGGGCAAGATTCACCAGCCAGATACTACAGAGAATTCTTTTCTGGGTAACTCAGATCCCATTCCATCCAACTTCCCATCCCAGGCCACTAGGCCCCATCTACCACAAATAGTCAAAGATCAATTAATTGCCAAAATCATGTTAACCCATCATACTATCTCCTCCACAAATTTATCAAGCTTAATCTTGAAACCAGCTAGGTCTTTTGCTCCCACTGCTTCCCTTGGAAGGCTGTTCCAGAACTTAACTCCTCTGATGGTAAGAAACCTTTATCTAATTTCAAGTCTAAACTTCCTGTGGAAGTAATAAAAGGGGCTTTAATGGCAGGCATCTTAGTTCTGTTGAAAAGAAAGCAAAAGTCAGGCTAACTCTAATGCAAAACTTGTAAAGGCAAAACTGGTAAGCGTATAAAAATTGCAAAGCAAAGCTGGTTTTAACCTTGCCTTACAATAACAATAAAATGTAATTGTTTAACATTTTTTGCTACAAATCAAATATAAAAAAGTATAAACAAAACAAAGCTTTATTATTACATAAATAATAAAAAGCTATAAATACTTGCTTTACATTTTTTAGACTTTAAAAATTTGCGTAAGGACACTCTGTCCAAACGGACGTCTTCCTTCTTGCAATTGCCTAAAAATAAAACTGTCTCTAACTTGTTGCATCCAAACTAAAAGTAAGAACTTGTTTTCTTCCACAATTTGGTGCCGTGACTCGGATAACGATGCCCGGCTAAAACAGCAGCAACTACTACAAACCTTTCCCCTTCAAAGCCCAAAGCACCAAACAAAAGGTAAAAAAAAACCTATAAAAATCGATACTAGGGTATCAAAAAAAAAAAAAAATCCTAACCATGGGACTGTCTGTCCCTTTGGGCTCACGCCATGCAAACTTATTTATTATGCAACAAGGCCAAATGCAAAGTGGTGCTGAAAAACTTTTTTCCGCACCCCCAATATGAGGTTGAGGTCAAACCTAATCAAAGCAAAACATTTTTGCTGCCTCAATAAGGGTGTATTACGTCCAAACATAAAACATTAAGGTTATAGATTAAAAAAATGCATCTAAAGATCAAAGTAAATAAAATAAAAGTAAATAATAAATGTGTAAAAAGTAAGTGCCGTTATCGAGGTCTGGGACTTAAGCTAACTTCAGGCACACCAGGGCCCTCACTCTCTAAGTACAGAAGTTCTAAACATAAGGGGGGAGGGGTCAGCCAAACCTCATGACCCAGCAAACAGTGCAAAAAAGTAAAAGCCTTTCCTACTTATAAGCTGCTACCCCGCAAACCCTTTCCCTAAAGTATGTAAAAATCTTTTCAGCTTTTAAGCAGCTAACACAGCAAACAAAATAAACTGGGGAAACTATTTTATAAGCGCTAGGTGAACAAAATACTCCCTTGTGTAATTAAAATTTTTACATAATAATCCCTCTAAACAATTCCCACTAAAAGGTACCTTCAATTTAAATAAAATCATACACCTCAAAAAAAAAGCTACAAAAACCTCCATAAGTCTCAAGTGCAAAAGCCAAAAAACTCCCTCCCCAAATTAAAAACTCAAGTACAAAATTTAAAAACTAAAAGTAATGCAACCAAATGCCTCCCTACCCAAACTATATTGTTAACCCTCTCAGCTCTTTCATATCCCCAATTAGTTAAAGCTAAATGAAAAAAAAAATAAAGGGGGGGAGGGTTAATTTAAAAGTCAGTTTGGCCTAAAAATAAAAAAAGCTGTCCTGCATTGTAACCATGTGTGCTCAGCATATGCCGCAATGGCCGTGTGTCTGCCGTAAAAAACATGAAACAGTGACAACGCCATTTGGCCATGCATTCTGCCCAGGTGGCCAGCCTCACACGCCACCACCCGGGTAGCCCTTGGAAATAAAAATGTTTCCAAAAAAATAACCCAAAGGGGTGGGGGCTAGTTAAAAAGCCCACCCTCCTTGCTAAAGTGGTAATAAAACAAGGCTTGTACCCATAAAAAGGAACGGTTCAGCAAAAAAAGCAAAATCGGGCCCAAGCAAGCAACACAACATTTTTTTTTTTTAAAAGTTAAAAACTTTAAAAGCATAGCTAATTACAAGCATCAAAAATTTAAATCCCTAAAACAATTAATTAACTTAGATTTTACTATTTTAAGTGTCATTTTAAAAAATAAGTAATTTTAAAAAACTAAAGTTAACTCTATAATTGCTGAAAAAATTAAGTAGTTATATTTTACAAAATGCTGGGAAAAAAAAGAAATTCTTGTTTTCTTTGCAGCCAGTCAAAAAAAAAAAAAAAGGGCCCTTTTCCAAAAAAAGGTCTGCAAATAAATCCAGGCAAAAAAATGATTTAATTAAAATCATTTGGCCATAAACATTTTAGTCAAATGAGCTAAAAATACATAAGGGGTTTTATTAAACCTAACTGCCCCAAGAAGAAAACGGGGTCTTAAAATGGGTCCAAGCAGCCGTAAAATCTGCAGAACACTGCCAGGCATTAATAAAATGTGTTAGGTCTCTGTATTCACAGGTAAGACAAGTCCTGCTCCAAGAAACCTCAACCAGCCTGCCATTGGTTAAAAAACAGGTAACTGGGTCTACGTACAGGTCCATCAACACAAAACTGCTCTGGCCCCACACTAAAAAGGCCCTTAGCAAGTCCTGCTAACTACTAACACTGCTGTAAAGTGCCAAGAGCTCACTGCCTGAACCCATGCTTCTTTCTGCAAAAAAGCCCCTCGGCCTCAAAATAACTCCACTTCAACTACTAATCATCCGCTCCCTCCTTCTGGTATTACTTTTCCTCCATCTGGACAGCAAAACAAACAAACAAACTGAAGTGCTAGTAACCGCTCACTTGTCCAGTAATGAAATTACCACACAGCCAGCATTTGCCAAAAAACCCAAACCACTTCAGGGTAACGTGCTGGTCACTTCTCCCCTACATGGTACTAAACCACAACTGCTTCAAACAAAAAAAACCCCGCTCTCTCTGCTAAAACTACCAACATCCAAAAATTCCTAACTACAAAAAATATTAAAAACTAACCCTGGTAAAAAAACGAAAAAAGATACACTGGCCAAAAAAGCCTTGTAAAACCCATGCTTAACAAAGTGGTATTAATTAAATGTGGGGCTTTATTCCACAGGCTGTGCCCTGTGTTTTTAAATAAGTATCTTCAGCATGTATTGTCCTTTCTGATTGGCTGTTAAATAACAAATACCAAAAACGCCTTGTTGCCACTGCCCCCGCCATTTTCTCCACTATACTATCCCCCCGTAACACATCCAAGTATGGACAATACCATATAGTCTAATAACACCCAATAGCCAAGGCCTTCCCACTTTACTAATTTATTTAAATATTGTTTAAAAAATATTTTTAATGTTCAAAATATCCCATATAAGCAAACAATTAAATAAAACAAACCGGTCAGTAAAAGTAAAGGTATATCACATGACTACAAATAAGCCTAAAAAATTTAAAATGTAAATTAGTGGGTTTTATAATGGGGTTAATATAATGGCCATTCCAGGGATCTGCAGTATATATATATAAAAAATGGGTCCTTACTGTTTTTGGTGACCCAATTAGTAAATAATCAAATTCATATTTAAAAAAGGTGTGTTCTGCCACCAAAAATTTACCTGTACTAAAATAGTCCCAGTAATTAATAACCTAATCTGTACCATATTGCAATATACCCCTTCCTATGCTATTCATGTCAATGCTTCTTAAAGGTACATGAAAAATTTTAAACAAATGTGGTATCGTATTTATTAAAAAAAAGTTTTAAAATACTAATTAACAGTAATTAATGTTACATTAAAAATTGTCAAATTTGTTTGGCCCTATCTCGTTTCAGGTCAATTTTATATATCCAAACTGCTCCAAGGGGGCTGCTGTTCTGTTGGCACAACAAAGGCCCTGGGTCTCCTCTAGAAAAAGGAAATCTGGTAAAACACCTGTAAAATGGTGCCAGGAGTGCAGCAGCAATTTAAAACATTGCAAGGCCAACAGCATAATAAAAAATTAAAACAGCTAAAAAAGGCCACTGGTCTTATTACTAAAGGACAGTTAACCCAGGTACAGGCTAAAGTTGGTAAATTACATGTTATCTCCACCCTTAGTTCAAGGACCCAAAAGCGGTTAACAAAAATGGTATTAAATATCACTAAGGCAAAGAAAAAAATGCAGTAAAATCTGGCATGTTCAAACATTCAGAATTTCCCAGATAACCAGCTAACAGCCATTCAAAGTAACCTTAAGCATCAGGCTTGGTCCACTGCCCTTACTAGTGCTTCCAAAGTGCCATCTGATCTGTGGCCGTAAAAACAAACTTAAACGTTTTCAGGGTAAAGTTGCAGGCACTCGCAGTGCTCCTGCCAAGCCTACGGGCCGGTGAAAGGGGTGTGGGCTCCTACATACCAAATGCTGCAGGTCCGTAAAAAAAATGCATAGAACATGAAACAATTCACAGTAATATTAAAAAAAATTAATTCCCCTGGTATGCCTAGCCAATTTATAGTCAGTGCTCCTAAAATAACACCTAATGTTTAAGTAAAAATAAAAAATTAATAAACACTTTGGCCTTTAAAGCTCCCACAGCTTCAGTGCATACAAAAGCTAAAGCCAAAAAAAGTCGTCACTGTTTATAACAATGGTTGTTAAAAAGGTAGAAAACAGAAAACGATCCGAACAAAACACCTAATTTCCCAGTTAGTAACAGCCGTGTAAATGTTGAGGCCACCACTTTGTAAAATGTACATTTTAATCTCATCACTGCTGCCAACAATTCCATTATTGGCCTGCAAATAAAGTCCTACAATTAAATCTTAGGTTTCAAATACCTTTGAATTAAACTACCTTCATACCAAACCAATTCCAAAACCTACACTCACTCCTACCAAAGGTTCAAAAAATCTCTAAATTACAAGGTCAAATTTATGTACTTCATTGATGTACATATATATTTATGTACTTCAAAGTATATTATATTATACTTCAAATTATATATTCAATTAAAAACCATGCATTCCACAGTTTATAAAGTGTCTATCATAATGTAATGTGTTATGTAACTAAGGCTATAAATCAACCCCAGCAGATTGTTCCAATAAAAACAGTAATGTTTATATTGTTTTTCTGCAGTTTAAAAATATGTTGTTGTAAAAAATGTAATAAGAAAAATACCTTTCATGTTCAAACAGTATGCTTTGTTGTTATATCCAGTCACAGTTGATAAGGCTAACCATTTAATCTAAAATCAAAAATACAAAATCTAATAAAAATAAAAAATTTAAAATGGTAGTTGTGCTAAAAAATGCCCAAAAGTGGGGTGGGGGGGGGAGTGTAAAAACAAAATTAAAAAACATTAAATGTCGGCCTCTCAGTTGATTGAAAAACAAAGCAACAGTCAGGCTAACGCAGAACCATAATAACGCAAAATTTGTAAAGGCAGACCTGGTAAAGCGTATAAAAAACTGCAGGCAAAGCTGTTTAACCTTGCCTTAAAATAAAAATAAAATGTAATTGTTAACAAAAAATTTGAAAAACAAATAAAATATCAAAAAAGTATAAACAAAGACACCATCTTATATAATCAAAGGGTATAAATACTGCTTTATATTGTTTATACTTTAAAAAACTACTAAGGCAAAGGTATTCTCCGTCCATTGTATTTCTTCCCTTGCAATTGCTTAAAAATAAACTCTTTTTGACTTGTTGCATTCAAACTAAAAATATATATATATTTTTTTTCCACAGTACTAAACCATAATTGCTCCAAAACAAACAAACAAACAAAGCCGCTCACTCTGCTAAAACCGCCAAAGTCCAAAAATTCCTAACTACAAAGAACATTAAAAACTGGCCCTGGTAAACAAGGCGTAGCGTTATACACTGGCAAAAAAAACCCTTGTAAAATCCATGCTTAAAAGTGTGGTATTAATTGGGTTTGGGGGTTTATTCCAAGGCTGTGCCCTGTGTTTTTCAATAAGTACCTTCAGCATGTATTGCCCTCCCTACTTCGCTTTCAGATAACAAATACCAAAGGTGCCTTGTTGCCACTGCCCCCGCCATTCCCTCCATGATACTTCTACCCCCGTAACACATCCAAATACAAACAACACCAGATATTCTAATAAAACCCAATGGCCAAGGCCTTCACATTTTAATAATGTATTTAAATATTGTTTAAAAAATTAGGTTTAAGGTTCAAAATATCTTATCTAAGAAAACAATTAAATAAAAAACAAACTAGTCCATAAAAAGAAAAGTATACAATATCACCACAAATAAGCCTCAAAAATCTAAAATTAAAATTAGTGGATTTTATAGCGGGGTTAATATAAAAGCCATCTTAGGGGTCTATAATATGTCATAAAAAAGGTCCTTATTGTTTTTGGTTGCCCAATTAGTAAATAATCAAATTCATATTTAAAAAAGGGTGTGTTCTGCCACCAAAAATTTACCTGTACTAAAATAGTCCCAGTAATTAATAACCTAATCTGTACCATATTGCAATATACCCCTCCTATGCAATTCATGTCAATGCTTCTTTAAAGTATTTTAAACTATATAAACAACAAATGTGGTATGGTACTTTACTAAAAGAAACGTGTTAAAGTAATAGTAATTAATGCTATATTAAAAATGATAAAATTTACCCTTGCCCTATTTAGCTTTCAGGTCACGTATATGTATCCCAACTGCTCCAAAAAAGCTGCCATTCAGTGAGCAGAGCAAAGCGCCCATGTCTCCTCTAAAAAAATATTTGGTCAAACACTTGTCAAGTGGGGCCAATCGTGCAGCAGCAATTGAAAACATTTATAAAAGCCAACAACATAATAAAAAAATCAGGGCAGCTAAAAAAGGCCACTAGTCTTATTACTAAAGCACAATTAACCCAAGTGCAAGCTGAAATGGATAAATTACATGTTATCTCCGCCCTTAGGTTAATAACCCAAAAGCTGTTAATAAAAATGGTATTAAATATCACTAAGGCAAAAAAAATTGCAGTAAAATCTGGCATGTTCCAAATTTCCTAAATAACCAGCTAACGGCCATTCACAGTGACCTTAAGCACCAGGCCTGGCCCACTGCCCTTACTAGTGCTTCAAAAGTGCCATCTCATCTCCTGCCAAGCCTACGGGCCGGTGAAAGGGGTGTGGGCTCCCACATACCAAATCCTGCAGGTCCGTAAAAAAAATGCATAGAACATGAAACAATTCACGGTAATATTAAAAAAATTAATTCCCCTGGTATGCCTAGCCAATTTATAGTCAGTGCTCCTAAAATAACACCCAATGTATACATAAAAATAAAAAGCCAATAAACATTTTTGGCCTTTAAAGCCCCCACAGCCTCAATGCGTACAAAAGCTTAAGCCAAAATAAAATTTGTCACTGTTTCTAACAGCATTTGTTAAAAAAGTAGAAAACAAACACCGACCCTAACAAAACACCTGCTCTTCCAAGCTGGTTACAGCTGTGTAAACGTTAAGGTCACCATTTGCAAAACATACATTTTAATTTCACCATTGATGCAAAAAATCCTTATCTATTGGCCTGCAAATAAAATCCTATAATTAAATCTTAGGCTTCAAATACCCTTTCATTAAACCACCTTAATACCCGACCAATTCCAAAACCTACGCTCACTCCTACCAAAGGTTCAAAAAATCTCTAAATTACAAGGCCAAACCTATGTGCTTCAAAATAGATATCAAATTAAAAAACATGCCTTTCATACCATCTATAAAGCATTTATCTTATGGACTAATTATAATATATTGTGCTATGTAACTAAGGCTACAAAATAACTCCAGCATATTATTACAGTAAACACATTAATGTTTGTATTGTTTTTGTTTAATTAAAAAATATGTTATTGTTGTTATAAAAAACAGAATAACAAAAATACTTTTCATGTTCATACTAATTATGCATTATCGTTACATCCAACCAAAAGTTATGGGGCTGATCCTTTTAATCAAATATCAAAAATACAAGCTCTAATAAAAATAAAAGTTTAAAAATGATGGTTGTGCTAAAAGCAGTGAAGAGGGGAGTCTGAAAGTAAAAAAGGGCATTTAAGTGCAGCCCTCTTAGTTCTGTTAAAAAAAAAAAGCAAAAGTCAGGCTAACTCTAACCCCTAAGAACTCAAAACTTCTAAAGTCAAAACAGGTGTAAGCGTACAAAAATTGCAAAGCAAAAACCTTGCCTTAAAAGAACAATAAAATGTAATTGTAGCAAAAACATGTTAAAAACAAATAAAATATAAAAAATGTATAGACAAAGCAGAGCTTTATGTAATAAAAAGGTATAAATACTTGCTTTACATTGTTTATACTTTAAAAATTTGCATAAAAACAGACACCCTGTCCAAACGGCTGTCTTCCTTCTTACAATTGCCTAAAAATAAAACTGTCTCTAACTTGTTGCATGCAAACTAAAAGTAAGAACTTGTCTTCTTCCACAGTATCCATTTGTTCTTGTGTCCACATTGGTACTGAGCTTAAAGAATTCCTCTCCCTCCATGGTATTTATCCCTCTGATGTATTTATAGAGAGCAATCACATGTTCCCTCAGCCTTCTTTTGGTTAGGCTAAAGAAGCCAAGCTCCTTGAGTCTCCTTTCATAAGACAGGTTTTCCATTTCTCAGATCATCCTAGTAGCTCTTCTCTGTACCTGTTCCTGTATCCTTCTTAAACATGGGAGATCAGAACTGCACACAGTCTTCCAGATGAGGTCTCACCAGTGCCTTGTAGAACGGTACTAACACCTCCTTATCTCTACTAGAAATACCTCACCTGATGCATGCCAAAACCACATTAGCTTTCTTCACGGCCATATCACATTGGTGGCCCATAGTCATCCTGCGGTCAACCAATCCTCCAAGGTCCTTCTCCTCCTCTGTTACTTCCAATTGATGCATCTCCAGCTTATAACTAAAATTCTTGTTATTAATCCCTAAATGCATGACCTTCCACTTCTCACTCTTAATTTTCATCCTATTACTATTACTCCAGTTTACAAGGTCATTCAGGTCTTCCTGTATGATATCCCGGTCCTTCTCTGAATTGGCAATACCTTCCAGCTTTGTGTCACACACAAACATTATTAGTGTACACTCACTTTTTGTGCCGAGGTCAGGAATAAAAAGATTAAATAAGATTGGTCCCAAAACCGATCCCTGAGGAACTCCACTGGTAACCTCCCTCCAGCCTGACAGTTCACCTTTCAGTAGGACCCTCTGTAATAATTAGTATTCTTGAACTAATAATTCCCCATGTAGCACCATAACAAACGCCTTACTGAAATCTAGCTAAATTAGATCCACTGTGTTTCCTTTGTCTAAAAAATCTGTTACTGTCTCAAGGAAGGAGATCAGGTTGGTCTGGCACGATCTACCTTTTGTAAAACCATGTTGTATTTTGTCCCATTTACCATTGACCTCAATGTCCTTAACTACTTTCTCCTTCAAATTTTTTTCTATACTACAGATGTCAAACTAACAGGCCTGTAGTTACCCGGATCACTTGTTTTCCTTTCTTAAAAATAGGAACTATGTTAGCAATTCTCCAGTCATGTGGTACAACCCCTGCGTTTACAAATTCATTAAAAATTCTTGCTAATGGACTTGCAATTTCATGTGCCAATTCCTTTAATATTCTTGGATGAAGATTATCTGGGCCCCCCATTTAGTCCCATTCAGCTGTACAAGTTTGGCTTCTACCTCGGATATGGTAATCTCTATTATTTATATGGCTATAGAACCTTTTACTATTTGTTTTAATTCCCTTTGCAAGCTCCAACTCTACATGGCTTGTAGCCTTTCTCACTTTATCCCGACATGTTCTAACCTCAATAAGGTAGCTTTCCTTGCTGATCCCTCCCATCTTCCACTCCCTGTATACTTTCTGCTTTGTCTTAATCACCTCTCTGAGACGCTTGCTCATCCAGCTTGGTCTACAAGTCCTGCCTATGAATTTTTTCCCCTTTCTTGGGATGCAAGCTTCTGACACCTTCTGCAACTTTGACTTGCAGGAATCCCAGGCCTCCTCTGCCTTTAGATCCAAAAGTTCTTCAGTCCAATCCACTTCCCTAACTAATATCCTTAATTTTTTTAAAGTTAGCCCTTTTGAAATCAAAAACCCTACGCACAGATCTATTTTTTGTTATCCTTCCCTTCAGGTTAAGGTGAATTAGCTCATGATCACTGGAACCAAGGGTGTCCCCTACAACCATTTCTTCTAGGAGGTTCTCACAACTTATCAAAACCAAATCTAAAATGACATCCCCAGTTGTTGGTTCAGCAACTACTTGATGAAGGAATTCATCAGCTATCGCATCTTTTAAAATCTGAGCCCTATTATTATTACTAGCACTTGTCCTGCAGTCTATATCTGGGAAGTTAAAGTCTCCCATGAGCGCACAGTTCCCATGAGTATTTACTTCATTAAAAACATTAAAGAGGGGTCTATCCATAGTGTGGAAGAAAACATGAGGTTTTCATTGTGTCCTGCACAGCTTGGGTCACCACCACTGCTGCCTCTGTGTCTGTCTTTGCCTTCTCACCTCAGTCCTTCTCCTCCAGCAGAACTCCCCCGCAGAACTTCCTGTAACAGCTGCCAGTGGAAAACACAGCTTCTCCAAGCTGAAATTAGTAAAAACACATCTACGCTCCACAATGACCCAGGAGAGGCTAGTCGGCCTTGCAACCATCTCAATAGAATATGAGTTGGCCCAGACTGTGGACCTTCAGGAAGCAGAAGCAGTTCAAATCTCTGCAACCAAGAAGGCACGGAAGCACCACTTTGATTATTCAAACATCAAAATGCCAGTGTTAACTTTCAAATGCCTGAACAGCAAATGTAACTTTTCTTGTCTGCATAGTAAAGTGTACTGACAATTTTTGAACAAGGCATTTAAAGTTGTTAGTTCTCTTTTATTGGGGTAGGTAGCAGAGCAGTACCATGGGCGGAGTAGAACAGAAAGAAGGCAGAACTGAGACCTTTCCAAGTTTTGGCCCAAGCAAGGGGGCATGGGGGTGTCATTTGAGCTCCCCGCCTGATAGGGTGACCAGACAGCAAATGTGAAAAATCAGGAGAGGGGGTGGGGAGTAATAGGAACCCATATAAGAAAAAGACCCAAAAGTCGGCCCTGGCCCTATAAAATTGGGACATCTGGTCACCCTAATGCCTAAGGTGCCAAAATGTTGTGGGCCGGCCCTGGCGGCAGGTGCAGTGTATTGAATAAAACAAACACATACAAAAGAGGATGTGATTGAAGAGAATTAGTCATTAAATAACTTATTTCTCTTCTGTTTATCTTGATGGAGGTATTAAATCCGGAATCACAGACTCTGCGAGCCCCAAAGCTGTGGGAGAAAGGTGGCATAAATCCCGAGTTGGAATTAGACTTTCAACAAACCAGAGAGCCGGAGGAGACAGACCTTCCCCAAGACAATGTCCTCTTATCGCCCTTTGTTCTGTAGTGGTAGTGAACATGGTTAGAAGAGATTGGCACTGCCAGGTGTGAATGGGGCTTGTGAGAGTGAAGTATTTTCATTGTATTCTGCAGATAATATTGCTCAGATTCAAAAGGAGATGCCGAGTTAACTCGAGCTACACCTTATGCATTGCCCTAAGTCGACTCCTGTCCACACAGAAAAACCCTTAAGATGTGCTGCTAATAACTCAAGTGAGCTGGCCCCTTGGGGCACAGGCTAAAGCCTAAGTTAGCACAACTCACCAGCTAACATGATCTTTCTGTAGTATGGATGCAAGCTAGCTGCACTTGAGTGCTTCTAATTCTCCAATGCCTTCCCACTCTTCCCCCTGTGTCCCAAGAAAGGACAGACAAGTTCTCCCACCATCCACTGGGAAAGAATCCATAGAGTGGCTCAGCTCACTGCTGTGCAAAGAGCCTTGGGATGAGCTCCTAAAAGTCTCAGTGCCCCACCTGAGTGAGTGCAGTGCCAGTCTGGACACAGCAGGACCTTTGTTTATTCACAGTGTGGCTCTTCTCATGTGAGAGAGGCTGACTCAAGCCCAGTAATTGAGTGTAGAAAACTCAAGACAAAGCCTCAGCTCTTCCGGCTGACAGGGATCTATTCTACCACAGTGGTTCTCAACTGGGGGGTCTGTGGCCCTGTGGGAGTGGGGGAGTGTCACAAGAATAAATAGAGACTGGGAGTGGCTAAGTCATTATGCAAGGTAGCCTATTTCCCCTTGTTTTTTCCGACCCACCCCCCCCGACGTTCTGGTTAAACTTGGATTTAAACTTGGAGAGCGGTCAGTTTGGATGAGCTATTGCCAGCAGGAGAGTGAGTTTGTGTGTGTGTGTGTGTGTCCCCGGGAAAAAAAAAGCGGGGGGGTGAGAAAGCCTGGATTTGTGCTGGACATGGCCCACATTGATTACCCTGCACATTGTAGGGAGAGTGGTCACTTTGGATGAGCTATTACCAGCAGGAGAGTGAGTTTGTGTGTGTGGTTTTTGGAGGGGGGTGAGGGGATGAGAGAACCTGGATTTGTGCAGGAAATGGCCCACCTTGATTATCATGCACATTGTGAAGAGAGTTGTCACTTTGGATGGGCTATTGCCAGCAGGAGAGTGAGTTTGTGTGTGGGGGGGTGGAGGGTGAGAAAACCTGGATTTGTGCTGGAAATGGCCCAACTTGATGATCACTTTAGATAAGCTATTACCAGCAGGAGAGTGGGGTGGGAGGAGGTATTGTTTCATGATCTGTGTGTGTATATAATGTCTGCGGCAGTTTCCACGGTATGCATCCGATGAAGTGAGCTGTAGCTCACGAAAGCTCATGCTCAAATAAATTGGTTAGTCTCTAAGGTGCCACAAGTCCTCCTTTTCTTTCTCCCTACACATTTACTGTAATAACTCTAACTTCCCTTTTAACTAGAAATCCCCCTACATTCAGCTTCCCTCAGTGCTGTTACAGCCTCTCCCATCCCAGCAGTTACCGAGCTGTGCCCCGTTGTGCCTGGGCACCCCAGCAGGAGCCACCGTGGTTCAGGGCTCCCTGGAGCCTTTTTACTGCCCCAGCGCCCCCATCCCCTGTGCTGAGCTGCTCGGAGAGTGCAAACCTTTCTTCTAGACTGGATGGATGTTCTTCAAACTGTTATTAACATGAGAGCTCAGTGAACTGAAGGTGTGTCTGTGTCTCTCCAGCCTCTCGCTCTCCAATACAGAGGACTGTATGTTTCTGTGCGTGTCTCCTCTCAGTTCGGAGAGATTCCTTCACATTCCCAGGCCAGGCCGTGTCGGTAGCAGGAGGGGACGGCTAGCAGTCGGTAGCAGGAGGGGACGGCTCTCTTTCACTGAATGAGAATGTGGGAGGCTTACAACCCATGAAACAAAGAGCTAAAAATAATGAGGTGATTTATGAAAGGGGCCCCCGCTGTTACCCCAGCATTATGACTGAGACTGGGGTATGAATGAAGCCCAGTTTGTCCTCCCTTAAAGGGGGGATCCCAAGCGTGTGACAAATGCTCCAGACCTCTCCCCTGGAGCCCCACAGAGGGGGAGCTGCAGTGACTGGGGCCTCTTGTACCCAGCTCTTGCCCCACCCTGCGCAGCACCAGAGCCTCCTGCTTCCCCTGCCGGTTCTGGGGCTGGGCCCAGAGCCCTCCCTGACCCTGCAGCCCGGGCTCCCAGCACAGCCACAGCCATGCCCAGGGGTCTGCAAGCCCTGAGGAGCCCTGTATAGCCCCCCCGCCGGCACCCAGGCCAGCCCCTGATTGGCTGCTCCATTATCCTCTGTGCAAATTAGCTCCCACCCCCGAGGCTAATGAGGGCCCAGGTGGCTGTAAGGGGGGAGGGGAGCTTGGCATGTCCTGGGGTGACAGTTAAACCGACACAGCAGAGTCACCCTGTGGAGCTGGGGGTCACTAGGGAAGGGAGGGGACAATTCAGGGGGGCTGAGGTGCAGGAGGGGCTGCAGGGGTCAGGAGGTGGGTTCAGGGGAGCAGAGGGTGTTGGGGGTTCATACAGGGCTCATTAGGGAGACTGAGGAGGGGGCCAGGATGGGGGAGGGGCAGAGTCCAGGCATGGGGCAGATTTGGGGGGCAGAGTTGAGGGGATTGTTGAGGAGGGGGAAGTTCGGGGGCAGTTTACAGGGGTCAGTGTTGGGGGGAGGTGGGGGGGGGAGAAGTTCAGGCTGACTCCCTCCCTCCCCAAGGCAGGGCTGTGGGGCACAAACTGACTTTATTAGCCAGCAAGGACTTTCTCCTCCTCCCAGCCCTATGCGGTTTGGGGCTGGGGGCACAGAGGTTGGAGCAGGGGAGGGGTGTTATCAAGCCAAAGGGCGGGGGGTTGTTTGCTTCAGGGCAGGGAGCAGAATGGGGCGGGTGCCGTTCAAAGGGCAAGCGAAGGCGATGGAAGCAGGAGGCGGCAGGTGGCAATTCAGGGGGTGTGAGGGGCAGGAGGGGGAAAAGACTTTTTGGGGGTGACTGAAGGGCAGGAGGTGCAGGGCAAGGCAGGGTGTGAAGAGGCAGATTCAGGGGAGCAGAGAGGATTTGGGGGGGTTAGTAGAAGACCCATGGGGAGATTTGTGGGGGGAGGGTGCGGGAAAGGTCAGATTACAGGAATTGCTGCTGCTTCCCCCTGCCCCCCCACAAATCAGCCCAGCTGGGCCCCTCTGCCCTGGGGTGGGGAACTTGCAGGATGGGGCTGCTTGCACTGCAGCCCCAGCCCCTGCTAGGGTGCCCAGATAGCAAGTTTGAAAAATCGGGACAAAGTGTGTGTGTGGGGGGTAATAGGCACCTATACAAGAAAAAGCCCTGAATATCGGGACATCTGGTCACCCTAGCCCCTGCAGCGTCCCTTCCCCAGGAGACCTGTTGCCCCATCGCCCCCAGGCCGAGCTGTGGGAAGGGAGACCTGAGCCGCCCAAAGGAGGGAGGCCGGAGAGCCTCAGGGCAGCAGCAGGAGGGCAAAAGAGGCCAGTGCTGGGAGCATCGGAGAGACAGAGCCCATATGTGAGGTGTAAGAATTGGATGGGGAGAGGTGGGAATTAATGATCACCTGGAGAGTGGGAGGCCCTGAGTGGCAACAATAGGATTGGTCGTGTTCTGTGTTTTTATTATTGACCTGGAATAATGGACTAAAAACATGAGATAGGAAAACTTGCCCGGGCCACTGAATTCTTTTGTTTGGGTGGATTGTGAGGAATTTCAGAAAGAGCTTGATAATGTCAGGCAACATTCAATGTGTCTGTGCAAGGTGCTGCCTTTCAAGAAGGCTGACTTAAGAAAATTCAGGGAGTTGGTAGGAAAGATCCCTGGGTAGCAAGTCTAAAGGGAAAAACAGTTCAAGAGTTGGCAGTTTTTCAGAGACATTATTATGTGCCTGTAGCAAGGCGAAGGGTCACCGGCACAGCGCCTCCTGCTGGTCATCTTGGAAGTTAGCTCTTCAGCACTGGGAGCCCCCTCTGCAGGCTGGTGTCTTGCCTGCCTTAGGGCCCCCATATCCCTCCTGGACCTCGGTGCCCTTTTACCTTGGGGTGCTGCCCCCTACCTGTACCCCCACACTCTGAGTCTCCCCTCCCAGGGGAACCCCCAACCCTCTAAACCCACCTTGCCTCAGTGGCTACTGCCAGTCATCATCTAGCCCCTGCTCACTGGGGCAGACTGCAGTGGCTACTCATCATTGGCAAGGGGGTAGGACCTGCTGCCTTTGCCTATCCCAAGGCTGCCCCTCTGCCTCCCCAGTACCTTTCTTAGGCCTTCAACAAGGCCTCCGCCTGGGGATTTACCAGGCTGCTGATCCCCAGCTCCCTTTGCCCTTCCCCAGCACTGCTCCACTTCAGGTACCTTGCTCCCAGGCAGCTAGCCCTTCTCCCTCCAGGACTAGAGTGACACTCCTCTCACTTCTGGCCCCAAGCCCTCTTATAAGGGCCAGCTGGGCCCTGATTGAGCTGGGCACAACTGTGGCTGCTTCCTGAATCAGCCTAGCCCAGCCACAGCCCTCTCCAGGGCTGCTTTTACTGGAGTGGGGCAGTTGCACCTCATAGGAAAGATAGGAAGTATAGCCAGAGACCACGCTGGCTTAACCAGGAGATCTTCAATGATCTAAAAATCAAAAAATTGTTGTACGTAAAGTGGAAACTAGGTCAAATTATGACAAAGGATGAACATAAATAACAAGTATGTAGGGACAAAATTAGAAAGGCCAAGGAACAAAACAGATCATAGCTAGAGACGTAAAGGGTGACAAGAGAACATTCTACAAATACATTAGAAGCAAGAGGAAGATCAAGGACAGGGTAGGCCCCTTACTCAATGAAGAGGGAAAAAACAATAACAGAAAATGTGGAAATGGGAGAGGTGCTTAATGACTTCTTTGTTTCAGTGTTCAAGAAGAGGGTTAGTGGTAATTGGACATCTAGCATACTGAATGCCAGTGAAAATGAGGTGAGATCCGAGGATAAAATAGGAAAAGAACAAGTAAAACATTACTTAGACCAATTAGATGTCTTCAGGTCACCAGGGCCTGATGAAATGCATCCTAGAATACTCAAGAAGCTGACTGAGGAGATATCTGAGCCATTAGTGATTATCTTTGAAAAGTCATGGAAAACGGGAGAGATTCCAGAAGACTGGAAATGGGCATCTATAAAAAGGAAAATAAGGACAACCTGGGGAAATACAGGCCAGTCATCTTAACTTCTGTACCTGGAAAGATAATGGAGCAAATAATTAAGCTCTAAATTTGCAAACATCTGGAAGATAATAAGGTGATAAGTAATAGCCAGCATGGATTTGTCAAGAACGAATCGTGTCAAACCAACCTGATAGCTTTCTTTGACAGGGTAACGAGCCTTGTGGATGGGGAGAAGCAGTAGATGTGGTATATGTTGACGGTAGTAAGGCTTTTGATGCAGTCTCACCTGACCTTCTCATAAACAAACTAGGGAAAGACAACTTAGATGGAGCTACTATAAGATGCGTGCAAAACTGGTGGAAAACCATTCCCAGAGAGTAGCTATCAATGGCTAACTTCCTGTCAGGGTGGTTAAGCACTGAAATAAATTGCCTGAGGGGTTCTGGAATCTCCATCAGTGGAGATTTTTAAGAGTAGGTTAGACAAACACCTGTCCAGGATGATCTAGATGATGCTTAGTCATGCCATGAGTGCAGGGGACTGGATTAGATCAGTGGTTCTCAGCTGGGGGTCAGTGAGCCCTTTCAGGGGGGCCGCAGAGCCGCACGGCTGAAACCTGGAGCCCCAGTGCTGAAGCCTGCCCCCCCCTTCCCCCTAAGCCCGCGGTGCCCTCCCCATGCCCCCCAAGCCGGGAGTGGCGCAGCCAGAAGCTAGGTGGGGCTGAAGCCGGCAGGGTCCCCACATCCCCTCCAAGCCAGGAGCAACGCGGTGCTAGAGCTGGCAAACCTCCCCTCCCCCACAAGCCAGGAGCAGCAGGGAGGCTGAAGCCGGGAGTCCCAGTGCCTTGCCCCTGAAGCTGGGCATTGCACTGGAAGCCCCCCTGCCCATAGCTACCCCCTGCCTGCACCCTGAGCTACCCCCTGCCCATACACAGCCCTTAGCTATCCCCTCCCTGCACCCTGAGCTACTCCCCTCATTTCACACAGCCCCTAACTAACCTCCTGCCCGCACCCTGAGCGGTTTTCAAACTTTTTGAACTGAGTCCCCCCTTTCAGTTATATTTTTGGTTGCATCGCCCCAGAGCACAGACAAGCTGGGTGCCCTCCTGAGTGAGTCAGGGGGTGGAGATGGCACATCCTCCCTGGACCCTGCTGTGTGGAGCTGGGATGAGCCCTGCCAGGCCTTCCTCCCCCCCACCCCCCAAAAAAATAGAAGTAAAACTATGCCTATGCCCAAGTGTGTCCCCCTGGGCTGGAGCCCACGCTTCCCCCCGCCGGGCCTTGTTGTTTTTATAGGATGTTTTTATAGGGGCCTCAGCAAGAAAAAGGTTGAGAACCCCTGGATTTGATGATCTCTCCAGATCCCTTCCAGTCCTATGATTCTGTGTGGAAAGGAACAACTGAAACCAGGTGACATGGGCAAATCCACTGAGCAGCTGGACTGACAGATAGAGTACTGCAACTGCATGGCATGTGGCAAGGAAGAGAAGAGATTCCCCCGTGGGACAGTAGATGGAGCCACTGCCCAATCCAGCTACACTCACAGCCCCACTGTTGAGAAGGGACACAGAGAGGGAGTGTCACGGGTTGGGGTCACTGCAGAGAGTTTGGGCCATCAATGTTGTTACTGGGGATTTCTAACCCTACATATTTCAGTCTGTTTGTGTGTGTGTGTGTATAGTTATCTAATTTCCCTTTTAACTGTGGAAAATCCAGTCTTTGAGTTGGGGTTTAACTGCTTCATCTGGGGGTTGCTCCGTTGACTCCAGATCTGGCCCTGCCTATCCCACCACAGCGGTTACTAACTTGTGCCACATTGGGTCTCCACCCCAGTGAGAACTCAGGGCTCCATGAAATTTTCTCACTGTTTAAGTGAGAAAACAAAGCCCATTTTTCATGAGGTCAGTCATTCTTATCAGCATCAGGCCTCTCAGAAGGGCTCATTTAAATGTTAAGGGGTCCTGTATCGCTTGGGATCTTGGGTTTGTACTTTAGAAGCATCACATCTCCTGAAATGTTTGCTGATCTCACCCACCATCCTTCCTCTCAGGGCTAAATAAAACAAAAAGTTTCAAGGCAACATTTCAAAATAAATAAGCCACCACAAAAAAGTCTGTTCCCAAGTTTATTTTGTTTAACTGTAAATGGCTAGCTAGCTGTCATGGGAGAACTCATTCGGACCCTGTTTACCTAGTTATGTTAGGAAGAAGCTTGTCCTCTAAACATGTTTCTATACAATATCCATTAGATGGTTTCTTGCACCTCCCACTGAGACATCTTGTAATAGCCACTGTCAGAGACAGGATGGATCACTGGTTTGATCCAGTGCAGCAGGGAGATGAGATACAGAGCTAGATGGCCTTTAGGTCTGATCCAATACAGCAAGGATGTGGGATACTAGGCTATATGAGTGATTGGTCTGATCCAGTACTGCAGAGAGGTGGGGTTACCAGGCTAGATGGGCTGTTATTCTGGTTCAGCAAGGACACAGGGATACATGGACTTTCAGTTTGCTTTGGTATGGCTGTTCCTGTGCAGCAGCCTTGCACTAACTGGAAGATGTGACCTGCAATTGATTTTTTTTAGTTTTCAATTTTAAAAAATGGTACAGGCTGTCAGATTTGTTCATATTCCGTTTTTTAAAATTAAGGGTTTTGTTTTGTTGAAGTGTATCCTATTTAAAGAGACTCTTGGCATGTCTATTATTTCATGTAAAACACTTCCTTTAGGCTCTTCAGCACCTGCTCTTTAGTTAGATTTTTCCAGTTTCCTGGAAGTTCTGCTGCTTTAGCACCATACGTTCTAGCTAACTGGTCACTGAATGATTTGAAAACAAATTTCCGGAAATCAGAAGCATCAATCCTGGGATCAGGCTGAATGTGCCAGTCTGGGTAGTAATGGCGGTAATCTTTGTAGGGATGAAATTTCCCTGCTGTGGCTACAGTTCGGAATTCATGATTGGAAACCACATCAGAGGAGCATATGGAATGCTCAAGCTTTTGTGAATCACAATCCCTGAAGTTCCCTAACACTTTGGGTCGATGGACTGACACAAAATGCTCTTTATGGTCAGTGCCTCCTGCTTCACAGGGGGCTTCACAGAACGGACACTGCTTCCCACAGCCAAACACTGGCTTGAAGATCTCATCCTGGGGTTTCACTGACAGGCTGGAGAGTTTGGTCTCAAGTTCCAAATGATTAAACTGGGTTAAGATTTGTTGTTCCAGCTCCAGAAGGAAGATTTCAATGTTACCAGAAAGCTGCTCAATTTTTGCTGTGTTTTTAAACTGTATTCCAACTAAGCTATTGCTGGAAATGGCCAGGTCCTGCTGCAGCTCTTTGCAAAAGCTGTCTAAAAAGGCAGAAACTGTGTTATTGTTTTTATTTATGGAGTTTTTCAGAACTCCCTTGATTTTATTTATTATTCTGGATAGAATCCCTTTCTCCAAATCGCTCAAACTTGCCTTCCCTCCATAGTGGTCTATCAGACATCTCTGTATCCAGGGTTTGACAAACTCTTCATAGTTACTTATCTATTTCACATAGTTGTCAAAGTTCATCTCTTCCAGCAGCTTCTTTAGCAAAAAGAACTGAAAGAAGCTTTGGCTGGCGTATTCAAGGGCCTGTTCACTGCTGAGAAGATTGTCAACTATTTCTAGTCCGAGCCTTTTGTTGACATAACCCACCAGGGCAGGTTTGAGACACTGATCACAGAAATTCCTCGCCCTCGTTTGGCTTTCATTCTTTTCCAAATAGAGACCAGTAAATATGGAGAAATAATGAGGTTTCCGCTTCTCCAGACGTTGCTGAGGATCGTTTTCTTTGATAAAATCTTCATGCATCTTCTGAAATGCCCAAGCCGCTTCCCCCAAAACGTGATGCTTCAGGTCAACTTCAAACAAAGGAGAAGTGTGAAGTTTCTCAATCTCCTCCTCTTTTAACCTCTCATTAACCATATGCAGCAGTTCTCCACAATAGGTTTCATCATAGTCTGTTTTGGATTTAACTTTTTCTTCAATGTATTTCTTGCATTCAGTCATTAAAGATAGAGCAAGCTCTTCAGTTTTACAGTAACATTCCTGTGAGAAGTATTCTACAACTGCTCTGGTCCATTTTAGGTTTGAGTACTCCTTCTTCATTGTGAAAGACTTCATTCTATAATCCAGCAGGCTTTTTGCATGTTGCAGTATCTGTCTGACAGCACCCCCTCTGTGCTTCAGATCCTTTCTCAGCTGGAGATCCATATCTTGAACAACTTGACGTTTCTGTAAAGTACAGAGCGTTAACTCTGACAAGGTTTCTCGCCACATCGTTTCAAATTCTTTTTTCAGTTTCTCATAGTCTAATTTATCTTCTCTGTTTCGGTATTCAGCCAAGAGTCTGTCAACTTCCCCTTCAATTTTCTGCTTGTACTCAGACTGGATATTGTCTATCTTGTGCTGTCCTCTTCGTATTCGAATTGCTTCCTCACAGTTACTGGTTGAATAATTTTCAAGTTCTCTTTTGAGGCTATTTGTGCACCTTTTGAAATCTTCTCTGTACTTTTCTATCAGGTTCAAATTTGGAGCTTCACTTTTAAAATACTGTTTTAAGTTATTCAAGAGCTTCTGTTCTCCCTGCTGTAGCTTCCCTTCTGCTTCCATTTTTAAGCTGTGAAAGAGATCACCCTCTAGTGTCTCTGGCAGCTGATTCTGGATAAAAGTTTCTTTTTCAGATATCCAGAGATACATCTCCTTGCGGAAACCCCATTCCCATTCAGAATACTTCATAGACAGCTGGTGATAGGCTTCATTCAGCTACAAGGCTATTTCTAAAGCTAAAGATGAAGTTCTCATGTTTCACTGACTTCCACAAGCTCTTCAACCATACAATAAAATCAGGAATATCCTTTCCAGCTCTTTTCTGTGAACGGTTCTCTATGAATTCAAACAGGTATTTCTTTAGCTCACACACACTCTCACTGTATCCAGTGTTTACGGGAGCCATGGGAGGGACTCCATGCCACAAGCCAGGCATGTACCAATTGTGTTTTTCTGGGTCATACTCCATAATATCAGAAAATGCCATTTCCCTGCTTTGCTTTTCCATCCTTGCTGCAGCTTTGGTCATTTCATTCAGCTGCTCCAGGAGGTGTTTCCTGTCCCTCATCTTTTGATCATGATCAGACACATCACTGACATTCTGGTGCACAAACTGGCAGTTTGGGTGTTTTCCTATTTCCTCCATTCTGAGAAATGCATGGACCACAATTTGCAGAACATCCTTCATTTCTGTGGCATTCTCCATGGCCATGTTAACGATGGTGATGTCACTCAGTCCAATCACCAGGGTGGCCAGCTCATTGTCATGTTGATAACTGTCTTCCAGTGCTGTTAGTTCAGGGGCCTTCAGACCTTCAGTGTCTATCACCAGGATGAAATCACAGCCAATCTGTAACTTTAATGAGTGTCATGAACGCTCCTCGCGTACATCGATCGTTACTCACTGCAAACTGCAGGCCGAACATGGTGTTGAGAAGGGTGGATTTCCCAGTGCTCTGCACTCCCAGCACTGTTATAACCACCATTCTGGATCTACCACCTAGTCTGATATGGAGATGAGTTAGAACATCTACTACCCAGTTCATGGGGATGTTGGAGTTATCTCCATCGAGCAGCTCCACAGGAAACCCTTCCAGCATCAGGTCAGCTGCTGTGCATGGGAGATGGGAGAATTGTCTTTGGCTTTCTTCCATTTTCCCTTCTTTAACCATTGAGCATTCAGCATCATAGAACTGCCCCATCTCACGCATGAAATGCTCCACCCCCAAGAAACTATCAGATATTAATTTATCTAATTCCTCCAGCTGTTTTCGTTCCACTCCTGGAGTTTCACATTTCTCCTTATAGTCTGCCCGCATTTCAGAAAGATTCCCCCTAGCAATATTATCCAGGCTAAATTTCATCCATTTCAGAAAGTAATGTTTCTCCACTGGATTCAACTGTACTATTCCATTGATAAACTTAGTCAAACCATTAGTACGGTCACACTGATTCCGCTGTCTACGTATCTCTAAGCATTTCTTTTTCAGCGCAGATTTATAGTCTTCAGTGGCCACGTCCCCTTGCCTTTCCATTTGGCACATCTCTTTTTCCAATTTAACCAAGTTTTTCCATGGGTCTCCTTGCAGGCTCAGCATTTCCCTTTTGTATTTTGCCCCATCTCTTATTTCTGCAGTGATTTCTTCAGTATATTTCCTCGTACACTGACATGCCTGACACTCCACATCCACCTGGATTCCTAGGTCACGTGCCGTCACAGCCATGGCTTCTAAACTCACTGTCTTCGGAGATGAATTCACTATGGTTCCTATGGTGGACTTCACCTTTTTCACAAATCCTGCATTATTCATGGTACTATCTTTCACCAGTACCTGTGATTTGCTCAGTTTCAACACTGAGGACAGCTTATTAAGAAATCCCAGAGTTTCTTTGGGTTTCTTATTCTTGCAGTTGAGGATGAAGTAATATTTAGAGCTGGATTTTTTCAGAGATGATAACAGCTCGTATTCTCTCTCACCGATGCTCTTGGTAACTATGAACACTGCGGAGGAGACCGCTGTTAAAAAGCTAAACTGTAGCCAGTGGGACTCAATGTCTCCACGCAGATTTGTAACTGCAATGGGTTCTGGGAAAAGATCAGAATTTTCCGTCCCCCCAGGGAAATACCAGGAAATCTCAACCAGCCCATCTGCGATTTTCTGAAGGAAGTTCCTAGACTCCATGTCCCGATGGATAAAGAAATCATGGTGCTGCTGGGAGGGGCTGAGAACCTCATTGAGGAGTTGGGACTTGGAGAAGCTGCAGCTCCCCATCCGCAGAAAAGAAATCGTTGACATTTCTGTGAGCACCAGGCTCTCCTCTCTGAACCCTCTGCTCTCTGCCAGGGAGTGCGGCCTCCACTTCCGCACAATGTCCCTCATGGCCCACAGTAGTAGGGTGCCCTTGGGGGTGTTGAGGGCGGGTAGCAGCAGAGGGAGGGCAACTGGCACATGGACATTTTGGACAGGATCTCCTGCTGTAGGAAACTGAGCAAAGCAGAACAGCACAAAGAACATCAAGAGATTGCAGAGAAACTTTCATCTCAGTGTCACTAAAACAGAAAGTGCCATCAGTATGCAGTTTCTCCTCATAATTATCCATTTCTTCTGCAGGAGCCTTGTGCCCAATGCTTGTATTTCTTGCCGTCCCATTCAGAGCCATGACCTTCCTCAGAAAATGCCAACGTAAATCACCTAATGCCTCTGGAATCTTGTTCTTGATGCTTTCTGGGCAGATCTCCAAAACATCCCTCAGCCTGATCTTGATGCTTCTGTACTTCTCCAGGTTTAATCTGTACAGAACATCTTGAAATGCTTTACTTCTTTCTGCAGAAGGAAGTTAAAACAAACCAAAATTTCAGAGTAGAAAATGGTGACTTTATATACAGTTTACTCATTCCATAGACAGCCTGATGTTTGTAATTTAAAGAAAAGCAGTACCCAGTAAGTAGCAGATGACTTATACATCCTGGGTTCAATTCTTCTCTTACTTATATTGGTATAACAAAAATGAAGCCAATGGGATTACTTCCATGCAAATAAAACATAGTTCTGGCCCACTTTGAACTCCACTAGGTTGGTTTCCATTGTTTGATCCCAATCCTTATCCTCAGCGCAGTGCAGAGTCCACTTTAAAATGGCTTAAGTGGCCAACTGAGAATTTCCTAGAAAATCTTCCTGTATAACCAGATCTATGACATCGCAGCTCAGAGCTACTGGAGGAGGGGGCATAGACTCAGGACCCTGTCTCTGTGGTGATCCCAGAAGCTGAAATGACCCCTTGGCTGCTCTAAGCTGCTGCTCAGGATCAGACTGGTGCCTGGCAGTCTGAGGATCAGGTGGCTGTGATGGTAGCCTACACCCCTCACCCTGAGCTGTGCTGGGCATCAATGGCTCATCCGGAGGATCTGACCCTTTATTTCCCTTTCAGCAGTCAGTGCAGATTACACCTTCTGGGAAGACTTATTTTTGATTTTCTTCATATCTTCCTCCATCTCTTTGCTGGGACATGTCTTTTACAGGTGTAGCTAACAGCACTGTGGCTTTGCTTACTTCCCAGCGACCAAATCAGGCCCTTCACTCACGCTATTTTCTCTGTCCTTTTGGGGAGCTGTGAGCAAATTTACCCACACTGCAACATAGGGAGCTAATGCTAAGACACCTCCAGACAAGTCCTGGTACGGTAATGTCTCCAGTGCAGTGTTAGGGTATTTGGACCTGATAAACAATTAACCCATTTATTATGTGTTATAGAGACATTATTAAGGTCACAAGAGCAAACTATTCCACTGCACAGGGAAGATAGGAAGAGTGGCAAGAGACCACCCTGGCTTAACCAGGAGATCTTCCATGATCTAAAAATAAAAAAAAGAATCCTACAAAAAGTAGAAACTAAGTCAAATTACAAAGGATGAATACAAACAAACAACACAAGTATGTAGGGGCAAAATTAGAAAGGCCAAGGCACAAAAGGAAATCAAACAAGCTAGAGACATAAAAGGTAACAAGAAAACATTCTGCAAATACATTAGAAGCAAGAGGAAGACCAAGGACAGAGTAGGCCCATTACTCAATGAAGACAAAAAAGCAATAACAGAAAATGTGGAAATGGCAGACGTGCTTAATGACTTCTTTGTTTAGGTTTTCACCAAGAAGGTTGGTGGCAATTGGACGCCTAACATAGTGAACACCAGTGAAAATGGGGTAGGTTCAAAACAGGGAAAGAGCAAGTTGAAAATTACTTAGACAAGTGAGATGTCTTCAAGTCACTAGAGCCCAATGAAGTGCATCCTAGAATACACAAGGAGCTGACTGAGGAGATATCTGAGCCATTAGCTATTATCTTTGAAAAGTCATGGAAGACAGGTGATATTCCAGAAGACTGGAAAAGGGCACATATAGTGCCTATCTATAAAAAGGGAAATAAGGACAACCCAGGGAATTACAGACCAGTCAGCTTAACTTCTGGACCCGGAAAGATAATGGAGCAAATAATGAAGGAATCAATTTGCAAACATGTAGAAGATAATAAGGCGATATGTAATAGTCAGCATGGATTTGTCAAGAACAAATCATATCAAACTGACCCGATAGTTTTCTTTGACAGGGTGATGGCTGTGTGGATGGGGGGAAGTGGTAGATATGGTATATCGAGACTTTAGTAAGGCATCTGATATAGTCTCAAATGACCTTCTCATTAAAAAACTAGGGAAATACAACCATGATGGAGCTATTATAAGGTTGGTGCATAACTGGTTGGATAACTATTCCCAGAGTAGTTCAATGGCTCACAGTCATGCTGGAAGGGCATAACGAGTGGGCTTCTGCAAGGATCAGTTCTGGGTCTAGTTCTGTTCAATATAGTCATCAATGATTTAGATAATGGCATAGAGAGTACACTTATAAAATTTGCAGACGATACCAAGGTGGGAGGAGTTGCAAGTGCTTTGGAGGATAGGATTATAATTCAAAATGATCTGGACAAACTGGAGAAATGGTCTGAGGTAACTAGGATGAAATTCAATAAGAACAAATGCAAAATATTCCACTTAGGAAGGAACAATCAGTTGGACATGTACAAAATGGAAAATGACTGCCTGGGAAGGATTACTGCAAAAAAGGGATCTAGAGGTCAGAGTGGACCACAAGCTAAATATGAGTTAACAGTGTAAGACTGTTGCAAAAAAAAAACAAACAAACATCTTTCTGGGATGTATTACCAAGAGTGTTGTAAGCAAGACATGCAAAGTAATTCTTCTGCTCCAGTCCACATTGATTATGCCTCAGCTGGAGTATTGTGTCCAGTTCTGGGTGCCACATTTCAGTAAAGATGTGGACAAACTGGAAAAAGTCCAGAGAAGAGCAACAAAAATGATTAAAGATCTAGAAAGCATGACCTATGAGGGAAGATTGAAAAAATTGGGTTTGTTTAGTCTGGAAAAGAGAAGACTGAGAAGGGACATGATAACAGTTTTCAAGTACCTAAAAGGTTGTTTTAAGGAGGAGGAAGAAAAATTATTTTCCTATCCTCTGATGATTGGACAAGAAGCAATTGGCTTAAATTGCAGCAAGGGAAGTTTAGATAGGAAATTTTTCCTAATGTCCGAACTGTCAGGGTGGTTAAGCACTGGAATAAATTGCCTAGGGAGGTTGTGGAATCTCCATCATTGGAGATTTTTAAGAGCAGGTTAGACAAACACCTGTCAGGGGTGGTCTAGATGGTGCTTGGTCCTGCCATGAGGGCAGGGGACTGGACTTGATGACCTCTCAAGGTCCCTTCCAGTCCTATGATTCTGTAATGAAGCACCAGCTCTGCTTTAGTTTAGGTTGAGAAGCCCTTTCTACTTAAATGTTAATTCTTCTAAGTGCTGTAAGATCTGTATGCTTACTTGGACTGTCTTGAAATTTGTTGTCTCATGGGGGAACAGGATAGGGTTAGTGACCCAAATTTCGGGGTCATTTTAGCAAGGAGTTCCCTAGACACAGCTCGTCAAAAACACAGCATTTTGCAAAATCAGCAGTCTTATAATGGAGGGGATTGTGCATCACAGAGCTCAACATCCCCTGCTTGATCTCAGTCACTCAGCATTTATTTCAGCCAGTGTGTGGCACTCACTGCCCGTTTGAGGAAGCAATACTGAAAACATCTATTAAAGGAAACCTTTGGCTTTCTAGAACACTGCATGCAAACACTCATGAGCCAAAGAGATTGAAACGTGCATGTGCTGTCAGCCTAGGCAAGAGTCTTTCCAGACAGTCCACTCTCACAGTAGCTGGATGGCTCAAGTACATTTGAGCCCTACTCTACTCCACAGTATTAACAACCTTCCTCAGAATACCATCCTTGCCACCATGGATGTCACTTTCCTATACACCAATATCCCTCACAATGACAGGATAGCTGCCTGCCCCAAATATTTAAAAGACAGTGGACAACCATCAATTATCCATCCCAAACACATAGCCAAACTCATCCCGTTCATCCTCGCCTGTCATAGATTTACCTTCAACAATAAACATTTTGTCCAAAGCATGAGAACAGCCAGGGGTACTAGGATGGCTCCCCAATATGCTACCCTCTTCATGGGTCATCCTGAAGAAGAATTTCTGGAGAAGTGCATCATGAAACCAGTGATATACCTGAGAAATTTTCATCTATGGGAAGACAGCTTAAACTCCCTCAGACTTCCACCACAACTTCAACAACCACCACCCATCCATTAAACTCTCTCTGGAGCTTTCCCACACTAACATCATCTTCTGGACACCACAATCAGCTTCAGCAATGGAACCCTACAGACAACCATATACAAGAAACCCATGGATCACCACACCTACCTTCATAGATCTAGTAACCACCCCAACCATACCAAGAAATATGTTATTGACAGCCAGGCACTCAGATACCACAGAATGTGCTCTGAGGAGAAAGTAAGTGATATATACCTTAATGAAGGGATAGCCTATTTTTGTCAAGGTCCAAATTTCTTGGTCAAGGTATAGTCAAGGTCCAGACTCCAAGAAAAAAATGTTTAAAAACCCATAATGATAATAAACAAATAAAAACATTGTGGGGTCCATTCAAAAGCATCTCGCAGTCCGGATTTGGCCCACGGTCCGCCTATTGACTATCCCTGGCTGAACACACTTGTTGTCGATATTGTGAAGGCCAAAACTATAACAGTGGTCAAAAAAGACCTAGGTAAATTGATGGAAGGTAGGTCCATCAATGACTATTAGCCAGGATGGGCAGGGATGGTGTCCCTAGCCTCTCTTTGCCAGAAGTTGGGAATGGGTGACAGGGGATGGATCACTTGACGATTACCCTTTTTATTCATTCCTTCTGAAGCACCTGGCATTGGCCTCTGTCAGAAGACAGAATACTGAGCTAGATGGACTTTGGTCTGACCCAGTATGGCCGTTCTTATGTTCACTTAAAACCACCTTCACCAAACAAGGACACTCCATCAGAGAAGTAGATTGCATCATGCAACAGGCCACCCAAATACCCCAGGAGAACCTGCTTCAATACAGAAATAAACCCCCTTCTGACTGCATACCCCTATTTGTCACCTACCACCCCACACTTAAGCTAGTGTAACCACCAATGGGTGTAAACAACTACAATCCATACTCAATGGGTACCCCATCATGAAAGAAATATTTCAAGAATCATCTCTTCTGGTCTTCGAACAACCTCTTCAAACTCATTGTTGCCCTGCTTTGAGGGATGTGTATACCCCATTATGTGATCAAACTAATTGCAACCATATGATGTGCATTCTGCCAATAGGAATTAATGAAATAGAACACCACATAGTTAAGGGTTAATTTGGAGACAGGCTTTTAGAAGCGAGGTCGTATCTAGCAGATAGTTTTTGCTCATCAGAATGGGAGGAGGGGACAGACAAGTAAACAACTGAGACTGAAAACCTTGGTGTTTGGAAAACTTTGAATCTAGGCACCTCTAATATGAAAGTTACTGAAAGTTAGAAAAGAGATGATCCAGTTGGGGTCATTATGACCTATGTGTTTTGTAGAAGTTAGTTATAAAAGATTAGCTAATAGAATATATTGTGGAGCAGTCCTCTGAAGCCAATGAGACACTTCTTTTCTGACACCCTTTCTCCCTGGTGGGTGAGCAACTGGACACTGCAAACCTGCTGTTAATTACTCAATACCATTCCAGATCTTAGGAAAAAGATCTGGGATGTTCTAAACCTATTGCTTATGTCTCTGTATGCTTAAATCTAATAAACTGCAGTGTTAGATAAGAGCATACTTACTTGCATTTAATCCTTGATCAGACAGAACTGCTGTGTTCCTATTGATTGATTCCTGACACTGCATGGAGTGACATAGTTAAGTTGCCCCTGCTGTGGGTTCTGAAAACCCCAGGTAACCCTCGTCATCAAGAGGAAGCTCCCCACAGACCAGGACACACCCACTCAAAGCAGCACCAGACTCTGCCAGAGCTATAGATGCAAAACTTGCAGACATATCTCCATTACTATAATGATCAACATTCCACACAAAACACCTTTCAAGATCCCAGGATCTTATACATGCCTATCACATGTAGCACACTTCATCCAGTGCACTAAATGCCCGAATAATGATTATATGGATGAAACAGATAAGCACTATAAACTCAAATGAATATACACAGGAAAATGATAAAAGACAAAAACACTCTTTCCCCTGTGGGTGAACACTTTTCATAAAGTAATCACTCTATATCTGACCTATCAGACCCAATCCTCAAAGGCAACTTGCACAGCATTTTCAAAAGAAGAACCAGGGAGCTTACATTCATTACTCTGCTGGACACCAAATCATGGATTATGGACATCATGGATTGAACAGAGACACTAGATTTATGGTTTATTAAAACAATCTGTAATCCACTAACCCCTTCTTTTTTTCCTATGTTTGCAGAGGTGCTAATGGCCCATTCTACTTTGAATGGTCCCTTACAATATGTGCTAACTACGTATGCTAAATAATCTGTTCCATCTTGCATTTTGCTCTGACATTGGGAGTAATGTTCCCAGACCTGAAGAAGAGCTCTTTGTGGCTCAAAAGCTTGTCACTCTCACCAACAGAAGTTGGTCTAAGAAAAGATATTACCTCACCCACATTGGCTTTCCAATATCCTGGGATCTACCCAGCTACAACTACACTGCAGACAACCCTATGCTTGTCAGAAATCTGAGAATAATCTCTAGGAATATTGACAGGTTTCAGAGTAGCAGCCATGTTAGTCTGTATTCGCAAAAAGAAAAGGAGTCCTTCTGGAACCTTAGAGACTAACCAATTTATTTGAGCACAAGCTTTCGTGAGCTACAGCTCACTTCATTGGATGCATTCAGTGGAAAATACAGTGAGGAGATTTATGTACACACAGAACATGAAAAAATGGGTGTTATCATACACACTCACTTAAGATGAGCTATTACCAGCAGGAGAGCGGGGGTGGGGGGAAGAAAACCTGTCTTGATAACTGCTGGAAATGGCCCACCTTGCTTATCACTACAAAAGGTTTTCTCCCGTGCGCCCCCTGTCCCCCCCACTGGTAATTATTATTTTCTGTGGGTATCTGCTGCTGTTCTTGAGACACAGTGCCCTCTGGTGGGCAAAAGGTGGAATGCAGCAACATATTTGGCTGAAGCTTTTTTTTTTTCTACACAGAAAATTAAAGATATGCATGGCTCATTAATTATGCATGCCTACAGTAGTACAGAATTCCTCCAGGAGTAACGTTTGGAGAAAACCTGATTTCACAACAGCTGTTCCTTTGTAGAAGATTTTCTTCTTTGATGAAACACAAATGCCTCATGATTAAAAAAATCCCATTCCCCATGCACCATGTGAACACTCCAAGGGTTGAAATGCAGTAGCATTCAAGTTCAAAATCTTGGTCTTTATCTTCAAGGTGCTCAATGGCCTTGGCCTAGTGTATCGAAAAAATCAACTAACGCTACAGGACAAAGACTGTGGTCAACATTTAGTCTTGTCTGCCACAATGAAATGGAATTCTTTACAAGGGTAAAGCTTGTCTAGGTAGGAGACAGAGTTTCCTTGAAAGGTGACCAATAATTTAAATCTGATTGAATATCAAATTAGGAGTGAGCAGAGGAATTCAAAGAGGAAAGTCATGGGTTTAAATCAACAGGTAGAGAACATGCTTTTAGCAGCTCAACCTCAATACATTATTTCTTCAAAAAAATGCTTATGGATACACTGGACACAGAAATATTTTGGATTGCTTTTTCCCAAAATTGGCTTTTCTGAATTGTTTGGGATATATACTCAATGTGTGTCCACCTCAGATACCCATCCTACCTGACCTTAAATGAAATTGAGGAGTTCAACATTAAAAATTAAACATTGTTTTAAAATTTAGTATTTTAATACTTGTGGCACCTTAGAGACTAACAAATTTATTTATATGCTCAAATAAATTTGTTAGTCCCTAAGGTGCCACAAGTCCTCCTTTTCTTTTTGAGAATACAGACTAACACGGCTGCTACTCTGAAACCTATTTTACATACATTCTTCTTCCTCTATAATGTGGTCATGGCCTTTCCAGTGTGCAGGAAATCAGTTACTGAAATTGCGAACTGATGGTAGTTGGCTTATTTAGGCACATTATGGTACCTTTCCTCAGTCCTCAAGTCCATGCAGTTCCATCCCCCCTCTTGAGTCACATGAGCTTGGGGAGGAGAGAAACTACTGAGACAACCCAGAAACTCAGCTGAGGGGGACTGGGGCATGCAGCTCTAATGAGGACCTGCAGATTCGGATGGTGTCATCAATCACATGTTCATAGAATCATAGAATCATAGAATATCAGGGTTGGAAGGGACCTCTGGAGGTCATCTAGTCCAACCCCCTGCTCAAAGCAGGACTAATCCTCAATTAAATCATCCCAGCCAGGGCTTTGTCAAGCCTGACCTTAAAAACTTCTAAGGAAGGAGATTCTACCACCTCCAAAGGGAACGCATTCCAGTGTTTCACCACCCTCCGAGTGAAAACGTTTTTCCCAATATCCAACCTAAACCTCCCCCACTGCAACTTGAGACCATTACTCCTTGTCCTGTCCTCTTCCACCACTGAGAATAGTCTAGAACCATCCTCTCTGGAACCACCTCTCAGGTAGTTGAAAGCAGCTATCAAATCCCCCCTCATTCTTCTCTTCTGCAGACTAAACAATCCCAGTTCCCTCAGCCTCTCCTCATAAGTCATGTGTTCCAGACCCCTAATCATTTTTGTTGCCCTTCGCTGGACTCTCTCCAATTTATCCACATCCTTCTTGTAGTGTGGGGCCCAAAACTGGACACAGTACTCCAGATGAGGCCTCACCAATGTCGAATAGAGGGGGACGATCACGTCCCTCGATCTGCTTGCTATGCCCCACTTATACATCCCAAAATGCCATTGGCCTTCTTGGCAACAAGGGCACACTGTTGACTGATATCCAGCTTCTCGTCCACTGTCACCCCTAGGTCCTTTTCCGCAGAACTGCTGCCTAGCCATTCGGTCCCTAGTCTGTAGCTGTGCATTGGGTTCTTCTGTCCTAAGTGAAGGACCCTGCACTTATCCTTATTGAACCTCATCAGATTTCTTTTGGCCCAATCCTCCAATTTGTCTAGGTCCCTCTGTATCCTATCCCTGCCCTCCAGCATATCTACCACTCCTCCCAGTTTAGTATCATCCGCAAATTTGCTGAGACTGCAATCCACACCATCCTCCAGATCATTTATGAAGATATTGAACAAAACCGGCCCCAGGACCGACCCCTGGGGCACTCCACTTGACACCGGCTGCCAACTAGAAATGGAGCCATTGATCACTACCCGTTGAGCCTGACAATCTAGCCAACTTTCTACCCACCTTAAAGTGCATTCATCCAGCCCATACTACTTTAACTTGCTGACAAGAATACTGTGGGAGACCGTGTCAAAAGCTTTGCTAAAGTCAAGAAACAATACATCCACTGCTTTCCCTTCATCCACAGAACCAGTAATCTCATCATAGAAGGCGATTAGATTAGTCAGGCATGACCTTCCCTTGGTGAATCCATGCTGACTGTTCCTGATCACTTTCCTCTCATGTAAGTGCTTCAGGATTGATTCTTTGAGGACCTGCTCCATGATTTTTCCAGGGACTGAGGTGAAAACCCATTGTGGGTTTTTTATATATTTTCACTCTAGACATTAATAGTATACAGCTCGCTGGATTCATCAATATATATATTTTTACAGGTTTCCACACCCTCTTTTGTCCTCCAGTTTCATATGTTGACACATACACATTTGGCACTGTTGACCATTTTTGAAGGAAAAAAAAGTATTTTTTCCTTTTAACGAGGCATATTTATTTGAGATGACCTGAAGAAGTCTTCTTCTGAAAGCAGTGAAATTGAGAAAGCCTTTACAAAATACATACACCACAGGAAGCTGAGTGTTTTGTACATTGTGCAAAATGTGTTTTGCCAGGGGAAAAAAGACAAATGATTATTTTAAATACAAAGTATATGGTTCTCTTTAAAACCATGGAGATAAATTGCAAGTTAGCACCCAGGCATTGCAAACGTACCCTGGGAAAACACAATTCTTTTGGGAGGCTTTTGAGGATGCTATCAAAAAGCCCACAAGTTTCTGCTGGTGGATTTAAATGTTTTAGCACCCGAAGCCTACAGGTTAAGAACAAGCATTTCTCCCCCAGACTGGCCCTATGTATACACCTCGAAAAAAACAGAAAAGTAGTTATTTTTTTTAACAATCCTTAGCCATTTTAAAAAAGAGCATCCCCCTGATAAGCATGTCTAACCATGTACACAGAAAGCTTGCTCTTTTGAAACTCCTCATCAAAGCCAGACTGCATCAAAGGAAGGTTATTCTGTGCTCAGCCTCTGACAACCTGGTAGTGGCCAGCTCAGAAATAGCACTCAACTCTGTAAAAGGAAAAGTCCCCCAGAAACCCTAACAAGTAAGCATGCTAAAAAGAAAATGGGGGATTAGTAAAACACTGAGGGATTAAAAAAACCTTTTCCTCAAAAGAATAAAAGATGACTGTAAAACAGATCAGGGGTTTTATCAAACCTTGGTTGAGCTTTGCTGTCAGGCATTTTAAATAAAATGGTTGAAAAATTGTACCTCGTTCCTAGCCATCAGCTAGAACAAACACGCCTCTAGTGATGAAACATGCCTCTAGTGATGAAGAAAATATCAGAACCACACCTCCTCACCAATTGGATTCAGAGATGAAAGACGTTCTTCAAAGATCCAGTTTATCAGACTCTGAAAGGGCTAAACTTTACGAGAGGGTCCTAGAAAGGTATCTGGTATTGGCCAAGAAGGGTGAAGAAAAAAGATTAAAAGAAGTCTCTTTCTCCCAGAGTAAGAGGAGCAGGGGGCTGGTCCCATGGCAAAAACGCAGAGGGTCATGGCCCCTTGGCCTCCCCATCTTCCAGCATCCCTGTCACCATGTGGTCATTTTCTGGCAGGGGCATGCCTATGGACAGAACTCTAAGGCTTTCAAGCCATGTGTAGGGCAGCTTATGTTTGGAACAAAGGAAGCACAGGCTGCATGGCAAAAGACTATAAAAGGCAGCTGCATCATCTTCTCCATTTTGTCTTCAGTCCTGCTTCTTATCTCTGGATGAGCTTTGCTACAAAATGAAGCTCTGAACAAAGCTCTGAATGACCCATCCTAGCTGGGGTTGTGTTCCAGAGGGACATTCAAGCCAGCAAACTCACAAGTACTGATAGGAGCCTGAGATATGGACTTTCAAATCTTTGTATATATGTAACTGCTTTACCATTTACCATCTATCTTCTTGTTCTTTCTTTTTTCTTTATAATAAACCTGGCTGGCAGAGTGGTATTTTGGGTAGTATCCAAACCTATACTGGCCTGGTGACATGGCTGACCCTTTGGGGTCAGAAGAACATTTTGTATATGTGAGCAGAGTTTTTAGATAACTTCTCACTGGACTGGACGTAGGTGTTGATTGGGAGCCAGAGACTGGAATGCAATTAAGGGGCTGTGTGATTTCATTTTTGCTTCTTGATAACCAGTGTGGGGGATTAGAAGCACAGTTTGTGACTGGTTGGGGAGTTTAACTTCAGTGTTACCCACCAGTCTGGGGAGCATCTGCTCTCCCCTTTGCAGCCTGCCCTGACATTGGCATTTCCAGTGAGGGGTTCCCCTCGCACTGCTGGTCACACCCCGTTTGGACTGTACCAGTTAGTCACCATGCCTTTTGGTTTCTGTGGGGCCGCAGCCACATTTCAGTGACTTACAGACAGGCTGCTGCAATCTCACCACCTATATGCAGCAGCCTCCGTACACAATATAGTTGTAGACAGCTTCATGTGGGAAGAACATCTCCAACACCTCACAACCATCTTGCAAGCTATAGGGGAAGCCGGGCACACCATCAACCTAGTCAAGTGCCATCTTGGGCAGCGAGAGGTAACATAGTTGGGGTACAGTGTGGGCCAAGGTACCCTACACCCCCAGTTGGATAAAGTACAAGCCTTAGAGGACTGCCCGGCCCCTATGACAAAAAGGCCAGTAAGCCAAGTCTTGGGCCTAGCAGGATACTATTGCTACTTTGTGCCAAACCTTGCAACGCTCATGTCACTCTTACCCGACCTAAAAAAGAGCTTCCAGCTTCACAAGATACAGTAGTCAGCAGAGTGTGAGAGAGCCTTCCTGGAACTGAAGGATCGACTAACTAGGGAGCCCATCCTATTCCACCCAGACTTTGACAGAGCCTTCATATTACAGACTGACGTGTCAGAAATGGGATTGGGAGCAGTGTTTTCCCAAGAAGCTGAGGGAGAGGAGCGTCCAGTCCTTTATTTGAGCAGCAAGTTGTTTCCCTGAGAGCAGAAGTATTCAACGATAGAAAAGGAGGTGTTGATGGTGAGGTAGGCGATCAATGCACTTAGGTATCATCTACTAGGGAACCCCTTCCAGTTGGTCTCTGACCACATGCAACTTTGATTGCTTAGCATTATGAAGGACATCAATGCCCGGGTCATGAGTTGGTAACTTTCAGTGCAGCCCTACGATTTTCAAGTTGGCCACCGACCCGGTAAGGCCCATGCAAATGGCAGACTTCTTTTCCCGAGTGGGCAGTAAAAACCCAGAAGAGAGACCACAACCAGATTCCCTCTTAAAGAGAGGTGTGCATGACGGGGCGCAGTGGTTGCCCTTGTAAGAACCATGATAAGTGCGATGTAAGTGAACTTAGCCACTGTGCCATGGTACCAACTCTTATTGTGAATTTAGAGTTACATGGTGTCTTTGTAAAGTCCAATAGGATCTCCTTATTCCTGGCTTTAAAATCCTGAAATTTCCCATAGTAGAAATAATCGCTGTCTCCCATTACTTGAAATGAGATTGATGCCAAACTGCCCTGGGATGAGATGACTATCATTCCCTACAGGCTTTGCATGTGGAAGTAAGGCTGCCCCAAATAGAGATGGCTGCCATCTCCCACAGTTTTCCATTACACTGAAGCCAGGGTGCCCTCAGAGACAATGGCCACTTTCTGGACTCTGTGGTTAATGGCTGGACAAGTAACTCTGAGGAACTGGGGGAAACATGGGAAGCAGGAGACATCCTCATGAGGAGAAGAGGCTATTCAGAGAGGTGGGGGGGAGGACTGAGGAGATCTCAGGGAAATAGGGGGTGAAAGAGGGAAAATGTGAGGGGTAAGATACTGTAAAGGCAGGGGAGAGGGTGGGAAAATGTGGGGGCAAGTGAATGCAAGGTGGCACTGGGGACAGAAGCCTCTGGGGGGCAATGGGAGGAGTGTGGAGTGGAGGAGGGGACTTAGTGGGGCAGGGAGGGGAAGGGGATAGGATAGGGGTAAGGGAGAGAGATGAAGAGGCACAAAATGGCAGCTCCACCCTTGCAGGGGTTAGGAGTAGATAAGGGGAGTCATCTTCAAGCAGATGGGGGGAAGTCTGCAGTTTGCATATTTGTTTAGTGTTGAATTTGACCCTAAGGCACTCCACAGACTAAATCAGGAGGCAGCTTTCCCCTAAAGGCTCACAAACCAGACAAGAAATTTACAAACCATGAAGTACAGTATAATTATAGTTTTACTCTTGTGATATTTAGGCCAATCTCATATGTATTTGTTTTTTGAAGGTCCTAATGGATCATTTTTGTAAACTTAAGTGAAGCATGTTGGGTGAAATTCTGGCTCCACTGAAGTCAGTGACAAATTCCCGTTGGAGGAGAGAGGTTCTTCAACAGCCACCCAATAGGAGAAGTGGGGGGAAACAACCTAACTAGTTTGAAGATGGAGCTTGAAAAGTTTATGAATGAAATAATGTCATGGGGTTGCCTATGACAGCAGGGACTGAATTCGATGACCGAGGAAATTCCTTCAAGTCCTATGTTCTATTGACTTCAAAGGCACCAGAATTTCACCCACTGAATTTAGGTACAGTGCAAAAATTATGAGAGGAAATACCGTTAAGTCCTTCTGTCTCCTCCAGCTCCAGGACCGGCTCAATGTACCCTTCTTGCTCCAGCTTTAAGACATCTTTCTGCCTTGACTTTGGAGCTCTCTGTGTCGCTGAATCTTGCTCCTGATTTAAACCATCTGATAGTGAAATGAAAGAAAATAAATTATCCTTACTTCATCAATAATTGACTTTCTCACTAGACACAAACACATGTATTTTCTTCCCCATTTGTGTGAATACAAACAAACTGAAAATGTGGAAGGATCACTGCTAATTTCCTTGTAATAATCTGAGAAGTGCAATGTATAAGATGGAGTCCTCAGCTCTTTGTAGGGAATTTTACTATGAAATCCTGGGCCATATCTGAAATAGATGAAGATGCAAAAATGCAACCTTTACTTCTGCAAAAATATATTAAGTGTTGGGTTTGTTTGTGGGGGTTTTATTATTGTTTTGGTTTCACTCAAATAATTTTAAAAGCAGCTGAAGATTTCAGGTGAAAATTTCTTAGGAGGCTTTTCTATTCCTCACTGAGGCCCAATACCCAGGTTAATTTAGAAAAAAGAGGTGTTAAATAACAACAGTTATAACCAAAAGAAAAAAAAAATGTTTTTGTCGTACGTGTAGAATGAAATGTCTTCTAAATTCAGAGGTGCTTTCGTATTTATAGGACTACTGAATGTCACACAGGTTACACGTTGCTATTTTACTGGGACGTTCTGCAAGCTTCATACACTTTTGACTTTGTGCAACTGTACAAGTACATAGTGAAATCAGGATAGACCGTTTTGTTTGTTTTTTGCTTGAGTTTATTTTATTTCTTTTTTCCCTGGGGAAAAAAAAAGCACTGGGTGATATTTTCATTCCTGCTCTGGACCCTTTATGCTGGGTAAAAGGGCCAGAAGAATGGTTCCAGCGGGGGGAGAATCCCCTCTATACAGGAAGTGATGCTTTGCCACTGTTAAAAAAAAATTACAACTGTTTCTTTGAGAAGGTCTAACAGCTCCATACTTTAGAACAGGGACTTGACATTCGGAGCAAGGGGGCCTTTTGCTGTCTCTCAGAAAATTCTTCCAAAACTACCCAATTTATACGCCTCTGAAAATAACTGTTGGCACATGCTCAGTAGAGGCTTTTTAGAAGCTGGCAGCCAAAATCTAAGATTCCATCCTCACTGAGCATGATTCATCCCCACACAGCTCCAAGTTAACCTTAGTGAATGCGCTCCATCCCTGAAATTCTCTGTGCCAACCGCACTGAGCATGATCTGCCTGCAAAGAACTCACAGAGTATGCTCTCGCCCAGGGCTTGAGGCTGACAAAAACTTTCCCTGCAATTGCTCCTTGTAGTTGCTGGTGGCCACCGTGGCATTGGGCATTGAACTGCTAGCAGGGTGAGTGTCTGCTGTGGTCTCAAAGCTCCCCCTGCTGGCACCCTGGCAGTGAGGATGAAAGCCTGATTCCACTGTAGATGGGGTGAGAAGCAGAGCAGGGACTGGGGCAGCGGGAGGATATAAATGGAATGTGGCAGAACGCAGTGTAATGGGAATCAGAGGCAGAATGGTGTAGGCGCCCCAGGTATCCGTCCCCTTTCTACCACCCCACCCAAAAAACCCTCATCCTCTTATACCCACAAGCTGCCTGTGATGGCCCCGATTTCCATGAGTTGCTTCAGGCTCCCAGCATTGCCGATAGTGCACCCGTCACAGTTCCTGGGAGTGAGGATTAAAGCCCCAGACCAAATGGGAAGAGTCCCACTTACCTATAGATCCTTTGCTTTTTCTACGGAATGGGGAACATGGAAAGCATCCTTTTTTCTTTTTCCTTTTCCATTTTTCTTTGGGCTCTAGTGTCTCCTTAGCTAATAAAGAAGAACAGATTAAAAGAGTATTCAGTGGTTACCCTTGTAATAGCCATGATAAGTGAGATGGAAGTGAACTTGGCCAGTATACCATGTTGCCAACTCACATTGTGCATTTAGAGTTACATGGTGTCTTTTAAAAGTCCAATAGGATCTCCTTATTCCTGGCTTAAAAACCCTGAAATTTCCCATATTAGAAATGACTGCTGTCTCCCATTACTTTAAATGAGATTGACACCAAAATGTCCTCAGACGAGATGATTATCATTTACCACAGGCTTTGTGTTGGGTAAAATGTCCAGAGGAGTGTTTCCAGCTGGGATAGAATCCCCTCTACACAAGAACTGATGACAGCCGCAGGACCAAGGGTGTGGTCTGAATCCCTAGGGTAGGAGGCATACCCGGGGTGGAGCTGCAGGCAATCAAAACATATCAGGGATGGACCCACAAAATGTAGCTCTGCAGAGATTGTGGGAAGTCCTGCTGCTCACAGGCAGTCAGGGACAGGCTACTATTACTTGGAAGATGTTTTGGCCCCACAGTAGCCCACAATCAGGAGTTTGTAAAGGTGGTTTAAAGCCATCTTGTCCTCCTCTTCATGGACTGCAAATAAAGGGCAGCACGGAATCTAAACCCATATGATCAATGTTACTATTTAATATTATTAATCATGTTTATTACATCAGTAAGAAGGGCCTAAGGCAGGGGTAATCAATAGGCAGACCGCAGGCCAAATCCAGCCTGCCAGATGCTTTTGAATGGAACCCCAAATCTTTTTATTTTCTTCTTCTTATAATTTTTTTATTATTATTTCCTCTGGAGTCTGGACCTTGACTATACCTTGACCAACAAATTTGGACCGTGACAAAAAAATAATTGACTATCCCTGGCCTAACGTCTAACCGGAAGAAGCCCCATTGTGCTAGCAGACAGTCCCTGCCCTGAAGAGCTTGTAATTTAACTAGTCCGGACATGCCAGCAGAGTGAACAATGTAATGGCAGCAAACATGTTAGTTCCAAGATATATTTTTTGAGGGGGTATTTAGGAGGGGATCAATTAAATGTAAAGAAAAGGGCACAGGGTATGGGAGAGGCAGGTAGGAGGCAGGCATGATGCTGTGGTGAACAGACTGGGAGGGAGGGTTGGAACAAACAGCCAATTAAGGGACGGCTGCACTAAGGTGAGGGGATAAGATTGGACCCCGTCAAGGCTACCCCTCCCTCCAGTACCTGGACACAGAATGTGCCGTGGAAGTTAAGGTTAATATGAGAATCTTAACTTGAGCATTTCTCGACTTTATTAAAAATTGTAACCTTAATATTACATTAATGTAATCTGTGTGTACACATAGTGATGATAATTGTGAGACAAGTTATAGAGGGAGCTAGTAACAAACCCAATATTTAGATTGCCTCACTATAAAAGATTCTCATGATTCCCTCTCCCCGCCACACACAATATCTAATACCTCTATTGTTGGAAGCAGAACAGAAAGATAGTCCCTACCCCAAACAGCTGACAATCTAAATATAAGACAAGATAGTGCAGTAAGTACTTTAGCTTTCAGCCAAAAACTTTTTCTTTCTAACATGGACACATTTCTTTCTCAAACCTATATGCAATTACTGATAGCTCAGAATTATACTGGATGAAGATCATGACAGGCAATGATAGACTTACCCCATTCGTACCTTTTACATAAGACCAGGTCTAAACTTTTGACTGAAATGTTCCAACTGGAAAGTTTGGTTTGGATATAATCAAACTTTTTTTTTTTTTTTGACACTCAAAAGCCACTCCTGGAAAACACTAGTGAGTAAGGCAACAATTACAAGGGTGCTATGAAAGGAGGTTTATTAATTGATGATAGTCCTTTAACTATATCTTAAAAATACCTTTTAATATTTTATTTATATGCTATTTTATATCATATTTGGGGAGGTGTCAAGGTTCCTTCCCCACTCTGAGCTCTAGGGTACAGATGTGGGGACCTGCATGAAAACCTCCTAAGCTTACTTTTACCAGCTTAGGTTAAAACTTCCCCAAGGTACAAAATTATTTTACCCTTGGATTTCCACTGCCACCACCAAACTTTATCTGGGTTTCCTGGGAAAACGTAGTTTGGACACGTCTTTCCCCCCCAAAATCCTCCCAACCCTTGCACCCCACTTCCTGGGGAAGGTTTGGTAAAAATCCTCACCAATGTGCATAGGTGACCACAGACCCAAACCCTTGGATCTTAGAAGAATGAAAAAGCATTCAGTTTCCTTACAAGAAGACTTTTAATAGAAGTAAAGGAATCACCTCTGTGAACTCAGGATGGTAGAAACCTTGCAGGGTAATTAGATTCAAAACATAGAGAATCCCTCTAGGTAAAACCTTAAGTTACAAAAAAGACACACAGACAGGAATAGTCATTCTATTCAGCACAGCTCTTTTCTCAGCCATTTCAAGAAATCATAATCTAACACATACCTAGCTAGATTACTTACTAAAAGTTCTAAGACTCCATTCCTGTTCTGTCCCCGGCAAAAGCAGCATACAGACAGACACAGACCCTTTGTTTTTCTCCCTCCTCCCAACTTTTGAAAGTATCTTGTCTCCTCATTGGTCCTTTTGCTCAGGTGCCAGCGAGGTTACCTTTAGCTTCTTCACCCTTTGCAGGTGAGAGGATTATTCCTCTGGCCAGGAGAGATTTTAAAGGGGTTTACCCTTCCCTTTATATTTGTGACAACTATTCATCGAAAGAAAGAAAGAAAGAAAGAAAGAAAGAAAGAAAAAGAAATTAGTAGTCCTTACATATCCTGCTTTCTTTGTATGTGTCTGTCTTCCTTAGATCATAAGGTCTTTGTATTGTTAAGGAAAAGTTAGCATATGTGACTCCATTTTGGTTTGGGGCCCACCATTGTCTAAAAGCAAACACATCATGCACCAGGAGGAGTGTTCCTTAGACACTGCATCCCTGTGAAAATCCTCCTCCTTGTCTCCAGCCTCCCTTGACTCCCAGTATCTGTTTTTTGTCAGTCTCTAACTCCCTATCTCCTGGCCTGTGATGTGAGGCCTCCCATCCTGATAAAAAAAGTTCCTGATGCATAGCTTTAGGGCCATGCTGTGTAATTAACACACTGGTTTAGCACGAGGAATGCACCAAGCAGGGATAGGTGGTAGATAAGAAAAGGGTTTGTTTATTGGCTAAGGTTTCTGATGCACGAGGGCAATATGCTTTGCTAAAAAGTATATAACCTTTGTATAATCTGTATTCGGGGTCCCCTCCTGGCTAGCAGGGGGTCACCACGCTCGAGCTTAAAAGATTGGTGTTTTGTGGGAACTCTGCAGTTGTGGACTTTGTTTATGTGCCTCAGCCTAGATTCGAACTGTGCGTGATCTATCAGGTATAATTCGTAACAGCATTTGTGTGCGTGTCCTACCAGGTGTAATTCGCATCATTTGTGTGCGTGACCTATCAGGTATAATTCGCAGCAGTTGTGTGCGTGTCCTATCAGGTATAATTCGTAACAGTTTTAGGGAGTGTCCTTACTCTTTCTGTTTTGTAAAGCACACACGATTGGTACTGAACAGATAAATAATGGATACATCACCAAAAAACAAACAAAAAACAAAACAAAACCCACCTTTGTCATAAAGGTTGTTCTCCTCAGTAAAGTAAGCCATAAAAATTAGGACCAAGGCTACGAAGTCAAGTACTCTCAAGTTAGGAAATACCAGAATGAGTATTGCCCATGAAACATTAACTCTGCAATAAATGAGGCAGGGATCCTGCAGACAACAGACTCCTTCAATACACAGCCACAGAGCAAAGAATTCTGTGCACTGAATAAGGCAGGGGTCGAGAGGGAAAAAAAATAACATGGGATCATGTAATTAACGTCTGCATCATCGGGCAAAGGCACAAGAGGACTGAATTAAGGGTGCCACGGCAACACTTATTTGGACATTTGCTAACCTGAGAATGCTAAACTTCTTAACCTTTTAATCCTTTTTAAAACCTTGACTTTGTATTTCCTAATTATTTGATGGTTTAATTTATTGATGAAAGCTAACCTAAGAAGCGTTAAATGAAGGGTTTTTGGTTTCTTAATTTCCTTCGTTTTTTAATGGAAAGAACATCTATTATATATGTGCTGTTTAAACAATGAAGCTCTTACTCATCTGTTGTTTTCAGTATATATTTTATTGCCATTCTTATTTTTGTGAAGGTCCCTTTTCACCACTCAGTGCTGTGGTGATCAGAGTATAGAAAGTAATTAAATTAAACTGTATTAAAATAAAACTCATTTTATGCAACTTCAGTATCAATGAAAGTTCTAAGCTCTAATCCTCAATTTATAAGAAGCAGATAAACAATATCCAAGTAAAAGAGCAGGAATTTTGCATCTTATTTTCACTGAGCCTTTACTAAGGAAAGTAGCAAACAATTGCTCTTTGAAAAGAAACACTGTAAAGTACCACAGTACAAACCCAAATGAGCCCAGCAGGAGACTGTCCTGCTTCTCCAAATCTGGTCCTGTTTCATTACAAACTTCCTTTCTGTGATGATGTTCTGGTAAGAAGGGGGCAATCAGTTGTCACAGGTAGCTGTTGCCATGGCAGCCAGGGGCTAGTCATTCTCCCCAGGTGTGACAAGGAGCTGGAGGCAGGGAGTGCTGAGTGGTGGATTATCTCTGATGTCACAATGCTACTGCTCAGGCAGCACCAGTGGGCAGCAAATGTGCACTGTGTGTGTGGGGGGAGGGGGGAATAGGCCTTCCCAGTGCTCCTGATTCCCCAGATTTCCTAAAGAAACCTACAACATAACACCGAATGCACATTAGTGATTGTTCCACACACATGCTAATTAGTAGCTGAAATTTGATTCAAAGTCCCGATGGCATGTTTAGAAACCAGTGTTCCAAAACAAGGAGAGACCTTGTAAAACAGAAAATTTGGATGCTCTGGTGTATTTGTGGTTGTGTTAAAATCGAATACTGCGACTTTAAATTTTGCGCACGGTTCCTGGACCTACTTGCATGCTAAGCAGCTCAGTGGGGGTGTAGCAGCAGTCAGTCAGCAGGTACCCAGTGAATTGTGCCTCTCTGTTATAGGCAGAAGCTTACATTCTCTCCTTCTGATTTTGGGCTTCCTATGTGTTTTTGTTCTGGTCTTAAGAAACAAATTAGCGAGACATTGCAAATTTCCAGCAAGAATCATTTATGTTTTTCTCTAACTTCTCTGCTTGTGTGCCAGAAAACCTAAAAGACACAATCTCATAAAAAAATGAAATAAAATTCTGCAGCCAAAAGTCCTAACTTCCCCCATACTAATTTCCCCTATTCTTACTGACACCTTCTGGTCAACTGTTTGAAATGGGCCACCCTCATTGCCACGACAAAAGTGATTTTTCCTCCTCTGGTATCCTACTCTTAATTGAATTGTCTCGTTGGAACATGTCCATCTCCATGATATTTCGTTTGCTGGGAGTCCCAACCAAAATGGGATAGTGGGGGAGTTGAGAGGTTGTTGTAGGGGGGTTGCAGCATTGCCACGCTCACTTCTGTGCTGCCTTCAGACCTGGGCTCTGAGGGCAGCAGCCAAGAATCTTTCTGAAGTGAGAGGGGGTTCTAAGATGTGCGGATGGGTCCCTGCTGCTGAGAGCACCTCAGCTGGGGGCTCCTACCTACTAGTCCCCTGGCAAATTAATGCAAGGAACAATTTGGGGGCATCCTTAAAAATGGACCCCTGAGCCCCAGAAGGAACTGCAAGGGATGCCCTGAGCCCCAGCTGCAGATGCCGGGCAGTCACCCAGAGTGCCGAGAGCAGTGGGGAGGGGCATGAAAGTCCTGAGCTCAGCACCCCAGCCTTGGCTGCAGCCACGGGGGTCAGAAGCCCCTAGCCCAGACACCCAGAGACATGGCTGGAGCAGAAGTTGCCAAGGCCAAACACCTGAGCCCAACGCTGGGCTGATGCAGTGCACTCACTTCTGCATGCCTCTGGTGCATCTGATATCCCCAGCCCAGCAGACAAACAGCTAGGAGGCCCCTACTGGGTTCTCCTGGCTGGAGGGATCCCAGCAGGACAGGGAGATCGGATTTCACGGGGCAGGGCTAATTCGATCTTGCCAAGAAAGTCACAACAAGAACCAACAGCTGTCAGTTGAAGCCAAAGAAATTCAGATGAGAAGTAAGGCACACATTTTTGGCAGTGAGGGAGACTAACCACTGGAACAAACAGAAAAGGAGGACTTGTGGCACCTTAGAGACTAACACATTTATTTGAGCATAAGCATTCGTGAACTACAGCTCACTTCATCAGATGCATGCAGTGGAAAATACAGTGGGGAGATTTCATATACACAGAGAACATGAAACAATGGGTGTTACCATACATACTGTAATGACAGTGATCAGGTAAGGTGAGCTATTACCAGCAGGAGAGAGGGAAAAAAACAAAAAATAAAAAACCTTTTGTAGTGATAATCAAGGTGGGCCATTTCCAGCAGTTGACAAGACCGTCTGAGGAACAGCGGGTGGTGGTGGGGGGATAAACATGGGGAAATAGTTCTACTTTGTGTAATGACCCATCCACCCCTAGGCTATATTCAAGCCTAAATTAGTTGTATCCAGTTTGCAAATTAATTCCAATTCAGCAGTCTCTCACTGGAGTCTGTTTTTGAAGTTTTTTTGTGGAAGACTTGCCACTTTTAGGTCTGTAATCGAGTGACCAAAGAGATTGAAGTGTTCTCCAACCAGTTTTTGAATGTTATAATTCTTGACATCTGATTTGTGTCCATTTATTCTTTTATGTAGAGACTGTCCAGTTTGGCCAATGTACATGGCAGAGGGGCATGGCTGGCACATGATGGCATAGATCACATTGGTAGATGTGCAGGTGAACGAGCCTCTGATAGTGTGGCTGATGTGATTAGGCCCTATGATGGTGTCCCCTGGATAGATATGTGGACACAGTTGGCAACGGGCTTTGTTGCAAGGATAGGTTCCTGGGTTAGTGGTTCTGTGGTGTGGTGTGTGGTTGCTGGTGAGTATTTGCTTCAGGTTGGGGGGCTGTCTGTAAGCAAGGACTAGCCTGTCTCCCAAGATCTGTGAGAGTGATGGGTCGTCCTAAAGGATAGGTTGTAGATCCTTGATGATGCGTTGGCGAGGTTTTAGTTGGGGGCTGAAGGTGATGGCTAGTGGCGTTCTGTTATTTTCTTTGTTGGGCCTGTCCTGTAGTAGGTAACTTCTGGGTACTCTTCTGGCTCTGTCAATCTGTTTCTTCACTTCAGCAGGTGGGTATTGTAGTTGTAAGAATGCTTGATAGAGATCTTGTAGGTGTTTGTCTCTGTGTGAGGGGTTGGAGCAAATGCAGTTGTATCGTAGAGCTTGGCTGTAGACAATGGATCGTGTGGTGTGGTCTGGATGAAAGCTGGAGGCATGTAGGTAAGCATGGCGGTCAGTAGGTTTCCGGTATAGGGTGGTGTTTCTGTGACCATCCCTTCTTAGCACCATAGTGTCCAGGAAGTAGATCCATTGTGCGGACTGGTCGAGGCTGAGGTTGATGGTGGGGTGGAAATTGTTGAAATCATGGTGGAATTCCTCAAGGGCTTCTTTTCCATGGGTCCAGATGTTGAAGATGTCATCAATGTAGCGCAAGTAGAGTAGGGGCATTAGGGGACGAGAGCTGAGGAAGCATTGTTCTAAGTCAGCCATAAAAATGTTGGCATACTGTCAGGCCATGCGGATACCCATGGCAGTGCCGCTGATTTGAAGGTATACATTGTCCCAAATGTGAAATAGTTATAGGTGAGGACAAAGTCACAAAGTTCAGCCACCAGGTTGGCCGTGACATTATTGGGGATAATGTTCCTGACGGCTTGTAGTCCATCTTTGTGTGGAATGTTGGTGTAGAGGGCTTCTACATCCATGGTGGCCAGGATGGCCTTTTCTGGAAGATCACCAGTGGATTGTAGTTTCCCCAGGATGTCGGTGGTGTCTCGAAGATAGCTGGGAGTGCTGGTAGCGTAGGGCCTGGGGAAGAGGTGGATTCTCTGTTTCCTGGTATCCTCCCATCACAACTGGTTATCATTCTGGAAGGTGCCATGGCACCTTTTTGTGAATTACAAGCAATTGGGCTTAATATGGTGGTAAGCGTGTGAAATGTCATAGCCAGTGAAATAGAGGCCGGATTAGGAGATCAAATAGTTTCACAACTGATGCCTCTATGAAAAACTCAGTGTGGGGTGAAGCATAGACTCTGCTGTTTTACTGGGTGGCCTGCTTGCTCCCCAGAATCAATAATGAGCAAGTGGGGTGATCCAGGGTGCAGCTCAAACATCCAGCCGGGCTGGCCAGGGGCAGACATCAGGCCTGCAAGGGAAAGGTGAGTGTGGCAGTGACTTCACAAAGGCCTTTGGCAGGAACTCAGCCTATTGGGCAAAGATGATGAGGCGGGTGTGACCCCACAGAGCTCCCTTGACAACAGCCCGGCAGGACAGGGGTGCGGGGCAGGGGGAACCTCGGAGACCCCTGTAGCCTTGCTGCAGCAAGCCTCCATCTCGCGGTCTCTCAGTGGGGACCAAGAGACGGTTGGTGTGGAGGAGATTCTCGGGATTATTTTTATTACTGTATTGATTGTGTGGAAAGAAATCGTCATCTGTGTAGAAGGTAAGAAAAAATATAGGCTCTAAGTAGAAGATGGGGAACCCTATCCTAGCAGATTCAAAGGCATCCCCACCCTCCCAGTGAAAAAGTTTTTCCTAATATCCAAGCCTTCCACACTGCAACTTGAGATCATTGCTCCTTGTTCTGTCGTCTGCCAGCTCTGTGAATTTCATGAGAATCAATCTTTCATTAGGAAAATAATTCAAAAATACAAAGACAAAAAATGTGAAGTGAAATCAATCCATCCTGATCTTCAGTGTCTGGGGGGTGTGGGCCTCGGAGGCCAGACTGAGACCCTCATTGGCTAGGGACACCCAGGAAGCCAGTAAAAAAATTCCAGTCCTCTTTGCCACCAAGCCTCCGTAATCCAAGGAACACCTGAGGGCTGCGGGAGATAGAGGAGTGCTGAGAATGTCTAACTCATGATTGAAAATACAGAGATGTGTTATTGGCTTTGGATGGGGGACAAGTATCAAATCCGTTGGGGTTCTTGCCCCAAACAACAATCACCCATTGTCCTTTAGAGCACAAGGGCTCTAACACGCCTGACGTGCTCAAATCTCTTGCCTGCTAGGACTTAGAGAATTTTCTCCATCTCCATGATAGAGAGGGAAAGAGAAAAGAAGTGACCTCTCTTTGGTCACAAACCACGGTCATGCTGGAGCTAGAAAGAGAAGCATAAGAAAAAAGTTGTATGAAAATGTTTTGCATTTAAAACTGATTTCTTAAAGAAAGGAAATTTGAAGTGTGGTTAGTGAACTAAAATGATACGTTCTGGTTTTCCCGTGTTTCTAGATTTATGAACTAGTATATCCATCCCCTCACACCTAGTTTTTATCCATAGATTGAGGGAGGAAAAGAAGTTTGCCTGTTTTGTGAACTCTCAATGGCTTTCTTGAATTTCAACGAACGAGTCATTGAACTGAACTCTTTGAATAAACTGAAAAGAAGACAATAGTTTCTGCACCTTCCAAGGAAGCTATTGCTGTCCAAAGCTGGGTTAGCATTTCAGCTAACTTTGCTTCCAGGGCTTTAGCTATCATGTCAGTGGTGTGACTCTCTCAAAAACTTGGCAGTGAACATGTTCGATTTCATGTTATTTTTTCCTCTTCTATTTAAATGATTGAAGACATTTTCATAAATTTTGCCCTTAATTTAAAATAGATGATTTTTTTGGTCAAGCTGGGCCTTACAAATCTCGAAGGATGAAGATTCCACCACCTCCATAGGTCACACTCAGGGCCAGGGAGGCTGGGAAAAGAAGAAAATCACCAGTGAAAGCCAGGAGTCCAGATTCCCACCCCCCTGCCTCAGTCACAACAACAAGTCACACTCAGAGCCAGGGAGACTGGGAATCAAGTCCCGCTGGCACTTCCGAGCTCTGGAAGGGACTGTTCCTCTAGTGGTTAGTGCGGGAGCCTGGACAAAGGCTCCATCCCCGGCTCTATCCCTGACTCCCTCGGCAACCCTGAGGCAGTGGCTTCTCCTGCCCAGGCCTCTGTTTCCCTCACTGGGGCTGGGGACACTCCCCTACAGCCCTTGGGTCATCACGCTTCAGGAATGTGCGTGAGGTACGAGGAGACCTGGAGATGGGAGGTGTGCTGCTGGCCATAGGTCAGTGTTGTGAACCCCCGGTTGCTAGGCTGAGTTTATCCATCCCCTGGCAGTAAAACATCATCTTGTTTTCACAGCCACTTTCGATCTGCAGGCTTCTACTCCCTGCTCTGCTGGCAGGGCATTGGGCAGCACCCTTTCCAGCCCACCTTGGTGCAGGAGATCAAGGAGGAGGGCAAGAGACTAGGCCTCGGTGAGTATCTGCCACCCAGCGTTTTCCCATCTAGAGCAAGTGAGTGGAGTTCTCCAGAGCTATCCCCAGTGTGGTGGGAATGGGCCAGCAAGAGGGCTCCCAGCCCTTCCCTTGCAGGAGATTGTTCCCCACGTCGAGAGTCTTTGGGGAGGGCAGAACCTGCCAGGTGCTGAACACCCACAACCGCAATCAGTGAAATCAGTGGCAACTGAGGGCGACTCCTCCCTCCCAGCATTGGCACCTTGTGAACTTTCGCTGGGGACTGTCCGGGTGCTGCTCTTTCCCTGGTCTGGGAGGGAGCGGGACCTTCTGGGGTGGAGGGAGCTGCTTGTCCAAACTAACAGAGAGCCCCACTGCTCTGAAAGGACGAGACTCCCCTGGTGTCACAGGGCCCCAGGGGTGAGGGGGAATGTTGGGAGCAGCCTGTGCTGTGAGCTGCTGCCAGTGGGTGTGGACGGCAGCCCCCATGCTCTGGGGTGGGGTGTGTGGTGAGGAGAAATTCCCTCAGCGGAGGGGAGGTGGATGGAGGAACAGGCAGGCACATTAATGAGAGGCTGCCTTGAACCCAGACTCATGGCTGCTCCCCACTCATTCCCAGGATGCAGCGGCTGAGGCGGATGCTGAGGAGGAAGGCCGGGCTGGTGGCTCCAGAGCCGGTAGGGAGCAGCGTCCGGCTTTCCCAGGAGGAGAGCGGCCCCTCTGTCCCCGCGGGCGGGGAAGAGACCAGTGGCCAGGCTAGGAGGAGGAGCTCCCTGGCTTTCTGGAGGAGGAGGAAGACACCAGCTCCCTTAGCATGCCCTGAGGCCCCTTCTGGTCCCAAATGGAGGTGGCCCAGGGTGATGCTATGTAGGAGGGACCCAGGAGAGGGTGGGAGCCTGGGAAGGCGGCTCTGCAGCTTCCTTTACAGGCAGTGGAGGAGCCAGGAGCCGCACCCCAGTGCCCAACCAGAGCCATCCACCAGCCTGGCCACTGAGGAGCCCCCAGCCAGCCCAGAGCAGGAGCTGGGCGACTCTGGCACGGGGACCAGCAGCTCCTCCTTCTCCCGAGGGGCCAGCAGCCCCTCCGTGGGGTCTGAGAGCCCTGAGGCTGAAGGCTCCCTCTGTGCAGGTGAGGGGAGACCCACGGGACAGGGGGAAGGACAGGGGCAGCGGGGGACTAGTAACACCCTGTCAAGGTTTCTTCCCTACTCTGAACTTTACGGTACAGAGGTAGGGACCTGCTTGAAAGACCCCTATGCTTATTTTTACCAGCTTAGGTTAAAAAAACTTTCCCAAGTTATAAACTTTGCCTTGTCCTTGAACAGTCTGCTGCCACCACGAAGCATTTTAAACAAAGAACAGGGAAAGAGACCACTTGGAGACGTTTTCCCCCAAAATATTTCCCCCAGCCCTACACCCCCTTTCCTGGGGAAGGCTTCATAATAATTTTTACCAATTGGTAAAGGTGAACACAGACCCAAAGTCTTGGATTTTAAGAACAATGAAAAATTAATTAGGTGTTTAAAAGACGAATTTTAATTAAAGAAAAGAGAAAAGAATCACCTATATAAAGTTTGGATGGTAAATACCTTACAGGGTAATTAGATTTAAAACAGAGAATTTCTTGAGGCAAAACCTTAAGTTACAAAAAGACACAAAAACAGGAATATACATTTCCTTCAAAGTTAGTAACAGCCCGTTTGTTGAGCCATTTATGAAACAGATTGGTTATTTGGTTTACATAAGCCACATTAGTTCAGGCCTTTTTTAAGGGTTTGAAATTTTACTTTGTAAGTTTTAGGTGTAACTTGAAATTGGCGATTTGGCTGTATTGCGCTACAAATGGCCTGTAATATCTGGCCAAGCCTAAGAAGGATTGGACCAGTTTTTTTTTTTTTTACTTTGGGACAGGCCACTTTTGGATAGCATTCACTTTGGCCTGTAGGGGGTTGATAGTTTCTTGACCCTCCTGATGTTGGAGGTAAGCTACTCTGTTTAGGCCTATTTGACACTTTTTAGTCTTAACAGTTAGTTTTGCCTCCCTTATGCGCTTGAAGACTTTTTGTAGGTGTTCCAGGTGTTTTGCCCAGGATTCCAAAAATATGGCCACATCATCAAGGTCTGCGAGTGCACATTTTTCCAATTCCGCTAGGAGACCGTCTACAAGTTTTTGGAAGGTGGCGGGTGCATTCTGCAGCCTGAAAGAGAGCACATTAAATTCATACAGCCCGACATGTGTGATGAAGGCTGACCTTTTCTTGGTGGATTTATTTAGCGGTACCTGCCAGTACCCCTGGGTTAAGTCCAAGATAGGGATGAACTGGGCCCATCCCAGTTTCTTCACTAGTTTATTTGTTCGTGGCATTGGATAGTTGTTTGGGAGCGTTACAGCATTTAGCTTATGGTAGTCCACGCAAAAACGTATTTCCCCATTTGGGTTGGGAACTAGAACCACTGGAGATGCCCATGCACTGCCAGAGGGGTGGATTACTCCCATTTGTAGCATATCCTGGATCTTCCATTATATAGCAGTTTTAGCTTCAGGAGACACCCGGTAAGGTCGGGCTCTAATTGGGTGAGCATTACCTGTGTCAATGGAGTTGTATGCCCCTTCAGTCAGTCCTGGGTGGCTGAGAACGTCGGCATGTAGCTAGTGCACAGCTCCTTGATTTGCTGTCGCTGCATATGCCCAAGGGTCATGGAGAGGTTTACCTTTTCCACACCACCATCACTTTTTCCTTTGTAGTAGACACCTTTAGGCCACTCAGCGTTATCTCCTCCCTGGGCTGTAAACTGACAAATCTTTCATTCTTTGGAATAAAAGGGCTTTAGAGAATTAATATGGTACACCTGAAGCTTTCGGTTGGAGGTGGGGAATGCTATGAGATAATTAACAGCTCCCAGGAGCTCCTGGACCATTAATGGCCCTTCCCACAACGCTTTTATTCTGTGGGCCTAGAGTGCCTTCAAGACCATCACCTGGTCCCCTACATTGAAGGAATGCTTTCTGGCATGTTTATCATACCAGACTTTTTGCTCTTTTTGAGCATCCTGTAGGTTTTCTTTAGCAAGGGCTAAAGAGGTTCGGCAGGTGTTTTGTAGGTTGGTTACAAAGTTCAGAATGTTAGTTCCTGGAGAAGGTGTAAACCCCTCCCATTGCTGCTTTACCAACTGTAATGGCCCCTTAACCTCGTGGCCATATACAAGTTCAAATGGTGAAAACCCTAAACTGGGATGTGGTACAGCTTTGTAGTCAAAGAGCAACTGCTGCAACACTAGGTCCCAATTATTGGAGTGCTTCTTTACAAATCTACGTATTATGGCTTCCGAAGTTTCATGAAACTTCTCCACCATGGCATTTGTTTGATGGTGGTAAGGAGTGGCAACCAAGTGGTTCACCCCATGAGCTTCCCAAAGGCATTCCATAGTTCCTGCCAGGAAATTAGTTCCTGCATCTGTAAAGATGTTGGAGGGCCAACTTACCCTGGCAAAAATGTCTGCTGGTGCCTGGCACACACTTTTAGCCCTGGTGTTGCTTAGAGCTACTGTTTCTGGCCATCGGGTGGCAAAATCCATGAAAGTCAGTATGTAGTGCTTTCCTCTGGGTGTCTTTTTTGGAAAAGGAGCCAGAATATTGACAGCTACTTGCTGAAATGGAACCTCAATGATGGGGAGTGGCTGGAGAGGGGCTTTGACCTGGTCTTGGGGTTTTCCCACTCTGTGGCACACCTCACAAGACCGCACATAGGTAGAAACATTCTTGCCCATTCCCTCCCAGTGGAACGACTTTCCCAAATGGTTTTTGGTTCTGTTCACCCCAACATGGCCACTAGGATGATCGTGGGCTAAGCTTAATAGCATTACCTGGTACTTAGTTGGAACTACCAACTGTCTCTGAGGATGCCAGTTTTCTTCGTATCCACCAGAAAGAGTTTCCTTGTATAAAAGTCCCTTTTTTACAACAAACCTGGATTGATTCGAAGAGCTGAGAGGCGGTGGGTTGTTCCGTGCCGCCGTCCAAGCTCTCTGGAGGCTTTGATCTGCTTTCTGTTCGGTCTGGAACTGTTCCCTTGATGCTGGAGACAACAGTTCCTCATTGGATTGTGGACCTGGGCTTGGTCCCTCTGGAAGCGATGCAGGTGATGGGGCTGTTTTAGATGACTGTGAACCGCTCTTGGCTGGTGCACTATGTTGGGGTTTAGGCTCTGGCTGAGCCTCTTGTGTAGGGTTATCTGCTGCTGCCAGTGCAGGTTGGGTGGGGCCCTCTGGTGCTGGGGTTGCAAGTACTGGATTCAGTGCTGGCAATGGTTCTGATGCTGTTTTTTTTGCCGGTTCCAGTTCTGGGACTGGCTCTGTCTGGGTCTCTGTGACTGGATTCACTACTGCTGTTGCAGACGTTGGTATGGGGTCTGGTTCCAAGATCTTTGAGTGGGTCCTGGTAGAAGTCTCCAGAACAGAGCTAGGTGTGACAGCTTGCTTAGCCTGTCTGCGGGTGACCATTCCCACCTTCTTGGCTAGCTTCACATGATTGGTCAAGTCTTCCCCCAACAGCATGGGGATGGGATAATTATCATAGACTGCAAAAGTCCACATTCCTGACCAGCCCTTGTACCAAATAGACAACTTGGCTGTAGGCAAGTCAAAAGAGTTGGACTTGAAGGGTTGAATCATTGCTTGGACCTCTGGGTCGATTAAATTGGGGTCCACTAAGGAAGCATGGATAGCCAACACTCCGGTGTCCCTCTATTTTGTGACCTTCTTCCTGCCCACACTCACAGTTTCCCTCTGCTCTGAGGGTGTCTGGGAGGCATCTGGGCCTGAGGACCTCTGGTGTGATTTCGGTGCAATGAACTGTAATTTCCAGGGGTTCTTGGGGCAGTTGGCCTTTACATGTCCCGGCTTGTTACATTTAAAACTTTGCCCAGCTAACTGGTTACTGGGGTGAGGTGGGTTGCTGGAGAACGGTGTAGTGGGACAACAAGGTGTCTGGAGTGTCCTTGGAGTATAGTTGGGCTGCCCCTGGTAGTAGGGTGTGGTCTGAGGGTGTCCCTTCTGGTATCCGCTCCAACTGTGACCAGGGTTGTTCCTCTCTCCTCCCTCCACCCGTTTTGTTCCGGTTTGCCCCGCCTCTCTGGCAGTCTGGGACTGCTTGTATTGATCAGCATAAAAAGCAAGACTTCCTGCTGAGTCCATTTTTTTATCCCATAAACACTGCTTTCTATCATCCTTGGACATATTCAGGAATTGCTCCTGTATTATCAAATCCCGTATTCCTCCAAAGCTAGTTACATCCTGTCCATTGAGCCATTTCTCAAACAGATCTGTTCTCTGGTTTACATAAGCCACATTACTTAGTCCAGGTCCTCTCTTAAGGGCTTTCACTTTTACTCTGTAAGTTTCAGGTGTAACTTGAAATTGTTTTAAAACCAAACCCTTGGATTTATTATAGTTCGAAGCCTCCTCAATCACCATCTTCTTGAATATGTCCAGAGCTCTTCCAGGCAATTTTGCGGCTGACCTGGTCATCTTGTGAGCTTCAGGGATTTGATGGAGTGTGCACAGTCTCTCAAAGGTGAGAAAATAATCAGCAATATCACTGGATTCATTATACTGTGGACATAGTGTAATGGATTGTTGGGGAAGGATTGTTAGGGTTATTTGGTATATTCTGCCGAGCCTTTGCCTTCTCCATCTCCAGTGTATGCTTCCTCTCTTTTTCCTTCTCCTCCTCTGCATGCTTCCTTTCTTTTTTCCTTTGCCTTCATTTCTTTTTCCTTTGCCTCCATTTCTTTTTCTTTTGCCTTCATTTTCTCTGTCTGAGTTCGACCCATCTTTTATGTTCCTTTTGTTTTTCCTCAGCCTCAAATCTGGCTAATTGCAGCTTCTGTTGAACATGGCATTCTGTCCTCCTAACCTCTCTGTTTTTAACTCACTTTACACCCAAGAGTTAGAAATAAAGCAAAAAACCCAAAAACCCTGACTTGTAAAATTTTGCTGTGCTGTAACCTGATACCTTTCTTCTTTGATAGCTGTTCTCAGCCTACAGAAAACTGCTACAGAAAAATTAATTAGGTTTTTAAAAGAATTTTAATTAAAGTAAAGGTAAAAGAATTACCTCTGTAAAATCAGGATGGTAAATACCTTACAGGGTAATCAGATTTAAAACATAGAGAATCCCTCTAGGCAAAACCTTAAGTTACAAAAAGACACAAAAACAGGAATATACATTCCCTCCAACACAGCTTATTTTACCAGCCATTAAACAAAAGAAAATCTAACACATTTGCTAGTTAGATTACTTACTAACTTAACAGGAGTTGGAAGGCTTGCATTTCTGATTTGTCCCCAGCAAAAGCATTACACAGACAGACAGAACGCTTTATTTATTTAGCCTCCCGCCCCCCTCCAGATTTGAAAGTATTTTGTTCCCTCATTGGTCACTTTGGGTTAGGTGCCAGCGAGGTTATCTTAGCTTCTTAACCCTTTAGAGGTGAAAGGGTTTTGCCTCTGGCCAGGAGGGATTTTATAGCGCTGTATACACAAAGGTGGTTACCCTTCCCTTGATATTTATGACATACCCTGTGCCCATTGGCTCACCAAGGCGCCAGGACTGAGCCACGGGAGCCCCACTGACACCAGTGGGAGTGGCCCAGCCACACTCCATGGCAGGGGATGCTGGGCAGAGTTGGGGGAGCTCCAGCCTCCCCTGATAATATTGGGCGGGGGCTGATGGCCACGGGGCCCTGAGGCTGATGGGGCTGAGGTCATCTCTGGGAAGGGCAGGGTGGGGACCTCGATGCCATGGGGTTCCTTGTTGAGGATGGGGGACATTGAGCCATTTCTCTACCCTGCATTCTCACAGCAGTAGCATAAATGATGCTTTTCTCCTTCTCTCCCTGGTGCAGAGACCCTCAGTGCCCAGCTGGAGGAGGAGGAGGAGGAGGAGGATGTGTCCCCTGAACAAGACACCATCAGGGTCATCCAGCAGCACCTCCAGGGCAGAGTTGAGGTACAAAAATCTTCCAGCTGCACTGCCCCCAAGTCTGTCCTGCCCCTTGTTCCATCCCCACCCACATTCAGGGTCTTGTCCCAGAGAATCCATCACCCGCAATGAGGGGCACTTCTCCCCTGTTACCTGGCACCCCAAAGTGGGGGTGTTCATCTCATGCAGGCCAAGGTGTCCGCTCCCCGCCGACACTGCCAAGTTACAACCCCAGTCTATGCAGGGTGACACTGGTTTTGGGAAGAGGGGCGGCTTTCCCTGTCCAACTCCAGGGAGGTCCTGAGACCTGGAGCTTTTGTAGGTGGGTGGGGAGGTCCCTACCTGACCATCTCTCTCTCTCTCTCCCCCAACCCCACTCTTAGTAGGTGGAGGACAGAGCCAAACAGCTCCGCTTCCTCCACGCTGTCCCACGTCTGTGCTTGTCGGCACAGCAGCAGGGGTGGGACACTCTGGAGCCGCACTTCTCCAAAGCGGCCCTTGTGGAGAGCATTGCGGTGAGTGGGACCCCGTGCCCGGCTCCTGGGGTGAGGGAGCCCAACATGGGAGGAAGAGTTAGTGGGGCTGGAGGGGGAAGCAGAGGACAGGGCTTCCTGGGGCTGAGGGTTGGGGAGCAGGGAAAGAGGAAATTCTGACACTGATGGGGAACTGGCAGTGGGGAAATTGTAAGGCCGGAGGGGCAGCTGAGGCTGAGGGGAGGGAAGAATTGGGTGGGAGAGGGGGAAGGAAAGAGTAAGTTTGATGGATGGGAGGAATGGGGAGGCCAGCTGGTTGGGGGTGGGGGAGCCACTGACTGTTTCTGCAGAGCACTTTGGCCTCCTCCCTGGGAAGCGCCTGTGGGTCTACAGGGCCTGAATCTCACATGCAATTTTATCTCCTTGGGGTCTCTCAGGAGCTGATTGAAGATCTGCCCATGGTGTCTGAGCCGAGCTCCATCGTCTCCAGCTCCATGGCCGCGGTTTGCAGCCTCAGGTACCAGGACCCTCCCATCCAGCTGCCCTAACCCTGGTGCAGATCCTCTCGGGCCTAGATTAAGCCCAGCCGTGGCTGTTTGCATCCCCCAGCAGAGGAGCTGGGAACATCCCCTCTTTCCTGGCTGGGGGTGATTTCACTCCCGTAACGTTACAGTGGCCATAGGGAGGGATCATTGCAGGGGAGGAGGGTCATGTGCATGACACTGCCAGCGCACTCCGGTGCTGCCAAGCATAACACGGGCTCCTCTCTCCCGCCAGCAAACTGAAGCCACCACTTGCCCTGGAGCTGGAGTCACGCCTCCTGCGGGCTCTACTGTACACCATTTTCACCATGGACACGAGGCAGGACACCACCCACTTCCGGGTAGGTCATGATCCTACTTCTCTGTCTCAGGAGCAGGAGCAGCCTCTGGTCCCTGCTCCCTTGGTTTGATGGAGCTGCTGAGAATAGGGGAGGGGTGAGCAGAGCAGGGGGCAAGCCCGGGCAGGGCGTGTGGGGTGGGGGGGGATGACACAAACTGCAAGGGAGGGCCCCTTCCCTCCAGTGAGGATTGTGTTACCCCTCTGTGGCTGATCCCAGCCTTCCCTCTTCTCCTCATTCTGTGCTCTGCTGCCTGGACTTTCCCAGGGATCCTACCTCCCACCCATTGCGGTTTGGCTTTTCCATATTCTGCTGGGGACCAGGCCCTGCGCAGAGAACTGCTAAGGGCAAGGATTGAAGAGCCAGCAGGCATCCAGCCATGAACTCTTGCTAAGTGTCCCTGCAGTGATGTGAATGGCAGAGGCCAGGATGTACCTTTTGGGTCTGACCAGGGCTCCCCAGAGAACCCTCCTGGTCCCCTGAGAGGGGTAGCCCCATGTCCCATGACTGACGAGTGCTCCCTCTTCTTGCAGGCTGTCAAGGTTCCTTCCCCACTCTGAACTCTAGGGTACAGTTGTGGGGACCTGCATGAAAACCTCCTAAGCTTACTTTTACCAGCTTAGGTTAAAACTTCCCCAAGGTACAAACTATTTTACCCTTTGCCCTTGGATTTCCACTACCACCACCAAACTTTATCTGGGTTTACTGGGAAAACGTAGTTTGGACACACCTTTCCTCCCAACCCTTGCACCCCACTTCCTGGGGAAGGTTTGGTAAAAATCCTCACCAATGTGCATAGGTGACCACAGACCCAAGCCCTTGGATCTTAGAAGAATGAAAAAGCATTCAGTTTCCTTACAAGAAGACTTTTAATAGAAGTAAAAAGAAAAGAATTACCTCTGTAAAATCAGGATGGTAAATACCTTACAGGGTAATTAGATTCAAAACATAGAGAATCCCTCGAGGTAAAACCTTAAGTTACAAAAAAGACACACAGACAGGAATATTCATTCTATTCAGCACAGCTCTTTTCTCAGCCATTTCAAGAAATCATAATCAAACACATACCTAGCTAGATTACTTACTAAGTTCTAAGATCCATTCCTGTTCTGTCTCCGGCAAAATGATCACACAGACAGACACAGACCCTTTGTTTTTCTCCCTCCTCCCAGCTTTTGAAAGTATCTTGTCTCCTCATTGGTCATTTTGGTCAGGTGCCAGCGAGGTTACCTTTAGCTTCTTAACCCTTTCCAGGTGAGAGGATTTTTCCTCTGGCCAGGAGAGATTTTAAAGGGGTTTACCCTTGCCTTTATATTTATGACACAGGCTCTGCACAACACCTACTTAGAAAGCCTGGACACCATGCTCGGGGGCCTGCTGGCAGAGACCCCCACCACGGACAAGCTTCAGCACCTCTTGGAGGTGAGCAGAATGGGAGGGTCTGGGGGGGAATTTCCCATGAACCCCGTGGGAGGTCTGCAAAGGAGAGACTAGAAGAACCATGTTTCCATTGTGTCCTCCCAGCTTGGACCCAGATGGCCACGCTTTCCCAGAGCCATCAGTGCAGTGCAATGTTGGGACCCTTCCACCATCCGGGGTAGCGGTGGCGGGGAAGGGGCGGGGGCAGAGGGAAGGAGCTGGGACTGTCAGCCAGACCTCTGCATGGTTCCATTGAGCACTAACAGTGAGCACCAGGCCTGGCTGGGGACTGACAGACTGAAACCCCTGTGCGATCTGGGACACAGGCCTCTGAGAAAAATTACTGGCTCCTTTCTAGGGAGACCCTGAGATACAGGAGAAGACTCAGGGAATCAGCTCTTCTGTCCTAGGGACACGGCAGTTCCCGGAGCGATTGTCCCCACAGCCCCTCCATCCATCCTACCAAGGCCTGTGGAGCTGGGGTCTGGGGGCCCAGGGCATGTGCCTCAATCCTGATGGGCTGTTGATGGATCAGGGGTTCAGAGCAAATAGACCAGCCCCAAGGCTGAGCTTTGTCCCAGGCTGGAGAGACAGTGACAGCTTGTGCCCAGCAAGATGTGGGCAGTGTCATGAACCCCCACAGGAGGAGTCAGATATTCCACCCTGAGCACAAGTTCTCCGCCCCATGTGGAGTGGGAGAGGCTCGTTTGTAGAGCATGTAAGCCTGCCGGCTGACCCTCCCCTGCCTTCTTCTCCCGCAGCACCTCCATTTCTGGCTCGACTCCAGAAACACCCAGGAGAGAGCTAGGGCCATACGGAGCAGCGCTGCCCTGCTCCGATTTGCCACCTCCCTCTCCGGATTTGACGTAAGTGACCTTTGACCCCAGCATCCTGCAGAGCCAGGGCTTGAGTCAAATTCCTCATCCCCTGGTTAAGTGGTCCCCCCGGCTCCGTAAGGGACTGCGACATTCCATAGGCCACTGTCTGGCAGGGTCGTGGCTGGCCTCAGTGCCCTTGTTACTCTGGAGAAGCCTGGCAGCTAGTGCTCATAGAGGGCCCAGGCCATGGGTCCCTTTGCTCCAAGCTCCCTTGGGGGCAGAGAGAAAGAGGGCTCTAGTTCCTCTCCCCCAGTGCCTCCTACAGATGGATGGGAGCAGAGCTCGAGCCCAGGGGAGCTGAAGGCAGAATGTTGATGGATTCCCCCCTTCTCCTCCTCCACCAGACCTCCTCCGATTTCCCCAAGGCGGGCAACTTTGTGCTGCGGCTGGGTCTCTACCTCTCTGACCCAGCCGATGACATCAGCCGGCAAGCCAGGGATGGGATCTATTGGCTGCAGAGGCTCCTGCTGCAGAGGAGGGGTAAGAAACCCAGCTGGGCAATGGGACCCCATAGAAATGAGTCCCTTGGAGACTAGCTCCAGCTGGCCATTGGGACACCAATAGAACTAAGGCCTCTGCTCTTAGACCAACTGCAGCAGGGCAGAGGGACCCCAATGGAAAGAAGGCCCCTGTTTTGGGCCCCCCACTTACTGGCCAAGGGACCCTACAGAAAGAAGCTCCCTCCTCTGAGACTGACCCCAGCTTAGATGATGACTCACACTCATCTCCCTAATTCAGGGAGAGAGGAAGCGGATGAAGATGCCAGGGAAATTGGCTGCTTTACCTCATAGCCTGGCTCTGTCCCCCAGTCCAGAGAAATCAGCCCCCGCAGGGGGCTGCCAGCTGGTGAGGGCACAGGAATGGACCTATTGAGACCCATGGAGGGAAAGAGTCCATCATGAAGGCAGGGGCAGGGACCACAGGGGATGGACACAAAGCTTGTAGAATGTCACCAGTTGGGTAGCTAGGGCCAGATCCTGACGTCAGTGGCTGTGGGGCGTTTTCAGCATTAGCAGCCACCATTAACAGGCACCCATGCCCAGAGCACAATGACTGTAAGGGTCACCTGATTACTGTGACGAATGAGACAAATCCCCCTTCAGGTACTAAACCACCTGGTGGGGACCCTGCAAGTCCATTGGGCCGTGGATGCCATGAGGACCCCAGCCAGTGTTCACCCAGCAAAGGGAACAGAAGGAAACAGGCACGAAAGCCAGATGCCAAACCTCCCCAATGGGTGTGTCTTTCTCCCCCAGGGCTGAACATTAGAGAGGAGAGTGATCTGTGGTGTCGGGACGGGCTCCAAGACACCGAGCGCCTGGCCTACAGGAACATGGCCAGGGTGGGGGAGGTAAGGACTCTCCGCCAGCGCATTGCAGTAGCTCAGGTGTGGAGCTGTCTTCCCCTGCAGTGAGTGTGTTCTGTAGGGGGAGGGATAGCTCAGTGGTTTGAGCATTGGCCTGCTAAACCTAGGGTTATCAGTTCAATCCTTGAGGGGGCCATTTAAGGACCTGGGACAAAAATCTGTTGGATGATTTAGTTGTGGATTGGTCCTCCTTTAAGCAGGGGGTTGGACTAGATGAACTCCAGAGGTCCCATCCAAACCTGATATTCTATGATATTTATCTCCAGCAGACAGTGTTCGGCTGCAAGAGGCCGAGGAGCCTGGGCTGCAGCCTCGCTAGCGGTCCAGGCTTGTGTGTGTTGCGTGGATCCATGGTTATGTGGCATAAAAGGGATCCTCTGGGGGGTTGAGTTAATGAAGGATTGTATCTCCAGGCATCTCGCCCTGCTCACTTTCTCCTTGGCTGACACCCTGGTGTCTGAGAGGTGAGCCCCTGGGTCAGTGAGTTGGGAAGCTCACACCAGCAATTGCTGGACCAGATCCTTGTTGGCTTCCCTGCACCTCTGGAAGCACAGGCAGGGTGTGGGGTTTGCCGAGCACCAGGGCGAGTCAGGAAGCAGAACCTGCCCCTGCCCTGGGCGTTGTGTGAGGGACACTGAGCTCCTTTCCTGGGCTGAGTCACTGCAGCATATGTGACGCTCGTGGGATTGTCGGTGGGGTGGGGAGCAGGAACGGAAGCAGATCGAAAAGGCCCCTAACCTCTAGCGGGTAAGCTGCAGGAAATAGCGCTGCTGGGAGCAGTAGCGGGTCCTTTGTTGTCTTTGTGAGCTGGGTTCCAGAGCGCGCAGACATGTTCCCAGCATGTCATGGCACCTGTGGTGACTCCCGCTCCAGAAAGAGCTATTCCTCAGTGCCTGCAACCTCTTCCTGAAGGGGGTTCCTTGGTCCATGGGACCGCAAAAGTTGGCTGCACAAGGAGGACTCTTGTCCACCTTGTGAGATACTAGAGGGATTTGGAGCCTGGTTCTGGACAATTGACAAGGGCTCTGGTGCTGTTGGTTTTAGGTCTTTGGAGAGATCTTCACGGAAGGCCAGAAAATATCTTTCCTCCAGGCATTGCTTCTGGCCATACATGACCCCCAGCTCCGTGTCAGCCAGGCTGGGCTTGTGCTGACATATTCTATCCTGGGGGAAGCCGGCCAGCTGATCGGGAATGAGGTAACCAAAGAAGGATCAATTGGGGAGGGACACCCAGGGCCTTTCACCTCCAGGCCATTGACAGTCACTCCCATCCCATCCCCTTGCACTGACCTGGGAGCAAGGAGAGGATGAACCCGGGCAGGTGCCATTGGTAGGTGTCAGCTTCTCCCCTGAGCAGCTCAAAGCAGAGCAGACCCAGCTTGGCTATTTCCTAACAGGTGTCACATCAACATGACATGCTGCTATTGCTCATGCTAGGGGCTGCCAACTCCCCCTGTGAGAGTTTCATACCCCTCCGGGCCTCATGCTGGTTCCTAGGGCCCTAGTATCATGGTATCTCAGCCACCACCTGCTCTGGGAGAACTGGAGGAGTCAGTCAGCAGAGGCTGCTGAAGTGCCCCATTCCCCAGAGCTACTGTCCATGGCATCATCTTAATAACCGGGGGGGGGACCCTTGGGAAAGGTTTCCACCTCCTCTCACCCCACAGCACTGCTGCCCAGAGCCTTCCAGCCCCTCAGCTGGAGCGGGAGAGGGTGGCTGAGGGGATTCTGGGGAGTGGAGCTTAATCCCCGTCTGGGTTGGGAGGTAGAATAGTTCTCACAGGGGGATTGAGAGGAAGGGGACAGGAGTTCATTCCACAGTGGTGGGAGTGGGGTTGGAGGTCACTCGAGAGGAGACAAGATTTCGTCTCGGAGGGTTGGGTGCGGGAATCTGTCCCTTGCATGTGGGGAGGGTTGGGGTGGAAATTTTGCTGGCTCCCAGTGCCGTTCATGCCCTTCATTGCCATGGGTGTCGGAGGCTCTGACCGATCCTTGTTCCCTTGCAGCAGGAGGACGTGACAGCGGCGATCATGGCGCACCTGTTCTACATCCGGTGCTTGCGCCAGGTGCCCAAAGTGCTGCAGGGGCTGTGCTCCGTGGGACAGCCTTGAAGGGCCCCCCCTTCCCATGCCCAGAAGCTCCCACTCCCTGCCGCAGGTAATGCTCTTTCTTGCTGTGCCTGGGGGAGAAGGGCTAGGGGGAGGGGCCATAAACCCCACAGCACTGAGAGAAACCCAGGCCGAGCAGCTCGCTCTCACCACCCTGCCCCACCCTGACCCCTGGAGCTGGGGCCAGGCCACATACGGTCCCTGCCCCCATGCCCAGAGGCCAGTTTCAGAAGCATCAGGCTTTCAGGGCCATGGGACTGGCCCAGAAATGGGAGCATCGAGAGCCAGGGTTTATCCTCAGTAACCATTGCAGTCTGGGAGGGGTGGCCCGATGTGGAGCCCTCCCCTGTCGTCACTGCTCAGACCTCCCCGTTGCCCATGTTACCCCGTCGCAGTGAATGTCTGACCATCCCCCACCTGGGTCCCAAGCCACACACATGGTATCTGAACCCTTCCCAGACAGGAATGAAACTCCCCCCTAACACCTTGGGGCAAGGAAGGATCCTCCCCATCTGGCAGGTGGAGACTGAGACACAGAAGAAGGGCTGCGATCCTGGTCACACACTCCTGGGGGTAGATCTGGGAACTGGAGTGGATCCCAGGCTAGTCCCTTTCCCCAAGAGGCAACTTCACTTTCTGCCCTTTATTCTCCCCTTCTGCTGGGGGGGCGGGTCTCTGAAATGAACCAGGAGGGGGATGGGGTCCTGGCACAATGCTTGGGTGGGAGCTCCCCTTGGCTTGGACCCCAGGGTCACAGACATCTTTGTCATCTTGCTCTCCTTCTTTTATTCCTAGGGAGGGAGTCCCCCGATTAGGGGTCTCTAGGGATCCAGCTGGGCAGCGCCTAGGAGAACCTGTAAGTCATCCTGGTTCCCGCCTGCATGCACTACCCTGTCCTGCCCTGCCCTCCGGTTCTTCACTGTTGACTCTGGTTTGACCCTTGGCTCCGGTCTCTGATTATGACTTTGGCGTGACCCTTCTTAGCTCCAGATGTTGCCTGCCCACCTTGATTCCATATCTCCTTGCCCTTCTTTAGCCCCGCTCCAGGCCCTCCACTGACCCGCTGCAGCATTGCCTTCTCCTCCTGATCTTCCCCAACCACTCGGACGTTGACTACCCGGCTTTGACCCTCGGCCTGGATCTGGACTCTGGCTTGACACTGACTTGGCTGATCTTTGCTCTCTGACTACCGGGCTATGGCCTTTGGCATGGATTTAGACTCTAGCCCTGCTTCTGCTTCTGCTTTGTCGATGGACTCTGATCTCGGTTTTGACCCTGCTGTGTCCCTGGACCTTGATTCTAGCACCACTCTTAGCCTCGGCTCAATCCTGCAACTTGCTGCGACCTGTGCTCCCACCCCTGGACATCGCTATCAGATGCAGTACGTGACATTAGGTGGTGCAACCTTTTGGAGAAAAGCAGGCTCTCCGCAAGTCAGTGGCCTGTATGCAATAGGGACACACCACACCAGGTGTGAACCAGGGCCTCACTACATGAGCCTGGCCCGATGATGTCCCTGCTGGAGCTGCACAATGGAAATGACTGAAAATGTTGGGGTTCCTTGAACCAGCCTCTGCCTCTGGACCTACTCCACCTTCTTGACTCGGACACCCGGCATTCCTGATCAATACCCGGATTACATGGATACCTTTGAAAGAAATGGGGACTCGTTGCCTCTGCACCAGGACTATGACTGCCCTCTTGACCTGCAACCTTGGTTGAAAGTTGCCTTCACCAGTATTTACACATTGGTGGAACCAGAATTAGTGGCTCTCCCTGCGTACAGGCTTGAAAACCGGTCCTAAGAGTTTATGAGCAAATTAGCGTTTCCCACGGGTGCCCAGGCCCTTTTGGGGAAGAAGAAATGTGGGACTCTAGTATGTCTCTCTTGAGACAATCAGCCCCTGAAAAAAAGGATCATTTGGAACCATAACCCCCTGTTAGGAATCCCACATTTGTTGGCTCGCAGGAAATCTGCAAAGTTGTTCATCAAACTTCATCTGTGAGGATTTCCAATCTAACACTCATTTGGGCAGGGGACAAATGGAAGGCAGATTTCAAAGCACACTATGGACATTTTAACTGTCAGACATGCCATTTGAGCTAACTAACGGTCCCCTGCCCTTGCAACACTTCATCAGTGATGTATTTGGGGCCATTGTGGATCTGCACAGTGTCATCTATTCAGGTGACAGACTTCTTTTTTTTGGAGAACCAAGAGCAGCATGCGCACCACACCTGAACCTGGAGAGGTTTCGGCAGCATGGTCTCAGCACAGAATTCGAAAAGCGTACCTCCGGCCAACTCTCCACAGAGTTTTTGGGCTACATCCTCTCCCCGGAAAATGTTACGATTGATCCAAATAAGGTGGAAGCCATTCATAGATGGGACAAAGTTTGAAGTCCTCAAGAAGACCAGTGCTTCCTAGACTTCACCCGCTTTACTGCTGCTTCGGCCCAGGGTTCTCAGAGCCAATAACCCCCACGAGAGCTCTCCTCCACATAATGACCACGTTTGTTTGGTCACCCAAGTTCCAAAAAGCCCACAAACAGCTCACAACTGCCTTCACTACTGCACCTATTTGGAGGCTCGGTGCTCATCCTGGAAGTAGACGCATCTACTATGACCACCAGGGCCTGCTTCATTAGCTGGCGTCAGATGTGGGCTGAAATTCAGACTTAGCTTGACTGATGTGACTTCTGCGCTTTCACCAAGGCACCACGCACCAAACTCCTTGGCATTTCAGGCCTCTGGAGACCCTGCCCTGGCCATGGGCAGCCATTGCCAGGAATTTTACCGAATCAAATGGCCACATGATGGAACTGACTCTCATAGATCACCTGACCACGATGGCGTGCTTCATCCTCTTCTGAACATGTACTGTCGATTGATAGGACAGATCAGTTCCAAATTTGCAAAGGACAATGAAACCTTTATTTTGCTAAATGTAGATTTCCCACTGATTTCATGTCATGCTACAAATGACCTCTCCGAAATTCCCAGCTATCGACCTGGGTCAACGAATCCATCACCTGCAAGAAGAATGAAGGGAGCCCCTTCAGGACACTTGGAAGGAGTTCAGATACTGTATGGACTGCTGATGACAAGAGGGAAGCCATTTGCTGAAGGGAGGTACAAAGTCCCTGGCACTGACCAAATCCCTAAGCTCTGTCCATGGCAGCAGTTCCTGGCCCATCCCCTTTGCTGACCTTCTGATAACATCTTCCTCCCCTGGGTCTAGGGAGAAAACTCTGGGTCCCTTCCCTCACTCTGGCACAATCTGTGCCCAGAGTGTCTGAGTCCCTCACCGAAAATGGGTCTCTCCTCCCTTCTCCTCCCTGTGTGTGTGTGGGGGGGAGACTTGTACCCCCATTTTACAGACAGGGAATGAAGGTGAGGAAGTGACCTCTCCAAGGTCACACCGAACAATGTGGGGGAGAGCTGGGAACTGACTGGGCTCTACAGGAGTGCTCTCCCCACAGGAGCGGCTTCACTTTCTGCCCTTCATCCTCTCCTTTCCTCTTGGCCCATCTTCGAAGGGGGCTCTGAAAGGGAAATGAGCAAGGGTTTCCTCCCCGCTCTGTCTTCCAGGCTCTGGGATCTGTCCATGTCGTCAACAGCAATGCAGCCTGCAGCTGGCCTGGCTTGGAGAGCCATGGCCTCATCCTGTGAAATCGAGAAGTACTGGCTCTCAGGGATGCTTAGATGGTAAACCACACACCCCACCCGGAGGTAGGAGCCAACCATTCCCAGATTGTCCTGAGGAGCCACAATTCCTCCAGGAGCTGGGGAAGGGCACAGTGATCAGTTTATCAAAAGGTAGGGAAGGATCATGTAAGAAGAAGGTCTAAGAGAGAAGGAGCATGAGCTACTCTCTGTATTTGGGCATGACAGGGATCACAAGAAGGGACAGGGGCTGTTAGAGGGCAATGGTGAGGTACAAGGTGTGTCAGAGGTGGGGGCAAGGCCTGAACAGTTCAGATACATTAGAACAATTGTGCCAGAGAATCACCGGTTGAGGTGACTGAAAGCTCTGAACTAGGGCTGGCCAAAATCATCCTCCTCAGATGGGAACATCCCAAAAGTCTGCAGAAGCTCAGCCTCTGAGGTGAACGTTGTGGCCCCAACCTCTCTCTGCTCTGTACCTCACAGGATTCCCACTGGCTGTTCCAATCCAGGATGAAAACTATGCCACCGAAGACTCACAGCACCTGGGCAGTGAAGTGGCCACTTAAACCCACTGTGATGCACAGACCTTGCCCTGGCTGTCTGCACAGGGCTGAATTTCACCCATTCAGAGTGTAAGGAAATAATTGGCTGAAGGCCTTTTTCTGCTCGGATGTGGTTCTAGGCGGAAAGATCCATGGAGATTTTTAACCTGTATTGCTCCCGGGACTGGTGCTGCAGTGATGAAGAGAAGTGCTGATGCACTGGATTTTTTTTGATTCCCCCCCCCCGCCATTAATCCACTCTCTTCCTCTCTTTTAACTGGTATTCTAAGGGCACCCCATGCTTTGTGGGGGTATTCTTGGGTGGGCAGATTGCATCAGACCTGCACCACAATAAATACTAGTGAATGACATATGCAGACACTGAAGTTCTGCAGCCAAATTCTCAGAAACTTTCCCCTTCAATGTAGAATCAGGATTTTGTTTTTAATTTATTTTTTGAAGGTGCTAAGCAGATGCTACCCTGTAATACGAGGAAACAGAAGCAAAAACTGAAAGAATGTTACAATGCACAGATGCAGAGAGTGGAAACACAGCAAAGGAAACAAATGAATCCTGTGAGTAAATAACCTGGAAGCAAATGGAGGAGAAAACCTCATCCAGATAATTGTGGTTCTTGGGATAAAGATCAGGTTCCTGGTGTGTAATCTGGCTGAGATCCTGCCTTTTCCCTGGATCCCAGACCTGGGCTTCACACGTCATTCTCCTTATTTTATTCTGAGGGAAAAGGATCCCCAAAGGAAGTGTGAGGATCTTCGACTCTAATGTCTGCAAGAAGCTTCAGCCACCTTCACTGGTAGAAGTCACTTTCTTTCCTACAACGCCACTAGTGCCCTTTCTGCTCTCCAGGCCTGCTCCCTGCAGCAGGACAGAGACACCCCTTAACTCCCCGAGTCCTGATTTCCTGCCATTCAAGGGGCTGGGGGCTTGCATTGCCCCCCCAGCCTCCCGCCATCAGATACTTTTCCGATGGGAATCTCCCTAGAGCAGGAGAGAAATCTGTTCTTCCCTTAGAACCAGTCTGCTCAGTAAGTCAAGCCACACTGACCTCATCTTGGCTGCTTTGTTTATCCACGATTAGTGCTATCTTGGGAAATTCCTTCGCGTGCGGGGGAGTGAGGTGGAGTGGGGGATACGGGAGCTCCAGCAGATTCCCCTGAAGAACACCACCGTGTCTTTCTCTGGTCTGGGTCGGTCTAGCCGTCCATTGCAGAGGTGAAGACCAGATGGGAGCTGCTGGATTGACCTTGATATGCCATGTCCTTGTGTGGATGAAGGACCTACATCTCAGGGATGGCCAACAGCAGATGTACCATGTGTCCAGGAATAGTCGGAACAACCTACACTGACAGGTAAGTAAAGTCATGGCCACATGCAGTGGTGAGCTGCAGCCTGTTTGCACGAACCGGTTGTTACATTTTGAAGCCATTTTAGAACCAGTTGTTAACCCGCTTCCCTGCAGGGGATGCTGAGGCTTTGATGGGCTCCGGCCAGGAAGTGATGTAATTCCTCCTCCGGCCGCCGGGGGCGCTGCGCTGTGGGAGCCACGTGGGCTGCCGCCTGGCCCTGGGCACAAGCCCTGGGTCTGCTGATGCTCCCCTGGCCCTGGGGCTCCCACTACTGCCTGCTGGGTCCCTGGCTGCTCTGCTGGGCCTGGGCTGCATCCTGCTGCTCTCCCCGTGAGCACGCACCACCCTGCCCGCAGCCAGGCCCTGCCGCACCCCATGCCTGCAGCCACCCATTGCCACACTCCCTGCCCGCAGCCAGCCCCTGTCTCTAGCCACCTCCTGCTGATCCCACCCCACATCCACTGGTGCCCTGCTGTTCCCAGGGCAGTAACCCTGCACACCTGCTTCAATGAGGGGGGCAGGGAGCAGCTGGGACCCACACATGTGCACACCCTAGGGTGACCAGACAGCAAGTGTGAAAAATCAGGACACGGGGTGGGGGGTAATAGGAGCAGGGGGGTAATAGGAGCCTATATAAGAAAAAGACCCCAAAATCGGGACTGTCCTTATAAAATCAGGACATCTGGTCACCCTAGCGCACCCCCAGGGACTGGCGGAGACCCACGCATGTGAAACGGAGCTCATTTCTAGTACAGGCCCATCTTTTTAAAAAAGAACTTTACGCAGGGTTAATATACATCTGCATTTTCCCAGACAGGTCATGCTTTTTGGTTCTTAAATCGCCGTCTAGGAGGAATTTTTAAATTTTAAAAATTAGTCCCGGGAAAATACAGACATTTGGTAACCCTGCTGGTACAAAAAATACATACTGGGGCACATCCCTTAAATCAGAACTTTTTATAGGGACCCGGTTGTTAAGATTTTGGCAGCTCATCACTGGCCACATGTAGACACCACAGGAAATGGGGGGGATTGAACCAGGGTCCTTCAGCACAAGCTCTGCTCACTCATTGTCAACCAATCCAGCTCTACCCACTAGACCTCGCCCCCCTTCCAGAGTCACAGAATCCAGGAGCCTTAAGTCTCATATCCATGCCTCACATCACAAGGCCAAACCTCCTCCCATTATGGGTGCTGTAGAAGGGACCATCTGCGGAGACCCCTCTACATTCCCCCCGTCAGAGACTGCAGCCACGGTGCCCAGTGAATGAGCAGAGATCTCCCATGTGGGAATCCGAGGGGCTGCACATTTGGGGTTTCACAGGGAAGGCGTCTGGCAGCCATTAACAGAGTGACCCTGTGAAGAGATTTTCCATCTCTAACAAAGGGTTTCTGTTCCCCCAGATCTCTGCCGCTCAGCAGAATGCAGGAGAGCCGAGTGCTGATGGGCTAGAGGGGTCACAGGAGTCACCGTGCAGCAGCTGTGGTGTCTGCAGTCAGCATGGGCCAAACCCTGTGCTCCAGGCTGTTTCTCTGGATTGCGAAGGGGAGTTTGGCTTGGGGAATCGGTTGCTGGTGCCTGTGTCCACAACTGGGATGTTTTCAGGAGGCTACTCAATGGTCCATGAAGCGCCATCCAAGCAAGTGGAGAGTGGACATTAAAGAGCGAGGCTGGGACCTCCGCAGAGCTGCTGCAGTCCAGCATCCACAGCCAGAAGAGAGACAATGGGAAAGGTACTGAGATGGCTGGCCACAGCAGCAGCCGCCATCTCATAAACCTCTGCTCATGCTCTACACAACGGAGGCAGGACAAAAAGCCACACAGTGAGAGCTTGGGTTGCAATGAGCAATACACGGTTTTTCAGTAGATTATGCTGCCCTGACAGTCTACTGCCTGTAATGTGCACATCCAGCCTCACAGTCTGACCTCAGTTGGAGTTAGGTGCTCTGTGCCCACAGGAGGTGGACTTACTAGGAGGTGAACTTTCTAGGAGGTGAACTGAGGTGGCCGCCTCAGGTGCCAGACTGTGGGGGGCGCCACTAGGACCCAGAGTGTAGAAAACTGTGTCTGCTGCTGGTGCATGTGGATTCTCTCTGCTCGAGATGCACAGAGAGGGTGGAGTGCTGTGCTGGAGGAAGGAGGGTACAAGAGACAGAACAGGCAGGCAGGAGAAAAGGTGAGAGAGAATGACAGAAAGCAGCAGGAGCTGCAGGGAGAGAGAGGAGGAGGAGCCTCTTATGTACCTCTCTAGCATCCCCAGGAGCCTGGACTGATTAACCCCAGCTTCTCAGGGAGCTTCCTGTTTCCTGCTGCTTCCCTGAACCCACCTGAGGAGAACAGGAAGTCAGCTGAGGTAGTAGGAGCCAGTTAGGCCCTTAAGACGCTGATATCTTCCTTCACTCAGGCCCTGCTACCAGCCTGCTTATTTATCCCCTTCAACTGAGTGTTGAGAGCCACTATGGCTGGCACAGAACAGCAGTCATGAGTGAAAGAAGAAAACGCCCCTCTGGGGCAGCATTCAGAAAAAGAGAAATGCTTCTTTTGCTTTCTTCATCTAAGCAGGAAGGAGCTCTCCTGAGATACGTAGACACAAATGTTCACGGTGAGCCTTCCAGCCCCAGTGAGGATGTGAGTGGTGAGGAGATGCCTGATCTTCCAGTTAGTCAGAGTGCAGGTGACCTGGCAGCTACTGCAGCATCCCTATCTGCATCTCCAATGGATGTAACCATGCACATTCCTGAAGAAAAGTGTAGATCAGAGAAGGATGTGGTGGAGGCGCCAGAAACTGCTGCTGCTAAGTTGAGTTCCTTAAGTCTACATGATCCAAGACTGTGGACTCACTTGAGCAATAGCCTGAGGGACTTCCTTGTACCGCATGGGCCACAGCAAGTGAAAAACTTGATGTTTCCCAAAGACAATGAAAAGAGTAGTTCCCATCCAACACATTACTGGCATGAAATCCCCAATGGTGAGAAAGTGGAGAGGCCAGGACTTATGTATTCAAAAATTGAGAATACTGCATTCTAATGTTCCAGCCTCTTTGGGCTCTACAGAAACAAAGGACTGGAAAAATCTGGCTAGAAATCTGGCATGCCATGAGAAGGCAGCAAATCACCAGAGAGCATTCCATAGGTGGAAAGAGCTTGAGATGAGACTAAGGTTAAAGGCCTCCATAGATGATCAGCATCAAGAGAAGATTGCATCAGAGTCTCTTTCCTGGCAAAATGTTCAGAAAAGGCTCCTTGCCATTGTGAGAATGCTTGCTACCCAAAACCTAGCACTGCGTGGCATTTCAGATCAGCTGTATGTGCCAAACAATGGAAACTTCCTTAAAATTGTGGAGCTGATGGCTGAGTATGGTGCTGTACTCCAGGAGCGTCTAAGAAGTGTCATCACCCAAGAAATGTACACACACTACTACCTTGGAAAACCATTCAAAATGAGATCATTCAGTTCCTGGCAACAAAAGTCAAATGGATGATTGTGGGAGATCTTAAGTCAGCAAGATATTACCCTGTTATTTTGGACTGCACACCTGACATCAGCCATACGGAACACATGCCTTTAATGGCGAGTGTTGTGTGCAGGCCACAGAATCTCACCCACCCACTCCTACAATAAACCTCTCACCTGCATCTGAGCTATTGAAGTCCTCAAATCATGGTTTAAAGACTTCAAGGTTCAGAGAATCCTCCAGCAAGTGACCCGTGCCCTATGCTGCAGAGGAAGGCAAAAGAACCCCAGGGCTTCTGCCAGTCTGCCCTGGTGGAAAATTCCTTCCTGACCCCAAATATGGCAATCAGCTGAACCCTGAGCATGTGGGCAAGATTCACCAGCCAGATACTACACAGAATTCTTTTCTGGGTAACTCACATCCCATTCCATCCAACATCCCATCCCAGGCCACTGGGCCCCATCTACCAAAAATAGTCAAAGATCAATTAATTGCCAAAATCATGTTAACCCATCATACCATCTCCTCCATAAATTTATCAAGCTTAATCTTGAAACCAGCTAGGTCTTTTGCCCCCCTCCCCTCCCCGCTTCCCTTGGAAGGCTGTTCCAAAACTTTACTCCTCTGATGGTTAGAAACCTTCGTCTAATTTCAGATCTAAACTTCCCGTGGAAGTAACAAAAAGGGATATAAGTGCAGTCATCTTAGTTCTGTTGAAAAGAAAGCAAAAGTCAGGCTAACTCTAGTGCAAAACTCATAAAGGCAAAACTGGTAAGCGTATAAAAATTGCAAAGCAAAGCTGGTTTTAATCTTGTCTTAAAATAACAATAAACTGTAATTGTTTAACATTTTTGCCACAAATAAAATATAAAAAAGTATAAACAAAACAAAGCTTTATTATTACATAAATAATAAAAAGCTATAAATACTTGCTTTACATTTTTTAGACTTTAAAAATTTGCGTAAGGACACTCTGTCCAAACGGACATCTTCCTTCTTGCAATTGCCTAAAAATAAAACTGTCTCTAACTTGCTGCATCCAAACTAAAAGTAAGAACTTGTTTTCTTCCACCATTTGGTGCCGTGATTCGGATAGCAACGCATGGCTAAAACAGCAGCAACTAGACAAACCATTCCCCTTCAAAGCCCAAAGCACCAAACAAAAGGTAAAAAAAACCTTTAAAAATCGATACTGGGGTATCAAAAAAAAAAAAACACAAACAAAAACTAACCATGGGGCTGTCTGTCCCTTTGGGCTCATGCCATGCAAACTTATTCATTACGCAACAAGGCCAAATGCAAAGTGGTGGTGAAAAATTTGTTTCCATCCCCCAATAAGGTTAGTTATAAGCAGCGCTGAAAAACTTTTTTCCGCACCCCCAATATAAGGTTAAGGTCAAACCTAATCAATGCTAAAAAATTTTGCTGCCTCAATAAGGGTGTAGTAAGTCAAAACATAAAAAATTAAGGTTATTGTTTAAAGATAGCATCTTAATATAAAATAAATAAAAGTAAATAATAAATGTGTAAAAAGTAAATGCCGCTATCGAGGTCTGGGACTTAAGCTAACTTCAGGCACACCAGGGTCCTCACTCTCTAAGTAAAAAAGTTCTAAACATAAGGGGGGAGGGGTCAGCCAAACCTCGTGACCCAGCAAACAGTGCAAAAAAGTAAAAGCCTTTCCTACTTCTAAGCTGCTACACCGCAAACCCTTTCCCTAAAGTGTGTAAAAATCTTTTTAGCTTTTAAGCAGCTAACACAGCAAACAAAATAAACTGGGGAAGCTATTTTATAAGCTGCTAAGCGAACAAAATACTCCCTTGTGTAATTAAAATTTGTACATAATAATCCCTCTAAACAATTCCCACTAAAAGGTACCTTCAATTTAAATAAAATCATACACCTCAAAAAAAAAAAAGCTACAAAAACCTCCATAAATCTCAAGTCCAAAAGCTAAAAAACTCCCCCTGAAATTAAAAACTCAAATACAAAATTTAAAAACTAAATGTAATGCAACCAAATGCCTTCCTACCCAAACTATATTGTTAACCCTCTCAGCTCTTCCATATCCCCAATTAGTTAAATCTAAATGCAAAAAAAAAAAAAAAAAAGCAGGGGAAGGGTTAATTTAAAAAGTCAGTTTGGCCTAAAAATAAAAAAAGCTGCCCTGCATTCAAAAATCAAAAAACAGAGACCAAGCCAAGCAGAAAAAACTGCTTTCAGCCCCAGCTGGCTGTAAAAAAATTATAAACACACATAAAACAAAAAGCAAATAAGTTGCAAAACTAAAATTACATTTGCAAAGATTGGCCACCCGGTAAAACCCAACAGTCTGCCTTTGCAACCCTAAAGCCAGTATGGTTTGAAAACACTAAAAAGGCCACAAACAGCTGGCCTAAACTAAAATACCAAGCAAAGATCTCTAAAAGGAACGCCCCAAAAAACCCAGGGCATAAAAATCCCTCCCAAAAGGAAAAGCAAGTTAAAAAATTTTGCAGCGTACCTCTAAACAATCTATACAGAAAACAACCTACCATCCACCTCTCTCTCTCTCTCTGTCCTACCCCTGGGGCTGGCCAGCCTGGGCAGCGTGTGGACACGTATAAAAGTGGGTCAGAGTTTAAGTATTACCGTTTTTTCTTCCTTTAAGTAATGTAAAAGCAGTTCCCACACTCACCACTGTGTTATTTTATTATTAAAGATTTAAAGTTCAGTCACATGGTGTGTGCTCTTCATCTCCGCCCCTGCGATCCTGTGGTCTTAGCCTAATTAACTAAGGCACAGGCAAATTGGTAACAAAAGCTCATGCTCAAATAAATTGGTTAGTCTCTAAGGTGCCACAAGTACTCCTTTTCTTTTTGCGAATACAGACTAACACGGCTGTTACTCTGAAAAAAATCTGAGACAGTTTAAGAAAAAATTGCAAAGGGAAAAAGCCCTGAACAGTGCACACCATCTATCTGCTTTATCCTTGTTATTTCACGTTTGCTTTGTTTGGCACTGTTGGTATTATAGGTTAAAAATTGCATAATTAAAAATAAGCCCCACTCTCCATTTTAGTATGCCTAAAAACCAAAAAATGGTTTAGTATTCCTCTCTCCACCCCGGGCTGCAAACAAAGGGTGCAGGTGGGTCTACCCCAAGTCATAGCAAAACTAAGCAATAAAAAAAAAATTAAAAAATATGTGTACCCAACAGCTCAAAAAAAAATGAAGCAACTAAATGCATAAATCACTATCCAAGCAGCAACTCAAACCTCTGCCCAAAACAAGTTGCAAGCCTTAAAACTAAACTTCCAAGCAAAAAAACCAAAACGCACCCGCCTGAAAGCCCTGGCTAAGCAAGTACCAGCCCTTCAGGAACATGTGAAAATGTAACCATGTGTGCTCAGCATATGCCGCAATGGCCCTGTGTCTGCCGTAAAAAACATGAAACAGTGACATCGCCAATTGGCCATGCATTCTGCCCAGGTGGCCAGCCTCACACGCCACCACCCGGATAGCCCTTGGAAATAAAAATGTTTCCAAAAAAATAACCTAAAGGGGTGGGGACTAGTTTAAAAAGCCCACCCTCCTTGTTAAAGTGGTAGTAAAACAAGGCTTGTGCCCATAAAAAGGAACGGTTCCGCAAAAAAAGCAAAATCGGGCCCAAGCAAGCAACACAATTTTTTTTTTTTAAAGTTAAAAACTTTAAAAGCATAGCTAATTACAAGCATCAAAAATTTAAATGCCTAAAACAATTAATTAACTTAGATTTTACTATTTTAAGTGTCATTTTAAAAAATAAGTAATTTTAAAAAGCTAAAGTTAACTCTATAATTGCTAAAAAAAATAAGCAGTTAAATTTTACAAAATGCTAAAAAAAAAAAATTCCTGGTTTCTTTGCAGCCAGTCTTAAAAAAAAAAAAGGGCCCTTTTCCAAAAAAGGTCTGCAAATAAATCCAGGCAAAAAAACAATTTAATTAAAATAATTTGGCCATAAACATTTTAGTTAAATGAGCTAAAAATACATAAGGGGTTTTATTAAAACCTAACTGCCCCAAGAAAAAAGCGGGGGCTTAAAATGGGTCCAAGCAGCCGTAAAATCTGCAGAACACTGCCAGGCATTAATAAAATGTGTTAGGTCTCTGTATTCACAGGTAAGAAAAGTCCTGCTCCAAGAAACCTCAACCAACCTGCCATTGGTTAAAAAACAGGTAACTGGGTCTACGTACAGGTCCATCAACACAAAACTGCCCTGGCTCCACCCTAAAAAGGCCCTTAGCAAGTCCTGCTAACTACTAACACTGCTGTAAAGTGCCAAGAGCTCACTGCCTGAACCCATGCTGCTCCCTGCAAAAAAGCCCCTCGGCCTCAAAATAACTCCACTTCAACTATTAATCAGCCTGTCCCTCCTTCTGGTATTGCTTTTCCTCCTTCTGGTCAGCAAAACAAACAAACAAACAAAAAAACTAACAAGGTGAAGTGCTAGTAACCTCTCCCTTGTCCACTAATGAAATTACCATACAGCCAGAATGTGCTAAAAAAACCCAAACCACTGCAGGGTAACGTGCTGGTAACTTCTCCCCTGCATGGTACTAAACCACAACTGCTTCAAACAAAATAAACCCGCTCTCTCTGCTAAAACTGCCAAAGTCCAAAAATTCCTAACTATAAAAAACATTAAAAACTAACTCTGGTAAAAAAGAAATTATACACGGGCCAAAAAACCTTGTAAAACCCATGCTTAACAAAGTGGTATTAATTAAATGTGGGGCTTTATTCCACAGGCAGCGCCCTGTGTTTTTAAATAAGTATCTTCAGCATGTATTGTCCTTTCTGATTGGCTGTTAAATAACAAATACCAAAAACGCCTTGTTGCCACTGCCCCCACCATTTTCTCCACTATACTATCACCCGTAACACATCCAAGTACAGACAATACCATATAGTCTAATAACACCCAATAGCCAAGGCCTTCCCACTTTACTAATTTATTTAAATATTGTTTAAAAAGTATTTTTAAAGTTCAAAATATCCCATATCAGCAAACAATTAAATAAAACAAACCGGTCAGTAAAAGTAAAGGTATATCACATGACTACAAATAAGCCTAAAAAATTTAAAATTTAAATTAGTGGGTTTTATAATGGGGTTAATATAATGGCCATTCCAGGGGTCTGTAGTATATATATATCTAAAAAAATGGGTCCTTACTGTTTTTGGTGAACCAATTAGTAAATAATCAAATTCATATTTAAAAAAGGGTGTGTTCTGCCACCAGAAATTTACCTGTACTAAAATAGTCCCAGTAATTAATAACCTAATCTGTACCGTATTGCAAAATACCCCTTCCTATGCTATTCATGTCAATGCTTCTTAAAGGTACATAAATTTTTTTAAACAAATGTGGTATCATATTTATTTAAAAAAAAGTTTTAAAATACTAATTAACAGTAATTAATGTTATATTAAAAATTGTAAAATTTGTTTGGCCCTATCTTGTTTCACGTCAATTTTATATATCCAAACTGCTCCAAGGGGGCTGCTGTTCGGTCGGCACAACAAAGGCCCTGGGTCTCCTCTAGAAAAATGAACTCTGGTAAAACACCTATAAAATGGTGCCAGAAGTGAAGCAGCAATTTAAAACATTTCAAGGCCGACAGCATAATAAAAAAATAAAACAGCTAAAAAAGGCCACTGGTCTTATTACTAAAGCACAGCTAACCCCGGTATAGGCTAAAGTTGGTAAATTACATGTTATCTCCACCCTTAGTTCAATGACCCAAAAGCGGTTAACAAAAATGGTATTAAATATCACTAAGGCAAAAAAAAAAATGCAGTAAAATCTGGCATGTTCAAACATTCAGAATTTCCCAAATAACCAGCTAACGGCCATTCACAGTGACCTTAAGCACCAGGCCTGGCCCACTGCCCTGACTAGTGCTTCCAAAGTGCCATCTGATCTGTGGCCGTAAAACCAAACTTAAACGTTTTCAGGGTAAAGTTGTAGGCACTCTCAGTGCTCCTTCCAAGCCTACGGGCCGGTTAAAGGGTTGTGGGCTCCCACATACCAAACCTGCAGCTCCGTAAAAAAAAAACGCATAGAACATGAAATAAATATTCACCATAATATTTAAAAAATTAACCCACCTGGCATGCCTAGCCAATTTTGTCAGTGCTCCTAAAACACCTAATGTTTACATAAAAATAAAAAAATTAACACACACTTTGGCCTTTAAAGCCCTCACAGCTTCAGTGCGTACAAGAGCTAAAGCCAAAAAAAGTCGTCACTCTTTTAACAATGGTTGTTAAAAAGGTAGAAAACAGAAAACTACCCGAACAAAACACCTAATTTCCCAGTTAGTAACAGCTGTGTAAATGTTGAGGCCACCACTTTGTAAAATATACATTTTAATCTCATCACTGCTGTGAACAATTACATTATTGGCCTGCAAATTAAGTCCTACAATTAAATCTTAGGTTTCCAATATCTTGTAATTAGACTACCTTAATACCAAACCAATTCTAAAACCTACACTCACTCCTACCAAAGGTTCAAAAAATCTCTAAATTACAAGGTCAAATTTATGTACTTCAAGTTATATTGTATTTATGTACTTCATTGATGTACATATATATTTATGTACTTCAAAGTATATTATATTATACTTCAAATTATATATTCAATTAAAAACCATGCATTCCACAGTTTATAAAGTGTCTATCATAATGTAATGTGTTATGTAACTAAGGCTATAAATCAACCCCAGCAGATTGTTACAATAAAAACAGTAATGTTTATATTGTTTTTGTGTAGTTTAAAAATATGTTGTTGTAAAAAATGTAATAACAAAAATACCTTTCATGTTCAAACCGTATGCTTTGTTGTTATATCCAGTCACAGTTGATAAGGCTGACCATTTAATCTAAAATCAAAAATACAAAATCTAAAAAAAATAAAAAAATTAAAATGGTAGTTGTGCTAAAAAATGCACAAAGCGGGGGAGTGTAAAAACAAAATTAAAAAACATTAAATGTCGGCCTCTCAGTTGATTGAAAAACAAAGCAACAGTCAGGCTAACGCAGAACCATAATAACGCAAAATATGTAAAGGCAGACCTGGTAAAGTGTATAAAAAACTGCAAACAAAGCTATTTAACCTTGCCTTAAAATAAAAATAAAATGGAATTGTTAGGAAAAAAAATTAAAAACAAATAAAATATCAAAAAAGTATAAACAAAGACACCATCTTATATAATCAAAGGGTATAAATACTGCTTTATATAGTTTATTTTTTAGGCAATTGCAAGGGAAGAAATACAATGGACAGAGATACCTTGGCCTTAGTAGTTTTTTAAAGTATAAACGGTTTCTGGCTTGCTGCATTCAAAGTAAAAAAAAGTAATAATAATATTTTTTTTTCCACAGTACGAAACCACAATTGCTCCAAAACCCACCACCAAAACCCACTGGCTCCACTAAAACTGCCAAAGTTCAAAAATTCCTAACAACAAAAAACGTTAAAAACTGGCCCTGGTAAACAAGGCGTAGCATTATACACTGGCAAAAAAAAAAACCTTGTAAAATCCATGCTTAAAAATGTGGCATTAATTGGGTTTGGGGGTTTATTCCAAGGCTGCGCCCTGTGTTTTTCAATAAGTACCTTCAGCATGTATTGCCCTCCCTAATTCGCTTTCAAACAACAAATACCGAAGGTGACTTGTTGCCACTGCCCCCGCCATTCCCTCCACGATACTTCTACCCCCGTAACACATCCAAATACAAACAACACCATATATTCTAATAAAACCCAATGGCCAAGGCCTTCACATTTTAATAATGTAATTAAATATTGTTTACAAAATTAGGTTTAAGGTTCAAAATATCCTATCTAAGAACATAATTAAATAAAAAACAAACTAGTCAATACAAATAAAAGTATACAATATCACTACAAATAAGCCTCAAATCTAAAATTAAAATTAGTGAGCTTTGTAGCGGGGTTAATATAATAGCCATTGCAGGGGTCTATAATAGGTCAAAAAAGGTCCTTATTGTTTTAGGTGACCCAATTAGTAAATAATCAAATTCATATTTAAAAAAGGGTGTGTTCTGCCACCAAAAATTTACCTGTACTAAAACAGTCCCAGTAATTAACCTAATCTGTACCGTATTGTAATATACCCCTTCCTATGCTATTCATGTCAATGCTTCTTAAAAGTCTATAAAACTATTTAAACAACAAATGTGGTATGGTACTTTATTAAAAGAAATGTGCTAAAATACCAGGTAATAGTAATTAATGCTATATTAAAAACTATAAAATTGACTCTGCCCCTGTTTAGCTTTCAGGTCACTTATATCTATCCAAACTGCTCCAAAGAAGCTGCTATTCGGTTAGCAGAGCAAAGCGCGTGTGTCTCCTCTTAAAAAAAAATTGTTCAAACACCTGTCAAGTGGGGCCAATAGTGCAGCAGCAATTAAAAACAACATAATAAAAAAATCAGGGCAACTAAAAGAGGCCACTAGTCTTATTACTAAAGCACAGTTAACCCAAGCGCAAGCTGAAATGGATAAATTACATGTTATCTCTGCCCTGACTTTAATAACCCAAAAGTTGTGAATAAACATGGTATTAAATATCACTAAGGCAAAAAAAAAAATTGCAGTAAAACCTGGCATGTTCAAACATTCAAAAAGTCCTAAATAACCAGCTAATGGCCATTCACAGTGACCTTCAGCACCAGGCCTGGCCCACTGCCCTTACTAGTGCTTCCAAATTGCCATCTGATCTGTGGCCGTAAAAACAAACTTAAACATTTTCAGGGTAAAGTTGCAGGCACTCGCAGTGCTCCTTCCAAGCCTACGGGATGGTGAAAGGGATGTGGGTTCCCACATACCAAATCCTGCAGGTCCGTAAAAAAAATGCATATAAAATTAAAGAATTCAAGGTAATATTTAAAAAAAAAATAATTCCCCTGGTATGCCTAGCCAATTTATTGTCAATGCTCCTAAAATACCTAATGTTTACATAAAAATAAAAAGCCAACAAACATTTTTGGCCTTTAAAGCCCCCACAGCCTCAGTGCGTACAAAAGCTAAAGCCAAAAAAAATTGTCACGGTTTATAACAGCGTTTGTTAAAAAAGTAGAAAACAAAAAGTGACCCTAACAAAACACCTGCTCTTCTAAGAGAAATTACAGCTGTGTAAACATTAAGGTCACCATTTTGCAAAACATACATTTTAATTTCACCACTGCTGCAAAAAATCATTATCTATTGGCCTGCAAATAAAGTCCTACAATTAAATCTTAGGCTTCAAATACCCTTTAATTAAGCCACCTTAATACCCGACCAATTCCAAAACCTACACTCACTCCTACCACAGGTTCAAAAAAATCTGTAAATTACAAGGCCAAATACATGTGCTTCAAAATATATATCAAATTAAAACACATGCCTTTCATACCATCTATAAAGCATTTATCTTATGGACTAATTATAATGTACGGTGCTATGTAACTAAGGCTACAAAATAACCCCAGCTTACTATTACAGTAAACACATTGTTTTTGTTTAATTTAAAAATATGTTATTGTGGTTATAAAAAACAAGAACAACAAAACTACCTTTCATGTTCATACTAATTACACATTATCGTTACATCCAACCAAAAGTTATGGGGCTAAACCTGATCCTTTTAATCTAAAATCAAAAATACAAGGTCTAAAAAATAAAAGTTTAAAAATGATGGTTGCGCTAAAAGCACTAAAGGGGGGAGTGTGAAAAACGGGATTTAAGGGCAGCCATCTTAGTTCTGTTAAAAAAAAAAAAAAGCAAAAGTCAGGCTAACTCTAACCCCTAAGAACGCAAAACTTATCAAGGCAAAACTGGTGCAAGCGAACAAAAATTGCAAAGCAAAGCTGGTTTTAACCTTGCCTTAAAATAATAAAATGTAATTGTAGTAAAAAAATATTTAAAAGAAATAAAATATTTTAAAAAATGTATAAACAAAGCAGAGCTTTATGTAATAAAAAGGTATAAATACTTGCCTTACATTGTTTATACTTTAAAAATTAGCATAAAAACGGATACTATCCAAACGGCTGTCTTCCTTCTTGCAATTGCCTAAAAATAAAACTGTCTCTAACTTGTTGCATGCAAACTAAAAGTAAGAACTTGTTTTCTTCTACAATATCCATTTGTTCTTTTGTCCACATTGGTACTGAGCGTAAATAATTCCTCTCCCTCCATGGTATTTATCATTTACCTAGATTTCAGTAAGGCGTTTGATACAGTGCCACATGGGGAATTATTAATTTAATTGGAAAAGATGGGGATCAATATGAAAATTGAAAGGAATAAGGAATTGGTTAAAGGGGAAAGACTACAGAGGGTCATACTGAAAGGCAAACTGTCAGGCTGGAGGAAGTTACCAGCGGAGTTCCTCAAGGATCGGTTTTGGGACCAACAGCAATTGTCCTTTAAGCCAAATGCCAGAGCATCTTGCCAATTCTACGTAGTGTCACAGACCCTCATTCGTGGATCTTGAAAACAGCAATTTCTAACATTATATTTTCTGTACGCAGTCCAATACAATGTAACGTCACATGGAGTAGCTGAGTCAGAGAACTAAGGATAATGACACAGAGAATTCATTCTGCCATCTGCTGTTTATTGGTTAAAATATAATAATGATTATAATTACCAAGAAAAAATCTTCCTATATAACACCCTTTTAAAGGCATCATTTACCTCCTTGTTTCTCAGGCTGTAGATCAGGGGGTTCAACATGGGGATCACAAGGGTATAAAACACAGAGGTAACCTTGTCTTGGTCCATCAAATAGCTGGAACTGGGTCTTAAATATATACATATCAGTGTCCCATAAAACATAGTGATGACTGTCAGGTGGGAGGCGCAGGTGGAAAAGGTTTTGCGTCTCCCCTTGGCAGAATGGATCCTGAGAATGGCCGCGAGGATGCACATGTAGGAGATAAGGACACCCAGGAAAGTAGTCGTGACAATTACAGTCGAGAAAGTGAAAAGTACAAGGTCAGTGACCTGGGTGTCGGAGCAAGACAGCTTCAGCATGGGGGGAACGTCACAGAAGAAATGGTTGACAACACTGGAGCTGCAGAAGGACAGACTGAATATAAATAGAGTTTGCACAATTGAATTAACAGAGCCACAGACATATGTGCCAGCCACCAACAGGACACAGTGTCTCTTGGACATAATGGTTCTGTAGAGCAGTGGATTACAGATAGCTTTGAAGCGGTCATACGCAATCACAGCCAGGAGGCAACATTCACTGGTCACAAAAAAACAGACGAAGAATAGTTGTGCCGCACACTCAATGAAAGGAATGGTTCTCGTCTCTGCTACAAAGGTCATGAGCAGCCTGGGAGCTATGGCTGTGGAATATCCAATATCTACAATGGACATCTGGCTTAGGAAAAAGTACATGGGGGTATGAAGTCGGGTTTCAACCATGATTAACGCTATCATCCCAAGATTCCCCATCAGGCTGGCCACATATATCACTAGGAACAACATAAAGAGGGGGATCTGTAGATCTGGATGATCTGTGAATCCCACGAAAATGAACTCTGTCACCGTGGTATGGTTTCTCTCTGCCATTTATTCCAGAAACTCTCTCCTCTGCTGGTGAAAAATAAAAAAAAGGATTACAATTAATCATGGGCCAATAAAGTATTGAGTACAGATCCCTCATAATCCCTGTGATTGTTCCTGTGAAACAGTGTATAAACATAACACGTCAAAGGACACTCCTAGGGAATGTTCTCTTTGTATTTCCCACATGCTTTCCATTAGAGATAGGATATGACCCAGCTACAGAAATATTGTATACTCTGTGTTAATATGCATGAAACCATCCAGTGGGTCAAATCTTCTATAAAATAAGAGATATATAGATTGGGAGTGTTTAGTTTAGAAGGGAGGCAAATAATCTGCTATCAGTGTACGCAAATAATCAATGCTATAGAGTTTATTCATGGTCATTGATTTTCTCTTCCTAATCCAAACGACCTCAAAGGGCACAAGGGATGCTCAGTGCCCCTTTTATATAGGTGCCTAAATAGAAATTTAGGTGCCTACTATGAGGCAGCCCCAGCAGAAAAGTTTGGTATCACTGTCTATGCAGCCTTAAAGTGTCACTGTCCTATTGGAGTCAGTTTATGTTTTACAGACATTCTTTGTTACCATGTGCATTATTTTTCCTCCCTCTTACAAATCCTCCCAGAGGTACTAACATTTGTAAGTGGTGTGGACTGTAACTGATTCTATGGTTACTTTTGACTCTCAGATTCCCAGAGCCTAGAAATGAGAAAATGCATCTCCTAGGGATAAATACTAAGTTAACCTGTGGAACTCCTTGCCAGAAGATGTTTTGAGGGCCAAGACTATAGCAGGGTTCAAAAAAGAACTAGATAAGCTCATGGAGGATAGGTCCATCAATGGCTATTAGCCAGGATGGGCAGGGATGGTGTCCCTAGCCTCTGTTTGCCAGAAGCTGGGAATGGGCGACAGGGGACGGATCACTTGATGATTGCCTGTTCTGTTCATTCCCCCTGGGGCACCTGGCACTGGCCACTGTCAGAAGACAGGATACTGGGCTAGATGGACCTTTGGTCTGACCCAGTGTGGCCGTTATGTTTCTATGGAATTTCACTGCCACATTCACAAAGAGATGCTCAAAAGATAATAATAATGACATTTCTTACCAGTCATGGTGTAGGTGTACACTCAGTAAATTCCATTGTGGTTTGTATTTGGTGGAGGAAGTTATGGGCTGTTTTGACTCCTCATTAACCAATTGACTTCAGCTGAGCTACTCTACCTTCACACTAGTGAGACTGAGATCAGCATCTGGCCAGTGACACAGTAACACAATGTGAGATCTGTGCTGATGGGCGCAAAGCATCTCATGCCCGTTTGTAATCTTTAGGATAGAAAGAAAATGAGTTGGAGATAATGTGGGAGTTTCCTAGTTACTGGAAAAAACAGAGGTCTCGGTATTCTGCATATTCCCTCTCTCTTTACATCTCTGCTAGACAAGTAAAAAAAAAATGAAAATTGTAGTCAATATAGGGAACATAGGAATTGCCATACCAGATCAGACAAATGATGCATCTTATTGAGTATTGACTATGCATTGGCAGTCTTTGCAGTGTGCTTCAGGGAAAGGGGCAAAGCCCTCACGGTAGGAAGTTATTCAATAACAGGCCTATAGGGGTATTTTCATCCTACATCCAGGCAATTAGTGGTTGCCTCATGCTCAGAAGCATGAAGGTTTACATCCCTTGCAAATGTCTGTATCATGCCTAATGTAACTGTTCTTAATATTCATACTGTGAATCAACCCCTCCTCCCCCGGCCTCCCAAAATAAAACATACCAAAAAAAACAACCCTGCTCAAAAAGTCTTTACGGTTGAAAACTTCAGCAACTGAAAATTAGGAAATGCCAGATTTGAGGTTGCCTATGCAACCTTAATTCTGCCCTCTTGGATGTTTGCATTATGATAGTCTTTAATTGCATTATCACATGCTGTTTTTTTTCTTAAAACCACTGGACCCCTGCCTTATTCAGTGTATAGGGCAGACTAACTTTTGTGTGACTGAATAGACAACCTAAATGATGTTCTGTTAATATAGTTTTTCATATGTAATTTCCTAGGTTTTTAAAAAGACAAAACTCAATTCTGTCACAACGCCTCCATTCTGCATCCTCTTGGTTTGCACCTGTAACCACCTGCACTGCATTACAGACTTCCACCACTTCTGTTACAGGCCTTTGCAAGAGCAAGCTATTTTTCTATAGATGACCAGGGAGATGTGTAGGATCTGTGGAGAGCCTGACACAGTATTCTGCCTCTCTTCCTCTGGGGAAACTGAGGGAGAGCCTGACCACGTAAAATCCCCAGAGAAGGGAATGAACCACTGGGCCATATATGTAATGCAGAGGTGGCTCTCTCCTGCTCCAGTCAACTCTGGTTGAGAAGGTCCAGAAGCAGTCACTATTCCAGGTGTAACATTGTCAATGTCTGCTGCTTTTTTTGGTGGTAACACGGGCCCATCTGTTTAGAATACAGGTGTTATACTAGCCGGAAGCTCAAATTTTGCTCACAACTGAAACAAAAAATGGTGACAGTGGTTATCAAAAGTTAAAACTCAGCTAAACCTGAAGAGAATTTCATGGGGAAAACAAAAACAAAAACAAAACAAAAATGCTCTTCTCAAGTCCAAGGGCTTTCTCCCAACTGAATTTCAAAAACTTGCTGCAAACAATGGAGGTGTTTTAGCTTCTCAAAAACAAGAATCTGTTTGAATGGAAAGTGCTCGGTAACCTAATACAGAAAATACCACCAGCTCCTCCAGTAGTAAATGTCCGATTCTTTTTATGATTATTAAATATAGAGCTGATAAAGGTGCTTGATTTTGTAACCTGAACTCACACTTCATAGCTCTCTGTCCTTCTCCAGAGACTGGACCACGCAGAGCTAACAAACAGAGGCATTTTAAATCAGGTAGTTCTTTTTTTCAGATCCTGGGGTCCTGGACTTCATCTCCAGTGCCAATGACAAGAACCAAGAGCATTGTGTTACAAGTTATATTAAGTGGAGACAGAAATATTATGTTCCTCCCCAAACCAGGCATAGAACCAGGTGTGTGACAAAGTTTTCTGAGGACTCTGGGTCTGATCCTCTTACCTGCTGTTGTGTATCTGCCTTGACCTGCAGACTGTCAGAAGGAGATGTAGTATTGTAGACTGGAATCTTGAGTTGCCTTTAATTTATGTTGTACCCATTCAGTGTGTAAATAGAGAACTTCAGTTCTGAAAATTGTCACTGCAGCACCAGATCCTCTTGAGAATTGTTGAGTTAACACCACAATTCTTCATGCGAAAGATGACATTTGAGACTAAATAAATGAGATGGCAAAATAAGACAAAAGAAAACAAGAGATTATATTTTATGTTTTTCCCTGTCTGTTATTTATCTTACACTATTTGATTCTTCTGCAAATAGATACCGTCAACATAAGCAATCCTGTAGCTTCATGTACCTTTTCCCACTGTGTATTAGTCTGAAGCAGAAAAGCCAAAAATAAATATCAGGTCAAAATATCTGAAAAGCTGATGACAGGGAATCTAATTTAAAGTCCAAAAGCAAAAGATTAAGAGAATATTTCTTCCTACTCTGTCAGAGCTGAGTGGATTAAGCCTACCTGTGGAGAAAGAGGTATGTTATCACTTATCCGAGTAGAATGGTGTGGGGCTGACACAAGGGGTTCTTATTTGGTTCGGTGGCAACTAGGGACAAAATCCCTGAAGCAGCATAAAGCTCAGAATGTCAGAAAAACAACAAGGAGTCCGGTGGCACCTTAAAGACTAACAGATTTATTTGGGCATAAACTTTTGTGGGTAAAAAAAACCCATTTCTTCAGATGCATGAAGTGAAAATTATAGATACAGGCATTGTTACACTGACACATGAAGAGAAGGGAGTTACCTCACAAGTACCAATTCGATCAGGGTGGATATGGTCCACTCCCAATAATTGATGAGGAGGTGTCAATTCCAGGAGAGGCAAAGCTGCTTTTGTAGTGAGCCAGCCACTCCCAGTCCCTATTCAACTCTAGTGACACCATCAGAGGACCCAACCACATCAGCCACACCATCAGGGGCTCATTCACCTGCATGTCTACTAATGTTATATATGCCATCATGTGCCAGCAATGCCCCACTGCCATGTACATTGGCCAGACTGGACACCTCCTCATCAATTATTGGGAGTGGACCACATCCACCCTGATTGAATTGGCCCTGCAAACACTGGTTCTCCACTTGTGAGGGAACTCCCTTATCTTCATGTGTCAGGATAACAATGCCTGCATCTGTAATTTTCACTCCATGCATCTGAAGTAGTGGGTTTTTTACCCACAAAAGCTTATGCTCAAATAAATCTGTTAGCCTTTAAGGTGCCACCGGACACCGTGTTGTTTTTGTGGATACAGACGAACATGACTACCCCGATAGAATGTCAGAAGAGATCATTAAAATGTCTTTTATGTCTCCTGGAGGCTGGGGCTAATAAATCACAGATTCCAAATATTACAGCTCTAACAGGAGAGATTGAGGGAGAACCACACCAGAATATTCCATATTTCAGCAACTAGAGTGCCCACAGGAGAGATGGGAGACCCCTGGTGAAATCTCTTCTCCTTTGAGGTGGAAGGGGTAGGCATCTGGATGCTCAGAAAGAAGTAGCTGTGTGCATACTCAGAGGCAGAAACAGGGACAAAGGAGCTTTTACTGCAAAAATGTAGGTGCCAAGTGAGTTTAGGCACCTATGGGGTTTGGCCTCAGCTGAGAGGGGATTTCAGGAATAGCAATGGGGCCTGGTTCTGGACTGAGATGCCCAAAGTGTCAATTAGATTTAGGAGTACAGGTTTCATCTCTGCCACGTGCCAACTTAGATCTGGCCTACAGCCGAAAGATTTACAGGTGTCGCTATATCTGTTAGGGATGTGCTTCTCCTCTGATATACTGGTATAAGCATCAGTGTGGATGAAGTTATATCAATATAAAGGTGCCATATACTGAATAGGTCCATAGATTATAGGCCAGACAGGACCATTGTAATCAGCTAGTCTGACCTCCTGCGTAATACAGGCCATAAAGGAAATGTTGAAAGGATCGACTCAGGTGAATCCCCAATCTGTGCATCTCCACCTCCATTAGCAGGGATCATGGACCAGCCATTGCACCACAGAGCTACCTATCGCATTGCATTAGTGCTTCCTCCCTCGTGCTGCCCTAGAACAAAACACCTTTACCCTGCTGTAGCTGAGTCTATTCTACAGGGCAGAGCTGAGTGACATTCAGAATTTCCATGCCATGGGAAAAACTGACTTGGGATGCAAACCAATGTTGACAAATCAAGGAAAAAAGCTAAAATATTAACATTTTGAACAGAATGGAAATTCTGAAAAATGTCCATTTGCAAATGTCAAAATCTTTGGTTTTCAAATTTTTGATCAGTATGAAACATGTGGACGTTCCAAAATTGACATGCTTCCTGTCGGTGTATTGACCTGCCTGCCTCAGATTGAAATGTATTTAGTCGGAAAGTTTCAGCCTGTTCTGCCATTTCTGAGACCAAAGCTAGGGGAAAAGACATTGTTGTGCCCACATTAAAAAAAAAACACACACCCCACCACAGATAACTTTTCCTCTGAAAAGCTCTGGTGACCCCAAGCTTTGCAGCAGTGATATGAAATTTGACAGGGCAGTGCCTTATGCCAATCTGATGAAAATCTGCCCAAATTTGACCCTATAAAAATTGCTGCTCACACAGGATCAATCGAGATTTGCTAGAGCTTCCTAGTTTAATCCCCCCAAGAGTCTATCTGCCCTGGGCAGGCAACATCCCAGGGATTCCAGGGGCTGAGCAGGGGATTTTCCCAGCAATTCCAGTTCTGGGCTGTTGCAGGGTCTCAAATTGGGCACCCAAAATTAGTGGCAAGTTTTGACCTTAATTTCTCTGTGCCTCACTTCCCTACCTCACAGGGGCATTTTGAAAATAAATTCAGACACTACAGTAATAAACACCCTGGAAAAGCACATGAGCAAATTATGAATTCTGTCTCCAGAGCAAGGCTGGAAGAGTTTAAATAAGGCCTGGTGTAGAAGGGCTCTGCAGGGCCCTCTTAGCTCCTGCCAGGCTGACAATGTCCCTAGGAGACCCTGGGGTTCAATAATCACTGGTGTCATTCATTTACAGGTTGTGTTCCCACCACCTTTTCACCATACACAGCTTTAGGTTCCCATGTCAACCTAGGAGAGATGCACTATCTCTGCCTCCACTCCCTTACTCTCCCCCACTTTTGGCAGCTGTTCTCCCAGCATTTTCTATAGCCCCAGGCTAATTGAGTGGGTAACTGTCTCCCATTCACCAACTCGGTGCAGGTTTTTCTAGCCAGCTCCAATTTGCTTCCCTTAATGGGAGCTGGCCTGACAGAGGGCTGAGTCAGCAGCTCTTGCCCAGCTCTCCGTCACACCTGGGCCCACACATTGAATGATGAGGCTAAAACAAAATACTGAACAGCTGCTCACAAAGTGGGCACTTTCCATTCTCTGCAGTCAAGCTGGCTGGGAACTTTTTAATAAAATGGATTTTCCCCCACAAATATGGATTTGCCAAATAGGAATCTTTTAATTGGAATGTCTCAGTTTTGATTCAACATTTCTCAGGTTCAGGATGGAATTTGTGATTAAACTCCAGAGACATAGAGAGAGCAACTCCAAAATAGCCAAATCCAAGCTAGCAGGGCACTCACCTGGGATGTGGGAGACCCCTATTCAAGTCACTTCTCTGCCTAATTAAGAGCAGGGAAATAGATCTATGTTTCCAATATCACAGGGGAGTGCCCTAATGTCTGCCCTGTTTTCTATTCTATGGTGCATCTCTGTCTCTCAGTCTCTCCTGTTGGATGAATAATAAAGGATTCATTGGGACACACAAAGAGAAAGTCTATCTTGATAGCCCATTGATTGTAAGCCTGATCTGGGATGTGAGAGACACAAGTCCAAGTGCCTGATTTGGAATGGGGAAGAAGGAGTTGTGATCAGCTTGGTGGGGGAGATAGTGAGTTTGGGGAGAGTTAGGTGTGGCCCAGGGAAGAGCATGCACAAGAAACTGTGGGTTTGCCTAGAGGGAAGAGAGCTATGGGGAATGGTACTGCAGGTGATGGACATGGATGATGACAAACTGATGCCCCCCCTTTCTATAAGTGTTATGACATTCTCTCCAGCATCCTTTCTCCCCCAACCTTTTCTGTGGTGGTCAAGTCATCCTGACCCACCAGGCAATTGTTGGGTGGCATTTTGAGTGGTAGTATCCGGGGCTTATATGGAGGGCCAAGTCACATTAGTGACTGTCAGCTAGTCTCCCTGGAACTGTTGAAAATCCACCAGTTCATCCCTTAACCTAGATGAGTACCCTAACCACTGGGCTAGTGGTTATTCATGGGTCAAGCTTCTCTATCTCTCACATTCTGTGAAGTTTTTGCGGAAGACCTGGTTTCATCCCAATGTAGAATGGGAAAATATTTTGAAATCTTGAATATGTTCAGGAGACAGGAAATTCTTTTCCCACGTATGTCTACTTTGTACCCACTTATAATATTACCACTTAAAATAATTATCCTTTAAAACAATTGTCAGAGTTAGGTTTTTGGCCCTACACCACTTCCGTAGAGATTGAGGAATACCCAAGCTGAAATTACACTTTGGAATGGCGCATAGATAAACCCAATGGGGGGGGGAAATGTTTTTTAGAACTTGCTACGGTCCTTATGTTAGCTATCACTTATGGTCATCTACATGTATTATTGCCCTTTGGTGCTAGTGACTCTCTGAAGTTGAGCAGATCTTTCCATTTAAAATCTAGCCTTCAGGAAGAAAAAAAGACATTCAATGACATGAATGTCTCTACAGGTACATATTAGCCCTGCAACATCTTTCTGCTGGGGATTCCCAACATTAGACACAGATCCTTTGTAGGACCTTTGCTTTGAGTTTCAGTGATGCCAAGTGCCATCAACTCCCACTGACATTGATGGGAGCCAGAAGAGAAAACCAGTGTAAATGAAAAAGTTCTACACCATTCATTATTGTCTATACATTTACAAGAGATGATTTACTTCCTTTCCAAACTAATCTGATTTAACAACAGAGAGGTGGGCAGGAGAGACATGGATGGCAAAGCCCTGTGCCCTAAGGGATATTTCTAGCATGGGAACGATTCAGATTTGGACAGTCTCTCGTATTGTGGCAGGATCTCTGCACATATTTAATTGAATGCAAAACAATGCACGGTGTTTTGCGTTTCTGTAAGGAGACAGTGCACTAGCTCCAGGGCGAAGTGTGTGCATAACCCATAATACATTCCCCAAGACACACTATTTCACAGGAGCAGTCAGAGTTGTTACAAGGAATCCACACATGCTCCCTTTTTGGCTCCAGTTTACTTGCAAATTTAGATTTCCCACCCACGCCGCCTCATACCATGGTGACACAGTTGATTTTTCTGGGATTCATGGACCACCCAGAGCTGCAGGTCCCACTCTTCATGTTGTTCCTACTGAGCTATGTTATCACACTGGTAGGGAATCTTGGGATGACTGTTTTAATCAGGATTGACTCCATCTTCACACCCCTCTGTGCTTCTTCCTCAGTAATCTGTCCATTGTAGATGTTGGTTATTCCTCTGTCATTGCGCCTAGGGTGCTCATGACTTCTGTAGCAGAGAGTAATAGAATCATTTCATTCACTGAGTGAGCTGTGCAATTTTTCTTTGTCTGTGTCTTTGTGACCAATGAATGATGCCTCCTGGCCACCATGGCCTCTCACCGCTTCACAGTCATCTGTAACCCCTTGCTCTAGAGGGTCATCATGTCCAGGACACTCTGTGTGCTGATAGTCGTTGTGTCTTTGTGAATTCAACGGCCCGAACAATTTGTATATTCAGCTTGTCTTTCTCTCACCCCAGGGTCAGCAATCATTTCTTCTCTGACATCCCTCCCCATCCTTAAGCTGTCCTGCTCTGACATACACAACGCAATGATGTTATTCATTTCGCCTTGTCAACTATATTTGTCATGATTACTATGCCAGTTGTTCTAGATAGTCTCTTATATGTACAGCCTTGTCGCCACCTGTGGTCAGATGTTGGCTGCATGTGTGTTCGTTCAGTGTGCTGTCCCAGCTCTGTGGAGATAGCAGACCTCAATTAAACAGCCCAAAAAATCCACAGACTCAATTTTCAGTGAAGGCACCTGGCCAGGTTTACTGTCAATAGAGCACAGTAATAGTATCTGGATGGATAGTCAGACCTGTATGCTTGTGTCAATGGACGCAACTCAGTCAGTGGTGGGACTCGCCACTGCTCCCTAGGCTGGCCAAAGACACGCCCTCTGAGATACATCTTTAAACACAAATACAAACAAGTGACGTATTGCCCCTGACTTATCAGAGTGACACCCTCTGACGTATTAGGGTGTCACCCGTTGACGGATCCAAGGGCTGCCCATTACCTTGTACATGTTGGTTTGATTAAAACATCTCTATCCATCATGCTGTCATCCTGACCTTATCCTTAAGATGGGTCAGCGTGCTCCTGTTATCTCTGGGGCATGTGGTTGGTATCGAGGTGTTCTGGTACCGCCTTTCTGGAATGTGCTGGCGTATATATACTTGTGCCTAGCACTACTTAAGCACGTGTGATTCTGCAATATCAGCCCTGTTCTTGCCAGATTCTGTGAATGGGGCCTGCCTCTTGCTCACAGCTTGGCTTTGCTTTAGATCTGCAAAGTTTTGGTTACTTTAGCTCAGGCTTTAGGCCTCACACCAGGAATCTGATACACAGCCTTATGTTTCAGGCCGTCTTCTTAATACACCATCCTGAAGATCCACTCAAACCCATTTGTACCTTTGCCTCTCACCTGACAGCTGTCACTACCTTCTACAGTACTCTGATTTTATGTATTTACAACCAAGTTTCGGCTACACCTTGGACCAAAACAATGTCATCTCTGTGTTCCCTATGCTGAACCCTCTGATCTACAGCCTTAGAAACATGGAGTGAAGGACGCCTTTAGAAGGATGATATACAGGAAGATATTTTCTCAATAAATGTAGTTACTGATTTTTTTAAAAATCAATAAACAGCTGTGAGAGAGGGGGCAAGTTCTCTGGGTCACCATCCTGATTTCTCGGATTGCACCATTTCTTTGAATTGCACAAAAATGATTGTGCATAACGCAGGCTTGTTAATATTGGCAATCCCAAGAGCAACATAGGACAGGAAGTGACCCGCCGAGGTCATTGAGTCCAGTCTACTGCTGTTGCAGGCAGCAACGTGATATAATCCCATTCATAAACTTATTGAGCTCCACTTTAAATCGTTGTATAACTCCACTAATTCTAGTGGGAGGCTGTTCCTGAACCTCCCTTCTCTGATGGTTAGAAACTTTCTTCCACTTTCCAGACTAACTTTAGTCATGGCCATTTTATACCCGTAAATAATAAACAGGCCAGGGCTAGCTGACCCTGGTTTCAATCCACCGACCACAGGGCTATTATGGGAGTAGCACACTTCCAGCATTCTACTTAGAGGGTGTCTGCAGTTTGTTGTACTCAGTAAGGCTAGACCTCAAGAGATTCTGTTTGTAAATCACAGGCCTCTTATTCTTGATTTAAAGGTGAATTACAATTACCATTAGTGCTTTAGGTTGGGTGCCCTCTGTAGATTGAAACTCAGGTAAAAGGATGCTGAAATCATACAAATACCAGAGCTATTCTGAAATTGCATCTCAATAGAGGACGCTGTTAAATATACAGGCCCATATATTTTATATTCTCTTTTGTTAGACTGTGCTCAACTCCAGGTGTGCTAAGATCACACAATCTCAATTCCAGCACTACTGTGACAGAATTCTGAGGCCAGGACTGCAGAGAACAGTACATCTCAATCCTGTGGGATCAGAGAGAGAACTCAGGGCCTGGTATGTGGAAAATATTTCCATCAAACTCATAGATCATGTGAAGTTCACTCTGATCCCAGTGCAGACTCAGATATGGACCTATAAAAAGTTAGAGTGGGTTGTAGACAAAGTTGACAGTGCAGATGATCCTTAGGGAGAACTGGTTAAACAATGTCAGAATAACCACTGCATGGGCCTCTGACAAAATGCCAAGATGGAAACAGACCATCACCTAATATACCACTATTTTCATTCTCCAATGACGTAATTTTGGGAGAAGATTATCCCATATCTGCCTACTATGATCTTCTTCCGCTTTCCTTAGAAGTATCTGGTATAAGCCACTGTCATAGACAGGCTATTGGACTAGATAGACCTTGTGTCTGATCCTGTCTGGCAATCCCCATGTTTCTATGAGACCGAGGGGAACTGGTAGCTTCTACAGGTTAGTTCAGTCATGGAACAAGAGTCTGCCCCAGAACTTCCCCAAACTCTGCAGGGGTATGGTTAGGATTAAGGTTAATGTTGGGAAGCTATGAACATCAGACAATTCACACTTGCCCCTGTGACTCGGTAATTTGATGTGCATCTGTAACACCGACAGACCCCAGTCTTCAGTGGGCGGGATGGAATTTGGGACCTCTGCAGCTTAGTACATGAGCCTCTACCACGTGAGCTAAAAGCAACATGGCTCTTGACTAAGGATATAGGGTAGACTCATTAAACTCTCTCTGAGTGGTCTCAGTGCCACCAGATGGGACAGAGCACCACACCCAGGCGGTGTGTGGGTTACATATTTACACCAGGTTACAAGTTAAGGAGATGATCTGCCAATTGGATAGAACAAGCCAGACTGCTGCCCCAATAAGGGGCTTTTGCCCGTAAGTCATTTATGTGCTTTGGGAAATCCTATGGTCATAAGGGCCAGATCTTCTTCTTGTATAAATGTATGTAGCCACACTGACTTCAATGGAATGACACCAATTTTGACTAATTATGGTTCTGGCCCAATGCGTTCAGTAGCGCTCCACCTATTTACTTTGGGGTCTCACACATTAGCACCAATGGAGCTAATGCTGATTTTCACCTGCTGGGGATCTGTCCCCATTGATTGCAATGTCGAGATGCTAGCTTACACCAACTGGAGCTGGAGCGCCATTGATTTCAGTCTGTATCTGTGAGGTTTTTGTTGAGGTTGATGGATTTCCACTCAATTTAGCCATATGGAATTGATTTCAATGGGGCAAAGATGATTTACACCCACTGGAGATATAGCCACATTAATTTAAGTGTCACTTCATCAAGTTACATTAGCTGGGGTTTCTGCCCCTTTGGCATCAATGGGGTGATGCTGATTTGCACTAGCTTAGAATCTGGCCAATTGTATTTCACTTAACCATCAGTTTCAGTACTCATTTACATTAATGTTGCATTGACATAAAACACTCTGAGGATTGCACTGTTTCTTCCAAATTAAATAAGAGATTCTGCTTATTTCCCTAACATAGTTTTGTGGCTTTTTAATGGCAGATTTTTATCCCCTTACCCACACTTTTTCAGCAGGTGGGAGTCCATGAGACCACTCTCACAGTAAGGGGCTATTCAGTGTAAGGACATCAGAATCAAGCCTATAGTTTCAAGATGCCCTAACATGTCATTATGTATGGGATAAAGCCCCCTGTTGTCTGTCTTGTGCACATTAAATTTTTTTGTTTATTTGGAACCTAAGCCGATCTTGCTTTACTTGCACTGAGTAGAACTTGATCTCATTGGGGCTCCTGCTATGAGTAAGTGCAAGTCAATGTGAGCAAGGATCATAGACTCATGCCCACAGTGACCTGGTTTGATTTGTCATGGCTTTGGACACAATAGGCCAAATATAGCCCTGGAGTAAAAGAATGATGCCAGAGATGACTTTGGCCCGAAAGTGAAGATATTGAAAGGGGAAAAAAAGGGAAAGAGTAAATGCTATTGTCCAGCACTGGTTATGCCAGTAATGTTCATATTGACATAATTCTCCAAAGTTTGGAGAACTTTGTAGACAGCATCCATTATTATGGATTATAATAAGCTGCTGTGGGCCTCATTAAAACATTGTTTTTTGAGCAATTCTGTCATTATCTAATTAGGCAAGAAAACATATTGGGAATGGTTAGGAAAACAACATATGAGTCATGATACAGAAATAATGTCAATATTTACGCTTGCTCTGCCAGAGTAATGAAGAAGTAAACCTATTTGTAGTGTAACTGAAGTTAAGACAATTTGCCAAGACAATTTGTATAGTGGCACCTTCTCCCAGAGAACGGCTGTGTATAAAAAAAATAGCTGCCACTTCTCATTCAAATCAATCTGAAAAAAATATACCAGCCCCCTTGTCATTCATTAAGGACCAGAGCCATTGACCATTGAACTCAATGGAGTCTCTCCAGTGCATATTAGTTCAGCACCATAGATCTCAGTCCTGAACATTTTTATGGGAATGCTTCAATTTACTTCTTTATCTTCTCTCCAACCCATGAAAGAGTTTCTCTGGTGATCATGAAATTATATCAAGGGTCTGCTTTGTTTGGCTGTCTTTGGACTTTGTAAACCCTGAGACAGATTCATCCCAGAAGTAACTCCATTGACTTGTGAGTATGATGTGGGGAAAGATAAAGGGTACATGTAGTCCAATCAAATTTATAAAGATGTACGATTGTGATGTACTAGTACCCATTATGAAGTACTGGTGTGATGGGGCTATCAATATTCATAGCACTAGCTAGCTTGCTCACACACTGACATTTGAATATTCATCTGCTCTGGTTAGTCCAGGGAAGTTTTCTCTGAATCATCAATCACTTAAATCCACTTCTTGTGCTCCTAGGAATACTACTTATGATTTTTCCATATATGTGCAAAATGGAATGAAGCTATAGTGTCATAACATAAAAAGACATCAAAGTTACTCTGTTGATTAACATCGTGATGTTCTTAAACTGGCAATACGTGTGTGGGCCAAAGTCATTTGGCTGCCAATGCTATTTTCCTTTCAACACTTTAATACCGGTCCAGGATTGGAAACCCCATAGTGCAATCAACAACTGCCCATGAGCAAATGCACATTTTCAATGAGCAGTTAGACATCCAGTTCCCTGGACAACTCCCTGGAATGGGAGTTTGGTGCCTTTTGAATATCCCCACTTAAACTCCGACAGACTGAGCCAAATATTGACTGAAGTCAATCGGAGTCTTTTCATTGGCTTCAATGAGCTTTGGATCTGTTTCTGGCTGGGGGTGGTTGAAAATTTCCCATCTAAACTTTCTGTTGATGTGGGCGGGGCGGGTGTGGGGGAAGCAGTGGTTGCCTGGTAGGGGTATCTGGTCATCCGCAGAGGTTGATCATGAGGTCACCTGACAGAGAGTAAGATGGTTATAAAAGGGCAAAAGCTGCTCAATTTGGGCTCTACCTGGCCATGTTTGACCAGCTAGAACTGAGAGGAGCTGCATGTAGGAGCTAGATGAGGAGGGAGAAGAGCAGTCTTTCTGAACATAGATGAATACACAAGGGGACTCCCAAGGAAAGGATGAGCTAGTGAGGCCCATTGAAGTTAGGATGTGTGTCCTTTTCTAAATAAGTTTGTGCTTTATTGGTGAAGTGTTAGCTCTGCCATGTTAGATTCCTGTTCAGAGTGTCTCTCTCTGTCTTATATTCTTTACACATACTGTGTGGCCCTATGGGAGAGTTCAGCTGTAACCCAGAAGGCTCACACTGTTTGGTGGCATTCTAGGACAGGGGATGTTTAAGCTATGGCAGAGTCTGAAAAGTCTTCCCTGAGCCCAGGGACTAGGCAGCTAGATAGCAGGTTCTAGCTCTCCAGAAAGGGCGCTAGGCAGAGGGCCTGCACCCTGATTGCGTGCCTAGGAACCCCAAGACTGCAGCAGTGTCTGGCTCCATTCAATCTCTGGCACCTTAAAACAACTGGGGATCCAAGATGGGATTCCCCTCAACACAAGTCAGTGCATATCCAGCAAAGGGAGTCAGAGGGGAACTGTGACAAATACTCCCTTACAATAGTGCACAGACTCTCCCCGAGTTACGCAAATCCGAGATTATGGAAAAAGTTCCATAAACTAGAAATAGGAGTTTCTTTTGGGTTTTTTTGAGCATAATGGTCGGAGTTACGTTTCCGACTTACGCAAAATTCGAGGTACACAAGGCATTCTGGAACGGAATGCTTGCATAAGTCAGGGAGCGTCTGTATTCTTTGCAGCCTCGCAGTCATTCCTGAACATGGGAAACTGAATTTCCAAGATTAACAGTCTTGGATTCCTTTTTTTTTTTTTTGTACAAGCCACAGAATACAGTTAAAACAAAGAAATCAGAGCTATGACACAGAGAATTCACTATTAATTCATCACTGGTTTATTGGTAAGCACAAATCCCAATAATTATATTAACTGAGAACAAACCTTCCTGTTGATCATCCTTCTAAAGGCGTCCTTCACCTCCTTGTTCCTCAAGCTGTAGATCAGGGGATTCAGCATGGTAATTATGAGCATATAAAACACAGAGATGATCTTGTCTGGGTATGTGGTGTAGTCGGAAGTGGGTTGTAAATACATGAAGATCAAAGTCCCGTAGAAAATTGTTACGGCCATCAGGTGGGAGGCGCAGGTGGAGAACGTTTTGCGTCTGCCCTTGGCAGAGTGGATCTTCAGAATGGCAATGAGGATGTACATGTAGGAGAATAGTACAATGAGAATCGTAGTCATGACCACTATAGTGGACAAGGTGAAATACACCATGTTAGCGTTGTGGGTGTCGGAGCAGGACAGCTTAAGGATTGGGGGGATGTCACAGAAGAAATGGTGGATGACATTGGAGTCACAGAAGGGCAAGGTAAATTATAAATGGAGTCTGAACAACTGCGTTCACAAAGCCACATATGTAGGAAGCAACCACTAGTAACACACACAGTCTCGTTGACACGACGAGGCTCTAGAGCAAGGGGCTACCAAGTGCTAGGAAGTGATCAGATGCCATTACCGCCACCAGGCAAAGCTTCCTTGGTCAGAAAGTTACAGACAAAGAAAACCTGTGCTCGGCACGCAGCGGGAGAAATGGGTTTGGCCTGAACCCCAAAGTCATCAGCAACCGAGGCATTACCAATGTCAGCAAGAGACAATCTGCTGAGGAAATAGTGCCTGGGGGTGTGGAGTCGGGAGTTGAACCTGATCAAGATGATCATCCCTAGATTCCCCGCCAGGGTGATAACATAGATCATTGGAAACAACACAAAGAGGGGGACCTGAAGCTCCGGATGATCCATGAATCCCTGGAAAAGGAAGTCTGTAACCATAGTGTAATTTCCCTCCGCCATTTCTTCCACCCATGTTCTCCTCCTTTACAGGGGAAAAGTGAAACATACAATTAAACAGGAGCCAAGAAAGGACCAAGAGCGAATCCTTCGCACTCATTTTGACTCCCCTCGGCCTGAGCGGCCACAATGTACTTTTCATTCCCTATGCTCCCTAGCTGCAAGTTGGGCCTGGGCCCAGGCTCCCTCCTACCTGGAGCAACTCAGGCTGTCTGGTCCAATTAACTCCCCCTGGGCAAGGTGACAGGAAACAAAATGTGAGGTGCCTGGCTGCTCTATGGCATCCTGGAGGGGGAAGACCCCCCACACATGGAGACCCCAGAGCTCTGATTAAGATGAATGGGACTGTTAATACTTCTCAGAGCTATTGTTTTAGGCAGCCTGCAGACTCAGGCAGATGGCACTGCATTGGCTATGCATTGAAGGTCAATTCCACAAAGGGCTAGACACCTGAGGCCTATTTAATGAAAGTGGAGATTCTGGGCCACCATTCTGGAAGCAACAGGGTGAATTCCATGGCAAACTTTGTGACCACAGAATCACACTAGTGCAGAAGGACTTGTACTAGCTGAAGATTTATTTAAAGTTTTTTTTTTCTGATGTTAAGGTGTCAAGAAGGTAGACATTTATCAGCTGAGAAAGATAAAATCATCTTTGTACGGTAGCATTGATCCAATATTGTGCTCTGATATTTTTCATTGAAACTGTATTAATACAAGATAAAAAAGAAGCCCCATGAATGGGGTTGGGTACGGGGTCAACTCTTGAATCCTGGAGGAAGCTGCATCTGAGTGTTCTTCTGTGGGTTTCTGTCCTCTCACTATTACTCACCATGGGCTAAACCCTATTATCCCTTGGCTCGAGTCTACCGAGCAGAGCTTAAGGGTAAGGCATTTCCATGAGGTAGAAAGGATCCTAACGACAGCTGGGCAAAATTCTTTGGCTGAAACTTTTTTTCAGAGAAAAATGCGGATTCAGCTACACCAGAATGTTTGCAAAATTGTTTTGGGTTCTTCGGGTGGGAAATAAATTCATTTCCCCACTGATAAACCTTGCTGTTCAATGTCCCACCTCTGCATGGAGGGGCGAAAGGACAGCTCCAAATCAGTGTTGGTGAGAACAGGGGCTTGTCTGCACTGGGAAGTTATTCCTGAGCAAGGTAATAGGTGAATGTAAGGCACTAGAGCTATTCTGGAATAGCTCCTGGTATGACCTCTTAATCCACTGGATTAAACTAAACTGGAAAAAGAAAAGTGGCCACATAGAGAGTTACATTAGGTACCTGTAGAGTCAGTTTCCCATATCAACCAGCCCTAAAGCAATAGAATTGTATCACTGGTGAGAATAGGGCTAATCAGTAGATAGCAATGATGAGAAAAAAAAAATTATGATCAAAAGAGCTGTGTGAATACCTGATTTCTTGTTTTGCTGGCTCTTCTGAGACATAAATGAAAAATTTAGTTTCTGGTTGACTCAAATTGATGTGTTTTTTTCAAAAATTTCAATTTTTTTGGCTGACTGACAAGTTGAATGAAATGTTTTGTTTGATCAGTTGCTGTGTTTCCAATTGTTAATTTTTTAAATAAAATTAAAGTAAATTTTGAAACAAAGTCTTTTAAATGGGAAACTTAAACTATTTAGACCTTTTAGATTTTTCTGAGGTTTTAGTTCAAAGCAAAATAATTCAGCTCATTTGACACAAATTCATAAAATATTTCAGTTAACCCAAATCTGCGTTGCTCAGAAAAACAAGTATTTTGGCCCAATTTTCCCCCTACCCCCAGTTCTGCTGAACAATATGTCATGTTGCTTAGAGCAAAACTATCCCAATTCAATTTACTCATGAGGCTCACATTTTCAACAGTGAGGGTGGTTAACCACTGGAATGAACTACCATGGGAAGTGGTGGATTCTCCAGCTAGAGATGCTGTGAAATCAAGACCCAGTGGCTCTCTGGAAGACACACTTAATAAAACACAAGTTAATGGGTTTAATACAGAGGGTAACTGTATCAAAGTGTGACCTGAGTTACACAGTCAGACTAAATGATCTCATTGTCCCTTCTAGTTCCTAAAATATACGATCAATTTATAGCATTGCTGTTAGTAAACCTATAAAATCACTATATGGCATTGATAACGAGGAGCCCTGTGGCACCTTAAAGACTGACACATTTATTTGGGCATAAGCTACTGTGGACTGGAACCCAGAAGTGGGTTATAGCCCATGATAGCGTATGCCCAAATAAATGTGTTAGTCTTTAAGGTGCCACAGGACTCCTCATTGTCTTTGCTGAAACAGACTAACCCAGCTACTCCTCTGAAATATACGGCATTGGTGGGAGTAACATTACATGAACATTATTATTGATAGTACTTAATTAATTCATTAGAATTAGGCTTAATCCCAACCCCCTTCTGTTAGGTGCTGTACAAACATATAACAAAAAGACAACCTCTGGCCAAAGGAGCTTGTGATGTAAGCTTAAAATAAGAGACAAGTACAGATGGAGAACAGATGGAGAGCAGAATAAGGTGACAAAAAGATAATTGAAAATAAAGCTGTATAACAAGTATAGAAAGCCTTGTCATAATATGGGTTTTTTTTATAATTTTATTTTTTTAATAATTTTAATTGATAATATCAATGTTTATTTTAAGCCTTTTTGTTTTAAATGCTTAAACCTTTACAGTCGCAGGAAATTATGGGGGATCAGACAATGGGAGGTCAGACATATTCTTTGTAATGACAGCTAACACTGAGATTCTAAAAGTTAAAGCTTTGTAACTGTTAAAACACAAATTGTCAACATCACATGTCAAAATAAATATCCTTAAATCAAACTCTAGTACATTCTCAAGCAGCAATTTTTCTTACTCTTGCCTAGCTGTAAATTTCAATTATTGAAGGCAATATTTTTTTCATTGGTTTGTGTGCTTGTGGGGAAATCAACATTTACCAACATTTATTGAGAAAAGTCTATTCCTTCCAAACCTAAGTATATGTGATAATACTGTTGAGAATAGATGTATATAGCACTGGTATGAATATAGATGTGATCAATATAAAGACAAGTGCAAAGTACTTCACTCTGGAAGGAAAAATCAAATGCACAAATACACTGTGGGGAATAACCAGCTAGGGAGAAGTGCAGCTGAGATGTATCTGAGAGTTCAAGTGGATCACAAGTTGAGTATCAGCCAACAATGAGATGCAGTTGTGAAAAAGGCTGTCTGGGGTTTATTACCATGAGTGTTGTATGTAAGACAAGGGCAGTAACTGTTTGGCTCTACTTAGCACTGGTGAGGCCGCAGTTGAAGTTCTGTGTCTAGGTTTGGGAGTCACACTTTAGAAAAGATGTGGGCAAATAGGAGAAAGTCCAGAGGGGACCAAGAAAAATGACAAAAAGGGTTTGCACAACTTGATTTATTAGTAAAGGTTGAAAAAAAATTGGGCATGTCTTGTTTTGAGACAAGATGACTGAGGAGGGACCTCATAGGCTTCAACTACGTTAAGGGCTGTTATAAGGGGGATAGAGATTAATTTTGTCAGACTCACAAAGCCCTTATGAGGCCCAGACGCTAAAGAGAGCAAAAGTATTGAATTCTCATAGTGCAAGTTACATACTGAGCATTAATCAGAGCAACACATGAAGAAATTAAAGTTAGAGGCAAGTTTTATTTTATTTTAAATCTCAGATAACCTTTCAGGGCAGCATTTCAAATAGATTCATGGTCAAGAAACAAGGAAGGGTGTCTGTTGCAACAGCCACATAATGACAGGACATTAGGTAACATTGTTCCTTTAAAGCAATTGTAAAACATAATTTTCATATGCTACATCAGTTCTTTGAGTTTCATTTAATTCCTGTACAACATTTGAGATACACAAATGAAGGCAGTGACACATAGACGACACTCCTCTCCTTCTTCCAATTGTTCTTCTCAATTGACTGGAATTGTCATGGTGAACAAATTAGCTGAGAATGTTTTTCCAGTTTATCACCCTCTTAAAAGAATCCTTAACCTCCTTGTTCCTCAGGCTGTAAATAAGGGGGTTCAGCATGGGGACCACCAGGGTATAAAACACAGCAGAGATTTTCTCCTGTTCCAGCGAGTAGGTGGAACTGGGTTGTATGTGGCTTAAGCTTACAGGTCCATAGAGCATGGTGACAGCTGTCAAATGAGAGGTGGAGAAGGCTTTCTGCCTGCCCGTGGCAGAGTGGATCCTCACGATAGAGAAGAGGATGTACAGATAAGAGATGATGACAATCAGGAGGGTGGACATGGCAATAACCCCAGAGAACATTATGAGGAAAATCTCACTGATGTGGTTATCAGAGCAGGCGACCTTCAGCAATGGGTTAGTGTCACAAAAGTAATGACCGATGACATTGGGCCCATAGAATGACAACTTCAGCAAGCCACATGTGTGGGTCAGTGAGTTCACAAGCCCCCCTACATATGAGCTGGTCACTAGATGAATACAGACTCTCTTAGATATAACAGCAGTGTAGAGCAGAGGGTTACAGATGGCTACATAGTGGTCGTACGCCATCAGAGCCAGCAGGAACCCTTCTTTGGTCAAAAACATGACGAAAGAGAAGTGTTGGGCAATGCAGGCAGAGTAAAATATGTTTTTACACCCCACTAAGAAATTCACTAGCATCCTTGGAGCAAAGACTGAGGAGTAGCAGAGGTCAACGACAGACAGGTTACTGAGGAAGAAGTACATGGGGGTATGGAGTCGGGGATCAACCCTGATCAATACGATCATCCCGAGATTCCTCACCAGCGTAAGAACATAGATCACCAGGAACACTGTGAAGAAGGGTATCCTGCATCCCAGGAGGATGAACTGGGTCACCATACTGTGATTGCCCCCAGCCATTTATACAGGGGTACATGAAACCATACCTGTTGGGATAACAAGAGCGAGCAGCATGGAAGAAGGAAATTTCATGGCGTGAATTAAATTTGAATGACACCACCGGGCTTGAGTGTGGGTAGTGAATATCTGACAGGAAACCAGCTGCCGTGATGTCTGGGAAAAGTTTGGATGGACCTTTAGATTTAAACTCACTTTTCATGAGGACTGAGATTTTCAAGGCTGAGTAGGAGATTTTGACATCCAAGTCTCTGTAAATGTGACTGGAATTAGGCATTCAGTTCCCTGTAGGGAGTTTCCAGATTCATGTACATTATCACAAATTTTCCCCAATGAAATATACCTGGCGTGTGTTTGAGTTTAGGAACTAGGTACTTTATATTGTCTGCTCACTGAGGGTAAATTAGAAAGCACTCATAATTTAGTTCATCCCAGATAATCCTTTTAGATGACTACAGTTATGTCCAGTCACTTGGTTACTGCTGCTTCATAACACATCCCCTGGCAGTGTTGCTGATCCCAAGCATTTGAAAACCATGAATCAGGCTTCCAAAAATCATGCGATTGGCTTAAAATCTTGAGATCTTTTAAAAATAATACACGAAGGGTTTAGAGAGGGGGAGGGGAAAGGTAATTCTTTTTAGTGCAGGATTTTGATATTTCAGAATTTGTTTGGATTAGGAACAAAACCCCAGTATTTGAAGTCTCTGAAAAGGGAATGGATCCCTGGAGCCATGTACATTGGAAATGTTGGATGTCCCCAGCCCCCAGGGCAATCGGCAAGTGTGGTGACTCCAAGGCCATGAACTCTGGAAGCTCTGAGGTTGATAGCAGGCCACAAGGCAGGTTGCCAAGGAGCTGGGCAGGTTAGCTAGCAGGAAACCAGGCAGGATTCTGATGTAGGCAGTGTTTCCCTGATTCCATGGCGCTGCAGTGAAATTGGCCCGTCTTCAAGAAATGCTCCAATTTCACTCAGTCAGCAAATTGCAATGGAGCAATGTTTCATTGGAATTTTTCTGACCAGTTCTAATTGTGGTCTTTTGATTTGCTTGCTGGTTTCTGGGCCCTGAAGGGGGTCATGTTTTTAAGCTTTTCTTAGCAACCCTGAGGGCTAGAAACATACTTTAAAAAAAAATCTGAGATTCCTAAGTGATCACATGGCTGAAGGAGCTGGGGCTTTAAGAGAAGCACCAGATATTATGAGAATTGGTAACTGTGCCTTTGTAGTGGAGACAAGCCCTATGTGTACAGAGCAGCCATTGAAAGATTTGGTTGTCCTATTATGACACCCTTTGAGGAACAAATGGGCCCTCGATTTTGTCTCTATATCTCTCCTCAGGGTGTCCTTCACATCCTTGTCTTCAAGCTGTAGTTCAAGGGGTTCAGCATGGGGATCACCACCATGTAGAACACGGAGGCCATTTTGTCTGTGTGCAGTGAGTAGCTGTCGCTGGGTCGGAAGTACATGAAGAGAATTGTCCCATGGAAGATGGAGACGGCCATCAGGTGGGAGGCGCAGGTGTAGAAGGTTTTGCACCTGCCCTCGGTGGAGCGGATCCACAGCACAGTCGCAATAATTAAGATGTATGAGGATGGTCACTCAGACTGCCAAAGAGGAAAACAAGGATCTGGTTAATGGCTAGAAGAGGGGAGCTTTAGAATTGGGTTGATATCACAAAAAAAAAGATTCAGGATACTGGAGTGGCAGTAGGATAATCTTAGCAAACCGCTCGTGTATATCACAGAGGTCAGGAAGGCCCATAGATATGAACCAGCCGCCAGCCGTAGACAGTGCTTTGGTGACACGATGACCGTATACAGCAGCGGGTTACAGATGGCTACATAATGGTCATACGCTATTACTGCCAGCAAAAGGCACTCAGAGATGACAAACAATAGGAAGCTAAAATATTGGATGATGCAAGCTGTGTAGGAAATAGCTTTCCTCTCTGCTAAGAAGCTCATCAGCATCTTGGGAGCTATGACTGTGGAATAAAAGGCATCCACAAGGGACAAATTCTTGAGGAAGAAGTACATGGGGGTGTGAAGTAGGAGGTTGATCCTGATTAAAACCATCATCCCCAGACTCCACACCAGGGTGATACCATAGATCACTAGGAACACCACAAAGAGGGGGACCTGCAGCTCTGGGAGTTCTGTCAGTCCTGTGAGAATGAACTCGGTCACTGCTGTACAATTTCCTCCAGCCATTCATTCAGCCTTGGGCGCTAGCTGCTTGATCAACCATAAAGGAAATTAGTTCTTATGCAAATGGTGTATCTATTACAAAGAACTGCCTTAGACAGTAGTAGGATCCATGGATCTCCATTATACCTGGAAACAATAACATGGATAGAGGTACGCACAGTTTGCATCACACTTACTGGTTATTGGGTGACACCGAAATATACCTCCATGTTTTTAAATCATCGGCTACCAGGCAGTACACATTATGCACATACATTCATTGAGGAAATGTTTCAGAACTTGAGCTTCTAAATTTATCCCTTCTGGACACTGCAGCCATGCTATTTTCCGACTAAATCCTGTAGCTTCTTGTTCTTTGGCTGCTAAAAAATTACCACACGTACACTTGTGATGATCAGACTAAAAGCATGTAGCCAGGGGTGAATATTTCTGAGAAAATTAACAACAGTGAACATATTTTTAGAAACATATATCTGAAGGAAAAATCTAGCAGGCCTAAACTTATAGGCCTAAAACTTTGCTCAGGCTAACTGCGTATACAGAGCATAAGAAGAGGGTGAGGAAAATTCCATTGTAGAGCAGTTACAACAGCACGGCTTAAGAAATGGAACCATAGCAGCTAGAAGTTAGGAAAGACCGTTAACCGCAAAAGAACAAACCTGTCAATAACAGGAAAAGCTTGTTTTGCTGTATTCCAAATAAGGCAGAGCAACTGTTAAAAGCTTACATTATATACGAAATAAGGGAAAATGGAGATGGTGCAAGTGTGCTTGACCAATTGTGGTTTGGGGACAGAACAAATTTGCAACAGTCAAGCTTATGAAACATATAGCCGCAACAATTGTGTTAGCAAGGTCGCTGACCGCAAAAGAATGGACAGTGAATAACAAGAGGGACCTAGTGGGAGAGACGCTTGTTTTTGCTTTTGACCCGTGTTAATTTTGCAATGTATTCCAAATAAGGTAATTAATACAGAAGTATGTGTAATTTGTCTGTGGTTTTAAGCTTTAAAAAGCTGTGTGTGCTTTGCTTCGGGGGGCAACTACTTTGAGCTGTTACCCCCTCCTGCACTTGTAATCAATAAAGGGGCCTCAGGCCTGTTTCTGATCCAAACACAATAAGTGGTTAATTTTCCACCATACATCTTGGTGCCCGTGACTCGGATAGATGGCGACCCCCGAGAGATGGAGGACCGCGAGCTGTTCCCCACCAGACCCCGGGCCCATCAGAAAGGTAAGAGATTTTGGAAATCTCTATATTGGGTTTCTGGAAGAGAACTGCCCGTAGGCTCTGGGCTTGGGTGAGTTGTACGCTCTATCTGGACTTTTTTGCTGTCAGACACGCCTGATGCCCTTGGGGTAGGTTAGAGTCCCATCCAGGTTTGGTTTTCCAGGGAAGAGCCACTGGTTGTGGCTGGGCAGGTCATGGATATACCTTGGTCCGTGTGCCAGTGTGAAAGTGAAGGTCGGTAGACCGGTGTGAGTGTGAGTCACAGGAAGATGCTCAGAGTGCCCTGCAAAGTCAGAGGTATCTCTAAAGCAAGGCCTGTGACTCCATCTAGTGGACATCGTGATAAATGCCCTGACCTTGGCTGTTTTCCTCTGCATAGCATGACCGGCGAGGGGCCTGTCTGGGTCTAGAAGTGTGTGTGATCCCATCCCTTCCATCCTTGGATGGTCTGTTTCCGTACCCTCTTTCCTCCCCTGTCTCTAGCTCCCGCCCCAAAGGTGGCTTGACAAGCCACTAACTGGTCTGATCACCTCGCCTGAAGCGACAGAGTATGCGGTGCCAGCCAATGCTCTTTGCTGAAGAGCAAAACAGTGTAAAACAGTCATGGAGACCCTAAACAAAACCTTCCCTGTGTGAGCGTGACGAGTGAATTGAGTTAAGTACTGGGGGCCGGGAAATCCAAAAAGGATTCCCCTCTCGCCAGGTGAAGTACTGGGGGCCGGGGGATCCAAGAGGATTCCCCTCTTGCTAGGTACAGATGGGGGCAGGTGAGTCCAAAAGCATCACCGTCCCACCAAAAGGCACACCAACATACTACATGTATGCAAATTATAGTCCTTTCACTTGCAAGTTTCTAAAGAAATCAAATCGGTATGCCAGAGACAATCCGAAATTACAGTTCCCCTTAGAGGGAAGTTTCGACCTTGACAGGATTGTGCAACTCAGAAGTGCACGTCCTGCCAATAATGTTGGACAAGGTCAGTGGGATGCATATTTCGATTGGTATGGGGAAAGAGAAAAACGGCATCGTGAATCTCAAATGAGGAGTCCCAAGGACTCCCAGGAGAAACCTAAAACACAATTAAAAGAGGCAAAGGAGAAATTAACTCTTTCCCCAACCCCAGCTGGCCAGCAAATACCCCTTTACCCTTCCAGGCCCCTTCAGAAAAATCCTTCGGCCCCATTAGCAGATCTTATAGATTTATACTTAGAATGAAGGCAACCGTCCATCCAACCCAGGAGGAATAAATGGAGAGGGCAGTAGACCCCACATGCCTCCACTGGACTATGTTCGGGAGGCTGACTCCACTATCCAGGGACTCCTGCCCCAACCAGTAACACCAATGTCAGCATCTACTTCACCCCCTTCCCCTGAGTCACACACAGATCCCACAAGAAGATCAATCAGTATCGTAATAGACTCGGTCCAATACCCATATGACTGATTAGACGGACTGCCAGGAAATTCATCCAGACTGCCGGCATGGAATACTAGATAACAGAAGTTACAATCCCAGGGGCCCCTCACTTCCAGCCCTCAGCCCCTGTTTTCCCAGCATGAAGCAGCGTTCCCACTGTGCCAACTCCCAGGCCCAGGTGCTGATGCTTTGGGTCATGCAACCCTGGTGACCGTACACGCCCCTTGGTCTCCCACGAATTTGTATAATTTGATTGAAAAATTTCCTAAAATAAGGGAAGACCCTGTCAAATTTCAAGAAGAATTAAGAACAGTCATAAGCTGTTACAACCCTAACTGAGCAGATTTAAATCTACTCCTGAGAGGGGTTCTGCCCAGGGGAACATTAAATCGCCTCCCACAAGAGGCCCAGTGGCCTAACAACGACCAAGGCCATAATAGGAATTTAAATACAGACAGGAACAACCTGCTGGATGAAGTTCTTAAAATCTGCCCAAAAAAAGGCAGCTTGGACTAAAATTAATGCTTGTAGACAAAATAAAGGAGAAAACCCTGCTGACTACATGCAGCGCCTTAAGGAGGTTTTCAAAAGATATTCTGGCATAGATAATGCAGAGGAAGATGCCAAACAAGCCATAGTGGCAGCCTTTGTCCAGGGACTCAATCCACAATTAGGAAACCATTTAAAGCTTGGTATCGTGAATTGGGAGGGAAAAAACCCTAACGAAATTTTGTCAGCCACCCAGCATTACTCCTGTCAGTTAGAAAAGAAAAAGGATGACATCAAAACTAAATTAATGACCCTCCAGAACATACAGAATAACACAACAACCGTCCATTAAGGGGAAGAGGAGGGAGACCCAACAGAGGTCCCCACCATCCCCCTACTCAGGGGCAAGGCAATGATGCCTGCTACTGTTGTGGACAGGTGGGCCATTGGAAAAATAATTGTCCCAATCACTTTAACCGACCAATCGAACCTGCCCTTGCACCGCAATATTCTTCCCCTGTTCCCTTGTGCCCTCAAAGCCGTTAGGATAGCCAGGAGACAGGTGACATCATCGCTCCACTTGTCCCTTTAAACCAGACGGGATCATATGTAAACTGTATAATTAATGGCACCCCTACCTCTTGCCTGCTAGATACCTGTGCATCGCAATCCACCCTCCGCGCGGACGACTTCCCTTCCCTTCCCTTCCCTTCCCTTCCCTTCCCTTCCCTTCCCTTCCAGTAATCTCAGAAATAGTGAATGCACTAGGACTGAGCAACACTCCTATTCCCCATCCCATCTCCTCACCTCTGACTGTCTCTATCGGTCCTCTGTCTGAGCAACATGCTTTCCTCCTCAGCCCCTGCTCACCTATTAATCTTTTGGGAAGAAACTTGCTGTGCAAACTAAATTGAACAATTTATTGCACCCCAGACGGTGTGTATTTGGATGTCCCAGATCCCAGTCAAAATGAGGTCCTGGCAGTCCTGCAATTGAGCACTTCAGAGGAGAAGTTCTTGTTGCAACAGGAATTGCTGGCCAAGGTTCCTTCCTGTTTGTGGGCCGAACATGTCAACCAGGTAGGGTGCATCAGGACTGCTCGACCGGTTCAAATTTGCCTAGATCCGGCGACACTCCTTCCTAGAGTTCAGCAATACCCTCTCTCAAGGGAGGCCAAGGAGGGAATTTGCCCAGTAATTACCTCCCTAATTAGGCAAGGAGTTATTATTCCTACAGTCAGTAAATGTAACACCCCCATTTTACCTGTAAGGAAACCTGGCATGCAGACTTGGCGCTTTCTCCAGGATCTCCGTGCTGTCAATGTCACCGTTCTCCCTATCTACCCAGTTGTCCCGAACCCTGCTATTGTTCTCTCCTATATTCCTTCCTCTGTCATTTATTTCACGGTTGTTGACCTCTGCTTGGCTTTCTTCTCTATCCCTGTCCACAGAGATAGTCAATACCTGTTTGCTTTCACTTACCAAGGGTGTCAATACACTTGGACCAGGTTACCCCAAGGTTCCACCGAATCGCCCACCTTGTTCTCACAGATCCTCAAAAGGGATATGGATGACTTTGAGTTTAAAATGGGGTCCACTCTGGCCCACTACGTAGATGACCTGCTGTTGGAATCGCCATCTTTAGAGGCCTCCAAAACTGATTCCCTCATGCTATTGCGAGCTCTAGCCAAGAAGGGTCATAAGGCTTCCAAGTCCAAACCACAGCGCTGTCTGCCCAAAGTCCACTGTATGGAACATGATATTTCATCTGGAGAGAGACGCTTGTCCTCTGCAAGAATACAAGCCATCCTCCAGGTCCCTAAACCAACCGCTAAGAAACAAATGCGCGGCTTCCTAGGTATGGCCGGGTATTGCCAACAGTGGATCCTTGGGGATACAGCTATTGTTAGACCCCTGTCAGAATTAACCCTTGATAAGGTCCCTGAGCCCATTCCATGGACCCCAAAAGCTGAGGAAGCATTTACTAGGATTAAGAAAGCTCTTACCTGGTCCCCCGCCTTGGGCCTACCTGACTACCAGAAGCCTTTCATTCTCTATCGTCATGAGAAGGAGGGAATACCCTTGGGGGTCCTTACCCAAACTCATGGTAGCATATTATAGCTCACTTTTGGACCCTGTAGCAGGTGGACTCCCTCCTTGTCTTCGGGTAGTAGCTGCAGCCGCTTCCCTTGTGGAGACTTCTACTACTCTTGTCTTGGGTTCCCCCTTATGTATTGCCGTCCCGCATGCTGTGATCACCCTGCTTCTAAAAAGCAAAACCCAGCATCTCTCTAACTCCAGACTAACTAAGTATGAAATGCTGATTTTAAATGCATCAAATGTAACTCTTACTTGCTGTCCTGTCCTTAACCCCGCTTCCCTGCTTCCCACGGCAGCTGAAGGAGAACCCCATGACTCTTTAGCGGAGACAGCAGAACTCTCCACTCCTAAAATTGATCTAAAGGATACCCTGCTTCATAATCCTGATCTACTATTCTATGTAGATGGGTCCTGCCTCAGAAATCCTGCAGGTCTACTTGTGGCTGGCTATGCTATTTGTTCCCAACACAAGCCCGTGGAGGCCCACTCCCTTACGGGAGCACACTCAGCCCAAGTAGCAGAACTTGTCGCCCTTACCCGTGCTTGTACTTTAGCCAAGGACAAGTCTGTTACCATCTACACAGACTCTCAATATGCCTTGGGGTGCTTCATGATTATGGGCACCTATGGAAACACAGAGGATTTCTCACTTCAGGTGGGGGAGGGCAAAGATTAGTAATGGGCCCTTTGTTGATGCTCTTCTCTCTGCCCTTCAACTCCCTTCTGCCATTGCCATTGTAAAATGTGCTGCTCCCCAGAAAACTTACGACGATGTTACCAGAGGAAATGCACTGGCAGATGCCACTGCCAGACAGGTGGCCCTTTCCGGATCTCCAGCTCCATTTGATTTCATTTTCCTCAGTTCCCCTCCATGCCTGCCTCTCTCCATGATTTAGCTCTTATGCAAGATTTGTCCCCAGATCCAGAGAAGGACAGATGGAGGCAGGATGGGTGTACTTTGCATCCGGATGCCTTGTGGAGCTCCCCAGATGGCCGCTTGTTGGCGCCCAAGGCTGTGCTCCCCTATCTTGCTCGTGCGTCCCATGGATTGGCTCATGTGAGCAAAGGGGGGATGATCACTTCAGTACTGCGTCATTCGTATGCCCCAAATGTCTCCATTATGGCACAGCAGTACTGCAATTCTTGTCCGACCTGCCTAGCCCACAATAGCGGCAGACCAGTTCAGACAAAACCCTGCTGTGCATCCCACTCCGTGGGGACCTTTTGTAAATATCCAAATCAATTTTATCAATATGCTAGGGTGTTGTTCTTATCAATATGTTCTGTCTTTGTCTCTATGTATTCTGGATGGGTAGAGACCTACCCTTGTGTTAATACCTTCCCTCACCATAGCAAAAAAATTGTTGAGACTTTATTCCTTGGTTTGGTCTACCTCTTTCTATTACCAGCCATCGAGGTACCCATTTTACAGGCCAAATCATGCAACAGATTTGCAAGGCTCTTAACATCACCCAACACTTGCATTGTGCCCATCACTCCCAGAGTGCGGAGGCGGTTGAGCGCAAGAATGGGGAACTAAAAATCAAAATCTCTAAGATCTGTCCTGAAACTAGCCTTAAATAGCCTGATGCCCTACCCCTTGCTCTCATGTATATGAGGAGCACACCTACACGCAAACATGGCCTGTCCCCATATGAAATCCTTATGGCCAGACCTATGCATATGCCAGCATCCCCTCCCCTACTCCCTTGTCAATTGGATCTGCAACTAAATGATGATACTGTTATACCATACTGTTAGACGCTAATTCGTTGTGTTAGGTCTATCCACTCACAGGTCCAAAGTGCCCTGGTGGAACCAGCTGACACACCATGCCATCTCCTTCAGCCTGGAGACTGGGTTTATGTTAAGGTATATCAGAGAAAGACTTCTTTAGAACCTCTCTGAAAGGGCCCCTACCAGATCCTACTGACCACCCATACAGCGGTCAAATGCAAGGGATTAGTCAACTGGATCCATGCCTCCCACTGCAAGAAAATAACACCACCTTTGGACCCAGATGCTGAGGATTTTCAACCTCCAGATCCAGCTCCCAGAAACAACTAGAGTGATCATGATGGCAACCCTGCTTCAGGCCCCAAAATGGAACCTAAGTACAACCTCAGGAAGAGAAAGTGATATCTCCTGTGATTCGCCTTTATAGCCAGCTAAGTCTTCAGGCCTGCTGGTAAAGGGGACTCCGGAGATCAAAGGCCAGAATAAAGCCTTTAGAAGTCCAGTGGAGAGCCTAGCGCCCGCTGGCACCCAGTTGCCATGACCGACCCCACGGTCAGAATAAAGGAATCAGCCATGGTGCGAAAATGGTTGATGCCTTCTGTTTGGTTCGTATGCTGTAACAAAGTTCCTCCTCTACCTTGGTGGGTCTTACGCTTATTGGCAGATTTGCTCACCTTTGAGCTTCACGGCAGCCCCCAGTTTGGCCGTTTTTGTGAACCCACAGACCCAAGTCCACTCTTCCTGTGTCTGACCAGGAGTTGGGAGGTTTAGGGGGAATCCGGGCCCACCCTCTACTCCGGGTTCCAGCCCAGGGCCCTGTGGAATGCAGCTGTCTAGAGTGCCCCCTGGAACAGCTGTGGGCTACTGTGGGCTCCAATTCCCTGGGCTACTTCCCCATAGCCTCCTCCCAACTCTTTCTTTATTGTCACCATAGGATCTTCCTCCTGGTGTCTGATAATGCTTGTACTCCTCAGTCCTCCAACAGTATGCATTCTCACTCTCAGCTCCTAGTACCTCCTACTCTCGGCTCCTCACATGCACACCACAAACTGAAGTGAGCTGCTTTTTAAACTCAGGTGCCCTGATTAGCCTGCCTTAATTGATTCTAGCAGCTTCTTGACTGGCTGCAGGTGTTCTAATCAGCCTGTCTGTCTTAATTGTCTCCAGAAGGTTCCTGATTATTCTGGAACCTTCCCTGTTACATTACCCAGGGAAAAGGGACCTACTTAACCTGGGGCTAATATATCTGCCTTCTATTACTCTCCTGTAGCCATCTGGCCTGACCCTGTCACAATGGGTAACTATGTTCTTGCTACTATTGCTGAACTTTCATGATACAGTTATGTTCTTTTGGATGCACAAAGCCACCAGGAGTTTGCCAATAAAAGACCCCTTTGAAGAACCGGATGCAATGTCTGTAACTACTCCCTTGTATGATGCTATAATAGGGATGTTCCAAGAAAGGAAAAGGAACATCTGCTGCACTGGAGCCAAGGTACAAGAATTCCTGACCACAAAAAACATTGAGAACTGGCCCTGGTGGAAGAGATGGAGTGTTGTACACTGGCAAGGAGGAAGTTGTGGCCTCTTTCCTTGGGACTGTGGTGTTACTTGGTATTTAGGATTTCTCCCAGGGGCTGCACAATGCACTGTTGGGCAAGTGCTCTGGGGATGTACTGCTCTCCCTAATTGGCTTCCAGACAATGAATATCAAAACCGCCTTGCTACCATAACCATCACCCCCACCATCCCTTCCCCATTAACCTCACCACCACCCCCACAACCTACCCAAACATAGACGATACCATATATTCAAATGAAACCCAATGGCCAAGACCTTCACATTTAAGTGATTTATGGGCATTTTGCTCGGAGAACTTATTCTTTAAGGTTCAGGACGATTCATATGAACGAATGATTAAGTAGAGAACAGATGGGTTGGTGTAAATAGAAATATATGATATCACTGCAACTGAGCCCCAAAAGTCAGAGATTGAAATTGATGGGGCCCATAGTGGGACAGATATGATGTCCATTCCCGGATTTTGTAGCATGCTAAGCAAAAAGGGCCCTTATTGTTATTTGGTCACCCAACTGGTAAATAACCAAACAAATACCAAAAATGTTTGCTCTGCTGCTGAAAAAAATTACCTGTACTGAAAATATCCCAATAACTGATCATTTAAACTGTACCATATTGCAGTATGCCCCGTCCCATGCTATTGATGCTGAGGCTTCTCAAAAACATATTAGTGTTCAGCCATCAAATCTGGTACAATACTTCATCAAAAAAAAAATGGGTTGGAGTTTCGATGGACTGCAATTAATGCTACATTAGGGACTGGAAAATTTACACTACCCTTATCTAGTTTTCAGATTACCTGTATATATCCTAATTGTTCAAAAGGGGCTGCCATCAAAGCAATTGGATTTCTGCTCAAAAGAAAAGGGACTTGACTGGACACATATGGGATGGTGCAAATAGCATAGCAGCAATCTGGACTATCCATAAAGGCCATCAACATGAGGAAAAATTGGGATAGCTGGAAAAAGCCATGGGCCTTATTACTGGAGCACAGCTAGCCTAGGTTCAGGCTGGTGTTGGTGAATTATCTGTTGTCTCTGCCCTTAGTTCAATGACCCAAAAGCTGTTAACAGAGATGGTACTGGGTATCGCCAACACTGGAAAGGCATTGCAGTGGGATCAGGCTTGTTCAGAGGTTCAGGATTTTCTGAATGACCAGCTTATGGCCATTCAGAGGGATCTTGAACATCAGGCATGGCCTACTGCCCTTACAGATACCTCAGGAGTTCCATCTAATCTGTGGCCGTGGAGACATACTTGGAAATTTTCTGAGTGGAAATGTAGACATCCACAGTGCTCCTTCCAACCATACAGGCCGGTCGGAGGGGTATGAACTCCCACCTACCGAATCCTCTTGGGTCCATGGGGAGGATGCATGTGGGATAGGATAATTCACCGAGACGTTTGGGAACTTAAACTACCTGGTATGCCCAACCGATTTGTAATCAGTGCTCCTGGAGTAACGCCCGACATTTGGGAAGGGATTGGAAGCCAGTGGACACTCTGGCCATTGGAACCCCCCCAACTTCAGTGTGTATGTAAACTAAAACCAGGAGAGGTTGTCTCTGTCCATGACAACATTTGTTGGGAGGGTATGGGACACGGGAATACCCTGACAGGACACCTACTTTTCCAGGCTAATAATAGTTGTGTGCATGTTGAGACCACTACCCTGAATGATGTACATTTTAATCTCACCACAGTCGCAGGCAATCATATCATTTACTGGCCTGCAGATAAAACTCTACAATTAGCCCTCAGGTTCCAGATACCCTTTAACTGGACTGCTTTAGTACCTGATGGATTCCAAAATTTGCTTTCAATCTTACCTGAACTTCAGAAAATTTCCGAATTCCCGGGACAAATTCACATACTCCAAAATATATATCAAGCCGAAAAAAATGCCTTTTATACTGCCTATAAAATGTCTACTTTGTATACCAAAACTGATGTATCGTGTTTTGTAACTAAAGCTAGTCTACAATCCCAACCACATCATATTATCGCCATGGGAATGTTGTTGCTTTTACTGCTGTTTAGCATAGGATTGTGTTATTGTGACTATAAAAGATGTATTTACCATTGCCTGTCCAGCCCTAAACCTGGCAACCTCAATTCAAGAAAGCAGGTGGCACTAATGATTGTAAATGAGATGTATGACACAGTTTGGGCAGAAGAACAGGAGAACGAAACAAATTAACAGGCTCATGGCTATGGAAGTTTAGGCCCAATTAGTGGTGCCAAAGAAAGGCACCAAAGGGGGGAATGTGGAGGAAAAATCTAGCAGGTCTAAACTTATAGGCCTAAAATTTTGGTCAAGCTAACTGTGTATACAGAGCATAAGAAGAGGGTGAGGAAAATTCCATTGCAGGGCAGTTACAACAGCACAGCTTAAGAAATGGAACCGTAGCAGCTAGAAGTTAGGAAAGACTGTTAACAGCAAAAGAACAAACCTGTCAATAACAGGAAAAGCTTGTTTTGCTGTATTCCAAATAAGGCAGAGCAACTGTTAAAAGCTTACATTATATGCCAAATAAGGGAAAACACAGTTGGTGCAAGTGTGCTTGACAAATTGTGGTTTGGGGACAGAATAAATTTGCAATAGTCAAGCTTATGAAATATATAGCCGCAACAGTTGTGTTAGAAAGGTCGTTGACTGCAAAAGAAGGAACACCTGCACTCCCTACTGTCCCCCAGAGCCCAGCTGCAGCCTTCCCAGCCAAGACACTCACACCCCTCCTTTTCCAAAGCCCAGGGATCCTGAGGGATAAAGAACCTGAGCTGGGTCCTGTGCTTGTATGGAATTCCCTGCATGTCACCTCCTTCTTTCAGGGTGTGCCAGGAACCTTTCATCTCCATCTCCCTACCCTGGTAGTATCTTCTATGTGCAAGCTGGGAGCTGGGCTCTGCTGGGTCCAGTCGTCCCGAGTGGCAGCCAGCTGCTCTGCAATGCCAAATTGTGGGCGGGAGAGGGGTGTGGAGGAAATTCTGCACAGAATATCAATGCGGTGTGAATTGTGCATTGTTCAATGGTGCAGAATTCCCCCAGGAGTAATGGGGAGAAGAGATGAGAACAAAGATGTCACTCAATACACAGCAGGAAGATGCTCAGATATTATGGTAATGTAAGTCTATATAGAATAGAATCAGAAATTGGAGCTTTCTTTTGGACCTCCTTCCACCCAAATGTGGAAGATCAATTATCCTTGTGAAAGAAAACAGGAATAGAAATAGTGGGCACAGGAGTAAAAATCTCTTCTTGAACCCCTACTCCCAACAGAACAATATATCTCAGGGCAATTATTCTGTACCCAAAATGTCTGTCTGCTACATGAGTCTTAGTTACTTAATTGGGTGAGTCCGTCATCAAGAGATCTGAAAACTCCACGGAATCTGTCTTGGCTTTATAAGCTAACAATAAACACTTCATCTTAAAACTCTGTCCTTTTACTAATGTAAATCCTTTGATGTCTTTCAGTAAATGCCAGCTTTCATCAGCAGGTAGGTTTCAAAGGGATATATTTGAACCAAACTGGGATAAATAATGGGGTAAACCACTGTATTTTTCTAAGCTAGAAGTATCTTCTTTTTAGTGTAACCCTATTTTATCTTATTTATTGGTTAGTCAAAGTGAAATGTAGCTAGAAACCCGGAAAGCTGAAATAATAGGAAGCATACATTGCAGAAATTGTTCATGATGGACAAGATTCTGAGACCACTCTCTCTTGTTGGGAAGTAACTTAATGTTCATATTGCACCATTCATTTACATTGGTGAGTCATGGAGCAGCATTAGAGCTGGTTGGAAATTTTAAATTATAATTAATTTACATAATTGTGAATGATAATTAAATTATAAATTTTGTGGGAAACTTCATGGAGCTCCCCCTCCTCCCCCATGACCATCACCATTTTTAGGAAAACAAAACAACAGTGCCCCTCCTCTCTATGTAAATATTTTGGGATTGAAAAAATGTTATTAAAATCTGTAGGGTTTTAGGTTCCAAATTTCACCACAATGAAAATGTCCCACCCCAAATATTTGGAGTTTGGCTTCCTTTGTGTTCCCCATGAAACACCAGGGGAAGTTGGACTCAACATGGGTACCAGTATATCACATTCTGGTCCTAAACAAAGAAGGGGCTACATAGATGACAAACAGTTTTACCAGTGTTACACAAGAGTTAGGAAACAGCAAAGTTGAACATACAGGTGCAATCTTAACTCTTTTCCTTTTGCATATGCATTGTTAGAGTTCAGGTAGTTTGAAGTCATTTAAAGTTTTGCCGCTTGTCTTTAATAAGATCAGGATTTAGTGAAAAATATAGTCATATATGCAACTGACATGAAAATCATTGATATATTTCTAACCAGTAAAGCAGAACTAAATGACAAACTAACTTTTCTGCAACACTGAAAAAAAATGTCCATGTGGCTCCAAGTACAAAGTCTGTACTGTATAGCATGGAGGTAGTGTGACAGATAAGGCTGAGTTTGCTTCCACTCAAGCAGAGATTCAGTGTGGTGTGCTGAGGTCACTGCCTTTCAGGCTGACCATATTAACTCCTTGTTTCCTTGTACGCCCCTATTAATCTGTCTGTGTCCAGTTGTTGCCTCTTGACGTATTTAAGCTATGTCCTCCTTGTATTGACAGCACTACACCCTGACTAAAGAATGAATTTTCTGAGAATTTGCTAGTGCATCTGTTAATTAATTTCAGAGTTAAAATGAATTTAAAAATATGTCCTTTAAAAATTTAACACAGTGTCAAACCATTTATTTCTCCCTAAATAACGAAACCCAGATCCTCCCTATTTCAATGGAAATTACCAAAGAACTAAGTCTTGGGTGGATCTGGGGTATTGGGTGGTTTTTGAAAAGAACTTTTTAGGTCTTTTTCCATGTTATTTTACTTAACTGAAAATGTCTCCTTCACAGTAAAGTGTATTAACAAAACACTACTGATAGTGTCATAGTCTTTGAAACAATTCACATAGTAATTTGTTTCTAAATCATTTTACATGCAAGCTCATTTTCATTAGTACTCTGTGCTGTTATATTTCACATGCTCAGTGTTGTGTACATACGAAGTGCAGCATACTTTTCATGGGAATGGTTTCAAGGGACACTCAGCCAAATTCTGCACCTTCTACCACTGGGTTATTTTGAGAGTAAGTGCATTAACTACTGTGCAGTCACAATGGATTCTAACAACTTGTCAATTGAAGGATTTAGATTTATTGATAAGAATATGCTATTTCAGGCATGCAACATGATTATACAATTGATGATGGTACAGTAATTCACTCAGTTACCATGTTAACCAACAAGCGGCACTGAACTGGGACTCTCTAGAATGCAAAGCAGGAGTGTCTACAACTTGGCTAAAGAGCTAGCCATTGAAGCAATGGGCTATAACAGAAGCACATTGCCTGTAAATCAGGCAGTGAATGGGACACACATAACACATACTAACCAGTGGTTACAGATCACTATGTACATTAGGATCATACTTTGCTATGCATTCCAGAGTGTTTTAATTTGTCTACTGTCTAGTCTATGAAGATCTTGCAGCTATTTCCAGCACTCACAGGGAGACGGGGCAGTCAAAAGTCCAGAGTCTGCCTAGAGTGCTGTATACATGTAAATCAGTTGCTATAAGCATTATGATTAATTCTTTTTCCTTGCAGATAACCAGGAAGTTAGACAAATGACTGGAGACAATCACACTACAGTGACCAAGTTCATTCTCGTTGGATTAACAGATCGTCTGGAGCTGCAGGTCCCTCTCTTTGTCACGTTTTTTTCTCATATATCTCATCACTCTGCTGGGGAATATAGGGATGAACTTGGTAATTCATATTGACCCACAACTCCACACGCCCATGTACTTTTTCCTCAGCAACTTGTCTTTCCTAGATGTCTGCTATTCCTCCACCATTGCTCCCAATATGCTGGTCAATTTCTTAGTGGAGACCAAAGACATTTCTTATAGTGGGTGCCTTACGCAATATGGCTTCTTTGTTGTGTTTGTCACCACTGAGATGTTCCTCCTGGCTGTGATGGCGTATGATCGTTATGTTGCCATCTGCAACCCGCTGCTCTACACGGTCATCATGACCAAGAGGGTCTGCATAATGCTGGTTGTTGGGTCGTATTTCTGGGGCTTGATTAACTCTTTGATAAACACAAGCAGTTTGCAGAAATTATTCTTTTGTGATTCCAATGTCATCAATAACTTTTACTGTGATCTCACCTCTCTCCTGAAACTCTCCTGCAGTGATGTCTCTGTCAACGAGAGGCTACTCTTTACCTGTGGCACTTTATTTGAAATGAGCACGTTTCTGATCATCATCATCTCATACATTCTTATTGTAATTGCTGTGCTGAGGATCCGTTCTGTCCAGGGCAGGCGTAAAGCATTCGCCACCTGCGCCTCCCACCTGATAGCTGTTACTCTATTCCATGGGACAATTTTCTTCATGTATTTGCGACCCAGTGCCAGGTACTCACTGGATACAGATAAAATAGCCTCCGTGTTCTATACGATAGTGATCCCCATGTTGAACCCCCTGATCTACAGCCTGAGGAACAGGCATGTGAAATGTGCTGTAAGGAAAGTGCTAAGTAGAAAAGTGATTATTACTCAGGGAAAATCTAGCATAACTTCCTTCCGAGTAACAAATGGGGAAGGGTGATAGGAAAAAGGGTTCTATGCTGGGGTGGAATCTAGAATTCCATGCCAGCGGCCTCGCCGGAAACAGTGTAAAGGCTCTTCCAGGTCACAGATGTGTTAGGTGTTTATCAAAAACACACAATGTGCATTGCATGATATCAATTCACTAAAGTCAGCTATATCACTTAAAAGTTCTATGCTATCAGATCCTGAGTAGAATAGCATTGTATCAGTCAGCTCTATTTTTATTTTAAATAAATAAAACACCTTTCATGTAACCCCCATCTTCCCAAGTGCTCAGCCCACTCTCGTGGTGAACTGGATGATGTACCAATACTCTTGACCCCTACTGGGTGGAATCAGTGTGATGTTCACAGCATACAAATAGAGACGTTAGATAAAAGCCTAAAATACACTTTCAGAAGGTTGCAACATAACACTTTTATTTCTTTAGAATTCAGAACAATAACATACAAGAACCTCAGAAGAGGGAGAGACAAAGCAGGCTGCTCCCAAAGGCTATGTCTACACTGCACACTCCTTAGGGTGGCATGTAAAGCCCCTGACCTGGCATGCCTCCTAGCACCAGTATACATAGCAGTGTAGATGATGACGCATTGCTTAGATGAGTAAAGACACACCTGAACCCATAAGGTATGTACCCTGCATGGTTCTGCACATGACCAACCAGTGCCTCCTCCATCTACACTCCTGTTTTTAGCAATGCAGTGTCACTCTATGTCACTGCCTCCTCTCTGCCAGAGCCTTTCACTTCCACATCTAGCTACACACTGCAGTGTGGACAAAATCTTCTTTTCACTGCATTGTGTACCTACGCATACCCTACACACCACCACCAGCGGTGCAGTGTAGACATACCTTAAGTCAGAGTGGCAAAACTCACCCACCTTGTTCTAAGTTAGCTCTCTGCAGAATGACTGTGATCATAAGTTTCCTTAGAGAGCCTCCTAGGCTGCAGGCAGGGCCAGGAAAACTTGAAATTTAAAATGATCGGTTACTATAGTAATAGTTATCAATATGCCACAATCAACACTGCACAGACATGTTATAGATCACTATGCTGCTCACAGCTAATAGAGAGGATTAGTCCAAGTTGAAGGGGTATTTTGAAACACTTCTCTGCCCCTTATTGTTGTCCGCTTCTGAGTGGCCACAGTGTGCAGCACAAAGACAGCCATAGAAATCGGAGCTGGCCATGTTTGCTCCAATAGAATCATAGAACTGGAAGGGACCTCCCGAGGTCATCTAGTTCAGTCCCCTGCACTCATGGCAGGACTAAGTATTATCTAGACCATGCTATAAATTGCATTTTTCTGTTATTCCAAATGATTCAAAGTTAATTAATCAAAGATGGACACAGTAAAGCCAATTTGTTGATAACTCATGAAAAGAAAAAGGGGTTAAGGAATTGTCCTCTGACCATATCTTTACCAGCTCTGGAAGGGGTTTGTAAGTGTCTCCACGCATAGCTTCAGGAACTAGGAAAGAAGAATGGCAATGAGTTACGACCAAGTGGGAGAACGTGAAGATGTCACAGACTTCCAGAGTTTGTTCTATGCTCTGGCCTTTAAATAGTCTCCTGGGAATCAAGCTTTAGTTTGCCAGGATTTTCCCCCAGGCTGGAGTGTAAACTGTTGGGAAAAAGTATCTCTGATCAAAGGGTAGACATTCTTATCCCAGAGAGAACAGACCATAGCCCTAGAGGAAAAGGGGGCAGGGAAGGACTTCGTGCTGGGAGGGGGCAACACAGGGTAACCCCAGAAAGGGAGCTGGATTTTTTGCATATGTAGAGTCCTGGGGTTGGGAGACAGCTCCCCAAAGGGCCAGCCAACATGCACAGCCATCGGTGAGCAAATGTAGCCTGAATCAGAAAGTAACAAGAAGTTGCCCAGAAGAGGCAGTTTGAGCAAAAGGCACATCCCAGGAGAACGGAAAGAATATTTATGTGCATAGATTGTTCTCCATGTCTTTTTTTTATTTGTCAAAGACTTAAAACAAAATAGACACTTTAAAAAGTATTAAAGTGCTTGATTTACAGATCCTCAGGCTATTCCAGTTGATACCATCTCCAGATCTAGCTCCACCAGTCCTGATTACAAAAGCTCTACATCTTTTTTCAGGAGACCAGGTGAGGGTACGTTTTTGTCCAGACGTGTTTTGTGTTGGCTGAGGTGGCCACTGCACTTGCTTTTGCTGTTTTGTTGTGGATTGTGTTTCTACTCATCTAAGCTGGCACATACATCTTTTTAGGTCTTTAAAGTCTAAAGACAATGACTAATGTATGGGAGGAACAGGAAACTGCAGTGAAAAAAGCCTAAACTAGGATGAGGATATTCAGAGAAGGGTAAGGGAGTCAGGCATAAGGATGTTCCCATGGCTGAGGTGCTACTCCTGGATTTGGTAGACCCAGATTCTGCCAAAGACTTCCTGAGTTACCTTCACAACTTGCTTTGTCTTGTTGTGCCTCAGTTACCCATTAGTGGAAAGGGGACGGTCATAATTCCTGACCTCACAGGGGTGTAGTGAGGCTAAATTCATTCAAGGTTGTGAGGTGCATAGTTGTTATGCTGCTGAGGGACAGGTGAATGCCATGGATAGGTGGGTGCCTGTCTCTCACTTAATTTCAGATGGATCAATACAACTAACTTTCAAACAATTCCTTTGAAAAGCCCAGATTAGATGATTTAAGCAGCAGCTCCGTGCTCGCCTGAATGCATTGGATTTTACCTAGTTTTTAAACACAAAGCAGACCTGAACTTGGGCAGGGGTTGGCTTCTTAGTTAATATAAATACTTTATGTTTACAAGATCACCTCCGGTTTAATTTGCTGGTCACTCTGCAGTCTAATAGGCCCTTCAGTCCACAGTTCTCCAACACTGGGTAATGTGACGTGCCATTCCACAGTGAGTCAAACCCTAAGCAAAAGGCACAGCCATTTCTTACACTGCCTCACCTGTGAAGTTGTGAAAACGTGGCTGAACGGGGTAGGGCTTTAGCTTAAAAATCCATCTTTTCCCTATAAGGGTTTGTACGCATGCTAGCGCTGATCTTCTGCCTGACTGGAACAAGGGGGTTCTCAAGTAGCTAGATATCCAGCTTCCTTTCATTGGAAACATGAAAACGGCAGGGACAAACAGGGAGGACAGGTTTTTAACTATTTGGACCATTGCATCTAGCATGGTCCATTTTTGCATGCTAGGTTGCTGCGTGAGCATACTGAGCACTGAGCCTGTGGGCACAGAGCACCTAGCTTCCATTGAGGTCACCCAGGGAGGCTGGATGTGCACATTACAGGAAATAGACCGTCAGGACAGCACAATCCACTGAAAAACAGCACAGTGCTACTTGCAACCCAGACTCTCCCTGTGTGGCTCTTTGTCCTGCCTCTGTTGGCTAGATCAAGAGCGGAGCTTTATGAGACGGCTGCTGTTGCTGTGGCAAGCCAACTAAGCGAGTTTCCCATCGTCTCTCTTCTGGCTGTGAATGCTCAACTGCAGCAAATCCGGGGAGGGAGGTGGCGAATCAGAGCAGGGCAGCGCTGCTCTGTATGGTCCTAGCTCTCTGCTGGGTGTTTCTGGAGTGGAGCCAGAAATGGACATGCTGCGGGAGGAGGAGGAGGGTTAGCGGTCAGGCATACATGCTCTACAAACAAGCCTCTCCCCATCCCCATGGGGCGGAGACCTTGCTCAGGGGGGAATAGCTGACCCCTGGTCACAGAGCTTGAAAAGGGGGTTCATGACACTGCCTGTGTCTTGCTGGGCACAAGCTGTCATTGTCTCTCCAGGCTGGGACAAAGCTCAGCCTTGGGGCTGGTCTATTTGCTCTGAACCCCTGATCCATGAACAGCCCATAAGGATCAAGGCACATGCCCCGGACCCCAAGACCCCAGCTTCAGAGGCCTTGGTAGGATGGATGGAGGGGCCATGAGGACAATCCCTCCAGGAACTGCCGTGTCCCTAGGACAGAAGAGCTGATTCCCTGAGGCTCCTCCTGTATCTCAGGGTCTCCCTAGAAAGGAGCCAGTGACTTTCCTCAGAGGCCTGTGTCCCAGATCACACAGGGGTTTCAGTCTCTCAGTCCCCAGCCAGGCCCGGTGCTCACTGTTAGTGCTCAATGGAACCGTGCAGAGCTCTGGCTGACAGTCCCAGCTCCTTCCCTCTGCCCCCGCCCCTTCCCAGCCACTGCTACTCCGGATGGCGGAAGGGTCCCAACATTGCACTGCGCTGATGGCTCTGGGAAAGTGTGGCCAGCTGGGGTGGGGTGGGGAGAGAGAGAGAGAGAGACGGTCAGGTAGGGACCTCCCCACCCCGCCTACACCAGCTCCAGGGCTCAGGACCTCCATGGGGTTGGACAGGGAAAGCTGCCCCACTTCCTGAAACCAGTGTTGCCCTGCACAGATGGGGTTGTAACTGGGACAGTGTCTGCGGGGAGTGGACACCTTGGCCTGTGTGGGACGAACACCCCCACTTTGGGGTGCCAGAAGTGCCTCCTATTGGGGGTGATGGATTCTCTGGGACAAGACCCCCCTGTATGGGTGGGGATGGAACAAGGGGTAGGACAGACTCAGGGGCAGCGCAGCTGGGGCATTTTTGTACCTCAGCTCTGCCCTGGAGGTGCTGCTGGATGACCCTTATGGTGGCTTGTTCAGGGGACACATCCTCCTCCTCCTCCTCCTCCTCCTCCTCCTCCTCCAGCTGGGCACTGGGGGTCTCTGCACCAGGGAGGGAAGGAGAAAGTATAATCCCTGCTGCTGCTGGGGGGATGCAGTGGAGAGAGAAGGCTTCAAGTTCCCCCCTCCTCTGCAAGAAAGCGCCCCAACCTGCCCCTCCCAAAGACGCCCTGAGCCCCAGCAGCCACAGGGCCCCATGGCAGTCAGGCCCCTCCAACATCATGGGGCAGGCTGGAGTTCCCCCGACTCTGCCCAGCATCCCCTGCCGCAGGGCGTGGCTGGGCCACTCCCACTGGTGTCAGTGGGGCTCCCGTGGCTCAGTCCTGGTGCCTTGGCGAGCCAAAGGGCACAGGGTGGTACTAGTCTCCAAAGGCCCTGTCCTCCCCCTGTCCCCTGGTCTCCCCTCACCCACAAACAGACCCCTGGGTCCCTCCCACATAGCATCACCCTGGGCCACCTCCATTTGGGCTCTGAAGGTGCCTCAGGGCCTGCTATGGGAGCTGGTGTCTTCCTCCTCCTCCAGAAAGCCAGGGAGCTCCTCCTCCTCATCTGGCCACTGGCCTCTTCCTCGTCCGCGGGGACAGAGGGGCCGCTCTCCTCCTGGGAAAGCCGGATGCTGCTCCCTACCGGCTCCGGAGCCACCAGCCCGGCCTTCGTCCTCAGCATCCACCTCAGCCGCTGCATCCTGGGAATGAGTGGGGAGCAGCCATGAGTTTGGGTTCAAGGCAGCCTCTCATTAATGTGCCTGCCTGTTCCTCCGTCCACCTCCCCTCCGCTGAGACAATTTCTCCTCACCACACACCCCACCCCAGGGCATGGGGGCTGCCGTCCACACCCACTGGCAGCAGCTCACAGCACAGGCTGCTCCCAACATTCCCCCTCACCCCTGGGGCCCTGTGACACCAGGGGAGTCTCGTCCTTTCAGAGCAGTGGGGCTCTCTGTTAGTTTGGACAAGCAGCTCCCTCCACCCCAGAAGGCCCCGCTCCCTCCCAGACCAGGGAAAGAGCAGCACCCGGACAGTCCCCAGTGAAAGTTCACAAGGTGCCAATGCTGGGAGGGAGGAGTCGCCCTCAGTTCCCACTGATTTCACTGATTGCGGTTGTGGGTGTTCAGCACCTGGCAGGTTCTGCCCTCCCCGAAGACTCTCGACGTGGGGAACAGTCTCCTGCAAGGGATGGGCTGGGAGCCCTCTTGCTGGCCCATTCCCACCACACTGGGGATGGCTCTGGAGAACTCCACTCACTTGCTCTAGATGGGATGGAGCTGGGTGGCAGATGCTCACCGATGCTTAGTCTCTTGCCCTCCTCCTCAATCTCCTACACCCAGGTGGGCTGGAAAGGGTGCTGCCCAATGCCCTGCCAGCAGAGCAGGGGGTAGAAGCCAGGAGATCAAAGTGGCTGTGAAAACAAGATGATGTTTTATTGTCAGGGGATGTATACACCCAGGCTAGCAGCCGGGGTTCAAAACAATGACCTACGGCCAGCAGCACACCTCCCATCTCCAGGTCTCCTCATACCTCATGCACATTCCTGAAGCGTGATGACCCAAGGGCTGTACGGGAGTGTCCCCAGCCCCACTGATGGAAACAGAGGCCTGGGCAGGAGAAGCCACTGCCTCAGAGTCACACTGGGAGTCAGGGATAGAGCCGGGGAGGGAGCCCAGGAGTCCTTTGTCCAGGCTCCCACACTAACCACTAGAGGAACACTCCCTCCCAGAGCTGGGAAGTGCCAGCAGGATGCGATTCCCAGTCTCCCTGGCTCTGAGTGTGACCTGCTGTAGTGACTGAGGCAGGGGGTTGGGAGTCTGGACTCCTGGTTTTCATTGGTGATTTTCCTCTATTCCCAGACTCCCTGGCCCTGAGTCTGACTGGTGGAGGAGGTAGAATCTTCATCCTTAGAGATTTGTATGTCCCAGCTTGACAAAAAAAAATTCATCTATTTAAAATTAAATTTATGATTAACAACCTTTGTTAAGGGTGAAATTTATGACAATCTCTTGAATAATGTAAAAGGAAGAGAAAATGTAACATGTTCACTGCCAACTTTTTAAGACATTCACACCACTGGCGTGATAGCTAGTTCCCTGGAAGCAAAGTTAGCTGAAATGCTAACCCACTTTGGACAGCAGTAGCTTCCTTGAAAGGTGCAGAAAATATTTTCTTCATTTCAGTTTATTCGAATAGTTCAGTTCAATTGACAAGTTCATTGAAATTCAAGAAAGCCATTGGGAGTTCAAAAAACCAGGCAAACTTGTTTTTCTCCCTCAATCCATGGATAAAAAGCTAGGTGTGAGGGGATGGACCTACTGGTTCATAAATCTAGAAACACGTGGAGACCAGAACGTATCATTTCAGTTCACTAACCACCCTTCAAATTTCCTTTGTGTAAAAAATCAGTTAGTTTTAAATGCAAAACATTTTTGACACAACTCTTTTCTTATGCTTCTCTTTCTAGCTCTAGCATGAGCTTGGTGTGTGACCAAAGAGAGGTCACTTCTTTTCTCTTTCCCTCTCTATCATGGAGATGGAGAAAATTCTCTAAGTCCTAGCAGACAAGAGATTTGAGCATGTCAGGTGTGTTAAGGCCTTGTGCTCAAAAGGACAAAGAGTGATTGTTGTTTGGGGCAAGAATACCGATGGATTTGCTACTTGTCCCCCATCCAAAGCTAATAACACATCTCTGTGGTTGCAATCATGAGTTAGAAATTCTCAGTGCCCCTCTGTCTCCCACAGCCTTCAGGTGTCCCTTGGATTATGGAGGCTTGGATGCTAACAGGACTGGAATTTGTTACTGGCTCCCTCGGTGTTTCTAGCCAATGAGGGTCTTAGTCTGGCCTCAGAGGCCCACACCCCCAGACACTAAAGATCAGGGTGGAATGATTTAATTCAAATGTTTTTATTTGTATTTTTGAGTTATTTTTCTAATGAAAGATTGATTCTTATGAAATTCTTAGTGGTGGCAGATGACAGTACAAGGAGCAATGATCTCAGGTTGCAGTGTGGAAGGCTTTGGTTGGATATTAGGGAAAAAAAATCACTAGGAGGGTAGAGAAGTACTGGAATGGGTTACCTAGGGAGGTGGTGGAATCTCCATCCTTAGAAATTTTTAAAGCTCTTCTTGACAAAGCCCTGGCTGGGATGATTAAGTTAGGGTTGGTCCTGCTTTGAGCAGGGAGGTGGACTAGATGACCTCCTGAGGTCTGTTCCAGCCCCAGTCTTCTATGATTCTATGAATAGGTAACCCATAAAAACATGTTGACTTGTTGGTTTTGCAGGATACATAAAAACAGAAAAGTTGATTGAAACATTTTTTTTTTCATTTTGAACAAACTGAGGTCAAGAAGTATCTCTTATTAGTGCATTGAACTGATTATTCCTGGTCATAAACGTCCTTCCAGATTTTAGAAGCAGTAGCTCACATCTCCTTCTGATTAGCATGTATTCATACATTACAAGAGGAAAAGAAACCTTCATCCTTTTTCAACTCCCAATCAGTTTCTTAAATTAGAATGAAGTAGCTGCATCAACTGAAATGAAGAAAATATTCTTTCTGCATCTGCAGAAGAGACTGTTGCTGCCAAAATCTGACTGAGTATTTCAACAACTTCTGGGCTCTGTTTCATCGGCTATGAAATTTCACACACTTAGCACCACATTAAGCCCAATTGCTTGTAATTCACTAAAAGGCACCTTACAGAATGACACCCACTTGTGAGATGAGGACACCACGAAACAGAGAATCCACCTCTCCCCTGGGTAATTTGTTCCAGTGGCTAGTCTCCCTCACTGTCAAAAATGTGTGCCTTACCTCTCATTTGAATTTCTCTGGCTTTAGCTGACAGCCGTTGGTTCTTGTTGGGCCTTTCTTGCCTAGAGTGAATTAGCCCTGCCCCGTGAAATCCGATCTCTCTGTCCTGCTGGGATCCCCACAGCCAGGAGAACCCAAGAGGGGCCTCCTAGCTGTTTGTCTGCCAGGCTGGGGACAGGACTCTCTGTGGGGATATCAGATGGACCTCCAGAGGCATGCAGAAGCAAGGACACTGCAGCAGCCTGGCGTTGGGCTCAGGGCTTTGGCCTTGGCAGCTTCTGCTCCAGCCATGTCTCTGGGTGCCTGGGCTTAGGGCTTCTGACCCCCGTGGCTGCAGCCAGGTCTGGGGCACTGAGCTCAGGACTTTCATGCCCCCCGGCTCCATTCCTGCTGATGCTCTCGGTGCCTGGTCTCAGGGCTTCTGCCTGGCATCTGCAGCTGGGGCTCAGGGCTTCCCTTGCTGTTCCTTCTGGGGCTCAGGTGTCCATTTTTCTGGATGCCCCCAAATTGGCCAAGGCCCTTGCATTAATCTGCCAGGGCAGTAGTAGGTAGGAGCCCCCTCCTGAGGTGCTCCCACCAACAGGGACCCACCTCCATATCTGGGAACCTCCTCTAGCTTCAGAAAGGCTGGTGGCTGCTTCCCTCAGAGCCCAGGTCTGACAGCAGCACAGAAGTGACCCCCCTACAACAATGCTGTGACCCCCCTACAACAACCTCTGAACTCCCCTATTCCCCCATTTTGGTCGGGACCCTCACAGTGACAATACCATGAAATGTCAGATGGAAACATCTGAAATGGAGACATTGGTCAGTTTCAAGGCCAGAGGGTTTTTAATTAGTCAAAGTGAGCCATGAATTTGGTAGGGACCTGGCTGTTATGGAGGCCCTAGCAGGTTTGCTCTCCCAGTTCTCCTGAAAGGCCATTGAGAATGCCTGTTGCCTGGGAAATTTCCCAGAATAAGCTACCAGGAGTGGGGGGAAATGAAGGAAACCAACCAAAGCCTGAGCTAGGATGGAAAGCATTGATCCAAGCGGTGTTTGTACCCCTCTGCCCCCAGCTGCCTGCCTATGGTGAAATGGACAGCGGGGCACTGATTTCTATTTGTGAACTTGCTAAAGACCTTGGGCTTCAGCACAAGCCTTACAGCCCATACTTCAAACGCTTGGCTAAATAGCCAAGCTGGCTTTTCAGAAACCTTTCTCCCCAGTGCTCTGTGTCCACTTTGGATTGTGCCCAGCAGAGGGGAAAGTAGAGGAGGCTGTGCCAATGTCATGCACTACACCACAGATACACACAAAACTTTGGAGGGGGGAGGAAGAGCTCAATGGTTTCAATGCCTGCTAAACCCAGGGTTGTGAGTTCAATCCTTGAGGGGGCCATTTGGGATTTGGGGCAAAAACTGGGGATTGGTCCTGCTTTGAGCAGGGGGTTGGACTAGATGACCTCCTGAGGTCCCTTCTAACCCTGGTATTCTATGATTCTGTGATTGCAGAGCATATTATCCAGGACAGAAAATGATTTGGCCATAACTTACAAAGTCCTCAGTGTTGAAAGTACCATTGATCCAGAAAACAACGGGGTGGAAAGAGGGGATGGAGAGTTGCAGTAACCAGCCTGGACTTCCAGTGTCTGGTCAAGTGCATCCCCCTCTTTAGGGTTTTCACTGATATCTTCTCCAAACTGGTCCTCCTGATACAATCTGAGGTCACATCCTGGCCTTCAGGGACACTGGCAGAATCTTCACTGTTCCCAGCTGCAGCATCACCCTAGTTATCCTGCCTGATAAGGATCCTACCAGGGCTCAGCTCGATGTCATGTGTCATGACAGGCTCTTTGCTGAGGGCCCTTGACAGCCCCCAATCTAGATCTGAATCAGATGGGTGTGTGCAGGTGCATTTCCTGACTTTTTACTGGAGTTCTGGGCCCTCTGATGCTGCTGCTTCAAATGTTTCCTTCTCTCTCAGTGCTGAATAGCAGAATGCTCCATGCCTTTGGCTGTGTGACATACAGATGTTTAGTCCCATTGCTCTGAAAGAAACTGTATTCACAGCTATAATGATAGATATTGCTGGCAGATATTGATTAAAACCTTGCAGTGCTCCTCTAAGTGTATTTGTGATTGGACATGCTTCTTGCTAGGGTGGATTTTCAGATTTATGGACTGCATAAAACAGAGGGAAAGATAAAGAGAAGCATCAGCATGTCCAGGAACATGAAGAACATTTGAAGACCATATATTGGTGTCTAACTACCTCCTGCTGCCAGGAGACATAACTGGTATTTTAATGACACTCCCCACCCTCACTTGTGCCTGACCTGAGATTCAGAGCTCTGAGGAATTCTGTCCCCTCGTGTCAGCAGAACAAATAAACCCTGCCTCCAATTACCCGTTACACAGTCCATTTGAGTTCAAGAAAGAGAGAGCTCTCTCTTGCAACAATTTTTAACATTATGGGGCAAAGACTAAGGTGAGTGGTCTATTTTTCTTTCCATTCTAATACTCGGGGAAAGCTCCAAAATCCATTCAGTTGACCAAGAGAAAAGATTGTTTTTCTGGACTGAAAATGCTGATGTTTTTGACCTCAAAATGTTGTCTTCATTTTCTCTCACAAAATAACTTGCAGTCAAATGGGACCAACTGCCTAAACTATTCTGAATGCTGCATCAGTGTTTGGGAATATCAGGATAGATCATCATCTGGTGTCAGTTGTCACGGATACATCAGCATCAGCAGAGCTATGGTGATTTATACCAACCAAGTATCTGGCCCATTGTGCTTTAATGAGTTAAATGACTCCATACACTGTGCAAATGCAAATTAATATAGTATGTTTAAAATTACCCCTTGGTTTCAAAGAATCTTGTTTAAGGGAGGGGTTTTTTTTTTCTAAAAATGTGTTTCATTTATTTGAATATCAAACATTTTTATTTAAGATTTCCCAGAGTGGGTTTAGTGCTGGTGAAATATTCCCAGTTGACAGCCCAAGAGAGAGAAGATTGTGAATAAAGATGGTACAGTGTGGAATGGGCAGCACTGGCTTCCCCAATGCACCATTCTCTGCCCCCATGGAAGGGCTCATGGGCTCCAGGTGGATACACACTGATAATGAGATGAAATATCTCTTGTATAGTTCAGAGTTTCTTCTTAGCATGAAGTGGAAGAAGAAACAGGCACATCTGGACCCACCTAGCTTCTAACGGAAACACCTTTCTTAATGCTGTTTGATCTGCACTTCCTACTACCAAAGTGTCTCATTGTGCCCCTCTAGGTGGAGATCAGTGGGTATTCTCTATGAAGCTGCCTTATGTCTCTGCTAAAGAAATTACTTCTGAGAAGGACAGGCTGGTCCTTCTATTGTCTTCACTCACTCAAGAGAAATTATAGAGATTTGTAGCTGTAGGTTTTACAAGATGACAAGATACTGCATGTGACCATGGGGGAGAGCAAGAGAGATGTTTTACTTAGTAATCAACAGGGTCATTTCCTCTTGAGGTGGAAGCTTTTCCAAACTCCCTTGCTGCCTCTGATTCCCCACTACAGAACTCCAGTTTTAGGCTGTGCAATAAGATAGAGCAGGCATGAGTGTCTCACCCATAGTTTTAATTCAGCTCCCAATGCTTAACTTTGCTGTTCATTCATATCTCCTCAGTTAATATACAGTGGAGCATTGTGAATATAACTTATTCATTTCAACAAGAATGCTGTTTCCTGAATTTTATCACTGTTTATTCCAAGTTTGTGGTTTTAATTGACTTGTTCTAAATAGCAGGGCTCCTAACTTTTTTTTAATTCTGGAAAGGCGCTAGAGTGCTAATATGAGGCTTAAATCTACCACTCCATGCACATCCTTGCCATAGATCAGGTGGCTGTGGTGATGTCTGGACTTTTATTTTTATGATAAGAAAGTTATATTTGCAATTGCAAACTTTGCATTGTTTGCGGTTGGCATTTCAAAAACACTGACTTGGAAAATATATTGGCAATTGTCAATCGCTTCTGAGCAAGCAAACTTTTGAAATTCCAAAATGCAAACCTCTTTTTATTTAAGTTATTCTTCTGCTTTGCCATTGTCTTTCAGTTCAGTTTCTCCAAATATCCACAGTATTAGTGTCATTCACTCAGAAATTAGATTTTTTTTTACTAGCAACTTTGGCTCTTTCTACCTTAAAATGATTCGTTAACTACTTTATTTTCTGTCCCACATTTCATCATAGTTAAGAAGGAAGACAGCATATGAATGTGTTCTGGACATTGCTTTGTTATAACAAGGTAAGAGTTGATGATGTTTTCAGATCAGTTCTGAAACCTGGAAATGATAAAGGATATAACAATACATTAAAATTACATTTTGTGGAAAACACATATTATTTTTCAGAGGTCTGTTTAATCTATTTTTTTTTCTCTTTGATGTTTTCTTTTGGTTTCCTCTTATGAGGAAATGTGATTTGTCCATACAGGACAATTGAAAAGTGTGTGTGTGTGCACATTTTAATTTTTCACATTGATAAGGTAAAGAATTCTGTAAATCTAGTACCAAAATAGACACATCAGTAGGAAATAGGTCTTCAAGACGAGTGTGACGTTATGATTCCATTTCCATATGGAAACTTTGATTCCTATCTTTGGTGTTTTTTTGTCTCATGGACAAATGCAAGAACTTTGTTACTGGTGACCTTGTTCATACCCATAGCTGGGCAAATCTGAAAAAAAATAGGAGCTGAAATTAAAAGCTTAAGATCCTCATGCTTCTATTTTCCTTTATAGGCCAGTCTTTCTGGTTCGACTACATCTCCCAGTTGCTCCTTTTCAAAACCAAAATACTTCAGATTTCAGCCAAAATATACCGGTGCCAAAACACTTCAGATATGGGGTTTTGATCCTGAAAGCTCAAAAATTTCCAAGGGGGTAGGTGGGAATTTTGACCAGCTCTACATAGTAGGCCTCTACTAACAGTGAGGTTAATTAACCCTTGAAATGATTTACCAAGGGTCATGGTGGATACTTCATGGACAATTTTTAAATCAAGATTGGATGATTTATTTAAAAGATATGGTCTAGTTGACAATGAAAAATATTGAAAAAAAAATTTGACCTGTGTTATACAAGAAATCAGATGAGATGGGGGTTTTCAACTAGTTGTCTGCGAACACCTTGGGATCCACAGACTATATCTAAGTGGTTCTCAAAAGGTTGTTGTTACCATAGAACACTGGTCTTTGACCTGTGGCCCGTGGATTCCTAGGGGTCCACAGATTATGTCTTAGATTTATATCTCAATTCAGAATTTTTGATTGGTCTGCAAATGAAAAAAAAACCCACTGGACTAGATCATCAAAATGGTTCCTTTGGGCTTTGGAATCTATGACTAAATTAAATGTCCATTTAGGCATCTCTTAACAGATAACACGAGTCTCCACTGTACATCAGATTTATTTTTGTGGTACCCATTGCTACTATCCCCTCCCCTGCCTCTTCTTTGGCACAGACAACAGTGACAGGAGAAATGGCTCCTGGGAACTGCACCACAGTGACTGGCTTCATTTTTCGAGGAATAACAGACAATTCAAAGCTGCAAAACATCGTCTTTGTGTTCTTCTTCGCCGTTTATTTCTGCACCCTGGTGGGGAACGTTGGGATGATTCTGCTGATTAGGGTTGACTCCCAACTCCACAGCTCCATGTACTTTTTCCTCAGCCATTTGTCACTCTTAGATGTAGTCTACTCCTCTGTGATTGCCCCCAAGGCGATGGTCAGTTCCCTGGTGAAGAGTAAAGACATTTCTTTCCCTGGGTGTGTGGTTCAGTTTTTCCTTTTCTCCTTCTGTGCAAACAATGAGCTTTGCCTCCTGGCTGTGATGGCCTATGATCGCTTCATGGCCATCTGCAAGCCATTGCTTTATAATGTCATCATGTCCAAGACAGTCTGCTTCCAGCTGGTAGCTGGCTCTTACCTGTGCGCCTGTGTCAATGCCACTGTGCATACATGTACTGTATTCAGTCTGTCCTTCGGCCACTCCAACGTCCTCGATCATTTCTTCTGCGATATTCGCCCACTCCAAGAAATCTCCTGCTCTGACTTTCGCATCAATAAGCTAGTGCATTTCACCTTTGCAGCCATAGAAACGATAGGCACCATTCTCATCATCCTCATCTCCTACATTTACATCATCTTTGCCATCCTGAGGATCCGCTCCACTGCAGGAAGGCACAAAGCCTTCTCCACCTGCGCCTCCCACCTGACTGCCGTTTCCATCTTATATGGGACCCTGATCTTTACATATTTAAGACCCTCATCTGGCAGCTCAGTGGACTGGGAGAAAATGGTGGCTGTGTTCTATACCCTTGTGATCCCCATGCTGAACCCCCTGATCTACAGCCTGAGGAACAAGGAGGTGAAGGACGCCCTGAGGAGGACAATATACCAGAAAATTATTTCTCACTGTATGTAAATGTGGGGACTGGTTTTTACTGATCAGTACTGGAGTGCAAATATGAGCTAGTTCTCACTCATTAAGTCAATGTCCAGAAATTTCTGTCATCATGGGATTTACAGGAGAAAAGAAGAAGGAAATGGAACTTGGCAGCTTTCTTCATTATCTGTCTCATTTCCCTTGAAAAACAGTATCCAGTAACAGTGTGACAGCTTCTCCTTTATGAATTGATATGTAATTTCTGCAATATAGGCACCTCCCCCTGTTTGTCCCACTGCCTTTTGAACTGTATTGGTTAATTCAGCAGATGATATGAAGAGGAGATACTCGGACTGTAACTCTTTTTTTGTTATGTTTCAGAGTAGCAGCCATGTTAGTCTGTATTCGCAAAAAGAAGAGGAGTACTGGTGGCACCTTAGAGACTAACCAATTTATTTGAGCATAAGCTTTCACGAGCTACAGCTCACTTCATCGAATGCATCCGATGAAGTGAGCTGTAGCTCACGAAAGCTCATGCTCAAATAAATTGGTTAGTCTCTAAGGTGCCACCAGTACTCCTCTTCTTTTTGTTTTTTTTTTGTTGCCACTGCTATTATCTCAGTTCCCACAGCCAGCATGTAAAATCACTCTACAATTAAATAAAGTGAGGTGTACATGGAGAGATGTTTTTATAGGTAGATAGTCGGACAGATGGTTATGTTCGAGGACAGACAGGTAGACACTGGACAGACAGATGTTTTTATATGGGGATAGATAGACAGATAGATGGCTATGTACGGGGACAGGTAGACAGAAACACGTTGTTATACACACACATGAGAAAGGAAGGATGGTCCAGAGGTTATCACACTAGCTTAAGACTTGAGGGGTCTGAGTTGAAATTCCTCTTCCACTGTAGACTTCCTTTGTGACCGTGAGCAAATCACTTAGGGTCAGATTTTTTAAAGGGTTTTCAGTTCCTAACTCCCACTGACATAAATGGGATTTAGGTGCCTAAATACCTTTAAAAATCCTGGGTTTAGTCTCCCTTTGCCTCTCTTTGTCACTTGTAATATGGAGGTAAGCAAGACACAAGAAGTAATTATTCCGCTGTACTTCGCGCTGATTAAGCTTCAGCTGGAGTATTGCGTCCAGTTCTGGGAGCCACTTTTCAGGAAAGATGTGGACAAATTGGAAAAAAATCCAGAGAAGAGCAGGAAAATTGAGTAAAGGGCTAGAAAACATGACCTATGAGGGAAGATTGAAAGAATTGGGTTTGTTTAATCAGGAAAAGAAAAGACTGACAGGGGACATGATTACATTTTTCAAGTACCTAACAGGCAGTCACAAGGAGGAGGGAGAAAAATTGTTCTCCTTAACCTCTGATGATAGGACAAGAAGCATTGGGCTTAAATTGCAGCAAGGGAGGTTTAAGTTGGACATTAGGAAAAACTACCTAATTAGCAGGGTGGTTAGGCTCTGGAATAAAGTGTCTAGGGAGGTTGTGGAATCTCCATCATTGGAGATTTTTAAGACCAGATTAGTAAAACACCTGTCAGGGATGGTCTAGATGGTGCTTGGCCCTGCCATGAGTTCAGGGTAGAGGACTTGATGAGCTCTCGAAGTTCCATCCAGTCGTTTGTTTCTATGATTTTCCTACCTGGTGGAGGTGCTGTGAGAATAAATCCATTAAAGGCTGTGAGAAGCTCCAACACAGAGAGGGGCCTAAAACGGATTTGCACGAGAGGCTAAAGTAGCTGCATGAGTATCCTCTAGCACACCGACATTTCAGAAGCGAGTCGTGATTTTCCATGAGTCAATTTCTGGCCTCCTGCTTTGAGACACCTCAAAGGAACCTGATTTTCACCCACTCTCAACAGCCTTTTCAAAGCATCTCAACTTGGGCGTCTGTCATGGTGACAACCCACATCACCAGTTCGTTTTGAAAACACTACAAGTAAACCTTGTGTTCTCTTCTTCCTCTTTGTTGCTCTGCTGTACTGAATCTTGTGTGATGTTGAGATTGTAAGCTCTCTGAGGCAGGGATCTGATTTTTTTTGAAGCCCCACGCACATTGCTGGCTGAGTAAAAATAAATAAATAAATAAATAATAATAATAATAAAAACAGTTTGATGATAAAGGATAGGTAATCCATCATGTAATCCTCTGACTGTAGTGTCCCGGAGTAAGGTGATATTCCTTTAAACAGTCTGTAGACTCTCTAGTGGTGCTCACAGTGTTCTGTGTTTTAGAAGCTGCCAGGGCAGCAATGTTTGGGATATTTTTACTGCACATGGTTAATCAGCACTCATCTTTACCCATATTAGTTTCTTTAATAGCAATGGACAGTTTCAGAGTAGCAGCCATGTTATTCTGTATTCGCAAAAAGAAAAGGAGTACTTGTGGCACTTTAGAGACTAACAAATTTATTTGCGCATAAGTGATCCAATGAAGAGAGCTGGAGCTCACGAAAGCTTATCCTCAAATAAATTTGTTAGTCTCTAAGGTGCCACAAGTCCTCCTTTTCTTTTTGATAGCAATACTTGTGCTAAGAACAAAGACACAACTCACATTGTTTGGACAGCATATTTTCGTTACATAGGCACTGTGTGATGTCACAATCCTTAAAGGCTCCTGTGTACATAAGGATGCATCACACTAATGTACTTGATAAAGTCAACGCAGGATGTCTTCACAGTCTGCATGTTTGGTCAGCCCAGTGCAGCTTTGTGTTCCAGCAAGTTCTGTTCTGTGAGTTTAAGTTTACAAGGTGGAAAATATGCAAATCAGCACAATGAGCCCGAATATCGCCTGGCCTTGCATCTTGCCTTGTCATTTGCAACCGAGCACAAGAAACACCTGACACCATTTTGTTTTAAACTTCAACCACTTTTGAGTTACTTTGGAGCAAAAAAGTGTGGACTTAATCTGGCACTTGACTCGCACGCAGACGTTGGAGAGCGGGGGAAGTTCTCTGGCCTGTGTTATACAAGAGGTCAGACCGGATGATCCCAGTGGTTCCTTCTGGCCATGAAATCTATGAGTCCATGAGCTAGCGGGAAGGAACGGGGAGTAACAACGACAGGATGTTTTAATACAGACTGTCTTAGAGCAGGGCTATATGCAGTGTAGTTCTGGCTATTTTGGCCCCAGGATATTAGAGAGAAAAGGTGGGTGGTTTACTATCTTCCTTTGGAACCAGAGATACAAGTTTTCAAGCCAAACAGAGCTCTTCTTCAGGTCTGGGAATGGTACTTGAATAGTCCATTACAATATGTGCTAGCTATTTACACCAAGGAATCTGTTCCACCTGGCATTTAATGGTGACGCTCAGAGTACCTTTCACAGGCCTGAGGAAGGGCTCTGTGTATCTCAGACATTTGTCTCTCTCACCTACAGAACTTGGTCCAATACAGCATATTACCTCACCCACCATGTCTCTGTGAGCATGGTTCATAGTTGCAGTAAGTCAATCAGCAGTAGCAAATGCAGTAGGAACAGCTCACACCCTGCCTGTCATTATCAATTGGCAGTTTTCTGCAGCCTTTGCAAGAGAGGTGGGTTTTATGGAGAGACTTGAAGGAATCATATGGAGATTGAGAGCAGATTATGACCTTGTTCTTGCCAGTGCAACTCCGTGGACTTCAGTGGAGAGACACTTCGTTCTCACTGGTGACAGAGAGAGCGGGGTCAAGCCTGGAGCTCACGAGATAATAGCAGACAACACATGAGTAAGAGCTTCATTGTTTAAACAGCACATATATAATAGATTTTCTTTCTATTAAAAAAACGAAGGAAATTAAGAAACCAAAAACCCTTCATTTAATGTTACTTAAGTTTGCTTTCATCAATAAAAATAAACTATAAAATAATTAGGAAATGCAAAGTTAAGGTTTTTTAAAGGATTAAAAGGTTACAAAGTTTAGCATTCTCAGGTTAGCAAATGTCCAAATGAACATTGCACAAGAGGACTGAATTAAGGGTGCCAGGGCATTTGCATGATGATGCAGACTTTAATTACATGATCCCATATTATTTTTTTTCCACAGGACCCCTGCCTTATTCAGTGCACAGGGTTTTCTGCTCTGGGGCTGTGTATTGAAGAAGTCTGTTGTCTGAAGGATCCCTGCCTCATTTATTGTAGAGTTAATGTTGCTTGGACAATGCTCATTCTGGTATTTCCTAACTTGAGAGTGCTTGACTTTGAAACCTTTTAATCCTTTGTGTATTTTCTAATTTTTATGTCTTACTTTAATGAGGAGAGCAACCTTTATGACAAAGGGTATTTTTTTGTTTGTGACATATCAATTATTTGTCTTTTCAGTGTCAATAATGTGTGCTTTACAAGACAGAAGAGGTAGAAACACTCCCTAATACAAAGACCTTATGATCAAAGGAAGATGGACACATACAAAGAAAGCAGGATGTGTAAGGACTGGGAATTTCTTTCTTTCTCTCTTTCTTTTGATGAACAGTCATTTATTATTAATTATTATTAGTAAAGAAAGGGTAGTGCATTGGGGAAGTTGTGTGGTGAGGATGTTCCATGCAGAGGGAACAATATGGAAACACACAAAGAATGGAATAGGAGAAAGGAACACCCATAGTATTGGTGCTAGCTGTACTGGTAAAGCAGAAAGGGAGGGAGGTGATGTAGAAAAGGACAAGATTGCTGATTATGGCCTGTCCCTGTAAATAGCCCTGTACTGGGGTGGTTTGGCATTTTAAGGACTGGAGGTCTTAGCTCAGCCAACCCTAGCAACTACGAAGGCCCACCTGAACACGGATCAGCGGTTTCTCTTACTGATCAGCAAGTAGAACAAGAGAAAGTGTCTGAGAGAGTTGCAGTAGCTGCAGAGAAAGGAAGGAGCAGCAAGGATGGCTAGAGACAGAAGAGTTGGCAATAACCTTGGAGGAAAGACCCCGAGAGCAGAGACCAAGGCCAGCAGAAAAATTGCCTTATGCTGTTCTTCTCCTTTTGGTTCGTTGTCTCTGGAAAATACATAAAACCCAGCTGGAAGGGCCTGCAAGACTGATCTGTTGTGAGTGCAGCTGTGGAACCCGGAGGAGGGAGAGATGGATGGTAGGCCACCAGGTAGACTCAGGCCACCAGGGGATGCTTGGGAGAAGGTCATGAGCAGGGGAGGAGTGGGGATTGGGAGGAGACTGCTCTACCACAGGGCCAAATGGGAACCCTGAATTTGTGCACCCACCAGCTTTCCTGGTATTTCAAGTTCTAGACTCCAACCTGGTCAGAAGGCGGCTGTTCAGAACCATCCATAAGTCACATTTAATTGGCTGTGAAGTTTCAAAGACACAAGATCATGCTCTTGGAGTTCAAATAAATTGGAAAACCAGCATCGTACATTGCAAGTAGCACCCTGGGCTGGCAAAGAGGATGGCACATGGAGGTACCATTGATGCAGCAGGGATGCTGCATGCCGGGGACCAAGTCATGCTCTCCGCCACACTGTTACACACGAGAATGATGGGGTCTAAATTAGCTGTTACCACTCAAGAAAGAGATCTTGGAGTCATTGTGGATAGTTCTCTGAAAACATCCACTTAATGTGCAGTGGCAGTCAAAAAGCAAACAGAATACTGGAAATAATTAAGAAAGGGATAGATAATAGGACAGAAAAATATCATCTTGCCTCTATATAAATCCATGGTATGCCCACATCTTGAATACTGTGTGCAGATGTAGTTGCCTCATCTCAAAAAAAAGATATATTGGATTTGGAAAAGTTTCAGAAAAGAGCAAAAAAGTGATTAGGGACATGGAACGGCTTCCGTATGAGGAAAGATTTATGAGACTGGGGCTTTTCAGCTTGAAAAGAGATGGCTAAGGGGAGATACGATTGAGGTCTATAAAATCATGACTGGTGCAGAGAAAGTAGAGAAGGAAGTACTGTTTACTACTTCTCGTAACACAAGAACTAGGGGACACCAAATGAAATTACTAGGCAGCAGGTTTAAAACACTAAAAGGAAGTATTTCTTCACACAAAACACAGTCAACCTGCACAGTTCTCAGCTCTAGGATACAGCTGCTTCTGTAGGCCATCCAGCAGGCTCCCCAGCCTTGAGAATTGCTTTTCCCTCTGCCCTGGGTCTGAGCTGTGTTCTGGGCAGGGGAGCGAGATAAAACCTCCACTGTGTTTTGGTGAGGGCAAAAACGGGGTGGCAGCAATCGGAGACAGAAGGGAGCAAATTGGAAAAAGAGGGGAAATGTTTGACAGGGTGTCATGGGTCTGTCTAAAAGGCAGCAGGCCTAGGGGTTAGGTTGTGATTCCTCAGACCTTTTCAATCTCTCCATTCCTGAGGGAGCTCTGCTAGGTCAGAAGTTTAAAATCAAAGGAGCCTCGAAGGAGCCTGGCATGTGGTTGAAGCTTGCGCATAGCTCAATATTATTATTACTTTTACAGTAGCGATTGGAGGTGCAAACTGAGACCAGAGCCCCATTGCGCTGAACACCCACACACACCACAGTGACTCACTAGCTCTCTGAGGACATGTCTACACTGCAGTGTAAGCCCTGGGCTAGCAGAACTCGTGTTAGCAGACCCCGAGTTTGTGAAACTAGGGTTTGAGAATCTACACTTATCTGACATCAGGAATCATAACATTCAAAAACCGGTGGGAGAACACTTCAACCTCTCTGGCCACTCAGTAAAAGACTTAAGGGTGGCAATTCTGCTACAGAAAAGCTTCAAAAACAGACTCCAACGAGAAACTGCTGAGCTTGAATTAATATGCAAACTAGATACCATTAACTTGGGTTTGAATAGAGACTGGGAGTGGCTGGGTCATTACACATATTGAAACTATTTCCCCATGTTAAGTATCCTCACACCTTCTTGTCAACTGTCTAAATGGGGCATCTTGATTATATCTACAAAAGTTTTTTTTTCTCCTGCTGACAATAGCTCATCTTATTTAGCCTCTTACAGTTTGTATGGCAACTTCCACCTTCTCTGTATGTGTATATATATATATATATATATCTTCTTACTATATGTTCCATTCAGTGCATCTGATGAAGTGGGCGTAGCCCATGAAAGCTTATGCTCTAATAAATTAGTTAGTCTCTAAGGTGCCACAAGTACTCCTGTTTTTTTTACACTCATTTGTAACCCCAGGTTAGGGATTGTTGCAATGGACAGGACAATGACTATCGTTCCTCATAGAATCATCAGACAAAGAAACTCAGCCTGAGGGATGCTTTTGGCAGATTTCCAGAGCATGAGTCCAGTGTGACTGTGTCTACACTGCAAACCAATAAAGGGCTTGAACCATGGGTCTCATCTTGACTCAGGCTCAGACCTTCTATCGCTGTGGGGTCCTCGGACCCTGGGTTTGAGCCCTTGGTTAGTGCAATTTGTGTGTAGATGGAAGGAAGCTTGACTTGAGCATAGGTTTGAACCCTGGGCTTACATTGCAGTGTGGATGTACTGTGAGGTGATTGGTGCTTCGGGTATTCACTGTGTAATTCACTGTGCCCAAAAGATTCAGAAATGGCCAGTGATTTTAGTAGCCTCTGTTTATGGGTGCCCAACTTCAGTCCCCTCCTTCCTGATTTCCAGAAATATAAGGTTCCACTACTCCAGCTGAAGTCAATGGGAGCTATAAGTACTCAGCACTTAGGAAAATAAGTCCCAAGGCCTTTTACATTGAGATTCCAATAACAGTGGCATTCACACTCAAAGATTATTCTTGAAAATGTGTCTGTATATGTTTGGTCACTTAAACTATCTTGTCATTAATTGCGTGATTCCTAAACTCACAAAGAGTTGTGTGGGGGACTTTTTGTGTCAGTACTTGTCATAAATATACAGGGAAGGGTAAACACCTTTAAAATCCCTCCTGGCCAGAGGAAAAACCCTTTCACCCATAAAGGGTTAAGAAGCTAGGATAACCTCGCTGGAACCTGACCACAATGACCAATAAGAAGACAAGATACTCTCAAAGCTGGAGGGGGGGGGGGAACAAAGGGTCTGAGTCTGTCTGTGTGATGCTTTTGCCGGGGACAGAAAAGGAATGGAGTCTTAGAATTTAGTAAGTAATCTAGCTAGATATGAGTTAGATTCTGTTTTATTTAAATGGCAGATAAAATAAGCTGTGCTTAATGGAATGTATATTCATGTTTTTGTGTCTTTTTGTAACTTAAGGTTTTGCCTGGAGGGATTCTCTATGTTTTGAATCTAATTACCCTGTAAGGTATGTACCATCCTGATTTTACAGAGGTGATTCTTTTTTACTGTTTCTTCTATTAAAATTCTTCTTTTCAAGAACTGAATGTTTTTTTCATTGTTCTTAAGATCCAAGGGTTTGGGTCTGTGTTCACCTATGCAAATTGGTGAGGATTTTTATCAAGCCTTCGCCAGGAAAGGGGGTGTAGAGCCTTGGGTGGACATTTTGGGGGAAAGACATCTTCTAGTGGGCTCTTCCCCTGTTCTTTGTTTAACACGCTTGGTGGTGGCAGCACAGGGTTCAAGGACAAGGCAAAGTTTGTACCTTGAGGAAGTTTTTAACCTAAACTGGTAAGAATAAGCTTAGGGGGTCTTTCATGCAGGTCCCCACATCTGTACCCTAGAGTTCAGAGTGGGGAAGGAACCGTGACAGCCCCTCAACAGGGTTATGCGTTTGGATCCCATGTAGGGCCCGGGACCATGTTCCTTTCTTTTCAACTGCCGCACAGAACAATTCACGCCTGCAGAGACCCAAGTCAAAAATGAGGACTCAGTTGTAATGATGTTTAAGCAGATGCTTAAGTCTCAACGACGGGATATCCAGAAACTCCAAACCCACGTGTATGAGCTAATAATAGGAAGCCAAGGCCCGGCACCATCAAACCATCTGGTGGTCTCCGTTAACTCATTTCCTTCTCTCCGGTGGACAGCCTCCAGAGAAATAGAAGGAAAATCTGTAGATTATTTGTCTGCATACTCTACAAATTACTCAGCATAATACCAATTGGCCCCAAGAGTAGTCATAGCTCCTTTAGGCAGGGATGCAAGCGGGAGACCCACAGTATCTGCGGTGGAAGGGGGCCACCACAGAAATTTTATTATAGATCCTGGGGCAGGAATTGCTATCATCCATGTTAAGGATCCTAGATCCTCGTCTCTGTCATCAGGATGTACAAAAACACTTGCAAATTTTGCAAGTAATCAGGTTGTTACCACACTTCCTATTCCCATTGCAGTACAGGTAGGTCACTTAAGAAAGGTTCATACCTTTGCATTGATGAAATTAGGACCCAGGGAATTGTCTATTGGAAACTGATTTCCTATACAAACAGAAATGTGTTCTTGATTTGGGTAACCAATTGTTGTATCTTACTGTAGAACAGGCAAAGGACGACTCACCAGTAATCATACCTAAGTGTGGCATGGTATCTCCAGTGGAGGACTCTGAACCTGAGGGATATGATTTAAACAAAATAGTGGCTAACCGTGCAGACCAACGTGAGTTAGAGGTGTTACTTTGCAAGCATGCAGATGCCTTTGCTAAATACAAACTTGATTGTGGATGTATGGCAATCACTAGTGTTCTGGAAGGAGGAGATATATCAGCCCAAAGACAAAATCCTTACCCAGAACAGGCAAACCCATATATAGAAAAGACTATCAAGTCTTTACTAACACAGGGAGTACTAGGTAAATGTACTTCCACTGCCAATTGCCCATTTGGCACATGAAGAAACCAAATAGTTCTTGGCATCTCACAATTAAATTATAGATGCCTGAATCAGGTCACACCCACTTGTGCCCCTACAGTGGCCAAGATGCCAAATTTAATCAAGTCCATTAATCCAGAAGCTAAGTGGTTTACTGTCCTTGACATCAGTAACAGCTTTGGACATTATCATTGGCCCACATTTTACAGTACCGTTTTGCGTTTAGTTTCCAAGGAGTCCAATATTCCTGGACACATTTACCCCAGGGATATAAAATTCTTCAGCTTTATTCCATGTGCAATGAGGCAGGTACTGTCGCAATTTTCTAAACCAGCTGTTTTATTTCAATATGTAGATTACCTGTGTTTAGCAACACAGACTAAAAAGGAGTGTCTAGAAAGACATAACGAGCTCCTATAGATCCTATTGAAGGCAGGGCTGATCTGCAATCCGGCCAAGGCACAGCTTATGGCAATCATGTCTCTTTCTTGGGTCTCACCCTGACAAAATGGGGTAGAACCCCGGCGCAACAGAAAGTAAATGCAATCCAAACATTGCCTTTACCACAGGACCCTTTAAAATCCTTTTTGTGTTTCACTGGGTACCACAGGGATTTGCTTTCATTGCAGACCCTTGTACCAACTATTAAAAAAAAGGACCGATGGAAATGGACTGAGCAACACCCGGAAGCAGTATCCCAGCTGCAACAAGGCATTGTCAAGGCTCCGGTGTTCATCACTTCAAATCCTGAGATACCCTATCATCTGGAGGTAGCGGTGAGTGTTAATACGTTAGTGACTGTGGCTTCACAAGGGAGATATGGGAAAATCAGAACAGTTGCCTATGCCTCACGTTTAAAGTCATCAATTGAACTTAAGTATGACAATGGTGAAAAGTACCTATTGGAAACCAGTTGGGCCATACAACACTTTTTTTTTCTAATTGGCTTCAGTCCAATCATATCACACTCATTGCACACTCCCCTTCGGTTCCTACTGTCCAATGGGGTAAAAGATGGACAAGTCTCAGATGCTCGCCTAGCCCACTGGGCATTATTGCTGCAAGAAAAAAAAATAGCAGTAAAACCTATTAGGTTACTGTACCAAGGGGAGCCACATGTGTGTCCCAGTCTTGATCAACTGGATCTAAGGGCGGAGGAAAAACAAACGCTTTTCCAACCATTGATCCAGAAAACAAATTCTGTAAATAGGTATCATTTCTTTGTTAACGGTTCTAGTTATTACCATCAAGGTAAACCTCATTACGGATTATAAAGAAACACAAAAATTGGATAAACCAATACCTATTAGTGGTCGATCCTTTTTCAAAGTGGGTAGAGGCATTTCCTCTTAAGGCCAATACTGCAAAAGCCACCACCAAGTTCCCAATAAAGCAAGTCTTCTCTTGATGGGAGATCCCTGCAGAGGTAGGGATCACATTTCACTAAACAGTTCTTTAGAATCATAGACTATCAGGGTTGGAAGGGACCTCAGGAGGTCATCTAGTCCAACCCCCTGCTCAAAGCAGGACCAATCCCCAATTAAATCATCCCAGCCAGGGCTTTGTCAAGCCTGACCTTAAAAACGTCTAAGGAAGGAGATTCTACCACCTCCCTAGGTAACGCATTCCAGTGTTTCACCACCCTCCTAGTGAAAAAGTTTTTCCTAATATCCAACCTAAACCTCCCCCACTGCAACTTGAGAACATTACTCCTTGTCCTGTCATCCACTACCACTGAGAATAGTCTAGAACCATCCTCTCTGGAACCACCTCTCAGGTAGTTGAAAGCAGCTATCAAATCCCCCCTCATTCTTCTCTTCCGCAGACTAAACAATCCCAGTTCCCTCAGCCTCTCCTCATAAGTCATGTGTTCCAGACCCCTAATCATTTTTGTTGCCCTTCGCTGGACTCTTTCCAATTTGTCCACATCCTTCTTGTAGTGTGGGGACCAAAACTGGACACAGTACTCCAGATGAGGCCTCACCAATGCTGAATAGAGGGGGATGATCACGTCCCTCGATCTGCTCGCTATGCCCCTACTTATACATCCCAAAATGCCATTGGCCTTCTTGGCAACAAGGGCCCACTGCTGACTCATATCCAGCTTCTCGTCCACTTTCACCCCTAGGTCCTTTTCCGCAGAACTGCTGCCGAGCCATTAGGGACTGTCTTCAGTTAATGGAAGTCCCGCAGAGACTACGCATCCCATACAGACCACAGTCATCTGGGATGGTGGAACAAAGCAATCAGACTATAAAAGTGATGTTGAGGAAACTGGTTAATGCTAATGGACTTAACTTAAACACTCTCATGCCTCTAATTTTAATGGCATTGACAGCAACACCTGTTGCATCTTCTGATAAAACACTTTGAAGTGATGACAGGCCGAACAACGCAATTACATTTAATTTGGCAAACAAGTGGCACTCAATCAGAGGGAATAAAAATGGATACCTACCTGCAGAATCTGCAAAAACATATAAATCAAATCCACTTGCAGGTAGCAACTAAACTGGGAAAAGCCAAACGTAAGGCAAAGGCTTACTTTGACAAAACCAAAGAGAGACTACTAAGAAGGTTAAAAAGCAATTAATGTTGTTGTTGTATAAATCAGCAGAACATGGGTTGTGTAACCGATGGATCGGAGCCTTCTGAATCATCGATAAACTCAGTTCAGCAGTGTATAAGATTAGAATGACAGGAGACGAGCATAATAGAAACAGAATCTATCATATTAATCAGTTAAAGTTGTATAGATCATCCAGGTCGCAGGAGCAATTTCCTCCTCAGGACTTAAGTGAACAGCATCCGATGGAATCGTGACACCTGGAGCCCAGCTGATTGCAACCATAAAGGACTTTGATATTTCTGATTTACTACACCCTTATCATTGCTCTAGGGGTAAGACTGAGCCAAAATCACAAATTTGGGACTGAACTATTACAACGCTATGAAACCAGATGACACAGTTGTGCTCAATTGCCTGAAACAGGCAATGAAACAGGACATACCAACACAAAAGGAATGGACTATTATACTCAGCCCAGGACTTATCCACAGGAAAAGCAATTTACTATTTATAATATGTATGACATAACCCAACGTAAAAGTAATCAGCTGATCCCTTTAAAACAATGATCAGCACAGGGATCAACATTTTAAAAGGGAGATTATATGCTCTGCATATGGGGAATACGTAGTAAATGTAATCACTGATGCATTATGATCCTTAAGACTGGGAAAGGTTCCTGACTTAATTAAAAATGAGCAACTATTAAGTTAGTACTGTCCCAAATGTTTTCAAAAGCTGGAAAAGGAACAATCCACATGTTTGGATTCATGCCAGCATTTATCAGTAAGTGCTATGAGAAAAATGGGATCTGTGACACCTCACCCCAACCGAAACAGTTGTTTTCTTTCTAAAGATTGTTTAATGGCACAATCTTTGTATGTCTCATTCACAGTCTCATTACCAGTTTGACCCAGACAAGGATGTGTACAGGCAACTGGTTGCTGTCCATTCTATAGGTCCCCTTGAAGACGACATCTATAGGGAATGCAATAATGCACCTCCCCTGGTGGTCTATCACACTCCAACTCAGACTTAGAAAGTGCCACAGACTTTGCTCTAAAAAGAGCCTCAGTACATCTGCAGGTGTAACATGTCTGAAACAGACACTGTTCTGAGTGGACTGCAGGGAGAGAAATTATGGAATTCATCATCGTCATGCCTGGTGAGGCTGACCAAGTGGAAGACTTTGATAGAGAGGGTGACCTATGCTGGAAAAAAACAATTTTGCGCGGTTACCAACCAAAAGAGGTACCAATATGGTCCTTTGGAGTGTCCTGTCAGAGAACCAAATTTTTGTTTTACTCCAAAGCAACCTACTTTGATAGGAAATTAAGTTATTTCCCCATTCCCACTTTTGAAAACATTACTATGATTCAATCCAACCCAGCTTATCATCTTTATGAAAATGGCATTGAAACTGTCCCCATAAACACTTAACCACCTACATCCTACCTGTGTGATGGGGTTCATTGGTACAAACCACCCCATCAAAGGGATGTGTGTAGCCTATAGGACTAACGTGCTTGCTTGCATGTGTGTATATATATGTATGTGTCTTTTCTTATAGTTTAAGTATTTGGTTTATTGTAACAGGTTTATAAATTTATATTAAAGTAAGTTTGGCTGTAATCCAAGAGACCTACAGGCCACATCCTGTACGTTAAGCTAAGGTAAGTTAGCACATCTATATTAAGACCTTTTATCCAGAAAAGTAAAGTGGACCTTCATCTTGTTCCTTAAATAGATAAGTACCCACGCTTATGTCTATGACCTTTTATCTAGACCAATAGACATTGGAGAATGGCAGAGTGGATTTTTCAATGTTGTATCCACAAACTTAACAGGTACACCACAAGGAAACTTATGCGCGTGTGTACGTGTTATCAATATGAAAAAACATACTAGCCTATGGAGTAAGCGTACCCTAACATTTTGTGGGTGAGGAATGAACTTTGAGCATAGGAGGAAGGATTTCCAGCACTTGTGCCCTATAAAAGAGGTGACCCACTTCGCTAGAGCACACCACTCTGCTCTATCATTCTCACTTACTCGATCTTACTTTCACTCACTCTTTCCATTTTATTTTATCTATTCTATCTATCTACTATGACTACTACTATTAGAAGGCTATACTTGTTCTTCTTAAACTTTCAGTTTCAAGGGAACTAGACTAAGCGTGGTTTCCCCAAGCTTTTATTCTTAGTTTTGTTTATTAGGTTTTGATTTTAAGTTTAAGTTAGTCAAGTAAACCCTAAGTTAGCTCTTAGCATTACTTTCTTCTAAGCACTGCATCCCTCACTCAAGCTTTCAGAAACCTGAACTGCAAGGCTGGTCCTGTGTCTCTTCCCATCAGACCAAAGCTTTGTTGCATATAATACTGTATTAGCATATGTATCTTTTGAATAGCAGTAATGCAATTGTAACTTTGTAACTCTGGGTATTTTACCATTTACTTACTATTATTGATTTTAATAAAAGGTCTTTAAGGCTATATCTGTCCTAGTGTGAGCTTCCTGTCATACCCCCAAGGGTCCTTTGTAAATTCTGTGGAGCCTGATTCAGGACAAGAACTTTTATTTTCTGATTTAAAAGGTTGGGGAGCCTAAACCCCATACTATTAATAGTAATAATTAATAATAATAATAATAATAATTATTATTATTATTATTAATGAAGTGAACTTAAAATTAATAAATTAAATTAATATTATGAGCTTACACCCTAAATCAGGTGACAGTCTGCAATTTGTACAGTTCTAGCTTCTTCTCATCTTCACTCTTACTTATTTCGCTTATTTTTCTGTCACTATTTCCCTTATCCAAAATAAGCAAACAAAAGATAACAAACTATAAGCACTTTGTCTGTTCCCCAGCCACCACACTGAAAACTCACTTAAAATCATTACCAGTGTCTCAAAGCAGTCAGCTGTGCACAGATCCCGCTCAACTATGCCAGTGTGACATGTCAGGTCACAGAAACCTCTTTAGGACTGCCACCCGATTTCCTGAGACTCCCTTTGAGCCTGTTTTCCCTGCCAGCTTGGGACTTCAGGACCTTACCTTGTTTGGGCCAGACACACTTGCCTGCTACAAACACAGATCCAAGTCTGAATCACATCCCCCACAAGATGCAGGCTTCACTGAAAACAGCAAAGAAGTGCTCCTGTCTCCAGCACTCAGATACCCCGCTCCCAGTGGGGTCCAAACCCCAAATAAATCCATTTTACCCTGTATAAAGCTTATAGAGGGTAACCTCATAAATTGTTCGCCCTCTGTAACAATGATAGACAGATATGCACAGCTGTATGCTCCCCACCAGCTATTAATACATACTCTGGGTTAATTTATAAGTAAAAAGTGATTTTATTAAATACAAATAGTAGGATTTAAGTGGTTCCAAGTAACAACAGACAGAACAAAGTGAATTACCAAACAAAATAAAATAAAACATGCAAGTCAAAGCGTAATATAGAAAAAACTAAATGCAGGTAAATCTTACCCTCAGAGATGTTCCAATAAGACTCTTTTACAGACTAGCCTCCTTCTAGTCTGGGTCCAGCAATCACTCACACCCCTGTAGTTACTGTCCTTTGTTCAAGTTTCTTTCAGGCATCTCCTTGGAGTGGAGGGGCTATCTTTTGTGCCAGCTGAAGACAAAATGGAGGGGGTTCCCCATGGTCTAATATAGTCTCTCTCTTGTGGGTGGAAACCCCTTCCCCTCTCTTTCGCAGAATCTAGCTCCAAGATGGAGTTTTGGAGTCACATAGGACAACACCACATTCCCAGGAAAGCTCAGATATGGATTGGTGTCTCTCAAAGTTAATTGTTAGTTTAAGCATTTCTTGATTGGGCATTTACTGAGAATAGGCTTTCCTCAAGAAACTGACCAACTGCTTCACTGAGGCTACTTAAAATCAAACAAGCACGTAGCCAATATTCATAACTTTTAATACAAAAATGATACATGCATGCAGATAGGATGAATATATAGAGTAGAACATAACCTTTGAAGAGATATGTTACTTGGCATATCTAGCATAAAACATATTCCAGTTATGTCATATTTACATTCATAAACATATTTCTATAAAGCATTGTGGGGTGCAATGTCACACTCTGTTTCACGGACTATAAATTATAGGAAATAAATAAAATTAACAAAAGAATCAGGAGGGAGCTGGCATGCTTGGAGATATTTTATAGCAGCATCTGCAAAGATGCTGCAGAGATCTTCAGTGTTAACAACCAGTTTGGGGAAATATCCTCTTTTTTTCACCCTGCCCTGACTTTTGCATTTTCAATTAGGACTGTCCCAGGCAATTCCGGGTCACAGGAGGCAGAGAAGCCAGGAGGAGGAGTTGTGAGCATGACTCCTAGAGGAAGTAGGGGCATAGTGTTTCCTGGGCACAGATCTGGAGTGACAGACTTGGGAGTTTCTGAATACAGAGATTGCTGGCTGTTGGCTGTTTCTGCTGGTGTTCAGGGAAGCAGGACTTTGCGTCCATTCTTTATAACCCTTCCCCCATGGATTATACCAAAGAATTTAGCTGACTTGTATCATCAAACTTTCCTCCTAATACAATGAACCCTGCAATACCTGCCAGGTTGACACCTCTTAGGAGAAGGGGGTACCAATATGTCCTGGAGCACTGATAATACCAGCCAAGCCTGCACACCCATGGGGAATAATTTCTGCTACCATAGTGAAGAAGAGAAGAATTATCACTGGGCCTGCCTTGGATCTCCTTGTGGGGACTTGATGAGCACAATGTCCTTGTGCATCTGCAGCCATGGATCAGTGCATAGGCCCATCCCTGTGGTGACCTCACCCTTTCATGTCATCCAACGCTACTATCAGTCAGCACCACACCTTTGGTGTTACTGGGATATTTTCTAGGTTGGTGGCTGTGACATACCAGTGTCCAAACCAGACTAATCAGCAGCTGTGTCACACCTGCCTGCAGCCTTGCAATGCCTTAATGAAGTGCTTCCACCTGTGCCACTCACAAATAACCATCCAGCATGCAAATCACACCCTGAACATGTGTGTGTAACTGCAGCCTGGCCAGGAATAGTTGGGTTACACTCAGGATCTCACCACCCTGGGTTATACTGCAGGGTGACCCCAACACACTCCCCAGTCTTCGATTTCCCTCCAGAAATGTATGTCCTGTGCTGCCCAGTCCTCTCCTGGACAATACCAGCTACATTGTCCATTATTTCTTTAATAGCACTAATATGCTGCAACTTAGTTTCTCAGACATTTCTATGCCTCCTAATTCATATTCACTTAAAATCTATCTTTGTAGTCAATAAACATTCTTTTATTGTTTTATCTAATCCAGTGTATTTAAATAGAAATCAGACATGGTTACAAGAAAAATAAAGCTAGAATGCAACTTGTGCCTAAGTTAAAAAATGATATGAAACTCAAAGCAAAAGTTTCCTTAACACATGCTTTCAGCAGTCTTACGGACCAAACTTCTTAGGTCAGGACCCCACCCCCAGTTCCAGGGCTGCTTCCTTTATCCTTCAGATGCATCAATGGGCAGGCAGAGAGAGAGTGAGAGCGATGGCTTGGGCTGTCTGCCCCTACTTTTTATAGTCCTATCTGCTCTTTGAGAAACTTTTCCACCTGGTTACCAAAAGAAAAAAATGTCTATGTAGAAGAATGTCCCTTGCTGTTTTTTCCTCACCTCTTCCTCTTTCCTTTGTTTCCCTTCCTGCTTGATGACTCTGGTTACCGTTTAGTTACAAAATTATGCAGCGCACACATTTCTTTGTTTAAGACAGACCAGTTTGCCAGCCTCTGTTTGGAACATGAATTAATAACATGATACAGTGTAATCTTATAACTTCTCATAAATTATCAAAAAAAAATTAATATTTGCAATGAGAGCATGACTATTTCTAGTTGACTCATAGGTTTATTTAGCATCTTAAAGCTGAGCTCTGTGTGCAGATAATATGAGTGCAAGAGGGATAGTTTTGTGAACTGCAGAAGTCCGTAACATGTCCGTAACTCCTGAGCTACGCTGGTCTTCATGTGGTCTCCATCAAGCAAAATGAGTGAACCTATCTTTCGTACCTTTGGGAAGAACCTAACAAGGGAAGGAACTAGGAGACCATGGTGATTGGCTTGCTCTAAATATCTAGATAATCTGGAGTACTCTTACATGTCTTTCAGGTTTTACATTCCACTTATTGGGGTGAGGACAATGAGGTGATTCTGAAACCATGAATGACTGGTAAGACATCAGCTACAGCTGCCAACAATAAGTATGTGTCACCTGTATCTAACTTTTGTTTCTCTGGTTCCAAATTTGTTGCTAAGGCTGGTTGAAAATTTTTCTTCACAAGTGTTTTTGATGGGAAATTGGATTTTCCAGTCACCTTTTTTTCCATGAAATTATCTTTTCCCTGGAAATTATAAGATTTCCATCAACATTCCAAACTCCCCTCCTCCCTAAACGATTGCTGTGGGACTCTGGTGATGTTCCAGGGAAGTTCAGCAAGAGAAGAGACCATCATGTGTCATGAGGGATGTAGTGCAGCCTGGGAGCCTGGCCCATGTAAGATATTGGTGGTGTGTGGTATCGGATGCACCCCCATGGTATTTCCAAGCCAAAATATAAAGTTTTTAGAAAAAAAGATTTCAGTCTCCTCAAACCAGCCCCCTTTGTGTATCAGCTCTATGCAGTACCTGACTTGCACTGAAAGCACTAGAATGAAATATACCCCTAACCTCATACTCTGTAACTCTGGTAGAAATTGCATCATTTAATAACACAGTAAGAAAGAGTGGGACAAAGTAATCCCCAGGGCATGAATTATACAGAATGTGTCTTTGGTTCATTGAATGTGTTAATTAGGTGTTATGGCTCTCTGAGCTCAGGTATTCACAGTTGCTTCAGGAATCATGTCCCTTAGATCACACATCCCAGTATAAAACTTCCCAAATGCTTCAAACTGGCAGTTTCTGTTGTTGGGGAAATATATATATATCCTCAGCAGGTATGTGCTATTGTACTGAATTACATCCACACACACACACACACACAGACACCATGGTGATCAGCAGGTATTAAATTCAAGACCTCCAGCACTAAAAGTCTTAGTCCCAACTCCTACTCCTTCAGCTAAAAGAGCCACCTCTTTGGTTGGAAAAAATTGGCAATTACATAGTCACCAAAGCCAGGGCTTTCCATTATATTTGTGGGTTTTCATACAGGCTCAAGTATTTGCCAAAAGAAGAGCTTAATTAGCACAGTAATTAAGTAATTACCCGAAACCGACATGCCAAGCCACAGAGCTCACCTTGCCCAAAGAGGGTAAAAAAGATCAATCCTCCTTTACTTTCATCCTTTCTTTAGCTAAGGAATTATCTCTTCAGACAGATTCTCTCACAGCAGAGTCACAAATCACTCTTTTTTATTGGGAATAGTGAACAGGAGTGTTTTTGTGGGGGGCATGATTCAGCTGGGTGTGATTGTATTTGCACTGCATGTACATTTTATCGAAAAACTGGAATGACCAGCTGTGAACTAAGCCCTGTGGACTAAGCCATTCATGGAGCATTTACTGATGTCCTTTGAGAAACTGATCTCCATTTATCTTCACTTATTTCAATATAGAGACGGGACAGGTTTTCCGCACCATCCACCTGCCTACATCTCTGTAGCTGCCTGATCTCTTTTCGGAGGAGATGGAAGAAGGAAATCACTTGGAGGTGACTGAGTTCATTCTCTCAGGACTGACAGATCGTCCAGAGCTGCAGGTCCCCCTATTTGGGTTATTCCTACTGATTTATGGTATCACCCTGGTAGGGAATGGGGGGATGATCTTGTTAATCACTTGATTAACTTGAAGACTTGTTGATCCCCGACTCCCCACCCCATGTACTTTTTCCTCAGGAATTTGTCTTTCTGTGACCTCTGCTTTTCCTCGATAATTTCCCCTAAGATGCTGTGGAATTTCTTAGGTAAGAGGAAAAGCATTTATTGCACTGCCTGCGCTGTGCAAATGCATCTCTCTATCATTTTTGCAGATGTTGAGTGCCTCCTGCTGGCTGTGATGGCGTATGACCATTATGTGGCCATCTGTAACCCGCTGCCCTCTATGGTCACCATGTCCAGAAGCTTTGTAAACAGCTGGTGGCTGGGGTGTACGCTGTGGGGTTTGTGGATTCAATGATACACACACGTTTTTCATTTCGGCTGTCATTCTGCAGCTCCAAAACCATCAACCATTTCTTCTGTGACATCCTCTCACTGTTGGTGCTCTCCTGCTCTGACATCCGCATCAATGAGATTGTGTTGTTTGCTTTCACGAGCTGCATTACATTGAACAACTTTGTGACTGTCCTTGTCTCCTATGTCTATATCATCTCCACCATCCTGCAGATCCGCTCAGCTGAGGGCCGACGCAAAGCCTTCTCCACCTGCACTTTCCACTTAACCGCTGTGGTCCTGCTTTTTGGCACTCTCTTCTTCATGTATTTACGTCCTACATCCAGCTATTCCATGGAGACAGACAAAATGGTCTCCGTGTTTTACACGCTGGTAATCCCCATGTTGAACCCCCTCATCTACAGCCTGAGGAACACAGAGGTGAAAGATGCCCTGAGGAAAGAAATGAATAAACTGCTAACCAATTCTTGAATCTGTTTAACTCTGTACTGGTTTAGTTGTGGGGAGTGGAAACAGGTGAATTCAATTCCCAGCCCATTACAAAATAATTTTGCAGAGCCCGTGGGAGTATTGTTCGTTATTATATTGTTATTATTATTAATTTGTTTGCATTCCAACAAGGTTTGCAGCCCCCAGTGGACAAAACATGGGAAGCATCACAGGGCCAGAGAGAGAGAATGATTCTATTAGCTGGTGGCTAAGGGGACCACCTAGTGGGTGAGATGCTCAACTTCATCTTCCAATGGTTATTTAATTAATTACCCAAAGTAAAACTACTTTGAAAGGAGAGATTGAGAGCAACCCAGGCTGCCTACAGGGGCTGGGATGTTTTTTTGGAAATGCAGGAAACCCAAGTGCATAGTGTGACGGGTTCGGTCACAGAGACCCTCATTGGGACTGTCACCTGATGTGCTGAAATTACCTGTGAGCCCATTTTCCCTGCCAGCCTAGGCTTCCAGAACCATGTATTGTTGAGCCAGAGATGCTAGCCTGCTGCAACACAGACCCAGGGTCTGGGTCACGTCCCCAAATCTGCAGGTCTAACCAGCTAAGCAGGATACCTGTCTCCAGCACACAGACACTCTTCTTCTAATGGGATCTAATCCCAAAATAAATTCATTTTACTCTGTCTGAAGCTTATACAGGGTAAAAATATGCATGTTCCCCCTCAATATCACCGACAGAGAGAGATGCACAGCAGTTTATCCCCCAGCTGACAGTTACTCGCACTCAGTTTGTAAGTAAACAAAAGTGATTTTATGAAGCATAAAAATTAGGATTTAAGTGGTTTTAAGTAGTAACAGATGGAAAAAATGTCACAAAACAAAATTAAAAAAAACAAACAAACAGGAAGGCTAAGCTTAATGCACTCAGAAATCAGTTACAAATGTTAACTTCTCACCCCAGTTGTTACTTCAGATAAAATCCTTCTCAGGTCAGATGCCTTTTCTGACCTGGGTCCAGCCTGTTCTCACCCACCTCTGTGGTAACAGTCCTTATGTTTCCATGTGCCTGCAGGTATGTCTGTGGGGTGGGGAGGCCATCTCTTAAGCCAGCTGTAGACACTCATTATTTGCCTTCCCCACTTTATATAGAACATCCCTAAGGTGGAAAACCGTTGTTTGGAATTCAGCCCCCCTTGGTAAAAGTACCAGCTTCAAGATGGATTTCAGTATCAGGTGACATGGTCACACATCACTGTTGGACCCCAGCCTCCATTCTTCCTGGTTTGTCCCACACATACAGGGAAGGCTTGCAGGTAAACAAAGCCATTCACAGTTCATTGATTCTGAAGCACCTTTAATAGCCTCCACTTAATTTGTCTACATCAGTAATAGAAGTTTATATCTTATTCTCCTAACTCCATACAGAGAAATAATCCTTGTTAAGAAATAGGATGAACACATTTAGTAGATTATAACCTTTATAATGATATGTTACATGGGGCACTTTGCATAAAGCATATTCCAGTTATGTCATATTCATAAGCATATTTTCACAAAGCATATGGAGTGCAATGTCACACAGAGCTTTTCCCAGCACTGGACAGAAGGGGGAATTGAACCTGCATCTCCCACCTCACAGGTGAACACCCCAACTATTGAGCTAAAAATTACATTGGGAAGGACCACCACGGCGTCCTACAGTGGCTGTCTTGCGACCAGTACTTAAATCCTCCCCCCACACACAAACATTGCTTTGGGACAAAGCTATTTGGTGTATTTGTAACACATTTGTGAATAGTTTCAGGTCAATCCAAATGGTATTGTTTTTAACAATAAATGATTAGTCCTGAAGTAATTCACTGATTTATAGACACCTTTGCATCCCAATGCTGGTAAATTACTTAAAGAGACGTTTGGAGAGGTGACCAACAAATAAAGTGGAATACAGTCACCTCAGTTTTGTATCATATTAAAAAGACCGCACGGGAGAGACAGCGATCCAGGCCAGCTGATGATCTGGCCGTCTGTGTTCCATTTCCACAAGGAAAGACACGGCAACAACATTAATTGCATGTGTTGTGCACATCTGTTGCCCTGGGAGAAAAGATGCTCCAGCGAGTAAATCTCAAAGTCATCAAAGCCAAATTTAACCTCTGCCACCAAACGAAGCGGCTCCAGAGGTATTCAGGGAAAGATTTGACTTTAAGTCTGATTTTAGGGTTCTGAGCAGCTACTGCTTTCGTCCTCAACTCATTGTAAGTGAAGGGAGGAAAAATAAAGTGTTTCCACCAAGCCATGGGCAAACAAGTCAGTTTCAGAGCATTCAACCTTTAATTGAAATGACATTCATGGGAGGGGAAGGAAGGAATTATCCTGAGAGGAAAAATTTCAACTTTTCTGAACATTTTTACCTATCAAAAGAAGGAAAGAGCTTTACCAAGGGAGGGAGAAGAGTGACAGGAAAAAGAGAGAAAAATTGCTTTAATAGGAAGTGGGAAACTCTCGCATCAGTTCAGGGAAGGTCTATACTAAGGCCATGACATTGACTCTGCTATGGTGTGCAGCAGTGCCATAGTGTAGATGCTTTCCACAATGATGGAAGGGTTTTCCATCGATGTAGTTAATCCACAGCCCTGGAAGACAATAGCTAGGTCAATGGAAGAATGACACTGACGGTCAGTACAAGCTAACTGCGTTGAACATGGCATGAAACATTTCTGAGCCCTGTGCGATGGAGCTCGGTTGATCTAATTTTTAAGCATTAACCAGGCCTCAGAGAAGCTACCAATGGAAAAGACCAGTAGGGAATTCCAGTCCTATCTCCTTGCCAGGGCAGCAGAATCCCCTTCGGTTCTCTTTGTTCAGGAAAGCTGGAAATATTGCAGCTGTCCCAGCTTCCCCGTAGATATTCTTCTGCATTCTGATCGAGCTCAGTGTCAGGCTGTGTGTGTGTAGTGGGCACTCTGCCTGTGTGTGTGTTTGGTGTGCAGTGGGCACTGTGGGCGTGTGTAGTGGGCACTCTGTCTCTGTATATGTGTATGTGCAGTGGGCACTGTGTTTGTGTGTGTGTGTGTGTGTTGGTGTGCAGTGGGCACTATGTGTGTGTGTGAGATGGGGGGTACAGTTGAGGTGAAAATCAAGCGTAGGGAGGTGTGTGTGTCCCTTGCCCTGCCCAGTGTCAGGCTGGCGTCCCCCTGGTGCAGGGTCCTTTGTGAGATCATAGAATCGTTGGACTGGAGGGGACTTTGAGGGGCCAATTAGTCCAGTCCCCTACACTCATGGCAGGGCTAAGTATTATCTAGACCAGGGGTAGGAAAACTTTTTGGCCTGAGGGCCACATCAGGTTTCCAAAATTGTATGGAAGGCCTCTTAGGGGAGGCTGTGTTTCCCCAAACTGCCAGGTGTGTCCTGGCCCCCGACTCCAATCAGACCTCCCTGCTTCTTGCCCTCTGATGCTCCCCCGGTACTCTTGCCCCATCCAACACCCCTTTTCTGCATCCCCTGACACCCCTCCTGGGACTCCTGCCTTGTACACCACCCCCTGCTCCCTGTCCCCAACCACCCCCGGACCCCCCACCCCTAACTGGCCCCTGCCTCTCCCGCCAACCCCCCTCTCATTCCTGACTGCCCTCCCGTGGCCCCTGCCCCATCCAGCCCCCCTGTTCCCCGCCCTATGACCATCCCGACACCTCTCCACACCCCTGCCCCCTGACCACCACCCTGAACTCCGCTGCCCTCTATCCAATGCCCTCCTACCCCCGCCGCTGAGGCTGCGGGGGAGGGGGAACAGGAGGGGAGGGGCCAGGGACTAGCCTTCCAGGCCAGGAGCTCCGGGGCCTGGCAGGAGGGTCCCGCGGGGTGGATATGGCCCGCAGACCGTAGTTTGCCCACCTCTGATCCAAACCATCCCTGACAGGTGTTTGTCTAACTTGCTCTTAAAAATCTCCAATGACGGAGATTCCACAACCTGCCTGGGCAATTTATTCCAGTGCCTAACCACCCTGACAGGTAGGAAGTTTTTCCTAATGTCCCACCTAAAACTTCCTTGCTGCAATTGAAGCCCATTGCTGCTTCTCCTATTCCTAAACTCTGTTTCACGAACGATAAAATGCAGGAAATAAATAAAAATAGCAAAAGAATCAGGAGACGGCTGGCACGTTTGGGGATACTTTGTCGCAGCATCTGCAGAGAACAATGCAATTTTTCGCTTCAGCATCACACTGAAAGGCCCCTCAATTATCAAATGACTGGTCTTATTTAACACTTTATGTTTTGATCTTCCACATACTGTAACTCTAGATACTTTGCATCATTAAATAGCCTAATTTTGGCCAAATTTCTGCAAAATTTGTAAAAAAGGGGTAATCTCTTGTACACACGGCAGCTTTCTCGGCTCCGACTGAGCATTGTCCTTAGGCGACTCCTTTCCTCTGAACATTTTGGATTTAAGATCTTTGATTGGTATCTCTAATCACTCTAAGATTCTGTGTTGCCCGTGCTTGATTCGGGACTTACAAAAAACCTTTTCTCTTTACACCTCTGTTGCCCATGCCAGTGCCAGGGCTAACTGATCTTCGACTATTAGCGGTAGATATGCCCAATGGCCTGTGATGGGATGTTAGATGGGGTGGGATCTGAGTTACTACAGAGAATTCTTTCCTGGGTGTCTGGCTAGTGAATTTTGCCCACATGCTCAGGGTTTAGCTGATTGCCATATTTGGGGTCGGGAAGGGATTTTCCCCCAGGGCAGATTGGCAGAGGCCCTGGAGGGTTTTTGCCTTCCTCTGCAGCATGGGGTCACTTCCTGGAGGATTCTCTGCACCTTGAAGTCTTTAAACCATGATTTGAGGACTTCTATAGCTCAGACATAAGTTAGTTTTTGTTACAGGAGTTGGTGGGTGGGATTCCGTGGCCTGCGTTGTGCAGGAGGTCAGATTAGACCATCATAATGATCCCTTCTGACCTTAAAGTCTATGATTCTATGATTATAATACAAGCCAGCAAATGAGAGACATGAGAAATGACTGAAAGCAATGGTGGTGAGACTGAAGTCCCAATGCAGAGCGACTGAGGGAAAGTAAAAAGGTATAATTATAGTGGTAAAGGGTCTGATTTAAGAGGAGACTTGATGAAAAGGGGAGAACTGAGTGGTTCAGGGACACTTTGTGTTGGGCCAGATTTCTCAGTGCTCATACAACTACCCCACCCCAACATAAGTACATGGGCCTATGGTCAGAAGAACACAGGTCTTTTGTTTTTGATATTTAACCTATCAACAAGTAAAAAACCTGAAATACACAACGAAGGGAGTGAAGGTTTTCATCCTACCTCCTTTCCTTTTCACAATCCCCCCCACCCGACCGCATCCCTCAACAATTCAAACAAAAGTTCCTCCTTAGCTCAGGAGACAGCCCAATGGACTGCTGAAGTGTTCATTTCTCCCTAAACTGTTGACTAAGACAGTGGTTGCCCAATTTTTGTATCAAAGAGGATGGGCAGCTCAAAAAGGCCATTTGGTTAAAGACTGAAACCCCTACAAGTCCCTTGAATCAGGTCTTGCCAACACCCAACACCCAAGCAGCTAATGAAGGGAGGTTATATGGGCCAAGTTGTGGGGAATGAAGAAACAAACGTTCCATTGACACAACTGGTGTTTGAGACAGAGGAACCAGGCCCCTTAAACATAAGGCTTTTGATACATGAGAAGACAACCTGGTGCCCATTGCTTCTTTAAAGGGTGTGTGGCTAGGGGCAATCTGGTGCCTTGGATGTTGGAGGTCAAGGGTTCTCAAGCTTTTTCTTTCTGAGCGCCCCCCCTCCCCCCACCGCATCCCACACATGATCCCTGGCCCACCTGTGCCACAACAATTGTTTTTCTGAATATAAAAGACATGGCTGACGTTAGGGGGGTAGCAAGCAGGGCAATTGCCTGAGGCCCTACACCAAGGGGGGCCCTGTGAACCTAAGTTGTTCAGGCTTCAGCTTCAGCCCTGGGTTGGGGGCTTTGGGGTTCTGAGCTTCAGCTCCATGTGGTGCGGTTTCAGCTTTCTGCCCTGTGCCCCAGCCAGTCTAATGCCCATCCTGCTTGTCGGACCCCCTGAAACCTGCTTGCGGCCCCTCAGGGAGCCCTGGACCCCTGGTTGAGAACCATGGTGCTATAGCTCTGATAGGCTGTGCTCTGACAGGCTTTTCACGATGGCAGAATATCTGTGTATTGATCTGATAATTTGACACAGGCCCTCTGACAGAGCAGACCACATAAAACACATTCTTCATGCTGCCATTTTCAACTGACATGTTATCTCCAACACATGCCCCCTTTTATTTTATTTTGACTCTCACGGTTTTGTTCCCTCTGCACACTCGAGCTATCAGGGTCTTTTTTACAAATGGTTCTTTTTTTCTAAACATGGTTTTGAAATTTGCTGAAGGAAGAAGATGTTAAATATTTCCCAAAAGGTCTGATTGTTTCATCTGACCCCCGATCTTTTGGCTTCTTTGCCTCTGGCACTTTGGGCACCTGCTCTGCCACTTGAGCTATTCTGTGTCCCCCTCCTTTTCTGCCCACTACCTGTGTCCATTGAAGACTCTAGGGGTGGGAAGTTGCAGAGCATACTTGGTCTCTGTGGGAAAAAATAACACCAGGTGAGATGCCAGTCTGTAGATTGTGGAAGGTAGAATGGTGCTACACGTCTGAGGTCTTGGTCTGTCAACTCCCTTATTTCAGCCCCTCCATCCCCCACCCCATAATTTTGCCCCCATCAGTTTATCCCCTCCTTAGTTAAGTACATAAGAACAGCCACACTGTTGTACCATGGGTACTGTGCTATACAATTGATTATGTTTTGGCTATATACATTGTATGTTTTAAAGTAAGAATTAAGGTATTAGAATAAATGAATAGGATAGTGGATACTAGTATTAGCTATTTTCTTTTTATTCATGCCTTGTAAGTAACTAAGAAACAGAAAGGGGCTTCTCTGTGTCTATGTTAATGAGATTAGAGGAATTTTGGAGGCCCAGGCCCCAATGTTGAAAAAGATAGTTACCAGATTTAGTAAGGTCTAATTTATGATGCCTTTCTTGTTCAACATAAAACATTGCTATTTGTTACCTTTTAAAGGTCTCTGTAAAGAACTGTTTGTGTGAATGAGGAATGTATGCATCAGGAGAAGATAAGGTGTAGAGGCCATTTTTAGAGCCAGATGGTCAAGGGAGGAGGAGTGAAGAGACTTATCGACACCCAAGAACCATCAACACCCATCCATGATTGAGGAAGGGCAGATTGATGACCCTGAGGTGGAGGCTAGCACCCTTAAACACAAGATAATTGATTAAAATCGAAACCAGGACAGGATGACCCTTCCGGAGGTGTTTTGGAATGAAAGAAGCCATCAAAAGATAACACCAATTAAGGAGTAACCAGTCATAAAACGACACAGCAAAAATCCATAGACTTCAATGAAAAGAAAGGACTATAAGAACAGGGTGCTGTGCCATGGAACTTTGGATTCATCTTGTCAACAACTCCAGGAGCATCGGATTGTGACCGACAGAGCTTGGCTGCCCTCTGCCACCCATGTGGCTGGCCACTAGATTGATCCAGACTCTGGACTGGTAACTATAAACATTGACTGGTGGGACTGTGTGCATGGGGTGTGTGTGACTGAAGAGCATATGCTAACTGCTATATTCTCAATAAATGCGGCATATTGCTTTCTCCCCTATAAAAGATCTTGTGTGCTTTGTATAAGCATAACATTTTTGGTGGATTTCAGAGTAACAGCCGTGTTAGTCTGTATTCGCAAAAAGAAAAGGAGTACTTGTGGCACCTTAGAGACTAACCAATTTATTTGAGCATAAACTTTCATGAGCTACAGCTCACTTCATCGGAAAGCTTATGCTCAAATAAATTGGTTAGTCATTTTTGGTGGAGAATGCAAAGGGGGAAGAATATGTGCTGCAATTGTTGGAAATACTGCTAAGAAGGTATACTATACACTTAAAAACGATCAATCATTCTGTGTGCACACCCCCGGTCAGTAAAAAGGGAACCATTTGTGGTTAATATGGTCTTCGCTGTTGGTATTCTATGAACTGAGAATTTTGATGGTTAAAAGGTATACACACCCTCGGTCGTAGTAGGGCTGAGAAATACGAGAAAGGTTTAGCATTCCTCTCTCCACCCCAGACTGCTTTGGGGAGAAATAATTGGAGGTGGGTATACCCCCAATCATAGCAGGGTCAGGTAATAGGAGAAGGACTTAGAGATCCTCGCTCCAACCCGGAAATCCTAGGTGCATACACCCGCAGCCATAGCAAAACTGAGCACAAGAGGAGAACTTAGTGCTTCTCGCTCTGACCCCTGGGAGGGTTATTTTATATTTTGGGTATGAACCCTCGGTGGTAGTAGGCCGAGCAATACAGAGGGAGGCTTAACATTTCTCCCTCTGGCCTGGAGCGAGTTAAATTTAGGCACCCTGGCACTGGCATGGGCAACAGAGGTGAAAAGAGAAAAGGGGTTTTGTAAGTCCCGAATCAAGCACGGGTAACACAGAATCTCAGAGTGATTAGAAATACCAACCAAAGATCTTAAATACAAAATGATCAGATGAAAGGAGTCCGCTAAGGACAATGCTTAGGCAGAGCTGAAAAAGCTACCATGTGTACAAGAGATTACCCCTTTTTTACGAATTTTGCCAAAATTTGGCCCTTGCCCATGGACGGAACAAGCAATAGCAGATGTCCAAACCATAGTCGATTTGGAAGACAAATTGGCAAAATATTTGTTGATTTATAAACCTTCAGCCCCAATAAAAAAGGATTCGGCTGCACTCTGGCTATTGTGGGAAGCCTGTAATGAGGCTTTCCTCTGGCTGGCAAATTGCCAAAGCAGAAAATACTACATTGCATGAAAAGCTCAGCGCAAGTCAGCAAGAAGCAGATAAATGGAAAGTATTGACTACAGGGGTCCACGGCCAATTGGACATGCTTAAGGACACCCTATGGGAACTAAAAGCAAGGGAAAAGGTATTACTGGACAGGTAGAGGAAAAAGATAAAATATCAAGAGAAAACCACGTCCTACAGGGCATGGTGAAGAAATTAACATTAGAACAAGGCAGAGATCCTGCAAACCATAACCACTGTGAATCAGTTATCAAGCAGCTTAAGCAGAAGCTAGGCTTCACAACTTGTCAGGCTGCAGCAGTCACAGCAGGAGAATGGGATCAAACCTTGCCCAGAGGAAACCCGGACTGGGAGGAGGAAATATGGGACCCCAGGGAAACTTGGGAGGGGCATATATGGGATAATTCACAGGAATGTAGGCATGATGAGTGCACTCCCATAGTCCCAGTAGCGGCGATCCAATGCACCACGGTAATGACTCCCATAGATGGTGGGGGTAGCACGACCCTTACCACAGTTCCAGTATCGGCCACAGATTTAAAGGTGGTGGCTGAACATTTGGGGACCCTGAAGCAAGACACCTTTCTAGATGGTGTACCAATGTATGTTTACTTGCAGCAAGGGAAGGGCTAACTACCGTGGAAGTCCATCAACTCATGGGGGTATGTGTGGCCCCGGAAATTAGAGCCACTCTGGATAGATTGGTTGTTACCGAGGACGTTGGTATCCCGGGTCTAATGGCAACATTTGGGGAACAGATAGGCAAGTGTAACTTTATAGCACAAGTTGTAGTCTCTGACCAGGAGCCTTATGAGGACCGCAAGAATTATTTAACTAGATGGGATCTGATGCAAGTAATGGCTGGTCTGGTAACAGTTGACTGTGCCACCCCGATAGATGGGCTACCATCCAGCATCCAGTCCTTAAGGGATTGTGCTGCCTCTTTGGCCCCCTATTACTCTGGTAAACTTGCAGTTTGGCAGAATAACAATCCAGCTATCCTAGGGGAGCTAAGGGGAGTGGTCCAACAAATAACAACTCACTCTGGACCACAAGTCACTATAAAGAAAAAAAGGGTCTCTTATGTGGCAGCAATAAAACCAGCAGTCACATATACAAACAGAAGTGGAAGAAAAGGGATTACCAGGCCCCGGGGAGGATATGCTAGAGGTTGTTCCTGAGGACTAGGGAATAGGGGTTGGCATGGGGATCGGGAATACCCAGATCTCTGGCAATATCAGGCCGACACCTCTCGACAAAGGATGGGGAGGAAGAGAGAGAGCTAACTGATAATGAGGTTTGCCGACTGGCCTGGAGAACCCTGTTGTAGGACGGAGTCAACAGGGCACAGTGGGATGGGGCACCCACACCTGACTTGGTTAGAGAAGCTACAAGATTACAAAATACTCACAAGGGAATAGGCTGCGTAATCCCCAGTGCACCCCCACCATCAACACCACCACAGCTTCTCCCCAACACATACCCCTGTCCCGCAGATGAATAGAGGGGCCCGCTGAACTATGAACTCCCACTAGGGGCACAAGGGTGGAAGTTCATAGGAAAGGTCCATTGGGACCCTGGGGGAAGAGCATGCGTGTATGTTCAGCAGGGTAAACATACCCCTACATTGGCTTTAATAGGCAGAGGAGCCTCTGTGTCTTTAATCAAAAACACTCCAAAAGCAGGAAGGGGGGTTAAACAGGTCACCTTAAACTCCTTCCAAGGCAACCCCGGCAATGGTTGGGAATGGGCCCAGGTCCCCTTTTCAGTACAAGGATTAAAAACCTTTCGGGATCTGATCCAAACGTCCGGACATGATTCATGAAATCATTTTGGGCTCAGATTGGTTGTTTGCCAATCGCATAGTAATAGATATGCCCAGGGGTATCCTTTAGAAAGTGGATAGTCCCCCTCCCTCCCCTGGGAAAATTGATCAAAAGATATTACTAGCAAAAGGGGGAGAAAGGCCAATTGCGGCATTGTCGGCCCGGCAAACTGAGGAATGGCACCAGAAATTCCCCTTGGTATGGACTCAAAAGAAAACAGACTGTGGTAAAATCAGTGTCTCTGTAAAAATTGTTGCAGAATTAGTGCCTCCCCCAAAACAATATTTTTATCCAAAGGAGGCGGAGGCCCAATTGGTACAAACTATCCAGGAGCTCGAACAGCAGGGAGTAATCTGAAAAACAAATTCACCCTTCAACTCCCCTGTATGGCCAGTACTAACAGCAAGATGGCCAGTCCTGGCACCTAACAATTGCCTAGAGAAGGATTAACAAAGGTACAATACCCATGGCTCCTATTGTGGTGGACATGACACAGGTTATACAAAAGGTCCAAGCCACATTGAAATATTTTTCAGGAATCGATTTAGCCAATTGTTTCTTTGCTATTCCCCCACACTCCGACTCACAGGATCTGTTTGCCTTTACAATAAAAGAACGGTGGTGGACTTTTTGTCGATTGCCCCAAGGGTATCACAACAGTCTGACAATCGCACACCGGCATGTGATAGATATGCTGGATAGATTGAGACCACAAGATAGACCATTTGTGTTTTCATACGTGGATGATATTTTAGTCTTTGGGGAAACCGAGGCACAGACTCATATGAGAACCGAAAAGGTGTTCACATTAATCCAGGAAACAGGATTTAGGGTAGCCTTGGATAAGGCTCAACTGGTGCAGCCCCAAGTCACATATTTGGGTACAATTATTGGACAAGAAGAAAGGCAAATAGACCAGCACAAGGTGAGAGCCCTAGTAGAAATGCCGGCTTCTATTGATGCCCACTCCTTGAGAGTACTACTGGGAGGCTTTAACTTTCTCAGATCACACATGTACAAGGATGCTGAAATAACGCACCCCTTGTGGCAATTACTAAAGAAAAAGGCCGAATGGGAGTGGAGAGAAGAGCAGGATGCTGCTTTAAGGCTTTTAAAGCAACAGGCTCTCACAGCTCCAGCCCTGCGTTTTCCCAATGAGTCACAGCCTTTTGTTATTCGATTGGCTGCCGACAATACGGCCTTGGCTGCTACACTATTACAACAAAATGAGGATGGAAGACTGGATCCAGTAGCATATGAATCCAGGAAGTTGCAAGGAGCTGAGATAAATGCCTGGCAGCCGTCTGGGCAGTGCAATCTTTTGAGCCACTCACAGGAATAGCTCCAGTCACTATTCAAAGCACCCACACTAAACTAAAATACATTTTGTCAGGAAAACTGATGGGGAGGAAAGTCTCTAATACTCGAATGGCACAACGAACACTGATTTGAATTAACAGAGGGGTAACCACAGAAACTGTGTCCAAACCAGATATGTTAACACATGCATTAATTGAAAAAGGAAACTGGCATATCTGTCCAGAGGTTACTCTGGAACAGAGAATTGCTCTCATGGAGGCACCCCCACTAGAGGAATTGGATACCAGAGGACAAGAGAAGCCTTTTTGGTTCACTGATGGAAGTGCAATGGTAATAAATGGGAAAAGGTGTGTAAAGTATGCAGCAATCAATTTAGATAAGGAGATTATTCAGGGCCAGCTGGACCCCGGGTCAGCCCAACATGTAGAATTACATGCAATTTATCAGGTTCTGAAACAATATGAGGATTCCCCATGACCAGTGTATATTTACCCTGATAGTAATTTTTGCATAAAGGGAATTCAGTTCTGAATGCAGGACTGGAAAAGAAATGGGTGGAAGGCAGCGGATGGTAAAGATATTGCATACTTAGATGAATGGAATTGGATTTACCAGTGGGTAACAGAGAATCCTAAGCAATTGAAAATCGGGCATGTGAAAGCCCACAACAAGGGAACAGGCAAGGAAGCCATTTGGAATATTTGGGTGGATACAATAGCCCGACAACACAGTATAGCAATTGTAACTAGAAGCCAAGCTAAAAGCACCCCTACTGATGCCCCCTAACCAACGGGTCCTGCTATAAATCACCAAACTCCAGGAAAAGTGGAAAGGCAAGAAATGATTAATGTAGCCCATCAATTCATGCATGAGGGGGTAAAAGGAACCTTACATAGGTTAAGACAAGTTGCAGAATGGAAAAAAACATGGAAGTTGAAGTTAGAACATGGGTAAGGAATTGCATTTGGTGTGCACAGGATAGATCACGACCCCCTCACTGGTAACCCATGATGCACCAACGGGGGCTCGGGCCCTGGCATACGGTTCAGATTAATGTTATTGACAAGTTACCAAGAAGTAAAGAAGTATTTCAATCCTTGTTAGTAATAATTGATTCCTTTTCAGGATGAGTAGAAACATTTCCCACTAAAACTAGTAGCACCACGGTGGTAGCTAAGAATTTTTTTAATGAGGTGGGTGTGTAGATATGGTACCCCAGAAACAAGAGATTCTGATAATGGGGGAGCCTTTGTGGGAGAAATGTTTACATCAGTGTTACAAGCTTTAGGAATCAAATAAAAATTTCATATATCATACCAACCCCAATCCTCGGGTCAGGCAGAGCGCATGAAATGCACCATTAGGGAAGCACTGCGGAAAGTAGTAAATCCTACCGGAAAAGATTGGCCAGACAAGCTGCCTCTGATTCTATCAGCTATCCGCAGCAGCAACAGACTGAAAACCAAAATCCAGCCTTTTCAAATTATGTTTGGAAACTCAGAGCACCGTATGATTGACCCTAGCCACCTAACACAAGACCAGGGAGAAATCCCTAATGTAACACAGCGTGAATATTTACAGTGGCTTAAGCAGCTGAAACAAGACAAAACCACTCTCCAATATAGGATCGATCAAGCTATCAAACAAATTAAAAAATCCATGCACAAAAGTATACTGAAACAGCCCTATGGGAAATAGGGAATCAAGTCGTATGTCTTAAATTGGGAAAAAAGGGGCACTCACTGGAATAAAAATGGACAGGACCCTATTCCGTAGTGGACCGCCTCAGCCCACTGATATACTGTACTGAGTGAGAAGGATGCAAAATTAAAATGGGTACATGTCTCACAGATGAAACTTGTTTCATGAATAATAATATCTTGGACTTTTTACAGGAAAGGACTTCTGGGATTCAGAATGTAAGGTGCTGCTTGACCACTTCTACCCTCCAAATCCATGAAACCTCAGTATAAGGTTTGGCAGTCCCTGTTCTTGGGGGCCTGTATGTCCCAGATATTCAAAAATATCTTATGGGAGCCCACCGTGATCTCTCCCCTGGTCAAGGATCATTTCCCCCTAAATAATCGATCGTGGATACCCATCAGGGAACCAGGAATCCTCTTAGAATGGTATGATAAAAATACAAATCGAATCCTGAGGCCACTAAGAAATACCAATATTTATGTCTGGGACGGGGAAGTGGGACTTAAGGTTCACCTTATAAACACCACAGGAGTACCAAACCACTGGGAAATAGGGGTTAAATAGAGGGTCTCTATGGTGATACCACCTGGAGTTCCAGCTACCCCTGATTACCATATCAGTGGGATGAGCCGATTAAGACAGGGACAATACTAACTGTCATAGTAGGATATTGTCCAATATCCGATGGACATTCAAACCTTTGGTTCACAAACTTTTGGTTTACGTGTACTAAGACTTGGGGTACGTATACACTACCCGCCAGATTGGCAGGTAGTGATCTATCTATCAGGGATCAATTTATAGCATCTAGTGTAGAAATGATAAAATCGATTCCTGATCACTCTGCCGTCAACTCCTGTACTCCACTGTGGCGAGAGGCGGAGTCGATGGGGGAACGGCGGGAGTTGATCCTGTGCCTTGAGGAAGCGAGGTAAGATACTTTGACTTCAGCTACACTATTCTCATAGCTGAAGTTGCATATCTTAGGTCAATCCCCCCCACCGTGTAGACCAGGGCTTGGACTAAAGATGTTGCTTTCAAAAGAAGCACCATGATCAGGATAAAGAAACCCAAAGAAATCCAAACTGTTTGTAACTCAGAGTGAATCCTTTGTTCGTAGAAATTAAAATTAATATTGATTGGACCCAGATGAATGTGTCAAGAGTGGAGCCAAAATGTTTACCCTACTGTCTTCCTATTTTAAAAGCCTGGATGAAAACACATCAAAGTCCCTATCGTCGGGCCAAACGACACTATAGCAGACACTATATTAGGAGGGGTTGGTTTTGGAACAGGGATTATGAATACGGTAGATGTAGAGATAATCAGAAATAAATTGAGTGCCATACCACAATCACAGGAGAGTCTCATACACAAGAAGGCAGACAGTGGCCAATGCCAGGTGCCCCAGAGGGAATGAACAGAACAGGTAATCATCAAGTGATCCATCCCCTGTCGCTCTTTCCCAGCTTCTGGCAAACAGAGGCTAGGGACACCATCCCTGCCCATCCTGGCTAATAGCTATTGATGGACCTATCCTCCATGAAATTATTTAGTTCTTTTTTGAACCCTGTTATAGTCTTATCCTTCACAACACCCTCTTGCAAGGGGTTCCACAGGTTGGCTGTGCATTCTGTGAAAAATACTTCTTTTGTTTTTTTTTTAACCTGCTGCCTATTAATTTCATAGCGTGGCACCTAGTTCTTGTGTTATGAGAAGGAGTAAATAACACTTCCTTATTTACTTTTTCCACACCAGTCATGATTTTATAGACCTCTATCATATCCCCCTTCGTCATCTATTTTCCAAGCCAGAAAGTCCCAGTCTTATTAATCTCTCCTCATAGAGAAGCCATTCCATAGCCCTAATAATTTTTGTTGCCCTTTTCTGAAACTTTTCCAGTTCCAATATATCTTTTTTTGAGATGGGGCGACCACATCTGCACGCAGTATTCAAGATGTGGGCATACCATGGATTTATATAGAGGCAAGATGATATTTTCTGTTTTATTATCTGTCCCTTTCTTAATGATTCCCATCATTCTGTTCACTTTTTTGACTGCTGCTGCACATTGAGTGGATGTTTTCAGAAAACACCATACAATGTAATCTTATGACTTCACATGCCACACATATTTTATCAGGACAATTCTAATCAGCAAATTATGAGTTTTCAAATGATACATTATAAGGCATAAGTTAAAAAGCCAACAAAACAAAACAAAAAAATCCACAAACAATTCCACCCCCACGACAAGCTACACTCTCCCAAATACAAGACAAAAAATCAGCTATTCAAACATATGAAACCTAGAATGCGAGAGGACTCCTGTCTGTGAAGCATACCAAACAGGTGTAGCCACACCCATAGACCCATGTAATCAGCAGCACAATCAGAACAAATTCCATGGGAACAACCCCTAGATTGCACAGTAACACCCTTTAAAGCCTGTGGGAATGTGAATTCATTCTATCACCATGAAACTCTTCACTCCCATCCCTCCCACCTCCAAAGAAGCACACAGCAATGGCTCATAATGTGTTTAACCTGCTCCCAATTGGTACCTAATCTGGGGATCCAGCTGTGGAGGGGACCCAGCAGGAGTTAACATGGATTCAAATCGTGTTAACTTCTGGTCTGGTCTCTGTGAAGTCCGGATCTACCTCTACATCCTAGACAGTTCATGAAAAAGGCCTTCCAAGGGGACCTAGGACAGGGGACAAATTCAGCAGACCCAGTGCTCCTCCATCAATGACTTGCTAGATTTGACATCTCTCTGCTCTCATTCATTAAGGTATGAATACAGCCCTACATTTTGGGGAGATGTTAAACAAGTGAAAAATTTCCCTCAGTGGATCTGTTAAGGAATGAAACAGGTTTCAGTGAAGCCCCACCCTCCTGTGTGACATCACTAAAGGGCAGGGGGATAATGCGGATTCTCTCTTCCCTAACTTGACCGGGTTTCTGTGTATGGACAAGGGTTGCTGTTAGGACAATCTCTAAGGGAACCCTTTAATGACTTTAGGGGTCTGTAACAGTGTGGCACCCACCTCTCACAAGCACCCCTTCTACTTGGGTATGTCTATAGTCTTTAAACAGACCAAGCCCTGGAATCAGGCCAGTCTTGATTTAAAGATGTCAAGTGATTGTGTCTTGGTATGTTGTCCCATTCACAATTCAAAACATGCTCAGATTCACACCATTTGAAGATCTGGCCCTTTGGTTTCAATGGAGCTCTGCTGATTTACACCAGCTGTGAATCTGGCCGTGTCAAGGTTCCTTCCCCACTCTGAACTCGAGGATACAGATGTGGGGACCTGCATGAAAACCTCCTAAGCTTACTTTTACCAGCTTAGGTTAAAACTTCCCCAAGGTACAAACTATTTTACCTTTTGCCCTTGGACTTTCGCTGTCACCATGAAATGTCTAACTGGGTTTATTTTATTAGGAAAGAGCCTATTTGGAAACATCTTTCCCCCCAAAATCTTCACCAAAACCTTGCACCCCCCTTCCTGGGGAAGGTTTGGTAAAAATCCTCACCAATTTGCATAGGTGAACACAGACCCAAATCCTTGGATCTTAAGAACAATGAAAAAAAAACATTCAGTTTCTTAAAAGAAGAATTTTAATAGAAGAAAAAGTAAAAAAGAATCACCTCTGTAAAATCAAGATGGTAAATACCTTACAGGGTAATTAGATTCAAAACATAGAGAATCCCTCTAGGCAAAATCTTAAGTTACAAAAAGACACAAAAACATGAATATCCATTCCATTCAGCACAGCTTATTTTCTCAGCCATTTAAAGAAATCATAATCTAACACCTATCTAGCGATATTACTTGCTAAGTTCTAAGGCTCCATTCCTGTTCTGTCCCCGGCAAAAGCATCACACAGACAGACACAGACCCTTTGTTTCTCCCCCCCTCCAGCTTTGAAAGTATCTTGTCCCCTCATTGGTCATTGTGGTCAGGTGCCAGCAAGGTTATCCTAGCTTCTTAACCCTTTACAGGTGAAAGGGTTTTTCCTCTGTCCAGGAGGGATTTTAAAGGTGTTTACCCTTCCCTTTATGTTTATGACAGGCCCAATGACTCCCAGGGAGAGGCATCCATTTACACCAGCAGGGGATGTGGTCTAATGGGTAGTGTCCATGTTATGATTACCTCTTTAAGCAAGTCTCTCCATATCCAGCAAACCTAGGCACAGTACAGACAAGCCGTGAGCATCTTTGTTAGGGACAAGTTGAGGAATGTAGAAGGTCTAATGATGCCCTCTCTGCCTGTGTGATGTCACTATAAGGCAGGGGAGTATGCACATTCTATCTTCCCTAGCTTCACCAGCTTGCTGTGCAGGGATAAGAGGCTGCCACTAGGAACATCTCCATGCAGGAGATTGAGCAGGAAGGGCTCATCTCTATTTCAGAAAAAACAAGCCCTGAGACCTGTAGGAAGAGAATGGATATATGCAATGTATAGGAGCTGTTAGTGTTACAACTGGGTCATTTCACAAGATGAAATCCCTGGCCATGCATTGAAGAGATCCCAGCATGGAAGGGCATAGAAATTAAATTGTCCCCTCTTTCACAGGGAGTTTACTATTTTTCATTCTCGAATTGCTCTTTCCCTGTGAAATAAAAGGCATTTGCCTAGAAAGGTGAAGGCTACTCTTTGCGTGTGAAACCATAAAAATCAATCTCTTCCTCTCATCTGTCAAAACCTGCACCGCCATCATCCAACATGCCATTTTTATAATAGTGATTCCATTCAGAAGGGTCCTTTCCATAGTTCCCTCTAAGGTGTGTGCCTGGGTGACCATGCATGAGGGAGTGAAGGGCCATGCACCTTGACCCTGGAGAGGATGCATGCATAAGATGAGTTGGTAGCCTTGGGAGGAATAGGGAGTAGGTGAGGGAGAATTTGGGTGAGATAGGGAGTTAGGGGAAATTGGGACGTGCATGGCTGTGCCAGCTGGAAAGAGATGTGACTCTCTCCAGCTCCAGGGCTGCAGCTGCTGGGGAGAGATGGCCCTCCTTCCCAGCCCCAGCTTGGTGGCTGCTGCGGCGGGGGAGATACCCCACTCCGTCCCAGCCAGGTGACTGCCACGGTGCAGGAGAGAGACAGCTCTCCCCAAACAAATGTCCAGATTTCCATTAAGTTTTAGCATTTGTTTGGGGAGAGGTATTGGAAACCATTAAGGCCAGATCTTTGCTATCTGGTGTAGTTTTGGCTCTTCAGAGTACTCCCTTTGACTCATAAGTAGCAAGCAGCACTAGGTTTGGTGGGGATGCTAGGTGTTGGGTAGGATAAAGACCTTATTTGCAAGCTCTTTGGAGTTTGCAGAGAGATCCCTACTTCAAAGCCATGTATTAATGCCCTGCAGGGCAAGTAAAAATATAATGAGTCAGTCTACTCTGAGTTTTTGAGTTGGTGACACACACAATGTGAAAGCGGGAGAACTTTGCCTGTTTCTACAGGGCTCTGTTGCACTTGCATTGAGTGGGTCCTAAACATGCATTTAAAATACCTATCACCAACCACTTGATGTTTTACTTCCCTTCATATTTTCAGTGTTGTCACTTCTTTGTGTGTGGCTTTGTTTTCCTATCTGTGTCACTTTATTACTTATTTTTACTGTTCTATGTGTGTGAAGTATTAATCAAAGGAAGAGTTGACATTCCAGAGACATTGTATAATCCCGAGTGAATGCCTTATACTCTCCTTTCCAATATCAGCAAATATTGTATTACTATTTGTGGTGAGAGCATTTCTAGTTGACTCATACATTTATTTAGCATCTTAAAGCTGAACTCTGTGTGCAGATAATATGCATACAAGGGGGATAGTTTTGTGATCTGCAGAAGTCCATAGCATGTTAGTGTTTTGGCAGACGCTTCATTCTGCGAGAGCAGCTTTCCCTGAAGATTTAGTGGTCTGTGGTAGGAGTAGGTTATTTAATGGGGCCTCTGGGGCATATTTTTTATGCTTTCACTTAATGAACATGATGACTTTGTTTTATTTGTATAGCTGTTGTCAGTACACCACATTTTGCTGTGTTTACTAGCTTGAGTTCTTAGAAAAGGATGATAAAATATATGTACTCCAAGGGCAGTGTTATTTTTCTTTTTATTTGGTTTCATATTAAATAAGCATCTTAAGCATCTTAATTAACAATTTTCTTGTTCATTATCCATTGATTTAATATTCTCTCTTCTTCTTCCATACCTAGGAACTTTTAAAAATATATATTCTATCTCGGTGTAGTATGCACAATAAATGACCTCGATATTGGTGCTGCACATAACAATATTCAGTCTGCACATGGATGGAAAACAGTAGAGGGAACATAGAAACATCAAATTCACAATGGAGGGCAGATGGCTGTGGTCTCCTCCTAAGCTCCTCTGGTCATCCTGTGGTCTCCATCAAGAACGATGCTTGAACCTATCCTTCCTACTTTGGGGAGTAACCTGGCAAGGGAAGGACTTAGAATACCATGGTGATTGGCGTCCTATGGATGGATTTTTAGATAGAAAGATAGATAATCTGTAGTACTCTAACATGTCTTACAGGTTTTACATTTCATCTATTGGGGTCGGGACAATGAGGTGATTCTGAAACAATTAGTATGTTTCAGCTGTATCTAACTGCCTGTGCCTTTGATTCCAGACCTGTTGCTAAGGTTGGTTGAAAATTTTTCTTGAGCAGTTTTTCTGATGGGCTGTGGGACTCTGGTGATGTTCCAGGGCAGTTCAGAAAGGGGAGAGACCATCATGCATCATGGGGGATGGAGTCCAGCCTTGGAGCCTGGTCCATGGAAGAGATTGGTGGTGTGTGGTATCTGATGCACCCCAGTGGTATTTCCAAGCCGAAATGTTAAGTTTTCAGCCAAAAGCTTTCAGTCTCCACAAAAAAATCCCCTTTGTGGATCAGCTCTATGAAGCCCTTCGGCTTGCACTGAAAACAGCATGATGAAATATACCTCTAACCTCATATTCTGTAACTCTGGTAGAAATTGCATCATTTAATAACACAGTAGAAAACAGTGAACCAAATTAATCCCCAGGACATGAGTTACACCAACGGTGGCTTGGGTTCACTGTGCACATTAATTAGGTGTTTTGTCTCTCTCAGCTCAGGTATTCCCATTGCTTCAGGGATCACGTCCCAAAGATCACAAATCTCACTATAAAACTTTCCAAATCCTCCAAACTGGCAGTTTCTATCGATGGGGAAATGTCACCACGTCTCTCTCTCTCTTCTCAGCAGGTATGTGCTATTGTCCGGAATTACAGTCACACGCACACAGGCAGACACCATGGGGATCAGCAGGTATTGAATTCCAGACCTCCAGCACTTAACGCCTCAGCCCCATCTCCTACAGCTTCAGCTAAAGGAGCGACCTCCTGGGTTGGAGAAAATAGGCAATTACATAGTCAATGAAGCCAGGGCTTCCCATTATGTCTCTGGGTTTTCATACAGGCTCCAGTCAATGCCAAAAAGCTTAATCAGCACAGTGAGCAAATTTACCACAGAGAGTGGAAAGATTGACATTCCTTTACTCTCACCCCTTCTTTAGTTAAGGAATAATCCCTTCAGCTGATTCTCTCACAGCACAGTCACAAGTTACTGTTTTCTGTTCATATTAGTGAACAGGAGTGTTTGTGTGGGGGGAATGATTAACCTGCGTGTCATTGTATTTGCACAGCTTGTGCATTTTATCGAACACCTGGAATTACAAGCTGTGTACATCTGACTATGTGGACTAAGCCCGTCCCGGAGCAGGTACTGATGTCCATGAGGAAACTGATCTCCATTTATCTTCACTTACTTGATTACAGAGAAGGGACAGGTTTTCCACACCATCCACCTGCCCACATCTCTGTAGCAGCCTGATCTCTGTTCAGAGGAGATGGAAAAGGGAAATCACTCGGAGGTGACTGAGTTCATTCTCTCAGGACTGACAGATCGTCCAGAGCTGCAGGTTCCCCTGTTTGTGGTGTTCCTACTGACTTATGGTATCACCCTGGTGGGGAATGGGGGAATGATCTTGTTAATCACGATTGATCCCCGACTCCACACCCCCATGTACTTTTTCCTCAGTAATTTGTCTTTCTGTGACCTCTGCTATTCTTCAGTAATTTTCCCGAAGATGCTGCTGAATTTCTTTGCCGAGAGGAAAAGCATTTCTTACACGGCCTGCGCTGTGCAAATGTATCTCTTTGTCACTTTTGCAGATGTTGGTTGCCTCTTGCTGGCTGTGATGGCGTATGACCGTTATGTGGCCATCTGTAACCCGCTGCTCTATACGGTCACTATGTCCAGGCAGCTTTGTAAAGAGCTGGTGGCTGGGGTGTATGCTGTGGGGTTTGTGGATTCAATGATATACACGTGTTGTACATTTCGGCTGTCATTCTGCAGCTCCAACATCATCAATCATTTCTTCTGTGACATCCCCGCTCTGTTGGCGCTCTCCTGCTCTGACACCCGCATCAATGAGATTGTGGTGTTTGCTTTCATGTGTTGCATTACAGGGAGCAGCTTTGTGACTGTCCTCCTCTCCTATGTCTATATCATCTCCACCATCCTGCAGATCCGCTCTGCTGAGGGCCAGCGCAATGCCTTCTCCACCTGCACTTTCCACTTGACCGCTGTGGTCCTGCTTTTTGGAACCGTCATCTTCGTGTATTTACGTCCCACCTCCAGCTATTCCATGGACACAGACAAAGTGACCTCTGTAGTTTACACGCTGGTGATCCCCATGTTGAACCCCCTCATCTACAGCCTGAGGAACACGGAGGTGAAGGACGCTTTGAGGAAAGCAATGAATAAACTCCTAACCAATTCTTGAAATGTTTAACCCTTTACTGGTTTAGTGATGGGGAGTGGAAACAGGTGAATTCAATTCCCAGCCCATTGCAATGTAATTTCGCAGCGCCTGTGGTTGCATTTTTCATTATTGTATTGTTATTATTATTAATTGGTTTGTATTCCAACAGGGTCTGCAGGTCCCAAATGAGATCATTGCACAAAACACGGGAAGAATCACACGGCCAGAAAGAGAGAATGATTCTGTGGGTTGGTGGCTAGGGGCACCCACCTCTAGAGTGAGATGCTCAACTTCACGTCTATGTTCCAATGGTTATTTTATTAGTTAACCAGAGTAGAACAAAGATTGAGTGCAACCCAGACTGGAAGAGCACATCACTCAGTGGCTGGGATGCTTTCTGGAAATGCAGGAAACCCAAGTGCATAGTGTGATGGGTTCGGTCACAGAGACCCTCATTTGGGACTGTCACCTGATGTGCTGAAATTACCTCTGAGCCCATTTTCCCTAACTGCATGGGCTTCCAGAACCTTGTATTGTTGAGTAAGACATGCTAGCCTACTGCAACACAGACCCAGGGTCTGGGCACACTCCCAAAGCTGCAGATCTGGACTGAAACCAGCTAAGCAGGATCTCAACCGCAAATAAATCTGTTTTACTCTGTATACAGCGTATACATGGTAAAATGATAAATGTTCGCCCTCTATATCACTGTAAGTGAGAGATGCACAGCTGTTTGCCACCCCAAGGTAACAATTACTTACATTGAGTTTAGAAATAAACAAAAGTGATTTTATTATGTATGAAAAGTTGGATTTAAGTGGTTTTAAGTAGTAACAGACAGAAAAAGTAAGTCCACAAAGCAAAATAAAACAAAACATGCAAGGCTAAGCTTAATTCACTCAGAAATCAGTTACAAATGTTAACTTCTAACCCCAGTTGTTACTTCAGTTAAAATCTTTCTAAGATCGGATATCTTTTCTGACCTGGGTCCAGCCTGTTCTCATCCACCCCTGTGGTTACAGTCCTTTTGTTTCCAGGTGATTGCAGGTATCTCTGTGGGGTGGGGAGGCTGTCTCTTAAGCCAGCTGAAGACACGCATTATTTGCCTTTCCCACTTTATATAGAACTTCCCTAAGGTGGAAAACCTTTGTTTCAAATTCAACCCCCTTCTGTAAAAGTACCAGCTTCAAGATGGATTTCAGTATGAGGTGACATGGTCACATGTCACTGTAAAACCCCAATATCCATTCTTCCTGGGTTGGCCCACGGGTACACTGGAAGGCTTGCAGGTAAACAGAGCTATTCACAGTTCATTGATTCTGAAGCACCTTTAATGGTCTGCACTTAATATGTCTACATAAGTAATAGAAGTTTATACCTTATTCTCCTAACTCCAGAGAGTGAAATAATCCTTGTAAATAAATAGGATGAACACATTTAGTAGATTATAAGCTTTATAATGATATGTTACATGGGGCACTTAGCATAAAGCATATTCCAGTTATGTCATATTCAGAAGAATATTTTCGTAAAGCATATGGAGTGCAATGTCACACAGAGCTTTGCCCACTACTGGACAGAAGGGGGAATTGAACCTGCATCTCCCACCTCATAGGTAAACACCCCAACTATTAGGCTAAAAATTACATTGGGAAGGACCACCGCCGCTTCCTACTGTGGATGCATTGCGACCGGCACCTAAATACTCCCCCTGTATACACACATTGTTTTAGGACAAAGTTATTAGGAGTATTTGTAACACATTTCTGAGTAGTCTCAGGTCAGTCCAAACGGTATTGGTTTTGACAATAAATTATTAGTCCAGAAGAAATTCACCCATTTCTGGACACCTATGTGTCCCAACGCTGGAAAATTATTTGTTGGTCACCACTCCAAATGTCTCTTAAAGTAAAGTGGAATACAAAACTGAGTTGACTGCATCATATAAAAAAGACCTCACAGGAGAGACAGCAATCCAGACCAGCTGATGCTCTGGTCCTCTGTTTTCCATTTCCACAAGGAAAGACATGGCAACAACTTTCATTGCATGTGCTGTGCACACCTGTTGTCCTGGGAGCAAAGATCGTGCAGGGAGTAAATCTCAACATCATCACAGCCAAATTTAACCTCTGCCACCCAAGGAAGCAGTTCCAGAGGTGTAAAGGGTAACGTTGGTGTGGTTATCAAAGAGGGAAAGATTCAACTCTATGTCTAATTTTAGGGTTCTGAGCAAGTACTGCTTCTGTCCTTCTCAACTCATTGTAAGTGAAGGGAAGAAAAACAAAAAGGTACCGCCAAGTCATGGGCAAACAAGTGAGTTTCAGAGCACTTCAGCCTTTAACTGAAATGACAGTGAGCCATTCATGGGCGAGGAAGGAAGGAATTATCCAGAGAGGAGAAATGTCAACTTTTCTGAACATATTTACCTATCAAAAGAAGGAAAGAGCTTTACCAAGGGAGGGAGAAGAGAGACAGGAAAAGGAGAAAAAAATGTCTTTAATAGGAAGGGGGAAAACTCCCCCATCGATTCAGGAAATGTCTATACTAAGGCCATTACATTAATTCAGCTATTGTGTACATCAGTGTCATAGTGTGGATGCTTTCCACATTGATGGAAGGGTTTTTCCATCCATGTAGTTAATCCAGGTCTCCGAGAGGCAGCAGCTAAGTCAATGGAAGAATTATACTGAGGGTTAGTACAAGCTAACTGCCTCGCACAGGGTGTGAAAAGTTTCCCCGGGTGATGGAGCCCTGCTGATCTAATTTTTAAGCATAAACCAGGGCTCAGAGAAGCTAAAGATGGAAAAGACCAGTTGGGAAATCTAGTCCTGTCTCCTTGCCAGGCAGCAGAATCCCCTTTGGTTCTTTTTGGTCAGGCTTGCTGAAAATATTGCAGCTGTCCCAGCTTCCCAGTAGAGATTATTCTGCATTTTGATTGAGCTTAGTGTCAGGCTCTGTGTATGTAGTGGGCACTGTGTGTCTGTGTGTTTTGTGTGTAGTGGGCACTCTGTGTGTTTGGTGTGCAGTGGACACTATGAGTGTGCATGTGGTGGGGGGTACAGTGGAGCTGAATGTCAAGTGGAGGCAGGTGTGTGTCCCTTGGCCTGCCAGTGCTCAGGCTGATGTCCGCCCTCCTCCCAGTGCAGGGCTCTTTGTGAGATCATAGAATAATAGGACTGGAAGGGACCTCGAGAGGTCATCCAGTCCCCTCCCCTGCACTCATGGCATTTCTAAGTATTATCTAGACCATCCTTGACAGGTGTTTGTCTAAAATGGTCTTAAAAGTCTCCAATGATGGAGATTCCACAACCTTCCTGGGCACATGATTCCAGTGCTTCCAGTATTCCTCCCTCACTGCTGGGTTTTCTTTTCTATTGTCCACCCTAAACCGCCCTTGGTGGAAGTGAAGTCCATCGGTTCTTGTCCTATCCTCCCCCATTGTTTTGCAGTTTTATTCCGAAACTCTGTGTGACGGGTTGGATGAGAGAAACCCCTTTAGAACTGCCTCTGGAGATGCCGAGACTACCCCTGATCCTGTTTTCCCTGCCAGCTTGGAACTTAAGTATCTTATCTTGTTTGAGCCACACATGCTTTCCTGTTGCAAACACAGAGCCAAGTCTGAACCACATCCCCCACAAGCTGCAGGCTTCACTGAAAACAGCTTAAGAAGTGTTCCTGTCTCTAACACTCAGATACCCAGCTCCCAATGGGGTCCAAGCCCAAAGAAATACATTTTACTCTCTATACAGCTTATACAGTGTAAACTCACAAATTGTTTGCCCTCTATTACACTGATAAAGAGATATGCACAACAGTATGTCCCCCCCCCCCCAGGTATTAATACATACTCTGGGTTAATTAATGAGTAAAAGGTGATTTTATTAAATACAGAAAGTAGAATTTAAGTGGTTCCAAGTAATAACAGACAGAACGAAGTGAATTACCAAACAAAACAAAATAAAACACGCAAGTCTTAGCCTAATACACTAAAAACTAAATGCAGGTAAATCTCACTCTCAGAGATGTTCCAATAAGTCTCTTTTACAGACTAGACTTCCTCCTAGTCTGGGTCCAGTAATCACTCGCACCCCTGTAGTTACTGTCCTTTGCTCCAGTTTCTTTCAGGCATCTCTTTGGGGTGGAGGGGCTATCTTTTGTGCCAGATGAAGAAAAAATGGAGGGGTTTCCCCAGGGTGTTATATATTCTCTCTCTTGGGCGGAAACCCCATCCCCTCTCCTATGCAGAATCCAGCTCCAAGATGGAGTTTTGGAGTCACATGGGAAAGTCACATGTCCATGCATGACTCAGTTCCTTACAGGCCGATGCCACATTCCCAGAAAAACTCAGATGTGGATTGCCTTCTCTCAAAGTTCACTTTTAACGTAAGTGTTTCTTGATTGTGCACTTACAGAGAATACTCTTTTCTCAAGAAGCTGACCAACTGCTTCACTGACGCTACTTAAAATCAAATAAGTACACAACCAATATTCATAACTTTGAATACAAAATTGATACATGCATGGAAATAGGATGAATATATCCAGTAGATTATAACCTTTGAAGAGATATGTTACGTGGCATATCTCGCATAAAACATATTCCAGTTATGTCATATTTACATTCATGAGCATATTTCTATAAAGCATTATGGGATACAACTTCACACTCTGTTTCACGGACTATAACTTATGGGAAATAAATAAAACTAACAAAAGAATTCGGAGGGAGCTGCCCTGCTCGGAGATATTTTTTAGCAGGATCTGCGGAGATGGTGAAGAGATCTGTGTTAAACACTACTTTGGGGAATATCCTCCTTTTTGAAGCCTGGCCTGACATTGACATTTTCAGTGAGGACTGCCTCAGGCACCTCCAGGTCACAGGAGGCAGAGAAGCCAGGAGAAGGAGTTACAAGTTCCTAGAGGAAGTAAGGGCATAGTGTTTCCTGGGCACCGACCTGGAGTGACAGATTTGGGAGTTTCTGAATTCAGAGATTGCTGGCTGTTGGTTGTTTCTACACGTTTTCAGGAAGCAGGACTTTGTGTCCATTCTTTATAACCCCTCCCCCACCGATTATACCAAAGAATTTAGCTGACTTGTATCATCAATCTTTCCTCCTAATATAATGAACCCTGCAATACCTCACAGGTTGACACCTCTTAGGAGAAGGGGGCACCAACATGCCCTGGAGCACTGATAATACCAGCCAAGCCTGCACACCCATGGGGGATAATTTCTGCTTCCATAGTAAAGAAGGGAAGTGTCAACACTGGGTCTTCCAGGGATCTCCTTGATGGGAGGTGATGACCATAATGGCCTTGTGAATCTGCAGCTATGGATGGACCCATCCCTTGGGGGAACCTCACCCTTTCATGTCAATTGAACATTATTGTCAGTCAGCACCACACCTCTAGTGTTACTTTCATATTTTCTAGGTTGGTGGCTGTGACATACCAGAGTCCAACTCCTACTAATCAGCAGCTGTGTCAGAGCTGCCTGCAACCTTGCAATGCCTTGCTGAAGTGGCTTCCACCTGGGATACTCACAAACAACCATCTCACATGCAAATTGCACCCTGAGCATGTGTGTGTAACTGCAGCCTGCCCAGGAAGAGTTGGGTTACACTCTGGCTCTCACCACCCTTAGTTATACTGCAGGGGGACCCCAACACACTCCCCAGTCTTCGATTTCCCTCCAGATATGTATGTCCTGTGCTGCCCAGTCCTCTCCTGGACATTACAAGTTACATTGTCCATTATTTCTTTAATAACACTAACATGCCTGAAACCTAGCTTCTCAGACACTTCTATTTAAACACACTGAGTCAGATAAAATAATGAAACAAAGTTTATTGACTACAAAGATTTTCAGTGAGTGGAAATAAGGAGGCATAGAAGTCAGAGATGGTTTCAAGAAAAATAAAGCTAGAATGCAACTTGTGCCTAAATTAATGATGTAAAATTCAAAGCAAAAGTTTCCTAACCACATGCTTCCAGCAGTCTTACTGACCAAACATCTTAGGTTAGGACCCATCCCCCAGTCCAATGGCTGCTTCCTTTATCCCTTCAGATGTAGTGAATCAATGGGCAGAGAGAGAGAGAGTGAATGAGAGTGAGAGAGAGCACAGTGTCCTGGGACGTCTGACCCTTCTTTTTAGAGTACTATTCCCCCTTTGAGAAACATTTCCACCTGGTTACTAGAAGACAAAATGTCTATGTAGAAGGATGTTCCCTGTTGCTTTTACCTCACCTGTTTAGATACAAAATTAGGTAGAACACACATTTCTTTGTTTAAGACAGAGCAGTTTGCCAGCCTCAGTTTAGAACATGTATTAATAACACAATACAGTGTAATCTTAAAACTTTACATACATTATCAACAATATTGTACTAATATTTATGATGACAGCATGACTATTTCTAGTTGACTCACAGATTTATTTAGCATCTTACAACTGTGCTCTGTGTGCAGATAATTTACATGCAAGAGGGATAATTTTGTGAACTGCAGAAGTCCACAGCATGCTCTGTCCTCCCCCTGATCTCCTCTGGTCACGATGTTGTCTCCATCAAGCAAAATGAGTGAACCTACCTTTCCTACTTTGGGGAGTAAACTAGCAGTGGAAGGACATAGGATACCATGGTGATTGGCATCCTATAAACAGCTAGATAATCTGGAGTACTCTTAAACATTTTACAGGTTTTACATTCCACCTCCTGGGGCCAGGAAAAGGTTACTCTGAAACCAGGAATGGCTTTGAAGATATCAGGTATGGCAGCAAAGAATTAATATGTTCCACCTGTATCAAATTTTCTGGTCCTTTGATTCCAAATTTCTTGCTAAGACTAGTTGAATTTTTTTCTTGAAAAGTGTTTTTGATGGGAAATTGGATTTTCCATTCAACTGTTTTTCCATTAAATTATCTTTTCCCTGGAAATGATCAGCTTTCCATCAAAAAAGCCAAACTGCCCTCCTCCCTAAACCATGCCTGTGGAAATCTGGTGATGTTCTAGGGCAGTTCAGCAAGAGGAGAGACCATTCTGCATCATGGGAGATGTAGTTCAGCCTTGGGATCCTGGCCCATGGAAGCGATTGGTGCTGTGTGATATAAGAGGCACCCCCATGGTATTTCTGAGCTGAAAAATTATGTTTTTAGAGAAAAGATTTTGGTCTCCCCCCTCAAAAAAAAAAAAAAAAACGCTTTGTGCATCAGCTCCACGCAGTACCCAGCTTGCACTGAAAACAGCAGAATGAAATATACCCCAAACCTCATACTCTGTGACTCTGGTAGAAATTGCATCATTGAATTACACAGTAAAAAAGAGTAGGTCAAATTAATCCCCGGGGCACCAGTTACACCGAGGGTGGCTTTGGTTCACTGAATGCATTAATTAGGTGTTGTGTCTCTCTGAGCTCAGGTATTCCCAGGGGCTTCAGGAATCATATCGCATAGATCACACATCTCGGTATAAAACTTCCTGAATGCTCCAATCTGGCAGTTTCTATCAATGGGGAAACACCACCATTTCTCTTCTCAGCAGGTACGTGCTATTGTCCTGAATTACAGTCACACGCACGCACGCAGACACCACAGGGATCAGCAGGGATTGAATTCCAGACCTCCAGCACTTAAAGCCTCAGCTCCAACTCCTACCCCTTCAGCTAAAGGAGCGACCTCCTGGATTGGAAAAAATAGGCACTTACCTAGTCAATGAAGCCTGGGCTTCCCATGATGTCTCTAGGTTTTCATACAGGCTCCAGTAAATGCCAAACAGCTTAATCAGCACAGTGAGCAACTTTACCACAGAGTGTGGAAAGACTGACATTCCTTTACTCTCACCCCTTTTTTAGTTAAGGAATAATCCTTTCAGACTGATTCTCTCGCAGCACAGTCACAAGTTACTCTTTTCTGTTTGGATTAGTGAACAGGAGTGTTTGTGTGGGGGGCATGATTAACCTGCGTCTCATTGTATTTGCACAGCGTGTGCATTTTATCGAACACCTGGAATGACCAGCTGTGAACATCTGGCTCTGTGGACTAAGCCCTTCCCAGAGTTCGTACTGATGTAAATTAAGAAACTGATCTCCATTTATCTTCTCTTACCTCATTACAGAGAAGGGACAGGTTTTCTGCACCATCCACCTGCCCACATCTCTGTAGCAACCTGATCTCTGTTCAGCGGAGATGGAAAAGGGAAATCACTCAGCGGTGACTGAGTTCATTCTCTCAGGACTGACAGATCGTCCAGAGCTGCAGGTCCCCCTGTTTGTGGTGTTCCTACTGATTTATGGTATCACCCTTTTGGGGAATGGGGGGATGATCTTGTTAATCAAGATTGATCCCCAACTCCACACCCCCATGTACTTTTTCCTCAGTAATTTGTCTTTCTGTGACCTCTGCTATTCCTCAGTAATTTCCCCTAAGATGCTGCTGAATTTCTTTGCCAAGAGGAAAAGCATTTCTTACACTGCCTGCGCTGTGCAAATGTATCTCTCTATCGTTTTTGCAGATGTTGAGTGCCTCCTGCTGGCTGTGATGGCATATGACCGTTATGTGGCCATCTGTAACCCACTGCTCTATACGGTCACTATGTCCAGGCAGCTTTGTAAACAGCTTGTGGTTGGTGTGTACACTGTGGGGTTGGTGGATTCAATGATACACACGTGTTGTACATTTCGGCTGTCATCCTGCAGCTCCAACATCATCAATCATTTCTTCTGTGACATCCCCCCGCTGTTAGTGCTCTCCTGCTCTGACACCCGCATCAATGAGATTGTGACGTTTGTCTTCATATGCTGCATTGTGGTGAGCAGCCTTGTGACAATCCTCCTCTCTTATGTCTATATCACTTCCACCATCCTGCAGATCCACTCTGCTAAGGGCCGGCACAAAGCCTTCTCCACCTGCACTTTCCACTTAACGGCTGTTGCCCTTTATTTTGGCACCCTCCTCTTCATGCACTTACGTCCCACGTCCAGCTATTCCATGGACACAGACAAAATGACCTCAGTGTTTTACACGCTGGTGATCCCCATGTTGAACCCCCTCATCTACAGCCTGAGGAACACAGAGGTAAAGGATACCTTGAGGAAAGCAATGAATAAACTCCTAACAAATTCTTGAATCTGATTAACTCTGTATTGGTTTAATTGTGGGGAGTGGAAACAGGTGAATTCAATTCCCAACCCATTGCAATGTAATTCACAAAGCTCATGGTAGTATTGTTCATTATTGTATTGTTATTACTATTAATTTGTTTGTATTTCAAGAAGGTCTGCAGGCCCCAACAGAGATCAGTGGACAAAACATGGGAAGAATCACAGGTCCAGAAAGAGAGAATGATTCTGTAGGTTGGTGGCTTAGGGGCATTCACCTAGAGGGTGAGATGCTCAACTTTATGTCTCTGTTCCAATGGTTATTTAATTAGTTATGCACAGTAGAACAACTTTGAAAGGTTTGGTCACAGAGACCCCCATTGGGACTGGCACCTTATGTGCTGAAATTACCTCTGATCCTGTTTTCCCGCCAGCCTGGGCCTACACAACCCTGCCTTATTGAGCCAGACATGCTAGCCTGCTGCAACACAGACCAAGGTCTGGGCCACACCGCCAAATCTGCAGATCTAGACTGAAACTAGCTCAGCCGGTTACCCGTTTCCGGCATGGAGACGCCCAGTTCCCATGGTATCTAATCCCCAAACAAATCTGGTTTACTCTGTATAAAGCTTATACAGGGTAAAATGATAAATGTTTGCCTTCTATATCACTGCAAGAGAGATATGCACAGCTGTTTGCCCCCCTCCCCGGTAACAAATACTTACACTGAGTTTATAAATAAACAAAAGTGATTTTATTAAGTATAATAAGATGGATTAAAGTGATTTTAAGTCATAACAGATAGAATAAAAGAAATCACAAAGTAAAATGAGCAAGGCTACTCTTAATAAACTCAGAAATCTGTTACAAATGTTAACTTCTCACCCAAGTTGTTACTTCAGGTAAAATCCTCCTCAGGTCAGATGCCTTTTCTGACGAGGGTCTCGCCTGTTCTCACCCACCCCTGTGGTTACAGTCCTTTTGTATCCAGGTGCTTGCAGGTATCTCTGTGGGGTGGGGAGGCCGTCTCTTAAGCCAGCTGAAGACACTCATTGTTTGCCTTCCACACTTAGATAGAACATCCCTAAGGCAGAAAACCTTTGTTTCAAATTCTACCCTACTCAGGAGAAGTACCTTCAAGATGGATTTCAGTATCAGGTGACATGATGTTGCATCACATAAAGCTTTATGGAAATATGCTTATGAATGTAAATATGACATGACTGGAATATGTTTTATTCTACATATGCCATGTAACATATTTCTGCAATCGTTCTGAATACGGAATACATTCCTCCTATTTGTATGCATGTATCATTTTTGTATTCAAAGTTATGAATATTGGCTATGTACTTTTCTAATTTGAAATAGCCTTAGTGAAGCAGTTGGTCAGCTTCCTGAGAAAAGATTATTCTCAGTAAGTGCCCAGTCAAGAAACACTTAAACCAACAATGAACATGGAGACACCAATCCACATCTGAGCTTTCCCCAGAATACGGTTTGGCTGGTAAGGAACTGAATCATGCATGGACATGTGACTTGCCCACGTGACTCCAAAACTCCATCTTGGAGCTGGAATTCTACACAGAGTGGGGGAGGGGTGTCCACCCACAAGAGAAAGTCTATTTAAACCCTTGGGGAACCCTCCATTTTGTCTTCAGCTGGCTCAAGACATATCCTATGGGGGTGAAGAGGCTACCTGAAAGAAACTAGGACAAAGGTCAGTAACTAAAGGGGGTGTGAGTGATTGCTGAGCCCAGACTAGAAGGAGACTAGTCTGGAAAAGAAAGCTTACTGGAATACCTCTGAGGGTGAGGTTTTATCTGTATTCAGTTTTCTTACTGTATTAGGCAAAGACTTGCATGCTCTATTTTATTTTGTTTGGTAATTCACTTCGTCCTGTCTGTTGCTGCTTGGAACCACTTAAATCCTACTTTCTGTATTGAATAAATTCACTTTTTACTTATTATTTAACCCAGAGTATGTATTAATATCAGGGGGTGTGGCAAACAGCTGTGCATATCTCTCAATCAGTGTTTTTGAGGGCAAACAATTTATGAGTTTACCCTGTATAAGCTTTATACAGGGTAAAATGGATTTACTTGGGGTTTAGACCCCACTGGGATTTGGGCAACTGAGTGTTAGAGACAAGAAAACTTCCTAAGCTGCTTTCAGTCAAGCCTGCAGTTTGGGGGACATGGATCAAACCTGGTTCTGTGTTTGTATCCAGCAAGTGTGTCTGACACAACCAGGCAGAGTTCTGGAGTCCGAAACTTGTAGGGAAAGCAGGGGAAGAAGTAGGCTTGGCAAATCAGTTGGCAGCCCCAAGGGGTTTCTGTTATCCAACCCATCAAATTCTTCCTGGTTTGACCCACACATACACAGGAAGACTTGCAGGTAAACAGAGCCATCCACAGTCTATTGATTCTCAAGCACCTTTAATGACTTTCACTTAATGTGTCTAAATCAGTAATACAAGTTTATATCTTATTCTCCGAACTCAGAAATAGAAATAATCCACATAAACAAATAGGATGAACAAACTTAGTAGTTTATAAGTTTTATAATGATATGTTACATGGGGCACTTAGTATAAAGCATATTCCAGTGATGTCATATTAATAAGCATATTTTCATAAAGCATATGGAGTGCAATGTCACACAGAGCTTTGCCCAGCCCTGGACAGAAGGGGGAATTGAACCTGGATCTCCCACCTCAGAGATGAACTATTGGGCTAAAAATTACAAAGGGAAGGACCACCACTGCCCCCTACAGTGGCTGTCTTGCATCCGGCACCTAAACCGTCCCCCCGCACACAAGCATTGTTTTTGGCGAAGCTATTAGGAGTATTTGTGACACGTTTGTGAAGAGTTTCAGGTCAATCCAAACGGTATTGTTTTTGACAATAAATGATTAGTCCAGAAGAAATTCACCCATTTCTATACACATTTGTGTCCCAAAGCTGGAAAATTACTGAAAGAGACATTTGGAGAGGTGACCACCAAATAAAGTGGAATACTTTTATCTAAGGTTTGTATCATATTAAATAGATCTCACGGGAGAGACAGCGATCCAGGTCAGCTGATGTTCTGTCCCTCTCTGTTCAATTTCAAGAAGAAAAGACATTGCAACAACATTAATTCCATTTGCTGCGCACACCTGTTGTCCTGGGAGCAAAGATGCTCCAGCGAGTAAATCTCAAAGTCATCAAAGCCAAATTTAACCTCTGCCACCCAAGGAAGCAGCAACAGATGTATTAAGGGTAATGTTGGTGTGGATAGCAAGCAGGGAAAGATTCATCTCTAAATCTGATTTCTGGGTTCTGAGCAGGTACTGCTTCCGTCCTTCTCAACTCATTGAAAGTGAAGTGAGGAAAAACAAAGAGGTACCACCAAGTCTTGGGCAAACAAGTCAGTTTCAGAGCACTTCAGCCTTTAATTGAAATGACAGTGATCCATTCATAGAATCATAGAATATCAGGGTTAGAAGGGACCTCAGGAGGTCATCTAGTACAACCCCCTGCTCAAAGTAGTACCAATCCCCAACTAAATCATGCCAGCCAGGGCTTTGTCAAGCCTGACCTTAAAAACTTCTAAGGAAGGTGTCATAAATATAAAGGGAAGGGTAAACACCTTTAAAATCCCTCCTGGCCAGAGGAAAACTCCTCTCTCCTGTAAAGGGTTAAGAAGCTAAAGGTAACCTCACTGGCACCTGACCAAAATGACCAATGAGGAGACAAGATACTTTCAAAAGCTGGGAGGAGGGAGAGAAACAAAGGGTCTCTGTCTGTCTATATGCTGCTTTTGCCAGGAATAGAACAGGAATCGAGTCTTAGAATTGTTGGTAAGTAATCTAGCTAGATATGTGTTAGATTATGATTTCTTTAAATGGCTGAGAACAGAATTGTGCTGAATAGAATAACTATTTCTGTCTGTTTATCTTTTTTGTAACTTAAGGTTTTGCCCAGAGGGATTCTCTATGTTTTGAATCTAATTACCCTGTAAGATATCTACCACACTGATTTTACAGAGGGGATTTCTTTACTTCTATTTACTCCTATTTCTATTAAAAGTCTTCTTGTAAGAAAACTGAATGCTTTTTCATTGTTCATTGTTCTTAAGATCCAAAGGTCTGGGTCTGTAGTCACCTAGGCAAATTGGTGAGGCTTTTTACCAAACCTTGTGCAGGAAGTGGGGTGCAAGCTTTTGGGAAGTATTTTGGGGGGAAAGACGTTTCCAGACAGCTCTTCCCCAGTAACCAGTATTTGTTTGGTGGTGGTAGCGGCCAATCCAAGGACAAAGGGTGGAATATTTTGTACCTAGGGGAAGTTTTTGACCTAAGCTGGTAAAGATAAGCTTAGGAGGTTTTCATGCAGGTCCCCACATCTGTACCCTAGTGTTCAGAGTGGGGAAGGAACCTTGAGAGAAGAAGATTCCACCCTAACCCTAGGTAACATATTCCAGTGTTTCACCACCCTCCTAGTGAAAACATTTTCCATAATATCCAACCTAAACCTCCCCCACTGCAACTTGAGACCATTACTCCTTCTTCTGTCATCTGCTACCACTGAGAACAGTCTAGAGCCATCATCTTTGGAACCCCTTTCAGGTAGTTGAAAGCAGCTATCAAATCCCCCCTCATTCTTCTCTTCCGCATACTAAACAATCCCAGTTCCCTCAGCCTCTCCTCATAAGTGATGTGTTCCAGACCCCTAATAATTTTTGTTACCCTCCACTGGACTCTTTCCAATTTTCCACATACTTCTTGTAGTGTAGGGCCCAAAACTGGACACAGTACTCCAGATGAGGCCTCACCAATGTCGAATAGAGGGGAACAATCACGTCCCTCGATTGCTGGCAATGCCCCTACTTATACATCCCAAAATGCCATTGGCCTTCTTGGCAACAAGGGCACACTGTTGACTCCTATCCAGCTTCTCGTCCACTGTAATCCCTAGGTCCTTTTCTGCAGAACTGCTGCCTAGCCATTCGGTCCCTAGTCTGTAGCAGTGCATGGGATTCTTCCATCCTATGCACTTGTCCCTGTTGAACCTCATCAGATTTCTTTTGGCCCAATCCTCTAATTTGTCTAGGGCCCTCTGTATCCTATCCCTACCCTCCAGCATATCTACCTCTCCTCCCACTTTAGTGTTACCTGCAAACTTGCTGAGAGTGCAATCCACACCATCCTCCAGATCATTTATGAAGATATTGAACAAAACCAGCCCCAGGACTGACTCTTGGGGCACTCCACTTGATACCGGCTGCCAACTAGACATGGAGCCATTGATCACTACCCGTTGAGCCCGACAATCTAGCCAACTTTCTATCCACCTTATAGTCCATTCATCCAGCCCATACTTCTTTAACTTGCTGGCAAGAATACTGTGGGAGACTGTCAAAAGCTTTGCTAAAGTCAAGGAACAACACATCCACCACTTTCCCCTCATGCACAGAGCCAGTTATCTCATCATAGAAGGCAATTAGATTAGTCAGGCATGATTTGCCCTTGGTGAATCCATGCTGACTGTTCCTGATCACTTTCCTCTCCTCTAAGTGTTTCAGAATTGATTCCTTGAGGACCTGCTCCATGATTTTTCCAGGGACTGAGGTGAGGCTGACTGGCCTGTAGTTCCCTGGCTCCTCCTTCTTCCCTTTTTTAAAAGATAGGCGCTACATTAGCTTCTTTTAATCTTCAATCTTACTTACTTTGCTTATTTTTCGGTCCCTATTTCCCTTACCCGAAATAAGCAATTTGAAAATAACAGACTAGTAACCTCTTTGTCTGTTCTCCACCCACCACACCCAAAACTCACATAAAATCACTACCAGTGTCTCAAAGCAATCAACTGTGCACAGACCCTGCTCGACTACACCACTGTGACAGGTTGGGTCACAGAAAAACCTTTGGGACTGCCACCCAATGTGCTGAGTCTCCCTCTGAACCTGTTTTCCCTGCAAGCTTGGGACTTCAGTACCTTACCTTGTTGAAGCCAGGTACACTTGCCAGCTGCAAACACAGATGCAAATCTGAACCACACCCCCCACAAGCTGCATGCTTAAGTGAAAACAGCTAAAGTAATGCTTCTGTCTCCAGCACTCAGATACCCAGCTCCCAATGGGGTCCAAACCCCAAATAAATCCATTTTACTCTTTATAAAGCTTATTCAGGGTAAACTCACAAACTGTTTGCCCTTTATAACACTGATTGAGAGATACACACAGCTGTTTGCCCCCTCCCGCCCCCACCCCCACCCCCGCCCCCGCCCCCAGCCAGAACTAATACATACTCTGGGTTAATAGATATGTAAAACTTGATTTTATTAAATACACAAAGTACCATTTAAGTGGTTCAAAATAATAACAGACAGAAGGAAATGAATTACTAAACAAAATAAAATAAAACACGCAAGTGTACACCTAATACAGTAAAAAAAAAAAACTAAATGCAGGTAAATCTCACACTCAAAGATGTTGCAATAAGCCTGTTTTACAGTCAAGACTTCCTCCTAGTCTGGGTCCAGGAATCACTCACTCCCCTGTAGTTACTGTCCTTTGCTCTAATTTCTTTCAGGCATCTCCTTGGGGTGGAGCAGCTATCTTTTGTGCCAGCTGAAGACAAAATGGAGAGGGCTTAGCAGGGGCTTAGATTATCTCTCTCTTGGGGTTGAAAACCCCTTCTGCTCTCCTATGTAGAATCCAGCTCCAAGCTGGAGTTTTGGAGTCACATGGGCAAGTCACATGTCCATGCATGACTCAGTTCCTTACAGGACAAGGCCACATTCCCAGGAAAGTTCACATGTGGATTGGTGTCTCTCAAAGATCATTGCTAGCTTAAGTGTTTCTTGACTGTGCACTTTCGGAGTCTTTTCTCAGTAAGCTGACCAACTGCTTTACTGAGGCTACTTAAAATCAAAGAAGTACAAAGCCAATATTCATAACTTTGAATACAAAATGATACATGCATGCAAATAGGATGAATATATCCAGTAGATCATAACCTTTGCAGGGATACGTTACAGGGCATATCTGGCATAAAACATATTCAGTGGTGTCATGTTTACATGCAGAAGCATATTTCTATAAAGCATTATGGGGTGCAACGTCACACTCTGTTTCACAAACTATAAGTTATAGGAAATAAATAAAATTAACAAAAGAATTGGGAGGAAGCTGGCCTGCTCGAAGATATTTTGTAGCAGCATCTGCAGACATGCTGCAGAGATCTTGAATGTTAACCACCAATTTGGGGAATATCCTCCTTTTTGCATCCTGCCCTGACATTGGCATTTTCAATGAGAACTGTCCCATGGACCTCCGGGTCACAGGAGGCACAGAAGCAAAGGAGAAGGATTATGAGCATGAATCCTAGAGGAAGTAGGGGCATAGTGATTCCTGGGCACAGACCTAGAGCAACAGAGTTGGGAGTTCCTGAATACAAAGATTGCTGGCTGTTAGTTGTTTCTACTGGTGTTCAAGGAAGCAGGACTTTATTTACATTCTTTGTAACCTCTCCCTCCCTGCACCGCATGGATTATACCAAAGAATATAGCTGTCTTGTATCATCAATTTTTTCCTCCTAATACAATCAACCCTGCAATGCCTCACAGGTTGGCACCATTTAGGAGAAGGAGGCACCAACATGCCCCAGAGCACAGATAATACCAACCAAGCCTGCACACCCATGGGCGATAATTTCTGCTCCCATAGTGAAGAAGGGAAGAGTCATCACTGGGCCTGACATGGATCTCCTTGGTGGGAGGTGATGACGATAATGGCCTTGTACATCTGCAGCCATGGATCAGTGCATGGGCCCATCCCTGTGGTGACTTCACCCTTTCCTTTCAATCAAACATTCCTGTCAGTCAGCACCACACCTGTGGTGTTACTGGGATATTTTCTAGGTTGGTGGCTGTGGCATACCAGGGTCCAACGCAGACTAATCAGCAGCTGTGTCATACCTGCCTGCAACTTTGCAATGCCTTGCTGAAGTGGTTTCCACCGCGCCACTCACAAACAACTGTTTCACATGCAAATCACACCCTGAACATGTGTGTGTAACTGCAACCTGGTTAGGAATAGTTGGGTTACACTCAGGATCTCACCACCCTTGGTTATACTGCAGAGTGACCCCAAAACAGGCCCCAGTCTTCGATTTCCCTCCAGAAATTTACATCATGTGCTGCCAAGTCCTCTCCTGGACAACATAAGCTCCACTGTCCATTATTTCTTTAATAGCACTAACATTCATGCCACTTAGTTTCTCAGGCACTTCTATTTAAACACACTGGGTTAGATAAAACAATAAAACAAACTTTATTGACTACAAAGATAGAATTTAAGTGAGTGCCAATAAGGAATCATAGAAGTCAGAGATGGTTACGAGAAAAATTAAGCTGGAATGCAACTTGTGCCTACATTAACAAATGATGTGAAATTCAAAGCAAAAGTTTCCTCACCACATGCTTTCAGCAGTCTTACTGACCAAACTTCTTAGCTCTGGACCCCTCCCCCAGTTCAATTGCTGCTTCCTTTTCCCCTTCAGAAGCAGTGAATCAATGGACAGAGAGAGAGAGAGAGAGAGAGATTGGTGCCTTGAGATGTCTGCCCCTTCTTTTTATAGTCCTATCCCTCCTTTGAGAAACATTTCCACCTGGTTTCCAGAAGACAAAATGTCTTTGTAGAAGGATGTTCCCTGCTGCTTTTCTCTCACCTTTTTTGGGCTTTCTTTGTTTACCTTCCTGCTTGATGACTCTGATTACTGTTAAGACACAAAATTAACCAGCACACACATTTCTTTGTTTAAGACAGAATAGTTTGCCAGCCTCCTTTTGGAACATGTATTCATAACATGATACAGTGTAATCTTATAACTTCACATACATTATAAAATATATTAATATTTCTGACGAGAGAATGACTATTTCTAGTTGATGCATAGATTTACTTAGCATCTTACAGCTGAGCTCTCTGTGCAGATAATATGCATACAAGGGGGATAGTTTTGTAAACTGCAGAAGTCAGTAGCATGCTGTGGCATGCCCCTGAACTCCTCTGGTCATCATGTGGTCTCCATCAAGCAAAATGACTGAACATATCTTTCATACTTTGGGGAGTAACTAGCAAGGGAAGGACATGGGATACCATGGTGATTGGCATGCCATTCGTAGCTCAAAAATCTGGAGTACTCTTACATGTCTTACAGGTTTACTTTCCACCTACTGGGGCCAGGACAAGGAGGTTACTCTGGAACCAGGAATAACTGAGAAGATACCAGCTACAGCCGGAAACAATTAGTACATTTCACCTGTATCTAACTTTCTGGCCCTTTGATTCCAAATTTGTTGCTAAGGCTGGTTGAAAATTTTTCTTGAGAAGTTTTTTTGATGGGAAATTGGATTTTACATTTTACTTTTTTTTCCAAGAAATTATGTTTCCCCTGCAAATTGTAAGCTCTCCATCAAAATACCAAACACCCCTCATCCCTAAACCATGACTTTGGGACTCTGGTGATGTTCCAGGGCACTTCAGCAAGGGGAGAGACCATCATGAATCATGGGGGATGTAGTCCAACCTGGGAGCCTTACCCGTCAAAGAGTAGTAGGGTGTGTAGTAAGGTGGTGTGTAGTATTTGAGGAACCCCCATGGTACTTCTGAGTCGAAATATTAAGTTTTTACCTAAAAGATTTTGGTGTCAAAAAAAATTGTGGATCAGGTCTTCGGAGTATCCAGCTTGCACTGAAAGCAGCAGGATGAAATATGCCCCTAACCTCACACTCTGTAACTCTGATAGAAATTGCATCATTTAATAACACTGTAAGAAAGAGTAGGTCAAATTAATCCCCAGGGCACCAATTACACCGAGGGTGGCTTTGGTTCACTGAATGCATTAATTCGGTGTTGTGTCTCTCTGAGCTCAGATATTCCCAAGGGCTTCAGGAATCATATCCCATAGATCACATATCTCAGTATAAAACTTCCCAAAGGCTCCAAACTGGCAGTTTCTATAAATGGGGAAACACCACCATCTCTCTCTCTCTCTCTCTCTTCTCAGCAGGTACCTGCTATTGTCCTGAATTACAGTCACACACACACAGAGACACCATGGGGATTAGCAGGTATTGAATTCCAGACCTCCAGCACCAAAAGCCTCAGCCCCAACTCCTACCCCTTCAGCTAAAGGAGCAAACTGCTGGGCTGGAAAAAAGAGGCAATTACCTAGTCACTGAAGACAGCGCTTCCCATTCTGTCTCTGGGTTTTCGTACAGGTTCCAGTAAATGCCAAAAAGCTTAATCAGCACAGTGAGCAACTTTACCCCAAACAGACAAGCCAAGCCACAGAGCTCCCCTTGCCCAGAGAGGGTGGAAAGATTGACACTCCTTTCCTCTCACCCCTTCTTTAGCTAAGGAATAATCCCTTCAGACTGATTCTCTCACAACAGAGTCACAAGTCACAGTTTTCTGTTTGGAGTAGTGAACTGGAGTGTTTGTGTGGGGGTCATGATTAACCTGTGTGTCATTGTATTTGCACAGCGTGTGCATTTTATCGAACACCTGGAATGACCAGCTGTGAACATCTGGCTCTGTGGACTAAGCCCTTCCCGGAGTGAGTACTGATGTCCATTGAGAAACTGATCTCCATTTATCTTCACTTACTTCATTGCAGAGAAGAGACAGGTTTTCCACACCATCCACCTGCCCACATCTCTGTAGCAGCCTGATCTCTGTTCAGAGGAGATGGAAAAGGGAAATCACTCGGAGGTGACTGAGTTCATTCTCTCAGGACTGACAGATCGTCCGGAGCTGCAGGTCCCCCTATTTGGGTTGTTCCTCCTGATTTATGGTGCCACCGTGGTGGGGAACGGGGGGATGATCTTGTTAATCACAATTGATCCCCGACTCCACACCCCCATGTACTTTTTCCTCAGGAATTTGTCTTTCTGTGACCTCTGCTTTTCCTTGATAATTTCCCCTAAGATGCTGCTTAATTTCTTAGCCGAGACGAAAAAGTATTTCCTACACTGCCTGTGCTGTGCAAATGTATTTCTCTGTTGTTTTTGGAGATGTTGAGTGCCTCTTGCTGGCTGTGATGGCGTATGACCGTTATGTGGCTATCTGTAACCCGCTGTTCTATACAGTCACCATGTCCAGGCAGCTTTCTAAACAGCTGGTGGATGGGGTGTACGCTGTGGGGGTGGTGGATTCAATGATATACACATGTTGTACATTTCGGCTGTTATTCTACAGCTCCAACATCATCAATCATTTCTTCTGTGACGTCCTCCCTCTGTTGGCACCCTCCTGTTCTGAAACCCGCATCAATGAGATTGTGATGTTTGCTTTCATGAGCTGCATTACAGTGAGCAGCTTTGAGACTGTTCTCCTCTCTTATGTCTATATCATCTCCGCCATCCTACAGATCCGCTCTCTCGAGGGCTGGCACAAAGCCTTCTCCCCCTGCACTTTCCACTTGACCTCTGTGGTCCTATCTTTTGGCACCCTCTTCTTCACGTATTTAAGTCCCACCTCCAGCTATTCCATGGACAGAGACAAAGTGACCTCAGTGTTTTACACTCTGGTGATCCCTATGTTGAACCCCCTCATCTACAGCCTGAGGAACACGGAGGTGAAGGACGCCCTGAGGAAAGCAATGAATAAACTCCTAACCAATTCTTGAATCTGTTTAAGTCTGTATTGGTTTAGTGGTTGGGAGTGGAAACAGGTGAATTCAATTCCCAGCCCATTACAAAGTAATTTCGCAGAGCCTGTGGGAGTATTGTTCTTTATTGTATTATTATTATTATTTATTATCATTTTTGTATTCTGACAAGTTCTGCAGGTCCCAACTGAGATCGGTGGACAAAACATGGGAACCATCATATGGTCAGAGAGAGAGAGAATAATTTATGAGCTTGTGGTTAGGGGCATTCACTTAGATGGTGACGTATTCAAGTTCACCTCTCCGGACATTGGGTGGCAGTTCCAAAGGGGTTTCTGTGACCCAACCCATTACACAGAGTTCAGGAATAAAATTAGGAATAAAAAAGTATGTGTGCGTGGTCGGAGATAGGTAGTTTAGGTTGGACATTAGGAAAAACATCTTAACAGTGAGGGTGGCTGTGCACTGGAATAACTTGCCCAGGAAGGTTGTGGAATCTCCACCACTGGAGATTTGTAAGAGCAGGTTACACAAACACCTGCCAGGGATGGTAGATAACACTCAGTTGTGCTGTGAGTGAAGGGAAGTGGAGTAGATGACCTCTTGAGGTCCCTTACAGTCCTGTGATTCCATAATTGCATAAGGAGCCCTGTACTGGGAGGAAGGGGGACGCCAACCCGAGCACTGGGCAGGGCAAGGGACACAGACCCGCCAACACTTGATATTCAGCTCCACTGTACCCCCCAACACATGCACACACAGAGTGCCTAATGCACACCAAATGCACACACACACACACAGAAGGCGCAGTACACACTCACACAATGCCCACTACAACACACACAGAACCAACTGCACACAAACACACACACACACACAGTCCAACACTGAGCTCAATCAGAATGCAGAATAATCTCTGCTGGGAGCTGGGACAACTGCAATATTTCCAACTCTTCTGAACAAAGAGAACCGAAGGGGATTCTGCTGCCCTGGCAGGGAGATAGGACTAGATTTCCCAACTGGTCTTTTCCATCAACAGCTTTTCTGAGGCCTGGTTTAGGCTTAAAAAATAGATCAACAGAACTCTGTCACACAAGGCAGGGAAATTTTTCACACCCTGTGCAAGGTAGTTAGCTAGTGCTGACCCTTAGTGTCATTCTTCCATTGACCCAGCTACTGCCTCTCGGGGAAGTGGATTAACACTTCCATAAATGTGGAAAACATCTACGCTATGACACTGATGCACACCATAGCTGAGTCAATGTAATGGCTTTAGTATAGGCATTCTCTGAATCAATCGGGGTTGTTTCCCACTTCCCATTAAAGCAATTTTTCTCTCCTTTTCCATCATTTCAATTATAGTTTGAAATGTTCTGAAACTGACTTGTTTGCCCATGACTTGGTGGTACCTCTTTGTTCTTTCTCCCTTCACTGACAATGGGTTAAGAGCGATGGAAGCAGTACCTGCTCAGAACCCTAAAATCAGACATAGAGCCAAATCTTTCCCTGTTTGCTAGCCACACCAGAGTAACCCTTAATACCTCTGGAGCTGCTTCCTTGGCCAGAAGAGGTTAAACTTGGCTTTTATGACTTTGGGATTTGCTCCCTGGAGCATCTTTGCTCCTAGGACAACAGATGTGCACAGCAAATGGAATTAATGTTGTTGCCGTGTATGTCCTTGTGGAAATGGAACACAGACGGCCAGAGAATCAGCTGGTCTGTATCGCTGTCTCTCCCTTGTGGTCATTTTAGCATGATACGAAACTGAGGTGACTATATTCCACTTTATTTGTTGGTCACCTCTCCAAACGTCTCTTTAGGTAATTTCCCAGGGTTGGGAAGCAAAGGTGTCTAGAAATGAGTGAATTTCTTCTGGGCTAATGAATTATTGTCAAAAACAATAGTGTTTGGATTGACATGAAACTCTTCACAAATATGTTACAGATATACCAAATAGCTTTGTCCCAAAACAATGTGTGTGCTGGGGGAGGATTTAGATGCCGGTCACAACACAGCCACTGTAGGAGGCGGTGGTGGTCCTTCCCTTTGGAATTTTTAGCCCAATAGTTGGGGTGTTCCCTTGTGAGGCGGGAGATCCAGATTCAATTCCCCCTTCTGCCCTGTGCTTGGCAAAGCTCTATGTGACATTGCACTCCATATGCTTTCTGAAAATATCCTTCTGAATAAGACATAACTGGAATATACTTTATGCTCAGCGCCCCTTGTAACATATCATTATAAATCTTATCATCTACGAAGGTGTTCATCCTATTTGTTTACATGGATTTTTTTATGTCTGGAATTAGGAGAATAAGATATAAACTTGTATTACTGATCTAGACATATTAAATGGAAGCCTTTAAAGGTGCTTCAGGATCAATGAACTGTGAATGGCTTTATTTACCTGCAAGCCTTCCTGTGTATGTGTGGGAGAAACCAGGAAGAATGGAGATTGGGGTCTTATAGTGACATGTGACCATGCCACCAGATACTGAGCTCCATGTTGAAGCTGGTACTTTTCCTGAAGGGGGTGGAATTCGAAGGAAAGTTTTCCCACCTTGGGGAAGTTCTATAAAAAGTGAGGAAGCAAACAATGAGTGTCTTCAGATGGCTTAAGGTTTCCCCACTGTGATACCTACAAGCACCTGGAAATACAAGGACTGTAACCACAGGGGTGGGTGAGAACAGGCTGGATCCAGGTCAGAAAATGCAGCTGGTCTGAGAAGGATTTTACCTGAAATAACAACTGGGGTGAGAAGTTAACATTTGTAACTGATTTCTGAGTGTATTAAGCTTAGTCTTGTACATTTTACTTTTTGATTTACTTTGTTCTATAGGTTACATCTTAAAACCACTTAAACCCTAATTTTTTACTTAATAAAATCACTTTTGTTGTTTTATAAACTCAGTGTGAGTAAGTGTTACCTTGGGGGGCAAACAGCTGTGCATATCTTTCTTGAAGTGATATAGGGGGCGAGCATATATCATTTTACCCTGTATAAGCTTTATACAGAGTAAAATGGATTTGTTTGGGGTTTTGATCTCATTGGGAGCTTGGTATCTGCATGCTGGAGACTGGTATCCTACTGAGCTTGTTTTAATCTAGATCTGTAGCTTTGTGGGGTAACCCAGACCTGGGGTCTGTGTTGCAGCAGACCGGTGTGTCTGGCTCAAGAAGGCAGGGTTCTGGAGGCCAAGGATGGCAGGGAAAATCAGCTCACGGGTAATTTCAGCACATCAGCTGACAGTCCCAAAGGGGGTCTCTGTGCACTTGGGTTCCCTGCATCTCCAAAAAGCATCCCAGCCCCTGGGGTGATGTGCTATTCCAATCTGGGTTTCTCTCAGTCTCTCCTTTCAAAGTGTTTCTACTGTGGATAGCTAATTGAATAACCATTAGACAGCTTCATACAGAGTAAAATGGACTTATTTGGGGTTTAGAGCCCTTTGGAAGCTGGGTGTCTGCGTGCTAGAGACAGATATCCTGCTGAGCTGGTTTCAGTCTAGATCTGCAGTTTTGGGGGTGTGTCCTGGACCCTTGGTCTGTGTTGCAGCAGGCTAGCGTGTCTGGCTCAACAAGGCAGGGTTCTGGAGGCCCAGGCTGGCAGGGAAATCAGCACACCAGATGACAGGAGGAAGGGAGGTGGGTTGCATGCTTGGAGATACTTTGTTTCAGCAGCTGCAGAGATCTTAAGTGTTAACCACCAGTGACTAACGCATGAAGTGAAATACAGTCACCTCTGTTTAGTATCATATTCAAAAGGCCTCACAGGAGAGACAGTGATCGAGACCAGCTGATTCTCTCGCCCTCTGTGTTCCATTTCCACAAGGAAAGACTCAGGGACAACATTAATTGCATGTGCTGTGCACACTTGTTATCCTGGGAGCAAATCTCAAAGTCAACCCAGGAAGCAGCTCCAGAGGTATAAAGGGTAACGTTGGTGTGGTTAGCAAACAGGGAAAGATTCAACTCTGATTTTACGGTTCTGATTTCAGGGTTCTGAGCAGGTACTGCTTCCGTCCTCAACTCATTGTCCGTGAAGGAAGGGAAAACAAAGAGGTAGCACCAATTCATGGGCAAACAAGTCAGTTTCAGTGCATTTCAGCCTTTAATTGAAATGACAGTGAGCCATTCATGGGAGGGAAAGGAAGGAATTATTCTGAGAGGAGAAATTTCAACTTTTGTGAACATATTTACCTATCAAAAGAAGGAAAGAGCTTTATAAGGGTGGGAGAAGAGTGATTGGAAAAGGAGAGAAAAATAGCTTTATGAGGAAAGAGGAAAACTCCCCCATCACCCAGGTAATATCTATACTAAGGCCATTACATTGACTCAGCTATGGTGTGCAACAGTGACGTAATGTAGATGCTTTCCACATTCTTGAATCTGTTTAACTCAGTACTGGTTTAGTGATGGACAGTGGAAACAGGTGAATTCAATTCCCATCCCATTATAAAGTAATTTTGCAGAGCCCGTGGGAGTATTGTTCTTTATTATATTGTTATTACTATGAATTTGTTTATATTCCAACGAGGCCTGCAGGCCCCAACTAAAATCAGGGCTTTATTCGGCTATTACCCCATCAAAATTCCAGGAGGCACCTGTTTCAGATGTGTGAATATTTGTGACGTGCTTCCAAAGCATAGAGGTATTTGTACTGGGGAGGAAGAGGGGGGCATCTAATCTATCTCCTTTTGCTTTGTAGTGGGTTTGGTTTTTGTTATGCAGTTGCAAGTATGAAGTGTGTGGTTTCCATGGTGGAACCAAAGGGAGTTTTGCACACCCTCCTGATATTCTGCAGCCCTGTATGTTCTCTGTGGGGTTGTTGTAGATTGTCACCTGGTTTGAATCCATTCATGTGGAGGAGAAAGGTGATTTCCATCAAAATGGCCTTTATTTTAAGTTAAGGGAGCAACAAAACAAGTAAGAACAAGGGTAACATATCCAAAAGAGAACATGCTATGTGTGCGTCCACTGTGAGAATCTGCACTGAGCTGAATACAAAATAATATGGAAAGGGTGAGTTTTCTCGAGCACATAAATTAAACAGAAAGAAAAAGTCGTATCAGACACTAAATATTTATACCACATCAGCTGGTTAGCTATGAGGTCTTACTCTTAGTTCTGCGAGTAAGTCCTATGGACTCTGAAGAATAGGGATTCTGGGAATTGTACAGCTCGGGTTACGGAGAGTGAGAAAAGGCTAGAGCTGGGCCAATAGCAGATTTTTGAATTCATGTGTGGTTACAAAACATGGAAAAACAAATTCAGTTCAACCTGATCCAAATCTGAAAATTCCTTAAATGTTTGGCAAATTGAAAACACTGACAGACATGTCCTGTGGGGGTCGAATGAACTATTTAGCATGACCAGAAATGGAACATTTCCTTTCCTTCCTGGATACTTTTTGATGTCAAAGCAAAGACAATGTAGGGCCACACTAATAAAAGGGATGGGAATGGAAGAGGTGGGAATGGTGCTGCTTCCCTTGTAGACTTTAACCCAGTGATTAGATCACTCCCATGGGAAGTGAGGGACCCTGGTCAATCCCCCCTCTGTCTGATGGGGAGAAACAATTTGAAAGTGGGTCTCCCATAGTTCCGGACAGTGTCCTGGCAATTGGGCTTTGTTCTGTCCTGCATCATTCTCTGGACAGGTCTACGCTAATGCTGTAAATTGATCTAAGTTACGCTACTTCAAGTTGACTAATTTCATCTGACTTACAGCGGTGTCCACACTGTGCCATGTCAACCGGAGAGTTATGTAACTGAAGTAAAGTAACACAGATCATCCAACAGCGTTAGTGTAGAACAGCCCTGAGGAAGATCCATGATGGAACATCCTCTCTGAGGGAGGTGGAGTACAGACCTCATCAGGTAAGTGCTTTCCCATTGACTTAGCATGTCTTCCCCAGACCTGCTCAATCAAGACCATTTCATCTCTTGCAGTAGTCCCGATTGAGCCAGTAGTGTAGATATGGCCTGTTGAAGATGTTGCATTCTGGATAAAAAACGGGAAGAATCACAGGGCCAGAAAGAGAGAATGACTCTATAGACAAGTGGTTCAGGGCACGAACATGCTCAACCTCATGTCTCTGTTCCAATGGTTTTTTAATTAGTTATCCACTGTAGAACAACTTTGAAAGGGGAGATTGAGAGTAACCCATACTGGAATAGCACATCACTAAAGGGCTGGGATGCTTTCCGGAAATACAGGAAAACCAAGTGCACATCTTTGCCCAGCACTGGACAGAAGGGGGAATTGAACCTCGATCTTCCATCTCACACCTGAACACCCTACCTATTGAGCTAAAAATTACAAAGAGAGGGAGAATCACCACCTCCTACCGGTGACTGCTTTGTGACCAGCACCTAAATCCTCCTCCCCCACACACATTGTTTTGGGACAAGGCTATTATGAGACCTTGTAACACATTTGTGAATAGTTTCAGGTCAACCCCAATGGCACTGTTTTTTACAATAAATTATTCATAAATTTAATAGTGAAAAGTGCAAGGTCATGCATTTAGGGAATAATAACGAGAATTTTTGTTACAAACTGGGGACGCATCACTTGGAAGTAACAGAGGAGGAGAAGGATCTCTTAGTATTCGTTGCTCACAGGATGACTATGAGCCGCCACTGTGATATGGCCATGAAAAAAAGCTAATGCGGACTTGGGATGCATCAGGCGAGGTATTTCCAGTAGGGATAAGGAGGTGTTGGTACCATTATACAAAGTTCTGGTGAGACCTCATCTGGAATATTGTGTGAAGTTTTGGTCTCCTATGTTTATGAAAGATGAATTCAAACTTGAACAGGTACAGAGAAGGGCTACTAGGATGATCCGAGGGATGGAAAACCTGTCTTATGAAAGGAGACTCAAGGAGCTTAGCCTGTTTGGCCTAACCAAAAGAAGCCTGAGAGGAGATATGATTGCTCTCTATAACTATATCAGAGGTATAAATACCATGGAGGGAGAAGAATTATTTAAGCTCACTACTGTTGCGGTTCAAATACAAGACAGCACAGAGCTTTTAGCAAGCAAGCGAGCTGGTCTGCCAACCGACTTCTGCCTGTCAGCTTTCCACCTTCACCTTTATTCTTTCTCTCCCCCTGAGCATTACATTCTCCAACAGATAAAAGGAATACACTGGCTTTGTTTAACATTCTTATTTACCAATTTCTATCTACCGCATTCCTTGCTCTCGGGCCTTGAGCTCAGTCCTGGGAGGCTTCCCATGGCTCATGTCATCTGGGTGAGATTCCAAGGTTCATGCCCTTGAGAAGAGCTGTGTGTGCACAGCTCCTATACAACACTCCGGGTGTGCCCTGAATGTTGCCAAGTGCATGAACCTTGTATGAATCCTACATCCCCTCCTTTTTTGTTTATTTGTGCTCGGCCATCTCATGGTAGCCAACAATTTGCTTTTGAAAGCCAATTAACTCCCGGACAGACGAGTTCATAACTCGTGGAGCCTGCCAGGGTGCGTCTCGACAAAGCCTTAACAAAAAGGATATACATTGCACACAGCAACAGCAAAAAATGAGCTTAAGAAGGTAAAGTATAATTGGCCGGGTCCCAATTAGCCATGCTAGAGTACTGGGAAGAGAGGTTCGCGTAAGCAGCGAGCATCATCTCATTTCCAATTTCCTCAGGGTGATGACATACTGGAATAAGGCACGTACCTAACAATTCTTCAGCTGCTACAAAATCAGATAAACAAAAGTGGGTAACATTTGCTATTGAAGCCAATCTTTCCCATAGGTTATATGTCATTCGGGCCCGTAATGGAGAAAGCACTCCCGAGCCAACCCATACAGGAAATAGCAGGCACAAAAGACATACAGTCAATACAGAATTAGCAGTAATTTGAGCAAAAATTGCCACAAACAAAGTCTCAGAAGTCTCTGGCTGTTGGTTTGCTGCCAGTTTTCATTGAGCAGCGGCGACCAATGCTTTTACTGCTCCCCATGTCATGGGCTGGTTTGGGACACTACGCCTCCTCCGTTTCCGTCCCGCCATTGTCGACCCGGGAGGCACCGCGTTCTCCTCCAAGGTCAGCTGAAACTCCGGTATGGGGTTCGATAGTCCCTGGTGCCACGCCATGCTGCTTCAGTGCCGGTCGCACACACAGGGCTGGAACCCACAACGGTCCTGCAGGGAGAAACACAGCAGCATATCCCCAACCCCAAGTGATTAGAGGTACTGGGCCCAGGCATTGCGGATGGGGCAGCTGACGGTAATAGACACGCGGTCTTTCCAGTACCTCGGATTTGTGAAAATGCTGATCCGCGGGGGTCTGCTGATCTGCGTTCAGCATTAAATTATTTAAAATAAACAAAAGGATACGAAATTGTTGCTGAATGTCTCCTAAGGTTCGGAGACACAGCTCCCCTTGTTTTAATTGTTTGTCGAGCAAGGTTTTTAGCGTACGATTTGCACGTTCAACCATAGCTTGGCCTGTGGAATTATAAGGGATCCCGTGTTTGAGACAGACGTCCCATTGGGCACAAAAGATGGAGAGGGCTGTGGAGCAATAGGCTGGGGCATTATCTGTTTTTATCTGGCTCGGGTGACCCATAACAGCAAAACAGGCTAGCAAATGGTGAATAACTTTGGGAGTGGCTTCCCCACGCTGTGGGGTCGCCCAGAGGAATCCTGAATAGGTATCAATGGAAACATGTAAAAACAAATAGGGGGGGAATTGTGGCAAGTGAGTGACATCCATTTGCCACAGCTGATTTGCCGCGGTACCTCTGGGGTTAACGGCATAAGAAAAGGTAGGGGCAGCAGCGGCACAGTGGGGGCAGGAGCGAATAATAGAACATGCATGATCAGCAGGAATGTGAAACTGTCAGGCCAAAAAAGAGGCAGACTGTGAAAAAAGGAATGGCTTTCAATGGGGTCAGAAAAAAGGGAATTTACCTGACCACGTAACGCGCGATCGGCGCGCGCATTGCCTTCGGTAAGTAGCCCAGGCAGAGGGGTATGACTGCGAATATGAGCAACAAAATAAGGGAAATTACGAGTGGTGATGAGATACTGTAAGGACAAAAACAGGCGAAAAAGGTCCGCATTGACCTGAGGGGTAATGAGGGCAAGGGGTAAATGATCAATTACCTGATAAACATAATGCGTGTCCATGATCAAATTAAAGGGACAATCAACAAAAAGTTGAAAGGCCAAAATAACAGCAGCTAGTTCCAAGGACTAGTGGAGCTCTCCAGGCGCTGTGCATGCAAATATTGTTGTACAAGCGAATGAAGCGCTTTCAGCTTTTCTAGGGGGAGGGGCCACTGGTCAATCCCTACGGGCTCTAAGGATTGCCATACCAATGGTAATGCGGAGGGCAAGGTGGGTGAGGGAGGATTTTGGTCCATTATATATTAATATCGAGGGTGGTGTCCAGCTTTACAAGTGAGTCACGGCCCCAAATATTGAGGTGGACAGGGAATACAAAAGGGTGGATTGTAGCAAGGGCACGGCCTCCTGGTTTAGAGACTGTGACCCAAGGCAAACTTTGGCGCCCGGGTTTGCTACCCCCGATCCCCCACAACTCTTTAGAAGGAACTGTTGGCCAACTGACCGGCCACTCCGGATCATGAATCACCGTAATGTCAGCTCCAGTGTCCACCAGCCCTGTAAAAGGAACATTATTTAAGAGAAGTGTTAACTGAGGTTTCGAGGGGCGGAGCGACATTGTTAGAGCAACAAGTGGAGAGGACATGTTGTGAGACGGGAATTGAGACAGCGTTGATCCAAAGCTGTTCCCGCCCCGGGCTCGATCCTCTGCGGCTGGCACGTGATAGGGGACTAAAATCAATTGTGCAACTGCGGAAGATGGGTCCACACCTGAACCTTAATAAAGCCGGTGTAATCGGTGTCAATGACCCCTGGGATAACAAAAAAACCCTGTTTCCCAGCATGTGAGCGAGGGAGAACCAGACCCACAAATCAGTCAGGGTGAGGTCCCATCACCTGGGTAAGTATGGCGCAAACCTCCCCCGGCAACTGAAAATCAGCGTCCTCCTGCACAATCAAATCAAGCCCTGCACTTCCTGCAGTCGCCGCCCTCATGGAGTCTACGGATTTTAATGCAGTGGAACAGTTGTCTGAGTGGGAAACACCCCCGTTTGACCCTGGGTTCGGGGGGAACCCGTCGTGCGGTTTGCCAACCCGCTACGACACTGATTAGCCCAGTGATAGCCCTTCCGACACTTGGGGCACTTCTTTGAGGGGCGAGCGGGTGCCGCCGAGGAGCGGCACTCCTGCTGAAAGTGACCCTCCTTACCACAGCGGTAACAACGCTTCCCCTCCTTCCTGCTTTTCCGCAGGGCGGCAGCCAGAACTCCAGCTTTATGGGCTTGGGTGCCGATGTTTTGGCATGCCTGCAGCATGTCCGACAGCTCTAGAACGCCTGTGCCTTGTGCCGCCTGGAGAGCACGGCGGCAATCCTCGTTCACATTTTCAACCGCCATTTTTAACAGGATCTCCTGAGCTGCCGCAGGGTTATTCACCTGTCGGAGGATAGCCTCCTTCAATCTGTTGGTAAAATCCATAAAGGACTCTGCTGCACCCTGACGGATACTGGCAAAGCTTTTGGTAGGCTTGCCTGAATCCGGGACCTTCCGGAAAGCATGCTGGGCGCAGGTGGAAATAATGGGGAAGACGGCCTGAGGGAGTTGAGACTGCATCTGAACGGTAGCAAACTGGCCCTCCCCTGCCAAATGCTCATAAATGATACCTTGCTCTTTATATACCTGGGCTTGGCGTTCTGCCATCTGCTGATACTCACTAAACCAAATAACATACTGACTGGGCGTCAGCATCATGTGCAACAGCACCTTCCAATCTTCAGGGATCAGGGTGTACCCAGTACCTAGCCCTTCAAATGAGACCACTTACATACGTGCTAGTGAGGCCGAACTCACGAATCGCTTTCTTTATGTCTCTGATCACCGAGTAGGGCAAACTGACCCAGTTTGCAACCTGGTTGCCCTGGCCATCATCCTGCCAGGTCACCGGACAAACTGAGACCAGATCAGCCAGCTCCTCTGCTGTAATATCTGAGTGAGTCTTCTCTGCGTGAACCATTTGTTGCACCAGCGAAAGCCCCTGAGCAGACGCGGATGACCCCCCAGGGGGCCCCGGAGCATGGGACCCCACGCGGGGATGGCGATCACACACTGGCTCCGGTGGGGAAGGACAGGGAGGCGGTGGTAATAGAGGCACTGGGGGCGAAGCAGGGGGAGGGATGGCTGCAGCAGCGGACGGGGGTGGCGGGATCGGCAGCCCCTCTGTTGGTGCGGGAGAGGGCCTTTCCGAGGCGACACGCTGTGTCGCATCGCCAGGAGGAGGGATGGTTGCAGGAGCGGATGGGAGTGGCGAGAGCACCAGCCTCACGAGGGAGGGCCTGTCCGAGGAGACATGCTGTATCGCGTCGCGGCAGAGGTGCCATGCATGTAGAGCCTGCACGGGCGCCCGAGGCTCTTTGTGCAATGTCTGGCCCAACCGCTCCCAGTCTGCTAGCTTAAGGGTTCCAGCTTCAGGGTACCACGGGCACTGGGCACTCACCTCCTGTGGCAGGAGAGTGAGTTCTCGAGTGGAGCAGTCATGCTGAGCCTTACGCAGCAAATACTGTAGCTCACTGCGGTGTTGCACTTGCAAAGCAGAGAGGGAGCTTCCCATACTTACCACAATGAAAAATACTCACCGGGATCCGTGAAGCGGATGAGTGACGCGTCTGAAACCCTTGCCGGGCGAGGTGAGTGCTGAGGGCCCCACGTTGGGTGCCAGTTGTTGTGGTTCAAATACAAGACAGCACAGAGCTTTTAGCAAGCAAGCGAGCTGGTCTGCCAACCGACTTCTGCCTGTCAGCTTTCCACCTTCCCCTTTATTCTTTTTCTCCCCCCGCGCATTACATTCTCCAACAGATAAAAGGAATACACTGGCTTTGTTTAACATTCTTATTTACCAATTTCTATCTACCGCATTCCTTGCTCTCTGGCCTTGAGCCTAGTCCTGGGAGGCTTCCCACGGTTCATGTCATCTGGGCGAGATTCCAAGGTTCATGCCCTTGAGAAGAGCTGTGTGTGCACAGCTCCTATACAACACTCCGGATGTGCCCTGAATGTTGCCAAGCACATGAACCTTGTATGAATCCTACACACTACCAATGTGGACACAAGAACAAATGGATATAAACTGGCCAGCAGGAAGTTTAGACTTGAAATTAGATGGAGGTTTCTAACCGTCAGAGGAGTGAAGTTCTGGAACAACCTTCTAAGGAAAGCAGTGGGGGCAAAAGACATATCTGGTTTCAAGACTAAATTTGATAAGTTTATGGAAGGGATAAGATGATGGGCTTGCCTAATTTTGTCAATTAATTGATCTTCAACTATTAGCGAGAGATGTGCCCAATGGCCTGTGATGGGATGTTAGATGGGATGGGATCTGAGTTTCTACAGAGAATTCTTTCCAGGGTGCCTGGCTGGTGAGTCTTGCCCACGTGCTCAGGGTTTAGCTGATCTCCATATTTGGGGTCGGGAAGGAATTTTCCTCCAGGGCAGATTGTCAGAGGCTCTGGGGTTTTTTCGCCTTCCTCTGCAGCGTGGGGCATGGGTCACTTGCTGGAGGATTCTCTGCACCTCAAAGTCTTTAAACCATGATATGAGGACTTCAATAGCTCAGAGAGAGGTTAGAGGTTTGTTACAGGAGTGGGTGGGTGAGATTCTGTGGCCTGCGTTGTACAGGAGGTCAGAGTAGAGAATGATAATAGTCCCTTCTGACCTTGAAGTCTATGTTTCTATGATTAGTCCAGAAGAAATTCACCCATTTCTAGATACTTTTGTGTCCCAAAGCTGGAAAATTACTTACAGAGACTTTTGGAGAGGTGACCAACACATGAAGTGGAATACAGTCACCTCAGTTTTGTATCATATTCAAAAGACCTCAAAGGAGAGAGAGCCATCCAGACCAGCTAAAGCTCTGGCTCTCTGTGTTCCATTTCACAAGGAAGGCAACAGCATTAATTGCATGTGCTGTGCACACCTGTAGTCCTGGGAGCAAAGATGCTTCAGGGAGCAAATCTCAAAGTCATCCCAGTAAGCAGCTCCAGAGGTATTAAGGATAATGTTGGTGTGGTTAGCAAACAGGGAAAAGTTCGACTCTTAGTCTGATTTTTACAGTTCTGAGAAGGTATTGCTTCCATTCTCAACTCATTGCAAGTGAAAGGAGGGGAAATAAAGAGATACCACCAAGTCATAGGCAAACAAGTCAGTTTCAGAGCATTTTGGCCTTTAATTCAAATTACAGTCTGCCATTTATGGGAAGGGAAGTAAGAAGATGAAATATTCGGCAAAGTCACTGTACTCTTCCTATGCCGACATACTGCTTCCATTTGGGTATTTTTGGGGAAGTGGGGCAGCTCCTGGAGGGTTTTGTCTCTTCCACTCCACAACAGCCAGTTCATGCTTCTGGGCCTCAATCTGAGCCTGTATTTCTCTGTCTCTTAATCCCAGGACTCGTTGTAAGTGGCTGCCTCAGCTTCCATAGCCCTTCTGTGCGCAGTTGCCTCAGCTTCTTTGATCTTCAATTGAAACTCCCGGTCCTTTGCCTTCTCTTCTCTTTCCCGACTGGCCAGCTCTAGTTTAGCAGCTGCCTCATTGGTCGTCATTTTCCTGCTTTCTTCTGCTGGGCCACGCCCCTCTGCAGTTCAGAGAAACTGAGATTCACTCGGATCAGGGGCTTCTTAGTTAACAGAGACTTTCCCAGTGCCCAGTGTTCAGCCTTTCTGGGCACTTTGCAACTTGTGCAGTTCTAGCTTCTTCTGATTTTCACTCATACTTATTTTGCTTATTTTTCCATCCCTATTTCCCTTACCCTAAATAAGGAAACAGAAAATAACAAATTTGTTACCACTTCGTCTGTTCTTCACCCACCACACCCAAAATTCACTTAAAATCACAACCAGTGTCTCAAAGTAATCAGCTCTGCACAGATCCTGCTCTACAGGAGCTTAGATACTCTCTCTCTCTTCTGGGTGGAAACCCCTTCACCCAGAAGAGAGAAGGGGTACAACGTCACACTCTGTTTGCAAGATATCCTATGACATCTCTCTCTCACTCTGCCTCCCCATTGATTTACTGCATTGGAAGGGATAAAGGAAGCACTTTGAACATGTATTAATAACATGATACAGTGCTATCTTATAACCCCACTTACATGATCAAAAATATTGTATTAATATTTGTGATGAGAGGATGACTATTTCTCGTTGACTCATGGATTTATTTAACATCTTAAAGCTGAGCTCTGTGTGCAGATAGCAGGCATGCAAGAGGGATAGTTTTGTGAACTGCAGAAGTCCGGAGCATACTGTGGTCTCATCCTGAGCTCCCCTGGTCACCATGTGGTCTCCATCAGGCAAAAATGAGTGAAACTATCTTTCCTATTTTGGGGAGTAAGCTATCAAAGGAAGGACATAGGATACCATGGTGATTGGAATGCCATTAATAGCTCAATAATCTGGAATACTCTTATGTATCTTACAGGTTTACATTGCACCTGCTGAGGCCAGGACAATGAGGTGAATCTGAAACCAGGAAAAGCTGTGAAGATATCAGCTATGGCTACAAATAATTAGTACGTTTCACCTGTATCTAACTTTCTGTCCCGTTGATTGCAAATGTGTTGCTAAGTCTGGTTGAAAATTTTTCTTGAGAAGTTTTTCAATTTGATTTTCAATTCAATTAAATCCATCAAAAAAGTCAAACTTTCCTCCTCCCTAAACCATGGCTGTGGGACTCTGGTGATGTTCCAAGGCAGTTCAGCAAGAGGAGAAACCATCATGCATCATGGAGGATGTATTCCAGACTGGGACCCTGGCCCACGGAAGAGATTGGTGGTGTGTGGTACCTGAGGCACCCGCATGGTATTTCTGAGTCGAAATATGAAGTTTTTATCTAAAAGATTTTGGTGTCCAGAAAAAAAACCCAACCCTTTGTGTATCACTTCTACTCAGTACCCAGCTGTCACTGAAAACAGCAGGATGAAGTATACCCCAAGCCTCATACTCTGTAACTCTGGTAGAAATTGCATCATTTAATAACACAGTAAGAAAGAGTAGGACAAATTAATCCCCGGGGCACCAATTACACTGAGGGTGGCTTTGGTTCACTGAATGCATTAATTAGGTTTTGTGTTTCTCTGAGCTCATATATTCCCAGTTGCTTCAGGAACCATGTCCCATAGATCACACATCTCAGTATAAAACTTCCCAAATGCTCCAAACTCGCAGTTTCTGTTGATGGGGAAACGCCGCCACGTCTCTCTCTCTCTTCTCAGCAGGTACATGCTATTGTCCTGAATTACATGCACACACACACATGCAGACACCATGCTGATCAGCAGGTATTAAATTCAAGATGTCCAGCACTAAAAGTCTCAGCCCCAACTCCTACCCCTTCAGCTAAAGGGGCGACCTCCTTGGTTGGAAAAAAATAGACAATTACATAGTTACTGAAGCCAGGGCTTTCCATTATGTCTCCGGGTTTTCATACAGGCTAAAGTAAATGGCAAAAAGCTGAATTAGCACAGTTGGCAACTTTACCCCAAATGGACATGCCAAGCCTAAGAGCTCGGCTTGCCAAAAGAGGGTGGAAAGATTGGCACTCCTTTACTCTCACACCTTGTTTAACTAAGGAATAATCTCTTCAGACTGATTCTCTCACAACAGAGTCACAAGTCACAGTTTTCTGTTCGGAGTAGTGAACTGGAGTGTTTCTGTGTGGCACATGATTAACCTTCATGTCATTGTGTTTGCAGAGCGTGTGCATTTTATCAAACACCTGGAATGACCAGCTGTGAACATCTGGCTCTGTGGACCAAGCCCTTCCCTGAGCAGGTACTGATGTCCATTGAGAAACTGATCTCCATTTATCTTCACTTACTTCATTACAAAGAAGGGACAGGTTTTCCGCACCATCCACATGCCCACATCTCTGTCGCAGCCTGATCTCTGTTCAGAGGAGATGGAAGAGGGAAATCACTCGGAGGTGACTGAATTCATTCTTTCAGGACTGACAGATCATCCACAGCTGCAGGTTCCTCTGTTTGGGGTGTTCCTACTGATTTATGGGATCACCCTGGTGGGGAATGGGGGAATGATCTTGTTAATCACAATTGATCCCCGACTCCACACCCCCATGTACTTTTTCCTCAGGAATTTGTCTTTCTGTGACCTCTGCATTTCCTTGATAATTTCCCCTAAGATGCTGCAGAATTTCTTAGCCGAGAGGAAAAGCATTTCTTTCACTGCCTGTGCTGTGCAAATGCATCTCTCTATCATTTTTGCAGATGTTGAGTGCCTCTTGCTGGCTGTGATGGCGTATGACCGTTATGTGGCCATCTGTAACCCGCTGCTCTATACGGTCACCATGTCCAGACAGCTTTGTAAACAGCTGGTGGCTGGGGTGTACACTGTGGGGGTTTTGGATTCAATGATATACACGTGTTGTACATTTCAGATGTCATTCTGCAGCTCCAACATCATCAATCATTTTTTCTGTGATGTCCTCCCACTGTTGGCGCTCTCCTGCTCTGACACCCGCATCAATGAGATTGTGATGTTTGCTTCAATGTGCTGCATTACAGTGAGCAGCTTTCTGACTGTCCTCCTCTCCTATGTCTATATCATCTCCACCATCCTTCAGATCTGCTCTGCCAAAGGCAGGCGCAAAGCCTTCTCCACCTGCACTTTCCACTTAACCGCTGTGGTCCTGTTTTTTGGAACCTTCTTCTTCATGTATTTACGTCCCACCACCAGGTATCCCACGGACAGAGACAAAGTGACCTCAGTGTTTTACACACTGGTGATTCCCATGTTGAACCCCCTCATCTACAGCCTGAGGAACACGGAGGTGAAGGACGCCTTGAGGAAAGCAATGAATAAATGCCTAACCAATTCTTGAATCTGTTTAACTCTGTATTGGTTTAATGGTGGGGATTGGAAACAGGTGAATTCAATTCCCAGTCCATTACAAATGAATTTTGCAGAGCCCCTGGCAGTATTATCCTTTTTGTATTGTTATTATTATTAATTTGTTTGTATTCCAAGAAGGTCTGCAGGCCCCAACTGAGATCAGTTGAGAAAGCCTGAGGAAGATTCACAGGTCCAGAAAGAGAGAATGATTTTATAAGCTAGTGGCTAGAGGCATCCACGGAGAGGGAGATGTTGAACTTCACATCTCAGGACATTGGGTGGCAGTTCCAAAGGGGTTTCTGTGACCCAAACCATCACACAGTGTTCAGGAATAAAAGTGCAAAACAGTGTGTGTGTGGGTGGGGAAGAGTTGAGGGGGAGGGGGACGACAGCACAAGAACAGAGGGACTTCAATTGCACGAAAGGTGGTTTAGGTTGGACATTAGGAAAAACATCCCAACAGTGAGGGTGGCTAAGCACTGGAATAACTTACCCAGTAAGGTTATGTAAACTCCACCACTGGAGATTTTTAGGAGCAGGTTAGACAAACACCTGTCAGGGATTGTCAAGTTAATACTCAGTTGTGCTGTGAGTGCAGGGGACTGGGACTAGATGACCTCTCGAAGTCCCTTCCAGTCCTATGATTTTATGATGTCACAAGGAGCCCTGCACTGGAGGGAGCAGGGACACCAGCCTGAGCAGTGGGGAGGGCAAAGAACATGCACCTGCCTTCATTTGACATTCAGCTCCAATGTACCACTCACCACATGCACACACATAGTGCCCACTGCAACCAAACACACACACACAAAGTACCAGTACACACAACACACAGAGTCCCCAATGCACACCAAATGCACACAAACACACAGAAGGCACACTATACACACACACAGACACACACACACAATCCCCACTACACAGAACACACACAAGGCCAACTGCACACCAAACGTACACAACAGAGACAGAGTGTCCACTACACACACACAGCCTGACACTGAGCTCGATCAGAATGCAGAAGAATCTCTACTGGGAATCTGGGACAGCTGTAATATTTTCAACTTGCCTGAACAAAAAGAGCTGAAGGGGATCCTGGTGCCCTGGCAGGGAGATAGGACTAGATTTCCCAACTGGTCTTTTCCATGGACAGCTTTTTTGAGGCTTGGTTTACGCTGAAAAATAAGATCAACACAGCTCCATCACACAGGGTGGGGAAACTTTTCATGCACTGTGCGAGGCAGTTAGGTTGTACTGACCCTCAGTGTAATTCTTCCATTGACCTAGATACTGCCTCTCGGAGAAGTGGATTAACTACATCGAAGGAAAAACCCTTCCATCAACGTGGAAAGCATCTACACTGTGGCGCTGCTTCAAATCACAGCTGAGTCAATGTAATGGCTTTAGTATAGACATTCCCTGAATCGATGGGGCAGTTTTCCCACTTCCTATTTAAGCTATTTTTTCTCTCCTTTTCCATCATTCTTCTCCCTCCCTTGTAAAGCTCTTTCCTTCTTTTGATAGGTAAATACGTTCCGAATTTTTTACTCTCAGCATAATTCCTTCCTTCCCCTCCCATGAATGTCATTTCAAAGAGAGGCTGAAATGCTCTGAAACTGACTTGCTTGCCTATCACTTCCTTGTACCTCTTAGTTTTTCCTCCCTTCACTTACAATGAGTTGAGGATGAAAGCAGTACCTGCTTAGATCCCGAAAATCAGAACCATAAAATCAGAGTCGAATATTTCCCTGTTTGCTCACCACACCAATGTTGCCCTTAATACATATGGAGCTGCTTTTTTGGGGGGCAGAGGTTAAATTTGGCTTTGATGACTTTGAGATTTGCTCCCTGGAGCATCTTTGCTCCCAGGACAACAGGTGTGCACAGCACATGCAATTAAAGTTGTTGCCGTATCCTTCCTTGTGGAAATGGAACACAGAGGGCCAGAGAGTCAGCTCGTCAGGACCTCTGTCTCTCCCGTGAGGTCATTTAACATGATACAAAACTGAGGTGACTGTATTCCACGTTATTTGTTGGTCACCTCTCCAAACCTCTCTTTACGTAATTTCCCAGTGTTGGTACATAAAGGTGTCTAGAAATAAGTGAATTTCTTCTGGACTAATAATTTATTGTCAAAAATATTACCATTTGGATAGACCTGAAACTATTCACAAATGTGTTACAAACACGCCAAATAGCTTTTTCCTAAAGCAATGTTTGTGTGTGTGGGGGATTTCGATGCCAGTCACAACCCGGTTACTGTAGGAAGCAGTGGTGGTCCTTCTCTTCGTAATTTTTAGCCCAACAGTTGGGGCGTACACCTGTGAGGTGGGAGATCTGGGTTCAATTCCCCTTCTGTCCAGTGCTGGGCAAAGCTCTGTGTGATGTTGCACTCCATATGCTTTATGAAAATATGCTTCTGAATAAGACATAATGAATATGCTTTAAGATAAGTGCCCCTGTAACATACCATTATAAATCTTATACTCTACTAAGTGTGTTCATACTATTTGTTTACATGGATTATTTTTTGTGTCTGGAATTAGGAGAATAAGATATAAATTTGCATTACTGATTTAGACATATTAAGTGGAAGCCTTTAAAGGTCCTTCAGAATCAATTAACTTTAAATGGGTCTGTTTACCTCCAAGCCTTCCCATGTACATGTGGGAGAAACCAGGAAGAATGGAGATTGGGGTCTTACAGTGACATGTGACGAAGTCGCCAGATACTGAGCTCCATCTTGAAGCTGGTACTTTTCCTGAGGGGGGGTGGAATTCCAAACAAAGGTTTCCCACCTTGGGGAAATTATATATAAAGTGGGGAAGCAAATGAGTGTCTTCATCTGGCTTAAGAGACAGCCTCCCCACCCCACAGAGATACAGAGAAGCACCTGGAAATAAAAGGACTGTAACCACAGGGGTTGGTGAGAACAGGCTGGACCCAGCTCTGAAAAGGCATCTGACCTGAGAAGGATTTTACCTAAAGTCACAATTGGGGTGAGAAGTTAAAGTTTGTAACTGATTTCTGAGTGTATTAAGCTCAGCCTTGCTTGTTTTTCTTTGTGATTTACTTTGTTCTATCTGTTATGACTTAAAATCACTTAAATACTACTTTTTATGCTTAATAAAATCACTTCTGTTTATTTACAAACTCAGTGTGAGTAATTGTTACCTTGGGGGGCAAACATCTGTGCATATCTGTCTTGCAGTGATATAGAGGGTGAACATTTATGATTTTACCCTGTGTAACATGTATACAGAATAAAATGGATTTATTTGGGCTGTAGATTCCATTGGAAGCTGGGTGTCTGCGTGCTGGAGACAGGTATCCTGCTGAACTGGTTTCAGTCTAGATTAGAATATATCTGCAGCTTTGTGGGCGTGATTCAGACTCTGGTTCTGTGATGCACCAGGCTAGCGTGTATGGCTCAACAAGGCAGTGTGTGGGAGGCCCAGGCTGACAGGGAAAACAGCACATCAGATGACAGGAGGGAGGAAGCGGAGTGGCATGCTTGGAGATACTTTGTTGCAGAATCTGCAGATATGCTGCAGAGATCTTCAGTGTTAACCACCAGTGACCAACAATTGAAGGGGAATACAATCACCTCAGTTTTGCATTATATTCAAAGGCCTCTCGGGAGAGACAGTTATTGAGACCAGCTGATACTCTGGCCCTCTGTGTTCCATTTAAACAAGGAAAGACACAGCAACAATATGAATAGCATATGCTGTGCACACCTGTTGTCCTGCGAACAAAGATGCTCCAGGGAGGAAATCTCAAAGTCAACCCAGGAAGCAGATACAGAGGTATTCAGGGTAACTTTGGTGTGGTTAGCAAACAGGGAAAGATTCAACTCTTGATTTAATGGTTCTGATTTTAGGGTTCTGAGCAGGTACTGCTTCCGTCCTCAAATCATTGTAAGTGAACGGAGGGAAAACGAAGAGGTACCACCAAGTCATGGGCAAACAAGACAGTTTGAGAGCATTTCGACCTTTAATTAAAATGACATTCTTGGGAGGGGAAGGAAAGAACCATCCTGAGAGGAGCAATTTTAACTTTTCTGAACATATTTACCTATCAAAAGAAGGAAAGAGCTTTACCAAGGGAGGGAGAAGAGTGACAGGAAAAGGATAGAAAAATAGCTTTAATAGGAAGGGGAAAACTTCCCCATTGATTCAGGGAATATCTATACTAAGGCCATTACATTGACTCAGCTATGGTGTGCAGCAGTGCCATAGTCCAGATGCTTTCCACATTGAAGGAAGGGTTTTTCCATCATTGTAGTTAATCCATGTCTCCGAGAGGCAGTAGCTCGGTCAATGGAAGAATTACACTGAGGGTCAGTACAAGCTAACTGCCTCACACGGGATGTGAAAAGTTTCCCCGCCTTGTGTGAAGAAGCTCTATTGATCTAATTTTTAAGCATAAACCATGCCTCAGAGAAGTTGCCAATCAAAAAGAGCAGCTGGGAAATCAAGTCCTATCTCCCTGACAGGTGTTATTCTAACCTGTTCTTAAAAAATCTCCAGTGATGGAGATTCCACAACCTTCCTGGGCAAGTTATTCCAGTGCTTAGCCACCCTCACTTTTGAGATGTTTTCCCTAATGTCCAACCTAAATCGCCCTTGCTGCAATTGAAGTCCATAGGTTCTTGCCCTATCCTTCCCCTACTCCCACATTGTTTTACAATTTTATTCTTAAACACTGTGTGACGGGTTGCGTCTCACAAACCCCTTTGGGACTGCCACCTGATGTGCCTAGACTACCTCTGAGCCTGTTTTCCCTTCCAGCTTGGGACTTCAGTACCTTACCTTGTATGAGCCAGGCACGATTGCTTGCTGCAAACACAGATCCAAGTCTGAACCACGTCCCGCACAAGCTGCAGGTTTAAGTGAAAACAGCTTAAGAAGTGCTCCTGTCTCCAGCACTCAGATGACCAGCTCCCATTGGGGTCCAAACCCTAATAAATTGGTTTAACCCGCTATTACATTTATAAAGGGTAAACTCATAAATTGTTCGCCCTCTGTAACACTGATAGAGAGATATGCACAGCTGTTTGACCCTCGGTATTAATACATACTGTGGGTTACTTAATTAGTAAAAAGTGATTTTATTAAATACAGAAGTAGGATTTAAGTGGATCCAAGTAATAACAGACAGAACAAAGTGAATTACCAAATAAAATAAAACAAAACATATAAGCCTAAGCCTAATACAGTAAAAATTAAATGGAGATAAATCTAACCCTAAGAGATGTTTCAATAAGCCTCTTTTACTTACTAGACTTCCTCCTAGTCTGGGTTCAACAATCATTCACACCCCTGTAGTTACTGTCTTTTGTTCCAGTTTCTTTCACGCATCTCCGTGGGCTGGAGGGGCTATAGCAGGTACGTGCTATTGTCCAGAATTACAGTCACACACACACACGCAGACACCATGGGGATCAGCAGGTATAGAATTCCAGACCTCCAGCACCAAAAGCCTCAGCCCCAGCTCCGACCCCTTCAGCTAAAGGAGTGACCTCCTTGGTTGGAAAAAATAGGCAATTAGCTAGTCTCTGAAGCCAGGGCTTCCCATTCTGTCTCTGGGTTTTCATACAGGCTCCAGTAAATGCCAAAAACCTTAATTAGCACAGTGAGCAACTTTACCCCAAACGGACATGCCAAGCCACAGAGCTCCCCTTGCCCAAAGAGGGTGGAAAGATTGACACTCCTTTACTCTCACCCCTTCTTTAGATAAGGAATCATCTCTTCAGACTGATTCACTCACAGCAGAGTCACAAACCATTGTTTTCTGTCTGAATTAGTGAACAGGAGTGTTTGTGTTGGGGGCATGATTAACTCTTTGGTAAAACAGTACGTCTGCTTTTCCCCAACCCTGTACCCCTCTGCCACTGGTTTATGTTTAATTCCAGCTTGTGACAGCTCAAAAGAGTCTGAAAACTCAGCCAATCCACCCATTGCATCCACCTTTTTGTCCCACAAATACTGTTTTACATCATCACTGCACAGATTCAGGAATTGTTCCTGAGTAACCAAATCACACTTTTCTTCCAAGATTCTAATGCCTTTTCCCCTCACCACTTATATAACAAATCTCTCATTTCATTTACATAAGCCATATTACTCAATCCAGATCCCCGCTTAAGACTCCTGAATTTAACCCTGTAGGTGTCAGGTGTAAACTGGTCACTAGTTACGTGCCATCGTTCTCAGCCACCCCAGGACTGACTGAATGGGAATACCACACCATTGACACAGGTAATGTTCACCCAATTAAAGTCCAACCTTACCGGGTGTCTCCTCAAGCTAAAACTGCTATAGAACAGGAGATCCAGGATATGCTACAGATGGGGGTAATCTGCCCCTCTGGCAGTGGATGGGCATCTCCAGTGGTACTAGTTCCCAAACAAGATGGGGAGATTCGTTTTTGCATGGACTACCGTAAGCTAAATGCTGTAACTTGCCCAGACAATGATCCAATGCCATGCACAGATGAACTATTAGAGAAACTGGGATGGGCCCAGTTCATCTCTACCTTGGACTTAACCAAGTGGTACTGGCAGGTACCACTAGATGAATCCGCCAAGGAAAGATCAGTGTTCATCACCCATTAAGACTGTATGAATTTAATGTGCTCCCTTTCAGGCTGTGAAATGCACCCACCACCTTCCAAAGACTTGTAGATGGTCTCCTAGCAGGATTAGGAGAATATACAGTCACCTACCTTGACGATGTGGCCATATTTTTGGATTCCTGGGCAGAACACCTGGAGCATCTACAAAAAGTCTTTGAGTGCATAAGGGAGGCAGGACTAACTCTTAAGGCTAAGAAGTGTCAAATAGGCCTAAACAGAGTGACTTCCCTTGGACACCAGGTGTGTCAACGAACTATCAACCCCCTACAGGCCAAAGTGGATGCTATCCAAAAGTGGCCTGTCCCAAAGTCAAAGAAACAGGTTCAATCCTTCTTAGGCTTGGCCGGATATTACAGGTGATTTGTACTGCAATACAGCTAAATCACTGCCCCACTGACAGACCTAACTAGAAAGAAACAGCTAAATGCCATTCAGTGGACCGAAGAGTGTCAGAAGGCCTTTAACCAGCTTAAAGCGACACTCATCTCTGACCTTGTGCTAAGGGCCCCAGACTTTGACAAACCATTCCTAGTAACCACAGATGCGTCCGAGCGTGGTGTGGGAGCAGTTTTAATGCAGGAAGGACCGGATCAAGAATTCCATCCCGTAATGTTTCTCAGCAAGAATTTGTCTGAGAGGGAAAGCAACTGGTCAGTCAGTGAAAAAGAATGTTACGCCATTGTCTATGCTCTAGAAAAGCTACGCCCATACGTTTGAGGACGGCATTTCCACCTGGAAACCGACCATGCTGCGCTACAGTGGCTTCATACCACCATGGAAATAACAAAAAACTTATTCGGTGGAGTTAGGCTCTCCAAGATTTTGATTTCGACATCCAACACATCTCAGGAGCTTCTAACAAAGTGGCTGGCGTACTCTCCCATGAAAGTTTCCCAGAATCAACTGGTTAAAATCGTCCTTGAGGTGTGGAAAATATTGTTAATCTTTATACACTTGGTAGTATATTTAGACGTGCATGAGTCTTCTTAATTCTGTTTTCTCCTAGAGCTCCAGGAAGAAATCCCAGCCAGTGTTTCACCCTATCTTGTGATTTTGGGGGGCATGTCATAAATATAAAGGGAAGGGTAAACACCTTCCTGTATACAGAACTATAAAATCCCTCCTGGCCAGAGGCAAAACCCCTTCACCTGTAAAAGGTTAAGAAGCTAAGATAACTTCGCTGGCACCTGACCAAAATGACCAATGAGAAGACAAGATACTTTCAAAGCTGGAGGGGCGGGGGGAACAAAGGGTCTGTCTGTCTGTGTGATGCTTTTGCCGGGACCAGGTCAGGAATGCTCTTCAGAACTTCTGTTAAGTTAGTAAGTAATCTAGCTAGAAATGCATTAGATTTCCTTTTGGTAAATGGCTGGTAAAATAGGTTGTGCTGAATGGAATGTATATTCCTGTCTTTGTGTCTTTTTTGTAACTTAAGGTTTAGCCTAGAGGGATTCTCTATGTTTTGAATCTGATTCCCCAGTAAGGTATTTACCATCCTGATTTTACAGAGGTGATTCTTTTACTTTTTCTTTCATTAAAATTCTTCTTTTAAGATCCTGATTGCTTTTTCATGGTTCTTAACATCCAAGGGTGTGGGTCTGTGTTCACCGATGCAAATTGGTGAGGATTTTTATCAAGCCTTCCCCAGGAAAGGGGGTGTAGGGTTTGAGGGGACAATGTCTCCAAGTGGGCTATTTCCCTGTTCTTTGTTTAACATGCTTGGTGGTGGCAGCACAGGGTTCAAGGACAAGGCAAAGTTTGTACCTTGAGGAAGTTTTTAAGATAAGCTGGTAAGAATAAGCTTAGGGGTCTTTCATGCAGGTCCCCACATCTGTACCCTAGAGTTCAGAGTGGGGAAGGAACCGTGACAGCCCCTCGACAGGATTATGCATTTGGATCCCATGTAGGGGTCCAGGACCATGTTCCTTTCTTTTCAAATGCCGCACACGCCTGCAGAGACCCAAGTCAAAAATGAGGACTCATTTGTAACGATGTTTAAGCAGATGCTTAAGTCTCAACAACAGGATATCCAGAAACTCCAAGCCCACGTGAATGAGCTAATAATGGAAAGCCAAGGCCCGGCACCCTCATACCATCCAGGGGTCTCTGTTAAGGCCTTTCCTTCTCTCCGGTGGACAGCCTCCAGAGAAATAGAAGGAAAATCTGTAGATTATTTGTCTGCATACTCTACAAATTACTCAGCATAATACCAATTGGCCCCAAGCGTAGTCATAGCTCCTTTAGGCAGGGATGCAAGCGGGAGACCCACATTATCTGCAGTGGAAGGGGGCCGCCACAGAAATGTTATTATAGATCCTGGGGCAGCAATTACTATTTTCCATGTTAAGGATCCTAGATCCTTGTCTCTGTCATCAGGGTATACAAAAACACTTGCAACTTTTGCAAGTAATCAGGTTGTTACCACACTTTCTATACCCATTGCAGTACAGATAGGTCACCTAAGAAAGGTTCATACCTTTGAATTTATGAAATTAGGACCCTATTGGAAACTGATTTCCTATACAAACAGAAATGTGTTCTTGATTTGGGTAACCAATTGTTGTGTCTTACTGTAGAACAGGCAAAGGATGACCCACCAGTAATCATACCTAAGTGTGGCATGGTATCTCCAGTGGAGGACTCTGAACCTGAGGGATATGATTTAAACAAAATAGTGGCTAATCATGCAGACCAACATGCGTTACAGGTGTCACTTTGCAAGCATGCAAATACCTTTGCTAAATACAAACTTCACTGTGGATGTATGGCAGTCACTAGTGTTGTGGAAAGAGGAGATATATCAGCCCAAAGACAAAATCCTTACCCAGAACAGGCAAACCCATATATAGAAAAGACTATCAAGTCTTTACTAACACAGGGAGTACTACGTAAGCGTATTTCCACTGCCAATTCCCCATTTGGCCCATGAAGAAACCAAATAGTTCTTGGCATCTCACAATTAAATTATAGACGCCTGAATCAGGTCACACCCACTTGTGCCCCTACAGTGACCAAGATGCCAAATTTAATCAAGTCCTTTAATCCAGGAACTAAGTGGTTTACTGTCCTTGACATCAGCAACAGCTTTTGGGTATTATCATTGGCCCACATTTTACAGTACCGTTTTGCATTTAGTTTCCAAGAAGTCCAATATTTCTGGACACATTTACCCCAGGGATATAGAATTCTTCAGCTTTATTCCATGTGCAATGAGGCAGGCACTGTCGCAGTTTTCCAAACGAGCTGTTTTATTTCAGTATGTAGATAACCTGTGTTTAGCAACAAAGACCAAAAAGGAGTGTCTAGAAAGCCTTAACGAGCTCCTACAGATCCTATAGGAAGCAGGGCTAAACTGCAATCTGGCCAAGGCACAGCTAATGGCAATCATGTCTCTTTCTTGGGTCTCACCCTGACAAAATGGGGTAGAACCTCGGCGCAACAGAAAGTAGATGCAATCCAAACATTGCCTTTACCACAAGACCCTTTAAAATCCTTTTTGCTTTTAACTGGGTACCACAGGGATTTGCTTCCATTGCAGGATCCTTGTACCAACTATTAAAAAAAAGGGTCCGATGGAAATGGACTGAGCAACACCCGGAAGCAGTATCCCAGCTGCAACAAGGCATTGTCAAGGCTCCGGTGTTGATCACGCCAAATCCTGAGATACCCTAACATCTGGAGGTAGCAATGAGTGTTAATGCGTTAGCGGCTGTGGCTTCACAAGGGAGACATGGGAAAATCAGAACAGTGGCCTATGCCTCCCGTTTAATGTCATCAATTGAACTTAAGTATGACAATTGTGAAAAGTACCTATTGGCAACCAGTTGGGCCATACAACACTTTTTTTTCTAATTGGCTTCAGTCCAATCATATTACAGTCATCGCACACTCCCCTTCGGTTCTTACTGTCCAATGGGGTAAAAGATGGACAAGTCTCAGATGCTCGCCTAGCCCACTGGGCATTATTGCTGCAAGAAAAAAAAAAGCAGTAAAACCTATTAGGTTACTGTATTAAGGGGAGCCACATGTGTGTCCCAGTCTTGATCAACTGGATCTAAGGGCGGAGGAGAAACAAACACTTTTCCAACCATTGATCCAGAAAACAAATTCTGTAAATAGGTATCATTTCTTTGTTAACAGTTCTAGTTATTACCATCAAGGTAAACCTCATTACGGATTATAAAGAAACACAAAAATTGGATAAACCAATACCTATTAGTGGTCGATCCTTTTTCAAAGTGGGTAGAGGCATTTCCTCTTAAGGCCAATACTGCAAAAGCCACCACCAAGTTCCCAATAAAGCAAGTCTTCTCTTGATGGGAGATCCCTGCAGAGGTAGGGATCACATTTCACTAAACAGTTCTTTAGAATCATAGACTATCAGGGTTGGAAGGGACCTCAGGAGGTCATCTAGTCCAACCCCCTGTTCAAACCAGGACCAATCCCCAATTAAATCATTCCAGCCAGGTTTTTGTCAAGCCTGACCTTAAAAACTTCGAAGGAAGGAGATTCTACCACCTCCCTAGGTAACGCATTCCAGTGTTTCACCACCCTCCTAGTGAAAAAGTTTTTCCTAATATCCAACCTAAACCTCCCCCACTGCAACTTGAGAACATTACTCCTTCTTCTGTTATCCACTACCACTGAGAATAGTCTAGAACCATCCTCTCTGGAACCACCTCTCAGGTAGTTGAAAGCAGCTATCAAATCCCCCCTCATTCTTCTCTTCCGCATACTAAACAATCCCAGTTCCCTTAGCCTCTCCTCATAAGTCATGTGTTCCAGATCCCTAATCATTTTTGTTGCCCTTCACTGGACTCTCTCCAATTTATCCACATCCTTCTTGTCGCGTGGGGCCCAAAACTGGACACAGTACTCCAGATGAGGCCTCACCAATGCCGAATAGAGGGGGACGATCACGTCCCTCGATCTGCTCGCTATGCCCCTACTTATACATCCCAAAATGCCATTGGCCTTCTTGGCAACAAGGGCACACTGCTGACTCATATCCAGCTTCTCGTCCACTGTCACCCGTAGGTCCTTTTCCGCAGAACTGCTGCCGAGCCATTCGGGACTGTCTTCAGTTAATGGAAGTCCCGCAGAGACTACACATCCCATACAGACCACAGTCATCTGGGATGGTGGAACAAAGCAATCAGACTATAAAAGTGATGTTGAGGAAACTGGTTAATGCTAATGGACTTAACTTAAACACTCTCATGCCTCTAATTTTAATGGCATTGACAGCAACACCTGTTGCATCTTCTGATAAAACACTTTGAAGTGATGACAGGCCGAACAACGCAATTACATTTAATTTGGCAAACAAGTGGCACTCAATCAGAGGGAATAAAAATGGATACCTACCTGCAGAATCTGCAAAAACATATAAATCAAATCCACTTGCAGGTAGCAACTAAATTGGGAAAAGCCAAACGTAAGGCAAAGGCTTACTTTGACAAAACCAAAGAGAGACTACTAAGAAGGTTAAAAAGCAATTAATGTTGTTGTTGTATAAATCAGCAGAACATGGGTTGTGTAACCGATGGATCAGAGCCTTCTGAATCATCGATAAACTCAGTTCAGCAGTGTATAAGATTAGAATGACAGGACACAAGCGTAATAGAAACAGAATCTATCACATTAATCAGTTAAAGTTGTATAGATCATCCAGGTCACAGGAGCAATTTCCTCCTCAGGACTTAAGTGAACAGCATCCGATGGAATCGTGACACCTGGAGCCCAGCTGATTGCAACCATAAAATGGACTTTGATATATCTGATTTACTAGACCCTTATCGTTGCTCTAGGGGTAAGACTGAGCCAAAATCACAAATTTGGGACTGAACTATTACAACCCCATGAAACCAGATGACACAGTCGTGCTCAATTGCCTGAAACAGGCAATGAAACAGGACATACCAACACAAAAGGAATGGACTATTATACTCAGCCCAGGACTTATCCACAGGAAAAGCAATTTACTGTTTATAATAAGTATGACATAACCCAACGTAAAAGTAATCAGCTGATCCCTTTAAAACAATGATCAGCACAGGGATCAACATTTTAAAAGGGAGATTATATGCTCTGCATATGGGGAATACGTAGTAAATGTAATCACTGATGCATTAGGATCCTTAAGACTGGGAAAGGTTCCTGACTTAATTAAAAATGAGCAACTATTAAGTTAGTACTGTCCCAAATGTTTTCAAAAGCTGGAAAAGGTACAATCCACATGTTTGGATTCATGCCAGCATTTATCAGTAAGTGCTATGAGAAAAATGGGATCTGTGACACCTCACCCAACTGAAACAGTTGTTTTCTTTCTAAAGATTGTTTAATGGCACAATCTTTGTATGTCTCATTCACAGTCTCGTTACCAGTTTGACCCAGACAAGGATATGTACAGGCAACTGGTTGCTGTCCATTCTATAGGTCCCCTTGAAGACGACATCTATAGGGAATGCAATAATGCACCTCCCCTGGTGGTCTATCACACTCCAACTCAGATTTAGAAAGTGCCACAGACTTTGCTCTAAAAAGAGCCTCAGTACATCTGCAGGTGTAACATGTCTGAAACAGACACTGTTCTGTGTGGACTGCAGGGAGAGAAATTATGGAATTCATCATCGTCATGCCTGGTGAGGCTGACCAAGTGGAAGACTTTGATAGAGAGGGTGACCTATGCTGGAAATAACCAATTTTGCGCGGTTACCAACCAAAAGAGGTACCAATATGGTCCTTTGGAGTGTCCTGTCAGAGAACCAAATTTTTGTTTTACTCCAAAGCAACCTACTTTGATAGGAAATTAAGTTATTTCCCCATTCCCACTTTTGAAAACATTACTATGATTCAATCCAACCCAGCTTATCATCTTTATGAAAATGGCATTGAAACTGTCCCCATAAACACTTAACCACCTACATCCTACCTGTGTGATGGGGTTCATTGGTGCAAACCACCCCATCAAAGGGGTGCGTGTAGCCTATAGGACTAACGTGCTTGCTTGCATGTGTGTATATATATGTATGTGTCTTTTCTTATAGTTTAAGTATTTGGTTTATTGTAACAGGTTTATAAATTTATATTAAAGTAAGTTTGGCTGTAATCCAAGAGACCTACAGGCCATATCCTGTATTTTAAGCTAAGGTAAGTTAGCACATCTATATTAAGACCTTTTACCCAGAAAAGTAAAGTGGACCTTCATCTTGTTCCTTAAATAGATAAGTACCCACGCTTATGTCTATGACCTTTTATCTAGACCAATAGACAATGGAGAATTGCAGAGTGGGTTTTTCAATGTTGTATCCACAAACTTAACAGGTACACCAGAAGGAAACCTATGTGCATATGTACGTGTTATCAATACGCAAAAACATACTAGACTACGGAGTAAGCATACCCTAACATTTTGTGGGTGAGGAATGAACTTTGAGCATAGGAGGAAGGATTTCCAGCACTTGTGCCCTATAAAAGAGGTGACCCACTTCGCTAGAGCACACCACTCCGCTCTATCATTCTCACTTACTCTATCTTACTTTCACTCACTCTTTCCATTTTATTTTATCTATTCTATCTATCTACTATGACTACTACTATTAGAAGGCTATACTTGTTCTTATTAAACTTTCAGTTTCAAGGGAACTATACTAAGCTTGGTTTCCCCAAGCTTTTATTTTTAGTTTTGTTTATTAGGTTTTGATTTTAAGTTTAAGTTAGTAAAGTAAACCCTAAGTTAGCTCTTAGCATTACTTTCTTCTAAGCACTGCATCCCTCACTCAAGAATTGAGAAACCTGAACTGCAAGGCTGGTCCTGTGTCTCTTCCCATCAGGCCAAACCTTTGTTGCATATAATACTGTATTAGCATATGTATCTTCTGAGTAGCAGTAATGCAATTCTAACTTTGTAACTCTGGGTATTTTACTATTTACTTACTATTATTGATTTTAATAAAAGGTCTCTCTCTCTTCACACTCTCTTCACAATGTGTATGATAATCAAGGTGGGTCATTTCCAGCACAAATCCAGGTTCTCTCACTCCCTCACCCCCCTCCAAAAACCACACACACAAACTCACTCCCCTGCTGGTAATAGCTTATCAAAAGTGACCACTCTCCCTACAATGTGCATGATAATCAAGGTGGGCCATTTCCAGCACGAATCCAGGTTTTCTCACCCACTCACACTCCCATACACACACAAACTCACTCTCCTGCTGGTAATAGCTTATCTAAAGTGATCATTAAGTTGAGCCATTTCCAGCACAAATCCAGGTTTTCTCACCCTCCGCCCCCCCCCCCCCCCCACACAAACTCACTCTCCTGCTGGTAATAGCCCATCCAAAGTGACCACTTTCTTCAGAATGTGTATGATAATCAAGGTGGGCCATTTTCTGCACAAATCCAGGTTCCCTCACCCCCTCACCCCCCTCCAAAAACCACACACACAAACTCAATCTCCAGCTGGTAATAGCTTATCCAAAGTGACCACTCTCCCTACAATGTGCATGATAATCAAGGTGGGCCATTTCCGGCATAAATCCAGGTTTTCTGACCCCCCCCACCCCCATACACACACAAACTCACTCTCCTGCTGGTAATAGCTCATCCAAAGTGACCACTCTCCCTACAATGTGCATGGTAATCAAGGTGGGTCATTTCCAGCACAGATCCAGGCTTTCTCACCCCCCCACCCCACCCCCGGGAACACACACACACACACATAAACTCACTCTCCTGCTGGCAATCGTTCATCCAAACTGACCACTCTCCAAGTTTAAATCCAAGTTTAACCAGAACGTCTGGGGGGGGGGTGTAGGAAAAAGCAAGGGGAAATAGGCTACCTTGCATAATGACTTAGCCACTCCCAGTCTCTATTTAAGCCTAAATTAATAGTATCCAATTTACAAATTAATTCCAATTGAGCAGTTTCTCGTTGGAGTCTGGATTTGAAGTTTTTTTTTGTTGTAAGATAGTGACCTTCATGTCGGTGATTGCGTGACCAGAGAGATTGAATTGTTCTCCGACTGGTTTATGAATGTTATAATTCTTGACATCTGATTTGTGTCCATTTATTCTTTTACGTAGAGACTGTCCAGTTTGACCAATGTAAATGGCAGAGGGGCATTGCTGGCACATGATGGCATATATCACATTGGTGGATGTGCAGGTGAACGAGTAAAATTAGTAAAAAGTGATTTTATTAAATACAGAAGTAGGATTTAAGTGGTTCCAGGTAATAACAGACAGAACAAAGTGAATTACCAAACAAAATAAAATAAAAGACGCAAGTCAAAGTGTAATACAGTAAAAACTAATGCAGGTAAGTCTCATCCTCGGAGATGTTCCAATAAGCCACTTTTACAGACTAGACTTCCTCCTAGTCTGGGTCCAGCAATCACTCACACCCCTTTTATATAGTCTCTCTCTTGTGGTTGGAAACCCCTTCCCCTCTCCTATGCAGAATCTAGCTCCAGGATGGAGTTTTGGAGTCACAAACGCCGACACCACATTCCCAGGAAAGCTCAGATGTGGATTGGTGTCTCTCAAAGTTCATTGTCAGCTTAATGACAGGTTTCAGAGTAGCAGCCATGTTAGTCTGTATTCGCAAAAAGAAAAGGAGTACTTGTGGCACCTTAGAGAAGAATAAATTTATTTGAGCATAAGCTTTCATGAGCTACAGCTCACTTCATCGGAAGTCCACTGAATGCATCCGATGAAGTGACATGTAGTTCATGAAAGCTTATGCTCTAATAAATTTGTTAGTCTCTAAGGTGCCACAAGTACTCCTTTTCTTATTGTCACCTTAAATGTTTCTTGACTGGGCACTTACTGAGAATAGTCTTTTCTCAAGAAGCTGACCAACTGCTTCACTGAGGCTACTTAAAATCAAACAAATACACAGCCAATATTCAAAACTTTGAATACAAAAATGATACATGCATGCAAATAGGATGAATATATCCAGTAGAACATAACCTTTGCAGAGATATGTCACATGGCATATCTACCATAAAACTTATTCCAGTTATGTCATATTTACATTCATAAAAATATTTCTGCAAAGCATTATGGGGTGCAAAGTCACACTCTGTTTCATGGACTATAAATTATAGGAAATAAATAACAAAAGAATCAGGAGGGAGCTGACCTGCTCGGAGATAATTTGTAGCAGCATCTGTAGAGATGCTGCAGAGATCTTCCGTGTTAACCACCAGTTTGGGGAATATCCTCCTTTTTGCACCCTGCCCTGACTTTAGCAATTTCAATGAGGACTGTCCAAAGGAATCACAAGAGGCAGAGAAGCCAGGAGGAGGATTTACGAGTATGATTCCTAGAGGAAGTAGGTGAATAGGTTTTTCCTGGGCACAGACATGGAGTGACAGACTTGGGAGTTTCTGAACACAGAAATTACTGGCTGTTGGTTATTTCTACTGGTGTTCAGGGAAGCAGGACATGATGTACATTCTTTGCAACCCCTCCCCCATGTATTATACCAAAGAATGTAGCTGATTGTATTATCAATTTTTCCTCCTAATGCAATCAATCCTGCAATGCCTTACAGGTTGGCACCACCGAAGAGAGGGGGGCAACAATATTTCCTGGAGCACTGATAATACCAGCCAAGCCTGAACACCCATGGGGGATAATTTCTGCTACCATAGTGAAGAAGAGAAGAGTCATCACTGGGCCTGCCTTGGATCTCCTTTGGTGGAGATGATGACCACTATGTCCTTGTGCATCTGCAGCCATGGATCCGTGCATGGGCCCATCCCTGTGGTGACCTCACCCTTTCATGCCAATTCAAAGCTACTGTCAGTCAGCACCACACTTTTGGTGTTACTAGGATATTTTCTAGGTTGGTGGCTGTGACATACCAGGGTCCAACCCAGACTAATCAGCAGCTGTGTCACATCTGCCCGCAACCTTGGAATGCCTTAATGAAGTGGCTTCCACCTGGGCCACTCAAAAATAACTGTCCAGAATGAAAATCACACCCTGAACATGTGTGTGTAACTGCAGCCTGGCCAGGAATAGTTGGCTTACACTCAGGCTCTCACCACCCCGTGGTTATACTGCAGGGTGACCCCAACACACTCCCCAGTCTTTGATTTCCCTCCAGAAATGTATGTCCTGTGCTGCCCAGTCCTCTCCTGGACAATACCAGTTACAATACACATTATTTCTTTAATAGCAATAATATGCCTGCAACTTAGTTTCTCAGACACTTCTATGCCTCCTAATTTGTACTCACTTAAAATCTATCTTTGTAGTCAATAAACATTCTTTTATTGTTTTATCTAATCCAGTGTATTTAAATAGAAATCAGACATGGTTACAAGAAAAATAAAGCTAGAATGCAACTTGTGCCTAAGTTAACAAATGATGTGAAACTCAAAGCAAAAGTTTCCTTACCACATGCTTTCAGCAGTCTTACGGACCAAACTTCTTAGGTCAGGACCCCTCCCCCAGTCCCAGGGCTGCTTCCTTTATCCCTTCAGATGCATCAATGGGCAGGCAGAGAGAGAGAGAGCAATGGCTTGGGCTTTCTGCCCCTACTTTTTATAGTCCTTTCCGCCCTTGGAGAAACATTTCCACCTGGTTACCAAAAGAAAAAAATGTCTATGTAGAAGGATGTTCCCTGCTGCTTTTTCCTCACCTTTTTGGGCTTCCTTTGTTTCCCTTCCAGCTTGATGACTTTGGTTACTGTTTAGCTACAAAATGAACCAACACACACATTTCTTTGTTTAAGATAGACCAGTTTGCCAGCCTCCATTGGGAACATCTATTAATAACTTGATACAGTGTAATCTTATAACTTCTCATACATTATCAAAAATGTATTAATATTTGCGATGAGAGCATGACTATTCCTAGTTGACTCATAGATTTATTTAGCATCTTAAAGCTGAGCTCTGTGTGCAGATAATATGCAAGCAATAGGAATAGATTGTGAACTGCAGAAGACTGAAACATGTCCTTATTTCCAGAGCTCCTCTGGTCATCATGTGGTCTCCATCAAGCAAAATGAGTGAACCAATCTTTCCTACCTTTGGGAAGTAACCTAGCAAGGGAAGGACATAGGATACCTCGGATCATTCTCACTTTATAAATAGCTAGATGATCTGGAGTACTTTTACATGTCTTACAGGTTTAACATTCCACTTATTGGGGCGAGGACAATGAGGTGATTCTGAAACCATGAATGACTGAGAAGACATTAGCTACAGCTGCCAACAATAAGTACGTGTCAGCTGTATCTAACTTTCTGTTCCTCTGATTCCGAATTTGTTCCTAAGGCTGGTTGAAAATTTTTCTTCACAAGTGTTTTGATGGGAAATTGGATTTTCCAGTCAACTATTTTTTCCACGACATTATCTTTTCCCTGATAATCATAAGATTTCCATCAACATTCCAAACTCCCCTCCTCCCTAAATGATTGCTGTGGGACTCTGGTGCTGTTCCAGGAAAGTTCAGCAAGAGGAGAGACCATCATGCATCATGAGAGATGTAGTGCACCCAGGGAGCCTGGCCCATGTAAGATATTGGTGGTGTGTGGTACTGGATGCACCCCCGTGGTATTTCCAAGCCAAAATATTTTTAGCAAAAAGATTTAGGTCTCCACAAACAAGCCCCCTTTGAGTATCAGCTCTATGAGGTACCCGGTATGCACTGAAAACAGCAGAATGAAATATACCCCTAACCTCATACTCTGTAACTCTGGTAGAAATTGCATCATTTAATAGCATAGTAAGAAAGAGTTGGACAAATTAATCCCCAGGGCATGAATTACACAGAATGTGTCTTTGGTTCACTGAACGCTTTAATTAGGTGTTATGGTTCTCTGAGCTCAGGTATTCCCAGTTGCTTCAGGAATCATGTCCCACAGATCACACATCTCAGTATAAAACTTCCCGAATGCTCCAAACTGGCAGTTTCTGTCAATGGGGAAATGCCACCATATCTCTCTCTCTCTCTCCTCAGCAGGTAGGTGCTATTGTCCTGAATTACAGTAACACACATAGAGAGACACCATGGGGATCAGCAGGTATTAAATTCAAGACCTCCAGCACTAAAACCCTCAGCCCCAACTCCAACCCCTTCAGCTAAAGGAGCAACCTCCTTGGTTGGAAACAAATAGGCAATTACCTAGTCACTGAAGACAGGGCTTCCCATTTTGTCTCTGGGTTTCATTCAGGCTCAAGTAAATGCCCAAAAGCTTAATTAGCACAGTGAGCAACTTTACTGCAAATGGACTTGCCAGGCAAGAGATCTCCCCTTGCCCAAAGAGGGTGGAAAGAGTGACACTCCTTTACTCTCACCCCTTCTTTAGCTAAGGAATAATCCCTTCAGAGTAAAAGAAAAGGAGGACTTGTGGTACCTTAGAGACTAACACATTTATTTGAGCATAACCTTTTGTAAGCTACAGCTCACTTCATCACTTCACTGTAGCTCACAAAAACTTATGTTTAAATAAATTTGTTAGTCTCTACGGTGCCACAAGTACTCCTTTTCTTTTTGCAGATACACACTAACGTGGCTGCTACTCTGGATCCCTTCAGACTGATTCTCTCACAGCAGAATCACAAGTCACTGTTTTCTGTTCAGATTAGTGAACAGGAGTGTTTGGGGGGTGGGGGGGGCAGGATTAACCTGTGTGTCATTGCATTTGAACAGTGTCTGCATTTTATAGAACACCTGGAATTACAAGCTGTGAACATCTGGCTCTGTGGATTAAGCACTTCCTGGAGCAGGTACTTATGTCCATTAAGAAACTGATCTCCATTTATCTTCACTTATTTCATTACAGAAAGGGAGCAGGTTTTCCGCACCATCCACCTGCCCTCATCTCTGCAGCTGCCTGATCTCTGTTCAGAGGAGATGGAAAAGGGAAATCTCTCGGAGGCGACTGAGTTCATTCTCTCAGGATTGACAGATCATCCGGAGCTGCAGATCCCCTTGTTTGGGGTGTTCCTACTTATTTATGGCATCACCCTGCTGGGGAATGGGGAATGATTTTGTTAATCACAGTGGATCCCCGACTCCACACCCCTATGTACTTGTTCCTCAGTAATTTGTCTTTCTGTGACCTCTGCTATTCCTCAACAATTTCCCCAAAGATGCTGCTGAATTTCTTAACCAAGAGGAAAAGCATATCTTTCACTGCCTGCACTGTGCAACTGTATCTTTGTATCATTTTTGCAGATGTTCAGTGCCTCTTGCTGGCTATGATGGCGTATGACCATTATGTGGCCATCTGTAACCCACTGCTCTATATGGTCACTATGCCCAGTCAGCTTTGTAAACAACTGGTGGCTGGGGCGTACGCTGTGGGGGTGGTGGATTCAATGATACACACACGTTTTACATTTCGGCTGTCATTCTGCAGCTCCAACATTATCAATCATTTCTTCTGTGACATCCCCCCGCTGCTCGCACTCTCCTGTTCTGACACCCTCATCAATGAGATTATGACATTTGCTTTTATGAGCTGCATTACAGTGAGTAGCTTTGTGACTGTCCTCCTCTCCTATGTCTATATCATCTCCACCATCCTGCAGATCCGCTCTTCCAAGAGCCAGCGCAAAAAACTTCTCCACCTGCTCTTTCCACTTGACTGCTGTGGTCCTGTTTTATGGCACCCAACTCTTCATGTATATATGTCCCCCCTCCAGCTATCCCATGGACAGAGACAGAGTGGCCTCAGTGTTTTACATGCTGGTGATCCCTATTTTGAACCCCCTCATCTACAGCCTGAGGAACACGGAGGTGAAGGACGCCCTGAGAAGAGCAATGAATAAACTCCTAATCATTCTTGAATCTGTTTAACTCTCTACCTGTTTAGTAATGGGAAGTGGAAGCAGGTGAATTCAATTCTCAGCCAATTGTAATTTAATTTTGCAGAGCTCGTGGTTGTATTGTTCATTGTTGTACTGTTATTACTACTAATTTGTTTATATTCCAAGAAGATCTGCAGACCCCAACTGAAATCAGTGGACAAAACAGAGGAACACTCACAGGGCCAGAAACAGAGAATGATTTTATAAGTTTCAGAGTAGCATCTCTTAGTCTGTATCCTCAAAAAGAAAAGGAGTACTTGTGGCACCTTAGAGACTAACAAATTTATTTGAGCATAAGTTTCTGTGAGCTACAGTGAAGTGATGAAGTCAGCTGTAGCTCATGAAAGCTTATGATCAAATAAATTTGTTAGTCTCTAAGGTGCCACAAGTACTCTTTTTTTCTTTTTTTTTCTTTTTTATTTTATAAGCTGGTGCTAGGGGCATCCACCCAGAGGGCGAGATGCTCAATTTCACATTTCTGTTCCAAGGGTTATTTAATTAGTTTTACACAGTTGAACAACTTTGAAAGGTGAGAGGGCCCAGATTGGAATAGCACATCGCTCAGGGGTTGGGATGCTTTCTGGAAATGCAGGAAACCCAAGTCCAGAGTGTGAGACCAGAGTCCAGAGACCCTCATTGGTACTGTCACCTCATGTGCTGAAATTACTTCTGAGCCCATTTTCCCTTCCAGCCTGGGCCTCCAGAACCCTGCATTTTTAAGCCAGACAAGATAGCCTCCTGCAAAACAGACTGAGGGTCTGGGTCACACCCCCAAAACTGCAGATCTACACTGAAACCAGCTCCGAAGGATGCATGTCTCCAGCACGCAGACATCCAGCTCCCAATGGGATCTAAACCCCCCCAAAATCCATTTTACTCTATATAAACTTTATACAGGGTAAAATGATAAATATTCACCGTCTATAAAACTGCAAGAGAGATATGTACAGCTGTTTGCCCCCCAGGTAACAATTAGTTGCACTGAATATATAAATAAACAAAAGTGATTTATTAATTATAAAAAGTAGGATTTAAGGTGTTTTAAGAAATAACAGAGATAACAAAATAAGTGACAAAGCAAAAGAAAACAAAACATGCAAGGCTAAGCTTAACACACTCAGAAATCAATTACAAATGTTGACTTCTTATCCCAGTTGTTACTTGAGGTAAAATCCTTCTCAGGTCAGATGACTTTTCTGAACCGGGTCCAGCCTGTTCTCACCCACTCCTGTGGTAACAGTTCTTTTGTTTCCAGGTGTTTGCAGTTATCTCCGTGGGGTGGGGAGGCCATGACTTAAGACAGCAGAAGACAGTCATTGTTTGCTTCCCTTAGGCAACTTCCATAAGGCAGGAAACCTTTTTTAGAATTCCACCCCATCTGGAAAAGCACCAGCTTCAGGATGGATTTCAGTAACAGGGGACATGGTCACCTGTCACTGTAAGAATCCAATCTCAATTCTTCTTGGGTTGTCCCACAGGTACACAGGAAGGCTTGCAGTTAAACAGAGCCATTTACATTTCATTGATTCTGAAGCACCTTTAATGGCCTCCACTTAAAATGTCTTCATCAGTAATACAAGTTTATACCTTCTCCTCCTAACTCTGGACATACAAATAATCCATGTAAAGAAATAGGATGAACACACTTAGTAGATTATAATCTTTATAATGACTTGTTACATGGGGCATGTAGCATAAAGCATATTCCAGTTATGTTTTATTCAGAAGCATATTTTCATAAAGCATATGGACTTCAATGTTACACATGGCTTTGCCCAGCACTGGACAGAAGAGGGAATTGAACCTTAATCTTCCACCTCACAGGTGACAACCCCAACAAAGTGAGAGGCAAACAAGTCAGTTTCAGAGCATTTCAGCCTTTAATTGAAATGACAGTGAGCGTTCATGGGAGAGGAAGGAAAGAATTATCCTTAGAGGAGAAATTTCAATGTTTCGGAACATATTTACCTATCAAAAGAAGAAAAGAGCTTTACCAAGGGAGGGAGAAGAGTAACTGGAAGAGGAGAGAAAAATAGCTTTGACAGAAAGGGGGAAACTCCCCCATCGATTCAGAGAATGTCTATTCTAAAGCTATTACTTGACTTAGAGATGCTGTGCAGCAGCACCAGAGTGTAGATGATTTCCACATTCATGGAAGGGTTTTCCTTCAGTATAGTTAATCTACATCTCTGAGAGGCAGTAGCTCTGTCAATGAAAGAATTACACTGAGGGTCAGTACAAGCTAACAGCCTTGTAAAGGGTGTGAAAAGTTTCCCCACCCTGAGTGACTGAGTTCTGTTGATCTAATCTTTAAGCATAACCCAGGCCTCAGAGAAGCTGCCGATGAAAAAGGCCAGTTGGGAAATCTAGTCCTATCTCCCTGTCAGGGCAGCAGAAACCCTTTGGTTCTTTTTGTTCAGGCTAGTTGGAAATATTGCAGCTGCGCCAGCTTTCCAGTAGACATTATTCTGCAATCTGATCGAGCTCAGTGTCAGGCTGTCTGTGTGTAATGGGCACTCTGTCTGTGTGTGTGTGTTTGGTGTGCATCAGGAACTAGGTGTGTGTATGTGGTGGGGGGTACAGTGGAGCTGAAAGTCAAGTGAAGGAAAGTGTGTGTCCTTTGCCCTGCCCATGGCTCAGTTTAAGAAGTGCTCCTGTCTCTAACACTCAGATGCCCAGTTCCCAATGGAGTCCAAACCCCACATAAATGCACTTAACTCTGTATAAAGCTTATACAGGGTAAACTCATAATTTGTACACCCTCTATAACACTGATAGAGAGATATGTGCAGCTGTATGCCCCCTGCCCAGGTATTAATACATACTCTGGGTTAATCAATAAGTAAAAAGTGATTTTATTAAATACAGAAAGTAGGATTTAAGTGGTTCCAAGTAATAACACACAGAAGAAAGTAAATTACCAAGCAAAATAAAATAAAAGATGCAAGTCTAAGCCTAATACAGCAAAAACTAAATGGAGGTAAATCTCACCCTCTCTGAATCCAGCTGAACACAAAATGGAGAGGCTTCCCCAGGGACTTAGATTGTCTCTCTTTTGGGGTTGGAAACCCCTTCTGCTCTCCTATGTAGAATCCAGCTCCAAGATGGAGTCTTGGAGTCACATGGGCAAGTCACATGTTCATGCATGACTCAATTCCTTACAGGATGATGCCACATTCCCAGGAAAGCTCACATGTGGATTGGCGTCTCTCAAAGATCATTGTTAGTTTAAGTGTTTCTTATTTGGGCACTCCTGGAGAATAGTCCATTGTCAAGAAGCTGACCAACTGCTTCACTGAGGCTACTTAAAATCAAAGAAGTACATAGCCAATGTTCATAACTTTGAATACAAAATGATACATACATGCAAATAGGATGAATATATCCAGTAGATCATAACCTTTCAAGAGATATGTTACAGGGCACATCTAGCATAAACTATATTCCAGTGGTGTCATGTTTACATTCATAAGCATATTTCTATAAAGCATTATGGGGTACATAGTCACACTCTTTTTCATGGACTATAAATTATAGAAAATAAATAAAATTAATAGAAGAATCAAGAGGGAGCTGGCATGCTCGAAGATATTTTGTAGCAGCATCTGCAGAGATGCTGCAGAGATCTTGAATGTTAACCACCAATTTGGGGAATATCCTCCTTTTTGCATCCTGCCCTGACATTGGCATTTTCAATGAGGACTGTCCCACAGACCTCCGGGTCACAGGAGGCACAGAAGCGAGGAGTAGGATTATGAGTATGACTCCTAGAGGATGTAGGGGCATAATGTTTCCTGTGCACAGAGCTAGAGCAACAGAGTTGGGAGTTTCTGAATACAGAGATTGCTGGCTGTTGGTTGTTTCTACTGGTGTTCAGAGAAGGAGGACTTTGCGTCCATTCTTTGTAACCCATCCCCCACGGATTATACAAAAGAATATAGCTGACTTGGATCATCAATTTTTCCTCCTAATACAATCAACCCTGCAATGCCTCACAGGTCGGCACCATTTAGGAGAAGGGGGCACCAACTTGCCCCAGAGCACAGATAATACCAGCCAAGCCTGCACACCCATGGGTGATAATTTCTGCTCCCGTAGTGAAGAAGGGAAGAGTCATCACTGGGCCTGACATGGATCTCCTTGGGGGGAGGTGATGGCGAAAATGGCCTTGCACATCTGCAACCACGGATCAGTGCATGGGCCCATCCCTACCCTGACTTCACCCTTTCCTGTCAATCGAACACTTCTGTCAGTCAGCACCATGCCTTTGGTGTTACTGGGATATTTACTAGGTTGGTGGCTGTGGCATACCAGGGTCCAACCCAGACTAATCAGCTGCTGTGTCACACCTGCCTGCAACCTTGCAATGCTTTGTTGAAGTGGCTTCCAGCTGGCCACTCACAAACAACCTTCTAGCATGCAAATCACACCCGGAACATGTGTGTGTAACTGCAGCCTGGCCAGGAATAGTTGGGTTACACTCAGGCTCTCACCACCCTTGGTTATACTGCAGGGTGACCCCAACACACGCCCCAGTCTTTGATTTCCCTCCAGAAATTTACGTCCTGTGACGCCCAGTCCTCTCCTGGACAAAATAAGCTAAATTGTCCATTATTTCTTTAATAGCACTAGCATGCATGCCACTTCTATTTAAACACACTGGGTTAGATAAAACAATAAAACAAAGTTTATTGACAACAAAGATAGATTTTCAGTGAGTGGAAATAAGGAGGCATAGAAGTCAGAGATGGTTAAAAGAAAAATTAAGCTGGAATGCAACTTGTGCCTAAGTTAACAAATGATCGGGGGAGGGATAGCTCAGTGGTTTGAGCATTGGCCTGCTAAACCCAGGGTTGTGAGTTCAATCATTGAGGGGGCCATTTAGGGATCTGGGGTAAAAATTGGGGATTCATCCTGCTTTGAGCAGGGGGTTGGACTAGATGACCTCCTGAGGTCCCTTCCAACCCTGATATTCTATGATTCTATGATGTAAAATTCAAAGCAAAAGTTTCCTCACCACCTGCTTTCAGAAGTCTTACTGAGCAAACCTTGTATCTCAGAACCCTTCCCCCAGTCCAATCGCTGCTTCCTTTTCCCCTTCAGAAGCAGTGAATCAATGGAGAGAGAGAGAGAGAGAGAGATTGGTGCCTTGGGATGTCTACCCCTTCTTTTTATAGTCCTATCCCTCCTTTGAGAAACATTTCCACCTGGTTACTAGAAGACAAAATGTCTTTGCAGAAGGATGTTTCCTGCTGCTTTTTCCTCATCTTTTTGGGCTTTCTTTGTTTCCCTTCCTGCTTGATGACTCTTATTACTGGTAAGATACAAAATTAACCAGCACACACATTTCTTTGTTTAAGACATAACAGTTTGCCAGCCTCCGTTTGGAACATGTATTAATAACATGATACAGTGTAATCTTATAACTTCACACACATTATAAAAAAATGTATCTAACTTTCTGGTCCTTTTATTCCAAATTTGTTGCTAAGGCTGGTTTAAATTTTTTCTTGAGATTTTTTTTTTTATGGGAAATTGGATTTTACATTTAACTATTTTTTTTCCAAAAAATTATCTTTCCCCTGGAAATTAGAAGCTTTCCATCAAAATACCAAATATCCCTCCTCCCTAAGCCATGGCTGTAGGACGTTCCAGGGCAATTCAGCAAGAGGAGAGACCATCTAGAATCATGGGGAATGTAGTCCAACCTGGGAGCCTTACCCGTTGAAGAGTAGTAGGTTCTGTAGTAAGGTAAAAGATTTTGGTCTCCAGAAAAAAAAAAATGTGAATCAGGTCTTCAGAGTACCTAGCTTGCTCTGAAAGCAGCAGGATGAAATATGCCCCTAACCTCATACTCTGTAACTCTGGTAGAAATTGCATCATTTAATAGCACTGTAAGAAAGAGTAGGTCAAATTAATCCCCAGGGCACCAATTACACTGAGGGTGGCTTTGGTTCACTGAATGCATTAATTAGGTGTTGTGTCTCTCTGAGCTCAGGTATTCCCAGTGGCTTCAGGAATCATGACCCATCATCACACATCTCAGGATAAAACTTCCCGATTGCTCCAAATTGGCAGTTTCTGTGGATGAGGAAACACCAACACATCTCTCTCTTCTCAGCAGGTACGTGCTATTGTCCAGAATTACTGGCACACACCCACACGCAGACACCATGGGGATCTTCAGGTATTGAACTCCAGCCCTCCAGCACCAAAAGCCTCAGTCCCAACTCCGACCCCTTCAGCTAAAGGAGTAACTTCCTGGTTGGAAAAAAAATAGGCAATTAACTAGTCACTGAAGCCAGGGCTTCCCATGATGTCTCTGGGTTTCAAACAGGCTCCAGTAAATGCCAAAAACCTTAATTAGCACAGTGAGCAATTTTACCCCAAACAGACATGCCAAGTCACAGAGCTCCCCTTGCCCAAAGAGGGTGGAAAGATTGACACTCCTTTACTCTCACCCCTTCTTTAGCTAAGGAATAATCTCTCCAGAACGATTCTCTCACAGCAGAGTCACAAGTCACAGTTTTCTGTTCGGATTAGTGAACAGGAGTGTTTGTGTGGGGGGGCATGATTAACGTGCATCTCATTGTATTTGCACAGCATCTGCATTTTATCAGACACCTGGAATGACCAGCTGTCAACATCTGGCTCTGTGGACTAAGCCCTTCCTTGAGCAGGTACTGATGTCCATTGAGAAACTGATCTCCATTTATCTTCACTTACTTCATTACAGAGAAGGGACAGGTTTTCCACACCATCCATATGCCCACATCTCTGTAGCAGCCTAATCTCTGTTCAGAGGTGATGGAAGAGGGAAATCACTCGGAGGTGACTGAGTTCATTCTCTCAGGACTGACAGATCGTCCGGAGCTGCAGATTCCCCTGTTTATAGTGTTCCTACTGATTTATGGTATCACCCTGGTGGGGAATGGGGGGATGATCTTGTTAATCACAATTGATCCCCGACTACACACCCCCATGTACTTTTTCCTCAGTAATTTGTCTGTCTGTGACCTCTGCATTTCCTCAATAATTTCCCCTAAGATGCTGCGGAATTTCTTAGCTGAGACAAAAAGCATTTCTTACACTGCCTGCATTGTGGAAATGCATCTCTCTATCATTTTTGCAGATGTTGAGTGCCTCTTGCTGGCTGTGATGGCATATGACCGTTATGTGGCCATCTGTAACCCGCTGCTCTATACAGTCACCATGTCCCGGCAGCTTTGTAAACAGCTGGTGGCTGGGGTGTACGCTGTGGGGGTGGTGGATTCAATGATATATATGTGTTGTACATTTTGGCTGTCATTCTGCAATTCCAACATCATCAATCATTTCTTCTGTGACGTGCTCCCACTGTTGGCGCTCTCCTGTTCTGACACCCACATCAATGAGATTGTGGTGTTTGCTTTCATGAGCTGCATTACAGTGAGCAGCTTTGTGACTGTCCTCCTCTCCTATGTCTATATCATCTCCATCATCCTGCAAATCTGCTCTGCCGAGGGCAGGCGCAAAGCCTTCTCCACCTGCTCTTTCCACTTAACTGCTGTGGTCCTGTTTTTTGGCACCTTCCTCTTCATGTATTTACATCCCACCTCCAGCTATTCCATGGACAGAGACAAAGTGACCTCAGTGTTTTACACACTGGTGATCCCTATGTTGAACCCTCTTATCTACAGCCTGAGGAACACAGAGGTGAAGGATGCCCTGAGGAAAGCAATGAATAAACTCCTAACCAATTCCTGAATCTGTTTAACTCTGTATTGGTTTAATGGTGGAGAGTGGAAACAGGTAAATTCAATTCACAGCCAATTACAAAGTAATTTTGTAGAGTCCGTGGGAGTATTTTTCATTATTATTTCATTATTAAAATTAATTTGTTTGTATTCCAACAAGGTCTGCAGGCCCCAACTGAGATCAGCTGAGAAAACCTCAGGAAGACTCACAGGTCTAGAAAGAGAGAATGATTTTATAAGCTTGTGGCTAGGAGCATCCACCGAGAGGGAGACGTTCAACTTCACATCTCAGGACATTGGGTAGCAGTTGCAAAGGGGTTTCTGTGACCCAAACCATCACACAGTGTTCAGGAATAAAATTGCAAAACAATGTGTGTGGGGGGGGGGGTGAGGGGGCAGAAGGACGACAGCACAAGGACAAAGGGAGTTCAATTGCACAAAGGTTGGTTTAGGTTGGACATGAGGAAAAACACCCCGACAGTGAGTGTGGCTAAGCACTGGGATAACTTACCCAGTAAGGTTATGTAATCTCCACCAATGGAGATTTTTAAGAGCAGGTTAGACAAATACCTCTCACGGATGGTCTAGTTAATATTCAGTTGTGCTGTGAGTTCAGGGGACTGGACTAGATGACTTCTCGAAGTCCCTTCTAGTCCTATGATTTTATGATCTCACAAGGAGCCTTGCACTGGAGGGAGCGTTGACTCCAGCCTGAGCACTGGGCAGGGCAAAAAACATGCACCTGCCTCCACTTGACATTCAGCTCCAATGTACCGCTCACCACATGCACACACATAGCGCCCACTGCACTCCAAACACACACCCACAAAGTACCCAGTACACACAACACACAGAGTCCCCAATGCACACAAAATGCACACAAGCACACAGAAGGCGCACTACACACACACACACGGCCCACTGCACACCAGACATACACACACAGAGACAGAGTGTCCACTACACACACACAGCCTGACACTGAGCTCGATCAGAATGCAGAAGAATCTCTACTGGGAATTTGGGACAGCTGCAATATTTCCAACTTGCCTGAATGAAAAGAGCTGAAGGGGATCCTGGTGCCCTGGCAGGGAGATAGGACTAGATTTCCCAACTGGTCCTTTCCATGGACAGCTTTTTTGAGGCCTGGTTTATGCTGAAAAATAAGATCAACACAGCTCTATCACACAGGGTGGGGAAACTTTTCATACACTGTGCGAGGCAGTTAGGTTGTACTGACCCTCAGTGTAATTCTTCCATTGACCTAGATACTGCCTCTCGGAGAAGTGGATTAACTACATCGAAGGAAAAACCCTTCCATCAACGTGGAAAGCATCTACACTGTGGCGCTGCTTCAAATCACAGCTGAGTCAATGTAATGGCTTTAGTATAGACATTCCCTGAATCGATGGGGCAGTTTTCCCACTTCCTATTTAAGCTATTTTTTCTCTCCTTTTCCATCATTCTTCTCCCTCCCTTGTAAAGCTCTTTCCTTCTTTTGATAGGTAAATACGTTCCGAAATTTTTACTCTCAGCATAATTCCTTCCTTCCCCTCCCATGAATGTTATTTCAATTAGAGGCTGAAATGCTCTGAAACTGACTTGCTTGCCTATCACTTCATTGTACCTCTTAGTTTTTCCTCCCTTCACTTACAATGAGTTGAGGATGAAAGCAGTACCTGCTCAGATCCCGAAAATCAGAACCGTAAAATCAGAGTCGAATATTTCCCTTTGTGCTCACCACACCAGTGTTGCCCTTAATACATATGGAGCTGCTTTCTTGGGTGACAGAGGTTAAATTTGGCTTTGATGACTTTGAGATTTGCTCCCTGGAGCATCTTTGCTCCCAGGACAACAGGTGTGCACAGCACATGCAATTAATGTTGTTGCCATATCCTTCCTTGTGGAAATGGAACACAGACAGTCAGAGCATCAGCTGGCCTGGATCGCTGTCTCTCCCACAAGGTCATTTTAACTTGATACAAAACTGAGGTGATTGTATTTCATTTTATTTGTTGGTCACCTCTTCAAATGTCTCTTTAAGTAATTTCTCAGGGTTGGGATGTAAAGGTGTCTAGAAATGTGTGAATTTCTTCTGGATTAATAATTTATTGTCAAAAACAATACTGTTTGGATAGAACTGAAACTATTCACAAATGTGTTACAAATACACCAAATAACTTTGTACCAAAACAATGTTTGTGTACAGGGGAGGGTTTTGATGCTGGTCACAACCCAGCCACTGTAGGAAGTGGTGGTGGTCCTTCTCTTTGTAATTTTTAGCCCAACAGTTGGGGTGTACACATGTGAGGTGGGAGATCCGGGTTCAATTCCCCCTTCTGTTCATGGCTGGGCAAAGCTCTGTGTGACATTGAACTGCATATGATTTATGAAAATATGCTTCTGAATAAGACATAACAAATATACTTTATGCTAAGTGCCCCTGTAACATATCATTATAAATCTTATAATCTACTAAGTGTGTTCATCTTATTTGTTTATATGGATTATTTTTATGTCTGGAGTTAGGAGAATAAGATATAAATTTGTATTACTGATGTAAGCAGTGTCAGGATGAGCTCCACCCTGACATCTGGTGGTGAGGTGTGGCAAGTTGTGGAAAAGAACTTCAGGGGCCGATGCCATTTGCATAGGCACACCCACCACGCCTAGAATGAGACCATAGCTGCTCAAATGGTCACTTTGGCTGCTGTGGGATCCCCAGCGTCTCTGTTATTGGGGCAGGAAGAATAAATTGTTATTACCCTGATTATGGGAACTGTGCTTGGAACTGTACGTGGCCTTTTGTTATGATGGAGGGATTCACCATCAACTAAGTAGCACTCGCTAGGCAAGGGTCATGGGTTCCAAAACTGTGTGAATAGAGAGAGGCTGGGGACAAGTATTAATGCTTGGTGGCATGGGCCCCTTGGTGAGGGCCTTCCATGCTAATTGCACTTCCTCCTCTCTCCACTGTGGAATATCAGAGCTAATTTTGATTTCATTAGAAGTCTAGTTATAGGCTGCTGAGCTCACTTTGGGCTGACAGTGCACCAGCACTGGGGCTCCCCTACTACAAGCTGAATTCACCTAAGAGCTGAAATCACTGAGTGTTGTGTTAAGTAGTGGGGGAGCCTGAAGATATATTGTGGAGCAGTTTGCGGCGCGGCTGGTGAAGCAGTTCGACGCGGAGCAGTGTGTGGATGGCAGGAGCTGCTTGTGGGTCATGGAGCCGAGCGAAGGCGTTCGTGGGGCAGCTGGCGGAGCGGAGCGCAGCTGAGCGAAGGAGTTCGTGGGGCAGCTGGCGGAGCGGAGCGCAGCTGAGCGAAGGAGTTTGTGGGGTGGCTGGCGGAGCGGAGCGGAGCGCAGCGCAGCGGAGCGAAGGAGTTTGTGGGGCGGCTGGCGGAGCGGAGCGCCGCTATGGAGCTATGGGGCAGTCAGCTTCAGATCATGTAAGGTGCCTCTTACCCCCGTCCCATTTCCACCCAGGTTGGGAGGTAAAGCTCCGCAGATAAACTTTCGAACTCTGGGGCTGCCCTGACCAGGGACAGAGACTTTTGGGGCATTGGACTTTTGGGACTTTGGGTGATTTGGGGTTGCTGGACTCAAGAACCAAAGGGAAAAGGGCATGCCCCAATTTGCCTGGGGTGGGTTTTTTTTTGCTCATGGGTTGTGTTATGAATCCTGTTGGTGGTGTTTCCCCAACATAATGCCACATTGTTTCTCTCTGTTATTAAAAGGCTTTTGCTACACTCAGACTATGTGCTTGCGAGAGGGGTAGTATTGCCTCTTGGAGGCGCCCAGCGGGGGTGGTATATATTTGTCCCAGGTCACTGGGTGGGGGCTCGAGCCGGTTTGCATTGTGTTATTGGAATGGATCCCCTAGATATTGAACCCGGCCCTTGTTGCTGCCAACTCTGACGGGCAGAAGGGTTACACTGATTTAGACATATTAAGTGGAAGCCTTTAAAGGTCCTTCAGAATCAATTAACTTTAAATGGGTCTGCTTACCTGCAAGCTTTCCTGTGTACATGTGGGAAAAACCAGGAAGAATGGAGATTGGTGTCTTACAGTGACATGTGACCATGTCACCAGATACTGAGCTCCATCTTGAAGCTGGTACTGTTCCTGAGGGTGGTGGAATTCCAAACAAAGGTTTCCCACCTTGTGGAAGTGCTATATAAAGTGGGGAAGCAAATGAGTGTCTTCATCTGGCTTAAGAGACAGCCTCCCCACCCCACAGAGATACACACAAGCACCTGGAAACATAAGTCCTGTAACCACAGGGGTGGGTGAGAACCAGCTGGACCTAGGTCAGAAAAGGCCTCTGACCTGAGAAGGATTTTACATCAAGTAATAACTGGGGTGAGAAGTTAAAATTTGTAACTGATTTCTGAGTGTATTAAGCTTAGCCTTGCACATTTTCCTTTGTGATTTACTTTGTTCTATCTGTTATGACTTAAAATCACTTAAATCCTACTTTTTATACTTAATAAAATCACTTTTGTTTATTTATAAACACAGTGTGAGTAATTGTTACCTTGGGGGGCAAACAGCTGTGCATATCTTTCTTGAAGTGATATAGGGGGCAAACATGTATCATTTTTCCCTGTATAAGCTTTACGCAGAGTAAAATGGATTTATTTGTGGTTTAGATCCCTTTGGGAGCTGGGTGTCTGCGTGCTGTAGATAGGTATCCTGTTGAATTGCTTTCAGTCTAGATTGGTATATATCTGCAGCTTTGTGGGCGTGGCATGCTTGGAGATACTTTGTTGCAGAATCTGCAGATATGCCGTAGAGATCTTCAGTCTTAACCACCAGTGACCATCAAATGAAGGGGAAAACAGACACCTCAGATTTGCATTATATTCAGAGGCCTCTCAAAGCTGAGACTCTGGCCCTCTGTGTTCCATTTCCACAAGGAAAGACACAGCAACAATATGAATAGCATATGCTGTGCACACCTGCTGTCCTGGGAGCTAAGATGCTCCAGCGAGAAAATCTCAAAGTCATCCCAGGAAGCAGATCCAGAGGTATTAAGGGTAACTTTAGTGTGGCTCGCAAACAGGGAAAGATTCAACTCTTGATTTGATATTTCTGATTTTAGGGTTCTGAGCAGGTACTGCTTCCGACCTCAACTCATTGTAAGTGAAGGGAGGAAAAACTAAGGGGTACAATGAAGTGATAGGCAAGCAAGTCAGTTTCAGAGCATTTCAGCCTCTAATTGAAATAACATTCATGGGAGGGGAAGGAAGCAATTAAGCTGAGAGTAAAAATTTCAGGACATATTTACCTATCAAAAGAAGGAAAGAGCTTTACAAGGGAGGGAGAAGAATGACAGAAAAGGAGAGAAAAATAGCTTTAATAGGAAGGGGGAAAACCCCCCAGTCAATTCAGGGAATGTCTGTACTAAAGCCATTACATTGACTCAGCTGTGATTTGCAACAGCACCACAGTGTAGATGCTTTCCATGTTGATGGAAGGGTTTTTCCTTCAATGTGATTAATCCACTTCTCTGAGAGGCAGTAGCTAGGTCAATGGAAGAATTACACTGAGGGCCATACAAGCTAACTGCCTCACACGGGAGGTGAAAAGTTTCCCTCTGTTGATCTAATTTTTAAGCATAAACCAGGCCTCAGAGAAGCTGCCAATCAAAAAGAACAGTTGGGAAATCTAGCTACAACCTACCTGAGCAAGTTATTCCACTGCTTATCCACCCTCAATGCTGGGATGTTTTTCCCAATGTCCAACCTAAACCACCCTTGTTGCAATTGAAGTCCATCGATTCTTGTCCTATTCTTCCCCTACTCCCACATTGTTTTGCAATTTTATTCTTAAACACTGTATGACGGGCTGTGTCTCACAAACCTCTTTGGGACTGCCACCTGATGTGCCTAGACTACCTCTGAGCCTGTTTTCCCTGCCAACTTAGGACTTCAGTACCTTACCTTGTATGAGCCAGGCACGATTGCCTGCTGCAAATAAAGATCCAAGTCTGAACCACGTCCCGCACAAGCTGCAGGCTTAAGTGAAAACAGCTTAAGAAGTGCTCCTGTCTCCAGCACTCAGATGACCAGCTCCCATTGGGGTCCAAACCCCAATAAATTGGTTTAAACCTCTATTACATTTATACAAGGTATACTCATAAATTGTTCGCCCTCTGTAACACTGATAGAGAGATATGCACAGCTGTTTGACCCCCATTATTAATACATGCTCTGGGTTACTCAATTAGTAAAAAGTGATTTTATTAAATACAGAAGTAGGATTTAAGTGGTTCCAGGTAATAACAGACAGAACAAAGTGAATTACCAAACAAAATAAAATAAAACATGTAAGTCTAAGCCCAATACAGTAAAAACTAAATGGAGGTAAATCTCACCCTCAGAGATGTTCCATTAAGCCTCTTTTACTGACTAGACTTCCTCCTAGTCTGGGTCCTGCAATCACTCACACCCCTGTAGTTATTCTCCTTTGTTCCAGTTTCTTTCAGGCATCTCTGTGGGGTGGACGGGCTATATTTTGTGCAAACTGAAGACAAAATGGAGGGGTTTCCCCATGGGCTTATATATTTTATGTTTTGTGTTTGGAAACTCCTTCTCCTCTCGGATGCAGAATCCAGCTCCAAGATGGAGTTTTGGAGTCACATGGGCAAGTCTCATGTCCATGCATGACTCAGTTCCTTAGAAGAGGACAACCACATTCCCAGGAAAGCTCACATGTGGATTGGCATCTCTCAAAGATCATTGTTAGCTTAAGTGTTTCTTGAATGTGCACTTACAGAGAATAGTCTTTCTCAAGTAGCTGACCAAATGCTTCACTGAGATTACTTAAAATCAAGAAAGTACGTAGCCAATATTCATAACTTTGAATACAAACATGACACATGAATGCAAAGAGGATGAATATATCCAGTAGAGCATAGCCTTTGCAGAGATATGTAACATGGCACATCTGGCATAAAACATATTCCAGTTACGTCATATTTACACTCATAAGCATATTTCTATAAAGTGTTATGGGGTGCAACGTCACACTCTGTTTCATGGACTATAACTTACAGGAAGTATATAAAACTAAAAAAAAGGATCGTGAGGGAGCTGGCCTGCTCGGAGATATTTTGTGGAAGCATCTGCAAAGATACTGCAGAGATCTTGAGTGTTAACCACCAGTTTCGGGAATATCCTCTTTCTTGGCGCCTGCCCTGACCTGGGCATTTTAGTGAGGAGTGCCCCATGCACCTCCACATCACAGGAGGCACAGAAGCCAGGAGGAGGAGTTGTAAGTTCCTAGAGGAAGTAGGGGCATTGTGTTTCCTGGGTACAAACCTGGAGTGACAGACTTGGGAGTTTCTGAATACAGAGATTGCTGGCTGTTGGTTGTTTCTACTGGTGTTCACAGAAGGAGGACTTTGTGTCCATTCTTTGTAATCCCTTCCCCAAGGATTATACAAAAGAATATAGCTGACTTGGATCATCAATTTTGCTCCTAAAACAATCAACCCTGCAACGCCTCACAGGTGGGCACCACTTAGGAGAAGGGGGCACCAACATGCCCTAGAGCACTGATAATACCAGCCAAGCCTTGACACCGATGGGGGATAATTTCTGCTCCCATAGTGAAGAAGGGAAGAGTCATCACTGGGCCTGCCAGGGATCTCCTTGGAGGTAGGGGATGGCCACAATTTCCTTGTGAATCTGCAGCCATGGATCAGTGCATGGGCCCATCCCTGTGGTAACCTCACCCTTTCATGTCAATCGAATACTACTGTCAGTCATCACTACACCTTTGGTGTAACTGGGATATTTTCTAGGCTGGTGGCTGTGACATACCAGGGTCCAACCCAGACTAATCAGCAGCTGTGTCACACCTGCCTGCAGCCTTGCAATGCCTTCCTGAAGTGGTTTCCACCTGGGCCACTCACAAACAACCGTCTAGCAGGCAAATCACACCCTGAGCGTGTGTGTGTAACTGCAGCCTGGAGAGGAATAGTTGGGTTACACTCAGGCTCTCACCACCCTTGATTATACTGCAGGGTGACTCCAACACACTCCCCAGTCTTTGATTTCCCTCCCAAAATGTATGTCATGTGCTGTTTAAATCTCTCCTGAAGAATACAAGTTACATTGTCCATTATTTCTTTATCAGCACTAATATGCATGGAACTCTCAGACATTTCTATTTAAACACACTGGATTAGATAAAAAATTAAAACAAAGTTTATTGAATAAAAAGTTTTTCAGTGAGTGCAAATGAGAAGGCATAGAAGTCAGACATGGTTACAAGAAAAATAAAGCTAGAATGCAACTTCTGCCTAAGTTAATAAATTATGTGAAATTCAAAACGAAAGTTTCCTCACCACATGCTCTCAGCAGTCTTACTTACCAAACGTCTTAGGTTAGGACTCCTCCCTCAGTCCAATGGCTGCTTCCTTTCTCCCTTCAGATGCAGTGAATAAATGGGCAGAGAGAGAGGGGGCAGGGGGAGGGTGGGAGGAGGAGAGAGAGAGAGAGAGAGAGAGAGAGAGAGAGAGAGAGAGAGAAGCGGTGCCTTGTGATATCTGCCCCTTCTTTTTATAGTTTTACCCCCTTCGAGAAACATTTCCACCTGTTTCCTGGAAGAGAAAAAGTCTATGTACAAGTATGTTCCCTTCTGCTTTTTCCTCACCTTTTTGGGCTACCTTTGTTTCCCTTGCTGCTTAATGACTCTGGTGACAGTTTAGATACAATATTAAGCAGAGCACACATTTCTTTGTTTAAGAGAGACCAGTTTGCCAGCCTCAGTTTGGAACATGTATGAATAACATGATGCAGTGTAATCTTATATCTTCACATACATTGTCCACTATTTCTTTAATAACACTAACATGCGTGCAACTTAATTTCTCAGACACTTCTATTTAAACACACTGGATTAGATAAAATAAAAAAAAACAAACTTTATTGACTACAAATGTAGATTTTAAGTGAGTGCAAATAAGGAGGCATAGAAGTCAGACATGGTTTCAAGAAAAATAAAGCTAGAATGCAACTTGTGCCTAAATTAACAAATGATGTGAAATTCAAAGCAAAACTTTCCTCTCGACAAGTTTTCAGCACTCTTACTGACCAAACATCTGAGGTCAGGAGCCTTCCCCACGTCCAATGGATGGTTCATTTCTCCCATCAGATCCAGTGAATCAATGGGCAGAGAGAGAGAGAGAGCGAGTACAGTGCCTTGGGATGTCTGCCCCTTCTTTTTAGAGTCATATTCCACCTTTGAGAAACATTTCTACCTGGTCACCAGAAGACAAAATGTCTATGTAGAAGGATGTTCCTTGCTGCTTTTTCCTCAGCTGTTTGTATACAAAATTAAGTAGAACACAAGTTTCTTTGTTTAAGACAGAGCAGTTTGCCAGCCTCCGTTTGGAACATGTATTAATAACATGATACTGTGTAATGTTATAACTTCACATACATTGTCAAAAATGTATTAATATTTACAATGACAGCATTACTATTCTTCGTTGACTCATAGATTTATTTAACATCTCAAAGCTGAGCTCTGTGTGCAGATAATATGCTTACAAGTGGGATAGTTTTGAGAACTGCAGAAGTCTGGAGTATGCTGTGGCCTCCCCCTGAGCTCCTCTGGTCATCATGTGGTCTCCATCAAGCAAAATGAATGAACCCACCTTTCCTACTTTGGGGAGTAACCTAGCAAGGGAAGGACATAGGATACCATGATGATTAGCATCCTATAAATAGCTTGATAATCTGGAGTACGCTTACACATCTTACATGTTTTACATTCCAGCTACTGGGGCCAGGACAAGGAAGTTACTCTGGAACCAGGAATAACTGAGAAGATATCACATACACCTGCAAACGGTTAGTACGTTTCACCTGTATCTAACCTTCTGTTCCTTTGATTCCAAATTTGTTGCTAAGCCTGTTTGAAAATTTTTCTTGAAAAGTTTTTTTGGTGGGAAATTGGATTTTCAATTTAACTATTTTTTCCAATAAATTATCTTTTCCCTGGAAATTATCAGCTTTCCCTCAAAATACCAAACTCCCGTCCTCCCTAAACCATGGCTGTGGGACTCTGCTGATGTTCCAGGGCAGTTCAGCAAGAGGAGAGACCATCATGCATCATGGGGAATGTAGTCCTGCCTGGGAGCCTGGCCCATGGAAGAGATTGGTGGTATGTGGTATCTAAGGCACCCCCATGGTATTTCCGAGCTCAAATGTTAAGTTTTAGCAGAAAGATTTTGGTCTCCAGAAAAAAAAAAAAAAAAACCTTTGTGGATCAGCTCTACAGAGTACTCGGCTTGCACTGAAAACAGCAGGATGAAATATAACCCTAACCTCATACTCTGTAACTCTGGTAGAAATTGCATCATTTAAGAACACAGTAAGAAAGAGGAGGTCGAATTAATCCCCAGGGCACAAATTACACTGAGGGTGGCTTTGGTTCACTGAATGCATTAATTAGCTCTTATGGCTTTCTGAGCTCAGTTATTCCCAGTTGCTTCAGGAATCATGTCCCACAGATCACAAATGAGAGTATAAATCTTCCTGAATGCTCCAAACTGGCAGTTTCTGTCGATGGGGAAACACCAAAACATCTCTCTTTCTCTTCTCAGCAGGTACTTGCTATTGTCCTGAATTACAGTCAAGCACGCACACATGCAGATAGCATGGTGATCAGCAGGTATTAAATTCAAGACCTCCAGCACTAAAAGCCTCAGTCCCAACTCCTACCCCTTCAGCTAAAGGAGCGACATTCTCTGTTGGAAAAAAGTAAGCAATTACATAGTCACTGAAGCCAGGGCTTTCCATTATGTCTCTGGGTTTTCATACAGGCTCAAGTAAATGCCAAAAAGCTTAATGAGCACAGTAACTAAACTTTATCCCAAACTAACATGCCAAGCCATAGAGCTCCGCTAGCCCAAAGAGGGTAGAAAGATTGAGACTCCTTGACTCTCATCCCTTCTTCCACTAACAAATAATCTCTTCAGACTGAGAAGATTTTCACACTGATTCTCTCACAACAGAGTCACAAGTCACTGTTTTCTGTTCGCATTAGTGAACAGGAGTATTTGCATGAGGGGCATAACCTGCGTGTCATTGTATTTGCACAGTATCTGCATTTTATTGAACACCTGGAATGACAGGTGTGAATATCTGGCTTGGTGGACTAAGCCCTTTCAGGAACCCATACTGATGTCCATTGAGAAACTGATCTCCGTTTATCTTCACTTACTTCATTACAGAGAAGAAGCAGGTTTTCCACACCATTCGCCTGCCCACATCTCTGTAGCAGCCTGAACTCTGTTAAGAGGAGATGGAAGAGGGAAATCACTCAGAGGTGACTGAGTTCATTCTCTCAGGACTGACAGATCGTCCGGAGATGCAGGTTCCCCTGTTTGGGGTGTTGCTACTGATTTATGGTATCACCCTTCTGGGCAATGTGGGGATGATCATGTTAATCATGACTGACCCCTGACTCCACACCCCCATGTACTTTTTCCTCAGGAATTTGTCTGTCTGTGACCTCTGCCTTTCCTCGACAATTTCCCCTAAGATGCTGCGGAATTTCTTAGCCGAGAGGAAAAGCATTTCTTACACTTCCTGCACTGTGCAAATGTCTCTCTCTATCGCTTTTGCACATTCTGAGGGCTTATTGCTGACTGTGATGGCGTATGACCGTTATGTGGCCATCTGTAATCCACTGCTCTATATGGTCACCATGTCCAGGCAGCTTTGTAAACAGCTGGTGGCTGTGGTGTATGCTGTGGGGGTTTTGGATTCAGTGGTATACACGTGTTGTACATTTTGGCTGTCATTCTGCAGTTCCAACACCATCAATCATTTCTTCTGTGAGATCCCCCCGCTGCTGGCGCTCTCCTGTTCTGACACCCGCATCAATGAGATTATGATATTTGCTTTCACGTTGTGCATTGCAGTGAGCATCTTTGTGACCATCCTCCTCTCCTATGTCTATATCATCTCCACTGTCTTTAAGATCCTCTCTGCCGAGGGCCGGTGCAAAGTCTTCTCCACCTGCTCTTTCACTTGACTGCGGTGGTCTTGTATTTTGGCACTGTCTTCTTTAAGTATTTATGTCCCACCTCCAGCTATTCCATGGACACAGAAAGTGGCCTCAATGTTTTACATGCTGGTGATCCCCATGTTGAACCCCCTCATCTACAGCCTGAGGAACACGGAGGTGAAGGACGCCCTGAGGAGAGCAATGAATAAATTCCTAACCAATCATTGAATCTGTTTAACTCTGTACTGGTTTAGTGATGGGGAGTGGAAACAAGTGAATTCAATTTACAATTGTAATGTAATTTTGCAGAGCCATATTGTTATTATTATTAATTGGTTTGTATTCCAACGGGGCCTGCAGGCCCCAACTGAAAACAGGACTTTATTTGCCTATTACCCCATCAAAATTCCAGGAGGCACCTGTTTCAGATGTGTGAATATTTGCATTGTGCTTCAAAAGCATCAAGGTATTTGTACTGGGGAAGAAGAGGGAGGTGTCTAATCTATCTCCTTCTGCTTTGTAGTGGCTTTGGTTTTGTTTTGCAGTTGCAAGTATGACGTGTGTGGTTTCCATGGCTGAATGAAAGGGAGTTTTGCACCCCCTCCTGATATTCTGCAGCCCTTTATTTCCTCTGTGGGGTTGTTGTAGAGATTTTCGCCTGGTTTGTATCCATGCATGTGGAGGAGAAAGGTGATTTCCATCAAAATGACCTTTATTTTAAGTTAAGGGAGCAACAAGACAAATAAGTACAAGGGTAACATATCCGAAAGAAGAAAAGGAGTACTTGTGGCACCTCAGAGACTAACCAATTTATTTGAGTACTTTTGGCACCTTAGTCTCTAAGGTGCCACAAGTACTCCTTTTCTTTTTGCGAATACGGACTAACACGGCTGCTACTTTGAAACATATCTGAAAGAGAACATGGTGGTGTACGTCCACTGTGAGAATCTGCACTGAACTGAATACAAAATAATATGGAAAGGGTGAGTTTTCTCGAGCACATAAATTAAACAGAAAGAAAAAGTCATATCAGACACTAAATGTTTATACCACATCAGCTGGTTAGCTATGAGGTCTTACTCTTAGTTCTACAGGTAAATCCTATGGACTCTGAAGAATAGGGATTCTGGGAATTGTACAGCTCAGGTTACAGAGAGTGAGAAATGGAAAGAGCTGGGCCAATAGCAGATTTTTTAGTTCATGGGGCGTTACAAAAAATGGAAAAACAAATTCATTTCAACCTGAACCAAATCTAAAAATTCCTTAAATATTTGGCAAATTGAAAACATTGACAGAAATGTCCTGTGGGGGTCGAAGGAACTATTTATATGACCAGAAATGGAACATTTCCTTTCCTTCCTGGATACTTTTTGATGTAAATGCAAAGACATTGTAGGGCCGCACTGACAAAAGGGATGGGAATGGAAGAGACGGTAATGGTGCTGCTTCACTTGTAGACTTTAAATGAGTGATTAGATCACTCCTGTGGGAAGTGGGAGATCCCGGTCAATCCCCCCTTTGTCTGATGGGGAGAAGCAATTTGAAAGTGGGTCTCTCAAATTGCTGGGCAGTATCCTGGTGACTGGGCTATGTTCTGTCCTGCATCATTCTCAGGACTGGTCTACGCTACTGGTGTAAATTGATCTAAGTTACGCTACTTCAAGTTGACTAAGTTAGTCTGACTTAAAGTGGTGTCCACACCATGCTATATCAACTGGAGAGTTACGTAACTGAAGTAGTGGAACACAGATCATCCAACAGGGTAGTGTAGATCAGCCCTCCCATTGACTTAGCATGTCTTCCCCAGACCTGCTCAATCAACACCATTCATGTATCGCAGTAATACTGATTGAGCCAGTTGTGTAGATATGGCCTCAGTCTCTCCTGTTGAAGCTGTTGCATTGTGGATAAAACACGGGAAGAATCTCAGGGCCAGAAAGATAGAATAACTCTATAGACAAGTGGTTCGGCGCACTGACATGCTCAACTTCATGTCTCTGTTCCAAAGGTTTTTAAATTAGTTTTCCATCCTAGAATAACTTAGAAAGGAGAGATTGAGAGCAACCCATACTGGAATAGCACATCACTTAAGGGCTGGGATGCCTTCTGGAAATACAAGAAACTCAAGTGCACATCTTTGCCCAGCACTGGACAGAAGGGGGAATTGAACCTGGATCTCCCACCTCACATGTGAACACCCTACCTTTTGAGCTAAAAATTACAAAGAGAGAGAGCATCACCACCTCCTACTGGTGGCCGCTCTGCGACCAGCACCTAAATCCTCTTCCCCCACTTTTTTTTGGGACAAGGTTATTTAGAGACTTTGTAAGAAATTTGTGAATAGTTTCAGGTTAACTCCAATGGCATTGTTTTTTACAATAAATTATTCATAAATTTAATAGTGAAAAGTGAAAGGGATTAATAACAAGAATTTTTGTTATAAACTGGGTACGCATCATTAGGAAGTAACAGAGGAGGACAAGGATCTCATAGTATTGGTTGATCGCAGGATGACTATGAGCCACCAATGTGATATGGCCATGAAAAAAAAGCTAATGAGGTCTTGGGATGCAACAGGCGAGGTATTTCCAGTAGAGGTAAGGAGGTGTTAGTACCGTTATAGAAGATACTGGTGAGACCTCACCTGCAATACTGTGTGCAGTTCTGGTCTCCTATGTTTAAGAAAGATTAATTCAAACTGGAACAGGAACAGAGAAGGGCTACTAGGATGATCCAAGGAATGGAAAACCTGTCTTATTAAAGGAGACTCAAGGAGCTTGGCTTGTTTAGCCTAAACAAAAGAAGGCTGAGGGGAGATATGATTGCTTTCTATAAATATATCAGAGGGATATATACCGCGGAGGGAGAAGAACTATTTAAGCTCACTACCAATGTGGACACAAGAACAAATAGATAAAAACTGGCCAGCAGGAAGTTTAGACTTGAAATTAGACAAAGGTTTCTAACCATCAAAGGAGTGAAGTTCTGGAATAGCCTTCTAAGGGAAGCAGTGGGAGCAAAAGACATATCTGGCTTCAAGACTAAACTTGCTAAAGTGTATGCAAGGGATGATATGATGGGATAGCCTAATTTTGTCAATTAATTGATCTTCAACTATTAGCGGTAGAAATGCCCAATGGCTGTGATGCCAACACACTCCCCAGTCTTTGGTTTCCCTCCAGAAATGTACGTCCTGTGCTGCCCAGTCCTCTCCTGGACAATACAAATTACATTGTCCATTATTTGTTTAATAATACTAACATGCCTGCAACTTAACTTCTCAGACACTTCTATTTAAACACACTGGATTCGATTAAATAATAAAACAAAGTTTATTGACTACAAAGATAAATTTTAAGTGAGTGCAAATAAGGAGGCATAGAAGTCAAACACGGTTACAAGAAAAATAAAGCTAGAATGCAACTTCTATCTATGTTAACAAATTATGTGAAACTCAATGCTAACATTTCCTCACCACTTGCTTTCAGCAATCTTACTGACCACACATCTTCGGTCCCGATCCATCCCCCAGTCCAATTGCTGCTTCCTTTATTCTTTCAGATGCAGTGAATCAATGGCCAGAGAGAGAAAGAGTGCACACTGCCTTGGGATGTCTGCCCCTTCTTTTTAGAATCCTAATACCCCTTTGAGAAACAGTTCCACCTGGTTACCAGAAGACAAAATGTTTATTTAGAAGGATGTTCCGTGCTGCTTCTTCCTCACCGTTTTGGGCTTTCTTTGTTTCCCTTTCTGCTTGATGACTCTGGTTACTCTTGTGAAGGAAAATCTGGTAGGCCTAAACTAATAGGCCTAAAACTTTGGTCAAGCTAACTATGTAAATGAAGCATAAGAAGAGAGTGAGGAAAATTCCATTAAGGGGCAATTGAAACAGCACAGTTTAAGAAATGTAACCATAACCACTAAAACTTAAAAAAAAAACATTAACCACAAAGAAAACACCTGTCAATAACAGAAAAAGCTTGTTTTGCTAAACTCCAAGTAAGGCAAAGCTACAGTTAAAGCTTGCATTATATGCCAAATGAGGAAAATGCTGTTGAAGGCAGTGTGTTTAACAAATTGTGGTTTTCAGCAGTATAAGCTCCTTTATTACTGTTTATGCCAGAGCAGCTCTGGCTGACTCTCCCTGTGTGTGCATGCTTGAATAAAGGAGCCTCAGGTTTGTTCTGATTCAAACACAACACTTGGTTAATTTTCTACCACAATCTTGTTGCCGTGACTCGGATAGACAGCTGACCCCTAGAATTGGAGGACAGCGAGCAGTTCCCCATCAGACCCAGGGCCCATCTGAAAGGTAAGAGACCTTTTGAAATCTCCATTTTGGGTTTCTCGTGGAGGACTGCCTTTAGGCTCTGGGTTCAGGTGAGTTGCACGCTCTATTCGGACTTTTACTGCCAGACATGCCTGATGCCCTTGGGGTGGGTTAGAGTCCCATGCAGGTTTGGTTTCTCAGGAAGAGCCACTGAGTGTGGCTGGGCAGGTCATGGATAGACCTGGGCAGGTCATGAATAGACTTGGTTCCATGTGCCAGTGAAGGTTGGTAGACAGGTGTGAGTGTGAGTCACAGAAAGACACCCAGAGCACCCTGTGAAGCCATGGGATCATGACTGGCAAGCGGCCTGTCTGGGTCCAGGAGTATGTGATCCCATCCCTTCTGTCCTCGGATGGTCTGTTTTCGTACCCTCTTTCATCCCCTGTCTCTGGTTCCCACCTGAAAGCGGTTTGAAAAGCCACTGACTGGTCTGATCACCTCTCCCGAAGGGACAGAGTATGTGGCACCAGCCAACACTCTTTGCTGAAGGGGGGCTGTAAGACAGTCATGGAGGCCCTAAACAAACCTTCCCTGTGGAGTTGGATGAATGAAATATCCATAGGGATTCTGGGAGCCAGGGGGTCCAAAAGGGATTCCCACACTCACCAGCTAAAATGGCGGCTGGTAAGTCAAAAAGGATCACCATCCTGCCAAAAGGCACACACTAGTTCACTTGCAAGTTCTGGAGAAATTGGAATTGATATACCAGGGATACGGATAATTTAAAGTTAGAAGGAAAGTTTTGACCTTGACAAGATTGTGCACCTCAGAAGTGTGCTTCTGGCCAATGTCAGTGTGAGGCATATTTCTATTGGTGTGAAGAAACAGAAGGGGGAAAAAAACAGCTCCATGAATCTCAAATGAGGAGTCACAAGGACTCCCAGGAATAACTTACAACATGATTAAAAGAGATAAAGAGAAAATTGGCAAAGAATTTAAATCCAACTAAGCCTGCAAGAAATATTAAGTAAGAGAAGCCCCTTATGTTCACCCCTCAGACAGTGTCTCCCTGTACTGAGGAAATATTCCCCTTGCACCAATTCCTGGGCTTTGGTGCTTCGGTCATGAGATCTCGGAGTCTGCACATGCACCTTGGTCTCCTACGGAATTGTATAACTTACTTAAAAATTTTCCAAAAATAAGAGAGGACCCTGTTAAATTCAAAGAGGAATTGCAAATTGTTATAAACCGTTATAACCCTACATGGACAGATTTAAACCAGCCTCTACAAAGGGTCATGCCTCAGGAACACTGAGTCACCTTTGTGAAGAAGGTTATTGGCCCAAGCAAAATCCAGGCCATGACCAGAAGATGTTTAATAAAATCAGGTAGAAGCTGTTAGATAAAATTTTCACAGTCTGCTCAAAGAAAGCCGACTGGAGCAAAAAATAGCACTATAAACTAAGTAAAAATAAGTATTTGAATAAAACCCAAATATTCTCACCACCACATTAAAACTATGTTAAGGACCTTCCAGCTCCAGAACATACAGGGACCCCAAAATAGCCTCCCATTGCGGAGGGAGAAGAGGAAGGACAAACCAAGTCCCACTGTCCACCTCCCCTAGGGACCCAGTGATGGTGCGTGTTACTATTGTAAGCAAATGGGCCACAGGATACAGTAAATGTCCCTACCGCCCTGGTCAATCCAGAAGCAGTAGGGGTGGGCAATACTCTTATTCCCCACCTAGTATCTTCACCTCTGTACATTTCTATTGGTCCTTTGTTTGACTGTCATGCTTTCCTCCTAAACCATTGTTCACCTGCGAACCTTTTGGGAAAAGACTTGGTGTGTAAATTAAATTGTATAATTTGCTGTACCCCAAATGGTGTGTATCTGGATGTGCCTGATCCAGCTCACAATGAGGTCCTATCAGTTTACAGAAGACCGACCCCAGCCCTTCCTTGTTGTAACAGGAACTGCTGGCTAAGGTCTCTCCCTTCTTGTAAGCCTTGTGAGCCGATCATGCCAACCAGGTTGAGTGCACTGGGTCTGCCCAGCCTGTTAAGATTCGCCTAAACCCAGGAAGACCCCTTCCCGACATGCAGGAGTACCCTCTATCAAAACAGGCCAAGGGAAAATCCAACCTGCTCTTACCTCCTGCATTCAGCAAGGAGTCATTATTCTTACGGTCAGTGAGTGTAACTCCCTCATTTTACCATGCTGTTAATGCTGCTGTACTCCTGTCATAAATATAAAGGGAAGGGTAAACCCCTTTAAAATCCCTCCTGGCCAGAGGAACAATCCTCTCACCTGTAAAGGATTAAGAAGCTAAAGATAACCTCTCTGGCAACTGACCAAAAGGACCAATGAGGAGACAAGATACTTTCAAAAGCTGGGAGGAGGGAGAAAAACAAAGGGTCTGGGGCTGTCTTTATGCTGCTTTGGCCAGGGACAGAACAGGAATGGAGTCTTAGAACTTTTAGTAAGTAATCTAGCTAGGTATGTGTTAGATTATGATTTCTTGAAATGGCTGAGAAAATAGCTGTGCTGAATAGAATGAATATTCCTGTCTGTGTGTCTTTTTTGTAACTTAAGGTTTTGCCTAGAGGGATTCTCTATGTTTTGAATCTAATTACCCTGTAAGGTATTCACCATCCTGATTTTACAGAGGTAATTCTTTTCTTTTTACTTCTATTGAAAGTCTTCTTGTAAGGAAACTGAATGCTTTTTCATTGTTCTAAGATCCAAGGGTTTGGGTCTGTGGTCACCTATGCAAATTGGTGAGGATTTTTACCAAACCTTCCCCAGGAAGTGGGGTGCAAGGGTTGGGAGGATTTTGGGGGGAAAGTCGGGTCCAACTCCATTTTTTCAGGAACCCAGATAAAGTTTGGTGGTGGCAATGGAAGTCCAAGGGTAAAATAATTTGTACCTTGGGGAAGTTTTAACCTAAGCTGGTAAAAGTAAGCTTAGGAGGTTTTCATGCAGGTCCCCACATCTGTACCCTAGAGTTCAGAGTGGGGAAGGAACCTTGAAAACTCCTTACCTTTCCTGTTGTCCCTAGCCCTGCTACTGTCCTTTCCTACAAAGTACCGGTGGTGAGGGGTTGTTACTGCCTCAAATAAGGGAAAGTTGTCTTAAGTCCGGCCGTAAAGAATTAAGGTTATCGTTAAATAAGATGCATCTAGACATGAGAAATAAATGTGTGTATAAATAAATAAAAGGGGGGTTAGTCAAAAAGCCCACCTTCCTGGCTAAATTGATAGTGAAACAATGCTTGTGCCCATGGAAAGAAATAATGCAACAAGAAAGAAAAAAAGGATTGGGCCCAGACAAGCAGGCAACCACAGGAGGGGAAGTTAAAAGAAAGGAAGTGAGAGGTTAACTCTGTAGTTACTGGAGGAAATTAAGCAGTGAAACTTTGTACAAATGTTAAAACAAGGTGTTATAAAAAGAAAATCCTTGGTTTCTTTGCAGCCATTCCTTTGAAGAAAGGGCACATTTCTAGGGAAGAATTTCTGTGAATAATCCAGTCAAACTATGAACAAGTTAGGCAAATCAGGGAAAAAAAAACACTCCCGGTGTGTGCAGTCTTTGTTTTATAAGTTTAAGATAAATTGGAGTTGTTTTAAAATTGTAAAACCAAAAAATACTTTTGCCAGACAAAAGAAACTAGTTTTGTTTAATTTGGTATTTAGCATTTAATCCTTAAGGTGACTTAATGCTTTACAAGATTTTAAATGTTTTTAAATAAAGACCAAAGTTGTGGCTGCAGCAGGACAGTCAAAGCCAGAAAAATGGAAAAAGATTTTAAATCCGTTTTGGTAACAAATAGCAGATAAAATCTGTTGTCAGTGTCCCACACTAAGTCTTAAAGTGGCTCTGTGCAATCAACGGTCACTTTGCCAAAGGGAAACCAAAATGGGTTGTGTTTTCCTTTTCAAACCAATGTGTGTTTAAAAGCAAAAGTTAAACATTAGAAGTTAATTGTGTCCTTTTGAGACAAAGTCTCTAAGCTGCTGATAACATTGAATCCAAAAGCAAGCTGAGATGGGGTGCAATGTCACACTCTGTTGCACAGACTATACATGAGAGGAAATAAATACAATTAACAAAAGAATTTGGATGGAGCTGGCCTGCTTGGAGATATTTTGTAGCAGCATCTGCAGAGATGCTGCAGACATCTTGAGTGTTAAAAACCAGTCTGGGGAATATCCTCCTTTTTGAAGCCTGCCCTGACCTTGGCATTTTCACTGATGACTGCCCCAAGGACCTCGGGGTGACAGGAGGCAGAGAATCCAGGAGGATGCATTATGAGCTTGACTCCTAGAGGAAGTCGGGGCATAGAGTTTCCTGGGCAGAGACCTGGAATGACAGACTTCTGAATTTCTGAATACAGAGAAGGGGGTACCACTTAGGAGAAGGGTGTACCAACATGCCATGAAGCACTGATAACACCAGCCAAGCCTGCACACCCGTTTGGGATCATTTCTGCTACCACAGTGAAGAAAAGAAGAGTCATCACTGGGCCTGCCAGGGATCTCCTTCCGGGGAGGTGATGACCCCAATTTCCTTGTGCATCTGCAGCCATGGATTAGTGCATGGGCCCATCCCTGTGGTGATCTCACCCTTTCTTGTCAATCAAACACTACTGTCAGTCAGCACCACACCCTTGATGTTACTGGGATATTTTCTGGGTTGGTGACATACTAGGGTCCAACCCAGACTAATCAGCAGCTGTGTCACACCTGCCTACAACCTTGCAAAACCTTGATAAAGTGGTTTCCACCTGGGCCGCTCATAAACAACCGTCTAGCATGCTAATCACACCCTGAGCGTGTGTGAGTTTAACTGCAGCCTGGCCAGGAATTGTTGGATTACACTCAGGCTCTCACCACCTTTGATTATACTGCAGGGGGACCCCAACACACTCCCCAGTCTTAGATATTCCTCCAGAAATGTATGACCTGTGCTTCCCAGTACTCTCCTGGACAACACAAGTCATAGTATACAGTATTTCTTTTGCAACACTAAGATACATGCAACTTAGTTTCTCAGACACTTCTATTTAAACACACTGGACTAGATAAAACAATAAAAGAAAGTTTATTGACCACAAAAATAGATTTTAAGTGAGTACAAATAGGGAGGCATAGAAGTCAGACATGGTTACAAGAAACATAAAACTAGAATGCAACTTGTGCCCAAGTTAACAAATGATGTGAAATTCAAAGTGAAACTTTCCTCACCACATGCTTTCAGCAGTCTTACTGACCAAACTTCTTCGGTCAGGAACCCTCCCCCAGTCCAATGGCTGCTTCCTTTATCCCTTCAGATGTAGTGAATAAATGGGCAGGCATAGAAACAGAGAGAGAGCAGTGCCTTGGGATGTCTGCTACTTCTTTTTATAGTCCTTTCCCCCCTTTGAGAAACATTTCCACCTAGTTACTGGAAGAAAAATTGTCTATGTAGAAGGATGTTCCCTACTTCTTTTTCCTCACCTTTTTGGGCATCCTTTGTTTCCCTTCCTGCTTGAATACTCTGGTTACTGTTTAGATACAAAGTTAAGCAGAGAACACATTTCTTTGTTCAAGACAGACCAGTTTGCAAGACAACCCAAGACACCTCTCTCTCACTCTGCCTCCCCATTGATTCAATGCATTGGAAGGGATAAAGGAAGCACTTTGGAACATGTATTAATAACATGATGCAGTGCTATCTTATAACGCCACATACATTATCAAAAATATTGTATTAATGTTTGCGATGAGAGGATGACTATTTCTAGCTGACTCATAGATTTATTTAACATCTTAAAGCTGCACTCCATGTGCAGACAATGTGCAAGCAAGAGGGATAGTTTTGTGAACTGCAGAAATCTGGAGCACACTGTGGTCTTGTCCTGAGCTCCTCTGGTCACCTTGTGGTCTTCATCAGGCAAAAAAGAGTGAATCTATCTTTCCTATTTTGGGAAGTAACCTAGCAAGGGAAGGACATAGGATACCATGGTGATTGGCATGCCATAAATAGCTCAATAATCTGGAGTTCTCTTAGGTGTCTTACAGGTTTTACTTTCCACTTGTTGGGGCCAGGACAATGAGGTGATTCTGAAACCAGGAATAACTGAGAAGATAGCAGCTACACCTGCAAACAATTAGTACATTTCACCTGTATCTAACTTACTGTTCCTTTGACACCAAACTTTTTGCTAAGGCTGGTTGAAAATTTTTCTTGAGACTTTTTTTTCATGGGAAATTGGATTTTCCATTTAACTATTTTTTTCAAAGAAATTATCTTTTTTCCCAGAAAATATACACGTTCCATCAAAATACCAAACTCCCTAAACCATGGCTATGGGTTTCTTGTGATGCTATGGGTCTCTTGTGATGCTCCAGGGCAGTTCAACAAGAGGAGAGACCATCATGCATCATGGGGGATGTAGCCCAGCCTGCGAGCCTAACCAAGGAAGATATTGGTTGTGTGTGGTATCAGATGCACCTCCATGGTATTTCTGAGCCGAAATATTCAGTTTTTAGCAAAAAGATTTCAGTCTCCACAAACAACCTTTGTGTATCAGCTCTATGTAGTAACCGACTTGCACTGAAAGCAGCAGGATGAAATATACCCCTAACCGCATACTGTGTGATTCTCGTAGAAATTGCATCATTTAATAACACAGGAGGAAGGAGTGGGCCAAATTAATCCCCAGGGCATGAATTACACCGAATGTGGCTTTGGTTCACTGAATGTGTTAATTAGGTGTTATGGCTCTCTGAGCTCACGTATTCCCAGTTGCTTCAAGAATCATGTCCCATAGATCACACATCTCAGTATAAACCTTCCCGAATTCTCCAAATTGGCAGTTTCTTTCGATGAGGAAACACGAGCACATCTCTCTCTCTCATCTCAGCAGGTATGTGCTATTGTCCTGTATTAAAGTCACACACACACGCAGTCACCACAGGGATCAGCAGGTATTGAATTCCAGACCCCCAGCACTAAAAGCCTCAGCCCCAACTCCGACCCCTTCAGCTAAAGGAGCGACCTCCTGGGTTGGAAAAAATAGGCAATTACCTAGTCACTGAAGCCAGGGCTTCCCATGATGTCTCTGGGTTTTCGTACAGGCTCAAGTAAATGCCAAAAAGCTTAATAAGCACAGTGAGCAACTTTACCCCAAACCGACATGCCAAGCCACAGAGCTCCCCTTGCCCAAAGAGGGTGGAAAGATTGACACTCCTTTACTCTCACCCGTACTTTAGATAAGGAATAATCCCTTCAGACTGATTTTCTCACAGCAGAGTCACAAGTCACTGTTTTCTGTTGAGGATTAGTGAACAGGAGTGTTGGGGGGGGGGGCATGATTAACCTGCATATTATTGTGTTTGCACAGCGTGTGCATTTCATCGAAAACCTGGAATGACCAGCTGTGAACATCTGGCTCTGTGGATGAAGCCCTTCCCGGAGTGGGTACTGATGCCCATTAAGAAACTGATCTCCATTTAGCTTCACTTACTTCATTACAGAGAAGGGACAGGTTTTCCGCACCATCCACCTAACCACATCTCTGTAGCAGCCTGATCTCTGTTTGGAGGAAATGGAAGAGGGAAATCACTCGGAGGTGACTGAGTTCATTCTCTCAGGACTGACAGATCGTCCAGAGCTGCAGGTCCCCCTGTTTTGGGTGTTCCTACTGATTTATGGTATCACCCTGGTGGGGAATGTTGGGATGATCTTGTTAATCACAATTGATCCCCGACTACACACCCCCATGTACTTTTTCCTCAGTAATTTGTCTTTCTGTGACCTCTGCATTTCCTCAATAATTTCCCCTAAGATGCTGCTGAATTTCTTAGCTGAGAGGAAAAGCATTTCTTACACTGCCTGTACTGTGCAAATGCATCTCTCTATCCTTTTTGCAGATGTTGAGTGCCTCTTGCTGGCTGTGATGGCGTATGACCGTTATGTGGCCATCTGTAACCCGCTGCTCTATACAGTCACCATGTCCAGGCAGCTTTGTAAACAGCTGGTGGCTGGGGTGTATGCTGTGGGGGTGGTGGATTCAATGATATACACATGTTGTACATTTCGGCTGTCATTCTGCAGCTCCAACATCATCAATCATTTCTTCTGTGACATCCTCCCACTGTTGGTGCTCTCCTGTTCTGACACCCACATCAGTGAGATTGTGACGTTTGCTTTCATGAGCTGCATTACAGTAAGCAGCTTTGTGACTGTCCTCCTCTCCTATGTCTATATCATCTCCAACATCTTTCAGATCCGCTCAGCCGAGGGCCGGAGCAAAGCCTTCTCCACCTGCACTTTCCACTTGACCGCTGTGGTTCTGCTTTTTGGCACCCTCCTCTTCATGTATTTACGTCCCACCTCCAGCTATTCCATGGACAGAGACAAAGTGGCCTCTGTGTTTTACATGGTGGTGATCCCTATGTTGAACCCCCTCATCTACAGCCTGAGGAACAAGGAGGTGAAGAATGCCCTGAGGAAAGCAATGAATAAACTCCTAACCAATTCTTAATTCTGTTTAACTGTGTATTGGTTTAGTGGTGGGGAGTGGAAACAGGTGAATTCCATTCCCAGCCCATTGCAATGTAATTTCACAGAGCTCACGGTAGTATTGCTCATTATTGTATTATTGTCATTACTTGTTTGTTCATATTCCAACAAGTTCTGCAGGCCCCAGCTGAGATCAGTGCACAAAACTCGAGGAAGACTCACAGGTCCAGAAAGAGACAATGATTTTATAAGCTGGTGGCTAGGGGCATCCACCTAGAGGCTGAGATGTTCAACTTCACGTCTCAGGACATCAGGTTCAAATTCCAAAGGGGTTTCTGTGACCCAACCCATCACACAGAGTTTAGGAATAACATTGCAAAACAATTTTTGTGTGTGTGTGTGTGTGTGTGTGTGTGTGTGTGTGTGTGTGTGTGGGCAAGGGCGGCGGGCGGGAGGACAGCACAAGAACTGATGGTCTTTAATTGCACTAAGGGCGGTTTAGGTTGGACATTAGGAAAAACATCCCAACAGTGAGGGTGGCTAAGCACTGGTATAATATTCCCAGTTAGGTTGTGGAATTGCCACCATTGGAGATTTTTAAGAGCAGGTTCGAGAAACACCTGTCAGGGATGGTCAGGATAATACTCAGTTGTGCTGTGAGTGCAGGGGAGTGGAGTAGATGACCTCTCGAGGTCCCTTCAAGTCCAATTATTCTGTGATCTCACAAGGAGCCCTGCACTGGGAGGAGGTGGGACGCCAGCCTGAGCACTGGGAAGGGCAAGGGACATGCACCTTCCTACACTTGACATTCAGCTCCACTGTACCCCCCACCACATGCACACCCACAGTGCCCACTGCACACCAAACACGCACAGACAGAGTGTCCACTACACACACAGCCTGACACTGAGCTCAATCAGAATGCAAAATAATCTCTACGGGGAACCTGGGACAGCTGCAATATTTCCAACTCACCTGAACAAAAAGAACTGAAGGGGATTCTGCTGCCCTGGCAGAGAGATAGGACTAGATTTCCCAACTGGTCTTTTCCATCAACAGCTTTTCTGAGGCCTGTTTATGCTTAAAAAGTAGGTCAACAGAGCTCCATCACACAGGGCGGGGCAACCTTTCACACCTGTACGAGGCAGTTAGCTTGTACTGACCCTGAGTGTAATTTTTCCATTGACCTAGCTATTGCCTCTCGGAGACGTGAACATCCCAACTATTGGGCTAACAATTACAAAGGGAAGGCCCACCACTGCCTCCTACAGTGGTTGTCTTGCGACCAGTATGAAAATCCTCCCCCCCCCCCACACACATTATTTTGGCACAAAGCTTTTAGGAGTATTTGAAACACATTTGTTAATAGTTTCAGGTCAATCCAAAAGGTATTGTTCTTGACAGTAAATTATTAGTCCAGAAGAAATTCACTCATTTCTAGACACCTTTGCGTCCCAACCCTCGGAAATTACTTAAAGAGACATTTGGAGAGGTGACCAACAAATAAAGTGGAATACAGTTACCTCCATTTTGTATTGTGTTAAAATGACCTAACAGGAGAGACAGCAATCCAGGCCAGCTGATTTTCTGGCCGTCTGTGTTGCATTTCCACAAGGAAAGACACAGCAACAACATTAATTGCATGTGCTGTGCACACCTGTTTTCCTGGGAGCAAAGATGCTCCAGGGACCAAATCTCAAAGTCATCAAAGCCAAATTTAACCTCTGATGCCCAAGGAAGCAGCTCCAGGGGTATTAAGGGTAACGTTGGTGCAGTTAGCAAACAGGGAAAGATTCAACTCTTAGTCTCATTTTAGGGACAGCTTTTTTGAGGCCTGGTTTAGGCTTAAAAAATAGATCAACAGAGCTCCATCACACAGTGTGGGGAAACTTTTCACACCCTGTGCGAGGCAGTTAGCTTGTACTGACCCTCAGTTTAACTTTTCCATTGACCTAGCTACTGCCTCTCAGAGACGTGGATTAATTACATTGAAGGAAAAACCCTTCTATCAATTTGGAAAGCATCTACACTACGGCATTGCTGCACACCATAGCTGAGTCAGTGTAATGGCTTTAGTATAGACATTCCCTGAATTGATGGGGGAGTTTTCCCCCTTCCTCTTCAAGCTATTTTTCTCTCCTTTTTCATTAGTCTTCTCCCTCCCTTGTAAAGCTGTTGAGGACGGAAGAAGTACCAGCTCAGATCCCTAAAATCAGACATCGAGTCAAATCTTTCCCTGTTTGCTAACCACACCAATGTTACCCTTAATACCTCTGAAGCTGCTTCCTTGGGAGGCAGAGGTTAAAAATGGCTTTGATCATTTGAGATTTGCTCCCTGGAGCATTTTTTCTCCTAGGACAACAGGTGTCCACAGAACATGCAATTAATGTTGTTGCCGTGTCTTTCCTTGTGGAAATGGAACACAGACGGCCAGAAAATAAGCTGACCTGGATCGCTGTTTCTCCTGTGAGGTCATTTTAACACACTACAAAATGGAAGTGACTGTAATCTGCTTAATTTATTGGTCATCTCTCCAAATGTCTCTTTAAGTAATTTCCCACCGTTGGTATGCAAAGGTGTCTTGAAATGAATGCATTTCTTCTGGACTACTCATTTATTGTCAAAAACAAATACTTTTTTAATTGACCTGAAACTATTAAAAAATGTGTTTCAAATACTCCTAAAAGCTTTGTCCCAAAATAATGTGTGTGTGGGAGGGAGGATTTTGATACTGGTAGCAACATAGCCACTGTAGGGGGCAGTGGTGATCCTTGCCTTTGTAATTTTTAGCCCAATAGTTGGGATGTTCACCTGTGAGGTGGGAAATCTGGGTTCAATTCCCCTTCTGTCCAGTGCTGGGCAAAGCTATGTGTGACATTGAAATCCTTGTGCTTTATGAAAATATGCTTCTGAATATGACATCACTGGAATATGCTTTATGCTAAGTGCCCCATGTAACATATCATTATAAAGATTATAATCTACTAAGTGTGTTCATCCTATTTCTTTACATGGATTATATTTATGTCTGCAATTAGGAGAATAAGATATTAACTGGTATTACTGATGTAGACATATTAAGTGGAGGCCATTTCGGCTTTTAATTGAAATGACAGTGAGCCATTCATAGGAGGGGAAGGAAGGAACTATCCTGAGAGGAGCAATTTCAACTTTTCTGAACATATTTACCTTTCAAAAAAAGGAAAGAGCTTTACCAAGGTAGGGAAAAGAATGATGGAAAAGGAGAGAGAAATAGCTTTAAGAGGAAGGGGGAAACTCCCCCATCGATTCAGCAAATGTCTATACTAAGGCCATTATATTGTCTCAGCTATGGTGTGCAGCAGTGCCGTAGTGTAGATGCTTTCCACATTGATGGAAGCGGTTTTCCTTCAATGTAGTTAATCCATGTCTCCGAGAGGCAATAGCTCAGTCAATGGAAGAATTACACTGAGGGTCAGTACGAGCTAACTGCCTCGCACAAGGTGTGAAACGTTTTCCCGCCCTATATGACGGAGCTCTGTTGATCTAATTTAAACATAAATCAGGCCTTAGAGAAGCTGCTGATCAAAAAGCACAGTTGAGAAATCTAGTCCTATCTCCCTGACAGGGTTTTGTCAAACCTCCTCCAATGGTGGAGATTCTACAACCTTCCTGGTCAAGTTATTCCAGTGCTTAGCCACCCTCAATGTTGGGATGTTTTTCCTATTGTCGAACCTAAACTGCCCTTGCTGCAAATGAAGCCATCGGTTCTTGTCCTTTCCTTCCCCTACTCCCGCATTGTTTTGCAATGTTATTCTTAAACACTGTGTGATGGGTTGCGTCTCAGAAATCCCTTTGGGACTGCCTCCGGATGTGCCTGGAATACCTCTGAGCCTGTTTTCCCTGCCAGCTTGGGACTTCAGTACCTTACCTTGTATGAGCCAGGCACGACTGCCTGCTGCAAACACAGATCCAAGTCTCAACCAGGACCCGCACAAGCTGCAGGCTTAACTGAAAAGTGCTCCTGTCTCCAGCACTCAGATGTCCAGCTCCAAATGGGGTACAAACCCCAATAAATCTGTTTAACCCTGTATATCCTTTATACAGGGCAAACTCATAAATTGCTCTCCCTCTGTAACACTGTTTGCACTTGAGCCCCCAGGTGATACTTAATAAGTAAAACGTGATTTTATTAAATACAAAAATTAGGATTTAAGTGGTTCCAAGTAATAACAGACAGAACAAAGTGAATTACCAAACAAAATAAAATAAAACATGTAAGCCTGTGCCTAATACAGTAAATACCAAATGCAGGTAAATCTCACCCTCAGAGATGTTCCAATAAGCATCTTTTACTGACTAGACTTCCTTCTAATCTGCATCCAGAAATCACTCACACCCCTGTAGTTACTGTCCTTTGTTCCAGTTTCTTTCAGGAAATTCCGTGGGGTGGAGGGGCTATATTTTGTGCCAGCTGAATACAAAATGGAGAGGTTTCCCCAGGGGCTTAGATAGTCTCTCTCTTGGGAGTGGAAACCCCTTCCCATCTCCTACGGAGAATCCAGCTCCAAGATGGAGTATTGGAGTCACATGGGCAAGTCACATGTCCATGCATGACTCAGTTCCTTACAGAACGATGCCACATTCCCAGGAAAGTTCAGATGTGGATTGGTGTCTCTCAAAGTTTATTAGCTTAAGTGTTTCTTGACTGTGCACTAAAAGAGAATAGTCTTTTCTCAAGAAGCCTACCAACAGCTTCACTGAGGCAACTTAAAATCAAACAAGTACACAGCCAATATTCATAAGTTGGAATACAGAAATGATACATGCATAGAAAGGGGATGAATATATCCAGTAGATCATAACCTTTGAAGAGACATGTTACCTGACATATCTCGCATAAAACATATTCCAGTTATGTTATATTTACATGCATAAGCATATTTCTATAAAGAATTATGGGGTGCAATGGCGCACTGTTTCACGGACTATAAATTATAGGAAATAAAGAAAATTAACAAAAGAATCGTGAGGGAGCTGGCCTGCTCGGAGATATTCTGTAGGAGCATCTGCAGAGATGTTGCAGAGATCTTCAGTGTTAATGACCAGTTTGGGGAATATTCTCCTTTTTACACCCTGCCCTGACTTTGGAATTTTCAGTGAGGACTGTCCCGGGCAGTTCTGGGTCACAGAAAGCAGAGAAGCCAGAAGGAGGAGTTGTGAGCATGACTCCTAGAGGAAGTAGGGGCACAGTGTTTCGTGGGCACAGACCTGGAGTGACAGACTTGGGAGTTTCTGAATACAGAGATTACTGGCTGTTGGTTATTTCCACTTGCCTTTAGGGAAGCAGGACTTTGTGTCCATTCTTTGAAACCACTCCCCCACGGATTATACCAAAGAATATAGCTGACTTGGGTCATCAATTTTTCCTCCTAATACAATCAACCCTACAATGCCTCACAGGTTGGCACCACCTAGGAGAAGGGGGAACCAACATTCCCTGGAGCACTGATAATAGCAGCCAAGCCTGCACACCCGTGGGGGATAACATCTGCTATCGTAATGAAGAAGAGAAGAGTCATCACTGGATCAGTGCAAGGGCCCATCCCTGTGGGAACCTCACACTTTCATGTCAATCGAACACTACTGTCAGTCAGCCCCACACCTGTGGTGTTACTGGGATATTTTCTACGTAGGTGGCTTTGAGATACCAGGGTCCAACCCAGAGTAATCAGCAGCTGTGTCACACCTGCCTGCAACCTTGCAATGCCTTCCTGAAGTGGCTTCCACCTGGGCCACTCACAAACAACTGTCATGCATGCAAATCACACCCTGAACATGTGTATGTAACTGCAGACTGGCCAGGAATAATTGGGTGACACTCAGGCTCTCACCACCATTGGTTGTACTGCAGGGGGACCCCAAAATGCTCCCCAGTCTTCGGTTTCCCTCCGGAAATGTATGTCCTGTACTGCCCAGTCCTCTCCTGGTCAATACAAGTTACTTTGCCCATTGTTTATTTATTAGCATTCACATGCCTGCAATTTAGCTTCGCAGACACTTCTATTGAAATTCACTGGATTAGATAAAACAAAAAAAGAAAGTTTATTGACTGCAAAGATAGATTTTCAGTGAGTACAAATTAGGAGTCATAGAAGTCAGACATGGTTACAAGAAAAATAAAACTAGATTGCAACTTGTGCCTAAGTTAACAAATGATGGGAAATTCAAAGGAAAAGTTTCCTCACCACATGATTTCAGTAGTCTTACTGACCAAACTTCTTAGGTCAGGACCCATCCCCCAGTCCAATGGCTTCTTCCTTTATCCCTTCAGATGCAGTGAATCAATGAGAGAGAGAGAGAGAGAGAGCATGCCATGGCTTGGGTTGTCTCCCCTACTTTTTATAGTCCTATCCTCACTTTGAGAAATATTTCTGCCTGGTTACCGGAAAACAAAATGTCTATGTAGAAGGATGTTCCATGGTGCTTTGTCCTCACCTTTTTGGGTTTCCTTTGTTTCCCTTCCTTCTTGATGACTCTGGTTACTGTTTAGATACAAAAATATGCAGAGCACACATTTCTTTAAGACAGACCAGTTTGCCAACCTCCATTTGGAACATGTATTAATAACATGATACAGTGTAATCTTATAACTTTGCATACATTATAAAAAAAATTAATATTTGTGATGAGAGCATGACTATTCCTAGTTGACTCATAGATTTATTTAGCATCTTAAAGCTGAGCTCTGTGTGCAGATAATATGCATACAAGAGGGATAGTTTTGTGAACTGCAGAAGTCCGTAGCATGCTGTTGTCTCCTCCTGAGCTCCTCTGGTCATCATGTGGTCTCCATCAAGCAAAATGAGTGAACCTATCTTTCCTACCTTTGGGAGTAACCTAGCAAGGGAAGGACATAGGATATCATTGTGTCATGGAGTTCCCGGGCAATGCTCTGGAACTGCTCCCTAGGGAAGCCAGTCGGGACTCTTTGGAAGTGTCCTCTCTGTGAGCAGACTGTCTTCAGGGTGGGAAGCTCACACGGCTTCGACCTTCCTGAGTCTGACCTTGGAGCATTCAGCATCCTCTGCCCCTCCGTGCGTTTCCCACAGCAAGTCTGCCCAGGCGGGGTCCTGGGGAAGCCAGAGGGTCCTGTACCCCAACTTCACAGTCAGACGTGACTCTCAGCCAGCCAGTAAAACAGAGGTTTATTTGATGAAAGGAACATGGTCAAAAACAGAGCTTGTAGGTAGAGAGAACAGGACCCCTCAGCCTGTTCCATTTTGGGGGGCAGTGAGCCAGACAACCGCATCTGCACCTCACTCCACGTCCCCAGCCAGCCCCAAAGTGACTCACACTCCAGCCCCTCATCCTCTGGGATTTGCCCCTTTCCTGGATCAGGAGGTCACCGGATTCCTTTGTTCTCCAGCCCTTTAGCTATCACCTTACAGGGGGAAGGGCCCAGGCCATCAGTTGCCAGGAGACAGAGTGTTGGCCATTTATGTACACTGGTGCTTTGCTCTGCAACAATTACACTCCCTTATCCCACCACCTAGAGACTTAAGAAATGCTTAGGGGAAACTGAGGCACCCCTTCAGTATTCAGAGGAAACATTAAGAACAGTCTCAGTTCATCACACACGGTGATTTTCATGCTATAAATAGCTAGATAATCTGGAGTACTCTTACATCTCTTACAGGTTTTACATTCCACCTATTGGGGCCAGGAGAATGAGGTGATCCTGAAACCATGAATGACTGAGAAGATATCAGCTGCAGCTACAAAAAATAAGTACGTTTCACCTGTATCTAACTTTCTGTTCCTTTGATTCCAAATTTGTTGCTGAGGCTGGTTGAAAATTTTTCTTCACAAGTGTTTTTGATGGGAAATTGGATTTTCCATTCAACTCTTTTTTCCATGAAATTATCTTTTCCCTGGAAATTATAAGCTTTCCATCAAAATATGTCAAGGTTCCTTCCCCACTCTCAACTCTAGGGTACAGATGCGGGGACCTGCATGAAAAAAACCCTAAGCTTATTTTTACCAGCTTAGGTTAAAACTTCCCCAAGGTACAAACTATTTTACCTTTTGCCCTTGGAATTTCCACTGCCACCACCAAACTTTAACTGGGTTTACTGAGAAACGTAGTTTGGACACGTCTTTCCCCAAAAAATCCTCCCAACCTTTGCACCCCACTTCCTGGGGAAGGTTTGGTAAAAATCCTCACCAATTTGCATAGGTGACCACAGACCCAAACCCTTGGATCTTAGAACAATGAAAAAAGCATTCAGTTTTCTTACAAGACGACTTTTAATAGAAGTAAAGGAATCACCTCTGTAAAATCAGGATGGTAGATACCTTACAGGGTAATTAGATTCAAAACATAGAGAATCCCTCTAAGCAAAACCTTAAGTTACAAAAAAGGCACACAGACAGGAGTAGTCATTCTCTTCGGCACAGTTCTTTTCTCAGCCATTTAAAGAAATCATAATCTAACACATACCTAGCTAGATTACTTACTAAAAGTTCTAAGACTCCATTCCTGTTCTGTCTCCGGCAAAAGCAGCATACAGACAGCCACAGGCCCTTTGTTTTTTCCCCCTCCTCCCAGCTTTTGAAAGTATCTTGTCTCCTCCTTGGCCATTTTGGTCAGGTGCCAGTGAGGTTACCTTTAGCTTCTTAATCCTTTACAGGTGAGAGGATTTTTCCTCTGGCCAGGAGGGATTTTAAAGGGGTTTACCCTTCCCTTTATATTTATGACAGCTTGATAAAAATCCTCACCAATTTGCATAGGTGAACACAGACCCAAACCCTTGGATCTTAAGAACAAGGAAAAAGCAATCAGGTTCTTACAAGAAGAATTTTAATTGAAGAAAAAGTAAAAGAATCACCTCTGTGAAATCAGGACGGTAAATACCTTACAGAGTAGTCAGATTCAAAAACATAGAGAATCCCTCGAGGCAAAACCTTAAGTTACAAAAAGACACAAAAACAGGAATATACATTCCATTCAGCACAACTTATTTTATCAGCCATTTAAACAAAACAGAATCTAACGCATATCTAACCAGATTGCTTATTAACCCTTTACAGGAGTTCTGACCTGCATTCCTGCTCTGGTCCCGGCAAAGGCAACACACAGACAGAGAGAGCCCTTTGTTTCCCCCCCCCCACACACACACACTCCAGATTTGAAAGTATCTTGTCTCCTCATTGGTCATTTTGGTCACGTGTCAGCGAGGTTACCTTTTTTATTCTTAACTCTGTACAGGTGGAAGGGTTTTTCCTCTGCCCAGGAGGGATTTAAAGGTGGTTAGCCTTCCCTTTATATTTATGACAATACCAAACTCCCCTCCTCCCTAAACCGTAGCTCTGGTATTGTTCCAGGGATGTCCAGGAGGAGTAGAGACCATCATCCATCATGGGGAATGTAATCCAGCCTGGGAACCTGGCCCATGGAAGAGATTGGTGGTGTGCAGTATCTGAGGAACCCCCATGGTATTTCCGAGCCGAAATATTATGTTTTTTGCAAAAAAAATTTGGTCTCCACAAAAAACAACAACAACCCTTTGTGGATCAGCTCTATGCAGTACCCAGCTTGCACTGAAAACATCAGGATGAAATATACCCCTAACTTCATACTCTGTAACTCTGGTAGAAATTGCATCATTTAATAACACAGGAGGAAAGAGTGGGACAAATTAATCCGCAGGGTATGAATTACACCAAGGGTGGCTTTGGTTCACTGAATGCATTAATTAGATTTTATAGCTATTTGAGCTCAGTTATTCCCAGTTGCTTCAGGAATCATGTCCCATAGATCACAAATCTCACTATAAAACTTCCCTAGTGCTACAAATGTGCAGTTTCTGTTAATGGGGAAAAAGCACCACATCTCTCTCTCTCTTCTCAGCAGGTACGTGCTATTATCCTGTATTACATGCACACACCATGGTGGTCGGCAAGTATTAAAGTCCAGACCTCCAGCACTAAAAGCCTTAGTCCCAACTCCGACCCCTTCAGCTAAAGAATTGACCTCTTTGGTTGGAAAAAAATAGGCAATTACATAGTCACTGAAACCAGGGTTTCCCTTTATGTGGCTGGGTTTTCCTACAGGCTAAAGTAAATGCCAAAAAGCTTAATTAGTACGGTAAGCAACTTTACCCCAAACCGACATGCCAAGCAACAGAGCTCCCCTTGCCCAGAGAGGGTGGAAAGATTGACACTCCTTTACTCTCACCCCTTCTTTAGCTAAGGAATAATCCCTTCAGACTGATTCTCTCACAGCAGAGTCACAAGTCATTGTTTTTTTATTGGGATTATTGAACAGGAGTGTTTATGTGGGGGGCATGATTAAGCTGGGTGTGGTTGTATTTGCACAGTGTCTGCATTTTATCGAAAACCTGGAATGACCAGCTGTCAACATCTGGCTCTATAAACTAAGCCCTTCCCTGAGCAGCTACTGATGTCCATTGAGAAATTGATCTGCATTTATCTTCACTTACTTCATTACAGAAAAGGGACAGGTTTTCCTCACCATCCACCTGCCCACATCTCTGTAGCTGCCTGATCTCTGTTTGGAGGAGATGGAGGAGGGAAATCATTCAGAGGTGACTGAGTTCATTCTCTCAGGACGGACAGATCGTCCGGAGCTGTAGGTCCCCCTGTTTGGGGTGTTCCTACTGATTTGTGGTATTACCCTGGTGAGGAATGGGGGGATGATCTTGTTAATTACAATTGATCCCCGACTCCACACCCCCATGTACTTTTTCCTCAGGAAATTGTCTTTCTGTGACCTTTGCGTTTCTTTGATAATTTCCCCAAAGATGCTGCTGAATTTCTTTGCCGAGAGGAAAAGCATTTCTTACACTGCCTGCGCTGTGCAAATGTATCTCTCTATCGTTTTTGCAGATGTTGAGTGCCTCTTGCTAGCTGTGATTGCGTTTGACTGTTATGTGGCCATCTGTAACCCGCGGCTCTATATGATCACCATATCCAGGCAGCTTTGTAAACAGCTGGTGGCTGGAGCGTACACTGTGGGGTTGGTGGATTCAATAATATACACATGTTTTACATTTTGGCTGTCATTCTGCAGCTCCAACATCATCAATCATTTCTTCTGTGACATCCTCCCACTGTTTGCGCTCTCCTTTTCTGACACCCACATCAATGAGATTGTGATGTTTGCTTTGATGAGCTGCATTACAGGGAGCAACTTTGTGACTGTCCTCCTCTCCTATGTCTATATCATCTCCACCATCCTGCAGATCCGCTCTGCCGAGGGACGACAAAAAGCTTTCTCCACCTGCTCTTTCCTCTTGACCTCTGTGGTCTTGTTTTTTGGTACCCTCTTCTTCATGTATTTACCTCCCACCTCCAGCTATTCCATGGACAGAGACAAAGTGACCTCAGTGTTTTACACACTGGTGATCCCTATGTTGAACCCCCTCATCTACAGCCTGATGAACACGGAGGTGAAGGACGCCCTGAGGAAAGCAATGAATAAACTCATAACCAATTCTTGAATCTGTTTAACTCTGTATTGGTTGAGTTGTGGAGAGTGGAAATTCAATTCCCATCCCATTACAAAGTAATTTTGCAGAGCCCGTGGGAGTATTGTTCTTTATTATATTGTTATTATTATTCATTTGTTTTTATTCCAACAAGGTCTCCAGGCCCCAACTGAGATCAGTGGACAAAATATGGGAAGCATCAGAGGGCCAGAGACAGAGAATGATTCTATTAGCTGATGGCTAAGGGGACCACTTAGTGGGTGAGATTCTCAACTTCACGTCTCTCTTCCAATGGTTATTTAATTAGTTATCTACAGTAGAACAAATTTGAAAGGAGAGATTGAGAGCAACCCAGACTGGAACAGCTCATTGCTCAAGGGCTGTGATGTTTTTTGGAAAAAGCAGGAAACCCAAGTGCATAGTATGCTGGGTTCAGTCACCGAGACCCTCATTGGGACTGTCACCTGACGTGCTGAAATATCCTCTGAGCCCATTTTCCCTGTCAGCCTGGGCCTCCAGAACCCTGCCTTCTTGAGCCAGACACACTAGCCTGCTGCAACACAGACCCAGGGTCTCGGTCACAACCCCAAAACTGCAGATCTAGACTGAAACCAGCTCCCAATGGAATCTAAACCCCAAATAAATCCATTTTACTCTGTCCAAAGCTTAAACAGGGTAAAAAGACAAATATTCACCCACAGAGTGATATGCACAGCTGTTTCCCTCCAGCGAACAATTACTTACACTGAGTTTAGAAATAATCAAAAGTGATTTTATTAAGTATAAAAAGTAGGATTTAAGTGGTTTTAAGCGGTAACAGACAGAACAATGTAAATCACAAAACAAAATAATAAAAAACAAAAACAAAAAACAAACCACACAAGGCTAAACTTAATTCACTCAGAAATCAGTTACAAATGTTAACTTCTCACCCCAGTTGTTACTTCAGATAAAATCCTTCTCATGTCAGATGCCTTTTCTGATCTGGGTCCAGACTGGCCTCACCCACCACTGTGGTTACAGTCCTTTTGTTTCCAGGTGCCTGCAGGTATCTCTGTGGGGTGGGGAGGCCATCTTTTAAGCCAGATGAAGACACTCATTGTTTGATTCCCCACTTTATATAGAACATCCCTAAGGTGGATAACCTTTGTTTGGAATTACACCCCCCTCAGGAAAAGTACCAGCTTCAAGATGGATTTCGGTATCAGGTGACATGGTCACATGTCACTCTAAGACACCAGTATCCATTCTTCCTGGTTTGTCCCACACATACACAGGAAGGCTTACAGGAAAACAGAGCCATTCACAGTTCATTAATTCTGAACCACCTTTAATAGCCTCCACTTAATTGTCTGCATCAGTAATACAAGTTTATATCTTATTTTCCTAACTGCAGAGATAGAAATAATCCATGTAAACAAATAGGATGAACACACTTAGTAGATTATAATCTTTATAGTGATATGTTTCATGGGGCACTTAGCATAAAGCATTTTCCAGTTATGTCATATTAATATGCATATTTTCATAAAGCATATGGAGTGCAATGTCACACAGAGCTTTGCCCAGCCCTGGGCAGAAGGGGGAATTGAACCCAGATCTCCGATCTCACAGGTGAACACGCCTACTATTGGGCTAAAAATTACAATGAGAAGGACCACCACCACCTCCTACTGTGGCTTTGTTGCCACCAGCACCTAAATCCTCCCCCTGCACACACACCTTGTTTTGGGACAAAGCTATTAGGCGTATTTGTATCACATTTGTTAATAGTTTCAGGTGAATCCAAATGATATTGTTTGTGACAATAAATGATTATTCCAGAAGAAATTCACTCATTTCTAGACATCTTTGTGTCCCAACGCTGGGAAATTACTTAAAGAGACATTTGGAGAGATGACCAACAAATAAAGTGGAATACAGTCACCTCAGTTTTGTATCATGTTAAAATGACCTCATGGGAGAGACAGCGATCCAGATAAGCTGATGCTCTGGCCTTCTGTGTTCCATTTCCACAAGGAAAGACATGGCAACAACATTAATTGTATGTTCTGTGCACACCTGTTTTCCTGGGAGCAAAGATGCTCCAGGGAGCAAATCTCAAAGTCATCAAAGCCATATTTAATCTCTGCCGCCAAAGGAAGCAGCTCCAGACGTATTCAGGGAAAGATTTGACTCTATGTCTTATTTTAGGGTTCTGAGCAGGTACTGCTTTCATCCTCAACTCATTGTAAGTGAAGGGAGGAAAAATAAAGTGGTCCACCAAGTCATGGGCAAACAAATCAGTTTCAGAGCACTTCCGCCTTTAATTGAAATGACAGTGAGCCATTCATGGGAGGGGAAGGAAGGAATTATCCTGAGAGGAGAAATTTCAACTTTTGTGAACATATTTACCTAGAACATATTTAAAAGAAGGAAAGAGCTTTACCAAGGGATGGAGAAAAGTGACTAGAAAAAGAGAGAAAAATAACTTTAATAGGAAGGGGGAAACTCCCCCCATCGATTCAGGGAATGTCTATACTAAGGCCATTACATTGACTCAGCTATGGTGTGCAGCAGTGCCGTAGTGTAGATGCTTTCCACATTGTCGGAAGGTTTTTTCCATCAATGTAGTTAATCCACGTCCCCAAGAGGCAATGTCTAGGTCAATGGAAGAATGACACTGAGGGTCAGTGCAAGCTAACTGCCTCAAACGTGATATGAAAAGTTTCTCAGTCCTGTGTGACAGAGCTCGGTTGATCTCATTTTTAAGGATAAACCAGGCTTCAAGGAAGCTGCCGATGGAAGAGACCAGTTGGGAAATCTAGTCCTATTTCCCTGCCAGGGCAGCAGAATCCCCTTCGGTTCTTTTTGTTCAGGTTAGTTGGAAATATTCTAGCTGTCCCAGTTTCCCAGTAGAGATTATTCTCCATTCTGATCAAGCTCAGTGTCAGGCTATGTGTGTAGAATGGTTACTCTGTCTATGTGTGTGTTTGGCATACAGCGGGCACTATGTGTGTGTGAGAGATGGGGGCTATAGTGGAGCTGAAAGTCAAGCGTAGGCAGGTGTGTGTGTCCCTTGCCCTGCCCAGTGGTCAGGCTGGCATCCCCCTGGTGCAGGGCCCTTTTGTGTGATCATAGAATCGTAGGACTGGAGGGGAGTTTGAGGGATCAACTAGTCCAGTCCCCTGCACTCATGGCAAGACTAAGTATTTTCTAGACCAGGGCCAGTCAAGCTTTTTGGCCTGAGGGCCACTTCGGATTTCCAAAATTGTATGGAGGGCCAGTTAGGGGAGGCTGTGTCTCTCCTAACAGCCACGTATGTCCTGGCCCCCACCTCCTATCGGACCACCCCCACTTCTCACCCCCTTACAGCTCCCCCGGGACTCCTGCCCCATCCACCACCCCCTGCTCCCTGTCCCCTGACCACTCCTGGACCCTCCACCGCTGCCTGCCCCCTGCCACCCCATCCAACGCCCCCCCTCATTCCTGACTGCACCACCCGGGACCCCTGCCCATCCAACCCCTCTGTTCCTCACCCTCTGACTGCGCCAGCCCCTATCCACACCCTGAACCCTGGCCACACCCACGAAATCCCCGACCCTCTATCCAACACCCCCTGCTCTCTTACTGAACTGCCTGGAGCACCGCCCAGAACACCGGGTCAGGCCGCGGCTCTTCAACTGTGCTGTCCAGCTGCCCAGAGCATTGTGCTGGCAGCACGCTGAGGCTGTGGGGGAGTGGAAATGGCACGGGAGGGGCCAGGGACTAGCCTCCTGGGCCAGGAGCTCAGGGGCCTGGCAGGAGGGTCCTGCGGGCTGGATGTGGCCCGCGGGCCATAGTGTGCCCACCTCTGATCTAGACCATCCCTGACAGGTGTTTGTCTAACCTGCTCTTAAAAGTCTCCAATGATGGAGATTCCACAGCCTCCCTAGGCAATTTATTCCAGTGCCTAACCACCCTGACAGTTAGGAAGCTTTTCCTAATGTCCAACCTAAACCTCCCTTGCTGCAATTGAAGCCCATTGCTGCTTCTCCTATTTCTAAACTCTGTTTCATGGACGAAGAGATGTAGGAAATAAATAAAAATAGCAAAAGAATCAGGAGAGGGCTGGCACGCTTGGGGATATTTTGTTGCAGCATCTGCAGAGAACAATGATGTTTTTTGCTTCAGCATCACACTGAAAGGCCCCTCAGTTATCAATTGTCTGGTCTTATTTAACACTTTATGTTTTGAACTTCCACATGCTGTAACTCTAGATACTTTACATCATTAAATAATACAAGTCCATAAAAGAGAGACATGAGAAATGACTGAAAGCAATGTTGGTGAGACTGAAGTCCCAATGCAGAGTGATTGAGGGAAAGTAAAAAGGTATAATTAGAGTGGGAAAAGGTCTGATTTAAGAGGAGACAATGAAAAGGGGAGAACTGAGTGGTTCAGGGATACTTTGTGTTGGGCCATATGTTTTACTGCCCATACAACTATCCCACCCCAACACAAGTACATGGACATATTGTCAGAAGAACGTAAGTCTTTTGTTTTTGATACTTAACCTATCAACAAGTATGAAACCTGAAATACACAACTAAGGGGGAGAAGGTTTTCATCCCACCTTCTTTCTTTTTCATAAGCCCCCTCACCCCACCCCGTCCCACTACAACTCAAACAAAAGTTCCTCCTTAGCTCAGAAGACAGCCCAATGGACTGCTGAAGTGTTCATTTCTCCCTAAACTGTTGACTAAGACAGTAGTTGCCCAATTTTTGTATCAAAGAGGATGGGCAGCTGGAGAAGGTCTGTTGATTAAAGAAGGAACCCCCTAAAAGTCCCTTGAAACAGGCTTTGCCAACACCCAAAATCAAGCAGCTAATGAAGGGAGGTTATATGGGCCAAGTTGTGAGGATTGAAGAAACAAACGCACCATTGACACAACTGGTGTTTGAGACAGAGGAACCAGGCCCCTTAAACATAAGGCTTTTGATACATGAGAAGACAACCTGGTGCCCAGTGCTTCTTTAAAGGGTGTGTGGCTAGGGGCAATCTGGTGCCTTGGATGTTGGAGGTCAAGGGTTCTCAAGCTTTTTCTTTCTGAGCGCCCCCCCGTCCCCCCACCGCGTCCCACACATGATCCCTGGCCCACCTGTGTCACAACAAGTGTTTTTCTGAATATAAAAGACATGGCTGGAGTTTGGGGGTAGCAAGCAGGGCAATTGCCCGAGGCCCCACACCACGGGGGGCCCTGTGAACCTAAGTTGTTCAGGCTTCAGCTTCAGCCCTGGGTGGGGGCTTTGGGGTTCTGGGCTTCAGCTCCATGTGGTGCGGTTTCAGCTTTCTGCCCTGTGCCCCAGCCAGTCTAATGCCCACCCGTCTTGGCGGACCCCCTGAAACCCGCTTGCGGCCCCTCAGGGAGCCCTGGTTGAGGAGCATGGTGCTATAGCTCTGACAGGCTGTGCTCTGACAGGCTTTGCACAATGGCAGAACATCTGTGTGTTGATCTGATCATGTGACACAGGCCCCCTGACAGAGCGGACCACATAAAACACGTTCTTCATGCTGCCAATCTTCAACTGACATGTTATTTACAACACCCACCCACCCCCCTTTAATTTTATTTTGACCTTCACGGTTTTGATCCCTCTGCACACTCTAGCTTTCAGGGTCTTTTTAACAAACAGTTCTTTTTTTCCAAACATGGTTTTGAAATTTGCTGAAGGAAGAAGATGTTAAATATTTCCCAAAAGGTCTGATTGTTTCATCTGACCCCCAATCTTTTGGTTCCTCTGCCTCTGGCACTTTGTCCACTTACTCTGCCCCTTGAGCTATTCTGTGTCCCCCTCCTTTGCTGCCCACTGCCTCTGTCCTCCAAAGACTCTAGGGGTGGGAAGCTGCAGAGCATACTTGGTCTCTGTGGGACAAAATAACACCAGGTGAGATGCCAGTCTGTTGTTCGTGGAAGATAGGACAGTGCTACACATCTGGGGTTTTGGTGTGTTGACCCCCTTATTTCAGCCCCTCCATCCCCCACCCCATCATTCTTCCCCCATCAGCTTATCCCTTCCTTAGTTAAGTACATGAAAAGAGCCACACTGGGTATCCTGTCTTCCGACAATGGCCAGTGCCAGGTGCTTCAGAGGGAATGAACAGAACAAGGCAATTATGGAGTGATTAGGTCCCTGTCACCCAATCCCAGCTTCTGGCAGTTAGAGGCTTAGGATACCCAGAGCAGGGGGTAAACACCATTGAAGGACCTATCCTCCATCAACTTAGCTCATTCTTTTTTTTTCAACCTAGTTACAGTTTTGGTCTTCACAACATCCCCTGGCAACAAGTTCCAAAGAACTTGTTCTTCTGTGTGAAGAAGTCTTTCCTTTTGTTTGCTTTCAACCTGCTGTCTATGCATTTCAGAGAGGGAGGGGAGAGGCGCTGAGGTGATGTACCTCCCCCCTTGCTGACAGGAGAAGAGGGGAAGGTGCAGAGGAGCCATCTTGTTCCCATTACTCAAAGGAGGAGAGGGATAGGAGCAGAGGAATGGTCCTGACACTGTTGCTCACAGGAGGGGAGGGGGGCAGGAGGATCAGGTCGGGTAGTTAAGCTGACCTAAGTCCTCATGCAGATAACATTAGAACAATGGAAGACTTCTTCCTTCGACCTAGCTACCATCTCTCAGGGAGGTGGATTAACTATACTGATGGGAGAGTCCCTCCCATTGGTGTACGTAGCATCTACACTGAAGTGCAGCAGCAGTACCAGTGTAGTGTTTCCAGTGTAGACAAGACCTAAGTTTCCACTAGCAAAATCATCTGGGTGCCTAAAATTCTGCCGCTAGGCATGTGCTCAGCTTCCTCAGTCCCCAGATGGCTAAGCAACTCAGCGCCAAACCGCCACTGCCTGTAAGGCTGGCCATAGACCTACCCCTCTTTGAAGGATGGGTAAACTCAAAAATACTGTTACCCAGGCTTGTCAGATCCCACAGCATCGGTAATTGAACTGTTTCACTCCAGATGGTGTCAGGAATAAATCCATGGGAACACAGCGTTCTGGCTGATGAAAAATTAAGACAAGCAAATGTGGTCTTATCTAAAATGACAATTGATTATATATTAAGCACACACAGGCAGAAGAAATAAGTTTAGAACATCCCAGATATAGTTACCGACAGTCTAAGATGGTTTCAAATAATCACCAGCTGGACTTCCAGGGGCCCACTTTCCATCCAGCTGGTGGGGAGTTTAGATGTCATCTCCTTCCCAAAGAAAAGCTCCCTCAGACTGCTCCAAGATATTTACTTTTATCTAATCTTTTATAGATAACTCTAACAAAAAGCATAATCTATAGTGACTCCTAGTAGGGCAGCATAATAACCTCTACTGAGTCACCAATTCTCCTAATTTCAACAAACTACTATTTATCTCAAAACGTTTCTACTGTTTCTAGCCATAACAACAATATGTCAGGGTCCCCTAAAACCAAGGTCGCTATCCACTCTCCTCCATAACTTTGTGTCCCATCCTCCAATTCTAAATAACAAACGGAAAATATGCAGCTGTCCGACCTTGTCTCACAAAGGCCTATTATTCCTAGTGATGTGATGCTTGATTTTCAGCCGGCAGCAGCTGAACATACAAAATGGTGGACTGCAGTAACGTCAGGTTCTGGGGTACATACAGAAATGTCAAATTCCAGGGCAACAATACTAGTCAACATTTTATCCTACATTAGGGTGACCAGATGTCCTGATTTTACAGGGACAGTCCCGATTTGAGGGGCTTTTTCTTATATAGGCACCTATTACTCCCCACCCCAATCCTGATTTTTTATACTTGCTATCTCGTCACCCTATCCCACATAAGAGAAGTCATTTCTACTGACCACAGTTGCATCCAGATTTTCAGCCAACTTCTTCATTAGGGCACAGAAATACACACTTCTGCAAAACTTTCCCTTTGCAGGATCAATACTCAGAAAGAATTTATCTCTGTAATTTCTATGATCCAATATTTTTCTCAGGACAGAGGACTGTTGCCTACATACAGTGAAAGTTTTGCATAAGCCAGATGAACACCATCATTCTTCTTTAATTTATTCAAATCCACCACAAATGGTATGACCAAAGAGACTGAAGTGTTCTCCGACTGGTTTTCTAGCCATCACCTTCAGCCCCCAACTAAAACCTCTCCAACGCATCATCAATGAGCTACAACCTATCCTGAAGGATGACCCATCACTCTCACAGATCTTGGGAGACAGGCCAGTCCTTGTTTACAGACAGCCCTCCAACCTGAAGCAAATACTCACCAGCAACCACACACCAAAAACATTAACCCAGGAACCTATCCGTGCAACAAAGCCCATTGCCAACTGTGTCCCATATCTATTCAGGGGACATCATCATAGGGTCTAATCACATCAGCCACAATATCAGAGGCTCATTCACCTGCGAATCTACCCATGTGATATATGCCATCATGTACCAGCAATGCCCCTCTGCCATGTACATTGGCCAAACTGGACAGTCTCTACGTAAAAGAATAAATGGACACAAATCAGATGTCAAGAGTTATAACATTCAAAAACTGTTTGGAGAACACTTCAATCTCTTTGGTCACTCAATTACAGACCTAAAAGTGGCAATTCTTCAACAAAAAAACTTCAAAAACAGACTCCAACAACAGACTGCTGAATTGGAATTAATTTTCAAACTGGATACAATTAACTTAGGCTTGAATAAAGACTGGGAGTGGATGTGTCATTACACATAGTAAAATTATTCCCCCCCCACACACACTGTTCCTCACACATTCTTGTCAACTGCTGGAAATGGCCCATCTTGATTATCACTACAAAAAGTCCCCCACTACCCGCCCCACCGCTCTCCTACTGGTAATAGCTCACCTTACCTGATCACTCTTGTTACAGTCTGTATGGTAACACCCACTGATTCATGTTCTCTGTGTATATAAAATCTCCCCACTGTATTTTCCGCTACATGCATCCGATGAAGTGAGCTGTAGCTCATGAAAGCTTATGCTCAAATAAATTTGTTAGTCTCTAAGGTGCCACAAGTACTCCTTTTTTGGGGGGTAAAAATGGATCATGGATCTCAGTGTTTATTGTCTCTCACTAATATCTAAACAAGTATGCTCAGATCATATCTCACTGCTAACCTGGGAGTTTTTTCTCTTTCTGCAAACTTCACCTGCTCTCTGAGAGTCAAATGGGGCATTGCCCACCTCATGCATCATCATCACTAGCCAAACTGGGCCCTCAGTGACACCTCTCCAGTCACAGCACCTTCAGTCGGTTTGCACCGATGTAATCGATTGGACCTGAAGAAACAATTTTACTGGTGATGCATAAGATTGGAAAGACCAGCTCCTTCTCTCTCCTCAATGTCAGTTCTCCAGAGCTAACAGAAATAATCAGCAGTAAAAACTGATTTCTCTCACTGAAGATAGAAGACGTGACTGTAATGCAGACAGGGAGCAAGTCTGTGGTGTAGGCAGGTGACATTTTTACACAGTCAGTTTTCAGAGATTGCCTGTGCTTGGCATGAGTGCGGAAAGGATACAACCCAGAGAGTTTATAGCCATATTGTTCCTGGCCTTTACATGGATAGACAGGGTAAGAATGGCACAGCTGAGGAGGTTTTATGGGAGGGGGCGGAGTTGACAAGGAGGAGGCGGGGCATTCTCTTGGCATACCTTTTTGCTACTTAGGCTTCAAAAATTAAAATATTCAAAATAAAAACCAGATCTTTTTCTGGATTCCAGTAGTTCAAGAAAGAATAGACTGACACCTTCTAAACATGTAAATCTCTAGTTTCATGCCCAGGATACATTTTTAAAAAGAATAAAGAGCAAATACAAGAAGTTACTAACATCTGTGTAAGCTGTGTTGTTTACTGCCGTGGTTTTATTGCCTGCCTCATGATGTTTGATGCTTTCTTAAAACTCCAGTGCCTGGAGTCAGGTGAATCTCACTTTTCATTTAAAGACAATTAATTGTCTAGCGCTTGTGAATACAAAGAAAAACTTGTAAACATGACCTACGTGCCCCCCAAAGGCTCAAAAACCTGAAGGCCAACAAAAAGAACCCAACTATTTGTATTTCTTCCTTAAACTTATAAGTTTGGGCGACCCGTGTCATGATTTTTGAAGGTTTGTGGTTGGCAATACTGCAGTCGCCTGACATGGAACATACGCAGAGATTGATTCAGGATCTACAGCATTAGGGACCAGATTCAGTGCTTATTGAAGTCAAAGGTAAAGCGCCCATTTCCTTTGTCTGTGTAGGAGTAGGTCCTAAAATCAGGAGCATCTACACTTTGAGCTCAAATATTAAGCCCTTCTTTTTTGGCCTCTGCTGTAGCTTTATTAATTTATTATGTGGACTAACCACAAAGTGTGTGTGCAGGGGCGGGGAAGGGGGGGAGAAGACCTACTATGTGGCTTGATGAACATTGGCTCTGGTGTTTGCAGGAAGAATGTCCTGATGTGAGCAGAATATGGAAGGATATTTTTCTCTCTCTCTGACTCATTCTTGGTGGAGAAAAGTTTGCCATTAGAGGTGGCAGACATTTTTAAAGATGAAAAGCTTTTTTAGTCAAAAATAGCCATTTTATATTCCTATAAGAGGATTTTCACAACAAATGTGTCTGCTTTCAAAATGTCCCATGCCATCTTTTTTCAGTGTTGCTTGCCAATATTTTTTGTTTAAGTATTTCTCTGGTTTCTTTCCCCCCCCCTTTCCTCCCACTCCCTTTGGAACTAAAAAAGCTAAAAGAAAAATACCTTGCCAAACGTTTAAAATGAATGTGTATTGAAACCTACAAACCAAAACTTTGAAATTTTGAATCGAATTGTTTTACATTTCTGTTTTTACCAGATCTAGTTCCAACATGCCTGATTCTGGGCCACTGAGCTTGTGCTGTCACGAACAACTTGCAATATGAGGTGCAGATTCAAACTCCACTGAAGTAGGAATAGGAATCTTTCCACTGACTTCAGTGGGCTTTGGATCAGGGCCTTATGATGCAAAGGTGTACAAGACTATACAAGCTGCAAGGCAATTTAAAATCAGTCACACAGAGAGTGATGGGTGATGGGATGGATCACTTCATGATTACCTGTTCTGTTCATTCCCATTGAAGAACCTGGCATTGGCCACTGTCAGAAGACAAGATATTGGGCTACATGGACCACTGGTCTTACCCAATATGGTCATTCTTCTGTTTCTTCTGTTCTCATGGGATTTTGCAGGAAGAAGCTTCAGAGGTGAGCCTTTTTGGCACGGAAAACTGAAGAATGTTTATTCAAAACATTCTGGTCAGGTTTAAAACAAAATGTAATTCACTCTTTTTCAAAAACAGAAGATTTGAGGAAAAACATATGAGCATTCTTCAAGCATTATTGTTTTTTTCCCAAGCAGCTGTGTGTAAGATAAATCCCTAGTTGGTTCACATCAGCATATAACTCCTGGCCTTTCAATGGAATGAAATAGCTGCCCCTCCCCCCCCCTTAAAAAAAAAAGAAAAGAAAAAAGAATTAATTGTTTTACTCAAACAAGGAAAAATCAATAAAAATTTAGAAATAGTAGAAGATGTTAAAATAAAACCAAAAATGAATGGTAAATAGCTAGAACTCCAATGTTTCAGACCTACATCAAGCAGGAACACATTTGCATCCTGCCTCCAAAGCAGTTCCATCAGCATACCGTTGTTATCAGCAACAAAGTTTATCCTGCCTTTTCTTGAGCAACGGGAACCCTAATCCTTGAGGCAAGATTGTAACGGGTGTTCCCGTGGTGCAACCTGGACCTGGGGCATTGCTGAGCTCTCTGTTTTACCAACCTGAGCTTCCTTTAATACTGTGATAATGTGACAGGTCTTGCACTGATACAAACATTCACAGGCAGGGACACACCCAGCTGTGTTACATGAATGCTTTTGCCAGGCACTATGAACCAACAATAGGCTTCAGTCAGTTCCCTCCTGCTCCCCAGCCTAGGACCCAAGACCTGTACTGTCCTGCCATTGTCAGAAGTCTGACCAGTGTAAGTTATTACCCCATCCACCCTCCCTCAATGTGGAGAGGACAATGCACCAGCCCCTTCTATTCCTTAGCGGATTTCCCTTTCCACTTCAAACAACACACTGTTTTAGGTAAAACACACAAAACAGGTTTATTAACTACTGAAAGACAGATTTTAAGTGATTATAAGTAATAGGTGTACAGATCAAAGCAGATTACCTAAGAAATCAAACCAAATCACAATCTATGTTCTATAACCTAGACAGGATTTGAATTAAGTAGTATCTCACTGTGATGATACAAACAGTTCACCAATCTTCCAAACACAGGCTGGAATTCATCCTTTCCCATCTTGGGCCAGTTCCCCAGTCAAAATCTTTGTCCTCTACCCATCTTTCCAGGTGTTCAGTTATGGGGGGAGTGAAGTCAAGTGATGATGTCACTTCCCCCTTTGCCGTGTGGAGGGAACTTCATTGTCTCAAACAAAGACCCCAGCACAGTTAGTGGAAAAGTACAGGCACAAGATGGAGACCAGTATCATATGAGTTGGTCACATGCCCTTGCATGGTTCAATGACTCACAGCAGGGGCCATTACCTATATTCTGGCTAGAACGTCCACAAAAAGTCCATCAGGTCAGGATAACTTTCTTCTCGTAGCACATCCCTCTCTCAATGTGATAACTTGTTTGTGGAAAGTTTCTTCCTAACACCCACTGGTTAGAGGTTGGTATCTACTCGAATGAATTTGGTTTATATCTGTCCCCAAAAAGATTTTCAAATCTTTTAACCTTTTTTATAAATCTGGATATTGTTTTACCCATAAAATGTCCCTTCCTTTTCTTATCCTGCCTCAACAATATCTTATGATAGTAAATTCCACAGGGAAATATATCAGACCTGAATCTCACATAAACTAGCACATGAGGAGCACTGGAAAAATTCCTTCCATTTACAGAGAGAGTAATGGTTTGGGAGATAGCCCTTATAATTTAATTGGGATATCACTGCGGAACCTGATAATACTGATACAGCCAAAAGGAACATTTCAAGTGCAACCACTGTATCTGATTCCGGAAATGATCACACTTAAGTGAAAGGGAATTAAGAGTAGAGAGCAGATTTGGGTGCAAAGAGTGAAGTGATTAATTATTCATTTGACAGCTATTCATTATTGTGATCATACAGAGAAACCAGAGAGGGGGACATTTAGTTGTTACCATTTTAATATCACAAATTGTTATTATTAGGACAAGACAGTTTAAATACCATATTATATTTCATTATATAAGAATCAAACATAAACCAGATAATAGGACATTACAAAAAGTTTAGCACCATCCAAGATAGGCATCCAATTGCCACAACAATTGTAAGAATTTCTTTAGACATTTTGTTGGTGTCATTTTTTTCATTCTCCACATGCATAAGAAATTGGATGTGACCTCTAATTTTGTATACTTATTTGACAAACTAAATCAATATGTTAAATAAATATCATTATTTGTAGATTTATTTGCAACACAAAATATTATTAGGCACCATCAGAAATGCTAATATAAGTGTTCACTCGATAACAAGATAAAAAGGAGAGAAGAAATGAGTCCAAAGGGGTGAATTAATCCATGAGTTATTTCTCTAGTAATTACGAATAATGATGATGGTATATTTAGTTTTTAATTGCCTATCAATATGAATTGTTTGATCCAGGCTTTATGGTCTTGTGAGCCCAAGGATTACATCTTTGAACTACACAGCATGGAATATCTTCAGTGTTGCAAGTCCAATACTACTGAGACATAACACTGTAATGCAGTGACTTTGCTGTTGCCAGCAGTATCCGATTACTACACTGCTCATGCCTAGGGGCCCCAGACAATTTGAGGCTCCTGGAAAAGTCTCCCCCCACCACTGCCCCAGGGCTGGAGGAGCTCTCACTTCCTGTGCTGGCCCTGTGGCCGTGGTTGGGGCAGAGAGCTTCTCAGGTCTCCAGGCTGAAGCGGGGCTGGGGCAGAAAGGAGCCAGCAGGGGGCAGAGCCATGGAGGAAGGGGCAGAATAGGGCGGGGACATGAGAAGGGCCTCAGGCAGAAGGAGCAGAATGGGGTGGGACCATGGGTGGGACTTTAGGAGGATGGGGTGGGGCAGAGACATTGTTTCCGGTGCTGGGGGCTCCCCAACTTGCTCTGGCCTAGGGCCCTGGGAGATCTTAATCCATTTCTGGTTGCCAGCACAGATTGTGCTATGCCTTGAGCCTGTTGTCACTGTTTGAATGTCATGACTCTCCCCAAACTTAAGAATCTTTTTGCAGGCAATAACGTTCCTCCATGTCACGGATAGACTAGGACTGTCAGGACAGGCTTATGCTGAACGGCCTGGGCCAGATCCTCAGCTGGTGTCAATCAGTGTAGCTCCATTCTCTGGCCCTTTGGTGCACTGAAATTTGGCCACAGATTACAAGGTAGGAAATTTCCTAGGCAGCACCTATGTTATTAGCGAAAAGTGGCGCTCGTCTTCGTGCAGACAATCCCTGTGACGCTGATGACTGACACAATCAATGTCAGTCTGTGAGCAGCCACTAGGAGGCAGTACTCCACGCAAAGCTTAAAACATGACAGAATGCAGGAAAATACATGACATATGGTCATGACATATGGCTGATGTAGGTGGGCAGGGAGGGAGAACAATTGTACCGAGGCCCCAAGCTCAGGGAGGGCCTCAAAACATCTGTAACTGGGGTGAAATGGAAGGGGTAGAGCTGCAGTGAACATGATATATCAGGTCCCCTGCCAATCATACAAGGTTAATATGCTGTTGCTAGTCCCAAAACATAGGATTTATGCCTGTAGGGTATTCCCTCTTTGAGGTGGTTAGCCCCAAAATTGTATTAGGCCTTACATCTGCACAGCAGGTTCTGTGAGGTGTTGATAGTCCAAAGAATATTGAGATTTATATCGACAGAGCAGTTGCATTGCCAACCCATGAATTACCAGCCGTTAGAAAGACCTGGAGAAAAATCATAGAATATCAGGTTGAAAGGGACCTCAGAAGGTCATCTAGTCCAACTCGCTCTCAAAGCAGGACCACTCCCCAATTTTTCCCCCAGATCCCTAAATGGCCCCCTCAAGGATTGAACTCACAACCCTGGGTTTAGCAGGCCAATACTCAAACCACTGAGCTATCCCTCCCCCGGTTAAAATATTATTAATATTTTTTAAAAAAGTGATGTTGTTAACTCAAAGACGATCAGATATAAGGACTCCAATACCATTTCTGTGTGGGGTGATGCAAGCTTAAGTCGTGTCATTTTTATATGTGTATGATACAGTGATGATATGGTGTTGAATTCATATCTGAAGGATTAAATCTGTTCTCTTGTTTTCCCAAAGATTATAACGCCCAGATGTCTGCGGGACAGAACCAGTGTGGCATTGCTGACCCAAAGACTATCAGGCCTTTCAATTATTAATAACTATCAGTATTATCTGCAGTGTTGTTGTGCCCATGTTGGTCCCAGGATATGCCCACGTCATTCTGAATGGTTTCTTGCAACAAGTGTTCATTCTTTGTGTTTAACAATCTGTTCCACCTTGCATTTAGCTGGGACTCTCTGAGTACCTTTCCCAGACCTGAAGCAGAGCTCTCTGGGAGCTTTGTCTCTTTCAGCAACAGACGTTGGTCCAAGAAAAGATATTATCTCACCCATCTTGCCCCTATTATTATTATGGCAGACGATCACATGCGACGATCCTTATTATTTAATCCTAAAGATTATTTGACTTGATGCCTGTGCAACATAGTTAGCCTCAAGCCTCTCCAGGAATTTATGCATGAAAAGATGTGTTGGGTCATGAGACTAACCAAACAGCTACTAGGCCTTTCCATCCGATGAAGTGAGCTGTAGCTCACAAAAGCTTCTGCTCAAATAAATGTGTTAGTCTCTAAGGTGCCACAAGTCCTCCTTTTCTTTTTTCAGATACAGACTAACATGGCTGCTATTTTGAAACTAGGCCTTTGTGGTGTTTCTCGCCTAAAGACATAATAATTTTGTAGACAGGGCCATCTTGGGGTGTGTTGCTAACTTTAAGGTGATAAAGCCTGATGTTTGCTCTGTTGTGCCACTATTTCAAAGATTATTAAACCTTTTCCGTCCCGGGCAGTGTCTTTGTGTGATGTTGGTAGCTTGAAGATTAAAACAGATGCTTGTGAAATACACTGAATTAGTGCATCTGATAGTGACAGTTCCCAACCACGGTAAAAGCATATTTCTTTCATTTAGCTAAAAGCATCTTTGGATGTCTTCGGTTTGATCTTTGTTGAACGTGTGAGTCCTTCTTTCACAGGAAAGCCTCATTACACCTGCCCATCGGTGTCTTTGTGGTATTAATGGCTCCAAGGTGACGAAGGCTAATGACTGCAGGGCAGGGTTTGTGAGGTGTCTCTAGCCCAGTAATTGTTAGGTTGTCTGTCTGGCCAGCAGGTTCTGTGTGGGGCTGCTAGCCCCAGAAATATTAGGAATGAGGCCTACATGGCTGTACCTGTGTGATGCTTCTGGGCCAAAGATCAGTATGCTTTCAGGGTTCTTTGGGCCTGAGACATGTACTTGTCAAAAAAAACTAGGTCTTAAATGTACAGGAGAATCTATACTGTTGCTAGCCTGGAGACCATCAGGTCTAAAGCCTTCTGGACAGCCTCTGCTGGTTCCTTCACTCGAGCCATTTCTTTTGTGTATCCTGAGGCCTAATAATTTTTAGGTGAGCGACACCACACAGGTACTCCCCTAGAGGCTTGAAGCTTTACAAACCTTAAGTGCACTTACCTCACAGTGGTGTCAACTCTCAAATTGCTATTAGTGAATAAGATTAATAATTACACAGTAATTATGTGCTGTTAGTAACTTAACAATTACTAGGCCTTATGCCTCTGTATTACACTGGCTTTGTGTGTGTGTGTGTGCACCCACACATACATGAATGTACGACCTTCCAGCAGCAGGCCTGGGGAGCAGTAGCAGTCAAGCCATGTACTAAAGTTAAAGGGAATCACATTCACCTCAGATTGTATGGAGCTGAGGATGGGCAAGAATGATGCCAGGATGGGCAGGAATGGCGTCCCTAACCCTCTGTTTGCCAGAAGCTGGGAATGGGTGATAGGAGATGACCTGTTCTGTTCATTCACTCTGGGACACCTGGCATTGGCCACTGTTGCAAGACAGGAAACTGCGCTAGATGGACCTTTGGTCTGACCCAGTCTGTCCATTCTTATGTTGACCTGTTTTTTTCTGTGCGGAAGACCTCATAGCGAGTCTTTGTGGATAATCAAGATGCTCTCATGACTCATTAAATCTCCACAGCAGATTTGCATATATTTGCTTACCTACACGTTATTAGACTGCAAGCCTGTCGGGCAGTGCCCATGAGGTATGGCTTACTTACGGATTGTTAGTAGAGTGGATCAGAAATTTTCCAATGGCATGTTTTTTTACCAAAAAAAAATTCATTTCCGTGGGAAAATGTTGATTTTTGCAGGGGAGGAGAACTCATTAAGGAAAAGAAATAATTGAAATGTAGGGTTTTGGTGGCATTGGACTGGGAACATTTTGATTTTCTGTTCCAACATGACTTTTAGTTTCCCCCTTAGGACACTAGCCTATGTGTTATCCACGTGGTATTTCTCCCCTAAATATTATTAGGCCTTGAGCCTAGATATGAGTGTCTGTATGGTATTGCTCTCCAAAATATTTTTAGTCCTTTAGCCTAGATGGAAGCACCTGTGAGGTATAACTGACCTCAAGATTACTGTGTGTCAATACTTGTACAGCATTCCTCACCTACAAATGATTAGGCCCCTCATAACTGCCAGGCAGGGCCTGTGACATATTGCTCTCCTAAAGTGTATCAAATCACCAGCCTGTATAGCCGTACCTGTGTGGTGTTGCTCACCCAGGTATTATTAGGCCATATGCCTGCACAGCATTACACATCCAGAGATGATTAGGCTTCAAGTAGTCCTTGTGAGGTTGTGACAGATGTTTTCCAAGGATTTTGAATTAAGGTGAAATCTCTTTGGAGTCCATTGTATTAACTACAAAGCTCATGCATTAATGTGGGCCTGTATGATCAAAGTGCCATATTGAATAAGGTGGCAGACAAGAATGGTCTTTTAGGACAATACATGTGAAGTGGATTTCATGGCAAATATCTAAGGAGAGGTGAAAACAAATTTCCCACCTCCAGTTATTCAAAAACCCAGCTTATTGAAGCTGTGGCCTGAAGAGTGGGCCTTTGTCTGCTGACTACCTGTTCTCAAAGGCAAAAGATCAGTGGCCCAAGCTGTACAAAGGATAGACTGACCTATGCACAGGGGCGGGAGTTCTGAGCTGAGGCTCTTATGAACTTGTAGTCACAGGGAAAACCCCGAAGTGTGGTTTGAAAGACAGACTCCTACCAGAGCCCCTGCTGGATTTGGGAGGTGATTTGGGGTAACCTTATTAGCAGGTGTGTAGGTTCTCTTATTGCTTTTAATATATTTTTTCTGTAATAATTTCACCTTAAGACTACATGTGCCAGCTTATCAAGGTCTGTGTAGTAATTTATAACTGCTGACAATTACACTGCTCATAATCTTTGATGAGAAAGCAAGGCACAGAAGCTGGCCTGTTTAGGCAGTCTGATTTGCAGGGGATATCACAGTGTAGGAAGGGAACTGGAAAACCCCCAGTTAGGTGGGGGAGAGATGCAGATCTCTGTCCAAGAGAGGTGTTGGCTGAGGAGCTGGGGGCCTAGAATGGATGCCCTTGGTGGACCAGTAGGTAACCAGATGTCCTGATTTTATAGGGACAGTCCCAATTTTGGGGTCCTTTTCTTATATAGGCTCCTATTACCCCCCACCCCCTGTTCTGGCTTCAAAAACAGACTCCAGTGGGAAACTGCAGAACTGGAATTAATTTGCAAACTGGACACCATCAAATTAGGCCTGAATAAAGACCGGGAGTGGATGGGTCACTATGAAAACTAATATCCCCCTACTGTTGCTCACACCTTCTTGTCAATACTTTGAAATGGGCCACTCTGTCTACATTGGCCCCATTACCACTTCAAAAGTGATTTTTCCTCCCTCGGTATTCTACTGTTGACATTAGCCCACTTCCACTTTAACTGAATTGTCTCGTTAGCACTGACCCTCCACTAGGTAAGGCAACTCCCATCTTTTCATGTATTGTGTCTATATACCAGCTTACTGTTTTTTTTCCACTCCATGCATCTAATGACGTGTGTTTAAGCCCATGAAAGCTTATGCCCAGATAAATGTGTGAGTCTCTAAGGTGCCACAAGTACTCCTTACTGTTTTTGTATAAATCCTGCTTCTCTTTCGACAGGACTCTTTTGGTTTAAGAAGCCTCTCTGAGTTCCCAAAGTTAGGACAGCAATCATCAAGCTTGGTCATTGATCTCTGGGAGCTGCTGATTTCAATGAATGTTTGCAATGTCTTTGAAACACTTTCCGATTTCAATGATGCACAGTGGACCCACTTTAACCACACTTCCAAACTTGCTTGCCAAGTTACGCAATCTCAGTTTGGCAGGCACAAACTTTTTCATCATCATGTCCACCGAGAGCTTATTAAAATGGTCAGAAGCTAATACCGTTTATGGAGAGATGGGTCAATGAGACTAAATTGATCGCCTCAGGTCCTGGAAGTGTAACCTCCCTGGAATTTGCATTTTTGTTTTGTTGCCAGAGCCAGGGTGATTATTTTGAACCAGCACGCATAATCTCCAAAGTGCATTACCTTGTTCCTCACAGGGGAATTAAAGAAATTACCAGCAGAGAATTCCCTATGAGGGAATATACAGAGACAGAGACTAATTATTTGATTTGTAACTACAAAACTGCACAGAAGATACATTTTAAATTCAGAACTGTTGTTCCAGTGACAATATTAGTATCAGTCAAATATTACTATAATTTCTACTAATGTCAGACCTACAAATCCACCTCTCTTTCTATAGCCCACACACCCTCTCCCCAGACCTTGGAGACCAGGACAGACACATCTTGATTGGATGCACCTAAATACCCTGGGGAAACAGCGAAAGAATATGGACAGAATAAACATGTTTTAAACTGAAACTGCTGTCACAGCCACAGGTTACGAAACAGGTTCTCCCATAGGATAGAATAATTCCCTGCACTGCAGGAATGATTGGAATATTCTGACCTGTGGCATGCAGGGCATGAGACTATCTGATAATCATGACCTTTTCTGGCCTTAAAATCTATGGACCTGTGTACAGACTTAATTTCCTGTTTAAAAATAATGCAAAGAGAAGCCTCTGTGTTCAGAACTGTTTGGGTGAATGCAGAGTGGAATAAAAGAAAATTAAAACCAGTTGCTAAAGACAGAAAAGAATATTTTGAAAATCCACCCATTCCCCATATGGAGAGTGCACTTCATTTCAGATCTGTCACAACCCTCCTGACATATCTATTTCTACTCCTGGATCCCCTGCCATTCCAGTCCTTTCCATCTCATCTCTAATCTGCAGGATTCCCACACATGCCCCCAGCTCTGCATCAAATCCTAATTTGCATCCCCTTGATTTCCATTACATTAAATATGTAGGATATGTGCACACACAAACACACACACACTCTCTCTCTCTACCAACACACTTTAGTTGAGAGGATAGATAGCTGAGTGTTTACGGGGCCTGTGGCAGGGCAGGGAGGCTAGCCGTAGTGGGGGCAAAGACACAATTGGAGGTTGGGAACTGTCTAGAGCAACATTTCGGGTACTAGCCTGTTAGATGAGGTGGGTTCATGTCCCTGCCCCCCGTCAATGAGATTTTGACAGTCAATACTATTTACATTTCTAAGTGCCCCAAAACCTTTTTGAAAATGATATTGGAGCAACATACCCTACGAAGGGTGTGACACCCGAAGAAGTTGTTGACTGATGTGTGCAGGCAGCAGCAGAGGGCGCCAGAGAGCTACCTCCGCCTGCAGCACCAACTCCAGATGGCAAGGGGCTCCAACACTGTGAGAACAGGAGCCACATAAGGAACTTAGCTAGCGAGACCTGACCTGTAATAACCCCTCTAATTCTTTGCCTGGAGCCCCTGGAATTGCAGTCATAGCCTGTCCACACAGCTCTGCTGATGCCCCTCAATCCTGTTGTGCTAGAGGCCCCCCCAACCCCAATGTTTCAGTCTTTGCCCCCCCCACCACACCGCATACGGCTCTGCTAAAGTCTTTTCCATAAAATATTTCATGCGTAAGTGCACTGAATTTGTTTCAGCTGATAAAGCCTTAGGTGCAATGCAATGGAACTCCTGGGCAGAACTGTTGATACACGGTGAGCTTTGTGTACTGAAGGGGGGCTGGTTTTTCCTTCAATCTCCATCCTAAAGAAAGTCTAAAGTCCCCAGGTCATTTCCTTCCCAGAAGCGCTTTAGTCTGCTCAGTGGTTCCAAGATCACTGTGGACCAAAGCTGAGCAAGGAAGCACTGTGTGGACTGAGTGTACTGCCACTCCATGCATCTGACGAAGTTGGTTATAGCTCACGAAAGCGTATGCCCAAATAAATATGTTAGTCTCTAAGGTGCCACAGGACTCCTCATTGTTTTTGTGTGTACTGAATTTCTCTGCTCCCACACTACCCTTGTGCATTTGAGAGGCATCACACAGATGAGGGAACGTGTAGCAAAGAGTGTCCGGGCACAGGAGTGGGAGTGTGTGTTATGGCGTTGGGCCCTATAGAGATAGTGTAATGAACCTGCTGGCTCGTGGTCTGGTCCCACCTCCCACCCCACTCCAGCATTAGCTGGAGGGAAAGGATGGGGCCACAGCTCATCCTGGGAGGGGATCTTGTTCGTGTATGTCCACCAGAGGGCATAGTCTCTACCCAATTTCCTCATCCTGACAGTGGAGGTGTCCGTGTGAATAGGCAAGGCGGTGATAGCCAGAGAGCAGGAGAGGATGAGGGTCAGCCAGGGAGCTGCTGAGAATGAGGAGGAGAGGCAGCAGACTGGAAGGCGCCCATGGAAGGACAAGTAGCAGGCAGCCTGAGAGCAGGGCCAGAGGCTGGGGACGGGAAGTTGTAAGCAGAGCATTAAAGCACCTGAGGCTCTCAGAAGGTGAAGTGTTTAATGGGGACCCACCAAGGGACGGAGAACCCCCCAAGAGCCTAGTGCTTGGACGGCCCACCGCGCTGACCTCTGAGCTCATGGTACACGGAGCTCACTAGAAGGGACTGGTAAACTCGCAGCAACACCCTCCAGTGGGGACAGTAGATTCGATCGCAGAAAAGGAAGAGCTGGACTGTTCCTTGCATCGTGCAGGCCCCGATTGTGCCTGTTAGGCACAGCCAAGCTAGATCCTTACAGGTATTTAGGTGCCTAAATCACATTGAAATCAATGGGGCCCAGATATGAGATCAGTAGACCTATTGACTGCAGTGGGACTTACAGCAGGCCCATAGAGAACAGCACCTTCTCCCGTCCAGGTCCAGCCATCTCTGCTGCCTTCTGAGAGGAAAGGGGAATATGACCCTATCCCCCCCCCCCCACTTCCTCCTCCCTTTTAGGGGACAGCTCGCAGCCAAAAGGGGATGAGCAGGGATCGATGTTTGGACTCAGGAAAGCAAAGAGAATGCAGTCGTGCATGGTATCTGTTCAGGGGCGCCTCGGTGGACACTTTCCTTGCACTGTCTCCTTAAACCTGCACATTCAAGCAAGGATAATGTGACCATTTGCAGGCAACTCCTCCCCTAGAAACTGAGCTGTACGCAAATCCCAAGGCCTAGAAAACTTTTCCTGCAACAAAACTATGTGTCATAATTGCTTAAAGGACCCAAGACCTTCAGCACCAAAGCATAGGCCCTTGAGCGCATAATAACTCCATTTGCTGGTCTCCGTAATAGATTTTTATCTTCTCTATGGACCAGCCACTAGACGGCGACAGGGCGCATTTAGCTCGTATGTTACATTCACTCCAAGTTTTCCCTGTGCAAAACACTCCCAGAGAACTTTTTGTTTGCTGGAATCTTGGTGTTTCCAGGTTTAATGGCATATTTCTCTTTCAGAACCTCTTCACACAGAGAGTTTCAAAGGCTGGAGTGATGAGGCATAAATGACCAATCATGGGAAAAGCTATTTGTTTTGGCCCAGGCTACTGTAGAAAAGGTTTGCCTGTTTAGCTATACTGGTACAGCTACACCGGCAAACCCGCCTAGCGTAGCCTCAGTTTATGCGAGCAAAAGAGCATTTTTGCCTCTATAACTTATATCCATTCCCCAAAAGAAATAACTAAATCAGCAAACGCACTTGTTTGTGTTTTGGGTTTTTTTGCCATTATACCTGCATCTCCATTAGGGGCTGGGTTACACTAGAAACTTAGATCGACCCAGTTTGTGACTCAGGGGTGTGAAAACATCACATCCCAAGTGATGTATTTAAGCCAACCTAAGTCCCCAAGTAGGCAGCACTAGCTAGTACCTCTCAAGGAGGTGGATTACCTCTACCGACAAGAGAACACCTCCCGTCAGCACTGAGAGCTGTGGCGGTTCAATACAAGACAGGACATGGCTTTAGGCAAGCAAGCAGGCTGGTCTGCTGACGGGATTGCCCCTGTCAGCTTTTCCACCTCTCTTATTTCTCTCCCCCCTGCACATTACATACTCCGACCGCAAAAGGCATCAACAAAGAAAATAATATGACTTTGATTAATATTCTTATTTACCAGCCTCTATCTACTACATTCCTTGTTCTCAGGCCTTGAGCCCAGGCCAAGGAAGCTTCCCATGGTTCATGTCCTTTGGTCGACTTCCCATGGTCCATGTCCTTGGGCGGAGCAGTGTGTGCATCGCTCCTACACAACAGTCAGGGTGTGCCCTGAATGTTTCCAGGTGCATGAACTCTACATGAACCCTTCAGAGAGCCTCTACACTGAAGGGCTACAGAGGTGCCACTGTAACAGTCCAAGTGTAGACAGGACCCATGGATTTTGCTGCTATAGAAATGTTGTTAAAAAAAAATCACACGCATAACCCACATCGCTACACTGACAAAAAGTTTCGAGCATACACCTGGCCTCAAGCTGGTCAAATACCAAAACCCTAATTTATGAGAGCTTTAATAAATAAAAGTGCCACTGTCAGCCGGCTCTGATTCGTATGGCCATAGCATGGAAGTTACCCAAAGGAGGCTGTGCATTGGTGATCCTTAGCTCAGATCCTCGGCGGGTGCAAATTGGCACAGGAGTCACACCCGCAGTGGCTCTGGCCTGTTGGCTTCAACGGGAACACTCCAATTTACACCACTCAGAAGCTCCAAATGACCAATGTCAGTTACACCAGCAAAGAATCTGGTGTAGAGACTTTGATGAGGCTTCTATGCTTCACACCACCTAAGGTTCTGGCCCACTGACTTCAGTGGATCAAAGCTGATTTATGCCAGCTGGGGATCTGGCCCCTTTGAATTACATAGTGTTTATGGCCAATGTACATTAGCAGGATATCTGAGCAATTAACTTGAATAGAGCATTTCTTATTTACACCTGGTCCATTGGCATGAATAGGGTTAAGCTGACCCAGACGAGCTAGGGATCCAGCTGTCATGTGGCTGAGTGGGGAAAAACAGTGATGTTTAAAGAATGCTAATACTAGTTTGATTCCCATTAGCACTCACTCCCTTTATGGGTTTGCGTCTGAGGTGGGGGATGAAGGCTAGAAGAGTGAAGCTGCTCACTGGAGTCAAGCTTTTCAAAAGCGAATAATGATTTTGGGTACCTAGCTTGAAGCACCTCAAAAGGACTGGACTTTCAGAGAGCGCTGAGCACCCACATCTGACGGGTTGGATCACAGAAACCTCCTTAGAATCTGCCAACTTATGTGCCGAGACTACTTCTGCCCCTGCTTTACTGCCCTGGCAGCTTGGGACTTCAGTGCCCTGCCTGGTTTGAGCCAGACCCGCTAGCCTGCTGCAAACCCAGACCCAGGTCTGAACCATGTCCCCTAACAGCTGTAGGTTTTCCTGGAATCAGCTTAAGAAATGTTCTTGTCTTTAACACTCAGATGCTCAACTCCCAATGGGGTCCAAACCCTGAATAAATCCATTTTACCCTGTATAATGCTTACACAGGGTAAACTCACAGATTGTTCACCCTCTCTAACTCTGATAGAGAGATATGCACAGCTGTTTGACCCCTCCCCCGGTACTAATACATATTCTGGCTTAATTAATAAGTAAAAAGTGATTTTATTAATTACAGAAAGTAGGATTTAAGTGGTTTCAAGTAGTAACAGACCGAACAAAGTGAATTACCCAGTAAAATAAAATAAAACATGCAGATCTATCTCTAATAAAGTAATAAAACTGAATACAGATAAAACCCTCACCCTCATTGGTGTTCCATTAAGCTTCCTTTTACAGACTAGTCTCCCTCTAGTTTGGGTCCAGCAATCACTCACACCCCCTGTAGTTATTGTCCTCTGTTCCAGATTCTTTCAGGTATGCTTGGGGGTGGAGAGGCTACCTCTTGAGCTAGCTAAGAACAAAATGGAGGGGTCTCCCAGGGATTTTTATAGACGTTCTCCTCTGGGTGGATACCCCTCCCACTCCCTGTGCAGAATCCAGTTACAAAATGGAGTTTTGGAGTCACATTGGCAAGACACATGTCCCTGCACGACTGAGTTCCTTACCAGCCAAACCACATTCCTGGAGAAGCTCAGATGTGGATTGGCATCCCCAAGTTCTATTGTCTGTTAAGTGCTTCTTGATTGGGCACTTAACTTGCACATTCCTTACTCCACAAGCTGACCAAACGCTCTACTAGGCTACTTAAAATCAAGCAAGTACACAGCCAATATTCATAACTCCAACTACAAAAATGATAGATGCATACAAATGGAAGGAATATTTCCAGTAGATCATAACCTTTGTAGAGATATGTTACATGGCCTATGTAGCATAAACCATATTCCAGTTATGTCATATTTACACTCATAAGCATATTTCTAGAAAGCATTATGGGGTGTAATGTCACACCCTCCTCCTGAACATACTGCCAGAGACTTGGACACTGTCCATGGCAGAGGCAGTACCTGTAAAATCCCTGTTGGTTTCAGGTCACAACCCCTTTTAGTACCTTTAAACCGTAGGAGGTCATTCATAGGTGTTCTAGCAAGGTTTGGGGTTCCTGGTCCCCGGATGCCTGAAAACGAGTTGGGGTGTAATATTGCTAACAGAATGCAGACAGCAATATCTGTTAAAGTGGAGTTGTCTTGGCATTTAGCCTTGAGGCGGAATTCCTCAGTTTCCCCTTCCACACAGCAGCGTAGGCCTGTTATGCTTTTGTTGCGGTGCCAAGGTTCCAGCCTGTTTATAGGTATAAGCTGAAAAGGAACATGCTTGTGGGACTGTCTTGCCACCATCCCTAGCATGAACAAAAGTGTTTTTTTTTTTTCCACAAAGCAGGTGTGTCCCACATGTTTAAAGGCTTTACCACTAGCATGAGCTCCTTTGTCTTGACCCAGAGAGGAAGTAGCAAAAGACACAAGATTAACAGGAAATCTTCGGCGGACAGGTTTTGTTCACACAATTTAGCTTGTTTAGTGTCTATCGCATTTCCCAGGTCCTTTGTGTACCCTGGTAGGGGCTCTGATGCAGATTCTCCTGCCTCTTTGGAGAAGACTTTTAATTCAGGCCTGTGTTTGCGGCTTTGGCAAGGAAAGGGGCACTGCAACCATGCCTGCCCTCAGTCGCTCCCTTTTGTGAAGCTTCCCAAGTGCAGAGTTTTTCTCCCACCAGCCTTGAAGAGACAGTGTTATTTTTAAAAAGGGTAACAGGAATAACATTCTTTAATGGAGTGCTTTGGATCGGAAAGATCCCCTCAGTTACCCCACTTTCTGCTCCCAACAGGTCAGCTGGGTGGGCGCTCCCCTTCAGGCGATCTGACCCTCAGTCTTCCCTTAAAATGTGATTCACAAGGGAGGGGTCTGGCATTTTAAATGCAGATTTTTCACCCTCCTCCTGGGACAAAGCCCCCCTAAAAAAAGTGGGCAGAAACTCCACCAGTTTCCATGTGTACCTTAGCTAAAGGGGCAAGGACTTTCTAACCTCCCACCAGTTCCAATTCTGCCATTTTCCCTGGCAACAAATCCTTCTCCTGGATCAGGTCCCTCTTGACCACAGAAAAGTCTGCATCCATGTCCCTCAATCCCAGGAGAACTTTCCCATTCAGTTTAAGAGCATGCATGTGCTCACTGCTCGGTTGTGGAGAAGCCCCCTTTACAAATCTAGTGTGGAAAAAGGCAGCAGCCTGACTCTGAGAAGCAGCAGCTTTATGTGATCCTGCTGCCTGTTCCCACTCAGCAAAGGACATTTTGGACTCACAATCCGAGCACCTCTTGGCCTCCTCTGCGCGTACAGGTGACTTGGACGACTAACAGAAGGATGGGGAGGTGAACACCCCACCTCCTCTTTCCCTGATGTAAAACAGTGATTCTGCTTCCCCCAACCCTGTGTCCCTCTGCCCCGGTTTCTATTTAACTGCAGTTTGCGACAGCTCAAAAGTGTCTGCAACTTCAGCCAATCCACTCACTGCATCCACTTTTTTGTCGCAAAAATACAGTTTTACATCATCACTGCACATATTCAGGAATTATTCCTGAGTAACCAAATCACACATTTCCTCCAAGCTTGTAATGCCTTTTCCCCTCACCCACTTATCTAACAAATCTTGCATTTCATTTACATGAGCGACATTACTCAATCCAGATTGACTCTTAAGACTCCTGAATTTAATCCTGTAGGTTTCAGGTGTAATCTGAAACTGTTTCTGTCATAAATATAAAGGGAAGGGTAAACCTCTTTAAAATCCCTCCTGGCCAGACAAAACAAATCTTATCACCTGTAAAGGTTAAGAAGCTAAAGGTAACCTCACTGGCACTTGACCAAAATGACCAATGAGGAGACAAGATACTTTCAAAAGCTGGGAGGAGGGAGAAAAACAAAGGGTCTGTGGCTGTCTGGGTGATGCTTTTGCCAGGGACAGAACAGGAATGGAGTCTTAGAATTTAGTAAGTAATCTAGCTAGGTATGTGTTAGATTATGATTTCTTTAAATGGCTGAGGAAAGAGCTGTGCTGAATAGAATAACTATTCCTGTCTGTCTGTCTTTTTTGTAACTTAAGGTTTTGCCTAGAGAAATTCTCTATGTTTTGAATCTAATTACCCTGTAAGGTATTTACCATCCTGATTTTACAGAGGTGATTCTTTTTTACTTCTATTAAAAGCCTTCTTGTAAGGAAACTGAATGTTTTTTCATTTTTCTAAGATCCAAGGGTTTGGGTCTGTGGTCACCTATGCAAATTGGTGAGGAATTTTACCAAACCTTCCCCAGGAAGTGGGGTGCAATGGTTGGGAGGATTTTGGGGGGAAAGACGTGTCCAAACTACGTTTTCTCAGGAACCAAGATAAAGTTTGGTGGTGGCAGTGGAAGTCCAGGGGCAAAGGGTAAAATAGTTTGTACCTTGGGGAAGTTTTAACCTAAACTGGTAAAAATAAGCTTAGGAGGTTTTCATGCAGGTCCCCACATCTGTACCCTAGAGTTCAGAGTGGGGAAGGAACCTTGACAGTTTCAAACCCAGTTCCTTAAATTTACCATAGTTTGAAGCATCATCAATACGCATGTTATTGAATACGTTGAGAGGTCTTCCAGTCAATTTTGCTACCAATGTGGTAATTTTTGATCGTCCGGAATTGTATGGAGGGTGCACAGTCTCTCAAAGGTGAGGAGATATTCAGCAGTGTCACTGGATTCATCATACCATGGACATAGTCATTTCCATTTGTGTATTTCTGGGAAAGTGGGGCATCTCCTGGAGGGTTTTGTCTCTTCCGCTCCACAACAGCCAGTTCATGCTTCTGGGCCTCAATCTGGTCTGTATTTCTCTGTCTCTTAACTCCAGGGCTCATTGTAAGTGGCCGCCTCAGCTTCCTTAGCCCTTCTGTGCGCAGTTGCCTCAGCTTCTTTGATCTTCAATTGAAATTCCCGGTCCTTTGCCTTCTCTTCTGTTTCCAGACTGGCCGGATCGAGTTCAGCAGCTGCCTCACTGGTCGTCATTTTCCAGCTTTTTTCTGCTGGACCACACCCCTCTTCAGTTTACTGAAAGTGAAATTCACTCAGATCAGGGGCTTCTTTGTTAACAGAGACTTTACCAGTGCCTAGTGTTCAGCCTTTCTGGGCAGTCTGCAACTTCTGCAGTTTTAGCTTCTTTTGATCTTCACTCTAACTTATTTTGCTTATTTTTCTGTCCCTATTTCCCTTACCCGAAATAAGCAATCAGACAGTAACAAACCAGGAGTCCCTTTGTCTGTTCTCCTGCCACCACACCCAAGACTCACTTAAAATCACTACCAATGTCTCAAAGCAGTCAGCTGTGCACAGGCCCTGCTCAGCTACGCCACTGTGACAGGTTGGATCCCAGAGACCCCCTTTGGGACTGCCACCCGATGTGCTGACACTGCGTCTGAGCCTGTTTTCCCGGCTAGCCTAAGCTTCAGTACCTTGCCTTCAGTATCTTGCCTTCTTTGAGCCACACACGCTTGCCAGCTGCAAACACAGATCCAAGTCTGAACCACATCCCCCACAAGGTGCAGGCTTAACTGAAACAGCTGAAAAAGTGCTCCTGACTCCAGCAGTCAGATACCCAACTCACATTGGGGTCCAAAACCCCCAAATAAATCCATTTTACCTCGTATAAAGCTTATACGCGGTAAACTCATAAATTGTTCACCCTCTATAAAACGGATAGAGAGATAAGCACAGTTGTATGCCCCCGACCAGGTATTAATACATACTCTGAGGTATTTAATAAGTAAAAAGTGTTTTTATTAGATACAAAAAGTAGGATTTAAGTGGTTCCAAGTAATAACAGACAGAACAAAGTAAATTACCAAACAAAATAAAATAAAACACACAAGTCTAAGCCTCATACAGGAGAAAAACAAATGCAGGTAAAGCTCACCCTCAGATATGTTCCAATAAGCCTCTTTAACAGACTAGACTTCATCCTAGTCTGCGTCCAGCAATCACTCAAACCCCTGTAGTTACTGTCCTTTAGTCCAGTTTCTTTCAGTCATCTACTTGGGGATAAAGCCAATATTCATAACTTTGAGTACAAAAATGATACATGCATCCAAATGGGATGAATATATCCTGTAGATCATAAGCTTTGCAGAGATATCTTATGTGGCATATCTAGCATAAAACTTATTCCACTTTTGTCATATTTACAACCATAAGCATATTTCCATAAACAATTACTGGGTGCAACGTCACACTCTTTTTCACGGACTATAAGTTATAGGAACTAAATAAAATTAACACAAGAATTGGGAGGGAGCTGGCCTACTTGGAGATACTTTGATGCAGCATCTGCAGAGATCTTCAAAAAGAAAAGGAGTACTTGTGGCACCTTAGAGACTAACAAATTTATTTGAGGATAAGCTTTTGTGAGCTACAGCTCACTTCATTGGATGCTGTAGCTCACGAAAGCTTATGGTCAAATAAATTTGTTAGTCTCTAAGGTGCCACAAGTACTCCTTTTCTTTTTGCGCATACAAACTAACATGACTGGTACTCTGAAACCTGCAGAGATCTTGAGTGTTAACCACCAGTTTGGGGAATATCCTCCTTTTTGCAGCCTGCCCTGACCTTGGCATTTTCAGTGAGGACTTCCCCAAGCACCTCCGGGTCACAGGAGGCAGAGAAGGCAGGTGGAGGATTTATGAGCATGACTCCTTGAGGAAGTAGGGGCATAGTGTTTCCGGAACACAGACCTGTAATGAAAGAGTTGGGAGTTTCTGAATACAGAGATTGATGTTTGTTTCTACTGGTGTTCAGGGAAGCAGGACTTTGCGTACATTCTTTGTAACCCCTCCCCCACAGATTATAGCAAAGAATATTGGTGACTTGGATTATCAATTTTTCCTCCTAATGCAATCAACACTGCAATGCCTCACAGGTTGGCACCACTTAGGAGAAGGGGGCACCGACATGCCCCAGAGCACTGATAATTCCAGCCAAGCCTCCACACCTGTCGGGGATAATTTCTCCTACTGTAGTAAAGAAGGGAAGAGTCATCACTGGGCCTGCCATGGATCTCCTTGGGCGGAGGTGATGATCACAATCTCCTTGTCCATCTGCAGCCATGGATCAATGCATGGGCCCATCCCAATGGTGACCTCACCCTTTTCTGTCAATCAAACACGACTGTCAGTCAGTACCAGACCTTTGGTGTTATTAGGATATTTTCCAGATGGTGGCTTTGAGATACCAGGGTCCAACCCAGACTAATCAGCAGCTGTATCACACCTGCCTGCAACCTTGCAATGACTTGCTGAATTGGCTTCCACCCGGGCCACTCACAAACCACCATCTAACATGCAAATCACACACTGAGCATGTGTCTGTAACCGTAGCCTGGCCAGGAATAGTTGGGTTACACTCAGGCTCTCACCACCATTGGTTATACTGCAGGGTGACCCCAATACACTCCCCAGTCTTTGATTTCCCTCCCTAAATATATGTCCTGTGCTCCCCAGTCCTCTCCTGGACAATACAAGTTACATTGTCCATTATTTCTTTATCAGCACGAACATGCATACAACTCTCAGACATTTGTATTGAAACACAATGGATTAGATAAAACAATAAAACAAAGTTCATTGAACACAAAGATAGATTTTAAGTGAGTGCAAATGAGAAGGCATAGAAGTCAGACATGGTTAAAAGAAAAATAAAGCTAGAATGCAAATTGTGCCTAAGTTAACAAATGAGGAGAAATTCAAAGCAAATGTTTCCTCACTACATGCTCTCAGCACTCTTACTGACCTAATTTCTTAGGTCAGTACACACCACCTGTCCAATGGCTGCTTCCTTTCTCCCTTCAGATGCAGTGAATCAATGGGCTGAGAGAGAGAGAGCAAGTGATTCCTTGGGATGTCTACCCCTTCTTTTTATAATCCTCTGTGTAGAAGGATGTTCCCTGCTGCTTTTTCCTCACCTTTCTGGGCTTCCTTTGTTTCCCTTCCTGCTTGATGACTCTGGTTACTGTTTAGATACAAAATTAAGCAGAGCACACATTTCTTTGTTTGAGACAGACCAGTTTGCAAGCCTCAGTTTGGAACATGTATTAATAACAAGATACAGTGTCATCTTATAACTTCACATACATTATCAAAATTGTATTAATATTAAGATGAGAGAATGACTATTTCTGTTGACTCATAGATTTATTTAGCATCTTACAGCTGAGCTCTGTGTGCAGATAATATGCATGCAAGAGGGATAGTTTTGTGAACTGCAGAAGTCCGTAGCATGCTGTGGTCTCCTCAGCTCCTCTGGTCATCATGTGGTCTCCATCGAGAGAAAGGAGTGAACCTGTCTTTCCTACTTTGGGGAGTAACCAAGCAAGGGAAGAACATAGGATACCTTGGGTGATTCACACTCTATAAATAGCTAGATAATCTGGAGTACTCTTAGATGTCCTGCAGGTTTTACATTCCACCTATTGGGGCCAGGACAATGAGGTGATTCTGAAACCAGGAATGACTGAGAAGATATCAGCGACAGCTGGGAACAATTGGTACATTTCACCTGTATCTGACTTTCTGTTACTTTGATTCCAAATTTGTTGCTAAGGCTGTTTGAAGATTTTTCTTGAGAAGTTTTTTGTATGGCAAATTTGATTTTCCATTCAACTGTTTTTTCCATGAAATAATCTTTTCCTTGGAAATTATAAGATTTCCGTCAACATACCAAACTCCTCCTCCATAAACCATGGCTCTGGGACTCAGGTGATATTCCAGGACAGTTCAGCAAGAGGAGAGACCATCATGCATGCGGGGGGATATAATCCAGACTTGGAGCCTGGCCCATGGAAGAGATTGGTGGTGCGTGGTATCTGAGGCACCTCCATAGTATTTCAGTTACCAAAAAGATTTCGGTCTCCACAAAAAACAACAACAACAGAAAAACCCTTTGTGGATCAGCTCTACACAGTACCCGGCTTGCACTGAAAACAGCAGTATAAAATATACGCCTAACCTCATACACTGTAACTCTGGTAGAAATTACATCATTGAATAACACAGTAGAAAGAGAAGGTCAAATTAATCACCAGGGCACCAATTAACCGAGGGTAGCTTTGGTTCACTGAACATATTAATAGGTGTTGTGTCTCTCTGAGCTCAGGTATTCCCATTTGCTTCAGGAATCGTGTCCCATAGATCACATATTTCATTGTAAAATTTCCCGAATGCTCCCAGATGGCAGCTTCTGTCGTTGGAGAAAAGCCACCACATCTCCCTCTCTCTTCTCAGCAGGTATGTGCTATTGTCATGAATTACAGTCACACGTACACAGTCAGACACCATGGGGATTAGCAGGTATAAAATTGAAAACGTCCAGCACTTAAAGCCTTAGTCACAGCTCCTACCCCTTTGGCTGAAGGAGCAACATCCTTTGTTGGAAAAAATAGACAATTACATAGTCACTGAAGCCAGGGCTTCCCATTATGTCTCTGGGTTTTCGTACAGTCTCAAGTAAATGCCCAAAAGCTTAATTAGCACAGTGAGCAACTTTATCCCAAACCGACATGCCAAGCCACAGAGCTCCCCTTGCCCAAAGACGGTAGAGTGACACTCCTTTACTCTCACCCCTTCTTTTGAGAAGGAATAATCTCTTCAGATGGATTCTCTCACAGCAGAGTCACAAATCACTGTTTTCTGTTTGGATTAGTGAACAGGAGTGTTTGTGTGGGGGTCATGATTAACCTGCATGTCATTGTATTTGCACAGTGCCTGCATTTTATGGATCACCTGGAATAACCAGCTGTGAACATCTGGCTCTGTGGACTAAGCCCTTCCCTGAGTGGGTACTGATGCCCATTAAGAAACTGATCTCCATTTATCTTCACTTACTTCATTACAGAGAAGGGACAGGTTTTCCACACCATCCACCTGCCCACATCGCTGTAGCAGCCTGATCTCTGTTCAGAGGAGATGGAAGAGGGAAATCACTCGGAGGTGACTGAGTTCATTCTCTCAGGACTCACAAATCATCCAGAGCTGCAGGTCCCCCCTGTTTGGGGTGTTCCTACTGATTTATGGTATAACTCTTTTGGGGAATGGGGGGATGATCTTGTTAATCACAATTGATCCCCTACTCCACACCCCCATGTACTTTTTCCTCAGGAATTTGTCTTTCTGTGACCTCTGCCTTTCCTCAATAATTTCCCCTAAGATGCTGCTGAATTTCTTAGCCGAGAGGAAAAGCATTTCTTACACTGCCTGCGCTGTGCAAATGTATCTCTCTTTCGTTTTTGGAGAAGCTGAGTGCCTCTTGCTGGCTGTGATGGCATATGACCGTTATGTGGCAATCTGTAACCCGCTGCTCTATACGGTCACCATGTCCAGGCACCTTTGTAAACAGCTGGTGGCTGGGGCATACGCTGTGGGGGTGGTGGATTCAATGATATACATGTGTTGTACATTTCGGCTGTCATTCTGCAGCTCCAACATCATCAATCATTTCTTCTGTGACATCCCCCCACTGTTGGTGCTCTCCTGCTCTGACACCCACATCAATGAGATTGTGATTTTTGTTTTAATGTCCTGCATTACAGTGATCAGCTTTGTGACTGTCCTCCTCTCCTATGTCTATATCACCTCCACCATCCTGCAGATCTGCTCTGCCAAGGGCCGACACAAAGCCTTCTCCACCTGCACTTTCCACTTGACCGCTGTGGTCCTGTTTTATGGCACCCTCCTCTTCATGTATTTACGTCCCACCTCCAGCTATTCCATGGATAAAGACAAAGTGGCCTCGGTGTTTTACATGCTGGTGATCCCCATGTTGAACCCCCTCATCTACAGCCTGAGGAACATCGAGGTGAAGGACGCCCTGAGGAGAGCAATGAATAAACTGCTAACCAATTCTTGAATCTGTTTCATTCAGTACTGGTTTAGTGGTGGGGAGTGGAACCAGGTGAATTTAATTCCCAGTCCATTAGGAAATAATTTCGGAGAGCCCCTGGTAAATAAACACTCGTCTTTCTCATGTTCTGTTCCACTTTCTAGAAGAATGAAAAAGCTGTGGAAAGAGGTGCAGCCAGTTAAAATGGATCTCAGCATCTTCTCTGCTGCGGAGATAACGTCCTTGGTTTTAATCTCTCCTCATATGGGACCTGTTCCAAACTCCTTATCATTTTAGTCGTCCTTCTTTGAACCTTTTCTAATGCCAGTGTATCTTTTCTGAGATGAGGAGACCACATTTGTACACAGTATTCGAGATGTGGGCATACCATGGATTTCTGTACGGGCAAAAAGATATTCTCCATCTTATTCTCTATCCCTTTTTAATGATTCCTAATATCCTGTTTGCTTTTTTGACTGCCACTGCACACTGTGTGGACGACTTCAGAGAACTATCCACAATGTCTCCAAGATCTTTTTCCTGATTAGCTGTAGCTAATTTAGTCCCCATCATATTGTATGTATAGTTGGGGTTATTTTTCCAATGTGCATTACTTTATATTTCTCCACATTACATTTCATTTGCCATTTTGTTTCCCAAGTTTTGTGAATTCTTTTTGAAGTTCTTCACAGTCTGTTTTCGGCTTAACTATTTTGAGCAGTTTAGTATCACCTGAAAATTTGCCACCTCACTGTTTACACCTTTCTCCAGATCATTTATGAATAAGATGAATAGGATTGGTCTTCGGACTGACCCTTGGGGAACACCACCAGTTACCCCTCTCCATTTTGAAAATTTACCATTTATTCCTACTCTTTGTTCCCTGTCTTTTAACCAGTTCTCAATCCATGAAAGGATCTTTCCTCCTATCCCATGACAACTTAATTATCCCTTTCATCTGTTTTGTAATCAAGTCTATTGCTATAGGACATTATATCTCATTGGCTTAGCCAGTCCCCTTGTTGTTCTGCAGTTGTTCACTGGTGACTCTTTACCAGGTTAATCAAGAGATTCACTGAGCAAGAACCTCAGGACAGAGATCATAGAATCATAGAATCATAGAATATCAGGGTTGGAAGGGACCCCTGAAGGTCATCTAGGCCAACCCCCTGCTCGAAGCAGGACCAATTCTCAGTTAAATCATCCCAGCCAGGGCTTTGTCAAGCCTGACCTTAAAAACCTCTAAGGAAGGAGATTCTACCACCTCCCTAGGTAACGCATTCCAGTGTTTCACCACCCTCTTAGTGAAAAAGTTTTTCCTAATATCCAATCTAAACCTCCCCCACTGCAACTTGAGACCATTACTCCTCGTTCTGTCATCTGCTACCATTGAGAACAGTCTAGAGCCATCCTCTTTGGAACCCCCTTTCAGGTAGTTGAAAACAGCTATCAAATCCCCCCTCATTCTTCTCTTCTGCAGGCTAAACAATCCCAGCTCCCTCAGCCTCTCCTCCTAAGTCATGTGTTCTAGACCCCTAATCATTTTTGTTGCCCTTCGCTGGACTCTCTCCAATTTATCCACATCCTTCTTGTAGTGTGGGGCCCAAAACTGGACACAGTACTCCAGAAGAGGCCTCACCAATGTCGAATAGAGGGGAACGATCACGTCGTTGATGACGATGAAAATGTAGGAGATGAGGATAACAAGGACGGAGATGATTTCCACGGAGCTTCCATAGTTATAGAGAAGGAGTTGATTGAGGGAAGTGTCAGAGCACAGGAACTTAAGTAGATTCCCTCCCCACTCTGAACTCTAGGGTACAGATGTGGGGACCCGCATGAAAGACCCCCAAAGCTTATTTTTACCAGCTTAGGTTAAAACTTCCCCAAGGCACAAATTCTTCGTTGTATCTTGGATTAGGTAAACGCTGCCACTACCAAGTGATTCAACAAACATTTAGGGAGGGCCACTTGGAGCCCTATCTTTCCCCTAATATCCCCCAAAGCCCTACACCCCCTTTCCTGGGGTGGCTTGAGAATAAACAAGATGACCACAGACCAACCTTGGGTTTTTTAGGACACTAAAATAAAAACCAATCAGATTCTTAAAAAAAACAGAACTTTATTGGAAAGAAAAAAGGAAAGAGAAGTACCTCCATAAAATTAGAATGGAAGATAATCTCACAGGGCAATCAGATTCAAAACACAGAGGATTTTCCTCTAGGCAAAACCTTAAAGTTAAAAAAAGTAAAAAAAAAACATAACCAGGAATACATCTTCCTCTCAACACAGAGACAATCACAAGCCAAAACAAAAGATAATCTAATGCATCCCCTTGCTAGTGCTTACTAATTCTATTGGAGTTGAACTGCTAGCTTTCTTGATCTGACTACGGCAAGAGCCACACGGAACAGACAGAACAAATCCTCCCCCCACCCACCCCTCGCCAGACTGGAAAGTATCTTGTCCCCTTATTGGTCATTTTGGTCAGGTGCCAGCCACGTAACTTGAGCTTCTTAACCCTTTACAGGTAAGAGGATTTTGTGCCTCTGGCCAGGAGGGATTTTACACTACTGTATACAGAAAGGTGGTTACCCTTCCCTTTATATTTCTGACAGGAGACGAGGTGGGTCTTTCCACCCCCTTTCCTCCCTGTGACTGGGGGGTGTTAACAGGCCACTTGCACCTTGAATTGTCCCTTGAAATGTGTGTATTACTTACACTAAACAATCTGTTAAACCTTGTATTTACCTGTGATATTCTGAGTTAGTTTCCCTGACCTAAAGAAGAACTCTGTGTCAGCTCAAAAACTTGCCTCTGTCACCAACAAAAGTTGGTCCAAGAAAAGCTATTACCTCCTCCACCTTATCTCTGTACAGTTCTGGTCAGTTATTGTACCAGCATCCCTTTGCTCTCAATGGCTAAGGTCATGTCTACACTAGAGAGCTTAAAGCAGCACAGATGTACTAATGCAGCTGCGCCACTGTATGATCGCTCATGAAGCCGTTCTGTGCTGATGTGAGAAAGCTCGCCTGTTGGCCGAATAAAACCACCTCCATAAGTGACAGTAGTTGTGTCAGTGTGAGAGCTTCTCTTACCAACATAGAATCATAGAAGATTAGGGTTGGAAGAGACTTCAGGAGGTCATCTAGTCCAACCACCAGCTGAAAGCAGGACCAACCCCAACTAAATCATCCCAGCCAGGGCTTTGTCAAGCCAGGCCTTCAAAACCTCTAAGGATGGAGATTCCACCACCTCCCAAGATAACCCATTCCAGTGCTTCACCACCCTGCTAGTGAAATAGTGTTTCCTAATATCCAACCTAGACCTCCCCCACTGCAACTTGAGACCATTGCTCCTTGTTCTGTCATCTACCACCACTGAGAACAGTCTAGCTCCATCCTCTTTGGGACCCCCCTTCAGGTAGTTGAAGGTTACTATCAAATCCCACCTCACTCTTCTCTCCTGCAGACTAAATAACCCCACTTCCCTTAGCCTCTCTTTGTAAGTCATGTGCCCCAGCCCCCTGATCATTTTTGTTGCCCTCTGCTGGACTCGCTCCAATTTGTCCACATCCCTTTTGTAGTGGCGGGCCCCAAACTGGGTGCAATAGTCCATATGTGGCCTCACCAGTGCCGAATAGAGGGGAATAATCACTTCCCTCGATCTGCTGGTACTGCTCCTACTATAATGCTGTTCACACCGGCGCTTCTGATGGTGTAACTTATGTCGCTCATGCAGATGTTTCTCTCACACCCCTAAGTGACATAAGTTATACCGACAAAAGTGGTAGTGTAGACCTGGCCGAAGATGATTCCTTTCAAGCACAGTCTAAAATAATACAGGCACCTGTAATGGATGAGGGCGTAAGTGGTGGATATAATTAATTTTCATGGTCTCACGAGAACGAGCCTCTTTGTATTTGGGTCACATATTCATGATGGGCTTCTGAATAAAGGCAAAATTCTCTGATTTGAACTTTAATCCATGATCTTTCCATCAACAAGTGGCTCTCTCCTGATGTTCAAAGGAGATGCTCGTAGTAGTTATAGCCTGGGTTTAATGTCGCAATAACAATGCAACACTATAATAGCAATATATGTTTGGGGAAAGAGAAGTCAGGGACCGCTGATCTCAGTGTTTGTTGTGTGGTTATTACACTAATGGTATATGTAGCTGTACATTGTTTTCCTTCTTTTAAAGCACATTAAGTTCATTTACACTATGCCATCCTGCTGTATGGCTTGGCTGATACCGGAATGTAAAGTACAAACATTTCTTCTCTCAGGCTTACAAAATGATCATTCTGTGACATGTAAATTTCAAATTTTCATAGAAAAATCATCATGTGTCATATTCTGGCTGTACACTGAAATGTTTTGATTTGGAAATGTTATTGCAGTGACTCATGGGAGTTGTAGTTCAAGAGCCTCTTGCTCCCACTTTTCTCTCCAGGCCGCACTCCCTGGTTCGGCGACATGTTCCATGATGCACTATGGTCTCCCTTCTTGGTGAGGGGAGGCGGTGTATCATTACAGATACATGGCCCAAGTGCAACATGGGAGGTAAAGTCTGGCTGGGGAATGGGGCTCATCAAGGAGAATTGGAGCATGAGTTATTGGGGCTACTCATGGGGTACCCTGGCAGCATTTCAGAATTGAAGTATTTTAGTTTTCAAATCAAATCCAAAAATATTTGGGCTCTCAGGAATTCAGGTTTCAGGTGACAAAAAAAAAAAATCCATTTAGTTGAAAGCCTAATATTTCATGAAAAATAATTTTGATGAAAAATATTTGACCAGCTCTGCCCACATCACAAATTCCACCATTGCAATTAGTGCTTATTGGTACCTTGCTGGCAACTTCAGCAGAGAAAGCAAAGAGTGACTAGGCCGCAGAGACTGAATGCTCCTATCATCCCCTGGAGATGTTGCTTCTAGGTCAGCATTGAGGCACATTAGTTGGAACTGGCTGGCGTTTAATTCTTTATTGTAGCTGCCCACAGTGTGGCTGATGTGGGTGATTGAGAGCAGTCTTCAGTCTCCAGAGCAGTCCGTCAGACACCTGTCATTCGCATCATGTTCACTTTAAGATGTAGTGAGCTCTTTGAAAAGTCACTTAGTAAAATGGCATCATGGCTCTCAGTGTTTATTGTCTCTCACTAATATCTACACCAAGTATGCTTAGATCATATCTCACTGCTAACCTGGGAGTTTTTTGAAAACTTTGCCTGCTCTCTGAGAGTCAAATGGGGCATTGTCCATCTCATGCATCATCTTCACTAGCCAAACGGGGCCCTCAGGGACACCTCTCCAGTCACAGCACCTTCAGTCGGTTTGCACCGATGTAATCGATTGGACCTGAAGAAACAATTTTACTGGTGATGCATAAGATTGGAAAGACCAGCTCCTTCTCTCTCCTCAATGTCAGTTCTCCAGAGCTAACAGAAATAATCAGCAGTAAAAACTGATTTCTCTCACTGAAGATAGAAGATGTGACTGTAATGCAGACAGGGAGCAGGTCTGTGGTGTAGGCAGGTGACATTTTTACACAGTCAGTTTTCAGAGATTGCCTGTGCTTGGCATGAGTGGGGAAAAGATACACACCAGAGAGTTATATAGCCATACTGTTCCTGGCCTTTACATGGTTAGACAGGGTAAGAATGGCACAGCTGAGGAGGTTTTATGGGAGGGGGCGGAGCTGACAAGGAGGAGGCGGGGCATTCTCTTGGCATACCTTTTTGCTACTTAGGCTTTAAAAATTAAAATATTCAAAATAAAAACCAGATCTGTTTTTCCAACCTTTTTCTGGGTTCCAGTAGCTAAAGAAAGAAAAGACTGACACCTTCTAAACATGTAAATCTCTAGTTTCATGCCCAGGGTACATTTTTAAAAAGAATAAAGAGCAAATACAAGAAGTTACTAACATCTCGGTAATCACGGATGTGCGACAACTCGCAGTTTTGCCAACTGCCATGAATTTATTGCCTACCTCATGACATTTGGTGCTTTCCTTAAAGATCCAGCACCTGGAGTCAGGTGAATCTCAGCTTTCATTTCAAGACAATTAATTGTCTGGTGCTTGTGATTACAAAGAAAAACTTGTAAACATAACCTACGTGCCCCCCAAAGGCTCAAATACCAGAAGGCCAACAAAAAGAACCCAACTATTTGTATGTCTCCTTAATCTTATGAGTTTGGAGGACCTGTGTCATGCTTTTTGAAGGTTTGGGGTTGGCAATACTGCAGTCGTCTCACATGGGACATACACAGAGATTGACCCAGGATCTACTGCATTAGGGACCAGATCCAGCACCCATTGAAGTCAATGGTAAAGCTCCCAATTTCTTTGGCTGTGTCAGAGTAGGTCCTAAAAGTAGGAGCATCTACACTTTGAACTCAAATATTAAGCCCCTCTTTGTTGGCCTCTGCTGTAGATTTCTTAATTTATTGTGTGGACTAACCACAAAGCGGGGCGTGGGGAGGGCAAAGACCTACTATATGGCTTGACGAAGTTTGGCTCATCACTCAACTGTTTGCAGGAAAACTGTTTTCATGTGAGCAGAATTTGGTAGGAAACTTGTCTCTCTCTCCTACTCATGCTTGGTGGAGAAAAGTTTGCCATTAGAGGTGGCAGACATTTTTAAAGATGAAAATCTTTTTTAGTCAAAAATAGCCATTTTATATTCCTAAACTAATAATTTTCACTAAAAATGTGTCTACTTTCAAAATGTTCAATGGTGTCTTTTTTCAGTATTGCTTGCCAGTATTTTTTCTTTGACTGTTTCCTGTTTTCTTCTTTTTCCCCCCTTCTCTGCACTCCCTTTGTCTTTCCTTTTTAATTTCAGAAGAGGGCTGAAGAAAAGAGGAAAGCAGGAAAACGGAAAAAGCTAAAAGAAAAATACCTTGCAAAACATTTAAAACGAGTGTGTATTGAAACTTACAAACCCAAACTTTGAAATGTTTAATCAAATTGTTTTACATTTCTGTTTTTACCAGTTCTAGTTCCAAGGTGCCTGATGCTGCACTGCTGAGCATCTTCTGCTGTCACGAACAACTGTGCCATATGAGGTGCTGATTCAAACTCTGCCGAAGTAAATAGGAGTCTTTCCACTGACTTCAGTGGGCTTTGGATCAGGGCCTTATGATGCAAAGGTGTACAAGACTATACAAGCTGCAAGGCAATGGAAAATCAGTCACATTGAGAGAGGGATGGCCGACGGGATCGATCTCTGTTCATTCCCACTGAAGCACTTGATATTGGCCACTGTCATAAGACAGGATACTGGGCTAGATGGACCACTGGTCTTACCCAGTATGATCATTCTTATGTTTCTTCTGTTCTTATGGGATTTTGTAGGAAGAAGCTTCAGAAGTGATCCTTTTTTGCCCAGAAAACGTAAGAATGTTCACTCAAAAAGTTCTGTACAAGTTTAAAACAAAACATCATGCACTCGTTTTCAAAAAGAGACGATTTGAGGGAAAACATATCAGCACTCTTTAAACATGACTGTTTTTCCCCACTCAGCTGTGTGAAAACTAAATCCCAAATTGGTCTACATCAGCATACAATTCCTGACCTTTCAACTGAATAAAATAATAAAAAAAAAATAATTGTTTTACTCAAACAAGAAAAAATCAACTCCAGATTAGAAAGGGTAGAAGATGTTAAAAGAAAACAAAAGATGACTGGCAGATAGATAGAACTCCAATGTTTCAGACCTATATCAAACAGGAACACATTTGCATTCTGCCTCCAAAGCATTTCTATCAGCATCCAGTTGCTATCAGCATCAGAGTTTATCCTGCTTCTTTATGAGCACTGGGGTCCGTAATCCCTGAGGCATGATTGTGACAGGTGTTCCCGGGGTGCAACCTGGAACTGGGGCATCGCTAAGCTCTCTGTTTTACCAACCAGAGCTCCCTTCCATATTGTAATAATGCAACAGGTCTTGCACCGACACAAACACTCACAGGCAGGGACACACCCAGCTGAGTTACATGAATGCTTTTGCCAGCTGCTATGAACCAACAATAGGCTTCAGTCAGTTCCCTCTTGCTCTCCAGACTACGATCCCAGACCTGTATTGTCCTGCCCTGGTCAGAAGCCTGACCAGTGTAAGTTATTACCCCATCCACCCTCCCTCAATGTGGAGAGGACAATGCACCAGCCCCTCCTGTTCCTTAGCAGATTTCCCTTTCCACTTCAAACAACACACTGTTTCAGGTAAAAAAACAAAAACAGGTTTATTAACTACTGAAAGACAGATTTTAAGTGATTATAAGTAATAGGTGTATAGATCAAAGCAGATTAGAAATCAACAAAATCACAATCCCCGTTCTATAACCTAGACAGGATTTGAATCAATCAGTGTCTCACCGAGATGGGACAAACAGCTCACCAATCTTCCACACAGGCTGGAATTCCTTGTTTCCCGCCTGGGGCCACTTTTCCAGTCAAAGTCTTTGTCCTCTAGCCATCTTTCCAGGTGTCCAGCTATGGGGGAAGTGAAGCCAAGTGATGATGTCACTTCCCCCTTTTACAGCTTCTGAGGTGTGGAGGAACTTCATTGTCCCAAACAAAGCCCCCAGCACAGTGAGTGGAAAAGTACAGGCACAAGATGGAGACCAGTATCATATGAGCTGGTCACATGCCCTTGCATGGTTCGATGACTCATAGCAGGGGCCATTACCTATATTCTGGCTAGAACGTCCACAAAATATCTATCGGGTCAGGATTACCTTCTTCTCGTTGCCCATCCCTCTCACAATTGTTTGTAGAAAGTTTCTTCCTAACACCCACTGGTTAGAGGTTGGTTTCTATTCTAATGAATAGGATTGATATCTGTCCCTGAAAGCTTATGCCCAAATACATTTGTTAGTCTCAAAGGTGCCACAAATACTCCTCATAATTTTTTTTAACCTTTATTATAAATCTGGATATGGTTTTACCCATAAAATGTCCCTTCCTTTTTTAATCCTGCCTCAATGATATCTTATGATAGTAAGTTCCATAGGGAAATATATCAGACCTGAGTCTCACATGAACTAGTGCAATAGGAACACTGGAAAAGTTCCTTCCATTTACAGAGAGAGTAATGGTTTGAGAGATAGTCTTTATAATTTAGTGAGGATATCACTGCTTAAACTGATAATACTGATACATCCAAAAGGAATATTTTAAGTCAACCACTGTATCTTCTTCTGGAAATGATCACACTTAAATGAAAGAGAGTTAAGAGCAGAGAGCAACTTTGTGTCCAAAGAGTGAAGTGATTAAGTATTCATTTAATAGCTATTCATTATTGTGATCATGTAGAGAAACCAGAGAGGGGAAATTTTATTTTTAACCATTTTAATATCACACATTGTAATTATTAGGACAAGACTGTTCAAACACCATATTATATTTCATTATATAAGAATCATACAAAAACCAGATAATAGGACATTACTACAAGTTTGGCACTATCCAAGATAGGCATCCAATCCTCCCCTATTTAAATTCTATGGGAGCTTTGCTACTGACTTAAATGGGATTAAAATCAGACCCTCTAACAGAAATATTTTGATGTACAATAACGGCAGGAACCTTTCCTGAGAAGAACCATCTTACATCACAGAACTGCAAGATCATAACAAATACCAATATTAATACATTAATGTGTTGCTACAAAAATTGTAAGAATTTATTTCGACATTTTGTTGGTATCAGTTTTTTCATTCTCCACATGCATAAAAGTTGGACATGACCTCAAATTTTGTACGCTTATATGACAAATTAAACCAATATGTTAAACATATAATTATTTGTAGATTTCTTTGAAACACAAAAATATTATTAGGCACCATCAGAAATGCTAATATAAGTGTTCACTCGATAACAAGATAAAAAAGACAGAAGAAATGAGTCCAAAGGGTGAATTAATCCATGAGTCATTTCTCTAGTAACTATGAATAATGATGATGGTATATTTAGTTTTTAATTTCCTATCAATATGAATTCTTTGATCCAGGCTATATGGTCTTGTGAGCCCAAGGATTACATCTTTGAACTACACAGCATGGAATGTCTTCAGTGCTGCAAGCCCTATATTACTGAGACATTACACTGCAATGCAATGACTTTGCTGTTGCCAGCAGTGAGGGATTACCGCATGGCTCATGCCTAGGTGCCCCAGACAATTTTAGGCCCCTGGAAAATCTGCCCCCACCACTGCCCCAGGGCTGGAGGAGCTCTCACTGCTTGTGCTGGCCCTGTGGCCGTGGTTGGGGCAGAGAGCTTCTCAGTTCTCGGGGCTGAAGTGGGGCTGGGGTAGAACGGAGCCAGAAGGGGGCAGGGCCCTAGAGGAAGGGGCAGAATAGGGAGGGGACATGGGAGGAGCCTCAGGAAGAAGGAGCAGAATGGGGTGGGACCATGAGTGGGAATTTAGGAGGAAGGGGTGGGGCAGAGCCATTGTTTCCTTTGCTGAGGGCTCCCCAACTTGCTCTGGCCTAGGGCCCTGGGAGATCTTAATCCATTTCTGGTTGCCAGCACAGATTGTACTATGCCTTGAGCCTGTTGTCACTGTTTGAATGTCACGACTCTCCCAAAACTTAAGAATCTTTGTGCCGGCAATAAAGTTCCTCCATTCTGTGGCTAGACCAGGACTGTCAGGCATGGGCTTACGCTGCACTGCCTGGGCTAGATCCTCAGCTGGTATCAATCAGTGTAGATCCAATCTCTGGCCCTTTGGTGCACTGCAATTTGGCTACAGATTACAAGGTAGGCAATTTCCTAGGCAGCGCCTATGTTATTAGCGAAAAGTGGCGCCCGTCTTAATGCAGACAATCCCTGTGATGCTGATGACCGACACAATCAATGTCAGTCTGAGAGCAACCACTAGGAGGCAGTACTCCACGCAAAGCTTAATTCATGACAGAATGCAGGAAAATACATGACATATGATCAAGGCTGATCTAGGTGGGCAAGGAGGGAGAACAATTGTACCAAGGCCTCAAGCTCAGGGAAGGCCTCAAAACGTCTGTAAATGGGGTGAAATGGAAGGGATAGAGCTGCAGTGAACATGATATATGAGGTCCCCTGCCAATAATACAAGGTTAATGTGCTGTTGCTAGTCCCAAAACATAGGATTTATACCTGTAGGGTATTCCCTCTTTGAGGTGGTTACCCCAAAAGTATATTAGGCCTTACATCTGCACAGCAGGTTCTGTGAGGTGTTGATAGTCCAAAGAATATTGAGATTTGTATCTACAGAGCAGTTGCATTGCCAACCCATGGATTACCAGCCCTTAGAAAGACCTGCAGAAAAATCAGTGATGTTGTTAACTCAAAGACTGTTAATTCAGATATAAGGCCTCCAATGCCATTTCTGTGTGGGGTGATGCAAGCTTAAGTCGTGTCATTTTTATATGTGTATAATACAGTGACGATGTGGTGCTGGATTCATATCTGAAGGATGAAGTCTGTTCTGTTGCTTTCCCAAAGATTATTAGGCCCGGAAGCCTCCAGGACAGTACCAGTGTGGCATTGCTGACCCAAAGAGTATCAGGCCTTTTAATTATTAATAACTATCAGTATTACCTGCAGTGTTGTTGTGCCCATGTTGGTCCCAGGATATGCCCACATCATTCTGAATGGTTTCTTGCAACAAGTGTTCATTCTTTATGTTTAACCATCTGTTCCACCTTGCATTTAGCTGTGACACTCTGAGTACCTTTCCCAGACCTGAAGCAGAGCTCTCTGGGAGCTTTGTCTCTTTCACCAACAGACGTTGGTCCAAGAAAAGACATTATCTCACCCATCTTGCCTCTATTATTATTATGGCAGACGATCGCATGCGGCAATCCTTATTATTTAATCCTAAAGATTATTTGACTTGATGCCTGTGCAACATAGTTAGCCTCAAGCCTCTCCAGGAATTTATGCATGAAAAGATGTGTTGGGTCATGAGACTAACCAAACAGCTACTAGGCCTTTGCATCCGATGAAGTGAGCTGTAGCTCACAAAAGCTTCTACTAAAATAAATGTGTTAGTCTCTAAGGTGCCACAAGTCCTCCTTTTCTTTTTTCAGATACAGACTAACACGGCTGCTAATCTGAAACTAGGCCTTTGTGGTGTTTCTAGCCTAAAGACATAATAATTTTGTAGACAGGGCCGTCTTGGGGTGTGTTGCTAACTTTAAGGTTATAAAGCCTGATGTTTGCGCTGTTGTGCCAGTATTTCGAAGGTTATTAAACCTTTTCCTTCCCAGGCAGTGTCTTTGTGTGATGTTGGTAGCTTGAAGATTAAAACAGATGCTTTTCAAATACTCTGAATTAGTGCATCTGGTAGTGACAGTTCCCAACCACGATAAAAGCATATTACTTTCATTTAGCTAAAAAGATCTTTGGATGTCTTCGGTTTGATCTTTGTTGAACGTGTGAGTCCTTCTTTCACAGGAAAGCCTCATTACACCTGCCCATCGGTGTCTTTGTGGTATCAATGGCTCCAAGGTGACGAAGGCTAATGACTGCTGGGCAGGATTTGTGAGGTGTCTCTAGCCCAGTAATTGTTCGGTTGTCTGTCTGGCCAGCAGGTTCTGTGTGGGGCTGCTAGCCCCAGAAATATTAGGAATGAGGCCTATATGGCTATACTAGTGTGATGCTTCTGGGCCAAAGATCAGTATGCTTTCAGGGTTCTTTGGGCCTGCGACATGTACTCGTCAAAAAAACTAGGTCTTAAACATACAGGAGAATCCATACTGTTGCTAGCCTGGAGACCATCAGGTCTAAAGCCTTCTGGACAGCCTCTGCTGGTTCCTTCACTCGAGCCATTTCTTTTGTGTATCCTGAGGCCTAATCATTTTTAGGTGAGCGACACCGCACAGGTACTCCCCTCCAGGCTTGAAGCTTTAGAAACCTTAGGTGCACATACCTCACAGTGGTGCTCACTCTCAAAATGCTCTCAGTGAATAAGAGACACAGGAATTACGTGGTGTTCGTAACTGAACAATTACTAGGCCTTATGCCTCTGTATTACACTGGCTTCGTGTGTGTGTGTGTGCACCCACACATACATGAATGTACGACCTTCCAGTAGCAGGCCTGGGGAGCAGTAGCAGTCAAGTAACAGTCAAGCCACATATTAAAGTTAAAGGGAATCTCATTCAGCTCAGATAGTATGGACCTGAGGATGGGCAGGAATGATGCCAGGATGGGCAGGAATGGCATCCCTAACCCTCTGTTTGCCAGCAGCTGGGAATGGGTGACAGGAGATGGATCACTTGAGATTACCTGTTCTGTTCATTCCCTCTGGGGCACCTGGCATTGGCCACTGTTGCAAGACAGGAGACTGGGCTAGATGGACCTTTGGTCTGACCCAGTCTGGCCATTTTTATTTTGACCCGTTTTTTCTGTGCTGAAGACCTCATCGTCAGTCTTTGTGGATAATCAAGATGACCTCATGACTCATTACACCGACACAGCAGATTTGCATATATTTGCTTACCTACATGTTATTAAACTACAAGCCTGTCGGGCAGTGCCCATGAGGTATGGCTTACCTACGGATTGTTAGTTGATTGGATCGTAAATTTTCCAATGGCATTGTTTTTTACCCAAAAAAATTCATTTAGTCAACACTGTCATTTCCTTGGGAAAATGTTGATGTTGGCGGGGGAGGGGAACTCATTAAGAAAAAGAAATAATTGAAATGAAGTGTTCTGGTGGCATTGGACTGGGAACATTCTGATTTTCTGTTCCAACATGACTTTTGGTTTCCCCCTTAGGACACTAGCCTATGTGTTACCTATGTGGTATTGCTCTCCTAAATATTATTAGGCCTTGAGCCTAGATGGGAGTAGCTGTGTGGTATTTCTCCCCTAAATATTATTAGGACTTAAGCCTAGATGTGAGTGTCTGTGTGGTATTGCTCTCCTAAATATTATTTGGCCTTTAGCCTAGATGGAAGCACCTGTGAGGTATAACTGACCTCAAGATTACTGTATGTCAATACTTGTACAGCATTCCTCACCTACAAATGATTAGGCCCCTCATAACTGCCAGGCAGGGCCTGTGACATATTACTCTCCTAAAGTGTATGAAGTCACCAGCCTGTATAGCCGTACCTGTGTGGTGTTGCTCACCCAGGTATTATTAGGCCATATGCCTGCATGGCATTACGCATCTAGAGATTAGGCTTCAAGTAGTCCTTGTGAGGTTGTGACAGATGTTTTCCAAGGATTCTGAATTAAGGTGAAATCTCTTTGGAGTCCATTGTATTAACTACAAAGCTCATGCATTAATGTGGGCCTGGATGATCAAAGTGCCGTATTGAATAAGGTGGCAGACAAGAGAGGTCTGTTAGGACAATACATGTGAAGTGGATTTCATGGCAAATATCTAAGGAGAGGTGAAGACAAATTTCCCACCTCCAGTTATGCAAAAACCCAGCTTATTGAAGCTGTGGCCTGAACAGTGGGCCTTTTTCAATGGGAGGTGATTTGGGGTAAGCTTATTAGCAGGTGTGTAGGTTCTCTTATTGTTTTTAATATGTTTTCTCTGTAATAATGTCACCTTAAGAATACATGTGCCAGCTTATCAAGTTCTGTGTAGTAATTTATAACTGCTGGCAATTACACTGTTCATAATCTTTGATGAGAAAGCAAGGCACAGAAGCTGGCCTGTTTAGGCAGTCTGATTTGCAGGGGATATTACAGTGTAGGCAGGGAACTGGAAAATCCCCAGTTAGATGGGGGAGAGATACAGATCTCCATCCAAGAAAGGTGTTGGCTGCGGAGCTGGGGGCCTAGAATGGATGCCCTTGGAGGACCAGTAGGGTAACCATACGTCCCGATTTTATAGGGACAGTCCAGATTTTGGGGTCCTTTTCTTATATCGGCTCATATTACCCCGCACCCCCGGCACGGCTTCAAAAACAGACTCCAATGAGAAACTGCAGAACTGGAATTAATTTGCAAACTGGACACCATCAAATTAGGCCTGAGTAAAGACCGGGAGTGGATGGCTCACTATAAAAACTAATTTCCCCCTACTGTTACTCACACCTTCTTGCCAAGAGTTTGAAATGGGCCACTCTGTCTACGTTGGCCCCATTACTACTTCAAAAGTGATTTTTCCTCACTTGGTATTCTACTGTTGAGATTAGCCCACTTCCACTTCAACTGAATTGTCTCGTTAGCACTGACCCTCCACTTGGTGAGGCAACTCCCATCTTTTCATGGACTGTGTCTATATACCAGCTTACTGTTTTTTTTCCACTCCATGCATCTAATGACGTGGGTTTAAGCCCATAAAAGCTTATGCCCAGATAAATGTGTTAGTCTCTAATGTGCCACAAGTACTCCTCACTGTTTTTGTGTAAATCCTGCTTCTCTTTTGATAGGATTCTTTTGGTTTAAGAAGCCTCTCAGAGTCCCCTAAGTTAGGACGGCAATCATCAAGCTTGGTCATTTATTTCTGGAAGCTGCTAATTTCAATGAATGTTTGCAATGTCTTTGAAACACATTCAGATTTTAATGATGCACAGTGGACCCACTTTAACCACACTTCCAAACTTGCTTGCCAAGTTACGCAATCTCAGTTTGGGAGGCACAAACTTTCTCCTCATGCCCACCGAGAGCTTATTAAAATGGTCAGAAGCTAATACCATTTATGGAGAGATGGGTCAATGAGACTAAATTGATCGCCTCAGGTCCTGGAAGTGTAACCTCCCTGGAATTTGCATTTTGTTTTGTTGCCGGAGCCAGGATGATTATTTTGAACCAGCACGCATAATCTCCAAAGTGCATTACCTTTTTCCTTACAGGGGAATTAAAGAAATTATTAGCAGAGAATTCCCTATCAGTGAATATACAGAGACACAGACTGATTTTCTGATTTGTAACTGTAAAACTACACAGAAGATACATTTTACATTCTTGATTGGATGCACCTTAATATCATGGGGAAACAGCGAAAGAATATGGACAGAATAAACATGTTTTAAACTGAAACTGCTATCACAGCCACAGGTTATGAAACAGGCTCTCCCCTAGGATAGAATAATTCCCTGCGCTGCAGGAATGATTGGAATATTCTGACCTGTGGCATGCAGGGCATGAGACTATCTGATAATCATGACCTTTTCTGGCCTTAAAATGTATGGACCCGTGTACAGACTTAATTTCCTGTTTAAAAATAATGCAAAGAGAAGCCTCTGTGTTCAGAACTGTTTGGGTGAATGCAGAGTGGAATAAAAAAAAAATTAAAACCAGTTGCTAAAGACAGAAAAGAATATTTTGAAATTCCACCCATTCCCCATATGGAGAGTGCACTTCATTTCAGATCTGTCGCAACCCTCCTGACATATCTATTTCTACTCCTGGATCCCCTGGCACTCCAGTCCTGTCCGTCTCATCTCTAATCTGCAGGATTCCCGCACATGCCCCCAGCTCTGCATCAAATCCTAATTTGCATCCCCTTGGTTTCCATTACATTAAATACGTAGGATATGTGCACACACACACACACACTCTCTCTCTCTCCCAACACACTTTAGTTGAGAGGATAGATAGCTGAGCGTTTAGGGGGCCTGTGGCAGGGCAGGGAGGCTAGCCGTAGTGGGGGCAAAGACACAATTGGAGGCTGGGGACTGGCTAGAGCAACATTTCGGGTGCTAGCCTGTTAGAAGAGGTGGGTTCATGTCCCTGCCCCCCGTCAGTGAGATTTTGACAGTCAATAGTATTTACATTTCTAAATGCCCCAAACCTTTTTGAAAATGGTATTGGAGCAACATACCCTAGGAAGGGTGTGACACCCGAAGAAGTTGTTGACTGATGTGTGCAGGCAGCAGCAGAGGGCGCCAGAGAGCTACCTCCGCCTACAGCACCAACTCCAGATGGCAAGGGGCTCCAACACTGTGAGAACAGGAGCCACATAAGGAACTCAGCTAGCGAGACCTGACCTGTAATAACCCCTCTAATTCTTTGCCTGGAGCCCCTGGAATTGCAGTCATAGCCTGTCCACACAGCTCTGCTGATGCCCCTCGATCCTGTTGTGCTAGAGCCCCCCCCACCGTTATGTTTCAGTCTTTGCCCCCTCACCACACCTCACACAGCTCTGCTAAAGTCTTTTCCATAAAATATTCCATGGGTAAATGCACTGAATTTGTTTCAGCTGATAAAGCCTTAGCTGCAATGTAATGGAACTCATGGGCAGAACTGTTGATACACGGTGAGCTTTGTGTACTGAAGGGGGGCTGGTTTTTCCTGCAATCTCCATCCTAAAGAAAGTCTAAAGTCCCCAGGTCATTTCCTTCCTGGAAGCGCCTTAGTCTGCTCAGTGGTTCCAAGCTCACTGTGGACCAAAGCTGAGCAAGGAAGCACCATGTGGACTGAGTGTACTGCCACTCCGTGCATCTGACGAAGTTGGTTATAGCCCACAAAAGCTTATCTCCAAATAAATGTGTTAGTCTCCAAGGCGCCACTGGACTCCTCGTTGTTTCTGAGTGTACTGAATTTCTCTGCTCCCACACTAACCTTGTGCCTCTGAGAGGCATCACAAAGACAAGGGAATGTGTAGCAGAGCGTGTCCGGGGACAGGAATGGGAGTGTGTATTATGGTGTTGGGCCCAATAGAGATAGTGTAATGAACCTGCTGGCTCATGGTCTGGTCCCAACTCCCACACCACTCCAGAATTAGCTGGAGGAAAAGGATGGGGCCACAGCTCATTCTGGGAGGGGATCTGGTTCATGTATGTCCACCAGAGGGCGCTGTCTCTACCGAAGTTCCGCATCGTGACAGTGGAGGGGTCCATGTGAACAGGCAAGGTGGTGACACCCAGAGGGCAGGAGAGGATGAGAGTCAGCCAGGGAGCTACTGAGAATGGGCAGTGGCCGGCCAGAGGCTGCAGCCTGGGAGGCGCCTGTGGAAGGACAAGTAGCAGGCAGCCTGAGAGCAGGGCCAGAGGCTGGGGATGAGAAGTTGTAAGTAGAGCATGAAAACACCTTAGGCTCTCAGAAGGCAAAGTGTTTAATGGGGACCCACCCAGGGATGGAGAACCCCCCAAGAGCCTAGTGCTTGGAGGGCCCACGGCTGTGACCTCTATGCTCATGGTACACGGAGCTCACTAGAAGGGACTGGTAAACTCACAGCAACACCCTCCAGTGGGGACAGTAGATTCGATAGCAGCAAAGGAAGAGCGGGACTGTTCCTTGCATCGTTCGGGCCCCGATTGTGCCTAATTCACATTGAACTCAATGGGGCCCAGAAATGAAATCAATAGACCTATTAACTTCAGTGGGATTTACAGGAGGCCCATAGCTAACAGCACCTCCTCCCGTCCAGGTCCAGTCATCTCTGCTGCCTTCTAAGAGGAAGGGGGAACATGAGCCTATCTCCCCCCTGCTTCTCCCCTGCTTTTGGGGGACAACTCGCAGCCAAAAGGGGATGAGCAGGGAGTGATGCTTGGACTCAGGAAAGCAAAGAGAATGCAGTCATGCCTGCTCTCTGTGCAGGGGTGCTACGGTATTCACTGTTGTCTTAACCCTGCTCATTCAAGCAAGGACAATGTGATCGCAACTGCTCTCCTAGAAACTTAGCTGTGCACAAATCCCCAGGCCTAGAAAACATGTCCTGCCTCAAAACTATGTGTCATAATTTCTTATAGGACCCAAGACCTTCAGCACCAAAGCATAGTCCCTTGAGCGCATAGTTATTCCATTTGCTGGTCGCTGTAATAGATTTTTATCTTCCCTACGGACCAGCCACTAGACGGAGGCAGGGAGCATTTAGCTCGTATGTTACCTTCACTCCAAGTTTTCCCTGTGGAAAACGCTCCCATAGAACTTTTAATTTGCTGGAATGTTGGTATTTCAGGGTTTAATAGAATATTTCTCTTTCAGAACCTCTTCACGTAGAGAGTTTCAAAGGCTGGAATGATTAGGCATAAATGACCAAGAATGGAAAAAGCTATTTGTTTAGGCCCAGTCTACCCTAGAAAGGTTTGCCTGTTTACCTATACTGGTACAGCTACGCAGGCAAACCCGCATCGCGTAGCCTCAGTTTATGTGAGCAAAGGAGCATTTTTGTCTCTATAACTTATATCCGTTCCCCAAAAGAAATAACTAAATCAGCAAAAGCACTTTTTTTTTTTTTTTTGCCATTATACCTGCATCTCCATTAGGGGCTGGGTTACACTAGAAACTTAGATCGACCCAGTTTGTTACTCAGGGGTGTGGAAACATCACACCCCAAGCAATGTAGTTAAGCCAACCTAAGTCCCCAAGTAGGCAGCACTAGCTAGCACCTCTCAAGGAGGCGGATTACCTCTGCCGACAAGAGAACACCTCCTGTCAGCACTGATAGCCTCTACACTGAGGAGCTACAGAGGTGTCCCTGTAACAGTCCAAGTGCAGACAGGACCTATGGATTTTGCTGCTATAGAAATGTTGTTTAAAAATAATCACACGCCTAACCCACATCGTTATACTGGCAAAAAGTTTCTAGGGTACACCTGGCCTCAAGCAGGTCAAATACCAAAACCATAATTTGTGAGAGTTTTAATGAATAAAAGTGCCATTGTTGGCCGGCTCTGATTCCTATGGACATAGTATAGAAGTTACCCAAAGGAGGCTGTGCATTGGTGATCCTTAGCTCAGATCCTCGGCGGGTGCAAATTGGCACAGGAGTCACACCCGCAGTGGCTCCGGCCTGTTGGCTTCAACGGGACCACTCCAATTTACACCACCCAGAAGCTCCAAATGACCAGTGTCAGTTACACTAGCAAAGAATCTGGTGTCGAGACTTCGATGGGGCTTCTTTGCTTCACACCACCTAAGGATCTGGCCCACTGACTTCAGTGGATCAAAGCTGATTTATGCCAGCTGGGGATCTGGCCCCTTTGAATTACATAGTGTTTATGGCCAATGTACATTGTCCGGAGATCTGGGCAATTAACTTGAATAGAGCATTTCTTATTTACACCTGGTCCATTGGCATCAAGAGAGTTATGCTGATGCAGACCAGCCAGGAATCGAGCTGTCACATGGCTGAGTGGGGAAAAACAGTGATGTTTAAAGAATGCTGTCAAGGTTCCTTCCCCACTCTGAACTCTAGGATACAGATGTAGGGACCTGCATGAAAACCTCCTAAACTTACTTTTACCAGCTTAGGTTAAAACTTCCCCAAAGTACAAATTAATTTTACCCTTTGCCCTTCGATTTCCACTGCCACCACCAAACTTTATCTGGGTTTACTGGGAAACGTAGTTTGGACATGTCTTTCCCCGCAAAATTCTCCCAACCCTTGCACCCCACTTCCTGGGGAAGGTTTGGTAAAAATCCTCACCAATTTGCATAGGTGACCACAGACCCAAACCCTTGGATCTTAGAACAATGAAAAAGCATTCCATTTTCTTACAAGAAGACTTTTAATAGAAGTAAAGGAATCACCTCTGTAAAATAAGGATGGTAGATACCTTACAGGGTAATTAGATTCAAAACATAGAGAATCCCTCTAGGGAAAACCTTAAGTTACAAAAAAGACAAATAGGCAGGAATAGTCATTCTTTTCAGCACAACTCTTTTCTCAGCCATTTAAAGAAATCATAATCTAACACATACCTAGCTAGATTACTTACTAAAAGTTCTAAGACTCCATTCCTGTTCTGTCCCCGGAAAAAGCAGCATACAGACAGACACAGACCCTTTGTTTTTCTCCCTCCTCCCAGCTTTTGAAAGTATCTTGTCTCCTCATTGGTCATTTTGGTCAGGTGCCAGCGAGGTTACCTTTAGCTTCTTAACCCTTTCCAGGTGAGAGGATTTTTCCTCTGGCCAGGAGGGATTTTAAAGTGGTTTACCCTTTCCTTTATATTTATGACAAATGCTAATACGAGTTTGATTCCCATTCACACTCATTCCCTTTATGGGTTTGGGTCTGAGGTGGGGGACGAAGGCTAGAAGGGTGAAGCTGCTCACTAGAGTCAAGCTTTTCAAAAGTGAATAGTGATTTTGGGTACCTAGCTTGAAGCACCTCAAAAGGACTGGACTTTCAGAGAGCGCTGAGCACCCACCTGTTATGGGTTGGATCACAGAAACCCCCTTAGGAGCTGCCAAATCATGGGCCGAGACTACTTCTGCCCCTGCTTTCCTGCCCTGGCAGCTTGGGACTTCAGTGCCCTGCCTGGTTTGAGCCAGACCCGCTAGCCTGATGCAAACCCAGACCCAGGTCTGAACCATGTCCCCTAACAGCTGTAGGGTTTCCTGGAATCAGCTTAAGAAATGTTCATGTCTTTAACACTCAGATGCTCAACTTGCAATGGGGCACTTAACTTGCACATTCCTTACTGCAGAAGCTGACCAAATGCTCCACTAGGCTACTTAAAATCAAGCAAGTACACAGCCAATATTCATAACTCCAACTACAAAAATGATACATGCATACAAATAGAAGGAATATATCCAGGAGATCATTACCTTTGTAGAGATATGTTACATGGCCTATCTAGCATAAAACATATTCCAGTTATGTCATATTTACAGTTATAAGCATATTTCTAGAAAGCATTATGGGGTGTAATGTCACACCCTCCTCCTGAACATACTGCCAGAGACTTGGACACTGTCCGTGGCAGAGACAGTACATGTAAAATCCCTGTTGGTTTCTGGTCACAACCACTTTTAGTACCTTTAAACCATAGGAGGTCATTCATAGGTGTTCGAACAAGGTTTGGGGTTCCTGGTATCATAGAATCGTACAATATCATGGTTGGAAAGTACCTGAGGAGGTCATCTAGTCCAACCCCCTGCTCAAAGCAGGACCAATCCCCAATTTTTGTCTCAGATCCCAAATGGCCCCCTCAAGAATTGAACTCACAACCCTGGGTTTAGCAGGCCAATGCTCAACCCACTGAGCTATCCCTCCCCCGTGGTCCCGGGATGCCTGAAAACAAGTTGGGGTATAGTATTGCTAACAGAATGCAGACAGCGATATCTGTTAAAGTGGAATTGTATTGGCATTTAGACACAAATGCCTTGAGGCGGAGTGCCTCAGTTTCCCCTTCCACACAGCAGCGTAGGCCTGTTATGCTTTTCCTGTGGTGCCAAACTTCCAGCCTGTTTACAGGTATAAGCTGAAAAGCAACATGCTTGTGGGACTGTCTTGCCACCACTCCTAGCATGAACAAAAGTTTTTTGTTTTTTGTTTCCCACAAAGTAGGTGTGTCCCACATGTTTAAAGGATTTACCACTCGTATTAGCTCCTTTGTCTTGACCCAGAAATGAAGAAGTAAAAGACACACGATTAACAGGAAATCTTCAGCGGACAGGCTTTGTTCACACAATTTAGCTTGTTTAGTGTCTATTGCATTTCCCAACTCCTTTGTGTACCCTGGCAGGGGCTCTGATGCAGATTCTTCTGCCTCTTTGGAGAAGGCTTTTAGTTCAGGCCTGTGTTTGAGGCTTTGGTAAGGAAAGCGGCACTGCAACCATGCCTGCCCTCGGCCGCTCCCTCTTGTGAAGCTTCCCAAGTGCAGAGTTTTTCTCCCACCAGCCTTGAAGAGAGAATGTTATTTTTTAAAAGGGTAACAGGAATAACATTCTTTAATAGAGTGCTCTAGATTGGTAAGATCCCCTTAGTTACCCCACTCTCTGCTTCCAACAGGTCAGCTGGGTGGGCACTCCCCTCCAGGAGATCTGACCCTCTGCCTTCCCTTAAAACCTGATTCACAGGAGAGGGGTCTGGCATTTTAAATGCAGATTTTTCACCCTCCTCCTGGGAAAAAGCCCCCCTACAAAATGTGGGCAGACCCTCCGGTCTCCCCTCACCTTCCTCTCTTGGCTCCCCACTGGGGCAGACACTCCTGTGTCCCTGAAAAGGGAAGGGGACCCTGGTCCAGCTGTGGGCTCACAGCTACCAGCTAGGACAGACCATTTCCTGGCCAACACTATCCCCATCTTTCCCTCAGGTTGGGCTTGCTTCCAGCTACAGAGTCCCTGGGGTCTGTTCCCACCTCAGCTGTTACCACGACCCCAACTTCCACCTTTGGGGTACTTGTTTCTGTGCACCCCAGGGAGGGCCTCTCCCCTACCAACCTGCAGCTTCCTGGCAGGCTCTATCCTTCTCATCAAAAAACTTTGTTTTATTGTTTTAGCTAATTCAGTGTGTTTTAATAGAAGTGTCTGAGAAACTAAGTTGCATGCATATTAGTGCTATTAAAGAAATAATGGACAATGTAGCTTGTATTGTCCAGGAGAGGACTGGGCAGCACAGGACGTACATTTCTGGTCGGAAATCAAAGATTGGAGAATGTGTTGGGGTCACCCTCCAGTATAGCCAAGGGTTGTGAGAGCCTGAGTGTAACCCAACTATTCCTGGCCAGGCTGCAGTTACACCCACATGCTCAGGGTGTGGTTTGCATGCTTAACAGTTGTTTGTGAGTGGCCCAGGTGGAAGCCACTTCAGCAAGGCATTGCAAGGTTGCGGGCAGGTATGACACAGCTGCTGATTAGTCTGGGTTGGACCCTGGTATGTCACAGCCACCAGCCTAGAAAATATCCCAGTAACACCAAAGGTGTAATGCTGATGACAGTTGGGTTCAATTGATATGAAAGTGTGAGATCACCACAGGGATGGGCCCATGCACTGATTCATGGCTGCAGATGCACAAGGACATTGTGGTCATCACCTCCCCACAAGGAGATCCCTGGCAGTCCCAGAGATGACTTGGGAGATGAAATTATCCCAGAGATAATTTCCCCTATGGTAGGGGAAATTATCCCTCATGGGTCTGCAGGCTTGGCTGCTATTATCAGTGCTTCAGGGAATGTTGGTTCCCCCTTCTCCTAGGTGGTGCCAACCTGTGAGGCATTGCAGGGTTGATTGTATTAGGAGGAAAAATTGATGATCCAAGTCAGTTATATTCTTTGGAATAATCCGTGGGGGAGGGGTTTCAAAGAAAGGAGGGAAAGTTCTGCTTCCCTGAACACCAGTAGAAAGAACCAACAACCAGCAATCTCTGTATTCAGAAACTCCCAAGTCTGTGACTCCAGGTCTGTGCCCAAGAAATATTATACCCTACTTACTCTCGAGGTCATGCTCATAACTCCTCCTCCTGGTTTCTCTGCCTACTGTGACCTACAGCTGCCTGGACAGTCCTCACTGAAAATGCCTAGGTCAGGGCAGGCTGCAAAAATGAGAAATTTCCCCAAACTGGTCATTAACACTGAAGATCTCTGCATCATCTCTGCAGATGTTCCTAAAGTATATCTCTGAGCAAGTAGCTCCCTCCCGATTCTTTTGTTCATTTTATTTATTTCATATAATATATAGTCCGTGAAAGAGAGTGTGACATCGCACCCCATAATGCTTTGTAGAAATATGCTTATGAATGTAAATATGACAGAACTGGAATGTGGTTTATGCGAGATATGCAATGTAACATATCTCTTCAAAGGTTACCATCTACTGGATATAGTCATCCCATTTCCATGCATGTATCATTTTTGTATTCGAAGTTATGAATATTGGCTATGTACTTGTTTGATTTTAAGTAGACTCAGTGAAGCGGTTGGTCAGTTTCTTGAGAAAAGATTATTCTCTGGAAGTGCCCAATCCAGAAACACTTAAGCTAAGAATGAACTTTGAGAGACACCAGTCCACATGTGAGCTTTCGTGGGAATGTGGCTTCGGCCTGTAAGGGACTGAGTCATGCATGGACATGTGACTTGCCCATATGGCTCCAAAACTCCATCTTGGAACTGGATTCTGCAGAGGAGAGGGGAAGGGGTTTCCACCCCCAAGAGAGAGAGTATCTAAGCTTTTTATAAGTATTTACTGTATTAGGCTTAGACTTACATGTTTTATTTTATTTTTTTTTTTTTTGGTAATTCTCTTTGTTCTGTCTATTACTACCACTTAAATCCTACATTTTGTAATTAATAATATCACTTTTTACTTTTTAAGTAATACCTGGCTGGGGGGCAAACAGTGTTATAGAGGGCAAACAATTCATGAGTTTACCCTGTATAAACATTAAACAGGGTTAAACGGATTTATTGGGGTTTGGACCCCACTGGGAGCTGGACCTCTGAGTGCTGGAGACAGGATCTCTTCTTAAGCTGTTTTCAGTTAAGCCTGCAGCTTTTGTGGGACATGGTTCAGACTTTGATCTTGGTTTTCAGCAGGCAATCGTGCCTGGCTCATACAAGTTAAGGTACTGAAGTCCCAAGTGGAAGGGAAAACAGGCTCAGGGGTAGTCTAGGCACATCAGGTGGCAGTTTCAAAGGGGTTTCTGACACGCAACCCATCACAAAGAGTTTAAGAATAAAATTGCAAAACAATGTGGGAGTAGGGGAAGGATAGGACAAGGACCGATGGACTTCAATTCCAGCATGGGCAGTTTAGATTGGACAATAGGAAAAACATCCCAACAGTGAGGGTGGCTAAGCACTGACATAATTTGCCCAGGAAGGTTGTGGAATCTCCACCATTGGAGATTTTTTAAGAGGAGGTTTGACAAACACCTGGCAATGAGTTAGGACTAGATTTGACAACTGGTCTTTTCCATGGGCAGCTTCTCTGAGCCTGCTTTATGCTTAAAAATTAGATCAACAGAGCTCTGTAGCACAGGGTGGGGAATCTTTTCACAGCCTGTGCGAGGCAGGTAGCTTGTACAGACCCTCAGTGTAATTCTTTCATTGACTGAGCTACTTCCTCTCAGGGACATGGATTAACCACATTGAAGGAAAAACTCTTCCATCAACGTGGAAAGCATCTACACTAAAGCGCTGCTGCACACCATAGCTGAGTCAATGTAATGGCCTTAGGATAGACATTATCTGACTTGATGGGGGAGTTTCCCCCCTTCCCATTAAAGCGATTTTTCTCTCCTTTTCCATCATTCTTCTCCCTCCCCTGTAAAGATCTTTCCTTCTTTTGATAGGTAAATAAGTTCAGAAATTTTTCCTCTCAGCATAATTCCTTCCTTTGCCTCCCATGAATGTCATTTCAATTAAAGGCTGAAATGCTCTGAAACAGAGTTGTTTGCCCATGCCTTGGTGGTACCTCTTTCTTTTTCCTCCCTTCACTTACAATGAGTTGAGAAGGACGGAAGCAGTACCTGATAAGAAACTCTAAAATCAGACATAGAGTCGAGTCTTTCCCTGTTTGCTAACCACACCAATGTTACCCTTTATACCGCTGGAACTGCTTCCTTGGCAGGGGAGGTTAAATTTGGCTTTGATGACTTTGAGATTTGCTCCCTGGAGCATCTTTGCTCCCAGGACAACAGGTGTGCCCAGCACATGCAATGAATGTTCTTGCCGTGTCTTTCCTTGTGGAAATGGAACACAGACGGCCAGATCATCAGCTGGCCTGGATCGCTGTCTCTCCCGGACGTCATTTTAATATGGTACAAAACTGAGGTGACTGTATTCCACTTTATTTGTTCGTCACCTCTCCAAATGTCTCTTTTAGTAATTTACCAACATTGTGACGCAAAGGTGTCTATAAATCAGTGAATTACTTCGGCACTAATCATTTATTGTCAAAAACAATACCGTTTGGATTGACCTGAAACTCTTCACGAATGTGTTACAAATATGCCAAATAGCTTTGTCCCAAAACAATGTGTGTGTGCGGGGGGAGGATTTTCATACCGGTCGCAACACAGCCACTGTAGGAGGCAGTGCTGGGCCTTCCCTTTGTAATTTTTAACCCAATATTTGGTGTGTTCACTTGTGAGGTGGGAGATCTGGGTTCAATCCCCCCTTCTGTCCAGTGCTGGACAAAGCTCTGTATGACATTGCACTCCATATTCTTTATGAAAATATGCTTCTGAATATGACATAACTGGAACATGCTTTATGCTAAGTGCCCCTTGCAACATGTCATTATAAAGCCTATAATCTACAAAGTGTGTTCATCCTATTTGTTTACTTGGATTATTTTTATGTCTGGAATTAGGAGAATAAGATATTAACTTGTATTACTGATTTAGACATATTAAGTGAAAGTCTTTAAAGATCCTTCAGAATCAATGAACTGTGAATGGCTTTGTTTACACTCAAGCCTTCCTGTGTACATGTGGGAGAAACCATAAAGAATGGAGATTGGGGTCTTACAGTGACATGTGACCATGTCGCCAGATACCGAGCTCCGTCTTGAAGCTGGTACTTTTCCTGAGTGGGGTGGAATTCCAAACAAAGGTTTCCCGCCTTGGGGAAGTTCTATATAAAGTGGGGAAGCAAACAATGAATGTCTTCAACTGGCTTAAGAGACAGCCTCCCCACCCCACAGAGATACCCACAAGCACCTGGAAACAAAAGGACTGTAAGTACAAGGGTGGGTGAGGCCAGGCTGGACCCAGGTCAGAAAAAGCATCTGATCTGAGAAGGATTTTACCTAAAGTAACAACTGGGGTGAGAAGTTAAAATTTGTAACTGATTTCTGAGTGTATTAAGCTCAGCCTTGCACAATTTACTTTGTGATTTACTTTATTCTATCTGTTACGACTTAAAATTACTTAAATCCTACTTTTTATACTTAATAAAATCACTTTTGTTTATTTACAAATGCAGTGTGAGTAATTGTTGCCTTGGGTGGCAAACCGCTGTGCATATCTTTCCTGAAGTGATACAGGGCCGAACATGTATCATTTTACCCTGTATAAGCTTTATACAGAGTAAAATTGATTTATTTGGGGTTTATATCTCTCTGGGAGCTGGGTGTCTGCATGGTGGAGGCAGGTGTCCTACTGAGCTGGTTTCAGTCTAGATCTGCAGCTTTGGGGGTGTGGCCTGGACCCTTGGTCTGTGTTGCAGCAGGCGAGCGTGTCTGGCTCAACAAGGCAGGGTTCTGGAGGCCCAGGCTGTCAGGGAAAACAGCACATCAGATGACATGAGGGAGGGAGGGGGGTGGCATGCTTGGAGATACTTTGTTGCAGCATCTGCAGAGATGCTGCAGGGGTCTTCAGTGTTAACCACCAGTGACCAGCAAATGAAGGGGAACACAGTCACCTCAGTTTCGTACTACATTCAAAAGGCCTCACGGGAAAGAGAGCGATTGAGACCAGCTGATTCTCTGGCCCTCTGTGTTCCCTTTCCACAAGGAAAGAAACAGCAACAACATGAATTGCATGTGCTGTGCACACCTGTCATTGTGGGAGCAAAGATGCTCCTGGGAGGAAATGTCAAAGTCATCCCAGGAATCAGCTCCAGAGATATTAAGGGTAACGTTGGTGTGGTTAGCAAACAGCGAAAGATTCAACTTTTGATTTCACGGTTCTGATTTTAGGGTTCTGAGCAGGTACTGCTTCCATCCTCAACTCATTCTAAGTGAAGGGTGGGAAAACAAAGAGGTACCACCAAGTCACAGGCAAACAAACCAGATTCAGAGCTTTTCAGCCTTTAGTTGACATGACAGTGAGCCATTCATGGGAGGGAAAGGAAGGAAGGAACTATCCTGAGAGAAGCTATTTCAACTTTTCTGAACACATTTACTTTCAAAAGAAGTTAAGAGCTTTACAAGGGAGGCAGAAGAATGATGAAAAAGAGGAGAAAATCGCTTTAATAGGAAGGAGGAAAACTCACCCATCAATTCAGGGAATGTCTATACTAAGGCCATTACATTGACTCATCTATGATGTACAGCCGCACCAGAGTGTAGATGCTTTCCACATTGATGGAAGGGTTTTTCCGTCATTGTAATTAATCCACTTCTCCAAGAGGCAGTAGCTCGGTCAATGAAAGGATTACACTGAGGGTCTGTACAAGCTAACTGACTTGCACAGGCTGTGAAATGTTTCCCTGCCCTCTGTGACAGAGCTCTATTGTTCTAAGTTTTAAGCATAAACCAGGCCTCAGAGAAGCTGCTGATCAAAAAGAACAGTTGGGAAATCTCGTCCTATCTCCCTGACAGGTGTTCGTCTAACCTGCTCTCAAAAAATCTCCAGTGGTGGAGATTCCACAACCTTCCTGGGCAAGTTATTCCAGTGCTTAGCCATCCTCGCTGTTGGGGTCTTTTTCCTATTGTCCAACCTAAACCGCCCTTGCTGCAATTGAAGTCCATCCAGTCTTGTCCTCTCCTTCACCTACTCCCACATTGTTTTGCAATTTTATTCGTAAACTCTGTGTGACGGGTTGTGTCACAGAAACCCCTTTGGGACTGCCACCTGATGTGCCTAGACTATCTCTGAGCCTGTTTTCCCTGCCAACTTGGGACTTCAGTACCTTAACTTCTTTGAGCCGGGCACGATTGCTTGCCGCAAACACAGATCCTAATCTGAACCACGTCCCCCACAAGCTGCAGGCTTAACTGAAAACAGCTCAAGAAGTGTTCCTGTCTCTAACACTCAGATGCCCAACTCCCAATGGGATCCAAACCCCAATAAATCTGTTTAACCCAACATAACGTTTATACAGGGTAAACTCTTAAATTTTTAGCCATCTATAACACTGATATGCATAGCTGTTTGCGCACCACACACACACACACATCCACCGTTATTAATACATACTCTGGGTTACTTAATAAGTAAAAAGTAATTTTATTAAATACAAAGGTAGGATTTAAGTGGTTCCAGGTAATAACAGACAGAACAAAGTTAATTGCCAAACAAAATAAAATAAAACACGTAAGTCTAAGCCCAATACAGTAAAAACTAAATGCAGGCAAATCTCACCTCAGAGATGTTCCAATAAGCCTCTTTTACAGAGTAGACTTCCTCCTAGTTTGGGTCCAGCAATCACTCACACCCCTGTAGTTACTGTCCATTGTTCCAGTTTCTTTCAGGCATCTCCTTGGGGTGGAGGGGCTATCTTTTGTGCCAGCTGAAGTCAAAATGGAAGGGTTTCCGAAGGGGCTTATATAGTTTCTCTCTTCTTCCTTCACCTCTCCTCTGCAGAATCCATCTCCAAGATGGACTTTTAGAGTCACATGGGCAAGTCACATGTCCATGCATGACTCAGTTCCTTACAGGCCGATGCCACATTCCCAGGAAAGCTCAGTTGTGGATTGGCGTCTCTCAAAGTTCATTGTTAGCTGAAGTGTTTCTTGACTGGGCACTTACACAGAATAGTCTCTTCTCAAGAAGCTGACCAACTGCTTCACTGAGGCTGCTTAAAATGAAACAAGTACATATCCAATATTCATAACTTTGAATACAAAAATTTTACATGCATGCAAATAGGATGAATATATCCAGTAGATCATAACCTTTTCGGAGATATGTTACATGGTCTATCTAGCATAAAATGTATTCCAGTTATGTCATATTTACACTCGTAACAATATTTTTATTAAGCATTATGGGTGCAACGTCACACTATGTTTCACTGACTATAATTTGTAGGAAATAAAGAAAACTAACAAAAGAATCGGGAGGGAGATGGCTTGCTCAGAGATATTTTGTAGCAGCATCTGCAGAGATGCTGCAGAGATCTTGAGCGTTAACCACCAGTTTGGGGAATAGTCTCCTTTTTGCAGCCTGCCCTGACCATGGCATTCTCAATGAGGACTGTCTCAGGCAGCTCTGGGTCACAGGAGGGAGAAAGCCAGGAGGAGGAGTTATGAGCATGACTCTTAGAGGAAGTAGGGGCACAGTGTTTCCTGGGCACAGACCTGGGGTAACAGACTTTGGAGTTTCTGAATACAGAGATTGCTGATTGTTGGTTGTTTCTACTGGTGTTCAGGGAAGGAGGATGTTGTGTACATTCTTTGTAACCCCTCACCCACAGATTGTACTAAAGAATATAGCTGACTCATTAATTTTTCCTCCTAATACTATCGACAGTGCAATGTCTCACAGGTTGGCACCACTTCGGAGAAGCGGGTACCAACATGCCCTGGTGCACTGATAATACCAGGCAAGCCTGCACACCCATGGGGGATAATTTCTGCTACCACAGTGAAGAAGAGAAGGGTCATCACTGGGCCTGCCTTGGATCTCCTTGTGGAGAGGTGATGACCACAATGTCCTTGTGCATCTGCAGCCATGGATCAGTGAATTGGCCCACCCCTGTGGTGACCTCACCCTTTCATGTCAATTGAACACTACTGTCAGTCCGCACCACACCTTTCGTGTTATTGGGATATTTTCTAGGTTGGTGGCTGTGACATACCAGGGTTCAACCCAGACTAAGCAGCAGCTGTGTCATACCTGCCTGCAACCTTGCAATGCCTTGCTGAAGTGATTTCCACCTGGGCCACTCACAGCAACCATCAAGCATGGAAATCTCACCCGAGGCATGTGTGTGTAACTGGAGACTGGCCAGGAATAATTGGATTACACTCAGGCTCTCACCACCCTTGGTTATACTGCAGGGTCACCCCAACATATTCCCCAGTCTTTGATTTCCCTCCTGAAATGTACATCCTGTGCTGCCCAGTCCTCTCCTGGACAATACAAGCAACATTGTCCATTATTTCTTTATCAGCACGAATATGCAGGCAACTCTCAGACATTTCTATTTAAACACACTGGATTAGATAAAACAATAAAACAAAGTGTATTGAATACAAAGATAGATTTTCAGTGAGTGCAAATGAGAAGGCATAGAAGTCAGACATGGTTAAAAGAAAAATAGAGCTAGAATGCAACATTTGCCTCAGTTAATACATTATGTGTAATTCAAAGGAAAACTTTCCTCTTCAGATGCAGTAAATCAATGGGCAGAGAGAAAGAGAGAGAAAGAGAGAGAGAGAGTGGTGCTTTGGGAAATCTGCCCCTTCTTTTTATAGTCCTATCCCTACTTTGAGAAACATTTCCACCTGCTTACCGGAAGAGAAAAAAATCTATGTAGAAGGATGTTCCCTTCTGCTTTTTCCTCACCTTTTTGAGATACTTTTGTTTCCTTTCCTGCTTAATGACTCTGATTACTGTTTAAATACAAAATTAAGTGGAGCAAACATTTCTTTGTTGAAGAGAGACCAGTTTGCCAGCCTCAGTTTGGAACATGTATGAATAACATGATACAGTGTGATCTTTTAACTTCTCATACATTATCAAAAATATTTTAATATGTGTGATGGGATCATGACTATTTCTAGTTGACTCATAAATTTATTTTGCATCTAAAATTGAGCTCTGTGTGCAAATAATATGCAGATAATATTCATGCAAAAGGGGTAGTTTTGTGAACTGCAGAAGTCCGTAGCATGCTGTGGTCTCCTCCTCAGCACCTGAACTCCTCTTGTCATCATGTGGTCTCCAGCGAGCAAAAGGCATGAACCGATCTTTTCTACTTTAGGGAGTAACCTAGCAAAGGAAGGACATAGGATACCATGGTGATTGGCATCCTATAAATAGTTTGATAATCTGGAGTCCTCTTACATGTCTTACAGGCTTTACATTCCACTTCTTGGGGCCAGGACAATGAGGTTACTCTCAAACCAGGAATAACTGATAAGATACCATCTACAGCTGCAAACAGTTTGTACATTTCACCTGTATCTAACTTTCAGTTCCTTTGATTCAAAATTTGTTGCTAAGGCTGGTTGAAAATTTTTCTTAAGACTTTTTTCCATGGAAAATTGGATTTTGCATTCAACAATTTTTTTCATGAAATTATTCTTCCATGGAAATTATCATCTTTCTGTCAAAATACAAAACTCCCCTCCTCCCTAAATTATGGCTGTGGGACTCTGATGAAGTTCCAGAGCAGTTCAGCAAGAGGAGAGACCATCATGCATAGGGGGGGATGTAGTCCAGCCTGGGTGCAAGGAACATGGAAGAGATTGGTGGTATGTGGTGTCTGAGGCACCCCCGGGTTACTTCCAAGTGAAAATATTAAGTTTTTAGCTAAAAGATTTTGGTCACCACAAAAAAAAAAAAAAAACGCTTTGTGGATTAGGTCTACACAGTACCCAACTTACAATGAATACACCAGGATGAAATATACCTTAACCTCATACTCTGTAACTCTGGTAGAATTTGCATCATTTAATAACACAGTAGGAAAGAGTAGGTGAAATTAATCCCCAGGGCACCAAATAAACCAAGCTGGCTTTGGTTCACTGAATGCATTAATTAGGTGTTGTAGGTCTCTGAACTCAGGTACTCCCAGTTGCTTCTTGAATCATGTGCCATAGATGGCACATCTCAGGATAAAATTCCCTGCATGCTCCCAGACTGGCAGTTTCTATTGACGGGGAAATGCCACCACCTCTCTCTCTCTCTTCTCAGCAGGTACGTGCTATTGTCCTGAATTACAGTCAGACACACACAGAGACACCATGCGGATCAGCATCTATTCAATTCCAGACCTGCAGCACTAAAAGCCTCAGCCCCAACTCCTACCCCTTCAGCTAAAGGACCTACCTCCTGGGTTGGAAAAAAATAGGCAATTACAAAGTCACTGAAGCCAGGGCTTCCCATGATGTCGCTGGGTTTTCATACAGGCTCAAGTAAATGCCAGAAAGCTTAATTAGAACAGTAAGCAACTTTACCCAAAATGGACGTGCCAAGCCACAGAGCTCCCCTTGCCCAAAGAGGGTCAAAAGATTGACACTCCTTCACTCTCACCCCTTCTTTAGATAAGGAATAATCCCTTCAGACTGATTCTCTCCCAGCAGAGTCACAAGTCACTGTTTTCTCTTTGGATTAGTGAACAGGAGTCTTTGTGTGTGTGTGTGGGGGGGGGCATGATTAACCTGTGTGTCATTGTATTTGCAGTGTCTGCATTTTATCGAACATCTGGAATGACCAGTTGTGAACATCTGGCTCTGTGGACTAAGCCTTTCCCTGAGCTCGTACTGATGCCCATTAAGAAACTGATCTCCCTTTATCTTCACTTTCTTCATTGCAGAGAAGGGACAGGTTTTCCTCACTATCTACATGCCCACATCTCTGTAGCTGTCCGATCTCTATTGAGAGGAGATGGAAAAGGGAAATCACTCGGAGGCGACTGAGTTCATTCTCTCAGGACTGACAGATAATCCACAGCTGCAGGTTCCCCTGTTTGGGGTGTTCCTACTGATTTTTGGTATCACCCTGCTAGGGAATGGGGGGTTGATCTTGTTAATCACGATTGATCTCCGACTCCACACCCCCATGTACTTTTTCCTCAGGAATTTGTCTTTCTGTGACCTCTGCTTTTCCTCGATAATTTCCCCTAAGATGCTGCTGAATTTCTTAGCCGAGAGGAAAAGCATTTCTTTCACTGCCTGTGCTGTGCAAATGTATCTCTCTATCCTTTTTGCAGATGCTGAGTGCCTCTTGCTGGCTGTCATGGCGTATGACCGTTATGTGGCCATCTGTAACCCGCTGCTCTATACGGTCACCATGTCCAAGCAGCTTTGTAAAAAGCTGGTGGTTGGTGTGTACACTGTGGGGTTGGTGGATTCAGGGTTAAACACGTGTTGTACATTTTGGCTGTCATTCTGCAGCTCCAACATCATCAATCATTTCTTCTGTGACGTCCCCGCACTGCTGGCTCTCTCCTGTTCTGACACCCACATCAATGAGATTGTGATGTTTGTTTCAATGTGCTGCATTCAAGTCATCAGCTTTGTGACTGTCCTCCTCTCCTATGTTTATATCACCTCCACCATCCTGCAGATGCGCTCTGCTGAGGGCCGACACAAAGCCTTCTCCACCTGCACTTTCCACTTGACCGCTGTGGTCCTGTTTTATGGCACCAGCCTCTTCATGTATTTACGTCCCAACTCCAGCTATTCCATGGATACAGACAAAGTGGCCTCTGTGTTTTACATGCTAGTGATCCCCATGTTGAACCCCCTCATCTACAGCCTGAGGAACATGGAGGTGAAGGACGCCCTGAGGAAAGCAATGAATAAACTGCTAATCAATTCTTGAATCTGTTTCATTCAGTACTGGTTTAGTGGAGGGGACTGGAAACAGGTGAATTCAATTCTCAGCCCATGACAAAATAATTTCGGATAGCCCCTGGTAGTTTGTTCATTATTATATTGTTATTATTATTAATTTCTTTGTATTCCAATGTGGTCTGCAGTCCCCAATGGAGATCAGTGGACAAAAAAGGGAAGCATCACAGGAAATGCAGGAAACCCAAGTCCATAGTGTGCCGGGTTCGGTCACAGAGACCCTCATTGGAAGTGTCACCTCATATGCTGAAATTACCTCTGATCCCATTTTCCCTTCCAGCCTGGGTCTGCAGAACCCTGTCTTGTTGAGCCAGACACACGAGCCAGCTGCAACACAGACCTAGGCTCTGAGTGATTCCCCCAAAGCTGCAGATCTAGACTGAAACCAGCTCAGCAGGACACCTGTCTCCAGTACACAGATACCCAGCTCCCAATAGGATCTAAACCCCAAATAAATCTGTTTTACTCTGTATAAAGCTTATACATGATAAAATGATAAATGCTTGCCCTCTATATCACTGCAAGGGAGATATGTACAGCTGCCCCCCCCCACACACACACACCGGTAACAATTACTTATACTAAGTTTATAAATGAAGAAAAGTGATTTTATTAAGTATAAAAAGTAGGATTTAAGTGTTTTTAAGTAATAACAGACAGAACAAAGCAAAATAAAACAAAACACTCAAGCTAAGCTTAATACACTCAGAAATCAGTTACAAATGTTCCAGTTTTTCTGAGGATAGAGGACTGTTGCCTGCATGCAGTGAAAGGTTTGAATAAGCCAGATGAACACCATTTCCTCGCTATCATCCTTCTTTATTAATTTATTCAAATCCACCACAAATGCTATATATCACCACACATTTATTTATTGCCATAACTCATTTCATTTTCTTCTTTCAGTCCTTCTGGGAGCAACCATAATATTTTATAGTAAAGTTATAGGTCAATAAACACTCATCTTTCTCATGTTCTGTCCCGCTTTCTAGAAGAATGAGAAAGCTGTGGAAAGAGGTGCAGCCAGTTAAAATGGATCTCAGCATCTTCTCTGCTGCTGAGATAACATCCTTGGCTTTCCCTGTGGTGCTGTTTCCATACATGGAATGTTGGTCCCATTCGCTGAACAGGGTGTGGGGAAAAAAAAAGATCTGTGACCTAAAGCTGAAAACAAACATATCCCATTTCAAGACCCATCATCTTTCTGGGCTCATGGATCTTGACCTCTTCCCAGGACTAGAACTGGTGATGCAAAGGGGAAAGGAACCTTGTCTCAGCCTCAAAACCTTCAGCCATTCCCTTTCCCCAAAACTGTCTTTCTTAAAATTCTTACGCTTTATCCCCCACCCACATTGCTCTGCAATTAGCTCACTGCTTTAATTCTGCAGAGCAGACCACCACACATCAGCGTGAGGAGAGAGACTTTTTTAAACTTGATATCACTGTAAAGGTGGTACTGATCTATGGGGCAATTTAAGTGATTTCTCCACTTTGTGTCAGAGCAGAAGAATGAACCCAGGTCTGCTGAGTCCAAGTCCAGCAGACCATCTGCCCTCCATGGATCAGGGAGAGATGGATGAAATGATTCCTTTCCTACCCAAAAGAATCTGCTATCCTGTGACCCTAAATCTTTAAATAAACAAATATTGGGTCAAATGTAATACCCCAAACCAAAACACATGCATGTCCCATTATAAGAACATAAGAACATTAAGAATGGCCATACTGAATGAGACCAAAGGTCCATCCAGCCCAGTATCCTGTCTACCAACAGTGGCCAATGCCAGGTGCCCCAGAGGGAGTCAACCTAACATGTAATGATCAAGTGATCACTCTCCTGCCATCCATCTCCACCCTCTGACAAACAGAGGCTAGGGACACCATTTCTTACCTATCTTGGCTAATAGCCATTAAAATGGACTTAACCTCCATGAATTTATCCAGTTCTCTTTTAAACCCTGTTATAGTCCTCACCTTCACAACCTCCTCAGGCAAGGAGTTCCACAGGTTGACTGTGTGCTGTGTGAAGAAGAACTTCCTTTTATTTCTTTTAAACATGCTCCCCATTAATTTCATTTGGTGGCCCTAGTTCTTATGTTATGGGAACACGTAAATAACTTTTCCTTATTCATTTTCTCCACACCACACATGAATTTATATACCTCTATCATATCCCCCCTTAGTCTCCTCTTTTCCTAGCTGTGAAGTCCTAGCCCCTTTTATCTCTCCTCATATGGGACCTGTTCCAAACCCCTTATCATTTTAGTTGCCCTTCTCTGAACCTTTTCTCATGCCAGTGTATCTTTTCTGAGATGAGGAGACCGCATCTGTACAAAGTATTGGAGATGTGGGCGTACCATGGATTAATATAAGGCCAATAAGATATTCTCCATCTTATTCTCTATCCCTTTTTTAACGATTCCTAATATCCTGTTTGCTTTTTTGACTGCCGCTGCACACTGTGTGGACGTCTTCAGAGAGCTATCCACGATGATCCAAGATATTTTTCCTGATTAGCTGTAGCTAAATTAGCCCCCATCATATTGTATGTATACTTGGATTTTCTTTTCCAATGTGCATTACTTTACATTTCTCCACATTACATTTCATTTGCCATTTTCTTGCCCAAGTTTTGTGAGATCTTTTTGAAGTTCTTCACAGTCTGCTTTGGGCTTAACTATCTTGAGCAGTTTACTATCATCTGCAAACTTTGCCACCTCACTGTTTACGCCTTTCTCCAGATCATTTATGAATAAGTTGAATAGGATTGGTCCTCGGACTGACCCTTGGGGAACACCACCAGTTACCCATCTCCATTCTGAAAATTTACCATTTATGCCTACCCTTTGTTCCCTGTCTTTTAACCATTCTCAGTCCATGAAAGGATCTTCCCTCTTATCCAATGAGAACTTAATTATCTCTTACATCTGTTATATACCTATGTCTGTTGCTATAGGACATTATATCTCATTGGCTTAGCCAGTCCCCTTGTTGTTCTGCAGTTCCTCACTGGTGATTTTTTACCAGGTTAAACAAGAGATTCACTGAGCAAGAACCTCCGGACAGAGATGATGATTAAAATGTAGGAGATGAGGACAACGAGGATGGAGATGATTTCCACGGAGCTGCCATAGTTATAGAGAAGGAGTTGATTGAGGGAAGTGTCAGAGCTCAAGAACTTGAGGAGCTGTCAGGGTTCCCTCCCCACTCTGAACTCTAGGGTACAGATGTCAGGACCCGCATGAAAGATCCCCTAAGCTTTTTTTCACCAGCTTAGGTTAAAACTTCCCCAAGGCACAAATTCTTCCTTGTACCTTGGATTAGGTAAAGGCTGCCACCACCAAGTGATTCAACAAACATTTAGGGAGGGCCACTTGGAGCCCTATCTTCCCCCTAATTTCCCCCAAGTCCTACACTACCTTTCCTGGGGTGGCTTGAGAATAAACAAGATGACCACAGACCAACATTGGTTTTTTTAGGACAGAGAACTTTATTAGAAAGAAAAAAGGTAAAAGAAGCACCTCCATAAAATTAGAATGGAAGATAATCTCACAGGACAATCAGATTCAAAACACAGAGGATTTTTCTCTTGGGAAAACCTTAAAGTTACAAAAAGAAAAAAAAATAACCAGGAATACAACTTCCTCTCAACACAGAGAAAACCACAAGCCAAAACAAAATATAATCTAATGCATCCCCTTGCTAGTGCGTACTAATTCTATAGGAGTTGAATTGCTTGCTTTCTTGATCTGACTCCAGAAAGAGCCGAACGGAACAGAAAGAACAAATCTGTACCCTCCCTCCCCCCAGATTGGAAAGTATCTTGTCCCCTTATTGGTCATCATGGTCCAGTGCCAGCCACGTTACTTGAGCTTCTTAACCCTTTACAGGTAAGAGGATTTTGTGCCTCTGGCCAGGAGGGATTTTAGAGTACTGTATACAGAATGATGGTTACCCTTCTGTCATAAATATAAAGGGAAGGTTAAACCCCTTTAAAATCCCTCCTGGCCAGTGGAAAAATCCTCTCACCTGTAAAGGGTTAAGAAGCTAGGATAACCTCACTAGCACCTGACCAAAATGACCAATGAGGAGACAAGATGCTTTCAAAAGCTAGGGGGAGGGAAAAAACAAAGGGTCTGTCTGTGTGATGCTTTTGCCAGGGACAGAACAGGAATGGAGTGTTAGAATTTAGCAAGTAATCTAGCTAGATATGTGTTAGATTATGATTTCTTAAAATGGCTGAAAAATTAAGTGTGCTGAATAGAATGGATATTCCTGTCTGTGTGTCTTTTTTTAACTTAAGGTTTTGCCTAGAAGGATTCTCTATGTTTTGAATCTAATTAGCCTATATGGTATTTACCATCCTGATTTTACAGAGATGATTCTTTTTTACTGTTTCTTCTATTAAAATGTTTCTTTTCCAGAACTGAATGGTTTTTCATTGTTCTAAGATCCAAGGGTTTGGGTCTGTGGTCACCTATGCAAATTGGTGAGGATTTTCACCAAATCTTCCCCAGGAAGTGGGGTGCAAGGGTTGGGAGGATTTTTTGGGGAAAGATGTTTCCAAACAACGCTTTCCTAATAAAAATAAACCCAGATAAACGTTTGGTGGTGGCAGTGGAAGTCTAAGGGCAAAGGATAAAATAGTTTGCACCATGGGGAAGTTTTAACCTAAGCTGGTAAAAATAAGTTTAGGAGGTTTTCTTGCAGGTCCCCACATCTGTACCTAAGAGTTCAGAGTGGGGAAGGAACCTTGACATGGTGGCAGAGCAGTGGGGTTAACTTGAAATCATTTTGAGATCAATTTGAGATTTTCTGAACCAGAAAAACAGATTTTAAAAGGAAATTTTTAAAATCCTTTGGGCTGCTAGAAAGCAGGTCTCCAACTGGAAATAGTTGGAAGGTTTTTTTTGCTTTGCTTTGGGGCCAGAGCAGAGACAAAAGGGAATTAACTTTTGTGAATTGCAGTTTTCTCTACCTAAAGGCAGAGTTGTTATCCTCCTGCAGGGAAATTCACAAGTCTTCTCAGACCTGAAGATTTTCTTTACCTAAAAGTAACTGGAGGGGTTTTCTGCCTATTTCCCGGAGGCAAAAGTGTTAGGGTTGGGGGGGGGGGTTGAATTTTTTTATTGTTGTTGTTGTTGGGGTGTTTTTTTTTTTTTTTTTTTTTTTTTTTGATTTTTCTGTAGGCTGACAATCCCTATCAGAGAATATAGGTATCCTATTACAGAACAGGAAAATTTTACAAGCCAAGTTTTGTTTGTTTTATTTCTAACCCTCGGGTGTAAAGTTAGTTAAAAACAGAGAGGTAAAAATGACTGACACCAAGGCACTACACAAATTGGAGTTAGCCAAACTGGAGGCAGTGAAAGCAGCCAAAAAAGCCCTAGAAGCTACTCACAGGAGAGAAATGGAGGCAAAGGACAAAGAAAGGGAGGCAGCAAAAGAGGCAGAACACCACCAAGCGGCTGCTTACAAGAGAGCTATGGAGGGAAAGGAAAAAGAAGTGGAGGCAAGGGCCAAAGAACTGGAGGAGAAGGAAAAAGAGAGGGAGCATGAACTGGAGATGGAGAAGGCAAGGGCTCAGCAGAATATACCAACAAACCCTAGCAATCCTTCTCCAGGTACCACTTTCCATCCCACAAAGTTCCCCACCTACAAGGGGACCCCAAAATCTGGACTGTCCCTATAAAATCGGGACATATGGTTACCCTACTGGTCCTCCAAGGGCATCCATTCTTGGCCCCCAGCTCCTCAGCCAACACCTCTCTTGGACAGAGATCTGTATCTCTCCCCCACCTAACTCGGGATTTTGCAGTTCCCTTCCTACACTGTGATATCCCCTGCAAATCAGACTGCCAAAACAGGCCAGCTTCTGTACTTTGCTTTCTCATCAAAGATTATGAACAGTGTAATTGCCAGTAGTTATAAATTACTACACAGACCTTGAAAAGCTGGCACATGTATTCTTAAGGTGAAATTATTACAGAGAAAACATATTAAAAACAATAAGAGAATCTACACACCTGCAAATAAGGTTACTCCAAATCACCTCCCAAATCCAGCAGGGGCTCTGGTAGGAGTCAGTCTTTCAAATCCCACTTAGGGGTTTTCCCTGTGACTACAAGTTCATAAGAGCCTCAGCTCAGAACTCCCGCCCCTGTGAACAGGTCAGTCTATCCTTTGTACAGCTTGGGTCACCGATCTTGTGCCTCTGGGAACAGGTAGTCAGCAGAAAAAGGCCCACTCTTCAGGCCATAGCTTCAATAAGCTGGGTTTTTGCATAAATGGAGGTGGGAAATTTGTCTTCACCTCTCCTTAGATATTTGCCATGAAATCCACTTCATATGTATTGTCCTAAAAGACCATTCTTGTCTGCCACCTTATTCAATACGGCACTTTGATCATCCAGGCCCACATTAATGCATGAGCTTTGTAGTTAATACAATGGACTCCAAAGAGATTTCACCTTAATTCAATATCCTTGGAAAACATCTGTCACAACCTCACAAGGACTACTTGAAGCCTAATCATCCCTAGATGCATAATGCCGTGCAGGCATATGGCCTAATAATACTTGGGTGAGCAACACCACACAGGTACGGCTTTTCAGGCTGGTGACTTCATACACATTAGGAGAGCAATATGTCACAGGCCCTGCCTGGCAGTTATGAGGGGCCAAATCATTTTTAAGTGACGAATGCTATACAAATGTGGACACACAGATTTGTGGCCTAGTAATCCTTATGTCCGTTATACCTCACAGATGCTTCCATCAAGGCTCAAGGACTAATAATATTTAGGAGAGGCATACCACATAGGTAACACATAGGCTACTGTCCTAAGGGAAAAAAAATGAAACAAAAAGTCATGTCAGAACACAAAATCAAAAGGTTCCTTGTCCAATGCCACCAAAACACTTCATTTCAATTGTTTATTTTTCTTAATGAGTCTCCTTCCCCCCCCCCCCCGCCCCAAAATAAACATGTTCCCATGGAAATGACAGTGATGACTAAATGATTTTTTTTTTTTTGTAAAAAAACATTCCATTGGAAAATTTACGATCCGATCTAACAATCCATAGGTAAGCCATACCTCATGGGCACTGCCCTACAGGCTTGTAATCTAATAACGTGTAGGTAAGCATATATATCCAAATCTACTGCGCAGGTGTAATGAGCCATGAGGGCATCTTGATTATCCACAAAGACTCATTATGAGGTTTTCAGCACAGAAAAAACAGATCAACAAAAGAATGGCCAGACTGGGTCAGACCAAAGGTCCATCTAGCCCAGTCTCCTGTCTTGCAACAGTGGCCAATGCCGGGTGCCCCTGAGGGAATGTACAGAACAGGTAATCTCAAGTGATCCATCTCCTGTCACCCATTCCCAGCTTCTGGCAAACAGAGGGTTAGGGATGCCATTCCTGCCCATCCTGGCATCATTCCTGCCCATCCTCAGCTCCATACAATCTGAGCTGAATGAGATTCTCTTTACTTTAATCCATGGCTTGACTGCTACTGCTCCCCAATCATGCTTCTGGAAGGTCATACATTCATGCATGTGTGTGCGCAAACACACACACACACGAAGCCAGTGTAATACAGAGGCATAAGACCTAGTAATTGTTCAGTTACTAACACCACATAATTACTATGTCTCTTATTGACTGAGAGCATTTTGAGAGTTTTAGAGTAACAGCCGTGTTAGTCTGTATTCGCAAAAAGAAAAGGAGTACTTATGGCACCTTAGAGAGTAACCAATTTATTTGAGCATAAGCTTTCGTGAGCTACAGCTCACTTCATCAGATGCATACTGTGGAAAGTACAGAAGATCTTTTTATACACACAAACCATGAAAAAATGCGTGTTTACCACTACAAAAGGTTTTCTCTCCCCCCACCCCACTCTCTAGCTGATAAGAGCTTATCTAAAGTGATCACTCTCCTTACAATGTGTATGATAATCAAGGTGGGTCATCTCCAGCACAAATCCGGGGTTTAAGAAGAACCTCGGGGGGGGGGGGTAGGAAAAAACAAAGCGAAATAGGTTACCTTGCATAATGACTTAGCCACTCCCAGTCTCTATTCAAGCCTAAGTTAATTGTATCCAATTTGCAAATGAATTCCAATTCAACAGTCTCTCGCTGGAGTCTGGTTTTGAAGTTTTTTTGTTGTAATATTGCAACTTTCATGTCTGTAATTGAGTGACCAGAGAGATTGAAGTGTTCTCCGACTGGTTTATGAATGTTATAATTCTTGACATCTGATTTGTGTCCATTTATTCTTTTACGTAGAGACTGTCCAGTTTGACCAATGTACATGGCAGAGGGGCATTGCTGGCACATGATGGCATATATCACATTGGTGGATGTGCAGGTGAACGAGCCTCTGATAGTGTGGCTGATGTGATTAGGCCCTGTGATGGTGTCCCCTGAATAGATATGTGGGCACAATTGGCAACGAGCTTTGTTGCAAGGATAGGTTCCTGGGTTAGTGGTTCTGTTGTGTGGTATGTGGTTGCTGGTGAGTATTTGCTTCATGTTAGGGGGCTGTCTGTAGGCAAAGACTGGCCTGTCTCCCAAGATTTGTGAGAGTGTTGGGTCATCCTTCAGGATAGGTTGTAGGTCCTTAATAATGCGTTGGAGGGGTTTTAATTGGGGGCTGAAGGTGACGGCTAGTGGCATTCTGTTATTTTCTTTGTTAGGCCTGTCCTGTAGTAGGTGACTTCTGGAAACTCTTCTGGCTCTATCAATCTGTTTCTTCACTTCCGCAGGTGGGTATTGCAGTTGTAAGAATGATTGATAGAGATCTTGTAGGTGTTTGTCTCTGCAAAGAGAATGCAGTTGTGCATGGTATCTGTGCAGGAGCGCAACAGTGGACACTTTCCTTGCATTGTCTCCTTAACCCTGCACATTCAAGCAAGGACAAAGTGACCATTTGCAGGCAACTACTCCCCTAGAAACTGAGCTGTGCACAAATCCCCAGGCCTAGAAAACATTTCCTGCATCAAAACTATGTGTCATAATTGTGGAAACATCACACCCCAAGCGACGTAGTCAAGCCAACCTCAGTCCCCAAGTAGGGAGCACTAGCTAGCATGTCTCAAGGAGGCAGATTACCTCTGCCAACAAGAGAACACCTCCCATCAGCATTGAGAGCTTCTACACTGAAGCGCTACAAGGGTGCCACTGTAACAGTCCAAGTGTAGACAGGACCGATGGATTTTGCTGGTACAGAAATGTTGTTTAAAAAAAATCACATGCCTAACCCACATCACAATACTGACAAAAAGTTTCTTGCGTAAAACCTGGCCTCAAGCTGGTCAAATACCAAACCCACAATTTGTGAGAGTTTTAATGAATAAAAGTGCCATTGTTGGCCGGCTCTGATTCCTATGGATATAGTATGGAAGTTACCCAAAGGAGGCTGTGCATTGGTGATCCTTAGCTCAGATCCTCGGCGGATGCAGATAGGCACAAGAGTCACACCTGCAGTGGCTCCGGCCTGTTGACTTCAATGGGAACATTCCAATTACACCACCCAGAAGCTCCAAATGACCAGTGTCAGTTACACTAGCAAAGAATCTGGTGTCGAGACTTCGATGGGGCTTCTTTGCTTCACACCACCTAAGGATCTGGCCCACTGTCTTCAGTGGATCTAAGCTGATTTATGCCAGCTGGGGATCTGGCCCCTTTGAATTACATAGTGTTTATGGCCAATGTACATTAGCAGGAGATCTGGGCAATTAACTTGAATACAGCATTTCTTATTTACACCTGGTCCATTGGCATCAATACACTTATGCTGACACAGACCAGCCAAGGATCCAGCTTTCACATGGCTGAACGGGGAAAAACAGTGATGTTTAAAGAATGCGAATATGAGTTTGATTCCCTTTAGCACTCACTCCCTTTATCGGTTTGGGTCTGAGGTGGGGGATGAAGGCTAGAAGAGTGAAGCTGCTCAGTGGAGTCAAGCTTTTCAAAAGCGAATAGTAATTTTAGGTACCTAGCTTGAAGCACCTCAAAAGGACTGGCCCTTCAGAGAGTGCTGAGCACCCACCTGTGATGGGTTCAATCACAGAACCCCCCTTAGGAGCTGCCAACTTATGGGCCGAGACTACTTCTGCCCCTGCTTTCCTGCCCTGGCAGCTTGGGACTTCAGTGCCCTGCCTGGTTTGAGCCAGACCCGCTAGCCTGCTGCAAACCCAGACCCAGGTCTGAATCATGTCCCCTAACAGCTGTAGGTTTTCCTGGAAGCAGCTTAAGAAATGTTCCTGTCTTTAATACTCAGATGCTTAACTCCCAATGGGGTCCAAACCCTGAATAAATCAGTTTTACCCTGTATAATGCTTACACAGGGTAAACTCACAGATTGTTCATCCTCTCTAACTCTGATAGAGATATATGCACAGCTGTTTCCCTGCCCCACCCCTCACCAGGTACTAATACATACTCCAGGTTAATTAATAAGTAAAAAGTGATTTTATTAAGTACAGAAAGTAGGATTTAAGTGGTTTCAAGTAATAACAGACCAAACAAAGTGAATTACCAAGTAAAATAAAATAAAACATGCAGATCTATCTCTAATACAGTAATAAAACTGAATACAGATAAAACCCTCACCCTCATTTGTGTTCCATTAAGCTTCCTTTTACAGACTGGTCTCCCTCTAGTCTGGGTCCAGCAATCACTCACACCCCCTGTAGTTACTGTCCTCTGTTCCAGTTTCTTTCAGATATGCTTGGGGTAGGTCAGCTTGTCTTTTGCCAGCTGAAGACAAAATGGAAGAGTCTCCAAGGGATTTTTATAGACTGTCTCTTCTGGGTGGACACCCCTCCCACTCCCTGTGTAGAATCCAGTTACCTAATGGAGTTCTGGAGTCACATGGGCAAGTCACATGTCCCTACACAATTGAGTTCCTTACCAGCCGAACCACATTCCTGGGGAAGCTCAGATGTGGATAGGCATCCCCAAGTTCTATCGTCTGTTAAGGGCTTCTTGATTGGGCACTTAACTTTCACATTCCTTGACCAAATGCTCTACTAGGCTACTTAAAATCGAGCAAGTACACAGCCAATATTCATAACTCCAACTACAAAAATGATACATGAATACAAATAGAAGGAATATATCCAGGAGATCATAACCTTTGTAGAGATATGTTGCATGGCCTATCTAGCATAAAACATATTCCAATTATGTCATATTTACACTCATAAGCATATTTCTAGAAAGCATTATGGGGTGTAACGTCACACCCTTCTCCTGAACATACTGCCAGAGACTGTCCATGGCAGAGGCAGCACATGTAAAATCCCTGTTGGTTTCTGGTCACAACCCCTTTTAGTACCTTTAAACCATAGGAGGTCATTCATAGGTGTTCTAGCAAGGTTTGGGGCTCTGGTCCCCAGATACCTGAAAACAAGTTGGGGTATAGTATTGCTAACAGAATGCAGACAGCAATATCTGTTAAAGTGGAGTTGTCTTGGCATTTAGACACAAATGCCTTGAGGCGGTGTGCCTCAGTTTCCCCTTCCACACAGCAGCATAGGCCTGTTATGCTTTTGCTGCGGTGCCAAGCTTCCAGCCTGTTTACAGGTATAAGCTGAAAAGCAACATGCTTGTGGGACTGTCTTGCCACCATCCCTAGCATGAACAAAAGTTTTTTTATTTCCCATAAAGCAGGTGTGTCCCACATGTTTAAAGGATTTACCACTAGCATTAGCTCCTTTGTCTTGACCCAGAGAGGAAGTAGCAAAAGACATAAGATTAACAGGAAATCTTCAGCGGACAGGTTTTGTTCACACAATTTAGCTTGTTTAGTGTCTATTGCATTTCCCAATTCCTTTGTGTACCCTGGTAGGGGCTCTGATGCAGATTCTTCTGCCTTTTTGGAGAAGGCTTTTAGTTCAGGCCTGTGTTTGAGGCTTTGGCAAGAAAAGGGGCACTGCAACCTTGCCTGCCCTCGGCCGCTCCCTCTTGTGAAGCTTCCCAAGTGCAGAGTTTTTCTCCCACCAGCCTTGAAGAGAGAGTGTTATTTTTTATAAGGGTAACAGGAATAACATTCTTTAATGGAGTGCTTTGGATCGGAAAGTTCCCCTCATTTACCCCACTTTCTGCTCCCAACAGGTCAGCTGGGTGGGCACTCCCCTCCAGGAGATCTGACCCTCAGTCTTCCCTTAAAACCTGATTCACAGGAGAGGGGTCTGGCATTTTAAATGCAGATTTTTCACCCTCCTCCTGGGACAAAGCCCCCCTACAAAAAGTGAGCAGACCCTCCGGTCTCCCCTCACCTTCCTCTCTTGGCTCCCCACTGGGCCAGACACTCCTGTATCAAAAGGGAAGGGGACCCTTGTCCAGCTATGGGGTCACATCTACCAGCGATGACAGTCCCTTCCCTGGCAGCACAATCCCCCTCTTTCCCTCAGGTTGGGCTTGCTTCCAGCTACAGAGTCTCTGGGGTCTGTTCCCACCACAGCGGTTACCAGGACCCCAACTTCCACCTTTGAGGTACATGTTTCTGTGCACCCCAAGGCAGGGCCTGTCCCATGCCGACCTGGAACTTCCTAGCAGTCATCAGCTGGGACGGCCTCCTTGTTACATGGTGGAACATTCCCCTCCCCCAGGCAGATGATCACAGGACAGGAGCTGGCTTGTCCAGCCCCTCCCGCAAGGACTTGCCTTGAGCCCCAGAGCTACAGGAACTGGTTACAGCCATTCCTGCCCCCAAAGTTGCATGCTTCACTGCTACAGAGGAATTTAAGATACTCTCTCCTATTCCCCCACTAGCCCATGTGTCTTCACACACACATCCTGCCCGGGGACTTTGAGAACAAGATTCCTTCTAGCTGTTAACCAAGCCTGGGACAGATTCTGCCACATGAAAGAAATCATTCCCCAGTCAAAATGGTGCAAAATTGTGTGCCACTGTGGCAACAGTCAGCTCAGTCTGCACACCACCAGTTTCCATGTGTACCTTAACTAAAGGGGAAAGGACTTTCAAACCTCCCACCAGTTCTAGTTCTGCCATTTCCCCGACAACAAATCCTTCTCCTGGATCAGGTCCATCCTGACCACAGAAATCTCTGCACCTGTGTCCCTCAATCCCAGGAGAACTTTCCCATTCAGTTTAACAGCATGTATGTGCTCACTGCTCGGTTGTGGATAAATCTTTACAAATCTTGTGTGGAAAGAGGCAGCAGCCTGGCTCTGAGAAGCAGCAGCTTCATGTGCTACCTGCTGCCTGTTCCCACTCAGCAAAGGACATTTATTCCTCAGGTGCTCAGTGGACTCACAATCCGAGCACCTCTTGGGCTCCTCTACGCGTACAGGAGACTTGGGACAAGTAACAGGGGAATGGGGAGAAGGACACCCAGCCTCCTCTTTCCCTGGGGTAAAACAGTGATTCTGCTTTCCCTCAACCCTGTGTCCCTCTACCACTGGTTTCTGTTTAATGGCCGCTTGCGACGGCTCAAAAGAGTCTGCAAACTCAACCAATCCACCCACAGCATCCACCTTTTTCTCCCACTAATACTGTTTTACATCATCACTGCACATATTCAGGAATTGTTCCTGAGTAACCAAATCACACATTTCTTCCAAGCTTGTAATGTCTTTTCCCTTCACCCACTTAAAGAACAAATCTCTCATTTCATTTACATAAGCCACATTCCTCAATCCAGATCCCCGCTTAAGACTCCTGAGTTTAACCCTGTAGGTTTCAGGTGTAATCTGAAACTGTTTCAAAACCAGTTTCTTAAATTTACCATAGTTTGAAGCGTCATCATTTCCCTTATCTGAAATAAGCAATCAGAAAATAACAAACCAGTAACCACTTTGTCTATTCTCCACCCACCATACCCAAAACTCACTTAAAATCACTAACGGTGTCTCAAAGCAATCAGCTGTGCACAGATCCTGCTCGACTACGCCACTGTGACGGGCTGGGTCACAGAAACTCCTTTGGGACTGCCACCCGATGTGCTGAGTCTCCCTCTGAGCCTCTTTTCCATGCCAGCTTGGGACTTCCATACCTTACCTTGTTTGAGACAGACACACTTGCCTGTTGCAAACCCAGATCCGAGTTTGAACCACATCCTCCAGAAGCAGCAGGCTTCAGTGAAAACAGCTAAAGAAGTGCTCCTGTCTCCAGCACTCAGATATCCAGCTTCCAGTGTTGTCCAAGCCCCAAATAAATCCATTTTACTCTGTATAAAGCTTATACAGGATAAACACATACATTGTTTGCCCTCTATAACACTGATACAGAGATATGCACAGCTTTTTGCTCTTCTCCCAGGTATTAAGAAATACTCTAGGTTAATTAATATATAAAAAGTGATTTTATTAAATACAAAAAGTGGGATTTAAGTGGTTCTAAGTAATAATAAAGAGAACAAAGTGAATTACCAAACAAAATAAAATAAAACACAGAAGTCTAAGCTGAATAAAGTAAAAACTAAATGCAGGTAAATCTCACGATCTGAGATGTTCCAAAAAGCGTCTTTTATAGACTAGACTTCCTGCTAGTCTGGATCCAGCAATCACTTACAACCCTACAGTTACTGTCCTTTGTTCCAGTTCCTTTCCGGCATCTCCCTGGGGTGGAGAGGCTATCTCTTGTGCCAGCTGAAGAAAAAATTGAGGGGTTTCCCCAGGGGCTGATATAGTCTCTCTCCTGTGGGTGGAAACCCCTTCCTTTCTCCTATGCAGAATCCAGCTCCAAGATGGAGTTTTGGAGTCACATGGGCAAGTCACATCTCCATGCATGACTCAGTTCCATACAAGATGACGGCACATTCCCAGGAAAGCTCAAATGTGGATTGGTGTCTCTCAAAGTTCATTGTTAGCTAAAGTGTTTCTAGATTGGGCACTTACAGAGAATAGTCTTTTCTCAAGAAGCTGAACAACAGCTTCACTGAGGCGACTTAAAATCAAACCAGTACACAGCCAATATTCATAACTTTGAATACAAAAATGATACATGCATGCAAATAGGATAAATATATCCAGTAGATCATAGCCTTTGCAGAGATATGTTACATGGCATATCTGGCATAAAGCATATTCCAATTATGTCATATTTACATTCATAAGCCTATTTCTATAAAGCGTTATGGGGCACAACGTCACACTCTGTCTCACAGACTGTAATTTATCGGAACTAAATGAAATTAACAAAGCAGATATTTTGTAGCAGCACCTGCAGAGATGCTGCAGAGATCTTGAGTGTTAACCACCAGTTTGTGGAATACCCTCCTTTTTGCAGCCCGCCCTGCCCTGACTTTAGCATTTTCAGTAAGGACTTCCCCAGGCACCTCTGGGTCACAGGAGGCAGAGAAACCAGGAGGAGGAGTTATGAGCATGACTCCTAGAGGAAGTAGGGGAATATTGTTTCTTGGGCACAGACTTGGGAGTTTCTGTATACAGAGCTTGCTTGCTGTTGTCTGTTTCTTCTGGTGCCCAGGAAAGCAGGACTTTGTGTACATTCTTTGTAACTTCCCACTCCTCCCACCGCATGGATTATACCAAAGAATATAGCTGACTTGGATCATCAATTTTTCTTCCTAATACAATGAACTCTGCAATGCCTCACAGGTTGGCACCACCTAGGAGAAGGGGGCACCAACATGCCCCAGAGCACTGATAATACCAGCGAAGCCTACACACCCATGGGCGATAATTTCTGCTATCATAGTGAAGAAGGTAAGAGTCATCACTGGACCTGCCACGGATCTCCTTGTGGGGAGGTGATGACCACAATGGTCTTGTACATCTGCAGCCATGGATCAGTGCATGGGCCCATCCCTGTGGTGACCTCACCCTTTCATGTCAATTGAATACTACTGTCAGTCATCACTACACCTTTGATGTTACCGGGATACTTTTTAGGTTGGTGACATACCAGGGTCCAACCCAGACTAATCAGCAGCTGTGTCACACCTGCCCAAAACCTTGCAATGCCTTGCTGAAGTGGCTTCCACCTGGGCCACTCACAAACAACCATCCAGGATGCAAATCACACCCTGAGCAGCCAAGCCAGGAATACTTGGGTTACATTCAGGCTCTCACCACCCTTGCTCATACTGCAGGGTGACCCCAACACATTCCCAGTCTTTGGTTTCCCTCCCGAAAAGTACGTCCTGTGCTGCCCAGTCCTCTCCTGGACAATACAAGCTACATTGTCCATTATTTCTTTAATAACACTAACATGCCTGCAACTTCGTTTCTCAGACATTTGTATTTAAGCACACTGGGTTAGATAGAACAATGAAAAAAGTTTATTGATCACAAAGATAGATTTTAAGTAAGTGCAAATAAGGAGGCATAGAAGACAGAGATGGTTACAAGAAAAATAAAGCTAGAATGCAACTTGTGCCTAAGTTAACAAATTATGTGAAATTCAAAGCAAAAGTTTCCTCACCACATTCTCTCAGCCGTCTCACTGACCAAACTTCTTATGTGAGGACCCCTCCCCTAGTCCAATGGCTGCTTCCTTTATCGCTTCAGATGCAGTGAATCAATTGGGAGAGAGAGAAAGAGAGGGAGATCGGTGCGTTCGGATGTCTGCCCCTTCTTTTTATAGTCCTATCCCTCCTTTGATAAAAATTTACATGTGGTTACCAGCAGACAAAATTTCTATGTAGAAGGATGTTCCCTGCTGCTTTTCCCTCACCTTTTTTGGGCTTCCTTTGTTTCTCTTCCTGCTTGATGACTCTGGTGACCGTTTAGATACAAAATTAAGCAGAGTACACATTTCTTTGTTTGAGACAGACCAGTTTGCCAGCCTCTGTTTGGAACATGTATTAATAATATGAAACCGTGTAATATTATAACTTCACAAACATTATAAAAATTATTAACATTTATAACGACAGCATGACTATTTGTAGTTGACTCAGATTTATTTAGCATCTGTCATAAATATAAAGGGAAGGCTAAACCCCTTTAAAATCCCTCCTGGCCAGAGAAAACAAATCTTCTCACCTGTAAAGGTTAAGAAGCTAAAGGTAACCTTGCTGGCACCTGACCAAAATGACCAATGAGGAGACAAGATACTTTCAAAAACTGGGAGGAGGGGGAAAAACAAAGGGTCTGTGTCTGTCTGTGTGATGCTTTTGCTGGGGACAGTGCAGGAATGGAGTCTTAGAATTTAGTAAGTAATCTAGCTAGGTATGTGTTAGATTATGATTTCTTGACATGGCTGAGAAAATAGCTGTGCTGAATAGAATGAATATTCCTATCTATGTGTCTTTTTTGTAACTTAAGGTTTCACCTAGAGGGATTTTCTATGTTTGAATCCAATCACCCTGTAAGGTATCTACCATCCTGATTTTACAGAGATGATTCTCTTTTTACTTCTATTAAAAGTCTTCTTCTAAGAAAACGGAATGCTTTTTCATTGTTCTAGGATCCAAGGGTTTGGGTCTGTGGCCACCTATGCAAATTGGTGAGGATTTTTACCAAACCTTCCCCAGGAAGTGGGGTGAAAGGGTTGGGAGGATTTTGGGGGGAAAGATGTGTCCAAACTTCGTTTTTTCAAGAACCCAGATAAAGTTTGGTGGTGGCAGTGGAAATCCAAGGGCAAAGGATAAAATAATTTGTACCTTGGGGAAGTTTTAACCTAAGCTGGTAAAAGTAAGCTTAGGAGGTTTTCATGCAGGTCCCCACATCTGTACCCTAGAGTTCAGAGTGGGGAAGGAACCTTGTAAAGCATCTTACAGCCGAGCTCTGTGTGCAGATAATATGCATGCAAACGGGATAGATTTGTGAACTGCAGAAGTCCGTAGCATGCTGTGGCCTCCCTCTGAGCTCCTCTGGTCACCATGTGGTCTCCATCAAGCAAAATGAGTGAACCTACCTTTCCTATCTTTGGGGAGTAACCTAGCAAGGGAAGGACATTGGATACCATGGTGATTGGCATGCTATAAAAAGCATGATAATCTGGAGTACTTTTACATGTCTTGTAGGTTTTACATTCCACCAACTGGGGCTAGGACCATGAGGTGATTCTGAAACCAGGAATGACTGAGAAGATGTCAGCTAAACCTGGAAATAATTAGTACATTTCACCTGTATCTAACTTTCTGTTCCTTTGATTCAAAATTTCTTGCTAAGGCTGGTTGAAAATTTTTCTAAAGAAATTTTTTTGAAGGGAAATTGAATTTTCAATTTAACTATTTTTTCTAAGAAATTATCTTTTCCCTGAAAATTATAAACTTTCCATCAAAATAGCAAACTCCCCTCCTCCCTAAACCATGGCTTTGGGGCTCTGGTGATGTTCCAGGGCAGTTCAGCAAGAGGAGAGACCATCATGCTTCATGGGGGATGTATTCCAGCCTGGGAGCCTGGCCCATGGAATAGATTGGTGCTGTGTGGTATCTCAGGAACCTCCATGGTCCTTCTGAGTCGAAATATTAATTATTTAGCTCAAAGATTTTGGCCTCCGCAAAAAAAAAAAAAAAAAAAAACAAAACCTTTGTTCATCAGCTCTTAACAGTACCCAACTTGCACTGAAAATACTAGAATGAAATACACCCCTAACCTCATACTCTGTAACTCTGGTAGAAATGGCATCATTTAATAAAACAATAGGAAAGAGTAGGTCAAATTAATCACCAGGGCACCAATTACACCGAGGGTGGCTTTGGTTCACTGAATGCATTAATTCAGTGTTGTGTCTGTCTGAGCTCAGGTATTCCCAGTTCCTTCAGGAATCATGCCCCATAGATAACACATCTCAGTATAAAACTTCCCGAATGCTCCAAACTGGCAGTTTCTGTGGATGAGGAAACACCAACACATCTCTCTCTCTCTCTCTCTTCTCAGCAGGTATGTGCTATTGTCCTGAATTACAGTCACACACCCACACGCAGACACCATGTGGATCATCAGGTACTGAATTTCAGACCTCCAACACCAAAAGCCTCAGCCCCAACTCCGACCACTTCAGCTAAAGAAGCAACCCCCTTGGTTGGAAAAAATAGGCAATTACCTTGTTGCTGAAGCCAGGGCTTCCCATGATGTCTCTGGGTTTTCATACAGGCTCAAGTAAATGCCCAAAAGTTAATAAACACAGTAAGTATCGTTACCCCAAAAGGACATGCCAAGCCACAGAGCTCCCCTTGCCCAAAGAGGGTGGAAAGTTTGACACTCCTTTATTCTCACCCCTTCTTTAGCTGAGGAATAATTTCTTCAGACTGATTCTCTCACAGCAGAGTCACAAGTCAGTGTTTTCTGTTCAGATTAGTGAACAGGAGTGTTTGTGTGGGAGGCATGATTAACCTGCGTGTCATTGTGTTTGCACAGTGTGTGCATTTTATTGAACACCTGGAATGACAAGCTGTGAACATCTGGCTCTGTGGACTAAGCCCTTCTCTGAGCGGATACTGATGTCCATGAGTAAACTGATGTCCATTTATCTTCACTTACTTCATTACACAGAAGGGATGGGTTTTCTGCACCATACACCTGCCGACATCTCTACAGCAGCCTGATCTCTGTTCAGAAGAGAAGGAAAAGGGAAATCACTCAGAAGTGACTGAGTTCATTCTCTCAGGATTGACAGATCATCCGGAGCTGCAGGTCCCCCTGTTTGGGGTGTTCCTACTGATTTATGGTATCACCCTGGTGGGGAATGGGGGGATGATCTTGTTAATTACAATTGATCCCCAACTCCACACCCCCATGTACTTTTTCCTCAGGAATTTGTCTTTCTGTGACCTCTGTCTTTCCTTGATAATTTACCTAAGATGCTGCTGAATTTATTAGATGAGAGGAAAAGCACTTCTTACACTACTTGCTCTGTGTAAATGTATCTGTCTATCATTTTTTCAGATGCTGAGTGCCTCTTGCTGGCTGTGATGGCTTATGACCGTTATGTGGCCATCTGTAACCCGCTGCTCTATACGGTCACCATGTCCAGGCAGCTTTGTAAAGAGCTGGTGGCTGGGGTGTACGCTGTGTGGGTGGTGGATTCAATGATAAACACGTGTTTTATATTTCGGCTGTCATTCTGCAGCTCTAACATAATCAATCATTTCTTCTGTGACATCCCCCCACTGTTGGCGCTCTCCTGTTCTGACACCCGCATCAATGAGATTGTGACGTTTGCTTTCATGAGCTGCATTACAGTAAGCAGCTTTGTGACTGTCCTCCTCTCCTATGTCTATATCATTTCCACCATCCTGCAGATCCGCTCAGCCAAGGGCAGGCACAAAGCCTTCTCCACCTGCACTTTCCGCTTGACCGCTGTGGTTCTGCTTTTTGGCACCCTCCTCTTCATGTATTTACATCCCACCTCCAGTTATTCCATGGATACAGACAAAGTGGCCTCAGTGTTTTACGCGGTGGTGATCCCCATGTTGAACCCCCTCATCTACAGCCTGAGGAACATGGAGGTGAAGGATGCCCTGAGGAAAACAATGAATAAATTCCTAAGCAATTCTTGATTCTGGTTAATTCTGTACTGATTGAGTAATGGGGAGTGGAAACATGTGAATTCAATGTAATTTCACAGAATTCATGGTAGTATTGTTCATTATTGTATTATTATCATTATTAATTTGTTGGTAGTCCAACAAGTTCTGCAGGCCCCAACTGAGATCAGTGGACAAAACCTGAGGAAAACTCAGAGGTCCATAAAGAGAGAATGATTTTATAAGCTGGTGGCTAGGGGCTTCCACCTAGAGGGAGAGATGTTCAACTTCACTTCTCAGGACATCGGGTGGCAGTTCCAAGGGGTTTCTGTGACCCAATCCATCACACAGAGTTTAGGAATAAAATTACAAAACAATGTGTGTGGGAGGGTGGGGAGGATGAGGGGAAAGCAGAGGATGTGTTGTTCCTTGACTTTAGAAATGCTTTTGACACGGTCTCCCACAGTATTCTCGCTAGCAAGTTAAAGAAGTTTGGGCTGGATGAATGGACTATAAGGTGGACAGAAAGTTGGCTAGATTGTCAGTCTCAATGGGTAGTGATCAACAGTTCCATGTCTAGTTGGCAGCCGGTATCAAGTGAAGTGGCCAAAGGGTCGGTCCTCGGGCCGGTTTTGTTCACTATCTTCATTAATGATCTGGAGGATGGTGTGGATTGCACCCTCAGCAAGTTTGCAGATGACACTAAAGTGGGAGAAGAGGTATTTAAACTGGAGGGTAGGGATAGGATACAGAGGGACCTAGACTAATTAGAGGATTGGGCCAAAAGAAATCTGATAAGGTTCAACAAGGACAAGTGCAGAGTCTTGCATTTAGGACTGAAGAATCCCATGCACAGCTACAGACTAGGAATCGAATGGCTAGGCAGCAGTTCTGCACAAAAGGACCTAGGCGTTACAGTGGATGAGAAGCTGGATAGGAGTCAACAGTGTGCCATTATTGCCAAGAAGGCCAATGGCATTTTGGGATGTGTAAGTAGGGGCATTGCCAGCAGATCGAGGGATGTGATTGTTCCCCTCTATTCGACATTGGTAAGGCCTCATCTGGAGTACTGTGTCCAGTTTTGGGCCCTACACAACAAGAAGGATGTGGAAAAATTTGAGAGAGTCCAGCGGAGGGCAACAAAAATGATTAGGGGCCTGGAACACATGACTTATGAGGCGAGGATGAGGGAACTGGGATTGTTTAGTCTGCGGAAGAGAAGAATGAAGGGGGATTTGATAGCTGCTTTCAACTGCCTGAAAGGGGGTTCCAAAGAGGATGGATCTAGACTGTTCTCAGTGGTAGATGACAGAACAAGGAGTAATGGTCTCAAATTGCAGTGGGGGTGGTTTAAGTTGGATATTAGGAAAAACTTTTTCACTAGGAGGGTGGTGAAACACTGGAATGCGTTAACTAGGGAGGTGGTGGAATCTCCTTCCTTAGAAGTTTTTAAGGTCAGGCTGACAAAGCCCTGACTGGGATGATTTAGTTGGGGATTGGTCCTGCTTTTAGCAGGGGGTTGAACGAGATGACCTCCTGATGTCCCTTCCAACCCTGATATTCTATAATTCTATGACAGAACAAGAACCAATGGACTTTAATTGCACCAAGGGCGGTTTAGGTTGGACATAAGGAAAAACATCCCAACAGTGAGGGTACCTAAGCATTGGTATAATTTCCCAGTAAGGTTTTGGAATTACCACCACTGGAGATTTTGAAGAGGAGGTTAGAGAAACACCTGTCAGAGATGGTCTAGATAATACTCAGTCGTGCTGTGAGTGCAGGGCAGGGGAATAGATGAACTCTCAAGGTCTCTTCCAGTCCTATTATTCTATGATCTCACAAGGAGCCCTGCACTGGGAGGAGGGGAGACGCCAGCCTGAGCAGTGATCAGGGCAAGGGACACACACCTGCCTCCACTTGACATTCAGCTCCACTGTACCCTGCACCACATGCACACACATAGTGCCCACTGCACACCAAACACACACACACACACAAACAGAGTGTCCACTACACACACATAGTCTGACACTGAGCTTGATCAGAATGCAGAATAATCTCTACTGGGAAGCTGGGACAGCTGCAATATTTCCAGCTCGCCTGAACAAAAAGAACCGAAGGGGATTGTGCTGCCCTGGGGGAGAGATAGGACTAGATTTCCCACCTGGTCTTTTCCATCAACAGCATTTCTGAGGCCTGGTTTATGCTTAAAAAGTAGATCAACAGAGCTCCATTAAACAGGGTGGGGAAACCTTTCACACCCTGTATGAGGCAGTTACCTTGTACTGACCCTGAGTGTAATTTTTCCATTGACCTAGCTATTGCCTCTCGGAGACGTGAACATCCCAACTATTGGGCTAACAATTACAAAGAGAAGTCCCACCACTGCCTCCTACAGTGGCTATGTTGCGACCGGTATCAAAATCCTCCCCCACACACACATTATTTTGGCACAAAACTTTTAGGAGTATTTGAAACACATTTGTTAATAGTTTCAGGTCAATCCAAAAGGTATTGTTCTTGACAGTAAATTATTAGTCCAGAAGAAATTCATTCATTTCTAGACACCTTTGCGTCCCAACCCTGGGAAATTACTTAAAGAGACATTTGGAGAGGTGACCAACAAATAAAGTGGAATACAGTTACCTCCATTTTGTATCGTGTTAAAATGACCTAACAGGAGAGACAGCAATCCAGGCCAGCTGATTTTCTGGCCGTCTGTGTTACATTTCCACAAGGAAAGACACGGCAACAACATTAATTGCATGTGCTGTGCACACCTGTTTTCCAGGGAGCAAAGATGCTCCAGGGAGCAAATCTCAAAGTCCTCAAAGCCAAATTTAAACTCTGCCACCCGAGGAAGCAGCTCCAGAGGTATTAAGGGTAACCTTGGTGCAGTTAGCAAACAGGGAAAGATTTGACTCTTACTCTCATTTTAGGGTTCTAAGCTGGTACTGCTTCCGTCCTCAACTCACTGAAAGTGAAGGGAGGGAAAAGAAAGAGGTACCGCCAAGTCATGGGTAAACAAGTCAGTTTCAGAGCGTTTCAGCCTTTAATTGAAATGACATTCATGAGAGGGGAAGGAAGGAATTATGCTGAGAGTAAAGATTTCTGAACATATTTACCGATCAAAAGAAGGAAAGAGCTTTACCAAGGGAGGGAGAAGAGTGATGGAAAAGAAGAGAAAAAATTGCTTTAATAGGAAGGGGGAAACTCCCCCATTGATACAGGGAATGTCAATACTAAAGCCATTACATTGACTCAGCTATGGTGTGCAGCAGTGCCATAGTGTAGATGCTTTCCACATTGATGGAAGGGGTTTTTCCTTCAATGTAGTTAATCCATGTCTCCAAGAGGCAGTAGCTCGGTCAGTGAAAGAATTACACTGAGGGGTCAGTACAAGCTAACTGCCTCACACAGGGTGTGAAAAGTTTCCCCACACTGTGTGACAGAGCTCTGTTAAACTAATTTTTAAACATAAACCAGGCCTCAGAGAAGCTGTCGATCAAAAAGAACAGTTGGGAAATCTAGTCCTATGTCCCTGCCAGGTGTTCGTCAAACCTCCTCTTAAAAAATCTCCAATGGTGGAGATTCCACAACCTTCCTGGGCAAGTTATTCCAGTGCTTACCCACCCTCACAGTTGGGATGTTTTTCCTTTTGTCCAACCTAAACCGCCCATGCTGCAATTGAAGTCCATCGGTCCTTGTCCTATCCTTCCCCTACTCCCACATTGTTTTGCAATTTTATTCTTTAACTCTGTGTGATGGGTTGCGAGTCAGAAACCCCTTTCGGACTGCCACCTGATGTGCCTAGACTACCTCTGAGCCTGTTTTCCCTGCCAACTTGGGACTTCAGTACCTTAACATGTATGAGCCAGGTACAATTGCCTGCTGCAAATCCAGATACAAGTCTGAACCACTTCCCGCATGAGCTGCATGCTTAACTGAAAACAGCTTAAGAAGCTTTCCTGTGTCCAACACTCAGATGTCCAGCTCCCAATGGGGTCCAAACCCCAATAAATCCGTTTAACCCTGTATAACATTTATACTGGATAAACTCATGAATTGTTCCCCCTCTATAACACTGTTTGCCCCCTGCCACAGGTATTACTTTACAAGTAAAAAGTGATTTTATTAAATACAAAATACAAAATACAAAATGTAGGATTTAAGTGGTTCCCAGGAATAACAGACAGAACAATGTGAATTACGAAACAAAACAAAATAAAACACCGAAGTCTAAGCCTAATACAGTAAAAACCAAATGCAGGTAAATCTCCAATAAGCCTCTTTTACAGACTAGACTTCCTTCTAGTCTGGGTCCAGCAATCATGCACACCTCTGTAGTTAGTGTCCTTTGTTCCAGTTTCTTTCAGCTATCTCCTTGGGGTGGAGAAGGTATCTTTTGTGCCAGCTGAAGACAAAATGGAGGGGTTTCCCCAGGGGGTTATATACTCTCTCTCTTGTGGGTGGAAACCCCTTCCCCTCTCCTATGCAGAATCCAGCTCCAAGGTGGAGTTTTGGAGTCACATGGGCAAGTCACATGTCCACGCATGACTCAGTCCCTTACAGGCCGAAGCCACATTCCCAGGAAAGCTCACATGTGGATTGGTGTCCCTCAAAGTTCATTGTTAATGTAAGTGTTTCTTGATTGGGCACTAACAGAGAAAAGTCTTTTCTCAAGAAGCTGACCAGCTGCTTCAATGATGCTGCTTAAAATCAAACAAGTACACAGCCAATATTCAAAACTTCGAATACAAAAATGATACATGCATGGAAATGGGATGAATATATCCAGATTATGGTAATCTTTGCAGAGATATGTTACATGTCATATCTCTCGTAAAACATATTCCAGTTATGTCATATTTACATTCATAAGCATATTTCTATAAAGCATTATGGAGTGCAAGGTCACAGTCTGTTTCACAGACTATAAATTATATGAAATAAATAAAATTAAAAAAAGAATCGGGAGAGAGCTGGCTTTCTTGGAGATATTCTGTAGGAGCATCTGGAGAGATGATGAAGAGATCTGCAGTGTTAATGACCAGTTTGGGGAATATTCTCCTTTTTGAAGCCTGTCCTGACCTTGGTATTTTCAGTGAGGACTGCCCCAGACACCTCCGTGTCACAGGAGGCAGAGAAGCCAGGAGGAGGAGTTATGAGCATGAGTCCTAGAGGAATTAGGGGCATAGTGTTTTCTGGGCACAGACCTGGAGTGACAAACTTGGGAGTTTCTGAATACAGAGATTGCTTGTTGTTGCTTATTTCCACTTGTATTCTGGGAAGCAGGACTTTGTATCCATTTTCTTGTAACCCCACCACCACGGATTATAGCAAAGAATAGAGGTGACTTGGATCATCAATTTATCCTTCTAATCCAATCAACACTGTGATGCCTCACAGGTTGGCACCACTTATGAGAAGGGGCACCAACATGCCCCAGAGCACTGATAATACCAGCCAAGCCTGCACACCTGTGGGGGATAATTTCTCCTCACACAGTAAAGAAGGGAAGAGTCATCACTGGGCCTGCCATGGATCTCCTTGTCGGGAGGAGATGATCACAATCTCCTTGTCCATCTGCAGCGATGGATCAGTGCATGGGCCCATCCATATGGTGTCCTCACCCTTTTCTGTCAATTGAACACGACTGTCAGTCAGTACCATACCTTTAGTGTTATTAGGATATTTTCCAGATGGTGGCTTTGATATACCAGGGTCCAACCCAGACTAATCAGGAGCTGTGTCACACCTGCCTGCAGCCTTGCAATGCCTTGCTGAATTGGCTTCCACCTGGGCCACTCACAAACCACCGTATAGCATGCAAATCACACTCTGAGCATGTGTCTGTAACTATAGCCTGGCCAGGAATAGTTGGGTTACACTCAGGCTCTCACCACCATTGGTTACACTACAGGGTGACCCCAACACACTCCCCACTCTTCGATTTCCCTCCCGAAATGTACATCCTGTGCTGCCCAGTCCTCTCCTGGACAATACAAGTTACATTGTCCATTATTTCTTTATCAGCACAAATATGCACACAACTCTCAGACATTTGTATTTAAACAAACTGGATTAGATAAAACAATAAAACAAAGTTTATTGAACACAAAGATAGATTTTAAGTGAGTGCAAATGAGAAGGCATAGAAGTCAGACATGGTTACAAGAAAAAAAAAAACTAGAATGCAACTTGTGCCAAAGTTAACAAATGATGTGAAATTCAAAGCAAAAGTTTCCTCACCACATGCTCTCAGCACTCTTACTGACCAAATTTCTTAGGTCAGGACACACCCCCAGTCCAATGGCTGCTTCCTTTATCCCTTCAGATGCAGTGAATCAGTGGGCCAAGAGAGAGAGAGATCGAGAGAGAGAGCAAGCGGTTCCTCGGGATGTCTGCCCCTACTTTTTATAGACCTATTCCCCCTTTGAGAAACATGTCCACCTCGTTACCAGAAGACAAAAACTCTGTGTAGAAGAATGTTCCCTGCTGCTTTTTCCTCACCTTTTCGGACTTCCTTTGTTTCCCTTCCTGCTTGATGACTCTGCTTAATGTTTAGATACAAAATTAACATGTATTAATAACAAAATACAGTGTCATCTAATAACTTTACACACATTATCAAAAATGTATTAATATTAAGATGAGAGAATGACTATTTCTGGTTGACTCATAGATTTATTTAGCATCTTACAGCTGAGCTCTGTGTCCAGATAATATCCATCCAAGAGGGTAGTTTTGTGAACTGCAGAAGTCCATAGCATGCTGTGGTCTCCTCCTGAGCTCCTCTGGTCATCATGTGGTTTCCATCAAGAAAAAGGAGTGAACCTGTCTTTCCTACTTTGGGGAGTAACCTAGCAAGGGAAGGACATAGGATACCTTGGGTGATTCACACTCTATAAATAGCTAGATAATCTGGAGTACTCTTACATGTCTTGCAGGTTTTACATTCCACCTATTGGGGCCAGGACAATGAGGTGATTCTGAAACCAGGAATGACTGGGAAGATATCAGCGACAGCTGGGAGCAATTGGTACGTTTCACCTGTATCTGACTTTCTGTTACTTTGATTCCAAATTTGTTGCTAAGGCTGTTTGAAAATTTTTCTTGGGAAGTTTTTTGTATGGCAAATTGGATTTTCCATTCAACTATTTTTTCCATGAAATAATCTTTTCCTTGGAAATTATAAGATTTCCATCAACATACCAAACTCCCCTCCTCCATAAACCATGGCTGTGGGACTCAGGTGATGTTCCAGGGCAGTTCTGCAAGAGGAGAGACCATCATGCATGCTGGGGGACATAGTCCGGACTAGGAGCCTGGCCCATGGAAGAGATTGGAGGTGTGTGGTATCTGAGGCACCCCCATGGTATTTCAGAGTCAAAATATTAAGTTTTCACCAAAAAGATTTTGGTCTCCACAAAAAAAAAACAAACAAAAAAACCCTTTGTGGATCATCTGTACACAGTACCTGGTTGCACTGAAAACAGCAGTATAAAATCTACCCCTAACCTCATACTCTGTAATTCTGGTAGAAATTACATCATTTAATAACACAATAGAAAGAGTAGGTCAAATTAATCACCAGGGCACCAATTAACCGAGGGTAGCTTTGGTTTACTGAATGTATTAATTAGGTGTCGTGCCTCTCTGAGCTCAGGTATTCCCAGTTGCTTCAGGAATCGTGTCCCATAGATCACATATCTCAGTATAAAATTTCCCAAATGCTCCCAACTGGCAATTTCTATTGATGGGGAAACGCCACCACATCTCTCTCTCTCTTCTCAGCAGGTAGGTGCTATTGTCCTGACTTACAGACACACACACACAGAGACACCCTGGGGATCAGCAGATATTGTATTCCAGACCTCCAGCACCGAAAACCTCAGCTCCAACACCTTCAGCTAAAGGAGCAACCTGCTGGGTTGGAAAAAACAGGCAATTACCTAGTCACTGAAGCCATGACTTCCCATTCTGTCTCTGGGTTTTCATACAGGGTCCAGTAAACGCCCAAAAGCTTAAGGAGCACAGTGAGCAACTTTACGCCAAACCGACATGCCAAACCACAGAGCTCCCCTTGCCCAAAGAGGGTGGAAAGATTAACACTCCTTTCCTCTTACTCCTTCTTCTGAGACGGAATCATCTCTTCAGACTGATTCTCTCACAGCAGAGTCACAAATCACTGTTTTCTGTTTGGATTAGTGAACAGGAGTGTTTGTGTGTGGGGGGCATGATTAACCTTCCTGTCATTGTATTTGCACAGCATGTGCATTTTATCGAACACCTGGAATGACCAGCTGTGAACATCTGGATCTATGGACTAAGCCCTTCCCTGAGTGGGTACTGATGTCCTTTGAGAAACTGATCTCCATTTATCTTCATTTACTTCATTACAGAGAAGGGACAGGTTTTCCACATCATCCACCTGCCCACATCGCTGTAGCAGCCTGATCTCTGTTCAGAGAAGATGGAAGAGGGAAATCACTCGGAGGTGACCGAATTCATTCTCTCAGGACTGACAGATCGTCCGGAGCTGCAGGTTCCCCTGTTTGGGGTGTTCCTACTGATTTATGGTATCACCCTTTTGGGGAATGGGGGGTTGATCTTGTTAATCACGATTGATCTCCGACTCCACACCCCCATGTACTTTTTCCTCAGGAATTTGTCTTTCTGTGACCTTTGCCTTTCATCAACAATTTCCCCTAAGATGCTGCTGAATTTTTTAGCCAAGAGGAAAACCATTTCTTACACTGCTTGCGCCGTGCAAATGTATCTCTCCATCATTTTTGAAGATGCTGAGTGCCTCTTGCTGGCTGTGATGGCGTATGACCGTTATGTGGCCATCTGTAACCCGCTGCTCTATACGGTCACCATGTCCAGGCAGCTTTGTAAACAGCTGGTGGCTGGGGTGTACGCTGTGGGGGTGGTGGATTCAATGATACACACGTGTTGTACATTTCGGCTGTCATTCTGCAGCTCCAACATCATCAATCATTTCTTCTGTGACATCCCCCCACTGTTGGCGCTCTCCTGTTCTGACACCCGCATCAATGAGATTGTGATGCTTACTTTCACGTGCTGCATTATAATGACCAGCTTTGTGACTGTCCTCCTCTCCTATGTCTATATCTCCTCCACCATCCTGCAGATCCGCTCTGCCGAGGGCCGACACAAAGCCTTCTCCACCTGCACTTTCCACTTGACCGCTGTGGTCCTGTTTTATGGCACCCTCCTCTTCATGTATTTACGTCCCACCTCCAGCTATTCCATGGATACAGACAAAGTGGCCTCAGTGTTTTACACACTGCTGATCCCCTTGTTGAACCCCCTCATCTACAGCCTGAGGAACGCGGAGGTGAAGGACGCCCTGAGGAAAGCAATGAATAAACTGCTAACAAATTCTTGAATCTGTTTCATTCAATACTGGTTTAGTGGTGGGGAGTGAGAACAGGTGAATTCAATTCCCAGCCCAGTACAAAATAATTTCGGTGAGCCCGTGGTAGTTTTGTTCATTATTATATTGTTATTATTATTAATTTGTTTGTATTCCAACAAGGTCTCCAGGCCCCAACTGAGATCAGTGGACTATACACGGGAAGCATCACAGGAAATGCAGGAAACCCAAGTGCATAGAGTGCTGGGTTATGTCACAGAGAGCTCCTTGGAACTGTCACCTCATGTGATGAAATTACCTCTGAGCCCATTTTTCCTTCCAGCCTGGGCCTCCAGAACCCTGTCTTGCTGAGCCAGACACACTCGCCAGCTGCAACACATACCCAGGCCCTGGGTCATGTCCCCAAAACTGCAGATGTAGACTGAAACCAGCTCAACAGGACACCTGTCTGTAGTACACAGATACCAAGCTCCCAATGGGGTTGAAACCCCAAATAAATCTGTTTTACTCTGTATAAAGCTTATACAGGATAAAATGATAAGTGCTTGCCCTCTATATCCCTTGAAAAGAGATATGCATAGCTGCTTGCCTCCCCCACTCCCACCCCCAGGTAACAATTACTTACACTGAGTTTATAAATAAACAAAAGTGATTTTATTAGGCATAAAAAGTAGGATTTAAGTATTTTTAAGTAATAACAGACAGAACAAATCAAAATGAAACAAAACCCTCCAGGCTGAGCTTACTACACTCAGTAATCAGTTACAAATGTTCATGTTTCTCTGAGGATAGAGGACTGTTGCCTGCATGCAGAAAAAGATTTGAATAAGCCAGATGAACACCATTTCCTCCCTATCATCCTTCTTTATTAATTTATTCAAATCCACCACAAACGGTATATATCACCACACATTTATTTATTTCCATAACTTGTTTCATTTCCTTCTTTCAGTCTTTCTGGGAGCAACCATAATATTTTACAATAAAGTTACAGGTAAATAAACACTTGTCTTTTTCATGTTCTGTCCGCTTTCTAGAAGAATGAAAAAGCTATGGAAAGAGGTGCAGCCAGTTAAAATGGATCTCAGCATCTGCTCTGCTGCTGAGATAACATCCTTGGCTCTCCCTGTGGTGCTGTTTCCATACATGGAATGTTGGTTCCGTTCACTGAACAGGATGTGGGTAAAAAGATCTGTGACCGAAAGCTGAAAATGACCATGTCCCATTTCAAGATCCATCATCTTTCTGGGCTCACGGATCTTGACCTCCTCCCTGGACTGGAACTGGTGATGCAAAGGGGAAAGGCACCTTGTCTCAGCCTCAAAACCTTCAGCCATTCCCTTTCCCCAAAACTGTCTTTCTTAAAATCCTTCCTCTTTATCCACCACCCACATTGCTCAGCAATTATCTCACTGCTTCAATTCTGTGGAGCAGATCACCACACATCAGAGTGAGGAGAGAGACTTTTTTAAACTTGATATCACTGTAAAGGCGGTACTGATCTATGGGGCAATTTAAGTGATTTGTCCACTTTGTGTCAGAGCAGAAGAATGAACCCAGGTCTGCTGAGTCCGAGTCCAGCAGACCATCTGCCCTCCATGGATCAGGGAGAAATGGATGAAATGATTCCTTTCCTACCCAAAAGAATCTGCTATCCTGTGACCCTAAATTTTTAAATAAACAAATATTGGGTCAAATTTAATACCCCAACCAAAGCACATGCATGTCCCATTATAAGAACACAAGAACATTAAGAATGGCCATACTGAATGAGACCAAAGGTCCATCCAGCCCAGTACCCTGTCTACCAATAGTGGCCAATGCCAGGTGCCCCAGAGGGAGTCAACCTAACATGTAATGATCAAGTGATCACTCTCCTGCCATCCATCTACACCCTCTGACAAACAGAGGCTTGGGACACCATTCCGTACCCATCCTGGCTAATAGCTATTAATGGATTTAACCTCCATGAATTTATCCAGGTCTCTTTTAAAACCTGTTATAGCCCTCGCCTTCACCACCTCCTCAGGAAAGGAGTTCCACAGGTTGACTGTGCGCTGTGTGAAGAAGAACTTCCTTTTATTTCTTTTAAACCTGCTGCCCATTAATTTCATTTGGTGGCCCTAGTTCTTATGTTATGGGAACAAGTAAATAACTTTCCCTTATTCACTTTCTCCATACCACTCATGAAATCATATACCTCGATCATATCCCCCCTTAGTCTCCTCTTTTCCTAGCTGAAATGTCCTTGCCCCTTTAATCTCTCCTCACAATGGACCCGTTCCAAACCCCTTATCATTTTAGTTGCCCTTCTCTGAACCTTTTCTAATGCCAGTGTATCTTTTTTGAGATGAGGAGACCACATATGTACACAGTATTGGAGATGTGGGCGCACCATGGATTGATATAAGGCCAATAAGATATTCTCCATCTTATTCTCTATCCCTTTTTTAATGATTCCTAACGTCCTGTTTGCTTTTTTGACTGCCGCTGCACACTATGTGGACGTCTTCAGAGAACTATCCACGATGACTCCAAAATCTTTTTTCCTGATTAGCTGTAGTTAAATTAGCCCCCATCATATTTTATGCCTAGTTGGGGTTATTTTTTTCAAATGTGCATTACTTTACATTTATCCACATTACATTTCACTTACCATTTTGTTGCCCAAGTTTTGTGAGATCTTTTTGAACTTCTTCACAGTCTGCTTTGGGCTTAACTATCTTGAGCAGTTTACTATCATCTGCAAACTTTGCCATGTCACTGTTTACGCCTTTCTCCAGATCATTTATGAATAAGTTGAATACGATTGGTCCTCGGACTGACCCTTGGGGAACACCACTAGTTACCCCTCTCCATTCTGAAAATTTACCATTTGTTCCTACCCCTTTGTTCCCTGTCTTTTAACCAGTTCTCAGTCCATGAAAGGATCTTTCCTCCTATCCCATGACAACTTAATTATCCCTTACATCTGCTTTGTACCCACGTCTGTTGCTATAGGACATTATATCTCATTGGCTTAGCCAGTCCCCTTGTTATTCTGCAGTTCCTCACTGGTGACTCTTTACCAGGTTAATCAAGAGATTCACTGAGCAAGAACCTCAGGACAGAGATGACGATGAAAATGTAGGAGATGAGGATGACAAGGATGGAGATGATTTCCACGGAGCTGCCATAGGTATAGAGAAGGAGTTGATTGAGGGAAGTGTCGGAGCACAAGAACTTAAGTAGCTCTCAGGGTTCCCTCCCCACTCTGAACTCTAGGGTACAGATGTGAGGACCCGCATGAAAGACCCCCCAAAGCTTATTTTTACCAGCTTAGGTTAAAACTTCCCCAAGGCACAAATTCTCCTTTGTACCTTGGATTAGGTAAACGCTGCCACCACCAAGTGATTCAACAAACATTTAGGGAGGGCCACTTGGAGCCCCATCTTCCCCCTAATATCCCCCCAAGCCCTACACCCACTCTCCTGGAGAGGCTTGAAAATAAACAAGATGACCACAGACCAACCTTGGGTTTTTAGGACACTAAAAAAAAAAAAACAATCAGATTCTTAAAAAAAACAGAACTTTATTGGAAAGAAAAAAGGTAAAAGAAGCACGTCCGTAAAACTAGAATGGAAGATAATCTCACAGGGCAATTAGATTCAAAACACAGAGGATTTTCCTCTAGGCAAAACCTTAAAGTTAGAAAAAGAAAAAAAAAACATATTTGGAATACACCTTCCTCTCAACACAGAGAAAATCACAAGCCAAAACAAAAGATAATCTAACCTATCCCCTTGCTAGTGCTTACTAATTCTATAGGAGTTGAATTGCTTGCTTTCTTGATCTGACTCCCGCAAGAGCCACAAGGAACAGACAGAACAAATCCTTGCCCCGCCTCCCTTCCCCCCCCCCCCCCCCGTTGCCAGATTTGAAAGTATCTGCAGAAAAGAAGAATGAAAGGGGATGTGAATAGCTGCTTTCAACTGCCTGAAAGGGGGTTCCAAAGAGGTTGGATCTAGACTTTTCTCAGCTGTAGCAGATGACAGAACGAGGAGTAATGCTCTCAAGTTGCAGTGGGCGAGGTTTAGGTTGGATATTAGGAAAAACTTTTTCACTAAGAGGGTGGTGAAACACTGGAATGTGTTACCTAGAGAGGTGCTGGAATCTCCTTCCTTAGAAGTTTTTAAGGTCAGGCTTGGCAAAGCCCTGGCTGGGATGATTTAGTTGGTGATTGGTCTTGCCTTGAGCAGGGGGTCAGGTCCTGCTTTGAGCAGGGGGTTGTACTAAATGACCTCTTGAGGTCCCTTCCAACCCGGATATTCTATGATTCTATGATCTTGTCCCCTTGTCCCCTTGGTCATTTTGGTCAGGTGCCAGCCATGTTAATTGAGCTCTTAACCCTTTACCAGTAAGAGGATTTTGTGCCTCTGGCTAAGATGGATTTTATAGTATTGTATACAGAAAGGCGGTTACCCTTCCCTTTATGATTATGACAGGAGCCGAGGTGGGTCTTCCCACCCCCTTACCTCCCTGTGACTGGGGGGTGTTAACAGGCCACTTTCACCTTGAATTGTCCCTTGAAATATGTGTGAACTACTTACACTAAACAATCTGTTCCACCTTGTATTTACCTGTAATATTCTGAGTTAGTTTCCCAGACCTGAAGAAGAACTCTGTGTCAGCTGAAAAACTTGTCTCTTTCACCAACAAAAGTTGGTCCAAGAAAAGCTATTACCTCCTCCACCTTGTCTCTGTACAGTTCTGGTCAGTTATTGTACCAGCATCCCTTTGCTCTCAATGGCTAAGGTCATGTCTACACTAGAGAGCTTACAGCAGCACAGATGTACTAATGCAGCTGTGCCACTGTATGATCACTCATGTAGCTGCTCTGTGCTGATGTGAGAAAGCTCTCCTGTTGGCCTAATAAAACCACGTCTATAAGTGACAGTAGTTGTGTCGGTGGGAGAGCTTCTGCTACCAACATAGAATCGTAGAAGATTTGGGTTGGAAGAGACCTCAGGAGGTCATCTAGTCCAACCCTCTGCTAAAAGGAGGACCAACCCCAACTAAATCATCCCAGCCAGGGCTTTGTCAAGCTGGGTCTTCAAAACCTCTAAGGATGGAGATTTCACCACCTCCCAAGATAACCCATTCCAGTGCTTCACCACCCTCCTAGTGAAATAGTGTTTCCTAATATCCAACCTAGACCTCCCCCACTGCAACTTGAGACCATTGCTCCTTGTTCTGTCATCTGCCACCACTGAGAACAGCCGAGCTCCATCCTCTTTGGGACCCCCCTTCAAGTAGTTGAAGGTTGCTATCAAATCCCACCTCACTCTTCTCTCCTGCAGACTAAATAACCCCACTTCCCTTAGCCTCTCTTTGTAAGTCATGTGCCCCAGCCCCCTGATCATTTTTGTTGCCCTCTGCTGGACTTGCTCCAATTTGTCAACAACCCTTTTGTAGTTGTGGGCCCCAAACTGGGTGCAATAGTCCAGATGTGGCCTCATCAGTGCCAAATAGAGGGGAATAATAACTTCCCTCGATCTGCTGGTACTGCTCCTACTAATGCTGTTCACACCGGCACTTCTGATGGTGTAACTTATGTCGCTCACGGAGGTGTTTCTCTCACACCCCTAAGTGACATACGTTATACCGACAAAAGTGGTAGTGTAGACCTGGCTGAAGATGATTCCATTCAAGCACAGTCTAAAACAGTACAGGTACCTGTAATGGATGAGGGCGTAAGTGGCGGATATAATTAATTTTCATGGTCTCAGGAGAACGAGCCTCTTTGTATTTGGGTCACATATTCATGATGGGCTTCTGAATAAAGGCAAAATTCTCTGATTTGAACTTTCATCCATGATCTTTCCATCAACAAGTGGCTCTCTCCTGATGTTCAAAGGAGACATTCGTAGTAGTTACAACCTGGGTTTAATGACGCAATAACAATGCAACACTGTAATAGCAATATATGTTTGGGGAAAGAGAAGCCAGGGGCTGTTGAGCTCAGTGTTTGTTGTGTGGTTATTACACTAATGGTATATGTAGCTGTACATTGTTTTCCTTCTTTTAAAGCACATTAAGTTCATTTACTCTATGCCATCCTGCTGTATGGCTTGGCTGATACCGGAATGTAAAGTACAAATGTTTCTTCTCTGAGGCTTACAAAATGATCATTCTGTGACCTGTACATCTGAAACTATCTGTCTGCCTCTCTGTCTACCTATCTACATTCTTATACAGGGTACATCACCGTTGAATTGGAGAGCCTTACAGACTGTTAAAGTGAGCAGATATGGGTCTCTAAAACTATTTTAAGGTCAGTGATTTCATGCCAAGATTTAAGTGAGCATTTCTACGAGATGTGGTTATTATTTACATCACCTATGGAAAGAGCAAGTGCCAGAGAGAGCAGCCACCTCAACCAAATTTTCCAAAACAATAAAGAGAGGAGATGAATAGGTTTGTTATTGGTTATTAAAATGACAAGAAAATGCATTCATCTTGAAACCACTTCCCCTCCCCAGTGATCTCCCCTGTGTGTCCTTCACCTCCTTGTTCCTCAGGCTGTAGATCGGGGGTTCAGTATGGGGATCACCACCGTGTAGAACACTGAGGCCACCTGGTCTTGGCCCAGTGAGTAGCTGGTGTTGGGGCATAAGTATGTAAAGATCAGAGTCCCGTAAAACATGGTGACTGGACTTGATGGCCTCTCGAGGTCCCTTCCAGTTCTAGGATTCCATGAGCTGGGGAACAATTCATGTTCTGATGGTTCAGTAACATTTATATTGCACTGGGAACTCTGGAACCACAAAGGAGACCTCCTCAAAGCCCAAACCTCCTAATCTCCTAGTTGTACGAAGCAATTAAACAGGGCAGCCCAGGAACAGACTGGTTTAAATACACGTTCAAATTTCAAAAGGAACACAGATGCTCAGAGCTGCACATCCTGCAGGGCAGGATGCTAAATGGGAACACTAAAATCAAACCCAGCTATAGGTTTTGAGTGACTTTTCTCGGAAAATAAACCACCCAAGAGGCTGAAGGGGGAGGACAGAGTAACTCTTGGGAATGAGTTTCGCTTCTTTTCCACTCAAGACATCAGGGTGAAAGCTCGGATGACAGTGATCAGAAATTGTGATTAATCTTAAATCTGATTGATGGCCTTTGTGCAATGAGTTGGGTCCCTCACTGCATAGTCTAGCATGATAGATGGCCACATCTAGAGCTGGTTGGGAATTTGTTTTCTCACTGAAAATTTCAAATTTTCATTGAAAAATCATCATGTGTCATATTCTGGCTGTGCACTGAAATGTTTTGACATGGAAATGCTGTTGCAGTGCCCCATGGGAGTTGTAGTTCAAGAGGCTCTTGCTCCCACTTTTCTCTCCAGGCCGCACTCCCTGGTTGGGCGACATGTTCCGTGATGCACTATGGTCTCCCTTCTTGGTGAGGGGAGGAGGTGTATCATTACAGATACATGGCCCCAGTGCATCATGGGAGGTAAAGTCAGGCTGGGGAATGGGGCTCATCAAGGAGAACTGGAGCATGAGTCATTGGAGCTACTCATGAGGTACCCTGGCAGCATTTCAGAATTGAAGTATTTTAGTTTTCAAATTAAAATAAAAAATATTTGGGCTCTCAGGAATTCAGGTTTCAGGTGACAAAAAAAAAAAAAAATCCATTTAGCTGAAAGCCTAATATTTCATGAAAAATAATTTTGATGGAAAATGTTTGACCAGCTCTGCCCACATCACAAATTCCACCATTGCAATTAGTGCTTATTGGTACCTTGCTGGCAACTTCAGCAGAGAAAGCAAAGAGTGACTAGGCCGCAGAGACTGAATGCTCCTATCATCCCCTGGAGATGTTGCTTCTAGGTCAGCATTGAGGCACATTAGTTGGAACTGGCTGGCGTGTAATTCTTTATTGTAGCTGCCCACAGTGTGGCTGATGTGGGTGATTGAGAGCAGTCTTCAGTCTCCAGAGCTGTTTGTCAGACACCTGTCACTCACATCATGTTCACTTTACGATGTAGTGAGCTCTTTGAAAAGTCACTTAGTAAAAATGGCATCATGGCTCTCAGTGTTTATTGTCTCTCACTAATATCTACACCAAGTATGCTCAGATCATATCTCACTGCTAACCTGGGAGTTTTTTGAAAACTTTGCCTGCTCTCTGAGAGTTAAATGGGGCATTGTCCACCTCATGCATCATCTTCACTAGCCAAACTGGGCCCTCAGTGACACCTCTCCAGTCACAGCACCATCAGTCGGTTTGCACAGAAGTAATCGATTGGACCTGAAGAAACAAGTTTACTGGTGATGCATAAGATTGGAAAGTGCCCAGCTCCTTCTCTCTCCTTAGTGTCAGTTCTCCAGAGCTAACAGAAATAATCAGCAGTAAAAACTGATTTCTCTCACTGAAGATAGAAGATGTGACTATAATGCAGACAGGGAGCAGGTCTGTGGTGTAGGCAGGTGACATTTTTACACAGTCAGTTTTCAGAGATTGCCTCTGCTTGGCATGAGTGGGGAAAAGATACACACCAGAGAGTTTTATAGCTGTACTGTTCCTGGCCTTTACATGGTTAGACAGGGTAAGAATGGCACAGCTGAGGAGGTGCCGGAGCTGACAAGGAGGAGGTGCGGCATTCCTTTGGCATACCTTTTTGCTACTTAGGCTTTAAAAATTAAAATATTCAAAATAAAAACCAGATCTGTTTTTCTAACCTTCTTCTGGGTTTCAGTAGCTCAAGAAGGAATAGACTGACACCTTCTAAACATGTAAATCTCTAGTTTCATGCCCAGGGTACATTTTTAAAAAGAATAAAGAGCAAATACAAGAAGTTACTAACATCTCGGTAGTCATGGATGTGCGACAACTCACAGTTTTGCCAACTGCCATGAATTTATTGCCTACCTCATGACATTTGGTGCTTTCCTTAAAGATCCAGCACTTGGAGTCAGGTGAATCTCAGCTTTCATTTCAAGACAATTTATTGTCTGGTGCTCATGATTACAAAGAAAAACTTGTAAACATGACCATATGTGCTCCCCTAAGGCTCAAAAACCAGAAGGCCAACAAATGAACCAAACTATGTATGTCTTCCTTAATCTTATGAGTTTGGAGGACCTGTGTCATGCTTTCTGAAGGTTTGGGGGTTGGCAATACTGCAGTCGTCTGACATGGGCCATACACAGAGATTGACTCAGGATCTACTGCATTAGAGGCTAGATCCAGCACCCATTGAAGTCAATGGTAAAGCTCCAATTTTCTTTGGCTGTGTCAGAGTAGGTCCTAAAAGTAGGAGCATCTACACTTTAAACTCAAATATTAAGCCCCTCTTTGTTGGCCTCTGCTGTAGATTTCTTAATTTATTATGTGGACTAACCAAAAAGCGGTAAGGGTGGGGAGGCAAAGATCTTATGTGGCTTGACGAAGTTTGGCTCATTACTCTACTGTTTGCAGAAAGACTGTTTTCATGTGAGCAGAATTTGGTAGGAAACTTTTCTCTCTCTCCCACTCATTCTTGGTGGAGAAAAGTTTGCCATTAGAGGTGGCAGACATTTTTAAAGATTTTTTAGTCAAAAATAGCCATTTTATATTCCTAAACTAATAATTTTCACTAAAAACGTGTCCACTTTCAAAATGTTCAATGGTATATTTTTTCAGTATTGCTTGCCAGTATTTTTTCTTTAACTGTTTCCTGTTTTCTTCTTTTTCCCCCCTTCTCTCCACCCCCTTTGTCTTTCCTTTTTAATTTCAGAAGAGGGCTGAAGAAAAGAGGAAAGCAGGAAAACGGAAACAGCTAAAAGAAAAATATCTTGCCAAACATTTAAAATGAGTGTGTATTGAAACCTACAAACCCAAACTTTGAAATGTTGAATCAAATTGTTTTACATTTCTGTTTTTACCAGTTCTAGTTCGAAGGTGCCTGATTCTGCACTGCTGAGCATCTTCTGCTGTCACGAACAACTGTGCCATATGAAGTGCTGATTCAAACTCTGCTGAAGTAAATAGCAATCTTTCCATTGACTTCAGTAGGCTTTGGATCAGGGCCTTATGATGCAAAGGTGTACAAGAGTACACAAGCTGCAAGACAATGGAAAATCAGTCACATTGAGAGAGGGATGGGCAACAGGATGGATCCCTTAATGATTACCTGTTCTGTACATTCCCACTGAAGCACCTGGCATTGGCCACTGTCAGAAGACAGAATACTGGGCTAGATGGACCACTGGTCTTACCCAATATGGTCATTCTTATGTTTATTCTGTTCTTATGGGATTTGGCAGGAACAAGCTTCAGAGGTGATCCTTTTTTGCCCAGAAAACGTAAGAATGTTCACTCAAAACATTCTGTACAAGTTTAAAACAAAACATCATGCACTCGTTTTCAAAAATAGAAGATATGTTTTCCCCCTATCAGCACTCTTTAAACATGACTGTTTTTCCCCACTCAGCTGTGTGAAAACTAAATCCCAAATTGGTCTGCATCAGCATATAATTCCTGACCTTTCAACCGAATAAAATACAAAAAAAAAAAAATGTTTTACTCAAACAAGAAAAGATCAACCCAAAATTAGAAAGGGTAGAAGATATTAAAAGAAAACAAAAGATGATTGGCAGATAGATAGAACTCCAATGTTTCAGACCTATATAAAACAGTAACACATTTGCATTCTGCCTCCAAAGCATTTCTATCAGCATCCAGTTGCTATCAGCATCAGAGATTATCCTTGTTTCAGAGTAACAGCCGTGTTAGTCTGTATTTGCAAAAAGAAAAGGAGTACTTGTGGCACCTCAAAGACTAACCAATTTATTTGAACATAAGCTTTTGTGAGCTACAGATCACTTCATCGGATGCATACTGTGGATTATCCTGCTTCTTTATGAGCACTGGGGTCCCTAATCCCTGAGGCATGATTGTGACAGGTGTTCCCGGGGTGCAACCTGGAACTGGGACACCGCTAAGCTCTCTGTCTTACCAACCCGAGCTCCCTTCCATATTGTAATAATGCAACTGGTCTTGCACCGACACAAACACTCACAGGCAGGGACACGCCCAGCTGAGTTACATGAATGCTTTTGCCAGCTGCTACGAACCAACGATAGGCTTCAGTCAGTTCCCTCTTGCTCTCCAGTCTAGGATCCCAGACCTGTATTGTCCTGCCCTGGTCAGAAGCCTGACCAGTGTAAGTTATTACCGCATCCACACTACCTCAATGTGGAGAGGACAATGCACCAGCCCCTCCTGTTCCTTAGCAGATTTCCCTTTCCACTTCAAACAACACACTGTTTTAGCTAAAAAAACATAAAAAAAGGTTTATTAACTACTGAAAGATGGATTTTAAGTGATTATAAGTAATAAGTGTACAGATTAAAGTAGATTACATAAGAAATAAAACAAAATCACAATCTACGTTCTATAACCTAGACAGGATTTGAATCAATCAGTGTCTCACTGTGATGGGACAAACAGCTCACCAATCTTCCACACACCAGCTGAAATTCCTCATTTCCTGCCTGGGGCCACTTCCCCAGTCAAAGTCTTTGTCCTCTAGCCATGTTTCCAGGTTTCCAGCTGTGGGGGGAGTGAAGCCAAGTGATGATGTCACTTCCCCCTTTTACAGCTTCTGAAGTGTGGAGGAACTTCATTGTCCCAAACAAAGCACCCAGGACAGTGCGTGGAAAAGTACAGGCACAAGATGGAGACCAGTGTCATATGAGCTGTTCACATGCCCTTTGCATACATTGATGACTCATAGCAGGGGCCATTACCTATATTCTGGCTAGAATGTCCACAAAATATCTATCGGGTCAGGATAACCTTCTACTCGTTGCCCATCCCTCTCACAATTGTTTGTAGAAAGTTTCTTCCTAACACCCACAGGTTAGAGGTTGGTTTCTGCTCTAATGAATATGCTTTATATCTGTCCCTGAAAGCTTATGCCCAAATAAATTTGTTAGTCTCAAAGGTGCCACAAATACTCCTCATAATTTTTTTAACCTTTATTATAAATCTGGATATGGTTTTACCCATAAAATGTCCCTTCCTTTTTTGAATCCTGCCTCAATGATATCTTATGATAGTAAGTTCCACAGGGAAATATATCAGACCTGAGTCTCACATGAACTAGTGCAATAGGAACACTGGAAAAGTTCCTTCCATTTCCAGAGAGAGTAATGGTTTGGGAGATAGTCCTTATAATTTAATTAGGATATTTCTGCTTAAACTGATAATACTGATATATCCAAAAGGAATATTTTAAGTCAACCACTGTATCTTATTCTGGAAATGATCACACTTAAATGAAAGGGAGTTAAGAGCAGAGAGCAACTTTGTGTCCAAAGAGTGAAGTGATTAAGTATTCATTTAATAGCTATTCATTATTGTGATCATGGAGAGAAACCAGAGAGGGGAAATTTTATTTTTAACCATTTTAATATCACAAATTGAAAAGGAGTCCTTGTGACACCTTAGAGACTAACCAATTTATTTGAGCATGAGCTTTCGTGAGCTACAGCTCACTTCATCAGATGCATACCGTGGAAACTGCAGCAGACTTTATATATACACAGAGAATATGAAACAATACCTCCTCCCACCCCACTGTCCTGCTGGTAATAGCTTATCTAAAGTGAGCATCAGGTTAGGCCATTTCCAGCACAAATCCAGGTTTTCTCACCCTCCACCCCCCCACACAAATTCACTCTCCTGCTGGTGATAGCCCATCCAAAGTGACAACTCTTTACACAATGTGCATGATAATGAAGTTAGGCCATTTCCTGCACAAATCCAGGTTCTCTCACTCCCTCACCCCCCTCCAAAAACCCAACCCCATACACACACAGACTCACTCTCCTGCTGGTAATAGCTCATCCAAACTGACCACTCTCCAAGTTTAACACCAAGTTAAACCAGAACATCTGGGGGGGGGTGGGTAGGAAAAAACAAGAGGAAATAGGCTACCTTGCATAATGACTTAGCCACTCCCAGTCTCTATTTAAGCCTAAATTAATAGTATCCAATTTGCAAATGAATTCCAATTCAGCAGTTTCTCGCTGGAGTCTGGATTTGAAGTTTCTTTGTTTTAAGATAGCGACCTTCATGTCTGTGATTGCGTGACCAGAGAGATTGAAGTGTTCTCTGACTGGTTTATGAATGTTATAATTCTTGACATCTGATTTGTGTCCATTTATTCTTTTACGTAGAGACTGTCCAGTTTGACCAATGTACATGGCAGAGGGGCATTGCTGGCACATGATGGCATAAATCACATTGGTGGATGTGCAGGTGAACGAGCCTCTGATAGTGTGGCTGATGTTATTAGGCCCTGTGATGGTGTCCCCTGAATAGATATGTGGGCACAATTGGCAACGGGCTTTGTTGCAAGGATAAGTTCCTGGGTTAGTGGTTCTGTTGTGTGGTATGTGGTTGTTGGTGAGTATTTGCTTCAGGTTGCGGGGCTGTCTGTAGGCCAGGACTGGCCTGTCTCTCAAGATTTGTGAGAGTGTTGGGTCATCCTTTAGGATAGGTTGTAGATCCTTAATAATGCGTTGGAGGGGTTTTAGTTGGGGGCTGAAGGTGACGGCTAGTGGAGTTCTGTTATTTTCTTTGTTAGGCCTGTCCTGTAGTAGGTAACTTCTGGGAACTCTTCTGGCTCTATCAATCTGTTTCTTTACTTCCGCAGGTGGGTATTGTAGTTGTAAGAAAGCTTGACAGAGATCTTGTAGGTGTTTGTCTCTGTCTGAGGGGTTGGAGCAAATGCGGTTGTATCGCAGAGCTTGGCTGTAGACGATGGATCGTGTGGTGTGGTCAGGGTGAAAGCTGGAGGCATGCAGGTAGGAATAGCGGTCAGTAGGTTTCCGGTATAGGGTGGTGTTTATGTGACCATTGTTTATTAGCACTGTAGTGTCCAGGAAGTGGATCTCTTGTGTGGACTGGACCAGGCTGAGGTTGGTGGTGGGATGGAAATTGTTGAAATCATGGTGGAATTCTTCAAGGGCTTCTTTTCCATGGGTCCAGATGATGAAGATGTCATCAATATAGCGCAAGTAGAGTAGGGGCTTTAGGGGACGAGAGCTGAGGAAGCGTTGTTCTAAATCAGCCATAAAAATGTTGGCATACTGTGGGGCCATGCGGGTACCCATAGCAGTGCCGCTGATCTGAAGGTATACATTGTCCCCAAATGTGAAATAGTTATGGGTAAGGACAAAGTCACAAAGTTCAGCCACCAGGTTAGCCGTGACATTATCGGGGATAGTGTTCCTGACGGCTTGTAGTCCATCTTTGTGTGGAATGTTGGTGTAGAGGGCTTCTACATCCATAGTGGCCAGGATGGTGTTATCAGGAAGATCACCGATGGATTGAAGTTTCCTCAGGAAGTCAGTGGTGTCTCGAAGGTAGCTGGGAGTGCTGGTAGCATAGGGCCTGAGGAGGGAGTCTACATAGCCAGACAATCCTGCTGTCAGGGTGCCAATGCCTGAGATGATGGGGCGCCCAGGATTTCCAGGTTTATGGATCTTGGGTAGTAGATAGAATATCCCAGGTCGGGGTTCCAGGGGTGTGTCTGATTGGCCTAACTAAGTCAGACACACCCCTGGAACCCCGACCTGGGATATTCTATCTACTACCCAAGATCCATAAACCTGGAAATCCTGGGCGCCCCATCATCTCAGGCATTGGCACCCTGACAGCAGGATTGTCTGGCTATGTAGACTCCCTCCTCAGGCCCTATGCTACCAGCACTCCCAGCTACCTTCGAGACACCACTGACTTCCTGAGGAAACTTCAATCCATCGGTGATCTTCCTGATAACACCATCCTGGCCACTATGGATGTAGAAGCCCTCTACACCAACATTCCACACAAAGATGGACTACAAGCCGTCAGGAACACTATCCCCGATAATGTCACGGCTAACCTGGTGGCTGAACTTTGTGACTTTGTCCTTACCCATAACTATTTCACATTTGGGGACAATGTATACCTTCAGATCAGCGGCACTGCTATGGGTACCCGCATGGCCCCACAGTATGCCAACATTTTTATGGCTGATTTAGAACAACGCTTCCTCAGCTCTCGTCCCCTAAAGCCCCTACTCTACTTGCGCTATATTGATGACATCTTCATCATCTGGACCCATGGAAAAGAAGCCCTTGAAGAACTCCACCATGATTTCAACAATTTCCATCCCACCACCAACCTCAGCCTGGTCCAGTCCACACAAGAGATCCACTTCCTGGACACTACAGTGCTAATAAACAATGGTCACATAAACACCACCCTATACCGGAAACCTACTGACCGCTATTCCTACCTGCATGCCTCCAGCTTTCACCCTGACCACACCACACGATCCATCGTCTGCAGCCAAGCTCTGCGATACAACCGCATTTGCTCCAACCCCTCAGACAGAGACAAACACCTACAAGATCTCTGTCAAGCTTTCTTACAACTACAATACCCACCTGTGGAAGTAAAGAAACAGATTGATAGAGCCAGAAGAGTTCCCAGAAGTTACCTACTACAGGACAGGCCTAACAAAGAAAATAACAGAACTCCACTAGCCGTCACCTTCAGCCCCCAACTAAAACCCCTCCAACGCATTATTAAGGATCTACAACCTATCCTAAAGGATGACCCAACACTCTCACAAATCTTGGGAGACAGGCCAGTCCTTGCCTACAGACAGCCCCGCAACCTGAAGCAAATACTCACCAACAACCACATACCACACAACAGAACCACTAACCCAGGAACTTATCCTTGCAACAAAGCCCGTTGCCAATTGTGCCCACATATCTATTCAGGGGACACCATCACAGGGCCTAATAACATCAGCCACACTATCAGAGGCTCGTTTACCTGCACATCCACCAATGTGATTTATGCCATCATGTGCCAGCAATGCCCCTCTGCCATGTACATTGGTCAAACTGGACAGTCTCTACGTAAAAGAATAAATGGACACAAATCAGATGTCAAGAATTATAACATTCATAAACCAGTCAGAGATCACTTCAATCTCTCTGGTCACGCAATCACAGACATGAAGGTCGCTATCTTAAAACAAAAAAACTTCAAATCCAGACTCCAGCGAGAAACTGCTGAATTGGAATTCATTTGCAAATTGGATACTATTAATTTAGGCTTAAATAGAGACTGGGAGTGGCTAAGTCATTATGCAAGGTAGCCTATTTCCTCTTGTTTTTTCCTACCCACCCCCCCCAGATGTTCTGGTTTAACTTGGTGTTAAACTTGGAGAGTGGTCAGTTTGGATGAGCTATTACCAGCAGGAGAGTGAGTCTGTGTGTGTATGGGGTTGGGTTTTTGGAGGGGGGTGAGGGAGTGAGAGAACCTGGATTTGTGCAGGAAATGGCCTAACTTCATTATCATGCACATTGTGTAAAGAGTTGTCACTTTGGATGGGCTATCACCAGCAGGAGAGTGAATTTGTGTGGGGGGGTGGAGGGTGAGAAAACCTGGATTTGTGCTGGAAATGGCCTAACCTGATGCTCACTTTAGATAAGCTATTACCAGCAGGACAGTGGGGTGGGAGGAGGTATTGTTTCATATTCTCTGTGTATATATAAAGTCTGCTGCAGTTTCCACGGTATGCATCTGATGAAGAGAGCTGTAGCTCACGAAAGCTCATGCTCAAATAAATTGGTTAGTCTCTAAGGTGCCACAAGGACTCCTTTTCTTTTTGCAAATACAGACTAACACGGCTGTTACTCTGAAAAATATCACAAATTGTAATTATTAGGACAAGACTGTTCAAACACCACATTATATTTCATTATATAAGAATCATACAAAAAACAGATAATAGGATATTACAACAAATTTGGCACCATCCAAGATAGGCATCCAATCCTCCCCTATTTAAATTCTTTGGGAGCTTTGCTACTGACTTAAATGGGATTAAGATCAGACCCTCTAACAGAAATATTTTGATGTACAATAATAGCAGAAAACTTTCCCGAGAAGAACCATCTTACATCACAGAACTGCAAGATCATAACAAATATCAATATTAATACATTAATGTGTTGTTACAAAAATTGTAAGAATTTATTTAGATATTTTGTTGGTATCAGTTTTTTTCATTCTCCCCATGCATAAAAATTGGATATGACCTCAAATTTTGTACGCTTATTTGACAAATTAAACCAATATGTTAAACATATAATTATTTGTAGATTTCTTTAAAACACAAAAATATTATTAGGCGCCATCAGAAATGTTAATATAAGTGTTCACTCAATAACAAGATAAAAAAGACAGAAGAAATGAGTCCAAAGGGTGAATTAATCCATGAGTCATTTTTCTAGTAACTATGAATAATGATGATGGTATATTTAGTTTTCAATTGCCTATCAATATGAATTCTTCGATCCAGGCTATATGGTCTTGTGAGCCCAAGATTACATCTTTGAACTACACAGCATGGAATGTCTTCAGTGCTGCAAGTCCGATACTACTGAGACATTACACTGCAATGCAATGACTTTGTTGTTGCCAGCACGGAGGGATTACCACATGGCTCATGCCTAAGGGCCCAGGCCAGTTTAGGGCCCCTGTAAAATCTGCCCCACCACTGCCCCAGGGCTGGAGGAGCTCTCACTACTTGTGGTGGCCCTGAGGCTGTGATTGGGGCAGAGAGCTTTTCAGGTTTCAGGGCTGAAGTGGGGCTGGGGTAGAAAGGAGCCAGAAGGGGGCAGGGCTGTGGAGGAAGGGGCAGAATAGGGCAGGGACATTGGAGGAGCCTCAGGGAGAAGGAGCAGAATGGGGTAGGACCATGAGTGGGACTTTAGGAGGAAGGGGTGGGGCGGAGCCATTGTTTCCGGTGCTGGGGGCTCCCCCACTTGCTCTGGCCTAGGGCCCTGGGAGACCTTAATCCATCTCTGGTTGCCAGCACAGATTGTACTATGCCTTGAGCCTGTTGTCACTGTTTGAATGTCACGACTCTCCCAAAACTTAAGAATCTTTGTGCCGGCAATAAAGTTCCTCCGTTCTGTGGCTAGACCAGGACTGTCAGGCACGGGCTTACGCTGCACTGCCTGGGCTAGATCCTCAGCTGGTATCAATCAGTGTAGCTCCAATCTCTGGCCCTTTGGTGCACCGCAATTTGGCCACAGATTAAAAGGCAGGAAATTTCCTAGGCAGCGCCTATGTTATTAGCGAAAAGTGGCACCCCTCTTAGTGCAGACAATCCCTGTGACGCTGATGACTGACACAATTAATGTCAGTCTGTGAGCAGCCACTAGGAGGCAGTACCCCACGCAAAGCCTAATACATGACAGAATGCAGGAAAACACATGACATATGGTCAGGGCTGATGTAGGTTGGCAGGAAGGAAGAACAATTGTACCAAGGCCCCAAGCTCAGGGAGGGCCTCAAAACATTTGTAACTGGGGTGAAATGGAAGGGGTAGAGCTGCAGTGAACATGATATATCAGGTCCCCTGCCAACAATGCAAGGTTAATGTGCTGTTGCTAGTCCCAACACATAGGATTTATGCCCATAGGGTATTCCTTCTTTGAGGTGGTTAGCCCCAAAATTATATTAGGCCTTACATCTGCACAGCAGGTTCTGTGAGGTGCTGATAGTCTAAAGAATATTGAGATTTATATCAACAGAGCAGTTGCATTGCCAACCCATGGATGACCAGCCCTTAGAAAGACCTGCAGAAAAATCAGTGATGTTGATAATTCAAAGACTGTTAATTCAGATATAAGGCCTCCAATGTGATTTCTGTGTGGGTGATGTAAGCTTAAGTAGTGTCATTTTTATATGTGTATAATACAGTGATGATGTGGTGTCGGATTCGTATCTGAAGGATGAATTCTGTTCTGTTGCTTTCCCAAAGATTATAACGCCCAGATGCCTGCAGGACAGAACCAGTGTGGCATTGCTGACCCAAAGAGCATCAGGCCTTTTAATTATTAATAACTATCAGTATTATCTGCAGTGTTGTTGTGCCCATGTTGGTCCCAGGATATGCCCACTTCATTCTGAATGGTTTCTTGCAACAAGTGTTCATTCTTTGTGTTTAACAATCTGTTCCACCTTGCATTTAGCTGGGACACTCTGAGTACCTTTCCCAGACCTGAAGCAGTGCTCTCTGGGAGCTTTGTCTCTTTCACCAACAGATGTTGGTCCAAGAAAAGATATTATCTCACCCATCTTGCCTCTATTATTATTATGGCAGACGATCACATGGGACGATCCTTATTATTTAATCCTAAAGATTATTTGACTTTATGCCTGTGCAACATAGTTACCCTCAAGCCTCTCCTGGAATTTATGCAAGAAAAGATGTGTTGGGTCATGAGACTAACCAAACAGCTACTAGGCCTTTGTGGTGTTTCTAGCCTAAAGACATAAGAATTTTGAATACAGGGCCATCTTGTGGTGTGTTGCTAACTTTAAGGTGATAAAGCCTGATGTTTGCTCTGTTGTGCCACTATTTCAAAGGTTATTAAACCTTTTCCTTCCCGGGCAGTGTCTTTGTGTGATGTTGGTAGCTTGAAGATTAAAACAGATGCTTGTGAAATACACTGAATTAGTGCATCTGATAGTGACAGTTCCCAACCACGATAAAAGCATATGACTTTCATTTAGCTAAAAGCATCTTTGGATGTCTTCGGTTTGATCTTTGTTGAACGTTTCCTTCTTTCACAGGAAAGCCTTCTTACACCTGCCCATCGGTGTCTTTGTGGTAAAAGTAGCTCCAAGGTGACGAAGGCTAATGACTGCAGGGCAGGGTTTGTGAGGTGTCTCAAGCCCAGTAATTGTTAGGTGGTCTGTCTGGCCAGCAGATTCTGTGCGAGGTTGCTAGCCCCAGAAATATTAGGAATGAGGCCTATATGGCTATACCAGTGTGATGCTTCTGGGCCAAAGATCAGTATGCTTTCAGGGTTCTTTGTGCCTGCGACATGTACTCGTCAAAAAACTAGGTTTTAAACGTACAGGAGAATCCATACTGTTGCTAGCCTGGAGACCATCAGGTCTGAAGCCTTCTGGACAGCCTCTGCTGGTTCCTTCACTCGTGCCATTTCCTTTGTGTATCCTGAGGCCTAATAATTTTTAGGTAAGCAATACCACACAGGTACTCCCCTACAGGATTGAAGCTTTACAAACCTTATGTTCACTTACCTCACAATGGTGCTCACTCTCAGAATGCTCTCAGTGAATAAGAGACACAGGAATTACGTAGTGTTAGTAACTGAACAATTACTAGGCCTTATGCCTCTGTATTACACTGGCTTCGTGTGTGTGTGTGTGTGTGTGCACGCACACACATGCATGAATGTACGACCTTCCAGCAGCAGGCTTGGGGAGCAGTAGCAGTCAAGCCATGTATTAAAGTTAAAGGGAATCTCATTCAGCTCAGATAGTATGGACCTGAGGATGGGCAGGAATGATGCCAGGATGGGCAGGAATGGCATCCCTAACCCTCTGTTTGCCAGAAGCTGGGAATGGGTGACAGGAGATGAATCACTTGAGATTACCTGTTCTGTTCATTTCCTCTGGGGCACCCGGCATTGGCCACTGTTGCAAGACAGGAGACTGAGCTAGATGGACCTTTGTTCTGACCCAGTCTGGCCATTCTTATGTTGACCTGTTTTTTCTGTGCAGAAGACCTCATAGTGAGTCTTTGTAGATAATCAAGATGCCCTCATGGCTCATTACACCTGCACAGCAGATTTGGATATATATGCTTACCTACACGTTATTAGATTACAAGCCTGTATGGCAGTGCCCAGGAGGTATGGCTTACCTATGGATTGTTAGATCGGATCGTAGATTTTCCAATGGAATGTTTTTTTAACAAAAAAAAAAATCATTTAGTCAACACTGTCATTTCCATGGGAACATGTTTATTTTGGGGCGGGAGGGGGGGAAGGAGACTCATTAAGAAAAAATAAACAATTGAAATGAAGTGTTTTGGTGGCATTGGACAGGGAAACTTTTGATTTTGTGTTCTGACATGACTTTTTGTTTCATTTTTTTCCCCTTTAGGACAGTAGCCTATGTGTTACCTATGTGGTATGCCTCTCCTAAATATTATTAGTCCTTGAGCCTTGATGGAAGCACCTGTGAGGTATAACGGACCTAAAGATTACTAGGCCATAAACCTGTATGTCAATACTTGTAAAGCATTCCTCACTTAAAAATGATTAGGCCCCTCATAACTGCCAGGCAGGGCCTGTGACATGTTGCTCTCCTAAAGTGTATGAAGTCACCAGCCTGAAAAGCCGTACCTGTGTGGTTTTGCTCACCCAGGTATTATTAGGCCATATGCCTGCACGGCATTACGCATCCAGAGATGATTAGGCTTCAAGTAGTCCTTGTGTGGTTCTGACAGATGTTTTCCAAGGATATTGAATTAAGGTGAAATATCTTTGGAGTCCATTGTATTAACTACAAAGCTCATGCATTAATGTGGGCCTGGATGATCAAAGTGCCATATTGACAGACAAAAATGGTCTTTTAGGAGAATACATGTGAAGTGGATTTCATGGCAAATATCTAAGGAGAGGTGAAGACAAATTTCCCACCTCCAGTTATGCAAAAACCCAGCTTACTGAAGCTATGGCCTGAAGAGTGGGCCTTTTTCTGCTGACTACCTGTTCCCAGAGGCACAAGATCAGTGGCCCAAGCTGTACAAAGGATAGACTGACCTATTCACAGGGGTGGGAGTTCTGAGCTGAGGCTCTTATGAACTTGTAGTCACAGGGAAAACCCCCTAAGTGTGGTTTGAAAGACTGACTCCTGCCAGAGCCCCTGCTGGATTTGGGAGGTGATTTTGGGTAAGCTTATTAGCAGGTGTGTAGGTTCTCTTATTGTTTTTAATATGTTTTCTCTGTAATAATTTCACCTTCAGAATACATGTGCCAGCTTATCAAGGTCTGTGTAGTAATTTATAACTGCTGGCAATTACACTGTTCATAATCTTTGATGGGAAAGCAAAGCACAGAAGCTGGCCTGTTTAGGAAGACTGATTGACAGGGGATATCACAATTCGACAGGACTCTTTTGGTTTAAGAAGCCTCTCTGAGTTCCCAAAGTTAGGACAGCAAACATCAAGCTTGGTCATTGATCTCTGGGAGCTGCTGATTTCAATGAATGTTTGCAATGTCTTTGAAACACATTCAGATTATAATGATGCACAGTGGACCCACTTTAACCACACTTCCAAACTTGCTTGCCAAGTTACGCAATCTGAGTTTGGCAGGCACAAACTTTTTCATCATCATGTCCACCGAGAGCTTATTAAAATGGTCAGAAGCTAATACCGTTTCTGGAGAGATGGGTCAATGAGACTAAATTGATCGCCTCAGGTCCTGGAAGTGTAACCTCCCTGGGATTTGCATTTTTGTTTTGTTGCCAGAGCCAGGGTGATTATTTTGAACCAGCACGCATCATCTCCAAAGTGCATTACCTTGTTCCTCACAGGGGAATTAAAGAAATTACTAGCAGAGAATTCCCTATGAGGGACTATACAGAGACAGAAACTAATTATTTGATTTGTAACTGCAGAACTGCACGTATGAAATTCAAAACTGTTGTTTCAGTGACAATATTAGTATCAGTCAAATACTACTATTAATTCTACTAATGTCAGACCTACATATCCACCTCTCTCTCTGTAGCCCACACACCCTCTCCCCAGACCTTGGAGACCAGGACAGACACATCTTGATTGGATGCACCTTAATACCATGGGTAAACAGGGAAATAATATGGACAGAATAAACATGTTTTAAACTGAAACTGCTGTCACAGCCACAGGTTACGAAACAGGCTCTCCCCTAGGATAGAATAATTCCCTTCGCTGCAGGAATGATTGGAATAGTCTGACCTGTGGCATGCAGGACATGAGACTATCTGATAATCATGACCTCTTCAGGCCTTAAAAATCTATGGAGTCGTGTACAAACTTAATTTCCTGTTTAAAAATAATGCAAAGAGAAGTCTTTGTGTTCAGAACTGCTTGGATGAATTCAGATTGGAATAAAAAAAATTAAAACCAGTTGCTAAAAGGTATTTAGGTGCCTAAATCACATTGAAATCAATGGGGCCCAGACATGAAATCAGTAGACCTATTAACTTCAGTGGGACTTACAGCAGGCCCATAGGGAACAGCACCTTCTCCCGTCCAGGTCCAGCCATCTCTGCTGCCTTCTGAGAGTAAAGGGGAACATGACCCTATCTCCCCCCGCTCTTCCTCCTCCCTTTTGGGGGATAGCTCGCAGCCAAAAGGGGATTAACAAGGAGTGATGCTTGGACTCAGGAAAGCAAAGAGAATGCAGTCGTGCATGGTATCTGTGCAGGGGCACAAAGGTGGACACTGTCCTTGCACTGTCTCCTTAACCCTGCACATTCAAGCAAGGACAATGTGACCATTATCTGGCAACTACTCCCCTAGAAACTGAGCTGTGCACAAATCCCCAGGCCTAGAAAACATTTCCTGCATCAGAACTATGTGTCGTAATTGTGGAAACATCACACCCCAAGCGGCGTAGTCAAGCCAACCTCAGTCCCCAAGTAGGCAGCACTAGCTAGCACCTCTCAAGGAGGCAGATTACCTCTGCCGACAAGAGAACACCTCCCGTCAGCACCGATAGCCTCTACACTGAGGTGCTACAAGGGTGCCACTGTAACAGTCCAAGTCTAGACAAGCCCGATGGATTTTGCTGGTACAGAAACATTGTTTAAAATAAAAAATAACACGCCTCACCCACATCGCAATACTGGCAAAAAGTTTTCAGCATACACCTGGCCTCAAGCAGGTCAAATACCAAACCCACAATTTGTGAGAGTTTTAATGAATAAAAGTGCCATTGTCGGCCAGCTCTGATTCCTATGGATATAGTATAGAAGTTCCCCAAAGGAGGCTGTGCATTGGTGATCCTTAGCTCAGATCCTCGGCGGGTGCAGATTGGCACAGGAGTCACACCTGCAGTGGCTCCGGCCTGTTGACTTCAATGGGACCACTCCAATTTACACCATCCAGAAGCTCCAAATGACCAGTGTCAGTTACACCAGCAAAGAATCTGGTGTAGAGACTTCCATGGGGCTTCTTTGCTTCACACCACCTAAGGATCTGGCCCACTGTCTTCAGTGGATCTACGCTGATTTATGCCAGCTGGGGATCTGGCCCCTTTGAATTACATAGTGTTTGTGGCCAATGTACATTAGCAGGAGATCTGGGCAATTAACTTGAATAGAGCATTTCTTATTTACACCTGGTCCATTGGCATCAATACACTTATGCTGACACAGACCAGCCAGGGATCTAGCTTTCACTTGGCTGAATGGGGAAAAACAGTGATGTTTAAAGAATGCTAATACGAGTTTGATTCCCATTAGCACTCACTCCCTTTATTGGTTTGGGTCTGAGGTGGGGGATGAAGGCTAGAAGAGTGAAGCTGCTCAGTGGAGTCAAGCTTTTCAAAAGCGAATAGTGATTTTGGGTACCTAGCTTGAAGCACCTCAAAAGGACTGGACTTTCAGAGAGCGCTGAGCACCCACCTGTGATGAGTTTGATCACAGAAACCTCCTTAGAACCTGCCAACTTATGTGCCGAGACTCCTTCTGCCCCTGCTTTCCTGCCCTGGCAGCTTGGGACTTCAGTGACCTGTCTGGTTTGAGCCAGACCCGCTAGCCTGCTGCAAACCCAGACCCAGGTCTGAACCATGTCCCCTAACAGCTGTTGGTTTTCCTGGAAGCAGCTTAAGAAATGTTCCTATCTTTAACACTCAGATGCTCAACTTCCAATGGGGCACTTAACTTGCACATTCCTTACTGCAGAAGCTGACCAAATGCTCCACTAGGCTACTTAAAATCAAGCAAGTACACAGCCAATATTCATAACTCCAACTACAAAAATGATAGATACATACAAATAGAAGGAATATATCCAGTAGATCTTAACCTTTGTAGAGATATGTTACATGGCCTATGTAGCACAAAACATATTCCAGTTATGTCATAGTTACACTCATAAACATATTTCTAGAAAGCATTATGGGGTGTAACGTCACACCCTCCTCCTGAACATACTGCCAGAGACTTGGACACTGTCCATGGCAGAGGCAGTACCTGTAAAATCCCTGTTGGTTTCAGGTCACAACCCCTTTTAGTACCTTTAAACTGTAGGAGGTCATTCATTGGTGTTCTAGCAAGGTTTGGGGTTCCTGGTCCCCGGATGCCTGAAAACAAGTTGGGATGTAGTATTGCTAACAGAATGCAGACAGCAATATCTGTTAAAGTGGAGTTGTCTTTGCATTTAGCCTTGAGGCGGAGTTCCTCAGTTTCCCCTTCCACACAGCAGTGTAGGCCTGTTACGCTTTTGCTGCGGTGCCAAGCTTCCAGCCTGTTTACAGGTATAAGCTGAAAAGCAACATGCTTGTGGGACTGTCTTGCCACCATCCCTAGCATGAACAAAAGTGTTTTTTTTTTCCCACAAAGCAGGTGTGTCCCACATGTTTAAGGGATTTACCATTAGCATGAGCTCCTTTGTCTTGACTCAGAGATGAAGTAGCAAAAGAATCAAGATTAACAGGAAATCTTCAGCGGACAGGCTTTGTTCACACAATTTAGCTTGTTGAGTGTCTATTGCATTTCCCAGTTCCTTTGTGTACCCTGGTAGGGGCTCTGGTGCAGATTCTTCTGCCTCTTTGGAGAAGACTTTTAATTCAGGCCTGTGTTTGAGGCTTTGGCAAGAAAAGGGGCACTGCAACCTTGCCTGCCCTCGGCCGCTCCCTCTTGTGAAGCTTCCCAAGTGCAGAGTTTTCCTCCCACCAGCCTTGAAGAGAGAGTTTTATTTTTAATAAGGGTAACAGGAATAACATTCTTTAATGGAGTGCTTTGGATCGGTAAGATCCCCTCATTTACCCCACTTTCTGCTCCCAACAGGTCAGCTGGGTGGGCGCTCCCCTCCAGGAGATCTGATCCTCAGTCTTTCCTTAAAACCTGATTCACAAGAGAGGGGTCTGACATTTTAAATGCAGATTTTTCACCCTCCTCTGGGGAAGAAGCTCCCCTACAAAAAGTGGGCAGAACCTCCACCAGTTTCCATGTGTACCTAAAGGGGCAAGGACTTTCTAACCTCCCACCAGTTCCAATTCTGCCATTTTCCCTGGCAACAAATCCTTCTCCTGGATCAGGTCCCTCTTGACCACAGAAAAGTCTGCATCCGTGTCCCTCAATCCCAGGAGAACTTTCCCATTCAGTTTAACAGCATGCATGTGCTCACTGCTCGGTTGTGTAGAAGCCCCCATTACAAATCCTGTGTGGAAAAAGGCAACAGCCTGGCTCTGAGAAGCAGCAGTTTATGTGTTACCTGCTGCCTGTTCCCACTCAAGAAAGGATATTTATTTCTCAGGTGCTCAGTGGACTCACAATCCGAGCACCTCTTGGGCTCCTCTGCGCATACAGGAGACTTGGGACGACTAACAGAGGGATGGGGAGGTGAACACCCCACCTCCTCTTTTCCTGATGTAAAACGGTGATTCTGCTTCCCCCAACCCTATGTCCCTCTGCCCCTGGTTTCTGTTTAACTGCAAGTTGCGACAGCTCAAAAGTGTCTGCAACCTCAGCCAGTCCACTCACTGCATCCACCTTTTTGTCCCACAAATACTGTTTTACATCATCACTGCACATATTCAGGAATTGTTCCTGAGTAACCAAATCACACATTTCCTCCAAGCTTGTAATGCCTTTTCCCCTCACCCACTTATCTAACAAATCTCACATTTCATTTACATAAGCCACATTACTCAATCCAGATCGCTGCTTAAGACTTCTGAATTTAATCCTGTAGGTTTCAGGTGTAATCTGAAACTGTTTCTATCATAAATATAAAGGGAAGGGTAAACCCCTTTAAAATCCCTCCTGGCCAGAGAAAACAAATCTTCTTACCTGTAAAGGGTTAAGAAGCTAAAGCTAACCTTGCTGGCACTTGACCAAAATGACCAATGAGAAGACAAGATACTTTCAGAAGCTGGGAGGAGGGGGAAAAACAAAGGGTCTGTGTCTGTCTGTGTGATGCGTTTGCTGGGGACAGAGCAGGAATGGAGTCTTAGAATTTAGTAAGTAATCTAGCTAGGTATGTGTTAGATTATGATTTATTTAAATGGCTGAGAAAAGAGCTGTGCTGAATAGAATGACTATTCCTGTCTGTGTGTTTTTTTTCACAAAAAGAAAAGGAGTACTTGTGGCACCTTAGAGACTAACCAATTTATTTGAGCATGAGCTTTCGTGAGCTACAGCTCACTTCATCTGATGCATACTGTGGAAACTGCAGCAGACATTATATACACACAGAGACCATGAAACAATACCTCCTCCCACCCCACTCTCCTGCTGGTAATAGCTTATCTAAAGTGATGATCAAGTTGGGCCATTTCCAGCACGAATCCAGGTTTTCTCACCCTCCGCCCCCCCCACACACAAACTCACTCTCCTGCTGGTAATAGCCCATCCAAAGTGCCAACTCTCTTCACAATGTGTATGATAATCAAGGTGGGCCATTTCCTGCACAAATCCAGGTTCTCTCACTCCCTCACCTCCCTCCAAAAACCACACACACAAATTCACTATCCTGCTGGTAATAGCTCATCCAAAGTGACCACTCTCCCTACAATGTGCATGATAATCAAGGTGGGCCATTCCCAGCACAAATCCAGGCTCTCTCACCCCCACCCCCATACACACACAAACTCACTCTCCTGCTGGTAATAGCTTATCTAAAGTGATCATCAAGTTGGGCCATTTCCAGCACAAATCCAGGTTTTCTCACCCTCCACCCCACCCCCCCACAAACTCACTCTCCTACTGGTAATAGCCCATCCAAAGTGACCACTCTCTTCACAATATGTATAATAATCAAGGTGGGCCATTTCCTGCACAAATCGAGGTTCTCTCACCCCCTCACTCCCCTCCAAAAACCACACACACAAACTCACTCTCCTGCTGGTAATAGCTTATCCAAAGTGACCACTCTCCCTACAATGACATGCACATTGTAGGGAGAGTGGTCACTTTAGATAAGCTATTACCAGCAGGACAGTGGGGTGGGAGGAGGTATTGTTTCATTGTCTCTGTGTGTATATAATGTCTTCTGCAGCTTCCACGGTATGCATCCGATGAAGTGAGCTGTAGCTCACGAAAGCTCATGCTCAAATAAATTGGTTAGTCTCTAAGATGCCACAAGTACTTCTTTTCTTTTTGTGAATACAGACTAACACGGCTGTTACTCTGAAATGTGTGTTTTTTGTAACTTAAGGTTTTGCTAGAGAGATTCTCTATGTTTTGAATCTAATTACCCTGTAAGGTATTTACCATCCTGATTTTACAGAGGTGATTCTTTTTTACTTCTATTAAAAGCCTTCTTGTAAGGAAACTGAATGTTTTTTCATTGTTCTAAGATCCAAGGGTTTGGGTCTGTGGTCACCTATGCAACTTGGTGAGGAATTGGTGAGGAACCCAAACCTTCCCCAGAAAGTGGGGTGCAAGGGTTGGGAGGATTTTGGGGGGAAAGATGTGTCCAAACTACGTTTTCTCAGGAACCCAGATAAAGTTTGGTGGTGGCAGTGGAAGTCCAGGGGCAAAGGGTAAAATAGTTTGTACCTTGGGGAAGTTTTAACCTAAACTGGTAAAAATAAGCTTAGGAGGTTTTCATGCAGGTCCCCACATCTGTACCCTAGAGTTCAGAGTGGGGAAGGAACCTTGACAGTTTCAAACCCAGTTCCTTAAATTTACCATAGTTTGAAGCATCATCAATAAGCATCTTATTGAATACGTTGAGAGGTCTTCCAGTCAATTTTGCTACCAATGTGGTAATTTTTGATTGTCAGGAATTGTATGGAGGATGCACAGTCTCTCAAAGGTGAGGAGATATTCAGCAGTGTCATTGGATTAATCATACCATGGACATAGTCATTTCCATTTGTGTATATCTGGGGAAGTGGGGCATCTCCTGGAGGATTTTGTCTCTTCCGCTCAACAACAGCTAGTTCATGCTTCTGGGCCTCAATCTGGGCCTGTATTTCTCTGTCTCTTAACTCCAGGGCTCATTGTAAGTGGCTGCCTCAGCTTTCTTAGCCCTTCTGTGCGCAGTTGCCTCAGCTTCTTTGATCTTCAATTGAAATTCCCGTTCCTTTGCCTTTACAGAACAAAGTAAATTACCAAATAAAATAAAATAAAATAAAATAAAACATGCAAGTCTAAGCTTCATACAGGAAAAAAAAACAAATACAGGTAAAGCTCACCCTCAGATATGTTCCAATAAGCCTCTTTAACAGACTAGACTTCATCCTAGTCTGCGTCCAGCTATCACTCAAACCCCTATAGTTACTGTCCTTTGGTCCAGTTTCTTTCAGGCATCTCCTTGGGGATAAAGCCAATATTCATAACTTTGAGTACAAAAATGAAACATGCATCCAAATGGGATGAATATATCCTGTAGATCATAAGCTTTGCACAGATATGTTACATGGCATATCTAGCATAAAACATATTCCACTTTTGTCATATTTACAACCATAAGCATATTTCCATAAACAATTATGGAGTGCAACGTCACACTCTCTTTCACGGACTATAAGTTATAGGAACTAAATAAAATTAACACAAGAATTGGGAGGGAGCTGGCCTACTCGGAGATACTTTATTGCAGCATCTGCAGAGATCTGCAAAAAGAAAAGGAGTACTTGTGGCAACTTACAGAGTAACAAATTTATTTGAGGATAAGCTTTTGTGAGCTAAAGCTCACTTCATTGGATGCTGTAGCTCACGAAAGCTTATGGTCAAATAAATTTGTTAGTCTCTAAGGTGCCACAAGTACTCCTTTTCTTTTTGTGCATACAGACTAACATGACTGGTACTCTGAAACCTGCAGAGATCTTGAGTGTTAACCACCAGTTTGGGGAATATCCTCCTTTTTGCAGCCTGCCCTGACCTTGGCATTTTCAGTGAGGACTTCCCCAAGCACCTCTGGGTCACAGGAGGCAGAAAAGGCAGGTGGAGGATTTATGAGCATGACTCCTAGAGGAAGTAGGGGCATAGTGTTTCCTGAGCACAGACCTGGAGTGAAAGAGTTGGAAGTTTCTGAATACAGAGATTGTTGGTTGTTTCTACTGGTGTTCAGGGAAGCAGGACTTTCCCTCCATTCTTTGAAACCCCTCCCCCACAGATTATTCCAAAGAATATAACTGACTTCGATCATCAATTTTTCCTCCCAATACAATCAACCCTGCAATGCCTCACAGGTTGGCACCACTTAGGAGAAGGGGGCACCGACATGCCCCAGAGCACTGACAATACCAGCCAAGCCTGCACATCTGTGGGGGATAATTTCTCCTACCGTAGTAAAGAAGGGAAGAGTCATCACTGGGCCTGCCATGGATCTCCTTGGGTGGAGGTGATGATCACAATCTCCTTGTCCATCTGCAGCCATGGATCAGTGCATGGGCCCATCCGTATGGTGTCCTCACCCTTTTCTGTCAATCAAACACGACTGTCAGTCAGTACCGCACCTTTGGTGTTATTGGGATATTTTCTAAGTCGTGGCTTTGATATACCAGGGTCCAACCCAGACTAATCAGGAGCTGTGTCACACCTGCCTGCAACCTTGCAATGACTTGGTGAATTGTCTTCTATCTGGGCCACTCACAAACCACCATCTAACATGCAAATCACACTCTGAGCATGTGTGTGTAACTGCAGCATGGCCAGGAATAGTTGGGTTACACTCAGGCTCTCACCACCATTGGTTTTTCTGCAGGGTGACCCCAACACACTCCCCACTCTTTGATTTCCCTCCCAAAATGTATGTCCTGTGCTCTCCAGTCCTCTCCTGGACAAGGCAAGTTATGTTGTCCATTATTTCTTTATCAGCACAAATATGCATACAACTCTCAGACATTTGTACTGAAACACACTGGATTAGATAAAACAATAAAACAAAGTTCATTGAACACAAAGATAGATTTTAAGTGAGTGCAAATGAGAAGGCATAGAAGACAGACATGGTTACAAGAAAAATAAAGCTAGAATGGAACTTGTGCCTAAGTTAACAAATGATGTGAAATTCAAAGCAAATGTTTCCTCACCACATGCTCTCAGCACTCTTACTGACCTAATTTCTTAGGTCAGGACACACCCCCTGCCCAATGGCTGCTTCCTTTATCCCTTCAGATGCAGTGAATCAATGGGCTGAGAGAGAGAGAGAGCAACTGATTCCTTGGTATGTCTGCCCCTTCTTTTTATAGTCCTCTGTGTAGAAGGATGTTCCCTGCGGCTTTTTCCTCACCTTTTTGGGCTTCCTTTGTTTCCCTTCCTGCTTGATGACTCTGGTTACTGTTTAGATATAAAATTAAGCAGAGCACACATTTCTTTGTTTGAGACAGACCAATTTGCAAGCCTCAGTTTGGAACATGTATTAATAAAAAGATACAGTGTCATCTTATAACTTCACATACATTATCAAAATTGTATTAATATTAAGATGAGAGAAAGACTATTTCTGTTGACTCATAGATTTATTTAGCATCTTACAGCTGAGCTCTGTGTGCAGATAATATGCATGCAAGAGGGATAGTTTTGTGAACTGCCGAAGTCCGTAGCATGCTGTGGCCTCCCTCTGAGCTCCTCTGGTCACCATGTGGTCTCCATCAAGCAAAATGAGTGAACCTACCTTTCCTACCTTTGGGGAGTAACCTAGCAAGGGAAGGACATTGGATACCATGGTGATTGGCATGCTATAAAAAGCATGATAATCTGGAGTACTTTTACATGTCTTATAGGTTTTACGTTCCACCAACTGGGGCTAGGACCATGAGGTGATTCTGAAACCAGGAATGACTGAGAAGATATCGGCTAAACCTGGAAATAATTAGTACATTTCACCTGTATCTAACTTTCTGTTCCTTTGATTCAAAATTTCTTGCTAAGGCTGGTTGAAAATTTTTCTTAAGAAATTTTTTGAAGGGAAATTGTATTTTCAATTCAACTATTTTTTCTAAGAAATTATCTTTTCCCTGGAAATTATAATCTTTCCATAAAAATAGCAAACTCCCCTCCTCCCTAAACCATGGCTTTGGGGCTCTGGTGATTTCCAGGGCAGTTCAGCAAGAGGAGAGACCATCATGCATGCTGGTGGATATAGTCCAGACTAGGAGACTGTCCATGGAAGAGATTGGTGGTGCGCGGTATCTGAGGCACCCCCGTGGTATTTCAGAGTGACAAAATTTAAGTTTTTAGCAAAAAGATTTCAGTCTCCACAAAAAACAACAACAACAGAAAAACCCTTTGTGGATCAGCTCTACACAGTATCTGACTTGCACTGAAAACAGCAGTATAAAATATACCCCTAACCTCATACTCTGTAACTCTGGTAGAAATTACATCATTGAGTAACACAGTAGAAAGAGAAGGTCAAATTAATCACCAGGGCACCAATTAACCGAGTGTAGCTTTGGTTCACTGAACGTATTAATAGGTGTTGTGTCTCTCTGAGCTCAGGGATTCCCAGTTGCTTCAGCAATCATGCCCCATAGATCACATATCTCAGTATAAAATTTCCTGAATGCTCCCATCTGGCAGTTTCTGTCGTTGGAGAAACGCCACCACATCTCTCTCTCTCTTCTCAGCAGGTATGTGCTATCATCCTGAATTACAGTCACATGCACACACTCAGACACCATGGGGATCAGCAGGTATAAAATTGAAAACGTCCAGCACTTAAAGCCTTAGTCACAGCTCTTACCCCTTTGGCTGAAGGAGCGACCTCCTTGTTTGTAAAAAATAGACAATTACATAGTCACTGAAGGCAGGGCTTCCCATTATGTCTCTGGGTTTTCGTACAGTCTCAAGTAAATGCCCAAAAGCTTAATTAGCACAGTGAGCAGCTTTACCCCAAACCGACATGCCAAGCCACAGAGCTCCCCTTGCCCAAAGAGGGTAGAAAGAGTGACACTCCTTTACTCTCACCCCTTCTTTTGAGAAGGAATCATCTCTTCAGACTGATTCTCTCACAGCAGAGTCACAAATCACTGTTCTCTGTTCGGATTAGTGAACACGAGTGTTTGTGTGGGGGGGGCATGATTAACCTGCCTGTCATTGTATTTGCACAGCATGTGCATTTTATCGAACACCTGGAATGACCAGCTGTGAACATCTGGCTCTGTGGACTAAGCCCTTCCCTGAGTGGGTGCTGATGTCCATTAAGAAACTGATCTCCATTTATCTTCACTTACACGATTACAGAGAAGGGACAGGTTTTCCGCACCATCCACCTGCTCACATCTCTGGAGTAGCCTGTTCTCTGTTGAGAGGAGATGGAAGAGGGAAATCACTCGGAGGTGACTGAGTTCATTCTCTCAGGACTGACAGATCGTCCGGAGCTGCAGGTTCCCCTGTTTGGGGTGTTCCTACTGATTTATGGTATCACCCTTTTGGGGAATGGGGGAATGATCTTGTTAATCACGATTGATCCCCGACTCCACACCCCCATGTACTTTTTCCTCAGGAATTTGTCTTTCTGTGACCTTTGCCTTTCCTCGATAATTTCCCCTAAGATGAAGATAAATTTCTTAGCGGAGAGGAAAAACATTTCTTTCACTGCCTGCACTATGCAAATGTATCTCTGTATCGTTTTTGGAGATGTTGAGTGCCTCTTGCTGGCTGTGATGGCATATGACCGTTATGTGGCCATCTGTAACCCGCTGCTCTATACGGTCACCTTGTCCAGGCAGCTCTGTAAACAGCTGGTGGCTGGGGTGTATGCTGTAGGGGTGGTGGATTCAATGTTAAACACGTGTTTTACATTTCGCCTGTCATTCTGCAGCTCCAACATCATCAATCATTTCTTCTGTGACGTCCCCCCACTGTTGGCGCTCTCCTGTTCTGACACCCGCATCAATGAGATTGTGATGTTTACTTTCACGTGCTGCATTATAATGACCAGCTTTGTGACTGTCCTCCTCTCCTATGTCTATATCACCTCCACCATCCTGCAGATCCGCTCTGCCGAGGGCCGACACAAAGCCTTCTCCACCTGCACTTTCCACTTGACCGCTGTGGTCCTGTTTTATGGCACCCTCCTCTTCATGTATTTACGTCCCACCTCCAGCTATTCCATGGATATAGACAAAGTGGCCTCAGTGTTTTACACCCTGGTGATCCCCATGTTGAACCCCTTCATCTACAGCCTGAGGAACACGGAGGTGAAGGACGCCCTGAGGAAAGCAATGAATAAACTGCTAACCAATTCTTGAATCTGTTTCATTCAGTACTGGTTTAGTGGTGGGGAGTGGAGTCAGGTGAATTTAATTCCCAGTCCATTAGAAAATAATTTCGGAGAGCCCGTGGTAGTTTTGTTCATTATTATATTGTTATTATTATTAATTTCTTTGTATTGCAAAAATGTCTGTAGGCCGCAATTGAAATCAGTGGACAAAACATGGGAAGCGTCACAGGAAATGGAGGAAACCCAAGTGCATAGTGTGCCGGGTTCGGTCACAGAGACCCTCATTGGAACTGTCACCTCATGTGCTGAAATTACCTCTGAGCCCATTTTCCCTTCCAGCCTGGGTCTGCAGAACCCTGTCTTGTTGAGCCAGACACACGAGCAAGCTGCAACACAGAGCTAGGCTCTGGGTGATGTCCCCAAAGCTGCAGATCTAGACTGAAACCAGCTCAGCACAACACCTGTCTCCAGTACACAGATACCCAGCTCCCAATGGGATCTAAACCCCCAAATAAATCTGCTTTACTCTTTATAGAGCTTGTACATGATAAAATGATAAATGCTTGCCCTATATATCACTGCAAGAGAGATATGTACAGCTGTTTGCCCCCCCTCCCCAGAATCCCCCCCGCCCCCGGTAACAATTACTTACACTAAGTTTATAAATAAACCAAAGTGATTTTATTAAGTATAAAAAGTAGGATTTAAGTGTTTTTAAGTAATAACAGACAGAACAAAGCAAAATAAAACAAAACACTCAAGGCTAAGCTTAATACACTCAGAAATCAGCTACAAATGTTCCAGTTTTTCTTAGGATTGAGTACTGTTGCCTGCATGCAGTGAAAGGTTTGAATAAGCCAGATGAACACCATTTCCTCCCTATCATCCTCCTTTATTAATTTATTCAAATTGACCACAAATTGTGTATATCACCACACATTTATTTATTGCCATAACTCATTTCATTTCCTTCTTTCAGTCCTTCCGGGAGCAACCGTAATATTTTATAATAAAGTTACAGATAAATAAACACTCGTCTTTCTCATGTTCTGTCCCACTTTCTAGAAGAATCAAAAAGCTGTGGAATGAGGTGCAGTCAGTTAAAATGGATCGCAGCATCTGCTCTGCTGCTAAGATAACGTCCTTGGCTTTCCCTGTGGTGCTGTTTCCATGCATGACATGTTGGTTCCATTCGCTGAACAGGGTGTGGGAAAAAAGGATCTGTGACCTAAAGCTGAAAACAATCGTATCCCATTTCAAGATCCATCATCTTTCTGGGCTCAGGGATCTTGACCACCTCCCTGGATTGGAACTGGTGATGCAAAGGGGAAAGGCACCTTGTCTCAGCCTCAAAACCTTCCACCATTCCCTATCCCCACTACTGTCTTTCTTAAAATTCTTACGCTTTATCCCCCACCCACACTGCACAGCAATTATCTCACTGCTTCAATTCTGCATCTCATCAGAGTGAGGAGAGAGACTTTTTTAAATGTGATATCACTGTAAAGGTGGTACTGACCTGTGGGGCAATTTAAGTGATTTGTCCTTTTCTGACAGAGGAGAAGAATGAACCCAGGTCTGCTGAGTCTGAGTCCAGCAGACCATCTGCCCTCCATGGATCAGGGAGAGATGGATGAAATTATTCCTTTCCTATACAAAAGAATCTGCTATCCTGTGACCCTAAATCTTTAAATAAATACACATTGGGTCAGATTTAATACCCCAAACCGAAACTCATGCATGTCCCATTATAAGAACATAAGAACATTAAGAATGGCCAAACTGAGTCAGACCAAAGGTCCATCCAGCCCAGTATCCTGTCTACCAACAGTGGCCAATGCCAGGTGCCCCAGAGGAACTGAACCTAAGAGGCTATGATCAAGTGATCACTCTCCTGTCATCTATCTCCACCCTCTGACAAACAGAGGCTAGCGACACCATTCCTTACCCATCCTGGCTAATAGCCATTAATGGACTTAACCTCCATGAATTTATCCAGTTCTCTTTTAAACCCTATTATAATCCTAGCCTTCAAAACCTCCTCAGGCAAGGAGTTCCACAGGTTGATTGTGTGGTGTGTGAAGAAGAACTTCCTTTTATTTGTTTTAAACCTGCTGCCCATTAATTTCATTTGGTGGCCCCTAGTTCTTATGTTATGGAATAAGTAAATAACTTTTCCTTATTCACTTTCTCCACACCACTCATGAATTTATATACCTCTATCATATCCCCCCTTTGTCTCCTCTTTTCCGAGCTGAAAAGTTCTAGCCCCTTTAATCTCTCCTCATATGGGACCTGTTCCAAACCCCTTATAATTTTAGTTGCCCTTCTTTTAACATTTTCTAATGCCAGTGTATCTTTTTTGAGATGAGAAGACCACATCTGTACACAGTATTCAAGATGTGGGCATACAATGGATTTATATAAGTGCAAAAAGATATTCTCCATCTTATTCTCTATCCCTTTTTAATGATTCCTAACATCCTGTTTGCTTTTTTGACTCCCGCTGCACACTGTGTGGATGTCTTCAGAGAACTATCCACGATGACTCTGAGATCTTTTTCCTGATTAGCTGTAGCTAAATTAGCCCCCATCATATTGTATGTATACTTGGGGCTTTTTTTCCAATGTGCATTACTTCACATTTATCCACATTACAGTTCATTTGCCATTTTGTTGCCCAAGTTTTGTGAATTCTTTTTGAAGTTCTTCACAGTCTGCTTTGGTCTTAACTATCTTGAGCAGTTTATTATCATCTGCAAACTTTGCCACCTCACTGTTTACACCTTTCTCCAGATCTTTTATGAATAAGATGAAGAGAACTGGTCCTCAGAAGGACCCTGGGGGAACACCACCAGTTACCCCTCTCCATTTTGAAAATTTACCATTTATTCCTACCCTTTGTTACCTGTCTTTTAACCAGTTCTCAATCCATGAAAGGATCTTTTCTCCTATCCCATGACAACTTAATTATCCCTTACATCTGTTTTGTAATCATGTCTGTTGTTATAGGACATTTTATCTCATTGGCTTAGCCAGTCCCCTTGTTGTTCTGCAGTTCCTCACTGGTGACTCTTTACCAGGTTAATCAAGAGATTCACTGAGCAAGAACCTCAGGACAGAGATGACAATGAAAATGTAAGAGATGAGGATAATGAGGATGGAGATGATTTGCACAGAGCTGCCATAGTTATAGAGAAGGAGTTGATTGAGGGAAGTGTCAGAGCACAGTAACTTGAGGAGCTGCCAGGGTTCCCTCCCCACTCTGAATTCAAGGGTACAGATGTGGGGACCCGCATGAAAGACCCCCAAAACTTCCCCAAGGCACAAATTATCCCTTCTACCTTGGATTAGGTAAACACTGCCACCACCAAGTGATTCAACAAACATTTAGGGAGGGCCACTTGGAGCCCTATCTTTCCCCTAATATCCCCCAAACCCTACACCCCCTTTCCTGGGGAGGCTTGAGTATAAACAAGATGACCACAGACCAAAAGTTGGGTTTTTTAGGACACTAAAAAAAAAACAATCAGATTCTTAAAAAAAACAGAACTTTATTGGAAAGAAAAAAGGTAAAAGAAGCACCTCCATAAAATTAGAATGGAAGATAGTCTCACAGGGCAATCAGATTCAAAACACAGAGGATTTTCCTCTAGGCAAAACCTTAAATTTACAAAAAAGTTAAAAAAACATAACCAGGAATACATCTTCCTCTCAACACAGAGACAATCACAAGCCAAAACAAAAGATAATCTAATGCATCCCCTTGCTAGTGCTTACTAATTCTATTGGAGTTGAACTGCTTGCTTTCTTGATCTGACTCCATCAAGAGCCACACGGAACAGACAGAACAAATCCTCCCCCCACCCGCCCCCCCCGCCAGATTGGAAAGTATCTTGTCCCCTTATTGGTCATTTTGGTCAGGTGCCAGCCACGTAACTTGAGCTTCTTAACCCTTTACAGGTAAGAGGATTTTGTGCCTCTGTCCAGGAGGGATTTTATAGTACTGTATACAGAAAGGTGGTTACCCTTCCCTTTATATTTATGACAGGAGCTGAGGTGGGTCTTCCCACCCCCTTTCCTCCGTGTGACTGGGGGGTGTTAACAGGCCACTTGCACCTCGAATTATCCTTGTGTGTATTGAAACCTTCAAACCCAAACTTTGAAATGTTGAATCAAATTGTTTTACATTTCTGTTTTTACCAGTTCTAGTTCCAAGGTGCCTGATTCTGCACTGCTGAGCATCTTCTGCTGTCACGAACAACTGTGCCATATGAGGTCAGGACTCTGCTGAAGTAAACTCTGCTGAAAGTAAATAGGAATCTTTCCACTGACTTCAGTGGGCTTTGGATCAGGGCCTTATGATGCAAAGGTGTACAAGACTATACAGGCTGCAAGGCAATGGAAAATCAGTCACATTGAGAGAGGGATGGCCGACGGGATGGATCCCTTAATGATTACCTATTCTGTACATTCCCACTGAAGCACCTGGCATTGGCCACTGTCAGAAGACAGAATACTGGGCTAGATGGACCACTGGTCTTACCCAGTATGGTCATTCTTATGTTTATTCTGTTCTTATGGGATTTGGCAGGAACAAGCTTCAGAGGTGATCCTTTTTTGCCCAGAAAACGTAAGAATGTTCACTCAAAACATTCTGTACAAGTTTAAAACAAAACATCATTCGTTCATTTTCAAAAAAGAGAAGATTTGAGGGAAAACATATCAGCACTCTTTAAACATGACTGTTTTTCCCCACTCAGCTGTGTGAAAACTAAATCCATAAATCCCAAGTTAGTTTGCATCAGCATATAATTCCTTACATTTCAACTGAATAAAATACCAAAAAAAATTTATTGATTTACTCAAACGAGGAAAAATCAATACAAAATTAGAAAGGGTAGAAGATGTCAAAAGAAAACAAAAGATGATGGGCCGAGAGATAGAACTCCAGTTTTTTAGACCTATATCAAACAGGAACATATTTGCATCCTGCCTCCAAAGCAGTTCCATCAGCATCCAGTTGCTATCAGCATCAGAGCTTATCCTACTTCTTCTGGAGCACTGGGGTTGCTAATCCTTGAGGCATGATTGTGACAGGAGTTCCCGGGGTGCAACCTGGAACTGGGGCACCGCTAAGCTCTCTGTCTTACCAACCCGAGCTCCCTTCCATATTGTAATAATGCAACAGGTCTTGCACTGACACAAACAGTCACAGGCAGGGGCACACCCAGCTGATTTACATGAATGCTTTTGCCAGTTGCTATGAACCAACAATAGGCTTCAGTCAGTTCCCTCTTGCTCTCCAGACTACGATCCCAGACCTGTATTGTCCTGCCCTGGTCAGAAGCCTGACCAGTGTAAGTTATTACCCCATCCACCCTCCCTCAATGTGGAGAGGACAATGCACCAGCAGATTTCCCTTTCCACTTCAAACAACACACTGTTTTTGGTAAAAAAACATAAAACAGATTTATTAACTACCAAAAGACAGATTTGAAATGATTATAAGTAATAAGGTACAGATCAAAGTAGATTGCCTAAGAAATAAAACAAAATCACATTCTAAGTTCAAAAATCTAGACAGGATTTGAATCAATCAGTGTCTCACCGTGATGGGACAAACAGCTCACCAATCTTCCACACACCAGCTGGAATTCCTCCTTTCCTGCCTGGGGCTACTTCCCCAGTCAAAGTCTTTGTCCTCTAGCCATCTTTCCAGGTGTTCAGTTGTGGGGGGAGTGAAGCCAAGTGATGATGCCACTTCCCCCTTTTACGGCTTCTGAAGTGTGGAGGAACTTCATTGTCCCAAACAAAGCCCCCAGCACAGTTAGTGGAAAAGTACAGGCACAAGATGGAGACCAGTGTCATATGAGCTGATCACATGCCCTTGCCTGCTTTGATGTCTCATAGCAGGGCCATTACCTATATTCTGGCGAGAACATCCACAAAATATCTATCAGGTCAGGATAACCTTCTTCTCATTGCCCATCCCTCTCGCAATGTGATAACTTGTTTTTAGAAAGTTTCTTCCTAACACCCACTGTTTAGAGGTTGGTTTCTGCTCTAATGAATATGCTTTATATCTGTCCCTGAAAGCTTATGCCCAAATAAATTTGTTAGTTTCAAAGATGCCAAAAATACTCCTCGTATTTTTTTTAACCTTTATTATAAATCTGGATATTGTTTTAACCATAAAATACCCCTTCCTTTTTAAAATTGTGCCTCAATGATATCTTATGATAGTAAGTTCCACAGGGAAATATATCAGACCTGAGTCTCACATGAACTAGTGCAATAGGAACACCGGAAAAGTTCCTTCCATTTCCAGAGAGAGTAATGGTTTGGGAGATAGACCTTACAATTTAATTGGGATATTACTGCTTAAACTGATAACACTGATTCAACCAAAAGGAACATTTTAAGTCAACCACTGTATCTTATTCTGGAAATGATCACACTTAAATGAAAGGGAGTTAAGAGCAGAGAGCAAATTTGGGTCCAAAGAGTGAAGTGATTAAGTATTCATTTAATAGCTATTCATTATTGTGATCATGTAGAGAAACCAGAGAGGGGAAATTTCTTTTTTACCATTTTAATATCACAAATTATAAGTATTAGGACAAGACAGTTCAAATACCAAGTTATATTTCATTGTATACGAATCATACAAAAACCAGATAATAGGACATTACAAAAAGTTTAGCACCATCCAAGATAGGCATCCAATCCTCCCCTATTTAAATTCTATGGGAGCTTTGCTACTGACTTAAATGGGATTAAGATCAGACCCTTTAACAGAAATATTTTGATGTACAATAACGGCAGGAACCTTTCCCGAGAAGAACCATCTTACAACACAGTACTGCAAGATAATAACAAATATCAATATTAATACATTAATGTGTTGCTACAAAAATTGTAATAATTTATTTCGACATTTTGTTGGTATCAGTTTTCTCATTCTCCACATGAATAAAAATTGGATATGACCTCAAATTTTGTACACTTATTTGACAAATTAAACCAATATGTTAAACATATAATTATTTGTAGATTTCTTTGAAACACAAAAATATCATTAGGCACCATCAGAAATGCTAATATAAGTGTTCACTCGATAACAAGATAAAAAGGACAGAAGAAATGAGTCCAAAGGGAAATTAATCCATGAGTTATTTCTCTAGTAACTATGAATAATGATGATGGTATATTTAGTTTTTAATTGCCTATCAATATGAATTCTTCGATCCAGGCTATATGGTCTTGTGAGCCTAAGATTACATCTTTGAACTACACAGCATGGAATGTCTTCAGTGTTGCAAGTCCAATACTACTAAGACATAACACTGCAATGCAATGACTTTGTTGTTGCCAGCAGTGACAGATTACCGCGTGACTCATGCCTAGGGGTCCCAGCCAATTTCAGGCCCCTGGAAATGTCTGCCCCCACTATCGCCCCAGGGCTGGAGGAGTGCTCACTACCTGTGCTGGCCCTGAGGCTGTGGTTGGGGCAGAGAGCTTCTCAGGTCTTGGGGCTGAAGCAGAAAGGAGCCAGCAGGGGACAGAGCCATGGAGGAAGGGGCAGAATAGGTCAGGGACATGGGAGGGACCTCAGGCAGAAGGAGTAGAATGGCATGGGACCATGGGTGGGAGTTTAGGAGGAAGGGGTGGGGTAGAGCCATTGTTTTTGGTGCTGCGGCCTCCCCCACTGGCTCTGGCTTAGGGCCCCAGGAGACCTTAATCTATTTCTGGTTGCCAGCACAGATTCTACTATGCCTTAAGCCTGTTGTCACTCTTTGAATGTCACGACTCTCCCCAAACTTAAGAATCTTTGTGCCGGCAATAAAGTTCCTCCATGCCGTGGCTAGACCAGGACTGTCAGGCACGGGCTTACGCTGCACGGCCTGGGCCAGATCCTCAGCTGGTGTCAATCAGTGCAGCTCCATTCTCTGGCCCTTTGGTGCACTGCAATTTGGCCACAGATTACAAGGTAGGAAATTTCCTAGGCCGCGCCTATGTTATTAGATAAAATGGCACCAGTCTTCGTGCAGACAATCCCAGTGATGCTGATAACTGACACAACCAATGTCAGTCTACAAACAGCCACTAGGAGGCAGTACCCCACGCAAAGCCTAATACATGACAGAATGCAGGAAAATACATGACATATGGTCAAGGCTGATGTAGGTGGGCAGGGAGGGAGAACAATTGTAACAAGGCCTCAAGCTCAAGGAGGGCCTCAAAACGTCTGTAACTGGGGTGAAATGGAAGGGGTAGAGCTGCAGTGAACATGATATATCAGGTCCCCTGCCAATCATACAAGGTTGATGTGCTGTTGCTAGTCCCAAGACATAGGATTTATGCCTGTAGGGTATTCCCTCTTTGAGATGGTTAGCCCCAAAATTATGTTAGGCCTTACATCTGCACAGCAGGTTCTGTGAGGTGTTGATAGTCCAAAGAATATTGAGATTTATATCTACAGAGCAGTTGCATTGCCAACCCATGGATTACCAGCCCTTAGAAAGACCTGGAGAAAAATCATAGAATATCAGGTTGGAAGGGTCCTCAGGAGGTCATCTACTCGAACCCCCTGCTCAAAGCAGGACCACTCCCCAATTTTTCCCCCCGATCCCTAAATTGCCCCCTCAAGGATTGAAATCACAATCCTGGATTTAGCAGGCCAATGCTCAAACCACTGAGCTATCCCTCCCCCGGTTATTTATTTATTTATTTTTAAGTGATGTTGTTAACTCAAAGACGATCAGATATAAGGCCCCCAATGCCATTTCTGTGTGGGGTGATGTAAGCTTAAGTAGTATCATTTTTAAATGTGTATAATACAGTGATGATGTGGTGCTGGATTCATATCTGAAGGATGAAGTCTGTTGTTGCTTTCCCAAAGATTATGATGCCCAGATGCCTGCAGGACAGAACCAGTGTGGCATTGCTGACCCAAAGAGTATCAGGCCTTTTAATTATTAATAACTATCAGTATTACCTGCAGTGTTGTTGTGCCCATGTTGGTCCCAGGATATGTCCACGTCATTCTGAATGGTTTCTTGCAACAAGTGTTCATTCTTTATGTTTAACAATCTGTTCCACCTTGCATTTAGCTGGGACACTCTGAGTACCTTTCCCAGACATGAAGCAGAGCTCTCTGGGAGCTTTGTCTCTTTCACCAACAGAAGTTGGTCCAAGAAAAGATATTATCTCACCCACCTTGCCTCTATTATTATTATTATGACAGACGATCACATGTGGCGATCCTTATTATTTAATCCTAAAGATTATTTGACTTTATGGCTGTGCAACATAGTTAGCCTCAAGCATCTCCAGGAATTTATGCACGAAAAGATGTGTTGGGTCATGAGACTAACCAAACAGCTACTAGGCCTTTGCATCCGATGAAGTGAACTGTAGCTCACGAAAGCTTCTGCTCAAATAGATTTGTTAGTCTCTAAGGTGCCACAAGTCCTCCTTTTCTTTTTGCGGATAGACACTAACACGGCTTCTACTCTGAAACTAGGCCTTTGTGGTGTTTCTAGCCTAAAGACATAAGAATTTTGTAGACAGGGCCATCTTGTGGTATGTTGCTAACTTTAAGGTTATAAAGCCTGATGTTTGCTCTGTTTTGCCACCATTTCAAAGATAATTAAACCTTTTCCTTCCCGGGCAGTGTCTTTGTGTGATGTTGGTAGCCTGAAGATTAAAACAGATGCTTGTGAAATACACTGAATTAGTGTATCTGATAGTGACAGTTCCCAACCGCTATAAAAGCATATTACTTTCATTTAGCTAAAAGTATCTTTGGATGTCTTCGGTTTGATCTTTGTTGAACGTGTGAGTCCTTCTTTCACAGGAAAGCCTCATTATACCTGCCCATCGGTGTCTTTGTGGTATAAGTAGCTCCAAGGTGACGAAGGCTAATGACTGCAGGACAGGGTTTATGAGGTGTCTCAAGCCCAGTAATTGTTAGGTTGTCTGTCTGGCCAGCAGATTCTGTGTGGGGTTGCGAGCCCCAGAAATATTAGGAATGAGGCCTACATGGCTGTACCTGTGTGATTCTTCTGGGCCAAAGATCATTGTGCTTTCAGGGTTATTTGTGCCTGTGACATGTACTCGTCAAAAAACTAGGTCTTAAACGTACAGGAGAATCCATACTGTTGCTAGCATGGAGACCATCAGGTCTAAAGCCTTCTGGACAGCCTCTGCTGGTTCCTTCACTCGTGCCATTTCTTTTGTGTATCCTGAGGCCTAATAATTTTTAGGTGAGCGACACCACACAGGTACTCCCCTACAGGCTTGAAGCTTTACAAACCTCAGGTGCACTTACATCACAGTGGTGCCGACTCTCAAAATGCTATCAGTGAATAAGAGACACAGTAATTATGTGGTGTTCGTAACTGAACAATTACTAGGCCTTATGCCTATGTATTACACTGTTTTTGTGTGTGCCATAAGTCCTCCTTTTCTTTTTGCGAATACAGACTAACATGGCTGCTACTCTGAAACATGCATGAATATACGACCTTCCAGTAGCAGGCTTGGGGAGCAGTAGCAGTCAAGCCATGTATTAAAGTTAAAGGGAATCTCATTCAGCTCAGGTAGTATGGACCTGAGGATGGGTAGGAACGATGCCAGGCTGGGCAGGAATGGGTCCCTAACCCTGTGTTTGCCAGCAGCTGGGAATGGGTGACAGGAGATGGATCACCTGTGATTACCTGTTCTGTTCATTCCCTCTGGGGCACTTGGCATTGGCCACTGCTGCAAGACAGGAGACTGGGCTAGATGGACCTTTGGTCTGACCCAGTCTGGCCATTCTTATGTTGACCTGTTTTTTTCTGTGCCGAAGACCTCATAGTTAGTCTTTGTGGATAATCAAGATGCCCTCATGACTCATTACATCTGCACAGCAGATTTGCATAAATTTGCTTACCTACACGTCATTAGACTACAAGCTTATAGGGAAGTGCCCATGAGGTATGGCTTACCTATGGAGTGTTAGTAGAGCAGATCGGAAATTTTCTAATGGAATGTTTTTTTTACCAAAAAAAAATCATTTAGTCAACACTGTCATTTCTGTGGGAAAATGTTGATTTTGGGGGGGAAGGTGGGGGGTTGGCGAGGGGAACTCATTAAGAAAAAGAAACAATTGAAATGAAGTGTTTTGGTAACATTGGACTGGGAACATTTTGATTTTCTGTTCCAAGTGTAGACAGGACCTTTGGATTTTCCTGGTACAGAAATGTTGTTTAAAAAAAAAAAAAATCAGACACCTTACCCACATCACAATACTGGCAAAAAGTTTGTTGCGTACACCTGACCTCAAGCTGGCCAAATACCAAAACCATAATTTGTGAGAGTTTTAATAAATAAAAGTGCCATTGTCGGCCGGCTCTGATGCGTATGGACATAGTATAGAAGTTAGCCAAAGGAGGCTGTGCATTGGCGATCCTTAGCTTAGATCCTCTGTGGGTGCAAATTGGCACAGGAGTCACACCCGCTGTGGCTCCAGTCTGTTGACTTCAATGGGACCACTCCAATTTACACCACCCAGAAGCTCCAAATGACCGATGTCAATTACACCAGCAAAGAGACTTGGATGTGGCTTCTTCTTTTTCACACCACCTAAGGATCTGGCCCACTGACTTCAGTGGATCTAAGCTGATTTATGCCAGCTGGGGATCTGGCCCCTTTGAATTACATAGTTTTTATGGCCAATGTACATTAGCAGGAGATCTGGGCAATTAACTTGAATAGAGCATTTCTTATTTACACCTGGTCCATTGGCATGCATAGGGTTATGCTGACGCAGACCAGCCAGGGATCTAGCTTTCACATGGCTGAGTGGGGAAAAACAGTGATGTTTAAAGAATGCTAATACGAGTTTGATTCCCATTAGCATTCACTCCCTTTATGGGTTTGGGTCTGAGGTTGGGGACGAAGTCTAGAAGAGTGAAGCTGCGAGAGGCAAGCCTTTCAAAGGTGAATAGTGATTTTGGGTGCCTAGCTTGAAGCATCTCAAAAGGACTGGATTTTCAGTGAGCGCTGAGCACCCACCTTCTGAAAAATTAGGCCCCTTTAAGGTCTCTCATTTTTGTCCACACAAAATGGCTGACCACTTGCTCAGCTTTGTCTTTAGTATGTTTCTCTCACTCAGTATATAAAGGCCTCCTGACTGGATTACTTTGATAGTATAATGCTGGCACTCATTCCTAGGCTGAGCAAAGGCCTGAAATGAGAATCTGGACTAGCCTCACAACATAAGGCTGAGAAGAGGGAGGAGATCAGGCTTCGTTTAAAGTTTGGTGTCTTTACTTAGCATCCAAATCCAGTTTCATCTACTCTTCCCCTACTGTACAAATATGACAAATTACACCCGTGGACCTCTCTGCTCTCCTGGAACCACATGGAAATCACAATAACTCAGTTCACACTTAGGTTATTTTTTTTTATTTCAGGGACCAAAACAAATCCAGACCTAGACATCTGCTTTTCTCCAATTAATCCCATTTGAGTCTCAGAAGGCTTTGAAATCCCTCACACTTACCAGACCTTCAGCCACCAGGTTGTGGGCAGTCTGACCTAATGGTCACTGTGGAATCAGGTGCCAGGCCTGGTCAGAAGGAGAGGTTTCAGATCACAGGATTGAATCACAGGATCACAGGGCAATTTCAAGTGATTCCTTGTCATCCAGTCCCTGCTTCTAGCACTTGGAGGTTTAGGGACAACCAGAGCATGGGGTTGCATCCCTGACCATCTTGACTAATAGTCATTGATGGACCCATCCTCCATGAATTTATCTACTTCTTTTTTTCTCCACAAATCCACTTTAAATTCATGCCTTTAGTTAATCCAGATTAACTGTTCTGGATGTCCCTATGTAGACAGTCCTTTAGTCTCTCTGTACTTCGATTCCTCAACTGTAAAATGGGCATAATAGCACTTCCCTACCTCACAGGGATCCTGTGAGAGTACATAGATGAAAGACTGTAAAGTGCTCAGATAATATTGTAATGAGGAAGGTACATAGAATTTGAATGAGATAAACAGAGCAAATTATTGCAAGAGCCAAGGCAAAGCAAGGAAAGGAGTCAAGAGGCAGAATATTTAGGGGATGCATAGTTTATCCTTCCTGACCGCAAATTGGCAATCAGTTAGACCCTAAGTATTTGGGCAAGACCCAGAAGCCAGACACCTGGGAAAGAATTCTGTGTAGTAACTCAGAGCCCTCCCCATCTAGCATACCATCACACACATTGTATCTGTCCAAAGGGTGATGGAGCTTCTGCTGTGTCTCTCCAAGAACCCCAGGGGAAATTCTAGCTGAGTGATCCAGAATTCCTGGTGTGGTATTCTCTGCAGCACAGACCCTCCATGACACCTCAAAGCACGCCTCATGGCTCCGATCCACAATCTGACCATTACTTATTAGATGTCTGAATTCATGGGAATCTCACTGAGAGTCTGAAGAAAGCTCACTCAACTTTTGCCTTTGCAAGCCACTGCCTCTAGGGTTTGGCCCGGTAAAGTAATACTGTAAGCCCTTAAGAGCATTTATTTTCTAATGCTTTCAAATGTTCAGAAAAAAAAAACAAATCTGGGCCTTCAAAGTTTTTGACGTTTTTCCAAACCAAACTTGGACATTTTAAATTTCCACCTTTGATTTTAGAGGAGGGGAAACATCAAGAAGAAAAAATAAAGTGTCCATGAAGGAGCACAGTGTGTGTGTGTGTGTGTGTGTGTGTGTGTGTGTGTGTAACATTCTGCAGAAGCTGTGAGCACAGGAGGGCTGCTGAACTCTCCATGGTAGGAAATGTAAAAGTGTGGTACACAGAAAAATGAAAGACATCATGGCAAACAGTAGTTGAGGTGTAACATAGTGATCAGGTATGCCAATAACAAGTGATTTCCACAGTACGCTTTCCAAGGAAAGCATTTACAATAGCACAGAGATATTCTCCACTTCCACAACTTCATAGTTTGCATTAAGCAGAGTTAGCCTCCAAGCCAGTAAAAGGTCGAAGAGCTAGATGTCTTTGGAGAGTGGGTCTCGGAGTGGAGTCTTTCTCCTGAGAGTCATTCCTTCCATTTCAGGCTGCATCAGGAGACTGGGTGCTTCTCGAAACTGTGAATTCTATGTGGAACCATTCACCCCTTGGCCAGTGGCTTAGAACAAGACCACGCTGATAACCCCCCAAAGCAATCATTAGCTAATGGATGTTTGGTGAGTTCTGTGTCAAGTCCAGTACCTGGTGGGCAGGAAACCTCCTTACCCAGGAACACCAGTGTGATGGTGCATATAAGAAAGATGACCATTTGTATCATTGTGGTTACTACTGTTATACAATTGCAACAAATCTTGTACAAAAGCTGTCAATGGAAAAAAGTTATGATCTGGTAAATAAAATTATCCTGCTTATAAGCATGTATCCTCTTTGTATCTGAAATTATGAATATCAGCCATGGACTTGTATCTTAAACCTGCACTGTATTCCTGGGGGACACCCCCTACAGATTCTGTGTGTTGGTGGCCTACCAAGGACACTCCACTCTCATAATGGGCCATTGAAGAAACTCATCCTGTCTAGATCGCTCTTCTGAAAATGTCTCAGACAGCGAAGAACCAATGGCAATCCCCTCTGATTCAGCAAAACATGTAGGGGCATGTGACATGCTCATATGATCCTGGACTTCGTCTTGGGCCAGGTTTCAGAGTAACAGCCGTGTTAGTCTGTATTCGCAAAAAGAAAAGGAGTACTTGTGGCACCTTAGAGACAAACCAATTTATTTGAGCATAAACTTTTGTGAGCTGTAGCTCACAAAAGCTTATGCTCAAATAAATTGGTTAGTCTCTAAGGTGCCACAAGTACTCCTTTTCATCTTGGGCCAGTAACTTTCCATATACAGGTGCTGTGGGCTTTGTTTGGGATAATAAATTTCCATGCACATGGCAACAGGTATAAAAGACCCCAGAGACACCTCCTTTTTGCCTCTTTCCTGCTCTGATTCTGTGGATTTGCAACTAAAAGGAGCATCTTGACCTATGGACTAAGGACTTTCCAATCTTTTGGAAGTCACCAGAGAGACTTTACAAGTCTATTCCATCACTGCTACAAACCTCATCTAAGTACTTTGCAATCATTTGTATGTATATGTATACTCTGGTGATCCCCATGTTGAACTCCCTGATCTACAGCCTGAGGAACAAGGACGTGAAGGATGCACTGACATAAACCATAAGAAGAAAAATATTCCCTAAAATATTGTTTAGAACCTGATTTAAAAAAAAAAAATCTAACTGCAAGTCAGCATGGAGAGACTGTTTTTTTTTTTTTTTTACATGGTCCATACTGCTTATTCAACACTTCTCTTTTTTAAAAAAAACATTTCTGAAAGGTATACATACGACCATGCTCAAGCACTGGAAAAACTGAAATAGATCAATATTTATTTCAACGTTGGTCATGAATTTTCGTTTGATTTTTTTTTCTTGAATAGAAAATGTGATTCAATAGAAAAAAAATACTGCAAGCTACTTGGAGCAAAGACTGTCTTTCCATCTGTTCGTACAGCACCTCGTGTAGGGAGTTACTAGGATAGAAACTATAAAAGTGGTTGTACATCATTATGTGGAAACTGGAGAACACAACTAGTTTTGGTATAATTGATTTTTTTAGCTACTACTTTCCACAAAAGTGGAGATTTTCTGCCAGAAAAATGTTGATTTTGAAGAATCGTTTTGATTTTCTGGTGTGAGAAATCTAAACTAAATCTTTTATTTTCGATCATTTCTACAATAACTTCTGCATCCACCGAAGCTGCTGCGATCCCTTATGGAAGTTGTAGTTTGAGTGCCTCATGACCTTATTCTTCCCTTGGGCTGGAGTTCCTGGTTGAACCACATTTCCCATGATGCACGGTGTTCATAAAATTCCTATGATACCCTATGGCACCTCACCAGGGGGAAGGAATATGATGCATCAGTGGAAATTAAATCAGTTATGGCAGCCCTGCTCAAAGGAAGGACTGGGGGCACGAAATACGGAACTGCAACTCCCCGAAGGCACTGCTGTTACTCAAGCAGATGCTGGTGAATACTGAGCTGACCTAAAGGAAACATTTCAATACACCTCAACAAACAAAAATGAAACTTTTCCAGTTGGGAATGTCAAAATGTCACATTATGAACGATAATTGCCAAACACTAGAAACCCGGATGAAAACAAACATTGAAATTTCAGAGTTTCCCACAGGATGGGTACTCCATTTTTCTATTTGCTTCCGCCTATGTTGTCATATAATCTTTTGTCAGGTAAAAAGAGGTTTGGTAATATTTTTATAATAGTGCTGGCCTGATTTTCAAAAGTGCAACTCATCTTTGGAAACCAGATCACAGGGTTAAGATCTTCAAAAATGGGCACCTCAAGTTGGGTTGCTAAATTCATATTTGGGCCTAAATATGTATCTCCAAGATTGCTGAGCACCTAAAGTCTCCTTTCGATGTTGGTAGAAGCTTCTGGGTGCTTGGAATATCTGAAAATGGGCACCCAACTTCCACTGACTTTCAATTAGCTCTAACTACCATTTGCACCTTTCAAACTCTCCCTCTTAAATTGTCTAAATATTGACTTATGGGCCTAAGTGTAGACACACAATTTTTGAAAATTTGGCCATGTAAATATTTCTTTCCAACTCTACATAGGGAGACTCAATTCCTAATTCCTGACCCAATTCAAATTCCTACTTATTGACAATTGGTCCAAGTCTGGTGCATATGTTGCAACACCGGCTTTGCCCAGCATGACTGACAGAAGTAAAGCTCTGCTTTAGAGTCCCTTGTTGTTGGATAAACTTGTTTATGACTTTTATACAAGTTGTGTGTGTGTGTGTGTGTGTGTGTGTGTTTCATACGACAATTAAGCTGAAGGCAAACAAACAAAAAGTGCAGCCAAAGACAATTTAAGAGAAAAGCAAAGGAAAATTCCCCTAAAGTCCTTATATGAAGTATTAAGTCAAGATGACCTGGCCAAAACATGCACAAAGTCTGTAATCAATGATAATAGACCAATCAGAAAAGAAAGCAACAACATGAACTTGGGACAAAGAGCAGTAAATTGTGAGCAGTAGGTCTTGCTTGTGGAACTCTTCAAGAGATCTCACTGAACCCAAGACTGTCTACAGGACAGAATGCAAAAACTATGTCTTTGCAAAACAATTCCAGCAGCAATGATTGGGCCATCTCTCCTCGGGGGAGATGCACTTCTTCACCTCCTACAATTTCACATCCTGCATCTTGGACTACGTTGGGACAAGAAGCAGCCTCTATTTAGGCAGGATAGTTAGTAGATCAGACACTGGAATGAGACTCGGGGGACCTGGGATCTATTCCCAGTGGTTGCAGGCAAGTCGCTTCCCCAGAGTGTGCATCTGTTTCCACTTCTACACTTTGTCTATTTAGACGGTGAGCTCTCTGGGGCAGGTGCTGTCTTTCAGGCTGTGTGCATAGAGTGCCCAGCACAATGGGGCCCAATCCTGGCTTCAGGCTGTAGCTGCTACCATGGGACAAAGAATTCCCAGTAGCCTTCCTCCGTGGCCAAGATTTATACTCTGACTGCCTGGGAATGCTAAGGGCCATGAGCTGGAGCTCGATAAATTCAGGCTAGAAATCAGGGGCACATTTTTGAAAGGGAGGGTAATAAAGCACTGGGAAAACTTCCAAAGGATATAGTGTCTTCTCCATCACTGGGAAACTTTACAGCAACCTTGGGTGCGTCCTTCTGGAAAATATGCTCTAGTCCAAGCACCAGAGAGGGGGTGGATGCGGGAGTCACATGGGGAGGTTCTCTGGCCTGCCTGCGTTGTGCTGCTGCAGGAGCTCAGACTAGAGGATCACAACAGTAGCTTCGTGGGAATCGGGGGAGGCAGCATAGGTCAAGGGCTCGGAGTCTGGTGGGGGGTGGGGAAGCAAGGAAGGAGCCATATGGGCTGGATGGGCGTCTGGGGATGGGGGAGCAGCCAGGCCTGGGGCTAATGATGGTGGGGGGTGTTTGGGGAGAAATAAACCCATGGGACGCTGCAGGAGGCAGCATCAGGGCCAGGGAGGCTGAGGATTTCCAAGCCCTTCAGTGCTGTAAGATTTGGCCTCTGGGTCAGTCAGGCTGGCACTTCTTGCCCACACTGAATTCACTGGGTTTTTCTAAAAAGATTGGACCAAAGAGAAGCACTGAGTTAGCACCTCTCTGGCTTGTAGGAAAAGAGTGGGGCAGAGTCTGTGGATGTGGTGGTAGCCCAGGGGCGAATGCTCTTGCTGCCAGTACCACCACCACACGGGGAGAGAAGCCAGGAGTTCAGACTCCCAGTTTATTGATCTGGTTTGTTTTTAAACCTGTAACATCCTAGTGTTTTTTCACCAAGACAATCTGGAAACAACCAGAACACACTTGAATCTCGAGAGGCGAAAGCCACCCTCTCACATTCCCCCAAGTCCCCTCAGCTTGCCAGTGCACCCCTTCTGGGTCAGACTGGGATCCACCCTGGAGGGAAACAGCCCCATGCTCCATACCTGCCCCTCTTCCTTTCCCCAAGCCAGACTCCTAGAAGAGAAAGACCCCATTTCTCGCTCCCCTCAGCCAGCCAACCAGCCTCAGGCTGGATCTGAGCCAGGACCCCTTGGAGGGGAAAGGCCCTGTGTCCCATTCCCCACCCCTCTGAGTCAGCCAGTGCCCCCTGCCCTGGGGCTGGATCAGAGGCTCCCATGCCCCATAATAGAGCAAAGACCCTATAGCCCAGAACCTGAACCCATTCCTGTATGCCATGTGGCTTTCCCCAAACCCATGCATAAACCCTTACAGCCCAAGAGCAACCCCCGCCCCCACCACCACTCAAGGATTAAATGTGCTCCCAATTCGGGGTGGGGGGTTACCACTTTGTGCCCTGGCCTAGAATCCCCATCTCTCCCACTCCAAACCTACATGCTGCACACAGAAAAATGGCTCAGGGCCCCTAGGCTGGGGAGCCCGGGATTGGATGGGTGAATCACCCCGGCTCCTGCTCACCCCGTCACAAAGCTCTGCTGGCTGGACCCTCCCTCAGGAATCCCAGGACCGAGCTGCCCCGACTGCAGGGCCCAGAGCCTGATCACCAGAGGAAACAAGGTCCTTGCATGATCCAGGCCCTGCCCCCAAGGTCAGGCCCCAGCACCGGGCTCTGAGCTGCTCAGAGCTCATTCTCCTTCTCTCTGCAGCAAGGGAAGCACTGAGAAAAAGCTCCCCACAGTGTCTGCACAACAATCAGCCTCATGCTATAACTGCGCACCTTTTCCACCCTGTAAGACTGGCTCAGCAGAGTGAAATGCAGACACCTCCAGACTCCCCTCCCAGAGCTGGGAATGGAACCCAGGAGTCCTGACAACCAGGTTATCCTTCCCCTTCGCTAACCTTCTCTAACCACTAGGCCCCACTCTCCTCCCAGAACCAGGAGTAGAACCCAGGAGTCTTGTCTCCCAACTCTCCTGATCTAACCCAAAAAACTTCCCTTCCCAAGCTGCAGATAGAAACCAGGCGTCCTGACTCCCTTTGCCCCTCCCTGCACCACCCCATTAGATCCAGGAGTAGAACCAGAAGTCCTGGCTCCAAGCCCTGCCCCACCCCAGCTCCTAACCCAGAAGACCCCACTCTCCTCCCAGAGCTGGGACTAGAACCCAGGAGTTCTGTCTGAGGCTTAATCTCCTCCCATTTCCTAGCAGAGATTTCAAATCTCAGGCCCTAAACATTTGCCTCAGGACAACTATTTAATCTACGAGGACCTGTAATAATAGCAACACCACCTGCCTGGTGGACTCTCCTTCCTCCAGAGCTTATCACTTGTCTATTAACACCACCAAATGATCACAGCTGCTCTGACAGTCTCAGCAGGGCTGCCTTCAGAGGCCCTCCGGGCCATTAAAACCACAGTTTTCCTTACACAGCTCTGCTGATTCTGCTAGCCAGGAAAAGGAGAAGTTGGAAGGCCTCTCTGTAACCCCTAGAGCTAGGGAAGAGGGGAGCTCAGTCTCTGTGGGCCTGGTCAGCCCCCAGTCTCCCCTCTGAGGTTTGCAAGCAAGGGGGCCAGTTGGTACCAACTGTGGTGAATTTTAGGAGGTAGACACATCTGACCTACACGCTGGGCTGAGAGCCCACCAACTCATTAAACACAACATAACAGATTCAGGGGCTTAGAGGGGAAAGATCCTGTATGCCATTCCCAGACCTCCTCCCACCCCTGCCCCTGGACAGCTAACCCCCTGGCCTGGGGTCAGATTGAAACCAGCATTCCCCCAAAGAGGAAGGTTCCCCATACCCTATTCCCAATAGCCCCTGGTCAGAAACCAGTACCTCCCCACCTCCTGCCTGTAGAAACCCCACTCCGACATGCCCTCCTCACATAGTGTTGCCTGCAATCCCTTATTACAAGGGACATCCCTTACTTTTTCATCTCTTTACAACAAGATCAGGAGTTGCTGAGCACTGCAAAAAGCAACAAGAAATACCCCTGGTGAAGGTAGGTGAGTCCTGCTTATTATTGGTAGTATTATGAAACTACAACTTATGAGAATACCAGGACAAGGGGTGGGGCAGGAGTGCTATGAAAACAGTCCCTTATTTTTGAAATACAATGTTGGCCACCCTATCCTGACACCTCCCTCCTGCCAGCTCTTGCTAGGACTATCAAAAGCAAGAGAGAGTGGCAGGCTAACAGCCAGGCTGGCCAAGGAAACATGTCCCAGGGTGGGGCTAGGGCAGGAACAGAGTTGACTTTTGGCTCCAATATAGAGAGAGTGCTTGATGGCTGAGAGAAATCAGTTGGTGAGAGTGAATCAACACAGAAACATTGAGAGAACAGGATGTGTGAACCACAGGAGTGTGTGTGTGTGGTGGTGGGAAGGGGAGGTTAATATCCTGAAGCAGGAAGATCCACAGATTAATTATGTACTTAGTAAAAAGAGAAACCTGCTCTTTCATATCAGCTCCTAATGTGTTATTCTCCCCGCAAGGGAATGTCTAGATGAGGTCCTGGGGTCACAACCCCAGTAAATGAATCCTCAATCATACACCCCTCCTGCCGTGCAGGGACAGCTATTTAGGATATTTCATTTTCTCAAATGGCTTCCTGCTAAAGGGTGGGGGTTTGCTGGAGTGCCCTTAATATAGGAGAGCCTCTGAGGCGGAGCTAAGGCCCTCTAGCCCCACCCACAAATAGCCTGGCTCTGCCTCTCTTGACAAAAGACCATGTTCAGGCAGGAGTGATTTCCTCTAGAGGGAGGGTGGGAGTTTGTTTGTGAGATAGGGCTGTGTTTATAGGCAGTCCTAAGGAGGAGTGTTGGGCAACTTAAGATAATCCTACATCTATGGGCTTTTGTAGGGAAGGGCTGAGAGTTTAGGCTTCTCTGTTCTGTTCCTAGCTTTGGCTGGGGAGTAGGGTATGTCTGGGAACTAGAATTCCTGGTTTCTGTCCTCTATGAAGAGAACTTTAAGAGAGGGCATTGTCACTCTGAGCAAGAAGATTCAGGCACAGAATGGGTGCGAACCCTGTTTTCTCTAACCTACTAGACCCTCTCAGACCTGGGTATAGAACCCAGGAACCCTGGTGTCCCGTACCCTCCTTCTCTCTCCTATAGGCCCTTCCCCAGGTCTGAAGAAGGGCTCTGTAGAGCTTGAAAGCTTGTTGCACCAACAGAAGCTGGTCCAATAAAAGATATTATCTCACCTATCTTGTCTATCCGTAGACTCTATGATGGCAATTTCCCACAATATTCTGCACAAACGTTACTGAATTCTGTGAAATCTTATTGAATTAAATGTATGTATCATTGTGTTCTAGGGACTGTGTTTGATTACATGGGACAGGAGGAATACCACCCTCCAAAAATTAAGAACAGGTTGGAGATGCAAATTTACTCAAATTGTAACACCTCCAGAGAGCTACCACCACCTGGAGAAAGGCTTACATATGCTTGTTCAAACTGGATTCTTTAAGGGTCAATGGACACAGAAAGGACTTTGAGTTAAATAGCTTTAGTTAAAACTGATTCAGAGCCTTATTTCTAGTGCTCCAAACAGACAGGACCGTCTGTCCAAGGGCTGCCTCAATCCTTCCTGGTTTGGAAGGACATGGCCCAGTCTGTGTGTTTGTTCTGAGCAAAAGGCGGTGTGAGCTTTTAACCATAGAAAAAACCCTTGGTGGTAAGGTTTGAATTACTGTTCAGCATCTAGAGCCCTTGTTGGAGCTGGGGTGATCTCTGGTGAGGTTGTTAGCATGTATGTAGGTTCTTTTATTGCTTTTAAAGTTTTCTCTATAATGCTTTCCCCTTGAGAATAAATTTGTTTGCTTAGAAAGAGTGGTGTGGTAACTTATAACACCATTGTCTATCTCAGAAGAAAAGTATAGCAGGTTGTCTTAGGCAGTCTGGCTTACTGGGGAATTCACAGTGTAGGTAGGGAACTGTGGAGCCCCAAAAAACCCCAATCAAGAGGGCAAGAGGTGTACATCTCCACCCAAGAGAGGTGACAGCTGAGGAACAGGAAAACCTAAAAGCAGGTGTCCTTGCTGGGGGGTTACAAGTTCAAGGGTCCTGAATGAGACAGACTCCACTCCCCTTGGAATTTCTCTGGAGTTTAGTCTCAGGGACTTGCCTTAATCACCCGCCCCCCCACAGGTTTTAGTTCCGGAAGGAGCTGCAGGAACCCTCCCCCCTGGAGTAGAACAGAGTCATTCATAAACCATTCTTATAACGCAAGTTCATATAATGGTCCCAAAGATACTGCATGGGGTTGCAATATCTGTCACACCAGATCTTCTGAGTGTCTTACTTGTTGGACAATGCCACCTCTAAAACATTATTCTTAAAACTTGAACACATTAGAGTTTTTATTTTCATTATAAAATTACATAGAGTGGAAGGGAATGGAAAGAATATTGTCACTTTAGTCCAAAAGATGATTAAATTATTCATCAAAGCTGCTGAGAGAACTTTCTTCTCTCTAACATTCTCCCCAGGGCGTCCTTCACCTCCTTGTTCCTCAGGATGTAGATCGGAGGGTTCAGCATGGGGATCACCATCGTGTAGAACACAGAGATCACCTGGTCCTGCTCCAGTGAGGAGGTGGAACTGGGTTGTAAGTAGATAAAGAACGTTGTCCCATAGAATATAGCTACGGCTGTCAGGTGGGAGGTGCAGGTGGAGAAGGCTTTGCGCCTGCCCTCAGAGGAGCGGATCCTCAGTATGGCAGCAGTAACATACAGATACGAGAAGAGAATGATCAGTATGGTAGTCAGTTGTATGGAACTAGCAAAGATAGAAAGCAACATTTCATTGTTGTGAGTGTTGGTGCAGGAGAGCCGCATGAGTGGAAGGACATCACAAAAGTAATGATCGATTACATTGGGCCCTCAGAAGGACAGCTGAAAGGTGCAGCTGGTAAACACGGTTGCATTTGCAACCCCAGCCATGTAGGAGCTAGCCAAGAGCCAGATGCAGGACCTCTTGGATATGATGAGCCTATAGAGCAGTGGATTACAGATGGCCACATAACAGTCATAGGCCATCACCGTAAGGAGGAAAGAATCAGTGGTGGCAAAGGCAAGAAAAAAGTACATCTGTGCAGCACATCCAGCGTAGGAAATGGCCTTACTCTCCCTTGAGGGCTCACCAGCACCCTGGGGGCGATGGATGAGGAGTAGCCAAGGTCAACGAGTGACAAGTTGCTGAGCAAGAGATACATGGGGGTGTGAAATCGGGAGCCCGTCCAGATTAGGGCAATCATCCCAGAATTCCCCAGCAAGGCGAGAACATAGATCACCAGAAATATGAGGAAGAGGGCAACCTGCAGTTCTGGATGGTCAGTGAATCCTGCAAGGATGAATTCAGTCACGGTAGTGTCATTTCCCTGGGCCATTGCTTCACGTGGGCTTTGAGGAGAGACCTGCACAGAGGGAATTTCTGTAGAAATAAAAAACAGTGTGAGGACCTGGAATTCCATACGACCAATGACAGCATTTTAGTCCATTTGAGACCGTTGTTTGCTGAAAGTAAGAATATTTTTACCCATTTGTGCGTATCTCATTCTTTCTCTTTTGATGTGGACAATCTGCAAAGAGCAACTATTGGCATAAAACTGTAGCATAGTGCCGACTTGATTGCCAGAGGGTGAAGTTCACTGTTGGCTCAGTTGAAAAACCTTTCCCCCCCACAGCAGAAATCAAGAGAGTTTGCATTAGAGCTGGGTGGTTAGTTTTGGGGTTTTTTTGTTTTGTTTTTTGGTTCAGTGGCTGACCTGAAAAATCCCCAAATAACACCCACTTGTTCCCTTCTCCCCCAAAATAAATCATTTCGTTGTCAGGTTTTTACCCTCTTCTCCCTTTTTTTTCAAGTTAAATCTAACAGATTTTTGGAAACAAAACGTCATTTCAAAACAAAACCTTGAAACACATTATTTCAAAAATGTCAAAATTGAAATAGTTCACCTTTTTATTTCAGAATAACTCCTTTGGAAGGTAATTTCTGTGACCCTTACACTCCCAGTATTGTGTTGCCAGGGCTAACACTGTTGCTTTGGTGTGAATGATTCTTGGGGTCAATTCTGGTGCCTCTTCCTGGAAATCTCATAGGCATTATTAACCTCTAGCCAGTGCAGGGCAGTTGCCGAACCTGTAAAGCTCAGACGATGAACTGGGATGTATACACTACCCATTGGGATCTTACAAGGTGGCCTCATACAAGGGGGCGAGAGGAGAAAGGACTCAGAGTTTGGGCGGACAGTTAATAACTACAGCACAGGAAATGAATCAAAAACATTCTGCTGTTATCTGCAGCACCATCCCTCTCCCCAGACACAGCCCAAGCCCAGGCTACAGCCGAGTGACACAATGATTCACCTGCTGTGTACTGCTGGTGGGTCTGCACCCAGGGCTGCTCCTTAGATTCTGGATGTAGCAGCTTCAGCTGAAGGGGTCGTTTCCTACATAAGTAGCTCTCAGATCAGTTAGGAAGTTTTAGGTCAAAATTATACCTTCAAACCGACTTTCCAGTGGATCGTGAGATTTTTCTTGCTGCTCGCAATAGGTTTTTACTCTTCCCCCCTCCCTTCTGCAGTGCTACACCCAGACAAAGCAAACCTACCTGCGTAAGGATGAATCATTTATGTGATGGGTCCAAGAGATTCCCATCTGGAGGAAGGGCAGGGGGCTGATTTATATTCCTTTACAGTCTGTTGGGACCTTAAGTCTCTCCAAGCTCGGACCGTCAGACAGACGAAGGAGCTTCAGCTATCTTCTTGTTGCTGGGGCCAAGTGTATTTGTGGAGAAGTGATTTGTATAACACCATGCCAGGCCGTTGTGATGCATGTCGGTAATTGGTCCCAGTGTGTCCCTAGATCGCTGAGACTGAGTGATTCAAAGCACTGGGAATGGAATATGGAGACTTTTCAATGCTAGGTGTTGTGCAGGTTGGGCAGATTGGATGGCTCAAGAGATTGGGAATTATTTAGAGGTTCAGGGCTACACTGTGCTTTGATCACCTGCTCTGTGTAAGGGGCAGTGCTTAACTACACCACCCCAGGAGGAGGTCAGGGATTGAATTGTGACTCAGGTGCTGGAGTCGATAGCTACCCTCACCTATGTGGGCTCATTGAGACAGAGGGGAAGAGGCAATGCTCTGCCAACTTTCCACCCACCTGTGTGTCTGCTGTGAAGCCCCCACTTTCCCCATTGTGTCCCCTACGTAGGGTCAAGTCTGTGGGGTCCTGCTCCTCCTTGTGTGTGAATGACCCCCGTAGAGCTAGGCCAGGCTCTGGCTCTCAGAATGTATGTCTGTTTTGTTTAAGCATCCAAACTTTTCTGTGCACAGCAAATATCTGGAACCTATAACACTGGGCTGGCAATGAGCAAAAAGTGGGTGGCAAACATCCACTTTCTCATGAGAGTCCCAGCACCTCTACTCCTGGTCTCAGTTGGACACTGAAAACACTAAGTCCATGTCTACAACGGTAATTGAAAGACAAAACTTTTGTCATTCACAGGTACTTAACCTCCCCCCACCCCTCGAAAGACAAAAGTTTGCAGTGAGAGGTGCCTGTGTGAACGACCGCGTTGTCGGTGGGAGCGCTCTCCTGTCGACGATGCAAATCTTACTCATTGGGGGTAGAAGTATTTTGTTAGCAAAAGTGCCGACCAACAGTGTTAACACTGCTCAAATTTTAGCAACCCAGCCATGTCACTAAAAGCTGTATAGCATAGACATAGCCTAAGGGATAAAAATATATGTGAGTGTTTCAGAATCTTAAACCAACTCATGTCTGAATGTGGGGCTTAAAAAAGACGTGGAGTCTATGGGAGGGGTCGATGGTTTGTTCTGGGTGGGGGCTTGGAACAAGTTCATTTATATTCATAGGGAATATATATTTAACATACACACAGAGAGGAACCAAATGTCGGAATGACTTTCATGCTGGATGAAGGAAAACAGAACAAGAAAGAACGAATGTAAGTCCTCAGGCGACAGCACAGTGGGTGTATGTCTTTGTCCTCAGTCACGTGATGCATCACCTCTGCCTTACAAAATAGCCTCTGCCTCTGCGGACAGCAGATTTCTTGATAACGGAATCGTCAGGAGTGGGAGCAAGGGGGAGTTCATTCTCTCACTCTTCGGCACCTGTGCCCAGGCTGCCTACCAGGGTCCCAGCCAGAGCCAGTTATCAATCTATGGTTTCTTGGGTGGGGATATAAATACCTGAACATTAGGAATTTCTGGGATTATCAAAGAAGCTTGAGGGAGTTCATAGCCCAAACCTCCATTGGAATTCAATGGAAGTGGGTTCCTAAGTCTCTTAGCTGAGCACAACTGAGACCAGCAACTCAATTTTCAAGATAACATCTTCCTCGGGGGAGAGGGGGAGGAATTAACCCATCACAGATTTTGCAGAGGGGTTTTGTTGAGGTCTAGCAGGCCTAGTGGTCCGGCTGCTGCCAAACTATCTCTCTGAGTTTTAGGATGGGTTTTCTGGGCAGCCTGGTGGGCCCAGCAGCCAAGTCACAGTTCATAACCTCCCTACTACCCCTAGATCCCTCTGAGGTCTCTGGGGGTTGATGGAGGAGAAGAAAAGGGTAGGGGTATCCAGGCTCTCCCTCTCCACCAGGTCCTGCCCCAGGGCCCAAGGGGGTATAGGCGAGGGATGGCTCAGTCTCTCTTGACTCCTACTCAAGATCAGCCTCTCCTGAGCTGCTTCCTACATTTCCTGTTTTCCCTTCAGTTTGGGGCATGGCCCCAACCCTATGTTTACATGTCTCAGTAATTCAAAGCCTTAGCTTGGGGCAGGAGCGACTTCCTTCTGTTTCATTGCTAAAGCAGGTTTGTTATAGTTTGCTTGTTGCAAAGCTCAGAGAAACCTATGGGACACAGGACTATTCCCTCATTGATTCTAATGGGTTGTGGGTTGTTGATTGTCATTATGACATTTGGATGCATTCCAGACCAGGGAGGGTCTGCGTCACCCCTGCCCTGCAACTTTGGGTGCCTTGTAATGCCTTGCTGCTGTAGTTCCCACCTGAGCCACTCACAAATAGCCTTTGAGCATGCAAGTCACACCCTGTAGGTCTGTGTACAGATACAGCCTGCTAGCACACTCCAGTCAAACTCTGGCTTCCACCAGCCTTGGTTACCACATTCAGGGTGAGCCCAACATTCTCTAAGTCCTAGATTTTCCCCCACCAAATGTGTATTCTGTACTGCCCTGTCCAACCTTGTCCTGGACAACTCAGATAACAAAGGTCTCTGTCGTCCCTGTAAGGATAAAATATGCAAAAACTTGACATCCTAAATGGAGTTACCCCCACAATTCACAACATTGGATTTATTTTGATAAAAGAACAAAAACGTTTATTTGAGTGCAAAGACATAGATTTTCAGTGACGACAAAAAATAAGGTGTTAAACTCAGAAATGGTTACAAGAAAAATAAAGATAAAAGACTTTCTCAGCTTATGAAACCAGACTTGGTATAAGGTGGAGGTCTTACCACAAGTTCCCATAATCATTGCTGACCAAGTTTCAGATCAGGATCTGCATCCAAAGTCCACAGGCTGGCCGTCTTCATCATCTTCATCTTCTTCGGTGGAAAAGAGAGAGAGAACTTGGGAGTATTGGTGCCCTCACTTTTATAGTTCAGTCACACTTTGAAATTCTAGCCTTGGGATTCCTATCCTTAGAAACTTATTAGGACTTTTAAAGTAATAGTTCTGTAGATTTTGTAGCCTACCATCCATGGAAATAGCTTTTGATATGTGGTTAGCTCTATTCTCTTTTTTCAGATACTTGCAGCCTCTCAATAAGAAGTCTGTAGTAAGTCTTGGACACATTCCTCAAGGAATATATAACTTTCAGGGAGGAGATATGGAGAAGTGTGGCAATGGGCACTAATGCTTGTGATGATATAAGCTTCAATCCCATTCACATACCACCAATGTATTTGCTTTGGACTTTCATTCTCCTGTAATGTTGTCATTGTAATTTATGCCATTACAGTTATTTCCATGTTACTGTTGCGACTTCACTTCAGAATATGCACATGGAAGAGGCAAAGAGGGACCAAGAAAAGATTAAATGGAACCACAAAGATCTGTAGTTAGGTCAAGAGGGCTAGATCTTTTGGTCAAGCAAGTAATTTTGGTAACAATATTCTCTTCTCTGAAATTTTGACCAGAGAGAGAAATTTCCAAGTCTGTGTGTTTAAGATTTATGTTGCTGTGTAAATCAAGAGTGGAACTCCTTTAATGATGCTGTAATGGTTATCGCTATCAGCTCTAAAAACAGCAATCTGTGTTCAAATCTCAGTGAGAACTAAAGGTTTTATCCAATTATTTCATTCAGAGAGAAGGTCAAGGTTTCTTTTTAAATGAATGTCTAATGTAGGGCCCTGGGTCCATATTTACTCACTCAAATAACTGGCCTGATTAACAAAATGCTGAGAATCCAGAAGCTAACATAGATTTTTATTATTATTATTATTTTAGTCTCCTTGTGCCAGAACCATGTCTTTCTAGGTGTTCTGGTGAACCTCTTAAAATGTTGTCAATAATAATTTGCTGTTGCAAGTTGTTTACATGTTCAATCATTGCAGGACTTCACTGAAAGCAGCTTTTTAATTATACTCAAAGAGTGTGTATTATTTTTAAAACATTAGGATTTCTAGTGTATTCTAAAGAACCATTGTAACAACTTTCTTAGGGTTGTGGTGAACTCTCTGTCATTGGAAATTTTTCAATAATTTATTTTTTTTTCTAAAAAATATGCTGTAGTTAACATAGGAATTAATTGCTTGGGTTCTATATCTCTGACTAGCTTCCTGTGATAGATAGGAGGTCAGGACAGATGAGCTCATGGTCCCATCTCCCCTTAAAATGTATGAATAAGTTTCATTGGATTCCATATCGGTTCTTATATGGCCTTGCTCCTCTTAGGATTGAAACACCTCAATAAGTTCATTAAACAACATGACTAACATCTGTCAAATGTGGGGGGTTCTCTCTCTTTTGTCATTTAACCATAACTGCTGTTCCAGATCAGATCACTGTTTCTTTTGTCTGAAAGTCACCACCCACAGCTGCTTGAGAGGAAGGTGAAAGGAACAACCTGTTGGTGAATTATGAAATACAATGCTCATAGGAAAAGATTCCACCAAAACTGAGTCAGTAATTGGGTGTCTGGAACATTTTTAACAGTGGGGGTGCTGAAAGCCAGCCCTCTTACCCCTGTCCACCCCACCACTCCCCAGAGCTGGGCTATGAGCAGGGCCGTGTCTCATGGAGTGAGTGACCTGGATGGGGTAAGGGGGCCGAGGTTGGGGCCACAGCTGGTGGTAGGCATGGGGCTGGCAGCTAGGACTCCAAGGTGGGGCGGTATCAGGGACCTGGGGCACAAGCCCAGAAGTGGAGCCCCAGGCATGGGGACAGCAGTGGAGTCCTTGGTGCAGGTAGGTCCCTGGGTGTGGGGGTGGAAGCCTGGATCTTGAGCACTGTGCCGGCAGCCAGGACCCTTGGCGCAGAGTGGCATCCGGGATGCTGGGTGTGGGGCAGCAGCTGGGACCCCTCAAAAACATGCGGGCATTGCAGCACCCCCTGTACCTCTAGTTCCCGTGTCTGTGGGTGTTTATACACTAAATAATAATAAACTTTTATACAAAGAGAAAAGAAAATTTACTTAAAATTTAAATAGGTGTGTTTTCAATAATCTTACAAGCAGTATTATTAAAACATAACCAAGGCAGAAGTAGCAGAAAGATAGCAGCTTGAAGCTCTGAATTCAGAGGGAAACATTTGGACTTTCCCTAAAGAACTGAAATGAATAGACACAGATTTCCTGAAAATCCCTGGCAAATACTTACATTCCACCCCACTTCCCCCATGACATTGTAGAGCTATCCCCATTCACATTTTTCATTTCACTCCAAATGCCACTTTTCTTCCCCATGGTCAATCTCATTGGGCCTTGTCATAAATATAAAGGGAAGGGTAAACACCTTTAAAATCCCTCCTGGCCAGAGGAAAAACTCTTTCACCTGTAAAGGGTTAAGAAGCTCGGATAACCTGGCTGGCACCTGACCAAAATGACCAAGGAGGAGACAAGATAGTTTCAAAAGCTGGGGGGTGGGGGAGGGAACAAAGGCTCTCTCTGTCTGTGTGATGCTTTTGCAGGAATCAGAACAGGAATGGAGTCTTAGAACTTAGTAAGTAATCTAGCTAGATGTGCGTTAGATTCTGATTTCTTTAAATGGCTGAGAAAATAAGCTGTGCTGAATTGAATGGATATTCCTGTTTTTGTGTCTTTTTGTAACTTAAGGTTTTGCCTAGAGGAATTCTCTATGTTTTGAATCTAATTACCCTGTAAGGTATTTACCATCCTGATTTTACTGAGGTGATTCTTTTACTTTTTCTTCTATTAAAATTCTTTTAAGAACCTGATTGCTTTTTCATTGTTCTTAAGATCCAAGGGTTTGGGTCTGTGTTCACCAATGCAAATTTGTGAGGATTTTTATCAAGCCTTCCCCAGGAAAGGGGGTGTAGGGTTTGGGGAGGATTTTTTGGGGAAAGATGTTTCCAAGCAGGCTCTTTCCCAGTTATATATCTGTTAGACGCTTGGTGGTGACAGCAATAAAGTCCAAGGGAAAAAGGAAAATAGTTTGTACCTTGGGGAAGTTTTAACCTAAGCTGGTAAAAATAAGCTTAGGAGGTTTTCATGCAGGTCCCCACATCTGTACCCTAGAGTTCAGAATGGGGAAGGAACCTTGACAGGTACACAGAAGGGTAACTGTACAGTCAGGAGAGTCTGAACCATGGAATGCACAAAGTCCCCCACCCATGAAGCCACCACCAGCTGCACACCTCCTTGTTCATAATGGCCATATAATGGAGGGGTTTGCAGATCGCAATGTAATGATCAAACGCCATCACTGTGAGGAGGAAACTGAACAGCGGTGCTATGCAGCCAGCAAAGGAGATGGTTCTCCTCTCAACAAGCAAGTCTGCAATCAGCTTTGGGGCTGTGACCGAGGGATAGCAGATGTCTACGAAGGACAGGAAGCTCAGGAAGAAATACACAGGGGAGTTCAGACACTCACTGCACTTTATGGTGACAATGATGAGCAGATTTCCCAGTGTGATAAGTATATAGAAAAGTAAAAACAGCACAAAACACACTCGCTGTAACTTCTGATCCTGGGAGAATCCCAACAGAATGAATTCAGACACATTGTTTGTATTCTCCATGTATTCGGGATAGGAGATGACTTTAAGGTGCTGAATAAAATCACCTGTCAAGACACAGATTAAGGCATATCATCAATAAAAAAGTCAATGTTGATTACTCTCACAGTGAATATTGAGCTGTATTAACCAAATAAATAGATTTTGACCAAAAGTAAACCAATATCAATATTCCACTCAAAGAACACTAGAAGTTGATGGCCAACTCAATATGAAAAGCTAAGTTATATGAACATGTATTGCAGTTTATTTCTATTGTATTGTTATATACACTCACTAAGCCTATTGTTCAACTGTGTTCTTTTAAACAGGAAGAATAGCCTTCTCACGTTGTCTCTTGGGCTTATAAATGCCCATTTTATGTACTTAATTGTTGACTTGAAGATCCAAATATGGGACTGAGATGTTCCACTTAGGAGGCCATGTTTGAAAATTGGTGCATGAATATTTTCACTGGAAATCTCTGGAAATCTCTGTTATAGTCATGAATATGATTCGTATATTAAAGCTTTAAAGGGGAATAAGATAAATGTACATTAGAAAATTGCTTTTTAGTATTTTTCCTCTGGTAACTCAAGCAGAAGTTCAGTTTATTATCATCAGAATTCAGACACTGTTAGCACACATTGCTCCAGACCTCTATTGTTCATTTCTGAAGAGGTAAATGATAAAAACACATCACATGTTTGTTTTCTCATCAGTCATGATTCAGGATTATCTTCTTGAGTGTAACAATCAGAAAATATTGATTTCTCTTGCCACGGACATCAGGATTTAGTTTCTCATGGGAACATACCATATTGATCGAGGAAACTGCACATCTGTCAATATTCACTTCAAGAAACTATAAACCAGTGTTTCCTAAGCCTTAAATATGGAAAGCATTCATACTAAAAGAGAATGACAACAGAGGAAACCTTTTCTCTAAAATGCCTACTGAATATTGTTAGTTTGCAGAATTATCATCTTTCTACACATCACATTTTTTCATTTCACTCTCAAAGTCACTTTTCTACTCCATAATTTGAAAAGGTGGTGTGAAATTTTCATACAAAAGTTGTTAGTGAAGTGCACGTTGTGAGGCATTGCTCCATATGCTCATTCTGAAATTCTCCCTGAAAAGAGGTGAGGGTGACTTTCAGGACCAGTGGCTGAAAGTCTTAACATTTTTAAAAATACTTCAAGAATATTTCAAAAAATGTAAGAAACAAAAACAGCCAGGAAAAATGAAAACTTTCAGTGAGCTTTTTGTGAAAATTTCCACACACAACTTCCCTCCATTTTTTCAAACAACTATGGAGCTGGTTGTATTGTCCCAGATTGGAGGGGGTGGGGTGTACCCCAGATTTTGATTAAGCTAATTGCAACCATATTGTCTGCATTCAGCCACTGTGAATTAATAAAATAGAACATCACATAGTTAAGAGTTAATTTGAACAAGCAGGGCTTCTGGAGGCAAAGTCAAATGTTCACTACACATTTGCAGTTTCTGCTAATCGGAATGGGAGGAGGGTAGAAAAGAGTCAACAAATTGAGACTGAAAGAAAATAAGTGGATGAGGACTTTGCATTTTGGCGCCTTTAATATAGACGCTTATTATGAAAAAGATTGTTAGGAATGTTTGTTGATAAGTAATTTATTGAAGTTAGGAGAGGTACTGACCCAGTAGGGGTCACTATGAGCTATGCGTTTGGTAAACGTTAGTTATAAAAAGACTAGATAAAAAAGTGTACTTTACAGCAGCTTTCTGAAGCTGTCCTGGGAGATCGTTTTTCTGACCCCATACTCCCTGGCAGGGAAGTGACTGGCCATCACGGACCTGCTGCCAATTTCTCAATACCATCTCAGATTCTACGTATTTATTTTGGATGTTCTAAACCTATTGCTTATGTCTGTGTGTGCTTAAATCTAATACATCGTAGTTTGAGATAAGAGCAAGCTTACTTGTATTAATCTTTCATCAGACAGAATTGCTGTGTTCCCATTGATTTATTCCTGACATTGCCTGGGGTGAAACAGTTAAGTTACCACTGCTTTGGGTTCTGAAAACCCTGGGTAACCATTGAAATGTCATGCATTTTTAATTTAAATAAATAAAATAATTTGTTGGGGGAAAATAACAATTGTCTTCTGGCACAGTTCAGGGCAACTGCCCTTGTATTCCCCCTCTGCAGTCCAGAAAGTGTCCCGACTCTTAGATTTATGGCTCCCCACCTGTCACCTCTCTCGGATGTGGACAAGGTCCCGCCCCTTTCTGACCAAAATTTTCCAGGCTGTAAAGTTCCCTGCCTATACTGTGAATTCCCCAGCAAGTGAGATTCCATGAGCCAGCCTGCTTTACTTTTCTCCTCAGAGATAGAAAACAGTATAATTGTCATAGTTATCACACAGATCTTTCTAAGCAAGCACATTTATCCTTAAGGTAAAAGTGTTACACAGAAAACAAATTAAAACAGTAAAAGAATCTACACACCCACTAAAAAGCTTTCCAGAGATCACTGCCCACCCTCTCAACTCCAATAAGGGCTTCGGCAGGTGACAGTCCTTCCAACCCTTCCCTAAGTGCTGGGGGTCCTCTCCTTGGACAGAAGTTCTGTGCATTTGCTGGATCAGAAAGGCGGACCTGAGTCAGTTTAAACTCAGGTTATTGATCCAAAAGCCCTTTCTTTGTCTGTTGATCTCTGAAGAATCTGAGAGAATTTGTCTAATTACCTCCCAATGGAGCACTGTGGTCCCCTCTGCCATGCAATTCCATATATTCACTGGCCTACAATGTTACATAAACTTATTACAGTAAGCTCTCCCCAAAAATATGGCAAGAAATTGCCATACCTGTCAGACATTCCCCTTGCTCTGTTTTTATATTTTTAACAGTTTGTGGTCTGTGATATGCAGGAAACTAGACTATCTGATAGTTGCCTTCTGGCCTTAAACTCTACAAATTAGTTATTTATTATTATAATTATTTTATTTTATTATTTTATTATTTGAAAAACATATAGTAAAATACCCCAGAGAGTTTGCAATTAGATCCATGTGATTTGGCTCCTGCTCCAATATACAGCCTTCATTCTTACTGTTCTTATTTGTATTAATGTGGGCACCTAGGAGCCCACCAGCACCCCATTGTGCTAGGTGCTGTACGCATAGACACAACAGAGAGACAGTCCTGGCCTTAAAGAGTTTGCAGTCTAAGACAGGAGTCCACAGATGTTAGACAGGTGGGGCAGTACGAGAAAACAGAGACACAACACTGGGCAGTTGTCTCAATAAAACAGTGGCCTAATCATTGTCAAGTTTCTGGAGACAGTGAGAGCAAACGTGAGTTTTCAGGAGGGACTGGAAGGAGGATAATGAGAAAGCTTTGTGACTATTTCTAGGGAGCTCCTCCCAAGTGTGAGGGGCATGGGAGGAAAGCACAATGGTTCTTGTCTGAAAATTTAACAAGTGGGTGATGAAGGCTGTGCTTACTGACCAATCTGAGGTGAATGGTGACCTTTCAATAGTGAATGGTGTTAGGGTCATCTGGGACAGGTTGTGAAGGGTCCTGAAAATGAAGACAAGCATAGAGAAAGGGGAGCTGGTAAAGGGATATCATGGTCAAACCAATGGGCTAGAAAAATTATCTTTGCAGTAGCAATCTGAATAGATATGAGCAAGGTAAGACTACATTTGTAATTACATGAGTCACATGGATAGACTCAAGCCTGAGCAATTTTAAGGGGTGGAACTGACAGTATGAGTGAGAAAATTCCTATATGAGTTCTGAAATGGTTCAAAGAGACAGCACTTCTGGGAAAAGCCATTTTTTTTAGGGTGAGATATTCAGAAGTGCCTAAGGGAGTGACCAGTACAAGTTCCAGGGAAAGTATTATCTGCATTTTACATAGTGAGGAAGTGAGGCAAAGACGGTGAGTGCTCAAATTTAAAAAAAAAAGTGCTTTAACTTTGAGTGCCCATATTTAAACACCTGGGCTGACATCAAAAGTGCCTGAGTGACATTTTCATCAATTTTCAATGGGGCTGTAGCTCTCAAGAGTCTAAAACCAGCGTCCTGTGTGGATACAAAATTTGTAACAGCATCCGATCCGCAAAAATGATCCATGGATATAAAGCGAATATCCACAGGTTTTCAGGGCTCCAGATTCAAAGTTTGTGTCTGCATCCGGTCCATGATCCACATAAATTGTCCACAGATATAAAATGGATATCTGCGGATTTGCAGGGCTCTAATTAAAGGGACCAGTTTTGAATCTATTTTCCAATACATATCACATTTTGCACCTTCTGAGGTGAGTGACCCCATGAGCATCTGATCAGGATTCGGGGGATGGGAGGGGAGGAATGGGCCAGTTCTCTTTGAAACAAAGAAAAGGGGAAGAAAGAAAACACCCAGAAGTTTGAGCAATAATTGGAAACAACACATATTTGTGTAGTTATCCCTAGGGGACGTGAAGATTTTAATGATCCCATCTGTGTCTGCCCTGAACTGAAGAACTCTGGGGCTCTCCAAGGAGTCCATCCCAAAAGCCACTGAAACAAGTCTATAAACCAGACCTCCACACACAATCTGCTTTGCAGTCAAGAGTAACAGATGTCTCCCTCCTGCAGATAGGTTTAATTGCTCTGGTTCTGAGGGAAGTGGAATAAATATTCTCTTTTGGTGCTGGCAATTCTGAATTAATTCTGATTCAGAGGCAAATCTCATGGAGATCAGATTTATTGACTCCAGAGGTCCTGACTTTTCTAAGAAGGTTGCATCCTCAAGTGGTGTCAGTTGCCTAGTTCCACTAAAGCCAATTTTCCATGTACACATGCTGATGATCTGGCTCATTAGAGAAGAGCAGTAGCTCTTTTGTAGAAAAGGTTGAGACTCACTTATCATTGGCTCTAAAATCCACAGCCTTACTCAGACTGTCTTGAAAATGGCTGATCCTCGTGGAGGTCTAGGGTAGGGTTAATGGACTACATGTGGAGTCATGCATGCAAGGGAGAGCTCCTTGAAAAGTCCCGGGATATCAGAATTATACAGTTCACATCATGTTGTTTTGTGAATGCCCTGGGCACGCTGGGGCTCTGATTCTCCCCAGACTGTTCTCACCTTCTCGGGGTTGATCCCAGCTAGTGTCTGGCACCCACTGACCCTCTGAGGAAAGGAACATTTCAAAAGTTATTCAAGGTAAACTTTCATGTGCAGGGGGAGGGCTCAAAGCCAGAGGGTTTGCAGGCAGCCTGTCCTCAGAACAACAAGGTGGTTCAAGATGGCTGGATCCCAGTGCCCACCTTGCTCTGTGATTTTTGAATCCTGGCTTTGGCAGATTTCCACACATGTGTATTGTGTATGTATGACAAGGAGAAAGGTGGAGAGGAGAGCTGAATTGCATCTGTTTGTGCGTGTGGTGGGAGGGAAAGCTTGGAGCAGCCAGGTCTTTTGTGAGATGGTCACAGCAATGGATGTGGTGGAGGGTTGGGCGTTGGAGAAGTGGTAGAATAATGAGTGTGTGTGTGGGGATATCCACTGTCCAAACACTAGGGCTTCGAAAACCCAGTTCGATGCCTCAAGCCCTGAAGAAGAACTGACTTTTGAATAATGTAGGGTTGTTATTTTCCTGTGATCCCTTAATGTATAAGAGATCGTCCTTGTCATAAATATAAAGGAAAGAGTAAACCCCTTTAAAATCCCTCCTGGCCAGAGGAAAAATCCTCTCACCTGTAAAGGGTTAAGAAGCTAAAGGTAACCTTGCTGGCACCTGACCAAAAGGACCAATGAGGAGACAAGATACTTTCAAAAGCTGGGAGGAGGGAGAAAAACAAAGGGTCTGTGGCTGTCTGGGTGATGCTTTTGCCAGGGACAGAACAGGAATGGAGTCTTAGAACTTAGTAAGTAATCTAGCTAGATATGCGTTAGATTATGATTTCTTTAAATGGCTGAGGAAATAAGCTGTGCTGAATAGAATGAATATTCCTGTCTGTGTGTCTTTTTTGTAACTTAAGGTTTTGCCTAGAGGGATTCTCTATGTTTTGAATCTTATTACCCTGTAAGGTATTTACCATCCTGATTTTACAGAGGTGATTCTTTTTACTGTTTCTTCTATTAAAATGTTTCTTTTCAAGAACTGAATGCTTTTTTTTATTTTTCTAGGATCCAAGGGTTTGGGTCTGTGGTCACCTATGCAAATTGGCAAATTTACCAAACCTTCCCCAGGAAGTGGGGTGCAAGGGTTGGGAAGATATTTTGGGGAAAGACGTTTCCAAACAACATTTTCCCAATAAACCCAGATAAACGTTTGGTGGTGGCAGTGGAAGTCCAAGGGCAAAGGGTAAAATAGTTTGTACCTTGGGGAAGTTTTAAGCTAAGCTGGTAAAAGTAAGCTTGGGGGGGTTTCATGCAGGTCCCCACATCTGTACCCTAGAGTTCAGAGTGGGGAAGGAACCTTGACAGTCCTCAAAGGGACCTTTTCTCTCTGGGAGCTCAGAGACGCTGACAGAGCAGAACCATAAGTGGCATAACTGGTGGCATGGGAAGTCGAGCCACCTGTGCCCTTCCCCACACATAACCCCCACCACCGCCCCCCACCACCACCATTGCCCCACAATTATTCCCCAGGACAGTTTCATTAGGTGGAGGGAGGGGGCGCTTCTTCCCTCTACTTTTCCTGGGTCAAGGGAAGGAACCCCAAACTTCCCCCTTCTCCACACTGCAGTGGGGAAGGGGTAGGCTCACCCTTCCCTTGGTGCTTCTGCTTCCAGGGGAAGGGGGAGGTCAGAACAGAACTGGGAAGTGTGGGGAAGAAAGGAGGGCATGGGAGCTCAACAGTGGGAAGTCGAGCAGGAGCTTCTACTCTCCCTCCCCCCAGAAAAGCCTCCTCACAGCCAAGCACTCTAATTGTGTCTCCTCTTCAAACAATTGCCTCCACTGACTCCGTGTTAATCCTTGCACTGGTCCTGCATCCTCGACCCGGAGGAGGCCACGTGATTGGAGGACTGGTCTGCTCTGTACAGACAGAGAAACAGGAGACAAGGAGATGATGTAAAGATAGTGAAGGGACTGACATTCAGCTCCTGCTTTCTGTGGCCATGGGAATCCTTGCCAAAGGGGCAGTGGCTGAGGAGAGCTGGGCAGTGGAACATGAGGATGCCAAAATTATTGGACCAGAGAGTGCGAGTGGTTCGGGCACACACCTCATGGGCAGGAGACCCGGGTCCATTCCCCCTGCACCAATTGCTCTTTCTTAATCCACAGTGGAACAGCTTCAACAGGAGAGACACGATATGTCAGAGGCCAGAGGTTAGAGCGCTCTCCTGAGAGGTGGGAGATACCTGTTTAAATACTTTCTTCCCTCTCTTTCAGGGAAGGGGAATGGAACCTGGGTCTCCACATCCCGGGCGAGTTCTCTAACCACTGGGCCAAAAGTTATCATGGGGGCAGGAGCACCACAGCTGCCTCCTTCCGCCATTCTGTGTAGAACGAGGCCAGTGTCCAATTCATTCCCTCAAGAAACTGCTACGAAGCCAGGAGAGGGGTACCTGTGTGTGGGTTGCTAGTAGAGAGAGTCACATAAATCCAGGTGGAAGGGAGGTGCCGATCTGTGAGGAAGGGGCAGTGCTTCGCAAATCGGTGGGTCCCACTGGCAAGCTTAGGGGACTTCCCACCTGGCATGCTGTGGGCTGTTGTGGAACGCATTTTAAGGTGCCTATCTGTCCCCATTCATTGTACAGGGAGACTGTGGAAGCTCCTTCACTGGAGGTTTTCAAAAGGAGGCTAGAGAGCCATCTGCCTTGGATGGTTTGGGCACAACAAATCCTGCCTCTTGGCAGGGGGTGAGACTGGATGACCCTTGCAGTCCCTTCGACCGCTACGGTTCTATGATTCTACAGGGAGGTACCTAACTCGGCTTTCTGGATTGCACTGCTGTGCTTGTTTTTGTTTAGGCACCTAAACGTGAGGTGCCAGGATACTCGGAGCTGCAATGTCTGAGTCCTTTCATGGATTCCAGCCTTTGAGACTTAAACACTGCGGGCCAGACGATCATCCCCACGGACATGCCGAATAGCATCAGAACCCACCATTGCTCCCATCGAAGTGAATAGCACCACCGCCTGGCTGGGGTAAGTTTGCTGCTCACATGAGGAAAGGTATTGGATCTGGTGCTCTGAGTGAAGGAACTTTTTTTTTCTTCAGAAAGGCAGGGCTGTAAAACTCAGCTTGTGATAAACACGGCCATGCAGTTTTAAGAGCTGAGTCACTGCAGTAATGTGAGGAGTGGAAATGGAGAAAGAGGGTCAGTTTTCTGGAGGGACCTAGTTTATTGTGAGATCAGGAGCTCAGGAGTGCGAACAGGGGTCAGGCTACTTGTGCACAAATGCTAGAGGCTCTGCATAGAACGCTGGGTAGCCCCAGGCTGCTGAATAAAGTTCTCTTTCCTGCAACTCCCTGCCTGCCCATATCCCTTATTGCTAATGAAACAACTAGCCTGGCTCCATAACAGACAGTGCATAAGCACCCATGCCTCATATACGTTCACACCCCAAGTAGTACTTTGCCCTGCAAAAAGTCTCATTGCCCAGTGGTCTCACTAATTGATGTGGGTGATTGTATCAGAATCTGACCATGGAAATGACATTGTGCAGGTGGGTGTGTTGTTAGCCGCAAAGATTGATCTCAAGATCATGAGCCACCACTCCCTGAGCTAGAAAACCTACCTTGAAGCCAGTGCTGGACTCCGATCACTATATGTAGTTCAGACAGTGGAGGGAAACAGAGATCTTCATGGTGGGTGTGAGGCTTATGGAATCCTGAGATGGATCCACTGCCTAGAGTTTATGCTTTGTTGAAAGTAACAGAATTTGAGGTGTTTGCATTCAGCCCTCATTTGTCTCCTTTTTTAGTGTAGGCCTCACTTTCTCACCTGCAGTGGAGAGTGCGTCTGGGATAAATGACGGAGAGGAATCACACTGCAGTGAGTGAGTTTGTCTTGTTGGGATTCACACAAGACCCAAAGCTGCAGGTCATCCTCCTTGTGATGTTTCTGTTGATCTACCTGCTGATCCTAGTGGGGAACCTCTCCTTGGTCACCTTAATCAGGACTGACTACCAGCTTCACAACCCCATGTACTTTTTCATCAGCAACGTGGCCCTCTTAGATGTTGCTTACACCACCATTATCACTTCCAGCATACTGATTACTTTAGTATCAGCAAGAAAAGTCATTTTGTTCCCTGGGTGTGCTCTGCAATTCTTCTTCTTATGCATCGCATTGTCCTGTGAATGTTACCTCTTGGGTGTCATGGCATACGATCGCTTCATGGCCATCTGCAACCCATTGCGCTACACTGTCATCATGTCCAAGCGGTTTTGCATGCTGCTGGTGCTGGGGTCATACCTAGTGGGCTGCGTGAATGCAATTGTTCAAACTATGTTTATATTCCGTTTGTCCTTCTGCGACTCAAATGTCATCAACCATTTCTTCTGTGATGTACCCCCGATCCTGAAACTGTCCTGCTCTGACACCCACACCACAAACATTGTTCATTTCACCTGTACCGCTGTGGTGGTAACACCTACTATCTTGATCATCCTTATCTCCTACATATACATTGTGGTTGCCATTCTAAGGATCAACTCTGCCAAGAGCCAACTCAAAGCTTTCTCCACCTGCGCCTCCCACCTGACGGCCATCACTATCTTCTACGGAACAGGCTCTTTCATGTATTTACAGCCCAGTTCAAAGTACCCCATAGATCAGGACAAAATCATTTCTTTGTTTTATACCCTTGTGATCCCCATGTTGAACCCCCTGATCTACAGCCTGAGGAACAAGGAAGTGAAAGAGGCCTTTATGAGGATGTTACACAGTAAGATTTATTCTCTGTGAATTTAAATGTTGGGAATGGGTTTTTTAATGGTAAACAGGAGTGAAAGTGGGGAGTGAGTTCTTTACATCATTATCTTGGTTTTTGTGAATTATCTTGGTTTTGTGACAACCTTGTTTGTCTTGCACCAAAAAAACCCTAAGGGGCAGGTTTTCCAAGGAGATCTGCACCAAACAGCTATGATTTGGCAACTCATCAAGTAGCCAGCTTCTCAGAGCTGCTCAACTCCCAGTTAGGAACCATTTTGTGCTAAGGCCACGTTGCCATCCTCAAGTGAAGGGCAGGCTGGTCCTGTAGTTCAGGCACTGGCTGAGGACATAGAAAACCTGGGTTCAATTTCTGGGTCCACAATGGACTTCCTGTGTGACCTTGGGCAAGTCACTTAGCCTCTCTGTGCCTCTGTTCTCCATCCTTACAACGGGGATGGTGGCACTGCCCAGTCTCCCAGAGTGCTGAGAGGGGAGAAACATTAAAGAAAAAGACAGTAAAGTGCTCAGAGAGCTACTGATGTAAGCAATAGGCATTATTTTTATTATTATTTATTGATTTATTAAGTGTTTTAAAAGCATGAGCTGGGTCCTCTAATAATGAGAGTGGCTGAAAAATCATTTATATTTCATAATAATAATGAGGCGTGTGTGCTCATTATTTGCCTTCTAGTTTTTGAATATTTGAGTTATTCGAACTAGTGAATATTTGGGTGAACTCTGGTCATGTTTTGAAGATTTCATTACAGGGTCTTTCTTAAAGTTAACGGTATGTGCCAGTGAGCCACTTAGGGGCATTTCATCACTGCCTTATACAGTACTAGTCCACTTATTTTGTACAACCTTCTACTTACTCACCAACAGCCCTTTCTGTTTCATGGATGTCCACATCTAATTTACATCTGATAGTTGCCTGGTTGTCAATGCTAAAAGTTTTGTATGGGTTTGTTTTTCTCAGGTTTCTAAGGATCACCTGACAAAATTACATACAAACAAAGCATTAGAAGTAAGTTATGCCTACTGAGAATTTGGTCCCATACATACATCAGTGACAGAAATGGCAAACACAGGCATGGTGTTGAGACTATCGCATTAACTTTAAAAATGTTATCTGTAAGTCGGTGAGCAAAAACTCAGGAAACATGACAACATCATAGACTGTCATATTAAGAGGTGCCCAGAAAATATTCATAGCCCTTTGTATTCAATAAGTGTTATATGTATTTGTGTGTTCTGGTTTCGCTGGGTGGGTGTGATGTGTTGGATCACAGAACACCCCCTGGGAGCTGCCAACTGATGTGCCAAGACTCCTTCTGCCCCTGCTTTCTTGCCCTTCCCAGCTTAGGACTCCAGAGTTGCCAAGAAGGCCAATGGCATTTTGGGATGTATAAGTAGCGGCATAGCGAGCAGATCGAGGGACGTGATCGTTCCCCTCTATTCGACATTGATGAGGCCTCATCTGGAGTACTGTGTCCAGTTTTGGGCCCCACACTACAAGAAGGATGTGGATAAATTGGAGAGAGTCCAGCGAAGGGCAACAAAAATGATTAGGGGTCTAGAACACATGACTTATGAGGAGAGGCTGAGGGAGCTGGGATTGTTTAGCCTGCAGAAGAGAAGAATGAGGGGGGATTTGATAGCTGCTTTCAACTACCTAAAAGGGGGTTCCAAAGAGGATGGCTCTAGACTGTTCTCAATGGTAGCAGATGACAGAATGAGGAGTAATGGTCTCAAGTTGCAGTGGGGGAGGTTTAGATTGGATATTAGGAAAAACTTTTTCACTATGAGGGTGGTGAAACACTGGAATGCGTTACCTAGGGAGGTGGTAGAATCTCCTTCCTTAGAGGTTTTTAAGGTCAGGCTTGACAAAGCCCTAGCTGGGATGATTTAACTGGGAATTGGTCCTGCTTTGAGCAGGGGGTTGGACTAGATGACCTTCTGGGGTCCCTTCCAACCCTGATATTCTATGATTCTATGAGTCCTACCTGGTTTGAGCCAGATCTGCTAGCCTGCTACAAACCCAGACCCGGTCTGAACCACGTCCCCTAACAGCTGTAGGCTTACTTGGAAGCAGCTTAGGAAGTGTTCCTGTCTTTAGCACTCAGATGCTCAACTCCCAATGGGGTCCGAATCCTAAATAAATCTGTTTTACCCTGTATGAAGCTTATACAGGGTAAACTCATAGATTGTTCGCCCTCTCTAGCACTGATAGATATACACAGCTGTTTGCACCCACACCCAGGTACTAATACATACTCCAGGTTAATTAATGAGTAAAAAGTGATTTTAAGTACAGAAAGTAGGATTTACGTGGTTCCAAGTAGTAACAGACAGAACAAAGTGAATTCCCAAGTAAAATAAAATAAAACACGCTGATCTATCTCTAATACAGTAATAAAACTAAATACAGATAAAAGCCTCACCCTCAGTAAAGTTTCCATGAGCTTCGTTTTACAGACTAGACTCCCCCTACTCTGGGTCCAGAAATCACTCTCACCCCCCTGTAGTCACTGTCCTCTGTTCCAGTTTCTTTCAGGTATCCTTGGGGGTGGAGAGGCTATCCCTTGAGCCAGCTGAAGACAAAATGGAGGGATCTCCCAGGGATTTTTATGGACTTTGTCCTCTGGGTGGACACCCCTCCCTCTCCCTGTGTAGAATCCAGTTACAAGATGGAGTTTTGGAGTCACATGGGCAAGTCACATGTCCCTGCAAGACTGAGTTCCCTACCATTCAAGCCACATTCCTGGGAAAGCTCAGATGTGGATTGGCGTCTCCAAATTCATTGTTGGCTTAAGTGGTTCTTGACTGGGCACTACTGAGAATAGTCTTCTCTTAGAAATCTGATGAAATACTTTTACCAAGGCTACCCAGAAATCAAGCAAGTACACAGCCAATATTCATAATCTCGAACACAAAAATGATACATGCGTACAAATAGGAGGAATAGATTCAGCAGATCACAACCTCTACAGAGACATGCTACATGGCATATGTCACACAAAACATATTCCAGTTATATCATATATACATTTATAAGCATCTCCCCATATAGCACTATGGGGTGCACCATCACAGTGGGTTTCCCATGGAATCTGGAATCACTCGGGGTGAGTAATGCAAAACCTAGCCTATAAAGCTTTGTCCTTTGGGATAAGTAGCAGTGATTGGTTTTACCTGTTTCAGGAGGCCTGAAACACAAAGAAAGCCTTTTGGGTACAAAGGCTGAATTTAAATTAAGAGGGGCCCTTGTTTTGATCCAGCAAACTGGCACGAGCCATTAATCAAGGGCACAAAACCTACCTGGAGGGATTTTAAGACTGGAACCTGCCAGATCTCCATGTGGATGGTGGTTGGGCCTTGGTAAGCCAAATGAGCATTTTTTAGACCCTTTTATTGTTATGTTTTCTTTGTAATGCACCATTGCCAGCTAAAGTGAGAAAAGATAACATTGCGTTTCATGCATGGAAAATATCTTAACTCTTTGTTTCTTTCTGCATACCTGAATGGCACAAGACACCAATGGGCAAACTTAACTCTGCATTAACAAAGGTTTGGGAATGGAATTTAGGCCAAATTTGCAGCTAAATATTGAGTGTGGAATTTTGGAACTGCCTAAATAAAAAGCACCCACTCCCTATTGTTTTTAGTTGGATATTTCACTCCTAAAACCATAATGCTCTTCAATGCGACTTTCTTTTGGAAGCTGTTTGATCTTGGTTTCAGAGGGGTAGCCGTTTAAGTCTGTGTCAGCAAAAACAATGAGGAGTCCTGATATCACCTTAGAGACTAACAAATTTATTTGGGCATAAGCTGACAAAGTGGATTCCAGGCCACGAAAGCTTATGCCCAAATAAACTTGTTCATCTTTAAGGTGCCACAGGACTCCCTGTTGTTTTTCCTGAAACAGACTACCGGCTACCTCTCTGAAAGGAGGTGAAAGAGGTCTTTAGGAGGGTGATAGGGAAAAAAAAAAGGGTTTTCCTTGGTGTATGTAAATGTTAGACTTGGCGGTTAATCAATAAATGGGAGTGAGATGGAGGAGTGAGTTTTCTCTGTCGTTATCTTTATATGAATAACCAGATGTGTTCGTCTTTCATTAAAAACAAACGAATGGCCAGATTTTTCCAAAAAGCTCTGTATTCAACAGCTAACATTTCAGCACTCAAACAAGTGAGTAGATTTGCCAAAGGTCTCTTTTCCCACTTGGGGACTTAAATTATTCATTTGGGACCTGCACTATATATCCCAGTGTTGGGTGCTGACCGCTGCTATAACTCGGGCTTCCTAACTGAGGTGTCTAATAGAGAGAGCAGCACCTCTGAAAATCTGCCTCCAATTGTAGGTGCTGCTAGACACATTTTACTGTCTGTCCCGAAATGTTCACTCAAAGTTTTCTCCTCTTTTGAGGTATATTGCCAGTTTGGAAAGATTTCCCATTTTATCAGAATAGAGCCCTTACAAATATAGGTCCCGGTTCTGGAAAGCCCTTAAGCATGTGCTCCCACCCCTCTCTGTCTAGTGAATCCATTAAGCATATGCTCGATATTGATCACGTGATGAAATCCGATTGAATTCCCGGCAATTTAAGCACACTCTTAAATGATTTCCAGAATAGAAATAGTTGACTAAGATGGGAGCAGAATCTTAAAAACAAACAAACAAAAAACCCCACAACCAAACATTTGAAGGATTTAATCCTAAAACTTAAAGAAAGACTCACAACAACAGCAGCCTTGGATCAGGCCTGATCAGTAATTACTCTAGCGGAATCCATGTCAAATGGCAAACAACCATTTCCTAGAGACGTGTTGACTGGATTAAGGCCAGGCCCCATTGTGTGTCCAGCCAGCTCAGAGGCACAAATGGGAAAACCCATTTCGCAAAGTTCTTACATTGCTAAATGCGGCAGTGACAGTTATCAGAGAAGAAATGGGGGATTTTGTCAAGGTTTGTGCAGCTGGCTCTTATAATACAAAAATATATTAGGAAAACCTGTCTAACAAAGAGAATCATGAACCAGCAATGCAAATCCAAATTGCCTTTTGCTAACTGATAGAAAATAGATGCATTCAACTCACACAGGCAAAATATATTAATGAAATCATGGGATGTGTTTGTTGTTGCAGCTATAAGTGCAATTAAAAAGGAGAAGTGGTGTAACCACAATAAGAAAGTAGTGAATAGGTAAAGTACATTGTATTTAGAATGTGTTATATTCATGCTGAAACTGTACTGTTAGATGATGTAACCTTTGCATGACCCTTGCTCTGTATACAGTAGGAGAATTCAACATGGCTAGAAAAACACATTCAACCTGACAGCCTTTAGGTATTCTCCTATGCTTGGCTTCTGCAACCTTCTGTCTTGCATATCTACCTAACTACCAATGTAAAAGTTTTATAGTGTTTGCCAATATTATATATAATAGTAGGTATGTTTATACAAGTATGAATTGTATTCATTTTAAGATCTTCCCAAATGATTTTTACTTACGTTATGCTATTTAGCCAAGGGGAGATGTGAACTGTGGTAATCTCAGAGAACAAGGACAAGACAAATAATTTTGCTAACGCCTCACTAACATGGGCTTTATAACAAGTTTTTACTGGTAGAGGATGCTTCTAAGGTTTTGCCAACTTCTCTAATATAGTGGTCAGAACATAGATATTAAGCTAGTTATGCATGTTGTCCTGTTTACTTTCGAGTCTGTGCCAGCCTAGCAAAAACATTCAAAAACATGTCAAAGATAAGAGATTAAAAAAAACCCTCAACTCTAGTGTATATATAGAGGAAGAGTGAAGCTCAGATTTTAAGGCAGTGTGACCTCTGCACTATTACCATCCAGATGGGTTGGTAATATATGTAGTCCTCCTTTCTCTGTTATGCTGTATTTATCTGTTACTAATAATCTTTTCTTCATAAAAGTTGATTAAGCCTAGCCATTTGGTATTATTGAATTCAGTCGAACCTGTAACACGTGGTAATGATTTAGGGCTGGATCCAGTGTGCCTTAAAAGCCAATTGCACAACTTCCACTGATTTCACTGATGCAAATCAAGCCCTTAAAGTGGGTGGGGACAGGGAATTCTCTGAGCTTCTCCATTTTCCAAATGATTTTTATTTACCCATCTTGCACAAATATCTGAAGAGCTAAATTCAGCTTGGGCCAGTAAATGCAGCAAAATGAAATTTCCTCTCTCGGTAACACGACATTACATGTCCCGTTTTTGGATGGTATCTGTGCCATTAATAGTTCCTCTGTTTATACCTTGGAAACTCTTCAAAGTGATGCTTTAAAATGTCATGTGATGGGAAGATGGATCTACTTAAATGCTGATCTGTCCCTTAGGAAGGTCCATTTTGGCAGTGATAGCTATGGTTTCCATGTATTTGTCTGGCACATTTCATCCACTGAAGGATCTCCAAGGACGTCACAGGAGTCATATGCACAATATTTTCCCCACTGTGTTATCGCCACTGTGGTGAGGCCGTTCTGGGCTAATGCAATGTAGCCAACGTGAAACGCGTCAAGAGTTAACGGTCTAGCTGCCCCTTTGAACCCTCTTTGGCCAAATCCATGGAGGACTGGTGCAAAGCCTCCTCCACCTGCATCTTCCGCCTGGTGGCCATCACAGTGTTCTTTAGAACTGGCTCTTCCATGTATTCACAATATTTTGTGCACTCCCTCACATGTTTGGGCTCTTGCCTTCACCTGTCCTGGGATGGAATCCCCGGATTCTCCCACTCTTAGGTTATCGCCTCCTGTGTATCTACAGTGACTTCTCATCTGGTCCATCTGGGCATGGAGCCCGCAAGTCTTTCCTTTGGGAGCTGTGATGAATAATTAACACAGTGACCAGTTTTCTTAAAAAAAACCCCAACAACCAACATCTGTGTTTCATCTTTACAACAAAAACACAATGCAGCATGGGAGCAAAAGGATTTTCAGACAGTAAACCAGTCCGTGTGCACGAGTGTCTCACCTAGGGCTTCAGAACCCTGGGTAGATTAGGAAGGCCCTTCTGCAGGGCCCTTGGCTATGTCAGCCTGAGCCTCACAAACAGCTCCTGACAACTGCTGCCACCCTCTCTAGAGATTTGATTTTTAACTGTTTCATATCCTTTCACTCTATTTCCACCTGTATAAGGGCTGATCTACATTGAATACTAACATCAGTGTAGCTACGTCTCTCCGGAGTGTGAACAATCCACACACACCCTCCGAGAGATGTATCCATGCCAACATAACCCCTGGCATACACAGTGCTAGGTCCATGGAAAAATCCTTCTGTCAACCTAGCTACCGCCTCTCGGGAAGGGGGATTAACGACACAGATGGGCGTACCTCCTATCCCTGTCGTGAGCGTCTCCACCGAAGTGCTATGGGTGCAGCACTGCCCCTGTGCTGCGGGAGTATTTTAAGTATAGACGCACCATAATCGAGGGCTGGAGGCAAGGATCTGGGCACCATTTCTTAGTCCTGTTGCAATGTGAAGGATGGGAGGGTTCGTCCGTAATCATTTATATTTACAACTACTGTATATGACATGGATAGTGAGATTAAATCGGACTAGTTACACTGCGTTCTTGGATGATGCAATACATACATTGATTAAGATGGACTGTTCGGAAACTATCATGAAGGCAACAAAATATCTCTAGTAGAAGTAACCTGCCCGTAAACACAGCAGGAGTCACTAGCTGCTTCCTATTAATTTCTTTGGCTGATCTCTGATTCTTGTCCTTTGTGTAGGGGGAAATAGCATTTCCTGGGGGAAATATCCTGCCTTATTCACTTTCTCCATATCGTTAATGATTTTATTGACCTCGATCATATACTCCCGTAGTTGTCTCTTTTCCGAACTGAACTGTCCCAGTCCTTTTAATTTTTCCTCATATGGAAGCTGTTCCATAATCTTGATCATTTTTGTTACCCTTCCCTGTATCTTTTCCACTGCTAATATTTATTTTTGAGATGGGCCAAACAAAACTGCATGCAGTATTTAAGATGTGAGTGTACTATGGATTTATATAGTGGTCTTACGATATTTACTGACTTATTATCTTTACCTTACCTTAGGGTTCTTATCATTCTGTTAGCTTTTTGACTGCTACTGCAGCTAGACTGGATGTTTTCAGAGAACTGTCCACAATGACTCCAAGATCTTTCTCTTGAGTGGTAACCGCTAATCTAGACCCCATCATTTTATGGGGATAGTTGTATGAGTCCTCAGTCTGGGATGGTTCCTCAGATCTGTCACCTTAAAAGAATGGCTCAGGTGTGGGAGTCTCCCTCATATACTCTACAGTGAAGACCAATGCAAATAATTCATTTAGCTTCTCTGCAATGGCCTTGTCTTCTTTGAGGGCTCCTTTAGCACCTCAAACATCTAGTGCCCCCCACCCCCATTCTTTGTCAGGCTTCCTGCTTCTGATGTACCTAAAACAAATGCTGTTAGTTTTTGAGTCTTTTGCTAGTTGCTCTTCAAATTATTTTTTCACCTGCCTAATTAGACTTTCACACTTGACTTGCCAGGTTTTATGCTCTAGGTGTATAATATATTATATTTAATATTTTAATATAATATAAACATTTTTTAAAAAGGAAATAAGGTTGAACCAAAAGATTTTTCCTTATTGAAATAATACATTTTTACCTTCTTAAAACAAAAAGATTCAAGATTATTAAAATGACATGTTTAGACATTATCAGAATGAAACTTCTTCATGGTCCCAAACTGAAATTGCTCTGAATTGTGGTTTTTGTGGGAAATGTCAAAATATTGGCTCTCTGTTACAATTCGGAATTAAATGTGGGAATTTTCTGAGGAAGAGGGATCGCAGTTTCTGACCAGTTCTATTTCTAACACAGCTCTACTAATGTTTATGGAGTGATCGGCTAACTGGATGTTGAACGGGAGAATGCCATTGCCTGCAGTGGCTATATTCCTTCCCTGTTGCTCAGCCAGCATGGGGGAAAAGTTGCCATTATTGACTCTGATTCTCTCCTGCCTCGCTTCTTGTGCTATCGTTTATACCTGATCACAGTGGCTACTGAAGAGAGGATCAACTATTATATTTCACTCAAATACCTAATTCTGTGTGAAAATCACACTGAATCAGAATGATTTCAGCCTGTCTGCAGCTCATGAAGAAGAGCTTCAAATATATAAAGCCCTTCAGAGAGAAACTATTAAAAAAAGCCAACTAATTAAAGTGGGTTAAAGATGGAAACAACAACGATTAGGGAAGCGGACAATCTGGGCATCCTGGAAGTCAGGGAAGTCTCAGATTCTGGGGATGCAGGAAATTCTCCAGTCCACCAGCACATCAAGCAGGCAGCCTGGGCAACTGGCCGCCCAGGAAAATGAGGGACCAGGTAGGCTGGGGAGCCTGAGAGCTTGGAGGAGCAGGGCGGCTTGCCCTCCCACCCATCAGCCAGCAAGCATGCATGTGGCCTGGTAGGAGACCAGGCAAGAAGACCAGGCTTCCTGTGGTACATTTTAATTCAGTCTGTAAATGTGTGGCCTCCTCCCAAATGTCTCTTTGTGGCTTTGAGGCAACCCTGCAAGTGGCCCCCCATCTCAGTTTCCCTTTTGGGTAACTCCAAGCTCTTCATTTCACACTCTTACTCAAACAGTAGTCATCCTGGGGGCCAGTTATCCAGGCTGCCTGTCTGGTGTGCTGTGGGGGGAGGGGGAGGAGTGACTGCCTGCATACCCAGGATCTGGGATCTCCCTGACTTCCAGGGAAGTACTCCATACCATCTCAATGCATACAGTCCTTGTTCTCGCCATACCCCAGTGTCCTCCATCACAGCTCAGCTCCTTAGCTGTTCTCTTCCAACCCTGTGCCAGAACAGCCCCCCCAACCTTCTTCCCCCCACCGTCCAGCCCTTCCTTCTCCGGTGCAACCCCCACGTCCCAGTGGGCACTCCCACATCCTTGCCAGGGAGCATCCCTTGCTCCCCTGGCCCTTCTCACTGTCCATTAGGATCCAGCTGTTCTGCAAGGAGACATCAGCATGTAAGCCTCTCTGCTGATCCCCCTCCCTTTGGCCCTCTCCGGCCATTGGATCCACTTCTCTGGGTTGGAGCCAAAAGGCATCTCTCTCTTATGTTGCTCCTGCCTTCTTTCTCACCATGCAAGGCCCAGTGACAGGGGTAACAACGGTAAGATCTCACTTTTGCCACATCGCTAGAGCCAGTTGGGAGTTTTCCATTGGGATGATGTTCTGGTAGAACAAACCTTTCTCACAAAATTTTAGGGAGGAAAACTTTATTTGCCTTTGGAGAAGACAAAAGGACAGCTTCCTGGTTATCCTCTTGGGAAGCTCGTGCCAATCTCGTGTTCTACCAATAGATAGAAAGTGAAATTGGGAAGATCCTTCTTGGGGGTGGCCAGCCAGGCAAAAAAATCCATTTTGGTTTTCCCAAAATGGAATGTTTCAGAATTTCTGTCCCACAAAGGATTTTGAGATGTTAACTTTTTGTCCTGAGTTAGGATGGTTCTTCTTTTTTTGAAATCTCAAAATTTTCCATAGGAGAGAAATTCCATTTTTAGGCTAGCTCCTCTCACTTCTATTTATTATTAAATCATGAAACTCATCCTCTCAGTTAGATTCAGTGAGGAATAATTTTCTGGCATATTGTCTTCCTCAGGGCGTCCTTCACCTCCTTGTTCCTCAGGCTGTAGATCAGGGGGTTCAACATGGGGATCACAAGGGTATAGAACACGGACACCACTTTGTCGTACTCTAATGAGTTGCTGGATGTGGGTCGTAAGTACATAAAGAACAGAGCCCCATACAGTATGGACACGGCCGTCAGGTGGGAGGCGCAGGTGGAGAAGGCTTTGTGTCTGCCCTCGTTGGAGCGAATCCGCAAGATGGCCACCATGATAGAAACATAGGAGATGAAGATGACCAGGATAGTACTTAATGCAGCTACAGTGGCAAAGAGGAAATGCACTGTCTCACCCATGCGAGTGTCAGAGCAGGAGAGTTTCTGGAGTGGGGGGAGGTCACAGAAAAAGTGATCAATGATATTGGGACCACAGAAGGACAGGCTGAACAAGGAGCCTGTATGCACAGTGGCATTAATGGAGGCATAAAAGTATGATGCAGCTACCAGCTGTACACAGACTTTCCTGGACATAATGAGTGTGTACATCAGTGGCTCGCATATAGGTATGAATCGATCATACGCCATCACAGCCAGAAGTAAAGCCTCAGAGTTCACAGACAAGGAGTGAAAGAAAAATTGCGTGGCACACCCAGCAAAGGAAATGACTTTACTCTCTGCTAAGAAGTTCACCAGTGCCTTAGGGGCAATAATGGAGGAGTAAGTGATGTCTACAAGGGACAAGTTGCTGAGGAAAAAATACATGGGGGTGTGTAGCCGCGTCTCGATCCTGATTAAAGAGATCATGCTGAGATTCCCCGCAAGGCTCATGGTGTAGATAAGCAAAAACATCCCAAAGAGGACAGCTTGCACTGACTGGCTGCCTTTGAATCCTAGAAGGATGAACACAGACACTCCAGTGTGATTGCCATGCGCCATGTATTCCAGATGCCATCAACGCTGTTGGGGTAGAAGAAAGAAACACAGCCAAGGTAAAGCTTATGATTCAAAATTAACCGTATGGGGCTGGGAGGTGGACACCACCATTGTGAAACACAGTAGAAAGCCAAGATACAAAAAATAAGTTATGTTGTTCTGGCTGCGTAACATTTGAAAACTTAAAATAATTTCATGTGCGTCTGTATCATTGCCAAGATTTTACTCCTTTTAAAGAAAAGAGATGATAAAATAAAATAAAATTGAAAATTCTGAAGTGATCTTTCTAAGTCTGCATCCCAAGCAGGCATTGGTATTTGCTAATATCTCGTCATGGTATTATATGGCTAGGCATGATTTGAAAGGATGTAGAGAAACTAGAAAGAATCCAGAGAGGAGTGACAAAGGTGATCAAAGTGATGGAATGCAAGCCATGTGAGCAAAGGCTGAAGGAACTGGGTATGTTTAGTTTGAAGATGGCTATCATGTCCCTCCTTAATCTCCTCTTTTTCAAATACTTGAAAGGCTGCCATAAAAAAGTTAGAGAAAAGTTGCTCTGTCTTGCCGCAGAGGGCAGGACAAGAGGCAATGGGTTCAAACTACAGCACAGATGATTTCTATTAAACCTCAGGAAAAGTTTCCTAACTGTCAGAACAGTAGGGCAATGGAACAGATCTGTCAAGGGAGGTTGTGGAAACTCCTTCACTGGAGGTTTTTGAAAGAAGGCTGGATCGCCATCAGTCTTGGGTTGGTCAGAAACAACAATTCCTGCATCTTGGCTGGGGGTTCGACTAGAACACGACCCATGTGGTCCCTTCTAACCCTATGGTTCTATGATTCTCTGGACTCTGCAACAACATAATGAGGTGTTTGAAAACCAGCCTTATATTGCAGCTTTAGTATCCTTCCATAATTAAATCATCAGTTTGGAACCAGTAGATATTTATGACAAGTCAGCCAAAATCTCACATTTGGAATAAAGTCTCAAAGTAAATTCAACAAAGACAATTATTTTGGAGAAAACTAAGTTAATATTCACAAAGGGGGGTGTTCACATAACTAAAGGAGGTATGAATGAAGAGCAGAGTTCAACAAAGGGAGGCTGTAGTTAAAGCATGGTTGAAAGAGAAAAACAATCTACTGAACAGTGATATAAATACGCCTTCCCCCCCCCCCCCCGCCCATGCTCACTATGGCAATATCTGATCACCCTCCCTCCTCGCCTGGTGTCAGAGGCCAGGCTCCAGTGTGGGTCTGAATGTCTACACAGCTATTTTTTGTCCTGTAGCGCAAGCCACACAAGACAGAATCAATTGACCTGGCCTCGAAGACTCTCTGCCACGGGTTACTTTTCCGTTCTGCAGTGTATACATACTTTGAAGCTCTGTTAATCTCTCTCATGTACCCAGCATGCATGGAGATGAAGGGAGGACCGCTCTTTCTTTCTCAGAAGATATTTTGAAAACAGAGACATTAAGCAGCTTCATAGTGAATACGCACCTGATAGCCACCAAGAACTCCACAATGAGATGCCCCAGTAGCAGGGAGTGTCAGTCAGACAGCGTCCAGGGAGATGTTTCCTTGGAGTCCAAGTGGGTCCAAATGTGTTTGTTCTGCCACTTCAAGCTAATGAGAAAATCTGAAATATACACGAGCTTTTTATTTTCATTCCATTATCTCTGTGTATCCGCCCTGAACCCGCGAGACCTTCCATCAGCACAGAGACTGGTGTGTTGGGGGAAGCCAGTGCTGCCCATTCTGTACAGGACCTTCTTTCTACAGAGAGAGACCATCTCTCTCTAGGGCTGCCAATCTAGAAAATTTCACCAGCAGAAAACCTGTTCTAAGACGTTTAAAATGAAAGCATTTGTTGTTCAAAAGCATGAATTGCATTTACAGGAAAAAACACCCTTGCAACTTGCTTCCTGGCAAACAAGGGCTATTTTTATCTTACCTTTTCCTTTTTTTCCTTTGGGGAGCATATACAATAACTTAGCTCATTAAAGCACATTGGGCCAGATCCGTAGTTGGTGTAACTCATCACAGCTCTATTGCGACAACAGCTGAGGGTCTCTAGCCCCATATATGATACCCCCCAAAAATCACTTCCCGCATTCAGGGTATTTGAGGCTTTTTATCCCATTTTATTGCAAATTGTACAATGAGAGATCATCAAGACAACATTTTGGTGGTAAAAGTGTCTCCATTTTGAGAACAGAAAAAACAACAATGCTGTTTCTCAGTAAAAAGAATTGATCTGGGTGTCTTTACCAGGTAGTTGAAGAAAAGAAAACATTTCTTTTACTCAAGTTAGTCTTTGTCCGGCAATATTAAAGCGGCCTGTTGCAAGGGAGACCTCTCTCTTTCCTGGATTCAAATGGTGTAATTAGAGGCAGGGCGTATTTATTCGGTCTGCTGGCATTTGGAGACAGAATCCCTCAGAGCTGTTAATCTCAGGTCTGGCACTAAAGGCATCATTAAAATGCCCTTTAGGTCACATGGGAGCAGTAGATAATGGGATGCCAATCTGTTGGCTTCTAACTTTGTTCAAGTTCTTTGAAGTGTTGATGCTGCTCTCCATCCCTTTCCCCTGTTTTATGCATTCTATAAATCCGAACCTCCCCCAGCAAGAATTACTTCCAGTCGGGAGTAAATATGTGAAAGTTTATTGAAAATGCATTTTCCATTACATTTATTTAATTATTTTGTAATTGCAGAGAAAATAAGAATGGAGTCATTCATAACACTGTTTTTTTGAGAGCCCAGAGACAGAAACTTTTTAAGCAGTTACCACGTAGAATGCAATGGATCAGGATTAAGATGCTTCTTTTCCCCCCAAGAGATGTCTAAAAGCCTGGGATTGGAGTGGGAAAAATGGCTGGAGATCAGGACTGAGGGGCACTGGCAGACTCAGGGATTCAGAAAGGGCTGCAGTAGCCTAGAGTGATGCCAAGAGTAATGGGATGAAGGGCATGGCCTGGGACATATCTCACCCTATATCAGCAATAATGTGTGTGTGTGTCTAATAGTGATGATGAAATGGAATTAAAAAATACCAGAATGAGCATGTCATGATAGAGACTAACAACTTGTGATTCTACTATGGAAAATCATTCCTCATCGATCTGCTATAATTCTTTTATTTTGTCGACAAAAGAGTGAATATGTGGGGAACCATCTGACATAATACACTTGGACTTTCTTTGACAAAGTCCCTCACATGAGGCTATTAAGGAAGTTAGGTAGTCATGGAATAAGAGGCAAAATGCTGTCATGAATGAGAAACTGGTTACACAACAGGAAACAAGTGCACATGTCATCAGAGACATCTAGACACCTAACGTCCGTTGATTTCAGTGGAAGTTAGGAGCCTACCTACCTTTGAGCATCTGGGCCAAAGAGTAGAATAAAAGGTCAATTTCAACACAGCAACAGGGAAAAATATGGGTGGACACAATGTTCTGCATTAGGACTGGTGGTGTTTCAAATATTTATTATGATCTGGTACAAGGAGAGAACAGTAAGATGGCAAAATTTGCAGATGACATGGAATTGTTTTGGTGAGTCCAGGCTGGGGAATGAGAGTGAAAACATCAGAGGGACTGAGCTGGAAGTTGTGTGAATGGGCAGCTCAGTGGCAGGTGACATTAACTGTTGACAAAGGATTTGAACAGCTCACGCACAGTTCTGTGTTCTAAGTTCAGTAACCGCCAGTGAAACATTCTCAGGGGTTCCCATGAAGAGCTGAATGACAACTACTCCCCAGTGAAATGGAAAGTTGGCAAATTCAGAACTGAACAATGGAAATACTCATGCTTGTCACAAAACAGGGGAGTTTTTAAACAGGAAATTTGCTGCTGTTGTTGTTTTTTTGTTTTTTTTTTTTTTACAGAAAATATTAAACCCCAGAAATGTTCAGCCTAAAACTTTTGGCTGAAAACCAAAAATGTCTCTTTGGAAAAGTTTCCCTGCTGCCTTAGGGGAGTTATTGTTTGGGTGTCTTGTGTGGCAGTTGTCCTCAAACAGCTGGGGTGTCTAGCAGGATTATATCGCCCACTCTTCTGATACCGGGGTGCCCATCCTATGGCCTGCATCCATATATGGACGACCAGAGCATTTTGTAAAGTCTGCAGGCAACTTGAACACAATCTACTGATGGCCAATTCAGGGGCGCTGGAACAATTTTTATAGTGGGGCTGCTTAAAGCCACTGAACCAAACTTTAAACCCTGTACATGATGGAAACAACTTAAAGCCAGGGGGTGCAGAAGCCCCCCTAGGTCCAGCACCCATGGGCCAATTCATTAGTGTTTTGGTGCGATGTTTTCATCATTTTAGTTTACACATGTGTGCAAATAGATAATCCTGTACATAGAAACAACCCAAAGACACAGGAAACAAGCTGATCTTAAAATATAAATCAATATCGGCGACTTTAAAGCTTACTAAAATGTGTAGAAATTGCTTGCCCCCACTGTTTGGTTTACATGGCCCTCCTGTGTAATAAGGTTGGGCACCACTGTAATCTGATCCATTAAAATAATTTCTTATGGCCCAAATCCTTGGGAGTTAGGTGTCTAAATACCGTTGAGGATCGGGGACTGTGCTCCTATATACAGCACGAGCCAGGAAAGCAAAACCAAAACGTCAGACTGCATAAGGGATAAGATAGATTTTCAGTTTTTAAGGCCAGAAGGGACCATTTTTATAATGATATATTACAATTAATATTGAGCAGCACTTTTTGGTTAAAGGTCCTCTCTTCTATATGCTTAAACATCTGATTGCTTCTTTGGATTCTATTTTCTGTGCTAGGTCTCTGTTGAACCAAGAGAAATTCCAAGCAGCCCGTTGTTACAGCAACTGTGGGTGTGTCTGTACTGTGCCTCAGAGAGTGCACGCAAGCTACCATGCTACAAATAGTAACATGGACATTGCAGGACCCGTGGCAGCTCAAACCAGCTGGCCGTCTCCAAGCCTGCGCGACCCCTGGGTCCAAACTCATGCGGCTACCCAGAGTCACTGTCTGTGCTGCAATGTCTAAATGGCAAGTTTTAGCACACTAGATCCAGAGGAGCTAAAGTGAGTCTGCCTACCCGGGCTGGGAGGCGAGCTCCCAGCAGCAGTATAGAAATAGCCTGTGTGGCTTAAGGCTAGGTCCACTTAATGTAAGGGCTGGTTTACCCTTAAAACTCTACAGCGTAAACGCGACCTGCACTGATGGGAGGGAGTCTCCTGTTGGCGTAGGCAATCCCCCTCCCCGACAGGCAGGAGCTAGGTTGACGGAAGAATTCTTCCTTTGATTTAGCACTGCCTACATAGGCACTTAGGTTGGCTTAACTACATCGCTCAGGGTTTTGGATTGATGACAACCTAATTTTCTGGTGTAGGCCACGCCTAAGGCACACCCACACGCAGTGAGTTATTCCCCTTCCTGGGGGGAAGTCAGCGCATTAAGCATTAGGGAAGAGGAATGGTAGAAAGTTTTGGCTGGGGTGAGTGTGCTGCTCTGGGTTCTCCAAAAAGAGAAGTCTGTCACCTGAATAGATGACACTCTATGGATCCGCAATGTCCCCAGATACGTCACTGATGAAGTGTTGCAAGGGCAGGGGACCATCCGTTAGTGAGCCCAAATAGCATACCAGAGAGTTAAAATGTCCATAGTGTGTTTTGAAATCTGTCTTCCATTTGTCCCCTGCCCAAATGAGTGTTAGATTGCAAATCCTCGCAGATGTAGTTTGATAAAAACCTTTGCAAATTTCCTGTGAGCCAACAATTGTGGGATTCACAGCAGGGGGTTATGGTTCCAAACGATCACTTTCTTGAGGGGCCAATTGTCTAAACGGAAGCATAGTAGAGTCCCACATTTCTTCTTCCCCAAAAGGTCCTGGAAACCCGTGGGAAACGCTGAGTAGCTAATAAACCCTTTGGACCAGTTTTCATGACTGTACGCTGGGAGAGCCAAAAATTCTGGTTCCAACAATGTGTAAATACAGCCAAAGGTAACTTTCAACCAAGGTTGTAGGTCAATAGGACAGTCATAGTCCTGGTGCAGAGGCAACGAGTCCACATTTCTTTCAAAGGTATCCATGTAATCCGGGTATTTATCAGGAATGCCGGGTGTCCAAGTCAAGAATGGTGGAGTAGATCCAGGGGTGGAGGCTGGTTCAAGGAACCCCAACATTTTCAGTCATTTCCATTCAACAACTCCAGTAGGGGTATCCCTGGGCCAGGCTCATGTAGTGAGGGCATAGTTCTCACCTGGTGTGGAGTGTCCCTCTTGCATACGGGCCACTGCTTTTCTGCAAAAAGTTGAACCACCTTATGTCACATGCTGCATCTGATAATTAGGCCCAGTGGTTGGAGCGCAGGTCGCAGTGAGGTGCAGGATTGTGCCTAGGCTGAGAGTGGTGCTAGAATCAAGGATGAGGGACACACCAGGGTCAAAACCGAGATCAGAGTCCAACAACAAAACAGAAGCAGAACCAGAGCCAGAGTCCAAGTCCAGGCCAGAGGTCGAAGCCGGGTGGCCAGAGACCAAAGATCAGCCAAGGCCATGTCAAGCCAGAGTCCAGATACAGGCCGAGGGTCAAAGACGGGTAGTCAAAATCTGAGGGCTTGAGGAAGATCAGGAGGAGGAGGCAGTGCGGGTGGGTGGAGGGCCTGGAGCGAGGCTAGAGAAGGGCAAGGAGAATACTGAGCCAGGGTTGGTAACCAAAATCTGGAGCCAAGGGTCATGCCAAAGTCATAGCCAGAGAGCGGAGCCAAGAGTCAAGCAAGATTCAATAACGAGGAACTGGAGGGCAGGGCAGGACAGGGTGGTGCATGCAGATGGGAACCAGGATGACTTATAGGTTCTCCTAGGCACTGCCCACCTGGATCCCTAGAGACCCCCCATCAGGGGTCTCCCTTCCTGGGAATAAAAGAAGGAGAGCAAGCTGACAAAGTTGTCTCTGACCCTGGGGTCCAAGCCAAGGGGAGCTCCCATCCAGGCTATGAGCCAGGATCCCATCACCATCCCTGTTCATTTTGCACTCAGAGACCCCCCCCCCCCCCGAGCAGGAGGGGAGAATAAAGGGTAGAAAGTGAAGGTGCCCCTCGGGGAAAGGGACAGAAAATAAAGATGCCCCTGGGGGAAAGGGACTAGCCTGGGACCCAGTCCAGTTCCCAGATCTACCCCCAGGAGTGTGTGACCAGGATCGCAGCCCTTCCTCTGTGTCTCAGACCCCACCTGCCAGATGGGGAGGATCCTTCCTTGTCCCAGGGTGCTAAGGGGAGGGTTTCATTTGTGGATGGGAAGGGTTCAGATACCATGTGTGTGGCTTGGACCTCAGGTGGGGGATGGTCAGACATTCACAGCGACGGGGTGACATGGGCCATGGGGAGGTCTGAGCAGTGATGACAGGGGAGGGGCTCCAATCGGGCCACCCCTCCCAGATTGGAATGGTTACTGAGGATAACCCCTGGCTCTGAGGATGCTCTCATTTCTGGGCCAGCCCCACGGCCCTGACAGCTTGATGCTTCCGAAACTGGTCTCTGGGCATATGGGAAGGGACCTTATCTGGCCTGCCCTGAGTTCCAGGAGTCGGGTTGGGACATGGTGGTGGGAGCGAGGTGCTCGGCCTGGGTTTCTCTCAGTGCTGTGGAGTTTATGTCCACTCCCCCGAGCCCTTCTCCCCCAGGCCCAATGAGAAATAGCAGTACCTGCGGCAGGGACTGGGAGCTTCTGGGCATGGGAAGGGGGCCCCTTTAAGGATGTCCCTCTCAGCACAGCCCCTTCAGCTCTTTGGGAACCTGATGCAAGCACCGGATATAGAAGAGGTGGGCCATTATCGTCGCTGTAACCTCCTCCTGCTGCAAGGGAACAAGAATCAGTCAGAGACTCCGACAATCATGGCAACGAAGGGCATTAACGGCAATGCGAACCACCAAAATTTCCACCCCAAACCTCCCCACGTCTGAGGGATGGATTCCCCCACCCATCCCCTGCGATGAAATCTTGTCTCCTCTCTAGTGATCTCCAACCCCACTCCCACTATTGTTGAATGAACTCCTGCCCCCTTCCTCTCAGTCCCTCCGTGAGAGCTGTTCTGCCAGGGATTAAACTCTGCTCCCCAGAATCCCCTCAGCCACCCTCTCCCCATCCAGCTGAGGGGCTGGAAGGCTCTGGGCAGTAGTGCTGTGGGGTGAGAGGATGTGGACAACTTTCCCAAGGGACCCCCTTGTTGTTAAGGTGATGCCATGGACAGTAGCTCTGGAGAATGGGGAACTTCTGACTGACTCCTCCAGTTCTCCCAGAGCAGGTGGTGGCTGGGATAACATGATACTAGGGCCCTAGGAACCAGCCTGAGGCCCGCAGGCGTATGAAAGGCTCACAGGGAGAGTTGGCAGCCCCTAGCATGAGCAATAGGAGCGTGTCATGTTGATGTGATGCCTGTTAGGAAATACCCAAGCTGGGTCTGCTCTGCTTTGAGCTGCTCAGAGGACAAGCTGGCTCCTATCAATGGCACCTGCCCGGGTTCATCCTTTCCTGGCTCCCAGGTCAGTACATGGGGATGGGATGGGAGTGACTGTAAACGGCCTGGAGGTCCCTCCCCAACTGATCCTTCTTTGGTTACCTCATTCCCTATCAGCTGGCCGACTTCCCCAGGATGGAATATGTTAGCACAAGCCCAGCCTGGCTGACGTGGAGCTGGGGGTCATGTATGGCCAGAAGCACCACCTGGAGGAAAGATCTTCTCTGGCCTTCCATGAAGATATCTCCAAAGACCTAAAACCAACAGTACCAGAGCCCTTGTGAATTGCCCAGAACCAGGCTCCAAATCCCTCCAGCATCTCACAAGGTGGATAAGAGTCCTGGGGCAGCCAACCTTTGCGGTCCCATGGACCATGGAACCCCCACTTCAGTAAGAGGTTGCAGGCACTGAGGAATAGCTTTTTCTGGAGCAGGATTCGCCACAGGTGCCATGACAGGCTGGGAACGTGTCTGCGCGCTCTGGAACCCAGCTCACAAAGACAACAAAAACCCCTTACTGCTCCCAGCAGCAATATCTCCTGCAGCTCACCTGCTAGAGGTTAGGGGCCTTTTCGATCTGCTTCTGTTCCTGCTCCCCACCCCACCAACAATCCCACGAGCGTCACATATGGTGTAGTGACTCAGCCCAGGAAAGGAGCTCAGTGTCCCTCACCCAACGCCCAGGGCAGGGGGCAGGTCAGGTTCTGCTCCCTGACTGGCCATGGTGCTGGAAAAATCCCACACCCTGTCTGTGCTTCCACAGGTGCAGGGAAACCAGCGAGGATCTGGTCCAGCAATGGCTGGTGTGAGCTTCCCAACTCACTGAGCCAAGGGCTCCCCTCTCAGACACCAGGGTGTCAGCCAGGGAGACAGTGAGCAGAGCCAGATCCCTGGGGATACAATCCTCCATTAACTCAACCCCTGATGGGATCCCTTTTCTGCCACGATCCATAAAACACACACAAGCCTGGACCATTAGCAAGGCTCCAACCCAGGGTCCTCGGCCTCTTGCAGCTGAACACTCTCTGCTGGAAATAAGTATCCAAGAATATCAGGGTTGGAAGGGACCTCAGGAGTTCATCTATTCCAACCCCCTGCTCAAAGCAGGACCAATCCCCAACTAAATGATCCAACAGATTTTTGTTCCAGCTCCCTAAATGGTCCCCTCAAGGATTGAACTCGTAACCCTAGGTTTACCAGGCCAATGCTCAAACAACTGAGCTATCCCTCCCCCTACAGAACACACTCACTGCAGGGGGAGACAGCTCCACACCTGAGCTACTGCAATGCCCTGGCGGAGAGTCCTTACCTCCCCCACCCTGGCCATGTTCCTGTACGCCAGGCGCTCGGTGTCTTGGAGCCCGTCCCGACACCACAGATCGCTCGCCGCTCTGATGTTCAGCCCTGGGGGAGAAAGACACACCCATTGGGGAGGTTTGGCATCCGGCTTTAGTGCCTGTTTCCTTCTGTTCCCTTTGCTGGGTGAATGCTGGCTAGGGTCCTCGTGGCATCCATGGCCCAATGGACTCACAAGGTCCCCACCAGGTGGTTTAGTACCTCAAGCAGGATTTGTCTCATTCATCACAGTAATCATCTGACCTTACGGTCACTGTGCTCTGGGAGTTGGTGCCTGTTAATGGTGGCGTCTAATACTGAGAACCGCCCACACCCACTGACATAAAGATCTGACCCTAGCTACTCAACTGGTGACATCCTACAAGCTTTGCGTCCATCCCCTGTAGTCCTGCCCCTGCCCTCATGATGGGCTAGTTCCCTCCACGTGTCTAAAGAGCTCCGTTCCTGTCCCCTCACCAGCTAGCAGCCCCCTGGGTGGACTGATTTCCCTGCACTGGGGGACAGAGCCAGGCTCTGAGGTAAAGCAGCCAATTTCCCTGGCATCTTCGTCCCCTTCCTCTCTCCCTGAATTAGGGAGATGAGTGTGAGTCATCATCTAAGCTGGGGTCAGTCTCAGAGGAGGAGGCTTCTTTCTGTAAGGTCCCTTGGCCAGCAAGTGGGGGCCCAAAACAGGGGTCTTCTTTCCATTGGGGTCCCTATGCCCTGCTGCAGTTGGTCTAAGAGAAGAGGCCTTAGTTCTATTGGTGTCTCAATGGCCAGCTGGAGCTAGTCTCCAAGGGACTCACTTCTACGGGGTCCCATTGCCCAGCTGCGTTTCTTACCCCTCCTCTGCAGCAGGAGCCTCTGCAACCAATATATCCCATCCCTGGCTTGCCGGTTGATGTCGTTGGCTGGGTCTGAGATGTAGAGACCCAGCTGCAGCACAAAGTTGCCCGCCTTGGGGAAATCGGAGGAGGTCTGGTGGAGGAGGAGAAGAGGGGAATCCATCAACATTCTGCCTTCAGCTCCCCAGTTCCCCTGGGCCAGAGCTCTGCTCCCATCCATCTGTAGGAGGCGCTGGGGGAGAGGAACTAGAGCCCCCTTTCTCTCTGCCCCCAAGGGAGGTTGGAGCAAATGGACCAGGGCATGGGCCCTCTATGAGCACTCACTGCCAGGCTTCTCTGGAGTAACAAGGGCATTGAGGCCAGGCACGACCCTGCCAGCCAGTGGCCTATGGAACATCACAGTCCTTTAGGGAGCCAGGGGGGACCACTTAACCAAGGGATGAGGAATTCGACTCAAGCCCTGGCTCTGCAGGATGCTGGGGTCAATGGTCACTTACGTCAAATCCGGAGAGGGAGGTGGCGAATCGGAGCAGGGCAGCGCTGCTCCGTATGGCCCAAGCTCTCTCCTTGGTGTTCCTAGAGTCGAGCCAGAAATAGACATGCTGTGGGAGAAGAAGGCAGGGGAGGGTCAGCGGGCAGGCATACATGCTCTACAAATGAGCCTCTCCCACTCCACATGGGGCTGAGACCTCGTCCTCAGCGTGGAACATCTGACTCCTTATGTGGGGGTTCATGACACTGCCCACGTCTTGCTGGGCACAAGCTGTAGTGTCTCTCCAGCCTGGGACAAAGCTTGGCCTTGGGGCTGGTCTATTTGCTCTGAACCCCTGATCAATGACCAGCCCATCAGGATCAAGGCACATGCCCTGGGCCCCCAGACCCCAGCTCCAGAGGCCTTGGTAGGATGGATAGAGGGGCCGTGAGGACAATCCCTCTGGGAACTGCCGTGTCTCTAGGTCAGAAGAGCTGATTCCCTGAAGCTCCTCCTGTATCTCAGGGTCTCCCTAGAAAGGAGCCAGTAACTTTTCTCAGAGGTCTGTGTCCCAGATCACACACGGATTTCAGTCTCTCAGTCCCCAGCCAGGCCTGGAGCTCACTGTTAGTGTTCAATGGAACTGTTCAGAGCTCTGGCTGACAGTCCCAGCTCCTTCCCTCTGCCCCCGCTTCTCCTTCGCCGCCACCCCGGATGGCGGAAGGGCCCCAACATTGCACTGGATTGAGGGCTCTGGGAAACTGTGGCCACCTGGGTCCAAGCTGGGAGGACACAATGGAAACATGGTTCTTCTAGTCTCTCTTTTGCAGCCCTCCCACAGAGTTTATGGGAAATTCCCCCCCACCCAGACCCTCCCATTCTGCTCACCTCCAAGAGGTGCTGCAGCTTGTCTGTGGTGGGGGTCTCGGTGAGCAGGTCACCGAGCATGGTGTCCAAGGCTCTCTAAATAGGTGTTGTGCAGAGCCTGCAAGAAGAGGGAGCACCCATCAGTCATTGGAAATGGGGCTACATCAGTCAGGGGACCAGGAGGATTCTCTGGGGAGCCCTGGCGAGACCCAAAAGGCACATCCTGGCCTCTGCCATTCACATCACTCCAGGGACACTTAGCAGGAGTTCATGGCTGGATGCCTGCTGGCTCTTCAATCCTTGCCCTTAGCAGTTCTCTGTGCAGGGCCTGGTACCCAGCAGAGTATGGAACAGCCAGACTGCAATGGGTGGGAGGTAGGATCCCCGGGGAGTCCAGGCAGCGGAGCAGAGAGTGAGGAGAAGAGGGAAGGCTGGGATCAGCCACAGAGGGGTAAGGCAATCCCCTCTGGAGGAAAGGGGTCCTCCCTGAAAGTTTGTGTTGTTCCCCCCAACCCCTCCCTGCCCGGGCCTGTTCCCAGCTCTGCTCACCCCTCCCCTACTCTCAGCAGCTCCATCAAATCAAGGGAGCAGGGACCAGAGGCCGCTCCTGCTCCTGGGACAGAGAAGAAGGATCATGACATACCTGGAAGTGGGTGGTGTCTGCCCAGTGCCCATGGTGAAGATGGTGTAGAGTAGAGCCCGCAGGAGGCATGACTCCAGCTCCAGGACAAGTGGAGGCTTCAGTTTGCTGGAGGGAAAGAGGAGCCCGTGTTATGCACATGACCCTCCTCCCCTGCAGTGATCTCCTCCCTATGGCCACTGTAACGTTACGGGAGTGAAATCACCCCCAGCCAGGAAAGAGGGGATGTTCCCACCTCCTCTGCTGGGGGATGCAAACAGCCATGGCTGGAGTTAATCTAGGCCCGAGAGGATCTGCACCAGGGTTAGGGCAGCTGGATGGGAGGGTCCTGCTACCTGAGGCTGCAAACCGTGGCCATGGAGCTGGAGAGGATGGAGCTCAGCACAGACTCCATGGGCAGATTTTCAATCAGCTTCTGAGAGACCCCAAGGAGATAAAATCCCATGTGAGATTCAGGGCCTGCAGACCCTCAGGTGCTTCCCAGGGAGGACGTCAAAATGCTCTGCAGAAACAGTCAGTGTCACCCTAACCAGCTTGGCCCCCCATTCCTCCCATCCATCAAACTTACTCCTTCCTTCCCCCTCTCCCACCCAATTCCTCCCTCCCCTCAGCCTCAGCTGTCCCTCTGGCCTTTCAATTTCCCGAATGCCAGCTCCCCATCAGTGTCAGAATTTCCCCTTCCCTGCTCCCCTGCCCTCATCCCCAGGAACCCCTCCTCCTCTCCTTACCCCTCCAGCCCCACTAACTCTTCCTCCCATGTCTGGCTTCCTCACCCCAGGGGCCAGGCACAGGGTCCCACTCACCACAATGCTCTCCACGAGGGCCGCTTTGGAGAACTGTGGCTCCAGAGTGTCCCGCCCCTGCTTCTGTGCCAAGAAGCACAGACATGAGATAGCATGGAGGAAGCGGATCTGTTTGGCCCTGTCCTCCACCCACTAAGAGTGGGACTGGTGGAGAGAGAGAGAGATGGTTAGGTAGGGACCTCCCCACCCCACCTAACACCAGCTCCAGGGCTCAGGAACCCCATGGAGTTGGAAAGGGAAAGCCAACCTGCTTCCCCAAACCAGTATCGCCCTGCACAGACAGGGTTGTAACTGGGACAGTGTCTGCGGGGAGCGGACACCTTGGCCTGCGTGAGACGAATGTCCCCACTTTGGGGTGCCAGGTAACAGGGGAGAAGTGCCCGCTATTGGGGGTGGATTCTCTGGGTCAAGACCCCCCAGTGTGGGTGGGGATGGAACAAGGAGCAGGACAGACTCGGGGGCAGCGCAGCTGGAAGATCTTTGTACCTCAGCTCTGCCCTGGAGGTGCTGCTGGATGACCCTGATGGTGTCTTGTTCAGGGGACACATCCTCCTCCTCCTCATTTCCACCTCCTCCAGCTGGGCACTGAGGGTCTCTGCACCAGGGAGAGAAGGAGAAAGGGTCATTTGTGCTGATGCTGTGGGAATGCAAGGTAGAAAAATGGCTCAATGTCCCCCCTCCTCTTCAAGGAACCTTACGGCATCGAAGGCCCCACCCTGCCCCTCCCAGAGACGCCTTCAGCCCCATCAGCCTCAGGGCCATGTGGCCATCAGCCCCCGATCCCAACATCATCAGGGGAGGCTGGAGCTCCCCCAACTCTGTCCAGCATCCCCTGCCACAGGGTGTGGCTGGGCCACTCCCACTGGTGTCAGTGGGGCTCCTGTGGCTCAGTCCCGGTGCCTTGGTGAGCCAAAGGGCACAGAGTGGTACTACTCCCCAATTCCCCTGTCCTCCCCCGTGTCCCCTGGGTCTCCCCTCACCTGCAAAGAGGGAACCTTGAGCCTCAGGGCTCTCAGACCCCATGGAGGGGCTGCTGGCCCCTTGGGAGTAGGCAGAGATGCTGGTCCCCATGCCAGAGACGCCCAGGTCCTGCTCTGGGCTGGCTGGGGGCTCCTCAGTGGCCAGGCTGGTGGATGGCTCTGGCTGGGCACTGGGGTACGGCTCCTGGCTCCTCTGCTTCCTGTAAAGGAAGCCGCAGAGCTGCCTTGCCCGGCTCCCTCCCGCTCCTGGGTCCCTCCCACAGAGCATCACCCTGGGCCACCTCCATTTGGGGCCAGAAGGTGCCTCAGGGTATGCTATGGGAGCTGGTGTCTTCCTCCTCCTCCACAAGGCCAGGGAGCTCCTCCTCCTTGCCTGGCCACTGGCCTCTTCCCCGCCTGTGGGGAGAGAGGGGCCGCTCTCCTCCTGGGCAAGCCGGCCGCTGCTTCCCACTAGCTCCGGAGCCACCAGCCCGGCCTTCCTCCTCAGAATTCGCCTCAGCCGCTGCATCCTGGGTCTGAGTGAGGAGCAGCCATGAGTCTGGGCTCAAGGCAGACGCTCTTTAATGTGCCTGCCTTTACCCCTGCCAACCTCCGATTGCTGAGGCACTTTCTCCTCACCACACACCCCACCCCAGGGCACGGGGGCTGCCGTCCACACCCACTGGCAGCAGCTTACAGCACAGGCTGCTCCCAACGTTCCCCCTCACCAATGGGGCCCTGTGACAACGGGGGAGTCTCGTCCTTTCAGAGCAGTGGGGCTCTCTGTTAGTTTGGACAAGCAGCTCCTTCCACACCTCCAGGACCCACTCCCTCCCAGGCCAGGGAAAGAGCAGCACCCGGATTGTCCCCAGCGACAGTTTACAAGGTGCCAATCCTATGGGGCAGGAATCGCCCTCAGTTCCCACTGATTTCACTGATTCGGGGTGGGGGTGTTCATCACCTGGCAGGTTCTGCCCTCTCCAAATACTCTTGACACAGGGAACAGTCTCCTGCAAGGGAAAGGCTGGGGGTCCTCTTGCTGGGCCATTCCCACCACACTAGGGATGGCTCTGGAGAACTCCACTCACTTGCTCTAGAAGGGAAAGCGCTGGGTGGCAGATACTCACTGATGCTTAGTCTCTTGCCCTCCTCGATCTCCCACATCCAGGTGGGCTGGAAAGGGTGCTGTCCAATGCCCTGCCAGCAGAGCAGGGGGTAGAAGCCTGGAGATCAAAAGTGGCTGTGAAAACAAGATGATGTTTTATTGCCAGGGGATGTATACACCCAGGCTAGCAAGCCGGGGTTCACAACACTGACCTACAGCCAGCAGCACACCTCCCATCTCCAGGTCTCCTCATACCTCAAGCACATTCCTGAAGCGTGATGACCCAAGGGCTGTAGGGGAGTGTCCCCAGCCCCAGTGAGGGAAACAGAGGCCTGGGCAGGAGAAGCCACTGCCTCAGGGTCGTTGAGGGAGTCAGGGATAGAGACGGGGATGGAGCCTTTGTCCAGGCTCCCGCACTAACCACTAGAGGAACAGTCCCTTCCAGAGCCAGGAAGTGCCAGTGGGACTCGATTCCCAGTCTCCCTGGCTCTGAGTGTGACCTGTTGTCGTGACTGAGGCAGGGGGTTGGGAGTCTGGACTCCTGGTTTTCATTGGTGATTTTCTTCTACTCCCAGCCTCCCTGGCCCTGAGTGTGACCTATGGAGGTAGTGGAATCTTCATCCTTAGAGATTTGTAAGGCCCAGCTTGACAAAAAAAAAATCATCTATTTTAAATTAAGGGAGAAATTTATGAGACTCTCTTAGATAATTTAAATAAAAGAGGAAAAAATAACATGAAGTGGAACATGTTCACTGCCAAGTTTTAAAGACAGTCACACCACTGACATGATAGCTAAGGCCCTGGAAGCAAAGTTAGCTGAAACACTAACCCAGCTTTGGACAGCAATAGCTTCCTTGGAAGGTGCAGAAAATATTGTCTTCCTTTCAGTTTATTCAAAGAGTTCAGTTCAATGGCTAGTTCATTGAAATTCAAGAAAGCCATTGGGAGTTCACAAAACAGGCAAACTTCTTTTCCTCCCTCAATCTATGGATAAAAACTAGGTGCCAGGGGATGGATCTACGAGTTCCTAAATCTAGAATCATGTGGAGACCAGAACGTATCATTTCAATTCACTAACCACCCTTCAAATTTCCTTTGTTTAAGAAATCAGTGTTAAATGCAAAACATTTTGATTCAACATTTTTCTTATGCTTCTCTTTCTAGCTGTAGCATGACCTTGGTGCGTGACCAAAGAGAGGTCACTTCTTTTCACTCTCCCTCTGTATCATGGGGTTGGCAAAAATTCTCTAAGTCCTAGCTGGCTAGAGATTTAAGCACGTCAGGCATGTTAGAGCCCTTGTTCTCGAAAGGACAATAAGCAATGGTTGTTTGGGGCAAGAATCCCGACAGATTTGACACTTGTCCCCCATCCAAAGCCAATAACACATCTCTGTATCTACAATCATGAGTTAGACATTCTCAGCACCCCTCTGTCTTCCGCAGCCCTCAGGTGTTCCTTGGATTATGGAGGCTTGGTTGCTAAGAGGACTGGAATTTTTTGCGGGCTTCCTGGGTTTCCCTAGCCAATAAGGGTCTCAGTCTGGCCTCCGAGGCGCACACCCCGAGATACTAAAGATCAGGATGGACTGATTTCACTCCAAGCTTTTTGTATTTGTATTTTTGAATTATTTTCCTAATGAAAGATTGATTCTCATGAAATTCGTAGAGCTGGCAGATGACAGAACAGGGAGCAATGATCTCAAGTTGCAGTGTAGAAGGCTTGGATATTAGGAAAAACTTTTTTACTTGGAGGATGGTGATGCCTTTGAATTTGCGAGGATAGAGTCCCCCATCTTCTACTTAGAGCCTATATTTTTTCTTACCTTCTATACAGATGACGATTTCTTTCCACACAATCAACACAGTAATGAAAACAATCCCAGAGAATCTCCTCCACACCCACCGTCTCTTGGTCCTCACCGAGAGACCACGAGATGGAGGCTTGCTGCAGCAAGGCTACAGGGGTCTCCGAGGTTCCCCCTGCCCCTCATCCTTGTCCTGCCTGGCTGTTGTCAAGGGAGCTCTGTGGGGTCACACCCGCCTCATCATCTTTGCCCAAAAGGCTGAGTTCCTGCCAAAGGCCTTTGTGAAGTCACTGACACACTCACCTTTCCCTTGCAGGCCTGATGTCTGCCCCTGGCCTGCCCAGATGCATGTTTGAGCTGCACTCTGGATCTCCCCACTTGCTCATTATTGATTCTGGGGAGCAAGCAGGCCACCCAGTAAAACAGCAGAGTCTATTCCTCACCCTACACTGGGTTTTCCATACAGATATAGATTGTGAAACTATTTGATCTCCTAATCCATCCTCTATTTCACTGGCTATGAAATTTCACACGCTTACCACCATATTAAGCCCAATTGCTTGTAATTCATGAAAAGGTGCCATGGCACCTTCCAGAATGATAACCAGTTGTGATGTGAGGATACCAGGAAACAGAGAATCCACCTCTTCCCTGGGTAAATTGTTCCAGGGTTTAGTCTCCCTCACTGTCAAAAATGTGTGCCTTACGTCTCATCTGAATTTCTCTGACTTCAACTGACAGACATTGGTTCCTGTCGTGCCTTTCTTGGCTAGATCCAAGTAGCCCTGCCCCGTGAAATCCGATTTTCCCATCCTGCTGGAATCCCCCCAGCCAGTAGGGTCCTCCTAGCTGTTTGTCTTCTGGGCTGGGGATATCAGACGCACCAGAGGCATGCAGAAGAGAGTGCACTGCATCAGCCCTGTGTTGGGCTCAGGGGTTTGGACTTGGCAACTTCTGCTCCAGTCACATCTCTGTGTGCCTGGGCTCAGGGCTTCTGACCCCCGTGGTTGCAGCCAGGGCTGGGATGCTGAACTCAGGACTTTCATGCGCCTACCCACTCCTGCTCGCACTCTGGGTGCCTGGGCTCGGGGCTTCTGCCCGGCATCTGCAGCTGGGGCTCAGGGCTTCCCTTGCACTTCCTTCCGGGGCTCAGGGGTCCATTTTTCTGGATGCCGCCAAATTGACCCTTGAGGTAAATTGCCAGGGGACTAGTAGGTAGGAGCCCCCAGTTGAAGTGCTCTCAGACGCAGGGACCCACCCGCACATCTTAGAACCTCCTCTAACTTCATAAAGATTCTTGTCTGCTGCCCTCAGAGCCAAGGTCTGAAGGCAGCACGGAAGTGAGTGTGGCAATGCTGTGACCCCCTCCTAGAACAACCTCTGAAATCCCCCACGATCCCATTTTGGTCGGGACCCCCACCAAACGAAATGTCATTGAGATGGACGTGTTCCCAAGGAATGTGTCAATTTCAAGGAATCAACATTTCCCAGCTGAAAACAAATCTTCTCCTGGAAAACTTTCAATTTTTTTCAGAGTGGTGGCCATGTTAGTCTATATCAGCAAAAACAATGAGGAGTCCTTGTGGCACCTTAGAGACTAACAAATTGATTTGGGCATAAGCTTTCGTGGACTAGAACCCACTTCATCACATGCATGGAGTGAAAAATACAGTAGCAGGTATAAATACACAGCACATGAAAGGATGGGCATTGCCTTACCAAGTGGGAGGTCAGTCTAACGAGACAATTGAATTAAGAGTAGGATACCAAGGAAGGAAAAAACACTTTTGTCGTGGTAATGTGGGAGGCCCATTTCAAACAGTTGATAAGAAGGTGTGAGTAAGAGTAGGGGAAAATTAGTATGGGGGAAGTTAGGACTTTTGGCTGCAAAATTTTATTTCATTTTTTAATGAGAGTGTGTTTTTTAGGTTTTGTGGCACACAAGTAGAGAAGTTTGCAAGACATTGCAAACTTCCAGCAAGAACAATAACACACAAGAGCCCCAAAATCAGAGGGAGAGAATGTAAGCTACTGCCTATAACAGAGAGGCACAAGTCTCTGGGTAACTGCTGACTGACTGCTGCTAAGCCCCCACTGAGCTGTCTAGCATGCAAGTAGGTCCAGGAACCATGCCCAAAATGTAAAGTCACAGTATTCAATTTTAACACAACCACAAATACACCAGAGCCTCCAAATTTTCTGTTTTACAAGGTCTCTCCTTGTTTTGGAACACTGAGTTCTAAACATGCCATGGGGAATTTGAATCAAATTTCAGCTACTGATTAGTATGTGTTTGGAACAATCACTAGTGTGCATTCGGTGTTATGTTGTTGGTTTCTTTAGGAAATTTGGGGAAACGAGAGCACTGGGAAAGCCTATTTCCCCCACACACACAGTGCAGATTTGCTGCCCACTGGTGCTGCCTGAGCAGTAGCATTGTGACATCAGAGATAATCCACCACTCAGCACTCCCTGCCTCCAGCTCCTTGTCACACCTGGGGAGAATGACTAGCCCCTGGCTGCCATGGCAACAGCTACCTTTGACAACTGCTTCTCCCTTCTTACCAGAACATCATCACAGAAAGGAAGTTTGTAATGAAACAGGACCAGATTTGGATAAGCAGGACAGCTGCCTGCTGGGCTCATTTGGGTTTGTACTGTGGTATGGTGCACTGTTTCTTCTCAAAGGGAAATTGTTTGCTACTTTCCTTAGTAAGGGCTAGATGAAAATAAGATGCAAAATTCCTGCTCTTTTACTTGGATATTGTTTATCTGCTTCTTACACATTCAGGGTTATAGCTTAGAACTTTCACTGAAACTCAAGTTGCATAAAATGACTTTTGTTTTAATACAGTTTAATTTAATTACTTTCAATACTGTGTTCAGCACAGCACTGAGTGGTGAAAAGGGAGCTTCACAAAGATAAGAATAGCAATAAAATATAGATTAAAAAGGATTAAAAGGATTAAAAGATTACAACTTTTAGCATTCTCAGGCTAGCAAATGTCCAAATAAGTGTTGCCCTGGCACCCTTAATTCAGTTGTCTTGGTCCTTTGCGTGATGATGCAGATTTTAATTACATGATCCCATGATATTTTTTTCCCGTCAGGACCCTGCCTTATTCAGTGTACAAGATTTTCTGCTCTGGGGCTGTGTATTGAAGGAGTCTGTTGCCTGTAGGATCCCTGCCTCATTTATTGCAGAGTTAATGTTGCATGGGCAACGCTCATTCTGGTATTTCCTAACTTGAAAGTGCTTGACTTTGAAACCTTTTAATCCTTTGTGTATTTTCTATTTTTTAAGGCTTACAACACTGATGAAACCAACCTTTATGACAAAGGGTATTTTTTTGTTTGTGACATATCTATTATTTGTCTGTTTAGTGTCAATAGTGTGTACTTTACAAGACAGAAAAATTTAAGGTAATCCCTAATACAAAGACCTAAGGAAGATGGACACATACAAAGAAACCAGCATGTGTAAGGACTGGGAATTTCTTTTTCTCTCTTTCTTTTGAAGTCATTTATACTTAATTATTATTATTTATTAGTAAAGAAAGGGTGGTGCATTGGGGAAGTTGTGTGGTGAGGATGTTCCATGCAGAGGGAACAATATGGAAAGAGACGAAGAATGGAATGGGAGAAAGAAACACCCATGGTATTGGTGCTAGCTGTACTGGTAAAGCAGAAAGGGAGGGAGGCGATGTAGAAAAGGACAAGATTGCTGATTATGGCCTGTCTCTGTAAACAGCCCTGTACTGGGATGGTTTGGCATTTTAAGGACTGAAGGCCTGAGCTCAGCCAACCCTAGAAGCTAAGAAGGCCCACCTGAACACGGATCAGTGGATTCTTTACTGATCATCTGGGGGCAGAAGAGGAAGTGGCTGAGAGAATTGCAGGAGCTGAAGAGAAAGGAAGGAGCAGCAAGGAGGGCTAGAGACAGAGTCTGGCAATAACCTTGGAGGAAAGACCCCGAGAGCAGAGACTAAGGCCAGCAGCAAATTTGCCTTATGCTGTTCTTCTCCTTTTGGTTCGTTGTCTCTAGGAAAATAAATAAAACCCAGCTGGAAGGGCCAGTGAGACTGATCTGTTGTGAGTGCAGCTGTGGAGTCTGGAGGAGGGAGAGATGGATTGCAGGGTGCTACAGATAGACTCAGGCCACCAGGGGATGCTTGGGAGGAGGTCATGAGCAGGGGAGGAGTGGGGTTTGGGAGGAGACTGCTCTACAACAGGGCCAAACGGGAACCCTGAATTTGTGCACCCACCAGCTTTCCTGATGTTTCAAGTTCTAAACTCCAACCTGGTCGGAAGGCGGTTGTTCAGAACGATTCATAAGTCACATTTAATTGGGCTGCAAAGTTTCACAGGCACAAGGTCATGCTCCCAGAGTTAAAATAAATAGGAAAACCAGCATCATACGTTGCATGTAGCACCCTGGGCCGGCAAACAGGATGGAACATGGCAGGTACCATTGCTGGAGCAGGCTTGCTGCATGCCGGGGAACAAGTCATGCTCTCCGCCACACTGTTATAGCCCCTTGGGAATCAATGATGAGAATGATGTTAAACCTACTGAGGACCAGCACAGTATAACCACATAATAATGCAAGGCTGGCCATACCTTGACCTTCCCCTGGATTGCTCCAACCTGCCTCGTATGACAGGCGCTGGGTCAGGGAGCCAGGGGATGGGTTCTACATCAGCCACAGAGCCCATATCTCCTCAGTGGCAGAAACCTTTGCAAAACTTTTAAAGATAATGCATCTACATGTGATTATCCCCTGTCCCCAAGAGAAATATGGTGTATTTTAATGAGTCTGCCCATGCTTGTCTTGATGATCAGAGCTAAAAAGTGCTACAGGGATTCTCTCTCAAAACGATGCTATGCCAAACATTAAAACATACTTCCATCCTATACTTTGAAATCAAGAAAGACAACATCTCTCAGAAGGTAGGAGTGAACATTATTACCTTTACAATAGAAGTGAAATCTCCCTTTGTTTTTACATCAGGAAATAACTCTTTTCAGGTCACCTTGCCCAAGACAGAAATTTACTGAAGTCAAGTTCTGGTTATTTGAATCTGAAATGCAGCCATATTTTTCTTTCAGGATAAAATTATAGTCTTGACAGGGCACTCCTCTCTGGTGAAGACATCAGAAGATGTGGGAACAGAAAGGAGATTGTTCTGAGTCTTTCACATGACTTCTCTCTCGTAGTCCATACCTTGGGTGACTTTCTGAGTGGATTATTGACATGTTCTCTGTCATGAGAAACTCAGCCCAAGCACAGATATTGCCCAATGCAGCTATCCACTAAATTGCAGGGGATATTACACCTAAGAAAAAAAACCTGGGTCATTGAAACTAATGGGAATTTTGTCATAAACTTCAGTGAGGCCAAGATTAAATATGTGGGGAGTGATGGTCGAGCATTCTCACTGGGGACTCTTCTAAACCTGGAGGTCATTTCCCTGGGTACACAGGTCAAAACTCTGCGTTTTCAAGACAAAGTGTAAGGCTCAGCTCTTTCTCTGACTGCTGTGTGGAGGTTTGGTTGTGGTGAGCTGAGTCCAATGAAAATAAATCATTTCCGTGAATTGAATGGGCTTTCAGTGATATGGCCAGCTCAGTTGCTCTACTGAGCATTATGTAGAATGTGTTTACATTCATCTTTTCTCTGATGTTTTTAACTCCATCTTTCCTTGAATTATATAAAGGGGAATTCGACATCCTCTTTTGAAAGAACTTTTTGCTTGCAGATAGATAGATAGATCTGAGCTATGTGAACAGGCAGGAGAGCTCTTTTAGCATCAATCCTGCTCTTCCTTTAAAAGTGGGGGTAGGAAATAGTTACATTATAGCAAATTTCTATTAAGCTATCTGATCTCTGATTCAGAGTCTCTTTTGAGAAGGAATTTGGTCTGCAGGGGCATTTGGCTTCACCGGTCTTTTTATGAAACACTGAATAAACACACAGTAATTGCCAGATTGGATCAGACCTGAACTCCATCTAGTGTCTTGTCTCTGATAGTGGATAGTACTAGATGTTTCAAAAGAAGGTTTAATGACCTTTAATAGTCAGATGTGGAATAATCAGCCCTTCCCTGCATCTCGCCCTGAACTCTAATAGTTAGAGATTCATTTAAGCCCTGAAGCATAATGTTAGTATCCCTTAGGCATCCAGATCCATACACTATGCTATATAAAGCTGTCAAATCCCTCCAGTTTCTTTGTAGTTCTGCTTAACAGCACTCCTAGGATCTACAGACATTTCCCAACTTCTCAGCTCACCCATAATACAAGCTCAAACCAGCAAGGTACTGAGCATGCTACCCCCAATCCAAAGAAACATATAAGCACATGCTTAACTTGAAGCAACTTTAAGAATGTAAGAAGCCTCATTGAAATCAACATGCTTAAAATTCTGGGTGCTTCACTACAGGAAAGATGGAGATAGATTGGAGACAGCTCAGAGGACAGCAACAAAAATGATGAAAGGTTTAGAAGTGGTAGGGGATGGGCTAGATGACCTCTTCAGGCCCTACGTTTCTATGATTGTATGAAAAGATAATGCAGCTGCCTAAATGTTCTGCTGGACTGAGGCAAGATCCATGCAGGATTAAGGCTTAAATGACCTATTGTTTTCTGCTTGGACACATTTGATGAAAGAAGTCAAGTCCTTCTTCCTTGGTACCTTCTGTAGAACTGCACTTTAACCAAGCTGCCTTTGAAGTTGAATAATCATTTTATTTGTAATATTTGTCTGAATGCCGACTAACTGTCATGCTATTTGGCCACAACCAAAGAGTGGGTAAAGAAATAAATGACACGTGTGTGTATGTACGGCATGTGTATGAATATGTACACACACACACACACTTTTTCTTCGTCTTTGGCCACAATAAACATACCACACATACATACCTGCTGATCACACTCGATGTTCTCTACCTTTTACCTTGCCAGGGGTGTTATGAATGAGAACCACAACATTCTCATAATTTCACAAACTGGAATGTGCGACATGAGCTAAATACATTTAACTATTATATGATTTGGCAATCACTATTGTGACATGGGGTGAGGAAAGAGATGCAGTGAGGATATTCACATAGGATGAAACAGGTTTACAGGAAGTTTGATCCCAACTCAATAATCATAATAAGAATATTATTATTCTTATCTCTATAAAGTTAGGTTAAAAGATAAATCTATTCTGACAATATTTTTTTCTTATCATTATAAATATATGTTTCTGAAAATATGTTCGCTGTGGTTAATTTTCTCACAAATATTCGCTCCTGGCTACACACTTTTAGTCTGATCATTAGAAGTGTATGTGTGGTAATTTTTCAGCAGCCAAAGAACAAGAAGCTTCAGGATTTAGTCAGCATGGCTGTAGTGTCCAGAAGGGATACATTTGGAAGTTCCATTTTTGAACTATTTCCTCAATGAATGTCTGCACATACTGTGTACTGCCTGGTTGCCAATGATTTAAAAACAGGAAGGCAAATTTAGGTGCTGGAAACTGTCACCCAATAACCAGAGAGTGTGATGCACTCTGTGTCTTCCTCCTACCCATGTTATTGTTCACAGGCATAATGGAGATCCACGGATCATAAGTCTACACTGATCAGTGAAATTAAAATATCAGCCGAATCAGGGTCAAAATGTAAATCAGACTAAATAGCAGGATAATGCACTTTCCTACAGATAAAGGATTTTTTTCCCTCCCTTAGAAGAAGTGAAGGAGTTCTGGGTTTTCCCATCAGTTGTTACAGGTTCCATTCCACGACTCAAAGGGTCTCTGTGCATATGACCACAGTTCTTTATATTAGCATACACAATTTGCATAAGAACTAATGCCTTCCTTTATGGTTAATCCTGCAGCGAGCTCCCAAGGCTGAATGAATGGCTGGAGGAAATTGTACGGCAGTGACAGAGTTCATTCTCACAGGACTGACAGATCGTCTGGAGCTCCAGGTCCCCCTCTTTGCAGTGTTCCTAGTGATCTATGGTATCACCCTGGTGTGGAATCTGGGGATGATGGTTTTAATCAGGATCGACCCCCGACTTCACACCCCCATGTACTTCTTCCTCACGAATTTGTCCCTCGTGGATGTCTGTTACTCCACAGTCATCACTCCCAAGATGCTAATGAGCTTCTTAGCAGAGAAGAAAGCTATTTCCTACACAGCTTGCATCATCCAATATTTTAGCTTCATATTGCTTGCCATCTCTGAGTGCCTTCTGCTGGCAGTAATGGCGTACGACCGTTATGTAGCCATCTGTAACCCGCTGCTGTACACAGTCATCATGTCACCAAAGCACTGTCTATGGCTGGCAGCTGGTTCATATCTATGGGCCTTCCTGAACTCTGCGATACACACAAGCGGTTTGCTAAGATTATCCTACTGACACTCCAATCTCCTGAATCATTTTTTCTGTGATATGAACCCACTTCTAAAGCTCTCCTCTTCTGGCACCTATGTCAACGAGCTACTTGTTTTCCTCTTTGGCAGTCTGATAGAGTTGATTAGCATTGGGACCATCCTCATCTCATACATCTTAATTATTGCAACTGTGCTGCAGATCCGCTCCAACGACGGCAGGTGCAAAGCCTTCTCCACCTGCACCTCCCACCTGACGGCCGTCTCCATGTTCCATGGGACAATTCTCTTCATGTACTTCCGACCCAGTGCCAGCTACGCGCTGGACACAGACAAAATGGCCTCAGCGTTCTACACGGTGGTGATCCCCATGCTGAACCCCCTCGTCTACAGCTTGAGGAACAAGGATGTGATGGATGCCCTGAGGAGAGCAATAGAGACAAAATTGAGGGCCCATTTTCCCCCAAAGTGTGTCATAATAGGACAACCAAATCCTTCAATGGCTGCTCTGCACACATAGGGCTTGGCTCCACTACGGGGTGGATCAATGTTGTGGCGATCGATCCACTGGGGGACAATTTAGCAGGTCTAGTGAAGACTCACTGGATCGACCCCGATTGCTCTCCCATTGACTCTGGTACTCCACCAGAATGAGATGAGTAAGGGGAGTCAACAGGAGAGTTTCTTCTGTAGACTCAGCGAAGTGTGGACCCAGCAATAAGTAGATCTAAGCTACGTCTATTTGAGTGACACTACTAACACAACTCAAGTTATGTAGCTTCGATTGACCTGTTCCCTTAGTGTAAACTAGGCCATGTGCTCTGATTCAGAAAGTCCATAAGCACATGTTTAAGTATGTCTCCCTTCGGCTTCAGTGGGACGTAACCATATGTTTAAAGTTAAACATGTATTTAAGTGCTGCCTCAGACTGAGATGCTTTTCTGAGCAGACACCTTATGTGCATAAAAAGGCCATGTCAGTTATCAAATGATGGTTTGGCTCCCCTGTACCGATAGTAAAATACTTTGAAATTGATTTTTCAGTGTAAGATGTAAGAGTGTGATTCAAATATTGCTTAGAATTACTGAATAAAAGGGAAAAGTTCACACTGCAACCATGGTGTCATGAGCAATAACCAGGGCTGGTTTGATACTCCAAAAACATTGACAGATATTTGTTCAAATAAATTTTGTGATTTTGCTTCAATCAGATCCACAGCCCAACTCGTCTGTTTTCCTGGAGACACTTGTGTCCATGTAATTATGTTGAAAACTTTGTCTGTTGAAAGGGAGAATGTCATGAATGCTCACTCAGATATAATATTTTGTCCGTACTCACACCAAAAATCTCCCCCGCCCCCGCCCCCACCCCACACACACGCACATAACTCTTTGGTCACCTAAATTACCTGGTCTTTAATTGCAACTCCTAAACTCACAAACACATACGGACACATTTTCAAGGACAGTCATTGTTGGTGAATGCCACAGTTATTGAGATCTCAATGTAAAAGACCTTGGGCCCTATTTTCCTAAGTGCTGAGTACTTGCAGCTCCCCTTGACTTCAGCTGGAGTGATGGATCTTTTATTTCTGGAAATGAGGGATCGAGGGGACTGAAGTTGGGCACCAATATCACTGGCCATTTCTGAAACTTTTGGGCATGGCGAATTACAACAGTGAATACCTAAAGCACCAGTCACCTCAGGGTACCTCCACACTGCAATGTAAGCCCAGGATTTGAACTCATGCTCAAGTCAACTCAAGCGCCCTTCCATCTCCACATAAATTACACAAACCAAGGGCTCAAAGCCCGGGTCCGAGGACCCCACAGTGATAGAAGGTCTAAGCCTGAGTCAAGCTAAAACCCAGGGGTTACATTTTTTATTGGTTTGCAGCTTAGATGCAGCCCCTCTGGACTCCTGCTCTGGGAGTCAGCCAAAAGTATCCCAAAGGCTGGGTTTCTTTGTCCTCTGGACAATAAAGTGTTCCCACACTGCACCACGAACAAAGAGCTAGAGTGGTCACATTTTGGAAGTGTGCCAGGAACTCTGGGATCTGGGTGTTTGAAATGGGGATCACATAATGCCGTGTAGATGCTGGAGCCCCAGTTTGGGATCCAGGGTACAACAATCCCTAACCTGGGGTTACAAATGAGTGTAGATTCTCAAACCCGACGTTAACAAACTCAGGCTCTGCAAATGTGAGTTCTACTAGCTCAGGGCTTACATTGCAGTGTAGACATGTCCTCAGAGAGCTAGTGAGTGACTGTGGTGGCTGTGTGTTCAGCACAGTGGGGCTCTGGTCTCGGTTTGCACCTCCAGTCACGACTGTAAAAGTGAGAACATTGAACTATGGGCAAGTTTCAACCACCTGCCAGGCTCCTGCTAAGATCCTTTGATTTCATATGTATGACGCAGCAGAGCTCCCCTCAGGAAATGGAGAGATTGAACTAATCTGTGGAATCCCAGCCTAACCCCTAGGCCCGCTGCCTTTCAGACCCATGACACCCAGTCAAACATTTCCCTCTTTTTCATGTAATTTGTTCTCTTCTGCCTCTGTCTGTTGCCAGCCCCTTTCTGCCCTCACCCATACACCGTTTGGTTTTATCTGAGCCCAAAACACAGCTCAGACCCAGGGCAGGGGACAGAGCAATTTTAAAGGCTGGGGAGCCTCCTGCATGGCCTACAGAAGCAGCGGAATCCTAGATCTTTGCAGGCAGAGGAAGGGGGCAAAGAACAGAGCCACACCCAGCTACCAGCACCAGCCATCTTAACAGAAAGCATCACCCAGCCCATCACATAGAACCATAAGACTAGTCATACGGCGTCAGACCAATGGTCCATCTAGCCAAGTGACTTGTCTTCCACAATGGCCAATGCCAGATGTTTCAGAGAGAATGAACAGAACAGGGCAATTATCCAGTGATCCATCCCCTGTCATCCGCTCCCAGCTTCTGTCAGTCAGAAGTTTAGGGACATCTATAGCATGGGATTGAATCCCTGACCATCCTGGCTAATAGCTATTGATGGACTGATCCTCCAAGAACTTATCTAATTCTTTTAAAAACCCAGTTATACTTTTGGCCTCACAACATCCCCTGGCAATCACTGTCTTCTGCACAGCTCTACTGCTGACAGCTGAAATTCTTCTTATACACCTCAAACATTGGCTTGTGTTTTAGGAACTGAGTTCCAAACCCTAGGTTGTTATATACTTTCATTGAAGTCACTTGAAGTCAAAGGAGCTACACAAATGACAGCAAATGAGGATCTGGCCCTGCAAATAAGGAGTTCTACTGATATATCTTATTTTTATTACTTAGTTTATCCAAGGGAAGGTCAAGAAGTGCCTTAAGCATGCTATATATGTGCCTGTGTGGGACAAAGATTTCCAATCGGGTAAGGATCTTCAATTCTGCAGACAGAGGCATAAAATTCAGTGGCTGGAAGCTAAATAAACTCAGTCAAGATATGAGGTGCACCTTTTCTTCCTGAGGGAAATTAATTATTGGAAGAAATTACTTATTACTGTGGCGGATGTTCCATCACATAATGTCTTAAAATCAAGGCGATATATCTTTCTAAATCATATACTATAGCTCGAAGAGAATTCATGGGCTCAATGGATAAATTAAGGGGTGAGGGACTTGTGCCTGTGTTATGAAGGAAGTTCAACTAGATGAAGGTATTGTTCCTTTCAGCATGTTTAAGTCACTTTAAAAAAATCCAGGAATCTGAGTCTCTTTATGTCTTCCCAACACATCTTGATTTCTGACCTATAATGATACAGAACAATAACCCTGTTATCTCTGTTCAGAATATGACATTTCTTTCAGCAGCTATTTGCACATCCCATAACAGTGTGGAAGTGGAGACACTGAGATAAATCCTGGGCTTAACAAGACACGTATAAATCTGGAATAACTTTATAGATTTCACTGGCTTAACGATGGCATAAGAGCCTGAGCCAAAGGTGCTGAACTCAATGACAGCTTTCCATTGACTTCAGATCAAGGCATAGAATTTGATGCACTACTTAACTCTTCCTTGTTGGGAAGAGCCATCTCTGCCTATATCTCCTCCCATCCTGAGCCAGGAACTGGGGGTCTTGCCAAGATGCTCCAATACAATGCACGGCTCTCTCAGTCTCACTAGCTGCAAGAAAAGAGAGTTCCCAAAGAACAGCAGCAAAAGGGTTAAGCAGCATAAAGTTTAATTCTACAGACACAAAACTATACTTGTCTGCTAACTATGCCCATTGCAACTGATGTTCAAGAGATGTCTTCAGTTGCTGGTATTTACATATTCCCAATATATTTGACTATCGTCATTATGTTTATACCCAAGAGCATATCTATTGTTGCAGTGGGTGAATGAATAGTTTGATCAATACTGAGAGCAAAAGGCAAAACAGGAAGGAAGGGCTGGCAGTCTGGGTGCTATCCTGGAATTTAGAAGTTGAGTTAAATTCCTATCTCTGCCACAGATTTGCTGTGTGACCTTGGACAAGTCACTTAGCCCCTCATTTGAAATTCTGTAAAATGGGGTTAATAGCACTTCCTTATTTCACAGAGGTGTTCTGAGGACACAGTCATGAGAAGGTTGTGAGATACTCAATCGTTGCAGTAGCTGGAGCCATATATGTCCTTTAAACACATCGCAAATACCTTACTTATGTTGGGGAATGCTGATCCACATGAGCTGTCCCATTCACTACTGCAGGAATAAGATGTCACCCCTCAATAAGAGTCCAGTGATGTGGCTCAGACAGATGTAGAAAATGGTTACCATTATCAATAAGAACATTCTTATAACCGAGCCATCAGAATGCCTTTGGTGTGGTGTGTGTGTGTCCTTTCTAGTAGATACTACACCTGACATTCATAGCACAGGGCATTTTTGCATGAAAAGGAGATAGAAGGGAGGGGAGTTGAATTAGTAAAAAAATTGTTTCATATGAATTCCCAAAGGCCTGCCCCTTCCTTTCCTCTTCTGTGGCAAATATCCTAAACTCTGGATTGAGACATGAAGGATTCCATAGGCCAGATGCTTTGAAAATGATCCACTAGCTGATTCAGAAATGACCATTAAAAGGAAGAGAGACAAGCTATGGAATAAAGCTGTGGATAGAGGTGAAAGCATTTGAAGAAAATCAGGGCCCAGTTGTGACAGGGTGTGGCCAGACTGCACTATTTTGTGGCTATACCGTGCTGGTGTAATGGCCCTGAGTACATTTAACATCATTACATAAGAACATAAGAACGGACATACTGGGTCAGACTAAAAGTCCATCTAGCCCAGTGTCCTGTCTTCCAACAGTAGCCAGTGCCAGGTGCCCAGAGGGAATGAACAGAAGAGGTAATCATCTAGTGATCCGTCCTTTGTTGCTCATTCCCAGCTTCTGGCAAACAGAGGCAAGGGACACCATCCCTGCCCAGCCTGGCTAATAGCCATTGATGGACCAATCCTCCATGAATGTATCTAGTTCTTTTTTGAATCCTGTAATAGTCTTGGCTTTCACAATATCTTCTGGCAAGGAGTTCCACAGGTTGACTGTGCATTGTGTGAAGAAATACTTCCTTTTATTTGTGTTAAACCTGCTGCCTATTCATTTCATTTGGTGACCCCTAGTTCTTGTGTTATGAGAAGTAGTAAACAACACTTTCTTAACTACTTTCTCTACACCAGTCATGATTGTATAGACCTCAATCATATGCCCCCTTAGTCATCTCTTTTTCAAGCTGAAAAGCTCCCGTCTTATTAATCTCTCTTCATATGGAAGCTGTTCCATACCCCTAATAATTTTTGTTGCCCTTTTCTGAATCTTTTTCAATTCCAATATGTCTTTTTTGAGATGGGGCGACCACATCTGCACACAGTATTCAAGATGTGGGCATACCATGGATTAATATAGAGGCAAGATGATATTTTCTGTCCGATTATCTATCCCTTTTTTAATTATTCCCACCAGTCTGTCCTGTTTTTGGACTGCCACTTCACATGAGAACCTGCAGGAAATGGCCTAACTTCATTATCATGCACATTGTGTAAAGAGTTGTCACTTTGGATGGGCTATCACCAGCAGGAGAGTGAATTTGTGTGGGGGGGTGGAGGGTGAGAAAACCTGGATTTGTGCTGGAAATGGCCTAATCTGACGATTACTTTAGATAAGCTATTACCAGCAGGACAGTGGGGTGGGAGGAGGTATTGTTTCATATTCTCTGTGTATATATAAAGTCTGCTGCAGTTTCCACAGTATGTATCTGATGAAGTGAGCTGTAGCTCACGAAAGCTCATACTCAAATAAATTGGTTAGTCTCTAAGGTGCCACAAGTACTCCTTTTCTTTTTGCGAATACAGACTAACACGGCTGTTACTCTGAAACTTCACATTGAGTGGATGTTTTCAGAGAACTCTCCACAATCACTCTGAGATCATTTCCTTGAGTGGTAACAGCTAACTTAGACCCCATCATTCTCATCACTGATTCTCAAGGGTCTGTAACAGTGTGGCGGAGAGCATGTCTTGGTCCCCGGCATGCAGCATCCCTGCTCCCACAGTGGTACCTGCCATGTTCCATTCTCTTCGCCAGCCCAGGGTGCCATTTGCAATGTACAATGTTGGTTTTCCAATTTATTTGAACTCTGGGAACATGACCTTGTGTCTGTGAAACTTTGCAGCCCAATTAAATGTGTCTTATGGATGGTTCTGAACAGTCACCTTCCGACCGGTTGGAGTCTAGAACTTGAAACATCAGGAAAGCTGGTGGGTGCACAAATTCAGGGTTCCCATTTAGCCCTGTTGTGGAGCAGTCTCCTCCCAAACCCCACTCCTCCCCTGTTCATGACCTCCTCCCAAGCACCCCCTGGTGGCCTGAGTGGTCCTGCAGAACTCTGCCATCCATCTCTCCCTCCTCCAGGTTTCACAGCTGCACTTACAACAGATCGGTCTCGCCGGCCCTTCCAGCCAGGTTTTATTTATTTTCCAAGTAGGGTGACCAGACGTCTGGATTTTATAGGGACAGTCCCGATTCTTGGGTCTTTTTTTTTCTAAGAGCTCCTATTACTCCTCACCCCCGTCCCGATTTTTCACACGTGCTGTCTGCTCACCCTATTTCCAAGAGACAACAAACAAAAAGGAGCATAACAGTATAAGACAATTTTACTGCTGGTCTTAGTCTCTGCTCTCGGGGTCTTTCCTCCAAGGTTATTGCCAAACTCTCTGTCTCTAGCCTTCCTTGCTGCTCCTTCCTTTCTCTGCAGCTCCTGCAACTCTCTCAGACACTTTCTCTTGTGCTTCCTGCTGATCAGTAAAGAATCCACTGATCCGTGTTCAGGGGGGCCTTCTTAGCCGCTAGGGTTGGCTGAGCTCAGGCCTCCAGTCCTTAAAAAATGCCAAACCACCCCAGTTCAGGGCTCTTTACAGGGACAGGCCATAATCAAAAATCTAGGTCTTTTCTACATCACCTCCCACCCTCTCTGCTTTACCAGCTAGCACCAGTACCATGTGTTTCTTTCTCCCATTCCATTCCCTGTGTGTTTTCAAATTGCTTCCTCTGCATGGAACATCCTCACCATGCAAGTTCCCCAATGCACCACCCTTTCTTTAATAATACTAATGATTATTCATTAAAAGAAAAAGAAATTGCTAGTTCTTATATACCCTGCTTTCTTTGTATTTTTCAGTCGTCCTTCGACCTTTGAATTAGGGAGTGTCCTTACTTTTTCTGCCTTGTAAAGCACACACTGTTGATACTGGACAGATAAATAATGGATACATCATGCACAAACCAAAAAAAAACCTTTGTCATAAAGGTTGGTCTTGTCAGTAAAGTAAGCCATAAAAATTAGGAAATGCACAAAGAACCAAAAAGCTGCAAACTCAGGTTAGGAAATACCAGAATGAGCATTGCCCATGCAACATTAACTCTGCAATAAATGAGGCAGGGATCCTACAGACAACAGACTCCTTCAATACACAGCCCCAGAGCCAAAAATCCTGTGTACTGAATAAGGAAGGGGTCCAGAGGGAAAAAAATAATATGGGATCATGTAATTAAAGTCTGCATCATCATGCAAAGGCACAAGAGGACTAAATTAAGGGTGCCAGGGCAATATTTATTTGGATATTTGCTAACCTGAGCATGCTAAACTTTGTAACCTTTTAATCCTTTTTAAAACCTTGATTTTGTATTTCTTAATTATGTATGGTTTCAGTTATTGATGAAAGCCAACTTAAGTAACGTTAAATGAAGGGGTTTTTGTTTGTTAATTACTTTTTTTTTTAATAGAAAGAAAATATTTTATATATGTGCTATTTAAACAATGAAGCTCTTACTCAAGTGTTGTTTTCAGTATATATTTTATTGCCATTCTTATCTTTGTGGAAATCCCTGTTTCACCACTCAATGCTGTGTTGATCACAGTATAGAAAGTGAGTAAATTAAACTGTATTAAAAAAACGCTCATTTTATGCAACTTCAGTTTCAGTGAAAATTCTAAGCTATAATCGTCAATTTGTAAGAAGCAGATAAACAATATCCAAGAAAAAGAGCTGGAATTTTGCATCTTATTTTCAGTGAGCCCTTACTAAGTAAAGTAGCAAACAATTGTCCTTTGAGAAGAAACACTGTACCATACCACAGTACAAATCCAAATGAGCACTGCAGGAGGCTGTCCTGCTTACCCAAATCTGGTCCTGTTTCATTACAGACTTCCTTTCTGTGATGATGTTCTGGTCATAAGGGGACAAGCAGTTGTCAAAGGTAGCTGTTGCCATGGCAGCCAGGGGGCTAGTCATTCTCCCCAGGTGTGACAAGGAGCTGGAGGCAGGGAGTGCTGAGTGGTGGATGATCTCTGATGTCACAATGCTACTGCTCAGGCAGCACCAGTGGGCAGCAAATGTGCATGTGGGGAGGGGCGGGGAAACAGGTTTTCCAGTCCCAGGAAACCATTTCCTGGTTTCGCCAATTTCTTAAATAAACCAATAACATAGAAAACACATTAATGGTGATTCCACACACATGCTAATTAGTAGCTGAAATTTGATTCAAATTCCCCATGGCATGTTTCAAAACCAGTGTTCCAAAACAAGGAGAGACCTCGTAAAACAGAAAATGTTAATGCTCTGGTGTATTTGTGATTGTGTTGGAATTGTGAGTTTAAATTTTGGGCATGGTTCCTGGACCTGCTTGCATGTTAGAGAGCTCAGTAGGGCAGCACGCAATCAGGGCGTAGCGGCAGTCAGTCAGCAGGTACCCAGTGAGTTGTGCCTCTCTATTATAGTCAGCAGCCTACATTCTCTCTCTCTGATTTTTGGGTTCTTACATGTTATTGTTCTGGCTCCTGAGAAACAAATTAGCGAGACATTGTGAACTTCCAGCAAGAGTATTTTATGTTTTCTCTAACTTCTCTGCTTGTGTGCCACATAACATAAAAGACACAATCCTGTAAAAAATGAAATAAAATTCTGAAGCCAAATGTCCTTTTGAAACAAAAAAATTCAACCATTTCATTCTGATAAGGTTGATCTTTCTGAAGCACTTCACTTTTCCTTTCCCTTTCACTGGGAGGAGCCTAAATTAGGTTTCCCTAAATCCATGATTGGAATACTCAAACATTTCCCCTCTTTTTCATGCAGTTTGCTCCCTTCTGCCTCTGGCTGCTGCTACCCCTTTTCTGCCCTCACCCAAACACAGTGGAGATTTTATCTTGCTCCCTTGCCGCAGTACAGCTCAGACCCAGGGCAGGGGAGCCAGCTGCGTGGCCTACCGAAGCAGCGGTATCCTAGAGCTGAGAACTGTGCAGGCAGAGGAAGAGGGCAAAAAATAGAGCCACCCCCAGCTACCAGCACCAGCCATCTTAAGAAAAAGCATCACCCAGGCCATGACAGAATCACAGAATTGGAAGGGACCTTGAGATGTCATCAAGTCCAGCTCCCTGAGCTCATAGCAGGAGCAAGCACCACCAAGAACATCCCTGACAGGTGTTTGTCTAACCTGCTCTGAAAAATCTCCAACGATGGAGAGTCCAGAACCCCCCAGGCAGTTTATTCCAGGGCTTAACCACCCTGACCGTTAGGAATTTTTTTCTAACGTCCAACCTAAACCTCCCTTGCTGAAATTTAAACCCACTGTTTCTTGTCCTACCATCAGAGGTTAAGGAGAATAATTTCTTCTCCTTCCTCCTTGTAACAACCTTTTAAGTATTTGAAAACTGTTAACATGTCCCCTCTCAGTCTTCTCTTTTCCAGACTAAACAAACCTAATTCTTTCAATCTTCCCTCAGAGGTCATGTTTTCTTGACCTTTAATCATTTTTGTTGCTCTTCTCTGGACTCTCTCCAATTTGTCCCCATGCTTCCTGAAATGTAGTGCCCAGAACTGGACATGATACTCCTGTTGAGGTCTTATCAGAGCTTTGCAGAGTGGAAGCATTACTTCTTGTGGCTTGCTTACAACACTCCTGCTAATGGTGGATTGTCTGTCACTTGAAGTCTTCCCAACTGGATATCTAGCTAAATGATGTGTTAGAGCTAAAATAATAATAATAATAATAATAATAAAAAAATGAGCTTGATACAGAAATTATCGGACAAGATTTTGTTATGCGGGAGGTCAGATTAGATGATCATATTGTCCTCTTCTGGCCTCAAAATGTATGAAAAATCAATTTTACCCCATGAGGAGTGGTAAACTCTGCTCTGTGTAGATGCCAAGCCTTACAATTAGTGCTTTACAAAGTTAAAGTTGTTTGATTGCTGTAACTGTGCTCTTTCCATAGTTTAACATGTCTGGATTTCTTTTAAGCATAACTTTGACACTGAATTCACCAACTCCTCCATACGGAAAGACAGACTTAGCCATTCATTTTCAGTTACACTGCCCCTGAGACCTCTTTTGTGGCTTAGCAAAACAGTGAGAGCTTTCTGTAAAACTAAGCAAAGAATAATAAAGAAAGCTACTTAGCACATGCATCGTTTGGAGGTAAGATAGGGCACCACGGAGGGCATTGTAATGAGCCCCTCTATGCCTGGCTTGAGACTATAATTGAAGGTATAACGTACTTCGGAGACTTGATCCCTAAATGCCACAGAAATGAATATATAAGGTTTGTGGTGCCTTAAGATGTTCCTTAAGGATGAAGAGTGAGTGAACACTTTCATCCACCAGCAGCTATGGTTCAATACCTCTTTCCTTCAGTGGAGGTGGGATAACTATTTTTCTTCCCTTCTGATTCGTAGACATAACTTTTCATTTTCTCCATTTACTTAGACGTGTGATGTTAGTGTAGTCAACCTTTTGGCAACTTGAGACAGACATTGTTTGTTTGTTCATTTTTTCTGTCTCAGGATAAATAACAGTGAAAACGGACATGGTTCATGAAAAAGAGCCTGAAAGGTCCAGGTGGATACTAGGTAAGAATCCAGTATTGTACATAGAGATGCATCTGAGTTACACACTTCAGAGATCTGGAATCAGATTCAGATCCAACTTCTGTAACCTTTGATGATTTTCAGATTCTGGGCTTTGGTTACAGCCAATTATAGAGATAAGTCAGGGTTGTAAAACTTGTATTTATTGTTGTTGTGTTATCAGTTAGAGATCAGTGCCCCCACTGCACTGGGTTCACTGAAAACACATAGTAAGAGACAGTTCCTGCCCTCAAGAGCTTATAGGCTAACAAACAAGACAGAAGAGGGTGGGTGAAAGGAAGGTTTATTATCCAAATTTAATAAAGAGGGAATTGAGGCAAAAAGGAAATCTTTGTCTGAAATCACACAGGTATTCTGTAGCAGAGCCAGGACTTAAAAGGCCGATCTCAGACTAATGCCCCTAGCGCCAGTCTGACCATTATCCAGTGTTGTGTATGGATGTGAGTGGGGGTGGGGGAGGGGGAGGACAGACACTCGGATCCAGTGGGTTGTGGTGTGGCCGATCTCTCACCATAAGGGGGAAATAACAATAATTATTTGCATTGCGGCAGCTCCAGACATCTTTGTGTTTGTTTGAAAAATGTGACCAGTGGGTAGCATTGGAAAGGCGGAGGTGGTAGATGACATTGCAATAGCAGAGGTTCCTCAAGGTGTTGAGAGCCTGTGAAGGGCCTTGGATTGAAAACAAGCTGTTTGTGTGTGATGAAATGGGGAAGGGGGAGCCAGAAGAAGGAAGCAAATGGAGAAAGCCTCACTTTTGAGGTGTTACATAGTTTTGGCTTCATGTCTCTTCAGCCTTCTTTCTTCCTTCTTTCTCTCTTCCTCCTTATTCTTCTCACAGTCCTTGTCTAAACAGCAACTTCTCCACTTATGTTATTCTCTCACCTGTGGCTTCCGGCATTCCCTGTATGCTACCTTTTCCAGGCATCCTGCCTCCCTCCTTCAGAGCCTTGCTTTGCACACAGCTTCCCATCGTCGCTTCTGTGCCAACATTATTCCTTCACCGTTTCCTGCCTACCTCATACTCCTGTGTCACGGCGAATGGCCCAGAGAGATGAAGGACCTGGCAGTGTGTACCACTAGTAGGTGTAAGCAGTTGGGACTGGAGATAAGTGGCCAGAAAGCTCCTAGAGCAAGGAAAGCATAGACCGAAGGCACAGTTGCCAATTCTCATGATATTTGGTGCTTCTCTTAAAGCCCCAGCTCCTTCAGCCATGTGATCACTTAAGAATCTCAGATTTTTTTAAGTATGTTTCTAGCCCTCAGAGTTGCTAAGAAAAGCTTGAAAACATGACCCCCTTCAGTGCCCAGAAACATTGTTCCATTGCAATTTGCTGACTGAATGAAATTGAAACATTTCGTGAAGACAGGCCAATTTCACTGCAGCACCACGGAATTGGGGAAACTCTGCCTACATGAGAATCCTGCCTGGTTTCTGCTAGTTCACTTGCCCAGCTCCTTGGCAACTTGCCATGTGGCCTGCTAGCAACCAGAGTCCACGGCCTTGGAGCTGCTACACATGCCATTGCCCTGGGGGCTGGGGACACCGAAAATTTCCAGGGTCCATGGCTACAGGGATCCATTCCCTTTTTCAGAGACTTTTCAAATACTGGGGGTTTGGTCCTAAACCAACAAATACTGAAATAACAAAATCTTGCACAAAACAAAACCTTTCCCTGCCCTTCTCTCCGGACCATCCTTAGGTATAGGCAGCAAACACAGCTGTGTAGGGCACCTGAAAATTTGGGCCACCCCTGGGTCTTAATAGCCACCTACCCGCCTCTTCCTATCCCTCTTGCTGGTGGCTGCTGCAGCCTGGTGAGTCTTCCTCTGGAAGGGATCCAGTTAACTTAAAAGTGAAAAAGCCTCCAGCCTGCCAGACCTATTAGCACAACATTGAAATTCTTAAAGAGCCATTAAATTGGTAATGAAACCATTTAATGGGCATTTGCCAGCTCCTGGGTATGTACTGTCAGTTTCTGAATTTACTGACAAAATCAGTTGTGCATCACTGTGATATTTACTCAGAACATGTTAGTCTACCGGAGCTATGTTTAAAATCTGCTTTAAAAATATTTCATCAGTATGTTGCTGAAGATTATAAAATCACAACTCTAAAAAAATTGCTGTCATCCCCCTAAGGCTGCCATTGGGCACAGGGTTTAAAAATACTTCTTAGGACCCCATATATCCTAAAGATGGATCTACCCTTTCTAAACCCTTTCTGTAATATTTTAAAATGATCTCAAGATTTTAAGCCGATCGCATGATTTTTGGAAGCCTGGTTCCTGGTTTTCAAATGCTTGGGATTAGCAACAGAGGATATGTTATGAAGCAGCAATAACCAAGTGACTGGGACACAACTGAGATGCTGTAGTCATCTAAAAGGGTTATCTGGGAGGAGTCTGAACCCAGAGAATAGGATCCCAAGTACGAGAGCTTTCTAACTTACCCTTAGTGAGCAGACAATATAAAGTAAACTCATAACTCATGCAGGTATATTTCCTTGGGGAAAATTTGTAAGAATGTGCTTGAATTTGGAAATTCCCCAAGGGGAACTGGATGCCTAATTCCAGTCAATTATATGGAGACTGGGATGTCAAAATCTCCTAGACAGCTTTGAAAATCCCAGTCCTCATGAAAAGGGAGTGTAAATCAAAAAGTCCATCTCAACTTTTCCCAGACATCAGGGTGGCTGGTTTCCTGTAAGATATTCACTACCGACTCTCAAGCCCAGTGGTGTCATTCAGATTTAATTCATGCCATGAAATTTCCTTCTTCCACGCTGCTTTCTCTTGTTATCCCGGTAGGTATGGTTTCATGTACCCCTGTATAAATGGCTGAGGGCAATCACAGCATGGTGACCCAGTTCATCCTCCTGGGGTTGACGGATCGTGAGGAGCTGCAGATACCCCTCTTTGCGGTGTTTCTGGTGATCTATATTCTTACGCTGGTGGGGAATCTCGGGATGATCATGTTGATTAGGGTTGATCCCCGACTCCATACCCCCATGTACTTCTTCCTCAGTAACCTGTCTGTCATTGACCTTTGCTATTCCTCAGTCTTCGCTCCGAGGATGCTGGTGAATTTCTTAGTGGGGAGTAAAAGCATTTCTTACTCTGCCTGTATTGCCCAACACTTCTCCTTCGTTGTTTTTGTGACCACAGAAGGGTTCCTGCTGGCCGTGATGGCATGCGACCGCTATGTAGCCATCTGTAACCCTCTGCTGTACACTGCTGTTATGTCTAAGAGAGTCTGTTTTCGTCTAGTGGCCGGCTCATATGTAGGGGGGCTCGTGAACTCACTGACCCACACATGTGGCTTGCTGAGGTTGTCGTTCTGTGGGCCGAAATCATCAATGATCATCGATCATTACTTTTGTGACACTAACCCATTGCTGAAGCTCGCCTGCTCTGATAACCACATCAATGAGATTTTGCTCGTAATGTTCTCTGGGGTTATTGCCATGTCCACCCTCCTGACTGTCATCATCTCTTATCTGTACATCCTCTTCTCTATCCTGAGGATCCGCTCCGCCACGGGCAGGCGGAAAGCCTTCTCCACCTGTGCCTCTCATCTGACAGCTGTCACCATGTTCTATGGACCTGTAAGCTTAAGCCACATGCAACCCAGTTCCACCTACTCGCTGGAACAGGAGAAAATCTCTGCTGTGTTTTATACCCTGGTGGTCCCCATGCTGAACCCCCTTATTTACAGCCTGAGGAACAAGGAGGTTAAGGATGCTCTTAAGAGGGTGATAGACTGGAAAAACATTCTCAGCTAATTTGTTCACCATGACGATCCCAGTCAATTGAGAAAAACAATTGGAAGAAGGATAGGAGTATTGTCTATGTGTCACTGCCTTCATTTGTGTATCTCAAATGCTGTACAGGAATTAAATGAAACTCAAAGAACTGATGTAGCATGTGGAAATTATGTTTTATAATTGCTTGAGAGGAACAATGTTACCTAATATCCTGTCATTATGTGACTGTTGCAACAGACACCCTTCCTTGTTTCTTGACCATGAATCTATTTGAAATGCTGCCCTGAAAGGTTATCTGAGATTTAAAATAAAATAAAACTTGCCTCTAACTTTAATTTCTTCATGTGTTGCTATGATTAATACTCAGTATGTAACTTGCACTATGAAAATTCAATACTTTTGCTCTCTTTAGCATCTGGGCCTCATAAGCGCTTTGTGAGCCTGACACAATTAATCTCTATCCCCCTTATAACAGCCCTTTATGTAGTTGAAGCCTATCAGGTCCCTCCTCAGTCGTCTTGTCTCAAAAGAAGACATGCCCAATTTTTTTTAACCTTTCCTAATAAATCAGATTTTGTAAACCCTTTTTGTCATTTTTGTTGGTCCCCTCTGGACTCTCTCCTATTTGCCCACATCTTTTCTAAAGTGTGACTCCCAAACCTAGACACAGAACTTCAACTGCAACCTCACCAGTGCCAAGTACAGCCAAACAGTTACTGCCCTGGTCTTACATACAACACTCATGGAAATACACCCAAGACAGACTTTTTCACAACTGCATCTCATTGTTGGCTGATACTCAACTTGTGATCCGCTTGAACTCTCAGATCCATTTCAGCAGCGCTTCTCCCTAGCTGGTTATTCCCCACATTGTATTTGTGCATTGATTTTTCCTTCTAGAGTGAAGTACTTTGCACTTGTCTTTATATTGATCACATCTATACTCAGACCAGTCCTATATACATCTATTCTCAACAGTGTTATCATATATACTTAGGCTTGGAAGGAATAGACTTTTCTCAATAAATGTTGGTAAATGTTGATTTCCCCACAAACCAATGAAAAAAATATTGCCTTCAATAATTGAAATGTACAGCTAGGCAAGAGTAAGAAAAATTGCTGCTTGAGAATGTATTTAAGGATATTTATTTTGACATGTGATGTTGACAATTTGTGTTTTAACAGTTATAAAGCTTTAACTTTTTGAATCTCAGTGTTGGCTGTCATTAAAAAAAATTATGTCTGATCCCCCATAATTTCCTGTGACTGTGAAGGTTTGAATATTTAAAACAAAAAGACTTAAAAATAAACATTGATATTATCAATTAAAATTATAAAAATTATTTGAAAAAACCAAATTCTGAACAAGGCTATCTGTACTTGTTACACAGCTTTATTCTCAATCATCTTTCTGTCACCTTATTCTGTTCTCCATCTGTACCTCTTGTCTCTTATTTTAAGCTTACATTACAAGCTCCTTTGGCCAGAGATTGTCTTTTTGTTATATGTTTGTACAGCACCTAACAGAATGGGGTTCGGATTAATAATAAATAATAATAATAATAATAATGCTCATGTAATGTTACTCCCACCAATGCCGTATATTTCAGAGGGGTAGCTGGGTTAGTCTGTTTCAGCAAAGACAATGAGGAGTCCTGTGGCACCTTAAAGACTAACACATTTATTTGGGCAGAAGCTATCGTGGGCTATAACCCACTTCTGGGTTCCAGCTCATGATACCTTATGCCCAAATAAATTTGTTAGTCTTTAAGGTGCCACAGGGCTCCTCGTTATCAATGCCATATAGTGATTTTATAGGTTTACTAACAGCAATGCTATAAATTGATTGTACATTTTAAGGACTAGATGGGACAACGAGATCATTTAGTCCGACCGTATAACTCAGGTCACACTTTGATACGATTACCCTCTGTATTAAGCCCATTAACTTGTGTTTTATTAAGTGTGTCTTCCAGAGAGCCATCGGGTCTTGATTTCACAGCATCTCTAGCTGGAGAATCCACCACTTCCCATGGTAGTTCATTCCAGCGGTTAACCACCCTCACTGTTGAAAATGTGAGCCTCATGAATAAATTGAATTGGGATAGTTTTACTCTGAGCAACATGACATATTGTTCAGTAGAACTGGGGGTGGGGGGCAATTGGGCTAAAATACTTGTTTTTCTGCGCAACACAGATTTGGGTTAACTGAAATATTTTATGAATTTGTATCAAATGAGCTGAATTGTTTAGCTTTGAACTAAAACCTCAGAAAAATCAAAAAGGTCTAAATAGTTTAAGTTTCCCATTTAAAAGACTGTTTCAAAATTTACTTTCATTTTATTAAAAAAATATAACAATTGGAAAAACAGCAACTGATCAAACAAAACATTTCATTCAACTTGTCAGTCAGCCAAAAATTTGGAAAAAAAATCAATTAGGTTCAATCAGAAACTAATTTTTTCATTTATGTTTCAGAAGAGCCAGCAAACCAAGAAGTCAGGTATTCACACAGCTCTTTTGATCATACATTTTGTTTCTCATCATTGCTATCTACTGATTAGCCCTATTCTCACCAGTGATACAATTCTACTGCTTTAGGGCTGGTCAACATGGGAAACTGACTCTGCAGTAACTGACTCTAATGTAACTCCCTATGTGGCCACTTTTCTTTGTCCAGTTTAGTTTAATCCAGTGGATTAAGAGGGTCCATACCAGGAGCTATTCCAGAATAGCTCTAGTGCCTTACATTCACCTATTACCTTGCTCAGGAATAACTTCCCAGTGCAGACAAGACCCTGTTCTCACCAACACTGATTTGGAGCTCTCCTTTCACCCCTCCGTACAGAGGTGGGACACTGAACAGCAAGGTTTATCAGTGGGGAAATGAATTTATTTGATGTTTTTCCCATCCTTAAGAACCCAATACAATTTTGCAAACATTCTGGTGTAGCTGAATCCGCATTTTTCTCTGAAAAAAACGTTTCAGCCAAAGAATTTTACGCAGCTGTCGTTAGGATCCTTTCTACCCCCTTGGAAATGCCTTACATTTAAGCTCTGCTAGATGGACTTGAGCCAAGGGATAATAGGGTTTAGACCATGGTGAGTAATAGTGAGAGGACAGAAACCACAGAAGAACACTCAAATGCAGCTTCCTCCAGGATTCAAGAGTTGACCCGCTACCCAACCTCATTCATGGGGGTTCTTTTTTATCTTGTATTAATACAGTTTCAATGAAAAATATCAGAGCACAATATTGGATCAATGCTACCGTACAAAGGTGATTTTATCTTTCTCAGCTGATAAATGTCTACCTTCTTGACACCTTAACATCAGAAAAAAAAAAAAAACTTTAAATAAATCTTCAGCTAGTTCAAGTCCTTCTGCACTAGTGTGATTCTGTGGTCACAAAGTTTGCCATGGAATTCACCCTGTTGCTTCCAGAATGTTGGCCCAGAATCTCCACTTTCATTAAATAGGCCTCAGGTGTCCAGCCCTTTGTGGAATTGACCTTCAATGCATAGCCAATGCAGTGCCATCTGCTTGTGTCTGCAGGCTGCCTAAAACAATAGCTCTGAGAAGTATTAACAGTCCCATTCATCTTAATCAGAGCTCTGTGGGGGGGGTTTCCCCTTCCAGGATGCCATAGAGCAGCCAGGCACTTCACATTTTGTTTCCTGTCACCTTGCCCAGCTAGTACAAGGAGGAGTTAATTGGACCAGGCAGTCTGAGTTGCTCCAGGTAGGAGGGAGCCTGGGCCCATGTCCAATTTGCAGCTAGGGAGCATAGGGAATGACAAGTACATTGCGGCGGCTCAGGCCGAGGGGAGTCAGAATGCGTGTGAAGGATCCGCTCTTGGTCCTTTCTTGGCTCCTGTTTAATTGTATGTTTCACTTTTCCCCTGTAAAGGAGGAGATCATGGGTGGAAGAAATGGCGGAGGGAAATCACACCGTGGTTACAGACTTCCTTTTCCAGGGGTTCATGGATGTTCCGGAGCTTCAGGTCCCCCTCTTTGAGTTGTTCCCAATGATCTATGTTATCACCCTGGCGGGGAATCTAGGGATGATAGCCTTGATCAGGTTCAACTCCGGACTCCACACATCCAGGAACTATTTCCTCAGCAGTTTGTCTCTTGCTGACGTCGGTAATGCCTCGGTTGCTGATGACTTTTGGGGTTCAGGGCAAACCCATTTCTCTCGCCTCATGCACAGCACAGGTTTCCTTTGTCTGTAACTTTCTGACCAAGAAAGCTTTGCCTGGTGGAGGTAATGGCATCTGATCACTTCCTAGCCCTCGGTAGCCCCTTGCTCTAGAGCCTCGTCATGTCAACGATACTGTGTGTGTTACTAGCGGTTGCTTCCTACATATGTGGCTTTGTGAACGTGGTTCTTCAGACTCCATTTATAATTTGCCCTGTCCTTCTGTGACTCCAATGTCATCCACCATTTCTTCTGTGACATCCCCCCAATCCTTAAGCTGTCCTGCTCCGACACCCACAACGCTGACACAGTGTATTTCACCTTGTCCACTATAGTGGTCATGACTATGATTCTCATTGTACTATTCTCCTACATGTACATCCTCATTGCCATCCTGAAGATCCACTCTGCCAAGGGCAGACGCAAAACCTTCTCCACCTGCGCCTCCCACCTGATGGCCGTAACAATTTTCTACGGGACTGTGATCTTCATGTATTTACAACCCAGTTCCGACTACACCACAGACCCAGACAAGATCATCTCTGTGTTTTATATACTCATAATTATCATGCTGAATCCCCTGATCTACAGCTTGAGGAACAAGGAGGTGAAGGATGCCTTTAGAAGGATGATAAACAGGAAGGTTTGTTCTCAGTTAATATAATTATTGGGATTTGTGCTTATCAATAAACAAGTGATGAATTAATAGTGAATTCTCTGTGTCATAGCTCTGATTTCTTTGTTTTAACTGTATTCTGTGGCTTGTTCGAAAAAAAAAAAGGAATCCAAGACCGTTAATCTTGAAAATTCAGTTTCCCATGTTCAGGAATGACTGCGAGGCTGCAAAGAATACAGACGCTCCCCGACTTACGCAAGCATTCCGTTCCAGAATGCCTTGTGTACCTCGAGTTTTGCGTAAGTCGGAAACGTATCTCCGACCATTACGTGCAAAAAAAAACCCAAAGAAACTCCTATTTCTAGTTTACGGAACTTTTTCCGTAATCTCGGATTTGCGTAACTCGGGGAGAGTCTGTGCACTATTGTAAGGGAGCATTTGTCACAGTTCCCCTCTGACTCCCTTTGCTGGACATCCACCGACTTGTGTTGAGGGGAATCCCATCTTGGATCCCCAGTTGTTTTAAGGTGCCAGAGATTGAATGGAGCCAGTCACTGCTGCAGTCTTGGGGTTCCTAGGCACACAATAGGGTGCAGGCCCTCTGCCTAGCGCCCTTTCTGGAGAGCTAGAACCTGCTATCTAGCTGCCTAGTCCCTGGGCTCAGGGATGACTTTTCAGACTCTACCATAGCTTAAACACCCCCTGTCCTAGAATGCCACCAAACAGTGTGAGCCTTCTGGGTTACAGCTGAACTCTCCCATAGGGCCACACAGCATGTGTAAAGAATATAATACACAGAGAGAGACACTCTGAACAGGAATCTAACACGGCAGAGCTAACACTTCACCAGTAAAGCACAAGCTCATTTAGAAAAGGACACACATCCTAACTTCAATGGGCCTCACTAGCTCATCCTTTCCTTGGGAGTCCCCTTGTTTATACATCTATGTTCAGAAAGACTGCTCCTCTCCCTCCTCATCTAGCTCCTACACGCAGCTCCTCTCAGTTTGAGCTGGTCAAACATGGTCAGGTAGAGCCCAAATTGAGCAGCTTTTGCCCTTTTATAAGCATCTTACTCTCTGTCAGGTGACCTCATGATCAGCCGCTGCGGATGGCCAGATACCCCTACCAGGCAACCACTGCTTCCCCCTCCCGCCTCCCGCCTCCCGCCTCCCGCCCGCATCAACAGAAAGTTTAGATGGAAAATTTTCAACCACCCCCAGCCAGGAACAGATCCAAAGCTCATTGAAGCCAATGAAAAGACTCCGATTGACTTCAGTCAATATTTGGCTCAGTCTGCAGGAGTTTAAGTGGGGATATTCAAAAGGCACCAAACTCCCATTCCAGGGAGTTGTCCAGGGAACTGGATGTCTAACTGCTCATTGAAAATGTGCATTTGCTCACGGGCAGTTGTTGATTGCACTATGGGGTTTCCAATCCTGGACCAGTATTAAAGTGTTGAAAGGAAAATAGCATTGGCAGCCAAATGAGTTTGGCCCACACACGTATTGCCAGTTTAAGAACATCACAATGTTAATCAATAGAGTAACTCTGATGTCTTTTTAATTATGGCACTGTAGCTTCTTTCCATTTTGCACATATATGGAAAAATCATAAGTAGTATTCCTAGGAGCACAAGAAGTGGATTTAAGTGATTGATGATTCAGAGAAAACTTCCCTGGACTAACCAGAGCAGATGAATATTCAAATGTCAGTGTGTGAGCAAGCTTTCTAGTGCTATGAATATTGATAGCCACATCACACTAGTACTTCATAATGGGTACTAGTACATCACAATCGTACATCTTTATAAATTGATTGGACTACATGTATCCTTTATCTGTCCCCACATCATACTTGCAAGTCAATGGAGTTACTTCTGGGATGAATCTGTCTCAGGGTTTGCAAAGTCCAAAGAAAGCCAAACAAAGCAGACCCTTGACATAATTTCATGATCACCAGAGAAACTCTTTCATAGGTTGGTGAGAAGATAAAGAAGTAAATTGAAGCACTCCCATAAAAATGTCCAGGACTGAGATCTATGGTGCTGAACTAATATGCACTAGAGAGACTCCATTGAGCCCAGTGGTCAATGGCTCTGGTCCTTAATGAATGACAAGGGGGCTGGTATAGTTTTTTTCAGATTGATTTGAATGAGAAGGGGCAGCTCTATTTTTTATACACAGCTGTTCTCTGGGAGAAGGTGCCACTGTACAAATTGTCTTGGCAAATTGTCTTAACTTCAGTTACACTACAAATAGGTTTACTTATTCATTACTCTGGCAGAGCAAGTGTTAATATTGACATTATTTCTGTATCATGACTCATATGTTGTTTTCCTAACCATTCCCAATATGTTTTCTTGCCCAATTAGATAACAACAGAATTGCTCAAAAAACAACATTTTAATGAGGCCCACAGCAGCTTATTATAATCCATAATAATGGATGCTATCTACATAGTTCTCCAATCTTTGGAGAATTATGTCAATATGAACATTACTGGCATAACCAGTGCTGGACAATAGCATTTACTCTTTCCCTTTTTTTCCCCTTTCAATATCTTCGCTTTTGGGCCAAATTCATCTCTGGCATCATTCTTTTATGCCAGGGCTATATTTGGCCCATTGTGTCCAAAGCCATGACAAATCAAACCAGGTCAGTGCGGGCATGAGTCTATGATCCTTGCTCACATTGACTAGCACTTACTCATAGCAGGAGCCCCAATGAGATCAAGTTCTACTCAGTGCAAGTAAAGCCAGATCAGCTTAGGTTTCAAATAAACTAAAAATTTTAATGTGCACAAGACAGACAAGAAGGGGCTTTATCCCATACATAACAACATGTTAGAGCATCTCGAAACTATAGGATTGATTCTGTTGTCCTTACACTGAATAGCCCCTTACTGTGAGAGTGGTCTCATGAGGACTCCCACCTTCTGAAAAAGTGTGGGTAAGGGCATAAAAATCTGCCATTAAAAAGCCACAAAACTATGTTAGGGAAATAAGCAGAATCTCTTATTTAATCTGGAAGAAACAGTGCAATCCTCAGAATGTTTTATGTTAATTCAACATTAATACAAATCAGTATTGAAACTGATGGTGAAGTGAAATGCACTCAGCCAGATTCTAAGCTAGTGTAAATCAGCATCACCACATTGATGCCAAAGGGGCAGAAACCCCAGCTAATGTAATGTAACTTGATGGAGTGCCACTTAAATTAATGTTGCTATATTGCCAGTGGGTGTAAATCATCTTTGCCCCATTGAAATCAATTCCATACGGCTAAATTGAGTGGAAATCCATCAACCTCAACAAAAACCTCACAGATACAAACTGAAATCAATGGCGCTCCAGCTCCAGTTGGTGTAAGCTAGCATCACTACATTGCAGTCAATGGGGCCAGATCCCCAGCAGGTGAAAATCAGCATTAGCTCCATTAGTGCTAATGCGTGAGACCCCAACGTAAATAGGTGGAGCGCTACTGAACGCATTGGGCCAGAACCATAACTAGTCAAAACTGGTGTCATTCCATTGACGTCAGTGGGGCTACACACATTTATACAAGAAGAAGATCTGGCCCTTATGACCATAGGATTTCCCAAGGCACATAAATGACTTAGGGGCAAACGCCCCTTATTGGGGCAGCAGTCTGGCTTGTTCTATCCAATTGGCAGATCATGTCCTTAACTTGTAACCTGGTGTAGATATGTAACCCACACACCGCCTGGGTGTGGTGCTCTGTCCCATCTGCTGGCATTGAGACCACTTAGAGAGAGTTTAATGAGTCTACTCTACATCCTTATTTAAGAGCCATGTGGCTTTTAGCTCATGTGGTAGAGGCTCATGTACTAAGCTGCAGAGTTACCAAATTCAATCCCGACCGCTGAAGACTGGGGCCTGTCGGTGTTACAGATGCACATCAAATTATCCACCCACAGGGGCAAGTGTGAATTGTCTGATGTTCATAGCTTCTCGACATTAACCTTAATCCTAACCATACCCCTGCAGAGTTTGGGGAAGTTCTTGGGCAGACTCTTGTTCCATGACTGAACTAACCTGTAGAAGCTGCCAGTTCCCCTCGGTCTCATAGAAACATGGGGATTGCCAGACAGGATCAGACACAAGGTCTATCTAGTCCAATAGCCTGTCTATGACAGTGGCTTATACCAGATGCTTCTAAGGAAAGCGGAAGCAGCTCATAGTAGGTACATATGGGATAATCTTCCCCCAACATTAGGTCATTGGAGAATGAAAATAGTGGTATATTAGATGATGGTCTGTTTCCATCTTGGCATTTTGTCAGAGGCCCATGCAGTGGTTATTCTGATGTTGTTTAATCAGTTCTCCCTAAGAATCATCTGCATTGTCAGCTTTGTCCACAACCCTCCTTGACTCTGTATAGGTCCATATCTGAGTCTGCACTGGGATCAGAGTGAACCTCACATGGTCTATGAAGTTTGATGGAAATATTTTCCACATACCAGGCCCTGAGTTCTCTCTCTGATCCCACAGGATTGACATGTACTGTTCTCTGCAGTCCTAGACTCCTTACAATTCTGTCACAGTAGTGCTAGAATTGAGATTGTGTGATCTTAGCATACCAGGAGTTGAGCACAGTCTAACAAAAGAGAATATAAAATGGATGGGCCTGTATATTTAACAGCATCCTCTACTGAGATGCAATTTCAGAACAGCTCAGGTATTTGTATGATTTCAGCATCCTTTTACCTGAGTTTCAATCTACAGAGGACACCCAACCTAATGCACTAATGGTAACTGCAATTCACCTTTAAATCAAGAATAAGAGGCCTGTGATTTAAAAACAGAATCTCATGAGGTCTAGCCTTACTGAATACAACAAACTGCAGACGCCCTGTAAGTAGAATGCTGGAAGTGTGCTACTCCCATAATAACCCAGTGGTCAGTGGATTGAAACCAGGGTCAGCTAGCCCTGGCCTGTTTATTCTTTACGGGTATACAATGCCCATCACTAAAGTTAGTCTGGAAAGTGGAAGAAAGTTTCTAACCATCAGAGGAGGGAGGTTCAGGAACAGCCTCCCACTAGAATTAGTGTAGTTATACAACCTAACTTGATTTAAAGTGGAGTTGAATAAGTTTATGAATGGGATTATATCACGTTGCTGCCTGCAACAGCAGTAGACTGGACTCAGTGACCTCGGGGGTCACTTCCTGTCCTATGTTGCTCTTGGGATTGCCAATATTAACGGGCCTGCATTATGCACAACCATTTTTGTGCAATTCAAAGAAATGCTGCAACCTGAGAAATCAGGATGGTGATCCAGAGAACTTGCCCCCACTCTCACAGCTGTTTATTGATTTTTTTAAAAAATCAATAACTACATTTATTGAGAAAATATCGTCCTGTATATCATCTTTCTAAAGGCGTCCTTCACTCCATGTTTCTAAGGCTGTAGATCAGAGGGTTCAGCATAGGGAACACAGAGATGACATTGTTTTGGTCCAAGGTGTAGCCAAAACTGGGTCGTAAATACATAAAATCAGAGTACTGTAGAAGGTAGTGACAGCTGTCAGGTGAGAGGCACAGGTACAAACGGGTTTGAGTGGATCTTCAGGATGGTGTATTAAGAAGACGGCCTGAAACATAAGGCCGTGTATCAGAGTCCTGGTGTGAGGCCTAAAGCCTGAGCTAAAGTAACCAAAACTTTGCAGATCTAAAGCAAAGCCAAGCTGTGAGCAAGAGGCAGGCCCCGTTCACAGAATCTGGCAAGAAGAGGGCTGATATTGCAGAATCACACGAGCTTAAGTAGTGCTTAGGCACAAGTATATACGCCAGCACATTCCAGAAAGGCGGTACCAGAACACCTCGATACCAAACACATTCCCCAGAGATAACAGGAGCACGCTGAGCCATCTTAAGGATAAGGTCAGGATGACAGCATGATGGATAGAGATGTTTTAATCAAACCAACATGTACAAGGTAATGGGCAGCCCTTGGATCCATCAATGGGTGGCACCCTAATACGTCAGAGGGTGTCACTCTGATACGTCAGGGGCAATACGTCACTTGTTTGTATTTGTGTATAAAGATGTATCTCAGAGGGAGTGTCTTTGGCCAGCCTAGGGAGCAGTGGAGAGTCCCACCACTGACTGAGTTACGTCCATTGATACAAGCATACAGGTCTGACTATCCATCCAGATACTATTACTGTGCTCTATTGACAGTAAACCTGGCCAGGTGCCTTCACTGAAAATTGAGTCTGTGGATTTCTTGGGCTGTTTAATTGAGGTCTGCTATCTCCACAGAGCTGGGACAGCACACTGAACGAACACACACACAGCCAACATCTGACCACAGGTGGCGACGAGGCTGTACATATAAGAGACTATCTAGAACAACTAGCATAGTAATCTTGACAAATATAGTTGACAAGGTGAAATGAATAACATCATTGCATTGTGTATGTCAGAGCAGGACAGCTTAAGGATGGGGAGGGATGTCAGAGAAGAAATGATTGCTGACCCTGGGGTAAGAGAAAGACAAGCTGAATATACAAATTGTTCGGGCCATTGAATTCACAAAGACACAATGACTATCAGCACACAGAGTTTCCTGGTCATGATGACCCTCTAGAGCAGTGGGTTACAGATGACTGTGAAGCGTTGAGAGGTCATGGTGTCCAGGAGGCATCATTCATTGGTCACAAAGACACAGACAAAGAAAAATTGCACAGCTCACTCAGGGAATGAAATGATTCTATTACTCTCTGCTACAGAAGTCATGAGCACCTTAGGTGCAATGACAGAGGAATAACCAACATTGACAATGGACAGATTACTGAGGAAGAAGCACAGAGGGGTGTGAAGATGGGAGTCAATCCTGATTAAAACAGTCATCCCAAGATTCCCTACCAGTGTGATAACATAGCTCGGTAGGAACAACATGAAGAGTGGGACCTGCAGCTCTGGGTGGTCCATGAATCCCAGAAAAATCAACTGTGTCACCATGGTATAAGGCGGGGTGGGTGGAAAATCTAAATTTGCAAATAAACTGGAGCCAAAAAGGAAGCATGTGTAGATTCCTTGTAACAACTCTGACTGCTCCTGTGAAATAGTGTGTCTTGGGGAATGTATTATGGGTTATGTACACACTTCCCCCTGGAGATGGTGCACTGTCTCCTTACAGAAACACAGCACACTGTGCATTGTTTTGCATTCAATTAAATATGTGCAGAGATTCTGCCACAATACGAGAGACTGTCCAAATCTGAATCGTTCCCATGCCAGAAATATCCCTTAGGGCACAGGGCTTTGCCATCCATGTCTCTCCTGCCCACCCTCTCTGTGGTTAAATCAGATTAGTTTGGAAAGGGGTTAAATCATCTCTTGTAAATGTATAGACAATAATGAATGGTATAGAACATTTTCATTTACACTGGTTTTCTCTTCTGGCTCCCATCAATGTCAGTGGGAGTTGATGGCACTTGGCACCACTGAAACTCAAAGCAAAAGTCCTACAAAGGATCTGTGTCTAACATTGGGAATCCCCAGCAGAAAGATGTTGCAGGGCTAATACGTACCTGTAGAGACATTCATGTCATTGAAAGTCTTTTTTCTTCCTGAAGGCTTAATATTAAATGGAAAGATCTGCTCAACTTTAGAGAGTCATGAGCACCAAAGGGCAATAATACATGTAGATGACCATAAGTGATAGCTAACATAAGGACCATAAGAAGTTCTAAAAATCATCCCCCCACCCCTCATTGGGTATATCTATGCACCATTCCAAGGTGTGATTTCAGCTTGGGTATTCCTCAATCTCTACGGAAGTGGTGTAGGCCGAAAAACCTAACTTTGACAATTGTTTTAAAGGATAATTATTTTAAGTGGTAATATTATAAGTGGGTACAGAGTAGATATAGGTTGGAAAAGGATTTCCTGTCTCCTGAACATATTCAAGATTTCAAAATATTTTCCCATTCTACATTGGGATGAAACCAGGTCTTCTGCAAAAACTTCACAGAAAGTGAGAGATAGAGAAGCTTGACCCATGAATAACCAGTAGCCCAGTGGTTAGGGTACTCATCTAGGTTAAGGGATGAACTGGTGGATTTTCAACAGTTCCAGGGAGACTCGCTGACAGCCACTAATGTGACTTGGCCCTCCAGATAAGCCCCAGATACTACCACTCAAAATGCCACCAAGCAATTGCCTGGTGGGTCAGGATGACTTTACCACCACAGAAAAGGTTGCGGGAGAAAGGATGCTGGAGAGACTCTAGTAACACTTATAGAAAGGGGTGCATCCGTTTGTCATCATCCATGTCCATCACCTGCAGTACCATTCCCCATAGCTCTCTTCCCTCTAGGCAAACCCAGTTTCTTGTGGATGCTCTTCCCCAGGCCACACCTAACTCTCCCCAAACTCACTATCTCCCCCACCAAGCTGATCACAACTCCTTCTTCCCCATTCCAAATCAGGAACTTGGACTTGGGTCTCTCACATCCCAGATCAGGCTTACAATCACTGGGCTATCAAGATAGACTTTCTCTTTGTGTGTCCCAATGAATCCTTTATTATTCATCCAACAGGAGAGATTGAGAGACAGAGATGCACCGTAGAATAGAAAACAGGGCAGACATTAGGGCACTCCCCTGTGATATTGGAAACATAGATCTATTTCCCTGCTCTTAATTAGGCAGAGAAGTGACTTGAATAAGGGTCTCCCACATCGCAGGTGCGTGCCCTGCTAGCTGGGATTTGGCTATTTTGGAGTTGCTCTCTCTATGTCTCTGGAGTTTAATCAGAAATTCCACCCTGAACCTGAGAAATGTTGAATCAAAACTGAGACATTCCAATTAAAAGATTCCTATTTGGCAAATCCATATTTGTGGTGGAAAATCCATTTTATTAAAAAGTTCCCAGCCAGCTTGAGTGCAGAGAATGAACAGTGCCCACTTTGTGAGCAGCTCTTCAGTATTTTGTTTTAAACTCATCATTCAATGTGTGGGCCCAGGTGTGATGGAGAGCTGGGCAAGAGCTGCTGACTCAGCCCTCTGTCAGGCCAGCTCCCATTAAGGGAAGCAAATTGGATCTGGCTAGAAAAACCTGCACCTAATTGGTGAATGGGAGACGGTTACCCACCCAATTAGCCTGGGGCTATAGAAAAGGCTGGGAGAACAGCCACCAAAAGTGGGGGAGAGTAAGGGAGTGGAGGCAGAGATAGTGCATCTCTCCTAGGTTGACATGGGAACCTAAAGCTGTGTATGGTGAAAAGGTGGTGGGAACAGAACCTGTAAATGAATGACACCAGTGATTATTGAACCCCAGGGTCTCCTAGGGACTTTGTCAGCCTGGCAGGAGCTAAGAGGGCCCTGCAGATCCCTTCTACACCAGGCCTTATTTAAACTCTTCCAGCCTTGCTCTGGAGACAGAATTCATAATTTGCTCATGTGCTTTTCCAGGGTGTTTATCACTGTAGTGTCTGAATTTATTTTCAAAATGCCCCTGTGAGGTAGGGAAGTGAGGCACAGAGAAATTAAGGTCAAACCTTGCCACTAATTTTGGGTGCTCAGTTTGAAACCCTGCAGCAGCCCAGAACTGCAATTGCTGGGAAAATCCCCTGTTCAGCCCCTGGAATCCCTGGGATGTTGCCTGCCTAGGGCAGATGGAATCTTGGGGGGATTAAACTGGGAAGCTCTAGCAAATCTCGATTGATCCTGTGTGAGCAGCAATTTTTATAGGGTCAAATTTGTGCAGATTTTCATGAGATTGGTATAAGGCACTGCCCTGTCAAATTTCATGTCACTGCTGCAAAGTTTGGGGTCACCAGAGCTTTTCAGAGGAAAAGTCATCTGTCGTAGGGTGTGGGTTTTTTTAATGTGGGTACAACAATGTCTTTTCCCCTAGCTTTGGTCTCAGAAATGGCAGAACAGGCTGAAACTTTCCAACTAAATACATTTCAATCTGAGGCAGGCAGCAGCCTTTTAAGTCAGGTCAATACACCGACAGGAAGCATTTCAATTTTGGAACGTCCACATGTTTCATGCTGATCAAAAATTTGAAAACCAAAGATTTTGACATTTGCAAATGGACATTTTTCAGAATTTCCATTCTGTACAAAATGTTAATATTTTAACTTTTTTCCTTGATTTGTCAACATTGGTTTGCATCCCAAGTCAGTTTTTCCCATGGCATGGAAATTCTGAATGTCACTCAGCTCTGCCCTGTAGAATAGACTCAGCTACAGCAGGGTAAAGGTGTTTTGTTCTAGGGTAGCACGAGGGAGGAAGCACTAATGCAATGCGATAGGTAGCTCTGTGGTGCAATGGCTGGTCCATGATCCCTGCTAATGGAGGTGGAGATGCACAGATTGGGGATTCACCTGAGTCGATCCTTTCAACATTTCCTTTATGGCCTGTATTACGCAGGAGGTCAGACTAGCTGGTTACAGTGCTCCTGTCTGGCCTATAATCTATGGACCTATTCAGTATATGGCACCTTTATATTGATATAACTTCATCCACACCGATGCTTATACCAGTATATCAGAGGAGAAGCACATCCCTAACAGATATAGCAACACCTGTAAATCTTTCGGCTGTAGGCCAGATCTAAGTGTTGGCACGTGGCAGAGATGAAACCTGTACTCCTAAATCTAATTGACACTTTGGGCATCTCAGTCCAGAACCAGGCCCCATTGCTATTCCTGAAATCACCTCTCAGCTGAGGCCAAACCCCATAGATGCCTAAACTCACTTGGCACCTACATTTTTCCAGTAAAAGCTCCTTTGTGCCTGTTTCAGCCTCTGAGGATGCACACTGCTACTTCTTTCTGAGCATCCAGATGCCTACCCCTTCCACCTCAAAGGAGAAGAGATTTCACCAGGGGTCTCCCACCTCTCCTGTGGGCACTCTAGTTGCTGAAATATGCAATATTCTTGTGTGGTTCTCCCTCAATCTCTCCTGTTAGAGCTGTTCTGTTTGGAATCTATGATTTATTATCCCCAGCCTCCAGGAGACATCAAAGACATTTGAATGATCTCTTCTGACATTCTATCAGGGGGTAGCCATGTTTGTCTGTATCCACAAAAGAACACGGTGTCCAGTGGCACCTTAAAGGCTAACAGATTTATTTGAGCATAAGCTTTCGTGGGTAAAAAACCCACTACATCAGATGCATGGAGTGAAAATTACAGATGCAGGCATTGTTATCCTGACACATGAAGAGAAGGGAGTTCCCTCACAAGTGGAGAACCAGTGTTTGCAGGGCCAATTCAGTCAGGGTGGATGTGGTCCACTCCCAATAATTGATGAAGAGGTGTCCAGTTTGGCCAATGTACATGGTAGAGGAGCATTGCTGGCACATGATGGGATATATCACATTAGTAGACCTGCAGGTGAATGAGCCCCTGATGGTGTGGCTGATGTGGTTGGGTCCTCTGATGGTGTCACTGGAGTTGAATGGGGACTGGGAGTGGCTGGCTCACTACAAAAGCAGCTTTGCCTCTCCTGGAATTGACACCTCCTCATCAGTTATTGGGAGCCAAACCAGCCCATCACTTCCTCCACCAAATACAAACCACAATGGAATTTACTGAGTGTACACCTACACCATGACTGGTAAGAAATGTCATTATTATTATCTTTTGAGCATCGCTTTGTGAATGTGACAGTGAAATTCCATAGAAACATAACGGCCATACTGGGTCAGACCAAAGGTCCATCTAGCCCAGTCTCCTGTCTTCTGACAGTGGCCAGTGCCAGGTGCCCCAGGGGGAATGAACAGAACAGGCAATCATCAAGTGATCCATCCCCTGTCGCCCATTCCTAGCTTCTGGCAAACAGAGGCTAGGGACACCATCCCTGCCCATCCTGGCTAATAGCCATTGATGGACCTATCCTCCATGAGCTTATCTAGTTCTTTTTTGAACCCTGCTATAGTCTTGGCCCTCAAAACATCTTCTGGCAAGGAGTTCCACAGGTTGACTTAGTATTTATCCCTAGGAGATGCATTTTCTCATTTCTAGGCTCTGGGAATCTGAGAGTCAAAAGTAACCATAGAATCAGTTACAGTCCACACCACTTACAAATGTTAGTACCTCTGGGAGGATTTGTAAAGGGGAGGAAAAATAATGCACATGGTGACAAAGAATGTCTGTAAAACATACACTAACTTCAATAGGACTGTGACACTTTAAGGCTACATAGACAGTGATACCAAACTTTTCCGCTGGGGCTGCCTCATATTAGGCACCTAAATTTCTATTTAGGCACCTATATAAAAGGGGCAATGAGCATCCCTTGTGCCCTTTGAGGTTGTTTGGATTAGGAAAAGAAAATCAATGGCAATGAATAAACTCTATAGCATTGATTATTTGGGAACATTGAGAGAAGATTTTTTGCCTCCCTTCTAAACTAAACACTCCCAATCTATATATCTCTTATTTTATAGAAGATTTGACCCACTGGATGGTTTCATGCATATTAACACAGAGTATACAATATTTCTGTAGCTAGAACATATCGTATCTCTAATGGAAAGCATGTGGGTAATACAAAGAGAACATTCCCTAGGAGTGTCCTTTGATGTATTATGTTTGTTCCTATGAAACGGTGTATAATCACAGGGAATATGAGGCATCTGTACTCAATACTTTATTGGCCCCTGATTAATTGTAATCCTTATTTTTATTTTTCACCAGCAGAGGAGAGAGTTTCTGGAATAATTGGCAGAGAGAAATCACACCACGGTGACAGAGTTCATTTTTGTAGGATTCAGATGTTCATCCAGATCTACAGACCCCCTCTTTATGTTGTTCCTAGTGATGTATGTGGTCAGCCCGATGGGGAATCTTGGGATGATAGCGTTAATCATGGTTGAAACCCGGCTTCATACCCCCATGTACTTTTTCCTAAGCCAGATGTCCATTGTAGATATTGGATATTCCACAGCCATAGCTCCCAGGCTGCTCATGACCTTGGTAGCAGAGACGAGAACCATTCCTTTCATTGAATGTGCGGCACGACTATTCTTCGTCTGTTTCTTTGTGACCAGTGAAAGTTGCCTCCTGGCTGTGATTGCGTATGACCGCTTCAAAGCTATCGGTAATCCACTGCTCTACAGAACCATTATGCCCAAGAGACACTGTGTCCAGTTGGTGGCTGGCACATATGCCTGTGGCTCTGTGAATTCAATTGTGCAAACTCTATTTATATTCAGTCTGTCCTTCTGCAGCTCCAGTATTGTCAACCATTTCTTCTGTGACATGCCCCCCCATGCTGAAGCTGTCCTGCTCTGACACCCAGGTCACTGACCTTGTACTTTTCACTTTCTCGACTGTAATTGTCACGACTGCTTTCCTGGGTGTCCTAATCTCCTACGTGTGCATCCTCGTGGCCATTCTCAGGATCCATTCTGCCAAGGGGAGACGCAAAACCTTTTCCACCTGCACCTCCCACCTCACAGTCGTCACTATGTTTTATGGGACACTGATATGTATATATTTAAGACCCAGTTCCAGCTATTTGATGGACCAAGACAAGGTTACCTCTGTGTTTTATGCCCTTGTGATCCCCATGTTGAACCCCCTGATCTATAGCCTGAGAAACAAGGAGGCATATGATGCCTTTAAAAGGGTGCTATACAGAAAGATTTTTTCTTGGTAATTATAATCATTATTATATTTTAACCAATAAACAGCAGATGGCAGAATGAATTCTCTGTATCATTATCCTTAGTTCTCTGACTCAGCTACTCCAAGTGACGTTACATTGTATTGGACTGCGTACAGAAAATATAACGTTAGAAATTGCTGTTTTCAAGATCCACGAATGAGGGTCTGTGACACTACGTAGAATTGGCAAGATGCTCTGGCATTTGGCTTCAAGGACAATTGCTGTTGGTCCCAAAACCGATCCCTGAGGAACTCCACTGGTAACTCCCTCCAGCCTGACAGTTCGCCTTTCAGTATGACCCGCTGTAGTCTCCCCTTTAACCAATTCCTTATTCCTTTCAATTTTCATATTGATTCCCATCTTTTCCAATTAAACTAATAATTCCCCATGTGGCACCATATCAAACGCCTTACCGAAATCTAGGTAAATGATAAATAGCATGGAGGGAGAGGAATTATTTAAACTCAATACCAATGTGGACACAAGAACAAATGGATATTGTGGAAGAAAACAAGTTCGTTCTTTTAGTTTGGATGTAACAAGTTAGAGACAGTTTTATTTTTAGACAATTGCAAGAAGGAAGACAGCCGTTTGGCTAGAGTATCTGTTTTTATGCTAATTTTTAAAGTATAAACAATGTAAAGCAAGTATTAATACCGTTTTATTCACATAAAGCTCTGCTTTGTTTATACATTTTTAAAATATTTTATTCTTTTAAACATTTTTTGCTACAATTACATTTTACTATTTTAAGGCAAGGTTAAAAACAGCTTTGCTTTGCAATTTTTGTTCGCTTGCACCAGTTTTGCCTTGATAAGTTTTATGTTATCAGGGGTTAGAGTTAGCCTGACTTTTGCTTCTTTTTTTTTTTAACAGAACTAAGATGGCTGCCCTTAAATCCCCTTTTTTTACTTTCACACTCCCCCCTTCAGTGCTTTTAGCACAACCATCATTTTTAAACTTTTATTTTTTAGACCTTGTATTTTTGATTTTAGATTAAAAGGATCAGGTTTAGCCCCATAACTTTTGGTTGGATGTAACGATAATGTGTAATTAGTATGAACATGAAAGGTAGTTTTGTTCTTTTTTATAACAACATATTTTTAAATTAAACAAAAACATTGATTTTATTGTAATAGTATGCTGGGGTTATTTTGTAGCCTTAGTGACATAGCGCCATACATTATAATTAGTCCATAAGATGCTTTATAGACGGTATGAAAGGCATGTAGGTTTTGGCATTAGTCGGGTATTAAGGTGGCTTAATTAAAGGGTATTTAAAGCCTTAGATTTAATTATAGGACTTTATTTGCAGGCCAATAGATAAAGATTTTTTGCAGCAGTGGTGAAATTAAAATGTATGTTTTGCAAAATGGTGACCTTAACATTTACACAGCTGTAATTAGCTTGGAAGAGCAGGTGTTTTGTTAGGGTCGTTTTTTGTTTTCTACTTTTTTAACAAACGCTGTTATAAACCATGACAATTTTTTTGGCTTTAGCTTTTGTGCGCACTGAGGCTGTGGGGGCTTTAAAGGCCAAAAATGTTTGTTGGCTTTTTATTTTTATTTAAAAACTGGGTGTTATTTTAGGAGCACTGACTATAAATTGGCTAAGCATACCAGGGGAATTATTTTTTTAAATATTATGGTGAATTGTTTCATGTTATATGCATTTTTTTTACAGACCTGCAGGATTTGGTATGTGGGAGCCCACACCCCTTTAACCAGCCCGTAGGCTTGGAAGGAGCACTGAGACTGCCTGCAACTTTACCCTGAACATTTTTAAGTTTGTTTTTATGGCCACAAGTTAGATGGCACTTTTGAAGCACTAGTAAGGGCAGTGGGCCAAGCCTGATGCTTAGGGTTCCTTTGAATGGCCGTTAGCTGGTTATTTAAGAAATTTTGAATTTTTGAATGTCAGATTTTACTGCAATTTTTTTTTGCCTTAGTGATATTTAATACCATTTTTATTAACAACTTTTGGGTTATTAACCTAAGGGCGGAGATAACATGTAATTTACCCATTTTAGCTTGCGCTTGGGTTAACTGTGCTTTAGTAAAAAGACATGTGGCCTTTTTTAAATTGCCCTGATTTTTTATTATGTTGTTGGCTTTTATAAATTGCTGCTGCACTATTGGCACCATTTGACAGGTGTTTGACCAATTTTTTTTTTTTTTAAGAGGAGACACACGTGCTTTGCTCTGCTAACCGAATGGCAGCTTTTTTGGAGCAGTTGGGATAGATATAAGTGACCTGAAAGCTAAACAGGGGCAGAGTCAATTTTATAGTTTTTAATATAGCATTAATAACTATTACTTGGTATGTTAGCACATTTCTTTTAGTAAAGTACCATACCACATTTGTTGTTAAATAGTTTTATAGACTTTTAAGAAGCATTGACATGAATAGCATAGGAAGGGCTATATTGCAATATGGTACAGATTAGGTTATTAATTACTGGGACTATTTTAGTGCAGGTAAATTTTTGGTGGCAGAGCACACTTTTTTTAAAATATGAATTTGATTATTTACTATGTGGGTCACCAAAAACAATAAGGACCCCTTTTTTATATATATCTACTAAAGAGCCCTGGAATGGCCATTATATTAACCCCATTATAAAACCCACTAATTTTAATTTTAAATTTTTTAGGCTTATTTGTAGTCATGTGATATACTTTTATTTTTATTGACCAGTTTGTTTTTTATTTAATTGTTTGCTTATATGGGATATTTTGAACCTTAAAAATATTTTTTAGAAACAATGTTTAAAGAAGTTACTAAAGTGGGAAGGCCTTGACCATTGGATGTTAGACTATATGGTATTGTCTGTACTTGGATGTGTTACGGGGTGATAGTATAGTGGAGAAAATGGCAGGGGCAGTGGCAACAAGGTGTTTTTGGTATTTGTTATTTAACAGCCAATCAGAAAGGACAATACATGCTGAAGACACTTATTTAAAAACACAGGGCACAGCCTGTGGAATAAACCCCCACATTTAATTAAAACCACATTTTTAAGCATGGGTTTTACAAGGTTCTTTTGGCCAGTGTATAATTTTTGTTTTTTTACCAGGGTTACTTTTTAATTTATTTGTAGTTAGGAATTTTTGGATTTGGGCAGTTTTGGCAGAGCAACCTTTTAGTTGTTGTTGTTTGTTGTTTTGAAGCGGTTGTGGTTTAGTACCATGCAGGGGAGAGGTTACCAGCACGTTACCCTGCAGTGGGTTGGTTTTTTTAGCAAATGCTGGCTGTATGGTAATTTCGTTAGTGGACAAGGGAGAGGTTACTAGCACTTCACCTTGTTGGTTTTGTTTATTTGTTTGTTTTTTGCTGTCCAGAAGGAGGAAAAGCAATACCAGAAGGAGGGACAGGCTGATTAGTAGTTGAAGTGGAGTTATTTTGAGGCCGAGGGGCTTTTTTGCAGAAAGAAGCATGGGCTCAGGCAGTGAGTTCCTGGCACTTTACAGCAGTGTTGGTAGCTAGCAGGACTTGCTAAGGGCCTTTTTAGGGTGGAGCCAGGGCAGTTTTGTGTTTGATGGACCTGTACGTAGACCCAGTTACCTGGTTTTTAACCAATGGCAGGTTGTTTGAGGTTTCTTGGAGCAGGACTTTTTTTACCCATGAATACAGAGACCTAACACATTTTATTAATGCCTGGCAGTGTTCTGCAGATTTTCTGGCTGCTTGGACCCATTTTAAGCTCCCACTTTTTTCTTGGGGCAGTTAGGTTTTAATAAAACCGCTTATGTATTTTTAGCTCATTTGACTAAAATGTTTATGGCCAAATGATTTTAATTAAATCGTTTTTTTGCCTGGATTTATTTGCAGACCTTTTTTTGGAAAAGGACCCATTTTTTTGAGACTGTCTGCAAAGAAAACAAGGATTTCTTTTTTTTTCAGCATTTTGTAAAATTGAACTGCTTAATTTTTTTAGCAATTATAGAGTTAACTTTAGTTTTTTTTAAAATTACTTATTGTTTAAAATGACAATTAACTTAGATTTTACAATTTTAATTACTGTTTTAGGGATTTAAATTTTTCATGAATGTAATTAGCTATGCTTTTAAAGTTTTTAACCTTTTAAAAAAAAATTGTATTGCTTGCTTGGGCCCGATTTTGCTTTTTTTGCTGAACCATTCCTTTTTATGGGCACAAGCCTTGTTTTACTACCACTTTAGCAAGGAGGGTGGGCTTTTTAACTAGCCCCCACCCCTTTGGGTTATTTTTTTGGAAACATTTTTATTTCTAAGTGCTACCTGGGTGGTGGCGTGTGAGGCTGGCCACCTGGGCAGAACGCATGGCCAATTGGTGTTGTCAATGTTTCATGTTTTTTACGGCAGACACACGGCCATTGCGGCATATGCTGAGCACACATGGTTAAATTTTCACATGTTCCTGAAGGGCTGATACTTGCTTAGCCAGGGCTTTCAGGCAGGTGCATTCCGCTTTTTTTGCCTGGAAGTTTTATTTTAAGGCTTGCAACTTGTTTTGGGCGGAGGTTTGAGTTGTTGCTTGGATAGTGATTTATGCTTTTAGTTGCTTCATTTTTTTGAGCTGTTGGGTACGCATATTTTTTTAATTATTTTTTTTTTATTGCTTAGTTTTGCTATGACTTGGGGTAGACCCACCTGCACTCCTTGTTTGCAGCCTGGGGTAGAGAGAGGAATGCTAAACCATTTTTTGGTTTTTAGGCATACTACAATGGAGCGTGGGGCTTATTTTTAATTATGCAACTTTTAACCTGTAATACCAACAGTGCCAAACAAAGCAAACGTGAAATAACAAGGATAAAACAGATAGATGGTGTGCACTGTTCAGGGCTTTTTTCCTTTGCAATTTTTTCGTAAACTGTCTCAGATTTTTTGTTACCAATTTGTTTGTGCCTTAGTTAATTAGGCTAAGACCACAGGATCGCAGGGGCAATGAGATGAAGAGCACACACCATGTGACTGAATTTTAAATCTTTAATAATAAAATAACACAGTGGTGAGTGCGGGAACTGCTTTTACATTACTTAAAGGAAGAAAAAATGGTAATACTTAAACCCTGACCCACTTTTATACGTGTCCACACGCTGCCCGGGCTGGCCAGCCCCGGGGGTAGGAGAGAGAGAGAGAGAGAGATGGATGGTAGGTTGTTTTATGTATAGATTGTTTAGAGGTACATTGCAAAATTTTGTAACTTGCTTTTCCTTTTGGGAGGGATTTTTATGCCCTGGTTTTTTTGGGGCATTCCTTTTAGAGATCTTTGCTTGGTATTTTAGTTTAGGCCGGCTGTTTGTGGACTTTTTAGCATTTTCAAACCATATTGGCTTTAGAGCTGTAAAGGCAGACTGTTGGGTTTTACCGGGCGGCCAATCTTTGCAAATGTAATTTTAGTTTTGCAACTTATTTGCTTTTGTTTTATGTGTGTTTATATTTTTTTTTACAGCCAGCTGGGGCTGAAAGCAGTTTTTTGTGCTTGGCTTGGTCTCTGATCTTTGAATGCAGGGCAGCTTTTTTTTATTTTTAGGCCAAACTGAATTTTTAAATTAACCATGCCCCCCCCCCTTTTTTTTTTTTTTTTTGCATTTAGCTTTAACTAACTGGGGATATGAAAGAGCTGAGAGGGTTAACAATATAGTTTGGGTAGGGAGATATTTGGTTGCATTACATTTAGTTTTTAAATTTTGTACTTGAGTTTTTAATTTGGGGGGGGAGTTTTTTAGCTTTTGCACTTGAGACTTTTGGAGGTTTTTGTAGCTTTTTTGGGGTGAATGATTTTATTTAAATTGATGGTACCTTTTAGTGGGAATCGTTTAGAGGGATTATTATGTAAAAATTTTAATTTTAATTACACAAGGGAGTATTTTGTTCACTTAGCAGCTTATAAACTGGGGAAACTATTTTATTTTGTTTGCTGTGTTGTGGTTTATAAGCTAAAAAGATTTTTACATACTTTAGGGAAAGGGTTTGCGGGGTAGCAGCTGGTAAGTAGGAAAGGCTTTTAATTTTTGGACTATTTGCTGGGTCATGAGGTTTGGCTCACACCCCCTCCCCCCTTATGTTTAGAACTTTTTTACTTAGAGAGTGAGGGCCCTGGTGTGCCTGAAGTTAGCTTAAGTCCCAGACCTGGATAGCGGCATTTACTTTTTACACATTTATTATTTACTTTTATTTATTTATTTATTTATTTTATATTTAGATGCTATTTTTTAAACTATAACCTTAATCTTTTAAGTTTGGACTTAATACACCCTTATTGAGGCAGCAAAATTTTTTAGCGTTGATTAGGTTTGACCTCAACCTTATATTGGGGCGCGGAAAAAAGTTTTTCAGCACCACTTTTTCATTTGGCCTTGATGCATAATGAATAAGTTTGCATGGCGTGAGCCCAAAGGGACAGACGGTCCCTTGGTTACTTTTTGTTTTGTTTTTGTGTTTATACCCCAGTATAGATTTTTAAAGGTTTTTTACCTTTTGTTTGGCGCTTTGGGGTTTGAAGGGGAACAGTTTGTCGTAGTTGTTGCTGTTTTAGCCGGGCGTTGCTATCCGAATCACGGCACCAAATTGTGGAAGAAAACAAGTTCTTACTTTTAGTTTGGATACAACAAGTTAGAGACAGTTTTATTTTTAGGCAATTGCAAGAAGGAAGACGGCCATTTGGACAGAGTGTCCTTAGGCAAATTTTTAAAGTATAAACAATGTAAAGCAAGTATTTACAGCTTTTTATTATTTATGTAATAATAAAGCTTTGTTTTGTTTATACTTTTTTATATTTTATTTGTGGAAAAAAATATTAAACAATTGCAGTTTATTGTTATTTTAAGACAAGCTTAAAACCAGCTTTGCTTTGCAATTTTTATACACTTACACCAGTTTTGCCTTTATAAGTTTTGTGTTAGAGTTAGCCTGACTTTTGCTTTCTTTTCAACAGAACTAAGATGGTTGCACTTAAATCCCTTTTTGTTACTTCCACAGGAAGTTTAGACTTGAAATTAAACGAAGATTTCTGACCATCAGAGGAGTGAAGTTCTGGAACAGCCTTCCAAGGGAAGCAGTGGGGGCGAAAGACCTAGCTGGCTTCAAGATTAAGCTTGATAAACTTATGGAGGAGTTGGTATGATGGGTTAACATGATTTTGGCAATTAATTGATCTTTGACTATTTGTGGTAGATGGGGCCCAGTGGCCTGGGATGGGATGTTGGATGGGATGTGAGTTACCCAGAAAAGAATTCTCCTTCGTATCTGTCTGGTGAGTCTTGCCCATGTGCTCAGGGTTCAGCTGATCACCATATTTGGGGTCAGGAAGGAATTTTCCCCCTGGGCAGATTGGCGAGGCCCTGGGGTTTTTCGCCTTCCTCTGCAGCATAGGGCATGGGTCACTTGCTGAAGGCTTCTCTGCACCTTGAAGTCTATAAACCATGATTTGAGGACTTCAATAGCTCAGACGCAAGTGACAGGTTTATTGCAGGAGTAGGTGGGTGAGATTCTGTGGCCTGCACACAACACTCACCATTACAGGCATGTGTTCCATATGGCTGATGTCAGGTGTGCAGTCCAGAATAAGAGGGTAATACCTTGCTGACTTAAGATCTCCCACAATCTTACGTTTGACTTTTGTTGCCAGTAACTGTATGATCTCATTTTGAATTGTTTTCCAAGGCAGTAGTGTATGTACATTTCTTGGGTGATGACACTTCTTAGAAGCTCCTGGAGTACAGCACCAAACTCAGCCATCAGCTCCACAATTTTAAGGAAGTTTCCATTGTTTTGCACATACAGCTGATCTGAAATGCCACGCAGTGCTAGGTTTTAGGTAGCAAGCATTCTCACAATGGCAATGAGCCTTTTCCGAACGTTTTGGCAGTAGAGAGAGACGGATGCAATCTTCTCTTGATGCTGATTATCTATGGTGGCCTTTAGCATTAGTCTCATCTCAAGCTCTTTCCACCTATGGAATGCTCTCTGGTGATTTGCTGCCTTCTCATGACATGCCAGATTTCTAGCCAGATTTTTCCAGTCCTTTGTTTCTGTAGAACCCAACATGGCTGGAACATTAGACTGGAAGAGTTTGCAACAAAAACAGTGTGCAGCATTCTTGATTTTTGAATACATAAGTCCTGGCCTCTCCACTTTGTCACCATTGGGGATTTCATGCCAGTAATGTGTTGGATGGAAACTACTATTTTCATTGTCTTTTTGGGAACATGAAGTTTTTCACTTGCTGTGGCCCATGCAGTACAAGGAAGTCCCTCAGGCTACTGCTCAAGTGAGTCCACAGTCTTGGATCATGTAGACTTAAGGAACTCAAATCATCATCAGCAGTTTCTTGTGCCTCCACCACACTCTTCTCTGAGCTACACTTTTCTTCAGGAACGTGCATGGTTACATCCATTGGAGATGGAGATATGGATGCTGCAGTAGCTGCCAGGTGACCTGCACTCTGACTAACTGGAAGATCAGGCATCTCCTCACCACTCACACCCTCACTGGGGCCGGAAGGCTCACCCTGAACATTTGTGTCTACGTATCTCAGGAGAGCTCCTTCCTGCTTAGATGAAGAAAGCAAAAGAAGCATTTCTCTTTTTCTGAATGCTGCCTCAGAGGGACGTTTTCTTCTTTCACTCATGACTGCTGTTCTGTGCCAGCTATAGTGGCTCTCAAGACTCAATTGAAGGGGACAAATAGGCAGGCTGGTAGCAGGGCCCGAGTGAGGGAAGATATCAGTGTCTTAAGGGCCTAACTGGCTCCTACTACTTCAGCTGACTTTCTGTTCTCCTCAGGTGGGTTCAGGTAAGCAGCAGGAAACAGGAAGCTCCCTGTGAAGCTGGGGTTAATCAGTCCAGACTCCTGGGGATGATAGAGAGGTACATAAGAGGTTCCTCCTCTCTTTCCCTGCAGTTCCTGGTGCACGGTGACTCCTGTGACCCCTCTAGCCCATCAGCACTCGGCTCTCCTGCATTCTGCTGAGCGGCTGAGATCTGGGGGAACAGAAACCCTTTGTTAGAGATGGAAAATCTCTTCACAGGATCACTCTGTCAATGGCAGCCAGACGCCTTCCCTGTGGAATCCCAAATGCGCAGCCCCTTGGATTTTCACAGGGGAGATCTCTGCTCATTCACTGGTCACCCGTGGCTGCAGTCTGTGGTGGGGGGAATGTAGAGGGGTCTCTGCAGATGGTCCCTTCTACAGTGCCCATAATGGGAGGAGGTTTGGTCTTGTGATGTGAGGCATGGATCTGAGAGTTAGGGCTCCTGGGTTCTGTGACTCTGGAAGGGGGCGAGGTCTAGTAGGTAGAGCTGGATTGTTGACAATGAGTGAGCGGAGCTTGTGCTGAAGGACCCTGGTTCTATCCCCCCCAATTCCTGTGGTGTCTACATGTGGCCATGACTTTACTTACCTATCAGTGTAGGTTGTTCAGACTATTCCTGGACACAAGTCTTACATGTGCTGCTGGCCATCCCTGAGATGTAGGTCCTTCATCCACACAAGGACATGGCATATCAAGGTCAATCCAGCAGCTCCCATCTGCTCTTCACCTCCACAATGGATGGCAAGCCCGAGGCTGACCAGAGAAAGACAGGGTGGTGTTATTCAGGGGAATCTGCTGGAGCTCCTGTATCCCCCACTCTATCTCACTCCCCTGCACGCGAAGGAATTTCCAAAGATACCACTAATCATGGATGAACAGAGCAGCCAAGATGAGGTCAGTGTGGCTTGACTTACTGAGCAGACTGGTTCTAAGTGAAGAACAGGTTTCTCCCCTGCTCTAGGGAGATTCCCATCGGAAAAGTATCTGATGGCGGGAGTGGGGGCAATGCAAGCCCCCAGTCCCTTGAATGGCAGGAAATCAGGACTCGGGGAGTTAAGGGGTGTCTCTGTCCTGCTGCAGGGAGCAGGCCTGGAGAGCAGAAAGGGCACTAGTGACGTTGTAGGAAAGACAGTGACTTATACCTGTGAAGGTGGCTGAAGCTTCTTACAGACATTAGAGTCGAAGATCCTCACACCTCCTTTGGGGATCCTTTTCCCTAGGAATAAAATAAGGAGAATGATGTGTGAAGCCCAGGTCCGGGATCCAGGGAACAGGCAGGATCTCAGCCAGGCTACGCACCAGGAACCTGGTCTTTATCCCAAGAGCCACAATTACCCAGATGAGGTTTTCTCCCCCATTTGCTTCCAGGTTATTTACTCACAGGATTCATTCGTTTGCTTTGCCATCTCTCTGCATCTGTTCATTGGTTTAAGTAACATTCTTTCAGTTTGTGCTTCTGTTTCCTCTTATTACAGGGTAGCATCTGCTTAGCACCTTCAAAAAATAAATTAAACACAAAATCCTGATTCTACAAGAGGAAAGTTTCTGAGAATTTGGCTGCAGAACTTTAGTGTCTGCATATTTCATTCACTATTGTTTATTCCGGTGCAGGTCTGATGCAATCTGCCCACTCAAGAATGCCCCCATGAAGCACGGGGTGCCCTTACAATACCAGTTAAAAGAGAGGAAGAGAGTAGATTAATAGCGGGGAGAAAAAATCCAGTGCATCAACACTTCTCTGCATCGTTGCAGCACCAGTCCCGGGAGCAATACAGGTTAAAAATCCCCATTGTTCTTTCCTCCTCAAACCACATCCGAGCAGAAAAAGGCCTTCAGACAATTGTTTCCTTACACTCTAAATGGGTGAAATTCAGCCCTGTGCAGACAGCCAGGGAAAGGTCTGTGCATCACAGAGGGTTTAAGTGGTACTTCACTGCACAAGTGCTGTGAGAGGAGAGGACGTACCCCAAAAACTCTGTGGAGAGTTGGCCGGAGGTAGGCTTTTCCAATTCTGTGTGGAGACCATGCTGCCGAAACCTCTCCAGGTTCAGGTATGGTGCGCATGCTGCTCTCGGTTCTCCAAAAAAAGAAGTCTGTCACCTGAATAGATGACACTGTGTGGATCCACAATGTCACCAAATACATCACTGATGAAGTGTTGCAAAGGCAGGGGACTGTTAGTTAGCTCAAATGGCATATCAGACAGTTAAAATGTCCATAGTGTGCTTTGAAATCTGTCTTCTATTTGTGCCCTGCCTAATGAGTGTTAGATTGTTAATCCTCACAGATGAAGTTGGATGAACAACTTTGCAGATTTCCTGCGAGCCAACAATTGTGGGATTCCCAGCAGGGGGTTATGATTCCAAATGATCATTTTTTTCAGGGGCTGATTGTCTAGAGAGGTGTAGTAGAGTCCCACATTTCTTCTTCCCCAAAAGGCCCTGGGCACCCCTGGGAAATGCTTATTTGCTCATAAACTCTGAGGACCAGTTTTCAGGCCTGTACGCAGGGAGAGCCACTAATTCTGGTTCCACCAATGTGTAAATACTGGTGAAGGCAACTTTCAACCAAGGTTGCAGGTCAAGAGGTCAGTCATAGTCCCGGTATAGAGGCAACGAGTCCCCATTTCTTTCAAAGGTATCCATGTAATCCGGGTATTGATCAGGAATGCCGGGTGTCCGAGTCAAGAAGGTGGAGTAGGTCCAGGGGCAGAAGCTGGTTCAATGAACCCCCGACATTTTCAGTCATTTCTGTTGAGCAACTCCAGCAGGGACATCATCAGGGGAGGCTTATGTAATGAGGTCATTGTTCACACCTGGTGTGGTGTGACCCTGTTGCATACAGGCCACTTACTTGCGGAGATCCTGCTTTTCTCCAAAAAGTTGCACCACCTAATGTCACGTGCTGCATCCGATAATTAGGCCCAGGGGTTGGAGCGTAGGTCGCAGCAAGGTGCAGGATTGTGCCGAGGCTAAGAGTGGTGCTAGAATCAAGGTCCAGGGACACACGAGGGTCAAAACCGAGATCAGAGTCCATCGACAAAGCAGAAGCAGAAGCAGAGCCAGAGTCTAAATCCATGCCAAAGGTTGTAGCCGGAGAGTCAGAGAGCAAAGATCAGCCAAGTCAACGTCAAGCCAGAGTCCAGATATAGGCCAAGGGTCAAAGTCGGGTAGCCAATGTCCAAGTGCTTGAGGCAAATCAGGAGGAGAAGGCAATGCTGGAATGGGTCGGTGGAGGGCCTGGAGCGGGGCTAGAGAAGGGCAAGGAGAATATGGAACCAGGATGAGTAGCCAACACCTGGAGCTAAGAAGGGTCACGCCAAAGTCATAATCAGAGACCGGAGCCAAGGGTCAAGCCAGAGTCAACAGTGAAGAACCGGAGGAGAGGGCAGGACAGGGTGGTGCATGCAGGCGGGAACCAGGATGACTTACAGGTTCTCCTAGGCTCTGCCCAGCTGGATCCCTAGAGACCCCTCATTGCGGGGGGGGGGGGTCTCCCTTTCTAGGAATAAATGGAGAGCAAGATGTCAAAGATGTCTCTGACCCTGGGATCCAAGCCAAGGGGTGCTACCACCCAGGCATTGTGCTAGGACCCCATCACCCTCCCTGTTCATTTCACACTCAGAGACCCCCCTAGCAGGAGGGCAGAATAAAGGGCAGAAAGTGAAGTTGCCTCTGGGGGAAAGGGATTAGCCTAGGACCCAGTTCAGTTCCCAGATCTACCCCCAGGAGTGTGTGACCAGGATCTCAGCCCTTCCTCTGTGTCTCATACCCCACCTCCCAGATGGGGAGGATCCTTCCTTGCCCCAAGGTGCTAGGGGGGAGTTTCCTTTGTGGATGGGAAGGGTTCAGATACCTGTGTGTGTCTTGGGCCCCAGGTGGGGGATGGTCAGACATTCACTGCAACGGGGTGACATGGGCCATAGGGAGGTCTGAGCAGTGATGACAGGGGAGGGGCTCCACATCGGCCACCCCTCCCAGACTGCAATGGTTACTGAGGATAACCTCTGGTCCTGAGGATGCTCCCATTTCTGGGCCAGCCCCACGGCCCTGACAGCTTGATGCTTCTGAAACTGGCCTCTGGGCATGGGGGAGGGACCGTATCTGGCCTGGCCCCAGCTCCAGGGATCTGGGTGGGACATGGTGACAAGAGCGAGGTGCTCGGCCTGGGTTTCTCTCAGTGCTGTGGGGTTTATGCCCACTCCCCCCAGCTGTTATCCTCCAGGCCCAGTGAGAAATAGGACTACCTGCGGCAGGGACTGGGAGCTTCTGGACATGGGAAGGGGGGGCCCTTCAAGTCTGTCCCACGGAGCACAGCCCCTGCAGTGCTTTGGGCACCTGATGCAAGCACCGGATATAGAAGAGGTGGGCCATTATCGTCGCTGTAACCTCCTCCTGCTGCAAGGGAACAAGAATCAGTCAGAGATTCTGACATACATGGCAACGAAGGACATTAACAGCAAAGGGAACCAGCAAAATTTCCACCCCAACTTTCCCCACGTCTGAGGGATGGATTCTCTCACTCAGCCCCCGAGACTACATCTTGTCTCCTCCCTAGTAACCTCCAACCCCTCTCCGACCGTTGCGGAATGAACTCCTGTCCCCTTCCTCTCAGCCCCACCGGGAGAGCTGTTCTACCTTCCAAACCAGCTGGGGATTAAACTCCGCTCCCCAGAATCCGCTCAGCCTCCCTCTCCCCATCCAGCTGAGGGGCTGGAAGGCTCTGGGCAGTAGTGCTGTGGGGTGAGAGGACACCTTTCCAAAGGGCCCCACCCTTGTTGTTAAGATGACACCATGGAAAGTAGCTGAGGGGAATGGGGCACTTCAGCAGCCTCTGCTGACTGACTCCTCCAGTTCTCCCAGAGCAGGTGGTGGCTGGGATAACATGATACTAGGGCCCTAGGAACCAGCCTGAGGACCGGAGGGGTATGAAAGGCTCACAAGGGGAGTTGGCAGCCCCTAGCATGAGCAATAGCAGCGTGTCATGTTGATGTGACACCTGTTTGGAAATAGCCAAGCTGGGTCTGCTCTGCTTTGAGCTGCTCAAGGGAGAAGCTGGCTCCTAGCAACAGCACCTGCCCGGGTTCATCCTCTCCTTGCTCCCAGGTCAGCACATGGGGATGGGATGGGAGTGACTGTCAATGGCCTGGAGGTGAAAGGCCCTGGGGGTCCCTCCCCAATTGATCCTTTTTTAGTTACCTCATTCCCTATCAGCTGGCCGGCTTCCCCCAGGATGGAATATGTCAGCACCAGGCCAGCCTGGGTAACACAGAGCTGGGGGTCATGGATGGCCAGAAGCATCGCCTGAAGGAAAGATCTTTTCTGGCCTTCCATGAAGATCTCTCCAAAGACCAAAAACCAACAGCACCAGAGCCCTTGTCAATTGCCCAGAACCAGGACAAATCCCTTTAGCATCTCACAAGGTGGATAAGAGTCCTGGGGCAGCCAACCTTTGGGGTCCCATGGACCATGGAACCCCACCTTCAGTAAGAGGTTCAGGCACTGAGGAATAGCTCTTTCTGGAGCAGGATTCACCACAGGTGCCATGACAGGCTGGGAACTTGTCTGTGCTCTCTGGATCCCAGTTCACAATGACAACAAAGGCCCCCTACTGCTCCCAGCAGCGCTATTTCCTGTAGCTCACCTGCTAGATGTTAGGGGCCTTTTCGATCTGCTTCCATTCCTGCTCCTCACCAACAATCCCACGAGCGTCACCTACGGTGCTGTCATGAATATAAAGGGAAGGGTAAACCCCTTTAAAATCCCTCCTGGCCAGAGGAAAAATCCTCTTACCTGTAAAAGGTTAAGAAGCTAGGATAACCTCGCTGGCACCTGACCAATATGACCAATGAGGAGACAAGATACTTTCAAAAGCTGGGAGGAGGGAGAAAAACAAAGGGTCTGTGTCTGTCTGGGTGATGCTTTTGCCGGGGACAGAACAAGAATGCTTGTGGCACCTTAGAGACTAACCAATTTATTAGTCTCTAAGGTGCCACAAATACTCCTTTTCTTTTTGCGAATACTGACTAACAGGGCGGCTAATCTGAAACCAGAACAGGAATGGAGTCTTAGAACTTAGTTAGTAATCTAGCTAGGTATGTGTTAGATTATGATTTCTTTCAATGACTGAGAAAATAGCTGTGCTGAATAGAATGAATATTCCTGTCTGTGTGTCTTTTTTGTAACTTAAGATTTTGCCTAGAGGGATTCTCTATGTTTTAAATCTAATTACCCTGTAAGGTATCTACCATCCTTATTTTAAAGAGGTGATTCCTTTTTACTTCTATTAAAAGTCTTCTTGTAGGAAAACTGAATGCTATTTAATTGTTCTAAGATCCAAGGGTTTGGGTCTGTGGTCACCTATGCAAATTTGTGACAATATTTATCAAACCTTCCCCAGGAAGTGGGGTGCAAGGTTTGGAAGAATTTTTGGGGGAAAGACGTGTCCAAACTACTTTTTTCAGGAACCCAGATAAAGTTTGGTGGTGGCAGTGGAAGTCCAGGGGCAAAGGGTAAAATACTTTTTACCTTGGGGAAATTTTAACCTAAGCTGGTTAAAGTAAGCTTCAGAGGTTTTCATGCAGGTCCCCACATCTGTACCCTGGAGTTAAGAGTGGGGAAGGAACCTTGACAGGTGCCGTGATTCAGCCCAGAAAAGGAGCTCAGTGTCCCTCACCCGACACCCAGGGCAGGTGCAGGTCAGGTTCTGCTCCCTGATTCACCATGGTGCCTGGCAAACTCCACACCCTGCCTGTGCTTCCAGAGGTACAGGGAATCCAACAAGGACCTGTTCCAGCACTTGCTGGTGTGAGCTTCCCAGCTCACTGACCCAGGGGCTCCCCTCTCAGACACCAGGGTGTCAACCAGGGAGACAGTGAGCAGAGCCAGATTCCTGGAGATACAATCCTCTGTTAACTCAACCCCCCGAGGGGATCCCTTTTATGCTACGTAACCATGGATCCATGCAACACACACAAGTCTGGACTATTGGCAAGGCTCCAACCCAACCCAGGGTCCTCAGCCTCTTGCAGCTGAACACTCTCTGCTGGAAATAAGTATCCAAGAATATCAGGGTTGGAAGGGACCTCAGGAGTTGATCTAGTCCAACCCCCTGCTCAAAGCAGGACCAATCCCCGACTAAATCATCCAGTGAATTTTTGCCCCAGGTCCCTAAATGGCCCCCTCAAGGATTGAACTTAGAACCCTAGGTTTAGCAGGCAATGCTCAAACCACTGAGCTATCCCTCCCCCTCCATAACACACTCACTGCAGGGGGAGACAGCTCCACACCTGAGGTACTGAAATGCACGGGCAGAGAGACCTTACCTCTTCGACACTGGCCATGTTCCTCGAGGCCAGGCTCTCGGTGTCTTGCATCCAGTCCTGACACCACAGATCGCTCGCCACTCTGATGTTCAGCCCTCGGGGAGAAAGACACACCCATTGGGGAGGTTTGGCATCCAGCTTTAGTGACTGTTTCCTTCTTTACCCTTTCCTGGGTGAACACTGGCTGGGGTCCTCATGGCATCCATGGCCCAATGGACTCGCAGGGTCCCCACCAGGTGGTTAATACCTCAAGGGGGATTTGTCTCATTCATCACAGTAAACATGTGCCTGTTAATAGTGGAATCTAATACTGAGACCCCCACACACACTCACTCAGGATCTGGCCCTAGCTACCCAATTGGTGACATCCGACAAGCTTTGTGTCTTTCCCCCACCCTCACGATGGCTCTTTCCCTCCATGTGTCTCAATAGCTCCGTTCCTGTCCCTGCACCAGCTGGCAGCCCCCTGGTGAGCTCATTTCCCTGGACTGAGTGACAGAGCCAGGCTCTGAGGTAAAGCAGCCAATTTCCCTGGCATGTTCGTCCCCTTCCTCTCTTTCTGAATTAGGGAGATGTGTGTGAGTCATCATCTAAGCTGGGGTCAGTCTCAGAGGAAGGAACTTCTTTCTGTAAGGAAAAGAAATGGAGGTAAAAAAGAAAAGAAAAAGAAAGAAATGGAGCCTGCCCATAGGAGAGCGAAGGAGGCTGAAAAAAGAAAAGAAAAGGAGGCAAAGGAAAAAGAAATGGAGGTGAGGAAAAAAGAAAGGAAGCATGCTGAGGAGGAGAGGGAAAAAGAGAGGAAGCCTGCACTGGAGATGGAGAAGGCAAAGACTCAGCAGAATATACTAAATAACCCTAACAATCCACATATGGCAGCAACTATGTCCACAGTATAATGAATCCAGTGATATTGCTGAATACTTTCTCACCTTTGAGAGACTGTGTACACTCCATCAAATTCCTGAACCTCACAAGATGACCACGTTGGCAGAAAAATTGACTGGAAGAGCTCTGGACATATTCGATAAGATGCTGAATGAGGAGGCTTCAAACTATAATAAATTCAAGGATTTGGTTTTAAAACAATTTCAAGTTACACCTGAAACTTACAGAGTAAAATTTAAAGCCCTTAAAAGAGGACCTGGACTAAGTAATGTGGCTTATGTAAGCCAGATAACAGATCTGTTTGATAAATCATAGCATAGAAGAGTTGGAAGGAACCTTGGGAGATTATCTAGTCCAAGCCCCTACTCAAAGCAGGATGAATCCCCAGTTTTTGCCCCAGATCCCTAAATGGCCCCCTCAAGGATTGAACTCACAACCCTGGGTTTAGCAGGCCAATGGTCAAACCACTGAGCTATACCTCCCCCCCCCCCAATGGCTCAACAGATGGGATGTAACTAGCTTTGGAGGAATACAGGATTTGATAATACAGGAGCAATTCTTGAATATGTCCAAGGATGATTAGGGGTCTAGAACACATGACTTATGAGGAGAGGCTGAGGGAGCTGGGATTGTTTAGCCTGCAGAAGAGAAGAATGAGGGGGGATTTGATAGCTGCTTTCAACTACCTGAAAGGGGGTTCCAAAGAGGATGGCTCTAGACTGTTCTCAATGGTAGCAGATGACAGAACGAGGAGTAATGGTCTCAAGTTGCAGTGAGGGAGGTTTAGATTGGATATTAGGAAAAACTTTTTCACTAAGAGGGTGGTGAAACACTGGAATGCGTTGTCTAGGGAGGTGGTGGAATCTCCTTCCTTGGAAGTTTTTAAGGTCAGGCTTGACAAAGCCCTGGCTGGGATGATTTAACTGGGAATTGGTCCTGCTTCGAGCAGGGGGTTGGACTAGATGACCTTCAGGGGTCCCTTCCAACCCTGATATTCTATGATTCTATGATTCTATGATAGAACACAGTGTTTATGGGATTAAAAATGGACTCAACAGGAAGTCTTGCTTCTTATGCTGATCAATACAAGCAGTCCCAGACTGCCAGACAGGCGGGGCAAACCAACACAAAACAGGTGGAGGGAGGAGAGAGGAACAATCCTGGTCGCAGTTGGAGCGGATACCAGAAGGGACACCCTCTGACCACACCCTACTACCGGTGGCAGCCCAAAGCCCCAACTACACCCCAAGGAACACTCCAGACACCTTATCGTCCTGCCACACTGTTCTACAGCAATCCACCTCCACCCAGTGACCAGTCAGCTTGACGATGTTTTAAATGTAACAAGCCAGGGCATGTAAAGGCCAACTGCCCAAAGAACCCCAACAAATTACAGTTCACCAAAATCACACCAGAGGTCCTCAGGCAGAGATGCCTCCCAGATACCCTTGGAGTGGAGGGAAATTGTGAGTGTGGGTGGGAAGAAGGTCACTGCGTGGAGGGACACTGGAGCACAAGTGACGGCTATCCATGTTTCCTTAGTGGACCCGAATTTAAATGACACAGAGGTCCAAGTGACGATTTAACCCTTCAAGTCAAACTCTTTTGACTTGTCTACAGCCAAGTTGCTGGTCCAATACAAGGGCTGGTCAGGAACGTGGACTTTTGCAGTCTATGATAATTATCCCATCCCCATGCTGTTGGGGGAAGACTTGGCCAATCATGTGAAGCAGGCCAAGAGGGAGGGAGTGGTCACCCGCAGCCAGACTAAGCAAGCTCTCATGCCTAGCTCTGTTCCGGAGACTTCTACCAGGACCCGCTCAATGGTGATGGACCCGCACCCCATACCTAAGTCTGCAACAGCAGTAGTGAATCCAGTCAGAGAGACCCAGAAGGAGCCAGTCCCAGAACCAGAACCAGGGGAACAACCAGAACCAGACCCATTGCGAGCACTGAATCCAGTACTTGCAACCCCAATGCCAGAGGGCACCACCGAACCTGAACCGGCAGCAGCCCATAACCCCGCACAAGAGGGTCAGCTGGAGCCTGAACCCCAACATAACGCACGAGTGAAGAGTGGTTCACAGTCAACGAAAACAGCTCCATCAACTGCAATGCTTCCAGAGGGACAAAGCCCAGGTCCACAATCCAATAAGAAACTGATGTCTCCAGATCAAAGCCTCCAGAGAGCTTGGACGGCGGCATGAAGCAACCCACCACCTCTCAGCTCTTCTAATAGATCCAGGTTTGTTGTAAAAAAAGAACTTTTATACAAGGAAACTCTTTCTGGTGGACACCAAGAAAACTGGCATACTCGGAGACAGTTGGTAGTTCCAACTAACTCCCGGGTAAAGATATTAAGTGTAGCCCATGATCATCCTAGTGGCCATGCTGGGGTGAACAGAACCAAAAACCATTTGGGAAAGTCGTTCCACAAGGAGGGAATGGGCAATAACATTTCTACCTATGTCCGGTGTTGTGAGGTATGCCAAAGAGTGGGAAAACCCCAAGACCGGGTCAAAGCCCCTCTTAAGCCACTCCCCATCATTAAGGTTCCATTTCAGCAAGTAGCTGTAAATATTCTGGGTCATTTTCAAAAAAAGACACCCATAGGAAAGCAGTACATACTAATTTTCATGGATTTTGCCACCTGATGGCCAGAAGCAGTAGCTCTAACCCACTCCAGGGCTAAAAGTGTGTGCCAGGCACTAACAGACATTTTTGCCAGGGTGAGTTGGCCCTCCGACATCCTTACAGATGCAGGAACTAATTTCCTGGCAGGAACTATGGAAAACCTTTGGGAAGCTCATGGGGAGAACCACTTGGTTGCCACCCCTTACCACCGTCAAACAAATGGCCTGGTGGAGAAGTTTAATGAAACTTTGGGGGCCATAATACATAAATTCGTAAATAACCACTCAAATAATTGGGACCTAGTGTTCCAGCAGTTGTTTTTTGCCTATAGAGCTGTACTCCATCCCAGTTTAGGAGTTTCACCATTTGAACTTGTATATGACAGCAAGGTTAAGGGGCCATTACAGTTGGTGAAGCAGCAATGGGAGGGGTTTACACCTTCTCCAGGAACTAACATTCTGAACTTTATAACCAACCTACAAAACACCCTCCGAACCTCTCTAGCCCTTGCTAAATAAAACCTACAGGATGCTCAAAAAGAGCAAAAAGTCTGGTATGATAAACATGCCAGAGAGCGTTCCTTTAAAGTAGGGGACCAGGTCATGGTCTTAAAGGCTCTCCAGGCCCATAAAATGGAAGCATCGTGGGAAGGGCCATTCACAGTTCAGGAGCACCTGGGAGCTGTTAATTATCTCATAGCATTCCCCACCTCCAACCAAAAGCCTATGGTGTATCATAGTAATTCTCTAAACCCTTTTATTCCAGAGAATTAAAGGTTTGTCAGTTTACAGCCCAGGGAGAAGATAACGCTGAGTGGCCTAAAGGTGTCTACTACAAAGGGAAAAGTGCTGGTGGTGTGGAAGAGGTGAACCTCTCCATGACCCTTGGGTGTATGCAGCGACAGCAGATCAAGGAGCTGTGCACTAGCTACGCGCCGACGTTCTCAGCCACCCCATGACTGACTGAATGGGCATACCACTCCATTGACACAGGTAATGCTCACCCAATTAGAGCCCAGCCTTACTGGGTGTTTCCTCAAGCTAAAACTGCTATAGAACGGGAGATCCAGGATATGCTACAGATGGGGGTAATCCACCCCTCTGGCAGTGCATGGGCATCTCCAGTGGTTCTAATTCCCAAATCAGAAGGGGAGATATGTTTTTGCGTGGACTACCGTAAGCTAAATGCTATAACTAGCTGTCAAGGTTCCTTCCCCACTCTGAACTCTAGGGTACAGATGTGGGGACCTGCATCAAAACCTCCTAAGCTTACTTATACCAGCTTAGGTTAAAACTTCCCCAAGGTACAAACTATTTTACCTTTGCCCTTGATCTTATCGCTGCCACCACCAAACTTCTAACAGGGTTATAATTTGGAAAGAGTCCGTTTGGAAATGTCTTTCCCCCCGAAATCCTCCCAAACGTTACCTCCCCCCCCCCCCGCGTTTTGGGGAAGGTTTGATAAAAATCTTCACCAATTTCCATAGGTGACCACAGACCCAAACCCTTCGATCTTAAGAACAATGAAAAAAGCATTCAGATTCTTAAAAGAAAAAATTTAATAGAAGAAAAGTAAAAAGAATCACCCCTGTAAAATCAGGATTGTAAATACCTTACAGGGTAATTAGATTCAAATCATAGAGAACCCCTCTAGGCAAAACCTTAAGTTACAAAAAGACACAAAAACAGGAATATCCATTCCATTCAGCACAGCTTATTTTTCTCAGCCGTTTAAAGAAATTAGAATCTAACGCATATCTAGCTAGATTACTTACTAAGTTCTGAGACTCCATTCCTGTTCTGTCCCTGGCAAAAGCATCACACAGACCGAGAGAGAGAGAGGCTTTGTTTCTCAATCCCCCCAGCTTTTGAAAGTATCTTATCTCTGCATTGGTCATTTTGGTCAGGTGCCAGCGAGGTTATCCGAGCTTCTTAACCCTTCACAGGTGAAAAGGTTTTTCCTCTGGCCAGGAAGGAGTTTAAAGGTGTTTACCCTTCCCTTTATATTTATGACACTAGCCCAAACAACTATCCAATGCCACACACAAATAAAAAATTGAAGAAACTGGGACTGGCCCAGTTCATCTCTATCTTGGACTTAACCCAGGGGTACTGGCAGGTACCACTAAATAAATCCGCCGAGAAAAGGTCAGCCTTCATCACACATATCGGGCTGTATAAATTTAATATGCTCCCTTTCAGGCTACAGAATTCACCCACCACCTTCCAAAGACTTGTAGATGGTCTTCTAGTGGAATTGGAAAGATATGCAGTTGCCTACCATGACAATGTGGCCATAATTTTGGATTCCTGGGCAAAACACCTGGAACAGCTACAAAAAGTCTACGAGTGCATAAGGGAGGCAAAACTAACTGGTAAGGCTAAAAAGTGTCAAATAGGCTAAACAGAGTAACTTACCTTGAACATCAGGTGGATCAAGAAAATATCAAACCCTTACAGGCCAAAGTGAATGCTATCCAAAAGTGGCCTGTCCCAAAGTAAAAAAAAAAAAACAGGTCCAATTCTTCTTAGGTTTGGCCGGATATTACAGGCGATTTGTACCACAATACAGCCAAATCGCCAATTTGAAGTTACACCTAAAACTTAAAAAGTAAAATTTCAAGCCCTTAAAAAAGGGCCTGAACTAAGTAATGTGGCTTATGTAAACCAAACAACAAATCTGTTTAATAAATGGCTCAACAAATGGGCTGTAACTAACTTTGAAGGAAATGTATATTCCTGTTTTTGTGTCTTTTTGTAACTTAAGGTTTTGCCTAAAGAAATTCTCTGTTTTAAATCGAATTACCCTGTAACATATTTACTATCCTAATTTTCAAAGGTAGTTCTTTTACCTTTTCTTTAATTAAAATTATTCTTTTAAAAACCTAATTAATTTTTCATGGTTCTTAAAATCCAAGGGTTTGGCTCTGTGTTCACCTGTACCAAATGGTAAAAATCATTATCAAGCCTTCCCCAGGAAAGGGGGTGTAGGCTTTGGGGAAACATCTCCAAGTGGTCTCTTTCCCTGTCCTTTGTTTAAAATGCTTGGTGGTGGCAGCATACTGTTCAAGGACAAGGCAAAGTCTGTACCTTGGGGAAGTTTTTAACTTAAGCTGGTAAAAATAAGCTTAGGGGGTCTTTCATGCAGGTCCCCACATCTGTACCCTAAAGTTCAGAGTGGGGAAGAAGCCTTGACAGGCTGTTACTAGTCCCCCACCACCCCTTTCCTTCCCCCCATCCCCTGCATCTCCCCTCACCTGCAAAGAGGGAACCTTCAGCCTCAGGGCTGTCAGACCCTACAGAGGGGCTTCTGGCCCTTCGGGTGTAGATGGAACTGCTGGTCCCCGTGCCAGAGTCACCCAGCTCCTGCTCTGGGCCGGCTGGGGGCTCCTTAGTGGCCAGGCTCGTGGATGGGTCCGGCTGGGCACTGGGGTGCAGCTCCTGGCTCCTCTGCTTCCTGTAAAGGAAGCCGCAGAGCCACCTTGCCCAGCTCCTGCCCTCTCCTGGGTCCCTCCTTCAGAGCATCATCCTGGGACACCTCCATTTGGGACCAGAAGGTGCCTCAGGGCATGCTAAGGGAGCTGGTCTCTTCATCTTCCTCCAGAAGGCCAGGGAGCTCCTCCTCCTCGCCTGGCCACTGATTTCTTCCCCGCCCGCGGGGACAGAGGGGCCACTCTCCTCCTGGGCAAGCCGGCCACTGCTTCCCATTGGCTACAGAGCCACCAGCCCGGCCTTTCTCCTCAGCATCCCCTTCAGCCTCTGCATCCTGGGAATGAGTGGGGAGCAGCCGTGAGTCTGGGTTCAAGGCAGCCTCTCATTAACATGCCTGTCTGTTCCTCCATCCACTTCCCCTCCGCTGAGGCACTTTCTCCTCAGCACACACCCCACCCCAGGGCATGGGGGCTGCTGTCCACACCCACTGGCAGCAGATCACAGCACAGGCTGCTCCTAACGTTCTCCCTCACCAATAAGAAAAGGAGTACTTGTGGCACCTTAGAGACTAACCAATTTATTTGAGCATAAGCTTTCGTGAGCTACAGCTCACTTCATCGGATGTATACTGTGGAAAATACAGAAGATGTTTCTTTTTATACACACAAATCATGAAAAAATGGGTGTTTATCACTACAAAAGTTTTTCTCTCCCCCACCCCACTCTCCTGTTGGTAATAGCTTATTTAAAGTGATCACTCTCCTTACAATGTGTATGATAATCAAGGTGGGCCATTTCCAGCACAAATTCAGGGTTTAACAAGAATGTCTGGGGGAGGGGGTGTTAGGAAAACAAGGGGAAATAGGTTACCTTGCATAATGACTAAGCCACTCCCAGTCTCTATTCAAGCCTAAGTTAATTGTATACAATTTGCAAATGAATTCCAATTCAGCAGTCTCTTGCTGGAGTCTGGATTTGAAGTTTTTCTGTTGTAATATCGCAACTTTCATGTCTGTATTCAGAGTAACAGCCGTGTTAGTCTGTATTCGCAAAAAGAAAAGGAGTACTTGTGGCACCTTAGAGACTAACCAATTTATTTGAGCATGAGCTTTCGTGAGCTACAGCTCACTTCATCGGATGCATACCGTGGAAACTGCAGCAGACTTTATATATACACAGAGAATATGAAACAATACCTCCTCCCACCCCACTGTCCTGCTGGTAATAGCTTATCTAAAGTGATCATCAGGTTAGGCCATTTCCAGCACAAATCCAGGTTTTCTCACCCTTCACCCCCCCCCACAAATTCACTCTACTGCTGGTGATAGCCCATCCAAAGTGACAACTCTTTACACAATGTGCATGATAATCAAGGTGGGCCATTTCCTGCACAAATCCAGGTTCTCTCACTCCCTCACCCCCCTTAAAAAACCAACTCCCATACACACACAAACTCACTCTCCTGCTGGTAATAGCTCATCCAAACTGACCACTCTCCAAGTTAAACCAGAACATCTTGGGGGGGGGGGGGGGTAGGAATAAACAAGAGGACATAGGCTACCTTGCATAATGACTTAGCCACTCCCAGGCTCTATTTAAGCTTAAATTAATAGTATCCAATTTGCAAATGAATTCCAATTCAGCAGTTTCTCGGTGGAGTCTGGATTTGAAGTTTTTTTGTTTTAAGATAGCGACCTTCATGTCTGTGATTGCGTGACCAGAGAGATTGAAGTGATCTCCGACTGGTTTATGAATGTTATAATTCTTGACATCTGATTTGTGTCCATTTATTCTTTTACGTAGAGACTGTCCAGTTTGACCAATGAACATGGCAGAGGGGCATTGCTGGCACATGATGGCATAAATCACATTGGTAGATGTGCAGGTGAACGAGCCTCTGATAGTGTGGCTGATGTTATTAGGCCCTGTGATGGTGTCCCCTGAATAGATATGTGGGCACAATTGGCAACGGGCTTTGTTGCAAGGATAAGTTCCTGGGTTAGTGGTTCTGTTGTGTGGTATGTGGTTGTTGGTGAGTATTTGCTTCAGGTTGCGGGGCTGTCTGTAGGCAAGGACTGTCCTGTCTCCCAAGATTTGTGAGAGTGTTGGGTCATCCTTCAGGATAGGTTGTAGATCCTTAATAATGCGTTGGAGGGGTTTTAGTTGGGGGCTGAAGGTGACGGCTAGTGGCGTTCTGTTATTTTCTTTGTTAGGCCTGTCCTGTAGTAGGTAACTTCTGGGAACTCTTCTGGCTCTATCAATCTGTTTCTTTACTTCCGCAGGTGGGTATTGTAGTTGTAAGAAAGCTTGACAGAGATCTTGTAGGTTTTTGTCTCTGTCTGAGGAGTTGGAGCAGATGCGGTTGTGTCGCCGAGCTTGGCTGTAGACGATGGATCGTGTGGTGTGGTCAGGGTGAAAGCTGGAGGCATGCAGGTAGGAATAGCAGTCAGTAGGGTTCTGGTATAGGGTGGTGTTTATGTGGCCATTGTTTATTAGCACTGTAGTGTCCAGGAAGTGGATCTCTTGTGTGGACTGGACCAGGCTGAGGTTGATGGTGGGATGGAAATTGTTGAAATCATGGTGGAATTCCTCAAGGGCTTCTTTTCCATGGGTCCAGATGATGAAGATGTCATCAATATAGCGCAAGTAGAGTAGGGGCTTTAGGGGACGAGAGCTGAGGAAGCGTTGTTCTAAATCAGCCATAAAAATGTTGGCATACTGTGGGGCCATGCGGGTACCCATAGCAGCGCCGCTGATCTGAAGGTATACATTGTCCCCAAATGTAAAATAGTTATGGGTAAGGACAAAGTCACAAAGTTCAGCCACCAGGTTAGCCGTGACATTATCGGTGATAGTGTTCCTGACGGCTTGTAGTCCATCTTTGTGTGGAATGTTGGTGTAGAGGGCTTCTACATCCACAGTGGCCAGGATGGTGTTTTCAGGAAGATCACCGATGGATTGTAGTTTCCTCAGGAAGTCAGTGGTGTCTCGAAGGTAGCTGGGAGTGCTGGTAGCGTAGGGCCTGAGGAGGGAGTCTACATAGCCAGACAATCCTGCTGTCAGGGTGCCAATGCCTGAGATGATGGGGCGCCCAGGATTTCCAGGTTTATGGATCTTGGGTAGTAGATAGAATATCCCAGGTCGGGGTTCCAGGGGTGTGTCTGTGCGGATTTGATCTTGTGCTTTTTCAGGAAGTTTCTTGAGCAAATGCTGTAGTTGCTTTTGGTAACTCTCAGTGGGATCATAGGGTAGGGGGTGGGGGGGGGGTGAGAAAACCTGGATTTGTGCTGGAAATGGCCCACCTTGATTATCATGCACATTGTAGGGAGAGTGGTCACTTTGGATGAGCTATTAACAGCAGGATAGTGAGTTTGTTTGTGTGGTTTTTGGGAGGGGGGTGAGGGGGTGAGAGAACCTGGATTTGTGCAGGAAATGGCCCAACTTGATTATCATGCACATTGTGTAGAGAGTTTTCACTTTGGATGGGCTATCACCAGCAGGAGAGTGAATTGGTGTGGGGGGGTGGAGGGTGAGAAAACCTGGATTTGTGCTGGAAATGGCCCAACTTGATGATCACTTTAGATAAGCTATTACCAGCAGGACAGTGGGGTGGGAGGAGGTATTGTTTCATATTCTCTGTGTGTATATAAAGTCTGCTGCAGTTTCCACGGTATGCATCCGATGAAGTGAGCTGTAGCTCACGAAAGCTCATGCTCAAATAAATTGGTTAGTCTCTAAGGTGCCACAAGTACTCCTTTTCTCTTTACTGGTGAGAATAGGGCTAATCAGTAGATAGCAATGATGAGAAACAAAATGTATGATCAAAAGAGCTGTGTGAATACCTGACTTCTTGGTTTGCTGGCTCTTCTGAAACATAAATGAAAAAAATAGTTTCTGATTGAACCTAATTGATTTTTTTTCCAAGTTTTTGGCTGACTGACAAGTTGAATGAAATGTTTTGTTTGATCAGTTGCTGTTTTTCCAATTGTTATATTTTTTCATAAAATGAAAGTAAATTTTGAAACAGTCTTTTAAATGGGAAACTTAAACTATTTAGAACTTTTTGATTTTTCTGAGGTTTTAGTTCAAAGCAAAATAATTCAGCTCATTTGATACAAATTCATAAAATATTTCAGAGAACCCAAATCTGCGTTGCTCAGAAAAACAAGTATTTTAGCCCAATTTCCCCCCCCCCCACCAGTTCTACTGAACAATATGTCATGTTGCTCAGAGTAAAACTATCCCAATTCAATTTATTCATGAGGCTCACATTTTCAACAGTGAGGGTGGTTAACCGCTGGAATGAACTACCATGGGAAGTGGTGGATTCTCCAGCTAGAGATGCTGTGAAATCAAGATCCGATGGCTCTCTGGAAGACACACTTAATAAAAGACAAGTTAATGGGCTTAATACAGAGGGTAACTGTATCAAAGTGTGACCTGAGTTATACAGTTGGACTAAATGATCTCATTGTCCCGTCTAGTCCTTAAAATATACGATCAATTTATAGCATTGCTGTTAGTAAACCTATAAAATCACTATATGGCATTGATAATGAGGAGTCCTGTGGCACCTTAAGGACTAACAAATTTATTTGGGCATAAGTTATCATGAGCTGGAACCCAGAAGTGTGTTATAGCCCACGACAGCTTCTGCCCAAATAAATGTGTTAGTCTTTAAGGTGCCACAGGACTCCTCATTGTCTTTGCTGAAACAGGCTAACCAGCTACCCCTCTGAAATATATGGCATTGGTGGGAGTAATATTACATGAGCATTATTATTGATAGTACTTAATTAATTCATTAGAATTAGGCTTAATCCCAGCCCCCTTCTGTTAGGTGCTGTACAAACATATAACAAAAAGACAATCTCTGGCCAAAGGAGCTCGTAATGTAAGCTTAAAATAAGAGACAAGAGGTACAGATGGAGAACAGAATAAGGTGACAGAAAGATGATTGAGAATAAAGCTGTATAAAAAGTACAGAGAGCCTTGTTCAGAATTTTATTTTTTAAAATAATTTTTATAATTTTAATTGATAATATCAATGTTTATTTTTAAGTCTTTTTGTTTTAAATGTTCAAACCTTTACAGTCGCAAGAAATTATGGGAGATCAGGCAATGGGAGGTCAGACATAATTTTTTTAATGACAGCCAACACTGAGATTCAAAAAGTTAAAGCTTTATAACTGTTAAAACACAAATTGTCAACATCACATGTCAAAATAAATATCCTTAAATCAAACTCTAGTACACTCTCAAGCTGCAATTTTTCATACTCTTGCCTAGCTGTACATTTCAATTATTGAGAGCAATATTTTTTTCATTGGTTTGTGTGCTTGTGGTGAAATCAACATTTACCAACATTTTTTTGAGAAAAGTCTATTCCTTCCAAGCCTAAGTATATATGATAACACTGTTGAGAATAGATGTATATAGGACTGGTCTGAGTATAGATTTGCTTAATATAAAGACAAGTGCAAAGTACTTCACTCTGGAAGGAAAAATCAAATGCACAAATACAATGTGGGGAATAACCGGCTAGGGAGAAGTGCAGCTGAGATGGATCTGAGAGTTCAAGTGGATCACAAGTTGAGTATCAGCCAACAATGAGATGCAGTTGTGAAAAAGGCTGTCTGGGGTGTATTACCATGAGTGTTGTATGTACGACCAGGGCAGTAACTGTTTGGCTGTACTTGGCACTGGTGAGGCTGCAGTTGAAGTTCTGTGTCTAGGTTTGGGCGTCACACTTTAGAAAAGATGTGGGCAAATAGGAGAGAGTCCAGAGGGGAAAAACAAAAATGACAAAAGGGGTTTACAAAATCTGATTTATTAGGAAAGATTTAAAAAAAAATTGGGCATGTCTTGTTTTGAGACAAGACGACTGAGAAGGGACCTAATAACAGTCTTCAACTACGTTAAGGGCTGTTATAAAGGGGATACAGATTAATTGTGTCAGGCTCACAAAGCCCTTTTGAGGCCCAGACACTAAAGAGAGCAAAAGTATTGAATTCTCATAGTGCAAGCTACATACTGAGTATTAATTAGAGCAACACATTAAGAAATTAAAGTTAGAAACAAGTTTTATTTTATTTTAAATCTCAGATAACCTTTCAGGGCAGCATTTCAAATAGATTAATGGTCAAGAAACAAGGAAGGGTGTCTGTAGGAACAACCACATAATGACAGGACATTAGGTAACATTGTTCCCCTCAAGCAATCGTAAAACAAAATTTGCACATGCTACATCAGTTCTTTGAGGTTCATTTAATTCCTGTACAACATTTGAGATACACAAATGAAGGCAGTGACACATAGACGATACTCCTCTCCTTCCAATTGTTCTTCTCAATTGACTGGAATTGTCATGGTGAACAAATTAGCTGAGAATGTTTTTCTAGTCTACCACCCTCTTAAGAGCATCCTTAATCTCCTTGTTCCTCAGGCTATAAATAAGGGGGTTCAGTATGGGGACCACCAGGGTATAAAACACAGCAGAGATTTTCTCCTGTTCCAGTGAGTAGGTGGAACTGGGTTGTATGTGGCTTAAGCTCACAGGTCCATAGAGCATGGTGACAGCTGTCAGATGAGAGGCACAGGTGGAGAAGGCTTTCTGCCTGCCCGCAGCGAAGCGGATCCTCAGGATAGAGAAGAAGATGTACAGATAAGAGATGATGATAATCAGGAGGGTGGACGTGGCAAGAACCACAGAGAACATTATGAGCAAAATCTCATTGATGCGGTTATCAGAGCAGGCGGGCTTCAGCAATGGGTTAGTGTCACAAAAATAATGATTGATGACGTTGGGCCCGCAGAATGACAACCTCAGCAAGCCACATGTGTGGGTCAGTGAGTTCACGAGCCCCACTACATATGAGCCGGCCACTAGACGAAAACAGACTCTCTTAGACATAACAGCAGTGTACAGCAGAGGGTTACAGATGGCTACATAGCGGTCGCATGCCATCACGGCCAGCAGAAACCCTTCTGTGGTCACAAAAACAACGAAGGAGAAGTGTTGGGCAATGCAGGCAGAGTAAGAAATGCTTTTACTCCCCACTAAGAAATTCACCAGCATCCTAGGAGCAAAGACTGTGGAGTAGCAGAGGTCAATGACAGACAGGTTACTGAGGAAGAAGTACATGGGGGTGTGGAGTCGGGGATCAACCCTGATCAACATGATCATCCCGAGATTCCCCACCAGCGTAAGAATATAGATCACCAGAAACACCACAAAGAGGGGTATTTGCAGCTCCTCATTATCCGTCAACCCCAGGAGGATGAACTGGGTCACCATGCTGTGATTGCCCTCAGCCATGTATACAGGGCTACATGAAACCATACCTGCCGGGATAACAAGAGTGAGCAGCATGGAAGAAGGAAATTTCACAGCATGAATTAAATCTGAATGACACCACTGGGCTTGAGAGTGGGTAGTCAATATCTTCTTGGAAACCAGCTACCGTGATGTCTGGGAAAAGTTGAGATGGACTTTTTGATTTACACTCCCTTTTTATGAGGACTGGGATTTTCAAAGCTGTCTAGGAGATTTTGACATCCCAGTCTCCATAAAATTGATTGGAATTAGGCATCCAGTTCCCCTTGGGGAATTTCCAAATGCAAGCACATTCTTACAAATTTTCCCCAATGAAATATACCTGCATGAGTTATGAGTTTACTTTATATTGTCTGCTCACTAAGGGTAAGTTAGAAAGCTCTCGTACTTGGGATCCTATTCTCTGGGTTCAGACTCCTCCCAGATAACCCTTTTAGATGACTACAGCATCTCAGTTGTGTCCCAGTCACTTGGTTACTGCTGCTTCATAACATATCCCCTGTTGCTAATCCCAAGCGCTTGAAAACCAGGAACCAGGCTTCCAAAAATCATGTGATTGGCTTAAAATCTTGAGATCTTTTTAAAATAATACAAAAAGGGTTTAGAAAGGGTAGATCCATCTTTAGGAGATATGGGTTCCTAAGAGTATTTTTAAACCCTGTGCCCAATGGCAGCCTGAGGGGGATGACGGCGATTTGTTTAGAGTTGTGATTTTATAATCTTCAGCAACATACTGATGAAATACTTTTAAAGCAGATTTTAAACATAGCTCCAGTAGACTAACATGTTCTGAGTAAATATCACAGTGATGCACAACTGTTTTTGTTAGTAAATTCAGAAACTGACAGTATATACCCAGGAGCTGGCAAATGCCCATTAAATGGTTTCATTACAACTTTAATGGCTCTTCAAGAATTTCAAAGTTGTGCTAATAGGTCTGGCAGGCTGGAGGCTTTTTCACTTTTAAGTTAACTAGATCCCTTCCAGAGGAAGACTCACCAGGCTGCAGCAGCCACCAGCAACAGGGATAGGAAGAGGCGGGTAGGTGGATATTAAGACTAAGGGGTGGCCCAAATTTTCAGGTGCCCTACACAGCTGTGTTTGCTGCCTATGCCTAAGGGTGGTCTGGAGAGAGGGGCAGGGAAAGGTTTTGATTTGTGCAAGATTTTGTTATTTCAGAATTTGTTGGGTTAGCACCAAACCCCCAGTATTTGAAAAGTCTCTGAAAAAGGGAATGGATCCCTGGAGCCATGGACCCTGGAAATTTTGGGTGTCCCCAGCCCCCAGGGCAATGGCATGTGTGGCAGCTCCAAGGCCGTGGACTCTGGTTGCTAGCAGGCCACATGGCAAGTTGCCAAGGAGCTGGGCAAGTGAACTAGCAGAAACCAGGCAGGATTCTCATGTAGGCAGAGTTTCCCCAATTCCGTGGTGCTGCAATGAAATTGGCCCGTCTTCGAGAAATGTTTCAATTTCATTCAGTCAGCAAATTGCAATGGAACAATGTTTCTGGGCCCTGAAGGGGGGTCATGTTTTCAAGCTTTTCTTAGCAACTGTGAGGGCTAGAAACATACTTAAAAAAATCTGAGATTCTTAAGTGATCACACGGCTGAAGGAGCTGGGGCTTTAAGAGAAGCACCAAATATCATGAGAATTGGCAACTGTGCCTTCGGTCTATGCTTTCCTTGCTCTAGGAGCTTTCTGGCCACTTGTCTCCAGTCCCAACTGCTTACACCTACTAGTGGTACACACTGCCAGGTCCTTCATGTCTCTGGGCCATTCGCCATGACACAGGAGTATAGGTATGAGGTAGGCAGGAAACGGTGAAGGAATAATGTTGGCACAGAAGCGACGATGGGAAGCTGTGTGCAAGGCAAGGCTCTGAAGGAGGGAGGCAGGATGCCTGGAAAAGGTAGCATACAGGGAATGCCGGAAGCCACAGGTGAGAGAATAAGATAAATGGAGAAGATGCTGTGTAGACAAGGAGTGTGAGAAGAATGGGGAGGAAGAGAGAAAGAAGGAAGAAAGAAGGCTGAAGAGACATGAAGCCAAAACTATGTAACACCTCAAAAGTGAGGCTTTCTCCATTTGCTTCCTTCTTCTGACTCCCCCTTCCCCATTTCATCACACACAAACAGCTTCTTTTCAATCCAAGGCCCTTCACAGGCTCTCAACACCTTGAGGATCCTCTGCTATTGCAATGTCATCTACCACCTCTGCCTTTCCAATGCTACCCACTGGTCACATTTTTCAAACAAACACAAAGATGTCTGGAGCTGCCGCAGTGCAAATAATTATTGTTATTTCCCCCTTATGGTGAGAGATCGGACACACCACAACCCACTGGATCCAAGTGTCTGTCCTCCCCCTCCCCCACCCCCACTCACATCCATACACAACACTGGATAATGGTCAGACTGGCGCTAGGGGCATTAGTCTGAGATCAGCCTTTTAAGTCCTGGCTCTGCTACAGAATACCTGTGTGATTTCGGACAAAGCTTTCCTCTTTGCCTCAATTCCCTCTTTATTAAATTTGGATAATAAACCTTCCTTTCACCCACCCTCTTCTGTCTTGTTTCTTAGCCTATAAGCTCTTGAGGGCAGGAACTCTCTCTTACTATGTGTTTTCGGTGAACCCAGTACAGTGGGGGCACTGATCTCTAACTGATAACACAACAACAATAAATACAAGTTTTACAACCCTGACTTATCTCTATAATTGGCTGTAACCAAAGCCCAGAATCTGAAAATCATCAAAGGTTACAGAAGTTGGATCTGAATCTGATTCCAGATCTCTGAAGTGTGTAACTCAGATGCATCTCTATGTACAATACTGGATTCTTACCTAGTATCCACCTGGACCTTTCAGGCTCTTTTTCATGAACCATGTCCGTTTTCACTGTTATTTATCCTGAGACAGAAAAAATGAACAAACAAACAATGTCTGTCTCAAGTTGCCAAAAGGTTGACTACACTAACATCACACGTCTAAGTAAATGGAGAAAATGAAAAGTTATGTCTAGGAATCAGAAGGGAAGAAAAATAGTTATCCCACCTCCACTGAAGGAAAGAGGTATTGAATCATAGCTGCTGGTGGATGAAAGTGTTCACTCACTCTTCATCCCTAAGGAACATCTTAAGGCACCACAAACCTTATATATTCATTTCTGTGGCATTTAGGGATCAAGTCTCCGAAGTACGTTACACCTTCAATTATAGTCTCAAGCCAGACATAGAGGGGCTCATTACAATGCCCTCCGTGGTGCCCTATCTTACCTCCAAACGATGCACGTGCTAAGTAGCTTTCTTTATTATTCTTTGCTTAGTTTTACAGAAAGCTCTCACTGTTTTGCTAAGCCACAAAAGAGGTCTCAGGGGCAGTGTAACTGAAAATGAATGGCTAAGTCTGTCTTTCCGTATGGAGGAGTCGGTGAATTCAGTGTCAAAGTTACACTTAAAAGAAATCCAGACATGTTAAACTATGGAAAGAGCACAGTTACAGCAATCAAACAACTTTAACTTTGTAAAGCACTAATTGTAAGGCTTGGCATCCACACAGAGCAGAGTTTACCACTCCTCATGGGGTAAAATTGATTTTTCATACATTTTAAGGCCAGAAGAGGACAATATGATCATCTAATCTGACCTCCCGCATAAAAAACCCTTGTCCGATAATTTCTGTATCAAGCTCAAATTTTATTATTATTATTATTATTATTATTATTATTATTTTAGCTCTAACACATCATTTAGCTAGATATCCAGTTGGGAAGACTTCAAGTGACAGACAATCCACCATTAGCAGGAGTGTTGTAAGCAAGCCACAAGAAGTAATGCTTCCACTCTACAAAGCTCTGATAAGACCTCAAGTGGAGTATCATGTCCAGTTCTGGGCACTACATTTCAGGAAACATGGGGACAAATTGGAGAGAGTCCAGAGAAGAGCAACAAAAATGATTAAAGGTCAAGAAAACATGACCTATGAGGGAAGATTGAAAGAATTTGGTTTGTTTAGTCTGGAAAAGAGAAGACTGAGAGGGGACATGTTAACAGTTTTCAAATACTTAAAAAGGTTGTTACAAGGAGGAAGGAGAAGAAATTATTCTCCTTAACCTCTGATGGTAGGACAAGAAACAGTGGGTTTAAATTTCAGCAAGGGAGGTTTAGGTTGGACGTTAGAAAAAAATTCCTAATGGTCAGGGTGGTTAAGCCCTGGAATAAACTGCCTGGGGGGTTCTGGAATCTCCATCGTTGGAGATTTTTCAGAGCAGGTTAGACAAACACCTGTCAGGGATGTTCTTGGTGGTGCTTGCTCCTGCTATGAGCTCAGGGAGCTGGACTTGATGACATCTCAAGATCCCTTCCAATTCTGTGATTCTATCATGGCCTGGGTGATGCTTTTTCTTAAGATGGCTGGTGCTGGTAGCTGGGTGTGGCTCTATCTTTTGCCTTCTTCCTCTGCCTGCACAGTCCTCAGCTCTAGGATACCGCTGCTTCGGTAGGCCACGCAGCTGGCTCCCCTGCCCTGGGTCTGAGCTGTATTGCGGCAAGGGAGCAAGATAAAATCTCCACTGTGTTTGGGTGAGGGCAGAAAAGGGGTAGCAGCAGCCAGAGGCAGAAGGAACAAATTGCATGAAAAAGAAGGGAAATGTTTGAGTATTCCAATCATGGATTTAGGGAAACCTAATTTAGGCTCCTCCCTGTGAAAGGGAAAGGAAAAGTGAAGTGCTTCAGGAAGATCAATATTTTCAGAATGAAATGGTTCAATTTTTTTGTTTCACAAGGACATTTGGATTCAGAATTTTATTTCATATTTTACAGGATTGTGTCTTTTATGTTATGTGGCACACAAGCAGAGAAGTTAGAGAAAACATAAAATACTCTTGCTGGAAGTTCACAATGTCTCGCTAATTTGTTTCTCAGGAGCCAGAACAATAACATGTAAGAACCCAAAAATCAGAGAGAGAGAATGTAGGCTGCTGACTATAACAGAGAGGCACAACTCACTGGGTACCTGCTGACTGACTGCTGCTACGCCCTGATTGCGTGCTGCCCTACTGAGCTCTCTAACATGCAAGCAGGTCCAGGAACCATGCCCCAAATTTAAACTCACAATTTCAACACAATCACAAATACACCAGAGCATTAACATTTTCTGTTTTACGAGGTCTCTCCTTGTTTTGGAACACTGGTTTCGAAACATGCCATGGGGAATTTGAATCAAATTTCAGCTACTAATTAGCATGTGTGTGGAATCACCATTAATGTGTTTTCTATGTTGTTGGTTCCTTTAGGAAACTGGCGAAACCAGGAGCACTGGGAAAACCTGTTTCCCTGCCCCTCCCCCCATGCACATTTGCTGCCCACTGGTGCTGCCTGGGCAGTAGCATTGTGACATCAGAGATAACCCACCACTCAGCACTCCCTGCCTCCAGCTCCTTGTCACACCTGGGGAGAATGACTAGCCCCTGGCTGCCATGGCAACAGCTACCTTTGACAACTGCTTCTCCCCTTATGACCAGAACATCATCACAGAAAGGAAGTTTGTAATGAAACAGGACCAGATTTGGGTAAGCAGGACAGCCTCCTGCTGTGCTCATTTGAGTTTGTACTGTGGTACGGTACAGTGTTTCGTCTCAAAGGACAATTGTTTGCTACTTTACTTAGTAAGGGCTCACTGAAAATAAGATGCAAAATTCCAGCTCTTTTTCTTGGATATTGTTTATCTGCTTCTTACAAATTGAGGATTATAGCTTAGAATTTTCACTGAAACTGAAGTTGCTAAAATGAGGAGTTTTTTAATACAGTTTAATTTACTTACTTTCTATACTGTGATCAACACAGCATTGAGTGGTGAAACAGGGATTTTCACAAAGATAAGAATGGCAATAAAATATATACTGAAAACAACACTTGAGTAAGAGCTTCATTGTTTAAATAGCACATATATAAAATATTTTCTTTCTATTAAAAAAAACAAACAAACAAAAACCCCTTCATTTAATGTTACTTAAGTTGGCTTTCATCAATCACTGAAACCATACATAATTAAGAAATACAAAGTCAAGGTTTTAAAAAGGATTAAAAGGTTACAAAGTTTAGCATGCTCAGGTTAGCAAATATCCAAATAAATGTTGCCCTGGCACCCTTAATTTAGTCCTCTTGTGCTTTTGCATGATGATACAGACTTTAATTGCATGATCCCATATTATTTTTTTTTCCCTCTGGACCTCTTCCTTATTCAGTACACAGGATTTCTGGCTCTGGGGCTGTGTATTGAAGGAGTCTGTTGTCTGTAGAATCCCTGCCTCATTTACTGCAGAGTTAATGTTGCATGGGCAATGCTCATTCTGGTATTTCCTAACCTGAGTTTGCAGCTTTTTGGTTCTTTGTGCATTTCCTAATTTTTATGGCTTACTTTACTGACAAGACCAACCTTTATGACAAAGGGTTTTTTTTTGGTGTGTGCATGATGTATCCATTATTTATCTGTCCAGTATCAACAGTGTGTGCTTTACAAGGCAGAAAAAGTAAGGACACTCCCTAATTCAAAGACCCTCTGGTCGAAGGAAGACTGAAAAATACAAAGAAAGCAGGGTATATAAGAACTAGCAATTTCTTTTTCTTTTGATGAATAATCATTAGTATTATTAAAGAAAGTGTGGTGCATTGGGGAACTTGCATGGTGAGGATGTTCCATGCAGAGGAAGCAATTCGAAAACACACAGGGAATGGAATGGGAGAAAGAAACACATGGTATTGGTGCTAGCTGGTAAAGCAGAAAGTGAGGGAGATAATGTAGAAAAGACCTAGATTTTTGATTATGGCCTGTCTCTGTAAATAGCCCTGTACTGGGGTGGTTTGGCATTTTAAGGACTGGAGGCCTGAGCTCAGCCAACCCAAGCGGCTAAGGAGGCCCACCTGAACCTGGATTAGTGGATTCTCTTACTGATCAGAAGGAAGCACAAGAGAAAGTGTCTGAGAGAGTTGCAGGAGCTGCAGAGAAAGGAAGGAGCAGCAAGGAAAGCTAGAGACAGAGAGTTTGGCAATAACCTTGGAGGAAAGACCCCGAGAGCAGAGACTAAGGCCAGCAGTAAAATTGTCTTATACTGTTATGCTCCTTTTTATTTGTTGTCTCTTGGAAATAGGGTGAGCAGACAGCACGTGTGAAAAATCGGGACGGGGGTGAGGAGTAATAGGAGCTCTTAGAAAAAAAAGACCCAAGAATCGGGACTGTCCCTATAAAATCCAGACATCTGGTCACCCTACTTGGAAAATAAATAAAAGCTGGCTGGAAGGGCCGGCAAGACCTATCTGTTGTAAGTGCAGCTGTGGAGCCTGGAGGAGGGAGAGATGGATGGCAGAGTTCTGCAGGACCACTCAGGCCACCAGGGGGTGCTTGGGAGGAGGTCATGAGCAGGGGAGGAGTGGGGTTTGGGAGGAGACTGCTCTACAACAGGGCTAAATGGGAACCCTGAATTTGTGCACCCACCAGCTTTCCTGATGTTTCAAGTTCTAGACTCCAAACTGGTCGGAAGGTGACTGTTCAGAACCATCCGTAAGACACATTTAATTGGGCTGCGAAGTTTCACAGACACAAGGTCATGTTCCCAGAGTTCAAATAAGTTGGAAAAACAACATTGTACATTGCAAATGGCACCCTGGGCCAGCAAAGAGAATGGAACATGGCAGGTACCACTGTGGGAGCAGGGATGCTGCATGCCGGGGACCAAGTCATGCTCTCTGCCACACTCTTACAGCCCCTTGGGAATCAGTGATGAGAATGATGGGGTCTAAGTTAGCTGTTACAACTCAAGGAAGTGATCTCGGAGTCATTGTGGACAGTTCTCTGAAAACATCCACTCAATGTGAAGCGGCAGTCAAAAAAGAGAACAGACTGGTGGGAATAATTAAAAAACAGGACAGAAAATATCTTGCCTCTATATTAATCCATGGTACGCCCACATCTTGAATACTGTGTGCAGATGTGGTCGCCCCATCTCAAAAAAGATATATTGGAAATGGAAAAGATTCAGAAAAAGGCAACAAAAATGATTAAGGGTATGGAACGGCTTCCATGTGAGAAGAGATTAATAAGACTGGAGCTTTTCAGCTTGAAAAAGAGATGACTAAGGGGGGGAATGGTTGAGGTCTATACAATCATGACTGGTGTAGAGAAAGTAGTTAAGGAAGTGTTGTTTACTACTTCTAATAGCACAAGAACTAGGGGTCACCAAATGAAATGAATAGGCAGCAGGTTTAACACAAATAAAAGGAAGTATTTCTTCACACAACGCACAGTCAACCTGTGGAACTCCTTGCCAGAAGATATTGTGAAAGCCAAGACTATTACAGGGTTCAAAAAAGAACTAGATACACTCATGGAGGATTGGTCCATCAGTGGATATTAGCCAGGCTGGGAAGGGATGGTGTCCCTTGCCTCTGTTTGCCAGAAGCTGGGAATGAGCAACAAAGGACGGATCACTTGATCATTATCTCTTCTGTTCATTTCCTCTGGGCACCTGGCACTGGCTACTGTTGGAAGACAGGACACTGGGCTAGATGGACCTTTGGTCTGACCCACTATGTCCATTCTTATGTTCTTATGTAATGATGTTAAACCTACTCAGGGCCATTACACCAGCACAGTATAGCCACAAAATAGTGCAGTCTGGCCACACCCTGTCACAACTGGGCCCTGATTTTCTTCAAATGCTTTCACCTCTATCCACAGCTTTATTCCATAGCTTGTCTCTCTTCCTTTTAGTGGTCATTTCTGAATCAGCTAGTGGATCATTTTCCAAGCATCTGCCCTATGGAATCCTTCATGTCTCAATCCAGAGTTTAGGATATTTGCCACAGAGGAGGAAAGGAAGGGGCAGGACTTTGGGAATTCATATGAAACAAATTTCTTATTAATTCAACTCCCTCTCTTCTATCTCCTTTTCATGCAAAAATGCCCTGTGCTATGAATGTCAGGTTTAGTATCTACTAGAAAGGAAACACACATACCACACCAAATGCGTTCTGATTGCTCGGTTATAAGAATGTTCTTATTGATAATGATAACCATTTTCTACATCTGTCTGAGCCACATCACTGGACTCTTATTGAGCGGTGACATCTTATTCCTGCAGTAGTGAATGGGACAGCTCATGTGGATCAGCATTCACCAACATAAGTAAGGTATTTGCAATATATCTATAGCACATATATGGCTCCAGCTACTGCAACAATTGAGTATCTCACAACCTTCTCATGACTGTGTCCTCAGAACACCTTTGTGAAATAAGGACGTGCTATTAACCCCATTTTACAGAATTTCAAAGGGGGGGGCTAAGTGACTTGTCCAAGGTCACACAGCAAATCTGTGGCAGAGATAGGAATTTAACTCAACTTCTAAATTCCAGGCTAGCACCCAGACTGCCGGCCCTTCCTTCCTGTTTGACCTTTTGCTCTCAGTATTGATCAAAGTATTTGTTCACCTGCTGCAACACTAGATATGCTCTTGGGTATAAACATAATGATGATAATCAAATATATTGGGAATATGTAAATACCAGCATCTGAAGACATACTTTGAACGTCAGTTGCAATGGGCATAGTTAGCAGACAAGTATAGTTTTGTGTCTGTAGAATGAAACTTTATGCTCCTTAACCCTTTTTCTGCCGTTCTTTGGGAACTCTCTTTTCTTACAGCTAGTGAGACTGAGAGAGCCGTGCATTGTATTGGAGCATCTTGGCAAGACCCCCGGTTCCTGGCTCAGGATGGGAGGAGATATAGGCAGAGATGACTCTTCCCAACAAGGAAGAGTTAAGTAGTGCATCAAATTCTATGCCTTGATCTGAAGTCAATGGAAAGCTGTCATTGAGTTCAGCACCTTTGGCTCAGGCTCTTATGCCATCGTTAAGCCAGTGAAATCTATAAAGTTATTCCAGATTTATACGTGTCTTGTTAAGCCCAGGCTTTCGCTCAGTGTCTCCACTTCCACACTGCTATGGGATGTGCGAATAGCTGCTGAAAGAAATGTCATATTCTGAACAGAGATAACAGGGTTATTGTTCTGTATCATTATAGGTCAGAAATCAAGATGTGTTGGGAAGACATAAAGAGACTCAGATTCCTGGATTTTTTTAAAGTGACTTAAACATGCTGAAAGGAACAATACCTTCATCTAGTTGAACTTCCTTCATAACACAGGCACAAGTCCCTCACCCCTTAATTTATCCATCGATCCCATGAATTCTCTTCGAGCTATAGTATATGATATAGAAAGATATATCGCCTTGATTTTAAGACATTACGTGATGGAACATCCGCCACAGTAATAAGTAATTTCTTCCAATAATTAATTACCCTCAGGAAGAAAAGGTGCACCTCATATCTTGACTGAGTTTATTTAGCTTCCAGCCACTGAATTTTATGCCTCTGTCTGCAGAATTGAAGATCCTTACCCGATTGGAAATCTTTGTCCCACACAGGCACATATATAGCATGCTTAAGGCACTTCTTGACCTTCCCTTGGATAAACTAAGTAATAAAAATAAGATATATCAGTAGAACTCCTTATTTGCAGGGCCAGATCTTCATTTGCTGTCATTTGTGTAGCTCCTTTGACTTCAAGTGACTTCAATTAAAGTATATAACAACCTAGGGTCTGGAACTCAGTTCCTAAAACACAAGCCAATTTTTGAGGTGTATAAGAAGAGTTTCAGCTGTCAGCAGTAGAGCTGTGCAGAGGACAGTGATTGCCAGGGGATGTTGTGAGGCCAAAAGTATAACTGTTTTTTTAAAAGAATTAGATAAGTTCTTGGAGGATCGGTCCATCAATAGCTATTAGCCAGGATGGTCAGGGATGCAATCCCATGCTATAGATGTCCCTAAACTTCTGACTGACAGAAGCTGGGAGCGGATGACAGGGGATGGATCACTGGATAATTGCCCTGTTCTGTTCATTCTCTCTGAAACATCTGGCATTGGCCATTGTGGAAGACAGGTCACTTGGCTAGATGGACCATTGGTCTGATGCCGTATGACTAGTCTTATGGTTTTAAGTGATGGGCTGGGTGATGCTTTCTGTTAAGATGGCTGGTGCTGGTAGCTGGGTGTGGCTCTGTTCTTTGCCCCCTTCCTCTGCCTGCACAGCTCTAGGCCATGCTTCCTCTTCTAGGCCCCCTTCCTCTGCACTGCTTCTGTAGGCCATGCAGGAGGCTCCCCAGCCTTTAAAATTGCTCTGTCCCCTGCCCTGGCTCTGAGCTGTGTTTTGGGCTCAGATAAAACCAAACGGTGTATGGGTGAGGGCAGAAAGGGGCTGGCAGCAGACAGAGGCAGAAGGGAACAAATTACATGAAAAAGAGGGAAATGTCTGACTGGGTGTCATGGGTCTGAAAGGCAGCGGGCCTAGGGGGTTAGGCTGGGATTCCACAGATTAGTTCAATCTCTCCATTTCCTGAGGGGAGCTCTGCTGCGTCATACGTATGAAATCAAAAAATCTTAGCAGAAGCCTGACAGGTGGTTGAAACTTGCCCGTAGTTCAATGTTCTCACTTTTACAGTCGTGACTGGAGGTGCAAACTGAGACCAGAGCCCCATTGTGCTGAACACACAGCCACACCACAGTGACTCGCTAGCTCTATGAGGACATGTCTACACTGCAGTGTAAGCCCTGGGATAGTAGAACTCACATTTGCAAAGCCTGAGTTTGTTAACCTCGGGTTTGAGAATCTACACTCATTTGTAACTCCAGGTTAGGGATTGTTGTACCCTGGATCCCAAACTGGGGCTCCAGCATCTACACGGCATTATGTGATCCCCATTTCAAACACCCAGATCCCAGAGTTCCTGGCACACTTCCAAAATGTGACCACTCTAGCTCTTTGTTTGTGGTGCAGTGTGGGAACACTTTATTGTCCAGAGGACAAAGAAACTCAGCCTTTGGGATATTTTTGGCTGACTCCCAGAGCAGGAGTCCAGAGGGGCTGTGTCTACACGGCAAACCAATAAAAAATGTAAACCCTGGGTTTTAGCTTGACTCAGGCTTAGACCTTCTATCACTGTGGGGTCCTCGGACCCGGGCTTTGAGCCCTTGGTTAGTGTAATTTATGTGGAGATGGAAGGGTGCTTGAGTTCACTTGAGCATGAGTTCAAATCCTGGGCTTACATTGCAGTGTGGACGTACCCTGAGGTGACTGGTGCTTTAGGTATTCACTGTTGTAATTCGCCGTGCCCAAAAGTTTCAGAAATGGCCAGTGATTTTGGTGCCCAACTTCAGTCCCCTCGATCCCTCATTTCCAAAAATAAAAGATCCATCACTCCAGCTGAAGTCAAGGGGAGCTGCAAGTACTCAGCGCTTAGGAAAATAGGGCCCAAGGTCTTTTACATTGAGATCTCAATAACTGTGGCATTCACCAACAATGACTATCCTTGAAAATGTGTCTGTATGTGTTTGTGAGTTTAGGAGTTGCAATTAAAGACCAGGTAATTTAGGTGACCAAAGAGTTATGTGCGTGTGTGTGGGGTGGGGGCGGGGGCGGGGGAGATTTTTGGTGTGAGTACGGACAAAATATTATATCTGAGTGAGCATTCATGACATTCTCCCTTTCAACAGACAAAGTTTTCAACATAATTACATGGACACAAGTGTCTCCAGGAAAACAGATGAGTTGGGCTGTGGATCTGACTGAAGCAAAATCACAAAATTTATTTGAACAAATGTCTGTCAATGTTTTTGGAGTATCAAACCAGTCCTGGTTATTGCTCATGATTCCATGGTTGCAGTGTGAACTTTTCCCTTTTATTCAGTAATTCTAAGCAATATTTGAATCACACTCTTACATCTTACACTGAAAAATCAATTTCAAAGTATTTTACTATCGGTACAGGGGAGCCAAACCATCATTTGATAACTGACATGGCCTTTTTATGCACATAAGGTGTCTGCTCAGAAAAGCATCTCTGTCTGAGGCAGCACTTAAATACATGTTTAACTTTAAACATATGGTTACGTCCCACTGAAGCCGAAGGGAGACATACTTAAACATGTGCTTATGGACTTTCTGAATCAGACCACATGGCCTAGTTTACACTAAGGGAACAGGTCAATCGAAGCTACATAATTTGAGTTGTGTTAGTAGTGTCACTCAAATAGACGTAGCTTAGATCTACTTATTGCTGGGTCCACACTTCGCTGAGTCTACAGAAGAAACTCTCCTGTTGACTCCCCTTACTCATCTCATTCTGGTGGAGTACCAGAGTCAATGGGAGAGCAATCGGGGTCGATCCAGTGAGTCTTCACTAGACCTGCTAAATTGTCCCCCAGTGGATCGATCGCCACAACATTGATCCACCCCATAGTGGAGCCAAGCCCTATGTGTGCAGAGCAGCCATTGAAGGATTTGGTTGTCCTATTATGACACCCTTTGGGGGAAAATGGGCCCTCAATTTTGTCTCTATTGCTCTCCTCAGGGCATCCTTCACATCCTTGTTCCTCAAGCTGTAGACGAGGGGGTTCAGCATGGGGATCACCACAGTGTAGAACACTGAGGCCATTTTGTCTGTGTCCAGCACGTAGCTGGCGCTGGGTCGGAAGTACATGAAGAGAATTGTCCCGTGGAACATGGAGACGGCCGTCAGGTGGGAGGTGCAGGTGGAGAAGGCTTTGCACCTGCCGTCGGTGGAGCGGATCTGCAGCACAGTTGCAATAATTAAGATGTATGAGATGAGGATGGTCCCAATGCTAATCACCTCTATCAGACTGCCAAAGAGGAAAACAAGTAGCTCGTTGACATAGGTGCCAGAAGAGGAGAGCTTTAGAAGTGGGTTGATATCACAGAAAAAATGATTCAGGAGATTGGAGTGGCAGTAGGATAATCTTAGCAAACCGCTTGTGTGTATCACAGAGGTCAGGAAGGCCCATAGATATGAACCAGCTGCCAGCCGTAGGCAGTGCTTTGGTGACATGATGACTGTGTACAGCAGCGGGTTACAGATGGCTACATAACGGTCATACGCCATTACTGCCAGCAGAAGGCACTCAGAGATGGCAAGCAATATGAAGCTAAAATATTGGATGATGCAAGCTGTGTAGGAAATAGCTTTCCTCTCTGCTAAGAAGCTCATCAGCATCTTGGGAGCGATGACTGTGGAGTAACAGACATCCACGAGGGACAAATTCTTGAGGAAGAAGTACATGGGGGTGTGAAGTCGGGGGTCAATCCTGATTAAAACCATCATTCCCAGATTCCACACCAGGGTGATACCATAGATCACTAGGAACACTGCGAAGAGGGGGACCTGCAGCTCCGGACGGTCTGTCAGTCCTGTGAGAATGAACTCGGTCACTGCCGAACAATTTCCTCCAGCCATCCATTCAGCCTTGGGTGCTCGCTGCGGGATCAACCATAAAGGAAGGCATTAGTTCTTATGCGAATGGTGTATGCTAATATAAAGAACTGTGGTCATATGCAAAGAGACCCTTTGAGTCGTGGAATGGAACCTGTAACAACTGATGGGAAAACCCAGAACTCCTTCACTTCTTCTGAGGGAAAAAAAATTCCTTTATCTCTAGGAAAGTGCATTACCCTGCCATTTAGTCTGATTTACACATTTTGACCCTGATTCGGCTGATATTTTAATTTCACTGATCAGTGTAGACTTAGGATCCGTGGATCTCCAGTATACCTGGGAACAATACCATGGGTAGGAGGAAGACAGAGTTTGCATCACACTGTGCACTAGGCAGTACACAGGATACACATACATTCATTGAGGAAATAGTTCAAAAATGGAACTTCTAAATGTATCCCTTCTGGACACTGCAGCCATGCTGACTAAGTCCTGCAGCTTCTTGTTCTTTGGCTGCTGAAAAATTACCACACATACACTTCTAATGATCAGACTAAAAGTGTGTAGCCAGGGGTGAATATTTGTGAGAAAATTAACCACAGTGAACATATTTTCAGAAACATATATTCATAATGATAAGAAAAAAATATTGTCTGAATAGATTTACCATTTAACCTGTCTTTATAGAGATAAGAATAACAATAATCTATTATGATTAGTGAGTTGGGATCAAACTGCCTGTAAACCTGTTTCATCCTATGTCAATATCCTCACTGCACCTCTTTCCTCAGCCCATGTCACAATAGTGATTGCCAAATCATATAATCGTTAATTGTATTTAGCTCATGTCGCACATTCCAGTTTGTGAAATTATGAGAATGTCGTGGGTTTCATTCATAACACCCCTGGCAAGGTAAAAGGTAGAGAACATCGAATGTGATCAGCAGGTATGTAAGTGTGGTATGTTTACTGTGGCCAAAGACAAAGAAAAAGTGCATCTGTGTGTGTACATATTCATACACATGCCATACATACACACATGTGTCATTTATTTCTTTACCCACTCTTTGGTATTGGCCAAATAGCATGCCAGTCAGTCGGCATTCAGACAAATATTACAAATAAAATGATTATTTAACTTCAAAAGCAGCTTGGTTAATGTGCAGTTCTACAGAAGGTACCAAGGAAGAAGGACTTGACTTTTTTCATGAAATGTGTCCAGGCAAAGAACAATAGGTCATTTAAGCCTTAATCCTGTGTGGATCTTCCCTCAGTCCAGCAGAACATTTAGGCAGCTGCATTATCTTTTCATACAATCATAGAAACGTAGGGCCTGAAGAGGTCATTTAGCCCATCCTCTACCACTTCTAAACCTTTCATCATTTTTGTTGCTGTCCTCTGAGCTGTCTCCAATCTATCTCCATCTTTCATGTAGTGGAGCACCCAGAATTTTAAGCATGTTGATTTCAACGGGGCTTCTTACATTCTTAAAGTTGCTTCAAGTTAAGCATGTGCTTATATGTTTCTTCGGATTGGGGGTAGCATGCTCAGTACCTTGCTGGTTTGAGCTTGTATTATGGGTGAGCTGAGAAGTTGGGAAATGTCTGTAGATCCTAGGAGTGCTGTTAAGCAGAACTACAAAGAAACTGGAGGGATTTGACAGCTTTATATAGCATAGTGTATGGATCCGGATGCTTAAGGGATACTAACATTATGCTTCAGGGCTTAACTGAATCTCTAACTATTAGAGGGTGAGATGCGGGGAAGGGCTGATTATTCTACGTATCACTATTAAAGGTCATTAAACTTTCTTTTGAAACATCTAGTAGTAGCCACTATCAGAGACAAGACACTAGATGGAGCTCAGGTCTGATCCAATCTGGCAATTACTGTGTGTTTATTCAGTGTTTCATAAAAAGACCGGTGAAGCCAAATGCCCCTGCAGACCAAATTCCTTCTCAAGAGAGACTCTGAACCAGAGATCAGAGAGGTTAATAGAAATTTCCCATAATGTTACTATTTCCTACCCCTACTTTTAAAGGAAGAGCAGGATTGATGCTAAAAGAGCTCTCCTGCCTGTTCACATAGCTCAGATCTATCTATCTATCTGCAAGCAAAAAGTTCTTTCAAAAGAGGCTGTTGAATTCCCCTTTATATAATTCAAGGAAAGATGGAGTTAAAAACATCAGGGAAAAGACGAATGTAAACACATTCTACATAATGCTCAGTAGAGCAACTCAGCTGGCCATATCACTGAAAGCCCATTCAATTCACGGAAATGATTTATTTTCATTGGACTCAGCTCACCACAACCAAACCTCCACACAGCAGTCAGAGAAAGAGCTGAGCCTTACACTTTGCCTTGAAAACGCAGAGTTTTGACCTGTGTACCCAGGGAAATGACCTCCAGGTTTAGAAGAGCCCCCAGTGAGAATGCTCGACCATCACTCCCCACATATTTAATCTTGGTCTCACTGAAGTCTATGGCAAAATTCCCATTAGTTTCAGTGACCCAGGATTTCTTCTTAGGTGTAATATCCCTTCAATTTAGTGGATAGCTGCATTGGGCAATATCTGTGCTTGGGCTGAGTTTCCCATGACAGAGAACATGTCAATAATCCACTCAGAAAGTCACCCAAGGTATGGACTACGAGAGAGAAGTCATGTGAAAGACTCAGAACAATCTCCTTTCTGTTCCCACAGCTTCTGATGTCCTCACCAGAGAGCAGTGCCCCTTCAAGACTATAATTTTATCCTGAAAGAAAAATATGGCTGCATTTCAGATTCCAATAATCAACAAGTTGACTTCAGTAAATTTCTGTCTTGGGCAAGGTGACCTGAAAAGAGTTATTTCCTGTTGTAAAAACAAAAGGAGATTTCAGTTCTATTGTAATGGTAATAATGTTCACTCCTACCTTCTGAGAGAGATTGTCTTTCTTGATTTCAAAGTATAGGATGGAAGTATGTTTTAATGTTTTGCAATAGCATCGTTTTGAGAGAGAATCCCTGTTGCACATTTTAGCTCTGATCATCAAGACAAGCATGGGCAGACTCATTAAAATATACCATATTTCTCTTCGGGACAGGGGATAATCACATGTAGATGCTTTATCTTTAAAAGTTTTGCAAAGGTTTCTGCCACTGAGGAGATATGGCCTCTGTGGCTGATGTAAAACCCATCCCTTTGCTCCCTGACCCAGCGCCTGTCATACGAGGTAGGTTGGAGCAATCCAGGGGAAGGTCAAGGTATGGCCAGCCTTGCATTATTATGTGTTTATACTGTACTGGTCCTGAGTAGGTTTAACATCATTCTCAACATTGATTTCCAAGGGGCTGTAACAGTGTGGCGGAGAGCATGACTTGTTCCCCGGTATGCAGCAAGCCTGCTCCAGCAATGGTACCTGCCATGTTCCATCCTCTTTGCCGGCCCAGGGTGCCACATGCAACGTATGATGCTGGTTTTCCAATTTATTTGAACTCTGGGAGCATGACCTTGTGCCTGTGGAACTTTGCAGCCCAATTAAATGTGACTTATGTATGGTTCTGAACAACCGCCTTCCGACCAGGTTGGAGTTTAGAACTTGAAACATCAGGTGCATTTGTGCTGGTGGGTGCACAAATTCAGGGTTCCCATTTGGCCCTGTTGTAGACCAGTATCCTCCCAAACCCCACTCCTCCCCTGCTCATGACCTCCTCCCAAGCATCCCCTGAAGGCCTGCGTCTATCTGTAGCACCCTGCAATCCATCTCTCCCTCCTCCAGACTCCACAGCTGCACTCACAACAGGTCAGTCTCACTGGCCCTTCCAGCTGGGTTTTATTTATTTTCCAAGAGACAACGAACCAAAAGGAGAAGAACAGCATAAGGCAATTTTGCTGCTGGCCTTAGTCTCTGCTCTCGGGGTCTTTCCTCCAAGGTTATTGCCAGACTCTGTCTCTAGCCCTCCTTGCTGCTCCTTCCTTTCTCTGCAGCTCCTGCAACTCTCTCAGCCACTTCCTCTTCTGCTCCCAGATGATCAGTAAGAGAATCAGCTGATCTGTGTTCAGGTGGGCCTTCTTAGCTGCTAGGGTTGGCTGAGCTAAGAGCTTCCAGTCCTTAAAATGCGAAACCACCCCAGTTCAGGGCTATTTACAGAGACAGGCCATAATCAGCAATCTTGTCCTTTTCTACATCACCTCCCTCCCTTTCTGCTTTACCAGTACGGCTAGCACCAATACCATGGGTGTTTCTTTCTCCCATTCCATTCTTCGTCTGTTTCCATATTGTTCCCTCGGCATGGAACATCCTCACCACACAACTTCCCCAATGCACCACCCTTTCTTTACTAATAAATAATAATAATTAAGTACAAATGATTTCAAAAGAAAGAGAGAAAAAGAAATTCCCAGTCCTTACACATGCTGGTTTCTCTGTATGTGTCCGTCCTCCTTAGATCATAAGGTCTTTGTATTAGGGAGTATCTTTAGTTTTTCTGTCTTGTAAAGTACGCACTATTGACACTAAACAGACAAATAATTGATATGTCCCAAACAAAAAAAATACCCTTTGTCATAAAGGTTGGTTTCATCAGTGTTGTAAGCCTTAAAAAATAGAAAATACACAAAGGATTAAAAGGTTTCAAAGTCAAGCACTTTCAAGTTAGGAAATACCAGAATGAGCATTGCCCACTCAACATTAACTCTGCAATAAATGAGGCAGGGATCCTACAGACAACAGACTCCTGCAATACACATCCCCAGAGCAGAAAATCTTCTGCACTGAATAAGGCAGGGGTCCTGACGGGAAAAAAATAACATGGGATCATGTAATTAAAATCTGCATCATCACACAATGGAACAAGATGACTGAATTAAGGGTGCCAGGGCAACAGTTATTTGGACATTTGCTAACTTGAGAATGCTAAAAGTTGTAACCTTTTAATCCTTTTCAAAATATTGATTTTGTATTTCCTAATTATTTGACGGCTTAAATTATTGATGAGAGCTAACCTAGAAACATTAAATGAAGGGCTTTTGGTTTGTTAATTTCCTTAGTTTTTTTAATAGAAAGAAAAACTATTATATAAGTGCTGTTTAAACAATGAACCCCTTAATCATCTTTTGTTTTAAGTATATATTTTATTGCCATTCTTATCTTTGTGAAGGTCCCTTTTCACCACTCAGTGCTGTGTTGAACACAGTATTAAAAATAATTAAATTAAACTATATTAAAACAAAACTCACTTAATGCAACTTGAGTTTCAGTGAAAGTTCTAAGCTCCAATCCTCAATTTGTAAGAAGCAGATAAACAATATCCAAGAAAAAGAGCTGGATCTTTGCATATCACTTTCACGTAGCCCTTACTAAGGAAAGTAACAAACACTGGCCGTTTGAGAAGAAACAGTGTACCGTACCACAGTACAAACCCAAATGAGCCCAGCAGGCAGCTGTCCTGCTTATCCAAATCTGGTCCTGTTTCATTACAAACTTCCTTTCTGTGATGATGTTCTGGTAAGAAGAGGAGAAGCAGTTGTCAAAGGTAGCTGTTGCCATGGCAGCCAGGGGGCTAGTCATTCTCCCCAGGTGTGACAAGGAGCTGGAGGCAGGGAGTGCTGAGTGATGGATTATCTCTGATGTCACAATGCTACTGCTCAGGCATCACCAGTGGGCAACAAATGTGCAGTGTGTGTGTGGGTGTGGGGGGGGGGTGGTGGTGGAAATAGGCTATCCCAGTGCTCCTGTTTCCCCAAATTTCCTAAAGAAACCAACAACATAACAGCGAATGCACACTAGTGATTGTTCCAAACACATACTAATTAGTAGCTGAAATTTGATTCAAATTCCCCATGGTGTGTTTAGAACTCAGTGCTCCAAAACAAGGAGAGACCTTGTAAAACAGAAAATTTGGATGCTCTGGTGTCTTTGTGTTTGTGATAAAATTGAATACTGCGACTTTACATTTTGGGCATGGTTCCTGGACCTACTTGCATGCTAGGTAGCTCAGTGGAGGCTTAGCAGCAGTCAGTCAGCAGGTACCCAGTGAATTGTGCCTCTCTGTTATAAGCAGTAGCTTACATTCTCTCCCTCTGATTTTGGGGTTCTTATGTGTTATTTTTCTTGCTGGAAGTTTGCAATGTCTTGCAAACTTCTCTGCTTGTGTGCCACAAAACCTAAAAGACACAATCTCATTAAAAAATGAAATAAAATTCTGCAGCCAAAAGTCCTAACTTCCCCCATACTAATTTCCCCCCACTCTTACTCACACCTTCTTATCAACTGTTTGAAATGGGCCACCCTCATTACCACAACAAAAGTGATTTTTCCTTCCTTGGTATCCTACTCTTAATTCAATTGTCTCGTTAGACTGACCTCCCACTTGGTAAGGCAACGCCCATTGTTTCATGTGCTGTGTATTTATACCTGCTACTGTATTTTCCACTCCATGCATGTGATGAAGTGGGTTCTAGTCTACGAAAGCTTATGCCCAAATAAACTTGTTAGTCTCTAAGGTGCCACAAGGACTCCTCATTGTTTTTGCTGATACAGACTAACATGGCCACCACTCTGAAAAAAATGAAAGTTTTCCAGGAGAAAATTTGTTTTCAGCTGGGAAATGTTGATTCCTTGAAATTGACACGTTCCTTGGGAACACGTCCATCTCAATGACATTTCGTTTGGTGGGGGTCCTGACCAAAATGGGATCGTGGGGGAGTTCAGAGGTTGTTGTAGGGTGGTCACAGCATTGCCACGCTCTCTTCCGTGCTGCCTTCAGACCTGGGCTCCGAGGGCAGCAGACAAGAATCTTTCTGAAGTTAGAGGACGTTCTAAGATGTGTGAGTGGATCGCTGCTTCTGAGAGCAGCTCAGCTGGGGGCTCGTACTTACTAGTCCCCTGGCAAATTAAGACAAGGGCCAATTCGGGGGCATCCTTAAAAATGGACCCTGAGCCCCAGAAGAAAGTTCAAGGGAAGCCCTGAGCCCCAGCTGCAGGTGCCGGGCAGAAGCCCCGAGCCCAGGCACCCAGAGTGCCGGCAGGAGTAGGTAGGGGCATGAAAGTCCTGAGTTCAGCATCCCAGCCCTAGCTGCAAGCACAGGGGTCAGAAGCCCTGAGACCAGGCACCCAGAGATGTGGCCGGAGCAGAAGTTGCCAAGGCCAAACCCCTGAGCCCAACGCAGGGCTGATGCAGTACACTCTCTTCTGCATGCCTCTGGTGCGTCTAATATCCCCAGCCCAGCAGACAAACAGCTAGGAGGACCCTATTGGGTTCTCCTGGCTGGGGGGATTCCAGCAGGACGGGAAGATCAGATTTCACGGGGCAGGGCTACTTGGATCTAGCCAAGAAAGGCACAACAGGAACCAACGGCTGTCAGTTGAAGCCAGAGAAATTCAGATGAGACGTAAGGCACACATTTTTGACAGTGAGGGAGACTAAACACTGGAACAAATTACCAAGGGAAGAGGTGGATTCTCTGTTTCCTGGTATCATCACATCACAACTGGTTATCATTCTGGAAGGTGTCATGGCACCTTTTCGTTAATTACAAGCAATTGGGCTTAATATGGTGGCAAGCGTGTGAAATGTCATAGCCAGTGAAATAGAGGCCAGATTAGGAGATCAAATAGTTTCACAATCTCTGTCTGTATGGAAAACCCAGTGTGGGGTGAAGAATAGCCTCTGCTGTTTTACTGGGTGGCCTGCTTGATCCGCAGAATCAATAATGAGCAAGTGGGGTGATCCAGGGTGCAGCTCAAACATCCAACCAGGCAGGCCAGGGGAAGAAAACCAGGCCTGCAAGGGAAAGGTGAGTGTGGCAGTGACTTCACAAAGGCCTTTGGCAGGAACTCAGCCTATTGGGCAAAGATGATGAGACGGGTGTGACCCCACAGTGCTCCCTTGACAATAGCCCGGCAGGACAGGGGTGCGGGGCAGGGGGAACCTTGGAGACCCCTGTAGCCTTCCTGCAGCAAGCCTCCATCTCACGGTCTCTCATTGAGGACCAAGAGACGGTTGGTGTGGAGGAGATTCTCTGGGATTGTTTTCATTACTGTGTTGATTGTGTGGAAAGAAATCGTCATCTGTGTAGAAGGTAAGAAAAAATATAGGCTCTAAGTAGAAGATGGGGGACTCTATCCTAGCAGATTCAAAGGCATCCCCACCCCCCCAGAGAAAAAGGTTTTTCTAATATCCAAGCCTTCCACACTGTAACATGAGATGATTCCTCCTTATTCTGTCATCTGCCTGCTCTACGAATTTCATGAGAATCAAACTTTCATTAGGAAAATAATTGAAAAATACAAATACCAAAAACTTGGAGTGAAATCAGTCCATCCTGATCTTTAGTATCTCAGGGTGTGGGCCTCAGAGGCCAGACTGAGACCCTCATTGACTTGGGACACCCAGGAAGCCACTAAAAAAGTTCAAGTCCTCTTAGCAATCAAGCCTCCATAATCCAAGGAACACCTGAGGGCTGCGGGAGACAGAGGGGTGCTGAGAATGTCTAACTCATGATTGCAGATACAGAGATGTGTTATTGGCTTTGGATGGGGGACAAGTATCAAATCCACCTAGCTTCTTGCCCCAAACAACCATCACTCATTGTCCTTTCGAGCACAAGGGCTGTAACACGCCTGACGTGCTCAAATCTCTTGTTTGCTAGGACTTAGAGAATTTTCTCCATCCCCATGATACAGAGGGAGAGTGAAAAGAAGTGACTTCTCTTTGGTCATGCACCAAGGTCATGCTGGAGCTAAAAAAGGAAGCATAAGAAAAAAGTTGAATCAAAATGTTTTGAACTTAAAATGGATTTTTTAAACAAAGGAAATTTGAAGTGTGGTTAGTGAACTGAAATGATAAGTTCTGGTCTCCACATGTTTCTAGATTTATGAACCAGTAGATCCATCCCCTCACATGTAGTTTTTATCCATAGATTGAGGGGGGAAAACAAGTTTGCCTGTATTGTGAATTCCCATTCCTGAATTTCAACAAACTAGTCATTCAACTGAACTCTTCGAACAAACTGAAATAAACTGCACCTTCCAAGGAAGCTACTGCTGTCCAAAGCTGGGTTAGCGTTTCAGCTAACTTTGCTTCCAGGGCCTTAGCTATCACGTCAGTGGTGTGACTTTCTCAAAAACTTGGCAGTGAACCTGTTCCAATTAAATAATTTAAAAAGAAGAGGAAAAAATAACATGAAGAGATTGTCATAAATTTCTCCCTTAATTTAAAAGCGAGGATTTTTTTTGTCAAGCTGGGCCTTACAAATCTCTAAGGATGAAGATTCCACCTCCTCCATAGTTCACACTCAGAGCCAGGGAGACTGGGAATCGAGTCCCGCTGGCACGTCCCAGCGCTGGAAGGGAGTGTTCCTCTCGTGGTTAGAGCGGGAGTCTGGACAAAGGACTCCTGGGCTCCATCCCTGGCTCTATCCCTCACTCCCAGTGTGACCCTGAGGCAGTGGCTTCTCCTGACAAGGCCTCTGTTTCCATCAGTGGGGCTGGGGACACTCCGCTACAGCCCATGGGTCATCACGCTTCAGGAATGTGTGTGAGGTATGAGGAGACCTGGAGATGGGAGGTGTGCGGCTGGTTGTAGGTCAGTGTTGTGAACCCCGGTTGCTAGCCTTGGTATATCCATCCCCTGGCAATAAAACATCATTTTGTTTTCACAGCCACTTTTGATCTCCAGGCTTCTACCCCATGCTCTGCTGGCAGGGCATTGGGCAGCACCCTTTCCAGCCCACCTGGGTGCCGGAGATCGAGGAGGAGGGCAAGAGACTAAGCATTGGTGAGTATCTGCCACCCAGAGCTTTTCCATCTAGAGCAAGGGAGTGGAGTTCTCCAGAGCCATCCCCAGTATGGTGGGAATGGCCCAGCAAGAGGGCTCCCAGCCCTTCCCTTGCAGGAGATTGTTCCCCACGTCGACAGTCTTTGGGAGAGCAGAACCTGCCGGGTGCTGAACACCCACAACTTCAATCAGTGAAACCAGTGGGAACTGAGGGCGACTTCTGCCTCATAGGATGGGCATCTTGAGAACTTTCACTGAAGACTATCTGGGTGCTGCTCTTTCTCTGTCCTGGGAGGGAGCGGGGACTGCTGGGGTGGAGGGAGCTGCTTCTCCAAACTAACGGAGAGCCCCACTGCTCTGAAAGAACGAGACTCTCCCGATGTCACAGGGCCCCAGTGGTGAGGGGGAACATCGGGAGCAGCCTGTGCTGTGAGCTGCTGCCAGTGGGTGTGGACGGCAGCCCCCATGCCCTGGGGTGGGATGTGTGGTGAGGAGAAATTGCCTCAGCAATCGGAGGTTGGCAGGGTGCAGGTAGGCACGTTAATGAGCGTCTGCCTTGAGCCCAGACTCATGGCTGCTCCTCACTCATTCCCAGGATGCAGCGGCTGAAGGGGATGCTGAGGAGAAAGGCTGGGCTGGTGGCTCCGAAGCCGGTAGGGAGCAGCCGCCGGCTTGCCCAGGAGGAGAGCGGCCCCTCTGTCCCCACAGGTGGGGAAGAGGCCAGTGGCCAGGCGAGGAGGAGGAGCTCCCTGGCTTTCTGGAGGAGGAAGAAGACACCAGCTCCCTTACCATACCCTGAGGCACCTTCTGGTCCCAAATGAGGTGGCCCAGGGTGATGCTCTGCGGGAAGGACACAGGAGCGGGCGGGAGCCAGGCAAGGCAGCTCTGTGGCTTCCTATACAGGAAGCAGAGGAGCCAGTAGCCGCACCCCAGTGCCCAGCCTGAGCCATCCACCAGCCTGGCCACTGAGGAGCCCCCAGCCAGCCCAGAGCAGGAGCTGGGCGACTCTGGCATGGGGACCAGCAGCTCTGCCTACTCCCGAGGGGCCAGCAGCCCCTCCATGGGGTCTGACAGCCCTGAGGCTCAAGGCTCCCTCTTTGCAGGTGAGGGGACACCCAGGGGACACGCGGGAGGACAGGGTGGTGGGGGACTAGTAATACCCTGTGCCCATTGGCTCACCAAGGTGCCAGGACTGAGCCACAGGAGCCCCACTGACACCAGTGGGAGTGGCCCAGACACACCCTGTGGCAGGGGATGCTGGGCAGTGTCAGCGGAGCTCCAGCCTCCCCTGATGATGTTGGGATGGGGGGCTGATGGCCACGGGGCCCTGAGGCTGATGGGGCTGAGGGCATCTCTGGGAGGGGCAGGGTGGGGCCCTCGATGCCGTGGGGTTCCTTGAAGAGAAGGGGGAACATTGAGCCATTTCTCTACCCTGCATGCCCACAGCATCATCACAAATGACCCTGTCTCCTTCTCTCCCTGGTGCAGAGACCGTCAGTGCCCAGCTGGAGGAGGTGGAGATGAGGAGGAGGAGGATGTGTCCCCTGAACAAGATACCATCAGGGTCATCCAGCAGCACCTCCAGGACAGAGCTGAGGTAGAAAAATCGTCAAGCTGTGCTCCCCCCGAGTCTGTCTTTCTCCTTGTTCCATCCCCACCCACACTGGGGGGTCTTGTCCCAGAGAATCCGTGACCCTCAGTGGGGGGAAATTCTCCCCTGATATCTGGTACCCCAAAGTGGGGGTGTTTGTCTCTCACTGACCAAGGTGTCCGCTCCCTGCAGACACTGACCCAGTTACAACCCCATCTGTGCAGGGCGACACTGGTTTGGGGAAGCAGGGCGGCTTTCCCTTTCCAACTCCGTGGGGTTCCTGAGCCAGGAGGACAGGGACAAAAAGCTCCACTTCCTTCATGCTGTCCCACATCTGTGCTTCTTGGCACAGAAGCGGGGGTGGGTCACTCTGGAGCCACAGTTCTCCAAAGCTGCCCTCGTGGAGAGCATTGCGGTGAGTGGGATCCTGTGCCTGGCCCCTGGGGTGAGGAAGCCAGACATGGGAGGAAGAGTTAGTGGGGCTGGAGTGGGGAGCAGAGCACAGGGGTTCCTGGGACTGAGGGCTGGGGAGCAGGGAAGGGGGAAATTCTGACTCTGACACTGATGGGGAGGTGGCAGTGGGGGAATTGTAAGGCCGGATGGGCAGCTGAGGCGAGGGAGGAATTGGGTGGGAGAGGGGGAAGTAAGGGGTACGTTTGATGGATGGGAGGAATGAGGGGCCCAGCTGGTTGCGGGTGGGGGTGACACTGACTGTTTCTGCAGCGCACTGTGGCCTCCTCCCGGGGAAGCACCTGAGGGTCTGCGCTGAGTCTCACGTGGGGTTTTATCTTCTTGGGGTCTGTCAGAAGCTGATTGAAAATCTGCCCATGGAGTCTGACCTGAGCACCATTGTCTCCAGCTCCATGGTCCCGGTTTGCAGCCTCAGGTACCAGGACCCTCCCATCCAGCTTCCCTAACCCTGGTGCTGATCAGGTCCAGAGCCGGTAGCCCCAGATCCTCTCCAGCCTAGATTACCCCCAGCTGTGGCTGTTTGCGTCCCCCAGCAGAGGAGGTGGGAACATCCCCTCTTTCCTGGCTGGGGGGTGATTTCACTCCCGTAACATGACAGTGGCCATAGGGAGGGATCATTGCAGGGGAGGAGGGTCATGTGCATGACACTGCCAGCACCACTCCGGTGCTGCCAAGCATAACACGGGCTCCTCTCTCCTGCCAGCAAACTGAAGCCACCACTTGCCCTGGAGCTGGAGTCACGCCTCCTGCGGGCTCTACTCTACACCATCTTCACCATGGGCACTGGGCAGACACCACCCACTTCCGGGTAGGTCATGATCCTACTTCTCTGTCCCTGAGCAGGAGCGGCCTCTGGTCCCTGCTCCCTCGGTTTGATGGAGCTGCTGAGAATAGGGGAGGGGTGAGCAGAGCTGGGAACAGGCCCGGGCAGGGAAGGGTTGGAGGGAACACCACAAACTGTCAGGGAGGACCCCTTCCCCTCCAGAGGGGATTGCGTTATCCCTCTGTGGCTGATCTCAGCCTTTCCTCTTCTCCTCACGCTCTGCTCTGCTGCCTGGACTCTCCCAGGGATCCTACCTCCCACCCATTGCAGTTTGGCTGTTCCATACTCTGCTGGGTACCAGGCCCTGCGCAGAGAACTGCTAAGGGCAAGGATTGAAGAGCCAGCAGGCATCCGGCCATGAACTCTTGCTAAGTGTCCCTGCAGTGATGTGAATGGCAGAGGCCAGGATGTGCCTTTTGGGTCTGGCCAGGGCTCCCCAGAGAATCCTCCAGATCCCCTGACTGGAGTAGCCCCATGTCCCATGACTGATGGGTGCTCCCTCTTCTTACAGGCTCTGCACAACACCTATTCAGAGAGCGTTGGTCACCATGCTCGGGGGCCTGCTCACCGGGACCCTCACCACAGACAAGCTGCAGCACCTCTTGGAGGTGAGCAGAATGGGAGGGTCTGAGGGGGGGGAGGAATTTCCCATGAACCTCGTGGGAGGGCTGCAAAGGAGAGACTGGAAGAAGCATGTTTCCATTGTGTCCTCCCCCCTCGGTCCCAGGTGGCCACAGTTTCCCAGAGCCGTCAGTGCAGTGCAATGTTGGGGCCCTTCTACCATCCGGGGTAGTGGCAGACGGGAAGGGGGGGCAGAGGGAAGTAGCTGGGACTGTCAGCCAGATCTCTGCATGTTTCCACTGAGCATTAACAGTGAGCACCAGGCCTGGCTGGGGACTGAGAAGCTGAAACCCCTGAGTGATCTGGGACACAGGCCTCTGAGAAAAGTCACTGGCTCCTTTCTAGGGAGAATCTGAGATACAGGAGGAGCCTCAGGAAATCAGCTCTTCTGTCCTAGAGACACGGCAGTTCCCGAAGGGATTCACCTCATGGTCCATCCATCCATCTTACCAAGGCCTCTGGAGCCGGGGTCTGGGGACCCAGGGCATGTGCCTTGATCCTGATGGGCTGTTCATGGATCAGGGGTTCAGAGCAAATAGAGCAGCCCCAAGGCCGAGCTTTGTCCCAAGTTGGAGGGCACTGACAGCTTGTGCCCAGCAAGACGTGGGCAGTGTCATGAACACCAACATGAGGAGTCAGATATTCCACCCTGAGGAGAAGGCCTCAGCCCCGTTTGGAGTGGGAGAGGCTCGTTTGTAGAGCACGTACGCCTGCTCGCTGACCCTCCCCACCTTCTTCTCCAGCAGCATGTCCATTTCTCGCTCAACTCCGGGAATACCAAGGAGAGAGCCAGGGCCATAAGGAGCAATGCTGCCCTGCTCTGATTCGCCACCTCCCTCTCCGGATTTGACGTAAGTGACCTTTGATCCCAGCATCCTGCAGAGCCAGGGCTTGAGTCAAATTCCTCATCCCCTGGTTAAGTGGTCCCCCCTGACTCCGTAAAGGACTGAGATGTTCCATAGGCCACTGGCTGGCAGGGTCATGCCTGGCCTCGGTGCCCTTGTTACTCCGGAGAATCCGGGCAGCGAGTGCTCATAGATGTCCCATGCCCTGGTCCCTTTATTCCAAGCTCCCTTGGGGCAGAGAGAAAGAGGGCTCTAGTTCCTCTCCCCCAGCACCTCCTACAGATGGATGGGAGCAGAGCTCTGGCCCAGGGGAGCTGGGGAGCTGAAGGCAGAATGTTGATGGATTCCCCCCTTCTCCTCCTCCACCAGACCTCCTCCGATTTCCCCAAGGCGGGCAACTTTGTGCTGCAGCTGGGTCTCTACATCTCTGACCCAGCCAACAACATCAGCCGGCAAGCCAGGGATGGGATCTATTGGCTGCAGAGGCTCCTTCTGCAGAGGAGGGGTCAGAAACCCAGCTGGGCAATGGGACCCCATAGAAATGAGTCCCTTGGAGACTAGCTCCAGCTGGCCATTGGGACACCAATAGAACTAAGGTCTTGTGTGTTAGACTAACTGCAGCAGGGCAGAGGGAGCCCAATGGAAAGAAGGCCCCTGTTTTGGGCCCTCCACTTACTGACCAAGGGACCCTACAGAAAGAAGCCTCCTCCTCTGAGACTGACCCCAGCTTAGATGATGACTCACACTCATCTCCCTAATTCAGGGAGCGAGGAAGGGGGTGAACATGCCAAGGAAATTGGCTGCTTTACCTCAGAGCCTGGCTCTGCCCCTCAGTCCAGGGAAATCAGCCCCCCCCCAGGGGGCTGCCAGCTGGTGAGGGGACAGGAACAGAGCTATTGAGACACATGGAGGGAAGGAGCCATCATGAGGGCAGGGGATGGACACAAAGCTTGTAGGATGTCACCAGTTCGGTAGCTAGGGTCAGATCCTGAAGTCAGTGGCTGTGGGGGGTTTTCAGCATTAGCAGCCACCATTAACAGGCACCAACTCCCAGAGCACAGTGACCGTAAGGGTCACCTGATTACTGTGATGAATGAGACAAATCCCCCTTCAGGTACTAAACCACCTGGTGGGGACCCTGCGAGTCCATTGGGCCGTGGATTCCACGAGGACCCCGGCCAGTGTTCACCCAGCAAAGGGAAGAGAAGGAAACAGGCACTAAAGCCGGATGCCAAACCTCCCCAATGGGTGTGTCTTTCTCCCCCAGGGCTGAACATCAGAGAGGAGAGTGATCTGTGGTGTTGGGATGGGCTCCAAGACACCGAGCGCCTGGCCTACAGGAACATGGCCAGTGTCAAAGAGGTAAGGTCTCTCTGCCAGTGCATTTCAGTAGATCAGGTGTGGAACTGTCTCCCCCTGCACTGAGTGTGTTATGGAGGGGGAGGAATAGCTCAGTGGTTTGAGCATTGCCTGCTAAACCGAGGGTTCTAAGTTCAATCCTTGATGGGGCCATTTAGGGACCTGGGACAAAAATTCATTGGATGATTTAGTCGGTGATTAGTCCTGCTTTGAGTAGGGGGTTGGACTAGATCAACTCCAGAGGTCCCTTCCAACCCTAATATTCTTGGATACTTTTTTCCAGCAGAGAGTGTTCAGCTGCAAGAGGCTGAGGACCCTGGGTTGGGTTGGAGCCTTGCTAACTGTCCAGAGTTGTGTGTGTTGCATGGATCCATTGTTATGTAGAATAAAAGGGATCCCCTCGGGGGGTTGAGTTAACAGAGGATTGTATCTACAGGGATCTGGCTCTGCTCACTGTCTCCCTGGTTGACACCCTGGTGTCTGAGAGGGGAGCCCCTGGGTCAGTGAGTTGGGAAGCTCAAACCAGCAATTGTTGGAACATGTCCTTGTTGGATTCCCTGCACCTCTGGAAGCACAGGCAGGATGTTGAGTTTGCCAAGCACCGTGGAGAGTCAGGGAGCAAAACCTGACCTGCCCCTGCCCTGGGTGTCGGGTGAGGGACACTGAGCTCCTTTCCTGTGCTGAATCACGGCACTTGTCAAGGTTCCTTCCCCACTCTGAACTCTAGGGTACAGATGTGGGGACCTGCATGAAAACCTCCTAAGCTTACTTTTACCAGCTTAGGTTAAAACTTCCCCAAGGTACAAACTATTTTACCCTTTGCCCTTGGACTTCCACTGCCACCACCAAACTTTATCTGGGTCCTGAAAAAAACAGAGTTTGGACACGTCTTTCCCCAAAAAATCTTCCCAACCCTTGCACCCCACTTCCCAGGGAAGGTTTGGTAAAAATCCTCACCAATTTGCATAGGTGACCACAGACCCAAACCCTTGGATCTCAGAACAATGAAAAAAGATTATGTTTTCTTACAAGAAGACTTTTAATAGAAGTAAAAAGGAATCACCTCTGTATAATCAGGATGGTAGATACCTTACAGGGTAATTAGATTTAAAACATAGAGAATCCCTCTAGGCAAAACCTTAAGTTACAAAAAAAACACACAAACAAATATAGTCATTCTATTCAGCACAGTTCTTTTCTCAGCCATGTCAAGAAATCATAATCTAACACATACCGAGCTAGATTACTTACTAAATTCTCAGACTCCATTCCTGTTCTGTCCCCAGCAACGCATCACACAGACAGACACAGACCCTTTGCTTTTCTCCTTCCTCCCAGCTTTTGAAAGTATCTTGTCTCCTCATTGGTCATTTTGGTCAGGTGCCAGCGAGGTTACCTTTAGCTTCTTAACCCTTTACAGGTGAGAGGATTTTTCCTCTGGCCAGGAAGGATTTTAAAGGGGTTTACCCTTCCCTTTATATTTATGACAGCACCGTATGTGATGCTCGTGGGATTGTTGGTGAGGATCAAGAGTGGAAGCAGATCGAAAAAGCCCCTAACATCTAGCGGGTGAGCTACAGGAGATAACACTGCTCGGAGCAGTAGGGGGCCTTTGTTGTCATTGTGGGCTGGGATCCAGAGCGCGCAGACACGTTCCCAGCCTGTCATGGCACCTGTGGTGAATCCTGCTCCAGAAAGAGCTATTCCTCAGTGCCTGCAACCTCTTACTGAAGGGGGGGTTCCATGGTCCATGGGACAGCAAAGGTTGGCTGCCCCAGGACTCTTATCCACCATGTGAGATACTAGAGGGATTTGGAGCCTGGTTCTGGACAATTGACAAGGGCTCTGGTGCTTTTGGTTTTAGGTCTTTGGAGAGATCTTCACGGAAGGCCAGAAAAGATCTTTCCTCCAGGCATCGCTTCTGGCCATACATGACCCCCAGCTCCGTGTCAGCCAGGCTGGGCTTGTGCTGACATATTCTATCCTGGGGGAAGCCGGCCAGCTGATAGGGAACGAGGTAACCAAATAAGGATCAATTGGGGAGGGACCCCCAGGGCCTTTCACCTCCAGGCCCTAGTATCATGTTATCCCAGCCACCACCTGCTCTGGGAGAACTGGAGGAGTCAGTCAGCAGAGGCTGCTGAAGTGCCCCATTCCCCTCAGCTACTGTCCAAGGCATCATCTTAACAACAGGGGTGGGGCCCTTGGGAAAGGTGTCCTCTCACCTCAGAGCACTACTGCCCAGAGCCTTCCAGCCCCTCAGCTGGATGGGGAGAGGGAGGCTGAGCGGATTCTGGGGAGCGGAGTTTAATCCCCGGCTGGTTTGGAAGGTAGAACAGCTCTCCCGGTGGGGCTGAGAGGAAGGGGACAGGAGTTCATTCCACAACGGTGGGAGAGGGGTTGGAGGTCACTAGGGAGGAGACAAGATTTCATCTTGGGGGTTGGGTGAGGGAATCTGTCCCTCAGATGTGGGGAAGGTTGGGGTGGAAATTTTGCTGGTTCCCTTTGCCGCTAATGCCCTTCGTTGCCATGTATGTCAGAATCTCTGACTGATTCTTGTTCCCTTGCAGCAGGAGGAGGTTACAGTGATGATAATGGCCCACCTCTTCTACATCCGGTGCTTGTGTCAGGTGCCCAAAGCACTGCAGGGGCCAGGCGCTGGGGCCAGGCCAGATACGGTCCCTCCCCCATGCCCAGAGGCCAGTTTCAGAAGCATCAAGCTTTCAGGGCCGTGGGGCTGGCCCAGAAATGAGAGCATCCTCAGGGCCAGGGGTTATCCTCAGTAACCATTGCAGTCTGGGAGGGCTGGCCCAAAGTGGAGCCCCTCCCCTGTCATCACTGCTCAGACCTCCCCATGGCCCATGTCACCCCGTTGCAGTGAATGTCTTACTATCCCCCACCTGAGGCCCAAGCCACTCACCTGGTATCTGAACCCTTCCCATCCACAAAGGAAACTGCCCCCTAACACCTTGGGGTAAGGTAGGATTCTCCCCATCTGGCAGGTGGGGTCTGAGACACAGAGAAAGGGCTGAGATCCTGGTCACACACTCCTGGGGGTAGATCTGGGAACTGGACTGGGTCCCAGGCTAGTCCCTTTCCCCGAGGGGCAACTTCAGGTTCTGCCCTTTATTCTCCCCTCCTGCTGGGGGGGTCTCTGAGTGTGAAATGAACAGGGAGGTTTATGGGGTCCTAGCACAATGCCTGGGTGGTAGCTCCCCTTGGCTTGCATCCCAGGGTCAGAGAAATCTTTGTCATCTTGCTCTCCTTCTTTTATTCCTAGAAAGAGAGACCCCCCATGATGAGGGGACTCTAGGGATCCAGCTGGGCAGGGCCTAGGAGAACCTGTAAGTCATCCTGGTTCCCGCCTGCATGCACCACCCTGTCCTGCTCTGCCCTCCGGTTCTTCACTGTTGACTCTGGCTTGACCCTTGGCTCCGGTCTCTGATTATGACTTTGGCGTGACCCTTCTTGGCTCTAGATGTTGGCTACCCATCCTAGTTCCATACTCTCCTTGCCCTTCTCTAGCCCCGCTCCAGGCCCTCCACCAACCCACTCCAGCATTGCCTTCTCCTCCTGATCTTCCTCAAACACTCGGACATTGGCTACCCGGCTTTGACCCTCGGCCTGTATCTGGACTCTGGCTTGCATTGACTTGGCTGATCTTTGCTCTCTGACTATCCGGCTATGACCTTTGGCAGGGATTTAGACTCTGGCTCTGGTTCTCCTGCTTTTTTGATGTACTGTGATCTTGGTTTGGACCGTGGTGTGTCCCTGGACCTTGATTCTAGCACCACTCTCAGCCTAGGCGCAATCCTGCACCTCACTGCAACCTGCGCTTTAACCCCTGGGCCTAATTATCGGATGCAGCACGTGACATTAGGTGGTGCAACTTTTTGGAGAAAAGCAGGCTCTACGCAAGTAAGTGGCCCGTATGCAACAGGGACACACCACACCAGGTGTGAACAATGACCTCACTACATGAGCCTAGCCCGATGATATCCCTGCTGGAGTTGCGCAATGGAAATGACTGCAAAAGTCGGGGGTTCCTTGAACCAGCTTCCGCCCCTGGAATTACTCCACCTTCTTGACTCGGACACCCAGCATCCTGATCAATACCCAGATTACATGGATACCTTTGAAAGAAATGGGGACTCGTTGCCTCTGCTCGAGGACGAACTGAATATAAATAGAGTTTGCACAATTGAATGCACAGAGCCACAGACATATGTGCCAGCCACCAGCAGGACACAGTGTCTCTTGGGCATGATGGTTCTGTAGAGCAGTGGATTACAGATAGCTTTGAAGCGGTCATACGCAATCACAGCCAGGAGGCAACTTTCACTGACCACAAAGAAACAGACGAAGAATAGTTGTGCCACACACTCAATGAAAGGAATGGTTCTCGTCTCTGCTACCAAGGTCATGAGCAGCCTGGGAGCTATGGCTGTGGAATATCCAATATCTACAATGGACATCTGGCTTAGGAAAATTTACATGGGGGTATGAAGTTGGGTTTCAACCATGATTAACGCTATCATCCCAAGATTCCCCATCGGGCTGACCACATACATCACAAGGAACAACATAAAGAGGGGGTCTGTAGATCTGGATGAACATTTGAATCCTACAAAAATGAACTCTGTCACCGTGGTGTGATTTCTCTCTCCCATTTCTTCCAGAAACTCTCTCCTCTGCTGGTGAAAAATAAAAATAAGGATTACAATTAATCAGGGACCAATAAAGTACTGAGTACAGATCCCTCATAATCCCTGTGATTATACACCATTTCATAAGAACAAACATAATACATCAAAGGACACTCCTAGGGAATGTTCTCTTTGTATTACCCACATGCTTTCCATTAGAGATAGGATATGTTCTAGCTACAGAAATATTGTATACTCTGTGTTAATATGCATGAAACCATCCAGTGGGTCAAATCTTCTGTAAAATAAGAGATATATAGATTGGGAGTGTTTAGTTTAGAAGGGAGGCAAATAATCTCCTATCAATGTACACAAATAATCAATGCTAAAGAGTTTATTCATGGTCATTGATTTTCTCTTCCTAATCCAAGCAACCTCAAAGGGCACAAGGGATGCTCAGTGCCCTTTTACATAGGTGCCTAAATAGAAATTTAGGTGCCTACTATGAGACAGCCCCAGCGGAAAAGTTTGGTATCACTGTCTATGTAGCCTTAAAGTGTCACAGTCCTATTGAAGTCAGTGTATGTTTTACAGACATTCTTTGTCACCATGTGCATTATTTTTCCTCCCCTTTACAAATCCTCGCAGAGGTACTAACATTTGTAAGTGGTATGGACTGTAACTGATTCTATGGTTACTTTTGACTCTCAGATTCCCAGAGCCTAGAAAGGAGAAAATGCATCTCCTAGGGATAAATACTAAGTTAACCTGTGGACCTCCTTGCCAGAAGATGTTTTGAGGGCCAAGACTATAGCAGGGTTCAAAAAAGAACTAGATAAGCTCATGGAGGATAGGTCCATCAATGGCTATTAGCCAGGATGGGCAGGGATGGTGTCCCTAGCCTCTGTTTGCCAGAAGCTAGGAATGGGCGACAGGGGATGGATCACTTGATGATTGCCTGTTCTGTTCATTCCCCCTGGGGCACCTGGCACTGGCCACTGTCAGAAGACAGGAGACTGGGCTAGATGGACCTTTGGTCTGACCCAGTATGGCCGTTATGTTTCTCTGGAATTTCACTGCCACATTCACTGCCACAAGAGATGCTCAAAAGATAATAATAATGACATTTCTTACCAGTCATGGTGTAGGTGTACACTCAGTAAATTCCATTGTGGTTTGTATTTGGTGGAGGAAGTGATGGGCTGGTTTGGCTCCCAATAATTGATGAGGAGGTGTCAATTCCAGGAGAGGCAAAGCTGATTTTGTAGTGAGCCAGCCACTCCCAGTCCCTATTCGACTCCAGTGAAGCCATCAGAGGACCCAACCACATCAGCCACACCATCAGGGGCTCATTCATCTGCAGGTCTACTAATGTGATATAGCCCATCATGTGCCAGCAATGCTCCTCTACCATGTACATTGGCCAAACCGGACACCTCCTCATCAATTATTGGGTGTGGACCACATCCACCCTGATTGAACTGGCCCTGCAAACACTGGCTCTCCACTTGTGAGGGAACTCCTTTCTCTTCATGTGTCAGGATAACAATGCCTGCACCTGTAATTTTCACTCCATGCATCTGATGTAGTGGGTTTTTTACCCACGAAAGCTTATGCTCAAATAAATCTGTTAGCCTTTAAGGTGCCACCGGACACTGTGTTGTTTTTGTGGATATAGACGAACATGGCTACCCCCTGATAGAATGTCAGAAGAGATCATGAAAATGTCTTTGATGTCTCCTGGAGACTGGGGATAATAAATCACAGATTCCAAAATAGAACAGCTCTAACAGGAGAGATTGAGGGAGAACCACACCAGAATATCGCATATTTCAGCAACTAGAGTGCCCACAGGAGAGGTGGGAGACCCCTGGTCAAATCTCTTCTCCTTTGAGGTGGAAGGGGTAGGCATCTGGATACTCAGAAAGAAGTAGCAGTGTGCATCCTCAGAGGCTGAAACAGGCACAAAGGAGCTTTTACTGCAAAAATGTAGGTGCCAAGTGAGTTTAGGCATCTATGGGGTTTGGCCTCAGTTGAGAGGGGATTTCAGGAATAGCAATGGGGCCTGGTTTTGGATTGAGATGCCCAAAGTGTCAATTCAATTTAGGAGTACAGGTTTCATCTCTGCCACGTGCCAACACTTAGATCTGGCCTACAGCCGAAAGATTTACAGGTGTTGCTATATCTGTTAGGGATGTGCTTCTCCTCTGATATACTGGTATAAGCATCGGTGTGGATAAAGTTATATCAATATAAAGGTGCCATATACTGAATAGGTCCATGGATTATAGGCCAGAGAGGACCATTGTAATCAGCTAGTCTGACCTCCTGCGTAATACAGGCCATAAAGGAAATGTTGACAGGATTGACTCAGGTGAAACCCAATCTGTGCATCACCACCTCCATTAGCAGGGATGATGGACCAGCCATTGCACCACAGAGCTACCTATCGCATTGCATTAGTGCTTCCTCCCTCGTGCTACCCTAGAACAAAACACCTTTACCCTGCTGTAGCTGAGTCTATTCTACAGGGCAGAGCTGAGTGAAATTCAGAATTTCCATGCCATGGGAAAAACTGACTTGAGATCTAAACAAATGTTGACAAATCAAGAAAAAAAGCTAAAATATTAACATTTTGAACAGAATGGAAATTCTGAAAAATGTCCATTTGCAAATGTCAAAATCTTTGGTTTTCAAATTTTTGATCAGCATGAAACATGTGGACGTTACAAAATTGAAATGCTTCCTGTCGGTGTATTGACCTGACTTAAAAGGCTGCTGCCTGCCTCAGATTGAAATGTATTTAGTTGGAAAGATTCAGCTTGTTCTGCCATTTCTGAGATCAAAGCTAGGGGAAAAGACATTGTTCTACCCACATTAAAAAAAAAAAAAAAAAAAAAAACACCCCACCTCAGATCACTTTTCCTCTGAAAAGCTCTGGTGACCCCAAGCTTTGCAGCAGTGACTTGAAATTTGACAGGGCGCTGCCTTATGTCAGTCTCATGAAATTCTGCCCAAATTTGACCCTTTAAAAAATTGCTGCTCACACAGGATCAATCGAGATTTGCTAGAGATTCCCAGTTTAATCCCCCCAAGAGTCCATCTGCCCTGGGCAGGCAACATCCCAGGGATTCCAGGGGCTTAGCAGGGGATTTTCCCAGCAATTCCAGTTCTGGGCTGCTGCAGGGTCTCAAATTGGGCATCCAAAATTAGTGGCAAATTTTGACTGTAATTTCTTTGTGCCTCACTTCCCTGCCCCTGCCTCTGCCTCCACTCCCTTACTCTCCCCCACTTTCAGCGGCTGTTCTCCCAGCCTTTTCTATAGCCCCAGGCTAATTGGGTGGGTAACTGTCTCCCATTCACCAACTCGGTGCAGGTTTTTCTAGCCAGCTCCAATTTGCTTCCCTTAATGGGAGCTGGCATGACAGAGGGCTGAGTCAGCAGCTCTTGCCCAGCTCTCCGTCACACCTGGGCCCACACATTGAATGATGAGGCTTAAACAAAATACTGAACAGCTGCTCACAAAGTGGGCACTGTCCATTCTCTGCACTCAAGCTGGCTGGGAACTTTTTTAATAAAATAGATTTTCCACCACAAATATGGATTTGCCAAATAGGAATCTTTTAATTGGAATGTCTCAGTTTTGATTCAACATTTCTCAGGTTCAGGGTGGAATTTGTGATTAAACTCCAGAGACATAGAGAGAGCAACTCCAAAATAGCCAAATCCCAGCTAGCAGGGCACTCACCTGGGATGTGGGAGACCCCTATTAAAGTTACTTCTCTGTCTAATTAAGAGCAGGGAAATAGAACTATGTTTCCAATATCACAGGGGAGTGCCCTAATGTCTGCCCTGTTTTCTATTCTATGGTGCATCTCTGTCTCTCAATCTCTCCTGTTGGATGAACAATAAAGGATTCATTGGGACACACAAAGAGAAAGTCTATCTTGATAGCCCAGTGATTGTAAGCCTGATCTGGGATGTGAGAGACCCAAGTCCAAGTGCCTGATTTGGAATGGGGAAGAAGGAGTTGTGATCAGCTTGGTGGGGGAGTTAGTGAGTTTGGGGAGAGTTAGGTGTGGCCTGGGGAAGAGCATCCACAAGAAACTGTGGGTTTGCCTAGCCAAGAGAGCTATGGGGAATGATACTTCAGGTGATGGACATGGATGATGACAAACGGATGCACCCCTTTCTATAAGTGTTACTAGAGTCTCTCCAGCATCCTTTCTCCCCCAACCTTTTCTGTGGTGGTCAAGTCATCCTGACCCACCAGGCAATTGCTGGGTGGCATTTTGAGTGGAAGTATCCGGGGCTTATCTGGAGGGCCAAGTCATATTAGTGACTGTCAAGGAGTCTCCCTGGAACTGTTGAAAATCCACCAGTTCATCCCTTAACCTAGATGAGTACCCTAACCACTGGGCTACTGGTTATTCATGGGTCAAGCTTCTCTACCTCTCACTTTCTGGGAAGTTTTTCCAGAAGATCTGGTTTCATCCCAATGTAGAATGGGAAAATATTTTGAAATCTTGAATATGTTCAGGAGACAGGAAATCCTTTTCCCACGTATATCTACTCTGTACCCACTTATAATATTACCACTTAAAATAATTATCCTTTAAAACAATTGTCAAAGTTAGGTTTTTGGACCTACACCACTTCTGTAGAGATTGAGGAATACCCAAGCTGAAATCACACCTTGGAATGGCGCATAGATATACCCAATGAGGGGTGGGGGGATGATTTTTAGAACTTCTTATGGTCCTTATGTTAGCTATCACTTATGGTCATCTACATGTATTATTGCCCTTTGGTGTTCGTGACTCTCTAAAGTTGAGCAGATCTTTCCATTTAATATCTAGCCTTCAGGAAGAAAAAAAGACATTCAATGACATGAATGTCTCTACAGGTACATATTAGCCCTGCAACATCTTTCTGCTGGGGATTCCCAATGTTAGACACAGATCCCTTGCAGGACTTTTGCTTTGAGTTTCTGTGGTGCCAAGTGCCATCAACTCCCACTGACATTGATGGGAGCCAGAAGAGAAAACCAGTGTAAATGAAAATGTTCTACACCATTCATTATTGTCTATACATTTACAAGAGATGATTTACCTCCTTTCCAAACTAATCTGATTTAACAACAGAGAGGGTGAGCAGGAGAGACATAGATGGCAAAGCTCTGTGCCCTAAGGGATATTTCTGGCATGGGAACGATTCAGATTTGGACAGTCTCTCGTATTGTGGTGGAATCTCTGTGCATATTTAATTGAATGCCAAACAATGCACAGTGTGCTGTGTTTCTGTAAGGAGACAGTGCACCATCTCCAGGGGGAAGTGTGTGCATAACCCATAATACATTCCCCAAGACACACTATTTCACAGGAGCAGTCAGAGTTGTTACAAGGAATCTACACATGCTCCCTTTTTGGCTCCAGTTCATTTGCAAATTTAGATTTCCCACCCATGCCGCCTCATACCATGGTGACACAGTTGATTTTTCTGGGATTCATGGACCACCCAGAGCTACACGTCCCACTCTTCATGTTGTTGCTACCGAGCTATGTTATCACACTGGTAGGGAATCTTGGGATGACTTTTAATCAGGATTAACTCCCATCTTCACACCCCTATACGATTTTTCCTCAGTAATCTGTCCATTGTCAATGTTGGTTATTCCTCTGTCATTGCACCTAGGGTGCTCATGACTTCTGTAGCAGAGAGTAATAGAATCATTTCATTCACTGAGTGAGCTGTGCAATTTTTCTTTGTCTGTGTCTTTGTGACCAATGAATGATGCCTCCTGGCCACCATGGCCTCTCACCGCTTCACAGTCATCTGTAACCCACTGTTCTAGAGGGTCATCATATCCAGGAAATCCTGCGTGCTGATAGATGTTGTGTCTTTGTGAATTCAACGGCCCTAACAATTTGTATATTCAGCTTGTCTTTCTCTCACCCCAGGGTCAGCAATCATTTCTTCTCTGACATCCCTCCCCATCCTTAAGCTGTCCTGCTCTGACATACACAACGCAATGATGTTATTCATTTCACCTTGTCAACTATATTTGTCAAGATTACTATGCTAGTTTTTCTAGATAGTCTCTTATATGTACAGCCTTGTCGCCATCAGTGGTCAGATGTTGGCTGCGTGTGTGTTCGTTCAGTGTGCTGTCCCAGCTCTGTGGAGATAGCAGACCTCAATTAAACAGCCCAAGAAATCCACAGACTTAATTTTCAGTGAAGGCACCTGGCCAGGTTTACTGTCAATAGAGCACAGTAATAGTATCTGGATGGATAGTCAGACCTGTATGCTTGTGTCAATGGACGCAACTCAGTCAGTGGTGGGACTCTCACTGCTCGCTAGGCTGGCCAAAGACACTCCCTCTGAGATACATCTTTAAACACAAATACAAACAAGTGACGTATTGCCCCTGACGTATCAGAGTGACACCCTCTGACGTATTAGGGTGCCACTCATTGACGGATCCAAGGGCTGCCCATTACCTTGTACATGTTGGTTTGATTAAAACATCGCTATCCATCATGCTGTCATCCTGACCTTATTCTTAAGATGGGTCAGCGTGCTCCTGTTATCTCTGGGGAATGTGTTTGGTATCAAGGTGTTCTGGTACCGCCTTTCTGGAATGTGCTGGCGTATATATACTTGTGCCTAAGCACTACTTAAGCACGTGTGATTCTGCAATATCAGCCCTGTTCTTGCCAGATTCTGTGAACAGGGCCTGCCTCTTGCTCACAGCTTGGCTTTGCTTTAGATCTGCAAAGTTTTGGTTACTTTAGCTCAGGCTTTAGGCCTCACACCAGGACTCTGATACACGGCCTTATGTTTCAGGCCATCTTCTTAATACACCATCCTGAAGATCCACTCAAACCCATTTGTACCTTTGCCTCTCACCTAACAGCTGTCACTACCTTCTACGATACTCTGATTTTATGTATTTACGACCCAGTTCTGGCTACACCTTGGACCAAAACAATGTCATCTCTGTGTTCCCTATGCTGAACCCCCTGATCTACATCCTTAGAAACATGGAGTGAAGGATGCCTTTAGAAAGATGATATACAGGACGATATTTTCTCAATACATGTAGTTATTGATTTTTAAAAAAAATCAATAAACAGCTGTGAGAGTGGGGGCAAGTTCTCTGGGTCACCATCCTGATTTCTCAGGTTGCAGCATTTCTTTGAATTGCACAAAAATGATTGTGCATAATGCAGGCTCGTTAAAATTGGCAATCCCAAGAGCAACATAGGACAGGAAGTGACCCCCTGAGGTCATTGAGTCCAGTCTACTGCTGTTGCAGGCAGCAACATGATATAATCCCATTCATAAACTTATTCAACTCCACTTTAAATCGAGTTAGGTTGTATAACTCCACTAATTCTAGTGGGAGACTGTTCCTGAACCTCCCTCCTCTGATGGTTAGAAACTTTCTTCCACTTTCCAGACTAACTTTAGTCATGGGCATTTTATACCCGTAAATAATAAACAGGCCAGGGCTAGCTGACCCTGGTTTCAATCCACTGACCACTGGGTTATTATGGGAGTAGCACACTTCCAGCATTCTACTTAGAGGGCGTCTGCAGTTTGTTGTACTCAGTAAGGCTAGACCTCATGAGATTCTGTTTGTAAATCACAGGTCTCTTATTCTTGATTTAAAGGTGAATTGCAGTTACCATTAGTGCTTTAGGTTGGGTGTCCTCTGTAGATTGAAACTCAGGTAAAAGGATGCTGAAATCATGCAAATACCTGAGCGGTTCTGAAATTGCATCTCAGTAGAGGATGCTGTTAAATATACAGGCCCATCTATTTTATATTCTCTTTTGTTAGACTGTGCTCAACTCCTGGTGTGCTAAGATCACACAATCTCAATTCTAGCACTACTGTGACAGAATTGTAAGGAGGCTAGGACTGTAGAGAACAGTACATGTCAATCCTGTGGGATCAGAGAGAGAACTCAGGGCCTGGTATGTGGAAAATATTTCCATCAAACTCATAGATCATGTGAGGTTCACTCTGATCCCAGTGCAGACTCAGATATGGACCTATACAAAGTCAGGGAGGGTTGTGGACAAAGCTGACAATGCAGATGATTCTTAGGGAGAACTGATTAAACAACATCAGAATAACCACTGCATGGGCCTCTGACAAAATGCCAAGATGGAAACAGACCATCACCTAATATACCACTGTTTTCATTCTCCAGTGACCTAATGTTGGGGGAAGATTATCCCACATCTGCCTAGTATGAGCTTCTTCCGCTTTCCTTAGAAGCATCTGGTATAAGCCACTGTCATAGACAGGCTATTGGACTAGATAGACCTTGTGTCTGATCCTGTCTGGCAATCCCCATGTTTCTATGAGACCGAGGGGAACTGGTAGCTTCTACAGGTTAGTTCAGTCATGGAACAAGAGTCTGCCCCAGAACTTCCCCAAACTCTGCAGGGGTATGGTTAGGATTAAGGTTAAAGTTGGGAAGCTATGAACATCAGACAATTCACACTTGCCCCTGTGGGTGGATAATTTGATGTGCATCTGTAACACCGACAGGCCCCAGTCTTCGGCGGGCGGGATTGAATTTGAATTTGAACCTCTGCAGCTTAGTACATGAGCCTCTACCACATGAGCTAAAAGCCACATGTCTCTTAAATAAGGATGTAGGGTAGACTCATTAAACTCTCTCTAAGTGGTCTCAGTGCCACCAGATGGGACAGAGCACCACACCCAGGTGGTGTGTGGGTTACATATCTACACCAGGTTACAAGTTAAGGACATGATCTGCCAATTGGATAGAACAAGCCAGACTGCTGCCCCAATAAGGGGCGTTTGCCCGTAAGTCATTTATGTGCCTTGGGAAATCCTATGGTCATAAGGGCCAGATCCTTTTCTTGTATAAATGTGTGTAGCCCCACTGACTTCAATGGAATGACACCAATTTTGACTAGTTATGGTTCTGGCCCAATGCGTTCAGTAGCGCTCCACCTATTTACTTTGGGGTCTCACGCATTAGCACTAATGGAGCTAATGCTGATTTTCACCTGCTGGGGATCTGGCCCCATTGATTGCAATGTCGTGACGCTAGCTTACACCAACTGGAGCTGGAGCGCCATTGATTTCAGTCTGTATCTGTGAGGTTTTTGATGAGGTTGATGGATTTCCACTCAATTTAGCCGTATGGAATTGATTTCAATGGGGCAAAGATGATTTACACCCACTGGAGATATAGCCACATTAATTTAAGTGGCACTCCCTCAAGTTATATTACATTACCTGGGGTTTCTGCCCCTTTGGCATCAATGTGGTGATGCTGATTTACACTAGCTTAGAATCTGGCCAATTGTATTTCACTTCACCATCAGTTTCAATACTGATTTGTATGAATGTTGCATTGACATAAAACATTCTGAGGATTGCACTGTTTCTTCCAGATTAAATAAGATATTCTGCTTATTTCCTTAACATAGTTTCGTGGCTTTTTAATGGCAGATTTTTATGCCCTTACCCACACTTTTTCAGCAGGTGGAAGTCCATGAGACCACTCTCACAGTAAGGGGCTATTCAGTGTAAGGACAACAGAATCGAGCCTATAGTTTCGAGATGCTCTAACATGTTGTTATGTATGGGATAAAGCCCCTTCTTGTCTGTCTTGTGCACATTAAAATTTTTAGTTTATTTGGAACCTAAGCCAATCTGGCTTTACTTGCGCTGAGTAGAACTTGATCTCATTGGGGCTCCTGCTATGAGTAAGTGCAAGTCAATGTCAGCAAGGATCATAGACTCATGCCCGCAGTGACCTGGTTTAATTTGTCATGGCTTTGGACATAATGGGCCAAATATAGCCCTGGCATAAAAGAATGATGCCAGAGATGAATTTGGCCCGAAAGCGAAGATATTGAAAGGGGAAAAAAGGGAAAGAGTAAATGCTATTGTCCAGCACTGGTTATGCCAGTAATGTTCATATTGACATAATTCTCCAAAGTTTGGAGAACTATGTAGATGGCATCCATTATTATGGATTATAATAAGCTGCTGTGGGCCTCATTAAAACATTGTTTTTTGAGCAATTCTGTCGTTATCAAATTGGGCAAGAAAACATATTGGGAATGGTTAGGAAAACAACATATGAGTCATGATACAGAAATAATGTCAATATTAACGCTTGCTCTGCCAGAGTAATGAAGAAGTAAACCTGTTTGTAGTGTAACTGAAGTTAAGACAATTTGCCAAGACAATTTGTATAGTGGCACCTTCTCCCAGAGAACAGCTGTGTATAAAAAAAAAAGAGCTGCCCCTTCTCATTCAAATCAATCTGAAAAAACTATACCAGCCCCCTTGTCATTCATTAAGGACCAGAGCCATTGGCCATTGGACTCAATGGAGTCTCTCCAGTGCACATTAGTTCAGCACCATAGATCTCAGTCCTAGACATTTTTATGGGAGTGCTTCAATTTACTTCTTTATCTTCTCACCAACCTATGAAAGAGTTTCTCTGGTGAGCATGAAATTATGTCAAGGGTCTGCTTTGTTTGGCTTTCTTTGGACTTTATAAACCCTGAGACAGATTCATCCCAGAAGTAACTCCATTGACTTGCGAGTATGATGTGGGGACAGATAAAGGATACATGTAGTCCAATCAATTTATAAAGATGTACGATTGTGATGTACTAGTACCTGTTATGAAGTACTAGTGTGATGGGGCTATCAATATTCATAGCACTAGGAAGCTTGCTCACACACTGACATTTGAATATTCATCTGCTCTGGTTAGTCCAGGGAAGTTTTCTCTGAATCATCAATCACTTAAATCCACTTCTTGTGCTCCTAGGAATACTACTTATGATTTTTCCATATATGTGCAAAATGGAATGAAGCTATACTGCCATAACTAAAAAGACATCAAAGTTACTCTATTGATTAACATTGTGATGTTCTTAAACTGGCAATACGTGTGTGGGCCAAACTCATTTGGCTACCAATGCTATTTTCCTTTCAACACTTTAATACCGGTCCAGGATTGGAAACCCCATAGTGAAATCAACAACTGCCCGTGAGCAAATGCACATTTTCAATGAGCAGTTAGACATCCAGTTCCCTGGACAACTCCCTGGAATGGGAGTTTGGTGCCTTTTGAATATCCCCACTTAAACTCCTGCAGACTGAGCCAAATATTGACTGAAGTCAATTGGAGTCTTTTCTTTGGCTTCAATGAGCTTTGGATCTGTTCCTGGCTGGAGGTGGTTGAAAATTTTCCATCTAAACTTTCTGTTGATGCCGGCAGGAGGCGGGAGGGGGAAGCAGTGGTTGCCTGGTAGGGGTATCTGGCCCTCCGCAGCGGCTGATCATGAGGTCACCTGACAGAGAGTAAGATGGTTATACAAGGGCAAAAGCTGCTCAATTTGGGCTCTACCTGGCCATGTTTGACCAGCTCAAACTGAGAGGAGCTGCGTGTAGGAGCTAGATGAGGAGGGAGAGGAGCAGTCTTTCTGAACATAGATATATAAACAAGGGGACTCCCAAGGAAAGGATGAGCTAGTGAGGCCCATTGAAGTTAGGATGTGTGTCCTTTTCTAAATGAGATTGTGCTTTACTGGTGAAGTGTTAGCTCTGCCGTGTTAGATTCCTGTTCAGAGTGTCTCTCTCTGTGTGTTATAGTCTTTACACATACTCTGTGGCCCTATGGGAGAGTTCAGCTGTAACCTAGAAGGCCCACACTGTTTGGTGGCATTCTAGGACAGGGGGTGTTTAAGCTATGGCAGAGTCTGAAAAGTCATCCCTGAGCCCAGGGACTAGGCAGCTAGATAGCAGGTTCTAGCTCTCCAGAAAGGGCACTAGGCAGAGGACCTGCACCCTGATTGCATGCCTAGGAACCCCAAGACTGCAGCAGTGACTGGCTCCATTCAATCTCTGGCACCTTAAAACAACTGGGGATCCAAGATGGGATTCCCCTCAACACAAGTCGGTGCATATCCAGCAAAGGGAGTCAGAGGGGAACTGTGACAAATGCTCCCTTACAATAGTGCACAGATTCTCCCCGAGTTACGCAAATCCGAGATTATGGAAAAAGTTCCATAAACTAGAAATAGGAGTTTTTTGGGGTTTTTTTTGCACGTAATGCTCGGAGATACGTTTCCGACTTACGCAAAATTCGAGGTACACGAGGCATTCTGGAACGGAATGCTTGCATAAGTCAGGGAGCGTCTGTATTCTTTGCAGCCTCGCAGTCATTCCTGAACATGGGAAACTGAATTTCCAAGATTAACAGTCTTGGATTCCTTTTTTTTTTCCGAACATGCCACAGAATACAGTTAAAACAAAGAAATCAGAGCTATGACACAGAGAATTCACTATTAATTCATCACTTGTTTATTGATAAGCACAAATCCCAATAATTATATTAACTGAGAACAAACCTTCCTGTTTATCATCCTTCTAAAGGCGTCCTTCATCTCCTTGTTCCTCAAGCTGTAGATCAGGGGATTCAGCATGATAATTATGAGTATATAAAACACAGAGATGATCTCTTTTGGGTCTGTGGTGTAGTCGGAACTGGGTTGTAAATACATGAAGATCACAGTCCTGTAGAAAATTGTTACGGCCATCAGGTGGGAGGCGCAGGTGGAGAAGGTTTTGCTTCTGCCCTTGGCAGAGTGGATCTTCAGGATGGCAATGAGGATGTACATATAGGAGAATAGTACAATGAGACTCGTAGTCATGACCACTATAGTGGACAAGGTGAAATACACTGTGTTAGCGTTGTGGGTGTCGGAGCAGGACAGCTTAAGGATTGGGGGGATGTCACAGAAGAAATGGTGGATGACATTGGAGTCACAGAAGGACAGGGCAAATTATAATTGGAGTCTGAAGAACCGCGTTCACAAAGCCACATATGTAGGAAGCAACCGCTAGTAACACACACAGTATCGTTGACATGAGGAGGCTCTAGAGCAAGGGGCTACCGAGGGCTAGGAAGTGATCAGATGCCATTACCGCCACCAGGCAAAGCTTCCTTGGTCAGAAAGTTACAGACAAAGGAAACTGTGCTGTGCATGCAGCGAGAGAAATGGGTTTGCCCTGAACCCCAAAAGTCATCAGCAACCGAGGCATTACCGACGTCGGCAAGAGACAAACTGCTGAGGAAATAGTACCTGGAGGTGTGGAGTCCGGAGTTGAACCTGACCAAGACTATCAACCCTAAATTCCCCGCCAGGGTGATAACATAGATCATTGGGAACAACACAAAGAGGGGGACCTGAAGCTCCGGAACATCCATGAACCCCTGGAAAAGGAAGTCTGTAACCACGGTGTGATTTCCCTCCGCCATTTCTTCCACCCATGATCTCCTCCTTTACAGGGGAAAAGTGAAACGTACAATTAAACAGGAGCCAAGAAAGGACCAAGAGCGGATCCTTCACACGCATTCTGACTCCCCTCGGCCTGAGCCGCCGCAGTGTACTTGTCATTCCCTATGCTCCCTAGCTGCAAGTTGGACATGGGCCCAGGCTCCCTCCTACCTGGAGCAACTCAGGCTGCCTGGTCCAATTAACTCCTCCTTGTACTAGCTGGGCAAGGTGACAGGAAACAAAATGTGAAGTGCCTGGCTGCTCTATGGCATCCTGGAAGGGAAAACCCCACACACAAGGAGACCCCAGAGCTCTGATTAAGATGAATGGGACTGTTAATACTTCTCAGAGCTATTGTTTTAGGCAGCCTGCAGACACAAGCAGATGGCACTGCATTGGCTATGCATTGAAGGTCAATTCCACAAAGGGCTGGACACCTGAGGCCTATTTAATGAAAGTGGAGATTCTGGGCCAACATTCTGGAAGCAACAGGGTGAATTCCATGGCAAACTTTGTGACCACAGAATCACACTAGTGCAGAAGGACTTGTACTAGCTGAAGATTTATTTATAGTTTTTTTTTTTTCTGATGTTAAGGTGTCAAGAAGGTAGACATTTATCAGCTGAGAAAGATAAAATCACCTTTGTACAGTAGCATTGATCCAATATTGTGCTCTGATATTTTTCATTGAAACTGTATTAATACAAGATAAAAAAGAACCCCCATGAATGAGGTTGGGTAGCGGGTCAACTCTTGAACCCTGGAGGAAGCTGCATCTGAGTGTTCTTCTGTGGTTTCTGTCCTCTCACTATTACTCACCATTGGCGAAACCCTATTATCCCTTGGCTCAAGTCTACCTAGCAGAGCTTAAGGGTAAGGCATTTCCATGGAGTAGAAAGGATCCTAACGACAGCTGGGTAAAATTCTTTGGCTGAAACTTTTTTTCAGAGAAAAATGTGGATTCAGCTACACCAGAATGTTTGCAAAATTGTATTGGGTTCTTCGGGATGGGAAAAAATCAAATAAATTCATTTCCCCACTGATAAACCTTGCTGTTCAGTGTCCCACCTTTGCATGGAGGGGTGAAAGCTCCAAATCAGTGTTGGTGAGAACAGGGGCTTGTCTACACTGGGAAGTTATTCCTGAGCAAGGTAATAGGTGAATGTAAGGCACTAGAGCTATTCTGGAATAGCTCCTGGTATGGACCCTCTTAATCCACTGGATTAAACTAAACTGGACAAAGAAAAGTGGCCACATAGGGAGTTACATTAGAGTCAGTTACTGCAGAGTCAGTTTCCCATGTTGACCAGCCCTAAAGCAGTAGAATTGTATCACTGATGAGAATAGGGCTAATCAGTAGATAGCAATGATGAGAAACAAAATGTATGATGAAAAGAGCTGTGTGAATACCTGACTTCTTGGTTTGCTGGCTCTTCTGAAACATAAATGAAAAATTTAGTTTCTGATTGAACCTAATTGATTTTTTTTCCAAATTTTTGGCTGACTGACAAGTTGAATGAAATGTTTTTGTTTGATCAGTTGCTGTTTTTCCAATTGTTATATTTTTTAATAAAATGAAAGTAAATTTTGAAACAGTCTTTTAAATGGGAAACTTAAACTATTTAGACCTTTCTGATTTTTCTGAGGTTTTAGTTCAAAGCAAAATAATTCAGCTCATTTGATACAAATTCATAAAATATTTCAGCGAACCCAAATCTGCGTTGCTCAGAAAAACAAGTATTTTAGCCCAATTTCCCCCCACCCCCAGTTCTACTGAACAATATGTCATGTTGCTCAGAGTAAAACTATCCCAATTCAATTTAGTCATGAGGCTCACATTTTCAACAGTGAGGGTGGTTAACCGCTGGAATGAACTACCATGGGAAGTGGTGGATTCTCCAGCTAGAGATGCTGTGAAATCAAGACCCAATGGCTCTCTGGAAGACACACTTAATAAAACACAAGTTAATGGGCTTAATACAGAGGGTAACCGTATCAAAGTGTGGCCTGAGTTATACAGTTGGACTAAATGATCTCATTGTCCCATCTAGTCCTTAAAATATACGATCAATTTATAGCATTGCTGTTAGTAAACCTATAAAATCACTATATGGCATTGATAACGAGGAGTCCTGTGGCACCTTAAAGACTGACACATTTATTTGGGCAGAAGGTATCATGAGCTGGAACCCAGAAGTGTGTTATAGCCCACGACAGCTTCTGCCCAAATAAATGTGTTAGTCTTTAAGGTGCCACAGGACTCCTCATTGTCTTTGCAGAAACAGACTAACCCAGCTACCCCTCTGAAATATACGGCATTGGTGGGAGTAAGATTACATGAGCATTATTACTGATAGTACTTAATTAATTCATTAGAATTAGGCTTAATCCCAACCCCCTTCTGTTAGGTGCTGTACAAACATATAACAAAAGGACAATCTCTGGCCAAAGGAGCTCGTAATGTAAGCTTAAAATAAGAGACAAGAGGTACAGATGGAGAACAGAATAAGGTGACAGAAAGATGATTGAGAATAAAGCTGTATAAAAAGTACAGAGATCCTTGTTCAGAATTTTATTTTTTTAAATAATTTTTATAATTTTAATTGATAATATCAATGTTTATTTTTAAGTCTTTTTTGTTTTAAATGTTCAAACCTTTACAGTCGCAGGAAATTATGGGAGATCAGGCAATGGGAGGTCAGACATAATTTTTTTAATGACAGCCAACACTGAGATTAAAAAGAGTTAAAGCTTTATAACTGTTAAAACACAAATTGTCAACATCACATGTCAAAATAAATATCCTTAAATCAAACTCTAGTACATTCTCAAGCTGCAATTTTTCTTACTCTTGCCTAGCTGTACATTTCAATTACTGAAAGCAATATTTTTTTCATTGGTTTGTGTGCTTGTGGTGAAATCAACATTTACCAACATTTTTTTGAGAAAATCTATTCCTTCCAAGCCTAAGTATATATGATAACACTGTTGAGAATAGATGTATATAGGACTGGTCTGAGTATAGATGTGATCAATATAAAGACAAGTGCAAAGTACTTCACTCTGGAAGGAAAAATCAAATGCACAAATACAATGTGGGGAATAACCGGCTAGGGAGAAGTGCAGCTGAGATGGATCTGAGAGTTCAAGTGGATCACAAGTTGAGTATCAGCCAACAATGAGATGCAGTTGTGAAAAAGGCTGTCTGGGGTGTATTACCACAAGTGTTGTATGTAAGACCAGGGCAGTAACTGTTTGGCTTTACTTGGCACTGGTGAGGCTGCAGTTGAAGTTCTGTGTCTAGGTTTGGGCGTCACACTTTAGAAAAGATGTGGGCAAATAGGAGAGAGTCCAGAGGGGAAAAACAAAAATGACAAAAGGGGTTTGCAAAATCTGATTTATTAGGAAAGATTTTAAAAAAATTGGGCATGTCTTGTTTTGAGACAAGACGACTGAGAAGGGACCTAATAACAGTCTTCAACTACGTTAAGGGCTGTTATAAAGGGGATAGAGATTAAATGTGTCAGGCTCACAAAGCCCTTATGAGGCCCAGACACTAAAGAGAGCAAAAGTATTGAATTCTCATAGTGCAAGCTACATACTGAGTATTAATTAGAGCAACACATTAAGAAATTAAAGTTAGAAACAAGTTTTATTTTATTTTAAATCTCAGATAACCTTTCAGGGCAGCCTTTCAAATAGATTAATGGTCAAGAAACAAGGAAGGGTGTCTGTAGGAACAACCACATAATGACAGGACATTAGGTAACATTGTTCCTCTCAAGCAATCTTAAAACGTAATTTCCACATGCTACATCAGTTCTTTGAGTTTCATTTAATTCCTGTACAACATTTGAGATACAAAAATGAAGGCAGTGACACATAGACGATACTCCTCTCCTTCTTCCTATTGTTCTTCTCAATTGACTGGAATTGTCATGGTGAACAAATTAGCTGAGAATGTTTTTCCAGTCTACCACCCTCTTAAGAGCATCCTTAATCTCCTTGTTCCTCAGGCTGTAAATAAGGGGGTTCAGCATGGGGACCACCAGGGTATAAAACACAGCAGAGATTTTCTCCTGTTCCAGCGAGTAGGTGGAACTGGGTTGTATGTGGCTTAAGCTCACAGGTCCATAGAGCATGGTGACAGCTGTCAGATGAGAGGCACAGGTGGAGAAGGCTTTCCACCTGCCCGCAGTGAAGCGGATCCTCAGGATAGAGAAGAAGATGTACAGATAAGAGATGATGATAATCAGGAGGGTGGACATGGCAAGAACCACAGAGAACATTATGAGCAAAATCTCATTGATGCGGTTTTCAGAGCAGGCGAGCTTCAGCAATGGGTTAGTGTCACAAAAGTAATGATTGATGACGTTGGGCCCGCAGAATGACAACCTCAGCAAGCCACATGTGTGGGTCAGTGAGTTCACGAGCTCCCCTACATATGAGCCGGCCACTAGATGAAAACAGACTCTCTTAGACATAACAGCAGTGTACAGCAGAGGGTTACAGATGGCTACATAGCGGTCGCATGCCATCACAGCCAGCAGAAACCCTTCTGTGGTCACAAAAACAATGAAGGAGAAGTGTTGGGCAATGCAGGCAGAGTAAGAAATGCTTTTACTCCCCACTAAGAAATTCACCAGCATCCTCGGAGCGAAGACTGTGGAGTAGCAGAGGTCAATGACAGACAGGTTACTGAGGAAGAAGTACAGGGGGTGTGGAGTCGGGGATCAACCCTGATCAACATGATCACCCCGAGATTCCCCACCAGCGTAAGAATATAGATCACCAGAAACACTGCAAAGAGGGGTATTTGCAGCTCCTCACGATCCGTCAACCCCAGGAGGATGAACTGGGTCACCATGCTGTGATTGCCCTCAGCCATGTATACAGGGCTACATGAAACCATACCTGCCGGGATAACAAGAGTGAGCAACATGGAAGAAGGAAATTTCATGGCATGAATTAAATCTGAATGACACCACTGGGCTTGAGAGTGGGCTGTGAATATCTTCTTGGAAACCAGCCACCGTGATGTCTGGGAAAAGTTGAGATGGACTTTTTGATTTACACTCCCTTTTCATGAGGACTGGGGTTTTCAAAGCTGTCTAGGAGATTTTGACATCCCAGTCTCCATAAAATTGACTGGAATTAGGCATCCAGTTCCCCTTGGGGAATTTCCAAATTCAAGCACATTCTTACAAATTTTCCCCAATGAAATATACCTGCATGAGTTATGAGTTTACTTTATATTGTCTGCTCACTAAGGGTAAGTTAGAAAGCTCTCATACTTGGGATCCTATTCTCTGGGTTCAGACTCCTCCCAGATAACCCTTTTAGATGACTACAGCATCTCAGTTGTTTCCCAGTCACTTGGTTACTGCTGCTTCATAACATATCCCCTGTTGCTAATCCCAAGCGTTGGAAAACCAGGAACCAGGCTTCCAAAAATCATGCGATTGGCTTAAAATCTTGAGATCTTTTTTAAAATAATACAGAAAGGGTTTAGAAAGGGTAGATCCATCTTTAGGAGATATGGGTTCCTAAGAAGTATTTTTAAACCCTGTGCCCAATGGCAGCCTGAGGGGGATGACGGTGATTTGTTTAGAGTTGTGATTTTATAATCTTCAGCAACATACTGATGAAATACTTTTAAAGCAGATTTTAAACATAGCTCCAGTAGACTAACATGTTCTGAGTAAATATCACAGTGATGCACAACTGTTTTTGTCAGTAAATTCAGAAACTGACAGTATATACCCAGGAGCTGGCAAATGCCCATTAAATGGTTTCATTACCACTTTAATGGCTCTTTAAGAATTTCAAAGTTGTGCTAATAGGTCTGGCAGGCTGGAGGCTTTTTCACTTTTAAGTTAACTAGATCCCCTCCAGAGGAAGACTCACCAGGCTGCAGCAGCCACCAGCAACAGGGATAGGAAGAGGCGGGTAGGTGGATATTAAGACTCAGGGGTGGCCCAAATTTTCAGGTGCCCTACACAGCTGTGTTTGCTGCCTATGCCTACGGGTGGTCTGGAGAGAGGGGCAGGGAAAGGTTTTGTTTGTGCAAGATTTTGTTTTTTCAGAATTTGTTGGGTTAGGACCAAACCCCCGGTATTTGAAAAGTCTCTGAAAAAGGGAACGGATCCCTGGAGCCATGGACCCTGGAAATTTTGGGTGTCCCCAGCTCCCAGGGCAATGGCATGTGTGGCAGCTCCAAGGCCGTGGACTCTGGTTGCTAGCAGGCCACATGGCAAGTTGGCAAGGAGCTGGGCAGGCGAACTAGCAGAAACCAGGCAGGATTCTCATGTAGACAGAGTTTCCCCAATTCCGTCATGCTGCAATGAAATTGGCCCGTCTTCGAGAAATGTTTCAATTTCATTCAGTCAGCAAATTGCAATGGAACAATGTTTCTGGGCCCTGAAGGGGATCACGTTTCCAAGCTTTTCTTAGCAACTCTGAGGGCTAGAAACATACTTAAAAAAATCTGAGATTCTTAAGTGATCGCATGGCTGAAGGAGCTGGGGCTTTAAGAGAAGCACCAAATATCATGAGAATTGGCAACTGTGCCTTCGGTCTATGCTTTCCTTGTTCTAGGAGCTTTCTGGCCACTTGTCTCCAGTCCCAACTGCTTACACCTACTAGTGGTACACACTGCCAGGTCCTTCATCTCTCTGGGCCATTCGCCATGACACAGGAGTATGAGGTAGGCAGGAAACGGTGAAGGAATAATGTTGGCACAGAAGCGACGATGGGAAGCTGTGTGCAAGGCAAGGCTCTGAAGGAGGGAGGGAGGATGCTTGGAAAAGGTAGCATACAGGGAATGCCGGAAGCCACAGGTGAGAGAATAAGATAAACGGAGAAGTTGCTGTGTAGACAAGGAGTGTGAGAAGAATGGGAAGGAAGAGAGAAAGAAGGAAGAAAGAAGGCTGAAGAGACAGGAAGCCAAAACTATGTAACACCTCAAAAGTGAGGCTTTCTCCATTTGCTTCCTTCTTCTGGCTCCCCCTTCCCCATTTCATCACACACAAACAGCTTGTTTTCAATCCAAGGTCCTTCACAGGCTCTCAACACCTTGAGGATCCTCTGCTATTGCAATCTCATCTACCACCTCCGCCTTTCCAATGCTACCCACTGGTCACATTTTTCAAACAAACACAAAGATGTCTGGAGCTGCCGCAGTGCAAATAATTATTGTTATTTCCCCCTTATGGTGAGAGATCGGACACACCACAACCCATTGGATCCAAGTGTCTGTCCTCCCCCTCCCCCACCCACATCCATACACAACACTGGATAATGGTCAGACTGGCGCTAGGTTCATTAGACTGAGATCGGCCTTTAAGTCCTGGCTTTGCTACAGAATACCTGTTTGATTTCGGACAAAGCTTTCCTCTTTGCCTCAATTCCCTCTTTATTAAATTTGGATAATAAACCTTCCTTTCACCCACCCTCTTCTGTCTTGTTTCTTAGCCTATAAGCTCTTGAGGGCAAGAACTGTCTCTTACTATGTGTTTTCAGTGAACCCAGTGCAGTGGGGGCACTAATCTCTAACTGATAACACAACAACAATAAATACAAGTTTTACAACCCTGACTTATCTCTATAATTGGCTGTAACCAAAGCCCAGAATCTGAAAATCATCAAAGTTTGCAGAAGTTGGATCTGAATCTGATTCCAGATCTCTGAAGTGTGTAACTCAGATGCATCTCTATGTACAATACTGGATTCTTACCTAGTATCCATCTGGAACTTTCAGGCTCTTTTTCACGAACCATGTCCGTTTTCACTGTAATTTATCCTGAGACAGAAAAATGAACAAACGAACAATGTCTGTCTCAAGTTGCCAAAATGTTGACTACACTAACATCACACGTCTAAGTAAATGGAGAAAATGAAAAATTATGTCCAGGAATCGGAAGGGAAGAAAAATAGTTAACCCACCTTCACTGAAGGAAAGAGGTATTGAATCATAGCTGCTGGTGGATGAAAGTGTTCACTCACTCTTCATCCCTAAGGAACATGTTAAGGCACCACAAACCTTATATATTCATTTCTGTGGCATTTAGGGATCAAGTCTCTGAAGTAAGTTACACCTTCAATTATAGTCTCAAGCCAGGCATAGAGGGGCTCATTACAATGCCCTCCATGGTGGCCTATCTTACCTCCAAACGATGCACATGCTAAGTAGGTTTCTTTATTAGCCTTTGCTTAGTTTTACGGAAAGCTCTCGCTGTTTTGCTAAGCCACAAAAGAGGTCTCAGGGGCAGTGTAACTGAAAATGAATGGCTAAGTCTGTCTTTCCGTATGGAGGAGTCAGTGAATTCAGTGTCAAACTTATGCTTAAAAGAAATCCAGACATGTTAAACTATGTTAAACTATGAAAAGAGCACAGTTACAGCAATCAAACAACTTTAACTTTGTAAAGCACTAATTGTAAGGCTTGGCATCTACACAGAGCAGAGTTTACCACTCCTCATTGGGTAAAATTGATTTTTCATACATTTTAAGGCCAGAAGAGGACAATATGATCATCTAATCTGACCTCCTGCATAACAAAACCTTGTCCGATAATTTCTGTATCAAGCTCAATTTTTTATTATTATTATTATTATTATTATTATTTTAGCTCTAACACATCATTTAGCTAGATATCCAGTTGGGAAGACTTCAAGTGACAGAGAATCCTCCATTAGCAGAAGTGTTGTAAGCAAGACACAAGAAGTAATGCTTCCACTCTACAAAGCTCCGATAAGGCCTCAACTGGAGTATCATGTCCAGTTCTGGGCACCACATTTCAGGAAACATGGGGACAAATTGGAGAGAGTCCAGAGAAGAGCAACAAAAACGATTAAAGGTCAAGAAAACATGACCTATGAGGGAAGATTGAAAGAATTAGGTTTGTTTAAAAGTCTGGAAAAGAGAAGACTGAGAGGGGACATGTTAACAGTTTTCAAATACTTAAAAAGGTTGTAACAAGGAGGAAGGAGAAACATTATTCTCCTTAACCTCTGATGATAGGACAAGAAACAATGGGCTTAAATTTCAGCAAGGGAGGTTTAGGTTGGATGTTAGAAAAAATTTCCTAACTGTCAGGGTGGTTAGGCACTGGAATAAATTGCCTAGGGGGAATCTCCATCACTGGAGATTTTTCAGAGCAGGTTAGACAAACACCTGTCAGGGATGTTCTTGATGGTGCTTGGTCCTGCTATGAGGGCAGGGGCCTGGACTTGATGACATCTCAAGGTCCCTTCCAATTCTGTGATTCTAACATGGGCTGGGTGATGCTTTTTTCTTAAGATGGCTGGTGCTGGTAGCTGGGGGTGGCTCTATCTTTTGCCTTCTTCCTCTGCCTGCACAGTTCTCAGCTCTAGGATACCACTGCTTCGGTAGGCCACGCAGCTGGCTCCCCTGCCCTGGGTCTGAGCTGTACTGCGGCAAGGGAGCAAGATAAAATCTCCTCTGTGTTTGGGTAAGGGCAGAAAGGGGGTGGAGGGAGAAGGGAGCAAATTGCATGAAAAAGAGGGGAAATGTTTGAGTTAACCGATCATGGATTTAGGAAAACCTAATTTAGGCTCCTCCCTGTGAAAGGGAAAGGAAAAGTGAAGTACTTCAGGAAGATCAACCTTATCAGAATGAAATGGTTCATTGTTTTTTTCAAAAGGACATTTGGCTTCAGAATTTTATTTCATTTTTTACAGGACTGTGTCTTTTATGTTATGTGGCACACAAGCAGAGAAGTTAGAGAAAACATAAAATACTCTTGCTGGAAGTTCACAATGTCTTGCTAATTTGTTTCTTAGGAGCCAGAACAATAACATGTAAGAACCCAAAAATCAGAGAGAGAGAATGTAGGCTGCTGACTATAACAGAGAGGCACAACTCACTGGGTACCTGCTCACTGACTGCTGCTACGCCCTGATTGCATGCTGCCCTACTGAGCTCTCTAACATGCAAGCAGGTACAGGAACCATGCCCCAAATTTAAACTCACAATTTCAGCACAACCACAAATACACCAGAGCATTAACATTTTCTGTTTTACAAGGTCTCTCCTTGTTTTGGAACACTGGTTTCGAAACATGCCACGGGGAATTTGAATCAAATTGCAGCTACTAATTAGCATGTGTGTGGAATCACCATTAATGTGTTTTCTATGTTGTTGGTTTCTTTCGGAAATAGGTGAAACCAGGAGCACTGGGAAAGCCCGTTTCCCCGCCCCTCCCCCCATGCACATTTGCTGCCCACTGGTGCTGCCTGAGCAGTAGCATTGTGACATCAGAGATAATCCACCACTCAGCACTCCCTGCCTCCAGCTCCTTGTCACACCTGGGGAGAATGACTAGCCCCTGGCTGCCATGGCAACAGCTACCTTTGACAACTGCTTGCCCCCTTCTTACCAGAACATCATCACAGAAAGGAAGTTTGTAATGAAACAGGACCAGATTTGGGTAAGCAGGACAGCCTCCTGCTGTGCTCATTTGGATTTGTACTGTGGTACGGTACAGTGTTTCTTCTCAAAGGACAATTGTTTGCTACTTTACTTAGTAAGGGCTCACTGAAAATAAGATGCAAAATTCCTGCTCTTTTTCTTGGATATTGTTTATCTGCTTCTTACAAATTGAGGATTATAGCTTAGAATTTTCACTGAAACTGAAGTTGCATAAAATGAGGGTTTTTAATACAGTTTAATTTACTTACATTCTATACTGTGATCAACACAGCATTGAGTGGTGAAACAGGGATTTTCACAAAGATAAGAATGGCAATAAAATATATACTGAAAACAACACTTGAGTAAGAGCTTCATTGTTTAAATAGCACATATATAAAATATTTTCTTTCTATTAAAAAAACAAACAAACAAACAAAAACCCCTTCATTTAACGTTACTTAAGTTGGTTTTCTTCAATAACTGAAATCATACATAATTAAGAAATACAAAGTCAAGGTTTTAAAAAGGATTAAAAGGTTACAAAGTTCAGCATACTCAGGTTAGCAAATATCCCAATAAATGTTGCCCTGGCACCCTTAATTTAGTCCTCTTGTTCCTTTGCATGATGATGCAGACTTTAATTACATGATCCCATATTATTTTTTTTCCCTCTGGACCCCTTCCTTATTCAGTATACAGGATTTTTGGCTCTGGGGCTGTGTACTGAAGGAGTCTGTTGTCTGTAGGATCCCTGCCTCATTTATTGCAGAGTTAATGTTGCATGGGCAATGCTCATTCTGGAATTTCCTAACTTGAGAGTGCCTGACTTTGCAGCTTTTTGGTTCTTTGTGCATTTCCTAATTTTTATGGCTTACTTTACTGACAAGACCAACCTTTATGACAAAGGGGTTTTTTTTTGGTGTGTGCATGATGTATCCATTATTTATCTGTCCAGTATCAACAGTGTGTGCTTTACAAGGCAGAAAAAGTAAGGACACTCCCTAATTCAAAGACCCTATGGTCGCAGGAAGACTGAAAAATACAAAGAAAGCAGGGTATATAAGAACTAGCAATTTCTTTTTCTTTTGATGAATAATCATTAGTATTATTAAAGAAAGTGTGGTGCATTGGGGAACTTGCGTGGTGAGGATGTTCTATGCAGAGGAAGCAATTTGAAAACATACAGGGAATGGAATGGTAGAAAGAAACACATGGTATTGGTGCTAGCTGGTAAAGCAGAGAGGGTGGGAGGTGATGTAGAAAAGACCTAGATTTTTTATTATGGCCTGTCCCTGTAAATAGCCCTGAACTGGGGTGGTTTGGCATTTTAAGGACTGGAGGCCTGAGCTCAGCCAACCCTAGCAGCTAAGAAGGCCCACCTGAGCACGGATCAGTGGATTCTTTACTGATCAGATGGAAGCACAAGAGAAAGTGTCTGAGAGAGTTGCTCTGAAACCAGAGAAAGAAATGAGCAGCAAGGAAGACTAGAGACAGAGAGTTTGGCAATAAACTTGGAGGAAAGACCCCAAGAGCAGAGACTAAGGCCAGCAGTAAAATTGTCTTATACTGTTATGCTCCTTTTTGTTTACCTTAGAGACTAACCAATTTATTTGAGCATAAGCTTTCGTGAACTACAGCTCACTTCATCGGATGCATGCTGTGGAAAGTGTAGAATATCTTTTTATATACACACAAAGCATGTAAAAATACCTCCTCCCACCCCACTTTCCTGCTGGTAATAGCTGCCACTGAGGAGATATGGGCTCTGTGGCTGATGTAGAACTCATCCCCTGGCTCCCTGACCCAGCGCCTGTCATATGAGGCAGGTTGGAGGAATCCAGGGGAAGGTCAAGGTATGGCCAGCCTTGCATTATTATGTGTTTATACTGTGCTGGTCCTGAGTAGGTTTAACATCATTCTCAACATTGATTGTCAAGAGGCTGTAACAGTGTGGTGGAGAGCATGACTTGTTCCCCGGTATGCAGCAAGCCTGCTCCAGCAATGGATTAAAAGGTTTCAAAGTCAAGCACTTTCAAGTTAGGAAATACCAGAATGAGCGTTGCCCACGCAACATTAACTCTGCAATAAATGAGGCAGGGATCCTACAGACAACAGACTCCTTCAATACACAGCCCCAGAGCAGAAAATCTTGTGCACTGAATAAGGCAGGGGTCCTGACGGGAAAAAAATAACATGGGATCACGTAATTAAAATCTGCATCATCACGCAAAGGCACAAGACGACTGAATTAAGGGTGCCAGGGCAACACTTATTTGGACATTTGCTAACCCGAGAATGCTAAAAGTTGTAACCTTTTAAAACTTCTTAAATCTTGATTTTGTATTTCCTAATTATTTGATGGCTTAATTTATTGATGACAGCTAACCTAGAAACATTAAATGAAGGGCTTTTGGTTTGTTAATTTCCTTAGTTTTTTTCATAGAAAGAAAAACTATTATATAAGTGCTGTTTAAACAGTGAACCTCTTAATCATCTGTTGTTTTCAGTATATATTTTATTGCCATTCTTATCTTTGTGAAGGTCCCTTTTCACCACTCAGTGCTGTGTTGAACACAGTATTGAAAGTAATTAAATTAAACTGTATTAAAACAAAACTCATTTTATGCAACTTGAGTTTCAGTGAAAGTTCTAAGCTCCAATCCTCAATTTGTAAGAAGCAGATAAACAATATCCAAGAAAAAGAGCAGGAAGTTTGCACCTTATTTTCACTGAGCCTTTACTAAGGAAAGTAGCAAACAATTTCCCTTTGAGAAGAAACAGTGCACCGTACCACAGTACAAACCCAAATGAGCCCAGCAGGCAGCTGCCCCGCTTATCCAAATCTGGTCCTGTTTCATTACGAACTTCCTTTCTGTGATGATGTTCTGGTAAGAAGGGGCAATCAGTTGTCAAAGGTAGCTGTTGCCATAGCAGCCAGGGGGCTAGTCATTCTCCCCAAGTATGACAAGGAGCTGGAGGCAGGGAGCGCTGAATGGTGGATTATCTCTGATGTCACAATGCTACTGCTCAGGCAGCACCAGTGGGCAGCAAATGTGCACTGTGTGTGTGTGTTTGGGGGGAAATAGGCTTTCCCAGTGCTCTTGTTTCCCCAGATTTCCTAAAGAAACCAACAACATAACACTGAATGTTCATGAGTGATTGTTCCACACACATGCAAATTAGTAGCATCCTTTCATGTGCTGTGTATTTATACCTGCTACTGTATTTTCAACTCCACGCATCTGATGAAGTGGGTTCTAGTCCACGAAAGCTTATGCCAAATAAACTTGTTAGTCTCTAAGGTGCCACAAGGACTCCTCATTGTTTTTGCTGATACAGACTAACATGGCCACCACTCTGAAAAAAATTGAAAGTTTTCCAGGAGAACATTTGTTTTCAGCTGGGAAATGTTGATTCCTGGAAATTGACACATTCCTTGGGAACACGTCCATCTCAATGACATTTTCTTTGGTGGGGGTCCCGACCAAAATGGGATTGTGGGGGAGTTCAGAGGTTGTTGAAGGGTGGTCACAGCATTGCCACACTCACTTCCATGCTGCCTTCACACCTGGGCTCTGAGGGCAGCAGACAAGAATCTTTCTGAAGTTAGAGGAGGTTCTAAGATGTGCGAGTGGGTCCCTGCTTCTGAGAGCACCTCAGCTGGGGGCTCCTACCTACTAGTCCCCTGGCAAATTAAGACAAAGGCCTATTTGGGGGCATCCAGCCAAATGGACCCCTAAGCCCCAGAAGGAAGTGCAAGGGAAGCCCTGAGCCCCAGCTGCAGATGACGGGCAGAAGCCCCGAGCCCAGGCACCCAGAGTGCCGGCAGGAGTCGGTAGGGGCATGAAAGTCCTGAGTTCAGCACCCCAGCCCTGGCTGCAACCACATGGGTCAGAAGCCCTGAGCCAGGCACGCAGAGATGTGGCTGGAGCAGAAGTTGCCAAGGCCAAACCCCTGAGCCCAACACAGGGCTGATGCAGTGCACTCTCTTCTGCATGCCTCTGGTGCGTCTGATATCCCCAGCCCAGCAGACAAACAGCTAGGAGGACCCTACTGGCTGGGGGGATTCCAGCAGGATAGGGAGATCGGATTTCACGGGGCAGGGTACTTGGATCTAGCCAAGAAAGTCACAACAGGAACCAATGGCTATCAGTTGAAGCCAGAGAAATTCAAATGAGACGTAAGGCACACATTTTTGACAGTGAGGGAGACTAAACACTGGAACAAATTACCCAGGGAAGAGGTGGATTCTCTGTTTCCTGGTATCATCACATCACAACTGGTTATCATTCTGGAAGGTGTCATGGCACCTTTTCGTTAATTACAAGCAATTGGGCTTAATATGGTGGCAAGCGTGTGAAATGTCATAGCCAGTGAAATAGAGGCCAGATTAGGAGATCAAATAGTTTCACAATCTCTGTCTGTATGGAAAACCCAGTGTGGGGTGAAGAATAGCCTCTGCTGTTTTACTGGGTGGCCTGCTTGCTCCCCAGAATCAATAATGAGCAAGTGGGGAGATCCAGGGTTCAGCTCAAACATCCATCCGGGCTGGCCAGGGGCAGACATCAGGCCTGCAAGGGAAAGGTGAGTGTGGCAGTGACTTCACAAAGGCCTTTGGCAGGAACTCAGCCTATTGGGCAAAGATGATGAGGCGGGTGTGACCCCACAGAGCTCCCTTGACAACAGCCCGGCAAGACAGGGGTGCGGGGCAGGGGGAACCTCGGAGACCCCTGTAGCCTTGCTGCAGCAAGCCTCCATCTCGCGGTCTCTCGGTGGGGACCAAGAGACGGTTGGTATGGAGGAGATTCTCTGGGATTCTTTTCATTACTGTGTTGATTTTGTGGAAAGAAATCATCATCTGTGTAGAAGGTAAGAAAAATATAGGCTCTAAGTAGAAGATGGAGGACTCTATCCTAGGAGATTCAAAGGCATCCCCACCCTCCCAGTGAAAAAGGTTTTTCTAATATCCAAGCCTTCCACACTGCAACTTGAGATCATTGCTCCTTGTTCTGTCGTCTGCCAGCTCTACGAATTTTATGAGAATCAATCTTTCATGAGGAAAATAATTGAAAAATACAAATACCAAAAACTTGGAGTGAAATCAGTCCATCCTGATCTTTAGTATCTCAGGGTGTGGGCCTCAGAGGCCAGACTGAGACCCTCATTGACTAGGGACACCCAGGAAGCCACTAAAAAAATTCAAGTCCTCTTAGCAATCAAGCCTCCATAATCCAAGGAACACCTGAGGGCTGCGGGAGACAGAGGGGTGCTGAGAATGTCAAACTCATGATTGCAGATACAGAGATGTGTTATTGGCTTCCGATGGGGGACAAGTATCAAATCCATCAGGATTCTTGCCCCAAACAACCGTCACTCATTGTCCTTTTGAGCACAAGGGCTCTAACACATCTGACGTGCTCAAGTCTCTTGCTTGCTAGGACTTAGAGAATTTTCTCCATCCCCATGATACAGAGGGAGAGTGAAAAGAAGTGACCTCTCCATGGTCATGCACCAAGGTCATGCTGGAGCTAAAAAAGGAAGCATAAGAAAAAAGTTGAATCAAAATGTTTTGAATTTAAAATGGATTTTTTAAACAAAGGAAATTTGAAGTGTGGTTAGTGAACTGAAATGATAAGTTCTGGTCTCCACATGTTTCTAGATTTATGAACCAGTAGATCCATCCCCTCACATGTAGTTTTTATCCATAGATAGAGGGAGGAAAACAAGTTTGCCTGTTTTGTGAACTCCCTTTCTTGATTTTCAACTAAACTAGTCATTGAACTGAACTCTTTGAATAAATTGAAATAAACTGCACCTTCCAAGGAAGCTACTTCTGTCCAAAGCTGGGTTAGCGTTTCAGCTAACTTTGCTTCCAGGGCCTTAGCTACCACGTCAGTGGTGTGACTCTCTCAAAAACTTGGCAGTGAACATGTTCCAATTAAATAATTTAAAAAGAAGAGGAAAAAATAATATTAAAAGATTGTCATAAATTTCTCCCTTAATTTAAAACAGACGATTTTTTTTTGTCAAGCTGGGCCTTACAAATCTCTAAGGATGAAGATTCCACCTCCTCCATAGGTCACACTCAGAGCCAGGGAATCGAGTCCCTCTGGCACATCTCAGCGCTGGAAGGGAGTGTTCCTCTCGTGCTTAGTGCGGGAGCCTGGACAAAGGACTCCTGGTCTCCATCCCTGGCTCTATCCCTGATTCCCAGTGCGACCCTGAGGCAGTGGCTTCTCCTGACAAGGCCTCTGTTTCCATCAGTGGGGCTGGGGACACTCCCCTACAGCCCTTGGGTCGTCACGCTTCAGGAATGTGCGTGGAGGAGACCTGGAGATGGGAGGTGTGTGGCTGGTTGTAGGTCAGTATTGTGAACCCCCGCTTGCTAGCCTGGGTTTCTCCATCCCCTGGCAATAAAACATCATCTTGTTTTCACAGCCACTTTCGATCTCCAGGCTTCTACCCCCTGCTCTGCTGGCAGGGCATTGGGCAGCACCCTTTCCAGCCCACCTGGGTGTGAGAGATCGAGGAGGAGGGCAAGAGACTAAGCATCGGTGAGTATCTTCTACCCAGAGCTTTCCCATCTAGAGCAAGGGAGTGGAGTTCTCCAGAGCCATCCCCAGTGTGGTGGGAATGGCCCAGCAAGAGGGCTCCCAGCCTTTCCCTTGCAGGAGATTGTTCCCCACGTCGAGATTGTTCCCCACGTCTCCCCCTTTGGGGAGAGCAGAACCTGCCAGGTGCTGAACACCCACAACTTCAATCAGTGAAATCAGTGGGAACTGAGGGCCACTCCTACCTCCTAGGATTGGCACCTTGCGAACTTTCGCTGGATACTATCTGGGTACTGCTCTTTCTCTGGCCTGGGAGGGAGCGGGGACTGCTGGGGTGGAGGGAGCTGCTTGTCCAAACTAACGGTGAGCCCCACTGCTCTGAAAGGACGAGACTCCCCCGGTGTCACAGGGCCCCATTGGTGAGGGGGAATGTTGGGATCAGCCTGTGCTGTGAGCTGCTGCCAGTGGGTGTGGACGGCAGCCCCCGTGCCCTGGGGTGGGGTGTGTGGTGAGGAGAAATTGCCTCAGCAATCGGGGGTTGGCAGGGGTGCAGGCAGGCAAGTTAATGAGTGGCTGCCTTGAGCCCAGACTCATGGCTGCTCCTCACTCAGTCCCAGGATGCAGCGGCTGAAGGGGATGCTGAGGAGGAAGGCCGGGCAGGTGGCTCCAAAGCCTGTAGGGAGCAGCGGCCGGCTTGCCCAGGAGGAGAGCAGCCCCTCTGTCCCCGCGGGCAGGGAAGAGGCCAGTGGCCAGCCGAGGAGGAGGAGCTCCCTTGCCTTGTGGAGGAGGAGGAAGGCACCAGCTCCCCTAGCAGGCCCTGAGGCCCTTTCTAGTCCCAAATGGAGGTGGCCCAGGGTATTGCTCTGTGGGAGGGACCCAGGAGCGGGCGGGAGCTGGGCAAGGCGGCTCTGCGGCTTCCTTTAAAGGAAGCAGAGGTGCCAGGAGCCGCACCCCAGTGCCCAGCCAGAACCATCCACCAGCCTGGCCACTGAGGAGCCCCCAGCCAGCCCAGAGCAGGAGCTGGGCGACTCTGGCATGGGGACAGCAGCTCTGCCTACTTCCGAGGGGCCAGCAGCCCCTCCATGGGGTCTGAGAGCCCTGAGGCTCAAGGTTCCCTCTTTGTAGGTGAGGGGACACCCAGGGGATCCGGGGGAGGACAGGGAAGTTGGGGAGTAGTACCACCCTGTGCCCTTTGGCTCACCAAGGAACCGGGACTGAGCCACGGGAACCCCACTGACACCAGTGGGAGTGGCCCAGCCACACTCCGTGGCAGGGGATGCTGGGCAGTGTCAGGGGAGCTCCAGCCTCCCCTGATGATGTTGGGATGGGGGGCTGATGGGGCTGAGGGCATCTCTGGGAGGGGCAGGGTGGGGCACTCGATGCTGTGGAGTTCCTTGGAGAGGAGGGGGAACATTGAGACATTTCTCTACCCTGCATTCCCACAGCATCAGCACAAATGACCCTTTCTCCTTCTCTCCCTGGTGCAGAGACCCTCAGTGCCCAGCTGGAGGAGGTGGCGATGAGGAGGAGGAGGATGTGTCCCCTGAACAAAATACCATCAGGGTCATCCAGCAGCACCTCTAGTGCAGAGCTGAGGTAGAAAAATCTTCCAGCTGCGCTGCCCCCGAGTCTGTCCTGCCCCTTGTTCCATCCCCACCCACACTGGGGGTTTTGTCCCAGAGAATCCGTGACCCTCAATGGGGGGAACTTCTCCCCTGTAACCTGGTACCCCAAAGTGGGGGTGTTTGTCTCTTGCAGGCCAAGGTGTCCGCTCCCCGCAGACACTGTCCAGTTACAACCCCATCTGTGCAGGGCGACACTGGTTTGGGGAAGCAGGATGGCTTTTCCTTTACAACTCCATGGGGTTCCTGAGCCCTGGAGCTGGTGTAGGTGGGATGGGGAGGACCCTACCTAACCGTCTCTCTCTTTCTCCACCAATCCCACTCTTGGGTGGAGGACAGGGCCAAACAGCTCCGCTTCCTCCACGCTGTCCCACGTCTGTGCTTCCGGCACAGCAGCAGGGGCGGGACACTCTGGAGCCACAGTTCTCCAAAGCAGCCCTCGTGGAGAGCATTGTGGTGAGTGGGATCCTGTGCCTGGCCCCTGGGGTGAGGAAGCCAGACATGGGAGGAAGAGTTAGTGGGGCTGGAGGGGTAAGGAGAGGAGGCGGGGTTCCTGGGGATGAGGGCAGGGGAGCAGGGAAGGGGAAATTCTGACACTGATGGGGAGCTGGCATTCGGAAAATTGTAAGGCCAGAGGGACAGCTGAGGCTGAGGGGAGGGAGGAATTGGGTTTGAGAGGGGGAAGGAAGGAGTAAGTTTGATGGATGGGAGAAATGGGGGGCCTAGCTGGTTGGGGTGACACTGGCTGTTTCTGCAGAGCACTTTGGCCTCCTCCCTGGGAAGCGCCTGAGGGTCTGCAGGCTCTGAATCTCACATGGGATTTTATCTCCTTGGGGTCTCTCAGAAGCTGATTGAAAATCTGCCCAGGGAGTCTGTGCCAAGCTCCATCGTCTCCAGCTCCATGGCCACAGTTTGCATCCTCGGGTACCAGGACCCTCCCATCCAGCTGCCCTAACCCTGGTGCTGATCCTCTCCAGCCTAGATTACCCCCAGCCGTGGCAGTTTGCATCCCCCAACAGAGGATCTGGGAACATCCCCTCTTCCCTGGCTGGGGGGTGATTTCACTTCTTCCCTGGCTGGGGGGTGATTTCACTCCCGTAACGTGACAGTGGCCATAGGTAGGGGATCACTGCAGGGGAGGAGGGTCATGTGCATGGCAGTGCCAGCATCACTCCGGTGCTGCCAAGCATAACACGGGCTCCTCTCTCCCGCCAGCAAACTGAAGCCACCACTTGCCCTGGAGCTGGAGTCACGCCTCCTGCGGGCTCTACTCTACACCATCTTCACCATGGGCACTGGGCAGACACCACCCACTTCCGGGTAGGTCATGATCCTACTTCTCTGTCCCCGAAGCAAGAGCGGCCTCTGGAACCTGCTCCCTCGGTTTGATGGAGCTGCTGAGAATGGGAGGGGTGAGCAGAGCTGGAAACAGGCCCGGGCAGGGAGGGGTTGGAGGGAACAACACAAACTGTCAGGGAGGACCCCTTCCCTACAGAGGGGATTGCCTTACCCCTCTGTGGCTGATCCCAGCCTTTCCTCTTCTCCTCACGCTCTGCTCTGCTGCCTGGACTCTCCCGGGGATCCTACCTCCCATCCATTGCGGTTTGGCTGTTCCATACTCTGCTGGGTACCAGGCCCTGCGCAGAGAACTGCTAAGGGCAAGGATTGAAGAGCCAGCAGGCATCCAGCCATGAACTCTTGCGATGTGTTCTTGGAGTGATATGAATGGCAGAGGCCAGGATGTGCCTTTTGGGTCTAGCCAGGGTTCCCCAGAGAATCCTCCTGGTCTCCTGACTGATGTAGCCCCATGTCCAATGACTGACAGGTGCTCCCTCTTCTTGCAGGCTCTGCACAACACTTATTTAGAGAGCCTTGGACACCATGCTTGGGGGCCTGCTCACCGAGACCCCCACCACAGACAAGCTGCAGCACCTCTTTAAGGTGAGCAAAATGGGAGGCTCTGGGGGGGAATTTCCCATGAACCTCGTGGGAGGGCTGCAAAGGAGAGACTAGAAGAACCATGTTTCCATTGTGTCCTCCCCCCTCATTCCCAGGTGGCCACAGTTTCCCAGAGCCGTCAGTGCAGTGCAATGTTGGGGCCCTTCCACCATCCGGGGTGGCGGCGACGGGGATGGGGGGGGCAGAGGGAAGGAGCTGGGACTGTCAGCCAGAGCTCTGCACAGTTCCATTGAGCACTAACAGTGAGCACCAGGCCTGGCTGGGGACTGAGAGACTGAAATCCATGTGCGATCTGGGACAGAGGCCTCTGAGAAAAGTCACTGGCTCCTTTCTAGAGAGACCCTGAGATACAGGAGGAGCCTCAGGGAATCAGCTCTTCTGTCCTAGGGACACGGCAGTTCTCGGAGGGATTGTCCTCATGGATCCTCCATCGATCCTACCAAGGCCTCTGGAGCTGGGGTCTAGGAGCCCAGGGCATGTGACTTGATCCTGATGGGCTGTTCATGGATCAGGGGTTCAGAGCAAATAGACCAGCCCCAAGGCTGAGCTTTGTCCCAGGCTGGAGAGACACTGGCAGCTTGTGCCCAGCAAGATGTGGGCAGAGTCATGAACCCCCACATGAGGAGTCAGATATTCCCCCCTGAGCACAAGGTCTCAACCCCGTGTGGAGTGGGAGAGGCTCATTTGTAGAGCATGTAAGCCTGCCCGCTAAGCCTCCCCTGCCTTCTTCTCCTGCAGCACGTCCATTTCTGGATCGACTCCAGGAACACCAAGGAGAGAGCTAGGGCCATACGGAGCAGCGCTGCCCTGCTCCGATTCGCCACCTCCCTCTCCGGATTTGACGTAAGTGACCATTGACCCCAGCATCCTGCAGAGCCAGGGCTTGAGTCAAATTCCTCAGTCCCTGGTTAAGTGGTCCCCCCTGGCTCCGTAAGGGACTGCGACATTCCATAGGCCACTGGCTAGCAGGGTCGTGCCTGGCCTCAGTGCCCTTGTTACTCTGGAGAAGCCTGGCAGTGAGTGCTCAGAGACGCCCCATGCCCTGGTCCCTTTGCTCCAAGCTCCTCTTGGGGACACTGGGGCATGGTCACTAGGTAACTCGAGGGGATGGAAGACCACAAGAGCCGATGAAGTGTCCTTGGCCCCCCCGCCTGGAGGCACTCACAGCAGTTATGCTGAGAATCTGCAACAATATGTTGCAGAGTCAGGCTGCCTGAAACTAAGCAAGGCCAAACAGGGCAGATATGGAAGAAAAATGCTGAATAAAGCAGCTTTATGTATAGTTTAACAAATGAAACAGAGAACAAGGGCACTAGCTGGGAACTGGATTGGCTGGCTATATGGATACTTAGGGCAGCTTGCTATTGGATAAGTATGCTGGGAAAAAAAAGATGTATAAAAGCCTGTGTAACTTCCTGCTCTGTGTGCAGGATTTGAGATTCTATTCTCCCTGCACCTTTTTGCAGCTGCAAATAAACTTTTCTGCTTCTCCACCCCGTTGTGATTATTGGGTGTAGCACACCAGGTAGAGAACCAACTCCAGCTGTTGTTTAGCCTCTCGGCCCTGGGTGCCGGCAACAGCTTTTGGCGTCCCAGGGTGGGCCAGAGGCTGCAATTTAGCCTTGCCCGGACCCCTGCTGGAGGTCGAGGATTGCGGCGAGAACCGATGCCCAGAGTGCACCAGTGAGTTCATCGGGGGCCTCAGAGGAGACGCGATTTAATCGACCCCGGAGGGCACAATGATGCAACGCACTCATAGTGGAGAAGCAGCTGTGGACGACGGTGAGGAACCGGTCCCTTGGATAAGGTAGGAACCTTTTGAAATCCAGATTGTATGCTCTGTTGGAACCTGGGGACGCCCAGAGTTACCCTGTAGGTATGGGACAGGGACAGAGCTCAGGGGTTAGGGCACGGTGTACGCCCCTAGAGTGCATTCTAGCAAACTGGAAGGTATTTGGTGCGGATCCGATGACTAAGAGTCCATTAAAATGATTCTGTACAGTTGACTGGCCTCAATGTCAACTAGAGGACCAGGAGTGGTGGCCACCAGGAGGGTCAATTAATTACAACACGATCCTTCAGTTACTCCTGTTCTGTCAGAGAACAAGGAAATGGAATGAACATATGTATGCACATTTGTTTCTGACTTTATGTACTCGAGCAGATATTTTACAGCGCTGTAATCTGACTCCGACTGGTTCGGTAGCAGCTAATGTTAGTCCCCAAACCCCCACCCCAACTGTAATGGCAGAGCCGGTGTCCCCTTCAGCCCCTACACTCACACCTTGTAAGTCCCCAATGGTTGGCCTATATCCCTTAATCACCAAAACTAAAGTCACCCGGTCTGGATTGGACAGGCATCCAGCCACGACTATGCAGGTTTATACTCATGTGCCCTTTAATCCTGTGGATTTGGCTGCTTTCAAAGCACAGGCAGGAGAGTTTTCCACTGACCCGAGCATGTTTATATCAGTCTTTGAGGGGTGCCTCAGTAGTCATAAGCCGGACTGGGATGATTGTAACATCCTCCTGCGAACCCTATTGTCTGAGGTTGAAAGACAACAGGTTGTGTCCAAAGCAAGGGAGGAGGCACAGAAATGGTACAACCGGGATCGTATTAATGTCCCTGACCCAGATGCACAAGTCCCCCAAGCAGACCCCAGGTGGGATCCAAATGATCATGGGGATATGACCCGCCCTACCTCCTATAAGGAGTTGCTTTTGCATGGACTCCGTCACTCGGCTGTCCGACATAATAATTGGGCAAAGCCATATGAAGTAATGCAGGATTTAAAAGAAAGTCCAGGGTCCTTTCTACAGTGTATTCAGGACACAATTCGACAGAACACTAATGCAGACCCCGATGATCAGGCAACTGAGTCAATTATTAAGGGAATTTTTAGAAGCAGAGCAGCCCCTGATATTAAGAGAAAGTTACAAAAAAGGAGGATTTAATGGGCATGACCATGGCACAAACCTTAGAGACTGCAAACCAAGCTTATAGTCTGAGAGAGACAGAGAAGGGGAGAAAGCAAGTGAGACTGATGGTAACAGCGGTCCAGGCCGTCACTAAGAGAAGTGGCTGGGGAGGAAGGGGCCGTGGACACAAAAGTCTGGGCTCACAGAAGAGACGACTGGGTCGCAACCAGTGTTCCTTGTGTCGACAAGAGGGACACTGGAAAAATGAGTGCCCCAAGAAGAAAGAAAAGGGGGGTGCCTCTATGATGGCGATGGCGGAGCAGGAATAGGGGTGTCAGGGGAGATGAACCACCCTACCCCCGGAACCCCGAGTAAAGATGCGCGTGGGAAGCTCAGAAATAGATTTTTTAGTGGACTCTGGAGCGGCACGAACTGCTGTAAATCGACCCCTTCAGTTGCCAGTAGCAGATTTCCTTATTGTGGTGGGAGCCACAGGCAGGGACACCAAGTGCCCAGTGTATGCCCCAGCGGAATGCATTTGGGAAACAGGACTATATCCCACAAGCTGGTATACCTCCCTGAGTGTCCAACACCTCTGCTGGGACGGGATCTGCTTTGTCGCCTCGGTGCCACCCTGCATTTTACTGAGAATTAAATAACCCTTACCTTACCCCCTGAGAATGCATGGATCATGACCCTTGCAGTTGAGCCCTCAGCCATGCAAGCCCCAGAATGGAGCCCGTGGGAAGACCAGGTGTACCCCCTCGTGTGGGCATCAGGGATTCCAGGAAAGGCCACCCACCAGACCCCCATTACTATTCAGCTCATACCAGGGAAAGGCCCAGTGCAAGTAAAAGAGTATCCAATCAAGAGGGAAGCCAGAGAAGGTTTACAGGAAACTATAGATCGATTCCTAATGTTTGGTATTCTCCGGGAATGTCAGTCAGCCTGGAACACTCCCATTCTACCCGTACAGAAGCCTGATGGCACGTATCGGCTGGTACAGGACCTAAGGGCAGTCAGTGAATGGGTTAAGATTCTGCACCCTCTTGTCCCTAACTCGTATACCTTATTGTCTTCTATAGGGGGACAGTATTGTTAAGATATAGATATTCAGGCCTGTCTGTAAAGGCCTGTACTTTAAGAATTTAGGTGTATTCTTATCACTTGGCTAGTTAGAGGTATAAAAGAAAGAATCAAAATCACTGTCTGCCAGTGTAAGGTCCTTCTCTTACTGTGACAGTCTGAGGCCCTGTTCTTAGGCTAAGGCCTTTGGCTAAGCGACAGAGGCAGCCATAAGCTGGGAAGCGACCGGTCACATCCTCACATTCCAAAGTAGTCACATTGAAAGAAGGTGCTATTGGGCTGTTAGGAATACAATCCTGTCCTGATAGTGCCTATCACCTCCAGAGAAAGGGAAGTGCCTAGAAGATGTAAAAGGAAATTGAGGTTGATAGTTTTCTGTCTGGTAAGAACTCACTTATCAATAGACACAGCTGGGAAACTCTTATGTCTTTATAGATGTAGTTGTGAAATCCTCACTTCTGTATTGTTTTGTCATTACAGTTCCCACTTTACTATTGCTTATTGGCATGGTCTCTGTCTGGTTCTGTGATTGTTTCTGTCTGCTGTATAATTAATTTTGCTGGGTGTAAACTAATTAAGGTGCTGGGATATAACTGGTTAGCTAATCATGTTACAATATGTTAGGATTGGTTAGTTAAATTTCAGTAGAATGATTGGTTAAGGTATAGCTGAGACTATTACTATATAAATTAGGGGCAAACAGGAAGTAAGTTGGGATTCGAAAATAAGGAAAAAGGAACTTGTATTTAAGCTTGCTGGAAGTTCACCCCAATAAACATTGAATTGTTTGCACCTTTGGACTTCGGGTATTGTTGCTCTCTGTTCATGCGAGAAGGACCAAGGAAGTGGGAGAGTGAAGGAATAAGCTCTCTAACATCTATACCCATTTTTTAATCCTCTATCTGAAAGATGCTTTCTATACCATCCCAGTTGGCACCCCGTCAAAGGAGATCTTCTCCTTTGAGTGGGAGGACCGAAAAAGGGTTAAAAAGCAACTTGGCTGGACAATGTTGGCCCAGGGATTTAAAAACTCCCCCACCCTCTTTGGCTAGGCTCTGGCCAGGGACCTAGAGGAGTGGGATAATGAGGAGGCCCTCCTTCTGCAGTATGTAGATGATTTGTTAATTGCCACTGTGGGCCAAACCCCCTGCCTTAAAGCCACCGTGAGCCTCCTGAATTTTATTGGACTCTGGGGATATCAGGTAGCACGGAGTAAGGCTCAAATTGCCCTCCCGGAGGTACGGTACCTTGGGTTTCACATACAGCAAGGGGAGCGTCAGCTTTCGAGCAAAAGAAAGGAAGCTATCTGTCAAGTTCCTACCCCAAGTAATTGTAAGCGGCTCAGGGCATTTCCGGGTATGGCAGGCTTTTGCAGGATATGGATCCCAGAGTTTGGACTGTGGGCTAAACCCCTGTACGACTGTGTAAAAGGAGCAGATCATGACCCCTTCTATTGGACCCCAGAGGCTGACAGGGCATTTAAAATCCTGAAAAGAAAATTGATGGAAGCCCAGGCTCTGGGCCTGCCGGATCTCTCTAAGCCATTTCAGTTGTATGTACATGAACGAAAGGGGGGTGGCCCTAGGAGTGCTTACACAGCTGTTAGGAGCATGGAGACGTCCTGTGGCTTATTTTTCTAAGCAACTGGATCAGGTTGCAAAGGGTGGGCCGGCATGTTTACGGGCAGTCGCAGCTACTGCCCTAGTGCTTGAGGAAGCCGAGAAGCTAACCTTGGGAGGGGTTATGCAAATCTATACTCCCCATATGGTCCAAGCCTTATTGGATGCAAAGGGAGGGCTTTGGCTCACCCAGGATCGGATTGCTCGGTACCAGGCTAAGCTGTTAGAGAACTCTGAAGTCACCTTATAGCCTTGCCCCTCCCTTAACCCAGCCACCCTCTTGCCAGAAACAGAGGAACAAAAACATGATTGTTTAGAGATCATAGATGCCCAGTACTCCAGCCATCCGGATTTAAAGGATGTACCCCTCCCAAATGCAGATTATGAGTGGTACACTGATGGTAGCAGTACTGTAATAGATGGGCAAAGGAGGGCGGGTTATGCTGTTGTGACCCTCCATGACACTGTGGAAGCTGAAGGTTTGCCTGCTGGGACCTCTGCCCAGCTTGCCGAACTAATAGCCCTGACCCGTGCACTTGAACTGTCAAAAGGAAAGTGGGTCAACATTTTTACTGATTCAAAGTATGCTTTTGGTGCTACTTGCTCATGCTGGCCTATGGAAGCAAAGGGGAATGCTGACAGCCCAAGGCTCCCCAGTCAAGTACGGGCCCCAAATCCTCCGGCTCCTAGAAGCCGTACAACTCCCCTCGGAAGTGGCGGTGGTACACTGTAAAGCCCATCAAAGGGAGGATCAAGATGTGGCCAGAGGTAACGCCCGGGCAGATAGAGAGGCTAAGCATGCTGCCACCCTGCCATCCCCTCAGACTGAGAACGCCCATATGCATGCCCTTATCCCATCAGTAGGGGAGCTTCCAACCCCTCAGTACTCTGGGGAGGAGAGACAGCTAACTGACAAACTTGGTCTCCGGGAAAAGGAGGGATGGCTCCATTCCCCAGAAGGCAAGGTCCTCCTGTCAAAGGGCCTGATCCAGTCGATGCTGCAGAAACTACATCAAACCACTCATGCTGGCAGGGAAGCACTTATCCAGCTAATGGGAAAATACTTTATCACTTCCGGACTCCGACCCCTGGCTGCCCAGGTACAAGTGGACTGCTTATTCTGCCAAAAGAATAACCCCTGACCCGGACATCCTGTGCCACCAGCTGCCCTAGAACCCACTCCGGGCCCCGGACAAGTGTGGCAAATAGACTTTATTGAGTTTCCCTGGACCCAAGGGTTCAAATATCTCCTTGTTATAGTGGATCGGTTCAGCGGATGGCCAGAAGCCTTCCCATGCCGTAATTGCACTGCCAGGACAGTGGCCCTCAAGTTTGTTAAGGAGATCATTCCTCACTTTGGACTCCCCCTGTGGATGGAATCTGACAACGGGACACACTTCACGTCAAAAATCATTCAAAGCATCTCACATGCCTTACAGATCCCCTGGAAACTCCATACGCCCTGGAGACTGCAAGCCAGTGGTGTAGTGGAGCGTACCAATCAGACCCTTAAATGGCATCTCTCAAAAGTGTGCCAAGAAGCCTCATTGTGATGGTCTGATGCTTTGCCCCTCATCCTACTTCGTATCCGCGTTCTCCCTAAGGGTAGATTAGGGCTTAGTCCCTTTGAAATTATGTTTGGAAGGGCGTGGCCTATGAATGGCACCCCAGTTCTGTCAGGGGAATGGGAGCTGGGTAATGGTTTTTTGTCACAGTATATGTGTTCCCTGTCTGCTGTTCCTTATCTCTTCACAGGTATACCAAGGATTCCCAGCCTCTCCCCTTGGCCTCTCCCGTCCATTCCTTACAGCCCGGTGACTCCGTGCTTGTTCGTACCTGGAAAGACAAGCCTCTCCAGGAAAAGTGGAAAGGACCCTATACCATCCTGCTGATCTCTCATACAGCGGCAAAGATTGAGGGACATAAGAACTGGATCCATCACTCTCGTCTGAAGGCAGTAGCCACCCCCTCGTCAGCAGAACAGTGGACCGTCCAACCTGCTGACTCCTCATCTAGTGACGATCTTAGGCTAAAGCTACTGTTTAAAAGACACAAATAGTGGGCACCTTAACGCTAAAATGGGCCCACCCAGGTACTGGAGACCCTGGGTTGGGAAGACTCTGGTGATAATTAATTGGGTAACATTGTTATTCTCTGTATTGTTATTTCCAAACTGTGCATATCGGGAGCATAACTCCTTTGTTTTGCTTGCGCACCATGTTGATACTTTAACAAACCAGACTGATTGCTGGGTATGTGCTCCAACTCCACTGTCCCCCAAAACGGGAATGCCCCTTGACATGCTGCCCTTGACCCTAGCAGAATTAGCCGCCACCAAAGAGCAGGAAAGAACGGACTCACCTTTCTGGAATAAGACCTCTTTACAGCAAGCCACCTATCAGGACCAGGAGTATTCAGTTGCAGTACTCGCTGAGGGAGTGTTATGTTTTACCCGAAACCAATCTGATCACTATGGGCATCCTGTGGGAAAAAGCTCCTGGGTTATTACACAGTGGCTGATGGGTATTGGATAAAGACCAAAAGGGGAGGCCAACAGTGTGGGTGTAATGGTTCCTCCCCTTTTAGGGAAACTCTTACAAATAATCTTACCACAAAAAAAAGGGTTTGGAAATATAACTTGCGGTCCAGTTAATATCTCCAATGTAGCAAGCCAATGGTGGGTTTGTAGTGGTCCCTGTGGCGAGTGTAATTTGAACGGCACAATTAGAAACGCCCCCACTTGTACCCAATCAGGAGGATGGGATGACCTGTAGGGGCATATGAACTATTTGGAAAAGCAGCCAAAGCAGCCTTAAATATCCCAGGAATCCCCTTAACAAACAGTCCTTACTGGGCCCTACAGGGTCACTATTTTGTAGGTGGCCGAAAGGCTTACAAGGTGCTGCCAGCCAACTGGACAGGTAGCTGTTATATAGCTCATGGAGTTCCTCATCTTTCCATAACTGCCACACTGCCCAAAGGAAAGATTAGAAATGCCCGAGACACCTCTGTTGAGTCACGAGAAAAGACCCTGCGGTGACTGACTACGGCATTGGAAGGTAATATGAAGAATTCCCTCACAACCGAGAAGTTTGTAGGGTGCTCTGTACTGGGAATAGCGCCACTGTTTACCGGGCCAGCCCTGGCATGGATAGGCCGCTATACTGTAAGGCTGCCAATGGTACTTGAGAAAGTGGCCTTAGAGTTAGAGGACTTGGTTAGTGAGTTAGGATCAGCAGTAAAAACATTAAAGCAAGAGGTACAGCAGCTCAGGACGTTTTCCCTCCAAAACAGGCTGGCTTTGGACTATGTCTTGGCATCCCAAGGAGGGGTTTGTGCCCTTGTCGGGCCCCGATGTTGTGTATATGTAAATGATAGCAGTTATGAGATCTATGAAAAGGTGGTACAGGCTGAGGCCCATTCCCGAGCCGGAGCACAGGTTGCCTATACTGCCCCAGAGAGCGATTGGTTGCAAACCTTGTTTTCAGGCTGGGGTTTGTCATTTTGGCTTGGTGGTTTATTTAGCCTGTTATTGAAATTTCTCTTTCCTGTATTGCTTGTATTAATGATATTATGCTGTGCAGTATCATGTGTTAGGGACCTTTTGCAAAAGTTAATAAGTCATTCTCTTCCGGGCTATCACAAAGTGCTTATGCAAAGTCCTATTGTACAGAAATAAGTAGCCCAAGTGAGAAAACTCAGAGCCAAGGTTGTTGAGTGTTCTCAAAGGAGGGAGTTGTTGGGGACACTGGGGCATGGCCATTAGGTAACTCGAGGGGATGGAAGACCACGAGTGTCGATGAAGCCCCCTCGCACTAGGCCCAGGTGTCCTTGCCCCCCCTCCCACCTGGAGGCACTCGCAGCAGCTCTGCGTACTAGGCCCAAGTGTCCTTGCCCCCCCCGCCTGGAGGCACTCACAGCTGTTATGCTGAGAATCTGCAACAATATGTTGCAGAGTCAGACTGCCTGAAACTAAGCAAGGCCAAACAGGGCAGATATGGAAGAAAAATGCTGAATAAAGCAGCTTTATGTATAGTTTAACAAATGAAACAGAGAACAAGGGCACTAGCTGGGAACTGGATTGGCTGGTTATATGGATACTTAGGGCAGCTTGCTATTGGATAAGTATGTTGGGAAAAAGGATGTATAAAAGCCTGTGTAACTTCCTGCTCTGTGTGCAGGATTTGAGATTCTATTCTCCCTGTACCATTTTGCAGCTGCAAATAAACTTTTCTGCTTCTCCACCCTGTTGTGATTATTGGGTATAGCACACCGGGTAGCGAACCAACTCCAGCTGTCGTTTAGCCTCTCGGCACTGGGTGCCGGCAACATTAGGAAAAACTTCCCAACCATCAGGGTGGTTAAGCACTGGAATAAATTGCCTAGGGAGGTTGTAGAATGTCCATCACTGGAGGTTTTTAAGATTAGGTTAGACAAACACCTCTCAGGGATGTTCTAGATGGTGCTGGGCCTGTCATGAGTGCGGGGGACTGGACTTGATGACTTCTTGAGGTCCCTGCCAGTTCTATGATTCTATGAAAATGTTGACCATTATATTATCATAATCTGACATGAGCTGTCCCATTATGACATACCCTGACAATTATGCACCACTACGATGAAAATAATAAAAGTATCATAAAAATAAAAATAAAGTAGAAAACATTTCAAAACAAAAAGTTGTCATTTTTTTCTGAAATTAATTTTTCTGATGTCTTCTCATGAGAATTTTCACTGAAAGAGATATTATTTAATGAAAAAAAAATCATTTAAATTGATATGACTTTGTCAGACAGGAAACTTTTAACAACAATTTTCCGACCAGCCCCACTGTCAAACTTTTGGATGCACATGAGCATGTTATGTACTCCTTGGCCTTGCTAAATATACCAAAACCAAACAGAGCACTTATGGAACAATGGTCCAAATGCTTGATTCCTAGTCAAGTGCAGCTGTGTTTCAGCATTGTCAGAACAAATCATCGCAGAAGATGGAATCTCCATCTTTTATTTTTACAATCCAGGAGAGCTTCAAAATCCCGGAGGTTGCAGGTTCCTTTAAGAATTTCCTTTGATTGTTGGTAACTTTTAGTAACTTTTGAAGTAGGACTCAGGTCTGATGATAACTTTTTTTTTTTTTTTTATAATCTTGTTCTTATCCCAGATAAACACCAACACAGGGATGCCATGGTAACATTGGGAGATACTTAACGTAGGTCCAGTGGGCATAATTAAAACTTCTTTGGAAAAAAAAAAAGTTCTGTAATGACGCAAGTTGAAAACTAAATTTTCCTGTTACACACACTTAATTACTTAGCTACAAGGTGAGAATATGCCATGCACAATAACAATTATGGGAATCTCCAGACGCTGAAGTAAACTTGGAACAAAAGAATTACAGACACTGGTTTGCTTCACTCATGTTAGCCCAGCTCCCATGCCTGGTCTAATAGTTAAAACAAAGCAAAATAAAAAAAGGATTGATGAATATATCTACAACCAAAGCAAGAATACTTTACTTGTCTAAAGTAAAGTAAAATCACTTTTGAAAATGGAATTTAGCAATCTAAGTTTCAGTGTGACTCAGGCTGCTTAGTACCTGTCAGTTTTGAAAAGGCAGTGTAGCTAAGTCCCTTAGCCGTTGTAACACCAAGCAGAGAAATGTCTAAAAATCTGGGCTTAACTGTCAAAACGCACCAAAAGTTTGCTTGAAAGATGTGTCCAAAGCAATATGGCTTAGCTGCCTCTTCACTGATTGCTTCCAATGGAGACACCCTGAAATGCCTCTGGAAACTCATTATCCCAGGCAATGACATGCTACCACTACATGAAGAAAATGAATACTTGTGGCAACTTGGAGACTAACAAATGTATTAGAGCATAAGCTTTCATTCACTCTCAATATTTCTGCTGTAACTTTACAGCTTGTTGGCTTTTAGCTCATGCTAAGTTGGCAGAAATAGGGGTTTGGGTGGGTTATTCGCTTCGGGGTGCCACAAAGGGACACTCTGAGCCTTGTGTCTATTCAGCGGGAGGGGCAGGAGATTCCTTCACCCTCTCCACCATCTTGGACATACGGATTCTGTGCTCGTCTCTTCCATTTGGTGCGGCCATTCTCTGGTTGCACAGTGCTTGCAAACACAGACCATCACCAAGGCATGGGTCATCGGGCCTAGGAGCAGTATGGGGTATCGTACCTCAGGCCCCTTCACTAGCCTCATCCCTGACAATACTGGGCAAATCCTGTGGGGATATAGCATAGGAGTTAATGCAGGGCTGCCCAAAGGAAGTTTTGAAGCTAGGCATGCTTCTGCCATAACGATGCCTCAGTCCCCAGTGTTTCTTCAGCCTCTGCGGCTGCCCTAAGAACCAGGCTGGGAGCAGGCAGCACCCCTCCACTCTGGGGATACAGTGCCAGGAGGTAGGGCTACCTAGAGGGCAGGAGCAGGGACAGCAAGGGGGAAAACTGAGTCAGCAATGGGTGAGTTGGAGAGTGAAAGTGATTCACAACTGCTTTTCAGAGGGGGGAAAACCAAGGCACAGCTTTTCCGGATGGCCAGCAAGAGAAGGAGGGCCAGCAGAGCCACCAGGCAAGGATAACTGAGGGCTCTGTGCTGTGCTTTGCTCTGCTGAGGCAGGTCATTTAGTGGACCCAGGGGAAGAGCATGGTGAGGAATTGGCCTCCCTGAGCGATAGGGCAGACACCTTGGAAGTCACAAAAAGCAGCTTGGCCGGGTGAGTCAGTCAGGCCCCAGCTGATCTTACAAAGCACCATGGCCGACTGGCCAGTGTCTCCAAACAAGTACATGGATAATTTCCTTGCTTAGCTCCTCCATCCTCTGACCTAAAAGGGGCTTCAAGAGGCTTCTGCAGCCCCTCCATTGTTTCCATTCATGACTGAGACACTGGGAGTTTATTGAAGCCAGCTGGGATCCCCACTTAGAGTTAGGAAGGGATTGGCAGGCCACCAACCTGCCAAATTCAATACAAAGAGATAAGAGTCCAAGCGAACAGTTTGTGAACAACTCAGAAGTGAAATTTACCCATCTGAACATTGTCATGTATACTTAAGAGTTACAAATATGATCACAGAAAATCAGCATTGCTTGTATGAATGATTCGCTTAGCAAAAAAGGGGACAAATTCCCAATGAATACTATGTCAATGGCATAGTTTTTTTGTCTCAAATGGCTGTAAGGTGGCAGTGGAAATTCCAAGGGCAAAGGGTAAAATTAATTTGTACCTTGGGGAAGTTTTAACCTAAGCTGGTAAAAGTAAGCTTAGGAGGTTTTCATGCAGGTCCCCACATCTGTACCCTAGAGTTCAGAGTGGAGAAGGAACCTTGACATGGTGACAGCGTGGTGGGATCTGCTCAATTTGGCCACATTGCAATTGTGGTTTCATGACACAACGTCTTGTTGCCACAGGGAATAATGAACTCTTCTCTTCTGATGGGCCAGTTTGTCTATGGCTGCATAAGTAGAAGAGAGGGCATCAAGCCATATCCGCTCCCCTCCCCACCCCCATGTACAGATTTTGCAAAGACATACGAAGTACAAACATATTTTATATCCTTGACTACGTGGTCCCACTACTGTTTTTTGTAGCAGCCTCCATCTGTGACAGCCAACACAGCATGGATATAACTGGGGATCTCCGGAAGAAAAGGCAGGAGTTGGTACAGCTTGAATTAGAAAGCAACAGCTTCAGCACTTTGGCACTGTCATAAATATAAAGGGAAGGGTAACCACCTTTCTGTATACAAAGGGTTCTGGCTGGCTGTGTGTTGCTTTTGCCAGGAACAGATCAGGAATGCAGTCTTCCAACTCCTGTTAAGTTAGTAAGTAATCTAGCTAGAAAATGGACTAGATTTCCTTTTGTTTAATGGCTGGTAAAATAAGCTGTGCTGGAGGGAATGTATATTCCTGTTCTTGTGTCTTTTTGTAACTTCAGGTTTTGCCTAGAGGGGTTCTCTATGTTTTGCATCTGATGACCCTGTAAGGTATTTACCATCCTGATTTTGCAGAGGTAATTCTTCTACCTTTTCTTTAATTAAAATTCTTCTTTTAAGAACCTGATTGATTTTTCATTGTTCTTAAGATCCAAGGGTTTGGGTCTATGTTCATGTCAAAGTTCCTTCCCCACTCTGAACTCTGGGGTACAGATGTGGGGACCTCCTTTCCAGCAGCACCAAAGGAAAAAAAAATATCTTTTTTAAAATCTGTATTTCTCGCTCAAAAAATTTCAAATTGATCTCAAAATGATTTCAGGTTAATCCCACCACGCTGTCACCATGTCAAGGTTCCTTCTCCACTCTGAACTCTAGGGTACAGATGTGGGGACTTGCATGAAAACCTCCTAAACTTACTTTTACCAGCTTAGGTTAAAACTTCCCCAAGGTACAAATTAATTTTACCCTTTGCCCTTGGAATTTCCACTGCCACTTTACAGAGTGATTAGATTCAAAAGATAGAGAATCCCTCTAGGCAAAACCTTAAGTTACAAAAAAGACACACAGACAGGAATAGTCATTCTATTCAGCACAACTCTTCTCAGCAATTTCAAGAAATCATAATCTAACACATACCCAGCTAGATTACGTACTAAAAGTTCTAAGACTCCATTCCTGTTCTGTCCCCGGCAAAAGCAGCATACAGACAGACACAGACCCTTTGTTTTTCTGCCTCCCCCCAGCTTTTGAAAGTATCTTGTCTCCTCATTGGTCATTTTGGTCAGGTTCCAGCGTGGTTACCTTTAGCTTCTTAACCCTTTACAGGTGAGAGGATTTTTCCTCTGGCCAGGAGGGATTTTAAAGGGGTTTACCCTTCCCTTTATATTTATGACAGTTCACCTGTACAATTTGTTGAGGATTATTATCAAGCCTTCCCCAGAAAAGGGGGTGTAGGGCGGGGGGGGAGGGTATTTTGGGGGGAAGACATCTCCAAGTGGTCTCTTTCCCTATTCTTTGTTTAACATGCTTGGTGGTGGCAGCATACTGTTCAAGGACAAGGCAAAGTTTGTACCTTGGGGAAGTTTTTAACCTAAGCTTCTAAGAATAAGCTTAGGGGGTCTTTCATGCAGGTCCACATATCTGTACCCTAGAGCTCAGAGTGGGGAAGGAACCTTGACAGGCATGTAGGAAGGTCGGATTCGCACATTCACGAGTGGGTTACACTTTCACTGTGAACGGTATCAAGTGCCTACATGAGGTGGGAGGTCCCAGCACCAGTGATGCTGCTAGACTTCCCAAACTTTCCACAGCAATGGCATCCCAGACTAAGCATAGGGTGGAATACAAGATACCATCCCGGAATGTAAGCAGCAGTGGCCACATCACCAGGCATTTCCTCAGAACTCCCATCATCCTGTGCAGCCAGGGTGTCTCTGAGAACGGACACCACAAGCCCTGGTCCTCTCACAGCTGAGTCACATTATCACGTAGAAGAGAAATCCAAAGGTTGTTCGATCCCATAGATCAGTGATTAAGGGGTGATGCAAATGCCACTGAAGTCAACCTGGTGATTTTCCAATGATTATGCTGGGCATGAGCTCTCTTCGGTTAAGGCCTGATCCAATGGCTGTTCACACACAGCAGGTCCACAGAGCTTGTGGCCTTCTGCCCAACTTCTCAAGGTCACCTTTCTAAGCATAGGAGTGAAATGAGGAACTTGACACAGGATTTCCTGTGCCCTCTTGTTATGTAGTTGGTTGCGAGTAGAAGGAACTGGACAATAGCAGGATCTCTAAGGCCATCACTTGGTGAAAGTATGAGGAGGCGGGGTGGGGGAGGGGGTCCTATTGAAAAATGGAGTTTGAAGACTGAAAGGGACTAACTCTCAGTAGAACTTTGAAAGTTTGCTTCAAATACATGTTTAAAGCAATATAGGGGAGTGCTTCTTCAACAACTATTTCACGGGTGTGAGGATGAAATGTACAAAGCAGAAAATCTATATAGCAGGGAGTATCTGATCACCCTCATCAACTACTTACTGTTGTTCAGACCTGAACACCTTTGCTACATCAGCAGGTTAGAAGCAGGGGAAATAAAACCCATCACCGTCCAGGTACATTTTAAGATCTGCAAATGCAACCCATGTGAGTTTTCCAGCAAGGGTGAGTATTTTATGCTCTTCTTTCCCTGCTTAGCTCTACCAATGTAAAAGAAAAACAAAACTACCTTATTAGGATTCATTCCAATCTAATTCCCCGCTCCATCAATCAGTCTCCAACTAATTCACCTAAAGTACGATGAATGTGTCTAAAATCTTCATTACAAGCTTCTCTCTTGAAAAATCTTCACATTATTTTTATTTGTTATTTTAATTTTAGTTTTGAAATGTATAAAATAGGTCTATTATATGCTAGTCTGTAAGCAATGACCACCCCCAAATGATATTTAATCCATTCCTGCTTATGACCACTCATAAATACTTTCTTTTGAACATAGAAAATTTTATTCAGATTTTCCACTCTAATTATTTTGAGTATATACTGTTCATGGCAATATGGAACTCAAGCCAATTTCCTCTAGTTCCTTGAGTTACATATTGCTCATTTTTATTTTTGGACAAAGTCTACCACTTCAGTCAATGCATCTTGATATTCACCTCATCACCGGTCAATATGTGTTGATTCTTTCTATCTTTGTCTTGTGCCATGGCAGGTGGATTAGCGGTATTCCATATACCCATCATTTAAACTGAGTACATGGAGCCCACACAGAATGTGACTGAATTCATCCTTTTGGGACTTTGCCACAATGAGAAGTTATGGCCAGTGTGTTTTGTGTTATTTTTACTCCTCTATATCACTACTGTGCTGGGAAATCTTCTCATCATTGTCACTGTAAAGAGCAGCCAATATCTGAAGTCTCCCATGTATTTCTTCCTCAGCTATCTGTCCTTTGTAGACATGTGCCTTTCCTCTGTCACAGCCCCAAAACTGATTGCAGACTTCTTTGTGGAGAGGAAAACCATCTCCTTTGATGGCTGCATAGCCCAGCTGTTTGTGGCCCATTTCTTTGGGTGCACTGAAATCTTCCTCCTCACAGTGATGGCGTATGATCGTTACATTGCGATCTGCAAACCTCTCCATTACACAACCATCATGACTGGATGTGTTTGTGGCTCCCTTGTGATGACTTCATGGGTGGGCGGCTTTGTGCATTCCATGGTTCAGACTGTCCTGACCATCCAGTTACCCTTCTGTGGTCCCAACAAGATTGACAACTATTTCTGTGATGTTGTTAAGGAAAAGTTAGCACATGTGACTCCATTTTGGTTTGGGGCCCACCATTGTTTAAATGCCAGCATATCATACACCAGGAGGAGTGGTCCTTAGATACTGAATCCCTGTGAAAATCCTCCTCCTTGTCTCCAGCCTGCCTTGACTCCCAGTATCTGGTTTTTGTTAGTCTCTAACTCCCTGTCTCTTGGCCTTGATGTGAGGCCTCCCATCCTGATAATAAAAGTTACTGATGCATGGCTTTAGGACCATGCTGTGTAATTAACATACTGGTATAGCACGAGGAATGCACCAAGCAGGGATAGGTGGTAGATAAGACAAGGGTTTGTTTATTGGCTAAGGTTTCCGATGCACGAGGGCAACATGCTTTGCTAAAAAGTATATAACCTTTGTATAATCTGTATTCAGGGTCCCCTCCTGGCTAGCAGGGGGGCACCACGCTCGAGCGTAATAAACGTAGTGTCTTTTGGGAACTCTGCAGTTGTGGACTTTATTTCTGTGCCTCAGCCTAGATTCGAACTGTGCGTGACCTATCAGGTGCAATTCGTAGCATTGGTGTGCGCGTCCTATCAGGTATAATTCGCAGCATTGGTGTGCGTGCCCTACCAGGTGTAATTCGTAGCACTTGTGTGCGTGTCCTACCAGGTGTAATTCGTAGCACTTGTGTGCGTGTCCTATCAGGTATAATTCGCAGCAGTTGTGTGCGTGTCCTACCAGGTGAAATTCGCAGCACTTGTGTGCGTGTCCTACAAGGTGTAATTCGTAACGATGTGCACCCTTTGCTGAAACTGGCCTGCACTGACACTTATCTTGTTGGCATCATGATCCTTGCTAATACGGGGTTGATTTCCCTGACCTCTTTTCTTGTGCTGGTTGTGTCCTATGTCATCATCTTAGTCTCCTTGAGAACTCGCTCCTCCGAAGGTCATCGCAAAGCTATTTCCACTTGTGCCTCCCATATTGCTGTAGTGATTATATTTTTCGGGCCATGTATCTTCATGTATTTAAGACCTTCCACCACCTTCTCGGTGGATAAGATGGTCACGGTGTTCTACACCATTGTCATCCCCTTGCTGAATCCCTTGATCTACACCCTGCGCAATAAGGAGGTGAAAAACTCCATGAGAAAATTAGGGAGCAGAAAAGTGACATTAGGGGTGAAAGGGAAAATGCGATGTCTAGAATGATGGGAGTTCTGCATAGTAATGCTGTTCAGCAGGAATTTTAGAGAAAAGAGAGTTTAATATAGGGGGTGTTCGGTTTTTCTGTGAAAATTCCCAGTGATTTTCTCTGAATCCTCCTATTGCTATTCTCGTTCAATGTGAACGCTTGCAACATTTAAGGCTCAGTGAAAAGTGGAAACTTTTCCAGTTCTTTGTTCAATTTTATACATCCTGTCAGTTAGATTATTGATTATCGTTATCATAGTCCCAGGAGCACTGGAGCAGTATGACCCAGCGATAGCCCTGGACTGCGGCTCTGAAATCACGGGTTCTAGTCTTGGTTCTGTTACATTATGAATTTGGGTGAGGCACTTCCTTTCTCTGAACCTGTGCTTCCCTCCCATGTTTTTGCCATTTGAGACTGTAACCTCTTCAGGGCAGGGACTGTCTCTTACTTATGCTTGTACAGCACCAAGCACATGGAGTCCCAGTTTCAGTTCAGCCACTGGAGACAAGGAGGAGGATTTTCACAGGGATTCAGTATCTAAGGACCACTCCTCCTGGTGTATGATATGCTGGCATTTAAACAATGGTGGGCCCCAAACCAAAATGGAGTCACATGTGCTAACTTTTCCTTAACAACATCACAGAAATAGTTGTCAATCTCGTTGGGACCACAGAAGGGTAACTGGATGGTCAGGACAGTCTGAACCATGGAATGCACAAAGCAATACTGCTAATAGTAATAATTTTACATTATGTTCTCATGAACGTGTAGGCATGTCCAAACTCTGTGTATCTGTCAAATGAAAATGTCTGTCTATAAAATAGTATAAAACTGTGTGAATCCCTTTGCGCTTCTCATCTGTCCTTGTTTTGCTGTGTCCCTTTGCAAACAATTATCATTATGAGTGAGGGAGAAACAAAGCCTATTGCATCTGAGGTGTAGCATGCAGCATTCCGAACCATCTAGCTTTGCGTTTAAGTACAGTGCCATTTATGTCATGTCAGTGCCGTACATTTTAATTAATCTGCCCACAGATGGTTGTGCAATATGGGTCTCTCTGGAATTAGAGCTATTTTGGAGAGAGTCATGGAATGGGGGTCTTTCGACTTATCTGAAAAGAGAATGTTTGTGAGTGGCAATGGTTAAGACATTTGAAATCTGGCGCATGACCCATAATGAACAACTCCACCCTCATTTGAACACCACGATCCAACAAAAAGAACAACAATCCTGGTGATGAGATGCTCATTCTGTTCAGATTTGTCTCCACTAATTACAATGACACTACTTACCCTCCTAAGGAAGTGACATTCCATTTGAGACATGAATACTTCTCCTCACAATCAACAGATTCCTGCAAACTCTCAGAGTGTGACCACCAGAAATTCAGAACACACAAAGCAGAGCATATCTCCAGTTGTGAGAATACAAGACTCCTCTAAAACAAATGTATATGGTCCGTCCCTATGCTCCCATCTCATACCCGGGCAGAAAGGTCACCTTTTTAGACTATGAGCCATCAAGGCCACCCAAGAGAGCTACCCCACTTGGATACCATGGCTAGCAATCTCCGGAGAAGGAGCAACCCTGAACTTTTTCACCCTTGTGCTTGTCTCTCATGGACAAGGCTAACACGAATAGGCTGAGGAGCAAGGAGCTGTATTGTGATGACTAGGTTATTTCATTCACCCAGCGAAACAGTTGGTAGAAGGCAATGGTATTTGGTTAATGTAGACTTGGGATGGTTTGAGATGGGTGGGAAAGGGCCTCTTAGCTTATCACCTCCTCCACTTGTGGTTCCTGCCTCTTGGAATTTGCCCACAGTAAAAAAGAGTCATGTCCCAGAAGTCCTGATTGTGCATTATGAGGACACATCAGCATGTGATGTCATTGTGTCCTAAGAACAGCTTGGTAAAAGACTTGTTGACTCAACATAAAGATAACATATCATCACACCATGATACTGGTTTTCAATACCCAAAACAAACTTGTGGCTATTTAACTGGACCTCACCCCCAGGAGCCAGGGCAAGCAGAAACCAGACAACCTCAGGAAATTGAATGGAATATATGGGACAGGTGGTAATATCACCTTCTCAGCTATTTATTAAAATCCCCTTTGGAGATGAAACTTTACATAGCTCTTGAGGAAGTTGAGATAAAATACAGTCTTCAGGGGAATTAGTAGGGAGCACACCATGCCCAATCTGTAACTTGGGAGAAATTATACACTGAATTTCATGTGTGTGTATGGGAGAGGGGTGGGCGGCGGGGGGAGGAGGGAGCAATTGCTGTGGGGGTAGCCGAGAGGTTGCAGCTACTGTTCCCCCTTTTCCTTCATCATTCCTTACAATCCTCTTTCCCTAACTATCTCTTGGAAGTCATGGCTGAATCCCCTTCCTCTCCCCATCTCTCTGAATGGTTGGTAAATGGGAGAGGGATGGGTGGGTGAAATGGGGTCTTCCTCACTCCCTGACACGTGGCTGGGCGTGAGAGTCTGCTCTCTCTCCCTTCTCTTGGCTTGCTTTGGTCACCAGCTCCTGGACAATGTTCCGGAGAATTACTGTCTTGAGTATCAGTCAGAGCCTGTAAAAAGCCTAAACCCTTGAATGCTGGCTGCAGATTTGGGTTCAAAATACTAATAACCCAGTAACATCAAGTGTTTGTGTATTTTGAACTCCTAGTTATTGTGACCATAGTGCTTAGTGAGCCGTTACCTTGGCAAACACCTATAGCGCTGCCCAGAGGAATCAAGCACTGGGCAAGTCCCCAGCAGGTATAAATCAGCATATCTCTGTTGAAGTTAATCAGTGATCCAGATCCCCAGCTGGTATTTGGAGTCTAGACAGCCATGTCAACTTATACCAGCTCTGGATTTGGTCCTATTAACTTTTAAAGTGACAGGACATTAGTTCCAGAAACAAATGATTTTGCTTCCTGTTCTCACTGCTTGTAACTATGATCACAGACTCTCCACAAAATCTGTTAACAATTCTTAGAGTGGGTTCCATTGAGTATAATTAAAAGTTGGTTTTAAGGAGGTCCCGGTGTCATGCAACTTTGTAATAAGTCACAGCAGCAAATCTAAGTTGAGTTTTTAGCGAAATAAACCTCAAATGTTTGCCACCTAGAATGCGGCTGATGCTATATAAAATTGAATTGCTTTGCAAATGCTGCTGGAATCAGAGTTTGGACCCCAGGTGCATGAATTTTCTGCAGAAAAGGACCTAGGGATTACAGTGGATGAGAAGCTGGATATGAGTCAACAGTGTGCCCTTGTTGGCAAAAAGGTTAATGGCATTTTGGGCTGCATAAGTATGGGCATTGCCAGCAGATCGAGGGACATGATCATTCCACTCTATTCGACATTGGTGAGGTCTCATCTGGAGTACTCTGTCCAGTTTTGGGCCCCACATTATGAGAAGGATGTGGAAAAATTGGAAAGTGTCCAGTAGAGGGCATCAAAAATGATTAGGGGACTGGAACATATGAATTATGAGGAGAGGCTGAGGGAACTGAGATTGTTTAGTAAGAATGAGGAGGGATTTGATAGCTGCTTTCAACTATCTGAAAGGGGGTTTCAAAGAGGGTGGCTCTAGACTTTTCTCAGTGGTATCAGATGACACAACAAGGAGTAATGGTCTCAAGTTGCAGTGGGGGAGGTTTAGGTTGGATATTAGGAAAAAACTTTTTCACTAGGAGGGTGGTGAAGCACTGGAATGAGTTACCTAGAGAGCTGGGGGAATCTCCTTCCTTAGAAGTTTTTAAGGTCAAGCTTGACAAAGCCCAGGCTGGGATGATTTAGTTGGGGATTCGTCCTACTTTGAGCAGGGGGCTAGACTAGATGACCTCCTGAGGTCCCTTCCAATCTGATATTCTATGATTCTATGATTCTGTGGTTTTCACATAACTTACTTTAATTATTTCTCCTTCAACTTCCTCCCAAGGAGATCAACGACTGCCCGAAGAAGAGAAAGAACTGGTCAGAGAGATAGGGAAGGAAGCTACTCTCTTAGGTCAAGGTCTGCCAGCAAGGACAGAAACAGCCATTGGTCCATTCTGAGCTCAGAAGGGCCTTGGTATGAAAATTTAACTCAGTGCTGACAGGGTTAAATACCCTCCCCAGATCCTTAGGCACATCATTATTGACCTCTGGATTTCATAGAGGGACCTTAAGAATGGGTCTCATTTCCGGCCTGGGGGTGAGGTTTAAATGTCATCTGGCAACAAACTCTTGACTCTACTGATTGGCCAATGCCACACTTTAAATAGCCCTGTAGGAACCAGGCTTCCCTGTAGGTTCTTAAGCTCATTGTCTCTGAAGGACTTTTCTTCAGGAGCAGGTTAAAGTAGCAGAAATTAAAAAAAACAAAAAAAAACAAAAAATCTCAGAAAGCTTTGACAATGAAGCCAATGTAACCATCCCAACTGTCTGTCTGTCCTGTGAATCTCTAATGCATCCTTCATCTAGCACTAAATAGAAGAATTTGCTGAAATATAATTAGTCTTCCACTAGGTCTGTAGTCCTTGCTCCTTCCACTGATAAGCCCTATTTCTGAGAGTTTGTTTTCCTTTCCTTTTTCTTTTCTTACAAAGAAATTAAAGCACAAAGGGGTCAGATTTTGAAAGGTACTTAGGTGCCTAAGTCACATTAATTTTAAATATCCTTAAAAATCTGGCCTTACACCCATTGACGTTAATAGGAATCTTCCTATCGATTTCAGTGGGCATTTGACTGGGACCCTAGAGCTGGCTCAGTCCAATTAAACTCTCCCCTTTGAGGAACATGTTTTCCATTTTCCATTCATGTTTTGTTGGTTGTTCTGTATTTAAAATGTATCGAGGCTAGAAAGAGGGGTTGGACTGACAGAGCTGGAGAGTGAATGTTGCACAGTTATTACAAGACCAGGTGCCCAAAACACAGACAAAGAAATTCCCCCGAAATGTGTCTCAGCCATGACTATGCAAGACCCCACCCCTGACAGCTGCTATCGGACTGGGGAATTCAGCCCCCACGATTCGGGGGGGGGACACCTGGTGTGAGTTGTGATGGTGGCTTTTGCTTTGCTGAGACCTGCTGTAGCCAGACAGACAGCCCCCCCCACCTCAGACCAGCATTGCTGGAAACACAGGAGGAAGCCGGAACAGGGCACTTAACATATATTCCAGCACAGCCTTTGAAGCTGTGAAAGCACAGGTGTGCTGCTACAATGTGCCTCTGGGAGCAGATACAATGATTAAGCTCACAGCAGGCAGAGGCCCTGTGACAGACATGGCTCTTAGCCCCTACTAAATAGCGTGATGCACACACCCCAACATCCTAGTTGGGAAAATATTTACCCTGATAAAAGAAATGTCCAGTAGTCGACACTTATTGTTTCTCTCCCTTGCAAGTGTAAACTACTCTTGCGAAAGCTGGCGACACCCAGACAGACCAGCCTCAATTTGGCATAAGAAAGGAGAAAGAGAATAAAGGAGTACAGAGGTATAAGTAGGGGACCTACAGCACCATGATTTTTGAGTGCTTTTCACTATCTATCTGCTGGTCAGATAAGTGACAGCCTCCCAAGGCTTCTGCAGCTAAGAGGGTCCCTAAGCCTTGTCCCTTATTCGTCTTTCCGCGGAATTGAGTGACCGATCCTGGCTTGGCACCGCTGGAATCGAGAGATGCAAGGAGGGTAAGAAGCACCCACACCTGATCTCCTATCTTTAGTGTACACATATTTTGAAATAGAGCTCTATACTTTGTTTTCTTTCTTTGGGATTGTGGCTTCAGTTTTGTAACTTGTTTGTGTGTGTAATATCTCTACGTTTAAATAAGTAGGCACTAGCAATTTTGTAACCATATGATTAGAATCTAGCTTAATAAATTTTGGTAACCATTTATGCATAAGCCTGACTTGTTTTCTCTGGTTTACTGTAAAGCAGCCAACACAATTAAAGAACCTCAGCCGTTTTGGCTCTAAAGCCTGGCCATTAGGTGAGAGTACTAAGAGCCTAGCGTTGAGTTGTGCCGCCTCCACGGGGCAAACTCTTGGGGCACCTGTCAGTCAATCCTGGCTGCCCGCTGCGAAGGAGCTCTGAGCTCTAGCAGTTAAAATCACGGGTGTGGAGAGGCTCTTAGTGCTGCCATTGGGGCACCTGTCAGTCAGTATTGACTGCCCGCTGCGAAGGAGCTCTGAGCTCTAGCAGTTAAAGTCACGGGTGGTTAGGACCTTGGGGCATCCGTCAGCCTAGCCCGGGCTGCCCGCCGTGAAGGGACAGTGCGTCCTAGCGGTTAAAGTCACGGATGGTATAAACGGGCATAGCTGGCACCTCACCAAACATCCTTGGCAGTCGGCTAACGCCTGCCCAGTCAGGAACTGTACTGAGACCTCACTAACTCATTACACACATGCGCCTGAAGAGCAAACAGATTGTAACAGTTCTGGGCAGGTCCTATGGGAATACACTAGAGGAGTTAATGCAGGGCTGACCAATGGGAGTTTTGGAAGCTCGGCAGATTACTGCTTCTGCTGCCAGCCTGGTGTCGCCGGAGTTCCTGTTATTTCTTCTGCCCCCACGGAAACAGGCTGTGCAATTGCAGCACCTTTCAATCCCAGGGGACGCTGTGCTAGGAGGGAGGGCTAACCAGACAGCTGGGCCAGGGACAGGAATGGGGTGGACGGCGTCAGCAATGGATGAATAGGAGAGCAACGCCTATGATCTACTGCTTTTCAGAGAGGGGAACACCAAGGTTGGGCTTTCTAGGGTGGTCATTATGGGCAGGTCAGTTTGTGAGCCTTGGTGCAAAGCATGGTCAGGAATTGGCAACCCCAGGCTGTGGGGGATACATTTTGGGGGCTACAAATGATAATTGAGTAGGATGGCTCAGTCAGGTCCTTAGCTGATTGGACAGCCTGGATCTGAGGAAATGACTTCCCCGATCTGTGAAGTCCAAGTACAGCAGCAGCTGGTGAGCTAGGTCTCTGAGCTGTTATGTGGATAGGTTCCTCCCTTAGTTCGCCTGGTTTTTGTCTGGAAATGGGGTATAAGGGGCATTGGTTGCAGTCATGATTGGGACAGCGGGACTTTACCTAAGCCTGCCCCTGGGAAGGGATTGTCAGGCCATCAACCTCTTACACTCAATACAACAATGGAAGAGTCCAAGTGAATAGTTTGTGATTATGCCCAAATAAATTTGTTAGTCTCTAAGGTGCCACGAGGACTCCTTGCTGTTTTTGCTGCTACAGACTAACACAGCTGCCCCTCTGAAACCAGAAGTGAAAATTATCCATCTGAACATTTGAATGTATTCTTCAGAATTACCAAATATAGTAAAAAAAAATCAGGGTTGCATTCATGAATGATTCACTTGTTAAAAAAGGGGAAATTTCTCAAGGATCACTGTCACTGTTTGATCATGTTGCCTGGCTTCTCTTGTGTGCTAATTCTTGCAGTATGGTCACAACTGAGCTTTTGGGACCCTCCATCTTGTTGCCGTAGGAGTGGTTAACGTCACTCATCTCTCATAATGGAGAAATATGTGGAATACTGTGTAAGTAGAAGAGAGGGTACCTAGCCTTATTTCCTGCTCCCCACATACAGAGATTGTAAAGGTATATGAAGGAAAAAATACAGTCTATATCCTTGACCACCTGGTTCCAATCCTGCTTTTGTGACCACTTCCGTCTGGACTGACACATGACGAGTTTAATCAGGGATCTCCATAAGTAAAGGCAGAAGCTGGTACAGCTTGAACTAAAGAGACACTTTGGCACCTAGGAAGGTCAGATATGCACATTGCCCCGTGGGCTACACTTTCACTCTGAATGGTGTCAAGGGACTGGAGCGCAAAGCAGGAAGTCGCAACACCAATGGGGGTCCCACACTGAACATGGGGTGGAATACAAGCGGCATCCTGGAATGCAAGCAGCAGTGGCCATGTCACCAGGCAATGCTTCAGCCATCTCTTTCTGGGCTCAGGGAAATAGGAGCAGGAATAAGGGGTCGGGCCAGAGACCTCCCAGTCAATGAGCAAGAAACACAAAGTAGATGCAGAGGTAGACAGGCTCCTGTGCTCCAGAAATTTGGCTTGTGATGGAGAAACGAAGGGCAGAGACGGGCTCCCCAATACAGACAATTAGCCCCTCTTCTGCCCCTCACTCTGTTCTTTCAATTTCCCATGTCACTAACAACCCTGATCCATCCATATCTTCAGACATCATAGAAGAAGTCAGGGAACATCTCCGTCCTCCATGTCTAGCCAACACCCTCCTACTATTGCCACATTAAAGAAATCCAGGGAAAATTGTACAAGAAAAAATCTTCAAAGGGTCTTAAGTTAGGTGTGACATCCCTATAATGTTGCCTCTAAAGCAGACACAATATCTGTTTTTCGGACTTGTCATTTCATTTTAACTAAGGGGGAGTCTGGTGGCACCTTAAAGACTTGCAGATTTTATTTGGGCATAAGCTTTCGTGGGTAAAAAATCCCACTTCTTATGCATCTGAAGAAGTGGCAGTTTTTTTCCCATGAAAGTGGGGTAAAAAGTGGGGTGAAAAGCAAGATCGAGCCCCAGCTTCACACCTCCATGTGCTTCTTCCTCAGTCACTTGTCCTTCTGTGACCTCTTCTACTCTTCCGCCATCATTCCCAAGATGTTGCTCAGCTTCTTAAGAGAGAACAAGGCAATTTCCTTTGCTGGATGTGCAGCACAGAAGTATGTGTTTGCATGAAGGCTCAGACCACAACAACAGTACTTCTGCAGGCAAGCAAACAAACCCCACCCGAACAGGATAATACAGCAAGAATTATGTTCAGTTTTACATTTTTCCCACTAGGTGGCGATAGCACCTTCTACCCTGCTAATACTTTGCAGTATTGCTGTAGCCATGTTATTCATAGGGGGGATTGCAGCCGATCTGAAATCACGCCATACACTGACCGGCGTGGAGACCAAGACTGTAAAGAGTGCCGAGTGCCTTAAATTGTTGGGGTGCTCAGCTTGAGACAGCTTGAGGAGGATCCTGAGAACTACAAGCCAGTCAGCCTCAACTCGGTCCCTGGAAAATCATGGAGGAGGTCCTCAAGGAATCAATTCTGAAGCATTTAGAGGAGAGGAAAGTGATCAGGAACAGTCAGCATGGATTCACCAAGGGCAAGTCATGCCTGACTCATCTAATTGCCTTCTATGACGAGGTAACTGGCTCTGTGGATGAAGGGAAAGCAGTGGACATGTTGTTCCTAGACTTTAGCAAAACTTTTGACACGGTCTCCCACAGTATTCTTGTCAGCAAGTTCAAGAAGTATGGGCTGGATGAATGGACTATAAGGGGATAGAAAGCTTGCTAGATTGTCGGGCTCAACGGGTAGTGATTAATGGTTCCATGTCTAGTTGGCTGCCGATATCAAGTGGAGTGCCCCAAGGGTCGGTCCTGGGGCCAGTTTTGTTCAATACCTTCATAAATGATCTGGAGAATGGTGTGGATTGCACCCTCAGCAAGTTTGCAGATGACACTAAACTGGGAGGAGAGGGAGATACGCTGGAGGGTAGGGATAGGATACAGAGGGACCTAGACAAATTAGAGGACTGGGCCAAAAGAAATCTGATGAGGTTCAACAAGGAAAATGCAGAGTCCACCACTACAGACTAGGGACCGAATGGCTAGGCAGCAGTTCTGCAGAAAAGGACCTAGAGGTTACAGTGGACGAGAAGCTGGATATGAGTCAGCAGTGTGCCCTTGTTCCTAAGAAGGCCAATGGCATTGTTGGATGTATAAGTAGGGGCATTGCCAGCAGATCGAGGGATGTGATCGTTCCCCTCTATTCAACATTGGTGAGGCCTCATCTGCAGTACTGTGTCCAGTTTTGGGCCCCACACAACAAGAAGGATGTGGAAAAACTGGAAAGAGTCCAGCGGAAGGTAACAAAAATGATTAGGGGACTGGAACACATGACTTATGAGGAGAGGCTGAGGGAACTGGGGATGTTTAGTCTGCAGAAGAGAAGAATGAGGGGGGATTTGATAGCTGCTTTCAACTCCCTGAAAGGGGGTTCCAAAGAGGATGGTTCTAGACTGTTCTCAGTGGTAGCAGATGACAGAACAAGGAGTAATGGTCTCAAGTTGCAGTGGGGGAGATTTAGGTTGGATATTAGGAAAAACTTTTTCACTCGGAGGGTGGTGAAACACTGGAATGCGTTACCTAGGGAGGTGGTGGAATCTCCTTCCTTAGAAGTTTTTAAGGTCAGGCTTGAGAAAGCCCTGGCTGGGATGATTTAATTGGGGATCGGTCCTGCTTTGAGCAGGGGGTTGGACTAGATGATCTCCTGAGGTCCCTTCCAACCCTGATAGTCTATGATTCTATGATTCTGTGATAAAAGGGCTGATTTTCAGAACATGCTTGACCACTCTCCCAGGCACAGTGAGGGCATCTCATGTTCCATACCCCAAAAGGCAGACATCCAAACGATCTAATTTTGAAAATCATTACCAGAGTGTTTATTTACACAAAATGCAGTGGAAACCCTTGAGCATCTCAGACTTGATTTGCAGCAGCAGTGTAGATGTGCCCAGTCTCATTAGAGCGTGCATTGCATCTGGCAGGTCGTAAATTTCCTAGTGCAGATAAGTGGTTGAAGCAGAGGCTGGTGGGATGGAGTGTCCCTCATGAGTCAGACAGGCTGGATACTGCGCCCCAGTTCCCCAAGAACACAGAGCTGACTGGTATCGGGCAGGGCCATTGTTTAATGCTATTTTTTTTCTTACATCTGCTAAATTAAGAGGGCTTTAGCCGGGCACCTTGGTGGCCTCCAATCCTGGGGCCGGCCTATGGCTCAGTTCAGCCCTCCCGTTACAACTTAGGGCAGCCTCGGAGCTGCACTGAGTCACAGTGGATCGACAGCCCCTCAACAGCTGGGGATCCCTAGTGGTGCTATCGCCACCTAGAGGGAAAGATGTAAAATGGAATAGAATTCTTGCTCTTTGCCAGAATAATGAATATCATCCCATGAGGGCTGGTTGGTTTGTGTATTTAAATACTATTGTTTTGGGATGAGGCTGTAGTGTGCTGGGCAAAGCTCAACAGAGCACAAGGCCACTCTGTCCACACCCCCTTTTCTCTGGCCCCACCCCTAAACTGGCAACCGGCTAGAGCTAATGGTGCAGATATGGCTACCCCTACTCTATGTTACCCAGCAACTCACCCATGGCAGGGGACTTCTCAACTTGGTGACTGGGTTGGCTTTTTGCCCCCTTCGTGCTACCAGCCTGGTGCATGGGGGCCAGAAAGGGGGGAAGGATTTGGATCATCCTGGAAAATCATATGAAGTGCAAGGTAACATCCCACAGTGGAAAGGAGGGTGTCTGTCCTTCTGAGAGTACAAGAGATAGAGCTTTCCCCAATTCCACCCTCACCCCACACCTCACATTCATAAGTGGTTGAGGGACTTATTTCTCTTTCCACCATGAGACATTCATTCACCATAACAGGACTTCTCTGAAGACATGCTGCACCATTAGCACATTCAGACTGAAAATAAGGCACCCATTTTAAGAGTGAAGGTAAGTAACCACTGGAACAATTTACCAAGGGTCGTGGTGGATTCTCCATTAAGGACGATTTTTAAATCAAGCTTGGTGGTTTTTCTAAAAAAAATCAGCTCTCGGAATGATTTGGGGGCAGTTCTCTGGCCTACGTTGTACAGGTAGTCAGACTAGACGATCACAAAGGATCCATCTGGCCTGAAAATCTATGAATCTAGGTTCTGAAAGAGCCTTGCCCTCCTGTGTGACATCACTAGAAGGCAGGGGATCATCCTAGAATCATAGAATGTTAAGGTTGGACGAAACCTCAGGAGGTCATCTAGTCCTATCCCCTACTCAAAGCGGGACCAACTTCAACTAAATCAAGAATGCACATTCTGTCTTCCTTAGCTTGACCAGGGACAGGGGGCTGCTGCAAGGACATTCTCCATGGGAGTGATTGTTCAGTAAAGGCCCATCTGTATTACAGAAATAACCAAGTTGTGGGCTCTATAGGAAGAGAATTCAACTTTGCCGTGCTCTTGAGCTGATGGTGTTGTAACTGGGTCATGTCACAAGACTAAAGCTCTTGACTTACGAGGAGAGGCTGAGGGAACTGGGGTTATTTAGTCTGCAGAAGAGAAGAATGAGGGGGGATTTGATAGCAGCCTTCAATTACCTGAATGGGTTTCCAAAGCGGATGGAGTTTGGCTGTTCTCAGTGGTGGCAAATAACAGAACAAGAAGCAATGGTCTCAAGTTGCAGTGGGGGAGGTCTAGGCTAGATGTTAGGAAAGACTTTTTGATTAGGTGGGTGGGGAAGCCCTGAAATGGGTTCCCTAGGGAGGTGGTGGAATCTCCATCCTTAGAGGTTTTTAAGGCCCAGCTTGACAAAGCCCTGGCTGGGATGGGATGATTTAGTTGGGGGTTGGTCCTGCTTTGAGCAGGGGATTGGACTGGATGACCTCCTGAGGTCTCTTCCAACCCTAATCTTCTATGATTCGAAGACACTTATGTTATTGGACAAGAGAGATTCCCTATCCCAAAGGGCACTGACACTGATGAGCGAGAGCTACAGGAGGAGGTAGAAGTGGCTGAGAACCAGAGGCAGAGGAGGAGAGGGGGGCAGGGTGAAGGAGCTGAGAGGAGAACACTGAAGATGGACAAGTTAGAGAAAGAGAGAGGAGTAGGAAGATGGGAAAGGGGATGATTGGAAGGAGATGCAAGTCTAGATTTTAACCTTACAATTTGTCCTGAGTATGGATCAGTGGGTAGCTGCACCACCCAAGGAGACCAGAAACAATCACAGTTTCTGTCATGCTTAGTGGGGGAGGTTCCTCCCACTCCTTGTCATCTCCCCCACTTGCTTGCTTCCAGAGGGGTCTATTGGGTGAGCAGCCCCTGCCATTTCCATCATGGCCAGAATCCATGATTTGAGCATCATTGAGCAAGGGGCAAGGGGAGAGGCCTTATTCTCCCTTGCTGAGGAAGGACTGTGACAATCTAGCCCTGAGAGAGGGGGCAGGGAGAATGGAAATCACGCGAGGAGAAAGTCACCATGGAAAGACTTAGGGGAAAGAGACGGGGAGATGTGAAAGGGAGGGGAGAGAAGGGAGAATAAAAAATAGGAATAAAGGAGCTGTTGCTGGTTAATATTATTATTCATCAGGGTGCGTGGGGGTCAGTGTGGGATAGCAGACCGATTCCCAGGTGTGTTTGCTGTAATTAGAATCATGGGGTTGGAAGAAGGATGACAACGTCATTTTGTAGGACAAGAAGGGATTTGGAGACCCGGAGATCTTCCACTGGGGTAACTTCATTGACATCCCATTTTCTCCCTCAATCTCCTTTCCTCCCCACGCCCATGATAGTCATCACACCCACGCCACTCGTCCCCCAGCGCACAGTGAAAGCAGCAGAATGAAATGTACCCCTAGCTCTGCCCTGGGTAACTGTGCAGACATGGGACCGTTTAATAACAAAAGGAGCAAAGAGTGCAAAAGATTAAACCCCCAGTGTACGAGTTACATTGGGATAGCTTTGGCCGACCCAGTGTGTTTTAATTGTGTGTTGTGCGCCTTGGTGAACCCGATTGCTTCAGGGATCAGGTCCCCTAGGTCACCAAGAACAGTGTAAAACCTCCTGAATTCTCCCGCGTAGCAGCTTCTCTTGAGGGGGGAAGCAAAGATATATCTCTCTGTCTTCTGCAGGTCCATGCAGTTGGACTGAATCATGCTTACATACCAATTCAGACACTATGGTCATCACCCGGGATTGAAGCAAGATCTTTGGAAGCCAAAGCATCACGTTCCATGCCTCGTGCTAAAGGAAAAAACCCTCATCTTTTGGAGAAAGCAGCAGTTTACAGGTACCGGGGGCAAGGGTGGTGTGGTGTGTGCATTATGTTATGACTCTGGGATTTCATACCAAGTAATGCAAAGCCCATTTTCATTTTCTGAACAGGCTTAATGATCACACTAAGTAACCCAGAACTGAAATGGCAGAGCCTACCTTGTATGAGTTGGGAATAGCGCCGCTTGGCACAAACTCTCACCCCTTGTTTTCAGCCCGACTATTTCAGTGCAATAGTCAGAAGTCACTGTTTGCTGCTGTGTGTAGGAACAGCCATGCCCATGTGTGGGGCATAGTTAACCCACTGGTTCTTACATTTCTGCTGTGTGTCCATTTTTTCAGATAACTGGAATGATCGGCTCTGAACCTCTGGCTCTGTGGACTAAGGCCTTTTCTTGATTCAGCAGGGGAGTCCCCTAAGAAACTAACCTCCATAATTTCTTCCCTTCCTCTCCTTCTAGGGAGCAGATAGAATTCCTGAGCCTCTTGCCTGCCCACGTTGCTGCAGCTCCCTGCTCTTGGTTGGGAGGAGATGGAAAAGGGCAATCACTCAATGGTGACCGAGTTTGTTCTCTCAGGACTGACAGATCATCCGGAGCTTCAGGTCCCTCTCTTTGTGTTCTTCCTAGTAATCTACATTGTCACCTTGGTGGGGAATCTGGGGATGATCGTGTTAATCAAGATTGACTCCCGTCTCCACACCCCCATGTACTTTTTCCTCGGTCATTTGTCTTTCTCTGATCTCTGCTATTCCTCCATAATCTCCCCTAGGATGCTGCTGAACTTCTTAGCCGAAAGTAAAAGGATTTCATACAATGCCTGTGCTGTGCAAATGTATCTCTTTAGTACTTTTGGTCATGTAGATTGCCTCCTGCTGGCTGTGATGGCATACGACCGTTATGTGGCCATCTGTAACCCGCTGCTCTATACAGTCACCATGTCCCGATGGCTCTGTCATCAGCTGGTGGCTGGGGTGTATGCCGTGGGCTTGCTGGACTCAATGGTACACACTGTTTTTACTTTTCGTTTATCATTCTGCAACTCCAATGCCATCAATCATTTCCTCTGTGATGTTCCGCCGGTATTATCACTCTCCTGTTCCGACACACGCGTCAATGAGTTCGTGATGTTTGCCTCGACTGGCTGCGTGGTCGTGAGGAGCATTGCGATCATTCTCCTCTCCTACGCATATATCATCATCACCATCCTGCGGATCCGCTCCGCCGAGGGCAGGCGCAAAGCCTTCTCCACCTGCACCTCCCACCTGACGGCCGTGGCCATGTTCCATGGCTCCCTCCTCTTCATGTATTTCCGACCCTCCACCAGTTACTCCCTGGACACTGACAAAATAGCCTCTGTGTTCTACATGGCGGTGATCCCCATGCTGAACCCCTTGATCTACAGACTGAGGAACAAGGAGGTGAAAGATGCCCACTGGAAAGTGATGCACAAATTGCTCACTTGCTCTTGAGCCTGTTTACTCCATACTGTGTTACTGATTGGGAGGTGGAAGCAGGAGAACTCAGTTCCCACTCCACTGCAATCTCATTCCTCACCATGCATGTTATCACTGAGCTTTATTTGGATTTTTTTTTCTTTTATTGTGTTCCAACAATGTCTGGCAGCCCCAGAAAGGTTCAAGAAGGTTGTGACGCTTTCTGGGGGAATTCAGGATTGTGAGTCACCCTGTCTCTCCCATGTATCAGTGAGCAAGCGACTTGCAGGGCTAAATTATTTTTGTCAGCTCTCGGACTCTACAGTTTGTTAAACTTCCTCCATCCCCACCCTCCAACCATTCTCCTCCAGAGCTCAGAACAGCCTTTACTTTGCCTTGCAGGTCTCCTCAGTTGCACTCCAATCCTGAAAGCTCTTTGAAACATGTTCCCCGGCAGTATCCAGCCCCTATCCCTGCGCTGTCACCAAAATGACTGAGTCCACTGTCTTCAGAGAGATAGTGTACACCCCAGCGTGTTAGATCAGCTGAGGATTCGCGCTTAATATATTACACTGAGATGAACTGAGAGTAAAACCAAGAATACCTTTACTAAAAATGAGCAGAGGTTTAAGCAAAGATAATAGAAACAGAAAATGGTTCCAAATGAAAGAAAAAGTACAATGCATTTTCTCCTGACTAAAACTCAACAGGCTGCAATCCTTATCTGAGGGCTTATCTCCACTACTAGGTGGGTCGACGCAGCAGCGATCGACCCACGCCAAACGCACTCCCATAGACTCCTGGTACTCCATCAGAACGAGAAGAGTAAGGGGAGTTTACGGGGGAGTTTCTCCCTTCGACCCAGCCTGGTGTGGACCCCGTGGTAAGTAGATCTAAACTACTTTCAACTTGAGTTACGCTTCTAACATAACTCAATTTGCATAGCTAAGTTTGACTTTACCCCGGAGCGTAGACCTGCCCTGAGACTGTTTCTCACTTAAAGGCACCTCCTCAGTGGTACCAACCTACATGGCTGGGGATCCGCTGTTCATGGACCTCTTTGTCCCCCTCAGTGACAAAGCACAAAATGTCTTTTCCCCTTCTTCTTATAGTCCCGTATACCTTTGAAATGTATTCTTGTACCTCCAGAGTTCCTCTGCCCTGCGGGTGTGTGGATGCCTTGCTGTCTAGCTGGTTTTCTCACCCTGTTGTTAATGGGCTTTTCCAGTTGACTTCAAATGCAAATATAATTCCCATTGTCTCTGGCCTACCCTGTTCCATTTACATTGGAGACCTAGGCAGACCGATATGTCAAGATGGCTGGCAATGGCTGAAAAGTGTAAATACCAACCCAAGAGCAGCCTGTTAACAACCAGGGCACAAACCCCAAATTGGTTGTGAGTTCTAGGCTTAGATTTCACCGACCAATTTGCAAGTGTAAACTCCATGGCCATTACAACAGCCTTAACATGGAATCACAGACAGTCTGCTCGGGTACTTTATCTATCTTGCCACCCATGCAAGGTTACCTTTGTGATAGATGGTTTCTTACACCGAAGAGCTCAGCAATCTTAATATTTCTTTTAGTTCTAAAAGTCCAGTGGCTTAGCCCAGGTCAATTGCACCTTCGATCTCACACTGAAGACACTTGTAGTTAATCCTATAAGAAACTATCTAAAGATTTATGAACTAGGAAAAAAGAAATGAGAGTTCTTTACAAGATTACATCTGGTAAACACACACCCAGATGAGTTAATCAGGTTTCAAAAGGTACAAGAAGCATCTGTAATAAGCAAGCTGCATGTATCTTTCAGGGCTAAACCAGGCCAAGCACTGGGGATCTTATGCTTCGTAATCTTTGCCCCTCAGAGTCCAAGCAGAAGAAAAGACAGTTCTTCCTTTTTAGGGGTTTTTCACTGACTTATTTTTAATTATTATTCTGCTTCTAGTTGCAAGTGGAGCTGTTGGGAGCAAATCACTTGCACATCTCCTCTTCCAGGGGCGGGAGGGAGCCGTCAATGAAGTCTGTTGTGCTCTGATGTTCCACGGTGGTTTGTGCATGTTGATGGGTCTCTTTTGTTGGACATAAAATAGCATCTCCTGTTAGAAACTTGGAGTCCGGTGGCACCTTAAAAACTAACAGATTTATTAAGGGATAAGCTTACCCTAATAAATCTGCAAAAAGAAAAGGAGGACTTGTGGCACCTTTGAGACTAATAATTGATTAGTCTCTAATGTGCGACAAGTCCTCCTTTTCTTTTTGCAGATACAGACTAACACGGCTGGTACTCTGAAACCTAATAAATCTGTTAGTCTTTAAGGTGTCACCGGACTCTTTGTCGTTTTTGTGAATACAGACTAACACGGCTACCCCTCTGATGCATGTTAGAAACTGGTATCTCACACTGGTTCATGCTTTTCTCCTGTCTGGTGATTTCCTGTTACAAGCACTTAAATATAACCTAATAACAGATATGGGATAGAGGCACTATAAGTGAGATGAATGCCGGCAGAAACTTACAAGCATTTCATAATCTCTAAACTCTAAACACAGTCCTATAATTCTCATGCCTATTTTAACAATAGAAAGACACAGGGGAGCCAGACTGGTTCCAACTTTGTAGTTGTCTTCGTTCAGCTTTGGCATGAGCTGGCATGTGGTCTGTCAGGGTCACAAGGCAAAGTGACATTTTTTGTCTTGGAGAAACTTGTTTACCAGCCCTGCCTGGTTTCGTCATTTGAGCATATTGTTAGTACATATACATAGCTTTCTAATTGTTACATCACACAATGCGTATGAAGACCGGTATGATATCAGTTTTCATTTGATTCCTTACCCGATGTTCTTTATAGAGAAATACCATCACATCAACGCGTTAGTTGTAGTGAATTTGTCAGAGCTGACAGGAGTTGCTTATCATGACATTGGACTCTTTGCCAGTGAGCACTGAGGGGTTGTTAGGGTTACATGTATAAATATACAAATATATGTGATGTGCTTTGCAAGTACGCAATTGTCTGTGTTGGGAGAGCAATAGGGCACCTAATCCATCTCCCTCTCCTTTGACATGGAGTTGGTTTCATTAGACAGTGGCAAGTGTGGAGTGCAGGATTTCTGTGGCTGAACCAAAGGGAAGTTCACACACTGTGCTGGTTCTCTACTGTCCTTCATGTGTTCTGTGCGGTCCAAATCAGTTGTAGAGATTGTCACCTGGCTTGTTGTTCATGCACCAAGCATGGAAAGAGGCTTTCAGTCAGAATGGCCTTTCTTTTAGGTTAAGAGAACAACAACACACGGAAGAACAAATGTAAAGTTTCATTATAAAGTGTACTGTTTGTAGACACTGCCAGCAATGCCTCTCTGCCATGTACATTGGCCAAACTGGACAGTCTCTTTGCAAAAGAATAAATGGACACAATTCAGACATCAAGAATTGTAACATTCAAAAACCAGTAGAAGAGCACTTCAATCTCCCTGGACACTCAATAACAGACATAAAAGTGGCCATTCTTCAAGAAAAAATCATCAAAAAACAGACTTCAGCGAGAAACTGTAGAACTGGAATTATTTTGTAAACTTGACACCATCAAATTAGGCCTGAATAAAGACTGGGAGTGGCTGGGTCACTACAAAACATAATTTTCCCTCTGTTGATACTCACAGCTTCTTGTCAACTGCTGGGGCTGGGCCACATCCACCTTGATTGAATTGGCCTCGTTAGCACCACAAAAAGTAATTTTCCCTCTGTTGATATTCACCCCTTCTTGTCAACTTGTAAATAACTGTTGGGAATGGGCCACATCCACTCTAATTGAATTGGCCTCATAGGCACTGACCACCGCACTCGGTAAGGCAACTCCCATCTTTTCATGTGCTGCATATTTATACCTTCCTACTGTATTTTCCACTGCATGCATCTGATGTAGTGGGTTATAGCCCACAAAAGCTTATGCCCAAATAAATGTGTTAGTCTCGAAGGTGCCACAAGGACTCCTCATTGTTTTTACTGATACAGACTAACCCGGCTACCCCTCCGAAACATCTGGGACAATGAACTGAATAGCAAAATGGCATCTGCGGGTGGGGAGGCGGGATGGCATTTTTTGTAAAAGTGAAATAAACAGGAAAAAAGTCATACCCCACACAACATATTTACACCCCATCACCATGTTTACTGTAAGTTCTTGCTTTTAGGTCTCCTGTAAAATATTCTAGACTCTGAAGAGCAGGGATTCAGGGAACGTTATAGCTCAGGGCATGGTGAATGGGACGTGGATAGCTCTGGACCCGGAACTAATTTTTCAGTTTGCTGAAAAAAAAAATTCCGCTTCACCCAAACTGAAAAACCACCAAAAATATTGTTGAATTCAAAACGTCGGCCAAAGAAATATTCATTTTGGGTTGATTGAAACATTTCAATACCAAGACTTTCAGCGGCAACGTGTGGGAGGGACAAACTGGGTCAGGTGCCCCTTTTTTCACAGTGGCCCACACAAGCCCCCACAGTTTCTTGTTGGTGCCCCTCCCAGTTTCAAAAGTCGCTCCTGACCACTTTACCATCTCCTCCTCCGACATGGTACCCGATTCCTGGTAAAAAAAAACATATCTAAAACTATGCATGGAAAGTTTCACCCTCTTCTAGCTAAATTTTGTGTCTTGTTCACGGTGTCAAGTGATGATGATGAACAGGGGCTTGCACAATGTGGGACAAGCAGGGGCACAGCCCCCCCAGAATCTCTGCCACTGCCTGCAGCTTCTACACTGGCCCCCACCCCTACATTCCCTCCCCCCGCTCTTCCCCCCTTTCTGCCAGGGTGGAAGTCAGGCTGACCATGGCTGGAGATGTCCCTGGGAACGGCACTCCAGCTCGCACTCCCGCTGAGCCCCACTAGATGGCACCCAGAACAGGGAAGCCGGGCTGGCGGCAGAGTTCTGCTGGGGGGGCCCAGGGAGCCCTGCCCCTTTCTCGCCCGCAGCCACCAGGAAGTGTCCGGAGCCTGGGACAATGGGGGGTGGAGGCAGCGGGATGCTGGGAGGACGGGTGGGGATCCAAGGGAGGCAACAGGAGCTAAAGGGGTGGGGGAGGCAGCAGGGCCTGGAGGAATGGGGGAGTGGGGGGGTCAGTATTTAAAGTGTCCCCCCAAAATAGTTACATTTAAATGCCTGTGCATGCCCCTGATTATGAGTAGAATGGGTTACGGAGCCTTTCAACTTCAAGGCCCTTTGCTTACTGAGGCTAATATCAACAATGCTGAGTGTTTGGACGGTCCATTCCCTTCGCCCTTTAACCCCAAGATGCACAATGTTAAAGAACTCATAAAGTGCTCTGGTGTTTGCTGACACCTGCAGTAAAAGTAGGTAGACAGACAGATAGTGGAATTATCTGTGAACCCTGGAGTGAAGTATCGTCTATCTATCTATCTATCTATCTATCTATCTAAAGGGACAATATTATCAGTGTTATTTTCACTTTGCTGATTTGCTGCTGACATCTGTCTATTGATATATCTATCACATCTATTTCAGAATGAATGGATTTGTGTGTAATAAAATAATCCCTCATCGCATATAAAACATATTTGCCTCTTTGCATTCTGAATAACCGGAGGCAGCATTTTCAAAGGCATCTGCTAATTATGAGTCTCTCTTGGACAGCTATGGAAGAGTGGACCTGTCAAGGTTCCTTCCCCACTCTGAACTCTAGGGTACAGATGTCGGGACCTGCATGAAAACATCCTAAGCTTACTTCTACCAGCTTAGGTTAAAACTTCCCCAAGGTACAAGCTATTTTACCCTTGGACTTCCACTGCCACCACCAAACTTTATCTGGGTACCTGAAAAAAATGTAGTGTGGAAATGTCTTTCCTCCCAAAATCCTCCCAACCCTTGCACCCCACTTCCTGGGGAAGGTTTGGTAAAAATCCTCACCAATTTGCATAGGTGACCACAGACCCAAACCCTTGGATCTTAAAACAATGTAAAAGCATTCAGTTTCCTTACAAGAAGACTTTTAATAGAAGTAAAATAGAATCATCTCTGTAAAATCAGGATGGTAAATACCTTACAGGGTAATTAGATTCAAAACATAGAGAATCCCTCTAGGCAAAACCTTAAGTTACAAAAAAGACACACAGACAGGTATATTCATTCTATTCAGCACAGCTATTTTCTCAGCCATTTCAACAAATCAAAATCTAACACATATCTAGTGAGATTACTTACTAAGTTCTAAGACTCCATTCCTGTTCTGTCTCCGGCAAAAGCATCACACAGACAGACACAGACCCTTTGTTTTTCTCCCTCCTCCCAGCTTTTGAAAGTATCTTGTCTCCTCATTGGTCATTTTGGTCAGGTGCCAGAGAGGTTACCCTTAACTTCTTAACCCTTTACAGATGAGAGGATTTTTCCTCTGGCCAGGGGGAATTTTAAAGGGGTTTACCCTTCCCTTTATATTTATGATAGAGCCCTAAACTCTTTCTACCTCACTTGACCCACCTCAGAATGGGGGTAATCTTTCTTGCCTGCCTTATAAGGGTGCTGTGAAGGTTCATGAATGTTTTCAGGTCCTTGTCTGGCCTCATCACCACAGTACCTCCCATCACCTCACAATCTTTAATGTTTGTATCCTGACAACATCCCTGGCTGTATTATCCCCGTTTTACAGATGACAAGCTGAGGCTCAGAGAGATATATCTATCCTTATATGACCTCGGATGTCTGCAGCTGAGCCGGGAACTGAACCTCAAAATCCAGAGTGCGCAGCAAGTGCCCAATCCACTAGACAATCTTGTCCTCACATGGCAATTGAGTAACAGTGGCGTAAAACCTGTATGTAAGAGAATGACGACTCAGCCCCTCATTCTATACAGCAATGCTGTCTTCTCCTTTACATTCGGTGTGTATGTGTGTCTCACAACTGCACGGAGGATGCCTCTCGTAGTCTCCAGTACTGACTTTTTAGCTATTCGAGGGATTTCTTTGTGAAAGTACATTACAAATCGCATGTGATGTCCAGGCAGCTTTGTAAACAGCTGGTGGCTGCGGCGTACACTGTGGGGTTGGTGGATTCAATGATACACACGTGTTGTACATTTCAGCTGTCACTTTGGAGCTCCAACATCATCAAACATTTCTTCTGTGTCATCCCCCCGCTGCTGGTGCTCTCCTGCTATGACACCCGCATCAATGAGATTGTGATGTTTGCTTTTATGTGCTGCGTTGTCGTGAACAGCCTTGTGACTGTCCTCCTCTTCTATGTCTATATCATCTCTACCATCCTGCAGATCTACTTCGCCAAGTGCCGGCGCAAAGCCTTCTCCTCCTGCACTTTCCACTTGACCTCAGTGGTCATGTTTCACGGCACCCTCGTCTTCATGTATTTACGCCCCACCTCCAGCTATTCCATGGACACAGACAAAATGGTTTCAGCATTTTAAACGCTGGAGATCCCCATGGTGAACCCCCTCATCTACAGCCTGAAAAACATGGAGGTGAAGGACGCATTAAGGAATGCAAGTTTCCCAGACACTTCAGTTTAAACACACAGGATTAGATAAAACAATAAAATAAAACCTATCTGTGTAGTGACTAAACTTCAGTGAGTACAAATAATGAGGCATAGAAGTCAGACATGGTTACAAGAAAAATAAAGCTAAAATACAACTTGTGCCTAACTTAACAAACAATGTGCAATTCAAAGCAAAGGTATTGTCCCCACATGCTTTCAGCAGTCTTACTGACCAAACTTCTTAGGTCAGGACCCCTCCCCCAGTCCAATGGCTGCTTCCTGTATCCCTTCACATGCAGTGAATAAACAGGCAGAGAGAGAGAGAGAGGTGCATAGGAATGTCTGCCACTTCTTTTTAAAGTCCTATCTCTCTTTTGAGAAACATTTCCACCTCGTTACCAGGAGACAAAATGTCCTCATGCAAGGATGTTTCCTTGCTGCTTTTTCCTCATCTTTTTGAGCTTCTTTGGTTTCAATTCCTGCTTGATAACTCTGTTTACTGCTTAAATATAAAATTAAGAAGAGCACACATTTCTTTGTTAAAGATAGACCAGTTTGCCAACCTCAGTATGAAATATATTAATAAGAACTTAAGAACATAAGAATGGCCATACTGAGTTGGAACAAAGGTCCATCTAGACCAGTGTCCTGTCTTCTGACAGTGGCCAATGCCATCAGCCCCAGAGGGAATGAAAGAACAGGTAATCATCAAGTGATCCATCCTCTGTCACTCATTCCCAGCTTCTGGCAAAGAGAGGCTAGGGACACCATCCCTACCCAGCCTGGCTAATAGCCATTGATGGACCTATCCTCCATGAATGTATCGAGTTCTTTTTTGAACCCTGTTATAGTCTTAGTCTTCACAATATTCTCTGGCAAGGATTTCTCAGGTTGGCTGTGCACTGTGTGAAAAAATACTTCTTTGTGGTTGTTGTAAACCTACTGCCTATTCATTTCATTTTCTGGCCCTTAGTTTTTGTGTTATGAGAAGGAGTAAATAACACTTCCTTATCTACTTTCTCTCCACCAGTCATGATTTGGGAGACCTTTATCATATCCCCCCTTTAGTCATCTATTTTCCAAGCTGGAAAGTCCCAGTCTTATTCATCTCTCCTCATAAAGAAGCCGTTCCATAGCCCTAATCATTTGTGTTGCCCTTTTCTGAACCTTTTCCAATTCATCTCTTTGGAGATGGGGCGACCATATCTGCATGCAGTATTCAAGATGTGGGAGTATTCGAGATATTATATGCAGGCAATATTATAGTTTCTGTCTTATTATCTATCCCTTTCATAATGATTCCCAACAGTTTGTTCACTTTTTTGACTACCGCTGCACATTGAGTGGATGTTTTCAGAAAACACCATACAATGTAATCTTATAACTTCACATACAATGTTGCCACATGTATTTTATCAGGACAATACTGATCAGCAAATTATGAGTTTTCAAATGATACATTATAAGGCATACTTTAAAAAGCCAACAAAACAAAACAAAAATCCACACAAACAATTCCACCCCCACCACAACTTACACTCTCCCAAATACAAGACAAAAAAGTCAGCTATTCGAACTTATGAAACATAGAATGCGAGAGGACTCCTGTCTGTGAAGCATACCAAACAGGTGTAGCCAGACCCATAGCCCTATGTAATCAGCAGCACAATCAGAACAAATTCCATGGGAACAACCCCTAGATTGCACAGTAACACCCTTTAAAGTCTGTGGGAATGTGAATTTATTCTATCGCCATGAAACTCTTCACTCCCATCCCTCCCACCTCCAAAAAAACACGGAGCAATGGTGATTTACACCATCTGCGAATCTGGCCCAATGACTCCCAGGGAGAGGCATCCATTGACAGCAGCAGGGGATGTGGTCTAATGGGTAGCGTCCATGTTATGGTTACCTCTTTAAGCAAGTCTATCCATATCCAGCAGACCTAGGCACAGTGCAGACAGGCCCTGAGCATCCTCAGGAGGCACAAGCTGAGGAATGTAGAAGGTCCAATGATGCCCGTGTGATGTCACTATAAGGCAGGGGAGGATGCACATTCTCTCTTCCTTAGCTTCACCAGGTTGCTGGGCAGGGACAAGAGGCTGCCACTAGCAACATCTCCATGCAGGAGATTGTGCAGGAAGGGCTCATCTCTATTTCAGAAGCAACCAAGTCCTGAGACCTGTAGGAAGAGAATGGATATTTGCCATGCATAGGAGCTGTTAGTGTTACAAGTGGGTCATTTCACAAGATGAAATCCCTGGCCATGCATTGAAGAGATCCCAGCATGGAAAGGCACAGAAATTAAATTGCCCCCTCTTTCATGGGGACTTTACTATTTGTCATTCTTGAATTGCTCTTTTCCTGTGAAATAAAAGGCATTTGCCTAGAAAGGTGAAGGTTACTCTTTGCGTGTGAAACCATAAAAATCAAGCTCTTCCTCTCATCTGTCAAAATCTGCACCACCATTGTCCATCACGCCATTTTTATAATAGTGATTCCATTCAGAAGGGTCATTTCCACAGTTCCCTTTCAGGTGTGTGCCTGGGTGACCACGCATGAGGCAGTGAAGGGCAATGCGCTTAATTAGGTGCCTGGACCCTGGAGAGGATGCACGTGTAAGATGGGTGGTGGCCTTGGGAGGAATAGGGAGTAGGTGAGGGAGCAGTGGAGTGAGATGGGGAGTGAGGGGAAATTGGTATGTGCAGGGCTGCACCGGCTGTAAAGAGACACAACTCTCTCCAGCTCCAGGGCAGCGGGTGCCGGGGAGAGATGACCCTCCTTCCCAGCCCCAGCTCAGTGGCTGCTGCGGTGCAGGAGAGAGACCGTTCTCCCTAAACAAAGGCTAAAACATAATGGAAATCACTTTGGACAAGTGATTTCCATTAAGTTTCAGCATTTCTTTGGGGAGAGGTATTGGAAACCATTAAGGCCAGATCCTTGCTATCTAGGATAGTTTTGGCTCTTCAGAGTACTCCCATTGACTCATAAGTATCAAGCAGCACTAGGTTTGGTGAGGATGCTGCTAGGTGTTTGTAGTATAAAGACCTTATTTGCAAGCTCTTTGAAGTGGGGATCTCTCTGCAAACTCCAAAGCCATGTGTTGATGTCCTGCAGCACATGTAAAAACATAATGAGTCAGTCTACTCCAAGTTTTTGAGTTGGTGACACACACAATGTGAAACCAGGAGAACTTCACCTGTTTCTACAGAGCTCTGTTGCCCTTCCACAGTGTGGGTCCTAAACACACATTTAAAATGCCCATCACCAACCACTTGATGTTTTCCTTCCCTTCGTATTTTCAGTGTTTGTGGCTTTGTTTTGCTGTCTGTGTCGCTTTATTACTTATTCTTACTGTTTTGTGTGTGTGAAATATTATTCAAATTAAGAGTGGACATTCCAGAGAAATTGCATAAGCCTGAGTGAATGCCTTTTACTCTCCTTTCCAGTATCAGCAAATATTGTATTATTATTTGCAGTGAGAGCATTTCTAGTTGACTCATCCATTTATTTAAAGGTATTTAAATTTGTTTGAAGACCAGTTGGGAATTCCAGTCCTATCTCCCTGCCAGGGCAGCAAAATCCCTTTAGGTTCTTTTGTTCAGGCTCGTTGGAAATATTGCAGCTGTCCCAGCTTCCCAGTAGAGATTATTCTGCATTCTGACTGAGCTCAGTGTCAGCCTGTGTGTGTGTGTTTGGTGTGCAGTTGGCACTGTGTGTGTTGTGTGTAGTTGGCACTGTGTGTGTGTGTGTTTAGTGGGCACTGTGTGTGTGTGTGTGTGTGTGCTTGGTGTGCAGTGGGCAGTATCTATGTGCGTGTTTTGGGGGGTACAGTGGAGCTGAACATCAGGTGGAAGCAGGTGCGTGTCCCTTGCCTTGCCCACGGCTAAGGTTGGTGTCTCCCCTCCTCCCAGTTCAGGGCTCCTTGTAAGATCATAGAATCATACCACTTGAAGGGACCTTGAGAGGTCATCTAGCCCACTCCCCTGCACTCATGTCAGGGCTAAGTATTATCTAGACCATCCCTGGCAGGTATTTGTCTGACCTGCTCTTAAAAATCTCCAATGGTGGAGATTCCACAACCTTCCTAGCCTAGTTAATCCAGTGCATAGCCACTCTCGCTGTTGGGATGTTTTACCTAATGTCCAACCTAAACCACACTTTCTGCAATTGAAGTCCATCCGTTCTTGTCCTATCCTGTCCCCCCTAGACATGTTGCTTTGCAGTTTTATTCCTAAACTCTGTTTCACTGACTATAAATTATAGGAAATAAATGAAATTAAGAAAAGAATAATTGAGACAGAGCTGGCCTGCTCGGAGATATTTTTCAGCAGCTTCTGTAGAGATACTGCAAAGATCTTTACTGTTAACCACCAGTTTGGGGAATATCCTCCTTTTTGCAGCCTGCCCTGACCTTGGCAGTTTCAGTGAGGAGTGCCCCAGGCACCTCTGGGTCACAGGAGGCAGAAAGCCAGGAGGAGGAGTTATGAGCATGAGTCTTAGAGCAAGTGCTAGAGGAGCCAAATAGGGGGGGGAGCTTTTCTTGACCTGCTGCTCACAAACCGGGAAGAATTAGTGGGGGAAGCAAAAGTGGATGGGAATCTGGGAGGCAGTGACCATGAGTTGGTTGAGTTCAGGATCCTAACACAGGGAAGAAAGGTAAGCAGCAGGATACGGACCCTGGACTTCAGGAAAGCAGACTTCGACTCCCTCAGGGAATGGATGGGTAGGATCACCTGGGGGACTAACATGAAGGGGAAAGGAGTCCAGGAGAGCTGGCTGTATTTCAAGGAATCCCTGTTGAGGTTACAGGAACAAACCATCCTGATGAGTCGAAAGAATAGTAAATATGGCAGATGAACAGCTTGGCTTAACGGTGAAATCCTAGCGGATCTTAAACATAAAAAAGAAGCTTACAAGAAGTGGAAGGTTGGACATATGACCAGAGAAGAGTATAAAAATATTGCTCGGGCATGTAGGAATGAAATCAGGAGGGCCAAATCGCACCTGGAGCTGCAGCTAGCAAGAGATGTCAAGAGTAACAAGAAGGGTTTCTTCAGGTATGTTGGCAACAAGAAGAAAGCCAAGGAAAGTGTGGGCCCCTTAATGAATGAGGGAGGCAACCTAGTGACAGAGGATATGGAAAAAGCTAATGTACTCAATGCTTTTTTTGCCTCTGTTTTCACGAACAAGGTCAGCTCCCAGACTGCTGCGCTGGGCATCACAAAATGGGGAATAGATGGCCAGCCCTCTGTGGAGAAAGAAGTGGTTAGGGACTATTTAGAAAAGCTGGATGTGCACAAGTCCATGGGGCCGGACGAGTTGCATCCAAGAGTGCTAAAGGAATTGGCGGATGTGATTGCAGAGCCATTGACCATTATCTTTGAAAACTCGTGGCGAACGGGGGAAGTCCCAGATGACTGGAAAAAGGCTAATGTAGTGCCAATCTTTAAAAAAGGGAAGAAGAAGAATCCTGGGAACTACAGGCCAGTCAGCCTCACCTCAGTCCCCCGAAAAATCATGGAGCAGGTCCTCAAAGAATCAATCCTGAAGCACTTACATGAGAGGAAAGTGATCAGGAAGAGTAAGCATGGATTCACCAAGGGAAGGTCATGCCTGACTAATCTAATCACCTTCTATGATGAGATTACTGGTTCTGTGGATGAAGGGAAAGCAGTGGATATATTGTTTCTTGACTTTAGCAAAGCTTTTGACACTGTCTCCCACAGTATTCTTGTCAGCAAGTTAAAGAAGTATGGACTGGATGAATGCACAATAAGGTGGATAGAAGGTTGGCTAGATTTTCAGGCTCAACGGGTAGTGATCAATGGCTCCATGTCTAGTTGGCAGCCAGTATCAAGTGGAGTGCCCCAAGGGTCGGTCCTGGGGCCGGTTTTGTTCAATATCTTCATAAATGATCTGGAGGATGGTGTGGATTGCACTCTCAGCAAATTTGCAGATGATACTAAACTAGGAGGAGTGGTAGATATGCTGGAGGGCAGGGATAGGATACAGAAGGACCTAGACAAATTGGAGGATTGCGCCAAAAGAAATCTGATGAGGTTCAATAAGGATAAGTGCAGGGTTCTGCACTTAGGACGGAAGAACCCAATGCACAGCTACAGACTAGGGACCGAATGGCTAGGCAGCAGTTCTGTGGAAAAGGACCTAGGGGTGACAGTGGACGAGAAGCTGGATATGAGTCGGCAGTGTGCCCTTGTTGCCAAGAAGGCCAATGGCATTTTTGGATGTATAAGTAGGGGCATAGCGAGCAGATCGAGGGACGCGATCGTTCCCCTCTATTCGACATTGATGAGGCCTCATCTGGAGTACTGTGTCCAGTTTTGGGCCCCACACTAGAAGAAGGGTGTAGATAAATTGGAGAGAGTCCAGTGAAGGGCAACAAAAAATGATTAGGGATCTGGAACACATGACTTATGAGGAGAGGCTGAGGGAACTGGGATTGTTTAGTCTGCAGAAGAGAAGAATGAAGGGGGATTTGATAGCTGCTTTCAACTACCTGAGAGGTGGTTCCAGAGAGGATGATTCTAGACTATTCTCAGTGGTAGAAGAGGACAGAACGAGGAGTAATGGTCTCAAGTTGCAGTGGGGGAGGTTTAGGTTGGATATTAGGAAAAACTTTTTCACTAAGAGGGTGGTGAAACACTGGACTGCGTTACCTAGGGAGGTGGTAGAATCTCCTTCCTTAGAAGTTTTTAAGGTAAGGCTTGACAAAGCCCTGGCTGAGATGATTTAATTGGGGATTGTCCTGCTTTGAGCAGGAGGTTGGACTAGATGACCTCCTGAGGTCCCTTCCAACCCTGATATTCTATGATTCTATGATTCTATAAGTAGGGGCAATGTGTTTCCTGGGCACAGACCTGGAGTGACAGATTTAGGAGTTTCTGAATACAGAGATTGTTGGCTGCAGGTTTTTTCGACAGGTGTTCAGGGAAGCAGGACTTTGCGTACATTCTTTGTAACTCCTCCTCCAAGGATTATACCAAAGAATATACCTGACTTGGATCATTAATTTTTCCTCCTAATACAATCGACCAATCGCAATGCCTTACAGATTGGCACCACTTAGTAAAAGGGGACACCGATATGCCATGGAGCACTGATAATACCAGCCAACCCTGAAGACCCGGAAGGGATCATTTCTGCTAACATAGGGAAGAAGGGAAGAGTCATCATTGGGCCTGCCAGGCATCTCCTTGTGGGGAGGAGATGACAGCAATGTCCTTGTTCATCTGCAGCCACGGATCAGTGCATGGGCCCATCCCTGTGGCGACTTCACCCTTTTATGGCAATTGAACACTGCTGTCAGCACCACACCTTTGGTGTTACTGGGATATTTTCTAGGTTGGTGGCCGTGACATACCAGAGTCCAACTCAGACTAATCAGGAGCTGTGTCACAATCTTGCAATGCCTTGCTGAAGTAGCTTCCACCTCGGTCACTAACAAACAACCAACTAGCAGGCAAATCACACCCTGAGCGTGTACATGTAACTGCAGCCTGGCCAGGAATAATTGGGTTACATTCAGGCTCTCACCTCCCTTGGTTATACTGCAGGTTGACCCCAACACACTCCCCAGTCTTTGATTTCCCTCCAGAAATGTACATCCTGTGCTGCCCAGTGCTCTCCTGGACAATACAAGCTACATTGTCCATTATGTCTTTATTAGCACTAACAAGCCTGCAAGTTAGCTTCTCAGACACATATATTTAAACACACTGGACTAGATAAAAGAACAAAAGAAAGTTTATTGACCACAAAGAGAGATTTTAACTAAGTGCAAATAAGGAGGCACTGAAGTCAGACATGGTTACAAGAAAAATAAAGCTAGAAAGGCAACTTGTGCCTAAGTGAAGAAAAGATGTGAAATTCAAAGCAAAAGTTTCCTCACCACATGCTTTCAGCAGTCTTACTGACCAAATTTCATGTCAGGACCCCTACCCCGTCCAAAGACTGCTTCCTTTATCACTTCAGATGCAGTGAATAAATGGGGAGAGAGAGAGAGAGAGAGAGAGAGTGGTACCTTGGGATGTCTGTCTCTTCTTTTTATCGTCCTATCCCCCCTTTGAGAAATATTTCCACCTGGTTACCAGAAGACAAAACTCTATGTAGAAGGATGTTCCCTGCTGCTTTTTCCTCACCTTTTCAGGCTACCTTTGTTTCCCTTCCTGCTTGATGACTCTGGTTACTGTTTCAAAACAAAATTAAGCAGAGCATGTTTCCTTGTTTAAGACAAACCAGTTTGCCCGCCTCAGTTTGCTACATGTTTTTAATAACACGATACAGTGTAATATTATAAATTCACATACATTATCAAAAATGTATTAATATTTGCAGTGAGAGCATGACTATTTCGAATTGACTCGTAGATTTATTTAGCATGTTAGAGCTGAGCACTGTGTGCCGATAATATGCATGCAAGAGAGATAGTTTGTGACCTGCAGAAGTCCATAGCATGCTGTGGTCTCCTCCTGAGCTCCTCTGGTCATCCTGTGGTCTCCATCAGGCAAAAATGAGTGAACCAACTTTTCCTACCTTTAGGAGAGTAACCTAACAAGGGAAGGACATTGGATACCATGGTGATTGGCATGCTGTAAATGCTCGATAATCTGGAATACTCTTACATGTCTTACAGATTTTACATTCGACCTATTGGGGCAAGGCCAATGATGTGATTCTGAAACCACGAATGACTGAGCAGATATAAGCTACAGCTGCAAATAATTAACACATTTCACCTGTATCTAACTTTCTGTTCCTTTGATTCAAAATTTATTGTGAAAGCTCCTTGAATTTTTTTCTTGAGAAGCCTTTTGATGGGTAATTGGATTTTCCTTTCAACTATTTTTTCCATGAAATTATCTTTTCCCTGGAAATTATAAGCTTTCCATCAAAATGCCAAACTGCCCTCCTCCCTAAACCATGGCTGTGGGACTCTGGTGATGTTCCAGGGCAGTTCAGCAAGAGGAGAGACCATCGTGCATCATGGGGGATGTAGTCCAGCCTGGGGGCCAGGAACATGGAAGAGATTGGTGCTGTGTGGTATCTGATGCACCCCTATGGTATTTCCTAACAAAAAAGATTTTGTTCTCCACACAAAACAAACAAACAAACAAACAAAATGCCTTTGTGGATCAGGTCTACACAGTACTTGGCTTGCACTGAAAACAGCAGGATGAAATATACCCCTCATCTCATACTCTGTAACTCTGGTAGAAATTGCATCATTTAATAACACAATAGGAAAGAGCGGGACAAATTAATCCCTAGGGCACCAATTACAGCAAGGTGGCTTTGGTTCACTGAATGCGCTAATTAGGTGTTATGGCTGTCTGAGCTCAGGTATTCCCAGTTGCTTCAGGAATCATGTGCCATAGATCACACATCTCAGTATAAAACTTTCCTAATGCTCCAAACTGGTAGTTTCTATGGATGGGGAAATGCCATCACACCTCTCTCTCTCTCTTCTCATCAGGTGCGTCGTCTTGTCCTGTATTACAGTCACAAACACACGCAGACACCATTGGGATCAGCAGCTATTGAAACCTCCAGCACTTAATGTCTCAGCAACAACTCCGACCCCTTCAACTAAAGAAGCAACGTCCTTGGTTGGAAAAATAGGCAATTACCTAGTCACTGAAGCCAGGGCTTTCCATTATGTCTCTGGGTGTTCATACAGACTCAAGTAAATGCCAAAAAGCTTAATTAGCACAGTGAGCAACTTTACGCCAAACTGACATGCCAAGCCACCCAGCTCCCCTTGCCCAAAGAGGGTGGAAAGATTGACACTCCTTCACTCTCACCACTTCTTTAGCGATGGAATAATCCCTTCAGACTGATTCTCTCATAGCAGAATCAAAAGTCACTGTTTTCTCTTTGGATGAGTGAACAGGGAGTGTTTGTGGGTGGGACATGATGAATCTGAAGTGTCATTATATTTGCACAGTGTGTGCATTTTATCGAACACCTGGAATGACCAGCTGTGAACATCTGGTTCTGTGGACTAAGCCCTTCCCTGAGTGGGTACTGATGTTCATTAAGAAACTGATCTCTGTTTATCTTCACTTCTTTCATTACAGAGAAGGGGCAGGTTTTCCGCACCATTCACATGACCATATCTCTGTAGCTGCCTGATCTCTGTTGAGAGGGGATGGAAAAGGGAAATCACTCGGAGGCGACTGAGTTCATTCTCTCAGGACTGACAGATCGTCTGGAGCTGCAGGTCCCCCTGTTTGTGGTGTTCCTACTGATTTATGGTATCACCCTGGTGGGGAATGGGGGGATGATCTTGTTAATCACTATTGATCCCCAACTCCACACCCCCATGTACTTTTTCCTCAGGAATTTGTCTTTCTGTGACCTTTGCCTTTCCTTGACAATTTCCCCCAAGATGCTGCTGAATTCTTTAGCCGAGAGGAAAAGCATTTCTTACAAGGCCTGCGCTGCGCAAATGTCTCTCTCTATCTCTTTTGGAGATGCTGGGGGCCTCTTGCTGGCTGTCATGGCGTATGACCGTTATGTGGCCATCTGTAACCCACTGCTCTATACGGTCACCATGTCCAGGCACCTTTGTAAACAGCTGGTGACTGGGGTGTATGCTGTGGAGGTGGTGGATTCAATGATATACACGTGTTGCACATTTCGGCTATCATTCTGCAGCTCCAACATCATCAATCATTTCTTCTGTGACATCCCCCCTCTGCTGATGCTCTCCTGTTCTGACACCCGCATCAATGAGATTATGATGTTTGCTTTCATGTTGTGCATTACAGGAAGCAGATTTGTGGCTATCCTCCTCTCCTATGTCTATATCACCTCCACTGTGCTGCAGATCAGCTCTGCTGCGGGCCGTCGCAAAGCCTTCTCCACCTGTTCTTTCCACTTGACTGCGGTGGTCCTGTTTTATGGCACCCTCCTCTTCATGTATTTACGTCCCACCTCCAGCTATTCCATGGACACGGACAAAATAGTCTCAGTGTTTTACTTGCTGGTTATTCCCATGTTGAACCCCCTCATCTACAGCCTGAGGAACACGGAGGTGAAGGACGCCCTGAGGAGAGCAATGAATAAACTCCTAACCAAATCTTGATTCTGTTTAACTCAGTACTGGTTTAGTGATGGGGAGTGGAAACAGGTGAATTCAATTCCCATCCCATTGCAATGTAAGTTTGCAGAGCCCGTGGGAGTATTCTTCATTATTATATTGTTATTATGAATTTGTTTGTATTCAAACGAGGCCTGTAGGCTCCAACTAAAATCAAAGCTTTGTTAGGCTATTACCCCATCAAAATTCCAGAAGGCACCTGTTTCAGATGTGTGAATATTTGTGATGTGCTTCTGTAGAATTGTTCACTTCATTAATATAACTTCAAAAATAAAGTTTAGGAATGAAACTACATTCATTCATAAAACCAGGTACCCCAATAACTGGCTAATTGACTTTCACTTTCAATCCAATTGCTGCTTAAATAGCTGAAACTTACACTGTTTCAACATTGTAACGTCTGTTCACTGTTTGCCATTCCTTACACTTGCCCATATTGTAACTCAAACTCCATTTTAACTTGTCCCAAACTCCATTTTAAAATGCTCACTTCATTTTGTAAAAGCTTGCTGCAACCTTCATTTTTGCAAAACCCTGCTGTAATCTTATTAGTGTAGTTTAGATGTGTGAATGAGGTATATATGGATAATGGAATAAACCTCCAGCCCCAGCCTGTCCTGATGAAATAAAGTGTAAACACCAATGGCTGAAGATGCAGACAACAGCCCTGACAAAGCAAGAAGAGTCCACTCTTTAAAGAAAAGAACAAAAGTACAATTGAAGAACCATCAAAGCCAGGTCCTAGGCTGAAAGTCATGTCTGCAATTGATGGGTGATCAATCCCACCAAACCCAGAGGCAGTGTGACACATCAAGGCCTATAGACTCTGGATTCAAACTAAAGCCTACAAAAAGGATGGATGAGATGGAAGACTTTGGAGGGTAACATTCTGCTGCCAACATGGAAGGGCATTGGTGCATGCCCAACAGAGACCCAGTTCTTCCTTGTGCCTGGCTTTCCTGGCCAGTTAGCTGCCACAAGCTACGAACCCAAGCCACGAACTCAAGCTTCATTCAGCAATGGTAACTATCTAGCAGCTGCAGAACATTTGATGTGTGTGTGTGTGTGTGTATACATAGGTATTAGATATTAGTTATTGGTCATAAATAAAATTTTGTTGTAATACACGTGACATCTTGTCTTGTCCTGTGAAACGATCCTGTGTAGTTTTGTCTGCATAACACTTAGAAAGCATAGATGTATTTGTATTGGGAAAGAAGAGGGGGAATCAAATCTATCTCCTTCTGCTTTTTAGTGGGTTTGGTTTGGTTATGCAATTGCAAGTATGAAGTGTGTGATTTCTATGGCTGAAACAAAGGGAGTTTTGCACCTTGCACCCTCCTGATCCTCTGCAGCCCTTTACGTCCTCTGTGGGATTGTTGTGTAGATTGTCGCCTGGTTTGTATCCACGCATGTGGAGGAGAAAGGTGATTTCCATCAAGAAGGCCTTTATTTTAAGTTAAGGGAGCAACAAAATAAGTAAGAACAAGGGTAAGATATCCAAAAGAGAATGTGGTGTGTGTGCATCCACTGTGAGAATCTGCACTGAACTGAATACAAAGTAATATGGGAAGGGTGAGTTTTCTTGAGCACATAAATTAAACAGAAAAAAAAGTCATATCAGACACTTGATGTTTATACCACAGGAGCAGGTTCGCTATGAGGTCTTACTCTTAGTTCTGCGGGTAAGTCCTATGGACTCTGAGGAATAGGGATTCTGGGAATTGCACAATTTGGGTTGCAGAGAGTGAGAAATGGCTAGAGCTGAGCCAATAGCTGATGTTTGCATTCATGGGTGGTTAGAAAACATTGAAAACCAAATTCAGTTCAACCTGAACCAAATCTGAAAATTCCTGAAATGTCTGGCAAATTGAAAACATTGACAGAAATGTCCTGTGGGGTGGAAGGAACTATTTAGCATGAGCAGAAATGGAACATTTCCTTTCCTTCCTGGATACTTTTTGATGTCAAAGCAAAGACAGTGTAGGGCCACACTGAGAAAAGGGATGGGAATGGAAGAGGTGGGAATAGTGCTGCTTCCCTTGTAGACTTTAACCCAGTGATTAGATCACTCCCATGGGATGTGGGAGCTCCAGGTCAATTCCCCCTCTGTCGAATGGGGAGAAGCAATTTGAAAGTGGGTCTCCCACATTGCCGGACAATGTCCTGGCCACTGGGCTATGTTCTGTCCTGCATCGTTCTCAGGACTGGTCTATGCTACTGCTGTAAATTGATCTAAGTTACGCTACTTCAAGTTGTCTAAGTTCATCTGACTCACAGTGGTGTCCACACCGTCCTAAGTCAACTGGAGTGTTACATAACTGAAGTAGTGTAACAAAGATAATCAGACAGCATTAGTGCAGACCAGCCCTGAGGAAGATACATGATGGAACGTAGTGTCTGAGTTAGGTGGAGTACAGACTTCAACAGGTGAGAGCTCTCCCATCAATTTAGCATGTCTTCCCCAGACCAGCCCAATCAAGACCATTTAATCTATCGCAGTAGTCCCAATTGAGCTAGTAGTGTAGATATGGCCTCAGTCTCTCCCGTTGAAGCTGTTGCATTGTGGATAAAAGACGGGAAGAATCACAGGGCCAGAAAGAGAGAATGACTCTATAGACAAGTGGTTTGGGGCACCGACATGTTCAACTTCATGTCTCTGTTCCAATGTTTTTTTAATTAGTTTTCCACCATAGAACAACCTTGAAAGGAGAGACTGAGAGCAACCAAAGACTAGAATAGCACATCACTCAGGGGCTGGGATGCTTTCTGGAAATACAGGAAAGCCAAGTGCACATCTTTGCCCAGCACTGGACAGAACGGGGAATTAAACCTGGATCTCCCACCTCACAAGTGAACAGCCTAACGATTGAGCTAAAAATTACAAAGAGAGGGAGCATCACCACCTCGTACCAGAGGCTGCTTTGCGACCGGCACCTATATCCTCCTCCCCGACACACATTGGTTTGGGACAAGGCTATTAGGAGACTTTTGTGAATAGTTTCAGGTCAACCGCAATGGCATTGTTTTTTACAATACATTATTAATAAATTTAATAGTGAAAAGTGCAAGGTCATGCATTTGGGGATTAATAACAAGAATTTTTCTTATAAACTGGGGATGCATCACTTGGAAATAACAGAGGAGGAGAAGGACCTTGTCATAAATATAAAGGGAAGGGTAAACCCCTTTAAAATCCCTCCTGGCCAGAGGAAAAATCCTCTCATCTGTAAAGGGTTAAGAAGCGAAAGGTAAACTCGCTGGCACCTGACCAAAATGACCAATGAGGAGACAAGATACTTTCAAAAGCTGGGAGGAGGGAGAGAAACAAAGGGTCTGTGTCTGTCTGTATGCTGCTTTTGCCGGAGATAGAACAGGAATGGAGTCTTAGAACTTTTAGTAAGTCATCTAGCTAGGTATGTGTTAGATTATGATTTCTTTAAATGGCTGAGAAAGGAACTGTGGTGAATAGAATGACTATTCCTGTCTGTGTGTCTTTTTTGTAACTGAAGGTTTTGCCTAGAGGGATTTTTCTCTATGTTTTGAATCTTATTACCCTGTAAGATATCTACTATCCTGATTTTACAGACGGGATTTCTTTACTTCTATTAAAAGTCTTCTTGTAAGAAAACTGAATGCTTTTTCATTGTTCTCAGATCCAAGGGTTTGGGTCTGTGGTCACCTATGCAAATTGGTGAGGATTTTTACCAAATCTTTCCCAGGAAGTGGGGTGCAAGGGTTGGGAGGATTTTGGGGGGAAAGACGTGTCCAAACTACGTTTCCCAGTAAACCCAGTTAGAGTTTGGTGGTGGCAGTGGAGATCCGGGGACAAAGGATAAAATTAATTTGTACCTTGGGGAAGTTTTAACCTAAGCTAAGTTTCACCACCCTCCTAGTGAAAATTTTTTTCCTAATATCCAACCTAAACCTTCCCCACTGCAGCTTGAGACCATTACTCCTTGGCCTGTCATCTTCTACCACTGAGAATAGTCTAGAACCATCCTCTCTGGAACCACCTCTCAGGTAATTGAAAGCAGCTATGAAATCCCCCCTCATTCTTCTCTTCTGCAGACTAAACAATCCCAGTTCCCTCAGCCTCTCCTCATAACGCATGTGTTCCAGACCCCTAATCATTTTTGTTGCCCTTCACTGGACTCTCTCCCATTTTTTGACATCCTTTTTTAGTGTGGAGCCCAAAACTGGACACAGTACTCCAGAGGAGGCCTCACCAATGTCGAATGGAGGGGAATGATCACGTCCCTCGATCTGCTCGCTATGCCCCTACTTATACATCCAAAAATGCCATTGGCCTTCTTGGCAACAAGGGCACACTGTTGACTCATATCCAGCTTCTCGTCCACTGTCACCCCTAGGTCCTTTTCCGCAGAACTGCTGCCTAGCCATTCGGTCCCTAGTCTGTAGCTGTGCATTGGGTTCTTCCGTCCTAAGTGCAGAACCCTGCACTTATCCTTGTTGAACCTCATCAGATTTCTTTTGGCCCAATCCTCCAATTTGTCTCGGTCTCTCTGTATCCTATCCCTACCTGCCACCATATCTACCACTCCTCCTAGTTTAGTATCATCTGCAAATTTGCTGAGAGTGCAATCCACACCATCCTCCAGATCATTTATGAAGATATTGAACAAAACCGGCCCCAGGACCGACCCTTGGGGCACTCCACTTGATACTGGCTGCCAACTAGACATGGAGCCATTGATCACTACCCGTTGAGCCTGAAAATCTAGCCAACCTTCTATCCACCTTATTGTGCATTCATCCAGTCCATACTTCTTTAACTTGCTGACAAGAATACTGTGGGAGACAGTGTCAAAAGCTTTGCTAAAGTCAAGAAACAATATATCCACTACTTTCCCTTCATCCACAGAACCAGTAGTCTCATCATAGAAGGTGATTAGATTAGTCAGGCATGACCTACCCTTGGTGAATCCATGCTTACTGTTCCTGATCACTTTCCTCTCATGTAAGTGCTTCAGAATGGATTCCTTGAGGACCTGCTCCATGATTTTTCGGGGGACTGAGCTGAGGCTAACTGGCCTGTAGTTCCCAGGATCCTCCTTCTTCCCTTTTTTAAAGATTGGCACTACATTAACCTTTTTCCAGTCATCTGGGACTTCCCCCGATCTCCACGAATTTTCAAAGATAATGGCCAATGGCTCTGCAATCACAGCCGCCAACTGCTTTAGCACTCTCGGATGCAACGCATCCGCCCCAAGGACTTGTGCACGTCCAGCTTTTCTAAATAGTCCCTAACCACTTATTTCTCCACAGAGGGCTCGCCACCTACTCCCCATGCTGTGTTGCCCTTGTTCATGAAGACAGAGGCAAAAAAATCATTGAGTACATTAGCTTTTTCCACATCCTCTGTCAATAGGTTGCCTCCCTCATTCAGTAAGGGACCCACACTTTCCTTGGCTTTCTTCTTGTTGCCAACATACCTGAAGAAACCCTTCTTGTTACTCTTAACATCTCTTGCTAGCTGCAGCTCCATGATGCGATTTGGCCCTCCTGATTTCATTCCTACATGCCCGAGCAATATTTTTATACTCTTCCCTGGTCATTTGTCCAATCTTCCACTTCTTGTAAGCTTCTTTTTTTATGTTTAAGATCCACAAGGATTTCACCGTTAAGCCAAGCTGTTTGCCTGCCATATTTACTATTCTTTCGACACATCGGGATGGTTTGTCCCTGTAACCTCAATAGGAATTCCCTGAAATACAGCCAGCTCTCCTGGACTCCTTTCCCCCTCATGTTATTCCCCCAGGGGATCCTACCCGTCAGTTCCCTGAGGGAGTCTAAGTCTGCTTTTCTGAAGTCCAGGGTCTGTATTCTGCTGCTTACCTTTCTTCCCTGTGTCAGGATCCTGAACTCGACCAACTCATGGTCACTGCCTCCCAGATTGCCATCCACTTTTGCTTCCCCTACTAATTCTTCCCAGTTTGTGAGCAGCAGGTCAAGAAAAGCTCCCCCCAGTTGGCTCGTCCAGCACTTGCACCAGGAAATTGTCCCCTAAATTTTCCAAAAACTTCCTGGATTGTCTGTGCACCGCTGTAGTGCTCTCCCAGAAGATATCAGGATGATTAAAGTCGCCCATGAGAACGAGGGCGTGTGATCTAGTACCTTCTGTGAGTTGCCGGAAGAAAGCCTCATGCACCTCATCCCCCTGGTCCGGTGGTCTATAGCAGACTCCCACCACTACATCACTCTTGTTGCTCACACTCCTAAACTTAATCCAGAGACACTCAGGTTTTTCTAAAAAAGAAAAGGAGTACTTGTGGCACCTTAGAGACTAACTGATTTATTTGAGCATGAGCTTTCGTGAGCTACAGCTCACTTCATCGGATGCATACCGTGGAAACTGCAGCAGACATTATGTACACACAGAGATCATGAAACAATACCTCCTCCCACCCCACTGTCCTGCTGGTAATAGCTTATCTAAAGTGATCATCAAGTTGGGCCATTTCCAGCACAAATCCAGGTTTTCTCACCTCTACCCCCCCACACACAAACTCACTCTCCTGCTGGTAATAGCCCATCCAAAGTGGCAACTCTCTTCACAATGTGCATGATAATCAAGGTGGGCCATTTCCTGCACAAATCCAGGTTCTCTCACCCCCTCACCCCGCTCCAAAAACCACACACACAAACTCACTATCCTGATGGCTTTTCTGCAGTTTCATACCAGAGCTCTGAGCAGTCATACTGCTCCCTTACATACAGTGCTACTTCCCCACCTTTTCTGCCCTGCCTGTCCTTCCTGAACAGTTTATAATCATCCATGACAGTACTCCAGTCATGTGAGTTATCCCACCAAGTCTCTGTTATTCCAATCACGTCATAATTCCTTGACATCACCAGGACCTCCAGTTCTCCCTGCTTGTTTCCAAGGCTTTCTGCGTTTGTATATAGGCACTTGAGATAACCTGCTGATTGCCCCTCGTTCTCAGTATGAGGTAGGAGCCCTCCCCTCACAGATGTTCCTGCCTGTGCTTCCTCCCGGTATCCTGCTTGCCCACTTACCTCAGGGCTTTGGTCTCCTTCCCCCGGTGAACCTAGTTTAAAGCCCTCCTCACTAGGTTAGCCAGCCTGCTCGCAAAGATGCTCTTCCCTCTCTTCCTTAGGTGGAGCCCGTCTCTGCCTAGCACTCCTCCTTCATGGAACACCATCCCATCGTCAAAGAATCCAAAACCTTCTCTCTGACACCATCTGCGTAGCCATTCATTGACTTCCACGATTCAACGGTCCCTACGCCGGCCATTTCCTTCCACGGGGAGGATGGACGAGAACACCACTTGCACCTCAAACTCCTTTATCCTCCTTCCCAGAGCCACGTAGTCCGCAGTGATCCGCTCAAGGATCATTTGTGCCCACATGGAGAAGCAGGAAGGGGTAGCGATCCGAGGGCTTGATGAGTCTCTGCAGTTTCTCTGTCACATCGCGAATCTTATCCCCTGGCAAACAGCAGACTTCTCTAGTCCTATCTCCCTGCCAGGGCAGCAGAATCCCCTGCGGTTCTTTTTGTTCAGGCAAGTTGGAAATATTGCAGCTCTCCCAGCTTCCCAGTAGAGATTATTCTGTATTCTGACTGAGGTCAGTGTCAGGCTGTGTGTGTGTAGTGGGCACTCTGTCTGTGTGTGTGTGTTTGGTGTGTAGTGGACACTGTGTGTGCTTGTTTGTGTGTGCTTGGTGTGCAGTGGACACTGTATGTGTGCATGTGATGGGGGTACAGTGGAGCTGAATGTCAAGTGTAGGCAGGTGCATGTCCCTTGCCCTGTCCAGAACTCAGGCTGACCTCCCCCACCCCCAGTGCAGGGCTCCTTGTGCGATCATAGAATCAAAGGACTGGAAGGGACCTCGAGAGGTCATCTCGTCCACTCTCCTACACTCATGGCAGTTCTAAGTATAATCTAGACCATCCCTGACAGGTGTTTGTCTAACCTGCTCTTAAAAATCTCCAGTGATGGAGATCTCACAACCTTCCTGGGCAAATTATTCCAGTACTTAGCCACCCTCACTGTTGGGATGGTTTTCCTAGTGTCCAATCTAAACTGCCCTTGCTGCAGTTGAAGTCCATCGGTTCTTGTCCTATCGTTCCCTGCCTCCCACATTGTTTTACAATTTTATTCGTAAACTCTGTGTGACGGGTTGGGTCGCAGAAACCCCTTTGGGACTGCCACCTGATGTGCCTAGATTACCTCTGAGCCTGTTTCCCTGCCAGCTTGGGAATTCAGAACCTTACCTTGTTTGAGCCAGACACACTTCCCTGCTGCAAACACAGATCCAAGTCTGAACCACGTCCCCCACAAGCTGCAGGCTTAACTGAAAAGACCTTAAGAAATGCTCCTGTCTCCAGCACTGAGATACCCAGCTCCCAATGGGGTCCAAACCCCAAATAAATCTATTTTGCTCTTTATAAAGCTTATATACAGTAAACTCATAAATTGTTCGCCCTCTATAACACTGATAGAGAGATATTCACAGCTGTTTGCCCCCCCCCCCATATTCATACATACTCTGAGTTAATTAATAAGTAAATCCTGATTTTATTAAATACAAAAAGTAGAATTTAAGTGGTTCCACGTAATAACAGACAGAACAAAGTGAATTACCAAACACAATAAAATAAAACATGTAAGTGTAAGCCAGGAGGAGGATTATGAGCATGACTCCTAGAGGAAGTAGGGGCATAGTATTTCCTGGGCACAGATCTGGAGTGACAGACTTGGGAGTTTCTGAATACAGAGACTGCTGGTTGTTGGTTGTTTCTACTGGTGTTCAGGGAAGCAGGACGTTGTGTACATTCTTTGTAACCTCCCGCTCCTCCCACCACATGGTTATACCAAAGAATATAGCTGACTTTTATCATCAATTTTCCTCCTAATAAATCAACCCTGCAATGTTTCACAGGCTGGCAACACTTAGGAGAAGTGGGCACCAACATGCCCCGGAGCACAGATACAGCCAAGCCTGCACACCCTTGGGGGATAATTTCTACTACCATAGTGAAGAAGGGAAGAGTCATCATTGGGCCTGCCATGGATCTTCTTGGCGGGAGGTGATGACCACAATGGCCTTGTACATCTGCAGCCATGGATCAGTGCATGGGCCCATCCCTGTGGTGACCTCACCCTTTCCTGTCAATCGAACACTCCTCTCAGTCAGCATTATACTTTGGTGCTACTGGGATACTTTTTACGTTGGTGGCTGTGACATACCAGGGTCCAGCGCAGACTAATCAGCAGCTGTGTCACACCTGCCTGCAACCTTGCAATGTCTTGGTGAAGTGGCTTCCACCGGGGCCACTCACAAACCACAGTCTGGCATGCAAATCTCACCCTGAGCATGTGTGTGTAACTACAGCCTGGCCAGGAATAGTTGGGTTACACTCAGGCTCTCACCACCCTTGCTTATACTGCAGGGTGACCCCAACACACTCCCCAATCTTCGATTTCCCTCCCAAGATATATGTCCTCTGCTGCCCAGTCCTCTCCTGGACAATACAAGCTACACTGTCCATTATTTCTTTAATAGCACTAACATGTCTTCAACTTAGTTTCTCAGACACTTCTATTCAAACACTCTGGACTAGATAAAATAATAAAACAAAGTTTATTGACTACAAAGATAGATTTTAAGTGAGTGCAGATAAGGAGGCCTAGAAATCAGAGATGGTTACAAGAAAAATAAAGCGAGAATGCAACTTGTGCCTAAGTTAACAAATGATGTGAAAAACAATGCAAAAGTTTCCTCACCAGAGGCTTTCAGCAGTCTCCCTGACCAAACTTCTTAGGTCAGGACCCCTCCCCCAGTCCAATGGCGGCTTCCTTTATCCCTTCAGATGCAGTGAATCAACTGGAAGAGGGAGAGAGAGACAGAGATCGGTGCCCTGAGATTTCTGTGCCTTCTGTGCCTCTTCTGAGTCCTACCCCCCCTTTGAGAAATATTTCCACCTGGTTACCAGAAGACAAAATGTCTATGCAGAAGAATATTCCCTGCTGCTTTTTCCTCACCATTTTTGGGCTTCCTTTGTTTCCTTTCCTGCTTGATGACTGTAGTTACTGTTTAGATTCAAAATTAACCTGCACACACATATCTTTGTTTAAGACAGACCAGTTTGCCAGCCTGCTTTTTGAACATGTATTAGTAACATGCTACAGTGTAATCTTATAACTTCACATACATTATAAAAATATTATTAATATTTGGTATTTTGATGGAAAGCTTATAATTTCGGGAGAAAAGATCATTTCTTGGGAAAAAGAGTTAAATGGAGAATCCAATTTCCTAGGAGAGCATGACTATTTTTAGTTGACTCAAGGATTTATTTAGCATTTTATAGCTGAGCTCTGTGTGCAGATCATATGCATGCAAGATGGACAGTTTTGTGAACTGCACAAGTCTGTAGCATTTTGTGGCCTCCCCCTAAGCCCATCTGGTCATCGTGTGGTCTCCATCAAGCAAAATGGGTGAACCTATCTTTCCTACTTTGGGGAGTAACCTAGCAAGGGAAGGACATAGGATACTATGCTGATTGGCATGTTATGAATAGCTAGATAATCTGGAGTACTCTTATGTGTCTTACAGGTTTTACATTCCACCTGTTGGGGCCAGAACAATGAGGTTACTCTGGAACCAGGAATAACTGAGAAGATATCAGCTACAGCGGCAAACAATTAGTATGTTTCACCTGTATCTAACTTTCCGGTCCTTTGATTCCATATTTCTACCTAAGGCTGGTTGAAAATTTTTCTTCAGAAGTTTTTTTGATAGGAAATTGGATTTTCCATTTAACTCTTTTTCCCAAGAAATGATCTTTTCTCCCGAAATTATAAGCTTTCCATCAAAATACCAAACACCTCTCCTCCCTAAACCATGGATGTGGGACTCTGGTGATGTTCCAGGGCAGTTCAGCAAGAGGAGAGATCATCATGCATCATGGTGGATGTAGTCCAGCCTGGGAGCTTGGCCCATGGCAGAGATTAATGGTGTGTTGTATCTGAGCAACCACCATGGTACTTCCAAATCGAAATATTATGTTTTAACTAAAAGATTTTGTTCTCCACAAACAAACAAACAAACAAACAAACAACCCTTTGTGGATAAGCTCTTCACAGTACCCAGGTTGCACTGAAAAGAGCAGGATGAAATATAGCCCAACCTCATACTCTGAAACTCTGGTAGAAATTGCTTCAGTTAATAACACAGTAATAACACAGAGTAGGTCAAATTAATCCCCAGGGCACCAATTAAGCGAGGGTGGCTTTGGTTTACTGAATGCATGAATTCGATGTTGTGTCTCTCTGAGCTCAGGTATTCCCAGTTGCTTCAGGAATCACATCCCAAAGATCACACATCTTTGTATAAAACTTCCTGAATGCTCCAAATTGGCAGTTTCTGTGGATGAGAAAACACCAACACATCTCTCTTTCTCTCTTCTCAGCAGGTACTTTCTATTGTCCTGAATTACAGTCACACACACACATACAGACACCCTGGGAATCAGCAGCTATTGAATTCCAGACCTCCACCATCAAAAGCCTCAGGCCCAACTCCGACCTCTTCAGCTAAAGGAGCGACGTCCTTGGTTGGACAAAATAGGCAATTACCTAGTCACTGAAGTCAGGGCTTTCCGTTATGTCTCTGGGTTTTTATAGAGGCTCCAGTAAATGCCAAACAGCTTAATTGGCACAGTAAGCAACTTTACCCAAAACGGACATGCCAAGCCACAGAGCTCCCCTTCCCCAGATAGAGTGGAAAGATTGACACTCCTTTACTCTCACCCCTTCTTTAGCTAAGGATTGGATTAGTTTGGATTAGTGAACAGGAGTTTTTGTGGGGGGGGGGCATGATTAACCTGCTTCTCATTCTATTTGCAGAGCGTGTGCATTTTATCGAACACCTGGAATAACCAGCTGAGAACATCTGGCTCTGTGGACTCAGCCCTTCCCTGAGCGGGAACTGATGTCCATTGAGAAACTGATCTCCATTTATCTTCCCTTACTTCATGACAGAGAAGGGACAGGTTTTCCTCACCATCCACCTGCCCATATCTCTGCAGCAGCCTGATCTCTGTTCAGAGGAGATGGAAGAGGGAAGTCACTTGGAGGTGACTGAATTCATTCTCTCAGGACTGACAGATCATCTGGAGCTGCAGATCCCCCTGTTTGTGGTGTTCCTACTGATTTATGGTATCACCTTGGTGGGGAATGGGGGGATGATCTTCTTAATCACGATTGATCCCCGACTCCACACACCGATGTACTTTTTCCTCAGGAATTTGTCTTTCTGTGACCTCTGCGTTTCCTTGATAATTTCCCCTAAGATGCTGCTGAATTTATTAGCTGAGAGGAAAAGCATTTCTTACACGGCCTGTGCTGTGCAAATGTATCTCTCTATTGTTTTTGGAGATGTTGAGTGCCTCTTGCTGGCTGTGATGGCGTATGACCGATATATGGCCATCTGTAACCCACTGCTCTATACGGTCACCATGTCCAGGCACCTTTGTAAACAGCTGGTGGCTGCGATGTACGCTGTAGGGGTGGTGGATTCAATGATATACACGTGTTGCACATTTCCGCTGTCATTCTGCAGCTCCAACATCATCAATCATTTCTTCTGTGACGTCCTCCCACTATTGGCGCTCTCCTGTTCTGACACCCACATCAATGAGATTATGATGTTTGCTTTCACGAGCTGCATTACAGGGAGCAGCTTTGTGACTGTCCTCCTCTCCTATGTCTATATCATCTCCACCATCCTGCAGATCCGCTCTGCCGAGAGCCGGCACAAAGCCTTCTCCACCTGCTCTTTTCACTTAACCGCTGTGGTCCTGTTTTTTGGCACCTTCCTCTTCAAGTATTTGCATCCCACCTCCAGCTATTCCATGGACAGAGACAAAGTGACCTCAGTGTTTTACACGCTGATGATCCCCATGTTGAACCCCCTCATCTACAGCCTGAGGAACATGGAGGTGAAGGACGTCTTGTGGAAAGCGATGAATAAACTCCTAACCAGCTCTTGAATCTGCATTTCTCATTATTCCATTGTTATTATGAATAATTTGTTTGCATTCCAACAAGGTCTGCAGACCCCAACTGAGATCAGTGGACAAAACATGGGAAGTATCCCAGGGCCAGAGAGAGAGAATGATTCTATAAGCTGGTGGAAAAGGGGAACTGCCTCGAGGGTGAGATGCTCAACTTCACGTCTCTGTTCCAATAGTTATTTAATTAGTTATCCATAGTAGAACCACTTTGAAAGGAGAGATTGAGAGCAACCCTGTCTAGGTCCCTTCCACACTCTGAACTCTGGGGTACAGATGTGGGGACCTGCATGAAAACTTCCTAAGCTTACTTTTACCAGCTTAGGTTAAAACTTCCCCAAGGTACAAATTATTTTACCCTTTGCCCTTGGATTTCCACTGCCACCACCAAACTTTATCTGGGTTCCTGAAAAAACATAGTTTGGACCCGTCTTTCCCCCCAAAATCCTCCGAACTCTTGCACCCCACTTCCCGGGGAAGGTTTGGTAAAAATCCTCACCAATTTGCAGAGGTGACCACAGACCCAAACCCTTGGATCTGAGAACAATGAAAAAGCATTCAGTTTTCTTACAAGAAGACTTTTAATAGAAGTAACAAAGGAATCACCTCTGTAAAATCAGGATGGTAAATACCTTACAGGGTAATTAGATTCAAAACATAGAGAATCCCTCAAGGCAAAACCTTAAGTTGTTTTTTCTCCCTCCTCCCAGCTTTTGAAAGTATTTTGTCTCCTCATTGGTCATTTTGGTCAGGTGCCAGCGAGGTTACCGTTAGCTTCTTAACCCTTTACAGGTGAGAGGATTTTTCCTCTGGCCAGGAGGGATTTTAAAGGGGATTACCCTTCCCTTTATATTTATGAAATGCCCCCCAAATCTCAGCTAGGGTGAAACGCTGGCTGGGATTTCTTCCTGGAGCTCTAGGAAAAAACAGAGTTAATAAGACACATGCACCTCTAAATATACTACCAAGTACATAAAGACTAACAATATTTTCCACATCTCAAGGACGATTTTAACCAGTTGATTCTGGGAAACTTTCATGGGAGAGTGAATCAGCCACTTTGTTAGAAGCTCCTGAGATGTGTTGGATGTCAAAATCAAAATCTTGGAGAGCTAAACTCCACCGAAGAAGTTTTTTGTTATTTCCCATGGCGGTATGAAGCCAATGTAGCGCAGCATGGTCAAATACGCCGTCCCCAAACATATGGGCGTAGCTTTTCCAGAGCATAGACAATGGCGTAACATTCTTTTTCACTGACTGACCAGCTGCTTTCCCTCTCAGATAGTTTTTTGCTGAGAAACACTACAGGGTGGAATTCTTGATCCGGTCCTTTCTGCATTAAAACTGCTCCCACACCATGCTGGGACACATCTGTGGTTACTAGGAACGGTTTGTCAAAGTCTGGGGCCCTAAGTACAGGGTCAGACATGAGTGTCGCTTTAAGCTGGTTAAAGGCCTTCTGACACTCTTTGGTCCACCGCATGGCATTTGGCTGTTTCTTTTTAGTTAGGTCTGTCAGTGGGGCGGCGATTTGGCTGTATTGTGGTACAAATTATCTGTAATAAACAGCCAAGCCTAAGAAGGATTGGACCTGTTTCTTTGACTTTGGGACAGGCCAATTTTGGATAGCATCCACTTTTGCCTGTAGGGGGCTGATAGTTCCTTGACCCACCTGGTGTCGAAGGGAAGTCACTCTGTTTAGGCCTATTTGACACCTAGCCTTAACAGTTAGTCCTGCCTCCCTTATGCGCTCAAAAACTTTTTGTAGATGTTCCAGGTGTTCTGCCCTGGAATCCGAAAATGTGGCCACATCGTCAAGGTAGGCGACTGCATATTCTCCTAATCCCGCTAGGAGACCATCTACAAGTCTTTGGAAGGTGGCAGGTGCATTTCACAGCCCAAAAGGGAGTACTTTAAATTCATACAGCCCGAGATGAGTGGTGAAGACTGACCTTTCCTTGGCGGATTCATCAAGCGGTACCTGCCAGTACCCCTTGGTTAAGTCCAAGGTAGAGATGTACTGGGCCTGTCTCAGTTTCTCTAATAGTTCATCTGTGCATGGCACTGGATAGTTGTCTGGGCGAGTTACAGCGTTTAGCTTATGGTAGTCCACACAAAAACGTATCTCCCTATCTGGTTTGGGAACTAGAACCACTGGAGATGCCCATGCACTTCCAGAGGGGAGGATTACACCCATCCGTAACATATCCTGGATCTCCCGTTCTATAGCAGTTTTAGCATGAGGAGACACCCGGTAAGGTTGGACTTTAATTGGGTGAGCATTACCTGTGTCAATGGAGTGGTATGCCCATTCAGTCAGTCCTGGGGTAGCTGAGAATGTCAGCACGTAGCTAGTGCACAGCTCCTTGATATGCTGTAGCTGCATACGCCCAGGGGTAATGGAGAGGTTCACCTCTTCCACACCACCAGCACTTTTCCCTTCATAGTAGACACCTTTAGGCCACTCAGCATCATCTTCTCCCTGGGCTGTAAACTGACAAACCTTTAATTCTCTGGACTAAAAGGGCTTTAGGGAATTAATATGGTACACCTTAGGCTTTTGGTTGGAGGTGGGGAATGCTATGAAATAATTAACAGCTCCCAGGCGCTCCTGGACCGTGAATGGCCCTTCCCACAAGGCTTCCATTTTATGGGCCTGGAGCGCCTTTAAGACCATGACCTGGTCCCCTACTTTGAAGGAACGCTCTCTGGCATGTTTATCATACCAGGCTTTTTGCTCTTTTTGAGCATCCTGTAAGTTTTCTTTAGCAAGGGCTAAAGAGGTTCGGAGGGTATTTTGTAAGTTGGTTACAAAGTCCAGCATGTTAGTTCCTGGAGAAGGTGTAAATTCCTCCCATTCCTGCTTCACCAACTGTAATGGCCCCTTAACCTCATGGCCATATACAAGTTCAAATGGTGAAAACCCTAAACTGGGATGTGGTACAGCTCTGTAGACAAAGAGCAACTGCTGCAACACTAGGTCCCAATCATTGGAGTGCTCATTTACGAATTTACGTATCATGGCCCTCAAAGTTCCATTAAACTTCTCCACCATGCCAATTGTTTGATGGTGGTAAGGAGTGACAACCAAGTGATTTACCCCATAAGCTTCCCAAAGGTTTTCCATAGTTCCTGCCAGGAAATTAGTCCCTGCATCTATGAGAATGTCAGAGGGCCAACCTACCCTGGCAAAAATGTCTGCTAGTGCCTGGCACACAAATTTAGCCCTGGTGTTGCTCAGAGCGACTGCTTCCGGCCATCGCGTGGCAAAATCCATGAAAATGAATATGTAGTGCTTTCCTCTGGGTTTCTTTTTTGGAAAAGGACCCAGAATATCCAAAGCTACTGGTGGAAATGGAACTTCAATGATGGGGAGTGGCTGGAGAGGGGCTTTAACCTGGTCTTGGGGTCTTCCCACTCTTTGGCATACTTCACAGGACTGGACATAGGTAGAAACATCCTTACCCATTCCCTCCCAGTGGAATGACCCCCCAAATCGGTCTTTGGTCCTGTTCACCCCAGCATGGCCACTAGGGTGATCGTGGGCTAAGCTCAAGAGCTTGGCCCGGTATTTAGTTGGAACTACCAACTGTCTCTGAGGATACCAGTCTTCCTGGTGTCCACCAGAAAGAGTTTCCTTGAATAAAAGTCCTTTTTCTACAACAAACCTGGATTGATTAGAAGAGCTGCGAGGCGGTGGGTTGCTCCATGCTGCTGTCCAAGCTCTCTGGAGGCTTTCATTGGCTTCCTGTTTGGTCTGGAACTATTCCCTTGATGCTGGAGACATCAGTTTCTTACTGGATTGTGGTCCTATGCTTCGTCCCTCTGGAAGCGATGTAGGGGATGGGGCTGTTTCCGTTGACTGTGAAGCTCTCTCCGCTGGGACACTATGTTGGGGTTAAGGCTCTGGCTGAGCCTCTTGTATAAGGTTATGGGCTACTGCCGGTTCAGGTTCGGTGGTGCCCTCTGGTGTTGAGGTTGCAAGTACTGGATTCAGTGCTGGCAATGGTTCTGGTGCTGGTTGTTCTGCTGATTCCAGTTCTGGGACTGGCTCCATCTGGGTATCTGGGACTGGATCCACTACTGCTGTTGCAGACATTGGCCTGGGGTCTGGGTCCATAACCTCTGACCGGGTCCTGATAGAAGTTTCCAGAACAGAGCTAGGCCTCACGGCTTGTTTAGCCTGGCTGCGGGTAACCATTCCCCCCACCCCTTAGCCTGCTTCACATGATTGGCCAAGTCTTCCCCCAACAGCATGGGGATGGGATAATCATCATAGACTGCAAAAGTCCACATTCCTGAGCAGCCCTGGTACTGGACAGGCAACTTGGCTGTAGGCAAATTGAAAAAGTTGGACTTGAAGGGTTGAATCGTCACTTGGATCTCTGGGTTGATTAAATTGGGGTCCACTAAGGAAGCATGGATAGCTGACAATTGTGTTCCGGTGTACCTCCACGCGGTGACCTTTTTCCCGCCCACACTCACAGTTTCCCTCCACTCCAAGGGTATCTGGGAGGTATCTGGGCCTGCGGATCTCTGGTGTAATTCCAGTGCAATGAACTGTAATCTGTTGGGGTTCTTGGGGCAGTTGGCCTTTACATGCCCCAGCTCATTCCATTTAAAACATCGTCTGGCGGACACGTCACTGGGGCGAGGCGGGTTGCTGGAGAACGGTGTGGTGGGACGATAAGGTGTCTGGAGGGTTCTTTGGGAGGTAGGTCGGGCTTTGGGTGGCCCCCGGTAATAGGGTGTGGTCTGGGGTTGTCCCTCCTGGTCTCCGCTCCAACTGTGACCAGTTTTCTTCTTCTCTGCCACCTCCACCCATCTGGCTCCAATCTCTCCTGCCTCGATTACAGTTTAGGCTTCCCATCTAGGATGTATCTTTCTATTTCCTCAGGAACACCCTCTAAGAATTGTTCCATTTGCATTAGGAAGGGCAAATTTACTGGAGATTCAACCCTTGCTCCTGATATCCAGGCATCCCAATGTTTCACAATGTGGTAGGCATGTCGAGTAAATGACACATCTGGTTTCCACCTTAGGGCTCTGAACCTCCGATGAGAATGCTCGGGTGTTATCCCCATTCTGACTCTCGCCTTGGATTTAAACAGTTCATACTTGTTCACGTGTTCTCTAGGCATTTCAGCCTCCACCTCAGCTAAGGGTCCACTGAGCTGCGGCCTCAGCTCTACCATGTATTGGTCAGTAGAGATGCTGTACCCAAGGCAGGCCCTTTTGAAGTTTTCTAAGAAGGCCTCGGTATCATCGTCTGCCTTGTAGGTGGGGAACTTTCTGGGATGGAAAGTGGTACCTGGAGAAGGATTGCTAGGGTTTGTTGGTATATTCTGCTGAGCCTTTATCTTCTCCATCTCCTCCACATGCTTCCTCTCTTTTTCCTTCTCCTCCAGTTCTTTGTCCCTTGCTTCCATAGCTCTCCTGTGAGCAGCTGCTTGGTGTTGTTCTGCCTCTTTCGCTGCCTCCCTTTCTTTGTCCTTTGCCTCCCTTTCTTTGTCCCTTGCCTCCATTTCTTTGTCCCTTGCCTCCATCTCTTTGTCCCTTGCCTCCATCTCCCTCCTGTGGGCAGCCTCCTGTACCTCCTTCTCCATCCGCATGAGTTCTATCTGTCTTTCATGTTCTTTTGTTTTTCAGTAGCCTCAAATCTGGCTAATTCCAGCTTTTGTTGAGCCGTGGAGTCTGTCATCCTAACCTCTCTGTTTTTAACTAACTTTACACCCGAGGTTTAGAAATAAAACAAACAAAACTTGGCTTGTAAAATTTTGCTGTGCTGGAATAGGATACCTATTCTCTGATAGTGATTGTCAGCCTACAGAAAAAGACAATTCCCTTTGTCTCTGCTCTGGCCCCAAATCAAAGCAAAAAAGCTTTCAACTGTTTCCAGTTGGAGACCTGCTTTCTAGCAGCACAAAGGAAAAAAATTCCTTTTCAAATCTGTGCTCCTTGTTCAAAAATAAAAATAAAATCCTAAAAAAAGCAAACAAAAAACAAAAAAAACCCTACCACTTTTGTTTCCAGCCAAATGGGTAGAACACCCACCTATTTACCTTTAGGGGAAAAAAACCCTCAGGTTTGTGAAGACTATGAATTTCCCTGCAGGAGGTTAACTACTCTGCCTCCAGGCAAAGAAAACCTGCAATTCACAAAGATAATCCCCTTTTGTCTCTGCTCTGGCCCCAAAGCAGAGAAAAAAACTAGCTGCTTTCAGTTGGACCCCCTTTCCAGCAGCCCCAACGGAAAAAAAATATTTCCTTTTTAAAATCTGTTTTTCTGGTTCAAAAAATCTCAAATTGATCTCAAAAGGATTTCAAGTTAATCCCACCACTCTGCCACCATGTCCAGGTTCCTTCCCCACTCTGAACTCTAGGGTACAGATGTGGGGACCTGCATGAAAACCTCCTAAGCTTACTTTTACCAGCTTAGGTTAAAACTTCCCCAAGGTACAAATTAATTTTACCCTTTGCCCTTGGATTTCCACTGCCACCACCAAACTTTATCTGGGTTCCTGAAAAAATGTAGTTTGGACACGTCTTTCCCCCCAGAATCCTCCCAACCCTTGCACCCCACTTCCTGGGGAAGGTTTGGTAAAAATCCTCACCAATTTGCAGAGGTGACCACAGACCCAAACCCTTGGATCTGAGAACAATGAAAAAGCATTCAGTTTTCTTACAAGAAGACTTTTAATAGAAGGAAAAAAGGAATCACCTCTGTAAAATCAGGATGGTAAATACCTTACAGGGTAATTAGACTCAAGACATAGAGAATCCCTATAGGCAAAACTTTAAGTTACACAAAAGACACACAGACTGGAATATTCATTCTATTCAGCACAGCTATTTTCTCAGCCATTTAAAGAAATCATAATCTAACACATACCTAGCTAGATTACTTACTAAATTCTAAGACTCCATTGCTGTTCCATCTCCGGCAAAAGCAGCATACAGACAGACACAGACCCTTTGTTTTTTCTCTCTCCCCCCAGGTTTTGAAAGTATTTTGTCTCCTCATTGGTCATTTTGGTCAGTTGCCAGCGAGGTTACCTTTAGCTTCTTAATCCTTTACAGGTGAGAGGATTTTTCCTCTGGCCAGGAGGGATTTTAAAGGGGTTCACCCTTCCTTTTAGATTTATGACAAACCCACACTGGAATAGCACATCACTCAGTGGTTGGGATGTTTTTTTGAAAATGCAGGAAACCCAAGTGCATAGTGTGCTGGGTTCGGTCACAGAGACCCTCATTGGGACTGTCACCTGATGGGCTCAAATTACCTCTGAGCCCATTTTTCCTGCCAGCCTGGGCCTCCAGAACCCTGCCTTGTTGTGCCAGACAAGCCAGTCTGCTGCAACACAGACCAAGAGTCCGGGCCACGCCCACAAAACTGCAGATCGAGACTGAAACCAGCTCAGGAGGATACCTGTCTCCAGCACGCAGACACCCAGCTCCCAATGGGACCTACCCTCAAATAAATCTGTTTTATTCCGTCATAAGCTTATACAGGGTAAAAAGATAAATGTCCCCCCCCCCATATCACCGATAGAGAGATATGTTCCCCCGCAGCTAACAATTACTAACACTGAGTTTATAAATAAACAAAAGTGATTTTCTTAAACATAAAAAGTAGGATTTAAGTGGTTTTAAGTAGTAACAGACAGAACAATGTAAGACACGAAGCAAAATAAAAATCCCACAAGCAAGGCTAAGATTAATACACTCAGAAATCAGTTCCAAATGTTAACTTCTCACCCCAAATTGTTACTTCAGGTAAACCCCTTCTCATGTCAGATGCCTTTTCTGACCTGGGTCCAGCTTGGCCTCACCTACCCCTGTGGTTACAGTCCTTTTGTTTCCAGGTGCCTTCAGGTATCTATGTGTGGTGGGGAGGCTGTCTCTTAAGCCAGCTGAAGACACTCATTGTTTGCTTCCCCCACTTTATATAGAACTTCCCTAAGGCCAGATAGACCAGAATAGGTGAAAAGTCTCCAGGGAGCAAGCTCTGGGGGCATGGTCCCCTACCAGTGCCGGGAGCACATACAGACTTTGTTGGACAAATACCCCTGAAGATGTCGGAGTTGTATTCCATACAGACTGTGACTTGGCCAGAGGGCTGAGTTACTAGAAACTGCCAGAGAGGGTCACCATAAACAGACACCTGACCAGAAGGGGGTGATCTTGAGAGATGGGTTCAATGCCATTATGGTGAAAGAGACAAGATTTTGAGCCACACAGAGCTCTTCTTGAGGCTCAAAAGCTTGTCTATCAACAGAAGTTGGTCCAATGAAAGATATCACCTCATCCACCTTCTCTCTCGAATATCCTGGGACTGACATGGCTACACTGCATTCACCACTGATTCTCTGACGGTCTTCTCAATAGCATGAAAGAATATACTGTTGGTTGTTTCTAGGTCCTTGACTACTTTCTTTTCCAATTCCCTCTGAGCCCTGCTGATGTCCATCCTACACTTTACGTGCTGTTGTGGATGTGCTGTTGGCTTCCTGGGGAGTAGAATTCCATTTGCTGAAGGATACCTGTTTGGCCCAGTTAATTTCCTTGAGTTTTGCCATTCGGCCGCACTCAGCTGTGGGGTTTCTTTTTTTTTTTTCTTCCTTCCCACTTCTTGTTTTGTGGTTTGGGGGACAAGTACCATCTAGGAATCTATGATGGCTGCTTGAGTCGTTGCCATGGTTAGTCTAAGTCTTTTAATTTCATCAGTTTTGTCATTAGGCCATTTTTGACTCGTCGCTTCCTTGTTAATATAAACCTCCATGCAGTTACTCTCACAGTGGTAGGATGCTGATCTTAACTTTGTTGAAGTTACTGTTCTTTGTCATTTGCAAACTATCAGTCATGTTTTTATGATTTCTTCCACATCATTGCCCAGTGGGTGGCAAGAGGCGTAGGTGGAGGGAGACTGGCAGGAACAAGGGTGAAGGGCCCAGCTAGAGGGGTGCAGGCTGGATGGGGAAGGGGAGAAGAAGCTTCAGCAGCCTAGTTCAACAACCTAGTGTGGAGGGCTTTAAAGTAGGTTTGAAGGGGGCAGAAGACAAAAGCACACAGGTAAGTCAAACACATGGAGACCTGGGAGAAGGGGGGAGCATGGGCTGTAATAGCAAGAATCAACAAGAGACAAGACAGAACTGGGTGGGGGGAATCAAATCAGTATCTTAAATGTCTGTATACTAAGGCAAGAAGTATGGGGAATAAGCAGGAAGAACTCATAATGCTGGTCAATGGACACAACAATGACACAGTTGGCATCACAGAGACCTGGTGGGACAATACATACAATTGAAATATTGGTATAGAAGGGTACAGCTTGCTCAGGAAGGATAGGCAGGAAAAAAGGGAGGAGGTGTTGCCTTATATATTAAGAATGTGAACATTTGCTCTGAGGTTGAGATGGAATAGGAGACAGACTTGTTGAAAGTCTCTGGGTAAGTATAAAAGGGGTGCAAAATAAAGGTGATGTCATAGTAGGGGGTCTACTACAGACCACCTAAGCATGAAGAAGAATGGGAAGAGGAGTTTTTCAAACAACTAACAAAAACATCCAAAGCCCAGGACTTGGTGGTAATGGGGGATTTCAACTACCCAGACATCTGTTGGGAAAATAACACTGCAGGGCACAGATTATCCAACAAGTTCTTGGACTGAATTGGAGACAAATTTTTGTTCCAGAAGGTGGAGAAAGCTACTAGGGGAGAGGCTGTTCTAGACTTGATTTTGACAAACAAGGAAGAACTGGTTGAGAATTTGAAAGTGGAAGGCAGATTGGGGGAAACTGATCATGAAGTGGAAGTGGAAGGCAGCTTAGGGGTGCGGGATAGTTCAGTGGTTTGAGCATTGGCCTGCTAACCCCAGGATTTTAAGTTCAATCCTTGAGGGGGCTATTTAGGGATCTGGGGCAAAAACTGGGGCTTGGTCCTGCTTTGAGCAGGGGGTTGGACTAGATGACCTCCTGTGGTCCCTACCAACCCTGATATTTGATGATTCTATGAAATGATAGAGTTCATGATTCTAAGGAATGGTAGGAGGGAAAACAGCAAAATAAAGACAATGGATTTCAAGAAGGCAGACTTGAGGAAGCTCAGGGAGTCAGTAGGCAAGATCTCATGGGAAGCAAGTCTAAGGGGAAAAACAATAGAAGACAGTTGGCAGTTTTTCAGAGAGACATTATTAAGGGCACAAGAGCAAACTATCCACTGCATAGGAAAGACAGGAAGTATGGCAAGAAACCACCCTGGCTTAACCAGGAGATCTCAAATGATCTAAAAATCAAAAAGGAGTCCGATAAAAAAGTAGAAACAAGGTGAAATTACAAAGGATGAATATAAACAAATAAAACATGTATGTAGGGGCAAAATTAGAAAGGCCAAGGCACAACGTAAGATCAAACAAGCTAGAGACACAAAGGGTAACGAGAAAACATTCTACAAATACATTAGAAGCAAGAGGAAGACCAAGGACAGAGTAGGTCCATTACTAAATGAATAGGGGAACACAATAACAGAAAATGTGGAAATGGCAGAGGTGCTAAATGACTTCTTTGTTTCAATTTTCACCAAGAAGGTTGCCATAGAGAATGCCAGTGAAAATGGGGTAGTCTCAGATGCTAAAATAGGGAAAGAACAAGTTAAAAGTTACTTGGACAAGTTAGATGTCTTCAAGTCACCAGGACCTTATGAAATGCATCCTAGAATACTCAAGGAACTGGCTGAGGAGATATCTGAGCCTTTAGCTATTATCATTGAAAAGTCATGGAAGACAGGGGAGATTCCAGGAGACTGGAAAAGAGCACATAGAGTGTCTACCTATAAAAAGGGAAATAAAGGCAACCTAGGCAATTAAAGACCAGACAGTTTAACTTTGGTACCAGGTAAGGTAATGGAGCAAATAATTAAGGAATCAATTTGCAAACATCTAGAAGGTAATAAGGTGATAAGAGATAGTCAGCATAGATTTGTAAAAAAGAAATCATGTCAAACCAACCTGATAGCTTTCTTTGACAGGGCAACAAGCCTTGTGGATAGGGGGAATGAGGTATATGTGGTATATCTAGAGTTTAGTAAGGCTTTTGATACAATCTCACATGACCTTCTCATCAAGAAACTAGGGAAATACAACCTAGATGGAGCTACTCTAAAGTGGGTGCATAACTGGTTGGGAAACCGCTCCCAGAGAGTAGTTATCAATGGTTCACAGTCATGCTGGACGGGCATAAGAAGTGAGGTTCCGCAAGGATCAGTTCTGGGACCGGTTCTTTTCAATGTCTTCATCAACGATTTAGATCATGGCATAGAGAGTACCCTTATTAAGTTTGTGGATGATACCTAACTGGGAGGGCCTGCAAGTGCTTTGAAAAATAGGATTATAATACAAAATGATCTGTACAAACTGGAGAAATTATCTGAAGTAAATAGGATGAAATTCAATAAAGACAAATGCAAAGTACTCCACTGAGGAAGGAATACTCAGATGGACACAAACAGAATGGGAAATGACTGCCTGGGAAGAAGTACTGCAGAAAGGGATCAAAGGGTCCTAGTGGACCACAAGCTAAATATGAGTCAACAGTGTAACGCTGTTGCAAAAAAGCAAACATCATTCTGAGATGCATTAGTAGGAGTGTGGTAAGCAAGACACAAGAAACAATTCTTCCACTCTACTCGTCGCTGATTAGGCCTGAACTGGAGTACTGTGTCCAGTTCTGTGTGCCACATTTCAGGAAAGATATGGACAAATTGGAGAGAGTCCAGAGAAGAGCAACAAGGATGATTAGGGGGTCTGGAAAACATGACCTATGAGGGAAGATTGAAAAAAAATGGGTTTTTTTAGTCTGGATAAGAGAAGGCTGAGAGGGGATCTGATAGCAGTTTTCAAGTATATAAAAGGGTGTTACAAGGAGGAGGAAGAAAAATTGTTCTCCTTTCCCTCTGATGATAGGGCAAGAAACAATGGGCTTAAATTGCAGCAAGGGAGATTTAGGTTGGACATTCGCAAAAACTTCCCAACCGTCAGGGTGGTTAAGCACTGGAATAAATTGCCTAGGGAGGTTGTGGAATCTCCATCACTGGAGATTTTTAAGATTAGGTTAGACAAACACCTGTCAGGGATGTTCTAGATGGTGCTGGTCCTGTCATGAGAGCAGGGGACAGGACTTGATGATTTCTTGAGGTCCCTTCCAGTTCTATGATTCTGTGAAAATGTTGACTGTTATATTATCATAATCTGACATGAGCTGTCCCATTATGACATACCCTGACAATTATGACCACTACGATGAAAATAATAAAAGTATCATAAAAATAAAAATAAAGTAGAGAACATTTTAAAACAAAAAGTTGTCATTATTTTTTCCTGAAATTAAATTTTCTGATGTCTTCTCATGGGAATTTTCACTGAAAGAGATATTATTTCATGAAAAAAAAATCATTTAAATTGATATGACATTGTCAGACAGAAAACTTTTAACAACAATTTTCCCACCAGCCCCACTGTCAACCTTTTGGATGCACATGAGCATGTTATGTACTCCATGGCCTTGCTAAAATATAACAGAACCAGACAGAGCACTTATGGAACAATGGTCCAAATGCTTGATTCCTAGTCAAGTGCAGCTGTGTTTCAGCATTGTCAGAACAAATCATTGCAAAAGATGGAATCTCCATCTTTTATTTTTAAAATCCAGCAGAGCTTCAAAATCCCGGAGGTTGCAGGTTCCTTTAAGAACTTCCTTTGATTGTAGGTAACTTAGTAATTTTTAAAGTAGGACTCGGGTCTGATGATAACTTTTTTTTTTTTTTATAATCTTGTTCTTATCCCAGATAAACACCAACACAGGGATGCCATGGCAACATCCGGAGATACTTAGCGTAGGCCCAGAGGGCATAATTAAATCTTCTTTGGGGAAAAGAAAAAGTTCTGTAATGACGCAAGTTGAAAACTAAATTTTACTGTTACACACACTTAATTACTTAGCTACAAGGTGAGAATATGCCATGCACAATAACAATTAGGGGAATCTCCAGACACTGAAGTAAACTTGGAACAAAAGAATTACAGACACTGGTTTGCTTCACTCACATTAGCCCAGCTCCCATGCCTGGTCTAATAGTTAAAACAAAGCAAAACAAAATATGGATTGATGAATATATCTACAACCAAAGCAAGAACTTTGGGTCACTCTGATCTATTGAGTTCTGTTGTTTGTTTTGTGTGGTTTCAGCACTGGTGTGTTCATGAAAGTGTTTGCAAACCCCAAACTTTTCACAAATATTATTGCAAATTCTTCTGAAAATTGGTCCCAGAAAGAGAACTTTCCCCCCTTTCATTATTCTCCAGGTGAAAAATTTCATCCCTTCAAGCAGGGAGTAGGAAGTATATTGTATGGCTTGGTTGTCTTGTCTCACAAAAGAACAAATAGCAAAGACTAAATAGTCAAGATGAGCAGTTTGTGAACAAACCATAAATTAACATCATTAAGCCCAACTACTGTCCAAATACTTAGAAATACCAAATTCATTCAAAGGAAATGAGGTTCATTTGACAAATGATTTGTTAAGCAAAAACGGAGTCTAATTCCCAGTGAATACTGTTTTAAAGGAATAGTTTGGCTTTGCCATGTGCCCGCTCTGAGAGAGATGTCAGAGTCTTGGTTTTGTGTCATTACAGCTAGGCTAACATCACAGGTCTCTCAATATGGATCAGTGCAGGACTGGTTCCATCAGGCCTTTGATCCAGGTCCCAGTGAAATCAGTGGGAACCTTTCACTGGCTTTCACCCTAGGAACACAGCACCACTGGTAGTGCTAGACTTCCCACCCATGCTGGGTCCTCCCTTCACTCCAGCTGTAGGCCCAGAGCAGGCCTGCAGTGGCATGTCAGCAGCATCTTGTGACAAAATGTAGTAGGACCCATTTGGCCATGCACTTCCCCAGAGCCCTCACTGGTTGATTTTGCTATAATGTGTCTGCTGTAAAGCTCGCTGAATCGTCCCTTCCATTGCATTGTTATGATTGAGGCCTGTAACTTTACTGCATGAGCATGCAGAACAGAAATTGGAATATTGTTAAATCTCTTATTTCAGTGATTGTTTAGGACTAGAACAAGGTGACATTTTTCCAGTGAAACTTATTTCCCAGCAAAAAATGCAGATTCAGGTAAACTGATATACTTAGTGTTGATTTCACTGAATTGTTTTGGTCAGAGGGGAAAGAAACTTTTAAAAATTTCAGAAAAAAAATTGTTTTGATTTTCCTTTAATATTATTTAAAAAAATAAAACATTAAGAATTGCTCAAAACTAAATCAACATGTTTCTTTATTGGTCAAACAAAATGTTTCATTTGACCCAAAATGAAAGTTTTTTTAAACTTTTCAATTTACCAAAATTTTGGTTTTGGTTCAACCCCAAACAGTTCCTCTCCCCCACCATTTATCTCTGGAATTTCCAATGAACTGAAAAATCTACTTACACATCTCTCGTTAGGAGTGATGGCTGTTCACACCCACCATTTCCTAGAAGGCTAACTCTCCATTGCCACACTTCTCAAGATCCCCCTTCCTGAACATTTGGAGACAACTGAAGATTTGGATACACGAGTTCCTGCAATGTCTTGTTATGTAGGAAGGTGTTAATAGAATGAACTAGATATGAACCCCGTATGACATAGAAAGGCCTCAAACCTCCCTGACTGAACTAACCTCGTTATCCCTAGTCTGTATCTTGCTTTCATATTTATACCTGCCTCTTGGAATTTCCACTATATGCATCCGAGAAAGTCGGTATTCACCCATGAAAGCTTATGCTCCAATACGTCCGTTAGTCTATAAGGTGCCACAGGACTTTTTGCCACTTTTACAGAACACCTAAAGAGACTAAAGACCAAATTTTTAAAGATATTTAGGTGTTGCTCCATTCCGTACTACAAGGCGTGAGTGACTAAGGCTTTGAAGTGTCTAAATCACATTTGAAAATGGAATTTAGCAATCTAAGTTTCAGTGTGACTCAGGCTGCTTAGTACCTGTCAGTTTTGAAAAGGCAGTGTAGCTAAGTCCCTTAGCCGTTGTAACACCAAGCAGAGAAATGTCTAAAAATCTGGGCTTAACTGTCAAAACGCACCAGAAGTTTGCCTGAAAGGTGTGTCCGAAGCAATATGGCTTAGTTGCCTCTTCACTGATTGCTTCCAATGGAGACACCCTGAAATGCCTCTGGAAACTTATTATCCCAGGCAATGACATGCTACCACTACATGAAGAAAATGAATACTTGTGGCAACTTGGAGACTAACAAATGTATTAGAGCATAAGCTTTCATTCACTCTCAATACTTCTGCTGTAACTTTACAGCTTGTTGGCTTTTAGCTCATGCTAAGTTGGCAGAAATAAGGGTTTGGGTGGGTTATTCCCTTCGGGGTGCCACAAAGGGACACTCTGAGCCTTGTGTCTATTCAGCGGGAGGGGCAGGAGATTCCTTCACCCTCTCCACCATCTTGGACATACGGATTCTGTGCTCGTCTCTTCCATTTGGTGCGGCCACTGTCTAGTTGCACAGTGCTTGCAAACACAGACCACCACCAAGGCATGGGTCATCGGGTATCGTACCTCAGGCCCCTTCACCAGCCTCATCCCTGACAGTACTGGGAAAATCCTGTGGGGATATAGCATAGGAGCTAATGCAGGGCTGCCCAAAGGAAATTTTGAAGCTAGGCATGCTCCTGCCATAACAATGCCTCAGTCCCCAGTGTTTCTTCAGCCTCTGCAGCTGCGCTAAGACCAGGCTGGGAGCAGGCAGCACCCCTCCACTCTGGGGATACAGTGCCAGGAGGTCGGGCTACCTAGAGGGCAGGAGCAGGGACAGCAAGGGGGGAAACTGAGTCAGCAATGGGTGAGTTGGAGAGTGAAAGTGATTCACAACTGCTTTTCAGAGGGGGGAAAACCAAGGCACAGCTTTCCTGGATGGTCAGCAAGAGAAGGAGGGCCAGTAGAACCACCAGGCAAGGATAACTGAGGGCTCTGTGCTGTGCTTTGCTCTGCTGAGGCAGGTTATTTAGTGGACCCATTTTGAGGAATTGGTCTCCCTGTGCTATAGGGCAGACACCTTGGAAGTCACAAACAGCAGCTCGGCAGGGTGAGTCAGTCAGGACCCAGCTGACCTGACAAAGCACCACGGCCGACTGGCCAGTGTCTCCAAACAAGTACATGGATAATTTCCTTGCTTAGCTCCTCTGTCCTCTGACCTAAAAGGGGCATCAAGAGGCTTCTGCAGCCCCTCCATTGTTTCCATTCATGACTGGGACAGTGGGAGTTTACTGAAGCCAGCTGGGATCCCCACTTAGAGTTAGGAAGGGATTGGCAGGCCACCAACCTGCCAAATTCAATACAAAGAGAGAAGAGTCCAAGCGAACAGTTTGTGAACAACTCAGAAGTGAAATTTACCCATCTGAAGATTGTCATGTACACTTAAGAGTTACGAATATGGCCACAAAAAATCAGTATTGCTTTTATGAATGATTCGCTTAGCAAAAAAGGGGATAAATTCCCAATGAATACTATGTCAATGGCATAGTTTGTTTGTCTCAAATGGCTGCTCTATCTGCTCAATTTGGCCATATCATTGCAATTATGGTTTCATGACACAACGTCTTGTTGCCACAGGGAATAATGAACTCTTCTCTTCTGATGGGCCAGTTTGTCTATGGCTGCATAAGTAGAAGAGAGGGCATCAAGCCATGTTCTCTCCCCTCCCCACCCCCATGTACAGATTTTGCAAAAGCATATGAAGTACAAACATATTTTATATCCTTGACTACATGGTCCCACTACTGTTTTTTGTAGCAGCCTCCATCTGTGACAGCCAGCACACCATGGATATAACTGGGGATCTCTGGAAGTAAAGGCAGGAGTTGGTACAGCTTAAATTAAAGAGCAACAGCTTCAGCACTTTGGCACTGTCATAAATATAAAGGGAAGGGTAACCACCTTTCTATACACAGTGCTATAAAATCCCTCCTGGCCAGAAGCAAAATCCTTTCACCTGTAAAGGGTTAAGAAGCTTAGGTAGCCTTTGCTGGCACCTGACCCAAAATAACCAATGGGGGACAAGATACTTTCAAATCTGGAGTGGGGGGAACAAAGGATTCTGGCTGTCGGTGTTTTGCTTTTGACGGGAACAGATCAGGAATGCAGCCTTCCAACTCCTGTTAAGTTAGTAAGTAGCCCTAGCTGAAAATGGAATAGATTTCCTTTTGTTCAATGGCTGGTAAAATAAGCTGTGCTGGAGGGAATGTATATTCCTCTTTTTGTGTCTTTTTGTAACTTCAGGTTTTCCCTAGAGGGGTTCTCTATTTTTGCATCTGATTACCCTGTAAGGTATTTACCATCCTGATTTTGCAGAGGTAATTCTTTTAACTTTTCTTTAATTAAAATTCTTCTTTTAAAAACCTGATTGATTTTTCATTGTCTTAAGATCCAAGTGTTTGGGTCTGTGTTCACCTGTACAAATTGGTGAGGATTATTATCAAGCCTTCCCCAGAAAAGGGGGTGTAGTGCTTGGGGGGGGGATATTTTGGGGGAAGACATCTCCAAGTGGTCTCTTTCCCTGTTCTTTGTTTAACATGCTTGGTGGTGGCAGCATACTGTTCAAGGACAAGGCAAAGTTTGTACCTTGGGGAAGTTTTTAACCTAAGCTTCTAAGAATAAGCTTAGGGGGTCTTTCATGCAGGTCCCCACATCTGTACCCTAGAGCTCAGAGTGGGGAAGGAACCTTGACAGGCATGTAGGAAGGTCGGATATGCACATTCACGAGTGGGTTACGCTTTCACTGTGAATGGTATCAGGTGCCTATATGGGGTGGGAGGTGCCAGCACCAGTGATGCTGCTAGACTTCCCAAACTTTCCACAGCAATGGCATCCCAGACTAAGCATAGGGTGGAATACAAGATACCATCCTGGAATGTAAGCAGCAGTGGCCACATCACCAGGCATTTCCTCAGAAATCCCATCATCCTGTGCAGCCAGGGTGTCTCTGAGAACGGACCCCACAAGCCCTGGTCCTGTCACAGTTGAGTCACATTATCATGTAGAAGAGAAATCCAAACGTTGTTCGATCCTGTAGATCAGTGATTAAGGGGTGATGCAAATGCCACTGAAGTCAACCTGGTGATTTTCCAATGATTATGCTGGGCATGAGTTCTCTTTGGTTAAGGCCTGATCCAATGGCTGTTCACACACAGCAGGTCCACAAAGCTTGTCACCTTTTGCCCAAGTTCTCAAGATCCCCTTTCTAAGCATAGGAGTGAAATGAGAAACTTGACACAGGATTTCCTGTGCCCTCTTGTTATGTAGTTGGGCGCGAGTAAAAGGAACCGGACAATAGCAAGATCTCTAAGGCCATCCCTTGGTGAAAGTATGAGGAGGCGGGGTGGGGGAGGGGGTCCTATTGAAAAATGGAGTTTGAAGACTATGAAAGGGACTAACTCTCAGCAGAACATTGAAAGTTTCCTTCAAATACATGTTTAAAGCTATATAGGGGAGTGCTTCATCAACAACTATTTCCAGTGGAGAAGCCTTGAAATGCCTCAGGGAGCTCATTAACCAGGCAATGATGCACTGCCACTACATATTGATTTTAAATATTTCTGCTGTGACTTCACAGCAGAGAGGGAGACAATTTTTCCCAAAGGTCTTGTTGGGTCTTAGATTTTGTGGAGCGAGGGATGGAGATGCTCTTAGATCTGAGGCTTTGCGAGTTGGGGAAGTGGTTGATATGAAAAGATTCCTGAGGGCTGCCTTGACCAAACCACTTGTCTAGTTCACTAAATTGGTCTTTGCAGAATTGACAGACAGCGAAGGACATCCTAAGACAGGGCTTGTAAAGACGGGTGTGAGGATGAAATGTACAAAGCAAAAAATCTATATATCACCCTCATCAACTGCTTACTGTTGTTCAGACCCGAACACCTTTGCTACATCAGCAGGTTAGAAGCAGGGGAAATAATACCCATCACCATCCAGGTACGTTTTAAGATCTGCAAATACAACCCATGTGAGTTTTCCAGCAAGGTTGAGTATTTTATGCTCTTCTTTCCCTGCTTAGCTCTACCAATGTAAAAGAAAAACAAAACTACTTTATTAGGATTCATTCCAATCTAATTCCCCACTCCATCAATCAGTCTCCAACTAATTTACCTAAAGTACGATGAATGTGTCTAAAATCTTCATTACAAGCTTCTCTCTTGAAAAATCTTCATATTATTTTTATTTGTTATTTTAATTTTAGTTTTGAAATGTATAAAATAGGTTTATTAGATGCTAGTCTGTAAGCAATGACCACCCCCAAATGATATTTAATGCATTCCTGCTTATGATCACTTATAAATACTTTCTTTTGAACACAGAAAATTGAATTCAGTCGCCTCAAATCAAACGATAACACACAAAGGGTCAAGTTCGCTCATCGGCTTCAGCTGCTTTCCACCACTCTGGCGACAGAGTTAACTGGTCAATCGAACAGTGTTTGTGGCTGCTTTGCATTTTTGGAACAGCATAAATAATCTAAAGTGTATCCGTGAGTCCTACTGATAAATTATTGTTTCAATCCTTGTTTCAATTGGGGTTTGTGTAAAGCTGGTCAAAATTCTTCACTGAAATCTTTTTTTTTTCAATGAAAATGCCTTTTCAACTAAATGTAAATTTTGTGAAATAATTTTGTGATGAAAATAATCAGAGACCAGTTTTCAATCCTTGGTTACTTAACTTGGTAACTCAGTTTCATGTTTGCATGTAGAAATCAATACTTTTGTGAGCATTTATGTGCTCACATGCAAAGGTAAGTGATGTCCTTGGTTGAAAAATGGGACTTCTGAAGGTGTTTAACAATGCAATAAGAATAAAATAGAATTTGCATCATGGAAGATCTGATTGCAAAGCATAGTTAAGGTTCAGTTTTTCACTTACAATTAAAGCCTTTTATGATTCATTGTAGGGGAAGACTAGAATGAATCATCTTCAGATTTTCCACTCTAATTATTTTGAGTATATATTGTTCATGGCAATATGGAAATCAAGCCAATTTCCTCTAGTTCCTTGAGTTACATATTGCTCATTTTTATTCTTGGACAAAGTCTACCACTCCAGTCAATGCATCTTGATATTCACCTCATCACTGGTCAATATGTTTTGATTCTTCCTATCTTTGTCTTGTGTCATGGCAGGTGGATTAGCGGTATTCCATATGCCCATCATTTAAACTGAGTACATGGAGCCCACACAGAATGTGACTGAATTCATCCTTTTGGGACTTTGCCGCAATGAGAAGTTATGGCCAGTGTGTTTTGTATTCTTTTTACTCCTCTATATCGCTACTTTGCTGGGAAATCTTCTCATCATTGTCACTGTAAAGAGCAGCCAGTATCTGACGTCTCCCATGTATTTCTTCCTCAGCTATCTGTCCTTTGTAGACATGTGCTTTTCCTCTGTCACAGCCCCAAAACTGATTGCAGACTTCTTTGTGGAGAGGAAAACTATCTCCTTTGATGGCTGCATGGCCCAGCTGTTTGTGGCCCATTTCTTTGGGTGCACTGAAATCTTCCTCCTCACAGTGATGGCGTATGATCGTTACATTGCGATCTGCAAACCCCTCCATTACACAACCATCATGACTGGATGTGTTTGTGGCTCCCTTGTGATGGCTTCATGGGTGGGCGGCTTTGTGCATTCCATGGTTCAGACTGTCCTGACCATCCAGTTACCCTTCTGTGGGCCCAATGAGATTGACCACTATTTCTGTGATGTGCACCCTTTGCTGAAACTGGCCTGCACTGACACTTATCTTGTTGGCATCATGATCCTTGCCAATGCGGGGTTGATTTCCCTGACCTCTTTTCTTGTGCTGGTTGTGTCCTATGTCATCATCTTAGTCTCCTTGAGAACTCGCTCCTCCGAAGGTCGTCGCAAAGCTATTTCCACTTGTGCCTCCCATATTGCTGTAGTGATTATATTTTTTGGGCCATGTATCTTCATGTATTTAAGACCTTCCACCACCTTCTCGGCGGATAAGATGGTCGCGGTGTTCTACACCATTGTTACCCCCTTTCTGAATCCCTTGATCTACACCTTACGCAATAAGGAGGTGAAAAAAGCCATGAGAAAATTAGGGAGCCGAAAAGTGACATTAGGGGTGAAAGAGAAAATGCGATGTGTAAAATGATGGGAGTTCTGCATAGTAATGCTGTTCAGCAGGAATTTTAGAGAAAAGAGAGTTTAATATTGGGGGTGTTCGGTTTTTCTGTGAAAATTCCCAGTGAGTTTCTCTGAATCCTCCTATTGCTATTCTAGTTCAATGTGAACGCTTGCAACATTTAAGGCTCAGTGAAAAGTGGAAGCTTTTCCAGGTCTTTGTTCAATTTTATACCTCCTGTCAGTTAGATTATTGATTATCGTTATCATAGTCTCAGGAGCACTGGAGCAGTATGACCCAGCGATAGCCCTGGACTGTGGCTCTGAAATCACGGGTCTCGGTTCTGTTACATTATGAATTTGGGTGAGTCACTTCCTTTCTCTGAACCTGTGCTTCCCTCCCATGTTTTAGCAATTTGAGACTGTAGCCTCTTCAGGGCAGGGACTGTCTCTTACTTATGTTTGTACAGCACCAAGCACATGGAGTCCCAGTTTCAGTTCAGGCCACTAGGCAATGCTGCAATACTGTGCAAACTCTAAGGATCTGTTAAATGAAAATGTATATCTATAAAATAGTATAAAACTGTGTGAATCCCTTTGAGCTTTCATCTGTCCTTGTTTTGCTATGTTCCTTTGCAAACAATTAGCATTATGAGTGAGGGAGAAACAAAGCCTATTGCATCTGAGGTGTAGCATGCAGCATTCCGGACCATCTAGCTTTGAGTTTAAGTACAATGCCATTTATGTCATGTCAGTGCCGTACATTTTAATTAAGCTGCCCACAGATGGTTGTGCAATATGGGTCTCTCTGGAATTAGAGCTATTTTGGAGAGAGTCATGGAATGGGGGTCTTTCGACCTATCTGAAAAGAGAATGTTTGTGAGTGGCAATGGTTAAGACATTTGAAATCTGGCGCATGACCCATAATGAAAAACTCCACCCTCATTTGAACACCACAATCCAACAAAAAGAACAACAATCCTGGTGATGAGATGCTCGTTCTGTTGAGATTTGTCTCCACTAATTACAATGACACTACTTACCCTCCTAAGGAAGCAACATTCCATTTGAGACATGAATACTTCTCCTCACAATCAACAGATTCCTGCAAACTCTCGGAGTGTGACCACCAGAAATTCAGAACACACAAAGCAGAGCATATCTCCAGTTGTGAGAATACAAGACTCCTCTAAAACAAATGTATATGGTCCCTCCCTATGCTCCCATCTCATACTCGGGCAGAAAGATCATCTTTTTAGACTATGAGCCATCAAGGCCACCCAAGAGAGCTACCCCATTTGGATACCATGGCTAGCAATCTCCGGAGAAGGAGCAACCCTGAACTTTTTCACCCTTGTGCTTGTCTCTCATGGACAAGGCTAACACGAATAGGCTGAGGAGCAAGGAGCTGTATTGTGATGACTAGGTTATTTCATTCACCCAGTGAAACAATTGGGAGAAGGCAATGGTATTTGGTTAATGTAGACTTGGGGTGGTTTGAGATGGGTGGGAAAGGGCCTCCTAGCTTATCACCTCCTCTACTTGTGGTTCCCGCCTCTTGGAATTTGCCCCACAGTAGAAAAGAGTCATGTCCCAGAAGTCCTGATAGTGCATTATGAGGTCACATCAGCATGTGATGTCATTGTGTCCTAAGAACAGCTTGGTAAAAGACTTGTTGACTCAACATAAAGATAACATGTCATCACACCATGATACTGGTTTTCAATACCCAAAACAAACTTGAGGCTATTTAACTGGACCTCACCCCCAGGAGCCAGGGCAAGCAGAAACCGACAACCTCAGGAAATTGAATGGAATATATGGGACAGGTGGTAATATCACCTTCTCAGCTATTTATTAAAGTCCCCTTTGGAGATGAATCTTTACATAGCTCTTGAGGAAGTTGAGATAAAATACAGTCTTCAGAGGAACTAGTAGGGAGCACACCAGGCCCAATCTGTAACTTGGGAGAAACTATACGCAGAATTTCATGTGTGTGTATGAGAGAGGGGCGGGCGGCGGGTGCAGGGGGAGCTATTGCTGTGGAGGTAGCTGAGAGGTTGCAGCTACTGTTCCCCCTTTTTCTTCATCATTCCTCACAATCCTCTTTCCCTAACTACCCCTTGGAAGTCATGGCTGAATCCCTTTCCTCTCCCCATCTCTCTGGATGGTTGGTAAATGGGAGAGGGATGGGTGGGTGAAATGGGGTCTTCCTCAATCCCTGACAGGTGGCTGGGCGTGAGAGTCTGCTCTCTCTCCCTTCTCTTGGTTTGCTTTGCTCACCAGCTCCTGGACAATGTTCCGGAGAATTACTGTCTTGAGTATCAGTCAGAGCCTGTAAAAAGCCTAAACCCTTGAGTGCTGGCTGCAGATTTGGGTTCAAAATACTAATAACCCAGTGACATCAAGTGCTTGTGTATTTTGAACTCCTAGTTATTGTGACCATAGTACTTAGTGAGCCGTTACCTTGGCAAACACCTATAGCGCTGCCCAGAGGAATCAAGCATTGAGCAAGTCCCAGCAGGTATAAATCAGCATATCTCTGTTGAAGTTAATCAGTGATCCAGATCCCCAGCTGGTATTTGGAGTCTAGACAGCCATGTCAACTGATACCAGCTCTGGATATGGTCCTATTAACTTTTAAAGTGACAGAACATTAGTTCCAAAAACAAATGATTTTGCTTCCTGTTCTCACTGCTTGTAACTATGATCACAGACTCTCCACAAAATCTGTTAACAATTCTTAGAGTGGGTTCCCTTCAGTATAATTAAAAGTTGGTTTTAAGGAGGTCCCAGTGTCATGCAACTTTGTAATAAGTCACAGCAGCAAATCTAAGTTGAGTCTTTAGCGAAAAAACCCTCAAATGTTTGCCACCTAGAACTCGGCTGATGTTATATAAAATTGAATTGCTTTGCAAATGCTGCTGGAATCATAGTTTGGACCCCAGGTGCATGAATTTTCTGCAGGAAAGGACCTAAGGGGTACAGTGGATGAGAAGCTGGATATGTGTCAACAGTGTGCCCTTGTTGGCAAGAAGTTAATGGCATTTTGGGCTGCATAAGTACGGGCATTGCCAGCAGATCGAGGGACGTGATCATTCCCCTCTATTCGACATTGGTGAGGCCTCATCTGGAGTACTGTATCCAGTTTTGGGCCCCATATTATGAGAAGGATGTGGAAAAATTGAAAAATGTCCAGCGGAGGGCATCAAAAATGATTAGGGGACTGGAACACATGACTTATGAGGAGAGGCTGAGGGAACTGGTATTGTTTAGTAAGAATGAGGGGGGATTTGATAGCTGCTTTCAACTACCTGAAAGGGGGTTCCAAAGAGGGTGTCTCTAGACTGTTCTCAGTGGAAAGCAGATGACAGAACAAGGAGAAATGGTCTCAAATTGCAGTGGGGCAGGTTTCGGTTGGATATTAGGAAAAACTTTTTCACTAGGAGTGTGGTGAAGCACTTTAATGCGTTACCTAGAGAGCTGGTGGAATCTCCTTCCTTAGAAGTTTTTAAGGTCAGGCTTGACAAAGCCCAGGCTGGGTTCATTTAGTTGAGGATTAGTCCTGCTTCGAGCAGGGGGCTGGACTAGATGACCTCCTGAGGTCCCTTCCAACCTGATATTCTATGATTCTGTGGTTTTCACATAACTTACTTTAATTATTTCTCCTTCAACTTCCTCCCGAGGAGATCAACAACTGCCAGAAGAAGAGAGAGAATTGGTCAGAGAGATAGGGAAGGAAGCTACTCATTTAGGTCAAGGTCTGCCAGTAAGGACAGAAACAGCCATTGGTCCATTCTGAGCTCAGAAGGGCCTTGGTATGAAAATTTAACTCAGTGCTGACAGGGTTAAATACCCTCCCCAGATCCTTAGGCACATCATTATTGACCTCTGGATTGCATAGAGGGACCCTAAGAATGGGTCTCATTTCTGGCCTGGGGGTGAGGTTTAAACATCATCGGGCAACAAACTCTTTACTGTACTGATTGGAAAATGCCACACTTTAAATAGCCCTGTAGGAACCAGGCTTCCCTGTAGGTTCTTAAGCTCATTGCCCCTGAAGGACTTTTATTGAGTAGCAGGTTAAAGTAGAAGAAATTTAAAAAAAAAAAAAAAACCCTCAGAAAGCATTGACAGTGAAGCCAAAATAACCATCCCAACTGTCTGTCTGTCCTGTGAATCTCTAATGCATCCTTCATTGAAGGGTTCACGTTTAGCTATTCCACCTGGAAGCAGGCAGGGCACACCCTGACTGTTTTGTAGAAGCAATGCACACGTTGCTCTATCCAAGGACAAGGGCTAGATATGAACCATGAGAACTTGATTGTTGGGACAGCGACTGTGGGAAGCTTTCTTAGCCTGGGCTCAAGGCCTGAGAACCAGGATTGTAGTAGATAAAGGATGGTAAATAAGTATATTAATCAACGTCATACATTCCTTTGTGTATCTTTTTGCGGTAGCAGTGTGTAATGCTTAGGGGGGAGAAATATAATAAAAGGAGGAGGTGGAAGGCGGGGGGCAGAACAGCCCATCTCAGCTGACCAGCCTGCTTGCTTGCATAAAGCTGTGTTCTGTCTCATCATTGAACTGCCACAACTGGTGCCCAACGTGGGGCCCTCAGCACTCACCTCGCCCGGCAAGGGTTTCAGACGTGTCACTCATCCGCTTCGTGGATCCTGGTGAGTATTTTTCATTGTGGTAAGTATGGGAAGCTCCCTCTCTGCTTTGCAAGTGCAACACCGCAATGAGCTGCAGTATTTGCTGCGTAAGGCTCAGCATGACTGCCCGGCTCGAGAACTCACTCTCCTGCTACAGGAGGTGCGTGCCCAGTGCCCGTGGTATCCTGAAGCCGGAAGCCTTAAGCTAGCGGACTGGGAGCGATTGGGCCAGACATTGCACGAAGAGCCTCGGGCGCCCGTGCAGGCTTTACATGACTGGCACCTCTGTCGCGACGCGATACTGCGTGTCACCTCGGATAGGCCCTCTTTCACGAGGCTGGTGATCTCGCCACGCCCGTCAGCTCCTGTAGCCATCCCCGTTGCAGCTCTCCCCCCTTCTACCGATGCAACCCAGCGTGTCGCTTCGGAAAGACCCTCTCCCGCACCCACAGCCCCCCCTCTCCCTACTTTGCCCCTAGTGTCTTCATTACCACCGCCTCCCTTGCCTTCCCCACCGGAGCTGGTGTGTGATCACCCTCCGTCCGTGGGGCCCCATGCTCTGGGGCCCCCCGGAGGGTCATCTGTATCTGCTCAGAAGCTTTCGCTGGTGCAACAAATGGTTCACGCAGCGAAAGCTCGATCAGATCTTACAGCGGAGGAGCTGGCTGATCTGGTCTCAGTTTGCCCGGTGACCTGGCAGAATGATGACCAGGGCAACCCCGTGGGCACCTGGACCACTTTGCCATACTCGGTGGTTAGAGAGGTAAAGAAAGCAATTTGTGAGTTTGGCCTGACTAGCACCTTTGTGCGTGGTCTCATTGAGGGGATAGGTACTGGGTACTCCCTAATCCCTGAGGATTGGAAAACGCTGCTGCGCATGATGTTATCACCTCCTTGGCCTGGCAGGTTGCTCTTTGTGATTATGTGGGAGAGATTTCTTACAATCCTCCAGAAGATCCTCAGTTGGTCATTACCCAAAAGGTGCCCCTAGTTGTTCATCGTCTTAGCCGCTCTCAACCCATTGTTTCCGCTGTCACTCTTTTTACTGATGGCTCTCCCCACCGAGGTGTAGTCACTTATCAGTTGGGTGACCCCCCTCGTTGGCATTCTCGTTTTACACTGCCTCAGCATTCTGCACAGCATTCAGAATTGGCTGCTGTTATTTTGGCCTTTCAACTTTTTGCTGTTTGTCCCTTTAATTTAATTGTGGATACCCAATATGTTTATCAGGTAATTGATCATTTACCCCTTGCCCTCATTACCCCTCAGGTTGATGCAGACCTCCTTCGCCTGTTTTTGTCTTTGCAGCATCTTATTGCCACTCATCATTTCCCTTACTTTGTTGCTCATATTCGCAGTCATACCCCTCTGCCTGGGCCACTCACTGAGGGCAATGCACGCGCCGATCGCGCGTTGTGTGGTCAGGTAAATTCCCTTTTTACTGACCCCATTGAAAGCCATGCCTTTTTTCATCTGTTTTGGCCTGGCAGTTTCACATTCCTGCTGATCATGCACCTTCCATTGTTCGTTCCTGCCCCCACTGTGCTGCTGCTGCTCCTACTTTTTCTTATGCCGTTAACCCCAGAGATACCGCAGCAAATCAGCTGTGGCAAATGGATGTTACTCATGTGCCACAATTCCGCCCCTATTCGTTTTTACATGTTTCCGTTGATACTTATTCGGGCTTCCTTTGGGCAACCCCACAACGTGGGGAAGCCACTAACAAAGTTATTCACCATTTGCTGGCCTGCTTTTCTGTTATGGGTCGCCCCTGCCAAATTAAAACAGATAATGCCCCAGCCTACTGCTCTGCAGCCCTCTCCACCTTTTGTGCCCGCTGGGACGTCCGTCTTAAACACGGAATCCCTTATAATTCCACGGGCCAAGCCATTGTTGAACGTGCCAATCGCACACTCAAAACCTTGCTATATAAACAATTAAAACAAGGGGAGCTCCATCTCCGAACCTTAGGAGACATTCAACAACAAATGCATATCCTCTTGTTTACTTTAAATAATTTAACACTGAATGCAGATCAGCAGACCCCTGCGGATCGGCATTTTCACAAATCTGAGGTACTGGAAAGACTGCGTGTCTTTTACCGTCAGCTGCCCGATCCACAGTGGCTGGGCCCAGTACCTCTAATCACTTGGGGTCGGGGATATGCTGCTGTGTCTCTCTCTGCAGGACCATTGTGGGTTCCAGCTCGGTGTGTGCGACCGGCACTTAAACAACATGGCATGGCACCAGGGGCTGTCGAATCCCATACCAGAGTTTCAGCTGACTTTGGAGGAGACCGCGTTGCCCCCCGAGTCAACAACGACGGGACGGAAACGGAGGAGGCGTAGTGTCCCAAACCGGCCCGTGACATGGGGAGCAGTAAAAGCATTGGTCACCGCGGCCCAATGAAGACTGGCAGCACATCAACAGCCAGAGACTCCTGAGACTTTGTTTGTGGCGATTCTCGCCCAAATCACTGCTAATTCTGTGATGATTGTGTGCCTTTTGTGCCTGCTATTTCCTGTAGGGGTTGGCTCGGAAGCGCTTCCCCCGTTACGAGCCCGAATGACATATAACCTATTGGAAAGATTGGCTTCAATAGCAAATGTTACCCACTTTTGTTTATCTAATTCTGTAGCAGCCGGAGATTTGTTAGGTACATGCCTTATTCCAGTATGTCATCACCCTGAGGAGATGGAGAATAAGACACTGTTCTCTGCTTATGGGAATCTTTCTTCCCAGTACTCTAGCATGGCTAATTGGGGCCCGGCCAACTATACTCTGCCTCACACGGCTATATCCCTCCACACACCGTACCCGGCCGGGGCTCACAATGTCACCTGTGCGCGTGTAGTTAACTGCACTAGTACAAAGGTGCCCTTGGGCTGTCGAAAAATTTCTCAACCCCTTTTAAATTGTTCCCATGCTGTTAATGTTTCATACAATTATGGCCATATCATCCTACCATCAGGATGGTTTTTTACTTGCGTTACACGCACCTTTAATTATATTCCTGCAAACTTAAGTGATGGCACCCTTTGCTGTCTTAGTAGAATGACACTTATATTGCCTTTTGCTGGTCAAAAACATAGTAAAAGAAGTGTACCCCTTTCAGATGATTGTATTGCAGATGTTGAGCTTTTTAGTCGTGCTGAATATACTGCCTTAGCGGCCTCTATTGTTGGGGTCCCCGCGCTTGCCATATATTCAGCCAGAACTTTAAATAACCTGGCATGCTTTGCAGCAAAGGCAATTAATACAACATCCCAGGCTATTGCCTTACTTAACACAGAACAACACGAATTAAGGGATGCAATTTTGGATAACAGAGCAGCCATTGATTTTCTGCTCCTGAAACACCATCTAGGCTGCTCCACGTTTCAGCACATGTGTTGCTTTAATTTAACTGATAATAGTCGCTCCATAGAAACTAGACTGGCTGAATTGGCCAGTCTTACAACACACATACGCCAAGATCTGGGGTTTGAGGGTTTTTGGAATTGGCTTACAGGTTGGCTGCCCTCTCTAGAATGGCTGCGACAGCTTTTTGGTTATGCTGTGTTTGTCATCATTGGGCTTATTTTTTGCTGCTGCTGTGTACAATGTATTCCTTCCTTGTTAAGACTTTCTGAAATTTCACCCTGGAAAGCTCCCCAAGTTATGTCCTTGTCTGTCTGGGAGTTAAATAGCATGACAAAACAAATTGACGGCTACCATGAGATGGCCGAATATCATTAAATAAAAAACGGGGGGATGAAGGGTTCATGTTTAGCTATTCCACCTGGAAGCAGGCAGGGCACACCCTGACTGTTTTGTAGAAGCAATGCACACATTGCTGTATCCAAGGACAAGGGCTAGATATGAACCATGAGAACTTGATTGTTGGGACAGCGACTGTGGGAAGCTTTCTTAGCCTGGGCTCAAGGCCTGAGAACCAGGATTGTAGTAGATAAAGGATGGTAAATAAGTATATTAATCAACGTCATACATTCCTTTGTGTATCTTTTTGCGGTAGCAGTGTGTAATGCTTAGGGGGGAGAAATATAATAAAAGGAGAAGGTGGAAGGCGGGGGCAGAACAGCCCATCTCAGCTGACCAGCCTGCTTGCTTGCATAAAGCTGTGTTCTGTCTTATCATTGAACTGCCACACTTCATCTAGCACTAAATAGAAGAATTTGCTGAAATATAATTAGTCTTCCACTCGGACTGTACTCCTTGCTCCTTCCACTGATAAGCCCTATTTCCGAGAGTTTGTTTTCCTTTCCTTTTTCTTTTCTTACAAAGAAATTAAAGCACAAAGTGGTCAGATTTTGAAAGGTACTTAGGTGCCTAAGTCACATTAATTTTAAATACCCTTAAAAATCTGGCCCTACACCCATTGACGTTAATAGGAATCTTCCTATCGATTTCAGTGGGCATTTGACTGGGACCCTAGAGCTGGCTCAGTCCAATTAAACTCTCCCCTTTGAGGAACATGTTTTCCATTTTCCATTCATGTTTTGTTGGTTGTTCTGTATTTAAAATGTATCGAGGCTAGAGAGAGGGGTTGGACTGACAGAGCTGGAGAGTGAATGTTCCACAGTTATTACTAGACCAGGTGCCCACCACGCAGACAAAGAAATTCCCCCGAAATGTGTCTCAGCCATGACTATGCAAGACCCCACCCCTGACAGCTGCTATCAGACTGGGGAATTCAGCCCCCACGATTCGGGGGGGGGGACACCTGGTGTCAATTGTGATGGTGGCTTTTGCTTTGCTGACACCTACCCAGTCAGCAACTGTACTGAGACCTCACCAACTCATTAGACACGTGTGCCTGAAGAGCCAACAGATTGTAACAGTCCTGGGCAAGTCCTATGGGAATACACTAGAGGAGTTAATGCAGGGCTGACCAATGGGAGTTTTGGAAGCTCGGCAGATTACTGCTTCTGCTGCCAGCCTGGTGTCGCCGGAGTTCCTGTTATTTCTTCTGCCCCCACGGAAACAGGCTGTGCAATTGCAGCACCTTTCAATCCCAGGGGACGCTGTGCTAGGAGGGAGGGCTAACCAGATGGCTGGGCCAGGGACAGGAATGGGGTGGACGGCATCAGCAATGGATGAATAGAATAGCAACGCTGATGATCTACTGCTTTTCAGAGAGGGGGACACCAAGGTTGGGCTTTCTAGGGTGGTCATTATGGGCAGGTCAGTTTGTGAGCCTTGGTGCAAAGCGTGGTCAGGAATTGGCAACCCCAGGCTGTGGGGGATACATTTTGGGGGCTACAAATGACAATTGAGTAGGATGGCTCAGTCAGGTCCTTAGCTGATTGGACAGCCTGAATCTGGGAAAATGACTTCCCCGATCTGTGAAGTCCAAGTACAGCAGCAGCTGGTGAGCTAGGTCTCTGAGATGTTATGTGGATAGGTTCCTCCCTTAGTTCGCCTGGTTTTTGTCTGGAAATGGGGTATAAGGGGCATTGGTTGCAGTCATGACTGGGACAGCGGGACTTTACCTAAGCCTGCTCCGGGAAAGGATCGTCAGGCCATCAACCTCTTACACTCAATACAACTACGGAAGAGTCCAAGTGAATAGTTTGTGATTATGCCCAAATAACTTTGTTAGTCTCTAAGGTGCCACGAGGACTCCTTGCCATTTTTGCTGCTACAGACTAACACAGCTGTCCCTCTGAAACCGGAAGTGAAAATTACCCATCTGAACATTTGAATGTATTCTTCAGAATTACCAAATATAGTCAAAAAATATCAGGGTTGCATTCACGAATGATTCCCTTGGCAAAAAAGGGGAAATTTCCCAAGGATCACTGTCACTGTTTGATCATGTCGCCTGGCTTCTCTTGTGTGCTATGGTCACAATTGAGCTTTTGGGACCCACCATCTTGTTGTCGTAGGAGTGGTTAACGTCACTCATCTCTCATAATGGAGAAATATGTGGAATACTGTGTAAGTAGAAGAGAGGGTACCGTAGAAGAGAGGGTACCTAGCCTTATTTCCTGCTCCCCACATACAGAGACTGTAAAGGTATATGAAGGAAAAATACAGTCTATATCCTTGACCACCTGGTTCCAATCCTGCTTTTGTGACAGCTTCCGTCTGGACTGACACATGACGAGTTTAATCAGGGATCTCCATAAGTAAAGGCAGAAGCTGGTACAGTTTGAACTAAAGAGACACTTTGGCACCTAGGAAGTTCAGACATGCACATTGCCCCGTGGGCTACACTTTCACTCTGAATGGTGTCAAGGGGCTGGAGCGCGAAGCAGGAAGTCGCAGCACCAGTGGTTCTGCTAGACTTCCCAAAGTTTCTGGGTTCCTCTTCCACACCAGTGGGGGTCCCACACTGAACATGGGGTGAAATACAAGCGGTGTTCTGGAATGTAAGCAGCAGTGGCCATGTCACCAGGTATTTCCTCCCAACTCTAATCATCTAGTGCAGCCAGGGTATCTTTGAGAACTAATACTGGGTGAAATCTCATTGCTCTGGTTTTGTCACAGGCCTGGCCCTGTGTCACAGTTGTCACAATATCATCTGGAGCAAAAATCCAAAGGTTCAGTCCTGTACACCAAGGATTAACACAAAAACACTGAAATCCACAAGGTGATTTTCCATCGATTTTGTTGGACACTGGGTCAGGTCTCAACTGAAGACAACTAATGGCTGTTCACACACAACAGATATTGGCCTTTGAAGAATCATTCTAAACAGGACCTCTGTGATTAGTACCAATTTAGGTCAAGTCTTTATGTCTCTCTAACAATAGAGACCTAACCAGAAGAACTATAAGGGTCATGATGTAGCCTAGATCATACTCCCCCAACCAAGCCATGAACAGAGATTTGGAGCTGTGCTAAAGCAATGCTTCAGCCATCTCTTCCTGGGCTCAGGGAAATGGGAGCAGGAATGAGGGGTCGGGCCAGAGACCTCCCAGTCAATGAGCAAGAAACACAAAGTAGATGCAGAAGTAGACAGGCTCCTGTGCTCCAGAAATTTGGCTTGTGATGGAGAAACGAAGGGCAGAGACGGGCTCCCCAATACAGACAATTAGCCCCTCTTCTGCCCCTAACTCTGTTCTTTCAATTTCCCACGTCACTAACAATGCTGATCCATCCATATCTTCAGACATCATAGAAGAAGTCAGGGAACATCTCTGTCCTCCATGTCTGGCCAACACCCTCCTACTATTGCCACATTAAAGAAATCCAGGGAAAATTGTACAACAAAAAATGTTCAAAGGGTCTTAAGTTAGGTGTGACGTCCCTATAATGTTGCCTCTAAAGCAGACACAATATCTGTTTTTCGGACTTGTCATTTCATTTTAACTAAGGGGGAGTCTGGTGGCACCTTAAAGACTCACAGATTCATTTGTGCATAAGCTTTCATGGGTAAAAAAATCCCACTTCTTATGCATCTGAAGAAGTGGGAGTTTTTTCCCATGAAAGTGGGGTAAAAAGTGGGGTGAAAAGCAAGATCGAGCCCCAGCTTCACACCCCCATGTGCTTCTTCCTCAGTCACTTGTCCTTCTGTGACCTCTGCTACTCTTCTGCCATCGTTCCCAAGATGTTGCTGAACTTCTTAACAGAGAACAAGGCCATTTCCTTTGCTGGATGTGCGGCACAGTCTTATGTGTTTGCATGAAGGCTCAGACCAGAACAACAGTACTTCTGCAGGCAAGCAAACAAACCCCACCCGAACAGGATAATACAGCAAGAATTATGTTCAGTTTTACATTTTTCCCACTAACTGGTGATAGCACCTTCAATCCTGTTAATACTTTGCAGTATTGCTGTAGCCATGTTATTCATAGGGAGGATTGCAGCCGATCTGAAATCATGGCATACACTGTCCGGCGTGGAGACCAAGACTGAAAAGAGTGCCTAGTGCCTTAAATTGTTGGGGTGCTCAGCTTGAGACAGCTTGAGGAGGATCCTGGGAAATACAGGCCAGTCAGCCTCACCTCGGTCCCTGGAAAATCATGGAGAAGGTCCTGAAGGAATCAATTCTGAAGCACATAGAGGAGAGGAAAGTGATCAGGAACAGTCACCATGGATTCACCAAGGGCAAGTCATGCCTGACTAATCTAATTGCCTTCTATGATGAGATAACTGGCTCTGTGGATGAAGGGAAAGCAGTGGACATGTTGTCCCTAGACTTTAGCAAAGCTTTTGACACGGTCTCCCACAGTATTCTTGCCAGCAAGTTCAAGAAGTATGGGCTGGATGAATGGACTATAAGGTGGATAGAAAGCTGGCTAGATTGTCGGGCTCAACGGGTAGTGATCAAGGGCTCCATGTCTAGTTGGCAGCCAATATCAAGTGGAGTGTCCCAAGGGTCGGTCCTGTTGCTGGTTTTGTTCAATATCTTCATAAATAATCTGGAGAATGGCGTGGATTACACCCTCAGCAAGTTTGCAGATGACACTAAACTGGGAGGAGAGGAAGATATGATGGAGGGTAGGGATAGGATACAGAGGGACCTAGACAAATTGGAGGATTGGGCCAAAAGAAATCTGATGAGGTTCAACAAGGACAAATGCAGAGTCCTGCACTTAGGACAGAAAAATCCAATCCACCAGTACAGACTAGGGACCGAATGGCTCAGTAGCAGTTCTGCAGAAAAGGACCTAGGTGTGACAGTGGACGAGAAGCTGGATATGAGTCAGCAGTGTGCCCTTGTTGCCAAGAAGTCCAATGGCATTTTGGGCTGTATAAGTAGGGACATTGCCAGCAGATCGAGGGACGTGATCGTTCCCCTCTATTCGACACTGGTGAAGCCTCATCTGGAGTACTGTGTCCAGTTTTGGGCCCCACACTACAAGAAGGATGTGGAAAAACTGGAAAGAGTACAGCGGAGGGCAACAAAAATGATTAGGGGACTGGAACACATGACTTATGAGGAGAGGCTGAGGGAACTGTGGTTGTTTAGTCTGCAGAAGAGAAGAGTGAGGGGGGATTTGATAGCTGCTTTCAACTACCTGAAAGGGGGTTCCAAAGAGGATGGCTCTAGACTGTTCTCAGTGGTAGCAGATGACAGAAGAAGGAGTAATGGTCTCAAGTTGCAGTGGGGGAGATTTAGGTTGGATATTAGGAAAAACTTTTTCACTAGGAGGGTGGTGAAACACTGGAATGCGTTACCTAGGGAGGAGGTGGAATCTCCTTCCTTAGAAGTTTTTAAGGTCAGGCTTGACAAAGCCCTGGCTGGGATGATTTAATTGGGGATCGGTCCTGCTTTGAGCAGGGGGTTGGACTAGATGACCTCCTGAGGTCCCTTCCAACCGTGATATTCTTTGATTCTATGATTCTGTGATAAAAGGGCTGATTTTCAGAACATGCTTGACCACTCTCCCAGGCACTGTGAGGGCATTTCATGTTCCATACCCCAAAAGGGAGACATCCAAAAGCTGTAATTTGAAAATCATTACCAGAGTGTTTAATTACACAGAATGCAGTGGAAACCCTTGGGCATCTCAGGCTTGATTTGCTAGATGTGCCCAGTCTCATTAGAGTGTTCATTGCATCTGGCAGGTCGTAAATTTCAGAGTGAAGATAAGATCCATGAGCCAAGCTTTCTCAGTCTGACCCCTCTGTACAGCCTGATTCGTATATCCCTTATCCTGCTGTAGGTCAGGAGCAACTCCTCTGAAGTCAAGGGAGTGACAAGGGATGAAATAAGAGGTTAGACAAACACCTGTCAAGATGGACCTCTCCCTCCACTCTCATGTTCTTCTTCCTGTGTCACCATTGTGAGTGAGGTCACAATCAGCTAGCTGGACCTGGATGCGCTCTTTACCACTGTGCTCTGTGGGAGGCTTCCACATAGCAAGCCCCCTAGTCCAGCCTAGCAAAGAGCTGCAATTCTTTGGTGGCATTGATTCATCACTTACATCCACTGCTCATAGATGGTTTTATGACTGGCTGGAGATTTTCTACTTACTCCCCATTTTAGCTTGCTAAGGACCCAATGCTGCAAGCAGACATGCTTAATTTGAAGCTGATGCTGATGACTCCAGGGTTTTCTTTAGGCTAGACAATAGGTAGTGATCATTCCTGGCTATGGGGGGTCCTTCCAGGGAGTTCACAATGCAATTAGGCAGCTCTAGTATTTTGGATATCAATCAAGGATTCATTACTAGAACTGGTGTGATAACTGCTAAGCTGGGTGTGCGCAAGCGTAGGTTGATTAACACCTGGAGCAGAGATTCCCCCAGGATGCATTGCTTCCTGCTGTTCTGGTCCCAGAGCTCAGTGCGGTTCTTGCCTTGGAATCTCTGTTCTCCATTTTGTATGCTAATGGAGATGCCTCCCTGTCCCATCTTTGATGCAGATGAGGCCTGGGGGAGTTGCCTTAATCCTGTCCCCCTTGTCAGGAGGGGTTTAGGTGTGTCTCCCACTGCCTTCTATTGCTTCCTGTAAGTCTTTCTTCTGATCGGTTTTGGTTCAAGCAGAGGCTGGTGGGAGGGAGTGTCCATCATGAGTCAGACAGGCTGGATACTGTGCCCTGGTTCCCCAAGAACACAGAGCTGACTGGTATCAGGCAGGGCCATTGTTTAATGCTATTTTTTTTCTTATATCTGCTAAATTAAGAGGGCTCAGGCTTCAGCTGGGCACTTTGGTGGCCCCCTGGGCACTTTGGTGGGGCGGGCCTATGGCTCAGTTCAGCCCTCCCGTTACAACTTGGGGCAGCTTCGGAGCTGCACTGAGTCACAGTGGATCGACAGCCCCTCAACAGCTGGGGATCCCTAGTGGTGCTATCGCCACCTAGAGGGAAAGATGTAAAATGGAATAGAATTCTTGCTCTTTGCCAGAATAATGAATATCATCCCATGAGGGCTGGTTGGTTTGTGTATTTAAATACTATTGTTTTGGGATGAGGCTGTAGTGTGCTGGGCAAAGCTCAACAGAGCACAAGGCCACTCTGTCCACACCCCCTTTTCTCTGGCCCCACCCCTAAACTGGCAACCGGCTAGAGCTAATGGTGCAGATATGGCTACCCCTACTCTATGTTACCCAGCAACTCACCCATGGCAGGGGACTTCTCAACTTGGTGACTGGGTTGGCTTTTTGCCCCCTTCGTGCTACCAGCCTGGTGCATGGGGGCCAGAAAGGGGGGAAGGATTTGGATCATCCTGGAAAATCATATGAAGTGCAAGGTAACATCCCACAGTGGAAAGGAGGGTGTCTGTCCTTCTGAGAGTACAAGAGATAGAGCTTTCCCCAATTCCACCCTCACCCCACACCTCACATTCATAAGTGGTTGAGGGACTTATTTCTCTTTCCACCATGAGACATTCATTCACCATAACAGGACTTCTCTGAAGACATGCTGCACCATTAGCACATTCAGACTGAAAATAAGGCACCCATTTTAAGAGTGAAGGTAAGTAACCACTGGAACAATTTACCAAGGGTCGTGGTGGATTCTCCATTAAGGACGATTTTTAAATCAAGCTTGGTGGTTTTTCTAAAAAAAATCAGCTCTCGGAATGATTTGGGGGCAGTTCTCTGGCCTACGTTGTACAGGTAGTCAGACTAGACGATCACAAAGGATCCATCTGGCCTGAAAATCTATGAATCTAGGTTCTGAAAGAGCCTTGCCCTCCTGTGTGACATCACTAGAAGGCAGGGGATCATCCTAGAATCATAGAATGTTAAGGTTGGACGAAACCTCAGGAGGTCATCTAGTCCTATCCCCTACTCAAAGCGGGACCAACTTCAACTAAATCAAGAATGCACATTCTGTCTTCCTTAGCTTGACCAGGGACAGGGGGCTGCTGCAAGGACATTCTCCATGGGAGTGATTGTTCAGTAAAGGCCCATCTGTATTACAGAAATAACCAAGTTGTGGGCTCTATAGGAAGAGAATTCAACTTTGCCGTGCTCTTGAGCTGATGGTGTTGTAACTGGGTCATGTCACAAGACTAAAGCTCTTGACTTACGAGGAGAGGCTGAGGGAACTGGGGTTATTTAGTCTGCAGAAGAGAAGAATGAGGGGGGATTTGATAGCAGCCTTCAATTACCTGAATGGGTTTCCAAAGCGGATGGAGTTTGGCTGTTCTCAGTGGTGGCAAATAACAGAACAAGAAGCAATGGTCTCAAGTTGCAGTGGGGGAGGTCTAGGCTAGATGTTAGGAAAGACTTTTTGATTAGGTGGGTGGGGAAGCCCTGAAATGGGTTCCCTAGGGAGGTGGTGGAATCTCCATCCTTAGAGGTTTTTAAGGCCCAGCTTGACAAAGCCCTGGCTGGGATGGGATGATTTAGTTGGGGGTTGGTCCTGCTTTGAGCAGGGGATTGGACTGGATGACCTCCTGAGGTCTCTTCCAACCCTAATCTTCTATGATTCGAAGACACTTATGTTATTGGACAAGAGAGATTCCCTATCCCAAAGGGCACTGACACTGATGAGCGAGAGCTACAGGAGGAGGTAGAAGTGGCTGAGAACCAGAGGCAGAGGAGGAGAGGGGGGCAGGGTGAAGGAGCTGAGAGGAGAACACTGAAGATGGACAAGTTAGAGAAAGAGAGAGGAGTAGGAAGATGGGAAAGGGGATGATTGGAAGGAGATGCAAGTCTAGATTTTAACCTTACAATTTGTCCTGAGTATGGATCAGTGGGTAGCTGCACCACCCAAGGAGACCAGAAACAATCACAGTTTCTGTCATGCTTAGTGGGGGAGGTTCCTCCCACTCCTTGTCATCTCCCCCACTTGCTTGCTTCCAGAGGGGTCTATTGGGTGAGCAGCCCCTGCCATTTCCATCATGGCCAGAATCCATGATTTGAGCATCATTGAGCAAGGGGCAAGGGGAGAGGCCTTATTCTCCCTTGCTGAGGAAGGACTGTGACAATCTAGCCCTGAGAGAGGGGGCAGGGAGAATGGAAATCACGCGAGGAGAAAGTCACCATGGAAAGACTTAGGGGAAAGAGACGGGGAGATGTGAAAGGGAGGGGAGAGAAGGGAGAATAAAAAATAGGAATAAAGGAGCTGTTGCTGGTTAATATTATTATTCATCAGGGTGCGTGGGGGTCAGTGTGGGATAGCAGACCGATTCCCAGGTGTGTTTGCTGTAATTAGAATCATGGGGTTGGAAGAAGGATGACAACGTCATTTTGTAGGACAAGAAGGGATTTGGAGACCCGGAGATCTTCCACTGGGGTAACTTCATTGACATCCCATTTTCTCCCTCAATCTCCTTTCCTCCCCACGCCCATGATAGTCATCACACCCACGCCACTCGTCCCCCAGTGCACAGTGAAAGCAGCAGAATGAAACGTACCCCTAGCTCTGCCCTGGGTAACTGTGCAGACATGGGACCGTTTAATAACAAAAGGAGCAAAGAGTGCAAAAGATTAAACCCCCAGTGTACGAGTTACATTGGGATAGCTTTGGCCGACCCAGTGTGTTTTAATTGTGTGTTGTGCGCCTTGGTGAACCCGATTGCTTCAGGGATCAGGTCCCCTAGGTCACCAAGAACAGTGTAAAACCTCCTGAATTCTCCCGCATAGCAGCTTCTCTTGAGGGGGGAAGCAAAGATATATCTCTCTGTCTTCTGCAGGTCCATGCAGTTGGACTGAATCATGCTTACATACCAATTCAGACACTATGGTCATCACCCGGGATTGAAGCAAGATCTTTGGAAGCCAAAGCATCACGTTCCATGCCTCGTGCTAAAGGAAAAAACCCTCATCTTTTGGAGAAAGCAGCAGTTTACAGGTACCGGGGGCAAGGGTGGTGTGGTGTGTGCATTATGTTATGACTCTGGGATTTCATACCAAGTAATGCAAAGCCCATTTTCATTTTCTGAACAGGCTTAATGATCACACTAAGTAACCCAGAACTGAAATGGCAGAGCCTACCTTGTATGAGTTGGGAATAGCGCCGCTTGGCACAAACTCTCACCCCTTGTTTTCAGCCCGACTATTTCAGTGCAATAGTCAGAAGTCACTGTTTGCTGCTGTGTGTAGGAACAGCCATGCCCATGTGTGGGGCATAGTTAACCCACTGGTTCTTACATTTCTGCTGTGTGTCCATTTTTTCAGATAACTGGAATGATCGGCTCTGAACCTCTGGCTCTGTGGACTAAGGCCTTTTCTTGATTCAGCAGGGGAGTCCCCTAAGAAACTAACCTCCATAATTTCTTCCCTTCCTCTCCTTCTAGGGAGCAGATAGAATTCCTGAGCCTCTTGCCTGCCCACGTTGCTGCAGCTCCCTGCTCTTGGTTGGGAGGAGATGGAAAAGGGCAATCACTCAATGGTGACCGAGTTTGTTCTCTCAGGACTGACAGATCGTCCGGAGCTTCAGGTCCCTCTCTTTGTGTTCTTCCTAGTAATCTACATTGTCACCTTGGTGGGGAATCTGGGGATGATCGTGTTAATCAAGATTGACTCCCGTCTCCACACCCCCATGTACTTTTTCCTCGGTCATTTGTCTTTCTCTGATCTCTGCTATTCCTCCATAATCTCCCCTAGGATGCTGCTGAACTTCTTAGCCGAAAGTAAAAGGATTTCATACAATGCCTGTGCTGTGCAAATGTATCTCTTTAGTACTTTTGGTCATGTAGATTGCCTCCTGCTGGCTGTGATGGCATACGACCGTTATGTGGCCATCTGTAACCCGCTGCTCTATACAGTCACCATGTCCCGATGGCTCTGTCATCAGCTGGTGGCTGGGGTGTATGCCGTGGGCTTGCTGGACTCAATGGTACACACTGTTTTTACTTTTCGTTTATCATTCTGCAACTCCAATGCCATCAATCATTTCCTCTGTGATGTTCCGCCGGTATTATCACTCTCCTGTTCCGACACACGCGTCAATGAGTTCGTGATGTTTGCCTCGACTGGCTGCGTGGTCGTGAGGAGCATTGTGATCATTCTCCTCTCCTACGCATATATCATCATCACCATCCTGCGGATCCGCTCCGCCGAGGGCAGGCGCAAAGCCTTCTCCACCTGCACCTCCCACCTGACGGCCGTGGCCATGTTCCATGGCTCCCTCCTCTTCATGTATTTCCGACCCTCCACCAGTTACTCCCTGGACACTGACAAAATAGCCTCTGTGTTCTACATGGCGGTGATCCCCATGCTGAACCCCTTGATCTACAGACTGAGGAACAAGGAGGTGAAAGATGCCCACTGGAAAGTGATGCACAAATTGCTCACTTGCTCTTGAGCCTGTTTACTCCATACTGTGTTACTGATTGGGAGGTGGAAGCAGGAGAACTCAGTTCCCACTCCACTGCAATCTCATTCCTCACCATGCATGTTATCACTGAGCTTTATTTGGATTTTTTTTTCTTTTATTGTGTTCCAACAATGTCTGGCAGCCCCAGAAAGGTTCAAGAAGGTTGTGACGCTTTCTGGGGGAATTCAGGATTGTGAGTCACCCTGTCTCTCCCATGTATCAGTGAGCAAGCGACTTGCAGGGCTAAATTATTTTTGTCAGCTCTCGGACTCTACAGTTTGTTAAACTTCCTCCATCCCCACCCTCCAACCATTCTCCTCCAGAGCTCAGAACAGCCTTTACTTTGCCTTGCAGGTCTCCTCAGTTGCACTCCAATCCTGAAAGCTCTTTGAAACATGTTCCCCGGCAGTATCCAGCCCCTATCCCTGCGCTGTCACCAAAATGACTGAGTCCACTGTCTTCAGAGAGATAGTGTACACCCCAGCGTGTTAGATCAGCTGAGGATTCGCGCTTAATATATTACACTGAGATGAACTGAGAGTAAAACCAAGAATACCTTTACTAAAAATGAGCAGAGGTTTAAGCAAAGATAATAGAAACAGAAAATGGTTCCAAATGAAAGAAAAAGTACAATGCATTTTCTCCTGACTAAAACTCAACAGGCTGCAATCCTTATCTGAGGGCTTATCTCCACTACTAGGTGGGTCGACGCAGCAGCGATCGACCCACGCCAAACGCACTCCCATAGACTCCTGGTACTCCATCAGAACGAGAAGAGTAAGGGGAGTTTACGGGGGAGTTTCTCCCTTCGACCCAGCCTGGTGTGGACCCCGTGGTAAGTAGATCTAAACTACTTTCAACTTGAGTTACGCTTCTAACATAACTCAATTTGCATAGCTAAGTTTGACTTTACCCCGGAGCGTAGACCTGCCCTGAGACTGTTTCTCACTTAAAGGCACCTCCTCAGTGGTACCAACCTACATGGCTGGGGATCCGCTGTTCATGGACCTCTTTGTCCCCCTCAGTGACAAAGCACAAAATGTCTTTTCCCCTTCTTCTTATAGTCCCGTATACCTTTGAAATGTATTCTTGTACCTCCAGAGTTCCTCTGCCCTGCGGGTGTGTGGATGCCTTGCTGTCTAGCTGGTTTTCTCACCCTGTTGTTAATGGGCTTTTCCAGTTGACTTCAAATGCAAATATAATTCCCATTGTCTCTGGCCTACCCTGTTCCATTTACATTGGAGACCTAGGCAGACCGATATGTCAAGATGGCTGGCAATGGCTGAAAAGTGTAAATACCAACCCAAGAGCAGCCTGTTAACAACCAGGGCACAAACCCCAAATTGGTTGTGAGTTCTAGGCTTAGATTTCACCGACCAATTTGCAAGTGTAAACTCCATGGCCATTACAACAGCCTTAACATGGAATCACAGACAGTCTGCTCGGGTACTTTATCTATCTTGCCACCCATGCAAGGTTACCTTTGTGATAGATGGTTTCTTACACCGAAGAGCTCAGCAATCTTAATATTTCTTTTAGTTCTAAAAGTCCAGTGGCTTAGCCCAGGTCAATTGCACCTTCGATCTCACACTGAAGACACTTGTAGTTAATCCTATAAGAAACTATCTAAAGATTTATGAACTAGGAAAAAAGAAATGAGAGTTCTTTACAAGATTACATCTGGTAAACACACACCCAGATGAGTTAATCAGGTTTCAAAAGGTACAAGAAGCATCTGTAATAAGCAAGCTGCATGTATCTTTCAGGGCTAAACCAGGCCAAGCACTGGGGATCTTATGCTTCGTAATCTTTGCCCCTCAGAGTCCAAGCAGAAGAAAAGACAGTTCTTCCTTTTTAGGGGTTTTTCACTGACTTATTTTTAATTATTATTCTGCTTCTAGTTGCAAGTGGAGCTGTTGGGAGCAAATCACTTGCACATCTCCTCTTCCAGGGGCGGGAGGGAGCCGTCAATGAAGTCTGTTGTGCTCTGATGTTCCACGGTGGTTTGTGCATGTTGATGGGTCTCTTTTGTTGGACATAAAATAGCATCTCCTGTTAGAAACTTGGAGTCCGGTGGCACCTTAAAAACTAACAGATTTATTAAGGGATAAGCTTACCCTAATAAATCTGCAAAAAGAAAAGGAGGACTTGTGGCACCTTTGAGACTAATAATTGATTAGTCTCTAATGTGCGACAAGTCCTCCTTTTCTTTTTGCAGATACAGACTAACACGGCTGGTACTCTGAAACCTAATAAATCTGTTAGTCTTTAAGGTGTCACCGGACTCTTTGTCGTTTTTGTGAATACAGACTAACACGGCTACCCCTCTGATGCATGTTAGAAACTGGTATCTCACACTGGTTCATGCTTTTCTCCTGTCTGGTGATTTCCTGTTACAAGCACTTAAATATAACCTAATAACAGATATGGGATAGAGGCACTATAAGTGAGATGAATGCCGGCAGAAACTTACAAGCATTTCATAATCTCTAAACTCTAAACACAGTCCTATAATTCTCATGCCTATTTTAACAATAGAAAGACACAGGGGAGCCAGACTGGTTCCAACTTTGTAGTTGTCTTCGTTCAGCTTTGGCATGAGCTGGCATGTGGTCTGTCAGGGTCACAAGGCAAAGTGACATTTTTTGTCTTGGAGAAACTTGTTTACCAGCCCTGCCTGGTTTCGTCATTTGAGCATATTGTTAGTACATATACATAGCTTTCTAATTGTTACATCACACAATGCGTATGAAGACCGGTATGATATCAGTTTTCATTTGATTCCTTACCCGATGTTCTTTATAGAGAAATACCATCACATCAACGCGTTAGTTGTAGTGAATTTGTCAGGGCTGACAGGAGTTGCTTATCATGACATTGGACTCTTTGCCAGTGAGCACTGAGGGGTTGTTAGGGTTACATGTATAAATATACAAATATATGTGATGTGCTTTGCAAGTACGCAATTGTCTGTGTTGGGAGAGCAATAGGGCACCTAATCCATCTCCCTCTCCTTTGACATGGAGTTGGTTTCATTAGACAGTGGCAAGTGTGGAGTGCAGGATTTCTGTGGCTGAACCAAAGGGAAGTTCACACACTGTGCTGGTTCTCTGCTGTCCTTCATGTGTTCTGTGCGGTCCAAATCAGTTGTAGAGATTGTCACCTGGCTTGTTGTTCATGCACCAAGCATGGAAAGAGGCTTTCAGTCAGAATGGCCTTTCTTTTAGGTTAAGAGAACAACAACACACGGAAGAACAAATGTAAAGTTTCATTATAAAGTGCACTGTTTGTGGACACTGCCAGCAATGCCCCTCTGCCATGTACATTGGCCAAACCGGACAGTCTCTATGCAAAAGAATAAATGGACACAATTCAGACATCAAGAATTGTAACATTCAAAAACCAGTAGAAGAGCACTTCAATCTCCCTGGACACTCAATAACAGACTTAAAAGTGGCCATTCTTCAAGAAAAAATCATCAAAAAACAGACTTCAGCGAGAAACTGTAGAACTGGAATTATTTTGTAAACTTGACACCATCAAATTAGGCCTGAATAAAGACTGGGAGTGGCTGGGTCACTACAAAACATAATTTTCCCTCTGTTGATACTCACAGCTTCTTGTGAACTGCTGGGGCTGGGCCACATCCACCTTGATTGAATTTGCCTCGTTAGCACCACAAAAAGTAATTTTCCCTCTGTTGATATTCACCCCTTCTTGTCAACTTGAAATAACTGTTGGGAATGGGCCACATCCACCCTAATTGAATTGGCCTCATAGGCACTGACCACCGCACTCGGTAAGGCAACTCCCATCTTTTCATGTGCTGCATATTTATACCTTCCTACTGTATTTTCCACTGCATGCATCTGATGAAGTGGGTTATAGCCCACGAAAGCTTATGCCCAAATAAATGTGTTAGTCTCGAAGGTGCCACAAGGACTCCTCATTGTTTTTACTGATACAGACTAACCTGGCTACCCCTCCGAAACCTCTGGGACAATGAACTGAATAGCAAAATGGCATCTGCGGGTGGGGAGGCGGGATGGAATTTTTTGTAAAAGTGAAATAAACAGGAAAAAGTCATACCCCACACAACATATTTACACCCCATCACCATGTTTACTGTGAGTTCTTGCTTTTAGGTCTCCTGGAAAATATTCTAGACTCTGAAGAGCAGGGATTCAGGGAACGTTATGGCTCGGGCATGGTGAATGGGACATGGATAGCTCTGGACCCGGAACTAATTTTTCAGTTTGCTGAAAAAAAAAATTCCGCTTCACCCAAACTGAAAAACCACCAAAAATATTGTTGAATTCAAAACGTCGGCCAAAGAAATATTCATTTTGGGTTGATTGAATCATTTCAATACCAAGACTTTCAGCGGCAACGTGTGGGAGGGACAAAGTGGGTCAGGTGCTCCTTTTTTCACAGTGGCCCACACAAGCCCCCACAGTTTCTTGTTGGTGCCCCTCCCAGTTTCAAAAGTCACTCCTGACCACTTTACCATCTCCTCCTCCGCCATGGTACCCGATTCCTGGTAAAAAAAAACATATCTAAAACTATGCATGGAAAGTTTCACCCTCTTCTAGCTAAATTTTGTGTCTTGTTCATGGTGTCAAGTGATGATGATGAACAGGGGCTTGCACAATGTGGGACAAGCAGGGGCACGCCCCCCCCCCAGTATCTCTGCCACTGCCTGCAGCTTCTACACTGGCCCCCACCCCTACATTCCCTCCCCCCGCTCTTCCCCCCTTTCTGCCAGGGTGGAAGTCAGGCTGACCATGGCTGGAGATGTCCCTGGGAAGGGCACTCCAGCTCGCACTCCCGCTGAGCCCCACTAGATGGCACCCAGAACAGGGAAGCCGGGCTGGCGGCAGAGTTCTGCTGGGGGGGCCCAGGGAGCCCTGCCCCTTTCTCCCCCGCAGCCACCAGGAAGTGTCCGGAGCCCGGGACAATGGGGGGTGGAGGCAGCGGGATGCTGGGAGGATGGGTGGGGATCCAAGGGAGGCAACAGGAGCTAAAGGGGTGGGGGAAGCAGCAGGGCCTGGAGGAATGGAGGAGTGGGGGGGTCAGTTTTTAAAGTGTCCCCCCAAAATAGTTACATTTAAATGCCTGTGCATGCCCCTGATTATGAGTAGAACGGGTTACGGAGCCTTTCAACTTCAAGGCCCTTTGCTTACTGAGGCTAAGATCAACAATGCTGTGTGTTTGGACGGTCCACTCCCTTCGCCCTTTAACCCCAAGATGCACAATGTTAAAGAACTCATAAAGTGCTCTGGTGTTTGCTGACACCTGCAGTAAAAGTAGGTAGACAGATAGATAGTGGAATTATCTGTGAACCCTGGAGTGAAGTATCATCTATCTATCTATCTATCTATCTATCTAAAGGGACAATATTATCAGTGTTATTTTCACTTTGCTGATTTGCTGCTGACATCTGTCTATTGATATATCTATCACATCTATTTAAGAATGAATGGATTTGTGTGTAATAAAATAATCCCTCATCGCATATAAAACATATTTGCCTCTTTGCATTCTGAATAACCGGAGGCAGCATTTTCAAAGGCATCTGCTAATTATGAGTCTCTCTTGGACAGCTATGGAAGAGTGGGCCTGTCAAGGTTCCTTCCCCACTCTGAACTCTAGGGTACAGATGTCGGGACCTGCATGAAAACATCCTCAGCTTACTTCTACCAGCTTAGGTTAAAACTTCCCCAAGGTACAAGCTATTTTACCCTTGGACTTCCACTGCCACCACCAAACTTTATCTGGGTACCTGAAAAAAATGTAGTGTGGAAATGTCTTTCCTCCCAAAATCCTCCCAACCCTTGCACCCCACTTCCTGGGGAAGGTTTGGTAAAAATCCTCACCAATTTGCATAGGTGACCACAGACCCAAACCCTTGGATCTTAAAACAATGAAAAAGCATTCAGTTTCCTTACAAGAAGACTTTTAATAGAAGTAAAATAGAATCATCTCTGTAAAATCAGGATGGTAAATACCTTACAGGGTAATTAGATTCAAAACATAGAGAATCCCTCTAGGCAAAACCTTAAGTTACAAAAAAGACACACAGACAGGAATATTCATTCTATTCAGCACAGCTATTTTCTCAGCCATTTCAACAAATCAAAATCTAACACATATCTAGTGAGATTACTTACTAAGTTCTAAGACTCCATTCCTGTTCTGTCTCCGGCAAAAGCATCACACAGCCAGACACAGACCCTTTGTTTTTCTCCCTCCTCCCAGCTTTTGAAAGTATCTTGTCTCCTCATTGGTCATTTTGGTCAGGTGCCAGAGAGGTTACCCTTAGCTTCTTAACCCTTTACAGATGAGAGGATTTTTCCTCTGGCCAGGGGGGATTTTAAAGGGGTTTACCCTTCCCTTTATATTTATGATAGAGCCCTAAACTCTTTCTACCTCACTTGACCCACCTCAGAATGGGGGTAATCTTTCTTGCCTGCCTTATAAGGGTGCTGTGAAGGTTCATGAATGTTTTCAGGTCCTTGTCTGGCCTCATCACCACAGTACCTCCCATCACCTCACAATCTTTAATGTTTGTATCCTGACAACATCCCTGGCTGTATTATCCCCGTTTTACAGATGACAAGCTGAGGCTCAGAGAGATATATCTATCCTTATATGACCTCGGATGTCTGCAGCTGGGCCGGGAACTGAACCTCAAAATCCAGAGTGCGCAGCAAGTGCCCAATCCACTAGACAATCTTGTCCTCACATGGCAATTGAGTAACAGTGGCGTAAAACCTGTATGTAAGAGAATGACGACTCAGCCCCTCATTCTATACAGCAATGCTGTCTTCTCCTTTACATTCGGTGTGTATGTGTGTCTCACAACTGCACGGAGGATGCCTCTCGTAGTCTCCAGTACTGACTTTTTAGCTATTCGAGGGATTTCTTTGTGAAAGTACATTACAAATTGCATGTGATGTCCAGGCAGCTTTGTAAACAGCTGGTGGCTGGGGCGTACACTGTGGGGTTGGTGGATTCAATGATACACACGTGTTGTACATTTCAGCTGTCACTTTGGAGCTCCAACATCATCAAACATTTCTTCTGTGTCATCCCCCCGCTGCTGGTGCTCTCCTGCTATGACACCCGCATCAATGAGATTGTGATGTTTGCTTTCATGTGCTGCGTTGTCGTGAACAGCCTTGTGACTGTCCTCCTCTTCTATGTCTATATCATCTCTACCATCCTGCAGATCTACTTCGCCAAGTGCCGGCGCAAAGCCTTCTCCTCCTGCACTTTCCACTTGACCTCAGTGGTCATGTTTCACGGCACCCTCGTCTTCATGTATTTACGCCCCACCTCCAGCTATTCCATGGACACAGACAAAATGGTTTCAGCATTTTAAACGCTGGAGATCCCCATGGTGAACCCCCTCATCTACAGCCTGAAGAACATGGAGGTGAAGGACGCATTAAGGAATGCAAGTTTCCCAGACACTTCAGTTTAAACACACAGGATTAGATAAAACAATAAAATAAAACCTATCTGTGCAGTGACTAAACTTCAGTGAGTACAAATAATGAGGCATAGAAGTCAGACATGGTTACAAGAAAAATAAAGCTAAAATACAACTTGTGCCTAACTTAACAAACAATGTGCAATTCAAAGCAAAGGTATTGTCCCCACATGCTTTCAGCAGTCTTACTGACCAAACTTCTTAGGTCAGGACCCCTCCCCCAGTCCAATGGCTGCTTCCTGTATCCCTTCACCTGCAGTGAATAAACAGGCAGAGAGAGAGAGAGAGGTGCATAGGAATGTCTGCCACTTCTTTTTAAAGTCCTATCTCTCTTTTGAGAAATATTTCCACCTCGTTACCAGGAGACAAAATGTCCTCGTGCAAGGATGTTTCCTTGCTGCTTTTTCCTCATCTTTTTGAGCTTCTTTGGTTTCAATTCCTGCTTGATAACTCTGTTTACTGCTTAAATATAAAATTAAGAAGAGCACACATTTCTTTGTTAAAGATAGACCTGTTTGCCAACCTCAGTATGAAATATATTAATAAGAACTTAAGAACATAAGAATGGCCATACTGAGTTGGAACAAAGGTCCATCTAGACCAGTGTCCTGTCTTCTGACAGTGGCCAATGCCATCAGCCCCAGAGGGAATGAAAGAACAGGTAATCATCAAGTGATCCATCCTCTGTCACTCATTCCCAGCTTCTGGCAAAGAGAGGCTAGGGACACCATCCCTACCCAGCCTGGCTAGTAGCCATTGATGGACCTATCCTCCATGAATGTATCGAGTTCTTTTTTGAACCCTGTTATAGTCTAAGTCTTCACAATATTCTCTGGCAAGGATTTCTCAGGTTGGCTGTGCACTGTGTGAAAAAATACTTCTTTGTGGTTGTTGTAAACCTACTGCCTATTCATTTCATTTTCTGGCCCTTAGTTTTTGTGTTATGAGAAGGAGTAAATAACACTTCCTTATCTACTTTCTCTCCACCAGTCATGATTTGGGAGACCTTTATCATATCCCCCCTTTAGTCATCTATTTTCCAAGCTGGGAAGTCCCAGTCTTATTCATCTCTCCTCATAAAGAAGCCGTTCCATAGCCCTAATCATTTGTGTTGCCCTTTTCTGAACCTTTTCCAATTCATCTCTTTGGAGATGGGGCGACCATATCTGCATGCAGTATTCAAGATGTGGGAGTATTCAAGATATTATATACAGGCAATATTATAGTTTCTGTCTTATTATCTATCCCTTTCATAATGATTCCCAACAGTTTGTTCACTTTTTTGACTACCGCTGCACATTGAGTGGATGTTTTCAGAAAACACCATACAATGTAATCTTATAACTTCACATACAATGTTGCCACATGTATTTTATCAGGACAATACTGATCAGCAAATTATGAGTTTTCAAATGATACATTATAAGGCATACTTTAAAAAGCCAACAAAACAAAACAAAAATCCACACAAACAATTCCACCCCCACCACAACTTACACTCTCCCAAATACAAGACAAAAAAGTCAGCTATTCGAACTTATGAAACCTAGAATGCGAGAGGACTCCTGTCTGTGAAGCATACCAAACAGGTGTAGCCACACCCATAGCCCTATGTAATCAGCAGCACAATCAGAACAAATTCCATGGGAACAACCCCTAGATTGCACAGTAACACCCTTTAAAGTCTGTGGGAATGTGAATTTATTCTATCGCCATGAAACTCTTCACTCCCATCCCTCCCACCTCCAAAAAAACACAGCGCAATGGTGATTTACACCATCTGCGGATCTGGCCCAATGACTCCCAGGGAGAGGCATCCATTGACCGCAGCAGGGGATGTGGTCTGATGGGTAGCGTCCATGTTATGGTTACCTCTTTAAGCAAGTCTCTCCATATCCAGCAGAGCTAGGCACAGCGCAGACAGGCCCTGAGCATCCTCAGGAGGCACAAGCTGAGGAATGTAGAAGGTCCAATGATGCCTGTGTGATGTCACTATAAGGCAGGGGAGGATGCACATTCTCTCTTCCCTAGCTTCACCAGGTTGCTGGGCAGGGACAAGAAGCTGCCACTAGCAACATCTCCATGCAGGAGGCTGTGCAGGAAGGGCTCATCTCTATTTCAGAAGCAACCAAGTCCTGAGACCTGTAGGAAGAGAATGGATATTTGCAATGCATAGGAGCGGTTAGTGTTACAAGTGGGTCATTTCACAAGATGAAATCCCTGGCCATGCATTGAAGAGATCCCAGCATGGATGGGCACAGAAATTAAATTGTCCCCTCTTTCACTGGGACTTTACTATTTGTCATTCTTGAATTGCTCTTTTCCTGTGAAATAAAAGGCATTTGCCTAGAAAGGTGAAGGCTACTCTTTGCGTGTGAAACCATAAAAATCAAGCTCTTCCTCTCATCTGTCAAAACCTGCACCACCGTCGTCCAACAGGCCATTTTTATAATAGTGATTCCATTCAGAAGGGTCATTTCCACAGTTCCCTTTCAGGTGTGTGCCTGGGTGACCACGCATGAGGCAGTGAAGGGCAGTGCGCCTAATTAGGTGCCTGGACCCTGGAGAGGATGGACTTGTAAGACGGGTGGTGGCCTTGGGAGGAGTAGGGAGTAGGTGAGGGAGTAGTGGAGTGAGATGGGGAGTGAGGGGAAATTAGGACATGCAGGGCTGCACCGGCTGAAAAGAGACGCGACTCTCTATCATTTATCAAAAATGTATTAATATTTGTGGTGAGAGCATGACTATTTCTAGTTGACTCTTAGATTTATTTAGCATGTTAGTGCTGAGCTCTGTGTGCAGATAATATGCATGAAGAGGGATAGTTTGTGACCTGCAGAAGTCCAGAGCATGCTGTGGTCTCCTCCTGAGCTCCTCTGGTCATCCTATGGTCTCCATCAGGCAAAAATGAGTGAACAAACTTTTCCTACCTTTAGGAGAGTAACCTAGCAAGGGAAGGACATTGGATACCATCGTGATTGGCATGCTGTAAATGCTCGATAATCTGGAGTACTCTTACATGTCTTACAGGTTTTACATTCGACCTATTGGGACCAGGACAATAATGTGATTCTGAAACCACGAATGACTGAGCAGATATAAGCTACAGCTGCAAATAATTTATATGTTTCACCTGTATCTAACTTTCTGTTCCTTTGATTCAAAATTTCTTGTGAAAGCTTCTTGAAGTTTTTTCTTGAGAAGCCTTTTGATGGGTAATTGGATTGTCCTTTCAACTATTTTTTTCCATGAAATTATCTTTTCTCTGGAAATTATAAGCTTTCCATCAAAATACCAAACTGCTCTCCTCCCTAAACCATGGCTGTGGGACTCTGGTGATGTTCCAGGGCAGTTCAGCAAGAGGAGAGACCATCATGCATCATGGGGGATGTAGTCCAGCCTGGGAGCCAGGAACATGGAAGAGATTGGTGCTGTGTGGTATCTGATGCACCTCTGTGGTATTTCCTAACAAAAAAGATTTCGGTCTCCACAAAAAAAAAATAAACAAACCGCCTTTGTGGATCAGGTCTACACAGTACTTGGCTTGCACTGAAAACAGCAGGATGTAATATACCCCTCACCTCATACTCTGTAACTCTGGTAGAAATTGCATCATTTAATAACACAATAGGAAAGATTGGGACAAATTAATCCCTAGGGCACCAATTACACCAAGGTGGCTTGGGTTCACTGAATGGATTAATTAGGTGTTATGGCTGTCTGAGCTCAGGTATTCCCAGTTGCTTCAGGAATCATGTGCCATAGATCACACATCTCAGTATAAAACTTCCCAAATGCTCCAAACTGGTAGTTTCTATGGATGGGAAAATGCCACCACATCTCTCTATCTCTTCTCAGCAGGTGCATGCTATTGTCCTGTATTACAGTCACACACACACTCAGACACCATGGGGATCAGCAGGTATTCAATTCCAGGCCTCCAGCACTTAATGTCTCAGCAACAACTCTGACCCCTTCAGCTAAAGGAGTGATGTCCTTGGTTGGAAAAATAGGCAATTACCTAGTCACTGAAGCCAGGGCTTTCCATTATGTCTCTGGGTTTTCATACAGACTCAAGTAAATGCCAAAAAGCTTAATTAGCACAGTGAGCAACTTTACGCCAAACCTACATGCCAAGCCACAGAGCTCCCCTTGCCCAAAGAGGGTGGAAAGATTGACACTCCTTCACTCTCACCACTTCTTTAGCGATGGAATAATCCCTTCAGACTGATTCTCTCACAGCAGAATCACAAGTCACTGTTTTCTCTTTGAATGAGTGAACAGGGAGTGTTTGTGGGTGGAACATGATGAATCTGAAGTGTCATTATATTTGCACAGTGTGTGCATTTTATCAAACACCTGGAATGACCAGCTGTGAACATCTGGCTCTGTGGACTAAGCACTTCCCTGAGTGGGTACTGATGTTCATTAAGAAAGTGATCTCTGTTTATCTTCACTTCTTTCATTACAGAGAAGGGGCAGGTTTTCCGCACCATTCACCTGCCCATATTTCTATAGCTGCCTGACCTCTGCCTGACCTCTATCACCCTGGTGGAGAACGGGGGGATGATCTTGTTAATCATGATTGATCCCTGACTCCACACCCCCATGTACTTTTTCCTCAGGAATTTGTCTTTCTGTGACCTCTGTCTTTCCTCGACAATTTCCCCCAAGATGCTGCTGAATTTCTTAGCCAAGAGGAAAGGCATTTCTTACACAGCCTGCGCCGTGGAAATGTCTCTCTCTATCGCTTTTGTAGATGCTGAGTGCTTCTTGCTGGCTGTGATGGCGTATGACCGTTATGTTGCCATCTGTAACCCGCTGCTCTATACGGTCACCATGTCCAGGCGGTTTTGTAAACAGCTGGTGGCTGCGGTGTACGCTGTGGTGTTGGTGGATTCAATAATTCCCACATGTGTTACATTTCGGCTGTCATTCTGTAGCTCCAACATCGTCAATCATTTCTTCTGTGACAATCCCCCTCTGCTGGCACTCTCCTGTTCTGACACCCGCATCAATGAGATTATGATGTTTGCTTTCACGTTGTGTTTGACAGGGAGCAGATTTGTGGCCATCCTCCTCTCCTATGTCTATATCACCTCCACTATCCTGTAGATCAGCTCTGCTGCGGGCTGTCACAAAGCCTTCTCCACCTGCACTTTCCACTTGACTGCGGTGGTCCTGTTTTATGGCACCCTCCTCTTCATGTATTTACATCTCATGTCCAGCTATTCCATGTACACGGACAAAATAGTCTCAGTGATTTACTTGCTGGTGATCCCCATGTTGAACCCCCTCATCTACAGCCTGAGGAACATGGAGGTGAAGGACGCCCTGAGGAGAGCAGTGAATAAACTCCTAACCAGTTCTTGAATCTGTTTAACTTAGTACTGGTTTAGTGATGGGGAGTGGAAACAGGTGAATTGAATTCCCATCCCATTGCAATGTAATTTTGTTGAGTCCGTGGGAGTATAGTATTGTTATTATGAATTTGTTCATATTCCAATGGGGCCTGCAGGCCCCAACTAAAATCAGGGCTTTGTTAAGCTATTACCCCATCAAAATTCCAGGAGGCACCTGTTTCAAATGTGTGAATATTTGTGACGTGCTTCTGTAGAACTGATCAATTAAATTGTTTTAATAGTTCATTTTATTAATATAACTTCAAAAATAAAGATTTATGAATGAAACTATATTCATTCATAAAACCAGATACCCCAATAACTGGCTAATTGACTTTCACTTTCAATCCAATGGCTGCTTAAATAGCTGAAACTTACACTGTTTCAACATTGTAACTTCTTCTCACTGTTTGCCATTCCTTACACTTGTCCATATTGTAACTCAAACTCCATTTTAACTTGTCCCAAACTCCATTTTAAAATGCTCACTCCACTATCCCATCATATCCTCCCTTTCATAAACTTATCAAGCTTAGTCTTGAAGCCAGATATTTCTTTAGCCCCCACTGCTTCCATTGGAAGGCTGTTCCAGAACTTCACTCCTCTGATGGTTAGAAACCTCCATATAATTTCAAGTCTACACTTCCTGCTGGCCAGTTTATATCCATTTGTTCTCGTGTTCACATTGGTACTGAGCTTAAATAATTCTTCTCCCTCCGTGGTGTTTATCCCTCTGATACATGTATAGAGAGTAATCATATCTCCCCTCAGCCTTCTTTTGGTTAGGCTAAACAAGCCAAGCTCCTTGAGTCTCCTTTCATAAGACAGGTTTTCCATTCCTCGGATCATCCTAGTAGCCTTTCTCTATACCTGTTCCAGTTTGAATTCATCTTTCTTAAACATGGGAGACCAGAACTGCACACAATATTCCAGATGTGGTCTCACCAGTGCCTTGTAGAATGGTACTAAAACCTCCTTATCTCAACTGGAAATACCTCGCCTGATGCATCCCAAAACCGCATTAGCTTTTTTTCATGGCCATATCACCTTGGCAGCTCATAGTCATCCCAAGGTCAACCAATACTATGAGGTCCTTCTCCTCCTCTATTACTTCCAAGTGATGCGTCCCCAGTTTATAACAAAAATTCTTGCTATTAATCACTAAATGCATGACCTTGTACTTTTCACTATTAAATTTATGAATAATTTATCCTCCCTCTCTTTGTAATTTTTAGCTTAATACTGAGGGTGTTCACCTGTGAGGTGGGAGATCCAGGTGCAATTCCCCCTTCTGTCCAGTGCTGGGCAAAGATGTACATTTGCGTTTCCTGTATTTCCAAAAAGCATCCCAGCCCCTGAGTGGTGTCGTATTCTAGGCTCGGTTGCTCTCAATTTCTCCTTTCAAAGTTGTTCTACAGTGGACAAGTAATTAAAAAACCATTGGAACAGAGACATGAAGTTGAGCATGTTGGTGCCCCGAACCACTTGTCTATAGAGTTATAACTTCGATCAATTTACAGCAGTAGCGTAGACCATTCCTGAGAACGATGCAGGACAGAACATAGCCCAGTCACCAGGATCCTGTCCGGCAATGTGGGAGACCCACTTTCAAATTGCTTCTCCCCATTCGACAGAGGGGGAATTGACCTGGATCTCCCACTTCCCATGGGAGTGATCTAATCACTGGGTTAAAGTCTACAAGGGAAGCAGCACCATTACCACCTCTTCCATTCCCATCCCTTTTCTCAGTGTGGCCCTACATTGTCTTTGCTTTGACATCAAAAAGTATCCAGGAAGGAAAGGAAATGTTCCATTTCTGGTCATGCTAAATAGTTCCCTCCACCCCACAGGACATTTCTGTCAATGTTTTCAATTTACCAAACATTTAAGGAATTTTCAGATTTGGTTCAGGTTGAACTGACTTTGTTTTTCAATGTTTTCTAACCACCCATGAATGCAAAAATCAGCTATTGGCCCAGCTCTATCCATTTCTCACTCTCCGCAACCTGAGCTGTACAATTCCCAGAATCCCTACTCTTCAGAGTCCATTCAACTATTAGTGGTAGGTATGCACAATGGCCTGTGTTGGGATGTTAGATGGGGTGGGATCTGAGTTACTACAGAGAATTCTTTCCTGGGTGTCTGGTTGGTGAGTCTTGGCCATGTGCTCAGGGTTTAGCTGATCACCATATTTGGGGTTGGGAAGGAATTCTCCTCCAGGGAAGATTGTCAGAGGCCCTGGGGGTTTTTCACCTTCCTCTGAAGCGTGGGGCATGGGTCACTTGCTGGAGGATTCTCTGCACCTTGAAGTCTTTCAACCATGATTTGATGACTTCAATAGCTTAGACAGACGTTCAAGATTTGTTACAGGAGTGGCTGGGTGAGATTCTGTGGCCTGTGTTGTGCAGGAGGTCAGACTTGACGATCACAATGGTCCCTTCTGACCTTAAAGTCTATGATTCTATGTTTAGTCTGGAAGAAATTCACCCTTTTCTCGATATTTTCATGTCTCAATGCTGGGAAATTACTTAAACAGCCTTTTGAAGAGGTACAAACACATGAAGTGGAATACAGTCACCTCAGTTTCATATCATATTCAAAAGGTCTTATGGGAGAGACAGCGATCCAGACCAGCTGATGCTCTGGCCCTCTGTGTTCCATTTCAAAAGGAAGGGAACAACATTAATTGCATGTGCTCTTCACACCTGTAGTCCTTGGAGCAAAGGTGTTACAGGGAGCAAATCTCAAAGTCATCCCATAAAGCAGCTCCAGACGTATTAAGGGTAACCTGGGTGTGGTTAGCAAACAGGGAAAAGTTTGACTCTTAGTCTGATTTTTACGGTTCTGAGCAGGCGCTGCTTCCGTCCTCAACTCATTGTATGTGAAGGGAGGAAAAACAAAGAGCTATCACCAAGTCATGGGCAAACAAGTCAGTTTCAGAGCATTTTGGCCTTTAATTGAAATTACAGTGGGCCATTCATGGGAAGGGAAGAAAGGAATTATCCTTAGACAAATTTTAACTTTTCTGAACATATTTACCTATCAGGAGAAGGAAAGAGCTTTACCAAGGGAGGGAGAAGAGTGACAGGAAAAGGAGAAAAAAAATCCTTTAATAGGAAGGGGGAAACTCCCACATCCATTCAGGGAATGTCTATACTAAGGCCATTACATTGACTCAGCAATGGTGTGCAGCAGTACTGGAGCATAGATGCTTTCCACATTGATGGAAGGGTTTTTTCATCGATGTAGTTAATCCACATCTCCGAGAGGCAGTAGCTAAGTTAGTGGAAGAATGACACTGAGGATCAGTACAAGCTAACTGCCACCCACAGGGTGTGAAAAATTTCCCCTCCCTGTGCGACAAAGCTCTGTTGATCTAATTTTTAAGCATAAACCAGGCCTCAGAGAAGCTGCCGATGTAAAAGACCAGTTGGGAAATCTAGTCCTATCTCCCTGCCAGGGCAGCAGAATCCCCTTTGGTTCTTTTTGTTCAGGCTCGTTGGAAATATTCCACTTATCCCAGCTTCCCCGTAGAGATTCTTCTGTATTTTGATTGAGCTCAGTGTCAGGCTGTGTGTGTAGTGGGCACTGTGTGTGTGTGTGTGTTTGGTGTGCATTGGGCACTATGTGTGTGCATGTGGTGGGGGTACACGGAAGCTGAATGTCAAGGGGAGGCAGATGTGTGTCCCTTGCCCTGCCCAGTGCTCAGGCTGGCATCCCCCCCTCCTCCCAGTGCAGGGCTCCTTGTGAGATCAAAGAATCATAGGACTGGAAGGGATCTCGGGAGGTCATCTAGTCCACTCCCCTGCACTCATGGCAGTTCTAAGTATTATCTATTATCTAGTATTATCTGCAGTTCACTGAAACTGAGATTCACTCAGTTCAGGGGCTTCTTAGTTAACAGAGACTTTCCCAGTACCCAGTTTTCAGCCTTTCTGGGCTATCTGCAACTTCGTCTGTTCTAGCTTCTTTTGATCTTCACTTTTACTGATTTTGCTTATTTTTCTGTCCCTATTTCCCTTAACTGAAATAAGCAATCAGAAACTAACAAAACAGTAATCACTTTGTCTATTCTCTACCCACCACAGCCAAAACTCACTTAAAATCATGACCAGAGTCTCAAAGAAATCAGCTGTGCACATATCCTGCTCAGCTACGCCACTGTAACGTGTTGGGTCACAGAAACCCTTTGGGACTGCCACGCAATGTGCTGAGTCTCCCTCTGAGCCTGTTTTCCCTGCCAGCTTGGGACTTCAGTACCTTACCTCGTTTGAGCTAGACACACTTGCCTGCTGCAAACCCGGATCCAAGTCTCAACCACGTCTGCCACAAGCTGCAGGCTTCACTGAAAACAGCTTAAAAAGTGCTCCTGTTTCTATCATTCAGATAGCCAGCTCCCAATGGGGTCCAAACGCCAAATAAATCCGTTTTACTCTTTATAAAGCTTATATAGGGTAAACTTATACATTTTTCACCCTCTATATCACTGATAGAGAGATATGCACAGATGTTTGCCCGCCCCTGCCCCCCGCCCCCTGGAATTAATACATACTCTGGGTTAATTAATAAGTAAAATGTGATTTTATTAAATACAGAAAGTAGAATTTAAGTGGTTCCAAGTAATAATAGACAGAACAAAGTGAATTACCAAACAAAATAAAATAAAACCTATAAGTCGAAGCCTAATACAATGAAAACTAAATGCAGGTAAATCTCACCCTCAAAGATGTTGCAATTAGCCTGTTTTACAGACGAGACTTCCTCCTAGTGTGGATCCAGCAATCACTCACACCCCTGTAGTTACTGTCCTTTGTTCCAGTTTCTTTCAGGTATCTCCTTGGCCCCTGTAGTTACTGTCCTTTGTTCCAGTTTCTTTCAGGCATCTCCTTGGGGTGGAGGGGCTATCTTTTGTGCCAGCTGAAGACAAAATGGAGGGGTTTCCCCAGGGGCTTATTTAGTCTCTCTCTTGTGGGTGGAAACCCCTTCCCCTCTCCTATGCAGAATCCAGCTCCAAGATGGCGTTTGGAGTCACATGGGCAAGTCACATGTCCATGCACAACTCAGTTCCTTACACAACACTACATTCCCAGGAAAGCTCAGATGTGGATTGGCATCTCTCAAAGTTCATTGTTAGCTTGTTTCTTGATTGGGCACTTACAAAGAATAATCTTTTCTCAAGAAGCTGTCCAACTGCTTCACTGAGGGTACTTAAAATCAAACAAGTATTCATAACAAGTATTCATAACTTTGAATACAAAAACGTTACATGCACACAAACAGGATGAATATATCCAGTAGATCATAAGCTTTGCAGAGATTTGTTACACAGCATATCTGGCATAAAATATATTCCAGTTATGTCATATTTACAGCTATGAGCCTATTTCTATAAAGAATTATGGGGTGCAACATCACACTCTGTTTCACGGAGTATAAATTATGGGAAATAAATAAAACTAACAAAAGAATCAGAAGGGAGCTGGCATGCTCGGAGATATTTTGTAGCAGCATCTGCAAAGATGCTGCAGAGATCTTCAGGGTTAACCACCAGTTTGGGGAATATCCTCCTTTTTGCAGCCTGCCCTGACCTTGGCATTTTCAGTGAGGACTCCCACAAGCACCTACGGATCACAGGAGGCACAAAAACCAGGAGGAGGAGTTATGGGCATGACTCTTAGAGGAAGTAGGGGCATAGTGTTTCCTGGGCAGAGACCTGGGGTGACAGACTTTGGATACAGAGATTGCTGGTTTTTGTTTGTTTCTAGTGGTGTTCAGGGAAGCAGGATTTTGCCTCCATTCTTTGTAGCCCCTCCACCATGGATTATACCAAAGAATGTAGCTGACTTGGATCATCAATTTTTCCTCTGAATACAATCGACCCTGCAATGCCTCACAGTTTGGGACCACTTAGGAGAAGGGAGCACCAACATTCCCTGGAGCACTGATAATACCAGGCAAGCCTGCACACCCTTGCGGGATAATTTCTCCTACCATAGTGAAGAAGGGAGGAGTCATCACTGGGCATGCCTTGGGTCTCCTTGTGGAGAGGTGATGACCACAACGTCCTTGTGCATCTGAAGCTATGGATCAATGCATGGGCCCATCCCTTGGGGGACCTACACTTTCATGTCAATTGAACACTGCTGTCAATCAGCACCGCACCTTTGGTGTTCCTGGGATATTTTCTAGGTTGGTGGCTGTGACATACCAGGGTCCAACCCAGACTAATCAGGAGCTGTGTCATACCTGCCTGAAACCTTACAATGCCTTGCTGAAGTGGCTTCGACTTTGGCCACTCACAAACAACCATCTAGCATGCAAATCACACCCTAGGCACGTGTGTGTAACTGCAGCCTGGCCAGGAATAGTTGGGCTACACTCAGGCTCTCACCACCCTTCCTTATACTGCAGGGTGACCCCAACACATTCCACAGTCTTTGATTTCCCTCCAGAAATGTACGTCCTGTTTTGCCCAGTCCTCTCCTGGACAATACAAGCTACATTGTCCATTATTTCTTTAACAGCACTAACATGCCTGCAACTTAGCTTCTCAGATACTTCTATTTAAACACACTGGATTAGACAAAACAATAAAAAACAAAGTTTATTAACTACAAAGATAGATTTTAAGTGAGTGGAAATAAGGAGGCATAGAAGTCAGAGATGGTTTCAAGAAAAATAAAGGTAGAATGCAACTTGTGCCTAAATTAACAAATGATGTGAAATTCAAAGGAAAAGTTTCCTTACCACATGCTCTCAGCAGTCTCACTGACCAAACATCTTAGGTCAGGAGCCATCCCCCACTCCAATGGCTGCTTCCTTTATCCCTTCAGATGCGGTGAATCAATAGGCAGAGAGAGAGAGGTGCCTTGGGATGTCTGCACCTTCTTTTTAGAGTCCTATTCCCCCTTTGAGAAACATTTCCACCTGTTTACCAGAAGACAAAGTGTCTTTGTAGAAGGATGTTCCCTGCTGCTTTTTCCTCACCTATTTAAATACAAAATTAAGTAGAACACAAATTTCTTTGTTTAAGACAGAGCAGTTTGCCAGCCTCAGTTTTCACCATGTCTTAAGAACACAATACAGTGTAATCTTACAACTTCATATACATGATAAAATATTATTAATATTTGTGAGGAGAGCATGACTATTTTTAGTTGACTCATAGATTTATTTAGCATTTTATAGCTGAGCTCTGTGTGCAGATCATATGCATGCAAGATGGACAGTTTTGTGAACTGCGCAAGTCTGTAGCATGTTGTGGCCTCCCCCTGAGCTCCTCTGGTCATAATGTGGTCAGCATCAAGCAAAATGAGTGAACCTGTCTTTCCTACTTTGGGAAGTAACCTAGCAAGGGAAGGACATAGGATATAATGGTGATTGGCATACTATAGATAGCTAGATAATCTGGAGTACTCTTACATGTCTTAAAGGTTTTACATTCCACCTACTGGGGCCAGGACAATGAGGTTACTCAGAAACCAGGAATGACAGAGAAGATATCAGCTACACCTGCAAACAATTAGTTTGTTTCACCTGTATCTAACTTTCTGTTCCTTTGATTCAAAATTTGTTGCTAAGGCTGGTTGAAAATTTTTCTTGAGAAGTTTTTTTATAGGAAATTGGATTTTCCATTTAACTATTTTTTTCCAATAAGTTATCTTTTCCCTGGAAATTATAAGCTTTCCATCAAAATACCAAACACCCATCCTCTCTAACCATGGCTGTGGGACTCTGGTGATGTTCCAGGGCAGTTCAGCAAGAGGAGAGACCATCATGCATCATGGGGGATGTAGTCCAGCCTGGGAGCCTGGCCCATGGAAGACATTGGTGCTGTGGAGTGTCTGAGGCACCCCCATGGTATTTCCGAGTCAAACTATTAAGATTTTAGTGAAAAGATTTTAGTCTTCTTAAAAAAAAAAAAAAAAAAACCCTTTGTGGATCAGCTCTACACAGTACCCAGCTTGAAGTGATTACACCAGGATGAAATATACCCCTAACTTCATACTCTGTAAATCTGGTAGTAATTGCATCATTTAATAAACCAGTAGAAAGAGTCGGTCAAATTAATCCCCAGGGCACCAATTACACAGAGGGTGGCTTTGGTTTACTGAATTCATAAATGACGTGTTATGGCTCTCTGAGCTCAGGTATTCCCAGTTGCTTCAGGAATTATGTCCCGTAGATCACACATCTTCGTATAAAGCTTCCCTAATGGTCCAAACTGGCAGTTTTTGACAATGATGAAACACCACCACATCTCTCTCTGTCTTCTCAGCAGGTACGTGCTATTGTCCTTAATTACAGACACACACACACGCAGACACCTTGGGGATCAGCAGGTATTGAAAGCCTCAGCCCAAACTCCTACCCCTTTAGCTAAAGGAGCAAAGTCCTTGGTTGGAAAAAAGTAGGCAATTACCTAGTCACTGAAGCCAGGGCTTCCCATGATGTCTCTGGGTTTTCAGACAGGCTAAAATAAATGCCAAAAAGCTTACTAAGCACGGTAAGCAACTTTACCCCAAACGGACATGCCAAGCCACAGAGCTCCCCTTATCCAAAGAGGGTGGAAAAATTGACACTCCGTTACTCTCACCCCTTCTTTAGCGATGGAATAATCCCTTCAGACTGATTCTCTCACAGCAGAGTCACAAGTTACTGTTTTCTTTTCGGATTTGTGAACAGTAATGTTTGTGTGGGGGACATGATTAACCTGTGTGTCACTGTGTTTGCACAGAGTGTGCATTTTATCGAACGCCTGGAATGACCAGCTGTGAATATCTGGCTCTGTGGACTAAGACCTTCCCAGAGCGGGTACTGATGTCCATTAAGAAACTGATCTCCATTTATCCTCTCTTACCTCATTACAGAGAAGGGGCAGGTTTTCTGCACCCTTCACCTGCCCACATCTCTGTAGCTGCCTGATCTGTGTTCAGAGGAGATGGGAAATCACTCGGAGGTGACTGAGTTCATTCTATCAGGACTGACAGATCGTCCGGAGCTGCAGGTCCCTCTCTTTGTGGTATTCCTACTGATTTATGGTATCACCCTGGTGGGGAATGGGGGGATGATCTTGTTAATCACGATTGATCACCGACTCCACACCCCCATGTACTTTTTCCTCAGGAATTTGTCTTTCTGTGACCTCTGCCTTTCCTTGGTAATTTCTCCTAAGATGCTGCTGAATTTCTTAGCCGACAGGAAAAGCATTTCTTACACGGCCTGTGCTGTGCAAATGTATCTCTCTTTTCTTTTTGGAGATGTTGAGTGCCTCTTGCTGGCTGTGATGGCGTATGACCGTTATGTGGCCATCTGTAACCCGCTGCTCTATACGGTCAGCATGTCCAGGCAGCTTTGTAAACAGCTGGTGGCTGGGGTGTACGCTGTGGGGGTGGTGGATTCAATGATATACACGTGTTGTACATTTCAGCTGTCATTCTGCAGCTCCAACATCATCAATCATTTCTTCTGTGATGTCCTCCCACTGTTGGAGCTCTCCTGTTCTGACACCCACATCAATGAGATTGTGATGTTTGCTCTGACGAGCTGCATTACAGGGAGCAGCTTTGTGACTGTCCTCCTCTCCTATGTCTATATCATCTCCACCATCCTGCAGATCCACTCTGCTGAGGGCCGGCACAAAGCCTTCTCCACCTGCACTTTCCACTTAACCACTGTGGTCCTGTCTTTTGGAACCCTCCTCTTCATATATTTGCGTCCCACCTCCAGCTATTCCATGGACAGAGACAAAGTGGCCTCAGTGTTTTACACGCTGGTGATCCCCATGTTGAACCCCCTCATCTACAGCCTGAGGAACACAGAGGTGAAGGACGCCCTGAGGAAAGCAATGAATAAACTCCTAACCAATTCTTGAATCTTCTTAACTCTGTATTGGTTTAGTGATGGGGAGTGGAAACAGTTGAATTCAATTCCCAGCCCATTACGACGTAATTTTGCAGAGCCCATGTGATTATTGTTCATTATTATTTTGTTATTAAAATTAATTTGTTTGTATTCCAACAAGGTCTGCAGGCCTCAGCTGAGGTCACTGGACAAAACCGGAGGAAGACTCACAGGTCCAGAAAGAAAGAATGATTTTATAAGCTGGTTCCTAGGGGCATCCACCTAGAGAGTGAGATATTCAACTTCACATCTCAGAACATTGGGTGGCAGTTCCCACTGTATTTTACACTGAATGCATCTGCTGAAGTGAGCTGTAGCTCACAAAAGCTTATGCTCAAATACATTTGTTCGTCTCTAAGGTGCCACAAGTCCTCCTTTTCTTTTTGCGGCTACAGGCTAACGCGGCTGCTACTCTGAAACAGTTCCAAAGGGGTTTCTGTGACGCAACCTGTCATACAGAGTTTAGGAATAAAATTGCAAAACAATATGTGTGTGTCTGGGGCAGGGGGGACGTGGGTGGCATGGGAGGACAGCACAAGAATCGATAGACTTCAATTGCAGAAAGGGTGGTTTAGGTTGGGCATTAGGTAAAACATCCCAACAGTGAGGGTGGCTAAGGAGTGGAATAACTTGCCCAGGAAGGTTGTGGAATCTCCACCACTACAGATTGTTAAGAGCAGGTTAGACAAACACCTTCAGGGATGGTGTAGATAATACTCTGCTATGCTGTGACTGCAGGCGAGTGGACTAGATGACCTCTCGAGGTCCCTTCCAGTCCTTTGATTCTATGATCTCACAAGGAGCCCTGCACTCGGGGGTGGGGAGACTCCAGCCTGAGCACTGGCAGGGCAAGGGACACGCATCCGTCTCCACTTGACAGTCAGCTCCACTGCACCCCCCACCACACGCACACACATAGTGCCCCCTGCACACCAAACACACACACACACAGAGTGCCCACTACACACAACGCACACAGTGCCTCCTGCAAACCAAACACACACACACAGAGTCAGAGTGTCCACTACACACACACAGCCTGACACTGAGCTCAATCAGAATGCAGAATAATCTCTACGGGGAAGCTGGGACAGCTGCAATATTTCCAACTAGCCTGAACAAAAAGAACTGAAGAGGATTCTGCTGCCCTGGCTGGGAGATAGGACTAGATTTCCCAAATGGTCTTTTCCATCGGCAGCTTCTCTGAGGCCTGGTTTATGCTGAAAAAAAAGATTAACAAAGCTCCATCAGACAGGGAGGGGAAACTTTTCACACCCTGTGGGTGGCAGTTAGCTTGTACTGACCCTCAGTGTCATTCTTCCATTGACCTAGCTACTGGCTCTTGGGGATGTGGATTAACTACATCGAAGGAAAAATCCTTCCTTCACTGTGGAAAGCATCTACACTATGGCGCCGCTGCACATCACAGCTGAGTCAATGTAATGGCCTTAGTATAGATATTCCCTGTATCAATCGGTGAGTTTTCCCCCTTCCCATTAAAGGGATTTTTCTCTCCTTTTCCTGTCACTCTTCTCCCTCCCTTGATAAAACTCTTTCCTTCCTTTGATAGGTAAATATGTTCAGAAAAGTTGCAATTTGTCCTCTTAGGATAATTTCTTCCTTCCCCTCCCATGAATTTCATTTCAATTAAAGGCTGAAATGCTCTGAAACTGACTTACTTGTCCATGACCTGGTGGTACCTCTCTATTTCTCCGCCCTTCACTTACAATGAATGGAGGACGGAAGCAGTACCAGCTCAGAACCCAAAAATCAGACTAAGAGTTGAATTTTTCCCTGTTTGCTAACCACACCAACGTTACCCTTAATACCTCTGGACCTGCTAACTTAGGCGGCAGAGGTTAAATTTGGCTTTGATGACTTTGAGATTTGGTCCCTAGAGCATCTTTGCTCCCAGGACAACAGGTGTGCACAGCACATGCAATTAATGGTGTTGCCGTGTCTTTCCTTGTGGAAAGTGAACACAGATGGACAGAGAATCAGCTGGCCTGGATCGCTGTCTCTCCTGTGAGGTCATTTTAACATGATACAAAACTGAGGTGACTATATTCCACTTTATTTGTTGGTCACCTCTTCAAATGCCTCTTTAAGTAATTTCCCAACTTTGGGATGGAAAGGTGTCCAGAAATGAGTGAATTTCATCTTGACTAATTAAATTATTGTCAAAAACAATACCGTTTGGATTGACCTGAAACTTTTCACAAACATTTTACAAAAACGCCTAACAGCTTGGTCCCAAAACAATGTTTGTGTGAGTGTGTGTGTGTGTGTGGGGGAGGATTTCATAGATTCATGGATGTTAAGGTCAGAAAGGACCATTATGATCACCTAGTCTGACCTCCTGCACAATGCAGGCCACAGAATCTCACCCACCCACTCCTGCGAAAAACCTCTCACCTATGTCTGAGCTATTGAAGTCCTCAAATTGCGGTTTAAAGACTTCAAGGAGCAGAGAATCCTCCAGAAAGTGACCCATGCCCCATGCTACAGAGGAAGGCGAAAAACCTCCAGGGCCCCTAACAGTCTGCCCTGGAGGAAAATTCCTTCCCGACCCCAAATATGGCCATCAGCTAAACCCTGAGCTTATGGGCAAGATTCACCAGCCAGATACCCAGGAAAGAATTCTCTGTAGTAACTCAGCTCCCACCCCATCTAACATCCCATCACAGGCCATTTTGCCTATTTACCATGAATATTTAAAGATTAATTAATTGCCGAAATCATGTTATCCCATCATACCATCTCCTCCATAAACTTATCGAGTTTAATCTTAAAGCCAGATAGGTCTTTTGCCCCCATTGCTTCCCTTGGAAGACTATGCCAAAACTTTACTCCTCTGATTAAACTTCCCAATGACCAGTTTATATCCATTTGTTTTTGTGTCCACATTGGTACTGAGCTTAAATAATTCCTCTCCCTCTCCGGTATTTATCCCTCTGATATATTTATAGAGAGCAATCATATCTCCCCTCAACCTTCTTTTAGGTAGGCTAAACAAGCCAACCTCCTTGAGTCTCCTTTCATAAGACAGGTTTTCCATTCCTCGGATCATCCTAGTAGCCCTTCTCTGTACCTGTTCCAGTTTGAATTCATCTTTCTTAAACATGGGAGACCAGAACTGCACACAGTATTCCAGGTGAGGTCTCACCAGTGCCTTGTAGAACGGTACTAAAACCTCCTTATCTCAACTGGAAATACCTCACCTGATGCATCCCAAGACCGCATTAGCTTTTTTCACATCCATATCACATTGGCAGCTCATAGTCATCCTATGATCAACCAATACTCCAAGGTCCTTCTCCTCCTCCACTACTTCTAATTGATGCGTCCCCAGTTAATAACTAAAATTCTTGTTATTAATCCCTAAATGCATAAACTTACACTTCTCACTATTAAATTTCATCCTATTACTATTACTCTAGTTTACAAGGTCATCCAAATCTTCCTGTATGATATCCCGGTCTCTCTCTAAATTAGCAATACCTCCCAGCTTTGTATCATCCTCAAACTTTATTAGCACACTCCCACTTTTTGTGCCAAGATCAGAAATAAAAAGATTAAATTATATTGCTCCCAAAACTGATCCCTGCGGAACTCCACTGGTAACCTCCCTCCAGCCTGACAGTTCACCTTTCAGTAGGACCTGCTGTAGTCTCCCTGTTAACCATTTCCTTTTCCACCTTTCAATTTTGATATTGATTCCCATCTTTTCCAATTGAACTAATAATTCCCTGTGTCGCCCCGTATCAAGCACCTTACTAAAATCTAGGTAAATTTGATCCACCGTGTTTCCTTTGTCTAAAAAAATCTGTTAATTTCTCAGAGAAGGAGATCAGGTTGGTTTGGCACGATCTACCTTTTGTAAAACCATGTTGTATTTTGTCCCATTGACCTCAATGTCCTTAACTACTTTCTCCTTCAAAAAAGGCTAGTGTGTCTGGCTCAACAAGGCAGGGTTCTGGAGGCCCAGGCTGGCAGGGAAAACAGCACATCAGATGACAGGAGGGAGGGAGGGGGGTGGCATGATTGGAGATACTTTGTTGTAACATCTGCAGAGCTGCTGCAGAGATCTTCATTGTTAACCACCAGTGACCAACACATGAAGGGGAGTACAATCACCTCAATTTCATATTATATTCAAAAGGCCTCACGGGAGAGACAGCGATCGAGACCAGCTGATTCTCTGGCCCCCTGTGTTCCATTTCCACAACGAAAGACACGACAACAACATTAATTGCATGTGCTGTGCACACCTGTTGTCCTGGGAGCAAAGGTGATCCAGGGAGAAAATCTCAAAGTCATCCCAGGAAGCAGCTCCAGAGGTATTAAGGGTAACGTTGGTGTGGTTAGCAAACAGGGAAAGATTCAAAACTGATTTTACGGTACTGATTTTAGGGTTCTGAGCAAGTACTGCTTCCATCCTCATTTTAAGTGAAGGGAGGAAAAACAAAGAAATACCACCAAGTCATGGACAAACAAGCTAGTTTCAGTGGGCAGAGAGAGAGAGAGAGAGCGAGCAGTGCCTTGGGATATCTGCCCCTTCTTTTTATAGTGCTATCCCTACTTTGACAAACATTTCCACCTGTTTACCAGAAGAGAAAAACTCTCTGTAGAAGGATGTTCCCTGCTGCTTTTTCCTCACCTTTTTGGGCTATGTTTGTTTCCCTTCCTGCTTAACGACTCTGTTTACAGCTTAGATACAAAATTAAGCAGAGCACACATTTCTTTGTTTAAGAGAGAGCAGTTTGCCAGCCTCAGTTCGGAACATGTATGAATAACATGATAGAGTGTAATCTTATAACTTCACATACATTATCAAAAATGTATTAATATTTGCGATGAGAGCATGACTATTTTAGTTGACCCATAGATTTATTTATCATCTTAAACTGAGCTCTGTGTGCAGATAATATGCATGCAAGAGGGATAGTTTTGTGAACTGCAGAAGTCCGTAGCATGCTGTGGTCTCCTCCTGAGCTCCTCTGGTCATCAAGTGATCTCCATCAAGGAAAATGAGTGAACCTATCTTTTCAATTCTGAAGCACTTAGAGGAGAGGAAAGTGATCAGGAACAGTTAGCATGGATTCACCAAGGGCAAGTCATGCCTGACTAATCTAATTGCCTTCTATGATGAGATAACTGGCCCTGTGGATGAGGGGAAAGCTGCGGACGTGTTGTTCCTTGACTTTGGCAGGGGTTTTGACACGGTCTCCCACAGTATTCTTGCCAGCAAGTTAAAGAAGTATGGGCTGGATGAATGGACTATAAGGTGGATAGAAAGTTGGCTAGATCGTTGGGCTCAATGCGGAGTGATCAGTGGCTCCATTTCTAGTTGGCAGCCAGTATCAAGTGGAGTGCCCCAAAGGGTCGGTCCTCGGGCCAGTTTTGTTCAGTATCTTCATAAATGAACTGGAGGATGGTGTGGATTGCACCCTCAGCAAGTTTGCAGATGACAGTAAACTGGGAGGAGAGGGAGATACGCTGGAGGGTAGGGATAGGATACAGAGGGCCCTAGACAAATTAGAGGATTGGGACAAAAGAAATCTGATGAGGTTCAACAAGGACAAGTGCAGAGTCCTGCACTTAGGATGGAAGAATCCCATGCACCGCTACAGACTAGGGACCGAATGGCTCAGCAGCAGTTCTGCAGAAAAGGACCTAGGGGTTAGAGTGGACGAGAAGCTGGATATGAGTCAACAGTGTGCCATTGTTGCCAAGAAGGCCAATGGCATTTTGGGATGTATAAGTAGGGGCATTGCCAGCAGATTGAGGGACATGATCGTTCCCCTCTATTCGACATTGGTGAGGCCTCATGTGGAGTACTGTGTCCAATTTTGGGCCCCACACTACAAGAAGGATGTGGAAAAATTGGAAAACGTCCAGCAGAGGGCAACAAAAATGATTAGGGGTCTGGAATACATGACTTATGAGGAGAGTTGAGGGAACTGGGATTGTTTAGTCTGCGGAAGAGAAGAATGAGGGGGGATTTGATAGCTGCTTTCAACTACCTGAAAGGGGGTTCCAAAGAGGATGGATCTAGACTGTTCTCAGTGGTACAAGATGACAGAACAAGGAGTAATGTTCTCAAGTTGCAGTGGGGGAGGTTTAGGTTGAATATTAGGAAAAGCTTTTTCACGAGCAGGGTGGGGAAGCACTGGAATAGGTTACCTAGGGAGGTGGTGGAATCTCCTTCCTTAGAGGTTTATAAGGTCAGGCTTGACAAAGCCCTGGCTGGGATTATTTAGTTGGAGATTGGTCCTGCTTTGAGCAGGGGGTTGGACTAGATGACCTCATGAGGTCCCTTAAACCCTGATATTCTATGATTTTGTGATTCTACTTTGGGGAGTAACCTAGCAATGGGAGGATGTAAGATACCATGGTGATTGGCATGCTATAATTATCGAGATAATCTGGAGCACTCTTACATGTTTTACAGGTTTTACATTCCACCTACTGTGGCCAGGACAATGAGGTTACTCTGAAACCATGAATAACTGAGAAGATATCAGCTACAGCTGCAAACAATTAGTACGTTTCACCTGTATTTAACTTTCTGGTCCTTTGATTCCAAATTTGTTGCTCAGGTGCTTGAAAATTTTTCTTCAGAAGTTTTTTTTTTATAGGAAATTGGATTTCCCAGTGAACTATTTTTTCCGAGAAATTATCTTTTCCCTGGAAATTATAAGCTTTCCATCAAAGTACCACACTCCCCTCCTCCCTAAACCATGGATGTGGGAATCTGGTGATGTTCCAGGGCAGTTCAGCAAGAGGAGAGACCATCATGCATCATGGGGGATGTAGTCCAACCTGGGAGCCTGGCCCATGGAAGAGATTAGTGGTGTGTGGTATCTGAGGAACCCCCGTGGTCGAAATATTACATTTTTAGCTAATAGATTTTGGTCTCCACAAAAGAAAAAAACCCTTTGTGGATCAGCTCTACACAGTACCCAGCTTGCACTGAAAACAGCAGGATGCAATATACCCCTAACCTCTTACTCTGTAACTCTGGTAGATTTTGCATCATTTAATAACACAGTAAAAAAATGTAGGTCTAATTAATCCTCAGGGCACCAATTAACCGAGGGTAGCTTTGGTTCACTGAATGCATTAATTAGGTGTTGTCTCTCTGAGCTCAGGTATTCCCAGTTCTGGAATCATGTCCCATAGCTTACACATCTGAGTATAAAACTTCACAAATGCCACAAAGAGTCAGTTTCTGTCGATGAGGAAAAATGAAACATCTCTCTCTCTCTTCTCAGCAGGTACGTGCTATTGTCCTGAATTACAGTCACACACACATAGAGACACCACGGGGATCAGCAGATATTAAATTCAGTACCTTCAACTCTTAATGCCTCAGCCCCAACTCCTACCCCTGCAGCTAAAGGAACGACCTCCTTGGTTGGAAAAAAGTAGGCAACTACCTAGTCACTGAAGCCAGGGCTTCCCATGATGTCGCTGGGTTTTCATACAGGCTCCAATAAATGCCAAAAAACTAAATTAGCACAGTGAGTAAATTTACCCCAAACGGACATGCCAAGCCACAGAGCTCCCCTTGCCCAAAGAGGGTCAAAAGATTGACACTCCTTTACTCTCACCCCTTCTTTAGCGATGGAATAATCCTTTCATACTGATTCTCTCACAGCAGAGTCACAAGTCACTACTTGTTGCTCGGATTAGTGAACAGGAGTATTTGTGTGTGGGGGGGGCATGATTAACCTGTGTGTCATTGTGTTTCCACAGAGTGTGCCTTTTATCGAACACCTGGAATGACCAGCTGTGAACATCTGGCTCTGTGGACTAAGCCCTTTCCTGAGTGGGTACTGATGTCCATTGAGAAACTGATCTGCATTCATCTTCACTTTCTTCATTATAGAGAAGGGACAGGTTTTCTGCACCATCCACCTGCCAACATCTCTGTAGCTGCCTGATCACTGTTCAGAGGAGATGGAAGAGGGAAATCACTCAGAGGTGACTGAGTTCATTCTCTCAGGACTGACAGATCATCCGGAGCTGCAGGTCCCCCTTTTTGGAGTGTTTCTACTGATTTATGGTGTCACCCTGGTGGGGAATGGGGGGATGATCTTGTTAATCACAATTGATCCCCGACTCCACACACCCATGTACTTTTTCCTCAGGAATTTGTCTGTCTGTGACCTCTGCATTTCCTTGATAATTTCCCCTCCGATGCTGCTGAATTTCTCTGTCCAGAGGAAAAGCATTTCTTTCACTGCCTGTGCTGTGCAGATGCATCTCTCTTTCTTTTTTGGAGATGTTGAGTGCCTCTTGCTGGCTGTGATGGCGTATGACCGTTATGTGGCCATCTGTAACCCGCTGCTCTATACGGTCACCATGTCTAGGCACCTTTGTAAACAGCTGGTGGCTGGGATATACGCTGTGGGGGTGGTGGATTCAATGATATACATGTGTTGTACATTTCAGCTGTCATTCTGCAGCTCCAACATCATCAATCATTTCTTCTGTGATGTCCTCCCACTGTTGGCGCTCTCCTGTTCTGACACCCACATCAATGAGATTGTGATGTTTGCTTTCATGAGCTGCATTGCAGTGAGCAGCTTTGTGACTGTCCTCCTCTCCTATGTCTATATCATCTCCACCATCCTGCAGATACGCTCTGCTGAGGGCCGGCACAAAGCCTTCTCCACCTGCAGTTTCCACTTGACCTCAGTAGTCCTCTATTTTGGCACCCTCTTCTTCATGTATTTACGTCCCACCTCCAGCTATTCCATGGACACAGACAAAGTGACCTCAGTGTTTTACACGCTGGTGATCCCCATGTTGAATCCCCTCATCTACAGCCTGAGGAACACGGAGGTGAAGGATGCCCTGAGGAAAGCATTAAATAAACTCATAACCAATTCTTGAATCTGTTTCATTCGGTACTGGTTTAGTGGAGGGGAGTGGAATAAGGTGAATTCAGTTCTCAGCCCATTACAAAGTAATTTTTCAGAGCCCGTGGGAGTATTGTTCTTTATTGTACTGTTGTTATTATAATTTTTTTTATATTCCTTCAAGGTTTTTGTATTTTTTGTATTAATTTTTTTTTGTATTCCTTCAAGGTCTGCAGGCCCCAACTGAGATCAGTGGACAAAACATGGGAAGCATCACAGGGCCACAAAGAGAGAGAATGATTTTATAAGCTGGTGGCTGGGGGCATCCACCTTAAGGGTGAAATGTTCAATTTCATGTCTCAGTATATCGGGTGGCAGTTCCAAAGCGGTTTCTGTGACCCAACACGTCACACAGAATTTAGGAATAAAATTAGGAATAAAATTGCAAAAGAGTGTGTGTGTGTGTGTGTGTGTGTGTGTGTGTGTGTGTGTGTGGGCAGAGGGCAGATAGCACAAGAACCCATGGAAGGACGGTTTAGGTTGGACATTAGGAAACAGATCCCAACAGTGAGGGTGGCTGTGCACTGGAATAACTTGCCCATGAAGTTTGTGGAATCTCCACCATTGGAGATTTTTAAGAGCAGGTGAGAGAAACACCTGCCAGGGATGGTCTAGATAATACTCAGTTGTGCTGTGAGTGCAGGGGAGTGGAATAGATGACCTCTCGAGGTCCCTTCCAGTCCTATGGTTCTATGGAAGTACTAGAAGCCCTGCACTGGGAGGAGGGGGGACGCCAGCCAGAGCACTGGGCAGGGCAAGGGACACACAGCTGCCAACACTTGATACTCAGCTGCACTGTACCCCCCGCTACACACAACACACACAGTGTGCACACCAAACACACACACACAGCCTGACACTGAGCTCAATCAGCTGGGAGGGCTGGAATATGTTCAACTTGCAGAACCGAAGGGGATTCTGCTGTCCTGGCTGGGAGATAGGACTAGATTTCCCAACTGGTCTTTTTCATTGACAGCCTTTCGAAGGCCTGATTTAGGCCTAAGAAAATAGATCAAGAGAGCTCCCTGTAGCACAGGAAGGGAAAATTTTTCACACCCTGTGCAAGGCAGTTAGCTTGTGCTGACCCTAAGTGTCATTTTTCCATTGACCTAGCTACTGCGTCTCGGAGACGTGGATTAACTACATCGAAGGAAAAGCCCTTCCGTCACTGTGGAAACCATCTACACTACGGCTCTGCTGCACACCATAGCTGAGTCAATGTAATGGCCTGTGTATAGACATTCCCTGGCTCGATGGGGGAGTTTCCCCCTTCCCATTAAAGAGATTTTTCTCTCCTTTTCCATCATTCTTCTCCCTCCCTTGTAAAGCTCTTTCCTTCTTTTGATGGGTAAATATGTTCAGAAATTTTCTCTCAATCTCTCCTTTCAAAGTTGTTCTACTGTGAATAACTAATTAAATAACCATTAAACAGCTTTATACAGAGTAAAATGGATTTATTTGGGGTTTAGATCCCTTTGGGAGCTGGGTGGCTGCGTGCTGGAGACAGGTATCCTGCTGAGCTGGTTTCAGTCTAGATCTGCAGTTTTGGGGGTGTGGCCCGGAGCCTTGGTCTGTGTTGCAGCAGGCTAGCGTGTCTGGCTCCTCAAGGCAGGGTTCTGGAGGCCCAGGCTGGCAGGGAAAACAGCACATGAGATGACAGGAGGGAGGGAGGGGGGTGGCATGCTTGGAGATCCTATTTTGCAGCAGCTGCAGAGATCTTCAATGATAACCACCAGTGACCAACAGATGAAGTCAAATACAGTCACCTCAGTTTCGTATTATATTCAAAAGGCCTCACGGGAGTGACAGCAACAGAGACCAGCTGATTCTCTGGCCCTCTGTATTCCATTTCCACAAGGAAAGACACAAACAACAATATGAATTGCATGTGCTCTGCATACCCGTTGTCCTGGGAGCAAAGATGCTCCAGGGAGGAAATTTCAAAGTCATCCCAGTAAGCAGCTCCAGAGTATTAAGGGTAACGTTGGTGTGGTTAGCAAACAGGGAAATGATTCAACTCTTGATTTTACAGTTCTGATTTTAGGGTTCTGAGCAGGTACGGCTTCCGTCCTCAACTCATTGTAAGTGAAGGGAGGGAAAACAAAGAGGTACCACCACATGATGAGCAAACAAGTCAGTTTCAGAGCATTTTGGCCTTTAATTGAAATGACATTCATGGGAGGGGAAGGAAGGAACTATCCTGAGAGGATCAATTTCAACTTTTCTGAACATATTTACCTTTCAAAAGAAGGAAAGAGCTTTACCAAGGGAGGGAGAAGAATGATGGAAATTGCTTTAATAGAAAGGGGGAAACTCCCCCATCGATTCAGGGAATGTCTATCCTCAGGCCATTACATTGACTCAGCTATGATGTGCAGCAGCGCCATAGTGTAGATGCTTTCCACATTGACGGAAGGGTTTTTCCATCATTGTAGTTAATCCATGTGTCCGAGAGGCAGTAGCTCAGTCAATGGAAGAATGACACTGAGGGTCAATACAAGCTAACTGCCTTGCACAGGGTGTGAAAAATTTCCCCACCTAGTGCGACGGGGCTCTGTTGATCTAATTTTTAAGCATAAACCAGGCCTCAGAGAAGCTGCTGATCAAAAAGACCAGTTGGGAAATCTAGTCCTATCTCCCTGACAGGTGCTCTTATAAAATCTTCAATGGTTTAGAGTCCACAACCTTCCTGGTCAAGTTATTCCAGTGCTTAGTCACCCTCACTCTTGGGATGGTTTTCCTCATGTCCAACCTTAAACCACCATTGCTGCAATTGAGGTCCATCGGTCCTTGTCCTATCCTTCCCCTAATCCCACCACATTGTTTTGCAATTTTATTCTTAAACTCTGTGTGATGGGTTGCGACTCAAAACCCCTTTGGGACTGCCACCTGATGTGCCTAGACTACCTCTGAGCCTGTTTTGCCTACCATCTTGGGATTCAGTCCCTTATCTTGTTTGAGCCAGGCACAATTCCCGGCTGCAAATACAGTTCCAAGTCTTAACCACGTCCCGCACAAGCTGCAGGTTTAACTGAAAACAGCTTAAGAAGAGCTCCTTTCTCCAGCACTCAGATGTCCAGCTCCCAGTGTGCTCCAAACCCCAATAAATCCATTTGACCCTCTATAACATTCATACTTTGTAAACTCATGAATTGTTCCCCCTCTATGACACTGATAGAGAGATATGCACAGCTGTTTGCCCCTTCCCCTCCCCCCCCCAGGTATTAATACATACTCTGGATTACTTAATTAGTAAAAAGTGTTTTTATGAAATACAAAAGTAGGATTTAGGTGGTTCCAAGCAATAATAGACAGAACAAAGTAAATTACCATACAAAATAAAATAAAACACGTAAGTCTAAGCCTAACACAGTAAAAACTAAATGCAGGTAAATCTCACCAACAGAGACATTCCAATAAGTCTCTTTTACAGACTAGACTTTCTCCTAGTCTAAGTCCAGTAATCACTCACACCCCTCTAGTTACTGTCCTTTGTTCAATTTCTTTCCGGGATCTCCTTGGGGTGGAGAGGCTCTCTCTTGTGCTAGCTGAAGACAAAATGGAGGGGTTTCCCCAGGGGCTTATATAGTCTCTCTCTTGTGGGTGGAAACCCCTTCCCAACTCCTAGGAGAATCCAGCTCCAAGATGGAGTTTTGGAGTCACATGGGCAAGTCACATGTCCATGCATGACTCAGTTCCTTACAGGCCAACCCCGCATTCCCAGGATAGCTCACATGTGGATTGGCATCTCACAATGTTCATTCTTAGGTTAAGTATTTCTTGATTTGGCACTTACTGAGAGTAGTCTTTTCTCAAGAAGCTGACTAACTGCTTCACAGAGGCTACCTAAAATCAAACAAGTACATAGCCAATACTCATAACTTTGAATACAAAATTGATACATGCATACAAAGAGTATGAATATATCTAGTAGATTATAACCTTTGCAGAGATATGTTACATGGCATATTTGGCATAAAACATATTCCAGTTATGTCATATTTACAGTCACAAGCATATTTCTATAAAGCATTATGGGGTGCAACGTCACATTATGTTTCACAGACTATAAGTTATAATAAATAAATAAAATTAACAAAAGAATCAGAAGGGAGCTGTCCTGCTCGGAGATATTTTGTAGCAGCATCTGCAGAGATGCTGCAGAGATCTCTGTTAACCACCAGTTTGCGGAAAATCCTCCTTTTTGCAGCCTGCCCTGACCTTTGTATTTTCAGTGAGGACTGCCCCAGGCACCTCCAAGTCACAGGAGCCCAGAAGGCAGGAGGAGGAGTTGTAAGTTCCTAGAGGAAGTAGGGGCATAGTGTTTCCTGGGCACAGACCTGGAGTGACAGACTTGGGAGTTTCTGAATACAGAGATTGCTGGCTGTTGGTTGTTTCTACTTTTGTTCAGGGAAGGAGGACTTTGCATCCATTCATTGTCACCTCTTCCCCAACGGATTATACAAAAGAATGTAGCTGCCTTGGATCATCAATTTTTCCTCCTAATACAATCAACCCTGCAGTGCCTCACAGGTGGGTACCACTTTGGAGAAGGGGGCACCAACATGCCGTGGAGCACTGATAACACCAGCCAAGCCTGCACACCCATGCGGGATAATTTCTGCTACCATAGTGAAGAAGGGAAGAGTCATCACTGCACCTGCTATGTATCCCCTTGGAGGTAGGTGATGACCACAATGGCCTTGTACATCTGCAGCCGTGGATCAGTGCATGGGCCCATCCCTGTGGGGACCTCACCCTTTCATGTCAATCAAACACTGCTGTCAGTCAGCACCACACCTTTGGTGTTACTGGGATATTTCCTAGGTTGGTGGCTGTGACATACCAGGGTCCAACCCAGACTAATTAGGAGCTGTGTCACACCTGCCTGCAACTTTGCAATGCCTTGCTGAAGTAGCTTCCACCGGGGCCACTCACAAACATCCATCTAGCATGCAAATCATACCCTGAGCATGTGTGTGTAACTGCAGCCTGGCCAGGAATAGTTCCAATACACTCAGGCTCTCACTACCCTTGGTTATACTGCAGGTTGACCCCAACACACTCCCCACTCTTCGATTTTCCTCCTGAAATGTATGTCCTGTGCTGCCCAGCCCTCTCCTGGACAATACAAGCTACATTGTCCATTGTTTCTTTAAAAGCACTAAAATGCCTGCAGCTTAGCTTCTCAGACACTTCTATTTAAACACACTGGATTAGATAAAACAATAAAACAAAATTTGTTGAACACAAAGAGAGATTTAACTGAGTGCAAATAATGAGGCATAGAAGTCAGACATGGTTACAAGAAAAAAAGGCTGGAATGCAACTTCTGCCTATGTTAACAAATGATGTGAAATTTAATGCTAAAATTTCCTCACCACATGCTTTCAGCAGTCTTACTTACCAAACATCTTCAGTCACGATCCATCCCCCAGTCCAATGGCTGCTTCCTTTATCCCTTCAGATGCAGTGAATCAATGGGTAGAGAGAGAGAGAGTACACAGCGCCTTGGGATGTCTCCATCTTCTTTTTAGAATCCTATTCCCCCTTTCAGAAACATTTCCACCTGGTTACCAGAGGACAAAATGTGTATGTAGAAGGATGTTCCCTGCTGCTTTTTTCTCACCTTTTTGGGCTTTGTTTGCTTCCCTTCCTGCTTGGTGAGTAAAGATTGTGATTTTATTGGGACTGTCACCTAATGTGCTGAAATTACCTCTGAGTTCATTTTCCCCTGCCAGCCTGGGCCTCCAGAACCCTGCCTTGTCAAGCCAGACACGCTAGCCAGGTGCAACACAGACTGAGGGTCTGGGCCACACCCAGAAAACTGCAGATCTAAACTGAAACCACCTCAGCAGGATACCTGTCTCCAGCACACAGACACCCAGCTACCAGTGGAATCTAAACCCCAAATAAATCCATTTTACTTTGTATAAAGGTTATACAGGGTAAAATGATAAATGTTTGCCCTCTATATCACTGCAAGAGACATATGCACAGCTGTTTGTCCCCCAAGTAACAATTATTTGCATTGAATTTACAAATATACAAAAGTGATTTTATTAAGTATAAAAGGTAGGATTTAAGCTTCAAGATGGAGCACACTATCTGGTGACATGGTCTTGGGCTGTCCCACAGGTACACAGGAAGGTAAACAGAGCCATTCACAGTTCATTTATTCTGAAGCACCTTTAATGGCCTCCACTTAAAATGTCTACCTCAGTAATACAAGTTTATAGGTTATTCTCCTAACTCCAGATATAGAAATAATCCATGTAAACAAATAGGATGAACACATTTAGTAGATTATAACCTTTATAATGATATGTTACATGGGGCACTTAGCATGAAGCATATTCCAGTTATGTCTTACTCATAAGCATATTTTTTATAAAGCATATGGAGTGCAATGTCACACAGAGCTTTGCCCAGCACTAGACAGAAGGGGGAATTAAACCTGTATCTCCCACCTCACGAGTGAACACCCTAACTCTTGGGCTAAAAATTACAAAGAGAAGGATCACTACCTTCTCCTATGGTGGCTGCGTTGTGACCAGCACCTATATCCTCCCCCTGGGCACTCACAGTGTTCTGGGACAAAGCTATTAGGAGTATTTGTAACACAATTGTGAAGAGGTTCAGGTGAATCCAAACAGTATTGTTTTTGACAATAAATGATTAGTCCAGAAGAAATTCACCCATTTCTAGACACTGTTGTGTCCCAATGCTGGGCAATTACATAAAGAGGCATTTGGAGAGGTGACCAACTTAACAAAAGAAGGAAAGAGCTTTACAAGGGAGGGAGAAGAGTGACATGAAAAGGAGAGAGAAATAGCTTTAAGAGGAAGGGGGGAAACTCCCCCATCAATTCAGGGAATATCGATACTAAGGCTACTACATTAACTCAGCTCTGGTGTGCAGCCGTGCTGCAGCGTAGATGTTTTCCACATTGATGGAAGGGTTTTTCCATCGACGTAGTTAATCCACATCCCCAAGAGGCAGTAGCTAGGTCAATGGAAGAATGACACTGGGGTTCAGTACAAGCTAACTGCCTTGCACAGGGTGTGAAAAGTTTCCCCGCCCTGTGCGACAGAGCTCTGTTGATCTAATTTTTCAGCATAAACCAGGCCTCAGAGAAGCTGCTGATGGAAAAGACCAGTTGGGACATCTAGTCCTATCTCCCTGCCAGGGCAGCAGAATCCCCTTCGGTTCTTTCTGTTCAGGCGAGTTGGAAATAGTCCAGCTGTTCCAGCTTCCCCGTAGAGATTATTCTGCATTCTGACTGAGCTCAGTATCAGGCTGTGTGTGTGTAGCAGGCACTCTGTGTGTGTGTGTGTGTGTGTGTGTGTTTGGTGTGCATCAGGGACGATGTGTGTACATGTGGTGGAGGGTACAGTGGAGCTGAATGTCAAGTGTAGGAAGGTGTGTGTCCCTTGTCCTGCCCAAGGTTCACCTTAAGAAGTGTTCCTGACTCTAACACTAAGATGCTCAGCTCCCAATGGGGTCCAAACCAGAAATAAATCAGTTTTACTCTTTATAAAAATTATACAGTGAAAACTCATAATTTGTTCACCCTCTGTAACACTGATAGACAGTTATGCACTGCTGTATGCTCCCCCAGGTATTAATACATTCTCTGGGTTAATTAATAAGTAAAAAGTGATTTTATTAAATACAGAAAGTAGGATTTAATTGGTTTCAAGTAATAACAGACAGAACAAAGTAAATTACCAAACAAAATAAAACACGCAAGTCTAAGCCTAACACAGTAAAAAATAAATGGAGGTAAATCTCACCCTCAGAGATGTTCCAATAAGCCTCTTTTACTGAATAGAGTTCCTCCTAGTCTGGGTTAAGCAATCACTCACACTCCTGTAGTTACTGTCCTTTGTTCCAGTTTCTTTCAGGGATCTCCTTTGGGAGGAGGGACTATCTTTTGTGCGAGCTGAAGACAAAATTGAGGGGTTTCCTCAGGGGCTTATATAGTCTCTCTTTTGTGGGTGGAAACCCCTACCCTCTCCTATGGAGAATCCAGCTCCAAGATGGAGTTTTAGAGTCACATGGGCAAGTCACCTGTACATGCATGACTCAGTTCCTTCAGGACAAAGCTACATTCCCAGGAAAATTAGCATCTCTCAAAGGTCAGTGTTAGCCTAAGTGTTTCTTGATTGGGCACTTACAGAGAATAGTCTTTTCTCCAGAAGCTGACCAACTGCTTCACTGACGCCACTTAAAATCACACACGTACATAGTAAATAGGATGAATATATCCAGTAGATCATAACCTTTGCAGAGATATGTTACATGGCCTATCTACCATAAAACATATTCCAGTTATGTCATATTTACAGGCATGAGACTATTTCTATAAAGAATTATGCGGTGCAATGTCACACTCTATTTCATGGAGTATAAAGTATAGGAAATAAATAAAATTAACAAAAGAATCAGAAGGGAGCTGGCCTGCTCGGAGATACTTTGTTGCAAAATCTGCAGAGATGCTGCAGAGATCTTGAGTGTTAACCACCAGTTTGGGGAATATCCTCCTTTTTGCAGCCTGCCCTGACCATGGCATTTTCAGTGAGGACTGCCCCAGGCACCTCCAGGTCACAGGAGGCACAGAAACCAGGAGGAGGAGTTATGAGCATGACTCTTAGAGGGGGCATAGTGTTGCCTCGGCACAGACCTGGGGTCACAGACTTTGGATAGAGAGATTGCTGATTGTTTGTTTTTTCTAGTGGTGTTCAGGAAGCAGGACTTTGTGTACATTACTATTTAGATTAACCAGGGAACACATTTCTTTGTTGAAGAGAGACAAGTTTGCCAGCCTCAGTTTGGAACATGTATTAATAAAATGATGCAGTGTAATCTTATAACTTCACATACATTCACAAAAAAATGTATTAATATTTGCGATGAGAGCATGACTATTTCTAGTTGACTCATAGATTTATTTATCATCTTAAACTGAGCTCTGTGTGCAGATAATATGCATAAAGAGGGATAGTTTTGTGAACTGCAGAAGTCTGTAGCATGCTGTGGTTTCCTCTTCAGCTCCTCTGGTCATCATGTGGTCTCCATCAAGCAAAATGAGTGAACCTATCTTTTCTACTTTGGGAAGTAACCTCGCAATGGAAGGACGTAAGATACCATGGTGATTGGCATGCTATAAATAGCGAGATAATCTGGAGTACTCTAACATGTCTTACAGGTTTTACATTCCACCTACTGGGGCCAGAGCAATGAGGTGATTCTGAAACCAGGAATAACTGAGAAGATATCAGCTACAGCCAGAAACAATTACTATGTTTCACCTGTATCTAACTTTCTGATCCTTTGATTCCAAATTTGTTGCTCAGGCTGGTTAAACATTTTTCTTGAGAAGTTTTTTTTTTTTTTAATAGGAAATTGGATTTTCCTTTAACTATTTTTTCCAAAAAAATATCTTTTCCCTGGAAATTATAAGCTTTCCATCAAAACACCAAACTCCTCTCCTCCCTAAACCATGGATGTGGGACTCTGGTGATGTTCCAGTGCACTTCAGCAAGAGGAGAGACCATCATGCATCATGGGGGATGTAGTCCAACCTGGGAACTGGCCCATGGAAGAGATTGGTGGTGTGTGGTATCTGCGGAACTCCCGTGCTACTTCCAAGTCAATGCATTAAGTTTTTAGCTAAAAGATTTTGGTCTACACACACACACAAAAAAACCTCTGTGGATCAGCTCTTCACAGTACACAGCTTGCACTGAAAACAGCAGGATTAAATATACTCCAAACCTCATACTCTGTAACTCTGGCAGAAATTTCATCATTTAATAACACAGTAAGAAAGAGCAGGTCAAATTAATCCCCAGGGCACCAATTACACTGACGGTAGTTTTGGTTCACTGAATGCATTAATTCAGTGTTGTGTCTCTCTGAGCTCAGGTATTCCCAGTTGCTTCAGGAATCATGTCCCATAGATCAAACATCTCAGTATAAAACTTCCCGAATGCTCCAAAGAGGCAGTTTCTGTCGATGAGGAAACACGAACACATCTCTCTCTGTCTTCTCAGCAGGTACGTGCTATTGTCCTGAATTACAGTCACACACACACACACAGAGACACCATGGGGATCAGCAGCTATTGAATTCCAGACCTCCAGCACCAAAAGCCTCAGCCCCAACTCCGACCCCTTCAGCTAAAGGAGTGAACTGCTGGGTTGGAAAAAAAAGGCAATTACCTAGTCACTGAAGCCAGGGTTTCCTATGATGACTCTGGGTTTTCTTACACGCTCCAGTAAATGCCAAACAGCTTAATTAGCACAGTGAGGAGCTTTACCCCAAACCGACATGCCAAGCCATAGTGGTCCCCTTGCCCAAAGAGGGTGGAAAGATTGACACTCCTTTACTCTCAACCCTTCTTTAGCTATGGAATAATCCCTTCAGACTGATTCTCTCCCAGCAGAGTCACAAGTCCCAGTTTTCTGTTCGGAGTAGTGAACAGGAGTGTTTGTGTGTGGGGCATGATTAACCTGCATGTTATTGTGTTTGCACAGTGTCTGAATTTTATCAAACACCTGGAATGACCAGCTGTGAATATCTGGATCTTTGTACAAAGCCCTTTCCAGAGTGGGTCCTGATGTCCATTGAGAAACTTATCTCCATTTATCTTCACTTACTTCATTACAGAGACGGGACAGGTTTTCCGCACCATCCACCTGACCACATCTATGTAGCAGCCTGATCTCTGTTGAAAGGTGATGGAAGAGGGAAATCACTCAGAGGTGACTGAGTTCATTCTCTCAGGACTGACTAATCGTCCGGAGCTTCAGGTCCCCCTGTTTGCGGTGTTCCTACTGATTTATGGTATCACCCTGGTGGGGAATGGGGGGATGATCTTGTTAATCACAATTGATCCCCAGCTCCACACCCCTATGTACTTTTTCCTCAGGAATTTGTCTTTTTGTGACCTCTGCATTTCCTTGATAATTTCCCCTCCAATGCTGCTGAATTTCTTAGCCGACAGGAAAAGCATTTCTTATACATCCTGTGCTGTGCAAATGTCTTTCTCTATCGTTTTTGCAGATGTTGAGTGCCTCTTGCTGACTGTGATGGCATATGACCGTTATGTGGCCATCTGTAACCCGCTGCTCTATACGGTCACCATGTCCAGGCAGCTTTGTAAACAGCTGGTGGCTGGGGTCTACACTGTGGGAGTGGTGGATTCATTGATAATCACATGTTGTATATTTCAGCTGTCATTCTGCAGCTCCAACATCATCAATCATTTCTTCTGTGACGTCCTCCCACTGTTGGTGCTCTCCTGTTCTGACACCCGCATCAATGAGATTGTGATGTTTGCTTCCATGAGCTGCATTCAAGTGATCAGCTTTGTGACTGTCCTCCTCTCCTATGTCTATATCATCTCCACCATCCTGCAGATACGCTCTCCTGAGGGCCGGCACAAACCCTTCTCCACCTGTACTTTCCACTTGAATTCTGTGGTCCTGTATTTTGGCACCCTCTTCTTCATGTATTTACGTCCCACCTCCAGCTATTCCATGGACACAGACAAAGTGACCTCAGTGTTTTACATGCTATTGATCCCCATGTTGAATCCCCTCATCTACAGCCTGAGGAACATGGAGGTGAAGGATGCCCTGAGGAAAGCATTGAATAAACTCCTAACCAATTTTTGAATCTGTTTAGTGGTGGGGAATGGAAATAGGTGAATTCAATTCCCCGCCCATTACAAAGTAATTTCGCAGAGCACGTGGGAGTATTGTTCTTTATTGTATTGTTATTATTATTTTTTTTTCTATTCCTACAAGGTCTGCAGGCCCCAACTGAGATCAGTCGACAAAACATGGGAAGCATGACAGGGCCAGCGAGAGACAATGATTTTATAAGCTGGTGGCTCGGGGCATCCACCTAGAGGGTGAAATGTTCAACTTCACATCTCAGGACATTGGTTGGCAGTTCCAAAGGTGTTTCTGTGACCCAACCAGTTACACAGAGTTTTAGGAATAAAATTAGGAATAAAATTGCAAAAAGTGTGTGTGTGTGTGTGTGGGCTGAGGGAGGATAGCACAAGAACCCATGGACTTCAATTGCAGTAAGGGTAGTTTAGGTTGGACGTTAGGAAACAGATCCCAACAGTGAGGGTGCCTATGCACTGGAATAACTGGCCTTGGAAGTTTGTGGAATCTCCACTTTGGAGATTTTTAAGAGTAGGTTAGAGAAACACCTGTCAGGGATGTTCTAGATAATACTCAGTTCTTCTGTGAGTGCAGGGGACTGGACTAGATGACTTCTCAAGGTCCCTTCCAGTGCTATGATTCTATGATCACACAAGGAGCCCTGCACTGTGAGGAGGGGGGACGCCAGCCAGAGCACTGGGCAGGGCAATAGACACACATCTGCCAACACTTGATATTCAGCTCCACTGTAACCCCCACCACATGCACACACAGAGTGTCTAATGCACACACACAGAGAAGGCGCAGTACACACACACACAATGCCCACTACAACACACACAGAGTGCCCACTACACACAACACACACAGTGCCAACTGCACACCAAACACACACACACACAGCCTGACAGTGAGCTCAATCAGAATGCGGAATAATCTCTGTGGAGAACCTGGGACAGCTGCAATATTTCCAACTCTCCTGAACAAAAAGAACCGAAGTGGATTCTGCTGCCCTGGCAGGGAGATAGGACTAGATTTCCAAACTGGTCTTCTCCATTGACAGCTTTTGTGAGGCCACGTTTAGGCTTAAAAAATAGATCAACAGAGCTCTGTCACACAGGGTGGGGAAACATTTCACACCCTGTGCGAGGCAGTTAGCTTGTACTGACCCTCAGTGTCATTCTTCCATTGACCTAGCTATTGCCCTTTGGGGATGTGGATTAACTACGTCGAAGGAAAAACCCTTCCATCAATGTGGAAATCATCTACACTGTGGTGCTGCTGCACACCATTGCTGAGACAATGTAATGATCTGAGGATAGACTTTCCCTGACTCAATGGGGGAGTTTTCTCCCTTCCCATTAAAGCAATTTTTCTCTCCTTTTCCATCATTCTTCTCCCTCCCTTGTAAAGCTCTTTCCTTCTTTTGATGGGTAAATAGGTTCAGAAATTTTTACTCTCAGCATAATTCCTTCCTTCCCCTCCCATGAATGTCATTTCAATTAAAGGCCAAAATGCTCTGAAACTGACTGGTTTACCCATGACTTGGTGGTACCTCTTTGTTTTTCCTCCCTTTACTTACAATGAGTTAAGACAGGTTTCAGAGTAGCAGCCATGTTAGTCTGTATCTGCAAAAAGAAAAGGAGGACTTGTGGCACCTTAGAGACTAACACATTTATTTGAGCATAAGCTTTCGTGAGCTACAGCTCACTTCATCGGATGCATTCAGTGGAAAATACAGTGGGGAGATTTATATACACAGAGAACATGAAACAATGGGTGTTACCATACACACTGTAACAAGAGTGGTCGGGTAAGATGAGCTATTACCAGCAGGAGAGTCGGGGAGGGGGGGGAAAGCCTTTTATAGTGATAATCAAGGTAGGCCATTTCCAGCAGCTGACAAGAATATCTGAGGAACAGTGGGGGGCGGGGGGAATAATCATGGGGAAATAGTTTTACTTTCTGTAATGACCCATCCACTCTCAGTCTTTATTCAAGCCTAAGTTAATTGTATCCAGTTTTCAAATTAATCCCAATTCAGCAGTCTCTCATTGGAGTCTTTTTTTGAGGTTTTTTTTTTTTTGGTTGAAGAATTTCCACTTTTCAGTCTGTAATCGAGTGACCAAAGAGATTGAAGTGTTCTCCGACTGATGCGTAGGAGAGGTTTTAGTTGGGGGCTGCAGGGGATGGCTACTGGCATTCTGTTATTTTCTTTGTTGGGCCTGTCCTGTAGTAGGTAACTTCTGGGTACTCTTCTGGCTCTGTCAATCTGTTTCTTCACTTCAGCAGGTAGGTTCTGTCACAATCCATCCCCCAGTCCAATGGCTGCTTCCTTTATCCCTTCAGATGCAGTGAATCAATGGGCAGAGAGACAGAGAGAGAGAGAGCGCGTGAGAGAGTGCACAGGTCCTTGGGATGTCTCCACCTTCTTTTTAGAATCCTACTCCCCCTTTGAGAAACATTTCCACCTGGTTACCAGAAGACAAAATGTGTATGTAGAAGGATATTCCCTGCTGCTTTTTCCTCACCTTTTGAACTTCCTTTGTTTCCCTTCCTGCTTGGTGACTCTGGTTTGGTTTCCCCAGGAAGAGCCACTGAGTTTGGCTGGGCAGGTCATGGATAGACCTGGGCAGGTCATGAATAGACTTGGTTCCATGTGCCAGTGTGAAAGTGAAGGTCGGTAGACAGGTGTCAGTGTGGGTCACAGGAAGATGCCCAGAGTGCCCTGCGAAGCCATGGGCTCAGGACTGGCAAGGAGCCTGTCTGGGTCTAGGAGTGTGTGATTCCATCCCTTCCATCCTCTGACAGTCTGTTTCCGGAGCCTCTTTCCTCCCCTGTCTCTGGTTCCCGCCTGAAGGAGGTTTGAAAAGCCACTGTGTGATCTGATCACCTCGCCCGAAGTGACAGAGTATGTGGCACCAGCTGACGCTCTTTGCTGAAGGGGGGCCATAAGACAGTTGTGGAGGCCCGAAACAAATCTTCCCTGTGTGAGTGGGACGAGTGAAAGATCCGTAGGGATTCTGGGAGCCAGGGGGTCCAAAAGGGATTCCCGCACTCACCAGGTAAAATGTGGGCCGGTGAGTCAAAAAGGATCACCGTCCTCCCAAAAGGCACACACTAGTTCACTTGCAAATTTCTGGAAATATTGGAATTGGTATACCAGGGATAGGGATCATTTAAAATTAAAGGGAAAGTTTCGACCTTGACAAGGTTGTGCACCTCAGAAGTGCACTTCTGGCCAATGTCAGTGTGAGGCATATTTCTACTGGTGTGAAGAAACAGAAGGGGGGAAAAAACAACTCCGTGAATCTCAAATGAGGAGTCACAAGGACTCCCAGGAATAACTTACAACATGATTAAAAGAGATAAAAATAAAATTGGCAAAGAATTTAAATCCAACTAAGCCCGCAAGAAATATTAAATAACAGAAGTCCCTTACATTCACCCCTCAGACAGTGTCTCCCTGTACTGAGGAAATGTTCCCCTTGCACCAATTCCTGGGCTTTGGTGCTTTAGGTCATGAGACCTCGGAGTCTGCACATGCATCTTGGTCTCCTACGGAATTGTATAACTTACTTAAAAAAATTCCAAAAATAACAGACGACCCTGTTAAATTCAAAGAGGAATTGCAAATGGTTATAAACTGTTATAACCCTACATGGGCAGATTTAAACCAGCCTCTACGAGGGATCATGCCTCGGGAAACACTGAGTCACCTTCGTGAAGAAGCTCACTGGCTCAAGCAAAATCCAGGCCATGAGCAGGAAAAGTTAAATAAAATCAGGTAGAAGCTGTTCGACAAAATTCTCACTGTCTGCCCAAAGGAAGCTGACTGGAGCAAAAAATAGCACCTGTAAACTAAGTAAAAATAAGAATTTGGATAAAACCCAAATACTCTCACCACCACATTAAAACTATGTTCAGGACCTTCCAGCTCCAGAACATACAGGGACCCCATAATAGCCGCCCACTGTGGGGGGAGAAGAGGAAGGCCAAACCAAGTCCCCACTGTTCAGCTCCCCTAGGGACCCAGTGATGGTGCGTGTTCCTATTGCAAGCAAATGGGCCACTGGATACAGGAAATGTCCCTACTGCTCTGATCGATCCAGAAGTGGTAGGGGTGGACAATACTCTTATTTCCCACCCCGTCTCTTCACCTCTGTCCATTTCTATTGGTCCTTTGTTTGACCATCATGCTTTCCTCCTAAGCCCTTGTTCACCTGTGAACCTTTTGGGAAAAGACTTGGTGTGTAAATTAAATTGTATAATCTGCTGTACCCCAAATGGTGTGTATCTGGACATGCCCGATCCTGCTCACAATGAGGTCCTGGAAGTTTACAGGAGAAGACCGACCCCAGCCCTTCCTCGTTGCAACAGGAACTGCTGGTTAAGGTCTCTCCCTCCTTGTAAGCCTTGTGAGCAGATCATGCCAATCAGGTTGGGTGCACTGTGTCTGCCCAACTCATTAAGATTTGCCTAAACCCAGTGTCAAAGTTTGACTCAGACTCACAATTTATCAGACCACTCTGTTTTATTAGCAAAGCTGCTCTGCTAATTCATTTAGAAGTAAGCCCCCCAAGTGGGGCTTGTGTCTCTTAATTTATACAGTTTTTTGGAGAACAAGTTACAGAGAAGTTACAGACAAAAGAAGAAAAAGATTTTAGTCACCACCCTTCGAGATCCCTGACACCAGTCACGTATCTTCAATTACCTGCCACCCTTAACAATCTCCTTTAACAGCTTCCAGTTAACTTAACTAATTGCCCTTCACACCTTCCATTCTGATGCCTGCTTCTTAGACGTGCTGGCTCTATCTTAATTGCTTCTCCATTCAAAAGCTAACTGTTCCTACGTGTGCTCCCTCAGATACTTTGTAACATGTTTTGGCATGCCCTCTCATATACAATGTATCCAGCATGTCCCCTGATACAATGTTATACTTCCACACCAGCAAGACCCTTCCCGAGGTGCAGCAGTACCCTCTATCAAAAGAGGCCAAGGGAAAATCCAACCTGTTCTTACCTCCTGCATTCAGCAAGGGATCATTATTCCTATGGTCAGTGAGTGTAGCTCCCCCATTTTACCATTCTGTTAATATTGCTGTACTCCCTACCTTTCCTGTTGTCCCTAGCCCTGCAATTATCCTTTCCTACAAAGCACCAGTGCTGAGGGGTTGTTACCGCCTCAAATAAGGGAAAGGTTGTATTAAGTCTGGACATAAAGAACTAAGGTTATTATTAAATAAGATGCATCTAGATATGAGAAATAAATGTGTGTATAAATAAATAAAAGGGGGGTTAGTCAAAAAGCCCACCCTCCTTGCTAAATTGGTCGTGAAACAATGCCTGTGTCCATGGAAAGAAATAATGCAACAAGAAAAAATAAAGGATCAGGCCCAGACAAGCAGGCAACCGCAGTAGAGGAAGTTAAAAGAAAGAAAGTGAGAGGTTAGCTCTGTAGTTACTGGAGGAAATTAAGCAGTGAAACCTTGTACGAATGTTAAAAGAAGGTGTTATAAAAAGAAAATTCTTGGTTTCTCTGAAGCCATTCCTTTGAAGAAAGGGCACATTTCTCTGGAAGAATTTCTGTAAATAATCCAGGAAAAGGTTACTTAAGTGAAATCATTTAACTGTGAACAAGTTTAGGCAAATTAGCTAAAAAACACTCCTGGTGTGTACAATCTTTGTTTTATAAGTTTAAGATAAATTGGTGTTGTTTTCAAATTGTAAAACCAAAAAATACTTTTGCCAGACAAAAGAAACTAGTGTTGTATTTAGCATCTAATCCTTAAGGTGACTTAATGCTTTACAAGATTTAAAATGTTTTTAAATAAAGACCAAAGTTGTGGTTGTAGCAGGACAGTCAAAGCCAGAAAAATGGAAAAAAGATTTTAAATCTGTTTTGGTAACTTGTCTATAAAACAAATACAGGAAAATATGGGGAGTAATTCCTCAGTTTTCGTAAAAAAAATTCCTCAGTTTTCGTAAAAAAAGAATATTTTAAGCAATACTGCCAACAGTGTGTAATCTGTCAGGAACATAGTATTGGTAAAGCTGTCAAGGTTAGGCAGGCAGCGCATCCCCCTTCCTGGGGACCTTTTGTAAATATTCAAATGGTTTTATTTAAATGTATAAATGTTGTAATTTTAAGTATGTTAGTTTTAGTTCATGTATTTTCCAACTGGGTTGAGGCCTTTCCCTATAAAAAGGCAGAGACCAAAACTCTTGTAAAACTTTGTTTAAGGATTTTGTACCACAATTTGGCATACCTGTGAGTAGCAACAGTGATAGTGGACCTAATGTTATTGAACAAATTATAAGAAGTTATGTGTAGCTTTACAGATCCAACACAATCTCCACTGCCCCCACCACTCGCAGTCTGCTGGGACAGAAAAACGTCAAAATGGGATTCTGAAAAATAAACTGGCCAAGATCTGTGCTAAAACAAATTTAAAGTGGCCAAATGCCCTCCCATTAGCATTAATGAATATGAGGGCCACTCCCAACCGAAAGACTGGACTTAGCCCTCGTGAAATTCTAACAGGGCACCCGATGTGACTACTGGCTGTGCCCCCACTGGCCCTGGCTCAGATAGACAGTCATTTAATGGATGACACAATGCTTAATTATTGTCAGGCACGAACAAAATGTGTTAGGTCTGTTTATATACAGCAGCCCTGCCACTCGCTGAAACCAGGAGTTTCCAGGAGCTATATAAAGGTCCATCAGCAAGGAACTGCCCTGAACCCATGCTGAAAGACCCTTATTGAGTCCTGTTAATAATCAACACCTCAGTGAAGTGCCAAGAATTGACTATCTGCCCATGTTTCTCACTGTAATGGCTTTCCTTCTGGCGTTGTTGCTCCTTCTGGACAGCAGGAGTGAAGGACAAAGTGAAAAGCCGGTACCCTCTCCCTTATCCACTGACAAAACTACTGTGCATTTGGACTTTGCTCGAAGAACCAAACCATTACAGGGTGACGTGCTAGTAACCTCTCCCCTGCAAAATGCCAAAGCACGGCTGTCCCAAGAAAGAAGAAGGAACACTCGCTCTGCTGAAACCACCAAAGTCCAGCGATTCCTGACTACAAAAGACATTAAGAATTGGACATGATGGAAAAGACAAGGTATTGTTTACTGGAAAGGATGGAGTTGTGGACACTTTGCTTGGGAATGGGGCACAACTTGGTATTTGGGGTTTCTTCTGGGGGTGGCAAAATGCACCATTGGGCAAGTAACCTGGGGATGGACTGTCCTCCCTAATTGGCTCCCAGACAATGGATATCCAAAACGCCTTGCTACCACAACCATTAACCCCACCATCCCTTCCTCCATTAACCTAACCATCATCCCCACAACCTACCCAAATATAGATGATACCCTATATTCAAATGAAACCCAATGGCCAAAACCTTCGCATTTCAGTGATTTATGGAAATTTTGCTCAGAGAAATTATTTTTTAAGGTTCAGGACCATTCATATGAGAGAATGATTGAGTGGAGAACAGATGGGTTGGTGGATATAGAAATATATGATATCACTGCAACTGAGCCCCAGAAGTCAGAAATTAAAATTAATGGGGCTCATAGCTGGACAAAGATGATGGCCATTCCTGGAGTTTGTAGCATAATAGATAGAAAAAGGCCCTTACTGTTATTTAATCACCCAACTGGTAAATAATAAAACAGATACCCAGAAAGTTTGTTATGATGCTGAAAAGATTACTGGTACTGAAAATGTCCCAGTAACCAACCATTGGCCTGTGCCCTATTGTAATATACCCCATTCTAGGCCATTGATGTGATGCCTCTCACCCTTTTGGGGAAGGTGTTTAGCCAGCAGATGTGGTCTAATACTTCACAAGGGAGAGATGTGTCAGTGTGTTGGGACACCAATGGACTGTATTTCATGCTACACTAGGGACTGTAAAATTTACACTACCCTTATCTACTTTTCAGATTACCTCTATATATCCTAATTGTTCAAAAAGAGCTGCCATTCGGTTGGCACAGCAAAGCACCTGGGTTTCCGCTAGAAAGAAGAGGGATTTGGCTGGACACCTATGGGATGGTGCAAATTGTGTAACTGCAATCTGAAATATCCATAAAAGTCAGCAACATGAGGAAAAATTGGGACAGCTGGAAAAAGCCACGGACCTTATTACTGGAGCACAGCTAGCCCAGGTTCAGGCTGGTGTTAGTGAATTATACGTTATATCCACCTTTAGTTCAATGACCCAAAAGCTGTTAACAGAAATGGTATTAGGTATCACCAATGCTGGAAAGGCATTGCGGTGGGATGTGGCTTGTTCGGAGGTTCAGAATTTTCTGAATGACCAGCTTAAGGCCATTCAGAAGGATCTTGAACATCAGGCATGGCCTACTGCCCTTACAAATACCTCAGGAGTTCCATGTAATCTGTGGAGACATACTTGGAGATTTTCTGAATGGAGATGCAAGCATTCACAGTGCTCCTTCCAAGCATACGGGCCACTCCGAGGGGTATGGGCTCCCACCTGCTGAATCCTGCCAGGTCCATGGGGAGGATGCATGTGGGATTGGATAATTCACAGAGAAATTTGGGAAGTTGAACTACCTGATTTGGTATGTCCTAAAAAATTAGGTATGCCCAACCGATTTGTAGTCAGTGCTTCTGGAATAACGCCCGAGATTTGGGTAGGGATTGGAAGCTAATGGACACTCTGGCCATTAGAGCCCCCTCAACTTCAGTGTGTATGTAAGCTAAAACCAGGAGAAGTTGTCACTGTTCATGACAACATTTGTTGGAAAGGTATGGGACACGGGACTACCCTGACAGGACGCCTACTTTTCCAAACTAATAATAGTTTTGTCCATCTTGAAACCACCACCTTGAATGATGTACATTTTAATCTCACCACAGCTGCAGGCAATCATATCATTCATTGGCCTGCAGATAAAACTCTGCAATTAGCCCCTTCGGTTCCAGATACCCTTTAACTGGACTGCTTTAGTACCTGACCGATTCCAAAATTTGCTTTCAATCCTACCAGAGTTTCAGAAAATTTCCAAATTACAGGGACAAATTCACATGCTCCAAAATATATAGCAAGCCAAAAAGAATGCCTTTAATACTGCCTATAGAATGTCTACTTTGTGTACCCAGACTAATGTATTGTGCTTTGTGGCTAAAGCTATACAACAATCCCAACCACATCATATTATCCCCATGGGAATGCTGTTGCTTTTACCGCTGTTTAGCAAAGGGTTATGTTCTTGTTGCTGTAAGAAATGTATTTATCATTGCCTATCTAGCCCTAGACCTGCCAACCTCGGTGCAAGGAAGCAGGTGGCACTCATGATTGTAAATGAAATGTGTGACACAGTTTGGGCAGAAGAACAGGAGGACGAAAAGGAGAAAATTAACAGGCTCATGGATATAGAAGTATAGGCCCAATTTGGTGCCAAAAAGGTACCAAATGGGGGAATGTGAAGGAACATCTAGTAGGCCTCAACTAATAGGCCAAAAACTTTGGTCAAACTAACTGTGCATATGAAGCATAAGAAGAGAGTGAGGAAAATTCCATTAAGGGGCAATTGTAAAAGCACAGCTTAAGAAATGTAACCATAACAGCTAAAAGTTAAAAAAAAATGTTAAGCGAAAAGGAAACACCAGTCAATAACAGGAAAAGCTTGTTTTGCTAAACTCCAAGTATGGCAAAGCTACAGTTAAAGCTTGTACTACATGCCAAATGAGGGAAATGCTGTTGAATGAAGTGGTTTAACAAATTGTGGTTTTCAGCAATATAAGCTTCTTTATTTCTGTTTACACCAGGGCAGCTCCAGCTGACTCTCCCTGTATGCGCATGCATGAAGAAAGGAGCCTCAGGTTTGTTCTGGTCCAAACACAACACGTGGTTAATTTCCCACCACACTGTTTAGAAACAAAATTAAGTAGAACACACATTTCTTTGTTTACGACAGAGAGGTTTGCCAGCCTCAGTTTGGAATGTGTATTAATAACACGACACAATGTAATCTTCTAACTTCATAAACATTATCGAAAATATTAACATTTACAATGACAGCAAGACTAGTTTTAGTTAACTCGTAGACTTATTTAGCATCTTACAGCTGAGCTCTGTATGCAGATAATATGCATGCAATAGGGATTGAAGGGTTCATGTAGCGTTCATGCACCCGGAAACAGTCAGGGCACACCCTGACTGTTGTGTAGGAGCAATGCACACATTGCTCTGTTCTGTCCAAGGACATGGACCATGAAAACATGGACCATCTGGGAAGTCAAAATAAGGACATCAGCCATGGGAAGCTTCCTCGGCCGAAGCTCAAGGCATGAGAATAAAGATTGTAGTAGATAGAGGCTAGTAAATAGGAATATTAATCAAAGTCATATTTTTTCCTTTGTTGATGCCTTTTGCGGTCGGTTGGGGTATGTGATGCACAGGGGGGAGAGAAATAAAAGAGGTGGAAAAGCTGACAGGGGCAATCCCATCAGCAGACCAGCCTGCTTGCTTGCCTAAAGCCGTGTCCTGTCTTATATTGAACCGCCACAAGGGATAGTTTTGTGAACTGCAGAACTCTGTAGCATGCTGTGGTCTCCTCCTGAGCTCCTCTGGTCATCATGTGGTCTCCATCAAGCAAAATGAGTGAACCTACCTTTCCTACTTTGGGGAGAAACCTATCAACGGAAGGGCATAAGATACTCTGGTGATTGGCATCCTATAAATAGCTAGATAATTTGGAGTGCCAGGACAATGAGGTGATTCTGAAACCAGGAATGCTTGTGAAGATATCAGCTATGGATGCCAATAATTAGTACGTTTCACTTGTATCTAACTTTCAGTTCCTTTGATTCCAAATGTGTTGCTAAGGCTGGTTGAAAATTTTTCTTGAGAAGTCTTTTTTGATGGGAAATTGGATTTTCAGTTTAACTACTTTTTGCATAAAATTATTTTTTTTTCCCCTGGAAATTATGAGCTTTCCATCAAAAAAGCCAAACTTCTCTCCTCCCTAAACCATGGCTGTGGGACTTTGGTGATGTTCCAGGGCAGTTCAACAAGAGGAGAGACCATCATGCATCATGGGGGATGTAGTCCAGCATGGGAGCCTGGCCTATGGAAGAGATTGGTGGTATGTGGTGTCTGAGGCACCCCCGTGCTATATCTGAGTCAAAATATTTTAGTGAAAAGATTTTGGTCTCCAGAAGAAATACCCTTTGTGGATCAGCTCTACACAGTACTCGGCTTGCACTGAAAACAGCAGGATGAAATATACCCCTAACCTGAAACTCTGTAACTCTGGTAGTAGTTGCATCATTTTATAACACAGTAGGAAGGAGTGGGACAAATTAATCCCCAGGGCACCAATTACACCAAGGTGGCTTTGGTTCACTGAATGGATTAATTAGGTGTTTTAATTACTTACTTAATTAATTAAATTAATTAATTAATTAAGTTAATTAATTACTGAAATCTAGGTAAATTTGATCCACTGTGTTTCCTTTGTCTAAAACATCTGTTACTTTCTCAAAGAAGGAGACCAGTTGGTTTGGCACAATCTACCTTGTGAAAAACCATGTTGTATTTTGTCCCATTTACCATTGACCTCAATGTCCTTAACTACTTTCTCCTTCAATTTTTTTTCCAAGACCTTGCATACTACAGATGTCAAACTAACAGGCCTGTAGTTACCCGGATCACTTTTTTTTTCCTTTCTTAAAAATAGGAACTATGATAGCAATTCTCCAATCATATGATACAGTCCCTGAGTTTACAGATTCATTAAAAATTCTTGCTAATAGGCTTGCAATTTCATGTGCCAATTCTGTTAATATTCTTGGATGAAGATTATCTGGGCCCCCCGATTTAGTCCCATTAAGCTGTTCGAGTTTCGGCCGATTGCAACACAGCCACAGCGGGAGGCGGTGAAGGTCCTTCCCGTTGTAATTCTTAGCCCAAGAGTTGGGGTATTCACCTGTGAGGTGGGAGATTTGGGTTCAATTCCCCCTTCTGTCCAGTGCTGGGCAAAGCTCTGTGTGACATTGCACTCCATATGTGTATATGTGGTGGGGGGTACAGTGGAGCTGAATGTCATGTGTATGCAGATGTGTGTCCCTTGCCCTGCCCAAGGCTCACCTAAAGAAGTGTTCCTGACTCTAACACTCAGATGCCCAGCTCCCAATGGGGTCCAAACCTGAAATAAATCCATTTTACTCTGTATAAAGCTTATACAGAGGAAACTCATGATTTGTTCACCCTCTATAACACTGATAGAGAGATAAGCACAGCTATATCCCCCCACCCCCCGCAAGGTATTAATACATACTCTGGGTTAATTAAGAAGTTGTCATAAATATAAAGGGAAGGGTACACACCTTGAAAATCCCTTCTGGTCAGAAGAAAAATCCTCCCACCTGTAAAGTGTTAAGAAGTTAGGATAACCTCACTGGCATCTGACCAAAATGACCAATGAGGAGACAAGCTCCTTTCAAAAGCTGGGAAGAGGGAGAACATCAAAGGGGTCTGTGCCTGTCTGGGTGAGGCTTTTGCCTGGGACAGAACAGGAATGGAGTCTTAGAACTTAGTAAGTAATCTAGCTAGGTATGTTTTTGATAATGATTTCTTTCAATGGCTGAGAAAATAAGTTGTGCTGAATAGAATGACTATTCCTCTCTGTGTGTCTTTTTGTAACCTAAGGTTTTGCCTAGAGGGATTCTCTATGTTTTGAATCTAATTACCCTGTAAGGTATTTACCATCCTGATCTTACAGAGGTGATCCTTTCCTTTTTACTGTTTCATCTGTTAAAATGTTTCTTTTCAAGAACTGAATGCTTTTTTCATTGTTCTAAGATCCAAGGGCTTGGGTCTGTGTTCACCTATGCAAATTGGTGAGGATTTTTACCAAACCTTCCCCAGGAAGTGGGGTGCAAGGGTTGGGAGGATTTTTTGGGGGAAAGATTTTTCCAAACTACGTATTTCTCAGGAACCCAGAGAAATGTTTGGTGGTGGCAATGGAAGACCAAGGGAAAAAAGGGTAAAATAGTTTGTACTTTGGGGAAATTTTCACCAAAGCTGGTAAAAGTAAGCTTAGGGGGTTTTCATGCAGGTCCCCACATTTGTAGGCTAGAGTTCAAAGTGGGGAAGGAACCTTCACATGATGGCAGAGTGATGGGATGAATTTGAAATCATTTTGAGATCAATCTGAGATTTTTTGAACCAGAAACACAGATTTTAAAAGGAAATATTTGTTTTCCGTTGGGCTGCTAGAAAGCAGATTTCCAACTGGAAATAGTTGGAGGCTTTTTGCTTTGCTTTGGGGCCAGAACAGAGACAAAAGGAGATTATCTTTGTGAACGACAAGTTTTCTTTGCCTGGAGGCAGAGTATTTAACCTCCTGCAGGGAAATTCAAAGTCTTCACAAACCTGAGGTTTTTTTCCCCATAAAAGTAAATAGGGGGGTGTCTACCCATTTGCCTGGAGACAAAAGTGGTAGGTGTTTTTTTTTTTTTTTTTTTTTTTTTTTTACAAGGAGCACAGATTTGAAAAGGAATATTTTTTTTCTTTTGGGCTGCTAGAAAGCAGATTTCCAAGTAGCTGGAGATTTTTTTGCTTTGATTTGGGGCTAGAGCAGAGACACAAGGGAATAGTCTTTTTCTCTAGGCTGACAATCACTATCAGAGAATAGGTATCCTATTTGAGAACAACAAAATTTTACAAGCCAAGTTTTGTTTGTATTATTTCTAAACCTCGGGGGTAAAGTTAGTTAAAAACAGAGAGGTTAGGATGCCAGACTCCATGGCTCAACAAAAGCTGGAATTAGCCAGATTTAAGGCTGATGAAAAAGAAAAGGAACATGAAAGACAGATAGAAGTCATGCGAATGGAGAAGGATGTACGGGAGGCTGCACACAGGAGGGAAATGGAGGCAAGGGACAAAGAGATGGAGGCAAGGACAAAGAAATGAAGCATGAACTGGATATGGTGAAGGTAAAGGCTCACCAGAATATACCAACAAACCCTATCAATCCTTCTCCAGGTACCACTTACCATCCCAGAAAGTTCCCCACCTACAAGGCATGTGATGATAATGAGGCCGTCTTAGAAAACTTTGAAAGGGTCTGTCTTGGGTACAGCATCTCTACCGACCAATACATGGTAGAGCTGAGGCCGCAGCTCAGTGGACCCTTAGCTAAGGTGGCTGCTGAAATGCCTAAAGAACACAAGAACAAGTATGAACTGTTTAAATCGAAGGCGAGAGTCAGAATGGGGATAACACCCGAGCATTCTCATCAGAGGTTCAGAGCCCTAAGGTGGAAACCAGACGTGTTATTTACCCGACATGCCTACCACACTGAGAAACATTGGGATGCCTGGATATCAGGAGCAAGTGTTGAATCTCCAGTAAATTTGCCCTTCCTAATGCAAATGGAACAATTCTTAGAGGGTGTTCCTGAGGAAATAGAAAGATACATCCTAGATGGGTTTCAGAGTAACAGCCGTGTTAGTCTGTATTCGCAAAAAGAAAAGGAGTACTTGTGGCACCTTAGAGACTAACCAATTTATTTGAGCATGAGCTTTCGTGAGCTACAGCTCATGAAGTGAGCTGTAGCTCACGAAAGCTCATGCTCAAATAAATTGGTTAGTCTCTAAGGTGCCACAAGTACTCCTTTTCTTTTTACATCCTAGATGGGAAGCCCAAACTGTAATCGAGGCAGGAGAGATTGGAGCCAGATAGGTGGAGGTGGCAGAGAAGAAGAGAACTGGTTGCTGTTGGAGCGGAGACCAGAAGGGACAACCCCAAACAACACCCTATTACTGGGAGCCACCCAAGGCCCCACCTACCTCCCAAAGAACCCTCCAGACCCCTTATCGTCCCACCACACCGTTCTCCAGCAACCAGCCTCTCCCCAGTGACCCGTCAGCTGGACGATGTTTTAAATGTAACGAGCTGGGGCATGTAAAGGCCAACTGCCCCAAGAACCCCAACAGATTACAGTTCATTACACCGGAATCACACCAGAGATCCTTAGGCCCAGATACCTCCCAGATACCCTTGAAGTGGAGGGAAACTGTGAGTGTGGGCAGGAAGAAGGTCACCGTGTGGAGGGACATCAGAGCACAGTTGTCGGCTATCCATGGTTCCTTAGTGGACACCAATTTAATCAACCCAGAGATCCAAGTGACGATTCAACACTTCAAGTCCAACTCTTTCAATTTGCCTATAGCCAAGTTGCCTGTCCAATACCAGGGCTGGTCAGGAACGTGGACTTTTGCAGTCTATGATGATTATTCCATCCCCATGCTGTTGGGGGAAGACTTGTCCAATCATGTGAAGCAGGCCAAAGCGTGGGAATGGTCACCCACAGCTAGGCTAAACAAGCCGTGAGGCCTAGCTCTGTTCCGGAAACGTCTATCAGGATCCGGTCAGAGGTGATGGACTCGGACCCTAGGCCAATGTCTGCAACAGCAGTAGTGGATCCAGTCCCAGAGACCCAGATGGAACCAGTCCCAGAACTGGAACCAGTGGAACAACCAGCACCAGACACATTGCCAGCACTGAATCCAATACTTGCAACCTCAACACCAGAGGGCACCACCGAACCTGAACCGGCAGCAGCCCATAACCCTATACAAGAGGCTCAGCCAGAGCCTTAACCCCAACATAGTGTCCCAGCGGAGAGAGCTTCACAGTCAACGGAAACAGCCCCATCCCCTACATCGCTTCCAGAGAGACGAAGCATAGGACCACAATCCAGTAAGAAACTGATGTCTCCAGCATCAAGGGAATAGTTCCAGACCAAACATGAAGCCGATGAAAGCCTCCAGAGAGCTTGGACAGCAGCATGGAGCAACCCACCGCCTCGCAGCTCTTCTAATCAATCCAGGTTTGTTGTAGAAAGAGGACTTCTATACAAGGCAACACTTTCTGGTGGACACCAGGAAGACTGGCATCCTCAGAGACAGTTGGTAGATCCAACTAAGTACCGGGCCAAGCTCTTGAGCTCAGCCCACAATCATCCTAGTGGCCATGCTGGGGGAACAGGACCAAAGACCGTTTGGGGGGGTCATTTCACTGGGAGGGAATGGGCAAGGATTTTTCTACCTATGTCTGGTCTTGTAAAGTATGCCAAAGAGTGGGAAAACCCCAAGACCAGGTCAAAGCCCCTCTCCAGCCACTCCCCATCATTGAAGTTCCATTTCAGTGAGCAGCTGTGGATATTCTGGGTCCTTTTCTGAAAAAGACACCCAGAGGAAAGCAGTATATACTGACTTTCATAGATTTTTCCACCCGATGGCCAGAAGCAGTAGCTCTAAGCAACACCAGGGCTAAAAGTGTGTGCCAGGCACTAGCAGACATTTTTGCCAGGGTAGGTTGGCCCTCCGACATCCTCACAGATGCAGGAACTAATTTTCTGGCAGGAAGTATAGAAAACCTCTGGGAAGCTCACTGCCACTCCTTACCACCATCAAACAAATGGCATGGTGGAGAAGTTTATTGGAACTTTGGGGGCCACGATACTTAAATTCGTAAATGAGCACTCCAATGATTGGGACCTAGTGTTGCAGCAGTTGCTCTTTGCCTACAGAGCTGTACCACATCCCAGTTTAGGGTTTTCACTATTTGAACTTGTATATGACCGCGAGACTAAGGGGCCATTAGAGTTGGTGAAGCAGCAATGGGAGGGATTTACACCTTCTCCAGGAACTAACATCCTGGACTTTGTAACCAACCTACAAAACACCCTCCGAACCTCTTTAGCCCTTGCTAAAGAAAACCTACAGGATGCTCAAAAAGAGCAAAAAGTCTGTTATGATAAACATGCCAGAAAGCGTTCCTTCAAAGTAGGGGACCAGGTCATGGTCTCAAAGGTGCTCCAGGCCCATAAAATGGAAGCATCATGGGAAGGGCCATTCACAGTCCAGGAGCGCTTGGGAGCCGTTAATTATCTCATAGCATTCCCCACCTCCAACCGAAAGCCTAAGGTGTACCATATTAATTCTCTAAAGCTCTTTTATTCCAGAGAATTAAAGGTTTGTCAGTTTACAGCCCAGGGAGGAGACGACTCTGAGTGGCCTGAAGGTGTCTACTACAAAGGGAAAAGTGCTGGTGGTGTGGAAGAGGTGAACCTCTCCATGACCCTTGGGTGTATGCAGCGACAGCAGATCAAGGAGCTGTGCTCTAGCTACGCGCCAATGTTCTCAGCCACCCCAGGACTGACTGAACTCCATTGACACAGGTAATGATCACTCAATTAAAGTCCAACCTTACCGGGTCTCTCCTCAAGCTAAAACTGCTATAGAACGGGAGATCCAGGATATGTTACAGATGGGTGTAATCCGCCCCTCTGAAAGTGCATGGGCACCTCCAGTGGTTCTAGTTCCCAAACCAGATGGGGAAATACGTTTTTGCCTGGACTACCATAAGCTAAAAGCTGTAACTCTCCCAGACAACTGTCCATTGCCATGCACAGATGAACTATTAGAGAAACTGGGACGGGCCCAGTTCATCTCTACCTTGGACTTAACCAAGGGGTACTGGCAAGTACTGCTAGATGAATCCGCCAAGGAAAGGTCAGCCTTCAGGACACATCTCGGGCTGTATGAATTTAATGTACTCCCTTTCGGGCTGCGGAATGTACCCACCACCTTCCAAAGACTTGCAGATGGTCTCCTAGCAGGATTAGGAGAATATGCAGTCGCCTACCTGGACAATGAAGCCATATTTCTGGATTCCTGGGCAGAACACCTGGAACATCTACAAAAAGTCTTCAAGTGCATAAGGGAGGCAGGACTAACTGTTAAAGCTAAGAAGTGTCAAATAGGCCAAAACAGAGTGACTTACCTTGGACACCAGGTTGGTCAAGGAACTATCAACCCCCTACAGGCCAAAGTGGATGCTATCCAAAAGTGGCCTGTCCCAAAGTCAAAGAAACAGGTTCAAGCCTTCTTAGGCTTGGCTGGTTATTACAGACGATTTGTACCGCAATACAGCCAAATCGCTGCCCCACTGACAGACCTAACCAAAAAGAAACAGCCAAATGCCGTTTAGTGGACCGAAGAGAGTCAGAAGGCCTTTAACCAGCTTAAAGCAACACTCACGTCTGACCCTGTACTAAGGGCCCCAGACTTTGACAAACCGTTCTTAGTAACCACAGATGCGTCCAAGCGTGGTGTGGGAGCAGTTTTAATGCAGAAAGGACCTGATCAAGAATTCTTCCCTGTAGTGTTTCTCAGCAAAAACCTGTCTGAGAGGGAAAGCAACTGGTCAGTCAGTGAAATAGAATGTTACGTCATTGTCTCTGCTCTGGAAAAGCTACGCCCATATGTTTGGGGACGGTGTTTCCACCTGCCAACCAACCATGCTGCGCTACGGTCGCTTCATACCGCCACAGGAAATAACAAAAAAACTTATTCGGTGGAGTTTAGCTCTCCAAGATTTTGATTTTGACATCCAACTCATCTCAGGAGCTTCTAACAAAGTGGCTGATGCACTCTCCCGTGAAAGTTTACCAGAATCAACTAGTTAAAATCGTCCTTGAGATGTGGAAAATATTGTTAGTCTTTATATACTTGGTAGTATATTTAGAGGTGCATGTGTTAATTCTGTTTTTCCTAGAGCTCCAGAAAGAAATCCCAGCCAGCGTTTCACCCTAGTGTGCCATAAATATAAAGATTGTCATTTATATTAACATTTACGATGACAGCAAGCCTCAGTTTGGAACACGTATTAATAACACGACACGGTATAATCTTATAACTTCACATACCTTGTCATAAATATAAAGGGAAGGCTAACCACCTTTAAATCCCTCTTGGCCAGATTAAGTAATCTAGCTAGATATGTGTTAGATTATGATTTCTTTAAATGGCTGAGAAAATAAGTTGTGCTGAATAGAACGACTATTCCTCTCTGTGTGTCTTTTTGTAACCTAAGGTTTTGCCTAGAGGGATTCTCTATGTTTTGAATCTAATTACCCTGTAAGGTATTTACCATCCTTATCTTACAGAGATGATCTTTTTCTTTTTACTGTTTCTTCTATTAAAATGTTTCTTTTCAAGAACTGAATGTTTTTTTTTCATTGTTCTAAGATCCAAGGGCTTAGGTCTGTGTTCACCTGTGCAAATTGGTGAGGATTTTTACCAAACCTTCCCCAGGAAGTGAGGTGCAAGGGTTGAGAGAATTTTTTGGGGAAAGACATTTCCAAACTACATATTTCTCAGGAACCCAGAGAAATGTTTGGTGGTGGCAGTGGAAAATCAAGGGCAAGGGGTAAAATAGTTTGTACCTTGGGGAAGTTTTCACCTAAGCTGGTAAAAGTAAGCTTAGGGGGTTTTCATGCAGGTCCCCACATTTTTAGGCTAGAGTTCAAACTGGGGAAGGAACTTTGACATACCGTATCAAAAATATTAACATTTATGATGACAGCAAGACTATTTTTAGTTAACTCGTAGACGTATTTAGCATCTTAAAGCTGAGCTCTGTGTGTAGATAATATGCATGCAAGAGGGATAGTTTTGTGAACTGCACAACTCTGTAGCATGCTGTGGTCTCCTCCTGAGCTCCTCTGGTCATCATGTGGTCTCCATCAAGCACAATGAGTGAATCTACCTTTCCTACTTTGGGGAGAAACCTATCAACAGAAGGACATAAGATACTCTGGTGATTGGCATCCTATAAATAGCTATAAAATCTGCAGTCCTCTTACATGACTTACAGGTTTTACATTCCACCTGCTGGGGCCAGGACAATGAGGTTACTCTGAAATCAGAAATAACTGAGAAGATATCAGCTACACCTGCAAACAATTTAGATGTTTCACCTGTATCTAACTTTCAGTTCCTTTGGTTCCAAATTTCTTGCTAAGGCTGGTTGAATATTTTTCTCAAGCAGTTTTTTTTTTTTTATTTCAAATTGGATTTTCCATTTAACTATTTTTTTCCAAGAAATTGTCTTGGCACTGGTTTCAGAGTAGCAGCCATGTTAGTCTGTATCCATAAAAAGAAAAGGAGTACTTGTGGTACATTGGATGCATCCAATGAAGTGAGCTGTAGCTGTGGAAAGCTTATGCTCTAATAAATTTGTTAGTCTCTAAGGTGCCACAAGTACTCCTTGTCTTTTCACTGGAAATTTTAAGCTTTCCATCAAAATACCAAACTCCCGTCCTCCCTAAACCATGGCTGTGGGACTCTGGTGATGTTCCAGGGCAGTTCAGCAAGAGGAGAGACCATCATGCATCATGGGGGATGTAGCATAGACTGGGAGCCTGGCCCATGGAAGAGATTGGTGCTGTGTGTTATGAGAGGCACATCCGTGGTATTTCCGAGTCGAAATATTAAGTTTTTAGCAAAAAGATTTTGGTCTCCAGAAAAAAAAAAACACACTTTGTGGGTCAGCTCTATGCAGTACCCAGCTTGCACTGAAAACAGCAGGATGAAATATACCCCAAACCTCATATTCTGTAACTCTGGTAGAAATTGCATCAGTTAATAACAAAGTAAGAAAGAGTCGCTCTAATTAATCCCCAGGGCACCAATTACACCGAGGGTGGCTTTGGTTCATTGAATGCATTAATTAGGTGTTGTGTCTCTCTGAGCTCAGGTATTCCCAGTTGCTTCAGGAATCATGTCCCACAGATCACCCATCTTAGTTTAAAGCTTCCCAATGCGCCAAACTTACAGTTTTTGACTATGAGGAAACACCAACCCATATCTCTCTCTCTCTTCCCAGCAGGTACGTGCTATTGTCCTAAATTATTCTCACACACACAAACAAGCAGACAACAAGGGGATCAGCAGACCTCCAGCACCAAAAGCCTCAGTCCCAACTCTGACCCCTTCAGCAAAAGGAGCGACCCCCTTTGGTTGGAAACAAATACGCAATTACACAGTCACTGAAGCTAGGGCTTTTCCAAAAAGCTTAATTAGCACAGGAAGCAACTTTACCCTAAACGAACATGCCAAGCCGCAGAGCTCCCCTTGCCCAAAGAGAGTAGAATGATTAACACTCCTTTACATTCACCCCTTCTTTAGCTAAGGAATAATCCCTTAAGGCTGATTCTTTCCCAGCAAAAAGAAAAGGAGTACTTGTGGCACCTTAGAGACTAACCAATTTATTTGAGCATGAGCTTTCGTGAGCTACAGCTCACTTCATCAGATGTAGCTCACGAAAGCTCATGCTCAAATAAATTGGTTAGTCTCTAAGGTGCCACAAGTACTCCTTTTCTTTTTGCGAATACAGACTAACACGGCTGTTACTCTGAAATCTTTCCCAGCAGAGTCACAAGTCACTGTTTTCTGTTTGGATTAGTGAACAGGAGTGTTTGTGTGGGGGACATGATTAACCTGCGTGTTATTGTGTTTGCAGAGTGTCTGAATTTTATCAAACACCTGGAAAGACCAGCTGTGAACATCTGGCTCTGTGGACGAAGCCCTTCCTGGAGTGGGTACTGATGTCCATTAAGAAACTTGTCTCCATTTATCATCACTTACTTCATTACAGAGAAGGGACAGGTTTTCTGCACCGTCCACCTGCCCACATCTCTGTAGCAGCCTGATCTCTTTGCAGAGGAGATGGAAGAGGGAAATCACTCAGAGGCAACTGAGTTCATTCTCTCAGGATTGACAGATCTTCCGGAGCTGCAGGTCCCCCTGTTTATGGTGTTCCTACTGATTTATGGTATCACCCTGGTGGGGAATGGGGGGATGATCTTGTTAATCAGGATTGATCCCCAACTCCACACACCCATGTACTTTTTCCTCAGGAATTTGTCTTTCTGTGACCTCTTCTATTCCTCAACAATTTCCCCTAAGATGCTGCTGAATTTCTTTGCCGAGAGGAAAAGCATTTCTTACACTGCTTGTGCTGTGCAAATGTACCTCTTTGTCTCTTTTGCAGATATTGAGTGCCTCTTGCTGGCTGTCATGGCATATGACCGTTATGTGGCCATCTGTAACCCGCTGCTCTATACGGTCACTATGTCCAGGCAGCTTTGTAAGCAGCTGGTGGCTGGGGTGTGCGCTGTGGGGTTGGTGGATTCAATGATACACACATTTTGTACATTTCGGCTGTCGTTCTGCAGCTCCAACATTATCAGTCATTTCTTCTGTGACATTCCCCAACTACTGGCACTCTCCTGCTCTGACACCCAGATCAATGAGATTGTGATGTTTGCCTTCATTGGCTGTATTCTAGTGAGCAGCTTTGTGACTGTCCTCCTCTCCTATTTCTATATCATCTCCACCATCCTGCAGATCCGCTCTGCTGAAGGCCAGCGCAAGGCCTTCTCCACCTGCACTTTCCACTTGACTGCGGTGGTAATATTTTATGGCATCCAACTCTTCATTTATTTACGTCCCACCTCCAGATATTCCATGGACATGGACAAAATAACCTCAGTGTTTTACACACTGGTGATCCCCATGTTGAACCCCCTCATCTACAGCCTGAGGAACACGGAAGTGAAGGATGCCCTGAGGAAAGTAATGAATAAACTCCTAACCAATTCTCGAATCTGTTAACTCAATACCATAAGAGTGATGGGGAGTGGAAACAGGTGAATTCAATTCCCAGCCCTTTTTAATGTAATTTCACAGATCCTATGATAGTATTGTTCATTACTGTTATTGTTATTAATTTGTTTGTATTCCAACAAGGCCTGTAGGCCCCGATTAAGATCAGGGTTTTATTAAGCTACTCTCCCAGCAAAATTCCAGGGGACACCTGTTTCACATGTGTGAATATATGTGGTGTGCTTTGAAAACATAGATCTATATGTATTGGGAAAGAAGAGGAGGGCATCTAATCTATCTCTCCCTCTGCTTTGTATTGGGTTTAGTTTCAATATGCAGTTGCAAGTATGAAGTGTGTGGTTTCTGTTGCTGAACCAAAGGGAGTTTTGTACACACTCCTGATCCTCTGTAGCCCTTTATGTCCTCTGTGGGGTTGTTGTAGAGATTGTTGCCGGGTTTGTATCCATTCATGTGGAGGAGAAAGGTGATTTTCATCACAATGGCCTTTATTTTAAGTTAAGGGAGCAACAAAACAACAAGTAAGAACAAGAGTAACATATCCAAAAGAGAACATGGTGTGTGTGCATCCTCTGTGAGAAGCTGCACTGAACTGAATACAAAGTAAAATGGAAAGGGTGAGTTTTCTCTAGGACATAAATTATACAGAAAGAAAAAGTCATATCAGACATGAGATGTTTATACCACATCAGCAGGTTAGCTATGAGGTCTTACTTTTAGTTCTTAGGGTAAGTCCTATGGACTCTGAAGAATAGGGATTCTGGGAATTGTACAGCTCGGGTTACAGATAGTGAGAAACGAGTAGAGCTGGGACAATAGCGGATTTTTGGGTTCATGGGTGGTTATAAAACATTCAGAAACAAATTCAGTTCAATCTGATCCAAATCTGAAAATTCCTTAAATGTTTGGCAAATTGAAAACATTGACAGAAATGTCCTGTGGGGTGGAAGGAAATATTTAGCATGACCAGAAATAGAACATTTCCTTTCCTTCCTGGATACTTTTTGATGTCAAAGCAAAGACAATGTAGAGCCACACTGACAAAAGTGATGGGAATGGAAGAGGCAGTAATGGTGCTGTTTCCCTTGTAGACTTTAACCCAGTGATTAGATCACTCCCATTGGTAGTGGGAGATTCCGTTCAATCCTCCCTCTCTCTGATGGGGAGAAACAATTTGAAAGTGGGTCTCCCACATTTCTGGACAGTATCCTGGTGACTGGGCTATGTTCTGTCCTGCATCATTTTCAGGACTGGTCTACGCTACTCCTGTAAATTGATCTAAGTTATGCTACTTCAAGTTGACTAAGTCCACACCATGCTATGTCAATGGGAGAGTTACGTTACTGAAGTACTGTAACACAGATCATCCAACAGCGTTATTGTAAATCAGCCCTGAGGAATATCCACAATGGAACACAGTCTCTGAGGGACGTGGAGTACAGATTTCAACAGGTGAGTGCTCTCCCACTGACTTAGCATGTCTTCCCCTGACCATCTCAATCAACACCATTTCATCTATTGCAGTAATACCAATTGAGCCAGTTGTGTAGATATGGCCTCAGTCTCTCCTGTTGAAGCTCTTGCATTGTGGATAAAACACAAGAAGAATCACAGGGCCAGAAAGAGAGAGTGACTCTATAGACAAGTGGTTTGGGGCACCAACATGTTCAACTTCGTGTCTCTGTTCCAATTGTTTTTTAATTAGTTTTCTACCGTAGAACAACTTTGAAAGGAGAGATTGAGAGCAACCCAGACAGGAATAGCACATCACTCAGGGGCTGGGATGCTTTCTGGAAATACAGGAAACTCAAGTGCACATCTTTGCCCAGCACTGGACAGAAGGGAGAATTGAACCTGGATCTCTCACCTCACAAATGAACACCCTACCTATTGAGCTAAAAATTACAAAGAGAGGGAGCATCACCACCTCCTACCACTGGCTGCTTTGCGACCAGCACCTAAATCCTCCTCCCCCACACACATTGTTTTGGGACAAGGCTATTAGGAGACTTCGTAACACATTTGTGAATAATTTCAGGTGAACCCCAATGGCATTGTTTTTTACAATAAATTATTCATAAATTTAATAGTGAAAAGTGCAAGGTCATGCATTTAGGGATTAATAACAAGAATTTTTGTTATAAACTGGGGACGCATCATTTGGAAGTAACAGAGGAGGAGAAGGACCTCGTAGTATTGGTTGACCGCAGGATGACTATGAGCCACCAATGTGATATGGCCGTGAAAAAAAGCTAATGCCGTCTTGGGATGCATCAGGTGAGGTATTTCCAGTAGAGATAAGGAGGTGTTAGTGCCGTTATCCAAGTCACTGGTGAGACCTCACCTGGAATATTGTGTGCAGTTCTGGTCTCCTATGTTTAAGAAAGATGAATTCAAACTGGAGCAGTCACAGAGAAGGGTACTAGGGTGATCTGAGGAATGGAAAACCTGTCTTATGAAAGGTTTCAGAGTAGCAGTGTGTTAGTCTGTATTCGCAAAAAGGAAGGGAGTACTTGTGGCACCTTAGAGACTAACCAATTTATTTGAGCATACGTTTCGTGAGCTACAGCTCACTTCATTGGATGCATCTGGCTTCAAAACTAATCTTGATAAATTTATGGAAGGGATGATATGTTGGGATAGCCTAATTTTGTCAATTAATTGATCTTCAACTATTAGCGGTAGATATGCCCAATGGCCGGTGATGGGATGTTAGATGGGGTGGGATGTGAGTTACTACAGAGAATTCTTTCCTGGGTATCTGGCTGGTGAACCTTGCCCAATTGCTCAGGGTTCAGCTGATTGCCATATTTGGGGTCGGGAAGGAATTTTCCTCCAGGGCAGATTGGCAAAGGCCCTGAGGGTTTTTTGCCTTCCTCTGCAGCATGGAGGAAGCACTTGCTGGAGAATTCTCTGCACCTCAAAGTCTTTCAACCATGATTTGAGGACTTCAAAAGCTCAAACATAGGTTAGAGGTTTGTTACAGGAGTGGGTGGGTGAGATTCTGTGTCCTGCGTTGTGCAGGATGTAAGACTAGATGATCATAATGATCCCTTCTGACCTTAAAGTCTATGATTCTATGATCAGTCTGGCAGAAATTCCCTCATTTCTAGATACTTTTTTGTCCCAACACTGGAAAATTACTTGAAGAGACTTTTGGAGGGGTGACTGACACATTAAGTGGAATACAGTCACCTCAGTTTTCTATCATATTAAAAAGCCCTCACGGGAGAAAGAGCGATCCAGACCAGTGGATGCTCTGGGCCTCTGTCTTCCATTTCACAAGGAAGGCAATACCATTAATTGCATGTACTGTGCACACCTGTAGTCCCGGGAGCAAAGATGCTCCAGGGAGCAAATCTCAAAGTCATCCCAGAAAGCAACTGCAGAGGTATTAAGGGTAACATTTGTATGGTTAGCAAACAGGGAAAAGTTCAACTCTTAGTCTGATTTTTACGGTTCTGAGAAGGTATAGCTTCCACCCTAAATTCATTGTAAGTGAAAGGAGGAAAAACAAAGCGATACCACCAAGACATGGGCAAATAAGTCAGTTTTAGAGTATTTTGGCCTTTAGTTGAAATGACAGGAGGCCATTCATGGGAAGGAAAGTAAGGAACCATCCTTAGAGGAGAAATTTTAACTTTTCTGAACATATTTACTTAACAAAAGAAGGAAAGAGCTTTATCAAGGGAAGGAGAAGAGTGACAGGAAAAGGAGAGATAAATCACTTTAATAGGGAGGGAGAAAACTCCCCCATTGATTCAGGGAATGTTTATACTAAAGCCATTACATTGACTCAGCTATGATATGCAGCGGCGCCATAGTGTAGATGCTTTCCACATTGACGGAAGGGCTTTTTCTTCAATGTAGTTAATCTACGTCTCCAAGAGGAAGTAGTTCGGTGAATGAAAGAATTACACTGAGGGTCAGTACAAGCTAATTGCCTCTCACAGAGTTTGAAAAGTTTCCCAGCCCTGTGTGATGGAGCTCTCTTGATCTAATTTTTAAGCATAAACCAAGCTTCAGAGAAGCTGCTGATGGAAAAGACCAGTTGGGAAATCTAGTCCTGTCTCCCTGCAGGAAGCAGAATCCCCTTCGGTTCTTTTTGTTCAGGAGAGTTGGAAATATGCCAGCTGTCCCAGCTTCCCCGTAGAGATTATTCTGCATTCTGACTGAAATCAGTGTCAGGCTGTATGCGTGTATCGGGCACTCTGTGTGTGTGTGTGTGTGTGCTTGGTGTGCATCAGGCACGATGTGTGTGCATGTGGTGAGGGGTATAGTGGAGCTGAATGTCAAGGGTAGGCAGGTGTGTGCCCCTTGCCCTGCCCATGGCGAAGCTTAAGAAGTGTTCCTCTCTCTAACACTCAGATGCCCAGCTCCCAGTGGGGTCCAAACCCCACATAAATGCACTTTACTCTGCATAAAGCTTATAGAGGGAAAACTTGTAATTTGTTCACCCTCTATAACAATGATAGAGAGATATGCACAGCTGTATGCCCCTCCAGGTATTAATACATATTCTAGGTTAATTAATTAGGAAAAAGTGATTTTATTAAAGACAAAAGGTAGGATTTAAGTGGATCCAAGTAGTAACAGACAGAACAAAGTGAATGACCAAAAAAAATAAAACACGCAAGTCTAAGCCTAATACAGTAAAAACTAAATGGAGGTAAATCTCACCCTCAGAGATGTTCCAATAAGCCTCTTTTACTGACTAGACTTCCTCCTAATCCGGGTCCAGCAATCACTCACACCCCTGTAGTTACTGTCCTTTGTTCCAGTTCCTTTGTGGCATCTCCTTGGGGTGGAGAAACTATCTTTTGTGCCAGCTGAAGGCAAAATGGAGGGGTTTCCCCAGGGGCTTATATATTCTCTCTCTCGTGGGAGGAAACCCCTTCTCCTCTCCTATGGAGAACCCAGCTCCAAGATGGAGTTTTGGAGTCACATGGGAAAGTCACATGTCCATTCATGACTCAGTTCCTTACAGGCCGAGGACAAATTCCCAGGAAAGCTCACATGTGGATTGGCGTCTCTCAGAGTTCATTGTTAGCTTAAGTGTTTCTCGATTGGGCACTTTCAGAGAATAGCCTTTTCTCAAGAAGCTGACCAAGTGCTTCACTGAGGCTACTTAAAATCAAACAAGTACATAACAAGTATTCATAACTTCGAATATAAAAATGTTGCATGCATGGAAATAGGATGAATATATGCAGTAGATCATAACCTTTGCAGAGATATTTCTTACATGGCATATCTAGCATAAACCACATTCCAGTTATGTCATATTTACACTGATAAGCATATTTCTAGAAAGCATTATGGGGTGCAACATCACATCCTCCTCCTAAACTCACTGCCAGAGGCTTGGACACTGTCCATGGTGGAGGCAATGTATGTAAAATCCCTGTTTGTTTCTGTTCACACCCCTTTTTAGTACCTTTAAAACGTACGATGTCATTCATAGGTTTTCTAGCAAGGTTTGGGGTTCTCGGTCCCCGGATTTCTCAAAAGACATTGGGGTGTAGTATTGCAAATTGAAGGTAGACAGCAATATCTATTAAAGTGTAGGTGTCTTGGCATTTATCCACCAATGCCTTGAGGCAGTGTGCCTCAGTTTCCCCTTCCATACAGCAGCGTAGGCCTGTTATGCTTTTGACGCTATGCCAAGCTTCCAGCCTCTTTACAGTATAAGCCAAAAAGTGACATGCTTTGGGGACTGTCTTGTCATCATCGCTAGCATGAACAAAAGTTTTTTCCACAAAACAGTTGTGTCCCACATCTTTCAAGGGTTTATCACAAGTATTATCTCCTTTGTCTTGACCAATAGATAAAGTAGGAAAAGACACAAGATTAACAGAAAATCTTCGGCGGACAGGCTTTGTACACACAATGTAGCTTGTTTAGTGTCTATTGCACTTCCCAATTCCTTTGTGTACCCTGGTAGGTGCTCTGATGCAGATTCTTCTGCCTCGCTTTTAATTTAGGCATGTGTTTGAGGCTTTGGCAAGGAAAGGGGGCACTGCAACCATGCCTGCCCTTGGCCCCTCCCTCTTTTGAAACTTTCCAAGTGCAGAGTTTTTCTCCCACCAGCCTTGAAGAGACTGTGTTATTTTTTATAAGGATATCGGGAATAACATTCTTTGTGTGCTTTGAGCGCTTTGGATGGGTAAGATCCCTTCAATTACCAACAGGTCAGCTGGGTGGGCGCCTCTCTGATCCCCCCTCACCTTCTATCTGGACTTCCTTCTCTGGGCTCTCCTCGGGGTCAGACACTCTTGCGTCCTCCAAGAGGGAAGGTTACTCTGGTCCAGTTGTGGGCTCACAGCTACCAGCTATGACAGACCCTTCCCTGGCTAACAAAATCCCGCTCTTTCCCTCAGGTTGGGCTTGCTTCCAGCTACAGAGTCCCTGGGGTCTGTTCCCACCACAGCGGTTACCAGGACTTCAACTTCCACCTTTGGGCTACATGTTTCTGTGCACCCCAGAGCAGGGCCTGTCCCATGCCGACCTGCAACTTCCTGGCAGTCAGCAGCTGGGACGGCCTCCTTGTTACAGGTGGAACATTCCCCTCCCCCAGGCAGATGATCACAGGACAGGAGATGGCTTTGTCCAGCCCCTCCCACAAGGACTTGCCTTGAGCCCCGGAGCTACAGGAACTGGATACAGACATTCCTGCCCCCAAAGCTGCATGCTTCACTGCTACAGAGGAATTTAAGAGACTCTCTCCTATTCCCCCACTAGCCCAAGTGACTTCACACACACACCCTGTCCTGGGGCTTTGAGCACAAGATTTCTTCTCGCTGTTAACCAAGCCAGGGACAGATTCCGCCACATCAAAGAAATGATTCCCCAGTCGAAACAGTGCAAGATTGTGAGCCACTGTAGCAACAGTCAGCTCAGCCTGCAAATCACCAGTTTCCATGTGTACCTTAGCTAAAGGGGCAAGGACTTTCTAACCTCCCACCAGTTGTAATTCTGCCATTTTCCATGGCAACAGATCCTTCTCCTGGATCAGGTCCCTCCTGACCACAGAAATCTCTGCACCCATGTCCCTCAATCCCAGGAGAACTTTCCCATTCAGTTTAACAGCATGCATGTGCTCACAGCTTGGTTGGGTAGAAGCCACCTTAACAAATCCTGTGTGGAAAGAGGCAGCAGCCTGGTCTGAGAAGCAGCAGCTTCACGTGTTACCTGCTGACTGTTCCTACTCAGCAAAGGACATTTCTTCCTCAGGTGCTCAGTGGACTCACAATCTGAGCGCCTCTTGGGCTCCTCTGCACGTACAGGAGACTTGGGACGAGTAACAGGGGAATGAGGAGGTGAACGCTCAGCCTCCACTTTCCCTGGGATAAAACAGTAATTCTGCTTCCCCCAACCCTGTGTCCCTCAGCCACTGGTTTCTGTTTAGTTGCAGCTTGCGACAGCTCAAAAGAGTCTGCAAACTCAGCCAATCCACCCACTGCATCCACCTTTTTGTCCCACAAAACCTGTTTCTTAAATTTACCACAGTTTGAAGCATCATCAATACCCATCTTATTGAATATGTCCAGAGCTCTTCCAGTCAATTTTACGACCAATGTGGTCATTTTTTGATTGTCAGGAATTGTATGGAGGACGCACAAACGTGATGAAATATTCGGCAATATCAATGGACTCATCATACCGTGGACATTGTTGCTCCCATTTGTGTATTTTGGGGAAGTGGGGCCTGATGCTGGTGGGTTTTGTCTCTTCCACTCAATAACAGCCAGTTCATGCTTCTGGGCCTCAATCTGGGCCTCTTAACTCCAGGGCTCAGTTGTCCCTGGCTGCCTCTGCTTCCCTAGCCCTTTTGTGGGCAGCTTCTTCCCTGGCTGCCTCTCCCTCTTTGAGCTTCAATTGAAACTCCATGTCCTTTGCCTTCTCTTCTACTTCCAGTCTGGCCAGCTCTACCTTAGCAGCTGCCGCACTGGTAGTCATTTTTCTGCTTTCTTGTGCTGGGCCACACCGCCTCTGCAGTTCACTGAAACTGAGATGCACTCAGCTCAGGGGCTTCTTAGTTAACAGAGACTTTCCCGTTGCCCAGTGTCCAGGCTTTCCGGGCAGTCTGCAACTTCTGCAGTTCTAGCTTCTTTTGATTTTCACTCTTACTTATTTTGCTTGTTTTTCTGTCCCTATTTCCCTTACCCGAAATAAATAACAAACCAGTGACCACTTTGTCTGTTCTCCACCCACCACACCCAAAACTAATGCAAAATCACAACCAGTGTATCAAAGGAATCAGTTGTGCACAGATCCTGCTTGACTACACCACTGTGAGGTGTTGGGTCTCAGAAACCCCTTTGGGACTGCCACCTGATGTGCTGAGTCTCCCTCTGAACCTGTTTTCCCTGACAGCTTGGGACTTAACTTCCTTATCTTGTTTGAGCCAAACACACTTGCCTGCTGCAAACCCAGATCCAAGTCTCAACCACATCCCCCACAAACTGCAGGCTTCACTGAAAACAGCTTAAGAAGAGCTCCTGTCTCCAGCACTCAGATACCCAGCTCCCAATGGGGTCCGAACCCTAAATAAATCTGTTTTACTCGGTACAAAGCTTATACAGGGTAAACTCATAAACTGTTTGCCTTTATAACACTGATAGAGAGATACACTCTGCTGTTTGACCCCTTTCGCCCCCCCAACGGGTATTAATACATACTCAGGGTCAATTAATAAGTAAAAAGTGATTTTATTAAATACAAAAAGTAGGATTTAAGTTGTTCCAAGTAATAAAAGACAGAACAAAATGAATTACCAAACAAAATAAAATAAAACGCATAACTCTAAACCTAATACAGTAAAAAACTAAATGCCGGTAAATCTCACCCTCAGAGATGTTGCAATAAGCCTCTTTTACAGACTACACTTCCTCCTAGTCTGGGTCCAGCAATCAATCACACCCCTGTAGTTACTGTCCCTTGTTCCAGTTTCTTTCAGGCATCTCCTTGGGGTAGAAAGACTACCTTCTGTGACAGCTGAAGACAAAATGGAGGGGTTTCCCCAAGGGCTTATACAGTCTCCCTCTTGTGAGTGGAAATCCCCTCCCCTCTCCTAGGGAGAATCCAGCTCCAGATGCAGTTTTGGAGTCACATGAGCAAGTCACATGTCCATGAATGACTCAGTGCCTTACAGGCCAATGCCACATTCCCAGGAAAGCTCAGATGTGGATCGGTGTCTCTCAAAGTTCATTGTTATCTTAACTATTTCCTGATTGGGCACTTACAGAGAATAGTCTTTTCTTGAGAAGTTTTTTTGATGGGAAATTAGATTTTCCATTCAACTCTTTTTTCCATGAAATTATCTTTTCCCTGAAAATTATAAGATTTCCAGCAACATGCCAAACTTTCCTCCTCCCTGAACCATGGCTGTGGGACTCTGGTGATGTTCCAGGCAAGTTCAGCAAGAGAAGAGAACATCATGCATCATGGGGGATGTAGTCCAGTCTGGAAGCCTGGCCCATGGAAGAGATTGGTGGTGTGTGGTATCTGAGGCACCCCCATGGTATTTCCAGGCTGAAATGTTCAGTTTTAGCAAAAAAAAATTTGGTCTCCACAAAAAAAAACAAACAAAAAACCCTTGTGGATCAGCTCTACGCAGTACCCAGCTGTCACTGAAAACAGCAGGATGAAATATACCCCAAATCTCATACTCCGTAATTGTGGTAGAAAATGCATCATTTAATAACACAGTGAGAAAGAGTAGGTTGAGTTAATCCCCAGGGCACCAATTACACCGAGGGTGGCTTTAGGTCACTGAATGCATTAATTAGGTTTTATGGCTATCTGAGCTCAGTTATTCCCAGTTGCTTAAGGAATCATGTCCCACAGATCACAAATCTCTGTATAAAACTTCCCAAATGCTCCAAACTTGCAGATTTTGTCAATGGGGAAACACCACCACATCTCTCTCTCTCTTCTCAGCAGGTACGTGCTCTGGTCCTGAATTACAGTCACTCACGCCCACGCGCAGACACCATGGTGATCAACAAGTATTAAATTCCAGACCTGCAGCACTAAAAGACTCAGCCCCAACTCCTACCCCTTCATCTAAAGAATGACCTGCTGGGCTGGAAAAAAGAGGCAATTACATAGTCTCTGAAGCCAGGGCTTCCCATTATATCTCTGGGTTTTCATACAGGCTCAAGTAAATGCCAAAAAGCTTAATTGGCACAATGAGCAACTTTACCCCAAACGGAGAAGCCAAGCCATAGAGCTCCCCTTGCTCAAAGAGGGTGGAAAGATTGACACTCCTTTACTCTCACCCCTTGTTCAGCTAACAAATAATTTCTTCAGACAGAGATGATTTTCACCCTGATTCTCTCACAGCAGAGTCACAAGTCACTACTTGTTGCTCGAAGTAGTGAACAGGAGTGTTTGTGCGGGGGGCATGATTAACCTGCGTGTCATTGTATTTGCACAGCATGTGCATTTTATCGAACACCTGGTATGACCAGCTGTGATCAGTACCAGCGGGTACTGATGACCATTGAGAAACTGATCTCCATTTATCTTCAATTACTTCATTACAGAGAAGGGACAAGTTTTCTGCACCATCCACCTGCCCACATCTCTGTAGCAGCCTGATCTCTGTGCAGAGGAGATGGAAGAGGGAAATCACTCGGAGGTGACTGAGTTCATTCTGTCAGGACTGACAGATCGTCCAGAGCTGCAGGTTCCTCTGTTTGTGGTGTTCCTACTGATTTTTGGTATCACCCTGCTAGGGAATGGGGGGATGATCTGGTTAATTTCAATTGATCCCCGACTCCACACCCCCATGTACTTTTTCCTCAGTAATTTGTCTTTCTGTGACCTCTGCGTTTCCTTGATAATTTCCCCTCACATGTTGCTGAATTTCTTAGCCAAGAGGAAAAGCATTTCTTACACTACCTGCGCTGTGCAAATGTATCTCTCTATCGCTTTTTCAGATGTTGAGTGCCTCTTGCTGGCTGTGATGGCGTATGACCGTTATGTGGCCATCTGTAACCCGCTGCTCTATACGGTCACCATGTCTAGGCACCTTTGCAAACAGCTGGTGGCTGGGATATACGCTGTGGGGGTGGTGGATTCAATGATACACACATGTGTTACGTTTCAGCTGTCATTCTGCAGCTCCAACATCATCAATCATTTCTTCTGTGACGTCCCCCCACTGTTGGCACTCTCCTGCTCTGACACCCACATCAATGAGATTGTGACATTTGCTTTCATGAGCTGCATTACAGTGAGCAGCTTTGTGACTGTCCTCCTCTCCTATGTCTGTATCATCTCCACCATCCTGCAGATCCGCTCTGCCGAGGGCCGGCACAAAGCCTTCTCCACCTGCTCTTTCCACTTAACTGCTGTGGTCCTGCTTTTTGGCACCTTCCTCTTCATGTATTTGCGTCCCACCTCCAGCTATTCCATGGACAGAGACAAAGTGACCTCAGTGTTTTACACGCTGATGATCCCCATGTTGAACCCCTTCATCTACAGCCTGAGGAACACAGAGGTGAAGGATGCCCTGAGGAACTCAATGAAGAAACTCCTAACCAATTCTTGAATCTGTTTAACGCTGTATTGGTTTCGTGGTGGGGAGTGGAAACATGTGAATTCAATTCCCAGCCCATTACAAAGAAATTTTGCAGAGCCCATGGGAGTATTGTTCATTATTGTCTTGTTATTACTTTGTTTGTATTCCAACAAGGTCTGCTGGCCCCAACTGAGATCAGTGGATGAAACATGGGAAGCATAATAGAGCCAAAGAGAGAGAATGATTTTATAAGCTGGTGGCTAGGGGCACCCACCTAGAGGGTGAAAAGTTCAACTTTATGTCTCAGGACATTGGGTGGCAGTTCGAAAGGGGCTTCTGTGACCCAACCCATCACAGAGAGTTTAGGAATAAAATTGCAAAAGTAAGAGAGAGAGATGGGGGAGACAGAGAGAGAGTGTGAGCGTGTGTGTGTGTGTTCGTGCAGGGGGAGGATAGTTCAGTAGTTTGAGCATTGACCTTGTAAACCCCGGGTTGTGAATTCAATCCTTGAGGGGGCCATTTAGGGACTGGGGCAAAAATCGGGGATTGGTCCTGCTTTAAGCTGCGGTTTGGACGTGATGACATTCTGGGGTCCCTTCCCACCCTGATATTCTATGATAGCTAGAATGAGTGAATTTCTTCTGGACTAATCATTTATTGTTAAAAACAATACCTTTTGGATTGACCTGAAACTATTCACAAATGTGTTACAAATACGAGGAATAGCTTTGTCCCAAAACAATGTGTGTGTGTGGGCGGGGAGGGGGGGAGGATTTTCATAAAGGTCGCAGCACAGCCACTGTAGGAGGCAGTGGTGGTCCTTCCCTTTGTAATTTTCACCCCAATAGTTGGGGTGTTCACCTGTGAGGTGGGAGATCTGGGTTCAATTCCCCCTTCTCTCCAGTGCTGGGCAAAGCTCTGTGTGACATTGCACTCCATATGCTTTATGAAAATATGCTTCTCAAAAAGACAAAACTGGAATATGCTTCATTCTAAGTGCCCCATGTAACATATCATTATAAATCTTATAATCTACTAAGTGTGTTCATCCTATTTGTTTACATGTATTATTTTTACATCTGGAATTAGGAGAATAAGATATTAACTTGTATTACTGATTTAGACATATTAAGTGGAGGCCATTAAAGGTGCTTCCGAATCAATGAACTGTAAATGGCTCTTTTTACCTACAAGCCTTCCTCTGTACCTGTGGGATAATCCAGGAAGAATGGAGATTGGGGTTTTACAATGACAAGTGACCATGTCACCAGAAACTGAGCTCCATCTTGAAGCTGGTACTTTTCCTGAGGGGGGTGGAATTCCAAACAAGGGTTTCTCACCTTGGGGAAGTTCTATATAAAATGGGGAAGCAAACAATGAGTGTTTTCAGCTGGTTTAAGAGATGGCCTCCCCACCCCACAAGAATACCTGCAATCACCTAGAAACATAAGGACTGTAACCACAGGGGTGGGTGAGAGCAGGCTGGACCTAGGTCAGAAAAGGCATCTTTACCTGAAATAACATCTGGGGTGAGAAGTTAACTGATTTCTGAATGTATTAAGCTTAGCCTTGCTTGTTTTACTTTGTGATTTACTTTGTTCTATCTGTTACGACTTAAACCCACTTAAATCTGACTTTTTATACTTAATAAAATCACTATTGTTTATTTATAAACTCAGTGTGAATAATTGTTACCTTGTGGGCAAACAGCTGTGCATATCTTTCTTACAGTGATACAGGGGGCAAATGTATTATTTTACCCTGTATAAGCTTTATGCAGAGTAAAATGGATTTATTTGGGGTTTAGAGCCGATTGAGAGCTGGTTGTCTGCCTGCTGTTGACAGGTATCCTGCTGAGCTGGTTTCAGTCTACATATGCAGTTTTGGGGGTGTGGCCCGGACCCTTGGTCTGTGTTGCAGCTGGCTAGCATGTCTGGCTCAACAAGGCAGGGTTCTGGAGGCCCAGGCTGGCAGGGAAAACAGCACATGAGATGACAGGAGGGAGGGAGGGGGCTGGCATGATTGGAGACTTTCTTGCAACATCTGTGGAGATGCTGCAGAGATCTTCAGTGTTAAACACCAGTGACCAAGAAATGAAGGGGAGTACAGTAACCTCAGTTTCATATTATATTCAAAAGGCCTCATGGGAGAGACAGCGATCGAGACCAGCTGATTCTCTGGACCTCTGTGTTCCATTTCCACAAGGAAGGACATGGCAACTTGTTGTCCTGGGAGCAAAGATGATCCAGGGAGCAAATCTCAAAGTCATCCCAGGAAGCAGCTCCGGAGGTATTAAGGGTAACGTTGGTGTCATTAGCAAACAGGGAAAGATTCATCTCTGATTTTACGGTTCTGATTTTAGGGTTCTGAGCAGGTACTGCTTCCATCCTCAACTCATTGTAAGTGAAGAGTGGGAAAACAAAGAGGTACCACCAAGTCATGAGCAATTAAACCAATTTCAGAACACTTCAGCCTTTAATTGAAATGAGAGTGAGCCATTCATGGGAGGGGAAGGAAGGAATTATTCTGAGAGGAGAAATTTCAACTTTTCTGAACATATTTACCTATCGAAAGTAGGAAATAGGTGAATTCAATTCCCAGCCCATTATGAAGTAATTTCGTAGAGCCCGTGGGAGTATTGTTCTTTACTGTATTTTTATTATTATTAATTTGTTTCTATAAGAACAAGGTCTGCAGGCCCCAACTGAGATCAGTGGGAAAAACATGGGAAGCATCACAGGGCCAGAGAGAAAGATTGATTTTATAAGCTGGTGGCTAGGGGCATTCACCCAGAGGGTGAAATGTTCACCTTCACATCTCAGGACATCAGGTGGAAGTTCCAAAGGGGTTTCTGTGACCCAACCAGTTACAAAGAGTTTTAGAATAAAATTAGGAATAAAATTGCAAAAGTGTGTGCGTGTGTGTGTGTGTGTGTGTGTGGAGGGCAGTGGGAGGATAGCACAAGAGCCAATGGACTTCAATCACAGCAGGGTGGTTTAGGTTGGACATTAGGAAAAACATCCCAACAGTGAGGGTGGCTGTGCACTGGAATAACTTGCCTCGGAAGTTTGTCGAATCTCCACCATTGGAGATTTTTATGAGCAGGTTAGAGAAACACCTGTCAGGGATGGTCTAGATAATACTCAGTTGTAATTTGAGTGCAGGGGAGTGGAGTAGATGACCTCTCGACGTCCCTTCCACTCCTATGATTCTATGATCGCAGAAGGATCCCTGCACTGGGAGGAGGGGGGACGCCAGCCTGAGCAGTGGGTAGGGCAAGGGATACGGACCTGCCCACACTTGATATTCAGCTCCACTGTACCCCCACCACATGGGCACACAGAGTGCCCAATGCACACCAAATACACACACACACACAGAAGGGGCACTACAGACACACACAATGCCCACTACACACACACAGAGTTCAAATACATACAAAACACAGTGTCCACTGCATACAACACAGTACTAACTGCACAGCAAACACACACACAGCCTGACACTGAGCTCAGTCAGAATGCAGAATAATCTCTCCTGGGAAGCTGGGAAAGCTGCAATATTTCCAGCTCTCCTGAACAAAAAGAAACAAAGGAGATTCTGCTGCCCTGGCAGAGAGATAGGACTAGATTTCCCAACTGGTCTTTTCACTTGACATCTTTTCTGAGGCTTGGTTTAGGCTTAAAAAATAGATCAACAGAGCTCCATCACACTGGGCAGGGAAACTTTTCACATCCTGCGTGAGGCAGTTAGCTTCTACTGACCCTCAGTGTAATTCTTCCATTGACCTAGCTGTTGTCTCTCAGAGACAAGGATTAACTACATCGGAGGAAAAACCCTTCCATCAACGTGGAAAGCATCTACATTACGGTGCTGCTGCACACCATATCTGAGTCAATGTAACGGTCTTAGTATAGACGCTCCCTGAATCAATGGGGGAGTTTTCCCCTTCCTATTAAAGCGATTTTTCTCTCCTTTTCCATCATTCTTCTCCCACCCTTGGTAAAGCTCTTTCCTTCTTTTGATAGGTAAATATGTTCAGAAATGTTTACTCTCAGCATCGTTCCTTCCTTCCCCTGCCATGAATGTCATTTCAATTAAAGGCTGAAATGCTCTGAAACTGACTTCTTTGCCCATGACTTGGTGGTACCTCTTTGTTTTTCCTCCTCCCTGCACTTACAATGAGTTGAGAAGGACGGAAGCAGTACCTGATCAGAAACCTAAAATCAGACATAGAGTCGAATCTTTCCCTGTTTGCTAACCGCACCGACGTTACTCTTAATACCTCTGGAGCTGCTTCCTTCGCCAGAAGAGGTTAAATTTGACTTTGATGACTTTGAGATTTTCTCCCTGGACTATCTTTGCTCCCAGGACAACAGGTGTACACAGCACATGCAATTAATGTTGTTGCAGTGTCTTTCCTTCTGGAAATGGAACACAGACGGCCAGAAAATCAGCTGGTCTGGATCGCTGTCTCTCCCGTGAGGTCATTTTAATATGATACAAAACTGAGGTGACTGTATTCCACTTTATTTGTTGGTTACCTCTTCAAATGTCTCTTTAAGTAATTTCACAGCGTTGGGACACAAAAAGTGTCTAGAAATGAGTGAATTTCTTCTGGACTAATCATTTATTGTCAAAAATAATACCATTTGGATTGACCTGAAACTATTCACAAATGTGTTACAAATACGCCTAATAGCTTTGTCCCAAAACAGTGTGTGTGCGGGGGGAGGATTTAGATGCTGGTCAGAATGCAGCCACTGCAGGAGGCAGTGGTGGGCCTTCCCTTTGGAATTTTTATCTCAAGAGTTGGGGTGTTCACCTCTGAGGTGGGAGATCCAGGTTCAATTCCCGCTTCTGCCCAGTGCTGGGCAAAGCTCTCTGTGACATTGCACTCCATATGCTTTATGAAAATATGCATATGAATATGACATCACTGGAATATGCTTTATGCTAACTGCCCCTTGTAACATGCCATTATAAAGCCTATAATCTACTAAGTGTGTTCATCCTATTTGTTTACATGGATTATTTTTATGTCTGGAATTAGGAGAATAGGATATTAATTTGTATTACTGATTTAGACATATTAAGTGGAAGCCTTTAAAGGTGCTTCACAATCAATAAACTGTGAATGGCTTTGTTCACCTGCAGGCCTTTCTCTGTACGTCTGGGACAAACCAGGAAGAATGGAGATTGGGGTCTTACAGTTTCATGTGACCATGTCACCAGATACTGAGCTCCATGTGAAGCTGGTACTTTTTCTGAGGGGGGTGGAATTCCAAACAAAGTTTTCCCATCTTGGGGAAGCTCCGTGTAAAGTGGGGAAGCAAACAATGAGTGTCTTCAGCTAGCTTAAGGTATCCTCACAGTGATACCTGCAATCACCTAGAAACATAAGGACTGTAACCACAGGGGTGGGTGAGAACATGCTAGACCCAGGTAAGAAAAGGCATCTGGTCTGAGAAGGATTTTACCTTAAATAACAACTAGGGTGAGAAGTTAACATTTGTAACTCATTTCTGACTCTATTAAGCTTAACCTTGTGCATTTTACTTTGTGATTTACTTTGTTCTATCTGTTACAACTTAAAATCACGTAAATCCTACTTTTTGTACTTAATAAAATCACTTTTATTTATAAACTCAGTGTGAGTAATTTTTATCTGGGGGGCAAACAGCTGTGCATATATTTCTTGAAGTGATATAGGGGGCAAACATGTATCATTTTACCCTGTATAAGCTTTATACAAGCTAAAATGGATTTATTTGGAGTGTAGAGCCCATTGAGATCTGGGTATCGGTGCTAAAGACATGTATCCTACTGAGGTTTTTTTCAATCTAGATCTGTAGCTTTGGGAGTGTGACCCGGACCTGGGGTCTGTGTTGCAGCAGACCGGTGTGTCTGGCTCAACAAGGCAGGATTCTGGAGGCTGAGAATGGCAGGGAAAATGGGCTCACAGGTGATTAGAGCTCATCAGCTGACAGTCCCAAAGGGGGTCTCTGTGACTGAACCTGACACACTATGCACTTGGGTTTCCTGCATTTCCAAAAAACATCCCAGCCCCTGAGTGGTGTGCTATTCCAGACTGGGTTTCTCTCAATCTCTCCTTTCAAAGTTGTTCTACTGTGGATAACTAATTAAAGAACCATTAAACAGCTTTATACATAGTAAAATGGATTTATTTGGGGTTTAGATCCCTTTGGGAGCTGGGTGTCTGCGTGCTGGAGACAGGTATCCTGCTGAGCTGGTTTCAGTCTAGATCTGCAGTTTTGGGGGGGTGTCCCAGACCCTTGGTCTGTGTTGCAGCAGGCTAGCGTGTCTGGCTCTAAAAGGCAGGGTTCTGGAGGCCCAAGCTGGCATGGAAAACAGCACACCAGATGACAGGAGGGAGGGACGGGGGTGACATGCTTGAAGATACTTTGTTGAAGCAGCTGCAGAGATGCTGCAGAGATCTTCAGTGCTAACCACCAATGAACAACACATGAAGGGTGTCATAAATATAAAGGGAAGGGTAAACCCCTTTGAAATCCCTCCTGGCCAGGGGAAAGCTCCTCTCACCTGTAAAGGGTTAAGAAGCTAAAGGTAACCTCGCTGGCACCTGACCAAAATGACCAATGAGGAGACAACATACTTTCAAAAGCTGGGAGGAGGGAGAGAAACAAAGGGTCTCTGTCTGTCTGTATGCTGGTCTTTGCCAGGGATAGACCAGGAATGGAGTCTTAGAACTTTTAGTAAGTAATCTAGCTAGGTATGTGTTAGATTATGATTTCTTTAAATGGCTGAGAAAAGAACTGTGCTGAATAGAATAACTATTTCTGTCTGTGTATCTTTTTTGTAACTTAAGGTTTTGCCTAGAGGGGTTCTCTATGTTTTTGAATCTAATTACCCTGTAAGATATCTACCATCCTGATTTTACAGGGGGGATTTCTTTATTTCTATTTACTTCTATTTTCTATTAAAAGTCTTCTTGTAAAAAACTGAATGCTTTTTCATTGTTCTCAGATCCAAGGGTTTGGGTCTGTGGTCACCTATGCAAATTGGTGAGGCTTTTTATCCAACATTTCCCAGGAAAGGGGGGGGTGCAAGTGTTGGGAGGATTGTTCATTGTTCTTAAGATCCAAGGGTCTGGGTCTGTAGTCACCTAGGCAAATTGGTGAGGCTTTTTACCAAACCTTGTCCAGGAAGTGGGGTGCAGGGTTTTGGGAAGTATTTTGGGGGGAAAGATGCGTCCAAACAGCTCTTCCCCAGTAACCAGTATTAGTTTGGTGGTGGTAGCGGCCAGTCCAAGGACAACGGGGGGGAATATTTTGTACCTTGGGGAAGTTTTTGACCTAAGCTGGTAAAGATAAGCTTAGGAGGTTTTTCATGCAGGTCCCCACATCTGTACCCTAGAGTTCAGAGTGGGGGAGGAACCTTGACAAAGAGGAATACAGTCACCTCAGTTTCATATAATATTGAAAAGGCCTCACGGGAGAGATAGCAATCAAGACCAGGTGATTCGCTGTCCCTGTGTGTTCCATTTCCAGAAAGAAAAACACGGCAACAACATTAATTGCACAGCACACTTTTTGTCCTGGGAGCAAAGATGCTCCGGGGAGCAAATCACAAAGTCATCCCAGGAAGCAGCTCCAGAGGTACTAAGGCAAACGTTGGTGTGGTTTGCAAACAGGGATAGATTCAACTCTGATTTTACGGTTCTGATTTCAGGGTTCTGAGCAAGTACTGCTTCCGTCCTCAACTCATTGTAAGTGAAGGGAGGGAATAAAAAGAGGTACCACGGAGTCATGGGCAAACAAATCAGTTTCAGAGCATTTCAGCCATTAATTGAAATGAGAGTGAGCCCTTTATGGGAGGGAAACTAAGGAATTATTCTAAGAGGAGAAATGTCAACTTTTCTGAACATATTTACGAAAGAAAAGAAGGAAAGAGTTTTATAAAGGAGGGAGAAGAGTGATTGGAAAAGGAGAGAAAAATAGCTTTAAGAGGAAGGGGGAAAACTCCCCCATCAATTCAGGGAATGTCTATACTAAGGCCATTACATCGATTCAGCTATGGTGTGCGGCAGTTCCACAGTGTAGATGCTTTCCACATTGATGGAAGGGTTTTTCCTTCGATATAGTTAATCCATGTCTCCGAGAGGCAGGAGCTAGGTCAATGGAAGAATGACACTGAGGGTCAGTACAAGCTAACTGCCTCGGACAGCGTGAGAAAAATTTCACCACCCTGTGCGACAGAGCTCTGTTCATCAAATTTTTAAGCATAAACCAGGCCTCAGAGAAGCTGCCAATGGAAAAGACCAGTTGGAAAATCTAGTCTTATCTCCCTGCTATTTCAGCAGTATCCTCTTCAGTTCTTTTTGCTCAGGCAAGTTGGAAATATTGCAGCTGTCCCAGCTTCCCAGTCAAGATTATTCTGCATTCTTATTGAGCTCACTGTCAGGCTGTGTGTGTGTCTTTGGAGAAGAGTTGTAACTGTGTGTGTTGTATGAAGTGGTCATTGTGTGTGTTGTGTGTAGTGCACACTCTCTGTGTGTGTTTACTGGGCACTATGTGTGAGCATGTGTTGGGGGGTACAGTGGAGCTGAATGTCAAGTGGAGACAGGTACATTTTCCTTTCCCTGCCCACAGCTCACTCTGGTGACCCCCTCCTCCCAGTGCAGGGCTGCTTGTAAGATCATAGAATCATAGGACAGGAAGGGACCTCGATAACTCATCTATTCCCCTGCCATGCACTCATGGCAGCACTATGTATTACCTAGACCATCCCTAACAGGTGTTTGTCTAAAATGCTCTTAAAAATCTCCAATGGGGGAGATTCCACAACCTTCCTAGGCAAGTTATTCCAGTGCTTAGCCACCCTCACTGTTGGGATGTTTTTCCTAATGTCCAACCTAAACCGCCCTTTCTGCAATTGAAATCCATCGGTTCTTGTCCTATCCTGTCCCCCCCAGAGATGTTACTTTGCCGTTTTATTCCTAAAGTCTGTTTCACAGATTATAAATTATAGGAAATAAATAAAATTAAGAGAAGAATAATCGGGACAGAGCTGGGATGCTCGGAGATATTTTGCAGCATCTTCTGCAGAGCTTTCTTTAATAGCACTAATGTGCCTGCCACTTAGCTTCTCAGACACTTCTATTTAAACACACTGGATTCGATCAAACAAAAAAACAAAGTTTATTGACCACAAAGATAGATTTTCAGTGAGTGAAAATAAGGAGTCATAGAAGTCAGACGTGGTTTCAAGAAAAATTAAGCTAGAATGCAACTTGGGGTGAAGGTAACAAATGATATGAAATTCAAAGCAAAAGTTTCCTCATGACATGCTTTCAGCAGTCTTACTGACCAAACTTCTTAGGTCAGAACCCCTCCCCCAGTCCTATGGCTGCTTCCTTTCTCCTTTCAGGTGCACTGAATCAATGGGCAGAGAGAGAGAGAGATGCCTTGGGATGTCTGCCCCTTCTTTCCATAGCATGCCACAAATACTGTTTTACATCATCACTGCACATATTCAGGAATTGTTCCTGAGTAACCAAATCACACATTTCTTCCAAGCTTGTAATGCCTTCTCCCCGTCACCCACTTATCTAACAAATCTTTCATTTCATTTACATAAGTTCTATTACTCAATCAAGATCCCCACTTAAGACTCCTGAATTTAACCCTTTAGGTTTCATGTGTCATATGAAACTGTTTCAAAACCAGTTCCTTAAATTTACCATAGTTTGAAGCATCATCAATAAGAATCATCAATAGGAATCTTAATGAATATGTCCAGAGCTCTTTCAGTCAATTTTGTGACCAATGTGGTCATATTTTCATTGTTAGGAATTATATGGAGGGTGCACAGTCTCCCTTCAAGAGGTGGGCAGACTCTCCGATCCCCCCTCAGCTTCCATCTGGACTTCCCTCCCTGGGCTCCTCTCTGGTTCTGCCATTTTCCAAGGAAACAAATCCTTCTCCTGGATCAGGTCCCTCCTGACCACAGAAAACTCTGCACCCATGTCCCTTAATCCCAGGAGTACTTTCCATTCAGTTTAACAGCACGCATATACTCACTGCTTGGCTGGGTGGAAGCCCCCTTTACAAATCATGTGTGGAAGGAGGCAGCAGCCTGGCTCTGAGAAGCAGCAGCTTCATGTGTTACCTGCTGCCTCTTCCCACTCAGCAAAGGACATTTATTCCTCAGGTGCTCAGTGGACTCACAATCCAAGCACCTCTTGGGCTCCTCTGCGTGTACAGGAGACTTTGGACGAGTAACAGGGGAATGGGGAGGTGAATGCCCAGCCTCCTTTTTCCCTGGGGTAAAACGGTGATTCTGTTTTCCACAAACCCTGGACACCTCTGGCACTGGTTTATGTTTAATTGCAGCTTGTGATGGGTCAAAAGAGTCTGCAAACTCAGCCAATCCACTCATTGCATCCAACTTTTTGTCCCACAAATACTGTTTTACATCATCACTGCACATATTCAGGAACTGTTTCTCTGTAACCAAATCACACATTTCTTCCAAGCTTCTAATGCCTTTTCCCCTTACCCACTTAACGAACAAATCTCTCAGTTCATTTACATAAGCCACATTACTCAATCAAGATCCCTGCTTAAGACTCCTGAATTTAACACTGAAGGTTTCAGATGTAATCTGAACCAGTTTCAAATCCAGTTTCTTAAATTTACCATAGTTTGAAGCATCATCAATACACATCTTATTGAATATGTCCAGAGCTCTTTCAGTCAATTTTATGACCAATGTGGTCATTTTTTGATTGTCAGGAATTGTATGGAGGATGCACAAACATGAAGAAATATTCAGCAATATCAGTGGACTCATTATACCGCTGACATTGTCACTCCAATTTGTGTATTTTGGGGAAGTGGGGCCAGCTGCTGGTGGATTTTGTCTCTTCCACTCCATAACAGCCAGTTCATGCTTCTGGGCCTCAGTGAGGACTGCCCCAGGCACCTGTGAGTCACCGGAGGCACAGAAACCAGGAGGAGGAATTATGAGCATGACTCTTAGAGGAAGTAGGGATATAGTGTTTCCTGGGCACAGACTGGGGTGACAGACTTTGGATACAGAGATTGCTGGGTTTTGGTTGTTTCTAGTGGTGTTCAGGAAAGCAGGACTTTGTATACATTCTTTGTAACCCCTCCCACACAGATTATACAAAAGAATATAGCTGACTTGGATCATCAATTTTTCCTCCGAATACAATTGACCCTGCAATGACTCACAGGTTGGCACCACTTAGGAGAAGGGGGCACCAACATTCCCTGGAGCACTTATAATGCCAGCCAAGCCTGCACACCCTTGTGGGATAATTTCTGAAACCATAGTGAAGAAGGGAACAGTCATTACTGGGCCTGCCTTGGAGCTCCTTGTGGAGAGGTGACGACCACAATGTCCTTGTGCATCTGCAGCCATGGATCAGTGCATGGGCCCATCTCTTGGGGGACCTACCCTGTCATGTCAATTGAACACTGCTGTCAGTCAGCACCGCACCTTTTATTTTACTGGGATATTTTCTAGGTTGGTGGCTGTGACATACCAGGGTCCAACTCAGACCAATCAGCAGCTGTGTCACACCTTCCTGTAACCTTGCAATGCCTTGCTGAAGTGGCTTCCACCTTGGCCACTCACAAACAACCATGAAGCATGGAAATCACACCCGAGGCACGTGTGTGTAACAGCAACCTGGCCAGGAATACACTCAGACTCTCACCACCCTTGCTTATACTGCAGGGTGACGCCAACACACTCCCCACTCTTTGATTTCCCTCCAGAAATGTATGTCCTGAGCTACCCAGTCCTCTCCTGGACAATACAAGCTACACTATCCATTATTTATTTGATTCACTAACATGCCTGCAACTTAGCTTCTCAGACACTTCTATTTAAACACACTGGATTAGATAAAACAATAAAAAACAAAGTTTATTAACTACAAAGATAGATTTTAAGTGAGTGCAAATAAGGAGGCATAGAAGTCAGAGATGGTTTCAAGAAAAATAAAGCTAGAATGCTTCTTCCTAAGTTAAAAAATGATGTTAAATTCAAATTCAAAGGAAATGTTTCGTCACCACATGCTCTCAGCAGCCCCACTAACCAAACATCTTAGGTCAGGAGCCATCCCCCAATCCAATGGCTGCTTCCTTTATCCCCTCAGATGCAGTGAATCAATTATTTTTTCCAAGAAATTATTTTTTCCCAGTAAATTATAAGATTTCCATCAAAACACCAAAATCCTCTCTTCCCTAAACCATGGCTGTGAGACTCTGGTGATGTTCCAGGGCACTTCAGCAAGAGCAGAGACCATCATGCATCATGGTGGATGTAGTCTAGCCTGGAAGCCTGGTCCATGGAAGAGATTGGTAGTGTGTGGTTCCTGAGAAACCCCCGTGGTACTTCTGAGTCAAAATATTAAGTTTTTAGCTAAAAGATTTTGGTCTACACACACACACACAGAAAATCTCTGTGGATCAGCTTTCACAGTACACAGCTTGCACTGAAAACAGCAGGATTAAATATACCCCAAACCTCATACTCTGTAACTCTGGTAGAAATTGCATCCTTTAATAACACAGTAAGAAAGAGTAGGTCAAATTAATCTCCAGGCCACCAACTACATTGAGGGTAGCTTTGGTTCACTGAATGCATTAATTCAGTGTTGTGTCTCTCTGAGCTCAGGGATTCCCAGTTGCTTCAGGAATCATGTCCCATAGATCACACATCTCAGTATAAAACTTCCTGAATGCTCCTAAATGGCAGTTTCTTTCGATGAGGAAACACCAGCACACCTCTCTCTCTCTCTCTCTTCTAAGCAGGTACATGTTATTGTCCTGAATTACAGTCACACAGACAAACATGCAGACACCATGTGGATCAGTGGCTATTGAATTCCAGACCTCCAGCACCAAAAGCCTCAGCCTGAACTCTGACCCCTTCAGCTAAAGGAGTGAACTGCTGGGTTGGAAAAAAAAGGCAATTACCTAGTCACTGAAGCCAGGGCTTCCTATGATGACTCTGGGTTTTCTTACACGTTCCAGTAAATGCCAAACAGCTTAATTAGCACAGTGAGGAGCTTTACCCCAAACCGACATGCCAAGCCATAGTGGTCCCCTTGCCCAAAGAGGGTGGAAAGATTGACATTCCTTTACTCTCACCCCTTCTTTAGCTACGGAATAATCCCTTCAGACTGATTCTATCCCAGCAGAGTCACAAGTCCCAGTTTTCTGTTCGTAGTAGTGAACAGCAGTGTTTGTGTGGGGGGCATGATTAACCTGCGTGTTATTCTGTTTGGACAGTGTCTGCATTTTATCAAACACCTGGAATGACCAGCTGTGAACTTCTGGATCTGTGTACAAAGCCCTTTCCGGAGCGGGTACTGATGACCATTGAGAAACTGATCTCCATTTATCTTCACTTACTTCATTACAGAGAAGGGACATCTTTTCTGCACCATTCGCCTGCCCACATCTGTGTAGTTATCTGATCTCTGTGCAGAGGAGATGGAAGAGGGAAATCACTCAGAGGTGACTGAGTTCATTCTCTCAGGACTCACAGATCGTCTGGAGCTGCAGGTCCCCCTGTTTGCAATGTTCCTACTGATTTATGGTATCACCCTGGTGGGGAATGGGGGGATGATCTTGTTAATCAAAATGGATTCCCAACTTCACTCCCCCATGTACATTTTCCTCAGTAATTTGCCTTTCTGTGACCTCTGCATTTCCTTGATAATTTCCCCTAAGATGCTGCTGAATTTCTTAGCTGAGAGGAAAAACAATTCTTTCACTGACTGTGCTGTGCAAATGCATCTCTCTATTATTTTTGGAGATGTTGAGTGCCTCTTGCTGGCTGTGATGGTGTATGAGCATTATGTGGCCATCTGTAACCCACTGCTCTATATGGTTACCATGTCCAGGCAGCTTTGTAAAAAGCTGATGGCTGTGGTGTACGCTGTGGGGATTGTGGATTCAATGATACACATGTGTTGTACATTTCAGCTGTCATTCTGCAGCTCCAACATCATCAGTCATTTCTTCTGTGACGTCCTCCCACTGTTGGCACTCTCCTGTTCTGACACCCACATCAATGAGATTGTGACATTTGCTTTCATGAGCTGCATTACAGTGAGCAGCTTTGTGACTGTCCTCCTCTCCTATGTCTATATCACCTCCACCATCCTGCAGATCTGCTCTGCCGAGTGCTGGCACAAAGTCTTCTCCACCTGCTCTTTCCACTTAACCTCTGTGGTCCTGTTTTTTGGCACCCTCCTCTTCATGTATTTATGTCCAACCTCCAGTTATTCCATGGAAAGAGACAAAGTGACCTCAGTGTTTTACACGCTGGTGATCCCCATGTTGAACCCCCTCATCTACAGCCTGAGGAACATGGAGGTGAAGGATGCCCTGAGGAAAGCAATGAATAAACTGCTAACCAATTCTTGAATCTGATTAACTCAGTACTGGTTTAGTGGTGGGGAGTGAATATAGGTGAATTCAATTTCCCAGCCCATTACAAAGTAATTCTGCAGAGCCCCTGGGAGTATTGTTCATTTGTTCATTATTGTATTGTTATTATTATTAATTTGTTTCTATAAGAACAAGGTCTGCAGGCCCCAACTGAGATCAGTGGAGAAAACCTGAGGAAGACTCAAAGGTTCAGAAGGGAGAATGTTTCTATAAGCTGGTGGCTAGGGGCATCCACCTAGAGGGCGAGATGTTCAACTTCGTGACTCAGGACATCTTGTGGCGGTTCCAAATGGGTTTCTGTGACCCAACCCTTCACAACGAATTTAGGAATAAAATGGCAAAACAATGTGGGTGTGTGTGGGTGGGGAGGGGGGAGGAGAGCACAAGAACCGATGGAAATGGAACATGTATGGGCAGAGCATCAGCTGGCCTGGATTGCTGTCTCTCCTGTGAAGTCATTTTAACATGATACAAAACTGAGGTGACTGTATTCCACTTTATTAGTGGTCACCTCTCCAAATGTCTCTTTAAGTAATTTCCCAGCATTGAGATGCAAAGGTGTCTAGAAATGGGTGAATTTCTTCTGGACTAATTATTTATTCTCAAAGACAATACAGTTTTGAATTGATCTGAAACAATTCACAAATGTGTTACAAATATTCCTAATAGCTTTGTCCCAGAACAACAAGTGTGTGCGGGGGGAGGATTTAGGTGCCGGTCGCAACGCAGCCACTGTAGGAAGCGGTGGAGGTCCTTCGCTTTGTAATTTTTAGCCCAAGAGTTGGGGTGTTCACCTGTGAGGTGGGAGATCCAGGATCAATTCTCCCTTCTGTCCAGGGCTGGGGAAAGCTATGTGTGACATTACATTCCATATGCTTTATGAAAATATGCTCATGAATTTGACATCACTGGAATATGCTTTATGCTAAGTGTCCCATGTAACATATCATTATAAAGGTTATAATCTACTACGTGTGTTCATTCTATTTCTTTACATGGATTATTTCTATGTCCGGAGTTAGGAGAATAAGGCATAAACTTGTATTATTGATGTAGACATTTTAAGTGGAGGCCATTAAAGGTGCTTCAGAATCAATGAACAGTAAATGGCTCTGTTTACCTGCAAGCCTTCCTGTGTACCTGTGAGACAGCCCAAGAAGAGTGGAGACTGGGGTCTTACAGTGACATGTGGCCATGTCGCCAGATACTGAGCTCCATCTTGAAGCTGGTACTGTTCCTGATGGGGGTGGAATTCCAAACAAACGTTTCCCACCTTGGGGAAGTTCTATATGAAGTGGGGAAGGCAAACTATGAGTGTCTTCATCTGTCTTAAGAGATGGCCTCCCCACCCCACAGAGATACCTGCAAGCACCTGGAAAAAAAAAAAAAAGGATTGTAACCACAGGGCTGGGTGAGAACAGGCTGGACCCAGGTCAGAAAAGGCATCTGATCTAAAAAGGATTTTACCTGAAATAACAACTGGGGTGAGAAGTTAAAATTTGTAACTGATTTCTGAGTCAATCGAACACGTCTGTCAGTCAGCACCACACCTTTGGTGTTATTGGGATATATTTCTAGTTTAGTGGCTGTGGCATACCACGGTACAACTCAGAGTAATCAGCAGCTGTGTCACACTGACCTGCAACCGTGCAATGCCTTGCTGAAGTGGCTTCCACCTGGGCCACTCACAAACAACATTCAAGCATGCAAACCGCACCCGAGGCATGTGCGTGTAACGGCAACCTGGCCAGGAATAGTTGAGTTACACTCAGACTCTCATCACCCTTGGTTATACTGTAGGGGGACCCCAAGACACTCCCCAGTCTTCGATTTCCCTCCCAAAATGTCTGTCCTGTGCTCCCCAGTCCTCTCCTGGACAATACAAGTTACATTCTCCATTATTTCTTTCTCAGCAGTAATATGCATACAACTCTCAGACATTGTATTTAAACACACTGGATTAGTTAAAAGAATAAAACAAGGTTTATTGAACAAAAAGATAGATTTTCAGTGAGTGCAAATGAGAAGGCAAAGAAGTCATGCATGGTAAGAAGAAAAATCGAGCTAGAATGCAACTTGTGCCTAAATTAATAAATGATGTGAAATTCAAAGCAAAAGTTTCCTCACCAGATGCTCTCAGCAGTCTTACTTACCAAACTTCTTAGGTCAGGACCGCTCACCCAGTCCAATGGCTGCTTCCTTTCTCCCTTCACATGCAGTGAATCAATGGGCAGGCAGAGAGAGAACGAGAGAGAGTGGTGCCTTGGGATGTCTGCCCCTTCTTTTTATAGTCCTGTCCCCACTTTGAGAAACATTTCCACCTGGTTACCAGGAGTCAAAATGTCAATGTAGAAGGATGTTCCCTTCTGCTTTTTCCTCACCTTTTTGGGCTACCTTTGTTTCCCTTCCAGCTTAATGACTCTAGTTACTGTTTAGATACAAAATTAATCAGAGCACACATTTCTTTGTTGAAGAGAGACCAGTTTGCCAGCCTCAATTTGGAACATATATGAATAACATAATACAGTATCATCTTATAACTTCACATACATTATAAAAAAGTATTAATATTTGTGATGAGAGCATGATTATTTCTAGTTGATTCATAGATTTATTTAGCATCTTAAACTGAGCTCTGTGTGCAGATAATATGCATGCAAAGAGGGATAGTTTTGTGAACTGCAGAAGTCTGTAGCCTGCTGTGGTCTCCCCCTGAGCTCCTCTGGTCATCATGTGGTCTCCATCAATCAAAATGAGTGAGCCTAGCTTTCCTACTTTGGGAAGTAAGCTAGCAAGGGAAGGACATAGGATACCATGGTGATTGGCATGCTATAAATAGCTAGATAATCTGGAGTACTCTTACATGTCTTACAGGTTTTACATTCCACCTATTGGGGTCAGGACAATGAGGTGATTCTGAAATCAGGAATGACTGAGATGATATCATCTGCAGCTGCAAACAATTAGTAGGTTTCACCTGTATCTAACTTTCTGTTCCTTTGATTCCAAATTTCTTGCTAAGGCTGGTTGAAAAATTTATAAAGATCTTTTTTTGTGGGAAATTGGATTTTGCATTCAAATATTTTTCTCATGAACTTATTTCCCCCTGAAATTATCAGCTTTCCATTAAAATAAAAAACTCCCATACTCCCTAAACCATGGCTATGTGACTCTGCTGAAGTTCCAGGGCAATTCAGAAAGAGGAGAGACCATCATGCATAATAGGGGGATGTAGTCCAGCCTGGGAGCCTGGCTCATGGAAGAGATTGGTGGTGTGTGGTATCTGAGGCACCTCTGTGGTATTTCTGGGTTGAAGTATTAAGTTTTTAGCAAAAAGATTTCATTCTCCACAAAGAAAAAAAAAAGTTTGTGGATCAGGTCTATACAGTACCCAACTTGCACTGAAAACATCAGGATGAAATATACTGTAACCTCATACTCTGTAACTCTGGTAGAATTTGCATCATTTAATAACACAGTAAGAAAGAGTAGGTCAAATTAATCCCCAGGGCACCAATTACACCAAGGTGGCCTTGGTTCACTGAATGCATTAATTCGGTGTTGTGTCTCTCTGAGGTCAGGTATTCCCAGTTGCTTCTGGAATCATGTTCCATAGATCACACATATCAGTATAAAATTTCCTATATGCTCCAAACTGGCAGTTTCTACTGATGGGAAAATGTCACCACATCTCTCTCTCTCTCTTCTCAGCAGGTACGTGCTATTGTCCTGAATTACAGTCACACACATATGCAGGCAAGATGTTTATCAGCAGGTATTCAATTCAGGACCTCCAGCACTTAGCGCCTCAGTTCCAACTCCTACCCCTTCAGCTAAAGGAGCGACCTCCTGGGTTGGAAAAAATAGACAATTACATAGTCACCAAAGCCAGGGCTTTCCATTATGTCTCTGGATTTTCATACAGGCTCAAGTAAATGCCAAAAAGCTTAATTAGCACAGTAAACAACTTTAACCCAAAAGGACATGTCAAGCCATAGAGCTCCCCTTGCCCAAAGACAGTAGAAAGATTGACACTACTTTGCTCTCACCCCTTCTTTTAGGAAGGAATAATCTCTTCAAGCTGAGATGGTTTTTGCCCCGATTCTGTCACAGCTGAGTCACAAGTCACTGTTGGCTGCTGGGATTAGTGAACAGGAGTGTCCGTGTGTGGGGCATGATTATCCTCTGTCATTGTATTTATGCAGTGTGTATTTTATCGAACAACTGGAAAGACCAGCTGTGAACAACTGGTTCTGTGGAATAAGCTCTTCCCTGAGCGGGTACCGATGTCCATGAGGAAACTGATCTCCATTTATTTTAATTTACTTCATTACAGAGAAGGGACAGGTTTTCCACATCATCCACCTGCCCACAACTCTGTAGCAGCCTGATCTCTGTTCAGAGGAGATGGAAAAGGGAAATCACTCGGAGGTGACTGAGTTCATTCTCTCAGGACTGACAGATCGTCTGGAGCTGCAGGTTCCCCTGTTTGGGGTGTTCCTGCTGATTTATGGTATCACCCTGGTGGGGAATGGGGGGATGATCTTGTTAATCACAATTGATCCCCGACTACACACCCCCATGTACTTTTTCCTCAGGAATTTGTCTTTCTGTGACCTCTGTCTTTCCTTGATAATTTCCCCTAAAATGCTGCTGAATTTATTAGCCGAGAGGAAAAGCATTTCTTACACTGCTTGCGCTGTGCAAATGCATCTCTCTATCATGTTTGGAGATGCTGAGTGCCTCTTGCTGGCTGTGATGGCGTTTGACCGTTATGTGGCCATCTGTAACCCGCTGCTCTATACTGTCACCTTGTCCAGGCAGCTCTGTAAACAGCTGGTGGCTGGGGCATACGCTGTGGCGATGGTGGATTCAATGATAAACTCATGTTTTATATTTCAGCTGTCATTCTGCAGCTCCAACATCATCAATCATTTCTTCTGTGATATCCCCCCACTGTTGGCACTCTCCTGTGCTGACACCCACATCACTGAGAATGTGATCTTTACTTTCGCGTGCTGCGTTATATTAAGCAGCTTTGTGACTGTCCTCCTCTCCTATGTCTATATCATCTCCACCATCCTGCAGATCCGCTCAGCCAAGGGCCAGCGCAAAGCCTTCTCCACCTGCACTTTCCACTTGGCCTCTGTGGTTCTGCTTTTTGGCACCCTCCTCTTCATGTATTTACGTCCCACCTCCAGTTATTCCATGGACAGAGACAAAATAGCCTCCGTGTTTTACACGGTGGTGATCCCCATGTTGAACCCCCTCATCTACAGCCTGAGGAACAAGGAGGTGATACATGCCCTGAGGAAAACAATCAATAAATTCCTGAGAAATTCTTGATTCTGCTTAACTCTGTACTGGTTGAGCGATGGGGAGTGGAAACAGGTGAATTCAATTTAATTTTGCAGAGCTCATGGTAGTATTGTTCATTCTTGTATTATTATCATTATTAATTTGTTGGTAGTTCAACAAGTTCTGCAGGCCCCAACTGAGATCAGTGGACAAAACCTAAGGAAAACTCACAGGTCCAGAAAGAGAGAATGATTTTTATAAGCTGGTGTCTAGGGGCATCCACCTAGAGGGAGAGATGTTCAACTTCATATCTCAGGACATCGGGTGGCAGTTCCGAAGGGATTTCTGTGACCCAACCCGTCACACAGAGTTTAGGAATAAAATTGCAAAACAATGTGTGTGGGAGGGTGGGGAGGATGAGTGGAAAGCAGTGGACATGTTGTTCCTTGACTTAGGAAAGCTTTTGACATGGTCTCCCACAGTATTCTTGCCAGCAAGACGTATGGGCTGGATGAATGGACTATAAGTTGGATAGAAAGTTGGCTAGATTTTCAGGATCAACGAGTAGTGATCATTGGCTCCATGTCTAGTTGGCAGCCGGTATCAAGAGGAGTGTCCCAAGGGTCGGTCCTGAGGCCAGTTTTGTTCAATATCTTCATAAATGACCTGGAGGATGGTGTGGATTGCACCCTCAGCAAGTTTGCAGATGACACTAAACTGGGAGGAGAGGTAGATAGGCTGGAGGGTAGGGATAGGATACAGAGGGACCTAGACTAATTAGATGATTGGGCCAAAAGAAATCTGATGAGGTTCAACAAGGACAAGTGCAGAGTCCTGCACTTAGGACGGAAGAATCCCATGCACCGCTATAGAGTAGGGACTGAATGGCTAGTCAGCAGTTCTGCAGAAAAGGACCTAGGGGTTACAATGGACGAGAAGCTGGATATGAGTCAACAGTGTGCCATTGTTGCCAAGAAGGCCAATGGCATTTTGGGATTTATAAGTAGGGGCATTACCAGCAGATCGAGGGACATGATCGTTCCCCTCTGTTCGACATTGGTGAGGCCTCATCTGGAGTACTGTGTCCAGTTTTGGGCCCCACACTACAAGAAGGATGTGGAAAAATTGGAAAGAGTACAGGGGAGGGCAACAAAAACGATTAGGGGACTGGAACACATGAGTTATGAGGAGAGCCTGAGGGAAATGGGACTGTTTAGTCTGAGGAAGAGAAGAATGAGGGGGGCTTTCAACTTTCAACTACCTGAAAGGGGGTTCCATAGAGGATGGATCTAAACTGTTCTCAGTGGTACCAGATGACAGAACAAGGAGTAATGGTCTCAAGTTGCAGTGGGGGAGGTTTAGGTTGGATATTAGGAAAAACTGGTTCACTAGGAGAGTGGCAAAACACTGGAATGTGTTAACTAGGGAGGTGGTGGAATCTCCTTCCTTAGAAGTTTTTAAGGTGAGGCTTGACAAAGCCCTGGCTGGGATGATTTAGTTGGGGATTGGTCCTGCTTTGAGCAGGGAGTTGGACTAGATGACCTCCTGAGGTCCCTTCCAACCCTGATATTCTATGGTTCTATGATTTTAGGAGAGCACAAGAACCAGTGGATTTTAATTGCACCAAAGGTGGTTTAAGTTGGACATAAGGAAAAACAACCCAACAGTGAGCGTAGCTAAGGATTGGTATAATTTCCCAGTAAGTTTGTGGAATTACCACCACTGGAGATTTTGAAGAAGAGGTTAGAGAAACACCTGTCAGGGATGGTCTAGATAATACTCAGTCATGCTGTGAGTGCAGGGCAGGGGAATAGATGAACTCTCAAGGTCTCTTCCAGTCCTATTATTCTATGATCTCACAAGGAGCCCTGCACTGGGAGGAGGGGGGAAGCCAGCCTGAGCTGTGGGCAGGGCAAGGGACACACACTTGCCTCCACTTGAAATTCATCTCCACTGTACCCCGCACCACATGCAGACACATAGTACCCACTGTACACGAAACATACACACATAGACAGAGTGCCCACTAAAAACAACACACACAGTGCCCAGTGTACACCAAACACACACACAGACAGACAGAGTGCCCACTACACACACATAGTCTGACACTGAGCTTGATCGGAATGCAGAATAATCTCTACTGCGAAGCTGGGACAGCTGCAATATTTCCAACTCGCCTGAACAAAAAATAACTGAAGGGGATTCTGCTGCCGTGGCAGAGAGGTAGGACTACATTTCCCAACTGGTCTTTTCCATCAACAGCTTTTCTGAGGCGTGGTTTATGCTTAAAAATTAGATCAACAGAGCTCCATTACACAGGGCGGGGAAAAGTTTTCACACCCTGTGCGAGGCAGTTAGCTTGTACTAACCCTCCGCGTAATTTTTCCATTGACCTAGTTATTGCCTCTTGGAGACGTGAACATCCCAATTACTGGGCTAAAAATTGCAAAGGGAAGACCCACCACTGCCTCCTACAGTGGCTATGTTGAGGCCGGTATCAAAATCCTCCCCCCTCACACACACATTGTTTTGGGACAAAGGTTTTAGGAGTATTTGAAACACACTTATTAATAGTTTCTGGTCAATCCAAAAGGTGTTGTTCTTGACAGTAAATTATTAGTCCAGAAGAAATTCATTCATTTCTAGACACCTTTGCTTCCCAACCCTGGGAAATTACTTAAAGAGACATTTGGAGAGGTGACCAACAAATAAATTGGAATACAGTCACCTCCATTTTGTATCATGTTAAAATGACCTAACAGGAGAGACAGTGATCCAGGCCAGCTGATTTTCTGGCTGTCTGTTTTGCATTTCCACAAGGAAAGACACGGCAACAACATTAATTGCATGTGCTGTGCACACCTGTTGTCGTGGGAGCAAAGATGCTCCAGGGAGCAAATCTCAAAGTCGTCAAAGCCAAATTTAACCTCTGCCGTCCAAGGAAGCAGCTCCAGAGGTATTAAGGGTAACATTGGTGTGGTTAGCAAACAGGAAAAGATTTGACTCTTAGTCTCATTTTAGGGTTTTGAGAAGGTTCTGCTTCCATCCTCAACTCCTTGTAAGTGAAGAGAGGAAAAACAAAGCTATACCATGGGCAAACAGGTCAATTTCAGAGCTTTTCAGCCTTTAATTGAAATGACATTCATGAGAGAGGAAGGAAGGAATTATGCTGAGAGTAAAAATTTCTGAACATATTTACCTATCAAAAGAAGGAAAGAGCTTTGCCAAGGGAGGGAGAAGAATGATGGAAAAGGAGAGAAAAAATTGCTTTAATAGGAAGGGGGGAACTCCCCCATCAATACAGGGAATGTCTATACTAAGGCCATTACTTTGACTCAGCTATGGTGTGTAGCAGTGCCGTAGTCTAGATGCTTTCAACATTTATGGAAAGGGTTTTTCCTTCAATGTAGTTAATCCATGTCTCTGAGAGGCAGTAGCTCGATCAATGAAGAAATTACACTGAGGGTCAGTACAAGCTAACTGCCTCGCACAGGGTGTGAAAGTTTCTCCACACTGTGTGACAGAGCTCTGTTAAACAAATGTTTAAGCATAAACTAGGCCTCAGAGAAGCTGCCGATCAAAAAGACCAGTTGGGAAATCTAGTCTTATCTCCCTGCCAGGTGTTTGTCAAACCTCCTCTTTAAAAATCTCCAATGGTGGAGATTCCACAACCTTCCTGGAAAACTGAAAAGTTATTTCAGTGCTTAGCCACCCTCACTGTCGGGATGTTTTTCCTATTGTCCAATCTAAACCGCCCATGCTGGAGTTGAAGTCCATCGGTCCTTGTCCTATCCTTCCCCTACTCCCACATTGTTTTGCAATTATATTCTTAAACTCTGTGTGACGGGTTGTGTCTCAGAAACCCCTTTGGGACTGCCACCTGATGTGCCTAGACTACCTCTGAGCCTGTTTTCCTGCCAACTTGGTACTTCAGTACCTTAACTTGTACGAGCCAGGTACGATTGCCTGCTGCAAACTCAGATCCAAGTCTGAACCACTTCCCGCATGAGCTGCATGCTTAACTGAAAACAGCTATCTCCAGCACTCAGATGCCCAGCTCCCAATGGGTTGCAAACCCCAATAAATCCGTTTAACCCTGTATAACATTTATACAGAGTAAACTCATGAATTGTTCGACCTCTATAACACTGTTTGCTCCCCCCCAGGTATTACTTAATAAGTAAAAAGTGATATTATTAAATACAGAATGTAGGATTTAAGTGGTTCCAAGTAATAACAGACAGAAAAAAGTGAATTACCAAACAAAATAAAATAAAACATGTAAGTCTAAGCCAAATACAGTAAAACCAAATGAAGGTAAACCTCACCCATAGAGATGTTCCAATAAGCCTCTTTTACAGACTAGACTTCCTCCTAGTCTCAGTCCAGCAATCATGCACACCCCTGTAGTTACTGTCCTTTGTTCCAGTTTCTTTCAGGCATCTCCTTGGGGTGGTGAAAGTATCTTTTGTGTCAGCTGAAGACAAAATGGAGGGGTTTCCCAGGGGGTTATATACTCTCTCTCATGAGTGGAAACTTCTTCCCCTCTCCTATGCAGAATCCAGCTCCAAGATGGAGTTTTGGAGTCACATGGGCAAATCACATGTCCATTCATGACTCAGTTCCTTACAGGCCGAAGCCACATTCCCAGTGAAGCTCATATGTGGATTGGTGTCTCTCAAAGTTCATTTTAGCTTAAGTGTTTCTTGACTGGGCACTTACAGAGAATACTCTTTTCTCAAGAAGCTGACCAACTGCTTCACTGAGGCTACTTTAAATCAAACCAGTATGTAGCCAATATTCATAACTTCGAATACAAAAATGATACATGCATGGAAATGGGATGACTACATCCAGATTATGGTAACCTTTGAAGAGATATGTTACATGGCATATCTTGCATTAAACATATTCCAGTTATGTTATATTTACATTCATAAGCATATTTCTACAAAGCATTATGGGGTGCTACGTCACACTCTGTTTCACGGACTATAAATTATATGAAATAAATAAAATTAACAAAAGAATCGGGAGGGAGCTGTCTTGCTCGTTGTTGGTTATTTCCACTTGTGTTCAAGGAAGCAGGACTTTGCCTCCATTCTTTGAAACCTCTCCCCTAAGGATTAGACCAAAAAATATAGCTTACCTGGGTGATCAATTTTCTTCCTAATCCATTCAAACCTGCAATGACTCACAGGTTGGCACCACCTAGGAGAAGGGGAAACCAACATTCCCTGGAGCACTGATAATACCAGCCAAGCCTACACACCTGTGGGGGATAATTTGTATCATAGTGAAGAAGAGAAGAGTCATCACTGGACCTGCCAGGGATCTCCTTGTGGGGAGGTGATGACCATAATGTCCTTGTGCATCTGCAGCCATGAATCAGAGCATGGGCCTATCCCTGTGGTGAGCTCACCATTTCATGTCAATCAAACACTATTGTCAGTCAGCACCACACCTTTGGTGTTATTGGGATATTTTCTAGGTTGGTGGCTGTGACAACCCAGACTAATCAGCAGCTGTGTCACAGCTGCCTGCAACCTTGCAATGCCTTACTGAAGTGGCTTCCACCTGGGCCACTCACAAACAACCGTCTAGCATGCAAATCACACCCTGAGCATGTGTGTGTAACTGCAGCCTGGCCAGGAATAATTGGATTACACTCAGGCTCTCACCACCCTTGGTTATACTTCAGGGTGACCCCAACACACTCCGCACTCTTCGATTTCCCTCCCGAAATGTACGTCTTGCCCTGCCCAGTCCTCTCCTGGGTAATACAAGCTACATTGTCCATTATTTCTTTAATAGCACTAACATACCTTCAACTTAGTTTCTCAGACACTTCTATTGAAATTCACTGGATTAGATAAAATAACAAACAAAGTTTATTGACCACAAAGATAGATTTTAAGTGAGTGAAAATAAGGAGGCATGGAAGCCAGAGATGGTTACAAGAAACATAAAGCTAGAATGCAACTTGTGCCTAAGTTAACAAATTATGGGAAATTCAAAGCAAAAGTTTTCTCACCACATGCTTTCAGCAGTCTCACTGACCAAACTCCCCTCCCCCTCCCCCAGTCCAATGGCTGCTTCCTTTATCCCTTCAGATGCAGTGAATCAATTGGAAGACACAGAGGGATGCCTTGGGATGTCTGCCCCTTCTTTTTATAGTCCTACCCCCCCTTTGAGAAACATTTCCACCTGGTTACCAGAAAACGAAATGTCTATGTAGAGGGATGTTCCCTGTTGCTGATTCCTCACCTTTTTTGGGCTTCGTTGGTTTCCCTTCCTGCTTGATGACTCTGGTTATTGTTTAGATCCAAAATTAACCAACACACACATTTCTTTGTTTAAGACTAACCAGTTTCCCAGCCTCACTTGGGAACATGTATTAATAACATGATACAGTGTCATTTTATAACTGTACATACATTATAAAAAAATATTAATATATACGATGACAGCATGACTATTTCTAGTTGACTCATAGATTTATTTAGCATCTTACAGCTGAGCTCCGTGTGCAGATAATATGCATGCAAGTGGGATAGTTTTGTGAACTGAAGAAGCCCGTAGCATGCTGTGGCTTCCCCCTGAGCTCCTCTGGTCATGATGTCCATCAAGCAAAATGAGTGAACCTACATTTCCTACCTTGGGGAGTAACCTAGCAAGGGAAGGACATAGGATACCGTGGTGATTGGCATGCTATAAAGAGCAAAATAATCTGGAGTACTCTAACATGTCTTATAGGTTTTACATTCCACCTACTGGGGTCAGGACAATGAAGTGATTCTGAAACCAGTAATGACTGAGACGATATAATCTGCACCTGTACATTTCACCTGTATCTAACTTTCTGTTCCTTTGATTCCAAATTTCTTGCTAAGGCTGGTTGAAATTTTTTCTTCAAAAGTTTTTTTTTTTTTTTTATGGGAAATTGGATTTTATATTTAACTACCTTTTTAAAGAAATTATCTTTTCCCCGGAAATTATAAACCTTCCATCAAAATACCAAACACTCCTCCTCCCTACACCATGGTTGTGGGGCTCTGGTGATGTTCCCGGGCAGCTCAGCAAGAGGAGAGACCATCATGCATCATGGGCGATATCATCCAGCCTGGGAGCCTGGCCCATGGAAGAGATTGGTGGTGTGTGGTGTCTGAAGAACGCCAGTGGTACTTCCGAGTCAAAATATTAAGTTTTTAGCTAAAAGATTTTGGTCTACAAAAAAAAAAAAAAAAAAAAACCACAACAACAACAACAAAAAAAACCCTGTGTGGATCAGCTCTTCACAGTACCCAGCTTGCACTGAAAACAGCAAGATGATATATACCCCTAACCTCATACTCTGTAACTCTGGTAGAAATTGCATCATTTAATAACACAGTAAGAAAGAGTAGGTCAAATTAATCCCCAGGGCACCAATTGCACTGAGGGTGGCTTTGGTTCACTGTATGCATTAATTAGGTTTTTTGTCTCTCTGAGCTCAGGTATTCCCAGTTGCTTCAGGAATTATGTCCCATCATTTACACATCTCAGCACACCAGCACATCTCTCTCTCTCTTCTCAGCAGGTACGTGCTATTGTCCTGAATTATAGTCACACACACAAGCAGACACCACGGGGATCAGCAGGTATTAAATTCCAGACCTCCAGCACTAAAAGCCTTAGTCCCAACTCCGACCACTTCAGCGAAAGGAGCGATCTCCTTGGTTGGAAAATATAGGCAATAACATAGTCACTGAAGCCAGGGCTTCCCATTCTGTCTCTGGGTTTTCATGCAGGCTCAAGTAAATGCCAAAAAGCGTAATTAGCACAGTTAGTAAATAATCTCATCAGACTGGGATGATTTTCACCCTGATTCTCTCACAGAAGCGTCACTACTTGCTGCTTGGATTAGTGAACAAGAGTGTTTGTATGTGCAGCATGATTAACTTGCGTGTCATTGTATTTGCACAGCGTGTGCATTTTATCGAACACCTGGAATGACCAGCTGTGAACATCTGGCTCTGTGGATAAGCCCTTCCCGGAGCGGCTACTGATGCCCATTGAGAAACTGATCTCCATTTATCTTCACTTACTGCATTACAGAGAAGGGAGAGGTTTTCCGCACCACCATCTGCCCATATTTCTGTAGAAGCCTGATCTATGTTGAGAGGAGATGGAAGAGGGAAATCACACGGAGGTGACTGAGTTCATTCTCTCAGGACTGACAGAACGTCCGGAGCTGCAGGTCCTCCTGTTTGGGCTTTTCCTACTGATTTATGGCATCACCCTGGTGGGGAATGGGGGGATGATCTTATTAATCACAATTGATCCCCGACTGCACACCCCCATGTACTTTTTCCTCAGGAATTTGTCTTTCTGTGACCTCTGCCTTTCCTCAACAATTTCCCCTCAGATGCTGCTCAATTTCTTAGCCAAGAGGAAAAACATTTCTTTCACTGCCTGCACTGTCCAAATGTCTCTCTCTATCGCTTTTGGAGATTCTCAGGGCTTCTTGCTGGCTGTGATGGCGTATGACCGTTATGTGGCCATCTCTAATCCACTGCTCTATACAGTCACCATGTCCAGGCAGCTTTGTAAACAACTGGTGGCTGGGGTGTACGCTCTGGGGCTTTTGGATTCAATGATATTCATGTGTTTTACATTTCGGCTGTCATTCTGCAGCTCCAACATCATCAATCATTTCTTCTGTGACATCCCCCCACTGTTGGCGCTCTCCTGTTCTCACACCCGCATCAGTGAGAATGTGATGTTTACTTTTGCGTGCTGCATTATAATGAGCAGCTTTATTCCTGTCCTCCTCTCCTATGTCTATATCATCTCCACCATCCAACAGATCCGCTCAGCCGAGGGCCGGTGCAAAGCCTTCTCCACCTGCACTTTCCACTTGACCACTGTGGCCCTGTATTTTGGCACCCTCGTCTTCATGTATTTACATCCCACCTCCAGCTATTCCATGGACACGGACAAAATAGTCTCTGTGGTTTACTCGCTGGTTATCCCCATGTTGAACCCCCTCATCTACAGCCTGAGGAACACGGAGGTGAAAGACGCCCTGAAGAAAGCAATGAATAAACTCTTAACCAATTCTTGAATCTATTTAACTCTGTACTGGTTTAATGATGGGGAGTGGAATCAGGTGAATTCAATTCCCAGCCCATTGCAATGTAATTTCACAGAGCTCATGGTAGTATTGTTCATTCTTGTATTATTATCATTATTAATTTCTTGGTATGCCAACAAGGTCTGCAGGCCCCAAATGAGATCAGTGGACAAAACCTGGGGAAGACTCACAGGTCCAGAAAGAGAGAATGATTTTATAAGCTGGTGTCCAGAGGCATCCACCTAGAGGGATAGATGTTCAACTTCAGGTCTCAGGACATCGGATGGCAGTTCCATAGGGGTTTCTGTGACCGAACTTTTCACACAGAGGTAAGGAATAAAATTGCAAAACAATGTGTGGGGAGGGGTGGAAGTGGGGGGTAGGAAAGCACAAGAACCAATGGACTTCAATTGTACAAAGGGCGGTTCAGGTTGCACATAAGGAAATACATCCCAACAGTGAGGGTGGCTAATCACTGGTATAATTTGCCCAGGAAGGTTGTGGAATTGCCACCATTGGAGATTGTTAAGAGCAGGTTAGACAAACACCTGTCAGGGATGGTGTAGATAATACTCAGTTGTGCTGTGAGTGCAGGGGAGGGGAATAGATGACCTCTCGACATCCCTTCCAGTCCTATTATTCCATGATCTCACAAGGAGCCCTGCACTGGGAGGAGGGAGGACGCCAGGCTTAGCAGTCGGCAGGGCAAGGAACACACATATGCCTCCAATTGACATTCAGCTCCACTGTGCCCCCCACCACATGCACACACATAGTGCCCAATGCACAACAAACACACACAGACAGAGTGCCCACTACACACACACAGCCTGACACTGAGCTCAATCAGAATGCAGAATAATCTCTACTGGGAATCAGGGACAGCTGGAATATTTCCAACTCACCTGAACAAAAAGAACTGAAGGTGGGATGATTTAATTGGGGATCAGTCTTGCTTTGAGCAGAGGGTTGGACTAGATGACCTCCTGAGGTCCCTTCCAACCCTGATATTTTGTGATTCTATGATTCTATACTATGATTCTGCTGCCCTGGCAGGGAGATAGGACTAGATTTCCCAACTGGTCTTTGCCATCAACAGTTTTTCTGAGGCCTGGTTTATGCTTAAAAATAGATCAACAGACTCCATCACACAGGGCAGGGAAACTTTCACACCCTGTGCGAGGCAGTTAGCTTGTACTGACCCTCAGTGTAATTTTTCCATTGACCTAGTTACTGCCTCTCGGAGATGTGGATTAACTACATCGAAGGAAAAACCCTTCCATGAATGTGGAAAGCATCTACACTATGGCGCTGCTGCACACCATAGCTGAGTCAATGTATTGGCTTTAGTATAGACATTCCCTGAATCGATGGGGAAGTTTCCCCCCTTCCTATTAAAGCTATTTTTCTCTCCTTTTACATTTACTCTTCTCCCTCCCTTGGTAAAGCTCTTTCCTTCTTTTGTTAAGTAAATATGTTCAGAAATGTTGAAATTTATCCTCTAAGCCCTGGTCTACACTAGGACTTTAGGTCGAATTTAGCAGTGTTAAATCGATGTAAATCTGCACCTGTCCACACGATGAAGCCCTTTTTTTTGACTTAAAGGGCTCTTAAAAATCGATTTCCTTACTCCACCCCTGACAAGTGGATTAGCACTTAAATCAGCCTTGCCGGGTAGAATTTGGGGTTCTGTGGACACAATTCGATGGTATTGACCTCCAGGAGCTATCCCAGAGTGCTCCATTGTGACCGCTCTGGACAGCACTCTCAACTCAAATGCACTGGCCAAGTAGACAGGAAAAGAACTGCGAACTTTTGAATCTCATTTCCTGTTTGGCCAGCGTGGCAAGCTGCAGGCAACCATGCAGAGCTCATCGGCAGAGGTGACCATGATGGAGTCCCAGAATCGCAAAAGAGCTCCAGCATGGACTGAACGGGAGGTACGGGATCTGATCGCTATATGGGGAGAGGAATCCTTGCTATCAGAACTCCGTTCCAGTTTTCGAAATGCCAAAACCTTTGTCAAAATCTCCCAGGGCATGAAAGACAGAGGCTATAACAGGGATCCAAAGCAATGACGCGTGAAACTTAAGGAGCTGAGGCAAGCCTACCAGAAAACCAGAGGGGCGAACGGCCGCTCCGGGTCAGAGCCCCAAACATGCCGCTTCTATGATGAGCTGCATGCCATTTTAGGGGGTTCAGCCACCACTATCCCAGTCGTGTTGTTTGACTCCTTCAGTGGAGATGGAGGCAACACGGAAGCAGGTTTTGGGGACGAAGAAGATGATGATGATGAGGTTGTAGATAGCTCACAGCAAGCAAGCGGAGAAACCGGTTTTCCCGACAGCCAGGAACTGTTTCTCACCCTGGACCTGGAGCCAGTACCCCCCGAACCCACCCAAGGCTGCCTCCTGGACCCGGCAGGCGGAGAAGGGACCTCTGGTGAGTGTACCTTTTAAAATACTATACATGGTTTAAAAGCAAGCATGTGAAAGGATTGATTTGCCCTGGCATTTGCGGCTCTCCTGGATGTACTCCCAAAGCCTTTGCAAAAGGTTTCTGGGGAGGGCAGCCTTATTGTGTCCTTCATGGTAGGACACTTTACCACTCCAGGCCAGTAACACGTACTCGGGAATCATTGTACAACAAAGCATTGCAGTGTATGTTTGCTGGCGTTCAAACAACATCCGTTCCTTATCTCTCTGTGTTATCCTCAGGAGAGTGAGATACCATTCATGGTCACCTGGTTGAAATAGGGTGCTTTTCTTCAGGGGACACTCAGAGGAGCCCGTTCCTGCTGAGCTGTTTGCCTGTGGCTGAACAGAAATGTTCCTCGCTGTTAGCCACGGGGAGGGGGGAGGGTTGAGGGGGTAGCCACGCGGTGCGGGGGAGGCAAATTGCGACCTTGTAATGAAAGCACATATGCTATGTATGTAATGTTAACAGCAAGGTTTATCCTGAAAGAGTGTAGCCACTGTTTTATAAAATGTGTCTTTTCAAATACCGCTGTCCCTTTTTTTTTCTCCACCAGCTGCATGTGTTTCAATGATCACAGCATCTTCTCCTTCCCAAAGGCTAGTGAATATTAGAAAGAAAAAAAAAGGCACTTGTGATGAAATGTTCTCTGAACTCATGCTGTCCTCCCACACTGACAGAGCCCAGACGAATGCATGGAGGCAAATAATGTCAGAGTGCAGGAAAGCACAAAATGACTGGGAGAAGAGGTGGAGGGCTGAAGAGAGTAAGTGGCGGGCTGAAGAGAGGGCTGAAGCTCAAATGTGGCGGCAGCGTGATGAGAGGAGGCAGGATTCAATGCTGAGGCTGCTGGAGGACCAAACCAGTATGCTCCAGTGTATGGTTGAGCTGCAGGAAAGGCAGCAGGAACACAGACGGCCGCTGCAGCCCCTGTGTAACCAACCGCCCTCCTCCCCAAGTTCCATAGCCTCCTCACCCAGACACCCAAGAACGTGGTGGGGGGGCCACCGGCCAACCAGCCACTCCGCCACAGAGGATTGCCCGAAAAAAAGAAGGCTGGCATTCAATAAATTTTAAAGTTGTAAACTTTTAAAGTGCTGTGTGGCATTTTCCTTCCCTCCTCCACCACCCCTCCTGAGCTACCTTGGTAGTCATCCCCCTATTTGTGTGATGAATGAATAAAGAATGCATGAATGTGAAGCAAACAATGACTTTATTGCCTCTGCAAGCAATGAGTGAAGGGAGGAGGGAGGGTGGTTAGCTTACAGGGAAGTAGAGTGAACCAAGGAGCAGGGGGTTTCGTCAAGGAGAAACAAAGAGAACTTTTACACCGTAGCCTGTCCAGTCATGAAACTGGTTTTCAAAGCTTCTCTGATGTGTACCGTGCCCTCCTGTGCTCTTCTAACCGCCCTGGTGTCTGGCTGCGCATAACCAGCAGCCAGGCAATTTGCCTCAACCTCCCACCCAACCATAAAAGTCTCCCCCTTACTCTCACACATATTGTGGAGCACACAGCAAGCAGTAATAACAGTGGGAATATTGGTTTCGCTGAGGTCTAATCGCTTTTAAACATCCAAATGCACATTCTACCACCATTCTGCACTTGCTCAGCCTGTAGTTGAACAGCTCCTGACTACTGTCCAGGCTACCTGTGTACGGTTTCATGAGTGATGGTATTAAGGGGTAGGCTGGGTCCCCAAGGATAACTATAGGCATTTCAACGTCTCCAACAGTTATTTTCTGGTCTGGGAATAAAGTCCCTTCCTGCAGCTTTTGAAACAGACCAGAGTTCCTGAAGATGCGAGCTTCATGTACCTTTCCCGGCCATCCCACGTTGATGTTGGTGAAACATCCCTTGTGATCCACCAGAGCTTGCAGCACTATTGAAAAGTGCCCCTTGTGGTTTATGTACTCGCAGGCTTGGTGTTCCGGTGCCAAGATAGGGATATGGGTTCCGTCTATGGCCCCTCCATGGTTAGGGAATCCCATTGCAGCAAAGCCATCCACTATGACCTGCACATTTCCCAGGGTCACTACCCTTGATATCAGCAGATCTTTGATTGCGTGGGCTACTTGCATCTCAGCAGCCCCCACAGTAGATTTGCCCACTCCAAATTGATTCCCAACTGACCAGTAGCTGTCTGGAGTTGCAAGTTTCCACAGGGCTATCACCACTTGCTTCTCAACTGTGAGGGCTGCTCTGATCTTGGTATTCATGTGCTTCAGGGCAAGGGAAAGCAAGTCACAAAGTTCCATGAAAGTGCCCTTATGCATGCGAAAGTTTTGCAGCAACTGAGAATCATCCCAGACCTGTATGTGGTCCCACCAGTCTGTGCTTGTTTCCTGAGCCCAGAATCGGTGTTCCACAGCATGAACCTGCCCCATTAGCACCACGATGCATGCATTGGCAGGGCCCATGCTTTCAGAGAAATCTGTGTCCATGTCCTGATCATTCACGTGACCGCGCTGATGTCGCCTCCTCGCCCGGTATTGCTCTGCCAGGTTCCGGTGCTGCATATACTGCTGGATAATGCGTGTGGTGTTTAATGTGCTCCTAATTGCCAAAGTAAGCTGAGCGGCCTCCATGCTTGCCTTGGTATGGCGTCTGCACAGAAAAAAGGAGCGGAATGATTGTCTGCCGTTGCTCTGATGGAGGGAGGGGCGACTGACGACACGGCTTACAGGATTGGCTTCAGGGAGCTAAAATTAACAAAGGGGGTGGCTTTACATCAAGGAGTATTTCAGGCAGGACTTCACAGAGTGTTCCAATAAGAAATGGTGCACCTAAGTTATTGTTCTTATTGGAACAAGGAGGTTAGTCTGGCCTCTGATTGATACATGGCTAGATTTACCTCGCTGCACCTTCTCTGTGAGTGACTGCAGTGTGACCTAGAGGAATGAGTCCCCTAGACAGGGGAGGGGGGAAGCAAATGAGTACAAAACAAATCTGGTCTATTTCTTGTTTTGATCCACTCCATCTATCTTTTACATCTTTGGCTGGCAGCAGACGGTGCAGAAGGACTGCATGCCATCCACATCTCATGGCTGCTCGGCAGAAGATGGTACAGTACGACTGCAGGACTAAAGAGAATGACCTGGTCAAGTCACTCCAAATTTAGTCCCTGCGCCCATGTCTGCCCAGGCGCTCCCGGCCGACGTGGCCAGGAGCACCTCGGACATGACGATGGTGGCTACCAGTCGTACTGTACCGTCTGCTGCCAGAAGGTAATGGGTTGCTGCTACTGTGTAGCAATGCAGTACCGCATCTGCCAGCACCCAGGAGACATACGGTGACGGTTACCTGAGTGGGCTCCATGCTTGCCGTGGTATGGCGTCTGCACAGGTAACTCAGGAAAAAAGGCGCAAAACGATTGTCTGCCCTTGCTTTCACGGAGGGAGGGAGGGAACGGGGGGCCTGACGATATGTACCCAGAACCACCCGTGACAATCTTTTAGCCCCATCAGGCATTGGGATCTCAACCCAGAATTCCAATGGGCAGCGGAGACTGCGGGAACTGTGGGATAGCTACCCACAGGGCAACGCTCCGGAAGTCGACGCTAGCCTCGGTCCTGTGGAAGCACTCCGCCGAGTTAATGCACTTAATGCACTTAGAGCATTTTCTGTGGGGACACACACACTCGAATATGTAAAACCGATTTCTAAAAAACCGACTTCTATAAATTCGACTTAATTTTGTAGTGTAGACATACCCTTAGGGAATTAGGTCGAATTTATAGAAGTCGTTTTTGTAGAAAGTGGTTTTATACGGTTCATTGTGTGTGTCCCCACACAAGTGCTCTAAGTGCATGCAGTCAGCGGAGTGTGTCCACAGTACCGAGGCAACCTTGAAACAGGCTTTGCCAACACCCAAAATCAAGCAGCTAATGAAGGGAGGTTATATGGGCCAAGTTGTGGGCACTGAAGAAATAAATGTACCATCGACACAACTGGTGTTTGAGACAGAGGAACCAGACCCCTTAAACATAAGGCTTTTGATACATGAGAAGACAACCTGTTGCCCAGTGCTTCTTTAAAGGGTGTGTGGCTAGGGGCAATCTGGTGCCTTGGATGTTGGAGGTCAAGGGTTCTCAAGCTTTTTCTTTCTGAGCGTCCCCCCTCCCCCCACCGCATCCCACACATGATCCCTGGCCCACCTGTGTCACAACAAGTGTTTTTATGAATATAAAAGACATGGCTGGAGTTTGGGGGTAGCAAGCAGGGCAATTGCCCAAGGCCCCACACCACGGGGGGCCCTGTGAACCTAAGTTGTTCAGGCTTCAGCTTCAGCCCTGGGTGGGGGCTTTGGGGTTCTGGGCTTCAGCTCCATGTGGTGCGGTTTCAGCTTTCTGCCCTGTGCCCCAGCCAGTCTAATGCCCACCCATCTTGGCGGACCCCCTGAAACCTGCTTGCGGCACACCCCTCAGGGAGCCCTGGTTGAGGAGCATGGTGCTATAGCTCTGACAGGCTGTGCTCTGACAGGCTTTGCACAATGGCAGAACATCTGTGTATTGATCTGATCGTGTGACACAGGCCCCCTGACAGAGCGGACCACATAAAACACGTTCTTCACGTTGCCAGTCTTCAACTGACATGTTATTTACAACACTCACCCACCCCCCTTTAATTTTATTTTGACCTTCATGGTTTTGATCCCTCTGCACACTCTAGCTTTCAGGGTCTTTTTTACAAACAGTTCTTTTTTTCCAAACATGGTTTTGAAATTTGCTGAAGGAAGAAGATGTTAAATATTTCCCAAAAGGTCTGATTGTTTCATCTGACCCCCAATCTTTTGGTTCCTCTGCCTCTGGCACTTTGTCCACTTACTCTGCCCCTTGAGCTATTCTGTTTCCCCCTCCTTTGCTGCCCACTGCCTGTGTCCTCCAAAGACTCTAGGGGTGGGAAGCTGCAGAGCATACTTGGTCTCTGTGGGACAAAATAACACCAGGTGAGATGCCAGTCTGTAGATCGTGGAAGGTAGAATGGTGCTACACGTCTGAGGTCTTGGTGTGTCGACCCCCTTATTCAGCCCCTCTATCCCCCACCCCATAATTTTGCCCACATCAGTTTATCCCCTCTTAGTTAAGTACATAAGAACAGCCACACTGTTGTACCATGGGTACTGTGCTATTGATTATGTTTTGGCTATATACATTGCAGGTTTTAAAGTAAGAATTAAAGTGTTAGAATAAATTAATAGGGTAGTGGATACTAGTATTAGCTATTTTCTTTTTATTCATGCCTTGTAAGTAACTAAGTAACAGACACGGGCTTCTCTGTGTCTATGTTAATTAGTTTAGAGGAATTTTGGAGGCCCAGGCCCCAATATTGAAAAAGATAGTTACGAGATTTAGTAAGGTCTAACTTACAATGCCTTTCTTGTTCAACATAAAACACTGCTATTTGTTACCTTTTAAAAGTCTCTGTAAAGAATTGTTTCTGTGAATGAGGAATGTATGCATCAGGAAATGATAAGGTGTATAGGCCATTGTTAGAGCCAGATGGTCAAGGGAGGAGGAGTGAAGAGACTTATCGACACCCAAGAACCATCAACACCCATCCATGATTGAGGAAGGGCAGATTGATGACCCTGAGGTGGAGGCTAGCACCCTTAAACACAAGAGAATTGATTAAAATCGAAACCAGGACAGGATGACCCTCCTGGAGGTGTTTTGGAATGAAAGAAGCAGTCAAAAGATAACACCAATTAAGGAGTAACCAGTCATAAAATGACACAGCAAAATCCATAGACTTCAATGAAAAGAAAGGACTATAAGAACAGGGTGCTTTGCCATGGAGCTTTGGGTTCATCTTGTTAACAACTCCAGGAGCATCGGATCGTGACCAACACAGCTTGGCTCCCCTCTGCCACCCATGTGGCTGGCCACTAGATTGATCCAGACTCTGGACTGGTAACTATAAACATTGACTGGCGGGACTGTGTGCACGGTGTGTGTGTGTGTGACTGAAAAGCATATGCTAACTGCTGAATTCTCAATAAATGCAGGGTATTGCCTTCTCCCCTATAAAAGATCATGTGTGCTTTGTATAAGCATAACATTTTTGGTGGAGAATGCAAAGGGGGAAGAATATGCACTGCAATTGTTGAAAATACTGCTAAGAAGGTATACCATACACTTAAAAAAGATCGATCATTCTGTGTCCATACCCCCGGTCAGTAAAGAGGGAACCATTTGTGGTTAATATGGTCTTTGCTGTTGGTATTCTATGAACTGAGAATTTTGATGGTTAAAAGGTATACACACCCTTGGTCGAAGCAGGGCTGAGAAATAAGAGAAAGGTTTAGCATTCCTCTCTCCACTTCGGAGTGCTTTGAGGGGAAATAATTGGAGGTGTGTATAACGCCGATTGTAGCAGGGTCAGGTAATAGGAGAAGGACTTAGAGATCCTCGCTCCAATCTGGAAATCCTAGGTGTATACACCTTCAGCCATAGCAAGACTGAGCACAAGAGGAGAACTTAGTGCCTCTCGCTCTGACCCCTGGGAGGGTTATTTTATATTTTGGGTATGAACCCTTGGTGGTAGTAGGCCGAGCAATACAGAGGGAGGCTTAACATTTCTCCCTCTGGCCTGGAGCAGGTTAAATTTAGGCACTCTGGCACTGACATGGGCAACAGAGGAGAAAAGGGGATTTGTAAGTCCCAAATCAAGCACGGGTAACACAGAATCTTAGAGTGATTAGAAATACCAACCAAAGATCTTAAATACAAAATGTTCAGATGAAAGGAGTCCCCTAAAGACAATGCTCAGGTGAAGCTGAAAAAGCTGCCATGTGTACAAGAGATTACCCCTTTTTTACAAATTTTGCAGAAATTTGGCTCTTGCCCATGGCCGGAACAAGCAATAGCAGAAGTCCACACCATAGCCAATTTAGAAGACAAATTGGCAAAATATTTGTTGATTTATAAACCTTCAACCCCAATAAAAAGGAATTTGGTGGCACTCTGGCTAATGTGGGAAGCCTGTAATGAGGCGTTCCTGTAGCTGGCAAATTGCCAAAGCAGAAAATACTACACTGCGTGAAAAGCTCAGCGCAAGTGAGTGAGATGCAGATAAATGGAAAGTATTGACTACAGGGGTCCACGGCCAATTGGACATGCTTAAGGACACTCTATGGGAACTAAAAGCAAGGGAAAAGCGATTACTGGATAGGTAGAGGAAAAAGATAAAATATCAATTGAAAACCAAGTCCTACAGAGCATGGTGAAGAAATTAACATTAGAACAAGGCAGAGCTCCTGCAAACCATAACCGCTGCAAATCAGTTATCAAGCAGCTTAAGCAGAAGCTAGGCTTCACAACCTGTTAGGATGCAGCAGTCACAGCAGGAGAATGGGACCAAACCTTGCCCAGAGGAAACCAGGACTGGGAGGAGGAAATATGGGACCCTAGGGAAACTTGGGAGGGGGATATATGGGATAATCCTCAGGAAAGTAGGCATGATGAGTGCACTCCCATGGCCCCAGTAGCGGCGATCCAATGCACCACGGTAATGACTCCCATAGATGGTGGGGGTAGCACGACCCTTACCACAGTTCCAGTATCGCCACCAATTTAAAGGCAATGTCTGAACATTTGGGGACTCTGAAGCAAGACATGTTTTCTAGATGTACCAATTCATGTTTACTTGCAGCAAGGGAAGGGCTAACTACCTTGGAAGTCCATCGACTCATGGAGGTATGTGCAACTCCGGAAATTAGAGACACTCTGGATAGATTGGTTGTTACCGAGGACGTTTGTATCCTGGGTCTAATGTCAACATTTAGGGAACAGATAGGAAAGCGTAACTTTATAGCACAAGTTGTAGACTCTGTCCACGAGCCTTATAAGGACCTGTCATAAATATAAAGGGAAGGGTAAACCCCTTTGAAATCCCTCCTGGCCAGGGGAAAGCTCCTCTCACCTGTAAAGGGTTAAGAAGCTAAAGGTAACCTCGCTGGCACCTGACCAAAATGACCAATGAGGAGACAAGATACTTTCAAAAGCTGGGAGGAGGGAGAGAAACAAAGGGTCTGTGTCTGTCTGTATGCTGGTCTTTGCCGGGGATAGACCAGGAATGGAGTCTTAGAACTTTTAGTAAGTAATCTAGCTAGGTATGTGTTAGATTATGATTTCTTTAAATGGCTGAGAAAAGAACTGTGCTGAATAGAATAACTATTTCTGTCTGTGTATCTTTTTTGTAACTTAAGGTTTTGCCTAGAGGGGTTCTCTATGTTTTTGAATCTAATTACCCTGTAAGATATCTACCATCCTGATTTTACAGGGGGGATTTCTTTATTTCTATTTACTTCTATTTTCTATTAAAAGTCTTCTTGTAAAAAACGGAATGCTTTTTTCATTGTTCTCAGATCCAAGGGTTTGGGTCTGTGGCCACCTATGCAAATTGGTGAGGCTTTTTATCCAACATTTCCCAGGAAAGGGGGGGTGCAAGTGTTGGGAGGATTGTTCATTGTTCTTAAGATCCAAGGGTCTGGGTCTGTAGTCACCTAGGCAAATTGGTGAGGCTTTTTACCAAACCTTGTCCAGGAAGTGGGGTGCAAGGTTTTGGGAAGTATTTTGGGGGGAAGGACGCGTCCAAACAGCTCTTCCCCAGTAACCAGTATTAGTTTGGTGGTGGTAGCGGCCAGTCCAAGGACAACGGGTGGAATATTTTGTACCTTGGGGAAGTTTTGACCTAAGCTGGTAAAGATAAGCTTAGGAGGTTTTTCATGCAGGTCCCCACATCTGTACCCTAGAGTTCAGAGTGGGGGAGGAACCTTGACAGGACCGCAAGAATTATTTAACTAGATGAGCTCTGATGCAAGTAATGGCTGGTCTGGTGACAGTTGACGGTGCCACCCCAATAGATGGGCTACTATTCAGCATCCAGTCCTTAAGGGATTGTGCTGCCTCTTTGGCCCCCTATTACTCTGGTATACTTGCAGCTTGGCAGAATAACAACCCAGCTATCCTAGGGGAGCTAAGGCAAATGGTCCAACAAACAACCACTCACTCTGGACCACAACCCATTATAAAGAAACAAAGGGTCTCTTATGTGCCAGCAATAGAACAAGCAGTCACATATATGAACAAAAGTGGCACAAAAGGGATTACCGGGCCCCAGGGAGGATATACTAGAGGTCGTTCCTGAGGACGAGGGAATAGAGGTCGGCATGGGGATCGGGTATACCCAGAGCTCCGGCAATATCAGGCCGACACCTCTAGACAAAGGACAGGGAGGAAGAGAGAGAGCTAAGTGATAATGAGGTTCGCTGACTGGCCTGGCAAACCCTGATGTAGGACGGAGCCAACAGGGCACAGTGGGATGGGGCACCCACACCTGACTTGGTTAGAGAAACTACAAGATTACAAAATACCCACAAGGGAATAGGCTGTGTAATCCCCAGTGCACCCCCACCATCAAGACCACTACAGCTTCTCCCTGACATCTACCCCTGTCCCGCAGATGAATAGAGAGGCCCGCTGAACTATGAACTTCCACTGTCTGAAGGGGCACAAGGGTGGAAGTTCATAGGAAAGGTCCATTGGGACTGTCAAGGTTCCTCCCCCACTCTGAACACTAGGGTACAGATGTGGGGACCTGCATGAAAACCTCCTAAGCTTATCTTTACCAGCTTAGGTCAAAAACTTCCCCAAGGTACAAAATATTCCACCCGTTGTCCTTGGATTGGCCGCTACCACCACCAAACAAATACTGGTTATTGGGGAAAAGCTGTTTGGAAACGTCTTTCCCCCCAAAATACTTCCCAAAACCTTGCACCCCACTTCCTGGACAAGGTTTGGTAAAAAGCCTCACCAATTTGCCTAGGTGACTACAGACCCAGACCCTTGGATCTTAAGAACAATGAACAATCCTCCCAACACTTGCACCCCCCTTTATCAGGGAAATGTTGGACAAAAAGCCTCACCAATTTGCATAGGTGACCACAGACCCAAACCCTTGGACCTGAGAACAATGAAAAAGCATTCAGTTTTCTTACAAGAAGACTTTTAATAGAAATAGGAGTAAATAGAAGTAAATAAATCCCCTCTGTAAAATCAGGATGGTAGATACCTTGCAGGGTAATTAGATTCAAAACATAGAGAATCCCTCTAGGCAAAACCTTAAGTTACAAAAAAATACACAGACAGAAATAGTTATTCTATTCAGCACATTTTTTTTCTCAGCCATTTAAAGAAATCATAATCTAACACGTACCTAGCTAGATTACTTACTAAAAGTTCTAAGACTCCATTCCTGGTCTATCCCCGGCAAAAGCAGCATATAGACAGACAGAGACCCTTTGTTTCTCTCCCTCCTCCCAGCTTTTGAAAGTATCTTGTCTCCTCATTGTTCATTTTGGTCAGGTGCCAGCGAGGTTACCTTTAGCTTCTTAACCCTTTCCAGGTGAGAGGAGTTTTCCTCTGGCCAGGAGGGATTTTAAAGGGGTTTACCCTTCCCTTTATATTTATGACAGGGACCCTGGGGGAAGAGCATGCGTGTATGTTCAGCAGGGTAAACATACCCCTACATTGGCTTTAATAGGCAGAGGAGCCGCTGTGTCTTTAATCAAAAACACTCCAAAAGCAGGAAGGTAAATTAAACAGGTAACCTTAAACTCCTTCCAAGGCAACCCCGGCAATGGTTGGGAATGGGCCCAGGTCCCCTTTTCAGTACAAGGATTAAAAACCTTTGGGGATCTGATCCAAACTCCTGACATGATTGGTGAAATCATTTTGGGATCAGATTGGTTGTTCACCAATCTCATAGTAATAGATATGCCCAGGAGTATCCGAAAGAAAGTGTATATTCCCCCTCCCCACTCTGGGAAAATTGGTCAAAAGATATTACTAGCAAAAGGGGGAGAAAGGCCAATTGCGGCATTATCGGCCCAGCAAACTGAGGAATGGCACCAGGAATTCCCCTTGGTCTAGACTCAAAAGAAAACAGACTGTGGTAAAATCAATGCCTGTGTAAAAATTGTTGCAGAATTAGTGCCTTCCCCAAAACAATATTCTTATCCAAAGGAGGTGGAGGCCCAATTGGTACAAACTATCCAGGAGCTCGAACAGAGGGAGTAATCTGAAAAACAAAAAGAAATGGAGTACTTGTGGCACCTTAGAGACTAACCAATTTATTTGAGCATGAGCTTTCGTGAGCTACAGCTCACTTCATCAGATGCTCATGCTCAAATAAATTGGTTAGTCTCTAAGGTGCCACAAGTACTCCATTTCTTTTTGCGAATACAGACTAACACGGCTGTTACTCTGAAACCTGAAAAACAAATTCACCCTTCAACTCCCCTGTATGGCCAGTACTAAAAGCAGACGGCCAGTCCTGGCACCTAACAGTTGCCTGGAGAAGGATTAACAAAGATACAGTACCCATGGATCCTATTGTGGCAGACATGACACAGGTTATACAAAAGGTCCAAGCCACATTGAAATATTTTTCAGGAATTGATTTAGCCAATTGTTTCTTTGCTATTCCCCCACACCCCGACTCACAGGATCAGTTTGCCTTTACAATAAAAGAACAGCGGTGGACTTTTTGTCGATTGCCCCAAGGGTATCACAACAGTCTGGCAATTGCACACCGGCATGTGATGGATATGCTGGATAGATTGAGTCCGCAAGATAGACCATTTGTGTTTTCATACATGGATGATATTTTAGTCTTTGGGGAAACCGAGGCACAGACTCAGATGAGAACTGAAAAGGTGTTCGCATTAATCCAGGAAACAGGATTTAGGGTAGCCTTGGATAAGGCTCAACTGGTGCAGCCCAAAATCTCATATTTGGGTACAATTATTGGACAAGAAGGAAGGCAAATAGACCAGCACAAGTTGAGAGCCCTAGTAGAAATGCTGGCTCCTACTGACGCCCACTCCTTGAGAGTACTATTGGGAGGCTTTAACTTTCTCAGATCACACATGTACAAGGATGCTGAAATAACGCACCCCTTCTGGCGATTACTAAAGAAAAAGGCCAAATGGGAGTGGGGAGAGGAGCAGGACGCTGCTTTAAGGCTTTTAAAGCAATAGGCTCTCACAGCTACAGCCCTGCATTTTCCCAATGAGACACAGCCTTTTCTTATTCGATTGGCTGCCAACAATATGGCCTTGGCTGCTACACTATTACAGCATAATGAGGATGGAAGACTGTAGCATATGAATCCAGGATGCTGCAAGGAGCTGAGATCAATGCCTGGCAGCCGTCTGGGCATTGCAATCTTTTGAGCCACTCACAGGAATAGCTCCAGTCACTATTCAAAGCACCCACACTAAACTAAAATACATTTTGTCAGGAAAACTGATGGGGAGGAAAGTCTCTAATACTCGAATGGCACAACGGACGCTGATTTGAATTAACAGAGGGGTAACCACAGAAACTGTGTCCAAACCAGATATGTTAACACATGCATTAATTGAAAAAGGAAACTGGCATGACTGTCTAGAGGTTACTCTGGAACAGAGAATAGCTCTCGTGGAGGCACCCCCACTGGAGGAATTGGATACCAGAGGACAAGAGAAGCCTTTTTGGTTCACTGATGGAGGTGCAATTGTAATAAATGGGAAAAGGTGTGTAAAGTATGCAGCAATCAATTTAGATAAGGAGATTATTCAGGGTCAGCTGGACCACGGGTCAGCCCAACATGCCGAATTACATGCAATTTATCAGGTTCTGAAACAATATGAGGACTCCCCATGACCAGTGTATATTTACCCTGATAGTGATTTTTGCACAAAGGGAATTCACTTCTGGATGCAGGACTGGAAAATAAATGGGTGGAAGGCGGCGGATGGTAAAGATATTGCATACTTAGATGAGTGGAAATGGATTTACCAGTGGATAACAGAGAATCTGAAGCAATTGAAAATCGGGCATGTGAAAGCCCACAACAAGGGAACAGGCAAGGAAGCCATTTGGGTGGACACAACAGTCGGGTGGACACAATAGCCCAACAACACAGTATAGCAATTGTAACTAGAAGCCAAGCTAAAAGGACCCCTACTGATGCCCCCAAACCAATGGGTGCTGCTATAAATCACCAAACTCCAGGAAAAGTGGAAAGGCAAGAACTGATTAATGTAGCCCATCAGTTCATGCATGAGGGGGTAAAAGGAACCTTACATAGGTTAAGACAAGTTGCAGAATGGAAAAAAAACATGGAAGTTGAAGTTAGAACATGGGTAAGGAATTGCATTCGGTGTGCACAGGATAGATCACGACCTCCTCACTGGTAACCCGTGATGCACCAACGGGAGCTCAGGCCCTGGCATACGGTTCAGATTAATGTTATTGACAAGTTACCAAGAAGTAAAGAAGGATTTCAATCCTTGTTAGTAATAATTGATTCCTTTTCAGGATGGGTAGAAACATTTTCCACTAAAACTAATAGCACCACGGTGGTAGTTAAGATTTTTTTTAATGAGGTGGGTGTGTAGATATGGTACCCTTGAAACAGGAGATTCTTATAATGGGGGAGCCTTTGTGGGAGAAATTTTTACATCAGTGTTACAAGCTTTAGGAATCAAAAAAAAATTTCATATATCATACCTACCCCAATCCTCGGGTCAGGTAGAGCGCATGAAATGCACCATTAAGGAAGCACCTCGGAAAGTAGTAAATCCTACCGGAAAAGATTGGCCAGACAAGCTGCATCTGATTCTAGCATATATCTGCAGCAGCAACAGACTGAAAACCAAAATCCAGCCTTTTCAAATTATGTTTGGAAACTCTGTGCACCTTGTGATTGACCCTAGCCACCTAACACAGATCAGGGAGAAATCCCTAATGTAACATAGCGTGAATATTTACAGTGACTTAAGCAGCTGAAACAAGAGAAAACCACTCTCCAATGTAGGGTCGAACAAGCTATAGAACAAATGAATAAAAAAAAAATCCATGCACAAAAGCATACTGAAACAGCCCTATGGGAAATTGGAGATCAAGTTATGTGTCTTAAATTGGGGAAAAGGGGCCACTCACTGGAATCAAAATGGACAGAACCCTATTCCGTAGCGGACCGCCTCAGCCGACTGATATACTGTATTGAGTGAGAAGGATGGAAAATTAAAATGGGTACATGTTTCACAGATTAAACTTTTTTCACAAAAAATAATGTCTTGGACTTTTTACAGGAAAGGACTCCTGGGATTCGGAACATAAGGAGCTGCTCGACCACTTCTACCCTCCAAATCCATGAAACCTCAGTATAAGGTTTGGCAGTCCCTGTTCTTGGGGGCCTGTATGTCCCAGATATTCAACAATATCTTGTGGGAGCCCACTGCAATCTCTCCCCTGGTCAAGGATCATTCCCCCCTAAACAATCAATCATGGATCCCCATCAGGGAACCAGGAATCCTCTTAGAATGGTATGATAAAAATACAAATCGAATCCTGAGGCCACTAGGAAATACTAATATTTATGCCTGGGATGGGGAAGTGGGACTTAAGGTTCACCTTATAAACACCACAGGAGTACCAAACCACTGGGAAATAGGGGTGAAAATAGAGGGTCTCTATGGTGATACCACCTGGAGTTCCAGCTACCCATGATTACCATATCAGTGGGATGAGCCTATTAAGACAGTGACAATACTAACTGTCATAGTAGGATATTGTCCAGTATCCCACAGAAATCCAAACCTTTGCTTCCCAGATATGTGTACTAAGACTTGGGGTACGTCTACACTACCTGCTGGATCGGCAGGTCGTGGTTGATCTATCGGGGATTGATTTATCACGTCTAGCATAGACGCGATAAAATTGATCCCCCATCGCTCTGCCGTAGACTCCTGTACTCCACTGCAGCGAGAGGTGGAAGCCGAGTCGATGGGGGAGCGGTGGCAGTCGATCCCGTGCTGTGAGAACATGAGGTAAGATACATCCACTTCAGCTACGCTATTCTCGTAGCTGAAGTTGCGTATCTTAGGTCAATTCCCCTCCCCCCCAGTGTAGACCAGGGCTTGGACCAAAGATGTTTCTTTCAAAAGAAGCACCCCGATCAGGATAAAGAAACCCAAACTGTTTGTGACTCAGAGTGAGCCCATAAAGGTCCTCCTGAATCATTTGTTCGTAGAAATTAAAATTAATATGGATTGGACCCAGCTGAATGTGTCAAGAGTGGAGCCAGAATGTTTGCCCTACTCTCTTCCTATATTAAAAGCCTGGATGAAAACATACCAAAGTCCCTATGGTGGGACCAAACAAGATATAGCAGACACTGTATTCGGAGGGGTTGGTTTTCGAACAGGGATTATGAATATGGTAGATTTAGAGATAATCAGAAATAAATTGAGTGTCGTATCACAATTATAGGAGCATCTCATACACAAGCAGGCAGATGCTAATGTGGATTTAGTACAAATAGGCCTAGGTAATCTGAAAGCGACATGGAATCTGTGGAAATGGTTAAACACTGCCACCTGGCTGCTGTACAAGGAATAGCTGAAATTGGGAAACAAAACTGCCTTAGTCATGGGGTGCACTGAGATGCAAATTCTTAGTTTAGCATCACTCAAAGATGAAATGTTCTTGGTAATATCAGGAAATGTTAAAGCACTGGAGCACTTTTTAAAATAACAGAAAAGATGTTTGTTTGATGCCTATAAGCATGAATGGATACAGTATGTCTCCAGGACGGATAAGCCTGAACGGCTACTTAGAGAAATTATTGTCAAAATTGCCCATCAGGAATCTGTGGAGGCAGAGCTATGGAAAGTCAGTCCACTACCAAAATTAACCATGGGATCTTTCTGGTTACCTTGCATTACGGGTTAGTGGGCCGTGAAAGAGAAAAGACTTTTGGACACACAACAGTGTACAGAGTGGGACCCTCGCAAATGGGTATGCCTCTCCCTGCCTGCCACTACAGAACCATGCAGTAGGGATACATCCTTAGGCACATGTGTTTAGGATGAACTGGAAAATGTAACCCGTGTTTTATATAATGGACAATGTGTATATGTTGTATCCTGGGAAACAATATTTTGTGAGGAGGAAAGCATTAGCTAGCCACCAGTGGATGTGTGTAGATGCAATGCAAACATTTTATACACAAATAACCACACTTATTACCTTCCTAAGCTAGAGAGAGCCCAAAGTACCATAATGCCCCCCTTAGTTAACTTCTCCATCTCCCTCGGTTTGGATTGGCAGGAATTAGCTGACCATCTGCTTCGAGAAGCAAAAGTAACTCAGTTTTTGCAAGAAACCCAAAAGGATGTGGGAAAGCGAATTCTCCAAACAACACATGCAAATGGTGATATGACTAAAATAGCTAATTCTGAAAAAGAACTCACTGCATAACATTGGTAATATGTTTTTACAGGCTAGTCGCACCTCCCACCTCACAGGTGAACACCCCAACTATTGGGCTAAAGATTACAAAGGGAAGGACCACCGCCGCCTCCTACAGTGACTGCATTGCAACTGGCACCTAAATCCTGATAATACTAGCCAAGCCTGCATACCTGTGGGATAATTTCTGCTACCATAGTGAAGAAGAGAAGAGTCATTACTGGCTCTGCCATGGATCTCCTTGGGGATAGGTGATGACCACAATGTCCTTGTGCATCTGCAGCCATGGATCAGTGCATGGGTCCATCCCTGGTGAAGTGGCTTCCACCTGGGCTACTCACAAACAACTGTATAACATGCAAATCACACGCTGAGCATGTGTGTGTAACTGCAGCCTGGTCAGGAATAGTTGGGTTACACTCAGGCTCTCACCACCCTTGGTTATACTGCAGGGTGACCCCAACACTCTCCCCACTCTTCAATTTCCTTCCAGAAATGTATGTCCTGTGCTGCCCAGTCCTTTCCTGGAAAATACAAGCTACATTATTGTTATTTCTTTAGTAGCACTAAGATACATGCAACTTAGTTTCTCAGACACTTCTATTTAAACACACTGGATTAGATAAAACAATAACAAAAAATATTGACCACAAAGATAGATTTTAAGTGAGTGAAAATAACAAACAATGTGAAATTCAAAGCAAAAGTTTCATCCCCACATGCTTTCAGCAGTCTTACTGACCAAACTTCTTTGGTCAGGACCGCTCCCCCAGTCCAATGGCTGCTTCCTTTATCCCTTCACATGCAGTGAATCAACGGGCAGAGAGAGAGAGAGACAGAGTGAGTGGTGTCTTTTATAATACTATCCCCCTTTTTGAGAAACATTTCCACCTGATTACCATGAGACAAAATGTCTATGTGCAAAGATATTTCCTTTGTACTTTTTCTTCAACTTTTTGAGCTTCTCTGGTTTCAATTCCTGCTTGATAACTCTGTTTACTGCTTAAATACAAAATTAAGCAGAGCACACATTTACTTGTTTAAGATAGACCTGTTTGGTCCAACCCAGTATGGGTGTCCTTATGTTCTTAAGGTCTTATTAATATGTTTCAAACTGAGGTTGGCAAAGGTCCATGTAGCCCAGTATCCTGTCTTCCAACAGTGGCCAATGCCAGGTGCCCCAGAGGGAATGAACAGAACAGGTAATCATCAAGTGATCCATCCCCTGTCGCTCATTCCCAGCTTCTGGCAAAGAGAGGCTAGGGACACCATTCCTGGCTAATAGGCATTGATGGACCAATCCTCCATGAATTTATTTAGCTCTTTTTTGAACCCTGCTATAGTCTTAGCCTTCACAACATCCTCTTGCAAGGGGTTCCACAGGTTGGCTGTTCATTGTGTGAAAAAATACTTTTTTTTTGTTTTAAACCTGCTGCCTATTAATTTCATTGGGTGGCCCCGAGTTCTTGTGTTATGAGAAGGAGTAAATAACACTTCCTTATTTACTTTCTCTGTACCACTCATGATTTTATAGATCTCTGTCATATCCCCCGCCCATCGTCATCTATTTTCCAAACTAGAAAGTCAGTCTTATTCATCTCTCCTCATAAAGAAGCCGTTCCATAGCCCTAATAATTTTTGTTGCCCTTTTCTGAACCTTTTCCAATTTATCTTTTTTGAGAGGGGGTGACCACATCTGCATGCAGTATTCAAGATGTGTGCTTACCATGGATTTATATAGAGGCAAGTTGATATTTTCTGTCCTATTATCTATCCCTTTATTAATGATTCCCAACATTTTGTTCACTTTTTTGACTGCCACTGCACATTGAGTGGATGTTTTCAGAAAACACCATACAATGTAATCTTAAAACTTCACATGCCACGCGTATTTTATCAGGACCATACTGATCAGCAAATTATGAGTTTTCAAATGATACATTATTAGGCATACAGTAAAAAGCAAACAAAACAAAAAACAAGACAAACAAATCCACAAACAATTCCACCCCCACCACAAGCTACACTCTTCCAAATACAAGACAAAAATATCAGCTATTCAAACATATGAAACCTAGAATGCGAGAGGACTCCGGTCTGTGAAGCATACCAAACAGGTGTAGCCACACCCATAGACCCATGTAATCAGCAGCACAATCAGAACAAATTCCATGGGAACAACCCCTAGATTGCACAGTAACACCCTTTAAAGTCTGTGGGAATGTGAATTTATTCTATTGCCATGAAAGTCTTCACTCCCATTCCTCCCACCTCCAAAGAAACACATAGCAATGGCTCATAGTGTGTTTAACTTGCTCCCAATTGGTACATAACCTGGGGATCCAGATGTGGAGAGGACCCAGCAGGAGTTAACATAGATTTGAATCTTGTTAACTTCTGGTCTGGTCTCTGTGAAGTCCGGATCTACCTCCACATCCCAGACAGTTCATGAAAAAGGCCTTCCAAGGGGACCTAGCACAGGGGCCAAATTCAGCAGACCCAGTGTTCCTCCATCAATGACTTGCTAGATTTGACATCCCTCTGCTCTCATTCATTAATGGATGAATACAGCCCTACATTTTGGGGAGATGTTTAAACAAATGAAAAATTCCCCTCAGTGGATCTCTTAAGGAATGAAACAGGTTTCAGTGAAGCCCCACCCTCCTGTGTGACATCAGTAGAGGGCAGGGGGATAATACGCATTCTCTCTTCCCTAGCTTTACTGGGTTTCTGGGTATGGACAAGGGGTTGCTGTTAGGACAAACTCTAAAGGACCCCTTTAATGACTTTAGAGGTCTGTAGCAGTGTGGCACTCATCTCTGACAAGTACCCCTTCTGCTTGGGTGTGTCCATAATCTTTAAACAGACCCAGCTTTGGTATCAGTTGGGGATTGGTCCTTCTTTGACCAGGGGGTTAGACTAGATGACCTCCTGCGGTCCCTTCCAACCCTGATATTCTATGATTGTATGATCAGGCCATACCCCAGGGCTTCCTCCCTGGAGGTAACAATTTTGCCTTGTCTGGGTCTTTCTGGCCCTACCTATCCATCGGGGACATGAAGTACTTTGAATCCCTTTTACTGTTGTCCAATTGAAGGCCACTTCCTCAGTGGCCTAACCACTACTCCAGGTCCCATGGGGCCCAGAGACCTTAAGAATAGCAGCCACACATCACTGTGTCCCTTTAACTAAACTGCTTTCAGCTCCCTACTGCCCCTACTGCTACTGCCCCATAGCCTCAGCCTTTAGTAATGCTTCTCCTTTACCTCAGGGCAAATGTACATTTAGGCCAAGCAGCCAACGCCCAGCTACCTTGGGCTACTGCCCCAGGCCAAGCTAGGAGCGCTTTCTCACTCCCGCAGTCCCTGCCACTTCTGAGCTGTCCATGGTGCTGCAGTTTCCTTTAGCCAGCCAGGAGTTCAATAGAGCGACACTGATTTACAGCAGCGAGGGAGCTGTGCCATTGACTTCTATGAAGCTATGTTAATTTACAGCACCTGGGAATTGGCTCATTGACTTCAATTAAGTGACACAGATTTTCCATAGTTTCATGATTTCTAGTCTGATTTCTTTGCCTAACACAGGGCATGGAACCTTGCCCACTAATTAAAACGAGAACATCTCTTTTAGAGAGCTATCCAGTTTTGAATTAAAGATGTCAAGTGATTGTGTCTTGGTATGTTGTCCCATTCAGGATTCAGAACATAATCAGATTCACACCAGTTGAAGATCTGGCCCTTTGGTTTCAATGGAGCTATGCTGATTTACACCAGTTGTGAATCTGGCCCAATGACTCCCAGGGAGAGGCATCCATTTACAGCAGCAGGGGATGTGGTCTAATGGGTAGTGTCAATGTTATGGTTACCTCTTTAAGCAAGTCTATCCATATCCAGCAGAGCTAGGCACAGCGCAGACAAGACCTGAGCATCCTTGTTAGGCACAAGTTGAGGAATGAAGAAGGTCCAATGATGCCCCTTCTGCCTGTGTGATGTCACTATAAGGCAGGGGAGTCTGCACATTCTCTCTTCCTTAGCTTCACCAGGTTGCTGGGCAGGGACAAGAGGCTGCCACTAGGAACATCTCTATGCAGGAGATTGTGCAGGAAGGGTTCATCTCTATTTCAGAAAAAAAAAAACAAATTCTGAGACCTGTAGGAAGAGAATGGATATTTGCAATGCATAGGAGCTGTTAACGTTACAACTGGGTCATTTCACAAGATGAAATCCCTGGTCATGCATTGAAGAGATCCCAGCATGGAAGGGCACAGAAATTAAATTGTCCCCTCTTTCACGGGGAATTTACCATTTTTCATTCTTGAATTGCTCTTTCCATGTGAAATAAAAGGCATTTGCATAGAAAGTTTAAGGCCACTCTTTGCGTGTGAAACCATAAAAATCAACCTCTTCCTCTCATCTGTCCAAACCTACACCACCATCATCTAACAGGCCATTTTTATAATAGTGATTCCATTCAGAAGGGTCATTTCCATAGTTCCCTCTAAGGTATGTGCCTGAGTGGCCATACATGAGGGAGTGAAGGGCCATGCACCTTGACCCTGGAGAGGATGCATGCATAAGATGAAGTGGTGGCCTTGGGAGGAATAGGGAGTAGGTGAGTGAGCATTTGGGTGAGATAGGGAGTGAGGGGAAATTGGGATGTGCAGGGCTGCACCAGCTGGAAAGAGATGCAACTCTCTCCAGCTTCAGGGCTGCAGCTGCCAGGGAGAGATGGCCCTCCTTCCCAGCCCCAGCTTGGTGGCTGCTGCGTCACGGTAGATACCCCACTCCTTTCCAGCCAGGTGGCTGCCACAGTGCACGAGAGAGACAGCTCTCCCCAAACAAATGCTAAAACATAATGGAAATCACTTGTCCAGACAAGTGATTTCCATTAAGTTTTAGCATTTGTTTGGGGAGAGGTATTGGAAACCATTAAGGCCAGATCTTTGCTATCTGGTATAGTTTTGGATCTTCAGAGTACTCCCTTTGACTCATAAGTAGCAAGCAGCAGTAGGTTTGGTGGGGTGCTAGGTGTTGGGTAGGATAAAGACCTTATTTGCAAGCTCTTTGGAGTTTTCAGAGAGATCCCTACTTCAAAGCCATGTGTTAATGCCGTGCAGGGCGTGTAAAAACAAAATGAGTCCGTCTACTCCGAGTTTTTGTGTTGGTGACACACACAATGTGAAAGCAGGAAAACTTTGCCTGTTTCTACAAGGCTCTGTGCACTTGCATTGAGTGGGTCCTAAACACTCGTGTAAAATACCCATCACCAACCACTTGATGTTTTACTTCCCTTCATATTTTCATTGTTGTCACTTGTTTGTGTGTGGCTTTGTTTTGCTGTCTGTGTCACTTTATTATTTATTTTTATTGTTCTATGGGTGTGAAGTATTAATCAAAGTAAGAGTTGACATTCCAGAGACATTGTATAATCCTGAGTGAATGCCTTTTACTCTCCTTTCCAATATCAGCAAATATTGTATTACTGTTTGCAGTGAGAGCATTTCTAGTTGGCTCATACTTTTATTTAGCACCTTAAAGCTGAGCTCTGTGTGCTGATAATATGCATGCAAGAGGGATAGTTTTGTGATCTGCAGAAGTCCGTAGCATGCTAGTGTTTTGGCAGATGCTTCATTCTGCAAGAGCAGCTTTCCCTGAAGATTTAGTGGTCCGTGGTAGGAGTAGGTTATTTAATGGGGCCTCTGGGGCATATTTTTTATGCTTTCACTTAATGACCATGATGACTTTGTTTTATTTACATAGCTGTTTTCAGTGCGCCACATTTTGCTGTGTTTACTAGCTTGAGTTCTTAGAAAGGATGATAAAATACATGTACTCCAAGGGCAGTGTTATTTTTCTTTTTATTTGATTTCATATTAAATGAGCATCTTAAGCATCTTAATTAACAATTTTCTTGTTAATTATCCCTTATTTTAATATTCTATCTTCTTCTTCCATACCTAGCAACTTTTAAAAATATATATTCTATCTCGGTGTAGTATGCACAATAAATGACCTCAATATTGGTGCTGCACATAACAATATTTAATCTGCACTTGGATGGAAAACAGTAGAGGGAACATAGAAACACCAAATTAACAATGGAGGGCAGATGGTTGTGATCTCCTCCTGAGCTCCTCTGATCATCATGTGGTCTCCATCAAGAACAATGCTTGAACCTATCTTTACTACTTTGGGGAGTAACCTGGCAAGGGAAGGACATAGAATGCTATGGTGATTGGCGTGCTATGGATGGATGGATACATAGAAAGATAGATAATGTGTAGTACTCTAACATGTCTTACAGGTTTTACATTTCGTCTATTGGGATCGGGACAATGAGATGATTCTGAAACAATTAGTATGTTTGAGCTGTATCTAACTGTCTGTCCCCTTGATTCCAGACTTGTTGCTAAGGTTGGTTGAACATTTTTCTTGAGCAGTTTTTCTGATGGGCTGTGGGACTCTGGTGATGTTCCAGGGCAATTCAGCAAAAGGAGAGACCATCATGGATCATGGGGGATAGAGTCCAGCCTGGGAGCCTGGTGGTGTGTGGTATCTGATGCACCCCTGCGGTATTTCCAAGCCAAAATGTTAAGTTTTCAGCCAAAAGCTTTCAGTGTCCACAAAAAAATCCCCTTTGTGCATCAGCTCTATGCAGTACCCGGCTTGCACTGAAATTAGCAGGATGAAATATACCTCTAACATCATATTCTGCAACTCTGGTAGAAATTGCATCATTCAATAACACAGTAGAAAACATTGGGCTGAATTAATCCCCAGGACATGAGTTACACCAAGGGTGGCTTTGGTTCACTGAGCACATTAATTAGGTGAAAGAAAAGGAGTACTTGTGGCACCTTAGAGACTAACCAATTTATTTGAGCATAAGCTTTCGTGAGATACAGCTCACTTCATCGGATGCATGTTGTGGAAAATATTCCACTCCCCTGCACTCATGGCAGTTCTAAGTGTTATCTAGATCATCCCTGCCTGAAAAGAGGTTGGGGTGTAGTATTTCTAATAGCATGCAGACAGCACTAACTGTTAAGGTGTCTTGGCATTTAGCCACCACTGCCATGAGGCAGTGTACCTCAGTTTCCCCTTCCAAACAGCAGCATAGGCCTGTTATGCTTTTGCTGCTTTGGCAAGCTTCCAGCCTCTTTACAGGTATAAGCTGAAAAGCAACATGCTTTTGGGACTGTCTTATAATCCCTAGCATGAACAAAACTTTTTTCCAGAAAGCAGCTGTGTCCCACATCTTTAAAGCGTTTACCAATAGTATTAACTCCTTTGTCTTGACCCGTAGATGAAGGAGCAAAAGAAACAAGATTAACAGTAAGTCTACGGTGGACAGGCTTTGTTCACACAATTTAGCTTGTTTAGTGTCTATAGCATTTCCCAACTTCTTTGTGTACCCTAGTAGGTGCTTTGATGCAGATTCTTCTGCCTCTTTGGAGAAGGTTTTCAATTCAGGCCTGTGTTTGAGGCTTTGCAAGGAAAAGTGGCACTGCAACCATGCCTGCCCTCGGCCGCTCCCTCTTGTGAAGATTTCCAAGTGCAGAGTTTTTCTCCCCCCAGCCTGGAAGAGATGGTATTATTTTTATAAGGGTAACAGGAATAACATTTTTTAATGGAGTGCTTTGGATCAGTAAGATCCCCTCAGTTACCCCACTCTCTGCTCCCAACAGGTCAGCTGGGTGGGCGCTTCCCTCCAGGAGATCTGAGCCACAGTCTTCCCTTAAAACCTGATTCACAGGAGAGGGGTTTGGCAATTTAAATGCAGATTTTTCACCCTCCTCCTGTGAAAAAGCCTCCCTACAAAAGGTGGGCAGACCCTCCCGTCTCCCCTCACCTTCCGTCTGGACTTTCCTCTCTGGGCTCCACTCTGGGTCAGACACTCCTGCATCCCCCAAAAGGGAAGCTGACAATTGATCCAGCTGTGGGCTCACAGCTACCAGCTGTGAAAGACCCTTCACTGGCCAGCACAATCCCCCTCTTTCCCTCAGGTTTGGCTTGCTTCCAGCTACAGAGTCCCTGGGGTCTTTTCCCACCACAGCAGTTATCAGGACCCCAACTTCCACCTTTGGGGTACATGTTTCTGTGCACCCCAGAGCAGGGCCTCTCCCCTGCCGACCTGCAACTTCCTGGCAGTCAGCAGCTGGGACGGCCTCCTTGTTACAAGGCGGAACATTCCCCTCCCCAAGGCAGATGATCACAGGACAGGAGCTGGCTTTGTCCAGCCCCTCCTGCAGGGACTTGCCATGAGCCCCAGGGCTACAGGAGCTGGTTACAAATATCCCTGCCACCAAGGCTGCATGCTTCACTGCTAGAGAGGAATAATAAATAAATCTGTTAGTCTCTAAGGTGCCACAAGTCCTCCTTTTCTTTTTGCGGATACAGACTAATACGGCTGCTACCCTGAAACCAGAGGAATTTAAGAGACTCTCTCCTATTCCCCCACTAGCCCATGTGACTTCACACACATACCCCACCCCGGTGCTTTGAGCACAAGATTCCTTCTCTCTGTTAACCAAGCCTGGGACAGATTCTGCCACATCAAAGAAATCATTCCCCAGTTGAAACAGTGCAAGATTGTGTGCCACTGTGGCAACAGTCAGCTCAGCCTGCAAATCACCAGTTTCCATGTGTACCTTAGCTAAAGGGGTAAGGACTTTCTAACCTCCCACCAGTTCTAATTCTGCCATTTCCCCTGGCAACAAATCCTTCTCCTGGATCAGGTCCCTCCTTACCACAGAAATCTCTGCATCCGTGTCCCTCAATCCAAGGAGAACTTTCCCATTCAGTTTAACAGCATGCATATGCTGACTGCTTGGCTGGGGCAAAGCCCCCTTTTCAAATTCTGGGCGGAAAGAGGCAGCAGCCTGGCTCTGAGAAGCAGCAGCTTCATGTGTTACCTGCTGCCTGTTCCCACTCTGCAAAGGACATTTATTCCTCACGTGCTCAGTGGACTCACAATCCTGGCACCTCTTGGGCTCCTCTACGCGTACAGGAGACTTGGGACGAGTAACAGGGGAATGGGGAGATGGACACCCAGCCTCCTCTTTCCCTGGGGTAAAATGGTGATTCTGCTTCCCCCCAACCCTGTGTCCCTGTGCCACTGGTTTCTGTTTAATGGCCACTTGCGAGGGCTCAAAAGAGTCTGCCCACTGTATCCACCTTTTTGTCCCACAAATACTGTTTACATCATCACTGCACATATTCAGCAATTGTTCCTAAGTAACCAAATCACACATTTCTTCCAAGCTTGTAATGCCTTTTCCCCTCACCCACTTAATGAACAAATCTCTCATTTCATTTACATAAGCCACATTACTCAATCCAGATCCCCTCCTAAAACTACTGAATTTAATCCTGTAGGTTTCAGGTGTAATCTGAAACTGTTTCTGTCAAGGTTCCTTCCCCATTCTGAACTCTAGGGTACAGATGTGGGGACCTACATGAAAACCTCTGTCATAAATATAAAGGGAAGAGTAAACCCCTTTAAAATCCCTCCTGGCCAGAGAAAAAAAATCCTCTCACCTGTAAAGGGTTAAGAAGCTAAAGGTAACCTCACTGGCACCTGACCAAAATGAACAATGAGGAGACAAGATACTTTCAAAAGCTGGGAGGAGGGAGAGAAACAAAGGGTCTGTGTGTCTGTCTATATGCTGGTTTCTGCCGGGGATAGACCAGGAATGGAGTCTTAGAACTTTTAGTAAGTAATCTAGCTAGGTACGTGTTAGATTATGATTTCTTTAAATGGCTGAGAAAAGAATTGTGCTGAATAGAATAACTATTTCTGTCTGTGTATCTTTTTTGTAACTTAAGGTTTTGCCTAGAGGGGTTCTCTATGTTTTGAATCTAATTACCCTGTAAGGTATCTACCATCCTGATTTTACAGGGGGGATTTCTTTATTTCTATTTACTTCTATTTTTATTAAAAGTCTTCTTGTAAGAAAACTGAATGCTTTTTCATTGTTCTCAGATCCAAGGGTTTGGGTCTGTGGTCACCTATGCAAATTGGTGAGGCTTTTTATCCAACATTTCCCAGGAAAGCGGGGGTGCAAGTGTTGGGAGGATTGTTCATTGTTCTTAAGATCGAAGGGTCTGGGTCTGTAGTCACCTAGGCAAATTGGTGAGGCTTTTTACCAAACCTTGTCCAGAAAGTGGGGTGCAAGGTTTTGGGAAGTATTTTGGGGGGAAAGACGTGTCCAAACAGCTCTTCCCCAGTAATCAGTATTTGTTTGGTGGTAGCGGCCAATCCAAGGACAAAGGGTGGAATATTTTGTACCTTGGGGAAGTTTTGACCTAAGCTGGTAAAGATAAGCTTAGGAGGTTTTTCATGCAGGTCCCCTAGCGTTCAGAGTGGGGAAGGAACCTTGACAACCTCCTAAGCTTACTTTTACCAGCTTAGGTTAAAACTTCCCCAAGGTACAACCTATTTTACCTTTTGCCCTTGGACTTTCGTTGCCACACCAAACATCTAACCGGTGTTATTGTTATGAGGAAAGAGTCCATTTGCAAACGTCTTTCCCCCCCCAAATCCTCCCAAACATTACCCCCCCTTTCTGAGGAAAGTTTGATTAAAAATCCTCACCAATTTGCATAGGTGACCACAGACCCAAACCCTTGGATCTTAAGAAGAATGAAAAAGCATTCAGTTTCTTACAAGAAGAATTTTAATAGAATAAACAGTAAAAAGAATCACCTCTGTAAAATCAGGATGGTAAATACCTTACAGGGTAATCAGATTCAAAACATAGAGAATCCCTCTAGGCAAAACCTTAAGTTACAAAAAGACACAAAAAACAGGAATATCCCTTCCCTCCAGCACAGCTTATTTTCTCAGCCATTTAAAGAAATCAGAATCTAAGGCATATCTATCTAGATTACTTACTTAGTTCTAAGATTCCATTCATGTTCTGTCCCTGGCAAAAGCATCACACAGACAAAGAGAGAGAGGCTTTGTTTCTCCCACCCCCCAGCTTTTGAAAGTATCTTGTCTCCGCATTGGTCATTTTGGTCAGGTGCCAGCGAGGTTATCCTAGCTTCTTAACCCTTTACAGGGGAAAGGGTTTTCCCTCTGGCAAGAAGGATTTTAAAGGGGTTTACCCTTCCCTTCATATTTATGACAGTTTCAAAACCAGTTCCTTAAATTTACCATAGTTTGAAGCATCATCAAGAGGCATCTTATTGAATACATCCAGAGCTCTTCCACTCAATTTTGCTGTCAATGTGGTCATTTTTTGATTGTTAGGAATTGTATGGAGGGTGCACAGTCTCTCAAAGGTGGTGAAATATTCGGCAGTGTCACTGAACTCATCATACCAAGGACATAGTCATTCCCATTTGTGTATTTCTGGGTAAGTGGGGCCAGCAGCTGTAGGGATTTGTCTCTTCCACTCCATAACAGCCAGTTCATGCTTCTGGGCCTCTATTTCTCTATCTCTTAACTCCAGGGCTCATTTGTCCCTGGTTACTTCTGGTTCCATAGCCCTTCTGTGCTTACTTGCCTCTGCTTCTTGGAGCTTCAGTTATAACTCCAGGCCCTTTGCCTTCTCTTCTGCTTCCAGTCTGGGCAGCTCTACTTTAGCAGCTGCCTCACTGGTAGTCATTTTCCTGCTTTCTTGTACTGGGCCACAGCCCCTCGGCAGTTCACCGAAACTGAGATGCACTCAGCTCAGGGGCTTCTTACTTAACAGAGACTTTCCCAGTGCCCAGTGTTCAGCCCTTCTGGGCAGTCTGCAACTTCTGCAGTTTTAGCTTCTTTTGATCTTCTCTCTTACTTATTTTGCTTCTTTTTCTGTCACTATTTCCCTTACCCGAAATAAGCAATCAGACAGTAACAAACCAGGAGCCACTTAGTCTGTTCTCTAGCCGCCACACCCAAAACTCACTTAAAATCACTACCAATGTCTCAAAGCAGTCAGCTGTGCACAGACCCTGCTCAGCTAAGCCACTGTGACAGGTTGGGTCCCAGAAACCCCCTTTGGGACTGCCACCCGATGTGCTGACACTGCTCTGAGCCTGTTTTCCCGGCTAGCCTAAGCTTCAGTACCTTGCCTTCAGTACCTTGCCTTCTTTGAGCCACACACGCTTGCCAGCTGCAAACACAGATCCAAGTCTGAACCACTTCCCCCACAAGGTGCAGGCTTAACTGAAAACAGCTTAAGAAGTGCTCCTGTCTCCAGCAGTCAGATACCCAGCTCACAGTGGGGTCCATAATCCCCAAAATAAATCAGTTTTACTCCATATAAAGCTTATACGCGGTAAACTCATAAATTGTTCACCCTCTATAACACTGATAGAGAGATATGCACAGCTCTATGCCCCCGACCAGGTATTAATACATACTCTGGGGTGATTAATAAGTAAGAAGTGTTTTTATTCAATACAAAATGTAGGATTTAAGTGGTTCCAAGTAATAACAGACAGAACAAAGTAAATTACCAAACAAAATAAAATAAAACACTCAAGTCTAAGCCTAATACAGGAAAAAAACTAAATTCAGGTAAATCTCACCCTCAGAGATGTTGCAATAAGCCTCTTTCACAGAGGAGACTTCCTCCAAGTCTGGGTCGAGCAATCACTCACACCCCAGTAGTTACTGTCCTTTGATACAGTTTCTTTCGGGCATCTCCTTGGGGATATAGCCAATATTCATAACTTTGAGTACAAAAATGATACATGCATGCAAATGGGATGAATATTTTCAGGAGATCATAAGCTTTGCAGAGATATGTTACATGGCATATCTAGAGTAAAACATATTCCATTTTGTCATATTTACAGCCATAAGCATATTTCTATAAAGAATTATGGGGTGCAACATCACACTCTTTCATGGACTATAAGTTATAGGAACTAAATAAAATTAACACAAGAACTGGGAGGGAGCTGGCCTACTCGGAGATACTTTGTTGCAGCATCTGCAGAGATGCTGCAGAGATCTTCAAAAAGAAAAGGAGTACTTGGCACCTTAGAGACTAACAAATTTATTTGAGGATTAGCTTTCGTGAGCTACAGCTCACTTCTTCGGATGCTGTTGCTCACAAAAGCTGATGTTCAAATAAATTTGTTAGTCTCTAAGGTGCCACAAGTACTCCTTTTCTTTTTGCGCGTACAGACTAACATGACTGCTACTCTGAAACCTGCAGAGATCTTCAGTGTTAACCTGCTAGTTTGGGGAATATCCTCCTTTTTGCAGCCTGCCCTGACCTTGGCATTTTCAGTGAGGACTGCCCCAGGCACCTCAGGGTCACAGGAGGCAGAGAAGGCAGGTGGAGAATTTATGAGAATGACTCCTAGAGGAAGTAGGGGCATAGTGTTTCCTGGGCACAGACCTGGAATGAAAGAGTTGGAAGTTTCTGAATACAGAGATTGCTAGCTGTTGGTTGTTTCTACTGGTGTTCAGGGAAGCAGGACATGATGTACATTCTTTGTAACCCCTCTCCCATGGATTATCACAAAGAATATAGGTGACTTGGATCATCATTTTTTCCTCCTTATACAATCAACATTGCAATGCCTCACAGGTTGGCACCACTTAGGAGAAGGGGGCACCGACATGCGCCAGAGCACTGATTATACCAGCCAAGCCTGCACACCTGTGGGGGATAATTTCTCCTACCATAGTAAAGAAGGGAAGAGTCATCACTGGGCCTGCCATGGATTTCCTTGTGGGGAGGTGATGATCACAGTCTCCTTGTCCATCTGCAGCCATGGATCAGTGCATGGGCCCATCCCGATGGTGACCTCACCCTTTCCTGTTAGTTGAACAGTACTGTCAGTCAGTACCAAACCTTTGGTGTTATTGGAATATTTTCTAGAGGGTGGCTGTGACATACCAGGGTCCAACCCAGACTAATCAGCAGCTGTGTCACACCTGCCTGCAACCTTGTAATGCCTTGTTGAATTGGCTTCCACCTTGGCCACTCACAGACAACCGACAAGCATGCAAATCACACTCTGAGCATCTATGTGTAACTGCAGCCTGGCCAGGAATAGTTGGGTTTACACTCAGGCTCTCACCACCCTTGGTTATACTGCAGGGTGTCCCCAACACACTCCCCAGTCTTTGATTTCCCTCCAGCAATGTACATCCTGTGCTCCCCAGTCCTCTCCTGGACAATGCAAGTTACATTGTCCATTATTTCTTTTATAGCACTAATATGCATGCAACTTAGTGTTGCCGGCACCCAGTGCCGAGAGGCAAAACAACAGCAGGGGTTCGTTACCCGGTGTGCTTCACTCAATAATCACAACGGGGTGGAGAAGCAGAAAAGTTTATTTGCAGCTGAAAACAAGGTACAGGGAGAATAAAATCTCAAATCCTGCACAACAGAGCAGGTCATTACACACACTTTTATATTCCTTAATGCTACTGCACTAAACATCAGCCAATCAAAACTTTACACAAATACTGTGCCTTCCTTATATGGGTTACAAGAATGTTTATTTCCTGCAACCTCTAACAAGCATTCCTAGCAACTTAAACAACCAGCACATTCTGTCTGGCCTTGTAGTTGTCTCTCATATTATCTTTAAATTGGCGTCAGCAAATCTTACACTAGAAGGCATTATCTGCGGCTGCAACATTGTTTTAAGAGCAAAAGAGCTTACTCAAACCAGCCAGGCCTGAATTCTATTAAGGGGGGTTGAGAAGAAGCCCATAGGCCTTCAGCAGGTAGACCTCCTCGACCCTTATGGCCTTCCATCCCCTCAACTTAACTAGTGGCCATGACCTGGGGTCTCCAACATTAGCTTCTCAGACACTTCTATTTAAACAAACTGGATTAGTTAAAACAATAAAACAAATTTTATTGACTACAAAGATAAATTTTACATGAGTGCAACTGAGAAGGCATAGAAGTCAGACATGGTTACAAAAAAAATAAAATAAAGCTAGAATGAAACTTGTGCCTAAGTTAAGAAATGATGTGAAATTCAAAGCAAAAGTTTCCTCACCACATGCTTGCAGCACTCTTACTGACCACATTTCTTAGGTCAGGACACACCCCCTGTCCAATGGCTGCTTACTTTGTGCCTTCAGAATCAGTGAATCAATGGGTCGAGAGAGAGAGAGAGAGCAGTTCCTTGGGATGTCTGCCCCTTCTTTTTATAGTCCTATCCCCCCTTTGAGAAACAGTTCAACCTGGTTACCGGAAGATGAAAACTCTGTGTAGAAGGATGTTCCCTGCTGCTTTTTCCTCACCTATTTAGAGACAAAATTAAGAAGAACACACATTTCTTTGTTTAAGACAGACCAGTTTGCCAGCCTCAGTTTGGAACATGTGTTAATAACAAGATACAGTGTCGTTTTATAACTTCACATGCATTATCAAAAATTGTATTAATATTAAGATGAGAGAATGACTATTTCTGGTTGACTCATAGATTTATTTAGCATCTTACAGCTGAGCTCTGTGTGCAGATAATATGGATGCAAGAGGGATAGTTTTGTGAACTGCAGAAGTCCGTAGCATGCTGTGGTCTCCTCCTGAGCTCCTCTGGTCATCATGTGCTCTCTATCAAGAAAAAGGAGTGAACCTATCTTTCCTACTTTGGGGAGTAACCTAGCAAGGGAAGGACATAGGATACCTTGGGTGATTCGCACTCTATAAATAGCCAGATAATCTGGAGTACTCTTACATGTCTAGCAGGTTTTCCGTTCCACCTATTGGGGCCAGGACAATGAGGTGATTCTGAAACCAGGAATGACTGGGAAGATATCAGCTACAGCCCCAGAATAACTGCCCTCCCTCCTCCCCATTTCCATAGCCTCCTCACCCAGATGCCCAAGAAGACGAGGTGGGGGGAGGCTACGGGGACCCACACAGTCAACCCCAGAGGATCACACAAGCATCAGAAAGCTGGAATATCCTGTATTTTGATTTGGTTTCTGGACTTGTCCTTCCCTCTTCCTCCACCCCCCTAACCCAATATCCCCCTCCCCCATCTAGCTTCTGATTTCTCTCAATGTTTTGTCAACAAATAATAAAGAATGTTTTTTAAACAATTGTGACTTTATTTCCTTTCATATATATATAGAGAGAGGATGGGTAACTTTAAGAGAAACAAACACAACTCTCACACCTTACCTTAGTACATTTCACCTGTATCTGACTTTCTGTTACTTTGATTCCAAATTTGTTGCTAAGGCTGTTTGAAAATTTTTCTTGAGAAGTTTTTTGTATGGGAAATTGGATTTTTCATTCAACTCTTTTTTCCATGAACTAATCTTTTCCTTGGATTTTATGAGATTTCTATCAACATACGAAACTCCCCTCCTCCCTAAACCATGGCTGTGGGAGTCAGGTGTTGTTCCAGGGCAGTTCAGCAAGAGGAGAGAACATCATGCATACTGGGGGATATAGTATGCATGATGGAACCTGGCCCATGGAAGAGATTGGTGGTGTGCGGTATGTGAGGCACCCCCGTGGTATTTCAGATTCAAAATATTAAGGTTTTAGCAAAAAGATTTTGGTCTCCACAAAAAAAAAAAGAACAACTTTTTGTGGATCAGCTCTAGACAGTACCCGGCTTGCACTAAAACAGCAGTATAAAATATACCCCTAACCTCATACTCTGTAACTCTGGTAGAAATTGCATCATTTAATAACACAGTAGAAAGAGTATGTCAAATTAATCACCAGGGCACCAATTAAGCGAGGGTAGCTTTGGTTCACATACTGCATTAATTAGGCATTGTGTCTCTCTGAGCTCAGGTATTCCCAGTTGCTTCAGGAATCAGTCCCATAGATCACACATCTCAGTATAAAACTTCCCGAATGCTCCAAACTGGCATTTTCTGTCCATGAGGAAACACCAGCACATCTCTCTCTCTCTCTCTTCTCAGCAGGTATGCGCTATTGTCCTGAATTACAGTCACACACCCACACGCAGACACCATGTGGATCATCAGGTACTGAATTCCAGACCTCCAGCACCAAAAGCCTCAGCCCCAACTCTGACCCCTTTAGCTAAAGGAGTGACCTCCTGGGTTGGAAAAAATAGTCAATTACCTAGTCACTGAAGCCAGGGCTTCCCATGATGTCTCTGGGTTTTCATACATACTCCAGGAAATGCCAAAACGCTTAATTAGCACAGTAAGCAACTTTACCCCAGACAGACATGCCAAGCCACAGAGCTCCCCTTGCCCAAAGAGGGTCAAAAGATTGAAACTCCTTTACTCTCACAAATTCTTTAGATAAGGAATAATCCCTTCAGACTGATTCTCTCATAGCAGGGTCACAAGTCATTGTTTTCTGTTTGGATTAGTGAACAGGAGTGTTTGGGGGGGGGGGCATGATTAACCTGCCTGTCATTGTATTTGCACAGTGTGTCCATTTTATGGAACACCTGGAATGACCAGCTGTGAACATCTGGCTCTGTGGACTAAGCCCTTCCCGGAGCGGGTACTGATCTCCGTTAGAAACTGATCTCCTTTTATCTTAACTTACTTCATTACAGAGAAATGACAGGTTTTCGTCACTATCTACCTGCCCACATCTCTCTAGCTGTCTGATCACTCTTGAGAGGAGATGGAAGAAGGAAATCACTCGGAGGCGACTGAGTTCATTCTCTCAGGACTGACAGATCGTCCGGAGCTGCAGATCCCCCTGTTTGCGGTCTTCCTACTGATTTATGGTTTCACCCTGGTGGGGAATGGGGGGATGATCTTATTAATCACAATTGATCCCCTACTCCACACCCCCATGTACTTTTTCCTCAGGAATTTGTCTTTCTGTGACCTCTGCTTTTCCTCGATAATTTCCCCTAAGATGCTGTTGAATTTCTTAGCCAAGAGGAAAAGCATTTCTTTCACTGCCTGCGCAGTGCAAATGTATCTTTCTATTATTTTTGCAGATGTTGAGTGCCTCTTGCTGGCTGTGATGGCGTATGACCGTTATGTGGCCATCTGTAACCCGCTGCTCTATACGGTCACCTTGTCCAGGCACCTTTGTAAACAGCTGGTGGCTGGGGCGTACACTGTGGGGGTGGTGGATTCAATGTTAAACACATATTTTACATTTCGGCTGTCATTCTGCAGCTCCAACATCATCAATAATTTCTTCTGTGATGTCCCCCCGCTCCTGGCACTATCCTGTTCTGACACCCGCATCAATGAGATTGTGATGTTTGTTTCAATGTGCTGCATTCAAGTCATCAGCTTTGTGACTGTCCTCCTCTCCTATGTCTATATCACCTCCACCATCCTTCAGATCTGCTCTGCCGAGGGTCGACACAAAGCCTTCTCCACCTGCACTTTCCACTTGACCACTGTGGTCCTGTTTTATGGCACCCTCCTCTTCATGTATTTACGTCCCACCTCCAGCTATTCCATGGACACAGACAAAGTGGCCTCAGTGTTTTACATGCTGGTGATCCCCATGTTGAACCCCCTCATCTACAGCCTGAGGAACACGGAGGTGAAGGACGCCCTGAAGAAAGCAATAAATAAACTCCTAACCAGTTCTTGAATCTGCTTAATTCAGGACTGGTTTAGTGCTGGGGAGTGGAAACAGGTGAATTCAATTCTCAGCTCATTACAAAATAATTTCGGAGAGCACGTGGTAGTTTTGTTCATTTTTATATTGTTATTATTTTTTTTTTTTTTGTATTCCAACAAGGTCTGCAGTCCCCAACTGAGATCAGTGAACAAAACATGGGAAGCATCACAGGAAATGAGGGAAACCCAAGTCCATAGTGTGTCAGGGTCAGTCACAGAGACCCTCATTGTGACTGTCACCTCATGTGCTGAAATGACCTCTGAGCCCATTTTCCCTTCCAGCCTGGGCCTCCACAACCCTGTCTTGTTGAGCCAGACACACTAGCCAGCTGCAACACAGACCTAGGCTCTGGGTGATGCCCCCAAAGGTGCAGATCTAGGCTGAAACCAGCTCAGCAGGACACCTGTATCCAATACACAGACAACCAGCTCCCAATGGGATCTAAACCCCAAATAAATCTCTTTTACTCTGTATAAAGCTTATACAGGATAAAATGACAAATGCTTGCCCTCTATATCCCTGCAAGAGACATATGCACAGCTGTTTGCACCCCCCCCCCCCGGCAACAATTACTTACACTATGTTATAAATAAACAAAAGTGATTTTATTCAGTATAAAAAGTAGGATTTAAGTGGTTTTAAGTAATAACAGACAGAATAAAGCAAAATAAAACAAAACACTCAAGCTAAGCTTACTACACTCAGAAATCAGTTACAAATGTTCCAGTTTTTCTGAGGATTGAGGACACTTGCCTGCATGCAGTGAAAGGTTTGAATAAGCCAGATGAACACCATTTCCTCCCTATCATCCTTCTTTATTAATTTATTCAAATCCACCACAAATGGTACATATTATCTCATATTTATTTATTGCCATAACTCGTTTCATTTCTTTCTTTCAGTCCTTCCGGAAGCAAGCATAATATTTTATAATAAAGTTACAGGTAAATAAACATTTGTCTTTCTCATGTTCTGTCCTGCTTTCTAGAAGAAAGAAAAAGCTGTGGAAAGAGGTGCAGTCAGTTAAAATGGATCTCTGCATCTGTTCTGCTGCTGAGATAATGTCCTTGGCTTTCCCCATGGTGCTGTTTCCATACATGGAATGTTGGTTCCATTCGCTGAACAGGGTGTGGGAAAAAAAGATCTGTGACCTAAGGCTGAAAGCAATCGTATCCCATTTCAAAACCCACCATCTTTCTGGGCTCATTGATCTTGACCTCCTCCCTGGATTGGAACTGGTGATGCAAAGGGGAAAGGCATCTTGTCTCAGCCTCAAAACCTTCAGCCATTCCCTTTCCCCAAAACTGTCTGTCTTAAAATCCTTCCTCTTTATCCCCCACCCACATTGCTCAGCAATTAGCTCACTGCTTCAATTCTGCAGAGCAGACCACCACACATAAGAGAGAGGAGAGAGACTTTTTTAAACTTGATATCACTGTAAAGGCTGTATTGACCTGTGGGGCAATGTAAGTGATTTGTCCACTTTGTGGCAGAGCAGAAGAATGAACCCGGGTCTGCTGAGTCCGAGTCCAGCAGACCATCTGCCCTCCATGGATCAGGGAGAGATGGATGAAATGATTCCTTCTCCTACCCAAAAGAATCTGCTATCGTGTGACCCTAAATCTTTACATAAATACACATTGGGTCAAATTTAATACCCCAAACCAAAACTCATGGATGTCCCATTATAAGAACATAAGAAGATTAAGAATGGCCATACTGAGTCACACCAAAGGTCCATCCAGCCCAGTGTCCTGTCTACCAAAGGTGGCCAATGCCAGGTGCCCCAGAGAGCGTGAACCTAACAGGTAATGATCAAGTGATCACTCTCCTGCCATCCATCTCCACCCTCTGACAAACAGAGGCTTGGGACACCATTCCTTACCCATCCTGGCTAATAGCCATTAAAATGGACTTAACCTCCATGAATTTATCCAGTTCTCTTTTAAACCCTGTTATAGTCCTAGGCTTCACAACCTCCTGAGGCAAGGAGTTCCACAGGTTGACTGTGTGCTGTGCGAAGAAGAACTTCCTTTTATTTGTTTTAAACCTGCTGCCCATTAATTTCATTTGGTGGCCCCTAGTTCTTACATTATGGGAACAAGTAAATAATTTTCCCTTATTCACTTTCTCCACACCAGTCAAGAATTCATATACCTTTATCATGTCCCCCCTTAGTCTCCTCTTTTCCTAACTGAAAAGTCCTAGCCCCTTTAATCTCTCCTCATATGGGACCCGTTCCAAAACCCTTATCATTTTAGTTGCCCTTCTCTGAACCTTTTCTCATGCCAGTGTATCTTTTTTGAGATGAGGAGACCACATCTGTACACAGTATTCAAGATGTGGGCATACCATGGATTTATATAAGGGCAATAAGATATTCTCCCTTTCTATATAGATATATATATACATAGATCCCTTTCTAATGATTCCTAACATCCTATTTGCTTTTTTGACTGCCGCTGCACACTGGGTGAACGTCTTCAGACAACTATCCACGATGACTCCAAGATCTTTTTCCTGATTAGCTGTAGCTAAATTAGCCCCATCATATTCTATGTATAGTTGGGGTTATTTTTTTTTCCAATGTGCATTACTTTACATTTGTCCACATTACATTTCATTTGCCATTTTGTTGCCCAAGTTTTGTGAGATCTTTTTGAAGTTCTTCACAGTCTGCTTTGGTCTTAACTATCTTGAGCAGTTTAGTATCATCTGCAAACTTTGCCACCTCACTGTTAATGCCTTTCTCCAGATCATTTATGAATAAGCTGAACAGGATTGGTCCTCGGACTGACCCTGGGGGAACACCACCAGTTACTCCTCTCCATTTTGAAAATTTACCATTTATTCCTACCCTTTGTTCCCTGTCTTTTAACCAGTTCTCAATCCAAGAAAGGATCTTCCCTCCTATCCCATGACAACTTAATTATCCCTTCCATCTATTATGTACCCATGTCAGGTGCTATAGGACATTATATCTCATTGGCTTAGCCAGTCCCCTTGTTGTTCTGCAGTTCCTTACTGGTGACTTTTTACCAGGTTAATCAAGAGATTCACTGAGTAAAGTACAAATGTTTCTTCTCTCAGGCTTACAGAATGATCATTCTGTGACATGTACTTCTGAAACTGTCTGTCTGCCTCTCTGTCTACCTATCTACATTCTTATACAGGGCACATCACAGTCGAATTGGAGAGCCTTACAGACTGTTAAAGTGAGCAGATATGGGTCTCTAAAACTATTTTAAGGTCAGTGATTTCATGCCAAGCTTTCAGTGAGCATTTCTATGAGATGTGGTTATTATTTGCGTCGCCTATGGAAAGAGCAAGTGCCAGAGAGAGCAGCCACCTCAACGACATTCCCCGAAACAATAGAGAGGAGATGAATATGTTTGTTATTGGTTATTAAAATTACAAGAAAATGCATTCATCTTGAAACCACTTCCCCTCCCCAGTGATCTCCCCTGTGCGTCCTTCACCTCCTTGTTCCTCAGGCTATAGATCGGGGGTTCAGCATGGGGATCACCACCGTGTAGAACATTGAGGCCACCTGGTCTTGGCTCAGTGAGTAGCTCATGTTGGGGGATAAGTATGTCAAGATCAGAGTCCCATAAAACATGGTGACTGGACTTGATGGCCTCTCGAGGTCCCTTCCAGTTCTATGATTCTCTGAGCTGGGGAACAATTCATGTTCTGATCATGCAGTAACATTTATATTGCACTGGGAACTCTGGAACCACAAAGGAGACCTCCTCAAACCCCAAACCTCCTAATCTCCTAATTGTACTAAGCAATTATACAGTGCAGCCTCGGAACAGACTGGTTTAAATACATATTCAAATTTCAAAAGGAAACGCAGATGCTTAGAGCGGCGCATCCTGCAGGACAGGACACTAAATGGAAAACATTAAAATCAAACCCAGCTATAGTTTTTGAGTGACTATTCTAGGAAAATAAACCATCCAAGAGGCTGAAGAGGGGAGGACAGAGTAACTCTTGGGAATGAGTTTTACTCCTTTTCCACTCAAGACATCAGATTGAAAGCTTAGCTGATAGTGATCAGAAATTTTGATTTATCTTAAGTCTGACTGATGTCCTTTGTGCAATGAGTTGGGTCCCTGACTGCATCTTCTAGCACGATAGGTGGCCACATCTAGAGCTGGTTGGGAATTTGTTTTTCCACTGAAAATTTCACATTTTCATTGAAAAATCGTAATTTGTCATATTCTGGCTGTACACTGAAATATTTTGACTTGGAAATGCTGTTGCAGTGCCTCATGGGAGTTGTAGTTCAAGAGCCTCTTACTCCCACTTTTCCCTACAGGCCGCACTCCCTGGTTGGCCTACGTGTTCCACGGTGCACTATGGTCTCCCTTCTTGGTGAGGGGAGGAAGTGTATCATTACAGATTCGTGGCCCCAGTGCATCATGGGAGATGCAGTGGTGAATTGAAACATTTGCTACTGGAGCTACAGCTCCCATGAGGTACGCTGGCAGCATTTCAGAATTGAAGTATTTTAGTTTTCAAATTAAATCCAAAAATATTTGGGCTCTCAGGGATTCAGGTTTCAGAGGACAAAAAAAAAAAAAAATCCACTCAGGTGAAAGCCTAATATTTAATGAAAAATAATTTTGATGGAAAATGTTTGACCAGCTCTGTCCACATCATAAATTCCACCATTGCAATTAGTGCTTATTGGTATCTTGTTGACAACTTCAGAAGAGAAAGCAAAGGGTGACGAGGCCGCAGAGACTGAATGCTCCTATCATCCCCTGGGGATGTTGCTTCTAAGTCAGCATTGAGGAACATTAGTTGGAACTGGCTGGCGTGTAATTCTTTATTGTAGCTGCCCACAGTGTGGCTGATGTGAGTGATTGAGAGCAGTCTTCAGTCTCCAGAGCTGTCCGTCAGACACCTGTCACTCGCATCATGTTCACTTTAAGATATAGTGAGCTCTTTGAAAAGTCACTTAGTAAAAAATGGCATCACGGCTCTCACTGTTTATTGTCTCTCACTAATATCTACACCAAGTACGCTCCGATCATATCTCACTGCTAACCTGGGAGTTTTTTGAAAACTTTGCCTGCTCTCTGAGAGTCTAATGGGCCATTGTCCATCTCATGCATCATCATCACGAGCCAAACAGGGCCCTTAGTGACACATCTCCAATCACAGCACCTTCAGTAGGTTTGCGCAGATGTAAACGATTGGATCTCAAGAAACAATTTTACTGATGATGCATCAGATTGGAAAGTGTCCAGCTCCTTCTCTCTCCTCAATGTCAGTTCTCCAGAGCTAACAGAAATAATCAGCAGTAAAAAACTGATTTCTGTCACTGAAGATAGAAGACGTGACTGTAATGCAGACAGGGAGCAGGTCTGTGGCGTAGGCAGGTGACATTTTTACACAGTCAGTTTTCAGAGATTGCCTGTGCTTGGTATGAGTGGTGAAAAGATACACACCAGGGAGGTTTATAGCCATACTTGTTCCTGGCCTTTACATAGATAGACAGGGTAAGAATGGCACAGCTGAGGAAGTTTTATGGGAGGGGGCGAAGCTGACAAGGAGGAGGCAGGGCATTCTGCATCCTGCCTCCAAAAGCAGTTCCATCAGCATCCAGTTGCTATCAGCATCAGAGTTTATCCTGCTTCTTCATGAGCACTGGGGTCCCTAATCCCTGAGGCATGATTGTGACAGGCATTCCCGGGGTACAACCTGGAATTGGGGCACTGCTAAGCTCTCTGTCTTACCAACCCGAGCTCCCTTCCATATTGTAATAATGCAACAGGTGTTTCACTGACACAAACACTCACAGGCAGGGACACACCCAGCTGAGTTACATGAATGCTTTTGCCAGCTGCTATGAACCAACAATAGGCTTCAGTCAGTTCCCTCTTGCTCCCCAGACTACGATCCCAGCCCTGTATTGTCCTGCCCTGGTCAGAAGCCTGACCAGTGTAAGTTATTACCCCATCCACCCTCCCTCAATGTGGAGAGGACAATGCACCAGCAGATTTCCCTTTACACTTCAAACAACACACTGTTTTAGTTAAAAAAAAAACATAAAACAGTTTTATTAACTACTGAAAGACAGATTTTAAGTGATTATAAGTAATAAGTGTACAGATCAAAGTAGATTACCTAAGAAATAAAACAAAATCACAATCTACGTTCTATAACCTAGACAGGATTTGAATCAAGCAGTATCTCACCGTGGTGGTACAAACAGCTCACCAGTCTTCCACAAACAGGCTGGAATTCCTCCTTTTCCGCCTGGAGCCACTTCCCCAGTCAAAGTCTTTGTCCTCTAGCCATATTTCCAGGTGTTCAGTTGAGGGGGGAGTGAAGCCAAGTGATGATGTCACTTCCCCCTTTTATAGCTTTTGAGGTGTGGAGGAACTTCATTGTCCCAAACAAAGCCCCTAGCACAGTTAGTGGAAAAGTACAGGCACAAGATGGAGACCAGTGTCATAAGAGCTGATCACATGCCCTTGCATGCTTTGATGACTCACTGCAGGGGCCATTACCTATATGCTGGCTACAAAGTCTGCAAAATATCTATTGGGTCAGTGTTAGGATATAGATATTCAGGCCTGTCTGTAAAGGCCTACACTGTAAGAATTTAGGTGTATTCTTATCACTTGGCTAGTTAGGGGTATAAAAGAAAGAATCAAAATCACTGTCTGCTGGTGTGAGAGCCTTCTCTTACTGTGACAGTCTGAGCCCGTGTGCTTAGGCTAAGATCTTTGGCTAAGCAGCAGAGGCAGCCATAAGCTGAGAAGCGACCGGTCACATCCTCACCTTCCAAACTAGTCACATTGAAATAAGGTGCTATTCGGCTGTTAGGAATACAATCCTGTCCTGTCACCTCTAGAGAAAGGGAAGTGCCGAGAAAATGTAAAAGGAAACTTAGTTTGATAGCATCCTGTCTGGCAAGAACTCACTTATCAATAGCTGGGATGTGAAATCCTCACTTCTGTATTGTTTTGTCATTATAGTTCCCACTTTGCTATTGTTTGTCTGTATAATCTCTGTCTGGTTCTGTGATTGTTTCTGTCTGCTGTATAATTAATTTTGCTAGGTGTAAACTAATTCAGGTGGTGGGATATAATTGGTTAAATAATCATGTTACAATATGTTAGGATTGGTTAGTAAAATTTCAGTAAAATGATTGGTTAAGGTATAGCTAGGCAGAACTCAAGGTTTTACTATATAATCTACAGTCAATCAGGAAGTGTGTGTGTGTGTGGGGGGGGAAATAGGAACAGGGAATGGGGCTTAGGGAATTGGAATCATGTTTTGCTAAAGGAGTAAATGGGAACAGGGAATGGGGGTAGGGAAATTGGAATAATGTTTTGCTAAGGGGGGAATGGGAACAGGAACAGGGACACAGGTGTAAGGCTCTGTGGTGTCAGAGCTAGGAAGGGGGACACTAAGGAAGGAAACTGGAATCATGCTTGCTGGAAGTTCACCCCAATAAACATTGAATTGTTTGCACTTTTGGACTTCAGGTACTGTTGCTCTCTGTTCATGCGAGAAGGACCAGGGAAGTAAGTGGGTGAAGGAATAAGCCTCTTAACAGTCAGGATAGCCTTATTCTCATTGCCCATCCCTCTCATGATGTGATAACTTGTTTGTAGAAAGTTTCTTCCTAACATCCACGGGTTAGAGGTTGGTTTCTGCTCTAATGAATATGGTTTATATCTGTCCCTGAAAGAATGGGGTGGGACTAAGCCATTGTTTCCGGTGCTGGGGGCTCCCCTACTTCCTCTGACCTAGGTCCCTGGGAGACCTTAATCCATCTCTGGTTGCCAGCATAGATTCTACTATGCCTTAAACCTGTTGTCACAGTTTGAATGTCACGAGTCTCCCAAAACTTAAGAATCTTTGTGCCGGCAATAAAGTTTTCCGTGCCGTGGCTAGACCAGGACTGTCAGGCACAGGCTTATGCTGCACGGCCTGGGCCAGATCCTCAGCTGGTGTCAATCAGTGTAGCTCCATTCTCTGGCCCTTTGGTGCACTGAAATTTGGCCACAGATTACAAGGTAGGAAATTTCCTAGGCAGCGCCTATGTTAGCTAAAAGTGACACCCGTCTTAGGGCAGACAATCCCAGTGATGCTGATGACCGACACAATCAATGTCAGTCTGTGAGCAGCCACTAGGAGGCAGTACCCCACGCAAAGACTAATACATGACAGAAATGCAAGAAAATACATGACATATGGTCAGGGCTGATGTAGGTTGGCAGGGAGGGAGAACAATTGTACCAAGGCCCCAGGCTCAGGGAAGGCCTCAAAAAATCTGTAACTGGGTGAAATGGAAGGGGTAGAGCTGCAGTGAACATGATATATCAGGTCCCCTGCCAATAATACAAGGTTAATGTGCTGTTGCTAGTCCCAAGAAATAGGATTTATGCCCTTAGGGTATTCCCTCTTTGAGTTGTTTAGCCCCAAAATTATATTAGGCCTTATGTCTGCACAGCAGGTTCTGTGAGGTGTTGTTAGTCCAAAAAATATTGAGATTTATATCTACAGAGCAGTTGCATTGCCAACCCATGAATTACCAGACCTTAGATAGACCTGCAGAAAAATCAGTGATGTTGTTAACTCAAAGACTATCAGATATAAGGCCTCCAATGCCATTTCTGTGTGGGGGTGATGCAAGCTTAAGTAGTGTCATTTTTATATGTGTATAATACAGTGATGATGTGGTGTTGGATTCATATCTGAAGGATGAAGTCTGTTCTGTTGCTTTCCCAAAGATTATGACGCCCAGATGCCTGCAGGACAGAACCAGTGTGGCATTGCTGACCCAAAGAGTATCAGGCCTTTTAATTATTAATAACTATTAGTATTATCTGCAGTGTAGCTGTGCCCATGTTGGTCCCAGGATATGCCCACATCATTCTGAATGGTTTCTTGCAACAAGTGTTCATTCTTTATGTTTAACAATCTGTTCCACCTTGCGTTTAGTTGTGACACTCTGAGTACCTTTCCCAGACCTGAAGCAGAGCTCTCTGGGAGCTTTGTCTCTTTCAGCAACAGACGTTGGTCCAAGAAAAGATATTATCTCACCCATCTTGCCCCTATTATTATTACGGCAGACGATCACATGCGGCAATCCTTATTATTTAATCCTAAAGATTATTTGACTTGATGCCTGTGCAACATAGTTAGCCTCAAGCCTCTCCAGAAGTTTATGCACGAAAAGATGTGTTGGGTCATGAGACTAACCAAACAGCTACTAGGCCTTTGTGGTGTTTCTAGCCTAAAGACATAATAATTTTGTAGACAGGGCCATCTTGGGGTGTGTTGCTAACTTTAAGGTTATAAAGCCTGATGTTTGCTCTGTTGTGCCACTATTTCAAAGATTATTAAACCTTTTCCTTCCCGGGCAGTGTCTTTGTGTGATGTTGGTAGCTTGAAGATTAAAACAGATGCTTGTGAAATACACTGAATTAGTGCATCTGATAGTGACAGTTCCCAACCACTATAAAAGCATAATACTTTCATTTAGCTAAAAGCATCTTTGGATGTCTTCAGTTTGATCTTTGTTGAATGTGTGAGTCCTTCTTTCACAGGAAAGCCTCATTACACCTGCTCATTGGTGTCTTTGTGGTATTAATAGCTCCAAGGTGACGAAGGCTAATAACTGCAGGGCAGGGTTTGTGAGGTGTCTCGAGCCCAGTAATTGTTAGGTTGTCTGTCTGGCTGGCAGGTTCTGTGTGGGTTGCTAGCCCCAGAAATATTAGGAATGAGGCCTACATGGCTGTACCTGTGTGATGCTTCTGGGCCAAAGATCATTGTGCTTTCAGGGTTCTTTGTGCCTGCAACCTGTACTCGTCAAAAAACTAGGTCTTAAACGTACAGGAGAATCTATACTGTTGCTAGGCTGGAGACCATTAGCTCTAAAGCCTTCTGGACAGCCTCTGCTGGTTCCTTCACTCGAGCCATTTCTTTTGTGTATCCTGAGGCCTAATCATTTTTAGGTGAGCGACACCACACAGGTACTCCCCTCCAGGATTGAAGCTTTACAAACCTTAGGTGCACGTACCTCACAGTGGTGCCGATTCTCAAAATGCTCTCAGTGAATAAGAGACACAAGAATTATGTGCTGTTAGTAACTGAATAATTACTAGGCCTTATGCCTCTGTATTACACTGGCTTTGTGTGTGCGTGCGTGTGTGTGTGTGTGCGTGCACACACATGCACGAATGTACGACCGTCCAGCAGCAGGCTTGGGGAGGAGTAGCAGTCAAGCCATGGATTAAAGTTAAAGGGAATCCCATTCAGCTCAGATACTATGGACCTGAGGATGGGCAGAAAAGATGCTAGGATGGGTAGGAATGGCGTCCCTAACCCTCTGTTTGCCAGCAGCTGGGAATGGGTGACAGGAGATGGATCACTTGAGATTACCTGTTCTGTTCATTCCCTCTGGGGCACCTGATATTGGCCACTGTTGGAAGACAGGAGACTGGGCTAGATGGACCTTCTGTCTGACCCAGTCTCGCCATTCTTATGTTGACCTGTTTTTTTCTGTGCCGAAGACCTCATCGTGAGTCTTTGTGGATAATCAAGATGCCCTCATGGCTCATTACACCTGCACAGCAGATTTGCATATATTTGCTTACCTACACGTTATTAGATTACAAGCTTGTAGGGTAGTGCCTATGAGGAACGGCTTACCTACGGATTGCTGGTAGAGTGGATCGGAAATTTTCCAATGGAATGGTTTTTTTACCACAAAAAAAATATTTAGTCAACACTGTCATTTCCTTATGAATATGTTTATTGTGGGGCGGGCGGGGCGGGAAGGAGATTCATTAAGAAAAAGAAACAATTGAAATGAAGTGTTTTGGTGGGATTGGACTGGGAACATTTTGATTTTCTCTTCCGACATGACTTTTTGTTTCATTTTTTCCCCCTTAGGATACTATCCTCTGTATTACCTATGTGGTGTGGCTCTCCTAAATATTATGAGGCCTTGAGCCTCGATGGAAGTACCTGTGAGGTATAACTGACCTAAAGATTACTAGTCCACAAACCTGTATGTCAATACTTGTTTAGCATTCCTCACTTAAAAATTATTAGCCCCTCATAACTGCCAGGCAGGGCCTGTGACATATTGCTCTCCTAAAGTGTATGAAGTCACCAGCCTGAAAAGCCGTACCTGTGTGGTATTGCTCACCCAAGTATTATTAGGCCATACGCCTGCATGGCATTACGCATCTAAAGATGATTAGGCTTCAAGTAGTCCTTGTGTAGTTGTGACAGATGTTTTCCAAGGATATTGAATTAAGGTGAAATATATTTGGAGTCCATTGTATTAACTACAAAGCTCATGCATTAATGTGGGCCTGGATGATCAAAGTGCTGTATTGAATAAGGTGGCAGACAAGAATGGTCTTTTATAACAATACATGTGAAGTGGATTTCATGGCAAATATCTAAGGAGAGGTGAATGCAAATTTCCCACCTCCAGTTATGCAAAACCCCAGTTTATTGAAGCTACGGCCTGAAGAGTGGGCCTTTTTCTGCTGACTACCTGTTCTCAAAGGCAGAAGATCAGTGGCCCAAGCTGTACAAAGGATAGACTGACCTATTCACAGAGGCAGGAGTTCTGAGCTGAGGTATTTATGAACTTGTAGTCACAGGGAAAACCCCTAAGTGGGATTTGAAAGACTGACTACTACCAGAGCCCCTGCTGGATTTGGGAGGTGATTTTGGGTAAGCTCATTAGCAGGTGTGTAGGTTCTCTTATTGTTTTTAATATGTTTTCTCTGTAATAATTTCACCTTAAGAATACATGTGCCAGCTTATCAAGGTCTGTGTAGTAATTTATAACTGCTGGCAATTACACTGTTCATAATCCTTCTGATGAGAAAGCAAAGCACAGAAGCTGGCCTGTTTTGGCAGTCTGATTTGCAGGGGATATCACAGTGTATGCGGGGGACTGGAAAATCCCCAGTTAGACGGGGGAGAGATACAGATCTCCGTCCAAGAGAGGTGTTGGCTGAGGAGCTGGGGTCCTAGAATGGATACCCTTGGTGGACCAGTAGGTAACCAGATGTCCCGCTTTTATAGGGGCAGTCCCGATTTTGGAGTCTTTTTCTTATATGGGCTCCTCTTACTCACCACCCCCTGTCCCGGCTTCTAAAACAGACTCCAATGAGAAACTGCAGAACTGGAATTAATTTGCAAACTGGACACCATCAAATTTGGCCTGAATAAAGACCGGGAGTGGATGGGTCACTATAAAAATGAATATCCCCCTACTGTTGCTCACACCTTCTTGTCAATAATTTGAAATGGGCCACTCTGTCTCCATTGGCCCCATTACCACTTCAAAAGAGATTTGTCCTCCCTTGGTATTCTACTGTTGAGATTAGCCCACTTCCACTTCAACTGAATTATCTCATTAGCACTGACCCTCCACTTGGTAAGGCAACTCCCACCTTTTCATGTACTGTGTCTATATACCAGCAGACTATTTTTTTTCCACTTCATGCATCTAATGATGTGGGTTTTAGCCCATGAAAGCTTATGCCCAGATAAATGTGTTAGTGTCTTAGGTGCCACAAGTACTCCTCGTTGTCTTTGTATAAATCCTGCTTCTCTTTCGACAGGACTCTTTTGGTTCAAGAAGCCTCTCAGAATCCCCTAAGTTAGGACAGCAATCATCAAGCTTGTTCATTTATCTCTGGGAGCTGCTAATTTCCAGGAATGTTTGCAATGTCTTGGAAACACATTCCGATTTTAATGATGCACAGTGGACCCGCTTTAACCACACTTGCAAACTTGCTTGCCAAGTTATGCAATCTCAGTTTGGGAGGCAAAAACTTTTTCATCATGCCCACCGAGAGTTTATTAAAATGGTCAGAAGCTAATACCGTTTCTGGAGAGATGGGTCAATTACACTAAATTGATCGCCTCAGGTCCTGGAAGTGTAAACTCCCTGGAATTTGCATTTTTGTTTTGTTGCCAGAGCCACAGTGTTTATTTTGAACCAGCACGCATCATCTCCAAAGTGCATTACCTTGTTCTTCACAGGGGAATTAAAGAAATTACCAGCAGAGAATTCCCTATGAGGGAATATACAGAGACAGAGACTAATTATTTGATTTATAACTGCAAAACTGCACAGAAAATACATTTGACATTCAAAACTTGTTCCAGTGACAATGTTAGTATCAGTCAAATATTACTATTAATTCTACTAATCTCAGACGTACAAATCCACCTCTCTCTCTGTAGCCCACACACCCTCTGCCCAGACCTTGGAGACCAGGACAGACACATCTTGATTGGATGCACCTTAATACCCTGGGGAAACAGGGAAAGAATATGGACAGAATAAACATGTTTTAAACTGAAACTGCTATCACAGCCACAGGTTACGAAACAGGCTCTCCCCTAGGATAGAATAATTCCCTGCACTGCAGGAATGATTGGAATATTCTGACCTGTGGCATGCAGGACATGAGACTAACTGATAATCATGACCTCTTCTGGCCTTAAAAATCTATGGACCCATGTACAGACTTAATTTCCTGTTTACAAATAATGCAAAGACAAGCCTCTGTGTTCAGAACTGTTTGGGTGAATTCAGAGTGAAATAAACAAGATTAAAACCAGTTGCTAAAGACAGAAAAGAATATTTTGAAAATCCACCCACTCCCCAGATAGACAGTGCACTTCATTTTGATCTGTTGCAACCCTCCTGGCATTTCTATTTCTGCTCCTGGATCCCCTGGCATTCCAGTCCTGTCCGTCTCATCTCTAATCTACGGGATTCCCACACATGCCCCCAGCTCTGCATCCAATCCTAATTTGCACCCCTTGGTTTCCATTACATAAAATAAGTAGCATATGCACACACACACACACACACAATCTCTACCAACACACTTTAGTTGAGAGGTTAGATAGCCGAGCATTTAGGGGGCCGTTGGCAGGGCAGGGAGGCTAGCCGTAGTGGGGGCAAAGACACAATTGGAGGCTGGGGACTGGCTAGAGCAACATTTCGGGTGCTAGCCGGTTAGATGAGGTAAGTTCATGTCCCTGCCCCCCGTCAATGAGATTTTGACAGTCAATAGTATTTACATTTCTAAGTGACCCAAAACCTTTTTCAGAATGATATTGGAGCAACATAACCTACAAAGGGTGTGACACCTGAAGAAGTTGTGGACTGATATATGCATGTCATAAATATAAAGGGAAGGGTAAACCCCTTTAAAATCCCTCCTGGCCAGAGGAAAAATCCTCTCACCTATAAAGGCTTAAGAAGCTAAAGGTAACCTCCCTGGCACCTGACCAAAATGACCAAGGAGGAGACAAGATACTTTCAAAAGCTGGGAGGAGGGAAAAAAAAAACAAAGGGTCTGTGTCCGTCTGTGTGATGCTTTTGCCGGAGACAGAACAGGAATGGAGTCTTAGAACTTTTCGTAAGTAATCTAGCTAGGTATGTGTTAGATTATGATTTCTTTAAATGGCTGAGAAAATAGCTGTGCTGAATAGAATGACTATTCCTGTCTGTGTGTCTTTTTTGTAACTTAAGGTTTTCCTTAGAGGGATTCTCTATGTTTTGAATCTAATTACCCTTTAAGGTATCTACCACCCTGATTTTACAGAGGTGATTCTTTTTTTTACTTCTATTAAAAGTCTTCTTGTAAGAAAACTGAACGCTTTTTCATTGTTCTAAGATCCAAGGGTTTGGGTCTGTGGTCACCTATGCAAATTGGTGAGGATTTTTACCAAACTTTCCCCAGGAAGTGGGGTGCAAGGGTTGGGAGGATTTTGGGGGGAAAGACGTGTCCAAACTACGTTTTTTCAAGAACCCAGATAAAGTTTGGTGTGCCCGTGGAAGTCAAGGGGCAAAAGGGTAAAATAGTTTGTACCTTCGGGAAGTTTTAACCTAAGCCGGTAAAAGTAAGCTTAGGAAGTTTTTCATGAAGGTCCCCACATCTGTACCGTAGAGTTCAGAGTGGGGAAGGAAGCTTGACATGCAGGCAGCAGCAGAGGGCGCCAGAGAGCTACCTCCGCCTGCAGCACCAACTCCAGATTGCAAGGTGCTCCAACACTGTGAGAACAGGAGCCACATAAGGAACTTAGCTAGTGAGACCTGACCTGTAATAACCCCTCTAATTCTTTGCCTGGAGCCCCTGGAATTGCAGTCATAGCCTGTTCACACAGCTCTGCGGATGCCCCTCAATCCTGTTGTGCTACAGCCCCCCCACCCCGACGTTTCAGTCTTTGCCCCCCCACCGCACCTCACACGGCTCTGCTAAAGTCTTTTCCACAAAATATTCCATGCGTAAGTGCACTGAATTTGTTTCAGCTGAGAAAGCCTTAGGTGCAATGTAATGGAACTCACGGGCAGAATTGTTGATACACGGTGAGGTTTGTGTACTGAAGGGGGGCTGGTTTTTCCTGCAATCTCCATCCTAAAGAAAGTCTAAAGTCCCCAGGCCATTTCCTTCCCAGAGGCATCTTAGTCCGCACAGAGGTTCCAAGCTCACTGTGGACCAATGCTGAGCAAGGAAGCACCTCATGGGCTGAGTGTACTGCCACTCCCTGCACCTGACGAAGTTGGTTATAGCCCACGAAAGCTTATCCCCAAATAAATGTGTTAGTCTCAAAGGTGCCACAGGACTCCTTGTTGTTTTGGAATGTACTGAATTTCTCTGCTCCCACACTACCCTAGTGCATCTGAGAGGCATCACACAAATGAGGGAATGTGTAGCAGAGCGTGTCCGGGGACAGGAGTGGGAGTGTGTGTTATGGCGTTGGGCCCTATAGAGATAGTGTAATGAACCTGCTGGCTCATGGTCAGGCCCCCACTCCCACCCCGCTCCAGAATTAGCTGGAGGGAAAGGATGGGGCCACAGCTCATTCTGGGAGGGGATCTGGTTCATGTATGTCCACCAGAGGGCGCTGTCTCTACCCAAGTTCCGCATCGTGACAATGGAGGGGTCCGTGTGAACAGGCAAGGGGTGACACCCAGAGGGCAGGAGAGGATGAGGGTCAGCCAGGAAGCTGCTGAGAATGGGCAGGGGCCAGCCAGAAGCAGCAGACTGGAAGGCACCCGTGGAAGGACAAAAAGCAGGCAGCCTGAGAGCAGGGCCAGAGGCCAGGGACGGGAAGTTGTAAGCAGAGCATGAAAGCACCTGAGGCTCTCAGAAGGTGAAGTGTTTAATGGGGACCAACCAAGGGACGGAGAACCCACCAAGAGCCTAGTGCTTGGCGGGCCCACCGTGCTGACCTCTGTGGTCATGGTACACGGAGCTCACTAGAAGGGACTGGTAAACTCGCAGCAACACCCTCCAGTGGGGACAGTAGATTTGATAATAGCAGAGGAAGAGCTAGACTATTCCTTGCATCGTGCAGGCCCCAATTGTCCCTGTTAGGCACAGCCAGCCTAGATCCTGACAGGTATTTAGGTGCCTAATTCACATGGAAATCAATGGGACCCAGACATTAAATCTATTATCTTCAGTGGGACTTATGGCAGGCCCATAGGGAACAGCACCTCCTCCCGTCCAGGTCCAGTCATCTCTGCTGCCTTCTAAGAGGAAGGGGGAACATGAGCCTATCTCCTCCCTGCTTCTCTCCCCGCTTTTTGGGGGATAGCTCGCAGCCAAAAGGGGATTAGGAGGGAGCGATGCTTAAACTCAGGAAAGCAAAGAGAATGCAGTCGTGCATGGTATCTGTGCAGGGGAGCTTCAGTGGACACTTTCCTTGCACTGTCTCCTTAACCCTGCACATTCAAGCAAGGACTATGTGACCATTTGCAGGCAACTCCTCCCCTAGAAACTTTGCTGTGCACAAATCCCAAGGCCTAGAAAACACATCCTGCACCAAAACTATGTGTCAGAATTGCTCATAGGACACAAGACCTTCAGCACCAAATCATAGGCCCTTCAGTGCATAGTTACTCCGTTTGCTGGTCTCCGTAATAGATTTTTATCTTCTCTACGGACCAGCCACTAGATGGGAGCATGTTGCATTTAGCTCATATGTTACATTCACTCAAAGTTTTCCGTGTGCAAAACGCTCCCAGAGAACTTTTTATTTGCTGGAATCTTGGTGTTTCCAGGTTTAATGGAATATTTCTTTTTCAGAACCTCTTCACATAGAGAGGTTTCAGAGTAACAGCCGTGTTAGTCTGTATTCGCAAAAAGAAAAGGAGTACTTGTGGCACCTTAGAGACTAACCAATTTATTTGAGCATGAGCTTTCGTGAGCTACAGCTCACTTCATCAGATGCATACCGTGGAAACTGCAGCAGACTTTATATATACAAAGAGAATATGAAACAATACCTCCTCCCACCCCACTGTCCTGCTGGTAATAGCTTATCTAAAGTAATCGTCAGGTTAGGCCATTTCCAGCACAAATCCAGGTTCTCACCCTCCACCCCCCCACACAAATTCACTCTCCTGCTGGTGATAGCCCATCCAAAGTGACAACTCTTTACACAATGTGCATGATAATGAAGTTAGGCCATTTCCTGCACAAATCCAGGTTCTCTCACTCCCTCACCCCCCTCCAAAAACCCACCCCCATACACACACAGACTCACTCTCCTGCTGGTAATAGCTCATCAAAGTCACTACGGCTTGTAGTCCACTATGGATGTAGAAGCCCTCTACACCAACATTCCACACAAAGATGGACTACAAGCCGTCAGGAACACTATCCCCGATAATGTCACGGCTAACCTGGTGGCTGAACTTTGTGACTTTGTCCTTACCCATAACTATTTCACATTTGGGGACAATGTATACCTTCAGATCAGCGGCACTGCTATGGGTACCCGCATGGCCCCACAGTATGCCAACATTTTTATGGCTGATTTAGAACAACGCTTCCTCAGCTCTCGTCCCCTAAAGCCCCTACTCTACTTGCGCTATATTGATGACATCTTCATCATCTGGACCCATGGAAAAGAAGCCCTTGAGGAATTCCACCATGATTTCAACAATTTCCATCCCACCATCAACCTCAGCCTGGTCCAGTCCACACAAGAGATCCACTTCCTGGACACTACAGTGCTAATAAACAATGGTCACATAAACACCACCCTATACCGGAAACCTACTGACCGCTATTCCTACCTGCATGCCTCCAGCTTTCACCCTGACCACACCACAGCCAAGCTCTGCGATACAACCGCATTTGCTCCAACCCCTCAGACAGAGACAAACACCTACAAGATCTCTGTCAAGCATTCTTACAACTACAATACCCACCTGCGGAAGTAAAGAAACAGATTGATAGAGCCAGAAGAGTTCCCAGAAGTTACCTACTACAGGACAGGCCTAACAAAGAAAATAACAGAACGCCACTAGCCGTCACCTTCAGCCCCCAACTAAAACCCCTCCAACGCATTATTAAGGATCTACAACCTATCCTAAAGGATGACCCAACACTCTCACAAATCTTGGGAGACAGGCCAGTCCTTGCCTACAGACAGCCCCGCAACCTGAAGCAAATACTCACCAACAACCACATACCACACAACAGAACCACTAACCCAGGAACTTATCCTTGCAACAAAGCCCGTTGCCAATTGTGCCCACATATCTATTCAGGGGACACCATCACAGGGCCTAATAACATCAGCCACACTATCAGAGGCTCGTTCACCTGCACATCCACCAATGTGATTTATGCCATCATGTGCCAGCAATGCCCCTCTGCCATGTACATTGGTCAAACTGGACAGTCTCTATGTAAAAGAATAAATGGACACAAATCAGATGTCAAGAATTATAACATTCATAAACCAGTCGGAGAACACTTCAATCTCTCTGGTCACGCAATCACAGACATGAAGGTCGCTATCTTAAAACAAAAAAACTTCAAATCCAGACTCCAGCGAGAAACTGCTGAATTGGAATTCATTTGCAAATTGGATACTATTAATTTAGGCTTAAATAGAGACTGGGAGTGGCTAAGTCATTATGCAAGGTAGCCTATTTCCTCTTGTTTTTTCCTCCCCCCACCCCCCCAGATGTTCTGGTTTAACTTGGATTTAAACTTGGAGAGTGGTCAGTTTGGACGAGTGCTTTTGCTGATTTAGTTATTTCTTTTGGGGGAACGGATATAAGTTATGCAGGCAAAAATGCTCTTTTGCTCGCATAAACTGAGGCTACGCTAGGCGGGTTTGCTGGTGTAGCTGTACCAGTATAGCTAAACAGGCAAACCTTTCTAGGGTAGACTAAGCCGAAACAAATAGCTTTTTCCATTCTTGGTCATTTATGCCTCATCACTCCAACCTTTGAAACTCTCTATGTGAAAAAAGAAAAGGAGTACTTGTGGCACTTTAGAGACTAACCAATTTATTTGAATTGACACAAAGCAGATGTGTCCCACATCTTTCAAGGATTTACCACTAGCATGAGCTCCTTTGTCTTCACCCACAGATGAAGTAGCAAAAGACACACGATTAACAGGAAATCTTCAGCGGACAGGCTTTGTTCACACAATTTAGCTTGTTTAGTGTATATTGCATTTCCCAATTCCTTTGTGTACCCTGGTAGGGGCTCTGATGCTGATTCTTCTGCCTCTTTGGAGAAGACTTTTAATTCAGGCCTGTGTTTGAGGCTTTGGCAAGGAAAGGGGCACTGCAACCATGCCTGCCCTCGGCCGCTCTCTCTTGTGAAGCTTCCTAAGTGCAGAGTTTTTCTCCCACCAGCCTTGAAGAGAGAGTGTTCTTTTTTATAAGGGTCACAGGAATAACATTCTTTAATGGAGTGCTTTGGATCGGAAAGATCCCCTCAGTTACCAAAAGGTCAGCTGGGTGGACTCTCCACTCCAGGAGATCTGACCCCCAGTCATCTCTTAAAACCTGACTCATGGGAGAGGGGTTTGGCATTTTAAATACAGATTTTTCATCCTCCTCCTGGGAAAAGGCCTCCCTACAAAAGGTGGGCAGCCTCTCTGATTCCCCCTCACCTTCTGTCTGGACTTCCCACTCTGGGCTCTCTTCTGGGTCAGAGACTCTGGCATCCCCCAAAAGGGAATGTGACTTTGGTCCAGCTGTGGGCTCACAGCTAGGACAGACCCTTCCCTGATCAGTAAAATCCCCCTCTTTCCCTCTGGTTGGGCTTGCTTCCAGCTACAGAGTCCCTGGGCCCTGTTCCCACCACAGCAGTAATCAGGTCCCCAACTTCCACCTTCGGGGTACATGTTTCTGTGCACCACAGAACAGGGCCTGTCCCCTGCCGACCTGCAACTTCCTGGCAGTCAGCAGCTGGGACGGCCTCCTTGTTACAGCTGGAGCATTCCCCTCCTGCAGGCAGATGATCACAGAACAGGAGATGGCTTTGTCCAGTCCCTCCCACAGGGACTTGCCTTGAGCCCAGGAGCTACAGGAACTGGTTACAGACATTCCTGCCCCCAAAGCTGCATGCTTCACTGCTACAGAGGAATTTAAGAGACTCTCTCCTATTCCCCCACTAGCCCATGTGACTTCACACACACACCCTGCCCTGGGGCTTTGAGCACAACATTCCTTCTCGCTGTTAACCAAGCCTGGGGCAGATTCTGCCACATCAAAGAAATGATTCCCCAGTCGAAACAGTGCAAGATTGTGAGCCACTGTGGCAACAGTCAGCTCAGCCTGCAAATCACCAGTTTCCATGTGTGCCTTAGCTGAAGGGGCAAGGACTTTCTAACCTCCCACCAGTTCTAATTCTGCCATTTCCCCTGGCAACAAATCCTTCTCCTGGATTGGGTCCCTTCTGACCACAGAAATCTCTGCCCCCGTGTCCCTCAATCCCAGGAGAACTTTCCCATTCAGTTTAACAGCATGCATGTGCTGACTGCTCGGCTGTGTAGAAGCCCCCTTTACAAATCCTGGGTGGAAGGAGGCAGCAGCCTGGCTCTGAGAAGCAGCAGCTTCATGTGTTACCTGCTGCCTGTTCCCACTCAGCAAAGGACATTTATTCCTGAGGTGCTCAATGGACTCAGAATCCTGGCACCTCTTGGGCTCCTCTGCACATACAGGAGACTTGAGACGAGTAACAGGGGAATGGGGAGGTGAACACCCAGCCTCCTTTAGCCTGGGGTAAAACGGTGCTTCTGCTTCCCCCAACCCTGTGTCCCTCTGCCCCTGGTTTCTGTTTAATTGTAGCTTGCGAGGGCTCAAAAGAGTCTGCAAACTCAGCCATTCCACCCACTGCATCCACCTTTTTGTCCCACAAATCCTGTTTTACATCATTACTGCACATATTCAGGAATTGTTCCCGAGTAACCAAATCACACATTTCTTCCAAGCTTCTAATGCCTTTTCCCCTCACCCACCTACCGAAAAAATCTCTCATTTCATTTCCATAAGCCACATTACTCAATCCAGATTCCCTCTTAAGACTCCTGAATTTAACCCTTTAGGTTTCAGGTGTAATCAGAAGCTGTTTTAAAACCAGTTTCTTATATCTACCATAATTTGAAGCATCATCAATACACATCCTATTGAATATGTACAGAGCTCTTCAAGTCAATTTTCCTACCAATGTGGTCATTTTTTGATTGTCATGAATTGTATGTAGGGTGCACAAAGGTGATCAAATCTTCAGTAATATCACTGGACTCATCATACCACAGGCATATTCGCTCCCATTTGTGTATTTTTGGGGAAGTGGGGCCAGCTGCTGGTGGGTTTTGACTCTTCCACTCCATAACAGCCAGTTCATGCTTCTGGGCCTCAATCTGGGCCTGTATTTCTCTGTCTCTTAATTTCGGGGCTAATTTGTCCCTGGCTGCCTCTGCTTCCCTAGCCCTAATATGGGCAGCTTCTTCCATGGCTGCCTCTGCCTCTTTGAGCGTCAATTGAAAGTCCAGGTTCTTTGCCTTCTCTTCTGCTTCCAGTCTGGCCAGCTCTACCTTAGCAGCTGCCTCACTGGTAGTCATTTTTCTGCTTTCTTGTGCTGGGCCACACCCCTCTGCAGTTAACTGAAACAGAGATTCACTCAGATCAGGCTGGGCTTCTTAGTTAACAGAGACTTTCCCAGTACCCAGTATTCAGCCTTTCTGGGCAGTCAGCAACTTTGGCAGTTCTAGCTTCTTTTGATCTGCACTCTTACTTATTTTCCTGTCCCTATTTCCCTTACCCAAAATAAGCAATCAGAAAATAACAAACCAGTAATCACTTTGGCTGTTCTCTACCCACCACAGCCAAAACTCACTGAAAATCACGACCAGAGTCTCAAAGAAATCAGCTGTGCACAGGTCCTGCTTGACTATGCCGCTGTGATGTGTTGGGTCCCAGAAACCTCTTTGGAACTGCCACGCGATGTGCTGAGTCTCCCTCAGAGCCTGTTTTCCCTGCCAGTACCTTACTTTCTTTGAGCTAGACACGCTTGCCTGCTGCAAGCCCAGATCAAAGTCTCAACCATGTCCCGCACAAGCTGCAGATTTAACTGAAAACAGCTTAAGACGTGCTCCTGTTTCTAACATTCAGATAGCCAGCTCCCAATGGGGTCCAAACCCCAAATAAATCTGTTTTACTCTTGATAAAGCTTATATAGGGTACACTCAAATTGTTCGCCCTCTATAACACTAATAGAGAGTTATGCACAGCTGTTTGCCTGTCCCCGCCGGGTATTAATACATACTCTGGGTTAATTAATAAGTGAAATGTGATTTTATTAAATACAGAAAGTAGAATTAAGTGGTTCCAAGTAATAACAGACAGAACAAAGTGAATTACCAAACAAAATAAAATAAAACATGTAAGTCTAAGCCTAATACAGTGAAAACTAAATGCAGGTAAATCTCACCCTCAAAGATGTTGCAATAAGCCTGTTTTACAGACGAGACTTCCTCGTAGTGTGGGTCCAGCAATCACTCACACCCCTGTAGTTACTGTCCTTTGTTCCAGTTTCTTTCAGGCATCTCCTTGGGGTGGAGGGGCTATCTTTTGTGCCCGCTGAAGACAAAATTGAGGGGTTTCCACAGGGGCTTATATACTCTCTCTCTTGTGGGTGGAAACCCCTTCCCCTCTCCTCTGCAGAATCTAGCTCCAAGATGGAGTTTTGGAGTCACATGAGCAAGTCACATGTCCATGCATGACTCAGTTCCTTACACAACAACGCTACATTCCCAGGAAAGCTCAGATATGGATTGGCATCTCTCAAAGTTCATTTTTAGCTTAAGTGTTTCTTGATTGGGCACTTACAGAGAATAGTCTTTTCTCAGGAAGCTGTCCAACTGCTTCACTGACGCTACTTAAAATCACACACGTACATAGTAAATAGGATGAATATATCCAGTAGATCATAACCTTTGCAGAGATATGTTACATGGCCTATCTACCATAAAACATATTCCAGTTATGTCATATTTACAGGCATGAGACTATTTCTATAAAGAATTATGCGGTGCAATGTCACACTCTATTTCACGGAGTATAAAGTATAGGAAATAAATAAAATTAACAAAAGAATCAGAAGGGAGCTGGCCTGCTTGGAGATACTTTGTTGCAAAATCTGCAGAGATGCTGCAGAGATCTTGAGTGTTAACCACCAGTTTGGGGAAATAATCTCCTTTTTGCAGCCTGCCCTGACCTTGGCATTTTCAGTGAGGACTGCCCCAAGCACCTGCGGGTCACAGGAGGCACAGAAGCCAGGAGAAGGAGTTATGAGCATGACTCTTAGAGGAAGTAGGAGCATAGTGTTTCCTGGGCACAGACCGGGGGTGACAGATTTTGGATACACAGATTGCTGGTTGTTTGTTGTTTCTAGTGGTGTTCAGGGAAGCAGGACTTTGTGTACATTCTCTGTAACCCCTCGCCCACCAAAGAATATAGCAGAATTGATCATCATTTTTTCCTCCTAGTACAATCGACCCTGCAATGTCTCACAGGTTGGCACCACTTAGTAAAAGGGGGCACCGATATGCCATGGAGAACTGATAATACCAGCCAAGCCTGAAGACAAGGAAGGGATAATTTCTGCTACCATAGTGAAGAAAGGAAGAGTCATCACTGGGCCTGCCTTGGATCTCCTTGTGGAGAGGTGATGATCACAATGTCCTTGTGCATCTGCAGCCATGGATCAGTGCATGGGCCCATCCCTTGGGGGACCTATATTTTCATGTCAACTGAACACTGCTGTCAGTCAGCACCGCACCTTTGGTGTGACTGGGATATTTTCTAGGTTGGTGGCTGTGACATACCAGGGTCCAACCCAGACTAATCAGCAGCTGTGTCACACCTGCCTGCAGCCTTGCAATGCCTTGCTGAAGTGCCTTCCACCTGGGCCACTCATAAACAACCGTCAAGCATGGAAATCGCACCCGAGGCATGGGTGTGTAACTGCAGCCTGGCCAGGAATCGTTGGGTTACACTCAGGCTCTCACCACCCTTGCTTATACTGCAAGGTGACCCCGACACATTCCCCACTCTTCGATTTCCCTCCTGAAATGTACGTTCTGTCCTGCCCAGTCCTCTCCTGAACAATACAAGCAACACTATCCATTATTTCTTTAATAGCACTAACATGCGTGCCACTTAGCTTCTCAGACACTTCTATTTAAGCACACTGGATTAGATAAAACAATAAAAATCAAAGTTTACTGACTACAACGATAACAAATAACACAGTAAGTACAAGTAGGTCAAATTAATCCCCAGGCCACCAATTAAGCGAGGGTAGCTTTGGTTCACATACTGCATTAATTAGGCATTGTGTCTCTCTGAGCTCAGGTATTCCCAGTTGCTTCAGGAATCAGTCCCATAGATCACACATCTCAGTATAAAACTGCCCGAATGCTCCTAATTGGCAGTTTCGTTCAATGAGGAAACACCAACGCATCTCTCTCTCTCTCTCTCTTCTCAGCAGGTACGTGCTATTGTCCTGAATTTGAATCACACACGCAGACACCATTGGGATCAGCAGGTATTGAATTCCAGACCTCCAGAACCAAAAGCCTCAGCCCCAACTCCGACCTCTTCAGCAAAAGGAGCAACCTCCTTGGTTGGAAAAAAATAGGCAATGACCTAGTCACTGAAGCCAGGGCTTCCCATGATGTCTCTGGGTTTTCATACAGGCTCCAGTAAATGCCAAACAGCTTAATTAGCACAGTGAGCAACTTTACCCCGAAAATGACATGTCAAGCCACAGAGCTCCCCTTGCCCAAAGAGGGTGGAAAGATTGACACTCATTTCATCTCACCGCTTCTTTAGCTAAGGAAAAATCCCTTCAGACTGATTCTCTCACAGGAGAGTCACAAGTCATTGTTTTCTGTTTGGAGTAGTGAACAGGAGTGTGTGTATGGGAGGCATGATTAACCTGCGTGTCATTATATTTGCACAGTGTCTGCATTTTATGGAACACCTGGGATGACCAGCTATGAACATCTGGCTCTGTGAACTAAGCCTTTCCCTGAGCGGGTACTGATGCCCATTAAGAAACTGATCTCCGTTTATCTTCACTTACTTCATTACAGAGAAGGGACAGGTTTTCCGCACCATTCAGCTGCCTGCATCTCTGTAGCTGCCTGATCTCTGTTCAGAGGAGATGCAAGAGGGAAATCACTCGGAGGTGACTGAGTTCATTCTCTCAGGACTGACAGATCGTCCGGAGCTGCAGGTCCCCCTGTTTGCAGTGTTCCTATTGATTAATGGTATCACCCTGGTGGGGAATGGGGGGATGATCTTGTTAATCTGGATTGATCCCCGACTGCACACCCCCATGTACTTTTTCCTCAGTCATTTGTCTTTCTGTGACCTCTGCGTTTCCTTGATAATTTCCCCTAAGATGCTGCTGAATTTCTTAGCCGAGAGGAAAAACATTTCTTACACTGCCTGTGCTGTGCAAATGTTTCTCGCTATCATTTTTGGAGATCTTGAGGGGCTCTTGCTGGCTGTGATGGCGTATGACCGTTATGTGGCCATCTGTAACCCACTGCTCTATACGGTGAGCATGTCCAGGCAGCTTTGTATACTGCTGGTGGCTGGGGTGTACGCTGTGGGGGTGCTGGATTCAGTGTTCAACACGTGTTTTACGTTTCGGCTGTCATTCTGCAGCTCCAACATCATCAATCATTTCTTCTGTGATGTCCCCCCACTGTTGGCGCTCTCCTGTTCTGACACCCACATCAATGAGATTGTGATCTTTGCTTTCATCAGCTGCATTCAAGTGATCAGCTTTGTGACTATCCTCCTCTCCTATGTCTATATCACCTCCACCATCCTGCAGATGCGCTCCGCCGATGGCTGGCACAAAGCCTTCTCCACCTGCACTTTCCACTTGACCGCTGTGGTCCTGTTTTATGGCCCCCAACTCTTCATGTACTTACGTCCCACCTCCAGCTATTCCATGGATACAGACAAAGTTACCGCCGTGTTTTACACACTGGTGATCCCCATGTTGAACCCCCTCATCTACAGCCTGAGGAACACAGAGGTGAAGGATGCCCTGAAGATAGCAATGAATAAACTCCAAAGCAATTCTTGAATCTGTTTAATTCAGGACTGGTTTAGCTGTGGGGAGTGGAAACAGGTGAATTCAATTCCCAGCCCATTTCGAAATAATTTCAGAGAGCGCGTGGTAATTTTTTTCATTATTATATAGTTATCATTATTAATTTGTTTGTATTCCAACAGGGTCTGCAGGCCACAATGGAGATCACCGGAGAAAACTCGGGAAGCATCACAGGAAATGCAGGAAACCCAAGTCCATAGTGTGCCGGGTTCGTTCACAGAAACCCTCATTGGAAATGTCACCTCATGTGCTGAAATGACCTCTGAATCCATTTTCCATTCAAGCCTGGGCCTCTAGAACCCTGCCTTGTTGAGCCAGACACACGAGCCAGCTGCAAGACAGACCTAGGATCTGGGTGATGCCCCCAAAGGTGCAGATCTAGACTGAAACCAGCTCAGAAGGACACCTGTCTCCAGAACACAGATACCCACCTCCCAATGGGATCTAAACTCCAAATAAATCCGTTTTACTCTCTATAAAGCTTGTACAGGATAAAATGATAAATGCTTGCCCTCTATATCACTGCAAGAGAGATATGCACAGCTGTTTGGCCCCCCTCCCTCCGCAGGTAACAAGTACTTCCAATGAGTTTATAAATAAACAAAAGTGATTTTATTAAGTATAAAAAGTAGGATTTAAGTGTTTTTAAGTAGTAAGAGACAGAACAAAGCAAAATAAAACAAAACACTAAGCTTAATACACTCAGAAATCAGTTACAAATGTTCCAGTTTTTCTGAGGGTAGAGGACTGTTGTCTGCATGCAGTGAAAGGTTTGAATAAGCCAGATGAACACCATTTCCTCCCTATCATTCTTCTTTATTAATTTATTCAAATCCACCACAAATGCTATATATCACCACACATTTATTTTTTGCCATAACTCGTTTCATTTTCTTATTTCAGTCCTTCTGTGAGCAACCATAATATTTTATAATAAAGTTATAGGTCAATAAACACTCGTCTTTCTCATGTTCTGTCCCGCTTTCTGGAAGAATGAAAAAGCTGTGAAAAGAGGTGAAGCCACTCAAATGGATCTCAGCATCTGCTCTCCTACTGAGATAATGCTATTGGCTTTCCCTGTGGTGCTGTTTCTGTACATGGAATGTTGGTTCCATTCACTGAACAGGGTGTGGAAAAAAACGATCTGTGACCTAAAGCTGAAAACAATCTGTCATAAATATAAAGGGAAGGTAAACACCTTTAAAATCCCTCCTGGCCAGAGGAAAAATCCTTTCACCTGTAAAGGGTTAAGAAGCCAGGACAACCTCGCTGGCACCTGACCAAAATGAGCCATGAGGAGACAAAATACTTTTAAAAGCTCGCAGGAGGCAGAAAAACAAAGGGTCTGTGTCTGTCTGGGTGATGCTTTTGATGGGGACAGAACAGGAATGGAGTCTTAGAACTGAGAAAGTAATCTAGCTAGATATGTGTTAGATTATGATTTTTTTTAAATGGCTGAGAAAGTAAGCTGTGATGAATGGAATGGATATTCCTGTCTGTGTGTCTTTTTGTAACTTAAGGTTTTGCCTAGAGGGATTCTCTGTGTTTTGAATCTAATTACCCTGTAAGATATTTACCATCCTGATTTTACAGAGATGATTTTTTTTTACTTCTATTAAAAGTCTTCTTGTACAAAAACTGAATGTTTTTTCATTGTTCTAAGATCCAAGGGTTTGGGTCTGTGGTCACCTATGCAAATTGGTGAGGATTTTTACCAAACCTTCCCCAGGAAGTGGGGTGCAAGGGTTGGGAGGATTTTGCGGGGAAAGACGTTTCCAAATTACGCTTTCCTAATAAAATAAACCCGGATAAACGTTTGGTGGTGGCAGTCGAAGTCCAAGGGCAAAGGGTAAAATAGTTTCTACCTTGGGGAAGTTTTAACCTAAGCTGGTAAAAGTAAGCTTAGGAGGTTTTCATGCAGGTCCCCACATCTGTACCCTAGAGTTCAAAGTGCGGAAGGAACCTTGACACAATTGTATCCCATTTCAAGACCCATCATCTTTCTGGACTCACAGATCTTGACCTCCTCCCTGGATTGGAACTGGTGATGCAAAGGGGAAAGGCACCTTGTCTCAGCCTCAAAACCTTCAGCCATTTCCTTTCCCCAAAACTGTCTTTCCTAAAATCCTTACTCTTTAACCCCACCCGCTTTGCTCAGCAATTATTTCACTGCTTCAATTCTGCAGAACAGATCACCACACATCAGAGTGAGGAGAGAGACTTATTTTTAACGTGATATCACTGTAAAGGCGGTACTGAGCTATGGAACATTTTAACTGATTTGTCCACTTTGTGGCAGAGAAGAAGAATGAACCTGGGTCTGCTGAGTCCGAGTCCAGCAGACCATCTGCCCTCCATGCATCAGGGAGAGATGGATGAAATTACTCCTTTCCTAACCAAAAGGATCTGCTATCCTGTGACCCTAAATCTTTACATAAATACACATTGGGACAAATTTAATACCCCAAACCAAAACTCATGCATGTCCCATTATAAGAACATAAGAAGATTAAGAATGGTCATACTGAGTCACACCAAAGGTCCATCCAGCCCAGTATCCTGTCTACCAACAGTGGCCTATGCCAGGTGCCCCAGAGGGAGTCAACCTAACAGGTAATGATCAGGTGATCACTCTCCTGACATCCATCTACACTCTCTGTCAAACAGAGGCTAGGGACACCATTCCTTACCCATCCTGGCTAACAGCCATTAATGGACTTAACCTCCATGAATTTATTCAGTACTCCTTTAAACCCTGTTTTAGTCCTGGACTTCACAACCTCCTCAGGCAAGGAGTTCCACAGGTTGACTGAACGCTGTGTGAAGAAGAACTTCCTTTTATTTGTTTTAAACCTGCTGCCCATTAATTTCATATGATGGCCCCTAGTTCTTGTGTTATGGGCACAAGTAAATAACTTTTCATTATTCACCTTCTCCACACCACTCATGAATGTGTTTACATCTATCCTATCCCCGCTTAATCTCCTCTTTTCCAAGATGAAAAGTCCAAGACTCTTTAATCTCTCCTCATATGGGACCCATTCCAAACCCCTTATCATTTTATTTGCTCTTCTCTGAACCTTTTCTCATGCCAGTATGTTTTTTTAGATTAGAAGACCACATCTGTACACAGTATTCAAGATGTGGACGTACCATGGACTTATATAAGGGCAATAAGATATTCTCCATCTTATTTTCTATCCCTTTTTTAACGATTCCTAACATCCTGTTAGCTTTTTTGACTGCCACTGCACTCTGTGTGGACGTCTTCAGAGAACTATCGGCGATGACTCTGAGATCTTTTTGCTGATTAGCTGTAGTGAAATTAACACCCATCATATTGTGTGTATAGTTCGCATTATTTTTTCCAATTTGCATTACTTTACATTTATCCACATTACATTTCATATGCCAATTTGTTGCCCAAGTTTTGTGAGATCTTTCTGAAGTTCTTCACAGTCTGCTTTGGCCTTATCTATATTGAGCAGTTTAATAACATCTGCAAACCTTGCCACCTCACTGTTTACGCCTTTCTCCAGATCATTTATGTATAAGTTGAATAGGATTGGTCCTCGGAAGGACCCTGTGGGCACACCACCAGTTACCCCTCTCCATTCTGAAAATTTACCATTTATTCCTATTCTTTGTTCCCTGTCTTTTAACCAGTTCTCAATCCATGAAAGGATCTTTCCTCTTATCCCATGACAACTTAATTATCCCTTACGTCTGTTATGTACCCATGTCTGTTGCTATAGGACATTATATCTCATTGGCTTAGCCAGTCCCCTTGTTGTTCTGCAGTTCCTCTCTGGTGATGCTTTACCACATTAATCAAGAGATTCACTGAGCAAGAACCTCAGGACAGAGATGACGATGAAAATGTAGGAGATGAGGATAATGAGGACGGAGATGATTTCCATGGAGCTGCCATAGTTATAGAGAAGGAGTTGATTGAGGGAAGTGTCAGAGCACAAGAACTTGAGGAGCTGTCAGGGTTCCCTCCCCACTCTGAACTCTAGGGTACAGATGTGGGGATCCGCATGAAAGACCCCTGAAGCTTATTTTTACCAGCTTAGGTTAAATCTTCCCCAAGGCACAAATTCTCCCTTGTACCTTCGATTAGGTAAATGCTGCCACCACCAAATGATTCAACAAATATTTAGGGAGGGCTACTTGGAGCCCTCTCTTCCCCCTAATATACCCCCAAGCCCTACACCCCCTTTCCTGGGGAGGCTTGAGAATAAACAGGATGATCACAGACCAGCCTTGGGTTTTTTAGGACAGAGAACTTTATTAGAAAGAAAAAAGGAAAAAGAAGCACCTCCGTAAAATTAGAATTGAAGTTAATCTCACAGAGCAATCAGATTCAAAACAATGAGGATTTGCCTCAAGGCAACACCTTAAAGTTACAAAAAGGAAAAAAAAAACCATAACCAGGAATACACCTTCCTCTCAACACAGAGTAAAGCACAAGCCAAAACAAAAGATAATCTAATTCATCCCCTTGCTAGTGCTTACTAATTCTATAGGAGTTGAATTGCTTGTTTTCTTGATCTGACTCCGGTAAGAGCCACACAGAACAAACAGAACAAATCCGCACCCCCCCGTACCAGATTTGAAAGTATCTTGTCCCCTTATTGGTCTTCATGGTCAGGTGCCAGCCACATTACTTGAGCTTCTTAACCCTTTACTGGTAAGAGGATTTTGTGCCTCTGGCCAAGACGGATTTTATAGTACTGTATACAGAAAGGTGGTTACCCTTCTGTCATAAATATAAAGGGAAGGGTAAACCCCTTTAAAATCCCTCCTGCCCAGAGGAAAAATCTTCTCACCTGTAAAGTGTTAAGAAGCTAGGATAAGCTTGCTGGCACCTGACCAAAATGACCAATGAGGAGACAAGATGCTTTCAAAAGCTGGGGGGAGGGAAAAACAAAGGGCCTCTCTGTGTGATGCTTTTGCCAGGGACAGAACAGGAATGGACTCTTAGAACTTAGTAAATAATCTAGCTAGATATGCGTTAGATTAGGATTTCTTTAAATGGCTGAGAAATTAAGTTCATAGAATCATAGAATATCAGGGTTGGAAGGGAACTCAGGAAGTCATCTAGTCCAACCCCCTGCTCAAAGCAGAACTGATCCCCAATTAAATCATCTCAGCCAGGGCTTTGTCAAGCCTGACCTTAAAAACTTCTAAGGAAGGAGATTCCACCACCTCCCTAGGTAACACATTCCAGTGTTTCACCACCCTCCTAGTGAAAAAGCCTTTCCTAATATCCAGGCTAAATCTCCCCCACTGCAACTTGAGACCATTACTCCTTGTTCTGTCATCTGCTACCACTGAGAACAGTCTAGAGCCATCCTCTTTGGAATCCCTTTTCAGGTAGCTGAAAGCAGCTATCAAATCCCCCCTCATTCTTTTCTTCTGTAGACTAAAGATCCCCAGTTCCCTCAGCCTCTCCTCATAACTCATGAGTTCCAGTACCCTAATCATTTTTGTTCCCCTCTGCTGGACTCTTTCCAATTTTTCCACATCCTTCTTGTAGTGTGAGGCCCAAAACTGGAAACAGTACTCCAGAGGAGGCCTCACCAGTGTCGAAGAGAGGGGAACAATCACTTCCCTCAATCTGCTGGCAATGCCCCTACTTATACATCCCAAAATGCCATTGGCCTTCTTGGCAACAAGGGCACACTGTTGACTGAATGGAATATTCAGTTGTGCTGAATGGAATGGATATTCCTGTCTGTGTGTCTTTTTGTAACTTAAGGTTTTGCCTAGACGGATTCTCTATGTTTTGAATCTAATTATCCTGAAAGGTATTTCCCATCCTGATTTTACAGAGGTGATCCTTTTTATTGTTACTTCTATTAACATTCTTCTTTTCAAGAAGTGAATGCTTTTTTGTATTGTTCTTAAGATCCAAGGGTTTGTGTCTGTGGTCACGTATGCAAATTGGTGAGGATTTTTACCAAACCTTCCCCAGGAAGTGGGGTGCAAGGGTTGGGAGGATTATGGGGGGAAAGACGTTTCCAAACAAAGCTTTCCTAATAAAATAAACCCGGATAAACGTTCGGTGGTGGCAGTGGAAGTCCAAGAGCAAAAGGTAAAATAGTTTGTACCTTGGGGAAGTTTTAACCTAAGCTGGTAAAAGGAAGCTTAGGAGGTTTTCATGCAGGTCCCCACATCTGTACCCTGGAGTTCAGAGTGGGGAAGGAACCTTGACACCTTCCATTTATATTTATGACAGGAGCTGCGGTGGGTCTTCGCACCCCCTTTCCTCCCTGTGACTGGGAGGTGTTAACAGGCCACTTGCACCTTGAATTGTCCCTTGAAATACGTGTGAACTACTTACACTAAACAATCTATTCCATCTTGTATTTACCTGTGACATTCTGTATTAGTTTACAAGACCTGAAGAAGAGCTCTGTGTCAGCTCAAAAACTTGTCTCCGTCACCAACAAAAGTTGGTACAAGAAAAGCTATTACATCCTCCACCTTATCTCTGTACAGTTCTGGTCAATTATTATACCAGCATCCCTTTGCTCTCAATGGCTAAGGTCATGTCTACACTAGAGAGCTTACAGCAGCACAGACGTACTAATGCAGCTGCACCGCTGTATGATCGCTCATGTAGCCGCTCTGTGCTGATGTGAGAAAGCTCTCCTGTTGGCCGAATAAAACCACCTCCATAAGTGACAGTGGTTATGTCGGTGGGAGAGCTTCTGTTACCAACATAGAATCATAGAAGATTAGGGTTGGAAGAGATCTCAGGAGGTCATCTAGTCCAAACCCCTGCTCAAAGCAGGACCAATCCCCAATTTTTGCCCCAGATCCCTAAATGACCCCCTCAAGGGTTGAACTCACAACCCTGGGTTTAGCAGGCCAAAGCTCAAACTACTGAGCTATCCCTCCCCCCATTAAATAAATAAATGAATAAATAAATTTAAAAAAGTGATGTTAGCTCAAAGACTTCCAGATATAAGGCCTCCAATGCCATTTCTGTGTGGGGTGATGCTAGCTTAAGTAGTGTCATTTTTATTTGTATATAATACAGTGATGATGTGGTGCTGGATTCATATCTGAAGGATGAAATCTGTTCTGTTGCTTTCCTAAAGGTTATTAGGCCCAGATGCCTGCAGGACAGAACCAGTGTGGCATTGCTGACCCAAAGAGTATCAGGCCTTTTAATTATTAATAGCTATTATTATTATCTGCAGTGTTGTTGTGCCCATGTTGGCCCAGGATATGCCCACGTCATTCTGAATGGTTTCTTGAAAGAAGTGCAATGAGCCATGAGGGCATCTTGATTATCCACAAAGACTCACGATGAGGTCTTTGGCACAGTAAAAACAGGTCAACATAAGAACGGCCAGACTGGGTCAAACCAAAGGTCCATCTAGCCCAGTCTCCTGTTTTGCATCAGTGGCCAATGCCAGGTTCCCCAGAGGGAATGAACAGAACAGGTCATCTTAAGTGATCCATCTCCTGTCACCCATTCCCAGCTTCTGCCAAACAGAGGGTTAGGGATGCCATTCCTACCCATCCTGGCATCATTCCTGCCCATCCTCAGGTTCATACTATCTGAGCTGAATGAGATTCCCTTTAACTTTAATCCATGGCTTGACTGCTACTGCTCCCTAGGCCTGCTGCTGGAAGGTCGTACATTCGTGCATGTGTGTGCGTACACACACACACACACACACACACACACACACACACACGAAGCCAGTGTAACACACAGGCATAAGGCCTAGTAATTGTTCAGTTACTAACACCACGTAATTACTGGTTTCAGAGTAACAGCCGTGTTAGTCTGTATTCGCAAAAAGAAAAGGAGTACTTGTGGCACCTTAGAGACTAACCAATTTATTTGAGCATGAGCTTTCGTGAGCTACAGCTCACTTCATCAAGTGAGCTGTAGCTCACGAAAGCTCATGCTCAAATAAATTGGTTAGTCTCTAAGGTGCCACAAGTCCTCCTTTTCTTTTCACATAATTCCTGTGTCTCTTATTCACTGAGAGCATTTTGAGAGTCGGCACCACTGTGAGGTACGTGCTCCTAAGGTTATTAAAGCTTCAAATCTGTAGGGGAGTACCTGTGTGGTGTCGCTCACCTAAAAATTATTAGGACTCAGGATACACAAAAGAAATATCGTGAGTGAAGGAACCAGCAGAGGCTGTCCAGAAGGCTTTAGAGCTGATGGTCTCCAGGCTAGCAACAGTATGGATTCTCCTATACTTTTAAGACCAAGTTTTTTGACGAGTACATGTCGCAGGCACAAAGAACCCTGAAAGCACAATGATCTTTGGCCCAGAAGCATCACACAGGTACAGCCATGTAGGCCTCATTCCTAATATTTCTGTGGCTAGCAACCCCACACGGAACCTGCTGGCCAGACAGACAACCTAACAATTACTGGGCTCGAGACACTTCACAAACCCTGCCCTGCAGTCATTAGCCTTCGTCACCTTGGAACTATTAATAACACAAAAAGAAAAGGAGTAATACCACAAAGACACAGATGGGCAGGTGTAATGAGGCTTTCCTGTGAAAGAAGGATTCACACGTTCAACAAAGATGAAACCGAAGACATCCAAAGATCTTTTTAGCTAAATGAAAGAAATATGCTTTCATAGTGGTTGGGAACTGTCACTATCAGATGCACTAATTCAGTGTATTTCACAAGCATCTGTTTCAGTCTTCAAGCTACGAACTTCCCACAAAGACACTGCCCGGGAAGGAAAAGGTTTAATAATCTTTGAAATAGTGGCACAACAGAGCAAACATCAGGCTTTATAACCTTAATGTTAGCAACACACCACAAGATGGCCTTGTATACAAATATTCTTATGTCTTTAGGCTAGAAACACCAGAAAGGCCTAGTTTCAGAGTAGCAGCCGTGTTAGTCTGTATCCGCAAAAAGAAAAGGAGGACTTGTGGCACCTTAGAGACTAACAAATTTATTTGAGCAGAAGCTTTTGTGAGCTACAGCTCACTTCATCGGATGCAAAGGTCTAGTAGCTGTTTGGTTAGTCTCATGACCCAACACATCTTTTCGTGCATAAATTCCTGGAGAGGCTTGAGGCTAACTATGTTGCACAGGCATAAAGTCAAATAATCTTTAGGATTAAATAATAAGCATCGTCGCATGTGATCGTCTGCCGTAATAATAATAGGTGCAAGATGGGTGAGATAATATCTTTTCTTGGACCAACTTCTGTTGGTGAAAGAGACAAAGCTCCCAGAGAACTCTGCTTCAGGTATGGGAAAGGTACGCAGAATGTGACAGCTAAATCGAAGGTGGAACAGATTGTTAAAAATAAAGAATGAACACTTGTTAAGAACTCATTAAGAAAAAATTGAAATGAAGTGTTTTGGTGGCATTGGACTGGAAAAATTTTGATTTTCTGATCCCACATGACTTTTCATTTCCCCCTTAGGACACTAGTCTATGTGTTACCTATGTGGTATGGCTCTCCTAAATATTGTAAGGAGAGTGATCACTTTAGATAAGCTATTACCAGCAGGAGAGTGGGGTGGGAGGAGGTATTGTTTCATGGTCTCTGTGTATATAATGTCTTCTTCAGTTTTCACAGTATGCATCCGATGAAGTGAGCTGTAGCTCACGAAAGCTTATGCTCAAATAAATTGGTTAGTCTCTAAGGTGCCACAAGTACTCCTTTTCTTTTTGCGAATACAGACTAACACGGCTGTTACTCTGAAACCTGTGTGGTGTTGCTCTCCTAAATATTATTAGGCCTTTAGCCTCGATGGAAGCACCTGTGAGATATAACTGACCTAAAGATTACTAGGCCACAAGACTCTATGTCAATTCTTGTATAGCATTCCTCACTTAAAAATGATTAGGACCCTCATAACTGCCAGGCAGGGCCTGTGACATATTGCTCTCCTAAAGTGTATGAAGTCACCAGCCTGAAAAGCCGTACCTGTGTGGTATTGCTCACCCAAGTATTATTAGGCCATATGCCTGCACGGCATTAAGCGTCTAGGGATGATTAGGCTTCAAGTAGTCCTTGTGTGGTTGTGACAGATGATTTCCAAGGATATTGAATTAAGGTGAAATATCTTTGGAGTCTATTGTATTAACTACAAAGCTCATGCATTAATATGGGCCTGGATGATCAAAGCGCCATATTGAATAAGGTGGCAGAGAAGAATGGTCTTTTAGGACAATACATGTGAAGTGGATTTCATGACAAATATCTAAGGAGAGGTGAATGCAAATTTCTCACCTCCAGTTATGCAAGAACCCAGCTTACTGAAGCTATGGCCTGAAAAGTGGGCCTTTGTCTGCTGACTACCTGTTCCCAGAGGCACAAGATCAGTGGCCCAAGCTGTACAAAGGATAGAGTGACCTGTTCACAGGGGCAGGAGTTCTGAGTTGAGGCTTTTATGAACTTGTAGTCACAGGGAAAACCCCTAAGTGTGGTTTGAAAGACTGACTCCTACCAGAGCCCCTGCTGATTTGGGGTAAGCTCATTAGCAGGTGTGTAGGTTCTCTTATTGTTTTTAATATGTTTTCTCTGTAATAATTTCACCTTAAGAATACATGTGACAGCTTATCAAGGTCTTTGTAGTAATTTATCACTGCTGGCAATTACACTTTTCATAATCCTTCTGATGAGAAAGCAAAGCACAGAAACTGGCCTGTTTTGGCAGTCTGATTTGCAGGGGATATCACAGTGTATGTGGGGGACTGGAAAATCCCCAGTTAGGCGGGGGAGAGATACAGATCTCCGTCCAAGAGAGGTGTTGGCTGAGGAGCTGGGGGCCTAGAATGGATGCCCTTGGTGGACCAGTAGGGTAACCAGATGTCCCAATTTTATAGGGACAGTCGCGATTTTGGTGTCCTTTTCTTATATAGGCTCCTATTACCCCACACCCCCTTTTCCGGCTTCAAAAACAGACTCCAATGAGAAACTGCAGAACTGGAATTAATTTGCAAACTGGACACCATCAAATTAGGCCTGAATAAAGAGCATGAGTGGATGGGTCACTATAAAAACTAATTTCCCCCTACTGTTACTCACACCTTCTTGTCAATAGTTTGAAATGGGCCACTCTGTCTCCGTTGGCCCCATTACCACTTCAAAAGTGAGTTGTCCTCCCTTAGTATTCTACTGTTGAGATTAGCCCACTTCCAGTTTAACTGAATTCTCTCGTTAGCACTGACCCTCCACTTGGTAAGGCAACTCCCATCTTTTCATGGACTGTGTCTGTATACCAGCTTACTCTTTTTTTCCACTCTCTGCATCTAATGAAGTGGGGTTTAGCCCATGAAAGCTTATGCCCAGATAAATGTGCTCGTCGCTAAGGTGCCACAAGTATTCCTCTGTATTTTTGTATAAATCCTGCTTCTCTTTCGACAGGACTCTTTTGGGTGAAGAAGCCTCTCAGAGTTCCCAAATTTAGGACAGCAATCATCAAGCTTATTCATTTATATCTGGGAGCTGCTAATTTCAATGAATGTTTGCAATGTCTTTGAAACACATTCCGATTTTAATGATGCACAGTGGACCCGCTTTAACCACACTTGCAAACTTTCTTGCCAAGTTAGGCAAACTCAGTTTGGCAGACACAAACTTTCTCCTCATCCCACCGAGAGCTTATTAAAATAGTCAGAAGCTAACACTGTTTATGGAGAGATGGGTCAATGCCACTAAATTGATCGCCTCACGTCCTCGAAGTGTAACCTCCCTGGAATTTGCATTTTTGTTTTGTTGCCGGAGCCAGGGTGATTATTTTGAACCAGCACGCATAATCTCCAAAGTGCATTACCTTGTTCCTCACAGGGGAATTTAAAGAAATTACCAGCAGAGAATTCCCTATGAGGGAATATACAGAGACAGAGACTAATTATCTGATTTGTAACTGTAAAACTGCACAGAAGATACATTTGACATTCAAAACTGTTGTTCCAGTGACAATGTTAGTATCAGTCAAATATTACTATTAATTGTACTCATGTCAGACGTACAAGTCCACCTCTCTCTCTGTAGCCCACACACCCTCTCCCCAGACCTTGGAGACCAGGACAGACACATCTTGATTGGATGCACCTTAATACCCTGGGGAAACAGGGAAAGAATATGGACAGAATAAACATGTTTTAAACTGAAACTGCTATCACCGCCACAGGTTACGAAACAGGCTCTCCCCTAGGATAGAATAATTCCCTGCACTGAAGGAATGATTGGAATATTCTGACCTGTGGCATGCAGGACATGAGACTAACTGATAATCATGACCTCTTCTGGCCTTAAAATCTATGGACCCATGTACAGACTTAATTTCCTGTTCAGAAATAATGCAAAGAAAAGCCTCTTTGTTCAGAACTGTTTGGGTGAATTCAGAGCGGAATAAACAAAGATTAAAACCAGTTGCTAAAGAGAGAAAAGAATATTTTGAAAAACCACCCACTCCCCAGATAGACAGTGCACTTCATTTTGATCTGTCGCAAGCCTCCTGGCATTTCTATTATTACTCCTCGATCCCCTGGCATTCCAGTCCTTTCCATCTCATCTCTATTCTACAGGATTCCCACACATGCCCCCAGCTCTGCTTGGAATCCTAATTTGCACCCCTTGGTTTCCATTACATTAAATACGTAGCATATATCCGCACACACACACACACACACACACACACACTCTCTACCAACACACTTTAGTTGAGAGGATAGATAGCCAAGCACTTAGGGGGCCTGTGGCAGGGCAGGGAGGCTAGCCGTAGTGGGGGCAAAGACACAATTGGAGGCTGGGGACTGGCTAGAGCATCATTTCGGGTACGAGCCTGTTAGAAGAGGTGGGTTCATGTCCCTGCCCCCCGTCAGTGAGATTTTGACAGTCAATAGTATTTACTTTTCTAAGTGCCCCAAAACCTTTTTGAAAATGGTATTGGAGCAACATAACCTAGGAAGGGTGTGACACCCAAAGACGTTGTTGACTGATGTGTGCAGGCAGCAGCAGAGGGCGCCAGAGAGCTACCTCCGCCTACAGCACCAACTCCAGATGGCAAGGGGCTCCAACACTGTGAGAACAGGAGCCACATAAGGAACTCAGATAGGCAGCCCTGACCTGTCATAACCCCTCTAATTCTTTGCCTGGAGCCCCTGGAATTGCAGTCATAGCCTGTCCACACAGCTCTGCTGATGCCCCTCAATCCTGTTGTGCTACAGCCCCGCCCAACCCCGATGTTTCAGCCTTTACCCCCCACCGCACCTCACACGGCTCTGCTAAAGTCTTTTCCATAAAATATTCCATGCGTAAGTGCACTGAATTCGTTTCAGCTGATGAAGCCTTAGGTGCAATGTAATGGAACTCATGGGCAGAACTGTTGATACACGGTGAGCTTTGTGTACTGAAGGGGGGCTGGTTTTTCCTGCAATCTCCATCCTAAAGAAAGTCTAAAGTCCCCAGGTCATTTCCTTCCCAGAAGCGCCTTAGTCTGCTCAGTGGTTCCAAGCTCACTGTGGACCAATGCTGAGCAAGGAAGCACCGCGTGGACTGAGTGTGCTGCACCTGACAAAGTTGGTTATAGCCCACGAAAGCTTATCCCCAAATAAATGTGTTAGTCTTTAAGGTGCCACAGGACTCCTCGTTGTTTTTGAGTCTACTGAATTTCTCTGCTCCCACACAATCCTTGTGCATCTGAGAGGCACCAAACAGATGAGGGAATGTGGAGCAGAGCGTGTCCGGGCACAGGAGTGGGACTGTGTGTTATGGCGTTGGGCCCTATAGAGATAGTGTAATGAACCTGCCAGCTCATGGTCAGGCCCCACCTCCCACCCCACTCCAGAATTAGCTGAAGGAAAAGGATTAGGCCACAGCTCATTCTGGGAGGGGATCTGGTTCATGTATGTCCACCAGAGGGCGCTGTCTCTACCCAAGTTCTGCATTGTGACAGTGGAGGGGTCCGTGTGAACAGGCAAGGCGGTGATACCCAGAGGGCAGGAGAGGACGAGGCTCAGCCAGGGAGCTACTGAGAATGGGCAGGGGCCAGCCAGAGGCAGCAGCCAGGAGGTGTCTGTGGGCAGACAAGTCGCAGGCAGCCTGAGAGCAGGGCCAGAGGCTGGGGACGGGAAGTTGTAAGCAGAGCATGAAAGCACCTGAGACTCTCAGAAGGCGAAGTGTTTAATGGGGACCCACCAAGGGACAGAGAACCCGCCAAGAGCCTAGTGCTTGGGGGGCCCACCGTGCTGACCTCTGTGCTCATGGTACACGGAGCTCACTAGAAGGGACTGGTAAACTTGCAGCAACACCCTCCAGTGGGGACAGTAGATTTGATCGCAGCAAAGGAAGAGCTGGACTGTTCTTACAGGTATTTAGGTGCCTAATTCACATTGAAATCAGTGGGGCCCAGACATGAAATCAACAGACCTATTAGCTTCAGTGGGACTTACCAAAGGCCCATAGGGAACAGCACCTCCTCCCATCCAGGTCCAGTCATTTCTGCTGCCTTCTAAGAGGAAGGGTGAACATAAGTCTACCTCCTCCCTGCTTCTCCCCCTCTTTTGGGGAATAGCTCGCAGCCAAAAGGGGATGAGCAGGGAGCGATGCTTGGACTCAGGAAAGCAAAGAGAATGCAGTCGTGCCTGGTATCTGTGCAGGGGCGCTATGGTGGACACTTTCCTTGCACTGTCTCCTTAACCCTGCACATTCAAGCAAGGACAATGTGACCATTTGCAGGCAACTCCTCCACTAGAAACTTTGCTGTGCACAAATCCCAAGGCCTAGAAAACACATCCTGCACCAAAACTATGTGTCAGAATTGCTTATAGGACCCAAGACCTTCAGCACCAAAGCATAGGCCCTGCAGTGCATAGTTACTCCATTTGCTGGTCTCTGTAATAGATTTTTATCTTCTCTACGGACCAGCCACTAGATGGGGGCAGGGCGCATTTAGCTCGTATGTTACATTCACTCCAAGTTTTCCCTGTGCAAAACACTCCCAGAGAACTTTTTATTTGCTGGAATCTTGGTGTTTCCAGGTTTAATGGAATATTTCTTTTTCAGAACCTCTTCACATCAAGAGTTTCAAGGGCTGGAGTGATGAAGCATAAATGACCAAGAATGGAAAAAGCTATTTGTTTCTGCTTAGTCTACCCTAGAAAGGTTTGCCTGTTTAGCTATAGTGGTACAGCTACACCGGCGAATCCGCCTAGCATAGCCTCAGTTTATGCGAGTGAAAGAGCATTTTTGCCTCTATAACTTATATCCATTCCCCCAAAGAAATAACTAAATCAGCAAAAGCACTTTTTAAAAAAAATGTTGCCATTATATCTGAATCTCCATTTGGGGCTGGGTAACACTAGAAACTTAGATTGACCCGGCTTTGTGACTCAGAGGTGTGGAAACATCACACCCCAAGCAACATAGTTAAGCCAACCTAAGTCCCCAAGTAGGCAGCACTAGCTAGCACTTCTCAAGGAGGTGGATTACCTCTGCCGACAAGAGAACACCTCCCGTCAGCACTGAGAGCCTCTACACTGAAACGCTACAGAGGTGCCACTGTAACAATCCAAGTGTAGACAAGCCCGATGGATTTTGCTGGTACAGAAATGTTGTTTTTAAAAAAATCACACGCCTCACCCACATCTCAATACTGGCAAAAAGTTTCTTGCGTACACCTGGCCTCAAGCGGACCGAATACCAAAACCATAATTTGTGAGAGTTTTAATGAATAAAAGTGCCATTGTCGGCCGGCTCTGATTCCTATGGACATAGTATAGAAGTTACCCAAAGGAGGCTGTGCATTGGTGATCCTTCGCTCAGATCCTCGGCGGGTGCAAATTGGCACAGGAGTCACACCCGCAGTGGCTCCGGCCTGTTGACTTCAACGGGACCACTCCAATTTACACCACCCAGAAGCTCCAAATGACCAATGTCAGTTACACCAGCGAAGAATCTGGTGTAGAGACTTCAATGGGGCTTCTTTGCTTCACACCACCTAAGGACCTGGCCCACTGACTTCAGTGGATCAAAGCTGATTTATGCCAGCTGGGGATCTGGCTCCTTTGAATTACGTAGTGTTTATGGCCAATGTACATTAGCAGGAGATCTGAGCAATTAACTTGAATAGAGCATTTCTTATTTACACGTGGTCCTTTGGCATCAATAGACAAAGCAGGTGTGTCCCACAAGTTCAAAGGATTTACCACTGGTATTTGCTCCTCTGTCTTAACCCACAGATGAAGTAGCAAAAGACAGAAGATTAACAGGAAATCTTCAGCGGACAGGCTTTGTTCACACAATTTAGCTTGTTGAGTGTCTATTGCATTTCCGAAGTCCTTTGTGTACCCTGGCAGGGGCTTTGATGCAGAATCTTCTGCCTCTTTGGAGAAGGCTTTTAGTTCAGGCCTGTGTTTGAGGCTTTGGCAAGGAAAGGGGCACTGCAACCATGCCTGCCCTTGGCTGCTCCCTTTTGTGAAGCTTCCCAAGAGCAGAGTTTTTCTCCAACCAGCCTTGAAGAGAGAGTGTTATTTTTATAACATTCTTTAATGGAGTGCTTTGGATCGGAAAGATCCCCTCAGTTACCCCACTCTCTGCTCCCAACAGGTCAGCTGGGTGGGCGCTCCCCTCTAGGAGATCTGACCCTCAGTCTTCCCTTAAAACCGGATTCACAGGAGAGGGGTTTGGCATTTTAAATGCAGATATTTCACCCTCGTCCTGGGAAAAAGCCTCTCTACAAAACATGGGCAGAACCTCCAGTCTCCCCTCACCTTCCTCTCTGGGCTCCCCACTGGGCCAGACACTCCTGTGTCCCCCAAAAGGGAAGGGGACCCTGGTCCAGCTGTGGGCTCACAGCTACCAGCTATGACAGACCCTTCCCTGGCCAGCACAATCCCCCTCTTTCCCTCAGGTTGGGCTTGCTTCCAGCTCCAGAGTCCCTGGGGTCAGTTCCCACCTCAGCTGTCACCACGACCCCAACTTCCACATTTGGGGTACATGTTTCTGTGCACCCCAGGGAGGGCCTCTCCCCTGCCGACCTGCAACTTCCTGGCAGGCTCTATCTTTCTCGTCAAAAAACTTTGTTTTATCTAATCCAGTGTATTTTAATAGAAGTGTCTGAGAAACTAAGTTGCATGCATATTAGTGCTATTAAAGAAATAATGGACAATGTAGCTTGTATTGTCCAGGAGAGGATTGGGCAGGACAGGACGTACATTTCGGGAGGGAAATCTAAGAGTGGGGAATGCGTTGGGGTCACCTTGCAGTATAAGCAAGGGCGGTGAGAGCCTGAGTTTAACCCAACTATTCCTGGCCAGGCTGCAGTTACACACACATGCTCAGGATGTGATTTGCTTGCTTGACGGTTGTTTGTGAGTGGCCCAGGTGGAAGCTACTTCAGCAAGGTATTGCAAGGTTGCGGGCAGGTGTGACAGAGCTGCTGATTAGTCTGGGTTGGACCCTGGTATGTCACAGCCACCAAACTAGAAAATATCCCAATAACACCAAAGGTGTAATGCTGATGACAGTTGGGTTCAATTGACATGAAAGCGTGAGGTCACCACAGGGATGGGTCCGTGCACTGATTCATGGCTGCAGATGCACAAGGACATTGTGGTCATCACCTCCCCACAAGGAGATCCCTGGCAGTCCCAGAGATGACTCTTCCCTTCTTTACTATGGTAGGAGAAGTGATCCCCCATGGGTGTGCAGGCTTGGCTGGTGTTATCAGTGCTCCAGGGAATGTTGGTGCCCCCTTCTCTTAGGTGGTGCAAACCTGTGAGACATTGCAGGGTTGATTGTATTAGGAGGAAAAATTGATGATCGAAGTGAGCTATAGTCTTTGGAATAATCTATGGGGGAGGGGTTTCAAAGAATGGAGGCAAAGTCCTGCTTCCCTGAACACCAGTAGAAACAACCAACAGCCAGCAATCTCTGTATTCAGAAACTCCCAAGTCTGTGACTCCAGGTCTGTGCCCAGGAAACACTATGCCCTACTTCCTCTCGAGGTCATGCTCATAACTCCTGCTCCTGGTTTCTCTGCCTACTGTGACCTAGAGCTGCCTGGACAGTCCTCACTGAAAATGCCAAGGTCAGGGCAGGCTGCAAAAATGAGAAATTGCCCTAAACTGGTCATTAACACTGAAGACCTCGGCATCATCTCTGCAGATGCTCCTACAAAATATCTCTAAGCAAGCCAGCTCCCTCCCGATTCTATTGTTCATTTTATTTATTTCATATAATATATAGTCCGTGAAACAGAGTGTGACATCGCACCCCATAATGCTTTGTAGAAATATGCTTATGAATGTAAATATGACGTAACTGGAATGTGGTTTATGTGAGATATGCCATGTAACATATCTCTTCAAAGGTTACCATCTACTGGATATAGACATCCCATTTCCATGCATGTATCATTTTTGTATGAATATTGACTATGTACTTGTTTGATTCTAAGTAGCCTCAGTGAAGCGGTTGGTCAGCTTCTTGAGAAAAGAGTATTCTCTGGAAGTGCCCAATCCAGAAACACTTAAGCTAACAATGAACTTTGAGAGACACCAATCCACATGTGAGCTTTCCTGGGAACGTGGCTTTGGCCTGTAAGGAACTGAGTCCGTCATGGACATGTGACTTGCCCATGTGACTCCAAAACTCGATCTTGGAGCTGGATTCTGCAGAGGAGAGGGGAAGGGGTTTCCACCCACAAGAGAGAGAATATATAAGCCCCTGGGGAAACCCCTCCATTTTGTCTTCAGCTGGCACAAAAGATACCCTCTCCACCACAAAGAGATGCCTGAAAGAAACTGGAACAAAGGACAGTAACTACAGGGGTGTGAGTGATTGCTGGACCCAGACTAGGAGGAAGTCTAGTCTGTAAAAGAGGCTTATTGGAATGTCTCTAAGGGTGAGATTTACCTGCATTTGGTAATTACTGTATTAGGCTTAGACTTACATGTTTTATTTTATTTTGTTTGGTAATTCACTTTGTTCTGTCTGTTATTACTTGGAACCACTTAAATCCTACATTTTTAAATTAATAATATCACTTTTTACTTTTTAAATGTACCCCTTCTGCCTGTCAGAGTTGGCAGCAACAAAGGCCGGGTTCAGTATCAAGGGGTTCCATTCCAATAACACAATGCAAAACCGGCTCGAGCCCCTACCCAGTGATCTGGGACAAATATATACCACCCCCGCTGGGCGCCTCCAAGAGGCAATACTTCCCCGCTTGCAAGCACATAGTCTGAGTGTAGCAAAAAAGCCTTTTAATAACAGGGAGAAACAATGTGGCATTATGTTGGGGAAACACCACCAACAGGATTCATAACACAACCCATGAGCAAAAAACCCACCCCAAGCAAATTGGGGAATGTCCTTTCCCTTTGGTTCTTGAGTCCAGCAACCCAAAATCACCCAAAGTCCAACAACCCAAAAGACTCTGTCCCTGGTCAAGGCAGCCCAGAGCTCAAAAGTTTATGTGCTGAGTTTTACCTCCCAACCTGGGTGGAGATTGGGGGGGTGGGGGTGTTAAGGGGCACCTTACGTTGTCCAAAGCTGATGGCCCCACCTCTCCATGGGGCTCCGCTCTGACAGCTGCCCCATGAGCTGCTCTAGGCATCCAGCAAACTGATTTGCTCCACCAGTCACCCTGCTCACTGTCCCGCAAACTGCTCCACCGTATATCTTCAGGCTCCCCCACTCCTTAACACAACACCCAGTGATTTCAGCTCTTCGTAAATTTAGCTCTTTTGTGATTTCAGCTTGTAGTAGGGGAGCCCCAGTGCTGGTGCACCATTAGCCCAAAGTGAATTCAGTTCAGCAGCCTGTAACGAGACTCCTAATAGAATCAAAATTAGCTCTGATGTTCCACAGTGGAGAGATGAGAAAGTGAAATTAGCATATAAAGCCCTCACCAAGAGGCCCATGCCACTAAGTATTAATACCTATCCCCAGCCTCTCTAAATTCACAGAGTTCTGGAACCTATGTCCCTTGCCTTGTGAGTGCTACATAGTTGATTGCGAGTCCCTCCATCATAACAAAAGGCCAGGTGCAGTTCCACTGTCCTTGATTCCCATAATCAGGGTAAGAACAATTTATTTTTCCTGCCCAATAACAGAGACACTGGGGATGCCAAAGCAGCCAAAGTGACCATTTGGGCAGCTATGGCCTCATTCTAGGCGGGGTGGGTGTGCCTATGCAAATGAGATCAGCCCCTGAAGTTCTTTTCCACAACTTGCCACACCTCACCACCAGATGTCAGGGTGGAGCTCATCCTGACTCTGCTTACATAAGTAATACCTGGCCAGAGGGCAAACAGTGTTATAGAGGGCAAACAATTCATGAGTTTACCCTGTATAAATGTTATACAGGATTAAATGGATTTATTGGGGTTTGGACCCCATTGGGAGCTGGACATCTGAGTGCTGGAGACAGGAGCTCTTCTTAAGCTGTTTTCAGTTAAGCGTGGAGCTTGTGCGGGACATGGTTCAGACTTCAGTCTGAGTTTTCAGCAGGCAATCGTGCCTGGCTCATACAAGTAAAGGTACTGAAGTCCCAAGCTGGCAGGGAAAACATGCTCAGGGGTAGTCTAGGCACATCAGGTGGCAGTACCAAAGGGGTTTCTGACACGCAACCCGTCACACAGAGTTTAAGAATAAAATTGCAAAACAATGTGGGAGTCGGGGAAGGATAGGACAAGGGCCGATGGACTTGAATTCCTGCATGGACAGTTTAGATTTGGACAACAGGAAAATCATCCCAACAGTGAGGGTGGCTAAGCACTGACATAACTTGGCCAGGAAGGTTGTGGAATCTCCACCACTGGAGATTTTTTAAGAGGAGGTTTGACAAACACCTGGCAATGAGATAGGACTAGATTAGACAACTGGTCTTTTTCATCGGCAGCTTCTCTGAGGCCTGGTTTATGCTAAAAAATTAGATCAACAGAGCTCTGTAGCACAGGGTGGGGAATTTTTTCACAGCCTGTGCGAGGCAGTTAGCTTGTACAGACCCTCAGTGTAATTCTTTCATTGACCGAGCTACTGCCTCTCGGGGACACGGATTAACCACATTGAAGGAAAAACTCTTCCATCAACGTGGAAAGCATCTACACTAGGGCGCTGCTGCATACCGTAGCTGAGTCAATGCAATGGCCTTAGGATAGACATTATCTGACTTGATGGGGAAGTTTTCCCCCTTCCCATTAAAGCAATTTTTCTCTCCTTTTCCATCATTCTTCTCCCTCCCTTGTAAAGCTCTTTCCTTCTTTTGATAGGTAAATAAGTTCAGAAATTTTTCCTTTCAGCATAATTCCTTCCTTCGCCTCCCATGAATGTCATTTCAATTAAAGGCTGATATGCTCTGAAACAGACTTGTTTGCCCATGACTTGGTGGTACCTTTTTCTTTTTCCTCCCTTCACGTACAATGAGTTGAGAAGGACGGAAGCTGTACCTGATCAGAAACCTAAAATCAGACATTGAGTCAAATCTTTCCCTGTTTGCTAACCACACCAATGTTACCCTTTATTCCTCTGGAACTGCTTCCTTGTCAGGAGAGGTTAAATTTGGCTTTGATGACTTTGAGATTTGCTCCCTGGAGCATCTTTCCTCCCAGGAAAATAGGTGTGCCCAGCACATGTAATGAATGTTGTTGCCGTGTCTTTCCTTGTGGAAATGGAACACAGACGGCCAGATCATCAGCTGGCCTGGATCGCTGTCTCTCCCGGCGGTCATTTTAATATGATACAAAACTGAGGTGACTGTATTCCACTTTATTTGTTGGTCACCTCTCCAAATGTCTCTTTAAGTAATTTACCAGCATTGGGACGCAAAGGTGTCTATAAATCAGTGAATTATTTCGGGACTAATAATTTATTGTTAAAAACAATACCATTTGGATTGACCTGAAACTATTCACAAATGTGTTACAAATACGCCAAATAGCTTTGTCCCAGAACAACGAGTGTGTGCTGGGGGAGGATTTTCATACTTGTCGCAAGACAACTACTGTAGGAGGCGGTGGTGGGCCTTCCCTTTGTAATTTTTAACCCAATATTTGGGGTGTTCACTTGTGAGGTGGGAGATCTGGGTTCAATTCCCCCTTCTGTCCAGTGCTGGGCAAAGCTCTGTGTGACATTGCACTCCATATGCTTTGTGAAAATATGCTTCTGAATATGACATCACTGGAATATGCTTTATGCTAAGTGCCCCTTGTAACATCTCATTATAAAGCCTATAATCTACTAAGTGTGTTCATCCTATTTGTTTACCTGGATTATTTTTATGTCTGGAATTAGGAGAATAAGATATTAACTTGTATTACTGATTTAGACATATTAAGTGAAAGCCTTTAAAGATGCTTCAGAATCAATGAACTGTGAATGGCTCTGTTTACCCTCAAGCCTTCCTGTGTATGTGTGGTACAAACCAGGAAGAATGGAGATTGGGGTCTTACAGTGACATGTGACCATGTCACCAGATATTGAGCTCCATCTTTAAGCTGGTACTTTTCCTGAGGGGGGTGGAATTCCAAACAAAGGTTTCCCACCTTGTGGAAGTGCTATATAAAGTGGGGAAGCAAACAATGAGTGTCTTCAACTGTCTTAAGAGACAGCCTCCCTACCCCACAGAGATACGCACAAGCACCTGGAAACAAAAGGACTGTAAGTACAGGGGTGGGTGAGACCGGGCTGGACCCAGATCAGAAAAGGCATCTGATCTGAGAAGGATTTTACCTAGAGTAACAACGGGGGTGAGAAGTTAAAATTTGTAACTGATTTCTGAGTGTATTAAGCTTAGCCTTGCACAATTTACTTTGTGATTTACTTTGTTCTCTCTGTTACTACTTCAAATTACTTAAATCCCACTTTTTATACTTAATAAAATCACTTTTTTTTTTTTATAAACGCAGTGTGAGTAATTGTTACCTTGGGGAGCAAACCGCTGTGCATATCTTTCCTGAAGTGATACAGGGGCAAACATGTATCATTTTGCCCTGTATAAGCTTTATACAGAGTAAAATTGATTTATTTGGGTTTTATATCCCTCTGGGAGCTGGGTGTCTGCATGCTGGAGGCAGGTATCCTACTGAGCTGGTTTCAGTATAGATCTGTGTGTCTGGCTCAACAAGGGAGGGTTCTGGAGGCCCAGGCTGGCAGGGAAAACAGCAAATCAGATGACAGGAGGGAGGGAGCAGGGAGCCATGCTTGGACACACATTGTTGCAGCATCTGCAGAGATGCTGCAGAGGTCTTCAGTGTTAACCACCAATGACCAACACATGAAGGGGAACAGTGACCTCAGTTTCATACTACATTCAAAAGGCCTCACGGGAGTGACAGCAACAGAGACCAACTGATTCTCTGGCCCTCTGTGTTCCATTTCCACAAGGAAAGAAACAGCAACAATATGAATTGCATGTGCTGTGCACACCTGTCATCGTGGGAGCAAAGATGCTCCAGGGAGCAAATCTCAAAGTCATCCCAGGAATCAGCTCCAGAGGTATAAAGCGTAATGTTGGTATGGTTAAGAAACAGGGAAAGATTCAACTTTTGATTTTATGGTTCTGATTTTAGGGTTCTGAGCAGGTACTGCTTCCGTCCTCAAATCATTGTAAGTGAAGGAAGGGAAAACAAAGAGGTACCACCAAGTCACAGGCAAAGAAACCAGATTCAGAGCATTTCAGCCTTTAATTGAAATGACAGTGAGCCATTTATGGGAGGGAAAAGAAGGAAGGAAGGCACTATCTTGAGAGAAGCTATTTCATCTTTTATGAACACATTTACTTTCAAAAAAAGTTAAGAGCTTTACAAGGGAGGCAGCATAATGATGGAAAAGAGGAGAAAATCACTTTAATAGGAAGGGGGTAAACTCACCCATCAATTCAGGGAATGTCTGTACTAAGGCCATTGCATTGACTCAGCTATGGTGTGCAGCAGCACCATAGTGTAGATGCTTTCCACGTTGATGAAAGGGTTTTTCCTTCAATGTGGTTAATCCATGTCCCTGAGAGGCAGTAGCTCGGTCGATGAAAGAATTACACTGAGGTTCAGTAGAAGCTAACTGACTCACACAGGCTGTGAAAAGTTTCCCCGCCCTGTGCTACAGAGCTCTGTTGATCTAATTTTTAAGCATAAACCAGGCCTCAGAGAAGCTGCCCATGGAAAAGACCAGTTGTCAAATCTAGTCCTATTTCATTGTCAGGTGTCTGTCAAACCTCCTTTTAAAAAATCTCCACTGGTGGGGATTCCACAACCTTCCTGGGCAAGTTATGTCAGTGCTTAGCCACCCTCACTGTTGGGGTCTTTTTCCTATTGTCCAACCTAAACCACCCTTGCTGCAATTGAAGACCATCCAGTCTTGTCCTCTCCTTCACCTACTCCCACATTGCTTTGCAATTTTATTCTTAAACTCTGTGTGACTGGTTGTGTCACAGAAACCCTTTTGGGACTGCCACCTGATGTGCCTAGACTACCCCTGAGCCTGTTTTCCCTGCCAACTTGGGACTTCAGTACCTTAACTTGTTTGAGCCAGGCACGATGGCTTGCTGCAAACACAGATCCAAATCTGAACCACGTCCCCCACAAGCTGCAAGCTTAACTGAAAACAGCTCAAGTAGTGTTCCTGTCTCTAACACTCAGATGCCCAACTCCCAATGGGATCCAAACCCCAATAAATCAGTTTAACCCAACATAACGTATATACAGGGTAAACTCTTAAATTGTTAGCCCTCTATGTGGAAATGGAAGAGTTTCCGAAGGGGCTTATATAGTTTCTCTCTTCTCCCTTCACCTCTCCTCTGCAGAATCCAGCTCCAAGATGGACTTTTAGAGTCACGTGGGCAAGTCACATGTCCGTGCATGATTCAGTTCCTTACAGGCCGACTCCACATTCCCAGGAAAGCTCAGTTGTGGATTGGCGTCTCTCCAAGTTCATTGTTATCTAAAGTGTTTCTTGACTGAGCACTTACGCAGAATAGTCTTTTCTCAAGAAACTGACCAACTGCTTCACTGAGGCTACTTAAAATGAAACAAGTACATAGCCAATATTCATAACTTTGAATACAAAAATTTTACATGCATGCAAATAGGATGAATATATGCAGTAGATCATAACCTTTTCAGAGGTATATTACATGGTCTATCTGGCATAAAACATATCCCAGTTATGTCATATTTACACTCATAACAATATTTTTATAAAGCATTATGAGGTGCAACGTCACACTCTGTTTCACGGACTATAATTTGTAGGAAATAAATATAATTAACAAAAGAATCAGGAGGGAGCTGGCTTGCTCAGAGATATTTTGTAGCACCATCTGCAGAGATGCTGCAGAGATCTTGAGCGTTAACCACCAGTTTGGGGAATAGTCTCCTTTTTGCAGCCTGCCCTGACCATGGCATTTTCAGTGAGGACTGTCTCAGGCATTTCTGGGTCACAGGAGGGAGAAAGCCAGGAGGAGGAGTTATGAGCATGACTCTTAGAGGAAGTATGGGCACAGTGTTTCCTGGGCACAGACCTGGGGTGACAGACTTTGGAGTTTCTGAATACAGAGATTGCTGATTGTTTCTACTAGTGTTCAGGGAAGCAGGACATTGTGTACATTCTTTGTAACCCCTCACCCACAGATTCTACTAAAGAATATATCTAACTTGGATCATCAGTTTTTCCTCCTAATACTATTGACTGTGCAATGCCTCACAGGTTGGCACCACTTCGGAGAAGCGGGCACCAACATGCCCTGGTGCACATGATAATACCAGGCAAGCCTGCACACCCATGGGGGATAATTTCTGCTACCACAGTGAAGAAGGGAAGGGTCATCACTGGGCCCGCCTTGGATCTCCTTGGTGGGAGGTGAAGACCACAATGTCCTTGTGCATCTGCAGCCATGGATCAGTGCATTGGCCCATGCCTGTGGTGACCTCACCTTCTCATGTCAATTGAACACTACTGTCAGCCCGCACCACACCTTTTATGTTATTGGGATATTTTCTAGGTTGCTGGCTGTGACATACCAGGGTTCAACCCAGACTAATCAGCAGCTGTGTCACACCTGCCTGCAACCTTGCAATGCCTTGATGAAGTGGCTTCCACCTTGGCCACTCACAGACAACCGACAAGCATGGAAATTGCACCCGAGGCTCGTGTGTGTAACTGCAGCCTGGCCAGGAATAACTGGATTACACTCAGGCTCTCACCACCCTTGGTTATACTGCAGGGTGACCCCAACATATTCCCCAGTCTCTGATTTCCCTCCTGAAATGTATGTCCTGTGCTGCCCAGTACTCTCCTGGACAATACAAGCTACATTGACCATTATTTCTTTATCAGCACAAACATGACTGCAACTCTCAGACAGTTCTATTTAAACACACTGGATTAGATAAAACAATAAATCAAAGTTTATTCAATACTGTCAAGGTTCCTCCCCCACTCTGAACTCTAGGGTACAGATGTGGGGACCTGCATGAAAAAACCTCCTAAGCTTATCTTTACCAGCTTAGGTCAAAACTTCCCCAAGGTACAAAATATTCCCACCCGTTGTCCTTGGACTGGCCGCTACCACCACCAAACTAATACTGGTTACTGGGAAAGAGCTGTTTGGACGCGTCTTTCCCCCCGAAATACTTCCGAAAACCCTGCACCCCACTTCCTGGACAAGGTTTGGTAAAAAGCCTCACCAATTTGCCTAGGTGACTACAGACCCAGACCCTTGGATCTTAAGAACAATGAACAATCCTCCCAACACTTGCACCCCCACTTTCCTGGGAAATGTTGGATAAAAAGCCTCACCAATTTGCATAGGTGACCACAGACCCAAACCCTTGGATCTGAGAACAATGAAAAAGCATTCAGTTTTTTACAAGAAGACTTTCAATAAAAAATAGAAGTAAATAGAAATAAAGAAATCCCCCCTGTAAAATCAGGATGGTAGATATCTTACAGGGTAATTAGATTCAAAAACATAGAGAACCCCTCTAGGCAAAACCTTAAGTTACAAAAAAGATACACAGACAGAAATAGTTATTCTATTCAGCACAATTCTTTTCTCAGCCATTTAAAGAAATCATAATCTAACACATACCTAGCTAGATTACTTACTAAAAGTTCTAAGACTCCTTTCCTGGTCTATCCCCGGTAAAGACCAGCATACAGACAGACACAGACCCTTTGTTTCTCTCCCTCCTCCCAGCTTTTGAAAGTATCTTGTCTCCTCATTGGTCATTTTGATCAGGTGCCAGCAAGGTTACCTTTAGCTTCTTAACCCTTTACAGGTGAGAGGAGCTTTCCCCTGGCCAGGACGGATTTCAAAGGGGTTTACCCTTCCCTTTATATTTATGACAAATACATATATAGATTTTCAGTGAGTGCAAATGAGAAGGCATAGAAGTCAGACATGGTTGCAAGAAAAATAGAACTAGAATGCAACTTTTGCCTCAGTTAATAAATGATGTGTAATTCAAAGGAAACGTTTCATCTTCAGATGCAGTAAATCAATGGGCAGAGAGAGAGAGAGAGAGAGAGAGAGAGAGGTTCCTTGGGATGTCTGCCCCTTCTTTTTATAGTCCTGTCCCTACTTTGAAAAACATTTCCACCTGTTTACCAGAAGAGAACAAAATCTATGTAGAAGGATGTTCCCTTCTGCTTTTTCCTCACCTTTTGGGGATACCTTTATTTCCCTTCCTGCTTAATGACTCTGATTACTGTTTAGATACAAAATTAAGTGGAGAAAACATTTCTTTGTTGAAGAGAGACCAGTTTGCCAGCCTCAGTTTAGAAAATGTATGAATAACATGATACAGTGTAATCTTATAACTGTTCATACATTATCAAAAATGTTTTAATATTTGTGATGGGATCATGACTATTTCTAGTTGACTCATAGATTTTTTTTGCATATAAAACTGAGCTCTGTGTGCAAATAATATGCAGATAATATGCATGCAAAAGGGATAGTTTTGTGAACTGCAGAGGTCCGTAGCATGCTGTGGTCTCCTCCTGAGCACCTGAAATCCTCTGGTCATCATGTGGTCTCCAGCAAGCAAAAGGCATGAACCAATCTTTTCTACTTTAGGGAATAACCTAGCAAAGGAAGGACACAGGATACCATGGTGATTGGCATCCTATAAATAGCTTGAAAATCTGGAGTACTCTTACATTTCTGACAGGCTTTACATTCCACTTATTGGGGCCAGGACATTGAGGTTACTCTCAAACCAGGAATAACTGCGAAGATACCATCTACAGCTGCAAACAGTTTGTACATTTCACCTGTACCTAACTTTCAGTTCCTTTGATTCCAAATTTGTTGCTAAGGCTGATTGAAAATTTTTCTTGAGACTTTTTTCCATGGGAAATTGCATTTTGCATTCAACAATTTATTCATGAAATTATTTTTCCGTGGAAATTATCAGCTTTCTGTCAAAATACAAAACTCCCCTCCTCCCTAAATTATGGCTGTGGGACTCTGATGAAGTTCCAGGGCAGTTCAGCAAGAGGAGAGACCATCATGCATTCAGGGTGATGTAATCCAGCCTGGGCGCCAGGAACATGGAAGAGATTGGTGGTGTGTGGTATCTGAGTCACCCCCGGGGTACTTCCAAGTGAAAATATTAAGGTTTTAGCTAAAAGATTTCGGTCACCACAAAAAACAAACAAACAAAAAACGCTTTGTGGATTAGGTCTACACAGTACCCAACTTACAATGAATACACCAGCATGAAATATACCCTAACCTCATGCTCTGTAACTCTGGTAGAATTTGCGTCATGTAATAACACAGTAAGAAAGAGTAGGTCAAATTAATCCCCAGGGCACCAATTACACCAAGCTGGCTTTGGTTCACTGAATGCATTAATTAGGTGTTGTGGCTCTCTGAACTCAGGTACTCCCAGTTGCTTCACGAATCATGGGCCATAGATCGCACATCTCAGTATAAATTTTCCTGCATGCTCCCAGACTGGCAGTTTCTATTGATGGAGAAATGTCATCACATCTCTGTCTCTCTTCTCAGCAGGTACGTCTTATTGTCCTGAATTACAGTCAGACACACACAGAGACACCATGGGGATCAGCAGCTATTGAATTCCAGACCTCCAGCACTAAAAGCCTCAGCCCCAACTCCTACCCCTTCTGCTAAAGGAGCAACCTCCAGGGTTGGGAAAAAATAGGCAATTACAAAGTCACTGAAACAAGGGCTTTCGATGATGTCGCTGGGTTTTCATACATGGTCAAGTAAATGCCAAAAAGCTTAATTAGCACAGTAAGCAACTTTACCCCAAATGGACATGCCAAGCCACAGAGCTCCCCTTGCTCAAAGAGAGTCAAAAGATTGACACTCCTTTACTCTCACCCCTTCTTTAGCGATGGAATAATCCCTTCAGACTGATTCTCTCACAGCAGAGTCACAAGACACTGTTTTGTGTTTGGATTACTGAACAGGAGTGTTTGTGGGGGGGGCATGATTAACCTGCCTGTCATTGTATTTGCAGAGTGTCTGCATTTTATCGAACATCTGGAAAGACTAGCTGTGAACATCTGGCTCTGTGGACTAAGCCCTTCCCTGAGTGGGTACTGATGTCCATTAAGAAACTGATCTCCATTTATCTTCACTTACTTCATTACAGAGAAGGGACAGGTTTTCCTCACTATCTACCTGCCCACATCTCTGTTGCTGTCTGATCTCTGTTGAGAGGAGATGGAAGAGGGAAATCATTCGGAGGTGACTGAGTTCATTCTGTCAGGAATGACAGATCGTCCGGAGCTGCAGGTTCCCCTGTTCGGGGTGTTCCTACTGATTTACGGTATCACCCTGGTAGGAAATGGGGGGATGATCATGTTAATCACAATCGATCCCCGACTCCACACCCCCATGTACATTTTCCTCAGGAATTTGTCTTTCTGTGACCTCTGCTTTTCCTCGATAATTTCCCCTAAGATGCTGCTCAATTTCTTAGCCAAGAGGAAAAGTATTTCTTACACTGCCTGCACTGTGCAAATGTATCTCTCTATCCTTTTTGCAGATGTTGAGTGCCTCTTGCTGGCTGTGATGGCATATGACCGTTATGTGGCCATCTGTAACCCGCTGCTCTATATGGTCACCTTATCCAGGCAGCTCTGTAAACAGCTGGTGGCTGGGGTGTACGCTGTGGGGGTGGTGGATTCAATGATAATCACGTGTTGTATATTTCGGCTGTCATTCTGCAGCTCCAACATCATCAATCATTTCTTCTGTGACGTCCTCCCACTGTTGGCACTCTCCTGTTCTGACACTCGCATCAATGAGATTGTGATGTTTGCTTCAATGTGCTGCATTCAAGTCATCAGCTTTCTGACTGTCCTCCTCTCCTATGTCTATATCACCTCCACCATTCTGCAGATCCGCTCTGCCGAGGGCCGACACAAAGCCTTCTCCACCTGCACTTTCCACTTGACCGCTGTGGTCCTGTTTTATGGCAGCAGCCTCTTCATGTATTTACGTCCCACCTCCAGCTATTCCACGGATACAGACAAAGTGCCCTCAGTGTTTTACATGCTGGTGATCCCCATGTTGAACCCCCTCATCTACAGCCTGAGGAACACGGAGGTGAAGGACGCCCTGAGGAAAGCAATGAATAAACTGCTAACCAATTCTTGAATCTGTTTCATTCAGGACTGGTTTAGTGTGGGGAGTGGAAACAGGTGAATTCAATTCTCAGCGCATTACAAAATAATTTTGGATAGCCTGTGGTAGTTTTGTTCATTATTATATTGTTATTATTTTTAATTTATTTGTATTCCAGCTAGGTCTGCAGTCCCCAACTGAAATCAGTGGACAAAACAAGGGAATCGTCACAGGAAATGCAGGAAACCCAAGTGCATAGTGTGCCGAGTTCAGTCACAGAGACCCTCATTGGGACTGTCACCTTGTGTGCTGAAATGACCTCTGAGCCCATTTCCCCTTCCAGCCTGGGCCTCCAGAACCCAGTCTTGTTAAGCCAGACACACGAGCCAGTTGCAACACAGACCTAGGCTCTGGGTGATGCCCCCGAAGCTGCAGATCTAGACTGAAACCAGCTCAACAGGACACCTGTCTCCAGTACACGGACAAGCAGCTCCCAATGGGATCTAAACCCCAAATAAGTCTCTTTTACTCTGTATAAAGCTTATACACGATAAAATGACAAATGCTTGCCCTCTATATCCCTGCAAGAGACATGCACAGCTGTTTGCTCTCCCCCTCCCCCAGGTAACAATTACTTACACTATGTTTATAAATAAACAAAAGTGATTTTATTAAGTATAAAAAGTAGGATTTAAGTGGTTTCAGTAATAGCAGAGAGAAAAAAGCAAAATAAAACAAAACACTCAAGCTAAGCTTAATACACTCAGAAATCAGTTATGAATGTTCCAGTTTTTCTGAGGATAGAGGACCATTGCCTGCATGCAGTGAAAGGCTGGATAAGATAGATGAACACAATTTCCTCCCTGTCATCCATCTTTATTAATTTATTCAAATCCACCACAAATGCTATTTATCACTACACATTTATTTATTGCCATAACTTGTTTCATTTCCTTCCTTCAGTCCTTCTGGACTGAATATTTTATAACTCTGAACTCTAATATTTTATAATAAAGTTACAGGTAAATAAACACTCGTCCTTCTCATGTTCTGTCCTGCTTTCTAGAAGAAAGAAAAAGCTGTGGAAAGAGGTGCAGTCAGTTAAAATGGATCTCAGCATCTGCTCTGCTGCTGAGATAACGTCTTTGGCTTTCCCTGGGGTGCTGTTTCCATACATGAAATGTTGGTCCCATTCACTGAGCAGGGTGTGGGAAAAAAAGATCTGTGACCTAAAGCTGAAAACAATTGTATCCCATTTCAAGACCCATCATCTTTCTGGGCTCATGGATCTTGACCTCCTCCCTGGATTGGAACTGGTGATGCAAAGGGGAAAGGCACCTTGTCTCTGCCTCAAAACCTTCAGCCATTCCTCTTCCCCAAAACTGTCTTTCTTAAAATCCTTACTCTTTATCCACCACCCACATTGCTCAGCAATTATCTCACTGCTTCAGTTCTGCAGAGCAGACCACCACACATCAGAGTGAGGAGAGAGTTTTTCAGACTTGATATCACTGTAAAGGTGGTACTAACCTATGAGGCAATTTAAGTGATTTGTCCACTTTGTGACAGAACAGAAGAATGAACCCAGGTCTGCTGAGTCCGAGTCCAGCAGACCATCTGCCCTCCATGGATCAGGGAGAGATGGATGAAATTATTCCTTTCCTACCCAAAAGAATCTGCTATCCTGTGACCCTAAGTCTTTAAATAAAGCCACATCGGGTGACATGTAATACCCCAAACCAAAACTCATGTATGTCCCATTATAAGAACATAAGAACATTAAGAATGGCCATACTGAGTCACACCAAAGGTCCATCAAGCCCAGTATCCTGTCTACCAAGAGCGGCCGATGCCAGGTGCCCCAGAGGGAGTCAACCTAACAGGTAATGATCCACTGATCACTCTCCTGCCATCCATCTACACCCTCTGACAAACAGAGGCTAGGGACACCATTCCTTACCCATCCTGGCGAATAGCCATTAATGGACTTAACCTCCATGAATTTATCCGGTTCTCTTTTAAACTCTGTTATAGTTCTAGGCTTCACAACCTCCTCAGGCAAGGAGTTCCACAGGTTGACTGTGTGCTGTGTGAAGAAGAACTTCCTTTTATTTGTTTTAAACCTGCTGCCCATTAATTTCATTTGGTGGCCCCTAGTTCTTACGTTATGGGAACAAGTAAATAACTTTTTCTTAGTCACTTTTTCCACACCACTCATGAATTTATATACCTCTGTCATATCCCCCCTTAGTCTCCTGTTTTCCGAGCTGAAACGTCCTAACCCCTTTAATCTCTCCTCATATGGGACCTGTTCCAAACCCCTTATCATTTTATTTGACCTTCTCTGAAACTTTTCTAATGCCAGTGTATCTTTTTTGAGATGAGGAGACCACATCTGTACACAGTATTCAAGATGTGGGCATGCCATAGATTTATATATGGGCAATAAGATATTCTCCATCTTATTCTCTACCCCTCTTTTAATGATTCCTAACATCCTGTTTGCTTTTTTGACTTCCGCTGCACACTGTGTGGACGTCTTCAGAGAACTATCCACGATGACTCCAAGATCTTTTTCCTGATTATCTGTAGCTAAATTAGCCCCATCATATTGTATGTATAGTTGGAGGTATTTTTTCCAATGTGCATTACTTTATATTTGTCCACATTACATTTCATTTGCCATTTTGTTGCCCAAGTTTTGTGAGATCTTTTTGAAGTTCTTCACAGTTTGCTTTGGTCTTAACTATCTTGAGCAGTTTAGTATCATCTGCAAACTTTGCCACCTCATTGTTTACGCCTTTCTCCAGATCATTTATGAATAAGTTGAACAGGATTGGTCCTCGGACTGACCCTGAGGGAACACCACCAGTTACCCCTCTCCATTCTGAAAATTTACTGTTTATTCCTATCCTTTGTTCCCTGTCTTTTAACCAGTTCTCAATCCAAGAAAGGATCTTCCCTCTTATCCCATGACAACTTAATTATCCCTTACATCTGTTATGTACCCATGTCAGTTGCTATAGGACATTATATCTCATTGGCTTAGCCAGTCCCCTTGTTGTTCTGCAGTTCCTCACTGGTGAAGCTTTACCATGTTAATCAAGAGATTCACTGAGCAAGAACCTCAGGACAGAGATGACGGTGAAAATATAGGAGATGAAGATAACAAGGACGGAGATGATTTCCACGGAGCTGCCAGAGTTATAGAGGAGGCATTGATTGAGGGAAGTGTCGGAGCTCAAGAACTTGAGGAGCTGTCAGGGTTCCCTCCCCACTCTGAACTCTAGGGTACAGATGTGGAGACCCGCATGAAAGACCCCCGAAGCTTATTTTTACCAGCTTAGGTTAAAACTTCCCCAAGGCACAAATTCTCCCTTGTACCTTGGATTAGGTAAACATTGCCATGAACAAGTGATTCAACAAACATTTAGGGCGGGCCACTTGGAGCCCCATCTTCCCCCTAATATACCCCCAGGCGCTACACCCCCTTTCCTGGGGAGACTTGAGAATAAACAAGATGACCACAGAACAACCTTGGGTTTTTTAGGACAGAGAACTTTATTAGAAAGAAAAAAGGTAAAAGAAGCACCTCCATAAAATTAGAATGGAAGATACTCTCATAGGACAATCAGATTCAAAACACAGAGGATTTGCCTCTAGGCAAAACCTTAAAGTTACAAAAAGAAAAAAAAAACATAACCAGGAATACACCTTCCTCTCAACACAGAGAAAATCACAAGCCGAAACAAAAGAAAATCTAATTCATCCCTTGCTAGTGCTTAATAATTCTATAGGAGTTGAATTGCTTGCTTTCTTGATTTGACTCCGGTAAGAGCCACACAGAACAGACAGAACAAATCCACACCCCCCACACACACCAGATTTGAAAGAATCTTGTCGCCTTACTGGGCATCATGGTCAGGTGCCAGCCACGTTACTTGAGCTTCTTAACCCTTTACTGGTAAGAGGATTGTGTGCCTCTGGCCTAGAGGGATTTTATAGTACTGTATACAGAAAGGTGGTTACCCTTCTGTCATAAATATAAAGGGAAGGGTAAACCCCTTTAAAATCCCTCCTGGACAGAGAAAAAATCCTCTCACCTGTAAAGGGTTAAGAAGCTATGATAAGCTTGCTGGCACCTGACCAAAATGACCAATGAGGAGACAAGATGATTTCAAAAGCTGCGGGGAGGGAAAAACAAAGGGTCTGTCTGTGTGATGCTTTTGCCGGGGACAGAACAGGAATGGAGTCTTAGAATTTAGTAAGTAATCTAGCTAGATATGTGTTAGATTAGGATTTCTTTAAATGGCTGAGAAATTAAGTTCATAGAATCATAGAATATCAGGGTTGGAAGGGAACTCAGGAGGTCATCTAGTCCAACCCCCTGCTCAAAGCAGGACTGATCCCCAATTAAATCATCTCAGCAAGGGCTTTGTCAAGCCTGACCTTAAAAGCTTCTAAGGAAGGAGATTCCACCACCTCCCTAGGTAACACATTCCAGTGTTTCACCACCCTTCTAGTGAAAAAGCCTTTCCTAATATCCAAGCTAAATCTCCCCCACTGCAACTTGAGACCATTACTCCTTGTTTTGTCCTCTGCTACCACCGAGAACAGACTAGAGCCATCCTCTTTGGAATGCCCTTTCAGGTAGTTGAAAGCAACTATCAAACCCCCCTAATTCTTCTCTTGCATAGAATGAACATCCCCAGTTCCCTCAGCCTCTCCTTGTAACTCATGTATTCCAGTACCCTAATCATTTTTGTTGCCCTCTGCTGGACTCTTTCCAATTTTTCCACATCCTTCTTGTAGTGTGGGGCCCAAAACTGGACACAGTACTCCAGAGGAGGCCTCACCAGTGTCGAAGAAAGGGGAACAATCACGTCCCTCAATCTGCTGGCAACGCCCCTACTTATACATCCCAAAATGCCATTGGCCTTCTTGGCAACAGGGGCACACTGTTGACTGAATGGAATGTTCAGTTGTGCTGAATAGAATGGATATTCCTGTCTGTGTGTCTTTTTGTAACTTAAGGTTTTGCCTAGACGGATTCTCTATGTTTTGAATCTAATTATCCTGAAAGGTATTTCCCATCCTGATTTTACAGAGGTGATTCTTTTTATTGTTACTTCTATTAACATTCTTCTTTTCAAGAAGTGAATGCTTTTTTGTATTGTTCTTAAGATCCAAGGGTTTGTGTCTGTGGTCACGTATGCAAATTGGTGAGGATTTTTACCAAACCTTCCCCAGGAAGTGGGGTGCAAGGGTTGGGAGGATTTTGGGGGGAAAAGACATGTCCAAACTACGTTTTCCCAGGAAACCCAGATAAAGTTTGGTGGTGGCAGTGGAAATCCAAGGGTAAAATAATTTTGTACCTTGGGGAAGTTTTAACCTAAGCTGGTAAAAGTAAGCTTAGGAAGTTTTCATGCAGGTCCCCACATCTGTACCCTAGAGTTCAGAGTGGGGAAGGAACCTTGACACCTCCCCAAATATGATATAAAATAGCATATAAATAAAATATTAAAAGGTATTTTTAAGATATAGTTAAAGGATTATCATCAATTAATAAACCTCCTTTCATAGTACCCTTGTAATTGTTGCCTTACTCACTAGTGTTTTCCAGGAGTGGCTTTTGAGTTTCAAAAAAAAAAAAAAGTTTGATTATATCCAAACCAAACTTTCCAGTTGGAACATTTCAGTCAAAAGTTTAGACCTGGTCTTTTGTAAAAGGTACGAATGGGGTAAGTCTATCATTGCCTGTCATGATCTTCATCCAGTATAATTCTGAGCTATCAGTAATTGTATATATGTTTGAGAAAGAAATGTGTCCATATTAGAAAGAAAAAGTTTTTGGCTGAAAGCTAAAGTACTTACTGCTCTATCTTGTCTTATATTTAGATTGTCAGCTGTTTGGGGCAGGGACTATCTTTCTGTTCTGCTTCCAACAATAGAGGTCTTAGATATTGTGTGTGGCGGGGAGAGGGAATCATGAGAATCTTTTATAGTGAGGCAATCTAAATATAGGGTTTGTTACTAACTCCCTCTATAACTTGTCTCACAATTATCATCACTACGTGTACACACAGATTACATTAACGTAATATTAAGGTTACAATTTTTAATAAAGTCGAGAAATGCTCAAGTTAAGATTCTCACATTAACCTTAACTTCTCATATTAACCTTAACTTCCACGGCACATTCTGTGTCCAGGTACTGGAGGGAGGGGTAGCCTTGACGGGGTCCAATTTTATCCCCTCACCTTAGTACAGCAGTCCCTTAATTGGCTGTTTGTTCCAACCCTCCCTCCCAGACTCTTAACCACAGTATCACGCCTGCCTTGTACCTGCCTCTCCCATACCCTGTGCCCTTTTCTTTACATTTAATTGATCCCCTCCTAAATACCCCCTCAGAAAATATATCTTGGAACTAACATGTCTGCTGCCATTACATTGTTCACTCTGCTGGCATGTCCGGACTAGTTAAATTACAAGCTCTTCAGGGCAGGGACTGTCTGCTAGCACAATGGGGCTTCTTCCGGTTAGACGTTAGGCCAGGGATAGTCAATTATTTTTTTGTCACGGTCCAAATTTGTTGGTCAAGGTATAGTCAAGATCCAGACTCCAGAGGAAATAATAATAAAAAAATTATAAGAAGAAGAAGAAAATAAAAAGATTTGGGGTTCCATTCAAAAGCATCTGGCAGTCTGGATTTGGCCTGCGGTCTGCCTATTGATTACCCCTGCCTTAGGCCCTTCTTACTGATGTAATAAACATGATTAATAATATTAAATAGTAACATTGATCATATGGGTTTAGATTCCGTGCTGCCCTTTATTTGAAGTCCATGAAGAGGAGGACAAGATGGCTTTAAACCACCTTTACAAACTCCTGATTGTGGGCTACTCTGGGGCCAAAACATCTTGCAAGGCAGGGGCTTTCTAAGTAATAGCAGCCTGTCCCTGACTGCCTGTGAGCAGCAGGACTTCCCACAATCTCTGCAGAGCTACGTTTTGTGGGTCCATCCCTGATATGTTTTGATTGCCTGCAGCTCCACCCCGGGTATGCCTCCTACCCTAGGGATTCAGACCGCACCCTTGGTCCTGCGGCTGTCATCAGTTCTTGTGTAGAGGGGATTCTATCCCAGCTGGAAACACTCCTCTGGACATTTTGCCCAACACAAAGCCTGTGGTAAATGATAATCATCTCGTCTGAGGACATTTTGGTGTCAATCTCATTTAAAGTAATGGGAGACAGCAATCATTTCTAATATGGGAAATTTCAGGATTTTTAAGCCAGGAATAAGGAGATCCTATTGGACTTTTAAAAGACACCATGTAACTCTAAATTCACAGTGTGAGTTGGCAACATGGTATACTGGCCAAGTTCACTTCCATCTCACTTATCATGCCTATTACAAGGGTAACCACTGAATACTCTTTTAATCTGTTCTTCTTTATTAGCTAAGGAGACACTGGAGCCCAAAGAAAAATGGAAAAGGAAGAAGAAAAAAGGATGCTTTCCATGTTCCCCATTTCGTAGAAAAAGCAAAGGATCTATAGGTAAGCGGGACTCTTCCCATTTGGTTTGGGGCTCTACTCCTCACTCCCAGGAACTGTGATGGGTGCACTATCGGCAATGCTGGGAGCCTGAAGCAACTCATGGAAATCGGGGCCATCACAGGCAGCTTGTGGGTATAAGAGGATGAGGTTTTTTTGGATGGGGTGGTAGAAGGGGGACGGATATCTGGGGCGCCTACACCATTCTGCCTCTGATTCCCATTACACTGCGTTCTGCCACATTCCATTAATATCCTCCAGCTGCCCCAGTCCCTGTTCTGCGTCTCACCCCATCTACAGTGGAATCAGGCTTTCATCCTCACTGCCAGGGTGCCAGCAGGGGGAGCTTTGAGACCACAGCAAACACTCACCCTGCTAGCAGTTCAATGCCCGATGCCATGGTGGCCACCAGCAACTGCAAGGAGCAATTGCAGGGAAAGTTTTTGTCAGCCTCAAGCCCTGGGCGAGAGCATACTCTGTGAGTTCTTTGCAGGCAGATCATGCTCAGTGCAGTTGGCACAGAGAATTTCAGGGATGGAGCGCATTCACTAAGGTTAACTTGGAGCTGTGTGGGGATGGATCATGCTCAGTGAGGATGGAATCTTAGATTTTGGCTGTCAGCTTCTAAAAAGCCTCTGCTGAGCATGTGCCAAGAGTTATTTTCAGAGGCGTATAAATTGGGTAGTTCTGGAAGAATTTTCTGAGAGACAGCGAAAGGCCACCTTGCTCCAAATGTCAAGTCCCTGTTCTAAAGTATGGAGCTGTTAGACCTTCTCAAAGAAACAGTTGTAATTTTTTTTAACAGTGGCAAAGCATCACTTCCTGTATAGAGGGGATTCTCCCCCCGCTGGAACCATTCATCTGGCCCTTTTACCCAGCATGAAGCGTCCAGAGCAGGAATGAAAATATCACCCAGTGCTTTTTTTTTCCTCAGGGAAAAAAGAAATAAAATAAACTCAAGCAAAAAACAAACAAAACGGTCTATCCTGATTTCACTATGTACTTGTACAGTTGCACAAAGTCAAAAGTGTATGAAGCTTGCAGAACATCCCAGTAAAATAGCAACGTGTAACCTGTGTGACATTCAGTAGTCCTATAAATACGAAAGCACCTCTGAATTTAGAAGACATTTCATTCTACACGTACGACAAAAACATTTTTTTTCTTTTGGTTATAACTGTTATTATTTAACACCTCTTTTTTCTAAATTAACCTGGGTATTGGGCCTCAGTGAGGAATAGAAAAGGCTCCTAAGAAATTTTCACCTGCAATCTTCAGCTGCTTTTAAAATTATTTGAGTGAAACCAAAACAATAATAAAACCCCCACAAACAAACCCAACACTTCATATATTTTTGCACAAGTAAAGGTTGCATTTTTGCATCTTCATCTATTTCAGATATGGCCCAGGATTTCATAGTAAAATTCCCTACAAAGAGCTGAGGACTCCATCTTATACATTGCACTTCTCAGATTATTGCAAGGAAATTAGCAGTGATCCTTCCACATTTTCAGTTTGTTTGTATTCACACAAATGGGGAAGAAAATACATGTGTTTGTGTCTAGTGAGAAAGTCAATTATTGATGAAGTACCAATAATTTATTTTCTTTCATTTCACTATCAGATGGTTTAAATCAGGAGCAAGATTCAGCGACACAGAGAGCTCCAAAGTCAAGGCAGAAAGATGTCTTAAAGCTGGAGCAAGAAGGGTACATTGAGCCGGTCCTGGAGCTGGAGGAGACAGAAGGACTTAACGGTATTTCCTCTCATAATTTTTGCACTGTACCTAAATTCAGTGGGTGAAATTCTGGTGCCTTTGAAGTCAATAGAACATAGGACTTGAAGGAATCTCCTCGGTCATCGAATTCAGTCCCTGCTGTCATAGGCAACCCCATGACATTATTTCATTCATAATCTTTTCAAGCTCCATCTTCAAACTAGTTAGGTTGTTTCCCCCCACTTCTCTTATTGGGTGGCTGTTGAAGAACCACTCTCCTCCAACAGGAATTTGTCACTGACTTCAGTGGAGCCAGAATTTCACCCAACATGCTTCACTTAAGTTTACAAAAATTATCCATTAGGACCTTCAAAAAACAAATACACATGAGATAGGCCTAAATATCACAAGAGTAAAACTATAATTATACTATACTTCACAGTTTGTAAATTTCTTGTCTGGTTTGTGAGCCTTTAGGGGAAAGCTGCCTCCTGATTTAGTCTGTGGAGTGCCTTAGGGTCAAATTCAACCCTAAACAAATATGCAAACTGCAGACTTCCCCCCTATCTGCTTGAAGTTGACTCCCCTTATCTACTCCTAACCCCTGCAAGGGTGGAGCTGTCATTTTGTGCCTCTTCATCTCTCTCCCTTACCCCTATCCTATCCCCTTCCCCTCCCTGCCCCACTAAGTCCCCTCCTCCACTCCACACTCCTCCCATTGCCGCCCAGAGGCTTCTGTCCCCAGTGCCACCTTGCATTCACTTGCCCCCACATTTTCCCACCCTCTCCCCTGCCCTTCCAGTATCTTACCCCTCCCATTTTCCCTCTTTCACCCCCTATTTCCCTGAGATCTCCTCAGTCCTCCCCCCCACCTCTCTGAATAGCCTCTTCTCCTCATGAGGATGTCTCCTGCTTCCCACGTTCCTCCCACTTCCTCAGAGTTACTTGTCCAGCCATTAACCACAGAGTCCAGAAAGTGGCCGTTGTCTCTGAGGGCACCCTGGCTTCAGTGTAATGGAAAACTGTGGGAGATGGCAGCCATCTCTATTTGGGGCAGCCTTACTTCCACATGCAAAGCCTGTAGTGAATGATAGTCGTCTCATCCCAGGGCAGTTTGGCATCAATCTCATTTCAAGTAATGGGAGACAGCGATTATTTCTACTATGGGAAATTTCAGGATTTTAAAGCCAGGAATAAGGAGATCCTATTGGACTTTACAAAGACACCATGTAACTCTAAATTCACAATAAGAGTTGGTACCATGGCATACTGGCTAAGTTCACTTACATCGCACTTATCATGGTTCTTACAAGGGCAACCACTGCGCCCCGTCATGCACACCTCTCTTTAAGAGGGAATCTGGTTGTGGTCTCTCTTCTGGGTTTTTACTGCCCACTCGGGAAAATAAGTCTGCCATTTGCATGGGCCTTACCGGGTCGGTGGCCAACTTGAAAATCGTAGGGCTGCACTGAAAGTTACCACCTCATGACCCGGGCATTGATGTCCTTCATAATGTTAAGCAATCGAAGTTCCATGTGGTCAGTGACCAACTGGAAGGGGTTCCCCAGTAGATGATACCTAAGTGCATTGATCGCCTACTTCACCACCAACACCTCCTTTTCTATCGTTGAATACTTCTGCTCTCAGGGAAACAACTTCCTGCTCAAATAAAGGACTGGATGCTCCTCTCCCTCAGCTTCTTGGGAAAACACTGCTCCCAATCCCATTTCTGACACGTCAGTCTGTAATATGAAGGCTCTGTCAAAGTCTGGGTGGAATAGGATGGGCTCCCTAGTTAGTCGATCCTTCAGTTCCAGGAAGGCTCTCTCACACTCTGCTGACTACTGTATCTTGTGAAGCTGGAAGCTCTTTTTTAGGTCGGGTAAGGGTGACATGAGCATTGCAAGGTTTGGCACAAAGTAGCAATAGTATCCTGCTAGGCCCAAGACTTGGCTTACCGGCCTTTTTGTCATAGGGGCTCGGCAGTCCCCTAAGGCTTGTACTTTATCCAACTGGGGGTGTAGGGTACCTCGGCCCACACTGTACCCCAACTATGTTACCTCTCGCTGCCCAAGATGGCACTTGACTAGGTTGATGGTGTGCCCGGCTTCCCCTATAGCTTGCAAGATGGTTGTGAAGTGTTGGAGATGTTCTTCCCACATGAGGCTGTCTACAACTATATTGTCTATGTAGGCTGCTGCATATAGGTGGTGAGATTGCAGCCGCCTGTCCGTAAGTCACTGAAATGTGGCTGCGGCCCCACAGAAACCAAAAGGCATGGTGACTAACTGGTACAGTCCAAACGGGGTGTGACCAGCAGTGCGAGGGGAACCCCACACTGGAAATGCCAATGTCAGGGCAGGCTGCAAAGGGGAGAGCAGATGCTCCCCAGACTGGTGGGTAACACTGAAGTTAAACTCCCCAACCACTCACAAACTGTGCTTCTAATCCCCCACACTGGTTATCAAGAAGCAAAAATGAAATCACACAGCCCCTTAATTGCATTCCAGTCTCTGGCTCCCAATCAACACCTACGTCCAGTCCAGTGAGAAGTTATCTAAAAACTCTGCTCACATATACAAAATGTTCTTCTGACCCCAAAGGGTCAGCCATGTCACCAGGCCAGTATAGGTTTGGATACTACCCAGAATACCACTCTGCCAGCCAGGTTTATTATAAAGAAAATAGAAAGAACAAGAAGATAGATGTTAAATGGTAAAGCAGTTACATATATACAAAGATTTGAAAGTCCATATATCAGGCTCCTATCAGTACTTGTGAGTTTGCTGGCTTGAATGTCCCTCTGGAACACAACCCCAGCTAGGATGGGTCATTCAGTCCTTTGTTCAGAGCTTCATTTTGGAGCAAAGTTCACCCAGAGATAAGAAGCAGGACTGAAGACAAAATGGAGAAGATGCAGCTGCCTTTTATAGTCTTTTGCCATGCAGCCTGTGCTTCCTTTGTTCCAAACACAAGCTGCCCTACACATGGCTTGAAAGCCTTAGAGTTCTGTCCATAGGCATGCCCCTGCCAGAAAATGACCACATGGTGACAGGGATGCTGGAAGATGGGGAGGCCAAGGGGTCATGACCCTCCGCCTTTTTGCCATGGGCCCAGCCCCTTGCTCCTCTTACTCTGGGAGAAAGAGACTTCTTTTAGTCTTTTTTCTTCACCCTTCTTGGCCAATACCAGATACCTTTGTAGGACCCTCTCGTAAAGTTTAGCCTTTTCAGAGTCTGATAAACTGGATCTTTGAAGAACGTCTTTCATCTCTGAATCCAATTGGTGAGGAGGTGTGGTTCTGATATTTTCTTCATCACTAGAGTCATGTTTCATCACTAGAGGCTTGTTTGTTCTAGCTGATGGCTAGGAACGAGGTACAATTTTTCAACCATTTTATTTAAAATGCCTGACAGCAAAGCTCAACCAAGGTTTGATAAAACCCCTGACCTGTTTTACAATCATCTTTTATTCTTTTGAGGAACAGGTTTTTGTAATCGCTCAGTGTTTTACTAATCCCCCATTTTCTTTTTAGCATGCTTACTTGTTAGGGTTTCTGGGGGACTTTTCCTTTTACGGAGTTGAGTGCTATTTCTGAGCTGGCCACTACCAGGTTGTCAGAGGCTGAGCACAGAATAACCTTCCTTTGATGCGGTCTGGCTTTGATGAGGAGTTTCAAAAGAGCTAGGTTTCTGTGTACATGGCTAGACATGCTTCTCAGGGGGATGCTCTTTTTTTAAAATGGCTAAGGATTGTTAAAAAAATTACTACTTTTCTGTTTTTTTCAAGGTATATACATAGGGCCAGTCTGGGGGAGAAATGCTTGTTCTTAACCTGTAGGCTTCGGGTGCTAAAACATTTAAATCCACCAGCAGAAACTTGTGGGCTTTTTGATAGCATCCTCAAAAGCCTCCCAAAAGAATTGTGTTTTCCCAGGGTATGTTTGCCATGCCTGGGTGGTAACTTGCAGTTTATCTCCATGGTTTTAAAGAGAACCATATACTTTGTATTTAAAATAATCATTTGTCTTTTTTCCCCTGGCAAAACACATTTTGCACAATGTACAAAATACTCAGCTTCCTGTGGTGTATGTATTTTGTAAAGGCTTTCTCAATTTCACTGCTTTCAGAAGAAGACTTCTTCAGGTCATCTCAAATCAATATGCCTCGTGAAAAGGAAAAAATACTTTTTTTTCCTTCAAAAATGGTCAACAGTGCCAAATGTGTATGTGTCAACATATGAAACTGGAGAACAAAAGAGGGTGTGGAAACCTGTAAAAATATATATATTGATGAATCCTATCGAGCTGTATACTACTAATGTCTAGAGTGAAAATATATAAAAAACCCACAACGGGTTTTCACCTCAGTCCCTGGAAAAATCATGGAGCAGGTCCTCAAAGAATCAATCCTGAAGCACTTACATGAGAGGAAAGTGATCAGGAACAGTCAGCATGGATTCACCAAGGGAAGGTCATGCCTGACTAATCTAATCGCCTTCTATGATGAGATTACTGGTTCTGTGGATGAAGGGAAAGCAGTGGATGTGTTGTTTCTTGACTTTAGCAAAGCTTTTGACACGGTCTCCCACAGTATTCTTGTCAGCAAGTTAAAGAAGTATGGGCTGGATGAATGCACTATAAGGTGGGTAGAAAGTTGGCTAGATTGTCGGGCTCAATGGGTAGTGATCAATGGCTCCATGTCTAGTTGGCAGGCGGTGTCAAGTGGAGTGCCCCAGGGGTCAGTCCTGGGGTTGGTTTTGTTCAATATCTTCATAAATGATCTGGAGGATGGTGTGGATTGCAGTCTCAGCAAATTTGTGGATGATACTAAACTGGGAGGAGTGGTAGATACGCTGGAGGGCAGGGATAGGATACAGAGGGACCTAGACAAATTGGAGAATTGGGCCAAAAGAAATCTGATGAGGTTCAACAAGGATAAGTGCAGGGTCCTGCACTTAGGTCGGAAAAACCCAATGCACAGCTACAGACTAGGGACCGAATGGGTAGGCAGCAGTTCTGCGGAAAAGGACCTAGGGGTGACAGTGGACGAGAAGCTGTATATGAGTCAACAGTGTGCCCTTGTTGCCAAGAAGGCCAATGGCATTTTGGGATGTATAAGTAGGGGCATAGCGAGCAGATCGAGGGACGTGATCGTCCCCCTCTATTCGACATTGGTGAGGCCTCATCTGGAGTACTGTGTCCAGTTTTGGGCCCCACACTACAAGAAGGATGTGGATAAATTGGAGAGAGTCCAGCGAAGGGCAACAAAAATGATTGTAAAATGACTAACCAAATAAATTGGTTAGTCTCTAAGGTGCCACAAGTACTCCTTTTCTTTTTGCGAATACAGACTAACACGGCTGTTACTCTGAAACCTGTCAAAAATGATTAGGGGTCTGGAACACATGACTTATGAGGAGAGGCTGAGGGAACTGGGATTGTTTAGTCTGCAGAAGAGAAGAATGAGGGGGGATTTGATAGCTGCTTTCAACTACCTGAGAGGTGGTTCCAGAGAGGATGGTTCTAGACTATTCTCAGTGGTAGAAGAGGACAGGACAAGGAGTAATGGTCTTAAGTTGCAGTGGGGGAGGTTTAGGTTGGATATTAGGAAAAACTTTTTCACTCGGAGGGTGGTGAAACACTGGAATGCGTTACCTAGGGAGGTGGTAGAATCTCCTTCCTTAGAAGTTTTTAAGGTCAGGCTTGACAAAGCCCTGGCTGGGATGATTTAGTTGGGGATTGGTCCTGCTTTGAGCAGGGGGTTGGACTAGATGACCTCCAGAGGTCCCTTCCAACCCTGATATTCTATGATTCTATGATTCTATGAAGGTGTGATTGATGACACCATCCGAATCTGCAGGTCCTCATTAGAGCTGCATGCCCCAGTCCCCCTCAGCTGAGTTTCTGGGTTGTCTCAGTAGTTTCTCTCCTCCCCAAGCTCATGTGACTCAAGAGGGGGGATGGAACTGCATGGACTTGAGGACTGAGGAAAGGTACCATAATGTGCCTAAATAAGCCAACTACCATCAGTTCGCAAATTCAGTAACTGATTTACTGCACACTGGAAAGGCCATGACCACATTATAGAGGAAAAATAATGTATGTAAAATAGGTTTCAGAGTAGCAGCTGTGTTAGTCTGTATTCTCAAAAAGAAAAGGAGGACTTGTGGCACCTTAGAGACTAACAAATTTATTTGAGCATATAAATAAATTTGTTAGTCTCTAAGGTGCCACAAGTATTTAAAATACTTAGTTTTAAAACAATGTTTAATTTTTAATGTTGAACTCATCAATTTCATTTAAGGTCAGGTAGGAAGGGTATCTGAGGTGGACACACATTGAGTATATATCCCAAACAATTCAGAAATGCCAATTTTGGGAAAAAGCAATCCAAAATATTTCTGTGTCCAGTGTATCCATAAGCATTTTTTTAAAGAAATAATGTATTGAGGTTGAGCTGCTAAAAGCATGTTCTCTACCTGTTGATTTAAACCCATCACTTTCCTCTTTGAAACCCTCTGCTCACTCCTAATCTGATATTCAATCAGATTTATATTATTGGTCACCTTTTCAAGGAAACTCTGTCTCCTACCTAGATGAGCTTTACCCTTGTAAAGAATTCCATTTCATTGTGGCAGACAAGACTAAATGTTGACCACAGTCTTTGTCCTGTAGCGTTAGTTGATTTTTTAGATACACTAGGCCAAGGCCATTGAGCACCTTGAAGATAAAGACCAAGATTTTGAACTTGAATGCTACTGCATTTCAACCCTTGGAGTGTTCACTTGGTGCATGGGGAATGGGATTTTTTTAATCATGAGGCATTTGTGTTTCATCAAAGAAGAAAATCTTCTACAAAGGAACACCTGTTGTGAAATCAGGTTTTCTCCAAACGTTACTCCTGGAGGAATTCTCTACTACTGTAGGCATGCATAATTAACGAGCCATGCATATCTTTAATTTTCTGTGTAGAAAAAAAAAGCATCTGCCAAAATATTGCTGCATTCCATCTTTTGCCCACCAGAGGGCACTGTGTCACAAGAACAGCAGCAGATACCCACAGAAAATAATAATTACCACTGGGGGGGGGGCACGGGAGAAAACCTTTTGTAGTGATAATCAAGGTGGGCCATTTCCAGCAGTTATCAAGAAAGGTTTTCTTCCCCCCACCCCCACTCTCCTGCTGGTAATAGCTCATCTTAAGTGAGTGTGTATGATAACACCCATTTTTTTCATGTTCTGTGTGTACATAAATCTCCTCACTGTATTTTCCACTGAATGCATCCAATGAAGTGAGCTGTAGCTCACGAAAGCTTGTGCTCAAATAAATTGGTTAGTCTCTAAGGTGCCAGAAGGACTCCCTTTCTTTTTGCGAATACAGACTAACACGGCTGCTACTCTGAAACCTGTCAATATTCCGAGAGATTATTCTCAGATTTCTGCCAAGCATAGGGTTGTCTGCAGTGTAGTTGTAGCTGGGTAGATCCCAGGATATTGGAAAGCCAATGTGGGTGAGGTAATATCTTTTCTTAGACCAACTTCTGTTGGTGAGAGTGACAAGCTTTTGAGCCACAAAGAGCTCTTCTTCAGGTCTGGGAACATTACTCCCAATGTCAGAGCAAAATGCAAGATGGAACAGATGATTTAGCATAATTAGTTAGCACATATTGTAAGGGACCATTCAAAGTAGAATGGGCCATTAGCACCTCTGCAAACATAGAAAAAAAAGAAGGGGTTAGTGGATAACAGATTGTTTTAATAAACCATAAATCTAGTGTCTCTGTTCAATCCATGATGTCCATAATCCATGATTTGGTGTCCAGCAGAGTAATGAATGTAAGCTCCCTGGTTCTTCTTTTGAAAATGCTGTGCAAGTTGCCTTTGAGGATTGGGTCTGATAGGTCAGATATAGAGTGATTACTTTATGAAAAGTGTTCACCCACAGGTGATAGGGTGTTTTTGTCTTTTATCATTTTCCTGTGTATATTCATTTGAGTTTATAGTGCTTATCTGTTTCATCCATATAATCATTATTCGGGCATTTAGTGCACTGCATGAAGTGTGCTACATGTGATAGGCATGTATAAGATCCTGGGATCTTGAAAGGTGTTTTGTGTGGAGTGTTGATCATTATAGTAATGGAGATATGTCTGCAAGTTTTGCATCTATAGTTCTGGCAGAGTCTGGTGCTGCTTTGAGTGGGTGTGTCCTGGTCTGTGGGGAGCTTCCTCTTGATGACGAGGGTTACCTGGGGTTTTCAGAACCCACAGCAGGGGCAACTTAACTATCTCACTCCATGTAGTGTCAGGAATCAATCAATAGGAACACAGCAGTTCTGTCTGATCAAGGATTAAATGCAAGTAAGTATGCTCTTATCTAACACTGCAGTTTATTAGATTTAAGCATACAGAGACATAAGCAATAGGTTTAGAACATCCCAGATCTTTTTCCTAAGATCTGGAATGGTATTGAGTAATTAACAGCAGGTTTGCAGTGGCCAGTTGCTCACCCATCAGGGAGAAAGGGTGTCAGAAAAAAGTGTCTCAAGATGGCTTCAGAGGACTGCTCCACAAAATACTCTATTAGCTAATCTTTTATAACTAACTTCTACAAAACACATAGGTCATAATGACCCCAACTGGATCATCTCTTTTCTAACTTTCAGTCAACTTTTCATATCAGAGGTGCCTAGATTCAAAGTTTTCCAACCACCAAGGTTTTCAGTCTCAGTTGTTTACTTGTCTGTCCCCTCCTCCCATTCTGATTAGCAAAAACTATCAGCTAGATATGACCTCACTTCTAAAAGCCTGTCTCCAAATTAACCCTTAACTATGTGGTGTTCTATTTCATTAATTCCTATTGGCAGAATGCACATCATATGGTTGCAATTAGTTTGATCACATAATGGGGTATACACATCCCTCAAAGCAGGGCAACAATGAGTTTGAAGAGATTGTTCAAAGACCAGAAGAGATGATTCTTGAAATATTTCTTTCATGATGGGGTACCCATCGAGTATGGGTTGTAGTTGTTTACACCCATTGGTGGTTACACTAGCTTAAGTGTGGGGTGGTAGGTGACAAATAGGGGTATGCAGTCAGAAGGGGGTTTATTTCTGTATTGAAGCAGGTTCTCCTGGGGTATTTGGGTGGCCTGTTGCATGATGCAATCTACTTCTCTGATGGAGTGTCCTTGTTTGGTGAAGGTGGTTTTAAGTGACCATACTGGGTGGCCATACTGGGTCAGACCAAAGTCCATCTAGCTCAGTATTCTGTCTTCTGACAGAGGCCAATGCCAGGTGCTTCAGAAGGAATGAATAAAAAAGGTGATCATCAAGCGATCCATCCCCTGTCACCCATTCCCAACTTCTGGCAAAGAGAGGCTAGGGACACCATCCCTGCCCATCCTGGCTAATAGCCATTGATGGACCTGTCTTCCATCAATTTATCTAGGTCTTTTTTGACCACTGTTACAGTTTTGGCCTTCACAATATCGACAACAAGTGTGTTAAGCCAGGGATAGTCAATAGGCGGACCATGGGCCAAATCCGGACTGCGAGATGCTTTTAAATGGACCCCACAATGTTTTTATTTGTTTATTATCATTATGGGTTTCTCAATTTTTTTTTCTTGAAGTCTGGACCTTGACTATACCTTGACCAAGAAATTTGGACCTTGACAAAAATAAGCTATCCCTTCATTAAGGTATATATCACTTACTTTCTCCTCAGAGCACATTCTGTGGTATCTGAGTGCCTGGCTGTTAATAACATATTTCTTGGTATGGTTGGGGTGGTTACTAGATCTATGAAGGTAGGTGTGGTGATCCATGGGTTTCTTGTATATGGTTGTCTGTAGGGTTCCATTGTTGAAGCTGATTGTGTTGTCCAGAAGTTGATGCTAGTGTGGGAAAGCTCCAGAGAGAGTTTAATGGATGGGTGGTGGTTGTTGAAGTTGTGGTGGAAGTCTGAGGAAGTTTAAGCTGTCTTCCCATAGGATGAAAATTTCTCAGGTATATCACTGGTTTCATGATGCACTTCTCCAGAAATTCTTCTTCAGGATGACCCATGTAGAGGTTAGCATATTGGGGAGCCATCCTAGTACCCCTGGCTGTTCTCATGCTTTGGACAAAATGTTTATTGTTGAAGGTAAATCTATGACAGGCGAGGATGAACTGGATGAGTTTGGCTATGTGTTTGGGATGGATAATTGATGGTTGTCCACTGTCTTTTAAATATTTGGGGCAGGCAGCTATCCTGTCATTGTGAGGGATATTGGTGTATAGGAAAGTGACATCAATGGTGGCAAGGATGGTATTCTGAGGAAGGTTGTTAATACTCTAGAGTAGAGTAGGGCTCAAATGTACTTGAGCCATCCAGCTACTGTGAGAGTGGACTGTCTGGAAAGACTCTTGCCTAGGCTCACAGCACATGCACGTTTCAATCTCTTTGGCTCATGAGTGTTTGCATGCAGTGTTCTAGAAAGCCAAAGGTTTCCTTTAATAGATGTTTTCAGTATTGCTTCCTCAAACGGGCAGTGAGTGCCACACACTGGCTGAAATAAATGCTGAGTGACTGAGATCAAGCAGGGGATGTTGAGCTCACTGGTGCACAATCCCCTCCATTATAAGACTGCTGATTTTGCAAAATGCTGTGTTTTTGACGAGCTGTGTCTAGGGAACTCCTTGCTCAAATGACCCCGAAATTTGGGTCACTAACCCTATCCTGTTCCCCCATGAGACAACAAATTTCAAGACAGTCCAAGTAAGCATACAGATCTTACAGCACTTAGAAGAATTAACATTTAAGTAGAAAGGGCTTCTCAATCTAAACTAAAGTAGAGCTGGTGCTTCATTATAGAAGCATAGGACTGGAAGGGACCTCAAGAGGTCATCAAGTCCAGTCCCCTGCCCCCATGGCATGACCAAGCACCATCTAGACCACCCCTGACAGGTGTTTGTCTAACCTGCCCTTAAAAATCTCCAATGACGGAGATTCCACAACCTCCCTAGGCAATTTATTCCAGTGCTTAACCACCCTGACAGTTCGGAAATTAGGAAAAATTTCCTATCTAAACTTCCCTTGCTGCAATTTAAGCCAATTGCTTCTTGTCCAATCACCAGAGAATAGGAAAATAATTTTTTTCCTCCTCCTTATAACAACCTTTTAGGTACTTGAAAACTGTTATCGTGTCCCTTCTCAGTCTTCTCTTTTCTAGACTAAACAAACCCAATTTTTTCAATCTTCCCTCATAGGTCATGCTTTCTAGATCTTTAATCATTTTTGTTGCTCTTCTCTGGACTTTTTCCAGTTTGTCCACATCTTTACTGAAATGTGGCACCCAGAACTGGACACAATACTCCAGCTGAGGCATAATCAACGTGGACTGGAGCAGAAGAATTACTTTGCATGTCTTGCTTACAACACTCCTGCTAATACATCCCAGAATGATGTTTGGTTTTTTTTTTGGAACAGTCTTACACTGTTAACTCATATTTAGCTTGTGGTCCACTCTGACCTCTTGATCCCTTTTTTGCAGAATCCTTCCCAGGCAGTCATTTTCCATTTTGTACATGTACAACTGATTGTTCCTTCCTAAGTGGAATATTTTGCATTTGTTCTTATTGAATTTCGTCCTAGTTACCTCAGACCATTTCTCCAGTTTGTCCAGCTCATTTTCAATTATAATCCTATCCTCCAAACACTTGCAACTCCTCCCACCTTGGTATCGTCTGCAAATTTTATAAGTGTACTCTCTATGCCATTATCTAAATCATTGATGACTATATTGAACAGAACTAGACCCAGAACTGATCCTTGCAGAAGCCCACTCGTTGTGCCCTTCCAGCATGACTGTGAGCCATTGATAACTACTCTGGGAATGGTTATCCAACCAGTTATGCACCAACCTTATAATAGCTCCAAATTGGTTGTATTTCCCTAGTTTTTTAATGAGAAGGTCATTTGAGACTATATCAGATGCCTTATTAAAGTCTCGATATACCACATCTACTGCTTCCCCCCATCCACACAGTCGTCAGCCTGTCAAAGAAAACTATCGGGTCAGTTTGATATGATTTGTTCTTGACAAGTCCATGCTGACTATTACATATCACCTTATTATCTTCCAGATGTTTGCAAATTGATTCCTTCATTATTTGCTCCATTATCTTTCCGGGTCCAGAAGTTAAGCTGACTGGTCTGTAATTCCCTGGGTTATCCTTATTTTCCTTTTTATAGATAGGCACTATATATGCCCTTTTCCAGTCTTCTGGAATATCACCCGTCTTCCATGACTTTTCAAAGATAATAGCTAATGGCTCAGATATCTCCTCAGTCAGCTCCTTGTGTATTCTAGGATGCACTTCATTGGGTTCTAGTGACTTGAAGACATCTCACTTGTCTAAGTAATTTTCACCTTGCTCTTTCCCTGTTTTGAACCCACCCCATTTTCACTGGTGTTCACTATGTTAGGCATCCAATTGCCACCAACCTTCTTGGTGAAAACCGAAACAAAGAAGTCATTAAGCACGTCTGCCATTTCCACATTTTCTGTTATTGCTTTTTTGTCTTCATTGAGTAATGGGCCTACTCTGTCCTTGGTCTTCCTCTTGCTTCTAATGTATTTGTAGAATGTTTTCTTGTTACCCTTTATGTCTCTAGCTTGTTTGATTTCCTTTTGTGCCTTGGCCTTTCTAATTTTGCCCCTACATACTTGTGTTGTTTGTTTGTATTCATCCTTTGTAATTTGACCTAGTTTCTACTTTTTGTAGGACTCTTTTTTTTATTTTTAGATCATGGAAGATCTCCTGGTTAAGCCAGGGTGGTCTCTTGCCACTCTTCCTATCTTTCCTGTGCAGTGGAATAGTTTGCTCTTGTGACCTTAATAATGTCTCTATAACACATAATAAATGGGTTAATTGTTTATCAGGTCCAAATACCCTAACACTGCACTGGAGACATTACCGTACCAGGACTTGCCTGGAGGTGTCTTAGCATTAGCTCCCCATGTTGAAGTGTGGGTAAATTTGCTTTGTAAGTAATGACAGTACTCACAGCTCCCCAAAAGGACAGAGAAAGTAGCGTGAGTGAAGGGACTGATTTGGTCGCTAGGAGGTAAGCAAAGCCACAGTGCTGTTAGCTACACCTGTAAAAGACATGTCCCAGCAAAGAGATGGAGGAAGATATGAAGAAAATCAAAAATAAGTCTTCCCAGAAGGTGTAATCTGCACTGACTGCTGAAAGGGAAATAAAGGGTCAGATCCTCCAGATGAGCCATTGATGCCCAGCACAGCTCAGGGTGAGGGGTGTAGGCTACCATCACAGACACCTGATCCTCAGACTGCCAGGCACCAGTCTGATCCTGAGCAGCAGCTTAGAGCAGCCAAGGGGTCATTTCAGCTTCTGGGATCACCACAGAGACAGGGTCCTGAGTCTATGCCCCCTCCTCCAGTAGCTGTGAGCTGGGATGTCATAGAGCTGGTTATACTGGAAGATTTTCTAGGAAATGCTCATTTGGCCACTTAAGCCATTTTCAAGTGGACTCTGCACTGCGCTGAGGATAAGGATTGGGATCAAACAATGGAAACCAACCTAGTGGAGTTCAAAGTGGGCCAGAACTATGTTTTATTTGCATGGAAGTAATCCTATGGGCTTCCTTTTTGTTATACCAATATAAGTAAGAGAAGAATTGAACCCAGGATGTATAAGTCATCTGTTACTTACTGGGTACTGCTTTTCTTTAAACTACAACCATCAGGCTGTCTATGGAATAAGTAAACTGTATATAAAGTCACCATTTTCTACTCTGAAATTTTGGTTTGTTTTAACTTCCTTCTGCAGAAAGAAGTAAAGCATTTCAAGATGTTCTGTCCAGATTAAACCTGGAGAAGCACAGAAGCATCAAGATCAGGCTGAGGGATGTTTTGGAGATCTGACCAGAAAGCATCAAGAACAGGATTCCAGAGGCATTAGGTGATTTACCTTGGCATTTCCTGAGGAAGGTCATGGCTCTGAATGGGATGGCCAGAAATACAAGCATTGGGCACAAGGCTCCTGCAGAAGAATTGGATGATTATGAGGAGAAACTGCATACTGATGGCACTTTCTGTTTTAGTGACACTGAGATGAAAGTTTCTCTGCAATCTCTTGATGTTCTTTGTGCTGTTCTGCTTTGCTCAGTTTCCTACAGCAGGAGATCCTGTCCAAAATGTCCATGTGCCAGTTTGCCCTCCCTCTGCTGCTACCCGCTCTCAACACCCCCAAGGGCACCCTACTACTGTGGGCCATGAGGGACATTGTGAGGAAGTGGAGGCCGCACTCCCTGGCAGAGAGCAGAGGGTTCAGAGAGGAGAGCCTGGTGCTCACAGAAATGCCAACGATTTCTTTTCTGCGGATGGGGAGCTGCAGCTTCTCCAAGTCCCAACTCCTCAATGAGGTTCTCAGCTCCTCCCAGCAGCACCACGATTTCTTTATCCATCGGGACATGGAGTCTGGGAACTTCCTTCAGAAAATCGCAGATGGGCTGGTTGAGATTTCCTGGTATTTCCCTGGGGGGACGGAAAATTCTGATCTTTTCCCTGAACCCATTGCAGTTACAAATCTGCATGGAGACATTGAGTCCCACTGGCTACAGTTTAGCTTTTTAACAGCGGTCTCCTCCACAGTGTTCATAGTTACCGAGAGCATCGGTGAGAGAGAATACGAGCTGTTATCATCTCTGAAAAAATCCAGCTCTAAATATTACTTCATCCTCAACTGCAAGAATAAGAAACCCAAAGAAACTCTGGGATTCCTTAATAAGCTGTCCTCAGTGTTGAAACTGAGCAAATCACTAGTACTGGTGAAAGATCGTACCATGAATAATGCAGGATTTGTGGAAAAAGGTGAAGTCCACCATAGGAACCATAGTGAATTCATCTCCGAAGACAGTGAGTTTGGAAGCCATGGCTGTGACGGCACGTGACCTAGGAATCCAGGTGGATGAGGAGTGTCAGGCATGTCAGTGTGCGAGGAAATATACTGAAGAAATCACTGCAGAAATAAGAGATGGGGCAAAATACAAAAGGGAAATGCTGAGCCTGCAAGGAGACCCATGGAAAAACTTGGCTAAATTGGAAAAAGAGATGTGCCAAATGAAAAGGCAAGGGGACGTGGCCATTGAAGACTATAAATCTGCGCTGAAACAGAAATGGTTAGATATACGTAGACAGCGGAATCAGTGTGACCGTACTAATGGTTTGACTAAGTTTATCAATGGAATAGTACAGTTGAATCCAGTGGAGAAACATTACTTTCTGAAATGGATGAAATTTAGCCTGGATAATATTGCTAGGAGGAATCTTTCTGAAATGCAGGCAGACTATAAAGAGAAATGTGAAACTCCAGGAGTGGACCTAAAACAGCTGGAGGAATTAGATAAATTGATATCTGATAGTTCCTTGGGGGTGGAGCATTTCATGCGTGAGTTGGGACAGTTCTATGACGCTGAATGCTCAATGGTTAAAGAAGGGAAAATGGAAGAAAGCCAAAGACAAATCTCCCATCTCCCATGCACAGCAGCTGACCTGATGCTGGAAGGGTTTCCTGTGGAGCTGATCGATGGAGATGCCTCCAACATCCCCATGAACTGGGTAGTAGAGGTTCTAACTCATCTCCATATCAGACTAGGGGGTAGATCCAGAATGGTGGTTATAACAGTGCTGGGAGTGCAGACCACTGGGAAATCCATCCTTCTCAACACCATGTTCGGCCTGCAGTTTGCAGTGAGTAGCGATCGATGTATGCGAGGAGCGTTCATGACACTCCTTCAAGTTACAGAAGCTGTTCAGAAGCTGCTTGGCTGTGATTTCATCCTGGTGATAGACACTGAAGGTCTGAAGGCCCCTGAACTAACAGCACTGGAAGACAGTTATCAACATGACAATGAGCTGGCCACACTGGTGATTGGACTGAGTGACATCACCATCGTTAACATGGCCATGGAGAATGCCACAGAAATGAAGGATGTTCTGCAAATTGTGGTCCATGCATTTCTCAGAATGGAGGAAATAGGAAAACAGCCAAACTGCCAGTTTGTGCACCAGAATGTCAGTGATGTGTCTGCTCATGATCAAAACATGAGGGACAGGAAACACCTCCTGGAGCAGCTGAATGAAATGACCAAAGCTGCAGCAAGGATGGAAAAGCAAAGCAGGGAAATGGCATTTTCTGATATTATGGAGTATGACCCAGAAAAACACAATTGGTCCATGCCTGGCTTGCGGCATGGAGTCCCTCCCATGGCTCCCGTAAACACTGGATACAGTAAGAGTGTGTGTGAGCTAAAGAAATACCTGTTTGAATTCATAGAGAACCGTTCACGGAAAAGAGCTGGAAAGGATATTCCTGATTTTATTGTATGGTTGAAGAGCCTGTGGAAGTCAGTGAAACATGAGAACTTCATCTTTAGCTTTAGAAATAGCCTTGTAGCTGAAGCCTATCACCAGCTGTCTATGAAGTATTCTGAATGGGAATGGGGTTTCCGCAAGGAGTTGTATCTCTGGATATCTGAAAAAGAAACTTTTATCCAGAATCAGCTGCCAGAGACACTAGAGGGTGATCTCTTTCACAGCTTAAAAATGGAAGCACAAGGGAAACTACAGCAGGGAGAACAGAAGCTCTTGAAAAACTTAGAGCAGTATTTTAAAGGTGAAGCGCCAAATTTCAACCTGATAGAAAAGTACAGAGAAGATTTCAAAAGGAGCGCAAATAGCCTCAAAAGGGAACTTGAAAGTTATTCAACCAGTAACTGTAAGGAAGCAATTCGAATATGAAGAGGACAGCACAAGATAGACAATATCCAGTCTGGGTACAAGCAGAAAATTGAAGGAGAAGTTGCCAGACTCTTGGCTGAATACCGAAACAGAGAAGATAAATTAGACTATGAGAAACTGAAAAAAGAATTTGAAACGATATGGCGAGAAAGCTTGTCAGAGTTAACGCTCTGTACTTTACAGAAATGTCAAGTTGTTCAAGATATGGATCTCCAGCTGAGAAAGGATCTGAAGCACAGAGGGGGTGCTATCAGACAGATACTGCAACATGCAAAAAGCCTGCTGGATTATAGAATGAAGTCTTTCCCAATGAAGAAGGAATACTTAAACCTAAAATGGACCAGAGCAGTTGTAGAATACTTCTCACAGGAATGTTACTGTAAAACTGAAGAGCTTGCTCTATCTTTAATGACTGAATGCAAGAAATACATTGAAGAAAAAGTTAAATCCAAAACAGACTATGATGAAACCTATTGTGGAGAACTGCTGCATATGGTTAATGAGAGGTTAAAAGAGGAGGATATTGAGAAACTTCACACTTCTCCTTTGTTTGAAGTTGACCTGAAGCGTCACATTTTGGGGGAAGCGGCTTGGGCATTTCAGAAGATGCATGAAGATTTTATCAAAGAAAACGATCCTCAGCAACGTCTGGAGAAGCTGAAACCTCATTATTTCTCCATATTTACTGATCTCTATTTGGAAAAGAATGAAAGCCAAACGAGGGCGAGGAATTTCTGTGATCAGTGTCTCAAACCTGCCCTGGTGGGTTATGTCAACAAAAGGCTCGGACTAGAAATAGTTGACAATTTTCTCAGCAGTGAACAGGCCCTTGAATACGCCAGCCAAAGCTTCTTTCAGTTCTTTTTGCTAAAGAAGCTGCTGGAAGAGATGAACTTTGACAACTATGTGAAATAGATAAGTAACTATGAAGAGTTTGTCAAATCCTGGATACAGAGATGTCTGATAGACCACAACGGAGGGAAGGCAAGTTTGAGAGATTTGGAGAAAGGGATTCTATCCAGAATAATAAATAAAATCAAGGGAGTTCTGAAAAACTCCATAAATAAAAAACAATAACACAGTTTCTGCCTTTTTAGACAGCTTTTGCAAAGAGCTGCAGCAGGACCTGGCCATTTCCAGCAATAGCTTAGTTGAAAACAATTAGAATCCGTTGAAGACAATTAAACTGCTATATTTAGAGCATGACTGTCATTTACTCTCCCTATTGTGCATTAAGAAATTAGTATTCTTGTTTTAATGTAATCACGCATAAGAAGCAACAGAAAACCATTTACAGTTAAACAAAATAAACTTGGGAACAGACTTTTTTGTGGTGGCTTATTTCTTTTGAAATGTTGCCTTGGAACTTTTTGTTTTATTTAGCCCTGAGAGGAAGGATAGTGGGTGAGGTCAGCAAACATTTCAGGAGATGTGATACTTCCAAAGTACAAACCCAAGATCCCAAGTGATGTAGGACCCCTTAACATTTAAATTAGCCCTTCTGAGAGGCCTGATGCTGATAAGAATGACTGACCTCATGAAAAACGGGCTTTGTGTTCTCACTTAAACAGTAAGAAAATTTCACGGAGCCCTGAGCTCTCACTTGGAGGGGGGGGTGGAGACCCAATGGGGCACAAGTTAGTAACCGCTGTGGTGGGATAGGCAGGGCCAGCTCTGGAGTCAACAGAGCAACCCCCAGGTGAAGCAGTTAAACCCCAACCCAAAGACTGGATTTTCCACAGTTACAAGGGAAATTAGATAACTATACACACACACACACAAACAGACTGAAATATGTAGGGTTAGAAATCCCCAGTAACAACACTGATGGCCCAAACTCTCTGCAGTGACTCCCCACATTCCCTCTCTGTGTCCCTTCTCGACAGTGGGGCTGTGAGTGCAGCTGGATTGGGCAGTGGCTCCCTCTACTGTCCCACGGGGGAATCTCTTCTCTTCATTGCCACATACCACGCAGTTGTCGTACTCTATCTGTCAGCCCAGCTGCTCAGTGGATTTGCCCATGTCACCCGGTTTCAATTGCTCCTTTCCACATAGAATCATAGGACTGGAAGGGACCTTGAGAGATCATCAAATCCAGGGGGTCTCAACCTTTTCCCTGCTGAGGCCCTGTTCAACATCCTATAAAAACAATAGGGCCCGGCAGGGGGGAAGCGTGGGCTCCAGGCCAGGGGGACACACTTGGGCATAGGCATAGTTTTACTTCTATTTTTTTGGGGGGTTTGGGGGGAGGAATGCCTGGCATGGTTCATCCCATCTCCACAGAGCAGGGTCCAGGGAGGATGTGCCATCTCCATCCCCTGACTCACTCAGGAGGGCACCCAGCTTGTCTGGGCTCTGGGGCGATGCAACCAAAAATATAACTCAAAGGGGGGACTCAGTTCAAAAAGTTTGAAAACCGCTCAGGGTGCGGGCAGGGGGTTAGTTAGGGGCTGTGTGAAATGAGGGGAGTAGCTCAGGGTGCAGGGAGGGGATAGCTAAGGGTTGTGTATGGGCAGGGGGTAGCTCAGGGTGCAGGCAGGGGGTAGTTATGGGCTGTATGCAGGCAGGGGGGCTTCCAGTGCAATGCCCAGCTTCAGGGGCAAGGCACTGGGACTCCCGGCTTCAGCCTCCCTGCTGCTCCTGGCTTGTGGGGGAGGGGAGGTATGCCGGCTCGAGCACCACGTTGCTCCTGGCTTGGAGGGGATGTGGGGACCCTGCCGGCTTCAGCCCCACCTAGCTTCTGGCTGCGCCACTCCCGGCTTGGGGGGGATGGGGAGGGCACCGCGGGCTTCAGCACCGCGCTGCTCCTAACTAGGGCAGGGGGCCCACTGGCTTCAGACCCGCACCGCTCCTGGCTTAGGGGGAAGGGGGGGGAAGGCTTCAGCACTGGGGCTCCAGGTTTCAGCCGTGGGGCTCCGCGGCCTCCCTGAAAGGGCTCACTGACCCCCAGCTGAGAACCACTGATCTAATCCAGTCCCCTGCACTCATGGCATGACTAAGCATCATCTAGATCATCCCGGACAGGTGTTTGTCTAACCTACTCTTAAAAATCTCCACTGATGGAGATTCCAGAACCCCTCAGGCAATTTATTTCAGTGCTTAACCACCCTGACAGGAAGTTAGCCATTGATAGCTACTCTCTGGGAATGGTTTTCCACCAGTTTTGCACACATCTTATAGTAGCTCCATCTAAGTTGTCTTTCCCTAGTTTGTTTATGAGAAGGTCACGTGAGACTGCATCAAAAGCCTTACTACCGTCAACATATACCACATCTACTGCTTCTCCCCATCCACAAGGCTTGTTACCCTGTCAAAGAAAGCTATCAGGTTGGTTTGACACGATTCGTTCTTGACAAATCCATGCTGACTATTACTTATCACCTGATTATCTTCCAGATGTTTGCAAATTTAGAGCTTAATTATTTGCTCCATTATCTTTCCAGGTACAGAAGTTAAGCTGACTGGTCTGTATTTCCACAGGTTGTCCTTATTTCCCTTTTTATAGATGCCCATTTCCAGTCTTCTGGAATCTCTCCCGTTTTCCATGACTTTTCAAAGATAATCACTAATGGCTCAGATATCTCCTCAGTCAGCTTCTTGAGTATTCTAGGATGCATTTCATCAGGCCCTGATGACCTGAAGACATCTAATTGGTCTAAATATTTTTTTACTTGTTCTTTTCCTATTTTATCCTCAGATCCCACCTCATTTTCACTGGCATTCAGTATGCTAGATGTCCAATTACCACTAACCCTCTTCTTGAACACTGAAACAAAGAAGTCATTAAGCACCTCTGCCATTTCCACATTTTCTGTTATTGTTTTTTCCCTCTTCATTGAGTAATGGGCCTACCCTGTCCTTGATCTTCCTCTTGCTTCTAACGTATTTGTAGAATGTTTTCTTGTCTCCCTTTATGTCTCTAGCTATGATCTGTTTTGTTCCTTGGCCTTTCTCGTTTTGTCCCTACATACTTGTGTTATTTATGTTCATCCTTTGTCGTAATTTGACCTAGTTTCCACTTTACGTACAACAATTTTTTGATTTTTAGATCATTGAGGATCTCCTGGTTAAGCCAGCATGGTCTCTGGCTATACTTCCTATCTTTCCTATGCAGTGGACTAGTTTTCTTTTAGGCCTTGTAGTGGGGCAACTGCCCCACTCCAGTAAAACAGGGGTTAAAAGCATCCCTGGAGAGGGCTGTGGCTGGGCTAGGCTGATTCGGGAAGCAGCCACAGCTGTGGCCAGCTCAATCAGGGTCCAGCTGGCCCTTATAAGAGGGCTTGGGGCCAGAAGTGAGAGGAGTCTCACTCTAGCCCTGGAGGGAGAAGGGCTAGCTGCCTGGGAGCAATGTAGCTGAAGTGGAGCAGTGCTGGGGAAGGGCAAAGGGAGCTGGGGAGCAGCAGCCTGGTAAATCCCCAGGCTGAGGCCTTGTTGAAGGCCTAAGAAAGGTACTGGGGAGGCAGAGGGCCAGCCTGGGGATAGGCAGAGGCAGCAGGTCCTACCCCCTTGCCAATGATGAGTAGCCATTACAGACTGCAGTCACTAGTGTCCCTCACAATCCTCCCAAGCAGAAGAATTCTGTGGTATCAGCAAATTTCCCCATCTCACTGGCCATTCCATTATTCCAGGTGATAATTAATACACAGAACCATCCCAACCTTTGTATTGATCCCGAAGGTCCTCCTGGCTATTTACCTTATTCTCAGGTGGGAAACAGGGGAATTTATTCCTTCTAAAATCTTCCTCGTAGAGGCAATTCTGTCCTCGATGCCTCACCACGCCTTACACAGGGCAATCGGTCCTAGGGGAGGTGTCAGTCTGAGACTCACAAGGACACCTCCAAGCACTGGGCAATAAACAACACAGAGCTACTAAAATTTAGAAGAGAAAGGGTAAAATTTTCAAAAGTGCCTAAGGCTGCATCTACATTAGAGCTGAGGGGTGTGATTCCCAGCTATACCTGTGCTAGCTCTGCTCAAGCCAGCACACTGAAAATAGCAGGGATGGGGCATAGCCAAGCAGTCCTGTTGACAGCCATGGGGTCTGGGGTTCACTAGAGAGGGGATGATATTGAACTTTCTTTGGGCTGTGCCATTGGCCATTACCTTTGAAAACTCATGGCGATCAGGGGAAGTCCTGGAAGACTGGAAAAAGGCTAATGTAGTGCCAATCTTTTAAAAAGGGAAGAAGGAGGATTCTGGGAACTACAGGCCAGTCAGCCTCACCTCAGTCCCCGGAAAAATCATGGAGCAGGTCCTCAAGGAATCAATCCTGAAGCATTTATACAAGAGGAAAATGATCAGTAACAGTCAGCATGGATTCACCAAGGGAAAGTCATGCCTGACTAATCTAATTGCCTTCTATGGTAAGATAACTGGTTCTGTGGATGAAGGGAAAGCAGTGGACGTGTTATTCCTTGACTTTAGCAAAGGTTTTGACACAGTCTCCCACAGTATTCTTGTCAGCAAGTTAGGGAAGTATGGGCTGGATGGATGCACTACAAGGTGGGCAGAAAGTTGGCTAGATTGTCTGGCTCAACGGGTAGTGATCAATGGCTCCAAGTCTAGTTGGAAGCCGGTATCTAGCGGAGTGCCCCAAGGGTCGGTCCTGGGGCCGGTTTTGTTCAATTTCTTCATTAATGATCTGGAGGATGGTGTGGATTGCACCCTCAGCAAGTTTGCAGATGACATTAAACTGGGAGGAGTGGTAGATATGCTGGAGGGTAGGGATAGGATACAGAGGGACCTAGACAAATTGGAGGATTGGGCCAAAAGAAATCTGATGAGGTTCAACAAGGACAAGTGCAGAGTCCTGCACTTAGGATGGAAGAATCCAATGCAGCACTACAGACTAGGGACCAAATGGCTAGGCAGCAGTTCTGCGGAAAAGGGCCAAGGGGTTACAGTGTACGAGAAGCTGGATATGAGTCAACAGTGTGCCCTTGTTGCCAAGAAGGCCAATGGCATTTTGGGATGTAAAAGTAGGGGCATAGTGAGCAGATCGAGGGACGTGATCGTTCCCCTCTATTCAACATTGGTGAGGCCTCATCGGGAGTACTGTGTCCAGTTTTGGGCCCCACACTACAAGAAGGATGTGGAAAAATTGGAGAGTCCAGCGAAGGGCAACAGAAATGATGAGGGGTCTGGAACACAGGACTTATGAGGAGAGGCTGAGGGATCTGGGATTGTTTAGTCTACAGAAGGGAAGAATGAGGGGGGATTTGATAGCTGCTTTCAACTACCTGAGAGGTAGTTCCAGAGAGGATGGTTCGAGACTATTCTCAGTGGTGGAAGAGGACAGGACAAGCAGTAATGGTCTCAAGTTGCAGTGGGGGAGGTTTAGGTTGGATATTGGGAAAAACGTTTTCACTCGGAGGGTGGTGAAACACTGGAATGCGTTCCCTTTGGAGGTGGTGGAATCTCCTTCCTTAGAAGTTTTTAAGGTCAGGCTTGACAAAGCCCTGGCTGGGATGATTTAATTGGGGATTGGTCCTGCTCTGGGCAGGGGGTTGGACTAGATGACCTCCCGAGGTCCCTTTCAACTCTGATATTCTATGATTCTATGATTCTCTTGCAGTGATTTCCCATAAACCCTGGGAAAAGCTGTTTGTCCACTCTGCCCAAAATACCTTCCTCTCCATATCCTGTTCCTGACTCATTTACTAAATTTACATTGATTTACATTTCCGACAGCCTGAGATCTTGCTGTGTATCAAGCAGAGCAGGCTCTTTGTTGGGATCTCTAGATGCTGACAGAGCACAGAATAAAGACACGTGGCCCAAACCCTGAACTCCTTACTCAGGATTTCAAATGGCAGTTGCCTCAGTAAGTTTTAGTGGGGGCTTGGCTACATTTTCAGGATTCCAAGCTCGAGGACACTAACCCATTCTAGTGCACGAAAAACAGAGTGTAGTCGTAGGGGCACAAGTGGCTAGGTGTAAACACCCATCCACGATGCTAGCCACATCCTCTGGCAGCTAGTCCCTCCTGCCACTCACACTGCTGCAGCAACATTGTTTTTCGTGCCCAACCTGGATCAGAGCTAGTGTGTGTATCTCTACCTGAGCTGGGAATCAGCCCCCCAGCTTGAAGTGTAGACGTACCCTAAGTAAAACTGTGTAAGTAGCTTAGGCTCTAGTCAATCATGACTGATTTAATGAAGGTGGGATATTGGTACCCTTCCCAGGATAGAGTCCCCCATCCTGTAAGTATGGCTTACATTCTTCATCAGCAAGGAGATGAGGAGAACTTTAACAGAACTGTGAAAGATAGACATGGGAAAAGGATACTTTACAAGTACGATGGGTTTGCTAATGAGGGCACAACAACTCCCATCAGCCCTCTCCCTACTGCACATCCCTTCACCCTGCCCAGGAACCTAAGTATTTGGTCAGTTCCTGATACGCTTATTCATTGATTCCAAGGCCAGAAGGGACAATGGTGATTGTCTAGTCTAGTCTGACCTCCTGTATAACACAGGCCAGAGAACTGCCCCATAATTCATAGAGCAGATTTTTTTTTTTAAATGGCCAAACTTGAATTAAAAATGATCAGTGATAGAGAATCCACCATGACCCTTGGTAATTTTTTCCAATGGCTAATTACCCCCCTCACTGTCAAAAATGTACAACTTATTCCCAGTCTGAATTTGTGTAGCTTCAACTTCCATCCATTGGAGCGAGTTATACCATCTCTGCTAGAGAAAATATTTGTTCCCCATTTAGATACTTATAGACTGTAATCAAGTCACCCCTTCACCTTCTCTTTGTTAAGCTAAATCACTCTAAAGCATGTTTCAGAGTAGCAGCCGTGTTACTCTATATTTGCAAAAAGAAAAGGAGTACTTGTGGCACCTTAGAGACTAACCAATTTATTTGAGCATAAGCTTTCGTGAGCTCCTTCAGGATAGGCTGTAGATCCTTGATAATGCGTTGGAGAGGTTTTAGTTGGGGGCTGAAGGTGACGGCTAGTGGCATTCTGTTATTTTCTTTGTTAGGCCTGTCCTGTAGTAGGTGACTTCTGGGTACTCTTCTGGCTCTGTCAATCTGTTTCTTCACTATCAAGCATTCTTACAACTACAATACCCACCTCCTGAACTAGCCGTCACCTTCAGCCCCCAACTAAAACCCCTCCAACGCATTATCAAGGATCTACAACCTATCCTGAGGGACGACCCATCACTCTCACAAATCTTGGGAGACAGGCCAGTCCTTGCCTACAGACAGCCCCCCAACCTGAAGTGAATACTCACCAGCAACCACATACCACACAACAGAACCACTAACCCAGGAACCTATCCTTGCAACAAAGCCCATTGCCAACTGTGTCCACATATCTATTCAGGGGACACCATCACAGGGCCTAATAACATCAGCCACACTATCAGAGGCTCGTTCACCTGCACATCTACCAATGTGATATGTGCCATCATGTGCCAGCAATGGCCCTTTGCCCTGTACATTGGGCAAACTGGACAGTCTCTACGTAAAAGAATAAATGGACACAAATCAGATGTCAAGAATTATAACATTCATAAACCAGTCGGAGAACACTTCAATCTCTCTGGTCACGCGATTACAGACATGAAAGTTGCGATATTACAACAGAAAAACTTCAGAAACAGACTCCAACGAGAGACTGCTGAATTTGGAATTAATTTGCAAATTGGATACAATTAACTGAGGCTTGAATAGAGACTGGGAGTGGTTGAGTCATCATAAAAAGTAACCTATTTCCCCTTGTTTATTCCTTCTTCCCCCCCCCTCCCCTCCCCAGTTCCTCAGACGTTCTTGTTAACCCCTGGATTTGTGCTGGAAATGCCCCACCTTGATTATCATACACATTGTAAGGAGAGTGATCGCTTTAGATAAGCTGTTAGCAGCAGGAGAGTGGGGTGTGGGGAGAGAAAACCTTTTGAAGTGATAAACACCCATTTTCTCATGGTCTGTGTGTATAAAAACATCCTCACTGTATTTTCCACTGTACGCATCCGATGAAGTGAGCTGTAGCTCACAAAAGCTTATGCTCAAATAAATTGGTTAGTCTCTAAGGTGCCACAAGTACTCCTTTTCTCTCAGCAAAGGTAGGGATGGAGCCACCCAAGAGCAGCCCTGAGCACCCCCGCTTTGGTCCACAGTGTGTGAACACCTACTCATAACATACACAGGTGAGTTCACAGCATGTCATGATCAACAGTAGCGAGGTCAGTGGCTGATCTAATCACATCAACACGAACCTTAATTCTCAGTTACTCTGAGGCTGTTTATAAATGATTATATCTGACCGGCTGGTCCTGCCCTCTTCTGTCTAACATGGCTGGAAGTTTGCCAAGGGTTTCTTGGCTCCCATAGCCCAGCAGAGAGAGAAGTGACAGCTGCAGTGTCTATATTTAATATGTAACTCTCTGACGATGGATATTTGCATAAAAGATCTGGTGGGATCAAAATTTTAACTCCAACACAGCACTTGCTTCCAAGCTTTCTCCCTTGTGGGTGACTGGAGAGGAAGATTTTGTAACAGTTATAAGGGTTTATACCTTACTGCTTGTGATAATATTGCTTGTGAAGAAGCCCAACGACCTCCAATAAAAATATATAGCATAGGTGTTAGCTAGAGAGCAAATCTAAGTCCTACTCGTGTACCCCACTCCCCAGAGCAGGGCGAAGGCTCACTGGGCTGTACACTGCAGCCGGGAATGTGGGAGGGAGGCACTCGGGCTGTGCGGAACCTGATTCAAATAATAATGGAGATAAAAAGAAAATGACTGTAATATCACAAAATTGCTGCCCCTCAGACCTTCCTCCCTTCCTCCTCACTGCATCCTCCCTTCTCTTGTCTTTCTGTTTAGTTTCTCCCTTCCTAATTAAACCCAGCACCACCACTGCCAAAAAACACACATCCCACTGGCACTAACATGGGGTCTGCTGCCATCCCATTGATGGTTCTGTCTGTGAGTTATATCGCTTCCCCCTACCCTGTCTTTGTCTGGTCTATTTAGAATTGCTCCTCAGACCAGCACTGTCTGCCACCCTCTATTTGTATCGTTTCCAGTACAATGGGGCCCCGGTCTCGGTTGGTCACTAGGTACGACTGCAACACACATGACTGAAACTTCTTCCCCTTTGTTATTAATCTCAGTGATAAAAGAACAGGTCATTTGTTTCAAGACCCCAAGTTAAGGAGGACTCTCTACTGCATGGCATGATGGCATGTGACTAGAAATGTGGGGAACAAACACTCCCCACATCTCTTAGGTGTGTCAGTAGCATATAATTACAGATTGACTGTAGGGTTGCCAACCCTCTGGGGTTGCCCTGGAGTCTCCAGGAATTAAAGATTAACCTTGAATTAAAGATTATGTAACATGAGGAGTTTACCTCCAGGAATACATCTAACTAAAATTGGCAACCCTAGTGACTGACTAGGCTAATAAATGAGTCACCTCCCCAAGAGTGGAACTCTAACCTGATTGCTCATAACTGATCCAGGGCTGTGCCTGAGGGGAAAGGGAGTGATGTGATTGGCCTAGGTCTGGACTGAACCCACTCTGATCAACTCAGTTCAGTTTTGCCAGACACAGTCTGATCATCACTGTTAATTCTGTAGACTTAGTCCCAGCTCAGTAGTGACCTGGCCCTGCCATACCAGCATCCTGGCTGGGAGCACGTCCATGGGAGCAGGGGGAGAGCAGAAAGATATCAGTGTCCCGAAACAGCTGCTCTTGCCCTGCCAGTCACACTCTCTGATGAAGGACAGTCTGAACCTGAGCTCAAACCCTTTCAGTTTCATCTTGGTTCACGACTGGATACAAATAGAGCCTGTGATGGTGCCAAGGGTCACAGGAGAGGGGGATGATGTGCGCTCTTTAGGGATGTGACTTCTTCTCTTCTGCCAATTTCCTGTAAACCCAGAGGGACACCGGCCAGCGGCTCTCCCCAAAATACTTACTGAAATGTCTGACTTACTATAAGCGTCCACTGCATAACACAGACACTTCGTTGGGGGATGGGATCTCTTTAGATTCTCACACAGACTGTGAGGTAGATACTAGGCTGGCCAGGCTAGGGAATTAGCTCTCGCCACTCAGGAGCACCCTCTGCAGGTGGTGTCTTGCCCATAATTACTTGCCCTTTTCCAAGCTCCACCACATTAGGCCCTGCATCCCTCCCAGACCATGGTGCACTTTCCTGGGGTACTGCCCTCTGGCGGTGCCCCACACCCTGGGTGCTGCCCCTCCAGGGAACTGGCTACCCCTAATCCCACAGTGACCCACTGCCGTTCTTCACCTAGCCCCTTCCCTCAGGGGCAAACTGCAGTCTGAACTGGTCACTCATCATCAGCAAGGGGGGTGGACCTGCTGCCTCTTCCTCCCCGGCTGCCCCTCCGCAGCTCTAATACCTCCTCAAGGCCCTGTATCAGGCCCTCAGCCTGGCAGTAGGTCAGGCCAGAGCTACCCTAGCTCCCCCTGACCTTCCCCAGCACTGCTCTGTCCAAGTACCTTTCCCTATCTAGGCAGCCAGCCCCATCACCTCATTCAGTTTTCTCATTTTTTTTTCAACAGTCACCCTGTGCTGCCTCGTACATCCCGCCATATCAGTACCCCGACACAGGCCTGTGGATAAGGCTGATTTTGCAAACTTTATGTTCTGGGTTTAGTGTATGTGTCGAAGGGGGTCACACACTAGGTTGCTACTGTCGGGTGAACTTATTTCACACCCCGGAGGATCCTCACATCCCTCCATTCCCACCCACAAGCTTCCTGCATGCCATGCTCCCATGCCCCTCTATTTCAGGGGCTCTGTGTGCCCCCCAAAGTCCCTCCTCCTCCCATACTACACCCCCCCCCCGTTTTCCCCTCCAATGACAGCAGCTCTGTGTGACTCCCATTCCCCCCATACCAGGGGCTTTGTTTACCCCATTCCTCATTCCCCCCATTCCTCCCCCAATAGCAGGGGTTCTGAATGTGCTCCCATTCCCCTACCCCCCCCCGCATTTTCCTTCACTCCCTCCATACCAGAGTTCCCTAATCTTCCCCCCACCAGGAGCTCTGTGTGCCCCCCATTACTCCCTCCCTCTAAACCAGGGCCCCCCTTCACTCTCAGGCCAGCTCTGTCTGCCCCCCATTCCCAACTTCCCTCCATGCTAGGGGTGCTATGTGCCCCCTTCCCCCTATACCAGGTTCTCCTAATTTCATGCTGTCTGGAGTGGCTCACAACTGTGAGTGCCAATCTCAGGGAAGACTGTCAGAAAATAGGGCAGAGAGCCCAACATGGTGGTGTGTTTTATAATTAGGGTGACCATATTTCCCTATGCTGGATATGAACACCTCGTAAAATTACTCGTGAGTTCACTGGCAATCAATCAGAACTATGCAGTACAAACATTCAAATTAACATCAAGTTGACTGAGCCTCCATTAAAAAGAAATACTGCCTAGTTGGATTCTTTTTATTTACCTTCTTATCTTTAAGGCTTTAGGGTTCACATTTAGGGGTGTGTGACACCCTCCCACTCCTGCAGGGTGAGGTGACACACACACACGCCCATACACCTCTCTCACACGGGTGTATGTGTGTGTGACTGACGGACTCGACCCTTTCCCTGCCTGGTGCTCTTTGCCCTCCACGTCTAACTGGGCCCCTGGGTCAGACCTGACTCTCCTGGTACCTGGTGCCACATCTTACCAAGGCAACACATGGATGGGGGCACGCAGGCTCACATGCCTCCCCCCATTTCTGCAAGGGCTTATACCAAAATGTGGCATGTGGCCACCAGCAGCCCTTTGGCACTGTGCAGGAGGGAAGGGATAGGAGCTGCTTCCAGCCACAGAGGAGGAGTAGAGGGGAAGTGATGACCTGGCCCTTGTCTTTGCAGAGCTCATCTCATCTTGTTCCCCCCACTCCCACCGTGGCTGGAAGCAGCTTGTCCCTTCCTGCCCACACAGTATCATAAATCAGCTAAGACCTCCATGCTTCTGCTGGCCACCAACATAACCTAGATGCCTTCTGTCCCCCCCGGCTACAGCATGGGAAGGAAGGGGTTAAGCCTTAAGAATGCACTGTGCACCAGGGCCCAGGTAACCTGATTGCAGAGGTTTCAGAGAACCCGGCCAGAGAGGTAGCTCAGCAGGGGAGGGTGCCTAGGGGACAGAGCAGCCCCACGCTCCTTGGGGACTGGACCGCAGGGCAAAGAGGGCACTAAACCCCTGTCCGGGGGCTGCTGTGAAGCCTGCAGGGTCAGGTTGGGAACAGGCTGGAAATTGTTTCCCACCCCAGTCCAGAGCTTAGCGGCTTCCCCATGCATGCATTGCCCAGGGCTTTGACACATGCAGGGCTCGGCTCCTCCTGGCCAGTGGCCCGGGCCGGAGGGTCTTGGGCTTTCCCAGGGTGCTGGCCCAGCCAGAGGCAGTGGGGGAAGGAAGGAGTCTGCCGGCCATACTGTTAATAAGTGCAGTGCTCCGAACAGGAGCTGGTTCTCCGCACAGCACTGGGAGTGGGATATGTCCTGCTGTGTGTGTGTGTGGGGGGGGGGGTGATATGGAGGAGCAGCAGGACTTGTGGGGGTGAAGGGGCAAAGCAGGGAGAGGACAGTGGGAGGAGGAGCATGTAAAGGGCCGATGGTGATATCTGATCTCTGGTCACGCAATCTACCACATATCTATTCAGGGAACACCATCAAAGGGCCTAATAACATCAGCCACACTATCAGAGGCTCATTCACCTGCACATCCACCAATGTGATATATGCCATCATGTGCCAGCAATGCCCCTCTGCCATGTACATTGGTCAAACTGGACAATCTCTACGTAAAAGAATAAATGGACACAAATCAGATGTCAAGAATTATAACATTCGTAAACCAGTCGGAGAACACTTCAATCTCTGTGGTCACGCAATCACAGACATGAAGGTCGCTATCTTAACTGTCCAAAACTGGACGATCGGAAATTCATGAAAAAACTCGTACAGATACAGACAGACATCATCTTCCTTTCCAAATGCAGACAGATGGACATCATACCAAAAGGACTGAAGGTAAAAAATCCATTACAATCTACATACCACACAGACTATGCTGACAGCTTGTGCCACACGCTCTCAAAGAAACTGCGGAACCACCTGATCAACATCCTCTACAGCAAACAGGGAAAGATTAAGAATGAGCTCTCAGAACTGGATACTCTCATAAAAAAACAACCCTCCACACAAACTTCCTCGTGGCTGGACTTTACAAAAACTAGACAAGCCATTTACAACACACACTTTGCTTCTCTACAAAAGAAAAAAGACACTAAACTATCTAAACTACTACATGCCACAAGGGGCCACAGCAATGGTTCCCTTAACCCACCCAGCAATATTCTTAATCTAACCAATTATACTCTTAGCCCAGCAGAAGAATCTGTCCTATCTCGGGGCCTCTCCTTCTGTCCCTCCACCCCCACGAACATGATACAGTTCTGCGGTGACCTAGAATCCTATTTTCAACGTCTCCGACTCAAGGAATATTTCCAACACACCTCTGAACAACATACTAATCCACAGAGACCTTCCTACCAACACTACAAAAAGAAGGATTCTAGGTGGACTCCTCCTGAAGGTCGAAACAACAGACTGGACTTCTACATAGAGTGCTTCCGCTGACGTGCATGGGCTGAAATTGTTGAAAAGCAGCATCACTTGCCCCATAACCTCAGCCGTGCAGAACACAATGCCATCCACAGCCTCAGAAACAACTCTGACATCATAATCAAAAAGGCTGACAAAGGAGGTGCTGTTGTCATCATGAATAGGTCAGAATATGAACAAGAGGCTGCCCGGCAGCTCTCTAACACCACATTCTACGAGCCATTACCCACTGAGAGTTACCAAAAGAAACTACACCATTTGCTCAAGAAACTCCCTGAAAAAGCACAAGAACAAATCCGCACAGACACACCCCTGGAACCCCGACCTGGGATATTCTATTTGCTACCCAAGATCCATAAACCTGGAAATCCTGGATGCCCCATCATCTGAGGCATTGGCACCCTGACAGCAGGATTGTCTGGCTATGTAGACTCCCTCCTCAGGCCCTACGCTACCAGCACTCCCAGCTATCTTCGGGACACCACTGACTTCCTGAGGAAACTACAATCCATCGGTGATCTTCCTGAAAACACCATCCTGGCCACTATGGATGTAGAAGCCCTCTACACCAACATTCCACACAAAGATGGACTACAAGCCGTCAGGAACATTATCCCCAATAATGTCACGGCTAACCTGGTGGCTGAACTTTGTGACTTTGTCCTTACCCATAACTATTTCACATTTGGGGACAATGTATACCTTCAGATCAGCGGCACTGCTATGGGTACCCGCATGGCCCCACAGTATGCCAACATTTTTATGGCTGATTTAGAACAACGCTTCCTCAGCTCTCGTCCCCTAAAGCCCCTACTCTACTTGCGCTATATTGATGACATCTTCATCATCTGGACCCATGGAAAAGAAGCCCTTGAGGAATTCCACCATGATTTCAACAATTTCCATCCCACCATCAACCTCAGCCTGGTCCAGTCCACACAAGAGATCCACTTCCTGGACACTACAGTGCTAATAAACAATGGTCACATAAACACCACCCTATACCGGAAACCTACTGACCGCTATTCCTACCTGCATGCCTCCAGCTTTCACCCTGACCACACCACACGATCCATCGTCTACAGCCAAGCTCTGCGATACAACCGCATTTGCTCCAACCCCTCAGACAGAGACAAACACCTACAAGATCTCTGTCAAGCTTTCTTACAACTACAATACCCACCTGCGGAAGTAAAGAAACAGATTGATAGAGCCAGAAGAGTTCCCAGAAGTTACCTACTACAGGACAGGCCTAACAAAGAAAATAACAGAACGCCACTAGCCGTCACCTTCAGCCCCCAACTAAAACCCCTCCAACGCATTATTAAGGATCTACAACCTATCCTAAAGGATGACCCAACACTCTCACAAATCTTGGGAGACAGGCCAGTCCTTGCCTACAGACAGCCCCGCAACCTGAAGCAAATACTCACCAACAACCACATACCACACAACAGAACCACTAACCCAGGAACTTATCCTTGCAACAAAGCCCGTTGCCAATTGTGCCCACATATCTATTCAGGGGACACCATCACAGGGCCTAATAACATCAGCCACACTATCAGAGGCTCGTTCACCTGCACATCCACCAATGTGATTTATGCCATCATGTGCCAGCAATGCCCCTCTGCCATGTACATTGGTCAAACTGGACAGTCTCTACGTAAAAGAATAAATGGACACAAATCAGATGTCAAGAATTATAACATTCATAAACCAGTCGGAGAACACTTCAATCTCTCTGGTCACGCAATCACAGACATGAAGGTCGCTATCTTAAAACAAAAAAACTTCAAATCCAGACTCCAGCGAGAAACTGCTGAATTGGAACTCATTTGCAAATTGGATACTATTAATTTAGGCTTAAATAGAGACTGGGAGTGGCTAAGTCATTATGCAAGGTAGCCTATTTCCTCTTGTTTTTTCCTCCCCCCCCCCCAGATGTTCTGGTTTAACTTGGATTTAAACTTGGAGAGTGGTCAGTTTGGACGAGCTATTACCAGCAGGAGAGTGAGTCTGTGTGTGTATGGGGGTGGGTTTTTGGAGGGGGGTGAGGGAGTGAGAGAACCTGGATTTGTGCAGGAAATGGCCTAACTTGATTATCATGCACATTGTGTAAAGAGTTGTCACTTTGGATGGGCTATCACCAGCAGGAGAGTGAATTTGTGTGGTGGGGTGGAGGGTGAGAAAACCTGGATTTGTGCTGGAAATGGCCTAACCTGACGATTACTTTAGATAAGCTATTACCAGCAGGACAGTGGGGTGGGAGGAGGTATTGTTTCATATTCTCTGTGTATATATAAAGTCTGCTGCAGTTTCCACGGTATGTATCTGATGAAGTGAGCTGTAGCTCACGAAAGCTCATGCTCAAATAAACTGGTTAGTCTCTAAGGTGCCACAAGTCCTCCTTTTCTTTTTGCGAATACAGACTAACACGGCTGTTACTCTGAAACATGTTAATCAAGAGATTCACTGAGCAAGAACCTCAGGACAGAGATGACGATGAAAATGTAGGAGATGAGGATAACAAGGACGGAGATGATTTCCACGGAGCTGCCAGAGTTATAGAGGAGGCATTGATTGAGGGAAGTGTCGGAGCTCAAGAACTTGAGGAGCTGTCAGGGTTCCCTCCCCACTCTGAACTCTAGGGTACAGATGTGGAGACCCGCATGAAAGACCCCCGAAGCTTATTTTTACCAGCTTAGGTTAAAACTTCCCCAAGGCACAAATTCTCCCTTGTACCTTGGATTAGGTAAACACTGCCATGACCAAGTGATTCAACAAACATTTAGGGAGGGCCACTTGGAGCCCCATCTTCCCCCTAATATACCCCCAGGTGCTACACCCCCTTTCCTGGGGAGGCTTGAGAATAAACAAGATGACCACAGAACAACCTTGGGTTTTTTAGGACAGATAACTTTATTAGAAAGAAAAAAGGTAAAAGAAGCACCTCCATAAAATTAGAATGGAAGATAATCTCATAGGACAATCAGATTCAAAACACAGAGGATTTGCCTCTAGGCAAAACCTTAAAGTTACAAAAAGAAAAAAAAAACATAACCAGGAATACACCTTCCTCTCAACACAGAGAAAATCACAAGCCAAAACAAAAGAAAATCTAATTCATCCCTTGCTATTGCTTAATAATTCTACAGGAGTTGAATTGCTTGCTTTCTTGATCTGACTCCGGTAAGAGCCACACAGAACAGACAAAACAAATCTTCACCCCCCCACACACCAGATTTGAAAGAATCTTGTCGCCTTACTGGGCATCATGGTCAGGTGCCAGCCACGTTACTTGAGCTTCTTAACCCTTTACCGGTAAGAGGATTGTGTGCCTCTGGCCTAGAGGGATTTTATAGTACTGTATACAGAAAGGTGGTTACCCTTCTGTCATAAATATAAAGGGAAGGGTAAACCCCTTTAAAATCCCTCCTGGACAGAGAAAAAATCCTCTAACCTGTAAAGGGTTAAGAAGCTAGGATAAGCTTGCTGGCACCTGACCAAAATGACCAATGAGGAGACAAGATGATTTCAAAAGCTGCGGGGAGGGAAAAACAAAGGGTCTGTCTGTGTGATGCTTTTGCCGGGGACAGAACAGGAATGGAGTCTTAGAATTTAGGAAGTAATCTAGCTAGATATGTGTTAGATTAGGATTTCTTTAAATGGCTGAGAAATTAAGTTCATAGAATCATAGAATATCAGGGTTGGAAGGGAACTCAGGAGGTCATCTAGTCCAACCCCCTGCTCAAAGCAGGACTGATCCCCAATTAAATCATCTCAGCCAGGGCTTTGTCAAGCCTGACCTTAAAAGATTCTAAGGAAGGAGATTCCACCACCTCCCTAGGTAACGCATTCCAGTGTTTCACCACCCTTCTAGTGAAAAAGCCCTTCCTAATATCCAAGCTAAATCTCCCCCACTGCAACTTGAGACCATTACTCCTTGTTTTGTCCTCTGCTACCACCGAGAACAGACTAGAGCCATCCTCTTTGGAATGCCCTTTCAGGTAGTTGAAAGCAACTATCAAACCCACCTCATTCTTCTCTTGCATAGAATGAACATCCCCAGTTCCCTCAGCCTCTCCTCATAACTCATGTGTTCCAGTCCCCTAATCATTTTTGTTGCCCTCTGCTGGACTCTTTCCAATTTTTCCACATCCTTCTTGTAGTGTGGGGCCCAAAACTGGACACAGTACTCCAGAGGAGGCCTCACCAGTGTCGAAGAGAGGGGAACAATCACGTCCCTCAATCTGCTGGCAACGCCCCTACTTACACATCCCAAAATGCCATTGGCCTTCTTGGCAACAGGGGCACACTGTTGACTGAATGGAATGTTCAGTTGTGCTGAATGGAATGGATATTCCTGTCTGTGTGTCTTTTTGTAACTTAAGGTTTTGCCTAGACGGATTCTCTATGTTTTGAATCTAATTATCCTGAAAGGTATTTCCCATCCTGATTTTACAGAGGTGATTCTTTTTATTGTTACTTCTATTAACATTCTTCTTTTCAAGAAGTGAATGCTTTTTTGTATTGTTCTTAAGATCCAAGGGTTTGTGTCTGTGGTCACGTATGCAAATTGGTGAGGATTTTTACCAAACCTTCCCCAGGAAGTGGGGTGCAAGGGTTGGGAGGATTTTGGGGGGAAAGAAGTTTCCAAACAATGCTTTCCTAATAAAGTCCAAGGGCAAGGGTAAAATAATTTGTACCTTGGGGAAGTTTTCACTAAGCTGGTAAAAGGAAGCTTAGGAGGTTTTCATGCAGGTCCCCACATCTGTACCCTAGAGTTCAGAGTGGGGAAGGAACCTTGACACCTTCCGTTTATATTTATGACAAGGGCTGAGGTGGGTCTTCTCACGCCCTTTCCTCCAGGTGACTGTGGGGTGTTAACAGGCCACTTGCACCTTGAATTGTCCCTTGAAATACGTGTGAACTACTGACAAAAACAATCTGTTCCACCTTGTATTTACCTGAGTTACTTTCTGTATTCTGAGTTACTTTCCCAGACCTGAAGAAGAGCTCTGTGTCAGCTCAAAAACTTGTCTCTGTCACCAACAAAAGTTGGTCCAAGAAAAGCTATTACCTCCTCCACCTTATCTCTGTACAGTTCTGGTCAGTTATTGTACCAGCATCCCTTTGCTCTCAATGGCTAAGGTCATGTCTACACTCGAGAGCTTACAGCAGCACAGATGTACTAATGCCGCTGCGCCGCTGTATGATCGCTCATGGAGCTGCTCTGCGTTGATGTAAGAAAGCTCTCCTGTTGGCCGAATAAAACCACCTCCATAAGTGACAGTGGTTATGTCGGTGGGAGAGCTTCTGCTACCAACATAGAATCATAGAAGATTAGGGTTGGAAGAGACCTCAGGAGGTCATCTAGTCCAACCCCCTGCTCAAAGCAGGACCAATCCCCAATTTTTGCCCCAGATCCCTAAATGGCCCCCTCAAGGGTTGAACTCACAACCCTGGGTTTAGCAGGCCAATGCTCAAACTACTGAGCTATCCCTCTCCCTATTAAATAAATAAATGAATAAATAAATTTTAAAAAGTGATGTTAACTCAAAGACTTTCAGATATAAGGCCTCCAATGCCATTTCTGTGTGGGGTGATGCTAGCTTAAGTAGTGTCATTTTTATTTGTATATAATACAGTGATGATGTGGTGCTGGATTCATATCTGAAGGACGAAATCTGTTCTGTTGCTTTCCTAAAGGTTATTAGGCCCCGGATGCCTGCAGGACAGTACCAGTGTGGCATTGCTGACCCAAAGAGTATCAGGCCTTTTAATTATTGATAACTATCAGTATTACCTGTAGTGTTGTTGTGCCCATGTTGGTCCCAGGATATGCCCACGTCATTCTGAATGGTTTCTTGCAAGAAGTGTAATGAGCCATGAGGGCATCTTGATTATCTACAAAGACTCACGATGAGGTCTTCGGCACAGTAAAAACAGGTCAATATAAGAATCGCCAGACTGGGTCAAACCAAAGGTCCATCTAGCCCAGTCTCCTGTTTTGCATCAGTGGCCAATGCCAGGTGCCCCAGAGGGAATGAACAGAACAGGTCATCTTAAGTGATCCATCTCCTGTCACCCATTCCCAGCTTCTGCCAAACAGAGGGTTAGGGACGCCATTCCTACCCATCCTGGCATCATTCCTGCCCATCCTCAGGACCACACTATCTGAGCTGAATGAGATTCCCTTTAACTTTAATCCATGGCTTGACTGCTACTGCTCCCCAGGGCTGCTGCTGGAAGGTCGTACATTCGTGCATGCACGCACGCACACACGAAGCCAGTGTAATACAGAGGCATAAGGCCTAGTAATTGTTCAGTTACTAACACCACATAATTACTGTGTCTCTTATTCACTGAGAGCATTTTGAGAGTCGGCACCACTGTGAGGTATGTGCACCTAAGGTTTCTAAAGCTTCAAGCCTGGAGGGGAGTACCTGTGCGGTGTCGCTCACCTAAAAATTATTAGGCCTCAGGATACACAAAAGAAATGGCACGAGTGAAGGAACCAGCAGAGGCTGTCCAGAAGGCTTTAGAGCTGATGGTCTCCAGGCTAGCAACAGTATGGATTCTCCAGTACGTTTAAGACCTAGTTTTTTGACTAGTACATGTCGCAAGCACAAAGAACCCTGAAAGCACAATGATCTTTGTCCCGGAAGCATCACATAGGTACAGCCATGTAGGCCTCATTCCTAATATTTCTGGGGCTCGCAACCCCACACAGAACCTGCTGGCCAGACAGACAACCTAACAATTACTGGGCTAGAGACACCTCACAAATCCTGCCCTGCAGTCATTAGCCTTCGTCACCTTGGAGCTATTAATACCAAAGAAAGAAAAAGAGTAATACCACAAAGACACCGATGGGCAGGTGTAAGAAGGCTTTCCTGTGAAAGAAGGACTCACACGTTCAACAAAGATCAAACCGAAGACATCCAAAGATGCTTTTAGCTAAATGAAAGTAATATGCTTTTATAGTGGTTGGGAACTGTCACTATCAGGTGCACTAATTCAGTGTAAAAAGAAAAGGAGGACTTGTGGCACCTTAGAGACTAACCAATTTATTTGAGCATGAGCTTTCGTGAGCTACAGCTCACTTCATCGGATGCATACCGTGGAAACTGCAGCAGACTTTATATACACACAGAGATCATAAAACAATACCTCCTCCCACCCCACTGTCCTGCTGGTAATAGCTTATCTAAAGTGATCATTTTAATCTTCAAGAAACCAACATCACACAAAGACACTGCCTGGGAAGGAAAAGGTTTAATAGTCTTTGAAATAGTGGTACAACAGAGCAAACATCAGGCTTTATAACCTTAAAGTTAGCAACACACCACAAGATGGCCGTGTATACAAAATTCTTATGTCTTTAGGCTAGAAAGATCACAAAGGACTAGTTTCAGAGTAGCAGCCCTGTTAGTCTGTATCCGCAAAAAGAAAAGGAGGACTTGTGGCACCTATGAGACTAACAAATTTATTTGAGCAGAAGCTTTCGTGAGCTACAGCTCACTTCATCGGATGGAAAGGCCTAGTAGCTGTTTGGTTAGTCTCATGACCCAACACATCTTTTCATGCATAAATTCCTAGAGAGGCTTGAGGCTAACTATGTTGCACGGGCATAAAGTCAAATAATCTTTAGGATTAAATATTAAGGATCATCGCATGTGATCATCTGCCGTAATAATAATAGGCGCTAGATGGGTGAGATAATATCTTTTCTTGGACCAACTTCTGTTAGTGAAAGAGACAAAGCTCCCAGACACACTGCTTCAGGTCTGGGAAAGGTATGCAGCGTCAAAGCTAAATGGAAGGTGGAACAGATTGTTAAATATAAAGAATGAACACTTGTTAAGCACTCATTAAGAAACAATTGAAATGAAGTGTTTTGGTGGCATTGGACTGGGAACGTTTCGATTTTCTATTCCAACATGACTTTTGGTTTCCCGCTTAGGACACTAGCCTATGTGTTACCTATGTGGTAAGGCTCTCCTAAATATTGTGAGGCCTTGAGCCTAGATTGAAGTAGCTGTGTGGTATTGCTCTCCTAAATATTATGAGGCCTTGAGCCTAGATGGAAGCACCTGTGAGGTATAACTGACCTCAAGATTAGTAGGCCACAAACCTGTATGTCAATTCTTGTATAGCATTCCTCACTTAAAAATTATTAGGCCCCTCATAACTGCCAGGCAGGGCCTGTGACATATTGCTCTCCTAAAGTGTATGAAGTCACCAGCCTATATAGCCGTACCTGTGTGGTGTTGCTCACCCAAGTATTATTAGGCCATATGCCTGCACGGCATTACGCATCTAGAGATGATTAGGTTTCAAGTAGTCCTTGTGTGGTTGTGACAGATGTTTTCCAAGGACATTGAATTAACGTTAAATATCTTTGGAGTCCATTGTATTAACTACAAAGCTCATGCATTAATGTGGGCCTGGATGATCAAAGTGCTGTATTGAATAAGGTGGCAGAGAAGAATGGTCTTTTAGGACAATACATGTGAAGTGGATTTCATGGCAAATATCTAAGGAGAGGTGAATGCAAATTTCCCACCTCCAGTTCTGCAAAAACCCAGCTTACTGAAGCTATGGCCTGAAGAATGGGCCTTTTTCTGCTGACTACCTGTTCCCAGAGACACAAGATCAGTGGCCCAAGCTGTACAAAGGATAGACTGACCTATTCACAGGGGCTGGAGTTCTGAGTTGAGGCTTTTATGAACTAGTAGTCACAGGTAAAACCCCTAAGAATGGTTTGAAAGACTGACTCCTACCAGAGCCCCTGCTAGATTTGGGGTAAGCTCATTAGCAGGTGTGTAGGTTCACTTATTGTTTTTAATATGTTTTCTCTGTAATAATTTCACCTTAAGAATACATGTGCCAGCTTATCAAGGTCTGTGTAGTAATTTATAACTGCTGGCAATTACACTGTTCATAATCCTTCTAATGAGAAAGCAAAGCACAGAAGCTGGCCTGTTTGGGCAGTCTGATTTGCACGGGATATCACAGTGTCGGCAGGGGATTGGAAAATTCCCAGTTAGGCGAGGGAGAGATACAGATCTCCGTCCAAGAGAGGTGTTGGCTGAGGAGCTGGGGGCCTAGAATGGATGCCCTTGGTGGACCAGTAGGGTAACCAGATGTCCCGAATTTATAGGGACAGTCCCGATTTTGGGGTCCTTTTCTTCTATAGGCTCCAATTACCCCCCCCACCCCCTGTCCCAGCTTCAAAAACAGACTCCAATGAGAAACTGCAGAACTGGAATTAATTTGCAAACTGGACACCATCAAATTAGGCCTGAATAAAGACCGGGAGTGGATGGGTCACTACAAAAACTAATTTCCCACTACTGTTACTCACATCTTCTTGTCAATAGTTTGAAATGGGCCACTCTGTCTCCATTGGCCCCATTACCACTTCAAAAGTGATTTGTCCTCCCTTGATATTCTACTGTTGAGATTAGCCCACTTCCACTTCAACTGAATTGTCTCGTTAGCACTGACCCTCCACTTGGTAAGGCAACTCCCATCTTTTCATGGACTGTGTTTATATACCAGATGACTGTTTTTTTTCCACTCTATGCATCTAATGAAGTGGGTTTTAGCCCATGAAATCTTGTGCCCAGATAAATGTGTTCGTTGCTAAGGTGCCACACGTACTCCTCGCTACTTTTGTATAAATCCTGCTTCTCTTTCAACAGGACTCTTTTGGGTGAAGAAGCCTCTCAGAGTTCCCTAAGTTAGGACAGCAATCATCAAGCTTGTTCATTTATCTCTGGGAGCTCCAAAGTGCATTACCTTAATCTCCAAAGTGCATTACCTTGTTCCTCACAGGGGAATTAAAGAAATTAGAAGCAGAGAATTCCCTATGAGGGACTAGACAGAGACAGAGACTAATTATTTCATTTGTATCTGCAAAACTGCACAGAAGATACATTTGAAATTCAAAACTGTTGTTCCAGTGACTTTATTAGTATCAGTCAAATATTACTATTAATTCTATTAATGTCAGACCTACAAATCCACCTCTCTCTCTATAGCCCACACACCCTCTGCCCAGACCTTGGAGACCAGGACAAACACATCTTGATTGGATGCACCTCAATACCATGGGGAAACAGCGAAAGAATATGGACAGAATAAACATGTTTTAAACTGAAACTGCTATCACCGCCACAGGTTACGAAACAGGCTCTCCCATAGTGTAGAATAATTCCCTTCGCTGCAGGAATGATTGAAATATTCTGACCTGTGGCATGCAGGACATGAGACTAACTGATAATCATGACCTCTTCTGGCCTTAAAATCTATGGACCCATGTACAGACTTTATTTCCTGTTAAAAAATATTCCAAAGAGAAGCCTCTGTGTTTAGAACTGTTTGTGTGAATTCAGAGCAGAATAAACAAAGATTAAAACCAGTTGCTAAAGACAGAAAAGAATATTTTGAAAATCCACCCACTCCCCAAATAGACAGTGCACTTCATTTTGATCTGTCGCAATCGTGCTGGCATTTCTATTTCTACTCCTGGATCCCCTGGCATTCCAGTCCTGTCCATCTCATCTCAAATCTACAGGATTCCCACACATGCCCCCAGCTCTGCATCCAATCCTAATTTGCACCCCTTGGTATCCATTACATAAATTCGTGGCATATATCCATGCACACACACACACACACAATCTCTACCAACACACTTTAGTTGAGAGGATAGATAGCCTAGCGTTTAGGGGGCCTGTGGCAGGGCAGGGTAGTGGGGGCAAAGACACATTTGGAGGCTGGGGACTGGCTAGAGCAACATTTCGGGTGCTAGCCTGTTAGATGAGGTGGGTTCATGTCCCTGCCCCCCCGTCAATGAGATTTTGACAGTCAATAGTATTTACATTTCTAAGTGCCCCAAAACCTTTTTGAAAATGATATTGGAGCAACATAACCTTCGAAGGGTGTGACACCCGAAGACGTTGTTGACTGATGTGTGCAGGCAGCAGCAGAGGGCGCCAGAGAGCTACCTCCGCCTGCAGCACCAACTCCAGATGGCAAGGGGCTCCAACACTGTGAGAACAGGAGCCACATAAGGAACTTAGCTAGCGAGACCTGACCTGTAATAACCCCTCTAATTCTTTGCCTGGAGCCCCTGGAATTGCAGTCATAGCCTGTCCACACAGCTCTGCCCATGCCCCTCAATCCTGTTGTGCTACAGCCCCCCCAACCCCAATGTTTCAGTCTTTGCCCCCCCACCACACCTCACACAGCTCTGCTAAAGTCTTTTCCATAAAGTATTCCATGCATAAGTGCACTGAATTTGTTTCAGCTGATGAAGCCTTAGGTGCAATGTAATGGAACTCCTGGGCAGAATTGTTGATACACGGTGAGCTTTGTGTACTGAAGGGGGGCTGTTTTTTCCTGCAATCTCCATCCTAAAGAAAGTCTAAAGTCCCCAGGCCATTTCCTTCCTGGAAGCGCCTTAGTCTGCTCAGTGGTTCCTAGCTCACTGTGGACCAATGCTGAGCAAGGAAGCACCATGTGGACTGAGTGTACTGCCACTCCGTGCACCTGACGAGGTTGGTTATAGCCCATGAAAGCTTATCCCCAAATAAATGTGTTAGTCTCTAAGGTGCCACAGGACTCTTCGTTGTTTTTGCGTATTTTGAATTTCTCTGCTCCCACACTACCCTTGTGCATCTGAGAGGCATCACACAGATGAGGGTATGTGTAGCAGAGCGTGTACGGGGACAGGAGTGGGAGTGTGTGTTATGGTGTTGGGCCCTATAGAGATAGTGTAATGAACCTGCCGGCTCATGGTCAGGCCTCAACTCCCACCCCGCTCCAGAATTAGCTGGAGGAAAAGGATTAGGCCACAGCTCATTCTGGGAGGGGATCTGGTTCAAGTATGTCCACCAGAGGGCGCTGTCTCTACCCAAGTTCCGCATCCTGACAGTGGAGGGGTCCATGTGAACAGGCAAGGCGGTGAGACCCAGAGTGCGGGAGACGATGAGGGTCACCCAGGAAGCTGCTGAGAATGGGCAGGGGACAGCAAGGAGCATCAGACAGGAAGGCACCCGTGGAAGGACAAGTCGCAGGCAGCCTGAGAGCAGGGCCAGAGCCTGGGGACGGGAAGTTGTAAGCAGAGCATGAAAGCACCTGAGGGTCTCAGAAGGCAAAGTGGTTAATGGGGACCCATCAAGGGACAGAGAAGCCCCCACGTGCCTAGTGCTTGGGGGGCCCACCGCGCTGACCTCTGCGCTCATGGTACACGGAGCTCACTAGAAGGGACTGGTAAACTCGCAGCAACACCCGCCAGTGGGGACAGTAGATTCGATCACAGCAAAGGAAGAGCTGGACTGTTCCTTGCATCGTACAGGTCCCGATTGTGCCTGTTAGGCACAGCCAGCCTAGATCCTGACAGATAATTAGGTGCCTAATTCACATTGAAATCAATGGGGCCCAGACATGAAATCAACAGACCTATTAACTTCAGTGGGACTTACCAAAGGCCCATAGGGAACAGCACCTCCTCCCGTCCAGGTCCAGTCATCTCTGCTGCCTTCTAAGAGGAAGGGGGAACATGAACCTATCTCCTCCCTGCTTCTCCCCCTCTTTTGGCTGATAGCTCGCAGCCAAAAGGGGATGAGCAGGGAGCGATGCTTGGACTCAGGAAAGCAAAGAGAATGCAGTCGTGCCTGGTGTCTGTGCAGGGGCGCTATGGTGGACACTTTCCTTGCACTGTCTCCTTAACCCTGCACATTCAAGCAAGGACAATGTGACCATTTACAGGCAATTCCTCCGCTAGAAACTTAGCTGTGCACAAATCCCAAGGCCTAGAAAACACATCCTGCACCAAAACTATGTGTCATAATTGGTTATAGGACCCACGACCTTCAGCACCAAAGCATAGGCCCTGCAGTGCATAGTTACTCCATTTGCTGGTCTCCGTAATAGATTTTTATCTTCTCTACGGACCAGCCACTAGATGGGGGCAGGGCGCATTTAGCTCATATGTTACATTTACTTCAAGTTTTCCCTGTGCAAAACGCTCCCAGAGAACTGTTTATTTGCTGGAATCTTGGTGTTTCCAGGTTAATGGAATATTTCTCTTTCAGAAACTCTTCACACAGAGGGTATGTCTACACTACGAAATCAGGTTGAATTTATAGAAGTCGTTTTTATAGAAATCGGTTTTATATATTCGAGTGTGTGTGTCCCCACAGAAAATGCTGTAAGTGCATTAAGTGCATTAACACGGCGGAGCGCTTCCACAGTACTGAGGCTAGAGTCGACTTCCGGAGCGTTGCACTGTGGGTAGCTATCCTACAGTTCCCGCAGTCTCCGCTGCCCATTGGAATTCTGGGTTGAGATCCCAATGCCTGATGGGGCTAAAAGATTGTCACGGGTGGTTCTGGGTACATATCGTCAGGCTCCCGTTCCCTCCCTCCATGAAAGCAAGGGCAGACAATCGTTTCGCGCCTTTTTTCCTGAGTTACCTGTGCAGACGCCATACCACGGCAAGCATGGAGCCCGCTCAGGTAACCGTCACCGTATGTCTCCTGGGTGCTGGCAGACGCGGTACTGCATTGCTACACAGTAGCAGCAACCCATTGCCTTGTGGCAGCAGATGGTGCAATAGGACTGGTAGCCTTCATCGTCATGTCTGAGGTGCTCCTGGCCGCGTCGGCCGGGAATGCCTGGACAGACATGGGCGCAGGGACTAAGTTTGGAATGACTTGACCAGGTCATCCTCTTTAGTCCTGCAGTCAGTCCTATTGAACCGTCTTATGGTGAGCAGGCAGACAATACGGATTGCTAGCAGTCATATTGCACCATCTTCTTCCGGGCAGGCAAGAGATGAGGATGGCATGCAGTCCTTCTGCACCGTCTGCTGCCCGCCAAAGATGTAAAAGATAGATGGAGTGGATCAAAACAAGAAATAGACCTGATTTGTTTTGTACTCATTTCCTTCCTCCTCTCCCCTGTCTAGGGGACTCATTCCTCTAGGTCACACTGCAGTCACTCACAGAGAAGGTGCAGCAAGGTAAATCTAGCCATGTATCAATCAGAGGCCAGGCTAACCTCCTTGTTCCAATAAGAACAATAACTTAGGTGCACCATTTCTTATTGGAACCCTCCGTGAAGTCCTGCCTGAAATACTCCATGATGTAAAGCCAGCCCCTTTGTTGATTTTAGCTCCCTGAAGCCAACCATGTAAGCCGTGTCTTCAGTCGCCCCTCCCAGCATCAGAGCAATGGCAAACAATCGTGCATCTGAGTTGAAAGTGCTGTCCAGAGTGGTCACAATGGAGCACTCTGGGATAGCTCCCGGAGGCCCAAACTGTCGAATTGTGTCCACAGTACCCCAAATTCGACCCGGCAAGGCCGATTTAAGCGCTAATCCACTTGTCAGGGGTGGAGTAAGGAAATCGATTTTAAGAGCCCTTTAAGTCGAAATAAAGGGCTTCATCTTGTAGACGGGTGCAGGTTTACATTGATATAACACTGCTAAATTCAACCTAAAGTCCTAGTGTAGACCAGGGAAGAGAGTTTCAAAGGCTAGAGTGATGAGGCATAAATAAGCAATAATGGGAAAAGCTATTTGTTTAGGCCTAGTCTACCCTAGAAAGGTTTGCCTGTTTAGCTATGCTGGTACAGCTACACCGTCAAACCAGCCTAGTGTAGCCTCAGTTTATGCGAGCAAAAGAGCATTTTTGCCTCTATAACTTATATCCGTTCCCCCAAAGAAATAACTAAATCAGCAAAAACACTCTTTTTTTTTCGCCATAATACCTGCATCTCCATTAGGGGCTGGGTTATGATCAAAACTTAGATCGACCCGGCTTTGTGACTCAGGGGTGTGGAAACATCGCACCTCAACCGACGTAGTTAAGCCAACCTAAATCCCCAAGTAGGCAGCACTAGCTAGCACCTCTCAAGGAGGCGGATTACCTCTGCCGACAAGAGAACACCTCCCGTCAGCACCGAGAGCCTCTACACTGAAACGCTACAGAGCTGCCACGGTAGCATTCCAATCTAGACAAGCCAACGTAACATAAGAACTAGGGGCCACCAAATGAAATTAACGGGCAACAGTTTTAAAACAAATAAAAGGAAGTTCTTCTTCACACAGCGCACAGTCAACCTGTGGAACTCCTTGCCTGAGGAGGTTGTGAAAGCTACGACTATAACAGGGTTTAAAAGAGAACCGGATAAATTCATGGAGGTTAAGTCCATTAATGGCTATTAGCTAGGATGGGTAAGGAATGGTGTCCCTAGCCTCTGTTTGTTAGAGGGTGGGGATGGATGGCAGGAGAGTGATCAGTGGATCATTACCTCTTAGGTTGACTCCCTCTGGGGCACCTGGCGTTGGCCACTGTTGGTAGACAGGATACTGGGCTGGATGGACCTTTGCTCTGACTCAGTGTGGTCATTCTTAATATTCTTATGTTTTTATAATGGGACATGCATGTGTTTTGGTTTGGTGTATTAAATTTGACCCGATGTGTATTTATGTAAAGATTTAGGGTCACAGGATAGCAGATTCTTTTAGGTAGGAAAGGAATAATTTCGTCCATCACTCCTTGATCCATGGAGGGCAGATGGTCTGCTGGACTCGGACTCAGCAGACCTGGATCCATTCTTCTCCTCTGTCAGAAAGTGGACAAATCACTTAAATTGCCCCATAGGTCAGTACTACCTTTACAGTGATATCAAGTTAAAAAAAGTCTCTCTCCTCACTCTGACGTGTGGTGGTCTACTCTGCAGAATTGAAGCAGTGAGCTAATTGCTGAGCAATGTGGGTAGTGGATAAAGCGTAAGGATTTTAAGAAAGACAGTTTTGGGGAAAGGGAATGGCTGAAGGTTTTGAGGCTGAGACAAGGTGCCTTTCCCCTTTGCATCACCAGTTCTAGTCCAGGGAGGAGGTCAAGATCCATGAGCCAAGAAAGATGATGGGTCTTGAAATGGGATACGATTGTTTTCAGCTTTAGGTCACAGATCTTTTTTTTCCCACACCCTGTTCAGCGAATGGAACCAACATTCCATGTACGGAAACAGCACCACAGGGAAAGCCAAAGACATTATCTCAGCAGCAGAACAGATCCTGAGATCCATTTTAACTGGCTGCACCTCTTTCCACAGCTTTTTCATTCTTCTAGAAAATGGGAAAGAACAGGAGAAAGACGAGTGTTTATTTACCTGTAACTTTATTATAAAATATTATGGTTGCTCCACGAAGGACTGGAAGAAGAAAATAAAATGAGTTATGGCAATAAATAAACGTGTGGTGATATATACCATTTGTGGTGGATTGAAATAAATTAATAAAGAAGGATGACAGGGAGGAAATTGTGTTCATCTGGCTTATTCAAACCTTTCACTGCATGCAGGTAACATGAGAAAAACTCTCATGTTTTCTATCCTGAGAAAAACTGGAACATTTCTAACTGATTTCTTAGTGTATTAAGCTTAGTGTTTTGTTTTATTTTGCTTTGTTCTGTCTGTTATTACTTAAAACCACTTAAATCCTACTTTTTATACTTAATAAAATCACTTTTGTTTATTTATAAACTTAGTGTAATTGTTACCTCGCCAGGAGCCGGGGGGCAGGGGCAGCTGTGCATATCTCTCTTGCAGGGATATAGAGGGTCAGCATTTGTCATGTTATCCTGTGTAAGCTTTATACAGAGTAAAAGAGATTTATTTGGGGTTTAGATCCCATTGGGAGCTCGGTATCTGTGTACTGGAGACAGGTGTCCTACTCAGCTGGTTTCAGTCTAGATCTGCAGCTTTGGGGGCATCATCCAGAGCCTAGGTCTGTGTTGCAGCTGGGTAGTGTGTCTGGCTCAACAAGACAGGGTTGTGGAGGCCCAGGCTGGAAGGGAAAATGGGCTCAGAGGTAATTTCAGCACATGAGGTGACAGTCCCAATGAGGGTCTCTGTGACCGAACCCGGCACACTATGCACTTGGGTTTTCTGCATTTTATCTGATGTTTCCCTTGTTTTGTCCACTGATCTCAGTTGGGGACTGCAGACCTTGTTGGAATACAAAAAAAATTAATAATAATAACAATATAATAATGAACAAAACTGCCACGGGCTCTCCGCAATTATTTTGTCATTGTCTGAGAATTGAATTCACCTCTTTTCACTCCCTACCACTAAACCAGTCCTGAATTAAACAGATTCAAGAATTGTTTAGTAGTTTATTCATTGCTTTCCTCAGGGCGTCCTTCACCTCCGTGTTCCTCAGGCTGTAGATGAGGGGGTTCAACATGGGGATCACCAGCGTGTAAAACACTGAGGCCACTTTGTCTGTATCCGTGGAATAGCTGGAGGTGGGACGTAAATACATGAAGAGGCTGCTGCCATAAAACAGGACCACAGTAGTCAAGTGGAAAGTGCAGGTGGAGAAGGCTTTGTGTCGACCCTCGGCAGAGCGGATCTGCAGGATGGTGGAGGTGATATAGACATAGGAGAGGAGGACAGTCACAAAGCTGATGACTTGAATGCAGCACATTGAAACAAACATCACAATGTCATTGATGCGGGTGTCAGAACAGGAGAGTGCCAACAGTGGGAGGACATCACAGAAGAAATGATTGATGATGTTGGAGCTGCAGAATGACAGCCGAAATGTACAACACGTGTATATCATTGAATCCACCACCCCCACAGCATATACCCCAGCCACCAGCTGTTTACAAAGCTGCCTAGACATGGCGACCGTATAGAGCAGCGGGTTACAGATGGCCACATAACGGTCATACGCCATCACAGCCAGCAAGAGGCACTCAACATCTGCAAAAGCGATAGAGAGATACATTTGCACAGCACAGGCTGTGTAAGAAATGCTTTTCCTCTCGGCTAAGAAATTCATCAGCATCTTAGGGGAAATTATTGAGGAAAAGCAGAGGTCACAGAAAGACAAATTCCTGAGGAAAAAGTACATGGGGGTGTGGAGTCGGGGATCAACTGTGATTAACAAGATCATCCCCCCATTCCCCACCAGGGTAATACCATAAATCAGTAGGAACACCACAAACAGGGGAACCTGCAGCTCCGGACGATCTGTCAGTCCTGAGAGAATGAACTCAGTCGCCTCTGAGTGATTTCCCTCTTCCATCTCCTCTCAACAGAGATCAGACAGCTAGAGAGATGTGGGCAGGTAGATAGTGAGGAAAACCTGTCCCGTCTCTGTAATGAAGTAAGTGAAGATAAATGGAGATCAGTTTCTTAACGGACATCAGTACCAGCTCAGGGAAGGGCTTCGTCCACAAAGCCAGATGTTCACAGCTGGTCATTCCAGATGTTCCATAAAATGCAGGCACTGTGCAAATACAATGACCCACAGGTTAATCATGCCCCCCACACAAACACTCCTGTTCACTAATCCAAACACAAAACAGTGAATTGTGACTCTGCTGTGAGAGAATCAGTTTGAAGGGATTATTCCTTATTTAAAGAAGGGGTGAGAGTAAAGGAGTGTCAATCTTTTAACCCTCTTTGGGCAAGGGGAGCTCTGTGGCTTGGCACGTCCATTTGGGGTAAAGTTGCTTACTGTGCTAATTAAGCTTTTTGGCATTTACTTGAGCCTGTATGAAAACCCAGCGACATCATGGGAAGCCCTGGCTTCAGTGATTTTATAATTGCCTATTTTTTTCCAACCCATGAGATCACTCCTTTAGCTGAAGGGGTAGGAGCTGGGGCTGAGGCTTTTAGTGCTGGAGGTCTGGAATTGAATAGCTGCTGATCCCCATGGTGTCTCTGTGTGTGTCTGACTGTAATTCAGGACAATAGCACGTACCTTCTGAGAAGAGAGAGAGAGATGTGGTGGCATTTCCCCATCAACAGAAACTGCCAGTCTGGGAGCATGCAGGAAATTTTATACTGAGATGTGCGATCTATGGCACATGATTCAAAAAGCAACTGAGAGTACCTGAGTTCAGAGAGCCACAACACCTAATCAATGCATTCAGTGATCCAAAGCCAGCTTGGTGTAATTGGTGCCCTGGGGATTAATGTGACCTATTCTTTCTTACTGTGTTATTAAATGACACAAATTCTACCAGAGTTCCAGAGTATGAGGTTAGGGTATATTTCACCATGGTGTATTCATTGTAAGTTGGGTACTGTGTAGACCTAATCCACAAAGGGTTCTCTTTTTTTTTGTGGTGACCGAAATTTTTTAGCTAAAAACTTAATATTTCTATAGGTTATTCCCTAAAGTAGAAAAGATCGTTTCACGCCTTTTGCTTGCTGGAGACCACATGATGACCAGAGGAGTTCAGGTGCTCAGGAGGAGACCACAGCATGCTACGGACTTCTGCAGTTCACAAAACTATCCCTTTTGCATGCATATTATCTGCATGTTATTTGCACACCGAGCTCAGTTTTAGATGCTAAATAAATCTATGAGTCAACTAGAAATAATCATGATCCCATCACAAATATTAAAACATTTTTGATAATGTATGAGAAGTTATAGATTACAGTGTATCATGTTATTCATACATGTTCCAAACTGAGGCTGGCAAACTGGTCTCTCTTCAACAAAGAAATATTTGCTCCACTTAATTTTGTACCTAAACAATAATCAGAGTCATTAAGCAGGAAGGGAAACAAAGGTATCCCCAAAAGGTGAGGAAAAAGCAGAAGGGAACATCCTTCTACATAGATTTTGTTCTCTTCTGGTAAACAGGTGGAAATGTTTTTCAAAGTAGGGACAGGACTATAAAAAGAAGGGGCAGACATCCCAAGGAACCTCTCTCTCTCTCTCTCTCTCTGCCCATTGATTTACTGCGTCTGAAGAGGAAACTTTTTCTTTGAATTACACATCATTTATTAACTGAGGCAAAAGTTGCATTCTAGCTCTATTTTTCTTGTAACCATGTCTGACTTCTATGCCTTCTCATTTGCACTCATGGAAAATCTATCTTTGTATTCAATAAACTTTGTTTTATTGTTTTATCTAATCCAGTGTGTTTAAATAGAAATGTCAGGGAATTGCCTGCATATTTGTGCTGATAAAGAAATAATGGACAATGTTGCTTGTATTGTCCAGGAGAGGACTGAGCAGCACAGGACATTTCCCTACATTTCAGGAGGAAAATCAAAGACTGGGGAATATGTTGGGGTCACTCTGCAGTATAACCAAACGTGGTGAGAGCCAAGGAGCAAATCTCAAAGTCATCAAAGCCAAATTTAATCTCTCCTGCCAAGGAAGCAGTTCCAGAGGTATAAAGAGTAACATTGGTGTGGTTAGCAAACAGGGAAAGATTCGACTCTATCTCTGATTATAGGTTTCTGATCAGGTACTGCTTCTGTCCTTTCAACTCATTGGAAGTGAAGGGAGGAAAAAGAAAGAGATACCACCAAGTCATGGGCAAACAAGTCAGTTTCAGAACATTTCAGCCTTTAATTGAAATGACAGCGAGCCATTCACGGGAAGGGAAGTAAAGAATGATCCTTAGAGGAGAAATTTTAACTTTTCTGAACATATTTACCTATCAAAAGAAGGAAAGAGCTTTATGAAGGGAGGCAGAAGAATGATGGAAAAGAGGAGAAAATCTCTTTAATAGGAAGGGGGAAAACTCACCCATCAATTCAGGGTTATGTCTGTACTAAGGCCATTGCATTGACTCAGCTGTGATGTGCAGCAGCACCACAGTGTAGATGATTTCCACGTTGATGGAAGGGTTTTTCCATCATTGTAATTAATCCATGTCCCCGAGAGGCAGTAGCTCAGTCAATGAAAGAATTACACTGAGGGTTTGTACATGTTAACTGCCTCGCACAAGCTGTGAAAAGATTCCCCGCCCTGTGCTACAGAGCTCTGTTGATCTAATTTTTAAGCAAAAACCAGGCCTCAGAGAAGCTGCTGATCAAAAAGAACAGTTGGGAAATCTCATCCTATCTCCCTGACAGGTGTTCGTCTAACCTGCTCTTAAAAAATCTCCAGTGGTGGAGATTCCACAACCTTCCTGGGCAAGTTATTCCAGAGCTTAGCCATCCTCGCTGTTGGGGTCTTTTTCCTATTGTCCAACCTAAACCTCCCTTGCTGCAATTGAAGTCCATCGGTCCTTGTCCTATCCTTCCCCTACTCCCACATTGTTTTGCAATTTTATTCTTAAACTCTGTGTGACGGGTTGTGTCACAGAAACCCCTTTGGGACTGACACCTGATGTGCCTAGACTACCCCTGAGCCTGTTTTCCCTGCCAGCTTGGGACTTCAGTACCTTAACTTGTTTGAGCCAGGCAAACAGGCCAATATTCATAACTTTGAATACAAAAATTTTACATGCATGCAAATAGGATGAATATATCCAGTAGATCATAACCTTTTCAGAGATATGTTACATGGTCTGTCTGGCATAAAACATATCCCAGTTATGTCATATTTACACTCATAACAATATTTTTATAAAGCATTATGAGGTGCAACGTCACACTCTGTTTCACGGACTATAATTTGTAGGAAATAAATATAATTAACAAAAGGATCAGGAGGGAGCTGGCTTGCTCAGAGATATTTTGTAGCAGCATCTGCAGAGATGCTGCAGAGATCTTGAGCGTTAACCACCAGTTTGGGGAATAGTCTCCTTTTTGCAGCCTGCCCTGACCATGGCATTTTCAGTGAGGACTGTCTCAGGCATTTCTGGGTCACAGGAGGGAGAAAGCCAGGAGCAGGAGTTATGAGCATGACTCTTAGAGGAAGTATGGGCACAGTGTTTCCTGGGCACAGACCTGGGGTGACAGATTTTGGAGCTTCTGAATACAGAGTTTGCTGGTTGTTGGTTGTTTCTACTGGTGTTCAGGGAAGCAGGACATTGTGTACATTCTTTGTAACCCCTCACCCACAGATTGTACTAAAGAATAGAGCTGACTTGGATCACAGGTTGGCACCACTTCAGAGAAGCGGGCACCAACATGCCCTGGTGCACTGATAATACCAGGCAAGACCGCACACCCATGGGGGATAATTTCTGCTACCACAGTGAAGAAGGGAAGGGTCATCACTGGGCCCGCGTTGGATCTCCTTGGTGGGAGGTGATGACCACAATGTCCTTGTGCATCTGCACCAGTGGATCAGTGCATTGCCCCATCCCTGTGATGACCTCACTCTTTCATGTCAATCGAACGCTACTGTCAGTCCGCACCACACCTTTCGTGTTATTGGGATATTTTTGAGGTTGGTGGCTGTGACATACCAGGGTTCAACCCAGACTAATCAGCGGCTGTGTCACACCTGCCTGCAGCCTTGCAATGCCTTGCTAAAGTGGCTTCCACGTGAGCCGCTCACAGACAACCCTCAAGCATGGAAATCGCACCCGAGGCATGTGTGTGTAACTGCAGCCTGGCCAGGAATAAGTGGATTACACCCAGGCTCTCACCACCCTTGTTTATACTGCAGGGTGACCCCAACAAATTCCCCAATCTTTGATTTCCCTCCTGAAATGTACGTCCTGTGCTGCCCAGTCCTCTCCTGGACAATACAAGCAACATTGTCCATTATTTCATTATCAGCACAAATATGCAGGCAATTCTCAGACATTTCTATTTAAACACACTGGATTAGATAAAACAATAAAACAAAGTTTATTGAATACAAGGATAGATTTTCTGTGAATGCAAATGAGAAGGGATCAGCAGCTATTGAATTCCAGACCTCCAGCACCAAAAGCCTCAGCCCCAGCTCCTACCCCTTCAGCTAAAGGTGTGACCTCATGGGTTGGAAAAAAATAGGCAATTACAAAGTCACTGAACCCAGGGTTTCCCATGATGTCGCTGGGTTTTCATACAGTCTCAAGTAAATGCCAAAAAGTTTAATTAGCACAGTAAGCAACTTTACGCCAAACTGACGTGCCAAGCCACACAGCTTCCCTTGCCCAAAGAGGGTCAAAAGATTGACACTCCTTTACTCTCACCCCTTCTTTAAATAAGGAATAATCCCTTCAGACTGATTCTTTCACAGCAGAGTCACAAGTCACTGTGCGGGGGAATGATTAACCTGCGTGTCATTGTATTTGCACAATGTCTGCATTTTATGGAACATCTGGAATGACCAGCTGTGAACATCTGGCTCTGTGGACGAAGCCCTTCCCTGAGCTGGTACTGATGTGCATTAAGAAACTGATCTCCATTGATCTTCACTTACTTCATTGCAGAGAAGGGACAGGTTTTCCTCACTATCTACCTCCCTACATCTCTGTAGCTGTCTGATCTCTGTTGAGAGGAGATGGAAAAGGGAAATCATTCAGAGGTGACTGAGTTCATTCTCTCAGGACTAAAAGATGATCCACAGCTGCAGGTTCCCTTGTTTGGGGTGTTTCTACTGATTTATGGTATCACCCTTTTGGAGAATTGGGGGATGATCTTGTTAATCACAGTTGATCTCCGACTCCACACCCCCATGTACTTTTTCCTCAGGAATTTGTCTTTCTGTGATCTCTGCTTTTCCTCGATAATTTCCCCTAAGATACTGATGAATTTCTTAGCCGAGAGGAAAAGCATTTCTTACACGGCCTGTGCTGTGCAAATGTATCTCTCTATCGCTTTTGCAGATGTTGAGTGCCTCTTGCTGGTTGTGATGGCATATGACCATTATGTGGCAATCTGTAACCCGCTGCTCTATACGGTCACTATGTCCACTAAGCTTTGTAAACAGCTGGTGGTTGGGGTGTACGCTGTGGGGATTGTGGATTAAATGATATACACATGTTGTACATTTCGGCTGTCATTCTGCAGCTCCAACATCATCGATCATTTCTTCTGTGACGTCCTCCCACTGTTGGCACTCTCCTGTTCTGACACCCGCATCAATGAGATTGTGATGTTTGCTTTCATGAGCTGCATTACAGTGAGCAACTTTGTGACTGTACTCCTCTCCTATGTCTATATCATCTCCACCATCCTGCAGATCCGCTCTGCCGAGGGTCGACACAAAGCCTTCTCCACCTGCACTTTCCACTTGACCGCTGTAGTCCTGTTTTATGGGACCCTCCTCTTCATGTATTTATGTCTCACCTCCACCTATTCCATTGATACAGACAAAGTGGCCTCAGGGTTTTACATGCTTGTGATCCCCATGTTGAACCCTCTCATCTACAGCCTGAGGAACATGGAGGTGAAGGACACCTTGAGCAAAGCAATGAATAAACTGCTAACCAATTCTTGAATCTGTTTAATTCAGGACTGGTTTAGTGGTGCGGAGTGGAAACAGGTGAATTCAATTCTCAGACAATGACAAAATAATTGCGGAGAGCCCGTGGTATTTTGTACTTTATTATATTGTTATTATGAATAATTTGTTTGTATTCCAAAAAGGTCCCCAACTGAGATCAGTGGACAAAACAAGGGAAACATCAGATAAAATGCAGAAAACCCAAGTGTATAGCGTGCTGGGTTTGGTCACAGAGACCCTCATTGGGACTGTCACCTCATGTGCTGAAATTACCTCTGAGCCCATTTTCCCTTCCAGCCTGGGCCTCCACAACCCTGTCTTGTTGAGCCAGACACACTAGCCAGCTGCAACACAGACCTAGGCTCTGGGTGATTCCCCCAAAGCTGCAGATCTAGACTGAAACCAGCTCAGCAGGACACCTGTCTCCAGAACACAGATACCGAGCTCCCAATGGGATCTAAACCCCAAATAAATCTCTTTTACTCTGTATAAAGCTTATACAGGATAAAATGACAAATGCTTACCCTCTATATCCCTGCAAGAGAGATATGCACAGCTGTTCCCCCCCACCCCCGGCAAACACCCCGGTAAAAATTACTTACACTAAGTTTACAAATAAACAAAAGTGATTTTATTAAGTATAAAAAGTAGGATTTAAGTGGTTTTAAGTAATAACAGACAGAACAAAGCAAAATAAAACAAAGCACTCAGGCTAAGCTTAATACACTCAGAAATCAATTACAAATGTTCCAGTTTTTCTCAGGATAGAGGGCTGTTGCCTGCATGCAGTGAAAGGTTTGAATAAGACAGATGAACACAATTTCCTCCCTGTCAAATTAATTTATTCAAATCCACCACAAATGGAATATATCACCACACATTTATTTATTGCCATAACTCGTTTCATTTCCTTCTTTCAGTCCTTCCGGGAGCAACCGTAATATTTTATAATAAATTTACACGTAAATAAACACTCGTCTTTCTCATGTTCTGTCCTATTTTCTAGAAGAATGAAAAAGCTGTGGAAAGAGGTGCAGCCAGTTAAAATGGATCTCAGGATCTGCTCTGCTGCTGAGATAATGTCCTTGGCTTTCCCTGTGGTGCTGTTTCCACACATGGAATGTTGGTCCCATTCCCTGAACAGGGTGTGGGAAAAAAAGATCTGTGACCTAAAGCTGAAAACAATCATATCCCATTTCAAGACCCATCTTCTTTCCAGGCTTATGGATCTTGACCTCCTCCCTGGATTAGAACTGGTGAGGCAAAGGGGAAAGGCACCTTGTCTCAGCCTCAAAACCTTCAGCCATTCCCTTTCCCCAAAACTGTCTTTCTTAAAATCCTTACGCTTTATCCACCACCCACATTGCTCAGCAATTATCTCACTGCTTCAATTCTGCAGAGCAGAACACCACACATCAGAGCGAGGAGAGAGACTTTTTTAAACTTGATATCACTCTAAAGGCTGTACTGACCTGTGGGGCAATGTAAGTGATTTGTCCACTTTCTGACAGAGGAGAAGAATGGACCCAGGTCTGCTGAGTCCGAGTCTAGCAGACCATCTGCCCTCCATGGATCAAGGAGTGATGGACGAAATTATTCCTTTCCTACCTAAAAGAATCTGCTATCCTGTGACCCTAAATCTTTACATAAATACACATCGGGTCAAATTTAATACCCCAAACCAAAACACATGCATGTCCCATTATAAGAACATAAGAACATTAAGAATGGCCATACTGAGTCAGAGCAAAGGTCCATCCAGCCCAGTATCCTGTCTACCAACAGTGGCCAATGCCAGGTGCCCCAGAGGGAGTCAACCTAAGAGGTAATGATCCACTGATCACTCTCCTGCCATCCATCCCCACCCTCTGACAGACAGAGGCATGGGAAACCATTCCTTACCCATCCTGGCTAATAGCCGTTAATGGGCTTACCTTCCATGAATTTATCCAGTTCTCTTTTAAACCCTGTTATAGTCGTAGCCTTCACAGCCTCCTCCGGCAAGGAGTTCCACAGGTTGACTGTGTGCTGTGTGAAGAAGAACTTCCTTTTATTTGTTTTAAACCTGCTGCCCATTAATTTCATGTGGTGGCTCCTAATTCTTATGTTATGGGAACAAGTAAATAACTTTTCCTTATTCATTTTCTCCACACCACTCATGAATTTATATACCTCTATCATATCCCCCCTTAGTCTACTCTTTTCCGAGATGAAAAGTCCTAGCCCCTTTAATCTCTCCTCATATGGGACTCGTTCCAAACCCCTTATCATTTTAGTTGCCCTTCTCTGATCCTTTTCTAATGCCAGTGTATCTTTTTTGAGATAAGGAGATTACTGTACACAGTATTCAAGATGTGGGAGTACCATGGATTTATATAAGGGCAATAAGATATTCTCCATCTTATTCTCTATCGCTTTTTAATGATTCCTAACATCCTTCTTGCTTTTTTGACTGCTGCAGCACACTGCATGGACGTCTTCAGAGAACTATCCACGATGACTCCAAGATCTTTTTCCTGATTAGCTGTAGCTAAATTAGTCCCATCATTTTGTATGTATAGTTGAGGTTATTTTTTCCAATGTGCATTACTTTACATTTATCCATATTACATTTCATTTGCCATTTTGTTGCCCAAGTTTTGTGAGATCTTTTTAAAGTTCTTCAGTCTGCTTTGGTCTTAACTATCTTGAGCAGTTTAGTATCATCTGCAAACTTTGCCACCTCACTGTTTACGCCTTTCTCCAGATCATTTACGAATAAGTTGAACAGGATTGGTCCTTGGACTGACCCTGGGGGAACACCACCAGTTACCCCTCTCCATTCTGAAAATTTACAATTATTCCTACTCTTTGTTCCCTGTCTTTTAACCAGTGCTCAGTCCATGAAAGGATCTTCCCTCTTATCCCATGACAACTTAATTATCCCTTACATATGTTCTGTACCCATGTCTGTTGCTATAGGACATTATATCTCATTGGCTTAGCCAGTCCCCTTGTTGTTCTGAAGTTCCTCACTGGTGATTCTTTACCACGTTAATCAAGAGAATCACTGAGCAAGAACCTCAGGGCAGACATGACGATGAAAATGTAGGAGATGAGGATAACGAGGACGGAGATGATTTCCACAGAGCTGCCATAGTTATAGAGAAGGAGTTGATTGAGGGAAGTGTCGGAGCTCAAGAATTTGAGGAGCTGTCAGGGTTCCCTCCCCACTCTGAACTCTAGGGTACAGATGTGGGGACCCACATGAAAGACCGCCAAAGCTTATTTTTACCAGCTTAGTTTAAAACTTCCCCAAGGGACAAATTCTCCCTTGTACCTTCGATTAGGTAAATGCTGCCACCAACAAGTGATTCAACAAACATTTAGGGAGGGCCACTTGGAGCCCTCTCTTCCCCCTAATATACCCCAAGCCCCACACTCGCTTTCCTGGGGTGGCTTGAGAATAAACAAGATGACCATGACCTACCTTGGGTTTTTAGGACACTAAAAAAACCCCTATGAGATCCTTTAAAAAAACAGAACTTTATTAGAAAGAAAAAGGTACCTTAAAGTTAGAATAAGAAAAAAAAAACATAACCAGGAATACACCTTCCTCTCAACACAGAGAAAATCACAAGCCAATACAAAAGATAATATAATGCATCCCCTTGCTAGTGCTTACTAGTTCTGTAGAAGTTGAATTGCTTGCTTTCTTGATCTGACTCCCACAAGAGCCACACGGAACAGACAGAAGAAATCCTCCCGCTCACCCCCACCAGATTTGAAAGTATCTTCTCCCCTTATTAGTCATTTTGGTCAGGTGCCAGCCACGTTACTTGAGCTTCTTAACCCTTTACAGGTAAGAGTATTTTGTGCCTCTGGCCAGGAGGGATTTTGTAGTACTGTATACAGAAAGGTGGTTACCTTTCCCTTTATATTTATGACAGGAGCCAAGGTGGGTCTTCCCACCCTGTCAAGGTTCCTTCCCCACTCTGAACTCAAGGGTACAGATGTGGGGACCTGCATGAAAACCCCCCAAGCTTTCTTTTACCAGCTTAGGTTAAAACTTCCCCAAGGTACAGATTATTTTACCCTTTGCATTCTGACTTCCACTGCTACCACCAAACATTTATCTGGGTTACTGGGAAAGTGTTGTTTCAAAACGTCTTTCCCCCCAAAATCCTCATCAAAACCTTGCACCCCACTTCCTGGGGAAGGTTTGGTAAAAAACCTCACCAATTTGCATAGGTGACCACAGACCCAAATCCTTGGATCTTAAGAACAATGAAAAAACATTCAGTTTTCTTACAAGAAGAGTTTTAATAGAAGTAAAAAGTAAAAAAGAATCACCTCTGTAAAATCAGGATGGTAAATACCTTACAGGGTAATTAGATTCAAAACACAGAGAATCCCTCTTGGCAAAACCTTAAGTTACCAAAAAAGACACACAGACAGGAATATTCATTCTATTCAGGACAGCTTATTTTCTCAGCCATTTAAAGAAATCATAATCTAACACATATCTAGATAGATTACTTACTAAGTTGTAAAACTCCATTCCTGTTCTGTCCCCAGCAAATGCATCACACAGACAGACTTTCTCTTTCTCTCCCTCCTCCCAGCTTTTGAAAGTATCTTGTCTCCTCATTGGTCATTTTGATCAGGTGCCAGCGAGGTTATCCTAGCTTCTTAACCCTTACAGGTGAAAGGGTTTTTCCTCTGTGCAGGAGGGATTTTAAAGGTGTTTACCCTTCCCTTTATATTTATGACACACACCCTTTCCTTCCTGTGACTGGGGGTTGTTAACAGGCCACTTGCACCTTGAATTCTCCCTTGAAATATGTGTGAACTACTTACACTAAACAATCTGTTCCACCTTGTATTTACCTGTGATATTCTGAGTTAGTTTCTTAGACCTGAAGAAGAGCTCCGTCTCAGTTCAAAACCTTGTCTCTGTCACGATCAAAAGTTGGTCCAAGAAAAGCTATTACCTCCTCCACCTTATCTCTGTACAGTTCTGGTCAGTTATTGTACCAGCACCCCTTTGCTCTCAATGGCTAAGGTCATGTCTACAGTCGAGAGCTTACAGCAGCACAGACGTACTAATGCAGCTGTGCCGCCGTATGATCACTCATGTAGCTGCTCTGTGCTGATGTGAGAAAGCTCTCCTGTTGGCCAAATAAAACCACCTCCATAAGTGACAGTGGTTATGTTGGTGGGAGAGCTTCTGCTACCAACATAGAATCATAGAAGATTAGGGTTGGAAGAGACCTCAGGAGGTCATCTAGTCCAACCCCCTGCTCAAAGCAGGACCAACCCCAACTAAATCATCCCAGCCAGGGCTTTGTCAAGCTGGGCCTTCAAAACCTCTAAGGATGGAGATTCCAGCACCTCCCAAGGTAACCCATTCCTGTTCTTCAACACCCTCCTAGTGAAATAGTGTTTCCTAATATCCAACCTAGACCTCCCCCACTGCAACTTGAGACCACTGATCCTTGTTCTGTCATCTGCCACCACTGAGAACAGCCTAGCTCCATCCTCTTTGTGACCCCCCTTCAGGTAGTTGAAGGTTGCTATCAACACCCCCCTCACTCTTCTCTGCTGCAAACTAAATAACCCCACTTCCCTTAGCCTCTGCTCATAAGTCATGTGCCCCAGCCCCCTGATCATTTTTGTTGCCATCCGCTGGACTCACTCCAATTTGTCCACATCCCTTCTTTCATGGGGGGCCCCAAACTGGGTGCAATACTCCTCACCAGTGCCAAATAAAGGGGAATAATCACTTCCCTCGATCTGCTGGCAATGCTCCTACTAATGTTGTCCACACCGGCACGTCTCAAGCTGTAACTTACGACGCTCAGGAAGGTGTTTCTCTCACACCCCTAAGTGACATACGTTATAACAACAAAAGTGGTAATGTAGACCTGGCTGAAGATGATTCCATTCTAGCACAGTCTAAAATAATACAGGCACCTGTAATGGATGAGGGTGTAAGTGGCGGATATAATTAATTTTTATGGTCTCAGGAGAACGAGCCTCTTTGTATTTGGGTCACATATTCATGATGGGCCTCTGAATAAAGGCAAAATTCTCTGATTTGAACTTTCATCCATGATCTTTCCATCAACAAGTGGCTCTCTCCTGATGTTCAAAGGAGACGCTTGTAGTACTTATAGCCTGGATTTAATGTCACAATAACAATGCAACACTGTAATAGCAATATATGTCTGGAGAAAGAGAAGCCAGGGGCTGCTGAGCTCAGTGTTTGTTGTGTGGTTATTACACTAATGGTATATGTAGCTGTACATTGTTTTCCTTTTTTTTAAAGCACATTAAGTTCATTTACTCTATACCATCTTGCTGTATGGCTTGGCTGATACCGGAATCTAAAGTACAATTGTTTCTTCTCTCAGGCTTACAAAATGATCGTTCTGTGACATGTAGTTCTGAAACTATCTGTCTGCCTCTCTGTTCACCTATCTACATTCTTATACAGGGCACATCACCCTTGAATTGGAGAGCTTTCCAGACTGTTAAAGTGAGCAGATATGGGTCTCTAAAACTATTTTAAGATCAGTGATTTCATGCCCAGATTTAAGTGAGCATTTCTACGAGATGTGGTTATTATTTACATCGCCTATGGAAAGAGCAAGTGCCAGAGAGAGCAGCCAGCTCAACCACATTCCCTGAAACAATAAAGAGAGGAGAAGAATAGGTTTGTTATTGGTTATTAAAATGACAAGAAAATGCATTCATCTTGAAACCACTTCCCCTCCCTAGTGCGTCCTTCACCTCCTTTTTCCTCAGGCTGTAGATCGGGGGTTCAGCATGGGGATCACCACCGTGTAGAACACTGAGGCCACCTGTTCTTGGCCCAGTGAGTACCTGGTGTTGGGACGTAGGTATGAAAATATCAGAGTCCCAGGTTTGAGTGACTATGCTTTTTAGTTACTATTCTCGGAAAATAAACCACCCAAGAGATTGAAGGGGGAGGACAGAGTAACTCTCGGGAATGAGTTTCGCTCCTTTTCCACTCAAGACATCAGGGTGAAAGCTCGGCTGACAGTAATCAGAAATTGTGATTTATCTTAAGTCTGACTGATGGCCTTTGTGCAATGATTTGGGTCCCTCACTGCATCTTCTAGCACGATAGGTGGCCACATCTAGAGCTGGTTGGGAATTTGTTTTCCCACTGAAAATTTCAAATTTTCATTGAAAAATCATCATGTGTCATATTCTGGCTGTACACTGAAATATTTTGACTTGGAAATGCTGTTGCAGTGCCTCATGGGAGTTGTAGTTCAAGAGCATCTTGCTCCCACTTTTCCCTACAGGCCACACTCCCTGGTTGGGCGACATGTTCCGTGATGCACTATGGTCTCCCTTCTTGGTGAGGGGAGGAGGTGTATCATTACAGATTTATGGCCCCAGTGCATCATGGGAGATAAAGTCTGGCTGGGGAATGGGGCTCATCAAGGAGAACTGGAGCATGAGTCATTGGAGCTATTCATGAAGTACTCTGGCATCATTTCAGAATTGAAGTTTTTAGTTTTCAAATTAAAATCAAAAATATTTGGGCTCTGAGGACAGTCAGCATGTGCATATTTGAGTGCATATTTGGGGAGCAGTGGCAGTCAAGCCATGGATTAAAGTTAAAGGGAATCTCATTCAGCTCAGATAGTATGAACCTGAGGATGGGCAGAAATGGTGCCAGGATGGGCAGGAATGGCATCCCTAACCATCTGTTTGCCAGAAGCTGGGAATGGGTGACAGGAGATGGATCACTTGAGATGACCTGTTCTGTTCATTCCCTCAGGGGCACCTGGCATTGGCCACTGTTGCAAGACAGGAGACTGGGCTAGATGGACCTTTGGTCTGACCCAGTCTGGCTGTTCTTATGTTGACCTGTTTTTTTCTGTGCCGAAGACCTCATTGTGAGTCTTTGTGGACAATCAAGATGTCCTCATGGCTCATTACACCTGCACAGCAGATTTGCATATATTTCCTTACCTACACATTATTAGATTACAAGCCTGTAGGGCACTGCCCATGAGGTATGGCTTATCTAGGGATTGTTAGTAGAGAGGATTGGAAATTTTCCAATGGAATTGTTTTTTACCACAAAAAAAATTCATTTAGTCAACACTGTCATTTCCGTGCAAACATGTTTATTTTCGGCCGGGGGCGGGGAAGGAGACTCATTAAGAAAAAGAAACAATTGAAATGAACTGTTTTGGTGGCATTGGACTGGCAATATTTTGATTTTCTCGTCCGACATGACTTTTTGTTTCAGTTTTTCACCTTAGGAAACTAGCCTGTGTGTTACCGATGTGGAGTGGCACTCCTAAATATTATGCGGCCTTGAGCCTCGATGGAAGTACCTGTGAGGTATAACTGACCTAAAGATTACTAGGCCACAAACCTGTATGTCAATTCTTGTATAGCATTCCTCACTTAAAAATGATTATGCCCCTCATAACTGCCAGGCAGGGCCTGTGATATATTGCTCTCCTAAAGTGTATCAAGTCACCAGCCTGAAAAGCCGTACCTGTGTGGTGTTGCTCACCCAGGTATTATTAGGCCATATGCCTGCACGGCATTACGCATCCAGAGATGATTAGGCTTCAAGTAGTCCTTGTGTGGTTGTGACAGATGTTTTCCAAGGATATTGAATTAAGGTGAAATATCTTTGGAGTCCATTGTATTAACTACAAAGCTCATGCATCAATGTGGGCCTGGATGATCAAAGTGCCGTATTGAATAAGGTGGCAGAGAAGAATGGTCTTTTAGGACAATACATGTGAAGTGGATTTCATGGCAAATATCTAAGGAGAGGTGAATGCAAATTTCCCACCTCCAGTTCAGCAAAAACCCAGCTTATTGAAGCTATGGCCTGAAGAGTGGGCCTTTTTCTGCTGACTACCTGTTCCCAGAGGCACAAGATCTGTGGCCAAGCTGTACAAAGGATAGACTGACCTGTTCACAGGGGCTAGAGTTCTGAGCTGAGGCTTTTATGAACTTGTAGTCACAGGGAAAACCCCTAAGTGTGGTTTGAAAGACTGACTCCTACCAGAGCCCCTGCTGATTTGGGGTAAGCTCATTAGCAGGTGTGTAGGTTCTCTTATTGTTTTTAATATGTTTTCTCTGTAATAATTTCACCTTAAGAATACATGTGCCAGCTTTTCAAGGTCTGTGTAGTAATTTATAACTGCTGGCAATTACACTGTTCATAATCCTTCTGATGAGAAAGCAAAGCACAGAAGCTGGCCTGTTTAGGCAGTCTGATTTGCAGGGGATATCACAGTGTAGGCAGGGGACTGGAAAATTCCCAGTTAGGCGGGGAAGAGATACAGATCTCCGTCCAAGAGAGGTGTTGGCTGTGGAGCTGGGGGCCTAGAATGGATGCTCTTGGTGGACCAGTAGGGTAACCAGATGTCCCGATTTTATAGGGACAGTCCCGATTTTGGGGTCCTTTTCTTTTATAGGCTCCTATTACCCCCCCACCCCCTGTCCCAGCTTCAAAAACAGACTCCAATGAGAAACTGCAGAACTGGAATTAATTTGCAAACTGGACCATCAAATTAGGCCTGAATAAAGACCGGGCGTGGATGGGTCACTACAAAAACTAATTTCCCCCTACTGTTACTCACATCTTCTTGTCAATAGTTTGAAATGGGCCACTCTGTCTTCATTGGCCCCATTACCACTTCAAAAGTGATTTGTCCTCCCTTGGTATTCTACTGTTGAGATTAGCCCACTTCCACTTCAACTTGAATTGTCTCGTTAGCACTGACCCTCCACTTGGTAAGGCAACTCCCATCTTTTCATGGACTGTGTCTATATACCAGCTTACTGTTTTTTTCCACTCTATGCATCTAATGAAGTGGGTTTTAGCCCATGAAATCTTGTGCCCAGATAAATGTGTTCCTCGCTAAGGTGCCACAAGTACTCCTTGCTATTTTTGTATAAATCCTGCTTCTCTTTCAACAGGACTCTTTGGGTGAAGAAGCCTCTCAGAGTTCCCTAAGTTAGGACAGCAATCATCAAGCTTGTTCATTTATCTCTGGGAGCTGCTAATTTCAATGAATGTTTGCAGTGTTTTTGAAACACATTCCGATTTTAATGATGCACAGTGGACCCACTTTAACCACACTTGCAAACTTTCTTGCCAAGTTACGCAATCTCCGTTTGGCAGGCACAAACTTTCTCCTCATCCCACCGAGAGCTTATTAAAATGGTCAGAAGCTAATACCGTTTCTGCAGAGATGGGTCAATGAGACTAAATTAATCGCCTCAGGTCCTGCAAGTGTAACCTCCCTGGAATTTGCATTTTTGTTTTGTTGCCGGAGCCAGGGTGATTATTTTGAACCAGCACGCATAATCTCCAAAGTGCATTACCTTGTTCCTAACAGGGGAATTAAAGAAATTACCAGCAGAGAATTCCCTATGGGGGACTATACAGAGACAGAGACTAATTATTTCATTTGTAACTGCAAAACTGCACAGAAGATACATTTGAAATTCAAAACTGTTCTTCCAGTGACTTTATTAGTATCAGTCAAATATTACTATTAATTCTATTAATGTCAGACCTACAAATCCACCTCTCTCTCTGTAGCCCACACACCCTCTCCCCAGACATTGGAGACCAGGACAGACACATCTTGATTGGATGCACCTTAATACCGTGGGGAAACAGGGAAAGAATATGGACAGAATAAACATGTTTTAAACTGAAACTGCTATCACAGCCACAGGTTACGAAACAGGCTCTCCCCTAGGATAGAATAATTCCCTGCACTGCAGGAATGATTGGAATATTCTGACCTGTGGCATGCAGGACATGAGACTAACTGATAATCATGACCTCTTCTGGCCTTAAAATCTATGGACCCATGTACAGACTTAATTTCCTGTTCAGAAATAATCCAAAGAGAAGCCTCTGTGTTTAGAACTGTTTGTGTGAATTCAGAGCAGAATAAACAAAGATTAAAACCAGTTGCTAAAGACAGAAAAGAATATTTTGAAAATCCACCCACTCCCCAGATAGACAGTGCACTTCATTTTGATCTGTCGCAATCGTGCTGGCATTTCTATTTCTACTCCTGGATCCCCTGGCATTCCAGTCCTGTCCGTCTCATCTCTAATCTGCAGGATTCCCGCACATGCCCCCAGCTCTGCATCCAATCCTAATTTTCACCCCTTGGTTTTCATTACATAAAATACGTAGCATATGCGCACAAACACACACACACACACACACACACAATCTCTACCAACACACTTTAGTTGAGAGGATAGATAGCCTAGCGTTTAGGGGGCCTGTGGCAGGGCAGGGAGGCTAGTCGTAGTGGGGGTAAAGACACAATTGGAGGCTGGGGACTGGCTAGAGCAACATTTCGGGTGCGAGCCCGTTAGATGAGGTGGGTTCATGTCCCTGCCCCCCGTCAATGAGATTTTGACAGTCAATAGTATTTACATTTCTAAATGCCCCAAAACCTTTTTGAAAATGATATTGGAGCAACATAACCTAGGAAGGGTGTGACACCCGAAGAAGTTGTTGACTGATGTGTGCAGGCAGCAGCAGAGGGCGCCAGAGAGCTACCTCCGCCTGCAGCACCAACTCCAGATGGCAAGGGGCTCCAACACTGTGAGAACAGGAGCCACATAAGGAACTTAGCTAGCGAGACCTGACCTGTAATAACCCCTCTAATTCTTTGCCTGGAGCCCCTGGAATTGCAGTCATAGCCTGTCCACACAGCTCTGCCCATGCCCCTCAATCCTGTTGTGCTACAGCCCCGCCCAACCCCAACGTTTCAGTCTTTGCCCCCTCACAACACCTCACACGGCTCTTCTAAAGTCTTTTCCATAAAATATTCCATGCGTAAGTGCAGTGAATTTGTTTCAGCTCATGAAGCCTTAGGTGCAATGTAATGGAACTCCTGGGCAGAATTGTTGATACACGGTGATCTTTGTGTACTGAAGGGGGGCTGGTTTTTCCTGCAATCTCCATCCTAAAGAAAGTCTAAAGTCCCCAGGCCATTTCCTTCCCAGAAGCGCTTTAGTCTGCTCAGTGGTTCCAAGCTCACTGTGGACCAATGCTGAGCAAGGAAGCACTGCGTCGGCTGAGTGTACTGCCACTCCCTGCACCTGACGAAGTTGGTTATAGCCCACGAAAGCTTATCCCTAAATAAATGTGTTCGTCTCTAAGGTGCCACAGGACTCCTCGTTGTTTTTGAGTTTACTGAATTTCTCTGCTCCCACACAATCCTTGTGCATCTGAGAGGCATCACACAAACAAGGGAATGTGTAGCAGAGCGTGTCCAGGGACAGGAGTGGGAGTGTGTTATGGTGTTGGGCCCTATAGAGATAGTGTAATGAACCTGCCGGCTCATGGTCAGGCCTCACCTCCCACCCCACTTCAGAATTAGCTGGAGGAAAAGGATTGGGCCACAGCTCATTCTGGGAGGGGATCTGGTTCATGTATGTCCATCAGAGGGCGCTGTCTCTACCCAAGTTCCGCATCCTGACAGTGGAGGGGTCCATGTGAACCAAGGCGGTGGCACCCAGAGGGCAGGAGAGGATGAGGGTCAGCCAGGGAGCTGCTGAGAATGAGGAGGAGAGGCAGCAGACTGGAAGGCGCCCGTGGAAGGACAAGTAGCAGGCAGCCTGAGAGCAGGGCCAGAGGCTGGGGACGGGAAGTTGTAAGCAGAGCATTAAAGCACCTGAGGCTCTCAGTACACGAAGTGTTTAATGGTGACCCACCAAGGGACGGAGAATCCCCCAAGAACCTGCTGCTTGGACGGCCCACCGTGCTGACCTCTGCGCTCATGGTACACGGAGCTCACTAGAAGGGACTGGTCAACTTGCAGCAACACCCTCCAGTGGGGACAGTAGATTTGATCGCAGAAAAGGAAGAGCTGGAATTTTCCTTGCATCGTACAGGCCCCGATTGTGCCTGTTAGGCACAGCCAGCCTAGATCCTGACAGGTATTTAGGTGCCTAATTCACATGGAAATCAATGGGGCCCAGACATGAAATCAACAGACCTATTAACTTCAGTGGGACTTACCAAAGGCCCATAGGGAACAGCACCTCCTCCCGTCCAGGTCCAGTCATTTCTGCTGCCTTCTAAGAGGGAGGGGGAACATGAGCCTATCTCCTCCCTGCTTCTCCCCCCGCTTTTTGGGGGATAGCTCACAGCCAAAAGGGGATGATCAGGGATCGATGCTTGGACTCAGGAAAGCAAAGAGAATGCAGTCGTGCTTGGTATCTGTGCGGGGACACTTCAGTGGACACTTTCCTTGCACTGTCTCCTTAACCCTGCACATTCAAGCAAGGACAATGTGACCATTTGCAGGCAACTACTCCCACAGAAACTTAGCTGTGCACAAATCCCAACACCTAGAAAACACATCCTGCACCAAAACTATGTGTCAGAATTGCTAATAGGACCCAAGACCTTCAGTACCAAAGCATAGGCCCTTGAGCACATAGTTACTCCATTTGCTGGTCTCCGTAATAAATTTTTGTCTTCTCTATGGACCACCCACTAGATGGGGGCAGGGCACATTTAGCTTGTACGTTACATTGACTCCAAGTTTTCTGTGTGCAAAACGCTCCCAGATAACTTTTTATTTGCTAGAATCTTGGTGTTTCCAGGTTTAATGGAATATTTCTCTTTCAGAACCTCTTCACATCGTGAGTTTCAAAGGCTGGAGTGATGAGGCATAAATGACCAATGATGGAAAAAGCTATTTGTTTGGCCTCGTCTACCCAAGAAAGGCTTGCCTCGTTGGCTATACTGGTATAGCTACACGGGCAAACTCGCCTTACGTAGCCTCAGTTTTTGTGAGCAAAAGAGCATTTTTGACTCTATAACTTATATCCATTCCCCAAAAGAAATAACTAAATCAGGAAAAGCACTTTTTTTAAAAAAAATTTTTGCCATTATACCTGCATCTGAATTAGGGACTGGTTTACGTTCGGAAATTAGATCGACCCGGCTTTGTGACTCAGGGTGTGGAAACATCACACCCCAAGCAATGTAGTTAAGCCAACCTAAGTCCCCAAGTAGACAGCACTAATTAGCACCTCTCAAGGAGGTGGATTACCTCTGCCGACAAGAGAACAGCACTGTTACTCTCTACACTGAGGTGCTACAGAGGTGCCACTGTAACAATCCAAGTGTAGACAGGACCTTTGGATTTTGCTGGTACAGAAATGTTGTTTAAAAAAAAAAAATCATGCGCCTGACCCACATCGCTATACTGACAAAAAGTTTCTAGTGTACACTTGGCCTCAAGCTGACCAAATACCAAAACCATAATTTGTGAGAGTTTTAATAAATAAAAGTGCCATTGTCTTCCGGTTCTGATTCCTATGGACATAGAATAGAAGTTACCCAAATGATGCTGTGCATTGGTGATCCTTAGCTCAGATCATTTGCAGGTGCAAATTGGCACAGGAGTCACACCCGCAGTGGCTCTGGCCTGTTGACTTCAATGGGAACACTCCAATTTACACCACCCAGAAGCTCCAAATGACCGATGTCAGTTACACCAGCAAAGAATCTGGTGTAGAGACTTCGATGGGGCTTCTTTGCTTCACACCACCTAAGGTTCTGGCCCACTGACTTCAGAGGATCAAAGCTGATTTATGCCAGCAGGGAATCTGGCCCCTTTGAATTACGTAGTGTTTATGGCCAATGTACATTAGCAGGAGATCTGAGCAATTAACTTGAATAGAGCATTTCTTATTTACACCTGGTCCACTGGCATCAATAGAGTTAAGCTGACACAGGCCAGCCAGGGATCTAGCTTTCACTTCGCTGAATGGGGAAAAACAGTGATGTTTAAAGAATGCTAATACAAGTTTGATTCCCATTAGCACTCACTCCTTTTATGGGTTTGGGTGTGAGGTGGGGGATGAAGGCTAGAAGAGTGAAGCTGCTCACTGGAGTCAAGCTTTTCAAAGGCGAATAGTGATTTTGGGTACCTAGCTTGAAGCACCTCAAAAGGATTGGACTTTCAGAGAGCACTGAGCACCCATCTGTGACGGGTTGGATCATATATATATATATATATATATATATATATATATAAATATATATATAAATAACAGAACGCCACTAGCCATCACCTTCAGCCCCCAACTAAAACCCCTCCAACGCATTATTAAGGATCTACAACCTATCCTAAAGGATGACCCAACACTCTCACAAATCTTGGGAGACAGGCCAGTCCTTGCCTACAGACAGCCCCGCAACCTGAAGCAAATACTCACCAACAACCACATACCACACAACAGAACCACTAACCCAGGAACTTATCCTTGCAACAAAGCCCGTTGCCAATTGTGCCCACATATCTATTCAGGGGACACCATCACAGGGCCTAATAACATCAGCCACACTATCAGAGGCTCGTTCACCTGCACATCCACCAATGTGATATATGCCATCATGTGCCAGCAATGCCCCTCTGCCATGTACATTGGTCAAACTGGACAGTCTCTACGTAAAAGAATAAATGGACACAAATCAGATGTCAAGAATTATAACATTCATAAACCAGTCGGAGAACACTTCAATCTCTCTGGTCACGCAATCACAGACATGAAGGTCGCTATCTTAAAACAAAAAAACTTCAAATCCAGACTCCAGCGAGAAACTGCTGAATTGGAATTCATTTGCAAATTGGATACTATTAATTTAAGCTTAAATAGAGACTGGGAGTGGCTAAGTCATTATGCAAGGTAGCCTATTTCCTCTTGTTTTTTCCTACCCCCCACCCCCCAGATGTTCTGGTTTAACTTGGATTTAAACTTGGAGAGTGGTCAGTTTGGATGAGCTATTACCAGCAGGACAGTGAGTTTGTGTGTGTATGGGGGTGGGTTTTTGGAGGGGGGTGAGGGAGTGAGAGAACCTGGATTTGTGCAGGAAATGGCCCAACTTGATTATCAAGCACATTGTGTAAAGAGTTGTCACTTTGGATGGGCTATCACCAGCAGGAGAGTGAATTTGTGGGGGGGGGTGGAGGGTGAGAAAACCTGGATTTGTGCTGGAAATGGCCTAACCTGATGATCACTTTAGATAAGCTATTACCAGCAGGACAGTGGGGTGGGAGGAGGTATTGTTTCATATTCTCTGTGTATATATAAAGTCTGCTGCAGTTTCCACGGTATGCATCCGATGAAGTGAGCTGTAGCTCACGAAAGCTCATGCTCAAATAAATTGGTTAGTCTCTAAGGTGCCACAAGTACTCCTATTCTTAAATAGAGTGCTCTGGATCGTTAAGATCCCCTCGGTTACCCCACTTTCTGCTCCCAACAGGTCAGCTGGGGGAGGGGAATGTCCAACCTTGTAACAGGGAGGCCGTCCCAGATGCTGACTGCGAGGAAGTTGCTGTTTGGCAGGGGAGAGGCCCTCCCTGGGGTGCACAGAATCATGTACCCCAAAGGTGGAAGTTGTCTGAAGCCACTTCAGCAAGGCATTACAAGGCTGCAGGCAGGTGTGACACAGCTGCTGATTAGTCTGGGTTGGCCCCTGATAGGTCACAGCCAACAACCGAGAAAATATCGCAGTAAAACCAAAGGTGTAATGCTGATGACAGTTGGGTTCAATTGACATGAAAGGGTGAGGTCACCACAGGGATGGGCCCATGCACTGATCCATGGCTGCAGAAGCACAAAGCCATTGTGGTCATCACCTCCCCACAGGAGATCCCTGGCAGTCCCAGAGATGACTCTTCCCTTCTTTACTATATTAGGAGAAATGATCCCCCACGGGTGTGCAGGCTTGGCTGGTGTTATCAGTGCTCCAGGGAATGTTGGTGCCCCCTTCTCCTAGGTGGTGCCAACCTGTGAGGCATTGCAGGGTTGATTGTATTAGGAGGAAAAATTGATGATCGAAGTGAGCTATAGTCTTTGGAATAATCTATGGGGGAGGGGTTTCAAAGAATGGAGGCAAAGTCCTGCTTCCCTGAACACCAGTAGAAACAACCAACAGCCAGCAATCTCTGTATTCAGAAACTCCCAAGTCTGTGACTCCAGGTCTGTGCCCAGGAAACTCTATGCCCTACTTCCTCTCGAGGTCATGCTCATAACTCCTCCTCCTGGTTTCTCTACCTACTGTGACCTAGAGCTGCCTGGACAGTCTTCACTGAAAATGCCAAGGTCAGGGCAGGCTGCAAAAATGAGAAATTTCCCCAAACTGGTCATTAACACTGAAGACCTCGGCATCATCTCTGCAGATGCTCCTACAGAATATGTCCGAGCAAGCCAGCTCCCTCCCGATTCTATTGTTCATTTTATTTATTTCATATAATATATAGTCCGTGAAATAGAGTGTGACATCGCACCCCATAATGCTTTGAATGTAAATATGATGTAACTGTAATGTGGTTTATGCGAGATATGCCATGGAACATATCTCTTCGAAGGTTACCATCTACTGGATATAATCATCCCATTTCCATGCATTTATCATTTTTGTATGAATATTGGTTATGTACTTGTTTGATTTTAAGTAGCCTTGGTGAAGCGGTTGGTCAGCTTCTTGAGAAAAGACTATTCTGTGTAAGTGCCCAATCCATAAACACTTAAGCTAACAATGAACTTTGAGAGACACCAATCCACATGTGAGCTTTCCTGGGAATGTGGCTTTGGCCTGTAAGGGACTGAGTCCTGCATGCACATGTGACTTGCCCATGTGGCTCCAAAACTCCATCTTGGAGCTGGATTCTGCATAGGAGAGGGGAAGGGGTTTCCACCCACAAGAGAGAGAGCGTATAAGCCCCTGGGGAAACCCCTCCATTTTGTCTTCAGTTGGCACAAAAGATACCCTCTCCACCACAAGGAGATGCCTGAAAGAAACTGGAACAAAGGACAGTAACTACAGGGGTGTGAGTGACTGCTGGACCCAGACTAGAAGGAAGTCTAGTCTGTAAAAGAGGCTTATTGGAACATCTCTGCGGTGAGATTTATCTGCATTTGGTATTTACTGTATTAGGCTTAGACTTGGATGGATCGCTGTCTCTCCCGGAGGTCATTTTAATATGATACAAAACTGAGGTGACTGTATTCCACTTTATTTGTTGGTCACCTCTCCAAATGTCTCTTTAAGTAATTTACCAGCATTGGGACGCAAAGGTGCCTATAAATCAGTGAATTACTTTGGGACTAATCATTTATAGTTAAAAACAATACCATTTGGATTGACCTGAAACTATTCTCAAATGTGTTACAAATACGCCAAATAGCTTTGTCCCAAAACAATGTGTGTGTGCCGGGGGAGGATTTTCATACTGGTTGCAACACAACCACTGTAGGAGGCGGTGGTGGGCCTTCTCTTTGTAATTTTTAACCCAATATTTGGGGTGTTCACTTGTGAGGTGGGAGATCTGGGTTCAATTCCCCCTTCTGTCCAGTGCTGGGCAAAGCTCTGTGTGATATTGCACTCCATATGCTTTATGAAAATATGCTTCTGAATATAACATCACTGGAATATGCTTTATGCTAAGTGCCCCTTGTAACATGTCATTATAAAGCCTATAATCTACTAAGTGTGTTCATCCTATTACTTTACATGGATTATTTTTATGTCTGGAATTAGGAGAATAAGATATTAACTTGTATTACTGATTTAGACATATTAAGTGAAAGCCTTTAAAGATGCTTCAGAATCAATGAACTGTGAATGACTCTGTTTACCCTCAAGCCTTCCTGTGTATGTGTGGGACAAACCAGGAAGAATGGAGATTGGGGTCTTACAGTGACATGTGACCATGCCACCAGATACTGAGCTCCATCTCCAAACTGGTGCTTTTCCTGAGGTGGGTGGAATTCCAAACAAAGGTTTCCCACCTTGTGGAAGTGCTATATAAAGTGGGGAAGCAAACAATGAGTGTCTTCAACTGGCTTAAGAGACAGCCTCCCTACCCCACAGAGATAAGCACAAGCACCTTGAAACAAAAGGACTGTAAGTACAGGGGTGTGTGAGGCCCGTCTGGACCCAGGTCAGAAAAGGCATCTGATCTGAGAAGGATTTTACCTTAAGTAACAAATGGGGTGAGAAGTTAAAATTTGTAACTGATTTCTGAGTGTATTAACCTTGCCTTGCACAATTTACTTTGTGATTTACTTTGTTCTGTCTGTTACTACTTCAAATTACTTAAATCCTACTTTTTATACTTTATAAAATCACTTTTTTTTTTATAAAAGCAGTGTGAATAATTGTTACCTTGGGGCGCAAACAGCTGTGCATATCTTTCCTGAAGTAATAAAGGGGTGACGTATCATTTTACCCTGTATAAGTTTTATACAGAGTAAAATTGATTTATTTGGGTTTTATATCCCTCTGGGAGCTGGGTGTCTGCATGCAGTCTAGAACTGCAGCTTTGGGGGTGTGGCCTGGACCCTTGGTCTGTGTTGCAGCAGGCAAGCATGTCTGGCTCAACAAGACAGCGTTCTGGAGGCCCAGGCTGGCAGGGAAAACAGCACATCAGATGACAGGAGGGAGGGAGGGGGGTGGCATCCTTGGAGATACTTTGTTGCAGCATCTGCAGAGATGCTGCAGAGGTCTTCAGTGTTAACCACCAGTGACCAACACATGAAGGGGTACACAGTCACCTCAGTTTCATATTATATTCAAAAGACCTCACGGGAGTGACAGCGACAGAGACCAGCTGATTCTCTGGCCCTCCGTGTTCCATTTCCACAAGGAAAGAAACAGCAACAATATGAATTGCATGCGCTGTGCATACCTGTCATTGTGGGAGCAAAGATAATCCAGGGAGCAAATCTCAAAGTCATCCCAGGAATCAGCTCCAGAGGTATAAAGGGTAACGTTGGTGTGGTTAGCAAACAGGGAAAGATTCAACTTTTCATTTTAGGGTTCTGATTTTAGGGTTCTGAGCAGGCGCTGCTTCCGTCCTCAACTCATTGTAAGTGAAGGGAGGGAAAACAAAGAGGTACCACCAAGTCACAGGCAAAGAAACCAGATTCAGAGCATTTCAGCCTTTAATTGACATGACAGTGAGCCGTACATGGGAGAGAAAGCAAGGAAGGAGGGAAATATCCTGAGAGAAGCTATTTCAACTTTTCTGAACACATTTACTTTCAAAAGAAGTTAAAAGCTTTACAAGGGAGGCAGAAGAATGTTGGAAAAGAGAAGAAAATCGCTTTAATAGGAAGGGGGAAAACTCCCCCATCAATTCAGGGAATGTCTGTACTAAAGCCGTTACATTGAATCAGCTGTGATGTGCAGCAGCACCACAGGGTAGATGCTTTCCACTTTGATGGAAGGGTTTTTCCCTCATTGTAGTTAATCCACTTCTCCGAGAGGCAGTAGCTCGGTCAATGAAAGAATTACACTGAGAGTCTGTACAAGGTAACTGACTCACACAGGCTGTGAAAAGATTCCCCGCCCTGTGCTACAGAGCTCTGTTGATCTAACTTTTAAGCATAAGCCAGGCCTCAGAGAAGCTGCTGATGGAAAAGACCAGTTGTCAAATCTAATCCTATTTTATTATCAGGTGTCTGTCAAACCTCCTCTTAAAAAATCTCGACTGGTGGAGATTCCACAACCTTCCTGGGCAAGTTATGTCAGTGCTTAGCCACCCTCACTGTTGGGGTCTTTTTCCTATTGCCCTACCTAAACCACCCTTGCTGCAACTGAAGTCCATCCAGTCTTGTCCTCTCCTTCACCTACTCCCACATTGTTTTGCAATTTTATTCTTAAACTCTGTGTGACGGGTTGTGTCACAGAAACCCTTTTGGGACTGCCACCTGATGTGCCTAGACTACCCCTGAGCCTGTTTTCCCTGCCAACTTGGGACTTCAGTACCTCAACTTGTTTGAGCCAGGCACGATTGCTTGCTGCAAACCCAGATCCAAGGCTAAACCATGTCCCCCACAAGCTGCAGGCTTAACTGAAAACACCTCAAGAAGTGTTCCTGTCTTTAACACTCAGATACCCAACTCCCAATGGGATCCAACCCCAATAAATCAGTTTAACCCAACATTACATATATAGACCCTCTATGTGGAAATGGAAGAGTTTTTGAAGGGGTTTATATAGTTTCTCTCTTCTCCCTTCACCTCTCCTCTGCAGAATCCAGCTCCAAGATGGACTTTTAGAGTCACATGGGCAAGTCACATGTCCGTGCATGGCTCAGTTCCTTACAGATCGACTCCACATTCCCAGGAAAGCTCAGTTGTGGATTGGCGTCTCTCCAAGTTCATTGTTATCTAAAGTGTTTCTTGACTGGGCTCTTACGCAGAATAGTCTCTTCTCAAGAAGCTGACCAACTGCTTCACTGAGGCTACTTAAAAAGAAACAAGTACATAGCCAATATTCATAACTTTGAATACAAAAATGTTACATGCATGCAAATAGCATGAATATATCCAGTAGATCATAACATTTTCAGAGATATGTTACATGGTCTATCTGGCATAAAACATATCCCAGTTATGTCATATTTACACTCATAACAATATTTTTATAAAGCATTATGGGGTGCAACATCACACTCTGTTTCACAGACTATAATTTGTAGGAAATAAATAAAATGAACAAAAGAATTGGGAGGGAGCTGGCTTGCTCAGAGATATTTTGTAGCAGCATCTGCAGAGATGCTGCAGAGATCTTGAGCGTTAACCACCAGTTTGGGGAATAGTCTCCTTTTTGCAGCCTGCCCTGACCATGGCATTTTCAGTGAGGACTATCTCAGGCATTTCTGGGTCACAGGAGGGAGAAAGCCAGGAGGAGGAGTTATGAGCGTGACACTTAGAGGAAGTATGGGCACAGTGTTTCCTGGGCACAGACCTGGGGTGACAGATTTTGGAGTTTCTGAATACAGAGATTACTAGTTGTCAGTTGTTTCTACTGGTGTTCAGGGAAGCAGGACGTTGTGTACATTCTTTGTAACCCCTCACCCACAGATTGTACTAAAGAATATAGCTGACTTGGATCATTAATTTTTCCTCCTAATACAATCAACCCTGCAATGCCTCACAGGTTGGCACCACCTAGGAGAAGGGGGCACCAACATTCCCTGGAGCACGGATAATACCAGCCAAGCCTGCACACCCATGGGGGATAATTTCTCCTACTATAGTAAAGAAGGGAAGAGTCCTCTCTGGGACTGCCAGGGATCTCCTTGTGGGGAGGTGATGACCACAATGTCCTTGTGCATCTGCAGCCATGGATCAGTGCATTGGCCCATGCCTACGGTGACCTCACCCTCTCATGTCAATCGAACAGTACTGTCAGTCCTCACCACACCTTTTGTGTTATTGGGATATTTTCTAGGTTGCTGGCTGTGACATACCAGGGTTCAACCCAGACTAATCAGCAGCTGTGTCATACCTGCCTGCAACCTTGCAATGCCTTGCTGAAGTGCCTTCCACCTGGACCACTCACAGACAACCGTCATGCATGGAAATCGCACCCGAGGCATGTGTGTGTAATTGCAGCCTGGCCAGGAATAACTGGATTACACTCAGGCTCTCACCACCCTTGGTTATACAGCAGGGTGACCCCAACATATTCCCCAGTATCTGATTTCCCTCCTGAAATGTACATCCTGTGCTGCCCAGTCCTCTCCTGGACAATACAAGCTATATTGTCCATTATTTATTTATCAGCACAAATATGCAGGCAACTCTCAGACATTTCTATTTAAACACACTGGATTAGATAAAACAAGAAATCAAAGTTTATTGAATACATATATAGATTTTCAGTGAGTGCAAAGGAGAAGGCATAGAAGTCAGACATGGTTACAAGAAAAATAGAGCTAGAATGCAACTTTTGCCTCAGTTAATAAATGATGTGTAATTCAAAGGAAAAGTTTCCTCTTCAGATGCAGTAAATCAATGGGCAGAGAGAAAGAGAGAGAGCGGTGCCTTGGGATGTCTGCCCCTTCTTTTTATAGTCCTATCCCTACTTTGAAAAACATTTCCACCTATTTACCGGAAGAGAACAAAATCTATGTAGAAGGATGTTCCCTTCTGCTTTTTCCTCACCTTTTGGGGACACCTTTGTTTCCTTTCCTGCTTAATGACTCTGATTACTGTTTAGATACAAAATTATGTGGAGCAAACATTTCTTCATTGAAGATAGACCAGTTTGCCAGCCTCAGTTTGGAACATGTATGAATAACATGATACAGTGTAATCTTATAACTTCTCATACATTATCAAAAATGTTTTAATATTTGTGATGGGATCATGACTATTTCTAGTTGACTCATAGATTTATTTCGCATCTAAAACTCAGCTGTGTGTGCAAATAATATGCAGAAAATATGCATGCAAACGGGATAGTTTTGTGAACTGCAGAGGTCCATAGCATGCTGTGGTCTCCTCCTGAGCGCCTGAACTCCTCTGGTCATCATGTGGTCTCCAGCAAGCAAAAGGCGTGAACCGATCTTTTCTACTTTAGGGAATAACCTAGCAAAGGAAGGACATAGGATACCATGGTGATTGGCATCCTATAAATAGCTTGATAAGGTGTTGTGGCTCTCTGAACTCAGGTACTCCCAGTTGCTTCTCGAAACATGGGCCATAGATCGCACATCTCAGTATAAAATTTCCTGCATGCTCCCAGACTGGCAGTTTCTATTGACAGGGAAATGCCACCACATCTCTCTCTCTCTTCTCAGCAGGTACGTGCTATTGTCCTGAATTACAGTCAGACACACACAGAGACACCATGGGGATCAGCAACTATTCAATTCCAGACCTCCAGCACCAAAAGCCTCAGCCCCAGTTCCGACCCCTTCAGCCAAAGGAGCGACCCCATGGGTTGGAAAAAAATAGGTAATTACAAAATCACTGAAGCCAGGGCTTCCCATGATGTCGCTGGGTTTTCATACATGGTCAAGTAAATGCAAAAAAGCTTGGAAGCAACTTTACCCCAAACGGACATGCCAAGCCACAGAGCTCCCCTTGCCCAAAGAGGGTCAAAGATTGACACTCCTTTACTCTCACCCCTTCATTAGATAAGGAATAATCCCTGCAGACTCATTCTCTCACAGGAGAGTCACAACTCACTGTTTTCTCTTTGGATTAGTGAACAGGAGTGTTTGTGTGGGGGGCATGATTAACCTGTGTGTCATTGTACTTGCACAGTGTCTGCATTTTATCGAACATCTGGAATGACCAGCTGTGAACATCTGGCTCTGTGGACGAAGCCCTTTCCTGAGCTGGTACTGATGTCCGTTAAGAAACTGATCTCCATTTATCTTCACTTACTTCTTTGCAGAGAAGGGACAGGTTTTCCTCACTATCTAACTGCCCACATCTCTGTTGCTGTCTGATCTCTGTTGAGAGGAGATGGAAGAGGGAAATCATTCGGAGGCGACTGAGTTCATTCTCTCAGGACTGACAGATCATCCAGAGCTGCAGGTTCCCCTGTTTGGGGTTTTCTTACTGATTTATGGTATCACCCTGGTAGGAAATGGGGGGATGATCTTGTTAATCACAATTGATCCCCGACTACACACCCCCATGTACTTTTTCCTCAGGAATTTGTCTTTCTGTGACCTCTGCCTTTCCTCGATAATTTTCCCTAAGATGTTTCTGAATTTCTTAGCCGAGAGGAAAAGCATTTCTTACACTGCCTGCGCTGTGCAAATGTTTCTCTCTATCGCTTTTGGAGATGTTGAGTGCCTCTTGCTGGCTGTGATGGCGTATGACCGTTATGTGGCCATCTGTAACCCGCTGCTCTATACGGTCACCTTATCCAGGCACCTTTGTAAACAGCTGGTGGCTGGGGTGTATGTTGTGGGAGTGGTGGATTCAATGATATACACGTGTTGTACATTTCGGCTGTCATTCTGCAGCTCCAACATCATCAATCATTTCTTCTGTGATGTCCTCCCACTGTTGGCTCTCTCCTGTTCTGACACCCGCATCAATGAGATTGTGATGTTTGCTTCAATGTGCTGCATTCAAGTCATCAGCTTTCTGACTGTCCTCCTCTCCTATGTCTATATCACCTCCACCATTCTGCAGATCCGCTCTGCCGAGGGCCGACACAAAGCCTTCTCCACCTGCACTTTCCACTTGACCGCTGTGGTCCTGTTTTATGGCACCCTCCTCTTCATGTATTTACGTCCCACCTCCAGCTATTCCACGGATACAGACAAAGTGGCCTCAGTGTTTTACACACTGGTGATCCCCATGTTGAACCCTCTCATCTACAGCCTGAGGAACATGGAGGTGAAGGACGCCCTGAGGAAAGCAATGAATAAACTGCAAACAAATTCTTGAATCTGTTTCATTCAGTACTGGTTTAGTGGAGGGGAGTGGGAACAGGTGAATTCAATTCTCAGCCCATTACAAAATAATTTCGGAGAGCCCGTGGTAGTTTTGTACATTATTAGATTGTTATTATTATTAATTTGTTTGTATTCCAACAAGGTCTGGAGTCCCCAACTGAGATCAGTGGACAAAACAAGGGAAGCATAAAGGAAATGCAGGAAACCCCAGTGCATAGTGTGCCGGGTTCGGTCACAGAGACCCTCATTGGAACTGCCACCTCATGTGCTGAAATTACCTCTGAGCCCATTTTCCCTTCCAGCCTGGGCCTCCAGAACCCTGTCTTGTTGAACCAGACACACGAGCCAGCTGCAACAGAGACCTAGCTTCTGGGTGATGCACCCAAAGCTGCAGAGCTAGACTGAAACCAGCTCAGCAGGACACAAGTGTCCAGTACACAGATACCCAGCTCCCAATGGAATCTAAACCCCAAATAAATCTGCTTTACTCAGTATAAAGCTTATACAGGATAAAATGATAAACGCTTGCCCTCTATATCACTGCAAGAGAGATATACACAGCTGTTTGCCTCCCCCCCCCCCGCCCCAGGTAACAATCACTTACACTAAGTTTATAAATAAACAAAAGTGATTTTATTAAGTATAAAAAGTAGGATTTAAGTGGTTTCAGTAATAGCAGAGAGAACAAAGCAAAATAAAACAAAACACTCAGGCTAAGCTTAATATACTCAGACATCAGTTACAAATGTTCCAGTTTTTCTGATGATAGAGGACTGTTGTCTGCACGCAGTGAAAGGTTTGAATAAGCCAGATGAACACCATTTCCTCCCTCTCATCCTTCTTTATTAATTTATTCAAATCCACCACAAATGCTATTTATCACCACACATTTATTTATTGCCATAACTCGTTTAATTTCCTTCCTTCAGTCCTTCCGGGAGCAACCGTAATATTTTAAAATAAATTTACAGGTAAATAAACACTCGTCTTTCTCATGTTCTGTCACACTTTCTAGAATAATAAAAAAGCTGTGGAAAGAGATGCAGCCAGTTAAAATGGATCTCAGCATCTGCTCTGCTGCTGAGATAACGTCCTTGGCTTTCCCCATGGTGCTGTTTCCGTACATGGAATGTTGGTCCCATTCACTGAACAGGGTGTGGGAAAAAAAGATCTGTGACCTAAAGCTGAAAACAATCGTATCCCATTTCAAGACCCATCATCTTTCTGGGCTCACGGATCTTGACCTCCTCCCTGGATTGGAACTGGTGAGGCAAAGGGGAAAGGCACCTTGTCTCAGCCTCAAAACCTTCGACCATTCCCGTTCCCCAAAACTGTCTTTCTTAAAATCCTTACTCTTTATTCACCACCCGCATTGCTCAGCAATTATCTCACTGCTTCAATTCTGCAGAGCAGACCACCACACGTCAGCGTAAGGAGAGAGACTTTTTAAAACTTGATATCACTGTAAAGGTGGTACCAACCTATGAGGCAATATAAGTGATTTGTCCACTTTGTGACAGAGGAGAAAAATAAACCTAGGTCTGCTGAGTCCGAGTCCAGCAGACCCTCTGCCCTCCATGGATCAGGGAGAGATGGATGAAATGATTCCTTTCCTACCCAAATAATCTGCTATCCTGTGACCCTAAATCTTTAAATAAAGCCACATCAGGTGAAATGTAATACCCCAAACCAAAATTCATGCATGTCCCATTATAAGAACATAAGAACATTAAGAATGGCCATACTGAGTCAGAGCAAAGGTTCATCCAGCCCTGTATCCTGTCTACCAACCGTGGCCAATGCCAGGTGCCCCAGAGGGAGTGAACCTAACAGGTAGTGATCAAGTGATCACTCTCCTGCCATCCATCTCCACCCTCTGACAAACAGAGGCTAGGACACCATTCCTTACCCATCCTGGTGAATAGCCATTAATGCACTTAACCTCCATGAATTTATCCAGTTCTCTTTTAAACCCTGTTATAGTCGTAGCCTTCACAACCTCCTCAGGCAAGGAGTTCCACAGGTTGACTGTGCGCTGTGTGAAGAAGAACTTCCTTTTATTTCTTTTAAACCTGCTGCCCATTAATTTCATTTGATGGCCCCTAGTTCTTATATTATGGGAACAAGTAAATAATTTTCCCTTATTCACTTTCTCCACACCACTCAAGAATTCATATACCTTTATTATGTCCCCCCTTAGTCTCCTCTTTTCCTAACTGAAAAGTCCTAGCCCCTTTAATCTCTCCTCATATGGGACCCGTTCCAAAACCCTTATCATTTTAGTTGCCCTTCTCTGAACCTTTTCTCATGCCAGTGTATCTTTTTTGAGATGAGGAGACCACATCTGTACACAGTATTCAAAATGTGGGCGTACCATGGATTTATACAAGGGCAATAAGATATTCTCCATCTTATTCTCAATCCCTTTCTAGTGATTCCTAGCATCCTGTTTGCTTTTTTGACTGCCGCTGCACACTGTGTGGACTTCTTCAGACAACTATCCACGATGACTCCAAGATCTTTTTCCTGATTAGCTGTAGTTAAATTAGACCCCATCATATTGTATGTATAGTTGGGGTTATTTTTTCCAATGTGCATTACTTTCCATTTATCCACATTACATTTCATTTGCCATTTTGTTGCCCAAGTTTTGTGAGATCTTTTTGAAGTTCTTCACAGTCTGCTTTGGTCTTAACTATCTTGAGCAGTTTAGTATCATCTGCAAACTTTGCCACCTCACTGTTTACGCCCTTCTCCAGATCATTTTTGAATAAGTTGAACAGGATTGGTCCTCGGACTGACCCTGGGGGAACACCACCAGTTACCCCTCTCCATTCTGAAAATTTACCATTTATTCCTACCCTTTGTTCCCTTTCTTTTAACCAGTTCTCAATCCATGAAAGGATCTTCCCTCCTATTCCATGACAACTTAATTATCCCTTCCATCTATTATGTACCCATGTCAGTTGCTATAGGACATTATATCTCATTGGCTTAGCCAGTCCCCTTGTTGTTCTGCAGTTCCTCACTGGTGACTTTTTACTACGTTAATCAAGATATTCACTGAGCAAGAACCTCAGGACAGAGATGATGATGAAAATGTAGGAGATGAGGATAACGAGGACGGAGATGATTTCCACGGAGCTGCCATAGTTATAGAGAAGGAGTTGATTGAGGGAAGTGTCAGAGCACAAGAACTTGAGGAGCTGTCAGGGTTCCCTCCTCACTCTGAACTCTAGGGTATACATGTGGGGACCCACATGAAAGACCCCCGAATCTTATTTTTACCAGCTTAGGTTAAAACTTCCCCAAGGGACGAATTCTCCCTTGTACCTTCGATTAGGTAAACGCTGCCACCACCCAGTAATTCAACAAATATTTAGGGAGGGCCACTTGGAGCCCTCTCTTCCCCCTAGTATACCCCCAAGCCCTACACCCCCTTTCCTGGGGAGGCTTGAGAATAAACATGATGACCACAGACCAACCTTGGGTTTTTTAGGACAGAGAACTTTATTAGAAAGAAAAAAGGTAAAAGAAGCACTTCTGTAAAATTAGAATGGAAGATAATCTCACAGGGCAATCATATTAAAAACACAGAGGATTTGCCTCTAGGCAAAACCTTAAAGTTACAAAAAGAAAAAAAAAAACATAACCAGGACTAAACCTTCCTCTCAACACAGAGAAAATCACAAGCCAGAACAAAAGATAATCTAATTCATCCCCTTGCTAGTGCTTACTAATTCCATTGGAGTTGAATTGCTTGCTGTCTTGATCTGACTCCGACAAGAGCCACAAAGAACAGAAAGAACAAATCTGCACCCCACCCCCCGCACCAGATTTGAAAGTATATTGTCCCCTTATTGGTCATCATGGTCAAGTGCCAGCCACATTACTTGAGCTTCTTAACCCTTTACCGGTAAGAGGATTCTGTGCCTCTGGCCAAGAGGGATTTTATAGTACTGTATACAGAAAGGTGGTTACCCTACTGTCAAAATATAAAGGGAAGGGTAAACCCCTTTAAAATCCCTCCTGCCCAGAGGAAAAATCCTCTTACCTGTAAAGGGTTAAGAAGCTAGGATAAGCTCGCTGGCACCTGACCAAAATGGCCAATGGGGAGACAAGATGCTTTTAAAAGCTGGGGGGAGGGAAAAACAAAGGGTCTGTCTGTGTGATGCTTTTGCCGGGGACAGGACAGGAATGGAGTCTTAGAATTTAGTAAGTAATCTAGCTAGATATGCGTTAGATTAGGATTTATTTAAATGGCTGAGAAATTAAGTTCATAGAATCAAAGAATATCAGGGTTGGAAGGGACCTCAGGAGGTCATCTAGTCCAACCCCCTGCTCAAAGCAGGACTGATCCCCAATTAAATCATCTCAGCCAGGGCTTTGTCAAGCCTGACCTTAAAAAACTTCTAAGGAAGGAGATTCCACCACCTCCCTAGGTAACACATTCCAGTGTTTCACCACCCTCCAAGTGAAAAAGCCGTTCCTAATATCCAAGCTAAATCTCCCCCACTGCAAGGAGACCATTATTCCTTATTCTGTCAACTGCTACCACTGAGAACAGTCTAGAGCCATCCTCTTTGGAACCCCCTTTCAGGTAGTTGAAAGCAGCCATCAAATCCCCCCTCATTCTTCTCTTGCATAGACTGAACATCCCCAGTTCCCTCAGCCTCTCCTCATAACTCATGTGTTCCAGTCCCCTAATCATTTTTGTTGCCCTCCACTGAACTCTTTCCAATTTTTCCACATCCTTCTTGTAGTGTGGGGCCCAAAACTGGAAACAGTACTCCAGAGGAGGCCTCACCAGTGTTGAAGAGAGGGGAACAATCACGTCCCTCAATCTGCTGGCAATGCCCCTACTTATACATCCCAAAATGCCATTGGCCTTCTTGGCAACAGGGGCACACTGTTGACTGAATGGAATGTTGAGTTGTGCTGAATGGAATGGATATTCCTGTCTGTGTGTCTTTTTGTAACTTAAGGTTTTGCCTAGAGGAATTCTCTATGTTTTGAATCTAATTATCCTGAAAGGTATTACCCATCCTGATTTTACAGAGGTGATTCTTTTTATTTTTACTTCTATTAACATTCTTCTTTTCAAGAAGTGAATGCTTTTTTGTATGGTTCTTAAGATCCCAGGGTTTGGGTCTGTGGTCACCTATGCAAATTGGTGAGGATTTTTACCAAACCTTCCCCAGGGAGTGGGGTGCAAGGGATGGGAGGATTTTGGGGGAAAGATGTTTCCAAACAACACTTTCCTAATAAAAATAAACCCAGATAAATGTTTGGTGGTGGCAGTGGAAGTCCAAGGGCAAAGGGTAAAATAGTTTGTACCTTGGGGACATTTTCACTAAGCTGGTAAATGTAAGCTTAGGAGGTTTTCATGCAGGTCCCCACATCTGTACGCTCTAGTGGGGAAGGAACCTTGACACCTTCCATTTATATTTATGACAGGAGCTGAGGTGGGTCTTCCCACCCCCTTTTCTCCCTGTGATTGGGGGGTGTTAACAGGCCACTTGCACCTTGAATTGTCCCTTGAAATATGTGTGAACTACTTACACTAAACAATCTGTTCCACCTTAAATTTACCTGTGATATTCTCAGTTAGTTTCCCAGACCTGAAGAAGAGCTCCGTGTCAGCTCAAAACCTTGTCTCTGTCACCAACAAAAGTTGGTCCAAGAAAAGCTATTACCTCCTCCACCTTATATCTTTACAGTTCTTGTCAATTATTGTACCGGTATCCCTTTGCTCTCAATGGCTAAGGTCATGTCTACACTAGAGAGCTTACAGCAGCACAGATGTACTAATGCAGCTGCGCCGCTGTATGATCGCTCATGTAGCCGCTCTGTGCTGATGTGAGAAAGCTCTCCTGTTGGCCGAATAAAACCACCTCCGTAAGTGACAGTGGTTATGTCGGTGGGAGAGCTTCTGCTACCAACCTAGAATCATAGAAGATTAGGGTTTGAAGAGACCTCTGGAGTTCATCTAGTCCAACCCCCTGCTCAAAGCAGGACCAATCCTCAACTTTTGCCCCAGATCCCTAAATGGCCTCCTGAAGGGTTGAACTCACAACCCTGGGTTTAGCAAGCCAATGCTCAAACTACTGAGCTATCCCTCTCCCTATTAAATAAATAAATGAATAAATAAATTTTAAATAGTGATGTTAACTCAAAGACTTTCAGCAACATAACCTAGGAAGGGTGTGACACCCGAAGATGTTGTTCACTGATGTGTGCAGGCAGCAGCAGAGGGCGCCAGAGAGCTACCTCCGCCTGCAGCACCGACTCCAGATGGCAAGGGGCTCCAACACTGTGAGAACAGGAGCCACATAAGGAACTTAGCTAGCGAGACCTGACCTGTAATAACCCCTCTAATTCTTTCCCTGGAGCCCCTGGAATTGCAGTAATAGCCTGTCCACACAGCTCTGCTAATGCCCCTCGATCTTGTTGTGCTACAGCCCCCCCCAACCCCGATGTTTCAGTCTTTGCCCCCCCAACACACCTCACACGGCTCTGCTAAAGTCTTTTCCATAAAATATTCCATGCGTAAGTGCACTGAATTTGTTTCAGCTCATAAAGCCTTAGGTGCAATGTAATGGAACTCATGGGCAGAACTGTTGATACACAGTGAGCTTTGTGTACTGAAGGGGGGCTGATTTTTCCTGCAATCTCCATCCTAAAGAAAGTCTAAAGTCCCCAGGTCATTTCCTTCCCAGAAGCGCCTTATTCTGCTTAGTGGTTCCAAGCTCACTGTGGACCAATGCTGAGCAAGGAAGCACTGCGTCGGCTGAGTGTACTGCCACTCTGTGCACCTGACGAAGTTGGTTATAGCACACGAAAGCTTATCCCTAAATAAATGTGTTCATCTCTAAGGTGCCACAGGTCTCCTCGTTGTTTTTGAGTGTACTGAATTTCTCTGCTCCCACACGATCCTTGTGCATCTTTGAGGCATCACACAAATGAGGGAATGTGGAGCAGAGCGTGTCTGGAGACAGGAGTGGGAGTGTGTGTTATGGCGTTGGGCCCTATAAAGATAGTGTAATGAACCTGCCGGCTCATGGTCAGGCCTCACCTCCCACCCCATTCCAGAATTAGCTGGAGGAAAAGGATTGGGCCACAGCTCATTCTGAGAGGGATCTGGTTCATGTATGTCCACCAGAGGGCGCTGTCTCTACCCAAGTTCCGCATCCTGATAGTGGAGGGGACCACGTGAACAGGCAAGGCGGTGACACCCAGAGAGCAGGAGAGGATGAGGGTCAGCCAGGGAGCTACTGAGAATGAGCAGGGGCCAGATAGAGGCAGCAGACTGGAAGGCGCAAGTAAGGACAAGTAGCAGGCAGCCTGAGAGCAGAGCTAGAGACTGGGGACAGGAAGTTGTAAGCAGAGCATGAAAGCACCTGAGGCTCTCAGTACGCGAACTGTTTAATGGGGACCCACCAAGGGACGGAGAACCCCCCAAGAACCTACTGCTTGGACGGCCCACTGTGCTGACCTCTGCGCTCATGGTACACGGAGCTCACTAGAAGGGACTGGTCAACTTGCAGCAACACCCTCCAGTGGGGACAGTAGATTTGATCGCAGAAAAGGAAGAGCTGGACTTTTCCTTGCATCGTACAGGCCCCGATTGTGCCTGTTAGGCACAGCCAGCCTAAATCCGAACAGGTATTTAGGTGCCTAATTCACATGGAAATGAATGGGGCCCAGACATGAAATCAACAGACCTATTAACTTCAGTGGGACTTACGGCAGGCCCATAGGGAACAGCACCTCCTCCCATCCAGGTCCAGTCATTTCTACTGCCTTCTAAGAGGGAGGGGGAACATGAGCCTATCTCCTCCCTGCTTCTCCCCCCGCTTTTTGGGGGATAGCTCGCATTCAAAAGGGGATCAATGCTTGGACTCAGGAAAGCAAAGAGAATGCTGTCGTGCTTGGTATCTGTGTGGGGGCACTTCAGTGGACACTTTCCTTGCACTGTCTGCTTAACCCTGCACATTCAAGCAAGGACAATGTGACCATTTGCAGGCAACTACTCCCCTAGAAACTTAGCTGTGCACAAATCCCAAGGCCTAGAAAACACATCCTGCACCAAAGCTATGTGTCAGAATTGCTTATAGGACCCAAGACCTTCAGCACCAAAGCATAGGCCCTTGAGCACATAGTTACTCCGTTTGCTGGTCTCCGTAATAGATTTTTATCTTCTCTATGGACCAGCCACTAGATGGGGGCAGGGCGCATTTAGCTCGTATGTTACATTCACTCCAAGTTTTCCCTGTGCAAAACCCTCCCAGAGAACTTTTTATTTGTTGGAATCTTGGTGTTTCCAGGTTTATGGAATATTTCTCTTTCAGAACCTCTTCACATCGTGAGTTTCAAAGGCTGGAGTGATGAGGCATAAATGACCAATGATGGAAAAAGCTATTTGTTTGGCCTCGTCTACCCTAGAAAGGTTTGCCTGTTTGGCTATACTGGTATAACTACACTGGCAAACCCGCATAACGTAGCCTCATTTTATGCGAGCAAAAGAGCATTTTTGCCTCTATCACTTATATCCATTCCCCAAAAGAAATAACTAAATCAGCAAAAACACTTTTTTAATTTTTTTTTTCCATTATACCTGCATCTCCATTAGGGACTGGTTTACGTTCGGAAATTAGATCGACCCGGCTTTGTGACTCAGGGTGTGGAAACATCACACCCCAAGCAATGTAGTTAAGCCAACCTAAGTCCCCAAGTAGGCAGCACTAGCTAGCACCTCTCAAGGAGGTGGATTACCTCTGCCGACAAGAGAACAGCACCGATACCCTCTATACTGAGGTGCTACAGAGGTGCCACTGTAACAATCCAAGTGTAGACAGGACCTTTGGATTTTGCTGGTACAGAAATGTTGTTTAAAAAAAAAAATCATGCGCCTGACCCACATCGCTATACTGACAAAAAGTTTCTAGCGTACACTTGGCGTCAAGCTGGCCAAATACCAAAACCATAATTTGTGAGAGTTTTAATAAATAAAAGTGCCATTGTCGGCCGGCTCTGATTCCTATGGACATAGTATAGAAGTTCCCCAAAGGAGGCTGTGCATTGGTGATCCTTAGCTCAGATCCTTTGTAGCTGCAAATTGGCACAGGAGTCACACCCGCAGTGGCTCCGGCCTGTTGACTTCAATGGGAACATTCCAATTTACACCACCCAGAAGCTCCAAATGACCGATGTCAGTTACACCAGCAAAGAATCTGGTGTAGAGACTTCGATGGGGCTTCTTTGCTTCACACCACCTAAGGATCTGGCCCACTGACTTCAGTGGATCAAAGCTGATTTATGCCAGCTGGGAATCTGGCCCCTTTGAATTACGTAGTGTTTATGGCCATTGTACATTAGCAGGAGATCTGAGCAATTAACTTGAATAGAGCATTTCTTATTTACACCTGGTCCATTGCCATCAATAGAGTTATGCTGACACAGACCAGCGAGGGATCTAGCTTTCACTTGGCTGAATGGGGAAAAACAGTGATGTTTAAAGAATGCTAATACAAGTTTGATTCCCATTAGCACTCACTCCTTTTATGGGTTTGGGTGTGAGGTGGGGGACGAAGGCTAGAAGAGTGAAGCTGCTCACTGGAGTCAAGCTTTTCAAAGGCGAATAGTGATTTTGGGTAACTATCTTAAAGCACCTCAAAAGGACTGGACTTTCAGAGAGCGCTGAGCACCCACCTGTGACGGGTTGGATCACAGAAACCCCCTTCGGAGCTATCAACTTATGTACCGAGACTCCTTCTGCCCCTTCTTTCCTGCCCTGGCAGCTTGGGACTTCAGTGCCCTGCCTGGTTTGAGCCAGACCCGCTAGCCTGCTGCAAACCCAGACCCAGGTCTGAACCATGTCCCCTAACAGTTGTAGGTTTTTCTGGAAGCAGCTTAAGAAATGTTCCTGTCTTTAACACTCAGATGCTCAATTCCCAATGGGGTCCAAACCCTGAATAAATCCATTTTACCCTTTATAATGCTTACACAGGGTAAGTTCACAGATTGTTTGCCATCTTTAACACTGATAGAGAGATATCCACAGCTGTTTGCCTCCCCGCTCTGGTACTAATACATACTCCGGGGTAATTAATAAGTGGAAAGTGATTTTATTAAGTACAGAAAATAGGATTTAAATGGTTTCAAGTCGTAACAGACAGAACAAAGTGAATTACCAAGTAAAAAAATAAAATAAAACACGGAGATCTATCTCTAATACAGTAATAAAACTCAATACAGATAAAACCCTCACCCTCATTGGTGTTCCATTAAGCTTCCTTTTACAGACTAGTCTCCCTCTAGTCTGGGTCCAGCAATCACTCACACCCCCTGTAGTTACTGTCCTCTCTTCCAGTTTCTTTCAGGTATTCTTGGGCATGGAGAGGCTATCTCTTGAGCCAGCTGAAGACAAAATGAAGGGGTCTCCCAGGCATTTTTATAGACTTTCTCCTCTGGGTGGACACCCCTCTCACTCCCTGTGTAGAATCCAGTTACAAAATGGAGTTTGGGAGTCACATGGACAAGTCAAATGTCCCTGCATGATTAAGTTCCTTACCAGCCAAATCACATTCCTTGGAAAGCTCAGATGTGGATTGGCATCCCCAAGTTCTATTGTCTGTTAAGTGCTTCTTGATTGGGCACTTAATGTGCACATTCCTTACTCCACAAGCTGACCAAATGCTCTACTAGGCTACTTAAAATCAACCAAGTACACAGCCAACATTTTTAACTCCAACTAGAAAAAATGATACGTGCATACAAATAGAAGGAATATATTCAGTAGATCACAACCTTTGCAGAGATATGTTACATGACCTATCTAGCATAACACATATTCCACTTATGTCATATTTACACTCATAAGCATATTTTTAGAAAGCATTATGGGGTGTAACGTCACACCCTCCTCCTGAACATACAGCCAGAGTCTTGGACACTGTCCATCGCAGAGGTAGTACCTGTAAAATCCCTGTTGGTTTCAGGTCACAACCCCTTTTAGTACCTTTAAACCGTAGGAGGTCATTCATGGGTGTTCGAGCAAGGTTTGGGGTTCCTGGTATCACAGAATCATAGAATATCAGGGTTGGAAGGGATCTCAGGAGGTCATATAGTCCAACCCCCTGCTCAAAGCTGGACCAATCTGCAATTTTTACCTCAGATTCTTAAATGGCCCCCTCAAGGATTGAACTCACAACTCTGGGTTTAGCAGGCCAATGCTCAACCCACTGAGCTATCCCTCCCCCCTGGTCCCCAGATGCCTGAAAACAAGTTGGGGTGTCATATTGCTAACAGAATGCAGACAGCAATATCTGTTAAAGTGGAGTTGTCTTGGCGTTTAGACACAAATGCCTTGACGCGGAGTGCCTCAGTTTCCCCTTCCACACAGCAGTGTAGGCCTGTTATGCTTTTGCTGTGGTGCCAAGGTTCCAGCCTGTTTACAGGTATAAGCTGAAAAGCAACATGCTTGTGGCACTGTCTTGCCACCATCCCTAGCATGAACAAAACTTTTTTTCCCTTAAAGCAGGTGTGTCCCACATGTTTAAAGGATTTACCACTAGTATTAGCTCCTTCGTCTTGACACATAGATGAAGTAGCAGAAGACACAAGATTAACAGGAAATCTTCAGCGGACAGGCTTTGTTCACACAATTTAGCTTGTTGAGTGTCTGTTGCATTTCCCAGTTCCTTTGGGTACCCTGGTAGGGGTTCTGATGGAGATTCTTCTGCCTCTTTAGAGAAGGCTTTTAATTCAGGCCCGTGTTTGAGGCTTTCACAAGGAAAGGGGCACTGCAACCATGCCTCCCCTTGGCCGCTCCCTCTTGTGTAACTTCCCAAGTGCAGAGTTTTTCTCTCACCAGCCTTGAAGAGAGAGTGTTATTTCTTATAAGGGTAACAGGAATAACATTCTTAAATAGAGTGCTCTGGATCCGTAAGATCCCCTCAGTTACCCCACTTTCTGCTCCCAACAGGTCAGCTGGGTGGTCACTCCGCTCCAGGAGATCTGACCCCCAGTCCTCCCTTAAAATCTGATTCACGGGAGAGGGGTCTGTCCTTTTAAATGCAGATTTTTCACCCTCCTCCTGGGAAAAAGCCCCCCTACAAAATGTGGGCAGAACCTCTGGTCTCCCTTCACCTTCCTCTCTGGGCTCCACACTGGGTCAGATACTCCGGTGTCCCCCAAAAGGGAAGGGGACCCTGGTCCAGCTGTGGGCTCACAGCTACCAGCTAGGACAGACACTTCCCTAGCCAGCACAATCCCCCTCTTTCCCGCAGGTTGGACTTGCTCCCAGCTCCAGAGTCCCTGTGGTCGGTTCCCACCTCAGCTGTTACCACTACCCCAACTTCCACCTTTGGGGTACATGATTCTGTGCACCCCAGGGAGGGCCTCTCCCCTGCCAAACAGCAACTTCCTGGCAGTCAGCATCTGGGACAGCCTCCCTGTTACAAGGCTGGACATTCCCCTCCCACAGGCAGATGATCACAGGACAGGAGCTGGCTTTCTCATCAAAAAACTTTGTTTTTTTGTTTTATCTGATCCAGTGTGTTATGATAGAAGAGTCTGAGAAACTAAGTTGCATGCATATTAGTGCTATTAAAGAAATAATGGATAATGTAGTGTAACCCTTCTGCCCGTCAGAGTTGGCAGCAACAAGGGCCGGGTTCAATATCTAGGGGATCCATTCCAATAACACAATGCAAACCGGCTCGAGCCCCCACCCAGTGACCTGGGACAAATATATACCACCCCCGCTGGGCGCCTCCAAGAGGCAATACTTCCCCTCTCGCAAGCACATAGTCTGAGTGTAGCAAAAGCCTTTTAATAACAGAGAGAAACAATATGGCATCATGTTGGGGAAACACCACCAACAGGATTCATAACACAACCCATGAGCAAAAAAAACCCACCCCAGGCAAATTGGGGCATGCCCTTTTCCCTTTGGTTCTTGAGTCCAGCAACCCCAAATCACCCAAAGTCCCAAAAGTCCAATGCCCCAAAAGTCTCTGTCCCTGGTCAGGGCAGCCCCAGAGTTCGAACGTTTATCTGCGGAGCTTTACCTCCCAACCTGGGTGGAAATGGGACGGGGGTAAGAGGCACCTTACATGATCTGAAGCTGACCGCCCCATAGCTCCATAGCGGCGCTCCGCTCCGCCAGCCGCCCCACAAACTCCTTCGCTCCGCTGCACTCCGCTCCGCCAGCCGCCCCACGAACTCCTTCGCTCCGCTGCGCTCCACTCCGCTCCGCCAGCCGCCCCACGAACTCCTTCGCTCAGCTGCGCTCCGCCAGCCGCCCCACGAACTCCTTCGCTCAGCTGCGCTCCGCTCCGCCAGCCACCCCACGAACTCCTTCGCTCAGCTGCGCTCCGCTCCGCCAGCTGCCCCACAAACTCCTTCGCTCAGCTCCACGACCCACAAGCAGCTCCTGCCATCCACACACTGCTCCGCGTCGAACTGCTTCACCAACCGTCCCGCAAACTGCTCCACAATATATCTTCAGGCTCCCCCACTACTTAACACAACACTCAGTGATTTCAGCTCTTAGGTGAATTCAGCTTGTAGTAGGGGAGCCCCAGTGCTGGTACACTGTCAGCCCAAAGTGAGCTCAGCAGCCTATAACTAGACTTCTAATGAAATCAAAATTAGCTCTGATATTCCACAGTGGAGAGAGGAGGAAGTGCAATTAGCATGTAAGGCCCTCACCAAGGGGCCCATGCCACCAAGTATTAATACTTGTCCCCAGCCTCTCTCTATTCACACAGTTTTGGAACCCATGACCCTTGCCTAGCGAGTGCTACTTAGTTGATGGTGAATCCCTCCATCATAACAAAAGGCCACGTACAGTTCCAAGCACAGTTCCCATAATCAGGGTAATAACAATTTATTCTTCCTGCCCCAATAACAGAGACGCTGGGGATCCCACAGCAGCCAAAGTGACCATTTGAGCAGCTATGGTCTCATTCTAGGCGTGGTGGGTGTGCCTATGCAAATGACATCGGCCCCTGAAGTTCTTTTCCACAACTTGCCACACCTCGCCACCAGATGTCAGGGTGGAGCTCATCCTGACACTGCTTACATCCTCCCCCCAGCCGAGACTTTGTCGTCCCGACAAATCACACTCCCTTTATACCAACTCATTGGTTTCCTCCAAAGGGCCTCAGGAAGCCCACTTTAGCTTCCACAAGCCTGTGTGCTAAATGTATTGGCTCCTCACTAGTCACCCCAGGTGCATCATAAGTTAACCGTTTCACTGGTCTTATCACCCTGTCTCGTCTATTGAGAATCTCTGTTGCCGAGGTAGGGGGAACATCCTCTTGAGTGACGGATGGAGAGGCTTCCCTGGAGGGTCCCTCGGCTACTGGCCTAGGCCCCTGCACTCCTAGTTCTAACGCTGGAGGGTCCAAGGTGCCCAGGACATCCTCTACCTGTCTGTCCCCATTGTCCAGTAACCTGTGTGTGTCATCACAGGGGGGTCTCATCAGCAGCACCGGGGTATCAGAAAGGGGCCTAAATAGTTCGGCCATTGGGTTTAGGGCGGAAGAGGGAAAACTCTCGTTTGGTTCAGCTGATCGAGACTGAAATCTTGTCTCCATCCCAGGATACACCAGGGTTGTGTCTTCCTCCTCAGACTCACTCTCAGATGTGCAGAATAGGGGTAAGTTAGCTGCAGGGGGCCCACTGTCTGTGTTGGATGGCGGCTTTGGTCTAGCACCTCTGTTCTGCCCGGCGGCCCTGCCGTGGCCCATCTCATAAGGGGTGCTTACCAATTCCCCCACAGGGAGCAAAAGGTTTCTATGCACCGTCTTTATTTGCCCTGGACCGTCTTCAGGTTTGATCTTGTAGACCGGCAGATCTCCCAGCTTTTCCATCACCAGGTAAGGTATTGCCTTCCATCTGTCAGCTATCTTGTGTTTGCCAGCAATACCCAAATTTCGCAGCAGGACTCTGTCCCCCGGCTGGAGCTCCTGCGAACGCACTCTAGCATCATATCGATGTTTGTTGCGGTCTGCGTTCTTCCGAGCCGCAGCGGTAGCTAAGCGATAAGCATCCCGCAGCTTTTCTCTTAGTCGGGATGCATATTGCTGATGAGTTTCATAGCTATCTCCATCCTCTGATACACCAAAGCACAAGTCTATGGGTAATCTTGGTTCTCGCCCAAACATCAAGAGATATGGGGTGACTCCCGTAGCATCGTTCTTTGTGGCATTGTAGGCATGCACCAGAAATGCGACATGCTGGCTCCAGGTTGCCTTCTGCTCTGGTCGCAAAGTTCCCAACATATCTAATAGGGTTCGATTGAACCTCTCTGGCTGAGGATCACCTTGGGGGTGATAAGGCGTTGTCCTAGACTTTTTAATTCCTGCTATCTTCAGCACCTCCTTCAGAAGGTGACTCTCAAAATCCCGCCCCTGATCAGAGTGTATCCGAGCCGGGAATCCATAGGCTGAGAAATATTTGTCCCACAATACTCGAGCAATGGTGGTGGCCCTCTGATCACGTGTGGGATATGCTTGTGCATACCGTGTAAAATGGTCAGTCACTACTAGAATGTTTTCAACATTCCTCTTGTCTACTTCTACAGACAAGAAATCAATGCATACCAACTCCAAAGGTTTGTTGCTGGTGATGTTCTTGAGACATGCAGCCCTCGTGGGCAGAGTTTTCCTTTGAACACATCGAGCGCAAGTCTCACATTTCCTGCGAACATCTTCAGCCATTTGGGGCCAATAGAACCTACTACGAATAAGTTCCAGGGTCCTCTCCATCCCTAAATGCCCAAAGTCATCATGCAGGGCCCTCATGGCCAGGGCTCTGTACTTTTTTGGCAGTACTAGTTGTGCTCGTTGTTTTTGTAAAGGGTCAGTGGTCATTCGGTGTAGCACTCCCTGAATCAGTTTTAGTTTGGTCCATTCTCTCAATAGTAGTTTACCCTCCGGGTTAGGTGGGACAACCGCAGCTGGGCTTCGCCCCTCCCTTTTGGCAAGTAGTGTATCACGAATGTCAATATCTTGCCGCTGGGCTTCTTGCCAGTCAGCCGCATTGAGCATGGGCAAAGGAGATTGGTCTAATGCAATATAGTTCACTGAAGCAGAAGGCATGCATTCAGGGGGCAGGCCCAAAGCTTCTGCAACACATCCCTGAAAGCCCTCACGGGCCTCTGGCTCTCGGCGACTCACACTGCAAATAGCTCTCACTCCATCTGTGGGTATCACAGCAACTTCTGGAGCCTGCGGACGCCTGGATAATGCATCTGCATCTACATTGCTTCTCCCTGATCGGTACTGAATGCTGAACTCATAGCTAGCCAAGGCGGCCACCCATCTCTGCCCTGTAGCATCCAGCTTAGCACTTGTTAACACATAAGTCAGTGGATTGTTGTCTGTCCACACCTGGAACTGAGCACCATACAAGTAGTCTCGAAATTTCTCAGTGATGGCCCATTTCAAGGCCAAAAATTCCAGCTTGTGGGTGGGATAGCGAGTTTCACTATCAGACAATCCTCGGCTGGCAAAGGCTACAGGTTTACATTTGCCTTCCACTTCCTGGTACAGGACTGCTCCCAGACCCTCCAAACTGGCATCAGTATGCAGGATAAATGGTTTGCTTGGGTCAGCAAAAACTAGGACTGGAGCATGAGTTAGGCAAGTAATGATTTCTCGAAAAGCCCTTTCACATCTCTCATCCCACCGTGGCCCAAATGGTGCAAAGGGGCCATTGTGTCTCTGCACAGGAGGCTTTGGGGACCTCCCCTTATTCTTGGACTTAGATTTGTTCTTGCTGGACTGATGTCCCCTGGTAAGATCATTCAGAGGCTTTACAATCGTAGCATAGTTTTTCACAAATCTGCGGTAGTAGCCACTAAATCCAAGAAAGGTCTTGAGTTCTCTGTAGTTACTTGGATGTGGCCATGTAGTGAGTGCTTCTATTTTATCAGGATCAGTACTCACACCTTCTTGGGACACAATGTGACCCACATACTTCACTGAGGTTCTGCAGAACTGGCATTTGTCAATTGAAAGCTTCAGACCATAATCCTCCAACCTATCAAGCACTTTAAGAAGTCTTTCTTCATGCTCCTCTAAGGTTCTTCCAAACACAATCAGGTCATCCAAATAAACTAACACTTGCAGTAAATTCATGTCTCCCACAACTTTCTCCATGAGACGTTGAAAGGTGGCAGGTGCTCCAGAAATCCCTTGGGGCATGCGTTCGAACTGATAAAACCCTAATGGGCAGATGAAGGCTGTCTTCTCCTTATCTTCTTCTCCCAGAGGGATCTGGTAGTATCCACTTCGAAGATCCAACACAGAGAACCACTGGCTTCCCAGCAAACAGTCTAAGGCATCTTGCACTCGAGGCATAGTGTACTGGTCGACCACAGTACGGCTGTTTAGGGTGCGGTAGTCAATACACATCCGGATTTTCCCATTCTTTTTGCGGACTACCACAATGGGTGAGGCGTATGGGCTACGGGACTCTGTAATGATGCCATTCGCAGCCAGCTCCTGAAGATGATGTCGCACATCTTCCATCTCAGAGAGAGCAATCTTCCTAGATCTCTCCCTGAAAGGTCGAGAGTCATGTAGTCTGATATTGTGCTCTACTCCTTTTGCACATCCCACATCCCACTCATGCAGTGAGAACACCTTGGATCTTTCACAAAGTTTCTTCCTCAGGCGATCTTTCCAGTCCTCGGACACTGGTGAATCTCCAAAGTCAAACTTTGCTGGGTCTATTGTCGGAACTTGAGTTTCACACTGGGGTTTTACAATCGACTCAGGCTCAAAGAGGTCTGCTATCTTTTGTCCTTGCTTCACAACAACATCACGACTCGTTTCATTAGCAATCAGTATAGTCACCCTTTCCTGGGCTTCAGCAGGTAGGGTTATGACTCCACTGGGGACCAACACTCCTTCAGGGAGCTCTCCTCCCATCGGCTGCTCTATCATTGCTAACGTCCCTTTACTGCCTTTCAGACAGGTACTCATGACAAGCACTTCTTGCTCCGTCCTTGCAGGCACTACTAAGGGGGTTGTGCCCGCATACTTCAGTGCCCCAAGCGGTAGCTCAGATGTGTCCCTTTTAGCGCTCTCAATTTTCCTATAGGCTTCAGCACAAAGCGTATGGATCATCAGGGTATTCAGGTATTGGTCCCCAGCCCGCCTTCTGCAGTAATCCGCGAGTACCTTGAAGAGACTGGAGTTGGTCCCTATCAGCACAGACACATCAGAAGTCCCTTTAGGGTCAGGGCATATTAAGGCAGCTGTGTCTACCTCTTCTCTTACCCCAGCAACCTCCTCTGGGAATTCCAGGTGCACTATGACATACCCTTGATAGGGGTATTCATCCATGCTGAGGCCACACAGGCCAAGGCCAGTCAGTGGCTGTATAGGCAGGTGCCTAAGCATCTGTTGGTAGAATGACTGAAATATAATAGTCACTTGAGATCCAGTGTCAAGCACTGCTTTACACTCCACCCCTTCAATCCTCACCGTGACCTCTGCTCGAGGCCCTATCAGTCCTGCAGGGATCCCAGCTGGACAGTCTTTTCTGGGGGAATCTTCAAATCCTGCAGACCTGGGGGGTCCCCGTCCCCAGACCCTCTGGCAGCTACCAGATCTCTCCCAACTGATCCTCAACTTTCCATACACTAAGGAGGGGTTTTCTTCATTACGGCACTTGGCAGCACTGTGTCCATCCTGACCACATCGGTAGCAGAAGAATTGACCTTTTCCCCTTCGCCTGGGGGGGATGGTGGCTCTAAGTGCGGGCTTCTCAATCGCCACAGTTTGAGGCTTCTTATTCCTGGAAGTCTTAACTCGGTCAACGGTACTTTGCAGCTCAGCTATCCGTTCCGTCAGGACCTGCATTTGTTGGGCAAGTTCCTCTCTGGTGCTCACCATCAGTACACTGGCCGTTTGCAGTGGTGATGTGCTGCCTGGCTCCGATGTTTGGGCTTCCCAAAACTCACTGGCAGCCTGCCTTTCTTCCTCCTCTCGGACCTCTTTTATCAGCTGGGAGTAACTTGGGGGATGTTCCCGTTGTTCTCTTAGCTGGAGATGAAGTAGAATCGGGTTCTGATACTGAGTTCCTCTTACAATTTGAGCCAGTCTGGTCTGATCCATCTGCTCAGCAGTCACTGCTCCCCTCATGACAGCTCTCTGAAGCAGTCTCTCCAGTCTCTGTATGTAGGCTGAAGCCTTCTCGCCCTTTTGTTGTCGGGAATTAAGGAACTTACAGTAGCTGTCTTCAGGGCCCTCTACGCTCCCAAAGTTGTGTTCAAGGGCCTCTAGGCAGTCCTTCACACTGACCCCAGGGTCAATGAGCTTCAGGGTGCGAATCACATCTAATGCTGGGCCGCCAAGGCTCTCTATAAGGCATCTTCGCTTTTCTGCATCTGGTACGGCCCACTCTTGCAGCATTTCAGTGGAAAACTCTAACCAGGGTTCAAACTCCTCCTCCCCAGCAAATAATCTTAACTTACGACAAGAGTCTGACTCAGCATGGGGCAGCACAACCTTTTCCAATATTTGCCCCAGAGCTTTTGTCCAATCATCAGCCAAGGCTGCAGCCCCTGAGCTAGAAGCTGCTGAGCCAGGGCCCAACAAACCTGACATATTAGCCATTATACAAACAGTAATTTCCTCAAAATATAAGCACAAACAAAACAAAAAAATATATAAATTGTTTCCCAATATAGTGGATCACTCAACAGGTGCTTGCGAGGGGTACTGACCCAGGCTATCCCGGACGAGCCCCCAAAAATGTAACCCTTCTGCCCGTCAGAGTTGGCAGCAACAAGGGCCGGGTTCAATATCTAGGGGATCCATTCCAATAACACAATGCAAACTGGCTCGAGCCCCCACCCAGTGACCTGGGACAAATATATACCACCCCCGCTGGGCGCCTCCAAGAGGCAATACTTCCCCTCTCGCAAGCACATAGTCTGAGTGTAGCAAAAGCCTTTTAATAACAGAGAGAAACAATGTGGCATCATGTTGGGGAAACACCACCAACAGGATTCATAACACAACCCATGAGCAAAAAAAACCCACCCCAGGCAAATTGGGGCATGCCCTTTTCCCTTTGGTTCTTGAGTCCAGCAACCCCAAATCACCCAAAGTCCCAAAAGTCCAATGCCCCAAAAGTCTCTGTCCCTGGTCAGGGCAGCCCCAGAGTTCGAACGTTTATCTGCGGAGCTTTACCTCCCAACCTGGGTGGAAATGGGATGGGGGTAAGAGGCACCTTACATGATCTGAAGCTGACCGCCCCATAGCTCCATAGCGGCGCTCCGCTCCGCCAGCCGCCCCACAAACTCCTTCGCTCCGCTGCACTCCGCTCCGCCAGCCGCCCCACGAACTCCTTCGCTCTGCTGCGCTCCACTCCGCTCCGCCAGCCGCCCCACGAACTCCTTCGCTCAGCTGCGCTCCGCCAGCCGCCCCACGAACTCCTTCGCTCAGCTGCGCTCCGCTCCGCCAGCTGCCCCACAAACTCCTTCGCTCAGCTCCACGACCCACAAGCAGCTCCTGCCATCCACACACTGCTCCGCGTCGAACTGCTTCACCAGCCGTCCCGCAAACTGCTCCACAATATATCTTCAGGCTCCCCCACTACTTAACACAACACTCAGTGATTTCAGCTCTTAGGTGAATTCAGCTTGTAGTAGGGGAGCCCCAGTGCTGGTACACTGTCAGCCCAAAGTGAGCTCAGCAGCCTATAACTAGACTTCTAATGAAATCAAAATTAGCTCTGATATTCCACAGTGGAGAGAGGAGGAAGTGCAATTAGCATGTAAGGCCCTCACCAAGGGGCCCATGCCACCAAGTATTAATACTTGTCCCCAGCCTCTCTCTATTCACACAGTTTTGGAACCCATGACCCTTGCCTAGCGAGTGCTACTTAGTTGATGGTGAATCCCTCCATCATAACAAAAGGCCACGTACAGTTCCAAGCACAGTTCCCATAATCAGGGTAATAACAATTTATTCTTCCTGCCCCAATAACAGAGACGCTGGGGATCCCACAGCAGCCAAAGTGACCATTTGAGCAGCTATGGTCTCATTCTAGGCGTGGTGGGTGTGCCTATGCAAATGACATCGGCCCCTGAAGTTCTTTTCCACAACTTGCCACACCTCACCACCAGATGTCAGGGTGGAGCTCATCCTGATAATGTAGCTTTTATTGTCCAGGAGAGGACTGGGCAGCACAGGACGTACATTTCTGGAGGGAAATTGAAGAGTGGGGAGTGTGTTGGAGTCACCCTCCAGTATAAGCAAGGGCGGTGAGAGCCACTTCAGGAAGGCATTGCAAGGCTGCAGGCAGGTGTGACACAGCTGCTGATTAGTCCGGGTTGGCCCCTGATAGGTCACAGCCACCAACCGAGAAAATATCGCAGTAAAACCAAAGGTGTAATGCTGATGACAGTTGGGTTCAATTGACATGAAAGGGTGAGGTCACCACAGGGATGGGCCCATGCACTGATCCATGGCTGCAGAAGCACAAAGCCATTGTGGTCATCTCCTCCCCACAGGAGATCCCTGGCAGTACCAGAGATGACTCTTCCCTTCTTTACTATAGTAGGAGAAATTATCCCCCATGGGTGTGCAGGCTTGACTGGTGTTATCAGTGCTCCAGGGAATGTCGGTGCCCCCTTCTCCTAGGTGGTGCCAACCTGTGAGGCAGTTCAGGGTTGATTGTATGAGGAGGAAAAATTGATGATCCAAGTCAGCTATACTCTTTGGAATAATCCGTGGGGGAGGGGTTTCAAAGAATGGAGGCAAAGTCCTGCTTCCCTGAACACCAGTAGAAACAACCAACAGCCAGCAATCTCTGTATTCAGAAACTCCCAAGTCTGTGACTCCAGGTCTGTGCCCAGGAAACACTATGCCCTACTTCCTCTCATGGCCATGCTCATAACTCCTCCTCCTGGTTTCTCTGCCTACTGTGACCTACAGCTGCCTGCACAGTCCTCACTGAAAATGCCAAGGTCAGGGCAGGTTGCAAAAATGAGAAATTTCCCCAAACTGATCATTAACACTGAAGACAAAGTGGATGGGAATCTGGGAGGCAGTGACCATGAGTTGGTTGAGTTCAGGATCCTGACACAGGGAAGAAAGGTAAGTAGCAGGATACGGACCCTGGACTTCAGGAAAGCAGACTTCGACTCCCTCAGGGAACGGCTGGGTAGGATCCCCTGGGGGACTAACATGAAGGGGAAAGGAGTCCAGGAGAGCTGGCTGTATTTCAAGGAACCCCTGTTGAGGTTACAGGGACAAACCATCCCGATGTGTCGAAAGAATAGTAAATATGGCAGGCGACCACCTTGGCTTAACGGTGAAATCCTAGCGGGTCTTAAACATAAAAAACAAGCTTACAAGAAGTGGAAGGTTGGACATATGACCAGGGAAGAGTATAAAAAATATTGCTCGGGCATGTAGGAATGAAATCAGGAGGGCTAAATCGCACCTGGAGCTGCAGCTAGCGAGAGATGTTAAGGGTAACAAGAAGGGTTTCTTCAGGTATGTTGGCAACAAGAAGAAAGCCAAGGAAAGTGTGGGCCCCTTAATGAATGAGGGAGGGAACCTAGTGACAGAGGATGTGGAAAAAGCTAATGTACTCAATGCTTTTTTTGCCTCTGTCTTCACTAACAAGGTCAGCTCCCAGACTGCTGCGCTGGGCATCACAACATGGGGAATAGATGGCCAGCCCTCTGTGGAGAAAGAAGTGGTTAGGGATTATTTAGAAAAGCTAGACGTGCACAATTCCATGGCGCCGGACGAGTTGCATCCGAGAGTGCTAAAGGAATAGGCGGCTGTGATTGCAGAGCCATTGGCCATTATCTTTGAAAACTCGTGGCGAACAGGAGAAGTCCCGGATGACTGGAAAAAGGCTAATGTAGTGCCAATCTTTAAAAAAGGGAAGAAGGAGGATCCTGGGAACTACAGGCCAGTCAGCCTCACTTCAGTCCCCGGAAAAATCATGGAGCAGGTACTCAAAGAATCAATCCTGAAGCACTTACATGAGAGGAAAGTGATCAGGAACAGTCAGCATGGATTCACCAAGGGAAGGTCATGCCTGACTAATCTAATCGCCTTGTATGATGAGATTACTGGTTCTGTGGATGAAGGGAAAGCAGTGGATGTATTGTTTCTTGACTTTAGCAAAGCTTTTGACACTGTCTCCCACAGTATTCTTGTCAGCAAGTTAAAGAAGTACGGGCTGGATGAATGCACTATAAGGTGGGTAGAAAGTTGGCTAGATTGTCGGGCTCAACGGGTAGTGATCAATGGCTCCATGTCTAGTTGGCAGCCGGTGTCAAGTGGAGTGCCCCAGGGGTCGGTCCTGGGGCCGGTTTTGTTCAATATCTTCATAAATGATCTGGAGGATGGTGTGGATTGCACTCTCAGCAAATTTGCAGATGATACTAAACTGGGAGGCGTGGTAGATATGCTGGAGGGCAGGGATAGGATCCAGAGGGACCTAGACAAATTGGAGGATTGGGCCAAAAGAAATCTGATGAGGTTCAATAAGGATAAGTGCAGGGTCCTGCACTTAGGACGGAAGAACCCAATGCACAGCTACAGACTAGGGGCCAAATGGCTAGGCAGCAGTTCTGCGGAAAAGGACCTAGGGGTGACAGTGGACGAGAAGCTGGATATGAGTCAGAAGTGTGCCCTTGTTGCCAAGAAGGCCAATGGCATTTTGGGATGTATAAGTAGGGGCATAGCGAGCAGATCGAGGGATGTGATCGTCCCCCTCTATTCGACATTGGTGAGTCCTCATCTGGAGTACTGTGTCCAGTTTTGGTCCCCACACTACAAGAAGGATGTGGATAAATTGGAAAAAGTCCAGCGAAGGGCAAGAAAAATGATTAGGGGTCTGGAACACATGACTTATGAGGAGAGGCTGAGGGCACTGGGATTGTTTAGTCTGCAGAAGAGAAGAATGAGGGGGGATTTGATAGCTGCTTTCAACTACCTGAGAGGTGGTTCCAGAGTGGATGGTTCTAGACTATTCTCAGTGGTAGAAGAGGACAGGACAAGGAGTAATGGTCTCAAGTTGCAGTGGGGGAGGTTTAGGTTGGATATTAGGAAAAACTTTTTCACTAGGAGGGTGGTGAAACACTGGAATGCGTTGCCTAGGGAGGTGGTGGAATCTCCTTCCTTAGAAGTTTTTAAGGTCAGGCTTGACAAAAACCTGGCTGGGATGATTTAATTGGGGATTGGTCCTGCTTTTGAGCAGGGGGTTGGACTAGATGACCTCCTGAGGTTCCTTCCAACCCCGATATTCTATGATTCTATGATTCTATGATTAAGACCTCTGCATCATCTCTGCAGATGCTTCTACAGAATGTCTCCTAGCAAGCCAGCTCCCTCCCAATTCTATTGTTCATTTTATTTATTTCATATAATATATAGTCTGTGAAACAGAGTGTGACATCGCACCCCATAATGCTTTGTAGAAATATGCTTATGAATGTAAATATGATGTAACTGGAATGTGGTTTATGCGAGATATGCCATGTAACATATCTCTTCAAAGGTTACCATCTACTGGATATAGTCATCCCATTTCCATGCATGCATCATTTTTGTATGAATATTGGCTATGTACTTGTTTGATTTTAAGTAGCCTCAGTGAAGCGTTTGGTCAGCTTCTTGAGAAAAGACTATTCTCTGTTAGTGCCCAATCCAGAAACACTTAAGCTAACAATGAATTTTGAGAGACACCAATCCACATGTGAGCTTTCCTGGGAATGTGGCTTCGGCCTGTAAGGGACTGAGTCCTGCATGCACATGTGACTTGCCCATTTGAATCCAAAACTCGATCTTTGAGCTGGATTCTGCATAGGAGAGGGGAAGGGGTTTCCACCCACAAGAGAGAGAGTATATAAGCCCCTGGGGAAACCCCTCCATTTTGTTTTCAGCTGGCACAAAAGATACCCTCTCCACCACAAGGAGCTGCCTGAAAGAAACTGGAACAAGGGACAGTAACTACAGGGGTGTTGGAGACCCCAGGGCATGGCCACTAGTTAAGTCGAGGGGATGGAAGGCCATAAGGGTCAAGGAGGTCTCCCTGCTCAAGGCCTAAGGGCTTCTTCTTAACCCCCCTTAATAGAATTCAGGCCTGCCTGGTTTGAGTAAGCTCTTTTGCTCTTAAAACAATGTTGCAGCCGCAGATAATGCCTTATAGTGTAAGGTTTGCTGATGCCAAGTTAAAGATAATAGGAGATAGTTACAAGGCCAGACAGAATGTGCTGGTTGTTTTAGTTGCTAGGAATGCTTGTTAGAGGTTGCAGGAAATAAACATTGTTGTAACCCATATAAGGAAGGCAGAGTATTTGTGCAAAGTTTTAATTGGCTGATGTGTAGTGCAGTAGCATTAAGGAATATAGAAGTGTGTGTAATGACCTGCTCTGGTGTGCAGGATTTGAGATTCTATTCTCCCTGTACCTTGTTTGGAGCTGCAGATAAACTTTTCTGCTTCTCCCCCCCTTGTGATTATTGAGTGAAGCACACCGGGTAACGAACCCATGCTGTTGTTTTGCCTCTCAGCACTGGGTGCCGGCAACAGCTTTTGGAGCCCAACGTGTGGCAATGAGGCTGCAATTTAGCCTTGCCCGGATCGCTTCTGGAGGTCGAGGATTGCAGTGACAACCCACGCCCAGCGCGCACCGGTGAGTTCATCGGGGGCCTTGGAGGAGACGCAGTTTGATCGACCCCAGAGGGCACGACAGTGCAATGCACTCACATAGTGGAGAAGCAGCTGCGGGCAATGGTGGGGAACCAGTCCCTTAGATAAGGTAGGAACCTTTTGAAATCCAGATTGTATGCTCTGTTGGAACCTGGGGATGCCCAGAGTTACCATGTAGGTATGGGACAGGAACAGAGCACGGGAGGTAGGGTACATTGCACGCCCCTAGAGTGTATTTTAGTAAATTGAAAGGTATTTGGCTCAGATCCAATGACTAAGGGTAAATTGAAGCAATTTTGTACGGTTGACTGGCCTCAGTACCAATTAGAGGACCAGGAACAGTGGCCTCGCAGAGGATCACTAAATCATAATACAATCCTCCAGTTACTCCTGTTCTGTCAGCGGACGGGGAAGTGGAATGAGAATTCATATGCTTACTTGTTTATGACCTTGTGGTCTCGTACTGATATTTTACAAAGCTGTAATTTAACCCCGATTGGCACGGTAGCAATTAATGTCAGTCCCCAGACCCCCACCCCAAACGTAATGGCAGATCCGGTGTCTCCTTTGGCCCTTACACCCACACAGAGTGTGTCCCCTTCAGCCCCTACACCCACACAGAGCGAGGCTCAGAGTAAGATTCCTAGTGAAGCTCATAGTGAGGTTCGAGCTCCATCTGCTGGACTATACCTGCTACTTACCAAGACTAAAATTGCTCGAAGTGTAGCGGAATGTAGACCCAGCTCTTACCATGCAGATCTATACTCATGCACCTTTTAATCCTATGGACCTGGCCGCTTTCAAAGCACAGGCTGGAGAATTTTCTATCAACCCAAGCAAGTTTGTATCGGTTTTTGAGGAATGTCTTAGTAGATACAAGCCAGACTGGGATGATTGTAATGTCCTTCTGCGAACATTATTGACTGAGGTTGAATGAGTACAGGTCATAGCTAAAGCAAGGGAGGAAGCAAAGAGGTGATATGACCAGGACCGTAACAATATCCCGACCCCAGATGATCAGGTTCCTATAAAGGATCTTAGGTGGGACCCAAATGACAATCAGGCTATGACCCACCTCACCTCCTATAAGGAGCTGCTACTGTACGGACGCCGTCATGCAGCTGTCAGACAGAATAATTGGACTGAACAATTTGAGGTAGTGCAGGATCCAAAGGAAAGCCCGGAGCCTTTTTACAGCGCATTTGAGACATGATCCGACAGTATACCAATGCAGATCCTAATGATCCACAAACTGAGGCAATTATTAAAGGAGTATTTACAAGCAGGGCAGCCCCCGACATTAAGAGAAAGCTACAGAAAAAGGAGGATTTGATGGGTATGACCATGGCACAGATTTTAGAAGCAGCAAATTGAGTGTATAGTTTAAGAGAAGTGGAGAAGGAGAAGAAGTAAGTGAGATTGATGGTAGCGGCGGTGCAGGCAGGCACGAAGGGAAGTGAACAAGAAGGAAGGGGCCGTGGACGCGGACGTCCAGGCCCGCGGGAGAGATGACTGGGGCGCAATCAGTGTACCCTGTGTCGGCAAGAGGGACACTGGAAGAATGAGTGCCCAAACAAGAAGGAAAGGAGGGGTACCTCTATGATGGCAATAGAAGAACAGGAATAGGGGTGTCAGGGGAGACGGATCATCCTACCCCCGGAACCCTGAGTAAAAATGCGGGTGGGAAATGAAGAAATAGATTTTTTAATGGACTCTGGAGAAGCACGAACTGCTGTAAATCAACCCCTTCAGTTGCCAGTAGCAGACTCCCTCACTGTGACAGGAGCCACAGGCAAAGATACCAAGTGCCTAGTGTATGCCCCAGCAGAATGTGCTTTGGGAAACAGAACCATATCCCATAAGCTGGTATACCTCCCTGAATGCCCAACACCGTTGCTGGGACGGGACCTGCTGTGTCACCTAGGTGCCACCCTGCATTTTACTCAAGATGAAATAACCCTTACCTTACCCCCTGAAAATGCATGGATTATGGCACTTGCAGTTGAACCCTTGGCTATGCAAGCCCCAGAATGGGACCAGTGGGAAGTCCAAGTGTATCCCCTTGTGTGGGCATCAGGGATCCCAGGAAAAGTTACTCACCAAACCCCCATTCATGTCCAGCTCGTACCCGGGAAAGCCCCAGTGCAGGTAAAGCAATATCCAATCAAGAAGGAAGCCAGAGAGGGGTTACAGGAAACCATAGATCGATTTCTAATGTACGGTATTCTCCGGGAATGTCAGTCAGCCTGGAACACTCCCATTTTACCCGTACAGAAACCTGATGGCACGTACCGGCTGGTACAAGACCTAAGGGCAGTTAATGATCATGTTAAGACTCTGCACCCTCTTGTCCCTAACCCGTATACCCTATTGGCTTCTATAGGGGGACAGTATACCCATGTTTCAGTTCTTGATTTAAAAGATGCTTTTTTTGCCATCCCAATTGACACCTCATCACAGGAGATTTTCTCCTTCGAATGGGAGGACCAGAACAGAGTTAAAAAGCAACTTTGCTGGACAGTGTTAGCCCAGGGGTTTAAAAATTCCCCCACCCTCTTTGGCTAGGCTGTGGCCAGGGACCTAGAGGAGTGGGATAATGAGAAAGCCCTCCTTTTGCAATACGTAGATGATCTGTTAATTGCCACTGTGGGCTTAACCCCTTGCCTTAAAGCCACCGTGAGTCTCCTGAAATTTGTGGGACTCCGAGGATATCAGGTAGCACGAAGTAAGGCTCAAATTGCTCTCCCGCAGGTACAGTACCTCGGGTTCTACATACGACAGGGGGAATGCCAGCTTTCAAATGAGAGGAAGGAAGCCATATGCCAAGTTCCTATCACGAGTAATTGCAAGCGGCTCAGAGCATTTCTGGGGATGGCAGGCTTCTCTGTAGGATATGGATCCCAGAGTTTGGACTATGGGCTAGACCCCTGTACGACTGTGTAAAAGAAACAGACCTTGACCCCTTTCATTGGACCCCAGAGGCTGACAGGGCATTTAAAATCCTAAAAAGAAAGCTGATGGAAGCCCCGGCTATAGGTCTGCCAGATCTCTCCAAGCCATTTCAGTTGTATGTACATGAACGAAAGGGGGTGGCCCTGGGAGTACTCACACAGCTGCTAGGAGCATGGAAACGTCTGGTGGCGTATTTTTCTAAACAACTGGACCAAGTAGCCAAGGGCTGGCCAGCGTGCCTGCGGCAGTGGCAGCCACCGCCTGACCCTGGCAGAAGCAGAGAAACTGACACTAGGGGGAACAATACAGGTTTTTACACCACACATGGTACGCGCTTTACTGGATGTTAAGGGCAGCCTCTGGCTCACACAAGCGCATATGGCAAGATACCAAGCAAAGCTCTTAGAGAACCCTGAGGTCACGCTGCAGCCTTGTCCATCCTTTAACCCTGCCACCCTCTTACCAGAAACTAAGAAACAGAAACATGACTGTTTGGAGATCATAGATGCCCAATATTCTAGCCACCCGGACTTAATGAATGTGACTCTCCCAAATGCAGATTATGAGTGGTACACTGATGGTAGCAGCATGGTGATAAATGGGCAAAGGAGGGCGGGTTATGCCATTGTGACCCTCCATGACACCGTGGAAGCTGAAAGTTTGCCCGCTGGGACCTCTGCCCACTTGGCTGAGATAGTGGCCCTGACCCGTGCACTCGAACTGTCCAAAGGAAAATGGGTCAATATTTTCACTGATTCCAAATACGCTTTTGGTGTGCTGCATGCTCATGCTGGCCTGTGGAAGCAGAGGGGAATGCTGACAGCCCAAGGCTCTCCAATCAATTACGGGCCCCAAATTCTCCGGCTCCTAGAGGCCGTGCAACTCCCTTTGAAAGTGGCGGTGGTACACTGTAAGGCCCATCAGAGGGAGGATCAAGATGTGACCAGGGGTAATGCCAGGGCAGACAGAGAGGCGAAGCATGTTGCCACCCTGATGTCCCCTCAGACTGAGAACACCTATATGCATGCCCTAATCCCATCAGTGGGGGAGCTCCCGACCCCTCATTATTCTGGGGAAGAGAAACAGCTAGCTGACAAACTTGGTCTCCAGGAAAATGAGGGATGGCTTCATTCCCCGGAAGGGAAAGTCCTCTTACCAAAGTGCCTAATTCTGCCAGTATTACAGAAATTACATCAAACCACTCATGCTGGCAGGGAGGCACTTATCCAACTAATGGGAAAGTACTTCATAACCTCCAGACTCAGACCCCTGGCTGCCCAGGTACAGGCGGACTGCCTAGTCTGTCAAACGAATAACCCCTGATCAGGACACCCAGTCCCACCAGCGGCCCTGGAACCCACTCCAGGCCCTGGACGGGTGAGGCAAATAGACTTTACTGAGTTCCCCCGGACCCAGGGGTTCAAGTATCTCCTTGTCATAGTGGATAGATTCAGTGGATGGCCGGAAGCCTTTCCATGTCGCAATTGCACTGCCAGGACAGCGGCTCTCAAGTTAGTTAAGGAGATTATTCCTCGCTTTGGACTTCCCCAGCAGATGGAATCTGACAATGGAACCCACTTCACGTCAAAAATCGTCCAAAGCATCTCAGACGCCTTACAGATTCCCTGGAAACTCCATACACCCTGGAGACCACAAACCAATGGGGTAGTGGAGCGGACCAATCCGACCCTTAAACGACATCTCTCGAAAGTATGCCAGGAGGCCTCCCTACAGTGGCCTGATGCCCTGCCCCTAGTTCTGCTCCGCATCCGTGCTCTCCCAAAGGGTAGATTAGGGCTCAGTCCCTTTGAAATTATGTTTGGAAGGGCATGGCCTATGAATGGTACACCGGTTGTGTCAGGGGGAGAGTGGGAATTGGGGAATGGGTTTTTTTCTCAGTATATGTGTTCCTTATCTGCTGTTCTTTTGTCTCTTCACAGGTATACTAAGGATTCCCAGCCTCTACCCTTGGATTCGCCCATCCACTTCCTGCAGCCTGGTGATTCAGTGCTCGAAAGTACCTGGAAAGACGAGCCCCTCCAGGAAAAGTGGAAGGGACCCTATACCGTCCTGCTGGTCTCCCACATGGCAGCAAAGGTCGAGGAACACAAAAATTGGATTCATTATACCTGGCTGAAAGCGGTGTCAACCCCCCACCCCCGGCTGAAAGGTGGACCGTGCATTCAGCCCCCTCCACTGAGGATCTTGGACTAAAATTACTATTTAAACGGCAGCCCACCGGGAAGGCAGGGAAATAGATGAAAGGGTATATTTTATTCCCCCTCTTGGCCATGTGCCTAACTGGTACTGCTGTTTCAGGCATTGTACCTGTAAATACCCGGCTGGCACTGGCCCAGAGTGCAGTGAACGCAACGTCGTTTTGTTTGCCACATACATTTTCAGTGGGTACAATCATGGAGACTTGTTTTATTGGTGTATGTGCAGCCCCAAACCTGGTTCAGCATTATTCCCTGTTAAAAAACCATAAATAAAACATTTACTTATACTGATATATATACCCTTGGATCTGCCCAGTATAAGTTAGATGCCTCCATGTTTTCTTATTACCTAGCCAATACAACCCTTCCCCCTCTTGTATGAGGTTTGTAAATGCTACTCACTTTGGGGAAAACCTCACCAATGAAGAACTTAAATGTAATAACAGTGTGGAAAACTCCGCTGCCTACGGGCACATGAAATTGCCAGCAGAGTGGTTCCTTATATGTGGCAGACATGCATATTCCTATGTCCTGGCCAATAGTTCTGGGGTCCCTGCTCTCTTGGTCGCGTGGCTCCATTGATTTTTCCATACCCTCTGCAGTTATCTGCCCGTCATAAAAGGGATGCTATTCCCCTTGATTCCACCTGTAGGTCAGAGGTAACCTTATTTTCAGAGAGTGAGGCAGCAGCTCTGGCCTTTTCCTTAGTTGGTATCCCTGGGCTTGTAGTGCATAATTTTCACGCAGTAGAGCACCTTGCCTATATGGTGGCAAAGGCCATTAATTTAACCTCAACCATCCTGGCCCAACTCTCACATGAGTTAGGGGAAGTACGTCAGGGTATGCTACAGAACAGGCTGGCTGTGGACTATTTGCTTCTACGCCATGGTCACCTATGCCAGGAGTTTGCAGGAATGTGTTGCTTTAATATAACAGACGCAGGGCCATCCGTAAAAGCTCATTTACAACGCCTAAAGCAGCTGGTAAAGGGCATTCATCAGCAAACTGGGGAGGATTGGCTAGGCTCTTTATGTTCTGGTTGGGGCCTTTCCCCGTGGCTAAGTGGGTTGTTTAGCCTATTATTTATTTTTTTCCCCTGTATTAATCATGTTATGTTTACTGTGTTGTATATGGTCCTGTGTAAAAATGCTTATTTTGCATAGTTTTTAAAAAAAATAATTTTATGCATAGCCCACTAGTAAGTAAATAAAGATAAGAAGACTCAAGAAATAAAAATGAGTAAAAAGGAGGGAATTGTTGGAAACCCCAGGGCATTGCAACTAGTTAAGTCGAAAGGATGGAAGGCCATAAGGGTCGAGGAGGTCTCCCTGCTCAAGGCCTAAGGGCTTCTTCTTAACCCCCCTTAATAGAATTCAGGCATCCCTGGTTTGAGTAAGCTCTTTTGCTCTTAAAACAATGTTGCAGCCGCAGATAATGCCTTATAGTGTAAGGTTTGCTGACGCCAAGTTAAAGATAATAGGAGATAGTTACAAGGCCAGACAGAATGTGCTGGTTGTTTAAGTTGCTAGGAATGCCTGTTAGTGGTTGCAGGAAATAAACATTGCTGTAACCCATATAAGGAAGGCAGAGTATTTGTGCAAAGTTTAATTGGCTGATGTGCAGTGCAGTAGCATTAAGGAATATAAAAGTGTGTGTAATGACCTGCTCTGGTGTGCAGGATTTGAGATTCTATTCTCCCTGTAGCTTGTTTGGAGCTGCAGATAAACTTTTCTGCTTCTCCACCCCATTGTGATTATTGAGTGAAGCACACCGGGTAACGAACCCATGCTGTTGTTTTGCCTCTCGGCACTGGGTGCCGGCAACAGGGGTGTAAGTGATTACTGGACCCAGACTAGGAGGAAGTCTAGTCTGTAAAAGAGGCTTATTGGAATATCTCTGAGGTGAGATTTACCTGCATTTGGTATTTACTGTATTAGGCTTAGACTTACATGTTTTATTTTATTTTGTTTGGTAATTCACTTTGTTCTGTCTGTTATTACTTGGAACCACTTAAATCCTACATTTTGTAATTAATAATATCACTTTTTACTTTTTAAGTAATACCTGGCTGGGGGTAAACAGAGTTATAGAGGGCAAACAATTCATGAGTTTATCCTGTATAAACGTTATACAGGATTAAACGGATTTATTGGGGTTTGGACCCCATTGGGAGCTGGACCTCTGAGTGCTGGAGACAGGAGCTCTTCTTAAGCTGTTTTCAGTTAAGCCTGCAGCTTGTGGGGGACGTGGTTCAGACTGGGATCTGGGTTTTCAGCAGGCAATCGTGCCTGGCTCATACAAGTTAAGGTACTGAAGTCCTAAGTTGTCAGAGAAAACAGGCTCAGAGGTAGTCTAGGCACATCAGGTGGCAGTCCCAAAGGGGTTTCTGAGATGAAACCCGTCACACAGAGTTTAAGAATAAAATTGCAAAACAATGTGGGAGTCGGAGAAGGATAGGATAAGGACCAATGGACTTCAATTCCAGCATGGGCGGTTTAGATTGGACAATAGGAAAAACATCCCAACAGTGAGAGTGGCTAAGCACTGACATAACTTGGTCAGGAAGGTTGTGGAATCTCCACCACTGGAGATTTTTTAAGAGGAGGTTTGACAAACACCTGGCAATGAGATAGGACTAGATTTGACAACTGGTCTTTTCCATCGGCAGCTTCTCTGAGGCCTGGTTTATGCTTAAAAATTAGATCAACAGAGCTCTGTAGCACAGGGTGGGGAATCTTTTCACAACCTGTACAAGGCAGTTAGCTTGTACAGACCCTCAATGTAATTCTTCCATTGACCGAGCTACTTCCTCTCAGGAACATGGATTAACCACATTGAAGGAAAAACCCTTCCATCAACGTGGAAAGCATCTACACTACGGCGCTGCTGCACACCATAGCTGAGTCAATGTAATGGCCTTAGGATAGACATTATCTGACTTGATGGGGGAGTTTTCCCCCTTCCCATTAAAGCAATTTTTCTCTCCTTTTCCATCATTCTTCTCCTTCCCTTGTAAACCTCTTTCCTTCTTTTGATAGGTAAATAAGTTCAGAAATTTTTCCTCTCAGCATCATTCCTTCCTTCGCCTCCCATGAATGTCATTTCAATTAAAGGCTGAAATGCTCTGAAACAGACTTGTTTGCCCATGCCTTGGTGGTACCCTCTTTCTTTTTCCTCCCTTCACTTACAATGAGTTGAAAGGACAGAAGCAGTACCTGATCAGAAACCTAAAATCAGACATAGAGTCGAGTCTTTCCCTGTTTGTTAACCACACCAATGTTACCCTTTATACCTCTGGAATGCCTTCCTTGGCAGAAGAGTTTAAATTTGGCTTTGATGACTTTGAGATTTGCTCCCTGGAGCATCTTTCCTCCCAAGAAAACAGGTGTGCCCAGCACATGCAATTAATGATGTTGCCATGTCTTTCTTTATGGAAATGGATCACAGACGGCCAGATCATCAGCTTGGCTGGATCGCTGTCTCTCCCGGAGGTCATTTTAATATGATACAAAACTGAGGTGACTGTATTCCACTTTATTTGTTCGTCACCTCTCCAAATGTCTCTTTAAGTAATTTACCAGCATTGGGACGCAAAGGTGTCTATAAATCAGTGAATTACTTCGGGACTAATCATTTATTGTCAAAAACAATACCTTTTGGATTGACCTGAAACAATTCACAAATGTGTTACAAATACGCCAAATAGCTTTGTCCCAAAACAATGTGTGTGTGCGGGAGGAGGATTTTTATACCGGTCGCAACACAGCCTCTGTAGGAGGCGGTGGTGGGCCTTCCCTTTGTAATTTTTAACCCAATATTTGGGGTGTTCACTTGTGAGGTGAGAGATTTGGGTTCAATTCCCCCTTCTGTCCAGTGCTGGGCAAAACTCTCTGTGACATTGCACTCCATATGCTCTATGAAAATATGCTTCTGAATATGACATCACTGGAATATGCTTTATGCTAAGTGCCCCTTGTAACATGTCATTATAAAGCCTATAATCTACGAAGTGTGTTCATCCTATTTGTTTACATGGGTTATTTTTATGTCTGGAATTAGGAGAATAAGATATTAACTTGTATTACTGATTTAGACATATTAAGTGAAAGTCTTTAAAGATGCTTCAGAATCAATGAACTGTGAATGACTCTGTTTACCCTCAAGCCTTCCTGTGTATGTGTGGTACAAACCAGGAAGAATGGAGATTGGGGTCTTACAACAAAGGTTAGGAATAAATGGTAAATTTTCAGAATGGACAGGGGTAACTGGTGGTGTTCCCTCAGGGTCAGTCCGAGGACCAATCGTATTCAACTGATTCATAAATGATCTGGAGAAAAGCGTAAACAGTGAGGTGGCAAAGTTTGCAGATGATACCAAACTGCTCAATGTAGTTAAGACCAAAGCAGACTGTGAAGAACTTCAAAAAGATCTCACAAAACTTGGGCAACAAAATGGCAAATGAAATGTAATGTGGATAAATGGAAAGTAATGCACATTGGAAAAAATAACCCCAACTATACATACAATATGATGGGGGCTAATTTAACTACAGCTAATCAGGAAAAAGATCTTGGAGTCATCGTGGACAGTTCTCTGAAGAAGTCCACACACTGTGCAGCGGCAGTCAAAAAAGCAAACAGGATGTTAGGAATCATTAAAAGAGGGCTATAGAATAAGATGGAGAATATCTTATTGCCGTTATATAAATCCATGGTACGCCCACATCTTGAATACTGTACAGATGTGGTCTCCTTATCTCCAGAAAGATACACTGGCATTAGAAAAAGTTCAGAGAAGGGCAACTAAAATGATAAGGGGTTTGGAACAGGTCCCATATGAGGAGAGATTAAAGGGGCTAGGACTTTTCATCTCGGAAAAGAGGAGACTAAGGGAGGATATGATAGAGGTCTATAAATTCATGAGTGGTGTGGAGAAAGTGAATAAGGAAAAGTTTTTTACTTGTTCCCATAACATAAGAACTAGGGCCACCAAATGAAATTAATGGGCAGCAGGTTTAAAACAAATAAAAGAAGTTCTTCTTCACACAGCGCACAGTCAACCTGTGGAACTCCTTGCCTGAGGAGGTGGTGAAGGCTAGGACTATAAGAGGGTTTAAAAGAGAATTGGATAAATTCATGGAGGTTAAGTCCATTAATGGCTATTAGTCAGGATGGGGAATACCTGGCTGGGGGGCAAACAGTGTTCCCTTAAAACCTGATTCACAGGAGAGGGGTCTGGCATTTTAAATGCAGATTTTTCACCCTCCTCCTGGGAAAAAGCCTCCCTACAAAATGTGGGCAAACCCTCCGGTCTCCTCTCACCTTCCTCTCTGGGCTCCCCACTGGGCCAGACACTCCTGTGTCCCCCAAAAGGGCAGGGGACCCTGTTCCAGCTGTGGGCTCACAGCTACCAGCTATGACAGACCGTTAGCTGGCCAGCACAATCCCCCTCTTTCCCTCAGGTTGGGCTTGCTTCCAGCTCCAGAGTCCCTGGGGTCTGTTCCCACCTCAGCTGTTACCACGACCCCAACTTCCACCTTTGGGGTACATGTTTCTGTGCATCCCAGGGAGGGCCTCTCCCCTGGCGAGCTGCAACTTTCTGGCAGGCTCTATCTTTCTCGTCAAAAAACTTTGTTTTATTGTTTTATCTAATCCAGTGTGTTTTAATAGAAATGTCTGAGAAACTAAGTTGCATGCATATTAGTGCTATTAAAGAAATAATGGACAACGTAGCTTGTATTGTCCAGGAGAGGACTGGGCAGCACAGGACATACAATTCTGGAGAGAAATTGAAGAGTGGGGAGTGTGTTGGGGTCACCCTCCAGTATAAACGAGGGTGTTGAGAGCCTGAGTGTAACCCAACTATTCCTGGCCAGGCTGCAGTTAGGGAGCAAAGATAATCCAGGGAGCAAATCTCAAAGTCATCCCATGAATCAGCTCCAGAGTTATGAAGGGTAACGTTGGTGTGGTTAGCAAACAGCGAAACATTCAACTTTTGATTTTACGGTTCTGATTTTAGGGTTCTGAGTTGGGTAATGGAACTAACCAAACAGCTACTAGGCCTCTGCATCCGATGAAATGAGCTGTAGCTCACCAAAGCTTCTGCTCAAATAAATTTGTTAGTCTCAGAGGTGCCACAAGTCCTCCTTTTCTTTTTGCAGATACAGACTAAAACGGCTGCTACTCTGAAATTCGGCCTTTGTGGTGTTTCTAGCCTAAAGACATAAGAATTTTGTAGACAGGGCCATCTTGTGGTGTGTTGCTAACTTTAAGAATATAAAGCCTGATGTTTGCTCTGTTGTGCCAGTATTTCTAAGATTATTAAACCTTTTCCTTCCTGGGCAGTGTCTTTGTGTGATGTTGATAACTTGAAGATTAAAACGAATGCTTGTGAAATATACTGAATTAGTGCACCTGATAGTGACAGTTCCCAACCACTATAAAAGCATATTACTTTCACTTAGCTAAAAGCATCTTTGGATGTCTTCGGTTTGATCTTTGTTGAACGTGTGAGTCCTTCTTTCACAGGAAAGCCTCATTACACCTGCCCATCGGTGTCTTTGTGGTATTAATGGCTCCAAGGTGACGAAGGCTAATGACTGCTGGGCAGGATTTGTGAGGTGTCTCGAGCCCAGTAATTGTTAGGTTGTCTGTCTGGCCAGCAGGTTCTGTGTGGGGTTGCTAGCCCCAGAAATATTAGGAATGAGGCCTACATGGCTGTACCTGTGTGATGCTTCTGGGCCAAAGATCATTGTGCTTTCAGGGTTCTTTGTGCCTGTGACATGTACTCGTCAAAAAACTAGGTCTTAAACGTACAGGAGAATCCATACTGTTGCTAGGCTGGAGACCATCAGCTCTAAAGCCTTCTGGACAGCCTCTGCTGGTTCCTTCACTCGTGCCATTTCTTTTGTGTTTCCTGAGGCCTCATACTTTTTAGGTGAGCGACACCACACAGGTACTCCCCTACAGGCTTGAAGCTTTACAAACCTTAGGTGCACGTACCTCACAGTGGTGCCGACTCTCAAAATGCTCTCAGTGAATAAGAGACACAGGAATTAGGTGGTGTTAGTAACTGAACAATTACTAGGCCTTATGCCTCTGTATTACACTGGCTTCGTGTGTGTGTGTGCGTGCGTGCATGCACGAATGTACGACCGTCCAGCAGCAGGCTTGGGGAGCAGTAGCAGTCAAGCCATGGATTAAAGTTAAAGGGAATCTCATTCAGCTCAGATAGTATGGTCCTGAGGATGGGCAGGAATGATGCCAGAATAGGCAGGATATATGACAGGATAGGCATATAAAAATGACACTACTTAAGCTAGCATCACCCCACACAGAAATGGCATTGGAGGCCTTATATCTGTGAGTTAACATCACTTGTAAAATTATTTATTTATTTATTTAATTTATTTATTTAATGGGGGGAGGGATAGCTCAGTAGTTTGAGCATTGGCCTGCTAAACCCAGGGTTGTGAGTTCAACCCCTGAGGGATCCATTTAGGGATCTGGGGCAAAAGTTGGGGATTGGTCCTGCCTTAAGCAGCGGGTTGGACCAGCAGATCTCCTGAGGTCTCTTCCAACCCTAATCTTCTATGATTCTATGTTGGTAGCAGAAGCTCTCCCACCAACATAACCACAGTCACTTATGGAGGTGGTTTTATTCGGCCAACAGGAGAGCTTTCTCACATCAGCACAGAGTGGCTACATGAGCGATCATACAGCGGAGCAGCTGCATTAGTACGTCTGTGCTGCTGTAAGCTCTCGAGTGTAGACATGACCTTAGCCATTGAGAGCAAAGGGATGCTGGTACAATTACTGACCAGAACTGTACAGGGACAAGGTGCAGGAGGTAATAGCTTTGCTTGGACCAACTTTTGTTGGTGACAGAGACAAGTTTTTGAGCTGAGACAGAGCTCTTCTTCAGGTCTGGGAAACTAACTCAGAATATCACAGGTAAATACAAGGTGGAACAGATTGTTTAGTGTAAGTAGTTCACATGTATTTCAAGGGACAATTCAGGGTGCAAGTGGCCTGTTAACACCCCCCAGTCACAGAGAGGAAAGGGGTGGGAAGACCAACCTCGGCTCCTGTCATAAATATAAACGGAAGGTGTCAAGGTTCCTTCCCCACTCTGAACTCTAGGGTACAGATGTGGGGACCTGTATGAAAACCTCCTAAGCTTACTTTTACCAGCTTTGGTGAAAACTTCCCCAAAGTACAAACTATTTTACCCTTTGCCCTTGGACTTCCACTGCCACCACCAAACGTTTACCTGGGTTTATTTTTATTAGGAAAGCATTGTTTGGAAACGTCTTTCCCCCAAAATCCTCCCAACCCTTGCACCCCACTTCCTGGGGAAGGTTTGGTAAAAATCCTCATCAATTTGCATAGGTGACCACAGACCCAAACCCTTGGATCTTAGAACAATGAAAAAGCATTCAGTTTTCTTACAAGAAGACTTTTAATAGAAGTAAAAAGGAATCACCTCTGTAAAATCAGGATGGTAGATACCTTACAGGGCAATTAGATTCAAAACATAGAGAATCCCTCTAGGCAAATCCTTAAGTTACAAAAAAGACACACAGACAGGAATATTCATTCTATTCAGCACAGCTATTTTCTCAGCCATGTCAAGAAATCATAATCTAACACATACCTAACTAGATTATTTACTAAGTTCTAAGACTCCATTCCTGTTCTGTCTACGACAAAGGCATCACACAGACAGACACAGACCCTTTGTTTTTCTCCCTCCTCCCAGCTTTTGAAAGTATCTTGTCTCCTCATTGGTCATTTTGGTCAGGTGCCAGCGAAGTTACCTTTAGCTTCTTAACCCTTTCCAGGTGAGAGGATTTTTCCTCTGGCCAGGAGGGATTTTAAAGGGGTTTACCCTTCCCTTTATATTTATGAAACGCCCCCGCAAATTACAGCTAGGGTGAAAGACTGGCTGGGATTTCTTCCTCGAGCTCTAGGAAAAAACAGAGTTAATAAGACACATGCACCTCTGAATATACTACCAATTACATAAAGATTAACAATATTTTCCACATCTGAAGGACAATTTTAACCAGTTGATTCTGGGAAACTTTCACGGAAGAGTGCATCAGCCACTTTGTTAGAAGCTCCTGAGATGTGTTGGATGTTGAAATCAAAATCTTGGAGAGCTAAACTCCACCGAATAAGTTTTTTGTTATTTCCCATGGCGGTATGAAGCCACCGTAGCGCAGCATGGTTGGTTTGCAGGTGGAAACTCCATCTCCAAACATAGGTGTAGCTTTTCCACAGTGTAGACAATGGTGTAACATTCTTTTTCACTGACTGACCAGTTGCTTTCCCTCTCAGACAGTTTTTTGCTGAGAAACACTACAGGGTGGAATTCTTGATCCGGTCCTTCCTGCATTAAAACTGCTCCCACACCATGCTGGGACACATCTGTGGTTACTAGGCACGGTTTGTCAAAGTCTGGGGCCCCTAATACAGGGTCAGACATGAGTGTCGCTTTAAGCTGGTTAAAGGCCTTCTGACTCTCTTCGGTCCACTGAACGGCATTTGGCTGTTTCTTTTTGGTTAGGTCTGTCAGTGGGGCAGCGATTTGGCTGTATTGCGGTACAAATCGTCTGTAATAACTGGCCAAGCCTAAGAAGGATAGCACCTGTTTCTTTGACTTTGGGACAGGCCACTTTTGGATAGCATCCACTTTGGCCTGTAGGGGGCTGATAGTTCCTTGACCCACCTGGTGTCCAAGGTAAGTCACTCTGTTTAGGCCTATTTGACACTTCTTAGCCTTAACAGTTAGTCCTGCCTCCCATATGCGCTCAAAGAGTTTTTTTAGATGTTCCAGGTGTTCTGCCCAGGAATCCAAAAATATGGCCACATCATCAAGGTAGGTGGCTGCATATTCTTCTAATCCTGCTAGGAGACCATCTACAAGTCTTTGGAAGGTGGCGGGTGCATTTCGCTGCCTGAAAGGGAGTACATTAAATTCATACAGCCCGACATGTGTGGTGAAGGCTGACCTTTCCTTTGTGGATTCATCTAGAGGTACCTGCCAGTACCCCTTGGTTAAGTCCAAGGTAGAGATGAACTGGGCCCATCCCAGTTTCTCTAATAGTTCATCTATGTGTGGCATTGGATAGTTGTCTGGGAGAGTTACAGCTTTTAGCTTATGGTAGTCCAGGCAAAAACGTATCTCCCCATCTGGTTTGGGAACTAGAACCACTGGAGATGCCCATGCACTTCCAGAGGGGTAGATTACACCCATCTGTAACATATCGTGGATCTCCCGTTCTATAGCAGTTTTAGCTTGAGGAGACACCTGGTAAGGTTGGACTCTAATTGGGTGAGCATTACCTGTGTCAATGGAGTTGTATTCCCGTTCAGTCAGTCCTGGGGTGGCTGAGAACATTGGCGCGTAGCTAGTGCACAGCTCCTTGATCTGCTGTTGCTGCATACGCCCAAGGGTCATGGAGAGGTTCACCTCTTCCACACCACCAGCACTTTTCCCTTCATAGTAGACACCTTCAGGCCACTCAGTGTCATCTCCTCCCTGGACTGTAAACTGACAAACTTTTAACTCTCTGGAATAAAAGGGCTTTGGAGAATTAATATGGTACACCTTAGGCTTTCGGTTGAAGATGGAGAATGCTATGAGATAATTAACAGCTCCCAGGCACTCCTGGACCATGAATGGCCCTTCCCACGAGACTTCCATTTTATGGGCCTGGAGAGCCTTTAAGACCATGACCTGGTCCCCTACTCTGAAGGAACACTCTCTGGCATGTTTATCATACCAGGCTTTTTGCTCTTTTTGAGCATCCTGTAAGTTTTCTTTAGCAAGGGCTAAAGAGGTTTGGAGGGTGTTTTGTAGGTTGGTTACAAAGTCCAGAGTGTTAGTTCCTTATGAAGGTATAAATTCCTCCCATTGCTGCTTCACCAACTGTAATGGCTCCTTAACCTCGTGGCCATATACAAGTTCAAATGGTGAAAACCCTAAACTGGGATGTGGTACATATCTGTAGGGAAAGAGCAACTGCTGCAACATGAGGTCCCAATCACTGGAGTGCTCATTTACGAATTTACGTATCATGGCCCCCAAAGTTCCATTAAACTTCTTCACCATGCCATTTGTTTGATGGTGGTAAGGAGTGGCAACCAAGTGATTTACCCCATGAGCATCCCAAAGGTTTTCCATAGTTCCTGCCAGGAAATTAGTCCCTGCATCTGTGAGGATGTCGGAGGGCCAAACTACCCTGACAAAAATGTCTGCTAGTGCTTGGCATACACTTTTAGCCCTGGTGTTGCTTTGAGCTACTGTTTCTGGCCATCGGGTGGAAAAATCCATGAAAGTCAATATGTACTTCTTTCCTCTGGGTGTCTTTTTCAGAAAAAGACCCAGAATATCCACAGCTACTCGATGAAATGGAACTTCAATGATGGGGAGTGGCTGGAGAAGGGCTTTGATCTGGTCTTGGGGTTTTCCCACTCTTCGGCATACTTCACAAGACTTTCATAGGTAGAAACATCCTTGCCCATTCCCTCCCAGTGGAATGACCCCCGCAAACGGTCTTTGGTCCTGTTCACCCCAGCATGGCCACTAGGATGATCGTGGGCTAAGCTCAAGAGCTTGGCCCAGTACCTAGTTGGAACTACCAACTGTCCCTGAGGATGCCCGTCTTCCTGGTGTGCACCAGAAAGAGTTTCCTTGTATAAAAGTTCTCTTTCTACAACAAACCTGAATCAATTAAGAGCTGAGAGGTGGTGGGTTGCTCCATGCCGCCGTCCAAACTCTCTGGAGGTTTTCATCTGCTTCCTGTTTGGTCTGGAACTGTTCCCTTGATGCTGGAGACATCAGTTCCTCATTGGATTGTGGACCTATGCTTGGTCCCTCTGTAAGCGATGTAGGGGATGGGGTTGTTTCCATTGACTGTGAACCGCTCTCCGCTGGGACACTATGTTGGGGTTCAGGCTCCAGCTGAGCCTCTCGTGTAGGGTTATGGACTGCTGCCAGTTCAGGTTCGGTGGGGCCCTCTGGTGTTGGGGTTGAAAGAGTTGGACTTGAGGGGTTGAATCGTCACTTGGATCTCTGGGTTGATTAAATTGGGGTCCACTAAGGAAGCATGGATAGCTGACACTTGTGCTCCGGTGTCCCTCCATGCGGTGACCTTCTTCACACTCACAATTTTCCTCCGCTCCAAGAGTATCTGGGAGGTATCTGGGCCTGTGGACCTCTAGTGTGATTCCAGTGCAATGAATTGTAATCTGTTGGGGTTCTTGGGGCAGTTGGTCTTTACATGCCCCATCTCATTGCATTTAAAACATCGTCCAGCTGACAGGTCGCTGGGGCAAGGTGGGTTGCTGGAGAAAGGTGTGGCGGGATGATAAGGTGGCTGGAGGGTTCCTTGGGGGGTAGGTGGGTCCTTGGGCTGACCCCGGTAATAGGGCGTGGTCTGAGGTTGTCCCTTCTGGTATCCACTCCAACTGCGACCAGCTTTTTCTTCTCTGTCACCTCCACCAGTTTGGCTCCAAACTGCCCTACCTCGATTACAGTTTTGATTTTCCCAACTAGGATGTACCTTTCCATTTCCTCAGGAACACCCTCTAAGAACTGTTCCCTTTCCATTAGGAAGGGCAAATCTACTGGAGATTCAACACTTGCTCCTGATATCCAGGCATCCCAATGTTTCACAATGTGGTAGGCATGCCGGGTAAATGACACTTCTGGTTTCCACCTTAAGGCTCTGAATTGCCGATGGGAATGCTCGGGTGTTAGCATTATGACTCTCATCTTCGTTTTAAACATTTCATGCTGGTTCATTTGTGCCTTGGGCATTTCCGCTGCCACCTCAGCTGAGGGTCCACTGAGCTGCGGCCTCAGGTCTACCATATATTGGTCGGTAGAGATGCTGTACCCAAGGCAGGCCTGATCGAAGTTTTCTAAGAAGGCCTCGGTATCATCGCCTGCCTTGTAGGTGGGGAACTTTCTGGGATGGGAAGTGGTACCTGGAGAAGGATTGCTAGGGTTTGTTGGTATATTCTGCTGAGCCCTTGCCTTCTCCATCTCCAGTTCATGCTTCCTCTCTTTTTCCTTCTCCTCCAGTTCTTTGGCCCTTGCCTCCACTTCTTTTTCCTTTGCCTCCATAGCTCTCCTGTGAGCAGCCGATTGGTGTTGTTCTGTCTCTTTCGCTACCTCCCTTTCTTTGTCCTTTGCCTCCATTGCTCTCTGGTGAGCAGCTTCTAGGGCTTTTTCAGCTTCTTTCACTGCCTCCAGTTTAGCTAACTCCAATTTGTGTAGTACCTTGGTGTCTGTCATCTTTACCTCTCTGTTTTTAACTAACTTTACACCCAAGGGTTAGAAATAAAACAAACAAAACTTGGCTTGTAAAATTTTACTGTGCTGTAATAGGATACCTATAGTCTCTGATAGTGATTGTCAGCCTACTGAACACCCCTCCCTTTGATCTTAAGAACAATGAAAAAACATTCAATTTCTGAAAACAAGGATTTTAATAGAAGTAAAAAGTAAAAATGAATCACCTCTGTAAAATCAGGATGGTAAATACCTTACAGGGTAATAAGATTCAAAACATAGAGAATCCCTCTAGGCAAAACCTTAAGTTCCAAAAAGACACACAGACAGGAATATCCATTCTATTCAGCACAGCTTATTTTCTCAGCCCTTTAAAGACATCATAATCTAACGCATATCTATCTGGATGACTTACTAAGTTCTAAGACTCCATTCCTGTTCTGTCCCCGGCAAAAGCCTCACCCAGACAGACACAGCCCCTTTGTTTTTCTCCCTCCTCCCAGCTTTTGAAAGTATCTTGTCTCCTCATTGGTCATTTTGGTCAGGTGCCAGCGAGGTTATCATAGCTTCTTAACCCTTTACAGGTGAAAGGATTTTTCCTCTGGCCAGGGAGGATTTTAAAGGGGTTTACCCTTCCCTTTATATTTATGACAGAGGCAGATTACCTCTGCCGACAAGAGAACACCTCCCGTCAGCATTGATAGCCTCTACACTGAAGATCTACAGCAGTGCCACGGTAGCATTCCAAGTCTAGACAAGCCCTATGGCTTTTGCTGGTACAGAAATGTTGTATATAAAAAAAATCACACGCCTGACCCACATCATTATACTGGCAAAAAGTTTCCAGTGTACATACACGTGGCCTCAAGATGGCCAAATACCAAAACCATAATTTGTGAGAGTTTTAATAAATAAAAGTGTCATTGTCGGCCGGCTCTGATTCCTATGGACATAATATAGAAGTTCCCCAAAGGAGGCTGTGCATTCGTGATCCTTAGCTCAGATCCTCTGCGGGTGCAAATTGGCTCAGGAGTCACACCTGCAGTGGCTCCGGACTGTTGACTTCAATGGGACCACTCCAATTTACACCATCCAGAAGTCCCAAATGACCGTTGTCAGTTACACGAGCAAAGAATCTGGTGTAGAAACTTGGATGGGGCTTCTTTGCTTCACACCACCTAAGGATCTGGCCCACTGACTTCAGTGGATCTAAGCTGATTTATGCCAGCTGGGGATCTGGGCCCTTTGAATTACATAGTGTTTATGGCCAATGTGCATTAGCAGAAGATCTGGGCAATTAACTTGAATAGAGCATTTCTTATTTACACCTAGTCCATTGGCATGAATAGGGTTATGCTGACCCAGACCAGCTAGGGATCCAGCTTTCACATGGCTGTGTGGGGAAAAACAGTGATGTTTAAAGAATGATAATATGAGTTTGATTCCCATTAGCACTCACTCCTTTTATGGGTTTGGGTGTGAGGTGGGGGACGAAGGCTAGAAGAGTGAAGCTGCGAGAGGCAAGCCTTTCAAAAGTGAATAGTGATTTTGGGTGTGTCATAAATATAAAGGGAAGGGTAAACCCCTTTGAAATCCCTCCTGGCCAGGGGAAAGCTCCTCTCACCTGTAAAGGGTTAAGAAGCTAAAGGTAACCTCGCTGGCACCTGACCAAAATGACCAATGAGGAGACAAGATACTTTCAAAAGCTGGGAGGAGGGAGAGAAACAAAGGGTCTGTGTGTCTGTCTTATGCTGGTTTCTGCCGGGGATAGACCAGGAATGGAGTCTTAGAACTTTTAGTAAGTAATCTAGCTAGGTATGTGTTAGGTTATGATTTCTTTAAATGGCTGAGAAAAGAATTGTGCTGAATAGAATAACTATTTCTGTCTGAGTATCTTTTTTGTAACTTAACTAGAGGGGTTCTCTATGTTTTTGAATCTAATTACCCTGTAAGATATCTACCATCCTGATTTTACAGGGGGGATTTCTTTATTTCTATTTACTTCTATTTTTATTAAAAGTCTTCTTGTAAGAAAACTGAATGCTTTTTTATTGTTCTCAGATCCAAGGGTTTGGGTCTGTGGTCACCTATGCAAATTGGTGAGGCTTTTTATCCAACATTTCCCAGGAAAGGGGGGGTGCAAGTGTTGGGAGGATTGTTCATTGTTCTTAAGATCCAAGGGTCTGGGTCTGTAGTCACCTAGGCAAATTGGTGAGGCTTTTTACCAAACCTTGTCCAGGAAGTGGGGTGCAAGGTTTTGGGAAGTATTTCGGGGGGAAAGACGCGTCCAAACAGCTCTTCCCCAGTAACCAGTATTAGTTTGGTGGTGGTAGCGGCCAACCCAAGGACAAAGGGTGGAATATTTTGTACCTTGGGGAAGTTTTGACCTAAGCTGGTAAAAATAAGCTTAGGAGGTTTTTCATGCAGGTCCCCACATCTGTACCCTAGAGTTCAGAGTGGGGGAGGAACCTTGACAGGGTGCCTAGCTTGAAGCACCTCAAAAGGACTGGATTTTCAGAGAGCGCTGAGCACCCACCTTCTGAAAAATTAGGCCCCTTTAAGGTGTCTCATTTTTGTCCACACAAAATGGCTGACCACTTGCTCAGCTTTGTCTTTAGTATGTTTCTCTCACTCAGTATATAAAGGCCTCCTGACTGGATTACTTTGATAGTATAATGCTGGCACTCATTCCTAGGCTGGGCAAAGGCCTGAAATGTGAATCTGGACTAGCCTCACAACATAAGGCTGAGAAGAGGGAGGAGATCAGCCTTGGTTTAAAGTTTGGTGTCTTTGCTTAACATCCAAATCCAGCTTCATCTACTCTTCCCCAGCTGTACAAATATGACGAATTACACCTGTGGGCCTCTCTGCTCTCCTGGAACCACATGGAAATCACAATAACTCAGTTCATACTTAGGTTATTTTTTTTTATTTCAGGGACCAAAACAAATCCAGACCTAGACATCTGCTTCTCTCTGCTTAATCCCATTTGAGTCTCAGAAGGCTTTGGAATCCCTCACACTTACCAGACCTTCAGCCACCAGGTTGTGGGCAGTCTGACCTAATGGTCAGTGTGGAATCAGGTGCCAGACCTGGTCAGAAGGAGAGGTTTCAGATCACAGGATTGGGCGATTTCAAGTGATTCCTTATTATCCAGTCCCTGCTTCTAGCAGTTGGAGGTTTAGGGACAACCAGAGCATGGGGTTGCATCCCTGACCATCTTCACTAATAGTCATCGATGGACCCATCCTCCATGAATTTATCTACTTCTTTTTTTCTCCGCAAATCCACTTTAAATTCATGCCTTTAGTTAATCCAGATTAACTGTTCTGGATGTCCCTATGTAGACGGGCCTTTAGTCTCTCTGTACTTCGATTCCCCAACTGTAAAATGAAAAGGAGAACTTGTTGCACCTTAGAGACTAACAAATTTATTTGAGCATAAGCTTTCGTGAGCTACAGCTCACTTCATCAGACACATTCAGTGAAAAATATAGTGGGGAGATTTATATACACAGAGAACATGAAACGATGGGTGTTACCATACACACTGTAAGGAGCGTGATCACTTAAGATGAGCTAATACCAGCAGAAGAGCCGGGGGGAGGAGCGGGGGGAAGAAAACTTTTTGTAGTGATAATCAAGGTGGGCCATTTCCAGCAGTTGACAAGAACTTCTGAGGAACAGTGGGGGAGGGGGGAAATAAACATGAGGAAATAGTTTTACTTTGTGTAATGACCCATCCACTCCCAGTCTCTATTCAAGCCTAAGTTAATTGTATCCAGTTTGCAAATTAATTCCCATTCAGCAGTCTCTCGTTGGAGTCTGTTTTTGAAGTCTTTTTGCTGTAATATTGCGACTTTTAGATCTGTAATCGAGTAACCAGAGAGACTGAAGTGTTCTCCGACTGGTTTATGAATGTTATAATTCTTGACATCTGATTTGTGTCCATTTATTCTTTTACATAGAGACTGTCCAGTTTGACCAATGTACATGGCAGAGGGGCACTGCTGGCACATGATGGCATATATCACATTGGTAGATGTGCAGGTGAACGAGCCTCTGATAGCATGGCTGATGTGATTAGGCCCTATGATGGTGCATCCCACAATATCCTGCACAAACCTTACTGAATTCTGTGAAATCTTATTGAATTAAATGTATGTATCATGGTGTGCTAGGGACCGTATTTGATTACAAGGGACAGGAGGACCACCACGCTCCAAAAATTAAGAACAGGTTGGAGAGGCAAATTTACTCTAGTTGTAACACCTCCAGAGAGCTACCACCACCTGGAGAGAGGCTTACATATGCTTGTTCAAACTGGATTCTTTAAGGGTCAATGGACAAAGAAGGGAGTTTGAGTTAAATAGCCTTAGTTAAAACTGATTCAGAGCCTTATTTCTAGTGCTCCAAATAGACAGGACCTTCTGTCCAAGGGCTACCTCAATCCTTCCTGGGAAGGTATGGAAGGACATAGCCCAGTCTGTGTGTTTGTTCTGAGCAAAAGGTGGTGTGAGCTTTTAACCACAGAAAAAAACCTTTGGTTTGAATTACTGTTCAGCATCTAGAGCCCTTGTTGGAGCTGGGGTGATCTCTGGTGAGGTTGTTAGCATGTATGTAGGTTCTTTTATTGCTTTTAAAGTTTTCTCTATAACGCTTTCCCCTTGAAAGTAAATTTGTTTGCTTAGAAAGAGTGGTGTGGTAACTTATAACACCATTGTCTATCTAAGAAGAAAAGTATAGCAGGTTGGCTTAGGCAGTCTGGCTTACTGGGGAATTCACAGTGTAGGTAGGGAACTGTGGAGCCTCAAAAAACCCCAATCAAGAGGGTGAGAGGTGTACATCTCCACCCAAGAGAGGTGACAGCTGAGGAACTGGGAAACCTAAAAGCAGGTGTCCTTGCTGAGGGGTTACAAGTTCAAGGGTCCTGAATGAGACAGAATCCACTCCCCTTGGAATTTCTCTGGAGTTTAGTCTCAGGGACTTGCCTTAATCACACACACCCCCACCCACCCCCTCAGGTTTTAGTTCTGGAAGGAGCTGCAGGAACCCCCCCCCCCCGGAGTAGAACATAGTCAAACATAAATCATTCATACAATGCAAGTTAATATAATGGTCCCAAAGATTCTGCATGGGGTTGCAATATCTGTCACACCAGATCTCCTGAGTGTCTTATCTGTTGGTCAATGCCACCTCAAAAACATTATTCTCAAAACTTGAACACAGAGTTTTTATTTTCATTATAAAATTGCATAGAGTGGAAGGAAATGGAAAGAACATTGTCACTTTAGTTCAAAACATGATAAAATTATTCATCAAAGCTGCTGAGAGAACTTTCTTTTCTCTAACATTCTCCCCAGGGCGTCCTTCACCTCCTTGTTCCTCAGGCTGTAGATCAGGGGGTTCAGCATGGGTATCACAACCGTGTAGAACACAGAGATCACCTGGTCCCGCTCCAGTGAGGAGGTGGAACTGGGTTGTAAGTAGATAAAGAACGTTGTCCCATAGAATATAGCTACGGCTGTCAGGTGGGAGGTGCAGGTGGAGAAGGCTTTGCGCCTGCCCTCGGAGGAGCGGATCCTCAGTATGGCAGCAGTAACATACAGATATGAGAAGAGGATGATCAGCATGGTTGTCAGTTGTATGGAACCAGCAAAGATAGAAAGCAGCATTTCATTGGTGTGAGTGTTGGTGCAGGACAGCCGCATGAGCGGAAGGACATCACAAAAGTAATGATCGATTATATTGGGCCCACAGAAGGACAGCTGAAAGGTGCAGCTGGTAAACATGGTTGCATTTGCAACCCCAGCCACGTAGGAGCTAGCCAAGAGCCAGATGCAGGACCTCTTGGATATGATGAGCCTATAGAGCAGTGGATTACAGATGGCCACATAACGGTCATAGGCCATCACCGCAAGGAGGAAAGATTCAGTAGTGGCAAAGGTAGCAAAAAAGTACAGCTGTACAGCACATCCAGCGTAGGAAATGGCCTTACTCTCCCTTGAGAGGCTCACCAGCACCCTGGGGGCAATGGATGAGGAGTAACCAAGGTCAACGAGTGACAAGTTGCTGAGCAAGAGATACATGGGGGTGTGAAATCGGGAGTCCGTCCAGATTAGGGCAATCATCCCAGAATTCCCCAGCAAGGTGAGAACATAGATCACCAGAAATATGAGGAAGAGGGCAACCTGCAGTTCTGGATGGTCAGTGAATCCTGCAAGGATGAATTCAGTCACGGTAGTGTCATTTCCCTTGGCCATTGCTTCACACGGGCTTTGAGGAGAGACCTGCACAGAGGGAATTTCTGTAGAAATAAAAAACAGTGTGAGGACCTGGAATTCCATACGACCAATGACAGCATTTTAGTCCCTTTGAGACCCTTGTTTGCTGAAAGTAAGAATATTTTTACCCATATGTGCGTATCTCATTCTTTCTCTTTTGATGTGGACAATCTGCAAAGAGCAACTATTGGCAAAAAACTGTAGCATAGTGCCGACTTGATTGCCGGAGGGTGAAGTTCACTGTTGGATCAGTTGGAAAACCTTTTCCCCCACAGCAGAAGTCTAGAGACTTTGCATTAGAGCTGGGTGATTGTTGTTTTTTTTTGTTTGTTTTTTTTTTTGCGGGCGGGGGGGTTGTTTTGTTTTTTTGGTTCAGTGGCTGACCTGAGAAATCCCCAAATAACAGCAACTTGTCCCCTTCTCCCCCAAAATAAATCATTTCGTTGTCAGGTTTTTACCCTCTTCTCCCCCCTTTTTTTCTTCAAGTTAAATCTAACAGATTTTTGGAAACAAAACGTCATTTCAAAACAAAACCTTGAAACACATTATTTCAAAAATGTCAAAATTGAAATAGTTCACCTTTTTATTTCAGAATAACTCCTTTGGAAGATAATTTCTGTGACCCTTACACTCCCAGTATTGTGTTGCCAGGGCTAACACTGTTGCTTTGGTGTGAATGATCCTTGGGGTCAATTCTGGTGCCTCCTCCTGGAATTCTCATAGGCATTATTAACCTCTACCCAGTGCATGGCAGTTGCCGAACCTGTAAAGCTCAGACGATGAACTGGGATGTATACACTACCCATTGGGATCTAACAAGGTGGCCTCATACAAGGGCGCGAGAGGGGAAAGGACTCAGAGTTTGGGCGGACAGTTAATAACTACAGCACAGGAAATTAATCTGCAGCACCATCCCTCTCCCCAGACACAGCCCAAGCCCAGGCTACAGCCGAGCGACACAATGATTCACCTGCTGTGTACTGCTGGTGGGTCTGTACCCAGGGCTGCTCCTCAGATTCTGGATGTAGCAGCTTCAGCTGAAGGGGTCGTTGCCTACATAAGTAGCTCTCAGATAGGTTAGGAAGTTTTAGGTCAAAATTATACCCTCAAAGCGATTTTCCAGTGGATCGTGAGATTTTTCTTGCTGCTCGCAATAGGTTTTTACTCTTCCCCCTTCCCTCCTGCAGTGCTACACCCAGACAAAGCAAACCTACCTGCGTAAGGATGAATCATTTATGTGATGGGTCCAAGAGATTCCCATCTGGAGGAAGGGCAGGGGGCTGATTTATATTCCCTTACAGTCTGTTGGGAGCTTAAGTCTCTCCAAGCTCGGACCGTCAGACAGACGAAGGAGCTTCAGCTATCTTCTTGTTGCTGGGGCCAAGTGTATTTGTGGAGAAGTAATTTGTATAACACCATGCCAGGCTGTTGTGAAGCATGTCGGTAATTGGTCCCAGTGTGTCCCTAGATCGCTGAGACTGAGTGATTCAAAGCACTGGGGATGGAATATGGAGACTTTTCAATGCTAGGTGTTGTGCAGGTTGGGCAGATTGGATGGCTCAAGAGATTGGGAATTATTTAGAGGTTCAGGGCTACACTGTGCTTTGATCACCTGCTCTGTGTATGGGGCACTGCTTAACTACACCACCCCAGGAGGAGGTCAGGAATTGAATTGTGACTCAGGTGCTGGAGCCAATCGCTACCCTCACCTATGTGGGCTCATTGAGACAGAGGGGAAGAGGCAATGCTCTGCCAACTTTCCACCCACCTGTGTGTCTGCTCTGCAGCCCCCACTTTCCCCATCATGTCCCCTACGTAGGGTCAAGTCTGTGGGGTCCTGCTCCTCCTTGTGTGTGAATGACCCCCGTAGAGCTAGGCCAGGCTCTGGCTCTCAGAATGTATGTCTGTTTTGTTTAGGCATCCAAACTTTTCTGTGCACAGCAAACATCTGGAGTCTATAACACTGGGCTGGCAATGAGCAAAAAGTGGGTGGCAAACACCCACTTTCTCATGAGAGTCCCAGCAGTTCTACTCCTGGTCTCAGTTGGACACTGAAAACACTAAGTCCATGTCTACACTGGTAATTGAAAGACAAAACTTTTGTTGTTCACAGGTACTTAACCTCCCCCCACCCCTCGAAAGACAAAAGTTTGCCATGAGAAGTGCCTGTGTGAACGGCCGCGTTGTCAGCAGGAGCACTCTCCTGTCGACAATGCAAATCCCACTCATTGGGGGTAGAAGTATTTTGTTGGCAAAAGTGCCGACCAACAGTGTTCACACTGCCCAACTTTTAGCAACCCAGCCATGTCACTAAAAGCTGTGTAGCATAGACATAGTCTAAGGCATACAAATATATGTGAGTGTTTCAGAATCTTAAACCAACTCATGTCTGAACGTGAAGAAGAGGTGGGGTCTATGCGGGGGGTTGATGGTTTGTTCTGGGTGGGGGGGTTGGAACAAGTTCATTCATATTCATAGGAATATATATTTAACGTACACACAGAGAGGAACCAAATGCCGGAATGACTTTCATGCTGGATGAAGGAAAACAGAACAAGAAAGAACAAATGTAAGTCCTCAGGCGACAGCACAGTGGGTGTATGTCTTTGTCCTCAGTCACGTGATGCATCACCTCTGCCTTACAAAATAGCCGCTGCCTCTGCAGACAGCAGATTTTTTGATAATGGAATCATCAGGAGAGGGAACAAGGGGGAGTTCATTCTCTCACTCTTCCGCAACTGCGCCAAGGCTGCCTACCGGGGTCCCAGCCAGAGCCAGTTATCACTCTATGGTTTCTCGGGTGGGTAGGGTGGGGATATAAATACCTGAACGTTAGCAATTTCTGGGATTATCAAAGAAGCCTGAGGGAATTCGGAGCCCAAATCTCCATTGGAATTCAATGGAAGTTGGGTTCCTAAGTCTCTTAGCTGAGCACAACTGAGACCAGCAACTCAACTTTCAAGATAACATCTTCCTCAGGAGAGAGGTGGAGGAATTAACCCATCATAGATTTTGCAGAGGGGCTTTTCTGAGGTCTAGCAGGCCTAGTGGTCAGGCTGCTGCCAAACTATCTCTCTGAGTTTTGGGATGGGTTTTCTGGGCAGCCTGGTGGGCCCAGCAGCCAAGTCACAGTTCATCGCCTCCCCACTACCCGTAGATCCCTCTGAGGTCTCTGGGGGTAGATGGAGGAGAAGAAAAGGGTAGGGGGATCCAGGCTCTCCCTCTCCACCAGGTCCTGAAGTCTAGCAGGAGCTTCTACTCTCCCTCCTCCCAGAAAAACCTCCTCACAGCCAAGCTCTCTAATTGTGTCCCCTCTTCAAACAATTGCCTCCACTGACTCCGTGTTAATCCTTGTGCTGGTCCTGCATCCTTGACCTGCAGGAGGCCATGTGATTGGAGGACTGGTCTGCTCTGTACAGACAGAGAAACAGGAGACAAGGAGATGATGTAAAGATAGTGAAGGGACTGACATTCAGCTCCTGCCTTCTGTGGCCATGGGAATCCTTGCCAAAGGGGCAGTGGCTGAGAAGAGCTGGGCAGTGGAACATGAGGATGCCAAAATTATTGGACCAGAGAGTGCGAGTGGTTCAGGCACACACCTCATGGGCAGGAAACCCTGGGTCCAGTCCCCCTGCGCCAATCACTCTTTCTTTATCCACAATGGAACAGCTTCAACAGGAGAGACACGCTATCCCAGAGGCCAGAGGTAAGAGCACTCTCCTGAGAGGTGGGAGATACCTGTTTAAATCCTTTCTTCCCTCTCCGCCAGGGAAGGGGAATGGAACCTGGGTCTCCCACATCCCGGGCGAGTTCTCTAACCACTGGGCCAAAAGTTATCATGGGGGCAGGAGCACCACAACTGCCTCCTTCCGCCATTTTGTGTAGAACGAGGCCAGTGTCCAATTCATTCCCTCAAGAAACTGCTACGAAGCCAGGAGAGGGGTACCTGTGTGTGGGTTGCTAGTAGAGAGAGTCACATAAATCCAGGTGGAAGGGAGGTGCCGATCTGTGAGGAAGGGGCAGTGCTTCGCAAATCGGTGGGTCCCACTGGCAAGCTTAGGGGACTTCCCACCTGGCATCCTGTGGGCTGTTGTGGAATGCATTTTAAGGTGCCTATCTGTCCCCATTCATTGTACAGGGAGACTGTGGAAGCTCCTTCGCTGGAGGTTTTCAAAAGGAGGCTAGAGAGCCATCTGCCTTGGATGGTTTGGGCACAAAAAATCCTGCCTCTTGGCAGGAGGTGAGACTGGATGACCCTTGTGGTCCCTGCGACCGCTACGGTTCTATGATTCTACAGGGAGGTACCTAACTCGGCTTTCTGGATTGCACTGCTGTGCTTGTTTTTGTTTAGGCACCTAAACATGAGGTGCCAGGATGCTCGGAGCTGCAATGCCTGAGTCCTTGCATGGATTCCAGCCTATGAGACTTAAACACTGCAGGCCAGATGATCAGCCCCATGGACATGCCAAATAGCATCAGAACCCACCATGGCTCCCGTCAAAGTCAATAGCACCACCGCCTGGCTGGGGTAAGTTTGCTGCTCACATGAGGAAATGTATTGGATCTGGTGCTCTGAGTGAAGGAACTTTTTTTTTCTTCAGAAAGGTAGGGCTGTAAAACTGGGCTTGCGATAAACACGGCCATGCAGCTTTAAGAGCTGAATCACTGCGGTAATGTGAGGAGTGGAACTGGAGAAAGAAGGTCAGTTTTCTGGAGGGACCTAGTTTATTGTGAGATCAGGAGCTCAGGAGTGCGAACAGGGGTCAGGCTACTTGTGCACAAATGCTAGAGGCTCTGCATAGAACGCTGGGTAGCCCCAGGCTGCTGAATAAAGTTCTCTTTCCTGCAACTCCCTGCCTGCCCATATCCCTTATTGCTAATGAAACAACTAGCCTGGTTCCATAACAGACAGTGCATAAGCACCCATGCCTCATATACGTTCACACCCCAAGTAGTACTTTGCCCTGCAAAAAGTCTCATTGCCCAGTGGTCTCACTAATTGATGTGGGTGATTGTATTAGAATCTGACCGTGGAAACGACATTGTGCAGGTGTGTGGGTTGTCAGCTGCAAAGATTGATCTCAAGAGCATGAGCCACCGCCCCCTGAGCTAGGAAACCTACCTTGAAGCCACTGCTGGACTCCGAACACTACATGTAGTTCAGACAGTGGAGGGAAACAGAGATCTTCATGGTGGGTGTGAGGCTTATGGAATCCTGAGATGGATCCACTACCTAGAGTTTACGCTTTGTTGAAAGTAACAGAGTTTGAGGTGTTTGCATTCAGCCCTCATTTGTCTCCTTTTTTAGTGTAGGCCTCACTTTCTCACCTGCAGTGGAGAGTGCGTCTGGGATACATGACGGAGAGGAATCACACTGCAGTGAGTGAGTTTGTCTTGTTGGGATTCACACAAGACCCAAAGCTGCAGGTCATCCTCCTTGTGATGTTTCTGTTGATCTACCTGCTGATCCTAGTGGGGAACCTCACCTTGGTCACCTTAATCAGGACTGACTACCAGCTTCACAACCCCATGTACTTTTTCATCAGCAACCTGGCCCTCTTAGATGTTGATTACACCACCATTATCACTTCCAGCATACTGATTACTTTAGTATCAGCGAGAAAAGTCATTTTGTTCCCTTTGTGTGCTCTGCAATTCTTCTTCTTATGCATCGCATTGTCCTGTGAATGTTACCTCTTGGGTGTCATGGCATACGATCGCTTCATGGCCATCTGCAACCCATTGCGCTACACTGTCATCATGCCCAAGCGGTTTTGCATGCTGCTGGTGAATCATAGAATATCAGGTTGGAAGGGACCCCTGAAGGTCATCTAGTCCAACCCCTGCTCGAAGCAGGACCAATTCCCAGTTAAATCATCCCAGCCAGGGCTTTGTCAAGCCTGACCTTAAAAACTTCCAAGGAAGGAGATTCCACCACCTCCCTAGACAACGCATTCCAGTGTTTCACCACCCTCTTAGTGAAAAAGTTTTTCCTAATATCCAATCTAAACCTCCCCCACTGCAACTTGAGACCATTACTCCTCGTTCTGTCATCTGCTACCATTGAGAACAGTCTAGAGCCATCCTCTCTGGAACCCCCTTTCAGGTAGTTGAAAGCAGCTATCAAATCCCCCCTCATTCTTCTCTTCTGCAGGCTAAACAATCCCAGCTCCCTCAGCCTCTCCTCATAAGTCATGTGTTCTAGACCCCTAATCATTTTTGTTGCCCTTCGCTGGACTCTCTCCAATTTATCCACATCCTTCTTGTAGTGTGGGGCCCAAAACTGGACACAGTACTCCAGATGAGGCCTCACCAATGTCGAATAGAGGGGGACGATCACGTCCCTCGATCTGCTCGCTATGCCCCTACTTATACATCCCAAAATGCCACTGGCCTTCTTGGCAACAAGGGCACACTGCTGACTCATATCCAGCTTCTCGTCCACTGTCACCCCTAGGTCCTTTTCCGCAGAACTGCTGCCTAGCCATTCGGTCCCTAGTCTGGAGCTGTGCATTGGGTTTTTCCGTCCTAAGTGCAGGACCCTGCACTTATCCTTATTGAACCTCATCAGATTTCTTTTGGCCCAATCCTCCAATTTGTCTAGGTCCTTCTGTATCCTATCCCTGCCCTCCAGCATATCTACCACTCCTCCCAGTTTAGTATCGTCCGCAAATTTGCTGAGAGTGCAGTCCACACCATCCTCCAGATCATTTATGAAGATATTGAACAAAACCGGCCCCAGGACCGACCCCTGGGGCACTCCGCTTGACACCGGCTGCCAACTAGACATGGAGCCATTGATCACTACCCGTTGAGCCCGACAATCTAGCCAGCTTTCTACCCACCTTATAGTGCATTCATCCAGCCCATACTTCCTTAACTTGCTGACAAGAATACTGTGGGAGACCGTGTCAAAAGCTTTGCTAAAGTCAAGAAACAATACATCCACTGCTTTCCCTTCATCCACAGAACCAGTAATCTCATCATAAAAGGCGATTAGATTAGTCAGGCATGACCTTCCCTTGGTGAATCCATGCTGGCTGTTCCTGATCACTTTCCTCTCATGCAAGTACTTCAAGATTGATTCTTTGAGGACCTGCTCCATGATTTTTCTAGGGACTGAGGTGAGGCTGACTGGCCTGTAGTTCCCAGGATCCTCCTTCTTCCCTTTTTTAAAGATTGGCACTACATTAGCCTTTTTCCAGTCATCCGGGACTTCCCCGGTTCGCCTGGTGCTTTGGTCGTACCTAGTGGGCTGTGCGAATGCAATTGTTCAAACTACGTTTTTATTCCTTTTGTCCTTCTGCGACTCGAATGTCATCAACCGTTTCTTCTGTGACGTACCCCCACATCCTGAAACTTCCCTGCTCTGACACCCACATCACAGACATTGTTCATTTCACCTGTACCGCTGTGGTGGTAACACCTACTATTTTGATCATCCTTGTCTCCTACATCTACATTGTGGTCGCTATCCTAAGGATCAACTCTGCCTAGGGCCAACTCAAAGCTTTCTCCACCTGCGCCTCCCACCTGATGGCCATCACCATTTTCTACGGAACAGGCGCTTTCATGTATATACGGCCCAGTTCAAAGTATCCCATAGATGAGGACAAAATCATTTCTTTGTTTTATACCCTTGTGATCCCCATGTTGAACCCCCTGATCTACAGCCTGAGGAACAAGGAAGTGAAAGAGGCCTTTATGAGGATGTTACACAGGAAGATTTATTCTCAGTGAATTTAAATGTTGGGAATGGGTTTTTTAATGGTAAACAGGAGTGAAAGTGGGGAGTGAGTTCTTTACATCATTATCTTGGTTTTTGTGGATAACCAACCCTGTTCGTCTTGCACCAAAAAGAACTAAGGGGCAGGTTTTCCAAGGAGATCTGCACCAAACAGCTATGATTTGGCAACTCATCAAGTAGCCAGCTTCTCAGAGCTGCTCAACTCCCAGTTAGGAACCATTTTGTGCTAAGGCCACATTGCCATCCTCAAGTGAAGGGCAGGCTGGTCCCATGGTTCAGGCACTGGCTGAGGACATAGAAAACCTGGGTTCAATTTCTGGGTCCACAGTGGACTTCCTGTGTGACCTTGGGCAAGTCACTTAGCCTCTCTGTGCCTCTGTTCTCCATCCTTACAACAGGGATGGTGGCACTGCCTGGTCTCCCGGAGTGCTGAGAGGGGAGAAACATAAAAGAAAAAGACATTAAAGTGCTCAGAGAGCTACTGATGTAAGCAATAGGTATTATTTTTATTATTATTTATTGATTTATTAAGTGTTTTAAAAGCATAAGCTGGGACCTCTAATAATGAGAGTGGCTGAAAAATCATTTATATTTCATAATAACAATGAGATGTGTGTGCTCATTATTTGCCTTCTAGTTTTTGAATATTTGAGTTATTCTAACTAGTGAATATTTGGGTGAACTCTGATCATGTTTGGAAGATTTCATTACAGGGTCTTTCCTAGCTTTACGGGCATGCGCCAGTGAGCCACTTAGGGGCATTTCATCACTGCCTTATACAGTACTAGTCCACTTATTTTGTACAACCTTCTACTTACTCACCAACAGCCCTTTCTGTTTCATGGATGTCCACATCTAATTTACATCTGATAGTTGGCTGATTGTCGATGCTAAAAGTTTTGTATGGGTTTGTTCTTCTCAGCTTTCTAAGGATCACCTGACAAAATTAAATACAGACAAAGCATTGGAAGTAAGTTATGCCTACTGAGAATTTGGTCCCATACACACATCAGTGACAGAAATGGCAAACACAGGCATGGTGTTGAGACTATCGCATTAACTTTTAAAATGTTATCTGTATGTCGGTGAGCAAAAACTCAGGAAACATGACAACATCATAGACTGTCATATTAAGAGGTGCCCAGAAAATATTCATAGCCCTTTGTGTTCAATAAGTGTTATATGTATTTGTGTGTTCTGGTTTCGCTGGGTGGGTGTGATGTGTTGGATCACAGAACCCCCCCTGGGAGCTGCCAACTGTTGTGCCAAGACTCCTTCTGCCCCTGCTTCCTTGCCCTTCCCAGCTTACGACTCCAGAGTCCTACCTGGTTTGAGCCGGATCCGCTAGCCTGCTGCAAACCCAGACCCAGTCTGAACCACGTCCCCTAACAGCTGTAGGCTTACCTGGAAGCAGCTTAGGAAGTGTTCCTGTCTTTAGCACTCAGATGCTCAACTCCCAATGGCATCCAAACCCTAAATAAATCTGTTTTACCCTGTATGAAGCTTATACAGGGTAAACTCATAGATTGTTCGCCCTCTCTAGCACTGATAGATATACACAGCTGTTTGCACCCCCACCCAGGTACTAATACGTACTCCAGGTTAATTAATGAGTAAAAAGTGATTTTAAGTACAGAAAGTAGGATTTAAGTGGTTCCAAGTAGTAACAGACAGAACAAAGTGAATTCCCAAGTAAAATAAAATAAAACACGCTGATCTATCTCTAATACAGTAATAAAACTAAATACAGATAAAAGCCTCACCCTCAGCAAAGTTTCCATGAGCTTCCTTTTACAGACTAGACTCCCCCTACTCTGGGTCCAGAAATCACTCTCACCCCCCTGTAGTCACTGTCCTCTGTTCCAGTTTCTTTCAGGTATCCTTGGGGGTGGAGAGGCTATCGCTTGAGCCAGCTGAAGACAAAATGGAGGGGTCTCCCAGGGATTTTTATAGACTTTGTCCTCTGGGTGGACACCCCTCCCTCTCCCTGTGTAGAATCCAGTTACAAGATGGAGTTTTGGAGTCACATGGGCAAGTCACATGTCTATGCAAGACTGAGTTCCTTACCAGTCAAGCCACCTTCCTGGGAAGGCTCAGATGTGGATTGGCGTCTCCAAATTCATTGTTGGCTTAAGTGGTTCTTGACTGGGCACTTCCTGAGAATAGTCTTCTCTAAGAAATCTGATGAAATGCTTTTACCAAGGCTACCCAGAAATCAAGCAAGTACACAGCCAATATTCATAACCTCGAACACAAAAATGATACATGTGTACAAATAGGAGGAATAGATTCAATAGATCACAACCTCTACAGAGACATGTTACATGGCATATGTCGCACAAAACATATTCCAGTTATGCATCTCCCCATAAAGCACTATGGGGTGCACCATCACAGTGGGTTTCCCATGGAATCTGGAATCACTCGGGGTGACAGGTTTCAGAGTAACAGCCGTGTTAGTCTGTATTCGCAAAAAGAAAAGGAGGACTTGTGGCACCTTAGAGACTAACCAATTTATTTGAGCATAAGCTTTCGTGAGCTACAGCTCACTTCATCGGATGCATACTGTGCAAACTGCAGAAGACATTATATATACAGAGACCATGAAACAATACCTCCTCCCACCCCACTCTCCTGCTGGTAATAGCTTATCTAAAGTGATTACTCTCCTTACAATGTGTATGATAATCAAGTTGTGCCATTTCCAGCACAAATCCAGGTTTTCTCACCCTCCCCCCCACACACACACACAAACTCACTCTCCTGCTGGTAATAGCCCATCCAAAGTGACCACTCTCTTTATAATGTGTATGATATCACATTGTAAAGAGAGTGGTGACTTTGGATGGGCCATGGAGAATGTCACTGAAAGGAAAGATGTTCTGCAAATTGTGGTCCATGCATTTCTCAGAATGGAGAAAATTGGGAAAAAAACCAACTGCCAGTTTGTGCATCAGAATGTCAGTGACCTGTCTGCACATGAACAAAACATGAGGTACAGGAAACACCTCCTGGAACAGTTGAATGAAGTGACCAAAGCTGCAGCAAACATGGAAAAGAAATGCAAGGAGATGAAATTTTCTGATATTATGGATTATGATCTGGAAAAACACAATTGGTACATTCCTGCTTTGTGGCATGGAGTCCCCCCCCCCCCCCCATGGCTCCCGTGAATTTGGGATACAGTCAAAATGTTTATGAATTAAAGAAATATTTGTCTGAATTTCTGAAAGATTGTTCACAAGAGAGAACTCCCAATGATATCCCTCAATGTCTTGAATGGGTGAGGAGCCTGTGGAATGCTGTAAAACAAGAGAACTTCATTTTCAGCTGTAGAAACAGCCTTGTTGCTGAAGCCTATAACCAGCTGTCTGTGAAGTATGCAGAGTGGGAATGGGGTTTCCGGAAGGAGATACATTTCTGGGTATCTGAAAAGGTAACTTTCATCCAAAATCAGCCACCAGATAAACTAGACACTAATCTTTCAATCAGACTAAAGAGATAGGCACAGGAAAAACTGAGGCAAGAAGCAGAGAAGATTGTGAATCATTTACAACAGAATTTTGAAAGTGGAGCAGCAAATCTGCACCTGATAGAAAAGTACAAAGAAGATTTTAGAAGAAGTGCCAATAGTCTCAGGAATGAACTGGAGTGTTATTCATTCAGCAAGTGGCAAGAAGCGATTCATATTAAAAAAGGCCAACACAAAACAGACTCTGTCCTGTCAGAGTACAAGAGAAAAATTGAAGAGAAAGTGGATGGGCTTCTGAACCATTGCAGGAAAAGCAACTGCAAATTAAATAATGATGAACTGGAGAAGGAATTTGAGAACATGTGGAGAGAAACATTGTCAGAATTATCACTCATTCCTTTACAGAGACGCAACACATTTGAAGATGTGGAGTTCCAGCTGAGAAGAGACCTAGAGGATAGGGGCAGTGCAGTCTGGAAGATGTTACAGGATGCCAAAAGCTTGTGTGCTTATAAAACACAAAACTTCAAAATGAAAAAGGAATACTTAGACTTAAAAGTGTTCAGAGGTTACACACTATCAATATCAGGTGTGAAAGAATTCTTGACACAGGAATGCTGGCATAAAACAGAGGCTGTAGCTAAATCCTTAATAGAAGAGTGCAATAGTTACACTGAAAGAAAGGTAAATGGCAAAGCAGATTATGATGAAACTTATTGCAGACATTTGTTGTGGATGATTAACGAGTGGCTTCAGCAGGCTGAGGTTCAAAACCTTCACACCACCGCCTGCTTTGCAGTTGACCTGAAGCTTCACATTTTGGGGGATGCAGCTCGTGCACTTCAGACGATGCATGAATAATTCATTGAAGAAAATGATCCTCTGCAGCATCTGGGGAAACTGAAACCTCAGTATCTCTCCACGTTCAAAGCTCTGTACTTAGAGAAAGATGAGTGTCAGGACAGGGCCTGGAATTTCTGTGATCAGTGTCTGAGACCTGTCCTGGTGGACTCTGTGAACAAGAGACTTGGGACAGAAATCGTTGATGACATTCTCAGCAGTGAACGGTCTGTTGAGTAGAGCACCCGGAGTTTTTTCCAATTCTTTGTTCTGAAGCAGCTGTTGGAAGAAAATGACTTTAACAAGTATGTGCAATACACAAGGAATTATGTAGATTTTATCAAAACCCGGATACAGAGACACTTGTTAATGCTCTACAAAGAGAAGGCAAGATTGGGAGATTTGGAGAAAAGGATTTTCTCCCCAGTAATTAATAAACTCAGCCATGTTCTGAAATACTCCAAAGGTAAGAAGACTAAGACAGTCTCTGCCTTTTTAGACAACGTGTGTGAAAAGCTGCAGCAGAATCTAGTCATTCCCAGGGATAGCTTAGAAGTGATACTGTTTAAAAACACAGCAAGTGCAGACCAATTTTCAGCTTTTATAGAACAGTTTATTGCTGACCTGGAAAAACAAGTTTTATCCACTTTTGAAAATCTGGAAATTCAGTCAAAACTCTCAAAACTTTCAGTGAAGCCCCAGGATGAAATCTTCAAGCGAGTGTTTGGCTGTGGGAAGCAGTGTCCATTCTGTAAAATCCCCTGTGAAGCAGGAGCTCCTGCTCATGACGAGCATTTTGCTTCAGTGCACCGACCTGAAGGATTAGGGGCATATCGGTGGAATAAAACAAGAATACTTGTCTCTGATATATGCTCCTCTTGTGTGGCTTCAACTAAAACATTCAGCTGTTCGGAGATGAAAGGGGAGTTTCATCCTTATAAAGATTATTGCAAATTTTTTCCAGACTGGCATATCCAGCCAGATCCCAGCATCACAGCTTCCAATTACTGGAAGTTTGTTTTCAAGGAATTCAACCACCAGTTTGCTAAGAAGTTTGATGCTCTCCCAGCCGATCTCCCTGAGGACTGGGGTGAAATAACCAAAGAACAGGCACTGGAGAGCCTGAAGGAAGCCTTTACATTGAAATCAAAAACAGGCTGAGAAACTCTTTTGTAATGGAGAATTACAGAAGTTAATTTCCATTAAATGTAATGGTGATTCTCTTTTAATATCAGACACAGGTCGCAGCTTCCAAACAGATAAAGAAACAATGCTATTTCACGTTTCACATCACATCACATTTCACATCACATATCGAAGTATGGCAAATTTAAAGAAGGAGGGAAAGACCCAGATGCGGAGATTCTGCACCTCTGTCTTAAGGAGCAAATCGCCAAATCCCAATTTGTCCTCACCACTGCATTTTGCTGATACAGTGGTACCATCCAGGGACCTGCAAACCTTTCCCACATGAGTGTTCCCTCCAAGAGCCCCGGAATACCAACCATCCACTTCTGCTACTTAAAGGAACAATATCCTTTGCTTTTATGGCTAATCTGACACCAAACAGCCTGGCCCTGATTCTTGCCTTCTCTGGGGTAACACATGGGAGGGGGAAAGTACTTCAGAAACACCAATGAGGGAGGTTTGCAGCATAATGTAATGGGGAAGGGAGGGATGCAGCCAGCAACCCCAAAAGACATTGAGGTTTAAAAGGGAATCCCCACAAACCCAACAGACACTGAGGCTCCATGGGAAACCCACCCCATCCCTGGGAATGGTCTTTCCCTCTGCTCTGCTCACTGCCCCACACACATCTCTCACCCAGGCTAGTAAGGCAAAGAAGCCATGGTGCATTGGCTATTTGCCCTGTGATTGCCTGCTACCCTTCTGCATGGGGGTGCTGTGGGGAGAAGCCAGGGAAGGCAATTAGGAAGGTGCTAAGAAATCTGTGGTCCCAGCTGGAAGGTCACATACTGCCATTTTGGCTAATACTTGCCTGGGTTTCCTCCCCCCTCCTCGCATGGCATGGTTTGGCCCAGCTCTGTCTGTAACATCCAAACGAATCCTTCTGGATGAAAGTGTCTATAAAGATGTGAATGAACATTTCAGTAATTCCTGTTGTATCCAAACATGATTTTAAAATTGCTTTAAGTGAGCTGTGGCAGCCAAGGCTGAGCTTCACTGCCCTGACTTTCACTGATGTATAAATGCCGATGATTTGACTATTTACTGTCCTACGATTTTTGCCTGATCTCATTTGCTTGTTAGCCAGATACTGTATAAGCCCCAGTTCAGGCCAACCAGGAGCTTCATAAAATGAAATTCTAAAATGCCATGTTTGACTGATGTTGATTTATTTTGTGTATAAATGATCAAGAATTTTCAAAGAAAATTAAATGAGAAATGGTTTACAGGAGAGTGAGACGAGGTTTTGAGAGAGGAACATCCTGAGTACAATTTTTTTTCCAATTGATTTTCTGTGAATAAATGTTGCCCCAGGTAGCTGCCAGAGATAAAGTTTAAAACTGATCTGTGTATATTTTTATTCTCCTTTTGAGGATAACATGGATAAAAGAGACATTTAAGTGCGCATTGTTAGACAAATAAATATGTACGTGTGCCCACAGGATATATAGCGCAGCCCTCCACATTTCTGTCTAGCCCCCCTCAGTTCCCACCACGGGGAAGAGGCTGCCCCCGTGCATCTGTACTGAGCTTTGCTGGCTATTGGTGAGAGAAATTTTCTCCATTTACGCTGGGGGGATGGGCGAGGAAGGGAAGTGGTGGATGCTGCCCTCTGCAAGGGATGAAAAAGAAGCCTAGTAATGTCACTTTTTGGCCAGGCATGCAACGCCCTTACACTTCGCTTGGTGTCATTTCTCTGTCTGTCTCTCTGTCTGTAATGGGATAACTTTTAAATGTCTCATCTGATCAATTCCAAAATTTCAGGTGGTGCCCTGGGCACCAATGGCCAGAACCCTTTTGATTTGAGGGGAAATCAGTAAACTGAATATGAGGGACAAATGAAGCTCCTGGCATCCCAGTGGAGTTTAAGATGTTGGCCACCTGAACGACTCATCTCCCAGAAAAAAATAACATGGAGGAGGGATGGAAGAGGGAATGGGGATGTATACATGGGAGAATAGGGGCATGCACACAGCTCAGGGCATGGGGGGAGAATGCGGGACCCTGGTGTGAAGGGCTCACATAACTCCTGGTGGCAGGTGTCATGCTGACAAAGCCAGGCCAGGGCCATAGGCCCATTCACTTGTGTGTGACTATCAAAGGAGTTGAATGTATTAGTATATATTCAGGCCAATTCACTTGTGTGTTAATGGAGATCAAAGGAGATGTTAATTGTATTGTTTTCGCCTAACTATATCTTGTTATTTACTATTACATTACATTTACATTACGCATGCCTGGTAATTAAATAGACCTAGATCAAAGTGTGTGTTAATCTAAGAGTGTATTCAGATGTTAGAACTTCATGAAACTAATGGAATGTTACTTGTATTCTTTTTTGTATCTATTCTTATTATAATGTAAAGGCAGACAGTTATATTATGTCTAAGCTTGTAATTAAATAACTCATTGAATGCAAGTGAAGAGTGCTAAATTCAAAGCAATTGGCCATTGTGTGAGTAAGAACATGTCTCTGATTGTTGTGTGGAGAAGAAGCTGTAAGTACTGATTCAAAGGAAGATCCTTTATCTCTGGACTCTTTGGATTCTAACAGGGTGGAATAACTAAACAAGAAGACGGAGATCCCCAGAGCTATTCTGGGTGGCCCTGAACTGGCAAATTACTACACCCCGGTTATCCTTTGGGATTCACAAACTTTGACTCACCTGTTAATGTATTTTACCTGCTTTAACCTCTCAATAACACTCATTTCTTTTTCTCAGCTAATAAACCTATAGTTAGTTAACTATAGCATTGGCTACCAGTGTTATCCTTGGTGTAAGATCCAGAGTACCAATTGATGAGGGGGAAGTGACTGGTTTCTCGGAACTGGGAGGAACCTGATGTGGTGTGATTTTTGGTTTATGTGACCATTATCACTAAGTGCAGTTTGCCTGCGTGATGAGATGGGCTGGAGAGCTTAAGGAGACTGTCTGTAACTCCATGGTAAGGCTAGTCCAGTGATCCAGGAGTTTATATTTGTTACTGATTTGGTGAAAGGTAATAATAAATAGGGTGACCAGATGTCCAGTTTTTAAAGGGACAATCCTGTATTTAAGCTGTCCTGACTTTTTCTTAAAAATGGGCAAACTATCCCATATTTTCAGTCTCCCCCACATGCATCAGTACTAATGGGTCCCTGCTCGCAAACCATCCTCCCACCAGTGGGGGGTGGGGTGGGGGTGATCCAGTGACCAATGATGGGGGTGGGGATGCAAAGCTGGTGGCAGGGATAAGATGCAGCATGCAGGGCCAGCTGCTCCCCCTGCTGGTCTGTCAGCACCGCCCCTGCTGCAAGCTGGCTCTCAACCAGCAGGGTCCTGCTCCCCGTCTCGTTTCTGGCCAGCCCTAGCTGTGAGCTGCATTGGCTGGAGAGTGAGGGCAGGTGCCAGGCAGTGGCTGATTATAGGTCATTTCTGCTGCCCACCCATTGGCCCTTTACATGCTCCTCCTCTCACTGTCCTCTCCCCGCTTTGCCCTTCACCCCCAGAAGTCCTGCTGCTCCTCCATATCACCCCCCCACACACACACACACACAGCAGGACATATCCCACTCCCAGTGCTGTGCAGAGAACCAGCTCCTGTTCGGAGTACTGCACTTATTAACCGTCTGGCCGGCAGACTCCTTCCTTCCCCCACTGCCTCTGGCTGGGCCAGCACCCTGGGAAAGCCCAAGACCCTCCGGCTCGGGGCACTGGCCAGGAGGAGCCGAGCCCTGCATGTGTCAAATCCCTGGGCAATCCATGCATGGGGAAGCCGCTAAGCTCTGGACTGGGGTGGGAAACAATTTCCAGCCTGTTCCCAACCTGACTCTGCAGGCTTCACAGCAGCCCCCAGACAGGGACTTAGTGCCCTCTTTGCCCTGCAGTCCAGCCCCCAAGGAGCGTGGGGCTGCTCTGTCCCCTAGGCACCCTCCCCTGCTGAGCTACCTCTCTGGCCAGGTTCTCTGAAGCCTCTGCAATCAGGTTACCTGGGCCCTGGTGCACAGTGCATTCTTAAGGCTTAACCCCTTCCTTCCCACGCTGTAGCCGGGGGGGACAGAAGGCATCTAGGTCATGTTGGTGGCCAGCAGAAGCATGGAGGTCTTAGCTGATTTATGATACTGTGTGGGCAGGAAGGGACAAGCTGCTTCCAGCCACGGTGGGGGGAACAAGATGAGATGAGCTCTGCAAAGACAAGGGCCAGGTCATCACTTCCCCTCTACTCCTCCTCTGTGGCTGGAAGCAGCTCCTATCCCTTCCCTCCTGCACAGTGCCAAAAGGCTGCTGGTGGCCACATGCCACATTTTGGTATAAGCCCTTGCAGAAATGGGGGGAGGCATGTGAGCCTGCCTGCCCCCATCCATGTGTTGCCTTGGTAAGATGTGGCACCAGGTACCAGGAGAGGCAGGTCTGACCCAGGGGCCCAGCTAGGCATGGAGGGCAAAGAGCACCAGGCAGGGAAAGGGTCGAGTCCATCAGGCACACACACATACACCCGTGTGAGAGAGGTGTATGGGCGTGTGTGTGTGTCACCTCACCCTGCAGGTGTGGGAAGGTGTGTGGAGGGGGTGTCACACACTCCTAAATGTGAACCCTAAAGCCTTAAAGATAAGAAGGTAAATAAAAAGAATCCAACTAGGCAGTATTTCTTTTTAATGGAGGCTCAGTCAACTTGATGTTAATTTAAATGTTTGTACTGCATAGTTCCGATTGATTGCCAGTGAACTCATGAGTAATTTTATGAGGTGTTCATATCCAGCATAGGGAAATATGGTCACCCTAATTATAAAACATACCACCATGTTGGGCTCTCTGCCCTATTTTCTGACAGTCTGCCCTGAGATTGGCACTCACAGTTGTGAGCCACTCCAGACAGCATGAAATTAGGAGAACCTGGTATAGGGGGAAGGGGGCACATAGCACCCCTAGCATGGAGGGAAGTTGGGAATGGGGGGCAGACAGAGCTGGCCTGAGAGTGAACGGGGGCCCTGGTTTAGAGGGAGGGAGTAATGGGGGGCACACAGAGCTCCTGGTGGGGGGAAGATTAGGGAACTCTGGTATGGAGGGAGTGAAGGAGAATGTGTGTGTGGGGGGGAGGGGAATGGGAGCACATTCAGAACCCCTGCTATTGGGAGAGGAATGGGGGGAGTGAGGAATGGGGTACACAAAGCCCCTGGTATGGGGGAATGGGAGTCACATAGAGCTGCTGTCATTGGAGGGGAAAACGGGGGGGGTGTAGTATGGGAGGAGGAGGGACTTTGGGGGGCACACAGAGCCCCTGAAATAGAGGGGCATGGGAGCATGGCATGCAGGAAGCTTGTGGGTGGGAATGGAGGGATGTGAGGATCCTCTGGGGTGTGAAATAAGTTCACCCAACAGTAGCAACCTAGTGTGTGACCCCCTTCGACACATACACTAAACCCAGAACATAAAGTTTGCAACATCAGCCTTATCCACAGGCCTGTGTCAGGGTACTGATATGGCAGGATGTACAAGGATGCACAGGGTGACTGTTGAAAAAAAAATGAGAAAACTGAATGAGGTGATGGGGCTGGCTGCCTAGACAGGGAAAGGTACTTGGACAGAGCAGTGCTGGGGAAGGTCAGGGGGAGCTAGGGTAGCTCTGGCCTGACCTACTCCCAGGCTGAGGGCCTGATACAGGGCCTTGAGGAGGTATTAGGGCTGCGGAGGGGCAGCCAGAGGAGGAAGAGGCAGCAGATCCAACCCCTTTGCTGATGATGAGTGGCCAGTTCAGACTTCAGTTTGCCCCTGAGGGAAGGGGCTAGGTGAAGAACGGCAGTGGGTCACTGAGGCGAGTGGTGGGATTAGGGGTAGCCAGTTTCCTGGAGGGGCAGCACCCAGAGAGTGGGGCACCGCCAGAGGGCAGTACCCCAGGAAAGTGCACCATGGTCTGGGAGGGATACAGGGCCTAATGTGGTGGAGCTTGGAAAAGGGCAGTTAATTGTGGGCAAGACACCACCTGCAGAGGATGCTCCTGAGTGGTGAGAGCTAATGCCCTAGGTTGGCCAGCCTAGTATCTACCTCACAGTCTGTGTGAGAATCTAAAGAGATCCCATCCCCCAACGAAGCATCTGTGTTATGCAGTGGATGCTTATAGTAAGTCAGACATTTCAATAAGTATTTTGGGGAGAGCCGCTGGCCGGTGTCCCTCTGGGTTTACAGGAAATTGGCAGAAGAGAAGAAGTCACATCCCTAAAGAGCACACATCATCCCCCTCTCCTGTGACCCTTGGCACCATCACAGGCTCTATTTGTATCCAGTTATGAGCCAAGAAGAAACTGAAAGGGTTTGAGCTCAAGTTCAGACTGTCCTTCATCAGAGAGCATGACTCGCAGGGCAAGAGCAGCTGCTTCGGGACACCGATATCTTTCTGCTCTCCTCCAGCTCCCAGGGACGTGCTCCCAGCCAGGATGCTGGTATGGCAGGGCCAGGTCACTACTGAGCTGGGACTAAGTCTACAGAATTAACAGTGATGATCAGATTGTTTCTGGCAAAACTGAACTGAGTTTATCAGACCAGGTTCAATCCAGATTTAGGCCAATCACATCACTCCCTTTCCCCTCAGGCACAGCCCTGGATCAGTTATTAGCAATCAGGTTAAAGCCCCACTCTGGGGAGGGGAGTCATTTGTTAGCCTAGTCAGTCACTAGGGTTGCTAATTGTGGTTGGATGTATTCCTGGAGGTAGCCTCCTCATGTCACATAATCTTTAATTCCTGGAGACTCCAGGGCAATCCTGGAGCGCTGGCAACCCTATCAGCCACCCTGTAGCTATCAGGTGCTAACACACCTAAGATGTGAGGAGTGTTTGTTGCCCATATTTCTAGTCACATGCCATCATATGGTGAGGCAGAGAGTCCTCCTTACTCTGGCAGTTTTCAATAAATGACCTGTTCTTTTATCACTCAGATTTCAACTTCTTCCCCTTTGTTATTAATCATGTGTGTTACAGTCGTACCTCTTGTCCAACCAAGATCGGGGCGCCGTTGTACTGGGAACTATACAACTAGAGGGTGGCAGACAGTGCTGGTCTGAGGAGCAATTCTAAATAGACCAGACAAACACAGGGTCGGGAGAAGGGATATAACTCACAAACAGAACCATCTGGGGAGCGGGGCACAAGAGTAGGACTTAGATTTGCTCTCTAGCTAACACCTATGCTATACATTTTTATTGGAGCTTGTTGGGCTTCTTCACAACCAATATTATCAGAAACAGTAAGGTATAAACTCATAGAACTGTTACAAAATCTTCCTCTCCAGTCAACTACAAGGGAGAAAGCTTAGAAACAAGTGTTGTGTTGGAGTTAAAATTTTGATCCCACGAGATCTTTTATACAAATATCCATCGTCGGAGAGTTACATATTAAACACAGACACTGCAGCTGTCACTTCTCTCTCTGCTGGGCGATGGGAGCCAAGAAACCCTTGGCAAACTTCCAGCCATGTTAGACAGAAGAGGGCAGGGCCAGCCAGTCAGATATAAACAGCCTCAGAGTAACTGAGAATTAAGGTTCATGTTGATGTGATTAGATCGGCCACTGACCTCGCTACTGCTGATCATGACATGCTGTGAACTCACCTGTGTATGTTGTTAGCAAATTTAGACACTCTTTGGACCAAAGCGGGGGTGGTCAGGGCTGCTCTTGGGTGACTCTGTTCCTAGTTTTGCTGAGAGCTCTCAGAGGTAGTTGTTGGCCAACTGCTTTTCCTCCTTCAGGATGCTGCCACCTGCGGCTGTGCAGGGTCCATCAGCCACCCCTCTTGTTTTAAGTGTATCTGATCCATTGGAGTAGTACGGAAACTTGGGCAGTGGGATCTTCAGGATGCTGACAACACCCAGCTTCATGTCCCCATCTCACCTGGCTAAAGTTATTTTAATTATTATTAATTATTATTAAATTATTATGTGCCTGTAGCAAGGCCAAGGCTCACCGGCACAGCGCCTCCTGCTGGTCATCTTGGAAGTTAGCTCTTCAGCACTGGGAGCGCCCTCTGCAGGCTGGTGTCTTGCCTGCCTTAGGGCCCGCATATCCCTCTGGACCTCGGTGCCCTTTTACCTTGGGGTGCTGCCCCCTGGCTGTACCCCCACACTCTGGGTCTCCCCTCCCAGGGGAACCCCCAACCCTCTAAACCCACCTTGCCTCAGTGGCTACTGCCAGTCATCATCTAGCCCCTGCTCACTGGGGCAGACTGCAGTCTGTAATGGCCACTCATCATTGGCAAGGGGGTAGGACCTGCTGCCTCTGCCTATCCCCAGGCTGCCCCCCCAGTACCTTTCTTAGGCCTTCAACAAGGCCTCAGCCTGGGGATTTACCAGGCTGCTGCTCCCCAGCTCCCTTTGCCCTTCCCCAGCACTGCTCCACTTCAGCTACATTGCTCCCAGGCAATTAGCCCTTCTCCCTCCGGGACTAGAGTGACACTCCTCTCACTTCTGGCCCAAAGCCCTCTTATAAGGGCCAGCTGGGCCCTGATTGAGCTGGCCACAGCTGTGGCTGCTTCCCGAATCAGCTTAGCCCAGCCACAGCCCTCTCCAGGGATGCTTTTAACCCCTGTTTTACTGGAGCGGGGCAGTTGCCCCACTACAGGGCCTAAAAGAAAAATAGTCCACTGCAGAGGAAAGATAGGAAGTATAGCCAGAGACCATGCTGGCTTAACCAGGAGATCCTCAATGATCTAAAAATCAAAAAACTGTTGTACGTAAAGTGGAAACTAGGTCAAATTACGACAAAGGATGAACATAAATAACACAAGTCTGTAGGGACAAAATGAGAAAGGCCAAGGAACAAAACAGATCATAGCTAGAGACATAAAGGGTGACAAGAAAACATTCTACAAATACATTAGAAGCAAGAGGAAGATCAAGGACAGGGTAGGCCCATTACTCAATGAAGAGGGAAAAAACAATAACAGAAAATGTGGAAATGGCAGAGGTGCTTAATAACTTCTTTGTTTCAGTGTTCAAGAAGAGGGTTAGTGGTAATTGGACATCTAGCATACTGAATGCCAGAGAAAATGAGGTGGGATCCGAGGATAAAATAGGAAAAGAACAAGTAAAAAATTACTTAGACCAATTAGATGTCTTCAGGTCACCAGGGCCTGATGAAATGCATCCGAGAATACTCAAGAAGCTGACTGAGGAGATATCTGATCCATTAGCGATTATCTTTGAAAAGTCATGGAAAACGGGAGAGATTCCAGAAGACTGGAAAAGGGCATCTATAAAAAGGGAAATAAGGACAACCTGGGGAAATACAGACCAGTCAGCTTAACTTCTGTACCTGGAAAGATAATGGAGCAAATAATTAAGCTCTAAATTTGCAAACATCTGGAAGATAATAAGGTGATAAGTAATAGCATGGATTTGTCAAGAACAAATCATATCAAACCAACCTGATAGCTTTCTTTGACAGGGTAACGAGCCTTGTGGATGGGGAGAAGCAGTAGATGTGGTATATGTTGACGGTAGTAAGGCTTTTGATGCAGTCTCACCTGACCTTCTCATAAACAAACTAGGGAAAGACAACTTAGATGGAGCTACTATAAGATGCGTGCAAAACTGGTGGAAAACCATTCCCAGAGAGTAGCTATCAATGGCTAACTTCCTGTCAGGGTGGTTAAGCACTGAAATAAATTGCCTGAGGGGTTCTGGAATCTCCATCAGTGGAGATTTTTAAGAGTAGGTTAGACAAACACCTGTCCGGGATGATCTAGATGATGCTTAGTCATGCCATGAGTGCAGGGGACTGGATTAGATCAGTGGTTCTCAGCTGGGGGTCAGTGAGCCCGTTCAGGAGGGCCGCGGAGCCCCAAGGCTGAAACCTGGAGCCCCAGTGCTGAAGCCTGTGGGCCCCCCCTTCCCCCTAAGCCACGAGTGGTGCGGGTCTGAAGCCAGTGGACCCCCTGCCCTAGTTAGGAGCAGCGCGGGACTGAAGCCCGCGGTGCCCTCCCCATCCCCCCAAGCCGGGAGTGGCGCAGCCAGAAGCTAGGTGGGGCTGAAGCCGGCAGGGTCCCCACATCCCCTCCAAGCCAGGAGCAACACAGTGCTAGAGCCGGCAAACCTCCCCTCCCCCACAAGCCAGGAGTCCCAGTGCCTTGCCCCTGAAGCTGGGCATTGCACTGGAAGCCCCCCTGCCTGCATACAGCCCATAGCTACCCCCTGCCCGCACCCTGAGCTACCCCCTGCCCATACACAGCCCTTAGCTATCTCCTCCCTGCACCCTGAGCTACTCCCCTCATTTCACACAGCCCCTAACTAACCCCCTGCCCGCACCCTGAGCGGTTTTCAAACTTTTTGAACTGAGTCCCCCCTTTCAGTTATATTTTTGGTTGCATCCCCCCAGAGCCCAGACAAGCTGGGTGCCCTCCTGAGTGAGTCAGGGGGTGGAGATGGCACATCCTCCCTGGACCCTGCTGTGTGGAGCTGGGATAAGCCATGCCAGGCCTTCCTTACCCCCCCCACCAAAAAAAAATAGAAGTAAAACTATGCCTATGCCCAAGTTTGTCCCCCTGGCCTGGAACCCACACTTCCCCCCTGCTGGGCCCTGTTGTTTTTATAGGATGTTTTTATAGGGGCCTCAGCAGGAAAAAGGTTGAGAACCCCTGGATTTGATGATCTCTCAAGGTCCGTTCCAGTCCTATGATTCTACGTGGAAAGGAGCAATTGAAACCGGGTGACATGGGCAAATCCACTGAGCAGCTGGGCTGACAGATAGAGTACGGCAACTGCATGGCATGTGGCAATGAAGAGAAGAGATTCCCCCGTGGGACAGTAGACGGAGCCACTGCCCAATCCAGCTACACTCACAGCCCCACTGTCGAGAAGGGACACAGAGAGGGAGTGTCATGAGTTGGGGTCACTGCAGAGAGTTTGGGCCATCAATGTTGTTATTGGGGATTTCTAACCCTACATATTTCAGTCTGTTTGTGTGTGTGTGTGTGTGTATAGTTATCTATTTCCCCTGTAACTGTGGAAACAGTCTTTGGGTTGGGGTTTAACTGCTTCACCGGGGGGGTTGCTCCATTGACTCCAGATCTGGCCCTGCCTATCCCACCACAGCGGTTACTAACTTGTGCCACATTGGGTCTCCACCCCCCCACCTCCAGTGAGAGCTCAGGGCTCCATGAAATTTTCTCACTGTTTAAGTGAGAAAACAAAGCCCATTTTTCATGAGGTCAGTCATTCTTATCAGCATCAGGCCTCTCAGAAGGGCTCATTTAAATGTTAAGGGTTCCTGTATCGCTTGGGATCTTGGGTTTGTACTTTGGAAGCATCACTTCTCCTGAAATGTTTGCTGACCTCACCCACCATCCTTCCTCTCAGGGCTAAATAAAACAAAAAGTTTCAAGGCAACATTTCAAAATAAATAAGCCACCACAAAAAAGTCTGTTCCCAAGTTTATTTTGTTTAACTGTAAATGGTTTTCCGTTGCTTCTTATGCGTGATTACATTAAAACAAGAATACTAATTTCTTAATGCACAATAGGGAGAGTAAATGGCAGTCATGCTCTAAATATAGCAGTTTAATTGTCTTCAACGGATTCTTATTTGGGGGGGAGAGACTCAGTTTAAACACTCAACATACATGCCAATCATTTATCTGTGTTTACAGCCTATTCTAAAGTAATTACTTCCTACTATGTAATACTCAGGTCCTGAATCTGCCCTTGTGTTGAATAAAGAAAGTTTCACTGATGTAACTTAGGCTATGTCTACACTGTCAGATGTACAGTGCCAGGAGTTGCAGTGCCCCTCAGAGAGCGCGGCAGGGAAAGCGCTGCTGTGTGTTCACAATGCCAGCACAACGGCAGCTCTTGCAACGGCCACAGAGAGCAGTGCATTGTGGTAGCTATCCCAGCATGCAAGTGGCTGCAACATGTTTTTCAAATGGGGTGGGGTTGGGTGGAGTGTGACAGGGAGTGTGTTGTGTGTATGTGGGGGGAGAGAGAGTGGGTTTTGGGGGGGCTGAGAGCATGTCAGCATGCCGTCTTGTAAGTTCAGACGGCAGCAGACTCTCCTCCTCCTGCCTCTCAAGCAGCATTCCACAGTAATGGTTTGCTTTGTCCCGGAGCAGATAAGCCTGCCAGCTTTCAGAAACGGAGCTTTGAAAGGACATATCCGCATTCCTACAGCCGATTACAAACAATAACAAGAGTGGCCACTTGACTTAAGCGGATTAGGGGACATTTCCGGAGGCCGATCAGAGCGCAGTAATGCAACACCTCGTTCACACTGACGCTGGGGCGTTTCAGCCGAGACGCACCAAGCGTTATACTTCTGGTGGAGGTGGATTAGCAGGGGCACTCCTGCTGCAGAGTCCAGGCACTCTACGTGCCTTGCCAGTGTGGATGGCTCGCGAGTTAAGGTGCCTGGGGCTGCTTTAATGCACTCTAACTCACAAGTGTAGCCAAGTCCTTAGTGATTTTCAGCTATTAGGCTGGGCAGAAGTGCTGTCCTGCCACAAATAATTATCAGCTCTTTTGAGCACTTAAAATAACAAAAGGCCCTATCTTCTGAACAGTGGGGAGGAACAGGTTAAACCAGACCAGGGACCCTTAGGAAGAGTTCACTCCTCCTGGCAGAGATACCTCTCCTCACCCCTCTTACTTTCACAGGAGTCAGGCATTCCAGCACCTGGCTTAATGAGTCCTTTCAGCTGAGGGTGACCCCTCATTTGAGACAGGTTAAGCACAATTCTGCTCCTCTTTACTTATACAATAAATGCAACAACACTGACAACAACATTTCACTACCCCTTCATTCAGTACTAAAGTGATCTGTAACCCAACACAAGTCAATATCGATCACTGTGAGCAACACCTCTATATCTGATGGATATCTAGGCAGAGTAGGTGAGTTCATGTAAATACAATTTCCTCCTAAAGTCTCTCCCGCTAACAGCTAGCTGTCATGGGAGAACTCATTCGGACCCTGTTTACATAGTTATGTTAGGAAGAAGCTTCTCCTCTAAACATGTTTCTATACAATTTCCATTAGATGGTTTCTTGCACCTCCCACTGAGACATCTTGTAATAGCCACTGTCAGAGACAGGATGGATCACTGGTTTGATCCAGTACAGCAGGGAGATGAGATACAGAGCCAGATGGCCTTTAGGTCTGATCCAATACAGCAAGGATGTGGGATACTAGGCTATATGGGTGATTGGTCTGACCCAGTACTGCAGAGAGGTGGGGTTACCAGGCTAGATGGGCTGTTATTCTGGTTCAGCAAGGACACAGGGATACATGGACTATCAGTTTGCTTTGGTATGGCTGTTCCTGTGCAGCAGCCTTGCACTAACTGGAAGAAGTGACCTGCAATTGATTTTTTTTTAGTTTTCAATTTTAAAAAATGGTACAGGCTGTCAGATTTGTTCATATTCCGTTTTTTAAAATTAAGGGTTTTGTTTTGTTGAAGTGTATCCTATTTAAAGAGACTCTTGGCATGTCTATTATTTCATGTAAAATGCTTCCTTTAGGCTCTTCAGCGCCTGCTCTTTCGTTATATTTTTCCAGTCTCCTGGAAGTTCTGCAGCTTTAGCACCATACGTTCTAGCTAACTGGTCACTGAATGATTTGAAAACAAATTTCCGGAAATCAGAAGCATCAATCCTGGGACCAGGCTGAATGTGCCAGTCTGGGTAGTAATGGCGGTAATTTTTGTAGGGATGAAATTTCCCATCTGCGGCTGCAGTTCGGAATTCACGATTGGAAACCACATCAGAGGAGGATATGGAATGCTCAAGCTTTTGTGAATCACAATCCCTGAAGTTCCCTAACCCTTTGGGTCGATGGACTGATACAAAATGCTCTTTATGGTCAGTGCCTCCTGCTACACAGGGGGCTTCACAGAACGGACACTGCTTCCCACAGCCAAACACTCACTTGAAGATCTCATCCTGGGGTTTCACTGACAGCCTGGAGAGTTTGGTCTCAAGTTCCAAATGATTAAACTGGGTTAAGATTTGTTGTTCCAGCTCCAGAAGGAAGATTTCAATGTTACCAGAAAGCTGCTCAATTTTTGCTGTGTTTTTAAACTGTACTCCAACTAAGCTATTGCTGGAAATGGCCAGGTCCTGCTGCAGCTCTTTGCAAAAGCTGTCTAAAAAGGCAGAAACTGTGTTATTGTTTTTATTTATGGAGTTTTTCAGAACTCCCTTGATTTTATTTATTATTCTGGATAGAATCCCTTTCTCCAAATCTCTCAAACTTGCCTTCCCTCCATAGTGGTCTATCAGACATCTCTGTATCCAGGATTTGACAAACTCTTCATAGTTACTTATCTATTTCACATAGTTGTCAAAGTTCATCTCTTCCAGCAGCTTCTTTAGCAAAAAGAACTGAAAGAAGCTTTGGCTGGCGTATTCAAGGGCCTGTTGACTGCTGAGAAAATTGTCAACTATTTCTAGTCCGAGCCTTTTGTTGACATAACCCACCAGGGCAGGTTTGAGACACTGATAACAGAAATTCCTCGCCCTCGTTTGGCTTTCATTCTTTTCCAAATAGAGATCAGTAAATATGGAGAAATAATGAGGTTTCCGCTTCTCCAGACGTTGCTGAGGATCGTTTTCTTTGATAAAATCTTCATGCATCTTCTGAAATGCCCAAGCCGCTTCCCCCAAAACGTGATGCTTCAGGTCAACTTCAAACAAAGGAGAAGTGTGAAGTTACTCAATCTCCTCCTCTTTTAACCTCTCATTAACCATATGCAGCAGTTCTCCACAATAGGTTTCATCATAGTCTGTTTTGGATTTAACTTTTTCTTCAATGAATTTCTTGCATTCAGTCATTAAAGATAGAGCAAGCTCTTCAGTTTTACAGTAACATTCCTGTGAGAAGTATTCTACAACTGCTCTGGTCCATTTTAGGTTTGAGTACTCCTTCTTCATTGTGAAAGACTTCATTCTATAATCCAGCAGGCTTTTTGCATGTTGTAGTATCTGTCTGACAGCACCCCCTCTGTGCTTCAGATCCTTTCTCAGCTGGAGATCCATATCTTGAACAACTTGACATTTCTGTAAAGTACAGAGCGTTAACTCTGACAAGGTTTCTCGCCATATCGTTTCAAATTCTTTTTTCAGTTTCTTATGGTCTAATTTATCTTCTCTGTTTCGGTATTCAGCCAAGAGTCTGTCAACTTCCCCTTCAATTTTCTGCTTGTACTCAGACTGGATATTGTCTATCTTGTGCTGTCCTCTTCGTATTCGAATTGCTTCCTCACAGTTACTGGATGAATAATTTTCAAGTTCTCTTTTGAGGCTATTTGCGCTCCTTTTGAAATCTTCTCTGTACTTTTCTATCAGGTTCAAATTTGGAGCTTCACTTTTAAAATACTGTTTTAAGTTATTCAAGAGCTTCTGTTCTCCTGCTGTAGTTTCCCTTGTGCTTCCATTTTTAAGCTGTGAAAGAGATCACCCTCTAGTGTCTCTGGCAGCTGATTCTGGATAAAAGTTTCTTTTTCAGATATCCAGAGATACATCTCCTTGCGGAAACCCCATTCCCATTCAGAATACTTCATAGACAGCTGGTGATAGGCTTCATTAAGCTACAAGGCTATTTCTAAAGCTAAAGATGAAGTTCTCATGTTTCACTGACTTCCACAGGCTCTTCAACCATACAATAAAATCAGGAATATCCTTTCCAGCTCTTTTCTGTGAACAGTTCTCTGTGAATTCAAACAGGTATTTCTTTAGCTCACACACACTCTCACTGTATCCAGTGTTTACGGGAGCCATGGGAGGGACTTCATGCCACAAGCCAGGCATGGACCAATTGTGTTTTTCTGGGTCATACTCCATAATATCAGAAAATGTCATTTCCCTGCTTTGCTTTTCCATCCTTGCTGCAGCTTTGGTCATTTCATTCAGCTGCTCCAGGAGGTGTTTCCTGTCCCTCATGTTTTGAGCATGAGCAGACACATCACTGACGTTCTGGTGCACAAACTGGCAGTTTGGCTGTTCTCTGTTCTGAGAAATGCATGGACCACAATTTGCAGAACATCCTTCGTTTCTGTGGCATTCTCCATGGCCATGTTAATGATGGTGACATCACTCAGTCCAATCACCAGGGTGGCCAGCTCATTGTCATGTTGATAACTGTCTTCCAGTGCTGTTAGTTCAGGGGCCTCCAGACCTTCAGTGTCTATCACCAGGATGAAATCACAGCCAAGCAGCTCCTGAACAGCTTCTGTAACTTTAATGAGCGTCATGAAGGCTCCTCACGCACTTCGACCGCTACTCACTGCAAACTGCAGGCCGAACATGGTGTTGAAAAGGATGGATTTCCCAGTGCTCTGCACTCTCAGCACTGTTATAACCACCATTCTGGATCTATCCCCTAGTCTGATATGGAGATGAGTTAGAACATCTACTACCCAGTTCATGGGGATGTTGGAGGCATCTCCATTGATGAGCTCCACAGGAAACCCTTCCAGCATCAGGTCAGCTGCTATGCATGGGAGACGGGTGAAACGTCTTTGTCTTTCTTCCATTTTCCCTTCTTTAACCATTGAGCATTCAGCTTCATAGAACTGCCCCAACTCACGCATGAAATGCTCCACCCCCAAGGAACTATCAGATATTAATTTATCTAATTCCTCCAGCTGTTTTTGGTCCACTCCTGGAGTTTCACATTTCTCTTTATAGTCCGCCCGCATTTTGGAAAGATTCGCCCTCGCAATATTATCCAGGCTAAATTTCATCCATTTCAGAAAGTAATGTTTCTCCACTGGCTTCAGCTGTACTATTCCATTGATAAACTTAGTCAAACCATTAGTACGGTCACACTGATTCTGCTGTCTGCGTATCTCTAACCATTTCTGTTTCAGCGCAGATTTATAGTTTTCAGTGGCCATGACCATGACCCTTTGCCTTTTCATTCGGCACATCTCTTTTTCCACTTTAGCCAAGTTTTTCCATAGGTCTCCTTGCAGGCTCAGCATTTCCCTTTTGTATTTTGCCCCATCTCTTATTTCTGCAGTGATTTCTTCAGTATATTTGCTCGCACTTTGACATGCCTGACAGTCCTCATCCACCAGGATTCCTAGGTCAGGTGCCGTCACAGCCATGGCTTCCAAACTCACTGTCTTCGGAGATGAATTCACTATGGTTCCTATGGTGGACTGCACCTTTTTCACAAATCCTGCATTATTCATGGTATGATCTTTCACCAGTAGCTGTGATTTGCTCAGCTTCAACACTGAGGACAGCTTATTAAGGAATCCCAGAGTTTCTTTGGGTTTCTTATTCTTGCAGTTGAGGATGAAGTAATATTTAGAGCTGGATTCTTTCCGAGATGATATCAGTGCCTATTCTCTCTCACCGATGCTCTCGGTAACTATGAACACTGCGGAGGAGACCTCTGTTAAAAAGCTAAACTGTAGCCAGTGGGACTCAATGTCTCCACACAGATTTGTAACTGCAATGGGTTCTGGGAAAAGATCAGAATTTTCCGTCCCCCCAAGGAAATACCAGGAAATCTCAACCAGCCCATCTGCGATTTTCCGAAGGAAGTTCCCAGACTCCATGTCCCTCACTGATAAAGAAATCGTGGTGCTGCTGGGAGGGGCTGAGAACCTCATTGAGGAGTTGGGACTTGGAGAAGCTGTAGCTCCCCATCCACACAAAAGAAATGGTTGGCATTTCTGTGAGCACCAGGCTCTCCTCTCTGAACCCTCTGCTCTCTGCCAGGGAGTGCGGCCTCCACTTCTGCACAATGTCCCTCATGGCCCACAGTAGTAGGGTGCACTTGGGGGTGTCAAAGGTGAGTAGCAGCAGAGGAAGGGCAAACTGGCACATGGATATTTTGGACAGGATCTCCTGCTGTAGAAAACTGTCTGAGCACAGCAGAACAGCACAGAGAACATCAAGAAGTTGCAGAGAAGTTTTCATCTCAGTGTCACTAAAACAGAAAGTGCCATCAATATGCAGCTTCTCCTCATAATCACCCATTTATTCTGCAGGAGTCTTGTGCCCAATGCTTGTATTTCTGGCCGTCCCATTCAGAGCCATGACCTTCCTCAGGAAATGCCAAGGTAAATCACCTAATGCCTCTGGAATCTTGTTCTTGATGCTTTCTGGGCAGATCTCCAGGACATCCCTCAGCCTGATCTTGATGCTTCTGTGCTTCTTCAGGTTTAATCTGGACAGAACATCTTGAAATGCTTTACTTCTTTCTGCAGAAGGAAGTTAAAACAAACCAAAATTTCAGAGTAGAAAATGGTGACTTTATATACAGTTTACTCATTCCATAGACAGCCTGATGTTTGTAATTTAAAGAAAAGCAGTACCCAGTAAGTAACAGATGACTTATACATCCTGGGTTCAATTCTTCTCTTACTTATATTGATATAACAAAAATGAAGCCAATGGGATTACTTCCATACAAATAAAACATAGTTCTGGCCCACTTTGAACTCCGCTAATGTGAGGTTGGTTTGCATATTTTGGTCCCAATCCTTATCCTCAGTGCAGTGCAAAGTCCACTTTAAAATGGCTTAAGTGGCCAACTGAGAATTTCCTAGAAAATCTTCCTGTATAACCAGATCTATGACATCGCAGCTCACAGCTACTGGAGGAGGGGGCATAGACTCAGGACCCTGTCTCTGTGGTGATCCCAGAAGCTGGAATGATCCCTTGGCTGCTCTAAGCTGCTGCTCAGGCTCAGACTGGTGCCTGGCAGTCTGAGGATCAGGTGACTGTGATGGTAGCCTACACCCCTCACCCTGAGCTGTGCTGGGCATCAATGGCTCATCCGGAGGATCTGACCCTTTATTTCCCTTTCAGCAGTCAGTGCAGATTACACCTTCTGGGAAGACTTATTTTTGATTTTCTTCATATCTTCCTCCATCTCTTTGCTGGGACATGTCTTTTACAGGTGTAGCTAACAGCACTGTGGCTTTGCTTACTTCCCAGCAACCAAATCAGTCCCTTCACTCACACTACTTTCTCTGTCCTTTTGGGGAGCTGTGAGTACTGTCATTACTTACAAAGCAAATTTACCCACACTGCAACATGGGGAGCTAATGCTAAGACACCTCCAGGCAAGTCCTGGTACGGTAATGTCTCCAGTTCAGTGTTAGGGTATTTGGACCTGATAAACAATTAACCCATTTATTATGTGTTATAGAGACATTATTAAGGTCACAAGAGCAAACTATTCCACTGCACAGGGAAGATAGGAAGAGTGGCAAGAGACCACCCTGGCTTAATCAGGAGATCTTCCATGATCTAAAAATAAAAAAAAGAGTCCTACAAAAAGTAGAAACTAGGTCAAATTACAAAGGATGAATACAAACAAACAACACAAGTATGTAGGGGCAAAATTAGAAAGGCCAAGGCACAAAAGGAAATCAAACAAGCTAGAGACATAAAGGGTAACAAGAAAACATTCTACAAATACATTAGAAGCAAGAGGAAGACCAAGGACAGAGTAGGCCCCTTACTCAAAGAAGACAAAAAAGCAATAACAGAAAATGTGGAAATGGCAGACGTGCTTAATGACTTCTTTGTTTCGGTTTTCACCAAGAAGGTTGGCGGCGATTGGACGCCTAACATAGTGAACACCAGTGAAAATGGGGTAGGTTCAAAACAGGAAAGAGCCAGGTGAAAATTACTTAGACAAGTGAGATGTCTTCAAGTCACTAGAGCCCAATGAAGTGCATCCTAGAATACACAAGGAGCTGACTGAGGAGATATCTGAGCCATTAGCTATTATCTTTGAAAAGTCATGGAAGACGGGTGATATTCCAGAAGACTGGAAAAGGGCACATATAGTGCCTATCTATAAAAAGGGAAATAAGGACAACCCAGGGAATTACAGACCAGTCAGCTTAACTTCTGGACCCGGAAAGATAATGGAGCAAATAATGAAGGAATCAATTTGCAAACATCTAGAAGATAATAAGGCAATATGTAATAGTCAGCATGGATTTGTCAAGAACAAATCATATCAAACTGACCCGATAGTTTTCTTTGAGAGGCTGACGGCCGTGTGGATGGGGGGAAGCGGTAGATGTGGTATATCGAGACTTTAGTAAGGCATCTGATATAGTCAAAAATGACCTTCTCATTAAAAAACTAGGGAAATACAATCATGATGGAGCTACTATAAGGTTGGTGCATAACGGGTTGGATAACCATTCCCAGAGTAGTTATCAATGGCTCACAGTCATGCTGGAAGGGCACAACGAGTGGGCTTCTGCAAGGATCAGTTCTGGGTCTAGTTCTGTTCAATATAGTCATCAATGATTTAGATAATGGCATAGAGAGTACACTTATAAAATTTGCAGACGATACCAAGGTGGGAGGAGTTGCAAGTGCTTTGGAGGATAGGATTATAATTGAAAAAGAGCTGGAGAAACTGGAGAAATGGTCTGAGGTAACTAGGACGAAATTCAATAAGAACAAATGCAAAATATTCCACTTAGGAAGGAACAATCAGTTGGACATGTACAAAATGGAAAATGACTGCCTGGGAAGGATTACTGCAAAAAAGGGATCTAGAGGTCAGAGTGGACCACAAGCTAAATATGAGTTAACAGTGTAAGACTGTTGCAAAAAAAACAAACATCATTCTGGGATGTATTAGCAGGAGTGTTGTAAGCAAGACATGCAAAGTAATTCTTCTGCTCCAGTCCACATTGATAATGCCTCAGCTGGAGTATTGTGTCCAGTTCTGGGTGCCACATTTCAGTAAAGATGTGGACAAACTGGAAAAAGTCCAGAGAAGAGCAACAGAAATGATTAAAGATCTAGAAAGCATGACCTATGAGGGAAGATTGAAAAAATTGGGTTTCTTTAGTCTGGAAAAGAGAAGACTGAGAAGGGACATGATAACAGTTTTCAAATACCTAAAAGGTTGTTATAAGAAGGAGGAAGAAAAATTATTTTCCTATCCTCTGATGATTGGACAAGAAGCAATTGGCTTAAATTGCAGCAAGGGAAGTTTTGATAGGAAATTTTTCCTAATGTCCGAACTGTCAGGGTGGTTAAGCACTGGAATAAATTGCCTAGGGAGGTTGTGGAATCTCCGTCATTGGAGATTTTTAAGAGCAGGTTAGACAAACACCTGTCTGGGGTGGTCTAGATGGTGCTTGGTCCTGCCTTGAGGGCAGGGGACTGGACTTGATGACCTCTCAAGGTCACTTCCAGTCCTATGATTGTATAATGAAGCACCAGCTCTGCTTTAGTTTAGGTTGAGAAGCCCTTTCTACTTAAATGTTATTTCTTCTTAGTGCTGTAAGATCTGTATGCTTACTTGGACTGTCTTGAAATTTATTGTCTCATGGGGGAACAGGATAGGGTTAGTGACCCAAATTTTGGGGTCATTTGAGCAAGGAGTTCCCTAGGCACAGCTCCTCAAAAACACAGCATTTTGCAAAATCAGCAGTCTTATAATGGAGGGGATTGTGCACCACACAGCTCAACATCCCCTACTTGATCTCAGTCACTCAGCATTTATTTCAGCCAGCGTGTGGCACTGACTGCCCGTTTGAGGAAGCAATACTGAAAACATCTATTAAAGGAAACCTTTGGCTTTCTAGAACACTGCATGCAAACACTCATGAGCCAAAGAGATTGAAACGTGCATGGGCTGTGAGCCTAGGCAAGAGTCTTTCCAGACAGTCCACTCTCACAGTAGCTGGATGGCTCAAGTACATTTGAGCCCTACTCTACTCCACAGTATTACCAACCTTCCTCAGAATACCATCCTTGCCACCATGGATGTCACTTTCCTATACACCAATATCCCTCACAATGACAGGATAGCTGCCTGCCCCAAATATTTAAAAGACAGTGGACAACCATCAATTATCCATCCCAAACACATAGCCAAACTCATCCAGTTCATCCTCGCCTGTCATAGATTTACCTTCAACAATAAACATTTTCTCCAAAGCATGAGAACAGCCAGGGGTACTAGGATGGCTCCCCAATATGCTAACCTCTTCATGGGTCATCCTGAAGAAGAATTTCTGGAGAAGTGCATCATGAAACCAGTGATATACCTGAGAAATTTTCATCCTATGGGAAGACAGCTTAAACTCCCTCAGACTTTCACCACAACTTCAACAACCACCACCCATCCATTAAACTCTCTCTGGAGCTTTCCCACAACTTCTGGACACCACAATCAGCTTCAGCAATGGAACCCTACAGACAACCATATACAAGAAAGCCATGGATCACCACACCTACCTTCATAGATCTAGTAACCACCCCAACCATACCAAGAAATATGTTATTGACAGCCAGGCACTCAGATACCACAGAATGTGCTCTGAGGAGAAAGTAAGTGATATATACCTTAATGAAGGGATAGCCTATTTTTGTCAAGGTCCAAATTTCTTGGTCAAGGTATAGTCAAGGTCCAGAATCCAAGAAAAAAATGTTTAAAAACCCATAATGATAATAAACAAATAAAAACATTGTGGGGTCCATTCAAAAGCATCTCGCATTCCGGATTTGGCCCACGGTCCGCCTATTGACTATTCCTGGCTTAACACACTTGTTGTCGATATTGTGAAGGCCAAAACTATAACAGTGGTCAAAAAAGACCTAGGTAAATTGATGGAAGATAGGTCCATCAGTGACTATTAGCCAGGATGGGCAGGGATGTTGTCCCTAGCCTCTCTTTGCCAGAAGTTGGGAATGGGTGACAGGGGATGGATCACTTGATTATTACCTTTTTTATTCATTCCTTCTGAAGCACCTGGCATTGGCCTCTGTCAGAAGACAGAATACTGAGCTAGATGGACTTTGGTCTGACCCAGTATGGCCACCCAGTATGGTCACTTAAAACCACCTTCACCAAACAAGGACACTTCATCAGAGAAGTAGATTGCATCATGCAACAGGCCACCCAAATACCCCAGAAGAACCTGCTTCAATACAGAAATAAACCCCCTTCTGACTGCATACCTCTATTTGTCACCTACCACCCCACACTGGAACCCATACAGTAAAGCTAGTGTAACCACCAATGGGTGTAAACAACTACACCCCATACTCGATGGGTACCCCATCATGAAAAAAATATTTCAAGAATCATCTCTTCTGGTCTTTGAACAATCTCTTCAAACTCATTGTTGCCCTGGTTTGAGGGATATGTATACCCCATTTTGTGATCAAACTAATTGCAACCATATTATGTGCATTCTGCCAATAGGAATTAATGAAATAGAACACCACATAGTTAAGGGTTAATTTGGAGACAGGCTTTTAGAAGCGAGGTCATATCTAGCTGATAGTTTTTGCTAATCAGAATGCGAGGAGGGGACAGTCAAGTAAACAACTGAAACTGAAAACCTTGGTGGTTGGAAAACTTTGAATCTAGGCACCTCTAATATGAAAAGTTGACTGAAAGTTAGAAAAGAGATGATCCAGTTGGGGTCATTATGACCTATGTGTTTTGTAGAAGTTAGTTATAAAAGATTAGCTAATAGAGTATATTGTGGAGCAGTCCTCTGAAGCCATCTTGAGACACTTTTTTCTGACACCCTTTCTCCCTGATGGGTGAGCAACTGGTCACTGCAAACCTGCTGTTAATTACTCAATATCATTCCAGATCTTAGGAAAAATATCTGGGATGTTCTAAACCTATTGCTTATGTCTCTGTATGCTTAAATCTAATAAACTGCAGTGTTAGATAAGAGCATACTTACTTGCATTTAATCCTTGATCAGACAGAAGTGCTGTGTTCCTATTGATTGATTCCTGACACTGCATGGAGTGAAATAGTTAAGTTGCCCCTGCTGTGGGTTCTCAAAACCCCAGGTAACCCTCGTCATCAAGAGGAAGCTCCCCACAGACCAGGACACACCCACTCAAAGCAGCACCAGACTCTGCCAGAACAATAGATGCAAAACTTGCAGACATATCTCCATTACTATAATGATCAACACTCCACACAAAACACCTTTCAAGATCCCAGGATCTTATACATGCCTATCACATGTAGCACACTTCATCCAGTGCACTAAATGCCCGAATAATGATTATATGGATGAAACAGATAAGCACTATAAACTCAAATGAATATACACAGGAAAATGATAAAAGACAAAAACACCCTATCACCTGTGGGTGAACACTTTTCATAAAGTAATCACTCTATATCTGACCTATCAGACCCAATCCTCAAAGGCAACTTGCACAGCATTTTCAAAAGAAGAACCAGGGAGCTTACATTCATTACTCTGCTGGACACCAAATCATGGATTATGGACATCATGGATTGAACAGAGACACTAGATTTATGGTTTATTAAAACAATCTGTAATCCACTAACCCCTTCTTTTTTTCCTATGTTTGCAGCGGTGCTAATGGCCCATTCTACTTTGAATGGTCCCTTACAATATGTGCTAACTACTTATGCTAAATAATCTGTTCCATCTTGCATTTTGCTATGACCTTGGGAGTAATGTTCCCAGACCTGAAGAAGAGCTCTTTGTGGCTCAAAAGCTTGTCACTCTCACCAACAGAAGTTGGTCTAAGAAAAGATATTTCCTCACCCACATTGGCTTTCCAATATCCTGGGATCTACCCAGCTACAACTACACTGCAGACAACCCTATGCTTGTCAGAAATCTGAGAATAATCTCTAGGAATATTGACAGGTTTCAGAGTAGCAGCCGTGTTAGTCTGTATTCGCAAAAAGAAAAGGAGTCCTTCTGGCACCTAAGAGAATAACCAATTTATCTGAGCGTAAGCTTTCGTGAGCTGCAGCTCACTTCATTGGATGCATTCAGTGGAAAATACAGTGAGGAGATTTATGTACACACAGAACATGAAAAAATGGGTGTTATCATACACACTCACTTAAGATGAGCTATTACCAGCAGGAGAGTGGGGGCGGGGGGTAGGGGGAAGAAAACCTTTCTTGATAACTTCTGGAAATGGCCCACCTTGCTTATCACTACAAAAGGTTTTCTCCCGTGCCCCCACCCCCCCAGTGGTAATTATTATTTTCTGCGGGTATCTGCTGCTGTTCTTGTGACACAGTGCCCTCTGGTGGGCAAAAGGTGGAATGCAGCAACATTTTGGCAGAAGCTTTTTTTTTTCCTACACAGAAAATTAAAGATATGCATGGCTCATTAATTATGCATGCCTACAGTAGTACAGAATTCCTCCAGGAGTAATGTTTGGAGAAAACCTGATTTCACAACAGCTGTCCCTTTGTAGAAGATTTTCTTCTTTGATGAAACACAAATGCCTCATGATTAAAAAAATCCCATTCCCCATGCACCAAGTGAACACTCCAAGGGTTGAAATGCAGTAGCATTCAAATTCAAAATCTTGGTCTTTATCTTCAAGGTGCTCAATGGCCTTGGCCTAGTGTATCTAAAAAATCAACTAACGCTACAGGACAAAGACTGTGGTCAACATTTAGTCTTGTCTGCCACAATGAAATGGAATTCTTTACAAGGTAAATCTCATCTAGGTAGGAGACAGAGTTTCCTTGAAAAGGTGACCAATAATTTAAATCTGATTGAATATCAGATGAGGAGTGAGCAGAGGGATTCAAAGAGGAAAGGGATGGGTTCAAATCAACAGGTAGAGAACATGCTTTTAGCAGCTCAACCTCAATACATTATTTCTTTAAAAAAATGCTTATGGATACACTGGACACAGAAATATTTTGGATTGTTTTTTCCCAAATTTGGCATTTCTGAATTGTTTGGGATATATACTCAATGTGTGTCCGCCTCAGATACCCATCCTACCTGACCTTTAATGAAATTGAGGAGTTCAACATTAAAAATTAAACGTTGTTTTAAAACTAAGTATTTTAAATACTTGTGGCACCTTAGAGACTAACAAATTTATTTATATGCACAAATAAATTTGTTAGTCTCTAAGGTGCCACAAGTCCTCCTTTTCTTTTTGAGAATACCGACTAACACGGCTGCTACTCTGGAACCTATTTTACATACATTCTTCTTCCTCTATAATGTGGTCATGGCCTTTCCAGTGTGCAGTAAATCAGTTACTGAAATTGCGAACTGATGGTAGTTGGCTTATTTAGGCACATTATGGTACCTTTCCTCAGTCCTCAAGTCCATGCAGTTCCATCCCCCCTCTTGAGTCACATGAGCTTGGGGAGGAGAGAAACTACTGAGACAACCCAGAAACTCAGCTGAGGGGGACTGGGGCATGCAGCTCTAATGAGGACCTGCAGATTCGGATGGTGTCATCAATCACATGTTCATAGAATCATAGAATCATAGAATATCAGGGTTGGAAGGGACCTCAGGAGGTCATCTAGTCCAACCCCCTGCTCAAAGCAGGACCAATCCCCAATTAAATCATCCCAGCCAGGGCTTTGTCAAGCCTGACCGTGAAAACTTCTAAGGAAGGAGATTCTACCACCTCCAAAGGGAACGCATTCCAGTGTTTCACCACCCTCCGAGTGAAAAAGTTGTTCCTAATATCCAACCTAAACCTCCCCCACTGCAACTTGAGACCATTACTCCTTGTCCTGTCCTCTTCTACCACTGAGAATAGTCTAGAACCATCCTCTCTGGAACCACCTCTCAGGTAGTTGAAAGCAGCGATCAAATCCCCCCTCATTCTTCTCTTCTGCAGACTAAACAATCCCAGTGCCCTCAGCCTCTCCTCATAAGTCACGAGTTCCAGACTCCTAATCATTTTTGTTGCCCTTCGCTGGACTCTCTCCAATTTATCCACATCCTTCTTGTAGTGTGGGGCCCAAAACTGGACACAGTACTCCAGATGAGGCCTCACCAATGTCAAATAGAGGGGGATGATCATGTCCCTCAATCTGCTCGCTATGCCCCACTTATACATCCCAAAATGCCATTGGCCTTCTTGGCAACAAGGGCACACTGCCGACTCATATCCAGCTTCTCGTCCACTGTCACCCCTAGGTCCTTTTCCGCAGAACTGCTGCCTAGCCATTCGGTCCCTAGTCTGGAGCTGTGCATTGGGTTCTTCCGTCCTAAGTGCAGGACCCTGCACTTATACTTATTGAACCTCATCAGATTTCTTTTGGCCCAATCCTCCAATTTGTCTAGGTCCCTCTGTATCCTATCCCTGCCCTCCAGCATATCTACCACTCCTCCCAGTTTAGTATCATCCGCAAATTTGCTGAGACTGCAATCCACACCATCCTCCAGATCATTTATGAAGATATTGAACAAAACCGACCCCAGGACCGACCCCTGGGGCACTCCACTTGACACCGGCTGCCAACTAGACATGGAGCCATTGATCACTGCCCGTTGAGCCCGACAATCTAGCCAACTTTCTACCCACCTTATAGTGCATTCATCTAGCCCATACTTCTTTAACTTGCTGACAAGAATACTGTGGGAGACCGTGTCAAAAGCTTTGCTAAAGTCAGAAACAACACATCCACTGCTTTCCCTTCATCCACAGAACCAGTAATCTCATCATAGAAGGCGATTAGATTAGTCAGGCATGACCTTCCCTTGGTGAATCCATGCTGACTGTTCCTGATCACTTTCCTCTCATGTAAGTGCTTCAGGATTGATTCTTTGAGGACCTGCTCCATGATTTTTCCAGGGACTGAGGTGAAAACCCGTTGTGGGTTTTTTATATATTTTCACTCTAGACATTAGTAGTATACAGCTTGATAGGATTCATCAATATATATATTTTTACAGGTTTCCACACCCTCTTTTGTCCTCCAGTTTCATATGTTGACACATACACATTTGGCACTGTTGACCATTTTTGAAGGAAAAAAAAGTATTTTTTCCTTTTCACGAGGCATATTGATTTGAGATGACCTGAAGAAGTCTTCTTCTGAAAGCAGTGAAATTGAGAAAGCCTTTACAAAATACATACACCACAGGAAGCTGAGTATTTTGTACATTGTGCAAAATGTGTTTTGCCAGGGGAAAAAAGACAAATGATTATTTTAAATACAAAGTATATGGTTCTCTTTAAAACCATGGAGATAAACGGCAAGTTACCACCCAGGCATGGCAAACGTACCCTGGGAAAACACAATTCTTTTGGGAGGCTTTTGAGGATGCTATCAAAAAGCCCACAAGTTTCTGCTGGTGGATTTAAATGTTTTAGCACCCGAAGCCTACAGGTTAAGAACAAGCATTTCTCCCCCAGACTGGCCCTATGTATACACCTTGAAAAAAACAGAAAAGTAGTAACTGTTTTAACAATCCTTAGCCATTTTAAAAAAACAGCATCCCCCTGATAAGCATGTCTAGCCATGTACACAGAAACCTAGCTCTTTTGAAACTCCTCATCAAAGCCAGACCGCATCAAAGGAAGGTTATTCTGTGCTCAGCCTCTGACAACCTGGTAGTGGCCAGCTCAGAAATAGCACTCAACTCTGTAAAAGGAAAAGTCCCCCAGAAACCCTAACAAGTAAGCATGCTAAAAAGAAAATGGGGGATTAGAAAAACACTGAGCGATTACAAAAACCTGTTCCTCAAAAGAATAAAAGATGATTGTAAAACAGATCGGGGTTTTATCAAACCTTGGTTGAGCTTTGCTGTCAGGCATTTTAAATAAAATGGTTGAAAAATTGTACCTCGTTCCTAGCCATCAGCTAGAACAAACACGCCTCTAGTGATGAAACATGCCTCTAGTGATGAAGAAAATATCAGAACCACACCTCCTCACCAATTGGATTCAGAGATGAAAGACGTTCTTCAAAGATCCAGTTTATCAGACTCTGAAAAGGCTAAACTTTATGAGAGGGTCGTACAAAGGTATCTGGTATTGGCCAAGAAGGGTGAAGAAAAAAGACTAAAAGAAGTCTCTTTCTCCCAGAGTAAGAGGAGCAGGGGGCTGGGCCCATGGCAAAAAGGCGGAGGGTCATGGCCCCTTGGCCTCCCCATCTTCCAGCATCCCTGTCACCATGTGGTCATTTTCTGGCAGGGGCATGCCTCTGGACAGAACTCTAAGGCTTTCAAGCCATGTGTAGGGCAGCTTGTGTTTGGAACAAAGGAAGCACAGGCTGCATGGCAAAAGACTATAAAAGGCAGCTGCATCTTCTTCATTTTGTCTTCAGTCCTGCTTCTTATCTCTGGGTGAACTTTGCTACAAAATGAAGCTCTGAACAAAGGACTGAATGACCCATCCTAGCTGGGGTTGTGTTCCAGAGGGACATTCAAGCCAGAAAACTCACAAGTACTGATAGGAGCCTGAGATATGGACTTTCAAATCTTTGTATATATGTAACTGCTTTACCATTTAACATCTATCTTCTTGTTCTTTCTTTTTTCTTTATAATAAACCTGGCTGGCAGAGTGGTATTTTGGGTAGTATCCAAACCTATACTGGCCTGGTGACATGGCTGACCCTTTGGGGTCAGAAGAACATTTTGTATATGTGAGCAGAGTTTTTAGATAACTTCTCACTGTACTGGACGTCGGTGTTGATTGGGAGCCAGAGACTGGAATGCAATTAAGGGGCTGTGTGATTTCATTTTTGCTTCTTGATAACCAGTGTGGGGGATTGGAAGCACAGTTTGTGACTGGTTGGGGAGTTTAACTTCAGTGTTACCCACCAGTCTGGGGAATATCTGCTCTCCCCTTTGCAGCCTGTCCTGACATTGGCATTTCCAGTGAGGGGTTCCCCTCGCACTGCTGGTCACACCCCGTTTGGACTGTACCAGTTAGTCACCATGCCTTTTGGTTTCTGTGCGGCCGCAGCCACATTTCAGTGACTTACGTACAGGCGGCTGCAATCTCACCACCTATATGCAGCAGCCTACGTACACAATATAGTTGTAGACAGCCTCATGTGGGAAAAACATCTCCAACACCTCACAACCATCTTGCAAGCTATAGGGAAGCCGGGCACACCATCAACCTAGTCAAGTGCCATCTTGGGCAGCGAGAGGTAACATAGTTGGGGTACAGTGTGGGCCGAGGTACCCTACACCCCCAGTTGGATAAAGTACAAGCCTTAGGGGACTGCCCGGCCCCTATGACAAAAAGGCCGGTAAGCCAAGTCTTGGGCCTAGCAGGATACTATTGCTACTTTGTGCCAAACCTTGCAACGCTCATGTCACCCTTACCCGACCTAAAAAAGAGCTTCCAGCTTCACAAGATACAGTAGTCAGCAGAGTGTGAGAGAGCCTTCCTGGAACTGAAGGATCGACTAACTAGGGAGCCCATCCTATTCCACCCAGACTTTGACAGAGCCTTCATATTACAGACTGACGTGTCAGAAATGGGATTAGGAGCAGTGTTTTCCCAAGAAGCTGAGGGAGAGGAGCACCCAGTCCTTTATTTGAGCAGGAAGTTGTTTCCCTGAGAGCAGAAGTATTCAACGATAGAAAAGGAGGTTTTGGTGGTGAAGTAGGCGATCAATGCACTTAGGTATCATCTACAGGGGAACCCCTTCCAGTTGGTCACTGACCACATGCAACTTCAATTGCTTAACATTATGAAGGACATCAATGCCCGGGTCATGAGGTGGTAACTTTCACTGCAGCCCTATGATTTTCAAGTTGGCCACCGACCCGGTAAGGCCCATGCAAATGGCAGACTTCTTTTCCCGAGTGGGCAGTAAAAACCCAGAAGAGAGACCACAACCAGATTCCCTCTTAAAGAGAGGTGTGCGTGACGGGGCGCAGTGGTTGCCCTTGTAAGAACCATGATAAGTGCGATGTAAGTGAACTTAGCCAGTATGCCATGGTACCAACTCTTATTGTGAATTTAGAGTTACATGGTGTCTTTGTAAAGTCCAATAGGATCTCCTTATTCCTGGCTTTAAAATCCTGAAATTTCCCATAGTAGAAATAATCGCTGTCTCCCATTACTTGAAATGAGATTGATGCCAAACTGCCCTGGGATGAGACGACTATCATTCCCTACAGGCTTTGCATGTGGAAGTAAGGCTGCCCCAAATAGAGATGGCTGCCATCTCCCACAGTTTTCCATTACACTGAAGCCAGGGTGCCCTCAGAGACAATGGCCACTTTCTGGACTCTGTGGTTAATGGCTGGACAAGTAACTCTGAGGAACTGGGAGGAACGTGGGAAGCAGGAGACATCCTCATGAGGAGAAGAGGCTATTCAGAGAGGTGGGGAGGAGGACTGAGGAGATCTCAGGGAAATAGGGGGTGAAAGAGGGAAAATGTGAGGGGTAAGATACTGGAAGGGCAGGGGAGAGGGTGGGAAAATGTGGGGGCAAGTGAATGCAAGGTGGCACTGGGGACAGAAGCCTCTGGGGGGCAATAGGAGAAGTGTGGAGTGGAGGAGGGGACTTAGTGGGGCAGGGAGGGGAAGGGGATAGGATAGGGGTAAGGGAGAGAGATGAAGAGGCACAAAATGGCAGCTCCACCCTTGCAGGGCTTAGGAGTAGATAAGGGGAGTCATCTTCAAGCAGATAGTGGGGGAGTCTGCAGTTTGCATATTTGTTTAGTGTTGAATTTGACCCTAAGGCACTCCACAGACTAAATCAGGAGGCAGCTTTCCCCTAAAGGCTCACAAACCAGACAAGAAATTTACAAACCGTGAAGTATAGTAGAATTATAGTTTTACTCTTTGATATTTAGGCCAATCTCATATGTATTTGGTTTTTGAAGGTCCTAATGGATCATTTTTGTAAACTTAAGTGAAGCATGTTGGGTGAAATTCTGGCTCCACTGAAGTCAGTGACAAATTCCTGTTGGAGGAGAGAGGTTCTTCAACAGCCACCCAATAGGAGAAGTGGGGGGAAACAACCTAACTAGTTTGAAGATGGAGCTTGAAAAGTTTATGAATGAAATCATGTCATGGGGCTGCCTATGACAGCAGGGACTGAATTCGATGACCAAGGAGATTCCTTCAAGTCCTATGTTCTATTGACTTCAAAGGCACCAGAATTTCACCCACTGAATTTAGGTACAGTGCAAAAATTATGAGAGGAAATACCGTTAAGTCCTTCTGTCTCCTCCAGCTCCAGGACCGGCTCAATGAACCTTTCTTGCTCCAGCTTTAAGACTTATTTCTGCCTTGACTTTGGAGCTCTCTGTGTCGCTGAATCTTGCTCCTGATTTAAACCATGTGATAGTGAAATGAAAGAAAATAAATTATCGGTACTTCATCAATAATTGACTTTCTCACTAGACACAAACACATGCATTTTCTTCCCCATTTGTGTGAATACAAACAAACTGAAAATGTGGAAGGATCACTGCTAATTTCCTTGCAATAATCTGAGAAGTGCAATGTATAAGATGGAGTCCTCAGCTCTTTGTAGGAAATTTTACTATGAAATCCTGGGCCATATCTGAAATAGATGAAGATGCAAAAATGCAACCTTTACTTCTGCAAAAATATATGAAGTGTTGGGTTTGTTTGTGGGGGTTTTATTATTGTTTTGGTTTCACTCAAATAATTTTAAAAGCAGCTGAAGATTGCAGGTGAAAATTTCTTAGGAGGCTTTTCTATTCCTCACTGAGGCCCAATACCCAGGTTAATTTAGAAAAAAAGAGGTGTTAAATAATAAAAGTTATAACCAAAAGAAAAAAAAATGTTTTTGTCATACGGTAGAATGAAATGTCTTCTAAATTCAGAGGTGCTTTCCTATTTATAGGACTACTGAATGTCACACAGGTTACACATTGCTATTTTACTGGGACGTTCTGCAAGCTTCATACACTTTTGACTTTGTGCAACTGTACAAGTACATAGTGAAATCAGGGTAGACCGTTTTGTTTGTTTTTTGCTTGAGTTTATTTTATTTCTTTTTTCCCTGGGGAAAAAAAAAGCACTGGGTGATATTTTTATTCCTGCTCTGGATGCTTTATGCTGGGTAAAAGGGCCAGAGGAATGGTTCCAGCAGAGGGAGAATCCCCTCTATACAGGAAGTGATGCTTTGCCACTGTTAAAAAAAAATTACAGCTGTTTCTTTGAGAAGGTCTAACAGCTCCATACTTTAGAACAGGGACTTGACATTTGGAGCAAGGGGGCCTTTCGCTGTCTCTCAGAAAATTCTTCCAGAACTACCCAATTTATACGCCTCTGAAAATAACTCTTGGCACATGCTCAGTAGAGGCTTGTTAGAAGCTGGCGGCCAAAATCTAAGATTCCATCCAGTTGCTTCAGGCTCCCAGCATTGCTGATAGTGCACCCATCACAGTTCCTGGGAGTGAGGAGTAGAGCCCCAAACGAAATGGGAAGAGTCCCGCTTACCTATAGATCCTTTGCTTTTTCTACGGAATGGGGAACATGGAAAGCATCCTTTTTTATTCTTCCTTTTCCATTTTTCTTTGGGCTCTAGTGTCTCCTTAGCTAATAAAGAAGAACAGATTAAAAGAGTATTCAGTGGTTACCCTTGTAATAGGCATGATAAGTGAGATGGAAGTGAACTTGGCCAGTATACCATGTTGCCAACTCACATTGTGAATTTAGAGTTACATGGTGTCTTTTAAAAGTCCAATAGGATCTCCTTATTCCTGGCTTAAAAATCCTGAAATTTCCCATATTAGAAATGATTGCTGTCTCCCATTACTTTAAATGAGATTGACACCAAAATGTCCTGAGATGAGATGATTGTCATTTACCACAGGCTTTGTGCTAGGTAAAATGTCCAGAGGAGTGTTTCCAGCTGGGATAGAATCCCCTCTACACAAGAACTGATGACAGCCGCAGGACCAAGCGTGCGGTCTGAATCCCTAGGGTAGGAGGCATACCCGGGGTGGAGCTGCAGGCAACCAAAACATATCAGGGATGGACCCACAAAATGTAGCTCTGCAGAGATTGTGGGAAGTCCTGCTGCTCACAGGCAGTCAGGGATAGGCTGCTATTACTTAGAAAGCCCCTGCCTTGGAAGATGTATTGGCCCCAGAGTAGCCCACAATCAGGAGTTTGTAAAGGTGGTTTAAAGCCATCTTGTCCTCCTCTTCATGGACTGCAAATAAAGGGCAGCACAGAATCTAAACCCATATGATCAATGTTACTATTTAATATTATTAATCATGTTTATTACATCAGTAAGAAGAGCCTAAGGCGGGGGTAATCAATAGGCAGACTGCAGGCCAAATCCAGACTGCCAGATGCTTTTGAATGGAACCCCAAATCTTTTTATTTTATTCTTCTTATAATTTTTTTATTATTATTTCCTCTGGAGTCTGGACCTTGACTATACCTTGACCAACAAATTTGGACCGTGACAAAAAAATAATTGACTATCCCTGGCCTAACGTCTAACCGGAAGAAGCCCCATTGTGCTAGCAGACAGTCCCTGCCCTGAAGAGCTTGTAATTTAACTAGTCCGGACATGCCAGCAGAGTGAACAATGTAATGGCAGCAAACATGTTAGTTCCAAGATATATTTTTTGAGGGGGTATTTAGGAGGGGATCAATTAAATGTAAAGAAAAGGGCACAGGGTATGGGAGAGGCAGGTAGGAGGCAGGCGTGATACTGTGGTGAAGAGACTGGGAGGGAGGGTTGGAACAAACAGCCAATTAAGGGACTGCTGCACTAAGGTGAGGGGATAAAATTGGACCCCGTCAAGGCTATCCCTCCCTCCAGTACCTGGACACAGAATGTGCCGTGGAAGTTAAGGTTAATATGAGAATCTTAACTTGAGCATCTCTTGACTTTTTTAAAAATTGTAACCTTAATATTCCATTAATGTAATCTGTGTGTACACATAGTGATGATAATTGTGAGACAAGTTATAGAGGGAGCTAGTAACAAACCCTATATTTAGATTGCCTCACTATAAAAGATTCTCATGATTCCCTCTCCCCGCCACACACAATATCTAAGACCTCTATTGTTGGAAGCAGAACAGAAAGATAGTCCCTGCCCCAAACAGCTGACAATCTAAATATAAGACAAGATAGTGCAGTAAGTACTTTAGCTTTCAGCCAAAAACTTTTTCTTTCTAATATGGACACATTTCTTTCTCAAACATATATACAATTACTGATAGCTCAGAATTATACTGGATGAAGATCATGACAGGCAATGATAGACTTACCCCATTTGTACCTTTTACAAAAGACCAGGTCTAAACTTTTGACTGAAATGTTCCAACTGGAAAGTTTGGTTTGGATATAATCAAACTTTTTTTTTTTTTTTTTGGAAACTCAAAAGCCACTCCTGGAAAACACTAGTGAGTAAGGCAACAATTACAAGGGTATTATGAAAGGAGGTTTATTAATTGATGATAGTCCTTTAACTATATCTTAAAAATACCTTTTAATATTTTATTTATATGCTATTTTATATCATATTTGGGGAGGTGTCAAGGTTCCTTCCCCACTCTGAACTCTAGGGTAAACATGTGGGGACCTGCATGAAAACCTCCTAAGCTTACTTTTACCAGCTTAGGTTAAAACTTCCCCAAGGTTCAAAATTATTTTACCCTTCGATTTCCACTGCCACCACCAAACTTTATCTGGGTTTACTGGGAAAACGTAGTTTGGACACGTCATTTCCCCCCAAAATCCTCCCAACCCTTGCACCCCACTTCCTGGGGAAGGTTTGGTAAAAATCCTCACCAATGTGCATAGGTGACCACAGACCCAAAGCCTTGGATCTTAGAACAATGAAAAAGCATTCAGTTTCCTTACAAGAAGACTTTTAATAGAAGTAAAGGAATCACCTCTGTAAACTCAGGATGGTAGAAATCTTGCAGGGTAATTAGATTCAAAACATAGAGAATCCCTCTAGGCAAAACCTTAAGTTACAAAAAAGACACACAGACAGGAACAGTCATTCTATTCAGCACAGCTCTTTTCTCAGCCATTTCAAGAAATCATAATCGAACACATCCCTAGCTAGATTACTTACTAAAAGTTCTAAGACTCCATTCCTGTTCTGTCCCCGGCAAAAGCAGCATACAGACAGACACAGACCCTTTGTTTTTCTCCCTCCTCCCAGCTTTTGAAAGTATCTTGTCTCTTCATTGGTCATTTTGGTCAGGTGCCAGCGAGGTTACCTTTAGCTTCTTCACCCTTTACAGGTGAGAGGATTATTCCTCTGGCCTGGCCAGGAGAGATTTTAAAGGGGTTTACCCTTCCCTTTATATTTGTGACAACTATTCATCGAAAGAAAGAAAGAAAGAAAGAAAGAAAGAAAGAAAGAAAGAAAGAAAGAAAGAAAGAAAGAAAGAAAGAAAGAAAGAAAGAAAGAAATTAGTAGTCCTTACATATCCTGCTTTCTTTGTATGTGTCCGTCTTCCTTAGATCATAAGGTCTTTGTATTGTTAAGGAAAAGTTAGCACATGTGACTCCATTTTGGTTTGGGGCCCACCATTGTCTAAAAGCAAGCCCATCATGCACCAGGAGGAGTGTTCCTTAGACACTGCATCCCTGTGAAAATCCTCCTCCTTGTCTCCAGCCTGCCTTGACTCCCAGTATCTGGTTTTTGTCAGTCTCTAACTCTCTATCTCCTGGCCTGTGATGTGAGGCCACCCATCCTGATAAAAAAAGTTCCTGATGCATGGCTTTCGGACCATGCTGTGTAATTAACATACTGGTTTAGCACGAGGAATGCACCAAGCAGGGATAGGTGGTAGATAAGAAAAGGGTTTGTGTATTGGCTAAGGTTTCTGATGCACGAGGGCAATATGCTTTGCTAAAAAGTATATAACCTTTGTATAATCTGTATTCGGGGTCCCCTCCTGGCTAGCAGGGGGTCACCACGCTCGAGCGTAATAAACTTGGTCTTTTGTGGGAACTCTGCAGTTGTGGACTTTGTTTATATGCCTCAGCCTAGATTCGAACTGTGCGTGACCTATGAGGTATAATTCGTAACAGCATTTGTGTGCGTGTCCTACCAGGTGTAATTCGCAGCATTTGTGTGCGTGTCCTACCAGGTGTAATTCGCAGCATTTGTGTGCATGTCCTACCAGGTATAATTCGCAGCATTTGTGTGCGTTTCCTACCAGGTATAATTTGCAGCATTTGTGTGCGTTTCCTACCAGGTATAATTCGCAGCAGTTGTGTGCGTGTCCTACCAGGTATAATTCGCAGCAGTTGTGGGCGTGTCCTACCAGGTATAATTCGCAGCAGTTGTGTGCGTGTCCTATCAGGTATAATTTGTAACAGTTTTAGGGAGTGTCCTTACTCTTTCTGTTTTGTAAAGCACACACGATTGGTACTGAAGAGATAAATAATGGATACATCACCAAAAAACAAACAAAAAACAAACCAAAACCCACCTTTGTCATAAAGGTTGGTCTCCTCAGTAAAGTAAGCCATAAGAATTAGGACAAAGGCTACGAAGTCAAGTACTCTCAAGTTAGGAAATACCAGAATGAGTATTGCCCATGAAACATTAACTCTGCAATAAATGAGGCAGGGATCCTGCAGACAACAGACTCCTTCAATACACAGCCACAGAGCAAAGAATTCTGTGCACTGAATAAGGCAGGGGTCGCGAGGGAAAAAAATAACATGGGATCATGTAATTAACATCTGCATCATCGGGCAAAGGCACAAGAGGACTGAATTAAGGGTGCCACGGCAACACTTATTTGGACATTTGCTAACCTGAGAATGCTAAACTTCTTAACCTTTTAATCCTTTTTAAAACCTTGACTTTGTATTTCCTAATTATTTGATGGTTTAATTTATTGATGAAAGCTAACCTAAGAAGCGTTAAATGAAGGGGTTTTTGGTTTCTTAATTTCCTTCGTTTTTGAATAGAAAGAACATCTATTATGTATGTGCTGTTTAAACAATGAAGCTCTTACTCATCTGTTGTTTTCAGTATATATTTTATTGCCATTCTTATCTTTGTGAAGGTCCCTTTTCACCACTCAGTGCTGTGTTGATCAGAGTATAGAAAGTAATTAAATTAAACTGTATTAAAATAAAACTCATTTTATGCAACTTCAGTATCAATGAAAGTTCTAAGCTCTAATCCTCAATTTATAAGAAGCAGATAAACAATATCCAAGTAAAAGAGCAGGAATTTTGCCTCTTGTTTTCACTGAGCCTTTACTAAGGAAAGTAGCAAACAATTGCTCTTTGAAAAGAAACACTGTACAGTACCACAGTACAAACCCAAATGAGCCCAGCAGGAGACTGTCCTGCTTCTCCAAATCTGGTCCTGTTTCATTACAAACTTCCTTTCTGTGATGATGTTCTGGTAAGAAGGGGGCAATCAGTTGTCAAAGGTAGCTGTTGCCATGGCAGCCAGGGCCTAGTCATTCTCCCCAGGTGTGACAAGGAGCTGGAGGCAGGGAGCGCTGAGTGGTGGGTTATCTCTGATGTCACAATGCTACTGCTCAGGCAGCACCAGTGGGCAGCAAATGTGCACTGTGTGTGTGGGGGGGGAATAGGCTTTCCCAGTGCTCTCATTTCCCCAGATTTCCTAAAGAAACCTACAACATAACACCGAATGCACACTAGTGATTGTTCCACACACATGCTAATTAGTTGCTGAAATTTTATTCAAAGTCCCGATGGCATGTTTAGAAACCTGTGTTCCAAAACAAGGGGAGAAACAGAAAACTCAGAAAATTGAAAAACAGAAAATTTGGATGCTCTGGTGTATTTGTGGTTGTGTTAAAATTGAATACTGCGACTTTAAATTTTGGGCACGGTTCCTGGACCTACTTGCATGCTAAGCAGCTCAGTGGAGGTGTAGCAGCAGTCAGTCAGCAGTTACCCAGTGAATTGTTCCTCTCTGTTATAGGCAGAAGCTTACATTCTCTGCTTCTGATTTTGGGGTTCTTATGTGTTTTTGTTCTGGTCTTAAGAAACAAATTAGCGAGACATTGCAAACTTCTAGCAAGAATCATTTATGTTTTTCTCTAACTTCTCTGCTTGTGTGTCAGAAAACCTAAAAGACACAATCTCATAAAAAAATGAAATAAAATTCTGCAGCCAAAAGTCCTAACTTCCCCCATACTAATTTCCCCCTATTCTTACTGAAACCTTCTGGTCAACTGTTTGAAATGGGCCACCCTCATTGCCACGACAAAAGTGATTTTTCCTCCTCTGGTATCCTACTCTTAATTGAATTGTCTCGTTGGAACATGTCCATCTCAATGATATTTCGTTTGCTGGGAGTCCCAACCAAAATGGGATCGTGGGGGAGTTCAGAGGTTGCTGTAGGGGGGTTACAGCATTGCCACGCTCACTTCTGTGCTGCCTTCAGACCTGGGCTCTGAGCGCAGCAGCCAAGAATCTTTCTGAAGTGAGAGGAGGTTCTAAGATGCGCAGATGGGTCCCTGCTGCTGAGAGCACCTCAGCTGGGGGCTCCTACCTACTAGTCCCCTGGCAAATTAATGCAAGGACCAATTTGGGGGCATCCTTAAAAATGGACCCCTGAGCCCCAGAAGGAACTGCAAGGGATGCCCTGAGCCCCAGCTGCAGTGCCAGGCAGACACCCAGAGTGGGGAGGGGCATGAAAGTCCTGAGCTCAGCACCCCAGCCTTGGCTGCAGCCACGGGGGTCAGAAGCCCCTAGCCCAGACACCCAGAGATGTGGCTGGAGCAGAAGTTGCCAAGGCCAAACCCCTGAGCCCAACGCCGGGCTGATGCAGTGCACTCACTTCTGCATGCCTCTGGTGCATCTGATATCCCCAGCCCAGCAGACAAACAGCTAGGAGGCCCCTACTGGGTTCTCCTGGCTGGAGGGATCCCAGCAGGACAGGGAGATCGGATTTCATGGAGCAGGGCTAATTCGATCTTGCCAAGAAAGGCAAAACAAGAACCAACAGCTGTCAGTTGAAGCCAGAGAAATTCAGATGAGAAGTAAGGCACACATTTTTGACAGTGAGGGAGACTAACCACTGGAACAAACAGAAAAGGAGGACTTGTGGCACCTTAGAGACTAACACATTTATTTGATGAGCATAAGCATTCGTAAACTACAGCTCACTTCATCAGATGCATGCAGTGGAAAATACAGTGGGGAGATTTCATATACACAGAGAACATGAAACAATGGGTGTTACAATACACACTGTAATGAGAGTGATCAGGTAAGGTGAGCTATTACCAGCAGGAGAGAGGGAAAAAAACAAAAAATAAAAAATCTTTTGTTGTGATAATCAAGGTGGGCCATTTCCAGCAGTTGACAAGACCGTCTGAGGAACAGCGGGTGGTGGCGGGGGGATAAACATGGGGAAATAGTTTTACTTTGTGTAATGACCCATCCACTCCCAGGCTATATTCAAGCCTAAATTAATTGTATCCAGTTTGCAAATTAATTCCAATTCAGCAGTCTCTCACTGGAGTCTGTTTTTGAAGTTTTTTTGTTGAAGACTTGCCACTTTTAGGTCTGTAATCGAGTGACCAAAGAGATTGAAGTGTTCTCCAACCCAGTTTTTGAATGTTATAATTCTTGACATCTGATTTGTGTCCATTTATTCTTTTACATAGAGACTGTCCAGTTTGGCCAATGTACATGGCAGAGGGGCATTGCTGGCACATGATGGCATATATCACATTGGTAGATGTGCAGGTGAACGAGCCTCTGATAGTGTGGCTGATGAGATTAGGCCCTATGATGGTGTCCCCTGGATAGATATGTGGACACAGTTGGCAACGGGCTTTGTTGCAAGGATAGGTTCCTGGGTTAGTGGTTCTGTGGTGTGGTGTGTGGTTGCTGGTGAGTATTTGCTTCAGGTTGTGGGCCTGTCTGTAAGCAAGGACTGGCCTGTCTCCCAAGATCTGTGAGAGTGATGGGTCATTCTTAAAGATAGGTTGTAGATCCTTGATGATGCGTTGGAGAGGTTTTAGTTGGGGGCTGAAGGCGATGGCTAGTGGCGTTCTGTTATTTTCTTTGTTGGGCCTGTCCTGTAGTAGGTAACTTCTGGGTACTCTTCTGGCTCTGTCAATCTGTTTCTTCACTTCAGCAGGTTGGTATTGTAGTTGTAAGAATGCTTGATAGAGATCTTGAAGGTGTTTGTCTCTGTGTGAGGGGTTGGAGCAAATGCAGTTGTATCGTAGAGCTTGGCTGTAGACAATGGATTGTGTGGTGTGGTCTGGATGAAAGCTGGAGGCATGTAGGTAAGCATGGCGGTCAGCAGGTTTCCGGTATAGGCTGGTGTTTATGTGACCATCCCTTCTTAGCATCGTAGTGTCCAGGAAGTAGATCCATTGTGCGGACTGGTCCAGGCTGAGGTTGATGGTGGGATGGAAATTGTTGAAATCATGGTGGAATTCCTCAAGGGCTTCTTTTCCATGGGTCCAGATGTTGAAGATGTCATCAATATAGCGCAAGTAGAGTAGGGGCATTAGGGGACGAGAGCTGAGGAAGCATTGTTCTAAGTCAGCCATAAAAATGTTGGCATACTGTCAGGCCATGCGGATACCCATGGCAGTGCCGCTGATTTGAAGGTATACATTGTCCCAAATGTGAAATAGTTATAGGTGAGGACAAAGTCACAAAGTTCAGCCACCAGGTTTGCCATGACATTATCGGTGATACTGTTCCTGATGGCTTGTAGTCCATCTTTATGTGGAATGTTGGTGCAGAGGGCTTCTACATCCATAGTGGCCAGGATGGCCTTTTCTGGAAGATCACCGATGGATTGTAGTTTCCCCAGGATGTCGGTGGTGTCTCGAAGATAGCTGGGAGTGCTGGTAGCGTAGGGCCTGGGGAAGAGGTGGATTCTCTGTTTCCTGGTATCCTCCCATCACAACTGGTTATCATTCTGGAAGGTGCCATGGCACCTTTTTGTGAATAACAAGCAATTGGGCTTAATATGGTGGTCAGCGTGTGAAATGTCATAGCCAGTGAAATAGAGGCCGGATTAGGAGATCAAATAGTTTCACAACTGATGCCTCTATGAAAAACTCAGTGTGGGGTGAGGCATAGACTCTGCTGTTTTACTGGGTGGCCTGCTTGCTCCCCAGAATCAATAATGGGCAAGTGGGGTGATCCAGGGTGCAGCTGAAACATCCAGCCGGGCTGGCCAGGGGCAGACATCAGGCCTGCAAGGGAAAGGTGAGTGTGGCAGTGACTTCACAAAGGCCTTTGGCAGGAACTCAGCCTATTGGGCAAAGATGATGAGGCGGGTGTGACCCCACAGAGCTCCCTTGACAACAGCCCGGCAGGACAGGGGTGCGGGGCAGGGGGAACCTCGGAGACCCCTGTAGCCTTGCTGCAGCAAGCCTCCATCTCGCGGTCTCTCAGTGGGGACCAAGAGATGGTTGGTGTGGTGGAGATTCTCGGGATTATTTTTATTACTGTATTGATTGTGTGGAAAGAAATCATCATCTGTGTAGAAGGTAAGAAAAAATATAGGCTCTAAGTAGAAGATGGGGGACCCTATCCTAGCAGATTCAAAGGCATCCCCACCCTCCCAGTGAAAAAGTTTTTCCTAATATCCAAGCCTTCCACACTGCAACTTGAGATCATTGCTCCTTGTTCTGTTGTCTGCCAGCTCTGTGAATTTCATGAGAATCAATCTTTCATTAGGAAAATAATTCAAAAATACAAAGACAAAAAATGTGAAGTGAAATCAATCCATCCTGATCTTCAGTGTCTGGGGGGTGTGGGCCTCGGAGGCCAGACTGAGACCCTCATTGGCTAGGGACACCCAGGAAGCCAGTAAAAAAATTCCAGTCCTCTTTGCAACCAAGCCTCCATAATCCAAGGAACACCTGAGGGCTGCGGGAGATAGAGGAGTGCTGAGAATGTCTAACTCATGATTGAAAATACAGAGATGTGTTATTGGCTTTGGATGGGGGACAAGTATCAAATCCGTTGGGGTTCTTGCCCCAAACAACAATCACCCATTGTCCTTTAGAGCACAAGGGCTCTAACATGCCTGACGTGCTCAAATCTCTTGCCTGCTAGGACTTAGAGAATTTTCTCCATCTCCATGATAGAGAGGGAAAGAGAAAAGAAGTGACCTCTCTTTGGTCACAAACCACGGTCATGCTGGAGCTAGAAAGAGAAGCATAAGAAAAACGTTGTATGAAAATGTTTTGCATTTAAAACTGATTTCTTAAAGAAAGGAAATTTGAAGTGTGGTTAGTGAACTAAAATGATACGTTCTGGTTTTCACGTGTTTCTAGATTTATGAACTAGTATATCCATCCCCTCACACCTAGTTTTTATCCATAGATTGAGGGAGGAAAAGAAGTTTGCCTGTTTTGTGAACTCTCAATGGCTTTCTTGAATTTCAACGAACGAGTCATTGAACTGAACTCTTTGAATAAACTGAAAAGAAGACAATAGTTTCTGCACCTTCCAAGGAAGCTATTGCTATCCAAAGCTGGGTTAGCATTTCAGCTAACTTTGCTTCCAGGGCTTTAGCTATCATGTCAGTGGTGTGACTCTCTCAAAAACTTGGCAGTGAACATGTTCGATTTCATGTTATTTTTTCCTCTTCTATTTAAATTATTGAAGAGATTTTCATAAATTTTTCACTTAATTTAAAATAGATGACTTTTTTGGTCAAGCTGGGCCTTACAAGTCTCTAAGGATGAAGATTCCACCACCTCCATAGGTCACACTCAGGGCCAGGGAGACTGGGAATAGAAGAAAATCACCAATGAAAGCCAGGAGTCCAGATTCCCACCCCCCTGCCTCAGTCACAACAACAAGTCACACTCAGAGCCAGGGAGACTGGGAATCGAGTCCCGCTGGCACTTCCCAGCTCTGGAAGGGACTGTTCCTCTAGTGTTTAGTGCGGGAGCCTGGACAAAGGCTCCATCCCCGGCTCTATCCCTGACTGCCTCGGCAACCCTGAGGCAGTGGCTTCTCCTGCCCAGGCCTCCGTTTCCCTCACTGGGGCTGGGGACACTCCCCTACAGCCCTTGGGTCATCACGCTTCAGGAATGTGCATGAGGTACGAGGAGACCTGGAGATGGGAGGTGTGCTGCTGGCCATAGGTCAGTGTTGTAAACCCCCGGTTGCTAGGCTGAGTTTATCCATCCCCTGACAATAAAACGTCATCTTGTTTTCACAGCCACTTTCGATCTGCAGGCTTCTACTCCCTGCTCTGCTGGCAGGACATTGGGCAGCACCCTTTCCAGCCCACCTGGGTGCAGGAGATCAAGGAGGAGGGCAAGAGACTAGGCCTCAGTGAGTATCTGCCACCCAGCGCTTTCCCATCTAGAGCAAGTGAGTGGAGTTCTCCAGAGCCATCCCCAGTGTGGTGGGAATGGGCCAGCAAGAGGGCTCCCAGCCCTTCCCTTGCAGGAGATTGTTCCCCACGTCGAGAGTCTTTGGGGAGGGCAGAACCTGCCAGGTGCTGAACACCCACAACCGCAATCAGTGAAATCAGTGGGAACTGAGGGCGACTCCTCCCTCCCAGCATTGGCACCTTGTGAACTTTCGCTGGGGACTGTCCGGGTGCTGCTCTTTCCCTGGCCTGGGAGGGAGCGGGACCTTCTGGGGTGGAGGGAGCTGCTTGTCCAAACTAACAGAGAGCCCCACTGCTCTGAAAGGATGAGACTCCCCTGGTGTCACAGGGCCCCGGGGTGAGGGGGAACGCTGGGAGCAGCCTGTGCTGTGAGCTGCTGCCAGTGGGTGTGGACGGCAGCCCCCATGCTCTGGGGTGGGGTGTGTGGTGAGGAGAAATTGCCTCAGCGGAGGGGAGGTGGATGGAGGAACAGGCAGGCACATTAATGAGGGGCTGCCTTGAACCCAGACTCATGGCTGCTCCCCACTCATTCCCAGGATGCAGCGGCTGAGGCGGATGCTGAGGAGGAAGGCCGGGCTGGTGGCTCCGGAGCCGGTAGGGAGCAGCGTCCGGCTTTCCCAGGAGGAGAGCGGCCCCTCTGTCCCCGCGGGCGGGGAAGAGGCCAGTGGCCAGGCGAGGAGGAGGAGCTCCCTGGCTTTCTGGAGGAGGAGGAAGACACCAGCTCCCTTAGCATGCCCTGAGGCCCCTTCTGGTCCCAAATGGAGGTGGCCCAGAGTGATGCTATGTAGGAGGGACCCAGGAGAGGGTGGGAGCCTGGGAAGGCGGCTCTGCAGCTTCCTTTACAGGAAGCAGAGGAGCCAGGAGCCGCACCCCAGTGCCCAACCGGAGCCATCCACCAGCCTGGCCACTGAGGAGCCCCCAGCCAGCCCACAGCAGGAGCTGGGCGACTCTGGCACGGGGACCAGCAGCTCCTCCTTCTCCCGAGGGGCCAGCAGCCCCTCCGTGGGGTCTGAGAGCCCTGAGGCTGAAGTCTCCCTCTGTGCAGGTGAGGGGAGACCCACGGGACAGGGGGGAGGACAGGGGCAGTGGGGGATTAGTAACACACTGTCAAGGTTTCTTCCCTACTCTGAACTTTACGGTACAGAGGTAGGGACCTGCATGAAAGACCCCTAAGCTTATTTTTACCAGCTTAGGTTAAAAAAACTTTCCCAAGGTATAAACTTTGCCTTGTCCTTGAACAGTCTGCTGCCACCACGAAGCATTTTAAACAAAGAACAGGGAAAGAGACCACTTGGAGACGTTTTCCCCCAAAATATTTCCCCCAGCCCTACACCCCCTTTCCTGGGGAAGGCTTCATAATAATTTTTACCAATTGGTACAGGTGAACACAGACCCAAAGTCTTGGATTTTAAGAACAATGAAAAATTAATTAGGTGTTTAAAAGAGGAATTTTAATTAAAGAAAAGAGAAAAGAATCACCTATATAAAGTTAGGATGGTAAATACCTTACAGGGTAATTAGATTTAAAACAGAGAATTTCTTGAGGCAAAACCTTAAGTTACAAAAAGACACAAAAACAGGGATATACATTTCCTTCAAAGTTAGTAACACCCCGTCTGTTGAGCCATTTATGAAACAGATTTGTTATTTGGTTTACATAAGCCACATTAGTTCAGGCCTTTTTTAAGGGTTTGAAATTTTACTTTGTAAGTTTTAGGTGTAACTTGAAATTGGCGATTTGGCTGTATTGCGCTACAAATGGCCTGTAATATCTGGCCAAGCCTAAGAAGGATTGGACCAGTTTATTTTTTTACTTTGGGACAGACCACTTTTGGATAGCATTCACTTTGGCCTGTAGGGGGTTGATAGTTTCTTGACCCACCTGATGTTCAAGGTAAGCTACTCTGTTTAGGCCTATTTGACACTTTTTAGTCTTAACAGTTAGTTTTGCCTCCCTTATGTGCTTGAAGACTTTTTGTAGGTGTTCCAGGTGTTTTGCCCAGGATTCCAAAAATATGGCCACATCATCAAGGTCTGCGAGTGCACATTTTTCCAATTCCGCTAGGAGACCATCTACAAGTTTTTGGAAGGTGGCGGGTGCATTCTGCAGCCTGAAAGAGAGCACATTAAATTCATACAGCCCGACATGTGTGATGAAGGCTGACCTTTTCTTGGAGGATTTATTTAGCGGTACCTGCCAGTACCCCTGGGTTAAGTCCAAGATAGGGATGAACTGGGCCCGTCCCAGTTTCTTCACTAGTTTATTTGTTCGTGGCATTGGATAGTTGTTTGGGAGCGTTACAGCATTTAGCTTATGGTAGTCCACGCAAAAACGTATTTCCCCATTTATGGTTGGGAACTAGAACCACTGGAGATGCCCATGCACTGCCAGAGGGGTGGATTACTCCCATTTGTAGCATATCCTGGATCTTCCATTCTATAGCAGTTTTAGCTTGAGGAGACACCCGGTAAGGTCGGACTCTAATTGGGTGAGCATTACCTGTGTCAATGGAGTTGTATGCCCCTTCAGTCAGTCCTGGGTGGCTGAGAACGTCGGCCTGTAGCTAGTGCACAGCTCCTTGATTTTCTGTCGCTGCATATGCCCAAGGGTCATGGAGAGGTTTACTTTTTCCACACCACCGTCACTTTTTCCTTTGTAGTAGACACCTTTAGGCCACTCAGCGTTATCTCCTCCCTGGGCTGTAAACTGACAAATCTTTAATTCTTTGGAGTAAAAGGGCTTTAGAGAATTAATATGGTACACCTTAAGCTTTCGGTTGGAGGTGGGGAATGCTATGAGATAATTAACAGCTCCCAGGAGCTCCTGGACCATTAATGGCCCTTCCCACAACGCTTTTATTCTGTGGGCCTAGAGTGCCTTCAAGACCATGACCTGGTCCCCTACATTGAAGGAACGCTTTCTGGCATTTTATCATACCAGACTTTTGGCTCTTTTTGAGCATCCTGTAGGTTTTCTTTAGCAAGGGCTAAAGAGGTTCGGCAGGTGTTTTGTAGGTTGGTTACAAAGTTCAGAATGTTAGTTCCTGGAGAAGGTGTAAACCCCTCCCATTGCTGCTTTACCAACTGTAATGGCCCCTTAACCTCATGGCCATATACAAGTTCAAATGGTGAAAACCCTAAACTGGGATGTGGTACAGCTTTGTAGTCAAAGAGCAACTGCTGCAACACTAGGTCCCAATTATTGGAGTGCTTATTTACAAATATACGTATTATGGCTTCCAAAGTTTCATGAAACTTCTCCACCATGCCATTTGTTTGATGGTGGTAAGGAGTGGCAACCAAGTGGTTCACCCCATGAGCTTCCCAAAGGCATTCCATAGTTCCTGCCAGGAAATTAGTTCCTGCATCTGTAAAGATGTTGGAGGGCCAACTTACCCTGGCAAAAATGTCTGCTGGTGCCTGGCACACACTTTCAGCCCTGGTGTTGCTTAGAGCTACTGTTTCTGGCTATCAGGTGTCAAAATCCATGAAAGTCAGTATGTAGTGCTTTCCTCTGGGTGTCTTTTTTGGAAAAGGAGCCAGAATATTTACAGCTACTTGCTGAAATGGAACCTCAATGATGGGGAGTGGCTGGAGAGGGGCTTTGACCTGGTCTTGGGGTTTTCCCACTCTGTGGCACACCTCACAAGACCGCACATAGGTAGAAACATTCTTGCCCATTCCCTCCCAGTGGAACGACTTTCCCAAATGGTTTTTGGTTCTGTTCACCCCAACATGGCCACTAGGATGATCGTGGGCTAAGCTTAATAGCATTACCTGGTACTTAGTTGGAACTACCAACTGTCTCTGAGGATGCCAGTTTTCTTCTTATCCACCAGAAAGAGTTTGCTTGTATAAAAGTCCCTTTTTTACAACAAACCTGGATTGATTCGAAGAGCTGAGAGGCGGTGGGTTCTTCCGTGCCGCCGTCCAAGCTCTCTGGAGGCTTTGATCTGCTTTCTGTTCGGTCTGGAACTGTTCCCTTGATGCTGGAGACATCAGTTCCTCATTGGATTGTGGACCTAGGCTTGGTCCCTCTGGAAGCGATGCATGTGATGGGGCTGTTTTAGTTGACTGTGAACCGCTCTTGGCTGGTGCACTATGTTGGGGTTTAGGCTCTGGCTGAGCCTCTTGTGTAGGGTTATCTGCTGCTGCCAGTGCAGGTTGGGTGGGGCCCTCTGGTGCTGGGGTTGCAAGTACTGGATTCAGTGCTGGCAATGGTTCTGATGCTGTTCTTTTTGCCGGTTCCAGTTCTGGGACTGGCTCTGTCTGGGTCTCTGTGACTGGATTCACTACTGCTGTTGCAGACGTTGGTATGGGGTCTGGTTCCAACATCTTTGAGTGCGTCCTGGTAGAAGTCTCCAGAACAGAGCTAGGTGTGACAGCTTGCTTAGCCTGTCTGCGGGTGACCATTCCCACCTTCTTGGCTAGCTTCACATGATTGGCCAAGTCTTTCCTCAACAGCATGGGGATGGGATAATTATCATAGACTGCAAAAGTCCACATTCCTGACCAGCCCTTGTACCAAACAGACAACTTGGCTGTAGGCAAGTCAAAAGAGTTGGACTTGAAGGCTTGAATCATTGCTTGGACCTCTGGGTCGATTAAATTGGGGTCCACTAAGGAAGCATGGATAGCCAACACTCCGGTGTCCCTCCATTTTGTGACCTTCTTCCTGCCCACACTCACAGTTTCCCTCTGCTCTGAGGCAGGCATCTGGGAGGCATCTGGGCCTGAGGACCTCTGGTGTGATTTCGGTGCAATGAACTGTAATTTCCAGGGGTTCTTGGGGCAGTTGGCCTTTACATGTCCCGGCTTGTTACATTTAAAACTTTGCCCAGCTAACTGGTTACTGGGGCGAGGTGGGTTGCTGGAGAACGGTGTAGTGGGACAACAAGGTGTCTGGAGTGTTCCTTGGAGTATAGTTGTGGCCTTGGGCTGCCCCGGGTAGTAGGGTGTGGTCTGAGGGTGTCCCTTCTGGTATCCGCTCCAACTGTGACCAGGGTTGTTCCTCTCTCCTCCCTCCACCTGTTTTGTTCCGGTTTGCCCCGCCTCTCTGGCAGTCTGGGACTGCTTGTATTGATCAGCATAAAAAGCAAGACTTCCTGCTGAGTCCATTTTTTCATCCCATAAACACTGCTTTCTATCATCCTTGGACATATTCAGGAATTGCTCCTGTATTATCAAATCCTGTATTCCTCCAAAGCTAGTTACATCCTGTCCATTGAGCCATTTCTCAAACAGATCTGTTCTCTGGTTTACATAAGCCACATTACTTAGTCCAGGTCCTCTCTTAAGGGCTTTCACTTTTACTCTGTAAGTTTCAGGTGTAACTTGAAATTGTTTTAAAACCAAACCCTTGGATTTATTATAGTTCGAAGCCTCCTCAATCACCATCTTATTGAATATGTCCAGAGCTCTTCCAGGCAATTTTGCGGCCGACCTGGTCATCTTGTGAGCTTCAGGGATTTGATGGAGTGTGCACAGTCTCTCAAAGGTGAGAAAATAATCAGCAATATCACTGGATTCATTATACTGTGGACATAGTGTAATGGATTGTTGGGGAAGGATTGTTAGGGTTATTTGGTGTATTCTGCCGAGCCTTTGCCTTCTCCATCTCCAGTGTATGCATCCTCTCTTTTTCCTTCTCCTCCTCTGCATGCTTCCTTTCTTTTTTCCTTTGCCTCCATTTCTTTTTCCTTTGCCTCCATTTCTTTTTCTTTTGCCTTCATTTTCTCTGTCTGAGTTCGACCCATCTTTTATGTTCCTTTTGTTTTTCCTCAGCCTCAAATCTGGCTAATTGCAGCTTCTGTTGAACATGGCATTCTGTCCTCCTAACCTCTCTGTTTTTAACTCACTTTACACCCAGGAGTTAGAAATAAAGCAAAAAAACCCAAAAACCCTGACTTGTAAAATTTTGCTGTGCTGTAACCTGATACCTTTCTTCTTTGATAGCTGTTCTCAGCCTACAGAAAACTCCTACAGAAAAATTAATTAGGTTTTTAAAAGAATTTTAATTAAAGTAAAGGTAAAAGAATTACCTCTGTAAAATCAGGATGGTAAATACCTTACAGGGTAATCAGATTTAAAACATAGAGAATCCTTCTAGGCAAAACCTTAAGTTACAAAAAGACACAAAAACAGGAATATACATTCCCTCCAACACAGCTTATTTTACCAGCCATTAAACAAAAGAAAATCTAACACATTTGCTAGTTAGATTACTTACTAACTTAACAGGAGTTGGAAGGCTTGCATTTCTGATTTGTCCCCAGCAAAAGCATTACACAGACAGACAGAACCCTTTATTTATTTAGCCCCCCGCCCCCCTCCAGATTTGAAAGTATTTTGTTCCCTCATTGGTCATTTTGGGTTAGGTGCCAGCGAGGTTATCTTAGCTTCTTAACCCTTTAGAGGTGAAAGGGTTTTGCCTCTGGCCAGGAGGGATTTTATAGCGCTGTATACACAAAGGTGGTTACCCTTCCCTTGATATTTATGACACACCCTGTGCCCATTGGCTCACCAAGGCGCCAGGACTGAGCCACGGGAGCCCCACTGACACCAGTGGGAGTGGCCCAGCCACACTCCATGGCAGGAGATGCTGGGCAGAGTTCGGGGAGCTCCAGCCTCCCCTGATAATATTGGGCGGGGGCTGATGGCCACGGGGCCCTGAGGCTGATGGGGCTGAGGTCATCTCTGGGAAGGGCAGGGTGGGGACCTCGCTGCCATGGGGTTCCTTGTTGAGGATGGGGGACATTGAGCCATTTCTCTACCCTGCATTCTCACAGCAGTAGCATAAATGATGCTTTTCTCCTTCTCTCCCTGGTGCAGAGACCCTCAGTGCCCAGCTGGAGGATGAGGAGAAGGAGGAGGATGTGTCCCCTGAAAAAGACACCATCAGGGTCATCCAGCAGCACCTCCAGGGCAGAGTTGAGGTACAAAAATCTTCCAGCTGCACTGCCCCCAAGTCTGTCCTGCCCCTTGTTCCACCCCCACCCACATTCGGGGTCTTGTCCCAGAGAATCCATCACCCGCAATGGGGGGCACTTCTCCCCCGGAACCTGGCACACCAAAGTTGGGGTGTTCATCTCATGCAGGCCAAGGTGTCCGCTCCCCGCCGACACTGCCAAGTTACAACCCCAGTCTGTGCAGGGTGACACTGGTTTTGGGAAGAGGGGCGTCTTTCCCTGTCCAACTCCAGGGAGGTCCTGAGACCTGGAGCTTTTGTCAGTGGGGTGGGGAGGTCCCTACCTGACCATCTCTCTCTCTCTCTCCCCCAACCCCACTCTTAGTGGGTGGAGGACAGGGCCAAACAGCTCCGCTTCCTCCACGCTGTCCCACGTCTGTGCTTGTCGGCACAGCAGCAGGGGTGGGACACTCTGGAGCCGCACTTCTCCAAAGCGGCCCTTGTGGAGAGCATTGCGGTGAGTGGGACCCCGTGCCCGGCTCCTGGGGTGAGGGAGACCAACATGGGAGGAAGAGTTAGTGGGGCTGGAGGGGGAAGCAGAGGACAGGGCTTCCTGGGGATGAGGGCTGGGAAAGAGCAGGGAAAGAGGAAATTCTGACACTGATGGGGAACTGGCAGTGGGGAAATTGTAAGGCCGGAGGGGCAGCTGAGGCTGAGGGGAGGGAAGAATTGGGTGGGAGAGGGGGAAGGAAAGAGTAAGTTTGATGGATGGGAGGAATGGGGAGGCCAGCTGGTTGGGGGTGGGGGTGACACTGACTGTTTCTGCAGAGCACTTTGGCCTCCTCCCTGGGAAGCGCCTGTGGGTCTACAGGGCCTGAATCTCACATGCAATTTTATCTCCTTGGGGTCTCTCAGGAGCTGATTGAAGATCTGCCCATGGTGTCTGAGCCGAGCTCCATCGTCTCCAGCTCCATGGCCGCGGTTAGCAGCCTCAGGTACCAGGACCCTCCCATCCAGCTGCCCTAACCCTGGTGCAGATTCTCTTGGGCCTAGATTAAGCCCAGCCGTGGCTGTTTGCATCCCCCAGCGGAGGAGGTGGGAACATCCCCTCTTTCCTGGCTGGGGGTGATTTCACTCCCGTAACGTGACAGTGGCCATAGGGAGGGATCATTGCAGGGGAGGAGGGTCATGTGCATGACACTGCCAGCGCCACTCCGGTGCTGCCAAGCATAACACGGGCTCCTCTTTCCCTGCAGCAAACTGAAGCCACCACTTGCCCTGGAGCTGGAGTCACGCCTCCTGCGGGCTCTACTCTACACCATTTTCACCATGGGCACGGGGCAGGACACCACCCACTTCCGGGTAGGTCATGATCCTACTTCTCTGTCCCAGGAGCAGGAGCGGCCTCTGGTCCCTGCTCCCTCGGTTTGATGGAGCTGCTGAGAATAGGGGAGGGGTGAGCAGAGCGGGGGGCAAGCCCGGGCAGGGCGTGTGGGGTGTGGGGGGGATGACACAAACTGCCAGGGAGGGCCCCTTCCCGCCAGTGAGGATTGCGTTACCCCTCTGTGGCTGACCCCAGCCTTCCCTCTTCTCCTCATTCTGTGCTCTGCTGCCTGGACTTTCCCAGGGATCCTACCTCCCACCCATTGCGGTTTGGCTTTTCCATATTCTGCTGGGTACCAGGCCCTGCGCAGAGAACTGCTAAGGGCAAGGATTGAAGAGCCAGCAGGCATCCAGCCATGAACTCTTGCTAAGTGTCCCTGCAGTAATGTGAATGGCAGAGGCCAGGATGTACCTTTTGGGTCTGGCCAGGGCTCCCCAGAGAACCCTCCTGGTCCCCTGAGAGGGGTAGCCCCATGTCCCATGACTGACGAGTGCTCCCTCTTCTTGCAGGCTCTCAAGGTTCCTTCCCCACTCTGAACTCTAGGGTACAGTTGTGGGGACCTGCATGAAAACCTCCTAAGCTTACTTTTACCAGCTTAGGTTAAAACTTCCCCAAGGTACAAACTATTTTACCCTTTGCCCTTGGATTTCCACTACCACCACCAAACATTATCTGGGTTTACTGGGAAAACGTAGTTTGGACACACCTTTCCCCCAAAATCCTCCCAACCCTTGCACCCCACTTCCTGGGGAAGGTTTGGTAAAAATCCTCACCAATGTGCATAGGTGACCACAGACCCAAGCCCTTGGAACTTAGAAGAATGAAAAAGCATTCAGTTTCCTTACAAGAAGACTTTTAATAGAAGTAAAAAGAAAAGAATTACCTCTGTAAAATCAGGATGGTAAATACCTTACAGGGTAATTAGATTCAAAACATAGAGAATCCCTCTAGGGAAAACCTTAAGTTACAAAAAAGACACACAGACAGGAATAGTCATTCTATTCAGCACAGCTCTTTTCTCAGCCATTTCAAGAAATCATAATCTAACACATACCTAGCTAGATTACTTACTAAGTTCTAAGACTCCATTCCTGTTCTGTCTCCGGCAAAAGCATCACACAGACAGACACAGACCCTTTGTTTTTCTCCCTCCTCCCAGCTTTTGAAAGTATCTTGTCTCCTCATTGGTCATTTTGGTCAGGTGCCAGCGAGGTTACCTTTAGCTTCTTCACCCTTTCCAGGTGAGAGGATTTTTCCTCTGGCCAGGAGGGATTTTAAAGGGGTTTACCCTTCCCTTTATATTTATGACACAGGCTCTGCACAACACCTACTTAGAGAGCCTGGACACCATGCTCGGGGGCCTGCTGGCAGAGACCCCCACCACGGACAAGCTGCAGCACCTCTTGGAGGTGAGCAGAATGGGAGGGTCTGGGGGGGAATTTCCCATGAACCCCGTGGGAGGTCTGCAAAGGAGAGACTAGAAGAACCATGTTTCCATTGTGTCCTCCCAGCTTGGACCCAGATGGCCACGCTTTCCCAGAGCCATCAGTGCAGTTGAATGTTGGGACCCTTCCGCCATCCGGGGTAGCGGTGGCGGGGAAGGGGCGGGGGCAGAGGGAAGGAGCTGGGACTGTCAGCCAGAGCTCTGCATGGTTCCATTGAGCACTAACAGTGAGCACCAGGCCTGGCTGGGGACTGACAGACTGAAACCCCTGTGCGATCTGGGACACAGGCCTCTGAGAAAAATTACTGGCTCCTTTCTAGGGAGACCCTGAGATACAGGAGAAGACTCAGGGAATCAGCTCTTCTGTCCTAGGGACACGGCAGTTCCCGGAGCGATTGTCCCCATGGCCCTTCCATCCATCCTACCAAGGCCTCTGGAGCTGGGGTCTGGGGGCACAGGGCATGTGCCTCGATCCTGATGGGCTGTTGATGGATCAGGGGTTCAGAGCAAATAGACCAGCCCCAAGGCTGAGCTTTGTCCCAGGCTGGAGAGACAGTGACAGCTTGTGCCCAGCAAGATGTGGGCAGTGTCATGAACCCCCACATGAGGAGTCAGATATTCCACCCTGAGCACAAGTTCTCCGCCCCATGTGGAGTGGGAGAGGCTCGTTTGTAGAGCATGTAAGCCTGCCGGCTGACCCTCCCCTGCCTTCTTCTCCCGCAGCACCTCCATTTCTGGCTCGACTCCAGAAACACCCAGGAGAGAGCTAGGGCCATACGGAGCAGCGCTGCCCTGCTCCGATTTGCTACCTCCCTCTCCGGATTTGACGTAAGTGACCTTTGACCCCAGCATCCTGCAGAGCCAGGGCTTGAGTCAAATTCCTCATCCCTGGTTAAGTGGTCCCCCCTGGCTCCGTAAGGGACTGCGACATTCCATAGGCCACTGGCTGGCAGGGTCGTGCCTGGCCTCAGTGCCCTTGTTACTCTGGAGAAGCCTGGCAGCTAGTGCTCATAGAGGGCCCAGGCCGTGGGTCCCTTTGCTCCAAGCTCCCTTGGGGGCAGAGAGAAAGAGGGCTCTAGTTCCTCTCCCCAAGTGCCTCCTACAGATGGATGGGAGCAGAGCTCGAGCCCAGGGGAGCTGGGGAGCTGAAGGCAGAATGTTGATGGATTCCCCCCTTCTCCTCCTCCACCAGACCTCCTCCGATTTCACCAAGGCGGGCAACTTTGTGCTGCGGCTGGGTCTCTACATCTCTGACCCAGCCGATGACATCAGCCGGCAAGCCAGGGATGGGATCTATTGGCTGCAGAGGCTCCTGCTGCAGAGGAGGGGTAAGAAACCCAGCTGGGCAATGGGACCCCATAGAAATGAGTCCCTTGGAGACTAGCTCCAGCTGGCCATTGGGACACCAATAGAACTAAGGCCTCTGCTCTTAGACCAACTGCAGCAGGGCAGAGGGACCCCAATGGAAAGAAGGCCCCTCTTTTGGGCCCCCCACTTACTGGCCAAGGGACCCTACAGAAAGAAGCTCCCTCCTCTGACACTGACCCCAGCTTAGATGATGACTCACACTCATTTCCCTAATTCAGGGAGAGAGGAAGGGGACGAAGATGCCAGGGAAATTGGCTGCTTTACCTCATAGCCTGGCTCTGTCCCCCAGTCCAGAGAAATCAGCCCCCCCAGGGGGCTGCCAGCTGGTGAGGGGACAGGAACGGACCTATTGAGACCCATGGAGGGAAAGAGCCCATCATGAAGGCAGGGGCAGGGACCACAGGGGATGGACACAAAGCTTGTAGAATGTCACCAGTTGGGTAGCTAGGGCCAGATCCTGACGTCAGTGGCTGTGGGGCGTTTTCAGCATTAGCAGCCACCATTAACAGGCACCCATGCCCAGAGCACAATGACCGTAAGGGTCACCTGATTACTGTGATGAATGAGACAAATCCCCCTTCAGGTACTAAACCACCTGGTGGGGACCCTGCCAGTCCATTGGGCCGTGGATGCCATGAGAACCCCAGCCAGTGTTCACCCAGCAAAGGGAACAGAAGGAAACAGGCATTAAAGCCAGATGCCAAACCTCCCCAATGGGTGTGTCTTTCTCCCCCAGGGCTGAACATCAGAGCGGAGAGCGATCTGTGGTGTCGGGACGGGCTCCAAGACACCGAGCGCCTGGCGTACAGGAACATGGCCAGGGTGGGGGAGGTAAGGACTCTCCGCCAGGGCATTGCAGTAGCTCAGGTGTGGAGCTGTCTCCTCCTGTAGTGAGTGTGTTCTGTAGGGGGAGGGATAGCTCAGTGGTTTGAGCATTGGCCTGCTAAACCTAGGGTTATGAGTTCAATCCTTGAGGAGGCCATTTAGGGACCTGGGACAAAAATCTGTTGGATGATTGAGTTGGGGATTGGTCCTGCTTTGAGCAGGGGGTTGGACTAGATGAACTCCTGAGGTCCCATCCAAACCTGATATTCTATGATACTTATTTCCAGCAGACAGTGTTCAGCTGCAAGAGGCCGAGGAGCCTGGGCTGGACCCTTGCTAAAGGTCCAGGCTTGTGTGTGTTGCATGGATCCATGGTTACATGGCATAAAAGGGATCCTCTGGTGGGTTGAGTTAATGAAGGATTGTATCTCCAGGAATCTGGCTCTGCTCACTGCCTCCCTGGCTGACACCCTGGTGTCTGAGAGGTGAGCCCCTGGGTCAGTGAGTTGGGAAGCTCACACCAGCAATTGCTGGACCAGATCCTTGTTGGATTCCCTGCACCTCTGGAAGCACAGGCAGGGTGTGGGGTTTGCCGAGCACCAGGGCGAGGCAGGAAGCAGAACCTGCCCCTGCCCTGGGCGTTGTGTGAGGGACACTGAGCTCCTTTCCTGGGCTGAGTCACTGCAGCATATGTGACGCTCGTGGGATTGTCGGTGGGATGGGGAGCAGGAACGGAAGCAGATCGAAAAGGCCCCTTACCTCTAGCGGGTGAGCTGCAGGAAATAGCGCTGCTGGGAGCAGTAGCGGGTCCTTTGTTGTCTTTGTGAGCTGGGTTCCAGAGCGCGCAGACACGTTCCCAGCCTGTCATGGCACCTGTGGTGACTCCCGCTCCAGAAAGAGCTATTCCTCAGTGCCTGCAGCCTCTTCCTGAAGGGGGTTCCTTGGTCCATGGGACCCCAAAAGTTGGCTGCCCCAGGACTCTTGTCCACCTTGTGAGATACTAGAGGGATTTGGAGCCTGGTTCTGGACAATTGACAAGGGCTCTGGTGCTGTTGGTTTTAGGTCTTTGGAGAGATCTTCACGGAAGGCCAGAAAAGATCTTTCCTCCAGGCAGCGCTTCTGGCCATCCATGACCCCCAGCTCCGTGTCAGCCAGGCTGGGCTTGTGCTGACATATTCTATCCTGGGGGAAGCCGGCCAGCTGATCGGGAATGAGGTAACCAAAGAAGGATCAATTGGGGAGGGACACCGATGGCCTTTCACCTCCAGGCCATTGACAGTCACTCCCATCCCATCCCCTTGCACTGACCCAGGCAGGTGCTATTGGTAGGGGTCAGCTTCTCCCCTGAGCAGCTCAAAGCAGAGCAGACCCAGCTCGGCTATTTCCTAACAGGTGTCACATCAACATGACACACTGCTTTTGCTCATGCTAGGGGCTGCCAACTCCCCCTGTGAGAGTTTCATACCCCTCCAGGTCTCAGGCTGGTTCCTAGGTCCCTAGTATCATGTTATCCCAGCCACCACCTGCTCTGGGAGAACTGGAGGAGTCAGTCAGCAGAGGCCGCTGAAGTGCCCCATTCCCCAGAGCTACTGTCCATGGCATCATCTTAATAACGGGGGGCGGGGGGGTCCCTTGGGAAAGGTGTCCACATCCTCTCACCCCACATCACTACTGCCCAGAGCCTTCCAGCCCCTCAGCTGGAGGGGGAGAGAGTGGATGAGGGGATTCTGGGGAGCGGAGCTTAATCCCTGGCTGGTTTGGGAGGTAGAACAGCTCTCACAGGGGGACTGAGAGGAAGGGGACAGGAGTTCATTCCACAGTGGTGGGAGTGGGGTTGGAGGTCACTCGAGAGGAGACAAGATTTTGTCTCGGAGGGTTGGGTGCGGGAATCTGTCCCTTGGATGTGGGGAGGGTTGGGGTGGAAATTTTGCTGGCTCCCAGTGCCGTTCATGCCCTTCATTGCCATGGGTGTTGGAGTCTCTGACCGATCCTTGTTCCCTTGCAGCAGGAGGATGTGACAGCGGCGATCATGGCGCACCTGTTCTACATCCGGTGCTTGCGCCAGGTGCCCAAAGCGCTGCAGGGGCTGTGCTCCGTGGGACAGCCTTGAAGGGCCCCCCCTTCCCATGCCCAGAAGCTCCCACTCCCTGCCGCAGGTAATGCTCTTTCCTGCTGGGCCTGGGGGAGAAGGGCTAGGGGGAGGGGCCATAAACCCCACAGCACTGAGAGAAACCCAGGCCGAGCAGCTCGCTCTCACCACCCTGCCCCACCCTGACCCCTGGATCTGGGGCCAGGCCACATACGGTCCCTGCCCGCATGCCCAGAGGCCAGTTTCAGAAGCATCAGGCTTTCAGGGCCATGGGACTGGCCCAGAAATGGGAGCATCCGCAGAGCCAGGGTTTATCCTCAGTAACCATTGCATTCTGGGAGGGGTGGCCCGATGTGGAGCCCTCCCCTGTCGTCACTGCTCAGACCTCCCCTTGGCCCATGTTACCCCGTCGCAGTGAATGTCTGACCATCCCCCACCTGGAGCCCAAGCCACACACATGGTATCTGAACCCTTCCCAGACAGGAATGAAACTCCCCCCTAACACCTTGGGGCAAGGAAGGATCCTCCCCATCTGGCAGGTGGGGACTGAGACACAGAAGAAGGGCTGCAATCCTGGTCACACACTCCTGGGGGTAGATCTGGGAACTGGAGTGGATCCCAGGCTAGTCCCTTTCCCCAAGAGGCAACTTCACTTTCTGCCCTTTATTCTCCCCTCCTGCTGGGGGGGCGGGTCTCTGAGTGTGAAATGAACCAGGAGGGGGATGGGGTCCTGGCACAATGTTTGGGTGGGAGCTCCCCTTGGCTTCAACCCCAGGGTCAGAGACATCTTTGTCATCTTGCTCTCCTTCTTTTATTCCTAGGAAGGGAGTCCCCCGATTAGGGGTCTCTAGGGATCCAGCTGGGCAGTGCCTAGGAGAACCTGTAAGTCATCCTGGTTCCCGCCTGCATGCACCACCCTGTCCTGCCCTGCCCTCCGGTTCTTCATTGTTGACTCTGGTTTGACCCTTGGCTCCGGTCTCTGATTATGACTTTGGCGTCACCCTTCTTGGCTCCAGATGTTGCCTGCCCACCTTGATTCCATATCTCCTTGCCCTTCTTTAGCCCCGCTCCAGGCCCTCCACTGACCCACTCCAGCATTGCCTTCTCCTCCTGATCTTCCCCAACCACTCGGACGTTGACTACCCGGCTTTGACCCTCGGCCTGGATCTGGACTCCGGCTTGACACTGACTTGGCTGATCTTTGCTCTCTGACTACCGGGCTATGACCTTTGGCATGGATTTAGACTCTGGCCCTGGTTCTGCTTCTGCTTTGTCGATGGACTCTGATCTCGGTTTTGACCCTGCTGTGTCCCTGGACCTTGATTCTAGTACCACTCTTAGCCTCGGCACAATCCTGCACCTTGCTGCGACCTGTGCTCCCACTCCTGGGCATCATTATCAGATGCAATACATGACATTAGGTGGTGCAACTTTTTGGAGAAAAGCAGGATCTCCGCAAGTCAGTGGCCTGTATGCAACAGGGACACACCACACCAGGTGTGAACCAGGGCCTCACTACATGAGCCTGGCCCAATGATGTCCCTGCTGGAGTTGCACAATGGAAATGATTGAAAATGTCGGGGTTCCTTGAACCAGCCTCTGCCTCTGGACCTACTCCACCTTCTTGACTCGGACACCCGGCATTCCTGATCAATACCCGGATTACATGGATACCTTTGAAAGAAATGGGGACTCGTTGCCTCTGCACCAGGACTATGACTGCCCCCTTGACCTGCAACCTTGGTTGAAAGTTGCCTTCACCAGTATTTACACATTGGTGGAACCAGAATTAGTGGCTCTCCCTGCGTACAGGCTTGAAAACCGTTCCTAAGAGTTTATGAGCAAATTAGCGTTTCCCACGGGTGCCCAGGCCCTTTTGGGGAAGAAGAAATGTGGGACTCTCCTATGTCTCTCTTTAGACAATCAGCCCCTGAAAAAAAGGATCATTTGGAACCATAACCCCCAGTTAGGAATCCCACAATTGCTTGCTCTCAGGAAATCTGCAAAGTTGTTCATCAAACTTCATCTGTGAGGATTTCCAATCTAACACTCATTTGGGCAGGGGACAAATGGAAGGCAGATTTCAATGCACACTATGGACATTTTAACTGTCAGACATGCCATTTGAGCTAACTAATGGTCCCCTGCCCTTGCAACACTTCATCAGTGATGTATTTGGGGCCATTGTGGATCTGCACAGTGTCATCTATTCAGGTGACAGACTTCTTTTTTTTGGAGAACCAAGAGCAGCATGCGCACCATACCTGAACCTGGAGAGGTTTCGGCAGCATGGTCTCAGCACAGAATTGGAAAAGCGTACCTCCGGCCAACTCTCCACAGAGTTTTTGGGCTACATCCTCTCCCCGGAAAATGTTACGATTGATCCAAATAAGGTGGAAGCCATTCATAGATGGGACGAAGTTTGAAGTCCTCAAGAAGACCAGCGCTTCCTAGACTTCACCCGCTTTACTGCTGCTTCGGCCCAGGGTTCTCAGAGCCAATAACCCCCACGAGAGCTCTCCTCCACATAATGGCCACGTTCGTTTGGTCACCCAAGTTCCAAAAAGCCCACAAACAGCTCACAACTGCCTTCACTACTGCACCTATTTGGAGGCTCAGTGCTCATCCTGGAAGTAGACGTATCTACTATGACCACCAGGGCCTGCTTCATTAGCTGGTGCCAGATGTGGGCTGAAATTCAGACTTAGCTTGACTGATGTGACTTCTGCGCTTTCACCAAGGCACCACACACCAAACTCCTTGGCATTTCAGGCCTCTGGAGACCCTGCCCTGGCCATGGGCAGCCATTGCCAGGAATTTTACCGAATCAAATGGCCACATGATGGAACTGACTCTCATAGATCACCTGACCACGATGGCGTGCTTCATCCTCTTCTGAACATGTACCGTCGAATGATAGGACAGATCAGTTCCAAATTTGCAAAGGCCAATGAAACCTTTATTTTGCTAAATGTAGATTTCCCACTGATTTCATGTCATGCTACAAATGACCTCTCCGAAATTCCCAGCTATCGACCTGGGTCAACGAATCCATCACCTGCAAGAAGAATGAAGGGAGCCCCTTCAGGACACTTGGAAGGAGTTCAGATACTGTATGGACTGCTGATGACAAGAGGGAAGCCATTTGCTGAAGGGAGGTACAAAGTCCCTGGCACTGACCAAATCCCTAAGCTCTGTCCATGGCAGCAGTTCCTGGCCCATCCCCTTTGCTGACCTTCTGATAACATCTTCCTCCCCTGGGTCTAGGGAGCAAACTCTGGGTCCCTTCCCTCACTCTGGCACAATCTGTGCCCAGAGTGTCTGAGTCCCTCACCGAAAATGGGTCTCTCCTCCCTTCTCCTCCCTGTGGGGTGGGGGAGACTTGTACCCCCATTTTACAGACAGGGAATGAAGGTGAGGAAGTGACCTCTCCAAGGTCACACCGAGCAATGTGGGGGAGAGCTGGGAACTGACTGGGTTCTACAGGAGTGCCCTCCCCACAGGGGCAGGTTCACTTTCTGCCCTTCCTCCTCTCCTTCCCTCTTGACCCGTCTTTGAAGGGGGCTCTGAAAGGGAAATGAGCAAGGGTTTCCTCCCTGCTCTGTCTTCCAGGTTCTGGGATCTGTCCATGTCGCCAACAGCAATGCAGCCTGCAGCTGGCCCGGCTTGGGGAGCCATGGCCTCATCCTGTGAAATCGAGAAGTACTGGCTCTCAGGGATGCTTAGATGGAAAACCACACACCCCACCCGGAGGTAGGAGCCACCCATTCCCAGGTTGTCCTGAGGAGCCGCAATTCCTCCAGGAGCTGGGGAAGGGCACAGTGATCAGTTTATCAAAAGGTAGGGAAGGATCGTGTAAGAAGAAGGTCTAAGAGAGAAGGAGCATGAGCTACTCTGTATTTGGGCATGGCAGGGATCAAGAGAAGGGACAGGGGCTGTTAGAGGGCAATGGTGAGGTACAAGGGGTGTCAGAGGTGGGGGCAAGGCCTGAAAAGTTCAGATACATTAGAACAATTGTGCCAGAGACTCACCGGTTGAGGTGCTGAAAGCTCTGAACTAGGGCTGGCCAAAATCATCCTCCTCAGATGGGAACATCCCAAAAGCCTGTAGAAGCTCAGCCTCTGAGGTGAACGTTGTGGCCCCAACCTCTCTCTGCTCTGTACCTCACAGGATTCCCACTGGCTGTTCCAATCCAGGATTGGAAGCCACCGAAGTCTCACAGCACCTGGGCAGTGAAATGCCACTTAAACCCGCTGTGATGCACTGACTGTCTGCACAGGGCTGAATTTCACCCATTCAGAGTGTAAGGAAATAATTGGCTGAAGGCCTTTTTCTGCTCAGATGTGGTTCTAGGGGGAAAGAACCATGAAGATTTTTAACCTGTATTGCTCCCGGGACTGGTGCTGCAGTGATGAAGAGAAGTGCTGATGCACTGGATTTTTTTGGATTCCCCCCACCCCTGCTATTAATCCACTCTCTTCCTCTCTTTTAACTGGTATTCTAAGGGCACCCCATGCTTCATGTGGGTATTCTTGGGTGGGCAGATTGCATCAGACCTGCACCACAATAAATACTAGTGAATGACATATGCAGACACTAAAGTTCTGCAGCCTAATTCTCAGAAACTTTCCTCTTCAATGTAGAATCAGGATTTTGTTTTTAATTTATTTTTTGAAGGTGCTAAGCAGATGCTACCCTGTAATAAGAGGAAACAGAAGCAAAAACTGAAAGAATGTTACTTAAACCAATGAACAGATGCAGAGAGTGGAAACACAGCAAAGCAAACGAATGAATCCTGTGAGTAAATAACCTGGAAGCAAATGGGGGAGAAAACCTCATCTGGGTAATTGTGGTTCTTTGGATAAAGATCAGGTTCCTGGTGCGCAGCCTGGCTGAGATTCTGACTTTTCCCTGGATCCCAGACCTGGGCTTCACACGTCATTCTCCTTATTTTATTCCTAGGGAAAAAGGATCCCCAAAGGAGGTGTGAGGATCTTCGACTAATGTCTGCAAGAAGCTTCAGCCACCTTCACAGGTAGAAGTCACTGTCTTTCCTACAACGCCACTAGTGCCCTTTCTGCTCTCCAGACCTGCTCCCTACAGCAGGACAGAGACACCCCTTAACTCCCCAAGTCCTGATTTCCTGCCATTCAAGGGGCTGGGGGCTTGCATTGCCCCCACCCCCGCCATCAGATACTTTTCCGATGGGAATCTCCCTAGAACAGGGGAGAAATCTGTTCTTCCCTTAGAACCAGTCTGCTCAGTAAATCAACCCACACTGACCTCATCTTGGCTGCTTTGTTTATCCATGATTAGTGGTGTTGCCGGCACCCAGTGCCGAGAGGCTGAACAACAGCTTGAGTTGGTTCGTTACCCGGTGTGCTGCACCCAATAATCACAACGGGGTGGAGAAACAGAAAAGTTTATTTGCAGCTGCAAAAAGGTACAGGGAGAATAAAATCTCAAATCCTGCACACAGAGCAGGAAGTTACACAGGCTTTTATACATTCTTTTTTCCAGCATACTTATCCAATAGCAAGCTGCCCCAAGTATCCATATAGCCAGCCAATCCAGTTCCCAGCTAGTTCCCTGATTTTCTGTATCATTTGTTAAACTATACATAAAGCTGCTTTAGTTAGCATTGTTCTTCCATCTTTCCCCTGTTTGGCCTTGCTTAGTTGCAGGCAGTCTGACTCTGCAACATATTGTTGCAGATTCTTAGCATAACTGCTGTGTGTGCCTCCAGGCGGGGGGGGTGGGGCAAGGACACCTGGGCCTAGTGCGAGGGGGCTTCATCGACAGTCGTGGTCTTTCATCCCCTCGAGTTACCTAGTGGCCATGCCCCAGTGTCCCCAACAGTGGTATCTTTGGAAATTCCTTCGCGTGCGGGGGAGTGAGGTGGAGTGGGGGATACGGGAGCTCCAGCAGATTCCCCTGAAGAACACCACCCTGTCTATCTCTGGTCAGGGTCGGACTAGCCGTCCATTGCAGAGGTGAAGACCAGATGGGAGCTGCTGCATTGACCTTGATATGCCATGTCCTTGTGTGGATGAAGGACCTACATCTCAGGGATGGCCAGCAGCAGATGTACCATGTGTCCAGGAATAGTCTGAACAACCTACACTGACAGGTAAGTAAAGTCATGGCCACATGCAGTGGTGAGCTGGAGCCGGTTCGCATGAACCGGTTGTTACATTTTGAAGCCATTTTAGAACCAGTTGTTAACCCGCTTCCCTGCAGGGGGCGCTGAGGCTTTGATGGGCTCCGTCCGGGAAGTGATGTAATTCCTCCTCCTGCCGCCGGGGGCGCTGCGCTGTGGGAGCCACTTGGGCTGCCGCCTGGCCCTGGGCACGAGCCCTGGGGCTGCTGCTGCTCCCCTGGCCCTGGGGCTCCCACTACTGCCTGCTGGGTCCCTGGCTGCTCTGCTAGGCCTGGGCTGCGTCCTGCTGCTCTCCCCGTGAGCACCCACCACCCTGCCCGCAGCCAGCCCCTGTCTCCAGCCACCCCCTGCTGATCCCACCCCCACATCCACTCGTGCCCTGCTGTTCCCAGGGCAGTAACCCTGCACACCTGCTTCAATGAGGGGGGGGGAGGGAGCAGCTGGGACCTACACATGTGCACACCCTAGGGTGACCAGACAGCAAGTGTGAAAAATCAGGACATGGGGTGGGGGGTAATAGGAGCCGGGGGTTAATAGGAGCCTATATAAGAAAAAGACCCCAAAATCGGGACTCTCCCTATAAAATCAGGACATCTGGTCACCCTAGCACACCCCCAGGGAGTGGCAGGGACCCACACATGTGAAACGGAGCTCATTTCTAGTACAGGCCCATCTTTTTTAAAAAGAACTTTACGCAGGGTTAATATACATCCATATTTTCCCAGACAGGTCAGGCTTTTTGGTTCTTAAATCGCTGTCCAGGAATACAGACGTATGCTGACCCTGTTTGTACAAAAAATACATACTGGGGCACATCCCTTAAATCAGAACTTTTTATAGGGAACCGGTTGTTAAGATTTTGGCAGCTCATCACTGGCCACATGTAGACACCACAGGAATTGGGGGGATTGAACCAGGGTCCTTCAGCACAAGCTCCGCTCACTCATTGTCAACCAATCCAGCACCACCGACTAGACCTCACCCCCCTTCCAGAGTCACAGAATCCAGGAGCCCTAAGTCTCAGATCCATGCCTCACATCACAAGGCCAAACCTCCTCCCAAAATGGGTGCTGTAGAAGGGACCATCTGCAGAGACCCCTCTACATTCCCCCCGTCAGAGACTGCAGCCACGGGTGACCAGTGAATGATCAGAGATCTCCCCTGTGGGAATCAGAGGGGCTGCACATTTGGGGTTTCACAGGGAAGGCGTCTGGCAGCCATTAACAGAGTGACCCTGTGAAGAGATTTTCCATCTCTAACAAAGGGTTTCTGTTCCCCCAGATCTCAGCCGCTCAGCAGAATGCAGGAGAGCCGAGTGCTGATGGGCTAGAGGGGTCACAGGAGTCACCGTGCAGCAGCTGTGGTGTCTACAGTCAGCATGGGCCAAACCCTGTGCTCCAGGCTGTTTCTCTGGATTGCGAAGGGGAGTTTGGCTTGGGGAATCGGTTGCTGGTGCCTGTGTCCACAACTGGGATGTTTTCAGGTGGCTACTCAATGGTCCATGAAGCGCCATCCAAGCAAGTGGAGAGTGGACATTAAAGAGCGAGGCTGGGACCTCCACGGAGCTGCTGCAGTCCAGCATCCACAGCCAGAAGAGAGACAATGGGAAAGGTACGGAGATGGCTGGCCACAGCAGCAGCCGCCATCTCATAAACCTCTGCTCATGCTCTACACAACAGAGGCAGGACAAAGAGCCACACAGTGAGAGCTTGGGTTGCAATGAGCAATACACGTTTTTTCAGTAGATTACGCTGCCCTGACAGTCTACTGCCTGTAATGTGCACATCCAGCCTCCCAGGCTGACCTCAGTGGGAGTTTGGTGCTCTGTGCCCACAGGACACGGCTGGCCTTACTAGGTGGTGAACTGAGGTGGCCGCCTCAGGTGCCAGACTGTGAGGGGCGCCACTAGGACCCAGAGTGTAGAAAACTGTGTCTGCTGCTGGTGCATGTGGATTCTCTCTCCTCGAGATGCACAGAGAGGGTGGAGTGCTGTGCTGGAGGCAGGAGGGCACAAGAGACATAACAGGCAGGCAGGAGAAAAAGTGAGAGAGAATGACAGAAAGCAGCAGGAGCTGCAGGGAGAGAGAAGAGGAGGAGCCTCTTATGTACCTCTCTAGCATCCCCAGGAGCCTGGACTGATTAACCCCAGCTTCTCAGGGAGCTTCCTGTTTCCTGCTGCTTCCCTGAACCCACCTGAGGAGAACAGGAAGTCAGCTAAGGTAGTAGGAGCCAGTTAGGCCCTTAGGGCCTGAGTGAGGGAAGAAATCAGCGTCTTGCTACCAGCCTGCTTATTTGTCCCCTTCAACTGAGTGTTGAGAGCCACTATAGCTGGCACAGAACAGCAGTCATGAGTGAAAGAAGAAAACGTCCCTCTGAGGCAGCATTCAGAAAAAGAGAAATGCTTCTTTTGCTTTCTTTATCTAAGCAGGAAGGAGCTCTCCTGAGATACGTAGACACAAATGTTCACAGTGAGCCTTCTGGCCCCAGTGAGGATGTGCGTGGTGAGGAGATGCCTGATCTTCCAGTTAGTCAGAGTGCAGGTGACCTGGCAGCTACTGCAGCGTCCCTATCTGCATCTCCAATGGATGTAACCATGCACGTTCCTGAAGAAAAGTGTAGCTCAGAGAAGAGTGTGGTGGAGGCGCACGAAACTGCTGCTGCTGAGTTGAATTCCTTGAATCTAGATGATCCAGGACTGTGGACCCACTTGAGCAGTAGCCTGAGGGACTTCCTTGTACTGCATGGGCCACAGCAAGTGAAAAACTCCATGTTCCCCAAAGACAATGAAAAGAGTAGTTCCCATCCAACACATTACTGGCATGAAATCCCCAATGGTGAGAAAGTGGAGAGGCCACGGCTTATGTATTCAAAAATCGAGAATACTGCATTCTAATGTTCCAGCCTCTTTGGGCTCTACAGAAACAAAGGACTGGAAAAATCTGGCTAGAAATCTGGCATGCCATGAGAAGGCAGCAAATCACCAGAAAGCATTCCATAGGTGGAAAGAGCTTGAGATGAGACTAAGGTTAAAGGCCACCATAGATGATCAGCATCAAGAGAAGATTGCATCAGAGTCTCTTTCCTGGCAAAATGTTCGGAAAAGGCTCCTTGCCATTGTGAGAATACTTGCTACCCAAAACCTAGCACTGCGTGGCATTTCAGATCAGCTGTATGTGCCAAACAATGGAAACTTCCTTAAAATTGTGGAGCTGATGGCTGAGTTTGGTGCTGTACTCCAGGAGCTTCTAAGAAGTGTCACCACCCAAAAAATGTACACACACTGCTACCTTGGAAAACCATTCAAAATGAGATCATTCAGTTACTGGCAACAAAAGTCAAATGGATGATTGTGGGAGATCTTAAGTCAGCAAGATATTACCCTGTTATTCTGGACTGCACACCTGACATCAGCCATACGGAACACACGCCTTTAATGGCGAGTGTTGTGTGCAGGCCACAGAATCTCACCCACCCACTCCTGCAATAAACCTCTAACCTGCGTCTGAGCTATTGAAGTCCTCAAATCATGGTTTAAAGACTTCAAGGTGCAGAGAATCCTCCAGCAAGTGACCCGTGCCCTACGCTGCAGAGGAAGGCAAAAAAAAAAACAGGGCTTCTGCCAATCTGCCCTGGGGGAAAATTCCTTCCTGACCCCAAATATGGCAATCAGCTGAACCCTGAGCATGTGGGCAAGATTCACCAGCAAGATACTACCGAGAATTCTTTTCTGGGTAACTCAGATCCCATCCCATCCAACATCCCATCCCAGGCCACTAGGCCCCACCTACCACAAATAGTCAAAGATCAGTTAATTGCCAAAATCATGTTAACCCATCATACCATCTCCTCCACAAATTTATCAAGCTTAATCTTGAAACCGGCTAGGTCTTTTGCCCCCACTGCTTCCCTTGGAAGGCTGTTCCAGAACTTCACTCCTCTGATGGTTAGAAACCTTCGTCTAATTTCAAGTCTAAACTTCCTGTGGAAGTAACAAAAAGGGATTTAAGTGCAGCCATCTTAGTTCTGTTGAAAAGAAAGCAAAAGTCAGGCTAACTCTAATGCAAAACTTGTAAAGGCAAAACTGGTAAGCGTATAAAAATTGCAAAGCAAAGCTGGATTTAACCTTGCCTTACAATAACAATAAAATGTAATTGTTTAACATTTTTTGCTACAAATAAAATATAAAAAAGTTTAAACAAAACAAATCTTTGTTATTACATAAATAATAAAAAGCTATAAATACTTAATTTACATTTTTTATACTTTAAAAATTTGCGTAAGGACACTCTGTCCAAACGGACGTCTTCCTTCTTGCAATTGCCTAAAAATAAAACTGTCTCTAACTTGTTGCATCCAAACTAAAAGTAAGAACTTGTTTTCTTCTACAATTTGGTGCCGTGACTCAGATAACGATGCCCGGCTAAAACAGCAGCAATTACTACAAACCTTTCCCCTTCAAAGCCCAAAGCACAAAACAAAAGGTAAAAAAACCTTTAAAAATCGATACTGGGGTATCCAAAAAAAAAAAAAAAAAAAACCCTAACCATGGGGCTGTCTGTCCCTTTGGGCTCATGTCATGCAAACTTATTTATTATGCAACAAGGCAAATGCAAAGTGGTGCTGAAAAACTTTTTTCCGCACCCCCAATATGAGGTTGAGGTCAGACCTAATCAATGCTAAAAATTTTTGCTGCCTGAATAAGGGTGTATTATGTCCAAACATAAAACATTAAGGTTATAGTTTAAAAAATGCATCTAAATATAAAAGTAAATAAAATAAAAGTAAATAATAAATGTGTAAAAATTAAGTGCCGTTATCGAGGTCTGGGACTTAAGCTAACTTCAGGCACATCAGGGCCCTCACTCTCTAAGTAAAAAAGTTCTAAACATAAGGGGGGAGGGGTCAGCCAAGCCTCATGACCCAGCAAACGGTGCAAAAAAGTAAAAGCCTTTCCTACTTATAAGCTGCTACCCCACAAACCCTTTCCCTAAAGTATTTAAATTTTTTTTTAGCTTTTAAGCAGCTAACACAGCAAACAAAATAAACTGGGGAAACTATTTTATAAGCCGCTAAGTGAACAAAATACTCCCTTGTGTAATTAAAGTTTTTACATAATAATCCCTCTAAACAATTCCCACTAAAAGGTACCTTCAATTTAAATAAAATCGTACACCTCAAAAAAAGCTACAAAAACCTCCATAAGTCTCAAGTGCAAAAGCCAAAAAACTCCTTCCCCAAATTAAAAACTCAAGTACAAAATTTAAAAACTAAATGTAATACAACCAAATGCCTCCCTACCCAAACTATATTGCTAACCCTCTCAGCTCTTTCATATCCCCAATTAGTTAAAGCTAAATGAAAAAAAAAAAAAGGGTGGGGGGGGAGCGTTAATTTAAAAAGTCAGTTTGGCCTAAAAATAAAAAAAGCTGCCCTGCATTCAAAAATCAAAAAACAGAGACCAAGCCAAGTAGAAAAAAACTGCTTTCACACCCAGCTGGCTGTAAAAAAAATATAAACACACATAAAACAAAAAGCAAATAAGTTGCAAAACGAAAATTACATTTGCAAAGATTGGCCGCCCGGTAAAACCCAACCGTCTGCCTTTGCAACCCTAAAGCCAGAATGGTTTGAAAACACTAAAAAGGCCACAAACAGCCGGCGTAAACTAAAATACCAAGCAAAGATCCCTAAAAGAACGCCCCAAAAAATCCAGGGCATAAAAATCCCTCCCAAAAGGAAAAGCAAGTTAAAAAATTTTGCAGCGTACCTCTAAACAATCTATACACAAAACAACCTACCATCCACCTCTCTCTCTATCTCTCTCTCCGACCCCCAGGGCTGGCCAGCCCGGGCAGCGTGTGTACATGTATAAAAGTGGGTCAAGGTTTAAGTATTAAAGTTTTTTCTTCCTTTAAGTAACGTAAAAGCAGTTCCTACACTCACCACTGTGTTAGTTTATTAATAAAGATTTAAAATTCCGTCACATGGTGTGTGCTCTTCATCTCCGCCCCTGCGATCCTGTGGTCTTATCCTAATTAACTAAGGCACAGGCAAATTGGTAACAAAAAATCTGAGACAGTTTGAGAAAAAATTGCAAAGGGAAAAAGCCCTGAACAGTGCACACCATCTATCTGTTTTATCCTTGTTATTTTACGTTTGCTTTGTTTGGCACTGTTGGTATTATAGGTTAAAAATTGCATAATTAAAAATAAGCCCCACTCTCCATTATAGTATGCCTAAAAACCAAAAAAAAAAAAAAAGGTTTAGCATTCCGCTCTCCACCCCGGGCTGCAAACAAAGGGTGCAGGTGGGTCTACCCCAAGTCATAGCAAAACTAAGCAATAAAAAAAAATTAAAAAAATATGTGTACCCAACAGCTCAAAAAAATGAAGCAACTAAAAGCATAAATCACTATCCAAGCAGCAACTCAAACCTCCGCCCAAAACAAGTTGCAAGCCTTAAAACAAAACTTCCAGTCAAAAAAAGCTGAACGCACACGCATGAAGCCCTGGCTAAGCAAGTACCAGCCCTTCAGGAACATGTGAAAATGTCACCATGTGTGCTCAGCACATGCTGCAATGGCCGTGTGTCTGCCGTAAAAAACATGAAACAGTGACAACGCCAATTGGCCATGCATTCTGCCCAGGTGGCCAGCCTCACACGCCACCACCCGGGTAGCCCTTGGAAATAAAAATGTTTCCAAAAAAATAACCCAAAGGGGCGGGGGCTAGTTAAAAAGCCCACCCTCCTTGCTAAAGTGGTAATAAAGCAAGGCTTGTACCCACAAAAAGGAACGGTTCAGCAAAAAAAGCAAAATCGGGCCCAAGCAAGCAACACAATTTTTTTTTTTTAAAGTTAAAAAATTTAAAAGCATAGCTAATTACAAGCATCAAAAATTTAAATCCCTAAAACAATTAATTAACTCAGATTTTACTATTTTAAGTGTCATTTTAAAAAATAAGTAATTTTAAAAAACTAAAGTTAACTCTATAATTGCTAAAAAAATTAAGTAGTTAAATTTTACAAAATGCTGGGAAAAAAAAGAAATTCTTGGTTTTTTTGCAGCCAGTCGAAAAAAAAAAAAAAAAAAAGGGGCCCTTTTCCAAAAAAAGGTCTGCAAATAAATCCAGGCAAAAAAATGATTTAATTAAAATCATTTGGCCATAAACATTTTAGTCAAATGAGCTAAAAATACATAAGGGGTTTTATTAAAACCTAACTGCCCCAAGAAAAAAACGGGGGCTTAAAATGGGTCCAAGCAGCCGTAAAATCTGCAGAACACTGCCAGGCATTAATAAAATGTGTTAGGTCTCTGTATTCACAGGTAAGACAAGTCCTGCTCCAAGAAACCTCAACCAGCCTGCCATTGGTTAAAAAACAGGTACTGGGTCTACGTACAGGTCCATCAACACAAAACTGCTCTGGTCCCACACTAAAAAGGCCCTTAGCAAGTCCTGCTAACTACCAACACTGCTGTAAAGTGCCAAGAGCTCACTGCCTGAACCCATGCTTCTTTCTGCAAAAAAGTCCCTCGGCCTCAAAATAACTCCACTTCAACTACTAATCAGCCGCTCCCTCCTTCTGGTATTGCTTTTCCTCCTTCTGGACAGCAAAACTAACAAACAAACAAACAAACTGAAGTGCTAGTAACCGCTCACTTGTCCAGTAATGAAATTACCACACAGCCAGCATTTGCCAAAAAAACCCAGACCACTGCAGGGTAACGTGCTGTTCACTTCTCCCCTACATGGTACTAAACCACAACTGCTTCAAACAAAAAAAAAAAACCCCGCTCTCTCTGCTAAAACTGCCAACGTCCAAAAATTCCTAACTACAAAAAATATTAAAAACTAACCCTGGTAAAAAAACAAAAAATTATACACTAGCCAAAAAAGCCTTGTAAAACCCATGCTTAACAAAGTGGTATTAATTAAATGTGGGGCTTTATTCCACAGGCTGCGCCCTGTGTTTTTAAATAAGTATCTTCAGCATGTATTGTCCTTTCTGATTGCCTGTTAAATAACAAATACCAGAAGGACCTTGTTGCCACTGCCCCCGCCATTTTCTCCACTATACTATCCCCCCGTAACACATCCAAGTACAGATAATACCATATAGTCTAATAACACCCAATAGCCAAGGCCTTCCCACTTTACGAATTTATTTAAATATTGTTTAAAAAATATTTTTAATGTTCAAAATATCCCATATAAGCAAACAATTAAATAAAACAAACCGGTCAGTAAAAGTAAAGGTATATCACATGACTACAAATAAGCCTAAAAAATTTAAAATGTAAATTAGTGGGTTTTCTAATGGGGTTAATATAATGGCCATTCCAGGGGTCTGCAGTATATATATATATAAAAATGGGTCCTTACTGTTTTTGGTGACCCAATTAGTAAATAATCAAATTCATATTTAAAAAAGGTGTGTTCTGCCACCAAAAATTTACCTGTACTAAAATAGTCCCAGTAATTAATAACCTAATCTGTACCATATTGCAATATACCCCTTCCTATGCTATTCATGTCAATGCTTCTTAAAGGTACATGAAAAATTTTAAACAAATGTGGTATCGTATTTATTAAAAAAAAGTTTTAAAATACTAATTAACAGTAATTAATGTTACATTAAAAATTGTCAAATTTGTTTGGCCCTATCTCGTTTCAGGTCAATTTTATATATCCAAACTGCTCCAAGGGGGCTGCTGTTCTGTTGGCACAACAAAGGCCCTGGGTCTCCTCTAGAAAAAGGAAATCTGGTAAAACACCTATAAAATGGTGCCAGGAGTGCAGCAGCAATTTAAAACATGTCAAGGCCAACAGCATAATAAAAAATTAAAACAGCTAAAAAAGGCCACTGGTCTTATTACTAAAGGACAGTTAACCCAGGTACAGGCTAAAGTTGGTAAATTACATGTTATCTCCACCCTTAGTTCAAGGACCCAAAAGCGGTTAACAAAAATGGTATTAAATATCACTAAGGCAAAGAAAAAAATGCAGTAAAATCTGACATGTTCAAACATTCAGAATTTCCCAGATAACCAGCTAACAGCCATTCAAAGTAACATTAAGCATCAGGCCGGGTCCACTGCCCTTACTAGTGCTTCAAAAGTGCCATCTGATCTGTGGCCGTAAAAACAAACTTAAACGTTTTCAGGGTAAAGTTGCAGGCACTCGCAGTGCTCCTTCCAAGCCTACGGGCCGGTGAAAGGGGTGTGGGCTCCCACATACCAAATCCTGCCAGGTCCATAAAAAAAATGCATAGAACATGAAACAATTCACGGTAATATTAAAAAAAATAATTCCCCTGGTATGCCTAGCCAATTTATAGTCAGTGCTCCTAAAATAACACCTAATGTTTTAGTAAAAATAAAAAATTAATAAACACTTTGGCCTTTAAAGCTCCCACAGCTTCAGTGCGTACAAAAGCTAAAGCCAAAAAAAGTCGTCACTGTTTATAACAATGGTTGTTAAAAAGGTAGAAAACAGAAAACGATCCGAACAAAACACCTAATTTCCCAGTTAGTAACAGCCGTGTAAATGTTGAGGCTACCACTTAGTAAAATGTACATTTTAATCTCATCACTGCTGCCAACAATTCCATTACTGGCCTGCAAATAAAGTCCTACAATTAAATCTTAGGTTTCAAATACCTTTGAATTAAAATACCTTCATACCAAACCAATTCCAAAACCTACACTCACTCCTACCAAAGGTTCAAAAAATGTCTAAATTACAAGGTCAAATTTATGTACTTCAAGTTATATTGTATTTATGTACTTCATTGATGTACATATATATTTATGTACTTCAATGTATATTATATTATACTTCAAATTATATATTCAATTAAAAACCATGCATTCCACAGTTTATAAAGTGTCTATCATAATGTAATGTGTTATGTAACTAAGGCTATAAATCAACCCCAGCAGATTGTTACAATAAAAACAGTAATGTTTATATTCTTTTTGTGTAGTTTAAAAATATGTTGTTGTAAAAAATGTAATAACAAAAATACCTTTCATGTTCAAACAGTGTGCTTTGTTGTTATATCCAGTCACAGTTGATAAGGCTAACCATTTAATCTAAAATCAAAAATACAAAATCTAATAAAAATAAAAAATTTAAAATGGTAGTTGTGCTAAAAAATGCCCAAAAGTGGGGGGCGGAGGGGAGTGTAAAAACAAAATTAAAAAACATTAAATGTCGGCCTCTCAGTTGATTGAAAAACAAAGCAACAGTCAGGCTAACGCAGAACCATAATAACGCAAAATTTGTAAAGGCAGACCTGGAAAAGCGTATAAAAAACTGCAAGCAAAGCTGTTTAACCTTGCCTTAAAATAAAAATAAAATGTAATTGTTAACAAAAATTTTTAAAAACAAATAAAATATCAAAAAAGTATAAACAAAGACACCATCTTATATAATCAAAGGGTATAAATACTGCTTTATATTGTTTATACTTTAAAAAATTACTAAGGCAAAGGTATTCTCCGTCCATTGTATTTCTTCCCTTGCAATTGCTTAAAAATAAACTCTTTTTGACTTGTTGCATTCAAACTAAAAAAATATATATTTTTTTTTCCACAGTACTAAACCACAATTGCTCCAAAACAAACAAACAAACAAAGCCGCTCACTCTGCTAAAACTGCCAAAGTCCAAAAATTCCTAACTACAAAGAACATTAAAAACTGGCCCTGGTAAACAAGGCGTAGCGTTATACACTGGCAAAAAAAACCCTTGTAAAATCCATGTTTAAAAGTGTGGTATTAATTGGGTTTTGGGGTTTATTCCAAGGCTGCGCCCTGTGTTTTTCAATAAGTACCTTCAGCATGTATTGCCCTCCCTAATTCGCTTTCAAATAACAAATACCAAAGGTGCCTTGTTGCCACTGCCCCTGCCATTCCCTCCAGGATACTTCTACCCCCGTAACACATCCAAATACAAACAACATCAGATATTCTAATAAAACCCAATGGCCAAGGCCTTCACATTTTAATAATGTAATTAAATATTGTTTAAAAAATTAGGTTAAAGGTTCAAAATATCCTATCTAAGAAAACAATTAAATAAAAAACAAACTAGTCCATAAAAAGAAAAGTTTACAATATCACTACAAATAAGCCTCAAAAATCTAAAATTAAAATTAGTGGATTTTATAGCGGGGTTAATATAAAAGCCATCTTAGGGGTCTATAATATGTCATAAAAAAGGTCCTTATTGTTTTTGGTGCCCAATTAGTAAATAATCAAATTCATATTTAAAAAAGGGTGTGTTCTGCCACCAAAAATTTACCTGTACTAAAATAGTCCCAGTAATTAATAACCTAATCTGTACCATATTGCAATATACCCCTCCTATGCTATTCATGTCAATGCTTCTTAAAAGTATTTTAAATTATATAAACAACAAATGTGATATGGTACTTTACTAAAAGAAATGTGTTAAAGTAATAGTAATTAATGCTATATTAAAAACTATAAAATTTACTCTTCCCCTATTTAGCTTTCAGGTCTCGTATATCTATCCCAACTGCTCCAAAAAAGCTGCCATTCGGTTAGCAGAGCAAAGCGCCCGTGTCTCCTCTAAAACAATATTTGGTCAAACACCTGTCAAGTGGGGCCAATCGTGCAGCAGCAATTGAAAACATTTATAAAAGCCAACAACATAATAAAAAATCAGGGCAGCTAAAAAAGGCCACTAGTCTTATGACTGCAGCACAGTTAACCCAAGTGCAAGCTGAAATGGGTAAATTACATGTTATCTCCGCCCTTAGGTTAATAACCCAAAAGCTGTTAATAAAAATGGTATTAAATATCACTAAGGCAAAAAAAATTGCAATAAAATCTGGCATGTTCAAAATTTCCTAAATAACCAGCTAGCGGCCATTCACAGTGACTTTAAGCACCAGGCCTGGCCCACTGCCCTTACTCGTGCTTCAAAAGTGCCATCTGATCTGTGGCCGTAAAAACAAACTTAAACGTTCTCAGGGTAAAGTTGCAGTCACTCGCAGTGCTCCTTCCAAGCCTACGGGCCGGTGAAAGGGGTGTGGGCTCCCACATACCAAATCCTGCCGGGTCCGTAAAAACAATGCATAGAACATGAAACAATTCACGGTAATATTAAAAAAATTAATTCCCCTGGTATGCCGAGCCAATTTGTTGTCAGTGCTCCTAAAATAACACCCAATGTTTACATAAAAATAAAAAGCCAATAAACATTTTTGGCCTTTAAAGCCCCCACAGCCTCACTGCGTACAAAAGCTAAAGCCAAAAAAAAAATTGTCACTGTTTCTAACAGCGTTTGTTAAAAAAGTAGAAAACAAAAACCGACCCTAACAAAACACCTGCTCTTCCAAGCTAGTTACAGCTGTGTAAATGTTAAGGTCACCATTTGCAAAACATACATTTTAATTTCACCATTGCTGCAAAAAATCCTTATCTATTGGCCTGCAAATAAAATCCTATAATTAAATCTTAGGCTTCAAATACCCTTTCATTAAACCACCTTAATACCCGACCAATTCCAAAACCTACACTCACTCCTACCAAAGGTTCACAAAATCTCTAAATTACAAGGCCAAATCTATGTGCTTCAAAATATATATCAAATTAAAAAACATGCCTTTCATACCATCTATAAAGCATTTATCTTATGGACTAATTATAATATATTGTGCTATGCAACTAAGGCTACAAAATAACTCCAGCATATTATTACACTAAACACATTAATGTTTGTATTGTTTTTGTTTAATTAAAAAATATGTTATTGTTGTTATAAAAAATAGAACAACAAAAATACTTTTCATGTTCATACTAATTATGCATTATCGTTACATCCAACCAAAAGTTATGGAGCCGATCCTTTTAATCTAATATCAAAAATACAAGGTCTAATAAAAATAAAAGTTGAAAAATGATGGTTGGGCTAAAAGCACTGAAGAGGGGAGTGTGAAAGTAAAAAAGGGCATTTAAGTGCAGCCATCTTAGTTCTGTTAAAAAAAAAAAAAAAAAGCAAAACTCAGGCTAACTCTAACCCCTAAGAATTCAAAACTTCTAAAGTCAAAACTGGTGTAAGCGTACAAAAATTGCAAAGCAAAAACCTTGCCTTAAAAGGACAATAAAATGTAATTGTAGCAAAAACATGTTAAAAACAAATACAATATAAAAAATGTATAGACAAAGCAGAGCTTTATGTAATAAAAAGGTATAAATACTTGCTTTACATTGTTTATACTTTAAAAATTTGCATAAAAACAGACACCCTGTCCAAACGGCTGTCTTCCTTCTTGCAATTGCCTAAAAATAAAACTGTCTCTAACTTGTTGCATGCAAACTAAAAGTAAGAACTTGTCTTCTTCCACAGTATCCATTTGTTCTTGTGTCCACATTGGTACTGAGCTTAAAGAATTCCTCTCCCTCCATGGTATTTATCCCTCCGATGTATTTACAGAGAGCAATCACATGTTCCCTCAGCCTTCTTTTGGTTAGGCTAAAGCAGCCAAGCTCCTTGAGTCTCCTTTCATAAGACAGGTTTTCCATTTCTCGGATCATCCTAGTAGCTCTTCTCTGTACCTGTTCCTGTATCCTTCTTAAACATGGGAGATCAGAACTGCGCACAGTCTTCCAGATGAGGTCTCACCAGTGCCTTGTAGAACGGTACTAACACCTCCTTATCTCTACTGGAAATACCTCACCTGATGCATGCCAAAACCGCATTAGCTTTCTTCACGGCCATATCACATTGGTGGCCCATAGTGATCCTGCGGTCAACCAATCCTCCAAGGGCCTTCTCCTCCTCTGTTACTTCCAATTGATGCATCTCCAGCTTATGACTAAAATTCTTGTTATTAATCCCTAAATGCATGACCTTCCACTTCTCACTATTAATTTTCATCCTATTACTATTACTCCAGTTTACAAGGTCATTCAGGTCTTCCTGTATGATGTCCCGGTCCTTCTCTGAATTGGCAATACCTTCCAGCTTTGTGTCACACACAAACATTATTAGTGTACACTCACTTTTTGTGCCGAGGTCAGTAATAAAAAGAATAAATCAGATTGGTCCCAAAACCGATCCCTGAGGAACTCCACTGGTCACCTCCCTCCAGCCTGACAGTTCACCTTTCAGTAGGACCCTCTGTAATAATTAGTATTCTTGAACTAATAATTCCCCATGTAGCACCGTAACAAACGCCTTACTGAAATCTAGCTAAATTAGATCCACTGTGTTTCCTTTGTCTAAAAAATCTGTTACTGTCTCAAGGAAGGAGATCAGGTTGGTCTGGCACGATCTACCTTTTGTAAAACCATGTTGTATTTTGTCCCATTTACCGTTGACCTCAATGTCCTGAACTACTTTCTCCTTCAAATTTTTTTCTATACTACAGATGTCAAACTAACAGGCCTGTAGTTACCCAGATCATTTGTTTTCCTTTCTTAAAAATAGGAACTATGTTAGCAATTCTCCAGTCAGGTGGTACAACCCCTGCGTTTACAAATTCATTAAAAATTCTTGCTAATGGACTTGCAATTTCATGTGCCAATTCCTTTAATATTCTTGGATGAAGATTATCTGGGCCCCCCATTTAGTCCCATTCAGCTGTTCAAGTTTGGCTTCTACCTCGGATATGGTAATCTCTACCTCCATAGCCTCATTCCCATTTGTCATGCTACCATTACCCTAAGATCCTCATTAAAGACAAAGGCAAAGTACTTGTTTAGATATTGGACCATGCCTAGATATCCTATGATTCTAAGATTCTCCTTAACTTCCACTCAGTCCTCAGTGTTTAACTGTCCCACTTCTTCTTTCTTTGTTTTCTTCTTATTTATATGGCTATAGAACCTTTTACTATTTGTTTTAATTCCCTTTGCAAGCTCCAACTCTACATGGCTTTTAGCCTTTCTCACTTTATCCCGACATGTTCTAACCTCAATAAGGTAGCTTTCCTTGCTGATCCCTCCCATCTTCCACTCCCTGTATACTTTCGGCTTTGTCTTAATCACCTCTCTGAGATGCTTGCTCATCCAGCTTGGTCTACAAGTCCTGCCTATGAATTTTTTCCCCTTTCTTGGGATGCAAGCTTCTGACAGCTTCTGCAACTTTGACTTGCAGGAATCCCAGGCCTCCTCTGCCTTTAGATCTATAAGTTCTTCAGTCCAATCCACTTCCCTAACTAATGTCCTTAATTTTTTTAAAGTTAGCCCTTTTGAAATCAAAAACCCTACTCACAGATCTATTTTTTGTTAACCTTCCATTCAGGTTAAGGTGAATTAGCTCATGATCACTGAAACCAAGGGTGTCCCCTACAACCATTTCTTCTAGGAGGTTCTCACAACTTACCAAAACCAAATCTAAAATGAGATCCCCAGTTGTTGGTTCAGCAACTACTTGATGAAGGAATTCATCAGCTATCGCATCTATTAAAATCTGAGCCCTATTATTATTACTAGCACTTGTCCTCCAGTCTATATCTGGGAAGTTAAAGTCTCCCATGAGCGCACAGTTCCCATGAGTATTTACTTCATTAAAAACATTAAAGAGGTCCCTATCCGTAGTGTGGAAGAAAACATGAGTTTTTCATTGTGTCCTCCACCGCTTGGGTCACCACCACTGCTGCCTCTGTGTCTGTCTTTGCCTTCTCACCTCAGTCCTTCTCCTCCAGCAGAACTTCCCCTCAACCTCCCCTGTCTCCGGCTCTGTTGGCTGGCTCCTCTGCCGCTGCCGCCACCTACACTCCTTCCGGCCACATGAGGGATTTCAAAACGTTCTGAAGAGTGCGCAGAAATGGGTAGAGGAGCTTCACACTGAAGCTATTTCCCCACCCATTCAAGAATACAAGAGTCACCGAAGAAGACGACATTTTGTATATGAGGCACGGGAGAATCTCATAAGAGACCCCAAACAACAATTCAAAGCTGAATTCTTTAACCGGGTGCTAGACTGTGCGATACAATCAGTTGCAGAACGTTTCATGCAGCTCAAGGATCACAGCAGCATATTTGGGATGTTGTAGGATGTTCCCAAACTCCTCACTGTACCTGAAGAAGACCTAAACCAGCAATGCAGGGCACTAGAGACCGTGTTGACACATGACAACATGTGCGATATTGATGCAAGTGATATAGGTGATGAACTGAAAGCCCTTTTCAGATACATTCAACAGGATCAACTCCAAAGGCTGTTGTGGAATATACGTGCACAAATAAGATGACCACCATCTTTCCAAATTATTTTGTTGCTCTGTGCATACTTCTAACACTTCCTGTAACAGCTGCCAGTGGAGAACACAGCTTCTCCAAGCAGAAATTAGTAAAAACACATCTACGCTCCACAATGACCCAGGAGAGGCTAGTCGGCCTTGCAACCATCTCAATAGAGTATGAGTTGGCCCAGACTGTGGACCTTCAGGAAGCAGAAGCAGTTCAAATCTCTGCAACCAAGAAGGCACGGAAGCACCACTTTGATTATTCAAACATCAAAATGCCAGTGTTAACTTTCACATGCCTGAACAGCAAATGTAACTTTTCTTGTCTGCATTGTAAAGTGTACTGACAATTTTTGAACAAGGCATTTAAAGTTGTTAGTTCTCCTTTATTGGGGTAGGTAGCAGAGCAGTACCATGAGCGGAGTAGAACAGAAAGAAGGCAGAATTGAGACCTTTCCAAGTTTTGGCCCAAGCAAGGGGGCATGGGGGTCTCATTTGAGCTCCCCGCCTGATAGGGTGACCAGACAGCAAATGTGAAAAATCAGGAGAGGGGGTGGGGGGTAATAGGAACCCATATCAGAAAAAGACCCAAAAGTCGGCACTGGCCCTATAAAGTTGGGACATCTGGTCACCCTAATGCCTGAGGTGCCAAAATGTTGTGGGCCGGCCCTGGCAGCAGGTGCAGTGTATTGAATAAAACAAACTCATACAAAACAGGATGTGATTGAAGACAATTAGTCATTAAATAACTTATTTCTCTTCTGTTTATCTTGATGGAGGTATTAAATCAGGAATCACAGACTCTGCGAGCCCCAAAGCTGTGGGAGAAAGGTGGCATAAATCCCGAGTTGGAATTAGACTTTCAACAAACCAGAGAGCTGGAGGAGACAGACCTTCCCCAAGACAATGTCCTCCTATCGCCCTTTGTTCTGTAGTGGCAGTGAACATGGTTAGAAGAGATTGGCACTGCCAGGTGTGAATGGGGCTTGTGAGAGTGAAGTATTTTCATTGTATTCTGCAGATAACATTGCTCAGATTCAAAAGGAGATGCCGAGTTAACTCGAGCTACACCTTATGCATTGCCCTAACTCGACTCCTGTCCACACAGAAAAACCCTTAAGATGTGCTGCTAATAACTCAAGTGAGCTGGCCCCTCGGGGTACAGGCTAAAGCCTAAGTTAGCACAACTCACCAGCTAACATGATCTTTCTGTAGTATGGATGCAAGCTAGCTGCACTTGAGTGCTTCTAATTCTCCAATGCCTTCCCACTCTTCCCCCTGTGTCCCAAGAAAGGACAGACAAGTTCTCCCACCATCCACTGGGAAAGAATCCATAGAGTGGCTCAGCTCACTGCTGTGCAAAGAGCCTTGGCATGAGCTCCTAAAAGTCTCAGTGCCCCACCTGAGTGAGTGCAGTGCCAGTCTGGACACAGCAGGACCTTTGTTTATTCACAGTGCGGCTCTTCTCATGTGAGAGAGGCTGACTCAAGCACAGTAACTGAGTGTAGAAAACTCAAGTTAACTCTGCAGTGAAGACAAAGCCTCAGCTCTTTCGGCTGACAGGGATCTATTCTACCACAGTGGTTCTCAACTGGGGGGTCTGTGGCCCTGTGGGGGAGGGGTGTCACAAGAATAAATAGAGACTGGGAGTGGCTAAGTCATTATGCAAGGTAGCCTATTTCCCCTTGTTTTTTCCTACCCACCCCCCGACGTTCTGGTTAAACTTGGATTTAAACTTGGAGAGCGGTCAGTTTGGATGAGCTATTGCCAGCAGGAGAGTGAGTTTGTGTGTGTGTGTGTGTCCCCGGGAAAAAAAAAAGGTGGTGGGGGTGAGAAAGCCTGGATTTGTGCTGGACATGGACCACCTTGATTATCCTGCACATTGTAGGGAGAGTGGTCACTTTGGATGAGCTATTACCAGCAGGATAGTGAGTTTGTGTGTGTGGTTTTTGGAGGGGGGTGGAGGGTGAGAAAACCTGGATTTGTGCTGGAAATGGCCCAACTTGATGATCACTTTAGATAAGCTATTACCAGCAGGACAGTGGGGTGGGAGGAGGTATTGTTTCATGATCTCTGTGTGTATATAATGTCTGCTGCAGTTTCCATGGTATGCATCCGATGAAGTGAGCTGTAGCTCACGAAAGCTCATGCTCAAATAAATTGGTTAGTCTCTAAGGTGCCACAAGTCCTCCTTTTCTTTCTCCCTACACATTTACTGTAATAACTCTAACTTCCCTTTTAACTAGAAATCCCCCTGGATTCAGCTTCCCTCAGTGCTGTTACAGCCTCTCCCACCCCAGCAGTTACCGAGCTGTGCCCCGTTGTGCCTGGGCACCCCAGCAGGAGCCACCGTGGTTCAGGGCTCCCTGGAGCCTTTTTACTGCTCCAGCGCCCCCATCCCCTGTGCTGAGCTGCTCGGAGAGTGCAAACCTTTCTTCTAGACTGGATGGATGTTCTTCAAACTGTTATTAACATGAGAGCTCAGTGAACTGAGGGTGTGTCTGTGTCTCTCCAGCCTCTCGCTCTCCAATACAGAGGACTGTATGTTTCTGTGCGTGTCTCCTCTCAGTTCGGAGAGCTTCCTTCACATTCCCAGGCCAGGCCGTGTCGGTAGCAGTCAGAGGGATGGGGGTCAATGGCAGCAGGAGGGGACGGCTCTCTTTCACTGAATGAGAATGTGGGAGGCTTGCAACCCATAAAACAAAGAGCTAAAAATAATGAGGTGATCTATGAAAGGGGCCCCCGCCGTTACCCCAGCATTATGACTGAGACTGGGGTATGAATGAAGCCCAGTTTGTCCTCCCTTACAGGGGGGATCCCAAGCGTGTGACAAATGCTCCAGACCTCTCCCCTGGAGCCCCACAGAGGGGGAGCTGCAGTGACTGGGGCCTCTTGTACCCAGCTCTTGCCCCACCCTGCGCAGCATCAGAGCCTCCCGCTTCCCCTGCCGGCTCTGGGGCTGGGCCCGGGCCCAGACCCCTCCCTGACCCTGCAGCCCGGGCTCCCAGCACAGCCACAGCCATGCCCAGGGGTCTGCAAGCCCTGAGGAGCCCTTTATAGCCCCCCCGGCACCCAGGCCAGCCCCTGATTGGCTGCTCCATTATCCTCTGTGCAAATTAGCTCCCACCCCCGAGGCTAATGAGGGCCCAGGTGTCTGTAAGGGGGGAGGGGAGCTTGGCATGTCCTGGGGTGACAGTTAAACCGACACAGCAGAGTCACCCTGTGGAGCTGGGGGTCACTAGGGAAGGGAGGGGGCAGTTTGGGGGGGGGGCTGAGGTGCAGGAGGGGCTGCAGGGGTCAGGAGGTGGGTTCAAGGGAGCAGAGGGGGTTGGAGGTTCATACAGGGCTCTTTAGGGGGACTGAGGAGGGGGCCAGGATGGGGGAGGGGCAGAGTCCAGGCATGGGGTAGATTTGGGGGGCAGAGTTGAGGGGATTGTTGAGGGGGGGAAGTTCAGGGGCAGTTTACAGGGGTCAGTGTTGGGGAGGGGGAGAAGTTCAGGCTGACCCCCTCCCTCCCCAAGGCAGGGCTGTGGGGCACAAACTGACTTTATTAGCCAGCAAGGACTTTCTCCTCCTCCCAGCCCTATGCGGTTTGGGGCTGGGGGCACAGAGGTTGGAGCAGGGGAGGGGTGTTATCAAGCCAAAGGGCGGGGGGTTGTTTGCTTCAGGGCAGGGAGCAGAATGGGGCGGGTGCCGTTCAAAGGGCAAGCGAAGGCAATGGAAGCAGGAGGCGGCAGGTGGCAGTTCAGGGGGCATGAGGGGCAGGAGGGGGAAAAGGCTTTTGCGGGGGGATTGAAGGGCAGCAGGTGCAGGGCGAGGCAGGGTGTCAGGAGGCGGATTCAGGGGAGCAGAGAGGATTTGGGGGGGTTAGTAGAAGACCCATGGGGAGATTTGTGGGGGGAGGGTGTGGGAAAGGTCAGATTACAGGAATTGCTGCTGCTTCCCCCTGCCCCTCCCCGAATCAGCCCAGCTGGGCCCCTCTGCCCTGGGGTGGGGAACTCGCAGGATGAGGCTGCTTGCACTGCAGCCCCAGCCCCTGCTAGGGTGCCCAGATAGCAAGTTTGGAAAATCGGGACAGAGTGTGTGTGTGTGTGTGGGGGTAATAGTCACCTATACAAGAAAAAGCCCTGAATATCGGGACATCTGGTCACCCTAGCCCCTGCAGCATCCCTGCCCCAGGAGACCTGTTGCCCCATTGCCCCCAGGCCGAGCTGTGGGAAGGGAGACCTGAGCCGCCCAAAGGAGGGAGACCAGAGAGCCTCAGTTCAGCAGCAGGAGGGCAAAAGAGCCCAGTGCTGGGAGCATCGGAGAGACAGAGCCCATATGTGAGGTGTAAGAATTGGATGGGGAGAGGTGGGAATTAATGATCACCTGGAGAGTGGGAGGCCCTGAGTGGCAACACTAGGATTGGTCGCATTCTGTGTGTTTATTATTGACTTGTAATAATGGACTAAAAACTTGAAATAGGAAAACTTGCCCGGGACACCAAATTCTTTTGTTTGGGTGGATTGTGAGGAATTTCAAAAAGAGCTTGACAATGTCAGGCAACATTCAATGTGTCCGTGCAAGGTGCTGCCTTTCAAAAAGGCTGACTTAAGAAAATTCAGGGAGTTGGTAGGTAAGATCCCTGGGTAGCAAGTCTAAAGGGAAAAACAGTTCAAGAGTTGGCAGTTTTTCAGAGACATTATTATGGGCCTGTAGGAAGGCGAAGGCTCACCAGCACAGCGCCTCCTGCTGGTCATCTTGGAAGTTAGCTCTTCAGCACTGGGAGCGCCCTCTGCAGGCTGGTGTCTTGCCTGCCTTAGGGCCCCCATATCCCTCCTGGACCTCCGTGCCCTTTTACCTTGGGGTGCTGCCCCCTAGCTGTACCCCCACACTCTGGGTCTCCCCTCCCAGGGGAACCCCCAACCCTCTAAACCCACCTTGCCTCAGTGGCTACTGCCAGTCATCATCTAGCCCCTGCTCACTGGAGCAGACTGCAGTCTGTAATGGCTACTCATCATTGGCAAGGGGGTAGGACCTGCTGCCTTTGCCTATCCCCAGGCTGCCCCTCTGCCTCCCCAGTACCTTTCTTAGGCCTTTAACAAGGCCTCAGCTTGGGGATTTACCAGGCTGCTGCTCCCCAGCTCCCTTTGCCCTTCCCCAGCACTGCTCCACTTCAGGTACATTGCTCCCAGGCAGCTAGCCCTTCTTCCTCCAGGACTAGAGTGACACTCTTCTCACTTCTGGCCCCAAGCCCTCTTATCAGGGCCAGCTGGACCCTGATTGAGCTGGCCACAGCTGTGGCTGCTTCCCGAATCAGCCTAGCCCAGCCACAGTCCTCTCCAGGGATGCTTTTAACCCCTGTTTTACTGGACTGGGGCCTGTTTTACTGGAGTGGTCTAAAATACACTAGAAGCAAGAGGAAGAACAAGGACAGGGTAGGCCCATTACTCAATGAAGAGGGAAAAAACCATAACAGAAAATGTGGAAATGGCAGAGGTGCTTAATAACTTCTTTGTTTCAGTGTTCAAGAAGAGGGTTAGTGGTAATTGGACATCTAGCATACTGAATGCCAGTGAAAATGAGGTGGGATCCGAGGATAAAATAGGAAAAGAACAAGTAAAAAATTATTTAGACCAATTAGATGTCTTCAGGTCACCAGGGCCTGATGAAATGCATCCGAGAATACTCAAGAAGCTGACTGACGAGATATCTGAGCCATTAGTGATTATCTTTGAAAAGTCATGGAAAACGGGAGAGATTCCAGAAGACTGGAAATGGGCATCTATAAAAAGGGAAATAAGGACAACCTGGGGAAATACAGACCAGTCAGCTTAACTTCTGTACCTGGAAAGATAATGGAGCAAATAATTAAGCTCTAAATTTGCAAACATCTGGAAGATAATAAGGTGATAAGTAATAGTCAGCGTGGATTTGTCAAGAACAAATCGTGTCAAACCAACCTGATAGCTTTCTTTGACAGGGTAACGAGCCTTGTGGATGGGGAGAAGCAGTAGATATGGTATATGTTGACGGTAGTAAGGCTTTTGATGCAGTCTCACATGACCTTCTCATAAACAAACTAGGGAAAGACAACTTAGATGGAGCTACTATAAGATGCGTGCAAAACTGGTGGAAAACCATTCCCAGAGAATAGCTATCAATGGCTAACTTCCTGTCAGGGTGGTTAAGCACTGAAATAAATTGCCTGAGGGGTTCTGGAATCTCCATCAGTGGAGATTTTTAAGAGTAGGTTAGACAAACCCCTGTCCGGGATGATCTAGATAATGCTTAGTCATGCCATGAGTGCAGGGGACTGGATTAGATCAGTGGTTCTCAACCGGGGGTCAGTGAGCCCTTTCCAGGGGGCCGTGGAGCCCCACGGCTGAAACCTGGAGCCCCAATGCTGAAGCCTGTGGGCCCCCCCTTCCTCCTAAGCCAGGAGCAGTGCGGGTCTGAAGCCAGTGGGCCCCCTGCCCTAGTTAGAAGCAGCGCGGGGCTGAAGCCCGCGGTGCCGTCCCCATCCCCCCCAAGCCGGGAGTGGCGCAGCCAGAAGCTAGGTGGGGCTGAAGCTGGCAGGGTCCCCACATCCCCTCCAAGCCAGGAGCAACGTGGTGCTCGAGCCGGCAAACCTCCCCTCCCGCACAAGCCAGGAGCAGCAGGGAGGCTGAAGCCGGGAGTCCCAGTGCCTTGCCCCTGAAGCTGGGCATTGCACTGGAAGCCCCCCTGCCTGCATACAGCCCATAGATACCCCCTGCCTGCACCCTGAGCTACTCCTTGCCCATACACAGCCCTTAGCTATCCCCTCCCTGTACCCTGAGCTACTCCCCTCATTCCACACAGCCCCTAACTAACCTCCTGCCTGCACCTGAGCGGTTTTCAAACTTTTTGAACTGAGTACCCCCTTTCAGTTATATTTTTGGTTGCATCCCCCCAGAGCCCAGACAAGCTGGGTGCCCTCCTGAGTGAGTCAGGGGGTGGAGATGGCACATCCTCCCTGGATCCTGCTGTGTGGAGCTGGGATAAGCCATGCCAGGCCTTCCTTACCCCCCCCCCACCAAAAAAAAAAAAAAAATAAAAGTAAAACTATGCCTATGCCCAAGTGTGTCCCCCTGGCCTGGAACCCATGCTTCCCCCCTGCCGGGCCCTGTTGTTTTTATAGGATGTTTTTATAGGGGCCTCAACAGGAAAAAGGTTGAGAACCCCTGGATTTGATGATCTCTCAAGGTCCCTTCCAGTCCTATGAGTCTATGTGGAAAGGAACAATTGAAACCGGGTGACATGGGAAAATCCACTGAGCAGCTGGGCTGAGAGATAAAGTATGTGTGTGTGTATAGTTATCTAATTTCCCTTGTAACTGTGGAAAATCCAGTCTTTGGGTTGGGGTTTAACTGCTTCACCTGGGGGTTGCTCCATTGACTCCAGATCTGGCCCTGCCTATCCCACCACAGCGGTTACTAACTTGTGCCGCATTGGGTCTCCACACCCCACCCCACCCAAGTGAGAGCTCAGGGCTCCATGAAATTTTCTCACTGTTTCAATGAGAAAACAAAGCCCATTTTTCATGAGGTCAGTCGTTCTTATCAGCATCAGGCCTCTCAGAAGGGCTCATTTAAATGTTAAGGGGTCCTGTATTGCTTGGGATCTTGGGTTTGTACTTTGGAAGCATCACATCTCCTGAAATGTTTGCTGACCTCACCCACTATCCTTCCTCTCAGGGCTAAATAAAACAAAAAGTTTCAAGGCAACATTTCAAAATAAATAAGCCACCACAAAAAAGTCTGTTCCCAAGTTTATTTTGTTTAACTGTAAATGGTTTTCTGTTGCTTCTTATGCGTGATTACATTAAAACAAGAATACTAATTTCTTAATGCACAATAGGGAGAGTAAATGACAGTCATGCTCTAAATATAGCAGTTTAATTGTCTTCAACGGATTCTTATTTGGGGGGGAGAGACTCAGTTTAAACACTCAACATACATGCCAATCATTTATCTGTGTTTACAGCCTATTCTAAAGTAATTACTTCCTACTATGTAATACTCAGGTCCTGAATCTGCCCTTGTGTTGAATAAAGAAAGTTTCACTGATGTAACTTAGGCTATGTCTACACTGTCAGATGTAGAGTGCCAGGAGCTGCAGTGCCCCTCAGAGAGCGCTGCAGGGAAAGAGCTGCTGTGTGTTCACAATGCCAGCACAACGGCAGCTCTTGCAACGGCCACAGAGCAGTGCATTGTGGTAGCTATCCCAGCATGCAAGTGGCTGCAACATGCTTTTCAAATGGGGTGGGGTTGGGTGGAGTGTGACAGGGAGTGTGTTGTGTGTATGTGGGGGGAGAGAGAGTGGGTTTTGGGGGGGCTGAGAGCATGTCAGCATGCTGTCTTGTAAATTCAGACAGCAGCAGACTCCCCTCCCCCTGCCTCTCAATCAGCATTCCACAGTAATGGTTTGCTTTGTCCCGGAGCAGATAAACCTGCCAGCTGTCAGAAACGGAGCTTTGAAAGGACATATCCGCATTCCTACAGCTGATTCCAAACAATAACAAGAGTGGCCACTTGACTTAAGGGGATTATGGGACATTTCCGGAGGCCGATCAGAGCACAGTAATGCAACACCTCGTTCACACTGATGCTGGGGTGTTTCAGCCGAGACACACCAAGCGTTATGCTTCTGGTGGAGGTGGATTAGCAGGGGCACTCCTGCTGCAGAGTCCAGGCGTTCTACGTGCTTTGCCAGTGTGGATGGGTCATGAGTTAGGGTGCCCGGGGCTGCTTTTAATGCACTCTAACTCACAAGCGTAGCCAAGTCCTTCGTGATTTTCAGCTATTGGGCTGGGCAGAAATGCTGTCCTGCCACAAGTAATTGTCAGCTCTTTTGAGCACTTAAAATAACAAAAGGCCCTATCTTCTGAACAGTGGGGAGAAACAGGTTAAACGAGACCAGGGACCCTTAGGGAGAGTTCACTCCTCCTGGCAGAGATACCTATTCTCACCTCTCTTACTTTCATAGGAGTCAGGCATTCGAGCCCCTGGCTTAATGAGTCCTTTCAGCTGTGGGTGACCCCTCATTTGAGACAGGTTAAGCACAGTTCTGATCCCCTTTACTTATACAATAAATGCAACAACACTGACAACAACATTTCACTACCCCTTCATTCAGTACTAAAGTGATCTGTAACCCAACACAAGTCAATATTGATCACTTTGAGCAACACCTCTATATCTGATGGATATCTAGGCAGAGTAGGTGAGTTCATATAAATACAATTTCCTCCTAAAGTCTCTCCCGCTCCCAGCTAGTTGTCATGGGAGAACTCATTCGGACCCTGTTTACATAGTTATGTTAGGAAGAAGCTTCTCCTCTAAACATGTTTCTATACAATTTCCATTAGATGGTTTCTTGCACCTCCCACTGAGACATTTTGTAATGGCCACTGTCAGAGACAGGATGGATCACTGGTTTGATCCCGTACAGCAGGGAGATGAGATACTGAGCAAGATGGCCTTTAGGTCTGATCCAATACAGCAAGGATGTGGGATACTAGGCTATATGGGTGATTGGTCTGATCCAGTACTGCAGAGAGGTGGGGATACCAGGCTAGATGGGCTGTTATTCTGGTTCAGCAAGGACACAGGGATACACGGACTATCAGTTTGCTTTGGTATGGCTGTTCCTGTGCAGCAGCCTTGCACTAACTGGAAGAAGTGACCTGCAATTGATTTTTTGTTTAGTTTTCAATTTAAAAAACGGTACAGGCTGTCAGATTTGTTCATATTCCGTTTTTTTTTTAAATTAAGGGTTTTGTTTTGTTGAAGTGTATCCTATTTAAAGAGACTCTTGGCATGTCTATTATTTCATGTAAAATGCTTCCTTTAGGCTCTTCAGCGCCTGCTCTTTCGTTATATTTTTCCAGTCTCCTGGAAGATCTGCTGCTTTAGCACCATACGTTCTAGCTAACTGGTCACTGAATGATTTGAAAACAAATTTCCAGTAATCAGAAGCATCAATACTGGGACCAGGCTGAATGCGCCAGTCTGGGTAGTAAGGGCGGTACTCTTTGAAGGGATACTCAAGCTTTTGTGAATCACAATCCCTGAAGTTCCCTAACACTTTGGGTAGATAGACTGATACAAAATGCTCTTTATGGTCAGCGCCTCCTGCTTCACAGGGGTCTTCACAGAACGGACACTGCTTCCCACAGCCAAACACTAGCTTGAAGATCTCATCCTGGGGTTTCACTGGCAGGCTGGAGAGTTTGGTCTCAAGTTCCAAATGATTAAACTGGGTTAAGATTTGTTGTTCCAGCTCCAGAAGGAAGATTTCAATGTTACCAGAAAGCTGCTCAATTTTTGCTGTGTTTTTAAACTGTAGTCCAACTAAGCTATTGCTGGAAATGGCCAAGTCCTGCTGCAGCTCTTTGCAAAAGCTGTCTAAAAAGGCAGAAACTCTGTTATTGTTTTTATTTATGGAGTTTTTCAGAACTCCCTTGATTTTATTTATTATTCTGGATAGAATCCCTTTCTCCAAATCTCTCAAACTTGCCTTCCCTCCATAGTGGTCTATCAGACATCTCTGTATGCAGGATTTGACAAACTCTTCATAGTTACTTATGTATTTCACATAGTTGTCAAAGTTCATCTCTTCCAGCAGCTTCTTTAGCAAAAAGAAATGAAAGAAGCTTTGGCTGGCGTATTCAAGGGCCTGTTCACTGCTGAGAAAATTGTCAACTATTTCTCGTCTGAGCCTTTTGTTGACATAACCCACCAGCGCAGGTTTGAGACACTGATCACAGAAATTCCTCGCCCTTGTTTGGCTTTCTTTCTTTTCCAAATAGAGATCAGTAAATATGGAGAAATAATGAGGTTTCAGCTTCTCCAGACGTTGCTGAGGATCGTTTTCTTTGATAAAATCTTCATGCATCTTCTGAAATGCCCAAGCTGTTTCCCCCAAACGTGAAGCTTCAGGTCAACTTCAAACAAAGGAGAAGTGTGAAGTTTCTCAATCTCCTCCTCTTTTAACCTCTCATTAACCATATGCAGCAGTTCTCCACAATAGGTTTCATCATAGTCTGTTTTGGATTTAACTTTTTCTTCAATGTATTTCTTGCATTCAGTCATTAAAGATAGAGCAAGCTCTTCAGTTTTACAGTAACATTCCTGTGAGAAGTATTCTACAACTGCTCTGGTCCATTTTAGGTTTAAATATTTCTTCTTCATTGGGAAAGACTTCATTCTATAATCCAGCAGGCTTTTTGCATGTTGCAGTATCTGTCTGACAGCACCCCCTCTGTGCTTCAGATCCTTTCTCAGCTGGAGATCCATACCTTGAACAACTTGACGTTTCTGTAAAGTACAGAGCGTTAACTCTGACAAGCTTTCTCGCCACATCGTTTCAAATTCTTTTTTCAGTTTCTCATGGTCTAATTTATCTTCTCTGTTTCGGTATACAGCCAAAAGTCTGTCAACTTCCCCTTCAATTTTCTGCTTGTACTCAGACTGGATATTGTCTATCTTGTGCTGTCCTCTTCGTATTCGAATTGCTTCCTTACCGTTACTGGTTGAATAATTTTCAAGTTCTCTTTGAGGCTATTTGCGCTCCTTTTGAAATCTTCTCTGTACTTTTCTATCAGGTTCAAATTTGGAGCTTCACTTTTAAAATACTGTTCTAAGTTATTCAAGAGCTTCTGTTCTCCCTGCTGTAGCTTCCCTTCTGCTTCCATTTTTAAGCTGTGAAAGAGATCACCCTCTAGTGTCTCTGGCAGCTGATTCTGGATAAAAGTTTCTTTTTCAGATATCCAGAGATACATCTCCTTGCAGAAACCCCATTCCCATTCAGAATACTTCATAGACAGCTGGTGATAGGCTTCAGCTACAAGGCTATTTCTAAAGCTAAAGATGAAGTTCTCATGTTTCACTGACTTCCACAGGCTCTTCAACCATACAATAAAATCAGGAATATCCTTTCCAGCTCTTTTCCGTGAACGGTTCTCTATGAATTCAAACAGGTATTTCTTTAGCTCACACACACTCTCACTGTATCCAGTGTTTACGGGAGCCATGGGAGGGACTCCATGCCGCAAGCCAGGCATGGACCAATTGTGTTTTTCTGGGTCATACTCCATAATATCAGAAAATGCCATTTCCCTGCTTTGCTTTTCCATCCTTGCTGCAGCTTTGGTCATTTCATTCAGCTGCTCTAGGAGGTGTTTCCTGTCCCTCATGTTTTGATCATGAGCAGACACATCACTGACATTCTGGTGCACAAACTGGCAGTTTGGCTGTTTTCCTATTTCCTCCATTCTGAGAAATGCATGGACCATACTTTGCAGAACATCCTTCATTTCTGTGGCATTCTCCGTGGCCATGTTAACGATGGTAATGTCACTCAGTCCAATCACCAGGGTGGCCAGCTCATTGTCATGTTGATAACTGTCTTCCAGTGCTGCTAGTTCAGGGGCCTTCAGACCTTCAGTGTCTATCACCAGGATGAAATCACAGCCAATCTGTAACTTTAATGAGTGTCATGAACGCTCCTCGCGTACATCGATCGCTACTCACTGCAAACTGCAGGCCGAACATGGTGTTGAGAAGGGTGGATTTCCCAGTGCTCTGCACTCCCAGCACTGTTATAAACACCATTCTGAATCTACCCCCTAGTCTGATATGGAGATGAGTTAGAACATCTACTACCCAGTTCATGGGGATTTTGGAGTTATCTCCATCGAGCAGCTCCACAGGAAACCCTTCCAGCATCAGGTCAGCTGCTGTGCATGGGAGATGGGAGAATTGTCTTTGGCTTTCTTCCATTTTCCCTTCTTTAACCATTGAGCATTCAGCGTCATAGAACTGCCCCATCTCACGCATGAAATGCTCCACCCCCAAGAAACTATCAGATATTAATTTATCTAATTCCTCCAGCTTTTTTCGGTCCACTCCTGGAGTTTCACATTTCTTTTTATACTCTGCCCGCATTTCAGAAAGATTCCCCCTAGCAATATTATCCAGGCTGAATTTCATCCATTTCAGAAAGTAAGGTTTCTCCACTGGATTCAGCTGTACTATTCCATTGATAAACTTAGTCAAACCATTAGTACGGTCACACTGATTCCGCTGTCTACGTATCTCTAAGCATTTCTGTTTCAGCACAGATTTATAGTCTTCAGTGGCCACGTCCCCTTGCCTTTTCATTTGGCACATCTCTTTTTCCAATTTAGCCAAGTTTTTCCATGGGTCTCCTTGCAGGCTCAGCATTTCCCTTTTGTATTTTGCCCCATCTCTTATTTCTGCAGTGATTTCTTCAGTATATTTCCTCGTACACTGACATGCCTGACACTCCTCATCCACCTGGATTCCTAGGTCACGTGCCGTCACAGCCATGGCTTCCAAACTCACTGTCTTCGGAGATGAATTCACTATGGTTCCTATGGTGGACTTCACCTTTTTCACAAATCCTGCATTATTCCTGGTACTATCTTTCACCAGTACCTGTGATTTGCTCAGTTTCAACACTGAGGACAGCTTATTAAGAAATCCCAGAGTTTCTTTGGGTTTCTTATTCTTGCAGTTGAGGATGAAGTAATATTTAGAGCTGGATTTTTTCAGAGATGATAACAGCTCGTATTCTCTCTCACCAATGCTCTTGGTAACTATGAACACTGCGGAGGAGACCGCTGTTAAAAAGCTAAACTGTAGCCAGTGGGACTCAGTGTCTCCACGCAGATTTGTAACTGCAATGGGTTCTGGGAAAAGATCAGAATTTTCCGTCCCCCCAGGGAAATACCAGGAAATCTCAACCAGCCCATCTGCGATTTTCTGAATGAAGTTCCCAGACTCCATGTCCCGATGGATAAAGAAATCATGGTGCTGCTGGGAGGGGCTGAGAACCTCATTGAGGAGTTGGGACTTGGAGAAGCTGCAGCTCCCCATCCACACAAAAGAAATGGTTGGCATTTCTGTGAGCACCAGGCTCTCCTCTCTGAACCCTCTGCTCTCTGCCAGGGAGTGGGGCCTCCACTTCCGCACAATGTCCCTCATGGCCCACAGTAGTAGGGTGCCCTTGGGGGTGTTGAGGGCGGGTAGCAGCAGAGGGAGGGCAACTGGCACATGGACATTTTGGACAGGATCTTCTGCTGTAGGAAACTGAGCAAAGCAGAACAGCACAAAGAACATCAAGAGATTGCAGAGAAACTTTCATCTCAGTGTCACTAAAACAGAAAGTGCCATCAATATGCAGCTTCTCCTCATAATCATCCATTTCTTCTGCAGGAGCCTTGTGCCCAATGCTTGTATTTCTGACTGTCCCATTCAGAGCCATAACCTTCCTCAGGAAATGCCAAGGTAAATCACCTAATGCCTCTGGAATCCTGTTCTTGATGCTTTCTGGGCAGATCTCCAAAACATCCCTCAGCCTGATCTTGATGCTTCTGTGCTTCTCCAGGTTTAATCTGGACAGAACATCTTGAAATGCTTTACTTCTTTCTGCAGAAGGAAGTTAAAACAAACCAAAATTTCAGAGTAGAAAATGGTGACTTTATATACAGTTTACTCATCCCATAGACAGCCTGATGTTTGTAATTTAAAGAAAAGCAGTACCCAGTAAGTAGCAGATGACTTATACATCCTGGGTTCAATTCTTCTCTTACTTATATTGGTATAACAAAAATGAAGCCAATGGGATTACTTCCATGTAAATAAAACATAGTTCTGGCCCACTTTGAACTCCACTAGGTTGGTTTGCATTGTTTGATCCCAATCCTTATCCTCAGCGCAGTGCAAAGTCCACTTTAAAATGGCTTAAGTGGCCAACTGAGAATTTCCTAGAAAATCTTCCAGTATAACCAGCTCTATGACATCCCAGCTCACAGCTACTGGAGGAGGGGGCATAGACTCAGGACCCTGTCTCTGTGGTGATCCCAGAAGCTGAAATGACCCCTTGGCTGCTCTAAGCTGCTGCTCAGGATCAGACTGGTGCCTGGCAGTCTGAGGATCAGGTGGCTGTGATGGTAGCCTACACCCCTCACCCTGAGCTGTGCTGGGCATCAATGGCTCATCCGGAGGATCTGGCCCTTTATTTCCCTTTCAGCAGTCAGTGCAGATTACGCCTTCTGGGAAGATTTATTTTTGATTTTCTTCATATCTTCCTCCATCTCTTTGCTGGGACATGTCTTTTACAGGTGTAGCTAACAGAACTGTGGCTTTGCTTACCTCCCAGCGACCAAATCAGTCCCTTCACTCTCGCTACTTTCTCTGTCCTTTTGGGGAGCTGTGAGTACTGTCATTACTTACAAAGCAAATTTACCCACACTGCAACATGGGGAGCTAATGCTAAGACACCTCCAGGCAAGTCCTGGTACGGTAATGTCTCCAGTTCAGTGTTAGGGTATTTGGACCTGATAAACAATTAACCCATTTATTATGTGTTATAGAGACATTATTAAGGTCACAAGAGCAAACTATTCCACTGCACAGGGAAGATAGGAAGAGTGGCAAGAGACCACCCTGGCTTAATCAGGAGATCTTCCATGATCTAAAAATAAAAAAAAGAGAGTCCTACAAAAAGTAGAAACTAGGTCAAATTACAAAGGATGAATACAAACAAACAACACAAGTATGTAGGGGCAAAATTAGAAAGGCCAAGGCACAAAAGGAAATCAAACAAGCTAGAGACATAAAAGGTAACAAGAAAACATTCTACAAATACATTAGAAGCAAGAGGAAGACCAAGGACAGAGTAGGCCCATTACTCAATGAAGACAAAAAAGCAATAACAGAAAATGTGGAAATGGCAGACGTGCTTAATGACTTCTTTGTTTCGGTTTTCACCAAGAAGGTTGGTGGCAATTGGACGCCTAACATAGTGAACACCAGTGAAAATGGGGTAGGTTCAAAACAGGGAAAGAGCAAGTTGAAAATTACTTAGACAATTGAGATGTCTTCAAGTCACTAGAGCCCAATGAAGTGCATCCTAGAATACACAAGGAGCTGACTGAGGAGATATCTGAGCCATTAGCTATTATCTTTGAAAAGTCATGGAAGACGGGTGATATTCCAGAAGACTGGAAAAGGGCACATATAGTGCCTATCTATAAAAAGGGAAATAAGGACAACCCAGGGAATTACAGACCAGTCAGCTTAACTTCTGGACCCGGAAAGATAATGGAGCAAATAATGAAGGAATCAATTTGCAAACATCTAGAAGATAATAAGGCGATATGTAATAGTCAGCATGGATTTGTCAAGAACAAATCATATCAAACTGACCCGATAGTTTTCTTTGACAGGGTGATGGCTGTGTGGATGGGGGGAAGCGGTAGATATGGTATATCGAGACTTTAGTAAGGCATCTGATATAGTCTCAAATGACCTTCTCATTAAAAAACTAGGGAAATACAACCATGATGGAGCTATTATAAGGTTGGTGCATAACTGGTTGGATAACTATTCCCAGAGTAGTTATCAATGGCTCACAGTCATGCTGGAAGGGCATAACGAGTGGGCTTCTGCAAGGATCAGTTCTGGGTCTAGTTCTGTTCAATATAGTCATCAATGATTTAGATAATGGCATAGAGAGTACACTTATAAAATTTGCAGACGATACCAAGGTGGGAGGAGTTGCAAGTGCTTTGGAGGATAGGATTATAATTCAAAATGATCTGGACAAACTGGAGAAATGGTCTGAGGTAACTAGGATGAAATTCAATAAGAACAAATGCAAAATATTCCACTTAGGAAGGAACAATCAGTTGGACATGTACAAAATGGAAAATGACTGCCTGGGAAGGATTACTGCAAAAATGGGATCTAGAGGTCAGAGTGGACCACAAGCTAAATATGAGTTAACAGTGTAAGACTGTTGCAAAAAAAAACACCAAACATCATTCTGGGATGTATTAGCAGGAGTGTTGTAAGCAAGACATGCAAAGTAATTCTTCTGCTCCAGTCCACATTGATTATGCCTCAGCTGGAGTATTGTGTCCAGTTCTGGGTGCCACATTTCAGGAAAGATGTGGACAAACTGGAAAAAGTCCAGAGAAGAGCAACAAAAATGATTAAAGATCTAGAAAGCATGACCTATGAGGGAAGATTGAAAAAATTGGGTTTGTTTAGTCTGGAAAAGAGAAGACTGAGAAGGGACATAACAACAGCTTTCAAGTACCTAAAAGGTTGTTTTAAGGAGGAGGAAGAAAAAATATTTTCCTATCCTCTGATGATTGGACAAGAAGCAATTGGCTTAAATTGCAGCAAGGGAAGTTTAGATAGGAAATTTTTCCTAATGTCCGAACTGTCAGGGTGGTTAAGCACTGGAATAAATTGCCTAGGGAGGTTGTGGAATCTCCGTCATTGGAGATTCTTAAGAGCAGGTTAGACAAACACCTGTCTGGGGTGGTCTAGATGGTGCTTGGTCCTGCCATGAGGGCAGGGGAGTGGACTTGATGACCTCTCAAGGTCCCTTCCAGTCCTATGATTCTGTAATGAAGCACCAGCTCTGCTTTAGTTTAGTTTGAGAAGCCCTTTCTACTTAAATGTTAATTCTTCTAAGTGCTGTAAGATCTGTATGCTTACTTGGACTGTCTTGAAATTTGTTGTCTCCTGGGGGAACAGGATAGGGTTAGTGACCCAAATTTCGGGGTCATTTGAGCAAGGAGTTCCCTAGACACAGCTCGTCAAAAACACAGCATTTTGCAAAATCAGCGGTCTTATAATGGAGGGGATTGTGCACCACAGAGCTCAACATCCCCTACTTGATCTCAGTCACTCAGCATTTATTTCAGCCAGTGTGTGGCACTCACTGCCCGTTTGAGGAAGCAATACTGAAAACATCTATTAAAGGAAACCTTTGGCTTTCTAGAACACTGCGTGCAAACACTCATGAGCCAAAGAGATTGAAACGTGCATGTGCTGTGAGCCTAGGCAAGAGTCTTTCCAGACAGTCCACTCTCACAGTAGCTGGATGGCTCAAGTACATTTGAGCCCTACTCTACTCTACAGTATTAACAACCTTCCTCAGAATACCATCCTTGCCACCATGGATGTCACTTTCCTATACACCAATATCCCTCACAATGACAGGATAGCTGCCTGCCCCAAATATTTAAAAGACAGTGGACAACCATCAATTATCCATCCCAAACACATAGCCAAACTCATCCAGTTCATCCTCGCCTGTCATAGATTTACCTTCAACAATAAACATTTTCTCCAAAGCATGAGAACAGCCAGGGGTACTAGGATGGCTCCCCAATATGCTAACCTCTTCATGGGTCATCCTGAAGAAGAATTTCTGGAGAAGTGCATCATGAAACCAGTGATATACCTGAGAAATTTTCATCCTATGCGAAGACAGCTTAAACTCCCTCAGACTTCCACCACAACTTCAACAACCACCACCCATCCATTAAACTCTCTCCGGAGCTTTCCCACACTAACATCAACTTCTGGACACCACAATCAGCTTCAACAATGGAACCCTACAGACAACCATAGACAAGAAACCCATGGATCACCACACCTACCTTCATAGATCTAGTAACCACCCCAACCATACCAAGAAATATGTTATTGACAGCCAGGCACTCAGATACCACAGAATGTGCTCTGAGGAGAAAGTAAGTGATATATACCTTAATGAAGGGATAGCCTATTTTTGTCAAGGTCCAAATTTCTTGGTCAAGGTATAGTCAAGGTCCAGACTCCAAGAAAAAAAAATTGAGAAACCCATAATGATAATAAACAAATAAAAACATTGTGGGGTCCATTCAAAAGCATCTCGCAGTCAGGATTTGGCCCATGGTCCGCCTATTGACTATCCCTGGCTTAACACACTTGTTGTCGATATTGTGAAGGCCAAAACTATAACAGGGGTCAAAAAAGACCTAGGTAAATTGATGGAAGATAGGTCCATCAATGACTATTAGCCAGGATGGGCAGGGATGGTGTCCCTAGCCTGTCTTTGCCAGAAGTTGGGAATGGGTGACAGGGGATGGATCACTTGATGATTACCTTTTTGATTCATTCCTTCTGAAGCACCTGGCATTGGTCTCTGTCAGAAGACAGAATACTGAGCTAGATGGACTTTGGTCTGACCCAGTATGGCCACCCAGTATGGTCACTTAAAACCACCTTCACCAAACAAGGACACTCCATCAGAGAAGTAGATTGCATCATGCAACAGGCCACCCAAATACCCCAGGAGAACCTGCTTCAATACAGAAATAAACCCCCTTCTGACTGCATACCCCTATTTGTCACCTACCACCCCACACTTAAGCTAGTGTAACCACCAATGGGTGTAAACAACTACAACCCATACTCAATGGGTACCCCATCATGAAAGAAATATTGCAAGAATCATCTCTTCTGGTCTTCGAACAATCTCTTCAAACTCATTGTTGCCCTGCTTTGAGGGATGTGTATACCCCATTATGTGATCAAACTAATTGCAACCATATTATGTGCATTCTGCCAATAGGAATTAATGAAATAGAACACCACCTAGTTAAGGGTTAATTTGGAGACAGGCTTTCAGAAGCGAGGTCATATCTAGCTGATAGTTTTTGCTAATCAGAATGGGAGGAGGGGACAGACAAGTAAACAACTGAGACTGAAAACCTTGGTGGTTGGAAAACTTTGAATCTAGGCACCTCTAATATGAAAAGTTGACTGAAAGTTAGAAAAGAGATGATCCAGTTGGGGTCATTATGACCTCTGTGTTTTGTAGAAGTTAGTTATAAAAGATTAGCTAATAAAATATATTGTGGAGCAGTCCTCTGAAGCCATCTTGAGACACTTTTTTTCTGACACCCTTTCTCCCTGGTGGGTGAGCAACTGGACACTGCAAACCTGCTGTTAATTACTCAATACCATTCCAGATCTTAGGAAAAAGATCTGGGGTGTTCTAAACCTATTGCTTATGTCTCTGTATGCTTAAATCTAATAAACTGCAGTGTTAGATAAGAGCATACTTACTTGCATTTAATCCTTGATCAGACAGAACTGCTGTGTTCCTATTGATTGATTCCTGACACTGCATGGAGTGAAATAGTTAAGTTGCCCCTGCTGTGGGTTCTGAAAACCCCAGGTAACCCTCGTCATCAAGAGGAAGCTCCCCACAGACCAGGACACACCCACTCAAAGCAGCACCAGACTCTGCCAGAGCTATAGATGCAAAACTTGCAGACATATCTCCATTACTATAATGATCAACATTCCACACAAAACACCTTTCAAGATCCCAGGATCTTATACATGCCTATCACATGTAGCACACTTCATCCAGTGCACTAAATGCCCGAATAATGATTATATGGATGAAACAGATAAGCACTATAAACTCAAATGAATATACACAGGAAAATGATAAAAGACAAAAACACTCTTTCCCCTGTGGGTGAACACTTTTCATAAAGTAATCACTCTATATCTGACCTATCAGACCCAATCCTCAAAGGCAACTTGCACAGCATTTTCAAAAGAAGAACCAGGGAGCTTACATTCATTACTCTGCTGGACACCAAGTCATGGATTATGGACATCATGGATTGAACAGAGACACTAGATTTATGGTTTATTAAAACAATCTGTAATCCACTAACCCTTTCTTTTTTTCCTATGTTTGCAGAGGTGCTAATGGCCCATTCTACTTGGAATGGTCCCTTACAATATGTGCTAACTACTTATGCTAAATAATCTGTTCCATCTTGCATTTTGCTATGACGTTGGGAGTAATGTTCCGAGACCTGAAGAAGAGCTCTTTGTGGCTCAAAAGCTTGTCACTCTCACCAACAGAAGTTGGTCTAAGAAAAGATATTACCTCACCCACATTGGCTTTCCAATATCCTGGGATCTACCCAGCTACAACTACACTGCAGACAACCCTATGCTTGTCAGAAATCTGAGAATAATCTCTAGGAATATTGACAGGTTTCAGAGTAGCAGCCGTGTTAGTCTGTATTCGCAAAAAGAAAAGGAGTACTTTTGGCACCTTAGAGACTAACCAATTTATTTGAGCACAAGCTTTCGTGAGCTACAGCTCACTTCATTGGATGCATTCAGTGGAAAATACAGTGAGGAGATTTATGTACACACAGAACATGAAAAAAATGGGTGTTATCATACACACTCACTTAAGATGAGCTATTCCCAGCAGGACAGCGGGGGTGGGGGGAAGAAAACCTTTCTTGATAACTGCTGGAAATGGCCCACCTTGATGATCACTACAAAAGGTTTTCTCCCGTGCCCCCCCCGTCCCTCCCGCTGGTAATTATTATTTTCTGTGGGTATCTGCTGCTGTTCTTGTGACACAGTGCCCTCTGGTGGGCAAAAGGTGGAATGCAGCAACATATTTGGCTGAAGCTTTTTTTTTTCTACACAGAAAATTAAAGATATGCATGGCTCATTAATTATGCATGCCTACAGTAGTACAGAATTCCTCCAGGAGTAACGTTTGGAGAAAACCTGATTTCACAACAGCTGTTCCTTTGTAGAAGATTTTCTTCTTTGATGAAACACAAATGCCTCATGATTAAAAAAATCCCATTCCCCATGCACCAAGTGAACACTCCAAGGGTTGAAATGCAGTAGCATTCAAGTTCAAAATCTTGGTCTTTATCTTCAAAGTGCTCAATGGCCTTGGCCTAGTGTATCTAAAAAATCAACTAACGCTACAGGACAAAGACTGTGGTCAACATTTAGTCTTGTCTGCCACAATGAAATGGAATTCCTTACAAGGGTAAAGCTTGTCTAGGTAGGAGACAGAGTTTCCTTGAAAAGGTAACCAATAATTTAAATCTGATTGAATATCAAATTAGGAGTGAGCAGAGGGATTCAAAGAGGAAAGTGATGGGTTTAAATCAACAGGTAGAGAACATGCTTTTAGCAGCTCAACCTCAATACATTATTTCTTTAAAAAAATGCTTATGGATACACTGGACACAGAAATATTTTGGATTGCTTTTTCCCAAAATTGGCTTTTCTGAATTGTTTGGGATATATACTCAATGTGTGTCCGCCTCAGATACCCATCCTACCTGACCTTAAATGAAATTGAGGAGTTCAACATTAAAAATTAAACATTGTTTTAAAATTAAGTATTTTAAATACTTGTGGCACCTTAGACACTAACAAATTTATTTATATGCTCAAATAAATTTGTTAGTCTCTAAGGTGCCACAAGTCCTCCTTTTCTTTTTGAGAATACCGACTAACATGGCTGCTACTCTGAAACCTATTTTACATACATTCTTCTTCCTCTATAATGTGGTCATGGCCTTTCCAGTGTGCAGTAAATCAGTTACTGAAATTGCGAACTGATGGCAGTTGGCTTATTTAGGCACATTATGGTACCTTTCCTCAGTCCTCAAGTCCATGCAGTTCCATCCCCCCTCTTGAGTCACATGAGCTTGGGGAGGAGAGAAACTACTGAGACAACCCAGAAACTCAGCTGAGGGGGACTGGGCCATGCAGCTCTAATGAGGACCTGCAGATTCGGATGGTGTCATCAATCACACGTTCATAGAATCATAGAATCATAGAATATCAGGGTTGGAAGGGACCTCAGGAGGTCATCTAGTCCAACCCCCTGCTCAAAGCAGGACTAATCCTCAATTAAATCATCCCAGCCAGGGCTTTGTCAAGCCTGACCTTAAAAACTTCTAAGGAAGGAGATTCTACCACCTCCAAAGGGAACGCATTCCAGTGTTTCACGAACCTCCGAGTGAAAACGTTTTTCCCAATATCCAAACTAAACCTCCCCCACTGCAACTTGAGACCATTACTCCTTGTCCTGTCCTCTTCTACCACTGAGAATAGTCTAGAACCATCCTCTCTGGAACCACCTCTCAGGTAGTTGAAAGCAGCTATCAAATCCCCCCTCATTCTTCTCTTCTGCAGACTAAACAATCCCACTTCCCTCAGCCTCTCCTCATAAGTCATGTGTTCCAGACTCCTAATCATTTTTGTTGCCCTTCGCTGGACTCTCTCCAATTTATCCACATCCTTCTTGTAGTGTGGGGCCCAAAACTGGACACAGTACTCCAGATGAGGCCTCACCAATGTCGAATAGAGGGGGACGATCACGTCCCTCGATCTGCTTGCTATGCCCCACTTATACATCCCAAAATTCCATTGGCCTTCTTGGCAACAAGGGCACACTGTTGACTGATATCCAGCTTCTCGTCCACTGTCACCCCTAGGTCCTTTTCCGCAGAACTGCTGCCTAGCCATTCGGTCCCTAGTCTGTAGCTGTGCATTGGGTTCTTCTGTCCTAAGTGCAGGACCCTGCACTTATCCTTATTGAACCTCATCAGATTTCTTTTGGCCCAATCCTCCAATTTGTCTAGGTCCCTCTGTATCCTATCCCTGCCCTCCAGCATATCTACCACTCCTCCCAGTTTAGTATCATCCGCAAATTTGCTGAGACTGCAATCCACACCATCCTCCAGATCATTTATGAAGATATTGAACAAAACCGACCCCAGGACCGACCCCTGGGGCACTCCACTTGACACCGGCTGCCAACTAGACATGGAGCCATTGATCACTACCCGTTGAGCCGGACAATCTAGCCAACTTTCTACCCACCTTATAGTGCATTCATCCAGCCCATACTTCTTTAACTTGCTGACAAGAATACTGTGGGAGACCGTGTCAAAAGCTTTGCTAAAGTCAAGAAACAATACATCCACTGCTTTCCCTTCATCCACAGAACCAGTAATCTCATCATAGAAGGCGATTAGATTAGTCAGGCATGACCTTCCCTTGGTGAATCCATGCTGACTGTTCCTGATCACTTTCCTCTCATGTAAGTGCTTCAGGATTGATTCTTTGAGGACCTGCTCAATGATTTTTCCAGGGACTGAGGTGAAAACCCGTTGTGGGATTTTATATATTTTCACTCTAGACATTAGTAGTATACAGCTCGCTGGATTCATCAATATATATATTTTTACAGGTTTCCACACCCTCTTTTGTCCTCCAGTTTCATATGTTGACACATACACATTTGGCACTGTTGACCATTTCTGAAGGAAAAAAAAGTATTTTTTCCTTTTCACGAGGCATATTGATTTGAGATGACCTGAAGAAGTCTTCTTCTGAAAGCAGTGAAATTGAGAAAGCCTTTACAAAATACATACACCACAGGAAGCTGAGTATTTTGTACATTGTGCAAAATGTGTTTTGCCAGGGGAAAAAAGACAAATGATTATTTTAAATACAAAGTATATGGTTCTCTTTAAAACCATGGAGATAAATTGCAAGTTACCACCCAGGCATGGCAAACATACCCTGGGAAAACACAATTCTTTTGGGAGGCTTTTGAGGATGCTATCAAAAAGCCCACAAGTTTCTGCTGGTGGATTTAAATGTTTTAGCACCCGAAGGCTACAGGTTAAGAACAAGCATTTCTCCCCCAGACTGGCCCTATGTATACACCGTGAAAAAAACATAAAAGTAGTTATTTTCTTTAACAATCCTTAGCCATTTTAAAAAAGAGCATCCCCCTGATAAGCATGTCTAACCATGTACACAGAAACCTAGCTCTTTTGAAACTCCTCATCAAAGCCAGACCGCATCAAAGGAAGGTTATTCTGTGCTCAGCCTCTGACAACCTGGTAGTGGCCAGCTCAGAAATAGCACTCAACTCTGTAAAAGGAAAAGTCCCCCAGAAACCCTAACAAGTAAGCATGCTAAAAAGAAAATGGGGGATTAGTAAAACACTGAGCGATTAAAAAAACCTGTTCCTCAAAAGAATAAAAGATGATTGTAAAACAGATCAGGGGTTTATCAAACCTTGGTTGAGCTTTGCTGTCAGGCATTTTAAATAAAATGGTTGAAAAATTGTACCTCGTTCCTAGCCATCAGCTAGAACAAACACGCCTCTAGTGATGAAACATGCCTCTAGTGATGAAGAAAATATCAGAACCACACCTCCTCACCAATTGGATTCAGAGATGAAAGACATTCTTCAAAGATCCAGTTTATCAGACTCTGAAAGGGCTAAACTTTACGAGAGGGTCCTACAAAGGTATCTGGTATTGGCCAAGAAGGGTGAAGAAAAAAGATTAAAAGAAGTCTCTTTCTCCCAGAGTAAGAGGAGCAGGGGGCTGGGCCCATGGCAAAAAGGTGGAGGGTCATGGCCCCTTGGCCTCCCCATCTTCCAGCATCCCTGTCACCATGTGGTCATTTTCTGGCAGGGGCATGCCTATTGACAGAACTCTAAGGCTTTCAAGCCATGTGTAGGGCAGCTTATGTTTGGAACAAAGGAAGCACAGGCTGCATGGCAAAAGACTATAAAAGGCAGCTGCATCATCTTCTCCATTTTGTCTTCAGTCCTGCTTCTTATCTCTGGATGAGCTTTGCTACAAAATGAAGCTCTGAACAAAGCTCTGAATGACCCATCCTAGCTGGGGTTGTGTTCCAGAGGGACATTCAAGCCAGCAAACTCACAAGTACTGATAGGAGCCTGAGATATGGACTTTCAAATCTTTGTATATATGTAACTGCTTTACCATTTACCATCTATCTTCTTGTTCTTTCTTTTTTCTTTATAATAATCCTGGCTGGCAGAGTGGTATTTTGGATAGTATCCAAACCTATACTGGCCTGGTGACATGGCTGACCCTTTGGGGTCAGAAGAACACTTTGTATATGTGAGCAGAGTTTTTAGATAACTTCTCACTGTACTGGATGTAGGTGTTGATTGGGAGCCAGAGACTGGAATGCAATTAAGGGGCTGTGTGATTTCATTTTTGCTTCTTGATAACCAGTGTGGGGGATTAGAAGCACAGTTTGTGACTGGTTGGGGAGTTTAACTTCAGTGTTACCCACCAGTCTGGGGAGCATCTGCTCTCCCCTTTGCAGCCTGCCCTGACATTGGCATTTCCAGTGAGGGGTTCCCCTCGCACTGCTGGTCACACCCCATTTGGACTGTACCAGTTAGTCACCATGCCTTTTGGTTTCTGTGCGGCCGCAGCCACATTTCAGTGACTTACAGACAGGCTGCTGCAATCTCACCACCTATATGCAGCAGCCTACGTACACAATATAGTTGTAGACAGCCTCATGTGGGAAGAACATCTCCAACACCTCACAACCATCTTGCAAGCTATAGGGGAAGCCGGGCACACCATCAACCTAGTCAAGTGCCATCTTGGGCAGCGAGAGGTAACATAGTTGGGGTACAGTGTGGGCCGAGGTACCCTACACCCCCAGTTGGATAAAGTACAAGCCTTAGGGGACTGCCCGGCCCCTATGACAAAAAGGCCAGTAAGCCAAGTCTTGGGCCTAGCAGGATACTATTGCTACTTTGTGCCAAACCTTGCAACGCTCATGTCACTCTTACCTGACCTAAAAAAGAGCTTCCAGCTTCACAAGATACAGTAGTCAGCAGAGTGTGAGAGAGCCTTCCTGGAACTGAAGGATCGACTAACTAGGGAGCCCATCCTATTCCACCCAGACTTTGACAGAGCCTTCATATTACAGACTGACGTGTCAGAAATGGGATTGGGAGCAGTGTTTTCCCAAGAAGCTGAGGGAGAGGAGCGTCCAGTCCTTTATTTGAGCAGGAAGTTGTTTCCCTGAGAGCAGAAGTATTCAACGATAGAAAAGGAGGTGTTGGTGGTGAAGTAGGCGATCAATGCACTTAGGTATCATCTACTGGGGAACCCCTTCCAGTTGGTCACTGACCACATGCAACTTCGATTGCTTAACATTATGAAGGACATCAATGCCCGGGATATGAGGTGGTAACTTTCACTGCAGCCCTACGATTTTCAAGTTGGCCACCGACCCGGTAAGGCCCATGCAAATGGCAGACTTCTTTTCCTGAGTGGGCAGTAAAAACCCAGAAGAGAGACCACTACCAGATTCCCTCTTAAAGAGAGGTGTGCATGACGGGGCGCAGTGGTTGCCCTTGTAAGAACCATGATAAGTGCGATGTAAGTGAACTTAGCCAGTATGCCATGTTACCAACTCTTATTGTGAATTTAGAGTTACATGGTGTCTTTGTAAAGTCCAATAGGATCTCCTTATTCCTGGCTTTAAAACCCTGAAATTTCCCATAGTAGAAATAATCGCTTTCTCCCATTACTTGAAATGAGATTGATGCCAAACTGCCCTGGGATGAGACGACTATCATTCCCTACAGGCTTTGCATGTGGAAGTAAGGCTGCCCCAAATAGAGATGGCTGCCATCTCCCACAGTTTTCCATTACACTGAAGCCAGGGTGCCCTCAGAGACAATGGCCACTTTCTGGACTCTGTGGTTAATGGCTGGACAAGTAACTCTGAGGAACTGGGAGGAACGTGGGAAGCAGGAGACATCCTCATGAGGAGAAGAGGCTATTCAGAGAGGTGGGGGGGAGGACTGAGGAGATCTCAGGGAAATAGAGGGTGAAAGAGGGAAAATGGGAGGGGTAAGATACTGGAAGGGCAGGGGAGAGGGTGGGAAAATGTGGGGGCAAGTGAATGCAAGGTGGCACTGGGGACAGAAGCCTCTGGGGGGCAATGGGAGGAGTGTGGAGTGGAGGAGGGGACTTAGTGGGGCAGGGAGGGGAAGGGGATAGGATAGGGGTAAGGGAGAGAGATGAAGAGGCACAAAATGGCAGCTCCACCCTTGCAGGGGTTAGGAGTAGATAAGGGGAGTCATCTTCAAGCAGATGGGGGGAAGTCTGCAGTTTGCATATTTGTTTAGTGTTGAATTTGACCCTAAGGCACTCCACAGACTAAATCAGGAGGCAGCTTTCCCCTAAAGGCTCACAAACCAGACAAGAAATTTACAAACCGTGAAGTATAGTAGAATTATAGTTTTACCCTTGTGATATTTAGGCCAATCTCATATGTATTTGGTTTTTGAAGGTCCTAATGGATCATTTTTGTAAACTTAAGTGAAGCATGTTGGGTGAAATTCTGGCTCCACTGAAGTCAGTGACAAATTCCTGTTGGAGGAGAGAGGTTCTTCAACAGCCACCCAATAGGAGAAGTGGGGGGAAACAACCTAACTAGTTTGAAGATGGAGCTTGAAAAGTTTATGAATGAAATAATGTCATGGGGTTGCCTTTGACAGCAGGGACTGAATTCGATGACCGAGGAGATTCCTTCAAGTCCTATGTTCTATTGACTTCAAAGGCACCAGAATTTCACCCACTGAATTTAGGTACAGTGCAAAAATTATGAGAGGAAATACCGTTAAGTCCTTCTGTCTCCTCCAGCTCCAGGACCAGCTCAATGTACCCTTCTTGCTCCAGCTTTAAGACATCTTTCTGCCTTGACTTTGGAGCTCTCTGTGTCGCTGAATCTTGCTCCTGATTTAAACCATCTGATAGTGAAATGAAAGAAAATAAATTATCGGTACTTCATCAATAATTGACTTTCTCACTAGACACAAACACATATATTTTCTTCCCCATTTGTGTGAATACAAACAAACTGAAAATGTGGAAGGATCACTGCTAATTTCCTTGTAATAATCTGAGAAGTGCAATGTATAAGATGGAGTCCTCAGCTCTTTGTAGGGAATTTTACTATGAAATCCTGGGCCATATCTGAAATAGATGAAGATGCAAAAATGCAACCTTTACTTCTGCAAAAATATATGAAGTGTTGGGTTTGTTTGTGGGGGTTTTATTATTGTTTTGGTTTCACTCAAATAATTTTAAAAGCAGCTGAAGATTGCAGGTGAAAATTTCTTAGGAGGCTTTTCTATTCCTCACTGAGGCCCAATACCCAGGTTAATTAAGAAAAAAAGAGGTGTTAAATAATAACAGTTATAACCAAAAGAAAAAAAAATGTTTTTGTCGTACGGTAGAATGAAATGTCTTCTAAATTCAGAGGTGCTTTCCTATTTATAGGACTACTGAATGTCACACAGGTTACACATTGCTATTTTACTGGGACGTTCTGCAAGCTTCATACACTTTTGACTTTGTGCAACTGTACAAGTACATAGTGAAATCAGGATAGACCGTTTTGTTTGTTTTTTGCTTGAGTTTATTTTATTTCTTTTTTCCCTGGGGGGAAAAAAAAAAGCACTGGGTGATATTTTTATTCCTGCTCTGGACGCTTTATGCTGGGTAAAAGGGCCAGAGGAATGGTTCCAGCGGAGGGAGAATCCCCTCTATACAGGAAGTGATGCTTTGCCACTGTTAAAAAAAAAATTACAACTGTTTCTTTGAGAAGGTCTAACAGCTCCATACTTTAGAACAGGGACTCTGACATTTGGAGCAAGGGGGCCTATCGCTGTCTCTCAGAAAATTCTTCCAGAACTACCCATTTTATACGCCTCTGAAAATAACTCTTGGCACATGCTCAGTAGAGGCTTGTTAGAAGCTGGCAGCCAAACTCTAAGATTCCATCCTCACTGAGCATGATCCATCCCCACACAGCTCCAAGTTAACCTTAGTGAATGCGCTCCATCCCTGAAATTCTCTGTGCCAACCGCACTGAGCATGATCTGCCTGCAAAGAACTCACATGCTCTCGCCCAGGGCTTGAGGCTGACAAAAAAACTTTCCCTGCAATTGCTCCTTGCAGTTGCTGGTGGCCACTGTGGCATCGGGCATTGAACTGCTAGCAGGGTGAGTGTCTGCTGTGGTCTGAAAGCTCCCCCTGCTGGCACCCTGGCAGTGAGGATGAAAGCCTGATTCCACTGTAGATGGGGTGAGAAGCAGAACAGGGACTGGGGCAGCTGGAGGATATTAATGGAATGTGGCAGAACGCAGTGTAATGGGAATCAGAGGCAGAATGGTGTAGGCGCCCCAGGTATCCATCCCCTTTCTACCAGCCCACCCAAAAAAACCTCATCCTCTTGTACCCACAAGCTGCCTGTGGTGGCCCCAATTTCCATGAGTTGCTTCAGGCTCCCAGCATTGCCGATAGTGCACCCGTCACAGTTCCTGGGAGTGAGGAGTAGAGCCCCAAACCAAATGGGAAGAGTCCCGCTTACCTATAGATCCTTTGCTTTTTCTACGGAATGGGGAACATGGAAAGCATCCTTTTTTCTTCTTCCTTTTCCATTTTTCTTTGGGCTCTAGTGTCTCCTTAGCTAATAAAGAAGAACAGATTAAAAGAGTATTCAGTGGTTACCCTTGTAATAGGCATGATAAGTGAGATGGAAGTGAACTTGGCCAGTATACCATGTTGCCAACTCACATTGTGAATTTAGAGTTACATGGTGTCTTTTAAAAGTCCAATAGGATCTCCTTATTCCTGGCTTAAAAATCCTGAAATTTCCCATATTATAAATGATCGCTGTCTCCCATTACTTTAAATGAGATTGACACCAAAATGTCCTCAGACGAGATGATTATCATTTACCACAGGCTTTGTGCTGGGTAAAATGTCCAGAGGAGTGTTTCCAGCTGGGATAGAATCCCCTCTACACAAGAACTGATGACAGCTGCAGGACCAAGGGTGCGGTCTGAATCCCTAGGGTAGGAGGCATACCCGGGGTGGAGCTGCAGGCAATCAAAACATATCAGGGATGGACCCACAAAATGTAGCTCTGCAGAGATTGTGGGAAGTCCTGCTGCTCACAGGCAGTCAGGGACAGGCTGCTATTACTTAGAAAGCCCCTGCCTTGGAAGATGTTTTGGCCCCAGAGTAGCCCACAATCAGGAGTTTGTAAAGGTGGTTTAAAGCCGTCTTGTCCTCCTCTTCATGGACTGCAAATAAAGGGCAGCACGGAATCTAAACCCATATGATCAATGTTACTATTTAATATTATTAATCATGTTTATTACATCAGTAAGAAGGGCCTAAGGCAGGGGTAATCAATAGGCAGACCGCAGGCCAAATCCAGACTGCCAGATGCTTTTGAATGGAACCCCAAATCTTTTTATTTTCTTCTTCTTATAATATTTTTATTATTATTTCCTCTGGAGTCTGGACCTTGACTATACCTTGACCAACAAATTTGGACCGTGACAAAAAAATAATTGACTATCCCTGGCCTAATGTCTAACCGGAAGAAGCCCCATTGTGCTAGCAGACAGTCCCTGCCCTGAAGAGCTTGTAATTTAACTAGCCCGGACATGCCAGCAGAGTGAACAATGTAATGGCAGCAGACATGTTAGTTCCAAGATATATTTTTTGAGGGGGTATTTAGGAGGGGATCAATTAAATGTAAAGAAAAGGGCACAGGGTATGGGAGAGGCAGGTAGGAGGCAGGCGTGATACTGTGGTGAAGAGACTGGGAGGGAGGGTTGGAACAAACAGCCAATTAAGGGACTGCTGCACTAAGGTGAGGGGATAAAATTGGACCCCCTCAAGGCTACCCCTCCCTCCAGTATCTGGACACAGAATGTGCCGTGGAAGTTAAGGTTAATTTGAGAAGTTAAGGTTAATATGAGAATCTTAACTTGAGCATTTCTTGACTTTATTAAAAAATTGTAACCATAATATTACATTAATGTAATCTGTGTGTACACATAGTGATGATAATTGTGAGACAAGTTATAGAGGGAGCTAGTAACAAACCCTATATTTAGATTCCCTCACTATAAAAGATTCTCATGATTCCCTCTCCCCGCCAAACACAATATCTAAGACCTCTATTGTTGGAAGCAGAACAGAAAGATAGTCCCTGCCCCAAACAGCTGACAATCTAAATATAAGACAAGATGGAGCAGTAAGTACTTTAGCTTTCAGCCAAAAACTTTTTCTTTCTAATATGGACACATTTCTTTCTCAAACATATATACAATTACTGATAGCTCAGAATTATACTGGATGAAGATCATGACAGGCAATGATAGACTTACCCTATTCGTACCTTTTACAAAAGACCAGGTCTAAACTTTTGACTGAAATGTTCCAACTGGAAAGTTTGGTTTGGATATAATCAAACTTTTTTTTTTTTTTTTTGAAACTCAAAAGCCACTCCTGGAAAACACTAGTGAGTAAGGCAACAATTACAAGGGTACTATGAAAGGAGGTTTATTAATTGATGATAGTACTTTAACTATATCTTAAAAATATCTTTTAATATTTTATTTATATGCTATTTTATATCATATTTGGGGAGGTGTCAAGGTTCCTTCCCCACTCTGAACTCTAGGGTACAGATGTGGGGACCTGCATGAAAACCTCCTAAGCTTACTTTTACCAGCTTAGGTTAAAACTTCCCCAAGGTACAAAATTATTTTACCCTTGGATTTCCACTTGTCAAGGTTCCTTCCCCACTCTGAACTCTAGGGTACAGATGTGGGACCTGCATGAAAACCTCCTAAGCTTACTTTTACCAGCTTAAGTTAAAACTTCCCCAAGGTACAAAATTATTTTACCCTTGGATTTCCACTTGTCAAGGTTCCTTCCCCACTCTGAACTCTAGGGTACAGATGTAGGGACCTGCATGAAAACCTCCTAAGCTTACTTTTACCAGCTTAGGTTAAAACTTCCCAAGGTACAAAATTATTTTACCCTTGGATTTCCACTGCCACCACCAAACTTTATCTGGGTTTACTGGGAAAATGTAGTTTGGACACGTCTTTTCCCCCAAAAATCCTCCCAACCCTTGCACCCCACTTCCTGGGGAAGGTTTGGTAAAAATCCTCACCAATGTGCATAGGTGACCACGGATCCAAACCCTTGGATCTTAGAACAATGGAAAAGCATTCAGTTTCCTTACAAGAAGACTTTTAATAGAAGTAAAGGAATCACCTCTGTAAACTCAGGATGGTAGAAATCTTGCAGGGTAATTAGATTCAAAACATAGAGAATCCCTCTAGGCAAAACCTTAAGTTACAAAAAAGACACACAGACAGGAATAGTCATTCTATTCAGCACAGCTCTTTTCTCAGCTATTTCAAGAAATCATAATCGAACACATCCCTAGCTAGATTACTTCCTAAAAGTTCTAAGACTCCATTCCTGTTCTGTCCCCGGCAAAAGCAGCATACAGACAGACACAGACCCTTTGTTTTTCTCCCTCCTCCCAGCTTTTGAAAGTATCTTGTCTCCTCATTGGTCATTTTGGTCAGGTGCCAGCGAGGTTACCTTTAGCTTCTTCACCCTTTACAGGTGAGAGGATTATTCCTCTGGCCTGGCCAGGAGAGATTTTAAAGGGGTTTACCCTTCCCTTTATATTTGTGACAACTATTCATCGAAAGAAAGAAAGAAAGAAAGAAAGAAAGAAAGAAAGAAAGAAAGAAAGAAAGAAAGAAAGAAAGAAAGAAAGAAAGAAAGAAAGAAAGAAAGAAATTAGTAGTCCTTACATATCCTGCTTTCTTTGTATGTGTCCGTCTTCCTTAGATCATAAGGTCTTTGTATTGTTAAGGAAAAGTTAGCACATGTGACTCCATTTTGGTTTGGGGCCCACCATTGTCTAAAAGCAAGCACATCATGCACCAGGAGGAGTGTTCCTTAGACACTGCATCCCTGTGAAAATCCTCCTCCTTGTCTCCAGCCTGCCTTGACTCCCAGTATCTGTTTTTTGTCAGTCTCTAACTCCCTATCTCCTGGCCTGTGATGTGAGGCCTCCCATCCTGATAATAAAAGTTCCTGATGCATGGCTTTAGGACTATGCTGTGTAATTAACATACTGGTTTAGCACGAGGAATGCACCAAGCAGGGATAGGTGGTAGATAAGAAAAGGGTTTGTTTATTGGCTAAGGTTTCTGATGCACGAGGGCAATATGCTTTCCTAAAAAGTATATAACCTTTGTATAATCTGTATTCGGGGTCCCCTCCTGGCAAGCAGGGGGTCACCACGCTCGAGCGTAATAAACTTGGTGTTTTGTGGGAACTCTGCAGTTGTGGACTTTGTTTATGAGCCTCAGCCTAGATTTGAACTGTGCGTGACCTATCAGGTATAATTCGTAACAGCATTTCTGTGCGTGTCCTACCAGGTGTAATTCGCAGCATTTGTGTGCGTGACCTATCAGGTATAATTCGCAGCAGTTGTGTGCGTGTCCTATCAGGTATAATTCGTAACAGTTTTAGGGAGTGTCCTTACTCTTTCTGTTTTGTAAAGCACACACGATTGGTACTGAACAGATAAATAATGTATACATCACCAAAAAACAAACAAAAAACAAAACAAACCCCACCTTTGTCATAAAGGTTGGTCTCCTCAGTAAAGTAAGCCATAAAAATTAGGACAAAGGCTACGAAGTCAAGTACTCTCAAGTTAGGAAATACCAGAATGAGTATTGCCCATGAAACATTAACTCTGCAATAAATGAGGCAGGGATCCTGCAGACAACAGACTCCTTCAATACACAGCCCCAGAGCAGAGAATTCTGTGCACTGAATAAGGCAGGGGTCGCGAGGGAAAAAAATAACATGGGATCATGTAATTAACGTCTGCATCATTGGGCAAAGGCACAAGAGGACTGAATTAAGGGTGCCACGGCAACACTTATTTGGACATTTGCTAACCTGAGAATGCTAAACTTCTTAACCTTTTAATCCTTTTTAAAACCTTGACTTTGTATTTCCTAATTATTTGATGGTTTAACTTATTGATGAAAGCTAACCTAAGAAGCGTTAAATGAAGGGTTTTTGGTTTCTTAATTTCCTTTGTTTTTTAATAGAAAGAACATCTATTATATATGTGCTGTTTAAACAATGAAGCTCTTACTCATCTGTTGTTTTCAGTATATATTTTATTGCCATTCTTATCTTTGTGAAGGTCCCTTTTCACCACTCAGTGCTGTGTTAATCAGAGTATAGAAAGTAATTAAATTAAACTGTATTAAAATAAAACTCATTTTATCCAACTTCAGTATCAATGAAAGTTCTAAGCTCTAATCCTCAATTTATAAGAAGCAGATAAACAATATCCAAGTAAAAGAGCAGGAATTTTGCATCTTATTTTCACTGAGCCTTTACTAAGGAAAGTAGCAAACAATTGCTCTTTGAAAAGAAACACTGTACAGTACCACAGTACAAACCCAAATGAGCCCAGCAGGAGACTGTCCTGCTTCTCCAAATCTGGTCCTGTTTCAATACAAACTTCCTTTCTGTGATGATGTTCTGGTACGAAGGGGGCAATCAGTTGTCACAGGTAGCTGTTGCCATGGCAGCCAGGGGCTAGTCATTCTCCCCAGGTGTGACAAGGAGCTGGAGGCAGGGAGTGCTGAGTGGTGGATTATCTCTGATGTCAGAATGCTACTGCTCAGGCAGCACCAGTGGGCAGCAAATGTGCACTGTGTGTGTGTGGGGGGGAATAGGCCTTCCCAGTGCTCTCGTTTCCCCAGATTTCCTAAAGAAACCTACAACATAACACCGAATGCACATTAGTGATTGTTCCACACACATGCTAATTCGTAGCTGAAATTTGATTCAAAGTCCCGATGGCATGTTTAGAAACCAGTGTTCCAAAACAAGGAGAGACCTTGTAAAACAGAAAATTTGGATGCTCTGGTGTATTTGTGGTTGTGTTAAAATTGAATACTGCGACTTTAAATTTTGGGCACGGTTCCTGGACCTACTTGCATGCTAAGCAGCTCAGTGGGGGTGTAGCAGCAGTCAGTCAGCAGGTACCCAGTGAATTGTGCCTCTCTGTTATAGGCAGAAGCTTACATTCTCTGCTTCTGATTTTGGGGTTCTTATGTGTTTTTGTTCTGGTCTTAAGAAACAAATTAGCAAGACATTGCAAACTTCCAGCAAGAATCATTTATGTTTTTCTCTAACTTCTCTGCTTGTGTGCCAGAAAACCTAAAAGACACAATCTCATAAAAAAATGAAATAAAATTCTGCAGCCAAAAGTCCTAACTTCCCCCATACTAATTTCCCCCTATTCTTACTGACACCTTCTGGTCAACTGTTTGAAATGGGCCACCCTCATTGCCACGACAAAAGTGATTTTTCCTCCTCTGGTATCCTACTCTTAATTGAATTGTCTCGTTGGAACATGTCCATCTCAATGATATTTCGTTTGCTGGGAGTCCCAACCAAAATGGGATCGTGGGGGAGTTCAGAGGTTGTTGTAGGGGGTTACAGCATTGCCACGCTCACTTCTGTGCTGCCTTCAGAACTGGGCTCTGAGGGCAGCAGCCAAGAATCTTTCTGAAGTGAGAGGAGGTTCTAAGATGTGCGGATGGGTCCCTGCTGCTGAGAGCACCTCAGCTGGGGGCTCCTACCTACTAGTCCCCTGGCAAATTAATGCAAGGACCAATTTGGGGGCCTCCTTAAAAATGGACCCCTGAGCCCCAGAAGGAACTGCAAGGGATGCCCTGAGCCCCAGCTGCAGATGCCGGGCAGACACCCAGAGTGCCGAGAGCAGTGGGGAGGGGCATGAAAGTCCTGAGCTCAGCACCCCAGCCTTGGCTGCAGCCACGGGGGTCAGAAGCCCCTAGCCCAGACACCCAGAGAAGTGGCTGGAGCAGAAGTTGCCAAGGCCAAACCCCTGAGCCCAATGCCGGGCTGATGCAGTGCACTCACTTCTGCATGCCTCTGGTGCATCTGATATCCCCAGCCCAGCAGACAAACAGCTAGGAGGCCCCTACTGGGTTCTCCTGGCTGGAGGGATCCCAGCAGGACAGGGATTTCGGATTTCATGGGGCAGGGCTAATTCGATCTTGCCAAGAAAGGCAAAACAAGAACCAACAGCTGTCAGTTGAAGTCAGAGAAATTCAGATGAGAAGTAAGGCACACATTTTTGACAGTGAGGGAGACTAACCACTGGAACAAACAGAAAAGGAGGACTTGTGGCACCTTAGAGACTAACACATTTATTTGAGCATAAGCATTCGTGAACTACAGCTCACTTCATCAGATGCATGCAGTGGAAAATACAGTGGGGAGATTTCATGTACACAGAGAACATGAAACAATGGGTGTTACCATACACACTGTAATGAGAGTGATCAGGTAAGGTGAGCTATTACCAGCATGAGAGAGGGAAAAAAACAAAAAATAAAAAACCTTCTGTAGTGATAATCAAAGTGGGCCATTTCCAGCAGTTGACAAGACCATCTGAGGAACAGCGGGTGGTGGTGGGGGGATAAACATGGGGAAATAGTTTTACTTTGTGTAATGACCCATCCACTCCCAGGCTATATTCGAGCCTAAATTAATTGTATCCAGTTTGCAAATTAATTCCAATTCAGCAGTCTCTCACTGGAATCTGTTTTTGAACTTTTTTTGTTGAAGACTTGCCACTGTTAGGTCTGTAATCGAATGACGAAAGAGATTGAAGTGTTCTTCAACCAGTTTTTGAATGTTATAATTCTTGACGTCTGATTTGTGTCCATTTATTCTTTTACATAGAGACTGTCCAGTTTGGCCAATGTACATGGCAGAGGGGCATTGCTGGCACATGATGGCATATATCACGTTGGTAGATGTGCAGGTGAACGAGCCTCTGATAGTGTGGCTGATGTGATTAGGCCCTGTGATGGTGTCCCCTGGACAGATATGTGGACACAGTTGGCAACGGGCTTTGTTGCAAGGATAGGTTCCTGGGTTAGTGGTTCTGTGGTGTGGTGTGTAGTTGCTGGTGAGTATTTGCTTCAGGTTGTGGGCCTGTCTGTAAGCAAGGACTGGCCTGTCTCCCAAGATCTGTGAGAGTGATGGGTCATTCTTAAAGATAGGTTGTAGATCCTTGATGATGCGTTGGCGAGGTTTTAGTTGGGGGCTGAAGGTGATGGCTAGTGGCGTTCTGTTATTTTCTTTGTTGGGCCTGTCCTGTAGTAGGTAACTTCTGGGTACTCTTCTGGCTCTGTCAATCTGTTTCTTCACTTCAGCAGGTTGGTATTGTAGTTGTAAGAATGCTTGATAGAGATCTTGTAGGTGTTTGTCTCTGTGTGAGGGGTTGGAGCAAATGCAGTTGTATCGTAGAGCTTGGCTGTAGACAATGGATTGTGTGGTGTGGTCTGGATGAAAGCTGGAGGCATGTAGGTAAGCATGGCGGTCAGTAGGTTTCCGGTATAGGGTGGTGTTTATGTGACCATCCCTTCTTAGCACCGTAGTGTCCAGGAAGTAGATCCATTGTGCGGACAGGTCCAGGCTGAGGTTGATGGTGGGATGGAAATTGTTGAAATCATGGTGGAATTCCTCAAGGGCTACTTTTCCATGGGTCCAGATGATGAAGATGTCATCAATGTAGCGCAAGTAGAGTAGGGGCATTAGGGGACGAGAGCTGAGGAAGCATTGTTCTAAGTCAGCCATAAAAATGTTGGCATACTGTCAGGCCATGCGGATACCCATGGCAGTGCCGCTGATTTGAAGGTATACATTGTCCCAAATGTGAAATAGTTATAGGTGAGGACAAAGTCACAAAGTTCAGCCACCAGGTTTGCCATGACATTATCGGTGATACTGTTCCTGATGGCTTGTAGTCCATCTTTGTGTGGAATGTTGGTGTAGAGGGCTTCTACATCCATCGTGGCCAGGATGGCCTTTTCTGGAAGATCACCGATGGATTGTAGTTTCCCCAGGATGTCGGAGGTGTCTCGAAGATAGCTGGGAGTGCTGGTAGCGTAGGGCCTGGGGAAGAGGTGGATTCTCTGTTTCCTGGTATCCTCCCATCACAACTGGTTATCATTCTGGAAGGTGCCATGGCACCTTTTTGTGAATTACAAGTAATTGGGCTTAATATGGTGGTAAGCGTGTGAAATCTCATAGCCAGTGAAATAGAGGCCGGATTAGGAGATCAAATAGTTTCACAACTGATGCCTCTATGAAAAACTCAGTGTGGGGTGAGGCATAGACTCTGCTGTTTTACTGGGTGGCCTGATTGCTCCCCAGAATCAATAATGGGCAAGTGGGGTGATCCAGGGTGCAGCTGAAACATCCAGCCGGGCTGGCCAGGGGCAGACATCAGGCCTGCAAGGGAAAGGTGAGTGTGGCAGTGACTTCACAAAGGCCTTTGGCAGGAACTCAGCCTATTGGGCAAAGATGATGAGGCGGGTGTGACCCCACAGAGCTCCCTTGACAACAGCCCGGCAGGACAGGGGTGTGGGGCAGGGGGAACCTCGGAGACCCCTGTAGCCTTGCTGCAGCAAGCCTCCATCTCGCGGTCTCTCAGTGGGGACCAAGAGACGGTTGGTGTGGAGGAGATTCTCGGGATTATTTTTATTACTGTATTGATTGTGTGGAAAGAAATCGTCATCTGTGTAGAAGGTAAGAAAAAATATAGGCTCTAAGTAGAAGATGGGGGACCCTATATTAGCAGATTCAAAGGCATCCCCACCCTCCCAGTGAAAAAGTTTTTCCTAATATCCAAGCCTTCCACACTGCAACTTGAGATCATTGCTCCTTGTTCTGTCGTCTGCCAGCTCTGTGAATTTCATGAGAATCAATCTTTCATTAGGAAAATAATTCAAAAATACAAAGACAAAAAATGTGAAGTGAAATCAATCCATCCTGATCTTCAGTGTCTGGGGGGTGTGGGCCTCGGAGGCCAGACTGAGACCCTCATTGGCTAGGGACACCCAGGAAGCCAGTAAAAAAATTCCAGTCCTCTTTGCAACCAAGCCTCCATAATCCAAGGAACACCTGAGGGCTGCGGGAGATAGAGGAGTACTGAGAATGTCTAACTCATGATTGAAAATACAGAGATGTGTTATTGGCTTTGGATGGGGGACAAGTATCAAATCCGTTGGGGTTCTTGCCCCAAACAACAATCACCCATTGTCCTTTAGAGCACAAGGGCTCTCACACGCCTGACGTGCTCAAATCTCTTGCCTGCTAGGACTTAGAGAATTTTCTCCATCTCCATGATAGAGAGGGAAAGAGAAAAGAAGTGACCTCTCTTTGGTCACAAACCACAGTCATGCTGGAGCTAGAAAGAGAAGCATAAGAAAAACGTTGTATGAAAATGTTTTGCATTTAAAACTGATTTCTTAAAGAAAGGAAATTTGAAGTGTGGTTAGTGAACTAAAATACGTTCTGGTTTTCACGTGTTTCTAGATTTATGAACTAGTATGTCCATCCCCTCACACCTAGTTTTTATCCATAGATTGAGGGAGGAAAAGAAGTTTGCCTGTTTTGTGAACTCTCAATGGCTTTCTTGAATTTCAACGAACGAGTCATTGAACTGAACTCTTTGAATAAACTGAAAAGAAGACAATAGTTTCTGCACCTTCCAAGGAAGCTATTGCTGTCCAAAGCTGGCTTAGCATTTCAGCTAACTTTGCTTTCAGGGCTTTAGCTATCATGTCAGTGGTGTGACTCTCTCAAAAACTTGGCAGTGAACATGTTCGATTTCATGTTATTTTTCCCTCTTCTATTTAAATGATTGAAGAGATTTTCATAAATTTTGCCCTTAATTTAAAATAGATGATTTTTTTGGTCAAGCTGGGCCTTACAAATCTCTAAGGATGAAGATTCCACCACCTCCATAGGTCACACTCAGGGCCAGGGAGGCTGGGAATAGAAGAAAATCACCAGTGAAAGCCAGGAGTCCAGATTCCCACCCCCCTGCCTCAGTCACAACAACAAGTCACACTCAGAGCCAGGGAGACTGGGAATCGAGTCCCGCTGGCACTTCCCAGCTCTGGAAGGGACTGTTCCTCTAGTGTTTAGTGCGGGAGCCTGGACAAAGGCTCCATCCCCGGCTCTATCCCTGACTCCCTCGGCAACCCTGAGGCAGTGGCTTCTCCTGCCCAGGCCTCTGTTTCCCTCACTGGGGCTGGGGACACTCCCCTACAGCCCTTGGGTCATCACGCTTCAGGAATGTGCTTGAGGTACGAGGAGACCTGGAGATGGGAGGTGTGCTGCTGGCCATAGGTCAGTGTTGTAAACCCCCGGTTGCTAGGCTGAGTTTATCCATCCCCTGACAATAAAACGTCATCTTGTTTTCACAGCCACTTTCGATCTGCAGGCTTCTACTCCCTGCTCTGCTGGCAGGACATTGGGCAGCACCCTTTCCAGCCCACCTGGGTGCAGGAGATCAAGGAGGAGGGCAAGAGACTAGGCCTCAGTGAGTATCTGCCACCCAGCGCTTTCCCATCTAGAGCAAGTGAGTGGAGTTCTCCAGAGCCATCCCCAGTGTGGTGGGAATGGGCCAGCAAGAGGGCTCCCAGCCCTTCCCTTGCAGGAGATTGTTCCCCACGTCGAGAGTCTTTGGGGAGGGCAGAACCTGCCAGGTGCTGAACACCCACAACCGCAATCAGTGAAATCAGTGGGAACTGAGGGCGACTCCTCCCTCCCAGCATTGGCACCTTGTGAACTTTCGCTGGGGACTGTCCGGGTGCTGCTCTTTCCCTGGCCTGGGAGGGAGCGGGACCTTCTGGGATGGAGGGAGCTGCTTGTCCAAACTAACAGAGAGCCCCACTGCTCTGAAAGGACGAGACTCCCCTGGTGTCACAGGGCCCCAGGGGTGAGGGGGAACGTTGGGAGCAGCCTGTGCTGTGAGCTGCTGCCAGTGGGTGTGGACGGCAGCCCCCATGCTCTGGGGTGGGGTGTGTGGTGAGGAGAAATTGCCTCAGCGGAGGGGAGGTGGATGGAGGAACAGGCAGGCACATTAATGAGAGGCTGCCTTGAACCCAGACTCATGGCTGCTCCCCACTCATTCCCAGGATGCAGCGGCTGAGGCGGATGCTGAGGAGGAAGGCCGGGCTGGTGGCTCCGGAGCCGGTAGGGAGCAGCGTCCGGCTTTCCCAGGAGGAGAGCGTCCCCTCTGTCCCCGCGGGCGGGGAAGAGGCCAGTGGCCAGGCGAGGAGGAGGAGCTCCCTGGCTTTCTGGAGGAGGAGGAAGACACCAGCTCCCTTAGCATGCCCTGAGGCCCCTTCTGGTCCCAAATGGAGGTGGCCCAGAGTGATGCTATGTAGGAGGGACCCAGGAGAGGGTGGGAGCCTGGGAAGGCGGCTCTGCAGCTTCCTTTACAGGAAGCAGAGGAGCCAGGAGCCGCACCCCAGTGCCCAACCGGAGCCATCCACCAGCCTGGCCACTGAGGAGCCCCCAGCCAGCCCACAGCAGGAGCTGGGCGACTCTGGCACGGGGACCAGCAGCTCCTCCTTCTCCCGAGGGGCCAGCAGCCCCTCCGTGGGGTCTGAGAGCCCTGAGGCTGAAGTCTCCCTCTGTGCAGGTGAGGGGAGACCCACGGGACAGGGGGGAGGACAGGGGCAGTGGGGGATTAGTAACACACTGTCAAGGTTTCTTCCCTACTCTGAACTTTACGGTACAGAGGTAGGGACCTGCATGAAAGACCCCTAAGCTTATTTTTACCAGCTTAGGTTAAAAAAACTTTCCCAAGGTATAAACTTTGCCTTGTCCTTGAACAGTCTGCTGCCACCACGAAGCATTTTAAACAAAGAACAGGGAAAGAGACCACTTGGAGACGTTTTCCCCCAAAATATTTCCCCCAGCCCTACACCCCCTTTCCTGGGGAAGGCTTCATAATAATTTTTACCAATTGGTACAGGTGAACACAGACCCAAAGTCTTGGATTTTAAGAACAATGAAAAATTAATTAGGTGTTTAAAAGACGAATTTTAATTAAAGAAAAGAGAAAAGAATCACCTATATAAAGTTAGGATGGTAAATACCTTACAGGGTAATTAGATTTAAAACAGAGAATTTCTTGAGGCAAAACCTTAAGTTACAAAAAGACACAAAAACAGGGATATACATTTCCTTCAAAGTTAGTAACACCCCGTCTGTTGAGCCATTTATGAAACAGATTTGTTATTTGGTTTACATAAGCCACATTAGTTCAGGCCTTTTTTAAGGGTTTGAAATTTTACTTTGTAAGTTTTAGGTGTAACTTGAAATTGGCGATTTGGCTGTATTGCGCTACAAATGGCCTGTAATATCTGGCCAAGCCTAAGAAGGATTGGACGTGTTTTTTTTTTTACTTTGGGACAGGCCACTTTTGGATAGCATTCACTTTGGCCTGTAGGGGGTTGATAGTTTCTTGACCCACCTGATGTTGAAGGTAAGCTACTCTGTTTAGGCCTATTTGACACTTTTTAGTCTTAACAGTTAGTTTTGCCTCCCTTATGTGCTTGAAGACTTTTTGTAGGTGTTCCAGGTGTTTTGCCCAGGATTCCAAAAATATGGCCACATCATCAAGGTCTGCGAGTGCACATTTTTCCAATTCCGCTAGGAGACCATCTACAAGTTTTTGGAAGGTGGCGGGTGCATTCTGCAGCCTGAAAGAGAGCACATTAAATTCATACAGCCCGACATGTGTGATGAAGGCTGACCTCTTCTTGGAGGATTTATTTAGCGGTACCTGCCAGTACCCCTGGGTTAAGTCCAAGATAGGGATGAACTGGGCCCGTCCCAGTTTCTTCACTAGTTTATTTGTTCGTGGCATTGGATAGTTGTTTGGGAGCGTTACAGCATTTAGCTTATGGTAGTCCACGCAAAAACGTATTTCCCCATTTATGGTTGGGAACTAGAACCACTGGAGATGCCCATGCACTGCCAGAGGGGTGGATTACTCCCATTTGTAGCATATCCTGGATCTTCCATTCTATAGCAGTTTTAGCTTGAGGAGACACCCGGTAAGGTCGGACTCTAATTGGGTGAGCATTACCTGTGTCAATGGAGTTGTATGCCCCTTCAGTCAGTCCTGGGTGGCTGAGAACGTCGGCGTGTAGCTAATGCAAAGCTCCTTGATTTGCTGTCGCTGCATATGCCCAAGGGTCATGGAGAGGTTTACCTTTTCCACACCACCGTCACTTTTTCCTTTGTAGTAGACACCTTTAGGCCACTCAGCGTTATCTCCTCCCTGGGCTGTAAACTGACAAATCTTTAATTCTTTGGAGTAAAAGGGCTTTAGAGAATTAATATGGTACACCTTAAGTTTCGGTTGGAGGTGGGGAATGCTATGAGATAATTAACAGCTCCCAGGAGCTCCTGGACCATTAATGGCCCTTCCCACAACGCTTTTATTCTGTGGGCCTAGAGTGCCTTCAAGACCATGACCTGGTCCCCTACATTGAAGGAACGCTTTCTGGCATGTTTATCATACCAGACTTTTGGCTCTTTTTGAGCATCCTGTAGGTTTTCTTTAGCAAGGGCTAAAGAGGTTCGGCAGGTGTTTTGTAGGTTGGTTACAAAGTTCAGAATGTTAGTTCCTGGAGAAGGTGTAAACCCCTCCCATTGCTGCTTTACCAACTGTAATGGCCCCTTAACCTCATGGCCATATACAAGTTCAAATGGTGAAAACCCTAAACTGGGATGTGGTACAGCTTTGTAGTCAAAGAGCAACTGCTGCAACACTAGGTCCCAATTATTGGAGTGCTTATTTACAAATGTACGTATTATGGCTTCCAAAGTTTCATGAAACTTCTCCACCATGCCATTTGTTTGATGGTGGTAAGGAGTGGCAACCAAGTGGTTCACCCCATGAGCTTCCCAAAGGCATTCCATAGTTCCTGCCAGGAAATTAGTTCCTGCATCTGTAAAGATGTTGGAGGGCCAACTTACCCTGGCAAAAATGTCTGCTGGTGCCTGGCACACACTTTTAGCCCTGGTGTTGCTTAGAGCTACTGTTTCTGGCCATCGGGTGGCAAAATCCATGAAAGTCAGTATGTAGTGCTTTCCTCTGGGTGTCTTTTTTGGAAAAGGAGCCAGAATATTTACAGCTACTTGCTGAAATGTAACCTCAATGATGGGGAGTGGCTGGAGAGGGGCTTTGACCTGGTCTTGGGGTTTTCCCACTCTGTGGCACACCTCACAAGACCGCACATAGGTAGAAACATTCTTGCCCATTCCCTCCCAGTGGCACGACTTTCCCAAATGGTTTTTGGTTCTGTTCACCCCAACATGGCCACTAGGATGATCGTGGGCTAAGCTTAATAGCATTACCTGGTACTTAGTTGGAACTACCAACTGTCTCTGAGGATGCCAGTTTTCTTCGTATCCACCAGAAAGAGTTTGCTTGTATAAAAGTCCCTTTTTTACAACAAACCTGGATTGATTCGAAGAGCTGAAAGGCGGTGGGTTCTTCCGTGCCGCCGTCCAAGCTCTCTGGAGGCTTTGATCTGCTTTCTGTTCGGTCTGGAACTGTTCCCTTGATGCTGGAGACATCAGTTCCTCACTGGATTGTGGACCTGGGCTTGGTCCCTCTGGAAGCGATGCAGGTGATGGGACTGTTTTAGTTGACTGTGAACCGCTCTTGGCTGGTGCTCTATGTTGGGGTTCAGGCTCTGGTTGAGCCTCTTGTGTAGGGTTATCTGCTGCTGCCAGTGCAGGTTGGGTGGGGCCCTCTGGTGCTGGGGTTGCAAGTACTGGATTCAGTGCTGGCAATGGTTCTGATGCTGTTCTTTTTGCCGGTTCCAGTTCTGGGACTGGCTCTGTCTGGGTCTCTGTGACTGGATTCACTACTGCTGTTGCAGACGTTGGTATGGGGTCTGGTTCCAACATCTTTGAGTGGGTCCTGGTAGAAGTCTCCAGAACAGAGCTAGGTGTGACAGCTTGCTTAGCCTGTCTGCGGGTGACCATTCCCACCTTCTTGGCTAGCTTCACATGATTGGCCAAGTCTTCCCTCCAAAGCATGGGGATGGGATAATTATCATAGACTGCAAAAGTCCACATTCCTGACCAGCCCTTGTACCAAACAGACAACTTGGCTGTAGGCAAGTCAAAAGAGTTGGACTTGAAGGCTTGAATCATTGCTTGGACTTCTGGGTCGATTAAATTGGGGTCCACTAAGGAAGCATGGATAGCCAACACTCCGGTGTCCCTCCATTTTGTGACCTTCTTCCTGCCCACACTCACAGTTTCCCTCTGCTCTGAGGCAGGCATCTGGGAGGCATCTGGGCCTGAGGACCTCTGGTGTGATTTCGGTGCAATGAACTGTAATTTCCAGGGGTTCTTGGGGCAGTTGGCCTTTACATGTCCCGGCTTGTTACATTTAAAACTTTGCCCAGCTAACTGGTTACTGGGGCGAGGTGGGTTGCTGGAGAACGGTGTAGTGGGACAACAAGGTGTCTGGAGTGTTCCTTGGAGTATAGTTGGGGCCTTGGGCTGCCCCGGGTAGTAGGGTGTGGTCTGAGGGTGTCCCTTCTGGTATCCGCTACAACTGTGACCAGGGTTGTTCCTCTCTCCTCCCTCCGCCCGTTTTCTTCCGGTTTGCCCCGCCTCTCTGGCGGTCTGGGACTGCTTGTATTGATCAGCATAAAAAGCAAGACTTCCTGCTGAGTCCATTTTTTTATCCCATAAACACTGCTTTCTATCATCCTTGGACATATTCAGGAATTGCTCCTGTATTATCAAATCCCGTATTCCTCCAAAGCTAGTTACATCCTGTCCATTGAGCCATTTCTCAAACAGATCTGTTCTCTGGTTTACATAAGCCACATTACTTAGTCCAGGTCCTCTCTTAAGGGCTTTCACTTTTACTCTGTAAGTTTCAGGTGTAACTTGAAATTGTTTTAAAACCAAACCCTTGGATTTATTATAGTTCGAAGCCTCCTCAATCACCATCTTATTGAATATGTCCAGAGCTCTTCCAGGCAATTTTGCGGCCGACCTGGTCATCTTGTGAGCTTCAGGGATTTGATGGAGTGTGCACAATCTCTCAAAGGTGAGAAAATAATCAGCAATATCACTGGATTCATTATACTGTGGACATAGTGTAATGGATTGTTGGGGAAGGATTGTTAGGGTTATTTGGTGTATTCTGCCGAGCCTTTGCCTTCTCCATCTCCAGTGTATGCTTCCTCTCTTTTTCCTTCTCCTCCTCTGCATGCTTCCTTTCTTTTTTCCTTTGCCTCCATTTCTTTTTCCTTTGCCTCCATTTCTTTTTCTTTTGCCTTCATTTTCTCTGTCTGAGTTCGACCCATCTTTTATGTTCCTTTTGTTTTTCCTCAGCCTCAAATCTGGCTAATTGCAGCTTCTGTTGAACATGGCATTCTGTCCTCCTAACCTCTCTGTTTTTAACTCACTTTACACCCAGGAGTTAGAAATAAAGCAAAAAAACCCAAAAACCCTGACTTGTAAAATTTTGCTGTGCTGTAACCTGATACCTTTCTTCTTTGATAGCTGTTCTCAGCCTACAGAAAACTCCTACAGAAAAATTGATTAGGTTTTTAAAAGAATTTTAATTAAAGTAAAGGTAAAAGAATTACCTCTGTAAAATCAGGATGGTAAATACCTTACAGGGTAATCAGATTTAAAACATAGAGAATCCTTCTAGGCAAAACCTTAAGTTACAAAAAGACACAAAAACAGGAATATACATTCCCTCCAACACAGCTTATTTTACCAGCCATTAAACAAAAGAAAATCTAACACATTTGCTAGTTAGATTACTTACTAACTTAACAGAAGCTGGAAGGCTTGCATTTCTGATTTGTCCCCGGCAAAAGCATTACACAGACAGACAGAACCCTTTATTTATTTAGCCCCCCGCCCCCCTCCAGATTTGAAAGTATTTTGTTCCCTCATTGGTCATTTTGGGTTAGGTGCCAGCAAGGTTATCTTAGCTTCTTAACCCTTTAGAGGTGAAAGGGTTTTGCCTCTGGCCAGGAGGGATTTTATAGCGCTGTATACACAAAGGTGGTTACCCTTCCCTTGATATTTATGACATACCCTGTGCCCATTGGCTCACCAAGGCGCCAGGACGGAGCCACGGGAGCCCCACTGACACCAGTGGGAGTGGCCCAGCCACACTCCATGGCAGGAGATGCTGGGCAGAGTTGGGGGAGCTCCAGCCTCCCCTGATAATGTTGGACAGGGGCTGATGGCCACGGGGCCCTGACGCTGATGGGGCTGAGGTCATCTCTGGGAAGGGCAGGGTGGGGACCTCGATGCCATGGGGTTCCTTGTTGAGGATGGGGGACATTGAGCCATTTCTCTACCCTGCATTCTCACAGCAGTAGCATAAATGATGCTTTTCTCCTTCTCTCCCTGGTGCAGAGACCCTCAGTGCCCAGCTGGAGGATGAGGAGGAGGAGGAGGAGGATGTGTCCCCTGAACAAGACACCATCAGGGTCATCCAGCAGCACCTCCAGGGCAGAGTTGAGGTACAAAAATCTTCCAGCTGCACTGCCCCCAAGTCTGTCCTGCCCCTTGTTCCAACCCCACCCACATTCGGGGTCTTGTCCCAGAGAATCCATCACCCGCAATGGGGGGCACTTCTCCCCCGGAACCTGGCACCCCAAAGTGGGGGTGTTCATCTCATGCAGGCCAAGGTGTCCGCTCCCCGCCGACACTGCCAAGTTACAACCCCAGTCTGTGCAGGGTGACACTGGTTTTGGGAAGAGGGGCGGCTTTCCCTGTCCAACTCCAGGGAGGTCCTGAGACCTGGAGCTTTTGTAGGTGGGTGGGGAGGTCCCTACCTGACCATCTCTCTCTCTCTCTCCCCCAACCCCACTCTTAGTGGGTGGAGGACAGGGCCAAACAGCTCCGCTTCCTCCACGCTGTCCCACGTCTGTGCTTGTCGGCACAGCAGCAGGGGTGGGACACTCTGGAGCCGCACTTCTCCAAAGCGGCCCTTGTGGAGAGCATTGCGGTGAGTGGGACCCCGTGCCCGGCTCCTGGGGTGAGGGAGCCCAACATGGGAGGAAGAGTTAGTGGGGCTGGAGGGGGAAGCAGAGGACAGGGCTTCCTGGGGATGAGGGCTGGGGAGCAGGGAAAGAGGAAATTCTGACACTGATGGGGAACTGGCAGTGGGGAAATTGTAAGGCCGGAGGGGCAGCTGAGGCTGAGGGGAGGGAAGAATTGGGTGGGAGAGGGGGAAGGAAAGAGTAAGTTTGATGGATGGGAGGAATGGGGAGGCCAGCTGGTTGTGGGTGGGGGTGACACTGACTGTTTCTGCAGAGCACTTTGGCCTCCTCCCTGGGAAGCGCCTGTGGGTCTACAGGGCCTGAATCTCACATGCAATTTTATCTCCTTGGGGTCTCTCAGGAGCTGATTGAAGATCTGCCCATGGTGTCTGAGCCGAGCTCCATCGTCTCCAGCTCCATGGCCGCGGTTTGCAGCCTCAGGTACCAGGACCCTCCCATCCAGCTGCCCTAACCCTGGTGCAGATCCTCTTGGGCCTAGATTACTCCCAGCCGTGGCTGTTTGCATCCCCCAGCAGAGGAGCTGGGAACATCCCCTCTTTCCTGGCTGGGGGTGATTTCACTCCCGTAACGTGACAGTGGCCATAGGGAGGGGATCACTGCAGGGGAGGAGGGTCATGTGCATGACACTGCCAGCGCCACTCCGGTGCTGCCAAGCATAACACGGGCTCCTCTTTCCCTCCAGCAAACTGAAGCCACCACTTGCCCTGGAGCTGGAGTCACGCCTCCTGCGGGCTCTACTCTACACCATTTTCACCATGGGCACGGGGCAGGACACCACCCACTTCCGGGTAGGTCATGATCCTACTTCTCTCTCCCAGGAGCAGGAGCGGCCTCTGGTCCCTGCTCCCTCGGTTTGATGGAGCTGCTGAGAATAGGGGAGGGGTGAGCAGAGCAGGGGGCACGCCGGGGCAGGGCGTGTGGGGTTTGGGGGGGATGACACAAACTGCAAGGGAGGGCCCCTTCCCGCCAGTGAGGATTGTGTTACCCCTCTGTGGCTGATTCCAGCCTTCCCTCTTCTCCTCATTCTGTGCTCTGCTGCCTGGACTTTCCCAGGGATCCTACCTCCCACCCATTGCAGTTTGGCTTTTCCATATTCTGCTGGGTACCAGGCCCTGCGCAGAGAACTGCTAAGGGCAAGGATTGAAGAGCCAGCAGGCATCCAGCCATGAACTCTTGCTAAATGTCCCTGCAGTGATGTGAATGGCAGAGGCCAGGATGTACCTTTTGGGTCTGGCCAGGGCTCCCCAGAGAACCCTCCTGGTCCCCTGAGAGGGGTAGCCCCATGTCCCATGACTGACGGGTGCTCCCTCTTCTTGCAGGCTCTCAAGGTTCCTTCCCCACTCTGAACTCTAGGGTACAGTTGTGGGGACCTGCATGAAAACCTCCTAAGCTTACTTTTACCAGCTTAGGTTAAAACTTCCCCAAGATACAAACTATTTTACCCTTGGATTTCCACTACCACCACCAAACTTTATCTGGGTTTCCTGGGAAAACGTAGTTTGGACACGTCTTTCCCCCCAAAATCCTCCCAACCCTTGCACCCCACTTCCTGGGGAAGGTTTGGTAAAAATCCTCACCAATTTGCACAGGTGAACACAGACGCAAACCCTTGGATCTTAGAAGAATGAAAAAGCATTCCATTTCCTTACAAGAAGACTTTTAATAGAAGTAAAAAGAAAAGAATTACCTCTGTAAAATCAGGATGGTAAATACCTTACAGGGTAATTAGATTCAAAACATAGAGAATCCCTCGAGGTAAAACCTTAAGTTACAAAAAAGACACACAGACAGGAATAGTCATTCTATTCAGCACAGCTCTTTTCTCAGCCATTTCAAGAAATCATAATCTAACACATACCAGCTAGATTACTTACTAAGTTCTAAGACTCCATTCCTGTTCTGTCTCCGGCAAAAGCATCACACAGACAGACACAGACCCTTTGTTTTTCTCCCTCCTCCCAGCTTTTGAAAGTATCTTGTCTCCTCATTGGTCCTTTTGGTCAGGTGCCAGCGAGGTTACCTTTAGCTTCTGAACCCTTTCCAGGTGAGAGGATTTTTCCTCTGGCCAGGAGGGATTTTAAAGGGGTTTACCCTTGCCTTTATATTTATGACACAGGCTCTGCACAACACCTACTTAGAGAGCCTGGACACCATGCTCAGGGGCCTGCTGGCAGAGACCCCCACCACGGACAAGCTGCAGCACCTCTTGGAGGTGAGCAGAATGGGAGGGTCTGGGGGGGAATTTACCATGAACCCCGTGGGAGGGCTGCAAAGGAGAGACTAGAAGAACCATGTTTCCATTGTGTCCTCCCAGCTTGGACCCAGATGGCCATGCTTTCCCAGAGCCATCAGTGCAGTGCAATGTTGGGACCCTTCCACCATCTGGGGTAGCGGTGGCGGGGAAGGGGCGGGGGCAGAGGGAAGGAGCTGGGACTGTCAGCCAGAGCTCTGCATGGTTCCATTGAGCACTAACAGTGAGCACCAGGCCTGGCTGGGGACTGACAGACTGAAACCCCTGTGCGATCTGGGACACAGGCCTCTGAGAAAAGTTACTGGCTCCTTTCTAGGGAGACCCTGAGATACAGGAGAAGACTCAGGGAATCAGCTCTTCTGTCCTAGGGACACGGCAGTTCCCTGAGCGATTGTCCCCACGGCCCCTCCATCCATCCTACCAAGGCCTCTGGAGCTGGGGTCTGGGGGCACAGGGCATGTGCCTCAATCCTGATGGGCTGTTGATGGATCAGGGGTTCAGAGCAAATAGACCAGCCCCAAGGCTGAGCTTTGTCCCAGGCTGGAGAGACACTGACAGCTTGTGCCCAGCAAGATGTGGGCAGTGTCATGAACCCCCACATGAGGAGTCAGATATTCCACCCTGAGCACAAGTTCTCCACCCCATGTGGAGGAGTGGGAGAAGCTCATTTGTAGAGCATGTAAGCCTGCCGGCTGACCCTCCCCTGCCTTCTTCTCCCACAGCACCTCCATTTCTGGCTCGACTCCAGAAACACCCAGGAGAGAGCTAGGGCCATACGGAGCAGCGCTGCCCTGCTCCGATTTGCTACCTCCCTCTCCGGATTTGACGTAAGTGACCTTTGACCCCAGCATCCTGCAGAGCCAGGGCTTGAGTCAAATTCCTCATTCCCTGGTTAAGTGGTCCCCCCTGGCTCCGTAAGGGCGACATTCCATCGGCCACTGGCTGGCAGGGTCGTGCCTGGCCTCAGTGCCCTTGTTACTCTGGAGAAGCCTGGCAGCTAGTGCTCAGAGAGGGCCCAGGCCGTGGGTCCCTTTGCTCCAAGCTCCCTTGGGGGCAGAGAGAAAGAGGACTCTAGTTCCTCTCCCTCAGTGCCTCCTACAGATGGATGGGAGCAGAGCTCTGTCCCAGGGGAGCTGGGGAGCTGAATGCAGAATGTTGATGGATTCCCCCCTTCTCCTCCTCCACCAGACCTCCTCCGATTTCCCCAAGGCGGGTAACTTTGTGCTGCGGCTGGGTCTCTACATCTCTGACCCAGCCGATGACATCAGCCGACAAGCCAGGGATGGGATCTATTGGCTGCAGAGGCTCCTGCTGCAGAGGAGGGGTAAGAAACTCACCTGGGCAATGGGACCCCATAGAAATGAGTCCCTTGGAGAGTAGCTCCAGCTGGCCATTGGGACACCAATAGAACTAAGGCCTCTGCTCTTAGACCAACTGCAGCAGGGCAGAGGGACCCCAATGGAAAGAAGGCCCCTGTTTTGGGCCCCCCACTTACTGGCCAAGGGACCCTACAGAAAGAAGCTCCCTCCTCTGACATTGACCCCAGCTTAGATGATGACTCACACTCATCTCCCTAATTCAGGGAGAGAGGAAGGGGACGAAGATGCCAAGGAAATTGGCTGCTTTACCTCATAGCCTGGCTCTGTCCCCCAGTCCAGAGAAATCAGCCCCCGCAGGGGGCTGCCAGCTGGTGAGGGGACAGGAACGGACCTATTGAGACCCATGGAGGGAAAGAGCCCATCATGAAGGCAGGGGCAGGGACCACAGGGGATGGACACAAAGCTTGTAGAATGTCACCAGTTGGGTAGCTAGGGCCAGATCCTGACGTCAGTGGCTGTGGGGCGTTTTCAGCATTAGCAGCCACCATTAACAGGCACCCATGCCCAGAGCACAATGACCGTAAGGGTCACCTGATTACTGTGATGAATGAGACAAATCCCCCTTCAGGTACTAAAGCACCTGGTGGGGACCCTGCCAGTCCATTGGGCCGTGGATGCCATGAGAACCCCAGCCAGTGTTCACCCAGCAAAGGGAACAGAAGGAAACAGGCACTAAAGCCAGATGCCAAACCTCCCCAATGGGTGTGTCTTTCTCCCCCAGGGCTGAACATCAGAGAGGAGAGCGATCTGTGGTGTCGGGACGGGCTCCAAGACACCGAGCGCCTGGCGTACAGGAACATGGCCAGGGTGGGGGAGGTAAGGACTCTCCGCCAGGGCATTGCAGTAGCTCAGGTGTGGAGCTGTCTCCCCCTGCAGTGAGTGTGTTCTGTGGGGGGAGGGATAGCTCAGTGGTTTGAGCATTGGCCTGCTAAACCTAGGGTTATGAGTTCAATCCTTGAGGGGGCCATTTAGGGACCTGGGACAAAAATCTGTTGGATGATTTAGTTGGGATCGGTCCTGCTTTGAGCAGGGGGTTGGACTAGATGAACTCCTGAGGTCCCATCCAAACCTGATATTCTATGATACTTATTTCCAGCAGACACTGTTCGGCTGCAAGAGGCCAAGGAGCCTGGGCTGGACCCTTGCTAACGGTCCAGGCTTGTGTGTGTTGGATGGATCCATGGTTACATGGCATAAAAGGGATCCTCTGGTGGGTTGAGTTAATGAAGGATTGTATCTCCAGGAATCTGGCTCTGCTCACTGTCTCCCTGGTGTCTGAGAGGTGAGCCCCTGGGTCAGTGAGTTGGGAAGCTCACACCAGCAATTGCTGGACCAGATCCTTGTTGGATTCCCTGCACCTCTGGAAGCACAGGCAGGGTGTGGGGTTTGCCGAGCACCAGGGCGAGTCAGGAAGCAGAACCTGCCCCTGCCCTGGGCGTTGTGTGAGGGACACTGAGCTCCTTTCCTGGGCTGAGTCACTGCAGCATATGTGACGCTCGTGGGATTGTCGGTGGGGTGGGGAGCAGGAAGGAAGCAGATTGAAAAGGCCCCAAAGCTCTAGCGGGTGAGCTGCAGGAAATAGCGCTGCTGGGAGCAGTAGCGGGTCCTTTGTTGTCTTTGTGAGCTGGGTTCCAGAGCGCGCAGACACGTTCCCAGCCTGTCATGGCACCTGTGGTGACTCCCGCTCCAGAAAGAGCTATTCCTCAGTGCCTGCAGCCTCTTCCTGAAGGGGGTTCCTTGGTCCATGGGACCCCAAAAGTTGGCTGCACAGGGAGGACTCTTGTCCACCTTGTGAGATACTAGAGGGATTTGGAGCCTGGTTCTGGACAATTGACAAGGGCTCTGGTGCTGTTGGTTTTAGGTCTTTGGAGAGATCTTCACGGAAGGCCAGAAAAGATCTTTCCTCCAGGCAGCGCTTCTGGCCATACATGACCCCCAGCTCCGTGTCAGCCAGGCTGGGCTTGTGCTGACATATTCTATCCTGGGGGAAGCCGGCCAGCTGATCGGGAATGAGGTAACTAAAGAAGGATCAATTGGGGAGGGACACCCAAGGCCTTTCACCTCCAGGTCATTGACAGTCACTCCCATCCCCTTGCAATGACCTGGGAGCAAGGAGAGGATGAACCTGGGCAGGTGCCATTGGTAGGTGTCAGCTTCTCCCCTGAGCAGCTCAAAGCAGAGCAGACGCAGCTTGGCTATTTCCTAACAGGTGTCACGTCAACATGACACTCTGCTATTGCTCATGCTAGGGGCTGCCAACTCCCCCTGTGAGAGTTTCATACCCCTCCAGGCCTCAGGCTGGTTCTTGGGCCCTAGTATCATGTTATCACAGCCACCACCTGCTCTGGGAGAACTGGAGGAGTCAGTCAGCAGAGGCTGCTGAAGTGCCCCATTCCCCATGGCATCATCTTAATAACGGGGGGGGGGGTCCCTTGGGAAAGGTTTCCACCTCCTCTCACCCCACAGCACTACTGCCCAGAACCTTCCAGCCCCTCAGCTGGAGCGTGAGAGGGTGGATGAGGGGATTCTGGGGAGTGGAGCTTAATCCCTGGCTGGGTTGGGAGGTAGAATAGTTCTCACAGGGGGACTGAGAGGAAGGGGACAGGAGTTCATTCCACAGTGGTGGGAGTGGGGTTGGAGGTCACTCGAGAGGAGACAAGATTTCGTCTCGGAGGGTTGGGTGCGGGAATCTGTCCCTTGGATGTGGGGAGGGTTGGGGTGGAAATTTTGCTGGCTCCCAGTGCCGTTCATGCCCTTCATTGCCATGGGTGTCGGAGGCTCTGACCGATCCTTGTTCCCTTGCAGCAGGAGGACGTGACAGCGGCGATCATGGCACACCTGTTCTACATCCGGTGCTTGCGCCAGGTGCCCAAAGCGCTGCAGGGGCTGTGCTCCGTGGGACAGCCTTGAAGGGCCCCCCCTTCCCATGCCCAGAAGCTCCCACTCCCTGCCGCAGGTAAAGCTCTTTCCTGCTGGGCCTGGGGGAGAAGGGCTAGGGGGAGGGGCCATAAACCCCACAGCACTGAGAGAAACCCAGGCCGAGCACCTCGCTCTCACCACCCTGCCCCACCCTGACCCCTGGAGCTGGGGCCAGGCCACATACGGTCCCTGCCCCCATGCCCAGAGGCCAGTTTCAGAAGCATCAGGCTTTCAGGGCCATGGGACTGGCCCAGAAATGGGAGCATCCACAGAGCCAGGGTTTATCCTCAGTAATCATTGCAGTCTGGGAGGGGTGGCCCGATGTGGAGCCCTCCCCTGTCGTCACTGCTCAGACCTCCCCATTGCCCATGTTACCCCGTCGCAGTGAATGTCTGACCATCCCGCACCTGGGTCCCAAGCCACACACATGGTATCTGAACCCTTCCCAGACAGGAATGAAACTCCCCCCTAACACCTTGGGGCAAGGAAGGATCCTCCCCATCTGGCAGGTGGAGACTGAGACACAGAAGAAGGGCTGCAATCCTGGTCACACACTCCTGGGGGTAGATCTGGGAACTGGAGTGGATCCCAGGCTAGTCCCTTTCCCCAAGAGGCAACTTCACTTTCTGCCCTTTATTCTCCCCTCCTGCTGGGGGGGCGGGTCTCTGAGTGTGAAATGAACCAGGAGGGTGATGGGGTCCTGGCACAATGCTTGGGTGGGAGCTCCCCTTGGCTTGGACCCCAGGGTCAGAGACATCTTTGTCATCTTGCTCTCCTTCTTTTATTCCTAGGAAGGGAGTTCCCCGATGAGGGGTCTCTAGGGATCCAGCTGGGCAGTGCCTAGGAGAACCTGTAAGTCATCCTCGTTCCCGCCTGCATGCACCACCCTGTCCTGCCCTGCCCTCCTGTTCTTCATTGTTGACTCTGGTTTGACCCTTGGCTCCGGTCTCTGATTATGACTTTGGCGTGACCCTTCTTGGCTCCACATGTTGCCTGCCCACCTTGATTCCATATCTCCTTGCCCTTCTTTAGCCCCGCTCCAGGCCCTCCACTGACCCGCTCCAGCATTGCCTTCTCCTCCTGATCTTCCCCAACCACTCGGACGTTGACTACCCGGCTTTGACCCTCGGCCTGGATCTGGACTCTGGCTTGACATTGACTTGGCTGATCTTTGCTCTTTGACTACCGGGCTATGACCTTTGGCATGGATTTAGACTCTGGCCCTGGTTCTGCTTCTGCTTTGTCGATGGACTCTGATCTCGGTTTTGACCCTGCTGTGTCCCTGGACCTTGATTCTAGTACCACTCTTAGCCTCGGCACAATCCTGCACCTTGCTGCAACCTGTGCTCCCACCACTGGGCATCATTATCAGATGCAGTACGTGACATTAGCTGGTGCAACTTTTTGGAGAAAAGCAGGATCTCTGCAAGTCAGTGGCCTGTATGCAACAGGGACACACCTCACCAGGTGAGAACCAGGGCCTCACTACATGAGCCTGGTCCGATGATGTCCCCGCTGGAGCTGCACAATGGAAATGATTGAAAATGTTGAGGTTCCTTGAACCAGCCTCTGCCTCTGGACCTACTCCACCTTCTTGACTCGGACACCCGGCATTCCTGATCAATACCCGGATTACATGGATACCTTTGAAAGAAATGGGGACTCGTTGCCTCTGCACCAGGACTATGACTGCCCTCTTGACCTGCAACCTTGGTTGAAAGTTGCCTTCACCAGTATTTACACATTGGTGGAACCAGAATTAGTGGCTCTCCCTGCGTACAGGCTTGAAAAACGGTCCTACGAGTTTATGAGCAAATTAGCGTTTCCCACGGGTGCCCAGGCCCTTTTGGGGAAGAAGAAATGTGGGACTCTACTATGTCTCTCTTTAGACAATCAGCCGCTTGAAAAAAAGGATCATTTGGAACCATAACCCCCAGTTAGGAATCCCACAATTGTTTGCTCGCAGGAAATCTGCAAAGTTGTTCATCAAACTTCATCTGTGAGGATTTCCAATCTAACACTCATTTGGGCAGGGGACAAATGGAAGGCAGATTTCAATGCACACTATGGACATTTTAACTGTCAGACATGCCATTTGAGCTAACTAACGGTCCCCTGCCCTTGCAACACTTCATCAGTGATGTATTTGGGGCCATTGTGGATCTGCACAGTGTCATCTATTCAGGTGACAGACTTCTTTTTTTTGGAGAACCAAGAGCAGCATGCGCACCATACCTGAACCTGGAGAGGTTTCGGCAGCATGGTCTCAGCACAGAATTGGAAAAGCGTACCTCCGGCCAACTCTCCACAGAGTTTTTGGGCTACATCCTCTCCCCGGAAAATGTTACGATTGATCCAAATAAGGTGGAAGCCATTCATAGATGGGACGAAGTTTGAAGTCCTCAAGAAGACCAGCGCTTCCTAGACTTCACCCGCTTTACTGCTGCTTCGGCCCAGGGTTCTCAGAGCCAATAACCCCCACGAGAGCTCTCCTCCACATAATGGCCACGTTCGTTTGGTCACCCAAGTTCCAAAAAGCCCACAAACAGCTCACAACTGCCTTCACTACTGCACCTATTTGGAGGCTCAGTGCTCATCCTGGAAGTAGACGTATCTACTATGACCACCAGGGCCTGCTTCATTAGCTGGTGCCAGATGTGGGCTGAAATTCAGACTTAGCTTGACTGATGTGACTTCTGCGCTTTCACCAAGGCACCACACACCAAACTCCTTGGCATTTCAGGCCTCTGGAGACCCTGCCCTGGCCATGGGCAGCCATTGCCAGGAATTTTACCGAATCAAATGGCCACATGATGGAACTGACTCTCATAGATCACCTGACCACGATGGCGTGCTTCATCCTCTTCTGAACATGTACCGTCGAATGATAGGACAGATCAGTTCCAAATTTGCAAAGGCCAATGAAACCTTTATTTTGCTAAATGTAGATTTCCCACTGATTTCATGTCATGCTACAAATGACCTCTCCGAAATTCCCAGCTATCGACCTGGGTCAACGAATCCATCACCTGCAAGAAGAATGAAGGGAGCCCCTTCAGGACACTTGGAAGGAGTTCAGATACTGTATGGACTGCTGATGACAAGAGGGAAGCCATTTGCTGAAGGGAGGTACAAAGTCCCTGGCACTGACCAAATCCCTAAGCTCTGTCCATGGCAGCAGTTCCTGGCCCATCCCCTTTGCTGACCTTCTGATAACATCTTCCTCCCCTGGGTCTAGGGAGCAAACTCTGGGTCCCTTCCCTCACTCTGGCACAATCTGTGCCCAGAGTGTCTGAGTCCCTCACCGAAAATGGGTCTCTCCTCCCTTCTCCTCCCTGTGGGGTGGGGGAGACTTGTACCCCCATTTTACAGACAGGGAATGAAGGTGAGGAAGTGACCTCTCCAAGGTCACACCGAGCAATGTGGGGGAGAGCTGGGAACTGACTGGGTTCTACAGGAGTGCCCTCCCCACAGGGGCAGGTTCACTTTCTGCCCTTCCTCCTCTCCTTCCCTCTTGACCCGTCTTTGAAGGGGGCTCTGAAAGGGAAATGAGCAAGGGTTTCCTCCCTGCTCTGTCTTCCAGCTTCTGGGATCTGTCCATGTCGCCAACAGCAATGCAGCCTGCAGCTGGCCCGGCTTGGGGAGCCATGGCCTCATCCTGTGAAATCGAGAAGTACTGGCTCTCAGGGATGCTTAGATGGAAAACCACACACCCCACCCGGAGGTAGGAGCCAACCATTCCCAGGTTGTCCTGAGGAGCTGCAATTCCTCCAGGAGCTGGGGAAGGGCACAGTGATCAGTTTATCAAAAGGTAGGGAAGGATCGTGTAAGAAGAAGGTCTAAGAGAGAAGGAGCATGAGCTACTCTGTATTTGGGCATGGCAGGGATCAAGAGAAGGGACAGGGGCTGTTAGAGGGCAATGGTGAGGTACAAGGGGTGTCAGAGGTGGGGGCAAGGCCTGAAAAGTTCAGATACATTAGAACAATTGTGCCAGAGACTCACCGGTTGAGGTGCTGAAAGCTCTGAACTAGGGCTGGCCAAAATCATCCTCCTCAGATGGGAACATCCCAAAAGCCTGTAGAAGCTCAGCCTCTGAGGTGAACGTTGTGGCCCCAACCTCTCTCTGCTCTGTACCTCACAGGATTCCCACTGGCTGTTCCAATCCAGGATTGGAAGCCACCGAAGTCTCACAGCACCTGGGCAGTGAAATGCCACTTAAACCCGCTGTGATGCACTGACTGTCTGCACAGGGCTGAATTTCACCCATTCAGAGTGTAAGGAAATAATTGGCTGAAGGCCTTTTTCTGCTCAGATGTGGTTCTAGGGGGAAAGAACCATGAAGATTTTTAACCTGTATTGCTCCCGGGACTGGTGCTGCAGTGATGAAGAGAAGTGCTGATGCACTGGATTTTTTTGGATTCCCCCCACCCCTGCTATTAATCCACTCTCTTCCTCTCTTTTAACTGGTATTCTAAGGGCACCCCATGCTTCATGTGGGTATTCTTGGGTGGGCAGATTGCATCAGACCTGCACCACAATAAATACTAGTGAATGACATATGCAGACACTAAAGTTCTGCAGCCTAATTCTCAGAAACTTTCCTCTTCAATGTAGAATCAGGATTTTGTTTTTAATTTATTTTTTGAAGGTGCTAAGCAGATGCTACCCTGTAATAAGAGGAAACAGAAGCAAAAACTGAAAGAATGTTACTTAAACCAATGAACAGATGCAGAGAGTGGAAACACAGCAAAGCAAACGAATGAATCCTGTGAGTAAATAACCTGGAAGCAAATGGGGGAGAAAACCTCATCTGGGTAATTGTGGTTCTTTGGATAAAGATCAGGTTCCTGGTGCGTAGCCTGGCTGAGATTCTGCCTTTTCCCTGGATCCCAGACCTGGGCTTCACACGTCATTCTCCTTATTTTATTCCTAGGGAAAAAGGATCCCCAAAGGAGGTGTGAGGATCTTCGACTAATGTCTGCAAGAAGCTTCAGCCACCTTCACAGGTAGAAGTCACTGTCTTTCCTACAACGCCACTAGTGCCCTTTCTGCTCTCCAGACCTGCTCCCTGCAGCAGGACAGAGACACCCCTTAACTCCCCAAGTCCTGATTTCCTGCCATTCAAGGGGCTGGGGGCTTGCATTGCCCCCACCCCCGCCATCAGATACTTTTCCGATTGGAATCTCCCTAGAACAGGGGAGAAATCTGTTCTTCCCTTAGAACCAGTCTGCTCAGTAAATCAACCCACACTGACCTCATCTTGGCTGCTTTGTTTATCCATGATTAGTGGTGTTGCCGGCACCCAGCGCCGAGAGGCTGAACAACAGCTTGAGTTGGTTCGTTACCCGGTGTGCTGCACCCAATAATCACAACGGGGTGGAGAAACAGAAAAGTTTATTTGCAGCTGCAAAAAGGTACAGGGAGAATAAAATCTCAAATCCTGCACACAGAGCAGGAAGTTACACAGGCTTTTATACATTCTTTTTTCCAGCATACTTATCCAATAGCAAGCTGCCCCAAGTATCCATATAGCCAGCCAATCCAGTTCCCAGCTAGTTCCCTGATTTTCTGTATCATTTGTTAAACTATACATAAAGCTGCTTTATTTAGCATTGTTCTTCCATCTTTCCCCTCTTTGGCCTTGCTTAGTTGCAGGCAGTCTGACTCTGCAACATATTATTGCAGATTCTTAGCATAACTGCTGTGTGTGCCTCCAGGCGGGGGGGGTGGGGCAAGGACACCTGGGCCTAGTGCGAGGGGGCTTCATCGACAGTCGTGGTCTTTCATCCCCTCGAGTTACCTAGTGGCCATGCCCCAGTGTCCCCAACAGTGGTATCTTTGGAAATTCCTTCGCATGTGGGGGAGAGAGCTGGAGTGGGGGATACGGGAGCTCCAGCAGATTCCCCTGAAGAACACCACCCTGTCTATCTCTGGTCAGGGTCGGACTAGCCGTCCATTGCAGAGGTGAAGACCAGATGGGAGCTGCTGGATTGACCTTGATATGCCATGTCCTTGTGTGGATGAAGGACCTACATCTCAGGGATGGCCAGCAGCAGATGTACCATGTGTCCAGGAATAGTCTGAACAACCTACACTGACAGGTAAGTAAAGTCATGGCCACATGCAGTGGTGAGCTGGAGCCGGTTCTCACGAACCGGTTGTTACATTTTGAAGCCATTTTAGAACCAGTTGTTAACCCGCTTCCCTGCAGGGGGCGCTGAGGCTTTGATGGGCTCCGCCCGGGAAGTGATGTAATTCCTCCTCCTGCCGCCGGGGGCGCTGCGCTGTGGGAGCCACGTGGGCTGCCGCCTGGCCCTGGGCACGAGCCCTGGGGCTGCTGCTGCTCCCCTGACCCTGGGGCTCCCACTACTGCCTGCTGGGTCCCTGGCTGCTCTGCTGGGCCTGGGCTGCGTCCCGCTGCTCTCCCCGTGAGCACCCACCACCCTGCCCGCAGCCAGCCCCTGCCTGCAGCCACCCCCTGCCACATCACCTGCCTGCCACCACCCCCTGCCGCACCCCCTGCCTGCAGCCACCCCCTGCCTCACCCCCTGCCCGCAGCCAGCCCCTGTCTCCAGCCACTCCCGTACCCCCTGCCCGCAGCCAGCCCCTGCCCGCAGCCAGCCCCTGCCGCACCCCGTGCCCGCAACCAGCCCCTGTCTCCAGCCACTCCCGCTCCCCCTGCCTGCAGCCAGCCCCTGGTGCTGCTGCTGCTCCCCTGGCCCTGGGGCTCCCACTACTGCCTGCTAGGTCCCCAGCTGCTCTGCTGGGCCTGGGCTACGTACTGCTGCTCTTCCCGTGAGCACCCACCACCCTGCCCACAGCCAGCCCCTGTCTCCAGCCACCCCCTGCTGCTCCCACCCCCACATCCACTGGTGCCCTGCTGTTCCCAGGGCAGTAACCCTGCACACCTGCTTCAATGAGGGGGGGAGGGAGCAGCTGGGACCTACACATGTGCACACCCTAGGGTGACCAGACAGCAAGTGTGAAAAATCAGGACATGGGGTGGGGGGGTAATAGGAGACGGGGGGTAATAGGAGCCTATATAAGAAAAAGACCCCATAATCAGGACTGTCCCTATAAAATCAGGACATCTGGTCACCCTAGCACACCCCCAGGGAGTGGCGGGGACCCACACATGTGAAACGGAGATCATTTCTAGTACAGGCCCATCTTTTTAAAAAAGAACTTTAGGCAGGATTAATATACATCCATATTTTCCCAGACAGGTCAGGCTTTTTGGTTCTTAAATTGCCGTCCAGGAGGAATTTTTAAATTTAAAAAAAAAAGGAATTAAAAATTTTAAAAATTCCTCCTGGGAAAATACAGACGTATGCTAACCCTGTTTGTACAAAAAATACATACTGGGGCACATCCCTTAAATCAGAACTTTTTATAGGGAACCGGTTGTTAAGATTTTGGCAGCTCATCGCTGGCCACATGTAGACACCACAGGAATTGGGGGGATTGAACCACGGTCCTTCAGCACAAGCTCTGCTCACTCATTGTCAACCAATCCAGCTCCACCCACTAGACCTCGCCCCCTTCCAGAGTCACAGAATCCAGGAGCCCTAAATCTCAGATCCATGCCTCACATCACAAGGCCAAACCTCCTCCCATTATGGGTGCTGTAGAAGGGACCATCTGCGGAGACCCCTCTACCTTCCCCATCAGAGACTGCAGCCACGGGTGACCAGTGAATGAGCAGAGATCTCCCCTGTGGGAATCAGAGGGGCTGCACATTTGGGGTTTCACAGGGAAGGCGTCTGGCAGCCATTAACAGAGTGACCCTGTGAAGAGATTTTCCATCTCTAACAAAGGGTTTCTGTTCCCCCAGATCTCAGCCGCTCAGCAGAAGGCAGGAGAGCCGAGTGCTGATGGGCTAGAGGGGTCACAGGAGTCACCGTGCAGCAGCTGTGGTGTCTACAGTCAGCATGGGCCAAACCCTGTGCTCCAGGCTGTTTCTCTGGATTGCGAAGGGGAGTTTGGCTTGGGCAATCGGTTGCTGGTGCCTGTGTCCACAACTGGGATGTTTTCAGGAGGCTACTCAATGGCCCATGAAGCGCCATCCAAGCAAGTGGAGAGTGGACATTAAAGAGCGAGGCTGGGACCTCCGCAGAGCTGCTGCAGTCCAGCATCCACAGCCAGAAGAGAGACAATGGGAAAGGTACGGAGATGGCTGGCCACAGCAGCAGCCGCCATCTCATAAACCTCTGCTCATGCTCTACACAACAGAGGCAGGACAAAGAGCCACACAGTGAGAGCTTGTGTTGCAATGAGCAATACACTTTTTTCAGTAGATTATGCTGCCCTGACAGTCTACTTCCTGTAATGTGCACATCCGGCCTCCCAGGCTGACCTCAGTGGGAGTTAGGTGCTCTGTGCCCACAGGACACGGCTGGCCTTACTAGGTGATGAACTGAGGTGGCCGCCTCAGGTACCAGACTGTGGGGGGCACCACTAGGACCCAGAGTGTAGAAAACTGTGTCTGCTGCTGGTGCATGTGGATTCTCTCTGCTCGAGATGCACAGAGAGGGTGGAGTGCTGCGCTGGAGGCAGGAGGGCACAAGAGACATAACAGGCAGGCAGGAGAAAAGGTGAGAGAGAATGACAGAAAGCAGCAGGAGCTGCAGGGAGAGAGAGGAGGAGGAGCCTCTTACGTACCTCTTTAGCATCCCCAGGAGCCTGGATTGATTAACCCCAGCTTCTCAGGGAGCTTCCTGTTTCCTGCTGCTTCCCTGAACCCACCTGAGGAGAACAGGAAGTCAGCTAAGGTAGTAGGAGCCAGTTAGGCCCTTAGGGCCTGAGTGAGGGAAGAAATCAGCGTCTTGCTACCAGCCTGCTTATTTGTCCCCTTCAACTGAATGTTGAGAGCCACTATAGCTGGCACAGAACAGCAGTCATGAGTGAAAGAAGAAAATGTCCCTCTGAGGCAGCATTCAGAAAAAGAGAAATGCTTCTTTTGCTTTCTTTATCTAAGCAGGAAGGAGCTCTCCTGAGATACGTAGACACAAATGTTCACAGTGAGCCTTCCAGCCCCAGTGAGGATGTGCGTGGTGAGGAGATGCCTGATCTTCCAGTTAGTCAGAGTGCAGGTGACCTGGCAGCTACTGCAGCGTCCCTATCTGCATCTCCAATGGATGTAACCATGCACGTTCCTGAAGAAAAGTGTAGCTCAGAGAAGAGTGTGGTGGAGGCGCACGAAACTGCTGCTGCTGAGTTGAATTCCTTGAGTCTAGATGATCCAGGACTGTGGACCCACTTGAGCAGTAGCCTGAGGGACTTCCTTGTACTGCATGGGCCACAGCAAGTGAAAAACTCCATGTTCCCCAAAGACAATGAAAAGAGTAGTTCCCATCCAACACATTACTGGCATGAAATCCCCAATGGTGAGAAAGTGGAGAGGCCACGGCTTATGTATTTAAAAATCGAGAATACTGCATTCTAATGTTCCAGCCTCTTTGGGCTCTACAGAAACAAAGGACTGGAAAAATCTGGCTAGAAATCTGGCATGCCATGAGAAGGCAGCAAATCACCAGAGAGCATTCCATAGGTGGAAAGAGCTTGAGATGAGACTAAGGTTAAAGGCCACCATAGATGATCAGTATCAAGAGAAGATTACACCAGAGTCTCTTTCCTTGCTTCGAGCAGGGGGTTGGACTAGATGACCTTCTGGAGTCCCTTCCAACCCTGATATTCTATGAAAATGTTCAGAAAAGGCTCCTTGCCATTGTGAGAATGCTTGCTACCCAAAACCTAGCACTGCGTGGCATTTCAGATCAGCTGTATCTGCCAAACAATGGAAACTTCCTTAAAATTCTGGAGCTGATGGCTGAGTTTGGTGCTGTACTCCAGGAGCTTCTAAGATGTGTCCCCACCCAAGAAATATACACACACTACTACCTTGGAAAACCATTCAAAATGAGATCATTCAGTTACTGGCAACAAAAGTCAAATGGATGATTGTGGGAGATCTTAAGTCAGCAAGATATTACCCTGTTATTCTGAACTGCACACCTGACATCAGCCATACGAACACATGCCTTTAATGGTGAGTGTTGTGTGCAGACCACAGAATCTCACCCACCCACTCCTGCAATAAACCTCTCACCTGCGTCTGAGCTATTGAAGTCCTCAAATCATGGTTTAAAGACTTCAAGGTGCAGAGAATCCTCCAGCAAGTGACCCGTGCCCTATGCTGCAGAGGAAGGCAAAAAAAAACAAACAAAAAACAGGGCTTCTGCCGATCTGCCCTGGGGGAAAATTCCTTCCTGACCCCAAATATGGCAATCAGCTGAACCCTGAGCATGTGGGCAAGATTCACCAGCAAGATACCACAGATAATTCTTTTCTGGGTAACTCAGATCCCATCCCATCCAACATCCCATCCCAGGCCACTAGGCCCCATCTACCACAAATAGTCAAAGATCAATTAATTGCCAAAATCATGTTAACCCATCATACCATCTCCTCCACAAATTTATCAAGCTTAATCTTGAAACCAGCTAGGTCTTTTGCCCCCACTGCTTCCCTTGGAAGGCTGTTCCAGAACTTCACTCCTCTGATGGTTAGAAACCTTCATCTAATTTCAAGTCTAAACTTCCTGTGGAAGTAACAAAAAGGGATTTAAGTGCAGCCATCTTAGTTCTGTTGAAAAGAAAGCAAAAGTCAGGCTAACTCTAATGCAAAACTTGTAAAGGCAAAACTGGTAAGCGTATAAAAATTACAAAGCAAAGCTGGATTTAAGCTTGCCTTACAATAACAATAAAATGTAATTGTTTAACATTTTTTGCTACAAATAAAATATAAAAAAGTATAAACAAAACAAATCTTTATTATTACATAAATAATAAAAAGCTATAAATACTTAATTTACATTTTTTATACTTTAAAAATTTGCGTAAGGACACTCTGTCCAAACGGACATCTTCCTTCTTCCAATTGCCTAAAAATAAAACTGTCTATAACTTGTTGCATCCAAACTAAAAGTAAGAACTTGTTTTCTTCTACAATTTGGTGCCGTGACTCAGATAACAATGCCCGGCTAAAACAGCAGCAATTACTACAAACCTTTCCCTTCAAAGCCAAAGCACCAAACAAAAGGTAAAAAAACCTTTAAAAATCGATACTGGGGTATCAAAAACAAACAAACAAAAAAAAAACCCCTAACCATGGGGCTGTCTGTCCCTTTGGGCTCAAGCCATGCAAACTTATTTATTATGCAACAAGGCAAATGCAAAGTGGTGCTGAAAAACTTTTTTCCGCACCCCCAATATGAGGTTGAGGTCAGACCTAATCAATGCTAAAAATTTTTGCTGCCTCAATAAGGGTGTATTATGTCCAAACATTAAGGTTATAGTTTAAAAAATGCATCTAAATATAAAAGTAAATAAAATAAAAGTAAATAATAAATGTGTAAAAAGTAAATGCCGCTATTGAGGTCTGGGACTTAAGCTAACTTCAGGCACACCAGGGCCCTCACTCTCTAAGTAAAAAAGTTCTAAACGTAAGGAGGAAGGGGTCAGCCAAGCCTCATGACCCAGCAAACAGTGCAAAAAAGTAAAAGCCTTTCCTACTTATAAGCTGCTACCCCACAAACACTTTCCCTCAAGTATTTAAAAATCTGTTTAGCTTTTAAGCAGCTAACACAGCAAACAAAATAAACTGGGGAAACTATTTGATAAGCCGCTAAGTGAACAAAATACTCCCTTGTGTAATTAAAATTTTTACATAATAATCCCTCTAAACAATTCCCACTAAAAGGTACCTTCAATTTAAATAAAATCATACACCTCAAAAAAAAAAGCTACAAAAACCTCCATAAGTCTCAAGTGCAAAAGCTAAAAAACTCTCCCCCCAATTAAAAACTCAAGTACAAAATGTAAAAACTAAATGTAATGCAACCAAATGCCTCCCTACCCAAACTATATTGTTAACCCTCTCAGCTCTTTCATATCCCCAATTAGTTAAAGCTAAATGCAAAAAAAAAAAAAGGGGGGCGGGCAGGCGGGGAAGGGGTAAATTTAAAAAGTCAGTTTGGCCTAAAAATAAAAAAAGCTGCCCTGCATTCAAAAATCAAAAAACAGAGACCAAGCCAAGCAGAAAAAACTGCTTTCAGCCCCAGCTGGCTGTAAAAAAATATAAACACACACAAAACAAAAAGCAAATAAGTTGCAAAACTAAAATTACATTTGCAAAGATTGGCTGCCCGGTAAAACCCAACAGTCTGCCTTTGCAACCCTAAAGCCAGAATGGTTTGAAAACGCTAAAAAGGCCACAAACAGCCGGCGTAAACTAAAATACCAAGCAAAGATCTCTAAAAGGAACGCCCCAAAAAACCCAGGGCATAAAAATCCCTCCCAAAAGGAAAAGCAAGTTAAAAAATTTTGCAGCGTACCTCTAAACAATCTATACACAAAACAACCTACCATCCACCTCTCTCTCTCTCTCTCTCTCTTTCCTACCCCCAGGGCTGGCCAGCCCGGGCAGCGTGTGTACATGTATAAAAGTGGGTCAAGGTTTAAGTATTAAAGTTTTTTCTTCCTTTAAGTAACGTAAAAGCAGTTCCTACACTCACCACTGTGTTAGTTTATTAATAAAGATTTAAAATTCAGTCACATGGTGCACGCTCTTCATCTCCGCCCCTGCGATCCTGTGGTCTTAGCCTAATTAACTAAGGCACAGGCAAATTGGTAACAAAAAATCTGAGACAGTTTAAGAAAAAACTGCAAAGGGAAAAAGCCCTGAACAGTGAACACCATCTATCTGTTTTATCCTTGTTATTTTACGTTTGCTTTGTTTGGCACTGTTGGTATTATAGGTTAAAAATTGCATAATTAAAAATAAGCCCCACTCTCCATTGTAGTATGCCTAAAAACCAAAAAAAAAAAAAAAAAAAAAACGGTTTAGCATTCCGCCCTCCACCCCAGGCTGCAAACAAAGGGTGCAGGTGGGTCTACCCCAAGTCATAGCAAAACGAAGCAATAAAAAAAAAATTTAAAAAATATGTGTACCCAACAGCTCAAAAAAATGAAGCAACTAAAAGCATAAATCACTATCCAAGCAGCAACTCAAACCTCCGCCCAAACAAGTTGCAAGCCTTAAAACAAAACTTCCAGGCAAAAAAAGCGGAACGCAGACACCTGAAAGCCCTGGCTGAGGAAGTACCAGCCCTTCAGGAACATGTGAAAATGTAACCATGTGTGCTCAGCATATGCCGCAATGGCCGTGTGTCTGCTGTAAAAAACATGGAACAGTGACAACGCCAATTGGCCATGCATTCTGCCCAGGTGGCCAGCCTCACACGCCACCACCCGGATAGCCATTGGAAATAAAAATGTTTCCAAAAAAATAACCCAATGGGGTGGGGGCTAGTTAAAAAGCCCACCCTCCTTGCTAAAGTGGTAATAAAACAAGGCTTGTACCCATAAAAAGGAACGCTTCAGCAAAAAAAGCAAAATCGGGCCCAAGCAAGCAACACAAATTTTTTTTTTAAAGTTAAAAACTTTAAAAGCATATCTAATTACAAGCATCAAAAATTTAAATCCCTAAAACAATTAATTAACTTAGATTTTACTATTTTAAGTGTCATTTTAAAAATAAGTAATTTAAATAAACTAAAGTTAATTCTATAATTGCTAAAAAAATTAAGCAGTTAAATTTTACAAAATGCTAGAAAAAAAAAAGAAATTCTTCATTTCTTTGCAGCCAGTCTAAAAAAAGGGGGGGGCCCTTTTCCAAAAAAAAGGTCTGCAAATAAATCCAGGCAAAAAAATGATTTCATTAAAATCATTTGGCCATAAACATTTTAGTCAAATGAGCTAAAAATACATAAGGGGTTTTATTAAAACCTAACTGCCCCAAGAAAAAAACGGGGGCTTAAAATGGGTCCAAGCAGCCGTAAAATCTGCAGAACACTGCCAGGCATTAATAAAATGTGTTAGGTCTCTGTATTCACAGGTAAGACAAGTCCTGCTCCAAGAAACCTCAACCAACCTGCCATTGGTTAAAAAACAGGTAACTGGGTCTTCGTACAGGTCCATCAACACAAAACTGCTCTGGCCCCACACTAAAAAGGCCTTTAGCAAGTCCTGCTAACTACCAACACTGCTGTAAAGTGCCAAGAGCTCACTGCCTGAACCCATGCTTCTTTCTGCAAAAAAGCCCCTCGGCCTCAAAATAACTCCACTTCAACTACTAATCAGCCGCTCCCTCCTTCTGGTATTGCTTTTCCTCCTTCTGGACAGCAAAACAAACAAACAAACAAACTGAAGTGCTAGTAACCGCTCACTTGTCCAGTAATGAAATTACCACACAGCCAGCATTTGCCAAAAATACCCAGACCACTGCAGGGTAACGTGCTGGTAACTTCTCCCCTACATGGTACTAAACCACAACTGCTTCAAACAAAAAAACCCCGCTCTCTCTGCTAAAACTGCCAACGTCCAAAAATTCCTAACTACAAAAAACATTAAAAACTAACCCTGGTAAGAAAACAAAAAATTATACACTGGCCAAAAAAGCCTTGTAAAACCCATGCTTAACAAAGTGGTATTAATTAAATGTGGGGCTTTATTCCACAGGCTGCGCCCTGTGTTTTTAAATAAGTATCTTCAGCATGTATTGTCCTTTCTGATTGGCTGTTAAATAACAAATACCAGAAGGACCTTGTTGCCACTGCCCCCGCCATTTTCTCCACTATACTCTCACCCCATAACACATCCAAGTACAGACAATATCATATAGTCTAATAACACCCAATAGCCAAGGCCTTCCCACTTTACTAATTTATTTAAATATTGTTTAAAAAATATTTTTAACATTCAAAATATCCATATAAGCAAACAATTAAATAAAACAAACCGGTCAGTAAAAGTAAAGGTATATCACATGACTACAAATAAGCCTAAAAAATTTAAAATGTAAATTAGTGGGTTTTATAATGGGGTTAATATAATGGCCATTCCAGGGGTCTGTAGTATATATATATATATATATATATATATATATATATATATATATATATATAATGGGTCCTTATTGTTTTTGGTGACCCAATTAGAAAATAATCAAATTCATATTTAAAAAAGTTGTGTTCTGCCACCAAAAATTTACCTGTACTAAAATCGTCCCAGTAATTAATAACCTAATCTGTACCATATTGCAATATACCTCTTCCTATGCTATTCATGTCAATGCTTCTTAAAGGTACATGAAAAATTTTAAACAAATGTGGTACCGTATTTATTAAAAAAAAGTTTTAAAATACTAATTAACAGTAATTAATGTTACATTCAAAATTGTCAAATTTGTTTGGCCCTATCTCATTTCACGTCAATTTTATATATCCAAACTGCTCCAAGGGGGCTGCTGTTCTGTTGGCACAACAAAGGCCATGGGTCTCCTCTAGAAAAATGAACTCTGGTAAAACACCTATAAAATGGTGCCAGGAGTGCAGCAGCAATTTAAAACATTTCAAGGCCAACAGCATAATAAAAAATTAAAACAGCTAATAAAGGCCACTGGTCTTATTACTAAAGCACAGTTAACCCAGGTACAGGCTAAAGTTGGTAAATTACATGTTATCTCCACCCTTAGTTCAAGGACCCAAAAGCGGTTAACAAAAATGGTATTAAATATCACTAAGGCAAAAAAAAAAAATGCAGTAAAATCTCGCATGTTCAAACATTCAGAATTTCCCAGATAACCAGCTAACAGCCATTCAAAGTGACCTTAAGCATCAGGCTTGGCCCACTGCCCTTACTAGTGCTTCCAAAGTGCCATCTAATCTGTGGCCGTAAAAACAAACTTAAACGTTTTCAGGGTAAAGTTTCAGGCACTCGCAGTGCTCCTTCCAAGCCTACGGCCGGTGAAAGGGGTGTGGGCTCCCACATACCAAATCCTGCCGGGTCCATAAAAAAATGCAGGTAAAGTTAAATAATTCACCGTAATATTTAAAAAATTAAACCACCTTGTATGCCTAGCCAATTTGTTGTCAATGCTCCTAAAATAACACCTAATGTTTAAATAAAAATCAAAAATTAATAAACACTTTGGCGTTTAAAGCCCCCACAGCTTCAGTGTGTACAAAAGCTAAAGCCAAAAAAAGTCGTCACTGTTTATAACAATGGTTGTTAAAAAGGTAGCAAACAGAAAATGGCCCGAACAAAACACCGAATTTCCCAGTTAGTAACAGCCGTGTAAATGTTGAGGCCACCACTTTGTAAAATATACATTTTAATCTCATCACTGCTGCCAACAATTCCATTATTGGCCTGCAAATAAAGTCCTACAATTAAATCTTAGGTTTCAAATACCTTTGAATTAAACTACCTTCATACCAAACCAATTCCAAAACCTACACTCACTCCTACCAAAGGTTCAAAAAATCTCTAAATTACAAGGTCAAATTTATGTACTTCAAGTTATATTGTATTTATGTACTTCATTGATGTGCATATATATTTATGTACTTCAAAGTATATTATATTATACTTCAAATTATATATTCAATTAAAAACCATGCATTCCACAGTTTATAAAGTGTCTATCATAATGTAATGTGTTATGTAACTAAGGCTATAAATCAACCCCAGCAGATTGTTACAATAAAAACAGTAATGTTTATATTGTTTTTGTGTAGTTTAAAAATATGTTGTTGTAAAAAATGTAATAACAAAAATACCTTTCATGTTCAAACAGTATGCTTTGTTGTTATATCCAGTCACAGTTGATAAGGCTAACCATTTAATCTAAAATCAAAAATATAAAATCTAATAAAAATAAAAAATTTATAATGGTAGTTGTGCTAAAAAATGCACAAAAGGGGGGGGAGTGTAAAAACAAAATTAAAAAACATTAAATGTCGGCCTCTCAGTTGTTTTAAAAACAAAGCAACCGTCAGGCTAACGCAGAACCATAATAACGCAAAATTTGTAAAGGCAGACCTGGTAAAGCGTATAGAAAACTGCAAGCAAAGCTGTTTAACCTTGCCTTAAAATAAAAATAAAATGTAATTGTTAACAAAAAATTTTAAAAACAAATAAAATATCAAAAAAGTATAAACAAAGACACCATCTTATATAATCAAGGGGTATAAATACTGCTTTATATTGTTTATACTTTAAAAAACTACTAAGGCAAAGGTATTCTCGGTCCATTGTATTTCTTCCCTTGCAATTGCTTAAAAATAAACTCTTTTTGACTTGTTGCATTCAAACTAAAAAAAGATATATTTTTTTTTCCACAGTACTAAACCACAATTGCTCCAAAACAAACAAACAAACAAAGCCGCTCACTCTGCTAAAACCGCCAAAGTCCAAAAATTCCTAACTACAAAAAACATTAAAAACTGGCCCTGGTAAACAAGGCGTAGCGTTATACACTGGCAAAAAAAAACCTTGTAAAATCCATGCTTAAAAGTGTGGTATTAATTGGGTTTGGGGGTTTATTCCAAGGCTGCGCCCTGTGTTTTTCAATAAGTACCTTCAGCATGTATTGCCCTCCCTACTTCGCTTTCAGATAACAAATACCAAAGGTGCCTTGTTGCCACTGCCCCCGCCATTCCCTCCATGATACTTCTACCCCCGTAACACATCCAAATACAAACAACACCAGATATTCTAATAAAACCCAATGGCCAAGGCCTTCACATTTTAATAATGTATTTAAATATTGTTTAAAAAATTAGGTTTAAGGTTCAAAATATCTTATCTAAGAAAACAATTAAATAAAAAACAAACTAGTCCATAAAAAGAAAAGTATACAATATCACTACAAATAAGCCTCAAAAATCTAAAATTAAAATTAGTGGATTTTATAGCGGGGTTAATATAAAAGCCATCTTAGGGGTCTATAATATGTCATAAAAAGGTCCTTATTGGTTTTGGTTGCCCAATTAGTAAATAATCAAATTCATATTTAAAAAAGGGTGTGTTCTGCCACCAAAAATTTACCTGTACTAAAATAGTCCCAGTAATTAATAACCTAATCTGTACCATATTGCAATATACCCCTCCTATGCTATTCATGTCAATGCTTCTTAAAAGTATTTTAAACTATATAAACAACAAATGTGGTATGGTACTTTACTAAAAGAAATGTGTTAAAGTAATAGTAATTAATGCTATATTAAAAACGATAAAATTTACCCTTGCCCTATTTAGCTTTCAGGTCACGTATATCTATCCCAACTGCTCCAAAAAAGCTGCCATTCGGTGAGCAGAGCAAAGCGCCCGTGTCTCCTCTAAAACAATATTTGGTCAAACACCTGTCAAGTGGGGCCAATCGTGCAGCAGCAATTGAAAACATTTATAAAAGCCAACAACATAATAAAAAATCAGGGCAGCTAAAAAAGGCCACTCGTCTTATGACTAAAGCACAGTTAACCCAAGTGCAAGCTGAAATGGGTAAATTACACGTTATCTCCGCCCTTAGGTTAATAACCCAAAAGCTGTTAATGAAAATGGTATTAAATATCACTAAGGCAAAAAAAATTGCAGTAAAATCTGGCATGTTCCAAATTTCCTAAATAACCAGCTAACGGCCATTCACAGTGACCTTAAGCATCAGGCCTGGCCCACTGCCCTTACTAGTGCTTCCAAAGTGCCATCTGATCTGTGGCCGTAAAAACAAACTTAAACGTTTTCAGGGTAAAGTTGCAGGCACCCGCAGTGCTCCTTCCAAGCCTACGGGCCGGTGAAAGGGATGTGGGCTCCCACATACCAAATCCTGCAGGTCCGTAAAAAAAATGCCTAGAACATGAAACAATTCACGGTAATATTAAAAAAATTAATTCCCCTGGTATGCCTAGCCAATTTATAGTCAGTGCTCCTAAAATAACACCCAATGTTTTCATAAAAATAAAAAGCCAATAAACATTTTTGGCCTTTAAAGCCCCCACAGCCTCACTGCGTACAAAAGCTAAAGCCAAAATAAAATTTGTCACTGTTTCTAACAGCATTTGTTAAAAAAGTAGAAAACAAAAACCGACCCTAACAAAACACCTGCTCTTCCAAGCTAGTTACAGCTGTGTAAACGTTAAGGTCACCATTTGCAAAACATACATTTTAATTTCACCATTGCTGCAAAAAATCCTTATCTATTGGCCTGCAAATAAAATCCTATAATTAAATCTTAGGCTTCAAATACTCTTTAATTAAACCACCTTAATACCTGACCAATTCCAAAACCTACACTCACTCCTACCAAAGGTTCAAAAAAATCTCTAAATTACAAGGCCAAATCTATGTGCTTCAAAATACATATCAAATTAAAAAACATGCCTTTCATACCATCTATAAAGCATTTATCTTATGGACTAATTATAATATATTGTGCTATGTAACTAAGGCTACAAAATAACTCCAGCACATTATTACACTAAACACATTAATGTTTGTATTGTTTTTGTTTAATTAAAAAATATGTTATTGTTGTTATAAAAAACAGAATAACAAAAATACTTTTCATGTTCATACTAATTATGCATTATCGTTACATCCAACCAAAACGTATGGGGCCGATCCTTTTAATCTAATATCAAAAATACAAGCTCTAATAAAATAAAAGTTTAAAAATGATGGTTGTGCTAAAAGCACTGAAGAGGGGAGTGTGAAAGTAAAAAAGGGCATTTAAGTGCAGCCATCTTAGTTCTGTTAAAAAAAAAAGCAAAAAAAAAAAGTTTAAAAATAAAAGTCAGGCTAACTCTAACCCCTAAGAACTCAAAACTTCTAAAGTCAAAACTGGTGTAAGCGTACAAAAATTGCAAAGCAAAAACCTTGCCTTAAAAGAACAATAAAATGTAATTGTAGCAAAAACATGTTAAAAACAAATAAAATATAAAAAATGTATAGACAAAGCAGAGCTTTATGTAATAAAAAGGTATAAATACTTGCTTTACATTGTTTATACTTTAAAAATTTGCATAAAAACAGACACCCTGTCCAAACGGCTGTCTTCCTTCTTGCAATTGCCTAAAAATAAAACTGTCTCTAACTTGTTGCATGCAAACTAAAAGTAAGAACTTGTCTTCTTCCACAGTATCCATTTGTTCTTGTGTCCACATTGGTACTGAGCTTAAAGAATTCCTCTCCCTCCATGGTATTTATCCCTCTGATGTATTTATAGAGAGCAATCACATGTTCCCTCAGCCTTCTTTTGGTTAGGCTAAAGAAGCCAAGCTCCTTGAGTCTCCTTTCATAAGACAGGTTTTCCATTTCTCGGATCATCCTAGTAGCTCTTCTCTGTACCTGTTCCTGTATCCTTCTTAAACATGGGAGATCAGAACTGCACACAGTCTTCCAGATGAGGTCTCACCAGTGCCTTGTAGAACGGTACTAACACCTCCTTATCTCTACTGGAAATACCTCACCTGATGCATGCCAAAACCGCATTAGCTTTCTTCACGGCCATATCACATTGGTGGCCCATAGTCATCCTGCGGTCAACCAATCCTCCAAGGTCCTTCTCCTCTTCTGTTACTTCCAATTGATGCATCTCCAGCTTATAACTAAAATTCTTGTTATTAATCCCTAAATGCATGACCTTCCACTTCTCACTATTAATTTTCATCCTATTACTATTACTCCAGTTTACAAGGTCATTCAGGTCTTCCTGTATGATATCCCGGTCCTTCTCTGAATTGGCAATACCTTCCAGCTTTGTGTCACACACAAACATTATTAGTGTACACTCACTTTTTGTGCCGAGGTCAGTAATAAAACGATTAAATAAGATTGGTCCCAAAACCGATCCCTGAGGAACTCCACTGGTCACCTCCCTCCAGCCTGACAGTTCACCTTTCAGTAGGACCCTCTCTAATAATTAGTATTCTTGAACTAATAATTCCCCATGTAGCACCGTAACAAACGCCTTACTGAAATCTAGCTAAATTAGATCCACTGTGTTTCCTTTGTCTAAAAAATCTGTTACTGTCTCAAGGTTGGTCTGGCACGATCTACCTTTTGTAAAACCATGTTGTATTTTGTCCCATTTACCATTGACCTCAATGTCCTTAACTACTTTCTCCTTCAAAATTTTTTCCATACTACAGATGTCAAACTAACAGGCCTGTAGTTACCCGGATCCCTTTTTTTCCTTTCTTAAAAATAGGAACTATGTTAGCAATTCTCCAGTCAGGTGGTACAACCCCTGCGTTTACAAATTCATTAAAAATTCTTGCTAATGGGCTTGCAATTTCATGTGCCAATTCCTTTAATATTCTTGGATGAAGATTATCTGGGCCCCCCATTTAGTCCCATTCAGCTGTACAAGTTTGGCTTCTATCTCGGATATGGTAATATCTACCTCCATAGCCTCATTCCCATTTGTCATGCTACCATTACCCTAAGATCCTCATTAGCCTCATTAAAGACAAAGGCAAAGTACTTGTTTGGATATTGGGCCATGCCTAGATATTCTATGATTCTAAGATTATCCTTAACTTCCACTCAGTCCTCAGTGTTTAACTGTCCCACTTCTTCTTTCTTTGTTTTCTTCTCATTTATATGGCTATAGAACCTTTTACTATTTGTTTTAATTCCCTTTGCAAGGTCCAACTCTACATGGCTTTTAGCCTTTCTCACTTTATCCCGACATGTTCTAACCTCAATAAGGTAGCTTTCCTTGCTGATCCCTCCCATCTTCCACTCCCTGTATACTTTCTGCTTTGTCTTAATCACCTCTCTGAGATGCTTGCTCATCCAGCTTGGTCTACAAGTCCTGCCTATGATTTTTTTCCCCTTTCTTGGGATGCAGGCTTCTGACAGCTTCTGCAACTTTGACTTGCAGGAATCCCAGGCCTCCTCTGCCTTTAGATCCATAAGTTTTTCAGTCCAATCCACTTCCCAAACTAATGTCCTTAATTTTTTTAAAGTTAGCCCTTTTGAAATCAAAAACCCTACTCACAGATCTATTTTTTGTTATCCTTCCCTTCAGGTTAAGATGAATTAGCTCATGATCACTGGATCCAAGGGTGTCCCCTACAACCATTTCTTCTAGGAGGTTCTCACAACTTACCAAAACCAAATCTAAAATGACATCCCCAGTTGTTGGTTCAGCAACTACTTGATGAAGGAATTCATCAGCTATCGCATCTATTAAAATCAGAGCCTTATTCTTATTACTACCACTTGTCCTCCAGTCTATATCTGGGAAGTTAAAGTCTCCCGTGAGCGCACAGTTCCCATGAGTATTTACTTCATTAAAAACATTAAAGAGGTCTCTATCCATAGTGTGGAAGAAAACATGAGGTTTTCATTGTGTCTTCCACCGCTTGGGTCACCACCACTGCTGCCTCTGTGTCTGTCTTTGCCTTCTCACCTCAGTCCTTCTCCTCCAGCAGAACTTCCCCTCAACCTCCCCTGTCTCCAGCTCTGTTGGCTGGCTCCTCTGCCGCTGCAGCCACCTACACTCCTTCCGGCCAGATGAGGGATTTCAAAACGTTCTGAAGCGTGCGCAGAAATGGGTAGAGGAGCTTCCCACTGAAGCTATTTCCCCACCCTTCAAGAATACAAGAGTCACCGAAGAAGACGACATTTTGTATATGAGGCACGGGAGAGTCTCATAAGAGACCCCAAACAACAATTCAAAGCTGAATTCTTTAACCGGGTGCTAGACTGTGCGATACAATCAGTTGCAGAATGTTTCATGCAGCTCAAGGATCACAGCAGTATATCTGGGATGTTGTAGGATGTTCCCAAACTCCTCACTGTTCCTGAAGAAGACCTAAACCAGCAATGCAGGGCACTAGAGACCATGTTGACACATGACGACATGTGCGATATTGATGCAAGTGATATAGGTGATGAACGGAAAGCCCTTTTCAGATACATTCAACAGGATCAACTCCAAAGGCTGTTGTGGAATATATGTGTACAAATAAGATGACCACCATCTTTCCAAATTATTTTGTTGCTCTGTGCATACTTCTAACACTTCCTGTAACAGCTGCCAGTGGAGAACACAGCTTCTCCAAGCTGAAATTAGTAAAAACACATCTACGCTCCACAATGACCCAGGAGAGGCTAGTCGGCCTTGCAACCACCTCAATAGAGTATGAGTTCGCCCAGACTGTGGACCTTCAGGAAGCAGAAGCAGTTCAAATCTCTGCAACCAAGAAGGCACGGAAGCACCACTTTGATTATTCAAACATCAAAATGCCAGTGTTAACTTTCAAATGCCTGAACAGCAAATGTAACTTTTCTTGTCTGCATAGTAAAGTGTACTGACAATTTTTGAACAAGGCATTTAAAGTTGTTAGTTCTCCTTTATTGGGGTAGGTAGCAGAGCAGTACCATGGGCGGAGTAGAACAGAAAAAAGGCAGAATTGAGACCTTTCAAAGTTTTGGCCCAAGCAAGGGGGCATGGGGGTGTCATTTGAGCTCCCCGCCTGATACGGTGACCAGACAGCAAATGTGAAAAATCAGGAGAGGGGGTGGGGGGTAATAGGAACCCATATAAGAAAAAGACCCAAAAGTCGGCACTGGCCCTATAAAGTTGGGACATCTGGTCACCCTAATGCCTGAGGTGCCAAAATGTTGTGGGCCGGCCCTGGCGGCAGGTGCAGTGTATTGAATAAAACAAACACATACAAAACAGGATGTGATTGAAGAGAATTAGTCATTAAATAACTTATTTCTCTTCTGTTTATCTTGATGGAGGTATTAAATCAGGAATCACAGACTCTGCGAGCCCCAAAGCTGTGGGAGAAAGGTGGCATAAATCCCGAGTTGGAATTAGACTTTCAACAAACCAGAGAGCCGGAGGAGACAGACCTTCCCCAAGACAATGTCCTCTTATCGCCCTTTGTTCTGTAGTGGCAGTGAACATGGTTAGAAGAGATTGGCACTGCCAGGTGTGAATGGGGCTTGTGAGAGTGAAGTATTTTCATTGTATTCTGCAGATAATATTGCTCAGATTCAAAAGGAGATGCCCAGTTAACTCGAGCTACACCTTATGCATTGCCCTAACTCGACTCCTGTCCACACAGAAAAACCCTTAAGATGTGCTGCTTATAACTCAAGTGAGCTGGCCCCTCGGGGCACAGGCTAAAGCCTAAGTTAGCACAACTCACCAGCTAACATGATCTTTCTGTAGTATGGATGCAAGCTAGCTGCACTTGAGTGCTTCTAATTCTCCAATGCCTTCCCACTCTTCCCCCTGTGTCCCAAGAAAGGACAGACAAGTTCTCCCACCATCCACTGGGGAAGAATCCATACAGTGGCTCAGCTCACTGCTGTGCAAAGAGCCTTGGCATGAGCTCCTAAAAGTCTCAGTGCCCCACCTGAGTGAGTGCAGTGCCAGTCTGGACACAGCAGGACCTTTGTTTATTCACAGTGCGGCTCTTCTCATGTGAGAGAGGCTGACTCAAGCACAGTAATTGAGTGTAGAAAACTCAAGTTAACTCTGCAGTGAAGACAAAGCCTCAGCTCTTTCGGCTGACAGGGATCTATTCTACCACAGTGGTTCTCAACTGGGGGGTCTGTGGCCCTGTCGGGGGGATGGGGGTGTCACAAGCAGGCTTCAGAGGATCTGCCCAAATAAACCAGAGAGCATGGCTGGCCTTAGACTCGGAGGCTTCTCTATCAAGCCTTAAAACCCACAGATTGTGTTAATCACTCTTATTGATGGACCTGGCGATTCCACAAGCTACTGCCCACTACCTCCAACTGTAACACAAACTTTAACTGTGACATCAGCAACATTAACATAAGCTTTCTAGAAACGTGAAGATACATGATCTATTCTTTTCGTGTGGGGGAAGTATGAATTCAGAGTTAAGGTTTTGTGTTGCAGTTCAAGCTAAAGGCATTTTTTGTGTGTACTGTATTTCTTTATAGTGTTGCCTCTCGGCCCAAGTGGTTAGCAGTATTCGGGGCCTCTCCAGGTTGTTTCCATTAAGAGGAGAAATTGATTATAAATGTCCCATATTTCTTGGTACAATCTTGTTTACTTAAGAAGAAGGTGCACACAGCTCTGTTTCCCTGAACACAGTAGAAATGCAAACTTGCTTGTAGCCAGTCCTGTGCCCTAACAAAGGGCTTTTTCTTGGCTTTCTCCACAGCCACATTACCAAGGCTTCTCTGGGTTTCTGCTGGCTTCCTTATTCCTTTCGATAGTTATCTGCAACATAAATCCATTCCTCAGCCCCTGCATTTTTGCAATCAGTCCTAGGGTTCTCCTCAGCCTGCTTGTCTCACCTACTACTCAGGCCTTGCCATGCTGGTCCATGCCTTGGGTGATGGGTTCTGTTGTTTTTGCTCCCACTAAACCATGGGGTATTTAATTGCTCCCATATTTAGCCTAACTGAAAGGGTGCTTTGTCCACACCTGAACTTCAAAGGTGGCTATCAATGGACGGGATATATTTGACCTCCTCGTAGGAGGTGGAGAGAAGAAGAAACTGCAGTCGTAGGTGGGGAGGGAGAAAGAGCACAGATCCTAGCTCAGCTGCAAAGGCCTCCTTTGCCTTTCACAAAGATCATCAGTGACGGGGATCCCCAGTGATTGAACTAAGGATCTCTTGTACCATGGGCCAATCATCAGGGAGAGAACTCCTGACTAAGGATGCATGATATTAATGGTGGGGGCATTTACAGAGGTTATAGCTGCCCCCACCATTCCTTCTCTCCCATGGTCCTCCCAGATATTCCTGCTCCCCCAGTCCTTCCATAGCATAGGCCAGAAGGGCCTCTCCTTGCCCCCCAGTAACCTCCCTTTGCAGCTGGGGAGGTGTCCCATCAGCACTGGCCCCTCAGAGCAGGACATCCCTGCCCGCAAGCCGCAGGAGAAGCTCTCGGAGAGCAGAACTGGCACCTGAGCTCTGGAAACCGCTTCAGGGACAAGTTTCCTCTCTCTCAATTTGACAAGGGGCAGGAAGAAGAGGCATAAATCCCTGGAGCTCCGTCAAGAGCTGGAGGAAAGGACTGTGTGTCCATGGCTGAAGGTGGGAGGGGAATGGATGGAGATGTGGTTCTCTGCTCTCTCACACGGAACGTGTCAGCCAGCACAGCTGAGCCATCGTGTGGTTCTGTTAATTTTCTGCTGTTAGATGCCTGCCCTAAATTACTGCCTCCCATCTGAATGAAGGCAAAGCAAGAGGGGCACTGTGCCCTCACCCTTGTCTGGACTTAGGGGATGTCTTCACCACCAAGCGTGGCAACGCTTTAACGTGGCTGTGTAGTCGCAGCACCAGCGCTGGGAAAGAGCTCTCCCAGTGCTGCAAAAAAACCCACCCTGACCAGGGGAGTAGCTGCCAGTGCTGGGAGCATTTCCCCACCCTCGTCTCCCACCCTGCTACCAAGTGGCGGGAACTTTTACCAGCAGCAGAGGGTGGGGAACCCTGGTGGGCCAGCTTATATTCCATCTTAGTTCTGTGGCCTGCCGGGGATATCAGCTGGCGACTCCTCCATGGAGCCGTGAGCACGGGCATGTCCTTGGTGCACTTCACTTTGTCCCTGAAGCCTGCTCCTTCTGTGGCGTGAGGGAGAACCTGGCGCATGTGTTTCTTCAGTGCACCAGTCTGCAGCCCCTCTTCCAGCTCTTATTGAGGTTCTGGATGCACTTTTCCCCGCACTTGTTTATTTACCTCGTCAACCTCCTCCTAGCCATGACCAAGGTGTCCATTCGTCACACCAGGGAGAGGAGGTTGGCAGAGTGGGGGCCCTGCGACTATGGGGCTGTCTTTCATTCTTTTATCTGCTCACGTATCCAGGCAGAGTTCCTCTGGGCAGTGTCCTCCGGCTCTCTCGACACCTTCGAGGAGCAGTGGGTGCTGTGCGGGGTTCTCTGCTCGGTGTCCCCTTCTGGTTCCCTAGTTTTGGCCTTTTGACCCCCCCACATGTTCCTGTTATTGCCTTTGTTGTCCCCTGAACTTGGTTGGGTTCTGGTTCAGTAGCTCCTCCCTAGGCTGGGGGAGGAGCTTTTAACAGTGGGCAAACTAGTGCTTGGCCACATCCCAGCGCTCAAAAGGACAACTCTCCCACTGCTCCCTGGCCCTCCTGTATCACATTACCCAGTCCCAAATATTGAAGTAAAATAACCCCTCTTCTCCTACTTCAGATTCCTGCTGTTTATGCATCCCAGGATCACCTTAGCCTTTTTGACCACAGAGTGACCTGGGAGCACATGTTCAGCTGATTATCCACCAGGGTCCCAAATCTTTTTCAGAGTCACTGGGTTCCCAGGATAGAGTCCCCCCCATCCTGGAAGTATGGCCTACATTCTTTGTCTCTACATGTATACATTTACATATAACCGTATTCTAACATGGGTTGTTTGTTTTCACCCCATTTCCCAAGCAATCCAGGTCACTCAGTTTCAGTGACCTGTCCTTTTCATTACTTTCTATTCCCCTGAATTTTTGTGTCATCTGCAGACTTTATCAGTGATGGTTATATGTCTTCTTACCATTCATTAACAAGAATATTAAGTAGCACAGAGCCAAAAACTGATCCTTTTCTGGGACACCACTAGAATCACATGCATTCAATGATAATTCTCCATTTACAATTACATTTAGTGACCTATTTCTTAGCCAGCTTTTAATCCATTTAATTTGTACCATCTTAATTCTATGTATGCAGTGTTGTTGTAGCCATGTTGGTCCCAGAATAATAGAGAGATTCATAGATTCATAGATACTAAGGTCAGAAGGGACCATTATGATCATCTAGTCCGACCTCCTGCACAATGCAGGCCACAAAATCGCACCCACCCACTCCTGCGAAAAACCTCTCACCTATGTCTGAGCTATTGAAGTCCTCAAATCGTGGTTTAAAGACTTCAAGGAGCAGAGAATCCTCCAGCAAGTGACCCGTGCCCCATGCTACAGAGGAAGGTGAAAAACCTCCAGGGCCTCTTCTAATCTGCCCTGGAGGAAAATTCCTTCCCGACCCCAAATATGGCGATCAGCTGAACCCTGAGCATATGGGCAAGATTCACCAGCCAGATACCCAGGAAAGAATTCCCTGTAGCAACTCAGATCCCACCCCATCTAACATCCCATCACAGGCCATTGGGACTATTTACTGTGAATATTTAAAGATCAATTAATTACCAAAACCACGTTATCCCATCATACCATCTCCTCCATAAACTTATCGAGTTCAATCTTAAAGCCAGGCAGCAGTAGTAGAATATTTATTGGTCCAATAAAAGGTATGACCTCATCCACGTCATGGAATCTATTTTCCCTAAATCCATGTTGATTGGCATTTATTATATTAGCTTCCTTTTATTCTTTATAAATTGAGTCCTGTCTCACCCATTCCAATATCTTGCCCAGGATAAATGTCAGACTGAAAGTCCTATCATTACCTGGGTCATCCTGTTTTCCTTTTTAAAATATTGTTGCAACATTAGCTTTCTTCCAGCTCCTGTATATAAATAAATCCCCTGGGCTTTGAGCCAGGGCTAATATGGGGACATAGTCACACTAATTATCAAAGACATGAATGTTTCAAACCAGAACTGGTAGTCTGTAGTTCACTATTTGAAATTACAACTTGCAAACTGCAAACCAGTGTTGTCTTCCAATGGCTGTACACTTAATACCTTGATAACACTGTTTCCATATTGCTAACCCCAAGTATTCACAGATCATGAGTCAGACCCCCACTCCAAAATCATGAGATGGTCTAAAAAATTATGAGATTTAAACTGTAATGCATTTTGGTTTCTATTTATTTACTTTCTGGGTTTTGAGCTTTTAGGCATCATGTTTTTGAACTTTGCTCTGAAGCCATAAAGGTTAGAAATTTCCTTTTTTTTTTTAAATGAAAACTGAATAACACGACTCCAAAAAAATTGCAAGAGTTTGAAACACTGCTACTTGCAGCATTGGTACTCAAGGAACATAGAGGGGAAGATGGAAGACTAGTGTTACAATGAGGCAGAATGAAGGTTGTTTGGGTGACTGAAACTGTGGATTTCCATACTGCCAAAGATGTGAGGGTTATTATAGGAATTTATAATGTCCTGAATTTGTATGTTTTTATTTATTTTAACACAACTATACCCTTCTTGTAATCTCAGTTCCAAGTTGTGTAGCTTTCTGACATTTGTCTTTTACTAATTCCAAAGTTCTTGAGAGGCCTTTAACACTCCAGTTACTGATGAGTATTTTCAAACTTCACTCCACTTTAGCAAAGCATTTTGTCTGGGGAATTTTAATCTCTTGCTTTACATGTTTGCTCCCATAAGCACCCTGTTGGACTCAGTTCTGCTTTATCTCATAGTTTCTGAACTAGCCGGGGACACCTCGCCAGTGAGGCCAGTGGATGAGGAGGAGAAGGAAGAGCTGGGCTGCAGCCCTACACTCACAAGCTCAGCTACAGGGTAATTCTTCTGATGGGGTATAAGTGACTGAAAAGAGGAACTAAATTCACAAAGGGATTAATGCTTTGTGATGCTCATATTACCTAACTTTTAGACACCTAGAAAATCACCAGAATCTCCCACTATTCACTCGCTGTAAAGTGGAGTGAAGCCTGGGGTAGGCACCAGGTTCCCTGTACAAGAATGGGGGAGATAGGAGCCTTAGACCCCGAGTCACAAAAGCCAGCATGCGAGGTGGGAAGCTGTCTACGCTAGCCAATGGGAGATGCTGACGAGAAGGGTGTGTGCTAAGCCCCACCTCCTCACAGAGATAGGCGCCTAAGTGCAGACTGCAGGGAGGCACCAATTTCTACTACTCCTGAGTCTCAGCTGAGAACCCTCATTAGAACAGGAACAGGGATCTCTTGCCTTGCCACTGAGTTCTCCAACCATGAGGCTACAGGGGCATTTCCCTGCTTGCTCGCTCTCTCGCCCAGATGACTCTTTAATTATATGATCAACTATGGAACAGCTTCAACAGAAATGACCCAGGGATTCCCCACATCAGAACATTGCATAAATTAGTGGTTAGGTCACTGTCCTCAGACCTCTGTTGAAATCCCTTCTCCTCATCAGGCGGGGGGGGGGGGTGGATTTGAGCTGGGGGTCTCCGACATTCCAGGTGAGTACCCCCACCGCTGGGCTGTAAGGGATGAGGGAGCTCCGCTCCGCAAGGCTGTTTGGCGTGAGCTCACCTGAGGGGCCCTACCCAGTAGGCGGGCTCTGAGCACACCTACCCTGAGCGAGTCAGGTGGCTGTCTTCTCCTGTCTGTGAATTGCTCTGGGGCTTAGGCAGGAGTCTGGTGTCTGTGATGCTCAGAGGGAGGCAGCAGAGACACAGGCGCCCAGGGAACCTTTTCCTGAAAAAAATTAGGCACCGAGTGAGTTGAGGCACCTACAGGGTGTGGCGGGAGTTTTGTGGATCCCAGTGGAGCCTCAGTCTGGGGTTTCGGTCCCTAAACAATCTAGGCCAGGGTGACTAGAATGAAAGTGTCTCCTCAGACAGCACCACAGTGTCAATGCCATGATGCTGTCACTATTATTGCTCCATACAAGGAAAAGCTCCTGGCTCATTTCTGGGGCAAGACAGCATATTTCTATTCATTACCTCCCTGGGCTGAACAATGCTGAGGTCCCAAGCAGCATTTGCCAGGTTGATAAGAGATGCCAAGTCCCCTCCCCCTTGTAAGGCTCAGAACATTTTACCTAAGGTCTGTGGCACCAGCAGAGCTGCCCTGAATATTAGTCCATTGTTTCAGGTTGAGAAACGAAAACACTCTATCTCTAGGAGAAGAGAAAGAAAGCTGGGCTCCAGTTTGGGTAGGTAAAAATTGAAATAGTGTCCTTCCCTCTCTAGCAGGGTTCTGGATATTTTCCTGTCCTTATTTCCATTAAACCACATTCTGCCCAGCTCATTGTGAAGACAAATTCTGCTTCTCCTTATCAAGAGCCAGCTGCTTTCAAACCGCCTTCATTCCCTTCTCTATACCAGCTCCATGATGAGCCTCAGCTGGAAGGCTTTCCCTCCCTTCCGGTGTCATAGGCCAGCCTCAGACTGGCCCAAAAGTGAAACCAAGAAATATCCTAGTCAAACACTTTAGAAAAGAAAGAGAAATCCACTTGTCAGTATTTATAACTGTCCAAGAGAGAATTTTGGGGTTACTAGCTTGTTTTAGCAAGGCCTGGCCTAAATGTGACCTTTATTCTGGTCAAGACAGGCCCTAAACATTTCCCCCACGCTACTCTTCTTTATGCTCCTGCCATCCCCTGCATGCTTGGAAAGGAGACAGTCCTATGCTATCTCAGAGGGATTTTGTTTGGCATTGTTCCAAGGGGGCAGAATTAAGGCTGCGAGGCTATGTGGTGTGGGAGACATTCCCTTAACGCTTTATTTCCTGGTTCATGTTTAACCATCACCCCCCATCTGGAGGGGCAAGAGACAGTGTAAGAGAAAGGTAGAGGTGTGTTCATCAAGTTTTTTAGCAGTGAATTCCCCCTGTGTTTGGTTGAAGTGGTGGTAGTAAGGGTGGGACAGGATTGAGGGGCATCCGGTGAAAGCGTGAGGAGCTTCCTGGGCAAATCTTGCTCCCACATGGCAACCAGCTCCTCTCTTCTCCTGGCCCCTCCATGGCCTTGGTAGGACTGAAGGTACCAGGGGCAGGAGGAAGGGTGGTAGTTATGAGGCTGTTGGGAGTGCACCTACCAGTTGGAAGTAGTAAGAGGAGGGAAAGTGAGCCTCAAAATCCCTGCCCCCACATCAGGGCTTACAGAAGACACTTGTTACATGTGCATAGATAGATAGACATGTAGAAATTCCTGAGTGAACTTCAATCTAGCTAGTTTGAATAAGAATAGCAACCTCTCTATATATACAGATAGATACGTCCACATGGAGACATACCTGAGCTAGCTTTGATCTAGCTTGGTCGAATAAGAATAGCAGCGAAGCTGTAGCCCTGTGGGCGCCAGCCTGGGATCCTGGACACTTACTCAAGAGGCCAGCCTGTGCCACCCTTGCACCATAGCTTCACTGCTGTTGCTAGTGGCTCTAGCGAGTTCAAAGCTAACTTGGGAATGTCTACAAGTGCTGCGGTCACACCTCTGATTGCAGTACAGACAACACTAAATCGTTGAATAGGATGAGTGCCTGATACTGAGGAAGGCAGAATCCCAGATTGTTACTCACTAACCTGAATCTAATTCTGGTACCTTCACAAATTATTTCTTGCTCCTTGTCTATTTTTTCATTCTTACAGATCTCCTGGTTCAGTAACAGTGGCCACTGGTGATAAATCCTTGAAGATTATATGCAAAGAACGCAATAAACTAATCAAAATTATTCAAAGTGACCCAGGGAGTGTCTTGGATGAGTCACTTGCCCAGTCCATCATCACAGACGAGGACTATGACCATATGAATACAATAGTAGATACAGAGACCAAAATTAGAAAATTGTTAATTCAAATACAGAGGAAGGGGGAATTGACCTGTCAGCAATTTCTGGTGTGTTTAGGAACCATGTTTCCAGGCACAAATCAGGATTTACAACATCATCAATGGGGTAGGTTGTTGGGGTTTTTTGAGTATTTGTTTTTGTTTTTTTGTCTTTCAAGAGGAAAAAAATGTAATAGTTGCAACATGGATCAAGGACTCATTTCCAAATAGATACAGGACATGTTTAATGGGAAAACCTATGTTCACGCAAAGTTATGGGTGAGAATTTAAATGCATGATTAAATTCAAACATCTAGTTCCCAGACAGTTATTCTTGGCCTTCTTTATTTATATGTGAAATGACAAGATTGTGGCACATTTTATAGAACCTTTATGATAGACATTTAGCAACAGAACAGAAGTAGACAAAAAGATCTTCAGGTGGCTAAAATTGGTGTAGCTCCATTGACTTCAGTGGGCTTTGGATGAGGCCCTTTACATATAAGGGATCTCTCTCAAACCTGTGAAATCTTTCAAAATAGAAGAAACTTTTGAAATGTGACACTGTATCTAACTACAGGATCTATGTATCCATTAAATAACGTCTCGGTTTAACGATGTCTACACCCACACAAGGTCACCAGAGAACCCAGTAGTTATGGCCATGGACAGAAGGCAATCTTCCCTTGCTTCCATCCAGTGCCCTGTTTATGTCATTCTACAGCTGCAGAATTTCCCCTTTGCTACAGAATTATGATACAGAATCTGAACTTTTTCATTAAAAAAAAACGTTTCTAGCTTTTGTGCTTGCGGAGATAACCTTGATAGTGTGAAGTGCAAGCGAATGTAACCTCTGCAGTGATATCTGCCTGAAACAACAGCTCTGAGAAGTGTGAACTTGCCCCTTAAATCTCTGTTGGGCCCCACAGACTTCCTGATTCCACATCCATGGAATCTGGCATTTTTCCAAGGTGCCCTAGAATTTAGTATTTTTTCCATGAGGCTGGAGCAGCAAAATGCTCTAAAAGTGGAAGAGAGCTAGAGCTAGGCCAGAAAGTGATGCCCATTGAAGACCAATGGTCTGTCAAGCTTTGGCCACAGTTTGTGTGGCAGGGGCACCAACAAAGCCACCATGCTCCAAAGAACCTCTTTGGATTCTAGCTAGAATGGTTTGATGGTGCCAAGTCCACCAAGGTAAGATAACGTGGTGTTGCCGTGCAAGCACACAAAGGTAATGTAACGGGGGGTGGCAATGAAAGTCAAAGACAACATTTATCAGTGTTTCCTAGCTTATTGGGAACTGATTGGAGAACAGGGATAGAATACAGTGCGGAGCCAGAACCATAAACAGGTGCGCAGCTCCATTCTCGGGCTCTCTGATCAGAAAGGAACGTGACTGAAAATTAACCCCTGATCTCCCTTAGAAGAGTTCAGAGGCCAGAATACTACTGAGTCCATTGCATTCTTTATTCAAAGCTTCACAGTGCTGTGTATCATTGTATTGGACAAGCAGATCTTCCATTATAAACTAGAAACTATGTAATGAAATGCAGAGGCAGGTGCAATGTACTAAATAAAACAAACACACACAAAACAGGAAATGATTGAGGAAAATTACTCAGTAAAAAACTAATTTCTGCTCTGGTTCTCTTGTTGGAAGGTTTAAATCAGGAATCTCAGAATCTGCGACCCCAGAGCTGGGGGAGAAAGAAGGTGTAAATCCAGAGCTAGAATTAGACATTCAACAAGCCAGAAAGCCGGAGGAGACAGACCTTTCCAAATGTAATTTCCTCTTATCACCTTTCCTTCGGTAGTGGGAGTTAACACTTTTAGAAGAGCTTGGCACTGCCAGGTGTGAATGGTGCTTGTTAGAGCGAAGAATTTTCTTGGTATTCTGAAGATAAAATTGCTCAGATGCAAACTGTGCATCCATTGTTACGCTGAGGGGCACATTTCACAGAAGTTCACCCACTGCCTCAAATTGAAGGCATGGTCCCAAAATTAAGTGGAGCTGAAACTCCAACTTTTAATGATAGAAAGCTTATTAGGACCAACCTTGGACCCTGGCCCTGATACGACTCCTCTGCAGTGGTCACCATCTGCTGACGCCCATTCACCTTGCACCCCAAAAAATAAATCCATGCTCTGTCACCAAGATGAGAAGAAATGGGCCCCAAGCATCACCTGCGAGGTCGGTAACCTCAACATATTCTAGGCCCTAGAATCTAGGGCGACAGTTCCTTTGACTGTCCAGGTGCCTCCAGTGCTGGCACTGTTGAGAGGTCCAAAGACCTAAGAGGGTAGGACTGCTGTCATGGGGTTTTCCCGGGGTGCAACCTGAACGGTGGGATGGCCGAGTCCTCTGTCCCACCTCAAGAGGTCATCAAGTCCAGTCCGCTGCACCCATGGCAGGACCTGCACCATCTAGACCATCCCTGACAGGTGTTTGTCTAACCTGCTCTTAAAAATCTCCAATGATGGAGATTCCACAACCTCCCTAGGCAATTTATTCCAGTGGTTGACCACCCTGATAGGAAGTTTTTCCTAATGTCCAACCTAAACCTCCCTTGCTGCAATTTAAGCCCATTGCTTCTTGTCCTATCATCAGAGGTTAAGGAGAATAATTTTTCTCCCTCCTCCTTGTAATAAACCTTTTAGGTACTTAAAAACTGTTATCATGTCCCCTCTCAGTCTTCTCTTTTAGAGACTAAACAAACCCAGTTCTTTCAGTTTTCCCTCATAAGTCATGTTTTCTAGACCTTTAATCATTTTTGTTGTTCTTCTCTGGACTGTCTCCACTTTGTCCACATCTTTCCTGAAATGTGGTGCCCAGAACTGGACACAATACTCCAGTTGAGGCCTAATCAGTGCAGATTAGAGCGGAAGAATTACTTCTCATGTCTTGCTTACAACATTCCTACTAATACATCCCAGAATTATGTTTGCTTTTTTTTTGCAACAGCATTACACTTGTTGACTCATATTTAGCTTGTGGTCCACTATGACCCCTAGATCCCTTTCTGCAGTACTTTTTCCTAGGCAGTCATTTCCCATTTTGTATGTGTGCATCTGATTTTTCCTTTCTAACTGGACTACTTTGCATTTGTCCTTATTGAATATCATCCTATTTACCTCAGACCATTTCTCCAATTTATCCAGATAATTTTGAATTTTCATCCTATCCTCCAAAGCACTTGCAACCCCTCCCAGCTTGGTATTGTCCGCAAACTTTATAAGTGTGCTCTCTATGCCATGATCTAAATAATTGATGAAGACATTGGAAAGAATCAGACCCAGAACTGATCCCTGCAGAACCCCACTCATGCCCTTCCAGCATGACTGTGAACCATTGATAACTACTCTCTGGGAATGGTTATCCAACCAGTTATGGACCCACCTTGTAGTAGCTCCATCTAGATTGTAGTTCCCTAGTTTCTTAATGAGAAGGTCATACAAGACTGTGTCAAAAGCCTTACTAAAGTCTAGATATACCACATCTGTAGTTGCCTGGGTTGCCTTTCTTTCCCTTTTTACAGATATGCACAGTATCTTTTCCAGTCTTCTGGAATCTCCTCTGTCTTCCATGACTTTTCCAAGATAAAGTTTGAAAAGTTTCATAGTGTCACCTCTCAGGGTTTCCCAGGGAGGTGCAGACCACTGTGGAAGATCTCTGGTGTGAAGGATCTAAACACTTTGCTGAGTGCACTGATGAGTCCCTTCATTCATTAAAGAATTCCAGAGCAACCCTGTGTTCACTCAGCATCTATAAATCAGTGCTGCAGAGAAGACTGGGTAGATATCCACCTACTCTGAGATCTCGAACCCCACATTTCACCCCTCCAGAGCATTATGATCCACAATGCAGGCAACAGAGACCTCCTTCCAAAATGCAGACATCAGCGCAGGTGACTATGCCCCACTCATCCGCCTCCAAACAACAATTTTGAAAATTTGATTGAGGCCCCAGAATGCCTCCCCCTGATCCAGATGGTGCAACCATCCGCATTACTCCATCAGTCTGGTGACGGTTTGACCTCGTTCTACCCTACGTAATGACAAATCACCTCTGACAAGTAGGTATTAAAAATAATCAAGAATGGGTATTCGATTCTGTTCCTCTCTCTCCCACCCACCCTCCCCTCTGCTTCCCTCTTGAGGGACTGTCATGAATATAAAGGGAAGGGTAAACACCTTTAAAATCCCTCCTGGCCAGAGGAAAAACCCTTTCATCTGTAAAGGGTTATGAAGCTAGGATAACCTCTCTGGCACCTGAGCAAAATGACCAATGAGGAGACAAGATACTTTCAAAGCTGGAGGCGGGGAGAAACAAAGGTTCTCTCTGTCTGTGTGATGCTTTTGCCAGGAACAGAACAGGAATGGAGTCTTAGAACTTAGTAAGTAATCTAGCTAGATATGCATTAGATTCTGTTTTCTTTAAATGGCAGAAAATAAGCTGTGCTGAATGGAATGGATATTCCTGTTTTTGTGTCTTTTTGTAACTTAAGGTTTTCCCTAGAGGGATTCTCTATGTTTTGAATCTGATTACCCTGTAAGGTATTTGCCATCCTGATTTTACAGAGGTGATTCTTTTACTTTTTCTTCTATTAAAATTCTTCTTTTAAGAACCTGATTGCTTTTTCATTGTTCTTAAGATCCAAGGGTTTGGGTCTGTGTTCACCTACGCAAATTGGTGAGGATTTTTATCAAGCCTTCCCCAGGAAAGGGAGTGTAAGGTTTGGGGAGGATTTTGGGGGGAAAGATGTTTCCAAGAGGGCTCTTTCCCTGTTATATATTTGTTAGAGGCTTGGTGGTGGCAGCAATAAAGTCCAAAGAAAAAAGGAAAATAGTTTGTACCTTGGGGAAGTTTTAACCTAAGCTGGTAAAAAATAAGCTTAGGGGGTTTTCATGCAGATCCTCACATCTGTACTCTAGAGTTCAGAGTGGGGAAGGAACCTTGACAGGGACCCTTCTCACAAGCACCTTCTACAAGAAGAAATAAACCACCTTCTGTGACTGGGAGCTGTGAAACTGGTCCAATTCTAGCACAGACGGAAAGGCTTTTATTCCCACTATTTTCTAATCCAAAAGAAATCCAGTGGGGGGAGACCTATTCTAGACTTGTGGAACCTCAACAAGTTTATCAAACTACAGCGGTTCAAGATGGTCACACTATCAACAGTAATCCCAGCACTGGGACAGGGGGACTGGTTCTCGGCCCTTGTCCTCCAAGATGCATACTTCCATATTATCACACACCCTTCCCACAGGAGGTTCCTCAGATTTGTTCTGGGGTCTGACCATTATCAATACAAGGTACTACCCTTTGGCCTTTCTACAGTACAAACAGTATTTTCCAAAGTCCTGGCAGTGGTGGCAATATACCACCGCAAGCAAGGAATTATAATATTCCCAAACCTAGAATACTGCCTCATCAAGGCCCCATCCACAGTCAACTCATTCAAAGCCATAAGAAAAATGATGGACCTTTTCTTGAGACTCTGCTTCCAGATAAACATACAAAAATCAGCACTGACCCCAGCATAACGACTGGAGTTTATTGGAGCCAAACTAGATGTGATAGAGGTGAGAGCCTTCCTCCCAGCTCACAGATTTTTCTGCAATAATCAGTCTCATCTTCACTGTGAGGACCAGCCCATAGATCTCTGCCACAACTTTCTTACAGTTGCTTGGTCATATGGCAGTGACCATGTTCGTGAGAAAACATGCCAGATTACATATGTGGTGCCTCCAGGGATGGCTACGCACAGTGTACGTACCCCACAGACACAGCCTTAACAAATTTCTCTCGCTAACACTCAAAGTCAAGGACTCATTAGACTGGTGGACGCAATCCCAGAATGTCTGCATGGGGGTTCTCTTCCTACAACCACCACCATCCTTGCCACTGAAGACCGACACCTCAGTACTCAGTTAGGAAGTGCATCGACAGACCTATACAGTACAGGACAAGTGGTCCCTTCAGAATCCACACTGCACATCAACCTCCTAGAATTACATGCAGTCCACAATGCATGCCTACAATTTCTACCAATAATCAGACAAAAGACCATAAGAATAATGACAGACAACATCGCCTCCATGTTTCATGTCAACAGACAGGGCAGAGTGAGGTCTCAATCCCTGTGTACAGAAGCACTAAAATTGTGGAACTGGTGCATCCAACATGGCATCAACATCTCTGCCGCATACCTACCTGGACACCAGAACATCACAGCAGACTCACTGAGCAGGAGGTTCTCACAAGAAGACTAGTGGGAGACAGACACAAGACCCATACAGCACATATTCGGCCACTGGGGATTCCCAGACATAGATCTCTTTGCCACACCCAAAAATGCCAAATGCCCACACATCTGCTCAAGAGCAGGTCTGGGTTACCAATCTCTGGTGGACGCCCTCCTCATTACAAGGGATGCACCTGTCCTCTGTACCTTTCCCCCCTTCTCCCTACTATTCAAAGTGCTTCACAAGATACAAGTGGAATGAGCCAGAGTCATTCTCATAGCCCCAACATGGCCATGACACATATGGTATCCTTACCTCTTACACATGGCAGTCTGTCCACCAATCACCCTGCAGTTGACTCCACATCTCCTCTCACAGGATGCAGATCAAATTGTCCATCCAAATCTAAAACTTCTCCATCTGAAGGCATGGCTCCTTCATGGTTCCAGTATACAGAGATGGTCTATTCGCAAAAGGTAAAGGAGAATATTGTGATTAGCAGTCATTTGACACACGCTACACTTACCTACATAAATGGAAAAGATTCTGGACTTGGTGCAACACCAAACATGTCTCAGCAATTAGTGCTACTTTACCACTTATCCTGGATTACATCCTAGAGCTAAAAAGATCAGTGTTATCCACAAGCTTCATTTGTGTATATCTGGCCACCTGTCAAGGTTCCTTCCCCACTCTGAATTCTCGAGTACAGATGTGGGGACCTGCATGAAAACCTCCTAAGCTGACTTTTATCAGCTTAGGTTAAAACTTCCCCAAGGTACAAACTATTTTACCTTTTGCCCTTGGACTTTCGCTGCCACCACCAAACATCTCACCAGGTTCATTATTGGGAAAGAGCCATTTGGAAGCATCTTTCCCGCCAAAATCCTCACCCAAAACCTTGCACCCCCCTTCCTGGGGAAGGTTTGATAAAAATCCTCACCAATTTGCATAGGTGACCACAGACCCAAACCCTTGGATCTTAAGAACAATGAAAAGAAGCATTCAGTTTCTTACAAGAAGAAGTTTAATAGAAGGAAAAGTAAAAAGAATCACCTCTGTAAAATCAGGATGGTAAATACATTACAGGGTTATTAGATTCAAAACATAGAGAATCCCTCTAGGCAAAACCTTAAGTTACAAAAAGACAGGAATATCCATTCCATTCAGCACAGCTTATTTCTTCAGCCATTTAAAGAAATCATAATCTAACGCATATCTAGCTAGATTACTTACTAAGTTCTAAGACTCCATTCCTGTTCTGTTCCCAGCAAAAGCATCACACAGACACACACAGACCCTTTATTTCTTCCTCCCTTCAGCTTTGAAATTATCTTGTCAATTCATTGGTCATTTTGGTCAGGTGCCAGGGAGTTTATCCTAGCTTCTTAACCCTTTACAGGTGAAAGGGTTTTTCCTCTGGCCAGGAGGGATTTTAAAGGTGTTAACCCTTCCCTTTACATTTATGACAGTATGTGAGAGGGCTGATGAGGACAATGGGGTTCCACTCGGACGAGGGAATGCACACCAGAGCAAGCAGAGGGAAGGGGAGATCTGAGGAGCTGCTGGGTGTTTGATATTGAAAAGGTACAAAGGCAAGTGTGAGGTATGCGTACTATAGGGGACATTTGAATTTTAAGTCTCAATACAAGCCCCTGTGTATTCTGAAGGAAAGATTTGTTACTGTGTGGTTACTTTGTACAAATGAACCCTGCATAGCCCTGATGACTCAGAGCCCACAGAAAACACCCTGAGCATCACAGGAAGCATAACCTTGGGCTGGATAATTGCATTTGTGGACCTCTGCCCTTGGGGCTGTGTCTAAGACATCTAGGGGCACTCCAGGCTTTCGTCTGACTCTTTACAAGCAAGTCCAAAAGTCTGTGTTTGTTTTTGGTGGCACTGTTCTGATGAACAGCTCTTAATTCCTGGAAACCCTGCCCCAACCAGGAAGTAAAATGAAACTTAACACTTCCTTCCATTTTTCTCTTTTTCTATTTCTAGATTAGATCTCCCTCTCCACGGTTCACCAACCAGAGCTGCATCAAGAAAAAAGCAGCTGGCTCTAGTCAATTACAGTTGCCTGTAGCCCTGTTGCAATTAGGTTTTTTTCAATGACCTTTTATTCTCTAGGCCACTTTAGCAAGATCATGGCAAAGCTCCTCGGAAACCAATAGGGTTTTTGCCTGAATACGGAGTGTAGGATTTGTCCCCGAGTGAGAAAGACTTGGCAGGGACAACAGTCACATTGAAAACTGATTGTCTTACTTTTATTTGTAGGGCCTTAGGGCACCGGTTTCTAAAGACTGACGGGCAGCTGGGACAGCAGAGGATGGAAAGACACCCGAGTCTCAGGCTATTCCACTGACAATATTATAGCAACAGGTGACTAGAAGAGTGTCACTTTGGGCCCAGCTTCCAGTATCTAATCACCTGGAACGTTAGACACTCCCCCGCTGCCTTGTTTAAGTAAAGACTTAACCCAGATTAAGGTGCAAAACAAACCATGATTTATGAAGGGAAGTGTACAGAAAGTAGGGAAACCCAGGGGAAAAGATAAACAGACAACAAACACCTCAGTGGTTTAACCATACGGGCATGAAGCCTGGCTCCCAACTATCCTTGGCGACACTGTGGGTTTTATACTTGCAGGTCCTGATGGCAGAGGCAAGCAGAAGACGGACAGCAGCTGCTGACCACTGGAACCAGTCACCAGGCAATCCGTGAGCTCCACTTCTACTGTCCCAAAGTAGCTTGAGCAGGAGGAACACGGAACCAGAGCAGATGTTGTCTCTCAGGAGCACTCTTCAGTCTTCTCCAGGCAAGTGGTGCGGGTGTTGACGGTCCTCGACTTTGTCAATGAAGGGCTGCTAGTGTGGATGCGCTCTGCCGACACAAGGAGCACAGTGTGGACATGCAACAGTGGTATAATTAAAGCGGCATAACTTCTGTCAACAAAACTCTGTAGTGTAGACATAGCCTCAGCCTGTTCCTGCCTTTCCCCAGGGAGAAAAATCCATTGGCTTGAACGTTGTTCCAATGCTGGAGTTTTCCTTTTTGTAGCTTTCCCACAGACCCTGTTGCATATACATATGTACCTACATAGACATATCTCCTTACCCTTTTCCTTACGGAACATTATATCAGAGAAGCCGCAGTAGATACCTCCTGTCACGCAGGCCCTCTCTGTGCTGTACCCTCTTGCCCTAAACTATTTCCACCCTTTATACCATGGGTCACAGCCAGTGAGAGGCGTATCTCTGAGAGCTCTAGAGTGGACAAAGCTCCAGGGACTCCAGGCGTTGTTACCACCACATTATCTGAATCAGCTCACAGCAGGATCAAGCTCAGCTACCTCTTCCACCAGAGCTGCTGTTGTGGCAGCCACCCCAGGGCTAGATCAATTCTCAGTCCAGGTACCGGGGCCCCTTTTGAGTGTGGGCCTGGTGCTACGGTGCCAATTGAAACCCGATATTGGTGGCAGTTCAATCATGGGAAGTTCCCCACCAATTGCCAGGGTAGATGCTGCAGACAGGAGCTCTCAGCTCACTCCCTACTAATTCTGACTGAGAGGTTTAGCTCTTTACTTAGGGTATGTCTACACTACGGAATAAGGTCGAATTTATAGAAGTCGGTTTTTTAGAAATCGGTTTTATATATTCGAGTGTGTGTGTCCCCACAGAAAATGCTCTAAGTGCATTAAGTGCATTAACTCGGCGGAGTGCTTCCACAGTACCGAGGCTAGCGTCGACTTCCGGAGCGTTGCACTGTGGGTAGCTATCCCACAGTTCCCGCAGTCTCCGCTGCCCATTGGAATTCTGGGTTGAGATCCCAACGCCTGATGGGGCTAAAACATTGTCGCGGGTGGTTCTGGGTACATATCGTCAGGTCCCCGTTCCCTCCCTCCCTCCGTGAAAGCAAGGGCAGACAATCGCTTCGCGCCTTTTTTCCTGAGTTACCTGTGCAGACGCCATACCACGGCAAGCATGGAGCCCGCTCAGGTAACCGTCACCCTATGTCTCCTGGGTGCTGGCAGACGCGGTATGGCATTGCTACACAGTAGCAGCAACCCATTGCCTTCTGGCAGCAGACGGTGCAGTACGACTGGTAGCCGTCCTTGTCGTGTCCGAGGTGCTCCTGGCCACATCGGCTGGGAGCGCCTGGGCAGACATGGGCGCAGGGACTAAATTTGGAGTGACTTGACCAGGTCATTCTCTTTAGTCCTGCAGTCAGTCCTATTGAACCGTCTTATGAGCAGGCAGGCGATACGGATTGCTAGCAGTCATACTGTACCATCTTCTGCTGGGCAGGCAAGAGATGAGGATTGCTAGCAGTTGTATTGTACCATCTTCTGCCAGGCAGGCAAGAGATGAGGATGGCTAGCAGTCGTACTGTACCATCTTCTGCCGAGCAGCCATGAGATGTGGATGGCATGCAGTCCTTCTGCACCGTCTGCTGCCAGCCAAAGATGTAAAAGATAGATGGAGTGGATCAAAACAAGAAATAGACCAGATTTGTTTTGTACTCATTTGCCTCCTCCCCCATCTAGGGGACTCATTCCTCTAGGTCACACTGCAGTCACTCACAGAGAAGGTGCAGCGAGGTAAATCTAGCCATGTATCAATCAGAGGCCAGGCTAACCTCCTTGTTCCAATAAGAACAATAACTTAGGTGCACCATTTCTTATTGGAACCCTCCGTAAAGTCCTGCCTGAAATACTCCTTGATGTTTTAGCTCCCTGAAGCCAACCCTATAAGCCGTGTCATCAGTCGCCCCTCCCTCCATCAAACCAACGGCAAACAATCGTTCCGCGCCTTTTTTCTGTGCAGACGCCATACCACGGCAAGCATGGAGGCCGCTCAGCTCACTTTGGCAATTAGGAACACATTAAACACCACACGCATTATCCAGCAGTATATGCAGCACCAGAACCTGACAAAGCGATACCGGGCAAGGAGGCAACGTCAGCGCGGTCATGTTAGTGATCAGGACATGGACACAGATTTCTCTGAAAGCATGGGCCCTGCCAATGCAGGCATCATGGTGCTAATGGGGCAGGTTCATGCTGTGGAATGCCGATTCTGGGCTTGGGAAACAAGCACAGACTGGTGGACCGCATAGTGTTGCAGGTCTGGGACGATTCCCAGTGGCTGCGAAACTTTCGCATGCGTAAGGGCACTTTCATGGAACTTTGTGACTTGCTTTCCCCTGCTCTGAGGCGCATGAATACCAAGATGAGAGCAGCCCTCACAGTCGAGAAGCGAGTGGCGATAGCCCTGTGGAAGCATGCAATGCCAGACAGCTACCGGTCAGTTGGGAATCAATTTGGAGTGGGCAAATCTACTGTTGGGGCTGCTGTGATGCAAGTAACCAACGCAATCAAAGATCTGCTGATATCAAGGATACTGACCCTGGGAAATGTGCAGGTCATAGTGGATGGCTTTGCAGCAATGGGATTCTCTAACTGTGGTGGGGCCATAGACGGAACCCATATCCCTATCTTGGCACCGGAGCACCAAGCCGGCGAGTACATAAACCGCAAGGGGTACTTTTCAATAGTTCTGCAAGCTCTGGTGGATCACAAGGGACGTTTCACCAACATCAACGTGGGATGGCCGGGAAAGGTACATGACGCTCGCATAGAATCATAGAATCATAGAATTTCAGGGTTGGAAGGGACCCCTGAAGGTCATCTAGTCCAACCCCCTGCTCGAAGCAGGACCAATTCCCAGTTAAATCATCCCAGCCAGGGCTTTGTCAAGCCTGACCTTAAAAACCTCTAAGGAAGGAGATTCTACCACCTCCCTAGGTAATGCATTCCAGTGTTTCACCACCCTCTTAGTGAAAAAGTTTTTCCTAATATCCAATCTAAACCTCCCCCACTGCAACTTGAGACCATTACTCCTCGTTCTGTCAGCTGCTACCATTGAGAACAGTCTAGAGCCATCCTCTTTGGAACCCCCTTTCAGGTAGTTGAAAGCAGCTATCAAATCCCCCCTCATTCTTCTCTTCTGCAGACTAAACAATCCCAGCTCCCTCAGCCTCTCCTCATAAGTCATGTGTTCTAGACCCCTAATCGTTTTTGTTGCCCTTCGCTGGACTCTCTCCAATTTATCCACATCCTTCTTGTAGTGTGGGGCCCAAAACTGGACACAGTACTCCAGATGAGGCCTCACCAATGTCGAATAGAGGGGAACGATCACATCCCTCGATCTGCTCGCTATGCCCCTACTTATACATCCCAAAATGCCATTGGCCTTCTTGGCAACAAGGGCACACTGCTGACTCATATCCAGCTTCTCGTCCACTGTCACCCCTAGGTCCTTTTCCGCAGAACTGCTGCCTAGCCATTCGGTCCCTAGTCTGTAGCGGTGCATTGGATTCTTCCATCTTCAGGAACTCTGGTCTGTTTCAAAAGCTGCAGGAAGGGACTTTATTCCCAGACCAGAAAATAACTGTTGGGGATGTTGAAATGCCTATATGTATCCTTGGGGACCCAGCCTACCCCTTAATGCCATGGCTCATGAAGCCGTACACAGGCAGCCTGGACAGTAGTCAGGAGCTGTTCAACTACAGGCTGAGCAAGTGCAGAATGGTGGTAGAATGTGCATTTGGACATTTAAAGGCGCGCTGGCGTAGTTTACTGACTTGCTTAGACCTCAGCAAAACCAATATTCCCACTGTTATTACTGCTTGCTGTGTGCTCCACAATATCTGTGAGAGTAAGGGGGAGACGTTTATGATGGGGTGGGAGGTTGAGGCAAATCGCCTGGCTGCTGGTTACGCGCAGCCAGACACCAGGGCGGTTAGAAGAGCACAGGAGGGCGTGGTACGCATCAGAGAAGCTTTGAAAACCAGTTTCATGACTGGCCAGGCTACAGTGTGAAAGTTCTGTTTGTTTCTCCTTGATGAAACCCCCCGCCCCTTGGTTCACTCTACTTCCCTGTAAGCTAACCACCCTCCCCTCCTCCCTTCGATCACCGCTTGCAGAGGCAATAAAGTCATTGTTGCTTCACATTCATGCATTCTTTATTCATTCATCACACAAATAGGGGGATGACTACCAAGATAGCCCACGAGGGATGGTGGAGGAGGGAAGGAAAATGCCACACAGCACTTTAAAAGTTTACAACTTTAAAATTTATTGAATGCCAGCCTTCTTTTTTGGGGGCAATCCTCTGTGGCAGAGTGGCTGGTTGGCCGGTGGCCCCCCCCCCACCGCGTTCTTGGACGTCTGGGTGAGGAGGCTATGGAACTTGGGGAGGAGGGCGGTTGGTTACACAGGGGCTGTAGTGGCAGTCTGTGCTCCAGCTGCCTTTGCTGCAGCTCAACCATACACTGGAGCATACTGGTTTGGTCCTCCAGCAGCCTCAGCATTGAATCCTGCCTCCTCTCATCACGCTGCCGCCACATTTGAGCTTCAGCCCTGTCTTCAGCCCGCCACTTACTCTCTTCAGCCTGCCACCTCTCCTCCTGGTCATTTTGTGCTTTCCTGCACTCTGACATTATTTGCCTCCACGCATTCGTCTGTGCTCTGTCAGTGTGGGAGGACAGCATGAGCTCGGAGAACATTTCATCTCGAGTGCGTTTTTTTTTCTTTCTAATCTTCACTAGCCTCTGGGAAGGAGAAGACCCTATGATCATTGAACCACATGCAGCTGGTGGAGGGAAAAAAAGGGACAGCGGTATTTAAAAAGACACATTTTATAAAACAGTGGCTACACTCTTTCAGGGTAAACCTTGCTGTTAACATTACATACATAGCACATGTGCTTTCATTACAAGGTCGCATTTTGCCTCCCCCCACCGCGTGGCTACCCCCTCAACCCTCCCCCTTCCCTGTGGCTAACAGCGGGGAACATTTCTGTTTAGCCACAGGCAAACAGCCCAGCAGAAATGGGGTCTTCTGAGTGTCCCCTGAAGAAAAGCACTCTATTTCAACCAGGTGACCATGAATTATATCTCACTCTCCTGAGGATAACACAGAGAGATAAAGAATGGATGTTGTTTGAACGCCAGCAAACATACACTGCAATGCTTTGTTGTACAATGATTCCCGAGTACGTGTTACTGGCCTGGAGTGGTAAAGTGTCCTACCACGAAGGACGCAATAAGGCTGCCCTCCCCAGAAACCTTTTGCAAAGGCTTTGGGAGTATATCCAGGAGAGCCACGAATGCTAGGGCAAAGTAATCCTTTCACATGCTTGCTTTTAAACCATGTATGTATTTTAAAAGGTACACTCACCGGAGGTCCCTTCTCCGCCTGCTGGGTCCAGGAGGCAGCCTTGGGTGGGTTCGGGGGGTACTGGCTCCAGGTCCAGGGTGAGAAACAGTTCCTGGCTGTCGGGAAAACCGGTTTCTCTGCTTGCTTGCTGTGAGCTATCTACAACCTCATCATCATCATCATCTTCTTCATCCCCAAAACCTGCTTCCGTATTGCCTTCATCTCCATTGAAGGAGTCAAACAACACGGCTGGGGTAGTGGTGGCTGAACCCCCTAAAATGGCATGCAGCTCATCATAGAAGCGGCATGTTTGGGGCTCTGACCCGGAGCGGCCATTCGCCTCTCTGGTTTTCTGGTAGGCTTGCCTCAGCTCCTTCAGTTTCACGCGGCACTGCTTCGGGTCCCTGTTATGGCCTCTGTCCTTCATGCCCTGGGAGATTTTGACAAAGGTTTTGGCATTTCGAAAACTGGAACGGAGTTCTGATAGCACGGATTCCTCTCCCCTTACACCGATCAGATCCCGTACCTCCCGTTCGGTCCATGCTGGAGCTCTTTTGCGATTCTGGGACTCCATCATGGTCACCTCTGCTAATGAGCTCTGCATGGTCACCTGCAGCTTGCCACGCTGGCCAAACAGGAAATGAGATTCAAAAGTTCGCGCTTCTTTTCCTGTCTACCTGGCCAGTGCATCTGAGTTGAGAGTGCTGTCCAGAGCGGTCAAAATGGAGCACTCTGGGATAGCTCCCAGAGGCCAATACCGTCGAATTGTGTCCACAGTACCCCAAATTCGAGCCGGCAAGGCCGATTTAAGCGCTAATCCACTTGTCAGGGGTGGAGTAAGGAAATCGATTTTAAGAGCCCTTTAAGTCGAAATAAAGGGCTTCATCGTGTGGACGGGTGCAGGTTTACATCGATTTAATGCTGCTAAATTCGACCTAAAGTCCTAGTGTAGACCAGGGCTTACTCAGCCACTTTTACTGAAAATTTCGACACCAACATCTTGATGCGTCATCATGTGCTGTTCCAGCAGATGAGCAGGGGTCAGTGCATTCATTACCTGCGCTGATTTGTGTTACACAATGCTTGCAGAGCATGTTGGAAAGATTTTAAGCTATTAACAGTTCTGTCTGTTCGATGCAGAAGTAATCATTCCCACTAGAAAGCTAGGCCAAAATACACACTGTGGGCAGATTCTACCACCCCTCTACCCCCACATTCTGTAGTTCTCTTCCTCTGCAGGTAGATCCATTGGAATGATTTTTTTCTTTTTTCTTTTTTTTTTTTTTTTACAGAAACGAACTGTCAAATCTGACATGATTTCATTAAATGTTTTGTTTGTCATGGGTGCACAGGCTTGGTGCTCTGGAATGGCTCTGAATGAAGTTCAGACAGGACCCTCTTGCAGCATGACAACTCCTCAGGGCACACTCTCACTTGGCTTCAGCACCTCCTTGGATCTCTTCCAACCTTGGAGCATTCAGCACCCCTGTTTGTGCCATGAGCTCCCCACACTGGGGAAGTCTTACATGCCCCCAAAAGGGCCATGTACCCCAACTTCACAGTCAGCAGTGACTCTCAGCCAGCTAGGTAAAAGAGAAGGGTTTATAGTCGTCTGGAACACAGCGTAGAACAGATCTTGTTAGCACAGAAAGCAGGAAGGTTCAGCAAAGTCCATCCATTAAATCGTCAGCTTCAGACTTATCATAGCCACAGGAACTCAAACTTTGTACAGTTTGACTTGTGCAGCAGGCAGGCTGCCCTGGGGTTCTGGCCAGAGAGAAGGACTCCCCCACACAGCACTCACCCAAGCCCAGACTCCACTCATCCCACCTGCAGAACCAGATTGCAGTATCCAGCCTGACTCATAAAAGACCTCCCCCGTCAGCCTCTGCTTGAACCAAAGCCCATCAGAAGAAAGACTTACAAAAAGCAATAAAATGGCAGTAGGAGGCAAACCTAAGCCCCTCCAGACAAGGTTGACAGGATTAAGGAAACTCCCCTAACCTCATTTGCATCAAAGATGGGACAGGGAGGCATCTCCGTTAGCATACAGCATGGAGAACAGAGATTCCAAGGCAAGAACCGCACTGAACTCTGGGACCAGGAAAGCAGGGAAGCACTGCATCCTGGGGATCTCTGCTCCAGATGTGAATGAATCCATGCCTGCACACACCCGCTTATCAGACCAATTCTAGCAATAAATCCTCTATTGGTATCCAAAATACTGAAGCTGCCTAATTGCATTATGAGCTCCCTGGAAGGAGCACCACCAACAGCCGGGAACGATCAGTTCCTATTGTCTAGCCTGAACAAAACAACTTTGGTATACTCCCTTGAATCATCAGTTTACCCAGACAAATCTAGTGTTATTTCCCTGCAAAAACCCAGACTCACTCTCAAGTATGGGCTCTGATGCCTGGATCCAAATTTTGTATCAGTTCCATTCGGACTTCATCTTCTCCTGACTGGTTGTGCTGGGGGCTCTGCCTGTCTCCAGCACTCCGGACACCACCTGGGAACCCTGATTGAGTCACGCTTCACGGAATGGTGAGAACCCACCCCTCTCTTTCTCTCGGTACAGCCTTCTGACCATGACTTGTGGGATCAGTTATAGTTTGCTAAACCTAACTTTCCGAATCAAATTTAAGTTAGATTTAATATTATAACTGTTTCGTTTGGCTTCTCAAACATGTCAGAAACAAACCAGGAGCTTGATGGTTTGTTTCTGACATGTATCCTGAGCAAAGGGCAGGTTGAATTAGGGTTTATCCAACCTGTAACAAAACCCTCCCCTCTCAGAAAGGAAATAATTTAACAAATTACCATTGATACAGTCTTTGGTATCTACATATTGACATAGCACCTTTCTGTCAGGATGGTTTTCACACCAACTCCAATTTGATCTTACAAAACATTGCATAGGAGATGGGAGTTTTCCGGCCATGAGCAGACAGCATCCCCTCCCCATACTACAGTAAAAGCTGTCTTCCAAGATGGCTGTGTTTGCCAATGATTTTCCAGTCATACCCCACACTGATATCTAGGTCTGCTATTTAGGAAGCTTTTTGTTGTTCTGGAGTCCACTCCTGCAAACCCCCCATTCACTGATCCAACAGTTGAGCCAGGAGTACTTGCATTTCTGCAAGTTATGGGGACAGTGAGGAAACAAGCATTTCTTCCTATCACACCCATCCCCCTGTGGCACCAATTCCTTGCTCTCTTCTTGGGGCAGTGTTTGCCGTTCCCATCTCAACAAGGCCATCTAGCCATGTGCCCAGCCCTGTGTGGGATTGAGAAATCGTAGCTCTGCAGTGCTGCTAACCACACAGCAAGTTGCCCCTCAGGATTCCTGACTCTAAAGAGCCATTTCAGAGACGCATGCTCTGTCCTGATCATAAACATCCTCCCATCCAAACCATGCTGAAAACATTGTATCGATTTTTCCACTCCCAGGAGCTCCCTTGGGCTCGTGCCATCATTTCTCTCTGGCAAACTTGGACTTTAAATAATCAGAGCCTGGTGTGATGGGTTCTCTCATCGGGACCCCCTTGGGACTGTCACTGGGTATGCTGAGATACCACTGAGTTTAACCTTTCTGCCAACCTGGGCACCCCTCAACTCTGTCTTGCTGAGCCACACCCGCCAGGCCTCTTCCAGCACAGACTCAGGGACTGGGTCACACCCCTCCGCAGAATACAGACACTGAGATCAACTCTGGGAAGACTCAGTTAAAGGGACGTGCCTGAGCACCCCAATGCACAGCCTTTCTGGGACCCTGAACTCCAGATAAATTTGTGTCAGACTGTATAAAGTTTCATACAGCATAAGTTCATATTATTCGCCCTCTTTCTTGAAGTAAAGAGAGATATGCACAGAGTGCCCCCCAGGTAACAATTACTTAAATTGGGTTTATTAATAAACAAGAGTGGTTTTATTAAGTATAAAAGGTAGGATTTAAGTAATCATAAGAGGTAACAAACAGAACAAAGAAAGTTACTAAGCAAAATAAAACAAACACGCAAGGCTAAGCTTAATACACTAAGAAACTGGTTACATGTAATCTCATCCTCAAATCATAGAATCATAGAATATCAGGGTTGGAAGGGACCTCAGGAAGTCATCTAGTCCAACCCCCTGCTCAAAGCAGGACCAATCCCCAACTAAATCATCCCAGCCAGGGCTTTGTCAAGCCTGACCTTAAAAATATCTAAGGAAGGAGATTCCACCACCTCCCTAGGTGTTCTAATAAGATTCTTTCACAGACTAGACTCATTTCTAGTCTGGGCCCAATCCTTCCCCCTGTTCAGTCTCTGTTAATTCCAGCAGACATCTTAGGTGGTAAGCAGGGTTATCCTCCTCACTCCTTCTCTGTTCTGCTTCACACCCTTATATAGATTTGGCAAAAGGCAGAAATCCTTTGTCTCTTTGTTTAAACTTTTCTCACGCTTCGTGGAAAAATATAAAATCCAAGGCTGGGAGGTCTGGAGAGACAGTCCAACCTGGTGCAGAGCAGAGGCCCAGGGGGTAGAGCTGGAGATGGTGTTTTTTAAACACTGATGGCTGCATGCCCCGGTCTATCACATTACTGTAATCCAGCCAAGAGGTGGTGAATAGATGTGGAACCCTTCTACCAGGTGGAGCCAGCACCAGCCAGGGCCAGGTTCAATATCTAAGGATTCCTTTCCATCAATACAACACAGAACTGACTCGAGCTCTCACCCAGTAACCTGGGAAATTTACACACTGGGCACCTCTGAGAGGCAATACTTCCCCATGGGCAAGCACCCAGTCTGAGTGTAGAAAAGAAACTTTTAATAAAAGGAGGGAAGTAACCTGGAATTAATTTGGGAAAACACCACAGACAGGGTTCATAAACATAAACCATGAGTAAAAGCCCCACCCCAAGTATGTTGGGCAGAGTCTTTTTCCCCTCAGGTTCTTAAGTCCAGCAACCCAAAAGTCCCCTTCCCATGCCTGACCCTTCTCTTGACCCCACTCACAGTTGCTGTCTTCGGTCAGTGCAGACCCAGAGTTCAGAGGTGCATCTGCAGAGTTCACCTCCCACCCTGGGTGTGGGGTAAAGAGGCATCTTACTCGCTTTGCTGGCTGCTCGCTGGCCACGTGCTCACTGCTCTCCACCGCCGCCCTGCTGGCTTCCCCTCTCTGCCGCCACCCTGCTGGCTGCTCATCGCACCTCTTTGGCACCACCCTGCTGGCCACCTACTCTCTGCTCCCCCGGGGCAGTCTCTTAGTGCTTTTCGCTCTGTGTAATCCGGGCAGAAACACAGTCTTGCCACAAGTGATTTTACTTCTGATTAAGCAAATTAAAAACAACACAGTTGAACAGTGGGAAGAAATAGGGTGAGCCAGTCTTACCACAAACCCTTTAGAACATGCAACCTACTGGTTGAGAGTCCTGTCCCCCCATCTCTTACTTTCATTGGGCTCTGACATTCAAGCCCTTGTCTGACTGAGGTTCTTTCACTGAGAGTGACTCCCTCCCTTGGGACAGGTTAAGCACGGTCCTGCTTTTCTGTATTCCCACAATAATTACAATAGTGGTGACCATATTTCACTACCCCTGCATTCAGTACTAACATAATTTGTGACCCAACACCAGCCAAGTTGATTACAGTGAGTAAAACACCACTCCATCAGCTGAATATCTAGCAAATCTAAGCAAAGCAGGAGCAAAGTGTATTTACATAAACATACCCAGGGTCTCTTCCCCATCCCCAGCCAGCTGTCAGCATCCTGGGAAATGCCCAATTTAGGTAGCTGTCTGGGGAAGTCAAAGTGCCGCAGACTGGCTGAGTACCACCCTGGAGGGAGGGACTCAGACTGGCCTGGAGACTACTGTGTGCCCTGATTCAAGGGATTTGGGTTTGATTCCTGGCTCTGTCCAAGACCCTTTCTCTCTGTGCCTACTTGGTGCCATGGCAGAAAGGAAGCGCTTCTGTGGATCTCAACAGCAGGAGGAGATCTCATCCCTTCCTGCTGCCAAAGTACCAGCCCCAGCCTCGCAAGTCAGAGGGCAATATTTATTGCATGAGGATCTTTATATAATCTTTGTTGGTAGAGGATCTATGACACACAGCTGCATAGATCTCAATCCACCACTGCTTGTGGAGTCAGTTTCCCGCTCCCTGGGGATACCCACAGTTGTGAGGAACCTGCCCTTAGCGTGAAGCAGCTGTGGCCATGCTGGCCGGGGGTCAGCTCCCTGACTCTCCAAGCCACGGGCAACACACGCCCTCTCCTCTCAGCCCAAGAAGGCTCTGCTGTCTCTCCTCAGCTTAGAGAGAAGCACAATCCTTCGAGCCTCCCCCAGGAGTGCCCAGCCCCTGGTCCCCTGGACACTCACCAAATCACCAGGCCTGCGGTTCCCATAGCAACAGTACACCCAGCGCACTGGTTACCCCTTGAAGTACAGCTCCGTGCGACACACAGCACCTACAGTCTTTTATAGAGGAAGCCGTTCTAAGTATAACGAAGGGCAGAGAGTCAAAGGGTAGCAAACAGGACACAACGGGTGACAGGTGCACTAAAATCCTAACATGTTAGTTGCACTTAAGCTGTGGAACAAGATCCCCCCTTGGCTAAGAAGGTACTGCTGTCCCCAAAGTCCTCTGCCAGCATGGTTGAAACCCTCTTTCCATGAATCAACACTGGCAACTTGTCTTCCCAAATGAAGGATGCCAAGGTGTCTTTCTGCACCCCCGGATATACCAGCTCTGACCTTTGCTCTCCACCTGAAAACATGGTCTTCCCACATATCACACACACACACTTTACCTCTTCTTGTTAATTTTCCTTGTGTAGTCATAAGAACATAAGAATGGCCATACTGGGTCAGACCAAAGGTCCATCCAGCCCAGTATCCTGTTTCCCAATGCCAGGTGCGGAAGTGCTTCTTTTAATATCCTGAGGTTTGTGCTTCTGGTTCAAAAGGATCCCACCGCTCTGCCACCATGTCAGGGTTCCCTCCCCACTCTGAACTCTGGGGTACGGATGTGGGAACCCACATGAAAGACCCCCTAAGCTTATTTCTACCAGCTTAGGTTAAAAACTTCTCCAAGGCACAAATCCTTCCTTGTCTTTGGATGAATACTGCTGCCACCACCAAGTGAGTTAGACAAAGATTCAGGAAAAGGACCACTTGGAGTTCCTGTTTCCCCAAAATATCCCCCCAAGCCCCTTCACCCCCTTTCCTGGGGAGGCTTGAGAATAATCTACCAACCAGATAGGTAAACAAGGTGAGCACAAACCAGACCCTTGGGGTTTTAGGACACTAAAAACCAATCAGATTCTTAAAAAAACAAAAACAGAACTTTATTATAAAGAAAAAGAAGTAAAAGAAGCACTTCTGTAAAATCGGATGGAAGGTAATTTTACAGGGTAATACGATACAAAACACAGAGGATTCCTGTCTAGGCAAAACTTTAAAGTTACAAAAACAGGGATAAACCTCCCTCTTAGCACAGGGAAAATTCACAAGCTAAAAAAAAAGATACTCTAACGCATTTCCTTGCTATTACTTACTATTTCAAGATGTAATTTTAGATGTATCATTCAGTAGGATATGGATTACTTGCTTGGTCTCAATCTTTGTCTCCTGAGAGAACAACAACAGCCCAAAACAAAAACCTTCCTCCAAAGATTTAAAAGTATCTTCTCTCCTTATTGGTCCTTTTGGTCAGGTGTCAACCAGGTTATCTGAGCTTCTTAACCTTTTACAGGTAAAGGAGGGATTTTATGCTACCCTTAGCTGTATGTTTATGACATAAACATTTGAAAATGAGAAACTGACCAGTTTTAAAACCCTCTGGCCACAAAATTTATCAAAATGGACTGGGAATGTGGTAGGCCCTAGCGATAAGTGTCTCCCACCTCCTGACTGGAGAAGTGTGTCTCAAGGCATGCTGCCTCTAAGAGACCTGCCTTTAACAACAAAGCCTAGAGAGCATAATACCCAGGACATATACCAGGGCCCCAGGAAGGAGCTATATTCCATCACCGCAGCCCAGCCCACATCCCACTGGTGGGGTTCCCCCACCCGCAACCCAGACAGCTCCGAGGCAGCACAGGGAAATCCCTGCAGTTAGTATTCCCTGGTGGTTGCAGCACGACTACTGGTCCTTTGTTGTTTCAAACTTGGGGCAGAGCATCCTCTGCTAGGAGATTAGAGGAATGTAAATTATCAAGGAAGTAGCAGGCTACTGTTTCTGCCGATTCCCATCTTGCAGGCAATACTGGGACAGGATTTCAGAAGAGAAGGTTTATGGCGGACCCTCAGCAGCCATCCTGGCCAGACAGAGCTCTCCTGATACAAGAGGAGGTGGAGGGTTGAGCTAGACAGATCCAGAACTTGTCCCCTTTTGCAGGGTTAAAAATGGACAAGTGGCTTCCTATTGTACTGTGAGGCATCCAGGCCGCTGCCTCCTGACACCCCTCACCCCCACCCCACAGGGTCTGCAGCCCATATGCCCCCAAAGGGTCTCCAGGAACATTTCCCCATGTTGCCCCCTAGCAGAGAATGGGGCTAAAATCAGGGAGTGTTCTCTGTACAGAGCCCTCCCAGATAGAGCTGGGCAAATAATAGAATGAGGGGGAGGGGGTTCCCTGGCAATTCCAGGAAAAACAAACAGGAAAATTTTCAGTTCAGGTCATACTGAACATGAAGTTTTCCAGCTAATTGAAGACTTTTTGATCCTCCCAAAATCATTCAATGTCAGGCTTTTGTTAAAGCAAAGGAAACGATTCCCAAAAACGGCCAGAGAAGGAGGAAGAGGGCGTGGCTCAGGGGTAATGCCACATGTCCTGAACATCGGAAGGGACTGGGGGAGGGGAAGGGATATTATCATCTGGAGAGGAATGTCTGTGGAATGTCATCTGAGGAATGTCATCACCTGCTGAACATCTGGAGATACTGGGGAGTGTTGCAGGGGCTGAATATCTGAAGATGCCTGAAGTGATGATCTGGTGAGCCCCCAGAGAGTCCCTATGGGCTTTGGCAAGCTGAGAGTTCCTGCTCATCACACACATTGTCTGGACTCTTATCAGACCATGTGGGATGGATCCGGGGTGGAACCTGTGCCAGTTCATCACTGTATAAGCAGGAAAACCTCAAATAGGAGTAGAGAGGTTATTTTACCCCTATATTTGGCACTGCTGCCACCTCTGCTGGAATCCTGTGCCTAGTTCCGGTACCCAAAATTCAAGAAAGAAATTGATAAATTGCAGAGGGGACAGAAAAAACCCATAAGAATGATTGAAATGATAGACTCAAGGAGCTCAATCTATTCAGCTTAACAAAGAGAAGGTTGTGGGGTGACTTGATCCTAGTCTATAAGTATTTACATGGGGAACAAATATTTAATAATGGGCTCTTCAATCTAGCAGACAAAGGTTTAACATGATCCAATGGCTGGAAGCTGAATCTAGACAAATTCAGACTGGGAATAAGACATACATTTTTAACAAGAAGATGTGAGTCATTACCCGGTAGACCAACTTGAAAAGGGTCATACTGGATTCTTTATCACTGACTGTTTTAAAATCAGAATTGGACGCTTTTCTAAAAGCTCTGCTCTAGGAATTATTTCAAGGAAGTTCTAAGGCCTGTGTTACACAGGAGGTCAGGCTGGATGATCACAATGGTCTCTTCTGGCCTCGGATCTGGATTTCTGAACAAAACCACGGCTCTGCAGTACGGCTCCAGCATCGATCACCACCATGCTCCAGCTCTGCAGCAGGGCTCCAGTGTCTCTCGCCATGCCCTGGCTTTCCGGGACAGCTCGAGCATTTCTCGCCAAGCCCCAGCTCTTCAGTACAGCTCCAACACCCTTCTAGCTGGGGTGCTTCTCCACCTTGTTTCATTCCCAGGTATGGTTCCAGTTGGAGACATCAGCGGGTTTAACCCTCCATCCTTCCCCAGAGTTCAGCCCTCTCTGGCCCTCTGGCTTCAGCTGTCCTGCCGAGAGAACCAGCATCCTCCTGCTGCTGCTCTCAGCCTTCAGCCCTCTCCGGCCATGGATCTGTGGTCTGGGGCTGCATGGGGCCCTGGGGGACAGGGCCGCTCTGCGTTCCCGAGCTTCTGCTGTCCTGCCCCCAGCACTGTTCTGGAGAGGGATCCCTGCTCTGCGCTGGCTCAGCAGGGCCTAGGGGCAGGGTGTTGGGGAGTAGGTCTGTGAGGGGATGCTGGGATGTGAGGGGGTGGGAGGTGCTGGGCAGTGCGGGAGGTTTGTGTATTTTGGGATGCTGGGCAGTGGGGGGGGGTCTGTGTGAGGCGCAGTGTAGTTGTGATGGTGGGACTGTGGGGAAGGGTAATGGGCAGTGGGGGAGATCTTTGCATTTTAGGGTGCTGGGCAGTGGGGGGGTCTGTGGGGGGTGCTGGGCAGAGGTGGTGGGGCTGAGGGTGTGGGGGGGTGCTGGGCAGGGGTGACGGTGTTCAGGGCACTGTGCATTTGTGGGGGGGGTGCTGGGCATAGTGGGTCCAGGGGTGCTGGGTGGGAGGGCTGTGTGGCATGGCATGGACCCACCCCCACGGGGAAGGGGCACACTGGCAGCACAGGGCTGTGGCTTGTAAACAGTGCTCTTGAACTGGACGAAGCAGGGTTGCCCCCGCCGTGCTGTGCCCCATTGTCCTACTAATACATCCCAGAATGACGTTTGCTTTTTTTGCAACAGCATTACACTGTTGACTCATATTTAGCTTGTGGTGCACTATGACCCCCAGATCCCTTTCCGCAGTACTCCTTCCAAGGCAGTTATTTCCCATTCTGTATGTGTGCATCTGATTGTTCCTTCCTAAGTGGAGTACTTTGCATTTGTCCTTATTGAATTTCATCCTATTGACAATGTTGAGACCCATATCTTATCAGGACAATACTGATTAACAACTTGTGAGGTTTCGAATTATACCTCACAAGGCATACTTCGTACAAAGATTATAACAATAATATGGAGGGTGTGAATACAGGAACGTATTCTGTCACAGCCTCATTACCACATGCGGCAGGGAGTTCCTCAGTTTAAACCTGCAGGGCAGAGACATTGATTTTTTTCCTTTTCAATCAGTTTTAGAAGTTCTCAAGCAGCAAATTTTGATGATTAGCGATGGAAATATTTTGCCAGCAGCTTGCACGTGTGTGATGAATTCAACATTTACCAATAAAAATCCAGTCCTTCCAAGCATAATTATAAAGCTCCACTTCTTGAATCTCAACCTCTATTGCCATTAAATAATTGTCTGACCTTCACCTATGGCCTGACTCCCAACACATACAAATTCCCACAACCGTGATTATTTAAACTGATAAAAATGGGGGAGGGAGGGATGCTTAAAACAAGTAACTTTCCACATCAAAATTTAAATCAATAGAACTCAAAAAAAAATGCCTATAAACTAACTTTAATGTTCTCCATCAAAATGATAAAAAAGTAAGCAGAATTCTGCCCAGCATAATTTGAGTAACAATTAGCTCGAGTTGGCACTAGGATCTCTTTTAATGGTTGGGGCAGTGGCCGGTCTTTCTGCGTCTTGGGGGTGGCAAACACAAGGAGGAGGAGGTGGATCTAGAGCAGCTAAGAGGGAGGTAAAGCCAGGGGGCGTTGGCATCTGGGGGGCTACTGTTTTGGGGCATCAGAAGCAGGGGGGTTGCCAGCGGTTGCGCTCCGGGTCGGGCCAGCCCCCTCGCCCTCCACAGCATCCTCCATCATCTGCTTGTACTGGCGCTGGAAGAAGCCGAACTGGAAGGAGACAAAGAGGGGAGATGGTGAGAGGCAGACAGAGACAGGCTTATGGCGGAGGATGGGGAGAGACAGGCTGTGGGAACCTCCAAAGGAAAGACCCTTGCCCCTTCTCCACCAGCTGGGAGAGCTACAGGCCCCACCCCCAGGGTGATGGGAGGTGGGGGAGGGGTCCAAGCGCTGCCCCACTCCCCTTGCAGAGGGCTGCAGTGATGAGAGCCAGCAGGATCAGGCCCCCACGCTGCTGCCCACGATGATGGGCAGGTAGTTATAGCCCACGAAGCGCTCCACCACCGTCTGCACCTGGGGGAGAGGAGCTGTGAGATGGGGACCCAAAAGTCCTGAAATTATCAAACCAGACCCCACTTCCTCCCAGAGCAGGGACAGAACCCACGAGTCCTGGCTCCCAGCTCTAACCACTAGCCAATGCTCTCTCTATCCCGGGCACAGTCACTCTGGTACCTGCCGCTGGACAAATCCCTCCTTCTGGGTGTATTTCTGCTCCTCGTATTCAATCCGGGCCTCGCTCACCAGACTCACTTTCTGCTGCTGAGTCTGGAACAGAGAAATTCACCATCCCTGACCAGAAATGACACAAACCAGCCCGGAGCATCAATCCAGAGGGACCCAGAGCAATGTTCACACAGGGGCAATCCCTTGCCCGGCACTGAGATGCAGCAACCCTCAGGGGTGAGGCGTGGGGGCTGTTCACATGAGGGATCCCTCACCCGGTGCTGAGAGGCAGAGGCGGTTCTCGTACCTGGGAGACCCACTGGAAGCTGATGTTCCCTTTGATCATGAACTCCAGCAGCTGGTGCATTTCCAGGGAGGTGATTCTGCACCGGATCTTCTTACAGGTGGCCACGGAGAAGTCCTGGGTGCAGAAGGATATCGCCGGGTGAGGCAGGGGGCGTGCAGGGGCTCAGCATGGTCATGAGGCTCTGGGTCTGTCTATAGCACGGGGCCCTGTCCCTCCCCCAGCCCAGCCCCACATGCACTGTCTGCGTTAGCGCAGAGGGGAAGGGGCTGGTGGGATCAGCACTGGCCTGTACTCACCAGCAGGGGGCGCTTGCTCATCCGTTTCACAAAGTCCTTCGAACCCGGGGTTCCAGCCTCACTTACGCACTGAGCCAGCTGGGGCTGGGGAGGGAGAGAGACACGGTGTTAATAGGGGCAGGAATGGGCCATGGGACCTTTCACCTCTACAGGGCCCCAACGCAGGGGGCTGGCTGGCTGGCTCAGGAGCTGGGGAAGGGGCAGCGGTGAATGTAACCTGGTAAGGGCCGGTGTGGTGTACTGATAAGGAAAAAGCCGGGCTGGTCCGGTCCGGTCTGCTGTACCAGAAAGCTATTTATAGCCGGCACGGCATACCGGAAAGACACCGGTAGCCTTGCCGAAGGAGATGCAGCTCTGTGGAAGCGTAGGGGGCTGGGAGGGGCAGCGGGGAAAGGCGTAGATGCCGGTAGCTCCTCCGGATGCTGTACCGCTCCCAGCCCCCTCTCCCCCCCAGGTAACGGGGATGGGAGGGGAAAAGCGTGGGGATCCTGGGCTGGGGACAGGACAGAGTCACAGGGAGGGTCATGTGGGGAGGTGACATGCCCCCATCCCCAATACTGGGAAAAATTAATTTTACTTTCACCACTGGGAAGGGGTCTTCTCCCCCTAGGCAGCCTGTCCCAGCAGGGGGCGCTGTAGGACCGAGCAGGCATCACTGGGCCCATCTCACACACACAAGGGCAGGGAGAGGCAGGTACCTTGGAGGGGACGACCTCAGAGGCGTCCCACACCCGGACCCCGCTCAGCTCCACGGGGAACTGGAACGTGACCGAGAGGGGGACACTTCGCTGCCGCAGGTTCTTGACCTGAAATAAAAACAGACTCACCACAGGGCACTGCAGGAAGAGAACCCAGGAGCCCTGATCCCCAGCCCCCGCTCTGACCCTCAGACCCCACTCCCCTGCCAGAGCTGGGGATAGAACCCAGGAGTCCTGACTCCCTGCTGCCGGTCTCACCTCATACTGATGTGTCTCTGGCACACTTGCCCCTGCCTCCTCGGTGGACAAGTTGATGTACTTGATTGAGTCCTTGAGGCTTGGGGAAGCACAGGATGGAAAGAAGGAGAGAGACGAGAGTGTGATGGATGGGGCTAGAGAGCGGCAATAGGTTGGGGCACTGTGCTGCAGGGAAGGGCTCAGTAGGGGGCGCTGTGCTGCAAGAAACAGGGTGAGGACCCAGTAGGGGGCGCTCTCCCTTTGCAGTCAGCGCTGACACCTATGACCAAGTCCAGTGCTAGGGAGCTCTGTGCTGCAGGGCACAGGGGGCCCAGCAGGGGGCGCTCTCCCCTCTGTCTCCGCACTAACCTACCTCGTGAGGATGATGAAGATGCCATTCTGCAATATCAAGTTGGGAGTAAGAGGAACCGTGATGGCTGGTTGTATCGACAGCCTGACCGGTTCTGGAAAGCAGTATTGTCCGTGCCATACTGGTGCAATGCGAATCACAGAAGCTGAGTCTTGTCTGAGCTTCATTAAAGTTCTTGGAATCAGTGGAATTGATGGTTAAGCATAATGAAGGCCAAAGATCCTGAGGTTGGGGGTGAGTAAAAATATTCACATGCCTAAGAAGGAATCTGGCACCTCTTTTCTGTTCTCGTGGCAGTGGGCATCAGAGAGGAGGGAGTCTGCCAAAGGATCATGGTAAGCTCCCAGATGGCCTCATGAATAAGCAAAACCACTCTAGCAGGCCCAGCAATATGTCAAATATGAACTAACTTATATGGATTGCCATTAACCAATTCTACCTGTGCACCTAGGGCTGCCCTTTTCATAAGTTTCTGGTGCACCTTATAATTGTCAGGAACCGGGAGGATGATTCAGAGACAGTGGCCTCTGTGATGCCGGCAGGCCAGGTGCCAGCCCATGACAAGGCCCCTAAGTCTCAACTGAACACTGACCTGGAAATGAATCTGGCTCACCTGTACGAACTTTTTAAACACAAGGCCAAAATTAGGATGGAGTGAACACCCGAGCATGCCCATTGGCAGTTCAGAGCCCTAAGGTGGAAACCAGACGTGGCATTCTCCCGACACGCCGACCACATTGTGAAACATTGGGATGCCTGGATATCAGGAGCAAGCGTTAAATCTCTGGAAGATCTGTCTCTCCTAATGCCAATGGAGCCGTTCTTAGAGGATGTTCCTGAGGAGATAGAAAGGTACATCCTAGATGGGAAGCCCAAAACTGCAATTGAGGCGGGGGAGATCAGAGCCAAATGGGTGGAGGTGGTGGAGAAGAAGAAAGCTAGTAGCAGTTGGAGCGGATACCAGAAGGGGCAACCCAACCAGACACCCCACCATCTGGGTCAGCCCAAGGCCCCACCTTGCAAGGAGGAGCCCTCCACACAGCCAGGGAGATCGCAGATGCTTTTTTATCCCACCACCCTACTCTCCAACCACCCACCTCGCCCCAACCCACAGTCAGCTGGGCGATGCTTCAAGTGTAATGAGCTGGGGCATGTGAAGACCAACTGCCCCAAGACCACCAGCTGACTGCAACTCATCACCCCAGGGTCCCACCAGGAGCCTTCAGGCCCAGATGCCTCACAAATACCTCCAGAGCGAAGGGAAACTGTGAGTGTGGGTGGGAAGAAGATTACTGAGTGGAGAGTCACTGGAGCACAGGTGTCAGCTATTCACTAATCCCTTGTGGATCCCAAATTCATCAACCCAGAGGCCCAAGAGATGGTGCAACCCTTTAAGGCCAACTCTTTTAACTTGCCTACAGCCAGGTTGCCTGTCCAATACAAGGGTGGGTCAGGAATACGGACTTTTGCAGTCTATGACGATTATCGCATTCCCATGCTGCCGGTAGAAGACTTAGCCAACCATGTGAGGCTAACAAAATGGGTGGGGATGGTCACCCATGACCAGGCTAAACAGGCCTCTACACCTAACTCCATTCCTGAGCCTCCTACAGGGACCCGCCAGAGCTGATGGAACCAGACCCCAGACCAGAGTCTATGACAATGGTTGTAGATCCAGTTCCTGGGACCCAGCCAGAACCAGCCCAAGGATCGGAACTGGCAGAGCCCTCAGCACCAGAGCCCGCCAGAGTCAGGGGAGCCAGCACCAAAGGGCGCCACAGAGCCTGAACCTGCAGCAGCAGCTCAACCGGCGCAAGAAGCTCAACCGGAGCCTGAAATACAACCCAGTGCACCAGTGGAGAGCGGTTCACAGTCAACGGAGACACCCCTCACGTCACCCGCATCACTTCCAGTGGGACCGATGTCTCCAGCATCAAGGGAGCAGTTCCACGCCGAACAGGAAGCGGATGAAAATCTTAAGGGAGCTTGGACGGCGGCACCCACCGCCTCTCAGCTCTTCCAAAAGGCCCAGGTTTGTTGTAGAAGGAGGACTCTTATACAAGGAAACCCTTTCTGGTGGGCACAAGGAGGACTGGCATCCCCAGAGACAGTTGGTAGTTCCAACTAAGTATAGGGGAAAACTCTTGAACTTAGCTCACGATCACCCTAGTGGCCATGCTGGGGTGAACAGGACCAAGGACCATTTGGGGAAGTCATTTCACTGGGAAGGAATGGGCAAGGACGTTTCTACCTATGTCCGGACTTGTGAGGTGTGCCAGAGGGTGGGAAAGCCCCAAGACCAGGTCAAAGCCCCTCTCCAGCCACTCCCCATCATTGAGGTTCCATTTCAGCGAGTAGCTGTGGATATTCTGGGTCCTTTTCCGAAAAAGACACCCAGAGGAAAGCAGTACATACTGACTTTCATGGATTTTGCCACCAGATGGCCGGAAGCAGTAGCTCTAAGCAACACCAGGGCTAAAAGCATGTGCCAGGCATTAACAGACATTTTTGCAAGGGTAGGTTGGCCCTCCGACATCCTTATGGATTCAGGAACTAACTTTCTGGCAGGGACCATGAAACATCTTTGGGAAGCTCATGGGGTGAACCGCTTGGTTGCCACTCCTTACCACCATCAAACAAATGACCTAGTGGAGAAGTTTAATGGGAATTTGGGGGCCATGACATGTAAATTTGTGAATGAGCACTCCAATGATTGGGACCTAGTGTTGCAGCAGTTGCTCTTTTCCTACAGGGCTGTACTACATCCCAGGTTGGGGTTTTCACCCTTTGAACTCGTTTATGGCCACAAAGTTAAGGGGCCTTTACAATTGATGAAGCAGCAACAGGAGGGAGTTACATCTTCTCCAGGAACTAACATTTTGCATTCCGTAACCAACCTGCAAAACACCCTCAAGGACTCTCTAGACCTTGCTTGAGAAAACCTACAAAATGTTCAACAAGAGCCAAAGGCCTGGTATGATAAACATGCCACAGAGCGTTCCTTCCGAGTAGGTGACCAAGTCATGGTCCTGAAAGCGCTCCAGGCCAATAAGATGCAAGTGCCATGGGAGGGGCCATTTATGGCACCTAGGAGCTGTTAATTACCTCATAGCATTCCCAGACCCTACCCTAAAACCTAAAGTATACCATGTTAATTCTCTAAAGCCCTTTTATGCCTGAGAAATCAAGGTTCTCCAGTTTACAGCCCAGGAGAGAGACGATGCTGAGTGGCCAGAAGGAGTCTACTATGAAGGAAAAAGCAATGGTGTTGTAGAAGAGGTGAGCCTTTCCATCACCCTTGGGCATAAGCAGCGACAGCAAATCCAGGAGCTGTGCACCGGCTTCGCACCGATGTTCTCAGCCACCCCAGGACGGACAGAACGAGCGTACCACTCCATTGACACAGGTAATGCTCGCCCATTTAGAGCCCAACCCTACCGGGTGGCTCCTCACACCAAAACTGCTATAGAAAGGGAGATGAAGGACATGTTACAGATGGGTGTAATCTGCCCCTCTGAGAGTCCATGGGCCTCTCCAGCGGTTCTGCTTCTCAAACCCGATGGGGAAATTCGTTTTGCATTGACTACCATAAACTAAATGCTGCAACTCGCCCAGAAAACTATCCAATGCCCCGCACAGATGAGCTATTGGAGAAACTGGGACATGCCCAGCTCATCTCCACCTTAGATTTAACTAAGGGGCACTGGCAAGTGCTGCTAGATGACCCCACCAAGGAAAGGTAAGACCCATGTCGGGCTGTATGAATTTAATGTGCTCCCTTTCGGACTGCAAAATACACCCGCCACCTTCCAGAGACTGGTAGATAACCTTCTGGCTGGACTGGGGGAATTTGCAGTAGCCTACCTTGACGATGTGGCTATATTCTCAGATTTATGGGCAGAACACCTGGAACACCCCCAAGCTGTCTTTCAGCGTATAAGGGAGGCAGGATTAACCGTTAAGGCCAAAAAATGTCAAATAGGCCTAAACAGGGTAACAGGTACCTTGGACACCAGGTGGGTCAAGGAACTATCAACCCCCTACAGGCTAAAGTAAATGCTATCCAAAATTGGCTTGTCCCTATGTCACAGAAACAGGTCCAATCCTTCTTGGGCTTGGCTGGGTATTATTGACGATTTGTACCACACTACAGCCAAATTGCCACCCCACTGACAGACCTAACCAGGAAAAAACAGCCAAATGCCGTTCAGTTGACCGAAAAGTGTCAAAAAGCCTTTAACCAGTTTAAGGCAGCCCTTACGTCTGACCCTGTACTAAGGGCCCTGGACTTTGACCAACTTTTCGTCATAACCACAGGTGGTGTAGGAGCAGTTTTAATGCAGGAAGGACCAGATCAGCAATTCCATCCTGTCGTGTTTCTCAGCCAAAAAACTGTCTGAGAGGGGAAGCCACTGGTCAGTCTCGGAAAAAGAATGTTACACCATTGTGTGTGCTCTAGAGAAGCTACGCCCATACGTTTGGGGACGGCGTTTCCACCTGCAAACCGACCATGCTGCGCTGAAGTGGCTTCACACAGTCAAAGGAACTAACAAAAAACTTCTTTGGTGGAGTTTAGCTCTTCATGACTTTGATTTTGAAATACAACACATTTCAGGAGCCTCTAACAAAGTGGCTGATGCCCTCTCCCAGAAAGGTTTCCCAGAATCAGCTGGGTAAAAATGTCCCCGGATTCTAAGTCAACGTAGTCCTTGAAATGTGAAAAATACTGTTGAATTCTCCATGTACTTGGTAGTAAAATTAGAGGTGCGTGTATCTTATTAACTCTGTTTCCTAAACCTCCAGGAGGAAATCCCAGCCAGTGTGGACCTGACCTGAACCAGGCTGGCCAGCACCGTCTGTGATTTGGGGGGCATGTGATAAATGAAGGGGGGAGGGGTAGCTCCCTTTTATGGACACCCAGCCAGCCAGTTAGCTATAAAATCCATGTTAGTAGCTGTTCTCTACTTGCTTTACCTGTAAAGGGTTAAAAAAGCCCATAGGTAAAAAGGAAGGGAGTGAGCAACTGACCAAAAGAGCCAATGGGAGGGCTAGAACTTTTTAAAATGGGGGCGGGGGGAAACTTTCCCTTTGTCAGTGGTAAAGCTATACTGTAAAAAGCTGTGAACCAGGTATGAAAATCACCAGATCATACCTAGAACTACTCAATTTGAAACCCCAGATATGTAAGTAGATCAGGAAATGTCTAGGAAGGCGCGATTAGATTCTCTCTTTTATTTCTGTAAGGCTTGTGGACTCCTCTGTGCTAACCCCCAAAATCCTTTTGTTTTGCTGGTAACCATTAAGCTGGACCTCAAAAAAAAAAAAAACATTCTTGATGCTTAATTAGATTTGCTCTTTTTAAATCTAGCAATAGCCTAAGTTCCAGATGTATTTTCTTTCTTTTGGTTTTTAATAAAATTTACCTTTGTTAATAACAGGATTGGGTTTTTTGTGTCCTAAGAGGTTTGTGCAGATGTTGTTTCACTAGCTGGTGACAACAGCTAATTTCATTTGTTTTCTTTCTCAACTCTTCCCCGGAGGGGTGGGGAAGAGGGCATGAGGGTACCCCACAGGGAGGAATTCCCAAGTGCACCTCCCTAGGTTAAAAGCGTTTTTTTGTATTTGGGTGGTGGCAGCATCTACCCATCCAAGGTCAGAGAGAAGCTGTAACCTTCGGAGTTTAATACAAGCCTGGAGTGGCCAGTATCCATTTTTAGAATCCTTGTGGGCCCTCACCTTCTGCACTCGAAGTGCCAGGGTGGGGAATCAGCCTTGACAGAGGGCCTGAGCTTCACGAACTGTTAATTCCCCCTTTGAAAAATTGCCATTTATAGATGTGACAGCGAGGACGTGTGGCCTCCCTCTGAGGCTGACAGGGAGGGACGCCCATGCATTCCTACAGCGGGATAAAGCAGTGCTGTCCTGTCTTGTACAGTAGCACAAGCTGCTTAAAGAAACACATACATGCGAAGAGCTTTCCACTTTGATTTATTATCAATAGTCACAGGTGCTTTTAACTTGAGCTGTTTGACCCCATCTTCCCCTCAGTCCATTTCAGTGTCTCCCAGGACGCTGCATTTCTGATGCTTGCAGATGACCCTATGCTTTCAATTTTCACTGTCAATTTTCACTGGCTCCCGTTGTGAGGCCTGGGAGTGTCAGTTCAAAGTTTTCTTCACTGCAGATGTATGTTTCCAAAGTAGTAAGAACACCTAAATATCACTTTTAATCTGCGGACCACAAAGGTGGGTTTCATAATTGCTATTTTATGGGTGGGGAAACCTCAGAAACAGATGCAAAATTATTTTCCCAAGGTCACACAGTGAGTGAATGCACAATGGGGCCATAATTAAGGATATTTCTCATGGCAGTTTTTAGGGGGAAATCTGATGTGAAGAGGGCAAAGTTACAGAAATGTTACTTTAAAATATGTCCCTAGTGTCAAATAGTGCTTTGCATTTCAAGGCTGCTTCATGGAGCAGCTAGTCCTGGAACCCACAAAGGGAGAGGCAATTCTTGATGAAGTGGCGCACAGTATCTGGTCCAAAAGATTAATAGAGTAGGATGGCTCAGTGATAGCAACCATGATGTAATTAAATTTCACAACCTTGTTGGGGGGGGGGGGGAATACCAAAGAAACCCACCACAATAGCACTTAACTTCCAAAAGGGGAACTACACAAAAATGAGGAGGAAATGGAAATAAAAATAAAGAGTGAAATGCCTGCAAGCTGCATGTAAACTATTTAAAACACCATAAGAGGCCCAAACGAAACATATTCCCCAAATAAATAAATAAAAAAAACAGGGAAAAACGTGACCACTGCTAAAGAGCAGAGTAAAAAGGGTTCTTAGAGGCCAAACAGCATCCTTTAAAAATTGGAACTCAAATCCTACTGAAGAAAATAGAAAGGAACAAAAATTCTGGCAAATCAAGTGTAAAAGTATAAGCAGGAAGGCCAAAAATGAATTTGAAGGCTAACAAGCAAAACACTAACAGCAAAAAGTTGTTTAGAAGTAGGAAGGCTGCCAAACAATCAGTGGGGCCACTGGACCATCAGGGTGCTAAGGGAGCACCCAATTAGCTTCTCCGCAATGGCCAGAAGACAAGGCCGTTGCGGAGAAGCTAATTATTTGTATTGGCCTTCACAGCTGAGGATGTGAGGGAGATTCCCATACCTGATCCAATCTTGTTAGGTGACAAATCTGAGGAACTGTCCCAGATTGAGATGTCAGAGTTTTTGGAATAAATTGATTAATTAAACAGTAATAAGTCCCCAGGACCAGATGCGATCCACCCAAGAGTTCTGGAGCAACTTATATATGAAATCCCAGAACTACTAACTATGGTACATAACCTATTATGACGTCCCAGGACTTGACCTCAGGCTTACACATCCCCAAACAGCTGTCACATCCTGGCTTCCACCCAATGGCTATTGAAGTCAAGTGGGCTGAAAAGCTACTGGGGTTATAGGCATCACCCACGAGCGCTCTGACTGGAGTACTGCCCAGCTCCGCTGATTGGTCCTACTACGCTATTTAAGCCAGGAGGCGGAACAGGACATTTGTCTGAGCAACAAGGTCGTTTCCTGTTGTGGCTGCATTGGACCCTGCTTGTGCCTATCTCCTGCACTCATCCCTGCTCCTGGCTTCACTCTTGTTCCCACCATGCTCCTGCTCTGTGCTTGATCCTTGTGTCTCCTCCTGCCCTTATGCCTCACCTCCAATCCTCAGTGACCCGTCCTGGCTTTGACCCCATCCTCTGACTCCTGATCCTGGCTCTGGAATTTGGTATCCAACCTTGGCTCTGACCTTCAGCTTCAATTCCTAGTTCTGACTCTGGCTTGACCCCTGGCTCTGGTAACTGGTAGTTGACTGGTGCTGACCCTTGGCTTCGTTCCCCAACCTGGATGCCTGCTCCACCCACTAGATCTCACTCCTGCTCTTCTAGGCCAGGCCACGTACACTCCACTCCATGACACCTATCCGTTAAATCAGCCTCTGTAGCAGAAGACTGGAGGATAGCTAATTTAACATTTTTATTTTATTTTTTTTAAAAGAAAAGGCTCTAGAGGTGATCCAGGCAATTACAGGCTGGTAAGCCTAACTTCAGTACCAGACACACTGGTCAAAACTATAGTAAAGCACAGAATTATCAGACACACACACATGAGCGTGAATTGATGGGGAAGAGTCAACGTGGTTTTTGTAAAGGGAAATCATGCCTCACCAATCTATTAGAATTCTTTGAGGGAGTCACCAAGCATGTGGACAAGGGTGACCCAGTTGATATAGTGTACAGTAACTCCTCACTTAAAGTCGTCCTGGTTAACGTTGTTACATTGCTGATCAATTAGAGACCATGCTCATTTAAAGTTGCACAATGCTCCCTTATAACGTCATTTGGCAGCTGCCTGCTTTGTCCACTGCTTGCAGGAAGAGCAGCCCGTTGCAGCGAGCTGGTGGGGGCTTGAAACCAGGGTGGACCGACAGCCCCCCTAAATTCCCTGTGCAGCAGCCACCCAGCATGCTACCCATTGCCAGCAGTTCAGCTGTCCCTCCCCCGGACTGCCATGTGCTGCTCCTGCCCTCTGCCTTGGAGCTGCTCCCAGGAGCCTCCTACCTGCTTTGTGGGGGGGGAAGGGGGGAGGAAAGAGGGATGCTAAAGTCAGGATGTGTCCCCTCCCTGCTACTTTACCCCATTTCCACAGAGCGGGGCGTGGGGGGGAGGGGGAGGGAGAGACACAACAAGGCTCAGGACAGAGGGAGCTTGCTGGTAGTAGCTGCTGTCTCAACTTTCTGATCTACTTAAAAAGGCAATGTACTTAGAGTGGCATCAGCGTACTTAAAGGGGCAATGTGCATCTCTCTCACACACAGGGTGTGTGTCTCTGTCTCTCTCTGCCATGCTGTCTCCCCTCCCTTGTAGGGTGTGAGGCTACATTAACAACAGTGTGTTAACCCTTGAGAGCTCAGCCAAGTGCTGGCTCATCATTGAGCAGTAAGGCATTCCCTGGGAAATATCCACCCTCTGACTTCACCACCTCAACCAAGCTTCACAATCATCATTGCTGTGCACAGTATTAACTTGTTTGTTTGTTTAAAACTTTTATATACAGTATTTTGTCTGACCAAAAAAAAATTCCCTGAACCTAACTCCCCCTATTTATATTAATTCTTATAGGGAACTTGGATTCGCTTAACATCGTTTTGCGTAAAGTAGCATTTTTCAGAAACATAACTACGACGTTAAGCAAGGAGTTACTGTACTTGGACTTTCAGAAAGCCTTTGACAAGTTCCCACACCAAAGGCTGTTAAGCAAACTAAGCAGTCATGGGACAAGAGGGAAGGTCCTCTCCTGGATCAGTAAGTGATTAAAAGACAGGAAACAAAGGGTAAACATAAATGGTCAGTTTTCCCAGTGGAGAGAGGTTAAACAATAGGGTCCCCCAAAGCTCTGTCCTGGGACCAGTGCTATTCAACATATTCATAAATGATCTGGAAAAAAAGACGAAACATTGAGGGGGCAAAGTTTGCAGAGGATACAAAGTTATTTAAGGTAGTCAAGTCCAAAACCGACTCTGAAGGGATCTCAAAAAGCTGGGTGACTGAGGAACAAAATGGCAGATTTAATTCAATGTTGGTAAGTGCAAAGTAACGTGCACATTGGAAAACAGAATCCCGACTGTATGTACAAAGTGATGGAGTGTGCACCCCAAAACAGATCACCAGTCTCCATAATGGGACACTCTGATGCACCCCAAGACAACAATCCCAAAACACGAGGAAATGGCTGCAAGACATGCAGGTAGGTGAACAATCAAACCATGTAACGACCACCACCCAGTGAAGTTAGGCGGGCAGACAGACAGACACACGAACATTGAGTTCAGGGAAAAGGAACCAGAAAACTAAAAGAAGGCAGGAAGCAATTATCAGGAAGACCCCCTGTCATAAATATAAAGGGAAGGGTAAACACCTTTAAAATCCCTCCTGGCCAGAGAAAAAACCCTTTCACCTGTAAAGGGTTAAGAAGCTTGGATAACCTCCCTGGCACCTGACCAAAATGACCAATGAGGAGACAAGATATTTTCAAAGCTGGGGAGAGGGAGAAACAAAGGCTCTCTGTGTGTGGGTGATGCTTTTGCTGGGAACAGAACAGGAATGGAGTCTTAGAACTTAGTAAGTAATCTAGCTAGGTATGCGTTAGATTATGATTCCTTTAAATGGCTGAGAAAGTAAGCTGTGCTGAATGGAATAGATATTCCTGGTTTTGTGTCTTTTTGTAACTTACGGTTTTGCCTAGAGGGATTCTCTATGTTTTAAATCTAATTACCCTGTAAGGTATTTCACATCCTGATTTTACAGAGGCAATTCTTTTTACTTCTATTAAAAGTCTTCTTGTAAGGAAATGGAATGCCTTTTCATTGTTCTTAAGATCCAAGGGTTTGGGTCTGTGGTCACCTATGCAAATTGGTGAGGATTTTTATCAAACCTTCCCCAGGAAGGGGGGTGCAAGGTTTTGGGTGAGGATTTTGGGAGGAAAGATGCTTCCAAATGGCTCTTTCCCAATAATGAACCCGGTGAGATGTTTGGTGGTGGCAGCGAAAGTCCAGGGGCAAAAGGTAAAATAGTTTGTACCTTGGGGAATTTTTAACCTAAGCTGGTAAAAGTCAGCTTAGGAGGTTTTCATGCAGGTCCCCACATCTGTACCCTAGAGTTCAGAGTGGGGAAGGAACCTTGACACCCGCCCTCCCCCACATAAACACACAGGGTCCATATTAACTGTTACCACTCAAGAAAGAGATCTTGGAGTCATCAGGGCTAGTTCTCAGTCACAGTCGCAGGTGTAGAACAGCCTTAAGGATCAGTAACTGCGACTGGTAACAATTTCCTACCTCTGCACCAGAAGATGGGAAAGGCGAGAGGTAGCAAATACTGGTAGCAAATTCCTACAGATAACAGTTTCTCATACCCTATAAGAAAAGGAGTACTTGTGGCACCTTAGAGACTAACCAATTTATTTGAGCATGAGCTTTCGTGAGCTACAGCTCACTTCATCGGATGCATACTGTGGAAACTGCAGAAGACATTATATACACAGAGACCATGAAACAATACCTCCTCCCACCCCACTGTCCTGCTGGTAATAGCTTATCTAAAGAGATCATCAAGATGGGCCATTTCCAGCACAAATCCGGGTTTTCTCACCCTCCACCCCCCCACACACAAACTCACTCTCCTGCTGGTGATAGCCCATCCAAAGTGACCAAAGTGGTGGCACCCCGTATGGTACAGATCAATACTGCACAGGAATTGACCCACAACAGGGACAAGACTGGCCTCACAGACACACTTGATCTCTACCCCCACCCACCTTTAGGATAGCGTGAAGAAAAGAATTACATTCTACCAGAAAAAAAAAAAAAAAAAAAAAAAAAAAAAAACCAACTTCACATTCAAGCTGAATTTTTAACAACCCAGACTGGACAAGAACAAAATGGCTCTTGCAAAAATAAGAGATAGAAAAGAAACTCATTATCCGTCCCACTCCTCCGCCGCACCAGAAGTCCTCTTCTGAGCTCTGAATGACACCTACCTCCACATTTATTTCTCAGGCCTGTCTCTGCTGTGGATCTTCTGATGAATAACAAGGTACATCCTGGGATTAAAGCTCTTCCATCAGTTGGGGCGTTTATAGGTAGCCCCCCACGTGCATTCTCTGGTACCTACTAAGCTCCGAGCTGAGAGAAAAGCTCTGGCTACAGTTGGGGCATTTATAGCGTCTCTCCACTGCATGGATTCTCTGTCTAAAGAGCCCAGAGTGATCACAGTAGCATCTCCCAGAATTGGGTCACCTGTCAGGTTTACTCCTGGGCGTGGGTCCTCAGATGCCTGCTAAAATTTGGCCAGCCACTAAAGCTCTTCCCACAGTGGGGACATTTATAGGGTCTCTCTCCTGTGTGGATCCTCTGGTGGACAACAAGGCTGGAACTCACACTGAAGCTCTTCCCACACTCATCACATCTATAGGGCCGCTCCCCGGTGTGGGTTCTCAGATGCTGGGCATGGGTGAAGCTCTGACTAAAGCCCTTCCCGCAATGGACACACTTGTAGGGTCGCTCGCCTGTGTGGATGCGCTCATGCCGGGTCAGGACAGAGGGATCGCTGAAACACTTCCCGCAGTGGGCACATTTGTGGGGTTTCTCCCCCGTGTGGATCCGCTCATGCTGGATCAGGACTGAGAGAACGGCAAAGGCCTTCCCGCACTGGAGGCCTTTGTAAGGTCGTTCCCCTGTGTGGATCCTCATGTGTCGAATGAGCATGGAGCGGCGTCCAAAAGTCTTCTCGCACTCGGGGCATTTATAGGGTCTCTCACCTGTGTGGACCCGCTGATGATTGGTCAGCGAGGAGCTGTGGCAGAACACTTTCCCACAGATAGGGCATTTGTAGGGTTTCAAGCCTGTGTGGATCCTCTCGTGCTCTAGGAGCTTGGAGCTTTCCGAGAAGCGCTTCCCACACTCATCACACCTGTAGGGCCTCTCGCCCGTGTGGGTCCTGGAATGCTTCATCAGGGTCGCGCTGTGCCCGAAGCTCTTCCCACACTGGGCACACGTGTAGGGTCGCTCCCCCGTGTGGCTCCTCTGATGGCGAAGGAGGTTGGAGCTGTCGGCAAAGCTCTTCCCGCACTGGGGGCATTTGTAGGGTCGCTCCCCCGTGTGGGTTCGCTGGTGCCTCCTTAGGGTCGAGCTCTGCTTAAAGCTTTTCCTGCAGTCAGAACATTTATGGGGATTTTCTTCCATGAGGACAGGGATCGACTCTGCTCTGGGATTCGGGGGCGGGGGGTCTCTCCCGGCTCAGGGCTTTGGGGTCTCCCCGCGAGGGGCTGTGCGGCTCCGGGCTCCAAGTCCCGGCCTGACGGGGATCCCCTTCCTTGTTCTCACCTTCGGGGCAGGAGGAAAGCGCCGCACAGCTGATCTAGAAACCCCCCTGCGACTGCTGCCCCAGGGCGGGCTCGGCTGGGGGGGGCCCTGCTGGGCTCAGGGCCACCGACGCCCCCGCGCTGCTCCAGAGCTGGCTGGGGGCGGGGGGGTCTCTCCGGTCCCAGCCGCGTCTCGGCTCCGAGCCCCCCGCCCCTGCCACCACTTCCTCCAGGCAGCGATTTCCTGCCTCGGCCTCTCCCCGGCGCCCCCACTCACCGCCCGCCCGGCCGGCCGGGCCGAGCCCTTCCGGGGCCCGCGGGCTGCAGACTGGGACTCGCCCCCTCACGGCGCTGCGAGCCACGCTCGGAACCCAGGCGTCCGGGGCGCTACTGCGCTCCCACCCTGCTCCTGACCTGCCCTATCACAGCCCCGTTATGGCACCACGTGCCCCGGGAAAGGGCGGAGTTCGGATTAACCCTTCCCTGCCCACACGGTCGGCGCAAGGCTCTGGCGAGGGTGGGAAATAGCGATAGCCGAGGCATTAGCGAGCTGCCCCGGCATGCTTGGCCGCCACCCAGGGGGGCACTGGCGGGCAGCCAGCCCTTGTGGAGGGGAGCCCCGGCCGGGACCTCATCCAAGGCCTCAGCCCGATGGATGTTCCAGCCCCAATGGACACAGTCCCCCAGGGATCCCTTAGCCCAAGGACAGTGCAGCTGGATAGAACGTTGGAGCCCTGCCCTGAAGGTTCTGTGGCAGCTGGGCAGAATCTTGGGGAGTCTGAAGGTTCCAAAGCAGCTGCACAGAATGTTGGGCCTCTGGGGGTTCTGAAGCACCTGGATGGAATGTTGGGGCCCTCAGCGTTCTGAAGCAGTGGTGGGTGAGAAGCAGACACACTTGATTCCACAGGAAGGGGTTTCACGTTGCCTGAGACTTTGACCTGGGGGGTTTGTGGGGGGGTTCCTATTGAGGCTCTGAGGGGATGGTGCAGGCCCGCTCACATCTAAAGCCCCTCTCCTCCAACCTAAGGGGAGGAGCTACCGGGCCCAGCTCTCAAATGATTTTGAGGGACAACAAATGAAAGAAAAACAGGGACACAAGTGAAAGTCACAGGTTCAAAAACATAGCTCCAGTTAGGGCACCAAGCAGAGAACCCCAGACAGCGCTCACACCCGTGCTCATGGCTCTGTGAAGAAGTGGCTAACTGATATCCCTGGTGGGCCATGGGACCTGCGTGAAATCTGCACTTGCCCACCAAAGTGCTTCACCCTCCACAGGTAATAAGAGGTCCCACCACGTGTTGCTGGGGCAGGACACAAGGGTGAGGAAGTGAAGGGTGTGGAGCACAAGCCTCTACAGCTGTTTCCAAGGCGCAGTTTGGAGGTGAGCCACCTGCGTATCACACAGCTGGCTTAGGTGGTGGCCGGGGAGGCTCACGGGTCAGGGGCCTAATGGTACTTGGGGTGGATACCCGAGGAGGCAGAAATGTCTTATGTATTTACACTTTCTGCTCCCCACCCCGACAACCGCTTAGGAAGTTTGTCTATTGGAACTGGACTATGGCCACTACATCATTTCACTCTGCGGTCAACGAATGCTCAGCAGAAGGGGTATGCATTAGGCAGGAAAGGCAACTATTCATACTCAGCAGATGGGGCTAACAAATTTTTATTCAGGCAAAACACTCAGCAAGTTGTGATCAACTACTTACAAGTGGGAAGCTCATTAGGACGACTGCAGTCACTTCCAGCATCAGACAATACAGCTTCAACTTCCCTTTGTTACACAAACTTATCATTTTTTATCTTTTCTTATAGATGTATATTAGTCTCTCATTTCCATGTCAGCTCTCCTCCCCCATCAGTACAAATTTAGTGTTAGTTCAAACGGGTCTTTTCTTGTTCTCACCGCCATGATTGCTCTGCAGTTTCTTACATATACATAGCTCAGCTTCTGCTGTTAAACGTTCTCAGAACAAACTCTTAAAATCCACAGCAGGCTTCTGCCTACATATGCCTTCGTTCCCAAAGGGCTCTAGTTCATGTTTTATTATTTTGGTTTTGTATTGTGACCATCTCTCTCTTGTTTCTAGTGGAATGTCTATGTTTTTCCTAAACAAACCTTTTGTTTTATTATAAGTGCTCACCAGTGCTATGCGAGCAGTGAGGTAAGATCAGACTCGTAAATGGGGGTACACTGCTCCTTTGGGAGCAGAGGATCTGGGATTTCTGTGAGTAACCAGTGTCAGGGGCTAGATGTCACTAGGGGGATGCTTCAAGGAGACTACAGTGCACCTCTTGTTTACCTGCAAAGTAAAGACAGGGCTGGCATAGCTCAGAGGAGAGTGTTTGGTGGCTGAGCAACGTAACTGGGTAGACTTAATTTTTGAGTGTAGACCTGGATTTAGGAAGAAAAAAAAATCAACTGGAGAACTCCAAAATGGGGAGCACTGGCTAACAGTAATACAACTGAAAAGCATCTGCAATTACAGTGGATCACAGATTGGATATGAGTCAATACAATACAGGCTAATATCGTTCTGGGGCATATTAACAGGAGCGTTCTATGTAAGATATGAGAGGTAGCTGCTCTACTCAGCGCTGGTGGGGCCTCAGCTGGATATTGGGTCCAGTTCTGGGCGCTGCACTTTCGGAGAGATGTGGACAAACTGGAGAGAATCCCGAGGAGAGCAACAAAAATGTTCCAAGGTTTAGAAAACCTGATCTAGGAGGGAAAGAAACTGAGCATATTTAGTCTTTACAAAAGAAGATGGGAGGGGAGGCCCTAATAACATTTTTCAATATAGCAAGGGCTGTGATAAAGAGGACAGTGATCATTTGTTCTCCACGCTCACCAGCAGCAGGACAAGAAGTAATCAGCTCAGTCTGCAACCAGGGAGATGTAGGTTAGATATTGGGGGAAAAAGTCTTTCTAACTCTCGGGCTAGTTAAGCTCTGGATCAGGCTTCCAAGGGAGGCTGTGGCCTCCCTGTCCTTGGAATTGTGGATGAACAGCTTGGACAAACACCTGTCAGGGATGGTCTAGGCTCAAGGGCAGCAGGTTGGTGGAATTTTGGGTTGTGCCCAGAACGCCCAGAGCCTGCCCCCCCTCACCCCAAGTCCCACCACCTCCATCTGCCTAAGGCTCTGGGAGGGATTTTGGGTGGGGGGGAGGGGGTCTGGGCTGCAGGCTCTGGGATGGAGTTTGGGTGCTGGGTGCAGTCTCCAGGCTGGGGCAGGGGGTGGAGGTGCAAGAGGGGTGAAGGCTCTGGGACGGAGTTTGGGTGTAGGCTGTGGGCTGGGGCAAGGAGTGGGGGTGCAGGACTCGGTGAGGGGTGCAGGCTCTGGTAGGGCGTTTGGGGACAGGAGAGGGTGTGTGGGAAGGGGGTGGGGGTGCAGGCTCTGGAATGGAGTTTGGGTGCAGGCTCTGGGCTGGGGCAAAGGATGGGGTGAGGGGCGCAGTCTCTGGGAGGGAGTTTGGGGGCAGGAGGGGGTGTGTAGGAAGTGGGAGGGGGTGCAGGCTTTGGGAGGGAGTTTGGGTGCTGGCTGCAGGCTCTGGGCTGGGGCTGCAGGAGGGGGTGAGGGGTGCAGGCTCTGGAATGCAGTTTGGCAGCAGGAGAGGGGTGTGGAAAGCGGGAGGGGGTGAAGGCTCTGGGTGGGGAGGGTGCAGCACTGACCTGGGGCTCCGAGGCAGGGCAGGCCAGGGGGCCTCCGCGTGCTACTACCCCCAGGCACTGCCCCCCACAACTTCCTATTGGCTGCAGGGGCGCTTGGGGCGGGGAGCAGCGTGAATAGACACAGATCCCCCCCCGACCCAGGGCCGCAGGGAGGGGGCGACAGCCACATGGACGAACAGGCATGAAGCCGCTCAGCTCCGCTGTGCTGCCCGTAATGGGTGGGGGCCCTGGACTGTTTTAAATAACCCAGGGGACGCACAGGTGGTGGAAAACCTGGGGGCGGAAGGTGAGGCCGAGAGACCCAGCCTCAAACATTGCTGGAGCCAGGCCCCAGGCCAGGAATATTCCTGGTGCCCAGGCAACACGACCCCACAGAACTTGCTGCCCATGGCTAGGCTTGGTCCTTCCTCAGCGCAGGGGGCTGGACTAGATGAGCTCAGGAGGTCCCTTCCAGGCCAACTTTTCTAGGACAGGAATGAATGGCAACGCTGTGTTGCTCCCCGGGGCTCCAAAAACGGTTTCAGATGAGAAGAACCTCTACTGGAAGTACCTTGCCTGATACATCCAGGGATCATGTTTGCCTTTTGCCTGGCCACAGGACATTGGGGCTCATTGGTATCTTAACAATAGTGTTTATAAAACTAAAAGGTTAGGAAAGTAATGAAATACTCTCCTCACTCTAACCAGTAGAACCCACATCCTCCCAGAGCTGGGAATGGAGCCCAGTCATCCTGACTCCCAGCTCCTCCTCTAGACCCCACTCCCGCAGCAGGGAACAGAATCCAAGTGTCTTGATTCCCAACACCCTGTTTTAATACACTAGACCCCCCTTCTCTCCCACTGCAGGGAATAAAACCCAGGAGTCCCAACGTTCATCCCTCCCGCTGTTCTATCCCATTAGACCCCACTCCCTTACTAGAATTGAGAATAGAACCCAGGAGTCCTGACAATCCAAGAGCCCTGCTCTCTCTCTGGTCTGAGCTCCAAATAAAGCTTTCTTCTACATTTATTTCTCAGGCCCATCCTGGGTATGTGTCTTCAGAGGTCTTGTGAAATTTGGCCAGTCACTAAAGCTCTTCCCACAGTTGGGACATTTATAGGGTCACTCCCCTGTGTGGATCCTCTGGTGCATAACAAGCCTGGGGCGAACACTGAAGCTCTTCCCACATTCATCGCATGTATAGGGTCGCTCCCCTGTGTGGGTCCGCTGGTGCTGCGTGTGGTTGGACCTCTGGCTAAAGCTCTTCCCGCAGATGACACAGTTGTAGGGTCGCTCCCCCGTGTGGCTCCTCTGATGGCGAAGGAGGTTGGAGCTGTCGGCAAAGCTCTTCCCGCACTGGGGGCATTTGTAGGGTCGCTCCCCCGTGTGGGTTCGCTGGTGCCTCCTTAGGGTCGAGCTCTGCTTAAAGCTTTTCCTGCAGTCAGAACATTTATGGGGATTTTCTTCCATGAGGACAGGGGTCGTCTCTACTCTGGGATTCGGGGGCGGGGGGTCTCTCCCGGCTCAGGGCTTTGGGGTCTCCCCGCGAGGGGCTGTGCGGCTCCGGGCTCCAAGTCCCGGCCTGACGGGGATCCCCTTCCTTGTTCTCACCTTCGGGGCAGGAGGAAAGCGCCGCACAGCTGATCTAGAAACCCCCCTGCGACTGCTGCCCCAGGGCGGGCTCGGCTGGGGGGGGCCCTGCTGGGCTCAGGGCCACCGACCCCCCCGCGCTGCTCCAGAGCTGGCTGGGGGCGGGGGGGTCTCTCCGGTCCCAGCCGCGTCTCGGCTCCGAGCCCCCCGCCCCTGCCACCACTTCCTCCAGGCAGCGATTTCCTGCCTCGGCCTCTCCCCGGCGCCCCCACTCACCGCCCGCCCGGCCGGGCCGAGCCCTTCCGGGGCCCGCGGGCTGCAGACTGGGACTCGCCCCCTCACGGCGCTGCGAGCCACGCTCGGAACCCAGGCGTCCGGGGCGCTGCTGCGCTCCCACCCTGCTCCCGACCTGCCCTATCACAGCCCCGTTATGGCACCACGTGCCCCGGGAGAGGGCGGAGTTCGGATTAACCCTTCCCTGCCCACACGGACGGCGCAAGGCTCTGGCGAGGGTGGGAAATAGCGATAGCCGAGGCATTAGCGAGCTGCCCCGGCATGCTTGGCCGCCACCCAGGGGGGCACTGGCGGGCAGCCAGCCCTTGTGGAGGGGCGCCCCAGCCGGGATCTCATCCAAGGCCTCAGCCCGATGGATGTTCCAGCCCCAATGGACACAGTCCCCCAGGGATCCCTTAGCCCAAGGACAGTGCAGCTGGATAGAACGTTGGAGCCCTGCCCTGAAGGTTCTGTGGCAGCTGCACAGAATGTTGGGTTCCTGAGGGTTCCGAAGCCACTGGATGGAATGTTGCTGTCCTGCAGGTTCTGAGGCAGTGGATGAGTGAGAAGCAGACAACAGGTTTCATGGGCCGGGATTTCATGCCTGAGCATTTGCTCTGGTGGGGGGTACTGGGGATGGGGGCTTTCCGAAAGGGCGGAGCTACTGAACCCAGGTCAGAAATTATTTTAAGGGACAACAAATTAAAAATAGAGGGACGTGAGTGAAAGTCACAGTTTCAAAAACAAGGATTCAGAGGGGGGCACTGAGCAAGGAATCCCGGACAGTGCCCACTGCTCCTCAAAGCCATCCAGGGAGCCAGTGGACATGGCCCTGAGGAGCTCTGCCTGGAGATGTGATTTAAGGGAGGATTGGAAGTAGGCCCCATAGTTCCAGAGCACCTCCCTGTCCAGCTCCCTCCTCCTGGTATGGTGGATGGTCATCTTGGCCAGCTCCAGGTGGAGGTCCACAACATAGGGTACTGAGGTGTGGGGTTTTTTCCTGTGTGCCATGGAGATGCGTGCCCCATGAGACAGCCAGTATTTTTCCAGCCCAAAGGGTCAAGATATAAAAGGAAAGAACAAAGGCTCCTCCCCACCTCTTTCCAAGCCCATCTCTGGACTGATGAATTCTAACAAGGGAATTTTGAACAAAAGGACTGAGGTCCCCCCAAACTACTTGGGCAATCCAGAAAGATTTACAGAAAACCAGCTGATTTAACATCCCTGCTCTCTTTTGGACTACATGCTATATAATTCAACCGTAATGTCCTTTATCTGTTTAACCTTTTAATAACTCTCATTTCTTTTTCTTAGTTAAAAAACCTCTAGACTTCGCTTACTAAAGGATTGGCTATCGGCATGGTTTTTTATTTATGATATGAAGTATCCGTTGACCTGGGTACGTGGCTGGGCCCCTGGGGCTGGAAGAACCCGATGTGTGGTGAATTTGGTATTAATAAGCTTTCATCACAAACTCCAGTTTGTCTGATGATGAGACCAGCTGGGCTCTGTGTGGTGAAGAGGGCCGGGGCAAGTCCCCATCTGCAGCCCCAGGCCCAGGAGGGGATTGCCCCAGCTGGGCGGTGAGCGAGGGCGCCAGGGAGATGCAGGCTCAGCGAGGGGGACTCGCAGGAGGGAGAGAAACATCAGCAGAGGCAGGCAATAGCTGCCTGGAGGAAGTGGGGGTCGGGGGTGTCATAAATATAAAGGGAAGGATAAACCCCTTTAAAATCCCTCCTGGCCAGAGGAAAAATCCTCTCACCTGTAAAGGGTTAAGAAGCTAAAGGTAACCTCGCTGGCACCTGACCAAAATGACCAATGAGGAGACAAGATACTTTCAAAAGCAGGGAGGAGGGAGAAAAACAAAGGGTCTGTGTCTATCTTTATGCTGCTTTTGCCGGGGACAGAACAGGAATGGAGTCTTAGAACTTTTAGTAAGTAATCTAGCTAGGTATGTGTTAGATTATGATTTCTTTAAATGGCTGAGAAAAGAGTTGTGCTGAATAGAATGACTATTCTTGTCTGTGTGTCTTTTTTGTAACTTAAGGTTTTGCCTAGAGGGATTCTCTATGTTTTGAATCTAATTACCCTGTAAGGTATCTACCATCCTGATTTTACAGAGGTGATTCCTTTACTTCTGTTAAAAGTCTTCTTGTAAGAAAACTGAATGCTTTTTCATTGTTCTAAGATCCAAGGGTTTCGGTCTGTGGTCACCTCTGCAAATTGGTGAGGATTTTTACCAAACCTTCCCCAGGAAGTGGGGTGCAAGGGTTGGGAGGATTTTGGGGGGAAAGACGTGTCCAAACTACATTTCCCAGTAAACCCAGATAAAGTTTGGTGGTGGCAGTGGAAATCCAAGGGCAAAGGGTAAAATTAATTTGTACCTTGGGGAAGTTTTAACCTAAGCTGGTAAAAGTAAGCTTAGGAGGTTTTCATGCAGGTCCCCACATCTGTACCCTAGAGTTCAGAGTGGGGAAGGAACCTTGACAGGGGGAGAGGTCGGGATCAGATCCAAACAGGGACTGGAGACACACCCTGCCAGCTCCAGAGCAGCAAGGAGAGGGAGTTTGGGGAGCTGAATCCCAGAGGTATCCCACCTATCCAGCCAGCTCTAGGGCAGCAGTGAAGCAGGAAAGATTTGGCTGAATTCATCTGCTGCTCAGCTGTGGTTTATTCTCTTCCAGGAGGTGAGAAGGAGAGCCCCCCAGGAGGAGATGCCAGCGAGAGTCAGGGCAGAGCAGGACAGCCGCCGGCAGACCCCCGCTCAGCATGGAGGAGACTTCAGCCAAACCAAAGCCAACCCTATCACCATGGGAGAAAAAGCCCACAGATGTTCAGAATGTGGACAAATCTTTAGCTGGAGATCGAACCTTCACAGGCACCAGAGGATCCACACGGGGGATCGACCTACAACTGCCCTCAGTGTGGGAAGAGCTTTGCCGACAGCTCCAACCTCCTTCACCATCAGAGGAGCCACATGGGGGAGCAACCCTACATGTGTGCCCAGTGCAAGAAGAGCTTCAGTCAGAGTGCAACCCTAATCAAGCACCGTAGAACCCACATGGTTCAAGAAGCCCTATGGGTGTGGCGAGTGTGGGAAGAGCTTCGCTCAGACCTCCAACCTCCTCGAGCATCAGAGGATCCATATAGGCATGAACCCCTACAAATGCCCCGACTGCGGGAGAGTGTTCTGCCACAGCTCCTCACTGGCAGATCATCAGAGGGTCCACACCGGTGAGCGACCCTACAAATGTGTCATCTGCGGGAAGAGCTTCACACAGCACCAGCGGACCCACACAGGGGAGCGACCCTATACATGCGAATGTGGGAAGAGCTTCAGTGTTCACTCCAGGCTTGTTATGCACCAGAGGATCCACACAGGGGAGTGACCCTATAAATGTCCCAACTGTGGGAAGCACTTTAGTGACTGGCCAAATTTCACAAGACCGCTGAAGAAACATACCCAGGATGGGACCGAGAAATAAATGTAGAAGAAAGCTTTATTTGGAGCTCAGACCCTGGTGGTGAGAGCAGGGCTCTTGGATTATCAGGACTCCTGGGTTCTATTCCCAATTCTAGTAAGGGAGTGGGGTTTAATGGGATAGAACAGCGGGAGGGATGAACGTTGGGACTCCTGGGTTTTATTCCCTGCACTGGGAGAGAAGTGGGGTCTAGTGTGTTAAAACAGGGGGCCAGGAGTCAAGACACTTGGATTCTGTTCCCTGCTGTGAGAGTGGGGTCTAGTGGGTTAGAGGAAGAGCTGGGAGTCAGGATGGCTGGGCTCCATTCCCAGCTCTGAGAGGATGTGGGGTCTACTGGTTAGAGTGGGGAGGGTATTTCATTACTTTCCTAACCTTTTAGTTTTATAAACACCATTGCCAGGATACCGATGAGCCCCAATGTCCTGTGGCCAGGCAAAAGGCAAACACGATCCCAGGATGTATCAGGCAAGGTCCTTCCAGTAGAGGTTCTTCTCATCCCAAACCATCTTTGAAGACCCGGGGAGCAATGCAGCATCGCCATTCATTCCCGTTCTAGAAAACCATCCAAGACCGATGGCTGTCCAGCCTCCTTTGGAAAACATCTGGTGAAGGAGCTTCCACCACTTCCCTAGGCAGTTTCGCGTTTTCATATCTTGTTCTCTTGATGCCACCTCTGGTTGTTGAGCTGCTTCTTTCCAGAACTTGTGCTTGTCCAATCTTTGTGATTTCTTCACTGCTTTGTGCAACACCTTTTCTTCTTCCACTTTCCCAGCAGCCTTGGCTTGTTTACACTTTTCCTGCAACGTTCTTGTTTTGTTACTTATCCAGTTTTTCCTTGTGTGCTTATACCTTCCAATAACTTCCTCCGCTGTATTTTGTATAGCTTCCTTGAATGGTTCCCATTCAGTCTGTAGTGAGATTTCCTCGTCATCACAAATTAATACTCTGAAATACCCCCCCCAAGCATGGCCTTGTGTGCCTCCCTCGTGGAGTTTTCCTTTATCAAAATCAAATTTGGCTCCAGCTGCACCCATCTTTTTCTTGGGCTTTCGCTTAATCATTCCCATGAGTAGTTTGTGATCCCGGCCACACTCTATAGACTCTAACATCCAACAGTGGCCATGTGGGCCTTTCACTGATAAGAATCAGGTCAGTCAGGTTTTTGGTTTGACCAGCTGGTGAATTCCAAGTAGCTGTGTGCATAACTCTGGGAGGAAGCCAAGCACGGCCAAGCATCAGGTTGTGTATCTCACAGCAAGTTCTTAACCTTTTCCCCATTATCGTTTGCTCTCTCAATGCCATGTAGTCCAACACTATTCATTTGTTTATCATGTCCGCTAACAATTGTGATGGTTCTCTCAGCATATCCAGGATTGTAAATCACCTTGTTACCCACCTGCCTCTGGTGAGAGGGAGTCTTGCCTGTGGTAGCTGGGGGTTAACTCCCTGTCACCACCATCCTTCACCCACCAAACACTCTCCTCTGGACGATGCCAGCCGTTTCTTTACCTTGCAGGTAAAGAAGAGGTTCACTAGTCTCCTTGAAGCATTCCCAGTGTGACATACAGCCCCTGACACTGGAGCAGTGTACCCCCATTTACGAGTCTGACCGTACCTCACCGCTCGCATAGCACTGGTGAGCACTTATAATAAAACAAAAGGTTTATTTAGGGAAAAGATAGACATTCCGCTAGAAACGAGAGAGAGGTGGTCACAATACAAAACCAAATCATAAATCATGAACTAGAGCCCGTTGGGAACAAAGGCATATTTACGCAGAAGCCTGCTATGGATTTTAAGAGTTTGTTCTGATAACAGCAGAAGCAGAGCTATGTATATGTGAGAAACTGCAGAGCAATCATGGTTGTGAGCACAAGAAAAGATCCAGTGCCTTAAAAGCTAGAAAAGACTGGTTTGAACTAAAACTAAATTTGTACTGATGGGGGAGGAGAGTTGCCGTGGAAATGAGAGACTAATACACATCTATAAGAAAAGAATAAAAATGGTAGGTAAGTTTGTGTAACAAAGGGAGGTTGAAGCTGCATTGTCTGATGCTGCAAGTGACTGCAGTCGTCCTAAGGAGCTTCCCACTTGTAAGTAGTTGATCACAACTTGCTGAGTGTTTTGCCTGAATAAATATTTGTTAGCCCCATCTGCTGAGTACTAATAGTTGCCTTTCCTACCTAATGCATACCCCTTCTGCTGAGCATTCATTGACCCCAGAGTGAAATGATGTAGTGGCCATAGTCCAGTTCCAATGAACAAATTTCCTAAGCAGTTGGCGGGGTGGGGAGCAGGAAGTATAAATACATGACACATTTCTGTCTCCTCAGCTATCCACCCCAAATACGATCAGGCCCCTGATCCTCCCCGGCCACCCCCTAAGCACCAAGCCAGCTGTGTGATATGCAGGTGGCTCACCTCCAAACTGTGCCTTGGAAACAGCTGTAGAGGCTTGTGCTCCACACTCTTCACTTCCTCACCCTTGTGTCCTGCCCCAGCAACATGTGGTGGGACCTCTTATTACCTGTGGAGGGTGAAGCACTTTGGTAGGCAAAGTGCATATTTCATGCTGGTCCCCTGGCCCAGCAGGGATATTATTTGGCAGCTCCTTCACAGAGCCATGAGCATGGGTGTGTGCCTGGTGCTGTTCACCACCTCCCCCAACAGCTGCCCCTTCTGTGGCAAGAGGGAGACCAAGTATATGGCACACATATACATTGGATTCGCCAGGTTGCAGTCTCTTCTCTGGTTCCTCCAAACTCTTCTCCTGAAGTTCTGGCTGCACTTTCGCCCCACACCTCCTGATCTAGGCACACCCCATCTGTAGCCCCATGAAGTCGCAAGACCTCCCTGTCAGCCTCCTCCTGGTGCTGTCCAAGGTGGCTGACCACCATACCTGGAGGAGTTCGCTGGATGGGGAGGTGCTCTATGACTGTGAGGCCTACTTCTGATCCCCCCTTCAGTAACGTATCTGGGCAGAGTTCCACATCAACTGGCACACTGGATGCCACTGAGGAGCATTGAGCGCTGTCCAGGGGTCTCTGCTTGGTGCCCCGACTGGAGCTATGTTTTTGAACCTGTGACATTCACTTCTGTCCCTTTTTTTTCTTTCTTTCTTTCCATTTGTTGTCCCTCAAAATCGTTTGAGAGCTGGGTCCAGTAGCGCCTCCCCTTAGGCTGGAGGAGAGGGGCTTTAGATGTGGGTGGGCATGCACCATCCCCTCCTCAGAGCCTCAATAGGAACCCCCCCCACAAACCCCCCCAGGTCAAAGTCTCGGGCAACATGAAACCTCTTCCTGTGGAATCAAGTTTGCTTCTCACTCAACACTGCCTCAGAACCCTGAGGGCCCCCAACATTCCATCCAGCTGCTTCAGAACCCCCAGAGGCTCAACGTTCTGTGCAGCTGCTTTGGAACCTTCAGACTCCCCAAGATTCTGCCCAGCTGCCACAGAACCTTCAGGGTCCCAACATCTCGCCCAGCTGCACTGTCTTGGGCTAAGGGATCCCTGGGGGACTGTGTCCATTGGGGCTGGAACATCCATCGGGCTGAGGCCTTGGATGAGATCCCGGCCGGGGCTCCCCTCCACAAGGGCTGGCTGCCCGCCAGTGCCCCCCTGGGTGGCGGCCAAGCATGCCGGGGCAGCTCGCTAATGCCTCGGCTACCGTTATTTCCCACCCTCGCCAGAGCCTTGCGCCGACCGTGTGGGCAGGGAAGGGTTAAGCCGAACTCCGCCCTCTCCCGGGGCACGTGGTGCCATAACGGGGCTGTGATAGGGCAGGTCGGGAGCAGGGTGGGAGCGCAGCAGCGCCCCGGACGCCTGGGTTCCGAGCGTGGCTCGCAGCGCCGTGAGGGGGCGAGTCCCAGTCTGCAGCCCGCGGGCCCCGGAAGGGCTCGGCCCGGCCGGCCGGGCGGGCGGTGAGTGGGGGCGCCGGGGAGAGGCCGAGGCAGGAAATCGCTGCCTGGAGGAAGTGGTGGCAGGGGCGGGGGGCTCGGAGCCGAGACGCGGCTGGGACCGGAGAGACCCCCCCGCCCCCAGCCAGCTCTGGAGCAGCGCGGGGGGGTCGGTGGCCCTGAGCCCAGCAGGGCCCCCCCAGCCGAGCCCGCCCTGGGGCAGCAGTCGCAGGGGGGTTTCTAGATCAGCTGTGCGGCGCTTTCCTCCTGCCCCGAAGGTGAGAACAAGGAAGGGGATCCCCGTCAGGCCGGGACTTGGAGCCCGGAGCCGCACAGCCCCTCGCGGGGAGACCCCAAAGCCCTGAGCCGGGAGAGACCCCCCGCCCCCGAATCCCAGAGCAGAGTCGATCCCTGTCCTCATGGAAGAAAATCCCCATAAATGTTCTGACTGCAGGAAAAGCTTTAAGCAGAGCTCGACCCTAAGGAGGCACCAGCGAACCCACACGGGGGAGCGACCCTACAAATGCCCCCAGTGCGGGAAGAGCTTTGCCGACAGCTCCAACCTCCTTCGCCATCAGAGGAGCCACACGGGGGAGCGACCCTACACGTGTGCCCAGTGTGGGAAGAGCTTCGGGCACAGCGCGACCCTGATGAAGCATTCCAGGACCCACACGGGCGAGAGGCCCTACAGGTGTGATGAGTGTGGGAAGCGCTTCTCGGAAAGCTCCAAGCTCCTAGAGCACGAGAGGATCCACACAGGCTTGAAACCCTACAAATGCCCTATCTGTGGGAAAGTGTTTTGCCACAGCTCCTCGCTGACCAATCATCAGCGGGTCCACACAGGTGAGAGACCCTATAAATGCCCCGAGTGCGAGAAGACTTTTGGACGCCGCTCCATGCTCATTCGACACATGAGGATCCACACAGGGGAACGACCTTACAAATGCCTCCAGTGCGGGAAGGCCTTTGCCGTTCTCTCAGTCCTGATCCAGCATGAGCGGATCCACACGGGGGAGAAACCCCACAAATGCGCCCACTGCGGGAAGTGTTTCAGCGATCCCTCTGTCCTGACCCGGCATGAGCGCATCCACACAGGCGAGCGACCCTACAAGTGTGTCCATTGCGGGAAGGGCTTTAGTCAGAGCTCCACCCATGCCCAGCATCTGAGAACCCACACCGGGGAGCGGCCCTATAGATGTGATGAGTGTGGGAAGAGCTTCAGTGTGAGTTCCAGCCTTGTTGTCCACCAGAGGATCCACACAGGAGAGAGACCCTATAAATGTCCCCACTGTGGGAAGAGCTTTAGTGGCTGGCCAAATTTTAGCAGGCATCTGAGGACCCACGCTCAGGAGTAAACCCGACAGGTGACCCAATTCTGGGAGATGCTACTGTGATCACTCTGGGCTCTTTAGACAGAGAACCCATGCAGTGGAGAGACGCTATAAATGCCCCAACTGTAACCAGAGCTTCTGTCTCAGCTCGGAGCTTAGTAGGTACCAGAGAATGCACGTCTGGGGCTACCTATAAACGCCCCAACTGATGGAAGAGCTTTAATCCCAGGATGTACCTTGTTATTCATCAGAAGATCCACAGCAGAGACAGGCCTGAGAAATAAATGTGGAGGTAAGCGTCATTCAGAGCTCAGAACAGGACTTCTGGTATGGCGGAGGAGTGGGGCCTCCGAGTGGGGTGGATAGTGAGTTTCTTTTCTACCTCTTATTTTTTGGAAGAGCCATTGTGTTTGATCTTGTGCAATCTGAGTCAATAAAAATTCAACTGGAATGTGAAGTTGTTTTCTTTTCTGGTAGAATGTCACTTTTCTTCACACTATCATAAAGGGGGGGAGAATCAAGTGTGTCCGTGAGGCCAATCTTGTCCCCTTGGGGGTCAGTTCCTGTGCACCATCGGTCAGAACCATATGGGGTTAGCAGTGCCCTAGAATTGCCTGGTCTATGCTACAGAGTTAGGTCGATGCGAGGCAGCTTGCGTCTACCTAGCTTTGTAAGCGTCTGTGCCAAAACGTATCTCCCACTGACTTAACTCCACCTCCCCAAGAGGCATAGTGCTTAGGTTGATGTCGTTGGGTTGACACAGTGTCAGTGTAGACACTGAATGCTTACATCAACTGTTGCTGCCTTTCAGAAACCATCCCCCAATGCCTGACCCTGGCAGTTAAATTGGTGCAAGCACCTCTAGTGAGGATGTGCACAGTTGACACAAGAAGCATAGTGTAGACATGTAAAAGTGATTCAGTTACTGCATTGGCTGTACGTCTACTTAACTTGGGTCGGCCTAATTTTGTAGTGTAGATTTGCCCTGTGTCAAACATCCCACACTGCTACCCCCTTCTGCCAGGTTCCAGTCCGGATCCAATGCACAAATGTCTTCACTAAGGTACAGGCTGGGAGAGGAACGGGGTGTCTTACTACAGGGAAAGATCAAATACACATATGAGGGAATCCCCTTCACTGTTCCTTGTAAATCCAGCACTTCTTTACAGCTGGGATTTTGGGTACTTAACTCCCTGAGGGTCCTTTGAAAATCCCAGTATGCATCATCACCTCTAAGAAACAGCAGGTGGGAAATTTAAAGATAATCCTCAGGAGACATTATTCCCTCATGAAACGGGATCTGTTACCTGTACAGCGTGTTCTTTCAGGCTTATTGCATCACAGTACATAAACGAACACACACACCCCATTCAGATGTTGCAACCAGCACAATGGATCTCACTTCAATGAAGCAGCTGGAATTCGTTTTCAAAACCCCGCTGCTTACGTCATGACTCAACTACCTCCCAAGTTCTTTTGTACCTCAAGATCACGTACCTTAACTTTGCGTTTCCTGGTTTTCAGAGGTTTAGGTTCAACCACTGTGAAAGGGGACGGGGCACCATTGGGCAACTTTAACTCTGCATTAATCAAGTTGTGGGGCATTTAAATAAGGGATGGGCATATAGGTCCCTTCTTGAGGCCCGTGAGGGTGCAGGGATAGGCACTAAGCTTCTCTGCGCCACTTCCTACCTCCTTTTTCCTGCTCCAGGATGCATGATGTCCTCATAAGCACCAGTTTGCAGGTTGCCTACCCGCCTCCAACTCGTACAGGCTGCTGCACCTGTTCCTAGCCAGGGCTTGGCTGCATCCTGACCTGGAGGAGGTCCTTCTCCCTGCCCTGTCCAGCCCCCATAGAGCCGCTCGCTCCCTTTTAAAACCCGCCTCCAATTGGAGCATGCTCAGCAAGGGTGGATGGGTGGGGCCTCCTGAGCCTGGAGCGTCTCTTACATCCTCTGATGTCCAGTGAGGGATTTATACACCCTGTCACATCCCAGAAGGACGTTCGCTTTTGTTTAGAACAGCATTACCTTGTTGACTCATATTTAGCTTGTAATCCACTATGACCCATAGATCCTTCTCTGCAGTGCTCTTTCCTAGTCACTTCCCATTTTGTATGTGTGCAACTGATTGCTCCTTCCTATGTGGAGTGCTTTGCATTTGTCCTTACTGTATATCATCCTTTTTATTTCAGACCAATTCTCCAGATCATTTTGAATTCTAATCCTATCCTCCTAAGCACTTGCAACCCCTCCCAGCTTGGTATCGTCTGCAAACTTTACAAGTGTGCTCTCAGTACCATTATCCAAGTCACTAATGAAAATATTGAATAATTGTGAGACCCAAGACCGACCTCTACAGTACCCCACTAGATTGTCGGCAAACCAGTCATAACTACACTTTGAGTATGGTCTTTCAGTCCGTTGTGCACACACCTTATTGTAGTTTCATCTAGACCACATTTCCCTAGTTTGCTTATGGAAATTGTCATGTGGAACTGTGTCAAAAGCCTTCCTAAAATCAAGCTATATCCCGTCTACTGCTTCCCCCCTTTTCACTAGGCCAGTAACCCTGTCAAAGGAGGAAATTAGGTTGGTTTGGCATGATTTGTTCTTGACAAACCCATGCCGGCTAATCCTTATAAACCTGATTATCCTCCAGGTGCTTACAAACTGATTGTTTAATAATCTGTTCCAGTCTCTTTCCAGCTAGCAAAGTGAGGCTGACTGGTCTATAATTCTCCGGGTCCCTTTGTTCCTCTTTGTAGAGACTGAGGTCTACATCCCAGTTTTAGGCTCCACTTGCAATTTCCAAAACTCCCACCAAACCCTTTAGGCACCTAAACAAACTCAGTAGCTACATCTTCTGGGTAAAAGTTCCTTAAGCATCTCTGTCTCTGCCTTTGAGCATGCACACGGCTGCCTTATCCTAGGCATCTGGATGGTGATATCCAACCGAACCCGCGGCGTGATTTATGAATCAGGGAAGATGGTAGGTGAGGATGGGTAATGCTTATCTTGCATGTGGGTCCTGATCTGGTAGGTGTCCTCAGCGGCTAACTATTGGATCAGGGCCCATTCAGAATCTGGCTGGAGGAGGACAAGGTGGGTGACTATACTCTCTAGCCCAGTGGTTCACACATTTGCCTGGGATGTGGGAGACCTAGGTTCAGTTCCCCCCCTTGGGGAGAAAGGATTTGAACAGAGGTCTGCCCTGTTGGAGGTGAGTGCTCTAACCCCTGCAAGGTGGGCACCATCTCCTCTTCTGGCTATTTTGTGGGGAGCAAGACACCAGCCTAGCTCATTCTCTCAAGACACAGCTGAGGCACCTAAGCCTCCTGGCTCCAGGAGAGGAGTTCCCCATTCATGGATTGCCAGGCAGAGCTCGGCGACAACTACAAGGGGTTTGGCCATGATGCCAGAATGACCCCATACTGATGATCTGCAATTGTTCTCTGTGTACGAGTGCCTGGAGAGAGAGGCCCCAGGCATCCAAGGAGACAGTGTTACAACACGGTATCTGAAACCATCCAGGCAACCCCCACAAGGCTCAAAGAGGGGGCTCAAAACAGGTGTGGATGGAATCCACTCATAACCACCCCCTTACCCAAACTTAGTTTTGGAAAAAGGAGATGCTGATGATATTGATGGTATATGGCTCAGGATACAGGCAAAGGACTCCACATCTATGGAACACAACACAGGGCATAAGATACAGGCAAGGCTATATACGCTGTGCGGGAAAAGGGCTAATGCAGTCCGTGAATGTACAAAGAGGAGAAGTGAGTAGGAGGAGGGAGGTGACTTGACCTCTCTATACAGCAACGGGCAGAGCTGCAGCACCAGACTTGTGCTGCCGTAGCACGTGTAGTGTAGACGTACATCCAGTCTCTTCCCAACGGACGGCAGGACAAGGAGCTTGCTTAGAGATGCTTCAGATTTACCCCACAACCTTCCAGATACAAAGCAATGTGTTCCCTAGTGAGGAGCCGGGGGGGGAGTGGGCTTGTGTTGTGAGCTGTGGTATACCAGCTGTCCCCAGAACAACCCAAAACATACATAAACCTGCTGTTTTGTATTAGGCACAGCTGCCTTCACAGGGCACAGTCAAGTTTAATTGACAGCACGCAGGGTTAATCAGGTAAAGTAATGAGCATTTGGTTCAATCAGGGAAGGATAAGTAAAGGCAGCTTCTCATTGCCCTGTAGTCCTCTCCCCTTCAGTGTCCCCTAAAAGCCCCACACTTCTGGGACACCGTCCTTATGAAACCCACCAGCCAAGGACCCATGCACGCTGCAGAGAGCACTGGGATTTTGTAACGGGTTAGAGGGACTCTCAAGCTTTACCAGTTACAAGTCAAACGGGGCATTTTCGGTTTTCCAGTTGACACTCTGCACCCTTCCCAACTATGTTTTTAGGAGTAAATTGTGAAACATCCCGAGCAGCTATTCCACACTGGCCATGCAGCAAGGACTATGTTTTTTAGGGTGTGGGGGGGCAGGGTTGTTTTGTTTTGTTTTTCAGACACTCTCAGCAGACTGTGGGATGCAGGTATGGGCAGGAGTAGGACTTGAATGACCAGTTGGGGGTACCTGTCACACAGGAAAATCCCTGTGTGCCCAGCCACCCGCAGGAACCCCGGGATAAACTGAGCAGCTAGACCTAGAAGCTGTGAGTTAAGATGCACCGCTTGGTAACTCATTATTAACCAAATGCTTTGTGTGCATGAGCTGTATCGTTAGCCAATAGCACACTAGCTTGTTAGTGCATGGTAGAAAGCTGCCATGCGGGTGGGGCATGACTGATTTAGTCCTGCTGAAAAGTGTGAAAGGGGGTCAGTTTATTAATTTGCTGACGCACCAGTTAGATTTAAAGCTGAAATACAATAAACTAGATCAGTTGAATAGGGTATGTGGCCAATATTAGAATGGAATCTAATAGGATAATCCCTTCCTCGTGAATGCAAAGAATGCTAGTCCAATAATTTAACACTGGGTTCTCCTCAGGTCATCACTGAACTTGAACAGTGTCTCTCCAATCAGGACAAGGGCTATTCTTAACCAATCAACAATTTATGAATCCACCTAGAACCACCCTAGTGTAGAACCAACACTTCACCAATCCAGTGTAGACACAACCACTGTTCTGGGGAGGCAGTGAATACACAATACAGTCTTGCAAGCATTGAGGCTCAGCAGTCATTATCAATGAACGATAGAAGTCAACAAGATTTCTTATGACATCAGGCATCAGTTCTTTAGCACCTGACACATTATGGCAGTTCCAAGGAGGTACTTTGAAGAGCGTGATCACTGCTACTTGAATGGACTGTCCAAAAGAGACAAGTTTAGACTGTTAAAAGCAATTGCTTAAAGTTATTGTTTTAAATCTCTCGCAGGGCTTATAAAGGAGAGTGTTTATAGCATTAGTGAAAATCTACAGTGTGGTTACGTGATGTCTCACTAGAGAATGCTGATTTACTCAGTACAACTTTCAGTTATTTATGTTAAAGAACAGAAGGGGAAATATAATCTTTGAAATGAAATCTCACCCCTTCTTCTTATCCTGTTAACCCTGGATTAGCGGGAGAATGCTTTCCGTACGTCTGGGGATACTGCAGCTTCTTCATGGGTACAGTCAACCCTGGGCTCCTCCCACATGGTGACCTCAGTTTTATAGACCTTGACTCCCGTCCTTGATGGAGGGGGCCTCCCTGTAATTTCTACTGGCCATTTGCCAACAGAGTGCTCAGATTTTCAGCTCAGTTTCTCTGCTGCCTCCATGGGTAACCAGTAGGTGGCGGTCGTGTACAACAAAAGCCTTCAACCCTCTTCCTATCAGTCTTTTTATGTTTGATTCATTTCAAGGATTGTATTTCATATCCGCCCGCCTCATTTCTTGCATTGCAGTGTAGTTGTAGCTGGGTTGGTCCCAGGATACTAGAGAAACAAGGTGGGTGAAGGGATATCTTTTATTGGACCAGCTTAAGACTAAACCCCATTGAATTATTGTTCTAAGCAGAAAAGTGATTTTGGGGGAAATAGATACTGTTTAATACTGTTGATGCGGTGCAAAGGAACTTTGTCCGTATCACTTTTCACAGCCGACTTAGCGCCTCATTGCCACCCTTCCTTCTACGCTGCTGCGAATTCTGCGCCAGCAAGTCTGCTGTGAAAAGTGATATTTGTATGTTTGTTAATTTCACTTTTCACCGCCTCCCTGCAGGAAGGCAGTGCCGCGGCCAGCAGCAGCAGAGAAATAAGAGTGGCCATGTTTCTCTAGTATCCTGGGACCAAACACGGTTACAACGACATTGCAGGCAATAAATGAGGCGGGCGGATATGAAATACAATCCTTGAAATGAATCAAACAAAAAAGAGACTGATAGGAAAAGGGTTGAAGGCTTTTGTTGTACACGACCACCACCTATTGGATACCCATGGAAACAGCAGAGAAACTGAGCTGAAATCTGAGCTCTAGGTTGGCATTAAATGGCCAGTAGAAATAAAAAATAAAAGTTTTCCCCCTCACCCACCTTGTGATGTTGTTTATTGGAATTTCACCCTTTTTAAGCAATTTCTTTTAATAATTCAAGGCTGTACCCTGGTGAAGTGGTTATACCTTTCAATCTTCCATTGCGTGCTATCCAATGCCTATCGCTTCTGGAGTGCAGCCATCGTTTACCAAGAAAACAAACAAAATCCATTGTAGTCTTCTAAATTTGGTGGATAAATTCCATACATTCTTTGATTGTATATATGCATTTCATACTGTTTAGTTCTCACAATAGCAGAAAAGACATTATCCACATAGAGAGAGTTTATCTGATTCACAGAGCAGACAAGTGTGCAGCCTCTAACTTTGGGGTGGAAGACATATTGATAGGACAAAACAGATCATCCATGGTATATTTGATTGATAAGCACAACAGACGTATAGTTTTGCATTTGGGATGGAAATGTGTGCTTTTGGTTTCTTGGGGTAACAGACAGTTTGCCCGATTAGACCTTCAGTCTCATAGCCAGCTTCGCCACCCATCATTTGATCCACTTCCAGTGTGACATGGGAAAGCAGGGTATCACCCTAGTTGGTGACTTTTTGGAGGTCTTTTTAGCTATATTGGGAGTGAGAAAGAGGTTTTATCCATATGCCAACACTGATTGAGATTCTTGTTTAGGCAATTAACAATAATCTCATCCAGCCATTTTAGGTTCTATTTTTGGGAAGAAGTGGAACTCCAGACCTTGGCTAATGTGGAGACAAGTGTCTTAGACCAAAGAATTCTCAAACTGGGGGTTGCAAGGTTATTACATGGGGGTCACGAGTCAGGGGCTGTGTCAGCCTCTTCCCAGTGGGCGGGCTGAGGTGGGCTAGACCAATGGTGCACCAACTGGGAGGTGCGCCTGAGATTCTCTGGTGAGGGGCGCAAAGAAACTTTGTCAATATCACTTTTCACAGCAGACTTAGGACCCTATTGCACTGCTGCTGGCAGCCGCACTGCCTTCAGAGCAGGGAGGCTGTGAAAAGTGAAATGAACAAACGTACAAATCTCACTTTTCACCGCAGACTGGCTGAGGCAGACTTCACAGCAGCGCCCTCCCAGTGTTAATCAGTAACTATTTTACAAAATAACTCTTCTGCGTACAACAGTGATTCCATGAAAATGTGTTTTAATTTTAAAGCGGTGAGAAAAGATCAATTCATTTTAAACAATATGGTTATAAATTTAACATTGAAAGTAGTGTTAATTTAAAAGATGTGGTTTTAATTTATAACGGGGGTCGCACTCGGAGGCTTGCTGTGTGAAAGGGTTCTCCAACACAATAAGTTTGAGAAACACTCTCTTAGACAAAGTGTCTCACATGATATGAACCATTTTCTTATTATCCAGATGGATCTTATTTGGGGATGAATAGAGGTAGATAGCTTTGCTAATTTTTGAGGACCAGGAGGAAGTCATAGGTACTAATCGTTCAAGACATATTTGTTCTCTATAAACCTGAAAATGCTCACCTGTTACCTTTAAAACTTCTGTCCATAAGCACTCATCTACATGGGGAATTTTACCAGCGCAAATATACCTGGATAATTATACCACCATAAATCCGTGTGTGGACACAACCAGGCTCTCTCTGCTTTTGGTTCCTGCCAATCCCTTTTAAACACCTAATCATCTTACCTTGAAATTTCCATTAACCATCTCGCCCCAGTGAAAGATCTCTTCCTTCCTTCCTTGACCAGATCCTTCCCCCTCCCAAATCTCAAACCTGTCACCATAAATAAGCTGCTACTACCCACCCATGAACTTTGAACCTTGTAATTTTTAATATATATGAGTGGAGAACCGCCCTGCTCCAAGAAAAGGAAGTACCATGCCAATGTTTTCTATCTTGTGTGGAGTCCCTATTGCGATGCTAGATCGCATTTCATCTGAACTTACATTTATGGCATCGGGTTTCTCCTCCATGTGGCAATTGGCCAAGTGTTGAACAAGGTTTGATTTGACAGTGAAGCTTTTCCAACACTTGCTGCATTTGTGAGGGCTCCGGTGCCAGTGTGTAACTGGATGCTGGGAAAGGGTGATCTTCTAATGAAAGCTTTTCCTACACCGGGGACATTTATAGGGCTTCTCCCCACTGTGAATCTTCACCCAGTGTGAACCTTCACGTGCTTAGTCAGGTTTGATTTCTGACCAAAGCCTTGCCCGCATTCAGTGCACTCATGAGGTTTTTTCCCCATGTGGATCTTCTGGTGCTGGACAAGCCCCAATCTCCAGTTGAAGTTCTTCCCATAGTCCAGGCATTCGTAGGGTCTTTCACCTGTGTGCGTCCTCTGATGCACCAGGAGGTTGAACCTCTGGGTGAACCTTACCCCGCACTGGAGACATCTGTGGGGCACCCCCCAATGTGGGTCATTTGGTGCTTCCTAAGGTACGAGCTCCGGGCAAACAGTTTTCCACAATCGGGGCATTTATAGGATTTCTCTTCTATGTGGCATTTCATCAAGTGTTGAACAAGGTACGATTTGAGAGCGAAGCTTTGCCCACATGCGGTACATTTGTGAGGACTCTCTTCCTGGTGTCTTAAATGATGCTGGGAAAGGCTGTACTTCTGACGAAAGCTTTTCCCACACTGGGCACATGTGTAGGGTCTCTCCCCAGTGTGGACCTTCAGGTGTCTGGTCAGGGTTGATTTCTGCACAAAACTTTGCCCACATTCGGTACATTTGTGAGGTCTCTCTTGCCGGTGCATTAACTGATGCTGGGAAAGATTGCACTTCTCACTAAAGCTTTTCCCACACTGGGGACATGTGTAGGGTCTCTCCCCAGTGTGAACCTTCAGGTGTCTAGTCAAGTTTGATTTCTGCACAAAGCTTTGCCCACATTCCCTGCACTGATGAGGTTTTTTCCCCATGTGGGATCGCTGGTGATGGAGAAACGCTGAGTTCCCCCTGAAACTTTTCCCGCAGTCGGGACAGAAACCCCATAAATGCCCCATGTAGGCTGTCTGAGGATTATGATCATTACACTCAGCAGGTCTCTCCGCCCTCACGGGGTCTCCCTGCTGCCATCCTGCTCCACCAGGGTCTTCCCACTCAGGGCTCCAGGACATCCCATTCGGCTCTGCTCCTGCAGGCTCTTCCAGCTGCGGATTCTCCTCCTTTTTCGCGGCACCTGCTAGGACAGAGAGAGAATCCAGCTGGGGTTCGTTCCCTGTGCCAGGGAGAGAGGGGGGGGCACAGGGGTTTGTCACTGAGCAGAAAACTTGATGGGCAGGAAGCAAATGCCCCAAACCCTTCCCTAAGGGGAGAGGAGGGGCCAGTTCTGCCCCAGGGGCCGAGCTGAGCCCTCTGAGAAAAGCTGGAGGAGGGGAGGGCTCCGGCGGGGGGTGGGATCTGGGAGTGTCTCCTGAGGACAAGGACCTGCTGGGGACGATACTGACAGAGACAAGATAGAACTGAAGGGGAGATGGGGAGATCCTGGCAGCTTTGCTGGGATCCCAGCTTTTCCCTTCCCTCCCGGACGGTCTCCGAGCCAGTGTCGCTCATCCCTCACCTGTGTGGGTGCCTCTCAGGGTCTCCCTTTCCTCTGAGCCCTGGAGATCCGGGACCCTCGGCTCTTCCCCTCGCTCCATCCAGGAGGTCATGGCCGGGTCAGGGACGGGGAATCCTGCTCAGGGGAAGGAAACAGGCGAGATAGCACTCAGTGAAATCTCCCCCGAGGCCTCCCCCGGAAAACTGCCCCTTGATTTTAACCCCAGCCTCGCTTTCTGCTCGGGGGGAAGCAGGATCTGAATTGTGGGGTGGACGGGCCCTGTGCTGCTGCGTCTGGGGCATCCAGAGGCCAGTGCCCCAAAGGCACCACAGAGGCTTCAGAACCTCCCTTCCCCCGCAGCTGCTAACCCCTGAGGGGAAGCTGCTCCTCACCCCGCGAGATCAGAGGCTCTTCTTTATTCTCCTCCTTCACCTCCCTGCAGATCTCGCCCTGCTCTGGGACCAGCGCTGCCGGCTCTGCCCTGGAGGAACACGCAGCCTCCGCCTCCCACATCACCGGCTCCTGGAACAACAAAGACCCCTGCTCAGCACCTGCTGGACCCACTCGCTCCCCGTCAGCCAACGAACCATCCGGTCCTAGAAGAGAATGGCCTCATGTCCCATTCCCCACCCCCCTGAGCCAGCCAGTCCCCCTGCCCTGGGGCTGGATGGGAGCTGGTGACGCTGGAGGGAGCGTGCCCAGGATCTGCTCTGTTGGGTAACCGGGGCACATGCAAACACAGTGTGTTTCAATACAGTCAGAGGCAAGATCATGCCACCGGGAACAAAGAATACAGGCCTTACTGACCTCACGAGGGACTGTCTCATGGAAAGCACTGCTTTGGACAGGGATTCTGGTGTCATTGTCGACAGACCACTGGACGTGACTTCCCAATGAGATGCTGTGGGGAAAAAGGGCCAAGCCATCCTTGGCTGTTTAAACAGGAGCAGCGAGGAGGGAGGAGATTTGACCTCTTTGTGTGGCTTTGGGGAGACCGATATTGGAACACAACATCCATCTCTGGTGTCCCCATTTTTAAAAGGACGTTGACAAACTGGAGAGGGTGCAGAGAAGAGCCACAAAAATGATTCAGGGGCTAGAAACGATGCCTTACAGGGCGGGACTTGGCTCACTCTGTTTAGTTTATCAGAAAGGTAGGGGGTGACTTGATTTTGGTGTATTAGTATCTTCACAGGGAGAAAATTCATCAAAATTTAGGTTCTACTTTCACACACACACATATACTTACCCACAATGCATTATTAGCCGGTGGAACTCATTTCCACTAGATATCACTGAGGCCTGGAGCTCAGTGAGGGATCAGCTAGCAACATGGATAATGAGAACCTCCCTAGGTACATTATTAGCTCAAGTAAAAAACGGTTTTGGGAGGAATTTGCTTCTGGGCACAACCCAATAATTAGCTGACAGGATTAGGAAGACACTTGGACTCGGGGCAAATTGTGCCACCTTTGTCCGCTACTGGGTTTCTTTCATGTGCCTATGAAGGGCCTAACTAGTGGCCACTGGCTACCAGTGTGACTTGTTCCTATGGGGACTGAACAACGTCATGGCAGAGGGTGAAAGAAGAGAGCTCTGATTTTGGCGAGGGGCAAAGAAAAGAGACTCATGGTCTACATCAAAACCTGACATCGACCTGGCCATATCGCTCGGGGTTGTGAAAAATGTCTTGAATTCTGTGCAGAATTCTTCTGCCAACCTAGCTACCATCTCTCAAGGGGGCGGATTTGCTACAGGGGACAAAAAACCCCCTTCCATTGCCGTCGTGTCTGCGCTACACCAGCGGACCCGCAGCCCTGGCGTTGTGTAGTGTAGACATAGCCCCAGGCTCTTCCCAGCGGACGGCAGCTGAGGGGTCACAGCAGGCCCCAGCACAACCAAAGAAATACAGAAACTCGCTGGTCTAGGCACAGCTGCCTTCCCAGGGCACACTCGCGCTTAGTTAACAGCACGCAGGGTTGATCAGGGAAAGTAGTGATCAGCCTATTGGGAAAGGAAAGGAATGGCCACTTCTCTGTGCCCTGCAATCCCCTCCCCTAAAAGCCCCACGCTTCTGGGACACCGTCCTGCTCAATCCCTGTGAAACCGACTGGCCGACGCCCCATTTACACTGCAGAGAGAACTGGGGTTTTGTGATTGGTCTAAGGCAGACAGTATTAGGGCCCAACCAGCTCCGAGGCAAACGGGGCGTTTTTTGGTTTCCGGTTCACACCCAGCACTCGGCCCCGCAGTGTTTGTAGGAGTAAATGGTGAAATATCCTGGGCTACTAGTCCACACTGGCCAAGCAGCAGCTCCCTACAACATGGACATTATTTATTTCAGACACTCACAGTGGACTGTGGGATGCAGAGCTAGGGGAGGAAGTAGGACGTGAATCATCAGTTACACTGGTACAGTTACAGGAACCGGCCACGCAGGAAAACCACCATGTGCCCAACCACTTACTGGAACCCTGCGATAGACTGAGCAGCTCGACACTGAAGCCACAGGCTCAGACGGGATGGTTGGTAACCCACTGTTCACCATGCGCTTTGTGAGACTGAGTTGCATTTTTATCCCATCGTGCTACTCGCCAGTTAGGAACATGGTAGCAAGCTTCTGTCCGGATGGGGCACGACTGATTTACTCCTACTCAGCTGCCACCTTTAAACTTCCCCCAGTGAGGGTTGGTCAGCACAGGGTATTTTTCAGGCGTCTGTATACAAGTCTAATGATAACTCTGTAACTTCCTGTGTGGACACACTTATGCTGGAATAAGAGTGTTCACTGGGGAAGTTATAACCGGTATTACCAGAGTGGCATAATTATACGAGTAAACTTCCCGGGGTTAGACATGCCCTGAGACGTGTTTAAAAGATACAAACGCATGCACACAGAAACACACTCGTATTCCCACTCCTACATCATCCCACGTTTCAAATGGTCCGTACCTCCACTACCAGTCTCTCTCTGCCCTAGTTTTCTACCACTAGTGCCCTTGTGATCACTTCCCTCCAGCGTCCAATCATCTAACCTTGAAATTCCCACCAACTATTCCCCCTCCCCCCCAGCGAAAGATCTCTTCCTTCCTCCCAAACATAGGTGCCGACCCCGGAGCACCCATGGGAAAAGTTAGCCGGTGCTTAGCACCCACCGGCAGCCAAGCTGCCCCCTTCCTCCCCCCAGCGCTTCCTGCCCACCTGCAGCCCGCTGATCAACTCCTCCCCCTCCCTCCCAGCGCCTCCCGGCCTCTGCGATCAGCTGTTCTGTGGCATGCAGGAGGCATAGGGAGGGAGGGGGAGGAGAGGGGACAGCGCACACTCAGGGGAGGGGGCAGAACTGTGCGGGAAGAGGTAGGGAAGGGGACGGGGTGGGGCAGGAGGAGGCGGAAGGGGGAGGTGGGGGCAGGGCCGGGGGTTGAGCACCCCCGGGGAAAATTGGAAGCTGGCACCCGTGCTCCCAAATCTCACACTTGTCATCAGCGATAAGCCGCTACTACCCACCCAGGCTCTTTAAGCCACTCCAAGCAAAGGAAGTACCGCACCAGTGTTTTCTACCGTGCGTGGAGTCCCTATCACAATGCTAGAGCTACTGAATCTGAAGTTACATTTGCTGCATCAGGTTTCTCTCCCATGTGGCGTTTCATCAAGTGTTGAACCAGGTTCGATTTCTGAGTGAAGCTTTTCCCACATTTGGTACATTGGTAGGGTCTCTCCCCAGCGTGGATCCTCAGGTGTCTAGTCAGGTTTGATTTCTGCCCAAAGCCTTGCCCGCATTCAGTGCACTCGTGAGGTTTTTCCCCCGTGTGGATCTTCTGGTGCTTGACAAGCCCCGATCTCCTGTTGAAGCTCTTGTCACAGTGGGGGCATTTGTAGGGTCTCTCATTCACGTGGGTCCTCTGATGCGTTAGGAGGCTGAACCTCTGGGTGAACCCTACCCCGCACTGGGGGCATCGGTAGGGGCGCTCCCCCGTGTGGGTCGTCTGGTGCTTCCTCAGGTCTGAGCTCCAAGCAAACTGCTTCCCACAGTGGAGGCATTTATAGGGTTTCTGTCCCATGTGGCGTTTCACCAAGTGTCGAACAAGGTACGATTTGAGAGTGAAGCTTTGCCCACATGCGGTACAGGTGTGAGGTCTCTCTTGCTGGTGCGTCATCTGATGCTGGGACAGGCTGTACTTCTGGCTAAAGCTTTTCCCACACTGGGCACATGTGTAGGGTCTCTCCCCAGTGTGGATTCTCAGATGCCTAGTCAGGGTGGATTTCTGCCCAAAGCTTTGTCCACATTCCCTGCACTGATGAGGTTTTTCCCCCGTGTGGGATCGCTGGTGATGGAGAAACGCTGAGTTCCATCTGAAGCTCTTCCCGCAGTCGGGGCATTTATGGGGTTTCTGTCCCACATGGGTTCCCTGAGGCTGAGGATCATCACACCCAGCAGCTCTCTCCTCCCCTGCGGGGTCTCTCTGCAGCCATGCTGCCCCACAGACGTCTCCCTGCTCGGGGCTCTGGGACGCCCCGGGTGACTCCGCTCCCACAGGTCCTTCCCACTGGGGATTCCCCTCGTCTGTCCTGGCACCTGCTGGGAGAGAGAGAGAATCCAGCCAGGGTTCGTTCCCTGTGCCGGGGAGAGAACGGGCAGCAAATGGGATTGTCATTGAGCAGAAAACCTGATCGGCAGGAAGCGAAACCCCCAAAACCTTCGCTGAGGGGAGAGGAGGGGCCGGGGCTTCCCCAGCATCCCAGCTGAGCCCTCAGAGAAAGGCTGGAGGAGGGATGGGTCCTGCCAGGGGTGGATCCAGGAGTGGCACCTGCCGTGAGGCCCCTGCTGAGCGAGACGAGACAGAACTGGGGGGCTCCCACTGGCTTTACTGGGATCCCATCTGTTCCCTTCATTCTGAGCCAGTGCCACTCATTCCTCACCTGTACGGGCACCTCTCGGGGTCTCCCTTTCCTCAGAGCCCTGGAGATCCGGGACCCTCGGCTCTTCTTCTCGCGCCATCCGGGAGACCATGGCCAGGTTGGGGATGGTGAATCCTTCTGGTGGGGAGGAAACGGGCAAGACGCACTTGGTGAAATCTCCCCCTAGGGCTTTGTATGGAGAACGTGCCCCGATTTTAACCCCAGCCCTGCTCTCTGCCGGGAAGACGAAGCATCACCATTTGGAGGGTGACCGTCTCTGTGCTGCTAGGCCTGGGGGCTCCACAAGCCACTTCCCCAGAAATGTAATGCCCCCGATGCAGCATGACGACTTCAGTAACTCCTGCCAACCCCCACCCCCAGCTCCCGAAGCAGCTCCTCACCCAGCAAAACTAGAGTCTCTTCCTTATTCTCCTCCTTAACCTCCCTGCAGATCTCGCCCTGTCCTGGATCCAGCTCTGCCTCAGAGGAACACACAGTCTCCTCCTTCCATGTCACCAGCTCCTGGAACAACAAGGGCCCCCGATCAGCATGTTACAGTTCAGCTTAGCCATCCCACAACCAGGCTCAATCAGGCTTCGTTAGTCAGAGCCCCAAAAGCATAGCACAGAAAGGCAAAGGTTAATACATCGCCAATCTGATCTGGAAGACCGTTTTTGCAGTGATCCAGATTGTCCTGAAATTATTGGCTTACCTCTGATCATATTTATCCCTGAGTTGTTTACAACAAAGAGAAAGTTCTACACATCCCATGATAGTAACGAAGGTTGACATACCAGGTTTCTTATCTCGTTTTGAACATAGTTCTCTTAGAGACTCGTGCCTTGGTACTGAACGGATGTTGATTAAGCATCAACAAAACTATCCATCTTATCCTGTCTCTTTGGTATGTCTCTGTACCTGACACTGAAATTGCAACACTTCATATGTGCCCTCAGTTAATCAATCTTAGCAATCAGGGATGCTGAAAAGCACCCTGGAGAGAGCTTAATATGAATACAATTCATAGTCACATAAAGCGTTAACACATGCTATTGATATAGATTGGCATTATATGATATTGGTTAACACAGAGACCTCATCGATATTGGTTAACACAGAGACCTCATCGGGGGAGGGATAGCTCAGTGCTTTGGGCATTGGCCTGCTAAACCCAGAGTTGTGAGTTCAATCCTTGAGGTGGCCATTTAGGGATCTGGGGCAAAAACTGGGGATTGGTCCTACTTTGAGCAGGGGGTTGGACTAGATGACCTTCTGAGGTCCCTTCCAACCCTAACCTTCTATGATTTTCTCTTATCTAGCTCCACTGAGGAGTTGCCAGACACAGAGGTGTCTTGTAACAGCCAGACTCAGATACCCGGAGGCTTCTGGGTTTTGCAAGCCTCAGATATCTTCATTCTGACAGGTTCTGCTAAGTTTCTAAACCTCCAAAGAACAGAGGCACAGAGATTGCAACCGTTTAGCTCCCATGAGGTTTCCACAGAAAAGCGGAAATGGGAGTAAAAGTATTAAGAATTTGGAGAGTACAGTTCATGGATGTACAACATATACTATTCCTTCTTTGCTGTGCATGGCCACCTTAGACAATCGTACTATAGGAGTAAAGCAATTCACATTTTGTTAATCTGTCTGCCAGCTGATTTCACACTCCTCAGCAGAAGTCCGTTCCTTTGATGGAAATTGCCACTAAAGAATTAGTACAGCAGTTTTGCAAGCAGCGGTCTCTCCCTTCACCTATGGCCTAGACTCTGCTTCAGTTTGGTCACCAAGCGCTGCAGCCCTAGCCAGACCCACTCCTTCCCCGCCAGCCTGCAAACCGTCCGATGGGAACTCCTGCCCCGGAGACAGAGAGGAGAAAGGCCTCTCATGCCGTTCCCCACCCCCATGAGCCACCCCATCCCCCCATCTTGCGGGTGAATCAGAGCCAGTGCCTCTTAGAGGGGAAAGGCCCCATGGCCCGTTCTCCACTTCCAGCGCCAGCCAGTCTCCTGCCCCGGGGCCAGATCAGAGCCAGCACCTCCCCGCAAGGTGAAAGGTCCCCATCCCATTCCCCAACCCCCTTCAGCCAACCAGTCCCCCCCGCCTCATGGGTGGATAGGAGCTGGCGCCCCCTAGATGGGAAAGGCCCCGTGTCCCACTCCCGAATTATTTCACATCCTTACCTCCTGCTGCGGCCATATTCCGGGCTCTTGCTTGGCTAACTGGAAACCCTCCGCCAGGGCCACTGCCTGCTCCCCGGTCTGGGGGTGACACCCCCCCACCCAGCTCTGGATCTCCTGGGGCAGGATACTCAGGAACTGCTCCAGCACCAGCAGCTCCAGCATCTGCTCCTTGGAGCACTGCTCCGGCCTCAGCCACGCCTGGGAGAGGAGGCAGAGGTGGCCGTACGCTTCCCGGGGCCCCTCAGCCTCCTGGTAGCGGAAACCTCTGAAGCGCAGACGATGCATCTCCATGTCGATGGGTCCGTGGGCATCCGGCTCCTCCACTTCTTCTTTGGGAACCAGGCCACATCCCGGTGGGGGCTGGAACTGGAGCCTGAGAGCAGCTGGGGGAGCCACCTGGGCAGCCATGGCCCGTCTCTGAGCCAGGGCACAGCCGTATCTCCCTGGGGAGCACCTGGCATCAGCAGAGGACCCTCTGCAGCACCATCTGTACAGGGGTGGGGGGGCACGTCCAAGGGGGGGGTGAGATCAGCCCAGGGGATGATCACCTTTATGAAGAGGGGAGAGAAATTAGAGCCACAGAAGGAACGAGACACACAGGAACCACCCCTCCCAGCCCCAGTGTTGTGAGGAAAGACACGGACCCAGCGCAGGTGACCTCAAGGTTGGTGGCTCTTGATCTCCCATCACCTACATATTTCTACACACCTGGGTCTCCTCCTGCCATGTGAAGTGAAAATCAATCCAAAAAGGATCAGGACTTGTAGCCTCATCTACAGATAGATAGGTAGATATATTCTAGATAAATAGATAGATTCATTACTTAAGAATCCCCAGTTATCACTTTGAGGGTTGACAGGTTCTTGCCCCAAGATCAGGCCCAGTATTATTTAAATTATTACATAGCTGTGAACCCCACTGTACACAGCTGCAACACTCACTCTATAGGAACGCTTCTATATTTACAAATATCAGTTTATTAATACATTTAGCACATCACAAACACCCCAACTCAGTAAGGTAGGTAGAGATATTACAGAATGTACCTCTGCACATCCACATACTCACATCATCCCTTGCAGAACAACTGGAAATGTTAGTAATGAGGAAGATGATGGCTATCAACGTCCCCATCATCTCCAGTGGCCAACCCAAGGACTACATCTCCTTCTCCTACTGCCCCGAGGCTGGGATGAAACTTTTATAATATGATACGCTGACGACACTATGTTTGATGCATATTTAGAGGGGTATTTCCCTTTTTCCTTATTTGTATATCCTTACCTTTCTAATTTTGGACTGTCTTTCTTCTATGGGTTAGTATATCAATAATCTCAACTTATTATAATATACGTCAATTCATTGCCATGGCCTTTTAGTGGTTAGGTATCTGCGGATATAGCTCATGTACCTTTATGTACATCAATTCGTTGCCATGACACTTCTGTGGTTGGATCATGTACCTGTGGTCAGAACTTCCCCTTAAACTCTATTTTCAGCTCCTCAAATACTTGGGGTTTTCCACTGGGCCGTTTATCTGCGCAAAGTTTAGCTCTTCAAAGTTCATAGGCCTCAAGCCTTACGCTAACTTGCTGAAGCTCATGTCTTCCAGGATTCAGGCCTGTAGGTTCCTTGCATTACTGCTACATACATAGGTGCTGGAGCCCCCACGGAAAAAAATTAGCCAGCTACCCCCCTCCCCCCAGTGCCTCCCGCCCACTGGCGGCCCTGCTGATCAACTCCTCCCCCTCCCTCCCAGCGCTTCCCGCCCGCTGCGATCAGCTGTTCCGTGGTGTGCAGGAGGCACTGGAGGGGGGAGGAGTGGGGACGGGGCGCACTTGGGGAGGGGGTGGAACTGGATGGGAAGAGGTGGGGCGGGGGCAGAGTGGGGGCAGGAAGAGGAGGGGTGGGATGGAGTGTTGGGGGAAGGGGCGGAGTGGGGGCCAGGGCGGCAGGTCCAACAGGCTAGGGAAGGCTGTGCCCCACCCATGTTCCTCCCCGAAGCTACCCCCTCCTTGCCCTTCCCCCTTGGCCCCAGCCCAGACAGGTTGCTCCTCTTCAGTATGGCTGGAGCTAGGGCGGCTGGGACTTGGGGCCACCTGGCACTGGGGCCGGGCCACCTGATGCTGTGGGGGGGAGGGCTGGGGATACGGGAGGGGCTGGCAGCCACAGGGGGACTCAGGGCTCCTGCAGGGGAAGGGGGTGGGGCCGTGGGGGAGGCAGCTGGGGGCTAGCATCCACCAGCCAGCACCTGCCACCCATGAGTGGGGGTGGGCCCTGGGGCAGAGCGGGGGAGTCAAATACCTCCAGGGAAAGGGGGAAGCAGGCCGCTGTGGCTGAACATAATGCCAAGCAGCGAATCTATAAAGGCAAGCTGGCCCACTGGGCTACAGACTCCTTACCCGTGTCTTGTTCCTAGATCAACAGTTCTCAAATTTTTGTACTGGTGATCCCTTTCACACAGCAAGCCTCTGATTGTGACCCCCCCATTTATAAATTTAAAACACTTTTTTATGTTTAAACGCTATTATAAATCATGGCGGTGAAGTGGAGTTTGGGGTGGAGGCTGACAGCTCGCGACCCCCATGTAATAACCTTGTGACCCCCTGAGGGGTCAGGGACCCCAGTTTGAGAACCCCTGTCCTAGATCCTGATACACAGATCTAATTACAAGCTCCCCCCATGCCTTCCCAGAGTTCAGGACAGAAACCAGGAGTCCTGGCTCCCAGCCCTTGCCCCAGACCCCCACTCCTCTCCCAGAGCTGGGGATAGAACCCAGGAGACCTGACGCCCAGCCCCCACTGCTATAACCCCCTAGACCCCACTCCCCTCGCAGCGCTGGGGATAGAACCCAGGAGTCCTGGCTCCCAGCACCCCCCTGTGCTCTAACCCTCCAGCCCCCACTCCCCTCCCAGCGCTGGGGATAGAACCCAGGAGTCCTGGCTCCCAGCACCCCCTGCTCTAACCCTCCAGCCCCGACTCCCCTCCCAGCGCTGGGGATAGAACCCAGGAGTCCTGGCTCCCAGCCCCCCCTGCTCTAACCCTCCAGCCCGGACTCCCCTCCCAGCGCTGGGGATAGAACCCAGGAGTCCTGACGCCCAGCCCCCACTGCTATAACCCCCTAGACCCCACTCCCCTCGCAGCGCTGGGGATAGAACCCAGGAGTCCTGGCTCCCAGCACCCCCTGCTCTAACCCTCCAGCCCCCACTCCCCTCCCAGCGCTGGGGATAGAACCCAGGAGTCCTGGCTCCCAGCACCCCCTGCTCTAACCCTCCAGCCCCGACTCCCCTCCCAGCGCTGGGGATAGAACCCAGGAGTCCTGGCTCCCAGCCCCCCCTGCTCTAACCCTCCAGCCCGGACTCCCCTCCCAGCGCTGGGGATAGAACCCAGGAGTCCTGACGCCCAGCCCCCACTGCTATAACCCCCTAGACCCCACTCCCCTCGCAGCGCTGGGGATAGAACCCAGGAGTCCTGGCTCCCAGCACCCCCTGCTCTAACCCTCCAGCCCCCACTCCCCTCCCAGCGCTGGGGATAGAACCCAGGAGTCCTGGCTCCCAGCACCCCCTGCTCTAACCCCTAGACCCCTGGGGACCCAACTCAGCGTGTCTAATATCTGTGCGCTGCCCTGGAGCTGGCTGGGTTCAGCTCACAGACCCACCCCCGGTGCTTTCCCTGCAGCTGGCTGGGAGCGGGGAGGGTGTTTCTCCGTCCCAGCCACGGTTTGGCTCCGATCCCCTCGCCCCTGGCGCCGCTTCCTCCAAGCAGCGAGTTCCTACCTCTGCTGCCCTTTCTCTCCCTCCCTGGAGCTGCCTCTCCCCGCGTCTCCCCCGCGCCCCCACTCACCGCCTGGCCGGGGGGCCGCAGACGGAGGCTCGCCCCTGTGCACCGGGAGTGACTCCGAATCCAGGCAAGGAGCAGGGGGCTGGACAGGAAGGAACTAAGGTCCCTGCACTATTTACCACCGCCCCTTACAGCATCGCTCTGGGAAGTGGCCGGGCTCAGAGCTCATTGGTTTTAACCCTCTTAATTCTCCAACGCCCCAGGGGGACTCCAATCAGGGAAAGAACCAGGGAAATCCTGAGCCTCCTCCCTGCTCCATTATCAAGCCAGACCTCCCTGTCTCACTGGATCAGGCCAAAGCTAGGCCCCCTAGCCAGTATCCTGCCCCCAGCTCTGCCCAAAGCCAGCGGCAGCAGGGGACGGTGCGAGAAACACAGTCGCCAACTTGCAGGCGGTAAATAAGCACCCCGACTTTCACAAGAAGCCAAAAATCAAGCTAATCCCACTTCAAAACAAACCGATCCCTAAGAACCCCAAGAACTCTATGTGGCTAGATCCCCCAGGCCTGCAGTCTGGGACAGTGGTGGGCCCGCTGTGCACCCCTGATTCTCCCCCACTTGCCCCTGCCGGGAGCCAAACAACAAAAAAGAAGCAACCAGCTACAACAAGGCAAAAACTCGCCAACAAGCAACTCACAAGCCCATTAAGCCCCAAACAAGCCCAATTTCTGTGTTTTTCCCCCTCCCGGGTTTGGCATGTCTGGCGAGAAACTCCTCGTGGACACTTTGGGAAGAGTTCCCCACCCCGGGGCAAATTCTTTCATAGATCTGTAGAGCTGAACTGAAGTCACCAGTGATCATCTAGGCCGACCTCCTGAAGAGCTCGGGCCAAAGAATTTCACCCAGGCACCACTGTACTGAGCTCAATCGCTTCTGTTTTGGCCAAAGTATCCTCCTGTCTGGTCTGGATGCCATCAAAGGACTGCGAATACACCACACCCCTGGGGAGTGTGTTCCAATGGGTTAATCATCCACACGGGTAAAAACTGGCACCCAGGGGCGCCGGAATGGGGCAGGGGTGGGAGGGGGCGGATCAAGGGGTCATGGCCCTCCTACTTTTCACCACAGGCCTGGCTCCCTGCCCCTTTTCTCCCCGTGTCCCCAGCCAGGCCAGAAACTGGAGCCCAGCCTGGGTAAGAGAGGTCTGGGAAGCCCAGGCAGCTGTGGGGAGCCCAGGCCCCTCCACGTGCCTGGGTGGGGGGGCCTGAGAGCAGCCCCCGGCCCTGCCCCCCAGACCCCATACCCAGGGCAGATGGAAGATCTGCGGCTCCCCACAGCTCTTACCATGGCCCAGCGGTGGCTCTTTGGCCCCCAAGGCCCCATCCCCAGCCAGGCTAGAAGCCAGAGCCAAGTCGGAGTAAGAGCCATGTGGTCAGCTATGGGGAGCCGCAGACCCTCCATCTGCCCTGGGTGGGGGGACCCGGGGGGGTGGAGACACAGGCCGGGGGCTGCTCTCAGGCCCCCCCAACCCCGAGTAGGTGGAGGGACCCAGGCTCCCAGACCCAACTACAGTTCCCAGCTTGGTCAGGGGTGGGGCCTCAGGGGGAAGAGGAGGGGCAGGGGTGGGACCATGGAGTGGGGGGGGTCTCATGGCCCTCCCACATTTAGGAAGAATCCTTGTGTCTAATTGGAGTTTGTTTGGGCTTAACTTCCTCCCATTCGTTCTTGTTCTGCCTTTCTCCTCTAGGGTGAAAGGGCCTTTTCATACCTGGTGTTTTCTCCCCGTGAAAGTACGGATTGTTGGGGTTCACTTTCAAATATTGATGAGATGTCAAATAACCCAGCCTCAATCAGCTTTATTAGTCAGAGACAAAAGAGCCCCACCCAGAAAGGAAAGCGTTAACCCTTTATCACACTGATCTGGGAAGCAGAGACTCATCTTCTCCAGCAACATCCAATCTTCTCCCAAATTATCACTTTAACCCTCCTTGTGTATATACCTCAGGTGTTTACAACAAAGAAAGGCTTAACCCAGTTTTTAATCAGTTTCTTATCTTGTTTTGAACACAGGTCTCCAGACGTCAGCAAACCCAGCCACATCCTGCACCAGCCCTAGGTGAGCCTGCATGGTGGTCAAGCATCAGCAGAATCATCTCCCGCCTTCCCAAGCTGTACAGACGGCACCCAGCACACGAGCACATTTGGCAAACTTCAGCACAACATACATTTAGTCTCGGACAGGTCCCGCGTGCACAAGGAACTGGGATTACACACAGTTCACTGCAGGCTTGGCCTCAGTGAAAACCAGGCTGGGAATTTGATTCACAGTTACACACTGTTAGCATAAGTATAAAGAATATAAAGCCAGATAGATAGATAGATAGATAGAGGTGTACAGGGATAGATAGATAGATAGATAGATAGATAGATAGATAGATAGATAGATAGATAGATAGAGAGGGGTGTATAGGGATAGAGGGGGGGTATAGGGATAGAGAGATAGACAAAGAGCTAGATAGATAGAGAGAGAGTGGTGTATAGGGATAGATAGATAGATTAGATAGAGAGGGGTGTATAGGGATGGAGAGAGAGAGAGAGAGAGAGGGGTGTATAGGGATAGAGAGATGGGGGGTGTATAGGGATAGAGAGAGAGAGAGGCGAGAGAGAGAGGGGTGTATAGGGTTAAATAGATAGATTAGATAGATGGGGTGTATAGGGATAGATAGATAGATAGATAGATGTGTATAGGGATGGGGGGTATAGGGATAGAGAGATAGAGTGCTAGATAGAGAGAGAGAGTGGTGTATAGGGATAGATAGATAGATTAGATAGAGAGGGGTGTATACGGATGGATAGATAGAGAGAGAGCTAGATAGAGGGGGGGTGTATAGGGATAGAGAGATGGGGGGTGTATAGGGATAGATAGAGAGAGGGGGGTGTATAGGGATAGAGAGAGAGAGAGAGAGGCGAGAGACAGAGGGGTGTAGAGGGATAGATAGATAGATAGATAAAGATAGGGTTGTATAGGGATAGATAGATAGATAGATTAGAGAGGGGGGGTGTATAGGGATAGATAGATAGATAGATTAGATAGATAGGGGTGTATAGGGATAGATAGATAGGCAGGCAGGCAAACATTACACATAGTAATCAAGCGACCTCTCAGTCTTCTTTCTGATAAGCCAAGCAGACTGAATTCTTTAATTTACCATCATTGCGGTCTAGCACAGGAGCCATACAAACCTCTCATCTGTGGTCAGTCGGCTTGTGTTGTGTGTGCTCTCCCTGTGCCGTCCCAGCTCGACGCTGATAGCTGATAGCACTGCCCCGTGCGGTTAAGCACTGACGGCCGGAATGTCGTTGCCACCGTAACACTGTTCGGGCTGCCCAATGCTTCTGTCCTTGGAATAAGTGTTATTACCACTGACAGCAGATCAGGCAGCCTGCCCATTCAGCAGACCTCAATGATCCTTATACAGAAAGACCAGAAGCTTGGTTTGGCGGCGAAGACGTTCAGCCAGACTTATTGTCAACGAAGCACAGCATTCGGTCCCCGGATTAGTTGACAGGTACACTAACACATGGATGCTTGTTCCAATGGACTCGGTTTAGTTAGCGGCGGGATTTTCTGCTGCCCCCTAGGCTGGACAAAGGGTTACGGCGAGGTACCCCGCAACTGGAATAAGCATACTATGCACCATCTTACATGTCTCATGACTTCTGTTTGCTACCTCCCCTTGTTCCTACTATCCTGGACAAAACGTTTGTTATTTTGTCAAGCCGCCTTATCTTGTACTAGATGGGAATGTATTTGTACTTGCTGAAATATGTTTATGTAATTATCTAGGGCCTCGTACACTAGCAACAACTTTGCCAAGTTCATGTACTGAACAGTGAACTTGTAAGCATCTGCTTTAATAGATGGCCTGACTTTGGTTTCTAGACTCTGGTTCGAACTTCAGACCAGGCCCAGTGCTCCAGGCTGGCTCGCTCTCTCGACTACATCAGCCTTGGCAGTTCTAGCGACAGGGCTCGGCCTTAATTCTATCCTGTGGCAGCGAATTCCACAGGGTCTATCCACAGTGTGGGGACATTTATTTTTATTCTTTTTAATCAGTACTATTAAAAATAATTTAGGTTTTTGGTGTGAGGTGGAAGTTGGCCCGGGGCTGACAACACAGCTCCTGTCTCTCTCACAAACACCCTATTTCGAGAAACTTTGCAATGACCTGAGAATTCAAACAAGTCAGGCAAAGGACGCTGAGAGGCTGGTTTTATCAGAAGTACTACAAGAGAGCTTCAAGGCCCCAACCGAGATCAGGGCTGTCGTGCTGGGCACTGCATAGACAAATTGTGAGACAGGCTCTGCCCCAAACAGCACATTATTATTCTCTCATTATAGGTAGGGAAACTGAGACCCAGAGAGATGCAGCACCACCCCCACCATAAACCAATAGACCTCACTCCTGTCCCAGAGCTGGAACCAGAACCCAGGAGTCCTGACTCCCAGCCCCTTCTCCCTGCTCTAATCCACGAGACCCCCCCATCCCACTCCAGAGCCAAGGATAGACCCCAGAAGTTCCAGTTCTTAGCCCCACCTGCTCTAACCATCTAGACCACACTCCCGCTCCAGAGACAGGGATGGAACCCAGGAGTCCTGGTTCATAGCCCCCTCCCGCAGGATGCTCTGAGTCCAGTGTAGTGCATCGGATCTGGAGAGGCAATGGGGTGGGCATGATGAGGGGCTGGTGCAAAGGGGGCATCAGGCTGGGACGGAGGTTGACCTAGTCGCTCTCGCCAGGGCTGACCAACCCCACTGTAGCAGAGAGAGAGCCTGGAGCACTGGGCCTGGTGCGGGACCTGAGGCCTGAACCACAGGTGGTGAACCAAAGTCAGACCACGCCATGAACCAAAGCAGAGATAGATTAAGATTTACTGGGGTTCTGGGCACAAAGAACATTTGGGCCCCCCATGCTTTGGGGGCCCAGGGCCACCGGAATCAGGGGGGGCCATGCCCCCCCTTTTTTAACATGGGCATAGACGCTGAGGGCAGGCACAGAGCAACTGAGGCACAGAGTGCTATGCGGCAGAGGAGGTGATAAGGTGAGCAGCTCCCCCATAGCAAATCGCAGCCCCTGCCAGTGGCATCGGTCTCTTCCCAGTCGGTGGGCCTTAGCCCCCCCCTCACCGCAGGGCCCCTCCTCTCCTCTCCCCCCGAGGCCCTGCTCCCCGGCCAGGCCAGAAGCCGGAACCAGGCAGTAGCAAAAGCCGCCCAGGGAGCCCGGGCCACGGTGGGGAGCCCCAGACGCTCCACCTGCCCTGGGCGGCACGCCCTCAGGGGTGGAGACACAGGCTGGGGGCTGCTCTCGGGCACCCCACCCAGGGCAGGTGGAGGGTCCGGGCGGGGCTCCCCACAGTGGCCCGGGCTCCCTGGGCAGCGCTTACCCCAGCCCAGCTCTGGCCCGGGGTGGGGTCTTGGGGAAAAGAGGAGGAGCGGGGGGGGGGCCAAGGCCACAGTTCCAATGCTGGTGTCCCCCGCCCCCTTCCCCTACACAGGCTCTGGCGCTCCTGCGGGGGCCCCCAAATTGCCTGGGACCCCTGGACACGTTAATCTGCCTCTGACCAAAGTCGGGCCAGGTATTAAAGCAGATTCTTACAAGTTCACTGTCTGGAACATGAACTTGGCCCCTAAGTTCCCTATGAGCTGCGCGGCCACTGTCTCTTAAGCCCCACGCAGGGGCTCAGGGCTGCGGCGGGGAGAGATGCCTTTCCCCCAGCGCAGACCTGCCATGCTGGGGAGAGGCGCTCCTCCCCTGGCCCAGCCCAGCCCAGCCCGGCTGGGGAGAAGCTCCTCTCCCCCGGCCCCGAGCTGCTGTGGCGAGAGAGGGCTGGGGGGAGTCCTCTCTCCACACCACAGCCCTGGGGCAGCCTGGACCCCAAACCTCTCATCCCCGGCCCCACTCCAGAGCCTGCACTCCCCTCTGCCCCAGCCCTGAGCCCCCTCTTGCACCCCGAACCGCTCATCCCCGGCCCCACCCCAGAGCCCGCACCCCTAGCCAGAGCCCTCATCCCCCCACACCCCAACCCTCTGCCCCAGCCCTGAGCCCACTCCTGCACCCCAAACCCCTCATCCCCGGCCCCACCCCAGAGCCTGCACCCCTAGCCAGAGCCCTCATCCCCCCACACCCCAACTCTCTGCCTCAGCCCTGAGCCCCCTCCTGCACCCTGAACCCCTCATCCCCAGCCCCACCCCAGAGCCTGCACCCCTAGCCAGAGCCCTCATCCCCCCACACCCCAACCCTCTGCCCCAGCCCTGAGCCCACTCCTGCACCCCAAACCCCTCATCCCCAGCCCCACCCCAGAGCCTGCACCCCTAGCCAGAGCCCTCATCCCCCCACACCCCAACCCTCTGCCCCAGCCCTGAGCCCACTCCTGCACCCCAAACCCCTCATCCCCGGCCCCACCCCAGAGCCTGCACCCCTAGCCAGAGTCCTCATCCCCCCCCACACCCCAACCCTCTGCCCCAGCCCTGAGCCCCCTCCTGCACCCTGAACCCCTCATCCATGGCCCCACCCCAGAGCCTGCACCCCCAGCCAGAGCGCTCACCCCCATCCCCCGCACCCCAACCCTCTGCCCCAGCTCTGAGCCCCCTCCCACACTCTGAACCCCTCGGCCCCACCCCGACCACATGAATTTTGTTATGTGGACCGATATGAAGGTGACGTGTCACACATCACCTCCATATTGGTGCACATAGCAAAATTCAATCCGCACATGGGCGTAAGAAATTAGAGGGAACACTGCTTGGCACAGACACTGTTAGCCTTGGTAAAACACATTGAATATGTAAACACATTCCAGCAGGCCAGTACAAGTTCACTGCAACCTAGCCCCTGATAAGATGGTTTGACAGAAGTAATGAAGAGGGATGTTTTGTCTGAAACAGCAGGAGAAAGGTAACAAACATGGATTAGTAAATCAGATGAAGGAGAAAACCGTGGGGTTAACAGAGCACCTTAGGAGACAGGAGATGCGACATGATCACAGAGGAGTGGATAAAAAAGAATTTCCAAGTGCAAAACGGAGAGGAAGCAGGTTAACACCTAAAATTGATGCTTTAGCACATGGAGTTGTCCAGAAAGGGTTAACTGCAGCAGAGAAGGGCCCTCCTGCAATCCAGTCGGCATATAGACAAAAAGCAACAGACACTGAGGGAACAAATTCAGGTTTTGCAAGAGCACATGGCCGCTACTCTCTTCCCAGAATCAGTATAAAAGCCAAGGGTACGGGTTCCCAGCTGCTTTAACCCTCAGAGTCCCACTCCTTGCTCAGAGCTAATAGTATAACCTTTCTCAAATATTTCTGCATACCAGTTCAATTTTCCTTTATATCCTCTCTGTTTGCTCACCTCGCTGCGGCTGCCTGTACTTTAAGATACCTGGACAGAAGTTACTTAATCTCTCCTGGCTCAGGTCTCCCTCCCTCCCTCTTCCCCTACTTCTGCTCCCTTCTGTCCTCTGTTTTAAAAGTTATGGTTATTACATAAACCTCCATTTCTGAAAAAGACAAAGCACCTCAAAACAAAACAAAACGAAAAGAAAACAAGATAAAAACTTACTTTAAATAAACCCAGTAAATTAACCATTTTAACCCTTCAGGAATGCCACAGCTGGGATTACTCTCAACTTTCTTGAAGATATGGTTCCCAAGCAACAGAAATGCAGACTCTGCTTCTAATCCTAACCACTGACCACTATTTGAAACGTGTTTTCCTTATTTCCACAGAGTTTTTTTAAAATGAAGTAATATAAAGTAATGGAAAATGCCTTAAATTACTAAATTAACACAATAAAGTGTGCGAATAACTTAATATGAATTGTTATCAATTCTTATGAAAAGTTGTAAATAAAAGATAACTTGCTTATATAGATATTGTTGCCTGGTTTTTAGGTTATGTATTAACTATATTGATTACTTAAGAATTTTTAGTTATTACTTTGAGGGTTCCAGGTTTTTGCCCCAAGTTCAGGCCCAGTATTATTTAAATTATTATATAGTTGGGAACCCTGATATGCACAGTTGCAACACTCCCATTATAGGAACTCTTTTATCTTTACAAATATAGTTTATTAATATATTTAGCACAGTCACAAACACCCCAGCTTAGTAAGATAGATAGAGATAATACAGGTTTCAGAGTAGCAGCCGTGTTAGTCTGTGTCCGCAAAAAGAACAGGAGGACTTGTGGCACCTTAGAGACGAACCAATTGATTTGAGCATGAGCTTTCGTGAGCTTCATCTGATGAAGTGAGCTGTAGCTCACGAAAGCTCATGCTCAAATCAATTGGTTAGTCTCTAAGGTGCCACAAGTCCTCCTGTTCTTTTCAGAGATACTACAGAATGTACATTTGCCCATTTTTTGTAGAACCTGAAATGTTCGCCAATATATATATATTTTGTTACCATTACCTTTTTTATTATTACCAGTGGCCATTATTTTGGCACTTTCCAAGGGCTACATTTTTTTTACCGCCCCGAGGCTGGGATGCCCCTTCTATCATATGTTACGCTGATGCCGCTATGTTTGATGTATATTTAGTAGGGGATTTTTTTTTATTTGTATTTTTTTACCTTACTAATGTTGGAGTGGTTCTTTTTATAGGTTAGTATATTCATGATTTGAACTTATCATTACAAGGGCTGTCGATTAGTCGCAGTTAACTCACGTGATTAACTCAAAAAAATTAATCACGATTACAAAAATGAATCGCAGTTTAATCGCATTGTTAAACAATACAATACCAGTTGACATTTAGCCAATTTTGGGATGTTTTTTCTACATTTTCAAACGTATTGATTTCACTTACAACACAAAATACAAAGTGTCCAGTGCTCACTTTATATTATTTTTTTTTATTACAAATATTTGCGCTGTAAAAATGATAAACAAGAGAAATAGTATTTTTCAGTTCACCTCCTACAAGTACTGTAGTGCAATCTCTTTCTCGTGAAAGTGCAACCCTTTGGTGATTAGGTATTACATTTGTTATTTCTCTTGTAATTGGATATTTTGTTTTTTCCCAAGTTCCAAGTTGTGGTGTACCTAGTAAGTTTAAAAGGGTATGAACTTAGGAAAGCCCCTATGGCAACCTGCTTTAACGCATCCTCTATGGTTGTAGCCATACATGGATCTTATGCTTTATCTTATCACCATTTATTTCGGTGAAAGGTCCCAAATATACATATGCTAACTTTGCCTTAGCTCAACATAAAGGATGTGGCCTGCAGGTCCCTGGTGTTACAGCCAAAATATACTTTAATATGAACCTATAAACCTATTATAATAAAACAAATAATTAAACCCATAAGAAATGAAGAAACGTATAAGAAAAGATATATAGGCAAGCAAGCAGGCTAGCCTTCCTACATACCTGTTACGTAGGTCAGTTCGTTGCCAGGACATTTCTGCGGTTGACTCATGTACCTGGGGTCAGAACTTCCCCTTAAACGCTATTTTTAGCTCCCCAAACACTTATATTTTTCCCTTGGGCCGTTTATCTGTGCAAAGGTTATTTGTTCACAGTTTATAGGCCTTAAGCCTTATGCTAACTTGCTGAAGCTAATGTCTTCCAGGATACAGGCCTGTAGGTTGCCTGCATTACTGCTGAACGTAATGCAAAGCAGAATATAATGCAAAGCAGTAAATATAATAAAGGCAAGCTAGCCCACTGGGCTACAGTAGCAGTAAATATAACAAAGGGAAACTGGGCTACAGGCCCCCCCTTTGATAGGGTGAATGTCACTGAACCCTATCACAGAAGATGAGGACTTTACCCTTAACACACGAGGTGAATGGGAATTGCCACCTTCTCAATTAGTATAGGTGTAAATGTGCCTTTGGGGTTTGGCAAAAATTTGACCCGTGACCCTGCACTTTAATTGGCCATAAAAATAGTTTTGATAGTACAATACTAGAATACTGGCCATTTTTATTCTACATTACCCTTTGCATACAAGCCTATTGCTTGGTTGGCCTGGCAGGCTACCGACGACCAGGACGACAGGTTGTGTAGGTACCTTCCTTTTGGCCACCCCACGGTGTGTCCACCTTAAACATATTGTATCTGCCAACGTACTGATACCCCTTTCCAGAGCAATAGGCCAGCGGTGGAATTTCCCCATTTGAGTGATAAATTACCAGAGGAGATACATTGCAGTGTTTATTGGAGACGTTGTTTTCAAGGTGACCGACTGCGTGGATAACTGCCCAGTGACCTAACACATTCTCACCTGGACTGAACACAGGCAAAGAGGCTGGGAACAAGGTTTTGCCGTGATAATTTTAGTTAAATAAGAGTTTTAATTAGGGTACAGCGTTATAGACCCCAGACCCGAACTGCTTTCCGTGGCACTTTTGACAACAATTAAACAAGTGGCCTTTTCTGTTTTCCGTTTTAAAAACAGCAACTAACAATACACTTTAGCTATTGCTAATTCTTGATGAAATGTGGGGCCTTTTTCAATTTTAAAATGATAGGATGGTGTTCTATATATATACTGTTGGCAGAACTGATTTATGCCATACTATACCCATTGCTACACCTGGTATAGATGTAGGTACTTTGGAGTTATTGATTTGAAGATAAACGCTTTTCCAGGTTACTAAATGTGACATGGTTACATTCACTAGCTTACAGCTGAGGGTTGCACGGTCACCGGTTATGTCCCTTTACGATATGTCCCTTTTAGATACATACTGTGTATATATATATGACACCTACAGTTTAGGCAATACATTTAATAATGGTCCTGTTTAGTTGGGTTTTTTTAGGGCTGTCGATTAATTGCAATTAACTCAAAAACGTTAATCACAGTTTTAATCGCACTGTTAAACAATACAATACCAATTGAAATTTATTAAATAGTTTAGATGTTTTTCTACATTTGCAAGTATATTGATTTCTATTATAACACAGAATACAAAGTGTCCAGTGCTCACTTTATGTTATTATTTTTATTACAAATATTTGCACTGTAAAAATGATAAACAAAAGAAATAGTCTTTTTCAATTCACCTCATTCAAGTACTATAGTGCAATCTCTTTATCCTGAAAGTGTAACTTACAAATGTAGATTTTTTTTTGTTATACAACTGCACTCAAAAACAAAACTGTGTAAAACTTTAGAGCCTACAAGTCCGCTCAGTCCTACTTCTTGCTCAGCCAATTGCTAAGACAGACAAGTCTCGGATGATGACCCAGCATTTGTTCCAGTATAGACATATGCACCCCACTTTGTTCGGGGGATAGTTTTGATTATTATTCCAACACCGTGTTACTTTAGCTAGAACTTGATTTTATATATTTATTGAGTTTGATTATAATAACAAAACAATATTAATTATTAATTATATCATATTATAACAAGGTAGAATTTTACATTAATATTACCGGGGCTTGCCCAATGAACTTTTTAATTTTAAATTGGGTTTTGCCAAACAACTGGCCACATTGCCTGACAAACTTCAAATTAAAGTTGTATATTTATAAATCGTTAGTTGCAATTAAATTATTTGTTGACTAACATACCTATATTTATGACTGACTTTTGCAAAGATAGAACCATTACTGGTGTCTTATAGGGACACACCCATGGGGTTAAACCCTAATTATAAATAGTGTGGTACCAAAAAGAAAAATGTTTTACTGTTAATTATTAATTATTATTATGCACATTTTTGTGTGCAAAAATGTCGTTGCAACAAAAACTCCCTCAGAACCATAATTGAGTCATGTGACACAAAACACAGCACTCACAGACAAGTAATTTCAACAAACCATACCACCAATGGTTAAACGTTGTTCAGAGCAGGTCTAGGAAACCTAAGGGTTGAAATCAGTAATCGTTTCGGGTTTACACCTTGGTTTGCCTGTAAAAGAGATCTAATGATTTAGTTAGGAGCCAAAATGGGTTTTGTTTTTGTTTTTTTTGCATCTTTAGACCCTAGCTTAAAACATAAGTGGGTAAGAGAGAAAAATATTAACATATATTAAAAGATTAACTTTATTTGTTTAGGGTATGTAAAGCGAAAATTACAAGCGATAAATCGAATATTTTATTTTGGTGAATTACGACTTGTAACCATAACTGTGATTTAGGTTGTGAGTAGTAAAGGTGGCTGCATTTTGCTTCGATACTTCCTGTGTAAAGCAGAAAGCTTATATGTTGCTGGCTTCCTTTTACCGTGCTGGGTATGTCTGAAATCACAACTGACGTGATACCTATTTTTGGAATCACGATGCACAGCAACTGATTTAAGCCCCAAAGCTTTGTGACTGCAATTTGGCTAATACAAATAGGCAAGTAACAAAACAATAATTAATTTCACCCAAGGGGTGTTACCCTCACTTCTTTTCCTACTGCCTCCCACTTACAGGTAAGCAAGTAAGCAAGCCTTTGCTTTACCTTGTACACGTACATTAGACATAGCCCAATGAATCGAAAGGGTGCTGAATGAGATGTTTTACGGGTTTTTAACTTTAATATTATTTTGTCAGAAGCAATTTACGTTGCCCACTTCCTTTTTTGTTTTTTCAAAACGCTCAGAAGCATTTTCCCTACAGTTTTCACAGCAACATGTTAGCTGCTCAGTGACTTTTTGTTTCCTGTTGGCTTAGAAATCCTAAATGAAAAGCAAAGTGACGGTCAGCCTGACAGAGTACGAGATATGGGTTACAGTCTGTATGACTGGGGCGGGGCGGGGGGGGTGAGCTGTCAGTGCTTTCTGGGAAGTAACAATTGTTGTAGTTTTTTATGTTTTATTTAAACCATTCCTATGCGATTCAGTTTCCTGGATTGTTAACACCCTGCTTTGTAAGCTCATACTTACAGCTGCACTTAGACAGTTTTCATTTTTATTACCCCTGATAAGCTTTAGCTGTTTGTGATACTTGTAAGTACAGTTTTTTGTACTTCTCCTGACTATACCATACCACATACAATCAAACCCTGCCGACTAGAGGTGCTTAAAATACTCTGGCTATGTTGCATTCGTACGAAACCACGATTTGAGGACTTCAATAGCTCAGACATAGGTGAGAGGTTTTTCGCAGGAGTGGGTGGGTGAGATTCTGTGGCATGCGTTGTGCAGGAGGTCAGACTAGGTGATCATAATGGTCCCTTCTGACCTTAGTATCTATGAATCTATGAATCTATGAAACCTCCTTTCTGAATTTTAATGTATTTTCATGCTATATTTTGATTGACCACAACTGGGTTCCCAGAAATCTCAGGTAACTTTACTTTACTTACCTTCAACTTCTACTTCAAATGAGCTTAATTAAATTCTACTAACTAGTTTAATTAGCACTTTACACTACACATATGAAGAGGCATTCCTTCTTAAATAATTAACCCCTTAACCGGTTTTAACAATTACTTAAACAAGTCCCAAGTATCAGCAGAGGGGAGGGGGGTCTGCTCCTTCTCTCTTCCCTCAATGGCTAATGTGCTCTTAGGTGATTGAGAGTAGTAGGCTCAGTCATAAAACTAATTCCTCAGTCAAGGTCCTGGACCTAACATTCCCAGGCCCGCTATATGGCACTAAGAACAATTGGAAATGAAAATCTGCCTTTTGGTCTTATGGGGGAATGTGAAGACCAAAAGCCAGACGGGGCACGAATGTGTGGATGGCCATGCAAGATGGCCATATAACCGTGTTTAGCCCACTGGGTCATCTTGAGCTTATGCATCACCCTTTTCCTGGGTGATGAGTAAACAGCCTCCCCACAAAAAAGACAAAAGAAGGGGAACATAAGAGAAAGAGAGAGACTGTAGCATGACGCCTGGCTCAAGGCTTGAGGCCTGAACCAAAGTCAGCAAAAGCTGTGCTATGAGCAAAGCTCAGGCCATGTTAAAAAGCAGACGCTTGCCTGCACGTTCACAGTTCAGTACATGAACTTGGCACAGGTGCTGCTGGCATTGCTCAAACACACCGAATATGTAAACACATTCCAGCGGGTTACACAAGTACACCCTAAGCTACCACAAGATTATTTTTATTCGGCATATGCAGTCTGGTCAAGCCAAGCCACAGCGTTCTTATCAATGATGTTCAAGGCATAAAGATCTCCAGGAAATTGAGTCATTTTGGAGGACAATGGATCAGCGTTCCCGATGCGTCCCCTGTAACTACCCAGCTGCAACTGGTCTGCTGGTTGGAGAAATGGGCAATCCATCTGGCAGACTGAGTTCAAGGATTACCACAAATCTCGGTCAACTGGTCAAACAGGTTCCGGACGATGATCTTCTAGTCATAGGTCCAGCACTTAAAATCCTCTAGCACAAGATAAGATGATGTGACAGAAGTGATGAATTGTCTGAAACATCAGGAGTAAAGTACAAAGACAGAAGTGGTGAAGAGGGTTGTTTTGTCTGAAATATCAGGAGAAAGGTACAAGGGGAGGTAACAGCCTTGTCATGAAACATGTCAGGTGGTACATAAATTGTTTATTGCCGATTGTTTGTCTCTGTCTATAAATGTTGGGGTACCTCGCCTTAACCCTTTGTCCGGCCGACGGGGGAGAGGAAAGTCCTGTTGCTGAATGATCTGAGTCCATTGTGATGGCCATACATGTGTTTGTGCTTCTGTAACCATTGAGCCCGGGCACTAGGACTGTCCTTCGTTGACAATAAACCTGGCCGAGCGCCTTTGCCACCAAACTGAGTCTGTGGTCTTTCTGGGCAGGTCTGTTGAGGTCTGCTGAGCCAGTTCCCTGCGCAGAGCTGGGACAGCACACCCAGAGAGCACACACGCAGTCCGGAGCCAGGTCCAAGAGGAGGTAACAAGCAGATGTCAGGTAAGGTGATACATAAGTTGTCTGTCCCAGTCTATAAATATCAGGTACCTCCCCTAAACCCTCCGTGCGGCCAAAGGGACAGCTGAGCCTCCTACTGCTGACTGATCTGCTCCTTGCCAATGGACGCTCGTGTTAGCATACCTGTTCCCGCCGAGCCAGGGCACTGGGGCTGTCCCTAGGGGGCCATAAACCTGTCCGAGTGCCTTTGTCACTGAGCCGAGCCTGTGGGCTGTCTTATGAGTAACATCGAGGTCTGGTGAATGAGCAGGCTGCGCTCTCTGCTCGTGATGCTAACACCGGAGCTCCAAGGACAGCAACACCGAGCAGCTGAGCGTGCTGGGTAGTGTTACCGGGGCAACATCCTTCCGGCCTTCAGCGCTTAACATCAGTCATCACGTAAACACATTCCAGAAGGCTGGCACAGGTGCACCCCACCCTGGAGGTACAATATAAGCGCGCTCCTTGGCCATGGTACAGGAGCACACCGACCCCGAGTCAGACAAGGATGGGAGGACACAGTGATGGATGGAGATGTTTTGTTTGAACCAGCAGGTACAAGATGTAGTAACTAACCCCGACAGGAGTGCGATACGTAACTTGTTGGTATCCCTGTCCGTCCGAGGGGGCAGCAGAAAATCCCACTGCTGAGCGAGCGGAGTCCTTTCACAGAATCATGGAATATCAGGGTTGGAAGGGACCTCAGGAGGTCATCTAGTCCACCCCCCTACTCAAAGCAGGACCAATCCCCAACTAAATCATCCCAGCCAGGGCTTTGTCAAGCCTGACCTTAAAAACTTCAAAGGAAGGAGATTCCACTACCTCCCTAAGTAATGCATTCCAGTGCTTCACTACCCTCCTAGTGAAAAAGTTTTTCCTAATATCCAATCTAAACCTCCCCCACTGCAACTTGAGACCACTGCTCCTTGTTCTGTCATCTGCTACCACTGAGAACAGTCTAGAGCCATCCTCTTTGGAACCCCCTTTCAGGTAGTTGAAAGCAGCTATCAAATCCCCCCTCATTCTTCTCTTCTGCAGACTAAACAATCCCAGTTCCCTCAGCCTCTCCTCATAAGTCATGTGTTCCAGTTCCCTAATCATTTTTGTTGCCCTCTGCTGGACGCTTTCCAATTTTTCCACATCCTTCTTGTAGTGTGGGGCCCAAAACTGGACACGGTACTCCAGATGAGGCCTCACCAATGTCGAATAGAGGGGAACGATCACGTCCCTTGATCTGCTGGCAATGCCCCTACGTATACATCCCAAAATGCCATTGGCCTTCTTGGCAACAAGGGCACACTGTTGACTCGTATCCAGCTTCTCGTCCACTGTAACCCCTAGGTCCTTTTCTGCAGAATTGCTGCTGAGCCATTCGGTCCCTAGCCTGTAGCGGTGCATGGGATTCTCTGTCCTAAGTGCAGGACTCTGCACTTGTCCTTGTTGAACCTCATCGGATTTCTTTTGGCCCAATCCTCTAATTTGTCTAGGGCCCTCTGTATCCTATCCCTACCCTCCAGCGTATCTACCTCTCCTCCCAGTTTAGTGTCATCCGCAAACTTGCCGAGGGTGCAATCCACACCATTCTCCAGATCATTAATGAAGTTATTGAACAAAACCAGCCCCAGGACTGACCCTTGGGGCACTCCGCTTGACACCGGCTGCCAACTAGACATGGAGCCATTGATCACTACCCGTTAAGCCCGACGATCTACCCAGCTTTCTATCCACCTTTGTCACAGGCGTAAGTGTGTTAGTGCTCCTGTAGAGTCTAGGGGGCACTAGGATCGTGCTTCATTGACAATAAACCTGGCCAAGTGCCTTCACCATCAAACCGAGTCTGTGGTCTTTCTGGGTAGCGCTATCGAGGTCTGCTGGGCCAACTTTCTGTGGCACTGGGACAGCATACGGAGAGAACGCACACGCACGCTGACAACAACAGGCATCAAACCCACAGCGATGGGCGTGAGGCAGAATTCCAAGGCCTATCCCCCTCCCTTTGGAGAGGGCAACAAGGATGCGAGCCAGCAGGAACAGGCCCCTCGCTATTCGTCCCAGGATGATGGGCTGACAGTTATAGACCATGAAACACTCCATCACCGTCTGCACCTGTGGGAGAAGAGACGTGTGGTGAGACAGGGACCTAGGAGTCCTCGCACAAGCCACAACCCCCCCCCTGTAACCACTAGACCCCACTCCCCTCCCAGAGCTAGGATAGAACCCAGGAGTCCTGGCTCCCAGCTCTAACCACTAGCCGATGCTCTCTCTATTCTGGGCGTAGTCACTGTGGTACCTGGTGCTGGATGAATCCTTCCTCCTGGGTGTATTTCTTCTCCTCGTATTCAATCCAGGCCTCACTCACCAGACTCACTTTCTGTTGCTGGGTCTGGAACAGAAAAATTAACCGTCACTGATCAGAAATGACACAACCCAGCCCAGAGCATCATCCCAGAGGGACCCAGAGTAATGGGATCCCTCATCCAGCACTGAGATGCAGCCACCTCTGGGGTGAGGTGTGGGGGCTGTTCACATGGGGATTCCTAGCCCAGTGCCGGGAGGCAGAGGCAGGTCTCATACCCAGGAGACCCTCTGGAAGCTGATATTCCCTTTGATCATGAACTCCAGCAGCTGCTGCATTTCTAGGGACGCGATTCTGCACCGGATCTTCTTCCAGGTGGCCACGGAGCAGTCCTGGGGGGTAGAAAGATATCGCTGGGTGAGGCAGGGGGTGTGCAGGGGCTCAGCATGGCAATGAGGATCTGGGTCTGTTAGAAGGGGTCCCCCCCAGCCTAGCCCCCCAGCTTGCTGTCTTTGTTAGTGCCAAGGGGAAGGACCAGCTGGGACCCGCACCAGGCTGCACTCACCAGCAGGGGGCGCTCGCTCATGTGCTTCACAAACTCCTTCGAACCGGGCGTTCCCACCTCACTGTTGCACTGAGCCAGCTGGGGCTGGGCCGGGAGAGAGACACGGTGTTAACGGGGGCGAGAAGGAGACAGGGGGCCTTTCCCCTCTAGGGGGTGCCAGCACCAATCCAGCCCCAGGGCAGGGGGTCTGACTGGCTCAGGGAAGATGGGGAAGGGGGTGTAGTAGCAAGAGAGAGGCTGGAGCACGGGGACTGGCACAAGGCTTGAGGCCTGAACCAAAAAGTCAGCAAAAACTGTGCTGTGAGCAAAGATCAGGCACTGTTAAAAAGCAGACGCTTGCCTGCATGTTCTCTGTCCAGTCCCTGAACTTGGCCCAGGTACTGCTGGCATTGCTCAAACACACCGACAACGGAAACGCGTTCCAGCGGGTTAGCACAAGTACACCCCAACCTAGCACACAATCAGATGATTTGACAGAAGTGATGAACAGGGATGTTCTATCTGAAGCATCAGGATCAAGGTACCAGGGGAGGTAACAACCACGTTACGAAACATGTAGGTGATACCTAAGTTGTTTATCGCAGATTGTTTGTCTCAGTCTATAAATGTTGGGGTACCTCGCCATAACCCTTTGTCCGGCCTCGGCGGCAGCAGAAAGTCCTACTGCTGATTGAGCTGGTCCATTGTGACGGCCATACATGTGTTAGGGTTCCCGTAACCACTGAGCTGGACAACAAACCTGGCTGAGCGCCATCGCCACCGAACAGAACCTGTGCTCTTTCCGGGCAGTTCCATCGAGGCCTGCCGAGCCAGCTACGTGCACAGAGCCGGGACAGCACTTGAAGAGGACAAACACGCACCCCAAACTGACAACACTGGTAACCGAGAGTTTATTATTATAAGTAGTAAGTACTTGGTAATGTTCTGTATTATTTATCCTCCTGGTGCAATTTTGGGGGGTTCCCTTTTAAAGTTCTAAAAATTTTAAATGATCCTTTTTGTCTTGGTTTGCCGCTGCCTCGCCTCACAGTTAGCATAGCCTGACCTAGCAAATTAGCACCATGAACAGGATAGGCAGAGTCCAAAGCAGGAGCTGACCATCTTAAAAGAACACGAGTCAGTCGGGAGAGAATGCAGGAGGAAGGTCAACCAGGGGACACAATGTCCACTTGTGCAGACACCCCAACCATGCCGTATTTCTTTGGAGCACTCCAGTTCCTAGATCTCCTGGAGAAAACTATGAAAGTACTGCTGTTTCATTTGGGGAATTTAAGACAACGCGTCAGCCAATGTTTAGATCACATGAACTGCTGGAACGACAGGAAATAGAGAATCGGCTGGGGCAAGTAGAGAGCCAGGAGGGACGTGCCGAGGTGGCCAGAAAATGAAAAAGGGAGCATAGAACGGATATTTAGAAGGCTAGGCTGTATGTTTGACACTCACACCTTGTCAGAACTGAAGAAGTTCTCCAGAATACAGAGTCCAGCCGAGAGACTAAGGGGATGCGCATTGGGATTACAAGAAGCTTTACAAGCAATAGAAAAGTTAGAACCACATGAAGCCCAACATACAGATAAAATGTTGAAGGACAAATTTGTTGAGGTGTTATATGATGATACTTTACTGAGGGAATTAAGGCTGTGACTAAGACAGAATCCAGAGATTTCCTTCCTAGGCTTTAAGGAGGCTGCTATAAAACTTCTTGGAGGTGAGGGACTAGACAGGGCAGTTGTGGTGTGTCCACAGCATGGCTGCAAATGTGTCGTTGCCTTGTAACCTTGGAGACGCTGGGTATTTTGTGGGGCAGGCTAGCCCGATGTCAGAGAATGGTAATTCGGGGATGGAAGACCCTTTTCAGAGCGAATTTAAAAGGGAGACAGAGGATTTGAAGAAAACATTTGACGACATAAGGAGAGAAATGCAACATGTGAGATTGGATTTGAAACAGGAGCTCCTGGGACCCAGAGAATACAGACGCAGGCCAAGGGGAGTCGGAATGGATCTTAGGACAATTAAAAAGTGTGATCGGGATGGTAATTATCTCTCCAGAAGATGTGGTGAGATGGAACGCATAGAAACGAGGTGCATGCCTGAGACTACTAATGTCGTGGTGTGACGGAGTAGGGAGTGGGGAGGATTGACCTGGGAATCTTGCGTGGGAGTTTTACTGGTACTGTCTGCATTGGTGATGGGATATCAAGGGGTGGTTTCACTTGAGGGATGGTACCTAAGCATGTAACCTGAGCCCAGGAGGGGGCGGGGCCAAGTGACACCTTCTGCCCGGGAAACTGGACAAAGGCTGGAGGAGGAGGAGTCGGGGGATGTGGCTGGCTGAGACTGCTGGAGGGGGTTTCAGTTTGGAGCTGGCTGGGGAAACGGAGGGAGACCCAGGGTCAGGGTCTAGCCTCCCTGCCCGCAAAGATGAACCTGACTAAGGGCATCCTGTTGCCTGTACCTACAAGCTCTGTTTTGGACTATGTTCCTGTCGTCTAATAAACCTTCTGTTTTACTGGCTGGCTGAGAGTCATGGTGAATCATAGGAAGTGGGGGGTGCAGGGCCATGATTCGCCCATACTCCGTGACAGGTGGTTTTAAGCACAGAGTCTCCTAGATGGGAGTCTGGATCTCAGAGAGACAAAGAAAAGGCCTGAATGACATTAAAGGGCACACTACTGGTGTGGGAAGGTGCACAACGGTGTGTGGGTTACGGCTAATGGGATAGAAATGGGGGTGTAGGGGCCTCCCATTGAGCTGGAGGAGGGAGGAGCCGCTCTCTGATCCCTGGTGGGCGGAGCTAGGCCAGGCTTGCCCCTCCAGCAGGAAGATAAGGGCTGGGACAGGAAGTATAAAAGGCGGAGCCTCTAACCCAGTTGAGTCTGAGCCAGGGAAGGGAGCAGATGTCTCCATGCTGCTGCAGATCCCCAGAGCTGAACCTGCTCTGAGCAACATCCTGTACCTGCGACTCAGGGTCGTCTCCCTTCTCTTAGGGGTGTAAGGCGTGTGGCAGTCCTGCAGAGGATGTGAAGGAGATTCCCACACCTGAGCCATTCTTTTTAGGTAATAAATCTGAGGAACTGTCCCAGATTGACATGTCAGTAGAAGAGGTTTTGGAACAAATTAATAAGTTAGACAGCAGTAAGTCACCAGGACCAGCTGGTATTCACCCAAAAGCTCTGAAGGAACTCAAATATGAAATTGCAGAACTGTGAATTGTGGTTTTTTAAAAAGGTTCTAGAGGAGATCCTGGCAATTACAGGCCGGAAAGCAAACTCTTTTGCTTCAGTCTTCACTAAAAAGACAAAACCAGATACTGAACACAACTAATATTAAGAACAAAGAGGGAGCAATGCAAGCCAAAATAAGGAAAGAACAGGTTAAAAAATAGTTAGATAGATTAGACATAGTCAAATCGGCAGGGCCCAATGAAATTCATCCCATAATACTTTAAAAATGGGCTGAAGAGATCTCTGAGCCATTCGTGATTACCTTTGAGAACTTGTGGAGGATGGGAGAGATCCTGGAGGACTGGAAAAGGGCAAATATTGTACCTATCCATAAAAAGAGGAATAAGGACAACTCAGAGAAGTATAGACCTGAAAGATACTCGAATAAATTATTAACCAACCCATTCTGAAGCATCTGAAGGATAATAGGATTATAAGGAATAGCCAACCTGGATTTGTCAAGAACAAATCATGCCAAACAAACCTAATTTCCTTCATAACAGGATTATTGGCCTACCGGATAAGGGGAAAGCAGTAGATGCAATATATCCTGATTTTAGTAAGGCTTTTGACACAGTCCCACATGACAGTCTCATAAGCAAGCTGGGGAAATGTGGTCTAGATGAAATTACTATAACGTGGGTGCATAACTAGTTGAAAGATTGTACTCAAAGAGTAGTTATCAATGCTTTGCTGTCCAGCTGGGAGGACGTATCTAGTGGGGTCCCGCAGGAGTCAGTCCTGGGTCTGGTACTAGTCAATGTTTTTGTTAATGACTTGGATAATGGAGTGGAGAGAATGCTTATAAAATTTGCAGATGACGGTAATATGGGAGAGGTTGGTAACTCAGAGAATCCCAGTTGGACACAGCCCACATGTACATCACGCAATGATATCCATGGCCAGTATGTCACCAGTTCTTATATCATGCCTTACAAGACACTGTTTGGCTAAATACTGTGACAGCTATGTGTTGAGGATAATCAAGTCACCCCTTAATCTTCTCTTTATTAAGCTAAATATATTGAGCTCTTTGAGTCGATCAGTATTAGGCATGTTTTCTAATCATTCTCATGGCTCTTCTCTGACCCCTCTCCAATTTAGAAACATCTTCCTTGAGTTTTAGGCACCAGAAATGGACCCAGCACTCCAACAGCAGTCACACCAGTGCCAAACACAGAGGGAATAGAACCCCTTTACTCCTGCTTGAGATACCCCTATTTATGCATCTGTGGTATGCAAGACTAATGAGGAGCTCTGCAATCTAGGGTGCCTTACGAAGCCTCGATGAAATAGCTCCCAGCTGGGCCACTCACAAACAGCCTAAGAGCACACCAGTCACACCCTGAGTGTCTGTGTGTAACTGCAGCCTGCCAGCCAGACCTGGGTTACACTCTGGCTCTCACCAGCCTGGGTTATACAGCAGGGTAACCCCAACACATCACCAGTCTTAGATTTTGTCCCAGAAAGCTATGTCCTGTACTGCCCTCTCCTGGACACTACAAATTATATTAAGTCCATTATTCTTTTAAGAGTATGCTACGCATACAACTTGTCACCCCCAATGGAATTACCCAGACACTTCTATTCAAACATGCTGGATTAGATAAAACAATAAAACAAGTTTATTAGCCACATAGAGAGATTTCAAGTGAGTCCAAGTAATGAGGCATAAAAGTCAGAAATGGTTACAAAGAAAATAAAAGACGAAATGTTTCTGAGTGCCTAACTTAACAAAACTGTATCAGATTCAACCAAAGTGTCTCACCACATGCTTTCAGCAGCCTTCCTGACCAAACCATGTAGGTCAGGCCCCCTTCCTCTGTGTCCAGCAAATACTTCCTTTCTCTCTTCAGGAGTAGTGAATTAGATGGGGAAGGTGGGCAGGGCGTAATTGTCAGCAAACACCAGTTTCACCGCACACACATGCACAAACCAACGATACACTATTTCCATGAATAATCAAAATGTGCAGCTAGACAACGAACAAAAATTGTTGCGGGAGAACTTATTAGAGTCCCACCTTAATATGCATAAAACTTGTGGTAATGCTAGTGTCGCTCGGGCTGCTTTCAGGATAATTACGTTGGATAATTCTCCATCAAAATTATAAAAAGATCAGTAGAATTCGGCCAAGCCTAATTTGAGTAACGATTGGCTCTAGTTGGCACAAGGATGCATTTTGTTGGTGGGAGGGTGGACAGTGGTTGGTCTTTCTGCATCTTGGAGGTAGCTACATAAGCGAGCGGGGGTGAATCTGGAGCAGCGCAGAGGGAGGCGAAGCTGGGGGCGTTGGCGAATGGGGGGCTATTGCAAGGGAACATCGGAAGCAGGGGGGTTGCCAGCGGAGGTGCTCTGGGTTGGGCCAGCCCCCTCGCCCTCCCCAGCGTCCTGCATCATCTGCTTGTACTGCCGCTTGAAGAAGCCGAACTGGAAGGAGACAAAGAGGGGAGACGGTGAGAGGCAGACAGACACAGGCTCATGGCAAAGGATCAGGAGGGACAGGCTGCGGGAACCTGTGAAGGAAAGATGCTTGTCCCTCCCCCACCAGCTGGGAGAGCCACAGGCCCCACCCCCAGGATGCTGGGCTGTGGGGGAGGGGTCAAAGCCCTGCCCACCTCACCTTGTAGAGGGCTGCAGTGATGAGAGCCAGCAGGATCAGGCCCCCCACGCTGCTGCCCACGATGATGGGCAGGTAGTTATAGACCTCGGAGCGCTCCACCACCGTCTGCACCTGGGGGAGAGGAGCTGTGAGATGGGGACCCAGGAGTCCTGGCACCATCACCTGCCCCTGCTCTAAATCCCCAGACCCCACTTCCTCCCAGAGCAGGGACAGGACCCAGGAGTCCTGGCTCCCAGCTCTAACCACTAGCCGATGCTCTCTCTATCCTGGGTGCAGTCACTCTGGTACCTGGCGCTGGACAAATCCCTCCTTCTGGGTGTATTTCTTCTCCTCGTATTCAATCCGGGCCTCACTCACGAGACTCACTTTCTGCTGCTGAGTCTGGAACAGAGAAATTCACTGTCCCTGATTGGAAATGACACAAACCAGCCCGGAGCATCATCCCAGAGGGACCCAGAGCAATTTACAGGCCATTCACACAGGAGCAATCCCTTGCCCGGCACTGAGATGCAGCCATCTCTGGGGTGAGGCATGGGGGATGTTCATATCAGGGGGATCTCTCGCCTGGGGCTGGGAAGCAGTAGTAGCTCTCATACCTGGGAGACCCACTGGAAGCTGACGCTTCCTTTGATCATGAACTCCAGCGGCTGCTGCATTTCCAGGGAGGTGATGCTGCACCGGATCTTCTTACAGATGGCCACAGAGCAGTCCTGGGGGTGGAAGGATATTGACAGGTAAGGCAGAGGGTATGCAGGGTCTCAGCATGGCCATGGGGGTCTGGGTCTGTCTATAGCAGGGGTCCCTCCTGCAGCCCAGCCAACCATGCATTGTCTGTGTTAGTGCCAAGGCGAAAGGGCTTCTGGGACCAGCACCAGCCTGTACTCACCAGCAGGGGGCGCTCGCTCATCTTCTTCACAAAGTCCTTTGAACCAGGTGTTTCAGCCTCACCGACACACTGAGCCAGCTGGGGCTGGGGAGGGAGAGAGACATGGTATTAACAGAGGTGGGAATGGGTCATGGAACCTTCCCTCTAGGGGGCATCAGGGCCAATCTGTCCCCAGGGAAGGGAACTGGCTGGCTCATGGCAGTGTGGAACGGGACACTGGGCCTTTTCCCACTAGGGGTCGCTGGCTCCAATTCCGCCCCAGGGAAGGGGACTGGCTGGTTCAGAGGCTGGGGCAGGGATCTTTCCCCCTAGGCAGCCTGTCCCAGCAGGGGGTGCTGTGGGGTAGAGCCGGCTTCACTGGGCCCATCTCACACACACAAGGGCAGGAAGAGGCAGGTACCTTGGAAGGGACGACCTCAGAGGCGTCCCACACCCGGACCCCGCTCAGCTCCACGGGGAACTGGAACGTGACCGAGATGGGGACGCTTCGCTGCCGCAGGTTCTTGACCTGAAAGAAACAGACTCGCTACAGGGCACTGAAGGAAGAGAACCCAGGAGCTCTGATCCCGAGCCACCGCTCTAGCCCTCAGACCCCACTCCCCGGCCAGAGCTGGGGATAAAACCCAGGAGTCCTGGCTCCCTGCCCACCACTTCCCTCTCCCTCCCCCTCCATGCTCTAACCCACTAGATCCCATTCAACCACTTCCACTCCCTCCCTCTTGCCCCTTCTCCCCCCTCGCACTCTGTGCCACCGGCCTCACCTCGTACCGATGTGTCACTGGCACACTTGTCCCTGCCTCCTTGGAGGAGAAGTTGACGTACTTGGTCGACTCCTCGAGGCTGGGGGAGGAAAAGGACGGAAGGAAGGAGAGAGACGAGAGTGTGATGGATGGGGCTGGAGAGCGGAGGTGGGTGAGGGCGCAGTGCTGCAGGGAGCGGGGAGGGGGCCCCAACAGGGGGCGCTCTCCCCTCTGTCTCCGCACTGACCTACCTGGTGAGGATGATGAAGATGCCGTACTTGACCGGCAGCTCCGCCCGGTGAATCATGCGCTCAGTGATGGGGCCGCCATTGTCACTGGGGGGAGGGGAGGGCAAAGGGGAGAGACGTGAGGAGACGCAGGCAGATAACTGGGCAGGGAGGCTGCATCACAGGCCTCTGCCCTGCCCTGCTCCCTGCACGGCCTCCTCCCACTGCCCCCACCCCGCCCCCTGGCGCTGCACGGCCCCCTCACCTGCTGGCCTTGGCCGTGATCTGCAGCCTGTCCCCCAGGTCGGCCTCAGAGGAGACATCAAAGGTGGCCACGAAGACGGCCTGGAAAACACACAGGGGTTGAGAGCTGCTGGGCTCAGGGCCTGGGGAACTGCCAGGGGACGGGGCAAGCACAGGGGATCAGGGGGACTGTTGTATGAACTTAGATGGTATAAATGGGCCCAGAGAGGCAAAGGTATTAACATGACCCTGTCCCTGCCCAACAGCATTAACCCAGTTTGGGATCTAGAGACCTCAGCCGGCTCCATGCCATGGCCACACCCCATTCACCGTCCTTGTCTCACAGATACAGAAGAAATCAGCTAAGGCCTTGGCACTGTAACGTGTTCAGCAAGACTTTTATCCTCCCGCTGCCCGGCGCCTGGAGAGAGTGTTTTATCCTCCCCCCCTCGTCTGAGCGGCTCTGGACGCAATCCCTGGCCGCTGGGGGAGGAGAGGAGGTTCGTGGAGGGGCTGGAGCCGGCCTGGGCGTGGGGGTTAAAGTCCAGCCCCGGTTCCTGGTGGACAACACCGGGGAGAGCAAAGAGCAGCGCAGGGAAAAAATGCCCCTTCTGCGGCCCCTGCTGCCCCTCGCCAGCAGCCTCCCTGCTGGAGAGACCCCGGAGCAGCCGGTCCGAGAGCTGGCAAGCGGGGCCAGCCTCGGGCTGGCGCGGGCGCTGGATTTCGCCGCCGTCCTGGGACCTGGCTCCCGGGAGCGAGCACCACACACAGGCGTGGCCGGCTCAGCCATACGCTCCTGAGACGGAGGGGAGCGGGAAGAGAAGAAAGAAGGCGGTGAAGGGAAGGAGCCCATGGGGCGGGGGTGGGGAGACAAAGTCGCCCATCCCAGGTGGTGTCTGGATCTCGCCGGGGGCAGGGGCAGGTGGGTCCCTCTCCCTGGGCCTGGCCCAGTCGGATCAGGACACCTCTCAGGATGACGAAGGCCCAGTGGTGTCACGCTGGGTCCGAGGGGACGGGTTTGGGGGCAGCCATGACAATGATGCTGGCTCCTTCCCTTTCCCTTGTCTTTTACTGAGCCACGGTCGCCTCTCTCCCCCCTGAGTTGCTTCTTTTAAGGAGCCCAAATGTGGGAGGAAACAGCCCCTCTCCTCGTTATTTTCTCCTCCAGTGAGGCCTGATTTCCAGCCCCCCAAGTCTGGCCCTTGGTTTGCAGCCTAGGCAGGACCTGACCCCAGCCCCGGAGTGACCTCAGGGCTCTGTTTGCACTGACTCGCCGGGCTCCCCAGGGCGCTTTCCCCAGCACATCGCTTGTCACGGGCTGGGCTGACCCCAGGGAACTGCCCCTCTCTGCTCCCAGCTGGGCTCACCCCTGAGGAGTCCACAGGCCAGGGCCCATCCCTACCTCGGTCCCGCTCCAGAAGATGGGGTGGTTGATGTGGCAGGTGCTGTTCCTCTGAGTCTGCTCCTCGGAGCCCACGGCCGAGCTGCACTTAACAGCCACGGCCCTCCTGTTGGACTGAGCATGGGAGACCAGCCAGTGAGAGATGTGGCCCACAGAGCCCCCTGCCGAGCCCCTGCTGAGCCCCTGCAGCACAGCACCCCCTGCTGAGCCTCCCACCCACACCCTGCAGCACAGCACCCCCTGCCGAGCCCCCTGCCTGCCCCCTGCAGCACAGTGCCCCCTACTGAGCCACTCCCCTGCTCCCTGCAGCCCAGCGACCCCTGATGAGCTGCTCCCCTGCTCCGCTCCCTGCAGCACAGCGCCCTCTGCTGAACCCCCCGCCCACGCCCTGCAGCACAGCGCCCCTGCTGAGCCCCCTGCCTGCCCCCTGCAGCACAGTGCCCTCTGCTGAGCCTGCCTCTCATGCCTGGTGTGTATTGGGGTACCTGGAGCAGCAGGACCCGGCGGTAGGACAGCGCAGTCGGGTAGAAGAATCGCACCGTGGTGCTGTAGGAATTCTCCCCGCGGTTCTGGATGGAGACGGTGGTGTTGAGTTCAGGGGTGACCCCCACCACCAGGGTGCTCAAGCTAAGGGGGGGAGAAAGGGGTGAGCTTCCTCAGGGCAGTGCCCTGGCAGCTCTGTGAACTTATTCTAGCTGTGCCCAGCCAGGGACCCCAGCACTGAGAGCTTCCTATAACAGTGCCCAGCGGGGAACTCCACTGCTGTGAGCTTCCCATAACACTGCACAGCCAGGGAACCCAGCAGTGCATCTTCCCCACAGCAGTGCCCCCAACACAGGATCCATCAACACTGGAAATTTGGCAAGATCTCCAGCTGGATGTTGAAGATCCGAGGTGTGATCATGCGATCATGGGACGGGTCCCACTGTGGTAGGTGTTTTGGGGAGGAGGATTCAGTGACTTACCCAGAGAAATTGAAGGAGATTTCTAACTGGTCATCGCAGTGGCCATCTGTGCCGCAGTCTTTCTGAAACGGGAGCTGGGGGGAGACCCAGGAGAGCAGGATCAGCATGGGTAGGGAGAGGGCTGAAGCACCACCTGCCAGAGTGACACCGCAGGGACCCAGGGACCCTGCACTGGGGGACAGCTAAACCCATCTGTGATATTCTACATCTTGGGGGAGCACCCTGTAACCCCCATATTCCTCAAGTATATAGAATTGTGATCTTGCATATAAAGCAGGCTGTGTGAGGTATCATGGGAAAGGTTATGAACTGCTGAAAGTCATTTTTTATCCATATATGCATATCGTTAATGCATATGAAGTTATAAGAATTGTGTTGTATGGTTGTTAGTAAAACATGCTGTAAGTTTGGGAACTGCCCAGATACTAGCTCTCCAGAGACAATGACAAGGGAGGTAACTAATGCCCGGGTGGGTGCTGAACACAGATCACCAGCCATTGTCCAGCAGAGGAGTTACAATTTAATGACTCATTTGCATAAGGCCACACCAGGGGAATTGCTCAACCTTGCCTGGGGACGCAGCAACGCCCACCGGACATGCCTTCACTTGTGTTCTCCAAGTACATGGGACTAAGGGTATAAAACTGAACACAGGGGCCCCATGCTGGGCCTTTCTCCTGCCCCCACCTATGCCGCAAGCAACAAGGACACTCAGAAGACTGAAGACGCCAACAGAGGAGACTGGCCCAGGTTTCAAGGGTGAAACCTTGTACTGTGAACTGCAATATCCAGTGGGGTGAGAAAAACTACTTAAACTAGATGTTGCCCAGTCAAATAGAATTTAGAGTTAAGACTCCAGGCTTATATTTCCTTTTTTTTTTTTTTTTTTTTGGTAACTAACTGACTTTTTGCCTAGCACTTATAATCACTTAAAATCTATCTTTTGTAGTTGATGAATTTGTTTAACTGTTTATCTTTATCAGTGAGTTTGCCTGAAGTGCTTGGTAAATCTGCTCAGGTTACAAAGGCTGGTGTATGTCCACTTTCCATTGATGAAGTGGTGAACCAATTAATAAACTTGCATTGCTCATCTTGAGCAGTGCAAGATGGTATATTCCTGAGGTGCAAGGCTGGGAGCTGGGGGGATTTGGCTGGTGCCTTTCTCTGTGTGATTGGTGAGTGGTCTGGGAGCGTTTGTGCAATGTAGTTGGGTGTGGGGCTCTGCATGCGGTTGTGCTGATTGATAACAGCACCTGGAGGAGTTTGCTGCTTGTCACTAGCAAAGCATTGTGAGAGACAGCCCAGGCTGGAGAGTTAAGGGGGCACAATGGTCCCACACTCCCAGGCTGCACTCCCGGGATCCCTTCACACCATCATCAGCCCTGCCCCCTCCCCTGCCCACACAATCCCTCTTCCGCCTCCCCCTCTGGCGAGCAGCAGTATCACACTTCTAGGGGTGCCAGGGCAGGGGGACTGGTTGGCTCATGGAGGATGGGCAACAGGACAGGGGGCCTTTCCCCTCTAGGAGGCTCCAGCTTTGATAAAGCGTCAGGGCAGGGGAACTGGCTGGCTCAGAGGGATGGGGAACAGGGCATGGGGCCTTTCCCCTCTAGGGGGCCCTGGCCAAAATAAATTTTGATTTTTGATTAAACTTTTTCCATTTTTTTAGAGTAGCAGCCGTGTTAGTCTGTATTCGCAAAAAGAAAAGGAGTACTTGTGGCACCTTAGAGACTAACCAATTTATTTGAGCATGAGCTTTCGTGAGCTACAGCTCACTTCATCAGATGCATACCGTGGAAACTGCAGCAGACTTTATATATACACAGAGAATATGAAACAATACCTCCTCCCACCCCACTGTCCTGCTGGTAATAGCTTATCTAAAGTAATCTTCAGGTTAGGCCATTTCCAGCACAAATCCAGGTTTTCTCACCCTCCACCCCCCCACACAAATTCTGTGAATTTGTGTGGGGGGGTGGAGGGTGAGAAAACCTGGATTTGTGCTGGAAATGGCCTAACCTGAAGATTACTTTAGATAAGCTATTACCAGCAGGACAGTGGGGTGGGAGGAGGTATTGTTTCATATTCTCTGTGTATATATAAAGTCTGCTGCAGTTTCCACGGTATGCATCTGATGAAGTGAGCTGTAGCTCACGAAAGCTCATGCTCAAATAAATTGGTTAGTCTCTAAGGTGCCACAAGTACTCCTTTTCCATTTTTTTAGACATGGATATTTTGGGAGCTTTGAGGAGAAGCTGGAATGTTCCCACGGAAGGGAGATGGTCCATCGCCAAGGCAAACTCAGCATCCATCTCTGTCTCCCCCTAGTGCTGCACTGTGTAAAGGGGTTTAGGAGGCTGCTGCTGCCTCTGAATTTTCCAGACTCTTGTTTTCAAACCCTGCGGTCACTGGTTCGATCCCTGCAGCAGACCCACCGTGGGGCCTGGCTCTGGCAGCTTACCAAGCCTATAGACACCATCACGGAGTCCTCGCTCAGGATGGGTTTGAGGTTGCTAGCGGTAGAGATGGGCTCCCCCATCAGGGTGTAGTTGAGGCGCAGGGTGATGGGGGTCACAGTGTCCTCTGGGCAGAACTGGGGAGACAGAGAGACATGTCAGGACCCTGAAGGGAAAGGGGGGCTGGGTGGGACCCAGAGAGAGGTTTGTTCTCTGGGTATTTGGGAGCAAGGGTCAGACACAGTGGGAGGGTAAGGTGCCAAGAACCCCCACACTCACAGGTAACATTATCTGGTACGTCTCACATCTCATCTCGATGCTGAGTGGCAGCTCCCTGCTCAGGATGGGGCCGGTGGAGTCGAAGGCGGCTCGGATCTTCGTCCGCCCGGGGTCCAGGGCCAGGCTGTACTGGATGGTGCTGGAGATCCTGTCACCTACATGGAAGAGGGAACGAGGGGCAGAGAGAGACTGAGAGTGGGAACTTCAAGGGGAAATGGGACACGGGGTCTTTCCCCTCTAGGAGGCACTGGCTCCGATCCATCCCCAGGGCAGGGGACTGGCTGGCTCAGGGGGGAGGGAAGAGGGGGGTGAGTTTGGTCTGACCTAGGCTGTCCCTGGTGCTCTTAGTGATGGTGAAGCAGACCTTTGCTCTGCTGGCCTTCGTGTTGAGCTGCTCCTGCCCCTGGCAGTTGAAGGCTGAGGTGGGAATTGTGGAGGGCTGGAAGCTGATGGAGACCCCAACTCTGAGCACCGGCCGGGACCTGCCATGGGGGGAGCAGAATCATCACTCACCTCCTCTCTGCAATGGGGCCAGGCCCCCTCCCTCCACAGAGCCTCCCATCCAGCCTGGATGTGCTCATAGCACTCCAGGGAGTCTTTTCCTTTTAAACCTCTGTAACCCTGTAACTCAGTAAACAGGGAGAAACTTCTCTAATGCAAAGGCTGGTTTCCTACAGAAGGGGTTAGCTCCTGCCAAAGAAGAAGGCCATTGAAACCAAATGAGCCATTGTGAGACATGGAAGAACAGAGATTTGGTTAATTGCATTTCTCATCCCCTCTAGGAAAAGTAACCCTATGCATGAACTTGTCCCATCTGTGTGGGCTCTGGGGGGAAGGGGATACAAATCCCTGACAAGGAGAAGCTTGTTTTCTTTGTGTCACTTGGACTCTAAAGGGGTGAGAATCACTAGGCATAAGCAAAAGACCCCCAGGTGCTTCGCCTGGGTTAGCCCTAAAGGACATATAGAGTTTGCTTTTTACAGAAGATTCTCTTATCTTTTGGAATCTAAGACTGTAATCTTTTTCTTAGTTACTAAATCTTTAGCTAGTTTATCACAGGACTGGCTACCAGCATTGTCTTAGGTTTGAGATCTGACATACAATTGTTCTGGGGTAAGTGACCGGTCCTTTGGGGAAGGGAGTAACTGGAATATTGTTGTGGTTTTTGGTGTAAGGGACCATCTATCATAAAGGCAGGCTTACATGGGTGGCAAGATAGACCAGAACACCTGAAGGGGCTTTCTGGGATGCCATGATGAAGTTGTTACAGTGCCTGAGGAATTCATACTTCTAACTTTGCTGGTGAAATCTAATGATAGAGCACACAGCCAATTTGAGGTTTATGCCCTTGCTGTTCTCCAGCAGGGGGCAGCAAACACACACACACACACATGCACTGGTGCTGCCTGAGACTGCCATGTGGAGCAGCGCAATGACACAGAGTAACTCACCTTAGCAGCAGGACCTGCCCTTGTGCCCCCACCGCGATGTCTGGCAGTCCGTCCCCCGTCAGGTCTGTCCCGCCACTGACGGCCTGGCCAAAGTAGTGCAGCCCGCTGGGAAACTGTGACCCCTCGATGCGCTGTGGGGCAGAGAGAGCAGTAAGGGGTGGGGAAGGGGCGTCTGTTCTGTACAATGGGCACTAGGGGGCAATGGAGGGTGAGGGGTGGGAAAGCGGCAGCTACAGGCTAATCAGCACTTGGGGGCTGTGGGGCCCCATGGTGTCACTTCAGGGCTCTGTGTTGACCCCTCCCCACAGGAGCTGGGCTCACCTGTCTGTACTGGGGATTAAGCCCTCTCTTCTCCCCATGGAAGATGTACAAGGCCCCGCGATTGTCGCTCTCCATGGGGGCCCCAATGGCTACGTCCGTCTGTCCGTCCCCGCTGATGTCCCCGATTTCGGACATGCTGGCCCCGAAGCGTGCGAACGCCTGCCCCGTCTGCCCCTGCAGTGTCTTGGTGCAGATCAGCGTCACCCCCTGCAGGCCCCATCCAAAGAGTCAAAGGATGAAAGGATCAGCACCCCCTACAGCAGGGGCGGGCAAACCTTTTGGCCTGAGAGCCGCATCGGGTTTCTGAAATTGTATGGAGGGCCGGTTAGGGGAGGCTGTGCCTCCCCAAACAGCCAGGCATGGCCCAACCCCTGCCCACTATCTGACCCCCCCCTGCTTCTCGACCCCGATGGCCCCCCGTGACTCCTGCCCCATCCACCCCCCTGCTCTCTACCCCCGACCGCCCCCGGACCTCCCACCCCTAACTGCCCCCCACCGCCCCATCCAACCCCCCCTCCTTCCTGACTGCCCCCCCAGTACCTCTGCCCCCATTCAACCCCTCTGTTTCCCGCCCTCTGACCACCCCGACCCCATCCACACCCTGAACTCTTCTGCCATCTATCCAACTCCCTGCCCCCTTACCACGCTGCCTGGACCAGGCACCAGGACAGGCAGCCGGCCAGCACAGAGCACCGGGTCAGGCCGGGCTCTGTAGCCCTGCCACCCAGAGCATTGCGCTGGCAACGAGGTGAGGCTGCAGGGGAGGGGAGACAGCAGGGGAGGGGCCAGGGTCTAGCCTCCTGGGCCAGGAGCTCAGGGGCCGGGCAGCATGGTGTAGTTTGCCCACCTCTTCCCTACAGAGACTCTTCCCTGCTCCCTGCAGCACAGCACCCCTTAGCCCTCGACTGGAGCATGGGGACAGCTCTGCCAGCAAGCCATTTAATGGGATCCCAGCCCTAAATCTGTCCATCTACATGATAAACCCCAATTCTTCCCCTCTCCTACCTGCTGGTTAATCAGGCAGATATAGACGCGCCCTCCATTCAGGGGTGTATAGTACATGGGGGCTCCGATCAGAACCAGGTCCGTGTTCCAATCTCCGTTGAGGTCCACAGCGCACAGTGTACCCCCGAAATACGAGCCAACCTAGAGGGGCAGATAAGTCACCCCTTTAGTTTAGTCACTTCCTCCTTCTTATCCCACTGGGACCTCCCCCCCCCCCCCCCCGCCCAAGCTGCTGGGAGCAGGATTCAATCCCCATGTTCATTCTGTCCTCAGCGTCACCCTCCCTTTACACACAGCAGGTGGTGCTCTTGCTGTCAGTCTTCTGTCCCATAGAACGTATAGGTTTCAGAGTAGCAGCCGTGTTAGTCTGTATTCGCAAAAAGAAAAGGAGGACTTGTGGCACCTTAGAGACTAACCAATTTATTTGAGCATAAGCTTTTGTGAGCTACAGCTCACTTCATCGGATGCATAAAGTGGAAAGTACAGTGAGGATGTTTTTATACACACAGACCATGAAAAAATGGGTGTTTAAGTGATAAAGTCTACTTGGCTGAAATCATCTTTCCCGTTCTGTTTGCCTGAGCGCACAGGAAGCTGTATGTGAGAGAGGTGCTTCCTGCTAAATGTGGTGCCATTATTTAAGCTACCGTGTTTGCACGAGTTAAATGTTTCCCCTCTCTGTCTGGATCACTCATCTAACTGAACATATAAGCTCTGAGACTGTCAGCTCTTTGGGGGCAGGAGCCATCTTTGTAGCCTGTGTTTGTACTGTGCCTTGCACAATGGGGTCCTGGTCTGTAACTTGAGCTGGTACGTAGTGTTCCTAGGCACTACCTCAAAACAAATAAATAAATGATCATCATCATGCTGATTGTTAGCTGTGGTGCACTTGTCTACACCAACAGCATTTATCCATTGCCTGAGTCTCTCTGACTGAAACCGCCCGGTGCTGCCTACAGCTTAGATCTGAACATAAAATGTTACATGTTGTGGAAATATTGCAGACTTCTTTGCCTCTCTCTCACTCTCTGCCCATCACTCCCCATGCCCTCCCCTTACCTGCTCTCCTGGCACCCTGGTTTCTATCTGCCATACTCCAGTCTTGGCATCTTGCCTGAATAGGATGACTCTGCCAATGTGATTGTAGCGAGGGGCCCCAACCAAGTAGCTGCTCCGCCCCTGGGATGTGATGACCTGAACTGAATAACCTGCAAGAGACAAGAGATACACAAGGGTGAGTGGGGGGAGGAGATATTTCCTGACACAGGGCCTCACACAGCCTTACAATAGTATAAGGGCTTGATCATGAGCCCTGCTGAGCCTGCATTGGGGGTGGGTGTCAGGAGCCCCCCATGGAGAGAGTTCTAAGGCAGCAAATGGGGTCAGCACTGGCTGAGAGGGAATGAGGCCCCCCACCCCTAGTGCCTCACTGCGGCATTGGGGCCAGCACTCACTGTGAGAGGAGAGCGCCCCCTATTGAGACCCATGCCCCACGCCCCTGAAGCACAGTATCCCTAGTGCCCCACTGGGGCATTGGGGGCATCCTTGCTTAGCATGCCGTCTGATGGGATCCAAGTCCCAGATCTGAAAATATCCCTTCAGCTCAAGATGTCAGGGACGTATTGTACTGAGGTGGCAAAGGAGGCAAAGAAAAGACATTTTTAAATGCTTCTATCGAGATGCTAGCACTCTGGGTAACAAGCAAGAGGGCACTGGAAATTCTCATTCACGAGAAAAATCTCAGGTGGCATTGCCATTACTGGAACCTGGTGGGACGATTCTTATGGCTGTGAGGCGAAAATCCCTGGTTCCAACCCAGAGTGGGTAAACGAGGTGAAGGGTGGTGCTCGACATGAAAGACTCGACATGAAAGGCACCACTGCCTGTTTCAGAGCACAGATAACTCAGAACAGCAGGGCCTGGAAGTGTGGGCGAGGGGTGAACCCCTGCTTCGGGGAGACTAGCCCATCCCCCCTCTTCCACCCAAGGCCCCACCTGCCGGAGCTCCAAACACCCGGCCGGCTCCCCTGAGCACCAGGCCGGCCCCAGTGCCAGGCTGAGTCGCCGTCCTCCCACCAGCTCCAGGCTAGCCCCAGTGCCAGGCCAAGCCACGGTCCCCCCTCCGCACCGAGCTGGCCCCAGTGCCAGGCCGAGCCGTGGCCCCCCCTCCACGCCGAGATGGCCCCAGCGCCGGGCCAAGCCGCTGGGTCAAGCCACCAGCCCTCCCTGAGCACTGAGCCAAGCCACTGGCCCTCCCCCCCAACTCCCCCTCCACGACTGGCCCGAGTGCTGTCCCAGGCCACCAGCAGGCCCGAGTTCAGGGCCAGCGACTGGAGCTGAGCCACTGGTGCCCTGATGGCTTCAGGTAGAGAGGGAGGGCGGGGCCTTGGGGTGCAACATGGGCAGAGCCATGGCCTGGGTCAGGGGAAGCTTAGCCTGCCCTGGGGCTTATGATACCTGCCACCCATGCCTGGAAGGCATATGGATCAATGTGGGGAAGGGGCATTAGTGTGGCGGGGAGGGTCTGTTACAGACCCCTGAATTAAACACAGATTCATAGATTCCAAGGCCAGAAGGGACCATTGTGATCATCTCGTCTGACCACCTGTGTAACACAGGCCAGAGAACTAACCCAAAATCATTCCTAGAGCAGAGCTTTTAGAAAAACTTCCTGTCTGGATTTATAAATTGTCAGTGATGGAGAATCCACGAGCCTTGGTAAATTGTTCCAGTGGTTAATTACCTTCACCATTAAAAATGTTACACCTTATTTCCAGTCTGAGTATGTCTAGCTTCAACTTCCAGCCATTGGATCATGGTAGACTTTTCTCTGCTAGATTGAAGGGCCCATTATTAAAATTCTGTTCCCCGTGTAGACACTTATAGACTCTGATCTAGTCACTTGTTAACCTTCTCTTTGTTGAGCTAAATAGATTGAGCTTCTTGAGTCTCTTGCTATAAGGCAGTTTGTTGGATCCTTTAATCATTCTCATCGCTCTTCTCTGATCCCCTCTCCAATGTATCGACGCCCTGCTTGAATTGTGGGCCCCGCAAACTGCACACAGCATTCCACAATAAACCGTAGCACATCTTGCTTCTTAATGAGCTGTGCAACGTAAAACGGTGTTATCACAATGGACTTCCATCTGGGACACATATGCTGACGGCCTCATGCACCCAGTAGTGCAAAATCATTAGAGTTTCTAAATATTACACACCAACATCTTCTAACCGGGCCGTTAAAAGTCCTGTCGGCGGTGCTGCCCGGCTAGGACAGGCTAGTCCCTACCTGTTCTGACACTGCACTGCGCCCTGGAAGCGGCCAGCAGTAGGTTCTGCTCCCAGGCAGAGGGGCGGGGCCCCCACCCCAAGCACCGGCTCCACACCGGTTCCCGTCCAATGGGAGCTGGGGGAGCGGTGTCCGCGGGCAAGAGCCACGCGGAGCCACATGCACACCCCAACCTAGGAGCCGGACCTGCTGCTGGCCACTTCCGGGGAGTCTGCGGTGCCAGGACAGGCAGGAAGCCTGCCTTAGCAACCCCGCTGTGCTGCTGACTGGGAGCCGCCTGAGGTAAGCCCATGCCCCAACCCCATGCCCCAATTGCCTGTCCTGGCCCTGAGCCCCCCCCCCCAAAACCTGGAGCCCTTTCCTGCACCCCAAACTCCTCATCATTGGCCCCACCTCAGAGCCCGTACCCCCAGCCCAGAGCCCTGACCCTCTCCTGCACTCCAACCCTCTGCCCCAGCCCTGAGCCCCTTCCGCACCCCAAACCCCTCATCCCCAGCTCCGTTGGGTCATGGGCATCAACAATTTTCTTCAACTGGGTCACCAGAAAAAAAGTTTGAAACCCTCTGGACTAACCCACTAATGTTAATTTTGAATAAATCTTGGAATGCCAGGGAAATTCCACAGGGATCATTTCAAGGCCTGACGCTGTTCAACATTTTCATCAATGACTGGGAAGTAAATCCAAAAACCACTGCTGACAAAATTTGCGGATGACAGAAAGATTGACAGAGTGGTGAATAATGATGAGGACAGGGCAGTCATACAGAGCATCTGGATGAGTTGGTAAGCTGGGCCCATTCAAACAAAACCAAATGCAAGGTCGTCCATTTAGGAACAAGCCATGCGGGCCATATGTGCACAGCGGGGAACTGTGTCTTGGAAAGCATTGACTCTGAAAAGGATTTAGGAGTCACAAGGGAACATGAGCTCCCACAGCAACACTGTAGCCAAAAGAACTAATGCGACCTTTGGATGTATAAAGAGGAGAGAAAAGAGTAGGAGCAGAGAGGTGATTCCCCCATATACCGATACTGGAACACGGTGTCCCAGTCTGTTGTCCACATTTTAAGAATGACGTTGAAACATTAGAGAGGGTGCAGAGAAGAGCCATAAAAATGATTCAGGGGCTGGCAAAAATGTCTGACAGTGAGAGAGTTAAAGAGCTCAGTCTGTTTAGCTTGTCAGAAAGAAGGAGAAGTGATTGGATTCCAGTGTAAACAAACTTTCATGGGAGAAAACACTGCGTACCAAAGGGCTCTTTGATCTAGCAGAGAAAGGCAAAACAAGTAACCAGTGGCTGGAAGTTGAAACCAGACAAATTCCAATCAGAAATGAGGCACCAATTTTTAAAGAACTCCCCAGAGCTGTGGTGGAGTCTAAATGGTCATGTAAAAATAAGGATGTCAGTTATAATAGCAAGAATGACCAACAGAATAAATGCTACAAAGATAAAATATTGACAAATCTTAATGTAAGTGCGGTAATAAGAACATAAGAACGGCCCTACTGGGTCAGACCAAAGGTCCACCTAAGCCAGTATCCTGTCTTCCAACAGTGTCCAGTGCCAGGTGCCTCAGAGGGAATGAACAGAACAGGGAATCACCAAGTGATCCATCGCCTGTCGCTCATTCCTAGCTTCTGGCAAACAGAGGCTAGGGACATCATTCCTGCCCATCCTGGCTAATAGCCATTGATGGATCTGTCCTCCATGAATTTATCTAGTTCTTTTTTGAACTCTGTTATGGTCTTGGCCTTCACAACATCCTCTGGCAAGGAGTTCCACAAGTTGACTGTGCGTTGTATGAAAAAATACTTCCTTTTGTTTGTTTTAAACCTCCTGCCTATTAATTTCATTTGGTGACTCCCAGTTCCCGTGTCATGAGAAGTAGTAAACAACACTTTGTTATCTACTTGTTCTACACCAGTCATGATTTTATAGACCTCAATCATATCTTCCCTTAGCCGTCTCTTTTCCAAGCTGAAAAGTCCCAGTCTTATTAATCTCTCCTCATGTGGAAGCCGTTCCATACTCCTAATAATTTTTGTTGCCCTTTTCTGAACCTTTTCCAATTCCAATATATCTTTTTTGAGATGGGGCAACCACTTGTGCACTCAATATTCACAATATGGGCAGTGGTGAGCTGGAGCCGGTTCTCACCGGTTCGCGTGAACCGGTTGTTAAATTTTGAACCAGTTTTAGAACCGGTTGTTAACCTGCTTCCCTGCAGGAGGTGCTGAGGCTTTAATGGGCTCCGGGCGGGAAGTGATGTAATTCTTCCTCCGGCCGCCGGGGGCGCTGCACTGCAGGAGCCCTGTTGCTGCTGCTGCTCCCCTGGCCCTGGGGCTCCCGATGCTGCCGGCTGGGTCCCCGGCTGCTCTGCTGGGCCTGGGCTGTGTCCGGCTGCTCTCCCCGTGAGCACCCACCACCCTGACCACAGCCAGGCCCCATCTCCAGCCACCCCCGCACCCCCTGCCCTGCCCTCACCAGCCCCTGTCTCCAGCCAGCCCCTGCCCTGCCTCCAGCCACCCCTGCACCCCCTGCCCTGCCTCCAGCCACCCCCGCACCCCCTGCCCTGCCTCCAGCCACCCCTGCACCCCCTGCCCTGCCTCCAGCCACCCCCGCACCCCCTGCCCTGCCTCCAGCCACCCCCGCACCCCCTGCCCTGCCTCCAGCCACCCCCGCACCCCCTGCCCTGCCCGCACCAGCCCCTGTCTCCAGCCACCCCTGCCCTGCCTCCAGCCACCCCCGCACCCCCTGCCCTGCCCGCAGCCAGCCCCTGTCTCCAGCCACCCCCTGCCCTGCCTCCAGCCACCCCCGCAGCAGCCCCTGTCTCCAGCCACCCCTGCCCTACCTCCAGCCACCCCCTGCCCTGCCTCCAGCCACCCCCGCACCCCCTGCCCTGCCCGCACCAGCCCCTGTCTCCAGCCACCCCTGCCCTGCCTCCAGCCACCCCCGCACCCCCTGCCCTGCCCGCACCAGCCCCTGTCTCCAGCCACCCCTGCCCTGCCTCCAGCCACCCCCGCACCCCCTGCCCTGCCTCCAGCCACCCCCGCATCCCCTGCCCTGCCCGCAGCCAGCCCCTGTCTCCAGCCAGCCCCTGCCCTGCCTCCAGCCACCCCCGCACCCCCTGCCCTGCCCGCACCAGCCCCTGTCTCCAGCCACCCCTGCCCTGCCTCCAGCCACCCCCGCACCCCCTGCCCTGCCTCCAGCCACCCCCGCACCCCCTGCCCTGCCCGCACCAGCCCCTGTCTCCAGCCAGCCCCTGCCCTGCCCGCAGCCAGCTCCTGTCTCCAGCAACGCCCTGCCTCCAGCCAGCCCCTGCTGCACACACCCCCTGCCCTGCCCGCACCAGCCCGTCTCCAGCCAGCCCCTGCCCTGCCCGCAGCCAGCTCCTGTCTCCAGCCACCCCTGCCCTACCTTCAGCCGCCCCCCCACCCCCTGCCTCCAGCCAGCCCCTGCCGCACCCCCTGCCCTGCCCGCAGCCAGCCCCTATCTCCAGCCACCCCCGTACCCCCTGCCCGCAGTCAGCTCCTGTCTCCAGCCACCCCCTGCCCTGCCTGCAGTGAGTCTCTGCCGCACCCCCTGCTCACACCAGCCCGTCTCCAGCCACCCCCTGCCCTGCCCGCACCAGCCCCTGCCGCACCCCCTGCCCTGCCCGCAGCCAGCCCGTCTCCAGACACCCCCGCACCCCCTGCCAACAGCAGCCCCTGCCTGCAGCCAGCCCGTCTCCAGCCACCCCCGCACCCCCTGCTTGCAGCCAGCCCCTGCCACACACATCCCCTGCCCTGCCCGCAGCCAGCCGTCTCCAGCCACCCCCGCACCCCCTGCCCTGCCTGCAGCCAGCCCCTGCCCACAGCCAGCCACTGCCACACGCACCCCCTGCCCTGTCTCCAGCCAGCCCTGCACCCTCTGCCTGCAGCCAGCCCCTGCCACACCCCCTGCCCTGTATCCAGCCAACCCCTGCCACACGCACATCCTTCCCTGCCTGCAGCCAGCCCCTGTCTCCAGCCAACCCTGCACACCCCTGCCCTGCCACAGCCAGCCCCTACCTCCAGTCAGCCCCTGCCATACCCCCTGCCTGCAGCCAGCACCTGTCTGCAGCCACCCCCATACCCCCTGCCCTGCCCACAGCCAGCCCCTTCCACATGCACCCCCGCCCTGCCCGCAGCCTGCCCCTGTCTCCAGCCAGCCCCACACCCACTTGCCTCCAGCCAACCCCACACCCTCCTGTCTCCAGCCAGCTCCACACCCCCTGCCCTGCCTGCAGTCAGCCCTGCAACCCCTGCCTCCAGCTAGCCCTGCCCCACGCCCCTGTCTGCAGCTGGCCCCACGTCCACTGGTGCCCTGCAGTTCCCAGGGCAGTAACCCTGCACACCTTCAATGAGGGGGACAGGGAGCAGCTGGGACCCACACATGTGCACACCCTAGGGTGACCAGACAGCAAGTGTGAAAAATCAGGACAGGGGTTGGGGGGTAATAGACGCCTATATAAGAAAAAGACCCCAAAATCGGGACTATCCCTATAAAATTGGGACATCTAGTCACCCTAGCACACCACCTGGGAGTGGTGGGGCCCCACACGTGTGAAACGGAGCTCAGTTCTAGCTTAGGCCCATCTTTTTAAAAAAGAACTTTAGGCAGGGTTAACATACATCCTTATTTTCCTGGACATGTCAGGCATTTTGGGTCTTAAATCGCCGTCCGGGAGGAATTTTTAAATTTTAAAAATTCCTCCCGGGAAAATACGGACGTATGGTAACCCTGTTGGTACAAAAAATACATACTGGGGCACATCCCTTAAATCAGAACTTTTTATAGGGAACCGGTTGTTAAGATTTTGGCAGCTCATCACCGGATATGGGTGTACCATGGATTTATATAGAGGAAACATGATATTTTCTGTCCTATTATCTATCCCTTTCTTAATGATTCCCAGCATTCTGTTTGCTTTTTTAACTGCCGTTGCACATTGAGTGGATGTTTTCAGAGAACAATCCACAATGACTCCAAGATTTCTTTCTTGAGTGGTCACAGCTAATTTAGACCCCATCATTTTATATGTATTGTTGGCATTATGCTTTCCACTGTGCATTAAAGTGATAATAAAATATGAAAAATTACAATGAGAAAATGACAGCAGTCATTACAATAATTACAGTGCTATGATGTTAATAGTTATTACAATAAAAAACGACTGTAGCTCATCTGTCATCAAGAAGGAACATAAAATCTTTTATAAACTGATATATTTCACTTGTTAGTGAGATGCATCTGCTTCCGGGAAGGGGGGGGAATCTTACTGGGAGGGGTGATCTCACGGGGTCCCACCACTGGTACTGAAATGCACCATCTCTGGAGTGGCACACAGGGGCTGTTTATACAGAGATCCTTTGCCCAGCACCGCTGTATTAGCTGCCCCAGGGGTGGGGCACGGGCACTGTTCATGCATGGATCCCTCACTCAGTGCTGAGATGCAGCTGCCTCTGGGGCGGGGGGGCGGGGATTGTTTATGCAGGGATTCCTCCCCCAGCACTGAGATGCAGCCACATCTGGGGTGGGGCACAGCAGCTTGTAAACTACCTGATAGGAACATGGCTAGAGTTGTGCTCAAAGATTTCTCTCAGGCTATTCTTACCAAGGTAAGCATCTTTCATGTCCCCAGAGGTGCTGGTTACGTTAATGAAGCTCGGCTCCCTACCAGTCCCATGCAGGTATACCCCACCGGACCAGTCATAGGCTCCCACCGCTCCCAGCACAGGCCCGTCCTAAACCGACATGCATGGCAAAGGGAATGGATTACACAAATCAGACAGCACAGCAAAATATAGCAAGGGAGAAATAATTAGTAGACTGAGTCACATACTGCAGCACAGCCCCTTCCTCCCCCCCCACCCCCCAACCATGCTGCATTTGGCCAGCACTGACTGCAAAGGGGGAGCACCCCCTATGGAGCCCCTGCCCCACTTCCTGCAGCACAGCGCCCCCTAGCATCACACTGGGGCATTGGGGCCAGCACTAACTGCAAAATTAAAGAACCTATTACTACTGTGGACTACTATGAGGTGGTCTCTCCCGTCCAGGCATTAAACCAGCCAGACTCTATCCAGGAAAATCCATCAGGGCCCCTGCGCATGGCAGTGTGGGACAAGCACCGGGGCCAGGCATCACTCACAGGGGACAGCAGGGAGCTGAATCCATCCTGAGACATCTCCAGCTGGAAGGAGCTGCTGCTCTGGGACTGGGTGCCTGGGGGGAGAGACAGACAGACACAGGAGAGATCATCCCTAGAGAAGCCTTGTGTCCCATCCCCACCCCCATGAGCCAACCCAGTGCTCCTGAAAGGGAAAGGCCCCAGGTCTCATTCCCTGGCCCCCTGAGCCAGCCAGTCCCCTGCCCTGGGGCTGGATTGGAGCCCGAGACCCTAGAGGGGAAAGGTCCCATGTCCCATTCCCTGCTGAGCCAGTCAGCCCCACTGATCAATGCACATGAGTTAATTTGACCCCCTGAGAAGTACATTACAGGAGCAGCCAGAGTTGCTAGCACTTCACCCTGGAGCTCAGATACTCTGGTGATGGGCACAGAATGGACTCCTTGAACGGATAGCTCCTGGGTCCCTTTGCGATATAGCAGCAGCTCCCTGGCCCATTGCTACCCCGGGAACCTGTTTACACAGGCCCAAGGCAAGTGAAGTGCTTCTCCCTGGTCCAGTACCTTCAATGGCAAAGATCTTCTCCTGCAGCTGGTTCTGGATGCCCTGGAGGGCGTCAAAGTCATTCACCTGGAAAATGTGCTCATCAGTGGGATTAGAGGCGATGTCACGGAGCTCCTGCTGGGCACTATAGTAGAAGAAGGCCTGGCCGACCTTCATGAGGCAAAGGTGCAGGAGAGACCAGGGAATAGAAACAGAAGAACATAAGCATGGCCAGACTGGGTCAGACTAATGGTCCATCTAGCTCAGTATCCTATCTTCTAACAGTGGCCATTGCCAGATGCTTCAGAGGGAATCAGAAGTGATCCATTCTGTTTTGCCATCCCAGCATCTGGCAGTCAGAGGCTTAGGGACACCCAGAGCATGGAGTAGCATCCCTGACCTGCTTGGCTAACAGCCTTTGAGGACCTATCCTCCATGAATTTATCTAATTCTTTTTTGAACCCAGTTATACTTTTGGCCTTCACAACATCCCCTGGCAATGAGTTCCATGGGTTGACTGTGTGTTGTGTGAAGAAATCCTTCCTTTCATTTGTTTTAAACCTGCTGCCTGTTAATTTCACCAGGTAACCCCTTTGGGGATTCCAGGTCTAGCTGCTCCAATAAGTCTTTTAAGGTGTCTACAAACTTTATCTCTGCATACTGTCCTGAGGTGACATGTACCTGGTTAATATGGGGATAGTTGAAATCCCCCATTATTACTGAGTTTTCTGTTTTTATAGCCTCTCTAATCTCCCTGAGCATTTCACAGTCACCAGAGTAAGTCACCGCCAAGAGCCCTGGGCAAACACCCACCAATGCCTGTGTGTGCGTGCACACGTGTCTGTTTTGTCATCCCCTAGTGCTTGCAGTGCATGAACAGTATAAAATGCCTATTACTGCTCTATTACAAGGCTTGGAGAGCATCTCCCTTTAGCTCATATCTTCTCAGAGTTACAGGACCAGGCTTCTAGTCCCAGTTTCCCTCTGGAGACCATGTAATTAAATAATTACACATGAACCCCACTCCAACCAGCCTCTTTTTGTTTCCTGGCTCGGTTCCCTTTCTGTTCCCTCTCTGGCGCTTATGCCAGGTGTGCTGGACTTCCGCCAGGGAGATTCTTCATTGTTAAAAATACACGTAATTTTCCTTGAATTAGGGAGACTGGTACGAACCTGAGAGAGAGAGAGAAAGAGACAGAGAGAGAGAGAGAGAAGGAGGGGTGTATGGGGATAGATAATTAGTGTAGACAGCACCTCCACCAGTAGATGGTGCTAGATCTTTATTTTAGCGTTACATTGTTGTCTTGTACGTCATTATGTTGTTGAATACTCTGATGGGGTGGGGAGGGGGATTGGAGGTTCAGTCCTGCCTGTGTGTGCTGGCGTTGATATTTGCAGTATCCCAGTAAGTCTCTGTGTTTCTGTAAGCAAGTGTTACAACTGGTGGCAGGAGCTTCAAGATGGCACAAAGCACTTTTGCCTGAGAAGAAATGTACTGGGCACGCAGATGAGACCGGAATCTTTGAGCCCTTGACAGACGTTGAGTTGTTGCTCGCCATGAATGACTGGACAGATGAGAAAGCGGTTCAATACCTAGCAGTGCTCTTGGATGGTGATGCCAAAGCATTTTACCATCAGCTTCCCAGTGCGGCTCAGGGTCTTACAGACAAATATGCAAATGCTTCTCTGCTGCTCTGAGGGGGGATTGACCCTTTTGAAATACCGGAAGGAATGGTAAATGAGGAGGAGGCTGGAGGGGGAATCCCTGCACAGTTATTTGTGTGCATTGCATAGATGGTTTGACGGAGTTTACCCTCCATCACCCTGTCTGGGAGATGGCTGGAGTGAAGCAGACCCTGTTTCTCAAAATCTGCGAGTGGCAATGCAGAGAGGGTCATATGCCCAGTGCTACGCCATGAGAAAAACATGTGTGAAATGCCAGTTTATAAATGGTTTAAAGGGAGAACTTCCTAACCTGCTGGATAAACCAGATAAACCTGTGGACGAGATTACCCCACAGAGTTCAAAATGTGGAAGCAGAAATTGGGGTTTCCTTAAAAGTATCAGCTGTTAATTCTCAGCCTCCTGTGGGTCAGATGAGAGAGATGGTTTCCCAGGTGGGTCCCAGACCGGATGGCATTTGCAGGCAATGCAGGGGGAAAGGCACTGGAGATGGAATTGTCCAGGCAGAGAGAAGCCACACCAGGGAAACTGGAAGTTGTTGATGCAGTAGGTCCATCAGCAGCATCTACTAGCATGGCCCTTGTGAAGAGCTGCCCCGATACCTGTTACCATGCGTCTGGAGACGACAGCTGGAAAACCACAAGGCTGTTAGACTCAGGATCTGAAATAAGTCTGATCCACGGAGAACAGTTGAAGGGGAAGATTTGTATTGCAGGAGTTAAATTTGTGACTATTATTTATCAACCACTGCAGACAGCAGAAGAAATCTAGCTCCCTCTGAACGAGGAGTCCACGCATACTAAATTGCCCTACTAAAAGACTAGAGACTAAAATCTTGGCCCAGAATCAAAAGGTGGGGTTGGTAGGTAACCCAGTGCTAGTAGTCGCAGACTTTGAGATGGATGCTTCCGGAGAAGGGTGGGGAAGCCATACTGTCTCAAACAGTAGGAGATGAAGAACATTCAGTCTGGTATCTTAGTAGGAAACTCCTTCACGGAGAAGGAAAGTGCATCCTAGTGGAGAAGGAGTGCCTCGCGGTAAAACGGGCCACGGAAACCCTCTGGTATTTCCTGCTCGGCCAGAGGTTTATCCTCATTACAGGCCATGGTCCCCTGAAGTGGATGCACTGGAACAAAATACAAAATGCCAGGGTAACAAGACGATTCCTGGCGCAACAGCCCTTCTGCTTCCGGGTGCAACGTAGGGCTGCCGTCAGGCCCGGCAACAGGGATGACCTGACAAGAATATGCTGCTTCTCAGCCCAAGTAGACCAACCCCATAGCGTAGAGCAGGGGAGGGGGGATATGTGAAAGAGTCCAACCTGACGGCTACAGGAGAGTGGTGGGAGGCAGGTGTATCAGCTCCAGTATGGGGAAGGCCCTTTTCTCTATGAACTGAAAAGAGGTTATCCCAGGTTAACTACAGGCACCTGAGTCTCATTTAAGGGCCGCTGTTAAACCCCCCAGTTCTGGTGAGAGACAGGGAGGAGGGGTGAGAAGCAAGCCGCAGCAGGGTTAGTGGCAGCAGGGAGGAAAGGCTCCTCCTGGGTGGGATGTGGCTCTCCTCCCTGTAGGGAAAACCACCAAGTCAATGACTGTTTGGGGAAGGACCGGCAACCCGAAGCCAGCATAATAAGGCAGTAACCGGCGAGGGGGCAGGGAAAGGGATTCCTTTCTGTGCTATGAGTTTGCTGTTCTTGTTTCGCTTACGAGAACTACTGGGACCTACCCTGAGGCCTGCCTTGTAAATACTGTGAAATAAACCAAAGTAAGGAATTCAAACCCTCCAGAGCAGGACTGATTCACTCCAGGCCCCCACACCACCAGAGGGAGAAATGCTGAGCGAGGAGAAGGAGGTGCCTTATCACAGAGATTGTTTTTAGACTCTGCAAATCTGTGACTTCCTGTCCAGGCAGCAAGCACTCAGAAGGCCCCCTGCACCTACACAGGTGGGTGATGTGATGGAGTCTGATCTCAGTGAGCTGTGGACAGCATGCCATAAGGTGGAGGAACAGGAGAGCTGGAGGTGAGTATGCCAGGCACAAGATGTCAGGAAAATTTCATGCCCATCCACAAAGGAGACACACTGTGGATACATACCTGGAAAAATCAGGCTGGGATTAAAAAAAAAAAAAAAAAACTCCCAACTTCCTGTTTTTTGGAGGGGACCTTATGCCATGATTAAGAAACTAAACAACTTGTCTGTGCTCATAGAAGACACAAGAGTTTGCCCCTTTGTAATGCACCGAGAGCCGTCCAACAGAGTCATTGAAGGAAAGGGAGGGCAAACCCAGATGCTGCTCAACCATTTTCCCGGGGGGATGTAGAAGAGAATTTGGAGATACCCCAGCAGGTTCCTGTGGGTCATAATGGGAGCCAGTTGTGGAGGTGGAATTGCCAGAGTGCTTTTAGGACCTCAGCCCCCTGCCATCTTCAACAGACAGTCTGTCCACGATAGGCCTGACCTAGGAGGACATGAACCCTGCACTCCCTGTCATTTAGATCCAACTACAAGTGATGTCTGCATGGCTGAATATAGCAGTCAAGGGGCAAATGAACACAGAAACCTGTGTGGATGGCAGATTACATGGATTCCTAGAAGTTATAGTTAAATTAAAATGTAAACTAAAAGAGGGAGAAGTTGCAATGATTAGTGCAGACCATCTCCAGAAATAGATGGTGCTATATCTTTATCTTAGTGTTAACTTGTTGTCTTGTATGCTATTATGTTGTTGAATCTGACCTGGATGGGCTAGCAACACACCTGTCTGCGTGTGCTGGAGTTAGTACTTGCAATGTCCCAACAAATCTCTGTGATTCTGTAGGTGAGTATTATGATAGATAGATAGATCTCACCCCGATGGCATAGCGGATGATCCCAGCTCTCTCTGCCTGTGGAATCACTTCTGAGTATTGAGTGTTGTCATTTTTCATACCATCTGTTACCACTATGAGAATCTTGGTAGCTGCATCCCGGGATCCTTTCCATGAGACGAACTGCTCGTTCCTGGAAATGGGGCACAGGCAGGGGGGGTTAGTTCTTTCACCTCCACGTCTGTGGAGTGGGAAGGAAAGAACTTGTAGGGGAAGAGGAGGTACCTACACCACTTTCTGGATGGCACTGGCTGTGAAGGTATACTCTCCGAGCTGTCTAACTTGCCTGACGAGTGACTCTATGTTGCGGGTGCTCTTGAACCGGTTGAAGTCAAAGTGCTCCTGGAAAGTCCTGGAGAACTGCATGAGAGCAAACTGGGAGACAAGATGGGGAACAGGGCAGGTTGGAGTAAGAGTGGGTCAGAATAGCAGAGACGCTGGGTCATTGGGGTCAACACAACTGTGAGGGGAAAGGGCCCTGTATGAGCCCTCAGCCTGCTCCCTGCAGCTCAGCACCCTCTGGCGCTGCCTTGCCTGCCAGGGGCAGGGGATGCCAACGGTTCAAGGGTCTGGAATCAGCGGGTGCCAGTTACCAGTGTGTCAGTGCCGTGGAAACGCCTTATGACCTTGATGATAAACGTCTTCATCCTTTCAAAGTCATTGGAATTAATGCTGCCTGAGCCGTCAATGAGGAACACGATGTCTGTGGGGTTTTTGGGGCACTCTGGGGAATGGGGAAGGTGCATGTTACACAGAGAAATTCAGCTAGATGGGCCAAGAAACACCAAATGGCAGTGAAACTGCCAAGACATCTGCCCATCTAGCCTGGTATCCCGGCCTCTCCCTGCCACCCTGGAACAGGCCCATGGACCCATCTAGCTGGGTCCCCTCCCTGCTGCCCCAGATCAGACCAAGGGTCCAGCTAGCCTCATTCCTCCTCCTCCCCCGCTGGCACATATGCCCCACCACGTTTCCCCTATGTGCTGGTTCCCCACCTCCTGGACTGCCCCTCACCTGGCAGACTGTCCGGGATGTGCCGGAGCTGTCGGAGGCTCTGGTCCAGGAGGAAGCAGTAGCCTTTGGTGTACATGTTCTCCCCACAGGCCTGGTGCACCGTGGGGCCGCACACCTGGGCACAAGAGAGGGATGGGGTCACTGGGCTTTCCTGAGTAGAGCCACAGTGCGGGAGAGCCAGGGCCTGCTCCCCCATTGATAAGCAAAGAAAGTTCCTGCCAGGGCAGGGAACTCCCATAGGGCAGACGGGACCCCAGGACCCAGCACTCGTTTCCCAGAGGGGACAGGGGAGTGACACGAGGACATCACCTGGTTACCACACTCCCTGCTATGGCAGTGTGCAGTCAAGGTTGCCATGATGAAGTCATCCAGTTGCCACACGCCCTGCTATGGCAGTGCACAGTCGATATCGCCATGGCAACATCAGCTAGTTACCTCCATCTTTTACAATATCATCGCACAGCCACTGTCTCCATGGCAATGTCAGCTGGTCACCATGCTCACTGCTAAGTCAGTTCACAGTCACTGTTGCCTTGGCGACATCACCCGGCGACCTCCTTTCCCCACCACAGCATTACACAATGCCACTAATTACGGGAGTTACCAAAGACCCCCGCAGAGTTACATCACAATGACGTCACCCAGTCATGAACTCTGCCCAGGTGCCCCAGTCACGCTGACACGGCCCAGTTACTACCAGCCATGAGGAGTGAGGTTTGGGGGGAGCTGCCCCATGGCATTCCCAGGTAGCGAGTGTCAGACCCCAGTCCCAGCACCCATCCCGCCAATGTGCAGTACCTACCAGGAGCATAGAGCCCCGGGCAGCCAGAGACAAACCGAGGGACATGTTCACAGCATCAGAGGGCCCTGAGGGGGGAAAGATGCACACCAGGGTGAGCAAATAAACCCCACCCCCTGGAGAGAACCCAGGAGTCCTGACTCTCAGCCCTGCCCCCCATCACCACCCCTCTCCAACCCACTAGATCTCACAGTGCTGGAGATAGAACCCAGGAGTCCTGACCCCCAGACCCCTTGCTCTAACCCACTGGACCCCACAGCACAGGGTGCCCCCTACTCTGGATGGGGATCTCCTGGCAGCGTCTGGAGTCCAAGTTGCACTTGTAGACTTTGCCAGTTTCATTCACGTCTCCCATCTGCAGCGGGGCCCCGACGAGCAGCCTGCAGAGAGAGAGCAGAGAGGGGGTCTCAGGAGATGCCCCATCAAACACAGGGGAGTGGGGCCCAGGAGGGGCAGCCCAGCCAGACGGGCCCCTCGGGGATGCATGTGAGGCACGTAACTGTGGGGCCCTGAACCCAAATTCGGCCCTTACCCCCCAGTGCTGGCATTCCCGAACTGCACCACGCTCTGCCCGAACCCCGCAGCAGCCACCTGGAAGGTGATGGGTCCCTCCACATCCACGCTGAATCCATGGCTTGGGGCCAGCACTGCAGGGGTTAAACAGCCATCCATTAGAGCTTCCCTTATGCAGAATGGGGCCAGTGGTGGGGGCTCAGGAACCAGCCCCTCCTGTTTCTAGGACTGACTCTGAGGCCCTCTGCTTTAAGGCACTAGATCCCACTCCCCTCCCAAAGCTGGGTATAGAACCCAGGAGTCCCCTTAAGACTTCCCTTAAGTCTAGACCTTGAGTGTCATTTCTTGTAAATCAGCCTTCATAGATTTACAGAATGTACTGCCAGAAGGAACCACTGCGATCATCTAGCTGGACTTCCTGTGTAACACGAACCAGCAAACTTCCCTGAACTGAACCAAACCAGAACATTTAGAAAAACATCCAGTGGTGGAGAATCCACCATAACCCTTGGTAAATTGTTCTGGGGGTTAATTCCTCTCACTGTGAAAAATGTTACACCTTATTTCCCGTCTGAATTTCTCTATCTTCAACTTCCAGCCATGGGAGCACATTAGACCTTTCTCTGCCAGACTGAAGAGCCCATCATCAAATATTTGTTCCTTATCACTCTCAGGCAGGTTTTCTAATCTTCTAATCATTCTCGTGGCTCTTCTCTGACCCCTCTCCAATGTATCAATATCCTTCATGAACTGTGGGCACCAGAACTGGACACAGGATTCCAGCAGCACTTGCACCACTGGCAAATACAGAGGGAGTAGGCCCTCTTTACTCCTACTCGAGATTCCCTCATTCATGTGTCCAAGGATTGGCCGCCACATCGCACTCGGAGCTCCTTGACCCAGGCACTTCTCGGTCTCTCCGCCGAGTCTATCAATGAGTGCAGGGTGGCCTGGTAAGCTTGTGCTATGGGAGCCAGAGCTGAGACCCACCAAACTCATGTCACACAAGAAAGACCCAACAGCCAATCAGTGAATCCCTGACGCACAGCATAGCCAACTCCCCCATTGCACAGCTCTCCTCCCTTCTGCCCTTTCCATCCCTGCAAGCCCAGGCCTGGGAAAGGTGGGAAGGAGAATCCCCTTGGAGCTGCCCCCACCAACCCTGAGAGGTGGTAAAGACCATGCAGAGCTGTAGGAGGAGCAGATATGGGGCAAAGTGGATGCAGAATTATGGGGCAGGTGGGCGGGGCTCGGGGGTAAAGGGGAAAGACGGGCTGAGATGGTCCTAGAAGGGTAGGAGGAGCTGAGCTGGCCTCCCGCATTCTTCCCTTTTCAGACCTCATCTCCCAGTCTGGCCCCCCTTCCCAGCCCATCCCCCTCACTCTCAGCCACCCCAAAGTCAGCCCCCCTCCATTCCCTGATGGGTCCAGATCTCACAGACAAAAAAGGCGTGACGTTGAAGCAGCGGGAAGCGGCTGTGGTTTTACAGCAGGATTGCGCAATTGTGAACACTGCATCCACTTTGCACCTGCCGAACCATTCCCCCCCACATCCTACCGAGCACACATGCCCCACAGAGAAGGGGAGTTGCACCTGTGACCCACTCCCATCCCAGAGAGTCTGGGGGAACAGAACACAGAGGGAACTGAACCCAGGAGTCCTGATTATCAGCCCCCCTCCCCTCCTCTAAGCCACTAGAGCCTCATTCCCCTCCCAGATCTGGGGAGAGAACCTAGGACTCCTGATTCATAGGCCCCCTGCTGTAACCCACCAAATCCATCTCCCCACCAGAGCCAGCCAGGGATAGGACCCAGGAGTCCCGACCGTCCAGCTGCTCCCATCCCCCTGCCAGAGGGGTCCTTGCTGGGCACCCATGTGGAGGAGCCCAGCATTTCCCAGTCCCTCTGGCTGGCACTTACCTGCGCACAGGTAGAGGAGCAGAGGCAGGGGGTCCATCCTGTGCTGGGTGAGGGGTGTGTGTGGAGCAGGAAGTGAGAGGTTCAAGGGCGCTGCCTGGAGAGGAGGCAGCAGAGTGCAGAGGAAAGAGAAGTGACACCCGAAAAGAGAGAAACACTGACCAGAGGAAGGAGAGTGTGTTATGAGGAGGTTTCAGAGTAGCAGCCGTGTTAGTCTGTATTCGCAAAAAGAAAAGGAGTACTTGTGGCACCTTAGAGACTAACCAATTTATTTGAGCATAAGCTTTCGTGAGCTACAGCTCACTTCATCGGATGCATACTGTGGAAAATACAGAAGATGTTTTTATACACACAAACCATGAAAAAATGGGTGTTTATCACTACAAAAGGTTTTCTCTCCCCCCACCCCACTCTCCTGCTGGTAATAGCTTATCTAAAGTGATCACTCTCCTTACAATGTGTACGATAATCAAGGTGGGCCATTTCCAGCACAAATCCAGGTTTTCTCCCCACCCCCACCACCCTTCCCCCCCACACACAACCCCACTCTCCTGTTGGTAATAGCTTATCTAAAGTGATCACTCTCCTTACAATGTGTATGATAATCAAGGTGGGCCATTTCCAGCACAAATCCAGGGTTTAACAAGAACGTCTGAGGAACAGTGGGCGGGGAAAAGGAATAAACAAGGGGAAATAGGTTACTTTTTATAATGAGTCAACCATTCCCAGTCTCTATTCAAGCCTAAGTTAATTGTATCCAATTTGCAAATTAATTCCAATTCAGCAGACTCTCATTGGAGTCTGTTTTCGAAGTTTTTTTGTTGAAGGATACTCACTTTGAGATCAGAAATCGGGTGACCAGAGAGATTGAAGTTTTCTCCGACTGGTTTATGAATGCTATAATTCTTGATGTCTGATTTGTGTCCATTTATTCTTTTATGTAGAGACTGTCCAGTTTGCCCAATGTACATGGCAGAGGGGCATTGCTGGCACATGATGGCATATATCACATTGGTAGATGTGCAGGTGAACGAGCCTCTGATAGTGTGGCTGATGTTATTAGGCCCTGTGATGGTGTCCCCTGAATAGATATGTGGGCACAGTTGGCAACGGGCTTTGTTGCAAGGATAGGTTCCTGGGTTAGTGGTTCTGTTGTGTGGTATGTGGTTGCTGGTGAGTATTCGCTTCAGGTTGGGGGGCTGTCTGTAGGCAAGGACTGGCCTGTCTCCCAAGATTTGTGAGAGTGTTGGGTCATCCTTCAGGATAGGTTGTAGATCCTTGATAATGCATTGGAAGGGTTTTAGTTGGGGGCTGAAGGTGACGGCTAGTGGCGTTCTGTTATTTTCTTTGTTAGGCCTGTCCTGTAGTAGGTGACTTCTGGGAACTCTTCTGGCTCTATCAATCTGTTTCTTCGCTTCCGCAGGTGGGTACTGTAGTTGTAAGAAAGCTTGATAGAGATCTTGTAGGTGTTTGTCTCTGACTGAGGGATTGGAGCAAATGCGGTTGTATCGTAGAGCTTGGCTGTAGACGATGGATCGTGTGGTGTGGTCAGGGTGAAAGCTGGAGGCATGTAGGTAGGAACAGCAGTCAGTAGGTTTCCGGTATAGGGTGGTGATTATGTGACCATCGTTTATTAGCACTGTAGTGTCCAGGAAGTGGATCTCTTGTGTGGACTGGACCAGGCTGAGGTTGATGGTGGGATGGAAATTGTTGAAATCATGGTGGAATTCCTCAAGGGCTTCTTTTCCATGGGTCCAGATGATGAAGATGTCATCAATATAGCGCAAGTAGAGTAGGGGCGTTAGGGGACGAGAGCTGAGGAAGCGTTCTTCTAAGTCAGCCATAAAAATGTTGGCATACTGTGGGGCCATGCGGGTGCCCATAGCAGTGCCGCTGATTTGAAGGTATACATTGTCCCCAAATGTAAAATAGTTATGGGTGGCATATGGAGGTGGCAGAAAGAAAGAAAGAAAGAAAGAAAGAAAGAAAGAAAGAAAGAAAGAAAGAAAGCTACACTGAGACAGACATACAACTAGTCAGACAAACACACTACACCAAGAGACAAAAAACACACAAAAAAACCACAGACCAGCCAACACACCTACACTGAAACAGACACACACAACTACACATATGCACACAACTACACTGAGATATACAGGCACACACCTCTATATTGAGAGAGACACACACACGCACACACAAGGCAGACATACACACACACACACAGAGGCACGCAACTAGACAGACACAAAAACACTAGATAGACAGAGACTAGACAGAGACATACCCCTACACTGAGAGAGACACACAACTACACAGGGATAGACAGACACACACAACTGCAGTGAGACACATCACACAGCTAAACACATAGACACACACACACAACTACACTGAGACAGAGCCAGACACACAACAATACTGAGACACACAAATCACACACACAAAACACTGTCACCCAAATACATGCACAGTTACACACCATCATAATCACACACACAATATGACAGAAACAACCAGACACAAATACTCACAATCCCACACACTCCTGCACTGACACAACCACACACACTTTTCTTACACCCAGTGGCGACCACTGGACAAACGCTGCCCTCCCAGCTGTTCCCGCAGGAGCAAACCCCTCTGGGCCTTTGCCTCCCCTTTGGCTGTGTGAGCCGCTCGGCGTGAGAAGGGCAGAGGGCTCCCACCTGATCTGCACCGCTGGGGAGCTGATACCCAGCCCGTGGCTGCTGCACCCTGTGGCGGCTCACAGGAGTGAAGCAGGGCTCTGCTAGGCCAGGACCATGATGGAGGAAACTCAGGGCGTGGGATAGGTTTACACTGGTGTCGGATTCACTTCTAAATTGCGTTGCTGGATGACGGCTAACCAGCCCCTGTACTCACCCGGGAGGTGGCTGCATCCCAGTGCCGGTCAAGTGATCACTGTATAACCAGTCCCTGCGCCCCATCCCAGATGTGGTTGATTCCCATTCACTCTGCGGTCCAGAGGAACAGAGAACCATAGGGTTAGCAGGGACCACAATGGCCATCTAGTCTAATCCCCCTGCTAAGATGCAAGATTTGTTGTGTCTAAACCATCTAGGACAGATGGCTGTCCAGCCTCCTTTTGAAAAAATCCAGGGAAGTAGCTTCCATGACCTCCCTAAGCAGGTCCGTTCCATTGTCCCACTGTTCTTATAATTATGAAGTTTTTCCTGAGATTTAATCTAAACCTACCGTGCTGTAGTTTGAACCCATTGCCTCTTGTCCTGCCCTCTGTGGCAAGAGAGAATAACTTTTCTCCACCTTTTTTATGGCAGCCTTTCAAGTATTTGAAGACCACTATCATGTCTCTCCTTAATCTCCTCTTTTCCAAGCTTAAACATACCCAGTTCCTTCAGCCTTTGCTCATATGGCCTGCATTCCATCCCTTATATCATCTTTCTTGCTCGTCTCTGGATCCTTTCCAGTTTCTCTGCATCCATTCTATACAGCTTTGACCAATATTGGAGGCCTATTCTCCCACTGAGGCCTAACCAGTGCCGAGCAGAGTGGTACTATCACCTTCCATGACTTGCATGCTATGCCAATGATAATGCAACCTAAAATAGCATTTGCTTTCTTTGCAACAGCATCGCTTTGCTGACTCATGTTGTGGTTGTGATCCACCGCAATTTGCAGATCCTTCTCAGCAGTGCTGCTGCCAAGCCGGTTTCCCCCCATTCTGTATTTGTGCATTTGGCTTTTCTTCCCTGTGTCTAGCATCTTACATTTGTCTTTGTTGAATTTCGTTTGGTTGTCTACAGCCCAGTTCTCCAATTTGTCAAGATCCCTCTGAATTTTAGCTTGATCCTTCAAAGTATTGGCAAACCCCCTACCGCACCTCTATGCTTTGTGTCATCTGCAGACTTGATCAGTAAGCTTTCTATTCCTACATCCAGGTCATTAATAAAGATGTTAAACAACACCGGGTCCAGAACAGATCCTTGTGGAACCCCACTTGACATCATTCCATTAATAGCTCCCTCCAATCTGACATCATTCCATCAAAAGCTACACTTTGTTTGTGGTTGTTTAACCAATTTTGTATCCTTTTAATGGTAGTTCCGCCGAGCCGGCATTTCTCCAGCTTACTTATGAGAATGCCATGTGGTACTGTGTCAAAGCCTTGCTGAAATCCAGGTCTATTATGTCCACCACATTCCCCCTATCCACCAAACCAGCTACCATGTCAAAGAAGGAAATCAAGCTGGTTTGGCATAGTTTGTTCTTGGTAACTCCATGCTGGCTGCTAGTAATCACCCCTTCATCCTCCAGGTATTCGTAAATTGAATGTTTTATACATTGCTTTAGTAGCTTCCCAGGTATCAAAGTCAGGCTGACTGGTCTACGGTTTCCCAGCTCCTCCCTTTTCCCCTCTTTAAGGATAGGCACCACATTAGCCCTTCTCAAGTCTTCTGGGACCTCTCCTGTCATCCATGAATTTGTAAATATTATTGCTAGTGGCGCTGAGGTTTCTTCAGCTAATTCCTTCAGCAGAATTGCCAACTCATGACTTTGTCATGAGGTTCATGATCATTAATGTTTTCCATATAGCCCCAGCTCCTGGAGTCAAGTGGATATGTGATGATTTCAGCCCTCATTCTTAAAGAAAAAGTATGTTTCTAGCCCTTGAGTCTGTGGAGAAAGCTTCAAAATGTGACCTCAGTGCAACCTAAAGGCTCAAAATGCAGAAGTCAAATAAAAAGAACTCCAAATTTACTGTTTTTACATGACCTCATGATTTTAAAAACAATCTCATGATTTTTGGTGAGCCTGCCTCATGACTTTTGAACAGTTGGGGTTGGCAATATCACTTCAGTACCCTCCAGTGAATAGCATCCGGCTCTGCTGATTTGAATTCATTCACATTGGTCAGAAGAGCTCTGATGTGTTCTTTATCTATCCTGATCAGAATCCCTTCCCCTTTATTGTCTGTGGTAACTTCGCTAGTCATCTGGTCACGTTATTTTTTGTGAGAAGACTGAAGCAAAGTAGGCATTGAGCAACTCTGCCTTCTTATTATCTTCCGTTACCAGCTCACCTTCTCCACTGAGCAGCGGACCCACACATTCTTTGATCTTTCTTTTTTGTCTGACATAATTTGTCTGAACACGCAGAAATGGAAAAAAAAAAACATGGAGGGGAGTTGGTACTTTCAGAAAAATGGGGAAGTAGTGAGGCAACCTGGCTTCTAATTTCTCTGGAACCGGCCTGTGGCGGCTGATTGCACGACAGAAGGGGAAGCGGCGAAACCACACCGAGAGCCAGGAGCCTGTTCCCCATTCAAAAATAGACAGCAGGACCTCATTCATCTCCTCGTGCCTTCAAACCTGCACAACACGCTTTCCAGGCTGAGCATTTACACAAGGATCCCTTGCCCAGCACTGAGATGTAGCTGCCTCCAGGTGGGGCACAGAGTGTGACGTTCTTTACAGGACACCCACAACTGTGCGCCACTGTGGCACCCCTCTGTCTTAGAAGGAGTGAGCTTTACTGGAGATGAGAGTGGTTAGCAGCTCCCTGCCACCCATCTGTCCACCTCTCCAGCCAACTCCTCAAAGCTCTGCCAGTCTTTACCTTGCCTTGCCGGTAACGGTCAGCGGCCCCAGTTCCCGAGTTCCCCAGAGACGTTTCCCTGCAGTGTCCAGTCCCTCTCCCTGGACACTCACAGAAAAGTTTCTTTGCTGCCTCCAAAGAGACAGTGTCCACACACCAGCCTGTTAGCTTAGCTGAGGACTCTCTTCATACGTCAGTACAACAGCACGGAGATGGTTTATAGTAAAACTGAGTTAATTAACAAAGAACAGAGATTTAAGTGATACTAAGCAAGAGAAAAAGGGACAGGTCTGGCTACAAACCAAACACACTCTCAGGGCCTAAAACTTAATCTTCGTGAGTTACAATCTTTGCTTGTGTAGTTTTCTCACATGTGCCCAGTTACCAGCATCTCTAGCTCTCCCCAGGCCCAGGGTTCCAGCGGTCACAGAATCAGAGGGTGCTGTCCCCAATGTGCTGGAAACTAGAATGTCTTTTGGGTCCCCTTATACTTCCCTAAAGCCCATTGTCTCTGCCTCAAGAGCCAGGAAGATTCCCAGGAGTGGCAGACTCTGTCCCTCGGTGAGCTCACTAAGCTCTTCCCTCCATTGCTTGTTAGCTCGGTTGCTTTGTTTAACTTCTGTGTCAATGTATTTTTGTTGTCCTCGGCCTGCCGCTGAGGCAGGTAAATCCACGTTCCTTTGTCTAGGGCGGGCTCGGGGCAGGTACTTCCTCCCAAACACATTCCAAGAACATATTTCCGGCCCACATCTGTAACTCTGAACGCAACCCCTATGTACATCACACAATGGATTTTTCAGCCCAGCACATCACTAGTTTGCATCCGATACCTTACATGACACTTTAGATCCGTATTATGACAGTGTGTTGGGGGCAGTGAGTGCATCAGACCTGGTATGAGTTACAGTATGGCGGGCCCCCTGCTAGGTGGCACCAAGGGGCTCCCAGAGTCACCCGTCCTCTCTTGCAAGGCTGCAGAGGGTCAGCCACTGGCTGATCCATAGGCATTGGCTCAGAACCCTCATTCCAGGACAGGGCATCTGCTACTATATTTTCCTTAATAGGTGCAATTTACATGACATATTCTTTAGCATCAGGCTCCACGGCAGCAGATTGTTTTAGTTCCATGACATGCCCAACACCCCCTACGAGCTTTCAGGAGTCCCTGCTTTCCAGCGTACAGGCCTCCATCCAGGAAATGTGACAGATAGTCTCGTTGGTCCTGGATGTACAGCTTTCCATTTGGCCACATTAAAACACATCTGTGACTCTGGCAGACCAACTGCCAGCTCATGCCAAGGCCCCCAGGCCTCATTGCACACTGACACATGCACAGCTGGGAACCGGTCTGGCTCACCTGTGCATTAGCATTGATACATTAGGTATTAGATTTTGACAAATGTGTGTCATGTTTAGACTTTATGAAAGTTTATGGTGGCCTAGGTGCTACCGAAATACACCTAATAAATGTCCAGTACCTAACACAGAGGGGTCCTGGTCCATGGGTAGGTAGCCTACATGCTTCCGTAATTCACCCAGTAAATAATCTTCAGTGCTTAGAACAATTGGATCCTGGTCAATGACTGGGGCTCCTAAGTGCTACAGTAATACACCTAATAAACTCTATACAGTGTCCAGTGCAATGGGGGCCCATTGCGTAGGCTGGGTGAAACATTCCTCTGGCCAGCAGAATGTGATGTAGCCTTCTCAGAGTTGGACAAAGGCTCCTGTGACTGCTCCTGTCTGGGCCTACCCAGGTTTCAAACCCCATTTCTTATTGGACACAGATGGCTCGGGGGCAGTATTGACACAAGAACACAAAGCACCGGGAGGGCCAGAGCTTATTACTGCCGAAGTCCAAGTTTGCCAGAGAGAAATGATGGCATCAGCCCCAGGGAGGTCCTGGCAGTGGTAAAGTCTATAGAACATTTTCAGCACGGTTTGGATGAGAGGATGTTTATGATCAGGACAGAACATGCATCTCTGAAATGGCTCTTTAGAGTCAGGAATCCTGAGGGGCAACTTGCTGCATAGTTAGCAGCACTGCAGTGCTACGATTTTACTATCCCACGCAGGGCTGGGTGCATGTCTAGAGGGCCTTGCTGAGATGTAAACTGCAAGCACTGCCCTAAGCAGAGAGCAAGGAATTGGTGCTCAAGGGGGATGGGTGTGATAGGAAGAAGTGGCTGTCTCCTCGTATAGAACTGATCGATGAAATTGTTTTTAATTGTTCACTTTATTAATATAACTTCATAAGCAAAGTTTTATGAATGAAACAACATTCATTCATAAAACTGGTTACCCCAATAACTTGCTAATTGAGTTTCACCCTTTAATCCAATTGCTGCTTAAATCACTGAAACTTGCACTGTTTCAACATTGTAACTTCTGCTCACTGTTTGCCATTCCTTACACTTGTCCATATTATAACTCAAACTCCATTTAAAAATGCTCAGTCCATTATGTAAAAGCTTGCTGCAACCTTCATTTTTGCAAAACCCTGCTGTAATCCTATTAGTTTACTTTAGATGTGTGAATGAGGTATGGATGGATGATGGAATCAACCTCCAGCCCCAGCCTGTCCTGATGAAATAAAGTGTAAACACCAACCGCTGAAGATGCAGACAACAGCCCTGACACAGCAAGAAGAGTCCACCCTAAAAAGAAAAGAACAAAGGTACAGTTGAAGGAACATCAAAGCCAGGTCATGTCTGCAATTGACAGGTGATCAATCACACCAAACCCAGAGGCAGCATGACACAGCAAGACCTATAGACTCTGGATTCAAACTAAAGCCTACAAAAAGGATGGATAAGATGGAAGACTTTGGAGGGTAACATTCTGTTGCCAACATGGAAGGGCATCAGTGCATGCCCAACAGAGACCCAGTTCTTCCTTGTGCCCGGCTTTCCTGGCCAGTTAGCTGCCACAAGCTACGAACCCAAGCCACAAACCCATGCTACATTCAGGACTGGTAACTATCTAGCAGCTACAGAACATTTGATGTGTGTGTGTGTATATACATAGGTATTAGATATTAGTTATTGGTCATAAATCAAATTGTGTTATAATAAACGTGACATCTTGTCTTGTCCCCTGAAACGATCCTGTGTAGTTTTGTCTGCATAACATTCTCTCTCCCCATAACTTGCAGAAATGAAAATGTTCCTGGCTCACCTGTTGGACCAGTGAATGGGAGGTGTAGGGGTCTGCAGGAGTGGACTCCAGAACAACAAAAAGCTTCCCAAATAGAAGACCTCAATATCAGCGTAGACTGGAAAATCATTTGGCAAACACAGCCACCGTGGAAGATAGCTTTTACTGTAGTATGGCAAAGGGATGCTGTCTGCTCACAACAGGAACACTCCCTTCTCTGATACAATATTCTGAAAGATCAAATCTGAGTTGGTGTGAAAAACATCTTGACAGAAAGATGCTGTGTCAATGTAGAAATACTTAAGACTGTATCACGGGTAATTTGCTAAATTATGTCTTTTCTGAGAAGGGAGGGTAATTTTCTGGGTTGGATCAACCCTAATTCAAACTGCTCTTCATTCAGGATACATGTAAGAAACAAACCATCAAGCTCCTTTATGAAATGGCTACCGGAAACCATGGGAGCCGCTGCTCAAAATGCAGGTCATGAAAGACCAGTCGGAAACTGAGCTGTGGGCAGGCAAGGGGTTTTCTGGGTGCTCTGTGTGTTATCAGAAGGAAACAGAAGTCAGCAGGGAAATACGCAAAAAGAACAGGCGTACTTGTGGCACCTTAGAGACTAACAAATCTATTTGAGCAACAGCTTTCATGAGCTACAGCTCACTTCATCGGATGCATGCAGTGGAAAATACAGTGGGGAGATTTTATATACACAGAGAACATGAAACAATGGGTGTTACCATACACACTGTAACAAGAGTGATCAGGTAAGGTAAGCTATTACCAGCAGGAGAGAAAAAAAAAAACCCTTTTGCAGTGATAATCAAGGTGGGCCATTTCCAGCAGTTGACAAGAACATGTGAGGAACGGGGAGGGGGGGAAATAAACATGGGGAAATAGTTTTACTTTGTGTAATGACACATCCACTCCCAGTCTTTATTCAAGCCTAATGTAATGGTGTCCAGTCTGCAAATTAATAAGGCTGAGTAGGTGCAGAATTCTCCTGGAATGTGCTTTGGCAGGTTAAGAGCGCGCTAGCGATGCCTTTATGGCAGGTTAGATCTAAGTGAGAAAAAGAATTCAATGGTCATAGCTGACTGCTGACTGAGGCAAGATTTTGAGATTGCGAACCAGTAATGTGTATTTCTATACAGCAATCTGCCATGTTTCATTAAGCTCAAATATCTTATTTGAACTAGCACTTGCGTTGATTCCTGACTGGGATTTCTAGTAAGCAAATGATTAGAATGTATGGCAATATTACTAGCAGCAACAATCACTATGTGTAGGCATGGGCGGTCGGTGAACCGGGGGCTTGGGGGTGCTATCCCCTGGCCTAGCCCACCTGTTCTACTCAGGGCTCTACCCCTCCCGCCCCACCCTTCCCTGCCAGAGCCCCCCCGCACACACACTCACAAGCCCTGAGCGCCGGGTGGGTGATGCAAGCACCGGCTCCAGCTGCCTGGCATCCCTGGCTGCAGGCCGGCCCCCACTAGCCCCAGCCCCAGAGCTCCTCTGTCACTTTTATCATCCTCTCATGGGCCTTTAGAATGTGCTCCTCACACCCCTTTCTGTCCCATCTTTCCATTTCTCTCAGCACCATGCGTTCTTTTTTTTCTGATTCAGAGGATTGGAGCACCTCTCTGAACACGTCCTCCTTGCTCCACCTTGGTTGCTTCCTTATCTGGAGTAGGTGCTCCGCCGGTGTGTAGTGGGGTCCCCTGAATGCCACATCTGCAGATGCACAAGAAACAATGCACAGAAGCATGATAGGTTTCAGAGTAACAGCCATGTTAGTCTGTATTCGCAAAAAGAAAAGGAGTACTTGTGGCACCGTAGAGACTAACAAATTTATTTGAGCATAAGCTTTCATGAGCTAAAGCTCACTTCATCGGATGCATGTAGTGGAAAATACAGTGGGGAGATTTATATACACAGAGAACATGAAACAATGGGTGTTACCATACACACTGTAAGGAGAGTGATCAGGTAAGGTGAGCTATTACCAGCAGGAGAGCGGAGCGATGCGGGGGGGACTTTTTGCAGTGATAATCAAGGTGGGCCATTTCCAGCAGTTGACAAGAACATGTGAGGAACAGTGGGGAGTGGGGAGGGAATAAACCTGGGGAAATAGTTTTACTTTGTGTAATGACTCATCCACTCCCAGTCTCTATTCAAGCCTAAGTTAATTGTATCCAGTTTGCAAATTAATTCCAATTCAGCAGTCTCTCATTGGAGTCTGTTTTTGAAGTTTTTTTATTGAAGTATTGCCACTTTTAGGTCTGTAATCGAGTGATCAGAGAGATTGAAGTGTTCTCCAACTGATTTTTGAATGTTATAATTCTTGATGTCTGATTTGTGTCCATTTATTCTTTTACGTAGAGACTGTCCGGTTTGGCCAATGTACATGGCAGAGGGGCACTGCTGACACATGATGGCATATATCACATTGGTAGATGTGCAGGTGAACAAGCCTCTGATAGTGTGGCTGATGTGATTAGGCCCTATGATGGTGTCCCCTGAACAGATATGTGGACACAGTTGGCAACGGGCTTTGTTGCAAGGGTAGGTTCCTGGGTTACTGTTTTTGTTGTGTGGTGTGTGATTGCTGGTGAGTGTTTGCTTCAGGTTGGGGGGCTGTCTGTAAGCAAGGACTGGCCTGTCTCCCAAGATCTGTGAGAGAGATGGGTCGTCCTTCAGGATAGGTTGTAGATCCTTGATGATGCGTTGGAGAGGTTTTAGTTGGGGGCTGAAGGTGATGGCTAGTGGCGTTCTGTTATTTTCTTTGTTGGGCCTGTCCTGTAGTAGGTAACTTCTGGGTACCCTTCTGTCTCTGTCAATCTGTTTCTTCACTTCAGCAGGTGGGTATTGTAGTTGTAAGAATGCTTGACAGAGATCTTGTAGGTGTTTGTCTCTATCTGAGGGTTTGGAGCAAATGCGGTTGTATCGTAGAGCTTGGCTGTAGACAATGGATCGTGTGGTGTGGTCTGGATGAAAGCTCGAGGCATGTAGGTAAGTATAGCAGTCAGTTGGTTTCCAGTATAGGGTGGTGTTTATGTGACCATCCCTTATTAGCACCGTAGTGTCCAGGAAGTGGATCTCTTGTGTGGACTGGTCCAGGCTGAGCTTGATGGTGGGATGGAAATTGTTGAAATCATGGTGGAACTCCCCAAGGGCTTCTTTTCCATGGGTCCAGATGATGTCATCAATGTAGCGCAAGTAGAGTAGGGGCATTAGGGGATGAGAGCTGAGGAAGTGTTGTTCTAAGTCAGCCATAAAAATGTTGGCATACTGTGGGGCCATGCAGGTACCCATAGCAGTGCTGCTGATTTGAAGGTATACATTGTCCCCAAATGTGAAATAGTTGTGGGTGAGGACAAAGTCACAAAGTTCAGCCACCAGGTTTGCCATGACATGATCGGGGATACTGTTCCTGACGGCTCGAAGTCCCACTTTGTGTGGAATGTTGATGTAGAGGAATTCTACATCCATAGTGGCCAGGAAGGTGTTTTCAGGAAGATCACCAATGGATTGTAGTTTCCTCAGGAAGTCAGTGGTGTCTCGAAGGTAGCTGGGAGTGCTGGTAGCGTAGGGCCTGAGGAGGGAGTCTACATAGCCAGACAATCCTGCTGTCAAGGTGCCAATCCATCAGTGATCTTCCTGAAAACTTATATATACATATTTACACACACACACAGTATAATATAGTCTTGTCTGGTGAAAAAAATTTCCCTGGAACCTAACCCCCCCATTTACATTAATTCTTATGGAGAAATTTGCTTAACACCGTTTTGCTTAAAGTCGCATTTTTCAGGAACATAACTACAACGTTAAGCAAGGAGTTACTGTAATATATAGATATAATATTAATACCAACAACAGTAAAAACCCTACCAAAACAAGGCACCCCACTGCACACACAATACCTCACCTTGGATAATCGGGGGAGCAAACCCCATATGACAGACGTTAGTCGCGTTGCTTGGTGCATGGCTGGAAGGCACTCAGATACTGCGGGTATGAACACGTTATATGACCAGGATTACTGCCTCCAGAGGGCCTCCCCCACCCTGGCACCTATGGCCTATGATGGCCCTGCAGACCCCCTACCCTCAGTTTGCTCTTGGTTTTCTGCAATAATTGACTCCCAGATCTGAGGACTGATTCCACACACACATACCCACTTTGTGGACTCTGAGTGATGACCTCCTTTATGGAGTCCAAACCTCTTCATCAGCCCCACAAGTCCAACCCTGTTTCTCCCTGAATCAGGAGTCCCAGAGCCCTCTCTGCTGGGGCTGTGCTGACTCAGGTCAGCTTTCCCTCCCTGGGCTGGGAGAGGCCTGTGGGCAGCCCGCCTTCCCCTGCTGGTATCTCGCCTGTTAGGAGAGAGGAAGCAGCATACCTGGTTGGCTGGGAGAGAGGGGAGCCTCTCTCTACAAGGATCCTGCTCCCAAGCCCTTCAACAGTGCTTGATTTGTGCTAGGGCTAAGCCCCGGCAACTCTGGGCTTTGCAGTTCAGAGCCCCGGCACCTCTAGGCTTGGCAAATCAGTTATACAAAAGTTAAAAAAAAAATTGCTTGAACCCTGGCACCTCTTTCGTTACCAATTAAGCACGGCCCTTAAAGAAATAGCAGCCTGGGGGTCCCCCCGTTCCTGCCAGAATTAACTATTCCCCCAAGACCATCTTCCTCTGCCTTCCCCTCTACATTCATTCCCTCCAGAAGTCCCAAGAACCTTTAAAGACATGCTCAATAGAACAGAGGTTGACCAACCCCTAGTCCCTACTACTCTTAAAGCGGACAGACCTCCCTGTATCTATTCCAAGGCCATTGTGATCATCTCATCTGACCTCCTGCATAACACAGGCCAGAGAATGTCCCCAAAATAATTCCAAGAGCTGAACTTTTGGAAAAACTTCCAATCTTGGTTTAAAAATTGCAAGTGAACAAGACTCCACGATGGCCCTGGATGAGTTGTTCCGACAATTAATTCCCCTCCCTGTTAAAAAATGTGCACCTTATTTCCAGTCCAAATTTGTCTGTCAAGTGATTAAAAAAATTAAAAATTAATTGCACCATTAAAGAATAATAGAATACCATTTATTTACATATTTTTGGATGTTTTTCTACATTTTCAAATATACTGATTTCAAATACAACACAGAATACAAAGTGTACACTGCTCACTTTATATTTAGTTTTGATTACAAATATTTGCACTGTAAAAAATAAAAGAAATAGTATTTTTCAATTAACCTCTAGTGCAATCTCTTTATCATGAAAGTTGAACTTACAAATGTAGAATTATGTACAAAAAATAACTGCATTCAAAAATAAAACAATGTAAAATTTTAGCGCCTACAAACCCACTGAGTCCTGCTTCTTGTTCATCCAGTCTCTCAGACAAGCAAGTTTGTTTACATTTGCAGGAGATAATGCTGCCCACTTCTTGTTTACAATGTCACCTGAAAGTGAGAACAGACATTCCCATTGCACTGTTGTAACCGGCGTTGCAGGATATTTATGCACCAGATGCGCTAAAGATTCATATGTCCCTTCAAGCTTCAACCACCATTCCAGAGGAAATGCGTCCATGCTGATGATGGGTTCTGCTTGATAATGATCCAAAGCAGTACAGACTAACGCATGTTCATTTTCATCATCCAAGTCAGATACCACCAGCAGAAGGTTGATTTTCTTTTTTCGTAGTTCGGGTTCCGCAGTTTCCGCATCGGAGTGTCGCTCTTTTAAGACTTCTGAAAGCAAGCTCCACACCTTGCCCCTCTCAGATTTTGGAAGGCACTTCAGATTCTTAAATCTTGGGTTGAGTGCTGTAGTTTTCTTTAAAAATCTCACATAGGTACCTTCTTTGTGTTTTGTCAAACCTGCAGTGAAAGTGTTCTTAAAATGAACAACACACTGGGTCATCATCCGAGAATGCTATAACATGAAACATATGGCAGAATGCGGGTAAAGCAGAGTAGGAGACATACAATTCTCCTCCAAGTTTCAGAGTGGTAGCTGTGTTAGTCTGTATCAGCAAAAACAATGAGGAGTCCTTGTGGCATCTTAGAGACTAAAACATTTATTTGGGCATAAGCTTTCGTGGGCTAAAATCCACTTATCACATGCATGGAATGGAAAATACAGTAGCAGGTATAAATACACAGCACGTGAAAAGACGGGAGTTGCCTTACCAAGTGGGGGGGTCAGTGCTAACGAACCAATTTAATTAAGGTGGAAGTGGCCTATTCTCAACAGTTGACAAGAAGGGGTGAATACCAAGGGAGGGAAAATCACTTTTGTAGTGCTAATGACACCAATGCAATCAAGGTAGCTCATTTCAAACAGCTGACAAGAAGGTGTGAGTATCAGCAGAAGGAAATTACTTTTTGTAGTGACGCATCCACTCCCAGTCTTTATTCAGGCTTACTTTGATGGTGTCCAGTTTTCAAATTAATTCAAGTTCTGCCGTTTCTTGTTGGAGTCTGTTTTTGAAGTTTTTTGTTGAAGAATTGCCACTTTTAAGTCTGTTATTGAGTGTCCAGGAGACTGAAGTGTTCTCCTACTGGTTTTTGAATGTTACTGTATAATTCTTGATGGCTGATTTGTGTCCATTTATTCTTTTGTGTAGAGACTGTCCGGTTTGGCCAGTGTACATGGCAGAGGGGCATTGCTGGCACATGATGGCATAAATCACATTGGTAGATGTGCAGGTGAATGAGCCCCTGATGGCGTGGCTGATGTGGTTAGGTCCTATGATGGTGTCCCTTGAATAGGTATGTGGACAGAGTTGGCAACAGGGTTTGTTGCAGGGATTGTCTCCTGGGTTAGTGTTTTTGTTGTGTGGTGTGTAGTTGCTGGTGAGTACTTGCTTCAGGTTGTGGGGTTCTCTGTAAGCGAGGACTGACCTATCTTCCAAGGTCTGAGAGAGTGAGGGATTGTCCTTCAAGATAGGTTGTAGATCCTTGATGATGCACTGGAGAGGTTTTAGTTGGGTGGTGTAGGTGACAGCTAGTGGCATTCTGTTACTTTCTTTGTTGAGTCTGTCCTGTAGTAGGTGACTTCTGGGTACCCTTCTGTCTCTGTCAATCTGTTTCTTCACTTCACCAAGTGGGTATTTTAGTTTTAAGAACGCTTGATAGAGATCCTATAGGTGTTTGTCTCAGACTGAGGGATTGGAGCAAATGCAGTTGTATCTTAGAGCTTGGCTGTAGACAATGGATCACGTGATATGGTCTGGATGGAAGCTGGAGGCATATAGGTAAGTATAGTGGTCAGCAGGTTTCTGGTATAGGGTGGTGTTTATGTGACCATCGCTTATTAGTACCGTAGTGTCCAGGAAGTGGATCTCTTCTGTGGACTGGTCCAGGCTGAGCTTGATGGTGGGAAGGAGTTCAGTCACAAATTTAATTAACACTTTTTTTTTAATAAGTGTCATCAGCAGGGAAGCATGTCCTCTGGAATGGTGGCCAAAGCATGAAGGGACATACAAATGTTTAGCATATCTGACACATAAATACTTTGCAATGCCGTCTACAAAAGTGTCATGCAAACATCTGTTCTCACTTTCAGGTGACATTGTAAATAAGAAGTGGGCAGCATTATCTCCTGTAAATGTAAAGAAACTTGTTTCTCTTAGCAATTGGCTGAACAAGAAGTAGGACTGAGTGGCCTTGTAGGCTGTAAAGTTTTTACATTGTTTTGGTTTTGAGTGCAGTTATGTAACAAAATCTACCTTTGTAAGCTTTCACGAGGAAGAGATTGTATGACAGTACATGTATTAGGTGAATTGAAAAATACTATTTCTTTTCTTTATCATTTTTACAGTACAAATATTTGTAATAAATATAAAATGAGCAGTGTACACTTTGTATTCTGTGTTGTATTTGAAATCAATATATTTGAAAATGTAGAAAAACATCCAAAATATTTAATAAATTTCCGTTGGTATTCTATTGTTTAACAGTGTGATTAAAACTGCGATTAATCACGATTAATTTTTTTAATCGTGATTAATTTTTTGAGTTAATCGCGTGAGTTAACTGTGATTAATCGATAGCCCTAGTTAAAAATAAGCATTGATATTATCCATCAAAATTATTAAAAACAAAAAAAACAAATTCTGAAAAGCTTAGTTTTCGGCTAACTAAGTGAAGCTCTTTCAGTCTCCTCTCATAAACAAGGTACTCCATTCCTCTTGTTGTTAGACATTTGGCTGCGTGTGTGTGTTCTCCCTGTGTGCTGCCCCACCTCTGCACAGACAACCAGCACAGCAGAGCTTGAGTGAACCGCCCAATGACCACAAGATCCATTAAGGTATGAAGGCACCAGGCCAGGTTTATTGTTGACAAAGCACAGTAATAGCACCTGGCAGACTTTACAAGGAAGCTAATGGATGACAATGGATGCAGCTCTAATACAAGGGCTTATATCTCAGGCTCTCTTTCTACTACACCTCTGATCATCCTAGCTGCCTTCTCTACACCTGTTCCAGTTTGAATTAATTTTTCTGGACCATGTGACCAGAATTGGGCACAGTATTCCAGATGAGGTTTTACTAGTGCCTTGATTTCCCTCCAAAATCATTAATCCCTTTTGAAAATCTTGACCACTGTATCTTTGAGAGAAGCCAGCCAGTCCAATTTGGATTGGAGAGTCCACTCCATCCTTTCAGGGAATTGTTCTGATATGGTGTCTGTGACGTTCTGTACCTTGTGGGAACACCCTACACCCCCATGTTCATCCTTATAAAATGATTGTGTGGTATCCAATGCAAAGTTTGTCATGTCGGGTGTCTTCGGAAGGCTCATGATGTACTGAGCATTATTGTTATGGTAATGTTGTAGTAACTGCTGTTATAGTAATGTGTGACAAAGCTCTGTCCTTGCCTCCGTGGGTCCTGCGTTTCCTGGTGGATTTCGCTAGCCTCACAGGCTAACTGTGACCCTCCACATAAGCCTTCTTTCTCTAGAGACAAGGGTCACAGTCTACTGAGCCATTTTCATCATAAGGCAGCGAGGGAGGTGAGGAAAAGTTATCCTTCCTTGCACAGTCTCTGTTGTCTCCCAGTCTCAGTGACTAATCAGGGGGCAAAGGTGGGGGGAGCCTGGGCCCACCCTCTACTCCAGGTTCCAGCCCAGGGACCCTAATAGTATCAGCTATGGTAGCTGACCTTTTAGAAACATGACATGTACAATTCCCTGGGCTACTTCCCCCACAGTAGCCCTCACTTCCTCAAGCTCCACTTCACCCTTACCTCAGGGCCTCCTTCCTTGTGCCTGATATAGTGTGTACTACTCAGCCTCTCCAACAGTGCAACTTCCTCCCATAGCTCCTCACATGCACACCCACATGACTGACTGGGAGGCTTTTAACTAGTTTCAGCCAGCCCCTGATTGGTTTCAGGTGTCCCAATCAACCTAGCATTCTCCCTGCCTTCTGGAAAGTTCTTAATTGGCCCCAGGTGTCTCAGGTATGTTAGCAACAAGAAGAAAGTCAAGGAAAGTGTGGGCCCCTTACTGAATGATGGAGGCAACCTAGTGACAGAGGATGTGGAAAAAGTTAATGTACTCAATGCTTTTTTTGCCTCTGTCTTCACGAATAAGGTCAGCTCCCAGACTACTGCTCTGGGCAGCACAGCATGGGGAGGAGGTGACCATCCCTCTGTGGAGAAAGAAGTGGTTTGGGACAATTTAGAAAAGCTGGACGTTCACAAGTCCATGGGGCCAGATGCACTGCATCCGAGAGTGCTAAAGGAGTTGGTGGATGTGATTGCAGAGCCATTGGCCATTATCTTTGAAAACTCATGGCGATCGGGGGAAGTCCCGGACGACTGGAAAAAAGCTAATGTAGTGCCCATCTTTAAAAAAGGGAAGGAGGAGGATCCTGGGAACTACAGGCCAGTCAGCCTCACCTCAGTCCCTGGAAAAATCATGAAGCAGGTCCTCAAGGAATCAATTCTGAAGCACTTAGAGGAGAGGAAAGTGATCAGGAACAGTCAGCATGGATTCACCAAGGGCAAGTCATGCCTGTCTAATCTAATTGCCTTCTATGATGAGATAACTGGCCCTGTGGATGAGGGGAAAGTGGTGGACGTGTTGTTCCTTGACTTTAGCAAAGCTTTTGACACGGTCTCCCACAGTATTCTTGCCAGCAAGTTAAAGAAGTATGGGCTGGATGAATGGACTATAAGGTGGATAGAAAGCTGGCTAGATTGTCGGGCTCAACAGGTAGTGATCAATGGCTCCATGTCTAGTTGGCAGCCGGTATCAAGTGGAGTGCCCAAGTGTCGGTCCTGGGGCCGGTTTTGTTCAATATCTTCCTAAATGATCTGGAGGATGGTGTGGATTGCACCCTCAGCAAGTTTGCGGATGACACTAAACTGGGAGGAGAGGTAGATACGCTGGAGGGTAGGGATAGGATACGGAGGGACCTAGACAAATTGGAGGATTGGGCCAAAAGAAATCTGATAAGGTTCAACAAGGACAAGTGCAGAGTCCTGCACTTAGGATGGAAGAATCCAATGCACCGCTACAGACTAGGGACCGAATGGCTAGGCAGCAGTTCTGCAGAAAAGGACCTAGGGGTTACAGTGGATGAGAAGCTGGATATGAGTCAACAGTGTGCCCTTGTTGCCAAGAAGGCCAATGGCATTTTGGGATGTATAAGTAGGGGCATTGTCAGCAGATAGAGGGACGTGATCATTCCCCTCTATTCGACATTGGTGAGGCCTCATCTGGAGTACTGTGTCCAGTTTTGGGCCCCACACTACAAGAAGGATGTGGAAAAATTGGAAAGAGTTCAGCGGAGGGCAACAAAAATGATTAGGGGACTGGAACACATGACTTATGAGGAGAGGCTGAGGGAACTGGGATTGTTTAGTCTGCGGAAGAGAAGAATGAGGGGGGATTTGATAGCTGCTTTCAACTACCTGAAAGGGGGTTCCAAAGAGGATGGATCTAGACTGTTCTCAGTGGTAGCTGATGACAGAACAAGGAGTAATGGTCTCAAGTTGCAGTGGGGGAGGTTTAGGTTGTATATTAGGAAAAACTTTTTCACTAGGAGGGTGGTGAAGCACTGGAATGCGTTACCTAGGGAGGTGGTGGAATCTCCTTCCTTAGATATTTTTAAGGTCAGGCTTGACAAAGTCCTGGCTGGGATGATTTAGTTGGGAATTGGTCCTGCTTTGAGCAGGGGGTTGGACTAGATGACCTCCTGAGGTCCCTTCCAACCCTGATATTCTATGATTCTATGATTCTAATTGACCTGGAGCAGCTTCCATTTCACTTAACCTTGTACCAGGGATTTGTTTAGCCTGGAGCTAATATATCTATCTCCCATTACTTTTCTATAGCCATCTGGCCTTGCCCCGTCACAAATGTTATAGGTTGTAATTTCATGTATATAGTTATGAGGCTGAAAATGTGTCCTCATAGCTTAAAGCAAGCCCAGGCAAAAACTCCCCAAGAGCAGAGGGGCAGTTCATGCCTCATCAGGGCATAGATGGGACAAACCCAGCCCAGCCTCACAGGAACAATGGACACTGGCCTAGGCAACAACAAAGGATCTGTTGGAGTCTCGAGTGAGTCACCCCTCTTCCTTTGGTCAGTTTGGGACTGCGATGAGGTAATGCTCACCTGACTCTGAAGGGGGAGGGGGCAAAACCAACAGGGAAGAAAGAACATGATAAAAGGGAGAGACGTTTCAGATGCTCTTCCTCTCTCTTCCACCTCCATCTACAGACATCACCACCAAGTGACTGAAGTGCTGATCTAAGGGGAGAGCCTGGCTGCAGGGCAACCAGCCAGCCTGTGGTAAGAAGCATCTAAGTTTGTAAGGCACTGGAAGTGTGAAGATCAGCTTAGGATGCGTTTTGCTTTTATTTCATTTGATCAAATCCGACTTGTTATGCTTTGACTTATAATCTCTTAAAATCTATCTTTACAGTTAACAAATCTGTTTGTTTATTCTACCTGAAGCAGTGCGTTTGGTTTGAAGCATGTCAGCGATGCCCCTTGGAATAACAATTTCTTTGTTACATTGACAAACTCATATAAGCTTGCAGCATCCAGCGGGCATAACTGGACACTGCCAGGCGGAAGTTCCTCGCATTGTGTCTGGGACCGGAGATATTGGCTAGTGTCATTAGGTTGCACAATCCAAGGAGCAGCTTACATGCCAGTGGCTGTGCATGAACAGCCCAGGAACACGGGTTCTGACAGCAGAGCAGGGTAAGGCTGGCTCCCAGAGTTGAGGATTGGAGTGACCTAGCAGATCACTGGTCCAGATAACACCAGGCAAACGTCACAGTGTCATTTTACCAATCGGCAATAGAGAACCAGGGATCACAGATTTAAGGAGAGGCAAAAGGAGAGAAATCTAGTTATGATCCAGGGTCATGTGAAACTTCATGACCAGGGAGCTGAGAATTTCCATTGTTCTTGAAGCAAGAGCAGCAAAGGGCCCCAGACTGGGATTCAAACCCTTGGATCCCAGCATCACCCTCTTTTTTATATCCCCCACTCAGCCCCTGCTAAGCTGGATCCTTTCATCTCCCCTTGTAAACTGGTCCCTGCAGCCTCTGATCATGTCTGTTGCTCTGCCCTAGGCTCCCTGCAATCTGTCTGTATCTCTCCAGGATTGAGGGACCCAGAGATGAGCCCAGAAGGGGTCTCCCAGGATTATATAGACAGGAACTATCCCCTTTGTTCTCAGGTCCAGGAATGGGACGTGCAGCCTTTCCCCTCTAGGGGCTTCGAGCAGCCTCAGAGCAGGGGAGTGGGTGGCTCAGAGGGTGAAGGGGTTGGGGGGAATGGGATACGGGACCTTCCCCTCTAGGGGGCACTGGCTCTGATCCAGCCCCAGGGCAGGGGACTGGCTGGCTCAGGGGGGCAGGGAATGGGATACAGGCCAGGACCTTAGTGTGTGAATCTCGTTTGCTGTGTTCATTAGGCCTAGTGTGAAATGAGTTGGGTCTCAGCCCAGATAGGAATACAAAGGTGTGTGCTTGACCACAGTACCCACAAAATGGTGGGCTCAGTGACAGCAGGGGCCTTGAATCCCTGAGACATTTCTGCCTCCTCAGCTCCCCCCAGCGTTAGTGACTGAGGTATTTACCTCATGCCTGTGACCCCCTGTCCACCTCAGGCCCCAGCCTCCCACCCAGCTGCCCCAGAGACACCAAACCACAACATGCCCAACTGCCATGGAACCTCCAGAGCCCAACATTCCACCCAACTGCCACAGAACTTCCAGATCCCAACACTCCCCGCCCCGACTGCCACAGAACCTCCAGACCCCAGCACCCCTGTTAAGGAAAAGTTAGCACATGTGACTCCATTTTGGTTTGGGGCCCACCATTGTTTAAATGCCAGCACATCATACACCAGGAGGAGTAATCCTTAGATACTGAATCCCTGTGAAAATCCTCCTCCTTGTCTCCAGCCTGCCTTGATTCCCAGTATCTGGTTTTTGTCAGACTCTAACTCCCTGTCTCTTGGCCTTGATGTGAGGTCTCCCATCCTGATAATAAAAGTTACTGATGCATGGCTTTAGGACCATGCTGTGTAATTAACATACTAGTACAGCACGAGGAATGCACCAGGCAGGGATAGGTGGTAGATAAGACAAGGGTTTGTTTATTGGCTAAGGTTTCCGATGCACGAGGGCAACATGCTTTGCTAAAAGGTATATAACCTTTGTATAATCTGCATTCAGGGTCCCCTCCTGGCTAGCAGGGGGGCACCACGCTCGAGCGTAATAAACTTAGTGTCTTTTGGGAACTCTGCAGTTGTGGACTTTATTTCTGTGCCTCAGCCTAGATTCGAACTGTGCGTGACCTATCAGGTGTAATTCATAGCACTTGTGTGCGTGTCCTACAAGGTGTAATTCGTAGCACTTGTGTGCGTGTCCTACAAGGTGTAATTCGTAACACCCCCCACCCCACTGCCACAGAACCTCCAGACTCCAATATCCCCCTCCCCCGACTGCCACAGAACCTCCAGACTCCAATATCCCCCTCCCCCGACTGCCACAGAACCTCCAGATCCCAATATCCCCCTCCCCCGACTGCCACAGAACCTTCAGGCCCCAATATTCAACCCAACTAACACGAAATCCACAGACCCCAACATTCTGCCCAATTGCCATGGTACCTGCAGATCTCAACTGACATGGAATCTTCAGATCCCAGCATTCCAGCCAACTGCCATGGAACCCTCAGACCCCAACAGTCCATCGTAAATGGGCTGTGTAGCAAGGTAGCTGGACCTTTAAATCCTGTTCCAGTCCAGGTGCACCATCCTTTGGTGTAATGAGAAGGGTGGGGCTGGGCTAGGAGCTATAAAAATGAGAGCCCAAAAGCAAGCAACAATCCAGAGAGGGCGGTAGAGTCATGAATGCAGAGCTCAGGAGCAGAGCACGGCTAGGTTGGGAGCCTCAGGAAGGGGGTGTCTGGAAGGAGGGAGAGGTGAGAGTTCCCTGGTGAGCATGGGAGCCAAATCAGGCTGGAGAAAGCAGAGGGCCTTCAGGGGAGTCACCTACAAACTCCCCCAGGCCGGAGATCCGTGGCCAGAGAGGGCTGAAGGCTGAGAGCAGCAGCAGGAGGCTCAGGACAGCTGAAGCCAGAGGGGCAGAGAGGGCTGAACTCTGGGGAAGGATGGAGGGTTGAGCCCACTGATATCTCCAGCTGGAACCAGACCTGGGAATGAAACAAGGTGGAGAAGCACCCAAGCTAAAAGGGTTCTGGAGCCATACTGCAGAGCCGTGGTTTTGTTCATAAATCCCTCGATTCCAAGGCCAGAAGAGATCACTGTGATCATCCAGCCTGACCTCCTGTGTAACACAGGCCTGAGAACTTCCTTGAAATAATTCCTAGAGCAGAGCTTTTAGAAAAACGTCCAATTCTGATTTTAAAACGGTCAGTGATAAAGAATCCAGTATGACCCTTTTCAAGTTGGTCTACCAGGTAATGACTCACATCTTCTTGTTAAAAATGTATGTCTTATTTCCAGTCTGAATTTGTCTAGATTCAGCTTCCAGCCATTGGATCATGTTAAACCTTTGTCTGCTAGATTGAGGAGCCCATTATAGCAGATCAAGTCACCCCTCAACCATCTCTTTGTTAAACTGAATAGATTGAGCTCCTTGAGTATCATTTCAATCATTCTGGTGGCTTTTTTCTGTCCGCTCTGCAATTGATCAACATCCTTCTTGAATTTTGGCGACCAGAATTAGACACAGGATACCAGCAGAGGTCGCAGCGGTGCCAAATATAGGGGTAAAATAACCGCTCTACTCCTACTTGAGGTTTTCCTGTTTATACAGTGATGAATTGATATAGGTTCCACCCCAGGGCCATCCCACATGGTCTGATAAGAGTCCAGATGCTATGTGTGATGAGCAGGAACCCTCCAGATGTTCAGCCCATGCAACGCTTCCCAGCCGCTCCAGATGTTCTGCAGGTGACATTATTTCTCAGCCCTCTCCAGATGTTCTGAACTTGTAATAATATCTCTTCCTCTCCCCCAGACCCTTCAGATGTTCAGGACATGTGACATGTGTTCAGGATCTGAGCCACCCTCTCTTCCCCCTTCTCTGACCATTTTTGGGAATCTTTTCCTTTGCTTTTAACAAAAGTCTGATGTTGAATGATTTTCGGAAGGCTCTGTACAGAGAACACTCCCTGATTTTAGCCCCTGGCCCCGTTCTCTGCTGGGGGCAAGATGGGGAAATGTTCCTGGAGACCCTTTGGGGGCATATGGGCTGCAGACCCTACAGGGTGGGGGTGAGGGCTTCGCGAACCAGCTGAGCGGCGGCGAACCAGCTGAGCAGCGGGGGACAGCAGAGCAGCTCACAGCAGGAGTTTGCCTGGGACTGGTAAGTATCCGAGTGTGTGTGTGTTTGCTTGCTGAGGAAGTATCCCAGCGTGTGTTTGCTGGGAGGGCAGTGTGAGTGTCTGATTGGCTGCTAGCCTGCAGGGGGCAGGCATTAGGGTGTCCGTTTGTTTGTGTCAGGGAAGCCTGGCTGTTTAAAAATAGCCAGAGCTTCGCGAACCAGCTGAGCAGCGGGGGACAGCAGAGCAGCTCACAGCAGGAGTTTGCCTGGGAGTTCGCCTGGAGTGAGCCCAGTGAGGCTTACGTCTTGCAAACTGCTCTGAGGAAGCTCATAGTAGGAAGGTGATATGGAAGGGGGGGGTTCAGCTGTTGTGACCTGCACTGGATGTGCCATGTTTGTCTTTCTTCCACAGGACAGAAGCGACTTTGTCTGTACAAAGTGCAAGCTGGTCTCCATATTGGAAGAGAAGATTGAAGGTCTGGAGCAACAGATAACAACCCTGCGTTGCATATGAGAAACTGGGGATTTTCTGGACAAAACTCAGGATATGCTTCTAGGGGCACAAAGCTCTAAAGATATAGAGCAGGTTGCACAGAGGAGCCAAGAGGCCAGTGAAGAAGCTTGGCAACATGTGACTTCCAGAAGAGGTAAGCGGAATGTCCGGGTTCCAGTAACACAGACACAAGTAACTAACCGCTTTCATGTTCTCTCCACAGGTACCGTTGCGGAGAGTGGACCAGATGATATGTCTGGGGCGAGAAAGCACAAGGAGACTCCGCTGGTTGGAAGGCATGAGATGCGATGTCCTGAGGTTGGGGGTTCCACGACCACCACTCCCAAGACGAGAAGGCGGGTGGTGGTGGTCGGGGACTCTCTCCTCCGGGGGACTGAGTCATCTATCTGCCACCCTGACCGGGAAAACCGAGAAGTCTGCTGCTTGCCAGGGGCTAAGATTCGCGATGTGACGGAGAGACTGCCGAGACTCATCAAGCCCTCGGATCGCTACCCCTTCCTGCTTCTCCACGTGGGCACCAATGATACTGCCAAGAATGACCTTGAGCGGATCACTGCGGACTACGTGGCTCTGGGAAGAAGGATAAAGGAGTTGGAGGCACAAGTGGTGTTCTCGTCCATCCTTCCTGTGGAAGGAAAAGGCCTGGGTAGGGACCGTCGAATCATCGAAGTCAACGAATGGCTATGCAGGTGGTGTTGGAGAGAAGGCTTTGGATTCTTTGACCATGGGATGGTGTTCCATGAAGGAGGAGTGCTGGGCAGAGACGGGCTCCATCTTACGAAGAGAGGGAAGAGCATCTTTGCCAGCAGGCCTGGCTAACCTAGTGAGGAGGGCTTTAAACTAGGTTCACCGGGGGAAGGAGACCAAAGCCCTGAGGTAAGTGGGAAAGCGGGATACCGGGAGGAAGTACAGGCAGGAATGTCTGTGAGGGGAGGGCTCCTGCCTCATACTGGGAATGAGGGGCGATCAACAGGTTATCTCAAGTGCTTATATACGAATGCACAAAGCCTTGGAAACAAGCAGGGAGAACTGGAGGTCCTGGTGATGTCAAGGAACTATGACGTGATTGGAATAACAGAGACTTGGTGGGATAACTCACATGACTGGAGTACTGTCATGGATGGTTATAAACTGTTCAGGAAGGACAGGCAGGGCAGAAAAGGTGGGGGAGTAGCACTGTATGTAAGGGAGCAGTATGACTGCTCAGAGCTCCGGTACGAAACTGTAGAAAAACCTGAGTGTCTCTGGATTAAGTTTAGAAGTGTGTGCAACAAGAGTGATGTAGTGGTGGGAGTCTGCTATAGACCACCGGACCAGGGGGATGAGGTAGATGAGGCTTTCTTCCGGCAGCTCACGGAAGCTACTAGATCGCATGCCCTGATTCTCATGGGTGACTTTAATTTTCCTGATATCTGCTGGGAGAGCAATACTGCGGTGCATAGACAATCCAGGAAGTTTTTGGAAAGCGTAGGGGACAATTTCCTGGCGCAAGTGCTAGAGGAGCCAACTAGGGGGGGCGCTTTTCTTGACCTGCTGCTCACAAACCGGGTAGAATTAGTGGGGGAAGCAAAAGTGGATGGGAATCTGGGAGGCAGTGACCATGAGTTGGTTGAGTTCAGGATCCTGACGCAGGGAAGAAAGGTAAGCAGCAGGATACGGACCCTGGACTTCAGGAAAGCAGACTTCGACTCCCTCAGGGAACAGATGGCCAGGATCCCCTGGGGGACTAACATGAAGGGGAAAGGAGTCCAGGAGAGCTGGCTGTATTTCAAGGAATCCCTGTTGAGGTTACAGGGACAAACCATCCCGATGAGTCGAAAGAATAGTAAATATGGCAGGCGACCAGCTTGGCTTAATGGTGAAATCCTAGCGGATCTTAAACATAAAAAAGAAGCTTACAAGAAGTGGAAGGCTGGACATATGACCAGGGAAGAGTATAAAAATATTGCTCGGGCATGTAGGAATGATATCAGGAGGGCCAAATCGCACCTGGAGCTGCAGCTAGCAAGAGATGTCAAGAGTAACAAGAAGGGTTTCTTCAGGTATGTTAGCAACAAGAAGAAAGCCAAGGAAAGTGTGGGCCCCTTACTGAACGAAGGAGGCAACCTAGTGACAGAGAATGTGGAAAAAGCTAATGTACTCAATGCTTTTTTTGCCTCTGTCTTCACAAACAAGGTCAGCTCCCAGACTGCTGCGCTGGGCATCACAAAATGGGGAAGAGATGGCCAGCCCTCTGTGGAGATAGAGGTGGTTAGGGACTATTTAGAAAAGCTGGACGTGCACAAGTCCATGGGGCCGGATGAGTTGCATCCGAGAGTGCTGAAGGAATTGGCGGCTGTGATTGCAGAGCCATTGGCCATTATCTTTGAAAACTCGTGGCGAACAGGGGAAGTCCCGGATGACTGGAAAAAGGCTAATGTAGTGCCAATCTTTAAAAAAGGGAAGAAGGAGGATCCTGGGAACTACAGGCCAGTCAGCCTCACCTCAGTCCCTGGAAAAATCATGGAGCAGGTCCTCAAAGAATCAATCCTGAAGCACTTGCATGAGAGGAAAGTGATCAGGAACAGCCAGCATGGATTCACCAAGGGAAGGTCATGCCTGACTAATCTAATCGCCTTTTATGATGAGATTACTGGTTCTGTGGATGAAGGGAAAGCAGTGGATGTATTGTTTCTTGACTTTAGCAAAGCTTTTGACACGGTCTCCCACAGTATTCTTGTCAGCAAGTTAAGGAAGTATGGGCTGGATGAATGCACTATAAGGTGGGTAGAAAGCTGGCTAGATTGTCGGGCTCAACGGGTAGTGATCAATGGCTCCATGTCTAGTTGGCAGCCGGTGTCAAGTGGAGTGCCCCAGGGGTCGGTCCTGGGGCCGGTTTTGTTCAATATCTTCATAAATGATCTGGAGGATGGTGTAGATTGCACTCTCAGCAAATTTGCGGATGATACTAAACTGGGAGGAGTGGTAGATATGCTGGAGGGGAGGGATAGGATACAGAAGGACCTAGACAAATTGGAGGATTGGGCCAAAAGAAATCTAATGAGGTTCAATAAGGATAAGTGCAGGGTCCTGCACTTAGGACGGAAGAATCCAATGCACCGCTACAGACTAGGGGCCGAATGGCTAGACAGCAGTTCTGCGGAAAAGGACCTAGGGGTGACAGTGGATGAGAAGCTGGATATGAGTCAGCAGTGTGCCCTTGTTGCCAAGAAGGCCAATGGCATTTTGGGATGTATAAGTAGGGGCATAGTGAGCAGATCGAGGGACGTGATCATTCCCCTCTATTCGACATTGGTGAGGCCTCATCTGGAGTACTGTGTCCAGTTTTGGGCCCCACACTACAAGAAGGATGTGGATAAATTGGAGAGAGTCCAGCGAAGGGCAACAAAAATGATTAGGGGTCTAGAACACATGACTTATGAGGAGAGGCTGAGGGAGCTGGGATTGTTTAGTCTGTAGAAGACAAGAATGAGGGGGGATTTGATAGCTGCTTTCAACTACCTGAAAGGGGGTTCCAAAGAGGATGGCTCTAGACTGTTCTCAATGGTAGCAGATGACAGAACGAGGAGTAATGGTCTCAAGTTGCAGTGGGGGAGGTTTAGATTGGATATTAGGAAAAACTTTTTCACTATGAGGGTGGTGAAACACTGGAATGCGTTACCTAGGGAGGTGGTAGAATCTCCTTCCTTAGAGGTTTTTAAGGTCAGGCTTGACAAAGCCCTGGCTGGGATGATTTAACTGGGAATTGGTCCTGCTTCGAGCAGCGGGTTGGACGAGATGACCTTCTGGGGTCCCTTCCAACCCTGATATTCTATGATTCTATGATTCTATGAGGGGTGTCAGGAGGCAGCGGCCTGGATACCTCACAGCACAATATGAAGCCACTTGTCCATTTTTAACCCTGCAAAAGGGGACAAGTTCTGGAGCTGTCTAGCTCAACCCTCCACCTCCTCTTGTATCAGAAGAGCTCCGTCTGGCCAGGATGGCTGCTGAGGGTCCCCCGTAAACGTTCTCTTCTGAAATACTGTCCCAGTATTGCCTGCAAGATGGGAATCGGCAGAAACAGAAGCCCACGACCTCCTTGATAGTTTACATTCCTCTAATCTCCCAGCAGAGGGCGCCCTGCCCCAAGATTGAAACAATAAAGGACCAATAGTCATGCTGCAACCACCAGGGAAAATCAACTGCAGGGACTTCCCTGTGCTGCCTGGGAGCTGTCTGGGGAGGGGAGGGCAGGGGGAGAAGAACCCTGCTGGGCTCAGTTGCACAGACCCCTTCCTTTGCCCTGTGGTGCAGCAGAGTTAGGAGAGATCAGATCAGATGTATCCGACATAGGCTCCCCCACCAGTGGGATGTGGGCCAGGAGTGGGGTGGTGGAATATAGTCCCTCCTTGGGGACATGGTATTATGTTCTCTAGGTCTTGTCGTTTAAAGGCAGGTCTCTCAGAGGCAGCATCCCTTGAGACACACTTCTCCACCCGGGAGGTGGAAGACACTTATTGCTAGGGCCCTACGAAATTCATAGTCCATTTTCATCAATTTCATGGTCCAAGGGTTTTAAAATTGGTCATTTTCATGTTTTCAGATGTTTACATCTGACATTTCACAGTGCTGTGACCCTGGCAGTCCCAACCCAAAAGGTACCCAGAGATGGGTGTGATCTCCCTCCCTGCCCAAGCAGCCATGCAGGTGAAGAGGAAGTCCTGTCCCTTCCCAGCCCAGCTGGGACTCACAGCTTAGGAGCTCCCAGCTGGGGCACTCCCACAAGCACGGGGGAGATCAGATTTCACTGAAAAGGTCTTATTTCACAGTCCCTGACACATTTTTCAGAGCTGTGAAATTGATCGGGTCCTACTTATTGATCTGGTCCTAGCTGCCCATTGCGTGGTGTGTGTCTTACCATAGACGTCTATTTGCACACTGAGTCAAAAGTTAATGAAGAGCTTGTGGGGACTTCAGACGGAAAATTAACCCGAAGAGATAAAGTATGTGTGGGGGAAGACTGTGTTTTCAGGTGGACAGCAAAGGTCGGAGGGGTATATCTGGGGGTGCAGAAAGACACCCTGGCATCCTTCATCTGGAAGACAAGTTGCCAGCATTGATCTCATGGAAGGAGGGTCTCAGCCATGCTGGCGGAGGGCTTTGGGGGCAGAAGTACCTTGTTAGCCAAGAGGGGATCTTGTTAGTGCGCTGAAGCTCTGGACCAGGTTAGGATTTTAGGGCACCTGTCACCCATTGTGTCCTGTTTGCTGCCTGTGACTCTCTGCCCTTCATTACACTAAGAGCGGCTGCCTCTAGAAATGACTCTAGGTGCTGTGTGTCGTGTGGAGCTGTGCACAGGGTGTAACCAGTCCGCTGGGGTGTACTGTTGCTGTGGGAACAGCAGGCTTTGTCAAGAGTGATGGAAGCTCCCTAAAAGTTTGGGGGGGCACCGTTGCTTGAACCGTTAGCCCACTCCCCATGCAGCCTGTTCCCCTGAGGCCTTGCCCCTGCACCGCTCTTTTCCCCAAGCCCCCACCCTTGTGCCACTCCTTCCCCCGAAGATACCCTCCTCCCCAAGCCCCTTCCCTCGCACCACCCATTCCCCCTCAGACCCCGCCTCTGGACTGCCTCTTTCCCTGAGGCCCCACTCCTCTGCCACCTCTTCTCACAAAGACCCCGCCCCCGCTCGCTCCTCTCCGCCCCCACCACTTGCCTTTATGGCTGCTAAAAAGTGATGGGGCCAAGGCCCTCTAGTCCCCCCTCTTCCAGGACCCCTGGAGCTGGTGATGCTGTGAGTGTCCAGGGGACCAGGTCTGGGCACTGCCAGGGGGTGCTCAGAGGACTGTTCCTCTCTAAGCTGCAGAGAGACAGCAGAGCCTGCGTGGGCGGAGAGGGGAGGTCGTGTGGTGCCTGTAGATGGGAGTCGGGGAGCTGGCCCCCAACTGGCACAGCCACGGCTGCTTCACGCTAATGTACGCGGGGGAACAGTCCCGCTGTTGTGGGGAACTTTCCTGGCTTCTGCACTACCCCGGTGAAGTGGGCTAGAGAAAGGATCTGAGTCCTCGCTCCCACTTCTTTTACCCAGTGGCCTCCCTGCCCTTGAGGACTCCCCTTCCACTCTCCTGCCTGGCAGAGTCCTCGTAACCCCAACAAGGCTGGGCCCAGGATTCCTGGGGGGCTCGACCCCCAACCCTGCTGCGGTCACCTAGGACAGGGGCGGGGGCGTCCCCACTCCGGGGTACTCTCTCTGCACTGGGCACTTCTCTGACCCACTGACCACTACATACAAGTTAAAGCAAATGCAAGTTATTTAATCAACAATTATTTTTAAAAAGAATAAGGAAAAATGGGAAAGGTTAAAGGATACACATCACCCCGCTCTGTGGCAGGGAACATCACAAACAGTGTCTCTGGAACATCAGGGCAGTTCACAGTCTGCTCCTTGTAAGTCCCAGGCCTTCTCAGGCCCTCGCTTTGCTGCAGGGATGCTGTGGGTTGGACACTCGCTCTGGTGGTGGCCACGCGCTCTCAGGCTCTAAGTGGTAGGACCCTTCTTCCCAGTGTCCCCCCACCCTGTCGGGGTTATGATCCAAGCCTGGCCTGCAGAGCCTCTTGGCTGAGGCATCTCCCTGTGCTGGGCCCGCTGCCCAGGGTCCCCTCGCTCTCCCCAGCTGCTCACCGCACCCAGCTCCAGACTGCTCCAGCTCCAGCTGCACCACTTGGTCTCTGCACTGCTGCTGCTCTGCCTCCAGCTCCCTGGGCTGCTTCTTTGGCCCCTCTGCCTCTGGTTGCTACAGCTCTGCTCCCAGGGCAAGTCTGCTCTATCTGGGCTGTGCCTCTGGCTTTGGGGATGCAGCTCTGCTCCCAGGACAGGGTCTGCTCTCTCTGGGCTGCTTTTCTGGCCCCTCTGGATCTGGCATAGCTCTGCTCCCCAGCTTAGCTTAGGCCCCTGCTTTCTCCTTAGCTCGGACCCACTCTGTCTGACCCAGACAAATCCAGCTCACATGGAGGACGGGACCTCCCTGGCCTCCTGACTCTCTGATTAGCCTGCCTGCCCTGTCGTTCAGGCTGACCTGGAGCATTGGCCTCTCCCCATTGTTCCTGGGGGCTGTCAGTCTCATGGTCCTGATTCCCCATCAACCCTGCCCCCTTTTTAGTACTGGGAGCTAGCCAACCAAAACACCCCCGGTGAATGTTAGTAAGGGGGCAACAGTCCCCTTACATTCCCTCTTGCTAAAATTCTGCTACAGCCACAATATTCACACCAGTACATCCAGGCCCCATAGTAACAACATATACCCACATAGCATCATATCAAAACTCATTAACAATTATCAAAAAAACATTTAACATATTTAACATTTCACATCTACTTCTTCATACTATACATAACAGTATTTATTAAAACACTTCATAGAACCAATAACCTAATCATCTCTAAGTCTAAGAGGAAGTACACCCTTATTAGCCCTCTGGGACCTTCTTAAAACTGGTGGTTCGTTACTCATATTTTCCATTTCCCGTTCTCGGGTAAAACTGGGTGAGTTTGAGGGATCTGGCCATTCCCGTTAGGGTTTGGGTTTACCCCGTTTGGTTTTAGTCTCCTCTGGAAATGCTGCTCTATGCCTCCTACGAGCCCTGGTAAGACTAAAAGACCAATGCTTTAGCTGGTCCCTAAGTACTACTCTCTCAGGACCTCCTTGTTCAGGCTGGATAGCGTACACTGGCAGTTCCGGATTGTTGTGGGTGACCACAGTGTGGGGATTTGGCTCCCATTTGTCCTGTATTTTATTACGTCTCTGGCGTCCGTGGCTGCGAACTGGTACACAGTCACCAGGTCTGATGAGAGCCCCTCTGGACTTGCAATCATAAGTCCTTTTCCTACTTTGGGCTGTGTCTTTAGTTGCACTGAGAGTAACTTCGCTGGCTGTCTTTGGTCTGTCATGGACACCTTTGACCCAGCCATCCAAACTGGTCACCTCATCCTTTGAAAAGGCTTCTTGATGCTTCTCTGGCAACACCCTTAAGTTAGCCACCTGTGCAGGAATCAGCCCTTGGCATGCCGCTTGAACTGGAACTGGCAGTCTCCCACCACATCTTTCCTGAGGAAAGGTAACTTGTTCTCCCCTCTCCCCAAATGTTACCTTCACCTGAGGGATCAGCTCCTCAGGCTGTAACTCCATAGCCTTCACGCTTGAGTTTAGAAGACTCACTGGTACTCTTCCTTTGACGGCACTAGTCAGTACATTGGCTGACTGAAGTCCATTAGGTAGGTTTACCCCAGATGTAGGCTCTACAAGAGCTCGATACCTATTGGTATTTTCTGATACACAGCAGTGTTCGTCAAGGAACTTCCCTCTCTGAGGAGGAATAACAGTCTACTGTTTTCTGCCCACTTTAACATTTCCAGTCTGCCCCGGAGGGTCCAATGAACGGTTTTGTCTCTGTGCTCGAGCCAGTACTCGACTCAGCACAGCATTCTTCTTAGCGTGCCCATGATGGTTCATCCTCCTGGTTCCTTCTTCTGGCAACGCTAGCTCCTTCAGCTCACTAATGATGTTCATCCCTAGAATCCCTGGGACTCCTTTTCCTATATGGCTCCCTTCAGAGTCTTTGTCTTTCAAAGACTGCATTTCCCTGGCAGTGTCTGGCCCATGTAGTCTATGTCTGCTTCGAGGCATCCCACCACTGGGATTGCCAGTCCATTAACTGCTGTTAGACGTACAAACTGTGTGCTGTGCATGGTCAGCTCCTTGTCTTTCAAATATTTTTGAAAATGTGACTCAGTAATGGTGGAGACTTCTGAGCCAGTATCTAACAAACATCTGGTCTTCACCCCTCCTATACATACTTCAGCAGTTAGACATTCTCCAAATGCTCGCTTACAGAAGTCACTAGATATGCTGGCATTGCCCACATTCCTTTCAACGCTGTATGCAGAGTGATTTTCCACCAAGGAGATGCCTAGGAATCCTTCTGCCACTGCTTGCCCTTCTACTGTAGATGCACCACTTGCTCCTGGTGCCCCATGGGTTTTCAGTATCTGGGATTCTGTTCTCCTTCTCAGTGGACATTCCCAGCTAATATGCCCTGACTTTTCACAAGTGTAACAGATGTACCTTCCCAGCTCATCCTTTAGTGGGGCTCTTCGGGATCCCGGTGCCCTTGGATACTTTGATATACTAATGGGTTTTTTTTCTTTCATTAACTCAGTCACCACTTTTATTATCTCCTCCTGTTGGACCGCCAGTTTTTGGACAGCCTCACTTAAACTTTCCAGTGTTAACTGTGTTTGGGGCAGGGCCTTTTCCCCAGCAGCTGAAGTGGGGGCCTAGTGAATGTGTGTATGGCGGATAGGCTTGGCTTCGTGTACAGGGGACAGGAACTTCCTCTTCTTCTGACCACATATTGGCAGCCTGCATGAGTTCATGAAACTTCTTACTGGGCTCTTCCTTAAACCTCCTTTTCATTTCGCGGTGCAGGGAATCATTCTGGATCCCAGCACTAACTGCTCTTTCAGAACCGTATTTGGGTCTGGAACTCGTTGAGGGTCTCGCCGCGCCACTTTGCTCATTCTCTCCTGGAGGTCATAAGCATATGCCCAGATAGTTTCACCGGGCTCCTGCTTTTGCTCAAAGAACTGCTTTGGGGTTCCAATAGGTACCTTATCTCCATACACTTCCAGGAGGAGTTCAAACACCTTTTCCACATCTTTTTTGTCTGCCACTGCCATGAACTTTACTGTGGCCTTGGCCTGGCCCTTGAGGTGCTCCTCTACGAAGTCCACATGAACTTCTTCGGGTACTCTTAGCACAAGCAGAGCCACCTTCACAGACTTGACCCATTCCTCTACCGCAATGTCTCCTGATCTTGCCGGAAGCCACCAAACTCTGTGACCTTCTGCTCCCGTGGGACATAAATAGTAGGGGGTTTCTTAGCTTCTGCTGCCTGTTGGTCTATTACCGCCTTAGCCAGTGATAAGGCTTCTCTCTGTTCTGTTCTAGCTTGTTGTAATGCCTCAGCTTGGTCTGACAATCTACGCTGAAGTTCAGCAAACTGGGCCCGTACTTCTTCAATTCCAGCTATGATAGGGTTCTTGACCAGACCTGGACAGTGCTACCAGAACTCAACCAGTAAACCAATGGGGTGGACCCTGTGGATAGGATCCTGTTCATGATGCCAATTATGTAAGCGGGGGGAATAGTCCCGCTATTGTGCGGAACTTTCCTGGCTTCTGCACTACCCTGGTGAAGTGGGCTAGCAAAATGATCTGAGTCCTCGCTCCCACTTCCTTTACCCAGTGGCCTCCCTGCCCTTGAGGACTCCCCTTCCACTCTCCTGTCTGGCAAAGTCCTTGTAACCCCAACAAGGCTGGGGGGCTTGACCCCCAACCCTGCTGTGGTCACCTAGGACAGGGGATAGGGTGTCCCCACTCCAGGGTACTCTCTCTGCACTGGGCACTTCTCTGACCCACTGACCATTACATACAAGTTAAAGCAAATGCAAGTTATTTAATCAACAATTAATTTTAAAAAGAATAAGGAAAAATGGGAAAGGTTAAAGGAAACACATCACCCCGCTCTGTGGCAGGGAACATCACAAACCGTGTCTCTGGAACGTCAGGGCAGTTCACAGTCTGTTCCTTGTAAGTCCCAGGCCTTCTCAAGCCCTGGCTTTGCTCCAGGGATGCTGTGGGTTGGACACTTGCTCTGGTGGTGGCCACACGCTCTCAGGCTCTAAGCGGTAGGACCCTTCTTCCCAGTGTCGCCCCACCCTGTTGGGGTTATGATCCAAGCCTGGCCTGCAGAGCCTCTTGGCTGAGGCGTCTCCCTGTGCTGGGCCCGCTGCCCAGGATCCCCCTCGCTCTCCCCAGCTGGTCACCGCACCCAGCTCCGGACAGCTCCAGCCCCAGCTCCACCACTCGGTCTCTGCATTGCTGCTGCTGCTGCTGCTCTGCCTCCAGCTCCCTGGGCTGCTTTTCTGGCCCCTCTGGCTCTGGTTGTTGCAGCTCTGCTCCCAGGGCAAGTCTGCTCTCTCTGGGCTGTGCCTCTGGCTTCGGGGCTGCAGCTCTGCTCCCAGGACAGGGTCTGCTCTCTCTGGGCTGCTTTTCTGGTTCCTCTGGATCTGGCATAGCTCTGCTCCCCAGCTTAGCTTGGGCCCCTGCTTTCTCCTTAGCTCGGCCCCGCTCTGTCTGACCCAGGTAAATCCAGCTCAAATGGAGGATGGGACCTCCCTGGCCTCCTGACTCTCTGATTAGCCTGCCCACCCTGTCGTTCAGGCTGACCTGGAGCATTGGCCTCTCCCCATTGTTCCTGGGGGCTGTCAGTCTCATGGTCCTGATTCCCCATCGACCCTTCCCCCTTTTTAGTACTGGGAGCTAGCCAACCAAAACACCCCCACTGAATGTTAGTAAGGGGGCAACAGTCCCCTTACACTAAGGGCAGGTGCCTCACAACCCTGGATCTTCCCAGGGAGTGTCCCACATGGGGAGTGGGACACTGACTTTGCAGGCAGAGGTGGACTGAGATCTATTCAACTATGTGTGTCATAGACCCTCTACAGCACTTACAATAAGGATTCCCCTTCAACTTGTGAGGCTGGGGCTGGTGCTTTGGCATGAGGAAGGGATGGGATCTCCTCCTGCTGTTGAGAGCCACAGCAGCCCTTCCTTTCCGCCAGGGCACTGAGCTGGCACAGAGAGAACAGGGTCTGGGATAGAGCCAGGAGTCAAACCCAAATCTCTTGACTCAGGGCCACATCTTAGTCCCCAGACCAGTTGGAGTCCTTCCCTCTGGGGTGATTGCGACATTCCCCTCTGGTGTTATCTGGACCGGTGATCTGATAGGCCTCTCCAATCCTTGACTCTGGGAGCCAGCCTTCCCCTGCTCTGCTGTGAGAACCCCCACTCCTGGGCTGTCCACGCACAGCCTCTGGCATGTAAGCTGCTCCCCGCTACTTGCAAGCGAATGACACTAGCCAATATCTCCGGTCCCAGACACAACCCTGGGAACCTCCATCTTGCAGTGTCCAGTTATGCCTGCTGGCTGCTGCAAGCTTATATAAGTTTGTCAATATAACAAAGAAATTGCTATGTACCAAGCTTGTTATCCCAAGGGGAGTCTCTGACACACTGTAAACCAAATGCACTGCTTCAGGTAGAATAAGCAAAGAGATTTATTAACTATAAAGGTAGATTTAAGTGATTATAAGTCAAAGCATAACAAGTCAGATTTGTTTAAATGAAATAAAAGCAAAACGCATTCTAAGCTGATCTTAACACTTTCAATGTCCTTACAAACATAGATGCTTCTCACCATAGGCTGGCTGGTTGCTCTTTATCCAGGTTCTCCTCTTTGATCAGTGCTTCAGTCACTTGGTGGTGGTGGTGTCTGTAGATGGCGGTGGAAGAGAGAGAGCATGGCAAAATGTCTCTCCCTTTTATCATGTCCTTTCTCTCTTCTTTGCTTTGCCTGCCCCCCCCCCACCCGTTCAGAGTCAGGTGAGCATTACCTCACCGCAGTCCCAAATTGGCCAAAGGAAGGGGGTGACTCCCACGAGGGTCTAACAGATTCTTTTGTTGCTGCCTAAGCCAGTGTCCATTGTTCCTGTGAGGCTGGGCTGGGTTTGTCCCATCCATGCCCTGACAGGGTGTGAACTGCCCCTCTGTTCTTGGAGAGTTTTTGCATGGGCTTGCTTTAAGCCATGAGGATACATTTTCAGCCTCATAACTACATACAGTACATGAAATTATAACCTATAACCTTACTATAACATGGCTGTAACAATTACTATAACATCACTATAACAACCATGTTCAGTGCATTATGAGCCTTTCAACGTGACAAACTTTGCACTGGATACCACACAATCATTTTATAGAGATGAACATGGGGGAGCAGGGTGTTCCCCCCAAGGTACAGAACGTCACAGTGGTGCTCAGCCAGTCTGGGGCACTTTGACCTCCCTGAACAGCTCCCTACATTGGGCAGTTCCCAGGATGCTGTGGACAGCTGTGTTTGTTCCAAGATCTAGTCCCCACCTCGAATCCATTCTCCGGGGACAGAGGGAATGCGGAACCCGCAGAAAAGAATCACGGTCACCGTGAAGATGTGGAGAGCTCTGCTGCATCACAGTGACTCTCATCTCAAATGAAACCCCACCCACAATCAAACCATAGGTGTTTAGGAAACACCCTCTCCAGCTCTTCCCCCTGGGTCTCCCCTCTGCATCATGTTGGACAGTCTCTCACAAAAATGTCTCAGGCACAAATGAAAATCAAGGCATCCATGAGAGTTTTAATGCCATGACATGCCCAGAGCCCTAACCACACCCCCTACGAGCTTTTCAGAGTCACTGCTTTCCAGGGTACAGGCCCCCATCAAGTAAATGGGAAAGATATTCTCTTTGGTCATGGATGTACAGCTTTGCATTTGGCTGCGCTAAAACACATCAGTTTGAAAAATGTGTATAGCGTTCAGGGTTTAGACTTTATGAAATGCTTGTGTAAGTTGCTACAGGCATTGATCTCACTGGAATATCTGTACCCCACGTTATGAGGTTATATTGTGGACACAGACCACGGGAAGTTCCACCTCATGGGTTTGACAGGCAGCTGCCCCATGGCTCCTGATTGGCTCCCTGTCCCATAAAAACCCAAGAAGTGGTCCAGGAAGTGTCCAGGCAGCAGCATGGCTCTTCGGTAGCTGCTACGACTGTTCCTGTTCTACGCTCTGGAACTCCTGGCTTGACCTCAGCTTGATTTGGACTCAACAGGCTCAACCACCGCCCCCTCCAGTACAGGTCTGAGGACAGAATGAGTACGAGGTGCACGAGATACTGGACTCAAAAATCAGACACGGCTCCTTATCGGCTGGGAGGGTTCTGGCCTGGAAGAGCAATCCTGGGTTCCTGCATCCCGAGATCACACACCCAACTTCATGGCAGCCTTCCATGATTTGGGGTCCACAGTTTGTGTGGTGGTTTTGGCACAAAATCCTACAAACCTGCCAAACCGAGACCAGAAGAAGGCACCCCTTGTGGGGTGGGGGGGGGCAGCAGTAAACGTAAGACTCCCTGAGTCTAGAGCCAGGCCAGTAGTATTACCAGGCAGCTGATAGCTCCAGGCTGATACCCAGTAGTAGCTATAACCAGCCTCTGCTCCACCTCCCGTGACCCGCTGTGGACACAGACCATGGGCTGTTCTACCTCAAGGGTTTGACAGGCAGCAGCCCCAAGGCTCCTGATTGGCTCCCTGCCCTATATAAACCCAAGGGGCATTTCAGTCTCTGTCCAGGCAGCAGTGTGGGTCTTCTGTAGCAGCCATGACTGCCCCTGGCCCATGCTCTTCAGCTCGTGGCTTGATTTGGTCTTTGCCTCCTGACTCAGATCCTGAAACCCAACTTGAACCCTGACCCTCCATATTGACCCTGGTCCGGACCTGACTATGGACTCCTCGGCTACTCCTAGCCTCAGGTTTGCCCCTGCTCTGAGCCCTGGCCCTGACTGCTCTTGTTGGGATCCTGTCGGAGAGACCCTACACATGTCCCCAGCATGAGAGAGGGTTCACCCAGCCTGCTGTCCTGAGCAGACAGCAGAAGACCCACCAGTGTGCTCACAGTGGTGTCACAGGCTGGCCCTTTAAGGGGAGTTGGGCTCAGCCCTGGTCAGCTGCTCCTGATCAACCAGTTCAAGTCAATGATCAGCTCCAGCTGGGGAGGAGATGGGGGATCTCTATAAAGGGGAGAGCAGCCCTGCTGGGGATACACCTCCACCAGCTGTATTCCCAGTCGTGGGGTCCCCCAAGGCCCCCTGCCCCAAGGAGAGCTCCCCCTGCTGGAAAAACATCTGTGTCTCCTGCACACCCAACCCTGGGGGAGCTGAGTTAGGGAGAGGGTGGCAGGAGAGAAGGAGACTCCAGGGGCAAGCCCTGGAGAGGCAGATAGCCTGGAGGCAGGCTGGGAATAAGGATCTAGCTTAGGGAAGAGCCTCCAGGCTTGGGTAGGAGCCAGGCCTCCAGGGAGACAATCTGGAGGGTCAGCACTCTGTGTGAGAGAGAGGGGCTGGAAGCAGTGCCTGGGAAGGACGGCAGACCCTTGGTGCTACTGCTTAGGGTATTTATCAGTGTCCCAACGGGGGGATGGTGGGCACTGCGGAGGACAACCCTGCCATAGTAAGGATGAAGCCAGCTTGAATGGAGAGTTTATTAACTGCCAGAGGATCAACCCAAGGGGGAAGCCCCAGGCTGGCGAGGGCTCCTAGCTGCAGCTTATGGCGCATTGGGGTAGCCACAAAGAAGGGAAATCTCAGGGGGATCCCTTGCAATCAGATCTCGGTGCTGGCTGCAAGGACCGCACCCAGGGCAGTGGTCCTATGAATGCCCTGACTAGAGAAGGTGCTGCAGTCAGCAGGGGGAAGCCCATGAGGGATAGTCCCTGTTGGCTTTACTGCCCAAAGCTTTGGTGCTTAGGAACAGCTGGTACAGAACGCTGCAGTGCGGGATATTGGGCGTGCATCAGACCTGTCCACTCCCTCCACTGGCTTCCCTTCGGAACAACTCCTGACTGATGCCATGTGCGGATGTGCCGATTCCAGAAAAGGAGGGTCTTGTTCCTGTTGGGTGTCACCCACGTTGAAAGTGGAACACTGCACCTTAAATTCATGCCCACCTGAATACGGCTTAGTTTCCATACCCTGAGAATACTGAATCTGGTTCTCAGGCTTGGTCCTTAGCTTCAAGGCTTGGTCCCAGGGAATCGAGAAACATCTCAAGCTTCAGGATAAGGATCAGGGTTGGCAAGTCTGCCCCTCTGGGTCTTCTTGCTCTGCCTCTGTACAATGCCTAAAACCATGGGGATGTGGTGGCCTAGGTGCTACCGTAATACACCTAATAAATGTCCAGTACCAAATACAGAGGGGTCCTGGTCCATGGGAAGGTAGCCTACATGCTTCCGTAATTCACCCAGTAAATAATCTTCAGTGCTTAGAACAGCTGTATCCTGGTCAATGACTGGGGCTCCTAGGTGCTACCATAATACACCTAATAAATACTATACCGTGCCCAGTGCAATGGGGACCTGGACCATGCCTGGGGCTGTCCTAATTGCTACTATCATTGAGGTAGACCATCTGTGCTGGACACAGCACTTTCTCAGGGCCTGATCCCAGGCTGGAACAAACTCCTCAGTGACTACAGACCATTCCAAACCTCCCCACCCTTCATTCCAAGCATCAGGGGCATTTCTTTGATCTTGCCTTCTCAAGCATAGAGCTGTTTGTGTGTGTGTGTGTGTACACACATACAAGAGGGTCTCACACCTTTGTTGCTTCTGCAAGCAGAGCTCACAGCACATGCCACGGGTTCCTTGCATCTGTTCACTCCCCACCCCACAAGCTCCCTATGTATCTATCCCATCCCTCTCTCTTCGTCCCATTGCAGAATGCAAGGGTGGAAGGCGCTCAGATACTCCAGTGCTGAGCGCTGTCTAAGACCCAATGTTGAACAGGGAGCACTTCACTCTCATATGCCACATCTCTGCGTTTCTTTGGGGCAAGTCATCTGCAAGGACTGAACTTTAGCGAAAAGCCTCTCTCTGCTTTCTGAGCTAGAGGGCCAGGTTCTGGGAGTTTAAATGGTCCAAAGCCCATTGCAGGGCTCTGCTTCTATTGCAGAAGATTTGTCTGTGCCTGTGTCAGGGTTGCAAACCCATGCGTAGGCTGGGTGAGACGTTCCAGTGGCCAGCAGAATGTGACGTAGCCTTCTCAGAGTTGGACAAAGGCTCCTGTGACTGCTCCTGTCTGGGCCTACCCAGGTTTCAGACCCCCTTTCTTATTGGACACAGATGGCTCGGGGGCAGTATTGACACAAGAACACAAAGCACCGGGGAGGGCCAGAGCTTATTACAGCCGAAGTCCAAAGTCCAGTGGTATGATTTCACAATATCGAGATGGCCTTGCTGAGATGCGAATGACAAGCACGCCCCTAAGCAGTGAGCAAGGAATTAGTGCTCAATGGAGATGGGTGTGATTAGGAAGAAGTGGCTGTCTCCTCTCTCTCCCCATAACTTGCAGATATGAAAATGTTCCTGGCTCACCTGTTGGACCAGTGAATGGGGGGTGTGGGGGTTTACAGGAATGGACTCCAGAACATCGAAAAGCTTCCCAAATAGAGGATCTCGATATCAACGTAGACTGGAAAATCATTTGGCAAACACAGCCACCGTGGAAGATAGCTTTTACTGTAGTATGGGGAGGGGATGTTGTCTGCTCACAGCAGGAACACTCCCGTCTCCGATGCAATATTTTGTAAGATCAAATCTGAGTTGGTGTGAAAACATCCTGACAGAAAGACGCTGTGTCGATATAGAAATACTTAAGACCGTGTCATTGGTAATTTGCTAAATTATGTCTTCTCTGAGAGGGGAGGGTAATTTTCTGGGTTGGATCAACCCTAATTCAAACTGCCCTTCATTCAGGATACATGTAAGAAACAAACCATCAAGCTCCTTTATGAAATGGCTAGCGGAAACCATGGGAGCCGCTGCTCAAAATGCAGGTCATGAAAGACCAGTCGGAAACTGAGCTGTGGGCGGGGGAGGGGTTTTCTGGGTGCTCCGAGTGTGAACAGAAGGAAAGAGAAGTCAGCAAGGAAACACTAGCCACAGAAGCAGTGAAAGCCTGACACTGACTAAAAGGTGAGAGAGGTTTTGGAAAGAGTGCTAGCGAGAAAGGGGGTTGGGGGGTGGGAGCAAAGAAACTGTCTCCTGCTATTTGATTCCTGCAGTGTTCAGGGAAACAGGATTTTGTATGTTCTTTACAAACAAACAGGACTGCATCCAAGGAATACCTGACTCCATCATTAATGTAACCTTCTAACTGAAAGGCCCTGAATATTGCAGAATATAGGCCACGAGGCCCTGAATATTGATGAACCACTCAATGCAAAAGGGACAAAGCCATTTAGAAATGTGCCCTAAGGAAGAGGCTGATAGCTGCCATGAGATGGGTCTTTGATTTATTGACAAAGCTGATAGGAGTGTTAAGCACCTTTCTTTCAGACTAAATTGAAGGAGCAATTAAATGTCCCTTTATGTAGTGAGAGCTGGAAATGGGAAGCCATTGCCCAAGCCAGAAAGGGACAAGGGAAGGCCACTCAGAAGTTTAAACCATAAGGAATGTGGGACTTTGATACCCAGAAAGATACAGGAGTCCCAGAAGAATCAATTCTGTCTAGTCCTTTTCAATATCTACATGCAACTGCGAGGTGAACTGGTCAGATGGATTCAAGTGCAAGCAATATGCAGATGAGACACAGCTCTACAAACCCTTGCCCACACACCAACACACCACTACCACCAAAAATGGCCAGTGCTTGGATGAGATCAACTCATGGTTAAGAACAGCTGGCTGAAGCTGAACCCAAGCAAGACAAGGGGTGTTGCTGGTGGGCAGAGGAAAGTCCTTTCAAGAGTTCACAGCCCTGGCACAGTCTCCTGCAGTTGAACAAGCACCCACACAATCAGTCAGTTCAGTCCATAGTCTAGGAGTACTCTTGGATTCCCTGTTGACGCTGATCTCTCACATAGCAGCATCTGTGGGTAACCTTTCCAACCATCTGTGGCAGTCTAGAACACTCTATCCCACCCTGGTGGACAAAGACCTGGCCTCAGTTATACACCTATTCACCACCTCTCAGCTGGACTACAGTAATGTGATGGATTGTCACCTGGGCATGAAGCCATCGGTGTTTAGGAAACTCCAACTAGTCCAGAATACTGCAGAACATCATTCCCCAGTATGGGGTACCACATGGGAATCTAACCCATCCTGTGCTCTCTACACTGTCCTCCCTGAGAGTAGACTGAAGTTTGAGACCTCAGGTTTTTACCTTCAGGATGCTCCATTGCCTATGTCAAGGGTATCCATGAGAAGTGGGTGCAATCACGGTCAAGTGGCCACTCATTAGCATATCTGAGTCTGTGGGGAACGGATCAATCCACTTTGCATTGTGGAAAGCTCCAGCAGGGAAGAGACCAGGCTGGAAAGTTCTCCATCAGACTTCCTGGCACCTTCCCCCACAGCTGGGGCATCATTTTCTCAGGAGGATACATCTCAAAACTGCCCTAGACTATAAAGGAGAGGGGAAAAGTCCCCCAAGGGATTTTTCACCTAAGATGCCAAAGGAGTTGAGCACGTTGGACTTTGTGGGAGATCCTGAGTAGGGGGTGGGCAGCCGTCTAGCTGAAAGGATGTGTGGTAAGAATCTTACTTTGAACCAAGACTGTAGTTTTGTTAAACCTGAGTCACTAGAAAGGGGTTTTCACTTCATTTACTTGTAACCATTTCTGACTTTATCCCTGACCCCTGAACTCACTTAAAGGCTCTCTCATTTTGATGAAATAAACTTCTTTTGCTTTTATTCTAAATCAGCCGCGTGCTGTGTTTGCCTAGAAGTGAATATTCACTCCAGTTAAAGGAACAAACTGTTAGGCTTTTGTCTCTTTAAAGAAGCCATTGTCTGTATCAAAAAGAAAAAAGTGGGTGATCAGCACCCACCCGCCAATCAGCTGTTTGGTGGGAGGCGCTGGGGGAGGGGGCGAAGCAGGGGTGGGAGGAGGCGGAGCGAGGGAGGGGCATGCTTGAGGGAGGGCATGGGAAGAAGTGGGGTGGGGTGGAGCACCCACCTAGGAAGAAGAAAGTCGGCACCTGTGGTCTGTATTACTCCTCTGACTGTCCCGGACAGGGCTGGACATTTCAAGGCAGAAGGTTTTGGGGAAATTTGGGACTGGGGGTATGTTGGGGTCACTTGTCTAGCAGTAACCAAGGCTGGCGGAGACCAGAGTAGTGCTGTAACGCACAGGCGGCTGGAGTCAGAGTCGCTGGCTGGGAGCATCCAGACAGGGAGCTACAGCAGTTGAGCATTTTAAGGCTCTCAAGGTTACAGGACAAGCGATGCCACAACTTCTAGCTGGTCTGAATTGCAGCCCAGAAGGTGACCATAGCCTTATGCTTATTGACAAGTTACTTTCCCATGGGATACGGTAGCTCTTGCCCTCTGGTTAGCTCTTGCAGCTCTTGTCCAGTTCAAAAAGCTGAGATCCAACTGCCATGAGACTGATCGAGTCTCTCCTCCATATTGGACAACCACTTGGGCCATTTCTTCTGCTTTTATGCATTCACGGTCTCAGTCTCTTAGCCGGGGGGCCTCTCTTCTGAGTGCTTGCCCGGTGTGTGTGTGTGTGTGTGTTTGTCTTTGGAATTCTCCAGCTTGCATCTAGTCCAGATTGTAAACGTCGTCTGTTGCCACAGGTGTCCATTGTTCTCATATTGATTGGCTCCGTTCTCATCCTCTCCCTTCTCCGGTGGTGGGTTTTGCTCCAGGTAGATTGGGGACACAATAGCCAAGCTGTCACATAGCTCTAAAATTGCTTCCTATACAAACATCTCACAACAATTGGCGACTTCTTACCTTTTGTCAGAGACCTCCACGACCCCCTTCGGTGAGGTGTTCTGACCTGGAACATCAGGGGCTTTGTCTTATATACGCAACTATACCCCCCCCCCGAAAAAAAAACTTTCCTGATTTTTCACACTTGCTATCTGGTCACTCTAGGGGTAATATACATGCCTGGGGGGTCTCTGTGTTACAGCTGTTCCGGAATTCCTGTAGGTCCCAGACCAGGTGGCTCCTTTCCCTTCCTGGCTGCAGAGTGTCCTCTGGGCCGGGCAGGGTCTTTTCTGAGGCTGCTGCAGCTGGGACCTTGCAGTGAAATGCAGGGGCCAGAGCCACCAGGAACCATTTTCCTCCCAGCAACCCCACTACCCTAGCTTCTTTCCCAGGGCCTCCCCCTACCTGGTGTTCCAGCATATCTTTCTTTAGGATTCCAGCACTGGCTAGATGGACCTCAGTGTGCTCCGATCTGGGGAGTGCTGTGTTCCTCTCTCTTTCTATGGCACTGCCTTTATCCCAGCTGGGTCAGTATCCATGTGATCCCTTAACCTGAAAACCCTTTCCGGGCCTGTCCCTGCTTTACAGAGCCGTCTCACCCAAACACCAGCTTTGTGTAAACGGGGCACCATGTACGTATAGATTTTTCCATCTGTCAGGGTGTAGGGGAGGGGGGAATTGAGCTCAGAAAGGTGTCAGTAGTGCATAGCTTGCAAATCTACAGCCTAAAAAGGATGTGAAATTGATGTGTGAATTTCTCAGCTCGGCCCCCCTCACTCTGACTCAAAGGCTGGGCATGAGGAAGCTAGGTTTTTAGTTAGATTGAGGACGGATATGACTCCTGTGTGAGAGAAAGATGGAGAGAGCTAGAGATACCCCAGTCAGCATTAGGTCTCTGTGGGTCCTCACTATAAACCTTATTTATCCTCCCCCACCCCGCTCCAAGTTGTCTCCTGCTCTGTCTTGAAACCACTTTATGCCTCTCTCCCGGGTCAAAGTGGCCCCCTGTCATGCCAGGCAGTGCACGGAGCCCGGCCGAGAGCTGGGGACCCCCGTTGGGCTGGGATGCTGCATCGAGCCCGACTAAGGTCCAAACTGTGCTGGGTGCTGCACAGACGCACAGTGAGAGACGACCACTTCCCTAAAGAATTCAGTCTAAGTAGACAAAGGAAGGCTTATTATCCTTAGTTGGGGAAAACAGAGTCCCAGAGAGATTCAGTAACTTGTGCAATATCATACAAGGAAACTGCAGCAGAGTCAGGAGCAGGACCTAGGTTCCTGAGTCCAGTTTAATTCCTGAACCACAAGCCCAGCCTGTCTCTGTAGTGGGCTCCCTGGTCTGTCAAATTTAATCGAGAGGCAAGCAATAGAAATATGCAGCCTACAGTGGTCAGTAGGGGATGATGCCTTTTCTATCGGGGTATCTGGAAACACCATATAGGATTCTGGTGCAGGAAGAGAATTCTCTGTTGCTCTAGGATGGACCCCAAAACGGCCATAGGACTGTGACCCTTTCCCATTCAGGCCTGCATGATCTGTGTCCTTCTCTTCAAACACCATGCGCCCAGGGTTTAGATTGTGTCTTTGACAGATGCTCTGAGACAATGTAGACAGCCCCGTGTGCAGGAAAAGATGGGTTTGAATAGTGGCTGAGCTAGATGTTTTCCCTGCACATTTCCTGCTTTGGGGGATTTCCCCCAATACTGGGTCCTACCCCAAAGGCAGCTGAACAAGCTCCAGAGGAGGGATCCCTGTACAAATGCTCAGCCTAGAAAGCATGCTGTTGTTGTTGTTGGTTGTTGTTGTGCGGGTTTAGGGGCACTGGGAAATGCATGAAGGTCCCGTTGTGTGTTTTTTGAATGGGGAACAGGGTCCTGGCTCTGGGTGTGGCTTTTCCACTTTCCCTTTTGCCGCAGCTGGTCCTGGATCACATGTCACAGGCTGGGGGGCCAAATGGCCTCTGGGGCTGGGTTCCAGATAAGCAGGGTTGGCTTCAGGCAAAATGGCGCCCTGGACGAACTCGTCCTTGAGTGCAGTTGGAGAACAGCAGCGTGGGGCGCAAGGCGCGAGAGCCAGCTTCTGGCCCCAGATCTGAGCCCGGCTGCACATGGAGGAGTTTCTGAGCCTGGGGGTTCCCCCGGCCATTCGCCCCGACCATCTAGCTGGAGGAGAGCGGTTGTGTGGCATCACCCGTCCCTGCAGGAAAGGGGGACACGGGCCGGCCCGCTTGCTCCGCAGGGGCCAGCTCTGTTGCCTGTGACTTCCTGCCAGGCTGGCAGCTCCACCCACGCCCCGCCCGTGTGTCCAGGGGCTTCAGCCCCGGGCTCGCCCGCACTCATCTCCTCTCTGGCAGCCCAGGCCTGCCATCTTGTGGCACTCAGATGGCACTCATCCTCCCCAACCACGGCACCCTGGGCGGTCACCCAACCACAAGGCCGGCCCTGCAGGTAATAATTGGAGAAATTAGAAGCCTTGCTGACTCCCCTGTCTGCTTTCCTCTGGAGCACAGAGTGAATGGGCATCAGCTGCGTCTGGAGTGGTGCCCGGGGGCTGTTTATACAGGATCACTAGGCCGGTGCTGAGATGCAGCTGCCTCTGGGGTGGGGCACAGGGGCTGCTTATACAGGGATTCCTTGCCTGGCACTGAGATGAGCCACCTCCCAGGTGAGTACAGGGGCTGGTTAGCCGTCATCCAGCAACGCAACTTAGAAGTGAATCCGACATCAGTGTAAACCCATCCCACTCCCTGAGTTTCCTCCATCATGGCCCTGGCCTAGCAGAGCCCTGCTTCACTCCTGTGAGCTGCCACAGGGTGCAGCACCCACGGGGCTGGGGTACCAGCTCCCCACCAGTGCAGATCAGGTGGGAGCCCTCTGCCCTTCTCACGCCGAGTGGCTCACACAGCCAAAGGGGAGGCACCAGCCCAGAGGGGTTCGCTCCTGCGGGAACGGCTGGGAGGGCAGTGTTTGTCGGGTGTAAGAAAAGTGTGTGTGGTTGTCTCAGTGCAGGGATGTGTGAGGGGTGTTGAATTTACAAAGGGCAGTGGGTGGGGGTGGAAAATGACTAAATTAACAACACCGCGTGTAACTAGTTGACCACTCTCAGCGGTGGGGGAGGGTATGGGGGAGTTCAGGGTGTATGTGGTTGATCGTTTTTATTTGTTTTTTCATCTGTCTCCATGTAGCTGCGTGTGTGTCTGACTAGTTGGGTGTCTCAGTGTAGTTGACTTTTTCTTTTCTCCATTCTCCTCCCTCCTTATAACACTCCTGAGTCCGTCCCCCCTCGCCCCATCAGTGTTTCTCTTTTCGGGTATCACTTCTCTTTCCTCTGCACTCTGCTGCCTCCTCTCCAGGCAGCGCCCTTGAACCTCTCACTCCCCGCTCCACACACACCCCTCACCCAGCACAGGATGGACCCCCTGCCTCTACTCCTCTACCTGTGCTCAGGTAAGTGCCAGCCAGAGGGACTGGGAAATGCTGGGCTTCTCCACATGGGTGCCCAGCGAGTACCCCTCTGTCAGGGGGATGGGAGCAGCTGGACGGTCGGGACTCCTGGGTCCTATCCCTGGCTGGCTCTGGGCGGGTGGGAGGGAGTGGGGTCTGGTGGGTTACAGCGGGGGACCTGTGCATCAGGAGTCCTAGGTTCTCTCCCCAAATTTGGGCGGGGAATGGGGCTCTAGTGGCTTAGAGGAGGGATGGGGGGCGCTGATAACCAGCATTCCTGGGTGCAGTTCCCTCTGTGTTCTGTTCCCCCAGACTCTCTGGGATGGGAGTGGGTCAGAGGTGCGACTCCCCTTCTCTGGGGGGCGTGTGTGCTCAGTAGGATGTGGGGCGAGGGTCCGGCGGATGCGAAGTGGATGTAGTGTTCGCAATTGCGCAATCCTGCTGTAAAACCACAGCCACTTCCCGCTGCTTCAACGTCACATCTCTCTTCTCTGTGAGTCCTGGACCCATCAGGGAATGGAGGGGGCTGACTTTGGGGTGGCTGAGAGTGAGGGGGATGGGCTGGGCAGGGGGGACAGACTGGGAGATGGGGTCTGAAAAGGGATGAAGGGAAGAATGGGGGAGGCCACCTCAACTCCTCCCCCATCCTCAGCTCCTTTGTCCGCAGGCCCCACCCACCCAGCTCCACAATTCTGCACCCCGCTTTGCCCCATATCTGCTCCTCCTACAGCTCTGGGGGGTCTTTACTACCTCCCAGGCCTGGAGGGGGCAGCTCCCAGGGGATTCTTGCAGAGGGATGGCCATGCTGTGTGTTAGGGATTCACTCTTGCCACTGATGGGCTGTTTGGTGTATCTTGTGTGACATGAGTTTGGTGGGTCTCAGCTCGGGCTCCCATGGCACAAGCTTACCAGGCCACCCTGCATTAGCTGACAGACTCGGTCGAGAGACCGAGAACTGCCTGGGCCAAGGAGCTCCCACTGCGATGCTGCGGCCAATCCTTGGAGGCAGAAGAAGGGGAAACTCGAGTAAGAGCAGAAAGGTTATTTTACCTCTGTATTTGCTCGTGATGCGTGTGCTGCTGGAATCCTGTTCTGCCACTTCTCGTGCCCACAGTTGAAGAAGGATGTTGATAAATTGGGGAGGGCTCAGAGAACAGCCATGAGAATGATCAAAGCATTAGGAAACCTGCCTGATGGATTGAGCTCCTTGAGTCTATCGCTATTTAGATTAACAAAGCAAAGACCAAGGGGTGATGATCTCAGTCTATAAGTACCTGCGTGGGGAACAAATATTTGATGATGGGCTCTTCAGTCTAGCAGAGGAGGGTGTAACATGATCCATGGCTGGAAAGCTAGACAACTTCAGACTGGAAATGAGATGTAACATTTCTAACACTGAGAGGAATTAACCACTGGAACAATTTACCAGGGGTCGTGGTGGATTCCCCGTCACTGGCAATTTTACATCAAGATTGGATCTTTTTCTAAATGTTCCAGTCTAGTTCAAACAGGGATTAATTTAGAGAAGCTCTCTGGCTCCTGTTACACAGGAAGTCAGGGCAGATGAACACAGCAGTTCCTTCTGGCGTTCTATTCTGTAATTCTGTGAAGGTTGATCTGCCCCTGCAACCCTACAGAAAGTCCCCCTCCCCCCGTGAATCCGGGTCGGCAAGAGATAAATCAAGGGCTTCATTCACCAGTGCTAAACACACTCCTTAGATTTCTTCTTCACATGGAAGTTTCTGCTGCTATGCAAATGAATGCATGGGCAATTTGCATAAAATGGCCATCCAGGGCAAGACACAAAGGAAACTTGAATGAACTGGTGGGGAGCGGCTGGTTGTCAGGACTCCTGGGTTCTATCCCCAGCTCTAAGAGGGGAGTGGGGTCTGGTGCTCAGTTTCAGAAAGGTTTTGGAATGAACTTGCTAAGGGTACAGCTAATGATGAGATTTTACATAGGGTAATTAACACTATTACCGTCGGGTGGGCAGGACATTCCCGATCAACTCCACATTTTCAGTTCAAAGCAGAACTGTCTGTTAGTGATGGCATATTGTTTAGAGGAAATAGAATAGTGGCGCCGAAGATGTTACAAGCTGACTTGCTCACAAGAGGACATGAAGGACGCTTGGAACTGGAGAAATATCAATGCAGAGCCAGAGAGAGAATGTACTGGCCACAAATGAGCAATGAGCTAGCGAAATTGTTAAAATGTGTGAAACAGGCCCCCAGTGCCAACCTAAACAGAGTAAAAGAGGCTATGTTGGTAAGCAATGAACAGTGAAGGGCATGATCTGAAGTTGGTGTGGATCTATTTGCATATGCAGGTGAGGGCTCTGTTTTGACACTGGATTATAATTCTCATTCTCTGGAGGTGGTTTTACTAGAAAATAATACACCAAAAAACATGTTATACTGCACATGAAATCCGTATTTTGCAGGCATGGAATCCCTGAAGTTATTTGCCTGGCGTTGAGATGCAGCCACCTATGGGGTGGGGCCTGGGGGCTGTTTGTACAAGGATTCCTTCACCCAGCACTGAGATGTGGCCACTTGTTGGGTCTCTCTGGGAGGGGATGGGGGGAGGTGTGACTCTCACTCTCCATGGGGCACGTGTGCTTGGTAAGATGTGGGCTGGGGTTGGTGGGCAGGAAATGGATGTGGTTGGCATGGTCCTGCTGTAAAGCGACCACAGCTTCTTCCTCATTCAAGGTCATGTCTCCTCTGTCTGTGAAGCTGGGACCTCTTAGGGCATGGGGGAGGTCACACGTTGTGTTGGCTGAGAATGAGAATGAGAGATTTGAGGCTGGGACTGGGGACTTTGAGGCACATTGGGAGATGTGTCCTAAAAAGGGATGAAGGGAAGACTGGGGGAGCCTGCCCCCACCCTCTCAGCACCCCTTTTGTCCAACCAGCCCCACAATTTCTCAACCTCACCCCCCAGCCCCACAATTCTGCACCCCACCTTGCCCCACATCTGCTCCTCCTGCAAATCTGGACAGTCTTTATAGCCTCCCACCCTGGAGGGGGCAGCTCCAAGGCAACTCTCCTTCCCAGGTCTGGGCTTGCAGGGATGGAGAAGGCAGAAGGGCCAGGGGAGAGGAGAGAAGAGCCAACTGGAGAGATTCTTACACTCCCTACTTCTCTCCCACAATTCCTCTCACCTCTGCTTGCCTCCTGCAGCAGCCCTGATTGGCTATCAGGAGGTGGGGGATGTGGGGAAGATCAGCCAGTTGGAAAGGGGTTTCCCCACTCACCCACTTCCCCCAGCCAATCCCACAGAGGATGGCGGGGAGTTAGTTAGCTACCCAAATGCATTAGGGATTCAGTGTTGCCATCCACTGCCTGTTTCTTGTGTGACATGAGTTTAGTGGGTCTCAGCTTCAGCTCCCACAACACAAATTTTACCAGCGTGATGCTGTGGCCAAAAGGGCTGTTGCGATCCGTGTATACATGAACTGGGGAATCTCGAGCAGGAAGAGAACCTCAGAGTTATGAACACCAGAGTTAGGAACTGACCAGCCAACCCCACACTTCATTTGAACCAGAAGTACGCACCCAGGCAGAAGCAGAGCCCGCCCCGCCCCCAAAGCAAATACAGTATGGTGCTGTGTTAGATGTAAATTACTAAAAATATAAAGGGGAAGCTGCATTTTTCTTCTGCATAGTAAAGTTTCAAAGCTGTGTTAAGTCAATGTTCAGTTGTAAACTTTTGAAAGAACTGTAATGCTTTGTTCAAGTTACGAACATTTCAGAGTTACGAACAACCTCCATTCCCGGGGTGTTCATAACTCTGAGGTTCTATTGCATTTTACCTCTGTATTTGACCCTGGTGCGACCCCCTTCTGGACTAGTGAGTCCAGTTCTGGTGACCATAGTTCATGAAGGATGTTGATAAATTGGAGAGGGGTCAGAGAAGTGCCATGAGACTAATGAAAGGATTGGAAAACCTGCCTCATAGTGATAGACTCAAGGAGATCAATCTAGTTAAGGGAAGGTTAAGGGGTGGCTTGACCCAAGTCTAGGAGTACTTATGAGAAGAACAAATATTTAATATTGGTCTCTTCAACCTAGCAGATAAAGGGTAACACGATCCAGTGGCTGAACGTTGATGATAGGCAAACAATGGCCATGCCTACCCTAGCGATCGTACAGCGGCACAGCTGTACCCATGCAGCTGCATCGATGTAAGATCACTCGTGTAGCTACTCTGTGCCGACAGGAAAGAGCTCTCCGGTCAACGGAATTAAACGACCTCAATGAGTGGTGGTAGCTCTGTCGGTGGGAGAAGCTCTCCTGCCGCCACAGGGTTCTGCACACTGCCACTTATGCCAGCGAAACTTATGTCGCTCAGAGGTGTGGTTGTCTCATACCCCTGAGTAACACAAGTTTTGCCGCCGTAAGTGGTAGTGCAGACTTGGCTCGTGACTGCAAATAAAGCCGACATTTTTAACAGGAAGCGTAATTCACCTTTGGAACAGTTTGCCATGAGTTGTGGTGGATTCTCCATCACTGGACATTTAAAATCATGATTGGACGTTTTTCTGAAAGACCTGCCGTAGTTCAATCAGGAATTAATGCAGGGAAGTTCTCTGGCCTGTGTTATCCGGGAGGTCAGACTAGACGATCACAATGGTCCCTTCCGGCTTTGGAATCTATCAGTCTGTGAAGTCTCTGATCTGACCCTGGTACCCCGACAGGAAGTGCACCCGCTATGGATCAGCGTCCGGGAAGCTGATGGAGACAAATCTAGGGCTCCCTTCACCAGCATTAGCTCCACTCTTGATATTTATTTTTAAGCGGGAGTGACTGGCACTATGCAAATAAATGCAGGGAATGATTTGCATAATATGGCCCTTGAGGACTAGGGAGCAGGTGGTGAGGAGCTGGGAGTCAGGACACCTAGGTTCTATCCCTGGCTTGGGAGAGGAGTGGGATTTGTTGAGTTAGAGCGGGGTGTGTGTGTGTGGAATTCAGTCCCGTAGCCAGAAGGAGTCGGCCCCTCAGCCCCAAACACTGGCCCGTTCTCCATAGGGGAAGCTCTAACTGGTGACTGTTTAACCCCTGCAGTGCTGGCCCCAAGCCGTGAATTCAGTGTGGACGTGGAGGGACCCATCACCTTCCAGGAGGCAGCAGCGGGGTTTGGGCAGAGCGTGGTGCAGTTCGGGAGTGCCAGCACTCGGGGGTAAGGGCCTAACCTGGGCTCAGGGCCCCACATGACTCATGCCCAATGCTAAGGGGCCTGTCTGGCTGGGCTGCCCCTCGTGGGACCCACTCCCCTGGGAGTGATGGGGCATCTCCCTAACCCCCCTCTGCTCTCTCCCAGCAGGCTGATCGTCGGGGCCCCGCAGCAGATAGGAGGCGTGAATGAAACTGGCAAAGTCTACAAGTGCGACCTGGGTTCCAGACGCTGCCAGGAGATTCCCATCCAGAGTAGGGGGCACCCTGTGCTGTGGGGTGCAGCAAGAGGATTGGAGTGGGAATCAGGACTCCTGGGTTCTGTCCCCAGCTCTGGGAGGGAGTGGGGTGGGGTCTAGTGGTTAGAGTGGGGGGAGCTGGGAGTCAGGAATCCTCAGTTCTCTCCTCCACTCTGGGACAGGAATGGAGTTTATTTGCTCACCCTGGTGTGCTTCTCTCCCCTGTCAGGACCCCCCGATGCCATGAACATGTCCCTCGGTTTGTCGCTGGCTTCCCGAGGCTCCCAGTTCCTGGTAGGTACCACACTCAGGGGAGATGGGTGCTGGGACTGGGGTCCGACATTTACTCCCTCATCATTCCAGGGGACAGCTCCCTCCCCAAAACCCCACTACTCATGGACGGTAGTAACTGGGCTGTGTCAGCGTGACTGGAGCAATGGCGCAGAGGTGACAATTGGGTGACATCACCATGACTACATGATAACTGTGCGAGGGCTGTTGGTAACTCCTGTAACTGGAGGGGGGGCACAAGGATGCAGTGGGAAATGGCGGTGGCCAGGTATCCTTGGTTTGGCAACAGTGACCCCGTGAGATGATGTTGTGAGGGATGGAGGCAACTGGCTTATGTTGCCATGGTGACAGTGACTAGAAGGAAGCAGGAAGCTGATGTAGCAGGAAGCATTGTAACTGGGTTGTCGCCATGGCGACAGTGACTGTGCGTGAACTAGCAGAAAGCGTTGGAACCAGGTGATGCCCTCGTGTGGGTCCCGTCTGCCCCGGCAGGGGCTTTCCCTGCATACCCATAGGGTTGGGGAGCAGACCCCTGGCTCCCCCACCAGACCCCTGGCTCCCCCACCCTCAGTGCTCTGTTCAGAGGGGCACCTACTGACCCCGTGCCTTCTCGTGCCCCAGGTGTGCGGCCCCACGGTGCACCGGGCCTGCGGGGAGAACATGTACGTCAACGGCTACTGCTTCCTCCTGGACCAGAGCCTCCGGCAGGTCCAGCGCATCCCAGACACCCACCCAGGTGAGGGGTGACACAGGGGTGTGGGGGGGGACCTATGCTCTGGGGTCATGGGTGGGTACAAGGGACATGGGAAGTTGGAGGGGAGATGGGTCTAGATGGGTCTGATATGGGTTGGGATACCAGGCTAGGTGGGCCCATTGGTTTGATTCAGGATGTCAGTAGGAGCTGGGAGTCAGGACTCCTGGGTTCTGTCCCAGCTCTGGGAGGGGGAGGGGTGTATTTTTTTCATCCCAGTGCATGTCATGCTCTATGCTCAGGACCCCTCCATGGCAGGGACGGGATGATATTGTGACAGAGGGGCCCATTGGTCTGATCCGGGGTTGCAGGGCGGGGGCAGGATACCAAGTTAGATGGACCCATTGGTCTGATCTAGCTCTTTCTACTGGGTTTTCTGCATGTTTGTGGAGTTGAGTCAGGACGTACTTCATTCCTGTCACTCTCAGAGTGCCCCAGACATGTCACAGACATAGTGCTCCTCGTCGACAGCTCGGGCAGCATCGTACCTGAGGACTTTGGAAAAATGAAGACGTTTCTCGCTGAGATCATGAAGCGTTTCCGCAGCACCGACACGCAGGTAATGGGCAGAAGCTGAACCCTGACTATGTACCCTGCCTCTCGCAGTCAGTGCTGACCCCAATACCCCAGTGCGGCGCTAGGGGGCGCTGTGCTGCAGGGGGAGCAGTAAAGGATTTTGCATCCAAAACCAGGAAAAAATTCCAACAGAACCACAACGTCCCGACTGCCTCAGCCCTTAACTGAGTCTGACGCCTGCTTTTCTTACCCTCCACCCCTGGGGTTGTTTTTCTCTCTTCTCCCCGCCTCCCCTTGCAGTTCGCCCTCATGCAGTACTCCAATAAATTTCAATTGCACTTCGACTTCATGGAGTACAGGAGAAGTCATGACCCCGATCACCTTGTCTGGAGGATTGAGCAGCTTCATGGAACGACGTACACGGCCACAGCCATCCGGAAAGTGGTGTAGGTATTGCCCTCCTCCCAGTGCTGACTCCACAGGGAATGGGCTGTAAGGACATGTGAGCTACGAGAAAGGACTCAGGACCACTGGGTTCTATCCCCAGCTGTGGGAAGGAACTGGGGACTAGTGGTTAGAGCAGGGGGGCTGGGCATCAGGACTCCTGGGCTCTGTCCCCACTCCGGGAGGTGGGTGGGCATTAGTAGGTTAGAGCGGGGAGGGAGATGCTGCGAGCAAGGGCTCCAGGGATCTATTGCCAGCTCTGAGTTTCTGTTGCTGAGTGACTTTAAGCAAGTCACAGCCCCGCCGTGTGCCTCAGTTTCTCCATTGGTTAAATGGAGGCAATGACAGTGGCCTCCTTTGTAAAGGACTTTGAGATCTGCAATGCCAAAGCAGTGGACGAGCGCTAGGTGTTATTACGTATCAATAACCCTCCCAGGCGTTCCCCACCCCCCCTTTTCCAGGCTGGAGCTGTTCACCTCTGGGAGAGGCACTCGGGATGAGGCCACCAAGGTTCTCATTGTGATCACAGATGGGCAGAAATACAACGACCCACTTTCTTATTCAGACACCGTCCCTGAGGCTGAGAGAGCTGGTATCATCCGCTACGCCATCGGGGTGAGCTGCGGCTGTGTGGAGAACTAGTAGGGATCTGAGCCCATGTCCAGGTTCCCATTAGATAAGGGAGAAGAACTGACCCAGGGTTGTAACTGGGTCAACGTGTGACGTTATAGGAGAGCTGGAGCTCCTCTCTTGTTCAGGTTGAGCAAAGCTGTCTAGTTACAGGTTGGGTTTTCTGCCTGCCCTACTGTCCACGTGCTGACTCAGATTGCCATGAAATTTGGAATTCCTCATGGGGACACAGGTTAGGATTTGGGGTCACTTGAACTAGGGGCTCCTGACATACAGCCCCCCAGTTAAACAGCAAAATCACCCGGTTCTAATAGTTTTTTCTGCACACACCTGGGACTCAAACAACGGCTCTGATCCTCCCCAAACTGGTGTCAGTCACTTGACATTTATCTCCATGAAACTGCTGAGCCAAAGAGATTGAAATGAGCATCAGCAGCAAGATAAAGGGCAAGTCTACGCAACAAACTTAAGTCGACTTAAGTTACCTTGTCACACAGCCACCTCAGTAATTCAATCATTTTTTCATGTGCACATTATCCTCCTTCTGTTGGTGGTGCGCATCCACACCAGGAGCGCTTGTATCGACTTAACTGTCAGCGCGGGGCATGGTGGGGCCCTGACAGCCAGCGCCCGCAGGCAATATAAGCAATGTGGTGCCTATGCGGACACTGCACCGACCTGACTACATTGAGCTCAGTGCACCGGCTCTTGCGGAAGTGGAGTTATGAAGTCGGTGTGGTGGATGAGTTACAGGGGTGGGAGCTACATTTTAGCGAGGCCGCTTACAGAGTTAGGTCGACGTAAGTCCTACATCAACAAACTCGGGTTTAGAATCATAGATTCCCAGGCCAGAAGTGACTTTTTGCAGTCATCTAGTCTGAGCTCTCATGGAGCACAGGCCAGAGAATTGCCCCCAAATAATCCCTGCTGAAACCAGAGCAGATCTCTTAGAAAACCAGCCAGTCTTGAGATAAAAATTGCCAGGGATAGAGAATCCACCACGGCCCGTGGTGAGCTGCTCCAAGGGTTAATTCCCCTCACAGTTAAACCTGAGACCTTCTTTCCAATCTGAATGGGTGTAAATTCTGTTTCCAGCCATTGGATCTTGTTCGACCTTTGTCTGCTGCTTACCGAGAGGTGCCTAACTCCACCTCTGAACTGACTGCACACAACCCACCCGGACTAGCGCAGTGGTCCCGGCCCTTCACCCCTTGCCCTGAGGTGTCCCTCGGAGACATTGCCCGCACTCACCCCTCACTACGCCCTGGAGGTTGAGTCATGCTGGGCCCCAGAGCGCTGACAATCCCCATGGCAAGGAGACCCCTGTGCCCTGCTGCTGGTACAACCGACACAACTCGGTGCTGAAATGGGGCAGGCTCCATAACTCCAGGCTCCAGCGGCCCGCCACCCCCCACTGACCAGAGCGGCACATGGCGCTGGCTGAGCCATGCCTCTCTAGGGCCCAGCAGGGCTTGGGGCGGGTGGGTGTTGGCCCAGGGCTCTGGGCTGAGTGACGCCCATGCCCTGATCTCTCCTGTACCTCCCTCTACGCCGTGAAGGTTGGTGAGGCCTTCTCCAGTGACACTGCCCAACGGGAGCTCCAGGAGATCGCCTCTGAGCCCACCAAGGAGCACATCTTCCGGGTGGACAATTTCGATGCCCTCCAGGGCATCCAGAACCAGCTGCAGGAGAAGATATTCGGTATCGAAGGTACCAAAGCCAGGGGAGCGGCCACACTGGACCTGGGGCTCCAGAAATTGGTTTTCAAGGCCAAGATGGGACGGGGAGCTGCTGGAAATCCAGAGCCCAAATAGGCCCCAAATATTCTCTCTTTCCCCATTCAACATGTATCCAGTAATCTTCCTCCCAAAATGCCCCTGATGCCTTTCTCATCCAGGGCCCCCGGGCAGGGGACTGGGTGGCTCAAGGGGCTGATACGGGATACAGGGCCTTTTCTCTAGGGGGTGCTGGATCCAATCCAGCCTCGAGGTGGGGAGAAGGGCTGGCTCAGGGAATGGGACACGGCGCCTTTACTGTCTATGATGATCTCTCCTGTGTCTGTCTGTCTATCTCTCCCCGCAGGCACCCAGTCCCAGAGCGGCAGCTCCTTCCAGCTGGAGATGTCCCAGGAAGGATTCAGCTCCCTGCTGTCCCCTGTGAGTGACGCCTGGCCCCAGGGTGTGTCCCTGGAGCCCAGAGTCCTGTGGGAGCAGTGCAGGGGGCACCCCCCCTCTCACTAAGGGCAGACACTAGGGGGCTCTATGCTGCAGCGAGTGGTGTGGGGGCCCAGTAGGGGGTGCTCACTCCCCTGGCCATCAGCACTGACCCCAGTGTCCCAGCACGATGCTAGGGGGCGCTGTGCTGCAGGTGGTGGCTGTGTCTAGTAAATACACGCCGTGCTGTCTGTTCCCTGTAATCGGTCCCCTTTGCCATCGCTGTCGATTTAGGACGGGCCTGTGCTGGGAGCAGTGGGAGCCTATGACTGGTCCGGTGGGGTATACCTATATGGGCACAGCAGGAAGCCGAGCTTCATCAACATGTCCAGAACCTCCACTGGCATGAATGATGCTTACCTCGGTAAGAACAAACCCACCGAGCTTCCCTTACCTATTTAAACAGTCCCCGCGCCCCGCCCCAGAGGTGGCTGCATCTCAGTTCTGGGAAAGTTCTGTGCAGCACTGTTGTAGGGCTGTTTCCCATCTCACCTCCCCACGTCCCTCTCTTCCTTTGAGGTTATTCGTCTCAGGTCATCACAGCCAATGGGCAGAACAGCTATGTGGTCGGGGCCCCTCGCTACCAACACGCTGGCAAAGTCGTCCTGTTCTTCCGAGATACCAAGGGTGGGGAATGGACACCCAGATCAGAGGTGCTGGGAGAGCAGGTATGGAGAGTGTTACTGGTAATATGGAGTGTGGGTGTGAGAGAGAGAGGGCTGGAGGAAGCCTGTAAGATTTTGACATGGTGTAATATTTGTGTTTGGATTCACCTTCAGGAACGATTCAGTCAGAGAGCCTCAGGCAGGGGATAAACTTGACTGGTTTAGGGAATTGCACCGCAGCTGACATTCAGCTTCTCTCCAATATCCCACTGCTGTTACCTTCACTTACAGTCTAGATAGAGCTCATGAGACCGATACAGACAGAGGTCCAGACATACCAAGGGACTTAGGCGTTGTGATGCTGCAGGGAGGCACCTACCCCTGCCAGTGATCCATGAATGGGGGGAAGATAGGCGCTCTTCCACCTAGCTCAAATGTCGGGCCTCATCCAGTAGGCAGGCTCAGAGCCACCACAATCTTCACAAACCAGCCGGAGGAGAAGAGGGAGGGCCTCCCTTATAGATGGTGGTTAGATTTCTCACCTAGGACGTGAACAACCCCTGGTTTGAGTCCCTGCTTTGCCTGATGAGGAAGAAGGCTTTAACCAGGGCTCTGCTGTCTCTCAGGGAGTGCCCTGACCACTGGGCCTTAGGGTGGTTGTGATTTGTACACGTTGTGCAGCCCAACTGATATTTAATTAGTCAATTAAAATGGAATAACTTTAACAGGCAAGACTGAGGGAGCCCACAGCTCAGGGGTCAGGGCATTGACTTAAGAAATAGCAGACCCCTGTTCAAGTCCTTCTCCTCTGACCACATGTACCAGATGGTGCCCTACAGGTGGGGGAGCGTTTGTCTTTCCCCAGTTTGTGGATCCTGCTTGAGTGTGGTGGGAAATGGGCAACTGGCTGCCTAGAGTAAGACAGGAGTGCACATGCCCTGCCCTTGAGGCAGCAACATAAGGAGCTTCTACTGCAAAAACATAGGCACCAAGTCAGGTTAGGCACCTAAAGGGTCAGCAGCAGCCATGCAGAGGTTTTGTGAATCACAGTGCACCTAAGTCTGGGGGTTAAGCACATAACTACCTTTGTGGATCTGGGCTAGAGAGACTCAGGCAAGGAAAATTACATTACTAGTGATATCAGCAGTGTTCGAAAAGGATCACACTACACTAACAAAGTGCATTTCTCCAAGATCTAACTGCCTATACATTCCAGCTGAACAGAACTTACAAGAGTGACTCAGTCAGTGAATAAACTTTACTCGTGCTAGAACAGCCGCTAGAAAGAATTGCACCACAACTAGCATTCAGCGTCTCTCCAAGATCTAACTGCCTCGTTGTGCAAGAACACTTTCAGCGACAGCACCACCCGCTGTGCAGCGAGAGGGTGCGACTGAGGATGGAATGAGGATTGGGACTGAATCCTCATCCCCAGAGGGTGAGAAGGGTCCCAGCGGGAGAAGAAGGAGGAGGTGACTAAATTAAAGGGGTGACTTATCTGCCTCTCCAGATTGGCTCATATTTTGGGGGTACACTGTGCGCTGTGGACCTCGACAGAGATGGGAGCACGGACCTGGTTCTAATCGGAGCCCCCATGTACCATACACCTCTGAATGGAGGACGGGTCTATAACTGCCTGATTAACTGGCTGGTAAGAAAGAGGATGGAGCCAGGGGGAAGATGGATGGCCTGGGGTTCTTCTTTGCCTGCACTGCCATGGGGTTGTGATGCTGGGACAATTAGCATGGCAGTAGCAGGCGCGGTGCTCCAGGAAGTAGGATGGGGGGGATCATTCAGGGAAGCTTTTCCCTGCCAGTCAGTTCTGGCCCTGATGCCCCAGAGAGATGCCAAGGAGCGCTTTGCTGCAGAGAGAGGGAAAGATGGTCAGTAGGGGCAGGGGTACTCTCTGCTGGAAGTCAGTGCTCATCCTTTCCCCATGTGTTTCCTTCCATGGGGCCTGCAGGGGATGACATTGATCTGCACCAAGACACTGCAGGGGCAGATGGGGCAGGCGTTCGCACGCTTTGGGGCCAGCATGTCCGAAATCGGGGACATCAGCGGGGACGGACAGACGGATGTGGCCATCGGGGCCCCCATGGAGAGCGACAATAGCGGGGCCTTGTACATCTTCCATGGGGAAAAGGGAGGCCTCAATCCCCAGTATAGACAGGTGAGCCCAGCCCGTGTGAGAAGGGGTCACCAGAAAGCCCCGAAGAGACATGATGGGGCCCCACAGCCCCCTAGTGCCTATTAGCCTGTAGCTGCTGCTTTCCCATCCCTCACCCTCCGCTGCCCCCGAGTGCCCATTGTACAGTACAGCCGCCCCTTTCCCATCCCTCACCCTCCACTGCCCCCGAGTGCCCATTGTACAGAACAGCCGCCCCTTTCCCACCTCTCACCCTCTGCTGCCCCCTAGTGCCCATTGTACAGAACAGACGCCCCTTCCCGAGCCCTCACCCTCCGCTGCCCCCTAGTGCCCATTGTACAGTACAGCCGCCCCTTTCCCACCCCTCACCCTCTGCTGCCCCCTAGTGCCCATTGTACAGAACAGCCGCCCCTTTCCCATCCCTCACCCTCCGCTGCCCCCTAGTGCCCATTGTACAGAACAGACGCCCCTTCCCGAGCCCTCACCCTCCGCTGCCCCCTAGTGCCCATTGTACAGTATAGCCGCCCCTTTCCCATCCCTCACCCTCCACTGCCCCCTAGTGCCCATTGTCCAGTACAGCCGCCCCTTCCCGAGCCCTCACCCTCCGCTGCCCCCTAGTGCCCATTGTACAGAACAGACGCCCCTTCCCGAGCCCTCACCCTCCGCTGCCCCCTAGTGCCCATTGTACAGTATAGCCGCCCCTTTCCCATCCCTCACCCTCCGCTGCCCCCTAGTGCCCATTGTACAGAACAGCCGCCCCTTTCCTACCTCTCACCCTCCACTGCCCCCTAGTGCCCATTATACAGTACAGCCGCCCCTTTCCCATCCCTCACCCTCCACTGCCTCCTAGTGCCCATTGTACAGTACAGCCGCCCCTTCCCCAGCCCTTGCTGCTCTCTCTGCCCCACAGCGCATCGAGGGGTCACAGTTTCCCAGCAGGCTGCACTACTTTGGCCAGGCCGCCAATGGCGGGACAGACCTGACGAGGGACGGACTGCCAGACATCGCGGTGGGGGCACAAGGGCAGGTCCTGCTGCTGAGGTGAGTTACTCTGTGTCGTTGCGCTGCTCCACATGGCAGTCTCAGGCCTTGTCGACGCTACAGAGTTTTTTTGATAGAAGTTCTGCCCGCGATTAAGAAGCGCGATAATTTCACCGCTATTGCATGTTCACACTACGCTCCTTGTGTCAGCAGAGCGCATCCACATTTGGTGGTCTGGCGCTGACAGTGAGAGCAGGGCTCTGGGTGGGTACCTATCCCAGGGTGCGACTCGCCACATTCTGCAGCTAGGAATTGTGGGAAGGCGGAGTGGATCGCAGCGCCTCATGGGTGCTCGCTCAGCGTCCCATGATGCATTGTTTTCTGTCCCAGCATTCCATGGGCTTCCGACCAATTTTAGCGGCATTTTTAACACCCCCTGTTCACTGTGCTCCCGCCATCTCTGTGTGAAAGGATGGACCCCGCAATGCTCTCTACTGTTGTGGTCACTGCTTTGAACACACCGGAGCTGGTCAGGCAGTACATCGTGAGCACCCAATCTGTACAGCAATAGGAAGGGGTACTTCTCTGAGGTATGGCAGGTGCTTGTTGATCACTGCAGGCATTTCACTGACATCAGCACAGGGTGGTCCAGGAAGGTGCATGATGCACGCATCTTAAAGAACTCTGGTCTGTACAGAAAGGTGTAAGCAAGGACTTTCTTTCCACACCAGAAGATTCCAGTGGGGGATTTTGAAATGCCCACAGTGTTCCTGGGAGACCCAGCCTACCCCTTACACCCATGGCTCATGAAGCCTTACTCAGGAAAACCTGGACCACAGCAAGGAGCGTTTCAACAATAGGCTGAGTAGGTGCAGAATTCTCCTGGAATGTACTTTGGCAGGTTAAGAGCGCGCTAGCGATGCCTTTATGGCAGGTTAGATCTAAGTGAGAAAAAGAATTCAATGGTCATAGCTGACTGCTGACTGAGGCAAGATTTTGAGATTGCGAACCAGTAATGTGTATTTCTATACAGCAATCTGCCATGCTTCATTAAACTCAATTATCTTATTTGACCTAGCACTTGTGTTGATTCCTGACTGGGATTTCTAGTAAGCAAATGATTAGAATGCATGTAAATATTACTAGCAGCAACAATCACTATGTGTAGGCATGGGCGGTCAGTGAACCAGGGCCTTGGGGGTGCTATCCCCTGGCCTAGCCCACCCGTTCTACTCAGGGCTCTACCCCTCCCGCCCCACCCTTCCCTGCCAGAGCCCAGAGCCCCCCTCCCCACCCCACCCCCATGCACACACACAAGCCCTGAGCGCTGGGCGGGTGATGCAAGCACCGGCTCCAGCTGCCTGGCATCCCTGGCTGCAGGCCAGCCCCCACTAGCACCAGCCCCAGGGCTCCTCTGTTACTTTTATCATCCTCCCATGGGCCTTTAGAGTGCACTCCTCACACCCCTTTCTGTCCCATCTTTCCATTTCTCTCAGCACCATGCGTTCTTTTTTTTCTGACTCAGAGGATTGGAGCACCTCTCTGAACACGTCCTCCTTGCTCCACCTTGGTTGCTTCCTTATCTGGAGTAGGTGCTCCGCTGGTGTGTAGTGGGGTCCCCTGAATGGCACATCTGCAGATGCACAAGAAACAATGCACAGAAGCATGACAGTTAGTTCATGCACAGCATTGATTCATTACAGTAAAATACACCTCTTGTAACATACCAATCACTTTCTCAATGTCCCTTGGCAAGCACACATCTCAACGAACACCGTAAACATGGTGAGTATGGCCTAGGTGCGGGGTGGACATTCAAAATGGGGCAAAGGGTGTTGATGATGCTTTCAGAGGATCAGTGAAGGGGACCGGGGACAATATTGTAAATTCTGCCACCATTTTCCACAGGCGGATGTCAGTGAAGCTGATAGCTCATTCCTGAGGGTAAGCAAGGGCACATCTACTGCCTGCATCCAGGTTCAGACCAGGTCCCTAGGCTGCTCACCTGGGTGCCTCTTTGGTCCGTGCACAAGTGATTGCCAAGTGGTGCGGTAAAATTTCCTACAATTGGGAAGGAACAAAGCAGCTCTGCCAAGGAACCTTTGGCAGAGGATTGGCAAGAACCTCCAGGGTAGTTTCCTAGAGATCTCTCTGGAGGATTCCCATGAAATCTAGGTGTGCATCAGCACCCTCTTCTGCTGCACTGCTAAGCTGCACAGGGAAAGCTGGTCTTGCACATTTCTATCTCTTCCTTCACCCACCACTATAGTATTCAGAGCAAAGGACAGCTGTCCGCCATGTAATCGAGCAGTATCTGCTCAAAAAGATCACTCACCAGGGGTCTCCTCTCCTGCATCGTGCTCGCCGGAGACAGACTGCTGGGACTGGCTCCACCCCTCTGGAGTGGAAAAGAGTTCCTGACTCACCATGGTACCGGACGACCCTGCCATGGGGTCCAAAACGTCTTCCAACTTGACCTCCTCATCCACCACTTCGTCCTCAGGGTTAGGTCCACTTTCCATTCCCTCCCGCCCCATCAAAGTGTCCATGGGGCTCTTGGTGGTGGAGGTGGGGTTGCCACCTAGGATGGTGTCCAAATGCTTGTAGAAGCGGCCGCTCTTTGTTGCAACACCGGAGCGAGGGTCTGCCTCCCTTGCCTTCTGGTCCGCCTGCCTCAGCTCCTTTATCTTCGCTCTGCACTGCACCATGTCCCGATTTGTAGCTCTTCTCACATATGCCATGAGAAATCTGCCTGTAGGTCTTGAAGTTGTGGCTGCAGAGCAGCAGGGTTCGAACCGCTGATTAGAGCGGTCAGGTCGTAGATTTGCCAAATTTCTAGTCACACAGAACCGAATGCCTGTCCCTTCCCTGAGGCCCTATCCCTGCCCTCCCCCTTCCCCAAAGCCCCGCCCCCACTCACTACATTCCCCCTCCATCGGTGGCTTGCTCTCCCCCACCCTCACTCACTCTCACTGGGCTGGGGCAGGAGTTGGAGTGTGAGAGGGGGTGAGGGCTCTAACTGGGGGTGTGGACTCCAGGGTGGGGCCAATAATGAGGGGTTCAGGATGCGGGAGGGGGCTCGGCCTGGGGCAGGGAGTTGGGGTGTGTGAGGGCTCCGGCTGTGGTGCAGGATCTGGGGTGCGGCTGGGGATGAGGGGTTTGGGGTATACGGGGGGCTCCAGGCTGGGATGTGGGGTTGAGGGATTTGGAGTGAGGGAGGCATCTGTGGGTTGAGGCAGAGGGTTGGGGTGCAGGAGGGGGTGAGGGCTGTGGGCTGGGGCTGCTGGCTATGGGGTGGGGACGGGGTGAGGAGTTCAAAGTGTGGGAGGGAGCTCTGGGCTGGGGCAAGGGGTTGGGGTGCAGAGGGGGTGAGGGCTCTGGGCTGGGGTTGCTGGCTCTGGGGTGGGGCTACGGATGAGGGGTTTGGAGTACAAGAGGGGACTCTGGGTCGGGGGGGCTCAGGGCTGGGGCACGGGGTTGGGAATCAGGATTGGGGCATGGACTGACCTCTGGCGGCTCCTGCTCAGCAGTGCAGTGGGGGCTGTGGGGGGGTTAAGGCAGGCTCTCCTACTGCCATGCACACCCCAGAAACAGCCAGCAGGTCCGGGTCCTAGGTGGAGGGGCAGGAGGCTTCACAGACCACTCTTGCCACCGGCACCACCCCCCCCGGCCCCAGCTCCCATTGGCCGGGGAGTGCAGAGCCCGCACTCAGAGAACGTGCCCCCCTGCCCCAGAGGCCGGACCTTCTGGCCAATTCTGGGGCGCAGCCTGGTGCCAGCCAGGACAGGAAGGGACTAGCCGGCCTTAGAGCTGCAGCACCCCCGACCGGACTTTTAACGGCCACCTGGTCAGTAGTGCTGACCGGAACCGCCAGGGTCCCTTTTCGACCGGTTGTTCCATTTGAAAATCGGACACCTGGTCACCCTCTCAGGAAGGGCATTGTGGGACACCTCCTGGGGGCCAATCACAGCAACATGACCAAGCGCAATCTTTACACTAGCACTCTGTCGACAAAACTTTGCCGCAAAAAGCTCGAAGCCTCTCGTCGAGGTGGTTTTACGTTGTCGGCAAAACAGGAGAGTTTTGTTGCCATAAGTCACATTGTCGTGTGTAAACCTCCAGTGTTTTGTGGACAAATGCTGCCTTTTGTAGAAAAAATCTCTACAGTGTAGACAAGGCCGTGGTATTCTGAGTGTGAGTGTCTGTGACTGCTGCCCCCAGCTGGAGAATGGCACAAGGACAGCTCTGCTGCTCCCTTCTCTGCCCCCCAGCATCTCCTCTAGCAGAGCTGCGTGTCCATAACCCATCTCCCTGGGGTGCTGTGAGCACATCCAGGCTGGGTGGGAGGCTCAGGGGAGGGAGGGGGCCTGGCCCCATTGCAGAGAGCAGCTGCGTCACGGTTCTGTTCCTCCCATGGCAGGTCCCGGCCGGTGCTCAGAGTTGGGGTCTCCATCAGCTTTCAGCCCCACACGATCCCAACCTCAGCCTTCAACTGCCAGGGGCAGGAGCAGCTCAACACGGAGGCCAGCAGGGCAGAGGTCTGCTTCACTGTCACTAAGAGCACCAGGGACAGCCTAGGTCAGACCAAACCCCCACCCCCCATTCCCCTCCCCTCTGAGCGAGCCAGTCCCCTGTCCTGGGGATGGATCGGAACCAGCACCCCCTAGAAGGGCAAAGCCCCGTGTCCCATTTCCCCTTGAAGTTCCTGCTCTCAATTTCTCTGTCCCTCGTTTCCCCTTCCCCGTAGGTGACAGGATCTCCAGCACCATCCAGTACAGCCTGGCTCTGGACCCCGGTCGGACAAAGATCCGAGCCACCTTCAACTCCACTGGCCCTGTCCTGAGCAGGGAACTGCGGCTTGGCATTGAGACAAGATGTGAGATATACCGGATAACGTTTCTTGTGAGTGTGGGGGGTCCTAACCCCTTCCCTCCGACTGTGTCTGCCTCTTCCACCCTGCCCCTTGCTCCCAAATTACCCAGAGAACAAACCTCTCTCCTGGTCCCACCCAGCCCCCAGCCCCCCTTTCCCTTCAGAAGCCCGACATCTCTCTCTGTCTCCCCAGCTCTGCCCAGAGGACACCCTGACCCCCATAACCCTGCGTCTCAACTACACCCTGATGGGGGAGCCCATCTCTACCGCTAGCAACCTCAAACCCATCCTGAGCGAGGACTCCGCGACGGTGTCTGCAGGCTTGGTAAGCTGCCAGAGCAAGGCCCCGCGGTGGGTCTGCTGCAGGGATTGAACCAGTGACCGCGGGGTTTGAAAGCAAGAGTCTGGAAAATTCAGAGGCAGCAGCAGCCTCCTAATCCACTTTACACAGCACAGCCACTCGAGGGTGACAGATGGATGCTGAGTTTGCTTTGGCATCTCCCCTCCATGGGAACATTCCAACTTCTCCTCAAAGCTCCCAAAATTTCTGTCCAAAGAAACAAATATTTTGGCTAAAAAAAGTGATTTTTTACTAGACAATTGTCAATATTTATTTTGGCCAGGGCCCCCTAAATGGGAAAGATCCCATGTCCTGTTCCCCATCCCCCTGAGCCGGCCAGTCCTCCAGTCGCGGCACTCCTAGAAGTGTGAAACTGCCGCTGGGCAGAGGGTGAGGAGGAAGGGTGGGGTGGGGGGGGCTGATGATGGGTTTATCTGTCCCCCAGTGCAGGGGGCTGGGAGGTGCTGGGGTAACAGGAGGGTCCCTGGGTCCCCGCAGTGTCACTCCGGCAGGTGGTGCTGCAGACCCCTCCCCACCCACTCTGATCCTGCTCTCCTGGGTTTCCAACCAGCTCCCGTTTCAGAAGGACTGTGGGACAGATGACCGCTGCGATGACCAGTTAGAAATCTCCTTCAATTTCTCTGGGTAAATCACTGAATCCTCCCTCCAAAAACACCTACCATGGTGGGACACATTTGGTTTGATCACGCTTCGGATCTTCAACATCCAGCTGGAGATCTTGTTAGATTTCCAGTGCTGATGGATGGGGGGTGAGAAGGGTTGCCCCCTCCCACTCCAGGGTGCCCCCTGATGTACTGGGGATAGCAGTGAGCCCGCCGGTTCCACCAGCCTGGTCTCCCTTACACTGTTCTGCTGAGCCAGGCCCTCAAGCCTCCTCTAGCACACACCCAGGTAGGGACTCACCCAGCTGCAGAAAGACACAGACACTGAAATCAGCTCTGCATGGGAAGAATCAGCTCAGGAATGTCCAGCACGCAAGTACACACAAGAGTGTAAACCCAAAATTGTATTGTCTTGAGCCACACAGAAAACTGTACAGCGTAAGCTCATGAAAAGCACCCCCTCCCTCAATGTGGAGGAAGATATGCACAGCTTTTTGCCCCCCAGTTATGACTTGCACAAACTGGTTGAGAGAAAACAAACACACGTTTAATAACTACAAAGGATAGCTTTTAAGTGATTATAAGGGATAGAAAACAGATCGAAGCAGATTACTGAGCAAATAAAACAAACATGCAAACTAAGGTTAATACACTAAAGAAACTGCCCAGATCAATCTTAGGTATTTTCAGCAGTCATCTTGGGCAGGGATTTAGTGAAGAACCAGCCCTGATAAACTCACTTCCCTGCCTTATATAGGATTTACATGTGGCAGGAATCCTTTGTTTCCCTGTTTGAGCCCCATCCCCAAACAAATAGGACAATCACATTCAGTAAATCATCACCTTTCCAGTGATACCGCACGTGACCCATCTTGCATAAAATACAAATTAGTTATGCCATATTCATATCACAACAGTAGCTCTATGAAGAATATGGGGCGTAGTGTCACAGGGTGACGCTGGAAGCTCACAGCGCTGGGGTCCCCGGGTGGACACTGCTAGAAGACGTTCACAGAGCATCCAGGACACTGCCCTGAGGAAGCTCACCCCTTTCTCCCGCCTTAGCTTGAGCACCCTGGTGGTGGGCGTCACCCCCGAACTCAACACCACCGTCTCCATCCAGAATCACGGGGAGAATTCCTACAGCACCACGGTGCGGTTCCTCTACCCAGCCGCGCTGTCCTACCGCCGGGTCCTGCTGCTCCAGGTACCCCAACGAACACCAGGCATGAGGGGCAGGCTCTGCAGTGGGGAGCCATGCTGCAGGGAGTGGACAGGGAGCTCAGCAGGGGTTGCTGAGCTGCAGGGAGCAGGTGGGGGGCTCGATAGGGGAGCTGAGTTGTGGGGAGCGGGGGGCTCGGTGGGGGGTGCCAAGCTGCAGGGAGCGGGCCAGGGGGGGCTCGGCAGCAGTGCTGAGTTGCAGGGAGTGTGCAGGGGGCTTGTCAGGGGTGCTGTGGTCTACGTCTCTCACTGGCTGGTCTCTCATGGTCAGTCTAACAGGAGGGCCGTGGCTGTTAAGTGCAGCTCGGCCTTGGGCTCCAAGGAACAGACTCAGAGGAACAGCACCTGCCACATCAACTACCCCATCTTCCGGAGTGGAGCTGAGGTAGGGACGGGCCCTGGCCTCAGCCCTGTCATGTGAACTCCCCAGGTGTGAGCGAGGGTTGCCAGGCATCCAGTTTTTGACTGGAATGACCGGTTGAAAAGGGCCCTGGCAGCGCCGATAAGCACCGCTGACCGGGCTGTTAAAAGTACGGTTGGCGGAGCAGCGAGGCAAAGCCAGGCTCCCTGCCTGCCCTGGCTGCACGGGGCTCCTGGAGGTGGCCGGCATGTCTCTGAAGCCCCCTGAGGCAGGGGAGATCAGGGAAGCTCTGTGCGCTGACCCCCCACCCCCCGGCCCGCGCCTCTGCCTAGTGACCCGGGAACCACAGCGAATGGGAGCTGTGGGGGCGGTGCCTACCGGGCGTTGGTAGTGTGCACTGCACAGAGCTGCCTGCCCGCGCCTCTGCCTAGTGGCCCGGAGCTTTCGGGAGCAGCATGGAGCCAGGGCAGGCAGGGAGCCCACCTTAATCCCACTGCACTGGTAACTGGGGGCTTCTTGAGGTTAGCGCCACCCGGCCAGAGCCCACACCCCAATCCCCCTCCTGCAGCCCAGCTCCCTACTCCAGGTCAGAACCCCCTCCCACACCCTAACTCCCTCCCAGACCCCACACTCCATGCTCCTGCCGCAGCCCTGAGACCCCTTCAGCACCCAAGCTCCCTCCAAAAGCCCATACCTCCAACTTCCTCCCGCACCCCAACACCCTGCCCCAGCCCCAAGCCCTCTCCCACACCCTGAACTCCTCATTTCTGACCCCACCCCAGACCCCGCATCCCCAGCTGGAGCCCTCACCCCCTCCCACACCCCAATTCCCGCCCCAGCCCAGTGAAAGTGAGTGAGGGTGGGGAACGGCGAGCAACTGGGGGGGGGCTGGAGTGAGTAGGGGCGGGGCCTCAGAAAAGGAGTGGGGCAGGAGAGGGGGAAGGGTGTTCAGTTTTGTGCAATTAAAAAGTTGGCAACCCTCGTGTGAGCCCAGCTGGGAGCAGAGAGGGGCAGTTCCGTGGGGTCAGCCCAGCCCGTGACAAGCCATGTGCTGGGGAAAGCGCCCCGGGGAGCCTGGCGAGTCATTGCAAACAGAGCCCTGGGGTCACTTTGGGGCTTGGGTCAGGCCCTGCCGGGGCTGCAAACCAAGAGCCAGACTTTGAGGGGCTGGAAATCAGGCCTTACTGGGGGAGAGAAGGGGAGGGGCTGTTCCCTCCCCCCTTTGGGGTCCTAAAAAGGATGGTTAATGGGGTGTTGCCATGGCACTGAGTGGGTTGAGGTCTCTGGATCCCAAACCAGATTAGCGCTCTCTGTGGACAGGGACAGGGTCATGTTAACACCTTTGCCTCCATCTAAGTTCATACAACAGTCCCCCTGGTCCCCCGCCCCCACCGCCCGTCCCGCGGTCTCTGGCAGTTCCCCAGGCCCTGAGCCCAGCAGCTCTCAACCCATGTGTTTTCCAGGCCGTCTTCGTCGCCACCTTCGACGTCTCCTCTGAGGCTGACCTGGGGAACAGGCTGCAGATCACGGCCAAGGCCAGCAGGTGAGGGGGCCGTGCAGGGCCAGGGGGTGGGGTGGGGGCAGTGGGAGGAGGCCGTGCAGGGAGCAGGGCAGGGCAGAGGCCTGTGATGCAGCCTCCCTGCCCAGTTATCTGCCTGCGTCTCCTCACGTCTCTCCCCTTTGCCCTCCCCTCCCCCAGTGACAATGGCGGCCCCATCACCGAGCGCATGATTCACCGGGCGGAGCTGCCGGTCAAGTACGGCATCTTCGTCATCCTCACCAGGTAGGTCAGTGCGGAGACAGAGGGGAGAGCGCCCCCTGCTGGGGCCCCCATCCCCGCCCCCTGCAGCACAGCGTCCCTACCCACCGCCACTCTCCAGCCCCATCCATCACACTCCCGTCTCTCTCCTTCCTTCTGTCCTTTTCCTCCCCCAGCCTCGAGGAGTCGACCAAGTACGTCAACTTCTCCTCCAAGGAGGCAGGGACAAGTGTGCCAGTGACACATCGGTACGAGGTGAGGCTGGTGGCACAGAGTGCGAGGGGGGAGATGGGGCAAGAGGGAGGTAGTGGAAGTGATTGAATGGGATCTAGTGGGTTAGAGCACGGAGGGGTGGGGGTGAGCAGGGAGCCAGGACTCCTGGGTTCTATCCCCAGCTCTGGCAGGGAAGTGGGGTCTGAGGGTCAGAGCCGGGGCTGGGGATCAGATCTCCTGGGTTCTCTTCCTGCAGTGCTCTGTAGCGAGTCTGTTTCTTTCAGGTCAAGAACCTGCGGCAGCGAAGAGTCCCCATCTCGGTCACGTTCCAGTTCCCCGTGGAGCTGAGCGGGGTCCGGGTGTGGGACGCCTCTGAGGTCGTCCCCTCCAAGGTACTTGCCTGTCCCTGCCCTTGTGTGTGTGAGATGGGCCCAGTGACACCTGCTCGGCCCTACAGCGGCCCCTGCTGGGACAGGCTGCCTCGGGGAGAACAACCTTCTCCAGGGTCTTCCCCAGCCCCTAAACCAGCCAGTCCCCTGTCCTAGGGCCGGATTAGAGCCAGTGCCCCATAGAGGGGAAAGGCCCCGGGTCCCCTTCCTGCCCCCGTTAACACCGTGTCTCTCTCCCTCCCCAGCCCCAGCTGGCTCAGTGTACCAGTGAGGTGGGATCGACCAGTTCAAAGGACCTTGTGAAGCAGATGAGCGAGCGCCCCCTGCTGGTGAGTGCAGGCCAGTGTGGGTCGCAGCAGCCCCTTCCCTTGGCACTAATATAGACTGTGAGTTGGGGGCTAGGCTGGGGGAGGGACCCCTGCTATAGACAGACTGAGACCCTTATGCCCAGGCAGAACCCTGCACGCCCACTGCCTCACCCGGCGATATCCTTCCGCCCCAGGACTGCTCCGTGGCCACCTGTAAGAAGATCCGGTGCCAAATCCCCTCCCTGGAATTGCAGCAGCCGCTGGAGTTCATGATCAAAGGGAACGTCAGCTTCCAGTGGGTTTCCCAGGTAGGAGAGCTGCCACTGCCTCCTGGCCCCAGGCAAGAGATCCCCCCGTGTGAACAGCCCCTGAGCCCCTCCCGAGAGGTGGCTGCATCTCAGTGCCGGGCAAGGGATCCCTGTGTGAACAGCCTGTAAATTTCTCTGGGTCTCTCTGGGATGATGCTCCGGCCTGGTTTGTGTCATTTCCAGTCAGGGACGGTAAATTTCTCTGTTCCAGACTCAGCAGCAGAAAGTGAATCTGGTGAGCGAGGCCTGGATTGAATACGAGGAGAAGAAATACACCCAGAAGGAGGGATTCATCCAGCGCCAGGTACCAGAGTGACTGCACTCGGGATAGAGAGAGCATCGGGTAGTGGTTAGAGCTGGGAGCCAGGACTCCTAGGTTCTGTCCCTGCTCTGGGGGGAAGTGGGGTCTGGTGTGATAGTGTCAGGACTCCTGGGTCCCCATCTCACAGCTCCTCTCCCCCAGGTGCAGACGGTGGTGGAGCACTTCGCAGTCTATAACTACCTGCCCATCATCGTGGGCAGCAGCGTGGGGGGCCTGGTCCTGCTGGCTCTCATCACAGCAGCCCTCTACAAGGTGAGTGGGGCAGGGCTCTAACCCCCCCCTACAGCCCATCACCCTTGGGGAGGGGCCTGTGGCTCTCCCAGCTGGTGGAGGAGGTACAAGGATTTTTCCTTCATAGGTTCTCACAGCCCATCCCTCCTGCTCCTCCACCATGAGCCTGTCTCTGTCTGCCTCTCACCATCTCCCCTCTGTCTCCTTCCAGCTCGGCTTCTTCAAGCGCCAGTACAAGCAGATGATGGAGGACGCTGGGGAGGGCGAGGGGCCTGGCCCGACCCAGAGCGCCTCCGCTGGCAAACCCCCTGCTTCCGATGTCCCCAAACAATAGCCCCCCATGCGCCAACGCCCCCAGCTTGGCCTCCCTCTGGGCTGCTCCAGATTCACCCCCGCTCGCTTATGTTGGTCACTGGACACCCTCCCACCAACAAAATGCATCCTAGTGCCAACTAGAGCCAATCGTTACTGAAATTAGGCTGGGGCAAATTCTCTTTGTCTTTTTATAATTTTGATGGAAAATGTTGAAATTTCTTTTCGGCCTTTTTTTAAACTTCCATCGATTTTAAATTTTGATGTGGAAAATTATGGGTATTACACATCTTTTTTTTTCTATTTTTATCTATTCAGATTATCCCAGTTGTGGGAATTTATGTGTGTGCGGGGGGGCCGGGCCGTATGTGGAGGTCAGACAATTATTTAATGGCAGTAGAGGTTGAGATTCAAAAAGTTAAAGCTTAATAACTGTGCTTGGAAGGACTGGATTTTTATCGGGAAATGTTGTATTCACCACACGCACATAAACTGCTGGCAAAATATTTCTATTGCTAATAATCAAAATTTGCAGATAAGCAAAGTAAGAATAATGCTGCCTGAGAACTTTTTAGAGTTGGATTTGAGGCTATTGTCTTAGACTAGGTCTACGCTGGGGGGGGATCAATCTAAGATACGCAATTTCAGCTACGAAAATAGCGTAGCTGAAGTCAGCGTACTTAGATCGACTTACCACGGTGTCTTCACGGCGCTGAGTCGACTGCTGCCACTCCCCATCGACTCCGCTTGCACCTCTCTTGGCGGTGGAGTACCGGAGTCGACGGGAGAGCACTCAGGGATCGATTTATCGCATCTAGACTAGACACGATTGTAACGATGCTGGTTCAGGCGGGACCCAGCTGAGAGTATCAGTTCAGGACAAATTGCTTCAAGCAGGGCAGTTACAGCCCAAGGCTGGGGTTTCTATGCACACCAAGGCAAACCAAACCAGCCAGACAGAGAAGACTTTTGTTTTACCCCACTGGCTAACCACAAGTCACACAAGCAATTCCCTTAGACATTCCAGTTTCCCAGTATCACCACCATTGCCCCTCGATATGGGGACAAATGGTTATGAAAACCAATACCCTAGTAAAAGAAAAAAGGTTCTCTCGCTCCCAAAGGACGAAGCCCCAGACCCAGGTCAAGATACAAATCAGATCTTACCCACAAATCACGCTGTTGCCAATCCTTTAGAATCTAAAATCTAAAGGTTTATTAATAAAAGGGAAAAGATATAGATGAGAGATAGAATTGGTTAAATGGAATCAATTGCATACAACAATGGCAAAGTTCTTGGTTCAGGCTTGTAGCAGAGATGGAATAAACTGCAGGTTCAAATCAAGTCTCTGGAGAACATCCACAGCTGGGATGGGTCTTTCAGTCCTTCGTTCAAAGCTTCAGTGTAGCCAAGTCCCTCCAGAGGTAAGAAGCAGGATTGAAGATCAGATGGAGAAGCTGCAGCAGCTTTTTATATTCTCTTGCCATGTGGTCTTTCTTCCTTTGTCCCAAAGACAAGCTGTCCATCACATGGCCTGGAAAAACCTCAGAGTTCTGTCCATAGGCATGTCCCTGCACACCTTGCTGAGTCACAAGGCGTGTCTGCCTTCTCTCAATGGGTCAGTTGTATCGCTGATGGTCCTTAATGGTCCATCAAGCAGGATAGGCAGAGCTGACACCAACTTGTCTGGAGTGTTCCTGTCATAAATATAAAGGGAAGGGTAAACCCCTTTAAAATCCCTCCTGGCCAGAGGAAAAATCCTCTCACCTGTGAAGGGTTAAGAAGCTAAAGGTAACCTCGCTGGCACCTGACCAAAATGACCAATGAGGAGACAAGATACTTTCAAGAGCTGGGAGGAGGGAGAAAAACAAAGGGTCTGTGTCTGTCTGTGTGATGCTTTTGCCGGAGACAGAACAGGAATGGAGTCTTAGAATTTAGTAAGTAATCTAGCTAGGTATGTGTTAGATTATGATTTCTTGAAATGGCTGAGAAAATAGCTGTGCTGAATAGAATGAATATTCTTGTCTGTGTGTCTTTTTTGTAACTTAAGGTTTTGCCTAGAGGGATTCTCTATGTTTTGAATCTAATTACCCTGTAAGGTATTTACCATCCTGATTTTACAGAGATGATTCTTTTTTACTTCTATCAAAAGTCTTCTTGAAAGGAAACTGAATGCTTTTTCATTGTTCTAAGATCCAAGGGTTTGGGTCTGTGGTCACCTATGCAAATTGGTGAGGATTTTTACCAAACCTTCCCCAGGAAGTGGGGTGCAAGGGTTGGGAGGATTTTGGGGGGAAAGACGTGTCTAAACTACATTTTCTCAGGAACCCAGATAAAGTTTGGTGGTGGCAGTGGAAGTCCAAGGGTAAAATAGTTTGTACCTTGGGGAAGTTTTAACCTAAGTTGGTAAAAGTAAGCTTAGGGAGTTTTCATGCAGGTCCTCACATCTGTACCCTAGAGTTCAGAGTGGGGAAGGAACCTTGACAGTTCCCCAGAAGCATAGCATAAGTTTGAAACACAGACAGTATAGAGCCAATATTCATCACTTCAACTACCAAAATGATACACACATATAGACAGCATAATCGTAACCAGCAAACCATAACCTTGTCTTAGACACCTTATTTGACCCCCTTTATACAAGATTTGGTGCCACTACAGGACCTTGGTTGCAACAATGATCTATACGGTCCCAGTTCAAGTCAATAACATCACAGCGATAAATCAATCCCCGATAGATCGATTGCTACCCGCTGATCCGGCGGGTAGTGTAGACCTGCCCTAAGTATATTTTGACACGTGATGTTAATAATTTGTGTTTGAATAGTTATAAAGCTTGAGCTTTTTAAAATCAACGCCTGTTGTCATTACAGAATTAGGTTTTGATCCCCACAGTAATTTTCCACAACTGAAAATTTAAATCAATAAAAATTAAAACAAAACAAAAAAAACGGTTAGAAATAAACATCAGTACTGTCTGTGGAAGTTATTTAAAAAAAATAGCATTCTGCCAAGCCTATTTATAACCTTTGAAACCGCAAATTGTCAACTTCACATGTCAAAATGTACAAAGTAATTATCCTGCAAGCCGCCCCAGGGACACTGGCATGGCCACAAGTTTTCTACGCAGTAAGGTGGGACTCTAGTAAGCTCACCAGGAGCACCGTTCGTTCTTTGTCTAGGGGCACATTTGGATTGTTATCACCAGAAACGTTGTGCCATTGGCTGGATGCCTGTGCGGTGAGACTGATGGTTGCTGACAATTACGGCTAAAAATCTCATCGTCCAAAGCCTACTTAAAACGCGGTCTGAGCGGGCAACAAAAATGACCCCCAAAACCACCAGCCCCTCTCTGTGTATTTCTGTGTTCTGTTAGGGAATGACAGATTCTCCGAGCTGCCTGTTCTCCTACCCTGCTGAGCAACAAACAAATACGTTTGGGGACTAGAAGAGATGTTCAGTGGTGAACAGGGGTGAGGCCGCTAGCAAACGCTGTGCCCTTCCTCTAGTTATCTTACACCTCTGGCCGCTTTCCCCACACCTGTGGCCACAGCCCTTCTGTCTTGCCAGGTAACACAGGAGCCTCACCCACCATGAGCTCCCACAACCAGCACCTCCCAGGAGCCTCAACACAGGAAGGAGCCTTCCCCCAGCGTCCGCTCCCAGCAGCCTCTGCCTCTCCCATATTGCTCCTTACCCCTCCCTACTGGAGAGCCATGGGCCCAGCTCACTTCCTGGTGCTGAGAGGAGCTGCCGCGGTTCGGCAGGCTGAGCAGGGCCCGGCGTGCTGCTGTCAGAGTGCTCCCAGCGATGGATCGTCCGTGGTAGTTACAAGTTCACTGCATGTGTGGCTGCCCATGCTCATGTCTGGCAGAGGGATATAAAACCCCAATACGTTCAATCTTTTCACGGGCAACAGGCAAGGCAGGACAATAACCGGGCAGGCCAATTAAAAATCATCCAGGTGGCAACACTACGTGGGACCCTCCGCATCCACATCCTGATGCCCCTTGCTAAGCTTGAAACATCACACTCCGAGCGTCCCTGGCAGGGCTGGGAGCCAGGACTCCTGGCTTCTAACCCTTCTGTGGACGGGAGTGGGGTCTAGTGGTTAGAGCAGGAGGCACTGGACTTCTGGTTCTACTCCTGTATCTGGGGGAGAGAAAGGTCTAGTGGATTACAGCAGAGGGGGCTGAATCTCACTGAGGCACTGTTTGCATTTTGGGAGAATAATCTTCTCTTTATACTGTGAACTCTTTTGAGGAGGGAGAGACTGTGAATCTGTGCAGCACCAGGCGCAACGGGAGCCCTGATCTCAGTTGGGGCCTTGAGGTGCTTCTGGGTTACTTCCAATAAAACCAAGCTCTCAGAGTCATTCGCCTGCCTTGTCTGAAGTCTCAGGTCACTTCAAACTGTCTCTAAATACTGTGTGTGTGTGTTTGTGGGAGTGAAAGGGGCTATGCTGTCACTATGTGCTTCCACACCACACAAGGAAATGAAATCACGTTTAAAACTGATTGAAAAGGGCAAAATCAATGTCTCTGTCCTGCAGGTTTAGCCTGTGGAACTCCCTGCCACATGTGGTAATGAGGCTGTGACAGAATACGCTCTTGTATTCACACCCTACATCATAGGTGCCTACTTCCCCTCTGCCCAGTGGGTGCTCGACCCCGCCTCGCCCCTGGACCCGCCCCTGCACCACCCTTGTCCCACCTCCATTCCACCCCCTTCCCTCAAATCCCCGTCCCTGCCCTGCTTTTTCTCCGCTTCCTCCCCTGAGCACGCCACGTCCCCGCTGCGCCCCCGTCTCTCCTGGAAAGCCCTAAGCACCATCAAACAGCTGTTAGGTGGCTGCAGGGGGAGGAGCGGTGACATGGTGCACTAGCGGGGGAGAGAAGGAGGCAAGGAGTGGGGAGGTTGGCTGCTGGTGGGTGCACAGCACCCGCTAAATTTTCCCCATGGGTGCTCAAGCCCCGGAGCACCCACGGAGTCGGCGCCTATGCCCTATGTACTACTTTAATAATCTTTGTACATAGTATGCCTTGTGAGGCATAATTTGAAAACTCATAAGTTGTTGGTCAGTATCGTCCTGACAAAATGTGTGTCAACATTGTCTGGAAAGTTCTATAAGAGTTCCCCGTTTGATGTTATTAACCCATGTTCCCAACCCCACAGCCCTACTGAGGCAGAAGTTGGCAAACAGGTGTGTCCTCCGGAAAGGAATGTGTGCTTGCCTGAATTTGCATTTAAGCAGTAAACAGTCATCAAGCAGGGACGGAAACAAAGGAAGCTCAAACAGATGAGGAAAAGCCAGCAGGGAACATCCTTCCACATAGACTCTGTGTGCCCTAGTGCCCAGCTGCAAATGTTTTTCAACCATAGGACTGAAACTATAGAAAGGAAGGACAAACACCCCAAACCCCTCCCTGCCCATGGCATTCACTACACCTGAAGAGAGGAAGGGAGTATTCACTGGACACAGAGGAAGGGGGCCTGACCTACACAGTTTGGTCAGGAAGGCTGCTGAAAGCATGTGGTGAGACACTTTGCTTGAATCTGATACAGTTTGTTAAGTTAGGCACTAGTAAACGTTTCATCTTTTATTTTCTTTGTAACTATTCCTGACTTTTATGCCTCATTTCTTGGACTCCCTTAAAATCTCTCTCTGTGTAGTTAATAAACTTGTTTTATCGAATCCAGTGTGTTTGAATTGAAGTGCCTGTTTGATACACTCTGTTTGGGGTGACAAGATGTGTGCATAGCATAATCTTTAAGAAATAATGGATTTAATATAATTTGTAGGGTCCAGGAGAGGGCCTAGCAGTACAGGACATACATTTCTGGGGGAAAGCTAAGACTGGGGGTGTGTTGGAGTCACTCTGCTATATAACCCAGGCTGGTGAGAGCCTGATGTAACCCAGGTGTGGCTGGCAGGCTGCTGTTACGCACAGACACTCAGGGTGTGACTTGAATGCTCTTAGGTTCTTTGTGGGCGGCCCAGGTGGGAGCTCTTTCAGCAAGGCTTTGTGAGGCACTCAAGGCTACAGGGCAGGGGTGACACACCTGCTCATTAGCCTGGATTGTACCCTGGTTTGTCACAGATGCATAAACAGGAATCTCAAGCAGGAGTAAAGGGGTTCTATTCCCTCTGTGTTTGGCACTGGTGCAACTGCTGTTGGAATGCTGTGTCCAGTTCTGGTGCCGAAAGTTCAAGAAAGTTGTTGCTAACTTGGAGAGGGTTCAGGGAAGAGCCAAGAGAATGATTAGAAAACATGCCTCATACTGATCGACTCAAACTGATCAATATAGTTACCTTAACAAAGAGAAAATTAAGTAGCCACTTCGTTACAATCTATAAGTATCTACTTAGGGAACAAATATTTAATAATGGGCTCTTCAGCCTAGCAGAGAAAAGTCTAAAACGATCCAATAGCTGTAAGTTGAAGCTAGACAAATTCAGACCGTAAATAAGGAGTAAATTTTAACAGTGTGAGAACATAAGAATTGCCATATTAGGTCAGACCAAAGGTCCATCTACCCCAGTATCCTGTCCTCCGACAGTGGCCAATGCCAGGTGCTCCAGAGGGAATGAACAGAACAGGGAATCATCAAGTAATCCATCCCCTGCGCCCATTCCCAGAATCTGATAAACAGAGGCTCGGGACACCATCTCTGCCCATCCTGGCTAATAGCCATTGATGGACCTATCCTCCATGAATTTATCTAGGTCTTTTTTGAACCCTGTTATAGTCTTGGCCTTCACAACATCCTCTGGCAGAGTTCCACCGGTTGACTGTGCGTTGTGTGAAAAAATACTTCCTTTTGTTTGTTTTAAACCTCCTGCCTATTAATTTCATTTGGTGATTCCCTAGTTCTTGTGTTATGAGACAGAGTAAATAACACTTCCTTACCTACTTTCTCTACAGCAGTCATGTTTTTTATAGACCTCTATCATATTACCCCTTAGTCATCTCTTTTCCAAGCTGAAAAGTCCCGGTGTTATTAATCTCTCCTCATATCTCTCCTCGCCTACTGGAGGAACAAACCAGGGGCCGTTCTCCTCTTGACCTGCTGCTTATAAACTGGGAAGAATTGGTAGGGGAAGTAGAAGTGGGTGGCAACCTGGGGAGCAGTGACCATGAGATGGTTGAGTTCAGGATCCTCACAAAAAGAAGAAAGGAGAGTAGCAAAATACGGACCCTGGACTTCAGAAAAGCAGAATTTGACTCCCTCAGGTAACTGATGGGCAGGATCCCCTGGGAGGCTAATATGAGGGGGAAAGGAGTCCAGGCAAGCTATCTGTATTTTAAAGAAGCCTTATTGAGGGCACAGAGACAAACCATCCCAATGTGCAGAAAGAATAGCAAATATGGCAGGCGACCAGCTTGGCTTAACAGTGAAATCTTTGGTGAGCTTAAACACAAAAAGGAAGCTTACAAGAAGTGGAAACTTGGACAGATGACTAGGGAGGAGTATAAAAATATTGCTAGTGCATGCAGGGTGCGGGGGGTAATCAGGAAAGTCAAAGCACAACTGGAGTTGCAGCTTGCAAGGGATGTGAAGGGTAACAAGAAGGGTTTCTAAAGGTATGTTAGCAACAAAAAGAAGGTTAGGGAAAGAGTGGGACCCTTAATGAATGGGGGAGGCAACCTAGTGACAGATGATTTGGAAAAAGCTGAAGGGTAAGAACCTTTATGTATGCAGTAACATAAAATCCCTCCTGGCCAGAGGTACAGAATCACTTTACCTGTAAAGGGTTAAGAATCTCAAATAAACTGGTTGGCACCTGACCAAAAGGACCAATAAGGAAAGAAGATACTTTCAAATCTGTGGGGAGAGGTTTGGTTTGTGCTCTCTTTGTTTGTTCCCTCTCTGGACAGAGAGAGAGAGAGAGACCAAGCAGGTAGACCATCTCCTGAAAAGATACCTGAAATGATACATATAAAACTACAGAAATTGTAAGTAAAGGCAAGGAAATGCATTAGATTATCTTTTGTTTTAGCTTGTGAATTTTCTCTATGCTAAGAGGGAGTTTTATTCCTGTTTTTTGTAACTTTGAAGCTGAGCCTAGAGGGGAATCCTCTGTGTTTTAAAACTTTTTATTTACCCTGTAAAGTTACCTTCCATCCTGATTTTACAGGTGTGATTCTTTTACTTTTTTTAAAAATAAAATTCTTCTTTTAAGAACCTGATTGATTTTCAGTGTCCTAAAAAACCGGGGGTTTGGTCTGTGCTCACTTTGTAACCAACTGGTTAGTATATTATTCTCAAGCCTCCCCAGGAAAGGGGGTGAAGAGGCCTCGGGGAATATTTTGGGGAAACAGGGACTCCAAGTGGCCCTTTCCCTGAATTTTTGCCTAAATCACTTGCTGGTGGCAGCAATACTGTCCAAGGACAAGGAAAGGATTTGTGCCTTGGGGAAGTTTTAACCTAAGCTGGTAGAAATAAGCTTGGGGGTCTTTCATGCAGGTCCCCACATCTGTACCCCAGAGTTCAGAGTGGGGAGGGAACCCTGACATGGTGCCAGCTCCAATCTGGCCCTGGTCAGTGGGACTGGCTGACTCAGGGGGGCAGGGAATGGGATACGGGGCTTAGTGAGTGAATCTCATTTGCTGTGTTCATTAGGTCTAGAGTGAAATGAGTTGGGTCTCAACCCAGATAGGAATAGACAGGTGTGCGCTTGATCACAGTCCCCACAAAATTGGGGATCAGGGAGAGCAGGGGCCTTGAATCCCTGAGACATTTCTGCCTCCTCAGCTTCCCCCAGGGTTAGTGACCGAGGTATATACCCTACACGCCTGTGAGCCCCTGTGCACCTCAGGCCCCAGCCTCCTGCCCAACTGCCACAGAACCACCAAAACACAACATGCCCAACTGCCACAGAACCTCCAGATGCCAACATTCCACCCAACTGCCACAGAACCCTCAGACCCCAACGTTTCACCCAACTGAGATGAAATCTTCAGACCTCAATGTTCTGCCCAACTGCCCGGGAACCCTCAGACCCCAATAGTCCATCTTAAATGGGCCATGTATCATGGTAGCTGGACCTTTAAATCCTGTTCCAGTCCAGGTGCACCCTTGTTTGGTGTAAGGAGGAGGGTGGGCTGCCCCTGGGAGCTACAAATAAGAGAAAGACCAAAAGTAAGTGACAGTCTGTTGCATGTCCACACTGTACTCCTTGTGTCGGCAGAGCGCATCCACATTAGCAGCCCTTCATTGATAAAGTCGAGGACCACCAACACCAGCACCACTTGCCTGGAGAAGAGCGAAGAGTGATCCTGAGCGACAACATCTGCTCTGGTTCCGTGTTCCTCCTGCTCAAGCTACATTGGGGCAGAAGAAGTGGACCCCATGGATTGCCTGGTGACTGGTTCCAGTGGTCAGCAGCTGCTGTCCGTCTTCTGCTTGCCTCTGCCATCAGGACCTGCAAGTATAAAACCCATAGTGTTGCCAAGGATAGTTGGGAGCCAGGCTTCATGCCCGTATGGTTAAACCACGGAGGTGTTTGTTGTCTGTTTATCTTTTCCCCGGGGTTTCCCTACTTTCTGTACACTTCCCTTCATAAATCATGGTTTGTTTTGCACCTTAATCTGGATTAACTCTTTACTTACTCAAGGCAGCAGGGGAGTGTCTAACTTTCCAGGTGATTAGATACTGGAAGCTGGGCCCAAAGTGACAATCTTCTAGGCACCTGTTGCTATAATATTCTCAGTGCAATAGCCTGAGGCTCAGGTGTCTTTCCATCCTCTGCTGTCCCAGCTGCCATCAGTCTTTAGAAACCGGTGCCCTAAGCCCCTACAAATAAAAGTAAGACAATCAGTTTTCAATGTGACTGTTGTCCCTGCCAAGCCTTTCTCACTTGGGGACAAATCCTACACTCCGTATTCAGGCAAAAATCCTACTGGTTTCTGAGGAGCTTTGCCATGATCTTGCTAAAGTGGCCTAGAGAATAAAAGGTCATTGAAAAAAAAACTAATTGCAACAGGGCTACAGGCAACTGTGATTGATTAGAGCCGGATGTTTTTTTCTTGATGCAGCTCTGGTTGGTGAACCGTGGAGAGGGAGATCTAATCTACGAATAAAAAAAGAGAAAAATGAAAGCAAATGTTAAGTTTCATTTTACTTCCCGGATGGGGCAGGGTTTCCCAGAATTAAGAGCTGTTCATCAGAACAGTGACACCATAAACAAACACAGATTTTTGGACTTGCTTGTAAAGAGACAGGCCAAAGCCTGGAGTGCCCCTAGATGTATTAGACACAGCCCCAAGGGCAGAGGCCCACAAATGCAATTATCCAGCCCAAGGTTATGCTTCCTGGGACGCTCAGGGTGTTTTCTGTGGGCTCTGAGTCATCAGGGCTATGCAGGGTTCATTTGTAGACAGTAACCACACAGTAACAAACCTTTCCTTCAGAATACCCAGGGGCTTGTATTGAGATTTAAAATCCAAATGTCCCCTATAGTACACATACCTCACACTTGCCTTTGTACCTTTTCAATATCAAACACCCCTCCACTGATCACACCAAATAAACTGCATTTCTCTCAGTCAAAACTGAGATATTTGCCCAAGTGTGGTTTCCCTGCTGTAATCAACCACCTCCCATTAGTCCTCCTGTATCCATGCCCCTTCATTCCTTCATACGCTTAACCCAGCACAATCCCGCGCAGGCCTGCGTGCATGGCTAGATGGCCTTGTTGAGATGTGATCAGCAAACACTGCCCCAAGCAGAGAGCAATGAATTGGTGTCCAAGAGGGACAGGTGTGATTAGGAAGAAATGGCTGTCTCCTCTCAAGTTGCAGTGTGGGAGGTTTAGGTTGGATATTAGGAAAAACTTTTTCACTAGGAGGGTGGTGAAACACTGGAATGCGTTACCTAGGGAGGTGGTGGAATCTCCTTCCTTAGATATTTTTAAGGTCAGGCTTGACAAAGCCCTGGCTGGGATGATTTAGTTGGGGATTGGTCCTGCTTTGAGCAGGGGGTTGGACTAGATGACCTCCTGAGGTCCCTTCCAACCCTGATATTCTATGATTCTATGATTCTCTCTCCCCATAACTTCCAGAAATGCAAATGTTCCTGGCTCATCTGTTGGATCAGTGAATGGGGGGTTTGCAGGAGTGGACTCCAGAACAACAAAAAGCTTCCCAAATAGCAGACCTAGATATCAGCATAGGGTATGACTGGAAAATCATTGGCAAACACAGCCATCTTGGAAGACAGCTTTTACTGTAGTATGGGGAGGGGATGCTGTCTGCTCATGGCCGGAAAACTCCCATCTCCTATGCAATGTTTTGTAAGATCAAATTGGAGTTGGTGTGAAAACCATCCTGACAGAAAGGTGCTATGTCAATATGTAGATACCGAAGACTGTATCAATGGTAATTTGTTAAATTATTTCCTTTCTGAGAGGGGAGGGTTTTGTTACAGGTTGGATAAACCCTAATTCAACCTGCCCTTTGTTCAGGATACATGTCAGAAACAAATCATCAAGCATTGCTTTATGCAATGGCTAGCGGAAACCATAGGAGCTGCTGCTCCAGTGTTACCGGATTTGCCCGTTACTTTGGGGTATGCTCATTTATTGGGGTTGGGAATTCTATCAATATACTGGTGGTGTCACTTGTGTTCTCATACGGAGCTCTACTTCTCCCTGCTGCAAGTCCCCTCCCATTGGAGCTGTCCTGCAGGACTTAGGTTCCCCAGCGCTGGGTTCTTCCCGCCCCAGAATCAGATGAGCACACACACACACATTAACAGAACGCATCTGAGAGGACCGCGTTGATCAACACTCCCAAGCTGACCCCTTATATGTCCCTGGACTCATTACGCTGGTTTGAGCAGCACTTCCAAGCTGCCACCTTCAGATGCTCTAATTCAGCATGTCCCTATCCCCACTTTTACAGGATAATTGTTCTCGCCGGCTGCTGCAGCCTGGCTGTAAGGGAGCAGGGCCGGCTGACCGCTGTGTCTGGGAGGGGAGGAGCAGGGCAGCCCCCCACCCGGCAGGCGACTCGGAGTGGACTCTTGGCTTGGCTGAGAGCTAGCAGGGAGAGCGGGAGTCCTCCTCTCTGGCCCCAGCCCCAGGGCAGCCTGCCTGCTGCTCAAGTCAAACTGTACAAAGTTTGAGCTCCTGTCGCTGTGACAAGATTGGAGTTGGCCATTTAATGCCTCGTTTATAAATCGCTGGCGCAGTTGACAGCGTCTGCCAGTCTATTTTTAAAACCTCAGGTTGTTCTAAACTTAGATCTGCGCCCATTGGTATTAACGCACAGCGCTTCCCCAGCAGCTCCTCAGATCTCCCCTGCCCGCTGCTTGCTCTGCGGTGCATTCCCTCGGCCGAGGGGACCCCATTGTCCTCATCAGCCCTCTCACATACACACAGCAATCGCCCCCGGGGAGCTGCTTGCCAGCAGAGATGAGACCTGCGCGGGAATAGAGAGAGAATAGAGAGGCAAGGGGCAACCAAACCAGGGCTTTGCAATGTGTTTTCCTGCCAGTTGAAACCGATCTGGGTGCTGCAGTGGCATTTGCCGCTTGCTCCCCTGGGGCCAAGTCATTTCACCTCCCACCTGGGGACATTCACAGGTTCTTAATTACTCTACAGGGAAGGATCTCCATACACGTGCGCACACCCCAACCGACCAATGTATCCCGTGCCCAGCCCCACCGCAGAGCCCTGCACCCCCAGCAGAGCCCGCACCCCAACCCTCTGTCCCAGCCCTGAGCCCCTCCACACCCCAAACCCCTCATCTCCAGCCCTACCCCAGAGCCAGAGTCCTCACATCTAACCCGTACAAGGCAGGTGTGTGTGTGTGGAGGGGGGGGCAGGACTTGGACCCCTTCTGGGCACCACCAAAAATTATACAAACCTGCCACCGCTGGCTGTTTGATTCCCGCTGTGTTCAGGGAAACAGGACTTTCCATGTTTATTGTACACAAACAGGATAGTGTCAAAGAAATACCTGACTCCATCATCAATTTAGCCTTCTAACAGAAAAAATCTCCATGACCTCGAATACTGACTAACCACTCAATGCAAAAGGGATAACACCATGGGTGGTGGGTGGAGCTAGCTTTGGGGAGGCTAGCCCCTGTCTCTGCCTCATCCATCTCCCCCCACCACAAACGGAACCCCGGGACCCCTCCCCCCAACCATGGCCAGAGCCAGAATCCCCCCACCCAGACATGCCCTGAGTGACCTCCCATCAGCCGGAGGAGCCCTGGGCTGGCTGAAGCCCTGAGTATGCTGCACCTGCCTAGAGGAGCCGCAGGCCAGGCACAGCCATGCCGCACCTTCCCTCCCATCCCCAGACCCAACCACAAGGCTGGCCCTGCAGACAAGAATTGGAGATAGTAACAGCATCTCTAGTTCCCCCTTTTTTTTTAACTGACCAACTCTCCTGTCTGCTTTCCTCTGGACCAGAGTGAATGGGCATCAGCTGGCTCTGTAGCAGGGGGTGGTGGCTGTTTATATATGGATTGAGCCATCTTCTAGGACACTGCTGGTGAGCGACTAGGCCAATCCTCGATCAGCAAATCCGATCGCAGATGTCACATAAAAATCCACCTCCTGTGGGTGCCATGCACCCTTTTCGAACCCTACGCTTTTCTTGTAATGTCTGGATACACTGACTATAGAAGTGTTTGAAAGCCTGTGTAATAGTTTGCTGCCAGAATCATCTGTCCCGAGCTATCATTTCCAGATCATTGGGAGATATGCTGTATGACTTCACGTTGGCCTTTAAGACATCTTTACAGCACTTATACTGACCGCCAATGGAGCATTTTCCACAAACAACCCGGCAGTAGAAGACCATCTTCGGTATCCACGTGTCATCCATTTTCATAACATGACCAATCCAGCGAAACTGTTTGTTCCTAAGCATTGCTTCCGTGCCCATGATACCACACAGCGTAAGGGCCTCCATGTTTCGAATTCTGTCCCACCAGTTCACATGGGCGATCTTCCTGAGGCAGCGCACATGGAGCTGATCAAGTTTTGAAATGTGGCGGCGATATATGGTCCATGACTCCGATCCATACAACAGGACAGTCAGGACAACTGCTGACTGTCCAACTGCCTGACAAACGACCTTCCTATGAAGTTTAACACCAGGGCCATTCCATAGGCGTTTAGTCAATCTTCCAGAGGCATTGCTGGCTTTGGCTAGTCGAGCCGTTACAACGTCATCAGTGTTTATACCGGAGGAGAGTACACTTCCAAGATAGCAGAACTTGTTAACAGCCTTAAGAACAGTATCAGCAGCAGTGATCACTGGGGTGCTGGGCTCTTTCCAAACAGACTGAGATATAATTCTGCAGAAAAAGACCTGGGGATTACAGTGGATGAGAAGCTGGATATGAGTCAGCAGTGTGCCCTTGTTGCCAAGAAGGCCAATGGCATATCGGGCTGTATTAGGGGGAGCATTGCCAGCAGATCGAGGGAAGTGATTATTCCCCTCTCTTTGGCAATGGTGAGGCCACACCTAGAGTATTGCATCCAGTTTTGGGCCCCCCACTAGAGAAAGGATGTGGACAAATTGGAGAGAGTCCAGCAGAGGGAAATGAAAATGATTAGGGGGCTGGGGCACATGACTTACGAGGAGAGGCAGAGGGAACTGGGTTTATTTAGTCTGCAGAAGAGAAAAGTGAGGGGGGATTTGATAGCAGCCTTCAACTACCTGAAGGGGGGTTCCGAAGAGGATGGAGCTCAGCTGTTCTCAGTGGTGGCAGATGACAGAACAAGGAGCAATTGCCTCAAGTTGGAGTGGGGGAGGTCTAGGTTGGATATTAGGAAATATTATTTCACTAGGAGGGTGGTGAAGCACTGGAAGGGGTTACCTAGGGAGGTGGTGGAATCTCCATCCTAGGAGGTTTTTAAGGCCCAGCTTGACAAAGCCCTGGCTGGGATGATTTAGTTGGTGTTGGTCCTTGTTTGAGAAGGGATTGGACTAGATGACCTCCTGAGGTCCCTTCCAACCCTAATCTTCTATGGTTCTATAATCTCAGTCTTCTTGAGGCTCACAGTGAGTCCAAAACGGTGAGCAGCGGTAGCAAAATGATCAAAAAGTTTCTGAGGGGTAGCCGTGTTCATCTGTATCAGGAGACCTTCTTGTCAACTGTTGAGATTGGGCCACATCCACCCTTACTGAATTAGCCTCTTTAGCACTGACCCCCCCCCCCACTTGGTAAGGCAACTCCCATCTTTTCATGTGCTGTATATTTATACCTGCCTACTGTATTCTTCACTCCATTCATCTGATGAAGTGGGTTTTAGCCCACGAAAGTTAATGCACAAATACATTTGTTAGTCTCTTAGGTGCCAGAAGGACTCCTCGTTGTTTTTGCAAAAAGTTTCTGTGTATCCTCGACTGAATGAGCCAACAATGCACAGTCATCAGCAAAGAGGAGGTCACGGATGGTTGCAGTGAACACTTTGGTGCGAGCCTGAAGTCTTCGGAGGTTGAAGACGCTGCCATCAGTTTGAAACAGAATGGGTATGCCCAACTTGCAATCCTTGAAAGCAAAAGCCTCATCGAAAAGTCGATGCCGAACAGGAGAGGAGCAAGGACACATCCTTGCTTTGTACTATTTGAAATTTCAAAAGGTACCAATGTCTCTCCATTATCAAACCAGTCCTTGTGTTTGCGTGTTCGGAAACCCTGTACTTCGACAACAGTTTTATAGGTTGTTTCCTTGATGTTGATCCAGTCCTCTTCAAAAGTGACTGGCTGCTCTGGACCTTCATTGTTGATGGCTAAGGAGGCATCAAGACTGAGTTGAAACAATGCTCGTGTCTCAGGCATTTCAAGTTTACCTACATCCAACTCCTTCTGGCACACAGCAGAATGATGATGTTTTGGTGGAAAGAGGCTCAAGGAGATGACACTGCATACCATACAATGGTCAGATCAGGAGCCAGTGACTCACATTGCACAAGTCAGCTTAACATCAGAGATGTCTCTTTGTTTTGTAATGAAATGAAATCATATGCCAATGCTTAGACCGAGGGTGCATTCAAGTTGCATTGTATCTGAAGGAGGGCGCCATTTGAGTTCTCCCTTCCAATACCATGATGTCCAAGCACCTTGTGCCATGTGGTGGAGTCTTGACTAACTGTAGCATTAAAATAGCCGAGTGTATAGAGCTTGGAATTAAAAGGTAATGAAGAGATCACCAAATTCAGGCTCTCGTAGAAAGTCTCCTTGTCATTGTCTGCAGCAGGCAATGTACGTGCGTACAGACTAACAAGTACAAGGCCCTGTCCATGCTTCAGTCAGTCTAAGCTGTGCAGTCATGAAGTGAGGACTGATGGCGTGTGGCTGGGGTTCAAGCTGGGGAACTAGTAACGTCTTGATGGTGAAGCCCACTCCCGCTTGTCTTGGACACCCCTCAGGATGGCCCACACAATCATATGAATAACCTCCTCCAACCCCTGTAAACTGGACGATACCAGAGATGCGTGTTTCGCTTAATGCGGCGACATCCATGTTATAATGTGCAAGTTCTCTACCAATAATTGCTGACCTGCGTTCATGGCGACCATCGCTGTCAAGAAGTGTCCGTACATACCAGCACGCAAAGCGTAGTTTCTGTTTAGACGTTGGTTTTCTCTTATGACCGCAAAACTGGATATCAAGTTGGTTGCGACCAACTGACAGGAGTCAACAGGAACAAGGTGTGTTTAGGGATTGTTTTCTCTCCCCCTCTTCTTTCAAAGAAAGCAGTGCTGTCCCTAAATAGGGCTGCCTGTTGCTTTCCTGGGCTATGCTAGCTTTTACTTAATGCAATAAAAAACGGTTCCAAAACAAAAAAATTCATGTATTGCAAAGAAACACAACTGCTGGAGAAACATACATGACATGACACATCTGTGCTGTGTGGGAGGAGGGAAGGGTGGAGGTGGGAACGGGACAATCACAGATTTGCATATGTCCAGGTATCATATTCAGCCTTCCTGTCTGGAGTGCCCTGCAATGGGTGCTGCACTTCAGGCTGGCTAAACTGCATGGGGATGGGGTTGAGTGCAGTGGGTAGGGGTTGGAGTTTGCAGGGGTGCACAGTGAAGGTAAAGGTGATGGAGGCAGCTGGTGGCAATAAGAAACCGGATGTTGGGTAAAGCAGGTTGGAGGTAACATGGGGGCACAAGGGAAGGAGTTTTGGGACAAGGGCTGCAGCGGGGAGCGGGTGCAGATCTGCTCTGTCTGCAGCGCTATGAACGCCTGCATCGAGTCTGCTTGGCGCTCCATAATGCTTAGGAGCCACTCCGTGGTTTCTTGCCGGCGATTTGCATTCTCCTGGCGGAGCCTCCTTTCGCTCTCCCACCACTCCTGGAATTTTTGATTTTCAGCAAGGGACTGCGGCATGACTTCATTCAGAAGGTCCTCCTTGCTTCTTCGTAGCCATTTCCTGAGGCTGCGTAGCCGTTCGGCCGTTGATAACATGGACGGCTGGGATGTCAAGGTTGCATCTGCGACATTTTACAGAGGCAGCATTGTTCACACCAGACAGAGCAATGATTTGGCCAATCTTAAAGAGAAGCACAGTTCACACAATAGCACAAACTGCCTGTCCCAAGGCAAGCACACATAACCCACAAGAGCCCCGAAATGGTGAGTAACCACAATGTCAGAGGTGAAAGTAAGCCGGTTCGCCCTGGTATGGCATACCACCAAGAGCTGGTGCACCATATGGGGGCAGCCCGGCTTCTCCAGGGGGCAATTTAAAGGGCCTGGGGCTCCCAGCAGTGGCTGGAGCCCCAGGCCCTTTAAATTGCCTCCAGAGCCCCGCTGCTGGAGCCCTGGGGTAGCGGCTGCCGGGCTCCGGTGGCTATTTAAAGGGCCCAGGGCTCCCCTGCTTCTACTGCCCCGGCCCTTTAAATAGCAAGAATGCAGCTTCTGCCCTGGCCCTTATGCGGTTTGCCTGTGTGCAGCAATAGTCTCCCCGCCCGGCACGGCACAGTGGCGCGGATACGTTAGCCTGACTGGGACAAGGAGCACAGTAGCTCTGCCAAGGAACCTGTGTAAGCAGATTGCCCAGCTTCTGCATGAGACCTTTGATGAGATCACTGAGGCCAATTACTGCGATGTGAGACAGCACATCCATGCCCTATTCCGCATCTAGGCATGCACACAGCCCTAACCCTTCTTTCTGCAACCCTCCTCGCCCCAACAGCCCACACCCAACAAATCTCTTCACAAAATCAAAGCCGCTTACCGGGCGCCTCCTCTGCTATTTCCTCTTCCCCAAGCACTGGATGCTGCCACTGGCTACCTTCCTCCTGGCTTGAAAACAGCTCCTGGCTGCATGCATCTAGGGATGGCGAGTCGTCCTCTGGCTCTGGGCACCCCTCCTCCTCAGCACCCTCGCTCCCACTTTCCTCCTCATCCTGGCTCATTGCACTCTGGGCTGGAACGGCCTCTGAAGTGTCCATGGTGCTCTTCGGAATGGAGGTGGGGTCGCCCCCAAGTATCGCGTCCAGCTCTTTGTAGAACCGGCAGGTCGTGGGGGAGCACCGGAGCGGCGGTTTGCCTCCTGCACCTTGTGGTAGGCGTTCCGCAGCTCCTTCACTTTAACCCTGCACTGCACTGCGTCCCGGTCATGGCCCCTTTCAGTCATGGCCCTTGATATCTGCCCATAGGTAACGTAATTCCTATGGCTGGAGCACAGCTGGGACTGGACAGCCTCCTCTCCCCAAACGCTGATGAGGTCCAGCACCTCAGCATCGCTCCATGCCAGGAATCGCCTGGCGGGTGGAGACATGGTCACCTGGAAAGATTCGCTGAGAGCACTCCACGGAAGGGGACTTTCAAATTTCCCAGAGCTGGTTGGTCACCTGAGGCCAGGGCAGTAGAGTTCAAAGTGATGACCAGAGTGGCTAGAACAGGCATTGTGGGACGTCTCCCGGAGGTCAATCAGAGCGCAGTAATAGACCAGGGCGTCCACACTGGCACCGCAGTGCTCCAGCCCGGGTGCAGCAAGCTCTATGCCTCTTGGGCAGGTGGATTCCCAGGGCGCTCCAGCCGCGGGGTGCGAGCGCGCTACGTGCCTTGCCAGTGTGGACACCTCGGGCGTTATGGCGCCTGGGGACGATTTAATGAGCTCCAACTTGCTAGTGTAGACAAGACCTAGATCCCCTCCAGAGGAAAACTCATCAGGCTGCAGCATCCATAAAACAGGCATAGGAGGAGGCGGATGGGTGGATATTAAGACCCGGGGTGCTCCAAATTTTCAGGTGCTCCACCCTATACAGCTGAATATTCTGTGTGTGCCCAAGGACGGCCCTGAGTTTGTGAGTGTGTCTGTTTAGCTGTGTGAATGTCTCACTGCAGTTGTTTTTCTAATTGTGTATCTGTTTTCTGTCTCAGTGTAGCTGTGTGTGTCTGACCAGTTGTCTGTCTGTCTGGTTGCATGTGTGTTTGTTTCAGGATAGGTGTGTGTGTGCAGTGTTTTCCCCAAGATTTGAAACTAGGGGGGGTTGAATTTACAAAGGGCGGAGGGGGAGGGGAGGGTGGAAAATGACTAGCTGACTACTAGCATGGAGGGGAAGCAGGAGGGGAGAGTTCAGGGGGGCGGAGTTTGGCCGTTTTATTTGTTTTTCATCTGTCTCCATACAGCTGTCTGTGTGTCTGACGAGCTGAGTGTACCAGTGTCGCTGACTTTTTTCCCTGTCTTCTCCATTCTGCTCCTCCCTATAACACCCTGAGTCCCCCCTCCACCCTGACAGTTTTTCTCTCTTTTCAGCGAGCACTTCTCTTTCCTCTGCATTCTGCTGCCTCCTCTCCAGACACCGCCCTTGAACCTCACACCTCCTACAGGAGCATCCCCGTTCCATAGACAGCCCTCACCCAGCACAGGATGGACCCCTTGGCTCTGCTCCTCTACCTGTGCACAGGTAAGTGCCAGCCAGAGGGCCTGGGAAACACTGGGCTCCTCCACATGGGTGCCCAGCGAGTACCCCTCTGGCAGGGGGATGGGAGCAGCTGGACGGTCGGGACTCCTGGGTCCTATCCCTGGCTGGCTCTGGCAGAGGAGTGGGGTCGGTGGGTTACAGCAGGAGGCCTGTGCATCAGGACTCCTGGGTTCTCTCCTCAGCTCTGGGAAGGGAATGGGGCTCTCGTGACTTGTGTGGGGGAGGGCTGGTAATCAGGACTCCTGGGTTCACTTCCCTCTCTGTTCTGTTCCCCCCAGACTCTCTGGGATGGGAGTGGGTCACAGGTGCGACTCCCTTTCTCTGTGGGACGTGTGTGCTCGGTAGGATGTGGGGGGTGTGGGGGAGGCAGGTTTGTGGAGAGTCCAGCAGGTCTGTAGTGGATGCAGTGTTTGCAATGGCTCAGTCCTTGTGTAAAACCACAGTCGCTTCCCCCCGCTTCAAGGTCACATCTCTGCTGTCTGTGAGGCCTGGACCCATCAGGGAATGGAGGGGGGCAGACTTTGGGGTGGCTGAGGATGAGGGGGATGGGTTGGGAAGTGGGGAAAGACTGGGAGATGGGGCTTGAAAAGGGAGGAAGGGAAGAATGTGGGAGGCCACCTCAGCTCCTCCCCCACCCTCAGCTCCTTTGCCCCCAGACCCCACCCACCCAGCCCCATTTTGCCCCATATCTGCTCCTCCTATAGCGCTGGAGGGCCTTTACCACCTCCCAGGCCTGGAGGGGGCAACTCCAAGGGGATTCTCCTTCCCAGGCCTGGCCTTGCAGGGAGGGTGAGGGCAGAAGGGAGGAGAGCTCTGCATTAGGGGAGTTGGCTACGCTGTGCGTTAGGGATTCACTTTTGCCACTGATTGGCTGTTTGGTGTTTCTTGTGTGACAAGAGTTTGGTGGGTCTCAGCTGTGGCTCCCATGGCACAAGCTTGCCAGGCCACCCTGCACTAATTGACAGACTCGGCAGAGACCAAGATCTGCCTGGGCCAAGTTGCTACCGGTGCAATGCTGTGGCCAATCCTTGGATACATAAGCAGGGGAATCTCGGGAAGGACTAGAGAGGTTATTTTCCCTCTGTATTTGGTCCTGGTGCGACCACTGCTGGACTCCTGTGGCCAGTTCTGGAGCCCACACTTCAAGAAGGATGTTGATAAATTCGAGAGGGTTCAGAGAACAGCCATGAGAATGACTGAAACATTAGAAAACCTGCCCGATAGACTCAAGGAGCTCAATCTATCACTATTTAGATTAACGAAGTGAAGACTAAGGAGTGCTTATCTCCGTCTATAAATACCTACCTGGGGAAAAATGTTTGATGATGGACTCTTCAGTGTAGCCCAGCGGTTCTCAACTAGGGGTCCACGGCCCACAGGGTGTCCGCGAGCCCTTTCAAGGAGGCTTCTGGGCCCTGCGGCAGAAGCCCCAATCCCCGGTGCCCCACTGTGGGGCTGAAGCTGGGGGAGGCGCAATCCCTCCCCAGTCCCCGCCGCCTGGCCAGGTCAGAGGCAGGAAGCCAGAGCCCGGCAATGTGGGATAACTGCTGTTCTGGCTGGTGCATGGAGCAGGCAGCAGCAGCTGTCCTGCCTCTCCTGCTGGTGCCCTAGATTGAAGCTCCCAGCCTCCTCTGCTCCCGCAGTGGCAGCCGGTAAGAGCCCCCCAGCTCCGTGGCTGGCGGACCCCTCCGGGAACAGGGACCACAGGGGAGTCCTCCCAGCACAGTCCCTAATACCCCTCTCCTTACACCCTGAGCTATGTCCTCCCTGAATCCTGAGCTACCCCCCCTGCCCACACACAGCCCCAGCTACCCCCTCCCTTCACCCTGAGCTACCCACCCCCCTGCCCACATACGGACCCTACTTACCCTCTCCCTGCACCCTAAGCTGTTTTCAAACTTTTTGAGCTAAGCCCCCCAGCTTTGAGTTGTAATTTTTGGTTGCCCCCCCAACCCAGACAGACTGGGTGGCCTGCTGAGGTGAGTCAGAAGGTGGAGGTATCACTCCCTTCCTGGAAACTGCTATGTGGGGCTTGAACCCCACTGTCCCCTGTCCCCCCCCAAATAGAAGTCAAACTACACCTATGCCCAAGGCCCCTCTGTCCCCCTGGGCCCTGCAATTTTTATAGCATGTCGGGCCTCAGAGAGAAAAAGGTTGAAAACCCCTGGTCTAGCAGACAAAGGACTAACACAATCCAATGCCTTGGAAGTTGAAGCTCGACAAATTCAGACTGGAAATAAGGCATAACATTTTTAACAGCGAGAGTAATTAACCACTGCAACAATTTACCAAGGTTTGTGGTGGATTCCCTCGTTGGGATATAATATGTAAGATGATATATGCTATGGGGCCGAGTGTGGCTGTTGTGTGTTTGAAACCGGAGTGCATGTCCTGCATTTTGGCAACCAAAGCAAGAACTTAAAGGTCAAGCGGTCAAAACCTATTTGTAACAAACAACTTTGTTATGTCCTTGGAAAAAATGAAGAATCAGCAGATAAGGAAATAACACCAGTGGAACTGCTATAAAAATGTATAAATGCCTTGGATTGTGTCAGCCTGCCCAAAATTGTCGCTTTAAAACAAAGGGTAAAGGCCCAAAACAACAAAAACAAAAATCTAATAATATCACAAAGTAAATTATAAATAAAAGCTTCACACATTTGCAATTTATAGTCTTTCAATAATCCAAAGCCCAGTTTATGTATGGTGTGGTACTTGTAAACTCCCCGCACCTTGTAACTAAACTAAACCCCAACTAAACATCAAAATGTCTAACTACTGGGCTATGGTGTAGTATGTTTGGGGTATAAATGTAAAGTAAATAAGATCCATTTTGTAAAGCATAAAAAGTATTTATATATAGCAACACTGTGTCCAGTATCTGCCTGCTCCCCCATCCCATAAAAAGGCCCCTGCTGAGGGTCTAACACCCTGAACTGGAAATTTTAAATCAAGACTGGATCTTTCCCTAAATGTTCTAGTCTGGTTCAAACAGACATTCATTCAGAGACGCTCTCTGGCTTGTGTTACATAGGAGGTCAGACTAGATGCTCAAAGCAGTTCCTTCTGGAGTTATGGTCTGTAATTCTATGAAGGCTGCTCTGCCCCTGCTACCCTACAGAAAGTGTTCCCCGCCTCCTCTTATGAATCTGGGTCAGCAAGAGATAAATCAAGGGCTTCATTCACCTGTGCTAAATCCGTTCATGATGGTTAGTCTTCACTTGGGAGTTTCTGCTGCTATGCAAATGAATGCAGGGTACGATGCACGTAAAATGGCCCTTAAGGACTAGAGAAAAGGGAAGTTTGAAGGATCTGGGAGTCAGGACTCCTGGGCTCTATCCCCAGCTCTGAGAGGGATGTGGAGTCTGGTGCTCAGTCTCAGAAAGGTTTTGGAGTGAATTTGCTGAGGCTACAGCTAATGACAAGAGTTTACAGAGGGTATTCGAGGCTATTAACGTCAGATGGCCAAGACATTACATATCAAGACGTTCCAAGATGACATGCTCACAAGAGGACATGAAGGACCCTTGGACATGGGGAAATGTAAGTGCAGAGCCGGAGAGATATGGTACTGGCCACAAATGAACAATGATAGAGAAAAATTGTTAAAATGTGTGAAACAGGCCCCCAGTGCCAACCTAAACAGAGTAAAAGAGGCTATGTTGATAAGTGATGACCAGTTCAGGGCGTGGTCTAAAGTTGGTGTGGATCTATTTGCATACACAGGTGAAGACTATGTTTTGACACTGGATTATAATTCTCATTCACTGAAGGTTGTTTATTAGAAAATACACATCAAAACACGTTACAATGCACATGAAATCCATATTTTGCTGGCATGGAATCCCTGAAATTATTTGGCTCTGGGATGCAGCCACTTCTGGGGTGGGGCATAGGAGCTGTTTGTACAGTGATTCGCTCACCCGGCACTGAGATGTGGCCATTTGTTGGGTCTCTTTGGGAGGGCATTGGGGTATGTATGACTCTCCCTCTCTGTGCAGTATGTGTGCTTGGTAGGATGTGGGCCAGGGATGGGGTTGGTGGGCAGGAAGTGGACGTGGTTGGCACGGACCTGCTATAAGGTTACCAGAGGTTCCTCCTCCTTCCAAGTCATGTCAGCTCTGTCTGTGAGGCTGGGACCTCGCAGGGCATGGGGGAGGGCAGACTTTGTGGTGGTTGAGAATAAGGATGACAGACTTGGGGTTTTGAGGCACACTGGGAGACGAGGCCTAAGAAGGCGAAATTGGGGGAGCCTGCCCCCGCTCTCCCAGCACCCCCTTTTGTCCAGCCAGCCCCACAATTTTCCAACCTCACCCACCAGCCCCACAATTCTGCACCCGACTTTGCCCCACATTTGCTCCTCCTGCAAATCTGGAGGGTCTTTACCGCCTCCAAGCCTAAAGGGGGCAGCTCCAAGCAGCGGACTCTGTTTCCCAGGTCTGGGTTTGCAGGGATGGAGTAGGCAGGGGCAAGGGGGAGGAGAGCAGAGCCACCCTGACAGATTATTACACTCCCTACTTCTCTCCCACAATTACTCTTGGCCTTGCTTGCCCAGTGCAGAAGCCCTGATTGGCTGCCTTTCTCCAGGAGGTGGGGGATGTGGGGAAAGACAGCCATTCAAGGAGGGGTTTCCCCACTCATCCACTTCTCCCAGCCAGTCCCATCGGGGGAGCTTTGCATCAGGGGAGTTAGCTACCCTGTGTGTTTGGGGTTCAGTGTAGCCAGCCACTAGCTGTTTGGTGTTTTGTGTGTGACATGAGTTTGGAGGGTCTCAACTCTGGCTCCTGCGACACAAACTTACCAATGCAACGCTGTGACCAAAAGGGCTAATGCGTTCTCTGTGTGCATGAACAGGGGACCCTCAAGCAGGAGCAGAGTGGTTTTTTACTTCTGTACATGGCCTTGGGGTGACTGCTGCTGGAATAGTGTATCCAGTTCAGGTGCCTTTCAGGTAGAAGTCACAAAGGATGTTGATAAATTGGAGAGGGGTCAGAGAAGTGCCATGAGACTAACGAAAGGATTGGAAAACCTGCCTCACAGTGATAGACTCAAGGAGATCAGTCTAGTTAAGGAAGGTTAAGGCCTGATTTAATCCCAGTCTGAGTAGCTATGAGGAGGACAAATATTTAATACTGGTCTCTTTACTGTAGCAGATAAAGGTCTAACATGATCAAATGGCTGAAAGTTGACACTAGACAAACTAAGGCCATGTCTACAATAGCGATCTTACAGAAGCACAGCTGTATCGATGCAGCTGTGCCAATGCAAGATCACTTCTGTAGCCACTCTATGCTGACGGGCGAGAGCTCTCCGGTCAAAATAATTAAACAATCTCAACAAGCGGGAGTAGCTATATCAGTGGGAGATGCTCTTCTGCCACCATCGCATTCTGCACATTACCACTGATGCAGGCGAAACTTATGTCGCTCAGGGGTGTGGTTTTTTCATAAGTTTTGCAGACATAAGTGGTAGTGTAGACATGGCCTATGAAAATAAAGCTGACATTTTTAACAGCAAGTGTTATTCACCATTGGAACAATTTGCAAAGAGTTGTGGTGGATTTTTCATCACTGGACATTTTAAATCAAGACTGGACATTTTTCTGGAAGATCTGCTCTGGTTCAATCAGGAATAAATGCAGGGGAAGTTCTCTGGCTTGTGTTATGCAGGAGGTCAGACTAGATGATCACAGTGGTCCCTTCTGGATGTAGCCTTTTATTTTATTTAAAGTACATTTTATATTGTGGTGTGACACCATCTTGGGTTCGGCTCTGGTGGCTACAGTTTCAAGCTTAACAGAGTGAAAGTCACCTCTGTTACTTGCTTCAAACTGAGAGCCCCTAGGAACACATAGAGACCAAAGGTAATGACCATCTATAATTCACCAGTACAAGGTCTAGTCTATTTTTAAGTTTTATTAAAGTTAGTTATGATTACCCACGCATATAGAAATTCTATACAGACCTATGCACAATTTAAAAATATAGTTATACTCACATCCTTGACAATAGTGTTAGGGTCTGATGGGTCTCTCATGGCTTGATCATCAGTAGAGGGATGGTTCCTGCTGGAGTCTCCCAGAGGGAGCTCAGTTTTCTCATTCTGGGCATCCCCTTTTTATACTGTGATTCTGTCTACACCTACATTCTGCGTGTGTCCATAAAAGTGTCCACCCTCTTTTCCCTTATTGGTCTGTCTCCCCTGGAAACTTAATGAACCCCAATTTTCTATAGGCTAGGTAAGTTCCCTTTATTCTCATTAGCATTAGCGCACAAGCTGTATCCCATGGTTAAGACACATGTCTGAGACAGATGCGCCTTTATGGTATTTTTATGATCTAATATTAATCTTCTGGGTAATTTTGCACAATACTGTCACTTGGTGCCTCTTTTCCCATAATCTTATGGCACTGGATTATTTTTCAGTCACTTATGTCATCATTTCTTGTCTCCAAGGCCTAAACTAGATAAACTAAAGTCTTTCAGGCTTTAACCTACAGGTTCTTACATTTCAGCTTGTCTTAGTCATCACTAGTACTTGGTTCGGTATTTAGAGGAATTATACTTTTATAATCCTACAAATTAACTCTAGTTAATGAATATATCTATGATATAACATAATCACAATGTTGTACAATAAATGAATAATAACTAAAACCACTGGCTACATGGCCATTAGTCTATCAATCTATGAAGAATGATCTGTCCCTTCTGTCCCTACAGGAAGTACATCCGCTATGGATCAGCATCAGGAAAGCGGATGGAGATAAATCTAGGACTTCCTTCGCCAGCGCTGAATCCACTCATGATTAGGCCCTGCCAAATTCACCGTCATGAAAAACATATCACAGACTGTGAAATCTGGTCTTTTATGTGCTTTTACCTAATCCTATACAGATTTCACAGGGGAGACCAGTATTTCTCAAACTGGGGGTCCTGACCCAAAAGGGTGTTGCAGGGGAGTCACAGGGTTATTTTAGGGGGGTCACAGTAGTGCCACCCTTACTTCTGTGCTGCCTTCAGAGCTGGGGGCCAGAGAGGAACGGCTGTTGGCCAAGCACCCAGCTCTGAAGGCAGTGCCGCGCCGGCAGCAGAGCAGGAGTAAGGGTACAGTGCCATAGGCCCCCACCAATAACCTTTTGATCCCCCACTCCCACAGCTCCTTTTGCGTGAGGACCCCTCCAATTACAACACTGTGAAATTTCAGATTTAAAGAACTGAAATCATGAGATTTATGATTTTTAAAATCCTGTGACCATGAAATTGACCAAAATGGACTCTGAATTTGGTAGCGCTCTACTAATGAAATTTATATTTAAATGGGAGTGTCTGGCACTATGCAATGAATGTGGGGAATGATTTGCATAAAATAGCCCTTGAGGGCTAGACAGCTGGGAGCAGGTGGTGAGGAGCTGGGAGTCAGGAGGCCTGGGTTCTATCCCTGGCTTTGGGAGAGGAGTGGGATTTGGTGGGTTAGAGTAGCGGGCTAGAATTCAGTCCCACAGCCAGAAAGCCCCAGGCACTGGCCTGGTCTCCATCCGGGAAGCTCTAACTGGAGACTGTTTAACCCCTGCAGTGCTGGCCCCGAGCCATGGATTCAGCGTGGACGTGGAGGGACCCATCACCTTCCAGGAGGCAGCTGAGGGGTTTGGGCAGAGCGTGGTGCAGTTCGGGAATGCCAGTGCCGGGGGGTAAGGGCTGGACATGGGATCCCACGTGACTTGTGCCCAACACTGAGGGGCATGTCCGGCTGGGCTGCCTCCCCTGGGCCTCAGTCCCCTGGGTGTGTGGGGCATCCCCTGACCCCCCATACCTTTTCCCCGCAGGCTGATTGTTGGGGGCCTGCTGCAGACAGGAAACGTGAATGAAACCAGCAAAGTCTACAAGTGCAACCCTGGATCCGGACGCTGCCAGGAGATCCCCATCCAGAGTAGGGGCACCCTGTCTTGTGGGGTGCAGAAATAGGATTGGGGTGGGAGTCAGGACTCTTGGGTTCTGTCACCAGCTCTGAGAGGGAAGGGGGGTCTAGTGGGTTAAAGCGGGGGGAAAGGGGGGCTGGGAGCTAGGACTCCTGGGTTCTATACCCAAATGTGGGGGGGTCTAGTGGTTAGAGCTGTGAGTCAGGAATTCTCAGTTCTTTCCTCCGTTCTGGGACAGGAATGGAGTTTATTTGCTCAGCCTGGTGTGCATCTCTCCCCTGTCAGGGTCCCTAGATGCCATGAACATGTCCCTTGGTTTGTCTCTGGCTTCCCGAGGCTCCCAGTTCCTGGTAGGTACCACACCTAGGGGAAATGGGTGGTGAGATTGGAGTGCAACATTTTCTCCCTCATCATTCCAGGGGACAGGTTCCCCCCCACCCCGAAACCCCACTGCTCATGGATGGTAGTAACTGGGCGGTGTCAGCGTGACTGCAGCAACGGTGCAGAGGTGACAATTGGGTGACATCCCCATGACTACATGATAACTGTGTGAGGGCTGTTGGTAACTCCTGTAACTGGAGGGGTGGTACAACGATGCAGTGGGGAATGGTGATAGCCAGGTATCCTCACTTTGGCTACAGTGATCGTGAGGTGATGTTATGAGGGATGGAGGCAACTGGCTGATGTTGCCATGGTGACAGTGACTGTGTGCTGAGGTAGCAGAAAGCGTTGTAACTGGGTTTCTGTCATGGCGACAGTGACTGTACGTGGACATAGCAGGGAGCATGGCAAGTGGTTGACATTGCCATGGCAACAGTGACTGGACACTGCTATAGCAGGGAGTGTGGTAAGCAGATGATGCCCCCGTGCGTCTCCCCTGTCTCCTCTCAGAGTTAGGTCCCGACATCCTGTCTGCCCCAAGGGGGTCCCTGCCCTGGCAGGGCCTTTCCCTGCATATCCCGGGGGCGGAGGGGAAGGGATCAGGCCCCAGGCTCTCTTCCCCACCCTCACTGCTCTGTTGAGAGGGGAACCTACTGACCCGCTGCCTTTTCGTGCCCCGTGGTGCACCGGGCCTGTGGGGAGAACATATATGTCAGTCACTGCTGCTTCCCTCTGCAGCAGAGCTTCTGGCAACTCCAGCGCATCCTGGACACGAAGCCAGGTAAGGGGTGACCCGGGGGTGTGTATGGGGGGGACTTACACCCTGGGTTCCCGGGTGGGTACAAGGGCCGTGGGGAGGTGGAGGGGAGATGGGTCTAGAGGGGCCCAGAGTCTGATGTCGGTTGGGATACCAGGCTAGGTGGGCCCATTGGTTTGATTCAGGATGTCAGTAGGAGCTGGGAGTCAGGACTCCTGGGTTCTGTCCCAGGTCTGGGAGTAGGAGGGGTGTATTTTTTTCATGCCAGTGCATGTCATGGTCTACTCTCAGGACCCCTCCATGGCAGGGACGGGATGATATTGTGACAGAGGGGCGGAGGGGGTCTGATCGGGGTGGCCAGCAGGGGGCGGGGTATCAGGTTAGATGCGCCCATTGGTCTGGTCTAGCTCTTTCTGTTGGGTTTCCCATGTTTGTGGAGTTGAGTCAGGACATACTTCATTCCTATCCCCCTCAGAGTGCCCCAGACGTGTCACAGACATAGCGCTCCTCGTCGACGGCTCGGGCAGCATCGTACCTGAGGACTTTGGAAAAATGAAGACGTTTCTCGCTGAGATCATGAAGCATTTCCGCAGCACCGACACGCAGGTAATGGGCAGAAGCTGAACCCTGACTACGTACCCTGCCTCTCGCAGTCAGTGCTGACCCCAGTGCCCCAGTGCGGCGCTAGGGGGCGCTGTGCTGCAGGGGGAGCAGTAAAGGATTTTGCATCCAAAACCAGGAAAAAATTCCAACAGAACCACTACGTCCCGACTGCCTCAGCCCTTAACTGCGTCTGACGCCTGCTTTTCTTACCCTCCACCCCTGGGGTTGTTTTTCTCTCTTCTCCCCGCCTCCCCTTGTAGTTTGCCCTCATGCAGTACTCCAATAAATATGAATTGCACTTCGACTTCATGGAGTACAGGAGAAGTCATGACCCCGATCACCTAGTCTGGAGGATTGAGCAGCTTCATGGAACGACGTACACGGCCACAGCTATCCGGAAAGTCGTGTAGGTATTCCTTCCTCCCCGTGCTGACTCCACAGGGAATGGGCTACAAGGACATGCAAGCTAAGGGATAGGGACTGTGGGAGCGGACTGGGGACTAGTAGATTAAAGTGGGGTGGGGATGCTGGGAGCCAGGACTTTGGGGTTCGATTGCCAACTCTGAGCCTCTGTTGTGTTGTGACTTTAAGCAAGTCATGCCCCTGCCCTATGCCTCAGTTTCCCCATCAGTAAAATGGGGACATGACGGTGACCTCCTTGTAAAGGACTTTGAGATCTGCAGTGCCAAAGCAGTGGATGAGCGTTACGTGTTATTACATACCAATAACCCTCCCATGCATTCCGCACCCCCCTTTTCCAGGCGGCAGCTGTTCACCTCTGGGAGAGGCGCTCGGGATGAGGCCACCAAGGTTCTCATTGTGATCACAGATGGGCAGAAATACAACGACCCGCTTTCTTATTCAGACGCCATCCCCGAGGCTGAGAGAGCTGGGATCATCCGCTACGCCATCGGGGTGAGCCGTGGCTGTGCGGAGAACTAGTAGGGATCTGAGCCCCTGTCCAGGTTCCCACCAGATAAGGGAGAAGAACTGACCCTGGGTTGTAACTGGGTCAACATGTGACGTTATAGGAGAGCTGGAGCTCCTCTGTTGTTCAGGTTGAGCCGAGCTTTCTAGTTAAAGGTTGGGCTTTCTGACTGCCCTACGATACACCTGCTGACTCAGATTGTCATAACATTTGGTTTGCCTCATGGGGATGCAGGTTAAGATTAATGGTCTAAATTTGGGATCATTTGAACAAAGGGTTTCTGAGATATAGCCCCCCTCCCTTAAACAGCAAAGTCACCCGGTTTTTATAAAGTCTTTTTTGCACCCGCCTTGGGCTCAAACAACAGCTCTGATCCTCCCCAAACTGATCTCAGTCACTTGACGTTTCTCTCTGTTAAACTGCTGAGCCAAAGAGATTGAAATGGGCAGCAGCAGCAAGGCGAAGGGCAAGTTTACACGATACACTTAAGTCGAATTAAGTTACGTCGTCACACAGCCACCGCAGTAATTAAATTGGTTTTTCATGTCCACGTTACTCTCCTGTCAGCGGTGCGCATCTTCACCGGGGACTTTTCACTGATTTAACTGTCAGTGCGGGGCGTTGTGAGGCTGAAGCCCCACCGCCTGGGGCCAACAGCTGGAGCCTCAGGCTATGTAAGCCACACAGTGCCTATACGGACACTGCATCAACCTAACTACATTGACCTAAAAACAATGCCTCTTGTGGAAGTGGAGCTATGAAGTTGGTGTAGCGGGCGAGTTTCATGGGTGGGAGCTACATTTTACTGTAGCCACTTACAGAGTTAGGTTGACGTAAGTCCTACATCAACAAACTCAGGTCATAGATTCCCAGGCCAGAAGGGAATTTTGCGATGATCTAGTTTGAGTTGCTGTGTAGCACAGGCCAGAGAACTGACCCCAATAATCCCTGTTGGAACCAGAGCAAATCTTTTAGAAAACCTGCCAGCCTTGAGATAATAATTGCTAGGGATGGAGAATCCACCACGGCCTGTGGTGAGCTGCTCCAAGGGTTAATTCCCCTCATGGTTAAACCTGACACCTTATTTCCAAAAGGAATGGGTGTAAATTCCACTTCCAGCCATTGGATCTTGTTCGACCTTTGCTGTTTACGTCAGGCCCAGCGACGGGGAGGTGTCTGACTCCACCGCTGAACCGACTTCACACAACCCACCCGGACTAGTGCGGTGGTCCCATCCCTTCACCCCTTGCCCTGAGGTGTCCCCCGGAGACATTGCAGCACTCACCCCTCACTACGCCCTGGAGATTGAGCCATGCAGGTCCCCAGAGTGCTGACAATCCCCATGGCAAGGAGACCCCTGTGCCCTGCTGCTGGGACAACCAACACAACTCAGTGCTTAAATGAGGCAGGGTCCATAACTCCAGGCTCCAGCGGCCCCCCACTCACCGGAGAAGCACATGGCACTGGCTGAGCCGTGCCTCTAGAAGGCCCAGCAGAGCTCGGGGCGGGTGGGTGTTGGTCCAGGGCTCCCGGCTGTGACTGATGCCAATGCCCTGGTCTCCCCTGTACCTCCCTCTACTCCGTGAAGGTCGGCGAGGCCTTCTCCAGTGATACTGCCCAACAGGAGCTCCAGGAGATCGCCTCTGAGCCCACCAACGAGCATGTCTTCCGGGTGGACAATTTCGACACCCTCCAGAGCATCCAGAGCCAGCTGCAGGAGAAGATCTTCACCTGCAAAGGTAACAGAGGTGGGGCAGGGGCCACAGGGGCCCTGGGGCTTGAGAATGGGTTTTCAAGGTCGAGATGGCCGGCATATTGGGCTGCATTAGTAGGAGCATTGGCAGCAGATCGAGGGAACTAATTATTCCCCTCTATTTGGCACTGGTGAGGCCACATCTGGAGTATTGCATCCAATTTTGGGCCCCCCACTACAGAAAGGACGTGGGCAAATTGGAAAGAGTCCAGCGGAGGTCAACAAAAATGATTAGGGGCACATGACTTATGAGGAGAGGCTGAGGGGACTGGGGTTATTTAATCTACAGAAGAGAAGAGTGAGGGGGGATTTGATAGCGGCCTTCAACTACCTGAAGCGGATTCCAAAGAGGGTGGAGCTCGGCTGTTCTCAGTGGTGGCAGATGACAAAACAAGGACCAATGGTCTCAAGTTGCAGTGCGGGAGGTCTAGGTTGGATATTAGGAAACACTCTTTCACTAGGAGGGAGGTGAAGCACTGGAATGGGTTACCTAGGGAGGTGGTGTAATCTCCATGCTTAGAGGTTTGTAAGGCCCGGCTTGACAAATCCCTGGCTGGGATGATTTAGTTGGGTATTGGTCCTGCTTTGAGCAGGGGGTTGGACTAGATGACCTCCTGAGGTCTCTTCCAACCCTAATCTTCTATGATTCTGTGGCACGGGGAGCTGCTGGGAATCCAGAGCTGGGAGTGGTGAGAGCCTATGAGTAGTGCGATGGGATATACTTATACGGGAGCAGTGGGAAGCTGAGTTTCATCAACATACCCAGAACCTCTGGGGACATGAATGATGCTTCCCTCGGTAAGAACAAACCCAAAGATTTCCCCTTCCCTATTTAAACAGCCCCTGCTCCTCACCCCAGAGGTGGCTGCCTCTTCTTTCTGGGAAAGGGATCTCTGTGTAGCACTGTTTATGACACCCTGACACCCCAATATTCACCACTGTCATGTAATTAGGATATTTTTTGTACAAAGTATGTCTTGTGAGGGATTATTCTAAAAGTCTTGGTCTGCTAAAGATTAATCTCATTGGATTATATGTGTTATCGTTCTATGTGAAGTTATGAAGTTTGGCTACATATGTGCAACTGAAACGTGTGGCGAGGTTCACAACACCCACAAGCAGCCTTTCAGGTACAACAGTAAGAAGGCCAAAGAGTGTTAATGGCTTACTGAGGAAATGCACATAAGCACATGGATTACCCCAGGAACTGGGTACAATACAAACCTCTCAGAGATAGCACTACACAATGGGAACTGTTTGTCCCAGGTCACAGAAAAAGAGCTTTCCAGCAAGTGGGAAGAAGATATAAAAAGTGGACAATGATATCATGGGGGACATCACTCTCCCTACAACATTACACCTGGAAATATCTGAGGGGCAAGGACTGAACTGTGGGAAGTGCTGGTCCCAGGCTAGAGGGATTGGCTAGTGGTTAGAGCTGTGAGTCAGGAATTCTCAGTTCTTTCCTCCGTTCTGGGACAGGAATGGAGTTTATTTGCTCAACCTGATGTGCATCTCTCCCCTGTCAGGGTCCCTAGATGCCATGAACATGTCCCTTGGTTTGTCTCTGGCTGCCCGAGGCTCCCAGTTCCTGGTAGGTACCGCAGCCAGGGGAAATGGGTGGTGGGATTGGAGTGCAACATTTTCTCCCTCATCATTCCAGGGGACAGGTCCGTCCCGCCCCGAAACCCCACTGCTCATGGATGGTAGTAACTGGGCGGTGTCAGCGTGACTGCAGCAACGGTGCAGAGGTGACAACTGGGTGACATCCCCATGACTACATGATAACTGTGTGAGGGCTGTTGGTAACTCCTGTAACTGGAGGGGTGGTACAACGATGCAGTGGGGAATGGTGTTAGCCAGGTATCCTCACTTTGGCTACAGTGATCGTGAGGTGATGTTATGAGGGATGGAGGCAACTGGCTGATGTTGCCATGGTGACAGTGACTGTGTGCTGAGGTAGCAGAAAGCGTTGTAACTGGGTTTCTGTCATGGCGACAGTGACTGTACGTGGACATAGCAGGGAGCATGGCAAGTGGTTGACATTGCCATGGCAACAGTGACTGGACACTGCTATAGCAGGGAGTGTGGTAAGCAGATGATGCCCCCGTGCGTCTCCCCTGTCTCCTCTCAGAGTTAGGTCCCGACGTCCTGTCTGCCCCAAGGGGGTCCCTGCCCTGGCAGGGCCTTTCCCTGCATATACATGGGAGGGGGAAGGGATCAGGCCCCAGGCTCTCTTCCCCACCCTCACTGCTCTGTTGAGAGGGGAACCTACTGACCCGCTGCCTTTTCGTGCCCCGTGGTGCACCGGGCCTGTGGGGAGAACATGTATGTCAGTCACTGCTGCTTCCCTCTGCAGCAGATCTTCTGGCAACTCCAGCGCATCCTGGACACCCAGCCAGGTAAGGGGTGACCCGGGGGTGTGTATGGGGAGGACTTACACCCTGGGTTCCTGGGTGGGTACAAGGGCCGTGGGGAGGTGGAAGGGAGATGGGTCTAGAGAGGCCCAGGGTCTGATGTGGGTTGGGATACCAGGCTAGGTGGGCCCATTGGTTTGATTCAGGATGTCAGTAGGAACTTGGAGTCAGGACTCCTGAGTTCTGTCCCAGCTCTGGGAGGGGGAAGGGTGTATCTTTTTCATGCCAGTGCATGTCATGGTCTACTCTCAGGACCCCTTCATGGCAGGGACGGGATGATATTGCAACAGAGGGGCCGAAGGGGTCTGATCGGGGTGGCCAGCAGGGGGCGGGATATCAGCTTAGATGCGCCCATTGGTCTGGTCTAGCTCTTTCTGTTGGGTTTCCCATGTTTATGGAGTTGAGTCAGGACGTACTTCATTCCTGTCACTCTCAGAGTGCCCCAGACATGTCACAGACATAGCGCTCCTCGTTGACGGCTCGGGCAGCATTGCACCTGTGGACTTTGGAAAAATGAAGGCGTTTCTCGCTGAGATCATGAAGCGTTTCCGCAGCACCGACACGCAGGTAATGGGCAGAAGCTGAACCCTGACTACGTACCCTGCCTCTCACAGTCAGTGCTGACCCCAAAGCCCCAGTGCAGCTCTAGGGGGTGCTGTTCTGCAGGGGGAGCAGTAAAGGATTTTGCATCCAAAACCAGGAAAAAATTCCAACAGAACCACTACGTCCCGACTGCCTCAGCCCTTAACTGAGTCTGATGCCTGCTTTTCTTACCCTCCACCCCTGGGGTTGTTTTTCTCTCTTCTCCCCGCCTCCCCTTGCAGTTCGCCCTCATGCAGTACTCCAATAAATTTCAATTGCACTTCGACTTCATGGAGTACAGGAGAAGTCATGACCCCGATCACCTAGTCTGGAGGATTGAGCAGCTTCATGGAACGACGTACACGGCCACAGCCATCCGGAAAGTCGTGTAGGTATTCCTTCCTCCCCGTGCTGACTCCACAGGGAATGGGCTACAAGGACATGCAAGCTAAGGGATAGGGACTCAGGACTCCTGGGTTCTATCCCCAGCTGTGGGAGGGGACTGGGGACTAGTAGATTAAAGTGGGGTGGGGATGCTGGGAGCCAGGACTTTGGGGTTCGATTGCCAACTCTGAGTATCTGTTGTGTTGTGACTTTAAGCAAGTCACACCCCTGCCCTATGCCTCAGTTTCCCCATCAGTAAAATGGGGACATGACGGTGACCTCCTTGTAAAGGACTTTGAGATCTGCAATGCCAAAGCAGTGGATGAGCGTTACGTGTTATTACATACCAATAACCCTCCCATGCATTCCCCACCCCCCTTTTCCAGGCAGGAGCTATTCACCTCTGGGAGAGGCACTCGGGATGAGGCCACCAAGGTTCTCATTGTGATCACAGATGGGAATAAATACGGAGACCCGCTTTCTTATTCAGACACCGTCCCCGAGGCTGAGAGAGCTGGAATCATCCGCTACGCCATCGGGGTGAGCCGTGGCTGTGCGGAGAACTAGTAGGGATCTGAGCCCCTGTCCAGGTTCCCACCAGATAAGGGAGAAGAACTGACCCTGGGTTGTAACTGGGTCAATGTGTGACATTATAGGAGACCTGGAGCCTCCCTGTTGTTCAGGTTGAGCAGAGCTTTCTAGTTAAAGGTTGGGTTTTCTGACTGCCCTACGATAAACATGCTGACTCAGATTGTCATAACATTTGGTTTGCCTCATGGGGATGCAGGTTAAGATTAATGGTCTAAATTTGGGATCATTTGAACAAAGGGTTTCTGAGATATAGCCTCCCTCCCTTAAACAGCAAAGTCACCTGGTTCTTATAAAGTTTTTTTTGCGCCCGCCTTGGGCTCAAACAACAGCTCTGATCCTCCCCAAACTGATCTCAGTCACTTGACGTTTCTCTCTGTTAAACTGCTGAGCCAAAGAGATTGAAATGGGCAGCAGCAGCAAGGTGAAGGGCAAGTTTACACGATACACTCAAGTCGAATTAAGTTACGTTGTCACACAGCCACCGCAGTAATTAAATCGGTTTTTTCGTGTCCACATTACTCTCCTGTCGGCGGTGCGCATCTTCACCGGGGACTTTTCACTTATTTAACTGTCAGTGCGGGGCGTTGTGAGGCTGAAGCCCCACCGCCTGGGGCCAACAGCTGGAGCCTCAGGCTATATAAGCCACACAGTGCCTTTATGGACACTGCATCAACCTAACTACATTGACCTAAAAACAATGCTTCTTGTGGAAGTGGAGCTATGAAGTTGGTGTAGCGGGTGAGTTTCATGGGTGGGAGCTACATTTTACTGTAGCCACTTACAGAGTTAGGTCAACGTAAGTCCTACATCAACAAACTCAGGTCATAGATTCCCAGGCCAGAAGGGAATTTTGCGATGATCTAGTTTGAGCTGCTGTGTAGCACAGGCCAGAGAACTGACCCCAATAATCCCTGTTGGAACCAGAGCAAATCCTTTAGAAAACCTGCCAGCCTTGAGATAATAATTGCTAGGGATGCAGAATCCACCACGGCCTGTGGTGAGCTGCTCCAAGGGTTAATTCCCCTCATGGTTAAACCTGACACCTTATTTCCAAAAGGAATGGGTGTAAATTCCACTTCCAGCCATTGGATCTTGTTCGACCATTCTCTGCTGTTTACGTCGGGCCCAGCGATGGGGAGGTGTCTGACTCCACCGCTGAACCGGCTGCACACAACCCACCCGGACTAGTGCGGTGATCCCAGCCCTTCACCCCTTGCCCTGAGGCGTCCCCCGGAGACATTGCAGCACTCACCCCTCACTACGCCCTGGAGATTGAGCCATGCAGGTCCCCAGAGTGCTGACAATCCCCATGGCAAGGAGACCCCTGTGCCCTGCTGCTGGGACAACAGACACAACTCAGTGCTGAAATGAGGCAGGGTCCATAACTCCAGGCTCCAGCGGCCCCCCACTCACCGGAGGAGCACATGGCGCTGGCTGAGCCGTGCCTCTAGAAGGCCCAGCAGAGCTCGGGGCGGGTGGGTGTTGGTCCAGGGCTCCCGGCTGTGACTGATGCCAATGCCCTGGTCTCCCCTGTACCTCCCTCTACTCCGTGAAGGTCGGCGAGGCCTTCTCCAGTGATACTGCCCAACAGGAGCTCCAGGAGATCGCCTCTGAGCCCACCAACGAGCATGTCTTCCGGGTGGACAATTTCGACACCCTCCAGAGCATCCAGAGCCAGCTGCAGGAGAAGATCTTCACCTGCAAAGGTAACAGAGGTGGGGCAGGGGCCACAGGGGCCCTGGGGCTTGAGAATGGGTTTTCAAGGTCGAGATGGCCGGCATATTGGGCTGCATTAGTAGGAGCATTGGCAGCAGATCGAGGGAACTAATTATTCCCCTCTATTTGGCACTGGTGAGGCCACATCTGGAGTATTGCATCCAATTTTGGGCCCCCCACTACAGAAAGGACGTGGGCAAATTGGAAAGAGTCCAGCGGAGGTCAACAAAAATGATTAGGGGCACATGACTTATGAGGAGAGGCTGAGGGGACTGGGGTTATTTAATCTGCAGAAGAGAAGAGTGAGGGGGGATTTGATAGCGGCCTTCAACTACCTGAAGCGGATTCCAAAGAGGATGGAGCTCGGCTGTTCTCAGTGGTGGCAGATGACAAAACAAGGACCAATGGTCTCAAGTTGCAGTGCGGGAGGTCTAGGTTGGATATTAGGAAGCACTCTTTCACTAGGAGGGAGGTGAAGCACTGGAATGGGTTACCTAGGGAGGTGGTGTAATCTCCATGCTTAGAGGTTTGTAAGGCCCGGCTTGACAAATCCCTGGCTGGGATGATTTAGTTGGGTATTGGTCCTGCTTTGAGCAGGGGGTTGGACTAGATGACCTCCTGAGGTCTCTTCCAACCCTAATCTTCTATGATTCTGTGGCACGGGGAGCTGCTGGGAATCCAGAGCTGGGAGTGGTGAGAGCCTATGAGTAATGCGATGGGATATACTTATACGGGAGCAGTGGGAAGCTTAGTTTCATCAACATACCCAGAACCTCTGGGGACGTGAATGATGCTTCCCTCGGTAAGAACAAACCCAAAGATTTCCCCTTCCCTATTTAAACAGCCCCTGCTCCTCACCCCAGAGGTGGCTGCCTCTTCGTTCTGGGAAAGGGATCTCTGTGTAGCACTGTTTATGACACCCTGACACCCCAATATTCACCACTGTCATGTAATTAGGATATTTTTTGTACAAAGTATGTCTTGTGAGGGATTATTCTAAAAGTCTTGGTCTGCTAAAGGTTAATCTCATTGGATTGTATGTGTTATCGTTCTATGTGAAGTTATGAAGGTACAACAGTAAAAAGGCCAAAGAGTGTTAATGGCTTACTGAGGAAATGCACATAAGCACATGGATTACCCCAGCAACTGGGTACAATACAAACCTCTCAGAGATAGCAATTCATACCAGGGGGGTGCTGGGGGTGAAAGAAGCTGTGCACATCTCTCTCCACATTGAGGGAGAGGGTGAATTTTTAGGAGCTTGCACTGTGCAGATCTATCTGTACAGTGTAAGACAGTATTGTTTCGAGTTTATTGCCCAAAAGGATGTGTACGTGAGTTCCAGGTGAGTCCTCTCACATAAAGCTGACTTCTTTCTGAGTCTGCAGCTGGGTGTGGCCCTTTCTGTGTGTGTGTGCTGCACGAGACTGGAGAGCCTAATTCAGCATAACAGGGAGAGGGAATCCGGGCTGGTGGAGCAGGAGAGGGTCAGTGAAAACCCAATACATCAAGTGGCATCCCAGACAGGGTGGTCCAACCCATCACACTGTTGAATGGCTGTTTCCCATGTCACCTCCTCATGTCTCTCTTTTCCTTTGAGGTTATTCATCTCAGGTCATCACAGCCAATGGGCAGAGCACCTACATGGTCGGGATCCCTCACTGCCAACGCACCGGCAAAGTCATCCTGTTCAGCCAAGATACCAAGGGTGGGGAATGGACACCCAGATCAGAGCTGTCGGGAGAGCAGGTATGGGGAGTGTTACAGGTAATGTGGATTGTGGGTGTGAAAGAAAGAGAGCACTGGGGAAGCCTGTAAGCTTTTGGCATCGTGCAATATTTGTGTTTGGCTTCACCTTCAGGAACGATTCGGTCAGAGAGCCTCAGGAAAGGATAAACTTGACTGGTTTAGAGAACTGCACCACAGCTGACATTCAGCATCTCTCCAATAATCCACTTCTGTTACCTTCACTTACAGTTTAGACGGAACTCATAAGGTGGCCCAGACCCACCAAGGGACTTAGGCATTGTGATGCTGCATGGAGGCACCTGCCTCTGCCCGTGATCGATGAATGGGGGGAGGGGAGAGAGAGACACGGGCCCTCTTCACCTACCCCACATGTGGGGTCTCATCCAATAGGCATGCTCAGAGCTGCCAAGATATTCACAAACCAGCTGGAGGAGACAAAGAGAGGTTTCCCTTATAGCCTGGGGGTTAGAGTCCTCACCTAGGACACGGGTGACCCATGGTTCAAATCTCTGCTTTGCCTGATTAAGAAGAAGATTTAACCATGTAGCTGTCCTCTCTCAGGCTGTAGGGTGGTTGTGATTTGCATATGTTCTGTGGCCCAACTGATACTTAATTACTCAATTAACAGGGGAGACTGAGGGAGTCCACATCAGACTATCCCATAGCTTAGGGGTTAGAGCACTGAACTGAGAACTGAACTGAGAAATAGCAGGGTCCTATTCAATTCCTTCTCCTCTGATGACACCTACCAGAGGAGGAGTTAGATGGAGGAGAGCCTGTCTTCCCCGAGTTTGTGGACCATGCTGGGATGGCGGGGGGAGGGGGAAATGGGCACCGTGCAACTGCATGTTTAGAGTAAGACAGTAAGGCACAAGCCCTGCCATTGAGACAGCAACAAAGGAGCTTCTGCTGCAAAAACATAGGCACCAAGTCAGTTTAGGAACCTACAGGGGTCAGCAGTAGCCAGGCAGAGGTTTTGCGGCTCACAGAGGCAGTTAAGTCCGGGGGGTTAAGCACATACGTACCTTTGTGGATCTAGACTAGAGAGACTCAGGCAAGGAAATAACATTACTAGTGATATTAACAGTGTCTGAAAAAGATCACACTACACTAACAAAGTGAATTTCTCTAAAATCCAATTGCCTATTTGTGCCACCTAAACAAAACTTACAACAGTGGCTCAGTCAGTGATGAACTTGACTTGTGATAGCCCAGCCTCTAAAAAGAATTGCACCACAGTTAGCATTCAGCATCCCCATCCCTTCAAGATCTAGCTGCCTGTCTGTTCAAGAACACTTACAGAGATAGCCCCACCGGCTGCACTTTGGGAGGGTGAGGCTAAAGATGGAATGGACATTGGGACTGAATCCTTATCCCCAGAGGGTGGGAAGGGTCTCAGTGGGAGAAGAAGCAGGAGTTGACTAAATTGAGGGGGTGGCTTATCTGCCTCTCCAGATTGGCTCATATTTCGGGTGTACACTGTGCACTGTGGACCTCAACAGAGATGGGAACACGGACCTGGTTCTAATTGGAGCCCCCATGTACCATACACCCCTGAATGGAGGACGGGTGTATATCTGCCCGATCGACTTGCTGGTAAGAAAGAGGAGCGCAGCACTGGGGAAGATGGGTGGCCTGGGGTTCTTGTTTGCCTGGACTGCCGTGATGCTGTGACAATTAGTATTGCAGTGGTGGGCATGGCGCTCCAGGAAGCGGGGTAGAGGCTCAGTAGGGGGCGCTCTTCCCTCCCAGTCAGTTCTGGCCCCAGTGCCCCAGAGTTGGGGGTGGGGCACGCTGTGCTGCAGAGAGAGGAAAAGGAGCTTGACTGGGATCACTCTCTGATGACAGCAAGTGCTGATCCTTTCTCCATGTGTCTTTTTGGATTGGGCCTGCAGGGGACGACGATGTTCTGCAACAAGACACTACATGGGCAGACGGGGGAAGTGTCTGGGCGCTTCGGGGCCAGCATGTCTGAAATCGGGGACATCAGCGGGGACGGACAGACGGATGTGGCCATTGGGGCTCCCATGGAGAATGACAATCGTGGGGCCTTGTACATCTTCCATGGGGAAAAGGGAGGTCTCAGTCCCCAGTACAGACAGGTGAGCCCAGCTCCTGCGGGGACGGGTCAGTACACAGCCCTGAAGGGACTCCATGGGGCCCACAGCCCCTTAGTGCCCATTATACAGTGTACTCACCCCTTCTGCATCCCTCATTGCTCTCTCTGCCCTACAGCGCATCGAGGGGTCACGGTTTCCCAGCAGGCTGCACTACTTTGGCCAGGCCGTCAGTGGTGGGACAGATCTGACGGGGGATGGACTGCCGGACATCGCGGTGGGGGCACAAGGGCAGGTCCTGCTGCTGAGGTAAATAACGTTGCACTGCTCCAAACGACCATCTCAGGCCTTGTCTACACTAAAGCATATTTTTGATATAAATTATTCCAGCGATCTGAAAGTGTAACAATCTCATCCCCATTCCATGTCCACACTGCGGTCCTCGTGTCAGCAGAGCACATCCACACTTGGTACAGTCGCACTGAGAGTGAGAGCAGCGCACTGCGGGTACCTATCTCAGTGTGCGACTCGCCACATGCCACAGCTGGGTGTTGTGTGATGGTGGAGTGGATCGCAGTGCATCATGGGTATGGAATCAATGTCCCATGATGCAGTTCTTTCTGTCACAGCAGTCTATGGGCTTTTGACTGCATTCTGTGGCATTTTTCAATGGTTCTTGTTTACTGTGAGCCTGCCATCTCCGTCTGAAAAGATGGATCCTGCACTGATCTGTACTGTTGTGATAACTATTGTGAACAAATCGTGGATGGTCATGCAGTATATCATGAGCTCCCAATCTGAACAGGAACTAGAGATGCCTGACATGCTGTGTGCCATGGAAAGAAACAACACAGATTACTTTTGGCATTCATGGAGCAGCTGAACACAGTGGACTGTCGCTTTTGAGCTTGGGAAACAAGCACTGATTGGTGGGATCACACTGTTATGCAGCTCTGAGATGACGAGCAGTGGGTGCAGAACTTTCGGAGGCAGAAAACCACCTTCCTGGGACTGTGTACGGAGCTCACCCCAGCCCTGCAGAGCAAGGACACCAAAGTGAGAGCTGCCCTCTTGGTGGAGAAGTGCATGGCAATTGCAGTGTGGAAGCTGGTGACCCTGGACTGCTACCAGTTGGTTGTGAATCAGTTTGAAGTTGTGAAGTCGATTGCAGGCGCTGTGTTAATGCAAGTATGCATGGCCATTAATTGAATCTTGCTATGAAGGACCACGACTCTTGGCAACGTACGTGAAATAGTGAATGGCTTTGTAGAAATGGGATTCCCTAACTGCGGCAGGGTAATAGATGGAACGCATATTCCAATTTTGGCCATGGACCATCTTGTGAAGGAGTATATCAACAGAAAGGGGCACTTCTCCATGTTATTTCAGGCACCTGTAGATCACTGTGGGTGTTTTGCTGACATCAATGTGGGGTGGTCTGGGAAGGTGCATGACGTGCGCATCTTCAGGAGCACCGGACTGCACAGAAAGCTGCAAGCAGGGACTTTCTTTCCAGACCAAAAGATTCCAGTGGGGGATGTTAAAATGCCCATCATGATCCTGCTAGACCCAGCATATCCCTTACTCCCATGGCTCATGGAGCCTTAAATGGGAAGCCTGGACCGCAGCAAGGAGCTCTTCAACAGCAGGCTGAGTAGATGCAGAGTGACTGTGGAATGTGCCTTTGACACACTAAAAGCACGCTGGCGATGCCTATAGGAAAGGTTAGATCTTAGTGAGGAAAACATTCCAATGGTCAGAGCTGCCTGTGGGGCTAAGGGTGAAAAGCTTGCCTGGGGTGGAGTGCTGAGCCAGATCACCTGGCGGCTGATTTTGAGCAGCCAGATACCATGGCTATTGGAGGGGCACAATGAGGGCTATATCGAAGCAGGGAGGCTTTGAAGCAACATTTTGAGAATGAGAACCAGTAATCTGCCACGCTTCATTAAGCTCAATTATCTGTAGTGTAGACAAGGATGCACACAGTAGCAATACATTGTGTGTGTGTGTGTGTCTCTGTACTGGAGAAAGGCACAATGATCGCTTTGCTGCGGGGCCAGCGAGTTGCATGAGCCTGTGGTGCTCGAGCTCCAGGAATATTCCGGGCCTGGGGGCCCGGCTCCACTAAAGTTTGGGTCCGAGTTCCACCGCTGGCCCCACACACCTCCCCGGTTCCTCCCCCGCCCTTGCTCCTCTTGGCTGAGGTGGCTGAGGTGGGGCTGAGGGCAGGGGAGTGCTGGTGCAGGGGTGGTGGTGTTCAGGGCACTGTGGATTTGTGCATGAGGGTGCAGGACATCACGTGTCCGGGGAGTGTGGTGGTGGGGGGCTGTGTGGCACCCCAAACCCCCTCCTACTCCCAAACTCCCTCCCAGAACTGGCACCCCCTCCTGAACTCATACGCTCTGCCCCAGCCCAGAGCCCACACCCAGCACCCAAACTCCCTTCCAGAGCCTTAGGCCGGTATGTGTGTGTGGCGGGGTGGGGGTGGGGGAGGACAGGACTTGGACCTGTTCTGGGCACCACCAAAAATTATACAAACCTGCTGCCCCTGCTTGGCTGCTCCCTTCTCTGCCCCCCAGCATCTCCTCTAGTAGAGCTCTATATCCATAACTTGTCTCCATGGGGTGCTGTGAGCACCTCCAGGCTGGGTGGGAGGCTCAGGGGAGGGAGGGGTCCTGGCCCCATTGCAGAGAGCAGCTGGGTGATGGTTCTGTTCCCCCCATGGCAGGTCCCGGCCAGTGCTCAGAGTCAGGGTCTCCATCAGCTTCCAGCCCCCCACGATCCCAACCTCGGCCTTCGACTGCCAGGGGCAGGAGCAGCTCAACACAGAGGCCAGCAGGGCAGAGGTCTGCTTCACCATCACTAAGAGCACCATGGACAGCCTAGGTCAGGCCATACCCCCCCACCCCCTGTTCCCTTGCACTCTAAGCCAGCCAGTTCCCTGCCCTGGAACTGGACTGGAGCTAGTGCCCCGTAGAGGGGAAAGGCCCCATGTCCCATTTCCCCTTTAGGTTCCCACTCTGTCTCTCTCTGTCCCTCATTTCCCCTCCCCTGTAGGTGACAGGATCTCCAGCACCATCCAGTACAGCCTGGCCCTGGACCCCGGGAGGACTAATATCCGAGTCACCTTCGACTTCACCAGCCCTGTCCTGAGCAGGGAGCTGCGGCTCGGCATTGAGACGAGATGTGAGACATACCGGATAACGTTTCCTGTGAGTGTGGGGGAGTCCTAATTTCTTCCCCTCCCGCTGTGTCTGCCCCTCCAACTCTGCCCCTCGCATCCAAATCACCCAGAGAACAAACCTCTCTCCGGGTCCCACCCAGCGCCCAGCCCCCCATTACCCTTCAGGGGCCCGACATGTCTCTCTGTCTCCCCAGCTCTGCCCAGAGGACACCCTGACCCCCATCACCCTGCGTCTCAACTACACCCTGAAGGGGGATCCCATCACTGCTGCCAGCCGCCTCAGACCCATCCTGAGCGAGGACTCTGCACTGGTGTCTGCAGGCTTGGTAAGGTGCTAGAGCCGGGCCCCGCGGTGGGTCTGCTGCAGGGATCGAACCAGTGACGTTGGCATTCCAAAGCGAGAGACTGCAAAGTTCAGAGCCAGCAGCAGCTTCCTAAACCCCTTCCAGAGTGCAGGCACTGGAGGGCGACAGAGACGGAGGCCGAGTTTGCCTTGGCTACGGACCTGTCTCCACTGTGTGGGAACATTCCAACTTCTCCTCAAAGTTCCCAAAATTTCTGTCCAAAAACCAAAATATTTTTGGCTAAAAACATGATTTTTGCTGAAAATTTTTCAAAACTTATTTTGGCCAGAGCCCCTTAGAGGGGAAAGGCCCCACGCTCTGTTCCCCATCCCTCCGCGAGCCAGGCAGGCCCCCTGCCTGGCACCCCTAGAACTGTGATACTTTTTCTGGCCAGAGCCGGGAGGGGAAGGGGGAGGAGGGGTTTGGGTGAGTGGGTGGGTAGCAAGGGCAGGGCAGATGATGGGTTCAGCTGTCCCCTGTGTAGGGGACTGGGAGGTGCTGGGGTAACTGGAGGGCCCCTGGGTCCCTGCAGTGTCTCTCTGGCAGATGGTGCTGCAGCCCTCTCCCCATTGACCCCTGCCCTCCTGCCCTCCCCCCAGCTCCCATTTCAGAAGGACTGTGACATGGATGGCCACTGCGATGACCAGTTAGGAGTCTCCTTCAATTTCTCTGGGTAAGTCACCAAATCCTCTCCACAAAAACACCCGCCATGGGGGGACTCGTCCAGCTTGATCACAGTTTGGATTTCCAGTGCTGATGGATCCTGGGTAGGGGGCACTGCTGTGGCGAAGATTGCAGCACTGGGGTCCCTGGCTGGGCACCGTTTCAGGAAGCTCGCAGCACTGGGGTCCCTGACTGGGCACTGCTAGAGGAAGTTCACAGAGCAGCCAGGGCACTGCCCTGAGGAAGCTCACCCCTTTGTCTCCCCCTTAGCTTGAGCACCCTGGTGGTGGGCATCAGCCCTGAACTCAACATCACCGTCTCCATCGAGAACCGCGGGGAGAATTCCTACAGCACCACGGTGCGGTTCTTCTACCCGGCCGTGCTGTCCTACCGCCGGGTCCTGCTGCTCCAGGTACCCCAACACACCAGGCATGAGGGGCAGGCTCTGCAGTGGGGAGCCGTGCTGCAGAGAGTGGGCAGGAGACTTGGCAGGGGATGCTGCTCTGCAGGGAGCAGGTGGGGGGCTCCGCAGGGGGCACCGTGCAGGAGGGAGTGGGCTGGGAACTCAGTCTGGAGTGTCGTGCTGCAGGGAGTGGGTGAGGGCTTGGCAGGTGGTGTCGTGATGCAAGGAGAGGGCAGGGGGCTCAGCAGCGGGCACTGTGCTTCAGGGAGTGGTCAGGGGATCAGCAGGGGGCGCTGTGCCGCAGGGAGCGGGTAGGGGGCTCAGCACGGGGTTCTGTGCTCCAGGGAGGAGATGGGGGACTCAACAGGGGTCTGTGGCCCCCTGTCTCACTGGCTGGTCCCCTGTGCTCAGTCTAACAGGAGGCCCCTGGCCATTAAGTGCAGCTTGGCGGAGGGCTCAGAGGAACAATCTCAAAGGAACAGCACCTGCCACATCAACCTCCCCATCTTCTGGAGCGGGGCCGAGGTAGGGACGGGCCCTGGCCTGTGGACTCCCCAGGGGTGAGCCCAGCTGGGAGCAGAGAGGGGCAGTTCCCAGGAGTCAGCCCAGCCCGTGACAAACGATGTGCTGGGGAAAGTGCCCCGGGGAGCCCAGAGAATCAGTGCAAATAGAGCCCTGAAATCACTCCGGGGCTGGGGTCCGGCCCTGCCGGGGCTGGAAGCCAAGGGCCAGACTTGGGGGGCTGGAAATCAGGCTTCACTGGTGGAGAAAAAAACAAAGGGAGGGGCTGTTGCCTTCCTCATTTGGGGTCTTTAAAATGATGGTGAATGGGGTGTTGCCATGGCATTGAGCCGGCTGAGATCTCTGGACCCCAAACCAGGTTAACGCTGTTTAATGTTGGACAAGGACAGGGTCATGTTAACACCATTTGCTGCTCTGGGGCCATTTGTTCTAAGTTCATACAAAAACCCCCCACCGTCTTCCGTGCCTGCCCCGCCCCCGCAGTCTCTGGCAGTTCCCCAGGCCCTGAGTCCACTGGCTCTCTCACCCCCTCCACCCCGGTGTGTTTTCCAGGCCATCTTTGTCGCCACTTTCGCTGTCTCCTCTGAGGCCGACCTGGGGGACAGGCTGCAGATCACGGCCACTGCCAGCAGGTGAGGGGGGCCATGCAGGGCCAGGGGTGGGGTGGGGGGGCAGTGGGAATGGGCCGTGCATGCAGCAGGACGATGCAGAGGCCTGTGGTGCAGCCTCCCTGCACAGTTAACTGGCTCCATCTCCTCACATCTCTCCCCTTTGCCCTCCCCTCCCCACAGTGACAATGGCGGCCCCATCACCGAGCGCATGATTCACCGGGCGGAGCTGCCGGTCAAGTACGGCATCTTCATCATCCTCACCAGGTAGGTCCGTGCGGAGACAGAGGGGAGAGCACCCCCTGCTGGGCCCCCTGTTCCCTGCAGCACAGAGCCCCCTGTTGAGCTCGTCCCTGAAGCACAGTGTCCCTAGCGCCGCACGGGGTCATAGGTGCCAGCGCTGACTGCAAGGGGAGAGCGCCCCCTACTGAGTCCTTTCTTGCAGCACAGCGCCCCCTTCTGGACATGACACCCCACCGCCACTCTCCAGCCCCATCCATCACACTCCCGTCTCTCTCCTTCCTTCCGTCCTTTTCCTCCCCCAGCCTCGAGGAGTCGACCAAGTACGTCAACTTCTCTGTCGAGGACGCAGGGACAAGTGTGCCGGTGACACATGGGTACGAGGTGAGGCCGGCAGCACAGAGTGCGAGGAGGGAGATGGGGCAAGAGGGAGGGAGTGGAACTGCCTGAGTCAGATTTAGTGGCTTAGAGCACAGAGAGATGAAGGTGGGGGTGGGCAGGGAGCCAGGACTCCTGGGTTCTACCCCCAGCTCTGGCAGGGAGTGGGGTCTGAGGATCAGAGCGGGGGCTGGGGATCAGATCTCCTGGGTTCTCTTCCTGCAGTGCCCTGTAGCGAGTCTGTTTCTTTCAGGTCAAGAACCTGCGGCAGCGAAGCATCCCCATCTCGGTCACGTTCCAGTTCCCCGTGGAGCTGAGCGGGGTCCGGGTGTGGGACGCCTCTGAGGTCGTCCCCTCCAAGGTACCTGCCTCTCCCTGCCCTTGTGTGTGTGAGATGGGCCCAGTGACACCTGCTCGGCCCTACAGCGCCCCCTGCTGGGACAGAATGCCTCAGGGAGAACGACCTTCCCCAGGGTCTTCCCCAGCCCCTGAGCCAGCCAGTCCTGTGCCCTTGTGCCAGATTGGTGCTGGTGCCCCCTAGAGGGGAAAGACCCCATGTCCCATTCCCACCCCCATTAACACCGTGTCTCTCTCCCTCCCCAGCCCGAGCTGGCTCAGTGCACCAGTGAGGCTGAAATGCCGGGTTCGAAGGACTTTGTGAAGCAGATGAGCGAGCGCCCCCTGCTGGTGAGTATGGACCGGTGCGGATCCCAGCCACTCTTCTCCCTCTGCACTAGCTCAGACAGCAAGTGCTATAGATAGACCCAGACCCGCATGGCTATGCTGAGCCCCTGCACACGCCCTGCCCTACCCGGCGATATCCTTCCGCCCCCCAGGACTGCTCCGTGGCCACCTGTAAGAAGATCCGGTGCAGAATCGCCTCCCTGGAAATGCGGCAACCGCTGGAGTTTGTGATCAAAGGGAACGTCAGCTTCCAGTGGGTCTCCCAGGTACGAGAGGTGCCTCTGCCTCTCAGCAACAGGCGAGGGATCCCCCACATGTGAACAGCCCCTGAGCCCCTCCCCAGAGCTGGCTGCATCTCAGTGCCGGGCAAGTGATTGCTCCGATGTGAACAGCCTGTAAATTGCTCTGGGTCCCCCTGGGACAATGCTCTGGGCTGGTTTGTGTCATTTCTGGTCAGGGACGGTGAATTTCTCTGTTCCAGACTCAGCAGCAGAAAGTGAGTCTGGTGAGCGAGGCCCGGATTGAATACGAGGAGAAGAAATACACCCAGAAGGAGGGATTCGTCCAGCGCCAGGTACCAGAGTGACTGCGCCCGGGTTAGGGAGAGCATTGGCTAGTGGTTAGAGCTGGGAGCCAGAACTCCTGGGTCCTGTCCCTGCTCTGGGAGGAAGTGAGGTCTGGGGATTTAGAGCAGGGGTGGATGATGGTGCCAGGACTCCTGGGTCCCCATCTCACACCTCCTCTCCCCCAGGTGCAGACGTTGGTGGAGCGCTCCGAGGTCTATAACAACCTGCCCATCATCGTGGGCAGCAGCGTGGGGGCCTGATCCTGCTGGCTCTCATCACTGCAGCCCTCTACAAGGTGAGGGTGCAGGGCTTGGACCCCTTCCCCCACAGCCCATCACCCTGGGGGTGGGGCCTGTGGTTCTCCCAGCTGGTGGAGAAGGGGCAACGGTCTTTCCTTCAGAGGTTCCCACAGCCTGTCCCTCCTCCTCCTCGACCATGGGCCTGTGTCTGTCTGGCTCTCACCATTTCCCCTGGCTGTCTCCTTCCAGCTCGGCTTCTTCAAGCGCCAGTACAAGCAGATGATGGAGGACGCTGTGGAGGGCGAGGGGCCTCGCCTGACCCAGATTGCAACCGCTGGCAACCCCCCTGCTTTCGATGCCCCAAAACAATAGCCCCCCCATGCGCTCCCCTAGATGGGTCACAAAACCCCCAAATTTTAATTGCTGAAGCTGGGCACCCTCACTCTGCCCCCCTCCTTGTCCCCCTCCCCCACAGGCACGAGTTGCCAATGTTGGCACCCCCCCCGGCTTTGCCTCCCTCTGGGTTACTCCAGATCCACCCCCGCCCCCTTATGTTTGCCACCTCCAAGACGCAGAAAGACCGGCCACTGCCCATCCCCAACCAACAAAAGAGGTCCGAGTGCCAACTCGAGCTAATTGTTATTCAAATTAGGCTGGGCAGAATTCTATAAACCTTTTTATCATTTTAGTGGCGCACACTGAGGATACGTTCACAGGCATTTTTTTAGAACTCTATTGATTTACATTTTGATGTGGAAACTTGTGGGGTTTAAGCTTCCCACCCCCATTTTTATCAATTTAAATGATCACGGTTGTGGGAATTCGTGTGTGTTTGGGGTCAGGCCATATGTGACGGTCAGACTGTTATTTAGTAGCAGTCGAGGTTGACATTCAGAAAGGTAAAGCTTTATAACAATGCTTGGAAGGACTGGATTTTTACTGGTAAATGTTGAATTCATCACACACAGCCAAACTGGGGGCAAAATATTTCCATTGCTAATAATCGAAATTTTCCTCTTGAGAACATATCGGAGTTAAGGCTATTTACTTTGTATATTTTGACACAAGATGTTGATAATTTGTGTTTGAAAAGTTATAAAATGTGACCTTTTAAAATCAACATTTGTTGTCTTTACAGAATTTGGGTTTGATTCCCCCCACCCCGCCCCCAGTAATTTTCCACAACTAAAAATTTAAATGAATAAAAATCAAAAAATTTTGATCAGAAATAAACAGTACTGTCCATGGAAAGTATTTTAAAAAAGAATTCTGCCAAGCCTATTTATAACCTTTAAAAACACAAATTGTCAACATCACATGTCAAATTGTACAATGTAATTATCCTGAAAGCAGCCCCAGTGACACCCACACTGCCACAAGTTTTCTCGACAATAAGGTGGGACATTAGAAAATTCTCCAGGAACAGTTTTCTTTCTTTGTCTAGCTGCATGTTTTGATTGTGATTGACAGAAATGTTTTCCCTTGGTTTTGGGGGGTGCGCGGTGAAACTGATGATTGCTGACAATTACCACTAAAAATCTCATTGTCCCAAGCTAAAACACGGAGTGAGTGGGCAACAAAAACGACCCCAAAACCCCCAAACCTCTGCATAGGTTTTCCTATGTTCTCTTAGGGAATGACAGATCCTCAGAGCGGCATTCTCCTGCCCTGGAGAGAAACTAACAAATGCATAAAGGATGAATGGCGCTTCACTTTGGGGAATAGAAGAGATGTTCAATGGTGAACAGGGGTGAGGCTCTGGCCCTTTTCCTCACAGCTGTGACCATAGCTGTTCTTTCTGACACGTAACTCAGGGAGCCCTTGCCTTGCCCATCATTAGCCCCCACACCTGGCGCCTCACAGGAGCTACAGCCCGGGAGGGAGCCTTCCCCCCAGCGTCCCCTCCCAGGAGACCCTGCCTCTCCCACCCTGCACCTACCCCTCCCTGTTGGTGAGCTGTGAGTGAAGCTCACTACCTGGCGCTGAGAGGAGCTGCCGTGGTTCAGCAGGCTGAGTAGGGCCAGCTGCGCTCCCAGCCACATGTCTTGCGTGGTAGATACAAATTCACTGCACGGGTGGCTGTCCATACTCACGTCCGGCGGAGGGACATCAAACCCCAATACGTTAAATCTTTTCGCTGGCAACAGGCAAGGCAGGACAAAAACCGGGCAGGCCAATTAAAAATCATCCAGGGGGCAGCATTATGTGGGACACTCCGGATCCATATCCTGATGCCCCTTGCTGAACTTGAAATCTCCCACCCAGAGCGTCCCTGGCAGGGCTGGGAGCCCGGACTCCTGGATTCTATCCCAGGAGCTGTGGAAGGGAGTGGGATCTAGTGGGTTAGGGCAGGAGGCCCGCTCTCGGCTGGCATCTGAGCCACGCTCGGCACAACGGGGGCCCTGATCTCAGTTGGGGCCTTGAGGTGCTACTGGGTTACTTCCAATAAATCCAAGCTCTCAGAGTCATTCACCTGTCTTGTCTGAAGTCTCAGGTCACTTCAAACTGTCTCTAAATACTGTGTGTGTGTGTTTGTGGGAGTGAAAGGGGCTGTGCTGTCCAAGCTTCCACACCACACAAGGAAATGAAATCACTTTTAAAACTGATTGAAAAGGAAAAAATAAATGTCTCTGTCCTGCAGGTTTAGCCTGAGGAACTCCCTGCCACATGCAGTAATGAGGCTGGGACCAAATACGTTCCTGTATTCACACCCTACGTACTATTGTAATAATCTTTGTACAAAGTATGCCTTGTGAGAGTTATAATTTGAAAACTCACAGGTTGTTGATCAGTATTGTCCTGATAAGATATGTGTCTCAACATTGTATGTAAAGTTTTATAAGATTTCCCTGTATTATGTTACTGACCCGTGTTCCCAACCCCACAGCGTTGCTCATGCAGAAGTTGGCAACCAGGTGTGGTCTCGAGAAAGGAATGTGCCTGCCTGAATTTGCATTTAATCAGTAAACCGTCATCAAGAAGGAAGGGAAACAAAGGAAGCTCAAAGGTATGAGGAAAAGCCAGCTGTGAACATCCTTCCACATAAACTCTGTGTGTCCTAGTCCGCAGCTGGAAATGTTTTTCAACAGTGGGACTGAAACTATAAAAAGGAGGGACAACCCCTCCTTCCCTGCCCATGGCATTCACTACACCTGAAGAGAGAAAGGAAGTATTCACTAGATGCTGAGGAAGAGGGTCTGATGTACACAGTTTGATCTGGAAGGCAGCTGAAAGCATGTGGTGAGAAACTTTGCTTGAAGAGGATATAGTTTAAGTTAGGCACTAGTAAATGTTTCATCTTTATTTTCTTTGTAACCATTTCTGACTTTTATTCCTCATTAGTTGGATTCACTTAAAATCTCTCATTGTAGTTAATAAACTTGTTTTATTGTTTTATCTAGTCTAGTGAGTTTGAATTGAAGTATCTGGGTAACTCTGTTTTGGGGTGGTAAATTGTGTGCACAGGAATAATCTTAAAGGAATAATGGACTTAATATAATTTGTAGTGTCCAGGAGAGGGCTGGGCAGTACAGGACATCGATTTCTGGGAGAAAATCTAAGACTGGGTGTGTGTTGGGGTCACCCTGCTGTATAACCCAGGCTGGTGAGAGCCAGAGTGTAACCCAGGTGTGGTTGGCAGGCTGCAGTTACACACTGACACTCAGGGCTGGCTTGCATGCTCTTAGGCTGTTTGTGAGTGGCCCAGGTGGGAATTATTTTGGCGAGACTTTGTAAGACACCCAAGGCTGCAGGGCCGGGGGGTGACAGAGCTGCTCATTAGCCTGGATTGTACCCTGGCATGCCAGAGATGTGTAAACAGGACTCTCACGTGGGAGTAAAGGGGTTCTATTCTCTCGGTGTTTGGCACTGGCGTGACTGCTGTCGGAATGCTGTGTCCACTAAGCAGTGTGACATAATGTCTGTGCCACTCAGGAAAGACCAGAAGTTCAGGCACTTCAGTGCTATAAGGCCTATGTCATCACTGCCGTGACGTAATTAATCTAAGCAGCCCATGGTGTATGCTCACCCACAGTCATTCCTCAAGCCTACTATAGGCTTTCAGGTCCTAGAGAAGTGTGTTTCCCAGATAGTCTAATTAAAATTCCTAAATTCCCATCCATCCTCTTGGTAGAGGGCTGGTGGGTTCATTTTGTGCCTCCTTAATGATAAAATATCAAGACTTTTTTTTCAAAGCAGCTCTTGTTTTTTTAAATAGCAAGTCTTCCAGCCGCACTCGACACCCCTGCTTCCCCCTCTGTAAAGCTGAGCTGGTCACTTGGCCTCTGGTCTCCTTGCACCATAACAAAGACCTTGGAGGGCTGTGACAAACATTCATAAAGTGCTCCATATAGTAAATTGTCATTAGTTTTAGTCCACAGGGATTGTTCTCTCCTTCTCTTTCTAGAACTATGTAAAATGAAAAAGGATGCCCAAGAATAATGTTGGAAACTGCCCTTCTCCCCCATTTCCCATCCTGCTGATGTGTCTTCCCTGGTGCACCTAGTACAGAGCCTTGTGAGTTTTCTAAATCAAAGTTCTGTCTGGGGCTGGAGGCTTTTGGGATACATTTTAGGGAATACCTAGTGTACAAAAGTACAATGAGACGGGTTTTAGAGCACCCAAACTGCTCTTGTGCATTCAGCCTAGCCGGATGATTGTGTGTTGGGGCAGGGCAGGAGGACGAACTTGATTCCCCTTGAGAAAATGACAGTGACTGAAATATCCTTGGATATTCTCAGTTCCTGGTCTTTAGTCACTTCGTAGTCTGCCCAGGGTTTCCTTTCACAGTCTGAATGAAATGTATTCAAGTTGTAATCACAACCACCATGTGACATTGTACCCCATAATGCTTTACGGAAGTATGCTTATGAATGTATATATGACTGTAACCGGGCGCAGACTCACCGGCGGCGCCCCCTGCTGGTCATCTCCAGGAATGAGCTCACCAGCCTCAAGAGCACCTTCTTCAGGCCAGTGTCTCGCCTTACTGCTGGCTCCCGTGTCCCTCCCAGGACCCCGGTGCCCCTTTCACTGTGTGCTTCCCCTTGGCAGTACCCCACAGTTCTGGGTCTCCCTCTCCCAGGGGAACCCCCCACCCACTATCCCTACCTCGCCTCAGTCATAGGCTCCTTCCAGTCACCAGTTAGCCTCCATGCCCTGGGGCAGACTGCAGTATGAGCCACTCATCACAGGCAAGGTTGGGTTTGGACCTGCTGCCTCTGTCTAACCTTGGGCTGTCCCCTGCAACTCCAGTACCTGTTGGGCCTAATGCTAGGCCGCAGACTGGGGCTTTCCTGGCTGGAGCTCCCCAGCTCCTCAGGCCCTTCCCCAGCCCCGCTCTAATCTAGGTACTCTGCTTAGGTCCCCGCAGCCAGGTCCCTCCTTCTCAGAAGCTAGAGAGAGTCTCTCTGGGCTTCTGGCTTACAGCCTTTATAGAGCCAGCTGGGCCCTGATTGGGGCATGGCCCCCCCAGCTGAGGCTGCTTCCCCAATCAGCCCTGCTGCCTTTCTTCTGCAGCAGCCCTCTCTCAGGGCTGTTTTAAACCCTCTGGCCTTGAGCGGGTGTCCACCCCGCTACAATGACATAACTGGAATATGTTTTATGCTACATATGCCATGTAACATATCTCTGCAATGGTTATGATCTACTGAGTATATTCATCCTATTTGTATGCATGTATCATTTTTGTATTTGAAACTATGAATACTTGTTTGATTTTGAGTAGCCTTAGTAAGGCATTTGGTCAGCTTCTTAAGAAAGGAATTTGCGAGTTAAGTGCCCGATCAAGAAACACTTAATGGACAATGGAACCTTAGAAGACTCCAATCTACATAAGGAGTCTACCTGGGGGCGTTCAAGGTAGCATGTGAACAATGGCTGCCACCTGTAAAGTTCTGAGTCATGCACGGACATGTGACTTGCCCATGGGACTCCAAAACTCCATCTTGGAGCTGAATTCTGGATAGGAGAGAGGAGGGGGTCTCCACCCACAAGAGAAAGTCTATTTAAGCACCTGGGAGATCCCTCCATTTTGTCTTCAGCTGGCTTAAGAGGTAGCCTCTCCATCCCCAAAGGATACCTGAAAGAAACTGGAACAAAGGACAGTAACCACAGGGGTGTGAGTGACTACTAGACCCAGACTAGATGGAGGCTAGTCTGTAAAAGAAGCTTACTGGAACATCACTGAGGGTGAGATTTCTTCTGTAATCACAAAAAGAAAAGGAGTACTTGTGGCCCCTTAGAGACTAACCAATTTATTTGAGCATAAGCTTTCGTGAGCTCACGAAAGCTTATGCTCAAATAAATTGGTTAGTCTCTAAGGTGCCACAAGTGCTCCTTTTCTTTTTGCAAATACAGACTAACAGGGCTGTTACTCTGAAACCTTCTGTAATCACTTTCTTACAGTATTAGGATTAGACTTGCGTGTTTTATTTTATTTTGCATAGTAATTCACTTTGTTCTGTCTGTTATTACTTGGAACCACTTAAATCCTACTTTTTGTATTTAATAAAATCACTTTTTACTTATTAATTAACCCAGAGTATGTATTAATACCTGCAGGGGCAAACAGTTGTGCATATCTTTCTATCAGTGTTATAGAGGGTGAACAATTTATGAGTTTACCCTGTATAAGCTTTATATAGGGCAAAATGCATTTATTTGGGGTTTGGACCCCATTTGGAGCTGGGCATCTGAGTGCTGGAGACAGGAACACTTCTTAAGCTGTTTTCAGCTAAGCCTGCAGCTTTTGGGGGATGTTGTTCAGACCTGGGTCTGTGTTTGTAGCAGGCTAGCATGCCTGGCACAACCAGGCAGGGCACTGAAATCCCAAGCTGCCAAGGAAAACGGGCTCAGAGGTAGTTTCAGCACATCAGGCAGCAATTCCCGTGGGGTTTCTGTGATCCAACCCGTCACAGTGGCGTAGTAGAGCAGGATCTGTGCACAGCTGATTGCTCTGAGATACTGGTAGTGATTTTAAGTGAGTTTTGGGTGTGGTGGCTGGAGAACAGACAAACTAGTTACTGGTTTGTTATTTTCTGTTAGCTTATTTCGGGGAAGGGAATAGAAGCAGGAAAATCAGCAGCATGAGTGAGAGTGAGACTCAGAAAAAGCTAGAACTGCACAGGTTGCAAATGGCTGAGAAAGAAAATGAACATAAAGGACAGATGGAATTAAAACAAATGGAAATTAATGCAGAGGCAGCCAGGGAAAAAAGAGCCCTGGAGTTGAGAGATCGAGAAATACAGGCCCAGACTGAGGCCCAGAAGCATGAACTGGCTGTTATGGGGTGGAAGAGACAAAACCCTCCAGCTGCTTGCTCCACGTCCCCAAAAATCCACAAATGGGAGTGACTGTATCCACAGTATGATGGATCCAGTGATATTGCTGAACATTTTATCACCTTTGAGAGACTGTGCACCCCCCCATGCAATCCCTGAAGATGAAAAGATGACCATATTGATAGCAAAATTGACTGGCAGAGCTCTGGACATATTCAGTAAGATGCCTATTGATGATGCTTCAAACTGTGGTAAACTTGAGGAACTGGTTTTGAAACAGTTTCAGATTATACCTGAAACCTACAGGGTTAAATTCAGGAGTCTTAAGAGGGGATCTGGATTGAGTAATGTGGCTTAAGTAAATGAAATGAGAGATTTGTTAGATAAGTGGATGAGGGGAAAAGGCATTACAAGCTTGGAAGAAATGTGTGATTTGGTTACTCAGGAACAATTCCTGAATATGTCCAGCGATGATGTAAAACAGTGTTTGTGGGACAAAAAGGTAAATGCAGTGGGTGAATTAGCTGGGTCTGCAGACTTTTATGAGCAAATACAAGCTGCAATTAAATGTAAACCACTGGCAGGGGGGTACAAGGTTGGGGAAAAGCAAAATCACTGTTTTGCCCCTGGGGAAAAGGAGGCTGGGCATTCACCTCCCCATTCCCCTGTTACTCGCCTCAGGACTCCTGGACAACGAGGGGATCCCAGAAGGCGCTTTCACTGCAATTCCCCAGGACAGCTGAAAAGCAGCTGTCCCAAATTAAAGGAGAGTAAACCTCCCTTGTCCCATGTTAGCTCAGTTACCCTCAGCCCTGAGACCCCAGAGGGTACTCCTATCTCTTATCACACCAGCTTGGTGGACATGGGGCCTGGTGAAGCCCCATGGAACACATCAAGGTTATCAAAATTGATGGCATGGAGTGACTGGGGTAGAGGGATACTGCAGCTCAGTTCTCTCTGGTTCGACCAAGTGTGGTTCCAGATGCTAGTGTTTTGACAGGGCAGACGACCCACATTAAGAGGGTGGGGCCGCAAAGGTTCTCTGTACCCCTGGCAAAGGTTCATGTGGAGTGGGAAGGTATGGAAGGTGATTTACTGGAGGGAATGCTCCAGGACATCCCCCCAGACATGTTGCTGGGAAATGATTTTTTCAGCAAAACTAGGCCTGTTCATGTGGTAACTCGCAGCATGAAGAAAGGCTGTGAGGGGCTCCCAGGGTGGGAGGAGAGAGAATGGCCTGTCCATGAGGAGGCTGTTCCAGCTGATGATGGTAGGTCAGTTAACACGTCCTGCCCCAGGGAACACAGGGGTGGGTGACTCGGAGGGAGTCCCTTGAACCTTGGAACCCACAGAGGAGGTGGGGGAGGGTCCCATTGACACAACAATGTGGGAGGCGGGGTGCTTCCAAGTACGGGAGAGGCAGAGCCAGGCCTCTACGCAACTGAAGACAACAGGCGCCGGGGGCCGGGGAGATGCAGTTAGTGCCTAGAGACAGAGACACTATCTCAAGGGTTGTCTGTCAGGAATTTGCAGCTAAACAAAGGGCTGACCCCTCCCTTGAGAGCATAAGAAAGTGTATCTCGGAGGGAACTCCAAGAAGGGAAGGAGGGGAGAAGTTTTTTGAAGAGGATGGGAAACTTTATAGGGAGGACCCTGTAGGGAAAAACTGAGGCCCCAGTCAAACCTATAAGCAGTTGGTTGTACCCAGCCAACACCAGGGGGAATTAGTGCTGGTAGCACACAACAGTCCCTTTGCTGGTCACTTGTGGGTACAGAGGACTTATGACAAGCTGAGGAGAAATTTCTACTGGCCAGGGATACAGAATGATGTGAGGGATTATTGTAGGACTTGTGCAGTGTGTCAGGAGAGGAAGAAACCGGGGGGACCCCAGAAGGCTCTGCTGCATCCCTTGCCGGTCATCCAAGAGGTGTTCCAAAGGGTGGCAATGGACATAGTGGGTCCTAGGTCAGGCCCCACTCAGAGGGGGAACAAGTATATCTTCGTGGTAGTAGACGTCACCACTCAGTATCCTGAGGCAATCGCACTGTCTAACATAGAAGTTGAGACAGCTGCAAGAGCCCTGCTCACCATACTCAGCAGAGTGGGCTTCCCTAAGGAGATTTTGTCTGATTGGGGGGCAAATTTTATGTCGCATTTGTTCAATGAGCTATGGAAGGTGTGTGGAGTGAAACAGCTTAAGATGGCCCCCTACCACCCCCTGGCCAATGGGCTGGTGGAAAGGTTCAATGGGACCCTAAAATCCATGCTGGGGATGTATGCCAAGTAAAGGGGCCAAAGTTGGGGTGAGTTATTGACCTTCCTGCTGTATGCCTACGGGGAGGTATCCCAAGAGTCCACAGGATTTTCCCCATTTGACTTTATGTATGGGAGCAAAGTGGGGGGACCTCTTGATCTCATCAGGGATACCTGGGAAGGATTCAACACAGTGAGGGAGGAACCCGTGACTGAGTATGTCCAGAGGTTCAGGAGGGAGTTGAAAGGCATGATGGAAATTGTCCAAAACAACCTCCAGAGCAGTCAGGCCAAGCAAAAGGCGTGGTATGACAAAAATACTTGTAAATGCACTTTTGATGTAGGAGATTTGGTCATGGTTCTCAGCCCTGCAAAAAAGTTCAAGATGCAGAACTCCTGGGAGGGGCTCTTTGAAGTGGTGGAAGTGGTGAGTGAGGACACTTATAAAGTTAAAAAGCCCCTTGATGATGCTGTGCTCCAACTGGTACATGTAAACAGACTCAAGGCCTATCACAGTGGAGTGCCAGGGTAAACATGACCTGTTGTATCAAAGGGGAAACTGTGGAACACCCACTCACTGATTTGATGGCTGAATGCCAAGATGGGTCAATCCTGGAAAGCATGGAAATCTGTAGTGAGCTGATACCAGTCGAAAGGGAGAAAGTGTTGTCAATGCCACAAAAGTACAGTGAGGTATTTTTCAACAAACCAGGGAGGACACACTTGCTGTCCCATAGAATCCTGCCGAAAGGGGCTCAGCCTCCCCATTCCAGGTCTTACAGGGCCACCGGCAAGGTGAAGGAGCAAATTTGGCTGAGATACAAAGCATGTTGGACCTGGGGATGATTAAGGAGTCTGACAGTGCGTGGGCTTCCCCTGTGGTCTTGGACCCCAAAAGGGATGGCACTGTTAGATTTTGTGTAGACTATAGAAAACTCAATGCTGTCACTGTAACAGATGCATACCCCATGCCAAGAACTGATGACATGCTGGATGTCCTGAGCCAAGCCAAGTATCTCAGTACATTTGAACTAACCCAAGGGGTTCTCAAACTGGGGGTCGGGACCCCTCAGGGGGTCGCAAGATTCTTACATGGGGGGTCATGAGCTGTCAGCCTCCACCCCTAGTATAACCATATAGCGAAGGGTAGCCTAGAATTCCTCCTTACCTCTAAGGGGTTAAGAAGCTCAAATAACCTGGTTGGCACCTGACCAAAAGGACCAATGGGGAAACAAGATACTTTCAAATCTTGAGCAGGGGGGAGGCTTTGTTTTGTGTGTTCTCTGGGGAAGCAGAGAAGCATCAGGTCAGAAAACTCCTTCTCCTATAAACCATTCTAAAAGTCTCTTATATTACAAAGATTGTAAGTAAAAGCCAGGCAAGGCGTGTTAGATTATCTTTTGTTATTCTTGTGAATTTCTCCTTTGCTGGTGGGAGGTTTATTCTTGTTTTTTGTAACTTTGAAACTAAGCCTAGAGGAAGTTCTGCTGTGTTTTTGAATCTTTTTTTACCCTGTAAAGTTATTTTCCATCCTGATTTTACAGAGGTGATTTTTACCTTTTTTAAAAATAAAATCCTTCTTTTCAGAACCTGTCTGATTTTTCTATTGTCCTAAGACCCAGGGGTTTGGGTCTGTGATCACTTCGTAACCAATTGGTTAGGATATTATTCTCAAGCCTCCCCAGGAAAGGGGGTGGAAGGGCTTGGGGGATATTTTGGGGGAATAGAAACTCGAAGTGGTCCTTTCCCTGATTCTTTGTTAAATCACTTGGTGGTGGCAGCATACCGTCTAAGGGCAAAGAATTTGTGCCTTGGGGAAATTTTAACCTAAACTGGTAGAAATAAGCTTAGGGGGTCTTTCATGCAGGTCCCCACATCTGTACCCTTGAGTACAGAGTGGGGAGGGAACCCTGACAACCCCGAACCCTGCTTTGCCTCCAGCATTTATAATGGTGTTAAATATATAAAAAACTGTTTTTAATTGATAAGGAGGGTCACACTGTCAAAGTTTGACTCAGATTCACAATTTATCAGACCACTCTGTTTTATTAGCAAAGCTGCTCTGCTAATACATTTAGAAGTGAGCCCCCCGAGTGGGGCTTGTGTCTTTTAATTTATACAGTTTTTTGGAGAACAAGTTACAGAAAAAAGAAGAAAAAGATTTTAGTCACCACCCTTCGAGATCCCTGAGACCAGTCATGTATCTTCAATTACCTGCCACCCTTAACAATCTCCTTTAACAGCTTCCAGTTAACTTAACTAATTGCCCTTCACACCTTCCATTCTGATGCCTGCTTCTTAGACATGCTGGCTCTATCTTAATTGCTTCTCCATTCAAAAGCTAACTGTCCCTATGTGTGCTCCCTCAGGTACTTTGTAACATGTTTTGGCATGCCCTCTCATATACAATGTATCCAGCATGTCCCCTTATACAATGTTATACTTCCACAATCCCCCCTTTTGGTCAAGGCTATGCCCATGACCAATGACTTACTGGATTCCATACATCAATCGTTCTTTTTCATTACTTTCACTGGTGACATTTAACAACATTAGATTAGCACTCTGGTTAGGGGTAACCTGATGGATGGTGTGTCTTGTGCAGTTTTGGATACAACAAGAAATCAATTGAAAACACACAAAGATTATTAGAATTCCAAATAGGATAGTCAGGATTCCTTGAAACAACCAGTTTCCCAGACTAGAGAAATTGAATAAGTTACTTATCCATTTCCACAAGGAACTTGGTTCTTCATGGGGAAGGTATGCAATTTGCTCCAGATGGCTAGCACGATTTATTACCTCATTAGCATTATCAGGTATGTATACACAGCATTCTGTTCCAATTAGAGCACAGGTCCCTCCTTTGGCTGCCAGTATTATATCTAATGCCCGACGGTTTTGGAGGGCCACTTGTCAGACCACTCCTGCTTCTTTGGCTAGAGCTTTTAAGCTCTCTCCTGTTTCATTGGCCATGATCTCAACCACTGCTTGTAACCTTAAAAGCCTTTTTGCATGGTGGATTACCCCCCCTACTGGGACTAAAGAAATGCCAACAGCTTCTTCCCAAGTTAGGGGGCTTATGTTATCCACATACCATTTAACATCTGGCAAGTCCCTCCTTTTTTGCCTGAAATTACGGAGGCGATTTCGTGGGAGGGATTGAAGCACCTGGAATTGTGGGAAAAGCTGAGCAGGATAACAGATACCTGACCAATTTGCTGGTAACACAGTGTAAGCATTTTCCCCACAAACCCAATGGTGTCCCATTAAAGCTGGGAAGGGTTGACTGCAACCCTTTGACATGTAAGAATTTATGAAGGAGGAATAGTATCCCCCAAAGAGCACAGGACGATTTTCACTGGGAGAAGAGGTAGCATTCACATGACATTTGTAGATGGTGCTGTTTTTCTCAGAGAGGCTGTAGGGGGAGCAAGAGATTGAATCTTTGGTTTGATCCCAGGTTGAGAGGAAGTTTATCTTTCTGTTGGGAACACTGGGGCATGGCCACTGGGTAACTCGAGGGGATGGAAGACCACGAGTGTCGATGAAGCCCCCTCGCGCTAGGCCCCAGTGTCCTTGGCCCCCCTCCTGCCTGGAGGCACTCGCAGCAGCTCTGCGTGCTAGGCCCAAGTGTCCTTGGCCCCCCCACCTGGAGGCACACACAGCAGTTATGCTGAGAATCTGCAACAGTATGTTGCAGAGTCAGACTGCCTGAAACTAAGCAAGGCCAAACAGGGGAGATATGGAAGAACAATGCTGAATAAAGCAGCTTTATGTATAGTTTAACAAATGATACAGAGAATCAGGGAACTAGCTGGGAACTGGATTGGCTGGCTATATGGATACTTGGAGCAGCTTACTATTGGATAAGTATGCTGTGAAAAAGGATGTATAAAAGCCTGTGTAACTTCCTGCTTTGTTGTACAGGATTTGAGATTCAAATCTCCCTGTACCTTTTTGAAGCTTCAAATAAACTTTTCTGCTTCTCCACCCCGTTGTGATTATTGGGTGCAGCACACCGGGTAACGAACCACTCAAGCTGTTGTTCAGCCTCTCGGCACTGGGTGCCGGCAACAGCTTTTGGCGTCCCTGGGTGGGCCCGAGGCTGCAATTTAGCCTTGCCCGGACCCCTCCTGGAGGTCGAGGATTGCGGCGAGAACCGACGCCCAGCGCGCACCGGTGAGTTCATCGGGGGCCTCGGAGGAGACGTGATTTGATCGACCCCAGAGGGCACAACGGTGCAACGCACTCATATAGTGGAGAAGCAGTTGTGGACGGCGGTGAAGAACCGGTCCCTTAGACGTGGGGGAGGAGCAGCTGCAGGCCACGGTGAAGAACCGGTCCCTTGGATAAGGTAGGAACCTTTTGAAATCCGGATTATATGCTCTGTTGGAACCTGGGGACGCCCAGAGTTACCCTGTAGGTATGGGACAGGGACAGAGCTCAGAGGTTAGGGCACGGTGTACGCCCCTAGAGTGCATTCTAGCAAACTGGAAGGTATTTGGTGCGGATCCGATGACTAAGAGCCAATTAAAACGATTCTGTACAGTTGACTGGCCTCAATATCAACTAAAGGACCAGGAGTGGTGGCCACCAGGAGGGTCAATTAATTACAACACGATCCTTCAGTTACTCCTGTTCTGTCAGAGAACAAGGAAATGGAATGAACATATGTATGCGCATTTGTTTCTGACTTTATGTACTCGACCAGATATTTTACAGCGCTGTAATCTGACTCCGACTGGTTCGGTAGCAGCTAATGTTAGTCCCCAGACCCCCACCCCCACTGTAATGGCAGAGCCGGTGTCCCCTTCGGCCCCCACACTCCCACCGTATAAGGGTAGGATGCCTCGGGTTACAGAGATTGCCCCCTCGGTGGGACTCTATCCTTTGCTTACCGAGACTGTTGTGGCTTGCCCAGGGGCAGACGGACGTCAGGCTACCACTATGCAAGTTTACACCCATGTGCCATTCAATCCAATAGACTTAGCAGCTTTTAAAACACAGGCTGGGGAATTCTCAACGAACGCAAGCAGGTTTATTTCAGTCTTTGAGGGGTGCCTCAGTAGTCACAAGCCGATTGAAACGACTGTAATATCCTCCTGAGAACCCTGTTGTCTGAGGTGGAGAGGGATCAGGTTACAGCTAAGGCAAGGGGAGCGTCAGCGTTCAAGTGGAAAAAAAAGAAAGGAATCTATCTGTCAAGTTCCTACCCCAAGTAACCGTAAGCGGCTCAGGGCATTTCTGGGTATGGCAGGCTTTTGCAGGATATGGATCCCAGAGTTTGGACTGTGGGCTAAACCCCTGTACGACTGTGTAAAAGGAGCAGATCATGACCCCTTCTATTGGACCCCAGAGGCTGACAGGGCATTTAAAATCCTGAAAAGAAAATTGATGGAAGCCCCGGCTCTGGACCTGCCAGATCTCTCTAAGCCGTTTCAGTTGTATGTACATGAACGAAGGGGGGTGGCCCTAGGAGTGCTTACACAGCTGTTAGGAGCATGGAAGCGTCCTGTGGCTTATTTTTCTAAGCAATTGGATCAGGTTGCAAAGGGTTGGCCGGCATGTTTACGGGCGGTCGCAGCTACTGCCCTATTGCTTGAGGAAGCTGAGAAGCTAACATTGGGAGGGGTTATGCAAATCTATACTCCCCATATGGTCCGAGCCTTATTGGATGCAAAGGGAGGGCTTTGGCTCACCCAGGCTCGGATTGCTCGGTACCAGGCTAAGCTGTTAGAGAACTCTGAAGTCACCTTACAGCCTTGCCCCTCCCTTAACCCAGCCACCCTCTTGCCAGAAACAGAGGAACAGAAACATGACTGTTTAGAGATCATAGATGTCCAGTACTCCAGCCGTCCGGATTTAAAGGATGTACCCCTCCCAAATGCAGATTATGAGTGGTACACTGATGGTAGCAGTACTGTAATAGATGGGCAAAGGAGGGCGGGTTATGCTGTTGTGACCCTCCATGACACTGTGGAAGCTGAAGGTTTGCCTGCTGGGACCTCTGCCCAGCTTGCCGAACTAACAGCCCTGACCCGTGCACTTGAACTGTCAAAAGGAAAGCGGGTCAACATTTTTACTGATTCAAAGTATGCTTTTGGTGTGCTGCATGCTCATGCTGGCCTATGGAAGCAAAGGGGAATGCTGACAGCCCAAGGCTCCCCAGTCAAGTATGGGCCCCAAATCCTCCGGCTCCTAGAAGCTGTACAACTCCCCTCAGAAGTGGCAGTGGTACACTGTAAAGCCCATCAAAGGGAGGATCAAGATGTGGCCAGAGGTAACGCCCGAGCAGATAGAGAGGCTAAGCATGCTGCCACCCTGCCATCCCCTCAGGCTGAGAATGCCCATATGCATGCCCTTATCCCATCAGTAGGGGAACTTCCAACCCCTCAGTACTCTGGGGAGGAGAGACAGCTAACTGACAAACTCGATCTCCGGGAAAAGGAGGGATGGCTCCATTCCCCAGAAGGGAAGGTCCTCTTTCCAAAGGGCCTAATCCAGCCAGTGCTGCAGAAACTACATCAAACCACTCATGCTGGCAGGGAAGCACTTATCCAACTAATGGGAAAATACTTTATCACTTCTGGACTCCGACCCCTGGCTGCCCAGGTACAAGCGGACTGCTTAGTCTGCCAAAAGAATAACCCCCGACCGGGACATCCTGTGCCACCAGCTGCCCTAGAACCCACTCCGGGCCCTGGACAAGTGTGGCAAATAGACTTTACTGAGTTTCCCCGGACCCAAGGGTTCAAATATCTCCTTGTTATAGTGGATCGGTTCAGCGGATGGCCGGAAGCCTTCCCATGCCGTAACTGCACTGCCAGGACAGTGGCCCTCAAGTTTGTTAAGGAGCTCATTCCTCGCTTTGGACTCCCCCTGTGGATGGAATCTGACAATGGGACACACTTCACGTCAAAAATCATTCAAAGCATCTCACATGCCTCACAGATCCCCTGGAAACTCCATACGCCCTGGAGACCGCAAGCCAGTGGTGTAGTGGAGCGTACCAATCAGACCCTTAAACGGCATCTCTCAAAAGTGTGCCAAGAAGCCTCACTGCGATGGCCTGATGCTTTGCCCCTCGTCCTACTCCGTATCCGCGTTCTCCCAAAGGGTAGATTAGGGCTCAGTCCCTTTGAAATTATGTTTGGAAGGGCATGGCCTATGAATGGCACCCCGGTTCTGTCAGGGGAATGGGAGTTGGGTAATGGTTTTTTGTCACAGTATATGTGTTCCCTGTCTGCTGTTCTCTTGTCTCTTCACAGGTATACCAAGGATTCCCAGCCTCTCCCCTTGGACTCTCCCGTCCACTCCTTACAGCCCGGTGACTCTGTGCTTGTTCGCACCTGGAAAGACGAGCCTCTCCAGGAAAGGTGGAAAGGACCCTATACCGTCCTGCTGGTCTCCCATACAGCGGCAAAGATCGAGGGACACAAGAACTGGATCCATCACTCTCGTCTGAAGGCAGTACCTGCCCCCTCGTCAGCAGGACAGTGGACCGTCCAATCTGCTGACTCCTCATCTAGTGATGATCTCGGGCTAAAGCTACTGTTTAAAAGACACAAATAGCGGGCACCTTAATGCTAAAATGGGCCCACCCAGGTACTGGAGACCCTGGGTTGGGAAGACTCTGGTGATAATTAATTGGGTAACATTGTTATTCTCTGTATTGGTATTTCCAAACTGTGCATATCGGGAGCATAACTCCTTTGTTTCGCTTGCGCACCATGTTGCTAATTTAACAAACCAGACTGATTGCTGGGTGCAGTTATGAGATCTATGAAAAGGTGGTACAGGCTGAGGCCCATGCCCGAGCCGGATCACAGGTTGCCTATACTGCCCCAGAGAGCGATTGGTTGCAAACCTTGTTTTCAGGCTGGGGTTTGTCGTCTTGGCTTGGTGGTTTATTTAGCCTGCTACTGAAAATTCTCTTTCCTGTATTGCTTGTATTACTGGTATTATGCTGTGCGGTATCATGTGTCAGGGCCCTTTTGCAAAAGTTAATAAGTCATTCTCTTCAGGGCTATCACAAAGTGCTTATGCAAAGTCATATTGTAAAGAAATAAGTAGCCCAAGTGAGAAAACTCAGAGCCAAGGCTGTTGAGTGTTCTCAAAGGGGGGAGTTGTTGGGAACACTGGGGCATGGCCACTGGGTAACTCGAGGGGATGGAAGACCACGAGTGTCGATGAAGCCCCCTCGCGCTAGGCCCCAGTGTCCTTGGCCCCCCTCCTGCCTGGAGGCACTCGCAGCAGCTCTGCGTGCTAGGCCCAAGTGTCCTTGGCCCCCCCGCCTGGAGGCACACACAGCAGTTATGCTGAGAATCTGCAACAGTATGTTGCAGAGTCAGACTGCCTGAAACTAAGCAAGGCCAAACAGGGGAGATATGGAAGAACAATGCTGAATAAAGCAGCTTTATGTATAGTTTAACAAATGATACAGAGAATCAGGGAACTAGCTGGGAACTGGATTGGCTGGCTATATGGATACTTGGAGCAGCTTACTATTGGATAAGTATGCTGTGAAAAAGGATGTATAAAAGCCTGTGTAACTTCCTGCTTTGTTGTACAGGATTTGAGATTCAAATCTCCCTGTACCTTTTTGAAGCTTCAAATAAACTTTTCTGCTTCTCCACCCCGTTGTGATTATTGGGTGCAGCACACCGGGTAACGAACCACTCAAGCTGTTGTTCAGCCTCTCGGCACTGGGTGCCGGCAACATTTCCAGACCCGGTTTGCCATTCTCCAACCTTGTTTGAATAGTCCCGTACACCATGGGACACGATGTATTGGAGACAGCTGCTCCTCCCTAGATTCAGCCCTGTCCCATTACACACCCAGCACCAGTGGCCCTTTCCTTTCACCACACTTACAAGTTTAGGAACATATGTTTTTCCCCACCCCCAAGTGTCATTTTCCTTCCATGTCCTTTTAAGTGGATAGGGTTCTCCAACAAGCTCTGAGGAATTCAAAGGGATTGCCATGGTGGGGATACTAGCTTGTGAGTGAGCTGGGATTGTGGCTGCAGAACCAGCAATTAGAAATATTCAGGATCTGGGCTATCTGCACCTGTTGTTGGATGAAAGAATTGTCACTGTCACTCTGGATTCCCCAGATCCTCAGGACACAGTAGCTGAGGATTAAGCTTCTCAAAGGACACATGTTGGAAGCAGGACCCTTTCTGGTTCCGACAACCCCTTTCAAGGGAACCACAGTCACGGTTTTACGTCCACCAGGCAGCAGGCACTAGGCTCACTACTGCTTCTTGTTTGTTGGGTCCTGCTGTCTGCTTACCCTCTGCTTCTGGCAACCCTTACGAGAGCGCAGATTGTAAGGTATTGCAGGCTGTTCCTCTTTGTCTTCTGGGGTTGAAGCTGGTTCTGCGTGGTCTTGCAGAGGTGCTTGGTCCCCTTGAGGTGGCACTGGCTTACACTGTGAGGCGTGGATCCATGCAGCGATGCCGGATAATTTCACTGCTGTCTGGGTGGTGAGCAGTACCTGGTATGGACCCTTCCACCGGGGTTCCAAGGCGTGCTTCCGAAGGTGGTGCCGCAGGCAGACCCACTCACCAGGCTCAGGGGTGTGACAGGCAGCAGAGGTGGGTTCCCTCGGCCAAGCTGCTCCCACCTGCCAATGGAAGGAGCTCACAGCTTGCATTAACCCTTTGCAGTACTGGAGGAGCGTGCTGTGAGTTAGGTTTAGGGCTGGGGCTGGGGCTGGGGTAATAGTAGCCATTGTTTGCATAGCGTGTCCCATGATGATTTCAAATGGACTCAATTTGTGTCTCTGGGATGGGGATGACCGAATTTCCATAAGGGCCAGTGGTAAAGCAGCTGGCCAATTTAACCCTGTGGAACTACAGATTTTTGCCAGCTTATTTTTAAGCACACCATTTCGCCTTTCAACTGCCCCTGCACTCTGTGGATGGTAAAGGCAGTGCAACAGGTGGGTGACATGTAATACCTGGTTTAGATGTTGAACAATTTTTCCAGTAAAATGTGTTCCCCGGTCACTAGACAACGTGGCAGGAATGCCCTTGGTAGGGATAATGTGGTTTAACAAACATTTTGCAACGGACAATGAATCAGCTTTGCGACAGGGAAAAGCTTCAATCCAACCCGAAAACAGACATATTATAACTAAAATGAATTCATATTTCTGACACTTTGGCATTTGTACAAAATCAAGTTGCCAGTGTAGGAAAGGTGCTTGAGGCAAACCCCGGAATCCTTGTGTTACTTTTACAGATTTGCCTACATTGTGGCTTTGACAAGTAACACAAGTGGCACAGTGGCAGGTTGCAAAGGAGCTAAAATGGGGAGCCCACTACCCCGCCTTACTCATAGCAGAGACCATCCCCTCCTTGCCGACATGCAAAACACCATGTAGCAGGGCGGCTAGAGATGGGTAGAGTGAGAGGGGGGCTACAAAGGTACCGGTGGGCGATCGCCAAAGGGAATCAGAATGCAAAGAGCAACCCAAAGCACTCCAGGAGTCTTTCTCTGTTTCTGGGGCAGAATCCTGGAGCTGAGCGAGATGAGACAGGGATGGTGGCATTACAGAGACAGAGAGGGGACCAAGAAACGCTTCTGGTGAAGGTTTTATAGTGGCGGCATGTTTTGCATCAGCATCAGCAAGTGCATTACCTTTTGCCACCTCGGTGTCTGCCGCTGAGTGGCCAGTACACTTAACAATTGCCAAGGCAGACGGAAGTAAAACTGCATACAGGAGGGTGGCAATGTAGGGGCCATTCTTGATAGGGGTACCAGTAGAGGTAAGAAAACCTCGAGCCTGCCAGAGGGTGCCAAAGTCATGCACAACCCCAAAGGCATACCGAGAATCAGTAAAAATAGTGGCAGAGAGCCCCTCGGCTAGAAAGCAGGCACGGGTTAGAGCAATCAGTTCAGCCACCTGGGCAGAGGTCACAGAGGGTAAGGGCGCAGCTTCTATGGTCTCAGAGAGAGAGACCACAGCGTACCCTGCAAGAAGGTGGCCTTGGTCATTTCTATAACAGGACCCATCAGTGAATAATACCAGGTCAGAGTTAGGGAGAGGTACATCTGAAAGGTCGGGGAGCGGGACAGTGATAGCGGAGACAGTTGCAAGGCAGTCATGGGGTTCACCATCACTAGGTAAAGGAAGGAGGGTAGCAGGGTTTAACCGGGAGCAGCCCTTAATAGTGATATGTGAGGCTGAAAGCAGCAAAAGTTCATACCTAGTGAGGCGAGCAGAGGAGAGGTGAGCAGTGTTGCATTGCAGAAGGAGAGTTTCCACAGAATGGGGAACCATGAGAGTGAGAGGAGAACAGAGGACAAGGGACTCAGACATCTCAACCAGGCGCGCTGCAGCAGCTACAGCGTGTAGGCAAGGGGGTAAACCCTGAGCTACAGGGTCCAAGGTTGCAGAAAAATAAGCCACCGGGTGATTTCTGTCACCGTGCTCCTGAGTAAGAACCCCGAGGGCACAAGCAGATTGTTCGTGACAGAAAAGGGTAAAAGGCTTGTCATAGTTAGGTAACCCTAAGGCAGGGGCAGAGGCTAAATTCTGCTTAAGGGAGATGAAAGCAGCATTTGCTTCAAGTGGCCATGGCATGGGGTTAGGTACAGAGGATCGAGTGAGTTCTTGGAGTGGTTTAGCCAGAGAAGCATATTGGGGAATCCATTGCCTACAGAACCCTGTCATGCCTAAGAATTTTCTGACCTGGCGTGGAGAGCAAGGCTGGGGAAAGCTAAGGATGGCTTGTACCCGGGCTGGAGAGAGTGTACGGGAGCCCTGGGAGAAAAGGAAGCCTAGGTATGTGACAGAGGTTTGGCAGAGCTGCAATTTTGTGCGAGAAGCCTTATGACCCTTGTTAATCAGTTTCTGAGGCAGACAGAGAGGGAGAACACAGGAGTAAGTCGTCCACATATTGGATCAGTGTGGATCCTGATGGGAAAACCAGATCAGCAAGATCCCTGGCTAGGGCTTGAGAAAAATAGGATGGACTCTCTGTATACCCGTGGGGAAGGGTAGTCCATGTATATTGCTGACCCTTGTAGGAGAAGGCAAAGAGATACTGGGATTCAGAGTGAACTGGGACAGAGAAGAAAGCGGAGCACAAATCTACAACAGTAAAGTGGGTTGCATTTGGAGGAATAGACGCTAGTATTGTAGCAGGGTTAGGAACCACTGGAAAAGAAGGTATGACAATACGGTTAATAGCTCGAAGGTCTTGAACAAATCGCCACGATTTGCCATCAGCCTTTTGAACTGGGAGGATAGGGGTGTTACAGGGGCTGGAACAAGGGACAATAATTCCTTGTTCTTTTAATGCAGATATAACTGGAGCAATCCCAGCCTCTGCCTCAGGATTCAAAGGATACTGAGACAGGCGAGGCAGAGGTTTGGAATTGTCTACAGTAATCCGAACTGGGTCAGTATTTAATCGGCCCACTTCAGATGGGTGCGATGGCCATAGGGAGGAAGGAACCTGAGAGATTAGGTGCTCTAGGGACGGAGTTAAGGGACAGCAAGAGACCAGAGTGGAGAGGGAAGTTTCAGACAGCAGGGAGGCTACAGAATCACATAAGGAAGACTGAGGAATTTGCAGATAGACACCATCTGGGGAGCAGTAAATAGAACAGTGAAGTTTGCATAGCAAGTCCCATCCCAGAAGGTTTGCAGGGGTGGAATCAGAGAGGAGGAATGCATGCTCCTCAGAGAGGGGACCCACCTGAACAGACAAAGGTTTTGAGAGGGGAAAAGAGGTAGGGATCCCTATAATGCCAACAACAGACACAGATTTTCCAGATCGGGGAACCTCCGGCAAGTCAGTGGTGAGGACTGTAGAAAGAGAAGCTCCAGTATCAACAAGGAAAGGGAGAGAGAGATCATTTACAGTCAGGACACATTCTCCAGTAGGGGACAGAGGTAATAAGGGAGCTAAAACTTTGTGAGGTTCCCCAGCATCCCATCATTGTTGGGGTGAAAAATAGGGTTGGGGATCAGCTGGAGGAACGAGTGGGGGGTTCACTTGATTTCCCATACAATTATTAGGTCGTCTTGGACACTCTTTTTTCCAGTGTCCAGGCTGTTTACAGTAGTTACAAACCCCAGTTAATCCAGCCCCCCGCCCCCTTCTGCAACCCCGTCCCTATCCCCGGTGTGGTCTGCTTAGTCTTGAATAATGCTGTATCTGCAGAGCCATTAACTTTTGGGAGGACTGTTCCTCCTTTCCTTTTAAAGTGTGGTGGCAATGCTCTGCTACTGCCAGCAATTTGTCCATGGTTTCAGTTTCCCATTCCACACTTATTCGTTTTAACATGCTGCCTGTGGCAGGGAGAAGACCATCAACAAATGCATGTGCCAAGGCCCCCTGCCCATTTACATCGGGCTCTTGTATTCCTGAATGTTGTAGGAAAATATCAGTTAGCCGGGACATATAGTCGCCTGGGCTTTCTCCTTGTCCTTGCTTACAGCAACGCATTGCTGTCCAGTTTGTTTTAGGAGACCACACTTTGGGAATGGCTTGATGCAGGCGCTTCCAAAGAGCCATACACCGGTCTCTGTATGCCGAATCTGGGCCAGTACTTTTTATGGTTGAGTGGCGTGCCTCAGCTGGCCAGTCTGCGGCAGCCAACCATTTTTCATAATAACTGGCAGGAGCTAACAATTTACACAGTTGGAGGAGATCTGTCTCAGAGGGTTCATAGGTTTCACAGATTAACAGAAACTCCTCAGCAAATTTGACAGAGTTTTCCTGTCGTTTGGGAAAACTTTTAACTATAGATAAAAGTTCCGTACGAGTCCAGGGCTTATAATCCCATATGGACTCACTTTCTCCCATCTTAAGGACTCGTAAGGGTGCCACAACAGTTTGATCAGAGTCTCTCATTAACCTCCCATCAGGTTCTCTTTTCCAAGAAGAGATGTCAAGAGAATCTTTGCAGTCTGCTTTGGATTTCTTCTTCATAATATTTTGCAGAGCTGCGAGGCCAATGAGGGTATCTTCTTCACTTTCATTATCTGTAGTCACTGAAGATTTTTCCTTTTCTGATTTCTTATTTGTGCAGGAGTATGGTGGGGGTCGGGTTTGATCCAGATCATTGCACAGGACTGGGCAAATGGGAGCGCTCGGACTAGTGGTGGGAGAGACTGCATCCAATTGAACTGTTAGTTTTTTGAAGCAGTCTACTTCTCCTCTCTCCAATTTGGTTTTTGGGAGGACGAGTTTGCTTTTTAAAGCGTCCACTCGATCCTTGTCCCAAGAACCTAACAGTGGCCACTGTAATTTGGGGTTCTCTAGAGCTAATTTGGACTATTTTTCAAGAAACCTACACGAGTCCGGACCCCTCCTAAAATACATAAAATAAGCTGGAGTTCCCTTAGGGAACTGTTCTACCTTAGACTTCTGATTACCCATCCAGGAGGACTTCACACAGCACTCACACAAGAAGGAAATTCGGGCTCAGCAGAGCGGTACCCAGTGCAACACACAGAAAGGAGCCCACAGGCTACTGCCTCAACTGCCCTTGCTTTCACACCAGGGGTTATACCCAAGGCGTGGTGCGGCTGCAGCTGTGCAGATTCCACTTATTCAGACCGTGGGGACGGGGACCCCTTGGTCAGCCAGTCTCCGGACAGAGATGGCTCCCAGATTCACACACACACCACGGGGAAGACGGATAGACACAAAGACAAGACAGTCCTCAAACTGGTTAAAGCACAAAAATAATAATTACCTGAGACGTCTGATTCCAGAAGCTGGATCCAAAGACCCCTACCCGAACAGAGTGGGAACCAACAAGTTCAATGGCGTAGACTGCGCTGCTGCTGTGTACCTTTCTGTCTTGTGGAGGATCGCTTGGACTAAGCGTCCAGGCGCCAGCTGCCACGATCGTCCTGCAAGGCAGTCAGGGATCACACAGCCTCAGTGAAGCCGCTTACCATCTCGGTGGGACCTCCAAATTGTCAAAGTTTGACTCAGACTCACAATTTATCAGACCACTCTGTTTTATTAGCAAAGCTGCTCTGCTAATACATTTAGAAGTGAGCCCCCCGAGTGGGGCTTGTGTCTTTTAATTTATACAGTTTTTTGGAGAACAAGTTACAGAGAAGTTACAGAAAAAAGAAGAAAAAGATTTTAGTCACCACCCTTCGAGATCCCTGAGACCAGTCACGTATCTTCAATTACCTGCCATCCTTAACAATCTCCTTTAACAGCTTCCAGTTAACTTAACTAATTGCCCTTCACACCTTCCATTCTGATGCCTGCTTCTTAGACATGCTGGCTCTATCTTAATTGCTTCTCCATTCAAAAGCTAACTGTCCCTATGTGTGCTCCCTCAGATACTTTGTAACATGTTTTGGCATGCCCTCTCATATACAATGTATCCAGCATGTCCCCTTATACAACGTTATACTTATACAATGTTATACTTCCACAACACTCAGAGTCTTGCTATATGAAAGGGGTCACCAGTACAAAACTTTGAGAACCACTGATCTAACCAAAGGTTACTGGCAAAATCCCTTTGGAGGGGGAGGCACAACAAAAATCAACTTTTATCACTGATATAGGGCTCTATGAATTTACAATGTTACCTTTTGGTTTGGTAAATGCTGGTGCAACCTTCCAGAGACTGGTCAACAGAGTGTTAAATGGTTGGCAGAATTATGCTAGAGCATACATAGACGACATTGCTATATTCGGCAACACCTGGAGTGACCACAAGGAGCACCTGGAAGTTGTGCTATCAAAGCTCAAAGAAGCCCGGCTAACTGTGAAACCCTCTAAGTGCAAGATAGGGGCAGACAAAGTCCCTTTTCTAGGACACTGGGTTGTGGGGGGTAAAATATTCCCCGACCCTCTTAAGGTGGAAGCCATCATGAAATGGCCCGCACTCCAAACTGAAAGGCAAGTCCAATCCTTCATAGGCTTGGCAAACTATTACAGGAGGTTTGTGGAGGGGTTCAGTGACATTGCATCCCCAATCACAGACTTATGTAAAAAGTATCAACCTAATAAAGTAATTTGGTCAGAAGCGTGCCAGAAAGGCTTCAACAAGGTACAAGCACTCTTGTCTGCGGAGCCTGTGCTGGCCAGCCCTGACTTCAATAAGCCTTTTGAATTGTGTACTGATGCATCAGACACAGGGTTGGGTGCTGTGTTGATGCAGATGGGGAAGACAGCAAGAAGCATCCCGTTGCCTTCCCAAGCAAAAAGCTGTCCCCTGCCAAACAGAATTACTCTGTCATAGAGAAGGAGTGTTATGCCATTGTGTGGGCCGTCGAACAACTAAGGCCTTACCTCTTCAATAGGAGGTTCAGAATCCTAACTGAGCATTCACCTTTGGTATGGCTTCACCGGACTATGCGTCTGGCGGGACCCAACCGAGAGTGCCAATTCAGGACACATTGCTTAAAGCAGGGCAGTTACAGCCCAAGGCTGGGGTTTCTCCACCTCTAAGGCAAACCAAACCAGCCAAACAGAGCAGACTTTGGTCTCACCCCACTGGCTAACCACAAGTCACACAAGCAATTCCCTTAGACACTCCAGTTTCCCAGTATCTCCACCAGTGCCTCTCATTATGGGGATAAATGGTTATGAAAACTAATACCCCAGTAAAAGAAAAAAGGTTCTCTCGATCCCAAAGGATCAAGCCCCAGACCCAGGTCAATATACAAATCAGATCTTACCCACAAATCACGCTGTTGCCAATCCTTTAGAATCTAAAATCTAAAGGTTTATTCATAAAAGGAAAGAAATACAGATGAGAGCTAGAATTGGTTAAATGGAATCAATTACATACACTAATGGCAAAGCTCTTGGTTCAGGCTTGCAGCAGAGATGGAATAAACTGCAGGTTCAAATCAAGTCTCTGGAGAACATCCACAGCTGGGATGGGTCATTCAGTCCTTGGTTCAAAGCTTCAGTGTAGCCAAGTCCCTCCAGAGGTAAGAAGCAGGAATGAAGACAAGATGGAGGAGCTGGAGCAGCTTTTTATATTCTCTTGCCATGTGGTATTTCTTCCTTTGTCCCAAAGACAAGCTGTCCATCACATGGCCTGGAAACACCTCAGAGTTCTGTCCATAGGCATGTCCCTGCATACCTTGCAGAGTCACAAGATGTCTGTCTTCTCTCAATGGGTCAGTTGTATCGCTGATAGTCCTGAATGGGCCATCAAGCAGGCTAGGCAGAGCTGACACCAACTTGTCTGGAGTGTTCCCCAGAAGCATAGCACAAGTTTGAAATACAGACAGTGTAGAGCCAATGTCAAGGTTCCTTCCCCACTCTGAACTCTAGAGTACAGATGTGGGGACCTGCATGAAAACCTCCTAAGCTTACTTTTGCCAGCTTAGGTTAAAACTTCCCCAAGGTACAAATTAATTTTACCCTTTGCCCTTGGATTTCCACTGCCACCGCCAAACTTTATCTGGGTTTACTGGGAAACGTAGTTTGGACACATCTTTCCCCCCAAAATCCTCCCAACCCTTGCACCCCACTTCCTGGGGAAGGTTTGGTAAAAATCCTTACCAATGTGCATAGGTGACCACAGACCCAAACCCTTGGATCTTAGAACAATGAAAAAGCATTCAGTTTTCTTACAAGAAGACTTTTAATAGAAGTAAAAAGAAAAGAATCACCTCTGTAAAATCAGGATGGTAGATACCTTACAGGGTAATTAGATTCAAAACATAGAGAATCCCTCTAGGCAAAACCTTAAGTTACAAAAAAGACACACAGACAAGAATAGTCATTCTATTCAGCACAACTCTTTTCTCAGCCATTTAAAGAAATCATAATCTAACACATACCTAGCTAGATTACTTACTAAAAGTTCTAAGACTCCATTCCTGTTCTGTCTCCGGCAAAAACAGCATACAGACAGACACAGACCCTTTGTTTTTCTCCCTCCTCCCAGCTTTTGAAAGTATCTTGTCTCCTCATTGGTCATTTTGGTCAGGTGCCAGCGAGGTTACCTTTAGCTTCTTAACCCTTTACAGGTGAGAGGATTTTTCCTCTGGCCAGGAGGGATTTTAAAGGGGTTTACCCTTCCCTTTATATTTATGACAGCCAATATTCATATCTTTAACTATAAAAATGATACACACATATAGACAGCATAATTATAACCAGCAAACCATAACCTTGTCTTAGACACCTCATTTGACCCCCTTTATACAAGATTTGGTGCCACTATAGAACTTTGGTTGCAACGATGTTCTATACAGTCCAAGTTCAAGTCAATAACGTCACAGCATCCCATTGCCTTCCTAAGGAAAAAGCTGTCCCCTGCCGAACAGAATTACTCTGTCATAGAGAAGGAGTGTAATGCCATTGTGTAGGCCGTCAAACAACTAAGGCCTTACCTCTTCAATAGGAGGTTCAGAATTCTAACTGACCATTCACCTTTGGTATGGCTTCACCAGACTCTGGGCACAAACTCCAAACTGCTATGCTTGAGCCTGGTCCGACAGGAATTTGACTTGGAGATTATGCATATTAGAGGAAAGGAGAATTGGGTAGCAGATGCCCTGTCCATAAAAGAGAAATTTTAGGTATAAATGCCTCTGCCATGGACAGTGTCCAAGCCTCTGGCAGTAAGTTCAGGAGGAGGGTGTGACGTTGCACCCCATAATGCTTGATGGAAATATGCTTATGAATGTATATATGACATAACTGGAATATGTTTTGTGCTACATATGCCACGTAACATATCTCTGCAAAGGTTATGATCTACTGAATGGATTCATCCTATTTGTATGCATGTATCAAAAACTTTTGTATTCAAAGTTATTAATATTGGCTATGTACTTGTTTAAGTAGCCTCAGTGAAGCAGTTGGTCAGCTTCCAGAAAAAAGACTATTCTCAGTAAGTGCCCAATCAAGAAACACTTAAGCTAACAATGAACTTGGAGACACCAATCCACATCTGAGCTCTCCCAGGAATGTGGCCTGGCTGGTAAGGAACTCAGTCATGCATGGACATGTGACTCCAAAACTCCGTCTTGGAGCTGAATTCTGGATAGGAGAGAGAAGGGGGTCTCCACCCATAAGAGAAAGTCTATTTAAGCCCCTGGGAGACCCCTCCATTTTGTCTTCAGCTGGCTCAAGAGGTAGCCTTTCCACCCCCAAAGGATACCTGAAAGAAACTGGAACAAAGGACAGTAACCACAGGGGTGTGAGTAATTGCTGGACCCAGACTAGAAGGAGCCTAGTCTGTAAAAGAAGCTTACTGAAACATCTCTGAAGGTGAGATTTCATCTGTAATCACTTTCTTAGGCCATGTCTACACTACCCGCTGGATCAGTGGGTAATGATCAATCTATCGGGGATCGATTTATCGTGTCTAGTGTAGACAAGATAAATCGATCACTGATCGCTCTGCCGTTGACTCCGGAACTCCACCACGGCGAGAGGCGGAAACGGAGTTGACGGGGGAGCAGCCGCCGTCAATCCTGCACCGCGAGGACGTGAAGTAAGTGATTCTAAGTCGATCTAAGATACGTAAACTTCGGCTACGCTATTCTCATAGCTGAAATTGCGTATCTTAGATCGATCCCCTCCCCCCAAGAGTGCAAACCTGGCCTTACAGTATTAGGATTAGACTTGTGTGTTTTATTTTATTTTGCATGGTAATTCACTTTGTTTTGTCTGTTATTACTTGGAACCACTTAAATCCCACTTTTTGTATTTAATAAAATCACTTTTTACTTATTAATTAACCCAGAGTATGTATTAATACCGGGGTGGGGGGGACAGCTGTGCATATCTCTCTATCAGTGTTATAGAGGGCGAACAATTTATTAGTTTATCCTCTATAAGCTTTATACAGGGTAAAACAGATTATTTAGGCTTTGGACCTTACTGGGAGCTGGGCATCGGCGTGTTGGAGAGAGGAACACTTATTAAGCTGTTTTCAGTTAAGCCTGCAGTTTGAGGGACGTTGTTCAGACCTGGGTCTGGGTTTGTACAGGCTAGCATGCCTGGTTCAAACTGGCAAGGTTCTGAAGTCCCAAGCTACACAGGGAAAACAGGCTCAGAAGTCATCCCAATGCATCAGATGGCAGTCCCAAGGGGGTTTCTGTGATCCAAACCATCACACAGGGGCCTTACATTTACTCCCCCAACCCCAACTAGGGCTGCCTCCTGCTGGCCTCAGTTTGGCAGGCGTTTGTGAAATTTTGTGCCAAAACCACAACACAAACTGTGGACCCCCAATCATGGAAGGCTGGTGCAAAGTTGGGTGCATGGTCTTGGGATGAAGACTCCCATGATTGTTCTTCCAGGCCAGAGCCCTCCCAGTCTATAAGGAGCTGAGTAGAGTATCTCGTGCACCTCATACTCATTGTGTCCTCGGACCCGTACTGGAGGAGGTGGTGGTTTAGCCTGGTAAGTTCAAATCAAGCCGAGGTCAAGCCAGGAGTTCCAGGGCATAGAACAGGAACGGTCGTAGCAGCTACTGAACAGGCACCGAAGTGCCTGGACACTTCCTGGACCACCTCTTGGGATTTATGGGACAGGGAGCCAATCAGGAGCCATGGGGCTGCTGCCTGTCAAACCTATGAGGCAAAGCTTCCCATGGTCTGTGTCCACAATATAATCTTATAAAGTGGGGTACAGACATTCCAGTGAGATCAATGCCTACAGCAACTTACACAAAAATTTCATAAAGTCTAAACACGACACAGACTTTTCAAAATCGAACACCTAATGTATCAATGCTAATGCACAGGTGAGCCAGACCGGTTCCCAGCTGTTCATGTGTCAGTGTACAATGAGGCTTGGGGACCTTGGCATGAGCTGGCAGCTTGTCTGCCAGAGTCACAGATGTGTTTTAACGTGGCCAAATGCAAAGGTGTACATCCAGCAACAATGAGAATATCTTTCACATTTACTTGATGGGGGCCTGTACCCTGGAAAGCAGTGACTCTGGAAAGCTCGTAGGGAGCGTGGTTAGGGCTGTGGGCATGTCATGGTACTAAAAAGCTCATAGGATGCCCTGATTTTGATTTGTGACTGAGATATTTTTGTGAGTGTGTCCAAGATTTTAATAAAGCAACGTTTCCCAACCAGTGGGTCACAGCAAGGTTTTAGAGGGGTGGCCAGCCCAGTGTGGAGAGGAAGTCCAAGGGGCCAGAGGGATTGGAGAGACAGTCCTACCTGATGCAGAGGGGAGGCCCAGGGGGAACAGCTGGATAGGGTGTTTTCTAAACACCACTAGTTTCATGCCCAGGTCCACCACATTGCTGTAGTCCAGCCAAGAGGTGGTGAATAGGTGAATAACTGAGAGGTCTTTGTCCACCAGGATGGGATGGAGCATCCTAGCCTACCGGAAATGGTAGAAAAGGTTACCCACAGATGCTGCTATGTGAGAGATCAGCATCAGCAGGGAATCCAAGAGTTCTCGTAGACTATGGATTGGGCCCAGCTTCCCACTCTGGGCATTGCACCCTGGCTCACGGGGTCACAGCCCCACTCAGGTTGAGCGCAACTGGGGAGGCAGCCAAGCCAAATTGGAGTGAAGGACATTGCAACCTGGTGGGGCAGGAGCCACCACTGAGTGGTGAGTGTGGGGTGGGTTTGCTCTCCAGGCCCCCCACCCTTCCCAGGGCCCCCCTCCACACCAGGCCAGGATTAGGGGTTTTCTGCCAGGGCAGAGGTTGCTGCTGCAGGCTGCCCCTCGGCAGGGCATGGACAAGGAATTTATGTCTATAGGATTTAAAGAAGTATTGTTGAATTTTCACACCTGTGACTCTACACCCCATTTCCCACCACTGCACCGTGATGCTGGATCAAAGGTGCCATGACAAGTCTGCAGCCTTAGTCACGGTGGTTAACCACCTGACCAAGAGATCCCAGAGCATGGCTGTAGCTAAGAGGGTCACAGGATGAACTATAAAGAGGAAAGTATTGAGTTGGAACAGGGAGAGGGGTGTCACCTCTATATACGGCCTAGGGGAGACCATGACTGGAGACTGTGCCCAAGTCTGGCCTCCACCATTCAGAAATCATAGAAATGTTAGGCTTCAAGGGACCCCAGAGACTAAATAGTCCAGCCCCCTGCACTGAGGCAGGACCCAGAAAACCTAGACCATCCCTGACAGGGGTTTGTCCAACCTGCTCTTAAAAGCCTCCAGTCATGGGGACTCCACACCCTCCCCAGTGACCTGTCCCAGGGCTAAACTAGCCTTAGAGGTAGAAAGTTTTTCCTAATATCTAACCTACAACACCCCTGCTACAAACTAAGCCAGTTCCTTCTTGTCCTGCCCTCAATGCACATGGAGAACAATTGATCACTGTCCTCGTTATAACAGCCCTTAACATCTTTGAAGACTGTTATCGGGTCCCCCCACAGCCTTCCTCTCAAGACTAAACATGCCCTGTTCTTCCGTCCTTTCCTCACAAGTCTGGTTTTCTGAACCTCTTAGCGTTTTTGTTGCTCTCCTCTGGACTCTCTGCAGTTTGGCCACATCCTTCTTAAAGTGTAGTGCCTAAAACTGGACACAGCACTCCAGCTCAGGCTTCACCGGTGGCGAGTAGCATGGGATAATTACCTTCCATGTCTTACATTCAACGCTCCTTAAATTGCCCTAACTTGAGAGATCGAAGAAGCTCGATCTATTTTGCTTTTCCAAGAGAAGGTTAAGAGGTAACGTGACCCTGGTATCCATGTGGGGAGATTTCTCAGAAGGTTGTTAAATCGAGCAGAAGATGGTCTAACAAGATCCAAAGGATGGAAGCTGAAGGGAGACAAATTCAGACTGGAAATAAGGTGTGAATTTCTAGCAGTGGGGGGAATTAACCACTGGAACAACTCACCGAGGGATATGGTGGATTCCCCATCACTTGGAGTCTTTACACCAAGACTGGACGACTTTCTGTAAAAGTTCCACTCTAGAGCCACCAGAAGTTCTGGGCTGGCTGCAGGAATCACTCGGTGAGGGTCGTTGGCTGGGGTCATGCAGGAGGTCAGGCCGGGTGGTCAGAATGGTCCCTTCTGGCTATAAACTCTACGAATCCCTCACCCCTGTCTGCCCAGCTGTGGGAGGCAGAGTGTGATAGAGACACAAAACGAAGGATTCACATAAACGTATCAAGGCAGGATGAACTAAGACTAAGGCCAGGTCTACACTGGGGGTGGGGGTCGACCTAAGATATGCAACTTCAGCTACAAGAATAGCGTAGCTGAAGTCGATGTATCTTAGGTCAACTTACCTCACCGTCCTCACGGCGGCGAGTCAACCACTGCCGCTCCCCCCATCGACTCCGCTTCCGCCTCTCGTGGTGGTGGAGTTCCAGAGTCGATGAGGAGAGTGCTCGGGTATCGATTTATCTAGTCTACACTAGACGCGATAAATCAATCCCCAGTAGATCGATCACTACCCACCGATCCAGCGGATAGTGTAGATGTGGCCTAAGAGGCCACGTGGTCCTCAAAGTCAGCAGTCCTGGGTTGTATTCCTGCCTCAGCTATTGACTGGCTTTGTGTCCTTGGGCAAGTCCCTTCCCCTCTCTGTGCCTCAGTTTACCCTCCTGCCATTTCTATTTTCCCTATTAAGCCCTTTGGGATAGGGACTGTCCTTGCTCTGGGTGTGTGCTGCGCCCGGCACAATGGGGCCCTGATCTGGGGTGGGCCTGTGGGTGTGGCTGTAATAGAAATAACTAATGAAGTAGGAAGCTTTAGCGCCATTTACAAATGACTCTGTTGCCTCCTCCTTGGGCTGCTTTATCCTGGTGGGGAAGTGAGGTCCCACAACCCAAGCCTGTTGGCCGAGCAAAGCGAGATCTTACCCTCAACTCCACGGCATTTCTCTGTCAGTCAGTGGGGAATGGGGGACACACAGAGCCCCTGCCGGGAGGGAAGGGGTGGGGTAACTCCTGAAATAGAGGAGGATGGGAGGGGCACACAGGGAGCCGGGAGGGGCAGTTGGAGACCCTGGTGGATGCAATGAGCTTGGCCGACAGAAGCAACAAGACGTGAAACCCTCTAACATGGAATGTAGGTAATTTTGGGAGCTGGACTGAGTGACATGTGAGAGCCTTCGATCCCGGCTGCCACCCCAAATCCCTGAGGCCTCCCGGGAGCCCTCCAGCAGAACATACAGAAGAGGAGACTTTGATTGTGAGTGGGATTTCACTTGAGGTGAGGGTCACCGTGACGCAGAGGATCTCTCCACGATTTCATGGTAGCCGTGATTCTTCTCCACGGGTTCTGCATTCCCTCTGTCCCTGGAGAATGGATCCGAGGTGGGGACTAGACCTTGGAACAAACACAGCTGTCCAGAGCATCCTGGGAACTGCCCAATGTAGGGAGCTGTGCGGGGAGGTCAAAGTGCCCCAGACTGGCTGAGCACCACCCTAGAGGAAAGGACTCCAACTGGTCTGGAGACTAAGGTGTGGCCCTGAGTCAAGAGATTTGGGTTTGACTCCTGGCTCTGTCCCAGACCCTCTTCTTTGTGTGTCAGCTCAGTGCCCTGGCAGAAAGGAAGGGCTGCTGTGGATCTCATCAGCAGGAGGAGATCCCGTCCCTTCCTCATGCCAAATCACCAGCCCCAGCCTCACAAGTTGGAGGGGAAATCTTATTGTGAGCATGGTAGAGGGTCTATGACACACACAGCTGAATAGATCTCAATCCACCTCTGCCTGTGAAGTCACTGTCCCACTCCCGATGTGTGACACTCCCTGGGAAGATCCAGGGTTATGAGGCACCTGCCCTTAGCGTGAAGCAGCCATGGCTGTGCCAGTTGGGGGCCAGCTCCCCGACTCCCATCTACAGGCAACACACGGGTTCCCCTCTCTGCCCACGCAGGCTCTGCTGTCTCTCTGCAGCTTAGAGAGGAACAGTCCTCTGAGCAGCCCCTGGCAGTGCCCAGACCTGGTCCTCTGGACACTCACAGCATCACCAGCTCCAGGGGTCCTGGAAGAGGGGGAACTAGAGGGCCTTGGCCCCATCACTTTTTACAACCATAAAGGCCAGTGGTGGGGGCGTGGAAAGGAGCAAGCGGGGGGCGGGGTCTTTGTGAGAAGAGGTGGCTCAGGAGCAGGGCCTCAGGGAAAGAGGCAGCCCAGAGGTGGGGCCTCAGGGGAACAGGCCGCGTGGGGAGTGGGCTAATGGTTCAGGCAACGGTGCCCCCTGACACACACACTTTTAGGGAGCTTCCATCACCCCTGACAAAGCGTGCTGTTCCCACAGCAACAGTACACCCCAGCGCACCGGTTACACCCTGTGCACAGCTCCACACGACACACATCACGTAGAGTCATTTCTAGAGGAAGCCGCTCTTAGTGTAACGAAGGGCAGAGAGTCACAGGCAGCAAACAGGACTACAGGACACAATGGGTGACAGGTGCCCTAAAATCCTAACCTGGTCCAGAGCTTCAGCGCACTAACAAGATCCCCTCTTGGCTAACAAGGTACTGCTGCCCCCAAAGCCCTCCGCCAGCATGGCTGAGACCCTCCTTCCATGAGATCTTCCCCATACTTCTGGGAGTGCCCCAGCCGGGAGCTCTGAGCTGTGAGTCCCAGCTGGGATGGGAACGGACAGGACTTCCTCTTCACCTGTACGGCTGCTGGGGGCAGAGAGGGAGATCACACCCATCTCAGGGTACCTTTTGGGTTGGGACTGCCACAGTTACAGCACTGTGAAATGTCAGATGTAAACATCTGAAAACGTGAAACTGCCCAATTTTAAAACCCTCTGGCCACAAAATTGATGAAAATGGACTGTGAATTTGGTAGGGCCCTAGCAATAAGTGTCTTCCACCTCCCGGCTGGAGAAGTGTGTCTCAAGGGATGCTGCCTCCGAGAGACCTGCCTTTAAACAACAAGATCTACAGAACATAATACCATGTCCCCAGGGAGGGGCTATATTCCACCACCCCACTCCTGGCCCACATCCCACTGGTGCAGGAGCCTATGTTGGATACAAAAATGATTAGGGGTCTAGAACACATGACTTATGAGGAGAGGCTGAGGAAGCTGGGATTGTTTAGCCTGCAGAAGAGAAGAATGAGGGGGGATTTGATAGCTGCTTTCAACTACCTGAAAGGGGGTTCCAAAGAGGATGGCTCTAGACTGTTCTCAATGGTAGCAGATGACAGAACGAGGAGTAATGGTCTCAAGTTGCAGTGGGGGAGGTTTAGATTGGATATTAGGAAAAACTTTTTCACTAAGAGGGTGGTGAAACACTGGAATGCGTTACCTAGGGAGGTGGTAGAATCTCCTTCCTTAGAGGTTTTTAAGGTCAGGCTTGACAAAGCCCTGGCTGGGATGATTTAACTGGGAATTGGTCCTGCTTCGAGCAGGGGGTTGGACTAGATGACCTTCTGGGGTCCCTTCCAACCCTGATATTCTATGATTCTATGATACATCTGATCTGATCTCTCCTAACTCTGCTGCACTATGGGGCGAAGGAGGGGGTCTGTGCAACTGAGCCCAGCAGGGTTCTTCTCCCCCCTGCCCTCCCCTCCCCAGACAGCTCCCAGGCAGCACAGGGAAGTCCCTGCAGTTGATTTTCCCTGGTGGTTGCAGCATGACTATTGGTCCTTTATTGTTTCAATCTTGGGGCAGGGCACCCTCTGCTGGGAGATTAGAGGAATGTAAACGATCAAGGAGGTTGTGGGCTTCTGTTTCTGCTGATTCCCATCTTGCAGGCAATACTGGGACAGTATTTCAGAAGAGAACGTTTACGGGGGACCCTCAGCAGCCATCCTGGCCAGACGGAGCTCTCCTGATACAAGAGGAGGTGGAGGGTTGAGCTAGACAGCTCCAGAACTTGTCCCCTTTTGCAGGGTTAAAAATGGACAAGTGGCTTCATATTGTGCTGTGAGCCATCCAAGCCGCTGCCTCCTGACACCCCTCACCCCCACCCCACAGGGTCTGCAGCCCATATGCCCCCAAAGGGTCTCCAGGAACATTTCCCCATGTTGCCCCCAGCAGAGAACGGGGCCAGGGGCTAAAATCAGGGAGTGTTCTCTGTACAGAGCCTTCCGAAAATCATTCAACATCAGGCTTTTGTTAAAAGCAAAGGAAAAGATTCCCAAAAATGGACAGAGAAGGGGGAAGAGAGGGTGGCTCAGGGGTAATGCCACATGTCCTGAACATCTGAAGGGTCTGGGGGAGAGGAAGAGATATTATTACAAGTTCAGAACATCTGGAGAGGGCTGAGGAATGATGTCACCTGCAGAACATCTGGAGCGGCTGGAGAGCGTTGCATGGGCTGAACATCTGGAGGGTTCCTGCTCATCACACATAGCTTCTGGACTCTTATCAGACCATGGGCCATGGCTCGGGGGTGGAACCTGTGCCAATTCATCACTGTATAAACAGGAAAACCTCAAGTAGGAGTAGAGCAGTTATTTTACCCCTATATTTGGCACCGCTGCGACCTCTGCTGGTATCCCGTGTCTAATTCTGGTCACCAAAATTCAAGAAGGATGTTGATCAATTGCAGAGCAAACAGAAAAAAGACACAAGAACGATTGAAATGATACTCAAGGAGCTCAATCTATTCAGTTTAACAAAGAGAAGGTTGAGGGGTGACTTGATCTGCTATAATAGGCTCCTCAATCTAGCAGACAAAGGTTTAACATGATCCAATGGCTGGAAGCTGAATCTAGACAAATTCAGACTGGAAATAAGACATACATTTTTAACAAGGAGATGTGAGTAATTATCCGGTAGACCAACTTAAAAAGGGTCATACTGGATTCTTTATCACTGACCGTTTTAAAATCAGAATTGGACGCTTTTCTAAAAGCTCTGCTCTAGGAATTATTTCAAGGAAGTTCTCAGGCCTGTGTTACACAGGAGGTCAGGCTGGATGATTACAATGATCTCTTCTGGCCTTGGAGTCTAGGGATCTATGAACAAAACCAGGCTCTGCAGTACAGCTCCAGCACCCTTCTAGCTGGGATGCTTCTCCACCTTGTTTCATTCCCAGGTCTGGTTCCAGCTGGAGATATTAGTGGGCTCAACCCTCCATCCTTCCCCAGAGTTCAGCCCTCTCTTCCCCTCTGGCTTCAGCTGTCCTGAGCCTCCTGCTGCTGCTCTCAGCCTTCAGCCCTCTCTGGCCATGGATCTCCAGCCTGGGGAGTTTGTAGGTGACTCCCCTGAAGGCCCTCTGCTTTCTCCAGCCTGATTTGGCTCGCCTGCTCACCAGGGACCTCTCACTTCTCCCTCCTTCCAGACATCCCCTCCCTGAGACTCCCAGCCCAGCCCAGCCCAGCCCAGCCGTGCTCTGCTCTGCTCTGCTCTGCTCCTGAGCTCTGAATTCATGACTCTACCTCCCTCTCTGGATTGTCGCTTGCTTTTGGGCTCTCATTTTTATAGCTCCTAGCCCAGCCCCACCCTTCTCATTACACCAAAGGACGGTGCACCTGGACTGGAACAGGACTTCAGCTACCTTTCTACACAGCCCATTTACGATGGACTATTGGGGTCTGAGGGTTCCATGGCACTTGGCTGGAATGCTGGGATCTGAAGATTCCATGTCAGTTGGGTGAAATGTTGGGGTCTGGAGGTTCTGTGGCAGTTGGGGGAGGGGGATATTGGGGTCTGGAGGTTCTGTGGCAGTCGGGGGGGGTGCTGGGGTCTGGAGGTTCTGTGGCAGTCGGGGCTGGGGGGGAGTGCTGGGGTCTGGAGGTTCTGTGGCAGTCGGGGCTGGGGGGGAGTGTTGGGATCTGGAGGTTCTGTGGCAGTTGGGTGGAATGTTGGGCTCTGGAGGTTCCATGGCAGTTGGGCATGTTGTGGTTTGGTGTCTCTGGGGCCTGAGGTGGACAGGGGGTCACAGGCGTGAGGTAAATACCTCAGTCACAAACCCTGGGGGGAGCTGAGGAGGCAGAAATGTCTCAGGGATTCGTGGCCCCTGCTGTCATTGAGCCCACTGTTTTGTGGGGACTGTGGTCAAGCGCACACCTGTCTGTTCCTATCTGGGCTGAGACCCAACTTGTTTCACACTAGGCCTAATGAACACAGCAAACGAGATTCATACACTACGGTCCTGGCCTGTATCCCATTCCCTGCCCCCCTGAGCGAGCCAGTCCCCTGGCCTGGGGCTGGATCAGAGCCAGTGCCCCCTAGAGGGGAAGGTCCCATATCCCATTCCCCTCAACCCCCTCACCCTCCAAGCCACCCACTCCCCGGCCCTGAGGCTGCTCGGAGCCCCTAGAGGGGAAAGGCTGCATGTCCCATTCCCAGACCTGAGAACAGAGGGGATAGTCCCTGTCTATATAATCCTGGGGAGACCCCTTCTGGGCTTATCTTTGGGCCCCACAATCCTGGAGAGATAGAGACAGATTGCAGGGAGCCAAGGGCAGAGCAACAGACATGATCAGAGGTCTGCAGGGACCAGTTTACAAGGGGAGATGAAAGGAGCCAGCTCAGCAGGGACTGAGTGGGGCATGTAAAAAAAAGGGGGTGGTGCTAGGATCCAAGGGTTTGAATCCCAGTCTGGGGCCCTTTGCCGATCTTGCTTCAAGAACAATGGAAATTCTCAGCTCCCTGCTCATGAAGTTTCACATGACACGGGATCATAACTAGATTTCTCTCCTTTTGCCTCTCCTTAAATCTGTGATCCCTGGTTCTTTATTGCCCATTGGTAAAATTACACCACATCAGAACAATTCCCTGAAAGGGTGGGGTGGACTTTCCAAGCCAGACTGGACTGGCTGGCTTCTCTCAAAGATACCGTGGTCAAGATTTTCAAAGGGGATTAATGATTTGGGAAAGAAACCAAGGCACTAGTAAAACCTCATCTGGAATACTGTGTCCAATTCTGGTCACATGGTCCAAAAAGATTAATTCAAACTGGAACAGGTTTAGAGAAGGCAGCTAGGATGATCAGAGGTGTAGTAGGAAGAGAGCCTGAGATATAAGCCCTTGTATGAGAGCTGCATCCATTGTCATGGGCATACGTGTCTTACTATCCTCATAGAAAGAAAAGGAGTACTTGTGGCACCTTAGAGACTAACCAATTTATTTGAGCATGAGCTTTCGTGAGCTACAGCTCACTTCATCGGATGCATACTGTGGAAACTGCAGAAGACATTGCTACAGCTCACTTCATCGGATGCATACTGTGGAAACTGCAGAAGACATTAGGTGTATATAATGTCTTCTGCAGTTTCCACAGTATGCATCCGATGAAGTGAGCTGTAGCTCACGAAAGCTCATGCTCAGATAAATTGGTTAGTCTCTAAGGTGCCACAAGTACTCCTTTTCTTTTTGCGAATACAGACTAACACGGCTGTTACTCTGAAACCTATCCTCATAGAGTCTGCCAGGTGCTATTGCCGTGCTTTGTCAACAATAAACCTGGCCTGGTGCCTTCGTACCTTAATGGATCTTGTGGTCATTGGGCAGTTCGCTTGAGGTCTGCTGTGCCGGCTGTCTGCGCAGAGCTGGGGCAGAACACAGGCAGAACACACACACACACGCAGCCAAACATCTAATAAGAGGAATGGAGTACCTAGTTTACAAGAGGACACGGAAAGAGCTTCACTTAGTTAGCCGAAAACTAGGCTTTTCAGAATTAGTTTGGGTTTTTTTAAAATAATTTTGCTGGATAATATCAATAATTAATCATGATTTAAAAAATTAATTGCAGTTTTAATCGCACTGTTAAGCAACAGAATACCAACTGAAATTTATTAAAACTGTTGGATGTTTTTCTACATTTTCATATATATTGATTTCAATTACAACACAGAATACAAAGTGTACACTGCTCACTTTATATTATTTATTACAAATATTTGCACTGTAAAAATGATAAACAAAAGAAATAGTATTTTTCAATTCACCTCATACAAGTACTGTCATACAATCTCTTTCTCGTGAAAGCTTACAAAGGTAGTTTTTTATTACATAACTCCACCCAAAAACAAAACAATGTAAACTTTAAAGCCTACAGGTCCACTCAGTCCTACTTCTTGTTCAGCCAATCGCTAAGAGAAACAAGTTTTTTTACATTTACAGGAGATAATGCTGCCCGCTTCTTATTTACAATGTCACCTGAAAGTGAGAACAGACGTTTGCATGGCACATTTGTAGCCAGCATTACAAGGTATTTCTGTGCCAGATATGCTAAACATCCATATGCCCCTTCGTGCTTTAGCCACCGTTCCGGAGGACAAGCTTCCATGCTGAGGACGCTTGTTAAAAAAATAATGCATTAATTAAATTTGTGACTGAACTCCTTGGGGGAGAATTGTATGTCTCCTGCTCTGTGTTTTACCCGCATTCTGCCATATATTTCATGTTATAGCAGTCTTGGATGATGACCCAGCACTTTAAGAACACTTTCACTGCAGATTTGACAAAACACAAAGAAGGTACCAATGGGAGATTTTGAAAGAAAACTACAGCACTCAACCCAAGATTTAAGAATCTGAAGTGCCTTCCAAAATCTGATTGGGACAGGGTGTGGCGCATTCTTTCAGAAGTCTTCAAAGAGCAACACTCCCATAAGGAAACTACAGAACCCGAACCAACAAAAAAGAAAATCAATCTTCTGTTGGAGGCATCTGCCTCAGATGATGAAAATGAACATGCAGTACTCTGCATTGCTTTGGATCATTACCAAGCAAAACCCGTCATCAGCATGGACACATTTCCTCTGGAATGGTGATTGAAGCATGAAGAGACATATGAATCTTTAGTGCATCTGGCACGTAAATATCTTGCAATACCGGCTACAACAGTGCCTGTTCTCACTTTCAGGTCACACTGTAAACAAGAAGCAGGCAGCATTATCTCCTGCAAATGTAAACGAACGTGTTTGTATGAGCGATTGGCTGAACAAGAAGTAGGACTGAGTGGATTTGTAGTTTTACAAAGTTTTATATTGTTTTCTTTTTGCATTTTTTTTGTACATAATTCTACATTTTTAAGCTCAAATTTCATGATAAAGAGATTGCACTACAGTACTTGTATTAAGCGAATTGAAAAATACTATTTCTTTTAGTTTTACAGTGCAAATATTTGTAATAAAAAATAAATATAAAGTGAGCACTGTACACTTTGTATTCTGTGTTGTAATTGAAATCAATATATTTGAAAATGTGGAAAACATCCACAAATATTTATATAAATAGGATTCTATTATTGTTTAACAGCACGATAAATTTTTTTAATCGTGCGATTAATCACAATTAATTTATTTAATCGTTTGACAGCCCTATTTTTAAGCATTATTTGAGATTATTTATTTAAATTTTCACAGTTGTATGGAAAATATTAGGGGGTGTCAGACAATTATTTAATGACAAAAGCCACTGAGATTCAAAAAGTTAAAAGTTTTATACACCATTCAAACACAAATTGTCAACATCACATCACAATATACAAAGTAAATATCCTTAAATCAACAGATCATACCTGGTTTTACTGTTCATTCGTTGGTCCATTTGTAACAAGCCCAATTCAATAATCTAAATCACTGGATTTTGACTCTAATAAGTTCTCAAGCAGCATTTTTCGTACTTTGCCTATTTCTAAATTTCAATTAATATTGATAGAAATATTCTGTTGATGGTTTGTGTGTGTGGTGAAACTGACATTTACCAATAAACATCTAATCCTTCCAAGCCTACCTAAAATGCAGGCTGAGAGGGGATCTGACTGCTCTCTCTAAATATACCATGCGGAAAACACCAGGGAGGGAGAAGAGCTGTTGAAGCTAAAGGACAACGTTGGCACAAGAACAGATGGGGACACACTGGCCAGGAATCAACATAGGCTGGAAATGAGAAGGTTCCTGACCATCAGAGGAGGGAGGTTGTGGAACAGCCTCCCACTAGGAGCAAACATCCTAACTGGTTTGAAGATGGATCTGGGTAAGTCTCCGAGTAGGATTCCATGATGGCCTGCGACAGCACAGAGTTGACTCAGTGACCCTTCCAGTTCTAAGTTTCTTGGAGACATATTAAAGGGGCTGGTTTTCAGAGGGCGGGCGCTCAGCACCTTTTGAAAACCAGCCCCCTATAAAAGGGGTCTCAAGGTGATCAACCAAAAAGATAAGTTAAAAAAAAAATATTTTTTTTAAATGACTAGTCGCTTTTGAAAAATCTTGGCCTCATTCAAGTGGAACCATGGGCCTCTTGGCTGGATGCAGGAAACACCGGGTGAGGTTTTTCTGGTCTGTCTTATACTGGAGGTCAGACTAGAATGATCTAATGGCCTCTTCTGGCCTTGAAATCTATGGTTCTACACAGGGCAACTCAAGAGCCATAGATTCATTTGGGGCATCTAATTTCTGGCCTCACCGTGGGAAAAGTTGTCCATTACAGAGTCCCAGATCCCAAGGCCAGAAGGGACATCATCTACTCTGACCTCCTGTGTCTCATAGGCCAGAGAACATCCCTGAATTAATCCTTGTTTGAACTAGATCAGATCTTTTAGAAAAACATCCAATCATGATTTTAAATGTGCTGGTGATAGAGAATCCACCATGACACTTGGCAAATTGTTCCAATGGCTAATTACCTTCAGTGTTGAAAAATTGTGCCTTGTTTCTAGTCAGAATTTGTCTAGCTTCAACTTCCAGCCATTGGAGCGAGTCAAACCTTTTGCTGCTAGACTGAAGAGTGATTTGTTCCCCATGGAGATACTTCTCAACTGTAACCAAGTCACCTCTTAACGAGCTCCTTGTTAAGCTAAATAGACTCAAGGAGCTCAATCTACCATTATAAGGCAGGTTTTCCAATCCTTTCATCATTCTAGTGACCCCTCATAATCCTTCTTCTCTGACCCCTCTCCAATTTATTGATATCCCTCTTGAACTGTGCGCACCAGAATCAGTACCACTATTCCAGCAGCAGTCGCACCAGGGCCAAGACAGAGCCGCTTTGCAGATCCTGCTACGCAGGATCTTACTGCACCTCCTGGGGAGACTTCTCTGAAACGTGGGTCCTGGCATGTTTGCTGAGCTTTGAGCTGTCGATGAAACTCCTCCAGCACTGGGTGCATTTATAGGGTCTCTCTCCTGTGTGGGTGTGCAGGTGTTTGACCAGGGTGGACTTCAGATTGAAGCACTTCCCACACTCGGGGCATTTGTAGGGCCACTCCCCACGATGGATCCTCTGGTGCTGGATGAGGTTGGCACTCAGGTTGAAGCTCTTCCCGCACTCCATGCACTCGTAGGGCCGCTCCCCGGTGTGGATGCGCAGGTGCTTCCCCAGCGACGAGTTGAGGCCAAAGCTCTTCCCGCACTCAGGACACTTGTAGGGGCGCTCGCCCCGGTGGATCCGCCTGTGCTGGATGAGGGTGGAGCTCTGGGTGAAGCACTTCCCACACTCGGTGCATTTGTAAGGCTTCTCCCCCGTGTGGGTGCGCTGGTGCTTCACCAGGTTGGAGCTCTGGCTGAAGCCTTTCCCGCAGTCCGAGCATTTGTAGGGCCGCTCGCCCGTGTGGGTGCGCTGGTGCTGGGCCAGGTTGGAGCTGCTGCTGAAGTCCTTCCCACAATCGGAGCAGGTGTACAGCTTCCCCGGCAGGTGGGATCGCAGGTGCTGAGGGAGGGAGCTGAGGCTGAAGCTCTTCCCGCACTCAGGGCAGATGTAGGGCTGCGAGCCCATGTGGGTGCGGACGTGCTTGGCCAGCGTGTGGCTGCGGTTGAAGCTCTTCCCGCATTCAGCGCATGGGTAGGGCCTCTCCCCGGTGTGGATGCGCTGGTGCTGGGCGAGGTGGGAGCTCTGACTAAAGCTCTTCCCACAGTCGGGGCAGTTGTAGGGTCGCTCCCCCGTGTGGATCCGTTGATGTTGGACAAGGTGGGAGCTCTGGCTGAAGGATTTCCCACAGACAAGGCATTTATAGGGTCTCTCTCCCATGTAGGTGGTTTCCAGAATAATGATGTTTTCAGGGATCCCATAAGCTTCACACTCCCATCAGGTCTCTCCTCTAGGGGATCTCCCTGATGCCATCCTGGCCTGCCAGCATCTCTCCGCTCGGGGCTCTGGGGCATCCCGTGTGGGTTCGCTCCCACACACCCTTCCTGCTGGGGATTCTCCTCCGCTCCTGCACCTGCTGGGAAATAGAGAGAATCCAGACGAGGCTCTTCCCCAGCAGAACCAGCCCCTCCTCAAAGCCCTCAGAGAAAGGGTGGGGAAGGGGAGGGCTCCTACCAGAGATGGGAGCTGGGAGTGAGGCGTGGAGGACAGGGACCTGTGGGAGATGATACTGAGGAAAACCAGACAGAACCCAGAGGGCTCCAGGCGGCTTTGCCAGGATCCCTTCACTCCCCTGAATTGCCAAACTAACCTATGTAATTTGATGCCAGTTTTACTACTTCCAGGCTCCCCCAGCTTTGTGGATCACTGACGCCAGCCCTACGGTTTTGGGGTGCGGTTCTCTGGCCTGGGTTTGGTAGGACGTCAGAGTAGCCTACCAGAATGGCCCCTTCTGGCCTTCCCCATCTATGGCTCTTGCATGGCACCCCAGGGTCCTGGCTACTAATTCATGGAGGGTTCCCAAGGCAGCCTCACTCCTTTGTCACCCATGGAAATGACCATCAGGGTCTCCCTTTCCTCGGCGCCCTGGAGATCCCGGACACACGGCTGATCCCCGCGCTTCATCCCAGAGATCCCGGGGTCAGGGACCAGGAATCCTGCCTGCAGGGGAGGAAACAGGGGGAGTCCTGCTTTGATAAATTACCATTAAGCCCTTCAAAGAGCCACCCCAAAACTCCCACCCCGGGGCTACCCCAGAGCTGGCGGGGCTGGGGGACCACTGCAGGGCTCCATTTCACACACACACACTTACACACACCTGGGCTGCCCCGGAGCTGGGGCGGGGTCTCTCCGGTCCCAACTGCAGGTTGGGCTCGGATCCCCTCGTCGCTGCAGCCACTTCTCCAGGCAGCGATTTCTTACCACTGCTGCTGCTGCTGCCTCTCTCCCTGCCCCGAGACCTTCCTCCAGCTGGGCTTCTCTGCACGCCCCCCCACCCCCCGCCAGCTTTGAACCTGAGAGCATGCAAGTCACACCCTGAGTGTCTGTGTGTAACAGCAACCTGCCAGCCACACCTGGGTTACATCAGGCTCCCACCAGCCTGGGTTATATAGCAGAGTGACCCCAACACATCCACAGTCTTAGCTTTCCCCCAGAAATGTATGTCCTGTACTGCTAGGCCCTCTCCTGGACCCTACAAATTATATTAAATCCATTATTTCTTAAAGATTATGCTATGCACACATCTTGTCACCCCAAACAGAGTGTATCAAACAGGCACTTCAATTCAAACACACTGGATTCGATAAAACAAGTTTATTAACTACACAGAGAGAGATTTTAAGGGAGTCCAAGAAATGAGGCATAAAAGTCAGGAATAGTTACAAAGAAAATAAAAGATGAAACGTTTACTAGTGCCTAACTTAACAAACTGTATCAGATTCAAGCAAAGTGTCTCACCACATGCTTTCAGCAGCCTTCCTGACCAAACTGTGTAGGTCAGGCCCCCTTCCTCTGTGTCCAGTGAATACTCCCTTCCTCTCTTCAGGTGTAGTGAATGCCATGGGCAGGGAGGGGTTTGGGGTGTTTGTCCCTCCTTTCTATAGTTTCAGTCCCATGGTTGAAAAACATTTGCAGCTGGGCACTAGGGCACACAGAGTCTATGTGGAAGGATGTTCCCTGCTGGCTTTTCCTCATCTGTTTGAGCTTCCTTTGTTTCCGTCCCTGCTTGATGACTGTTTACTGCTTAAATGCAAATTCAGGCAAGCACACATTCCTTTCCCGAGGACACACCTGTTTGCCAACTTCTGCCTCAGTAGGGCTGTGGGGTTGGGAACATGGGTTAATAACATCAAACGGGGAACTCTTATAGAACTTTCCAGACAATGTTGACACACATTTTGTCAGGACAATACTGACCAACAACTTATGGGTTTTCAAATTATGCCTCACAAGGCATACTATGTACAAAGATTATTAAAATAGTACATAAGGCATAGGTGCCGAATCCGTGGGTGCTCCGGGGCTTGAGCACCCATGGGGAAAATTTAGCAGGTGCTGCGCACCCACCAGCAGCCAAGCTCCCTACTCCTTGCCTCCTTCTCTCCCCTGCTAGTGCACCATGTCACCGCTCCTCCCCCTGCAGCCACCTAACAGCTGTTTAACTGCGCTTAGGACTTTCCAGGAGGGAGGGGGCGGAGCGGGGACGTGGCGTGCTCAGAGGAGGAGGCAGAGAAAAGCAGGGCAGGGATGGGGATTTGAGGGAAGGGGGTGGAATGCAGGTGGGTCGAGGGTGGTGCAGGGGCAGGGCCAGGGGCGAGGCGGGGTCGAGCACCCACTGGGCAGAGGGGAAGTAGGCGTCTATGATGTAGGGTGTGAATACAAGAGCGTATTCTGTCACAGCCTCATTGCCACATGTGGCAGGGAGTTCCACAGGCTAAACCTGCAGGACAGAGACATTGATTTTGCCCTTTTCAATCAGTTTTAAACGTGATTTCATTTCCTTGTGTGGTGTGGAAGCACATAGTGACAGCACAGCCCCTTTCACTGCCACAGACACACACACACAATATTTAGAGACAGTTTGAAGTGACCTGAGACTTCAGACAAGGCAGGCAAATGACTCTGAGAGCTTGGTTTTATTGGAAGTAACCCAGAAGATCAGGGCTCCCGTTGTGCCTGGTGCTGCACAGATTCACAGTCTCTCCCTCCTCAAAAGAGTTCACAGTATAAAGAGAAGATTATTCTCCCAAAACGCAAACAGTGCCTCAGTGAGATTCAGCCCCCTCTGCTGTAATCCACTAGACCTTTCTCTCCCCCAGATACAGGAGTAGAACCAGAAGTCCAGTGCCTCCTGCTCTAACCACTAGACCCCACTCCCGTCCACAGAAGGGTTAGAAGCCAGGAGTCCTGGCTCCCAGCCCTGCCAGGGACGCTCTGGTTGGAATGTTTCAAGCTTAGCAAGGGGCATCAGGATATGGATGCGGAGGGTCCCACGTAGTGTTGCCACCTGGATGATTTTTAATTGGCTTTCCTGGTTTTTGCCCTGCCTTACCTGTTGCCCGTGAAAAGATTGAATGTATTGGGGTTTTATGTCCCTCTGCCAGATACAAGCATGGGCAGCCACACGTGCAGTGAATTTGTAACTACTATGCACGATGCATCGCTGGGAGCACTCTGACAGCAGCACGCCGGGCCCTGCTCAGCCTGCCGAACCGCGGCAGCTCCCCTCAGCACCAGGAAGTGAGCTGGGCCCACAGCTCTCTAGCAGGGATGGGTAAGGAGCAATATGGGAGAGGCAGGGGCTGCTGGGAGGGGAAGCTGGGGGAAGGCTCCTTCCTGTGTTGAGGCTCCTGGGAGGCGCTGGGTGTGGGGGCTCATGGTGGGTGTCAAGGTTCCTTCCCCACTCTGAACTCTAGGGTATAGATGTGGGGACCTGCATGAAAACCTCCTAAGCTTGCTTTTACCAGCTTAGGTTAAAACTTCCCCAAGGTACAAACTATTTTACCCTTTGCCCTTGGACTTCCACTGCCACCACCAAACTTTATCTGGGTTCCTGAGAAACCGTTGTTTGGAAACGTCTTTCCCCCAAAAATCCTCCCAACACTTGCACCCCACTTCCTGGGGAAGGTTTGGTAAAAATCCTCACCAATTTGCATAGGTGACCACAGACCCAAACCCTTGGATCTTAGAACAATGAAAAAGCATTCAGTTTCCTTACAAGAAGACTTTTAATAGAAGTAAAAAAGAATCATCTCTGTAAAATCTGGATGGTGAAAACCTTACAGGGTAATTAGATTCAAAACATAGAGAATCCCTCTAGGCAAAACCTTAAGTTACAAAAAAGACACACAGACAGGAATATTCATTCTATTTAGCGCAGCTATTTTCTCAGCCATTTCAAGAAATCATAATCTAACACATACCTAGCTAGATTACTTACTAAGTTCTAAGACTCCATTCCTTTTCTGTCCCTGGCAAAAGCATCACACAGACAGACCCAGACCCTTTGTTTTTCTCCCTCCTCTCAGCTTTTGAAAGTATCTTGTCTCCTCATTGGTCATTTTGGTCAGGTGCCAGCGAGGTTACCTTTAGCTTCTTAACCCTTTACAGGTGAGAGGATTTTTCCTCTGGCCAGGAGGGATTTTAAAGGGGTTTACCCTTCCCTTTATATTTATGACAGTGGGTGAGGCAAGGGCTCCTGTGTTACCTGGCAAGACAGAAGGGCTGTGGCCACAGGTGTGGGGAAAGAAGCCAGAGCTGTAAGATAACTAGAGGAAGGGCACAGCGTTTGCTAGTGGCCTCACCCATTCACCACTGAACATCTCTTCTTGTCCCCAAACATATTTGTTTGTTGCTCACCGGGGTAGGAGAACAGGCAGCTCGGAGAATCTGTCATTCCCTAACAGAACACAGAAATACACAGAGAGGGGCTGGTGGTTTTGGGGGTCATTTTTGTTGCCCGCTCAGACCGTGTTTTAAGTAGGGTTTGGACGATGAGATTTTTAGCGGTAATTGTCAGCAACCATCAGTCTCACCGAACAGGCATCCAGCCAACGGCACGTTTCCGGTGATAACAATTCAAATGTGCTGCTAGACAAAGAAAGAACGATGCTCCTAGTGAGCTTACTAGAGTCCCACCTTACTGTGTAGAAAACTTGTGACCATGCCAGTGTCCTTGGGGCGGCTTGCAGGATAATTACTTTGTACATTTTGACATGTGATGTTGACAATTTGTGGTTTCAAAGGTTATAAATAGGCTTGGCAGAATGCTATTTTTTTTAATAACTTCCACAGACAGTACTGATGTTTATTTCTAACCGTTTTTTTGTTTTGTTTTAATTTTTATTGATTCAGATTTTCCGTTGTGGAAAATTACTGTGGGGATCAAAACCTAATTCTGTAATGACAACAGGCGTTGATTTTAAAAAGGTCAAGCTTTATAACTATTCAAACACAAATTATTAACATCACATGTCAAAATATACTTAGGGCAGGTCTACACTACTGCTGAATCGGTGGGTAGCGATCGATCTATCGGGGGTCAATTTATCACTGTGACATTATTGACTTGAACTGGGACCGTATAGATCATCGTTGCAACCAAGGTCCTGTAGTGGCACCAAATCTTGTATAAAGGGGGTCAAATAAGGTGTCTAAGGCAAGGTTTTGGTTTGCTGGTTATGATTATGTTGTCTATATGTGTGTATCATTTTTGTAGTTGAAGTGTGAATATTGGCTCTGTACCGTCTGTGTTTCAAACTTATGCTATGCTACTGGGGAACACTCCAGACAAGTTGGTGTCAGCTCTGCCTAGCCTGCTTAATGGCCCATTAAGGACCATCAGCGATACAATTGACCCATTGAGAGAAGGTAGACACGCCTTGCGACTCAGCAAGGTATGCAGGGACCTGCCTACGGAGAGAACTCTGAGGTTTTTCCAGGCCATGTGATGGACAGCCTCACATGGCAAGAGAATTTAAAAAACTGCTGCAGCTCCTCCATCTGGTCTTCAATCCTGCTTCATACCTCTGGAGGGACTTGGCTACACTGAAGCTTTGAACCAAGGACTGAATGACCCATCCCAGCTGGGGATGTTCTCCAGAGACTTGATTTGAACCTGCAGTTTATTCCATCACTGCTGCAAGCGTGAACCAAGAACTTTGCCATTACTGTATGTAATCAATTCCATTTAACCAATTCTAGCTCTCATCTATATCTTTTCCCTTTTAAACCTTTAGATTTTAGATTCTAAAGGATTGGCAACAGCGTGATTTGTGGGTAAGATCTGATTTGTATATTGACCTGGGTCTGGGGCTTGGTCCTTTGGGATCGAGAGTACCTTTGTTCTTTTACTGGGGTATTGGTTTTCATAACCATTTGTCCCCATAACGAGGGGCACTGGTGGTGATACTGGGAAACTGGGGTGTCTAAGGGAATTGCTTGTGTGACTTGTGGTTAGCCAGTGGGGTGAGACCAAAGTCTTCTCTGTCTGGCTGGTTTGGTTTGCCTTGGTGTGCATAGAAACCCCAGCCTTGGGCTGTAACTGTCCTGCTTGAAGCAATTTGTCCTGAACTGATACTCTCAGCTGGGTTCCGCCTGAACCAGCATCATTACAATCACGTCTAGTCTAGATGCGATAAATCGATCCCTGAGCGCTTTCCCGTCGACTCCTGTACTCCACTGCAAAGAGAGGCGCAAGCGGAGTTGATGGGGAGTGGCAGCAGGCGACTCAGCGCCGTGAAGACGCCGCGGTAAGTCGATCCAAGTACGCCGACTTCAGCTACGCTATTTTCGTAGCTGAAGTTGCGTATCTTAGATCGATCCCCTCCCCAGAGTAGACCTGGGCTAAGTCAATAGCCTCAAATCCAACTCTAAGAAGTTCTCAAGCAGCATTATTCTTACTTTGCTTATCTGCAAATTTTGATTATTAGCAATAGAAATATTTTGCCAGCAGTTTATGTGCGTGTGGTGAATACAACATTTCCTGATAAAAATCCAGTCCTTCCAAGCACAGTTATAAAGCTTTAACTTTTTGAATCTCAACCTCTACTGCCATTAAATAATTGTCTGACCTCCACATACGGCCCGGCCCCCCCCCCCCATACACATAAATTCCCACAACTGGGATAATTTGAATCGATAAAAATAGAAAAAAAAAGATGCGTAATACCCACAATTTTCCACATCAAAATTTAAAATCGATGGAAGTTTAAAAAAAGGCCGAAAAGAAATTTCAACATTTTCCATCAAAATTATAAAAAGACAAAGAGAATTTGCCCCAGCCTAATTTCAGTAACGATTGGCTCTAGTTGGCACTAGGATGCATTTTGTTGGTGGGAGGGTGTCCAGTGACCAACATAAGCGGGCAGGGGTGAATCTGGAGCAGCCCAGAGGGAGGCCAAGCTGGGGGCGTTGGCGCATGGGGGGCTATTGTTTGGGGACATCGGAAGCAGGGGGTTTGCCAGCGGAGGTGCTCTGGGTCGGGCCAGGCCCCTCGCCCTCCACAGCGTCCTCCATCATCTGCTTGTACTGGCGCTTGAAGAAGCCGAGCTGGAAGGAGACAGAGGGGAGATGGTGAGAGGCAGACAGAGACAGGCTCATGGTGGAGGAGCAGGAGGGATGGGCCGTGGGAACCTATGAAGGAAAAATCCTTGTACCTCCTCCACCAGCTGGGAGAGCCACAGGCCCCTCCCCGAGGGTGATGAGCTGTAGGGGGGGGTTAGAGCCCTGCCCCACTCACCTTGTAGAGGGCTGCTGTGTTGAGAGCCAGCAGGACCAGGCCCCCCATGCTGCTGCCCACGGTGATGGGCAGGTAGTTATAGACCACGAAGCGCTCCACCACCGTCTGCACCTGGGGGAGAGGAGCTGTGAGATGGGGACCCAGGAGTCCTGACACTATCACACCAGACCCCACTTCCCCCCAGAGCAGGGACAGGACCTAGGAGTCCTGGCTCCCAGCTCTAACCACTACCCGATGCTCTCTCTATCCCGAGTGCAGTCACTCTGGTACCTGGCGCTGGATGAATCCCTCCTTCTGGGTGTATTTCTTCTCCTCATATTCAATCCAGGCCTCGCTCACCAGATTCACTTTCTGCTGCTGAGTCTGGAACAGAGAAATTCACCGTCCCTGACTGGAAATGACACAAACCAGGCAGGAGCGTCATCCCAGATTGACCCAGAGAAATTTACAGGGATGACCCAGCCGTTCACACAGGGATCCCTTGCCCGGCACTGAGATGCAGCCACCTCTCGGGAGGGGCTCAGGGGCTGTTCACACGGGGGGATCTCTTGCCTGGGGCCAGGAGGCAGTGGCAGCTCTCCTACCTGGGAGACCCACTGGAAGCTGACGTTCCCTTTGATCATGAACTCCAGTGGCTGCTGCAATTCCAGGAAGGGGATTCGGCACCGGATCTTCTTACAGGTGGCCACGGAGCAGTCCTGGGGCGGAAGGATATCGCCAGGTGAGGTAGGGGACGTGCAGGGGTTCAGCCTGGGCATGAGGGTCTCAGTCTGTCTACAGCAGGGGTCCCTCCCACAGCCTAGCCCCCAACTCACTGTCTATATTAGTGCCAAGGGAAGGGGCTGCTGGGACCCACACTGGCCTGCACTCACCAGCAGGGGGCGCTCGCTCATCTGCTTCACAAGGTCCTTTGAACTGGTCGTTCCCACCTCACTGGTGCACTGAGCCAGCTGGGGCTGGGGAGGGAGAGAGACACGGTGTTAATGGGGGCGGGAAGGGGACACAGGGTCTTTCCCCTCTATGGGGTGCCGGCTACAATCTGGCCCCAGGGCAGGGGACTGGCTGGCTCCAGTGGGGAGGGGGAACATGTGGCCTTTCCCCCCTAGGCATTCTGTCCCAGCAGGGGGCGCTGTAGGGCCGAGCAGGCATCACTGGGCCCATCTCACACACACACAAGGGCAGGGAGAGGCAGGTACCTTGGAGGGGACGACCTCAGAGGCGTCCCACACCCGGACCCCGCTCAGCTCCACGGGGAACTGGAACGTGACCGAGACGGGGACGCTTCGCTGCCGCAGGTTCTTGACCTGAAAGAAACAGACTCGCTACAGGGCACTGCAGGAAGAAAACCCAGGAGCTCTGATCCCCAGCCCCCGCTCTGACCCTCAGACCCCACTCCCCTGCCAGAGCTGGGGATAGAACCCAGGAGTCCTGGCTCCCTGCCCACCACTTCCCTCTCCCTCCCCCTCCATGCTCTAACCCACTAGATCCCATTCAATCACTTCCACTCCCTCCCTCTTGCCCCATCTCCCCCCTCGCACTCTGTGCTGCCGGCCTCACCTTGTACCACTGTGTCACTGGCACACTTGTCCCTGCCTCCTCGGCGGAGAAGTTGACGTACTTGGTCGACTCCTCGAGGCTGGGGGAGGAAAAGGACGGAAGGAAGGAGAGAGACGGGAGTGTGATGGATGGGGCTGGAGAGTGGCGGTGGGTGGGGACGCTGTGCTGCAGGGAGCGGGGAGGGGCCCCAGCAGGGGGCGCTCTCCCCTCTGTCTCCGCACTGACCTACCTGGTGAGGATGATGAAGATGCCGTACTTGACCGGCAGCTCCGCCCAGTGAATCATGCGCTCGGTGATGGGGCCGCCATTGTCACTAGGGGGAGGGGAGGGCAAAGGGCAGAGATGTGAGGAGACACAGGCAGATAACTGGCAGGGAGGCTGCATCACAAGCCACTGCCCTGCCCTGCTCCCTGCACGGCCTCCTCCCACTGCCCCCACCCTGACCCCTGGCCCTGCACGGCCCCCTCACCTGCTGGCCTTGGCCGTGATCTGCAGCCTGTTCCCCAGGTCAGCCTCAGAGGAGACGTCGAAGGTGGCCACGAAGACGGCCTGGAAAACACAGGGGTTGAGAGCTGCTGGGCCCAGGGCCTGGGGAACTGCCAGAGACTGCGGGGCGGGGGAGGCACAGGGGACCAGGGGGACTGTTGTATGAACTTAGAAGGAGGCAAAGGTGTTAACATGACCCTGTCCCTGTCCACAGAGAGCGCTAATCTGGTTTGGGATCCAGAGACCTCAACCCACTCCATGCCATGGCAACACACCATTAACTATCCTTTTTAGGACCCCAAAGGGGGGAGGGAACAGCCCCTCCCCTTCTTTCCCCCAGTAAGGCCTGATTTCCAGCTCCCCAAAGTCTGGCCCTTGGTTTGCAGCCCTGGCAGGGCCTGACTCCAGCCCCGGAGTGACCTCAGGACTCTGTTTGCACTGACTCGCCGGGCTCTCCGAGGCGCTTTCCCCAGCACATCACTTGTCACGGGCTGGGCTGACCCCAGGGAACTGCCCATCTCTGCTCCCAGCTGGGCTCACACGAGGGTTGCCAACTTTCTAATTGCACAAAACTGAACACCCTTCCTCCTCTCCTGCCCCACCCCTTTTCTGAGGCCCTGTCCCTACTCACTCCAGCTCCCCTCCCTCAGTTGCTCGCCGTTCCCCACCCTCTCACTTTCACTGGGCTGGGGCAGAGAATTGGGGTGTGGGAGGGGGTGAGGGCTCCAGCTGGGGATGCAGGGTCTGGAGTGGGGTCAGAAATGAGGAGTTCAGGGTGTGGGAGAGGGCTCGGGGCTGGGGCAGGGTGTTGGGGTGCGGGAGGAAGTTGGAGGTATGGGCTTTTGGAGGGAGCTTGGGTGCTGAAGGGGTCTCAGGGCTGCGGCAGGAGCATGGAGTGCGGGGTCTGGGAGGGAGTTAGGGTGTGGGAGGGGGTTCTGACCTGGAGTAGGGAGCTGGGCTGCAGGAGGGGGGTTGGGGTGCGGGCTCTGGCCGGGTGGCGCTAACCTCAAGCAGCCCCCAGTTACCAGTGCAGTGGGATTAAGGTGGGCTCCCTGCCTGCCCTGGCTCCATGCTGCTCCCGAAAGCTCCGGGCCACTAGGCAGAGGCGCGGGCAGGCAGCTCTGTGCAGTGCACACTACCAACGCCCGGTAGGCACCGCCCCCACAGCTCCCATTCGCTGTGGTTCCCGGGTCACTAGGCAGAGGCGCGGGCCGGGGGGTGGGGGGTCAGCGCACAGAGCTTCCCTGATCTCCCCTGCCTCAGGGGGCTTCAGAGACATGCCGGCCACCTCCAGGAGCCCCGTGCAGCCAGGGCAGGCAGGGAGCCTGGCTTTGCCTCGCTGCTCCGCCAACCGTACTTTTAACAGCCCGGTCAGCGGTGCTTATCGGCGCTGCCAGGGCCCTTTTCAACCGGTCATTCCAGTCAAAAACTGGATGCCTGGCAACCCTCGCTCACACCTGGGGAGTTCACATGACAGGTCTGAGGCCAGGGCCCGTCCCTACCTCAGCTCCACTCCAGAAGATGGGGTAGTTGATGTGGCAGGTGCTGTTCCTCTGAGTCTGTTCCTTGGAGCCCAAGGCCGAGCTGCACTTAACAGCCACGGCCCTCCTGTTAGACTGACCATGAGAGACCAGCCAGTGAGAGACGTAGACCACAGCACCCCTGACAAGCCCCCTGCACACTCCCTGCAACTCAGCACTGCTACCGAGCCCCCCCTGGCCCGCTCCCTGCAGCTTGGCACCCCCCGCCGAGCCCCCCGCTCCCCACAACTCAGCTCCCCTATCGAGCCCCCCACCTGCTCCCTGCAGCTCAGCAACCCCTGCTGAGCTCCCTGTCCACTCCCTGCAGCATGGCTCCCCACTGCAGAGCCTGCCCCTCATGCCTGGTGTTCGTTGGGGTACCTGGAGCAGCAGGACCCGGCGGTAGGACAGCGTGGCTGGGTAGAAGAACCGCACCATGGTGCTGTAGGAATTCTCCCCGTGATTCTGGATGGAGACGGTGGTGTTGAGTTCGGGGGTGACGCCCACCACCAGGGTGCTCAAGCTAAGGCGGGAGAAAGGGGTGAGCTTCCTCAGGGCAGTGTCCTGTATGCTCTGTGAACTTCTTCTATCAGTGTCCACCCGGGGACCCCAGGGCTGTGAGCTTCCAGCGTCACCCTGTGACACTACGCCCCATATTCTTCATAGAGCTACTGTTGTGATATGAATATGGCATAACTAATTTGTATTTTATGCAAGATGGGTCACGTGCGGTATCACTGGAAAGGTGATGATTTACTGAATGTGATTGTCCTATTTGTTTGGGGATGGGGCTCAAACAGGGAAACAAAGGATTCCCACCACATGTAAATCCTATATAAGGCAGGGAAGTGAGTTTATCAGGGCTGGTTCTTCACTAAATCCCTGCCCAAGATGACTGCTGAAAATACCTAAGATTGATCTGGGGAAGAAAGGACTGGACCCAGGCTAGAAGGTGTCTGGCCTGTGAAAGGAATATCTGGGGTTCGAAGCTGCAAGCAAGAGCGGTTTGTCTACAAGAAACTCTGCAACCTGCTTAAAACAACATTTAGGGTGAGAAATTACTACTCATAGCCAGTTTCTTTAGTGTATTAACCTTAGTTTGCATGTTTGTTTTATTTGCTCAGTAATCTGCTTTGATCTGTTTTCTATCCCTTATAATCACTTAAAATCTATCCTTTGTAGTTATTAAACATGTGTTTGTTTTCTCTCAACCAGTTTGTGCAAGTCATAACTGGGGGGCAAAAAGCTGTGCATATCTTCCTCCACATTGAGGGAGGGGTGCTTGTCATGAGCTTACGTTGTACAGTTTTCTGTGTAGCACAAGACAATACAATTTTGGGTTTACACTCTTGTGTGTACTTGAGTGCCGGACATTTCCGAGCTGATTCTTCCCATGCAGAGCTGATTTCAGCATCTGTGTCTTTCTGCAGCTGGGTGTGTCCCTACCTGGGTGTGTGCTGGAGGAGGCTTGAGGGCCTGGCTCAGCAGAACAGTGTAAGGGAGCCCAGGCTGGTGGAACCGGCGGGCTCACTGCTATCCCCAGTACATCAGGGGGCACCCCGGAGTGGGAGGGGGCAACCCTTCTCACCCCCCATCCATCAGCACTGGAAATCTAACAAGATCTCCAGCTGGATGTTGAAGATCCGAAGCGTGATCAAACCAAATGTGTCCCACCATGGCAGGTGTTTTTGGCGGGAGGATTCAGTGATTTACCCAGAGAAATTGAAGGAGATTTCTAACTGGTCATCGCAGCGGTCATCTGTCCCACAGTCCTTCTGAAACGGGAGCTGGTTGGAGACCCAGGAGAGCAGGATCAGAGTGGGTGGAGAGGGGTCTGCAGCACCACCTGCCGGAGTGACACTGCGGGGACCCAGGGACCCTCCTGTTACCCCAGCACCTCCCAGCCCCCTGCACTGGGGGACAGATAAAACCATCATCAGCCCCCCCACCCCACCCTTCCTCCTCACCCTCTGCCCAGCGGCAGTTTCACACTTCTAGGAGTGCCATGACTGGAGGACTGGCTGGCTCAGGGGAATGGGGAACAGGACATGGGATCTTTCCCCTCTAGGGGGCCCTGGCCAAAATAAATATTGACAATTGTCTCGTAAAAATCTTTTTTTTCTTAGCCAAAATATTTGGGTTTTTGGACAGAAGTTTTGGGAGCTTTGAGGAGAAGTTGGAATGTTCCCATGGAGGGGAGATGCCAAAGCAAACTCAGCATCCATCTGTCACCCTCGAGTGGCTGTGCTGTGTAAAGGGGATTAGGAGGCTGCTGCTGCCTCTGAATTTTCCAGACTCTTGCATTCAAACCCCGCGGTCACTGGTTCAATCCCTGCAGCAGACCCACCGCGGGGCCTGGCTCTGGCAGCTTACCAAGCCTGCAGACACCGTGGTGGAGTCCTCGCTCAGGATGGGTTTGAGGTTGCTAGCGGTAGAGATGGGCTCCCCCATCAGGGTGTAGTTGAGACGCAGGGTGATGGGGGTCAGGGTGTCCTCTGGGCAGAGCTGGGGAGACAGAGAGACATGTCGGTTTGTTCTCTGGGTGATTTGGGAGGAAGGGGCAGAGTTGGAGGGGCAGACACAGTGGGAGGGGAAGGGGTTAGGACCCCCCACACTCACAGGAAACATTATCCGGTACATCTCACATCTCGTCTCGATGCCGAGCCTCAGTTCCCTGCTCAGGACGGGGCCGGTGCAGTTGAAGGCAGCTCGGATCTTCGTCCGCCCGGGGTCCAGAGCCAGGCTGTACTGGATGGTGCTGGAGATCCTGTCACCTACGGGGAAGGGGAAACGAGGGACAGAGAAATTGAGAGCAGGAACTTCAAGGGGAAATGGGACACAGGGCTTTGCCCTTCTAGGGGGTGCTGGTTCCGATCCATCCCCAGGACAGGGGACTGGCTCGCTCAGAGGGGAGGGGAATGGGGGGTGGGGGTTTGGTCTGACCTAGGCTGTCCCTGGTGCTCTTAGTGACAGTGAAGCAGACCTCTGCCCTGCTGGCCTCCGTGTTGAGCTGCTCCTGCCCCTGGCAGTTGAAGGCTGAGGTTGGGATCATGTGGGGCTGAAAGCTGATGGAGACCCCGACTCTGAGCACTGGCCGGGACCTGCCATGGGAGGAACAGAACCGTCACCCAGCTGCTCTCTGCAATGGAGCCAGGCCCCCTCCCTCCCCTGAGCCTCCCACCCAGCCTGGATGTGCTCACAGCACCCCAGGGAGATGGGTTATGGACACGCAGCTCTGCTAGAGGAGATGCTGGGGGCAGAGAAGGGAGCAGCAGAGCTGTCCTTGTGCCATTCTCCAGCTGGGGGCAGCAGTCACAGACACTCACACTCAGAATACCACGGCCTTGTCTACACTGTAGAGATTTTTTCTACAAAAGGCAGCATTTGTCCACAAAACACTGGAGGTTTACACACGACAATGTGACTTATGGCGACAAAACTCTCCTGTTTTGCCGACAACGTAAAACCACCTCGACGAGAGGCTTCGAGCTTTTTGCGGCAAAGTTTTGTCGACAAAGTGCCAGTGTAAAGATTGCGCTTGGTCATGTTGCTGTGATTGGCCCCCAGGAGGTGTCCCACAATGCCCTTCCTGAGAGGGTGACCAGGTGTCCGATTTTCAAATGGAACAACCGGTCGAAAAGGGACCCTGGCGGCTTCGGTCAGCACCGCTGACCAGGTGGCCTTTAAAAGTCCGGTCGGGGGTGCTGCGGCTCTAAGGCCGGCTAGTCCCTTCCTGTCCTGGCTGGCACCAGGCTGCGCCCCAGAATTGGCCAGAAGGTCCGGCCTCTGGGGCAGGGGGGCACGTTCTCTGAGTGCGGGCTCTGCACTCCCCGGCCAATGGGAGCTGGGGCCGGGGGGGCGGTGCCGGTGGCAAGAGTGGTCTGTGAAGCCTCCTGCCCTTCCACCTAGGACCCGGACCTGCTGGCTGTTTCTGGGGTGTGCATGGCAGTAGGAGAGCCTGCCTTAACCCCCACACAGCCCCCACTGCACTGCTGAGCAGGAGCCGCCAGAGGTCAGTCCATGCCCCAATCCTGATTCCCAACCCCGTGCCCCAGCCCTGAGCCCCCCCGACCCAGAGTCCCCTCTTGTACTCCAAACCCCTCATCCGTAGCCCCACCCCAGAGCCAGCAACCCCAGCCCAGAGCCCTCACCCCCTCTGCACCCCAACCCCTTGCTCCAGCCCAGAGCTCCCTCCCACACCTTGAACTCCTCACCCCGTCCCCACCCCATAGACAGCACCCCCAGCCCACAGCCCTCACCCCCTCCTGCACCCCAACCCTCTGCCTCAACCCACAGACCCCTCCCTCACTCCAAATCCCTCAACCCCACACCCCAGCCTGGAGCCCCCCCTACATCCCAAACCCCTCATCCCCAGCCGCACCCCAGATCCTGCACCACAGCCGGAGCCCTCACACACCCCAACTCCCTGCCCCAGGCCGAGCCCCCTCCCGCACCCTGAACCCCTCATTATTGGCCCCACCCTGGAGTCCACACCCCCAGTTAGATCCCTCACGCCCTTTCACACCCCAACTCCTGCCCCAGCCCAGTGAGAGTGAGTGAGGGTGGGGGAGAGCAAGCCACCGATGGAGGGGGAATGTAGTGAGCGGGGGCGGGGCTTTGGGGAAGGGGGAGGGCAGGGATAGGGCCTCAGGGAAGGGGCAGGCATTCGGTTCTGTGTGACTAGAAATTTGGCAAATCTACGACCTGACCGCCTGATCAAGAAGCACCTGCCATACCTCAGAGAAGTACCCCTTCCTATTGCTGTACAGATTGGGTGCTCACGATGTACTGCCTGACCAGCTCCGGTGTGTTCAAAGCAGTGACCACAACAGTAGAGAGCATTGCGGGGTCCATCCTTTCACACAGAGATGGCGGGCGCACAGTAAACAGGGGGTGTTAAAAACGCCGCTAAAATTGGTCGGAAGCCCATGGAATGCTGGGACAGAAAACAATGCACCATGGGACGCTGAGCGAGCACCCATGAGGCGCTGCGATCCACTCCGCCTTCCCACAATTCCTAGCTGCAGAATGTGGCGAGTCGCACCCTGGGATAGGTACCCACCCAGAGCCCTGCTCTCACTGTCAGTGCCAGACCACCAAATGTGGATGCGCTCTGCCGACACAAGGAGCGTAGTGTGAACATGCAATAGCGGTGAAATTATCGCGCTTCTTCATCGCGGGCAGAACTTCTATCAAAAAAACTCTGTAGCGTCGACAAGGCCTGAGACTGCCATGTGGAGCAGCGCAACGACACAGAGTAACTCACCTCAGCAGCAGGACCTGCCCTTGTGCCCCCACCGCGATGTCTGGCAGTCCGTCCCTCGTCAGGTCTGTCCCGCCACTGGCGGCCTGGCCAAAGTAGTGCAGCCTGCTGGGAAACTGTGACCCCTCGATGCGCTGTGGGGCAGAGAGAGCAGTAAGGGGTGGGAAAGGGGCGTCTGTTCTGTATAATGGGCACTAGGGGGCAGCGGAGGGTGAGGGGTGGGAAAGGGGCGGCTGTACTGTATTATGGGCACTAGGGGGCAGTGGAGGGTGAGAGGTAGGAAAGGGGCGGCTGTACTGTATTATGGGCACTAGGGGGCAGTGGAGGGTGAGAGGTGGGAAAGGAGCGGCTGAACTGTATTATGGGCACTAGGGGGCAGTGGAGGGTGAGAGGTGGGAAAAGGGAGGCTGTACTATATAATGGGCACTAGGGGGCAGTGGAGGGTCAGGGTTGGGAAAGGGGCGGCTGTACTGTACAATGGGCACTAGGGGGCAGTGGAGGGTGAGGGCTGGGGAAGGGGCGGCTGTACTGTACAATGGGCACTAGGGGGCAGTGGAGGGTGAGGGCTGGGGAAGGGGCGGCTGCACTGTACAATGGGCACTAGGGGGCAGTGGAGGGTGAGAGGTAGGAAAGGGGCGGCTGTACTGTATTATGGGAACTAGGGGGCAGTGGAGGGTGAGAGGTGGGAAAGGGGCGGCTATACTGTACAATGAGCACTAGGGGGCAGCGGAGGGTGAGGGCTCGGGAAGGGGCGGCTGTTCTGTACAATGGGCACTAGGGGGCAGTGGAGGGTGAGAGGTAGGAAAGGGGCGGCTGTACTGTACAATGGGCACTCGGGGGCAGCGGAGGGTGAGGGCTCGGGAAGGGGCGGCTGTTCTGTACAATGGGCACTAGGAGGCAGTGGAGGGTGAGGGGTGGGAAAGGGGTGGCTGTACTGTACAATGGGCACTCGGGGGCAGCGGAATGTGAGGGCTCGGGAAGGGGCGGCTGTTCTGTACAATGGGCACTCGGGGGCAGTGGAGGGTGAGGGATGGGAAAGGGGCGGCTGTACTGTACAATGGGCACTCGGGGGCAGCGGAGGGTGAGGGATGGGAAAGCAGCAGCTACAGGCTAATAGGCACTAGGGGGCTATGGGGCCCCATCATGTCTCTTCGGGGCTTTCTGGTGACCCCTCCTCACACGGGCTGGGCTCACCTGTCTATACTGGGGATTGAGGCCTCCCTTTTCCCCATGGAAGATGTACAAGGCCCCGCTATTGTCGCTCTCCATGGGGGCCCCGATGGCCACATCCGTCTGTCCGTCCCCGCTGATGTCCCCGATTTCGGACATGCTGGCCCCGAAGCGCCCAAACGCCTGCCCCATCTGCCCCTGCAGTGTCTTGCTGCAGGTCAGCGTCACGCTCTGCAGGTCCCATCCAAAAAGACACATGGGGAAAGGTTCAGCACTGACTGTCAGCAGAGAGTACCCCCCGCACTGACCCCCTTTCCCTCTCTCTGCAGCACAGTGCCCCTTGGTGCCGCTCTGGGGCATCGGGGCCAGCTCTGACTGGCAGGGAAAAGCTTCCCCGAACGATCCCCCCCCCCATCCTACTTCCTGGAGCACCGCGCCTGCTACTGCCATGCTAATTGCCCCAGCATCACAACCCCATGGCAGTGCAGGCAAAGAAGAACCCCAGGCCATCCATCTTCCCCCTGGCTCCATCCTCTTTCTTACCGGCCAGTTAATCAGGCAGTTATAGACCCGTCCTCCATTGAGAGGTGTATGGTACATGGGGGCTCCAATGAGAACCAGGTCCGTGTTCCCATCTCTGTCGAGGTCCACAGCGCACAGTGTACCCCCAAAATATGAGCCAATCTGGAGAGGCAGATAAGTCACCCCTTTCATTTAGTCACCTCCTCCTTCTTCTCCTGCTGGGACCCTTCTCACCCTCTGGGGATGAGGATTCAGTCCCAATCCTCATTCCATCCTCAGTCGCACCCTCTCGCTGCACAGCGGGTGGTGCTGTCGCTGAAAGGGTTCTTGCACAACGAGGCAGTTAGATCTTGGAGAGACGCTGAATGCTAGTTGTGGTGCAATTCTTTCTAGCGGCTGTTCTAGCACGAGTAAAGTTTATTCACTGACTGAGTCACTCTTGTAAGTTCTGTTCAGCTGGAATGTATAGGCAGTTAGATCTTGGAGAAATTCACTTCGTTAGTGTAGTGTGATCCTTTTCGAACACTGCTGATATCACTAGTAATGTAATTTTCCTTGCCTGAGTCTCTCTAGCCCAGATCCACAAAGGTACTTATGTGCTTAACCCCCAGACTTAGGTGCACTGTGATTCACAAAACCTCTGCATGGCTGCTGCTGACCCTTTAGGTGCCTAACCTGACTTGGTGCCTATGTTTTTGCAGTAGAAGCTCCTTATGTTGCTGCCTCAAGGGCAGGGCATGTGCACTCCTGTCTTACTCTAGGCAGCCAGTTGCCCATTTCCTACCACACCCCAGCAGGATCCACAAACTGGGGGAAGACAAACGCTCCCCCACCTGTAGGGCACCATCTGGTACGTGTGGTCAGAGGAGAAGGACTTGAACAGGGGTCTGCTATTTCTTAAGTCAATGCCCTGACCCCGGAGCTGAGCGCTCCCTCGGTCTTGCCTGTTAAAGTTATTCCACTTTAATTGACTAATTAAATATCAGTTGGGCTGCACAACGTGTACAAATCACAACCACCCTAAGGCCCAGTGGTCAGGGCACTCCCTGAGAGACAGCAGAACCCTGGTTAAAGCCTTCTTCCTCATCAGGCAAAGCAGGGACTCAAACCAGGGGTTGTTCACGTCCTAGGTGAGAAATCTAACCACCATCTATAAGGGAGGCCCTCCCTCTTCTCCTCCGGCTGGTTTGTGAAGATCGTGGTGGCTCTGAGCCTGCCTACTGGATGAGGCCCAACGTTTGAGCTAGGTGGAAGAGCGCCTATCTTCCCCCCATTCATGGATCACTGGCAGGGGTAGGTGCCTCCCTGCAGCATCACAACGCCTAAGTCCCTTGGTATGTCTGGGCCTCTGTCTGTATCGGTCTCATGAGCTCTATCTAGACTGTAAGTGAAGGTAACAGCAGTGGGATATTGGAGAGAAGCTGAATGTCAGCTGCGGTGCAATTCCCTAAACCAGTCAAGTTTATCCCCTGCCTGAGGCTCTCTGACTGAATCGTTCCTGAAGGTGAATCCAAACACAAATATTACACCATGTCAAAATCTTACAGGCTTCCTCCAGCCCTCTCTCTCTCACACCCACACTCCATATTACCAGTAACACTCTCCATACCTGCTCTCCCAGCACCTCTGATCTGGGTGTCCATTCCCCACCCTTGGTATCTCGGAAGAACAGGACGACTTTGCCAGCGTGTTGGTAGCGAGGGGCCCCGACCACATAGCTGGTCTGCCCATTGGCTGTGATGACCTGAGACGAATAACCTCAAAGGAAAAGAGGGACGTGGGGAGGTGAGATGGGAAACAGCCCTACAACAGTGCTGCACAGAACTTTCCCAGAACTGAGATGCAGCCACCTCTGGGGCGGGGCGCGGGGGCTGTTTAAATAGGTAAGGGAAGCTCGGTGGGTTTGTTCTTACCGAGGTAAGCATCATTCATGTCAGTGGAGGTTCTGGATACGTTGATGAAGCTTGGCTTCCCGCTGCTTCCGTATAGGTATACCCCACCAGACCAGTCATAGGCTCCTACCGCTCCCAGCACAGGCCCGTCCTAAATCGACAGGGACGGCAAAGGGGGCCGATTACAGGGAACAGACAGCACAGCATGTATTTACTAGACACACCCTGGGGCCAGGAGTCACTCACAGGGGACAGCAGGGAGCTGAATCCTTCCTGGGACATCTCCAGCTGGAAGGAGCTGCCGCTCTGAGACTGGGTACCTGAGGACAGAAACAGACAGACAGACACAGGAGAGATCATCATAGACAGTAAAGGCCCCGTGTCCCATTCCTGAGCCAGCCAGTCCCCTGCCCGGGGGCCCCCGGATGAGAAAGGCATCAGGGGCATTTAGGGAGGAAGATTAATGGATACATGTTGGATGGGGAAAGAGAGAATATTTGGGGCCTATTTGGGCTCTGGATTCCCAGCAGCTCCCTGTCCCATCTCGGCCTTGAAAACCCATTTCTAAAGCCCCAGGGCCAGTGCGGCCCCTCCCCTGGCTTTGGTACCTTCGATACCGAATATCTTCTCCTGCAGCTGGTTCTGGATGCCCTGGAGGGCATCGAAATTGTCCACCCGGAAGACGTGCTCCTTGGTGGGCTCAGAGGCGATCTCCTGGAGCTCCCGTTGGGCAGTGTCACTGGAGAAGGCCTCACCAACCTTCACGGCGTAGAGGGAGGTACAGGAGAGACCAGGGCATGGGCGTCACTCACAGCCCAGAGCCCTGGGCCAACACCCACCCGCCCCGAGCCCTGCTGGGCCCTAGAGAGGCATGGCTCAGTCAGCGCTATGTGCCACTCTGGTGAGTGGGGTGTGGCGGGCCGCTGGAGCCTGGAGTTATGGAGCCTGCCTCATTTCAGCACCGAGTTGTGTCGGTTGTACCAGCAGCAGGGCACAGGGGTCTCCTTGCCATGGGGATTGTCAGTGCTCTGGGGCCCAGCATGACTCAACCTCCAGGGCGTAGTGAGGGGTGAGTGCGGGCAATGTCTCCGGGGGACACCTCAGGGCAAGGGGTGAAGGGCCGGGACCACTGCGCTTGTCTGGGTGGGTTGTGTGCAGTCAGTTCAGAGGTGGAGTCAGGCACCTCCCCGTTGCTGGGCCCGACGTAAGCAGCAGACAAAGGTCAAACAAGATCCAATGGCTGGAAACAGAATTTACACCCATTCAGATTGGAAAGAAGGTCTCAGGTTTAACCGTGAGGGGAATTAACCCTTGGAGCAGCTCACCACAGGCCGTGGTGGATTCTCCATCCCTGGCAATTTTTATCTCAAGACTGGCTGGTTTTCTAAGAGATCTGCTCTGGTTTCAGCAGGGATTATTTGGGGCAGTTCTCTGGCCTGCGCTCCATGAGAGCTCAGACTAGATGACTGCAAAAGTCACTTCTGGCCTGGGAATCTATGATTCTAAACCCGAGTTTGTTGATGTAAGGCTTACATTGACCTAACTCTGTAAGCGGCCTCGCTAAAGTGTAGCTCCCACCCATGTAACTCGTCCACCACACCGACTTCATAACTCCACTTCCGCAAGAGCCGGTGCACTGAGCTCAATGTAGTCAGGTCGGTGCAGTGTCCGCATAGGCACCACATTGCTTATATTGCCTGCGGGCGCTGGCTGTCAGGGCCCCACCATGCCCCACGCTGACAGTTAAGTCGGTACAAGCGCTCCTGGTCAGGACGTGCACCACCAACAGAAGGAGGATAATGTGGACATGAAAAAATGATTGAATTACTAAGGTGGCTGTGTGACAAGGTAACTTAAGTCGACTTTTAAGTTTGTCGCATAGACTTGCCCTTTATCTTGCTGCTGATGCTCATTTCAATCTCTTTGGCTCAGCAGTTTCATGGAGATAAGTGTCAAGTGACTGACACCAGTTTGAGGAGGATCAGAGCCATTGTTTGAGCCCTAGGTGTGTGCAGAAAAAACTATTAGAACCGGGTGATTTTGCTGTTTAACTGCGGGGGGCTGTATGTCAGGAGCCCCTAGTTCAAGTGACCCCAAATCCTAACCTGTGTCCCCATGAGGAATTCCAAATTTCATGGCAATCTGAGTCAGCACGTGGACAGTAGGGCAGGGAGAAAACCCAACCTGTAACTAGACAGCTCTGCTCAACCTGAACAAGAGAGGAGCTCCAGCTCTCCTATAACGTCACACGTTGACCCAGTTACAACCCTGGGTCAGTTCTTCTCCCTTATCTAATGGGAACCTGGACAGGGCTCAGATCCCTACTAGTTCTCCACACAGCCGCAGCTCACCCCGATGGCGTAGCGGATGATTCCAGCTCTCTCAGCCTCGGGGATGGCATCTGAATAAGAAAGCGGGTCGTTGTATTTCTTCCCATCTGTGATCACAATGAGAACCTTGGTGGCCTCATCCCGAGCGCCTCTCCCAGAGGTGAACAGCTTCTGCCTGGAAAAGGTGGGGTGGGGAATGCCTGGGAGGGTTATTGATACGTAATAACACCTAGCTCTTGTCCACTGCTTTGGCATTGCAGATCTCAAAGTCCTTTACAAAGGGGGTCACTGTCATGTCCCCATTTTACTGAAGGGGAAACTGAGGCACAGGGAGGGGACATTCCTTGCTTAAAGTCACACGGCAACAGAGGCTCAGAGCTTGCAATAGAACCCCGGAGTCCTTGCTCCCAGCATCCCCACCCCGCTCTAACCTACTAGTGCCCTCTCCCCTCCCAGAGTTGGGGACAGAGCCCAAGAGTCCTGATGCTCCCTGCTCTAACCACTTGTCCCCTCCCACAGCTGGGGATAGAACCCAGGAGTCCTTACAGCCCATTCCCTGTGGAGTCAGCACGGGGAGGAGGGCAATACCTACACCACTTCCCGGATGGCAGTGGCAGTGTGTGTAGTTCCACGAAGCTGCTTAACGCCCTGGAGAAGGTGATCATGGTCGTGACTCCTCCTGTACTGGAAGAAGTCGAAGTGCTCTCTTAATTCGTGCGAGTACTGCATGAGGGCAAACTGCGGGAGGAAGCAGGGGAGAAGAGAGAAAAACAACCCCAGTGGTGGAAGGTCAGAAAAGCAGGAATCCGACTCAGTTAAGGGCTGGGGCAGGCAGTCTGGATGTAGCTGGTTCTGTGGGAATTTTTTCCTGGTTTAGGATGCAAAATCTATTGCTCCTCCCTGCAGCACAGCGCCCCCTAGTGCCGCACTGGGGTATTGGGGTCAGCACTGACTGCGAAGGGCAGGGTACGTAGTCAGGGTTCAGCCTCTACCCGTTACCTGCGTGTCGGTGCTGCGGAAACACTTCATGATCTCAGAGAGAAACGTCTTCATCTTTTTAAAATCCTCACGTGCGATGCTGCCAGAGCCATCAATGAGGAGCGCTATGTCTGTGACATATTTAGGACACTCTGATGGGGAGAGGAAAGAAATACATCTGACTCCTGACTCAACTCCACAAACATGGAGTAGAAAGAGCTAGACCAGACCAATGGGTCCATCTAACCTGGTATCCTGCAACCCCAGATAAGACCAATGGGCCCCCCTGTCGCAATATCATCCCGTTCCTGCCATTGAGGGGTCGTGAGAGTAGAGCATGACATGCATTGGGATGGAAAAAATACACCACATCCCCCGCCAGAGCTGGGGCAGAACCCAGGAGTCCTGATTTCCAGCTCCCACTGACATCCAGAATCAAACCAATGGGCCCACCTAGCCTGCTATCCCAACCCATATCAGACCCATGGGACCGTCTAGACCCATCTCCCCTCCAACTTCCCATGGCCCGTTGTGACGTTATTGACATAATCTGGGACCGTATAGATCATCGTTGCAACCAAGGTCCTGTAGTGGCACCAAATCTTATATAAAGGGGGTCAAATGAGGTGTCTAAGGCAAGGTTATGGTTTGCTGGTTATGATTATGCTGTCTATATGTGTGTATCATTTTTGTAGTTGAAGTTATGAATTTTGGCTCTATACTGTCTGTGTTTCAAACTTATGCTATGCTTCTGGGTGACACCCCAGACAAGTTGGTGTCAGCTCTGCCTAGCCTGCTTGATGGCCCATTAAGGACCATCAGCGATACAACTGACCCATTGAGAGAAGGCAGACACACCTTGTGACTCAGCAAAGTATGCAGGGACCTGCCTATGGACAGAACTCTGAGGTGTTTCCAGGCCATGTGATGGACAGCTTGTCTTTGGGACAAAGGAAGAAAGACCACATGGCAAGAGAATTTAAAAAGCTGCTGCAGCTTCTCCATCTGGTCTTCAATCCTGCTTCTTACCTCTGGAGGGACTTGGCTACACTGAAGCTTTGAACCAAGGACTGAAAGACGCATCCCAGCTGGGGATGTTCTCCAGAGACTTGATTTGAACCTGCAGTTTATTCCATCACTGCTGCAAGCGTGAACCAAGAACTTTGCCATTACTGTATGTAATCGATTCCATTTAACCAATTCTAGCTCTCATCTATATCTTTTTCCTTTTATGAATAAACCTTTAGATTTTAGATTCTAAAGGATTGGCAACAGCGTGATTTGTGGGTAAGGTCTGATTTGTATATTGACCTGGGTCTGGGGCTTGGTCCTTTGGGACAGAGAGAACCTCTTTTCTTTTACTGAGGTATTGGTTTTCATAACCATTCGTCCCCATAACAAGGGGCACTGGTGGTGATACTGGGAAACAGGGGTGTCTAAGGGAATTGCTTGTGTGACTTGTGGTGAGCCAGTGGGGTAAAACGAAAGTCTTCTCTGGCTGGCTGGTTTGGTTTGCCTTGGTGTGCATAGAAACCCCAGCCTTGGGCTGTAACTGCCCTGCTTGAAGCAATTTCTCCTGAATTGGCACTCTCAGTTGGGTCCCGCCAGAACCAGCATCGTTACACCCGTGTACCCACCCATAACCCCAGAGCGTAGGTTCCCCCCACACCCCTGCGTCACCCCTCACCTGGCTGGGTGTCTGGGATGCGCTGGATCTGCTGGAGGCTCTGGTCCAGGAGGAAGCAGTAGCCGTTGACGTACATGTTCTCCCCGCAAGCCCGGTGCACCGTGGGGCCGCACACCTGGGGCACAAGAAGGCACGGGATCAGTAGGTGCCCCTCTGAACAGAGCACTGAGGGTGTGGGAGAGAGCCTGGGGCCGGCTCTCCCCCATGGATATGCAGGGAAAGGCCCTGCCAGGGCAGGGGACCCCCTTGGGGCAGACAGGACCCCAGTCCCAGCACCGAGGTCCCAGAGAGGAGACAGGGGAGTCACACGGTGGCATCACCTGGTTCCCACGCTCCCTGCTATGGCAGCACCCAGTCACTGTTGCCATATCAGTGTCACCCAGTTGCCATGCTCCCTGCTATATTCATGCACAGTCACTGTAACCATGGCGACAACCCAGTTACAATGCTTCCTTCTATGTCAGCTTCCTGCTTCCTTCCAGTCACTGTCACCATGGCAACATCAGCCAGTTGCCTCCATCCCTCTCACTGTTGCCAAAGCATGGATACCTGGCTACCACCATTCCCCACTGCATCCTTGTGCCCCCCTTCCAATTACAGGAGTTAACAACAGCCCTTGCAGTTATTGTATAATCATGGTAACATCTCCCAATTGTTACCTCTGCACCGTTGCCCCAGTCATGCTGACACAGCCCAGTTACTACCATCCATGAGTAGTGCGGTTTGCGGGGTTGGGGGGAGCTGGCCCCGGGAATGACAAGGGAGCAAATATCGGATCCCACTCCTATTTCCCCTCGGTGTGGTACCTACCAGGACCTTGGAGCCTCGGGCAGCCAGAGACAAACCAAGGGACATCTTCATGGCATCGGGAGGCCCTGACAGGAGAGAGAAGCAAACCAGGGTGAGCAGATAAACTCCATTCCTCTCCCAGAGCAGAGGATAGAACCGAGGATTCCTGACTCCCAGCTCCCCCTGCTCTAACCACTAGACCCCACCCCACTCCCTCCCACAGCTGAGGACAGAGCCTAGGAGTCCTGACTCCTACCCCAATCCTATTGCTGCACCCCACAGCACAGGGTGCCCCTACTCTGGATGGGGATCTCCTGGCAGCGTCTGGAGCCCAGATCACACTTGTAAACTTTGCCGGTGTCATTCATGTCTCCCATCTGCAGCGGGGCCCCGACGATCAGCCTGCAGGGAGAGAACAGAGGGGGGCTAGGAGGATGCCCCATCACACCCAGGGGAGTGGGTCCCACGAGGGGCAGCCCAGCCAGACAAGCCCCTTAGCATTGGGCATGAGTCATGTGGGGCCCTGAGTCCACGTTCAGCCCTTACCTCCCAGTGCTGGCACTCCCGAACTGCACCACGCTCTGCCCAAACCCCGCTGCTGCCTCCTGGAAGGTGATGGGTCCCTCCACGTCTACACTGAATTCACGGCTTGGGGCCAGCACTGCAGGGGTTAAACAGTCACCAGTTAGAGCTTTCCCTTTGGAGAACGGGCCAGTGGTTGGGGCTGAGGGGCCGGCTCCTTCTGGCTACGGGACTGAATTCCACACACACACACCCCGCTCTAACTCAACAAATCCCACTCCTCTCCCAAAGCCAGGGATAGAACCCAGGTGTCCTGACTCCCAGCTCCTCACCACCTGCTCCCTAGTCCTCAAGGGCCATATTATGCAAATCATTCCCTGCATTTATTTGCATAGTGCCAGTCACTCCCGCTTAAAAATAAATATCAAGAGTGGAGCTAATGCTGGTGAAGGGAGCCCTAGATTTGTCTCCATCAGCTTCCCTGACGCTGATCCATAGCGGGTGCACTTCCTGTCGGGGTACCAGGGTCAGATCAGAGACTTCACAGACTGATAGATTCCAAGGCCGGAAGGGACCATTGTGATCGTCTAGTCTGACCTCCCGGATAACACAGGCCAGAGAACTTCCCTGCATTAATTCCTGATTGAACTACGGCAGGTCTTTCAGAAAAACGTCAAACCATGATTTTAAATGTCCAGTGATGGAGAATCCACCACAACTCATGGCAAACTGTTCCAAGGGTGAATTACGCTTCCTGTTAAAAATGTCGGCTTTATTTGCAGTCACGAGCCAAGTCTGCACTACCACTTACGGCGGCAAAACTTGTGTTACTCAGGGGTATGAGACAACCACACCTCTGAGCGACATAAGTTTCGCTGGCATAAGTGGCAGTGTGCAGAACCCTGTGGCGGCAGGAGAGCTTCTCCCACCGACAGAGCTACCACCACTCATTGAGGTCGTTTAATTCCGTTGACCGGAGAGCTCTTTCCTGTCGGCACAGAGTAGCTACACGAGTGATCTTACATCGATGCAGCTGCATGGGTACAGCTGTGCCGCTGTACGATCGCTAGGGTAGGCATGGCCATTGTTTGCCTATCATCAACGTTCAGCCACTGGATCGTGTTACCCTTTATCTGCTAGGTTGAAGAGACCAATATTAAATATTTGTTCTTCTCATAAGTACTCCTAGACTTGGGTCAAGCCATCCCTTAACCTTCCCTTAACTAGATTGATCTCCTTGAGTCTATCACTATGAGGCAGGTTTTCCAATCCTTTCATTAGTCTCATGGCACTTCTCTGACCCCTCTCCAATTTATCAACATCCTTCATGAACTGTGGTCACCAGAACTGGACTCACTAGTCCAGAAGGGGGTCGCACCAGGGTCAAATACAGAGGTAAAATGCAATAGAACCTCAGAGTTATGAACACCCCGGGAATGGAGGTTGTTCGTAACTCTGAAATGTTCGTAACTTGAACAAAGCATTACAGTTCTTTCAAAAGTTTACAACTGAACATTGACTTAATACAGCTTTGAAACTTTACTATGCAGAAGAAAAATGCAGCTTCCCCTTTATATTTTTAGTAGTTTACATCTAACACAGCACCATACTGTATTTGCTTTGGGGGCGGGGCGGGCTCCGCTGCTGCCTGGGTGCGTATTTCTGGTTCAAATGAAGTGTGGGGTTGGCTGGTCAGTTCCTAACTCTGGTGTTCATAACTCTGAGGTTCTCTTCCTTCTCGAGATTCCCCAGTTCATGCATACACGGATCGCAACAGCCCTTTTGGCCACAGCATCACGCTGGTAAAATTTGTGTTGTGGGAGCTGAAGCTGAGACCCACTAAACTCACGTCACACAAGAAACAGGCAGTGGATGGCAACACTGAATCCCTAATGCATTTGGGTAGCTAACTAACTCCCCGCCATCCTCTGTGGGACTGGCTGGGGGAAGTGGGTGAGTGGGGAAACCCCTTTCCAACTGGCTGATCTTCTCCACATTCCCACCTCCTGATAGCCAATCAGGGCTGCTGCAGGAGGCAAGCAGAGGTGAGAGGAATTGTGGGAGAGAAGTAGGGAGTGTAAGAATCTCTCAGGTTAGCTCTTCTCTCCTCTCCCCTGGCCCTTCTGCCCTCTCCATCCCTGCAAGCCCAGACCTGGGAAGGAGAGTCGCCTTGCAGCTGCCCCCTCCAGGGTGGGAGACTATAAAGACTGTCCAGATTTGCAGGAGGAGCAGATGTGGGGCAAGGTGGGGTGCAGAATTGTGGGGCTGAGGGGTGAGGTTGAGAAATTGTGGGGCTGGTTGGACAAAAGGGGTGCTGAGAGGGTGGGGGCAGGCTCCCCCAGTCTTCCCTTCTTCCCTTTTTAGGACACATCTCCCAATGTGCCTCAAAGTCCCCAGTCCCAGCCTCAAATCTCTCATTCTCATTCTCAGCCAACACAACGTGTGACCTCCCCCATGCCCTGAGAGGTCCCAGCTTCACAGACAGAGGAGACATGACCTTGAATGAGGAAGAAGCTGTGGTCGCTTTACAGCAGGACCATGCCAACCACATCCATTTCCTGCCCACCAACCCCAGCCCACATCTTACCAAGCACACGTGCCCCATGGAGAGTGAGAGTCACACCTCCCCCCATCCCCTCCCAGAGAGACCCAACAAGTGGCCACATCTCAGTGCTGGGTGAGGGAATCCTTGTACAAACAGCCCCCAGGCCCCACCCCATAGGTGGCTGCATCTCAACGCCGGGCAAATAACTTCAGGGATTCTATGCCTGCAAAATACGGATTTCATGTGCAGTATAACATGTTTTTTGGTGTATTATTTTCTAGTAAAACCACCTCCAGAGAATGAGAATTATAATCCAGTGTCAAAACAGAGCCCTCACCTGCATATGCAAATAGATCCACACCAACTTCAGATCATGCCCTTCACTGTTCATTGCTTACCAACATAGCCTCTTTTACTCTGTTTAGGTTGGCACTGGGGGCCTGTTTCACACATTTTAACAATTTCGCTAGCTCATTGCTCATTTGTGGCCAGTACATTCTCTCTCTGGCTCTGCATTGATATTTCTCCAGTTCCAAGCGTCCTTCATGTCCTCTTGTGAGCATGTCAGCTTGTAACATCTTTGGCGCCACTATTCTATTTCCTCTAAACAATATGCCATCACTAACAGACAGTTCTGCTTTGAACTGAAAATGTGGAGTTGATCGGGAATGTCCTGCCCACCCGACGGTAATAGTGTTAATTACCCTATGTAAAATCTCATCATTAGCTACAGCAAGTTCATTCCAAAACCTTTCTGAAACTGAGCACCAGACCCCACTCCCCTCTTAGAGCTGGGGATAGAACCCAGGAGCCCTGACAACCAGCCGCTCCCCACCAGTTCATTCAAGTTTCCTTTGTGTCTAGCCCTGGATGGCCATTTTATGAAAATTGCCCATGCATTCATTTGCATAGCAGCAGAAACTTCCATGTGAAGAATAAATCTAAGGAGTGTGTTTAGCACTGGTGAATGAAGCCCTTGATTTATCTCTTGCCGACCCGGATTCACGGGGGGAGGGGGACTTTCTGTAAGGTCGCAGGGGCAGATCAACCTTCATAGAATTACAGAATAGAATGCCAGAAGGAACCGCTGTGTTCATCTACCCTGACTTTCTGCGTAACACAAGCCAGAGAGCTTCTCTGAATTAATCCCTGTTTGAACTAGATTGGAACATTTAGAAAAAGATCCAATCTTGATGTAAAATTGCCAGTGACGGGGAATCCACCAGGACCCCTGGTAAATTGTTCCAGTGGTTAATTACTCTCAGGGTATGTCTACACTACGAAATTAGGTTGAATTTATAGAAGACTTTTTTTAGAAATCGTTTTTATATATTCGAGTGTGTGTCCCCACAGAAAGTGCTCTAAGTGCATTAAGTGCATTAACTCGGCAGAGTGCTTCCACCGTACTGAGGCAAGCATAAACTTCCAGAGTGTTGCACTGTGGGTAGCTATCCCACAGTTCCCGCAGTCTCCGCTGCCCATTGGAATTCTGGGTAGAGATCCCAGTGCCTGATGGGGCTAAAACATTGTCGCGGGTGGGTTCTGGGTACATATCGTCAGGCCCCCATTCCCTCCCTCCCTCCGTGAAAGCAGCAGCAGACAATCGTTTTGCGCCTTTTTTTTGAGTTACCTGTGCAGACGCCATACCACGGCAAGCATGGAGCCCACTCAGCTCACCATCACCGTATGTCTCCTGGGTGCTGGCAGACGCGGTACTGCATTGCTACACAGCAGCAGTTTATTGCCTTTTGGCAACAGACAGTGCAGTATGACTGGTAGCCGTCATTAACGTAGTCCTGGGTGCTCTTTTAACGGGCACCTGGGCAAACATGGGAGTGACTCAGCCAGGTCATTTCCCTTGTTTTGGATCGTGGCGATTGAGTCCAACCGGCAGTGCACTGTCTTTTAACCTGCAGCTAGCAGAAGACGATGGCCAGTCATCCTACTGCACCGTCTTCTGCCGAGCACACAGGAGATGTTGATGGCTAGCGGTCGTACTGCACAGTCTCCTGCCAGCAAGATGTATAAAGATAGATGAAGTGGCTCAAAACAAGAAATAGACCAGATTTGTTTTGTATTCATTTTCTCCTCCCTCCCTCCCTCTGTGAAATCAACGGCCTGCTAAACCCAGTTTTGAGTTCTATCCTTGAGGTTTTGAGTTCTATCCTTGAGGGGGCCATTCAGTTTTCTCGCAAAGCCACCCCCTTTGTTGATTTTAATTCCCTGTAAGCCATGTCGTCAGTCGCCCCTCCCTCCGTCAGAGCAATGGCAGACAATCGTTCCGCGCCTTTTTTCTGTGCGGATGCCATACCATGGCAAGCATGGAGCCCGCTCAGATCACTTTGGCAATTAGGAGCACATTAAACACCACACGCATTATCCAGCAGTATATGCAGCACCAGAACCTGGCAAAGCGATACCGGGTGAGTAGGCGACGTCAGCGTGGTGACATGAGTGATGAGGACATGGACACAGACTTCTCTCAAAGCAAGGGCCCTGGCAATGTGGGCATCATGCTGCTAATGGGGCAGGTTCATGCCGTGGAACGCCGATTCTGGGCCCAGGAAACAAGCACAGACTGGTGGGACCACATACTGTTGCAGGTCTGGGACGATTCCCAGTGGCTGTGAAACTTTTGCATGCGTAAGGGCACTTTCATGGAACTTTGTGACTTGCTTTCCCCTGCCCTGAAGCGCATGAATACCAAGATGAGAGCAGCCCTCACAATTGAGAAACGAGTGGCAATAGCCCTGTGGAAGCTTGCAACGCCAGACAGCTATCAGTCAGTTGGGAATCAATTTGGAGTGAGCAAATCTACTGTGGGGGCTGCTGTGATGCAAGTAGCCAATGCAATCAAAGATCTGCTGATATCAAGGGTAGTGACCCTGGGAAATGTGCAGGTCATAGTGGATGGCTTTGCTGCAATGGGATTCCCTAACTGTGGTGGGGCCACAGATGGAACCCATATCCCTATCTTGGCACCGGAGCACCAAGCTGGCGAGTACGTAAACCACAAGGGGTACTTTTCAATAGTGCTGCAAGCACTGGTGGATCACAAGGGACGTTTCACCAACATCAACGTGGGATGGCCGGGAAAGGTACATGACGCTCGCATCTTCAGGAACTCTGGTCTGTTTCAAAAGCTGCAGGAAGGGACTTTCTTCCCAGACCAGAAAATAACCATTGGGGATGTTGAAATGCCTATAGTTATCCTTGGGGACCCAGCCTAGCCCTTAATGCCATGGCTCATGAGGCCGTACACAGGCAGCCTGGACAGTAGTCAGGAGCTGTTCAACTACAGGCTGAGCAAGTGCAGAACGGTGGTAGAATGTGCTTTTGGACATTTAAAAGCGCGCTGGCGCAGTTTACTGACTCGGTTAGACCTCTGCAAAACCAATATTCCCACTGTTATTACTGCTTGCTGTACACTCCACAATATCTGTGAGAGTAAGGGGGAGACGTTTATGGTGGGGTGGGAGGTTGAAGCAAATCGCCTGGCTGCTGGTTACACACAGCCAGACACCAGGGCGGTTAGAAGAGCACAGGAGGGCGCAGTGCGCATCAGAGAAGCTTTGAAAACCAGTTTCATGACTGGACAGGCTACGGTGTGAAAGTTCTGTTTGTTTCTCCTTGATGAAATCACCCGCCCCTTGGTTCACTCTACTTCCCTTTAAGCTAACCACCCTCCCCACCTTCCTTCGATCACCACTTGCAGAGGCAATAAAGTCATTGTTGCTTCACATTCATGCATTCTTTATTCATTCATCACACAAATAGGGGGATAACTACCAAGGTAGCCCAGGAGCGGTGGTGGAGGAGAGAAGCACCAAGAGGGGTGGTGGAGGAGGGAAGGACAAGGCCACACAGCACTTTAAAAGTTTACAACTTTAAAACTTATTGAATGCCAGCCTTCTGTTGCTTGGGCAATCCTCTGGAGTGGAGTGGCCGGGTGGCCGGAGGCCCCCCAACCGATTTCTTGGGCGTCTGGGTGAGGAGGCTATGGAACTTGGGGAGGAGGGCGGTTGGTTACACAGGGGCTGTAGCGGCAGTCAGTGCTCCAGTTGCCTTTCTGCAGCTCAACCATACCCTGGAGCATACTGGTTTGGTCCTCCAGCAGCCTCAGCATTGAATCCTGCCTCCTCTCATCACGCTGCCGCCACCTTTCAGCTTCAGCCCTCTCTTCAGCCTGCCACTTACTCTCTTCAGCCCGCTACCTCTCCTCCCGGTCATTTTGTGCTTTCCTGCACTCTGACATTGTCTGCCTCCACACATTCGTCTGTGCTCTGTCAGTTTGGGCGGACAGCATGAGCTCAGAGAACATTTCATCACGAGTGCGTTTTTTTCTCTTTCTAATCTTCACTAACCTCTGGGAAGGAGAAGATCCTGTGACCATTGAAACACATGCAGCTGGTGGAGAAAAAAAAAAGGGACAGTGGTATTTAAAAAGACACATTTTATAGAACAATGGGTACGCTCTTTCAGGGTAAACCTTGCTGTTAACATTACATACATAGCACATGTGCTTTCGTTACAAGCTTGCATTTTGCCTCCCTGCACTGCGTGGCTAACCCCTCACCCCTCCCCGTGACTAACAGCGGGGAACATTTCTGTTAGCCACAGGCAAACAGCCCAGCAGGAATGGGCACCTCTGAGTGTCCCCTGAAGAAAAGCACCCTATTTCAACCAGGTGACCATGAATGATATCACTCTCCTGAGGAAAGGAGTACTTGTGGCACCTTAGAGACTAACCAACTTATTTGAGCATGAGCTTTCATGAGCTACAGCTCACCGATGAAGTAAGCTGTAGCTCATGAAAGCTCATGCTCAAATAAATTGGTTAGTCTCTAAGGTGCCACAAGTACTCCTTTTCTTTTTGCGAATACAGACTAACACGGCTGTTACTCTGAAAACTCTCCTGAGGATAACACAGAGAGATAAAGAACGGATGTTGTTTGAACGCCAGCAAACATACACTGCAATGCTTTGTTCTATAATGATTCCCGAGTACGTGCTACTGGCCTGGAGTGGTAAAGTGTCCTACCATGGTGGACATGCTGCCCTCCCCAGAAACCTTTTGCAAAGGCTTTGGGACTACATCCAGGAGAGCCTCGAATGCCAGGGCAAATTAATCATTACACATGCTTGCTTTTAAACCATGTATAGTATTTTAAAAGGTACACTCACCGGAGGTCCCTTCTCCGCCTGCCTGGTCCAGGAGGCAGCCTTGGGTGGGTTCGGGGGGTACTGGCTCCAGGTCCAGGGTGAGAAACAGTTCCTGGCTGTCGGAAAAACCGGTTTCTCCGCTTGCTTGCTGTGAGCTGTCTACAACCTCATCATCATCATCTTCCTCATCCCCAAAACCTGCTTCCGTGTTGCCTCCATCTCCATTGAAGGAGTCAAACAACACGACTGGGGTAGTGGTGGCTAAATCCCCTAAAATGGCACGCAGCTCATCATAGAAGCAGCATGTTTGGGGCTCTGACCCGGAGCAGCCATTCGCCTCTCTGGTTTTCTGGTAGGCTTGCCTCAGCTCCTTAAGTTTCACGCAGCACTGCTTCGGGTCCCTGTTATGGCCTCTGTCCTTCATGCCCTTGGAGATTTTAACAAATGTCTTGGCATTTTGAAAACTGGAACGGAGTTCTGAAAGCATGGATTCCTCTCCCCATACAGCGATCAGATCCCGTACCTCCCGTTCGGTCCATGCTGGAGCTCTTTTGCGATTCTGGGACTCCATCATGCTCACCTCTGCTGATGAGCTCTGCAGGGTCACCTGCAGCTTGCCACGCTGGCCAAACAGGAAATTGAAATTCAAAAGTTCGCGGTTCTTTTCCTGTCTACCTGGCCAGTGCATCTGAGTTGAGAGTGCTGTCCAGAGCGGTCACAATGGAGCACTCTGGGATAGCTCCCGGAGGCCAATACCGTCTAATTGTGTCCACAGTACCTCAAATTCGACCCGGCAAGGCCGATTTAAGTGCTAATCCACTTGTCAAGGGTGGAGTAAGGAAAGCGATTTTAAGAGCCCTTTAAGTCAAAAAAAAGGGCTTCATCGTGTGGATGGGTGCAGGTTTATGTTAGGATATAGATATTCAGGCCTGTCTGCAAAGGCCTGTACTTTAAGAATTTAGGGGTATTCTTATCACTTGGCTAGTTCTAGAGGTATAAAAGAAAGAATCAAAATCACTGTCTGCCAGTGTAAGGTCCTTCTCTTACTGTGACAGTCTGAGGCCCTGTTCTTAGGCTAAGGCCTTTGGCTAAGCAGCAGAGGCAGCCATAAGCTAGGAAGCGACAGGTCACATCCTCACATTCCAAACTAGTCACATTGAAATAAGGTGCTATTGGGCTGTTAGGAATACAATCCTGTCCTGATAGTGCCTATCAGCTCCAGAGAAAGGGAAGTGCCTAGAAAATGTAAAAGAAAACTTAGTTTGATAGCATCCTGTCTGGCAAGAACTCACTTATCAATACTGGGATGTGAAATCCTCACTTCTGTATTGTCTTGCCATTATAGTTCCCACTTTGCTATTGTTTGTCTGTATAATCTCTGTCTGGTTCTGTGATTGTTCCTGTCTGCTGTATAATTAATTTTGCTGGGTGTAAACTAATTAAGGTGGTGGGATATAATTGGTTACATAATCATGTTACAATATGTTAGGATTGGTTAGTTAAATTTTAGTAGAATGATTGGTTAAGGTATAGCTAAGAATATTACTATATAAATTAGGGGAAACAGGAAGTAAGTTGGGATTCGGAAATAAGGAAAAGGAACTTGTATTTAAGCTTGCTGGAAGTTCACCCCAATAAACATCGAATTGTTTTCACCTTCGGACTTCGGGTATTGTTGCTCTCTGTTCATGTGAGAAGGACCAGGGAAGTGGGAGAGTGAAGGAATAAGCTCTCTAACAGTTTACATCGATTTAACGCTGCTAAATTCGACCTAAACTCCTAGTGTAGACCAGGGCTTAGTGTTAGAAATGTTACATCTCATTTCCAGTCTGAATTTGTCTAGCTTCAGCTTCCAGCCATGGATCATGTTACACCCTCCTCTGCTAGATTGAAGAGCCCATATCAAATATTTGTTTCCCACGCAGGTACTTATAGGCTGAGATCATCACCCCTTGGCCTTTGCTTTGTTAATCTAAATAGCGATAGACTCAAGGAGCTCAATCCATCAGGCAGGTTTTCTAATGCTTTGATCATTCTCATGGCTGTTCTCTGACTCCCTCCCCAATTTATCAACATCCTTCTTCAACTGTGGGCACCAGAACTGGCAGAACAGGATTCCAGAGGCACTCGCATCACTAGCAAATACAGAGGTAAAATAACCTCTCTGCTCTTACTCGAGTTTCCCCTTCTTCTGCCTTCAAGGATTGGCCGCAGCATCGCAGCGGGAGCTCCTTGGCCCAGGCAGTTCTCGGTCTCTCGACCGAGTCTGTCAGCTAATGCAGGGTGGCCTGGTAAGCCTGTGCCATGAGAGCCCGAGCTGAGACCCACCAAACTCATGTCACACAAGATACACCAAACAGCCCATCAGTGGCAACAGTGAATCCCTAACACACAGCGTGGCCATCCCTCTGCAAGAATCCCCTGGGAGCTGCCCCCTTCAGGCTTGGGAGGTAGTAAAGATCCCCCAGAGCTGTAGGAGGAGCAGATATGGGGCAAAGCGGGGTGCAGAATTGTGGAGCTGGGTGGGTGGGGCCTGGGGACAAAGGAGCTGAGGATGGGGGAGGAGCTGAGGTGGCCTCCCCCATTCTTCCCTTCATCCCTTTTCAGACCCCATCTTCCAGTCTGTCCCCCTGCCCAGCCCATCCCCCTCACTCTCAGCCACCCCAAAGTCAGCCCCCTCCATTCCCTGATGGGTCCAGGACTCACAGAGAAGAGAGATGTGACGTTGAAGCAGCGGGAAGCGGCTGTGGTTTTACAGCAGGATTGCGCAATTGCGAACACTGCATCCACTTCGCATCCGCCGGACCCTCGCCCCACATCCTACCGAGCACACACGCCCCCCAGAGAAGGGGAGTCGCACCTCTGACCCACTCCCATCCCAGAGAGTCTGGGGGAACAGAACACAGAAGGAACTGCACCCAGGAATACTGGTTATCAGCGCCTCCCATCCCTCCTCTAAGCCACTAGAGCCCCATTCCCCGCCCAAATTTGGGGAGAGAACCTAGGACTCCTGATGCACATGTCCCCTGCTGCAACCCACCAGACCCCACTCCCTCCCACCCGCCCAGAGCCAGCCAGGGATAGGACCCAGGAGTCCCGACCGTCCAGCTGCTCCCATCCCCCTGCCAGAGGGGTACTCGCTGGGCACCCATGTGGAGAAGCCCAGCATTTCCCAGTCCCTCTGGCTGGCACTTACCTGCGCACAGGTAGAGGAGCAGAGGCAGGGGGTCCATCCTGTGCTGGGTGAGGGGTGTGTGTGGAGCGGGGAGTGAGAGGTTCAAGGGCGCTGCCTGGAGAGGAGGCGGCGGAGTGCAGAGGAAAGAGAAGTGATACCCGAAAAGAGAGAAAAACTGATGGGGCGAGGGGGGCAGACTCAGGGGTGTTATAGGGAGGGAGCAGAACGGAGAAAAGAAAAAGTCAACTACACTGAGACACCCAACTAGTCAGACACACACGCAGCTACATGGAGACAGGTGAAAAAACAAATAAAAAAGATCAACCACATACACCCTGAACTCCCCCATACCCTCCCCCACACCTGTCAGTGGTCAACTGGTTACACGTGGTATTGCTAATTTAGACATTTTCCACCCCCACCCTTTGCAAATTCAACACCCCTCTCATTTTAATTCTTGGGGAAAATACTGCGAATTCACCAACCCTGAGACAAACACACACAACTAGACAGACACCCATACAACTACCCTGAGACAGACAGACACACAACCAGACAGATAAACACCTCTACTCTGAGACAGACAGACACACACACAACTACACTGAGATAGACAGATACACAATTAGACACACAACTGCAGTGAAAGACACACACAGCTAAACAAACAGACAGACAACACTGAGACAGACACAGGACGATAATGAGACACACAAATCACACACACACAAAACAACACTAAGTCACCCAAATACACACACACAATATGACACTGAGACAACCTGACACGGACAGTCACAATCCAACGCTCCACTGACAGACAGACACCCAAAAACCACTCACACACCCCTGCACTGAGACAACCACACACACTTTTCTTACACCCAGTGGCGACCACTGGACAAACGCTGCCCTCCCAGCCGTTCCCGCAGGAGCGAACCCCCCTGGGCTGGTGCCTCCCCTTTGGCTGTGTGAGCCGCTCAGCGTGAGAAGGGCAGAGGGCTCCCACCTGATCTGCACTGGTGGGGAGCTGGTACCCCAGCCCCGTGGGTGCTGCACCCTGTGGCGGCTCCCAGGAGCGAAGCAGGGCTCTGCTAGGCCAGGGCCATGATGGAGGAAACTCAGGGAGTGGGACGGGTTTACACTGGTGTCGGATTCACTTCTAAGTTGCGTTGCTGGATGACGGCTAACCAGCCCCTGTACTCACCCGGGAGGTGGCTCATCTCAGTGCCAGGCAAGGAATCCCTGTATAAACAGCCCCTGTGCCCCACCCCAGAGGCAGCTGCATCTCAGCACCGGCCTAGTGATCCTGTATAAACAGCCCCCGGGCACCACTCCAGAGGCAGCTGATGCCCATTCACTCTGTGCTCCAGAGGAAAGCAGACAGGGGAGTCAGCAAGGCTTCTAATTTCTCCAATTATTACCTGCAGGGCCGGCCTTGTGGTTGGGTGACCGCCCAGGGTGCCGTGGTTGGGGAGGGTGGGTACCATCCAAGTGCCACAAGATGGCAGGCCTGGGCTGCCAGAGAGGAGATGAGTGCGGGCGAGCCCGGGGCTGAAGCCCCTGGACACACGGGCGGGGCGTGGGTGGAGCTGCCAGCATGGCAGGAAGTCACAGGCAACAGAGCTGGCCCCTGCGGAGCAAGCGGGCCGGCCCGTGTCCCCCTTTCCTGCAGGGACGGGTGTTGCCGCACAACCGCTCTCCTCCAGCTAGATGGTCGGGGCGAATGGCCGGGGGAACCCCCAGGCTCAGAAACTCCTCCATGTGCAGCCGGGCTCGGATCTGGGGCCAGAAGCTGGCTCTCGCGCCTTGCGCCCCACGCTGCTGTTCTCCAACTGCACTCAAGGACGAGTTCGTCCAGGGCTCCATTTTGCCTGAATCCAGCCCTGCTTATCTGGAACCCAGCCCCACAGGCCATTTGGCCCCCCAACCTGTGACATGTGATCCAGGACCAGCTGCAGCAAAAGGGAAAGTGGAAAAACCACACCCAGAGCCAGGACCCTGTTCCCCATTCAAAAAACACACAACGGGACCTTCATGCATTTCCTAGTGCCCCTAAACCCGCACAACAACAACCAACAACAAGATGCTTTCTAGGCTGAGCATGTGTACAGGGATCCCTCCCCTGGAGCTTGTTCAGCTGCCTTTGGGGTGGGACCCAGTATTGGGGGAAATCCCTCAAAGCAGGAAATGTGCAGGGAAAACATCTAGCTCAAGCACTATTCAAACCCATCTTTTCCTGCACATGGGGCTGTCTACATTGTCTCATAGCATTTGTCAAAGACACAATCCAAACCCTGGGCGCATGGTGTTTGAAGAGCAGAACACAGATCCTGCAGGCCTGAATGGGAGAGGGTCACTGTCCTATGGGCATTTTGGGGTCCATCCTAGAGCAACAGAGAATTCTCTTCCTGCATCAGAATCCTATATGGTGTTTCCAGATAGCCCTATAGAAAAGGCATCATCCCCTACTGACCACTGTAGGCTGCATGTTTCTATTGCTTGTCTCTCGGTTAAATTTGACAGACCAGCGAGCCCACTACAGAGACAGGCTGGGCTTGTGGTTCAGGAATTAAACTGGACTCAGGAACCTCGGTCCTGCTCCTGGCTCTGCTACAGACTCCCTGGATGAGATTGTACAAGTTACTGAATCTCTCTGGGGCTCCGTTTTCCCCAACTAAGGATAATAAGCCTTCCTTTGTCTACTTAGACTGAATTCTTTAGGGCAATGGTTGTCTCTCACTGCGCGTCTGTGCAGCACCCATCACAGTTTGGATCCGACCTGAGTCGGGCTCGATGCAGCATCCCAGCCCAATGGGGGTCCCCAGCTCTCAGCCGGGCTCCGTGCACTGCCTGGCCCCACGGGGGTCCCCAGCTCTCAGCCAGGCTCCCTGCAGCGCCCAGCCTCACGGGGGTCCCCAGCTTTCGGCCGGGCTCCATGCAGTACCTGGCATGACAGGGGGCCACTTTGACCAGGGAGAGAGGCACAAAGTGGTTTCAAGACAGAGCAGGAGACAACTTGGAGCGTGGTGGGGGAGGATAAATAATGTTTATAGTGAGGACCCACAGAGACCTAATGCTGACTGGAGTATCTCTAGCTCTCTCCATCTTTCTCTCACACAGGAGTCATATCTGTCCTCAATCTAACTAAAAACCTAGCTTCTTCATGCCCAGCCTTTGAGTCAGAGTGAGGGGGGCCGAGCTGAGAAATTCACACATCAATTTCACATCCTTTTTAGGCTGTAGATTTGCAAGATGTGCACTACCGACACCTTTCTGAGCTCAATTCCCCCCTCCCCTACACCCTGACAGATGGAAAAATCTATACGTACACGGTGCCCCGTTTACACAAAGCTGGTGTTTGGGTGAGACGGCTCTGTAAAGCAGGCACAGGCCCGGAAAGGGTTTTCAGATTAAGGGATCACATGGATACTGACCCAGCTGGGATAAAGGCAGTGCCATAGAAAGAGAGAGGAACACAGCACTCCCCAGACCGGAGCACACTGAGGTCCATCTAGCCAGTGCTGGAGTCCTAAAGAAAGAAGTGCTGGAACACCAGGTAGCGGGAGGCCCCAGGAAAGGAGCTAGGGTAGTGGGGTTGCTGGGAGGAAAATGGTTCCTGGTGGCTCTGGCCCTGCATTTCCCTGCAAGGTCTCAGCTGCAGCAGCCTCAGAAAAGACCCTGCCTGACCCAGAGGACACTCTGCAGCCAGGAAGGGAAAGGAGCCACCTGGCCGGGGACCTACAGGAATTCTGGAACAGCTGTAACAGAGAGACCCCCCAGGCATGTATATTACCCCTAGGGTGACCAGATAGCAAGTGTGAAAAATCAGGAAAGTTTTTTTTTTTCAGGGGAGCGGGTATAGCTGCATATATAAGACAAAGCCCCTGATGTCCCATGTCAGAACATCTCACTGAAGGGGGTCGTGGGGGTCTCTGACAAAAGGTAGGAACTCACCAATTGTTGTGAGATGTTTGTATAGGAAGCAATTTTAGAGCTATGTGACAGCTTGGCTATTGTGTCCCCAATCTACCTGGAGCGAAACCCACCACCGGAGAAGGGAGAGGCTGAGAACGGACCCAATCAATATGAGAACAATGGACACCTGTGGCAACAGACGACATTTACAATCTGGACTAGATGCAAGCTGGAGAATTCCAAAGACAAACACACACACACACATACACCGGGCAAGCACTCAGAAGAGAGGCCCCCCGGCTAAGAGACTGAGATTGTGACTGCATAAAAGCAGAAGAAATGGCCCAAGTGGTTGTCCAATATGGAGGAGAAACTCGATCAGTCTCATGGCAGTTGGATCTCAGCTTTTTAAACTGGACAAGAGCTGCAAGAGCAAACCAGAGGGCAAGAGCTACCGTATCCCATGGGAAAGTAACTTGTCAATAAGCATAAGGCTATGGTCACCTTCTGGGCTGCAGTTCAGACCAGCGAGAAGTTGTGGCATCGCTTGTCATATAACCTTGAGAGCCTTAAAATGCTCAACTGCTGTAGCTCCCTGTCTGCATTCTCCCAGCCAGCGACTCTGACTCCAGCCCCCTGCGCGTTACAGCCCTACTCTGGTCTCTGCCAGCCTGGGTTACTGCTAGACAAGTGACCCCAACATACCCCCAGTCCCAAATTTCCCCAAAACCTTCTGCCTTGAAATGTCCAGCCCTGTCCGGGACAGTCAGAGGAGTAATACAGACATGAGCAGACAGCATCCCCTCCCCATACTACAGTGAAAGCTATCTTCCACGGTGGCTGTGTTTGCCAAATGATTTTCCAGTCTACGTTGATATCGAGGTCCTCTATTTGGGAAGCTTTTCGATGTTCTGGAGTCCACTCCTGCAAACCCCCACACCCCCCATTCACTGGTCCAATAGGTGAGCCAGGAACATTTTCATTTCTGCAAGTTATGGGGAGAGAGAGGAGACAGCCACTTCTTCCTAATCACACCCGTCCCCATTGAGCTCTAATTCCTTGCTCTCTGCTTAGGGTCATGCTTGTCGTTCGCATCTCAGCAAGGCCATCTCGATATTGTGAAATCATACCACTGGACTTTGGACTTCGGCAGTAATAAGCTCTGGCCCTCCCCGGTGCTTTGTGTTCTTGTGTCAATACTGCCCCCGAGCCATCTGTGTCCAATAAGAAAGGGGGTCTGAAACCTGGGTAGGCCCAGACAGGAGCAGTCACAGGAGCCTTTGTCCAACTCTGAGAAGGCTACGTCACATTCTGCTGGCCAGAGGAACGTCTCACCCAGCCTACGCATGGGTTTGCAACCCTGACACAGGCACAGACAAATCTTCTGCAATAGAAGCAGAGCCCTGCAATGGGCTTTGGACCATTTAAACTCCCCGAACCTGGCCCTCTAGCTCAGAAAGCAGAGAGAGGCTTTTCGCTAAAGTTCAGTCCTTGCAGATGACTTGCCCCAAAGAAACGCAGAGATGTGGCATCTGAGAGTGAAGTGCTCCCTGTTCAACATTGGGTCTTAGACAGCGCTCATCACTGGAGTATCTGAGCGCCTTCCACCCTTACATTCTGCAATGGGACGAAGAGAGAGGGATGGGATAGATACATAGGGAGCTTGTGGGGTGGGGAGTGAACAGATGCAAGGAACCCGTGGCATGTGCTGTGAGCTCTGCTTGCAGAAGCAACAAAGGTGTGAGACCCTCTTGTATGTGTGTACACACACACACACACACAAACAGCTCTATGCTTGAGAAGGCAAGATCAAAGAAATGCCCCTGATGCTTGGAATGAAGGGTGGGGAGGTTTGGAATGGTCTGTAGTCACTGGGGAGTTTGTTCCAGCCTGGGATCAGGCCCTGAGAAAGTGCTGTGTCCAGCACAGATGGTCTACCTCAATGATAGTAGCAATTAGGACAGCCCCAGGCATGGTCCAGGCCCCCACTGCACTGGGCACGGTATAGTATTTATTAGGTGTATTATGGTAGCACCTAGGAGCCTCAGTCATTGACTAGGATACAGCTGTTCTAAGCACTGAACATTATTTACTGGGTGAATTACGGAAGCATGTAGACTACCTTCCCATGGACCAGGACCCCTCTGTGTTAGGTACTGGACATTTATTAGGTGTATTACGGTAGCACCTAGGCCACCACATCCCCATGGTTTTAGGCACTGTACAGAGGCAGAACAAGAAGACCCAGAGGGGCAGACTTGCCAACCCTGATCCTTATCCTGAAGCTTGAGATGTTTCTCGATTCCCTGGGACCAAGCCTTGAAGCTAAGGACCAAGCCTGTGAACCAGATTCAATATTCTCAGGGTATGAAAACTAAGCCGGATTCAGGTGGGCATGAATTTAAGGTGCAGTGTTCCACTTTCAACGTGGGTGACACCCAACAGGAACAAGACCCTCCTTTTCTGGAACTGGCGCGTCCGCACATGGCATCAGTCAGGAGTTGCTCCGAAGGGAAGCCAGTGGAGGGAGTGGACAGGTCTGATGCACGCCCAATATCCCGCACTGCAGCATTCTGTACCAGCTGTTCCTAAGCACCAAAGCTTTGGACAGTAAAGCCAACAGGGACTGTCCCTCATGGGCTTCCCCCTGCTGACTGCAGCATCTTCCCCAGTCAGGGCATTCATAGGACCGCTGCCCTGGGTGCGGTCCTTGCAGCCAGCACCGAGCTCTGATTGCAATGGGATCCCTGCTGAGATTTCCCCCCTTCGTGGCTACCCCAATGTGCCATAAGCTGGAGCTAGGAGCCCTCGCCAGCCTGGGGCTTCCCCCTTGGGTTGATCCTCTGGCAGTTAATAAACTCTCCATTCAAGCTGGCTTCATCCCTGCTGTGGCAGGGTTGTCCTCCACAGTGCCCACCATCCCCCGGTTGGGACACTGATAAATACCCTAAGCAGTAGCACCAAGGGTCTGCCGTCCTTCCCAGGCGTTGCTTCCAGCCCCGCACTCTCACACAGAGTGCTGACCCTCCAGATTGTCTCCCTGGAGGCCTGGCTCCTACCCAAGCCTGGAGGCTATTCCCTAGGCTAGATCCTTATTCCCAGCCTGCCTCCAGGCTATCTGCCTCTCCAGGGCTTGCCCCTGGAGTCTCCTTCTCTCCTGCCACCCTCTCCCTAACTCAGCTCCCCCAGGGTTGGGTGTGCAGGAGACACAGATGTTTTTCCAGCAGGGGGAGCTCTCCTTGGGGCAGGGGGCCTTGGAGGACCCCACGACTGGGAATACGGCTGGTGGAGGTGTATCCCCAGCAGGGCTGCTCTCCCCTTTATAGAGATCCCCCATCTCCTCCCCAGCTGGAGCTGATCATTGACTTGAACTGGTTGATCAGGAGCAGCTGACCAGGGCTGAGCCCAACTCCCCTTAAAGGGCCAGCCTGTGACACCACTCTGAGCACACTGGTGGGTCTTCTGCTGTCTGCTCAGGACAGCAGGCTGGGTGAACCCTCTCTCATGCTGGGGACATGTGTAGGGTCTCTCCAACAGGATCCCAACAAGAGCAGTCAGGGCCAGGGCTCAGAGCAGGGGCAAACCTGAGGCTAGGAGTATCCGAGGAGTCCATAGTCAGGTCCAGACCAGGGTCAATATGGAGGGTCAGGGTTCAAGTTGGGTTTCAGGATCTGAGTCAGGAAGCAAAGTCCAAATCAAGCCAGGAGCTGAAGAGCATGGGCCAGGGGCACTCATGGCTACAGACGACACACACTACTGCCTGGACAGAGACCAAAATGCCCCTTGGGTTTATATAGGGCAGGGAGCCAATCAGGAGCCTTGGGGCTGCTGCCTGTCAAACCCTTGAGGTAGAACAGCCCATGGTCTGTGTCCACAGCGGGTCACGGGAGGTGGAGCAGAGGCTGGTTATAGCTACTACGGGTGTCAGCCTGGAGCTATCAGCTGCCTGGTAATACTACTGGCCTGGCTCTAGACTCAGGGAGTCTTACGTTTACTGCTCTCCCCCCCCCCCCACCACCACCCCACTAGGGGAGCCTCCTGCTGGCCTCAGTTTGGCAGGTTTGTAGGATTTTGTGCCAAAACCACAACACAAACTGTGGACCCCAAATCATGGAAGGCTGCCATGAAGTTGGGCGTGTGATCTCGGGATGCAGGAACCCAGGATTGCTCTTCCAGGCCAGAACCCTCCCAGCCAATAAGGAGCCGTGTCTCATTTTTGAGTCCAGTATCTCGTGCACCTCGTACTCATTCTGTCCTCAGACCTGTACTGGAGGGAGCGGTGGTTGAGCCTGTTGAGTCCAAATCAAGCTGAGATCAAGCCAGGAGTTCCAGAGCGTAGAACAGGAACAGTCGTAGCAGCTACCGAAGAGCCATGCTGGTGCCTGGACACTTCCTGGACCACTTCTTGGGTTTTTATGGGACAGGGAGCCAATCAGGAGCCATGGGGCTGCTGCCTGTCAAACCCATGAGGCGGAACGTCCCATGGTCTGTGTCCATAATAGAACCTCATAACGTGGGGTACAGACATTTCAGTGAGATCAATGCCTGCAGCAACCTACACAAGCATTTCATAAAGTCTAAATACTGAACATTATACACATTTTTCAAACAGATGTGTTTTAACACGGCCAAATGCAAAGCTGTACATCGGGTGCAAAGAGACCAAAAGAGAATATCTTTCCCATTTACTCGATGGGGGCCTGTATCCTGGAAAGCAGTGACTCTGAAAAGCTCATAGGGGGTGTGGTTAGGGCTCTGGGCATGTCATGGCATTAAAACTGTCATGGATGCCCTGATTTTCATTTGTGCCTGAGACATTTTTGTGAGAGACTGTCCAACATGATGCAGAGGGGAGGCCCAGGGGGAAGAGCTGGAGAGGGTGTTTCCTAAACACCGATGGTTTGATTGTGGGTGGGGTTTCATTTGAGATGAGAGTCACTGTGATGCAGCAGAGCTCTCCACATCTTCACGGTGACCGTGATTCTTTTCTGCGGGTTCCGCTTTCCCTCTCTCCCCGGAGAATGGATCCGAGGTGGGGACTAGATCTTGGAACAAACACAGCTGTCCACAGCATCCTGGGAACTGCCCAATGTAGGGAGGTCAAAGTGCCCCAGACTGGCTGAGCACCACTGTGATGTTCTGTACCTTGGGGAAACACCCTGCTCCCCCATGTTCATCTCTATAAAATGATTGTGTGGTATCCAGTGCAAAGTTTGTCACGCTGAAAGGCTCATAATGCACTGAACATGGTTGTTATAGTGATGTTATAGTAATTGTTACAGCCATGTTATAGTAAGGTTATAGGTTATAATTTCATGTACTGTATGTAGTTATGAGGCTGAAAATGTATCCTCATGGCTTAAAGCAAGCCCATGCAAAAACTCTCCAAGAACAGAGGGGCAGTTCACACCCCATCAGGGCATGGATGGGACAAACCCAGCCCAGCCTCACAGGAACAATGGACACTGGCTTAGGCAGCAACAAAAGAATCTGTTAGACCCCCGTGGGAGTCACCCCCTTCCTTTGGGCAGTTTGGGACTGCGGTGAGGTAATGCTCACCTGACTCTGACGGGGCAGGGGGGGGGGGCGGGCAAAGCCAAGAAGAGAGAAAGGACATGATAAAAGGGAGAGACATTTTGCCATGCTCTCTCTCTTCCACCTCCATCTACAGACACCACCACCACCAAGTGACTGAAGCGCTGATCAAAGGGGAGAACCTGGATAAAGAGCAACCAGCCAGCCTATGGTGAGAAGCATCTACGTTTGTAAGGACATTGAAAGTGTTAAGATCAGCTTAGAATGCGTTTTGCTTTTATTTCATTTAAACAAATCTGACTTGTTATGCTTTGACTTATAATCACTTAAATCTACCTTTATAGTTAATAAATCTGTTTGTTTATTCTACCTGAAGCAGTGCATTTGGTTTACAGTGTGTCAGAGACTCCCCTTAGGATAAGAAGCCTGGTACATAGCAATTTCTTTGTTATATTGACAAACTTATATAAGCTTGCAGCAGCCAGCACGCATAACTGGACACTGCAAGATGGAGGTTCCCAGGGTTGTGTCTGGGACCGGAGATATTGTCTAGTGTCATTCGCTTGCAAGTAGCGGGGAGCAGCTTACATGCCAGAGGCTGTGCGTGGACAGCCCAGGAGTGGGGGTTCTCACAGCAGAGCAGGGGAAGGCTGGCTCCCAGAGTCAAGGATTGGAGAGGCCTATCAGATCACCGGTCCAGATAACACCAGAGGGGAACGTCACAACCACCCCAGAGGGAATGACTCCAACTGGTCTGGGGACTAAGGTGTGGCCCTGAGTCAAGAGATTTGGGTTTGACTCCTGGCTCTATCCCAGACCCTGTTCTCTCTGTGCCAGCTCAGTGCCCTGGCAGAAAGGAAGGGCTGCTGTGGATCTCAACAGCAGGAGGAGATCCCATCCCTTCCTCATGCCAAAGCCCCAGCCCCAGCCTCACAAGTTGAAGGGGAATCCTTATTGTAAGTGCTGTAGAGGGTCTATGACACACATAGTTGAATAGATCTCAATCCACCTCTACCTGCGAAGTCAGTGTCCCACTCCCCATGTGGGACACTCCCTGGGAAGATCCAGGGCTGTGAGGCACCTGCCCTTACTGTAAGGGGACTGTTGCCCCCTTACTAACATTCAGTGGGGGTGGTTTGGTTGGCTAGCTCCCAGTACCAAAAAGGGGGAAGGGTCGATGGGGAATCAGGACCATGAGACTGACAGCCCCCAGGAACAATGGGGAGAGGCCAATGCTCCAGGTCAGCCTGAATGACGGGGTGGGCAGGCTAATCAGGGAGTCAGGAGGCCAGGGAGGTCCCGTCCTCCATGTGAGCTGGATTTGCCTGGGTCAGACAGAGTGGGGCCGAGCTAAGGAGAAAGCAGGGGCCCAAGCTAAGCTGGGGAGCAGAGCTGTGCCAGATCCAGAGGGACCAGAAAAGCAGCCCAGAGAGAGAAGACCCTGTCCTGGGAGCAGAGCTGCAGCCCCGAAGCCAGAGGCACAGCCCAGAGAGAGCAGACTTGCCCTGGGAGCAGAACTGCAGCAACCAGAGCCAGAGGGGCCAGAAAAGCAGCCCAGGGAGCTGGAGGCAGAGCACAAACAGCACCAGCAGTGCAGAGACCGAGTGGTGGAGCTGGGGCTGGAGCAGTCTGGAGCTGGGTGCGGTGAGCAGCTGGGGAGAGCGAGGGGGACCCTGGGCAGCGGGCCCAGCACAGGGAGACGCCTCAGCCAAGAGGCTCCGCAGGCCAGGCTTGGATCGTAACCCCGACAGGGCGGGGGCGACACTGGGAAGAAGGGTCCTACCTCTTAGAGCCTGAGAGCGTGTGGCCACCACCAGAGCAAGTGTCCAACCCACAGCATCCCTGCAGCAAAGCGAGGGCCTGAGAAGGCCTGGGACTTACAAGGAGCAGACTGTGAACTGCCCTGACGTTCCAGAGACACTGTTTGTGATGTTCCCTGCCACAGAGCGGGGTGATGTGTTTCCTTTCACCTTTCCCATTTTTCCTCATTCTTTTTAAAAATAATTGTTGATTAAATAACTTGCATTTGCTTTAACTTGTATGTAGTGGTCAGCGGGTCAGAGAAGCGCCCAGTGCAGAGAGAGTACCCCGGAGTGGGGATGCCCCAGCCCCTGTCCTAGGTGACCGCAGCAGGGTTGGGGGTCGAGCCCCCCAGGAATCCTGGGCCCAGCCTTGTTGGGGTTACGAGGACTCTGCCAGACAGGAGAGTGGAAGGGGAGTCCTCAAGGGCAGGGAGACCACTGGGTAAAGGAAGTGGGAGCGAGGACTCAGATCCTTTCTCTAGCCCACTTCACCGGGGTAGTGCAGAAGCCAGGAAAGTTCCCCACAACAGTGGGACTGTTCCCCCGCTTACATTAGCGTGAAGCAGCCGTGGCTCTGCCAGCTGGGGGCCAGCTCCCCGACTCCCATCTACAGGCACCACACGACCTCCCCTCTCCGCCCACGCAGGCTCTGCTGTCTCTCTGCAGCTTAGAGAAGAACAGTCCTCTGAGCACCCCCTGGCAGTGCCCAGACCTGGTCCCCTGGACACTCACAGCATCACCAGCTCCAGGGGTCCTGGAAGAGGGGGGACTAGAGGGCCTTGGCCCCATCACTTTTTACCAGCCATAAAGGCAAGTGGTGGGGGCGGAGAGGAGCGAGCAGGGGCGGGGTCTTTGTGAGAAGAGGTGGCAGAGGAGTGGGGCCTCAGGGAAAGAGGCAGTCCAGAGGCGGGGTCTGAGGGGGAATGGGTGGTACGAGGGCAGGGGCTTGGGGAGGAGGGTAGCTTCTGGGGAAGGAGTGGCACAAAGGTGGGGGCTTGGGGGAAAGAGCGGTGCAGGGGCAGGGCCTCAGGGGAACAGGCTGCATGGGGAGTGGGCTAACGGTTCAAGCAACGGTGCCCCCCCAAACTTTTAGAGAGCTTCCATCACTCCTGACAAAGCCTGCTGTTCCCACAGCAACAGTACACCCCAGCGCACCGGTTACACCCTGTGCACAGCTCCACACGACACACAGCACCTAGAGTCATTTCTAGAGGCAGCCGCTCTTAGTGTAATGAAGGGCAGAGAGTCACAGGCAGCAAACAGGACTACAGGACACAATGGGTGACAGGTGCCCTAAAATCCTAACCTGGTCCAGAGCTTCAGCGCACTAACAAGATCCCCTCTTGGCTAACAAGGTACTGCTGCCCCCAAAGCCCTCCGCCAGCATGGCTGAGACCCTCCTTCCATGAGATCTTCCCCATATTTCTGGGAGTGCCCCAGCCGGGAGCTCTGAGCTGTGAGTCCCAGCTGGGCTGGGAAGGGACAGGACTTCCTCTTCACCTGTACAGCTGCTGGGGGCAGAGAGGGAGATCACACCCATCTCAGGGTACCTTATGGGTTGGGACTGCCACGGTTACAGCACTGTGAAATGTCAGATGTAAACATCTGAAAACGTGAAACTGCCCAATTTTAAAACCCTCTGGCCACAAAATTGATGAAAATGGACTGTGAATTTGGTAGGGCCCTAGCAATAAGTGTCTTCCACCTCCCGGCTGGAGAAGTGTGACTCAAGGGATGCTGCCTCCGAGAGACCTGCCTTTAAACAACAAGACCTATAGAACATAATACCATGTCCCCAGGGAGGGGCTATATTCCACCACCCCACTCCTGGCCCGCATCCCACTGGTGCGGGAGCCTATGTTGGATACATCTGATCTGATCTCTCCTAACTCTGCTGCACCATGGAGTGAAGGAGGGGGTCTGTGCAACTGAGCCCAGCAGGGTTCTTCTCCCCCCTGCCCTCCCCCCCCCCCCCCCGAACAGCTCCCAGGCAGCACAGGGAAGTCCCTGCAGTTGATTTTCCCTGGTGGTTGCAGCATGACTATTGGTCCTTTATTGTTTCAATCTTGGGGCAGGGCGCCCTCTGCTGGGAGATTAGAGGAATGTAAACTATCAAGGAGGTTGTGGGCTTCTGTTTCTGCAGATTCCCATCTTGCAGGCAATACTGGGACAGTATTTCAGAAGAGAACGTTTACGGGGGACCCTCAGCAGCCATCCTGGCCAGACGGAGCTCTCCTGATACAAGAGGAGGTGGAGGGTTGAGCTAGAGAGCTCCAGAACTTGTCCCCTTTTGCAGGGTTAAAAATGGACAAGTGGCTTCATATTGTGCTGTGAGCCATCCAGGCCGCTGCCTCCTGACACCCCTCACCCCCAAAGGGTCTCCAGGAACATTTCCCCATGTTGCCCCCAGCAGAGAACGGGGCCAGGGGCTAAAATCAGGGAGTGTACTCTGTACAGAGCCTTCCGAAAATCATTCAACATCAGGCTTTTGTTAAAAGCAAAGGAAAAGATTCCCAAAAATGGACAGAGAAGGGGGAAGAGAGGGTGGCTCAGGGGTAATGCCACATGTCCTGAACATCTGAAGGGTCTGGGGGAGAGGAAGAGATATTATTACAAGTTCAGAACATCTGGAGAGGGCTGAGGAATGATGTCACCTGCAGAACATCTGGAGCGGCTGGAGAGCGTTGCATGGGCTGAACATCTGGAGGGTTCCTGCTCATCACACATAGCGTCTGGACTCTTATCAGACCATGGGTCATGGCTCAGGGGTGGAACCTGTGCCAATTCATCACTGTATAAAAAGGAAAACCTCAAGTAGGAGTAGAGCGTTTATTTTACCCCTATATTTGGCACCGCTGCGACCTCTGCTGGTATCCTGTGTCTAATTCTGGTCACCAAAATTCAAGAAGGATGTTGATCAATTGCAGAGCGAACAGAAAAAAGACACAAGAACGATTGAAATGATACTCAAGGAGCTCAATCTATTCAGTTTAACAAAGAGATGGTTGAGGGGTGACTTGATCTGCTATAATGGGCTCCTCAATCTAGCAGACAAAGGTTTAACATGATCCAATGGCTGGAAGCTGAATCTAGACAAATTCAGACTGGAAATAAGACATACATTTTTAACAAGGAGATGTGAGTAATTACCCGGTAGACCAACTTAACAAGGGTCATACTGGATTCTTTATCACTGACCGTTTTAAAATCAGAATTGGACGCTTTTCTAAAAGCTCTGCTCTAGGAATTATTTCAAGGAAGTTCTAAGGCCTGTGTTACACAGGAGGTCAGGCTGGATGATCACAATGATCTCTTCTGGCCTTGGAATCTAGGGATCTATGAACGAAACCACGGCTCTGCAGTACGGCTCCAGCACCCTTCTAGCTCGGGTGCTTTTCCACCTTGTTTCATTCCCAGGTCTGGTTCCAGCTGGAGATATCAGTGGGCTCAACCCTCCATCCTTCCCCAGAGTTCAGCCCTCTCTGCCCCTCTGGCTTCAGCTGTCCTGAGCCTCCTGCTGCTGCTCTCAGCCTTCAGCCCTCTCTGGCCATGGATCTCCAGCCTGGGGGAGTTTGTAGGTGACTCCCCTGAAGGCCCTCTGCTTTCTCCAGCCTGATTTGGCTCACCTGCTCACCAGGGACCTCTCACTTCTCCCTCCTTCCAGACATCCCCTCCCTGAGGCTCCCAGCCCAGCCCAGCCCAGCCGTGCTCTGCTCCGCTCTGCTCCTGAGCTCTGCATTCATGACTCTACCTCCCTCTCTGGATTGTCACTTGCTTTTGGGCTCTCATTTTTATAGCTCCTAGCCCAGCCCCACCCTTCTCATTACACCAAAGGACGGTGCACCTGGACTGGAACAGGACTTCAGCTACCTTTCTACACAGCCCATTTACGATGGACTATTGGGGTCTGAGGGTTCCATGGCACTTGGCTGGAATGCTGGGATCTGAAGATTCCATGTCAGTTGGGTGAAATGTTGGGGTCTGGAGGTTCTGTGGCAGTCGGGAGAGGGGGATGTTGGGATCTGGAGGTTCTGTGGCCGTCGGGGGAGGGGGATATTGGGATCTGGAGGTTCTATGGCAGTTGGGTGGGGGCTGCTGGGGTCTGGAGGTTCTGTGGCAGTGGGGTGGGGGATATTGCTATCTGGAGGTTCTGTGGCAGTCGGGGGAGGGGGATATTGGGATCTGGAGGTTCTGTGGCAGTGGGGTGGGAGGTGCTGGGGTCTGGAGGTTCTGTGGCAGTCGGGGGTGGGGGGGAGTGTTGGGATCTGGAGGTTCTGTGGCAGTTGGGGGAAGGGAATATTGGGGTCTGGAGGTTCTGTGGCAGTCGGGGCGGGGAGTGTTGGGATCTGGAGGTTCTGTGGCAGTGGGGTGGGAGGTGCTGGGGTCTGGAGGTTCTGTGGCAGTCAGGGCTGGGGGGGAGTGTTGGGATCTGGAGGTTCTGTGGCAGTTGCGTGGAATGTTGGTCTCTGGAGGTTCCATGGCAGTTGGGCATGTTGTGGTTTGGTGTCTCTGGGGCCTGAGGTGGACAGGGGGTCACAGGCGTGAGGTAAATACCTCAGTCACAAACCCTGGGGGCAGTTGAGGAGGCAGAAATGTCTCAGGGATTCATGGCTCCTGCTGTCACTGAGCCCACTGTTTTGTGGGGACTGTGGTCAAGCGCACACCTGTCTGTTCCTATCTGGGCTGAGACCCAACTCGTTTCACACTAGGCCTAATGAACACAGCAAACGAGATTCACACACTAAGGTCCTGGCCTGTATCCCATTCCCTGCCCCCCGAGCGAGCCAGTCCCCTGCCCTGGGGCTGGATCAGAGCCAGTGCCCCCTAGAGGGGAAGGTCCCATAACCCATTCCCCTCAACCCCCTCACCCTCCAAGCCACCCACTCCCCTGCCCTGAGGCTGCTCAGAGCCCGTAGAGGGGAAAGGCTGCATGTCCCATTCCCAGACCTGAGAACAGAGGGGATAGTCCCTGTCTGTATAATCCTGGGGAGACCCCTTCTGGGCTTATCTTTGGGCCCCACAATCCTGGAGAGATACAGACAGATTGCAGGGAGCCTAGGGCAGAGCAACAGACGTGATCAGAGGCTGCAGGGACCAGTTTACAAGGGGAGATGAAAGGAGCCAGCTCAGCAGGGGCTGAGTAGGGCATGTAAAAAAAAAAAAAAAAGAGGGTGGTGCTGGGATCCAAGGGTTTGAATCCCAGTCTGGGGCCCTTTGCCAATCTTGCTTCAAGAACAATGGAAATTCTCAGCTCCCTGGTCATGAAGTTTCACATGACACGGGATCATAACTAGATTTCTCTCCTTTTGCCTCTCCTTAAATCTGTAATCCCTGGTTCTTTATTGGCCATTGGTAAAATTACACCACATCAGAACCATTCCCTGAAAGGATGGGGTGGACTTTCCAAGCCAGACTGGACTGGCTGGCTTCTCTCAAAGATACCGTGGTCAAGATTTTCAAAGGGGATTAATGATTTGGGAAAGAAACCGAGGCACTAGTAAAACCTCATCTGGAATACTGTGTCCAATTCTGGTCACATGGTCCACAAAGATTAATTCAAACTGGAACAGGTTTAGAGAAGGCAGCTAGGATGATCAGAGGTGTAGTAGGAAGAGAGCCTAAAATATAAGCCCTTGTATGAGAGCTGCATCCATTGTCACGGGCATACGTGTCTTACTATCCTCATAGAGTCTGCCAGGTGCTATTACCGTGCTTTGTCAACAATAAACCTGGCCTGGTGCCTTCGTACCTTAATGGATCTTTGGTCATTGGGCAGTTCGCTCAAGGTCTGCTGTGCCAGCTGTCTGCGCAGAGCTGGGGCAGTACGCAGGGAGAACACACACGCAGCCAAACATCTAGTAAGAGGAATGGAGTACCTAGTTTACAAGAGGAGACGGAAAGACCTTCACTTAGTTAGCCGAAAACTAGGCTTTTCAGAATTAGTTTGGGGTTTTTTAAAATAATTTTGCTGGATAATATCAATAATTAATCATGATTTAAAAAATTAATCGTAGATTTAATTGCACTGTTAAGCGACAGAATACCACTTGAAATTTATTAAAAATGTTGGAAGTTTTTCTACATTTTCATATATATTGATTTCAATTACAACACAGAATACAAAGTGTACACTGCTCACTTTATATTATTTATTACAAATATTTGCACTGTAAAAATGATAAACAAAAGAAATAGTATTTTTCAATTCACCTCATACAAGTACTGTCATACAATCTCTTTCTCATGAAAGCTTACAAAGGTAGTTTTTTTATTACATAACTCCACCCAAAAACAAAACAATGTAAACTTTAAAGCCTACAGGTCCACTCAGTCCTACTTCTTGTTCAGCCAATCGCTAAGAGAAACAAGTTTGTTTACATTTACAGGAGATAATGCTGCCCGCTTCTTATTTACAATGTCACCTGAAAGTGAGAGCAGACGTTTGCATGACACATTTGTAGCTAGCATTACAAGGTATTTATGTGCCAGATATGCTAAACATCCGTATGCCCCTTCGTGCTTTGGCCACCATTTCGGAGGACATGCTTCCATGCTGAGGACGCTTGTTAAAAAAATAATGCATTAATTAAATTTGTGACTGAACTCCTTGGGGGAGAATTGTATGTCTCCTGCTCTGTGTTTTACCCACATTCTGCCATATATTTCATGTTATAGCAGTCTTGGATGATGACCCAGCACTTTAAGAACACTTTCACTGCAGATTTGACAAAACACAAAGAAGGTACCAATGGGAGATTTCTAAAGAAAACTACAGCACTCAACCCAAGATTTAAGAATCTGAAGTGCCTTCCAAAAATCTGATTGGGACAGGTTGTAGCGCATTCTTTCAGAAGTCTTCAAAGAGCAACAATCCCATAAGGAAACTACAGAACCCGAACCAACAAAAAAGAAAATCAATCTTCTGCTGGTGGCATCTGCCTCAGATGATGAAAATGAACATGCAGTACTCTGTATTGCTTTGGATCATTACCAAGCAGAACCCGTCATCAGCATGGACACATTTCCTCTGGAATGGTGATTGAAGCATGAAGAGACATATGAATCTTTAGTGCATCTGGCACGTAAATATCTTGCAATACCGGCTACAACAGTGCCTGTTCTCACTTTCAGGTCACACTGTAAACAAGAAGCAGGCAGCATTATCTCCTGCAAATGTAAACGAACGTGTTTGTATGAGCGATTGGCTGAACAAGAAGTAGGACTGAGTGGATTTGTAGGCTCTAAAGTTTTACATTGTTTTGTTTTTGCAGGGTTTTTTGTACATAATTCTACATTTTTAAGCTCAAATTTCATGATAAAGAGATTGCACTACAGTACTTGTATTAAGCGAATTGAAAAATACTATTTCTTTTAGTTTTACAGTGCAAATATTTGTAATAAAAAATAAATATAAAGTGAGCACTGTACACTTTGTATTCTGTGTTGTAATTGAAATCAATATATTTGAAAATGTGGAAAACATCCACAAATATTTATATAAATAGGATTCTATTATTGTTTAACAGCACGATAAATTTTTTTAATCGTGCGATTAATCACAATTAATTTATTTAATCGCTTGACAGCCCTATTTTTAAGCATTATTTGAGATTATCTATTTAAATTTTCACAGTTGTATGGAAAATATTAGGGGGTGTCAGACAATTATTTAATGACAAAAGCCACTGAGATTCAAAAAGTTAAAAGTTTTATACACCATTCAAACACAAATTGTCAACATCACATCACAATATACAAAGTAAATATCCTTAAATCAACAGATCATACCTGGTTTTACTGTTCATTCGTCGGTCCATTTGTAAAAAGCCCAATTCAATAATCTAAATCACTGGATTTTGACTCTAATAAGTTCTCAAGCAGCATTTTCCTTACTTTGCCTATTTGTAAATTTCAATTAATATTGATAGAAATATTCTGTTGATGGTTTGTGTGTGTGGTGAAACTGACATTTACCAATAAACATCTAATCCTTCCAAGCCTACCTAAAATGCAGGCTGAGAGGGGATCTGACTGCTCTCTCTAAATATACCATGCGGAAAACACCAGGGAGGGAGAAGAGCTATTGAAGCTAAAGGACAACGTTGGCACAAGAACAGATGGGGATACACTGGCCAGGAATCAACATAGGCTGGAAATGAGAAGGTTCCTGACCATCAGAGGAGGGAGGTTGTGGAACAGCCTCCCACCAGGAGCAAACACCCTAACTGGTTTGAAGATGGATCTGGGTGAGTCTCCGAGTAGGACTCCATGATGGCCTGCGACAGCACAGAGTTGACTCAGTGACCCAGGAAGGCCCTTCCAGTTCTAAGTTTCTTGGAAACATATTAAAGGGGCTGGTTTTCAGAGGGCGGGCGCTCAGCACCTTTTGAAAACCAGCCCCCTATAAAAGGGGTCTCAAGGTGATCAACCAAAAAGAAGTTCCAAAAAAATATATTTTTTTTAAATGACTAGTCGCTTTTGAAAAATCTTGGCCTCATTCAAGTGGAACCATGGGCCTCTTGGCTGGATGCAGGAAACACCGGGTGAGGTTTTTCTGGTCTGTCTTATACTGGAGGTCAGACTAGAATGATCTAATGGCCTCTTCTGGCCTTGAAATCTATGGTTCTACACAGGGCAACTCAAGAGCCATAGATTCATTTGGGGCATCTAATTTCTGGCCTCACCGTGGGAAAAGTTGTCCATTACAGAGTCCCAGATCCCAAGGCCAGAAGGGACCATTGTGATCATCTACTCTGACCTCCTGTGTCTCATAGGCCAGAGAACATCCCTGAATTAATCCCTGTTTGAACTAGATCAGATCTTTTAGAAAAACATCCAATCATTATTTTAAATGTGCTGGTGATAGAGAATCCACCATGACACTTGGCAAATTGTTCCAATGGCTAATTACCCTCAGTGTTGAAAAATTGTGCCTTGTTTCTAGTCGGAATTTGTCTAGCTTCAACTTCCAGCCATTGGAGCGAGTCAAACCTTTTGCTGCTCGACTGAAGAGTGATTTGTTCCCCATGGAGATACTTCTCAACTGTAACCAAGTCACCTCTTAACGAGCTCCTTGTTAAGCTAAATAGACTCAAGGAGCTTAATCTATCGTTATAAGGCAGGTTTTCCAATCCTTTCATCATTCTAGTGACCCCTCATAATCCTTCTTCTCTGACCCCTCTCCAATTTATTAATATCCCTCTTGAACTGTGGGCACCAGAATCAGTACCACTATTCCAGCAGCAGTCGCACCAGGGCCAAGACAGAGCCGCTTTGCAGATCCTGCTACGCAGGATCTTACTGCACCTCCTGGGGAGACTTCTCTGAAACGTGGGTCCTGGCATGTTTGCTGAGCTTTGAGCTGTCGATGAAACTCCTCCCGCACTGGGTGCATTTATAGGGTCTCTCTCCTGTGTGGGTGCGCAGGTGTTTGACCAGGGTGGACTTCAGATTGAAGCACTTCCCACACTCGGGGCATTTGTAGGGCCGCTCCCCACGATGGATCCTCTGGTGCTGGATGAGGTTGGCGCTCAGGTTGAAGCTCTTCCCGCACTCCATGCACTCGTAGGGCCGCTCCCCGGTGTGGATGCGCAGGTGCTTCCCCAGCGACGAGTTGAGGCCAAAGCTCTTCCCGCACTCGGGACACTTGTAGGGGCGCTCGCCCCGGTGGATCCGCCTGTGCTGGATGAGGGTGGAGCTCTGGGTGAAGCACTTCCCACACTCGGTGCATTTGTAAGGCTTCTCCCCAGTGTGGGTGCGCTGGTGCTTCACCAGGTTGGAGCTCTGGCTGAAGCCTTTCCCGCAGTCCGAGCATTTGTAGGGCCGCTCGCCCGTGTGGGTGCGCTGGTGCTGGGCCAGGTTGGAGCTGCTGCTGAAGTCCTTCCCACAATCGGAGCAGGTGTACAGCTTCCCCGGCAGGTGGGATCGCAGGTGCTGAGGGAGGGAGCTGAGGCTGAAGCTCTTCCCGCACTCAGGGCAGATGTAGGGCTGCGAGCCCATGTGGGTGCGGACGTGCTTGGCCAGCGTGTGGCTGCGGTTGAAGCTCTTCCCGCATTCAACGCATGGGTAGGGCCTCTCCCCGGTGTGGATGCGCTGGTGCTGGGCGAGGTGGGAGCTCTGACTAAAGCTCTTCCCACAGTCGGGGCAGTTGTAGGGTCGCTCCCCCGTGTGGATCCGTTGATGTTGGACAAGGTGGGAGCTCTGGCTGAAGGATTTCCCACAGACAAGGCATTTATAGGGTCTCTCTCCCATGTAGGTGGTTTCCAGAATAATGATGTTTTCAGGGATCCCATAAGCTTCACACTCATCAGGTCTCTCCTCTAGGGAGTCTCCCTGATGCCATCCTGGCCTGCCAGCATCTCTCCGCTCGGGGCTCTGGGGCATCCCGTGTGGGTTCGCTCCCACACACCCTTCCTGCTGCAGATTCTCCTCCGCTCCTGCACCTGCTGGGAAATAGAGAGAATCCAGACGAGGCTCTTCCCCAGCAGAACCAGCCCCTCCTCAAAGCCCTCAGAGAAAGGGTGGGGAAGGGGAGGGCTCCTACCAGAGGTGGGAGCTGGGAGTGAGACGTGGAGGACAGGGACCTGCGGGAGAGGATACTGAGCAAGACCAGACAGAACCCGGAGGGCTCCAGGCGGCTTTGCGGGGATCCCTTCACTCCCCTGAATTGCCAAACTAACCTATGTAATTTGATGACAGTTTTACTACTTCCAAGGTCCCCCAGCTTTGTGGATCACTGATGCCAGCCCTACGGGTTTGGGGTGCGGTTCTCTGGTGTGGGTTTGGCAGGACGTCAGAGTAGCCGACCAGAACGGTCCCTTCTGGCCTTCCCCATCTATGGCTCTAGCATGGCACCCCGGGGTCCCAGCTGCTAATTCGTGGAGGGTTCCCAAGCCAGCCTCACTCCTTTTTCACCTGTGCAAGTGACAGCCAGGGTCTCCCTTTCCTCGGCACCCTGGAGATCCCGGACACATGGCTCATCCCCGCGCTTCATCCCGGAGATCCCGGGGTCAGGGACCAGGAATCCTGCCTGCAGGGGAGGAAACAGGGGGAGTCCTGCTTTGATAAATTACCATTAAACCCTTCAAAGAGCCACCCCAAAACTCCCACCCCGGGGCTACCCCGCAGCTGGCGGGCCCCTGCAGGGCTCCGCTTTACACACACACACACCCGGAGCTGGGGCCGTGGTCCCTCCGGTCCCAACTGCGGGTCGGGCTCGGATCCCCTCGTCGCTGCAGCCACTTCTCCGGGCAGCGACTTCCTGCCCCTGCGGCAGCCTCTCTCCCTGCCCCGAGAGCTTCCTCCGGCTGCGCTTCTCTGCGCCCCCCGGGGCCCCGCTCCCGATCGCCTGCGGACCCCGGGGCACACACGGAGCCGGGCTCGAGAGTCGGGGGCGCGGGGACAGGAAGGTCCCTGCGCTATTTGCAGCCCCGCTTATGGCCCCGCCTGGGAAGGGGAGGGCTTAAGAAATTGGTGGTTTTAACCCCTAAGGCTCCTTCAGTGCCTGGGCCAGCACCGTGCCTCTGGCTTCCCCGCGCCTCCGCAGCGTCCGCCAGGCAAACCCGGGCTGGGGGGGGGTCTTCACGTGCACACACACTGGCTGCCTGCACACAGTCCACACGCTACAGCCGTGGGCTCCAGACACACGTTGCACAACACGGCGCACACACATACACCCATTGACTGCACACACGGACCCTGAATGTGCACACACTGATTTCAGACACACGCTGGCTACACCTATGCACACCCCTGCTGTATACACACACACACATACTGACTGCACTCTTGTACAACACTCATAGACTCTGCCTATTCACACACACACAAAGCCTTCCTCCTCCATCAGATACATGCAAAATTATACACACCAACCCCAAAGTTTATTCTTTGCAGATCACCAGTAGACTCCCACCCTGCAGACACACACCTGACTTGACCCTCACAGACTAGCTATACTGTACAGACACACAAACACAGATTACACACACATGCATGCACACAGACTGTGCACACCCACACTGATTGCACACATACGGACTGCATGCACCCCCACTCATTGCACGTGCACCCCACACTCACATAAGAACTCCACACACCACACTGATTGGCATTGCATAGACCCACATAAATGACACACATCCCCATAGATTGCACACACCTCCCACACACTTACACAAGGATGGTACACAGCCAAATTGATTGCACACAGTCACACACAAAAACTACACATACCCACACTGATTGCACCCATACCTACACACAAGGATTGCACATACATTACACACACACCACACACTCACAAGGACTGCACACAGCCCACACAAGGACTGCACACAGCCACACCAATTGCACACACACCCACTGTGCACCCACACCCCACACACTCACAAGCTCTGCACACCCCCACACTCATTGCGCACAAACCCCAGACACTCCCACCGACTGCACACCCACAAGGACTGCACACCCCCCCACTGATTACACCCCCACATACACACACTCACAAGGACTGCACCCACACACTGATTGCACCAAAACAACGAGGCGCCCGGTGGCACCTTGCAGCCTAGCCGATTTATTTGGGGATAAGCTTTCGCGGGTAAAAAAACCCACTTCCTCAGATGCATGGAGTGCAAACTACAGATGCAGACACTAGTCTACAGGAAGAGAAGGGAGTTACCTTAAAAGGGGAGAAGTAGTGTTGACAAGGCCAATTCAATCAGCGCGGATGGACACTCACAGGGCCTACACCCACCCACACTGATTACACACCCTCACAAGGACTCCACACACCCTCCCCATTGCGCAGCCTTTCAGCTGGCTGGGGATCAGGCTGGGCAGCGGGTCTCCTCGCCGTCGCCCCCCGCCCTGCACCCAGGTCCCGGGGCCGCAGGCAGCCGCGCCAGGACACGTGCCCTGGGGGGCTGGGCCCCTGATCTGCTCGCTCCGGGTGGGAACCAAACTCCCCAGGGCGGCGGCGTGCAGGGAGCGAAGGGTTAACCCCGCAGCCCTCCCCTTCCCAGAGCACATGGTGCCACCATCAGGGGGCTGGAATAGCGCAGGGACCTTCCTGTCCAGCCCCCCCACCCCGCAGCTCCTCCTGCCCCGGCGGGTCTGCTCCGGAGCCGGACTCCTCCTGTTGCGCTGGGCGCGTCCCCGTCCGCAGCCCCCTGGATCGCCCCGGCCGGGCGGTGAGCGGGGGCGCCGGGGGGGACGCAGCCAGAGGCGGCCGCGGGGAGAGAAAGGGCAGCGGCGGCCAATCGCTGCTCGGAGGAAGCGGCCGCAGGGACAAGGGGATGGGAGCCAAAGTGGGGCTGGGAACGGAGAGATTTCCCCCCAGCAGCACGTGGGGGGGGGGTGGTCTGTGCAGCTGAGCCCCCAGGTCCCCCCCGCCCCCCAACCCAGGGCTGCCTGTGTGGGGGGGGAGTTTTGAAGGGTTTCGTGATAATTTATCAAAGCAGAGCCGTCCCCTCTTTCCCCGCCTGCAGGCAGGATTCCCTGGCCCTGACTCCGGGATGCAGCGAGGGGAAGAGCCGTGTGTCCCGGCTCTCCAGGGCGCCGAGGAAAGGGCGATCCCCCGAGGGGCCTGCGCAGGTGAGGAAGACCCTCCACGAGTTAACAGCAGGCCCTGCTACAGCTGGGGAGGGTGCAGGCCAGAAGGGGCGGAGCTGGAGTCGCACCCCGACGCTGGAGGGCTAGTATCAATGATCCGCAAAGGCGGGGGGGGGGGGGGGGGAAGAGCCGGGAGGTGGCAAAAGTGGCATCCAATTATTTAGGGTGCTGTGGCGATTCGTAATCTGCCCTCTAGTGTGTCCCAGGCCGGCGGTGCCACCCACCACCTGCACATGAAGCCCAGCAAGGGACTTTAACCAAAGTATCACAGCCCACCGGAGGCTCAGCCATGAGATGCCACAGGCAGGGAATAGAATCATGGAATATCGTGGTTGGAATATCATCTAGTCCAACCCCCTGCTCAAAGCAGGGCCAATCCCCAATTTTTGCTCCAGATCCCTATATGTCCCCCTCCAAGGATTGAGTCACAACACTGGGTTTAGCAGGCCAATGCTCAAACCACTGAGCTGTCCCTCCCTGCAAGGGACCGAGGCGCACCAGTGCCTGAGGCCCCCCCCACAGTGGAAGGGAAACGATTAAGTGAGAGATCCCCAGATGATCCTAGCAAGTGATCCACACCCACACGCTGCGAAACTAAGAGGAAGATGTAAAAAACCCAAGGTCTCTGCCAGTCTAACCTGGGGAAGAAATTTGTTCCTCACCCCATATATGGCGATTAGTTAGACCATGGTACCTGGGGGTACGCAGAGGTCTTCTGGGGGGTACATCAACTCACCCAGATATTTGCCTAGTTTTGTAATAGGCTACATAAAAAGCACTAGCGAAGTCAGTACAAACTAAAATGTCATACAGACAATGGCTCTATATTCTATACGCTGAAAAGTAAGTACAATATTTCTATTCCAGTTGATTTATTTCATAATTATATGGTAAAAATGAGAGCCATTTTTCAGTGCTACTGTGGCTGAGACGCTTTTATATTTTTATGTCTGATTTTGTAAGCAAGTCGTTTTGAAGGGAGGTGAAACTTGCGGGTACGCAAGACAAATCAGACTCCTGAAAGGGGTCCAGTCGTCTGGGAAGGTTGAGAACCACTGAGTTAGACCCTGAGCATGTGAGCTCGACCCCGCGAGCCGAGCACCAGAGAGTGCTCGGTGCCATCTCAGAGCCCTGTCCCACAGCTTGTGTCCCATCTGCAGCGTTGGCCATCACCAGGGTTTCAGAGGAAGAAGACCAAAAAAAAATCCAGCCTCCCAAAACACGCTTCGGGGGGAAAAGATCCCTCCCTGCCTCTTGCTGGGGGACAACTGAAACCCTGAAGTAACAGTTTTTAGGAACATCAGACATAAACCAGAAATGAGCCCCACCCTCCCACATCACCTTTGCACTCAAATTTGTCCAGTTCTCTTAAAATTAACAGTTATTCCCCCCCACACACACACACACACACTCCCCATTGAGAGGCTGTTCCAGAACCTCACCTCTCTGGTGGTTCGAAACCTTCTAATTTCCAGCCTGAATTTGTTCTGCCCTGTCTCGCTCAGTACCCAACACTCACAGATCCCAAGGCCGGAAGCGTGTGATTTATCTCGTCTCGCCAGCTGTTGAACTTCCCCAGAATAATTGCTTTAGAACTAGAGCAAATCTTTTCAGAACGAATCCTATCTTGATTTAAAACTTGCCAAAGATGGAGAATCCATCTTGATCCTTGCCAAGTTGTTTTGATGGTTAATTCCCCTCAGGATTAAACATTTACACCATATTTCCAGTCTGAATTTGTCTAGCCTTAACTTCCGGCCTTTGTATTTTGTTAGTCCTTCATCTTCTAGATCGAAGAGCCCATTATCAAATTCCCCTCCCCAAGCTTTCCTCTGAGGGCTCAGCCGGATTGTTGGAGCAAAGCCACTTCCCCTCTGGGGAAGGGTTTGGGGAAATTCACCTCCTACCCATCAGATTTGCCACTCATTCTCTCCCTAGCACAGTCAACGAGTCCTGGCTGGATTCTCCCTCTCTCCCAGCAGGTGCCAGGATGGAGGTGAAGAGTCCCAAGAAGGAAGGGCCTACGGGAGCAGAGCCACACTGGATGTCCCAGAACATTAAGCAAGAAGAGGCCAGCGGGGCTGGATGGCCGGAGGAGATCAACGCGATGTCTCCAGAGGAGATCGGCATCAGGATGATGATGGAGCACAACCGAGCCCAGCTGGGGGAGAGCCCTTACAGCTGCTCGGACTGCGAGAAAAGCTTCAGCCAGAGCTCCCACCTGGTCCAGCACCAGCGCATCCACACAGGCCAGAAGCCCTACAAGTGCACCGAGTGCGGGAAGAGCTTTGTTCTCAGCTCCAACCTCCTGGAACACCAGCGCATCCACACCGGGGAGCGCCCCTACAAGTGCGACCAGTGTGAGAAGACCTTCAGCCAGAGTTCCCACCTCTTCCAGCACCAGCGCATCCACACGGGCGAGCGGCCCTACCAGTGCACCGAGTGCGGGAAGAGCTTCAACCGCAACTACACCCTGGTGAAGCATTACCACACCCACATCGGGGAGCAGCCCTTCATCTGCAGCGAGTGCGGGAAGAGCTTCAGCCTGGGATCCTTCGCCCAGCATGTCCGCACGCACACGGGTGAAAAGCCCTACACCTGTGCCGAGTGCGGCAAGAGTTTCAGCAGCAGTTCCAACTTGAGCCAGCATCGGCGCATCCACACCGGAGAGAAACCCTACAGCTGTGGCCACTGCGGGAAAAGCTTCAGCCAGAGCTCCAACCTCATCAAGCACCGGCGCATCCACACCGGAGAGAGACCCTACAGCTGCTCCGAGTGCGGCAAGACCTTCAACCAGAGCTCGTCGCTCATGCAGCACCGGCGGATCCACCGGGGCGAGCGGCCCTACGAGTGCACCGAGTGCGGGAAGCGCTTCAGCGTCAGCTCCCACCTGGTGGAGCACCGGCGGATCCACCGGGGCGAAAAGCCTTACAAGTGCGTTGACTGCGGGAAGAGCTTTGGCTGCAACTCATCCCTGATGAAACACCAGCGCATCCACACCGGGGAGCGGCCCTACAAGTGCCCCGAGTGCGGGAAGTGCTTCATCGACAGCTCCAAGCTCAACAACCACCGGCGCACCCACACCGGAGAGCGGCCCTACAAATGCACCGACTGCGGGAAGGGCTTTGGAGACAGCTCCGCCCTCATGAAGCACCAGAGGACTCACGCCAAGTAGATACCCAGCAGATGGAGAGGGGGGCACTGGTGTCTCTCTAGAGGGTGAAATTGACATGCTGTGGGGAACGAGGGCCTCTATAAAGCGAGACATCGATGTGCCTTCTAGGGGGACAAGGGCACCTTTATAGAGAGTAAATTGGTGTCCTCTCTTCCAGCCCCCCTATTGCTCAGCAAGACGTACCAATCCATCTCGGAAACCGGGGCTCGTACCCCCAGTGTATGCCAGTGCCCTTTTGCCTGCAGCAAGCTGCAGGTCTGATCTGAAGGCCTTTCCCCCACTTACAAGGTGGATCAAGGTGCGGATGGCCTCTGCGAGGATCCCAAAGTGGCAGGAAATGCTAAGGCAAATCATCCAGCTGTGATGTGAGCCACAGGGATCTGTACAGAGGAAATAAGCAAACATAGTGAGGTTTAGTGATTAGGCCTGGGAGTCAGGACTTCTGGGTTCTGTCCTCAGGGAGGGGAGTAGGGTCTAGTGGGTGATCACAGAGGAGGCTGGAAGCCAGGACTCATGGATTAGATTCCCAGCTATGTGTGGGTTATAGAAGGTGAAATCGGAGTTTGTTTGCAGTTATGCTTAGGTGTATAGTTTAGAGTAGGGGCCTGGGTTCTACACCCGGCTCTGGGACTTTACCTTTCTGTGCCTCAGTTTCTTCTTCATCTGTCAAATGAGAATAATGGTACCCAGCTGTTTTCTAAAGTGTTTTGAGAGTCATAGATGAAAAGTGCTTATTATTCTGTATTTGATGAGTAATTGTATAAGCTAGAAGTGACTCTCATTTCACCGTGCTTTGTTCATGCTCTGAGTTGGCTGCAGAGCATAGATCTCTAAGTCTTTTCTTAGTCTGGTTTGCAGTAATTAAGATCCACAATTGAGCTCTCATTTCTCTCAACCAACCAGGAGAAGAAATGTAAAGGGATCCTGGAAAGGGAAATAAATCTGGGGATTGTGCCCTTCAATTTTGCTACTTTATGATGCACAAAACAAAGCTTGAATCAACCTGCTTGGGACTTGTACATTAGACATTTGGGAGTTAAATAACTTGGAAGTCTGTTGGGAAGACTGGAGAATTGGGTCTGATCAGTTAAACCTGATTGAACGTGGAGAGTGGATTTAAAACAAGTTAAGGCTAGGAGTTTTCAACAGTAATCTCAGAGGACGTCCATTGTAGGAGATATCTTAGAGACCTAGTTTTCGGGTGGAAGTGCTCAACATTGTCTGAAAATTGGGCACGCTTAACCATTAAAGGTTGGGTACTGCCCATCACCATTGAAAGTTTTGGTCCAAATCTTTAAAAATCAAGATTTTCTCTCCCAATGTGTTCCTTGGGTAACTGAGTTCAATAAGTGACAACAGAATGAGCCTGTCAGATTCTTTGCCTGTGTTAATATTGATCTAGGTCAAATGTCTGTTTCACGGGGTGCTCTACTCGCCACTGAAGCACCTCCTTGGGGTTAGCTCTGCCAGTCTGATGCTCCTTCCTGCAGGTGCTCACTCCGTCTCTCTCGGGACTCAATGGCTTCCTCTTCATGGCTTGGCCCTCAGGCCAGGTCATGTGGTTTTCCCCTTCGGGGGGGGGGTTTGTGTACCCAAGTCTCTCTGTACCAGTCATCCCAGGCAGTCTTCCAGTTCACTGCCCATCAATGGGGCCATTTCCCCAGTGGGTGGTAGAGGAACCCAGGCCTGGCCTCTTCTCTGTGTTCCAGCCAGGGACCCTACCCTGTGCTGTCCCACACCTCACTGCTGTTTCCCTGGTCTGCTTCCTACATTGTCTCTGTCCAGCTTCCTCTCTACCCTCCTCTGGCTTGCCTTTCCCTCTGGGCCAAGCTCCCTGCTCTCCCAAGCCCCACAGAGTGACTACAGACCTCCTCCCTGCAGCCCCTTTCTGCCCTCAGCTACCTGGCTTTCTACAAGCCCTTCCTATTCCTGTCCAGGAGAGCTTCATCCTTTAATTAGTCCTCTCTGCTCCCTGGTTCCCTGTCCAGGTGCAGCCTTGGTGGCTAATTGGTCCAACTAGCCACATTAAGCCCTTCAGAGGTGGTGTGGGGTGAACACCCCATCAGACATGGGTTTACCATGTCTGTGCTACATGCTGGCCTTTAAACAGTCTCCCTTTCAGTGTGGCAGACCACAGGGGGCCACACTGATCCACCAGGATAGGCCATGCGGCCTCTCTGACTCCAGGATTGGGCCTTCAGGCCTTTGCCACCGGGAGCTCCTACAGCAAGTCCGACTGAGATCAGACTTCTGCGGAGACATTCTCGTTTCAGGGAGTGATGCAGCCCATTGTGTATTAGCAGTGATGCTGAGCTCTTTCCTCCCTGCAGAGTGTCAGAGGAAGTTGCCTGCTCTTTTCAGGCCCAGCAGCTAAGCATTCTTGTTCAGTCATTGGCGGTCCCATTATGTCTTCCGGATCTTTCATTCAGATGTGTTGATTCTTTTCTGCTCCTAAAGTCACCTTGGTACCATCTCAGACAGTCTACCTGCCATTCTGCCAGCCCTCATTCCCTGTTCTACTCAGTGTGTAGTTACACAAAGTGCACAGGGAAACTGAGACGCGCATCTGGATCATAAAAATATTACCAACTTTCCCGTGTACATCACAGCATAACAGGCACTCTGGAGAAAAATCTTCTTTGTTAAAAGTTCCCCAACCCTCTGCTTCGGGAGTTCTGTTAAACTCTTGAGCCTCCTCACCTGATGCTTCACAGGGAAATAAAATAAGAACATACATTCCTGGTGTTGCTAAGGTTTAAAGAATAAACCCCAGAGCTTGCCCCATCCCTGTTGTATTTCTCCAGGCAAAGCGGTCAGTGGGGATCAGTGGGAGCTTTGATGGCATTATGTCTGCAAGGCAGAATTCTTTATAAAAACCCAACAGCCATGTGGAACTATTTATACTTAAGAAAAGGTGATTCTTCTGTTCTTGGAGCTGAATAGGTTAGAGGAGGGCTTTAAGTCAGGACTTCTGGGTTTTCTTCCCAGTTCTGGCAGGGGAATGGTGGGTTAGAGTGGGCGAGGGGGCCTGAGAGCCAGGACACCAGGGTTCTATCCCTGGCACTCAGGGGGAAGTGGGCTCTAGAGGTTGTAACAGAGGAAGGAATGGAAATCTAGACTTTTGGGAGAGAAGAGACCAAGGCTTTTTAAAACAACAAACTAGCATCAAGATGTGGCATGGAAAAGCTGTGATTGAAGAAAGGGGTGAGAGAGGGGGAAGAAGGAGAGAAAGAAAATGGCTAAGATTTTTTCCAAACTGGCTAGTTATTTTGGGGTGTTCAGTCTGAGCCTGATTATCAGAGGATGAGCAGTCTGCGCTTTCTGGGGAATCACTTTCCTTGTAAGTGGGTCTCCCCCAATTTGACTCCCATAAAAAATCAGACACTCCTAATCACTCGCTGCTTTTGACAGTGGTGGCCACTGAATCTTCAAAGTAGCTAGCTAGAATTCCTGCTGTCTCCTTAGCCAGGTCTTCCACCCACCTCTCACCCTCTCCTTAAGTCACTTATTTGCTTCTTTGATTCACGTGGGAAACCTTTTCTAAAACAAAAGGAAACCCAGATTGCTTTAGAGAAGTGACTGCTGTTTAAATGCCCTTTTTAAGTAATATTTTTTAGCCTTTTTTTTTTTTTTTTTTTTTTTGAGGGGAGGACGTGTCTATTTTAATTTCAAGGATTTTTATAAACACAGAGAGGGGAAGTAAAGGGATTGGCAAGATTTCATCTTAGCAGGAAAAAGAGAGATCTTTTCCCCACAACCTCACAGGACGTTATAACCCAGAGGTCTTTCTCCCACAGCTTCATGAGTTGTCATAACCCAAAGATCTCTCTCCTGCAGCTTTGTGAGTTGTCATAGTTCAGAGCTGTCTCTCCAACCATTTCAATCAACGTTATGAGGAGCTGAGAGAGACTTAATGCAGGAAATCTGCTTGTGGCAGGATCGGGGCCTTCTCACGATGTAGCTTTTAAGGGAGGGGTGTTTGAATTAATCTAATATTTTTCTGTAGGGCTGATTTTTTTAATTCTGTATCCATTTTTTTTTTAGTAATGCTATTTTTCTATCGGTGTCGGGAGCTTCCTGTAGTTAGATTTAAGAGGTGACAATAAATATTTGGAGCTAAAAGATGGTATGTGTTTTTTTCTTTGTGGTCTGTGGTGTCCAGAAAAATCACAGCTGTAGGGAGGTGAGAGGTCTGTGGGTGTAGGGATTCTGTGCGGGTGAACTGAGCTCTGTAGGGGGTCACAGGAAGTGGAGTGTGGGAGATCAGAGGCCTATATGAAGGATTTGAATCCCAGTGCCTGGATTGCTGCAGGGTAAGATGGGGATTTGAAGGAGCATTCCATATCTCTCAGTCACATTGGGTGGTGCTTTGGTTCCTGGAAAAGATTAAAGGGAAACAAAGAAAATGATGGGGAGTCTTTAATATAGCTCAGTTTCTGTAACCCCTGATTGCATCAGCATTAGGGACAGATTCTATTCTTCATGACTCTCGGGTAAATCCGGAGCAACCCCCCTGACATCTCTGGAGTCAGGGCTGCATTCTGATTGTTCTTATTAGCAAATAGGCTTGAGCGTGCTGGTTGTTGTTTGTTCCTTTAAGATTCAGATTCTGGATAACACACAAAGGTTTTGAACTATATTTTTAATCCAAGCTGCTATTGAGTTACTCTCAATCCTTAACAGTGGGTTTCTCACATATAAACACAGTAATTCAAAGGACCCGATTCCGTTCTCATACTAGAATAAATGCAGAGTGACCCCAGTAAACCCAAAAGGATTATTGTGGATATAAACCACTGTGGCTGAGAGCAGAATCCAACCCTGACTCCATTCACATAAGTGAGGTCATTCTAGATTTACGCCATGGTCACTAAGAGCAGAATCCAGCCCAGTGATTTTAAACTTATGTTTACATAGTATTTAGATCAGGGAAGAGCTCAGTGGTTTGAGCATTGGCCTGCTAAACCCAAAGTTGTGAGTTCAATCCTTGAGGGGGCCACTTAGGGATCTGGAGCAAAAATTGGGGATTGGTCCTGCTTTGAGCAGGGGGTTGGACTAGATGACCTCCTGAGGTCCCTTCCAACCTTGATATTCTATGACTGAAGAAGCATCTGCTGGCGAAACCAGTTGAGGGGAGAAACTTTTTCCCCATTGTTACATTTCTCAGGGTACAATCTGGACTGATAAACAGCTGTGTTCCCTCAATTCTCCAGCCTGGGGTGCCTTTTACACTGCTTCACTGAGCTACCGCTCCTGGTCTGCTCAGACACAGCCTCCAGCATGTAAGTTACTCCTAGTTATATTGTCTGAATGCAATAGCCAGCCACTCTTAATTACACTGCAGAACACCACCAGCAAATTCGTAGTCCCAGACTTGCCCCCAGTGATGTACGTCTTGTACTGCCCAGCCCTCTCCTGGACAACACAAGCTCGTATAAAGTCCATCATTTTATTAATAGGAAATGATAGGCACAAATCCTATTATCCTCAAATGGAGTTTCCCAAACACTTCAATCCAAACACAGTGGTTTAGATAACACAAGTTTTTTTAACTACAGAAGATAACTTTTAAGTGAATATGAAAGAGTCAGAATTGGTTACAAGAAAATAAGAGTAAAATGCAACTAATACCTATCTTAACCAGCTATGTGAATTCAAAGCAAAGTCTCTCTCAGCACGTGTTAGCCGTCTTCCTGGCTGAATGGCTTTCAGTCAGGATCCCTCCCCCAGTGCAAAGCTGTTTCTTTTGTTCTACAAGTAGGGCCCTACTGACTTCCCGGTCCATTTTGGTCAATTTCACAGTCATAGGATTTTAAAAATCAAAAATGTCATGATTTCGGCTATTTAAATTGCAATTTCACGGTGGTGTCAATGTAGGGGTCCTGACCCAGAAAGGAGTTGTGGGGAGGGGTCACAAGGTTATTGTAGGGGGGGTTGCGGTCCTGCTGCCCTTACTTCTGTGCAGCTGCTGGTGGCGGCCCTGCCTTCAGAGCTGGGCACCTGGACAGCAGCGGCTGCTGGTCGGGATCCCAGCTCTGAAGGCAGAGCGGCTGCCAGCAGCAGCGCAGAAGTCAGGATGGCCTGGTCTGGTATTGCCCCCCTTCCGTCTGCGCTGCTGCCTGCAGAGCTGGCCCCTCAGTCAGCAGCCGCCGCTCTCCGGCCGCCCAGCTCTGAAGGCAGCAGCGCAGAAGTGAGGGTGGCATGGTATGGTTTTACCACCCTTAGTTCTGTGCTGCTGCTGGCGGGGTGCCGCCTTCAGAGCGGGACGCCTGGCCAACAGCTGCCGCTCTCCTGCCGCCCAGCTCTGAAGGCAGCACAGAAGTAAGGGTGGCAATACCGTGACAGCCCTAAAATAACCTTGCTCCCCGCCCCGGCCCACCTTTTGGGTCAGGACCCCCAATTTGAGAAACACTGGTTTCCCCCATGAAATCTGTATACTATAGGGTAAAAGCACACCCCCAAAAAAACAGATTTCACTGGAGGAGACCAGATTTCACAGTCTGACATGTTTTTCATGGCCATGAGTTTGATAGGGCCCTATCTACAGGTGTTGTAGATGCCCTGGGTAGAGAGAAAGGGAGGAATAATTTGGGGCATCTGCTTTCCCTTCTTATAGCTCTTTCTCTTCTTTGATAATCATCTCCAGCTGAGGTTCAGGAGACAGAAAGTCTGTGTGGATGGGAACGCCCAGCTGTTTCTTTGTCAGGATGTAGATTTTTCGCCCACAACCTCTTTCCTGCCAAAGAATGGCCACTTAACCAGGTGATGGTCCATTTGATTTTGTTGATAGCTGGCTGAAGCATCTGCTAGCTTTTTGTCTCTGGCAAACTGGTTTGTGACTGCTCTCCAGACTTGGAACATGGCTTAATAATATCATAGAGTAGACTCTTAGAAGTTTACATACAATGTTGCCACAGACATTTTACCGGGACAATAATGATGAGCAAATTATGAGTTTTCAAATGAGTTTCATAAGGCATACATTGTACAAGTTTTATCATAGTCTTATAAAAGTGACCATAGCGGTTCAGACGGTCACACTCATTTTGGCCTAAATTCTCCCTGTAGATAAATGTGGGGAGCCAGCATGACGCAATGGCTAAAGCTCAGAACTCCTGGGTTCTGATCTCACCTCTGTGAGGTGAGTGGAGTCTAGTGGACAGAGCAGTCTTAAAGTCAGAACTCCCTGGTGCTAGCCTGCCCTCTGGGAGTAAAGTCTAGTTAGTTACAATGGGGCAGGGCTAGGAGTTGGGACTCCTGGCTTTTCTCTTGCCTCTGGGAGAGGAGTGGGGTAGAGCAGAGGCGTGGGAGTCGGTACTCCTGAGTTCCATCGCCAGATCTCCTCAGACAAGTAACTTAATTCTTCTGGGCTTCATTTAGGAAGCAGGGATGGAAGGAACTTAAGAAAAATAATTTTCTGCTGACTGGAGATTTTAGTGTTGATATAACAGAAAATTTCAACCCCAGCTTCTCATATAAGGCTGGTGCTGCCTTATATGAGGCTGTAATAGTGTAGGGAACTTCCTGTCCGAGCTCCCAACACCTGGGTCACAGTCCAACTTCCCCCAGCCCCCATGTGCTCCCAGGGATGAGTTCCCACCGATAGCCCCAGGGAAATCGCCCTGGTTCAGCAGAGAGTGGGAGCGCCAAGCGCAGAGGAGAAGTAGTGAGAGGTGGCTCAGAGGAGCAGAGCCGTAACTAGGCATTTTAGCGCTCGGGGCAAGCAAGCAAGCATATTTGCACCTGTACCAATTTTTTCGTCATTTTTCCTCCCCATCTTCCTCCCCCACGGCTTGGCACCCTGGACGGTTGCCCTGCTCGCCCCACCCTGGTTACAGCTCTGCAACTCGCCTCCTGGGTATTCTTGGGCTGATCATGTGGTTTTGTGCCTCAGTTTCCCCTTATTAAAAAGGGGATAATGATACTTACAGCGGAGTGGTGGGGAGGTAGAACTCATGGGCGAAATTAAAGGCATTAGAAGAATGCAAACTAGAGTAGTTCATCCCTCCAGAACGTGTACATGGAAAAAATGGGAAGCTTCCCCCGTAAATCAGAGATCACAAGTTAGGAGCCCTTACAGAAAGAAATATTGCTGTGCTCTGCAATAATGGCCTCTAGGGCTAGAATATACAATGGAGCCGCTACAGCATTTGGGACCCGTTCTGTAGTCTCTGTTTTATAAAGATTTCAAATATGCCTCTCTGGAACGTCATCCTCCCCACCACAAAAACCCATGCCCACGTGTGGCTTCCTCAGAGAGAGAATCCTGCTTGTTAACACATGTCCCAGGGAATGGGATGCACCACTGTAGCTAGGCCCCTCCTACTCTGTCACTAATCTGCCTGTCCCTCCCTAGCCCACAGGAGCTGTGCTAAACTGCTCTCTTCTGAGAGGCATTAGAATCATAGGTTTCAGAGTAACAGCTGTGTTAGTCTGTATTCGCAAAAAGAAAAGGAGTACTTGTGGCACCTTAGAGACTAACCAATTTATTTGAGCATGAGCTTTCGTGAGCTACAGCTCACTTCATCAGATGCATACTAACTGCTAGAGCTCAGAGCTCCTTCGCAGCGGGCAGTCAATACTGACTGACAGGTGCCCCAATGGCAGCACTAAGAGCCTCTCCACACCCGTGACTTTAACTGCTAGAGCTCAGAGCTCCTTCGCAGCGGGCAGCCAGGATTGACTGACAGGTGCCCCAAGAGTTTGCCCCGTGGAGGCGGCACAACTCAACGCTAGGCTCTTAGTACTCTCACCTCATGGCCAGGCTTTAGAGCCAAAACGGCTGAGGTTCTTTAATTGTGTTGGCTGCTTTACAGTAAACCAGAGAAAACAAGTCAGGCTTATGCATAAATGGTTACCAAAATTTATTAAGCTAGATTCTAATCATGTGGTTACAAAATTGCTAGTGCCTACTTATTAAATGGCCTAACTTCATTATCATGCACATTGTGTAAAGAGTTGTCACTTTGGATGGGCTATCACCAGCAGGAGAGTGAATTTGTGTGTGGGGGTGGAGGGTGAGAAAACCTGGATTTGTGCTGGAAATGGCCTAACCTGAAGATTACTTTAGATAAGCTATTACCAGCAGGACAGTGGGGTGGGAGGAGGTATTGTTTCATATTCTCTGTGTATATATAAAGTCTGCTGCAGTTTCCACGGTATGCATCTGATGAAGTGAGCTGTAGCTCACGAAAGCTCATGCTCAAATAAATTGGTTAGTCTCTAAGGTGCCACAAGTCCTCCTTTTCTTTTTATTAGAATCATAGTATATCAGGGTTGGAAGGGACCTCAGGAGGTCATCTAGTCCAACCCCCTGCTCAAAGCAGGACCAATCCCCAATTTTTGCCCCACATCCCTAAATGGCCCCCTCAAGGATTGAACTCACAAGCCTGGGTTTAGCAGGCCAATGCTCAAACCACTGAGCTATCCCTCCCTCCTTTCTGCACTTATCTCCAGCTGACATAAAAACCTCTTCCATCAGGCCAGATCTGAGCAGTGTTTTGCTGCCAGCAAAGAACGTGCAAGTTTTCTGGTGAAAGCAATTTCTCTTAGTCCTGATTAGCAACAACAAACCCAGGCCCACAGCTGGGGGGGAGAACAGAGCTTAATTGACTCTGCGTTTTGAAGTGGGATCTGAATGACCAGGTTCAAATTAGCCAGCATCACCTTTTCATCCTGGGGCATTGAAAGGAAATGTGATTCTCTACAGCAGACTATGGCTAGTCCATCTCCCACCACACACCCAGCCCTTTTAAAACACATCTCAGATAAAGTAGACATCTTCTTTCACAGGCTCTATTATTCTCCTCATTGTATTGTCTGAAGTACGTAGTTTAAAGCCCCTCACGCTTATCTAAGCCACCTGTGTTTTACCAGCAAATCAAGAGGAGGATGAGACCTGGGGGGAAAGGAAACAAAAAGGAACAGCTTTGAACTGTTTTGTTTTTCTAATGAAATTAGAAAGCCATGTCCCCCCAGTGTCGAAATGTCAAAAGAGCAAGACACGATTGTCCATCAGCAAAGGCGCAGGGCTGCGGGATAGGAACCGTGAGTGGAAACAGTGACACCCAAAGAGTAGTAATAATTAATACCTGGCATTTCCCATGGCAGAATTCCCAGGTAATGGTGCAAAGCGTAGCACGAGCATTGATAGCAACTAAGGTCTACTGGGCTGGGCACAAGTCTGGGAATCAGACCTGCCTCCTTGGCCTAATCGCTGCAGCAAGTCACACTGCCTGGTCAATTTCCCCAGCTATAAAATGGTGATAATGATGCTACTTCCTTTTTGTAAAGTACTTCGGGTGGGACCACCTGCGCCAACTTTCTTCTTTGCTGGGGGGTGCTCAACGCCCCGCCCCACCCCTTCCCCAAGCCCCCACCCCACCTCTTCCTGTCCCTGCTCCTCCCCCTAACTCGAGCACACCCCACCCTCGCTCCTCCCACCCCCCCGCGCCTCCTGCATGCCGCAAAACAGCTGATCTGTGGCAGGTGGGAGTGCTGATTGGTGGGGCCTGCCAGCAGGCACGGGAGGAGAGAGAGGAACTGATGGGCTGCCAGTGAGTGCTAAGCACCTACCATTTTTTTCCCAAGGGTGCTCCAGCCCTGGACCATCCACAGAGTCGGCGCCTATGGGTGGAACACACCAAGGGACTGAGGCGTTGCAATGCTGAGTGTCACAGCACCTAGAAAAATCACAGGAACACACCATGATCCACAAAGCTCAGATGGGCCCCTAAGCTCCCTGTGCATGAGCAGAGAGAAGTGCCTAAGAAGGCCGTCCACAAAAGCCAGCGCTGCTGCTCCCTCTGCAATGGGAGAGAGGCCAACAACAGGCATGTGTGAAAGCCCTGCCTCCTTTCTCAGAGATAGGCGCCTATATCCAAGCTGCACTGACGCCCCTATGTCAGTTTAGTGAGCCCCAAACAGGAACTCACCACCTGGAATCAGACAGCTTCAGCACCTGCTTCGTGGCTCCTACCCTTGAGAGCTAGACAATGTAATCTAACAGCTGTGTTGTCATAAGCCATCATGCTTTGGCTGGATGCTGCAGAACAATTTAACATAGCTCTTAATGTCCTCAGCGAGCGCTCTCTGGGAAACGGTGGAAGCCCTATTGCTTGGGACATTTAAAACGGGCCTGGACCAAATCCTAATAAATGCACAAGTGGGCACAATCCTGCGTTCCTGCAAGAGTTTGGGAGGCTGCTCTATTCTGTTTCCTCAGCACAGCACTGAAGACGGGCCTTTGCTGTCATTAACCGAAAATAGGGGAAGAACTACAATAAAATTAACTAAATGGGTTAAAAAAAAAACGGGGTTTTAACATTAAGAGGCATAAATTAACGATTGGATACCTATTGAAAAGGATGAGGTAATTGTTTACAGTTGAATAGTTTGGTAATCGGGTAGGAGATAGCAGTTTCAGGTCAGCCTAGGTTGGCAGGCAGACAAATGTAGACTGGGGCCAAGTAAAAGTCACTCCAGCACTGCAGGGAGGGGTCAGGCAGGCAGGCTCAGTCCAAAACTAGGTGAGGGTCACCAGACCATAATAACAAGTTTCAGAGTAGCAGCCGTGTTAGTCTGTGTCCGCAAAAAGAAAAGGAGGACTTGTGGCACCTTAGAGACTAACCAATTTATTAGAGCATGAGCTTTCATGAGCTGCATCCGATGAAGTGAGTTGTAGCTCACGAAAGCTTATGCTCAGATAAATTGGTTAGTCTCTAAGGTGCCACAAGTCCCCCTTTCTTTTTGCAGACCATAATAGTAAACAGACCATAATACTAAACAGACCATAAGACTTGTTATGTAACAGCTTTGATTGACAGCCAGATTTAGCAGTTGTGATAGGACCAGTGGTGAGCTGGAGCCAGTTCGCACCGGTTCTCTGGAACCAGCTGTTAAATTTAGAAGCCCTTTTAGAACCGGTTGTTCTGCGAGGGACAACCGGTTCCAAAAGGGCTTCTAAATTTAACAACCGGCCAAAAGTGGCGCCTTAGGCACCGACTCCATGGGTGCTCCTGGGCTGGAGCACCCAAGGGGAAAGTTTGGTGGGTGCAGAGCACCCACCGGCATCTACCCGCCCCGCCCCGCACCCGGCCCCAGCTCACCTCCGCTCCGCCTCAGCCTCCTCCCCTGAACGCGCCGCCCTGCTCTGCTTCTCAGCCCTCCCCGGCTTCCCGCATGAACAGCTGATTCGCGGGAAGCCGGGGTAAGGGACGGAGAAGCAGAGCGGGGCGGCGTGTTCAGGGGCGGAGGTAAGGTGAGCTGCCAGTGGGTGCTCTGCACCCACCAAATTCTCCCCGTGGGTGCTCCAGCCCCGGAGCACCCAGGGAGTCGGCGCCTAAGGTGCCACTTTTGATGTGATCAGTGGGGGGAGCAGCCGCTCCCCCTGCTCCCCCCCAGCTACGCTCCCCCGCCCCTAGGAGCCAGAGGGACCTACCGGATGCTTCCTGGGAGCCGCCCCAAGTAAGCCCCACCGGGACTCCCCACCTCAGCCCCCGGCAGGTCCCTCTGGCTCTTAGGGGTGGGGTGGGCACCAACTACGGTGGCCCACGAGACCCTCCTGCCCGGTTCTGGGGGTAGTCAGGGGACAGGGGAGGGGTGGATGGGGCGGGGGTTCCGGGGGGTGAGGATGGGCAACGACCCCTGTCATAAATATAAAGGGAAGGGTAAACCCCTTTGAAATCCCTCCTGGCCAGGGGAAAGCTCCTCTCACCTGTAAAGGGTTAAGAAGCTAAAGGTAACCTCGCTGGCACCTGACCAAAATGACCAATGAGGAGACACGATACTTTCAAAAGCTGGGAGGAGGGAGAGAAACAAAGGGTCTGTGTGTCTGTCTTATGCTGGTTTCTGCTGGGGATAGACCAGGAATGGAGTCTTAGAACTTTTAGTAAGTAATCTAGCTAGGTACGTGTTAGATTATGATTTCTTTAAATGGCTGAGAAAAGAATTGTGTTGAATAGAATAACTATTTCTGTCTGTGTATCTTTTTTGTAACTTAAGGTTTTGCCTAGAGGGGTTCTCTATGTTTTTGAATCTAATTACCCTGTAAGATATCTACCATCCTGATTTTACAGGGGGGATTTCTTTATTTCTATTTACTTCTATTTTTATTAAAAGTCTTCTTGTAAGAAAACTGAATGCTTTTTCATTGTTCTCAGATCCAAGGGTTTGGGTCTGTGGTCACCTATGCAAATTGGTGAGGCTTTTTGTCCAACATTTCCCAGGAAAGGGGGGGTGCAAGTGTTGGGAGGATTGTTCATTGTTCTTAAGATCCAAGGGTCTGGGTCTGTAGTCACCTAGGCAAATTGGTGAGGCTTTTTACCAAACCTTGTCCAGGAAGTGGGGTGCAAGGTTTTGGGAAGTATTTTTTGGGGAAAGACGCGTCCAAACAGCTCTTCCCCAGTAACCAGTATTAGTTTGGTGGTGGTAGCGGCCAATCCAAGGACAAAGGGTGGAATATTTTGTACCTTGGGGAAGTTTTGACCTAAGCTGGTAAAGATAAGCTTAGGAGGTTTTTCATGCAGGTCCCCACATCTGTACCCTAGAGTTCAGAGTGGGGGAGGAACCTTGACAACCCCCTTGTGGGGTGAGGAGGGAACCGGTTGTTAAGATTTTGGCAGCTCATCACTGGATAGGCCTATAAGCATGGACCAATCAGAGAGGGTTTAAAGGTGCTCTTAACTTCATATTACAAGTGACAAACAGAGGCAAAGGGAGACTAAACCCAGGATTATTAAAGGTACTTAGGCAGCTAAATCCCATTTATTTCAATGGGAATTAGGAACTGAAATTCCTTTAAGAAAATCTAGCCCTAAGTGATTTGCTCAAGGTCACAAAGGAAGTCTACTGAGGAGGAGGAGTTTAAACTCAGACCCCCTCAAGTCTTAGGCGAGTGTGATAACTTCCGGACCATCCTTCCTTTCTCATGTGTGTGTATAATCACGTGTTTCTATCTATCTGTCCCCATACATAACCATCTCTCTGTCTATCTATCTATAAAAACACCTCTCCATGTACACCTTCCTTTATTTAATTGTATAGTGATTTCACATGGTGGCTGTGGGAACTGAGATAAGAGCAGTAGCAAACAAAAACAGTTACAGTCCGAGTACCTCCTCTTTATATCATCTGCTGAATTAACCAATATAGTTCAAAAGGCAGTGGAACAAACAGGGGGAGGTGCCTATATTGCAGAAATCACATATCAATGCATAAAGGAGAAGCTGTCACACTGTTACTGGATATTGGTTTTCAAAGGAAATGGCACCTTTCCTCATTATCTGGCTCAAGTTCCATTTCCTTCTTGTTTTCTCCTGTAAATTCCATGATGACAGAAAATTCTGCACATTGACTTACTGAGTGAGAACTAGCTCATATTTGCACTCCAGTACTGATCAGTAAAAACCAGTCCCCATGTTTACATACAGCGAGAAATAGTTTTTTGGTATATTGTCCTCCTCAGGGTGTCCTTCACCTCCTTGTTCCTAAGGCTGTAGATCAGGGGGTTCAGTGTCGGGATCGCAAGGGTATAGAACACAGCCACCGTTTTCTCCGAGTCCACTGAGCTGCCAGACGAGGGTCGTAAATATGTAAAGATCAGGGTCCCATATAAGATGGAAGCGACAGGCAGGTGGGAGGCGCAGGTGGAGAAGGCTTTGTGCCTTCCTGCAGTGGAGCGGATCCTCAGGATGGCAAAGATGATGTAAATGTAGGAGATGAGGATGATGAGAATGGTGCCTATCGTTTCTATGGCTGCAAAGGTGAAATGCACTAGCTTATTGATGCGAAAGTCAGAGCAGGAGATTTCTTGGAGTGGGTGAATATCGCAGAAGACATGATCGAGGACACTGGAGTGACCGAAGGACAGACTGAATACAGTACACCTATGCACAGTGGCATTGACACAGGGGCACAGGTAAGAGCCAGCCAATGGCTGGAGGCAGACTCTCTTGGACATGATGACATTATAAAGCCATGAGTTGCAGATGACCACAAAGCGATTGTAGGCCATCACAGCCAGGAGGCAAAGCTCATTGTTGGCACAGAAGGAGAAGAGGAAAAACTGAACCACACCCCCAGGGAAAGAAATGTCTTTACTCATCACTAGGAACTGACCATCGCCTTGGGGGCAATCACAGCAGAGGAGACAACATCTAAGAGTGACAAATTGCTGAGGAAAAAGTACATGGAGCTGTGGAGTTGGGAGTCAACCCTAATCAGCACAATCATCCCGACATTCCCCACCAGGGTGCAGAAATAAATGGCGAAGAAGAACACAAAGAGGATGTTTTTGCAGCTTTGGACTTTCTGTTATTGCCCGGAAAATGAAGCCAGTCACTGTGGGGCAGTTCCCAGGAGCCATTTCTCCTGTCACTGTACTCTATGCCAGAGAAGAGACAGAGGAGGGGATAGAAGCAATGGGTACCACAAAAATAAATCTGACGTCCAGTGGAGACTCATGTTCTCTCTTAAGAGATGCCTAAACAATGGACATTTAATGTAGTCAGAGATTCCAAAGCCCAAAGGAACCATTTTGATTATCTAGTCCAGTGGGGTTTTCTTCATTTGTGGACCAATCAAAAATTTTGGAAATCCACGGACCACAGGTCAAAAACTAGCATTCTATGGTAACAACAACCTTTTGAGGACCCCTTAGATATAGTCTGTGGACCCCAAGGTGTTTGCAGACAACAAATTCAAACCCCTCAATCTCATCTAATTGCTTATATAACACAGTTATATATAACTTATATAACATATATAACATCATCATTTTTTCCCTGTATTTTTCATTGTAGACTAGAGCATATCTTTTAAAAAATCATCCAATCTTGAATGAAAAATTGTCCATGAACTAAGTATCCACCACAACCCTTGGAAAATCGTTCCAAGGGTTAGTTACCCTCACTGTTAATAGAGACCTTTTATGTAGAGCTGGTCAAAATTCCCACCTACCCCCTTGGAAATTTTAGAGCTTTCAGGAACAAATCCCCAAATCCAAAATACTTTGGTACTGCTATATTTTGGCTGAAGTCTGAGGTATTTTGGTTTTGAAATGGAGCAACTGGGAGATGTTGTCAAACCAGTAAGACTGGTCCATACTCCGAATGCCCATACTCCATAAAGGAGAAAGGGAGCATGAGGAACTTCAGCTAGACAGTTCAACATGTGAAATCCTCAGCATTGGAGGTGTTTCAGAACAGGCTGGAGAAACAGCCATTGCGATGTTTACTTGGTGTGTTACTTGGTCTTGCCCCAGCACAGGGACCCTGACTTGACTACATGAGGGCCCTTCCACCCCCATTGCTAGGAAAAGTCAGTGAAAACCCTGGTGAGGGGGATGTGCCTGGCGAGGGGGATGTGCAGTATCCAGGCTGGTTACTGCAACTCTCCCTCCCCTCCCTCCCTTTGCTTTCCGGATAAATTGTACTTTCAACACTGAGGACTTTGTAAGTTATGGCCAAATAATTTACTGTCCTGGGTAACATGCCCTGCACTGCTGTGCGTGTGTCTGTGGTGTAATGCAAATGGCACTTGCAAAGCCTCCTCTACCTTCCCCTCCCCTCCACCAGCCTCTGCTGGGCACAATCCCAAGTGGAGGCAGAGCACTGGGGGGAAAGGTTTCTGAAAAGCCAACTTGGCTATTTTTCCAAGAGGTTGGAGTATGGGCTGTATCGCTTGTGCTGAAGCCCACGGTCTTTAGCAAGTTCACAAATAGAAATCAGTGCCCCTCTGTCCACTTCACTGCAGGCAGGCAGGTGGGGGCGGAGGGGTTCAAACACCGCTTGGATCAATGCTCTCCAGCCTAGCTCAGGCTTTGGTTGGTTTCCTTCATTTCCCCCCACGCCTGGTAGCTTATTCTGGGAAGTTTCTCAGGCTGCATGAATTCTCAATGGTCTTTCAGGAGAACTGGGAGTGCAAACCCAGGGAAGAGGTGGATTCTGTTTCCTGCTGTCCTCACATCACAACTGGTTGTCATTCTGGAAGAAGGGCCGTCCCTAGTCATATGCAAAGTACGCAGCTGCGTAGGGCACCAAATTTCCTGGTGACCTACGCAGCTCCAGCCCCTGCCCTGCCTCTTCCCCATGGCCCCTACCCCTGCTCTGCCCCAGCCCCGCCCCCACTCCACCCCTTCCCCAAAGCCCCTGCCCTGCTCTGCCCCAGCCCCGCCCCCACATCCGTGAGGACTGCAGCAGGGCCAGGCCTGCACTCACCAGCAGTGGGAAGTGAAGCGACCTGGTCCCAGCCTGCCCCCCAAGTCAGCCCCCCCCCCCGCCCCCGTGGAGGCCTGGGGCCCCCGCCACACCCACCCATGGGGGGGGCTGTGTAGGACCCCAGAATAGCTAGGGATGGCCCTGTTCTGGAAGATGCCTTTTAGTGAATTTCAAGCAATTGGGCTTAATATGGTGGTAAGTGTATGAAATTTTTCATAGCCCGTGAAATAGAGGCCAGATTAGGAGATCGAATTGTTTCACAACCGATGCCTCTATGAAAAACTCAGGGTGGGGTGAGGAACAGACTCTGCTGTTTTACTGGGGGCTTGCTCCCCAGAATCAATAAGGAGGAAGTGGGGTGATCCAGGGTGCAGCTCAAACATCCAGCCGGGCTGGCCAGGGACAGACATCAGGCCTGCAAGGGAAAGGTGAGCGTGGCAGTGACTTCACACAGGCCTTTGGCAGGAACTCAGCCTATTGGGCAAAGGTGATGAGGCGGCTGTGACCCCACAGAGCTCCCTTGACAACAGCCCGGCAGGACAGGGATGCGGGGCAGGGGGAACCTCAGAGACCCCTGTAGCCTTGCTGCACCAAGCCTCCATCTCCCGGTCTCTCGGTGAGGACAAGGAGCGGATTGGGGTGGAGGAGATTCCTTGGGATTTTTTGCATTTCCCTGTGGATTTTGTTGAAAGAAATCATCATCGGTGTAGAAGGTAAGAAAAAATACAGGCTCTATGTACAAGATGGGGGACTCTATCCTGGGAAGCTGTGACCCTGAAAAAGACTTGGGGTAATGGGGGATAATCAGCTGACCATGAGTTCCCAGTGGGACGCTGTGGCCAAAGGGGCAAATTCGACCCTTGGAGCCGTACAGAGAAGCTTCTCAGGTAGAAGGAGAGAGGTTCCATATCTCTCTGTACTGGGCACTGGTGCAGCCACTCCTGGAATATTGTGTCCATTTCTGGTGTCCACAATTTGAGACAGATGCTGATCAGTTGGAGAGGGTCCACAGAAGAGCCACATGAACGATGAAAGGATTAGAACACATGCCTTGTGCTGACAGACTACAGGAGCTCAATCAAAGAGAAGGTTAAGCGGTGAGCCTAAGAGAACAAATATTTACTAATGGGCTCTTCACTTTAGCAGATAAAGGTTATGAGCAGACAATGGCTGAAGCTAGACCAATTTACACTGGAAATAAGAAGAGCATTTTTAATGCCAGGGTTTGGAGCAATTCACCAAGGCTTGTGCTGGATCCTCCACAACTGGCTTGTTTTAAAATCAAAATTAGGTGTTTTTCTAAAAAAATCCGCTCTAATTTCTGTGGGAATTATTTTGAGGGACGTTCTATGGCCAATGTGAAACAGAAAGTCAGAGCAGAGTGGTTCCATCTGGGCTTGGAATTTATGAATCTGAGACTCGCTGGGGGCGTTTGAAATTTGTCCCTTTTTGCTTCTCTCTTCCTCCTTCCCTCTTGTCTCTTCTTCTCTTTTCTCTGCTGCTCTTCTTCCTGGGGAGGGTGGGGCTGTGCTCCAGCTGTCATTGTAGGAGGCCCTCACGAAGAGGTGGGGCTGGAATTGTGCGCTGATGGTGATCTCCACTATAGTGATCTCCTGTGGTGACTAGTTGAGATTGCTCGGCCTCCAGGCCTGAGAGTCTCCACACTGATCGGCCAAGTGGGGGGCTATTGCTGAGTTAATAGGGAGGAGACTCAGGCACTCTTGGCTGAGTGCAGTGAGGCCTAAGGCTCAATTCAACGGCATTTCTTTGTCTGTCTGTAACACAGTAATTTTTGGGACTTGGTCCAATTGATTCCAACATTTCAGGGAATTTCTAGGCATCAGTGGGAAGAACCTCCTTGATTTTAGTGACAGTTGGAAAACAACACCGCCAGAAAAGCCTGATTTCCACTCTGTGCCCCTTACATTGGTGCTGGAAGCTGAAGGGCGTTGTGACTTGGGAGTTAATTCAGCCAGTCAGTGCTGACTCTCCACGGGCGATTTGCATAAGTCAGCAAATGAGCCTGCAGGTTTCAGTGGGAGCGATGCCCAAGGCAGGCCGCAGGGTCAGGGTCTACGCTCAGCGTTGGTGGAGTCAGTGAGCGACAGGTGGCCGAGTTACCACTGAGGTCACCGTGTTACCGCTCAGGTTCCTCTGCCTGCAGCAACCCCTGGGCAGTGACTGTCGAGGGGAAGGTTTTGTAGATTTGTAACTTTTAAAACGGGAAGCACAGAAAAGGAATGAATGGCTGAGACGATTTGGCAGTAAAATGTAGGTTTTGTGCAGCATCCCGTGCAATTGCTGCTGGTTCAGGGAGAGAGACAGCATTCCTGCCCTTCCCACCACCTCTGAGCTGGACCTACATAAACAAGTGTCCGAAAACTCTAGTTCATCTCTTTTCAGACTGAGCAAATAATTCACAACAAGTTATCGATACGATGAATTTTGCTGCCTCCTCTCCTTTCATAGAGTACGAGCAGTTGATGAGTCTCTGAGATGACGTAGTTCTTCTAAAATCAACGTGAATACCAATCAATGGCTGTTTCAAAACCAAAAAATCCCAAAAAGGCATTTTTAAGCATTTGAATTGGATTTCTACATGTAAATTTAAAACCAGTTTTATTTGTTTTAAAAACCAAACCTATCAGGGATAACATTTGAAACTATGACAAGCTATGTTAAGGCCTATAGTTGCTATAACCTATTAAACTAATTTAAATTGAATAAATATATGAAGAAGTCCACGTTTGCTGCCAATTTTCAGAGGAAGTCAAACCACTGAACTGTTGGAAGTCGTTGCCTAAGCACCTGGGTCCAGAGTTTGTTGAAATATTCAGCCAGAGACAGAGAGGCACTGAGAAGTTCTAACTCATGATTGCAAACACAGAGATGTGGTATTGGCTTTGAATGGGGGAGAGGTAGTAAATCCGTCGGGCTTCTTGCCCCAAACAACAGTCACCCATTGTCCTTTTGAGCACAAGGGCTTTAAAACTCCTGACGTGCTCAAATCTGTCTCCTGCTAGGATTTAGAGAATTTTCTCCATCCCCATGACACAGAGGTAAAGAGAAAGGAAGTGACCTCTCTTTGGTCACACAGCAAGGTCATGTCAGAGCTAGAAAAAGAAGCATAAGAAAAGAGTTGTATCAAAAATGTTTTTCATTTAAAACTAACTGATTTCTTAAACAAAGGAAATGTGATGTGTGGTTAGTGAATTGAAATGATACATTCTGGTCTCCACGTGTTTCCTGATTTATGAACTAGTAGATCCATAGATTATCCATAGATTGAGGGAGGAAAACAAGGTTGCCTGTTTAGTGAACTCCCAAAGGCTTTCTTCAATTTCAACGAACTAGTCAAGTGAACTGAACTATTTGAATAAACTGAAATGAAGAAAATATTTTCTGCACCTTTCAAGGAAGCTACTGCTGTCCAGAGCTGGGTTAGCATTTCAGCTAACTTTGGTTCCAGGGGCTTAGCTATCACATCATTCATTTTAAGTAGATGATTTTTAATAAACAAGCCTATTGTTAATTTAATTACAAATCCAGTTAATATTTTTTTAAAAATAATCAATATTTTCCCACCCCACTAGGGATAAAAGGGCCTCTTAGCTCATCTCCCAACCCAGGAAGGGCTGATCCTCCTCTATCCAAACTCAAGGCTGAGCTCCTCTCCCTGTACTGGGCTGAACTGAAAGCCAGGATCCAAACACTCCTCACTCTAGGATCATAGAATCATAGAAGGTTAGGGTTGGAAAAGGCCTCCGGAGGCAATTTTGTCAGGACCAACCGCAACTAAAACATCCCAGCCAGGGCTTTGTCAAGCTGGGCCTTAAAAATCTCTAAGGATGGAGATTCCACCACCTCCCTAGGTAACCCATTCCAGGGCAGGAATTTGGATCTGATCTTTGATGGTCCAATGCTGCATAGCACTTACAGAGTGGCTCTTTCTGGGTAAATCTCACAGCAATTTACAATAATGGGTAAGTATTTTATTGCTGGGGACTGAAACATAGAGCAGGGGAATGGCTGACCCAAGGTCCCTTAGGTCAATGGGAAAACCACCAATGAAAGCCAGGAGTCCTGACTCCCAACTCCCTGCCTCAGTCACTACAACAGGTCACACTCAGAGCCAAGGACCCTGGGAATCGAGGACCGCTGGCACGTCCCAGCACTGGAAGGGAGTGATCCTCTAGTGGTTAGTGCGGGAACCTGGACAAAGGACTCCTGGGCTCCAACCCCGGCTCTATCCCTGACTCCCAGTGCGACCCTGAGGCAGTGGCTTCTCCTGCCCAGGCCTCTGTTTCCATCAGTGGGGCTGGGGACACTCCCCTAGAGCCTGTGGGTCATCACGCTTCAGGAATGTGCGTGAGGTACAAGGAGACCTGGAGATGGAGGTGTGCTGCTGGCCGTAGGTCAGTGTTGTGAAGCCCCGGCTGCTAGCCTGGGTTTATCCATCCCCTGGCAATAAAACATCATCTTGTTTTCACAGCCACTTTCGATCTCCTGGCTTCTACCCCCTGCTCTGCTGGCAGGGCATTGTGCAGTAACCCTTTCCAGCCCACCTGGGGGCAGGAGATTGAGGAAGAGGGCAAATCACGGACCATCAGTGAGCATCTGCCATCCAGCTCCATCCCATCTAGAGCAAGTGAGTGGAGTTCTCCAGAGCCATCCCCAGTGTGGGGGGAATGGCCCAGCAACAGGGCTCCCAGCCCTTCCCTTGTCGGAGATTGTTCCCCATGTCGAGAGTCTTTGGAGAGGGCAGAACCTGCCACATGCTGAACACCCCCACCCCCAATCAGTGAAATCAGTGGGAACTCAGGGCAACTCCTGCCTCCTGGGATTCGCACCTTGTAAACTTTCGCTGGGGACTATCCAGGTGCTGCTCTTTCCCTGGCCGAGGAGGGAGCGGGGCCTGGAGGGGTGGAGGGAGCTGCTTGTCCAAACTAACGGAGAGCCCCACTGCTCTGAAAGGACGAGACCCCCCTGGTGTCACAGGGCCCCAGTGGTGAGGGGGAGCGTTGGGAGCAGCTGCCAGTGGGTGTGGATGGCAGCCCCCATGCCCTGGGGTGGGGTGTGCGGTGAGGAGGAATTGCCTCAGCGGAGGGGAGGTGGGCAGGGGATCAGGCCGGCCCGTTAATGAGCAGCTGCCTTGAGCCCAGACTCATGGCTGCTCCCCACTCAGTCCCAGGATGCAGCGGCTGAAGCGGATGCTGAGGAGGAAGGCTGGGCAGGTGGCTCCGGAGCCAGTGGGGAGCAGCGGCCGGCTTGCCCAGGAGGAGAGCGGCCCCTCTGTCCCCGCGGGCGGGGAAGAGGCCAGTGGCCAGGCAAGGAGGAGGAGCTCCCTGGCTTTCTGAAGGAGGAGGAAGACACCAGCTCCCATAACAGGCCCTGAGGCCTCTTTGGGCCCAAACGGAGGTGGCCCAGGGTGACGCTATGCCGGAGGGACCCAGGAGCGGGCGGGAGCCGGGCAAGGCAGCTCTGGGGCTTCCTTCACAGGAAGCAGAGGAGCCAGGAGCCGCACCCCAGGGCCCAGCAGGAGCCACCCACCAGCCTGGCCACTGAGCAGCCCCCAGCCGGCCCAGAGCAGGAGCTGGGCAACTCTGGCACGAACACCAGCTGCTCTGCCTACTCCCGCGGGGCCAGCAGCCCCTCCGTGGGGTCTCACAGCCCTGAGGCTGAAGGCTCCCACTGTGCAGGTGAGGGGAGACCCAGGGGAACGGGAGGAGGACAGGGCGGTTGGGGGCTCGCGGGCTTCTGGGCGGAGTCGGGGGAGCTCCAGCCTCCCCTGATTACTTTGTTTGTGGGGGCTGACTCCCACAGGGCCCTGGGGCTGAGGGCATCTCTGGGAGGGGCAGGGTGGGGCCCTCTCTGCCATGGGGCTCCTTACAGAGGAGGAGGAACATGGAGCCTTTTCTCTCCACTGCATCCCCCCAGCAGCAGCATAAATGACCCTTTCTCCTTCCCTCCCCGGTGCAGAGACCCCCAGTGCCCAGCTGGAGGAGGTGGAGGAGGAGGATGTGTCCCCTGAACAAGCCACCATCAGGGTCATCCAGCAGCACCTCCGGGGCAGAGCTGAGGTACAAAACTCCCCCAGCTGCGCTGCCCCCAAGTCTGTCCTGCCCCTTCTTCCATCCCCACCCACACAGTGGGGTCTAGTACCAGAGAATCCATCACCCCCAATGGGGGGCACTTCTCCCCTGTTATCCTGCACCCCAAAGTGGGGGCATTTGTCCCACACAGGCCAAGGTGTCCGCTCCCCGCAGACACAGTCCCAGTTACAACCCCTTTCTGTGCAGGGCGACACTGTGGTTTCGGGAAGAGGGGTGGCTTTCCCTGTCCAACCCCATGGAGGTCCTGAGCCCTGGAGCTGGTTTAGGTGGGGCGGGGTGGTCCCTACCTAACCGTCTCTCTCTCTCTCCCCCCCACCCCACTCCTAGTGGGTGCAGGACAGGGCCAAACAGCTCCGCTTCCTCCATGCTGTCCCGAGTCTGTGCTACTCGGCACAGAGGCAGAGGTGGGACACCCTGGAGCCCCAGTTCTCCAAAGCGGCCCTCATGGAGAGCATTGCGGTGAGTGGGACCCCGTGCCCGGCCCCTGGGGCGAGGGAGCCAGACATGGCAGGACGAGTTAGTGGGGCTGGAGGGGGGAGCAGAGGACAGGGCTTCCTGGGGCTGCAGGCTGGGGAGCAGGGAAGGGGGAAATTCTGACACTGATGGGGAACTGGCAGTGGGGGAATTGTGAGGCCAGAGGGGCAGCTGAGGCTGAGGGGAGGGAGGAATTGAGTGGGAGAGAAGGAAGGAAGGAGTAAGTTTGATGGATGGGAGCAATGGGGAGCCCAGCTGGTTGGGGTGGTGTTAGCCGATGGCCAAGGATGTTTGGTGAGGTGCCAGCTATGCCCGTTTTATACCATCCATGACTTTAACCGCTAGGACGCACTGTCCCTTCACGGCGGGCAGCCCGGGCTAGGCTGACGGATGCCCCAAGGTCCTAACCACCCGTGACTTTAACTGCTAGAGCTCAGAGCCCCTTCGCAGCGGGCAGTCAACACTGACTGACAGGTGCCCCAATGGCAGCACTAAGAGCCTCTCCACACCCGTGATTTTAACTGCTAGAGCTCAGAGCTCCTTCGCAGCGGGCAGCCAGGATTGACTGACAGGTGCCCCAAGAGTTTGCCCCGTGGAGGCGGCACAACTCAACGCTAGGCTCTTAGTACTCTCACCTCATGGCCAGGCTTTAGAGCCAAAACGGCTGAGGTTCTTTAATTGCGTTGGCTGCTTTACAGTAAACCAGAGAAAACAAGTCAGGCTTACGCACAAATGGTTACCAAAATTTATTAAACTAGATTCTAATCATGTGGTTACAAAATTGCTAGTGCCTACTTATTTAAATGTAGAGATGTTACACACACAAACAAGTTACAAAACTGAAGCCACAATCCCAAAGAAAGAAAACAAAGTATAGAGCTCTATTTCAAAATATGTGTACACTAAAGATAGGAGATCAGGTGTGGGTGCTTCTTACCCTCCTTGCATCTCTCGATTCCAGCGGTGCCAAGCCAGGATCGGTCACTCAATTCCGCGGAAAGACGAATAAGGGACAAGGCTTAGGGACCCTCTTAGCTGCAGAAGCCTTGGGAGGCTGTCACTTATCTGACCAGCAGATAGATAGTGAAAAGCACTCAAAAATCATGGTGCTGCAGGTCCCCTACTTATACCTCTGTACTCCTTTATTCTCTTTCTCCTTTCTTATGCCAAATTGAGGCTGGTCTGTCTGGGTGACGCCAGCTCTCGCAAGAGTAGTTTACGCTTGCAAGGGAGAGAAACAATAAGTTTCGACTACTGGACATTCCTTTTATTAGGGTAAATATTTTCCCACCTAGGATGTTGGGGTGTGTGCATCACGCTATTTAGTAGGGGCTAAGAGCCATGTCTGTCACAGGGCCTCTGCCTGCTGGGAGCCTAATCGTTGTATATGTTCCCAGAGGCACATTGTAGCAGCACACCTGTGCTTTCACAGCTTCAAAGGCTGTGCTGGAATATATGTTAAGTCCCCTGTTGTTTTGGCTCCCTTGTGTTCCCAGCAATGCTGGTCTGAGGGGGGGGGTGCTGGCTGGCTGGCTACAGGTTGGGGTGACAGTGGCTGTTTCTGCAGAGCATTTTGGCCTCCTCCTTGGGAAGGCCTGTGGGTCTGCGGGGCCTGAATCTCACGTGCGGTTTTGTCTCCTTGGGGTCTCCCAGGAGCTGACTGAAAATCTCCCCATGGAGTCCGAGCCAGCCTCCATCGTCTCCAGCTCCATGGCCGCGGTTTGCAGCCTCAGGTACCAGGACCCTCCCTTCCAGCTGCCCTAACCCTGGTGCTGATCGGGCCCAGAGCTGGGTATCACAGATCCTCCCCGGCCTGCGTTACCCCAAGCTCTGGCTGTTCGCATCCCCCAGCAGAGGAGGTGGGAACGTCCCCTCTTTCCTGGCTGGGGGTTGATTTCACTCCAGTAACGTTCGAGTGGCCGTAGGGAGGGGATCACTGCAGGGGATGGGGGTCGTGTCCATGGCAGTGCCAGCACCCCTCTCGTCCTGCAAGGTGTAACACGGGCTCCTCTCTCCTGACAGCAAACTGAAGCCGCCGCTTGCCCTGGAGCTGGAGTCACGCCTCCTGCGGGCTGTTCTTCACGCGTCTTCACCATGGGCACGGGGCAGGGCACCACCCACTTCCGGGTAGGTCCTGATCCTACTTCTCTGTCCCAGGAGCAAGAGCGGCCTCTGGTCCCTGCTCCCTCGGTTTGATGGAGCTGCTGAGAATAGGGGAGGGGTGAGCAGAGCTGGGAACAGGCCCAGGAGGGGCGGGGGAGAGGGGCGGACACAAACTGTCAGGGAGGGCCCCTTCCGTCCAGAGGGGATTGTGTTAGCCCTTGTGGCTGATCCCAGACTTCCCTCTTCTCCTCACTCTCTGCTCTGCTGCCCGGACTCTCCCACCCGGGGATCCTACCTCCATCCATTGCGGTTTGACTGCTCCATACTCTGCTGGGTACCAGGCCCTGCGCAGAGAACAGCTAAGGGCTAGGATTGAGGAGCCAGCAGGCATCCAGCCATGAACTCTTGCTAAGTGTCCCTGGAGTGATGTGAATGGGAGAGGCCAGGATGTGCCTTTTGGCTCTTGCCAGGGCTCCCCAGAGAACCCCCCTAATATTCCCCTGACTGGGGTAGCCCCAGATCCTATGACTGACGGGTGCTCCCCTCTTCTTGCAGGCTCTGCACAAGACCTATTTACAAAGCATGGACACCATGCTCAGGGGCCTGCTGACAGAGACCCCCACCACGGACAAGCTGCAGCACCTCTTGGAGGTGAGCAGAATGGGAGGGTCTGGGGCAGAATTTCCCCTGAACCCCATGGGAGGGCTGCAAAGGAGAGACTAGAAGAGCCATGTTTCCATTGTGTCCTCCAGCTTGGACCCAGCCGGCCACAGGTTCCCAGAGCCATCAGTGCAGAGCTGGGACTGTCAGCCAGAGCTCTGCACGGTTGCATTAAGCACTAACAGTGAGCACCAGTCCTGGCTGGGGACTGAGAGACTGAAAGCCCTGTGAGATGCAGGACATGGGCCTCTGAGAAAAGTCACTGGCTCCTTTCTACGGAGACCCTGAGATACAGGAGGAGCCTCAGGGAATCAGCTCTTCTGTCCTAGGGACACGGCAGTTTCCGGGGGGATTGTCCTCATGGCCCCTCCATCCATCCTACCAAGGCCTCTGCAGCTGGGGTCTGGGGGTCCAGGGCATGTGCCTTGATTCTGATGTGCTGGATCAGGGGGTCAGAGCAAATAGACCAGCCCCAAGACGGAACATTGTCCCAGCCTGGAGAGACAATGACAGCTTGTGCCCAGCAAGACGTTGGCAGTGTCACGAACCCCCTTTTCAAGCTCTGCAGTCAGGGGTCAGCTATTCCCTCCTGAGCACAAGGTCTCAGCCCCTTGGGGAGGGGGAGAGGCTCATTTGTAGAGCATGTAAGCCTGCCCGCTGACCCTCCCCTTCCTCCTTCTCCCGCAGCACGTCCATTTCTAGCTCGGAGCAGTGCTGCCCTGCTCCGATTCACCACTACCCTCCCCGGATTTGATGTAAGTGACCTTTGACCACTTACATAGGCAGGGCTGGCGCTGACAGGCTGTGGGATGAGCCGCTGCAGGGGTTGTAGAGAGGACCCCCGTGGGGAGGCAGAGTCAGAACTGAGCCCCAACTATGCTTGAGTCAAGTTCCTCATCCCCTGGCTACATGGTTCCCCCTGGGTCCGTAAGGGACAGCCGCGTTCCATAGGCCACTGGCTGGCACGGCCGTGCCTGGCCTCAGGGCCCTTGTTATTCTGGTAGCAGCGAGTGCTCATAGAGGGCCCTTGCTCTGGTCCCTTTTCTCCAAGCTCCCCCAGCGCCTCCTACAGATGGATGGGAGCAGAGCTCTGGCCCAGGGGAGCTGGGGAGCTGAAGGGAGACTGTTGATGGATTCCCCTCTCCTCCTCCTTCCACCAGAGCTCCTCCGACTTCCCCAAGGCGGACGACTTTGTGCTGCAGCTGGGTCTCTACATATGAGACCCAGCCGACGACATCAGCCGGCAAGCCAGGGGCGGGGTTTATTGGCTGTACAGCCTCCTGCTGAAGAAGGGTAAGAAACCCAGCTGGACAATGGGACACCATAAAAGCAAGCCCCTTGGAGACTAGCTCCAGCTGGACATTGGGATGCCTATACAACTAAGGCCTCTTCTTTTAGACCAACTGAAGCGGGGCAGAGGGACCCCAATAGAAACAAGGCCCCTGCTTTGGAGGCCCCCCTTGCTAGGCAATGGGACCCTACAGAAAGAAGCCCCTTCCTCTGAGACTGACCCCGGCTTAGATGATGAATTACACTCATCTCCCTAATTCAGGGAGAGGCGAAGAGAACAAAAGTGCCAAGGAAATTGGCTGCGTTATCTCAGAGCCCGGCTCTGTCCCCCAGCCCAGGGAAATCAGCCAACTCATGGGGCTGCCAATTGGTGAGGGGTCAGGAATGGAGCTATTGAGACACGTGGAGGGACAGAACCCATCATGAGGGCAGGGGCAGGAGCAGGGACCACAGGGGAAGGACACAAAGCTTGTAGGATGTCACCAGTTGGGTAGCTAGGGCCAGATCCTGACTTCAGTGGGGGGTGGTTCTCAGTATTAGACGCCACCATTAACAGGCGCCCACTCCCAGAGCACAATGACCCTTTTTGGGGTTGTTACCCTGTGTTGCCCCCTCCCAGCACTGAGTCTCCCTGCCCCCTTTTCCTCAAGGGCTGTGGTCTGCGCTCTCTGGGCTAAGAGGGTCTCCTCTGATCAGAGGCAACTTTCCCCAGCAGTTTCCCCTCACCTGTAAACACAGGGAATAAAGAGCGTTACTGTCGGCATTAGCATCTCACCAGAGATCACTGCTCATAGAGAGAAATATGGAGTGTCATTTGTATAAAGGGAAGGGTAACCACCTTTCTGTTTACAGTGCTATAAAATCCCTCCTGGCCAGAGGCAAAACCCTTTCACCTGTAAAGGGTTAAGAAGCTCAGGTAACCTCGTTGGCACCTGACCAAAATGACCAATGAGAGGACAAGATACTTTCAAATCTGGAGTGGGGAGGCTGGGGAGGACAAAGCGTTCTGTCTGTCTGTGTGATGCTTTTGCTGGGAACAGATCAGAAATGCAAGCCTTCCAACTCCTGTTAAGTTAGTAAGTAATCTAGCTAGAAATGCGTTAGATTTCCTTTTGTTTAATGGCTGGTAAATAAGCTGTGCTGAATGGAATGTATATTCCTGTTTTTGTGTCTTTTTGTAACTTAAGGTTTTGCCTAGAGGGATTCTCTATGTTTTGAATCTAATTACCCTGAAAGGTATTTACCATCCTGATTTTACAGAGGTGATTCTTTTACCTTTTCTTTAAAATTCTCTTAAGAACTGGATTGATTTTTCATTGTTCTTAAGATCCAAGGGTTTGGGTCTGTGTTCACCTGTACACATTGGTGAGGATTTTTATCAAGCCTTCCCCAGGTGTCATAAATATAAAGGGAAGGGTAAACCCCTTTGAAATCCCTCCTGGCCAGGGGAAAGCTCCTCTCACCTGTAAAGGGTTAAGAAGCTAAAGGTAACCTCGCTGGCACCTGACCAAAATGACCAATGAGGGGACAAGATACTTTCAAAAGCTGGGAGGAGGGAGAGAAACAAAGGGTCTGTGTCTGTCGGTATGCTGTGCTTGGCCAGGGATAGACCAGGAATGGAGTCTTAGAACTTTTAGTAAGTAATCTAGCTAGGTATGTGTTAGATTATGATTTCTTTAAATGGCTGAGAAAAGAATTGTGCTGAATAGAATAACTATTTCTGTCTGTGTATCTTTTTGTAACTTAAGGTTTTGCCTAGAGGGGTTCTCTATGTTTTTGAATCTAATTACCCTGTAAGATATCTACCATCCTGATTTTACAGGGGGGATTTCTTCATTTCTATTTACTTCTATTTTCTATTAAAAGTCTTCTTGTAAAAAACTGAATGTTTTTTCATTGTTCTCAGATCCAAGGGTTTGGGTCTGTGGTCACCTATGCAAATTGGTGAGGCTTTTTATCCAACATTTCCCAGGAAAGGGGGGGGTGCAAGTGTTGGGAGGATTGTTCATTGTTCTTAAGATCCAAGGGTCTGGGTCTGTAGTCACCTAGGCAAATTGGTGAGGCTTTTTACCAAACCTTGTCCAGGAAGTGGGGTGCAGGGTTTTGGGAAGTATTTTGGGGGGAAAGACGCGTCCAAACAGCTCTTCCCCAGTAACCAGTATTAGTTTGGTGGTGGTAGCGGCCATTCCAAGGACCACGGGTGGAATACTTTGTACCTTGGGGAAGTTTGACCTAAGCTGGTAAAGATAAGCTTAGGAGGTTTTTCATGCAGGTCCCCACATCTGTACCCTAGAGTTCAGAGTGGGGGAGGAACCTTGACATGGTGGCATAGTGGTGGGATTAACCTGAAATCATTTTGAGATCCAGTTGAGATTTTTTGAACTAGAAATACAGATTTTAAAAAGGAATTTTTTTTTCCTGTGGCTTTGAAGCAGCTTTGAAACTGAAAGCATCTTGGGTTTTCCCTGCTTTGTGGCCAAGCAGAGACAAAAGGGGATTATCTTGTGAATTGCAGGTTTTCTTTGCCTGGAGGCAGGGTACTTAACTCCTGCAGGGAAATTCACAGTCTTCCAACCCAGAGGTTTTTTTTTTTCTTTTCTTCCTAAAAGTAAATAGGGGGTGTGTGTTCTACCCATTTGCTTTTTCTTTGGGCTGGGTAAGCAGGTTTCCAAGTAGTTTGGAGGTTTTTTGCTTTAAGTTGGGCCCAGAACAGAGACAAGGGAATTGTCTTTTTCTGTAGGCTGACAATCACTATCAGAGAATAGGTATTCTATTCCAGCACAGCAAAATTTTACAGCCAAGTTTTGTTTGTTTATTTCTAAACCTCGGGTGTAAAGTTAGTTAAAAACAGAGAGGTTAGAATGACCAAATCCTCAGCTCGACTACAGCTGGAATTAGCCAAATTTCAGGCTGAGGAAAGACAAAGGGAACATGAAAGACAGATAGAACTCATGCGGCTGAAGAAGGAACAAGAAAGGGAGGCAGAACAACACCAAGCGGCTGCTCACAGGAGAGCTATGGAAGCGAGGGACAAAGAACTGGAGGAGAAGGAAAAAGAGAGGAAGTATGTGGAGGAGATGGAGAAGATAAAGGCTCAGCAGAATATCCCAACAAACCCTAGTAATCCTTCTCCAAGTACCACTTCCCATCCCAGAAAGTTCCCCACCTACAAGGCAGGCGATGATACTGAGGCCTTCCTAGAAAACTTCGAAAGGGCCTGCCTTGGATACAACCTCTCTACTGACCAGTACATGGTAGAGCTGAGGCCGCAGCTCAGTGGACCCTTAGCTGAGGTGGCAGCTGAAATGCCTAAAGAACACATGAACAAGTATGAACTGTTTAAATCCAAGGCGAGAGTCAGAATGGGGATAACACCCGAGCAGTCTCGTCGGAGGTTCAGAGCCCTAAGGTGGAAACCAGACATGTCATTTACCCGACATGCCTACCACATTGTGAAACATTGGGATGCCTGGATATCAGGAGCAAGTGTTGAATCTCCAGTAAATTTGCCCTTCCTAATGCAAATGGAACAATTCTTAGAGGGTGTTCCTGAGGAAATAGAAAGATACATCCTAGATGGGAAACCCAAAACTGTAATCGAGGCAGGAGAGATTGGAGCCAGATGGGTGGAGGTGGCAGAGAAGAAGAAAACTGGTCGCAGTTGGAGCGGAGACCAGAAGGGACCACCCCAGACCACACCCTATTACCGGGGGCCGCCCAAGGCCCCACCTACCTCCCAAAGAACCCTCCAGACCCCTTATCGTCCTGCCACCCCGTTCTCCAGCAACCCTCCTCGCCCCAGTGACCCGTCAGCTGGACGATGTTTTAAATGTAACGAGCTGGGGCATGTAAAGGCCAACTGCCCCAAGAACCCCAACAGATTACAGTTCATTGCACCGGAATCACACCAGAGGTCCACAGGCCCAGATACTTCCCAGATACCCTTAGAGCGGAGGGAAACTGTGAGTGTGGGCGGGAAGAAGGTCACCGCGTGGAGGGACACCGGAGCACAAGTGTCAGCTATCCATGCTTCCTTAGTGGACCCCAATTTAATCAACCCAGAGATCCAAGTGACGATTCAACCCTTCAAGTCCAACTCTTTCAATTTGCCTACAGCCAAGTTGCCTGTCCAGTACAAGGGCTGGTCAGGAATGTGGACTTTTGCAGTCTATGATGATTATCCCATCCCCATGCTGTTGGGGGAAGACTTGGCCAATCATGTGAAGCAGGCCAAGAGGGTGGGAATGGTCACCCGCAGCCAGGCTAAACAAGCCGTGAGGCCTAGCTCTGTTCCGGAAACTTCTATCAGGACCCGGTCAGAGGTGATGGACCCGGACCCCAGGCCAATGTCTGCAACAGCAGTAGTGGATCCAGTCCCAGAGACCCAGACGGAACCAGTCCCAGAACCGGAACCAGCCGAACAACCAACACCAGACCCCGTGCCAGCACTGAATCCAGTACTTGCAACCTCAACACCAGAGGGCCCCACCGAACCTGAACTGGCAGCAGCCGATAACCCTACACAAGAGGCTCAGCCGGAGCCTGAATCCCAACCTAGTGCACCAGCGGAGAGCGGTTCACAGTCAACAGAAACAGCTCCATCCCCTATATCGCTTCCAGAGGGACCAAGCCTAGGTCCACAATCCAATGAGGAACTGATGTCCCCAGCATCAAGGGAACAGTTCCAGACCGAACAGGAAGCAGATGAAAGCCTCCAGAGAGCTTGGACGGCGGCACGGAGCAACCCACCGCCTCTCAGTTCTTCTAATCGATCCAGGTTTGTTGTAGAAAGAGGACTTTTATACAAGGAAACTCTTTCTGGTGGACACCAGGAAGACTGGCATCCTCAGAGACAGTTGGTAGTTCCAACTAAATACCGGGCCAAGCTCTTGAGCTTAGCCCACGATCACCCTAGTGGCCATGCTGGGGTGAACAGGACCAAAGACCGTTTGGGGGGGTCATTCCACTGGGAGGGAATGGGCAAGGATGTTTCTACCTATGTCCAGTCTTGTGAGGTGTGCCAAAGAGTGGGAAAACCCCAAGACCAGGTCAAAGCCCCTCTACAACCACTCCCCATCATTGAAGTTCCATTTCAGCGAGTAGCTGTGGATATTCTGGGTCCTTTTCCGAAAAAGACAGCCAGAGGAAAGCAGTACATACTGACTTTCATGGATTTTGCCACCCGATGGCCGGAAGCAGTAGCTCTAAGCAACACCAGGGCTAAAAGTGTATGCCAGGCACTAGCAGACATTTTTGCCAGGGTAGGTTGGCCCTCCGACATCCTCACAGATGCAGGGACTAATTTCCTGGCAGGAACTATGAAAAACCTTTGGGAAGCTCATGGGGTAAATCACTTGGTTGCCACTCCTTACCACCATCAAACAAATGGCATGGTGGAGAAGTTTAATGGAACTTTGGGGGCCATGATACGTAAATTCGTAAATGAGCACTCCAATGATTGGGACCTAGTGTTGCAGCAGTTGCTCTTTGCCTACAGAGCTGTACCACATCCCAGTTTAGGGTTTTCCCCATTTGAACTTGTATATGGCCGTGAGGTTAAGGGGCCATTGCAGTTGGTGAAGCAGCAATGGGAGGGATTTACACCTTCTCCAGGAACTAACATTCTGGACTTTGTAACCAACCTACAAAACACCCTCCGAACCTCTTTAGCCCTTGCTAAAGAAAACTTACAGGATGCTCAAAAAGAGCAAAAAGCCTGGTATGATAAACATGCCAGAGAGCGTTCCTTCAAAGTAGGAGACCAGGTCATGGTCTTAAGGGCGCTCCAGGCCCATAAAATGGAAGCATCGTGGGAAGGGCCATTCACGGTCCAGGAGCGCCTGGGAGCTGTTAATTATCTCATAGCATTCCCCACCTCCAACCGAAAGCCTAAGGTGTACCATATTAATTCTCTAAAGCCCTTTTATTCCAGAGAATTAAAGGTTTGTCAGTTTACAGCCCAGGGAGAAGATGATGCTGAGTGGCCTGAAGGTGTCTACTACGAAGGGAAAAGTGCTGGTGGTGTGGAAGAGGTGAACCTCTCCATGACCCTTGGGCGTATGCAGCGACAGCAGATCCAGGAGCTGTGCACTAGCTACGCGCCAACGTTCTCAGCCACCCCAGGACTGACTGAACGGGCATACCACTCCATTGACACAGGTAATGCTCACCCAATTAGGGTCCAACCTTACCGGGTGTCTCCTCAAGCTAAAACTGCTATAGAACGGGAGATCCAGGATATGTTACAGATGGGTGTAATCCGCCCCTCTGAAAGTGCATGGGCATCTCCAGTGGTTCTAGTTCCCAAACCAGATGGGGAAATACGTTTTTGCGTGGACTACCGTAAGCTAAATGCTGTAACTCGCCCAGACAACTATCCAATGCCCCGCACAGATGAACTGTTAGAGAAACTGGGACGGGCCCAGTTCATCTCTACCTTGGACTTAACAAAGGGGTACTGGCAGGTACCGCTAGATGAATCTGCCAAGGAAAGGTCAGCCTTCATCACACATCTCGGGCTGTATGAATTTAATGTACTCCCTTTCGGGCTGCGAAATGCACCCGCCACTTTCCAAAGACTTGTAGATGGTCTCCTAGCGGGATTAGGAGAATATGCAGTCGCCTACCTTGATGATGTGGCCATATTTTCGGATTCCTGGGCAGACCACCTGGAACATCTACAAAAAGTCCTTGAGCGCATAAGGGAGGCAGGACTAACTGTTAAGGCTAAGAAGTGTCAAATAGGCCTAAACAGAGTGACTTACCTTGGACACCAGGTGGGTCAAGGAACTATCAGCCCCCTACAGGCCAAAGTGGATGCTATCCAAAAGTGGCCTGTCCCAAAGTCAAAGAAACAGGTTCAATCCTTCTTAGGCTTGGCTGGTTATTACAGACGATTTGTACCGCACTACAGCCAAATCGCTGCCCCACTGACAGACCTAACCAAAAAGAAACAGCCAAATGCTGTTCAGTGGACCGGAAAGTGTCAGAAGGCCTTTAACAAGCTTAAAGCGACACTCATGTCTGACCCTGTACTAAGGGCCCCAGACTTTGACAAACCGTTCCTAGTAACCACAGATGCATCCGAGCGTGGTGTGGGAGCAGTTTTAATGCAGAAAGGACCTGATCAAGAATTCCACCCTGTAGTGTTTCTCAGCAAAAAACTGTCTGAGAGGGAAAGCAACTGGTCAGTCACTGAAAAAGAATGTTATGCCATTGTCTACGCTCTGGAAAAGCTACGCCCATATGTTTGGGGACGGCGTTTCCACCTGCAAACCGACCATGCTGCACTGAAGTGGCTTCACACCGTCAAAGAAACTAACAAAAAACTTCTTCGGTGGAGTTTAGCTCTCCAAGATTTTGATTTCGACATCCAACACATCTCAGGAGCTTCTAACAAAGTGGCTGATGCACTCTCCCGTGAAAGTTTCCCAGAGTCAACTGGTTAAAATCGTCCTTGAGATGTGGAAAATATTGTTAGTCTTTATGTACTTGGTAGTATATTTAGAGATGCATGTGTCTTATTAACTCTGTTTTTCCTAGAGCTCCAGGAAGAAATCCCAGCCAGTGTTTCACCCTAGCTGAGATTTGGGGGGCGTGTCATAAATATAAAGGGAAGGGTAAACCCCTTTGAAATCCCTCCTGGCCAGGGGAAAGCTCCTCTCACCTGTAAAGGGTTAAGAAGCTAAAGGTAACCTCGCTGGCACCTGACCAAAATGACCAATGAGGGGACAAGATACTTTCAAAAGCTGGGAGGAGGGAGAGAAACAAAGGGTCTGTGTCTGTCGGTATGCTGTGCTTGGCCAGGGATAGACCAGGAATGGAGTCTTAGAACTTTTAGTAAGTAATCTAGCTAGGTATGTGTTAGATTATGATTTCTTTAAATGGCTGAGAAAAGAATTGTGCTGAATAGAATAACTATTTCTGTCTGTGTATCTTTTTGTAACTTAAGGTTTTGCCTAGAGGGGTTCTCTATGTTTTTGAATCTAATTACCCTGTAAGATATCTACCATCCTGATTTTACAGGGGGGATTTCTTCATTTCTATTTACTTCTATTTTCTATTAAAAGTCTTCTTGTAAAAAACTGAATGTTTTTTCATTGTTCTCAGATCCAAGGGTTTGGGTCTGTGGTCACCTATGCAAATTGGTGAGGCTTTTTATCCAACATTTCCCAGGAAAGGGGGGGGTGCAAGTGTTGGGAGGATTGTTCATTGTTCTTAAGATCCAAGGGTCTGGGTCTGTAGTCACCTAGGCAAATTGGTGAGGCTTTTTACCAAACCTTGTCCAGGAAGTGGGGTGCAGGGTTTTGGGAAGTATTTTGGGGGGAAAGACGCGTCCAAACAGCTCTTCCCCAGTAACCAGTATTAGTTTGGTGGTGGTAGCGGCCATTCCAAGGACCACGGGTGGAATACTTTGTACCTTGGGGAAGTTTGACCTAAGCTGGTAAAGATAAGCTTAGGAGGTTTTTCATGCAGGTCCCCACATCTGTACCCTAGAGTTCAGAGTGGGGGAGGAACCTTGACACCAGGAAAGGGGGTGTAGGGCTTGGGGGGATATTTTGGGGGAAGACATCTCCAAGTGGGATCTTTCCCTGTTCTTTGTTTAAAACGCTTGGTGGTGGCAGCATAGGGTTCAAGGACAAGGCAAAGTTTGTACCTTGGGGAAGTTTTTAACCTAAGCTGGTAAGAATAAGCTTAGGGGGTCTTTCATGCAGGTCCCCACATCTGTACCCTCGAGTTCAGAGTGGGAAAGGAACCTTGACAGGAGACCTTGCTCATGTCGGTGCAGAAGGAAAGCTTGGGAGGGCATTCAAAGATAGATGGTATGAATGTCATTCAAGATTAGCAGTTCCTTTTTATAAAACAGACACATAAAATGATACCTGAATTAAATGTGGCCTCAGGGGGCATTTTTTAAAAAGCAGCAGGAATGGTGACAGAATGGGAACATCCACCTTTGAGTCACATATGACAAAAAAGTTTGTCAAACCAATATGTTTCCAAGAAACATTGCAGTTTAGACTGACTGGTGTTTTTCAACAGAAAATAGTTTAGTCAAAATTTTGTCAACCAGTTCTACACATTAACTTTCCAATTAGATTTCTCCATCCGCCCCTCCCCCCCTCATCAGAGGCTGGAGGTGCTCTTCCTAGTTTGAAACACACACATAAAAACCTGCAATCTGCATGGAAACTTTTTAAAAACATAATAGAGGCTCAAACTACATGTCCACCCCCAAATAAAAAGAAAAAAAGGTAAGAGGACTGTGATGGGGTATGCTTGCCCCGCACTGGTACTGCAAGGGTTAACTCCACCCTTTGGGCCGAGGAGGCCATGCTCTTTCAGCCCTGCTGGGCATGCTCCAGCTAGACCAGGAATAAAAGGGAGCAGTCCAGCTCATTCAGGGCTGACCGCCAAGGAAGGAGGATGCATGTTGCAGACTCCGCCCAGGAACTGCTGATGCTGCAGGTGGCGATGAATGCCCAAGCTCCTGCAGATGCCCAAGAAGAGACAGAGCTGCTGAGAGTTGCACAGGCTGAGGGGCCCAGAGACCCTGGCGACACCCAGACCACCTCACCAGGGACAGGGTAGGAAGTGGCTCAGGGGGATTAGTCATTGTGCAGGGGCGGTGTCACCATGTTTCGGACGGATGCCCCGCTGACCCAGTGGTAAGCACACTTGCCACTGCCAGGGCCCTGAGCTGGGACTGGTGGAGCAGGGAGGGCCCGGGTCCCCCTATCCCGGCCGCCACCCACCCATAAGTGGCAGCCCACTTCCCCGACTGGCCACTAGACCATGCAGCCATATTGACTCAGGCCATTAGGCCACATGGCCCTGCTGAAGAGGGCAGCCCTACTGACTTGAGCCATTGGGCTACGCAGCCCTGAAGGAGAGGACAGCCATATTGACTCTGGCCATTAGGCCACACAGCCATGAGGGAGAGGGCAGTTATATTGACTCTGGTCAGTAGGCCAAGCAGGCCTGAGGGAGAGGGAAGCCTCAGTTGATTCAGGCCATTGGGCAACACAGACCTGAGAGAAGGCAGCTATATTGACTTTTGCCCCTAGGCCACGCTAGCCAGAGACAAAGGGCGGTCTCACAGACTCAGCCACGGGGAAATAACCCTCACCCTGCCCCAAAAGGGGATGGGACGCTCTTCCTCTGTGACAAGGACCAAAAAAGTGCCACCAGGACTAAACAACAGAGTAAAAGAGGCAGAGACAAAGGAAGACATCTTTTAAAAATTGGAAGTCACATCCTACTGAGGAAAATGTAAAGGAGCATTGCAAGCCAAGTGTAAAAGTATAATTAGGCAGGCCAAAAATGAAGAGGAACTAGCAAATGACACAAAAAAATTACAGCATTTTTTAAAAGTACATCAAAAGCTGGAAGCCTGCCAAACAATCAGTGAGGTCACTGGACAATCGAGGTGCTAAAGGAGCACTCAAGGAAGACCAGGTCACTGAGAAGAAGCTAAATGAATTTTTTGCATCAGTCTTCATTACAGAGGATGTTAGGGAGATTCCCACACCTGAGCCATTCTTTTTAGGTGACAAATCTGAGGAACTGTCCAAGATTGAGGTGTCTATACAGGTGGTTGTGCAACAAATCAATAAGAAGTCACCAGGACCAGATGGCATTCACCCAAGAGTTCTGAAGGACTTCACATGTGAAACTGCAGAACTATTAACTGTGGTATGGAACCTATCAGTTAAATCAGTCTCTGTACAACATGACTGGCAGATAGCTCATTTAAAGCCAATTTTTTAAAATGGTTCCAGAGGCGATCCTGGCACTTACAGGCCCATAAGCCTAACTTCAGTACCAGGCAATTTGACTGAAACGATAGTAAAGAACAGAATGATCAGACACATGGATGAACACGATATGTTGGGGAAGAGTCATCACAGCTTTTGAAAAGGGAAATCAAGTCTCACCAATCTACTAGAATTCTCTGAGGGTGTCAACAAGCATGTGAACAAAGGTGATCCAGTTGATAGAATTTACGTGGACTTTCAGAAAGCCTTCGGCAAGAATCATAGAATCATAGAATATCAGGGTTGGAAGGGACCTCAGGAGGTCATCTAGTCCAACCCCCTGCTCAAAGCAGGACCGATCCCCGACTAAATCATCCCAGCCAGGGCCTTGTCAAGCCTGACCTTAAAAACTTCTAGGGAAGGAGATTCCACCACCTCCCTAGGTAACGCATTCCAGTGTTTCACCACCCTCCTAGTGAAAAAGTTTTTCCTAATATCCAACCTAAATCTCCCCCACTGCAACTTGAGACCATTACTCCTTGTTCTGTCATTTGCTATCACTGAGAACAGTCTAGAGCCATCCTCTTTGGAACCCCCTCTCAGGTAGTTGAAAGCAGTTATCAAATCCTCCCTCATTCTTCTCTTCTGAAGACTAAACATCCCCAGTTCCCTCAGCCTCTCCTCATAAGTCATGTGTTCCAGTCCCCTAATCATTTTTGCTGCCCTCCGCTGGACTCTTTCCAATTTTTCCACATCCTTCTTGTAGTGTGGGGCCCAAAACTGGACACAGTACTCCAGATGAGGCCTCACCAATGTCGAATAGAGGGGAACGATCACGTCCCTCGATCTGCTGGCAATGCCCCTACTTATACATCCCAAAATGCCATTGGCCTTCTTGGCAACAAGGGCACACTGTTGACTCATATCCAACTTCTCGTCCACTGTAACCCCTAGGTCCTTTTCTGCAGAACTGCTGCCGAGCCATTCGGTCCCTAGTCTGTAGCAGTGCATTGGATTCTTCTGTCCTAAGTGCAGGACTCTGCACTTGTCCTTGATGAACCTCATCAGATTTCTTTTGGCCCAATCCTCCAATTTGTCTAGGTCCCTCTGTATCCTATCCCTACCCTCCAGCGTATCTACCACTCCTCCCAGTTTAGTGTCATCTGCAAACTTGCTGAGGGTGCAATCCACACCATCCTCCAGATCATTTATGAAGATATTGAACAAAACCAGCCCCAGGACCGACCCCTGGGGCACTCCACTTGATACCGGCTGCCAACTAGACATGGAGCCATTGATCACTACCCGTTGAGACCGACAATCTAGCCAGCTTTCTATCCACCTTATAGTCCATTCATCCAGCCCATACTTCTTTAACTTGCTGGCAAGAATACTGTGGGAGACCGTGTCAAAAGCTTTGCTAAAGTCAAGGAACTGAACACGTGCACTGCTTTCCCCTCATCCACAGAGCCAGTTATCTCATCATAGAAGGCAATTAGATTAGTCAGACATGACTTGCCCTTGGTGAATCCATGCTGACTGTTCCTGATCACTTTCCTCTCCTCTAAGTGCTTCAGAATTGATTCCTTGAGGACCTCCTCCATGATTTTTCCAGGGACTGAGGTGAGGCTGACTGGCTTGTAGTTCCCTGGATCCTCCTTCTTCCCTTTTTTAAAGATGGGCACTACATTAGCCTTTTTCTAGTCATCTGGGACCTCCCCCGATCGCCATGAGTTTTCAATGATAATGGCCAATGGCTCTGCAATCACATCCACCAACTCCTTTAGCACTCTCGGATGCCACGCATCCGGCCCCATGGACTTGTGCTCGTCCAGCTTTTCTAAATAGTCCCGAACCACTTCTTTCTCCACAGAGGGCTGGTCACCTTCTCCCCATGCTGTGCTGCCCAGTGCAGTAGTCTGGGATCTGACCTTGTTTGTGAAAACAGAGGCAAAAAAAGCATTGAGTACATTAGCTTTTTCCACATCCTCTGTCACTAGGTTGCCTCCCTCATTCAGTAAGGGGCCCACGCTTTCCTTGACTTTCTTCTTGTTGCTAACATACCTGAAGAAACCCTTCTTGTTACTCTTAACATCTCTTGCAAGGTCCCTCACCAAAGGCTCTTCAGCAAAGTATGCAGTCATTGGATAAGAGGGAAGGTCCTCTCACAGATTAGTAACTGGTTAAAAGATAGAAAACAACAGATAGGAATAAATGGTCAGTTTTCACAATTGAGAATTGTTAATAGTGAGGTTCCCCCAAAGATATATACCAGTGCTATTCAACATTTTCATAAATGATCTGGAAAACAAGGTAAACAGTGAGGTGGCAAAGTTTGCAGATGATACTAAGTTACTCAAGATAGTAAAGTCCACGCTGACTGTGAAGAGTTACAAAGGGATCTCATAAAACTGGATAATTGTGCAAGAAAATGGAAGATAAACTTCAAGGTCCATCAGTGGCTATTAGCCAACATGGTCAGGGATGCAATCCCCTGTTCTGGATGTCCCTGAATCTCTGACTGCCAGAAGCTAGGCCTTGACACTAGAGGATGGATCACTTGATAAATTGCCCTGTTCTGTTGATTCTCTCTGAAGTATCTGGCACCAGCCACTGTTGGAAGACAGGATTTTGGGCTAGATGGATTAGACATTCCCCAGGGTACAATCTGGACTGCTGGGTCCCCTTAACTCTGCAATCTGAGATGCCTTTTACACTGCTTTGCTGGAGAACAGCAACCCCTCCAGGCTCTGCTCACACACAGCCACTAGCATATAAAATCACTCCCACCTGAATCCATGAATGCTATGCCCAGACACCCACTAATTATATACATGGAGACACCTGCATATCCCCAGCCCCAGCCTTGGCTCCCCAGAAATGAGTGTCTTATACTGCTCAGTAGACCCCCTGGACAGTATAAGCTCATAGATAGCCTGATATTCCAACAATAGGTAATGTTTATGCACCAGCCTTTGTTATCTCAAGTAGAGGTTTCCCAAACACTTCAATCAAACACACTGGTTTAGATAAAACAATAAAACAAGTTTATTAACTGGAGAAAGATAGATTTTAAGTGATTATAAGTGATAAAGCATAAAGGTCAGAATTGGTCACAAAACAAATAAAATAAAACCACAAACTATTCCTAAACTTTACCAAGCTAAATGAGATTTGAAGCAAACATCTTTCTCACCACAGCAGATGCTGCAGGCAGTTCAGAATTCACAGCTCTCACTTCACAGGCTGGATTTCCTGTTAGCCTGGGACATCTCTCCTTGCTTCAGTGTCTTTAAGATATTCATTAATCTCAAGTAGAGAGAAGGGAGGTGGAGAGGAGAGGAGGAGAGGTGGCCAGAGGCCTTTTTTCCTCCTTCTTATACTCCAACCCTTTGTACTGGAAAAATCCTTGCTGGGTCATGGGGTAGGTCTGTTGCATATGCGAGCTACAAATTGTCCTTCAGATGAATTGTAAATACTTTGTTTTTATCTCCCCCCCGCCCCCCACGCTGATGAATGTCTGGTTAAACAGGTAATGACTCTTTAGCATTCTGCTGGTGTGCCAGTGTGTCTTTGTCTCTGGGAAATTAGTTTGTGGGTTTTACCCAAAATTACAACATATTTCATTAAAAAATATAGCAAAATCTTGTAAATTTACATGTAGCGTTGTTACACACATTTCAACATGATAATAATATTCAGTAAATTGTGAGTTTTCAAATAATACCTCACAAGGCATGCTTTGTACACAATGTATCATAACCACATAAAAGAGGTGAACATGGGGTACAGGCTATCACAGTGGACCATTGGTCTGATGCAGTAGGCCATTCTTATGTTCATTTGTTCTTATGATCACTGGATACCTCCATTCCCAAGGGAACAGTGTACCCCAGTTTATCAGTTGCACCTTGGACCACTGGTCTTGTACCACACACAGCTGTTGAGTTCACAGCTGTTGAGTTCAATTATAGTAAAACAAAAGGAATTTTATTTTAAGAAAGAATAGAGATTCAAAGAGAAACAAGCGTAAGTGATGGCATCAAATGGTTACATCCAAAGCAAAATCACAAAATGTGAACTAGGACCTACCCTTATTAATAGTTACCTTTCCTATGTAATAAAATAGATTCTCACCCCAAAGTTAGGACCTAGGACCCAGTCTTTCACAAAGTACCCTGCTCATCAAGGTATCTCCTCAATGAATGGATCCAGACTATCTTTCTCCACCCTGTGATATACTGAATCAGGCCTGGTCTATGTTACAAAATTAAGTCGGCTCAAGCATATTGCTGAGGGGTATGAAAAAATCCACACCGCTGAGCAGTCTAGTTAAGCCAATCAAGCCCTGGTGTAGGCAGCGCTATGGAATTCTACTGTCGACCTAGCTACTGCCTCTCGGGGAGGTGGATTACCTATGCTGATGGGAGAACTCCTCCCGTCAGTGCAGGTAGTGTCTACACAGAAGTGCAGCTGTGTCACTGTAGCATTTTCATTCACAAACAGTGTGATCCCCTCACTGTCATAGAGTTCCTTTTCATTTCCATATGGTTTCAATGTTTATAGTTTGATGGTTTTCCATTGACTTTTCTGGGTTGGTAGAATGGTAGACAACTGCGCACTATATTACATAATCAGCTAACCAGGGAGGGGTGAAAACTCCCTCCCATTTCAGTGGGCCTCCATTGAGACATGTTATTCCCTGGTGACTCACTTTCACTCCAAGACCAGAAGGGCATAATTTTCAATATAGTTACACTATTTCTTAAAAATTACCCATATCCACACCTCACAATGACTATGAGTACCAATAAGTTACAAGCTTTCAGTAGAGACCTCACATGCTACCCTTCATAGATAAATACCATGAAAGTGATGTATTAGGTGCAGGGAGTTTGTCAGGTTTGTTGAGACAGGAATTGCTTGTAAAGAACAGTGACCCTTTTACGAGTTAGCACCAATGCCTCTGTGTCACATGTACCATGGGAAGAGCCATTTGAGGAGGAGGAAGAAAAAAACCCTCCCCTACTTCCCCCATGCCCACACCCAATTTATTATAACATAACCTATATAGGTGCTCATTAACATTTAAACAGCATATGTAACAAATTGAGATTGATATAATATATACTATTTCACCTTAACAGTTAGTAGGGTTACCACATTAAGTGAGGTATTACATCCTACATACACGGCAAAGATTGGCAGTCCTCTAATGATCCACACATCCACAGAAGAGGGGAGGGAAAAGGAACCTAACATGTAGCAAGACCATGTTTCTTCATCATTATCGCCAATAACTATCAGGGTATGTTTACACTACGAAATTAGATCGAATTTATAGAAGTCGGTTTTGTAGAAAGTGTTTTTATACAGTTGATTGTGTGTGTCCCCACACAAATGCTCTAACTGCATGTTGTCGGCAGACTGTGTCCACAGTACCGAGGCAACCGTCAACTTCCAGAGCGTTGCACTGTGGGTGGCTATCCCACAGTGCCCGCAGTCTCCGCCGCCCATTTGAATTCTGGGTAGAAATCCCAGTGCCTGATGGGGCTAAAACATTGTTGCGGGTGGTTCTGGGTACATATCGTCAGGCCCCCGTTCCCTCCCTCCCTCCGTGAAACCAAGGGCAGACAATCATTTTGCACCTTTTTTCTTGAGTTACCTGTGCAGACGCCATACCACAGCAAGCATGGAGCCCGCTCAGCTAACCGTCACTGTATGTCTCCTGGGTGCTGGCAGATGTGGTACTGCATTGCTACACAGCAGCAGTTAATTGCCTTTTGGCAGCAGACAGTGCAGTATGACTAGTAGCCATCATCGACATAGTCCTGGGTGCTCTTTTAACTGGGTGCCTGGGCAAACATGGGAGTGACTCAGCCAGGTCATTTCTCTTTTAAGTTTCGTCTCGTGGCGATTGAGTCCGACCGGCAGTGCACTGTCTTTTAACCTCCAGCTAGCAGAAGATGATGGCTAGTAGTCATACTGCACCGTCTTCTGCTGAGCACACAGGAGATGATGATGGCTAGCGGTCGTACTGCACAGTCTGCTACCAGCAAGATGTATAAAGATAGATGAAGTGGCTCAAAACAAGAAATAGACCAGATTTGTTTTATATTCATTTTCTCCTCCCTCCCTCCCTCTGTGAAATCAGCAGCCTGCTAAACTCAGTTTTGAGTTCTATCCTTGAGGTTTTGAGTTCTATCCTTGAGGGGGCCATTCAGTTTCTCGCAAAGCCACCCCCTTTGTTGATTTTAATTCCCTGTAAGCCATGTCGTCAGTCGCCCCTCCCTCGTCAGGGCAATGGCAGACAATCATTCCGTGCCTTTTTTCTGAGCGGACGCCATACCACGGCAAGCATGGAGCCCGCTCAGATCACTTTGGCAATTAGGAGCCCATTAAACACCACGCGCATTATCCAGCAGTATATGCAGCACCAGAACCTGGCAAAGCGATACCGGGCGAGTAGGCAACGTCAGTGCGGTGACGTGAGTGATGAGGACATGGACACAGACTTCTCTCAAAGCACGAGCCCTGGCAATGTGGGCATCATGCTGCTAATGGGGCAGGTTCATGCCGTGGAATGCCAATTCTGGGCTCGGGAAACAAGCACAGACTGGTGAGACCGCATAGTGCTGCAGGTCTGGGACAATTCCAAGTGGTTGCGAAACTTTTGCATGCGTAAGGGCACTTTCATGGAACTTTGTGACTTGCTTTCCCCTGCCCTGAGGCACAAGAATACCAAGATGAGAGCAGCCCTCACAACTGAGAAGCGAGTGGCAATAGCCCTGTGGAAGCTTGCAACGCCAGACAGCTACCGGTCAGTTGGGAATCAATTTGGAGTGGACAAATCTACTGTGGGGGCTGCTGTGATGCAAGTAGCCAACGCAATCAAAGATCTGCTGATATCAAGGGTAGTGACCCTGGGAAATGTGCAGGTCATAGTGGATGGCTTTGCTGCAATGGGATTCCCTAACTGTGGTGGGGCCATAGACGGAACCCATATCCCTATCTTGGCACCGGAGCACCAAGCCGGCGAGTACATAAACCGCAAGGGGTACTTTTCAATAGTGCTGCAAGCACTGGTGGGTCACAAGGGACGTTTCACCAACATCAACGTGGGATGGCCAGGAAAGGTACATGACGCTCGCATCTTCAGGAACTCTGGTCTGTTTCAAAAGCTGCAGGAAGGGACTTTCTTCCCAGACCAGAAAATAACCGTTGGGGATGTTGAAATGCCTATAGTTATCCTTGGGGACCCAGCCTACCCCTTGATGCCATGGCTCATGAAGCCATACACAGGCAGCCTGGACAGTAGTCAGGAGCTGTTCAATTACAGGCTAAGCAAGTGCAGAATGGTGGTAGAATGTGCATTTGGACGTTTAAAGGCGCGCTGGCGCAGTTTACTGACTTGCTTAGACCTCAGCGAAACCAATATTCCCACTGTTATTACTGCTTGCTGTGGGCTCCACAATATCTGTGAGAGTAAGGGGGAGACGTTTATGGTGGGGTGGGAGGTTGAGGCAAATCGCCTGGCTGCTGGTTTCGCACAGCCAGGCACCAGGGCGGTTAGAAGAGCACAGGAGGGTGCGGTGCGCATCAGAGAAGCTTTGAAAACCAGTTTCATGACTGGACAGGCTACGGTGTGAAAATTCTGTTTGTTTCTCCTTGATGAAACCCTCCGCCCCTTGGTTCACTCTACTTCTCTGTAAGCTGACCACCCTCCCCTCCTCCCTTCGATCACCACTTACAGAGGCAATAAAGTCATTGTTGCTTCACATTCATGCATTCTTTATTCATTCATCACAGAAACAGGGGGATAACTACCAAGGTAGCCCAGGAGGGGTGGTGGAGGAGGGAAGGACAAGGCCACACAGCACTTTAAAAGTTTAAAACTTTAAAACTTATTGAATGCTAGCCTTCTGTTGCTTGCTTGGGCAATCCTCTGGGGTGGAGTGGTCGGGTGGCCAGAGGCCCCCCCACCACGTTCTTGGGCGTCTGGGTGAGGAGGCTATGGAACTTGGGGAGGAGGGCGGTTGGTTACACAGGGGCTGTAGCAGCGGTCTGTGCTCCTGCTGCCTTTCCTGCAGCTCAACTATACGCTGGAGCATATTGGTTTGATCCTCCAGCAGCCTCAGCATTGAATCCTGCCTCCTCTCATCATGCTGCCGCCACCTTTCAGCTTCAGCCCTCTCTTTAGCCCTCCACTTACTCTCTTCAGCCCGCCACCTCTCCTCCCGGTCATTTTGTGCTTTCCTGCACTCTGACATTGTCTGCCTCCACGCATTCGTCTGTGCTCTGTCAGTGTGGGAGGACAGCGTGAGCTCAGAGAACATTTCATCACGAGTGCGTTTCTTTCGCCTTCTAACCTTCACTAGCCTCTGGGAAGGAGAAGATCCTGTGATCCTTGAAACATGCAGCTGGTGGAGAAAAAAAAAAGAGACAGTGGTATTTAAAAAGACACATTTTATAGAACAATGGGTATGCTCTTTCAGGGTAAACCTTGCTGTTAACATTACATACACAGCACATGTGCTTTCGTTCCAAGGTCGCATTTTGCCTTCCCCCACCACGTGACTAGCCCCTCCCCCCTCCCCGTGGCTAACAGTGGGGAATATTTCTGTTCAGCCATAGGCAAACAGCCCAGCAGGAATGGGCACCTCTGAGTGTCCCCTGAAGAAAAGCACCCTATTTCAACCAGGTGACTATGAATGATATCACTCTCCTGAGGATAACACAGAGAGATAAAGAACGGATGTTGTTTGAACGCCAGCAAACATACACTGCAATGCTTTGTTCTACAATGATTCCCGAGTACGTGCTACTGGCCTGGTGTGGTAAAGTGTCCTACCATGGTGGACGGAATAAGGCTGCCCTCCCCAGAAACCTTTTGCAAAGGCTTTTGGGAGTACATCCAGGAGAGCCGGAAATGCCAGGGCAAATTAATCATTAAACATGCTTGCTTTTAAACCATGTATAGTATTTTAAAAGGTACACTCACCAGAGGTCCCTTCTCCGCCTGCCGGATCCAGGAGGCAGCCTTGGGTGGGTTCGGGGGGTACTGGCTCCAGGTCCTGGGTGAGAAACAGTTCCTGGCTGTCGGGAAAACCGGTTTCTCCGCTTGCTTGCTGTGAGCTATCTACAACTTCATCATCATCATCATCTTCCTCATCCCCAAAGCCTGCTTCTGTGTTGCCTCCATCTCCATTGAAGGAGTCAAACAACACGGCTGGGGTAGTGGTGGCTGAACCCCCTAAAATGGCATGCAGCTCATCATAAAGCGGCATGTTTGGGGCTCTGACCCGGAGCGGCCATTTGCCTCTCTGGTTTTCTGGTAGGCTTGCCTCAGCTCCTTAAGTTTCACGCGGCATTGCTTTGGGTCCCTGTTATGGCCTCTGTCCTTCATTCCCTGGGAGATTTTGACAAATGTTTTGGCGTTTCGAAAACTGGAACGGAGTTCTGATAGCACGGATTCCTCTCCCCATACAGCAATCAGATCCCGTACCTCCCGTTCGGTTCATGCTGGAGCTCTTTTGCGATTCTGGGACTCCATCATGGTCACCTCTGCCGATGAGCTCTGCATGGTCACCTCTGCTGATGAGCTCTGGCCAGCGTGGTAAGCTGCAGGTGACCATGCAAACAGGAAATTGAAATTCAAAAGTTCGCAGGCCTTTTCCTGTCTACCTGGCCAGTGTATCTGAGTTGAGAGTGCTGGCCAGAGTGGTCACAATAGAGCACTCTGGGATAGCTCCTGGAGGCCAATACCATCTAATTGCATCCACAATACCTCAAATTCGACCCGGCAAGGCCGATTTAAGTGCTAATCCCCTTGTTGGGGGTGGAGTAAGGAAATAGATTTTAAGAGCCCTTTAAGTCGTAAAAAAGGGCTTCGTCATGTGGACGGGTGCAGGGTTAAATCGATTTAACGCTGCTAAATTCGACCTCAACTCCTAGTGTAGACCAGGGCTCAGAGTATAAACACAATAGATGTAACTTGAATCATTAACAATCAACAATAACCTAAATTGAGGTGATATGGCAAAAGGGATGGAAAATCAAGAGGTGAGGCCAGCTAACAATAATTTACAAAATGGGGTGGGGGGCATAGGAGAGGGAAATAAATCTGCAGAGGAGAGTGAGGCCATTTATACAGATCCAGATTGGGGAAGGGCGTGTTTCAGTGAGAAAGAAGGATTCAGCAAATTGCCATACAGAGAGCTGCAATTCCCTTCTCATGTCTCACAGGGTAACTGTTAAACAAAAGCAAGCAGCATGAACCAGCATGTACTGTCCACATTACACAGATGCTCACTATCATAAGATTCAGTCCCAGTCCAAGGGAGGTATAAATTATTATGCATCAAGTAAATGTTTCACCTTCATAGTCCTTCCTAGCAGATGGGGTCACTGGTTTCACTGTGGATCTGGATAATCACATACCACTGGCATTGGTAATTCCAGGTACAGTTTTATAGACCCCGACTTCTTATATACTCAGTGGGGGAGGCAGAAGTCTTAAAGAAAAAAGCAGCCTCAAAAATTGTTTCCAGTAAAACAGACCAAGCAAAGAATACCTTCCTTCTATCTTAAATACAGACATTGGGGGTGGAGCAGAATAAGGACTAGTCTATGCCTTGAAGTGTAAAAGAGAGGATCAGTCTCTGGGGTGCTGATCAGAAGAGAGTCCCTCACAGAGAATCCATACATTTCTTAGCTTCTGTTGCTGTGCCAAAACTGTGGCATTATCCTTCAGTCTTAGTCTGAAATCTGGCCGGAAATGAAATGTAGTACGTCATCGGCCTTGTATGCTTGTTCATGGCCTTATTGAACTGGGCCCTTCCCCCTGCCACCTGCTGAGTGTAGACAGAACACCATGATGCTCTTGCTGCCCCATTTCAATTCCCAAGCCTTATGCAGGATAACTGTCTGGTGCCACATTTTAAAAACTTCATCATTAAAAAATGAGGAAAGGTCTTGGTCTCACATCTGCTGGGGGCTTCGGGGCTAACAACGGAACGGTGCTCCCTCTCAATTTCAAAATCAGTTCCCAAAGGGGGTTTTAAGAATTCTGGGGTAGCCTTATTTAGGAATTTCTAGATTTACCTTTTTTAAAGCCCTCCAGAAAGGCAACCAAATGCAAATTATTATATCTTGATCTGCCTCCTGATAGTTGACTCTCTCCTGTAGGGCTCTAATTCTCTGCATTTGCTGATTTGAGGAGGAGTTACTGGCTGTTACAGAGTCCTCCAGTGCAGACACATGGGCCTCAACTTGCCCCACTCTCCTTGAGAGCCTTCATAGGCTTGTTTGATGAGCTGCAGTGGTCTTTTTCACATCAGCAATATCAGCTGACGTTGTTCTTCAGACATCTACTGAAGCACCTGCAAGGTTTGCTCAGGATTCTATCTGGAGCTTCTTCCTGCATCTCCATCTCTGCCTGACATGGGCTCTCAGATAGCTTTTACTTTTTGCAGGCCTGCTCCATTACTGGAGAAGAGGAGAGGTCCAAACTCTTATCCAGGGATCCCTTAGCAGATGGTGCATTGATATCAACCTAAATTAACTACATTTATAGTAGGATTTCTATTATTTTGAACAGATTCTGTGGGGTATAACAAGGAGCAAGAAGCTTGGAGCTCAGGCAGCATACCTCCCCTGTTGGCTCCCCCTGGAATCCTGTTGTTATTATTAACCATATATTTTGTGAAAGGGAGTTTATTTTTAGCCAATAGTGCTACTAGCCAGCTAGGGTATGTCTACACAGTGAGGAGCAGCCAGCAGCAGCAAGTCTCAGAGTGTGGGTCAACAGACTTGACCTTGAATTACTGTGCTAAAAAGAGCTGTGTAGACATTGCAGCTCGGGCTGGGACCCTAGGCTGATTAGCCAGGTCTCGCCGCTATTTTTAGCACCATAGCGTGAGCTCCTCAAGCCCAAGTGTGTCAACCCGGGCGCTGAGACTCACGGAGCCCAAGCTCCAGCCCGAGCTGAAACATCTCACAGCTATTGTTAACGCTGTAGAGTGAGCCCGAGTCCGTTGACCTAGGTTCTGACACTTACTGCTACTTGCTGTGTAGACAGACCCACAGTGGCATGGTAGGCTGCTGTGGGGGTGGAGCATGACTGACTTACTTCTGCTCAGCAGTCACCTTTAATATTCCCTCATTAAGGGTTTGTCTGCATGGGGAATTTTACAGGCCATATACAACTGTAATTATACATCTCTCACTCCCCATCTGGACACACTTATTCCAGAATAAAAGTGTCCACATGGGAAATTGTACCAGTATAACCAGAGTGGCATAATTATACTGGTAGAACTCCTCATATAGACAAGCCCTAAAAGATACACAAATGTGCACACACGCGTGTACAAGTATTCCTCCTTGTGCAACATCCCAGTTTTTAAATGATCCGTATCTCCGTTACCAGGCACTCTCTGCTCTTGGTTCCTGCCACTGTGCCCTTATGATCAGTCCTCCCACAAGATTCAACTCCATTACCTTGCAATTCCAACTAACCCCCACACCCTGCCAAAGGATCTGTTCCTACATTCACCAGCTCCTTTCCCCAGCTGAATCTCATATCTGTCATCATAAATAAGCCAATACTTCTCACCCATCCTTCTTACACCTTGTACTTAAGTGCCCCTCTCCAAGCAAAGAAAGTACCACACCACTGTTTTATATCACATGTGGAGTCCCTATTGCGCTGCTAGAGATAATGTAATCTGAAGTTACACTTGCTCTATTGGGTTTCTTTTTCACATGGAGGTTTACCAAGGGTATAACAAGCTTTTGTTTTTGATTGACGCTTTCCCACATTTGGTACATTTGTGAGGTCTCTATCCCTGGTGCACTGACTGTGGCTGGCTAAGGGTGAATTTCTGATGAAAGCTTTTCCCACATTCAGTTCATTTGTGAGGTCTCTCTTCAAGATGCACTAACTGATGCTGGGAAAGGGTGAACTTCTGACGAAAGCTTTTTTCACAATAAGGACATTTATAGGGCCTCTCCCCAGTATGGATCCTCAGGTGCTTAGTCAGGGTTGATTTCCGCCCAAAGCCTTGCCCACATTCAGTGCATTTATGGGGTTTTTCCCCCGTGTGGGTTCTACAGTGACTGGAAAGGTCCCCTTTCAGCCTGAAGCTTTTGTCACAGTCAGGACACTGATAGGGTTTCTCTCCTGTGTGGATTCTCTGATGCAGAGCAAGGTATGAGCTCTCACTGAACCTTTTCTCACAGCCAGCACAGCTATAGGGTTTCTCCTCTTTGTGCGTCCGTAGGTGTTTACTGAGTATCGACTTCCGTCCAAAGCTCTTCCCACAGTCAGCACATACATAAGGTTTCTCTCCCGTGTGGCTTTTTTGATGCCTTCGGAGGTGTGAGTTCCGGCGGTAGCTTTTCCCACACTCAGCACAGCTGTGTCGTTTCTCATCTGGGTGGATTTTCTGATGCAGGTCAGGGGCTGTGCAGCTACTAAAGCTTCTCTTACTTTTACTTTGTGTATTCAGCTGTGCTCCCACCTTAGTTCCCTGGTAGGCAATGGTGCGGTTCAATTTCTTAGAACTTCCTTCACATACAGCGGATTCACAGTCTTTCCCCCCTGCAGGGTAAGCTCGCTGCTGTCCTCTCCTGCCCCGACTCTTACTAGCATCTGCCAGTTCACATCTCTGAGATGCCTCATGAGTCTCCGCTCCCACTGGCTTTTTCTGTTGAGGATGCTCATCCTTGTTCTCACTCACAATCCCATCATTAAACCTCCTATGCATCTCTTCGTTGTGGATTCTCTGATGCTGAATAAGTCTCTCTCTCAGGATAAAGAGCTGGCCGCACACTGGACACTTACGGGGTCTCTCCAACTTGTGGACTGTGTAACGGTGAAGAACAAGGCTTGTCTTGTGTCTGAAGCTTTTCCCGCATTCATTACATTTATAGGGTCTCTCCTCTGTATGAATTCTCAGATGTATCTGAAGGCACTGTTGTTGAGAAAAGCTTTGGACACATTCATTACACTTGTAGGCACTCTTTTCTGCACAAGTTTGCTGACAATGCTTAACGAGGAGTGAGCATTTATTGAAACTTTCACCAGGTTCAGTACCTGTGTTTGGGCTCTTCCTCGTGCAGGCTGTCTGGTGGGTGCTGATGTCTTTGGATTTCTCTAAATTTCTTTTGCTATGAGTGGATTTACTCCTGCCTGGAGGGTCTTCCCAGTGCCTCCCTGTCCTGCCCTGACTCTCACTGGCATCTCCCCATTCAAGGCAACAGAGTCTCCCTGAGAACATCCTTTGTGGTTCTGCTCCTGTAGATACTACTTTTGGGGCTTTTTTCTCCTTCTCACTCACGGTCCCAGCACCTGGTGGGAGAGAGAGAGAGAATCCAGATGTGATTCATTGCCTGTGCTGGGTGCAGAGGGGGCAGCAAAGGGATTTGTCACAGATCAGAAAACCTGATGGACAGGAAGCAAATTTCCCTAATATCTCCCTAGAGGAATGAGGAGGGGCCAGTTCTGGCTCAAAGTCCCATCTGAACCTTAAGAAAAAGGCTGGGGGAGGAAAAGGCTTCTGCCAGGGGTCAGGCAGGACAAGTGGGAGCCAGGGGTGACTCCTCCCCTGAGGACAGGACACAATAGGGAGTGAGATGAGACAAGACAGAACAGGAGCAGTCCTTAGTGGGTTTGCTGGGATCCCAGCTTTTCCCTCAGCCCTAGATGGTTTCCCGGTTGGTGTCACTCATTCCTCACCAGTGCTAGTGCCTCTTGGGTTCTCCCTTTCCTTAGAGAGATCTGGGAACCACGGCTCTTCCCCTTGCTCCATCTGGGACAGCACATCTGGTTTAGCAATAGGAAATCCTGCTTATTGGAAAGAGGTACATGCAACACAACTTGTCAAGTATTTGTCGATCTGTTGCGGTTCAAATACAAGACAGCACAGAGCTTTTAGCAAGCAAGCGAGCTTGTCTGCCAACCGACTTCTGCCTGTCAGCTTTCCACCTTCCCCTTTATTCTTTCTCTCCCCCTGCGCATTACATTCTCCAGCAGATAAAAGGAATACACTGGCTTTGTTTAACATTCTTATTTACCAATTTCTATCTACCACATTCCTTGCTCTCGGGCCTTGAGTCCAGTCCTGGGAGGCTTCCCACGGTTCATGTCATCTGGGCGAGATTCCAAGGTTCATGCCCTTGAGAAGAGCTGTGTGTGCACAGCTCCTATACAACACTCCGGGTGTGCCCTGAATGTTGCCAAGCACATGAACCTTGTATGAATCCTACATCGATCACTTAACAACAAAGAACAGCAAAGAAAATCTTGGAATGAAGGGGAAAGACATAATCCATATAGGTTGTCAAACATTCAGTATCACCTTTTGGCAAGCATATTGTCTGGTGGGAAATGGGCTGTGTTCCTCAGAGAAGATTTAAGTCATGTCTACGCTATGGGGATTACAGCAACTGCTCACCCAATGAGAGGAGAGTCTCGTAATTCTCCTGCAAGACATCTCTGTAGAGTTCCCTCTGCTTTTCATCCAAAAGAGCCCATTCATCTTCAGAGAAGTACACGGCCACCTCCTCAAACGTCACTGGCATCTGAAATGACACGTGTCCTCCACTCAGCACCTGCCTGCTCTGGCCACAATCTCACCACTCAAACATAAGCTGAGCAGCAAAGGGCAAAGCCATCACTGTCAATGCAGCATTCTGGGGGGAGGAACCCCATTTTCCCACTATCCCAACCTCCTCCACACAGCAAGAGATGCCAGACTCAGCCTGCCCTTAAAGCTCCCAATCCCTACAGGGCTCTTAGCCCCAACCCAGGCCACTGAAGCAAGCCCCTGGATCCACAAGGGAGCCCCACTCAGCACATGCTGTTCCTGCGATAGCCTCACCGCTCAGTAACGGAATAATAGCCAGGGGCAAAGCCTGGCTACCTGGAGGGGCATGAAGTGAGCTATCCAGGATGCGGAAGGAGCTGCACATGCACAAGGCACCTCCCAAAAAGGCGGTGTGGTTATTTTATTGATGGGGAAGAAGGAAAGTTGGAAAGGCTGGTGAACGATGGAGGAGCAGGAGGAGGTGGGAGGAATGAGTGAGGACAGACAAGGAAACAGCACAGCCTGGCAGGAAGAACAGTGCAGACCATTTCACCACTCACCATAAAGCCAAACCTATGGAGCAAGACCCTATATCCTGGTCTCCTTCATTCCCCTTATCATGAGGAGCAGAAAGATGAGGTCCAGGTAGGTCTAAAGGATGATAAAGATACCATTAGAGGGATCCACACAGACACACCTGGACCTCACGACTCTACTAGGAACAGGGAACCACCCACCCTTCACACACCACTAGACAACCAAATCCTGTGCTGATGATTTCATACAGGTTGCCTCAGGGACTCCCCTCCCTACTGTGCTATCCATGCTCCCCAACACCACATGCATCCCCACACACAACTTACCTAGTTGCCGTGAATACTGCAGCTTCTCTCTGAGGTCACAGTTCAGCTGTGGTCCTGGTGGTGGAACCTCTGTAACCTTGCACTGGACAGGGGCTCCATCATCTCAGAAATCCCTTCTCTTCCGATCACACAAACGGAGACCTGGGAAACATATTTGTTTATAGCTCTGTGTGAGGGACAAAGGTATTTACTGGGGGGCAGTGACAAGTAGCTCTCAGATTCCCTACTAAACAGAGTTATTGAAAGCTGATGGGCCTGCCAAACACATGAAAGGGGCTCTGTGTCCCCCCACATTTCCATCTTCCAGTTTTCACCAATATTAGTTGGGTTCTGCCCATTGATGACTAGAGCAGAACCCTCAATTTTGTATTTCTTGCTTGTAGCCTTCTGCCCAGATCAAGCCTTCTTCCTTCCTGTGTGCCTTTATTCTTCCTAGTGAACCCTTTCCACGCTCAGGTGATGTTACCTCAATTCTGCCTTTTATTGGACTAGTCATGGCACCTAGGAATATCAGATCAGAATTGCACTCCTGCAGGTAGTTATTTTTTTGCTTTTTAATGAACATTATTATTATTTATTGGTATTACCCTAGAGCCCAAAAGTCCTAGTCATGGGCCAGGATCCCATTGTATTAGGTGCTGTACAAAGAGAGAGAAAAATGACATTCGATTCCCAAAGAGCTTCCCTTGTAACATAATCTCTCTATATTTGAGGGGCATCACTCAAAGGGGTATCCAATTTTCTCATGAGTCTGAATTAACAGAATTTTATTCAATGGAAACCTTTTTGTTTGAACTTCTCCCATATGCAGATTTAACTGTTCCTCTTACAGGATGTATTTGTCACATTCAGATCTAAAAGGTTTTGACCCTCAAAACTCAAGCAAGACATGTTTTATTTTACATTTCACATCGATCATTTGGACAAGGGTGCGTGTTTGCTAAGCCATCTCTTACTTAGTGAGTAGTAATTTCCAAACCATGCTAGCATAACCAAGGTATGGAGTAAATCTTTACAAATTCCCTTGGTGCTTTTGTCTGAAGACATTGGCCAGAGGGCGGCAATCTTTAATTTCCCATTTCAGCTAGGGAGAAATTTAGATTGCACTGACTAGTTTAAAAGCAATGCTGTCTGTCACTCTCACTTCCATAGCCTCACAGAGACTGTCAGAAAAGTAGCGCTGTCTACACTCCAGAGTCTATGCTGGAGCCAGGATGGCCCCCTAGTGTAGATACAAAGTACACTGACAGAAGTTTTTCTGATGGCAAGTGAACACCTCCCCAAACAGCATTAGCTATGCCGTTAGCAGCATTTTTCTTTCGGCATATCTGTGTTCACACTGGGGGTTTTGTCAGCATAGCCATGTTGCTGAGGGTGTATGGTTTTTCAGCCCTGACTGACATACTGATGCCGGCATAAGTTTTAAGTGGAGACAAGGCCTTAGTTCCTCTTTTAGAGTACAATAAGCTCTTGGCTGCGCACCAAAAAGTATAGCTAGTGCTCTTGCTTTTTCACTGTTTCTTTTGCCTGGAAGATTTTTACCTTAAACTAAACTTTACAGAAGCAATAACTTAAAGGGGTAGTTCTAGTAAATAACCCCAAAATTCCTTGTTGAATCTAATTAATACTCCAATTGTAAGGAGGTTAGACTGACTTTGCATTCACAACTGGAATCGCAAGGTTATACATGCCAAAGATAAAACTACCTAAGCATAACATAGGATGCTTTAATTTCTCACTTGCATTTCACAGAATCATAGACATGTAGGGCGGGAAGGGGCCTCAAAGGGTCATCCAGTCCAGTCCCCTGCACTGAAGAAGGACCAAATAAACCTCCTAGAACACCCATGACAGGTGTTTGTCCAACCTGTTCTTACAAGCCTATGATGATGGGGATTTCACAACTTCCCATGGAAGATTATTTCACAGCTAAACTACCCTTCTAGCTAGGAAGCTTTTCTTAACAGTATTGAACCCAGGACTGACCCCTGCAGAACCCTACTTGATGCACCCTCCCAGTTTGATAGCAAACCATTGACATTTACTCTGAGTAATTTTTACTCTTTGAATAATTTTTTCATCCACCTTATAGTAATTTCATCCAAACCACATTTCACTTGTTTACACATGATAATGTTATCTGGGACTATGTCAGAAGCCCAATTAAAACTGAGATATGTCATGTCTAGTGCTTCCCCTTTATCCACTAGGCCAGTAACCTTCAGCCTGCTAAGTGCCATGGCAACAACCAGCATTAAAAGCTTTTTTAACCTTTTACCAAAGGAACAGAAAAAAAAAGAAAAAAACAGTTAAGCCATTTGAAATATAAAGTAGTAAGCAAGGCTTTCGTTTCAACTGTATCCCTTATTCCATTTTTCCTTTAGCTGTAGAATGTTTTTAGAAAAGGGGGGAGGAGGAAACTCTGTTCAGAAGTCCTTTGGATGGTGTTATGGATGGTAACAACATTCCTTTTTTGGGGGGGAAAGGAGAAGAAGTTAGATGAAATGGGCTGGAGCTGTTGTTTCTATTGTTAAAGTCTGATCTTGCTTCCTTGAAGACAGAACAAGACAAACGCACAGAAAAAGGAAGAGGAAAGAACAACAAAGATAGAAAATGCAGTTCTGTCTCACATGCTGACTCTTACTTGCAACCCAGCTCTTGGAGAAACAGAAAAAAGGAAAAGGTACTTGGTTGTATTGTAAGGTTTGCAAATTCCTCATCCCAAAATTGGGATTTTCAAATCTTCTTTGATTAGATGACATATGAACTTTTCTCATGTTAATAAAGATAAGAACTTACAACTCACTTTATTTACACCTAAAACAATTTTAAGAGTGCTGCTGTTCTCTGTCTTGAGATGTTTAGAAACACACTATTCTTATCACATTTTGACTGAATGCCCAGATTGGGTAAAGATCAAAAAACTCTCCCAATCCCATCCCCCACCTCTTCCGTATTTAAAGCTGCACATGTCATGAACCGTGAAAATGTCATGCACAAGTGGTAAAATTTCCTGACTTGCAGAAATTTTAGCCCTAGTTGCATTTTTACCCCTATATATTTCCTCCTTTTAAAAAGAAGCAGCCAGCTAATGTTCCTTAGCCACATGTGCATCCATGAGCCATTTGCTACACCCAAAGATAGTTAAAATACACCAGCATTTTAGTCTATGATAGACCTTGCCCACCAACATTTCACGGCAACTGAGGCAATTTAGCCCCCCGCCCCGCCCAGAGATCTAATCTGAATCACTAGAACTGTGCTGATTCACATACACAAAAACAATCACCGACATGTTTTGTTTTTCCAATCACAAAAATCTTGGGGGCTGCAACAGCCCTTTCCAAAGGTTTGAATCTCAATGTATAGTCAATGCAGTAGCAGCTTTGAATTCAGCTGGCAGTCAGTTAAAAAAGAGCTACTCATGATGTTGTCTGAGCAGAAGTTTGCTTTAGCAACTTTACCTTTAACAATTGAAAACACTTTATTTTATCACTTTTGCATTTTGCTTAAAAATGCCTTTATGTTGAAGGTTCAAAGTTATTACCAGTTAGAGAAATTTAAAATTTAAAATACACAAAAGAAAACGAGAAACAAAGCATTTGTAAAAAGATTTCAAAACCAGTAATAATTATCAAACAAAATTATAAAAGCCTCTGATTTTTCAAATAAGAACATTAGCAGATGGCTTTGCATGCCCAACCAAAACAAGGTCAAACACATTTGGACAACAATAGCTAGTTTGCCAGAGTTTTCAGCTACTGAGTATGTACATTAATCTTAACTAATTTTGGTCCATTGATTTCTGATCCCACACTCTTCCAGTTTACCAAACACAATCTTAACAGAATCCTAGAGTTATAGGATTTACAAATCTTGTTTGTTTAGATGCTATCAAAATCACAGTTAAACCCTTCACAGGTTAATAAAGCTAAGAATTTACAACTCACTTCATTTGTAGCTAAAACAAACTTAAAACTGTGGCTGCGTGGAAAAGCTTCCCCACTGATTTCTGATCCCACATTCCTCTTGTTTACCAGACATGATCTTTACACGCTCTTTGAGTTAGATCAGAAGGCCTGTTTCTTTTGAGTAACCCAATCTGTCTGTCTCCCTTTCAAACTGTTTCCCATTAGCATTTGTTATAGGTGCCTAGAATATTTTATAAAAATTTTAGCCATTTTCCCACGGTTGGTGTAGGCCTGTCTGGCCCCAGTTATTACAACAAGTGTACGGTAATGCAGTTTTTATTACCACAGTGCCTCGGAGGTTTACTCATGGACCATGATCTCATTCTGCTAGGCACAGCAGTGTGAAATGCAAGTCTGGATGTAAATATCACTAGGCGGAATGGTGACTAAAAGGAAATTAGTCCGTACAGTTTTATTTCTCTAGCTATGAACTCCGACGGTTCCTCTTACTGTCGCTGAGTCTCTGAGTTGATGGAGTTTCTTCTTGATGGTTTCTAGAGACTGGGGAACAAAGAGATTCTAGTAGGGTAAAAATCTTCCATAACTCAGGAAACACCTTTTCTACAAGGGACCCACCGCTTTTCAAATATAGTTGATTTTCAACCAATTGCACCAAATAAATTAATTTTTTAGAAGCTTTCACAGGAAGCTTTGAGCTTAAAGCAAACTCTACTGCTCTGTGTCTGCAGCTGGAGGAAAGAAGTTCCTACTTCATTCACATCAGAGCCCTGAGCTACTTCCCCTTTTTCAGTAAAAAATGATCATCAAATGAGGAGGGTACTTTATAGCTCGTCTCCATTTTCAACCAGTCACACTGAAGAAATTATTCTGAAGACATTCTTAGCAGGAAGCTTTTCATTTAAAGCAAACTCTACCACCTGGAGTCTGCTTGTTACAACAGGAACATGCTGGAATAAGGAACTTCCCCTTTCCCCCCACCCCACCCAGTGAAGAGCTCTGAGTTACTAACCCTTTTTCAGTAATAAGCAATGATGAGATATGGAGGGCCTCTACAGCTTTCCAGCTTTTCCTTTTCAAAGGATGCGGTTGGCTAGTGTGGAAAGGAGATACACTGACATTGAGAAAGAGACAATCCTTTTTTTGTTCATGTGGATTAAAGATTTGCCTTATTAGCTACTCTTTTTTGTAACTTTGTCATTTCTACAGTGTTATATTTTACATTTTTTTCATTTACTGTCACTTTCTTAAAGTGTCCAGTGTTAGGTACCAAACTTTAAGACAAATTGGAAAGGGGCCAGAGGACAGCAAAATAAATAAATAACATAGTAAGAGATTCAGAAAACCTGACCTATGAGGAAAGGCTAAAAAATCTGGAACGTTTAGTCTTGAGAAAAGAAACTGAGGGTGAACTTGATAATAGTCTTCAAATATGCTAAGGACTCCTATAAAGAGGATGGTGATCAATTGTTCTCCATGTCCACTGAAAACAGGAGAAGAAGCAATTGGCTTACTCTACAAGGGAGATTTAGATTTGATATTAGAAAAAACTTTCCAGCTACAAGGATAGTTAAGGCCCAAAACAGGTTACTACTGAAGTTGTGGAATCCCCATCATTGGAGGTTTTAACGAACAGGTTGCACAAACACCAGTCAGGGATGGTCTAAGTTTACTTGGTCCTGCCTCAGCATGAGGGATGGATTAGATCAGTGGCTTTCCACCTGCGGTCTGTGGACTCCTGGTGATCCTCAGACTATGTGTAAGGGGTCTGCGAAAGACTTAGACTGAAAACAGAAATCAACTATATAGAGAGACAATAGATTTCCAAAAGGGTCTGCACCTCCATTAGAAATTTCCAAAGGCGTCTTTAAATGAAAAAAGGTTGAGAAAAATGGGATTAGATAACCTCTTGAGGTCCTTTCCAGCCCTACATTTCTATGATTCTATGATCTGAGAACTAAGGGGCCATCTTCAAGCTAGGCTTAGAAGCCTTTTGCCTCATTGGCTCAAAGGTACGCTCCATTGCTTCTGTTGGCCAAGCTCACTGCACACACATCCCTCCACTCCTTTTCCCAAGCTTCCTTTGTGCCCCCCTCCCATCCCACTCTATTTCAGGGACTCCCTATAAACCTTCCCCAATCCTTCCCTCATATCAGGGGCCCAGCGTGCCACCTCTCTTCCACCTCTGCCACATGCCTGGGGGTCGGTGTGCCTCCATTCCCCATACCAGGGTCCCACATTGTCCCCCGCATGTCCAGGGCTCTTTGTTCCCTCCATGCCTTCCAATTCTGCCCCACCATTCTTTCTTTTCCTTTGTCTGGCTGATAAGTCATTCAGGGTGTCAATATGTAAACTCCATTGGGACATACTAGTACGAGTGTTGTTATGCCCGAAGTGGTTAATGGCAATCATTAACTGGTTCTTTGATCTATAGATAATTTCAGAGTTTTTCAAAGTTAATGGGCCTGCTAAGCATATGCCAGGGGCTCCATGTGTACCCATATTCCTCCTTCTACTTTTCTGATTTTCACCAAAATGTATCAAGACAGAGAACATTCCCTGATATTGTCGAATTAATCAGATGTGGTGTTCAAAAGCTATCACATTACAGACAGAGAAAAGCCATCAAGCTGAGTGTAGGGTTTCATAAGCTGGGCCAAATATTTCATGTGTAGTGCTGATGGCTTAGTTTACACTGCAAAGTTTTGCCAGCATAGCTATACTGGCTAGGAGTGAGTGGAAAAAATCACACACACCCAGCCAACGTGGGTGAAATGGCACCCCAAAACCGACAGAACAGTGGTTCTGATAGTGTAGCTAGTGTTATTTGAGGAGGTGCGGTAGACATGGTTGCGGAAAAACTCCTTCCGTTGGTGTACGCTGTGTCTCCACTCATAGGCTCACTGGCCAAGGCTCTCTGGTGGAGACAATCTCAATATTTCAGTTATAAGAGTAGTTGCCCTATTCGCCTGGTCAGCAGCAGAAATAAAAATTAATTTTGTGAAATTAATGTTCTTTATGGCCTAAATGGATCAATTTAGGCCTACCTTTTCTCATTTTATTTCTATATATTGTTTTACAGACTTTAAAAAAAAAAAAAAAGCTTAAATTGAATTGAGAAGGATTGATTCTTTGCTTTTCGTTTTTTGTATTGTGATGGTTTTAAAGTTTGTAATTATTTCATTGAACATCCTGGTTAATTGCCATTTGGTTTGAGATAGTCTTTAATTTCCCTCATGAAATAAACTAACACATTTATTTGAACATAAGCTTTCGTGGGTAAAAAACCCACTTTACGAAAGCTTATGCTCAAATAAATCTGTTAGTCTTTAAGGTGCCACCGGACTCCTCGTTGTTTTTGTGGATACAGACTAACATGGCTACCCCTCTGATACTTAAGGCCTTTTGCGTTTCACAAGGCTTTTTAAAAAAATGTTTTGCAGAACAGTTGCTGGCTGGCTTGGAGGGGCCCCTCCTGGGCTCTGGCTGCACAGACCTCCCCTCTTTACATTCTAGAAGCTGGCTGAGTGGGGAGGAGCCTGCAGGACTCAGGTGCACAGGTCCTTCCCACCCACCAGAATGCTGCCCTGGAGCTGGCTGGGATGGGGGAATCTATGCTGGGCTCAGCTGCACAGACCTCCCCTATGCTGGGTTCAGGCTCTGATCCCTTTGTCACTGGCACAACTTCCTCCTGACAGAGATCTCTTGCCGCTGCAGGGGCATCTCCTTCCTCTTATCCCAGACACCCCTACTCACCGCTCTTGCCAGCACATGAGGGGGAGGAGAACATGATCTCCTCAGGGTTTTACCAGAAGAGATCAAGGATTTAATCCCTCAGTACACAATGAGACTCAGACCGCATTGGGTTTTCCAAATGAGGAAACAGCTGAGAACAGGAAATTCCTTTTTTATTTAGTTCCCCTTACAGCATAGCCTGGTCCTCTCTAGAACTGTGTAGCTCTATGGTTATTAGAGACAGGGTGTGTGTGGTAATATCTTTTATTGAACCACCTCTATGGTTATTTCTTCTCATTCACCAGACATACTGTAATACTCACTCATAGAAATCACAGGATTTACTAGGACACTGCAACTAACACCTCCCATGCACACTATTCTCGGAATTCTTGGACACTCTGGTACTTCCAAGAAGAATTGGGGCAGCATGCGTGTGAGGTCATGCCGCATGGGGGGCCATCATCTTTACGATCACACTACCTGCCCCGCCAACATGACCTCATATGCATGGTGCGTACGAGATCATGCCGCATGGGGGCCACTATTTTTAAGAGTGCCCTGCCCCACATGTGAGGTAACACAGCGCAGAGGGGTGCCATTTTTAAAATCCAGAGAGAGCAGACCGCCGTCCCCCACCCAATACCAGACAAAATCAGGTCTGGTTTTGTTCCCAGGACTGAACAGGGAACAAACCTCTCAAAAAGATAACCATCTGGTTTAATTCAGGATGAGAGGCCTTCCTACCCTTAACCATGCCCTTCCAAGAAAGGACAACACATAATTTGAAAACAAGACAACAACTTAACACTAAGATAAAGATGCATTCGCTTTTGGCAGAGTTGCTATCTGCACTGATTATTACGCATTCCCCCCTTTACTTTAATAAGAGTTTGAAAACAGTAAGAGAAGGTTACTCACCTGCTGCAGTAACTGAGGTTCTTCGAGATGTTTGTCCCTGTGGGTGCTCCACTTAAGGTGACCGTAGAGCAGTGCCCTCTGTGGATGGAAGGGGTGATTGAAGATAGTACTGCTAGGCCTAGAAGTGTATCTGAGCCTGAGGTCTGGTCAATTGCATAATGTTTTATGAATGTATGTTCAGAGGCCAAGGCGGCAGCTTTGCATATGTCTTTGAGTGGTTCATTGTTCAGAAAGGCTATTGAGGTTGCTTTAGATCTGGTAGAATGAGTTCTGATCCCTGCTGGGGGTTGTAAATTGTTTTGTAGCAGAGGTGAATGCACCCTGAGATCCATATTGATAGTCTTTGTGTGCAAATAACCAATCCTTTAGAGCATTCTGTGACAGAAATGAAAAAACCCGGGGATCTTCTGAATGGCTTAGTTCTATCAAGGTAGAACGCTAGTCCATGGTACATCCAGGGTATGTAGTACAGCATCATGTGTACTCCCCGTGAGGTTTGGGAAAGAATACAGAAAGATGGACTGGTTGGTTTATGTGGAAGGAGGATGATATTTTGGGTACAAATTCTGGATATGGTCTCAAGGTGACCTTGTCCTTGTAGAATATGGTGGATGGTGGATGTGCCATAAGAGCAGCTGTCTCACCCGAGGGGTGACAGGCCGAAGTGACAGTGACTAAAAATGCTACATTCACGGATAGTTGAGTCAATGAACACATCCTTAAGGGTTTGAATGGAGGCCCAGTAAGGCAGCGTAGTACCAGGTTCAAATCCCAAGTTGATGAGGGTGCGCGTACCTCAGGGTAAATGTTCTGTATGCCCGTTAGAAAACATTTAGTGATTGAATGTGCAGATAACGATGCTCCATCGATCTTGTGGTGGAACACAGTAATTGCTACAAAATGCACTTTGATTGTGGTAGTAGATAGTCCCGAGTGTTTTAGCTCCAAGAGATAATCCAAGATCAAGGGGACAAGTGCAGAAATTGCAGTAACATGTTTGACCTGACACCATATGGAAAATCTCTTCCATTTCTGAAGATAAGTCTTATGCGTGGTTGTCCTCCTACTGTTTAGTAATAAATGTTTAACCTGTTCCGAGCAGGCTAGTTCCCCATGAGGGAACCCTGTAGGAGCCACACCTTCAACTGGAGTCTCTCCAGGTTTGGGTGGTGAACCTGGCCGGCATCCTGTGAGAGGAGGTCCGTCCAAAGTGGGAAAGTGCATGGTGTACAGACAGCCATCCACAGTAGGTAAGCATAACAAATCTGTTGTGGCCATGTTGGGGCTATCAGTATGACCTTCACTTTGTCGGTATGTATTTTGTGAATAACCTTCGATAGAAGTGGTATTGGTGGGAACATGTAGTGAAGTATTGCATCCCATTTGAGGAGGAAGGCATCCCCTAGCAATCGCAGTCCCAGACCTACTCTTGAGCAAAATTGTGGTCATTTGTGATTTTGTGATGTCGTGAATACGTTGATGGATAGGTTGCCCCATTGTTGAAATATGTTTTGTGGGACTACATTGTTCAGTTCCCATTCATGTTCTGGGAGAATTGTCTGCTCAATGTGTCCACTGTTGTGTTCTGACAGCCTGGAAGATAGGAGGCTGAGATGCTGATGTTGTATCAAATGCACGAGTTCCACAGTTTTATGACATGTGTGCATAGGGAGTGGGATTGGCTCCTCCCTGATGATTTATATAGAACATGAAGGCAATGTTGTTGGTCATTACTCGTACCATCTCGTTCCTTATCAAGGGGAAGAAGTGGAGACATTGGTTGAAAACCACACAGAGTTCTAGTAGATTTATGTGTAATTGTGTTTCTAGGGGAGATCACTGCCCTTGAATTTATTAACATTCCAGGTGAGCTCCCCAGTCAATCAAGGAGGTAGCGGTTGTGAACATCATGAAAAGTAGGTCCTGAGTGAAGGGAATCCATGAGCATGCATTGTTGGGTTGTGTTCACCAAGGTAGAGTGTCTTTGTCTTTGGTCGGCATTGTCAGGCGTCTGTTTAGGCTGTGTTTGTGTGGTATGTATAAAGTTCTGAGCCAACCCTGAATGCAGCACATGTAGAGATGCACATGCCATACCACATATGTAGTTGTCGCCATATGACCTTGTTGCCGGCACCCAGTGCCCAGAGGCAAAACAACAGCAGCGGTTCGTTGCCCGGTGTGCGTCACCCAATAAACACAACAGGGTGGAGAAGCAGAAAAGTTTATTTGGAATTCCAAAGAAAGGTACGGGGAGAGAAATCTCAAATCCTGCACACCAGAGCAGGTCATTACACACACTTGTATATTCCTTAATGCTACTGCACTACACATTGGCCAATCAAAGCTTTGCACAAATACTCTGCCTTCCTTATATGGGTTACAACAATGTTTATTTCCTGCAACCTCTAACAAGCATTCCTAGCAACTTAAACAACCAGCACATCCTGTCTGGCCTTCTAGCTGTCTCTCCTGTTATCTTTAACTTGGCGTCAGCAAACCTTACACTATGAGGCATTATCTGCAACTGCAACATTGTTTTAAGAGCAAAAGAGCTTACTCAAACCAGCCAGGCCTGAGTTACATTAAGGGGGGTTGACAAGAAGCCCTTAGGCCTTCAGCAGGGAGACTTCCTCGACCCTTATGGCCTTCCATCCCCTCGACTTAACTAGTGGCCATGCCCTGGGATCTCCAACAACCTCATAGTTGGAGGCAGGTACGTGCTGATAGGTGGACTATTCATCACTGAAGAGATGAGGCTGGTTATGGTCAAAAATTTCTTTGTTGGTATTGATGCTTTGGCTTCTGTAGAGTCAAGGTGGGCCCAAATGAAGTCCAATTGTTGTACAGGAATTAGGGTTGATTTTTGTTTATCTGTATTCCTAGATTCAGAAAGAGAATGATTGTCCGTTGAGTGATATCAAATGACTCTGCCCAAGTATGGCCTTTTAGTAAACAATCATCCAAGTAGGGGAATATTATTACCCCTTGTTTGTGGAAATGTGCCACCACTACTGCGAGAATGTTGGAGAATACTCACAATGTTGTGGAAAGACCAAAAGGTAGGACCCTGTATTGATAATGATCCGTTCCCAGGGTAAATCTGAGAAACCTCCTCGGAGTGGGATAAATTCTTACGTGGAAGTAGGCATCTTGAAGGTCGAGGACTGAAAACCAGTCCCCCCATTTCAGTGTTGGCATTATCTTTGCCAGTGTGACCATCCTGACTCATTGGACCCTCACAAACTTGTTGAGCTTTCTGAGATCTACAGTGGGTCTCCATACTCCATTTTTCTTCTGGGTTAAAAGGTAGTGGGAGTAGAAATCCTTCCTCCTGTGTTGTGGAGGAACTTGTCCCAGGGCACCTAGATCTCGAAGGTGGTTTACTTCTTGTTGTAGAAGGTGCTTGTGAGAAGGGTCCCTGAAGAGAGACAGGGAGGGGGCTTGGGTGGGAGGGAATGGAAGTAAATGGGATGGAGTAGCCAGAACGCATAATCTCTAAGTCCCACTTGTCTAGAGATGGACGCCCACACCAGGTAGAAGGGGCATAAACGGAGGCCAAAGTGGGATGTGGTAGGTGTTGTCAGCACTGTCGGGTAGGGGAAGTTGTTTAGCCCCTCCACCAAACCCTCAAAACTGTTGTTTCGCGGATGACAATTGTGATGTTGAGGATTGTGGCTGAGGTGGTGGTTGTCTCTGATGTCTTTGTCTCTGGCATTGTGACTCGTACTGTCATTACTGGGCAAATTAGTTATATCTGTTACGTTGGTATGGTTGAGATCTGTGTTGTCTCCTCTTCGTTACAGGTGTGTAAATGCCCAGCGTGCTGAGGGTCGCTTGTGAGTCCTTCATGGTGTGGAGGACCTTGTCCATCTTTGCAGCAAAGTGTTTCTCTCTGTCAAAGGGGAGATCCTCCACCGTGGTCTGTAACTCCTTTGAGTGGCCCGTGGAGTGGAGCCAGGATGCCCTGTGGATGACAATTGCAGTGGCTGTAGATCTTGCAACTGTGTCCACCACATCTAGGGATGCTTGGAGCACAGTTCTGGCAACTAGTTGACCTTCATTCACCAGGGATCTGAATTGATCCCTTTTGTCCTCTGGGATGTCATTAATAAATTTAATTGTCTTAATGGAATTGTCATAGTCATACTTTGTCAATAGTGCCACGTAGTTGGCCACTCAAAATTGCAAGGTTGCCGACAAGTAAACTTTGCAGCCAAAAAAAGTCAAGTCTCTTCTGCTCCTTGTCCTGGGGAGTAGACTTATTGAAGTTGTTTCCCATGTTAATTCACAGCCTCCACCACAAGACAGTTTGGCAGAGGGTTGGAAAAAAGAAAGTCCATGCCCATAGAGGGTATGTAATATTTTGTATCAGTCCTCTTGCCTGTGGGCAGAATGGTTGCCAGGGTTTTCCACATATTTTTGGCTGGTTCCATTAGCGCATCATTGATAGGCAGTGCTAATTTTGAAGTGAACGAAGTTTGGAGAATCTCCAGGAGTTTGGGTTGGGTTTCAGATACCTCCTCAAGTGGGACCTCTAGACCTTCCACTACCCATTTGAATAGTTTCTGAAATTGCTTGAAATCATCAGCAGTCATAGGAGGTGGGGGCATTATGGCCTCATCTGGTGAGGATGAGGAGTTATGAGTAGGTGGTGTGGTGTCCTACTCTATCGTCTCCTCCCTGTCTACCATTGTTTCCTCTGGGGGTTCTGACATAGCTGGCACCGAAGGTGGTGGCAATCTAATCCTCACCCTATAGGGACTGGGTGGTCTGCTATAATGTCTTCTATAGGCGGCCCAAGGGTCCCAGTGAGGCCATTGCATGGGGAAAGTTATGAGTGGGCCCATCCATGGATGCCCATACCACTGTCAATATTGGGACCTCGATCTTAGGGTTCCAGAGGTTGGCATTGTTCAGATAGGTGAAGAATGGTGTGAGGAGAAGACGCCCTCTTCCTCATCATCCTCTTCCTCACTGGAGGATGGAGGGGCTATGCGTGGTGCCAGAGGATCCTGATGCATCAAAGGTACTTAGCCACAGTGCACTCAGTACTAAGGAGAGCGACCTGGCTGGGAAACATTTATTTTTGGTCGGCTCTCTCTGAGAAGTTGTCACTTATTTCCTCAATGATTTTTTTGAGGAGTGAGCCTTCCTCTGAGCAGAGGGTGAAGTCTCCAGGGATCTTCGTCCAGAGGGGGTTTGCTGCCTGGGGTCAAAGGCCAGGCAGAGAGATTATTCCATAAGAATGAGCTTGAGGCACAGATCTCTGTCTCGCCTAGCCTACAGGTTACTGCAGTGAGCGCACTTTTGGGGAATGTGCGACTCACCAAGGCAGCGGACACAGTATGAATGGCTACCTGACACGTGGATAGCATCCTGGCATAGGATACAGCGTTTAAATCCTGGTGAACCAGGCATAGTTGAAAAAGGGACGGTTAGCCCCAGGTATAGACCCTAACAGTCTCTCAGAAAAAAATTTTTTTTTTAACTAGAACAGAAGGAGAAAAGTAACTAAATAACTATGAACTGTTTTTAACTATTTCTAACTACTTTTAAACCTAAAATGAGCTTGAGTCGGGGCACCGCTGGGAACTCCATGCTCCATCTCTGGCCGAGGACGGTTAAGAAGGAATAGTGGGGGTCAGGTCTGCTGCTGAAATTCTCCCATCAATAGCACAGGGACACACCGACAACTAAAGTGGACCACCCACAGGGACATTACTTGAAGATGTTAGGTGATATCATCACTATGCCCACCCCACAACCAATGCAAAGGGGTAATAGTATATTCATTAAAAAAAAAGATCCTTGACTTTAGCAGTAAAGAACAATAAATTTGTCAGAATGAAGAACATCACTGAAATGTGCCGTAACAAAATATATAGCATACATAAAAGGCTATGAAATTAAAATATGCAATTAGATGTATAAACAATTCAGTGCAAAAATCAACATCTGTGTATGCAACGAATTAATAGAAGAGGAAAGTGTGAACTTCAGTATTTGCAGGATGATGGATTCAGTATTTGCAGGATGATGAAAATCAGTCCACCTTGAAGTCATATGTTCCCACAGAATAGTGGGTAAGATAAAAACAAGCACTTAGCATTAAAAACTAGTATGGCAATACAAACAGGAAGCGCTATACTAGAAATACTGTGAGACATGACTGCTAAAGCTACTAACAACTATTAATATTTTCAACTAATATTTTCAACTGTCAATTAATTGCAGTTAACTCACATGATTAATCGAAAAAAAATTAATCTTGACTAATCAGTTTTAATCGCACTGTTGAACAGTAGAATACCAATAGCAATTTATTAAATATTTTGGATGTTTTTCTACATTTTCATATATACTGTATTCTGTGTTGTAATTGAAATCAAAGTGTATATTATTATTACAAATATTTGCACTGTTAAAATGATAAAAGAAATAGTATTTTTCAATTCACCCCATACAAGTACTGTAGTACAATCTCTTTGTTGTGAAAGTGCAATTTACAAATGTAGATGATTTTTTATTACATAACTGCACTCAAAAACAAAACAATGCAAAACTTTAGAGCCTACAAGTCCACCAGTCCTACTTCTTGTTCAGCAAATCACTAAGACAAACAAGTTTGTTTACATTTACAGGAGATAATGCTGCCCTCTTATTTATAATGTCACCAGAAAGGGAGAACAGGCATTTGCATGGCACTTTTGTAGCCAGCATTGCAAGGTATTTACGTGCCAGATATGCTAAACATTCATATGCCCATTCATGCTTCAGCCACCATTCCAGAGGACATGCCTCCCTGCTGATGATGCTCATTTAAAAAAAAATGTGTTAATTAAATTTGTCACTGAACTCCTTAGGGGAGAATTGTATGTCCCCTGCTCTGTTTTACCTGCATTCTGGCATATATTTCATGTTATAGCAGTCTCAGATGATGACCCAGCACATGTTGTTCATTTTAAGAACACTTTCACGGCAGCTTTGACAAAACGCAAAGAAGGTACCAACGTGAGATTTCTAAACATAGCTACAGCACTCAACCCAAGGTTTAAGAATCTGAAATGCCTTCCAAAAATCTGAGAGAGACGAGGTGTGGAGCATTCTTTCAAAAGTCTTAAAAAAGCAACACTCTGATGTGAAAACTACAGAACCTGAACCACCAAAAAGAAAATTAACCTTCTACTGGTGGCATCTGACTCAGATCATGAAAATGAACATGTATCGGTCCGCATCGCTTTATATTGTTATCAAGCAGAACCCATCAACAGCATGAATGGTGGTTGAAGCATGAAGGGACATATGAATATTTAGCGCATCTGGCATGAAAATATCTTGTGACGCTGGCTACAATAGTGCAATGAGAACACCTATTCTCACTTTCAGGTGACATTGTAAACAAGAATCAGAGTAGCAGCCATGTTAGTCTGTATCCCTATGATGGTGTCCCCTGAATAGATATGTGGACACAGTTGGCAACGGGCTTTGTTGCAAGGATAGGTTCCTGGGTTAGTGGTTTTGTTGTGTGGTTGCTGGTGAGTATTTGCTTCAGGTTGGGGGGCTGTCTGTAAGCAAGGACTGGCCTGACTCCCAAGATCTGTGAGAGTGAGGGATCGTCCTTCAGGATAGGTTGTAGATCCTTGATGATGCGCTGGAGAGGTTTTAGTTGGGGGCTGAAGGTAAATGGCTAGTGGCGTTCTGTTATTTTCTTTGTTGGGCCTGTCCTGTAGTAGGTAACTTCTGAGTTCAGGGGACACCATCACAGGGCCTAATCACATCAGCCGCACTATCAGAGGCTCGTTCACCTGCACATCGACCAATGTGATATATGCCATCACGTGCCAGCAGTGCCCCTCTGCCATGTACATTGGCCAAACCGGACAATCTCTACGTAAAAAAATAAATGGACACAAATCAGACATCAAGAATTATAACATTCAAAAACCAGTCGGAGAACACGTCAATCTCTTTAGTCACTCCATTACAGACCTAAAAGTGGCAATTCTTCAAGAAAAAAACTTCAAAAACAGACTCCAAAGAGAGACTGCTGAATTGGAATTAATTTGCAAACTGGATACAATTAACTTAAGCTTGAATAAAGACTGGGAATGGATGTGTCATTACACAAAGTAAAATTATTTCCCCATGTTTATTCCCCCCCCGCCCCGCCCACTATTCCTCACATGTTCTTGTCAACTGCTGCAAATGGCCCACCTTGATTATCACTACAAAAGGTCCGTCCGTCCCCCGCGCTCTCCTGCTGGTAATAGCTCACCTTACCTGATCACTCTTGTTACAGTGTGTACGGTAACACCCATTGTTTCATGTTCTCTGTGTATATAAATCTCCCCACTGCATTTTCCACTGCCTGCATCCGATGAAGTGAGCTGTAGATCACGAAAGCTTGTGCTCAAATAAATTTGTTAGTCTCTAAGGTGCCACAAGTCCTCCCTTTCTTTTTATTGTAAGCAAGAAGTGGGCAGCATTATCTCCTCCAAATGTAAACCACCTTGCTTTTCTGAACAATTGGCTAAACAAGAAGTAGGACTAAATGGACTTGCAGGCTCTACAATTTTACATCGTTTTATTTTTGAATGCAGGTTTTTTTTGTACACAACTCTACATTTGTAAGTTCAACTTTCATGATAAAGAGATTGCACTACAGTACTTGTATTAGGTGAATTGAAAAATACTATTTCTTTTGTTTTTTTACACTGCAAATACTTGTAATCAAAAATAAATATAAAGTCAGCACCGTACACTTCGTGTCCTACGCTGTAACTGAAATCAATATATTTGAAAATGTAGACTCCATCCAAAAATATTTAAATAAATGGTATTCTATTTTTTGTATAACACTGTGATTAATCGCATTTAATTTTTTTAATTGCGATTATTTTTTTTAACCGCTTGACAGCCCTATTTTCACTGTTTCTTTGCACGACGTCCACCTGCGCGACGTTCATGAAGGTAAATGAGGGGATGCTCAGAGCCGGCAAACACTGGATAAATCGGCGAAAGGCGGGAAAGGCCGCGTACGGCGGGGGACTCGGGCAGGGCAAGTCAGAGCAGCAGGGAGGTGGCACTTGGCGCGGGCTCGGAGGCTTTGTGTAGACACAGGAACCGAATCCGGATTGTTTTAAACACGGAAACCAGGGCGCAGCAGTAGCGCCTCGGGGGGGTGGATGTTGCAGGGGGGCAGGTCTCCTTTAGCAGCTGGGGACAACCTGCCCCGGCCAAGCGCGGGGGGCGCTTCTCGGGGAGCGGGTGCTGAGCTGCGGCCCCCGGAAAGGGGGGGGAGCCCCTCTGCCCCCCACGCCCTGGGACTGCGGCCAGGGCAGATGTTCCCCCTCCCCCGGCGACCTGCTAGTCGCCCCGCCCCCGCGCGGGGGTCCCCTCGGCCACTGGCAGGGAGCGCCCCGGCCCCCCCAGCCCAGCCGGGCGCGGGGTCACCCCAGGCCGGGCAGCGGCCGCAGCCGGGGTTACTCGGGGCGCCCGGCTCTTAGGCGGAGCAAGACGGAACCGGCCCGGCAGCGCCGGGAGTCTGGCCGCGGCGTGCGACGGGAAACCGGCTGCTGAGGGGAGCGGGGCGCCCGCCCGCCTCTCCCCCCCCGTAACGGCCGCCGCGCCCGCCTGCCCCTCCCCCCCCGTAACGGCCGCCGCGCCCGCCTCCACCGCTCCCCTCAGTAACCGCCACGGCGCCCACCTCTCCATGGCCCGCTGTGGAACGGCTCTGGCATCCGCCTTCCCCTCACTGTATCTACCACAGCGCCCGCCTCCCCCTTCCCCCTCCGGAAGGGCTGTGGTGCCTCCCCCTCCCCCTCCCCCTTTAATGGCCGCTGCCCGCAATCCCCTACCTCGGTGCGCTTTGATTCATCCTGTCGCGGAGGCCTGGAAGCCCGGAGGGCAGGGTTCCTTGTCTGACCGGAGAGAGACAGGCAAGACCAGCAAGGGCCAAGCACAAGCTCTTCCCTGAGGAGCGCACACAACAGTAGAGAGCGGCCTCTCTCCAAGGAGAGCCAGCTGCTCCTTTAGGTGAAACGGGTAGGTTTTTAGAGACAGGTCCCTGGCCTCACAGATTATTCACACAGCAGCCCACCCCATGTTAGTTAAAAGTTCTCTTTCTCTGTTAGGCATGCATTCCTAGCCCCCTGTTGCATATAGCTTTCAGCAAGTCCTAATGCCTCACCAAACTTCCTTATCAGGATGGGTGTCCAACAGCAATCACAGACATGAAGGTCGCTATCTTAAAACAAAAAAACTTCAAATCCAGACTCCAGCGAGAAACTGCTGAATTGGAATTCATTTGCAAATTGGATACTATTAATTTAGGCTTAAATAGAGACTGGGAGTGGCTAAGTCATTATGCAAGGTAGCCTATTTCCCCTTGTTTTTTCCTACTCCCCCCCCCCCCCCCAGATGTTCTGGTTTAACTTGGATTTAAACTTGGAGAGTGGTCAGTTTGGATGAGCTATTACCAGCAGGAGAGTGAGTTTGTGTGTGTATGGGGGTGGGTTTTTGGAGGGGGGTGAGGGAGTGAGAGAACCTGGATTTGTGCTGGAAATGGCCCACCTCGATTATCATGCACATTGTAGGGAGAATGGTCACTTTGGATGAGCTATTACCAGCAGGAGAGTGAGTTTGTGTGTGTGGTTTTTGGGAGGGGGGTGAGGGGGTGAGAGAACCTGGATTTGTGCAGGAAATGGCCCAACTTGATTATCATGCACATTGTGTAAAGAGTTGTCACTTTGGATGGGCTATCACCAGCAGGAGAGTGAATTTGTGTGTGGGGGGGTGGAGGGTGAGAAAACCTGGATTTGTGCTGGAAATGGCCCAACCTGATGATCACTTTAGATAAGCTATTACCAGCAGGACAGTGGGGTGGGAGGAGGTATTGTTTCATATTCTCTGTGTATATATAAAGTCTGCTGCAGTTTCCACGGTATGCATCCGATGAAGTGAGCTGTAGCTCACGAAAGCTCATGCTCAAATAAATTGGTTAGTCTCTAAGGTGCCACAAGTACTCCTTTTCTTTTTGTGAATACAGACTAACACGGCTGTTACTCTGAAACCAACAGGAGACAAGGAGTTAAGAACAGACATAGAACAGAAATGCAGGAACATCTCAGAACATCTGGTACAAAAAAGCAGGAATGCAGGTCTCTATCTATCTCATTCTCAGCAACAAGTATTCTGTCATTCTGCTTATCTCCTTCAGGGACTTTCCCAGCAACCTTTATTGGCCTGACTTCAGTTCAGCTGGCATAACTGTCTCATGTTTAATTATTCTTACCTAACACTGTGCAGGGAGCTGCTCTGCCCTTCCCCCTGTGACCCATCTCCTCAGAGGCACCTGCGCCGGGTCGGGGGAGAACATGGGGCTGAACTCTGCGCCCCCAATTGGGGGTTGCCAACCCTCCAGGATTGGCCTGGAGTCTCCAGGAATTCAAGATTACTCTTTAATTAAAAATTGTCATGTGATGAAACCTCCACGAATAGGTCCAACCAAAATTGGCAACCCCCCAGACACACACACACACACCCCCAATGTCACAGACACAGAGGACTCACGCAGGAGGGCTCAGTCCATAGGGATGGATTGCTCAGGTCTCACCTGAGGGCGTGCAGGCAGGTGTCAGCCAGCCTGAATGGGCTCTGCCCTGACATCTATTGATGAGCTGGGGGAAATGACTTCAGGAGCAGCCTGAGTTTGCACAGACATGCCGGCTCTGCCTGGACGCGCAGCCTGATGGAGCTGCTTTTTCAAAATGATCCATTTCAGACGGCGTTGGGTTTCAAATCATACTAGTGCAGGGGTGAGATGTGCCAAGCCAAGCAAGCTGCAGAAAGAGCCAAAGAAGCTCACCACAGCTAAGCTAAGGCAAAGGTGGACAAACTTAAGCTTGAAATCCAAAAAGCAATGGAAGAACAGCAGAAACTGTATCATCTAGAAAGTCCAGTTTATAACAATGATAGTATGTTGTATGACTCTGAGCAATTGCCTGTGTTTAACCAATTTTGCTATGACCAGAGAGAGGTTGTCTCTAACCTGGGGAAGGTGAAAAATAGCTGTTTGTGCAAAAAAGCAATTTATATGTGAATGAAGTTTCTGAAGGTCTGTCTAGTATCTCAGAAGTGAATCTGAAATTAGATAAAGCACAAAGAGAGCTCATTTATGGGGGAAATGTTTCTCTAGAGCAGCTTAAAGTTGATGATCAGGTTAAAGCCCTAATTAAGGAAGAAAAGGGTAGTTTTTTTATGAGTGATGGATTGCTGGCACTGAAGTTTGTAAAAGTGAGCCTGACCCAGGTAGAAGTGATTTGCTTAAAGTAGCTCAGTATAATGTGGAGAATAGCAGTTTATCTGTTGGGAGTGGCAACTTGCTTGTTAAGGACACTTTCCCACGCCACTACAGTATTAATTCTGCTGGCATCATTGCGGTACGTATCATTGCAGCACGAGAACCAGGTCTGTATCCAAAATCTTGCAGCATCTGCTCCCTTGACACCTCTGTTACCCTCACAAGACTGATATCACATCGGGTCACCTACGGGAGACAGTGGAAGTTTTCATTACAGGTGCTCACACTGCAAACAATAGAGCATCTGATCCCACGCCCATTGTGATTTCCAGGTCCCTCAACCAGTTTTCCTAACATACTGGTGGTTTGGGTGGCAGGGATGGGCATTGACCTCAGAATGTGCAAGTCCAGGGTGCCTGATACCATCAGCTTTAAGGGAAGCGGGGGTCCTGTATTCTCATGGCTGCCCCACGCCCCTCCCCCTGAGCTGCCTCAGACAAAGACCAGTATTTGGGAGAGTTAATGCTGGTCCCTGGTAACCAAGCACTGCCCATGTTTCCCACAAGTTGCAGCACAGGACCCATTGCCCGTGCCGCTAGGTCATACTCACCTTGGCAGGAACAGCAAACCGGTTCACTGAATAGCTAGGGATACAGATTACGTTCTGGCTTGCACTTCAGTGTAATAAGGGGAGTGATTTTTAAATAGTAACTTTGTACTAGACACTGGGTATGCACTGACAGAGTTTGCCTTGTGCTTTGCATGCCTTACAGTGAAAAGCTTGGCGGAGAGGCTGTCACAGAACATACAGAGAGGAGGCACAAAAATGATAACAAGACTAGACAAAATGCCTTACAGTGAGGGACTTAGAGAGTTCAATTGGTTTAGCTTTTCAAAAAGAAGATTGAGAGGTGATTTGATTACAATTTAAATGCTTTTATGGAGAGAAAATCCCAGCTCCTAAAGGGCTGTTTAATCTAATGGAAAAAGGCAGGGCCACCACCAATGACTGCAAGCTGAAGCAAGCTAAATTTGAATTATCAATAAGTACCACATTTTTAAAGGTGAGTGATTAACCACTGGAACGAACTACTAAGGGAAGTTTATATAACCCTATGGAACTCATTTCCACTAGATAGCATTGAGATTTGGAAATCGTGGAATTTTGAAAAAGGGTCAGATAGAAATATAGATAATGAGAACCTCTAGAGTTACACTAGCTGAACTAATATATAATGTATATATGACGAATCTGTTTCAGGGCACAAGCCAACAACTGGTTGACAGGAACTGTTGCTAGGGACAGATTTTGCCATGTCCACAACGGGGTTTCCTGCACATTCCAACCATGTAGTGCTGGCTGCTGTCAGACACAGGTCGAGATGAACGACTGGTCTGCCCTGATGTGGCTATTGGGACTGAACAACATCATGGCAGTTGATGAAAAAATAAAGTTGAATTAGCAGAGAGGTAAAAGAGGGGCTCAGATCTCAGTCTCTTCCCAGTGAGAGGGAACAAGCAGGCAGCTGAGCAAAAACGGATCCCCTTAGAATTTCTTCAGGAACAAGGGATTTATCCCCACAACCTTCCAGAGAAAAGCAATGTGTTCCCTAGTAAGGAGCCAAAAGGGGTGCTTTTGTTGTGAGCTAGTGTCACAAATGTCCCCAGCACAACCAAAGAAATACACAAACTCACTGTTTCGTAACAGGCACACCCACTTTCACTGGGGCATTCATGTTTAATTAATAGCACCCAGAGTTAATAGTGTAAAGTAGTGCTACTTTTATTAAATGAAGCCTATTGAGAAATGAAAAAAAAAGGCATCTCTTCATTGATCTGTAATCCCTTCCCCTTAATGCCTCACACATCTGGGATACTGTCCTCTGTCCTCATGAAATCCAGTCACTATGAGGCCCCATTCCCATTACAGCTAGAAATGTGATCCTGTAAGTCGTTTGAGGTGGTTGCTCATTAAGTTTGTCATCCCTTAATGAGATCTCAGATAACTCACTCAATCACTTTATTGATTAGCAATAAAACAGCATAATACAGAAAGGTCAGACATTACCAGTATAGAGAACAGGTCTTCCAGTGACTGTAGTTTACATATTTCTTGTGTTGATAACCAATAATTTGTCAATAATTAATAAATGAATAGCTAATAATGGATAAGGATTTTAAGTGTGATTATATGTTTAATGAATAGCCTTCTCTTAAATTTAGATTTGGTTAACAAGTCAGCTTTGATTTAATTTATTAAACAGTCAAGACAGCACATACAGAGAGGCATGCAATTACCTACAACTGTGGAAGGCCTTCTCCATAGCTTCAGACAGTCTGGATCCTGTCTGCCAGTGGTCTTACTTCCTTATGATTTCTTGTGGTAATTATACTCTGGTGACTCTCCTTAGTTCAACATTTCAACCCTTATCAATTTCCTCCTTTTGGTATATACTTCTCCATATCTTAGGACTTGTCTACACTACGGGGGTAAGTCGACCTAAGTTACTCAACTCCAGTGAATAACGTAGCTGGAGTTGACATAGCTCAGATCAACTTACTGTAGTGTCTACATCGCACTGCATCAACGGGAGATGTTCTCCCGTCAACTTACCTTACACTACTCCTTGTGGTGGAGTACTGAAATTGACAGGAGAGCGATCTGCGGTCGATTTAGTGGGTCTTCACTAGACCCGCTAAATCAACGCCCGGTACATCGACTGCAGCAGCAGCATTGATCCCCGGTAAGTGTATACATGTCCTTAGGCTCTTTCCTCAGTTCCCTTTTCCTGGTAATTTTCCAACTGTTTCAAAACCTACTGGTTAGTCATTGTTTATGGCCTTTTTTATGCATTACATACCTTGCGAATATGTTGCAGTTACTACACTGCAAAAATATATTGTATAACATAAAATATATATCATGGGTTACTGCATTGTAAAATTCCATTCCTTGCTAGATACACCTCTACCCCGATATAACGCTGTCCTCGGGAACCAAAAAATCTTACCGCGTTATAGGCGAAACTGCATTATATCAAACTTGCTTTGATCCACTGGAGCACGCAGCCCTGCCCCTCCGGAGCGCTGCTTTACTGCATTATATCCAAATTCGTGTTATAGCGGGGTAGAGGTGTGCTTTATCTTAATTGCAAAGTATCACGGGAATCTTGCCCCCAGGCAAGCCGTAAAATCTTTCCTGATCTATCTTTAAGTGTCAATACCTGTGTCTATTCCAATTTGCTTATTCCGACACATATGCCCCAGTTGTTTACAGCCTAGTTACTTCCTATTTCTGTTAGTACCACTCCATGTCCCTTACTCAGCAAAACATCTAGTACTTGCAATTAATGGTTAAAACATCTGCAAACAGATCAGTCTCAGTACCTCTCCATTCCTTATTTCACCAGCAAGCATTGCAGTCTGTCACACATATCCTTTATACATTTTGCATAGCTGCAAAGCCTTAGGGGCCTTTAGTTCATAAGCTAACAAATCACACTCAGGCTTAACCAGCTGTAAGTTATACGGGGCATTTTCTGTTTTCCAGTTCATACCCAGCACTCTGCCCAACTGTGTTTTTAGGAGTAAATTGTGAAACATTTTGGGCAGCAATTCTATGCAGGATGAGCAGCAGGTCGCTGCACCAAGGATTATGGGTATTTTTTCAGACACTGTCAGTGGACTCTGGAATGCACAGCTCGGGGAGGAAGTAGGACTTGCATTACTAGTTACACTGGCACAGTTAAGGGTACCTGCCAGACAGGAAAAATCACGATGTGCCTAACCCCTTACAAGAGCCATGGAATAGACTGATGCTGGGGATGGAAGATCCAGGTGAAGATGCACTCGGCATCCCATTATTAATCATATGCTTTTGACAGTGAGCTGAATCTTTATCCAATAGTGCTATAGCCCATTAGTGCATGGTAGAAAGTTGCTGTAGGGGTGGTGCAAGGCTGACTTACTCCTGTTCACCTGTTACCTTGAAAACTGCTCTCGCTAAGAGCTTGTCTACATGTGGAATTTAACTGGCATAAAATATACCAGTATCATTATACCTCTGTAACGCCCCACGTTGACACACTTATTCACAGGAAGTTATGCCATTATAACTATACTGGCAAAATTATACCAGTAAAACTTCCGGAGTAGATAAGTTTAAAAAACACAGTTGCCTCAGTGCCAAATACAGAGGTAAAATAACCTCTCTGTTCCTACTTGAGATTCCCCTGTTTATGCATCTCAGGATTGCGTGAGTTCTTTTGGAGACAGCATCGTACTGGGAGTTCATATTCAGCTGATTATCCACCACAAACCCGAAATCTTTTTCAGAGTCCCACCTTCCCAGGATGGAATCCCCCATCCTATAAGTATGGCCTACATATTTTGTCCTAGATGTATACATTTACATTTAGCCACATTAAAATGCATACTGTTTTCTTGTGCCCAGTGTGCAAAGTGATCCAGTTCACTGTTAAATCAGAGACCTGTCCTCTTCATTATTTACCATCCTCTGGTTTAGAGTGTCATCTGCAAATTTTATCAGTGATCATTTTATGGGGTTTTTTCCAGGTAATTGATAAAAATGTTGTCAAGAACTGATCTCTGCAGGACCCCATTAGAAACACACCTGCTCAATGAGGATTCCCTGTTTACAGTTACATTTTGTGACATCTCAGTTCACCAGGTTTTAATCCATTTATAGAGTACCATGTTAAAATACCCGTGTCTTCACAATGTGCGGAGGACGCCATTTTGTTCTACACAATGGCATCCTCCCTGTGTGTTCAGGGGCCGGATGGAATCGTCCCACTGGCACAGCCAGTCAGGAAGTCATATTCAGGGCTCACATGGGAATGCAATCCATGTGTTGCATCCAGAGATGGCATACCGCTGCACAACTTCCAAAATTCAACTTAACTGCCTTGAAATTCTCACTAACCATCCTCCCACCCCATCAAAAGATCAGTTCCTCTCTTCATCAGCTTTGTCCTCCTCCCATCATCAAAAATAAGCCAATACTATCCACCCATCCTCCTTAAGCCTTGTATTTTAGAAGTGTCTCACCAGAATTAAAAAAACAAACAAACCACTCCACTGTTTTCTACCATTGCAATTGTAGATCTATTTAATCTGAAGCTACATTTGCGGTGTGGGGTTTCTTTTTCAAGTGCAGTTTTGCCAAGTGTTGAACAAGGTTTGATTTGTGATTGAAGCCTTTCCCACATTCAGTACATTTGTGAGGCCTCCCTCCGCAGTGCATTAACTCATGCTGGGAAAGGGAGAACTTCTGACGAAAGCTTTTCTCACACTGGGTGCATTTATAGGGCCGCTCCCCAGTGTGGATCCTCATGTGTTTATGTAGGGTTTCTTTCCGCCCAAAGCCTTGCCCACATTCAGTGCATTTAAAAGGTTTAGCTCCTGTGTGGGTTTTACGGTGAGTACAAAGGACCCCTTTCAGTCTGAAGCTTTTGTGACAGTCAGGACACTGATAGGCTCTCTCTCCTGTGTGGATTGTCTGATGGGAAGCAAGGTGCAAGTACTCTCTGAATTTTTTCCCACAGTCAGTGCAACTGTAGTTTTTCTCCTCTTTGTGGATCCTTTCATGTCTGCTGAGTGACGATCTGCAGTTAAAGCTCTTTCCACAGTCGGCGCATACATGGGATCTCTCTCCTGTGTGTTTTTTCTGATGCCATCGGAGGTGCGAGTTGTGGTAATAGCTTTTCCCACACTCAGCACAGCTGTAACGTCTCTCTTTGGGACGGACTTTCTGATGCACTGCTGAGCTTCTACTGAAGCTTTTCTGATCACTACTTGTACTCGGTTGTGCTCCCTGATTGGTGCTCTGGTGGCCAATGGGGCAGTTCAGTTTCTTGGAAATTTGTTTATGTTGAATAGATACGCTGCCTCTCTCCCCTTCCGGGGTCCCGTGCTGCCTTCGTGCAGCTCCCGCACTTCCACAGGCTTCTCCCCACTCAAGACTCTGAAGTTTCCCCAACAACATCCTGTCCTGCTCTGCTCTCACAAGCCCTTCCTTCTGGGGATTCTTGTCCCTGTTCTCACTCACCATCCCATCATTAAACCCTCTAGACGCCTCTCCTGAATGGATTCTCTGATGCTGAATAAGTCTGTCTTTTAGAATAAAGAGCTGGCCACAGTCTGGACACTTATGGGGTCTCTCTGACTTGTGGACTGTGTAACAATGAAGAACAAGGCTTGTCTTATGTCTGAAACTTTTCCCGCATTCATTACATTTATAAGGTCGCTCCTCTGGGTGAATTCTCAGATGTATCTGAAGGTTTTCTTGTCGAGAGAAGCCTTTGCCACACTCATAACACTTGTAGACACTTTTTTCTACATCAGTTTGCTGACAGTGCTGAATAAGGAGCGAACTGTTATTGAAACCTGCCCTCTGTTCATTGACAGTATTTGGTGTCTCCCCCGTAAGGATTACCGGGTGGGCACTGGTGTCCTTGGATTTCCTCAAACCTCTTTTGCTGTGAGTGGATTTACTCCTGCCTGGAGGGTCTCCCCTCTGCCGTCCTGCCCTGCCATGGCTCTCACTGGCATCTGCCCCGTCAGGGCACTGTAGTCTCCCTGAAAACATCCTGTGAATCTTCACTCTCACAGCCCCTTCCTGCTGGGGACTCTCCTCCTTGTTTTCACTTGCTATCCCGGTACCTGTTGGGAGAGAGAATCCAGATGGGATTCATTCCATGTGCTGGGGACGGAGGGGGCAGAAAAGGGATTGGTCACCGATAAGAGAACCTGACAGGTAGGAATTAAATTCCCCAAATCTTTCCACAGAAGGGAAAAGGGGTCAGTTCTGCCTCAAAGTCCCACCTGAGCCCTGAGGAAAAGGCTTCTGCCAGGGGTCAGGCAGAACGAGTGGGAGCCACGACTGACACCGGCCAGGAGGACAGGGCACAATAGTGAGTCAGATGAGTACTCAGTGGGTTTGCTGGAATTCCAGCTTTTCCCTCAGTCCCAGATGGTTTCTCAGTTGGTGTCACTCATTCCTCACCTGTCGTAGTGCCTCTTGGGATTTCCCTTTCCTCAGAGCCCTGAAGATCTGGGAACCATGGCTCTTCCCCTCGCTCCATCTGGGACAGCACATCTGGTTTAGCAATAGGAAATCCTGCTCAATGGAAAGAGGTACATGCATCACAACATGTCAAGTATTTGTCGATCACTTAACTACAAAGAACAGCAAAGAAAATCTTGGAATGAAGGGGAAAGACATAATCCATATAGGTTTACTTGTGGCACCTTAGAGACTAACCAATTTATTTGAGCATAAGCTTTTGTGAGCTACAGTAGCTCACGAAAGCTTATGCTCAAATAAATTGGTTAGTCTCTAAGGTGCCACAAGTACTCCTTTTCTTTTTGCGAATACAGACTAACACGGTTGCTACTCTGAAACCAATCCATATACGTTGTCAATTATTCATGAAACCCCCTTTGGCGACCAGATTGTCTGGTGGGAAATGGGTTGTGTTCCTTATAGGAGATTTAGGCCATGTCTACACTACGGGGACAATAGCAACTGCTCACCCAATGAGAGGAGAGTCTCGTAATTCTCCTGTATGACATCTCTGTAGAGTTCCCTCTGCTTTTCATCCAAAAGAGCCCATTCATCTTCAGAGAAGTACATGGCCACCTCCTCAAATGTCACTGGCATCTGAAATGATATGTGTCCTCCACTCAGCACCTGCCTGCTCTGGCCACAATCCCACCACTCAGACACAAGCTGAGCAGAAAAGGGCAAAGCCATCACTGTCAACGCAGCATTGCGGGGGAAGGAACCCCATTTCCCATTATCCCAACCTCCTCCAAACAGCAAGAGATGCCTGACTCAGCCTGCCCTCAAAGCTCCCCATCCCGCCAGAACTCAGCCCCAGCTCAGGCCACTGCAAGCAAGCACCATTTCACAACTCACCATAAAGCCAAACCTACGGAGCAAGGCCACCATATCCTGGTCTCCTTCATTCCCCTTATCATAAGGAACAAACAAATAAGGCACAGGAAGATCTAAAGGATAATAAAGATACCATTAGAGGGACCCACACAGACACACATGATCCTGGATCTTACGACTCTACTAGGAACAGGGACCTACCCGCTCTCCACGTGCCACGAGACAACCAAATGCTGTTCTGATGATTTCACAAAAGAATAAATGGACACAAATCAGGAATTATAACATTCAAAAACCACTAGGAAAACTCTTCCGTCTCCCTGGTCACTCAATAACAGACTTAAAAGTAGCAATTTTTCAACAACAAAATTTCAAAAACAGACTCCTACGAGAAACTGCTGAACTGGAATTAATTTGCAAACTGGACACCATCAAATTAGGCCTGAATAAAGACTGGGAGTGGATGGGTCATTACAAAAATGAATTTCCCCCTACTGTTACTCACACCTTCTTGTCAACTGTTTGAAATGGGCCACCCTCATTACCACTACAAAAGTGATTTTTCCTCCCTTGGTATTCTACTGTTAATTGAATTGTCTCATTAGCACTGACCCCTCCACTTGGTAAGGCAACTCCCGTCTTTTCACGTACTCTGTGTGTAGATAGATAGAGACAAGATGGCCAGTGTTACTCTGGTGGGTCCTGCGCTTTTCTTGGCGGGGAGCTAAGATGCCACCCCTTGCCCCTGTTCTTGGAGCGTCGATGGCCCCACTAGTGGCCCAGGAAGGTGATAAAGGAGGGAAGCAGGAGAGGGGTCTGGGTTTGCTCCTCACTCTGAGCCCCAGCCCCTCTCAACCCCTACGGGTTCTTACCCTCTTCCCCCTTGGGTGGGGTACCTGCAGTCCTTAGATGCTGGGGAAGGGAGTCTACCTCCCATACTGGGCAGGGTCCCCCTTACTTCAGTTCTCTGATTTTCCAAGTCTCACAGCACACCTCCAATCTCCAATCCTCTCCTCTTCCCTTGTCTGCCTGAAGCAGGGGGTTTTATTAGGTTCCTAACAGGGCCTTAATTGACTGCAGGTGGTCCAATTAACCTGCAGCCACCTTCCCTAGTCTACAGGGAACCACACCTTAATTAGCCTTGAGTTTATATATTTCCCCTCTAGCACTCTCACACTGCTCCCTGGCCCTCTTGTATCACAATATATATACCTGCTACTTTAGTTTCCACTCCATGCATCTGATGAAGTGGGTTCTAGCCCACAAAAGTTTATGCCCAAATAAATCTGTTAGTTTCTAAGGTGCCACAAGGACTCCTCGTTGTTTTTGCACAAACAACTTGTTACCTAGTTGCCGTGAATACTGCAGTTTCTCTCTGAGGTCACAGCTCAGTTGTGGTCCTGGGTGGTGGAAGATCTGAGACGTTGAATTGGACAGGGGCTCCATCATCTCAGAAATGCCTTCTCTTCCAATCACACAAACTGAAACCTGGGAAACATAGACGTTGTTAGCTCTGCGTGAGGTTCAAAGTTTTCATCTGAGGGCCAGTGAGAAGTGCCTCTCAGATTCTCTACTAAACAGAGTTATTGAAAGCCAATGGGCCTGCCACACACATGAAAGGAGCTCTGTGTCCCCCCACATTTCCATCTTCCAGTTTTCACCAGTATCAGTTGGGTTCTGCCCATTGATGACTAGAAGAGATCCCTCCATTTTGTATTTCTTCCTTGTAGCCTTCTGCCCAAACCAAGCCTTCTTCCTTCCTGTGCTGCTTTTTTCTTCCTAGTGAACCCTTTCCGCACTCAGGTGATGTTACCTCAGTTCTGCCTTTTATTTGACTGATCATGGCACCTCGGAATATCAGATCACAATTGCACTCATGCAGGTAGTTGGCTCTTTTTACGCTTTTTAATGAACATTATTATTATTTATTTGTGTTACCTTAGAGTTCAGGACTTTTAATCATGGGACAAGACCCCATTGTATCAGGCACTGAAAAAGGACACAACAAAAAGACAGTCTTTACCCGCAAAGAGCTTCGCTTGTAACATAATCCTTCTACATTTCAGGGGCATCACTCAAACGTTTTACAATTTTCTCATGAGTATGAATTTACAGAATTTTATTTAATGGCAACCTTTTTGTTTGAACTTGTACCAGATCCAGATTTAACTGTTCCTTTTTCAAGACCCTTAAGGGATTTGAAATGTAAAGTACTCCATAAGGCTTTCATTTCAACTATATGCCTTATTCCATTTTCCTTTAGCTGTAGAGAGTATTCAAGAGGGGGGGAGGAGGAAACCCTGACAAGCAGTCTTTTTGATATTGGTATGGATGGTAACAAAATTCCTTTTTGGGGGGGGGGGGGGGGGAGAGAAGCAGTTAGTTGAAATGGGCTGGAGCTGTTGCTTCTGTTGTTAGAGTCTGATCTCGTTTCTGTGAAGACAAAACCAGACAAATGCACAGAAAAAGGGAGAGGAAAGAACAGCAAAGATAGAAAATGCAGTTCTGTCTCGCATGCTGACTCGCAACTCTGCTGTTGTAGAAACGGGGGAAAAGGTACTTGGTTGTATTGCAAGGTTTGCAAATTCCTCATCCCAAAATTGGGATTTTCAAATCTTATTTGATTAGATGCTACAAAAAAAAAAATCACATTTCAACCTTTCGAGTGTTAATAAAGATAAGAACTTACAACTCATTTGATTTGTACCTAAAACAAACTTAAAACTGATGTTGGTCTCTGTCTTCAGATTTTTAGAAACAGACTAGCTCTTGTCACATTTTTTGCTCTAAGTCCAGATTGGGGAAAGATTGAAAATCTTTCCCCCCCCCCCCCATCCCCCTACTCCTCTTGCCTTTTTAAAGCTGCACATTTACAGAAATGGTGAAAATGTCACGCACAAGTGGTTAAACTTGCTGACTAGCAGAAATTTTAGGCCTCGTGTCATTTTTACCCCTGTATATTTCCTCCTTTTAAAAAGAAGCAACCAACTAATGTTCTTTGGAACCAGTTTTGCATCCATGAGCCATTTGCTACACCCAAAGGTAGTAAAATACACTGGCATTTTAGTCTATGATAGACCTTGCCCACCAACATTTCAGTCTATGATAGACCTTGCCCACCAACATTTCACAGCCACTGAGGCAAATTAGCCCATCCCAGAGTCTAATTCGAACCACTAGAACTGTGCTGTTTCACATAACAAAATCCATCACCAACACGTTCTTTTGTTTTTCCAATCACAAAAATCTTGAGGGTTGCAATAGCCCTTTCCGATGGTTTGAAACTCAATTTACAGCCCTGAATTAAGCTGCCATTCAGTTAAAAAATGTTATCTAAGCAGAAGTTTGCTTTAGCAACTTAACCTTTAACAATTTAAAACACTTTATCACTTTTGCATTTTGCTTAAAAATGCCTTTATGTTGAAGGTTCCAAGTTATTACCAGTTAGAGAAACTACAAAAGAAAACGAGAAACAAAGCATTTGTACAAAGATTTTAAAACCAGTAATAACTATCAAACAAAGTTACAAAAACCTCTGATTTTTTAAACAAGAACATTAGCAGATGGCTTTGCATGCTCAGACAAAACAAGCTCAAACACACTTGGATAACAATTGGTAGTTTGCCAGAGTTTTCAGTTACTGAGTATGTACGTTAACCTTAACCAATTTTGGTCCACTGATTTCTGATCATACCCCTGTTGTTTACCAGACACGATCGAAACACAATCCTAGATTTATAGGATTTACAAATCTCATTTGATTAGATGCTATCAAAATCACAGTTAAACCTTTCAGAGATTAACAAAGCTAAGAATTTACAACTCACTTCATTTGTAGCTAAAACAAACTTAAAACTGAGGCTGTGGCTTAAAACTTCCCCCACTGATTTTTGATCCCACATTCCTCTTGTTTACCAGTCATGATCTTGACACACTCTGAGTTAGATCAGCAGGCATGTTTGTTGGGAGTAACCCAATCTGTCTGTCTCCCTTTCAAACTGTTTCCCATTAACATTTGTTATAGGTGCCTGGAACATTTTATAAATTTTTAGCCATTTTTCCACAGTTGGGGTAGGCCTATCTGGCCCCAGTTATTACAACAGGTATACATGTAATGTAGCATGTATTACCGCAGGGCCTCGGCAGTTTACCCATGGACCACAACTCCATTCTGCTAGACACAGCCGTGTGAAATACAAGTTTGGATGTAAATATCACTAGGCAGAATGGCGACTAAAAGGAAATAAGCACGTACAGCTTTCTTTCTTTCCGAGTCCAGCCATGAACTCTGGCGGTTCTTCTTACTGTTGCTGAGTCTCTGAGTTGATGGACTTTCTTCTTGGTGGTTTCTAGAAACTGGAAAACAGAGATTCTAGTAGGGTAAAATATTTCTGTAACTCAGAAAACACCTATTAAACAAGGGACCCACGGCTTGTCAACTATAGTTGGTTTTCAACCAATTGCACAAAAGAAATTATTTCTTCACAGGCTTTCTTTCATTGGAACCTTTGACCTTAAAGCTGTTGCATGTCTGAATTAATGACTCAAGATTGGAATTATTTAATCTCAGATTATTCATCAGAGATTAGTACAGCACTATACGGAAAGAAATAGCTACATTACCACCCTTTCTTGCTGACGTGTCTGTCCTGCATCTGGAAGGGATGTGCAGTCTTCACTCTGCCAACTAAGTTTCTGTATCAATTTGATTAGATAGGGTTTCAGACAAAGGAAACCTCATTGCCAAGCATATTCTGCCAGAAACATATGTTGCAGTGTCATTTCTATATATTCTCAGTTTACCTGATTTATGTGTGAAGACATGGTTAGAGGACAGCTGGGAGGATTAACAATTCTTTAAGATAGTATCTCTCAGTGGATCCTTCTTACCCCGCCATCATTCTTCCCTGTTGATTCCCCAACAGGAAACATCTGCTATAACAATCATCCCTTGCTGGCAGCCACTCTGACAATTTTTCCTAACATACTTAATTAACGTTAGGAAAAACAAATAAATATGCACATATACATGTCCACATCATTGTAATTTATTTATGATGGGGTTTTTTTATTTGCAAACTCGGTAATAAAAATATTGTACAATTGTCTCTATTCTTTACTGGACCTAAACAGAATAGAAACAAAACTAAAGTGCTTTGCATGTTCTTCTTGTCTTTTGTTGTTGTTGTTGTTTCTTTTGCTTTTTTAGTTGTCTAAAAGACTTTTTTAATTGCTAGCTAGTAAGTCTGCTCCTGTGAAAAGTGATATTTGTATGTTTGTTAAAATCACTTTTCACAGAAGCAGACTTGCTAGCTAACTGGGAGGCAGTGAAAAGCGCTATTAAAAAACATAAACATTTCACTTTTCACAGCAGATTTACTCAGCCCCAGCAAGCCGTGGGACAAAGACTTGGATGGGACGGTGGGTAGGGAGGCGGTGGCAGCCAGGGAGGATGGGGGGTGGGTGAGGGGCCAGGAGAAGCAGCAGGGGTCAATGGCAATGGGTTGGGTTGAGCATGGTGCCGGTGCCCAAAGCCCCGTGGCTGGGGACCGGGGCCAGAGGAAGCAGCAGGGTCCGGGGTCATGGAGGGCGATGAGCACAGGGCCAGAGCCCAAAGCCCCACGGCTGGATACTGGGGTCCCACAGCCAGAGGCCAGGGCCTGGGGATGGAGCCTGCTGCCGTGAGGCCAGAGCTTGGGGATGGAGGAGGCAGTGGGGGCCAGGGGTGATGTGCAGGGGATGGTGAGCCTGGGGACAGAGCCTAAAGCCCCATGGCTGGATCCCAAGGCCCCACAGATGGAGCCCGGGAGACAGCCCGCTGCTGCCTGGCCAAAGGCCAGAGCTGGAGGACGCAGCGAGGATCAGGGGGGTGAGCCCAGGGCCAGAGCCCAAAGCCCCACACACAGATCTTGGAGCCCCATGACCAGAGCCTGAGGCCGGCGCCAGGAACAGAGCCCGCTGCCGCGCAGCCAGAGCCCAGGGATGGAAGAGACAGCGGGTGACCAGGGCGACAGGCGGGGGCTGAGAGAGGTGGATCCTGGGGCTGGCACCTGCTGCCACGTGGCTGGGGCCAGAGCCTGGGGCCCCACAGCCAGAGCCTGGGGGATGGAGTCCGCTGCCACATGACCGAAGCCCAGAGCCAGAGGAGGCAGTGGGAACCAGGGACGATGTGGGAGCGATGAGCCCAGGACCAGTTGACGGATCATGCCAAAGCCCCATGTCTGGAGCCGGCCACCTGTCAGTGCAGGGCTGAAGTCGAAAGCTCGAGCCCCACCGCCCCTAGGAAGGTGGGGAACTCACACCAGCTGCCTGCTCCTCTGGCATTTCTGGCTCCAGAAGGGGGCAGGATCCAACCCCTGCTGGGGGTCCTGGGGGAGGGGTCACTGCTTCGTGCCCCCAATCACTGCCCAGGAGGCTGTGGCCCCAAGAAAAGACCCTGGTGGCCCCCCATCTGAGAAACACTGGTGTAACTAGCGTCATTTGAGGAGGTGGGGCAGCCATGCTGGCAGAAAACCTCCTCCTGTGGGCGTACGCGGTGTCTCCACGCACAGGCTCTGGTGGCCAAGGCTCTGTGGTGGAGACAATCGCAGCGTCCCCGTCATCAGGGCGGTCGTCCTGTTTGCCTGGGCAGCGGCAGAAATAAGAAGTAACGGTGTGATGGCTGCACATGGCCCAAGGTCTTCCTTCCTTTTCTCAGCCGACTGCTGTACATTGCTACACAGGCCTTTTAAAAAAGCATAACTTGAATTTAGGAGAACTGAATCTGAGCTTTGCCTTACACCAGGGTAGCTTACTCCCTTTTCCCTGCAAGCACCTTTGTAATAAAATAATTATATCCATATGCTGGGCTGGGGGCACTGGACCGCTTTAAACGCAGGGGTGGTTGAAGCACGACACCTTGTGCGTGTGGACAAGGCTCCCTCTGCACCGGGCCTTTTGCGTCTACCCCAGCAAGGCTTTTTGTCACGCGTTGTTTTGCGGGACAGTTGCTGGCCGGCTTGCAGGGGCCCCTCCCGGGCGTTGCGGGCTCGGACCTCCCCTCTTTGCACCCCGGGAACCGGCTGCGTGGGGAGGAGCCTGCAAGGCTCAGCTGCAGAGACCCCCCCCCCCCGCGCCCTGTGCTCCCCGGGAGCCGGCTGGGCTGGGTTCAGGCTCTGCCCCCCCCTTGTCCGGCCACGGCTCGGCCCGCGGCGGAGCTCTCTCGCCGGGGCAGCTCGTCTCTCCCTCCCTGCCCCGATCCCCGGCTCACCGCGGCGGGGAGGGAGGCGGCTCCCGGGGCGCTCACCAGCCGCGATCGCGGAGTCGCGCCCGCAGCCAGAGGCGGCCCGGGCTCGCTGAGTTGCCGGAGGAAACCAGCGCCGCCGAGGAGGGGAAGTTCCGCCGCTATTCGCTTCCCCCGACCCCCTGGCCGGGTCCCCGCCAGCGCCGGGCACGAGGGGCGGGGGCGGCAGGGTTGTCTCAGGTTTGGGGGTGCCCAGAGCCGGTCCGAGTCCTGCCCTCACACCGCACTCCGCCTGCGTGCTGATGCACATCACAAAATGAATGGGGTGGGGCTGAGGGGTTTGGGGTGTGGGTGGGGCAGAGGGTTGGGGTGAGGGCTGTGGGGTTTCGGGTGTGGGTGGGGCACAGGGTTGGGGTGCGGGGGTGAGGGCTGCAGGGTGGGGCTGGGGATGTGGGGTTCAGGGTGCAGGAGGGGGCTCAAGGCTAGGGCAAAGGGTTGGGGTGTGGGGGTGAGGGCTGCGGGGTGGGGCTGTGGGGTTTGGGGTGTGGGTGGGGGAGAGGGTTGGGGTGCGGGGGTGAGGGCTGCAGGGTAGGGCTGGGGATCTGGGGTTCAGGGTGGAGGACGGGGCTCAAGGCTAGGGCAAAGGGTTGGGGGGGTGGGGCTGAGGGGTTTGGGGTGTGGGTGGGGCTGAGGGTTGGGGTGCGGGGGTCAGGGCTGCAGGGTGGGGCTGGGGATGTGGGGTTCAGGGTGCAGGAGGGGGCTCAGGGCTGGGACAAAGGGTTGGGGTGCATGGGGTGCTGGCTCTGGCTGGGGGTGCGAGCTCTGGGGTGGGGCTGGGGATGAGGGGTTTGGGGTGTGGGTGGGGCAGAGGGTTGGGGTGCGGGGGTGAGGGGTTTGGAGTGTGGGTGGGGCAGGGGGTTGGGGTGAGGGCTGTGGGGTGGGGCTGGGGATGAGGGGTTTGGGGTGTGGTTGGGGCAGAGGGTTGGGGTGAGGGCTGTGGGGTGGGGCTGGGGATGAGGGGTTTGGGGTGTGGGTGGATCAGAGGGTTGGGGTGCGGAGGTAAGGGCTGCGGGGTGGGGTTGAGGGGTTTGGGGTGTGGTTGGGGCAGAGGGTTGGGGTAAGGGCTGCGGGGTGGGGCAAAGGGTTGGGGTGCGGTGGTGAGGGCTGCAGGGTGGGGCTGGGGATGTGGGGTTCAGGGTGCAGGAGGGGGCTCAAGGCTGGGGCAAAGGGTTGGGGTGCATGGGGTTCCGGCTCTGGCTGGGGGTGCGAGCTCTGGGGTGGGGCTGGGGATGAGGGGTTTGGGGTGTGGGTGGGGCAGAGGGTTGGGGTGCAGGGGTGAGGGGTTTGGGGTGTGGTTGGGGCAGGGGGTTGGAGTGAGGGGTTTGGGGTGTGGGTGGGTCAGAGGATTGGGGTGCGGGGGTGAGGGCTGCAGGGTGGGGCTGGGATGTGGGGTTCAGGGTGCAGAAGGGGGCTCAAGGCTAAGGCAAAGGGTTGGGCTGCGGGGGTGAGGGCTGCGGGGTGGGGCTGAGGGGTTTGGGGTGTGGTTGGGGCAGAGGGTTGGGGTGAGGGCTGCGGGGTGGGGCTGAAGGGTTTGGGGTGTGGGTGGGGCAGAGGGTTGGGGTGCGGGGGTGAGGGCTGCAGGATGGGGCTGGGGATCTGGGGTTCAGGGTGCAGGAGGGGGCTCAAGGCTAAGGCAAAGGGTTGGGGTGTGGGGGTGAGGGCTGCGGGGTGGGGCTGACGGGTTTGGGGTGTGGGTGGGGCAGAGGGTTGGGATGCAGGGGTGAGGGCTGCAGGGTGGGGCTGGGGATGTGGGGTTCAGGGTGCAGGAGGGGGCTCAGGGCTGGGGCAAAGGGTTGGGGTGTATGGGGTGCTGGCTCTGGCTGGGGGTGCGAGCTCTGGGGTGGGGCTGGGGATGAGGGGGTTGGGGTGTGGGTGGGGCAGGGGGTTGGGGTGAGGGGTTTGGGGTGTGGGTGGGGCAGAGGGTTGGGGTGCAGGGGTGAGGGCTGCAGGGTGGGGCTGGGGATGTGGGGTTCAGGGTGCAGGAGGGGGCTTAGGGCTGGGGCAAAGGGTTGGGGTGCATGGGGTGCCAGCTCTGGCTGGGGGTATGAGCTCTGGGGTGGGGCTGGGGATGAGGGGTTTGGGGTGTGGGTGGGGCAGAGGGTTGGGGTGAGGGGTTTGGGGTGGGGCTGAGGGGTTTGGGGTGTGGTTGGGGAAGAGGATTGGGGTGAGGGCTGCGGGGTGGGTCAGAGGGTTGGGGTGCAGGGGTAAGGGCTGCGGGGTGGGGCTGAGGGGTTTGGGGTGTGGTTGGGGCAGAGGGTTGGGGTGAGGGCTGCGGGGTGGGGCTGAGGGGTTTGGGGTGTGGTTGGGGCAGAGGGTTGGGGTGAGGGCTGCGGGGTGGGGCTGAGGGGTTTGCGGTGTGGGTGGGGCAGAGGGTTGGGGTGCGGGGGTGAGGGCTGCAGGGTGGGGCTGGGGATCTGGGGTTCAGGGTGCAGGAGGGTGCTCAAGGCTAAGGCAAAGGGTTGGGGTGCGGGGGTGAGGGCTGCAGGGTGGGGCTAGGGATCTGGGGTTCAGGGTGCAGGAGGGGGCTCAAGGCTAAGGCAAAGGGTTGGGGTGCGGGGGTGAGGGCTGCGGGGTGGGGCTGAGGGGTTTGGGGTGTGGGTGGGGCAGAGGGTTGGGATGCAGGGGTGAGGGCTGCAGGGTGGGGCTGGGGATGTGGGGTTCAGGGTGCAGGAGGGGGCTCAGGGCTGGGGCAAAGGGTTGGGGTGTATGGGGTGCTGGCTCTGGCTGGGGGTGCGAGCTCTGGGGTGGGGCTGGGGATGAGGGGGTTGGGGTGTGGGTGGGGCAGGGGGTTGGGGTGAGGGGTTTGAGGTGTGGGTGGGGCAGAGGGTTGGGGTGAGGGCTGCAGGGTGGGGCTGGGGATGTGGGGTTCAGGGTGCAGGAGGGGGCTCAGGGCTGGGGCAAAGGGTTGGGGTGCATGGGGTGCCAGCTCTGGCTGGGGGTGTGAGCTCTGGGGTGGGGCTGGGGATGAGGGGTTTGGGGTGTGGGTGGGGCAGAGGGTTGGGGTAAGGGCTGCGGGGTGGGGCAAAGGGTTGGGGTGCGGTGGTGAGGGCTGCAGGGTGGGGCTGGGGATGTGGGGTTCAGGGTGCAGGAGGGGGCTCAAGGCTGGGGCAAAGGGTTGGGGTGCATGGGGTGCCGGCTCTGGCTGGGGGTGCGAGCTCTGGGGTGGGGCTGGGGATGAGGGGTTTGGGGTGTGGGGTGTGGGTGGGGCAGAGGGTTGGGGTGCAGGGGTGAGGGGTTTGGGGTGTGGTTGGGGCAAGGGGTTGGAGTGAGGGGTTTGGGGTGTGGGTGGGTCAGAGGGTTGGGGTGCGGGGGTGAGGGCTGCAGGGTGGGGCTGGGGATCTGGGGTTCAGGGTGCAGGAGGGGGCTCAAGGCTAAGGCAAAGGGTTGGGCTGCGGGGGTGAGGGCTGCGGGGTGGGGCTGAGGGGTTTGGGGTGTGGTTGGGGCAGAGGGTTGGGGTGAGGGCTGTGGGGTGGGGCTGAAGGGTTTGGGGTGTGGGTGGGGCAGAGGGTTGGGGTGCGGGGGTGAGGGCTGCAGGGTGGGGCTGGGGATCTGGGGTTCAGGGTGCAGGAGGGGGCTCAAGGCTAAGGCAAAGGGTTGGGCTGCGGGGGTGAGGGCTGCGGGGTGGGGCTGAGGGGTTTGGGGTGTGGTTGGGGCAGAGGGTTGGGGTGAGGGCTGCGGGGTGGGGCTGAAGGGTTTGGGGTGTGGGTGGGGCAGAGGGTTGGGGTGCGGGGGTGAGGGCTGCAGGGTGGGGCTGGGGATCTGGGGTTCAGGGTGCAGGAGGGTGCTCAAGGCTAAGGCAAAGGGTTGGGGTGCGGGGGTGAGGGCTGCGGGGTGGGGCTGAGGGGTTTGGGGTGTGGGTGGGGCAGAGGGTTGGGATGCAGGGGTGAGGGCTGCAGGGTGGGGCTGGGGATGTGGGGTTCAGGGTGCAGGAGGGGGCTCAGGGCTGGGGCAGAGGGTTGGGGTGCAGGGGGGTGAGGGCTCTGGCTGGGGGTGCGACTCTGGGGTGGGGCTGGGGATGAGGGGTTTGGGGAGGAGGCAGGCTGCCCCACGGCTGGGGCCAGAGAGGAGGATGCCACAGTCCCCCCATTCCCCCCCCCCAGCAGCACACTCACCCAGCACTGTCACTGCACATCTCTAGGGGCCAGGCCCCTTTCTGGTCCAGGAAGCCCCCTCGCCTCCCCTGTGGTGGGTGCTGGGGGGGGCGGGGGGGGGCTGCCATCCTGTGTTCGCCTCCTCCCTCCACAGGCGGCAGCTGTGCAGCCACCTCATCCTGCCGCGGGTGCCCGTCCCTTTTGTAGCCGGCAGCGGCTGGCGAGGGAGCACGGCGCGGCGTGGCAGGCAGCAGCCTGCTGCCCAGGGCACAGGCAGGGACGCTCCGGGGGAGCATGCGGGGGAGGCAGGCGGGGCTGGGGGAGAGACCCAACCCCAAACATTGGTGGAGCCGGGCCCCCAGGCCCTGACTTTTCTGGAGCATGGGCACCATGGGCCCATATAACTCACCGTCCATGGGTTTATTTGACCACCTCTGTGGTGGTTTCTTCTCATTCACCAGACATGCTGCCATAGGTCAGCCAGAGAAATCACGGGATTTACCAGGACGCTGCAACTAACAACTCCAATACACACGGGTAAGACAGGTTTCCTCTGCCCTTGAACCAAGGTGGCCGTTCACATGTTCCGGAGGACTAGGGTTGCCACCTGTCTGGGTTTTACTTGGGCAGTCCGGTTTTTCGCTTCTGTGTCCAGGTGCCATTTAAGGTTGCCAGGTGCCAGCTTTTTGACTGGAAAGTCTGGTCAAAATGGGACGTGGCAGTGTCTTGTCAGTACAAAGTCCAATGACCCCCGAGTCGGGATCAGACGCCAGGTCATTAACCCGTGCCAGCCCGGATCACCTCCTGCCTGCAGGCAGGCTCCTTTTCAGGCTGCAGCAGCTGCCACCCCAGCCCCAGAACAGAGGGAGCCCAGTGGCAGGAGCGGGGAGGTGGAGACAATCCAGCAAGCAAGGGGAGCAAATCCAGGAGCGGGGCCTGAGTGAAGAGGGGGAGACTGGTGGAAGAGGCAGGGCAGGGGCAGGGCTTCAAGGATCCAGTTAGCAGCAGTTAGAAAGGTGACAACCCTACAGAAAACCCTATGATAATTCCAGAAACTGTGGAGACAACGTGAGTGTGAGATCCTGCCACACGGGGGACATCGTCTTTAAGAGTATACCCGCCCTGCCCCTGCTGGTGTGACCTCATACTCATGGTGAGTGCGAAGTCACGCCACACGGAGACCACTGTTTTTAAGAATGCGCTGTCCTCACTGGCATGACCTACGTGCGAGGTCATACTGCATGAAGGGTGCCATTTCTAAGAGTCAGAGGGGACAGAACATTGTCCCCCATCCAATACAATGTCTGGTTTTGTCCCAGTACTGAAAGGAGGACACACTTCTCAAAAAGAGGACCATCTGGTTTAATACGGGACTAGTGGCCTCCGCACCCTTAACCCTGCCCTTCCCAACCAGGACAACACACACTATGAAAACAAGACAACTTAACACTAAGATAAAGATGCACCAGCTGTTGGTGGAGGTGCTATCTGCACTGATCATTACACCATTCCCCACTTCCATTTAATAAGAGTTTGAAAACAGCAACCAAAATATTACTGCTGAAACTCCTAGGAATCCAGGTAGTCTGCCATCCACGTGGGTTTCTGGGTTGGTCTTCCCTCTGAAGCCCTGTATTCAGTCATGGACACATCAGTTTTGGTTTTGTTTTAACACCAGTGGTAGGGGCTTGGCACATATGGCATTCACTTTGTATTTCCTGGTTTTCAAAGGTTTAGGTTTAGCCACTTTTCAGTCTGGAAGGACATGAGGCACCACTGAGCAGCCCTAACTTGGCATGCATTAATGACTTTGGGAGGCATTTAAATAAGGGATAGACACTACAAGTCTCTACTTAGTGCCCCAGTTCCAGGAGTCATGTGATTACAGCAGAATCTCAGCTTTCATTAAAAGAAAACTATCATCTGTTATTTTTACAGAGGCCAAAGAGTGTGCTTATTCACCTAAAAAGGAGAGAAATTCCTGGTCTCCATAGGACACTCCTCAAATAAGGAGACAAGGTCCTTTCCCCCAAAGAATTTCCAGTCTACATATTGGATTTGGTTAGCACTTTGCAGTGCAGAGCTGGAAGATAGGAAGCTAGGAACCCTGAAGAAGTTGTTCGTGTCTTGAGGTGAGTGCATTGTTTGCATATCTAGCCATTTTATCCCGTCTTGCAATATTTGGTGCTTTTCTTAAAGCCTTGCTCATGGAGTCAGGTGATCATGTGAGATCTCTGCTTTAATTTTTAAAAAAGTGTTTACTAACCTTCTCTAAAGGTTGTTCTTTGAGACATGTTGCACACGTCCATTCCTTCTAGGTGCGTGTGCACCCCAAGCACAGTTGCTGAAAATTTTCCCCTCAGCGGTACCTGTCGTTAAGGCACCCAGCCATCCCCTCGCCCCCTCCATTCCTTCTTTCCAGAAAACTACGATGTAGAGGGCAGGAGGGTGGATCGCAGAATAGACACATGCAACACACCTCGAAGAACAACAGTCTGAGTCGAGCAGCACTTCCAAGTTGCCACCCTCCTATGCCACAGGTTCAGCACGTCCCTATCCCCACTTTCCCGTTACAATTGTTCTGGTAGTAACCCGCTTGATGAGAAAACCCCACAGGATTTTTGGGCACTGCAGGGATCTCTAGCTTAGGTAAGAGGAGCATTGCTGCAGAGTAAATGGGGAAGCCAAAAACACAAAAGAGACAGGGAGGGAGGGAGGGAAACAACCAGCTTAACCATAAAAGTTATTTATTGCCAGGTAATAACAATTCAAGGAGAACCAAACAAACAATACAGCCACATACAAGTGTTGGGATATATATATACACATACAAACATCGTGATTCATATACCATGTAATGTGTTATAGGTCATTGAGGCCTGATATGAATGACGCGTACTTGACATGAATACGTGCGTTGAAAGTTGGCAACTGAAGCAAGAACTTAAGGTCAAGGACTATTAGAACTATTTGGGCAAAAACAATCTTATGTTCCAAGAAAAATACAGAAAATCATCAGAAAAGAAAACAACACCAGCTGGACTGATATAAAATTGTATAAGAATTGGAGGAAATGGCACATTGGATCATGGCGGCCTGCCCAGGATTGTGTCTTTGGAATTGTGTGGGTAGAAGGACTAGTAAACGAAGGCAAAGAACGGATGACGCAATGGAATGCGTATAAATGGTTTCCTATGATTTTTACAAATCAGAATTGTTTATTGATCCAGAGCCCCATGTGGATATAGATGTGGTTTTTGCTGGCTCCCTGCATCTTATGATCTTATCCTGACGGAAGGAACCTCAACTGACCATTGGGACCATTCTGACCTTTGGACTCTGGCATAGTATGTTTGGGGTGTGAATGTGGAGTGAGAAAGGTTTGTTTTGTAATCAGTAAAGAGCATTTAGAGTATTATATACCAACACAGCATCCGCTATCTACTTGCTTCCCATCCCGTAGGGAGACCTCTACTGCGGGTCTAACACAAGGTCGTCCGCCTAAGAATGCTGGTCTTGGCTGCAGAATGGGCAACTGTATCCTAGAAAGCAGTGGCTCTGAAAAGGATTTAGGGGGTCACAGTTGACAGACATCTGAACATGAGCCCCGAGTGTGATCCTGCGGCGAAAAGGGCTAACGTGATGTTTGGATGTATAATCAGAGGAGTAATAAGTAGGGCAAGAGTGATTTTAATCCTGTGTACCACATTGGTGAGACTGATACGATAATACTGTGTACAGTTCTTGTAGTCACATTTTACAAATCATGTTGAAACACTGGAGAGGAGCCACAAAATGATCACAGGGCTAGACAAAATACCTCACAGTGAGGGACTTAGAGCTCAATGTGTGCAGCTTCTCAAAAAGAAGATTCAGAGTGCGGTGACTTGATTACAATTTAAATGCCTTTACGGGGAGAAAATGCTGGGCCCTAGAGGGCTGTTTAATGTAATGGAGGAAGAGCCACTGCCAAGGACTGCAAAATGAAGCAAAACAAATTTGAATTAGGAATAAATTCCCAAGTTTTAAAGGTGAGGGTGATTAACCACTGGAACAAACTTGTGAGGGAAGTGGTGGATCTCTGTCTCTTGATGTCTCCAGATCAAGGCTGGATGCCTTTCTAGGTGTTCTTTAGGCAAACATAAGTTATTGGCAAAAAGAACAGGAGGTCTTGTGGCACCTTAGAGACGAACAAATTTATTTGAGCGTAAGCTTTTGTGAGCTACAGCTCACTTCATCGGATGAATCCATCATGCGTCCGATGAAGTGAGCTGTAGCTCACGAAAGCTTATGCTCAAATAAATTTGTTCGTCTCTAAGGTGCCACAAGACCTCCTGTTCTTTTTGCGGATATAGACTAACGTGGCTGCTACTCTGAAGTAAGTTATTGGGTAGCTGGGTGAAATGTGATATAGCCTGTGATATACAGGAGATCAGATTAGATTATCTCATATATAGATATATAACCCTATGGAACTCATTTCCACTAGATAGCATTGAGACTTGGACCTCATGGAATTTTGAAAAAGGGTCGGATAGAAATATAGATCATGAGAACCTCCAGAGTTACACTAGCTGAACTAATATATAATGTATATATGAGGAATCTGTTTCAGGGCACAAACCAACAACTGGTTGACAGGATTAGGCAGAAACTTTTGCTAGGGACAGATTTTGCCATAATTGTCCACTCGGGGTTTCCTGCATGATCCAACCAAGCGTGTAGTGCTGGCCGCTGTCAGACACAGGACTAGCTGAACAACTGGTCTGCTCTGATGTGGCTATTGGGACTGAACAACGTCATGGCAGTTGAAGAAAGAGTTGATTTTGCAGACAGGTAAGAGAAGAGGGGCTTAGATCCCAGACTCTTCCCAGTGAGAGGGAGTGAGCAGGCAGCTGAACAAAAACGGATCCCCTTAGAAATTCTTCAGGAACCAGGGATTTACTCCCACAACCTTCCAGAGAAAAAGCAACGTGTTCCCTAGTACTAGGAGCCATGCGGGTGCTTTTGTTGTGAGTTACAATGTCACAACAGTCCCCAGCACCACCAAAGAAATACACAAACTCACTGTTTCGTAACAGGCCCACCCACTTTCACTGGGGCATTCATGTTTAATTAATAGCACCCAGAGTTAATAGTGTAAAGTAGTGCTACCTTTGTTAAATCAGTCTATTGAGAAATTTTAAAAAAGGCATCTCTTCCTTGATCTGTAATCCTTTCCCCTTAATGCCTCACACAGCTGGGACACTGTCCTCCGTCCTCATGAAATTCAGTCACTTTGAGGCCCCATTCCCATTACAGCTAGAAATGTGATCCTGTAAGTGGTTTGAGGCGGTTGCTGGTTAAGTTTGTCATCAGCTAATGAGACCTCAGAGAACTCAGCTCAGTCACTTTATTGATTAACACTAAAACAGCATAATACAGAAAGGTCAGACATTACCAGTACAGAAAACAGTCTTCCAGTGACTGTAGTTTACATATTTCTTGTGTTGATAATCAACCAATAATTTGTCAATAATTAATAAATGAATAGCTAATAATGATAGGGATTTTAAGTGTGATTATATGTTTAATGAATAGCCTTCTCTTAAATTTAGATTTGGTTAACAAGTCAGCTTTGAATGAATTTACTAAACAGTCAAGACAGCACATACAGAGAGGCATACAATTACCTACAACTGTGGAAGGCCTTCTCTATAGCTTCAGATAGTCTGGATCCTGTCTGCCAGTGGTCTTGCTTTTTTATGATTTCTTGTGGTAGTTATATCCTGGTAACTCTTCTTGTCAACTGTCTAAATGGGCCATCTTGATTATCACTGCAAAAGGTTTTTTCTCCTGCTGATAATAGCTCATCTTAATTAATTAGCCTCTTACTCCACCTTTTCATATTTTCTGTATGTGTATATATACAATTTTCTCTGTGTGTGTGTGTGTGTGTGTGTGTTTGTGTGTATATATATATATCTTCTTACTATATGTTCCATTCTATGCATCTGATGAAGTGGGCTGTAGCCCACGAAAGCTTATGCTCAAATAAATTGGTTAGTCTCTAAGGTGCCACAAGTACTCCTTTTCTTTTTGCGGATACAGACTAACACGGCTGCTACTTTGAAACTCTTCTTAATTCAACATTCCAACTCTTATTTATTGCCTCCTTTTGGTGTATAGTTCTCCATATCTTAGGCGTTGTCTACATTACGGGGTATCAATGTGCGATCAATCCTCCGGGGATCGATTTAGTGGGTCTAGTGAAAACCCGCTAAATTGACCGCCGATTGCTTTCTCGTCGACTCTGGTACTCCACCGGTACAAGGAGCATAAGGTAAGCCGATGGGAGAGTTTCTCCCATTAACCCCAGCACGGTGTAGACACCATAATAAATTCACTGAAGGCATGTCGACTCCAGCTACGTTATTCACATAGCTTGAGTTGCGTAACTTAGGTCGACTTAGCCCCATAGTGTAGACCTGCCCTTAAGGCTCTTTCCTCAGTTCCCTCTTCCTTGTAATTTTCCAAGTGTTTCAACACCAAGTAGTTAATCATTGTTTATGGCCTTTTTTGGACATTTTTATTCATTACATATCTTGCAAATATGTTGCGGTTAGTACATTGCAAAAATATATCTTATATAAAATATGTCATCAGTTACTGCATTGTAAAATTCCATTCTTTGCTAGATAGCTTTATGTTAACTGCAAAGCATCATGGGAATCTTGTCCCAAGGCAAGCCGTAAAAATCTTTTCTGACCTATCTTTAAGTGTCAACATCTGTGTCTGTTCCAATTTGTTTATACCATCACATATACCTCAGTTGTTTACAACCTAGTTACTTCCTTGTTTTGTTCATACCACTTGCATGTCCCTTACACAGCAAAATATTTAGGACTTGCAATTAATGGTTAAAACATCAGTCTCAGTACCTCTCCATTACTTTTTTCACCAGCAAGCATTGCAGTCTGTCACACATATCCTTTATACATTTTGTATAGCTGCAAAGCCTTAGGGGCCTTCAGTTCATAAGCTAACAAATCACACTCAGGCTTAACCAGCTGTAAGTTAAACAGGGCATTTTCTGTTTTCCAGTTCATACCCACCACTCTGCCCAACTCTGTTTTTAGGAGTAAATTGTGAAACATTTTGGGCAGCAATTCCATGCAGGATGAGCAGCAGGTCCCTGTACCAAAGATTATGGGTATTTTTTCAGACACCGTCAGTGGACTCTGGTATGCACAGCTCAGGGAGGAAGTAGGACTTGCATTACCAGTTACACTGGCACAGTTAAGGGTACCTGCCACACAGGAAAAATCACAGTGTGCCTAACCCCTTACAAGAGCCATGGAATAGACTGAACTGCTGGGGATGGAAGATCCAGGTGAAGATGCACTCGTAATGCCCCATGTTGACACACTTATTCACAGGAAGTTATGCCACTATAACCATACTGGCAAAATTATACCAGTAAAACTTCCGGAGTAGATAAACCCTGAGACATGTTTAAAAAACACAGTTGCCTCAGTACCAAATACAGAGGTAAAATAACCTCTCTGTTCCTACTCGAGATTCCCCTGTTTATACATCTCGGGATTGCATGAGCTCTTTTGGAGACAGCATCATACTGGGAGTTCATATTCAGCTGATTATCCACCACACCCCAAATCTTTTTCAGAGTCCCACGTTTCCAGGATCAAATCCCACATCCTTTAAGTATGGCCTACGTTCTTCATTCGTACATGTATATATTTACGTTTAGCCACATTAAAATGCATATAGTTTTCTTTTGCCCAGTTTGCAAAGTGATCCAGTTCACTGTGAATCAGTGACCTGTCCTCTTCATTATTTACCACTCCTCCAATTTATGTGTCATCTGCAAACTTTATCAGTGATCATTTTATGTTTTTTTCCAGGTCATTGATAAAAATGTTTCAAAGCAGAGGATCAAGAACCGATCTCTGCAGGACCCCACTAGAAACACACCCGCTCAATAAGGATTTCCTGTTTACAGTTACATTTTGACACATCTCAGTTCGCCAGGTTTTAATCCATTTATAAAGTGCCATGTTAAAATACCCGTGTCTTCATAAGGTCCGGAGGATGCTATTTTGTTCTGTAGTGTGTTCAGGGGCCGGATGGAATCGTCCCACTGGCACAGCCAGTCAGGAAGTCATATTCAGGGCTCACATGGGAATGCAATCCATAGATGGCATGCCGCTGGTCAACTTGCAAAATTCAATTCCACTCCCCTGAAATTCCCACTAACCATCCCCAAAACTGTTGAAAGATCAGTTCCTCTCTTCACCAGCTTTGTCCCCCTCACACATCTTACTCCCATAATCAGAAACTAGGCAATACTACCAACCCATCCTCCTTAAACCTTGTATTTTAGAATAAGTATGAAAGGAAAAGTGTTTCACCAGAATCAAAAAAGTACCACTCCATTATTTTCTATTACAACTGTAGATCTATTTAATCTGAAGCTACATTTGCTGTATGGTATCAGAGGGGTAGCCGTGTTAGTCTGGATCTGTAAAAGCGGCAAAGAGTCCTGTGGCACCTTATAGACTAACAGAAGTATTGGAGCATAAGCTTTCGTCTGTTACTCTATAAGGTGCCACAGGACTCTTTGCCACATTTGCTGTATGGGGTTTCTTTTTCAAGTGGAGTTTTGCTAAGTGTTTAACAAGATTTGATCGGTCATTGAAGCTTTTCCCACATTCAGTACATTTGTGAGGTCTCTCTCCCTGATGCACTGACTGATGCGTGGTAAGGTGGGACTTCTGAAGAAAGATTTTCCCACATTCAGTACATTTGTGAGGCCTCTCTCCCTGGTGTATTAACTGATGCTGGGAAAGGGCGAACTTCTGACGAAAGCTTTTCTCACACTGCGTGCATTTATAGGGCCGCTCCCCGGTGTGGATCCTCATGTGTTTAGTCAGGGTTGATTTCCGCCCAAAGCCTTGCCCGCATTCGGTACATTTATAAGGTTTGTCCCCTGTGTGGGTTCTACAGTGACTGGTAAAGTGTCCTCGCAGCCTGAAGCTTTTGTGGCAGTCAGGACACTGATAGGGTCTTTCCTCCCTGTGGATTCTCTGATGCATAGTAAGGTATGAGTACTCACTGAAGTTTTTCCCACAATCAGTGCAGCTATAGTTTTTCTCCTCTTTGTGGGTCCTTTCATGTCTGCTGAGTATTGACCTGTACACAAAGCTCTTTCCACAGTCAGCACATACATAGGGTCTCTCTCCTGTATGGTTTTTCTGATGCCTTCGAAGGTGAGCATGCTGGTGGTAGCTTTTCCCACATTCAGCACAGCTGTAACGTTTCTCTTCCAGGTGGATTTTCTGATGCACAGAAAGGGCTGAGTTGCTACTGAAGCTTTTCTCATTGTCACCATTTGTGTTTGTTTGTGCTCCAGTATGGGTCTCCTGGTGCGTGATGGTGCTTTTCAATTTCTTGGAATCTCTTCCACATTGATTAGATATATTGCCTCTTTTGCCTGCAGGGTGTCTCTGCTTCCTTCGTGCCATGCCCTGACTTCCACAGCCTTCTCCCTGCTCAGGACCTCGGGGTCTCCTTGAGAATGTCCTCTGTGGTTCTGCTCCGGGACGCCCTTCCCGCTGGAGATTCTTAGCTTCATCTTCACTCATGATCCCATCATTAAACCCTCTAGGTTCCTCTTCTTTGTGGATTCTCTGATGCTGAACAAGTCTCTCTCTCAGGACAAACTGCTGGCCACAGTATGGACACTTATATGGTCTCTCCACCCTGTGGACTATGTAAAGATGATATACAAGGATTGTCTTCTCTCTGAATCTTTTCCCACACTGAGTACATTTATAAGGTTGTTCCATTCTGTGACTCATGGAGTGATCTTTGAGCACTGAACTCCGACTGAAGCTTTTCCCACATTCTTTACATTTATAAGGTCTCTCTCCTTTGTGAGTTCTCAGATGTATCTGAAGGTATTTTTCTTGAGTGAAGCTTTTCCTACACTCACTACACCTGTAAGCACTCTTTCCTGCACCAGTTTGATGATGCTTAATAAGGAGAGAGCAGTTATTGAAACTTTCCCCAAGTTCAGTGCCTGTATTTGGTCTCTTCTCCATGCAGTCTCCATGCTGTGTGCTGGCGTCTTTGGATTTCCTTAAGCCTGTTTTGCTGCAAGTGGATTTACTTTGTCTCCAATCTGGAGGGTCTCCATGCTGCTCTCTCACCTTTCCCTTACTCTCACGGGCATCTCCCCACTCAGGGCACTGGGGTCTCCCCGACAACATCATGTCTGGCTTTGCTCTCCCAGACCCCTTCTTCTGGGGATTCTTGTCCCTGTTCTCACTCACGATCCCATCGTTGAACCCTCTAGATGCCACTTCGTTGTGGATTCTCTGATGCTGAATAAATCTCTCTCTCAGGATAAAGAGCTGGCTGCAGTCTGGACATTTATGGGGTCTCTCCGACTTGTGGACTGTGTAACGGTGAAGAACAAGGCTTGTCTTGTGTCTGAAGCTTTTCCCGCATTTGTTACATTTATAGGGTCTCCCCCCTCTGTGAATTCTCAGATGTATCTGAAGGTTTTCTTCTCGAGTGAAGCTTTTGCCACATTCACTACACCTGACGGCACTCTTCTCTACACTAGTTTCCTGACAATGTTGAAAAAGGAGCGAGCTGTTACTGACTCTTTCCCCCAGTTCATTGATGGTATTTGCGGTCAACCCAATATGGGTTACCGGGTGGGCGTTGGTGTCTGTGGATTTCCTCAAACCTCTTTTGCTGTGAGTAGAATTACTCCTGCCTGGAGAGTCTCCTCTCTGCCGCCCCACTCTGTCCTGACTCTTACTGGCATCTGCCCCACTAGGGCACCGCGGCCTTCCTGAGAACATCCTGTGCAGCTTCACTCCCACAGCGCCTTCCTGCTGGGGACTCTCCTCCTTGTTTTCACTTGCCGTCCCGGTACCTGTTGGGAGAGAGAATCCAGATGGGATTCACTCCATGCGTTGGAGACAGAGGGGGCGGCAAAGGGATTTATCATTGATAACAGAACCTGATAGGCAGGAAGTATATTCCACCAAGTGGCAGAGGAGGGGCAAGTTCTGCCTCAAAGTCCCATCTGAGCCCTAAGAAAAAAGGCTGAGGGAGGAAAAGGCTTCTGCCAGGGGTCAGGCAGAACGAGTGGGAGCCAGGAGGACAGGGCACAACAGTGAGTCAGATGAGATGGGACAGAACAGGGGGAGGACTCAGTGGGTTTGCTGGGACCCCAGCTTTCCCCAGTCCCAGATTGTTTCTCAGTTGGTGTCACTCATTCCTCACCTGTCGTAGTGCCTCTTGGGATTTCCCTTTCCTCAGAGCCCTGGATATCTGGGATCCACAACTCTTCCCCTCGCTCCATCTGGGACAGCACATCTGGTTTAGCAATAGGAAATCCTGCTCATTGGAAAGAGGTACATGCATCACAACGTGTTAAGTTGGGGGGAGGGACAGCTCAGTGGTTTGAGCATTGGCCTGCTAAATCCAGGGTTGTGAGTTCAATCCTTGAGGGGGCCATTTGGGGCAAAAATTGGGGATTGGTCCTGCTTTGAGCAGGGGGTTGGACTAGATGACCTCCTGAGGTCCTTTCCAACCCTGATATTCTATGAGTCTAAGTATTCGTCGATCACTTAACTACAAAGAACATTCCAAGATTTTCTTTGCTGAAGGGGAAAGACATAATCCATATAGTTTATAAAAGATTCGTGTATCACATTTTAGCAAGCAGGCTGTATGGTGGGAAATGAGCTGTGTTGCTTATAAAAGATTTAGGCCATGTCTACACTACGGGGACGATAGCAACTCCTCACCTAACGAGATGAGAGTCTTGTAATTCTCCTGCATGACTTCTCTGTAGAGTTCCTTCTGCTTTTCATCTAAAAGAGCCCATTCATCTTCAGAGAAGTACACGGCCACCTCCTCAAACGTCACTGGCATCTGAAATGACATGGGTCTTCCACTCAGCACCTGCCTGGTCTGGCCACAATCCCACCATTCAGGCACAAGCTGAGCAGCAAAGGGCAGAGTCATCACCATCAACGCAGCACTGGAGGAGGGGAAGGAATCCCATTTCCCACTATCTCATCCTCCTCCACACAGCAAGAGATGCCAGAGTCAGCCTACCCATCCCCACAGAGCTCTTAGTCCCAATTCAGGCCACTCAAGCACGCACCTGGAGCCACAAGGGAGCCCCACTCAGCACATGCTGTTCCCGCGATAGTCTCACCACTCAGTCATGGGATGTACTGCCAGGAGCTAATCCTGAGCAACTGGAGGGGCATGAAGTGAGCTATCCAGGATGCTGGAAAAGCTCCACATGCACAAGGCACCTCCCAAAGAAAGGGGTGTGATTATTTTATTGATGGGGAAGAAAAAGTTGGAAAGACTATTGAGCGATGGAGGAGCCAGGAGGAGGTGAGAGCAACGAGTGAGGACAGACAAGGAAGCAGCATGGCCCAGCAGGAGGAACAGCACGGACCATTTCACAACTCACCATAAAGCTGAACCTATGGAGCGAGGCCACCATATCCTGGTCTCCTTCATTCCCCTTATCGTAAGAAACAATCAAATAGGTCACAGGAAGATCTAAAGGATGACAAAGATACCGTTAGAGCAGTGGTTCTTAACCTTCACTGCAGCTTGCACCCCTTTGGTTCTCAAAATATGTTCTCGCTTATCAAAAATCGTTGAAGTAGGTCAGTTCTTTAAACCTAGATATATCATAACTATAGAATGAAAGAGAGAATTATATATTTATTTTAATTTCGCAGTAATTTTGTCGTTCCATTTGCGTTTCTTTGGACGTGGCAGGGGTTACTGAAATGAAAAAATATATATAAATATGGGGGACCTATACACTTTTAAATGCATATTAAATATATGTAAAATAGTTTTATGTTAATACTCACCACAAATAATAGTACAGTGGGCACCCAAAAATAGGCAAGTACTTCCCAGAGATGCTGGAGTTTTGCTGTGGAAGTAAACTGTAGCCAACGCGCTAACAGTTAGCAGCTAACTGAATTCAAACAAAGCCACAGTGCTGCCACATCATCGTCTGTGTACGCATCAAGAAATACCCCGCAACTGCCGGTACACTGTATTTTGTAGCGAGATAATTTCACTACAATTAGCTTAAAAACTTGAAAATAATTTTTTTGTTTGTAGATTACAGTCATAGTTAAAAAATGTATAATGCTAATAAATACATAGGTTTCATGAAACAAAGCAGTTGTACTTATGTGCCTGTGCTTAATTTGTGTTTTCAATGATTTACCTTCTAAAAAAATCTGGCATGTCTCACACCCCCAGAAAGGGCATCTCGCACCCCCAGGGGGTGCGTGCACCCCAGGTTAAGAACCACTGCGTAAGAGGGACCCACACAGACACATACGCTCCTGGACCTCACGACTCTACTAGGAACAGGGATTCACCCAGCCTCCACATGCCACTAGACAAGCAAATGCTGTTCCGATGATTTCAAACAGGCTGCCTTGGGGACTCCCCTCCATGCTCCGATGAAGTGAGCTGTAGCTCACGAAAGCTTATGCTCAAATAAATTGGTTAGTCTCTAAGGTGCCACAAGTACTCCTTTTCTTTTTGCGAATACAGACTAACACGGCTGCTATTCTGAAACCTCCATGCTGTGATATCCATACTCCGCAACATCACCGCATCTCCACACACAACTTATTACCTAGTTGCCGTGAATACTGCAGCTTCTCTCTGAGGTCACAGCTCAGTTGTGGTCCTGGGTGGTGGAAGCTCTGAGACCTTGAGCTGGACAGCGGCTCCATCGTCTCAGAAATCCCTTCTCTTCCGATCACACAAACTGAGACCTGGGAAACAAATATGTTGTTAGCTCTGTGTGAGGGACAAAGGTATCATCTGAGGGGCAATGACAAGTGCCTCTCAGATTCTCTACTAAACAGAGTTATTGAAAGCCGATGGGCCTGCCACACACATGAAAGGGGCTCTGTGTCTCCCGCACATTTCCATCTTCCAGTTTTCACCAATATCAGTTGGGTTCTGCCCATTGATGACTAGAAGAGATCCCTCCGTTTTGTATTTCTTCCTTGTAGCCTTCTGCCCAAACCAAGCCTTCTTCCTTCCTGTGCTGCTTTTTTCTTCCTAGTGAACCCTTTCCGCACTCAGGTGATGTTACCTCAATTCTGGCTTTTATTGGACTGGTCATGGCACCTAGGAATATCAGATCACAATTGCACTAATGCAGGTAGTTGACTCTTTTTATGCTTTTTAATTAAGATTATTATTATTTATTGGTATTACCCTAGAGCCCAGGAGTCCTAGTCATAGGCCAGGATTCCATTGTATTGGGTGCTGTACAAAGAGAGAAAAATGACATTTGATTCCTGAAAGAGCTTCCCTTGTAACATAATCTCTCTACATTTGAGGAGCATCACTCAAAAGGGTATCCAATTTTCTCAAGAGTATGAATTAACAGAATTTTATTTAATTAAAATCTTTTTGTTTGAACCTCGACCAGATCCAGATTTAACTGTTCCTCTTTCAAGACCCTTTTTGGCCCAGACAAAGTTTTATACCCGTGCTCTACATTTTCCAGTGTACTTGTCTTTGGTAGTGAGAGATTAGCTCTACTTTGATTTAATTGAGTGCTTTTCCCATAAAGGGGCTCCAGTCAACATCATATCAGAACGGTTAGGTTACCTTTGGCCTCTGTGTCAGACAAAGCCTTGTCATAAGAAGATGCTGAACTCTGGAGTAACATTAAAATACCCAGAAAACCATCTGTTCTATGTTTCTTGTTAAATGAGAAAGCCAGTCTGATGTATGTCAGTATGATTTACCTGTGTCCAGCTTCATGTTTCAAGATGTAGTTGTCATATTCAGATCAAAAAAGTTTTGACCCTCAAAACTGAAGACACACTTTGTTTTACATTTCACACTGATCATCGGGACAAGGGTGCCTGCTTGCTAAGCCATCTCTTACTTAGCGGGTAGTAATTTCCAAACTATGCTAGTATAATCAAGGTATGGACTAAATCTTTACAAATTCCCTTGGTGCTTTTGTCTGAAGACATTGGCCAGCAATCTTTAATTACCGACGCCGGCATAAGTTTTAGTGGAGATCAGGCCTTAGTTCCTCTTTTAGAGTATAATCAACTCTTGGCTGCACACCCAGAAATGCAGCTGGTGCTCTTGCTTTTTCACTGTTTCTTTTGCTGGATGCGCACACAAGTCCATGAGGCCGGATGCACTGCATCCGAGGGTGCTAAAGAAGCTGGCGGATGTGATTGCAGAGCCATTGGCCATTATCTTTGAAAACTCATGGCGATCTGGGGAGGTCCCGGATGACTGGAAAAAGGCTAATGTAGTGCCCATCTTTAAAAAGGGAAGGAGGATCCGGAGAACTATAGGCCAGTCAGCCTCACCTCAGTCCCTGGAAAAATCATGGAGCAGATCCTCAAGGAATCAATTCTGAAGCACTTAGAGGAGAGGAAAGTGATCAGGAACAGTCAGCATGGCTTCACCAAGGGCAAGTCATGCCTGACTAATCTAATTGCCTTCTATGACAAGATAACTGGCTCTGTGGATGAGGGGAAAGCAGTGGACGTGTTATTCCTTGACTTTAGCAAAGCTTTTGACACGGTCTCCCACAGTATTCTTGCCAGCAAGTTCAAGAAGGATGGGCTGGATGAATGGACTATAAGGTGGATAGAAAGCTGGCTAGATAGTTGGGCTCAATGGGTAGTGATCAATGGCTCCCTGTCTAGTTGGCAGCTGGTATCAAGTTGAATGCCCCAAGGGTCAGTCCTGGGGCCGGTTTTGTTCAATATCTTCATTGATGATCTGGAGGATGGTGTGGACTGCACCCTCAGCAAGTTTGTGCATGACACTAAACTGGCAGGAGTGGTAGATACGCTGGAGGGTAGGGATAGAATACAGAGGGACCTAGACAAATTGGAGGATTGGGCCAAAAGAAATCTGATGAGGTTCAACAAGGACAAGTGCAGAGTCCTGCACTTCGGACAGAAGAATCCCATGCACCACTACAGACTAGGGACCGAATGGCTAGGCAGCAGTTCTGCAGAAAAGGACCTAGGGGTTACAGTGGACAAGAAGCTGGATATGAGTCAACAGTGTGCCCTTGCTGCCAAGAAGGCCAATGGCATTTTGGGATGTATAAGTAGGGGCATTGCCAGCAGATCGAGGGACGTGATCGTTCCCCTCTATTCGACATTGGTGAGGCCTCATCTGGAGTACTGTGTCCAGTTTTGGGCCCCACACTACAAGAAGAATGTGGAAAAATTGGAAAGCGTCCAGCGGAGGGCAACAAAAATGATTAGGGGACTGGAACACATGACTTATGAGGAGAGGCTGAGGAACTGGGATTGTTTAGTCTGCAGAAGAGAAGAATGAGGCGGAATTTGATAGTTGCTTTCAACTACCTGAAAGGGGGTTCCAAAGAGGATGGATCTAGACTGTTCTCAGTGGTAGCAGTTGACAAAACAAGGAGCAATGGTCTCAAGTTGCAGTGGGGGAGGTTTAGGTTGGATAGTAGGGAAAACTATTTCACTAGGAGGGTGGTGAAGCACAGAAATGCGTTACCTAGGGAGGTGGTGGAATCTCCTCCCTTTGAGGTTTTTAAGGTCAGGCTTGACAAAGCCCTGGCTGGGATGATTTAGTTGGGGATTGGTCCTGCTTTGAGCAGGGGGTTGGACTAGATGACCTCCTGAGGTCCCTTCTAACCCTGATATTCTATGATTCTATTTTCACCTTAAATTAAATTTTATGGAAGCAATAACATAAAGGGATAGTTCCAATAAGTAACCCCAAAACATTTAACTCCAAAACTCCTTGTTGAATCTAATTAATACTCCAATTTATGGATGTTAGACTGACTTTGCATTCACAATTGGAATTGCAAGGTTATACATACCAAATATAAAACTACCTAAGCATAACATAGGATCTTTTAATTTCTCACTTGCATTTCATAGAATTATAGAAATGTAGGGTGGCAAGGGGCCTCAAAGGGTCATCCAGTCCAATCTCCTGCGCTAAGACAGGACCAAGTAAACCTTCTAGACCATTGGTTCCCAAACTTTCCGGCATCACACCCCCTTTTTAATTTTCAAGAAACCCTCACGCCCCCAACCTCTCCTTTTAACAAATGCAATTCGTAATTTAAACCCCCTGCTCCTTGTCCCCTGACTGCTCCCTCCCGGGACCCCACCCCCTATCCAACCCCCACTGCTCCCTGTCCCCTGACCGTCCCCCTGCCGAACCTCTGCCTCATCCAACCGCCCCCTGCTCCCTGTCCCATGACTGCCCACTGGGACCCCCTGCCCCTTATCCAACCCCTCCCTGCTCCCTTACCATGCCGCTCAGAGCGGCAGGAGCTCGCAGCCACACCGCCACCTTGCCTGGCAGGAGCGGCAGGCCAGAGCGCTGGCAGCGCAGTGCACTGAGGCTGCGGGGGATGGGGGATGAAGGGGGACAGCAGGGGAGGGGCTGGGGGCCAGCCTCCCCGTCCGGGAGCTCAGGGGCTGGGAAGGACAGTCCAGTGGGCCAGATGTGGCCTGCAGGCCATAGTTTGCTCACCTCTGGATTAGCTTGTGGTTCCTGAAGTATTGCAACTGGGGCTCCATGCCGACCTATTTTAGGGCCTCCCTGAGAATATGCCTTGGCGAGGGGCTGTAACAGAATATTTTTAATGTATTTATTTTTTTAGAATTCCCCTGATTGGGCTTCTTTTCGGGTTAATTTATTAGCTCCCCCATTTTTTGTAGCATAGGGTTTTAATTTTTAGTGAGCTTTTATTTTTTTTACTTTAATTGGCATCCTGGCACAGCGATTGTTACTACTAACCAGCGGATGTATTTTACCAGCGATGCATACCTAATAGGTGAGCCATTAGAAGATGTGAACCCATTTGTTTTTCAACATGGTAGAAACTTTGCGAGAGAATTGCATACCCATACGGAGTTTGCAAACAGACAGATACTTTGGTATGTGGTGATGGAGAACTGCACACAGTACTCCAACACACAAGCCACCGCTGCTAATTTAGCATATTGAGCCAAATGTGGAATGCATGAATATGCCTTCTTCCAAGGCTCTTTTTTCTCCTCAGGAGGAACTGCATAGATTTTAAGTCCGGTATAAGGTTTGCCTTGATGGTAAATAACTAGTTTTCTGGATTAATGGTTGGAAAAGGTTTTTTTTTCCTTCCCCCTTAGATTCAACTGCTTAAGATCGGGACGCACATGTGGCTCCCCTTGGTACAGTAGGGCAGTTGGTAACAAAGATGGTGTCCTAACAGGTTTTACTGCAATAGTTTTTGCAGTACCAATGCCCAGTGAGCTAGGCGAGCATTTGAGACTTGCCCATCTTATACCCTATTGGACAGTAAGAACTGAAGGGGAGTGTGCAATGAGTGCAATATGATTGGGCTGAGGCCAATTAAAAAATAAAAGTGTTGTATGGCCTAACTGGTGGCCGATAGGTACTTTTACAATTGTTATACTTAAGTTTAACTGATGACATTAAACATGAGGCATAGGCCACAGGTCTGATTTTTTCATGCCTCTCTTGTGAAGCCACAGCCGCTAATGTATTAATGCTTACCACTACCTTTAGATGATAGAATATCTTAGGATTTGAAGTGATCAACACCAGAGCCTTGACAATGGCCTGTTTTAGCTGGGATACTGCTTCCATGCGTTGTTCATTTCATTTTCATTGGATACTTTTCTTTAACAGTTGGTACAAGGGACCTGCAATGGAAGCAAAATTGAGAATGAAATTCCTGTGGTACCCAGTTAAACACAAAAAGGATTTTAAAGCCGTTTGGTCCTGTGGTAAAGGCAATGTTTGAATTGCATTTACTTTTTGTTACGCCAGGGTTTTACCCCATTTTGTCAGGGTCAAGCCCAAGAAAGAGACACGGTCGGCCATTAGCTGTGCCTTGGCCAGATTGCATTTTAGTCCTGCTTCCTTTAGGATCTGCAGGAGCTTGACAAGCCTTTTCAGATGCTCCTTCTTGGTTTGTGTTGCTAAACAAAGGTCATTTACGTATTGAAACAGAACAGTTGGTTTAGAAAACTGCAACAGTACCCACCTCATTTGCACATAGAATAAAGTTGGAGAATTTTTATATCCCTGGGGTAAACATGTTTAGGAATACTGGACCCCCTGGAAACTTAAATGCAAAACGGTACTGTGAAATGCGGGCCAATGGTAATGTCCAAAAGCTGTTACTGATGTCAAGGACAGTAAACCACACAGCCTCTGGATCAAAGGACTCAATTATATCTGGCATTTTGACCACTGTAGGGGCACAAGTGACCTGATTTAGGTGTCTGTAATTAATTGTGAGACGCCAAGAACCATCTGGTTTCTTCACAGGCCAAATAGGGGAATTGCCAGTGGAAGTACATCTACGTAGTACTTCCTGTGTCAGCAAAGACTTGATAGTCTTTTCTAAGTATGGGTTTGTCTAGTTTGGTCTGGGCTGATACATCTTTTCCTTTTACAACAATAGTGACTGCCATACATCCACAATCATGTTTGTGTTTAGCAAAGGCATCCGCATGCTTGCGAAGTAAAGCCTGTAACTCAGGTTGGTTTGCATGATTAGCCACTATTTTGTTTAAATCATACCCCTCCACTGGAGACACCATGCCAGTGGCTTCTGAGACTCAATCTCCAACTCCACTCCTAAAGATACTGTGTCAGCCTGAACTAACGCTCTCACCCTACTTTTAGTAATTGGCCCTGCAGGTTTCTCTATCTTCATCAGTTTCACCATGCCAATAGGGATAGGAACTGATTCTTTGTCGTCCTCTAACACATTTTCTGTCTTTTCCAACTCTTCGATTCTTTTCAACAGCCGACCTTGGTCTGATTTGTAGCCGTCCAGCGATTTTAAGCTGGCATTCACTTGCTCCTGCGAACAACGTGCTTCCTCTCCTGCTTCCTGTATTTGGTACCTGCACCGTTTTAACGTTTTCTTTATCTCCTGCTTCTTTTGGAAAGTACTGACCGCTTCTCTGACGCTACATGTAGCCGATTTGTTAAATCCTGAATAACCTTTCCTCTCTCATCCAAAGTTTGCTGGACTTTTCTGAGTAACTCTAATTTTTTATTCAATTTCTTTCCCAGCAAACTACAAGCCACGAGCAGACATTCAACAGCTATTCCCTTCACCAGTTTAGCCTTTCTTTTTTTTTACTCTGTTTCTACATTAAACACCTCACTTATAAAACCCCGTGGGTTACAATGTTTAGAGATCATTTAGCTATTTCTCAGTTGTACTAAACCTCCTCCATGTTCCTGAATGTATTTTCTGGCAAAGTTTTTTAAAGCCGGACTGCAGGTAACTCCAACAGACTCTACTCTTGACCTTGCTCCACTCATCTTAACACGTAACGTAGAACTTATTTCAATTCTACAACTTCACTACTGATGAGCCTATGTAATAAACTATATAATGAACACTCTGCTGTTCTTTACTTTGAAACTGAAGGCATCTCTTCACAGAAACAACAGGAAACAACACCCTAAACTGTTTTTACACTTAGTTCAATAAGTCCCAAGTAAATGATAGAGGGGTGGGGGCGTGTTCTCCTTTCTTCCCTCGATGGCTTGTAGCTGTTCGAGAGGTCTCTTTCCCTCTGTCAGGGCCTGCCAAACAGCTGGGGGAAACTGAGGCAGACAGATCAGAGGTGCAGCCCGGGAGAGTTGAGGGGACTGAAATAAGGTAACTCGAAACATACAAGTTCTGAGTTACTGCAGCCTCTTGGCAGCAATTAATATATAGATTTATTAACTCCCCTGCCACCACTACTGTGGGTCATCGGGCCTGATGCTACTGCTAATATCTTATTGGTGCCATTCATTATAACTTCAACCTTCAACAAAGCCCCTTAAATGCATGTATCACTTTAAATAATAACACTATTACTCTTTAATCTTGCAAGATTAAATTCAAAACCTCTAAGCTAAAACTCTAAGTCTAACTACAGTACATAACAGGAAATTCTGGGATCGCTGCCAAGAAGCAGTCACAGAAAATCAGGTTCCTGTGTTCTTAAGAGTGAGTGAGTAAAACACACAATCTTGCTCTCTAATTCTAACTCTTCACTTATGCTTCAGGTGAGATTTCAGGAGGTCTAAAGAGGCCTGGAATCCCTGAAAATCCCTGTCACACACTCTTTGAGTGTCCTACCTGGCTCGCAAGTCTGTTGCTTGATTTAGGAGGTTAATAATACTAATTTGGATAGTACGGGTTTTAGGCTCAGCAGTTTGTTTGATTAGAAGATAATAAGGTTCTTGTCCCAAATTAGTATCCACAGAATTTACAAAGGACCCTAGGGGTATGATAGGAAGCTTACACTGAGACAGATATAGCCTTAAAGACTTTTTATTAAGATAAATGAAGTAGTAATTAAATGGTAAAATAGTCAGAGTTACAAAGTTACAATTGTATTAGTGCTATTCAAAAGATACACATGGTATTATGGTATTATATGCTACAAAGCTTTGCTTAATATATTCACACCCTTCCTTGATAACCCAGTGGTGAGAGACACAGGATCAGCCTCGCGTTTGGCAGTTCAGGTTCGAGTGAGAGGTGCAAAGCTTAGAAGACACTAGAGCTAAGAGCTATCGAAGCTAACTTAGAGTTTACTTAACTAATTTAAACTTAAAATTAAAAGCTAATACAGAAAATTAAGAACAAAAGCTTAGGGAAACCAAGTTTAGCCTAGTCCCCTTGGAACTTAGAAAGTTCTAAGAAAAACAAGTACAGCCTCTCTAGCAAGGCCCTCTTTTACAGGGCGCAGGTGTCTGAACCCTCCGTCTATGCTCAAACTTTATTTCCCACCCACAAAAATGTTAGGGTACACTTACTCCATGGGCTAGTATGTTTGTGTATATTGATGACATGTACATACATATTAATGACATTAGATCATATACACACATATTATTTTTATTCTCCCAGTTATTTCAGTTCTTTCCTTGTGGTGTACCTGTTAAATTTGAGGGTACAGACTTGGAAATCCCCTATGCCATTCTACCATTATCTATCTACCTAGGTGAAAGGTCTCAGACATAGATATGCTAACTTTGCCTTAGCTCAACATACAGGATATGGCCTGTAGGTCCCTTGCATTACAGCCAAACTTACTTTAAGTATTTGGTTTATTGTAATAGGTTTATAGATTTATATTAAACTATAAAAAAAGATTATATGTATATGTATGCAAGCAAGCAGGTTAATACTATAGGCTACACCCTCCTCCTCATTTAAAGCTGCACATTTACATAAACCATGAAAATATCATACACAAGTGGTTAAAATTGCTGACTTGCAATCCCCTTGAGGGATTTTAGCCCTATATTTTTCCTCCTCTTAAAAAGATGTAGAAGGCTAACATTCTTTAGAACCACTGTTGCATCCATGAGCCATTTATAACACTCAAAGGTAGTAAAATACACTGGCATTTTAGTCTATGATAGACCTTGCCCACCAACATTTCACAGCCACTGAGGCAATTTAGCCCCTCCCAGAGATCTAAGCTGAATCACTAGAACTGTGCTGATTCACATACACAAAAACAACCACCGACAAATTGTGTTGTTTTTCCAATCACAAAAAACTTGGGGGCTGCAACAACCATTTCCAATGCTTTAAAACTCAATGTATAGTCAATGCAGTAGCCTCCCTGAATTAAGCTGGCATTCAGTTAAAAAAGAGTTACTCATGATGTTGTCTGAGCAGAAGTTTGCTTTAGCAGCTTAACCTTTACCAATTTAAAACACTTTATTTTATCACTTTTGCATTTTGCTTAAAAATGCCTTTACGTTGAAGGTTCAAAGTTATTACCAGTTACAGAAACTACAAACCTTAAAATACACAAAAGAAAAAGAGAAACAAAGCATTTGTAAAAAGTTTTTTAAAATAGCAATAACCCTCAAACAAAATTGTTAAATGCTCTGATTTTTCAAATAAGAACATTAGCAGATGACTTTGCATGCTTAGCCCAATCAAACAAGCTAAAACACACTTGGACAACAATTGCTAGTTTGCCAGAATTTTCAGCTACTGAATACATACCTTAACCTTAACCAATTTTGGTCCAGTGATTTCTGATCCCACACTCCTCTAGTTTACCAGACACAATCGTAACACAATCCTAGAGTTATAGGATTTACAAATCTTATTTGATTAGATGCTTTCGAAATCACAGTTAAACCTCTCAGAGGTTAACAAAGCTAAGAACTTACAACTCACTACTTTTTTAGCTAAAACAAACTTAAAACTGTGGCTGGATGGAAAAACTTCCCCCATTGATTTCTGATTCCACATTCCTCTTGTTTACCAGGCATGATCTTGACACAGACTTTTGAGTTAAATTAGTAAGCCTGTTTGTTGGGAGTAACCCAATCTGTCTGTCTCCCTTTTGAACCGTTTCCCATTGGCATTTGTTATACGTGACTGGAACATTTTATAAAATTTTAGCAGTTTTCCCACAGTCCTGTACTGCCCCAGTTATTACAACAGGTGGACCTGTAATGTAGTATTTATTACCACAGTGCCTCAGAGGTTTACTCATGGACCACAACCCCATTCTGCTAGGCACAGCAGTGTGAAATGCAAGTTTGGATGTAAATATCACTAGGCAGAATGGCGACTAAAAGGAAATTAGTACGTACAGTTTTCTTTGTCTAGCCATGGACTCCAGTGGTTCCTCTTGCCATTGCTGAGTCCCTGAGTTGATTGGGTTTCTTCCTGGTGCTTTCTAGAGATTGGAGAACAGAAAGATTCTAATAGAGTAAAATACTTCTGTAACTCAGGAAACACCTTTCAAATACAGTCGGCTTTCAACCAATTGCACCAAAGAAATTATTTCTTCAGAGGCTTTCACGGGGAACTCTGAGCTTAAAGCAAACTCTATTGCTCTGTGTCTGCAGCTGCAGGGAAGAACTTCCCACTTCACTCACATCAGAGTCCTGAGCTCCTCCTCCTTTTTCAGCAAAAAATGATTATCAAAGGAGGAGAGTTCTTTATAGCTCTTTCCATTTTCAACCAGTCAGACTGAAGAAATTATTCTGCGGAGTCCTCACCAGGAAGCTTTAACCTTAAAGCAAACTCTACCACTCTGGGTCTGCTTGTTATAACAGGAACATGCTGGAGTAAGGAACTTCCCCTTTTTTCTCCCCCACTCAATGTCCTGAGTTACTTCTCCTTTTTCAGTAATAAGCAATAAGATATGGATATTCCAGCTTTCCCTTTTCAAAGTATATAGTTGGCTAGTGTAGAAGGGACTGACAGTGAGAGACAGAGACAATCCTTTTTTTGTTCATGTGGATTAAAGATTTGCCTTATTAGCTACTGCTTTGTAACTTTGTCATTTCTACAGTGTTATATTTTCTATTTTTACATGCCTTATCACTTTCTTAAAGTGTCCAGTTTGAGGTGCCAGACTTTAAGACAAATTGGAGAGGAGAGCAAAGAAAAAAAAATTCCTCATAAAATAGGCTTTCTGAAAGAATAAAAAAATCTGAAATGTTTGGTCTTCAGAAAGGGAGACTGAGGGGGGACCTGATAACAATCTTCAAATATGTGAAGGACTCCTTTAAAGAGGATGCTGATCAATTGTTCTCCTTGACCACTGAAAGCAGGAGAAGAAACAATTGGCTTAATCTGCAACAAGGGAGATTTAAGTTTGATATTAAGAAAAACTTTCTAACTATAAGGATAGTTAAGGCCCAGAACAGGTTACCTACGCAAGTTGTGGAATCCCCATCATAGGAGGTTTATAAGAACAGGCTGCAAAACACTGGTCAGGGATAGTCTAGGTTTACCTGGTCCTGCCTCAGCATGGGAGATGGACTAGATAACCTCGAGGTCCTTTCCAGCACTACATTTCTATGAGTGAATGATCTGAGAACTAAGCGGCCATCTCCAAGCTAGGCTCAGAAGCCTTTTGACTCATTGGCTCAAACATAACTCCATTGCTTCTATTGGCCAAGCTGATTGCACACACATTCCTCCATTCCCTTCCCCAAGCTTCCTTTATGCCACCATCCCATCTCACTCTATTTCAGGGACTCCCTACAAAGCCTCCCCAACCCTTCCCCCATATCAGGGGCCCAGTGTGCCACCTCACTTCCCCCTCAGCCACATGCCAGGGGATCTGTGTGCCTCCATTCCCCATACCAGGGTCCTCCATTGTCCCAGGCTCTGTGTGCCTTCCATGCCTTACAATTCTGCCCCACCATTCTTTCTTTTCCTTTGCCGTTAAAGGTCTGGTTGGCGGTGCAGCAGGAGCCCGAGGCTAAGGGAAGCTCCCTACCTGCCCTGGCTCTGCGCTACTCCCAGAAGTGGACACCAGGTCCCTGCAGCCCCTAGATGCATGGGCAGCCAGGGAGGCTCCGTACGCTGCCCCCGCCCTGAGTACCAGCTCCGCAGCTCCCACTGGCCAGGAAGAGTGACCAATGGGAGCTGTGGAGGGCAGCACCTGTGGGTGCAAAGGCAGAGTGCACTGCGCAGAGCCGCCTGACCACCCATGCACCTAGGGCCTGCAGGGACCTGGCGGCCACTTCCTCAGAGCCACGATAAGCGCCACTGATACCCCACACACCTGCACCCCAATCCCCTGGCCCAGCCCGGAGCCCCCTCCTACACCCAAACCCCTCATTCCCAGCCAGAGCCCTCACCCCCCACACCCCTCAACCCCCTCATCCCCTCTCCCACCCCCAGCCGGAGCCCTCATTTTCCCCACACCCCAGCCCGAAGTTCCCTCCTGCACCCCAAACCCCTCATCCCCAGCCCAACCCCAGAGCCTGACAGAGATTTCTTGCCCTGCAGGGGTAGCCTGTGAACTTTGAACAGATAAACTTTGCACAGATAAATGACCCAACGAAAACCCCAAGTATTTGGGGAGCTGAAAATAGAGTTTAAGGGGAAATTCTGACCACAGGTACATGAGTCAACCATAGAAATGTCCTGGCAACGAACTGATGTAGATAACAGGTACATGAGATACATGTAAGGCCAGCTTGCTTGCTTGCCTATATATCTTCTTATGGGTTTGGTTATTTGTTTTACTATAATAGGTTTATATTAGAGAATATTTTGGCTGTAACACAAGGGACCTGCAGGCCACATCCTGTACGTTGACCTAAGGCAAAGTTAGCATACATATGTTTGGGACCTTTCACCTAGATAGATGGTGATGAGCTAAAGCATACGGTCCACGTATGGCTGCGACCTTTCATATAGAGGATGGCTTAAAGCAGGTTGGCATACAGGCTTTCCTAAGTTCATACCATTTTAAACTCAACAGGTACACCACAACTTGGAAAGAACTGAAATAACCAGTTAGAACAGAAATAACAAATGTGATACCTAACCACAAAAGGGCTATGGTAACAAATTGACGTATGTGATAATAATTTGAGATCACTGATATACTAACCTATAGGAAAAAAAGACTCCAACATTAGTAAGGCGAGGAAATACAAATAAGGAAAAGGGGGAAAATCCCCTACTGAATATTCATCAAACATAGTGGCATCAGCACAATGTATTATAAAAGTGGCAACCAGCCTAGGGGCAGTAGGAGAGAGAGATGTAGTCCTTGGGAGGTGCCAGAGTGATGGCCACTGGTGATGAGGGGGAAGGTGATGGCGATGATGAAGATGATGGCTAACATTTCAGGTTGTTCTACAGGAGATGGTGTGAGTAAATGGACGTGCAGATGTATATTCTGTAGTGTATCTATCTTACTAAGTTTGGATGCTTGTGACTGTGCTAAATGTATTAATAAACTATATTTGTAAATATAGGAGTTCTTATAGTGTGAGTGTTGCAACTGTGCACATCAGGGCTATTGTAAGTAAAAACCTGAATGGAGGTGTAGTTTTTTCTTTATTGAACTCTGCATTGTAGAGAATTGCATAGAATTTCTATAATAAACAAATATTTAATGTACATGAAACACTGAACATGAACTTTAATGCACATGAAACACCAACTATGCAGAAAATCAACCATTGTTCCTTATATATTGTTCCCTCCATTGTCATTGTTACTAGGCATGTAAATAGCGTGTAAAAAAAGTAACCGTGTAACCTATTAAAATTCTATCGGTTAAATGTTTAACCAGGGAACTAGGGGTGCAGGGGGTGCTGCAGCACCTCCATGTTTTATGTGGGGCTCCGCTGCCACCCGAGGGCTCTGCTGCCACCCACGCCCAGCATCCCAGTGCACTTGGAGTCCCAGCTGCTAGCCCCCTGGGTGCACGGGGCGGCAGCTGGGACCCTGGGGCGCACGGGGCAGCAGCGGAGTTTAATCGTTAACGGAAACCGATAAGCATCAAGCTTATTGGTTAACCAGTTAAACTTTTACATCCCTAACTGTTACACATATTGATCCAGTTTTCAAAACAAAATTTGTACTTCTCTACTTTGGTACAAACACATAAGCACAGCGCCCCCTGATATTCCAGAGACATTTTCTCAGGCCTTTTCCTCACTGCTAAAACCAAGTGCCTTGGCCTCGGTGTGTTTTTACCTCAGAATAGCTCCCGCACCTCAAGTTACCCTGAAATTAAAAAAATAAATAAATCACTTTTAACAGTGAAGAAAAGGCCTAAGCACTAAATTTACAACGGGACTTAGGTGTTGTGACGCTGAGCATTGCATTGCCTATGTTTTTGGTGCCTAAAAAGTCACAGGAACACCTCTGTGATTCACAAAGCTTGAGTAAGAGACTTATGCTCCCTATACAATGAACAGGGAGAGAGAGGCACCACAGAGTGGGATCCATAAAAGCCAGGATGCTAGATGAGGAGCCACCTAAACTTGCTGATGGGAGACACCCACCAGAGGGGTGTGTACTAAGCCCCACTCCTCAGACACTGTTCATCCCCAAGTCCATGAACGGGAACCCTTCTCCTGGAGCCAGGTAGCCTAGAGGCCCAATCTGTTTCTTGTGAGAATGAGCTGGGTAGGTGCCTAACTGCACACAAAACAGCCAGAGGAGGAGGTAATGCCCACCTTGTAACTTTTAACCCAGGGGTTAAAGCACTGACATGAGATCTGGGAAACCCCTGTTCAAATATTTTCTCCCCTTCTGCCTGAGGAAGAAATTGATGCTGGGTCTTCCACATCCCAAGAGACACAACATCACAATGTTTTAAGTGACCTGCAAATATTTTTGTTGCCACCTATTGAATTGTAACCTCACACCTTTTCAAATATCGCAATCTGGTCTCATTAATATTAGTATCATAATATATGAAAAGTGTAAGAAGCAAAGCTATGTTTGTAAGTTATATTTTCCTGAGAACACATAGTAAAAGAAAAGGCTTATATCATGTGTGGTTAGCAAGCAGGGAGAGGTGAGATCAAAGGGGAATCTTTACAGTTAGAGCACCAAAAATATGGATCAACTGGTTAATTCTAATAGGACAAGAGAGCCACCACTTCATATGCATTGCTCATAGAGTGGATCACTGTACAGCTAGGCCAAAACCTTCTGTGTGCACAGCAGGATCTACCAGTGTAAGTGCGGGGGGGATGATCCTGCTGTTGTAGAAGCCAGGAAAGTTCCCTACACTACCCTGGTGGAATCAGACAGCAAAAGGATCCGAGTCCCCGCTCCCATTCCCTTTACATGGAGACCTGCCTGACCGCAAAGACTCCCCTTCCACTCTTCTGTGCAGACTCCTTGTAACCCCGACAAGGCTGGACCCAGGATTCCTGGGGGAGCTTAACCCGCAGTCTTGTTGTGCTCCCTTAGGACAGGCACTGGGGTGTCCCCACTCTGAGGTTCTCTCTCCACACCAGGTACTTCCCTGACCAACTGATCACTACATTTAGTTCAAACCAAATACAATTTATTAAACAGCAACTGTGAGAAAAATAAGGGAAAAAATAGAAAAGGTTAAAGGAACAAAGGACCCCACCATATGAGCATGGGGAACACCATAAACAGCCATAAACGTTCACAGTCTGTTTTTCACACATCCCAGGCCTCCTTCTCAGGCCTCTGCTGCACTGTGGTGATACCACAGGTCAGATACCTGCTCCGGTGGTGGCCACACGCCCTCAGGCTATAGGTGGCAAGACCCTTCTCCCCGTATTGGCCCTCCCATAGGGTTCACATTAGGGTTGCCAACTTTATAATTGCACAAAACTGAACACCCTTGCTCCATCCCATGCCCTTTCTCTGAGGCCCCACCCCCCCTCCCTCCGTTGCTCGCTCTCCCCCACCCTCATTCACTTTCACTGGGCTGGAGCATGGGTTTGGGATACGGGAGGGGGTGAGGGCTCCAGCTGGGGGTGCAGGCTCCAGGATGGGGCCAGAAATCAGGGGTTCAGGGTGCAGGAGGGGCTCCAGCACAGGCGGGGGTGCGGGCTCTGGGAGGTGGCTCAGGGCTGGGGCAGGGGTGCAGGCTCCAGGAGGGAGTTTGGATGCGGGCTCAGGGCTGGGGCAGGGGTTGGGGTGTGGGAGGAGGTGCAGGCTGTAAGAGGGAATCAGGGTGCAGGAGGGGGTTCCGACTTGGGGCAGGGGGTTCGGGGTGTGGTCTCTGGCCAAATGGCATCTAGCTCAGGCGGCTCCCAGTTGGCCGTGCAGAGGGCTAAGGCAGACTCCCAGAAAGCAGCTGCCATATCTGGATCCTAGGCAGACTGGCGGAGGTGCAGCCAAGCAGCTCCACGTGGTGCGCGCTGCCCGTGCCTGCAGGCACCACCCTGCAGCTCCCAGCCAAAGGGACCTGCAGAGGCGACACTCAGGACAGGGGCAGCTCGCCCCGATCACACCTGCGCCTAAGGGCTGCAGGGACATGCCAGCCACTACCGGGAACTGCGCAGAGCTAGGGCAGGCAGGGAGCCTGCCTTAGCCCTGCTGCACCGCTGACTGGACTTTTAACGGTCCGGTCAGCAGTGCTGACTGGAGTTGCCAGGGCCCCTTTTTGACCGGCTGATCTGGTCGAAAACCGGACGCCTGGCAACCCTAGTTCCCGTGCCCTCTCCAGTCTGGCAACGTCTCCCTGCACTGGGCCCTCTGCCCAGGATTCCCCTCTCACTCTCCCCAGCTGCTCACCTCATTTGGCTGCAGTGTTACTTGTGGTTCAGCCAGCATCTGCTATCCTGACTCTGACCCCACAGCTCCCTGCTGTAGCTCAGCCCTGGCTCACCATGGGCACAGCTGGTCTGTGCTGCTTCAGACCCCTACCTCTGGCTCCTCTGCCTCCAGTTCAACCTGGCTCCTCTGGCTTAGTGCTGCTGCACTGCCTTCAGCCCAGCTCAGGCTGCTGCTCTCCTTAGCTATGCCCTGATCTGGCTCAGGCAGCTCCAGCTCGCATAGAGGACAGGCCCTCGAGTTCCTGACTCCCTCACTGGCTTGCCTGCCCTGTCAATCGGGCTGACCTGGAGCACTGCCCTCTCCCCATTGGCCCTGGGGACTGTCAGTCTCAGGATCCTGAGTTCTCGTCAGCCCCCCGCCCCTTTTTTATATTGGGAGAGGGCCAACCAAAAAACCCACTAATTTTCAGTAAGATGCCAAAAGCCCCATTATACATGACATGATGAGGCCTTCATTCTCCTGCTCATGAAAGATGTCCTGACCAGTGCAGGGCAGAGAGAAGGAAAGAGATCGCCTCAAAATTTAACCTTTAACCTTATATTTTAATTTATTGAAATTTTCTTGGGTCAAAATTGATACCTGTGAAATATTGCAAATGCTTTTCTACAGGGGACAACAATCAGAAGAGCTAAGATGAGTGCTCCACTGCTTCTCCCCTTCGCTTTGGACTTAAAAAATCAAATGTGGATGGCACCTGGACTGTACAAAACTTTAAAAATGTTGAAAACAAGTAAAAGCCCTGATGATTAATAGTTTTTAGGGGAAACACTCCTACAATCTTCTATGATGGCCCTGTCAGTGCAAAACTAAGGCCAATTCTGAAAGAGAGCATTCACACAGAGGTGTAAGGCATTGTAACTTATGTTCACTAATGTCACACCTTTAGTGTCACACCATGTAGACTAGCCTTTAATAACTTAAAGGGAAGGAAATAAGTGAAATTAAGGGAGGAAAAAATCTCTATTAATGCTTTAGTTTAAAATGTTTTAACTGTTTTTTCCTGATACCCACATAACTGGGCGGCTGCAGGCATTCAGACGCAAATACATCTGATGGCAAAGGAGCAGTGTTAGCCACATAATCAGTATCAGGGTTGTCAAGTTCTGAATAATAATGGTTCATTTAACATCTGTGTCCTAGGTGCTAAGAAAAGGGATGTTTTTAATCACATGCATTACCTATCCCACTGTAAAAACACAAAAAGAAAAGGAGTATTTGTGGCACCTTAGAGACTAACCAATTTATTTGAGCATAAGCTTTCGTGAGCTACAGCTCACTTCATCGGATGCCACGAAAGCCTGTGCTCAAATAAATTGGTTAGTCTCTAAAGTGCCACAAATACTCCTTTTCTTTTTGCGAATACAGACTAACACGGCTGCTACTCTGAAACCTGTAAAAACACAGTGGACCCAAAGCACTTTTAGTTTCACCAAAAGACAAGCTAGGTGATATCACCACCATGTCCCGACCCAACCAATGCAAAAAAGTAACAGTATATTCATTGTTTAAAAAAATCCTTGACTTTAGCAGTAAAGAACAATAAACTTGTCAGAATGAAGAACATCACTGAAATGTGCCATAACAAAATATACATAAAAGACAATGAAATTAAAATATGTAATTAGAAGAATAAACAGTTTGGTACAAAAATTAATATCTATGTATGCAACAAATGAAGTAATAGTAGAGGAAAGTGTAAACTTCAATATTTGCAGGATGGGGAATTACTTAGAGAAATAAGAATTTTTAATAAGTTTGCAGTTACAAACAGGGGGAGGAAAACACATTACCAGAAGTCCAAAATGGTGTTGAATGTTGTAGGAATGTACAACTTTTTTCAGTATATGGAATCTTTGGGATAAATACAGCAAAAGCATGAAGCTAGTATGCCCTAAAGGCTCAGAAACAAAAAGGCAAATTAAAAGAACCCAAAATGTATGTATGTGTTTAACTTCATGACTTCTGGGTGTATAACTCATGATTTTTGAATGCTTGTGGTTGTCAGTCTATCTTGGGGCTTTATACCTATATTTAGTAAAAAAAAAAAAAAATTACAGTAGAAATTTGCCTTTGAGAAGGATTTACATAAGATAATTTTTAGATATATAGGGCCAGGTATTTAGATGACTAGTGGGATGTTCAAAAGCATCTAGGTGCTTTCAACCTTTAAAAAACTGGCTTTTAATAAATCTTTGGGAACCAAATTGTACACTCCAGTGGTGATGTGAAATAGCATTAGGGTTCTGGATAAAGAGACAAAGTAACAGTTGACAAAGGCCATCCCCATTGGCAGATCAAAGGAAAGTGAAGAAGTTTGGACAGCAACCCAGAAAATCAGTCCACCTTGAAGTCCTCTGTTCCCACAGCATTAAACTTGTATATCAATAAAAAGATTAAAAACAAAAACGTAGAATGAAAATCTAACACAGCAAGACAAACAGGAAGCACTATACTAGAAACACCGTGAGATATGACTGCTGAAGCTATGAGCACCTATTAATATGACCAGTGATTATTTCCTATTAAAATATAAATAGCACAAGGGCATCCAGCGGCAAAATGCTAAGGAAGGTAAATGGGGGGATGCTCAGAGCCGGCAAACACTGGATAAATCGGCGAAAGGCGGGAAAGGCCGCGTACGGCGGGGGACTCGGGCAGGGCAAGTCAGAGCAGCAGGGAGGTGGCACTTGGGGCGGGCTCGGAGGCTTTGTGTAGACACAGGAACCGAATCCGGATTGTTTTAAACACGGAAACCAGGGCGCAGCAGTAGCGCCTCGGGGGGGTGGATGTTGCAGGGGGGCAGGTCTCCTTTAGCAGCTGGGGACAACCTGCCCCGGCCAAGCGCGGGGGGCGCTTCTCGGGGAGCGGGTGCTGAGCTGCGGCCCCCGGAAAGGGGGGGAGCCCCTCTGCCCCCCACGCCCTGGGACTGCGGCCAGGGCAGATGTTCCCCCTCCCCCGGCGACCTGCTAGTCGCCCCGCCCCCGCGCGGGGGTCCCCTCGGCCACTGGCAGGGAGCGCCCCGGCCCCCCCAGCCCAGCCGGGCGCGGGGTCACCCCAGGCCGGGCAGCGGCCGCAGCCGGGGTTACTCGGGGCGCCCGGCTCTTAGGCGGAGCAGGACGGAACCGGCCCGGCAGCGCCGGGAGTCTGGCCGCGGCGTGCGACGGGAAACCGGCTGCTGAGGGGAGCGGGGCGCCCGCCTGCCCCTCCCCCCCCTGCCCCTCCCCCCCCGTAACGGCCGCCGCGCCCGCCTGCCCCGTAACGGCCGCCGCGCCCGCCTGCCCCTCCCCCCCCGTAACGGCCGCCGCGCCCGCCCCCACCGCTCCCCTCAGTAACCGCCACGGCGCCCGCCTCCCCGCGGCCCGCTCTGGAACCGCTGCGGCGCCCGCCTCCCCTCTGCAGCGCCAACGACCCCATGCAGACAGGGCGCGTGGCATGGGGCGGGGGGGGGGGGATGGGAAACCCGCCCCCGCCAGCCCCGCCCCGCGCTCTCACCGGCAGCGCCGCGCGGCCAAGTCCCCGGGAGCCGGGGACCGAGCCTCCCGCCACCCTCCTCGGCTTCCCCCAATCAGCAGCCGAGAGGAGACTGGAATGACAAGCCTGCTAACCAATAGCAGCGTTCTACGGCCCAGGCATCGCCGCCCCGGCCGGGGTGAGGACACGTGCCTCGGACAGCCGGACACGCCGCGCCCCCTACTGGCCGGGGCAGCGAGCCGCGCGGGAAGCTCTCAGCGGCCTGCACGGTCCGTGTCCCCCCAGGCTGGCGGGAGGGGGAGGAGAGGGCATAGGGCAGTGTCCTGGGGGGGGCTGGGAGTGTGGGAGGAGCAGGTGGGGGGAGCAGCCCCTGGGGCAAGGATCCTGAGGGGGGGGGGAGCTGCAGAAGGGGGGTGGGGGGCTGGGATCAGCGAAGGGGGGCTTGGGGGCGCTCAGAGCAGCGGGGAGCCCCGTCACCTCTCCTGGGGAAGAGACCAGGGACAGACCCTTCTGGTCCAGAGCCCCCACGGCCCCTCGCACCAGGACCAGGGTGGGGCTGTGCCCTGCTGCCTCTTCTGCCAGCCGGTGCTGAGCCAGCGGGGGATGAAGGCTGTGCTGCGGGCCACGGGCTCCAGTGCCCGCCTCCCCCCACCCCCGTAACGGCCACAGCGACCACCTCCCTCTTCCCGCATCTAATGGCCACGGCAAGAACTTCCCCTGTCCCCCTCTGTAACGGCCACAGCACCCCCTTCCCACAACCAATGGCTGTGCCGCCCTACCAAGAGGGTGGGGGGGGTCACCTGCCGCCCGCTGTGCGGCACCGAGGTCTACTGGCCCCACACGGCCTGTACTCCAGCACAGCACAGGCTTCAGAACGGGCTCGCAAGCCAAGTACGCGCCCAAAGTCCACGCCGGACTTTACTCCTGACAGAAGTCTGTGCCACTGCGCAGGCACAGAATTCATGTGGCCCGCAGTTTTCTGTGCCTCCCCGTGCAGAAAAACGCAAAAAAAATCTGCCAGGGGACACGCGTCTCTTCCCCGGCAGCATGTCAGTTCCAGCGTTCCTGGAGCAGCCTCAGAGACAGGGGAGGGGGGCTGGGCATGCGTGCCTGCGTGGTTGGTCACCGTGGGGAGGCAGAGCGGGGCTGGATATACGTGCATGCCAACGAGAGAGAGAGAGAGACTCTGTCCCTCTCGTTTGCTACTGCAGCTCACTGGCATGGAAAGGTAGGGCTTTTTATTATGCACAAGGCCGGCTAGAGGCAGAAATGTAGCAGCCTGCCAGTTAGTTAATTGGTCTCATATTCTGAGGCACAAATGTAGCAGCCTGACTGTGTCCTAACAGTTAAAGTTGCTGTTGATGGTTAATTGATCTCATTCTCTGAGGCAGAAATGTAGCAGCCTGTCTATGTAGTAACATTGTTAATGTTCCTATTGTTAGTTAACTGTTCCCATTCTTAGTCAAGTCCCCCAGAAGCTTTAAAACTGTGAAAGTTTTAAGGCCCCTACATTCCCAGAGTGATGTAAAGGAGCCCATAGGCGGCAAGTTTTATGGGCCTGTGGTGCCCGTGCTCCACCAATATTCAGGAACATGGGCCCAGCTCCACCAATGTTTGGGCTCATATTTTACGTACATTTTGATGTGAACAATATCTCTGTTCATAATTGTCCACTGAGCATCAACTTGAAAGGCATGCTTAACCTTATTTTCATAGGCGCGGGAACTAGGGATGTGGAAACATTTTACACAGGGTCCCAGCTGCCGCCCGGAGACCCACTGCCAGACCTGTGCCCAGGGCTCGGCTGCCAGCTGGGTCTCCACTCCCGGCCCCACACTCAGGGTCCCAGCTGTGGCCACAGCCTCATCCCCCTTTCTCCTGTCTGGGTCCCCCTTCCCAGAGACATGGCCCTGCTCCCGGCCCCAGCTGTGGGGGTGGGGTGGACAGGGGTAAGGCTATATATCGGCTTACAAAGCAGGTGTGGGGGACTGTAGTGGGGCAGCTGCCCCACTCCAAGGTAAAAGGAATTAAGAGCAACTGAGGGAGGCTGGAGAGGTAGGTGGCCCCAGGTGTGGCTGTAGTGAGACCGGCTAGCTGCCTGGGAGCGAGGTACCTGAAGCAGAACAGGGCTGGGGAAAGGCAAGAGGAGCTGGGGAGCTCCAGCCTGGCAATTCCCCAGACTGAAGGCCTTGTTGAAGGCCTACAAAAGTACTGGGGCTACAGAGGTGCAGCCTGGGAATTGGCAGAGGCAGCTGGTCCTAATCCCCCTTGCCAATAATGAGTGGCCATTACAGACTACAGTCTGCCCCAGTGAGAGGGGGCTAGATGATGACTGGCAGTAGCCACTGAGGCAAGGCAGGCACAGAGCGTTGGGGGTCCCCCTGGGAAGGAAGACCCAGAGTGTGGGGGTACTGCTAGGGCAGAACACCGAGGTAAAGGGGCACTGGGGTCCGGTAGGGACATGGGGCCTGATCAGGCGAGCCACTGGCCAGCAGAGGGCGCTCCGAGGCAAAAAAAGAGCTAATTCCCAGACAACCAACAGGAGGCACCGTACCGGTGAATCAGTGCCCTGCTACAGGGACAGGTCTTGGACCCATTCTGGCCACCACCAAAAATTATACAAACCTGGAGCCCATGAAGGAGCCTTATTATAAATGGCTGCTTGCCTATATATCTTTTCTTATAAGTTTCTTATTTTTTTATGGGTGTGATTATTTGTTATATTATTATAGATTTATATTAGAGTATATTTTGGCTCTAACACAAGGGACCTGCAGGCCACGTCCTGTTTGTTGACCTAAGGCAAAGTTAGCGTACATATGTTTGGGACTTTTCCCCTGGATAGATGGTGATGAGCTAAAGCATAAGGTCCATGTATGGCTGCGACCTTTAACATACAGGATGCGTTGAAGTAGGTTGGCATAGGGGCTTTCCTAAATTCATTCCCTTTTAAAATTAACAGGTTAAAATTAACTGGTACACCACAACTTGGAACTTGGAAAGAACTGAAATAACCGGTTAGGACAGAAATAACAAATGTGATACCTAATCACAAAAGGGCCATGGTAACGAATTGACATATACGATAATAAGCTGTGCTCACTGATATACTGACCAATAGGAAAAAGACACTCCAACATTAGTAAGGCGAGGAAATACAAATAAAGAAAAGGGGGGAAATCCCCCTACTGAATATGCATCAAACATAGTGGTGTCAGCGTAACGTATTATAAAAGTGGCATCCCAGCCTAGGGGCAGTAGGAGCAAGAGATGTAGTCCTTGGGAGGTGACAGAGTGATGGCCACTGGTGATGAGGAGCACAGTGATGGTGATGAGGAAGGTGATGGCTAACACTGCAGGTTGTTCTACAGGAGATGGTGAGAGTATATGGAAGTGCAGAGGTACATTCTGTAGTATCTCTATCTTACTGAGCTGGAGTGTTTGTGACTATGTTAAATGTATTAATAAACTATATTTGTAAGTATAAAAGGGTTCCTATAGTGTGAGTGTTACAACTGTGCACATCGGGTTTCCCAACTATATAATAAATACTGGGCCTGATCTTGGGGCAAGAACCCGTCAACCCTCAAAGTGATAACTGGGGATTCTTAAGTAATCAGTATAATTAATACACAATCTAAAGATGAGGAAACAAGTAGTAGTTACAAGCACTGTTACGGCACAGCAGGAGCTAGCCCAGAAGCTGTAGTAGAGAGAGCCTGGAACACTGGGCCTGGTGCAAGAGCTGAGGCCTGAACCCGGCACCCCCTCCCGCATCCCAACCTTCTGCTCCAGTCCTGACCCCCCTCCCACATGCAAATTCCCTCCTGCACCCCACACCCCCTCCTGCACCCCAACCCCCTGCCCCAGCTTCGAACCCCCTCCCATTCTCTGAACCTCTTGGCCCCAACCTGGAGCCCCCTCCTGCATCCCAAACCGCACCCCAGAGCCCATACCCCCAACTGAAGCCCTCCCCCTCACACCCCAATCCCCTGCCCCAGCCTGAAGCCCCCTCCCACACTCCAAACCCCTCAAGCCCAGCCCATATCCCCCTCCTACACCTCAAGCCCATCATCCCTGGCTCTACTCCAGAGCCTGCACCCCTGCCAGAGCCTTCATCCCTCCTGCACCCCAACCCCCTGCCCCAGTCCAGTGAAATGAGTGAGGGAGTAAGTGAGTGAGGGTGGGGAGATGGAGAGAGCGGGGACGGGGCCTCGCAGAAGGGGTGGGGCAGGGGCAGGGCAAGGGTGTTTGGTTTTGTGCGATTAGAAAGTTGACAACCCTAGAACCCCTATGAACACATCTCTGAGTTTTTTGTTAACCAAGAACAGACAGTCATGAGAGGACTTCAGTTCGCCACTCCAGGCCAATGGGGGCTGCAGGAAGGGCAGCCAGCACATCCCTCGGCCCGCACTCCCCATTGGCCTGGAGCAGCAATCGGCCAAACCTGCAGACGTGGCAGATAAACAAACGAGCCCAGCATGCCAGGGGCTTTCCCTGAACAAACAGTGGACCACAGTTGAGAACCTCTGTCTTAGAGGCACCTACAGATGGTGTTAAATTTTCCCAGACTACTGGATGAGGGCTTAAGCCAGTTCTATTTTGTATTGTTAAGAGGAACCCCTAGATACTGAACCTATCCCCTGTTGCTGCTGGCTCCCCCTGGCAGAAGGGTTGCATTGGGCTCCCTCATCATAAAAGGGCAGGAATCTCTGTTGGGTATATTGTGTGGGGCTCCCTTTATATAATGAGGACACACAGATTGTCCTTCGTGTGAGGAAAAAAAAAGATACGGCTAGTTTCCTACTAGAACGCATCAAGGGAGGCTAGGCCAGGCTAGGTAAGACGTTAAAGAAATGGAGGCTCAGGTGATCTTCAGTGAGTTCTACCTGTCCCAAGAGTAGGAGAGAAGATTATGATCATCAACAGATGGCTCAGGCAATGATGCTATAAGGAGGTCTTTGGGATATTCGACCACTGGGAGGAATTCACGGGCAGAGGACTGTTCTCCTGGGATGGACTCCACCTGAATAGGGAGGGAAATAGACTTCTGGGATGGAGGTTGATACAACTGATTCAAATAGCTTTAAACTAGGAATTCTGGGGAGACCGTTGGGATCTCCACACCCGAGTCTAATACTAGTGGGAGGAAAATCAAGTAAAAGAGGATACAGCAATGGAGAAAGGAACAACAAAGGGGAAGAGAATGGACATCAAGAGGAAAGGTAGTGCCAATACCAATGATACTAACAGTCAGGTAGATGATACTGGCAGTAGAATGATTGTTCCTAATCAGGTGAGGAATCTGGGCAAAGCCAAGCAGAAACCACAAAGATGTCTGTACACAATGCAAGGAGCCTGGGTGACAAAACGGATGAATTAGAACTACTGACACAGGAAGGGAAACCAGATATTACAGGGATAACAGAAACATGGTGGACTAGTCGTGAGTGGAGTACAGCTATTGAAGGGCATGTGGCATAGGTCCTGACTCTCTGGACCACCCATGGGGAAACAATGGTGGGTACTCAGCACCTACTGGCAGCCCCGCTGATCAGTTCCTCCCCCTCGCCCCAGCGCCTCCTGCCCACACGATCAGCTGTTCAGCAGCGGGCAGGAGGTGCTCGGAGGAGGGGCAGAACATGGCAGGAATAGGCTGACTGGGGGCAGGAAGAGGCAGAGTAGGGGTGGGACCAGCTCTGGGGCAGAGCGTGGATCGAGCACCGCGTGGAAAATGACAAAGTCAGCGGCTGTGGTATGTGCTGTTCAGGAAAGACAGAAATAAAGGCAAAGGTGGTGGAGGCGCGAGGGCACAGCAGGCTCAGAGGAGGGGGTGGGAAGGGTGGTGAGGGGAAGTACACAGCAAACTAGCGCTGTAAATTTAATCTGGATGTGGGAGTGACCTTTGCATCGCACTTTCATGTCATTAGACAAGCTGTCAGATACTTTTCACAGGCATTTTAGCCATCAGGATTACAATACACAAAGGGGAAATGATCGTCATTTTTCCCACTGATCTTGTGCAATGACCAACTGACTGATCTTCCCATCACCACCCAAAAAAATCCTGTTGATAGGGCAACAGCATAGGGGAGAACAGAAGAGGCAGGGTGAGCTGCACAAACGCCACCGGCCTGGGACAAGCTGTGGGATAACGTGAACACCAAACTCTGTATCCAGTGCACTTCAGCCCCTAAAAATCAGTGTAGACCCACTGGCTTCTTCAGGCTCCTCAGAAGCAACAAAAGGAAGCAGAAAACCATCCCAGTTTTAAAGTGGGCAGCTTTATTCTACATAGACAGTACAGACAACCACAAATGGACCCCACATCTCACATACAACTCTCTGTAAAAGTCTGGTGTCCCCAAGGGCACATCTTCATTGCAATCAGAGACTCGCGGCTGGCCTGGGTCAGCTGACTTGGGGTCATGGGGTTCGGGCTGCAGGGCTAAAAATGGCACTGGAAATGTTCAGACTTGGCTGGAGCCCAGGCTGCGAAAACCAGCGAAAGCCAGGCTCCAGCCCGAGCCCAGGCAACTACACTGCAAGTTTTAGTCCCACACCCCAAGCCCCGCGAGCCTGAGTCAATCAAGCCGGGCTCCGAGGCTTGGTGCCGTGGGGTATTTATTGCAGTGTGGACGTAGCCCAAGACACCAGAAGCCTAACTGGGAGTGGAGGTGGCTTCTGCTGGGTTGTTCTGCTGACTGAAGTAGCCGGAGAGCTCTTTGAGTGCTCTGTAGCGATGAGAGATGGAGTTCTTCACTGCCTTGGGCAGCTCAGCATACCTGGGGAGGAGGAAAAAACAGGAATGGCCACAATCCCAACCAAGAGTCTAAACCATGGTTTACTTGGTAACTGCGTGCTCCTGAGCTCCAGCGGCCTGTTGAGCTGAGACCGCTCCCTTCACCGGCTAGTGTAATGCTAGGCCTTAGAGATGCCGCTGGTGACAGACCAGATCCGTGCATTCTGTAACTGTTACATTCCTTTGCAGAAGTGGTTCCCTTGGCCTGCTTTGTACGTGCAGATTAGGGCGCCCTCTGTTGACTCTGGGCTTTACTTCGGCACCAACCTTTTGGTCACATAATTTCTACTTGGGAGTCAAGCAGGCTCTCTTGCCAGGCTTAACTCACTGAGCCCTTTGTCATCTTATTCAGAGGGCAAGGAATTGAGTGCAGCTCAGTTCCCAAAGGAAAGTCAGACCCTGGGCCTGGGTCTCCATTGTCCTGGACTTGTGCAGTCATGTGCCCTAGTGCAAGACCACCTCTGTCCATTTATTTAACAACACTACTCTAGGCAGGCTGATGCAGCTCACTTAAAGTCAGAGTCAATAAAAACCATATCTGACTCCTACAACAGTCCACTAACTAGCAGCAGCTACTAGAAAACAAGAGCAGAACCATCCCTGCATCTCTCCAAAGTCTGTGAGGAGTCCTAGGGTGGGAAACAGTTCTTTAGAAACACGCTGCACACTCAGGTCTTCTGCCCTACAGGCTTGAGACAGTCTGAGCTGTGAGGTTCCGAGCCACGTCCCCCATGGTCAAAGCTGTTCAGATGTAAAATTCTGCTTTAAGCCCATCTCAGCTTCCCTTTGGCAGAGTTCACTGTAAGTGGGTTCCACTTGATGCATTAACAGAACCTTTGGTTTCTTGGATTTTCTTAAGTAAAGAATTAAAGGCAAAGAGTCACTTACGTCTGGTCATAGCCGTCAGGCTGAAAGCAAGGATCCCAGCCAAAGTCTCTGGGGCCTCTGGGTTCAACAATGCGACCCTGCCAATTCGAGGAGGAAGAAAAAATAAGAGGTTTCTTTCTCAGCACTGCTCTGCCACATTTACATTCCAGATCATTACACGTGGAAAAATGAACCTCTTACATTTTAGACCTCTGCTTTGTGAAACCACCAAAAGCTACAAGATTGCTTAGCATTCCCGCAAAACAAGGCCAAGGTAAACAACTAGGACTTCTTGGTTTAGTGCTCCATCTTCTTACGTCCATGCCGTAGGCAGACAGACCTCCTGCACTGCTCTCCACCTTCCCCTGGCAGGCCTGCTCAACATACACATCCCAGGGCGTTGAGGCTTCAGGACTCCGCCCCCAATAAGAATTCCTGACTGTCTGAAGGATAAACTAGCAAACAGGCATAGGAGCAGGAGAGAGCAACTGCAACAAGATTTAAGGCTGGCTGGAGAAAACTCTGGGCATGGATGGTGGGAGAAGACCGGTCACTTCTGTGCTTCTCAGTACCAGCAAGATGTAGCCATATTAGAGGGAGTTCGGAGAAGAGCAACCACATATCCAAATGAAAACGATAGGGTCTGGAAAGACGGACATCTGAGGAAAGGGTTAACTACGTGCAGCTGAGTGATGGGGCTTGGAGCACCACTACCAGCTCATTGAAACGGTGCAGCCAAACATTCTGCTCCTAGCATTAAAGGGCTTGGACGGCTGAAGAGCCACCAGGCTCAGGAGTGGAGACAAGAGAACTTGGGAGGATCATTCAGAACCTTTAACCAACGTTTTCAAACTCAGGTGCCCCTCGGCACCACGATGAGTAGCCCGATCTCCAGACGTGCTGAGTATCCACATCTCCCACTGAAGTCTTTGGGAGTTGCAGCAGCTCAGCAACCCTGGAAAAATCAGGCCATTTATGTAGGTAACTAAATATGGATGTTGGTGGCCAAGATGAGCCCCATGCGAATTAGTGCTGTTAACGGACTCACGTTACAAGCCCCCTCACTCCCATCTGCAGAGGCTTCTTTTGCACAGTGATCTGAATACCTACACAAGTTTGGCCTTTGAACAGCTTCACCGGGTCCTCCGGGTTTCCAGTGCTGAATGCAAAGGTGCAAAGAGCATAAGCAGACTTGTCTTCAAACCCCGCTAACAGCTTGTACAGACCTAAGCAACAGAAGAAGGATTCCATCATCTCCACGTTTCATTCGGCACACAGCACAACTGACAAGAGACAATCTGCGACGAGCGAGGGGAGGGGGAACCCCAAACAGATAACATTTTGTGCCCCCGTGGCAGGCCTCCCACGGACTGCATCCACATTCACAAGGGTGAGGGAGTATTACCGGGATTAGGCAGGGAATGGTGTCTCACGGGTATTTCAGGAGACTGGTGATCAGGATTCCTGGACTCTACTCATGAGTTTTCCACAGAATCCTTGCAAGGGGGCTTAATGAATGTTTTTGAAATGTTTTGCAATGCCTAGATGAGATGCTACATAACTGCCTAGGATAATGGTTTTATTCATCTGATACTAAAGGTTACATCTCCTGTCACTTGGGGTCAGTCTATTTCCCATTGTCCATACTTGTGACAGCATTATGCAGCAGAGAGGGAGCTCCCAGAGTGTAGTCAGAAGAGCAGGCAAAGAAGGGGAGTTTGGTGGTACTGGAGGGACACGAGGTGGGTGACAGGAAGATCAGATCAGTAAAAAGGAGATCAGGAAGGCACATACAGGGGAGGGATGGATTTTGGATAGGTTGGAAAAGAAGTGACAGGATTCAGTAATAGTCTAGATGTGAGGAGGGGAAAGGAAAGAGGGGTGACACGAAGGTTGTACTACTGTGTTGCCATGCTGAACTGATAACTACAGGGCAATTAGGAAGAGCAATCATCAGTACCAAGACAGATATGACTCTGAAGAGAGTGGGAGAGGTAGATTTGGGAATCATCGGCACAGAGATGGCTGCTGAAGCCATCAGAGCAGATGATCTTACTCACTGATAAGGTGGAGATGGAGCAAAGGGAGGGGCTAAGGGCAGAACATGATGGGACACATGGAGACCGTGAGGAATGGGGAGAAGTGAGCGGTCCCAGAGATGGCAAAGCAACCAGTCAAGTGCAGAGCCATGAAAGCGCAGAGAGGAAAGGGATTCATTTCACATTATTGCTAGGTTGCACAGGAGCATGTGATTCTGAACAGCAAATCCCATTCAGAGCAGTAATTCGAAGGGAAATACCTTCTGGTTTTAACTTCTCTAGAAACCATTTTCTGAAACGTAAGAAGAGAACACAAGTGTCAGGAGCAGGGTTATTTTCTGCCATTGCCATCAACAATGGAAATATGTCCAGCGCAACATTCTAGGTCTGATTTCTCTCTGCACAGGTTTCCTAGCACCATGAATCCCTGTTGAACTTGCGCTGTTTAGTAAACCTTACTCCGGGCTTTATATTAACAAACATTATGAAATGCAGACTTAGACCCCAAGCCAGCAAGTTACAGACCCCCGTGGGTCATACTAAATCAATGGGTCTCTTCCCTGGGCCAGGGGTCAACTTGCATGGAGTTCATTGCAGGGTTGGTGCCTATTTCTTAAAGAACTGAGCCTGTGGCTCTTTAGCCCAAGATTCTACTCCAGTACTTTTGCTATTCAGATTATGTGCCAGTCTGCTGTGCCATACCACCTAGCATGTATGTTCAATATTTTAGCGAGGAAGCATAGTCTAATGGTTAAAGCAGAGACCCAAGACACCTGGGTTCTTTTCCTGAGTTGCTGTACAATTTGGGGGAAATCACTTAAGCTCTCCATGCGGTAGCAATCCCCCCTGTACAATGGGAAGAATACCTACCTTGCATAGGTGAGTTTGTAAAATACTTGGGAGCTCTTTAAATAAAGAGAACTATAAAAGCGCTAAGTGTTCCAGAGGCCAAGTGTTCAGAAGCGTAATTCCCACAAATGAGCAGTGAGATGGTAAAAAAAAATCCTTCATCTTAAGATTTTTTTTCCTCCTTCCAGAATCACTAAGCCAATTAACTCACATCTGGGGAGTGATCATTTGCCCAGTTTTGTTGTAAGAAATAAAGAAGATGAGTTACAGAAGTACATAATCACATTCCGCCTTCCATGTTTTCTGCCCTAGTAACCTGAACAAGCAGAGCAAATTGTGGAGAAATTGCAAAACTAAAAAGCAGTACCAAGAGCTATAGTAGGTCTTTGCTAGAGGAGTTATGAGTAAGGCTGCGGTTCGATCATGGATTCCGTAACTTTCTGGGAACTCCAGGACTTCCACAGCTGCAGCAGCTGGTGTGGCTGGCCCCAGGGCTGCCTGAGCAGCCGGCCCCAGGGCCGCCGGAAGAGCAGTCAATGTGGCTGGCCACTGGAGCAGCAGCGGTTCTGGGGGCTGTCCCAGAGCCATGGTCCCGGGGGGCCTCAGAGCAGCGGGTGAGGTCAGCGGTCAGCCCCAACTGCCAGAGCAGGGGTCAGCCATTGGCCCCCGGGGCTCCCCTGAAGCAACAGTCCCTCGGGGCCCCCCCAGAGCAGCTAAGATTTAGTCAGGGGTATTTATAATAAAAGTCAGGGACAGGTCACGGCCCATGAATTTTTGTTTACTGCCTGTGACCTGTCCATGATTTTTACTAAAAATACCCGTGACTAAACCTTAGCCTTAGTTATGAGCGATTAAATTTAGAAATCTTGTTACCAGTTGAACTACAGCAGCCTCCAGGGTCCCATTATATAATAAAATAAATCCAGCGATTTGAATTAACAAAACTCTGAAGCTCTTTCTCTACTGCAGTGGCAGAATGGACAAAATTCCTCCCCTGATGACTTCAGAGTAGTTACACAAAGGATGAGTTTGGTCCAATCACTTTAAACCATCATTTCAGTTTAAGAGCCCAACCCTCCAAATGACGCCCGTGCTGAGTTTGGAGTGCATGGATCAGCCTCCAGGGATTCCTTTGCAGGGCCTGTAGCTGGGAGTAAATCAGGCTCACTGAGCTGTTCAATCCATCCCATGCACCACGCACGAAGTGCAAAGCAGGGACCAGGTGAGTACAAATCCCTTCCCCATTGCCCCACTCTTCAGGATGAAGCTGCAGGAGCTAGGACAGCAAACAACAGAAAAGAGAGTTCTGCTCATGGGATTTGGAGAGCCCCCGGGACTCACATCTCAGAAACCCATAGCCCCAGTCAAACCGCAATACAGGAAAGAACTACAAGCATATTCACTCCTACTTACATATATGGTCCTGGGAGGCCCCCCAAGGCATTGAAACACAAACAAGTATCTTCTACTATAACAGGTCCCTGAATCTGCAGAGGGAAGTCAAAAAAACAGAAATATTAGATCTAAGGGGAAGGCACCCTCTCCTAAACGGCCTTTTAGGTTACAATCCATTATGGTTCCACATGATGTTAGAGGCTTCATAAAAACACAACATCCATTAAAGCTCCTTAAATCGGAGGCTAAGAGAACAAGCGACGAACCCTGTGCTCCGCATCTGCAGTTAAAAGGGGAACTACCACGGCAGAGGGAATAAGCTTTCCTTTGGAAGTCAGAGGAGAACTAATCTAAAGCATTCATATGGGTATCGCCCTCACTGGGGGGCCAGTGCTGGAGGAACCTAACATGCGGGGGGCTGCATTTGCACAGTCCTGGCTTTCATTGGAGCCCAAGGCCTAACTGGCTTCTTGAGTCTGAAAGAAATCTGCACCTGCGCTCTTTGGATGACAACCTGCCACTGGCTGGTGGAGAATCATAGAATCATAGAATATCAGAGTTGGAAGGGACCTCTGGAGGTCATCTAGTCCAGCCCCCTGCCCAGAGCAGGACCAATCCCCACCTAAATCATCCTATCCAGGGCTTTGTCAAGCCTGACCTTAAAAACTTCTAAGGAAGGGGATTCCACCACCTCCCTAGGTAACGCATTCCAGTGTTTCACCACCCTCCTAGTGAAAAAGCTTTTCCTAATATTCAACCTAAATCTCCCCCACTACAACTTGAGACCATTGCTCCTTGTCCTGTCATCTGCTATCACTGAGAACAGTCTAGATCCATCCTCTTTGGATCCACCTTTCAGGTAGTTAAAAGCAGCTATCAAATCCCCCCTCACTCTTCTCTTCCATAGACTAAACAATCCCAGTTCCCTCAGCCTCTCCTCATAAGTCATGTGTTCCAGACCCCTAATCATTTTTGTGAGCTACAGCTCACTTCATCGGATGCGTACTGTGGAAACGGCCGTTTCCACAGTATGCATCCGATGAAGCTCATGCTCAGATAAATTGGTTAGTCTCTAAGGTGCCACAAGTACTCCTTTTCTTTTTGCGAATACAGACTAACACAGCTGTTACTCTGAAACTAATCATTTTTGTTACCCTTCGCTGGACTCTCTCCAATTTCTCCACATCCTTCTTGTAGTGTGGGGCCCAAAACTGGACACAATACTACCTCATTGCCACCCAAATGATAAGAGGGGAACAAAGGCGCTGACCCCGTACCTGCAATCAGGGGCGCCGGAACAGCGGGTCCATGCAGCCATAGCCCCATCACTTTTAAAAGAGGGAGGGCAATGTCCTCCCACTTTTTACTGGCCGTAGGACATGTGGAAAGGAGCGAGCAGGGGCTGGGTTCTTAGTGGGAAGAGGCGGGGCAAGGACGGGGCCTCGGGAAAGAGGCGGGGCAAGGCCTCGGCAGGAAGGGGTGGGGCACAGGATGAAGGGACAGTGCAAGGGTGGAGCCTAGGAGAAATGGGTGGTGTCAGTGGCCCCCCATACACACACATTTTTAAGGAGCTTTTGCCGCTCCTGCCCGCAATAGGTACAGCAACTCCTGACTTAACGTCGTCCCGGTTAACAATGTTTCATTGTAACATTGCTGATCAATTAGGAAACATGCTCGTTTAAAGTTGTGCAATGCTCCCTTATAACGTTGTTTGGCAGCCGCCTGCTTTGTCCACTGCTTGCAGGAAGAGCAGATCGTTGCAGTTAGCTGGTGGGGGTTTGGACCTTGGGTGGACTAGCAGCCCCCCGCATCAGCTCCCTGCTCCCCTAAGTTCCCTGTGCAGCAGCCACCCTATGCCGGGCAGTTCAGCTGTCCCTCCCCCCACTGCCTTGTGCTGCTCCTGCCCTCTGCCTTGGAGCTACTCCTGGGAGCCTCCTGCTTCCTGCGGGGGAGTGGGGGGGGGCGAGAGGGGTGCTAATGTCAGGGTGTCCCCCTCTGCCCACTCCTGCCCCCCATCTCCACAGAGCAGTGGGGGGACATACGACAGGGATCAGGAAGGAGGGAGCTTAGTGGCAGCAGCTGCTGTCTCAATTTGCTGATCTACTTAAACAGGCAGTGTACTTAGAGTGGGGTCAGCATATTTAAAGGGGCAATGCGCCTCTCTCTCTCACACTGTGACTCTGTCTGCCATGCTGTCTCCCCTCCCTCCATTCATGCTGCCTTGTAGAGTGTGAGGCTGCATTAACAACAACGTGTTAACCTTTGGGGGCTCAGTGGAGTGTTTGTTCATCATTTAGCAGTAAGGTATCCCCTAGGAAATATCCCACCCTCTTCCACCCTCTGACTTCACCACCTCAACCAAGCTTCACAATCATCATTGCTACGTACAGTATTATAAGTTTTAAACAAACAGTTTATACTGTGTATATGTGTGTATGTGTAAATATATATATATTTCCCTGGAACCTAACCCGCCCTATTTACATTCATTCTTATGGCGAAATTGGATTCACTTAACATTGTTTCGCTTAAAGTAGCATTTTTCAGGAACATAACTACAACGTTGAGCGAGGAGTTACTGTACCTAGTAACAGTGGCAGCCTCTGTTCTAGGGATGTGAGAGGCCGGAGCTCTGTGGATGGACACACTACCCTTCACCATGTCCCTGCTCTACCGGATTGGAAGATGAGAATACTAATAATCTAGGACAGAGCCAGTTGTAGGAATGTTCTGCCAAAGAAACTGAGCAGACCTCACTCTCAGTCCTAGAGATCAGTGCGATCAGGCCAGGGAAGGGCCTTTGCCGTGGCAGACCCCATTTATGACCCTTTCTCATATGGACTTCCATTGGAATGTCTCTGTAGCTATATTCAAATCTTCTACGTCCTTTTTGTTGGCACCAGTCAGTCCATGGCCATTTAATTCCCCACCAACTCTGTGCCAAACGGGTGGGCTGTCATGCGGTGGGTAACAGCTGGGCCATTTAGCCTAAACTCTTTGTTAATCTGTATTCATTTTTGACTTACACCTGTGGAAGTGGGAAAAGCGGAAAAGGACATGACCTGATTTGCTGCTTCCCGACATTTCTGAATGGAGATCTCGTCTGGCTCCCCTTGGTATTCTGGCACTGCAACAACAACAGGAGGGATTATTGCGGGGGGAGGGTTGGCCAATGGCTGCTGAAATGTTACTGTTTAACGAGTGAGAAACAAAATCACAAGCTTACAGTCAATTTTTTTTGCGACCAGTCTGTAGGGAAACGCATCCCCGAGGATCTGAAGGACCTGTTGGGAACAAGACAGCGGCTGTTCAGCAAGCTCTGCGGGTGGGAGACAGCATTTAACCCAGTGTGTGAGATACTGGGGGATAGTTTGTCCCATCCCTCGCAGCCACAGGGGCTCTCGCCACCTGCCTCAGACCCACGCACTATGGGGGGGGTGGCAGGAAGTTGGCAACAGGGCGGGCGCTGGGCAGCGCCGGATGGGAGCAGTGTTTGGCCAGGACCAGGGATGGCGAGGGGGGACTCGCTCTAAGGCTCCCACCAGGCTCTGGTTCAGGGGAGCGGGCCCGCCCCCCCGACGGGGCTCGTCCGGGGACAGGTTCAGCGTCGGGAGCGTCCCCAGGGCAGCGACAGTCCCGGCGGTTGCGGGCGCGGGAGGCCGAGCCACGGCCCGCCCGGCCGTTAACTCTGGAGCCTAACGACGGCGGCACGCGGAGCGGCCGGGCAGTGACAGCAGGGGGCGGGGCTCGCTACGGGGGCGGGAGGAAGCACCGCACGCGGGAGGCGGCCCCGCCCCTCCTCCGGGAGTTGGCGGACACCGTGCTCACTCCGGTACGGTGGCCCCCTCCGTCCAATCCGCGCAGCTCCCTGCGCCCCCCCACCCACCTCCTCTAGCTTCTTGGCGTTGCCGGTCACGAACACCACGTTCCTCCCGGCGGCGGCCGCCATAACAGAGCCACAGCGCCTGCGCGCTGACCTGCCCATCACAGTCTCAGCGCCCGGCACCCAGGGCAACGCCCCCAGCCCCGCCCCGCGGAACCGGCCAATGAGAGGAGAGACCGCCGTGGAGACCGAAAGGAGCCGGGTACGCATTTCCGCTGACGAAGGCGATGGATGCTCGGGGACAAAACACTTCCGGTCTCCCAAGCCGCTACTCGCTGGAGCAGACCGGAAGCGCCTGTCTGCCCCACTCCACCCCGAGCTCTACGGCCCTGGAGGCCGGAAGTGCGGGGTCGGGTTGCTCCGGTAACCGATGCCCCGCCGGAGGGGGCGGGGGCCTGCGGAGACCCCGCAGGGCGATGCTGTTGCCCGGGTGTAACGGGGCCCCCCGCGCAGCCCCGCCCCCCAGGAACAGACCCTCTGCCGCCATCGGGGCCGGGGGGTCGCCAGGGGTTTTACCGCCCCGCTGCCCTGCTTCGGGTTACCAACCTTCTATTGGCCCAAACCCAACACCCTCGCCCCGCCCCCGAGGCCCCGCCCCCTTCCCCGAGGCCCCGCCCCCCGCTCACTACGTTCCCCCTCCCTCGGTGGCTCGTTCTCCGCCACCCTCGCTCACGTTCCCCGGGCTGGGGCAGGGTTTTGGGGTGCGGGAGGGGGTGAGAGGTTCAGGGTGTGGGAGGGGGCTCTGGGGTGGGGCAGGGGATGAGGGGTTTTATGGTGCAGGGGGAGCTGGGGGCCGGGCAGTTCGCAGTGCGGGAGGGGGCTGCGGGTTGAGGCAGGGGGTTGGGGTGCAGGAGGGGGTGAGAGGTTCAGGGTGTGGGAGGGGGCTCTGGGCTGGGGCAGGGGATTGAAGTGCAGGGGGGTGAGGGCTCTGGGGTGCAGGAGGGGGTATGGGCTCTGGGGTGGGGCCAGGGATGAGGGATTTGGGGTGCAGGAGGGGGCTTGGGTTTGGGGGGGCTCAGGGCTAAGGTAGGAGACGGGCCCAGGCTTACCTTGGGCGGCTCCCGGTCAGCGGCGCAGCAGGGCTAAGGCAGGCTCCCTGCCTGCCCTGGCACTGCGCTGTGCCCGGGAAGCTGCCAGCAGCTCTGGCTCCTAGGCGGGCGCAGGAGGCTCCGTGGTGCACGCTGCTCTTGCCTGCAGGCACTGCCCCCCTCCAGGTCCCATTTGCCTGGAACTGGCCAGTGGGAGTGAGGAATCGGTGCTCAGAACGGGGGCACCGCATGGAGCCCCGTGGCCCCCCAGCCAAGGAGCCGGACCTGCTGGCAGCTTCCGGGGCACAGCGTGGTGCCCCAGGACAGGTAGGAACTAGCCTGCCTTAGCCCTGGAGACCACTGACCAGGCTTTTAATAGCCCGGTTGAGGGTGCTGACCAGAGGTGCCAGGGTCCTTTTTCAACCAGGTGTTCCAGTTGAAAATCAGACACATGGTCACCCTAGCCCTACTCCAGTTTGCAGGCTCCCACCGGGAGGGGGACTCTGTTAGGCCCAGCTGCACATCCCCCCCACACTTCCGGGCTGCCCCTGGGCTGCTGGGGGGGATTCCTTCTGGGCCTAGTGGGGGGTTCAGGCTCTGATCCCCTCCTGCTTCCACTCCTCTTTAGACCGGACTCCCCTGGGCTTTAGCAATGCTCAGACAGAGGTGTGCCATTCCGGTAGGGTCTTACCAGGAGAGAAATGCCTTAGTGCACCAAGGGGCTGAGAGACTCAGAGCCAGGGGAGTCACTTAACACCTCTAGATGAGGAAACAGCTGAGAGCAGGAAGTTCCTGTCTTTATTAAGTTCCCCCCCATACAGCATAGCCTGGTCCTCTCTGGAACTGAGGAAGGCCTTGGGGCTCTATAGCTAATTCTTTCTGTTCCCCAGATACACTGAAAGGAGCACTTCCATACCACATGCCAAATATTAAATACATGCAGCCCTGCTGTACTAAAACAAAGAAATTAACCAGTTGAAGGGTATAAGGTCCACAGAGCATATGTACACAGCTGTCATTTCTTCCATATTTAATATAGGTCACAGGTTAGGCTGCTAAATGTGGAAGCGAATGTGAGAGTCATCAGAGGTTTTGAGAGAGGATTCAGAATCTGCTTCTGAGCCGGCATCCTGCACATCCACTGGTAGGGCAAACTCCTCAGCTGCTGAATATGGAGAGCATGGGAATTTCAAAACCACTCAGGGCGGGCCTTGTTCTTCACCCATTGAAATGAAAGGTAAACCTCCCCTTGACTTCAAAGGGAGCAAGGCAAGAGCAATGCTGGGCTCTTTTGAAAATAACACCGGGAAGCCTCAATAGCAGAAGTTCTTTCCTATGGACACATTTTAAGTTGTTTGGCAAATTGCAGAGTGGCTTTATTAAGTATAAATATTCTTATTTTACAGGGAAAGGTGAAATACACAGATGAGGGAATCCAGTTCACTATTCCTTGTCCAGCTGACAATTCTTCCCAGCTGGGATTTTGAAAGCAGCCCAACTCCCACTGAAGTTGGGTTCCTACTGAATTTGAGAGCATCATTCCCTTAGGGTCCTTTGAAATCCTGAGCATGCATCATCCCCTCTAACGAACAGGGAGGGTGGGAAATTTTCAAGTAATTGGTCAGGGGACATTAGCCCCTTTCAGACACATCCTCGGCAAAGCAGTGTCTGCTTTTAGTGTAACAGGCTTATGGCAGCACAAGACATGAAAGAAACACACAACCACACACATTACATGTTCCCTTTTGGAGTTTGCAACCAGCACAGCGGCCCCCCTCCCCCGATAGTAACAAAGCAGCTGCGAAATGTTTTCCACCGGCCCTACTTGCACAGTGACTCCAATATCTCCAGGGTCCTTTTGATCTCCCGGATCTGTTTGGCCAGGGCGTGGACCGGCTGCATGGAGCGGTCCAGCTCCTCGCAGCGGGCCATCAGGGTGTACATCCCTTTGATACTCATGTCTACGGACTCGCCCAAGCTGTCCACGGCGTCCCGGTAGGTCTGGATGTAGCCCACGCTCAGGGCCGTCATGTTCTGGATGCTGCCGTTCAAGCTCCTCATCATCTGGTCCACCTTGTGGGCCACCTCTTGGGTCAGGCGCTCCAGCTCCGTCAGCACCGCGGGGTCAATGGGGGGGATGTCGGCCGCTTTGCTCCGCCCCAGCCCTGGGAAGGGCTGGCCCGGGGGCTCCGGCTCCTCCAGGCTGCCCCGGGAGCTCAGCTTGATTTTCAGCTGCAGGTTGTTGGCCACGAAGTGGGTGAGGTCCCCGTCGTGGCTGACCGTCCCTTCCAGCTCCAGGGCGCTGGAGATGGTGGCGCGGCGCCCCTCCTGCGCCCGGCTGGCCCCGTACGCCTGGCTGATCCCATCCAAGCTGCGGCTGTCCAGCAGCCGCCCTCCGGCCAGCCTGTCCCCGGCCGCAGCCGCCTGCTGCCTCCGCGAGCCTTCCCGGCACGGATCCTCTCGGCTGGCCGCGGCCCCCGGGGCTTGGACGCGCACCTGGGCCATGATGTGCTGCGGCAGGCCTGCGCCCCTCTCCATGCTCCGGCCTGGGGCTTCCCAGCGCGCACAGGCCGGGAGAGCGCGGGAGGGGGACAGAGGGACCGGAGGAGGAGCCTGGGGAGGGACGCAGGGAGAAAGCCAGCGATCCAGTCTGCCCACTTCCCTGCTTCCTCTGTGCACCTTTCCCAGAAGGAGGAGCGAGCTGCGGGCAGGGGGATCCCTGATTGGGCTCTCCCAGAGGCAGAGAGCAAATCACCAGGACAGGGGGAGGAGACGAGACAGGAGAGGGTGTGAATGTGATTGAGACGGATGGGATGGGGAGAGAATAGGATGAGGAAAGAGAAAGTAGAAAAAAGAGACAGAAGAGGGATGGAGGGAGAAGAGGGGGAGGGAAAGGGTCACGGAAGTGAAGGGCAGATTCATGGATCTTAAGGCAGAAGGAATCTGATCATCTACCTTGACCTCCTTCATAGCATGGGCCACAGAATCTCACCCAGTTGCCTCCGTATTGAGCCCAGTCACCTGTGTTTGCCTAAAGCAGTGGTTCTCAGCCAGGGCTAGGCAGAGGTCTTTCCGGGGGGGCATCAACTCATCTCGATATTTGCCCAGTTTTACAACAGGCTACACAAAAAAGCACTAGTGAAGCCAGTACACACTAAAATGTCACACAATGACGTGTTTATTCTGCTCTACACACTGCACTCTGAAATGTAAGTACAATATTTATATTCCATTTGATTAATTTTATAATGACATGGTAAAAATGAGAAAGTCGGCAATTGTTCAGTACTAGTGTGGCTTGCGACACTTCTGTATTCTTATGTCTGATTTCATAAGCAGTCAGAGCAGCAGGATGTATTTCCCTGGCAGGAGCCAGATAGAGCCTCTGGCATGGTGGGGAGAATGGGATCCTGCTACGGGGGATGAGGAAATGGGGGGGACAGAGCCCTGGCATGGTGGGGAGAATAGAGGTGGGGGAAATGGAGGGCACAGAGAACCCCTCACAGGGGGCACCCAACCCCTTGTGAGGGGAGGGAAATTGGGGGGTATAGGGGAAGGGGGCACACAGAGGCCCTGGCATTGCAGGGTTTGGGGGGTTGCAGGGAGACCTTGAAATAGAGAGGATGGGAGGAGGGCATTCAGGGATGGAGGGATACCAGGAGTCCCAGAACTCATGCCCCTCTAGCGTATGTTTAGAAAACACAGTTATTTTGAACCAAGCTGTGATTCCTTCCAATTATTGTTGTGTAAAGAGCAAAAGATACAACACAGAAGAGAGAAGACATATTTGAGATCAGGAAGGATTTTTCCCCTGGGTCAGATAGACAGAGACCCTGGGGCCGTTTTTTGCCCTCCTCTGCAGCGTGGGCTCTGGTCACTTGCAGGCTTAAACTAGTGTAAATGGTGAATTCCCTGTAACTTGTAAGTCTTTAACTCATGATTTGAGGACATCAGTAGCTCAGCCAGAGGTTAGGGGTCTATTACGGGAGGGCCGGGGGGAGGTTCTGTGGCTTGCGACATGCAGGATGATCCCTTCTGGCCTTAAAGTCTATGAGGTGTATTATGGTAGTTCCTAAGGGCCCCAGTCATGGCCCAGGGTCCTACTGTGCTAGGCACTGTACAAACACAAAACAAAAATACATCCCCTGCCCCAAAGGGCATATAATATGAGTTTAAAGCAAAAGACAGCAGAGACAGACAAGGCAGTAAAAGGAACCAATGAGCTAATAATGGGTCACAGGATCAGCAGTGGTCTCAGTGCACCAGCAGTCTAACTGTTGTCAAGTTTTTTATAGGCATTGCAGCAAAGGAGTGTTATGAGGAGGCATTTGAAGGAGAAGGAGGAAGAGGTAGTTTTGCAGATGTTTTTGAGGAGCTCCTCCCAAGCCTGAGGGGCAGCACATGAAAAAGCACAAAGGGGCTTGTTTGCGAATTTCATGAGTAGGCTGAATCATGGGCCAACCAGAGGAGGGAGTTGACCTCTTGGTGCTGAATGAGAGATGATAGGTAGGATGGGGAATAAACATTGCAGTCTCTTGCCAGTGAAGACAAGCAGCTGGAGAAAGTGACTGACAAGCTGGAGAAAGGGGAGCCAGTGGAGGGATTCAAAGAGAAGGGTGACACGGGCAAAGCGACTGGCTAGGAGAGCGATCTTTGCAGCAGCATTCTGAATGGAGACAAGCAGGGCAAGATCCCAGCAGCGTTCAGTCCTGATAGATAGGTGGGGGCTTGGGGAGGGGGGGTTGGATGGATGGATAAATAAAGGGGTGTGTATGCGGATGGATATAGGGATGTGTATGGGTCAACAGATAGAGGTGAATGTGTGGAGACAGGCAGATAGATAGGACTTGAGTCTCCCCTATATTACATATGTTTTGTATGAGTCCATTGGAACTGATGTAACAGCCAAGAAACAGACCCCAATCTGTGCATGTCTCCTTATCATTTTATGCCCTTCTCATTCCACTCATGAAGTGAAATCCATTGACACCAGTGGGAGGTCTGCCATTCACTGCAGTGAGGCCAGGATGTGACCCAGGGTCTGAAACTTTTCCCCCCACAAGGAAAGCCTGCAGGTGAGGTTCTGGGGCTCAGACCTAGCTCCAGGCCACAGCCCTGGCCTTGGCTGCCTGTTAGAAGAAAGGACTGGTTGATCTGTGTGTTTGGCTAAGATTCCTATGTCGGGTGGGTTTCGGACAGGCGAGGCAGTGGATGAGGTTTCCAGCGATGTGGGATGCTAGGTGACCTCGCCCAGGCCAACTTTGCATGAACATCCCAGACACAAGTCAATACTGCAAGGATCTGAACGAAAAACAAGGTGTATTAGGAGAAAAGAGGAGAAAGTCCTACTGTAAAGCAAACCCCACAGTTGGCAAACCAACCTAAGATATTAGACATGATCTATTGTGGAAGAGTCAGCATGGCTTTTGTAAATGTATTAGAATTCTTTGAGGTGGGTCAACAAACATGTGAAGAAGGGTGATCCAGTGGTTATAGTATATTTAAATTTTCAGAAACCTTTGACAAGGTCCCTCACCAAAGGCTCTTAAGCAAAGTAAGCAGTCATGGGATAAAAGGGAAGTTTCTTTTGTGGATCAGTAACTAGTTAAAAGACAGGAAACAAAGGGTAGGAATAGATGGTCAGTTTTCAGAATGGAGAGAGGTAAACAGTGGTGTCCCCCAGGCATCTGTACTGGGACCAGTACTGTTCAACATATTCATAAATGATCTGGAAAAAAGGGTAAACAGTGAGGTGGCAACATTTGCAGATGATACAAAATTACTCAAAATAGTTAAGTCCAAAGCAGACTGCAAAGAGTTACAAAGGGACCTCACAAGGCTGGGTGACTGGGAAACAAAGTGGCAGATGAAATTCAATGTTGAATCATGCGAAGTAGTGGATATTGGAAAACATAATCCAAACTATACATATATAATGATGAGGGTCTAAATTAGCTGTGACCACTCAAGAAAGAGATCTTGGAGTCACTGTGGATAGTTCTCTGAAAACATCCACTTCATGTGCAGCGGCAGTCAAAAAAGGTAATAGAATGTTAGGAACCATTACCAAAGGGATAGAGAACAAGACAGAAAATATCATACTGCCTCCATATAAATCCATGGTATGCCCACATCTTGAATACTGCATGCAGATCTGGTCACCCCATCTCAACAAGATATATTGAAATTCGAAAAAGTACAGAAAAGGGCAACAAAAATTATGAGGGGTAATGAACAACTTCCATATGAGGAGAGATTTAAAAGATTGGGACTTTTCAGCTTGGAAAAGAGGTGACTAAGGGGGGATATGATAAAGGTCTATAAAACCATGAATTGTGTGGAAAAAGTGAATAAAGAAATGTTATTTACTCCTTCACATAACACAAGAACTAGGGGTCACCAAATGAAATTAACAGGAAGCAGGTTTAAAACAAACAAAAGGAAGTACTTCTTCACACAACGCACAGTCAACTTGTGGAACTCCTTGCCAGGGGATGTTGTGAAGGCCAAAACTATAACAGGGTTAAAAAAAGAACTAGGTAAGTTCATGGAGGATAGGTCCATCAATGGAGAACCCCATGCTCTGAGTGTCCCTAGCCTCCGTTTTCCAGAAGCTGGGAATGGACAACAGGGGATGGATGATTGCCTGCTCTGTTCATTCCCTTTGGAGCACCTGGCATTTGCCATTGTTGGAAGTAAGGATACTGGTCTAGATGGGCCATTGATATGACCCAGTATGGCCGTTCTTAAGTTCTTATATGTGCAGCTGCCTATCCTTGAGAGGATCTGGGCTAATACAAACTACAAAGTGCATAAGGAGGTGGGGTGGGGGGAAAGGTAATCCCTAATTAATATAATTTTTTAAAATGCAATTACTGACCTGACATTGTCACGAAAATAAAGGAGGATCAGAGTTGTGACATACAGGGGTACAATCCAGACCAGTGAGAGGCTGTGTCGCCTGCCCCCCATGACTAGGGGGGCCTTGCAATGCCTTGCTGCTGTAGTCTCCAACCTGGACTGCTCACAACCAGCCACCAGCATGCAGGTCACTCACAGACATGTTTGTGGAACTGAAGCCTGCCAGTCACACCCTGGGTCTCACCAACCTTGGTTATACAGCAGGGTGACCCCAACATAGTCCCAGACTTTCCCTCGGAAATGTATGTTTTTCAGTGCCCAGCCCTCACCTGGACAGTCCAAATATATTGTCTGTCAGTCCTTTAAGGGAATAATATACACTAGCCTGTTATCTTAAATAGAGTTACCCAAACACTTTAACTTAAACGCACTGGATTAGATAAAACAATAAAACAAGTTTATTAACTACAAAGAGAGAGATTTTAAGTGAATGCAAGCAATGAGACATAAAAGTCAGAAATGGCTGCAAGAAAAGTAAAGCTAAACGCTTACTGGTGCCTAACTTCACAAACTATATTAGTTTTAAGCAAAATTTCTGACCACATGAATCAAGAAAGATTACTGGCCAAACTCATCAGGTCGGGACTCCTTCCCCCAAAGTCCAATAGCTGTTTTCCTTTGACTTCTTAGGCGTGATGCCAGAGACAGAGAGGGAGAGAAAAAGGGGTGTCTTGGGGTGTTTGCCTCTCCTTTTTATAGTTTCCTGTTCCTCATTGAAAAGCATTTCCGGCTGCGAACTAGGAGACAGCCAGTCTTAGGAGGAAAACCCTTCATGCTCTCTCTTTGCTCAATATAGATCTTTGTGCCTGCCACCTGGTCTTGCCAGACATGGCCACTTGATAGGTAATGGCCCATTAGCTTTGTTGACACCTGTGTGGGGCATCAGCTTGCCCCTTGTCTTTGAGAAACTGGGTTAACCACTCCCCGGACTTAACTGGGAAACACACTTCAGTCATGATTTCAGCTTACGTTCAGACCTTTACATATAATGTTGCGATGTGCACTTTAGCATGCTCTTACTGATCAGCCAGGTGTGAGTTTTCAAATGAAACCTCACCAGGCATACTTTGTACAACCGCTATTTCAGTCGGGTGCGAACACAGGGGTGTATTCCATTACAGAAGTGTCTCGCTCAGGATTTTATCTTGCTTCTGTGAAAGTGGTGGCTGAGCACTGGAAGCAGCGGCAGCAGGTGACCCATGTCAGGCTCTGGCTCCTAGTGGAGGGATTAGGGTGACCAGATAGCAAGTGTGAAAAATCAGGGAGGGCCGGAAGGAGGTAATGGGAGGGGGTAATATCAAGCCCCTAATAATCGGGATGGTCCTGATAAAATCAGGACATCTGGTCACCCTAGAAAGGATATGAGTCTGCTCCTGGCTTCCCTTTAAGGTGGCTGCTTTTTTAGTGCAGGCAGGTACTTCTTTGGTTCTGAGGTCCTGAGTTCAATCAGTCTGAGCCGGAGAGGCAGTTCCAATTGATCCTGGTGAGAGATGGCTGGCACGTTGGCATAGGGAAGGCAGGGTCTAGATCCACACAAGCCAGAGAAATTACAGTGTCTGGAACCACCACGTTAAAGCCAGGCGCAAAACCATCAGAGCCGGGAAAGTGAACGTTCTTAGATATGGCCATGAGCCGGGCTGTCCCCTGTGCTCACAGCCCTCTCCAGAGCTTGGCTCCCATGTGGATCTTCTGGTGCTGCATGAGCATGAACCTCTGAGCAAAGCTGCTCCCACGCTCAGCACATTGATAGGGCCGCTCCCCGGTGTGTCTCCTGCAGTGTTTGCTGAGGGTGGAGCTGTGGGCAAAGCTCCTCCCACAGTCGGGGCAGCGGTAGTGTCACTTTCTGGTAATCCTGGGAGACAGGCCAGTCCTTGCCTACGGACAGCCCCCCAACCTGAAGCAAATACTCACCAACAACCACATACCACACAACAGAACCACTAACCCAGGAACCTATCCTGGCAACAAAGCCCGTTGCCAACTGTGCCCACGTATCTATCCAGGGGACACCATCACAGGGCCTAATCACATCAGCCACACTATCAGAGGCTCATTCACCTGCACATCCACCAATGTGATATATGCCATCATGTGCCAGCAATGCCCCTCTGCCATGTCCATTGGTCAAACTGGACAGTCTCTACGTAAAAGAATAAATGGACACAAATCAGATGTCAAGAATTATAACATTCATAAACCAGTCGGAGAACACTTCAATCTCCCTGGTCACGCGATTACAGACATGAAAGTTGCGATATTACAACAGAAAAACTTCAGAAACAGACTCCAAAGAGAGATTGCTGAATTGGAATTAATTTGCAAATTGGATACAATTAACTTAGGCTTGAATAGAGACTGGGAATGGTTGATTCATTATAAAAAGTAACCTATTTCCCCTTGTTTATTCCCCCTCCCTACCCCCACCCACAAGCCCCTAAACCCCAATGGGAACCATCTCCTCACCCAGCGAGATCAGAGTCTCGTAATTTTCCTGCATGACATCCCTGTAGAGCTGCCTCTGCCCTTCATCCAGGAGCCCCCACGCTGCCCAGGAGAAATACATGGCCACCTCCTCAAACGCCACCGGTGCCTGGAACCACAAGGAACCCCGCTCAGCACCTGACGCTCCAGCTGCCACCCCACTGCTTGGTCTGAGGCCGAGCACGCAATTTCTCAAATCTTTGTTCTTATAGCATCATCCTTGCTGGGCTCACTGAGTCACTGATCCCAAGGCCAGGAGGGACCACTGTGATCATCTATTTGATCTCCTTTATAATGTGGGCCATAGGACCTCCCTGAGTTAATTCCTGTCTGCACGAGAGCAGAGCTTTTAGAGAAATATCCAATATTGATTTAAGAATTGCGAGTGATGGAGAATCCACCACAACCCTTGGTAAATGGTTCCAACAGTTAATTCCCCTCACGGGTAAAAATGTTACACCTTATTTCCAGTCTGAATTTGTCTAGCTTCAGCTTACAGCCATTGGATCTTGTTATTTCTCCCTCGCCTAGACAGAAGAGCCCATTATCAAATATCTGATCCCTTTGTAGAGACCAGGTGGGTGAGGTAATAACTTTTACAGGATCGACTTCTGCTGGAGAGAGAGACAAGTTCTCAAGCTGCACAGAGCTCTTCTTCTGGTCTGGGAAAGGTACTTAGGGCAGATCTACTTTACAAACACTGCTGCTTAATTAATTTAATAAATTAATAAATTATTAATTAATAAATTTAACTTAAATTAATACATTTGTAGCTCTTTGATGAAGACGCTCTAAGCTAATGGGAGAGAGTTCTCCAGTCGGCTTAGTTACTCCATCTCCGTGAGAGGCAGTAGCTATGTCAGTGGGAGAAGCTCTCCCGCTGACATAGCGCTGTCTACACAGGGGGCTGAGGTTGGGATAACTACATTGCTCAGGGGTGTGAATTTTTCACAGCCCTGAGTGACATAGTTACACTGAAGTAAGTGTGTAGTGTAGGCCTGGCCTCGGAGTATCACAGCTAAACATAAGGTGGAGGAGATAGTTTAGCGTAAGTCTTTAACACATATTCTAAGAGACTGTGACATTCTATAGCTTGGGGGAGCGCCCTGTAACCCCCATATTCCTCATTTATATATATATTTGTGATATTGCATATAAAGCATGCCATGTAAGGTATCAGGGGAAAGGTTATGATCTGGTGAAAGTCTCTGCTCTATCTAAATATGTACACCATTAGTGCATATGAAGTTATGAGAGTGTGCTGTATGGTTGTCTGTAAAACATGCTGTAAGTTGGGGAATTGGCCAGATATTAGCTCTCCAGGGACAACAGCAAGGAAAGTAACCAATGCCCAGGAGGGTGTCAAACAACCATCAACAGTCATTGTCCAGCGGAGGAGTTACAATTCAGTGACTCACCTGCATAAGGCCACACCAGGGGAATTGCTCAACCTTGCCTGGTGACTCAGCAGTGCTCACCAGACATGCCTGGACTTGTGTTCTCCAAACACATGGACTAAGGATATAAAACAGAACAGGAGCCATATGCTTGGCCTTTCCTCTTCCTCCACCTACGCTGCAAGCAACAAGGATACTCTGAAGACTGAAGACTCCAACAGAGGAGACTGGCCCAGGTTTCAAGGGTGAAACCTGTGTACTATGAACTGCAATATCCAGTAGGGAGAGAAAAACTGCTTAATCTAGATGTTGCCCAGTCTAATAGGGTTGAGAGATTATATTTTATTTTATTTTGGCCTTGTAGTCAATAAATTTGTTTTACTGTTTGTTTTTACCAGTGAGTTTGCTTGAAGTTTTTAGTAAATCTGCTCAGGTTAGAAAGGCTGGTGTATGTCCACTTTCCATTGATGAAGTGGTGAACTAATTAATAAATTTGCATTGCTCAAGAAAGGGTCTTGAGCAGTGCAAGATGGTATAGTCCTGAGGCACAAGGCTAGGAGTTGGGGGGATTTGGCAGGTGCCTTTCTCTTTGTGATTCATGAGTGGCTCTGGGAGCATTCATGCAATCTAGCTGGGTGTGGGTGCTCCACGTACGGTTGTGCTGAGTGATCACAGTGCCGGGAGGGGTTTGCTATTTGTCACTAGCAAAGCAAAGCATTGTGAGAGACAACCCAGGTTGGAGAGTTTAGGGGGCACAGCAGTCCCATAGTCCCAGACTGCACCCTGGGGATCCTGTCACAGGGACCATTCCAGGTGAAGTGGCCCGTTAATACCACTATAGTCATAAGAGGAAAAGGGAGGTTAGTGGGTTATAGATTGTTGTAATAAGCCATAAATCCAGTCTCTGTATTAAGACCATGTGCAGGTTGTCAAAGTCAGATTCAGGACTCACATAATTTGTCAGACCACTCTGTTTATTAGCAAAGCGCTTTGCCAATGCACCCAGATATGTGAGTCCCTCTCTGAGGCTCAAGCTAACTTATTTATACAAATAAGCCAAAGCCAATCTAGCATAAAAGACAAAAGGAAGCAGAAACTGACAAATATACATACATATCTTATTTCCATACTAACGTTTACCAATCTCCTAGCTCAGTAGGAGCTCTAAGTTAATTAGTTTGAGGACCCATTGTCTCACACTCCTTAATGTTTCTCTTCCTGACAACTATATTTCAACAAACCCTTCAAGTAGCATTTCTTTAATGAATTATAATTTCAATATAATTCATTCTACTTTCACAAGGCCGCTGTAGCGCTGAAGTGAAGATGCTCCTGCGCTGATGGGAGAACTTCTCCCATCGACATAGTGCTGTCTACACAGGGGGCTAGGCTATGTCTACACTACGGACCTTGCAGCAGCACCGCTGTTCCGATGCAGCTGCCCCACTGTAAAGCCTCCTGCGTAGCCGCCCGATGCCAGCGGGAGAAAGCTCTCCTGCCGGCATAATTAAACCACCCCCAACGAGCTGCAGTAACTACGTCAGTGGGAGACGCTCTCCTGCCGACATAGTGCTATTTCATCAACACCGGTGCTTTTGTTGATGAAACTTATGTTGGTCCGAGGGTGTTTTTTCACACCCCTGACCGACAAAGTTTTGCCAACAAAAGTGCTAGTGTAGACACAACCTTAGCTTGTGGATTTTTCATGCCCCTGAGTTACATAGTTATACCAATATAGGTCTGTAATGTAGACATAGCCCATGCTTTTTAGTGTATCTCAAAGGTATGAATTTAAGCACCCAGGGTCAGCTTTTGATTGCAGCCAATTAAGTGAGCTGTAGCTCACGAAAGCTTATGCTCAAATAAATTGATTAGTCTTTAAGGTGCGACAAGTATTCCTTTTCTTTTTGTGAATACAGACTAACACGGCTGCTACTCTGAAACCTTTTGAAAGTGTGCAGGTTTCCTTTGAGGATGAGGACTGAGAGGTCAGATATGGAGTGATCACTTTGTGAAAAGTGTTCACCCACAGGTGACAGGGTGGTTTTGTCTTTCATCATTTTCCTGTGTGAATTCATTGAAGAGTGTAGTGATTGTCTGGTTTCACCCACATCGTTGTTATTGGAGCATGTAGTGCACTGGATGAGGTACGCCACTTATTTTGATAGGCATGGGTAGGACCCATGGATCTTGAAAGGCGTGGTGTGGAAGGGTTCTCTTGTAGGTACTCAGGGATTGTGATCAAGTTGCCCCTTAACCTTCTCTTTGTTAAGCTAAAGAGATTGAGCACCGTGAGTCTATCACTATAAAGCCGGTGTTCCTATCCTTTAATCATTCTCATGGCTCTTCTCTGAACCCTCTCCAATTTATCAACATCCTTCTTGAATTGTGGGCACCAGAACTGAAGACAGTATTCAATGAGTGGTTGCACCAGTGCCGAATACAGAGATAAAGTAAAGTCTCTGCTACTCCAGATTCCCCTGTTTATACATCCATGGATCACATTCGCTCTGTTTTGCTGGGAGCTCCTGTTCCACAAATTATCCCCCAGGAGCCCCAAGTCCTTGTCTAGCATCCCTGCTTCCCAGGATGAAGTCCCCCATCCTGTAAGTATGGTCTGAGTTCTTTGTTCCTCACTATGTGACTTTATATTTGGCTTTATTGAAACACACATTGCCCTGAAGTGAGAGTGCTGGAGTAACTTGGAACAAATGGCAGCATCTCTTGGCTCTTTTTCAGGGCAATGCTCCTGGCCAGACCTAGAAAGGGCTTAGCAGGCTGTGGGCTTGTCCCCAAGGTCTGTGGTTAGTGCCTCACTCTAAGAGAACTCATAACACTTAAACGTGCAAAGGGTCCTTGCTTAAAATGTTCCCCAAACCCTGCCCCAGAGAGAACCTGGGGCTGGTAGTCAGTGGGAAGGTGGAAAAAGCTGCAACGGAGCAGACAGGAGGTGAGAAGGAACCATGGGTGATGGTGGGGGGGAGCAGTTATATCCGCTGTGCTGCTTACCTGAAGGCTGAACCTGCCATGCAAAACCTCAGCCTCCCAACAGCCATCACTCTGCTCCTCCCAAAGGGCCAACCACCAGGGCAGACCTGAGAAGAGAAAATATGTAGTTAGAGACAGCATGCCTGGAACATAGTTCATCCCACAGCTCAGGGCCTAGACTACTCCTGGGCAATGTTCCCTCTAATTTTTTCCATCCATGTGCAGAATAAATTTTGTTATGTGCACCGAGGTATGTGCGGATGTGCACCACCAGTGGAAACAAAAAACCTAGATAGAATATATATGTTTTAAAAGTTACCATAGGAATAATTAGTCCAGCCAGGACAGGTTAGGTACTTTAGAACTCACTACTCAAAGAATTAAATTTAAGTGTAAGAGAAATAAAAATCATGAAATACATAGACCAGTTAAAACACTAAAATAATGCTTTGAAAGAATAAAATTACAGCGAATATACGTGCATTGCAGGAAGTACCAAGGAGCAACAGCAACAATAATACAAGTATGTGTTGGGAGCTGAGTGTGCAAGAGACAGAGTATGTGTGTGTGTGACACAGAGACTCTGTGTCTGTGTGTGACACATAGACAGTGTGTGTGTTTGAGACACAGAGATGCTGTGTGTGTGTGTATTTGATACAGTGTGTATGTGTGTGACACAGACAGTGTGTGTGCTGGCTGCTGAGGAAAGCCATGCACTGTCTCTTTAAAAAAAGAAAAGGAGTACTTGTGGCACCTTAGAGACTAACGAATTTATTTGTACTCCTTTTCTTTTTGCAAATACAGACTAACACGGCTGCTACTCTGAAACCTGTCTCTTTAAGACACTCACTGAAAGCTCTCCTGCTCTTCCCTGAGCCCTGTTGTCTCGTCTCCCCTGCTCTGTGGAGATGGGGTACATGAGCAGGGAGGGGGGAGTGTGTATGTGTGTGTGTGAGAGAGAGAGAGAGAGACAGAGACTGTGTGAGCTGGCTCCTGGGGAAATCTCAGAAACAGTGCTGTCATAAATATAAAGTGAAGGGTAAACCCCTTTGAAATCCCTCCTGGCCAGGGGAAAGCTCCTCTCACCTGTAAAGGGTTAAGAAGCTAAAGGTAACCTCGCTGGCACCTGACCAAAATGACCAATGAGGAGACAAGATACTTTCAAAAGCTGGGAGGAGGGAGAGAAACAAAGGGTCTGTGTCTGTCTGTCTATATGCTGGTCTTTACCGGGGATAGACCAGGAATGGAGTCTTAGAACTTTTAGTAAGTAATCTAGCTAGGTATGTGTTAGATTATGATTTCTTTAAATGGCTGAGAAAAGAATTGTGCTGAATAGAATAACTATTTCTGTCTGTGTATCTTTTTTGTAACTTAAGGTTTTGCCTAGAGGGGTTCTCTATGTTTTTGAATCTAAATTACCCTGCAAGATATCCACCATCCTGATTTTACAGGGGGGATTTCTTTATTTCTATTTACTTCTATTTTTATTACAAGTCTTCTTGTAAGAAAACTGAATGTTTTTTCATTGTTCTCAGATCCAAGGGTTTGGGTCTGTGGTCACCTATGCAAATTGGTGAGGTTTTTTATCCAACATTTCGCAGGAAAGGGGGGTGCAAGTGTTGGGAGGATTGTTCATTGTTCTTAAGATCCAAGGGTCTGGGTCTGTAGTCACCTAGGCAAATTGGTGAGGCTTTTTACCAAACCTTGTCCAGGAAGTGGGGTGCAAGGTTTTGGGAAGTATTTTGGGGGGAAAGATGCGTCCAAACAGCTCTTCCCCAGTAACCAGTATTAGTTTGGTGGTGGTAGCGGCCAGTCCAAGAACAACGGGTGGAATATTTTATACCTTGGGGAAGTTTTGACCTAAGCTGGTAAAGATAAGCTTAGGAGGTTTTTCATGCAGGTCCCCACATCTGTACCCTAGAGTTCAGAGTGGGGGAGGAACCTTGACAAGTGCACTGTCTCTTTAAAGTAAAGGAGTACTTGTGGCACCTTAGAGACTAACCAATTTATTTGAGCATAAACTTTCATGAGCTACAGCTCACTTCATCGGATGCATACCGTGGAAAATACAGTGAGGAGATTTATATACACACAGAACATGGCTGCTACTCTGAAACCCGTCTCTTTTTAAGAAAGGCACTCAGACTCTCACCATTCAGAGCTCAGCAGCTCTGAGTCCTTCTGAGCCAGGCTGTCGCCTCTGGCCTGCTCTGCAGAGATGGGGTGCAGGCAGGGGCAAGGGGAGGGGGACACCCTGACATCAGCTCCCTCCCCCACCCCTGCTCTGCAGAGCCAACAGGAGGGTCCCAGAAGCAGCTGCAGGATGGAGCAACGTGGGGGGAGGGGCACCTGAACACATGCTGCCAGCTGGGCGTGCTCTGCTATCAGCTGGGCGGCACTTAAATCTCTCCTGCGTGGCCGCCCAAGCACGCAGGGTACAGGGAACACAGCTCCTGGGGGAATACTGCGCTACTGCGTGCGCTCATAATTAATGAGCCACGCAACTTTTTAATTTTTTGGGTAGGAAAAAGCTTCTGCTGGAATGTTGCTGCAGTTTCACCTTTTGCCCACCAGAGGGCACTGTGGCGCTAGAACACAGCAGCCACTTCCAGCCAGCTAGGGAAGAGAAAGAGCCTGCAGAGCCTTCTTCACAGTGGGTCAGGAGACAGAGGCTATGGGGAGACACCCTGCGGTCCTGGGGGAGGGGGCGGGTCAGACAGGGGCTCATAACAGCTAGTGTGGGAGGACATATTGGGGCAGGGGCTGAATGGGAGTGGAGGTGCATGGCCACAGGGAGGAGGGAGGTACAGGGCCACATAGGGACAGGGGAGTTGCTGAGTGGGACACAGAGACATATGGGGACAGGGGGAGGGGGGAGAGGGTGTCTGAGTGGGGGTGGAGGGCAGTGTTCCTTCTAATTTTCTCCATCGATGTGCAGAATGAATTTTGTTATGTGCACCATATCGAGGTAATGTGTGGATGTGCACCACCAGTAGAAATCAAAAACCTAGATATAATATATATTTTTAAAAAGTTGCCATAGGGATAATTACTCCAGCCAGGACAGGTTAGGCATTTTAGAACTCAAACAATTAAATTTAAATTTAAGAGAGAAATAAAAATTATGAAATGCATAGAGCAGCCAAAAAACTAAAATTACACACTTTGAAAGAAGTATCAAGAAGTAACAACAACAACAACAAAAATACAAGTATGTGTTGGGAGGTGAGTGTGAAAGACAGTGTGTGTGTGTGTGTGTGACAGAGACACACACCAGGTGTGTGTGGGTGCATGACAGAGACACACACCGTGTGTGTGTGACAGAGACACGCCTTGTCTCTTTAAATATGCTGACCCCACTTTAAGTATGCTGCCCTTTTAAGTAGATCAGCAAATTCAGACGCAGCAGCAGCTGCCAGCAAGCTCCCTCCATCCTGAGCCCTGCCGTGTGTCCCCCACACATACTCTGTGGAGATGGGGTACAGGGGCAGGGGGAGGGGGACACCCTGACATCAGCACCCCTCTCCCCTCTCTTCCTCCCTCTCTCCCCCCCGCACTCTGCCCAGCCACACAGCTTACAGGGAACTTAGGTGGAGGGACACATGGGGGTGCAGGGACACATGAGGACAGGGCAGATGTGTCTGACTGAATGGGAGAGGCTAGGGGTCAGCCAGGATCTGCATGTCCCTTCCCGCTTGTTCCATACTTTTCCCACCCATATCCAACAACCCTCCAAGTTCACATCCAGGCTCCTTCTGAGCAATTACTTCCTTCTCCCTCAGCTCCTCCATTACCCCTGTCTCCCCCAAGCCTTTGCACTGCTTCTAAGGGTGCGGGAAATACGGTTCTGTATTATAGTTTAAATGAATTATTACTCAGAGTTCTGTATTAATATGCTTAATAAGGAATCTATTTGTCAAACAACATTTTCTGAATCTTTTTTGTTGTCTGTATTGTTACAGACATACTTGTTGACAGGCATTTTGAAATAAATGACCAAAAATAAATGAAACTGGTGTGATTATATTGTCTTGTTATTTTAACAAATAAAATATGCAGAATTTTACAGAATTTGAAAATATTGTGTGCAGAATTTTTAATTTTTTGTTGCAGAATTTTTAGGCACAGAATTCCCCCAGGAGTACTAGAAACACACATGCTGCCAGATCGCTCTGTATCAATAACCTGTCCTCTTCATTGTTTACAACTCCCCAATATTTGTGTCACTTGTGAACTTTAGCAGTGATTATTTTATGTCCAGACCATTGATAAAAATGTTCAATAGCTTAAGGCCAAGAACTGATCCCTGTTGGACCACACTACAAATACACCTCCCTGATGATGAGTCTCCATTTATAGTTACATTTTGAGGCCTATCAGTTAGCCAGTTTTGAATCCATTTAATGTGTGCCATGTTCATTTTTTAATGTCCTAGTTGTGTAATCAAAATGTTGTGCAGTACAAAGCCAAATGCCATAAAGAAGCCTAAGTATATTACATAAATGCTGTTACCTTTATCAACCAAACTTGAAATCTTGCCAAAAAAAAAATGTTTGTTTGCCAGGATCTATTTTCCATAAACTGATGCTCATAAGCATTAATTATATCACTCCAAACTCTTCTCCAAATGGGAGAGGAGGGGCCAGTTCTGCCTCAGTGACCCATCTTAGCCCTCAGGGAAAAGCTGCGGGCAGGAGTGATACCTGCCATGAAGACAGGCCCTGCTGGGGATGATACTGAGCAAGACAATACAGAACTGGGGGGCTTCTAGTGCTTTGCTGGGATCCCAGTTTTTCCCTTCACCCCCAGACTGTCTCTAAGCTGCTATCGCTCATTCCTCACCTGTGCCGGAGCCTCTTGGGGTCTCCCTTTCCTCAGAGCCTTGGAGATCCAGGATGTGTGGCTCTTCCCCTCACTCCATCTGGGAGACCACAGCAGGGACAGGGAATCCTGATGGTGGGGAAGGAAACAGAAAATACAACAATTTAAGTTTGTGTCAGAGACTGGACTCGCTGCAGCCTTCGGCTCATGACTTGAAGTTGGCAGGGGACGTGTGATGTGAATAGAGGGGGAATTGTTCACGGGGACCCTTTGGGGCAGGGAGACACTTGGAGGAGGTGGACAGCACCTCTTGTAGGGGAGTCAGGGATCCCCACACACATATATGATTCAGACATAGCACCTGTTACGAACACTTTGGAGCCTTTGGGAATGTTCCCCCAGGAATGAAAGTGAGTGGACACAGCCTGGAGTCAGAGAGCCCAACCAGGCAATTAAGTCATGCCCCCGCCCCCCCCCCACACACACACCCCGAAGGGAAATCTTTAATAGATTCCTCACCCAGCGAGATCAGAATCTGGTAATTCTCCTGCATGAAGTCCCTGTAGAGCTGCCTCTGGCCTTCGTCCAGCAGCCCCCACTCCTCCCGGGAGAAATACACGGCCACCTCCTCGAACACCGCTGGTACCTGGAACCACAAGGAACCCTATTCAGCACCTGCCACTCTAGCCACAATCTGAGAGCTCAGGCTGCAAGGGGACCAGCCACATCAGGAGAGTCATGACATGGGTACCATTGCGGTGGGCTCGATCCTGGTGAGGGGAGGTAGCACCAGGCTCCTGCCTAGAATGTGTTACTACTCCGATGTGGTGGAGAGATGGGAGGTGGATCAGTGTTGGGGACAGGGAAATGGGCAGCTGGAAGATGCAAGATGAAACAGAGGAGAGAGAAGGCCAAGGGAGAAAGGGTTAGAGATCAAGACCCCATTGTGCCAGGTGCTGCACAGACCCCAACCGAGATCGGGGCCCCCATTGTGCTGGGAGCTGCACACATTTGCAGTGTGAGACACTACACTGGAGAGCTCACAGTCTAAAGAGGCAAGAAAGACAAAGGAAGGGTTGTTATACCCATTCTATACAGGGGGAATGGAGGCCCAGAGAGACAAAGTGACTGCCCCAGGGCCATGCAAGAGGCCTGTGGCAGAGACAGGCACTGAACACAGCTTTCTCAAGCCCCAGCCCAGTGCTTTGACCACAGCCACAGCGGCCTGGCCTGGCTGAACACCATTCTCCTCCACCAGCGAGGGGCCACAGGAGCGAATGAGCCAGGTGAGGGAAGCTGGACTCCTGCGGGAAGTGCCATGACAGACCAGGCAGCTGCCAGGGCCTGGCACAGCCTCTCCCCAAGGACGAAGGGCCTGGGCAGGTGTGTTGGGCACAGCCATTGCTGCAGGGCTGGCACTGGGATGGGGGTACCACCCAGAGGAGGCGAAGCTGGGACCCCAGGAGGGCAAAGCACTTGCCAGCTCACCTGAGAGTGGAGCGCATGGAGCAAGTCCATCATCCTCCCTTCCCTCCTCTCCTCTTCGCCGGAGATGACCATCAGGGCAGGGGCAGAGCTGTGAGGAACAAAGATGCTGTCACATGCCCTGGGGTGAGAGTGGGACCCCAGGGGCAGACACGGGAGCTACAGAGCAAAGCACCGTTGTGGAGACGGACACACCCAAGGCCAGATCCACAGCCAGTGTGAACTGGAGACGAGCTTTGGCATTTACACCAGCTGGTGATCTGGCCCCATGGATTACACCCTGCTGGGCTCAGCTACACAGACACCCTGTCCTGGAGCTGGCTGAGGGGGCGGGAGGTAGCGTGTCTCTCCAGGCCCAGCTGCAGTTCAGGCTCTGATCCCCTCATTACTGCAGCCACTTTCTCCGGGCAACGATTTCCTGCCCCCGCTGCTGTTTCTCTCCCTCCCTGGGGCTTCCGCTTGCTGCAACTCTCGCTGCGTCTCCCCTGTGCCCAGTGCCCCTACTCGCCACCCGGCTGGGGCAATTCTCTCTGGGGCTCGGGGCTGAAGACGGAAACGCACCCCTGCACAAACACAATGCAGGAGTCACTCCGGGTACATCTACACTGCAATTAAAAACCCGCGGCTGGCCTGTGCCAGGTGACTCCAGTTGCAGGGGTGTTTAAATGCAGTGTAGACTTCCCACCTCGGCCCAGCCTGAGCCCGGAGGTGTACTGCAAGTAACCAGACCTGTGAGCCAGAGTCAGCTGGCACAGGCCAGCTGTGGGTTTTTAATGGCAGTGTTGTTCCCCTATTGACGTCTGCTCAGACCCATCTAGACTTTAACTCAAGCTACCATGTGTTTACAGCTGTCTTAACCCAAGTTAACTCCGGTTAAGAGCGCGCCTTTCTTTGTAGAGTAGACCTACGCTGGGACACAAGCATCTGGCTGAATTTCTCAGGGTTGGTACCACTGAAATGCAGCTGGCCCACCACACACTAAGGTTCTTATCTGGCCTCCAACACTGCAATAAGTGAATACCTCACAAACTGCAGTATATTTATCCTTAGAGTACCCCTGTGAAGCCAGGCAGGGCTACTACTCCCAATGTCCGGATGGGAAACTGAGGCACAGAGTAGCTAAGTGACTTGGCCAGGGCCATATAGGGAGGCTGTGGTGGAGCAGAGAATTGAACCCAGGTCTCTGGGTAGTGCCCTGGCCACTGGACCATCCTTCCTTTCCAATACACAACAGAGGTGTGCGTCTTGGGGGCAGGGAGGAATATGTGAGCCATCACACCGAAGCAAACCTCCCATTCTGGCAAAAATGGCATTTCAATCTTTACCGTCCATGACAGCAGACAGGAGATAGAGTTATCTGAAAACTCCAGACACCGTCCGGGGTGCCTAGCTATTTCAGGCATGATGTTCAGACCTGAAAGCCATTCCTTCTAGCATTGTGTCAGTGAGCCAGCTGTTCAGGGTGACGTTCAGTGCCCAGGGTAACCAAGGCTTCCTGTTACCCACAATTCCAGGCACTTGGTGAGCTACTGCTCGGGAGATGCTGACCAGAAGCAGGCAGCCCCTCTCTAAAGTGTGTGTGGGCCAAATGACGACGTGTCTTTCCCCACCAAGTAATGACTTTTTGTGGGGCTGGAGAAGCATTTCTAAGAGGCAGATGGTTCCAAGGCAATTAGAAATGGCAGGAGGATGGAATGTTGAGGGACCTGAAAATTGCAAGAAGATGGAATGTTGGGGAATGAAGGTTCCATGGCAGTTGGAAAAGGCAGATATGTGAGTGTGTGTGTGTGAAATATTAGGCGGTAGGGCTGGGCTATAGCACCTATCTTACCTGTATATTTCCCAGTGTTAAAAGGTTTAAATGTGTGTTATCTTCTCTCCACCCTTTCCAGTATTTTAACATTGTTTTAAACACGTGGGCACTAGGAACCCCTTGTAATTGGGCCTTAGTGGGTCACAAATGGGGATGCCAAATTCAGGACGAACTGCCAAGAAATAGGGCAAACACAACCCAAAACTGGTGGTTATTCTTTTATAAGATATACCAAACCAGCCACAAAAGTAAACTCCAGTTTCACCACATTGGCTAACAAGAAAACATAAAGGCAGTTTCCTCAGGCATTCCAGTTCTTATGTCACCACCAAAAACAGTGGATTCAGAGATGAGTGGTTCTTTACAACCAGTCTCACCAAATAATAGGTTCTTCTGATCCCAAAGGACCAGCCACACACCCAGGTCGCTATATAATTTAGATCTTACCCAAAAATCACCCAATCCTGTAGTATCTACGAGCTAAAGCTTTATTCATCAAAAGAAAGAAAGAAAGAAAGAAAGAAAGAAAGAAAGAAAGAAAGAAAGAAAGAAAGAAAGAAAGAAAGAAAGAAAGAAAGTTAAAATTGGTTAAAGAAATCAATTACATACAGTAATGGCAAAGTTTTTGGTTCAGGCTTGTAGCAGTGATGGAATAAACTGCTGTCTTAGGTCAAGTTTCTGGAATACATCCACAGCTTGGATGGGTCATTCAGTCCTTTGTTCAGAGCTTCAGTTTGTAGCAAAGCTCCTCCAGAGGTAAGAAGCAGGATTGAAGACAAAATGGAGGTGTTTCCAGGGCCTTTTATAACTTTTGCAATATGGAGGGCATCCCATTGTTCTTACTGTGGAAAATCACAGCAACAAGATGGAGTTTGGAGTCACATGGGCAAGAATGGACTATAAGGTGGATAGAAAGCTGGCTAGATTGTCAGGCTCAACAGGTAGTGATCTACAGCTCGATGTCTAGTTGGCACCTGGTATCAAGTGGAGTCCCCAGGGGTCGGTCCTGGGGCCGGCTTTGTTCAACATCTTTATTAATTATCTGGAGGATGGTGTGGATTGCACCCTCAGCAAGTTTGCAGATGATACTAACCTGGGGGGAGAGGTAGATACGCTAGCGGGTAGGGATAGGGTCCAGAGTGACCTAGACAAATTGAAGGATTGGGCCAAAATAAATCTGATGAGGTTCAACAAGGACAAGTGCAGAGTCCTACACTTAGGATGGAAAAATCCCATGCATTACTACAGGCTGGGGACTGACTGGCTAAGCGGCAGTTCTTCAGAAAAGGACCTGGGGATTACAGTGGATGAGAAGCTGGATATGAGTCAGCAGTGTGCCCTTGTTGCCAAGAAGGCTAATGGCATACTGGGCTGCATTAGTAGGAGCATTGCCAGCAGATCGAGGGAAATGATTATTCCCCTCTATTGGGCACTGGTGAGGCCACATCTGGAGTACTGCGTCCAGTTTTGGGCCCCCCACTAGAGAAAGGATGTGGACAAATTGGAGAGAGTCCAGCAGAGGGAAACGAAAATGATCAGGAGGCTGGAGCACATGACTTATGAGGAAAGGCTGAGGGAACTGGACTTGTTTAGTCTGCAGAAGAGAGGAGTGGGGCGGGGGGGATTTGTTAGCAGCCTTCAACTACCTGCAGGGGGGTTCCAAAGAGGATGGAGCTCAGCTGTTCTCAGTGGTGGCAGATGACAGACCAAGGAGCAATGGTCTCAAGTTGCAGTGCGGGAGGTCTAGGTTGGATATTAGGAAACACTATTTCACTAGGAGGGTGGTGAAGCACTGGAATGGGTTACCTAGGAAGGTGGTGGAATCTCCATCCTTAGAGGTTTTTAAGGCCCGGCTTGGCAAAACCCTGGCTGGCATGATTTAGCTGGTGTTGGTCCTGCTTTGAGCAGGAGGTTGGACTAGATGACCCTCTTTCAACCCTAATCATCTATGATTCTAAGTCACATGTTCATGCCCAATTTCCCTCAGTCATTGCCGGACACCATTACCTGCACTCCAGACAGCACGTTTACATGACAGTCCACTCAGTTTAGTTGGGTGTCTCCCATGGCCCATTGTTAACCAAGTGTTTCTTGATGAACCACTTAATTTGAACAGTCCCTCCAAGATGTGCTGGCTAGCTGCCTTGTGGATGTTACCCCAGGCGCCAACATTTGAAATCCAAGTATAGAGCCAATACTTATAACTTCACATACAAAAATGATACATGCATACAGATAGCATAATCATAACCAGCAAATCATAACTTTTTCGTAGATACCTCACTTGACAACCTTTGTACAAGGTTTGCTGAAAATATATAACAGTGGTTGCAACAATGTTCTATATGGTTATATTGTAATCATATAACGTCACGCCCCCTCCATGCTGGAGCTGGGGCCAAAGTGTTCTATCTGCCATGTTCAGCAGGGATCATGAACCCCTGCAGGCCCATCTCACTCCTTAACATCTGTACCCATCCCAGGAGGAACCCCGTTCCGTCACCCCCCTGTATCTTGCTGACTCTGGGCTTTTCTCTCTGCCCCTTCCCTTCTCCCAGAGGCTTTGTCTGAGGGGATTCACAGCCTCAAGGCTTGGGAGCAGTCAGGGTGAGCTCAACAGCCCACTGGGAACCTGAGGGACTACTCCCAAACAAGCTGGACAGATGGGTGCTCCCAGATTTGCGTGCTTTTTAGCAATATTCAAAGAGAGAGAAGGAGCTCATAATGGTTATGAGTGTTTGTAGAAAACCACAGGGAATCCAGACATGCCCGATCTCTCCAGGATTTATCTCCTCACTCCCTTATACAAATCTATTCAGCACAGAGCCAAAGCTTTCCTGCCACATCGATATTACATAGGTCTGAGCATCGCAACTCCGCATCAGCAACTAACATTCAAGGGGGGACTCCCCTCCTTTACCAGAAGGATTGTGCAACAGAACTTTGGTCACACAGTACTTTATTGCACAGGGGTGGAATATTGGATGAAACGGAAGCAAGGCCAAGACCCTACATCTTTCCCCTAAATATTTGCCCTCCAGGGAAGCTGCGGGGAAGAGAGAAGAAAATTCCTCTGCCTCTGGTAGGTTTGGGTTGGATAGGGGATATGTTGCCTACTGAAATTTCCTCCTCCTCAGCTGCCCTGAAAGGGAAAGTCTTCCCGATTTTCTCCATTTGGCCCCCGTTTTAATGTTTCGACCCATTGCCAACTTTGGGACCAACGTTCCATCCTCCTGCCATTGCTAACTGCCACCCAAGAGCCTTCATTCTCTCAACACTCCATCCTCCCGCCATTTTCCTGCTGCCACTGAAGAACGTTCATCCCCTCAACACTCCATTTTCCCGCCATTTTCCAGCTTCCACTAAAGAACCTTCATCCCCTTAACATTCCATCCTCCCACCATTTCCAGCTGCCTCAAACCTTTCACACACACACTTTAGCGAGGGTCAGGTAGCTGCTGATCAGCATCTGCTGAGCAGTAGCTCATCAAGTGCCTGGAATTATGGGTAACAGGAATCCTTGGTTACTCCAGTCACTGACCATCTCCCTGAACTGCTGGCTCACTGACACAGTGCTGGAAGGGATGGCTTTCTGATCTGAGCATCATATCTGAAATAGCAAGATACTCCAGGTGGTTACTGGATCTTCCAGACAAATCAATCCCCTGTCAGCTACTGTGGGCAGTAAAGATCGAAAGGCTGCTTCCCACCCCCACCCCCCACCCCACCTCCAGACTAGGACATTTGCTTCTGGGTGGGAAATATCACATATTCAAATTGGGCCTGAGAAAACTTTCATTGTTATATTGTGAATGGGATTTATTCTAATGAAGCTCTAAAAGTAGCTCTGTATTTCTAGGTTAACCATCTCTGGAGTGGGTCATAAACTTTTACCTTGATTAGGCCCTCACAGCTACTTCCCTATTTTTTCATGATGCAAGAATCCAGAAACTGCCATGTGTTAATGAGAGAATGGTGAGGGAGCGTAGGTGCTGATGAGCCATTAGTTACATGGAAGGATGGTACCAGTTTTTCCATCATGGGCCTCACACATTTCCTGGTTTTGTATTTTTGGAGACCATCCACAATGTGGCTACCACGGCGGATTTTGTGAAGGAACTGTCATCCAAGAATGGACTTTCTGTAGTGACCATCTAGAAGCTAGGGACCACCTAACTGTAAGAATTAAAGCAGTTCTATAAAGAAATCACTCTGCTCTCTGGGTTTCCTTAAGATTAGTCAAGTCAAGTTCACCACATGTTCTGGGCATGGTGTGACTCTGAAAAGGACTTAAGGGTCATTGTGGACAATCAGCTGAAACAAGGTCCAAGTGCAGTGCTGTGGCCCAGAGAGCTACAGCAAGTCTTGAATGCGTGACCAGGGGAATCTCGAGTAGGAGCAGAACTTTCAGATGCGGAAAGCCACCTTTCTGGAACGGTGTGTGGAGCTCATCTCAGCACTGCAGCACAAGAACACCAAAATGAGAGCTGCCCTCTCAGTGAAGAAGCATGTGGCAATCGTTGTGTGGAAGCTGGCGACTCCAGACTGCTACTGGTCAGTTGCGAATGAGTTTGGAGTCAGGAAGTCAACTGTTCGGGCAGCAGCTAATCGTGCTATGAAGGATTGTGACTCTTGGCAATGTGCATGAAATAGTGGATGGCTTTGCAGCAATGGGATTCCCTAACTGTGACGGGGCAATAGATGGCATACATATTCCAATTTTGGCCCTGGACCATCTTGTGACAGAGTACATCAACAGAAAGGGGGTACTTGTCTATGGTATTCCAGGTACTTGTGGATCATCGTGGGTGTTTCACTGCCATCAGTGTGGGGTGGTTCGGGAAGGTGCATGACACATAAATCTTCAGGAACACTAGCCTGTACAGAAAGCTGAAAGCAGGGATTTTCATTCCAGACCAGAAAAGTCCAGGAGAGGATGTTGACATGCCCATAGTGATCCTGGGAGACCCAATGTACTCCTTGCTCTCATGGTTCATGAAGCCTTACATGGGAAACCCAGATAGCAGCAAGGAGTACTTCAACAATAGGTTAAGCAGGTGCAGAATGACCGTAGAATGTGTCTTTGGCAGATTAAAAGCATGCTGGCACTGACTTTACGACAGGTTAGACCTAAATGAAGAAAATATTCCCGTGGTCATAGCAGCCTGTTGCGCACTCCATAATATTTGTGAGGCTAAGGGTGAAAAGTTTCCCCCCGGGGTGGAGCGTGGAGGTGGATCACCTGTCTTCTGAATTTAAGCAACCAGATACCAGGACTATTAGAGGGGCATTATGGGAGGCTATTCGAATCAGGGAGGCTTTGAGGCAACATTTTGTCAATGAGCACCAGTGATGTGTTTTTCTATACAGCACTCTGCCATGCTTTGTTAACTTGTCACCTTGCGTGAAAATTGTGATAATTCCTGACTGGGATTTGCAAGCAAATGATCAAACACTATGTATTATTACCAACAGCAACCACCACACGTAGGAGACAGATAAAAATTGGCTATCTTTCAGCGCATTAAATACCAATTAACAACACACAGAAAGCTTGGTGAGAAGGGAGATAAGAGTGCAGGGCAGTGTAGGGTGTCATAGCTGTGTGTAAGTCCAGCTATCATTTTGGAAGCTGCCTGAAGCGGTGGAGTGAACAGGGTATGGAGACGTTCCGGGAGATTGCAAGGAATGTGTGGGAAGAGCTTGGGAAAGGCATGGAAAGCTGTTCTGTATTGGCTGCGGAGCTGTGATGGACACTGGGAATTGCCTAATAACTCAGTTCTTTCCTCTACCACAGAAGCCTTGCTCCAGCTCTCTAACCCAGCTGAGCTCTTGCTGGCCTTCATAAAGACTAGCTGCTCTTCAGGCTAAACCAAAAACTTTGTTAAGGCAGAATGTAGGTTGTCCACTGCTGTCTTAGACCTTTCCAGAGTGTGGAGAGTGGCTAAACTTAACCCACTGAAAACCTGGAAAGAGTTAAGGTATATATACATCACCCCCGACACACACAATGCAACCTTAACTCTGCCCCCCTCAAATCTAGCTATAGCCACTGGGAATAAGTGATGCAAAGGTTAATAAACTCTCAATGGGACTGGTGCATTCTCCATCTCTTCAAATCCAGATGGGACGCCTTTCTGGAAGATGCTTCAATCAAACACATTGAGCTCGTTACAGGGATAACTGGGTGGCATTAATGGCCTGTGCTATACAGGTCAGACTAGAATCTATACATTTTAAGCTGCTAGGCAACTAGTAGAAAAAGTGTCTGCCCTCCTTCACACCCCTAGCGTGAAATATCTACTTCATTATATGGTATAGACATATGGCTCTAGTGACAGCTCCAGACAGCATAGAGGTAATTATTAAAGAGCATTCTCAGATTTATCACAGAGAGCTATATTTTTATTTTTTCCCAGTCAGTGAGGCTCATAGGAACCTAGGAGAGGAAGGGACCTCCTGTGCCATTGACTCCAGTCCTCCACTAGTATAGACAAACCTGTCAAGTAATTCCATTCATAAATTTATCAAGCTCCATCTTCAAGCTCATCAGGATGTCTGCCCCCCCACTACTCCTACTGGGAGGAGTACTGCCCTACTGCCCAGAACCTGGACAAATTTCAAGGTAGTTGGATACAAAATCAAGACATCTGGAACAATCTGAGGACAAAAATACAAGCAAAAAAACCCAGGAAGATGATTTTTCTTTTTAAATTGACATCTTGTTTATTGAATTTTCCAGAATAAAAGTTATGCACAAATCAAAAAAACTTGCTGATGTGCTCTGTACACACAAGATTCCTCTTAAGTTAGTGGTGAGACTAAAATTAGAATGCACAAACTTGTACCAACGAGAGTGTCAAGAAATTACACATAACCAGTTAGGAGGGTCTTAGACAGTATGTATGGAGTTGGGTCTAATATAAATTGGTTGGATAGGTAGGTGGTAACGGATGGATGTATGGATTAGATGCATAACTATATGAGGAGGAGGGGGCATCCATGGGAAATATGAAACCACCGGAACCAAAGCAAGCTAAGAAAAGACAGAATAGATCTTGGTCTGATTTCTAGTGGAGAGATCTCCAAATTTATTACTGAGTGTATTGCAATAGAGCTAACTGGTCCTAACTGAAATTACGGCCCCATTGTGCCAGGCACTGCATAGACTCCCAACCGAGCTTGGGGTCCCCACTGTGCTGTGGGATATTTTGCAGATCTCTCATGGGATATCTTGCAGATTGTAGATGACACCACAGGACTGGGAAATGTGCTGAAGAAGGAGAATGCCTAAGTCAGTGGTTTTCAACCTTTTTTCATTTGCAGACCCCTAAAAAATTTCGAATGGCTATGTGGGCCCCTTTCAAAATTCAGCCTGTGGTCCATGGACCCCTTCCACAGAAGTCTTAGACTGAAAACTGACTGAACAGAATTCAACTATAAATGTTGCATGTGCTCAGCACGGCATTTGACACAGTGCAAGAAAGGGGGCTAAACTGTGTGCTTCTACGGTAACGACAACAATTCTCGGTTTCAACCTGTAGCATTCACATACTTTTGATTGATCATAAAAATGGAATGCCTTTTCTGGGATCTGAAACTTTATTTTCGTAGTCACCTTTCACAGACTCCTTAGCCATAGTCTACCGACCCCAGTGGGTCCACGGACCACAGGTTGAAAATCACTGGCCTAAGTGATCTTCTCTGAGATCCTTCCTGTCCCTGGCACAAAGGAAGACAAAAGATTCTGGAAGTGAACCTTTGGCTTGGTAAGTGGTGTAGGATGTAGGGCTTTGGTTTTGTAGAACATTTGCTCATCTTCTGTGGGGCAAGGGGGGCTGTATAGTTTGGATGGCCTCCACCTCAAAATACTTACAGGATGGGGGACTCTCTCCTAGGAAGCAATGACTGAAAAAGATTTGGGTGCTGTTGTGCATAATCAGCTGACCATGAGCTCCCAGTGTGATGTTGTGACCAAAAGGGCTAATGCGATCCTAGGATGCATGAACAGGGGAATCTCAAGGAGGAATAAAGAGGTTATTTTACCTCTGTATTTGGCACTGGTGCAGTCATTGCTGAAATCCTGTGTCCAGTTCTGGTGCTCACAATTCAAGAAGGGTATGGATAAATTGGAAAGAAGTCAGAGAAGAGCCACAAGAATGATTAAAGGATTAGAAAATCTGCTTTACAGTGACAAATTCAAGGAGCTCAAGCTATTTAGCTTAACAAGGAGAAGGTTAAGGGAAGGCATGATTACACGCCATAAGAACCTACTTGGGAAACAGAAATTTGATAATGGACTCTTCAGTCTAGCAGACAAAGGTATAACATGATCCAACGGCTGGAATTTTAAGCTAGACAAATTCAGACTGGAAATAAGGCATACATTTTGAAGAGTGAGAGGAATTTACCACTGGAACAATTTACCAAGGGTTGCAGTGGATTCTCCATCACTGGCAATTTTTAAATAAAGATTCAGAGTGGTAGCCGTGTTAGTCTGTATCAGCATAAACAACGAGGAGTCCTTGTGGCACCTTAGAGACTAACACATTTATTTGGGCATAAGCTTTTGTGGGCTAAAACCCACTTCATCAGATACATGGAGTGGAAAATACAGTAGCAGGTATAAATATACAGTACATGAAAAGATGGGAGTTGCCTTACCAAGTGGGGGGTCAGTGCTAACGAGACAATTCAATTAACAGTAGAATACCAAGAGAGGAAAAATCACTTTTGTAGTGGTAGTGAGAGTGGCCTATTTCAAACAGTTGACAAGAAGGTGTGAGTAACAGTAGGGGGAAATTAGTTTTTATAAAGATTGTGTGTTTTTCTAAAAGCTCTGCTCTAGGAATTATTTTGAAGAAGCTCTCTGGCCTGTGTTACACGGGAGGTCAGACTAGATGATCACAGTGGTCCTTTCTGGCCTTGGCATCAATGAATCAATAAATAAATGAGTTGTACCAGGCCCTGCACAGACACACAGTGAGAGACAGTTCCTGCCCCAAAGAGCTCATCATCTGAATTCTGATTATCCCCATTTTACACTTTGAGAACAGAGCCTCAGAGAAATTAATAAGCTGAACTAAAGCCCATGGGAGTCTTCCCACTGACTTCAATGGGCTTTGGATCAGTCTGCAAACCCCTGACCTTGGCTCCAGGAGAGGGGAAGGAGCAGAGAAGGATGGCTAGATCTGGTGAGATCCTGGAGAGTGAAGAGACGGGGCCCCCATGGGATGGGCACAGACGTTAGGGGACAGGCTGAGCCTGTGGGGGTTAATGATCCTTGCTGGGAGAGGAGTATGGGAGGGGGACGTGCCCCCAGAAAGAACGGGATTTCTGATAGAAATGACTTAAAACGCCTCCTCCTCTTCCCCATGATGCCCAAATCCAGCCTCTCACCCTGCCCACCTGCATCAATAAAATTCAATAAAGATGAGTGAGAACCAATAAAGATGACCAAAAATGATTAGTATCATTCTGGGGTGGATTAACAGGAGTGTCTTACGTAAGACACAGGAGGTAATTGTCCTGGTCTATTCGGCGCTGGTGAGGCCTTAGCTGGAGAACTGTGTCAAATCCCGGGCACCACAGAAAGATGTGAATAAATTATAGAGTCCAGAGAACAGCAACAAAAATGATATAAGGTTTAGGAAACCTGACCTAGCAGAACTCTTAAAAAGCTGGGCACGTTTAGTCTAGAGCAAAGAAGGCTGTGGGGGGACCTGAGAACAGCCGTTAAATATGTCAAGGGTTGTTATCAAGAGGATGAAGATCAATTGTTCTCCCTGTCCACTGAAGGAAGGACACAAAGCAACGGCCTTTATCCGCAGCAAGGGAGATTTAGGTTAGATATTAGGGAAAACTTTCTAATTTTAAGGGTAGTTAACCTCTGCAATAGGCTCCCGAGAGAGACTGTGGAACCCCCGTCATTGGAGGTTTTTAAGAAAAAGGTGGGACAAACACCTGCCAGGGATAAGGTTACTTGGCCCTGTCTCAGCACAGGGGGCTGAAATTGATGACCCCTTGAGGTCTCTTCGAGTCCTACATTTCTATGATTCTATCACTACGGCTTCTCTTTCAGCCTGGCTGGGTGCACTGTGTCCCCAGGGGCAGCCCTGCTGCCCCTCCTCCACATCCCCTGGCCGGATGAAGGGATCCCTGTACAGGCGGCTGGCAGTGGGCACGTCTGACAGGCCCCTCTCCTTGGCATGAGTCCTCTGGTGCTGGGCCAGAGCCGAGCCCTGAGAGAATCCCCTCCCACAGTGGGGGCAGACATAGGGCCGCTCCCCAGTGTGGATCCGAACGTGCTGCGTCAACGCCGAGCTCTGCTTGAAGCTCTTGCTGCACTGGGTGCAGCGGTAGGGCCGCTCGCCCGTGTGGGTGCGCTGGTGCCTCTTAAGGGCCGAGCGGTCCCCAAAGCCCTTCCCACAGTCCCCACAGCAGTGGGGGGTCTCGCCGGTGTGGGTCCGCTGGTGCTGGATCAGCGCCGAGCTCTGGCTGAAGCTCTTCCCGCACTGGGCGCAGCGGAAGGGCCGCTCCCCGGTGTGCAGCCGCCGGTGGGTGGTCAGCGCCGATCTCTGGCTGAAGCTCTTCCCGCACTGGGGACAGGGGTAGGGTCTTTCGCCCCGGTGGGTGCGCTGATGTTGCAGCAGGGATGAGCGCTGGGTGAACCCTTTGCCACACTCCCCGCAGGCGTTGGGCCGCTCGCCGGTGTGGGTGCGCCGGTGCCCATTGAGGATGGAGCGCCGCATGAACCCCTTTCCGCACTGGGGGCAGACGTGGGGCTTCTCCCCGGTGTGCAGCCGCCGGTGCTCCGTCAGCGACGAGCCGCGCCGGAAGCTCTTCCCGCACTCGGGGCACTTGTGGGCCCGCTCCCCGGTGTGCGCCACCAGATGCGCCACCAGGGCGGCGATCTCCCCGAAGCGCCGGCCGCACGCCGTGCACTTGTAGGGCAGCTCCCCCGTGTGGCCGCTCTGGTGCCGCAGCAGGTTGGTGCGGGTGCTGTAGGCCGCCCCGCAGTGGGCGCAGACGTGGGGCTTTAACCCGGCGTGGACGTGGGCGTGGCGGGTCAGGTGCTCCTTGTGGCGGAAGCTCTTCCCGCACTCGGCGCAGGGGTAAGGCCTGGCACCGGTGTGGATGCGCTGGTGGCGGAGGAGGTTGGAGCGGATGGCAAAGCTCCTCCCGCAGTCGGGGCACTGGTAGGGCCTCTCGCCCGTGTGGGTGCGCTGGTGTTTGATGAACTCCGAGCTCTTCCCAAAGCTTTTCCCACAATCCCCGCAGATGATGGGCCCCTCTCTTGGCCGCGGGTGACCACTGGCCTTGGGTCTTTCCTGCTGAGACAGCTTCCCCTTCTGCCATCCCACGCCACCGGATGCCTCTCCCCACTCTGGGCTCTGGGACTTCCTGTGCAGCTCCACCCCTGCAGACCCTTCCTGCTGGGGGTTTTCCCTCCTGGCACCTGCTGGGAGAGAGAAAGAATCCAGCCAGGGTCTGACCATGTGCTTCCATATCTCCGCTGGGATCAGAAACAGGCTCATCTCACGGGAACCCCTCATTCAAGAAGCTGGACATTACCACAGCTTGGCAGAACCACGACGGTGACATGGATCTAATGGCTCACATAGCAAGTAGAGAGAGAGCATCCAGTAGTTCGCCTCAGCATTGATCAGTAGGGGGCGCTGTGCTGCAGGGAGTGGGGGAAGGAAAGGGGCTCAATAAGGGGCATTCTCTTCATGTAGTCAGTGCTGACCCCAATGCAGTGAAGAGAACGGGCCAAATCCCCAGCCAGTATATACTGGCTGTAATTCCACTGGAGTCAGTGGGTCCAGATTCTCAGCTGGTATAAATTAGCATCACTGCATACACACCAATGCAGTAACACTCGTTTACACCAGCTGAGGATCTGGCCCTGCCTTGTTAGGGTCTAACATGTCTAGAGATACCAACTAGACCCTGTTCACCCATCCTTTGTCTCCCCTTCGCCCATCCTTTGTCGTTCAAGAGGGTAATCTCCTTGGGGCAGGCACCATGTCTATCTTTGTGTTTGTGCAGCACCTGGCTCAGTGGGGCTCAGATCCTGAACAGGGCCTGTGGGCGTTGCCATAGTAACTGAGACAGATCTGGGCGGGCGTTCCCAGCTTTTCCCTTCTCTCCCGGACAGTCTCCAAGCCGGTGTCGCTCATTCCCCACCTGTGCCGGCGTCTCTCATGATCTCCCTTTCCTGGGAGCCCGGGAGATCCAGCACCCTCGGCTCTTCCCCTCGCTCCATCCAGGAGATCGCAGCTGGGTCAGGGATGGGGACTCCTGCTGGCGGGGAAGGAAACAGGCGAGACGGCACATGGTGAAATCTCATCCAAGGGCTCAGTACAGAGAACATGCCCTGGTTTTAACCCCGGCCCCGCTCTCTGTTGGGTACAGCGCAGGATCCAAGCAGGGGGGGAATGTTCACAGGGACCCTTTGGAACAATGAGACGCCTGGGGGCAGACGGGCTGTACCCCGTAGGGGAGTCAGGCGTTCCCACGCACAGGTGAGCTGGATGCAGGCAGACAACAAAAATAAAACCCAGATCTAACCCCACATAGATAACTTATCTGATGGGCCGAAACCACCTTGGCCACCTCTGAACCACCCTGCCCACCACCTCCTGATCCTCAAAGGGCAGCAGCTCCTCACCCAGCGAGATCAGAGCCTGGTAATTCTCCTGCATGACGTCCCTGTAGAGCTGCCTCTGGCCTTCGTCCAGGAGCCCCCACTCTTCCTGGGAGAAAAACACGGCCACCTCCTCGAATGACACTGGCACCTGGAACCACAAGAGACCCAACAGTCCCATCTGACAGCAGCGGGAAGCAGGGATGAGGAAGGAGTGTCAGGGAGGGAGGGAGGGAGGGAGGAAGAGGGAGAGGGAGAGTGGGGCAGAAAGGGGATGGGATGATATTCACAAGGGAAAAAATTCTCCCTACTCCCAAAATAGGACTGAATCCCTCCCTTGCTGTAGCCAATGGGCTTGTGCAACAGATTACAGTACCTCAGGATCCAGCACCCTACTGCTTTTCAAAATAAAGTCGCAGACAGAGCGGGATTGGTGCCCAGAGGGCTTTTGAATGAGCCCTCCAAGCCTCAGAGAGGAACCAGTTCATGTCCCGTAGGAAAGACGCTGAGCTCCATCCTTCGACAGCGAGGATGGGCTGACCACGCAGCTCACCTGGAAGCCGACCATGGGGGTTGATGACACGGACTCCTGCTCATCATCGCTCTCCTCCTCAGATATCTGGGGCAGAAGCTGATCTGGGAAGGGCCGGGGAGGGGAATGTAAAGAATGTATTATGTGGGGGTCCCAAGGCGGGTATCTCCCCCTTCAAGACAAACCCTTCTGCTCCCACGTGCTGGGGTCGTGCTGAGCCCCTGGCACCCACTCACCCCTTGCAGGGCAGCCCCCTTGGCACAGGTCTTAGCCCTCCAGTGCACCCTCAGCTGCTCTCCCACCCCATCCCGACCACCCTGCTCAGTACCCCTTTCCCGTCGCTCTTGGGGCTCCTGGGACGGCACGCTCCAGGATCCTGAAAGTTCCTCCTGGGATACACACTTCAGTTGCAACAGCTGGAGGCTCGGGGAATCCATCTTGTCTGAGACCACTTCCTGCCCAGCTTCATTGAACTGCAACCAGGACTCGAGCAGAGCCTGGGAGAAAGAGATAACAGGGGAGCATTACATGGAGGGGCACATGCATCCTAGCCACAAAGGGCAAGCACAGCTGAGAGCTCAGGCCTCACCATGGTGCAACCCTCAAGGCTTCTGGGGTTTCCAGGCTAAGAGCTCTGGCTTGGAGCTGCCATGGGCCCTGCAAACTCCCCCACCTCTGCTCCTCAATCCTGGCTGCTTCTTTCCAGCCTCCAGGCAGCGATTTCCTGCCTCTGCTGCTGTTTCTCTCCCTCCCCTGGAGCCACCTATGGCTGCTGCTCTCTGTGTTTCCCCAGCACCTGGTGCCCCCAGCTAACTGCCCAGCCAGCTGGGGTGATTCCCCTGGGCCCTGGCCTGAGGATGCTGCAGGGATGCACAAGAGTGACTCTGAGTCCAGGATGCAGGGGGCTGGACAGGAAGGTCCCAGTGCTATTACAGTCCCCGCTTCTCCACAGGCAGGTTTGGGAGATTGTTGGTTTTAACCCATTAACTTCCCAGATCGGAAAACACTGTTTTTCTGATGAGTGAGCCCATCCCTGCTCGCTCTGTGCACCACAGACCAGGCCCTCCAAGGTATTTAGGCTCCTAACTTCCAGTGATTTGGGGCACTGGTTGTAAGGGGGAGATTTTAACGGACGTTAGGAGGCTAAATATCTTTGAGGATCTGGGATATAGGCTCTCCCAGGGAAGCCTGCAACTCCACTGGGAATTGCCCTTCGCCACCCCTCCCTGCACAGTGGTGCTAGAACAGTTTTTGGAGTGGGGAGCGCTAAGCTGCACCCCTCTAACCTCTGTCCGTGCCCCTTACCGCCCCCTAGAGCTGGGGCCAGGAGCAGGGCCTTGGCTCTGGGACTGGGGGACGTGGACGGGGTAAGACGGCGGAGGCTGGAGCCACAGCTCGGGCCAAGTGTGGAGTCCTGGCCATGAGGCCAGTCGCCGGAACCTCGCATGCGGGGCTGGTGGCCAGCGGCCTGTGGCCAGCGGCCAGGACCCTGGGGCCAGCAGTGAAGCCCTCTGGCACAGGGCCAGCACCCCACGTGCAGGGCTGGCAGCGAAGCCCCCGGGCAGCAGCGGAGCCTGTAGCTGGAACCTCAGGGGGCAGAGGGGTGCAGGGCCAGCAGCAGGGACCCTGGATGGCAGGGGCGCAGGGTGGGGATGCAAAACCTAGGGGTGCTGCAGCGCTCCCCGCAAGCCTACGTCCCACGCCTATGTCCTTCTATGGTCACACTGATGGATGCATGGGCTTCTTTGGGGGAATACGATTCTGCTTTCCATTGTTGGCCCACTAATGACCCCTGTCAGGTTAAACAGTGCGGGGTGCTCTCCCCTCTCAGCCAGTGCTGACCCCAATGTTGTACAGGGAGTGCTGGGCTGAGATGGTGCCTGGTTCGGTACCGATCACACATCTCTTCCGAAGGGCTGGGGCTTGAACTCTGGTGTCCCGGCTCAATCCACTCCTGGATGTTCCTAGTCACTTCCTCACCCCCTCCCCATCCCACACAGCGTCACGGGGTACAGGAGTCTCTTCCCTTTCCCGCCTCACAGTTTGTGCAATAATTTGAGGTGAAAGATCAGCTATGGAGCCCAGCCATTGCAAAGCCCACCCCAATTCCCCTCAGCAGACTCTGGGGAGGACCTCAGGCCTGACGGGTCTGTGGCAGTTGCAAATAGTGGGAGGTTCAAACACTGGGGCCCGTGGCGTTAGAAATGGAGGGAAAAGGGCCTGGTGGGTGGGGAGGTGGCTGTGGCTGTTGGAAATGGCGGGAAATTGGCCTGGCGGGTGGGGGGGTGGCTGTTGGAAATTACAGGAAATGTGTATGCTGGGGCCAGGAAGGCTCCATGACAGCTGAAGGAAGCTCTATGCCAAGATCAGTAATCGGAAATCTCCAAGATCAGTAATCTCCTGCAGCTGTGGAGAAAGAGTCTCAGACATCACAGCGAAGAGAATCTATGTACTTTATAGGCAGGCGTACCGTGCCCTCCACAGATCTATTACGAAGATAATCCTTGTAGCCTCTCCAAGGCCATTCGTGACTCGGAGTACCGTGGAGGATGGCATTTTTATTTTCTTCCCCCCAACACCCTGTCTCCCCTGCCAGCACGTTGGCAATCGCCCCCCTCCATCTCCACAGTCAAATCTGCGCTCTGGTAACTGCTTTTTCGGTGTGTGTTTGTACAGCGCCGAGCACAGTGGGGTCCTGGTCCATGAGTGGGGTTCCTAGGGGCTACCACACTATAGAGAAGAGTTCATCTTCACTAAGATACTGTTTATTGACCGGGGAGAAATAAGAAAAAGAAAACCACCAGCAAAAACTCCTGATGAAAAGCATTTTTTCACTCTCATCTAGGCATGGGTGGCACAGAGCCAGGGGTCTCCATTACCAAGGCTAAAAATGCTACAGCTCTACCATTAGGGGCCATGCTGGGCCTGGGAGGGGTTAATGATCCCTGCCAAGTGGGGAAGGGGGAAAACTACCCCAACTTTGGGCACTTTGTCAGCCACCTCCACCGAAGAGATGCCCGGGACCCCTGAGAAGCAGAACATAACTGCCCTTTACATTTTTCCTTCATAAAGTTTGTGTTTCATTTTTTATTCCGACCTCCCGGGCTCTGACCCCTCCATCTTGTCCCTGGCTGTCTGGGTAGGCGGGTGGCTCAGTGTCCCTGGAAAAAGCCCCACCACGTTTAATTCCTGTTGCACCAGCCAATGCCCAAACCCTAGATCCAGCCCCTCCCAAAAGTCTTCCCTTCACTCAGGCTCCTCTTTAATCTGCAGGGAGGGTGCCGGCTCCTCTTTAATTTCCCGTGGCAGTTCTGGCTGCTCCTGTTTAACCTGATAGGGCTGATCTTGAATATGCTGAGGCGGCTCCGGTTCCTCCTTCACCTGCAGGGGTGTCCCTGGCTCCTCCTTCACCCGTGGAGTCATCTCACAATCCCACGTCCCCGGCGGGAGCACCACCACCACCTCCTCGGGCTCGCTACCACCCTCCCCCGGCTGAATGAAGGGGTCCTTGTAGAACCGCGTCCCCACGGCCTCGTGGGAGCCGCCGCTCTCCTTGGCGTGAGTCCGCTGGTGCTTGGCGAGAGCCGACCGCTGGCTGAAGCTCTTGCCGCAATGGGTGCAGGAGAAGGGCTTCTCCTGCGTATGGATCCTGGTGTGCTGGACCAGCGTGGAGCTCTGCTTGAAGCCCTTCCCACACTGGCTGCAGCGGAAGGGCCGTTCGCCGGTGTGGGTCCGGTGGTGCCGCTTGAGGGCCGACATGCCGCTGAAGTTCCGCCCGCACTGGGCGCAGCCATAGGGCGACTCCCCCGTGTGGGTGCGGCGGTGCTGGGTCAGGGCCGAGCTCTGGCTGAAGCCTTTGCCGCACTGGCCACACTTGTAGGGCCGCTCGCCGGTGTGCAGCCGCCGGTGCGTGGTCAGCACCGAGCGCTGGCTGAAGCTGCGCCCACACTCCTCGCAGCGATAGGGCGTCTCGCCGGTGTGGATCCGGCGGTGCTGCACCAGAGCGGAGCTAGCGATGAAGCTCTTGGGGCAGTCGGGGCACTGGTGAGGCTTCTCTCCGGTGTGGGACCGCTGGTGCTGCAGCAGCGAGTGCCGCTTGGTGAAGCTCTTCCCGCAGACGTCGCAGACGTTGGGCCGCTCCCCTGAGTGGCCCCGCACGTGGTCGTTGAAGGTGGCACGGCGCATGAAGCTCTCCCCGCACTGGGGGCAGACGTGGGGCTTCTCCCCGGTGTGCAGCCGCCGGTGCTCCGTCAGCGACGAGCCGCGCCGGAAGCTCTTCCCGCACTCGGGGCACTTGTGGGCCCGCTCCCCGGTGTGCGCCACCAGATGCGCCACCAGGGCGGCGATCTCCCCGAAGCGCCGGCCGCACTCCGTGCACTTGTAGGGCAGCTCCCCCGTGTGGCCGCTCTGGTGCCGCAGCAGGTTGGTGCGGGTGCTGTAGGCCGCCCCGCAGTGAGCGCAGACGTAGGGCTTTAACCCGGCGTGGACACGGCCGTGGCGGGTCAGGTGGCCTTTCTGCCGGAAGCTCTTCCCGCACTCGGCGCACTGGAAGGGCCTGGCGCCGGTGTGGATGTGCTGGTGTTTGCTGAGGGTGGAGTGGAAGGCGAAGCTCCTCCCGCAGTCAGGGCAGCTGTAAGGTTTCTCTCCTGTGTGGACCCGCTGGTGCTTGAAGAGGTCATAGTTCTTCACAAAGCTCTTCCCGCAGTCGCCACAGATGACACGGCCCACCCGCCTGTGCCGTGCCTGGTGTGCGGATTTAGCCTGGGCCTTCCCCTGTCCCAGCCCCACACCACCCTGGCTCTCGACGGCCTCTCCCCGCTTGAGGCTCTGAGATGTCCCATGTGGCTTTGCTCCCACGGGCCCTTCCTGCTGGTGATTCTCCTCCTCGTTCTCACTTGCCGTCCCGGCACCTGCTGGGAGAGAGAGAGAGAGAGAGAGAATCCAGCTGGGGCTTGTTCCCGGCGCTGAGTAGAGAGGGGGCAGCAAAGGGGTTTGTCACTGAGCAGAAAACCTGATGGGCAGGAAGCGAATCCCCCAAACCCTTCCCTGAGGGCAGGGGAGCAGAGGTTCTGCCCCAACAGCCCAGCTGAGTCCTCAGAGAAAGGCTGGGGAAGGTGAGGGCTCCTACCGGAGTTAGGCAGGGCAGATGGGATCCAGGCGTGACACCTGCCATGAGGACAGAGTTCCTGTTGGGACAATACAGAGCAAGTGAAGACAGAACTGGGGGGCCTCCTGTGGCTTTGCTGGGATCCTAGCTTTTCCCTTCACTCCCGGACGGTCTCCGAGCCAGTGTCGCTCATTCCTCACCTGTGTGGTCACCTCTGGGGATCTCCTCTTCCTCGGAGCCCTGGAGATCCGGGACCCTCGGCTCTTCCCCTCGCTCCACCCGGGAGGTCATGGCCAGGTCAAGGATGGGGAATCCTGCTGACAGGGAAGGAAACAGGCAAGATGGCCCCTGGTGAAATCTCCCATGGGGGCTTGATACAGGGAACGCTCCCAGATTTTAACCTTGACCATGTTCTCTGCTGGGAGAAAGACAGTATCCCAGAGGGGGAAAGTTCATGGGGGCCCATTGGGGCAGTAAGATGCCAGTGGGGAGAGATGGGCTGCTCCCCTATAGGGGAGTCAAGGATGCAAACACAAAGAGGCTGGGGGGGCTCATGCAAATGGAAACTATTAAGCCATTTTAAAACTTGCTAACTGACTCGAGTCTCTTCCAAGAATGCAGATGACCCCAGCAGTTGCCCTGGGCATTTCAGTGGGCACATGCTTCTCCCAGCTCCTAATCCTCAAGGAGAAGCAACTCCTCACCCAGCGAAATCAGTGTCTCATAATGCTCATGGAAGACGCCCCGTAGAGCTGCCTCTGCCCTTCATCCAGGTCACCCCACTCTTCCTTGAAGAAGCACACGACCACCTCCTTGAAAGTCACTGGCACCTGGAACCACAAGGGACCCCCATCACAACCCACTGCACCAATTCCCTTCCCTCCACAAAATCAGTGCATGAGCCACAAGGTGCACCACAGAAAGCTCGTGGCGAAACCCCAAGAGAGCAAGGAAGCAGCGAGAGGTTTCCTTGGTGTCGGTTTTGGAAGAGAGAGATTACTAAGAAGTGGGCTGGGGCAGGAAAGAAAGAGAAGGGATATGCTCCTACAACAGAATCAAAAGATCCATATATTGAAGCCAAAAGGGACTGTTCTGACCATCTCGTCCAACTCCCTGGATAACTCAGGTGAGAGGATTTCACTCAGCAATTCCTGTATCCAGCCCAATAACTTGTGGTTGAACTAGAGCATAAGTTTTAGAAGGAGAGGTCCCATCTGGATTTCAAGACTCCCTCCTTTGAGAAGCTGGTTAATCACACTCCCTGTTTAAAATGTGTGCCTTATTTCCAGGATGAAGTAATCTAGCTTCCACTTCAAGCCCTTGGATCTTGCTCCTACTTTGCCTACTAGGTTAACGGAGTCCTCTGCCCTCAAGAATCTCCTCCCTACAAAGGTGGTTATAGACTGTGATCAAGTTACCTTTTCACCTTCTCTTCAGTGAGCTAAATCAATCTTGTTAGAGAGCCAGGGCTGCTCTGTGGGAACATGGTGGATTACCCTTTCCAACATGTGGAAGTTAGAGTGAAACCTGAGAGGAAGTGGTGGGAGACTCCGGTGCACCCTGTATCTCTCTAAATCCTCTGGTCCTTGCTAACTGGCTCCTGGTACCAAACCTGCCCTCTCTAAGCGAGGAAGATAAAAAAATAGACAACTCCAGCTACACCTTCTGGACCCTTCCCAGTTAGGGAGATCATGTTGGCTGGCAAAGGGAGAGATTTTGAAGAGCTGACCCCAACCAAAGTACCTCCCCTCTACGGCCTTCTGGGCTTCACACTCAGATTGGCTACGGCTTCCAAACAGTCTCCTGTCTGCGAGTGGCCAAGACGGAGGCTGCCCCCCTGTAGACCCGGCCGGCCGGGATGATTCATGCTGTAGCAATCTCCAGAGGCTGAGATTGCTGCAACTCTTCACTTGTAGCCTCGAGTTGTGATCTCACAAGCGCTTCGGCTGGCCTGGAACGGAGAAGCTGATAGCCACCTGACTACAGCTCTGCTCCTCCACAATGCCTCGCTGCTTCTCAGCCTCCATTTTGGTCCACATGTCATAAAATGGCTAAACTCTCCTCCTGCCTCATGATCCTCTGAGGGCACAAAGCATTGTGGGAATTGGGCGAAACACGTCTGTCTGTCCACCCCTGAATTCTGTCTCCTCCAGGATACCCCTCTCTCCATGAGATGGTCTCTCTCGCCTTTCACTCCACTACCTCTGCTCCTCTGAACCAACTGCGCCACCCCACATCCTCCCCACAACTTCACACCGAGGCCCGTGGAGAAGCCAGCACGTTCCCTGGCAGGTGGAGGGAGCTGGGATTCCTGCCTCTGACTTGTGCTGTGCTGCTGAGCAGAGAGGCCTCATCTCCACGCAAGATGCTGTGATGGCCACCATCTCAGCCAACACACCAGGGACCTGCAGAACTAAGAGCACACGCTGCTGCAGCTTGAGCTGAAGAACCAAGGCTCTGCAAAGGGGGCTGGAACCGACTCCTATCCTCTGTGGGTCAGGCACTGAGGGGAGATCTGTGGCATACAATCACCAATGGGCAACAACTGCTTCTCGGTGGGGTGGGAGAGGGGAATCAGTGGCCCCTGCGCCCATGAGAAGGGTCTGCCAAGTCGCCACCATCCCCTGGGGGTGGGAAACCCTGCGGATAGGGCATAAAGGGGATAGATGGGGGAGAAATGAAGGAGAAGGGAGGGGAGACTTTGGTAGGCCAGATAACCCAGGTGGCTCGGCAGAAGCTCACCTAGAAGCCAGGCATAAGAAGCCAGGCCAGGGGCTCCTGCCCTCCATCACTCCCCTCCTCATGCGGACCGGACAGCCGGTGCTAATCTGGAAGGGAAACAGGGTCAGGGACCAGACCCACTCTGGCCCAGGTACCTTAGGGATCAAACCCCTCTGCTAGAGCCCAGGGCCGCTCTCACGAGGAGCAGGCCTTGCTGGAAACACAATCAGCCACATTAGCAGCCCCCAAGCTCCAGCCACTTGGGGAGCAGCTCCCCCTCCTCGTTCTGGAGCTCCTCTGTTGAGGAGGCGCATCCCCACCCTGGGACAACCTGAACTGGGTCTGGGAAACAGTCTAGTCACTGTACAGCTGGCAGCTCCCCCACAGCTCTGCTGGTGCCCCTTCATCCTGACCCACAGGCCCTGCTATCCCAGCCCTGGGCTCTGTGCTGCCCCACAGCCCTGCCGGTACCCCTCAATCCCAACCCACAGCCCTGTTCTCATTTGCTCTTCTTGGCTGCTTGCACCCATTGCCTGCCCCTCTCGCTGGGACTCCCCGCCCCACTCACCGCTCCGGCCAGGGCGATTCCCTCCGGGGCCCTGGGGCTGCAGACGGGGATTCAGCCCCTTTGCACACAGGTTGCAGGGAGTGACTCCGAAGCGAGCCCGGGTGATGGGGGCTGGCCCAGGAAGGTCCGTGGGTTATTGCGTCCCCATTTCAGATCACTTCCTGCGCCTCTCTCTCCGGCTTGGGAACTCAGTGGCCTTAACCCTGCATTTCCCCCCCCACACACCCCCGTGTTGTCAGCCGCGAAAGGGAATCGCCCCAAAATTCACAATCACGAGATTAGCCTGAAAACCCCTGTGACCCGGGTGAAAAAGCAGGAGTGGTTTAAAAATCACGTCAGCTGGGTTGACTCGCATGAGACTGATTCAAAAGTAAAGTTTGCGCGTCATGAGCATTTTTTGGGGGGGGCCCCAGGGGGGGCCCCACCCCTCACCCCCAGTCTGGGAAGGGACACTGCAGGATCACAGCGCCGACGTTAAATGCACACGCGGCGCTCTGGGGTTGCCTGCCGGCTGCTGGCAGAGGAATCCGCTTAGCCACTGCTGACCCCGGCTGGCGTGGGGGGCTCAGCAGGGGGCGCTCTCCCCTCGCAGTCAGGGCTGGCCCCCATGCCCCAAAGGAGCATTTCCTGCTGAGACAAACACCCTTGCCCCGCCCCCTGCCCCGCCCCTTGTCTGAGGCCCCGCCCCCCCACTCATTCCATCCCCTCTGGGGGTGCTCACTCTCCCCACCCTCACTAGCTCATTTTCACCCGACTGGCTCAGGGGGTTGGGGTGCAGGAGGGGGCTGGGCTGCGGGCTCCGGCTGGAGGTGCAGACTTGGAGGGGGTTGGGGATGAGGGGTTTGGGGTGTAGGAGAAGGCTCTGGGCTGGCGCTGAGGGGTTCGGAGTGTGGGAGGGGGCTCTGGGCTGAGGCAGGGGGTTGGGGTGTCCGGCTGGGGGTGCAGAGTCGGGGGGGGGCTGGGGATGAGGGGTTTGGGGTGTAGGAGGGTGCTCCAGGCTGGGACCGAGGGATTCGGAGAGCAGGTTGGGGATCAGGGCTGGGGCATGGGAGGGGGTCAGGGGTGCAGGCTCCGGCAGCGCTTACCTCAAGCAGCTCCCGGAAGCAGCGGCATGTCCCCCCTCCAGCTCCTACGCGGAGACATGGGCAGGCGGCTCTGCGCACTGCCCCGTCCGCAGGCACTGCCCCTGCAGCTCCCATTGGCCGTGGTTCCAATTGGCAGCTTCTGGCAAACAGAGTCGAGGGCTGGGGTGGGCAAACTCCGGCTTCTACACGTAGGGGCAGCCAGGGGTTCCGCATGTTGACCCCACCCCAAGTGCCGCCTCCGCAGCTCCCATTGGCCGGGAACCACGGCCAATGGGAGCTGCAGGGGTGGCATTTGAGGCAGGGGCAGCATGCAGAGCCACTTAGGAGCCAGAGGGGGGACATGCCACTGTTTCTGGGAGCTGCTTGAGGTAAGCACAGCCTGGAGCCTGCACCCCTGACCCCCTCCCGCACCCCAACCTTGATCCTCCTCCTAGGGTGACCACGTCCTGATTTTATAGGGACAGTCCTGATATATGGGGCTTTGTCTTTTAGAGGCACCTATTACCCCACACCCCGGTCCTGATTTTTCGCATTTGCTGTCTGGTCACCCTACCCCCTCCCACTCTCTGAACTCCTCGGTCCCAGTCCAGAGCAGTCTCCTGCATCCCCAACCCCTCATCCCCAGCCCTACCCCAGAGCCAGCACCCCCAGCTGGAGCCCCTACCCTCCCCACACATCCCAACCCACTGCCCCAGCCCAGAGCCCCCTCCTGCACCCTGAACTCCTCATTTCTGGCCCCACCCCAGAGCCTGCACCCCCAGCTGGAGCCCTCACCCCCTCCCGCACCCCAACCCCCAATTTCATGAGCATTCATGGCCCACCATACAATTTCCATACCCAGATGTGGCCCTCGAGCTAAAAAGTTTGCCCACCCTGGTCTAGGGACACTTCAGAGCATGGTTTTACATCCGTGCCCATCCTGGCTAATAGCCATTGATGGAGCAATCCTCCATGAACTTATCCAGTTCTTTTTTGAAACCAGTTATACTTTTGGACTTCACAACATCCTCTGGCAATGAGTTCCACAGGTTGACTGTGCATTGTGTGAAGAAATAGTTCCTTTTGTTTGTTTTAAACCTGCTGCCTATTAATTTCATTGGGTGATCCCTAGTTCTTGTGTTATGTGAAGGAGTAAATAACATTTCCTTATTTACTTTCTCCACACCTATAATGGTTTTATAGGCCTGTATCATATCCCCCCCTTAGTCATCTCTTTTCCAAGCTGAAAAGTCCCAATCTTTTCAATCTCTCCCCCTAAGGAAGCTGTTCAATATCCTTCATCATTTTTTGTTGCCCTTTTCTGTACCTTTCCCAATTCCAATATATGTTTTTGAGTTGGGGCGACCAGATCTGCACGCAGTATTCAAGGTGTGCGTGTACCATGGATTTATATAGAGGAAATATATCTTGTTCTCTATCCCTTTGCTAATGGTTCCTAACATTGTTAGCTTTTTTGACTGCTGCTGCACATTGAGTGGATGTTTTCAGAGAACTATCCACAGTGACTTCAAGATTTCTTTCTTGAGTGGTAACAGTTAATTTAGACCCCATCATTTCATATGTATAGTTGGAATTATGTTTCCCAATATCCACTACTTTGCATGTATCAACATTGAATTTCATCTGCTGCTTGGTTGTCCAACCAATCCCCCAGGTTTGTGAGATCCCTTTGTAACTCTTCGCAGTCTGGTTTGACTTAAATATCTAAACTTTGGTCTTAATAAAAAGACCAAAGCTAAACCTAAAAAACATTCCTGCCCCTTCCACAGCGGCTGGTAGCAGCAGCTGGCAGACCTCGTCCAAGAGGAGGAGACAATCCAGGATACCCATATGGAGTGGCTTTCCGTGGCAGTTGGAAATGGCGGGAGGACAGAATGTTGGTTCCATGGCAGTTGAAGGAGACATTTGCTGTGCCAGTGTGACCCCCTTTCCTTGATGGGCTGTTGTGGAGGAGATCCTTAGTTATTGCTAAATTAGAACCAGTTAGACTTGTTGTAGGAACCCAGTGTTACTAGACAGGTACCAGATCAGCCCACAGTAGGGCGAGTGGGCTCCGGATTAGGCCAGATGCCACGGCTGTCTTGGGAAGGTCAGATGGGCTTCTCCTGGGCATGCTCAAAGTCAGCAGGGAAAGAGCCATACCAGGCATCCATGTTGACAGGACTTCACATGCCTCCTTTAGGGTGGTAGCAGCTGCCCCTAGAAATACAAGCGGGGTGTGACAGAAAGGCCAGACACACTAGAGAGAGCAGCTCTAGCTATGGGGCCACCTGGCCTTGCACTTTGTAGACCCTGAGCAAGGACTTGAATGGAGATGCTCAGGAACTGACAGGGGGAATATGTCCACTAGCCAAGCATGTGCCATCTGTCCCCGGGACATAGAGCTGCATGGAGAATAACCTACTACTGCTACCTGCTAAATAAGTCAATCTTTTAATTCATAGGGACAGAGGCCTATACCGTCTTTAGTGGCTAAAGATCCCAGCTTCGGCCTGCCTACCCATGCTATGGGGTGGGCACACAAGAGTAGTGATCAGAAAGGAGGAGGAGAAAATCCAAAAGGAGATCCTACACAGAGCAGGACAGGAAATCGTTTTCTGTCCCATTAAAATTTTCAAATTTTTGGAAATTTTTCCCATCCTGAATTGGGATGCAAATTAAAATTTTGACATCTTTAGTGAGCTGAAAATCTGGAAAAAAAAAAAAAAAAAAAGAAAAAGCAGGTTCAGATTTCATTATTATAATTTCATGATATTTCACTTTAATTTTGACCTTTTTTTTGTCATTTCCCCCCTATAATTAGCTTACGTTTCCAAACGAAAAGCTGCGTTGAAATGGAAAAATTAAAATTTTAATTTAAAAAACGTCAAAATAAGTCATTTGAACAATTTGAAACCTGTTGGGTTGGGGTTTTTTCCAGTCAAGAAATTTGTCAAGAATTTCCCACAAATACTTTTCGTTTTGGCAAATCGGCATTTTCGATGGAAACATTTTATCAACATATTTCTAACCACCTCTAGTCCTCTACAGATAACAGTAAGCTAGATCTGACAAACAGGGGGAGTAGATTTAATTTATATAACGTTAATAGTTCTCAAAAAGAAAAGGAGGACTTGTGGCACCTTAGAGACTAACCAATAGTTCTATTGCATTCATCACCAACACGTGTGTTAGACACACACTGAAGAGCCATGGTGTTTTAAACCTAGGACCACGTAAAACTTACATACAGAGCATTTATTTTACACAGATATAGAACATTTCAGCCATAGCTCTCAAACTTCTGCATGGAGGAAGGGAGGTCTTATCACCCTCGGTTTACAGATGAGGAAAGTGAGGTACTGGTAGAAGTGACTTTTAAAGTTTAACACAGCATGTCATAGCCAGAATGCCTATAAGTCCTGACTCCCTGTCCTCCTGCTCTAACCAACGAGACTATGCTCCCTTGCGAGAGCTGGGGATAGAACCCAGGAGTCCTGATCTCTCCAGTGCCTTCCAGACTTAACATATTCCACCCTTTTTGTCTCTGTAACAAGGTAGGAAATTCACATCTCTCAAGCCAGAGAGTCAGTAACCACTCCTCTCCAGATCCGTCAAATCCTGAGCCAAGCTCCAAGTGACCCAGATCAGGGGTGGCCAACCTGAGCCTGAGGAGCCAGAATTTACCAATGTACATTGCCAAAGAGCCAGAGTAATATGTCAGCAGCCCTGCCATCAGGTCCCCGCCTCTTGCCCGCCAGCAGTCCCACTGATCAGCGCCTCCCACTCCCTCACCGTGCCTCCTGCCCACCACAATCAGCTGTTTCACAGCGTGCAGGAGGCTCTGGAGGGGAAGAGGGAGGAGCGAGGGCAAGCTTCCCCTCTAGATACAGACAATGCAAAGCCAAGCTGGGGATGTGAATCATGAACGCCCTAAGATTAGGGATCAGGATGGATTTGTAATTTATTATTTATATTACTAATGCAAAGGGTCATCACTAAGATCAGGGCCCCCAGTGTACCCGGGCTGCACAGACCCCATCCGAGATCATGGCCCCAGTGGTATTAGGTGCTGCACAGACCCCAACTGAGATTGAGTCCCCCAATGTGCCAGGCGCTGCACAGTCCCCCACTGATATCAGGCCCCCATCGTGTCAGGCACTGCACAAACCTGATTGAGATCACAGCCCTATTGTGCCAGGCACTGCACAGACCCCAACTGAGATCAGGTCCCCATCATGCCAGGCACTGCATAGGCCTGACTGAGATCAGGACCCCCATAGTGCCAGGTGCTGCACAGACACAGTGAGAGACAGTCCCTGCCCCCAGAAGCTCACCATTTAAATAAGACAAGGAATAGGAGGGGAGACAATGGCAAAATGACTTGCTGAAGGTCACATAGCAAGTTGGTGGCAGAGCCAGGAATCAGTGTGTGAGACGGTTAATGATTCCTGCTGAGCAAGGGGCAGAGCAGGGGGAACTTAACCCCATTCTGGAGCAGTTTGCACCTTGAGGGCTGCACTAATTCCTGGAGGTGTTTGTTGTGAAGCAAAACAATCAGCCTCACTTTTTCCTCCATCAACTGCTTTGTGGCTTATTCACATAACACAGCTGCTAATGTCAGTCAGACCATCCAGGATTGCACCAGTGACTTCAAAATATAAAAGTATAAGCTGTTAAAGCAAAGACCAAACCCTCTTTAACCAGGGCTATAACAGACTCATATCCTTTGTGGATCAGGGACAGAGGGGGAGCTATGACACATCACCAGTGGGTTACGCTACTGCCTCCCAACTAACGGGTCTGGTCAATTAACTTAAGCCAAAGGGGACTGAGGGTGGAGCTCGATGGAAAATGTTTCTGAGGGTTTTCTCCTCTCCCCTTCCCCCCTCCCCCAAAGTTTTTGATGAGAAAAGGAGGAAAAATCACTTGCCTAAATTTTTCAAGGAAAATTTTGTTTTTTCCAGCAAAAATTGGAAAATTTCAGACAAAACAAAAAGTGTAAATTTGGAAATGCTTCATGGGAGTTGTAGTTTTGGTGCCTCATGCTCCCATTCTCTTCCATAGGCTGGCAGTGGCCTACCTGGTTGGACTACATCTCCCATGATGTACTCTGGTCTCCCCCAGGAGATGGGGGGTAGTGCATCATGGGAGATGTAGTCCAGAGTACAACCAAACCACAACTCTCAGGAAGCATTAGGGCACATACACAAATTGAAACATTTCAGTTTCCGACTTAAATTTTTCTATTTTCGGGCATCTGTTTCTTTAACAAAAAAATTCAACATTTTCCATGGAATGCAAACACTTTTCATGGAAAAACTTCATTTAATCAAAAATCCAATATTTCATCAAAATAAAGTTTAAATGAAATTTTTTCAGCCATTATAATTATGCCTGGCTCTTATCTAGTGATTTCCATTAGAAGATCTGAAAGAACTTTACAGTATCATTGTCCCCATTTTGCAGATGGGGAAACTGAGGCATAGAGGTGGCCGTGACTTGCCTAAGACCACCCAGCAAGCCAGAGACTGAGCCAGGAAGAGAACCCAAAAGTCCTAATGTAGTGCTCTGTCCACTAGACCAGTGCTTCTCAACCTTCCCAGACTACTGGACCCCTTTCTGGCTTGTCTTGCGTACTGCCAAGTTTCACCTCCACTTAAAAACGACTTGCTTACAAAATCAGACATAAAAATACAAATATGTCACAGCACACTAGTACTGAAAAACTGCTCACTTTCTCATTCTGTATGAAATTTTAGTTTTACTGACTTCGCTAGTGCTTTTTATGTAGCCTGCTGTAAAACTAGGCAAATAACTAGATGAGCTGATGTATCCCCTGGATGACATCTGCGTACCCCCAAGGATACGTTTACCCCTGGTTGAGAACCACTGCACTAGACCACACTGCCTCACAGCCCGGCTCCAGATTTTGGATCAAGAGATCACAGGTTCAGTCCCTGTATTCGTTATAGCTGCTCTCTTCTCACTCCCCAGACCAACAACCCAAGCGCAGATCCCATCACCCACTCTCCTCTTTCACAGGCTCAGTATACCACATCCCACCAGCCTCCCCCTCGAGGTCCTGTGCCTGGACGAAGGGGTCCTTGTAGACCCGTGTCCCCACAGGTCCGTTGGTGGGGTCTCCATGGTTCAGGTGCTCAGTCTGGTGCTGGGTCAGGGCAGCACTGTGCCTGAAACCCCTGCCGCATTCAGCGCAGAAACAGGGCCCCTCCTGAGCATGGACGCGCCGGTGCCGGCTCAGGGCCGAGCTAAGCTTGAAGCTTTTCCCGCAGCGGGTGCAGGGGAAGGGCCGCTCGCCGGTGTGGACCCGCTGGTGGCGATCCAAGCTGGAGCGGATGGCGAAGCACCTCCCGCAATCAGGGCACTGGTAGGGCCTCTCACCCGTGTGCGTGCGCTGGTGTTTGATTAACTCCGAGTTCTTTGTGAAGCTTTTCCCACAATCCCCGCAGCTGATGGGCCCTGCCCGCCTGCGCCCTGGCTCCTTCTCTGCCCGCTGTCGTCCTGTTCTGCTGCCATCTCCCCTCTCAGGGCTCTGGGACGTCCCATTCGGCTCCGCTCCCGCAGGCCCTTCCTGCTGGAAATTCTCCTTCTCTATCCCGGCACCTGCTGGGAGGGAGAGAGAATCCAGGCGGGAATCATAATTTTACCAAGGTCCAAAATGCATAGCTTCATAGATTCCAAGGCTAGAAGAGATCATCTATCTCCTCCTATCGAGCACAGGCTAGAGAACATCCCCGAATTACTTCCTCTTTGAAGTAGCACAGATCTTTTAGAAAAACATCCAAACTTGGTTTTAAAATTGACCAGGATGGGGGGAATGACTGGTTGGCTTAGGGGATCTTGGCCTCTCCCCATGCCAGTCTCTCAAGCACTGCTAGCTGGCATTGGGGTCCTGTCCCCCAACTCTAGGAACAAACCTGTTCTGTAACATCAGCCACCCGTTCTACTGAGGGAACAACCAGCTGAGTGAGGGCTGGCCCCAGTGCCACACTAGGGGGCGCTGAGCTGCAGGGAGCAGGATTGGGGGCTCAGTAGGGGGCGCCCTCACCTCACAGTCAGTGCTGGCCCAATGCAGCGACAGGGGGCACCGTGTTGCCAGGAGCAAAGTGGGGGCTCAGTGAGGGGCTCTCTCCCCTCACAATCTGTACTGACCCCAATGTGTCCCACCTGGCTGCTTAGAGATTCAAGTTATCTCTGTGGTGTATAGGAACTGCATAGTATTCCTTTAAATAGCATGCGAGCCCTCTAGTGGTGTTCGCTGTGTTTTAGAAGCCACTAGAGGTGTAATATGCCCCTAGCTAGGCTTTACCGTCTGTGTGTAATTAGTCCTGGTGGTTACACCAGGGCAGCTGGGCCTGAATTGGTTCTTCAGATTATTGCTGTTGTGCAAAGAGCAAAAGACATGACAGACTCTTCTAAATCCTGGGGGCTGGGAGCTGCTGTTCAGAACTGGGGGGCCGCTCACAGTGGCTTTGCTGGGATCCAGGAGTGACGCCTGCCGTGAGGACAGGTGCCTGCTGGGGACAATACTAAGCGAGACCAAACAGAACTGGGGGGCTCCTAGTGGCTTTGCTGGGATCCCAGCTTTTCCCTTTACTCCCGGATGCTCTACGAGCCAGAGTAACTCATTCCTCACCTATGTGGGCGCCTATTGGGATCTCCCTTTCCTGGGAGCCCTGGAGATCCAGGACCCTCGGTTCTTCCCCTCGCTCCATCCAGGAGATCACGGCCAGGTCAGGGACGGGGAATCCTGCTCGGGGGAAGGAAACAGGCGAGATGACGCTTCGTGAAGTCTCCCTGGAGGGCTCAGTGCAAAGAAGGCGCCCTCGTTTTAATCCCGACCCTGTTTTCTGCTGGGGTGTGGGGGGATATGTTCACAGGGACCCTTGGGGCAGGGTGATGCCTGGGGGAAATGGGCTGTGCCCCCCATAAGGGAGTCAGGGATCTCAACACACAGTGAGAGGCCCAAATGGCTCAGGGAGTCGCTGGGCCGTTCCTAGCCCGGCAGAGAGAGCAGAACCCCTGCTGGACACGGAGCTGCCTTGGGAGGGGGATACAGGGATTCAGTGCCTGTGTGAACTGGAGCAAGGACATGCAGCCACCTGTGCCCTGGAGAGCCCTGGGGGAGGGGATCAAACTACCCCATGTGAATCCCCTTCCATGAGGGGCTGTGGGGGTGACAGTCTCTCCTGTGGGGTTGGGGGCAGGGGCCAATCCCCCAGAAATCTACAGGGCCAGGGAAGAGCCCTGAGCCGAAGCTATCCGGGGCTCCCCGCTACATCAGCTCCTGATCCCCAAGGGGCAACGGCGCCTCACCCAGTGAGATGAGAGTCTGGTAGTTCTCCCGCATGACGTCCCTGTAGAGCTGCCTCTGCCCTTCGTCCAGGAGGCCCCACTCCTCCCGGGAGAAATACACGGCCACCTCCTCGAACCCCACCGGCGCCTGGAACCAGAAGGGACCCCGCTCAGCACCTGCCGCTCCAGCCACGGCCCCCAGCGCTGGATCGGAGGGCGGGCAGCGAGGGGCACAGCTGGGAGAGCCCAAAGGGGGAGTCTGTGGAGCAGGATCCAGGGGGAAGGTGCAGTGCTCACTGTCCGATAGCACATCCCGCTGCGCATCTCACCTGGTAGCCAGCCGCAGCGACCACCAGCTCCTGTGCCAGGCCGCTCCCTTCCTCGCCCAGGGCAGGCCGATCTGTGGGGAGGACAGGGAGGTCAGAGGCCAGGGCACAGCCCCAGGGGGACGTGTGCATGGCCCCCTATGGAGCAAACCGCTCTGCTGGAGACCCGTGGCTGGCACAACATCCAGGGGGCCCTGCTGGGGTCATGCTCATCCTGGGGCACATGGGCGGCTGCTGGGATCGCCAGCCCCCTTGGCACAGCTCCCAGCCCCACGGAGCCATCTCTCTGCTGCTCCCCCATGATCTGGGGCACGTGAACCCTGCGGGCAGCCCCGGGGGCACGAGACACAAACACTCGCCGAGTCTGTTCCAGCCGCACACACGGAGCCCAGCTCTGCAGCTCCAGCGACTCCCGATTTCAGCCCTGCCGGACCCGGTTCGCGCCCCGCCGCCCCTGCGCCCAGCCCCGCCCTACCCACGTCCTGCCGCCCGCGGGGCTCCGGCAGCGGCTGGTCCGGGGAGCCCCGGGGGAGCCGCCGGCCTCCGCCCCCCGGCTGGGAACCGGGGCAGGGACCGGGCTCCAGCTGAGAGCGCGGGGCATCCATCGGGCCTGAGATCCTGTCCCGTCTGCTGGCGTCACGTCCCCACGTGTGTCACCCGGAGCCAATCCGCTTAGACCAGGGAAATGAATGGGCCTTGCCCGTGCCCCTCACTCCCGACCTGCAGCCCCTGCTATGCCCTCCCTGGGCCTCCCCCTCCCTCGTCAATCGCAACCCGCCGCCCCTGGGCTTGCCCCATCTCTCCCCATAATCACAGCCCTGTGCTACCGCTTGCTGTGCTGCAGGGGGCGCTCTCCCCTGTAAGGCAGTGCTGCCCCCAATGCGGTGGTAGGGAATGTAGTGCTGGGGGGGGCTTATCAGGGGGCACTCTCCCCCCCACAGTCCGTGCTGGCCCCAGCGTGGTGCTAGGGGGTGCTGTGCTGTAGGGGGCAGGATGGGGGCTCAGTAGGGGGCCCTCTCCCCTGTGGGTCAGTAGTTTAAGTCGATGCCCCAGCACTCTAGCGGGGTTGCAATCTAGACACTCAGTAGTGAGCTCCTGGGATTCAGCTGGCATCTAACCCCAAGGCCACGCCCCTTGCGTCCATTTACCCATGTTGCGTGACTTATCCCAAGAGTCTGGACCTGGACCCTCGGGCCAAACCCCAACTCTGGTGAACACCCCTTGCTGGCCTCCCCCACAAGGTTTTCCTTGCTCACGGATGCCCCTCCTCTTCCTGTTCCAAATTCCCTCCCCAGTTCAAGGAGAAAAGGCCCAATGGATAGTAAAATGGCTGCTGCCAAGGACCCCTCCCCCTGGGTGGCAGCAGCCAGAGCGCAGGCATCGGAGACAGGGCTTTGCAGTGAGCTTGGCAGTGCCAACCTGGCTGCAGCAGCAGGATGGGGGTGGCAGGGATGAAGGGTTCCGTGGTGGTTGAAAATGGCACTCAGGGTGGAATGCTGGGGGCCTGAGGATTCCGTGGCAGCTAGGAGCAGAATGCTGGGGGCCTGAGGGTTCCGTGGCAGCTGTGGGTGGAATGTTGGGACCCAAAGGTTCCAGGGTAGTCTGTAGGGGAAAACCGCACCAGTTTTCAGCCCTCTCTCAGCCCTGGCACTGAATCTGTGCGAGGAGATGTGTTGGCCGCACCCAGCACCATGGGGTCCTGCTCCCTGACTGAGGCCTGTAGGTGCTACTGTAATACAAAGAGTAACAGCTCCTGGCTCTTACAGAGCATCATTCATCCCTAGATCTGGGTGCCATACAACAGAGCTAATTAGCTTCATCCTGGCCGTGCAGCTGGGAAACCAAGGCATAGAGGGGGAAGTGACTTGCCTGAGATCCCACAGCAAGTCAACAGCAGAGCTTAGAACCCAGGAGTCCTAACTCCCTGGTTTGGCCCCTCCCCCCACTCAAACCCCCTCCCCTCCCAGAGCCAGGGATAGAACCCAGGAGACCTGGCTCACTAAGTACACACCAAGTTCCACCACCTCACTGATCTAACCACTCTCATTCGCAGCCCTTTGCATGTCTACAGCATGAGCCAGCTGCTGGCCCTGCAGAGCCGCCATGGACTGTGTGTGAGGGAGGTACTGGGGGTTTATTGTTTTAAGATGAAGTAGAAACAGAGACAATGGATAAAAAACGTACTTGTGCCCATCACACCAGACAGGCCCGAGAGCCTTGGGGACAAAGGGCATACACAGCGGTCCTTGGGGACTAGCTCAGGGGGTGGCTACTGGCATCGGGAAGGAGATGGGCTGCCCTCCACCTGGGAGCATCCATCTCTCTGGCCTTGTGGGGAGCAGCCCCTAGAGCTCCCAGCCCCTGCACCCCTCGCCGGCCCTGGGAGAGGGGAAGGAGCAGAGAATAAGGCCCAGAGAAGGTGAGATCCAGGTAGTGATACGCTGGGCCTATGGGGGTTAATAATCCCTGCTGAGTGGAGGGTGGTGAAGGGGGAGATGCCCCCACCCCAGGTAATTTGCCCCCAGTTCCAGTACAGAGGGGATTCCTGGTGCAGAGATGACTTTTCCCCATGACACCCAAATCCAGCCATGCTGAATCAGGAGACGGCAGGCGGCAACACCCGGCTCCCACCCGCCTCCATCACTCCAGCTCCTCTTTGATCTGTACGTCCAGCTCTGCGTCCCACGTCCCGGGAGGCAGCACCAGCACCTCCCCCACCCCGTCCTCCTCGTCGTCCTCATCCCGCGGCTGGACAAAGGGGTCCCGGTAGATCCGGGCCCCGCCGGGCCCCGTCACAGGGTCGCTCTCCTTGGTGTGGGTGCGCTGGTGCTGGGTGAGGGCAGAGCCCTGGGAGAAGCTTCGCCCGCACTGGGGGCAAGGGTAGGGGCGCTCGCCGGTGTGGACCCGCTGGTGCTGGATGAGGGTGGAGCCCTGGGAGAAGGCTTTGCCGCACTGGGAACAGACATAGGGTTTCTCTCCAGTGTGGGTGCGGCCGTGCTGGGCCAGGGCCGAGCTGTGCTTGAACGCTTTCCCGCACTGGCCGCAGCGGTAGGGCCGCTCCCCGGTGTGGATGCGCTCGTGCCGCTTGAGGGCCGAGAGGTCTCCGAAGCGCTTGCCACAGGCCCCGCAGCCATAGGGGGTCTCCCCGGTGTGGATGCGCTGGTGGGTGGCCAGGGCCGAGCTTTGGCTGAAGCCTTTGCCGCAGTCGGTGCAGCGGTAGGGCCGCTCCCCGGTGTGGACCCGCTGGTGCCGTTTGAGGGCCTTGCGGTCGCTGAAGCGCTTCTGGCACTCCGGGCACGGGAACGGGCGCTCCCCGGTGTGCAGCCTCTGGTGGGTGATGAGGGCAGAGCTCACGCTGAAGCTGCGCCCGCAGTCGCCGCAGACGTAGGGGCGCTCGCCGGTGTGGGTGCGCCGGTGCAGCACCAGGGAGGAGCGCTGGCTGAAGCCCTTCCCACACTGCGGGCAGCCGTAGGGCCGCTCCCCGGTGTGGACCCGCTGGTGCTCCCGCAGCGACGAGCCGCGCCGGAAGCCCTTCCCACACTCGGGGCAGACGTGGGGCTTCCCGCTGTGGATCACCGCGTGGCCCGCCAGCGCCGCCGCCTCCCCGAAGCGCCGGCCACACTCGGGGCACTTGTAGGGCAGCTCCCCCGTGTGGCCGCTCTGGTGCCGCAGCAGGTTGGTGCGGGTGCTGTAGGCCTCCCCGCAGTGGGCGCAGACGTGGGGCTTCTCCGTGGCGTGGACGTGGGCGTGGCGGGTCAGGTGCTCCTTGTGGCGGAAGCTCTTCCCGCACTCGGCGCAGGGGTACGGCTTGGCGCCGCTGTGGATGCGCTGGTGGCGGAGGAGGTTGGAGCTGTTGGTGAAGCCCTTCCCGCAGTCGGGGCACTGGTAGGGCCGCTCCCCCGTGTGGGTGCGTTCGTGCTTGACGAACTCCGACTCCTTGGCGAAGCTCTTCCCGCAGTCCCCGCAGATGATGGGCCCCTCGCGGGAGGAGCGGCCTGGCGGGGCCACTTCACCATCCCGCTTCGCCCGCCTCTGCCGGCCCAATTCACTGGCCTCCCCCGCCTTGGGGCTCCGGGACGGCCCATGCGGCTCCGGTTCCACTGGCCCTTCCCACAGGGGAATTTCCTCCTCCGTCCCGGTACCTGCTGGGAGAGAGAGAGAGAGAGAGAATCCAGCCAGGGCTCATTCCCTGCGCCGGAGAGAGAACGGGCAGCAAAGGGAGCGGAAAACCTGCTGGACAGGAAGCAAACACACACCACCACCCCGCCAAATCCTACCCCAGAGGGGAGAGGAGGAGCCAGGTCTGCCTCAATAGCCCAGCATAACCCCCAGCAGCTCACTGCACCCTTCCACCACAGAAAGGAACTGGCGGCCACCCGCCAGCCCGCAAAGCTTCTCCCTTAGCTCAGGCACTACGGGTGAGAGCTATCGCTCAGCCCCCGTGGGTGACCCGAGCTCTGGCGTCATGGTCCCGCAATCTGGTGCATGCACTGCCCAGCCCCCACTGGTTACCCGTTCCCTGCTGTGCTTCGGGATCCTCTGGATGCTCAGCAAGCGGTTGGTTCTCTGCTGCCACGGGTGTATTTTGCTCCATCTCCTCCTGGGACAGGCTGCCCGGCTGCGCCATCGAATCTCGGGCCCTGGAAACACCCAAAGACACCAGTCACCACAGAGCCAGGACCGAGAGGAACTGGGGAGAGGAGTCTTCGTGGAGAGGCACAAATAACCAAGCACCATGAAGAAATATTCAGCCCCCTGCCCACCCCAGAGACCCGGCTGGCTGGAAGGACCCGGCTCTCAGGAGCCAGCAGACTGGGGTTAGAAGTGAATACAGCAGGCTGGCTGCACGCTGCCCCCCAATACAGCCCTGCCAGCGCCCCACAATCCCGACCCGCAGCCCCTGCCAGCCCAGCCCTGGGCTCCCCCCCCACACACCGCCCTGCCGGCGCCCCTCAATCCCGACCCGCAGCCCCTGCCAGCCCAGCCCTGGGCTCCCCCCCACACACACCGCCCTGCCGGCGCCCCTCAATCCCGACCCGCAGCCCCCGCCAGCCCAGCCTCCTTGCCGTGGCCGCTTGCTCCAGGCAGCGATTTGCTGCCTCTGTTTCTCTCAATCCCGGGGCCACGTCTCGCTGGGACTCTGCGTCTCCCCTGCGCCTGGACCGGGCCGCGGGGGGCCGGATCTGGGCTGCCCGGCCGGGGCGGGCTCTTCACAGACCCGGATCCGGCGCCCGGGGACCCACGTGCCTGCCCGGGGCGCTGAGCCCCGCCGCTGCCGAGCGGATCCGCAGCCGCTGGCTTTTGCAGCAGGAAGTGGCTCCCTTCGCTGCCTCCTCCCCATCCCCTCCCCGGCCCGGCTGGCAGCTCTATGGTTTTAACCCGCTAGATCCGACCCCAGCGCTTCCCCCGGGGGCCTGGAGGGACCCCCCTCGATGAACAGCCGCTGCGCCGCGCCCCAGAGGCGGCTGCACGGGTCAGCGCCGGCTGGGCACTGCCGCGCCCTTCCACGGGCGGGGCGGCCGCCGGTCCCCCGTTGTCTCGCGCCCGCCTCCAGAAGGCAGCGGGGAGCGAAGGGTCCCTTTCGGGGTGAGGGGTCTTCGGGGAAACTCCAGGGGTGACTTGGACTTGTGCCCCCAGGCGACCACAGCGTGGCTCGGTGGCGCCCCCCAGCGGCTGATGGGGTCACGCGGGGAGCCGGGGCGCAGGAGTGGGCCAGGCGGGGCGGCATGTATTCCCGGAGCTTGCCTCACCTGGCATCTCCCGGAGCTTGCCTCACCTGGCATCATCTTTAACTCAAGATTTTACATCCTGGAGACTCCAGGCCAATCCGGAAGGGTTGGCAACCGCTACACCTGACCCTCACGCCCTTTGATCCCGAGGTCACAGGTTTTGTTTGTATGGACTTTGCTCGTGCTTTTTATGTAGAATCCTAGAATATCAGGGTTAGAAGGGACCTCAGGAGGTCATCTAGACCAACCCCTGCTCAAAGCAGGACCAGTCCCCAATTTTTGCCCCTAAATGGCCCCCTCAAGGTTTGAACTCACAACCCTGGGTGTAGCAGGCCAATGCTCAAACCACTGAGCTATCCCTTCCCCCAAGGGAAGCCTGTAGCTTGCTGTAAAACTAGGAAAATAACTAGATGAGTTGCTGTACCCCCTGCAAACCTCTGCGTACCCCTGGTTGAGAATCACTGTCCTACAGCCCCCAAGGGCAGGGGCCTGGCTAGCCTGGGGGGTGGAGTACTGAGTCTTTCCCCTTCATATGAGAGGGGGATGCTGGAGACCTCTCCCTTGGCCTGTCCAGTCCTTGTCCTCCCTGTCCGAGCTGCCAGGGCACAGGCTGGTCAGCGCACATGAGCAAATTTCTGGGGCCCAGTAGGGCTGAGACCCAACAAACTCATTGCAGAGGGAAGCCATTGCCTTCCCTTCCCATCCAGCTCCTTCCCAGGCCAGGATGGGGCAGGGGGTAGGGTGTGTTAAAAACTCAAGGGAGATAAAGTTTGTGTGGAAAGAGACAGAAAGAGCGCAAGTCCCTGGATGAGTGTCATGTGAGGATCAGACTGGAGCTGGGTCTTACGACACCGGCCTCTCGCTCACTGGTTCTCAACTATTTCCCATATGCAGCTCTCTAGGGGTCACGTGGGTCACATCCACACAATCTATATACTACCCGTATGGCTCTGAGAATGTCACACGGGCCGCAGCTGTGTGCTGACTGGGCTGTGGGTTGAGAACCACTGCTCTAGTACCTGAGCTAAAGGTGGGCATTGAGGGCAGAGACAGCAGCAGACTCCTGCAGGGCCCAGGCCCTAGAGGGGGGCAGAAAGCCCCAGGGAGCTAGTCTGGGGTACAGGGAGATCCAGGGTTAGGGGCACTGTGTTTACATGGGAAAATGGGGAGCAGCACTCAGGCCAGTGGGGGATCTGGGGCAACCAGATGGGGAAACCCAGAATCACCCCCAGCTGCAGGCAGATAGGTGGATTCTGCACCCCAGTTCCCAATGAGTGACCCCCCTGTGTAGAACAGATCAATGAAATTGTTTTTAATTGTTCACTTTATTAATATAACTTCATAAGTAAAGTTTTATGAATGAAACTACATTCATTCATAAAACTAGGTACCCCAATAACTGGCTAATTGAGTTTCCCTTTCAATCCAATTGCTGCTTAAATCACTGAAACTTGCACTGCTTCCACATTGTAACTTCTGCTCACCGTTTGCCATTCATTATACTTGTCTATATTGTAACTTCTGTTCACTGTCTGCCATTCCTTACACTTGTCCATGTTGTAACCCAAACTCCATTTTAACTTCTCCCAAACTCCATTTTTAAATGCTCACGTCATTTTTGCTAAACCCTGCTGTATTCTTATTAATTTAGATGTGTGAATGAGGTATGGATGGATGATGGACTCAACCTCCAGCCCCAGCCCATCCTGATGAAATAAAGTGTAAACACCAATGGCTGAAGACAGCCCTGACCAAGCAAGAAGAGTCCACCCTAAAAAGAACAGAAGTACAATTGAAGGAACGTCAAAGCCAGGTCCCAGGCTGAAATTCATGTCTGCAATCGACGGTGATCAATCACACCAAACCCAGAAGCAGCATGACACAGCAAGACCTATAGACTCTGGATTCAAACTCAAGCCTACAAAAAGCATGGAGAAGACGGAAGGCTTTGGAGGGTAACATTCTGCTGCCAACATGGAAGGGCATGGGTGCACGCCCAACAGAGACCTAGCTCTTCCTTGTGCCCGGCTTTCCTGGCCAGTTAGCTGCCACAAACTACAAACCCAAGGTACGTTCAGGCCTGGTAACTATGAAGCAGCTACAGAACGCACGCGCGTGTGTGTGTGTGATATTAGTTATTAGTCTTAAATCAAATTGTGTTTTTATAATAAACATGACATCTGGTCTTGTCCCCTCAAACGATCCTGTGTAGTTTTATCTGTGCAACACTTGGGAACCCTGCACCCCAAGGCCAGGTTGTTCTCAAGGAACGAGGTTGGGCGAGCACAGAACAGTGAGGGGGGTGAAGGGGCAAAGCCCGGGGGGGCAACACAAAGGACACAGAGAGTTAGGACAGTTTCTTTATTGCATAGGGACAATAGACCCTGATCACCCAGTGAGAAAGCAGAGAGCCAAGACTGGAGCCGAGAGCCTAGGGATGGGCTGGCCCGAAGCCTGGGAGCTTCTCCAGCTGCTTGGGAGCCAGGATGGGCCACCCCCGGCTGCCACTGAGCTCCATGCTTCGTGGAGAGAGGAGCCGGGTGCTGGAGACACTGCTGGGGAGAAGGAGATGGGCTCTCCCCCCTGCCTGGAAGCGTCTCTCTGTCTGGCCATAAAGGCTATTAAGGAACAAGTCCCTGGGGTGGGGTTAGGCAGGCATGGAAGGTCTCTCTAATGTTTGTGAAGATGACCAAGGACATTTTAAGTGGCCAGGCCCCATGTCCCATTCTCCAGCCTCTGAGCCAGCCAGTCCCTCCATCCTGTGTCTGGCTCAGAGCTGGCGCCCCCTAGAAGGGAAAAGCCCTGCCCCCTGAGGCAGCCCGTGCTCCAGCCTTGAGTCTCTAAGTGCCACCGTAGTACAAATAATACCAGTCAGAGAGAAACGGAGCCTGCAGACTCTCCCCAGTTTCTCTCTCAGGCGAGCGTCTTCCTGGCAAAGATCAACGTTGCTCTCCCACACATGGCCTCCCCCTGAGGTCTTGACATTTCTCAGGGACGGTAACCCCCCCTCCCCCCCCCAGAAGTCCTGTAAGACTCTCTCCTGGCAGGGGGGGGGGGGGGGTCTCTGTTCCCACCCCATGCCAAGGTCCCCCTCCTTTCTCAGCCCATAGGCACGTCCCCAGCCCTCCACTGCGGCCCCGGGGCCGGCGAGCGGGCGCCCAGCTGCAGCCGCAGCATCTCCCACATCTGGCCAGGCGAAGGGCCCTGCTCCGGGAAGAACCGCAGGTGCTGCACCAGCCTGGGCCCTGCGGCGTCGCCAGCCCCCTCGCCACGCCGGTGGGTGCGCTGATGCTTGACCAGGGTGGCTTTCTGGGTGAAGCGCTTCCCGCACTGGGCGCAGGGGAAGGGGCGCTCGCCGGTGTGGGTGCGCCGGTGCTGCGCCAGGTTGGCGTTGACGCTGAAGCTCTTGCCGCAGTCGGGGCAGGCAAAGGGCTTCTCGCCGGTGTGGACCCGCTGGTGCAGCAGCAGGGTGGAGCTCTGGCGGAAGCTCTTGCCGCACTCCCCGCAGGCGTAGGCCCGCGCCGTGTGCCGGGCCTGGTGCCGCAGGCAGCGGGCCACGTCGCCGAAGGCCTTGCCGCACTCGGCGCAGCGGAAGGGGCGCTCGCGGCCGTGGGTGTTCTGGTGGCGGAGCAGCTTGGAGCTCTCGCGGAAGCTCTTGCCGCACTCGGGGCAGCGGAAGGGGCGCTCGCCGGTGTGGGTGCGCTCGTGCTTGCGCAGGTTGGAGCTGTGGCTGAAGCGCTTGCCGCACTGGGGGCACCCGTGGGGCTTCTCCCCGGTGTGGGTGGTCTGGTGCTTCTTCAGGTTGGAGCTGTTGCTGAAGGTCTTGCCGCACACAGCGCAGGCATTGGGGCTCCTGGCCTTGGGGCTCTTAGCCAGGGGCTCCCCCCGCGGCCTGCACGCCCCGCCCTGGTTCTCACCTCCGCAGTCGGACCGATTGACTCTCCCCTCCGTTGGGGTCTCGAGGCCAGAGGAACTCATTTCATGCTTGGCGGATGAGTTCAGTCCATTACCCAGGGGGTCTCCCTGCTTGGGGCTCGGTGATGTCCCACGTGTCTTCGATCCCACAGACCCCTCCTGCTGGGGATTCCCCTCCTCTGCCCTGGAATCTGCTGGGGGAGAGAGAGAGAGAGAGAGAATCCAGGTGGGGCTCATTCCCTGCGCTGGGGAGGGAAGGGGCAGCAAAGGGGTTTGTTGCTGAGCAGAAAACCCGATGGGCAGGAAATGAATCCCCTCAAACCCTTCCCTGAGGGGAGAGGAGGGACCGGAGCTGCCCCAACAGCCCAGCTGAGCCCGCAGAGAAAGGCTGGGGGAGGGGAGGGCTCCTGCCGCAGTGGGAGCCAGGAATGACTCCTGCCATGAGGACAGGGCACCTGCTGGGGATGACACTGAGTGAGACAAGACAGAACTGGGGGGCTCCCAACGGCTTTGCTGAGATCCCAGCTGTTCCTTCACTCCTGGACGGTCTCTGAGCCAGTGTGACACACTGACCCCTTGGCAAAGGGTTCTTTGCGAACAAATCTCACCTGAGACCTGTCAAACTCACAGTACCAAAGGCATTGCCTGGCATGGTAATCGTCCACAAGGGGTAATATGTAAGGTATCTACAGAAAGCTTGTAACGTGTCACGAGTCATAATCATTATGAGATGTACATGCAGGTAATATTTAAGCAATAATACATTTCTACTGACAGGACACTATAGGACTTTGAATAGAAATTAGTCACCAGGGGATAAGTCTCGGGGATGGCCCGTTCAGGCGAGAGGGTGTTGCCACCCTGCCCTGTCTAGCCAGTGATACAGTTCAAGGCTCAATTGTTTACTCTTGTGCAACACTGAGGACTTGTCTACACTTCAAATGCTGCAGCGGCATAGCTGCGCTTCAGTGTAGACACTCCCTACGCTGGTGGGAGAGGTTCTCCGGGTGGTAGCTGGGTCAATGGAAGAATTCTTTTGTCAACCTAGCGCGGGCTACACAGGGATTTAGGTCGGCTGAATTATGACGTTCAGGGGTGTGGATTTTTCACATCCATCTCTGACATACTTAAGCTAACCTAATCTTCTAGTGTAGACCAGGCCTAAGACCATCCATGGAAAACCATCAGAAGCAACTGCAAACAATCAAAAGCCCCTGGAGGTAAACAAAGGAACATTACAACATGACAGGGGTTCGCCCTGCCTACGAACAGAAACAAAAGACTGTTTCAGCCCAACACAGAGGAGGGAGAGGTCTCCTGGATCCATTTACTGAGGAAACCCCTTGTGCAGCTGGCGTATTTTCATGAACATTTGGATCCTGGTTCTTGTGAAACAAGCCAGCTCTGCAACAGACTTAACAGGGGGAGGGGAGCACCCTCAAGTGTGCACCCAGGGTCACATTTTCGGATTTTGTTGTGTGTTGTATCCACCTGTTTCCATCCCACTCTCTCATTTCTAGTTCAATCTTTACCCTTTCTTAAATAATCCTATTTTTGTTTTATTAGAAGCACTCACAAGTAGTGGGTGACTTTAGAGGAGCAGCGATATAAGGTAAAAGTAGTAACATAGGGTACCCTGCTCCTTTGGGGCAGAGGGTCTGGGATTTCTGTCAGTAGCCAGTGTCAGGGGTTGGATATCGTGGGAGAACAACCCAAAGGGACTGGGGTGCACCTCTTGTTAACCTGCAAGGCAGAGACAGGGCTGGCATAGCCTGGAGGGGAACACTTGAATGGCTGACAGGAGTTAACCCCCAGTCACCATGGGCAAGAATCCCTCGCATTGGAGGCAGGGGGTAGCAGAGCGACTCCCAGCTCTGGGTGCCCCGGGAACCGTCACAGCCAATGCCACGGTTTCCCATCAGGGTGTCATGTCAAACTGGGAAATGGAAATTCTGCTCTGGAGGAAGAAAAGGGGTAGGAGTCGTGTGGCTGGTGTAAGATCGGAAGCACCCATGCTTCCCAGTGGGAGCTGTATTGTACAGATGACAATCTCTGTGCTGCAGGGTCTGAGGGCTCCGGGGCTGATCCCCCAGAAAGAGCCCTGACCCAAAGCCCCAGGTGCATTAGAGCCCCCCAGCTCCTGATCCCTGAGGGGAAGCAGCTCCTCACCTGGCGAGATCAGAGTCTCCTCCTCCTCCTCCTTAATCTCCCTGCAGACCTTGCCATGTTCTGGGGCCAGCCCTGCCCCAGAGGAATACGCAGCCTCCTTCTCCCATGTCACCAGCTCCTGGAACAACGAAGGTGCCCGCATCAGCGCTGGCAGCAACATACCCCTCACTCCCCATCAGCAAACAGAGCTGGCCAGACAAGGGAAATCCCTGCCTGTCAAAAATGTTACTGTTTTTTAATGTTTTTACCCCCAATTGGGGTTGGGGTTTTTTTAAAGCAGCTTTTTTCTGGGGAAGGGTTTTTAACAGAAAAGTCTATTCGGGGAGAACTCAGAGGAAGTTTTTCAGCTTCCCAGCCACCAGACAGACCACCTCACATCCTCTGCCCACAGCTCCGGGGCTGGAGAAGACGAGAGCCATGACTCTCCGCCTCCCCCTTCGCTCCAGGAAGCAGAGGATTGATCACCTGGGTTCTTTTCCTCTCCGGTCCCAGGCAAGGCGTGTGGGGAGAGGCGGCTTTCACCCAGGCAGCCCTCCCAGAAAGTTTTTTGTCAATTTCACCGGCGGAAAGTGACTGTGAGGAGAGACTTGCAGGCAGGGGGCGAGAAGTCTACATTGAGATTTTTCCCAACAGGAAAAAAAAACAAAATTTTCCCACGAAACTGAAATTTTTCCCCAGGGACAACTTTGGTTGGGCAAAACAGGCATTTTTCATGAGAAAAATCATCTCCACAAAATATTTTTTCCCAGTAGCTCTACTAACAGAGAGGAAAGGTCCCGTGTACCCATTCCCCTCCCCGTGAGCCAGCCAGTACCCCACTGGAACTGGATCAGAGCTGGCACCCCCTAGAGGGGAAAGGCCCCATGTCCCACTCTCTAATGATTTTACATCCGTAAATTACCTCCTGCTGTGGCCATATTCCGGGCTCTTGCTTGGCTAACTGGAAACCCTCCGCCAGGGCCACAGCCTGCTCCCCGGTCTGGGGGTGACACCCCCCCACCCAGCTCTGGATCTCCTGGGGCAGGATACTCAGGAACTGCTCCAGCACCAGCAGCTCCAGCATCTGCTCCTTGGAGCACTGCTCCGGCCTCAGCCACGCCCGGGAGAGGAGGCAGAGGTGGCCGTACGCTTCCCGGGGCCCCTCAGCCTCCTGGTAGCGGAAACCCCTGAAGCGCAGCCGACGCATCTCCATGTTGATGGGTCCATGGGCATCCGGCTCCTCCACTTCCTCTTTGGGAACCAGGCCACATCCCAGTGGGGGCTGGAACTGGAGCCTGAGAGCAGCTGGGGGAGCCACCTGGGCAGCCATGGCCCTTCTCTGAGCCAGGGCACAGCCGTATCTCCCTGGGGAGCACCTGGCATCAGCAGTGGACCCTCTGCAGCACCATCTGTACAGGGGTGGGGGGGCACGTCCAAGCGGGGGGTGAGATCAGCCCAGGGGATGATCACCTCTCTGGAGAGTGAAGAGAAATTAGAGCCACAGAAGGAATGAGACACGCAGGAACCACCCCTCCCAGCCCCAGCGTTGTGGGGAGAGAGGCAGACCCAGCGCGGGTGTCCCCAAGGTTGGTGTCTCTTGGAACTTCTAGGAATTTCTACCCACTTAATGAATCCAGGACTCCCGACTCCCAGATCCAACCCCCACCACATCCCTCCCCACTCTAACCTCCCAGACCCCACTCCCTTCCCAGCGCTGGGGATAGATCCCAGGAGTCCTGGCTCCCAGCCCCGCCCCCCCCGCTCTAACCCTCCAGCCCCCACTCCCCTCCCAGCGCTAGAGGATAGAACCCAGGAGTCCTGGCTCCCAGCCCCGCCCCCCGTGCTCTAACCCTCCAGCCCCCACTCCCCTCCCAGCGTTAGAGGATAGAACCCAGGAGTCCTAGCTCCCAGCCCCCCCCCCGCTCTAACCCTCCAGCCCCCACTCCCCTCCCAGCACTGGGGATAGAACCCAGGAGTCCTGGCTCCCAGCCCCCACTCCCCTCCCAGCACTGGGGATAGAACCCAGGAGTCCTGGCTCCCAGCCCCCCCTGCTCTAACCCTCCAGCCCCCACTCCCCTCCCAGCACTGGGGATAGAACCCAGGAGTCCTGGCTCCCAGTTCCGGAGAGGGAACCCAGGAGTCCTGGCTCTTTGGACAATGGGTGCCCCACCCAGAGGGTGTCACGGCTCAGCCGGGGTCCGGGCATCCCCCCCGTCCGGCAGCGCGGCTCGCTCCCTCGCTCACCTCCCCGGGGGGCCGAGCCAGGAAGCGCCTGGCTCCGGCGCAGCAGGGCCAGAGGGGCCGGGAGTGGCCCAGCCGCCTGCCACTCAGGGCTGGGCGGGGCTGCTGCCATTGGCGCAGCTGCATGTCCATCAAGGGCACAGCCCGGCTGCGCTCGGCCCCCGACCCGCGCTCATTGGCGCTGGCCCGGGAGCCAGGCCACTCTTCCTGAGCTCCAAATTGGTGGTGGGGGGGGGGGGGGGGTGATGCCAGCCTCACCCTGGTCCCACTGGAGCCCCCACTCCTGAGAGCCCAACTAACCCATAGCCCCCACGCCCTCCAGAGTCAGGGATAGAACCCAGGAGTCCTGCAGTCCAGCCCCCTCCCCCAACCCACTAGATTCCCCTCCCCAAAGTGGGGATAGAGTCCTAACTCTACTGAGTTAAAGGAGGGGCGGGGGCTGGGAGTCCCTTCTATTGTGTCCAGTTTCGGATCCGTCCCCCCCCCAAGAGAGGGGATGTGGACAAATTGGAGCGAGTCCCGAGGAGGGCAACGGAAATGATTCGGGGGCTGGGGCACATGACTTATGAGGAGAGGCTGAGGGAACTGGGGTCATTTAGTCTGCAGAAGAGAAGAGTGAGGGGGGATTTGCTAGCAGCCTTCAACTACCTGAAGGGGGGTTCCAAAGAGGATGGAGCTCGGCTGTTTTCAGTGGTGGCAGATGACAGAACAAGGAGCAATGGTCTCAAGTTGGAGTGGGGGAGGTCTAGGTTGGATATTAGGAAACATGATTTCACAAGGAGGGTGGTGAAGCACTGGAAGGGGTTACCTAGGAAGGTGATGGAATCTCCATCCTTAGAGGTTTTTAAGGCCCGGCTTGACAAAGCCCTGGCTGGGATGATTTAGTTGGGGTTGGTCCTGCTTTGAGCAGGGATGACCTCCTGAGGTCCTAATCTTCTATGATTCTATCCCTGGCTCTACGGGAGGAGTGGGATCTAGCAGGCTATAGCCAAGGCCTGTGACCGGAAAGGAAGCTAAACATAATCCCTCAACAGCCCAACACTGGCATGAGTTTGCCAGGTCTCAAAGCGACTGCTCAGACCCTGGGCTGGGTCTGTGTTTCTCTAGCAGGGAGGTTGCACGTGAGAATCAACACTAGAGACAGATGCTGCATTTTCTCTTTGCTCTTTTCTTCTCTTCCCTCTGGGGTTTGTTCTGTTTTCTTAGGACAGAGGCTTGGACTTCAACGCCAGCTCCCGCCCATCGTCACTAACTTCTCTTTCCCCTCCTGTGGATGGTTATTGCCAGCTTTGACACCAGCTCAGCGACTGTCAGACAAGGGCTTTTTCCTTTGTACTGACCATTGCCAGTCAAAGGGATAGGAGTATTGTTAAAATGAAAGCCTGACTTCACACCTTCCATTTCAAATGCTTTCACTGCTCTTCCTTCTTTTGCTGTATCTTTGGAGTTGCATCTGGACTAGGGATTGGTTCTACCCGATAACACAAATCCTTTAGCTGGAATCAGGGCCCTTGTGCTGGACAGACCCTGGGTGAGATCAGGGGCGTTCATTCACGCCACACACTGCACCAGGGTCATGTGCATGAAAGGAGCATAGTAGGCTGTTTCCCTTTTAATCCCCAGCACCTGCAGTAGAGTACAAATAAGACTGTGACACAGCCTGTCCCAGAACCCAGGCATCAGCCCCCCAAAAGGTTCACTAGGCCCTTCCCAGCGCTGGAAACAGACTAATTCCCTCACAAGTTCCTATCCCGCACCAACCAGCACAGGGCCCTGGGGCAATTCTGACTGTAGGCAACAGGGGCCACAGATATTGCAATATGGGGTGCCTGAAAATCCAGAAACAGACAGGGAACATCTGCAACCGGTGATTGCCCCAGGATTCAGTATGAATGTGTCATACTGTGTGTGTACGTGTGCAGAGCTAGAAGTTTTTCAAAGGCACTACTTTTCTTCCAAGAGAAATATGCCAATGCAGCAACTCAGAAACATTTCACACCAGTTTCACTCAATTGGTTGGGTAGAAAAAAATTAACCTGTTAGGAAAAAATTTTAAATGTTTCAAGTTGTGGGTTCAAAATGGCTTTTTGTTTCAAAGTTTCCTTTAATTCTACTTTTAAAATAAAATCAAGAATGCTTTAAAATGCTTAAAATTAAAACAATCCATTTTATTTGATCCAAAATGTTTTTTCCACCCTCCTAACTTTTTGATTTGCTGAAAACATCAAAACATTGGGGGTTTGGTTCAACCCAAAACCAGTTTTTTTCCAAGAGTTTGGAACTGCCGGGAACAGGCAGCTTCCTTACTCCCCATCTGTGTGTGCGGCTCTGCGTGTGCGACAGAAATTGTTTATGAGGCCAGTATAATCTGTCATGACTCATGCCCCAACCATCTCACTAATTACTATTGATTATCTGTACTGAGGCAGTTCCTGCTAGCCTGGATCAAGTACTGAGACCACAGCGTGCCAGGAGCTGTACAGGCAACCAACACAGGAAGACCCTGACCCAGGAAGCCCTCTACTGGCAGAAAGAGCCCAGGTGATCTGAGTTTCACAAGATGGTACCAAGCTTAGCTCCCACTTCTCTGTTATCCCCTTCTACCACACAAGGGCTTCCTCTCCTCCCCGCTCCTCAATCTTCTGCCACCTCAGAAAGAGCTGAATTTGGCCCAATGGGTTGTGGAGGCAGGGGAGCTGGGACTCAGGATTCCTGGGTTCTATCCTCAGCTCTACCACTCACCTGCTGTGTGACCTTGGGTAAGTCACGTCCCTCTTTGTGCCTCAGTTTCCCCACCCACCCTTTGTCTAGACTAGGAGCTCTCTGGGACAGGGGCTGTCCCTCACCCTGGACCTGCCCAGCACCTGGCATGCATACTGTACATCTCCCAGCACAGAGGCAGACCTTCAGCTGCCACTGTAATATACCTAACAATAATAATAACCCTAACTCTCTGCTATTACCTCCAATCCTCTGGACACAGGCCAGATGGGGCTGTTATTGCTCACTGCAGTGAAGGCTCTGGGGATGGAGTTGGGCAAGTGCAGAGTGGTGAGGGAAGGAGAAGAGGTTTATCCTATAGGGGATGATACTGATCATGCAGCCCAGAACTAGAGCATGGCCAGGTGCCAGCTGGGAACGGGGCAGGACTAACTGGGCTCCAGGAATCCTCACTGGCTGCTCCGGGCCCAGGAGGGGACATTCCCTGGCTGACACCGGGCTCCCGTGCCAGCAGCTGTGTGTGCCACAGAGACAGGAGCCTGGTGGTGGAGCCAGGTGGCCCCTCCCTGTGTGAAAGCATGTCTTTGCAAGCTGTTGAGAAGCAGCCCCTCCAGTTCACAGCAGCCTCACACACCCCCACCCGGCTCCCAGGAGCAGAAAGCGAGGTCCAGAACCAGCAACCTCCCAGGTGAACAAAGGGACGGGCTGACACTGGGGTGGGGCCTGCAGGGGTTAATGACGGCTGCTGGGTGGAGGGGGAGACGGCCGATCCCAGGACACTTTGCTCCCGTTCCAGCACAGAGCGCATTCCCGGGCTCAGCGCTGCAGACAACTCAGACAAAGCAGGGTCTGGCTATGATTTTTTTGCCCACTCAAAACAAGAGAAGTTACAGCCTGTTCTCCGCACAGCACCGTGATCCCCCGACAGGCCAGCCAGGGGGCAGCTTCATACCCACACGGCCGTATGGGCAACATCATCCCTCCATTCCCCCGCTCTGCTCTCCAGCCACAGACCCAGCCTTGTGGGAATTGTCCTGCTGCGAAATCCACCGGGCATCAATTTCTGGGCTCCCTTGTGACCCCCAGCGCAGGGGAATCAGATCCCTGGTGGGTCACCCCCTGGAGATCCAAACTATGCCCCAGTCTATGGATTCCCCTAAAATAGCAGCCCTTCTGCACTCAGCCCACAGCACGAGGGCAGGGAAACAGGGTTGAAGTCCACAGCACCTGCTCGCCAGCAGATCCAAGGTCCCTGCCTCCGAGTCAGCCCCTTCCACTGATTCTCCACCAACGTGGCATAGCCCCACCGGAGTGGGGGCTGGGTTCAGAAGGGCGGGGGATCTGTTCCCCCCCACACTTCGAGGCACCCTCCACTAGCCCCAACCCACTCCTCAACCCTCCACTAGCCCCAAACCACTCCTCACCCTCATAATGCAGCTTCCCGCCCTCCAAGTTTACTTCTTCCAGTAGAGATGGGAAGATGGACCACAGGGGACCCCACCTTACAACTCAGCCCTCTGTGGGGGGGGGGTAGGGGGAGACTCTGCCACTCACCCCACCCCCACCCCCCCCAAATTCTCTCCATGGCTGTGTTCCCTCACCCTAGCAGGAGCAATACCACAGAAAGTGAGGGAGCCTGGGGACTCACTGCCATGGGGGAGAGGGGCTGGGCTCTGCCCCCCTCAGGATCCACGTTCCTCCTACTCGGAAGGACCCTGCCCCCTCTCTGCATCCGGCCAACACTGCCACATAACGCTCTGAAGGTCCTTCTACTGCTGCTGGCAGAGCTCCACCCCCTGGGGGAACCAGGCCCCACCCCTGGGGGAACTGATCCCACAGGTGGACCCTGGAACTGGGGGCATGGCAGCTAGCTGCGCTCCAAGCCCCACCCCCTCCAGCAGCTGATGCCACACGCCCCGCATACAGGGGGGTCCTGGAACAAGCTGCGCTCCAAGCCCTGCCCCTGGCAGGATCCAATTCCCCCCCCGCCAAGGAACCGATCCCACCATCTGTGGGTGTACAAAGTGCCTGGAGTGGAGGGGCGGGGGACAGGACTGACAAGCCCCGCCCCTGCAACAGGCTCCGCCCCTCTACGTCCAGCAACTATTGCCACACTCGGTACAGCTATAGGGTCCCTCTTCCCGGTGGGCTTGCTGCTGCAGGTGGCTGGGTCCGACCTGGAAGCCCTTGCCACACTGGCTGCAGATGTACAGGCGGTCAGCCCCGTTGGCGTTGGCAGCGCCGGCGTTGGCGTGGGTGCGCCGGTGCCGGATGATGTGGGAGCTGAGCCGGAAGCTCTTGCCGCACTCAGCACAGATGTAGGGCTTCTCGCCAGTGTGGACGCGCCAGTGGTCCACCAGGTTGGAATGGTGGGTGAAAGCCTTGCCACACTCCGCACAGCCGTAGGGCTTTTCGCCGGTGTGGGTGCGCCGGTGGTTGACCAGGGTGGAGCTGCCGGAGAAGCGCTTGCCGCACTCGGAGCACTGGTAGGGCTTTTCGCCGGTGTGGGTGCGCCGGTGGCGAGCCAGGCAGGAGCTGCCCGTGAAGCGCTTGCCGCAGACGCCACACTGGTAGGGGGTGACTCCGGTGTGGGTACGCCGGTGCAGGTTGTAGTTGGAGCTCTGGCTGAAGGCCTTGCCGCACTCGCCGCAGACGTAGGGGCGCTCCCCGGTGTGGAAACGCTGGTGCTGCAGCAGGTTGGAGCTGGCGGTGAAGGCCTTGCCGCACTCCCCGCAGACGTAGGGGCGCTCCCCGGTGTGGGTGCGCTGGTGCTTGGTAAGGGCCGAGCTCTGGGTGAAGCTGCGTCCACACTCCCCACACGAGAAGGGCTTCTCGCCGGTGTGGATGATCTGGTGCTTCACCAGATTGGAGCGACGGCTGAAGCTCTTGCCGCACTCCACACAGGTGTTGGAGCGCTCCGGCATCGGTGCCCTCGTCCTGCCCCCACCCCCTGGGGATGCCATCAGTTGCAGGACAGGCTGGGGGGGGGGGGGGGAAGAGGCACCAAGGCATTAATTCAATTCCAGGGAGCTAAGAATAGAGTCTCCTACCCCCATCCCAGAGCTGGGGATGGGACCCAGGCATCCTGACTCCCAGCCCCCAACTCCGACCCCACTTGAACTCACTAACCCCTATTGCCTTTCCAGATCCAGGGATAGTACCCCTCAGGAGAGAGTCAGAGACCATGAACCCTCTCCCGGCACTGCTGCCCCACCCCGGCCCTCCCCCATTCTACTAGTTCTCCTTTTCTCCCTCACTAACTGCAATCCCAACATTCCGCCCCCGGAACCCTCAGTCCCCCCCAACATTCCGCCCTCGGAACCCTCGGCCACCACCCAACATTCCGCCCCTCATTTACGGTGGCGGGTTGGGGGTAAGCTAGTGCCACTAAGGGGGGTTATCTTGATAAGGGGATCCCCAGAATTCCCCCATCCCTGTAACCACAGGATTCCCCCCTCCCCGTCCAGCCCTGCCCTGTCCCAGGGAGCCCCAATTTAACCCCTCACTCCCCAACAGCTGAGCAAACACTCTCTAAGGCACCAGCCCCCACTCACATCCAGTCCCCTCGCCATGGTCCCTCACGGGGGCTCAGGTGGTGAGGAAGGAGCTGTTCCCTACCACCGCTCTCCATTGGTTACTCACAGAATTCCCTTCCACTGGGATCCTCAGCTTCTGCCCCTCGAGTTTGGGCTCCTGCACTTCCGAATCCACCACTGGCTCCTTCGCAGGCCGCGAGCCCCGGCGTGCCACCGACTCCAGCTGGTGGGACAGGGTCAGAGCAAAGGAACTGCTGCCCCACATTGGCCCAGCCAGCCTAGCCCCCTGCCTCCCCACAGATTGGCCCCTGGGCCAGCCATTCTCCACCTAGATCAGCCCAGCCAGCCCAACCCCCCTCCTCTCTCACGCCCCTGGGTTGGCCCCGTGACCCCTCGGCCTATAGACATCCCGCCCCCCAATTCAGCCCAGCAAACCTTCCCTCTGCATCGACCCAGCCACCTCCCCCGTCCGCCCCAATCCCTGAATTTCCATCGATGGAAACCCTCAGCTTCTGTACCTCAAACTCTTGGTCCTCTTCCTCCTCTGCCTTCACCCTTCTGATTACTAGCTCCTCTTCCTCCTCATCTCCCTCCTCAGACAGCTCCTCCGGGAAAGCTGCAGAGTCCAGCTAAGGGAAAGGCAAGGGGGGAGATTGTTAAACAGCATGGGAGGGTCACCCCAGCCTGGTCCCTCAGCACAAACTGGATCCAGCCCCTAAGCACAGTTCAAACCCCCCGCTACCTGGTCTCAGACAGGGCTGGACTGGGGGAGAGGCTGGGACTCCTCTCACTGACAGGCAGATAAGTGTTTAGGCCTAAGGGGGAAACTGAGGCACAAGATAGGGAGAATGAATTACTTAAGGTTCCAGTTCTGGGGACAGAACCCAGGAGTCCTGACTTCCAGTCCCCCCTGCTCTAACCCACTAGACCCCACTGCCCTCCCAGAACCAGGGATAGAACCCAGGAGTCTTGAACCTTTACCCCATGGGGTAAGCCATCTGAGCTCTGCTAGCTCCTCTTTAATACTCAGCAGTAATTTCCCCTGCTCTTGGGGCATTTTCCCCCACAGTACAGAAACCACTCAGCTATTGCCGGGTTAACATGCACCCCAATCTTTTCACAGGCCCAAAAGCTTTACTTGCTCTGGGGCGGCATGGAGGGGCTGTTTATATAGGGGTCCCTCACCGGGTGCTGTGATGCAGCCACCTGCGGGTTACGACACAGAGGCTGGTTATCAGTCACAAAGCAGTTTAAGACGGGAAGTGAAATCTAGCTGAAACCACAGGAGGATGTATGAAGCACAGTGGGTGTGGACTGTTCCACACACCTATGTAAGACCTTGTCTCTAGGGCGAAGGTAAGAGTACCACCCACTGGGCCTCCCCACCCTGCTCCACGCAGCACAGCACCCCTGAGCACACATGGGGGCACTGGGGTCAGCACTGACTGCGAGGGGAGAGCGCCCCCTACTGAGCTCCCCTGCCTGCTGCACAGCACCCTTTAGCAATGCACTGGGGTCAGCACTGTGAGAGGCTCACCGCCCTGCAGCACAGCACCCCCTAGCATCGCATGGAGAGGGGCATTTATCAGCATGTTAGTTACTCACTAAGTCCCCATCCGCTGGGATCCTCAACGTCCGCACCTGGAACTCCTGGTCCTCCTCCTCATCCTCTGGTTCCTCTTCCTCCTGCTGCAGCTCGGGCTGCCCGTCCGGAGGCATGGGAGAGCCCCACTTTGGCTGAGAAGGGGACTGCGACTAAAGGGGAGCGTCAGAGGGGAAGGGGGACTCAGCAAGACAAGCTCCCACTCTAGACCCACACCAAATCCCTTCTGGATGTGGCAGGGCCCAGGATCCATTGCACGTATTCAACCAGCACTGCCGGTAGGGCGGCAGGCTGCACCCCAGACCTGGCTGCATATGTACAAGGGATGGGAACAAGGTTAGGACAGGTCTCGGCCCAGCCAGCCAGCCCCCTTCCCCCTAGACCTGGCCACACACAGCCCATATCTCCTCCCTGGACCCAATGAGCCACCCCCATTCCTCACCGTGGACTAGCCCTTGGGGCCAGTCAGCCAGCCACCATTCCTCCCCCAGATCAGCCCCACAGCCCAGTGCTGCTGCCTCAGCTTCCCACATGGGGCCCGCTGGAGGCAAGTCAGCCTAGACACTTCCGCAGAGAGCAGAAGGGGAATCCCCAAGGACATAGTCCCTGCCCACCAGTCACTCACTGAATCCCCATCCATGGAGATCACCAGCCTGCGTCCCTCAGACTGAGAGCTCCCCTCCCGCTCCTCCATCTCCTCTTCCTCCTCCTCCATCGGGTCTGGAGACGGGGCCAAGTGCAGCTGTGGGAGAGGAAAACACACAGTCAAAAACAGCAGCATGCACCAAGGTCCAGACCCCACTCCCAGGGCCTGGGGTAGAACCCAGGAGTCCTGACCCCCAGCCCCTCCACAACCCACTAGACCCCATTTGCCTCCCAGAGCCTGTGGTAGAACCCAGAAGTCCTGACCCCCAGCCCCACCCACTAGACCCCCTCCCAGAGCCAGGGGTAGAACCCAGGAGTCCTGACCCCCAGCCCCACCCACTAGACCCCCTCCCAGAGCCAGGGGTAGAACCTGACCCCCAGCCCCAACCCACTAGACTCCACTCCCAGAGCCAGGGGTAGAACCCAGGAGTCCTGACCCCCCCACACCCCTCCAAGAGAGCCAAGGTGTCCTGACATCTAAGCCCCTCTTCCCCAAGGCAGGGACACGCCTTGCTCACTGAGCCCCGCACAGTTCCCACCTCTGTCCCCCAGCAGCGCTGGGGCCGCCCCATCCGGGCCCATCCCCACCCTGGCTAGGATCGTCCCCTCCCCACCCTCCGGAACCCTGCCCCCAGCCATCAGCTGTTCCCCCGCCGATCCCCCCACACGTGCTGCTGCCAGCCCCCCCGCCACGTTACCCCGCTGGCTCTGGGGGACTCCCCCTCCCAGGGACTCCGGAGGAAGTTGGGGCCGGTGCTGACTGCTTCCTGTGCCCCCCCTCCCCAGCCACCGCCTCCCACTCACCGCGGGGGCAGGAGCGGGCTGCCCAGCTGGGCTCCCCGCCCTCGGGTGCGCCCCCGGCTCCAGCTCGCCCAGCGCTGCGGTCCCCGCCGGGGAGGGGACCAGGGGAGGGACTCGGGAGCGGAGACAACGTTATGGGGCGGGGGGAGCGGGGGTGGAGAGGATGGGGGGGGAACCCGGGAGAATCTCCATAGTGATTGGCTGGGACAGGCCACCCCCCCCACTTCAGCCCGGCTACCATTGGCCGGGAGAGCAGCCGCAGACCGAGTGGATTGGGAGTGGAGAGAGACCCCTCCAGCGCCTCACCGCACTGCTCTCCCCCACCTGGGAGGGGAACCCAGGAGTCCTGGCTCCCCGCCCCCACATGCTGCTCTAATCCGCTAGACCTCACTCCCCGCCCCCAAATGCTGCTTTTAACCCACTAGACCTCGCTCCCCGCCGCCGCCGCCGCAGCCAAGAATAGAACCCAGGAGTCCTGGCCACTAGCCACTGCTGCCTTAGAGGCCACTCCCTAGCCCCAGCTGGGAATGGAACCCAGGAGTCCTGGCTCCCAGCCACTGGAGCTCTAACCATTAGAACCCAGGTGGCCTTGAGCCCTATGTGTGAGTTCAGCCGAAACAGACCCTGCCTCCTAATTTACCCTCTGCTCACATAGTAACTGTGTTTGCTGAGCAAATTTATAACCCCGAGGTTGTTCTGGGACTTGAATGTCTGAGAGCCTGGGTTACAGCAGAGAGAAACTGAATAAAGGGGCTGTGTGTAAACCTGTCCACAGAGAGAGAAGTAGAGACACAATAGCCCCTTTGTGCCCCATGAGAGTCTGTTCACAATGCAGTGTGGATGCTCACACACATGGAGCCCACAGCCCTAGATTTAGTGGGCAGTGTAGACAAAACCCTCTCTCCTGGGGCGGAAGTGACTCCCCAGCAGGAAGGGCCTGCAGGAGCAGAGCCATGCAGGGCCGCCCTGAGTAGGGAGGAGAAGATCCCAACCCAGCCCACCACTGATGCCCACCATGGCGGATCGACCCTACAAATGCACTGCATGCAGGAAGAGCTTCTGGCTCAGCTCCTCGAGGAATTGATTAGATGAGATATGCCCAGATGATGCTGTCAGGTGACCCACGCCCTACACTGCAGATGAAGGCAAAACAACAACAAAGCCTCAGATAATCTGACCTGGGGGGAAATTCCTTCCTGACCCCAAATCTGGCAACCCTAACCATGTGAACAAGACCCACCAGTCAGGCACAGAGAAAGTATTCTCTGGATCAGCTCAAAGCACTGGCTCACCCTGTCCAGTGTCCTGCCTCCAGCTGCTAAGCTCTGTGCTTCAGAGGAAGGGAGGAAATAAACCTCTCAGAATGAACCTGGCCAACTGTGCATCAGGGGAAAAAGGCCTTCCTGACAGCTGCAGGGACGAAGCTCTGAAGCATGAGATTAGATTATATTTATTGTCATAATGCAGAGCTGCATGTGTGCTGAGCACATATGGGCTTTACTCAAGGCCACCCAGAGAGTCTGTGGTGGAATGGGGAATGAATTCACGTCCCCCACATCCTAAGTTAGGATTGTAATGCCTGGGCCATCCGATCTCCATTGTCCTAGCTGGGAGAAGGTCAAAACACTTGGCAAAAATCAGTGAGTCAGGGAAATTTTTATTTTAAAGAATGGGGCTTTTGCAGCTGCCTTTGTGGTGGGGATCCAAACCCAGCGGGGAGCTGGGAAAAGCTTAGCCTCGAATGTTTTCCATTTTTGTCATCAGAAGGAGCTGAAAGGACAGGAGTGAGGAAGTGACAGTTGTTTGGAGGAAGCTTTCCCAGCAGGCAGGCTGTTCTGGAACTGTTCCACTAGGGGCCTCCTTACAGGCCCCTCTGAAGCCGCTGCTGGAAACGGGATGCCAGGCTAGATGGGCCCACAGTTCTGATCTTGGCAGATGGGTGCAGGGGTCTGATCTGGAACTGCAGGGAGTGGGGATATCGGGCTAGATGGGCCCATTGGTTGCATTTTTTTGTTTAACTTGACAAATGTCCCTTTCCTTTTCCCCAAGTGTATTTTAGTAGAAGGCTGAACATCCCTGCTCCAGCAGGGGGCGTGGGTGTAACGAGAGGTTGGAGGGAAGCATCACTGTGGCTTGGATGCTTAAGCGCCAGGATGGAGAGCCCTGAATTTGTGAATTGCAGAATAACTAGTCTACAGCCAGCTAGTGATACAGTGGCTCCCCCTAGGGGAAAGGATGTTAATTTACTGTCTGTAAGCCACTAAAGAACTCTGGGGGACCACTGATTACATTGCACTGCTTCACTTTGGCCACCGGGGGAGTTTCCAGTAGCTTAATAAACCTAACTCCCACCCCCGGTTTGTTTTTGAATGTACAGGGTGAGATCTTTGGGGTAAGGGCAATGGATCTGGGCAGCACCCGGCACAGTTAGGGCCCCACGATCTCAGCTGGGTATTGTTGCTGCAAAGCACATAATATTGACTCTTCTGCACTGAGGCATAGTTATGGGGGATCTCTGAAGTCTGCATGGTCACAAGGCCCCTGGGTGCAGTGGGAGGGGATATATACAGATTTCAAGGCCAGAAGGGGCCCCTTGTGCCCATCCTGTCTGGCCTCCTGCATAACTAGGCTTGGAAGGATTTGATTTTTATCGGTAAACGTTACTTTCACCATCCCCACACTAACCAGTGAAAAAATATTTCCATCGATAGTCATTGCAATTTACAGACAGAAAAGTAGAAAAATCCTGCTTGAGAACTCATTATGCAGTGATTTCGACTTCTGAATGAGGCTTGTTACACATGGATTTAAGGGTATTCTACTTTCCATAGTTTTGATGAGTGCTGGTGACAGTTTGTGTTTTAACCATTATAAAACTTTAACTTTCTGAATCTCAGTGTCTACTGTCATTAAATAACTATTGTCTAGCCTTGCCCCCTAATTTCCTGGAACCTGTGAACATTTACCTTTGAAAAGAATTTAAAAAAATACTTAAGAAACATCAATATTATCTGCTGAAATTATTAAAAAATAAAAATCAAATTCTGCCAGGCAAGACCAGGCCAGAAAGTCTCACCCGCTTCCTGCAACCAGCCCTGGTAACTCCTGGTGGGGATTATTTGTTTAGATTTATTTCATCCCAGTAAAGCATCCCAGAACAGTGAAACCTGTCTCCAAATCCAAGTCTTGAAAAATCACCACTCAGATCCCCGCAAAATCACAAGATTAGCTTCAAAAAAGCACAAGACTTCTTGTTAAAAAATTTTTAACTCTAGATCTTTAAACTTTTCTCCACAAGCAAAGACTTAAAAAAAATTCGAGTTTCTAATGAAAGCTTGTGATTCTTAACTCATCACCTGACTCCAGTAGCTGGCGCTAAAAGTGAAAACATCAAATATCCCCAGTGTAGGCCGAGATCAGAGAGAGAAGGAGGGAAATAGAATCTTTGGGGCTTTTAAAACAAAAAAATCAGACCCAACGTTTTCCCCCCCAAATAAATGATGTAGGAGCAGGGCCGTCCCTAGCCATTTTGGAGCCCTACGCAGCCCCCCCCGTGGGGAGGGGAGGGGCAGCCCCAGGGCTCTGCGGGGGAGCAGGTGCAGGCTTGGGGGGCAGGAGGAAAACTGCCCCCCAGCATGAGCCAGTGGAGTGGAGCGGAGGGGGGTTGGGCCCGGGTCACTCCCACTTCCTGCCGCCCAGTGAGTGCAGGGCAGGCCTGACCCTGCACTCATGGGGGCGGTGGAAGTGGGGTGATCTGGCCACAGCCCACTCTGCTCTGCTCCCCTGGCTCCCAGCCTTGAGACTGGGCAGAAGGAGGGAACCGCCTCCCAGCATTCACCAGTGGCACGGCTGGGAGCCGGCAGTGCGGAGCGGGCTGGGGCCGGGTCGCTCCACTTACTGCCGCCCCGGTGAATGCAGGGCAGGTCCGACCCCTGCTACAGTCCTCAGGGGGAGGGATGGAGTGGGGATGGGGCTGGGGCAGAGCAGGGGCAGGAAGAGGTGGGGTGGAGCAGGGGCGGGAGCTTTGGGGAAGGGGTGGAGTGGGGGCGGCACTGGGGCGGGGCAGGGGCCATGGGGAAGAGGCGGAGCAGGGGCTGGAGCAGCACGCAGCTGCATACTTTGCATATTGGTAAGGACGGCCCTGTGTAGGAGAGATTTCATGGTAATTCTTCAGAGAGATCACTAGGAAACTTTCCTGGAGGTACTCGCCAATCCTCTACTGAAGATTCCTTGGCAGTGCTGCTTTGTTCATTCCCCCATTGTAGGAAACTTTCCCGTGCCAATCAGCAATCACTTGTGCAGGGACCAAAGTGGCAGAGAGGAGAGCAGCACAGGGACCAGGTCTGAAGCTGCATACGTGCAAGAGATACACCTTGCACCCTTGCTTAACCTCAGGAGCGAGATATTGGCTAAAGGAGCACTCAAAGAAGATAGGTGACAAATCTGAGGAACTGTCCCAGATTGAGGAGTCAATAGAGGAGGTTTTGGAAGAAGTCGATAAATTAAACAGTAATAAGTCACCAGGATCAGATGGTATTCACTCAAGATTTCTGAAGAAATTCAAATATTAACTGTTAACTGTGGTATGTAACATATGCCTTGGTACGCCCACATATATATCCATAGTACACCAACGTCTTGAATACTCCATGCAGATGTGGTCGCCTCATCTCAAAAAAGATATATTGGAATTGGAAAAGGTTCAGAAAAGTGCAACAAAAATTATGAGGGGCATGGAGCGTCTGCCATATGAAGAGAGATTAATAAGACTGGGACTTTTCAGCTTGGAAAAGAGATGACTAAGCGGGGGTTTGATAGAGGTCTATAAAATCATGACGGGTGTGGAGACAGTAGATAAGGAAGTGTTATTTACTCCTTCTCATAACACAAGAACTGGGGTCACCAAATGAACTTAGTAGGCAACAGGTTTAAAACAAACAAAAGGATGTATTTTTTCACACAAGCACAGTCAATCTGTGGAACTCCTTGCCAGAGGATGTTGTGAAGGCCAAGACTATAAAAGGATTCAAAAAATAACTAGATAAATTCATGGAGGATAGGTCCATCAATGGCTATTAGCCAGGATGGGCAGGGATTGTGTTCCTAGCCTCTGTTTGCCAGAAGCTGGGAATGGGTGATGGGATGGATCACTTGTTGATTACCTGTTCTGTTCATTCCCTCTGGGGCACCTGGCATTGGCCACTGTCGGAAGACAGGATACTGGGCTAGATGGACCTTGGTCTGACCCAGTATGGCCGTTCTTATGTTCCTTAAATCAGCCCTTGTGCCAGATGACAGGAGGATAGCTAATGTTACACTGATTTTTAAAAAAGGCTCCAGAGGTGATCCCGGCAATTGCAGGCTGGTAAGCCTAACTTCAGTATCAGGCAAACTGGTTGAAACTATAGTAAAGAACAGAATTATCAGGCAGAGATGAACAAGATGAGTTGGAAAAGAGTAAACACGGTTTTCGTAAAGGGCAATCATACCTCATCAGTCTATTAGAATTCTTTGAAGGGGTCCAATGAGCATGTGGACAAGGGTGATCCAGTGGATCTAGTGTACTTGGACTTTCAGAAAACCTTTGACAAGGTCTTTCACCAAAGGCTCCTAAGAAAAGTAACTGTCATGGGATAAGAGAGAAGGTCTTCTCATGGATCAGTAACTGGTTAAAAGACAGGAAACAAAGGACATGAATAAATGGTCAGTTTGCACAGTGGAGAGAGGTAAATAGTGGGGTCCCACAAGGACCCGTACTGAGACCAGTGCTGTTCAACATATTACAAATGATCTGGGAAAAGGGGGTGAACAGTGAGGTGGCACAATCTGCAGATGATACAAAATTACTTAAGATAGTTAAGTCCAAAGCAGACTGTGAATAGGTTACATAGTTTCTCCCAAAACTGGGTGACTGGGCAACAAAATGGCAGATGAAATTCGGTGTTGAGAAGTGCAAAGTAACGCACATTGGAAAACATAATCCCAACTCTACATATACCCAAAATGGCGGGGTCTAAATGAGCTGTTCCCACTCAGAAAAGAGACCTTGGAGTCATCGTGGATAGTTCCCTGAAAACATTCACTCCATGTGCAGCAGCAGTCAAAAAAAAAAAAAAAACGAACAGACTGTTAGGAACAATTAGGAAAGGGATCGATAATAAGGCAGAAAAATATTATGCTACCACATAAATGCAGGGTACGTCCACACCTTAAATAGTGCGCCCAGTTCTGGTCTGCCCATCTAAAAAACGATATATTAGAATTAGAAAAAGTACAGAACAGGGCAAAAATGATGAGGGGGATGGAACAGCTTCCATATGAGGAGAGATTAATAAGACTGGGACATTTTCAGCTTGGAAAAGAAATGACTAAAGTGGGATATGACAGAATGCTATAAAATCATGACGGGTGTGGAGAAAGTGAATAGGGAAGTGTTATTTACCCCTTCACATAATGCAAGAATCAGTGGCCACCCGATGAAATTAATAGGCAGCAGGTTTAAAACAAACATAAGGAAGTACTGCATACAGCACACCGTCAACCTGTGGAACTCATTGCCAGGAGATGTTTTGAAGGATAAAAGTATAACCAGGTTAAAAAAGAATTAGTTCAGCTCATGAAGGATAGGTCCATCAATGGCCATTAGCCAAGATGGTCAGAGATGCAATCCCATGCTCTGGGTGTCCCTAAACCTACAACTGCCAGAAGATGGGATTCGGTGATAGGGAGTGGATTACTCAATAATAACCCTATTCTGTTCATTCCCTCTGAAGCACCCAGCATTGGCCACTAGCTGAAGCGGGGAGAGATCCAAATTAAACTTGTTTAAAATAATAAAAATAGAGTGGTGACAGTGAACGGTAGTTTTAGGGTATGCTTAGATATGGATAGTTCATTGTTATAGAGTTTTGATAATTAATAAAGATAATTTTAGGTGGTTACAGGATAACAAGACAGTGGTCACAAACAGTCACAGTCAGAGAAATCCAAAATGGAGGAGAGATTTGGCCAATAGCCAATCAGCAGGCTGAGATGAAATAAAGGTCACTCCAAAAACTTGAAGGAAGGGGTCAGTTAAGTATAACACAGGACTTCAATCAGGTCCAGCATCTACAGCTCAGGTCTTCAACCAGGTGCACTTTGATTGACAGATAGAGGGCTTAAACCTGATTGGTTATTTTTTTACAATCCCATGCATTCCCACCAATCAGAAAGAACTAGAATCTGTATATAAGGCAGAGAGCTGAGGAAGCTTTAACTAGCCTGAGTGGAAGACACTGGAATGAGTGAACATCAGGAGAACTGTCCGAAGGTGAAAAATAAGAACTGAAATCATTGAAGAAAGAAAAGGAAGGCAAAGCAGTTTGAAGGATAGCAGATGGACCTAAACCAGAGGAACTGAAGAAGTAAGCATGATGACCCTCACATAAGGAATAATTAGAATGTATGAATGTGTAGGCCTGGGATAATAAAGTTGGATGTCTGTGTATGTGTGTTTTTAACTATGTATACAGTTTTAATGTTTTAGTAAGAACTTGCTGTTAGCGTTCAACATGTGATTGATCACCCAATGCAGAGTGTAACCACTTAAAGGTTATTTCCTTTATATTTCTGGTATTGAAGTATTGGGGACTTTGATATGCATACTTGTGTTAAAGGGATTTGGGTTTTGTTTCTTGATATATGCTTTTAAAGTTTATTGTACCAGAAAATATTGAAGAAAGATTGTTTTGTTTTTCAAGACTTACTTCCTGAATGTCAAATCTTTCAATCAGAAGGCTGTATCCATGCCCCCCCCCAAAGGGTCAACAGAGTTAATCTGTCCTGTGGAGTTTTCCAAAGGTCAGAGGGAAAACCCTGGCAATTCCCCTAGGGCGGGCCACCCCCTTTCACCTACAAATTGACAAGTGAGTTACTGATCTAGGCGGGCCATGGTGAGGTGCTAGAATGTGATTTGGGGAGTAACAATCTTGGGCCATTCGATTCTCCTTCCTTAAACTAGCACCTCTGTGCTTTGTTTTCTTCCCTCTGTGTCTTCAGCATGTGGCATTGCTGTGAGCCAATTAAACAGCCCCTGTACCCACCCCAGAGGCAGCTGCAAGGGCAAAGGATCCCTGTATAATATGTAGGTTTTGTACCTGTTTGTAAGCAGTTAAAGAAACCCAATAGTGATGGTTATAACCAGTTAGGCTGGTAGTAGCCAGATCCCATTTTCAGGATGGGCACAGAGATCAAGGGAGAGGATGGGATGGGCTTTGGGAGGGTTAGTGATTTATCCCAAACAGGGAGATGGTCCTGATATGGCACGCTTTGCCCCACAGCTCCAGCATGGGGGGACAGGGGATTCCTGCTACAGAACCAACCAGCAGAATCTGGGTCACCACAACCTCTTCTCTTTTTAATAATCAAGCACCAATGGACTCCCCGCTGATGCCACATCTCTGCCCCCTCACCACCCATAACTAATCCCTCCCCGAGAATACTGCGCCGATGCCAGCCCTCCCCTCCCACACCTGCCCCTTGGCCCTCCAGCATTCTGGACTCCACTTGGCCCATGTGCCACCCACATCCCCAGGTGTAGCCAAGGGCTTAGCTCATGCAGGGGGAAAGAGTACTGCAATAGCTGTGATGGTCAGATGCAATAGGTATGTTACACACGGGAATAGGTAGAGGGGAATTACTACCGGGGCATAGCTACACCTACATTATAGCTAGAGTGGGAGGGTTATACCGGAATAGCTGACATTACACCAGGCGAGGTAGAGCGGGTTAGTTACATTGGAACAGCTACAGCACACCAGAACGGCTCGAGCAGGATAGGTACGCCAAAAAAGTTAGAGCGGGGTAATTCCACTGTCCTGTAGCTGTTCCAGTATAACAGCTAAAGCAGGGTAGTTACGTGGGAATAGCTATGCTACATCAGGACTAGCCAGAGTGGGGTAGTTACACCAGGACAGTTAGAGTGGGATAGTTACATGGGAATAGCTAGAGTGGGGTAGTTACACCGGGACAGCTATGCTAGTTGGTTTTCCCCAGTGCAGACAAACCCTTATTCCACCACCTCCAGAGCCTTCCAAACCCACAGCCGTGGCACTCTCCTTCCTCTGACCCCAGATATTGTGACTTAGTGGGGAGGGGTCCCACATACTTGGGGTGGGGTAGCAGCCCAGATTTCATGCTGTGTGGGATCTCTGGTGGTCAGGAAGGTCCAAGCTGTGGCTGAAGCCTCCTGCGCTGTGGGGGAATTTGGGACCTCTCTGCAACTATGGATCTGCTCTTGCTGGTTGGTGCTGGAGCTCTGGGCAAAGCGTTTCTCACAGATGGGGCATTTGTAGGGCCGCTCCCCAGTGTGGGATCTCCGGTGCCGGACAAGGTCTGTGCTCCAGCCATGGCTCTTCCCACACGCTGGGCAGCAGTGAGTTCTCTCCCCTTTGCTGGGTCTCTGTTGCCCAGAGGCATACATTAAATCTACCTCCTCTCCAGTGGGTCTTTTCTCTGAGGGGTCTCCACCCTGCCCCCCACCAGCATCTCCCTGCTCCAGGATGTTCCATGTGGCTCTGCTCCCACAGGCCCTTCCCACTGGAGATTCTCTTTCTCCATCCAGGCACCTGCCGGGAGAGAGAAGTCAGCCTGGTCTCGTTCCCTGCACCAGGGAGAGGCAGGGGCAAAGGGAGCAGAAAACCTGCTGGTCAGGAAGCAAATCCCCCAAACCCTTCCCCAGTGGGGGGATGAGGGGTTGGGTCTGCCCTATCGGCCCAGCTGAGCCCCCAGAGAAAGGCTGGGGGAGGGGATGGCTCCTGCTCCAACCCAATAGACCCCTTTCCCCTCCCAGAGCTGGGGATAGAACCCAGGATTCCTAGCTCCCAGTCCAATGCTTTAGCCAGCAGGGTAAGGGATCTGCAGCGGCTCCACCTGAGCAGAGAAAGTCACAAAGCTAGGTTTGGGAGCCATAGATTTTTCTCAGTAAGCGTCAGTAAATGTCGATCGCACCACACGCACTCGCAAACTGACGAAAACATGTTTCCACCCACAATAATGAGAATTTACAGGCAACAGAAGAAAAATGCAGCCTGAGACCTGTTTCGACAGAGCCTGAGTTAAGGCGATTGCCTTTGCATATTTTGACACGCGATGGCGACAGTTGGTGTTTCAACGGGTATAAAGCCGTAACTCGGTGCATCTCAGTGTTAGATAATTAGCCTGACCCTCCCCACACTGGCTGCAACTGTGAAAATGTAAATCCACGCAAATTTTTTTAAAACAAAACAAGGCTTAAACAGGAGCATTGATCTGATCCCTCAATATCCTGAAAAACAAAACTCAAATTCGGACAAGCCTTACTCACAACCCACCATGACCCGGCTCAGAGTCACTCAGGGTATGTCTACCCTGTGTTTTAAAACCCAACGCCGTGAGTCCAAGAATTGGTGTCTCCAGACTTGGGCTTGTGTTCCAGTGCTTAAAAGCTGCCGTGTAGATGTTGCGGCTCGGGCTCTGAAGCCTAGGGAGACGGGTGGGTCTGTAGATGCGAAAATGCAAGGTAGACCTCCCTCCAGCGGCCCCATCCCTTCCCCAATCCCCTGAGCTGCTGGCCAGAGCCTGTCCCAGCCTGATCTGCCTGCAGACGTCCAAGCTCCCTGCCCTCAGTGAGAGCTGAAGTCCAGCTTCCTCCTCCCCCACATCCAAGCACAGCCACCCCAGCTGGGAATCTCCATAGGGGACCCATAGGGGATCATCCAGCTAAACCCTCCAGCCTGCTCCCGACACGGATCTCAGCCAGGGGGTGATCCCTGCTGCCCACTGACAGATCCATGATTAACTCCCCTGTGTCACAGCCAGCCCCCTTCTCAAACCACCCCCACCCCTGTAAAGAACAATTCATTCCAGGGCTTTGGCCCTGGCCCATCCAGGGGCACCAATACCCAGCCCGGGCTCCCCACCTCCACAGACACTTTAGGGGTGCATCCCTCCAGGTCTCCTTGGAATCTTGGGAAAAGCCACCAGCTCCTTTCCCTCTGGGGTTCCCTCCACCTCCCTGGGTGGGGACTATAGGGACTCCCACTCCCAGAGGAGAGTGGGGTCTAGAGGGTTAGAGCAGGGGTGACTGGGAGTCAGGACTTCTATCCCCAGCTCTGGGAGGGGAGAGGGTTATCTCTAGCAAACCCCCTCGGGGATCCTATGGAGGAGCCCCCACTCCAGCACCTACCTGGGGGGGGCTGCCTGCCTCAATGCAGAGAGGAAGCAGCAGGTAGACAGCTGCATGGGGGGAGATGGTGGAGCCGCATGGAGAAGCCCATGTGGGGCACGGGGGCTGTAGCACCCAGCTCTATCGTGGGAGAGACAGGCACAGGTAGGGCAGCAGTACCCATCCCTGCTTCCACCTCAGCTCTCTGGCTCTGCACGTCCCCCTTGCAAGGGCATGTGGAAAAGAGGGTTTTCCCCGGTGCCGGGGTGGGGGGGAACCTTATGGGAGATGTAGCCCCCCCACACAAAAAGCCTAGGAAAGCTACAAAATTAATGTGGCTGGATCGAGGGGGAGCTGGCCTCCCTGCTAGGAATCCTGGGGTCTCTCCCCAGCTCAGAAAGGAGTAGGATATAGTGGTTACAGCAGGGGGCTGGGACTCCTGGGTTCTCTCCCTTTCCCCACCATACACTCCCTGTGTTACCTTGCTCAACACTCCAGTCACAGAGCCTGGGGCACAGTTACTGTTGTGTGTGTCTGACTGTACCTGCCACCTTCACAAGTCTGCCAGCATTTGAGTTTTAGGCATTCACCTCTCCCACCGTGGGAGTGCAGGGCCGAACTCAATACCATGGCAAGGCAACACGCCGATGTTCAAACGGTCCCAGCAGACTGAATGCTTTGCAGAAAACTTGGAAGTCAAAGATCTGTGCGGCAGGGAAGGCGCCCCCCGGGGAGAGAACGGCCCGCTCCTTTCTTGACAGACAACCAGAGCATCTGCACATCTTCAAACCAGTACAGACCATTTAGCCCTCAGAGGCTTGCGATTAAAATCAACTGAAGGAAAAGCCCAGCAGAGGCACTCGTGGGTGAATTTGGCTCTGGAGAAGATTTTAGTCTATTCATGTCTGCACTCCTCTCCCACAATAAAATAGAGGCTGGATTCCTTCCCATGGGCTTTGAAGCATTATGTTTGTTGGAACACTTAGCTTTTGGAGATTTTGGCCCTTACAGCTACACTGGGAGGGTGCAGCATGGTAAAGTGAGTAGAGCACTGACCTAGGATACAGGACTCCTGGGTTCTGTTCCCAGCTTTGCTGGACTAGTCACATCACCTGTCTATGCCTCTGTTTCCCCACCTGTAAAGTGGGGATAATGCTACTGACCTCCTTTGTGAAGCACTTTGAGATCTCCAGATGGTAAGAGCCTGGAATTATTATCATGCTGCAAAGTTGTGTTTAACATCATGTTAATTATTATAGAATCATGGACCTGTAGGGACCTTGAGTGGTCATAGTCCACCCCCTCTGCACTGAGGCAGGACCAAGGAAACCTAGACCCTCCCTCACAGGTGTTTGTCCAACCTGTTCTTAAAAAACTCTAGAATCATAGATTTTAAGGTCAGAAGGGACCATTATGATCGTCTAGTCTGACCTCCTGCACAATGCAGGCCACAGAATCTCACCCACCAGCTCCTGTAACAAACCCCTAACTTATGTTTGAGCTGTTGAAGTCCTCAAATCGTGGTTTAAAGACTTCAAAGTGCAGAGAATCCTTCAGCAAGTGACCTGTGCCCCACGCTGCAGAGGAAGGCGAAAAACCCCCATGGCCTCTGCCAATCTGCCCCGGAGGAAAATTTCTTCCCAGCCCCAAATATGGCGATCAGCTAAACCCTGAGCATGTGGGCAAGACTCGCCAGCCAGACACCCTGGAAGAATTCTCTGTAGGAACTCGGATCCCACCCCATCTAACATCCCATCCCAGGCCATTGGGCATATCTACCGCTCTAGTCCTGGGGGGTTCCACAACCTCCCTCAGTAACCTGAGCTTAACCAACCTTAGAGTTAGAAAGTTTTCCCTAATATCTAACCTAAAGCTCCCTGGCTGCAGATTAAGCCCGTTGCTTCTTGTCCGGCCTTCTGTGAACATGAAGAACAACTGATCTTCATCTTCGTTATAACAGCCCCTAACATTTTGGAAGATCATTATCAGCCCCCCGCCCCCAGACTTCTTCTCTCAGGACTAAACATGCCAGTTTCTTTAACATTCTAAACCTTGTATCATTTTTGTTGCTCTTCTCTGGCCTCTCTCCAGTTTAGTCACCTCTTTCTGTGGTGCCCAGAACCGGACACAGTTCTCCAGCTTGGGCCTCGCCAGTGCTGAGCGCAGCAGGACTAATTACTTCCCGTGTCTTGCATGCGACACTCCTGTTAATGCACCCCAGAATGATATTAGCCTTTTGCGCAGCTGCATCACACTGGTGGCTCGTATTCAATTTCCAATCCACTATAACCCTCCGATTCTTTTCAGCAGTACTGCCGCCTAGCCAGTTATTCCCCCATGTGTAGCCGTGCGCTGGGGTTTTTTCCTTCCCAGGTATGGTCCTTTCCAGTTCTCCTGACTGAATTTCATCTTGTTGATTTCAGACCAATTTTCCGATTTGTCAAGGCCTTTTGAATATCTGCTCTCTAGACAAGAGCCACGCCTCCTGGTTAGCACAGCCTAGGCTAAAGGCCACAGACAACGCACAACAAGGCGAACTTCCAGCAGCCCATGCCCCGATCAGGAGCGAGAGGGGTTTTTTTCCTAAACTATGCTGTTGACTCCCTCATTGGCCTGCCTGCCCTGTCAATCCGGCTGACTTGGAGGTTAGCTGCTCCCCATTTGCCCTGGGGACTGTCAGTCTCAGGATCCTGACACCTCTTTGGCCCTTCCCCTTTCTCCAGGGTCGGAAGGGGGCCAATCACTGAGTTTCACAAATGGGCCATCAGCCCCTTACATAAGAGTCTGGATTCCTGGGTTCTATTCCCAGCTCTGCCCAGTTAGGCACCTCTCTCCGTGGAAGTTAGGCTCCTAAATACCTTTAAAGGTCTGGGACGGTCACATTTTTGTACCTCACTTTCCCCGTATGGTGAAAGGGGCTACAAGGACACTTGCTGTCCTTTGTAAAGTGTCTTCGGGCTCCCTGGGAGAGAAGAGCGAGGTGGGATCTAAGCCTTGGTATTAGTGGCATGCAGTGTGCAACTCCCCCTCCCCCACCCAATCTCGTCTACCTGCCCTGGGGTTATCAATGGCCTCCGACAAACGTCTGTCCCACCAGAGATCATTTCTTCTTTATTCATTGGCCTGGTTCTTTGCCAGATATTCCCGATATTGCCAGAATCCCGCCCCCCCCCCCCCCCCGCCCATTGAGTCCCATGATGGAAGCAACAATTCTGCCCCCATGGAGATAGCCCCGGCGGCCAGCGCACTGTGAGGGAGTGGAGGAAGGGTAGCCCGGGGGGTGGCAGAGCTCTTTGGACTAGAGATGGTGACTTGCCATCACTGCCCTGAGGGAAGTTAGGCCTGTCCCTATTCTTGGGACTAAGAGGGAAACAGAGGCAGAACCACCACAAGGGGGCTGGGAGGGGGGGGCTGACCCCCCCCCCACATTTTGTGCACTTTAATCCCCAAACTGGCACTAGAAAACCAAATCGTCCCACCTCATAAAAAACCAAGATCGAGTGATAAGACTCCCTGTCTCGCTTTCTATTCCCCACGCTGCAGCTTCCCCCAGCAAGGGGCGCTGCGAGGAGCAGAATTGTATGTTGGCTGCCCTGACTGCACTTTCCAATGGCTGGAGCAGGGGTGTATGTTTCTAGGACAACCACTATCCTACCTAGAGGATGTTCAGTGACTTTAATGGGCCTGGCCAGTGCAGTCTGGGAATTTGAGTTCAATCTGGTGGCTTGTGCCAGCTCGCTAGGAAAAAAACGTCCGTGGGAACTCAGGGCAGTTTAGCCCCCAAAACTCTGGTTAATCCGAAATAACTTTGATGTGTAGAAATGCCCTGAGCCCCATGTTCAGGGATTTAGGCCCTCAGGGGCCAGGATCACTTAGTCACTTTGGGAGCTTTCCCCCCCAGTATGTGCATTTCAGTTCACAGAGATCCCTCACCCAGTGCTGAAATGCAGCCACCTCTGGGGTGGGACATGGGAGACACAGGGCAACACTGCCCAACAGTTAAGGGGAGGAAGTGAAAGAAACTCCTCTGTCCACCTAACACCACAGTGGGGAACTGGCTGGGTCAGGGGAATGGGGCCTTTCCCCTCTAGGCGGGGCTGGCTCCAATCGGGCCCTGGAGTAGGGGACTGGCTGCCTTGAGGGGTGGGGAATGGAGTATGGAGTCTGTCCCCTCTAGAGGGTGCTGGCTCAGATCCAGACCTAGGGCTGGTCAGAGTCTATCTCCTCTAGTCCCCTTGTGACTGCTGGTTTCCCTTTCCTCGGCCTCGTGGCCTTGGGAACCCCAGTTACAAGCCAATGATGAGCGGCGTGAGCTTGGAGTTCTGTCCTTCTCCCTCTATCCACGCAGTGCCATACAGACCCCCCTGTCTAGCCCCATAGACCCTTATCTGTGCATTCCCACACTGCCCTCTCTCTCCATCCCCATACAGAGCCCTCTGTCTATCCAGGCAGCCCCATTCTGAAAGCTCTGCTCGAGGAATTATTTGGGGGCAATTCTGGCCTGCTCTGTACAGGCGGTCAGAGTCTCTTCTGGCTACTGACTCTGCATCTAACCCCATTTATTGCCCTGGTGGGGAGCATTGTCCTGCGTGGCTCCATGGAAGACGAAGGAGCTGAACCAAGTAATAAGGGGAACGTGACCGGTAAGGCCGTTAAGATCAGGCTCGTTATTGCACTCACACACGTGGGGCCACAGGGGCTCATTGGCCCCTTCGGGGAATTGCATGGGGCCGGGGCAGGCAGGGAGCCTGCCTTAGCCCCGCTGCACCGCCGACCGGGAGCTGCCCGAGGTAAGTGCCGTCCGGCGGGAGCCCACACCCCAACCCCCAGCTCTCTCCCAGAGCCAGAATCTCTGACACTCCCCCCCCTCGAACACTGATACACGCGCATGATGATCCTACGCCCAGGATACACACGCAGGGGGCCCTGATACCCTCCAGCAGGGGGCAGCACTGTGCTCTCTCGCTTACACACACTCACACACACACACAGCGTTTTAGTCAAACGTGGCTTTTATTCTGTAATACCCATGGATACAGCAGTGAGCGCACGCCGGGTAGAAATGACCCATGCGTGCCGACGCCCGCTGGGCACCTGACAGCAGTGAGAGTGAAGAAGCATTTTGGGCTTATACAGTAAAAGAAAAGAAGAAATGTGACCCTGATACAATCCTGCCTGCTCCCCCAGCAAGTAACCTGGGACCAGCGCCCCCTAGAAGGGAAAGGCCCCTGGCCTATTGCCCACAGTTTGAGCCAGCCAGTGCTTGGGATGGATCAGAGCTGGTGCCCCTTAGAGGGAAAAGGCCCCGTGTCTCATTCCCTGATCTCTTCTGTCTCGTCAGCATTCCCGCTGCCCTCTTTCAGATCAGAACGCTCTCTGCCTACAATCCCGCTCCCCCCACAGGACGCATTACGCTCGGCCCCCAGGCTCTCTGGCTCTTCCCGATCCTGTCTCCAAGCTGGAACAGAGCCCAGAGTGCTGTCATGAACGCTCCTTAAAAGAGCCGCAAAATTACAATAAATACTTAAAGCGTCAGCGTAACTGAGTGTATAAAAAGCAAAATAAAAGACAAGACACATTGTGAAACACAGTAGGATCCCCATACGCAGGCAATCACCCCTCCACACACCAGCACCCCCTAGAGGGGAAAGGCCTCCAATCCTATTCCCCACCCCATTGTCTCTGTGGTGGCATACAGGGGCTGTTTATACAGGGAGCCCTCACCCGGCACTGCAAAGCAGCCACCTCTAAGGTGGGGCACAGGGGCTGTTTATACAGGAATCCCTCACCCTGCACTGAGATGCAGCCACCTCTGGGGCAGGGCGCAGGGGCTGTTTAACAGCCACATAGCGTTGGGGGTGAGGATTGTTGGTGCCGGTCTGGAGAGACCCCCACTGTGTTTGAACAGCAACACATCAGCATGAGTATAAAATACCTCCCTTATTTGTGCTTGTAATAAACCCCTTTCTCCCCTTCCCCTGAATTATCTCCCACCTACCCCATTTTACGCCCCCCCCCCACATTCCCCACCCACACCCCCCCAGCCCAGAGCTGAAGACACTTTGTGATCCTATGACATTTCAACGTGAGTTTTGGAAAAAATAAGCCACGTTTCCCCTACTTTGCTGTGCCCAGGGGCTGGGGCTTAGCCCAGACAGCACACCCCACTGAAGGCAGGCCTTAGGCTGGTGGCCCTTCCTCTCTGCCCCCAATGACCATGCCTTCTTGTTGGACAAGGTGATCCATGGCCAGTGCCCATCCCCTGTGGGCCTGGGGTTCGAATTCTGCTTAGCACGGGGGCGGGGCCTCCAGGTGGCTTGTGGGGGGGCAAGACCTATCAGCAGCATGGGAGGAATGGCAGATGTGCTGGCCCCTGCCGGTTGTGGTGGGCTCTGAAAGAGGCGGTGCTTCCCAGGGTGTCTTGGGAGGCGTGGCTTACCCAGCCTTTGGCAATGATTGACATGCCTGTGCTGGGGACCATGGCCTTTCCATCCCCCACTCAGAGACGGTGGGCGTGGCTATGCCAGCTCAGGGGCCTGCCGGGGCGTGGCCTTGCTGTGGGGTGCCCCCTGCCGGGGCGTGAATGTGCCCAGGGCATGGCCTGCTGAAGCATGGCTGTGGGGTGGGGCGTGGCTTGCCCAACATGGCTGGGCCAGGGGCGGGGCCTGCTGGGGTGTGGCTGGGCCAGGAGGTGGGGTATGATGGGGTGTGGCTGGGCCAGGGGCGGGGTATGATGGGGTGTGGCTGGGCCAGGAGGCGGGGTATGATGGGGTGTGGCTGGGCCAGGGGCGGGGTATGATGGGGTGTGGCTGGGCCAGGAGGCGGGGTATGATGGGGTGTGGCTGGGCCAGGAGGCGGGGCCTGCTGGGGTGTGGCTGGGCCAGGAGGCGGGGTATGATGGGGTGTGGCTGGGCCAGGGGCGGGGCCTGCTGGGGTGTGGCTGGACCAGGGGCGGGGCCTGCTGGGGTGTGGCTGGGCCAGGAGGCGGGGCCTGCTGGGGTGTGGCTGGGCCAGGAGGTGGGGTATGATGGGGTGTGGCTGGGCCAGGGGTGGGGTATGATGGGGTGTGGCTGGGCCAGGAGGCGGGGTATGATGGGGTGTGGCTGGGCCAGGGGCCGGGCCCTGTTGGGGGTGTGGCTGGGCCAGGGGCGGGGCCTGCTGGGGTGTGGCTGGGCCAGGAGGCGGGGCCTGCTGGGGTGTGGCTGGGCCAGGAGGCGGGGTATGATGGGGTGTGGCTGGGCCAGGAGGCGGGGTATGATGGGGTGTGGCTGGGCCAGGGGCCGGGCCCTGTTGGGGGTGTGGCTAGGACAGGGGGAGGGGCCTGCTGGGGTGTGGCTGGGCCCAGGGGCGGGGCCTGCCTGGAGAAGGGCGGGGCTCAGCCGAAGAGCTTGAGGAAGCAGGGGTGGCAGTAGGGCTTGTCGTTCTGCTCCTTGAAGGTGCCCTTGTTGAGCTGCTTGAGGCAGAAGGCGCAGACGAAGTGCTCGGGGTGGAACTTGCGGGCCATGGCGGTGATGCAGCGCCCGGCGATGGGCTTCTCGCAGCCCCAGCACAGCGAGCCCCGCTGCTTGTGGTAGTGTGTCTCGCAGAAGGGCCGCCCGTCATGCTCGAAAAAACTGCCCTGCAGGAACGGCGCGTAGCACTCCTGGGGGGGGGGGAAGGGGCAGGAGGGGTGAGTGCACGCACCGCCCCCCCACACGCTGCCCCGGCTTCCCTCCCCTCGCCTCTCCCTGCCTGGCCCCCTCCCCGTCCCCCCGCCTCCCACCCCCCGCACTGCCCCATCCCCCACGGCCCCTCCCCCACCTTCCCCAGACTCCCACAGCCCCCTGCACTGCCCCATCCCCTCATCCCCCACATTGCCCCCTCCCCCGCCGCTGCTCGCACTGCATCTTCCCCTCCCACTCCCCATCCCCCACAGCCCCTCCCCCACCTCCCCCCACACTGCCCCCTCCCCATTCCCCCCATCTCCCCCCACATTTCATCTTCCCTCTGCACTGCCCTATCCCCCACAGCCCCTCCCCCACCTTCCCCAGACTCCCACAGCCCCCTGCACTGCCCCGTCCCCTCATCCCCCACATTGCCCCCTCCCCCGCCGCTGCTCGCACTGCATCTTCCCCTCCCACTCCCCATCCCCCTGCACTCCCTCCCCCACCTCCTCCCACATTTCACCTTCCCTCTGCACTGCCCCATCCCCCACAGCCCCTCCCCCACCTTCCCCACACTCCCACAGCCCCCTGCACTGCCCCATCCCCTCATCCCCCACATTGCACCCTCCCCCACCGCTGCTCGCACTGCATCTTCCCCTCCCACTCCCCATCCCCCTGCATTCCCTCCCCCGCCTCCTCCCACACTGCCCCCTCCCCCTCCCCCACCTCCCCCTGCATTGCACCTTCCCTCTGCACTGCCCCATCCCCCCACTTCCCCTGTGCTTCCCCATCTCCTCCCCGCCCAGCACTGCACATTCCCCATACTCCCAGCACTCCCCCATCCCCCAGAGTGCCCCTCCCCTATTCCCTCCATGGTCCCTCCTACCCCAACATTGCACTGCCCTCTTCCCCCACCTCCTCCCCCGCTGCCCCCTCCCCTCCAGCCCCACAGCGCTGTGCCCGGGCGGGGAGGGGGGGCTCACCCTGCAGACAAAGCACTCAGGGTGCCAGAGAGCGCTGAGGGCCGAGATGTAGTTCTCCAGGATGGCCTGGCCACAGCCCTGGCAGCGCGTGGAGAAGAGCTCGTAGAAGTCCTGGCGGCAGTACTGCTGGCCGTCCTTCTCATGGAAGCCTGTGGGGGGAGACAGAGAGCAGGGTGCAGTGCGCTCCTCAGTGACTGGCCGCACTGCAGCAGGCTGGGGAGGGTCACTGCAAGTGAGGGGTCTGGGTGCTCCCACAGAGAGGTTGCAGTGGGGGGCAATGCTAGTTGGGGGACTGGTCTGCCTCATGGAGGGGTTACTGGGGCGCAGCCTAGGTCCCCTGAGAGGTGGGATACAGTGGGGCAGGGGTGCTCACTCACCTTCCTCCCCGAAGGGCCTCCCGCACTTCACACAGCAGAAATGCTCCGGGTGCCAGTTCTTGTCCAGAGCTGTCACCATTTTCTGGAAGGGACAGAGTCAGGGTGTGACACTCTGTGCCTCAAAATAGCACCCTGGGCCCCCCCACATTCACCACTGCAGTATGATTATGAAGTGTTTCGTACAACGTATGCCTTGTGAGGTATCATTTCAGAAGTCTTGAGCCATTGAACATTGCTATCCCGTTGGATTGGACATGTGATCGTTGTATCTGATGTTATGAAATTTTGCTATGCGTGTGTTACTGGAATAGGTGATGAGGTTGGGAATCGCCCACAGCGAGCCTTTGAGAGGCAACAAAGGAGCGCCTAGTAAGACAGATTTACATCAGGACCAACCAGACATGTGTTGATGGCCCATTAAGGGGAATCGACTCTTCCAGTGGCCATCCCAGAGACTCCTCAGAGAGGGCACGTACCCAGTGAAAGCCGCCTAACCCACATCACAGCAAGGATCATTCTGGCAGCTGGAGGAAAGTATAAAAGAGAGAGAGTGACATCATCACTTGGCCTCTCTTCTCCCCCGTCTCAACACCTGCAAGAGCATCTGGAAGACAAAGACTTTGAACTAGGGAGATTGGTCCCAGGCTGGGAAGGGAATCCAGCCTGTGTATTGAGAACTGTGAGCTGCCGGTACCATCTATTAGGGAGAGAAACTGCTTGACTCAAATCTTGCTTAGTCTGTAGACTTTAGAGTGCAAATTTATTCTTATTTCTTCTGTAACCAACTTTGAGCTCTATGCCAGCTACTTATAATCACTTAAAATCGATCTTTCTGTAGTTAATAAATCTGTTTAAATTTCGCCTAAAACAGTGCAGTTTTGGTTGAAGTGCTTGGGGAATCTCAGCTCAGGTTAACAAGGGCCATCGCATGTCCACTACCCTTTGTTGGCGTGGCAAACTAATTAATGAGCTTTCACTGTCCAAGAGAGTCTTGAGCAGTGTAAGACGGTATATTTCTGGGGTGCAAGGCTGGGGACTGGGGTGATTGGCTGGTGCCTCTCTCTTTATATTTCATGCCTGGCTGAGAGAGCCTTCATGCAATTTTGCTGGGTGTGGGGCTTCCCATGCTGATGGCTGAGTGATCACAGCACCTGGAGGGGTTTGCTGCTTGTCACTGGCATAGCTTTGTGAGAGACAGCCCAGGCTGGAGAGTTAAGGAGGCACAGTGGTCTCACAGTTTCAGGTTGTTCCCCGGGGGGTGTCTCATCACACAGGGTGAGATGACCCCACTTGCCTGAAGGGGGAGCTACCACCCTAGAGTCCACTGCACCACACTACACTCTGGCGCTGCATTGCCAATTCCCCACCCACAGCCTTATGTTACACTGCATTGCCCTGCAGTGTTCCGTGTACTGTTGTGTCACCCTGCATCATAGCACACTGCATCCCATAGATTCTCACTGCTTTCTGAGGCATTACCCTGCCTTCTCTAGCACTGCACTGGCAATCTGTACCGGTCTGTTTTATGTCAATGCACTGTATCCTATCACACTGCAATCTGCAGCCCTACATTCCATGTCATAACAGTGCAGTCAGTGCACTGCATTCCATAGCCTCACCACACATGCTGTTGGGTCTCACTGCATGCAGTCACTACATACAGTACTGCATTGCATTGTGTTTAACTGCACTCAGTCACTGCATTGCTCGCACTACACTCTATAGCACTATACCACGGTATATAGCACTGCATTCGACAGTGCTGCATTGCACCATGTGGCACACTGCTCTGTCACACTGTGTATAATTGCATGCACTACACTGTGTCTGTCTCACACTGAGGGTACACTTTTGCAATGTGCTGCCTTGTGTGGCACTACACTAACACTGCGCTGAATTGTGCTGAACTGTGCTCTCACACCGAATGTCACTGCATGCCCTAATGCTGTCACACTACAAGGTACTGCACAGCACGCTCACACTGCACTGCATTGTCTGGCACTGTGCTCTCACACTTCATAACACTGCATGGCACTGTGCGCTCTCACACTGCACTGCATTGTCTGGCACTGTGCTCTCACACTTCATAACACTGCATGGCACTGTGCGCTCTCACACCGCACTGCATTGTCTGGCACCGTGCTCTCACACTTCATAACACTGCATGGCACTGTGCGCTCTCACACTGCACTGCATTGTCTGGCACCGTGCTCTCACACTTCATAACACTGCATGGCACTGTGCACTCTCACACTGCACTGCATTCATTGGCTCCGTGCTCTCACACTTCATAACACTGCATGGCACTGTGCGCTCTCACACTACACTGCATTCATTGGCGCCGTGCTCTCACACTTCATAACACTGCATGGCACTGTGCGCTCTCACACTGCACTGCATTCATTGGCACCGTGCTCTCACACTTCATAACACTGCATGGCACTGTGCGCTCTCACACTGCACTGCATTGTCTGGCACTGTGCTCTCACACTTCATAACACTGCATGGCACTGTGCGCTCTCACACTGCACTGCATTGTCTGGCACTGTGCTCTCACACTTCATAACACTGCACGGCACTGCGCGCTCTCACACTGCACTGCATTCATTGGCACCGTGCTCTCACACTTCATAACACTGCACGGCACTGCACTCTCTTACACAGCACTGTGCAGCACTGCATTCTCCTGCACTGCACTGTGCTCTGAGGGAATGGCACCAGCAGGGTGCTGCGTGGCCAACTCACATCCAGGATGGGCTCGTTGCAGAGGCCGCAGCGGGGCGAGAAAAGCTGGAAGTAGTCTCTCTCACAGTAGGGGGCGCCATCCTTCTCGAAAAAGTTGCTGCCCCCCATCTCCTTCTGGCAGTGGGTGCAGACGAAGTGCTCGGGGTGCCAGGTGTTGCCCAGCGCCGTCACCACCTGGGCAAGGGCGGGTGGGAGGGCAGACAGATAGATGGATGCACACCCATTACCAAGAGGAGAAAAGACTCAGCTCCTCACTTCTCCAACTTCCCACACTGGCCCCTCCCTTTCCCCTTGCTAGTCCTGGACTCCCACCTCCACAGGCCCCTTCCTCCCTCCCCCCATTTCCCCCAACCCCTCCTCGTCCGCCAGATAGCCCCTCCCCTGACCTGCCTCCCCTCCCCCTCACACCCCACCTGGTGCTCCTCCTTTTCCCCCACCCTCCCCCTCCCCAGTGCTGCACGGTCCCACCCGCCGTCCACTCTGTGCCCTACCACATCCTCCGCATCTCCCACCCGCTCTTCCAATCTGTCCCTCCCCTTCCAAAACTGACCCCGCCCCCTCCCCAATCTGTCCTCCCCTAATCCACTTCCCAGTCCTACCCCTGATTGCTCCCAAGTGCCCTGCTCCTCTGCGCGCCCCCAGCCCCTGAGTCCTGTACCCACCTCCCTTATTTCCCCTCCCCCTTCCCCCCCAGGTGCCCCCAGTCCTGTCCTCACCTGCCCAGCGATGGGTTTCTGGCAGGAGGCACACAGCCCCTTGGTGCTGGTGGAGATCCCCTGGCGGCTCAGGTCCGACTGCAGCATCACCAGCATGCTGTCCAAGTTGCCACCCTGCGGGGCCGGCGCTCCTGGGGGGGGCGGCCCAGAGGGGCTGGGGCAGACGGATGACATCACCGGCTGCTGCGCCAGGGAGACTCGGGCGGGGGCCGGGGGTGGCGCGGCCGAGACCCCTGGGAGCTGGAAGGGAACCGGCTGTGATATGAGTGCTGAGACATGAACCAAAAGGCGCCCGGGCGATACAGCACCACGCTGTGTCCCAACGGAGAGCAATGCAGGGCACACCACACGGCGCCAAACCAAGCTGCCCGTATTGGCACCAGGCAGGGCTGACTATGGCCCTGCAGGAGCCGTAACCACAAATGACACCAAACTGTTCCACAAAGCACCAATCGCATCCCATTCATTGCCCCCATCTTCCCCCCCACCCCTCCAAGGAATGACACAGGACACCAAATTGTGCCCATCCCTGCCACACAGCCTCTGAAGCACCACAACGCCCCGTGCCCCATGGCCACAAACAGCACCCTAACTCCCTGCCCCCAACTCACTGTGCCAGGCGTTACGCCAACCAGCCACCCCAAACCTGGCCACAGCCTCTGCCACTCAGCCATGGTGTGTGCTGGCCAGTCTGTACCACAGCACCCCCTTACCCATGCCAGGGCAGATCAGAGCATGCCACCCCAATGCATTTCATGCCACAGGCCATGCCAGCCACCATTCCACGCCAGGTGATGCTCTGTACCTCGGGGGAACACCCTGCATCCCCATGTTCATCCTTATCATGATTGTGTGGTAGCCATTGCAAAGTTTGTCATGTCGGGTGTCTTCAGAAGGCTCATGATGGAACTGAGCATTGTTGTTGTAGTGATGTTATAGAAATTGTTGTTATAGTGATGTTGTAAACATGTTGTAATAGGTGTGTGATTTCATGTATGTAGTTATGAGGCTGAAAATGTGTCCTCACGGCTTAAAACAAGCCCAGGCAAAATCTCTCCAGGAGCAGAGGGGCAGTTCACACCTCATCAGGGCATGTATGGGACAAACCCAGCCCAGCCTCACAGGAACAAAGGACACTGGCCTAGGCAGCAACAAAGGATCTGCTGGGCTCTCGAGTGAGTCATCCCCCTTCCCTTGGTCAGTCAGGGACTACGATGAGGTAATGCTCACCTGACTCTGAAGGGGTGTGAGGGGCAAAGCCAAGAGGGAGGAAAGGACATGATAAAAGGGAGAGACATTTTGCCATGCTCTCTCTCTTCCACCTCCATCTACAGACACCACCACCACCAAGTGACTGAAGTGCTGATCAAAGGGGAGAGCCTGGTTGAAGGGCAACCAGCCAGCCTGTGGTGAGAAGCATTTAAGTTTGTAAGGACACTGAAAGTGTTAAGATCAGCTTAGAATGCGTTTTGCTTTTATTTCATTTGACCAAATCTGACTTGTGCTTTGACTTACAATAACTTAAAATCTATATTTTGTAGTTAATAAATCTTTTTGTTTATTCTACCTGAAGCAGTGCGTTTGGTTTGCAGTGTGTCAGAGTCTCCCCTTGGGATAACAAGCCTGGTACATAGCAATTGCTTTGTTAAATTGACAAACTCATATGAGCTTGCAGAGTCCAGTGGGCATAACTGGACACTGCCAGACGGAGGTTCCTAGGGTTGTGCCTGGAACCGGAGCTATTGGCTAGTGTCACTCGGTTGCACAATCCAAGCAGCAGCTGGCCAAAAGTGCTCACTCACGTAGCAGGGAGCATCTTAAATGCCAGTGGCTGTGCGTGAACAGCCCAGGAGTGGGGGTTCGCACAGCAGAGCAGGGTAAGGCTGGCTCCCAGTGTTGAGGATTGGAGTGACCTAGCAGATCACCAGTCCAGATAACACCAGGGGAACGTCACAGTGCCATGCCAGACTAATACAGGTTTCTGCACTACGCTGTACCCTGCTGCTGGGATATGGGGCACCACGCCAAGTCATCTGTTACCTACCTTGGCATTCGGTGCCACACCCATTCCGGTTAGACAGAGAATCCCACACCAGGCACTCGCTGTGTTCACCTGTTCACCAGGCCAAACCGGCAGCACTGGGCTGCACCATGCCATGCTATACAATACCCAATGCCATGCAGCACCATCCCAGCAAGCTACAGAGCCTGATGCTGCCCTGTGCATCACCACACCCAGAAGAATGCCACCCTGCCCTGTCCCACGGCGGCAGCTCGCCACCCCAGCACTGTCCAGTGCCAAACAGCACCACACGGCACACAGCAGCAGGCCAGGCTGAGCCACATACCAGAGTGTGGGCTGCCAGAAGGCTGGTGCCAGGGCAGGAATGTGCCCGGTGCCTGGGCTCCCGCAGGGCGGCTGTAGGCAGGGGACAGTCAGAGTCAGCTGCCCGCCACACGGGTGATCTCACCAGGCCACGTCTGATCCCAGGCAGCTGCCAGCTGTCCCCCAGACTCACCCCTCCTGGCTCCCCTGTGAGAGGGCACGCGCTTGTGCACCACCTTGTCCTTTTTCACACTCACAATCACAGCCCCCGTCACCCATGTTGGCACCAACACCTGTGGTTTCTCACCCACGCCCAGATACTTGCCACAGCCACTTCCACACTCCCTTGCCCACCTGCTGGGTCGCTCTTTCTTGCACCCCCATTTACACACACACAAACCAACCTTTGCACTTGCTTGCACACATATACTGCGTGCACGCCTGTGGGCTCATGAACTTATTCCCACATGTTCTTTCTTGCATGTTCATTTCCACATCCACACAGACCCGGGGTCCCTTGCACACTGACTCTCACACTAATTATTGTGCACACTTATGTGCACACACTGCCCCTTGCGCACTCATTTGCACACACTGCCCCTTGCGCACACACTCTCCCATGCTCATTTGCATGCACTGCATCTTGCACACTCATGTGCATTTGCTCATTAGCACACTTGCTCTTCCATGATCATTTAGAGGCTCACTCAGACACGCCATTGAACCCTCATTTGTGCATACATTTGCAAACACCACTTCTCACACATGCTTTTCTACACATTCTCCCTTGTCCACATACCAGCCTTTGCTCGCTCTTGCTCTCACGCACACACACACACACACAAGTCCCTCCTCTTGCACACACGTGCCCCCTCCCCCCATTGCTTCTTTTACTCCCACACTTACTGGATCCCATTGCGGGACAGGAAGAGTCCGAATCCCATTAGCCCCCACCCCCAGACTGAGCTTTGTCCCCCGTAGTGCCTCTGTACCAGACTCACGTTGCTCTGGACTCTGAAGTCCGACAATGAGGCCATGAGTTTGTCCAGCTCCAGGGTAGCAGATGTGGCTGATGGCTTCACAGGAGGGGGGGTGGAGCCAGCCGAGCTAGGAGGGAAACGACAGCATGGTCATTGGGCCCCCCAACTTCCCACCAAAGGCTCCCAGTGCTGTTTATACAGGAATCCCTCACCACGCCTGAAATGCATATTCTTCGGGGGGGGGGTGTGCAGGGGCTGATTATACAGGGATTCTTCACCTGACACTGAGATGCAGCCACCTCTGGGGTGTTGCCCATTCAGTACTGAGTCTGGACTCCCAACCAGTGGGATATTTAACCCCAAGGACCAACGGCCAGAAATGGGAGGGTCACTCACTGGCTTGGGGACCCCCCTTCCCCAGCATCCTCTGGTTTCTCCTTCCGCTTCTCCCCATCAGGGCCCTTGTTGGATGGGAACTGGGACATGATTTCGTCTGGGGAAAAGACAGACAGACAAACGCACACATACATACACAGTGTTTCCATTAGTTGCCTGCAGTGACCAAGCATATCCACCAGGGGAAAATATTTCACAACCATAGGGAGAGATGCTAAGGCCTAGAGTGGCCCCAATCCCAGGCCAATAGAGCATGCCAGTGCCCCGGAGGGGAGCCCGGATCCCGGACCAGCAGGGGGCGGCAGTGCCCCAGAGGGGAGCCCGGATCCCGGACCAGCAGGGCACGGCGGTGCCCCGGAGGGGAGCCTGGATCCCGGCCCAGGGGGTGGCGGTGCCCCAGGAGGGGAGCCCGGATCTCAGCCCAGCAGGGGGGCGGCGGTGCGCCAAAGCAGCAGTGCCAGGGGAGAGGATGGCAGCGCCCTACCTGTGATGTTGAACTGTGTGGCGTTGAGCTCCTGCAGCAGCCGGTCCAGCTCACAGAGGCCGGCACCCAGCACCCCGCTGGACGAGGAGAAGGGTGGTGCGGCTGGCTCCTTGGGCCGGGGCGAGCGGGGCTTGCAGACAGTGCTGGGGGGGAGCAGAGGGTGAGCAGAGTGCGGGGAGCAGCCCTCCTCCCCCAGCCACCTCGCAGGGAGGAGCCAGCTCCCACCCAGCCCAGGGAGCAGTGGGGAGGCAGGGCGGGATGGAGACGCTATTTATAGGGAGCCTCTTAATGGACCAGCTGGACCATGGCCAGCAGGGACTGGGCCAAAGCCAAGGGGAGGCCTGCCTGCTGCCACCCCTGCCCCATCCCCGCCCGCTTCTCCTTCCCCACCCCACACTCCCCACCGCACACTTCTCCTCCCCTGCCCCAGAAACCCCACCCCCGCCCGCTTCTTCTCCCCTGCCCCCACCCCTCCACTCCCACCTACTTCTCCCCCGCCCTACACACCCCACCCCTGCCAGTCTCTCCCTCCCTTCCCCCAATGAGCTCCCCCCAGCTCCTTACCCACACTCATACCCTTCACTCCCTCCCAGTACCGCCCCCTGTAGACCTAACCCTGCCGTGCTTGGGACCCACCTGTAGAGATGCTCTTTATCGCCCCCGCTGGGCGGGGCAGAGACAGGCAGAGGGTCCATGGACATGGCCTGCAAAGAGAGAGACATGAGGGGGTGCAAGGAGTCACTGAATGGGCCTCTATTCACCAGTGAGATGAGATTGCTGGGTCTCAGACTAACTAGGGAGATGCAGCCACCTCTGGGGTGGGGTGCAGAGCCTGATGAACAGCTGCACAGGGATTGATCGTCCCAGCTCCCTGCAGCTCAGCGCCCCCTAGCACCGCGCTGGCAGATTGGGGCCAGGCCAGCACTGACAGAGGAGAGCGCCCCCTACTAAGCCCTCACCCCACTCCCTGCAGTACCCCCCTAGTGTTACCTGCTGCTGAGGGTTGTAGGGTGGAGGAGGGGGCCTGGCCTCAGGCGTCCCATCCTGCCCCAGCCCGTTAGCGTGGGCTGCCCCAGAGTCCGTGAGCAGTACTGGGCGCTTGGAAATGTGAGAGGTGGTGGTCTCCAGATCAGCCAGCAGGGCATCTGTCGGGGGAGCAGAGAGAGGTGGGGGGTCGGGGAGAGGCTAGGATGGATCTGGGGTGGACTGCTGGGGGGGGGAGGGGGCACAGAGAGGGAGCAGGGGCTTGGGGAAGCAGAGACAAGGGACAAGAAAAGGAAGAGAGGATGCCCAGGCCCGGGGCTGTGGAATTAGCATCAAGATCTGTAGTTTCCCAAAGCTGGGGAAGGCCCCTGGAGTCCTGATCCTCTATCCCCCACTAGACCCCACTACCCTCCCGGAGCTGGGATAGAACCCAGGATTCCTGATTCCCAGCCCCCCCCCTTACCAAAATACTCCACTGCCCTCTCAGAGCTGGGATAGAACCCAGGAGTCCTGACTCCCAGCCCCATGCTCTGACCACTAGACCCCACTCCTCTCCCAAGAACAGATTCAACCTTTAGCAATACAAATGATTCCCCGAGGCAGTGCCCTAGGAATAGCCACGTGTGCTGTGAACATGGGGAGCTCATACAGTACGTACCAAACACCACTATACGGGGGCGAAGCAGGAAAGAAGGGGAGCCAGAGTCCCCTGGAAAAGGAGACGGGACAGAAGGAGATGGGGGGGCAGATGGGAGGAGGGACAGAGGGGCACTGGGATTAGCACATTCCGTGAAGGGACAGTTCCCCGCCACACTCCCTGCAGCACAGCGCCCCCCATTGAGCCCCCCCATCCACTCCCTGCAGCACGGCAACCTCTGCTGAGCCCCCCATCCACTCCCTGCACCTCCTAGCACCACAGGGGGGCCACCATTGACTATGCGGGGAGAGCACCCCTGCCCCTCTCCCACCCCAGCCAACTCCCCCCTCTCATACAATCACTCCTTTGTGGGAACATTTTCCACCTCAGACTGAGCCCCACAGAGGCCTTTTCATTCCCCAGCAGCCAGGAGCAGCCAAGCCAGGGAGGGGCAAGACCACAGATCACACACCAGCCCGACTCAGCCCTCACCAGAACCCTGGGCAAGCAACCCAGCACCGCAGTCAAAGGAGACCCTACGATAACAGAGTGTCCACTGCCCCCCTACCATAACAACACATTGCTCTGCTCACAGGAGACCCTACGATAACACAGAGTGTCCACTGTCCCTCCGACCATAACAACCCATTGCTGTGCTCACAGGAGACCCTACGATAACACACAGTGTCCATTGCCCCCCTACCATAACAACCCATTGCTCTGCTCACAGGAGACCCTACGATAACACAGAGTGTCCACTGTCCCTCCGACCATAACAACCTATTGCTGTGCTCACAGGAGACCCTACGATAACACAGAGTGTCCACTGTCCCTCCGACCATAACAACCTATTGCTCTGCTCACAGGAGACCCTACGATAACACAGAGTGTCCACTGTCCCTCCGACCATAACAACCTATTGCTGTGCTCACAGGAGACCCTACAATAACACAGAGTGTCCACTGTCCCTCCAACCATAACAACCCATTGCTGTGCTCACAGGAGACCCTACGATAACACAGAGTGTCCACTGCCCCCCTACCATAACAACCCATTGCTCTGCTCACAGGAGACCCTACGATAACACAGAGTGCCCACTGCCCCCCCGACCATAACAACCTATTGCTGTGCTCACAGGAGACCCTACGATAACACAGAGTGCCCACTGCCCCCCTACCATAACAACCCATTGCTCTGCTCACAGGAGACCCTACAATAACACAGAGTGTCCACTGTCCCTCCGACCATAACAACCTATTGCTGTGCTCACAGGAGACCCTACAATAACACAGAGTGTCCACTGTCCCTCCGACCATAACAACCCATTGCTGTGCTCACAGGAGACCCTACGATAACACAGAGTGCCCACTGCCCCCCCGACCATAACAACCCATTGCTGTGCTCACAGGAGACCCTACGATAACACAGAGTGTCCACTGTCCCCCCGACCATAACAACCCATTGCTGTGCTCACAGGAGACCCTACGATAACACAGAGTGTCCACTGTCCCTCCAACCATAACAACCCATTGCTGTGCTCACAGGAGACCCTACGATAACACAGAGTGCCCACTGTCCCTCCGACCATAACAACCCATTGCTGTGCTCACAGGAGACCCTACGATAACACAGAGTGTCCACTGTCCCTCTGACCATAACAACCCATTGCTCTGCTCACAGGAGACCCTACGATAACACAGAGTGTCCACTGTCCCCCTACCATAACAACCCATTGCTCTGCTCACAGGAGACCCTACGATAACACAGAGTGTCCACTGTCCCTCTGACCATAACAACCCATTGCTCTGCTTACAGGAGACCCTACGATAACACAGAGTGTCCACTGTCCCTCTGACCATAACAACCTATTGCTGTGCTCACAGGAGACCCTACGATAACACAGAGTGCCCACTGTCCCTCTGACCATAACAACCCATTGCTGTGCTCACAGGAGACCCTACAATAACACAGACTGCCCATTGTCCCCCTACCATAACAAACCTGCACAGCATGCACAGGAGGCCCTACAATAATGGGCACCCTACAACAACAAAGCAGTATTCTCAGCAACTGCTTAGGGGAGACCCTATAAAAATAAACCAGAGCTTGTAACCCCAGTGCTTCCAAGCACTCTTCAACAACAAACCATTGTGTGTAAATTCACCTCCCTACAACAAACTATCATGCGTAAATCCAAGTCCCTACAATGACAAACCGTGTGTAAATACGAGACCCTATAATAACAAACCAGCACATGCCACCCATATCTCACACGAGGCCCCACCCAACCAAACAGCTCCTGCTGCTCACGAGCAACCCTACAATAACAAACCAGCGTATAGAGCCTTGTGCTCACAAGAGACCCTACGATAACAAAGCAATCTCGTAAATGTCCCTGCAGCAAACAATTGGAGGTGTTCAGCCTCACGGCCCACAAGCAACCATATAAAAATAAAGGAGTCCTTGTGGACAACCCTACAATAACAAAGGAGTGTCAGAAGCCCTGGAGGTCCGGAAGAGACCCTACAATAATAACCCAGCATGGGTAGCCCTCCCAAGTGACCCTACACTAGCAAACCACTGCTTGTGGTCACAGCCCTCACAGGAGACCCTACAACAACAAACCACAATGAATACAGTCCCTCTGTCAGTCACAGGAGACCCTACAATAACAAACCAGACCAGGGGACAGAGGGGGAAAGTGAGATTCAGGTTTAGTGAGCCCAGGGTGAGGGTTGACCATCCAGCCTCCATGGCTCCCCCCGCAGCCAGAACCCCTCCTCACCCCGTGGTTCCCCCAGTCCTGGTCACACCTGCTGTGGGCTGTCTGCCCCACCCTGCTGGTTTGGGGCCAGGAAGAGAGGGCAGCAACACTCCTGCTGGGAGGGGGTGCTGGGGAAATCTGGCAAGAGGGGGTGAATCCTGGGGTGGGGGGCTCAGTGACCCCCCACACCCGTACCCCGGCACAGACATGTCTTCACTGCAGGACTCACTGGGGCTCTTACCTGGATTGGGGATGGACAACCTCGGCAACCCACAGCTCAGCACCCCATCCCCCCAGTTTAGCTCCCTCCCCTGGGATCCAGCCCCTGCTCTTAGGACTCAGACCCCCCCAACCCAGATCCTATATCCTGGGACCCCCCTCCCACAGCCCTGCCCCCCCAGGCTCCTTCCTGGGGTGCAGCCCCCAAACACTCTTCCTAGGACACAGCCTCCCCGCAGCGTGAAACACCCACCCATCGCCCAATAACACAGCCCACCCCCACCCCTATTCCTGGGACACATTCCCGGGACACAGCCCCACATCTCTTCCCACCTCAGCACTGCCCCCGCCCCCTAAGGCACAGTCCCCCCCCCCACACACACGTGTTAAGGGTGGAAGAGAAGGAACCCTGCAGCACATGGGTATAACTTTCTGAGGGGGGCAGCAGGGAGGGTGCTGGCGGGGGGTGGGGGGAGGTCCCTGGTTATTAGCGCCCCCTGCAGTTTGGGCCCCACCCCAGGCCCCATGAAGCCACAGGAATGTGGTGAGAAATTCCTTCTCCTCCAGATGGAGACAGGCTGGGGAGGGGGGACGCACCCCCCCCCAAAAAAAATCCTCCTTCCCCATGCCCTGCCCGCTCTGGGGAACGGGGGGCGGGGGGGAGAGAAGGATGGATGGGAGCAAAAAGCAGCCCGCAAGAGAGAAAAAGTTGAGGGGAAGAGAAAGAGAGAAAGACAGGAGCGAAAAGGAGAGGAGAGAGAGAAAGAGAGGGAAAGAAGGGAGTGAATGGGAGAGAGAAAAGAGGGGGAGAGAGAAAGGAGAGAGAGAGAGAGAGAGAGAGAGGAAAAGGGAGAGAAGGAGAGAGAAAAAGAAGGTAGCGAATGAGAGAGAGAAAAGAGGAGGAGAGAGAAAAAGAAGGAAGTGAATGAGAGAGAGAAAAGAGGGAGAGAGAGAAAGAAGAGAGAGAAAGAAGAGAGAGAAAGGGAGAGAAAAAGAGAGAAGGGGAGAGAAAAAGGAGGGAGCGAATGAGGAAAAGGGGGAGAGAGAAAAGAGGGAGAGAGGGAAAGAAGGGAGTGAAAGAAAAAAAGAAAGAAGGAGGGAGGAAAGGGGAGAGAAAAAGAGAGAGAGAGAGAAGGAAGGGAGGGAGGGAGGGAAGGAGAAAAGGAAGGGAGGGAAGGAGGGGGAACAGGGAGCGGGGCAGCGGGCGTAGGGCGAGGGGCTGGGGCTGGGGCCGGGCTGGGCGCGGCGGGTCCCAGCCTGGCAGCGGGTCCCTTACCCAGGTCGTCCATGGCGGCCCGGCCCCAGCGGCGGATGGAGGCAGAGCCCCCCCCGATCCCCTCCCGCCCCGTGACGCGTCTTCCCGGAGAGCCAGGGAGCCCGGCTCCGGCCCCTGCGCGCTGACCATGTATGGCAACGGGGCATCGCTCGGCGCGCGGGGCTGGGAGCCCGGACTCCTGGGTTCCAGCCCCGAGGGAGGGGCCAGGGGCCAGCGGGTCAGGACAGGGACGGGGGAGCCCGGACTCCTGGGTTCCATCCCCCAAGGGAGGGGAGTGGAGACGAGTGGGTGGTGGCTGTATGGGGAGCCCGGACTCCTGGGTTCCATCCCCCAAGGGAGGGGAGTGGAGGCGAGTGGGTGGTGGCTGTATGGGGAGCTCGGACTCCTGGGTTCTATCCCCCAACGGAGGGGAGTGGAGACGAGAGGGTGGTGGCTGGATGGGGAGCCCGGACTCCTGGGTTCCATCCCCCAAGGGAGGGGAGTGGAGACGAGTGGGTGGTGGCTGTATGGGGAGCTCGGACTCCTGGGTTCCATCCCCCAAGGGAGGGGAGTGGAGACGAGTGGGTGGTGGCTGTATGGGGAGCCCGGACTCCTGGGTTCCATCCCCCAAGGGAGGGGAGTGGAGGCGAGTGGGTGGTGGCTGGATGGGGAGCCCGGACTCCTGGGTTCCATCCCCCAAAGGAGGGGAGTGGAGACGAGAGGGTGGTGGCTGGATGGGGAGCCCGGACTCCTGGGTTCCATCCCTCAAAGGAGGGGAGTGGAGACGAGTGGGTAGTGGCTGGATGGGGAGCCCGGACTCCTGGGTTCCATCCCCATGAGTTGGGGAGCTGGGACCAGCAACTGGTGGGGCTGGGAGCCTGGACCCCTCTTCTCTTTCCCTCCCTCCCTCTCCCCCCCCAAGCTAGGCATAAACAGGCTAAGCCATTGCCTAGGGTCCCCTCTTCCTTTGGGGGGGCAAAACTACTCCTGCTGAGGGCCCCCAGTGGGCCAGCGCTGCCCTGGGAGGCGAGTGCAGCTTGTGGGTTAGAGCAGGGGCTGGGAGCCCGGACTCCTGGGTTCTCTCTTGTGCCATTCCCCTCTTGCTGCTGACGCTAAGGGAAGTGGGGAGGCCGCAGGGCCAGGGGGGGCTCCGGCTCGGGCTTTTCTGGCTGGGACGTTGGGAAAAAACTGTCACCAAATGAGAGAATTGGCTGACTGTTCACAGGATGTGGGGAGAGGGGCCGGGGCCGGAGCCAAGAAAGGGGGAAGAGAGGTCCCCCAGCCGGGAGAGCCAGAGGGGGGAGCGAAGGGCAGATCCCAGGAGTGAGGGAGGTGGGTGATGGGGGGGGGGAACAGAGGGAGCCAGGAGGGACCCCTGGCAGTGATAGTGGGGGCAGGGCAGGCTGGGGGAGGGCTCCCGGGGCAGGGGATGGAGGAAAGGCTGGGGGGGCTCCCAGTGGTAGAGGAGAGACTGGGGGTGGGGGAGAAGAGGAGAAGCTGGGGGTGAGGAAGAGAGGCTGGGGGGGCTCCCAGTGGCAGTGGATGGAGGGCAGGCTGAGGGGGCTCCCAGTGGCAGAGGAAAGACTGGAGGGGGAGGAAGAGAGGCTGGGGGGGCTCCCAGTGGCAGGGGACAGAGGAGAGGCTGGGGGGCTCCCAGTGGCAGGGGATGGAGGGCAGGCTGAGGGGGCTCCCAGTGGCAGAGGACAGAGGAAAGACTGGAGGGGGAGGAAGAGAGGCTGGGGGGGCTCCCAGTGGCAGGGGACAGAGGAGAGGCTGGGGGGCTCCCAGTGGCAGGGGATGGAGGGCAGGCTGAGGGGGCTCCCAGTGGCAGAGGACAGGCTGGGGGGGGGGGGAGAGAGAGGCTGGGACAGCTCCCAGTGGCAGGGGACAGAGGAGAGGCTGGGGGGGCTCCCAGTGGCAGGGGACGGAGGGCAGGCTGGGGGGGGGAATGACACATCCCAGGCCCCGCACTCAGGAAGTGGCCCTCCCTTCCCCCCCCCAGCCCATCTGGAAGCAGTTGAGCAGCAGGCCTTTCCTGTGACACAGGGAGGGGAGGAAGGGGGGGGGGGCCCAGCTGGAAGAGCAGCCAGTGCCAAGCAGGGAGTCCACAGCCTGGTTCCCCCCCACCCCCGATCCACCACCCCCATCCTTGTCCCCGTGTCCCCAGCCCCTTCCAGGCTCAGGCACCGCCCCCGCCCCCCCAGGCCGGGGGCAGATCCCACACTGCCACTGCCCCCGCCCCCGCCACACCCCAGCCAGGTGCAGAGATGGGAGATTAGCCTCAGCTGGGGTGGACGGGGACAGACAGGAGCAGGGGCGAGGAGCCAGGACTCCTGGGTTCTCTCCCCAGCTCTGGGGGGCCAGGATCAGGTCTAGCAGGCTGGGGAGTAGGAGCCAGGACTCCTGGGCTCTCTCCCCCATTCGAGGGGGGTGGGGGAGGAGATGATGATGCTGGGAGCCAGGACTCCTGGGTTCTCTCCCCCATTCGAGGGGGGTGGGGGGGGGGAGATGATGATGATGGGAGCCTGGGCTCTCTCCCCAGTTCGGGGGTGGGGGGGACGCAGCAGAATGAAGGGAGACAGACACATGTGCGTAGCGAAGCCCACCCTGTATTTCTCCACGTACAGTAGCTTATTCAATACGCTCCCATTGTACACACCCATCCCCTCGCCCGCACAGAGCAGCAACCCCGGCTGCCCCTCACCATTCCCTGCAGCATCCCCCGGGCCTACCCTACCGGGAACATAGGAAACAAGGGGGGGGCAGATCTCTGTGCAGACAAAGCCCACACACTGCCCTGCGCCAGCCTCCAGTCAAGCCCCCCCCCCCAGCTGCTCGCTGTGGCCTCAAGTGGGGAATTGGGGTGCCCTGTGCTGCAAAAGTAGGGACACCCCCCCCCCAAATACACCACAATCCCTTCCTCAGGGAAGGTTGCAGGCAGGCTCCCACCCTGTGCCATAGACCGAGGGAAGGGGAGATGGCTCACTCCAGAGAAGGGATCCCAAATTTTCCTGGGGGTCAGCGGCTCATCCCCACTGCCCTGATACCTCTTGCTGCATAGGTCCCCTATACCCATTCCTCACCTTGCCATTACCCCATTTCTCCCCCTCAGTCCCCCCCACTATCAACCTCCCCACAGCTTCCTGACCCCCAACCTCCTCTGTTCCCAAAGCCCGCCCCCCCCCCCGAGGGGTACAGAGAGTGCCCTAAGCCCAGCCCCTCCCCCCCACCCAGAGGGGCATGGGCGGTGCTCTCAGCCAGCCCCCTAGCCTAGGTCCCATCAGTGCCCATGCCCCATGGCGTCTCCATGGCAACCTCCAGCAGCTCCTGGGCCAGGCCCTGGGGGTCTCCGGCGACTCGGAGGATCCGCCCCAGCGCGGCCGCCCGGCCGGCGGGCTCCTCTGCCGCCCCCAGCAGGACGTAGCGGGCACAGCGGCGCAGCAGCTGACCGCGGCCCAGCCGCTCCGCCAGCCGGTACAGCTGGTCCGGGCCGGCGCCAGGGCGCAGGTGCTCCCGGCACAACGCCTCCTCCACCAGCTCCTGCAGCTCGGGCAGCAGGAACTGCTCGGCCACCGCCAGCGTCTGCTCCGCCAGCTCCCCCTCGCCGGGTGGGAACAGGCCCCCGAGGGCCGGGCACGGCTCGCCCCGGCAGCCATGCAGGAAGTGGGTCAGCACCAGGAAGGGGGCGGGTGCCGCCCCGCGGATGGGCACCAGGGCCTGGCGGGCCTCAGCAAACCCGCCCGCCAGCATGGCCCGCAGGACGTCGGAGCCGGCGCACGCGGCCGGGCGCGAGGCCGGCACCAGGGCGCCCGAGTCCAGCCGGAACTGCAGGTCCGCCCCGCCCGCCCTCACCAGCCGCTCGTAGGGGCACGGCGGGGAGGCTGCCAGCCGGGAGCGCTTGGGGGCGGGCGGGGCGGGGAGGGGGGCGGCAGCCCCCAGCAGCAGGGAGAGCGAGTCCACGGCATAGAAGGTGAAGGGCGGGTCGGCGCCACTTGTCAACGCAGCCAGCAGGAGGCGCAGGCCCGAGTGCTCCAGGAGCAGCCTCCGGCAGAGGGACTTCTTCCTGCGGGGCGGGGGGGGGGAGGGGGGGGGTATAGATCAGTCCCCGGATCGGCCCCCAGCCTCCCCCTCCGCTCCCCCCACCAGATGGGCCCAGGATCTCCCTGGATCAGCCCCACAACCTCCCCCGCAGCCTCCATTCCCACCACCTCCCCCGGAACGGCCTCCTTCCACCAGCTGAGCCCAGCCCCCTCAATGACCAGCCTCCTGCCCACCCATGCACCCCCCCCCCCCGGTGCCACCCACCTGCAGATGAGGGGCAGGGCCACGGCACAGGCCACTTGGTCGGCCTCGGCGCCCGAGAGCAGCATGTGGGTGAGGACGCCCGCCCCGAAGGCCGACTCAGCCTGAACACACAGATTGCACAGCAGGGTCTCGCCTGGGGAGGGGAGCAGCATGTCAGAGCCCCTCCCCCAACACCCCACGGCGCAGATCTCCCATCCCCCTGCCCTGCCCCTGCAGCATGAGCCCCCCGCCCCCAACGCCCCACAGCACCACAGCTCCAGTGACACAGCATCCCTCCAAACCCCCCCCAGCCCCAGCAGGGTGCCCAGCCCCCACCGCGCAGCATTCCCTGCCCAGCCCCGCGCCCTGCCACACAGCTCCCCCTAGTACCACGCCGGGGCACTGTGAACCTGACAGCGGAAGTAGGCTGCTCCCCAGCTCAGGGTGAGCCTGAGACCCCCATTAACCTAGAGCAAACCCCAGTTCCCTCAGTGGGGGGCTACCGGAGAGAGGACTCAAGTTCTTCGGGGACAGAGTGCTCTCACACTGGGATGCTGGGAGCCCCATAATGCAGCAGGGTGACCCCCATTGCCCAGGCCTGGGGCGCTCACCTACCCCTGGGGCACAGCGGGGGGATCCCCATACCCTGGGACCGGGGCTCAGCGGGGGAGAGGACTCACCCAACTCCTTGAACCTCCTGCCAGCCTGGTGCCTGCAGCCTGGGCTTCTGGGGGTCTCATGTCCCACAGCGGCAGCCTCCTCTGGGGGAACGCCCAGCACCAGCCAGGCCCGCAACATGGAGGGGGCGTAGCAGCGCACAAAGGCCTCTAGGCAGATGGGGTTGCACGTGAGCCGATGCAGCAGCCGCAGGCAGCGGGGTAACGGGACGGGGGCTCCAGTGACATAGGTCAGCAGCCCCCGCAGCACCGGGCCCGTCACCAGGCTGCGGCTGGGGTCCTCAGCCTGGGAGAACCGGGACAGCAGCAGCAGGGCAGGTGCCTCGGGGGCCGATAGCTCCTCCTCCCCACCCCACAGCAAGAACTGCGGGGCCAGGGCCTCGCCTGGGGGATGGAAGAGAGCCGGCGTGGAAGGGGCCACGTCTGGATGGGGACGTGATTTGCCACGGCGCCGCGAGGAGAAAGCAGCGGGCTGGGGCTCCAGGAAGTCATCGGCAAGGAGGCGCTGCTCAGTCCCGGTAGGAATCGGAGAAATCAGACATATATCCTTGGGAATTGGGCTCGGTGCTGGATCGGACCGGCTGGCCCCAGCGGGAATTGGTGACGCCGGACGCAGACGCTCGGGAACAGGGCTTGGTGCCCGATCGGACCGGCTGGCCGCGGTGGGAATTGGCGACGCCGGACGCAGACGCTCGGGAACGGGGCTTGGTGCCCGATCGGACCGGCTGGCCCCGGTGGGAATTGGCGACACCAGCGCTGGACCTGGCTCGTCTGATGGTGCCGTGACGTGCCAGCCAGGCCCGGCTGACACCAGGGTGCCTGGACACAACTCTTTGGTGGCTGCTGCAGCCGGAAACCATGCTGGATTTTGCAAGTCAGTCCGAGCGCAGTTTGGCGAGAGCTCCTCATTTGTGGTCGCCGACCATGGCAACTGAGCCTGCAGGTTCTGGGCGGTGCCGGCAGCATCCGGGGCAATCTGTGCCAGATTCTCTCTTTTGGTCCCAGGGGACTTTGGTGTAGCCAGCAGCACCATGGGGGCTGCGCTGTGCTCCCCTGTCCTGGCTGGATTAGGCAATGCTGTATGGTGCCTGGCAGCTAAATCCGGTGCCGCAGGTGGCAGTAACTCTGCTGGATGGTGCCTGGCAGCTCCGGCTGTAGCCAAACGTGCCAGGACCAGTGCCTCAACACCTGGCGTCTCTGCCACATGGCTCCCATCAGCCACAGTTGAGTCCAGCTCTGCCCCGGGTGCCAAGCACTGCACCCTGGCAGCCGGCTCCAGCGACGGAGGAGCTAAGCAGGTGGGCAAGCCCAGCCCCACAGGCAGCCGGCCAGGCCCCGGCGTGTCGTCCTGCAGCTCGAGGGTGGGGCTGAAGGAGCCGTCAGGGGACCACTGTGGGGAGAGGTCGCCGGGACTGGCAATGTAACCCTCAGAGAGCAGCCAGGACCTGTGGCAAGAGGGAAGGAGTGAGAGCTGGGGTGGGGGTCAAGGAAGCCCCAAGTGCAGAGAGGAAGGGGAAACCAAGGGAGCCCAGAGCAAGCGAGCAGGAACAGGGAAGGGAGACGAGCTAGTGAGTCAGGAGCACTGGAGCAAGCAGGGGGTGGGGAAACCAGGAGGGCCGGGGGTGGGGTGCGGGGGGGCGGGGGGAGCACTAGGGAGTGGGGAGGAGAACCCCTCAAGCGAGCCTCAAGCACACCAGGAGAGACGCTCACCTGAGTCTCTGGAAGCTGGGTGACTCCCCTTCCGGTGCCCCGCTCTCCCGTCGCCCCTCGGGGGGGAAGTCAAAGGAGGCAGCGTCCCGCTCGTCCTCGCTTTCTCCCTCCTCCTCCTTGTCCTCCTCCTCGCAGCGCGCAGCCCACTGGCCCTGGGCCACCAGCCGCCCCACCAGCAGGGCCACCAGCCCGCCGGCCTGCAGAACCTCCAGCGCCTCCTGGTCGTAGAAGAAGGCCACGAAGGCCACGACCACCCGGGCGTGGGAGCCTCGCTGGCGCCCATCCTGCAGCAGCGCCAGCAGCAGCTCCAGCCCGCCGGCCTCCCGTACCCGGCTGCGGTTCATGGCCTCCCGGCACAGCAGGCAGAGCGCCCTGACCAGGGGCTGCAGGACGGCGCCGGCAGCTCCCGCCCCTCGCCGGCGCCGGATCTCCCCCACCAGCACCGCCACGCCTCCAGCGTTGCCCACGGCCGGCCGCAGCATCCCTTGCAGGCAGAGATTGGACAGCGCCGAGACGGCCGCCTCCCGCACTGCCCGCTTGCTGTGGCCGGCTAATGCCACCAGGGGGGCCACCCCGCCCCCCAGGCTCAGCTGCTCGGCGCAGTCCCGGCTGCAGCCCTTGGTGAGCTCTAGCAGGGCCCGGGCAGCTGCGGCAGCCAGGGCGGGGTCGTCGGGGCTGGCAGCCAGGCGCTCGGCGATGGCCCGCACTGCGCCCTGCTGGGCCAGCGCCAGGCGGTGCGCTGGGGTGGCGCCCAGGTTGCGCAGGGCCCGAATGATGCTCTGCAAGCACTCGCTGTCCTGGGAGCTGGCAAGGACTTGAACCAGGGGTGGCACCGCGCCTGGGAGGGGGCGGAGAGAGAAAGGGGGTTAGTGAGCCCCAGATCCAGAGAATGAACCCCAATTACCCCCTCCCAGGTCAGCAGGGGACTCCTCAGTATGCAGGTGAACCCCAACATGGCTCCTCTCTGGTACGGGGTGAACGCCAATATTACCCCCACAAGGGATCAGAGAGTGGGCTCCCCAATATAGGAGTGAACCCCATTATCCCCCAGGTCAGCAGGGCGCTCCCGGTATGGGGGTGAGCCCCCCTATTACTCCCATGCAAGCAAGCAAAGAGGGGCTCCCTGTATGGAACAATTCCCATTACCCCAGGCCAGGTCAGCAGGGGATGCCCAGTACGGGGTGAGCCTCAGTACTACACTTCAGATAGCAGGATCCGAGGGGCTCCCCAATATGGGGCAAGAATCCCAGTTCCTAGTCTTCCCCCATCCTCCATTCGCAGGTTGGCAAGGGGGGGGCATGATCCCACTCACCAGCATCATGGATAGCCTGCAGGTTCTCTACATCAATGGCCAGGTTGCCCAGGGCCCGTGCTGTCCGGTTGTGGATACTTTCGACTCCAAGCGATTTCAGGATCATCACTGGGGGGAGAGAGAGAGAAAGAAATCATCTATGAACCATGGTGAGTGCATTATCCCTCGCACAGAGCTGAGATGCAGCCATCTCTGGGGGGGTCAAAGGGGTTGTTTATCCAGGGATTTCTCGTCCAGCGCTGAGATGCAGCCACCTCCGGGGTGGGCCACGGGGGCTGTTTATACAGCGATCCCTTGTCCAGTGCGGAGATGTAGCCGCCTCTGGGGTGGACATGAGACCCAAGGTAGTTCCACCCCAAGGAGAGATGGAGGGGGCACAGGCCTGTACCACCAGTGGGGACCCCAAATTGTACCATGCATGCACGGGGCGAACGCCAAGCCACGCCGTACCCAGGGAAGAGAGAAATCAAGGCACAGCACTATTGCGGCACCAATGGGGGAGCCCAAGTTCCACAATGTGAGAGCACAGGGGCCCCAGATGCAACCTCCCAGGGCGGGCGGGCAGGCAGGCGGGCGGGCGCAGGGCAACCCTGGACCGTGAGAATCCAGAAACACGCCACTTCGGCTGGGGGGCGCCCTGGACAGTACCATTTCAGCTCGGTGGGATTTAAGCTGCACCTCCAGGCTAACAGGTGCAAGGAGACCGCAGACTGTACCAATTTGGCCTGGCCATTGCAGGGTAACCCCAGATCATACCACTACATCTCAAGGGGACCACAGACAGTACCATTTTGGCTCGGGGGGGGGGACCCAGAGCAGGGTAACCCCAGACTGTGCCACCCTGGCTCGGGGAGGGGGGAGTACCCAGGCTCCACCCCCAGGCCTGGCAGGAATAGGGTAACCCTGGACTGTACCACTCTGGCTCGGGGGGGGGGGAACGACACCCAGGCTGCACCCCCAGGCCTGGCAGGTGGCCCCGGATCGTACCATTTCGCGTCGGGGATTCCCCGCCGCGTCACTCACCCAGCGAGGGGATCCCCCCCAGCTCCCGCACCTGGGCCCGGCTCCCCCCCTCGGTGCAGCAGTTGCCCAGGATGCTGAGGGCCAGGTCGAGGGTGCGGCGGGGCCGGAGGGCCCCAGCCAGGAGCCCCAGCAGGGGCCCCAGCCCCCCGCGGGCCCGGAACCGCTCGATCCCGCCGGGCTGCTTGATGTGCCGGGTCCGCAGGGCCAACAGGGCCCGGCCCAGCCCGGGCTCGGCCCCGCCCCGCAGCTGGGCCAGGCAGTAGCCCAGCGACTCGGCGGGGCAGCTCCCCCCGGCTGCTGCGGCGGCCATCGCGGGACTGGCCCAAGGGCAAGAGCAACGAGGGAAGGGGGGGGCCCTTGAAAGGGGTGCGGCCCCGGGGGTTTGTGGGAGTTGTAGTTCGGGCCCCGACAGGGTCCGCGCTAAAGGCGGCCGGTGGAACTACACCTCCCACGAGGCGCGGGGAGAGCGCGATGCATTGTGGGGGCTGTAGTTCTCCCCACCGGAGCTGATGGGGAAAGGACTACAGCTCCCAGAAGGCATAGCGCGGGGGGCTCTGCTCGGGCCGGGAGCAATGCCTGCCGGGGGCTGCGGTTCTCACCTCCGCTGGGGGCGTGGCTGCGGGGGCTGTCACACTGCCCGGGGGTCTGCCACCGCCCTGGCGCTGACGAGTGGGGAGGGGTCTACACGGAGGGGGAGGAGCCACAGAGAACCCGTGGGCGGGGTCAGACTGTTGGACAGCTGCTGTCACCCACCCCAGCGCCCACTCCCGGGTCCTGTCCCCGGCTCTGGCAGGGGAGTGGGTTCGAGGGGGCGCGGGAGCCAGGACTCGGGCTCTGTCATTGGCTGCCTCACTGACTCCCTTCCCCAGTTGGTGCCTCACTTTCCCCACATGCCACGCCAGGAGAACATGTCCGACTGCAGTGGGGCGCAAACTTACCATAGGCAGGGCTGAAAGCCCAGCCAGGCATCAGCACACACGCACTGGGTGGGGGGCCCACGGGTTGGCAGGGGGCAGCTGCACCCTAGGCTCCTGTTTGGTACCAGTTCACCTAGCGTTGCATCAGGGAGTTCGGAGGAACTGCAGAGAAGATGGGAACCCACCGCCCCAGGGTCTGATCATAGATTCATAGGGTTAGAAGGGACTGCAGGAGTCATCTGGCCTAACCCCCTGCAGGTGCCCAATAGACCCCACTCCCCTGCCAGAACTGGGATAGAACCCAGGAGTCCTGGCTCCCATGCCCCCTCCAAAACAATAGACTCCATCCCTACCATCTCTTCTCCGCGCTTTAGCTGTGCAGAGCACTAACCCCTCAGGGGCGCTGGGCCCCTGGAGAGAGACAGAGGTTATAAGCAAGGATGACGTGACCTCTGTCTGCACAACCCCCAGGCCTGAGGGGAGATCAGTTGTTGGGGTGAAGCACAGCAGAGTTTACACTGTCAGCAGCTGCCTGTTTACAGGCTCCCAGCGAGGAGAGGAAGACACTTCCCTCTGGGTACAACACAGACCAGTTCCCACAAGCTGGCCCAGTTATCCAGACTGGTTCCCAGTCAGACTTGTAGATGCTACCGACAAAGAGAGAGTCCTCTGTCCCCTGTCCCCACATGCCTTTGTGATCTGAGCCCCCTAACCCCAAACTGGTCCTGAGTCCAGACCCCCCTTGTTTAACTCATTGGACTCCACTCCCCTCCCAGAGCTCTGAGGAGAACCCAGGAGTTCTGACTCCCAGCCCTCCCCCATCCCACTCACTACACTAACCCACTAGACCCTGCCCCCCATTAATGACTGTCATGGTCAGTACAGGTCACAGTGGGGAAGCAGCCAACCTCATGAATTTAAAACCCTTGTATGGGCCGTGGTATGTCACCAAAATTATCTGGCCTCATCCTCCTGCCCTGTTTTCAGAGAGTCCCAGCGACTCCACATCTCCAGGCTAGAGAACCAGTCGGGGCAGGGGAGGGGGATCAACGCCAACTTTGACCCTTCTTGCACCCCATCCTGGGACCAGGACACCTGGTTCTCCCCCCAGCTCTGGGAGGGGAGTGGGGTCTGGTAGGTGAGATAGGAGGTTGTGAGTGAGGACTCCGGGTTCTAGCCCCAGCTGAGGGGTTCAAGGAAGTCTTCTGGCTCCTGGAGACCTGTGGGTATTCCCCACATGTTGAGCAGGGTGTATGAAAGACACCAGCCTGACACTGTTGTGAGTCAGTCTCAGCCTGTTAAATGGGAAATGAGAACCTGTAAACCCAGGAAGCACGGTTGCTCCATCCGCCCAGCTTGAGTTTCAGCAGATGGGGAAACAGATCTGGGTATCATGGGGTTACAGAAGATGACATCAGCATCTTCGCCTTGTACACCCGCCAGCTGCCGAACGCCCTCAGGGGGCTATGAACACACCTGGTTGTTCAGGAGAGGCGGCCGGCCCAGTGCCCCAGAGCGGCATTAGGGGGTGCTGTGCCGGGAGTGGAGTGGGAGGGGCTCAATAGAGGGCGCTCTCTATCCTCTGAGTGCCAATAACTGAGGGTGGCAAAAGTCTAGTCTAATAATTTAGACGTGGGGACTGAGAGCCAGGACACCTGGGTTCTGCCCTCAGCTCTGAGAGGGGAGTGCGATCTAGTGGGTTAGATCAGGGGGAGCAGGAAACAAGGACTCCTGGGTTCCATCCCCAGCTCTCGGCAGGCAATAAGGGGCAGTGGTTCAGGGACATCTGCTCACCCCAGGGTGGGTGTGAGGTACCCTTCCAGCAGCGGGGGACGTGCTGTGCCCCATGCCGGGCTGCCCTGTGTCACTTCCTTCTTGCGCCATCTCTCCTGCACATCCCTTCCAAGAAGAGCGAGAGCCGACGTGGGCATCTGAGACCAGCTCTCCCCCTACAGGGGGTGCCCACGGCCTCCCAAGTTGGCGCCCCTTTCTCCTCTTTCTCACCATCCCCCTCTTTCCTTCCCACTCCCTGGTTTTCTCTCTCCCTCCCTTCCCAACCTCTCTCTGTCACTGCCCCACCCCGTGGATGTAACTCATCCCTTCCCTGTAATTCCACCCCCCGGCTGCACTGGGCTGGACTGGGCGGTGACCCCATGTATATAAGGAGCTGCAAGGAGCCCTTCACCCCTGCAGTGTGACCTTCCCCCACCAGGCACAGAGCAGGTGAGAGCTGCTTGCTGCTGAGCATCTCTAGGGGCCTGTCTCCTCTAGGGGCGCCAGCTCCAGGGGTGGGAAATGAGGCATGGGGCCCGTCCCCTCTAGGGCGCAGGCTCCAATCTGGCCCCAGAGTGGGGCACTGGCTGGACCAGGGCAGGGGAGTTGAATCCAGACTCTCCAATCCTTTCTCCAGGTTGCTGTCAGCAGGTGACATCGGAGACATGAATCCTGCCTGGGTCCAGCACCTCATTGTCCTGGGGACGCTGCTGGGCGCCGGCTTCACCAGTGCCGATACAACAGGTAAAGCTGCTCCCCAGCCCGCCCCGCCCCTGCTCTACAGTGACCCTACCTGCTGGGGCCAAGCCCAGGGCAGGGAGGGGGCAGCAGGATGTGGTTATTTATCGGCCACCTCCCGGCTCTGACCCCCTCCCCCACCTCTCTCTGTCCTGCAGGTTCCTGGTGCTACGAAGACCCAAAATGTGGTAAGAGAACCCATCCATCCCCTGCGACACAGACATGCAGCCTTTGACCTCACCCAGAGTGGGATTAATTACTCTTTTCTCACTTTTTGGGTGGGTGGGGAAACTGAGGCACAGAGAAGGGGTGGGGCAGCCCCACCTCCCTGCTCTAAACCACAACCCCTCCCAGAGCCGTGTGTAAAACCCAGGAGCCTCCCCTGCTCTAACTCACTAGACAGAATTCCCTGGCCGGAGCTGCAGAGAGAACCCAGGAGTTCTGACTCCCAGCTCCCCCACTTTATCACACCAGAGCCCACTCTGCTGCCAGAGTCAGGGACAGAACCCAGGAATCCTGACTCCTGGACTAAAATTTGGGGTGAGGGATAGCTCAGTGGTTTGAGCACTGGCCTGCTAAACCCAGGGTTGTGAGTTCAATCCTTGAGGGGGCCATTTAGAGATCTGGGGCAAAAATTGGAGATTGGTCCTGCTTTGAGCAGGGGGTTGGACTAGATGACCTCCTGAGGTCCCTTCCAACCCTGATATTCTATGATTCATGCAGCCACCTCTGGGGTGGGTGACACCAGCGGATTAACATTCTGACTCCTCCCCCATTTTCTTCTGTGGCCCTTCCCCCTCCCTGTTGGCTTCTCCCCTCTTGGCAGGTCCAGAGACATGGGCGGCTCTGGGTCACTGTAACGGCACCAGGCAATCCCCGATCAACATCGTCACCCTTGATACTGTCCACAATCCCCACCTGGGGGCTGTGTCCCTCGCTGGCTATGGGGATGCCAGGAAGCTTATCTCCATGGAAAACAAGGGGACGACAGGTAGGTACAGACTGCCCCTAAACCGAGCACCCTGCACTGCCAGGCCAGATGCCTGGGTCCCAGAGCCAGAACTAGGCATTTTAGCACCTGTGGTGAGCAAACATATCTGTGCCCCCAGAGGCGACACATGGGGGGGCAGGCAGGGGGCCTGTGGGCCCCCCCCCCCGATTTTGCCTTCCATTTAGCACAGAAGGGGAGAGGAGCCATGCCACCCGCCCTGCCTGGGGAGCACCTGGCTGTGCAGAGGTGGCCTGGCTCGGGGCACAGGGCAGGGAGGGCTGCCTGGCAGCCAGCCAGCACCCTGGCTCCCCACAGCTCAGAGACCCAGGGGCCCAAGCGGGCAGGTCGCTCCCACCAGCTTCTGAACCAAACAGTGGGGCACACCTGGGTGGCTGCCCGGCTCACCCTGCCCATGTTACAGCCCTGCTGGGTCCCATTCCCCACCCTGGTCCCTGCCCCGGAGTGAGTGCCCAGCACTGCCACTCCGGACGCCTGGGTCCCATTCCCTGTGTTGGTCTCTCTCCCCACCCCCTACAGTGGACGTGCTTTTAGCGGATGGGCTCCGTCTCAGCGCCCAGGGGCTCCCAGCTATCTACACAGCCAAATCCTTCCACCTGCACTGGGGCCAGGGGGCAGCCCAGCCCGGCTCGGAGCATTTCATCAATTACCAAGGATTCTCCATGGAGGTGAGAGAGGCAGGGGGGCGCAGCACTGGTCCCAGTGCCCCAGTGCAGAGCTAGGGGATGCTGTGCGGTCTGGAGTGGGCTGTGGGGGCAGAGCGGGGGGCGCCGTGCTGCAAGGAGCAGGCAGGAGGCTCAGTAGGGGGCGTTCTGCTGCAGGGAGCAGGCGGGGGGCTCAGCAGGGGGCGCTGTGCTGCAGGGAGCAGGCGGGGGGCTCAGCAGGGGGCGCTGTGCTCCAGGGAGCAGGCGGGGGGCTCAGCAGGGGGCGCTGTGCTCCAGGGAGCAGGCGGGGGCTCAGCAGGGGGCGCTGTGCTCCAGGGAGCAGGCGGGGGGCTCAGCAGGGGGCGCTGTGCTCCAGGGAGCAGGCGGGGCCTCAGCAGGGGGCGCTGTGCTGCAGGGAGCAGGCGGGGGCTCAGCAGGGGGCGCTGTGCTCCAGGGAGCAGGCGGGGGCTCAGCAGGGGGCACTGTGCTGCAGGGAGCAGGCGGGGGCTCAGCAGGGGGCACTGTGCTGCAGGGAGCAGGCGGGAGGCTCAGCAGGGGGCGCTGTGCTGCAGGGAGCAGGCGGGGGGCTCAGCAGGGGGCGCTGTGCTGCAGGGAGCAGGCGGGGGGCTCAGCAGGGGGCGCTGTGCTGCAGGGAGCAGGCGGGGGCTCAGCAGGGGGCGCTGTGCTGCAGGGAGCAGGCCGGGGGCTCCGTAGAGGGCGCTGTGCTGCAGGGAGCAGGCGGGGGGCTCAGCAGGGGGCGCTGTGCTGCAGGGAGCAGGCGGGGGGCTCAGCAGGGGGCACTGTGCTGCAGGGAGCAGGCGGGGGGCTCAGCAGGGGGCGCTGTGCTCCAGGGAGCAGGCGGGAGGCTCAGCAGGGGGCGCTGTGCTGCAGGGAGCAGGTGGGGGCTCAGCAGGGGGCGCTGTGCTGCAGGGAGCAGGCGGGGGGCTCAGAAGGGGGCGCTGTGCTGCAGGGAGCAGGCGGGGGGCTCAGCAGGGGGCGCTGTGCTGCAGGGAGCAGGCGGGGGCTCAGCAGGGGGCGCTGTGCTGCAGGGAGCAGGCGGGGGGCTCCGTAGAGGGCGCTGTGCTCCAGGGAGCAGGCGGGGGGCTCAGCAGGGGGCGCTGTGCTCCAGGGAGCAGGCGGGAGGCTCAGCAGGGGGCGCTGTGCTGCAGGGAGCAGGCGGGGGGCTCAGCAGGGGGCGCTGTGCTGCAGGGAGCAGGCGGGGCTCAGCAGGGGGCGCTGTGCTCCAGGGAGCAGGCGGGGGGCTCAGCAGGGGGCGCTGTGCTGCAGGGAGCAGGCGGGGGCTCAGCAGGGGGCGCTGTGCTGCAGGGAGCAGGCGGGAGGCTCAGAAGGGGGCGCTGTGCTGCAGGGAGCAGGCGGGGGGCTCAGCAGGGGGCGCTGTGCTGCAGGGAGCAGGCGGGGGCTCAGCAGGGGGCGCTGTGCTGCAGGGAGCAGGCGGGGGGCTCCGTAGAGGGCGCTGTGCTCCAGGGAGCAGGCGGGGGGCTCAGCAGGGGGCGCTGTGCTCCAGGGAGCAGGCGGGAGGCTCAGCAGGGGGCGCTGTGCTGCAGGGAGCAGGCGGGGGGCTCAGCAGGGGGCGCTGTGCTGCAGGGAGCAGGCGGGGCTCAGCAGGGGGCGCTGTGCTCCAGGGAGCAGGCGGGGGGCTCAGCAGGGGGCGCTGTGCTGCAGGGAGCAGGCGGGGGCTCAGCAGGGGGCGCTGTGCTGCAGGGAGCAGGCGGGGGCTCAGCAGGGGGCGCTGTGCTGCAGGGAGCAGGCGGGGGGCTCCGTAGAGGGCGCTGTGCTGCAGGGAGCACGCAGGGGCTCCATAGGGGGCACTCTCCAATTTTTCTCTCTCTCCCCCTTTAGCTCCACATTGTTCATACCAAGAACAACCTGAGCGTGGCTGACGCCCTCAAGGATCCCGAGGGAATCGCTGTGCTGGCCTTCTTCCTCCAGGTTTGGCAGTGCGGGGCGACAAGCCCGGACTCCTGGGTTCTATCCCCAGATCTGGACAGGCAGCGGGGTCCAGTGGGGGCTGGGCAGCAGGACTCCTGGGTTCTCTGGATGGGAAATGGTATCTAATGATTCGAGGAGGAACCGGAGTCTTACCCTGAGTCACTCTATGACTCCCAGCCCTCCCCACGCCTCAGTTTCCCTATTTGCTGTACTCATGTGGTCTTGTCCCTCAGGCAACAGCCCACACACGCCCCTCCCACTCCTGGGATTCCTTCACCCAACACTTGAAGAAGGTGGCTCTGAAGGGTGAGTATCCCCTGAACTGGGGTGCGCGAGAGGTGGATTACGGCTGGCCTAGCATTGGGGCTGGGGACAGTACAGCTCTGTGCCACCAGGGGGCGAGAGAGACTAATGGATGAGAGGAGCGGGGTTGGGGCTAGGAGTCCGGGCTACTGGGTTCTGTCCCTAAAGCTGGGAGGAGAGTGGCATCTAGTGGGTTAGAGCAGGGGGGCTGGGAGCTAGGACTCCTGGGTTCTATCCCCAGCTCTGGGAGGGGCCCTCACTCTCCCTCTGCCCCTCCAGGGAAGAAAACAGATCTGGACGGCTCCTTCTCCCTGCGGGAGCTCCTGGGCTCGGTGGACCTAGCCCGCTATTACCGCTACCAGGGCTCCCTCACCACCCCCAACTGTGACGAAGTCGTGGTCTGGACTGTCTTCCCCGACCCCGTCCTGGTGCCTCCTGGCGTGGTGAGTGTGGGGCTGGGGGGAAGGGAGGGAGTCAGGACTCCTGGGTTCTCTCCCCAGCTTTGGGAGGGGAGTGGGGTCTAGTGGGTTAGAGCAGAGGGGGCTGGGAGCCAGGGCTCCTGGGCTCTTTTTCCAGCTCACCTCCCCTCTGCTGTTCAAACCCCCACTCTCTCTGCTCCAAGGTGGTCCCCATCAGAACCTTCCCAGTTCTCTCCATTGATGGGGTGTCCTCCTCTGCACGCAGTAGGGCACCCCAAGTTTGCCTCCCCCCTCAATTTGACACCCCCCACTAATCTGTCTCTCTCTCCCCAGGTGGCTGCGTTCCCCTCCATCCTCAGCTCCACAAACTCAGATGCTGGGCCCCGGCTACAGAACAACTACCGGCCTCTGCAGAGCCTTGGGAATCGCCACGTGCAGGCCTCCTCGGGCCTCCGAGTCGCCCCCAGCTCCTCTTCCACCCTGCGGCCTGCAACCTTGATCCCTCTGCTCATCAGTACCGCAGCAATTGCCTGGCACCTATAAAGGGACAGAGCCAGACACGGGGGGTGCTGGGAGCCAGGACTCCTGGGTTCCATTCCTGGTTCAGCCACAGACTCCCTATGTGACCGTCATCAAGCACCATCCCCGCTCTGGGCCTCAGTTCCCCATAGATAAAATAGTGATAGGTTTTGCTCCACAGTCCTGGAGACAGCATTGATCACAGTCCTCTTGGAGACTGGATGGGAACACAACCTTCAGCTAATATATCTGTTAAGGAAAAGTTAGCATATGTGACTCCATTTTGGTTTGGGGCCCACCATTGTCTAAAAGCAAGCAAGTTGTTGGGGACACTGGGTCATGGCCACTAGGTAACTCGAGGGGATGGAAGACCACAAGTGTCGATGAAGCCCCCTCGCACTAGGCCCAGGTGTCCGTGTCCTTGCCCCACCCCACCCCCGCCTGGAGGCACACACAGCAGTTATGCTGAGGATCTGCAACAATATGCTGCAGAGTCAGACTGCCTGAAACGACGCAAGGCCAAACAGGGCAGATATGGAAGAACAATGCTGAATAAAGCAGCTTTATGTATGGTATAAGAAATGATACAGAGAACAAGGGAACTAGCTGGGAACTGGATTGGCTGGCTATATGGATACTTAGGGCAGCTTGCTATTGGATAGGTATGCTGGGAAAAAGGATGTATAAAAGCCTGTGTAACTTCCTGCTCTGTGTGCAGGATTTGAGATTTTATTCTCCCTGTACCTTTTTGCAGCTACAAATAAACTTTTCTGCTTCTCCACCCTGTTGTGATTCTTGGGTGTAGCACACTGGGCAGCGAACCAACCTCAGCTGTTGTTTAGCCTCTCGGCACTGGGTGCTGGCAACAGCTTTGGCGTCCCTGGGTGGGTGACGAGGCTGCAATTTAGCCTTGCCCGGACCACTCCTGGAGGTCGAGGATTGCGGCGAGAACCGACGCCCAGCGCGCACCGGTGAGTTCACCGGGGGCCTCGGAGGAGACGCGATTTGATAGACCCCGGAGGGCACAATGGTGTAACACACTCATATAGTGGAGAAGTTGTTGTGGACGACGGTGAGGAACCGGTCCCTTAGACATGGGGGAGGAGCAGCTGCAGGTCACGGTGAAGAACTGGTCCCTTGGATAAGGTAGGAACCTTTTGAAATTGTATGCTCTGTTGCAACCTGGGGACGCCCAGAGTTACCCTGTAGGTATGGGACAGGGACAGAGCTCAGGGGTTAGGGCACGGTGTACGCCCCTAGAATGCATTCTAGCAAACTGGAAGGTATTTGGTGCGGATCCGATGACTAAGAGCCAATTAAAACGATTCTGTACAGTTGACTGGTTTCAATATCAACTAGAGGACCAGGAGTGGTGGCCACCAGGAGGGTCAATTAATTACAACATAATCCTCCAATTAGTTTTGTTTTGTCAGTGAATGGGTAAATGGAATGAATACTTGTATGCACAAGCGTTTATGGCTTTAAGAAATAGAATAGAGCTGTAATTCTGCAGAGATGTAATTTGACTCCGACTGGTTCGGTAGCAACTAATGTTAGTCCCCAGACCCCCACCCCCACTGTAATGGCAGAGCCGGTGTCCCCTTCGGCCCCCACGCCCCCACCTTATAAGGGTAGGATGCCTCGGGTTACAGAGATTGCCCCCTCGGTGGGACTCTATCCTTTGCTTACCGAGACCATTGTGGCTTGCCCAGGGGCAGATGGACGTCAGGCTACCACTATGCAAGTTTACACCCATGTGCCATTCAATCCAATAGACTTAGCAGCTTTTAAAACACAGGCTGGGGAATTCTCAACGAACGCAAGCAGGTTTATTTCAGTCTTTGAGGGGTGCCTCAGTAGTCACAAGCCGGACTGGGATGATTGTAACATCCTCCTGCGAACCCTATTGTCTGAGGTTGAAAGACAACAGGTTGTGTCCAAGGCAAGGGAGGAGGCGCAGAGACGGTACGACCGGGGTGGTATTAATATCCCTGACCCGGATGCATAGGTCCCCCGAGCAGACCCCAGGTGGGATCCAAATGATCATGGGGATATGACCCCCCTTACCTCCTATAAGGAGTTGCTTTTGAATGGACTCCGTCACTCGGCTGTCCGACATAATAATTGGGCAAAGCCATATGAAGTAATGCAGGATTTAAAAGAAAGCCCAGGGGCCTTTCTACAGCGTATTCGGGACACAATTCGACAGAACACTAATGCAGACCCCGATGATCAGGCAACTGAGTCAATTATTAAGGGAATTTTTATGAGCAGAGCAGCCCCTGATATTAAGAGAAAGTTACAAAAAAAAGAGGATTTAATGGGCATGACCATGGCACAAATCTTAGAGACTGCAAACCGAGCTTATAGTCTGAGAGAGACAGAGAAGGAGAGAGAGCAAGTGAGATTGATGGTAACAGCGGTACAGGCCGGCACTAAGAGAAGTGGCCGGGGAGGAAGGGGCCATGGACACGAACGTCCGGGCCCTCAGGAGAGACGACTGGGTCGCAACCAGTGTGCCTTGTGTCGACAAGAGGGACACCGGAAAAATGAGTGCCCAAAGAGGAAAGAAAAGGGGGGTGCCTCCGTGATGGCGATGGTGGAGCAGGAATAGGGGTGTCAGGGGAGACGGACCACCCTACCCCCAGAACCCCAAGTAAAGATGCGGGTAGGAAGCTCAGAAATAGATTTTGTAGTGGGCTCTGGAGCGGCACGAACTGCTGTAAATCAGCCTCTTCAGTTGCCAGTAGCAGATTCCCTTACTGTGGTGGGAGTCACAGGCAGGGACACCAAGTGCCCAGTGTATGCCCCAGCGGAATGCGCTTTGGGAAATAGGACTATATCCCACAAGCTGGTATACCTCCCTGAGTGTCCAACGCCTCTGCTGGGACGGGATCTGCTTTGTCGCCTCGGTGCCACCCTGCATTTTACTGAGGACGAAATAACCCTTACCTTACCCCCTGAGAATGCATGGATCATGACCCTTGCAGTTGAGCCCTCAGCCATGCAAGCCCCAGAATGGAGCCCGTGGGAAGACCAGGTGTACCCCCCCCGTGTGGGCATCAGGGATTCCAGGAAAGGCCACCCACCAGACCCCCATTGCTATTCAGCTCATACCAGGGAAAGGCCCAGTGCAAGTAAAACAGTATCCAATCAAGAGGGAAGCCAGAGAAGGTTTACAGGAAACTATAGATTGATTCCTAATATATGGTATTTTCCGGGAATGTCAGTCAGCCTGGAACACTCCCATTCTACCCGTACAGAAGCCTAATGGCACGTATCGGCTGGTACAGGACCTAAGGGCAGTCAATGAACGAGTTAAGACTCTGCACCCTCTTGTCCCTAACCCGTATACCTTATTGGCTTCTATAGGGGGACAGTATACCCATTTTTCAGTCCTCAATCTGAAAGATGCTTTCTTTACCATCCCAGTTGCCACCCCGTCACAGGAAATCTTCTCCTTCGAGTGGGAGGACCAAAAAGGGTTAAAAAGCAACTTTGCTGGACAGTGTTGGACCAGGGATTTAAAAACTCCCCCACCCTCTTTGGCCAGGCTCTGGCCAGGGACCTAGAGGAGTGGGATAATGAGGAGGCCCTCCTTCTGCAGTATGTAGATGATTTGTTAATTGCCACTGTGGGACAAACCCCCTGCCTTAAAGCCACCGTGAGCCTCCTGAATTTTATTGGACTCCGGGGATATCGGGTAGCACGGAGTAAGGCTCAAATCGCCCTCCCAGATACCTCGGGTTTCACATACGGCAAGGGGAGCGTCAGCTTTCAAGCGAAAGAAAGGAAGCTATCTGTCAAGTTCCTACTCCAAGTAATCGTAAGCGGTTCAGGGCATTTCTGGGTATGGCAGGATTTGCAGGATCTGGATCCCAGAGTTTGGACTATGGGCTAAACCCCTGTACGACTGTGTAAAAGGAGTGGATCATGACCCCTCCTATTGGACCCCAGAGGCTGACAGGGCATTTAAAATCCTGAAAAGAAAATTGATGAAAGCCCCAGCTCTGGGCCTGCCAGATCTCTCTAAGCCGTTTCAGTTGTATGTACATGAACGAAGGGGGATGGCCCTAGGAGCGCTTACACAGCTGTTAGGAGCATGGAGATGTCCTGTGGCTTATTTTTCTAAGCAACTGGATCAGGTTGCAAAGGGTTGGCCAGCATGTTTACAGGCGGCGGCAGCTACTGCCCTAGTGTTTGAGGAAGCCGAGAAGCTAACATTGGGAGGGGTTATGCAAATCTATACTGCCCATATGGTCCGAGCATTATTGGCTGCAAAGGGAGGGCTTTGGCTCACCCAGGCTCGGATTGCTCGGTACCAGGCTAAGCTGTTAGAGAACTCTGAAGTCACCTTACAGCCTTGCCCCTCCCTTAACCCAGCCACCCTCTTGCCAGAAACAGAGGAACAGAAACATGACTGTTCAGAGATCATAGATGCCCAGTACTCCAGCCGTCCGGATTTAAAAGATGTACCCCTCCCAAATGCAGATTATGAGTGGTACACTGATGGTAGCAGTACTGTAATAGATGGGCAAAGAAGGGCGGGTTATGCTGTTGTGACCCTCCATGACACCGTGGAAGCTGAAGGTTTGCCTGTTGGGACCTCTGCCCAGCTTGCCGAACTGATAGCCCTGACCCGTGCACTTGAACTGTCAAAAGGAAAGCGGGTCAACATTTTTATTGATTCAAAGTATGCTTTTGGTGTGCTGCGTGCTCATGCTGGCCTATGGAAGCAAAGGGGAATGCTGACAGCCCAAGGCTCCCCAGTCAAGTACGGGCCCCAACTCCTCCGGCTCCTAGAAGCCGTACAATTTCCCTCGGAAGTGGCGGTGGTACACTGTAAAGCCCATCAAACGGAGGATCAAGATGTGGCCAGAGGTAATGCCCGGGCAGATAGAGAGGCGAAGCATGCTGCCACCCTGCCATCCCCTCAGACTGAGAACGCCCATATGCTGCCCTTATCCCATCAGTAGGGGAGCTTCCAACCCCTCAGTACTCTGGGGAGGAGAGACAGCTAACTGACAAACTCAGTCTCCGGGAAAAGGAGGGATGGCTCCATTCCCCAGAAGGGAAGGTCCTCTTACCAAAGGGCCTGATCCAGCCGGTGCTGCAGAAACTACACCAAACCACTCATGCTGGCAGGGAAGCACTTATCCAGCTAATGGGAAAATACTTTATCACTTCCGGACTCCGACCCCTGGCTGCCCAGGTACAAGCGGACTGCTTAGTCTGCCAAAAGAATAACCCCCGACCGGGACATCCTGTGCCACCAGCTGCCCTAGAACCCACTCCGGGCCCCGGACAAGTGTGGCAAATAGACTTTACTGAGTTTCCCCGGACCCAAGGGTTCAAGTATCTCCTTGTCATAGTGGATCGGTTCAGCGGATGGCCAGAAGCCTTCCCATGCCGTAACTGCACTGCCAGAACAGTGGCCCTCAAGTTTGTTAAGGAGATCATTCCTCGCTTTGGACTCCCCCTGTGGATGGAATCTGACAACGGGACACACTTCACGTCAAAAATCATTCAAAGCATCTCACATGCCTTACAGATCCCCTGGAAACTCCATACGCCCTGGAAGAGTTTCCCTAAAAGGGGAGGAACCATTACAGCCACACTGCTGGCCTCCCCTGTTGGTCTTTATCCAATACCCATCAGCCCACTGTGTAATAACACAGGAGCTTTTTCCCACAGGGTGCCCATCGTGACCAGATTGGTTTCGGGTAAAACATAACACTCCCTCAGTGAGTACTGCAACTGAATACTCCTGGTCCTGATAGGTGGCTTGCTGTAAAGAGGTCTTATTCCAGAACGGCGAGTCCGCAAGCGTGGAGCATACCAATCAGACCCTTAAACGGCATCTCTCAAAAATGTGGCAAGAAGCCTCACTGCGATGGCCTGATGCTTTGCCCCTTGTCCTACTCCGTATCCGCGTTCTCCCTAAGGGTAGATTAGGGCTTAGTCCCTTTGAAATTATGTTTGGAAGGGCATAGCCTATGAATTGCACCCCGATTCTGTCAGGGGAATGGAAGTTGGGTAATGGTTTGTTGTCACAGTATATGTGTTCCCTGTCTGCTGTTCTCTTGTCTCTTCACAGGTATACCAAGGATTCCCAGCCTCTCCCCTTGGACTCTCCCGTCCACTCCTTACAGCCCGGTGACTCCGTGCTTGTTCGTACCTGGAAAGACGAGCCTCTCCAGGAAAAGTGGAAGGGACCCTATACCGTCCTGCTGATCTCCCACACAGCGGCAAAGATCGAGGGCCACAAGAACTGGATCCATCCCTCTCGTCTGAAGGCAGTACCCGCCCCCTCGCCAGCAGAACAGTGGACCGTCCAACCTGCTGACTCCTCCTCTAGTGACGATCTCGGGCTAAAGCTACTGTTTAAAAGACACAAATAGCGGGCACCTTAATGCTAAAATGGGCCCACCCCGGTACTGGAGACCCTGGGTTGGGAAGACTCTGGTGATAATTAGTTGGGTAACATTGTTGTTCTCTGTATTGGTATTTCCAAACCGTACATATCGGGAGCATAACTCCTTTGTTTCGCTTGCACACCATGTTGCTACTTTAACAAACCAGACTGATTGCTGGGTATGGGCTCCAACTCCACTGTCCCCCAAAACGGGAATGCCCCTTGACATGCTGCCCCTGACCCTAGCAGAATTAGCCGCCACCAAAGAGCAGGAAAGAACGGACTCGCCGTTCTGGAACAAGACCTCTTTACAGCAAGCCACCTATCAGGACCAGGAGTATTCAGTTGCAGTACTCACTGAGGGAGTGTTATATTTTACCCGAAACCAATCTGGTCACGATGGGCATCCTGTGGGAAAAAGCTCCTGTGTTATTACACAGTGGGCTGATGGGTATTGGATAAAGACCAACAGGGGAGGCCAGCAGTGTGGCTGTAATGGTTCCTCCCCTTTTAGGGAAACTCTTACAAATAATCTTACCACAAAAGAAAGGGTTTGGAAATATAACTTGCCGTCCAGTTAACATCTCCAATGTAGCAAGCCAATGGTGGGTTTGCAGTGGTCCCTATGGCGAGTGTAATTTGAACGGCACAATTAGAAACGCCCCCACTTGTACCCAATCAGGAGGATGGGATGCCCCCTTAGGGGCATATGAATTGTTTGGAAAAGCAGCCTTAAATATCCCAGGAATCCCCTTAAGAAACAGTCCTTACTGGGCCCTACAGGGTCACTATTTTGTATGTGGCCGAAAGGCTTACAAGGTGCTGCCAGCTGTTATATAGCTCATGGAGTTCCTCATCTGTCAATAACTGCCACACTCCAAAGGAAAGATTAGAAATGCCCAAGACACCTCTGTTGAGTCACGAGAAAAGACCCTGCGGCGACTGACTACGGCATTGGAGGGCAATATGAAGAATTCCCTCACAACCGAGAAGCTTGTAGGGTGCTCTGTACTGGGAATACTGTTTACCGGGCCAGCCATGGCATGCATAGGCCGCTATACAGTAAGGCTGCAAATGGTACTTGAGAAAGTTGCCTTAGAGTTGGAGGACTCGGTTAGTAATTTAGGGTCAGCAGTAAAAACATTAAATAAAGAGGTACAGCAGCTCAGGACGTTTTCCCTCCAAAACAGGCTGGCTTTGGACTATCTCTTGGCATCCCAAGGCGGGGTTTGTGCCCTCGTCGGGCCCCGATGCTGTGTATATGTAAATGATAGCAGTTATGAGATCTGTGAAAAGGTGGTACAGGCTGAGGCCCATGCCCGAGCCGGAGCACAGGTTGCCTATACTGCCCCCGAGAACGATTGGTTGCAAACCTTGTTTTCAGGCTGGGGTTTGTCATCTTGGCTTGGTGGTTTATTTAGCCTGCTATTGAAACTTCTCTTTCCTGTATTGCTTGTATTACTGGTATTGTGCTGTGCAGTATCATGTGTTAGGGCCCTTTTGCAAAAGTTAATAAGTCATTCTCTTCAGGGCTATCACAAAGTGCTTATGCAAAGTCCTATGGTAAGGAAATAAGTAGCCCAAGTGAGAAAACTCAGAGCCAAGGTTGTTGAGTGTTCTCAAAGGAGGGAGTTGTTGGGGACACTGGGGCATGGCCACTAGGTAACTCGAGGGGATGGAAGACCACGAGTGTCGATGAAGCCCCCTTGCACTAGGCCCAAGTGTCCTTGGGCCCCCTCCCGCCTGGAGGCACTCGCAGCAGCTCTGCGTACTAGGCCCAAGTGTCCTTGGCCCCCCCGCCTGGAGGCACACACAGCAGTTATGCTGAGAATCTGCAACAATATGCTGCAGAGTCAGACTGCCTGAAACTAAGCAAGGCCAAACAGGGCAGATATGGAAGAAAAATGCTGAATAAAGCAGCTTTATGTATGGTTTAACAAATGATACAGAGAACAAGGGCACTAGCTGGGAACTGGATTGGCTGGCTATATGGATACTTGGGGCAGCTTGCTATTGGATAAGTATGCTGGGAAAAAGGATGTATAAAAGCCTGTGTAACTTCCTGCTCTGTGTGCAGGATTTGAGATTTTATTCTCCCTGTACCTTTTTGCAGCTGCAAATAAACTTTTCTGCTTCTCCACCCCGTTGTGATTATTGTGTGATGCACACCGAGTAGCGAACCAACCTCAGCTGTTTAGCTTCTCGGCACTGGGTGCCGGCAACAACATCATGCACCAGGAGGAGTGTTCCTTAGATACTGCATTCCTGTGAAAACCCTCCCACTTGTTTCCAGCCTGTCTCGACTCCCGGTTTCTGTTCTTTGTCTATTTCTAACTCCCTGCCTCCTGGCCTTGTGATGTGGGCCTCCCATCCTAATAAGAAAGGCTACTGGTGCATTGCTTTAGGACCATGTTGCGTAGTTGAAGTAATAGTTTATCACGGGGAATGTACCTAGCAGGGATAGGGGGCAGATAAGGAAAGGGTTTGTCTATTGGCTAAGGTTTCCGATGCACAAGGGCAACATGCTTTGCTAAAAGGTATACAATCTTTGTATAACCTGCATTCGGGGTCCCCTTCTGGCTAGCAGGGGGGCACCGCACTCAAGCATAAGAAATTTAATATCTTTGGGAACTCTGCAGTTGGGGACTTTGTTCGTGTGCCTCAGCCTAGACTCGAACTGCGCATGACATATCAGGTATAATTCGCAACATATCTCAGGAGGACTGGATTACAAGCCCCCACCGCCAGGAGTTTGGACTGAGTGGGCAGAGGGGGTGTGACGTTGCACTCCATATGCTTTATAAAAGTATGCTTATGAATGTAAATATAATGTAACTGGAATATGCTTTATGCAAAAGGTCTCTTGTAAGGTTTCATTACAAAGGTTATAACATACTGAATATATTCCTCCTATTCGTATGCATGTATCATTCTTGTATCTAAGCTAGAAATATGAAGTATAACTCTGAGTTCCTATTGTAATTACGCAAAGTGTGGGCCATTAATGATGGTTTAGAATCTTGATGGCTCCCATTGACTAGGACAATTGGTTGTAGATGGTTTATTTACCTGCAAGCCTTCCTGTGTACATGTGGGTGTGGGCCAGCCCCTGGGTAATGAAGAATGAGGTATTACAGGACGTGTGACCATGTTGCATGATACTGGAATCCATCTTAAATCTGGTACTTTTCCATTTAGAAGGAGGGGCGGGGACCCAGACAGACAAAAGATTCCCGCAATGTGCCAAAGCTATAAAAGGGGGTGTAGCAGGACAAAGCAGGCCAGTCATGAGAAAGCCCCTGTTTTCAACCTAAGATGTCTGATGGAACTAATAAGGACTGTACCAGGGGAAAGGATTTTATGCCCCTCTGCCATGTACATTGGCCAAGAGTTTATGTTTCAGGGCCTCATCTTACTACAGCTCCCATTGACTAGGACAATTGGTCGTGAATGGCTCTGTTCACTTGCAGACCTTCCTGGGTACGTGCAGGCCAGCCCTGGAAGAATGGAGACTGGGGTCTCACAGGACATGTGAACATGTCACCTGATACTGGAATCCATCTTAAACCTGGTGCTTTTCCATTTAGAAGGAGGAGTGGGGACTCAGAGAGACAAAAGATTCCCGCCAAAGCTATATAAGGGGGCAGAACAGAACAACGGGGGCTGCCAGTCATGAGCACACCCCTAGTTTCCACCTAAGATGTCTGCTGGAACTAACAAGGACTGTACTGGGGAAAGGATTGGGCCCAGACTCGGAAGGAGTCTAGCCTGTGAAAGAAGCTTTTTGGAACATCTCTGAGGGTGAGATTTTACCTGTAAACAGCTTCTTAATGTATTAGGCTTAGACTTGCATGTTTTTGCTCTATTTTGCTTGGTGACTTACTTTGTTCTGTCTGTTATTACTTGAAACCAGTTAAATCCTACTTCTTATACTTAATAAAATCACTTTTGTTTATTAATGAACCCAGAGTAAGTGATTAATACCTGGGGGAGCAAACAGCTGTGCATATCTTTCTATCAGTGTTATAGAAGGTGGACAATTCATGAGTTTACCCTGTATAAGCTTTATACCAGGGGTCTCAAACTCAATTTGCCTTGGGACCAGTGCCAGTCCTCAAATCCTCCCAGTGGGCCAATAATGCCACTGAAGATGGTATTCAGAAAAGAAAACATTTATATTTTATTTCGATTTTCTTAGAAATAATAAAACGGTCATACAACTTGATACAATTCTTTGCCTGCCAGAGAGTTTTTAGTGTTTGCCAGATACCTGGCAACGCTTCAGTTCTGTCAGTCTGTTGATGTTTGGCCTCAGTGACTGTCCTGTCTCCCAAGGTCTATGAGAATAAGGGATTGTCCTTCAGGATAGGCTGTAGATCCTTGATGATGCACACGATCCATTGTCTATAGCCAAGCTCTAAGATACAACTGCATTTGCTCCAATCCCTCAGACAGAGACAAACACCTACAGGATCTCTATCAAGCATTCTTAAAACTACAATACCCACCTGGGGAAGTGAAGAAACAGATTGACAGAGCCAGAAGGGTACCCAGAAGTCACCTACTACAAGACAGGCCCAACAAAGAAAGTAACAGAACACCAAGAGCTGTCAGCTACAGCCCCCAACTAAACCCTCTCCAGCGCATCATCAAAGATCTACAACCTAGCCTGAAGGACGACCCATAACTCTCACAGACCTTGGGAGACAGGCCAGTCCTCACTTGCAGACAGCCCCCCCAATCTGAAGCAAATACTCACCAGCAACTACACACCACACAACAAAAACACTAACTCAGGAACCAAACCCTGGAACAAACCCCGGTGCCAACTCTGTCCATATATCTTTTCAAGGGACACCATCATAGGACCTAATCACATCAGCCACGCCATCAGGGGCTCGTTCACCTGCACATCTACCAATGTGATATATGCCATCCTGTGCCAGCAATGCCCCTCTGCCATGTACATTGGCCAAACCGGACCGTCTCTACGCAAAAGAATAAATGGACACAAATCTCACATCAGGAATTACAACATTCAAAAACCAGTAGAGGAACACTTCAATCTCCCTGGACACTCAATAACAGACTTAAAAGTGGCAATTCTTCAACAAAAAAACTTCAAAAACAGACTCCAAAGTGAAACTGCAGAAGTGGAATTAATTTGCAAACTGGGCACCATCAAATTAGGCCTGAATAAAGACTGGGAGTGGATTAGTCATTACAAAACCTAATTTTACCATACTAATTTCCCCCTACTGTTACTCACACCTTCTTGTCAACTGTTTGAAATGGGCCGCCCTCATTATCACTACAAAAGTGATTTCTCCTCCCTTGGTATTCTACTGTTAATTGAATTGGCTCGTTAGACTGACCCCCGACTTGGTAAGGCAACTCCCATCTTTTCATGTACTATGTATAAATATGCCTCTGATGAAGTGGGTTCTAGTCCACCAAAGCTTATGCCAAAATAAATTTGTTAGTCTCTAAGGTGCCGCAAGGACTCCTCATTGTTTTAGCTAATAATTAGTCTTTTGGGACTTAAACTATTACTGGTTTTGAAGCCACAGCTTAGACTTTGGGAGAAGGGGTTTTCAGAAAGTTAAGTGAATATTTTAGTGAAACTAAAAGAGTTTTACAAAACGGTTCAGCTCTGTGGATGTTGTTACACTGGTATAAAACTATGTTAAATACCTGCTCACAGATTCATTCATATCATTGTTTCTAAAACACAACTTCAGAATATGTTTTACTGATTGAGCTGAGTAATTGTTATAAAGGGATATTGGCAATCCCCCAAGTACCCAAGGAAAAATTAATCTGAACAGAGGTTATAGGCTTTGCATTTTTCAACACATTCTGCATCAGACATACTCTCTTCTAGTTTTCATGAATCTACCTTTCTAATCCAGAACATTTTTTGGCGGAGGCTGCAGGGTTAGATAATGGAATAACTTCTGTGGCTTCTTTGCTCAATAACATTCTTTAAAATATACGGAGGAAATCTCCAAAAGGTCAGTCATACCTTCAGTTTGATAAATAAATAACCCAGAAAGGGAGTTACAATTTGGAGGATTTAATCGACAACAAAAATTACTTTTGGAAATTTTTCCCTTTAGAAACGTTAGCAAGCATGGTTTTCCTTCTTGCTTCATTGGCAATTCGCTTGTCGACTGATTTGCTTTGAATAACTCTTGATAATATGCCTTTTGTGGTGTGAAATTGGAGCTGAATTAAAGCAAGACACAGGACAACTTCTGTTTGATTCACTACTGGCATGGCACCGCTCACTGAAGTGCCATTTGTTTTGCCAGGATTAGGGGCCATCCCTGGTGTTTTGCACAATTGCAAATAACTGTGTCAATGCCACCTACACTGAAGCTACCTTCACTTCCTAAATGAAATGCAAACAACAAAATCATCCCCGTGTTTAAAGAGGCAAACTTCATGCTGGTAAGTCCATTTGCATTAGCAAATTAGCAAAAACCTTTCATTTATTTTTACCCATCCTTCCAGTCCCTGCAGCCCAACCTCCACCCTAGCTTCTAGACACTTTGCCAGTGATTAAAACCTCCAATGTGGGTGTGACGTAGCACTCCATATGTTTTATGGAAGTATGCTTAAGAGCGTGAAAATGATGTAACTGCAACATGCTTTAGGCAAAAGGTCTCTTGTAAGGTATCATTACAAAGCTTATAATCTACTGTGTGTGGTCATCCTATTTGTATCCATGTACCATTCTTGTATCTGAAGCTAGAAATATGAAGTATAACTCTGAGGTCCTATTGTAATTATGCAAAGTGTGGGCCACTGATGGTGGTTTAGAATCTTGATGGCTCCTGGTGTCACAAGTCACGGGTGTGATGTTCTGCTCTGTTCAATGTTGATAACAGTTGGTTGCGGGGGGGGTGTTCCCTCTGTGTGCTGCCCCAGCTCTGTGCAGATCGCTGACACAGCAACCCCGAGAAAACCCCCAATGACCACAGACTCTGATAAGGTATGAAGGCACCCGGCCAGGTTTATTGCCAAACGAAACACAGTCTCTAGCTCCCCGGTTCAGATGTCTGCAGTTCTCCCAGTACATATGTGCTCCCTGACAAAGGACGGGCTCGGTCAGTGGCGGGATTTACCACTGCCCCCTACGCCAGACAAACATCCACTCAGGGATGCATTCTTAGACACAGGTTCAAACAAGTTACAGATCATTCCTGACATGTAGAGGTGCAATCCCCCCTACATGTGAGGCTGCTGCCTCTCACAAAACAGCTCTACCATATTACCTTCCTGCCCCTGTCTTTAGGATAGGTCAGCCTGTCCCTGTTATCTGGGGAATGTGCAAGTACCGGCATGTTCTGGTACTATCCTGGCACGTGTTTCCATAACTAGTGCCCAGTACCATTTTAGGTACGTGTATTTTTGCAACATTAGCCCTCTTCTTGCCAGATTCTGTGAGCAGGGCTTTCCTCTGGCTCACAGCTTAACTTTGCTTTATGTTAGCAAAGTCTTGACCATTACTTTAGTTCAGGCCTTAGGCGTCATACCAGGCCTCTAATGCAAGAGTTTATGTTTCAGGGCCTCATCTTACTACAGCTCCCATTGACTAGGACAATTGGTCGTGAATGGCTCTGTTCACTTGCAGACCTTCCTGGGTACGTGCAGGCCAGCCCTGGAAGAATGGAGACTGGGGTCTCACAGGACATGTGAACATGTCACCTGATACTGGAATCCATCTTAAACCTGGTGCTTTTCCATTTAGAAGGAGGAGTGGGGACTCAGAGACAAAAGATTCCCGCCAAAGCTATATAAGAGGGTGGAACAGAACAACGGGGGCTGCCAGTCATGAGCACACCCCTAGTTTCCACCTAAGATGTCTGCTGGAACTAACAAGGACTGTACTGTGGAAAGGATTGGGCCCAGACTCGGAAGGAGTCTAGCCTGTGAAAGAAGCTTTTTGGAACATCTCTGAGGGTGAGATTTTACCTGTAAACAGCTTCTTAATGTATTAGGCTTAGACTTGCATGTTTTTGCTCTATTTTGCTTGGTGACTTACTTTGTTCTGTCTGTTATTACTTGAAACCAGTTAAATCCTACTTCTTATACTTAATAAAATTACTTTTGTTTATTAATGAACCCAGAGTAAGTGATTAATACCTGGGGGAGCAAACAGCTGTGCATATCTTTCTATCAGTGTTAGAGAGATCAGACAATTTACGAGTTTACCCTGTATAAGCTTTATACAGAGTAAAATGGATTTATTTGGGGTTTGGATCCCATTGGGAGCTTGCGTATCTGGGTGCTGGAGATAGATAACCTGCTGAGCTGTTTTTAATTAAAGTCTGAAGTTTTGGAGGCATGGACCAGCCCTAGGTCTGTGTTGCAGCAGGCTAGCATGTCTGGCTCCACCAGGCAGGGTTCTGGAGTCCCAGGCTGGCCGGGAAAACGGGCTCAGAGGTAATTCCAGTACGTCAGGTGACAGTCCCAAGGGGGTCTCTGTAACTGAACCCATCACAGGGGGCAGGACATTGCAGGGACTATCACAGTTTAAAATAAAATACAGCTCCACCACCAAAATGCCAGTCAACAAAACAGAATGATCCCTTCCGGATTGCAAGCACAGAAGCCTGAGCAAACAGGGCTTCCGTTGTTATGACTTCTGTGGTCAGGTTTTAGTAGAGATGAGGCTCACAAAGGTTTTGGCCGCTGTGCTGTCTGGGAAAACCTGGACATATGGGAACCCTATTGAAATGATCCTGGGATCCTTCGCAGAGGACAGCCCACCAGCAGCCCCTCTCTTTTCAAGCAGGGTTCCAGCTCAAACGGGGGTGTTGTTTGCTATCATGGCACTGGGAGGCACCAGGTCTGGCAGGCAGATGCGTGCCGAGGTATCCACACACCCCCGTTCTCTTGCAGTGCAAAGCACCGCCCATCCCTGTCACCATGGACAGTAAACACAATACACAGGAGACTTCCTCTGTATTTCATGGTCTTCACACAGCCTTGAGCAGTGCACCATACCACATCCGGTCCACACTCACCCCCCTGCCCCGGCATCAGTCCCTGCTACACTTCCTCCAGCAATCTCCCTCCGCTCCTCCGACCCACTCAGCCCGCAAACTCCAGTTTTCTTCATCTGATGGCCTCAGTGATATCCAGGATCACTCCGGTTATGCCACAGATCTGGGCAATTACCTTTCTCTTAGTCATGTGCGAAGTAGAGCTAACACACAGCAATGGCATTTCAGGTTGAAGGGCCAGTCGCCTGCTGTCCTGTGTCTTTAGCATCTATGTCTCACATGCATCTAGCAAGATACTGAAGACCAGAAACTGCAGCAATTTCATTGGACACTTCCCGGTTACACTTCTGCTTTTTCAAAGCGGCCGAGTGTCACAAGAGCCGCAGTCCCGAACCCAATTCTATGTCGGATTTCTATATCCCTTGGGGGTCATACTACCCAGGCATCTGACTTGCTCCGCGCACTCTGGTGCGTCCTCAGATTTGGGTGGGAAGATCTTCTCCTTTTCAACAGACCCAGCTGTCACCGTTGTCGTTGAACGATATCTTTACACCAAACTTTTCTGGGTGCACAGCTCTTCCGAGCAATTATTGCTCCTCCTCGTGCGATGACCCCATCGGGTCAGTATCGGCGGCAAAGCACAGAGGACTCATTCAAGACACTGACCAAGCCATTAGGGGTTTTGCTATTTCTGGTAGGACCCAGACGCCTCAGCGAGGAACAGGCCCGCAGGTGAAGATGGAGACTGTGGCAGAAACCCGCAGCAGTGAGTCTCAGAGCCCGGGCTGACAGACTCAGGGTCATGGTGCTTGGCTCCAGCTCTAAGAACAGCCACGTAGCCACATGGGTTTGGGCTGGAGCTCGGGCTGTGATGCCAAGGGAGTGGGGTGGGTTTCAGAGCCAAACTCCAGCCTGAGGCCGACCGTCCGCTCGGCTAGTTTTAGTGCAAGAGCGCAAGGCCAAGTCTGTCAGGCCCAGCTCGGAGACTGGCTGCTGCAGGTTTCTACTTGGCAGGTAGACGTACCCTCAGCCCCTGCACCACATAGCTGACAGCCTACGATGAGCAGAGCTGGGGATAGACCCCCCCCCCAGGATGTGGCACTAAAGGGGGGGGAGGAAGAGAGAGAGAGAGATGGGAAAGCATCCCCTACTGAGCCCCCCTGCTCCCTGCAGCACAGCACCCCCTGCTGAGCCCCCCTGCCCCTCCGCAGCACAGTGCCCTCTGCTGAGCCCCCCACTCACTGCAGCACAGCACCCCCTGCTGAGCTGCCACCCACTCCATGCAGCACAGCGCCCCCTGCTGGGCCCCCCCACTCCCTGCAGCACAGCGCCCCCTGCTGGGCCCCCCACTCCCTGTAGCATAGTGCCCCCTGCTGAGTGCCCTGCCTTCTCCTTGCAGCACAGCGCCCCCTAGCGCTGCACTGGGGCATTGGAGCCAGTGTTGAGCCTCTCCACGCACACCACTCACCTCCACGGAGAAGTGTTTGCCATCAATGTGATGCTCCAAGCCAGGCCGCCTCCCCCTGGCCCCAGTGCAAGAGCCAGCTGATGGGCCAAACTCACTGGGGGGAGAAACGTCCATGTGCGTGATGTTGTTGATGGGGAGCTGCCTAATGCCACAGCAGTGTCTGACAGCGCCTTCCACACCAACTCCGGCATCATTCAAGCTCAGATGGCCAGGCACACGTATGGAGATGGATCGATAGATACAGATATAAATGGATGATGAGTACATAGCTGTGTGGACGCAGAGATAAATAGCTGGGACCACAGGGGGATGGAAGGAAGGATGGGTGGCTATATAGGCCCCTAGAGGGCTGGAGGGTCTGGATAACTAGGCATGACAGAGTCGACTCAGCACAGCAGCGCCTCCTGCTGGCCACCACAGGAATTAGCGCCACCAACCAGTGCGCCGTCTCCAGGTGGTGCCTCTCCTGATATTGTCTCTGACTGCAGACCCGCCTCAGTCCAAGTACCGCAGTGAACAGGTCCCAACTTTCCATTGTGCTGGGGGGCTGCTCGACCCCCAGCCCTGCCCCAGGCTCCAACCCTTCCCTCAAGGCCCCACCCCAGCCCCACCTCTTCACAGCTCCGCCTCACCTTTTCCTGCCCTGTTCTACCCGCTCCCCCGAGCCCTGCGTCCTCACCCCTCCCTCTCCCCCCAGCCTCCTGCACACCGCAAAACAGCTGATTGAGGCAGGCGGGAGGGTGGGAGGGAGAAGCACCGATCGGCGGAGCCCGCCAGCAGGCAGGAGGCGCTGGCGGGAGGGAGAGGTGCTGATAGGGGGGGATGTGTCCTCTTCTTGCCCTGCAGCCATGTCATCAGCATGTTTTCCCCCTTCCAGGGGTGAAGTAGCTCAGTTCAATAGACCAGCCCCTTCCACAGTGGCAAGTGGGGGGATACCCGGGTCCACCCACTACTCTGGGTCCTGACCCAGGGACCCTGTAGATAACAGCTTCCTTCAGCATCTCCTTAACCTTGCTCCATGCTGCTTCTATTTCCTGGGCCACTTCCCTGCCGCCCCAGCACCTTCTTCCCCCTCTTCTCAGAGTACCCAGCCAGCAAGTCCCAGCAGTCAGCCAGCAGCTCCCTCTCGCTCTGTGCATCCTCCCTCCAATTGGCTGCTCCCTGCACAGCCTGGCTAGGCTGCTTGGAGGACTTGCCTTCCCTGCACAGCTTGGCTAGGCTGCTTGGAGGACTTGCCTTCCCTGCACAGCTTGGCTAGGCTGCTTGGAGGACTTGCCTTCCCTGCACAGCCTGGCTAGGCTGCTTGGAGGACTTGCCTCCACTGCTTTTTTCTGGGACAGGGTGAGGAGGGCCCATGAGGCCTCCATTAACCCCATCTTCTCTGGTGTGGGGTGAACACCTGTAGCCAGACAGCCAGCCCCCCCCCCCTCCCCCCTCAGACCAGCATTGCTGGAAACACAGGAGGAAGCCGGAACAGGGCACTTAACATATATTCCAGCACAGCCTTTGAAGCTGTGAAAGCACAGGTGTGCTGCTACAATGTGCCTCTGGGAACAGATACAAGGATTAAGCTCACAGCAGGCAGAGGCCCTGTGACAGACATGGCTCTTAGCCCCTACTAAATAGCGTGATGCACACACCCCAACATCCTAGGTGGGAAAATATTTACCCTGATAAAAGAAATGTCCAGTAGTCAAAACTTATTGTTTCTCTCCCTTGCAAGTGTAAACTACTCTTGCGAAAGCTGGCGTCACCCAGACAGACCAGCCTCAATTTGGCATAAGAAAGGAGAAAGAGAATAAAGGAGTACAGAGGTATAAGTAGGGTATGGCGGTTCAATACAAGACAGGACACGGCTTTAGGCAAGCAAGCAGGATGGTCTGCTGATGGGATTACCCCTGTCAGCTTTTCCACCTCTTTTATTTCTCTCCCCCCTGCGCATCACATACCCCAACCGACCGCAAAAGGCATCAACAAAGGAAATAATATGACTTTGATTAATATTCCTATTTACTAGCCTCTATCTACTACAATCTTTATTCTCAGGCCTTGAGCTTCGGCCGAGGAAGCTTCCCACGGCTGATGTCCTTATTTTGACTTCCCAGATGGTCCATGTTTCCATGGTCCATGTCCTTGGATAGAACAGAGCAATGTGTGCATTGCTCCTACACAACCCTGACTGTTTCCAGGTGCATGAACGCTACATGAACCCTTCAGTAGGGGACCTACAGCACCATGATTTTTGAGTGCTTTTCACTATCTATCTACTGGTCAGATAAGTGACAGCCTCCCAAGGCTTCTGCAGCTAAGAGGGTCCCTAAGCCTTGTCCCTTATTCGTCTTTCCGCGGAATTGAGTGACCGATCCTGGCTTGGCACCGCTGGAATCGAGAGATGCGAGGAGGGTAAGAAGCACCCACACCTGATCTCCTATCTTTAGTGTACTCCTTTTCTTTTTGCGAATACAGACTAACACGGCTGTTACTCTGAAACATATTTTGAAATAGAGCTCTATACTTTGTTTTCTTCCTTTGGGATTGTGGCTTCAGTTTTGTAACTTGTCTGTGTGTGTAACATCTCTACATTTAAATAAGTAGGCACTAGCAATTTTGTAACCACATGATTAGAATCTAGCTTAATAAATTTTGGTAACCATTTGTGCGTAAGCCTGACTTGTTTTCTCTGGTTTACTGTAAAGCAGCCAACGCAATGAAAGAACCTCAGCCGTTTTGGCTCTAAAGCCTGGCCATTAGGTGAGAGTACTAAGAGCCTAGCGTTGAGTTGTGCCGCCTCCACGGGGCAAACTCTTGGGGCACCTGTCAGTCAATCCTGGCTGCCCGCTGCGAAGGAGCTCTGAGCTCTAGCAGTTAAAGTCACGGGTGTGGAGAGGCTCTTAGTGCTGCCATTGGGGCACCTGTCAGTCAGTATTGACTGCCCGCTGCGAAGGAGCTCTGAGCTCTAGCAGTTAAAGTCACGGGTGGTTAGGACCTTGGGGCATCCGTCAGCCTAGCCCGGGCTGCCCGCCGCGAAGGGACAGTGCGTCCTAGCGGTTAAAGTCACGGATGGTATAAATGGGCATAGCTGGCACCTCACCAAACATCCTTGGCCGTCGGCTAACACCACCCCATCACAGAGATGAAGAGATGGAAGGATGTGTGGGTGAGTAGGTAGGGGATATAGGGATGGGTGGGTGGGTGAGTAGCTGGGTTTGTAGAGGCTTGGAGGGATGGATTTTTGAGTAGTTGGGTCCATAGGGAGATGGAGGGTTAGATAGTTGGGTCCATAGGGGGATGGAGGGTTAGATCATTGAGTCCATAGGGAAATGGAGGGATGGGTAGTTGGGCCCATAGGGGGATGGAGGGTTAGGTAGTTGATCCGTAGGAGGTTGGAAAGATGGGTAATAGGGTCCATGGGGGGTGGAGGAAAGGATAATTAGGTAGATGGATCCATATGGTGAGGGAGGGAGGGAAGGATAGGTTGTTGGATCCACAGGAGAATGGAGGGAGGGATAGCTGGGTCCATAGAAGGATGGATGGAGGGACGCATGGGTGGGTAGTTGGTCCCACAGCGGGATGGGTAGTTGGCTCTGTAGGGTGATGGAGGGATGGGTAGTTGGGTCTGAAGGGTGATGGAGGGATGGATAATTGGGTCTCTCGGGTGATGGAGGGATGGGTAGTTGGATCCAGAGGGGGATGGATAGTTGGGTCTGTAGGGGTATGGAGGGATGGGTAGTTGTCTCTGAAGATTGATGGAGGGATGGATAGTTGGCTCCATAGGGTGATGGAGGGGTGGAGGGATGGGTAGTTGGCTCTGAAGATTGATGGAGGAATGGGTAATTGGCGATGTGGAGGGATGGACAGGTAGTTGGCTCTTAGAGGGATGGAGGGATGGATAGATAGTTGGGTTAATGAGGGGCATAGATACATACCTAGAGGAGGGTGTAGAGTGATGGATAGACATGTAGGTGGCTCAGCATGAGGATGGATGGAAGGAAAGCTAAATCAATCTTCTGGAGCCCTCCTTGCCTGACTCCCCCTTTGCCCCCTCCCCTGTGACAACCCTCCCATGGCAGAAGCCCCCTCCCCATCCCCTAGGAAGCACAGGGTAGTAGGGGGCACTCACCAGCAGTGCACGTTTCTGCCTGGCTCAGCTCAGCCTCACTCTGCTTCTCCTTGGAGAACACTTCAGCTGGCTCAGAACATGGGCTCTGCTCCACCCAGCTACCAGGGAACGGTGGGGCAGAGACGGCAAGGGAAGGAGGAGGGACAAGGCTAATCGCACTCTAGAGACACCCCTGCTCTGACACTAGCCACTGGCACATGGTGACTCAACCCAGAGCCAGTGCCTGGCCCAACAATGGGTCTGGAATCAGGACTCCTGCGTTCTGTCCCCAACTCAGGGCGGGACTGGGAGTCAGGATTCCTTCGTTCTAGTCTACTTCCCCCCTCCCCGCCGTCTCTGGGTTGGTTAATCACAGATCCAGCCCCATGACCAAGTTTGCTATTAACCATCCCCGCTGGCCCCTGGGGACCCTTCCAGGAGGTGTCATTTCGGTTCAGGGAGAGAGACCGCAACGGTATGGAGGGGGTGCCACAGTCCAGGGCCGTCATCAACAACCCGGCCGACATCAGCGTCATCGTGGGCTACTTCGTCCTGGTCATCTGCGTAGGGCTCTGGGTAGGTGACCTGGGGACACTGCCCTTTGCCCCAGTCCCCTCTCTCCCACCCCCCAACACTGGGCACCAGGGGGAGAAATTGCACAGGGTAGAGACCTGAGCCACTCTTCTGGGACCCAGAACCACCAGGCGGAGAACGAGAACTGACCACCCCAAAATTAGACCCAAAACTTGAGTCAAGGACATCCCCATATACACCCTGCTATCCAGCCATCTATCCACCCATCCCCATATACACCCCTCTATCTATCCATCCATCCACTCATCCACATACACACCTTGCTATCTATCCACCCATCCCCATAAACACTCTCTATCTATCCCCCATCCCCATATGCACCCTGCTATCTATCCCCCCATCCAGCCATTCCCATATACACCCCTCTCTCTAGCTGTCCATCCATCCTTTCCCATACACCCCTCGCTTTCTATCCCTCTATCCATCCCCATACACACACCCCATCCATCCTTCATTCCCCAAACACACCCCTCTTTCTAGCCATCCCCATACACACCCCTCTGTCTATCCATTCATCCCTCCCCGTACACACCTCTCTCTCTATCCCTTTATCAGACTCCATAGGCACCTCCCTACCTATCTATCCACCCTAATACCCAACCTTCTATCCATCCAGCCCCAAGAAGAGCCCGCTCTTTATCCAGCTACACAACCCTCTGTCCACCCATCCATCCCGCTGCTCACCCCTCTCTCCATCCCCATACACACCCCTCTAGCCAGCTGTCTATCCCCATACACACACACATCTACCTATCTCCATACACACCCCTCTATCCATCAGTCTCCAGAACCCCCCCACACTTATCCATCTATCCCAGAATCAAGCATCATCACCCAGGAACTCAGTCTCTGAAACTTGAATTTCCATCTCCACCCTAGCATGTCTCTGTTGCTGGCAGATCCCAGAATCAAAGCCCAGGGCTCGACCCTGGAAATCTGACCTCAGAACTTGAACTGTGGCCCGGGAAGCCCATCCACAAAACAGTGGGGCTCAGAAGGGCCTGCGGCTGAGGCCCACATCCACAGAGGACTTAGATGCCCAAGTCCTAGTTTTAGGCTCCCCTGAGATCCACAAAACTCTCACTCGGCTCCCACCCAACACCTAAGTCATTGTAGTCGAAGTTTCATACCTGCCAGAGTTTCTGCCTCGGGGCACATGAGCTGCTGCCTCCCTCTGGGTGTCCAGGAGGACACGCATTCATGCTACCCACTGGGCTATGCTGATGTGGGACCCCCTCAGTCCCTCCTGGTACAGCTGTTCCACAGTGCCTCAGTGAAGGAGTGGGTACAGCCAGGGGACTGGCCCCAGGAGTCTCCCACCTCCCAGCTGGATGTCCCAAGCACCAGCCCACAGAGTTCTTCTCAAGCTCTGGCCTGCTCTCTCTCTGGCCCAGGGACTCTTGTTCTTTAAAGCCACCATGGAGGAGAAGCTGCACCAGGAGAGACCAAGGGAGCTCGTACGTCCGACTATCCCATTATTGCTCCGTGGCTTCTCTTCAGGCAGAGGGGGGAATTGAACCAGGAGCTTCCACAACCCAGGCTGAGTACTCTAAGCACTGGGCTGGAAGTCGTAAGCTGGGCACCTCCTCCTGTGGCTGGTTTGTGGGGAGCGAGGCAGGCGCCCAACTCATTCTCACAAGGAACAACGGAGATACCAAAGCTGCCCGACCCCAGGAGAGGGATTCCCAGCTCTGGGCCGCTGGCAGAGCGAGGCGCCTCTCTGCAGCTTGGACTAAGGGGGCAAACTGCATGAGAAGGGCAGGACTTAGGACCTCCCATCTCCCACTGCCTGGCTCAGCTGGCTCCCTGCCTAGCACACCTAGCACCCATTCATTATATAGGGAGCCTGGCGCCTAGCTCAGGCTTTCTGGATCCCAGTGTTGGTCCAGTGATTTTTCTCAGCACCTAAACATTAGGTGTTCCCGTGCCGAGCACCATGATGCCTAAGTCCCTTTGTGGAGCCGGACCTTAGAACCCAACAATCTCATGTGATTGGCATGCCTAGAACACAAGTCACTGGCATGATTGATGTACCTAGAACCCAAACCGCTAGGATCTCGGATGGGGCTGTCCTTGTTCCACCACTCCCATGACATTTCTGTCCCTTCTCCCGCTTATCACTCCCTCTACTCCACCCCAGGAGGGTCCCATCTCACAGTGGAAGGGCTGGTGGGGCCTCATCCCGGCTGTACAGTTGGTTTTTTGCTCTTCTCATAGTCTTAGCTCTTTGATCTCAGCTCCAGATTGGGCAGGGACAGGGGAAGAGGTTGTTAATTATTACTGGGAAGTACATGGTCCATGCTCATGAGGCCTGTAATGAGGTGTTGTAAATTTAGCAGATTAGTCAGGGAGCAGAAATGTACGGCGTGTGCCCCCTGCATCACCTCGCCACACAAAGTCCCCCGACCGTTGACCCATGGCTTTAATAAGTCACTGCGGCCCCTCCAACTAGCCAGCCCCATCCCCTCACAGCCCCGAGTGCTGGATCCTCCCCCCGCGGACACCTCAGCTTGCTGCAGTACATGGCAAAGACCCAAAATGATGGGACACACTAGAATTACTCAGGCAAGACACATGCACGGCAGTGGGATTCCTCACTCAGTGCCAGGCTGGCTCACAACCGAGGCCCATCTAACTCAGCCTCCAGCAAAGGAAAATGTGACATACACACACACACCCCTCCACCCCCCGCAATATACATCTCAACCTGGTCTCTAACAGGGATCCCCCTGAAGCCTCGCGGCAGGAAGCTGTGTCACCAACTCTGGCTAGTTTCAGCCACTGAAATACCCAGTCCCTCTTTGAATCTTGGCCCCCCACAACTTCTGGTGGCAGGCAGTTCCGAAGGCCCATCACGCCTCGGGTGAAAGTGCATTTCCTGCCTCCTTGTGATTGACTCCAGGAGCTCAATCTATTTAGTGAAACCAAGAGCAGGTTAAGGGGTGGGCTGATCACAGTCTGTACGTACCTCCATAGGGAACAAATCATTAATACGGGGCTCTTTAGTGGACGAAGGTCTGACACGACCCAGTGGCTGGACGTAGGCAAATTCAGCCTGGAACTAAGGGGTACGTTTTTAAGAGTGAGGGGAATTAACCATTGGAACAGCTCACCCAGGGCTGTGGCTGATTCGCCATCGCTGGGAAGTTGGTGCCCCAGTTCAGCCAGGAACGATTTGGGGCAGTTCCCTGGCCTGTGCTACCCGGGAGGTCAGACCCGGCCGGCCTGAGAATCTCTGAGCCCCAGGTCAGTCACTCTCCAGAGGAGATTTGCTCCAGCCCGCTGAGCCGTCCCATCGCCCTTCTCGGAGCCTGGCATCTCCAGACAGAGCTGGGGGGGACTCACCCCGTGGAGGGAGACAGAGCTGGCAGGGTATCTCTGGAGCTGGTGAAGAAACCCAGCATCCAGCCCATGGAAAACGCCCTCCTCCCGCTCTCGCCCCTGCAGTCTATGTGCCGCACCAACCGCAGCACCATCGGGGGTTACTTCCTGGCTGGTAGGAACATGGTCTGGGGGCCGGTGAGTATTGCAGTGGGGGCGGGGGAGACAGACAGACAGACGGATAGATGGGTGCGTATGGGGCTAACCGTCGATCTCGGGAACGGATTCAGAGATGGATTTAGGGAAGAGGGTTAATACTTGACCCTAGAAGCAGCTGGGGTGAGGATGGGGCAGTGTGGGGCGGGGCAGGGGATTGATGTCAGGGGGCCCATAGCAAGGGTATGAGGTTGAGTGGCAGGGGGTTGGCTTTAGGGGCAGTGCCCAGAGGCAGGGGCTGGCATTGGGACAGTGCCCGGGGGCAGGGGTTCGTGTTAGGGGCAGTGCCCGGGAGCAGGGGGTGGCATTAGGGGCAGTGCCCAGGGGCAGGGGGTTGGGGTTAGGGGCAGTGCCCGGGGGCAGGGGCTGGCTTTAGGGGCAGTGCCCGGGGCAGGGGGTTGGGGTTAGGGGCAGTGCCCGGGGGCAGGGGGTTGGCATTAGGGGCAGTGCCCAGGGGCAGGGGGCTGGCGTTAGGGGCAGTGCCTGGGGGCAGGGGGTGGTGTTAGGGGCAGTGCCCGGGGCAGGGGGTGGTGTTAGGGGCAGTGCCCGGGGCAGGGGGTTGGGCTTAGGGGCAGTGCCCGAGGCAGGGGGTTGGGCTTAGGGGCAGTGCCTGGGGGCAGGGGCTGGCTTTAGGGGCAGTGCCCGGGGCAGGGGGTTGGCATTAGGGGCAGTGCCCGGGGGCAGGGGGTTGGCATTAGGGGCAGTGCCCGGGGGCAGGGGGTTGGCATTAGAGGCAGTGCCCGGGGGCAGGGGCTGGCTTTAGGGGCAGTGCCCGGGGCAGGGGGTTGGGGTTAGGGGCAGTGCCCGGGGGCAGGGGGTTGGGGTTAGGGGCAGTGCCCGGGGGCAGGGGGTTAGCGTTAGGGGCAGTGCCCGGGGCAGGGGGTTGGCGTTCGGGTCAGTGCCCGGGGGCAAGGGGTTGGGGTTAGGGGCAGTGCCCCGGGGCAGGGGGTTAGCATTAGGGGCAGTGCCCGGGGCAGGGGGTTGGGGTTAGGGGCAGTGCCCGGGGCAGGGGGTTGGGGTTAGGGTCAGTGCCCGGGGGCAGGGGGTTGGCGTTAGGGGCAGTGCCCGGGGGCAGGGGGTTGGGGTTAGGGGCAGTGCCCCGGGGCAGGGGGTTGGGGTTAGGGGCAGTGCCCCGGGGCAGGGGGTTAGCATTAGGGGCAGTGCCTGGGGGCAGGGGGTTGGGGTTAGGGGCAGTGCCCGGGGCAGGGGGTTGGGGTTAGGGTCAGTGCCCGGGGGCAGGGGGTTGGGGTTAGGGGCATGCCCGGGGGCAGGGGGTTGGGGTTAGGGTCAGTGCCCGGGGGCAGGGGGTTGGGGTTAGGGGCATGCCCGGGGGCAGGGGGTTGGGGTTAGGGGCAGTGCCCGGGGGCAGGGGGTTGGGGTTAGGGGCATGCCCGGGGCAGGGGGTTGGGGTTAGGGGCAGTGCTCCATGCACCTATCCATAGCCCAGTCCCTCTCCCTCCGGCTATGCTGCAGGTGGGCGCGTCTCTCTTTGCCAGCAACATCGGCAGTGGGCACTTCGTGGGGCTGGCTGGCACCGGTGCCGCCAGTGGCCTGGCTGTGGCCGGCTTCGAGTGGAATGTAGGTGATTTCGAGTGCCCAGAACCCCCTCCCCCCCATCTCCCCCTCCCTGACCCCACTGCCCCTCCCTGACCCCTCTCCTCTCTCCCTGCCAGGCTCTCTTCGTGGTTCTCCTCCTGGGATGGCTCTTCGTACCTGTCTACCTCACTGCCGGGGTGAGCATCACACTGGGTATAGGCTGGGGTGGCTGGGAGCCAGGACTCCTGGGTTCTATCCCAATCCTGGGAGAGGAGTGGGCTCTGGTGGGTTAGAGCCGGGGGCTGGGAGCCAGGACTCTGGGGTTCTATCCTCAGCTCTGGGAGGGGAGGGCAGTGGGGTCTGGTGGGTTAGAGCAGTGGGGGCTGGGAGCCAGGACACCTGGGTTCCATTCTGTTCTCCCTTTACCTGCAGGTGATCACGATGCCCCAGTATCTGAAGAAGCGATTTGGGGGCCGGCGAATCCGGATCTATCTGTCCATCCTGTCCCTCTTTCTCTACATCTTCACTAAAATCTCAGTACGTAATTAATCCTCTTCCAGGGGGTGGGCAGGAGCACCGGCTGTGGGTGGTGTTCCTGGCTTCTCCCAACAGGGGGTGCTGTGTACATTGGCCCAATGCTGAGACCCCCATCCTGTATCGCCCCCCGTAGGTGGACATGTTCTCGGGGGCTGTTTTTATCCAGCAGGCTCTGGGCTGGAATATCTATGTCGCTGTCATTGCCCTGCTCGTAATTACCACCATATACACTGTGACAGGTAACGGGGCCGCATCTGGGGTGGGGGCCCAGGGGCTGCTCCAGCTGGGCCCTGGGGAGCGAGGGGGGGGGAGCGCAGGTGGGCACCATTTCACCCCACCCCTTGTTGCTCTCCCAGGGGGGCTGGCAGCCCTGATGTACACCGACACAGTACAAACCTTCGTCATCATTGGGGGAGCCTTCGTCCTCATGGGCTTTGGTGAGTGAGATCCACCCACTGCTCCCCCACGGACAGGGGCAGGAATTGCAGCTGAAAGGAAGCCGCCGGTGCCTCCAGACCCAGCAGGGGGCGCTGTAGGGAGTGGGGAGGGGGTGCCAGTTGTGGGGGGCTCCCGGTGACTCCAGTCCCAGCAGGAGATGCTATAGGAAGCAGGGCGGGGGTCCTGACTGGGGCGGGGGGGGCTCCTGGGGACTCCAGTCCCAGCAGGGGGTGCTGTAGGGAGTGGGGAGGGGGTGCTGGTTGTGGGGGGCTCCCGGTGCCTCCATACCCAGCAGGGGGTGCTGTAGGAAGCAGGGCGGGGGTCCTGACTGGGGCGGGGGGGGCTCCTGGTGACTCCAGTCCCAGCAGGGGGTGCTGTAGGGAGTGGGGAGGGGGTGCTGGTTGTGGGGGGCTCCCGGTGCCTCCATACCCAGCAGGGGGTGCTGTAGGAAGCAGGGCAGGGGTCCTGACTGGGGCGGGGGGGGCTCCTGGTGACTCCAGTCCCAGCAGGGGGTGCTGTAGGGAGTAGGGAAGGGGTGCTGGTTGTGGGGGGCTCCCGGTGACTCCAGCCCCGAGTTCTCCCAGATGTTGGGCGCAGGCTGCCGCGGTCACTCTTGGTCACAGTGCCCTCTGTTGGTTGCTTTGCAGCATTTCACGAGGTGGGGGGCTACCAGGGGCTCTTTGACAAGTACCTGGAGGCCATTCCCAGCAAGACCCTCTCTCCAGCCCCGGCCCTGTACAACATCTCAGCCACCTGCTACCAGCCCCGCCCCGACGCCTTCCACCTCCTCCGCGACCCCCTGACGGGAGACCTCCCCTGGCCAGCGCTAATCTTCGGCCTCACCATCATCTCCACCTGGTACTGGTGCAGCGACCAGGTATGGGGGTGGGGAGTGGGGCCCGGGGCCTTTCCCCTCTGGGGGCGCCGGTTCCCATCCAGCCCCAGGGTGGGGACTGGCTGGCTCAGGGTGTGGGGCCTGCCACGGGGGCATTCCCTGTTCACAGGTGATTGTGCAGCGTTGCCTAGCGGGCAGGAGCCTGACCCACGTCAAAGCCGGCTGCATCCTCTGTGGGTACCTGAAGCTGTTGCCCATGTTCCTCATGGTGATGCCAGGCATGATCAGCCGCATCCTCTACCCAGGTACGGTGCTCCTCACCTCACCAGGAGATAGTGACGGCTGGGTACCGCTGCCCCCTGCTGGCGGGATCCCAGCTGCCCCATGTCTTAACCCCCTGCCTCCAGGCCTGGCCCCCCTGCTGACCCCGTTTTCTCCCCAGACGAGGTGGCCTGCGTGGTGCCAGAGGACTGCAAGCGGATCTGTGGCACTGAAGTCGGCTGCTCCAACATCGCCTACCCCAAGCTGGTGGTGACGCTCATGCCTGCTGGTAAGCAGTTGGAGCTGGCCCCCACTGCCTTAGTGCATTGCTAGGGGGGTGCTGTTCTGCAGGGAGCGGCCGTGGGACTCAGCACGGGGCGCTGGGCTGCAGTGGGTTGGGGGGGCTCAGCAGGGGGCGCTGGGCTGTGGGGAGGGGGCAGGGGGCTGAGCAGGGGGCACCGTGCTGTAGGGAGCGGGCGGGGGCTCGGCAGGGGACACTGGGCTGCAGGGAGGCGGGCAGTGGGCTCAGCAGGGGGCACCGTGCTGTAGGGAGCGGGCAGGGGCTCGGCAGGGAGCGCTGGGCTGCAGGGAGCGGGCGGGGGCTCAGCAGGGGGGGCTGGGCTGCAGGGAAGAGGGCAGGGGGCTCAGCAGGGGGCGCTGGGCTGAAGGGAGCAGGCGGGGGGCTCAGCAGGGGGCGCTGGGCTGCAGGGAGTGGGTGGGGGTTCGGCACGGGGCGCTGGGCTGCAGGGAGCAGGCGGGGGGCTCAGCAGGGGGCGCTGGGCTGCAGGGAGCAGGCGGGGGCTCAGCAGGGGGCACCGTGCTGCAGGGAGCGGGCAGGGGATTCAGCAGGGGGCGCTGTGCTGCAGGGAGCGGGCGGGGGCTCAGCAGGGGGCGCTGGGCTGCAGGGAGCGGGTGGGGGCTCGGCAGGGGGTGCTGGGCTGCAGGGAGCGGGTGGGGGGCTCAGCAGGGGGTGCTGGGCTGCAGGGAGCAGGCGGGGGGCTCAGCAGGGGGCACCATGTTGCAGGGAGCAGGCGGGGGGCTCAGCAGGGGGTGCTGGGCTGCAGGGAGCAGGCGGGGGCTCAGCAGGGGGCGCTGGGCTGCAGGGAAGAGGGCAGGGGGCTCAGCAGGCGGCGCTGGGCTGCAGGGAGCGGGCGGGGGGCTCAGCAGGTGGCGCTGGGCTGCAGGGAGCGGGCGGGGGGCTCAGCAGGGGGCGCCGGCCTGCAGGGAGCGGGCGGGGGCTCAGCAGGGGGCGCTGGGCGGCAGGGAGCAGGCGGGGGGCTCAGCAGGGGGCGCTGGGCTGCAGGGAGCGGGCGGGGGGCTCAGCAGGGGGTGCTGGGCTGCAGGGAGCGGGTGGGGGCTCGGCAGGGGGCACCGTGCTGCAGGGAGCGGGCGGGGGGGCTCAGCAGGGGGCACCATGTTGCAGGGAGCAGGCGGGGGGCTCAGCAGGGGGTGCTGGGCTGCAGGGAGCAGGCGGGGGCTCAGCAGGGGGCGCTGGGCTGCAGGGAGCAGGCGGGGGCTCAGCAGGGGGCGCTGGGCTGCAGGGAAGAGGGCAGGGGGCTCAGCGGGGGCGCTGGGCTGCAGGGAGCGGGCGGGGGGCTCAGCAGAGGGCACCGTGCTGCAGGGAGCGGGCGGGGGGCTCAGCAGGGGGCGCTGGGCTGCAGGGAGCAGGCGGGGGGCTCAGCAGGGGGCGCTGGGCTGCAGGGAGCGGGCGGGGGGCTCAGCAGGGGGTGCTGGGCTGCAGGGAGCGGGTGGGGGCTCAGCAGGGGGCACCGTGTTGCAGGGAGCAGGCGGGGGGCTCAGCAGGGGGCGCTGGGCTGCAGGGAGCAGGCGGGGGGCTCAGCAGGGGGCGCTGGTCTGCAGGGAAGAGGGCAGGGGTCTCAGCAGGGGGCGCTGGTCTGCAGGGAAGAGGGCAGGGGGCTCAGCAGGGGGCGCTGGGCTGCAGGGAAGAGGGCAGGGGGCTCAGCAGGGGGCGCTGGGCTGCAGGGAAGAGGGCAGGGGGCTCAGCAGGGGGCGCTGGGCTGCAGGGAGCAGGCGGGGGGCTCAGCAGGGGGCGCTGGGCTGCAGGGAGCAGGCGGGGGTCTCAGCAGGGGGCGCTGGGCTGCAGGGAAGAGGGCAGAGGTCTCAGCAGGGGGCGCTGGGCTGCAGGGAAGAGGGCAGGGGGCTCCGCAGGGGGCGCTGGGCTGCAGGGAGCAGGCGGGGGGCTCAGCAGGGGGCGCTGGGCTGCAGGGAGCAGGCGGGGGTCTCAGCAGGGGGCGCTGGGCTGCAGGGAAGAGGGCAGAGGTCTCAGCGGGGGGCGCTGGGCTGCAGGGAGCAGGCGGGGGGCTCAGCAGGGGGCGCTGGGCTGCAGGGAGCAGGCGGGGGTCTCAGCAGGGGGCGCTGGGCTGCAGGGAAGAGGGCAGAGGTCTCAGCAGGGGGCGCTGGGCTGCAGGGAGCAGGCGGGGGTCTCAGCAGGGGGCGCTGGGCTGCAGGGAAGAGGGCAGAGGTCTCAGCAGGGGGCGCTGGGCTGCAGGGAGCAGGCGGGGGGCTCAGCAGGGGGCGCTGGGCTGCAGGGAGCAGGCGGGGGTCTCAGCAGGGGGCGCTGGGCTGCAGGGAAGAGGGCAGGGGGCTCAGCAGGGGGCGCTGGGCTGCAGGGAGCAGGCGGGGGGCTCAGCAGGGGGCGCTGGGCTGCAGGGAAGAGGGCAGAGGTCTCAGCAGGGGGCGCTGGGCTGAAGGGCAGGGGGCTCAGCAGGGGGCGCTGGGCTGAAGGGCAGGGGCCATATGACTCTCTGTCGCCCCCTACAGGTCTGCGGGGGTTGATGCTGGCCGTGATGCTGGCTGCCCTGATGAGCTCCCTGGCCTCCATCTTCAATAGCAGCAGCACCCTATTCACCATGGACATCTACAACCGCCTGCGGCCCCGGGCCAGGAGCAAGGAGCTGCTGATTGTGGGCAGGTGAGGGTGCGCTCGGGGCACTGTGCTGCGGGGAGGGCTGTGCCTCTGAGTTCCCTGTGGGCCCAGCCGTGCCCCTGCCCCTCACCCTGGTCTCTGGGCAGGGTGTGGATCTTGTGCATGGTGGCCATCAGCATTGCCTGGATCCCAGTGGTGCAGGCAGCGCAGAGCGGGCAGCTCTTCGATTACATCCAGTCCATCGCCAGCTACCTGGCGCCACCCATCGCCGCCGTCTTCTTCCTCGCCCTGTTCGTTAAGAGGGTCAACGAGCCCGTGAGTGCCAGGGGACCCAGGCATTCGGAGATGGACCGGGGAGGAGGAGGGAGGGACCCAGGTGTCCGGGGATGGTGAGAAGGGGCCGAAGGAGTGGGGAACCCAGGTATCTGGAGATGGGGAGGAGGGGTCAAGGGTGGGGGAGCCGAGGGACCCAGGTGACCGGGGATGACGAGAAGGGGCCATTCTTCCTGGCAGGGGGTTTTATTCCCTTCCCCCAGAGTTTAAGCTGGCGGGACAAGGCCTCATGGGCATCTCCTCTTCATGGGGGGGGGGGGCATCATTTGCCCTCTGATGCTCCGCATTGGGCTGTCTGGTGTCTCTGAGTCTGGCCCACTCAGCTTTGGGCTGCGGGGCTGTTTTGTTGCTGTGTACACGGCCGGGCGCGGGCCAGGGTCTAGGAGCCTGCGGGGTCAGAGGGTCCCAGAGCCAGCCCGACCCCAAACGTTTACACCCCGCAGCCTGGGCCAGCGTGGGCCGCTAATTGCCATGGAGACAGAGCCCGCGGGGGCCGTCTTTTGTCCTGTGGCAAACTGGCCTCTCACCCCCGGGGGAGCGATTCGCCCGGCGGGTGATTTGCCCTTTCAGAGCAACCCCTCAGGGGTACAGAGGCGGTAGGTGAGATCGCTGCCTGCAAGTCTACACACTAACCCCGCCGACCTTATTTAACAACGCTAACACGCGGGGGGAGGCTGGGGCCCAGCTGTGCGGGCCTCAGTGTCCCGCTGAGCTCCAGAGGCCTTGGCCCGAGCTGACACCCGGTCTGCCGGTGTCCACAGCAGGCAGCAGAAGGAGGGAGGGAGAGATGGACCCAGGCGTCCAGGCAGAGGGGAGGGAGGGGAGGAGTGGGGGAACCCAGTGTCTAGGCAGTGGAAGGATGGGGGAGGGGTGGGGTGGAGGGTGTGGGGGACCCAAGTGTCGGGCACAGGGCGGACGGAGGAGGGGAGGGGGGACCCAGGCGTCCGGGGAGCGGGAGACCAGGGGAGGGTGGAGGGGGTGGGGAATGCGCATCCCGGCCCTGGGAGGATGAGGGAGCGAGGACTCAGAAGCCCAGTGACACCCCCCCTCCCCCCGCCTTTCTCCACACAGGGCGCGTTCTGGGGGCTGGTCGGGGGGCTGCTGATGGGCCTGGCCCGTCTGCTGCCTGAATTCGCCTATGGCACTGGCAGCTGCACCTTCCCCAGTGCCTGCCCCCGCCTCGTCTGCGGGGTCCACTACCTGTACTTCGCCATCATCCTCTTCCTGGCCAGCGTCGCCCTGGTGGTGGGGGTATCGCTTTGCACCCCACCCATCCCTGACAAGCACGTGAGTAGCCCTTGGGAGCGGGGAAGGGGGATGGGAGCCAGGCGTCCGGGACAGCTGCACAGGGCGCTCACCCTAGAAGAGAGAGACCAGGGTGGGGAAGAATGCAGGACAGGACCACAGGGTGCTCGCCCCGAGTGGAAGAGACAAAGTGGGGAAAAGGGACCCAGGTGTCCGGGACAGCAGCACAGGGCCCTCCCCCCTAGGGGGAGGGAGCAGGACGGGGAATGGGACCCAGGCACCCCAGTGCAGAGTGCTCACCCTGCAACCCCCCATCCCCAGCTACACCGGCTGGTGTTCAGCCTGCGGCACAGCAAGGAGGAGCGTGTGGACCTGGACGTGGAGGAGGAGGAGAAGGAGGAGAGGAGGAGGAGGCAAGAAATGAGGCGGCAGCAAGGAGTGGCCGCGAACGGGGCTGTGGAGCACGTGCTGGAGGTGGAAGGTGGGGCTCTAGAGGACTCTGGGCTGCAGGGGGTGGGCGGGGGGGTCAGCAGGGGGCGCCAGGCTGCAGGGGGCAGGCGGGGGGCTCAGCAGGGGGTGCTGGGCTGCAGGGGGCGGACGGGGGCTCAGCAGGGGGCACCGGGCTGCAGGGAGCGGACAGGGGGACTCAGCAGGGGGTGCAGTGCTGCAGGGAGCGGGAGGGGGGCGCAGGGCTGCAGGGAGCAGGCAAGGGCTCAGCAGGGGGTGCCGGGCTGCAGGGGGCTCAGCAGGGGGCGCTGTGCTGCAGGGAGAGGGAGGGGGGCTCAGCAGGGGGGCGCAGGGCTGCAGGGAGCAGGCAAGGGCTCAGCAGGGGGCGCCGGGCTGCAGGGGGCAGGCGGGGGGCTCAGCAGGGGGTGCCAGGCTGCAGGGGGTGGGCGGGGGGCTCAGCAGGGGGCGCCGGGCTGCAGGGAGCAGGCAAGGGCTCAGCAGGGGGCGCCAGGCTGCAGGGAGCAGGCAAGGGCTCAGCAGGGGATGCCAGGCTGCAGGGGGCAGGCGGGGGGGCTCAGCAGGGGGCGCCGGGCTGCAGGGAGTGGGAGGGGGGCTCAGCAGGGGGCGCCGGGCTGCAGGGAGCAGGCAAGGGCTCAGCAGGGGGCGCCGGGCTGCAGGGGGCGGGCGGGGGGCTCAGCAGGGGGCGCTGGGCTGCAGGGAGCAGGCAAGGGCTCAGCAGGGGGCGCCGGGCTGCAGGGAGCGGGCGGGGCGCTCAGCAGGGGGCGCTGGGCTGCAGGGGGCGGGCGGGGGGCTCAGCAGGGGGTGCTGGGCTGCAGGGAGCAGGCAAGGGCTCAGCAGGGGGCGCCGGGCTGCAGGGGGCGGGTGGGGGGGCTCAGCAGAGGGCGCCGGGCTGCAGGGGGTGGGTGGGGGGCTCAGCAGGGGGCGCTGGGCTGCAGGGAGCAGGCAAGGGCTCAGCAGGGGGTGCCAGGCTGCAGGGGGCGGGCGGGGGGCTCAGCAGGGGGCGCCGGGCTGCAGGGAGCAGGCAAGGGCTCAGCAGGGGGCGCCGAGCTGCAGGGGGCGGGCGGGGGGCTCAGCAGGGGGCGCCGGGCTGCAGGGAGCAGGCAAGGGCTCAGCAGGGGGCGCCGGGCTGCAGGTGGCGGACAGAGGGCTCAGCAGGGGGTGCCAGGCTGCAGGGGGCAGGCGTGGGGCTCAGCAGGGGGCGCCGGGCTGCAGGGAGTGGGAGGGGGGCTCAGCAGGGGGCGCCGGGCTGCAGGGAGCAGGCAAGGGCTCAGCAGGGGGCGCCGGGCTGCAGGGGGGGGGCGGGGGGCTCAGCAGGGGGCGCTGGGCTGCAGGGAGCAGGCAAGGGCTCAGCAGGGGGCGCTGGGCTGCAGGGGGCGGGCGGGGGGCTCAGCAGGGGGCGCCGGGCTGCAGGGAGCAGGCAAGGGCTCAGCAGGGGGCGCCGGGCTGCAGAAAGCGGGCGGGGGGGCTCAGCAGGGGGCGCTGGGCTGCAGGGGGCGGGCGGGGGGGCTCAGCAGGGGGCGCCGGGCTGCAGGGAGCAGGCAAGGGCTCAGCAGGGGGGCGCCGGGCTGCAGAAAGCGGGCGGGGGGCTCAGCAGGGGGCGCCGGGCTGCAGGGAGCAGGCAAGGGCTCAGCAGGGGGCGCCGGGCTGCAGGGAGCGGGCGGGGGCTCAGCAGGGGGCGCTGGGCTGCAGGGGGCGGGCGGGGGGCTCAGCAGGGGGCGCCGGGCTGCAGGGAGCAGGCAAGGGCTCAGCAGGGGGCGCCGGGCTGCAGGGAGCGGGTGGGGGGCTCAGCAGGGGGCGCTGGGCTGCAGGGAGCAGGCAAGGGCTCAGCAGGGGGCGCCGGGCTGCAGGGAGCAGGCGGGGGCTCAGCAGGGGGTGCTGGGCTGCAGGGGGCGGGCGGGGGGCTCAGCAGAGGGCGCCGGGCTGCAGGGGGTGGGTGGGGGGCTCAGCAGGGGGCGCCGGGCTGCAGGTGGCGGACAGAGGGCTCAGCAGGGGGTGCCAGGCTGCAGGGGGTGGGCGGGGGGCTCAGCAGGGGGCGCCGGGCTGCAGGGAGCAGGCAAGGGCTCAGCAGGGGGCGCCAGGCTGCAGGGAGCAGGCAAGGGCTCAGCAGGGGGTGCCAGGCTGCAGGGGGCAGGCGGGGGGGCTCAGCAGGGGGCGCCGGGCTTGCAGGGAGTGGGAGGGGGGCTCAGCAGGGGGCGCCGGGCTGCAGGGAGCAGGCAAGGGCTCAGCAGGGGGCGCCGGGCTGCAGGGGGCGGGCGGGGGGCTCAGCAGGGGGCGCTGGGCTGCAGGGAGCAGGCAAGGGCTCAGCAGGGGGCGCCAGGCTGCAGGGAGCGGGTGGGGGGCTCAGCAGGGGGCGCCGGGCTGCAGGGAGCAGGCAAGGGCTCAGCAGGGGGCGCCGGGCTGCAGAAAGCGGGCGGGGGGCTCAGCAGGGGGCGCTGGGCTGCAGGGGGCGGGCGGGGGGCTCAGCAGGGGGTGCCGGGCTGCAGGGAGCAGGCAAGGGCTCAGCAGGGGGCGCCGGGCTGCAGAAAGCGGGCGGGGGGCTCAGCAGGGGGCGCTGGGCTGCAGGGGGCGGGCGGGGGGCTCAGCAGGGGGTGCCGGGCTGCAGGGAGCAGGCAAGGGCTCAGCAGGGGGTGCCAGGCTGCAGGGGGCAGGCGGGGGGCTCAGCAGGGGTCGCCGGGCTGCAGGGAGTGGGAGGGGGGCTCAGCAGGGGGCGCCGGGCTGCAGGGAGCAGGCAAGGGCTCAGCAGGGGGCGCCGGGCTGCAGGGGGCGGGCGGGGGGCTCAGCAGGGGGCGCTGGGCTGCAGGGAGCAGGCGGGGGGCTCAGCAGGGGGCGCCGGGCTGCAGGGAGCAGGCAAGGGCTCAGCAGGGGGCGCCGGGCTGCAGAAAGCGGGCGGGGGGCTCAGCAGGGGGCGCTGGGCTGCAGGGGGCGGGCGGGGGGCTCAGCAGGGGGCGCCGGGCTGCAGGGAGCAGGCAAGGGCTCAGCAGGGGGCGCCGGGCTGCAGAAAGCGGGCGGGGGGCTCAGCAGGGGGCGCCGGGCTGCAGGGAGCAGGCAAGGGCTCAGCAGGGGGCGCCGGGCTGCAGGGAGCGGGCGGGGGGCTCAGCAGGGGGCGCTGGGCTGCAGGGGGCGGGCGGGGGGCTCAGCAGGGGGCGCCGGGCTGCAGGGAGCAGGCAAGGGCTCAGCAGGGGGCGCCGGGCTGCAGGGAGCGGGTGGGGGGCTCAGCAGGGGGCGCTGGGCTGCAGGGAGCAGGCAAGGGCTCAGCAGGGGGCGCCGGGCTGCAGGGAGCAGGCGGGGGCTCAGCAGGGGGTGCTGGGCTGCAGGGGGCGGGCGGGGGGCTCAGCAGAGGGCGCCGGGCTGCAGGGGGTGGGTGGGGGGCTCAGCAGGGGGCGCCGGGCTGCAGGTGGCGGACAGAGGGCTCAGCAGGGGGTGCCAGGCTGCAGGGGGTGGGCGGGGGGCTCAGCAGGGGGCGCCGGGCTGCAGGGAGCAGGCAAGGGCTCAGCAGGGGGCGCCAGGCTGCAGGGAGCAGGCAAGGGCTCAGCAGGGGGTGCCAGGCTGCAGGGGGCAGGCGGGGGGCTCAGCAGGGGGCGCCGGGCTGCAGGGAGTGGGAGGGGGGCTCAGCAGGGGGCGCCGGGCTGCAGGGAGCAGGCAAGGGCTCAGCAGGGGGCGCCGGGCTGCAGGGGGCGGGCGGGGGGCTCAGCAGGGGGCGCTGGGCTGCAGGGAGCAGGCAAGGGCTCAGCAGGGGGCGCCAGGCTGCAGGGAGCGGGTGGGGGGCTCAGCAGGGGGCGCCGGGCTGCAGGGAGCAGGCAAGGGCTCAGCAGGGGGCGCCGGGCTGCAGAAAGCGGGCGGGGGGCTCAGCAGGGGGCGCTGGGCTGCAGGGGGCGGGCGGGGGGCTCAGCAGGGGGTGCCGGGCTGCAGGGAGCAGGCAAGGGCTCAGCAGGGGGCGCCGGGCTGCAGAAAGCGGGCGGGGGGCTCAGCAGGGGGCGCTGGGCTGCAGGGGGCGGGCGGGGGGCTCAGCAGGGGGTGCCGGGCTGCAGGGAGCAGGCAAGGGCTCAGCAGGGGGTGCCAGGCTGCAGGGGGCAGGCGGGGGGCTCAGCAGGGGGCGCCGGGCTGCAGGGAGTGGGAGGGGGGCTCAGCAGGGGGCGCCGGGCTGCAGGGAGCAGGCAAGGGCTCAGCAGGGGGCGCCGGGCTGCAGGGGGCGGGCGGGGGGCTCAGCAGGGGGCGCTGGGCTGCAGGGAGCAGGCAAGGGCTCAGCAGGGGGCGCCGGGCTGCAGGGAGCGGGCGGGGGGCTCAGCAGGGGGCGCCGGGCTGCAGGGAGCAGGCAAGGGCTCAGCAGGGGGCGCCGGGCTGCAGAAAGCGGGCGGGGGGCTCAGCAGGGGGCGCTGGGCTGCAGGGGGCGGGCGGGGGGCTCAGCAGGGGGCGCCGGGCTGCAGGGAGCAGGCAAGGGCTCAGCAGGGGGCGCCGGGCTGCAGAAAGCGGGCGGGGGGCTCAGCAGGGGGCGCCGGGCTGCAGGGAGCAGGCAAGGGCTCAGCAGGGGGCGCCGGGCTGCAGGGAGCGGGTGGGGGGCTCAGCAGGGGGCGCTGGGCTGCAGGGAGCAGGCGGGGGCTCAGCAGGGGGTGCTGGGCTGCAGGGGGCGGGCGGGGGGCTCAGCAGAGGGCGCCGGGCTGCAGGGGGTGGGTGGGGGGCTCAGCAGGGGGCGCTGGGCTGCAGGGAGCAGGCAAGGGCTCAGCAGGGGGTGCCAGGCTGCAGGGGGCGGGCGGGGGGCTCAGGAGGGGGCGCCGGGCTGCAGGGAGCAGGCAAGGGCTCAGCAGGGGGCGCCAGGCTGCAGGGAGCAGGCAAGGGCTCAGCAGGGGGTGCCAGGCTGCAGGGGGCAGGCGGGGGGCTCAGCAGGGGGCGCCGGGCTGCAGGGAGTGGGAGGGGGGCTCAGCAGGGGGCGCCGGGCTGCAGGGAGCAGGCAAGGGCTCAGCAGGGGGCGCCGGGCTGCAGGGGGCGGGCGGGGGGCTCAGCAGGGGGCGCTGGGCTGCAGGGAGCAGGCGGGGCTCAGCAGGGGGCGCTGGGCTGCAGGGGGCGGGCGGGGGGCTCAGCAGGGGGCGCCCGGCTGCAGGGAGCAGGCAAGGGCTCAGCAGGGGGCGCCGGGCTGCAGGGAGCGGGCGGGGGGGCTCAGCAGGGGGTGCTGGGCTGCAGGGGGCGGGCGGGGGGCTCAGCAGGGGGTGCTGGGCTGCAGGGAGCAGGCAAGGGCTCAGCAGGGGGCGCCGGGCTGCAGGGAGCGGGCGGGGGGCTCAGCAGGGGGCGCTGGGCTGCAGGGGGCGGGCGGGGGGCTCAGCAGGGGGCGCCGGGCTGCAGGGAGCAGGCAAGGGCTCAGCAGGGGGCGCCGGGCTGCAGGGAGCGGTGTGGGGGGCTCAGCAGGGGGCGCTGGGCTGCAGGGAGCAGGCAAGGGCTCAGCAGGGGGCGCCGGGCTGCAGGGAGCAGGCGGGGGGCTCAGCAGGGGGTGCTGGGCTGCAGGGGGCGGGCGGGGGGCTCAGCAGAGGGGCGCCGGGCTGCAGGGGGTGGGTGGGGGGCTCAGCAGGGGGCGCCGGGCTGCAGGTGGCGGACAGAGGGCTCAGCAGGGGGTGCCAGGCTGCAGGGGGGTGGGCGGGGGGGCTCAGCAGGGGGCGCCGGGCTGCAGGGAGCAGGCAAGGGCTCAGCAGGGGGCGCCAGGCTGCAGGGGGCAGGCGGGGGGCTCAGCAGGGGGCGCCGGGCTGCAGGGAGTGGGAGGGGGGCTCAGCAGGGGGCGCCGGGCTGCAGGGAGCAGGCAAGGGCTCAGCAGGGGGCGCCGGGCTGCAGGGGGCGGGCGGGGGGCTCAGCAGGGGGCGCTGGGCTGCAGGGAGCAGGCAAGGGCTCAGCAGGGGGCGCCGGGCTGCAGAAAGCGGGCGGGGGGGCTCAGCAGGGGGCGCTGGGCTGCAGGGGGCGGGGCGGGGGGGCTCAGCAGGGGGGTGCCGGGCTGCAGGGAGCAGGCAAGGGCTCAGCAGGGGGCGCCGGGGCTGCAGAAAGCGGGCGCGGGGGGCTCAGCAGGGGGGCGCCAGGCTGCAGGGAGCAGGCAAGGGCTCAGCAGGGGGTGCCAGGCTGCAGGGGGCAGGCGGGGGGCTCAGCAGGGGGCGCCGGGCTGCAGGGAGTGGGAGGGGGGCTCAGCAGGGGGCGCCGGGCTGCAGGGAGCAGGCAAGGGCTCAGCAGGGGGCGCCGGGCTGCAGGGGGCGGGCGGGGGGCTCAGCAGGGGGCGCTGGGCTGCAGGGAGCAGGCAAGGGCTCAGCAGGGGGCGCCGGGGCTGCAGGGAGCGGGCGGGGGGCTCAGCAGGGGGCGCCGGGCTGCAGGGAGCAGGCAAGGGCTCAGCAGGGGGCGCCGGGCTGCAGAAAGCGGGCGGGGGGGCTCAGCAGGGGGCGCTGGGCTGCAGGGGGCGGGGCGGGGGGCTCAGCAGGGGGCGCCGGGCTGCAGGAGCAGGCAAGGGCTCAGCAGGGGGCGCCGGGCTGCAGAAAGCGGGGCGGGGGGCTCAGCAGGGGGCGCCGGGCTGCAGGGAGCAGGCAAGGGCTCAGCAGGGGGCGCCGGGCTGCAGGGAGCGGGTGGGGGGGCTCAGCAGGGGGCGCTGGGCTGCAGGGAGCAGGCGGGGGCTCAGCAGGGGGTGCTGGGCTGCAGGGGGCGGGCGGGGGGCTCAGCAGAGGGCGCCGGGCTGCAGGGGGGTGGGTGGGGGGCTCAGCAGGGGGCGCTGGGCTGCAGGGAGCAGGCAAGGGCTCAGCAGGGGGTGCCAGGCTGCAGGGGGCGGGGCGGGGGGCTCAGGAGGGGGCGCCGGGCTGCAGGGAGCAGGCAAGGGCTCAGCAGGGGGCGCCAGGCTGCAGGGAGCAGGCAAGGGCTCAGCAGGGGGTGCCAGGCTGCAGGGGGCAGGCGGGGGGCTCAGCAGGGGGGCGCCGGGCTGCAGGGAGTGGGAGGGGGGCTCAGCAGGGGGCGCCGGGCTGCAGGGAGCAGGCAAGGGCTCAGCAGGGGGCGCCGGGCTGCAGGGGGCGGGCGGGGGGCTCAGCAGGGGGCGCTGGGCTGCAGGGAGCAGGCGGGGGCTCAGCAGGGGGCGCTGGGCTGCAGGGGGCGGGCGGGGGGCTCAGCAGGGGGGCGCCCGGCTGCAGGGAGCAGGCAAGGGCTCAGCAGGGGGCGCCGGGCTGCAGGGAGCGGGCGGGGGGGCTCAGCAGGGGGTGCTGGGCTGCAGGGGGCGGGCGGGGGGCTCAGCAGGGGGTGCTGGGCTGCAGGGAGCAGGCAAGGGCTCAGCAGGGGGCGCTGGGCTGCAGGGAGCAGGCAAGGGCTCAGCAGGGGGCGCTGGGCTGCAGGGAGCAGGCAAGGGCTCAGCAGGGGGCGCCGGGCTGCAGGGAGCGGGCGGGGGGCTCAGCAGGGGGGCGCCGGGCTGCAGGGGAGCGGGCGGGGGGCTCAGCAGGGGGCGCCGGGCTGCAGGGAGCAGGCAAGGGCTCAGCAGGGGGTGCTGGGCTGCAGGGGGCGGGTGGGGGGCTCAGCAGGGGGCGCCAGGCTGCAGGGAGCAGGCAAGGGCTCAGCAGGGGGCGCCGAGCTGCAGGGGGCGGGGCGGGGGGGCTCAGCAGGGGGCGCCGGGCTGCAGGGAGCAGGCAAGGGCTCAGCAGGGGGGCGCCGAGCTGCAGGGGGCGGGGCGGGGGGCTCAGCAGGGGGCGCCGGGCTGCAGGGAGCAGGCAAGGGCTCAGCAGGGGGCTCCGGGCTGCAGGTGGCGGACAGAGGGCTCAGCAGGGGGCGCCGGGCTGCAGGGAGCAGGCAAGGGCTCAGCAGGGGATGCCAGGCTGCAGGGGGCAGGCGGGGGGGCTCAGCAGGGGGCGCCGGGCTGCAGGGGGTAGGTGGGGGGGCTCAGCAGGGGGCGCCAGGCTGCAGGGAGCAGGCAAGGGCTCAGCAGGGGGCGCCGAGCTGCAGGGGGCGGGCGGGGGGCTCAGCAGGGGGCGCAGGGCTGCAGGGAGCAGGCAAGGGCTCAGCAGGGGGCGCCGAGCTGCAGGGGGCGGGGCGGGGGGGCTCAGCAGGGGGCGCAGGGCTGCAGGGAGCAGGCAAGGGCTCAGCAGGGGGCGCCGAGCTGCAGGGGGCGGGCGAGGGGCTCAGCAGGGGGCGCCGGGCTGCAGGGAGCAGGCAAGGGCTCAGCAGGGGGCGCCGGGCTGCAGGTGGCGGACAGAGGGCTCAGCAGAGGGCGCCGGGCTGCAGGGGGCGGGGCGAGGGGCTCAGCAGGGGGCGCCGGGCTGCAGGTGGCGGACAGAGGGCTCAGCAGGGGGGTGCCAGGCTGCAGGGGGTGGGCGGGGGGCTCAGCAGGGGGCGTCATGCTGCAGGGGGCAGGCGGGGGGCTCAGCAGGGGGCACTGGGCTGCAGGGAGCAGACAAGGGCTCAGCAGGGGGCGCCGGGCTGCAGGTGACGGGTGGGGGGCTCAGCAGGGGGCGCCGGGCTGCAGGTGACGGGTGGGGGGCTCAGCAGGGGGCGCCGGGCTGCAGGGAGCAGGCAAGGGCTCAGCAGGGGGGCGCCGGGCTGCAGGGGGCGGGCGAGGGGCTCAGCAGGGGGCGCCGGGCTGCAGGTGGTGGACAGAGGGCTCAGCAGGGGGTGCCAGGCTGCAGTGGGCGGGTGGGGGGGCTCAGCAGGGGGCGCTGTTCACATTCTTTCTTCCGCCAGGCCCCCCAGTAGGTCAGCCCCAGGGCTGCGTGGGGCGCTGCGTAGCCTGGCTCTGCAGCCTGGGGGGCGCGGCGCAGCGGGTGCCGGAGCCGGGTGCGGACAAGGAGGCCGAGGAGACACTGCCGGACATCACGGAGCAGCCAACCTGGAGCCGGGTCGTCAACCTCAACGCCATCGCCATGATGGCCGTCGCCCTCTTCCTGTGGGGCTATTACGCCTGAGCCGCTGCCCGCACCCCCACCTCTGCCATGCGGAGCCCCTCCCCCGGGTCTGAGCCCCACCGCAGGGAACCCACGGCAGCTTCTGCCTCTGCCACGGGGAACCCACAGCACCCTCGGCCCCCCACTGCCGCAAATAAACCCTTTTTCCCTTCCCCGTTCCTGTAGCCCCCGCCCCCACTGCACCCTCTGTCCAATGTGGCCTCTCCCTGTGGTGGGGTCCCCTCTGCCCTATGCCATCGTCCCCCTCCCCCCCGGCACTGTGCACCTCAGCTGTCAATGAGCGGCTTGTGTACACCCCTTCCCCCACCCCCAAGGTATTCTCTGGGGGCTCCCCTCCCGCCCAAACCCAGTGCTGCGACCACAGGAAGAGGGTGGAAATGGGAGGGGGACAGCATAGCCCCCAACCTCTCACCGACCCCCCAGCCCAGCCTCCCACCAGGTCCCCCCATGAAACTCAGGCTGGGAAGAGCGTGGAGGGAAAGCAACAGACAAATAAATGAATGGGAAACTCCAGCCAGTGTTTGCTTTTCTGGGAGGGAGCTGGCGCCCCCTAGAGGGGAAAGGCCCCAGGTCCCGTTCCCCACCCCCCCGAGCCAGCCAATCCCCTAGCCCAGGGCCGGATCACAGCCAGCGCCCCCTAGAGGGGAAAGGCCCCAGGCATTCCCCACCCCCCTGAGCCCTAGCCCAGGGCCAGATTGGAGCCGGCACCCCCTAGAGGGGAAAGGCCCCAGGTCCCGTTCCCCACCCCCGCGAGCCAGCCAATCCCCTAGCCCAGGGCCGGATCACAGCCAGCGCCCCTAGAGGGAAAGGCCCCAGGTCCCGTTCCCCACCACCCTGAGCCAGCCAATCCCCTAGCCCAGGGCCGGATCACAGCCAGCGCCCCCTAGAGGGGAAAGGCCCCAGGTCCCGTTCCCCACCACCCTGAGCCAGCCAATCCCCTAGCCCAGGGCCGGATCACAGCCAGCGCCCCCTAGAGGGAAAGGGCCCCAGGCATTCCCCACCCCCCTGAGCCAGCCAATCCCTAGCCCAGGGCCAGATCGGAGCCAGCACCCCCTATAGGGGAAAGGCCCCAGGTCCCGTTCCCCACCCCCCTGAGCCAGCCAATCCCCTAGCCCAGGGCCGGATCACAGCCAGCGCCCCCTAGAGGGGAAAGGCCCCAGGTCCCGTTCCCCACCCCCCTGAGCCAGCCAATCCCCTAGCCCAGGGCCGGATCACAGCCAGCGCCCCCTAGAGGGGAAAGGCCCCAGGTCCCGTTCCCCACCCCCCTGAGCCAGCCAATCCCCTAGCCCAGGGCCGGATCACAGCCGGCATCCCCTAGAGGGGAAAGGCCCCAGGTCCCGTTCCCCACCCCCCCGAGCCAGCCAATCCCCTAGCCCAGGGCCAGATCACAGCCAGCGCCCCCTAGAGGGGAAAGGCCCCAGGTCCCGTTCCCCACCCCCCTGAGCCAGCCAATCCCCTAGCCCAGGGCCGGATCACAGCCAGCGCCCTTTAGAGGGGAATGGCCCTAAATCCCGTTCCCCACCACAAACGCACCAGGACAAACAGGCTGTATATGAAAATAGAAAGGTCTATTTCAGAGCTATTCTGCCCCCTGGCGTTCAGACCGCCTTATGGGGATGGGATGGGATGCAGGGGCCGGGGCGGCAGAGAGGATTGTACAAAAGTTTCCCCCCAGATTTCAACCCCAAAGGATCTGGGAAGGAGCTCCCCAGAGCCCCATTCACATCATCCCCCATTGGAATTAAGGGGGGGCCTCGGATCCACCCCCATACCCTCCCCGCTGAATTTGGTACTCCCCCACTTAAAACCAAGTATCTTCTTTTTACCCCCATTGGAATTAAAGATGGGGGGCCACAGATTCACCCCATATTCCCTCACTGGAAAGTGGGGTCCCTTCTCCTAGTATGGGGGGGCTCTCGGTTCCCCATCTTGAAAGTAGGTTCCTCATGCTCCTGCCTCCAAAAATCCCATCCCCTGCTAAGATCAGGGTCCCACCTATGTTTCCTCCATGGCTCTTAAGGGGTGTCAAAGCCCCCCACATTCCCCAGCAGAAAGCTGAAGGGGCTATTGGGATGGGGGACTCTTCCCTTCCCCCCAGTAAAGAGGGGTCCAATTCTCCCATCTGAAGTGGGGGTCTCCCTTCTCCCACAAGTCTGGTGTCTCCTCCCTGTTACCCAACTGAATCTGGGGTGTCTCCCCCATGGCAGCGAAGGGGTTCTGCAATCTCCCCAGGAAAGCGGGGTCCCGCCCGGAAATGGGGGCCTGCTCCTCTGCCCGCCGCGTCACAGGCTGCCCAGCGCTTGCCCCACCCGCACCCTGCGCCCAGCACTGGCGCGGAAGCCAAAGCGCCGGGGCCCCTGGAAGAGGAGGACGATGGTGGAGCCCAGGTTGAACTCGCCCAGGCCGGCCCCCTTGGGGGCGGGGACTCCAGCTGGCTCCGCCCAGGCCAAGTAGCTGCAGTCATGGTAGCAGCCCTGCACGTGGCGGGCGCAATTGGTGCGAAGGTCCTGCCGGAGAGAAAGGGGGCCACGGTTACCACGGTGACGGGCACCCCCCGACGCCACGTCTGCTCTGGTTTGCAGGAGCCATGTGACTGTGCGCTCACCCCCCCCCCTCCACATGCGATCCCACGGGAGCACGTGCTCACTAGCCCCCCCCCGCCCCCACGTGCAATCCCACCAAAGCATATGCTCACCAGGCCCCCCCACATGCAATCCTATGGGAGCACATGCTAACCGGGGGCCCCCCACGTGCAATCTCACAAGCATGCATGGGCTCACTAGAGGCCCCCCACGTGCGATCACACAAGCACCTGCACGCTCACCAGGCCCCCCCCTTGTCTGATCCCACAAATGCGTGCGCGCTCACCAGGGCCCCCCCTTGTCTGATCCCACAAATGCGTGCGTGCTCACCAGGGCCCCCCCCTTGTCTGATCCCACAAATGCGTGCGTGCTCACCAGGGGCTCCCCCACATGAGATTCCACAAGCACACACATGCTCACCAGGGCCCCCCCCACATGCAATCCCATGAGCCTGTGCATGCTCACCAGGACACCCCCCCCCCCCGCAACCCCACAAGCGCACACGCTCACCAAGGACCCCAGCAGGACACCAGAGGGCTGCCCCCCTCTCCAGGGCTCCCAGCTCCCTCTGCCCCCAGCCCCACCTGGTCGCAGTAGATGCGGATGGAGCCCACGTTGGTGGCCCCCACGGCAGTCAGGGAGAAGAAGCCGTGGGCCCACTCCCCGCTCAGCACCACCCGCTCGTTGTGGCAGAACAGCCCCGGGATCCAGCGCACCACACTCGGGCTCACCGACATCAGGGACCCTGCCACGGACGGGCACGGGGCAGGGCAGGCAGACAGATGGGAGGGAAGAGGAGACCCCAGCGTGAGTGACAACCGGGTCCATGCCCCCCGCCCCCCCAGCCTGCTCCCCCCCTCGGCTGTGCCGTACCAGGGAAGTGCCGGCGGTGCTGGATGCGCCAGTTGGTGGGCGAGTGGAAGCGGTGGTAGTCGCCCGGCGCCAGATAGATGACGCACTGATAGAGCCGCTGCCCCCGGTGCCACCGTGGGGAGAGACCCCGGCCTGGGGGAGAGAGACGGACAGCAAAGGGTTAATTGGGGCCTGCCTTGGATTGGGGGAGACACACCCCAGATTGGCCCTCCAGCATGGCCCCCTTGGGGCCCAGATTGGCCCCTGGGATCTATCCCAGCCACCCCCCCTGGATTGGATCCTGGGCCCAGCCCCCCACCATCAGCCCACCCCCAACCCCTCGCTCACCCCCATCTTCCCTCCAGTCCTGGGGCCCGAGGAAGCTCTCCAGGGAGTACGTCACCCCCTTCACCTGCTCCAGGCGGCTCCTCCGCACCCGGCCCAGGTGCACGATGCAGCCGTCCGCCGGGCTGACCTGCAACCAGCCGGGACAGGATGAGAAGCGGGGATGGCCTCACAAGGGGATTCACGAGGGCAGGCCAGGGCGGTCACACCTGTGGCAGCTGAGCGAAGACGGGGGAGCTCCCAATCCCCAGGGAGCAGCGCCCTGGGGAAGGCCGGGGCAGAGCTCCGGGGAGGGCCCATGCCGGCCCGTGCACAGACAGTGCAAAGCTCTCGTGAAGAGCCAGGCTGTGAAGGCACCCGGCCCGGAGCCCCGGGGAACGCACTTGTGTCTCGCACGTGCGGGAGGCTCAAGTGCCGCGGCTGGCACGGCCATGTTGAGCGGCGGCCAACGCCAGCTCGGGGCACTGCTGGGCACACGGCAGGCGGGTAGGTCTGGGACCCTGGTGAGCCTGGCCTCAAGGAGGGACGTGCATGTGTACTGCCACTGCGGGCATCCCCACGAACCATGTCAAAGGGGTGTCTCGGGGTGGAAGACCCATGACATGGGGCACCTGGGGGAGGGGCCAATGAAACATACCATGTTGGGGTGGGGGTGGGACATACCATAATTGTACAGGAGGGGTGGGACATACCATGCCATGGCGGGAGGAGAACAAAATGGGACCTATCATATTTTAGGGGGTGCAGGAGTGGAATGTAACCATACCGGGAGGGGCGGGGGGACCTGCCATGACATGGGAAGGCAATGAAGGGGCCGGTGAGACATACCATGTCATGGGAGGGCAATGGGGAGGCAGGGTGGGACATACCATACCATGGGAGGGCAATGGGGAGGCAGGGTGGGACGTACCATGCCATGGGAGGACAATGGGAGAGACCTACTATGTCATGGGGGGGCAGGGCAAGACGTACCATGGCATGGGAGGACAATGGGGGGGCAGCATGAGACATACCATGCCATGGAAGGGCAATGGGGGACAGGGCAGGATATACCACGGCATGGAAGTGCAATGGGGGGTGGGGAACACAGCAGGGCGTACCATGCCATGGGAGGGCAATGGAGGGCAACGAGGGATATACCATGTCATGGGAGGGCAATGCGGGGGACAGGGCAGGACATACCATGTCATGGGGTGCGATGGGACGCACCCAGGGCTTGAGCGGGCGTCGGAAGAGCTCCCCAAGGCTGCGGTAGCTGCTCAGATCTTCCTCAGCCGCCTCGGCCATGTTGACGGAGAAGGCCCAGACGTAGAGCGCCAGCAGGGGGCGCCGCAGCCAGCGGGGCAGCACCAGCCCAGTCAGCACCCCCCAGAGTCGCGAGAGCAGCCGGGTGGGGGCGCGACGGTACACGGCCTGCGGGGGGGGGGAGTCAGCAGGGGGCACTCGCCCCATAGCGCCCCGTATATACCCCCTGCCCCCACTCCTCCCCTCCCACCGCTTCTTCTGCCCCCCTTCTCCCCAGCTCCTCCCCCTCGCTGGCCCCTTGTCTACCCCCCACGCCCTGACCTTGCTGGTGGGCTGCAGCCCAGCATGGGTGAGGGGCTTGAGAATCTGCCAGGAGCGGAGCCGCAGGGCATGGCCCGGCATCTGGGGTAGATGGCGCCGCAGGGAGAGCCTGGGGATGGCCATCCTGGAGGGACACGTACAGCACCGCACACACACCACGGCTCACCCCTGGGGGTGAAACTGGGAGTTATGAGATGCTCTGCACAGCCTGCCTTTGCCTGGGATGATCCCAGCCTGGGGCAGAGGGGAGTCACTGCCCCAGGCGCATCCCCCAAAGCCAGGCTGGGCCCCCCACGCCCATCAGGAGAGCAGCGCCCCGGTTCAGGGCTGCCACGGGGTCAGAGGGCACCCCCTAAGACAGAGCCAGCCCACTCCCCGAGATCACACACAGTTACACACAGCATAACACAGACACACAGTGTCATACACACAGAGCACAACAGTGTTGTGCACAGGCACAGTGTAACACACAGAGCGTAACACACAAACAGCATCACACAGAGTATAGCAGTATAACACACACACTGATACAGAGATACATAGCGAAAGAGTTGCACATACAAATGTAACACACAGAGGGTGTAACACACACAGAGAGCATAAGCCAGTGGAACGCACTAACAGTGTAACACAGAAAGTGTAACCGCATCACACACAGAGCACAGTGTAACACACACACCAAGATACACACACAGACACACAGAAAGAGTAAGAGTTGCACACACAAATTTAACACATAAACAGGGCATAACACAGTGTAACACACAGAGAGCATAACAGTATAACACAATAACAGACGTGATACACTGACAGACTAACACAAAATGCACAGTGTAATTCACACACACTGTGTGTCTGTGTGTAACACGCAATGTCGCAGTGTAGCACAGTGTAACACACGTCACACACATGCACAGACACACAGTGTCACATACACCCAGACTATAACATAGTGTAACACAGAGAGAGATATACACACACATAACACACAGCAGCTGAGAGTGGGGTGTGACTCCTGAAAACCTTCAAACACACACCAATATACACACACACACTGATGCACAGTGGCTGGGAGAGTGACTCCTAGCCTTTGGGTCACACACACACCCGGAACAGGACACCCCCCACACGCATTAATAATGTAACACACACCTGCCCTGAGTGACGCACCCTGCTATTTATACACACAGGAAACAAAACTCACACACACTCGCTGACAGCAGAACGGACAACTGGCACAGATACAACACACACATTTGACACAATGACCCACACCCTGCAACATGTACACACACACACACACACACACTGATAGCAGCACGACTCTCAAGACAGCTGATATCTACTGATGTTGGTAAATGCATATCCACACACACACACCCACAACTCAGCACAGACACCCCCCCCAGCAGCCTCCTACAATATGGCACACAGAACAGTGACACACAGTCACACACACAAGGGCATGCGGAACAAGACACACACACATGTGCGCACACTGACATACAACCACACACACAAGGGTACAGAGAATACTCCTAACACACAATCACACCCACTATAACCATAGAGGGTAACATTCACACAAACACAAAATCACACTGACAGAACACTAACACAATCACAAACACACACACAAACACAGAGAAAAACACTGAATGACACTAACACAAAATCACACCCACTACAAGGGTACAGAGAATGACAACACACAAATAACCACACACACACAGGGCGAGGCCAGCCCAGACACACTCACTGGGAGCAAGGGTTTTGCTGGCCCGGATCTGTCTCTTCCTCCTCGCCAGTGCTCAGCAATGGCCATCACACAACACGTGCACAATGACTCACAAGGCTTGCACGGGGGGGGCCGGGCGCTCCCTCACGGAATTGGCTCTGCACAAGCCTATGGTCTCATCATCACCCCACACAGCAGGACCATGACATCACCGGGCCACGCACACAGGTGGGATTGCAAACAGAAGGGGCTTGAACTATGCCCCAGATACGGCTGCATCTCAGCCCAGGCCAGGCATCCCCATATAAACAGCTCTTGAACCCCACCCCAGAGGGGGCTGCGTCTCAGCACCGGGCAACCCCATATAAACAGCCCTTGAACCCCACCCCAGAGGGGGCTGCATCTCAGCACTAAGCAAGGGATCCCCGTATAAACAGTCCCCACACCCTGCACCAGAGGTGGCTGCATCTCAGTGCTGGGTGAGGGATCCCCATGTAAACAGCCCCTGCACCCCAACCTAAAGGTGGCTCCGTCTCAGCTGTTCCTCCTAGCAGGGAAAAGCCCCAGGTCTATGTATATATATTAAAACTTTATTTCCAGCAGTACAGGGGTGCAGAGCACGTTGAATTCCCAGCGTCTATAACTCTGGTCCCACATGGGGCTGGATCCAATCCACATCCTTCAGTCACTGGTCCCAGTCAGCTCCCTGGGATGAGCCCACTAAGGCACTGAATGTTTTGGTCCCGTTGGGGTTGGTACCGATGCTGGGGAGGGGGGCCGGCCTACAGGACTTTCTTGTCCTTTGGGGTCCAATCCAGACGCCACTCCTCTGCTCCAAGCAGGTTCCGATCTGTGACCCAGCCCGCCGAGACTAGCCCTGCAAGAGACAGACCAGCCCAGGGCAAGGGGATGGTGTGTGTGTTTCCCCAGCAGGGGGCGCTCTCCATAAGAGAGGTGGCAGCAGGGGACACCCCAGGGCTGGAAATGCAGTGGGTGGGGGTATCTTGCCAATCTCCCCAGGGCAGGGGCCCATGGGGAAGACCCCAGCGTTGAGAGCATGGGGGTAGGGTCTCCAGAGCACAGAGTGCTCTTCCCAGGGCACGGGGCCTGCAGGGGGTGGGACCAGGACTGGGAGTGCAAGGAGTGGGGATGTTCCCCAGCAGGGGGCGCTCTCCCCGGACGGGGACACAGGGAAGGGCCGGGGCTGAGTGCAGGGGGTGGGGACATTTCCCAGGAGGGGGCGCTCTCCCAGGGGTAGGGACACTAGGGGGCTCAGGGCTGAGTGCAGGGGGTGCTCTCTCCAGGGAGGGGCACTAGGGGTCCCTGAGGGCTGAGTGCACAGACATCCCAGTTACCTGCTAGGAACCGGGGGAACAGCCTGTCCAGCAGCTGGTGAGTTTCCGTTAGTGCAGCCCACACCTCTCCGCCAGGGGCTGAAAGACAGAACAGAGCTGGCTGGGGATGAAGGATAGGTGCTGGGAAACCCCTAGTTGAGCCCCCCTCCCCGCACACAGGACCAGGCACAGGGGGTGTCTGGGCACCCCACCCCCCCGGCCCGGCCCCTCACCTCCACACAGCTGCCTTTGCAGCTTCTGTACCGTCTCTCCCTCCACAGCACCCGGGGGCAGGGCCTGGCACAGCAGGGTCTCCAGCAGCAGGGCATGGGAACAGGCCTGGATGGTGTCCACACTGCTCGCCCCACGGCGCAGGGCCACGGCCACAGTGCCTGTGGGGAGAAGGGCACAGCAGGGTGTCCCGCACCATCTCACCGCACTGCCATCCTGGACGTCTGGATCCCATTTCCCTTCCCGGTCTCTGTCTCCTACAACTGCCATCCCGGATGCCTGGGTCCCATTTCCTCTCCCAGGCTCTGCCCCCTACAGCTGCTGTTCTGGACACTTAGGTCCCATTCCCCTCCTGGTCTCTGCCTCCTATGGCTGCCATCCCGGACACCTGGGTCTCATTCCTCCTCCCGGTCCCTCCTCACCAGCTTTTCGGTTCAGAGCGATTAGATAGTTCCTCGAGTTGCCCTCGCAGGCCTGCTGGAACTCAGCTACGCTGCAGGATAGACAGAGGGAAAGAATACGCAAAGAAGGCGATGCTCACTATGAATGGAACAGACACGTTTAGCCTCTGGAACTCCCTGCCACAAGATGTTACAGGGACAAGATCCACCAAAGACACAAAGGTTTCTGTGAGCAGGAACAGCAACTAGAATAAATGTCGATGGATGTCCCTAGAGACTTGTGCTGGCTGGGCCGAGGGCCAATCCCTGGGGAGGGATGAGGGACAAGTTAAACCTCTGTTACTAACCTGGAGACCAGCAGGTGGAGTGGGGCGCCCAGAGTTACCCTGAGATGCCGCTGGAATTCTGTGAAGAAGTAAGGAGCAAAGAGTCTAGTCAGCTGGGTATGTGGGGGGAAGGGGACACGGGGCCTTTCCCCTCTCGGGAGCGCTGGCTCCAATCTGGCTCCAGGGTGGGGAGACTGACTGGCTGGCTGGCTCAGGGGGTCAGGGAATGGGACATGGGGCCTTTCCTCTCTCGGGGTAATTGGTCTCTGCATCTGCCCATGCTGGGGTTCTCCTCTTCCCCTCTCCCCCCGTATCCTCTTCCCCCCGTGGTCACCTGGCAGCAGGGGTTCCTGCGGGTTGGCATGGGCGGGCGTGGGGACCCAGCCCTGGCACAGGAAGTGGTGCAGGGCAAGGCGCAGCCGGGCCCGGTTGAGCGTCTCCATGCAGACGGCGCGCACGGCCCGGTAGTTGGCGTAGAGGTGTAGAGCCGTGAACAGGCCATAGAGGGCGTAGGTGAGCCTGGGGGGGTGGAGGGCAGGGACAGGGATCAGAGACAGGGGCAGGCCCAGCCAGACCTAGAATCCCCCACAATCCCATGCCTGCCACCACCCTTCCCACAATCACTTTTGCCTCCCACCTCCCATAATCCCCCACAATCCTTCCCACAATCCCCTCTGACCCCCCCCCCATAACACTTGTGCTATCCCTGCCCTTGGGGTCACTCACTGGAGCCTGTCAGTGACGAGGGGGATGAGGAGGAGGCTGACGAGCAGGCCGGCTAAATTCACCAGGGTCTCCTGGGGGTCAGGGAGAGGAGTGAGTGAGGGCGTCTGCAGAGGTGGGGTACAACTCCCATCCCCATGGCATTTCCACCCTGCTGCATTCTGGGAGAACCTGTCCCCTCTGCCCCCTGGAGCTCCCCTGCTCGCTGCACTGTGGGGTGCCCCTTAACATTGGCCACACCGCCCCAGCAGGATCCCACCTGGCTCCCGTCTTTGGCCGAAACGTCCGCCATGTTGTCCCGCCGGGCTTGGTGCATGGTGAGGGCTGCCCGGGTGGCGCCTCCGGCTACTCCCACGATGCACTGGGGCAGAAAGAGAGAGAGAGAGGAGAGGGGTTTGGGAGTGGGGTGCAGGACTCATGTCAACGAGAGTCGGGGGGAAAGACTTAAGAGAGAGCCGTATCCCATAGGAATATGTGGATCAGGGCGGTTCCACCAGAATTTCATCAGGGGGAAAATAAGAAAACGGGAGAAAATGTTCTGACAATGTCCTGACTCTTTGTTTAGAAAATAATTTTTGCTTGGATTGTTTTTATTTCATTTTGGTATCGATGGCCATAGAATTCTCTACTGCATAGACCTCAGTATGGAGTATACGCTGTGTTATATAGTACAAAGAGGTGAAACTAAAGCAAAATCTTTCCAACGAGCTGAAATGAACGTTTTCTGGAATTCTCCTTCGTGGAGAATATTGAAATGGTCGGGTTTTGCTCTGATGAAGAATGCGGCCAAATTTCAAAAGCACAAAATCCTTCGTGAAATGGAACTTCTGCCATCCACGCAGCTCTGACACCATTCCCTGCCCCTCTGCCAATCCTCTGCCCCACTGCCAACCCCCTACCAATCACCCCATGCCAATCCCTCCCCCTGTGCCAATCCCCCCATGCCAGCCCCTCATGCCAACCCCTCCCACCAACTCCTCACCCACATAGAATCATAGAAGATTAGGGTTGGAAGAGACCTCAGGAGGCCATCTAGACCAACCCCCTGCTCAAAGCAGGACAAACACCAACTAAATCATCCCAGCCACGACTTTTGTCAAGCCTGACCTTAAAAACCTCTAAGGATGGAGAGTCCACCACCTCCCTAGGTAACCCCTTCCAGTGCTTCACCACCCTCCTAGTGAAATAGTGTTTCCTAATATCCAACCGAGACCACCCCCACTGCAACTTGAGACCATTGCTTCTTGTTCTGTCATCTGCTACCACTGAGAACAGTCTAGATCCATCCTCTTTGGAACCCCCCTTCAGGTAGTTGAAGGACGCTATCAAATCCCTGCTTACTCTTCTCTTCTGCAGACTAAATGACCCCAGTCCCCTCAGCCTCTCCTCGTAAGTCATGTGCCCCAGACCCCTGATCATTTTTGTTGCCCTCCGCTGGATTCTCTCCAATTTGTCCACATCCTTCTTGTAGTGGGGGGGGGCAAAACTGGACGCAATACTCCAGGTGTGGCCTCACCAGTGCCGAATAGAGGGGAATAATCACTTCCCTAGATGTGCTGGCAATGCTCCTACTAATACAGCCCAATATATCACACCGCCCCCTCCCCTGAACCAACCCTCTTCCCCTCATGCCAACCCCCACCCCAATGCAAACCCGTTGCATCAATCCCTTCTCCCCACACGCCAAACCCCCTCATGCCAACCCAGTCCCTGCTACCTTGAAGAAGCCGCTGGTGCAGATGATGAGAGTGAAGCATGCTGGGAAGGCAGGGGCCAAGATCTCCATGAAGATGGCCAGGTCATTGAGCCCATCTGCGAAGAGCCTGAAGGGCACAAGGGGTAAGAGTGGTGGGGCATGGCAGCGTTAGAGGTCACATGTCACCCAATGGGGTTCAGAGGACACTGGGCACTAAACAGGGGTCAGAGGTTCAGGATTGCCTGCTGATGGTCAGGAGTGAAGGGTAAGAGGTCATGGGGGAGGTCAGAGGGCACTCAATGGGGTACGAGGTTGAGAATTGCACTATGAGATTCAAAGAGTGAAGGTCACCAATGGGTCGAGGTCAAACGTCAAGTATTGCTCAACAAATGTCAAAAGTTGAGGTTGGCTCAATGGGGGTCAGAGGGCAAAGGTCACACAGTGCAGTCACAAGGCAAGTGTTGCCCAATGGACAGTCAGAAGGTGAAGATCACACAATGGGGACTCAGACGACAAATGCCCAATGAGAGATCAGAGTGTGAGGGTCACCTGAGAGGCTCAGAGGGGAGGATCGTCCAATCACATGCAGAGGGCAAGACTAACACATTTAAGGTTCAGAGGTCAAAGATCATGTAATAGTCAGCAAGCGGGGATCCGCCACTGGGATATCAGGATGAGGGGCATCCCAGGGTGTTGGGGTGAAGGGCGCCCCAGCGATGAGGGGTTGGGGGAGGGATGTCCTGGGAAAACGGGGGGGCGGGTCCTTTCCTCACTCACCTCCACTGCTTGGCGTCACAGTCCAGTTTGCTCCTGGGGGAGAGAGAGAGAAGAGGTCATGAGGAGAGATAACCCTACCAGCACTGGTGACCCAGAAACCTCCCCCTCCACAGGGTGTACCACTCACCCTTTCATCCAGGCAAAAAGGATCCGGCCAAGCATCCCCGTCCCGTCTGCAGGGGAGACAGAGAGGGCTGTCAGGGGGAGTGAAGGAAATGGCAGATCCCGCAGGGTGAATGGGGGGTTCAGGGGACTCTGGGGGGGCAGTACTGGGATTAGTGGGAGGGAGTGGGCGATGTCCCAGGCCGGCATGCATCAAGGAGGGGAACCCAGGTATGGGGGAGTCCCAGGACAGGATGGATTCACCAATTCATTGATTCCAATGCCAGAAGGGACCATTACGATAATCTCATTTGACCTCCTGGATAACACAGGCCAGAGACCTACCCCAGGGTAATTCCTAGAACGGAGCTTGTAGAAAAACATATAAAATTAATTTAAAAATGGTCACTGATGGAGAATCCACCACAACCCTGGATAAATTGTTCCAATGGTTAATTCCTCCCACTGTGAAACATTTACCCTTATTTCCAGTCTAAATTTGTCTAGCTTCAACTTCCAGCCATTGGATCCTGTTAGACCTCCCTCTCCTAGATTGAAGAGCCCACTATTAAATATTTGTTCCCCACGTAGGTACTTACTGACTGTGATCAAGTCATCCCATAACCTTTTCTTTGTTATGCTAAAGAGATTGAGCTGTCACTATAAGTCAGGTTTTCTAATCCTTTAATCATTCTCACGGCTCTTCTCTGACCCTCTCAACATCCTTCTGCAATTAAGGATGTAACAACATCCTTCTGGAATTGTAGGTTCCAGCACTGAACACAGTTGCAGACACACCAGGGATAAATACAGGGGTAGAATAACCTCTCTGCTCTGACTCAAGATCCCCTTTTATGCATTCCAGGACCGCCTGACTTCTTTTGGCCACAGCTTCGCACTGGGGGCTCCCGTTCAGCTGATTATCCACCAGGACCTCCAAATCTTTTTCAGAGTCCCTGTTTCCCAGGACAGAGTCCCCCCATCCTGTAAGTCTGGCCCACGCTCTTTGGTTCCTATACCTATATATTTAGCCGTATCCAAACACATATTGTTCACCTGAGCCCAGCTCAAGTGATCGTTCTGTATCAGTGACCTGTCCGCTTCGTTATTTCCCACTCCCCAGACTTTTTCTGTCATCAGCGATGATTTTATGTTTTCTGGCACGTCATTAATGCAAATGTTAAACAGCAAAGGGCCAGCTCTGCGGGACCCCACTAGTAACACACCCACTTGGTGGGGATTCCCCGTTCACAGGCACATTTTGATACCTATCCGTTAGCCAGTTTTCAATCCATCTGATGTGGACAGTGTTCATTTTACATCGTTCTAGTTTTTTTAATCAAAATGTGGTGCAGTACCAAGTGAAAAGCCTTACAGAAGTCTAAGTATATTACAACAGTGTGACCTTTTTCAAACTTGTAATCTTACGCTAAACAAAGTTAGTCTGACAGGCCCTATTTTCCATAAATCCATATGGACTGCCATTAATGATATTATCTTCCTTTAATTCTTCCTTAATAGAGTCCCGTATCAGCTGATCCATTTTCTTGGCTGGGATCGAGGTCAGGCTGATGGGCCTATAATTACCCAGATCATCCTGTTTACCCTTTTTAAATGTTGGCACATTAGCTGTCTTCCAGTCTTCTGGGACTTCCCCAGTGCTCCAAGACTTATTGAAAATCAACATTAAAAGTCCAGGAAGCTCCTAACCCAGCTCTTTTAAAACTCTTGGATGCAAGTTATCTGGACCTGCTGATTTTAAAATGTCTAACTTAAGTAGCTGCTGTTTAACATCCTTCAGAGATACTAGTGGAATGGAAAAAGTGTTATTCTATTATATGACAGCATCATTTGGTTTTGCCCTAAATACAGAACAAAAACATTTATTGAACACTCCAGCCTTTTCTGCATTATTATTGTTAATTCGACAATTTCCATCTAGTCATGGACCAATATCACTGTCAGGATTCTTTTTGTTCCTAATGTGCTTAAAAAGTTCCCTTGTTACTGTCCTTAACTCTGCTGGCCACAGATTTCTCCTTGTGTCTCTTTGCTTCCTTTATCAGTTTTCTGAAACTCCTATCTTCTGATTTATAATAATTACTATGAGGTTTCCCCTTTCTTCTATTCATTACATGTTATTTTTATATTTTTGAAGATGCCGTCACTTCCCCACCAAACCAGGTCAGCTTTTTAACCAGTACGGCCTTCTTCGATAGTGGGGTCAGAGATAGGGATTTGTGGAGTGGGTGTCTCCAGGATGATTCAGGGAGTGTGTCTCACCTTTGAGTATCCAGGTGACGGTGGCTGCAGCAACAGTCGAGGTCTGGTCCCCCACGCCCACCCCCTTTAGCACGGCCTGCGTGGCCAGCGCCCCCGTGATGCTGCTGGCAAAGGCCTGGGAGGAACAGGGAAGGCTGTTACTACTGGGGCAGCCCCTGGAGGGGCAAGTACCCTGACAAACCTCTCCACACCTCTGGCTTCCCAGTGTCCGCCATTACCCCCATCACACCCTTCTGCCCTCAGCCAGTCCTCCGCATGCCCTAGTACTATAAAGAGGGGGACTGGGCCACACCCCACTGCACTCTGACCCCCAAAACCCACTGCTAAGCAGCAGGGGTCCCCCAATACTTCCAGGGCTGGGGCTGGGTTCCCTTGCCCCCCCAGTGCCCTCTTCCTCCAGGACTGGGTCCCCTTGACTCCCAGTGCACCCCCAATCCCCCAGGTCAGGGGCTAGGTCCCCTCCTCCTCCAGAGCTGGGGTGGGTCTCCCCCTCTCCACCACCTCACCTGCACGGTGTCCCATATCTGGTAGGGCAGGTAGTCCTGGCTCACACTCTCGGGGTACCCCTGAGGCAGAAACACGGACTGCAGCGGAGAAAAGTGGGGGCCAAGGGTGAGCAGAACAGCGACCTTCCCCTGGGAATCAGAGACCACACGTCCCACCCTACATCTCCACCTGGTCAACAGCATGTCCTGTCCGCCCCCCACAAATTCTCCAACACCCACCCCCCGTAAACTCCTCCAAGCCCCCCAATCGCCCTTCCCCTCATCTCTCACCCTCAGCTCGCTTTCATAACCTCCAACCCCCCCCCACTCAGATCGAGCCTGGCTAAACCCCCTTCCCAATCTGTGCCCCCCACCCTGATCCCTCTGACTTCTGAACCCCTCCTCCCCTGCCCACCTCTGAATTACCCGTCAGCCCTCCTGGCTCCCCCCAACTCCCCACCTTTGCCCTCTGACCCCCACCCCTCGTCTCACCATGAAGATCTCCTTTAGCGAGCGCCATCCCACACGCCCTGGCTCATCCCCCACACAGCTTAGGCGCCCGTCAGGTGAGGGCACGTAGCACCGGGCACCACGGGAGCCATACTGCTCCGTGCAGAGCGGCTGCACCCCCAGGCTGGGCATGGCCGGAGCGGGTCTGTGGGGAGAAGACATTAGCCAGAGCAAGGAGGAGTCCATGGGTACGAGAAGAGAACACAACCCACTGACTGCATACACACACACACACAATGTCACAAGTATACAGTGTAATCAGAGACTGCAGACGCTCAGCGTTACACTCTGTCTGTGCACGCTGTCAGTGCGTTACACGCCGTGGGTATGTTAAGGTGTGCGGGCGCAATCTGAATGCAGCCTGTGTCTGTGCTGAGTGTGTTACACTCTGTGTGCGCATTAGTGCATGTGTGCAGTCTGTGTTAAGCGGTGTGTGAGAGTATGGTGTGCGTGCTACACATTTTGTGTGCGTGCATGTTACACTGCATATGTGTTGTACTGTGGGTATATGTGGGGGCGTGTGTGCATGTTACACTCTGTACATGTGCGCAGTGTGTATTACATGCTGTGTGTATGTCTATTGCACTCTGTGTGCATGTGTGTTACACTCTGTGTGCACCTGTTACACACTCTCTGTGCGTGTTCCACTGTGTTACATGCTCTGTGTGCGCATTACACTGTGTGTCTGTGTGTTACGCTGTGTGTTACATGCTCTGTGCACATGTGTGGGTGTTACACTCTGTGTGTTACATGCTCTGTGTGTGTGCACATGCATGTGGGTGTTACACTGCGTGTGTGTTATATGCTCTCTGTGTGCGCACATGTGTGGGTGTTATACGCCGTGTGTTACATGCTCTGTGTGTGTGCGCACATGTGGGTGTTACATTGTGTGTGTCACATGCTCTGTGTGCATACACATCTGGGTGTTACATTGTATGTGTTACATGCCTTGTGTTTCTGCATGTGTGTTACACGCTCCGTGTGTGTGCATGCATGTGGGTGTTACACTGTGTGTGTCACATGCTCTATGTGTGTGCACACACGTGTGGGTGTTACACTGTGGGTGTCACATGCTCTATGTGTGTGCACACACGTGTGGGTGTTACACGCTCCGTGTGTGTGCATGCGTGTGGGTGTTACACTGTGTGTGTCACATGCTCTATGTGTGTGCACACACGTGTGGGTGTTACACGCTCCGTGTGTGTGCATGCGTGTGGGTGTTACACTGTGTGTGTCACATGCTCTATGTGTGTGCACACACGTGTGGGTGTTACACTGTGGGTGTCACATGCTCTATGTGTGTGCACACACGTGTGGGTGTTACACTGTGTGTGTTACACGCTCCGTGTGTGTGCATGCGTGTGGGTGTTACACTGTGTGCGTTACATGCTCTGAGTGTGCGCACACGTGTGGGTGTTACACTGTGTGTGTGTGTTACGTGCCCTGTGTTTCTGCATGCGTGTTACATGCTCTGAGTGTGTGCATGTCGTGTGTGTGCATGTCGGTGTTACACACGCAGTGTAGCTGCCTGCACACACACAGCTGTAAATACGCTGTGGGTGTAATGGGGGGGAGTTAGTGAGTTACACTGACCCGCCCCTCCCACCGCAGGCTGCACCCCCGGGGCAGGAGCGAGGCGCCCCGCAGGCCCGGTGTCCGGCGCTGCCCGGGGGACACGTTGGCGGGGGGAGGGGCCCGGGAAGCGCCCCTCCCCCCAGGCCGGGACACACCCCGGGGCCCCGGCTGCCCGCACTTACCTGGGCAGGGGGCGCGGGAGCAGCGGGGACCCGAGTCTGGCCGGTGCAGGGGACTCCAGGCAGGGGGGTTCTAGAGCGCCCCCACCCCCGCGCGGGGCATTGTGGGAGGTGTAGTTCCTCGCGCACGGCATTCTGGGGGGTGTAGTCCCTGTCGGAGAGCCTGGAGGGCGGAGGAGGGCATGTAGGGGGATAGAGCGAGATGGGGGGTTATGAGGTTGGGGCTGGGAGGAGCTATGAGGATAGAGAGATACGGGGGGGTATGAGGATGAGGGTATATGGGGGGCTAGAGAGATGGGGGTTGTATGGGGCTGGGAGGGGCTATGAGGATAGAGAGAGATGGGGGTGTGTAGAATTGGAGGTATGAGGATGAGGGTATATGGGGGGCTAGAGAGATGGGGGTTGTATGGGGCTGGGAGGGGCTATGAGGATAGAGAGATATGGGGGTGTGTAGAGTTGGAGGTATGAGGATGAGGGTATATGGGGGGCTAGAGAGATGGGGGTTGTATGGGGCTGGGAGGGGCTATGAGGATAGAGAGAGATGGGGGGGTGTATAGGGTTGGGGGTTTCTATGGAGGTATGGTAAGGTCTATAAAATCATGCCTGGTGTGGAGAAAGTAGATAAGGAAGTGTTGTTTATTCCTTCTCATAACACAAGAACCCGGGGTCACCAAATGAAATTAATAGGCAGCAGGTTTAAAACAAACCAAAGGAAGTATTTCTTCACACAACGCACAGTCAACCTGTGGAACTCCTTGCCAGAGGCCAAGACTATAACAGGGTTCAAAAAAGAACTAGATAAATTCATGGAGGACAGGTCCATCAACGGCTATTAGCCAGGATGGTGTCCCTAGCCTCTGTTTGCCAGAAGCTGGCAATGGGCGACAGGGGATGGATCACTTGATGATTACCTGTTCTGTTCATTACCTCTGGGGCACCTGGCATTGGCCACTGTTGGAAGACAGGAAACTGGGCTAGATGGACCTTTGGTCTGACCCAGTCTGGCTGTTCTTATGGATTGGGGGTCTGAGGGTAGAGGAGGTAGTGCATGGGGCTAGAAATAGGTACAGAGAGTGTATGGGGTTAGAGAGAGAGTTATCTCCCTCTCCAGCAGATAGCCAGAGTGCTGGGCCTCCACAATGTGCTGGTGGCCAGTCTCAGAGCTGCACAAACCAGCCCTGACAGCCTGAGGCCAATGTGGCTGCTATTCAGGGGCACCTAACACCCTGTTTGCAGCAGCACTGAGCACCCCCTAACATCAACAATGGCTGCCAGCACACAGCAGAACAGCCCTGACTGGGAATCGAACCCAGGGCCTTCCCTTTCACCTCACAACATGCTGCCACTTGAGATGGAGTAATGCCACCTGCAGGCTGCCATAGTAAGCTGTTATCTTCCATGTACAGCAGGCCCCTGCCCCGAGTCACCAGCACTATTGAATTCAAAGCCTTTGGGAGGACAGCCCAGCCAGGCTTTTTCCTATTTGAGTCAAGCAGCAGTAGTAGGTTGTTCTTCTCTCGTGACTACTGCCTATGCCCATCAGCCCTGAGCTCTGAAAGGAGTCATCCCTTTGCTGGTAGCAGCAGTGGGCTGTTATCCACTACGCAGGCCAGCCACTGGAGGGGAGTGTGGCAAGTATCAGAGAATAGGTACCAGCCCACAGGGAACAGCTGGCGACCCGTGACGCGGGGCAGAGAGGATTCTTCAATCACTATTAGCTAGCGGGGTTTGTGCTTTGCTGCTTATGCAGCCCGCACTGGACACCCTGCCGGCTCCCTCACCTCCCACTCTAACAAGTCTCCCGCTGGGTCCCGACCCTCACCTCTTCCCCCACTTCTGTCAGGCCCTGACCAAGATCGGGGCCCCCATTGTGCCAGACGCTGCACAGACCCCAGCTGAGATCGAGCCCTCGTTGTGCCAGGTGCTGCACATGGAGCAAATGAGGAAAGCCGGTGGTCAGGGTGACTCATTTCAGCCAAGGGGTATTACCACATTACACTGAAAAACAGACCAGGTCCAAAATGACTCTGGGAGCTTTAATCGGTTGAGAGGAAGGATTTGCATCTCTCACACCCACCCTACAATCGAAGTGAGATGTCTCCCATGGGGGATCCCCCAAACAGGGCACTCCACTGTGAAATCTCAGTGCCTCGGGGAAGAGCCATGCAGCTGCTCTGAATGCCCGTCTGTAGCACCGTGCGGGAGAGCTGGGCTGAGAGTGCTGGGTTCGATCCATAGGTGCTGGAACTAGGAGTGTGTGGGCTGACTTGAAGTGGTTTCCATTATATCCAGGGTCTACAGTTTGGTTCAATGGCTCTCACCACCCCACACTACACAAATTGTCCCAGCACCACTGGTTCAATCCCCGGTCCTGGGTGGGGAGTGGGGTCTAGTGGATGAGAGCAGGGGATGGGTGCCCTGGCTCTGGGAGGGCTGTGCTGTGGGGTGCAGAGGGCTCTCTTCCTTGCCAACAGCTGGATTTTGTCCTGCCTTGGGGCTTGTGTTCCCTCTAGGACAAAAGCTATTTTTCTTGCCATCTGGATTTCACGTGGGCTGATGGTGAAATGGCGAGGAGGGGGTTTGTGAGGGGGGGAAAGTGTCTGATATTACCACTCAGATACAGAATCACACAGGTACCTGGGTTCATTTACCCCACTAGGGGGCAGCAGGGATCCACACAGCCCTGAATCCCTCCAGCAGGGGGCAGCGCTGTGCACATGCGCACACACACACAACTGATTCCCTCCAGTAGAGGGCAGTGCTGCACACATATATGACAGATTCCCTCCAGCAGGGGGCAGTGCTATGCATACTCACACACACACACAGCCCCAAATCCCCCAGCAGGGGGCAGTGCTGTGCACCTTCACACACACACAAACAATTGATTCCCTCCAGCAGGGGGCAGTGCTATGCATGTGCGCACACATACAGCCCCGATTCCCTCCAGCAGGGGGCAGTGCTGTACACACAGCCGTGCACACCCACCCACACACTCTTACTTTACACCGGGGGTTCTCAAACTGGGGGTCAGGGCCCCTCAGGGGGTCATGAGCTGTCAGCCTCCAACCCTGACCCCGCTTTGCCTCCAGCATTTATAATGGTGTTAAATATGTAAAAAAGTGTTTTTAATTTTTTTGGGGGGGGGGGTCGCACTCAGAGGCTTGCTGCGTGAAAGGGGTCACCAGTGCAAAAGTTTGAGAACCACTGCTTTACACTCTTTATTAATAATGTCCCCAGCTCTCCTCTCCAGCAAGTAAGTCCCCCCAGGGAGCTTGTTTAATCCACCCCCGCATTCTCTGGCAGCATGTCCGAGTGGGGTCCAGTTGGTGTGTCCATGCTGTGGGGGAGTCCTGGGTGTCGGACATCGTCAGACCTTTGACCCCAGGCATCCGATGCTGAGAGGCGGGTCTCTCTCCTCTCCAGCATGACCTCTGACCCCAGCCATCCCTAAGCCACATGGTTCATCTGCAGCTGCTCAGCCAGGTCCTGGGCAGGGCGATGGAGGGCCTGGTGCTGCAAGAGATTGGATCTCTGTGTGAACGCCTTCCCGCACTGGGGGCACTGGTAGGGCCGCTCCCCAGTGTGGATGCGCCGGTGCTGGGCGAGGTGGGAGCTCCAGTTGAAGCCCTTCCCGCAGTCAGGGCAGCGGTGGGATTTCTGGCCCGTGTGTAGGGAGCGGTGCTGGGTCAGGTGCTTGCCGTGACGGAAGCTGCGCCCGCACTCGGGGCACGGATAGGGTCTCTCCGGCGTGTGGGTGCGCAGGTGCTGCAGCAGGTTGGAGCTGTCGCCGAAGCTCTTCCCGCAGTGGGTGCAGACGAAGGGGCGCTCGCCGGTGTGGACGCGCCGGTGCTGCAGCAGGTTGGAGCGCTGGCTGAAGGCCTTGCCGCACTGGGCGCAGGGGAAGGGGCGCTCGCCGGTGTGGACGCGCCGGTGCTGCGCCAGGTGGGCGTTGTGGCGGAAGCCGCGCCCGCAGTCAGGGCAGCCGAACGGTTTCTCCTCCGTGTGGACGCGCCGGTGCTGCGCCAGGTTGGAGCTCTGGTAGAAGCTCTTCCCGCACTCCCCGCACTTGTAGGGCTTTTCGCCGGTGTGGATCCGCTGGTGCCGGATCAGGAGGGTGCTGCGGGCAAAGCTCTTCCCGCACTCGGGGCACTGGTAGGGCCGGCCCAGCCCACCCTGACTCTGCCCCTGCTCGGGGGTCCCGCGCGGCTCTGCTCCCAGAGGCCCTGCCTGCTGAGGAGTCTCTTCCTCCATGCCGGCACCTGCTGGGAGAGAGAGAGAGAATCCAGGTGGGGCTCGGTCCCTGCGCCGGGGTGAAGGGGGGGGCAGCAAAGGGGTTTGTCGCTGAGCAGAAAACCTGATGGGCAGGACGCGAATCCCCCAAACCCTTCCCTGAGGGGAGAGGGGGGCCGGGGCTGCCCCAACAGCCCAGCTGAGCCCCCAGGGAAAGGCTGGGGGAGGGGAGGGCTCCTGCCGGGGGGATCCGGGAGTGACACCTGCCCTGAGGACAGGGACCTGCTGGGGACGATGCTGGCAGGAGACAGAACTGGGGGCTCCCGGCGGCTTTGCTGGGGTCCCAGCTGGTCCCTTCCCTCCCGGACGGTCTCCGAGCCGGTATCGCTCATCCCTCACCTGGGTGGGCGCCTCTCGGGGTCTCCCCGTCCTCGGAGCCCGGGAGATCCGGGACCCTCGGCTCTTCCCCTGGCTCCGCGCGGGGGATCCCGGCCGGGACGGGGAGTCCTGCTCTGGGGAAGGAAACAGGCGAGACGGGTCTCGCTGAAATTTCCCCCGAGGTCTCGGTCCGGAGAACCCGCCCTGGCTTGAACCCGGGCCCCGCTCCCTGCTGGGGGGACACGGGATCCGCGCTGGGGGGTGACAGTCCCTGGGCTGCTGGGCCTGGGGGCCGCGGGGCTGGTCCCCCAGAGATCTCAGCGGGGACGAGCCCTGAGCCGGAGCTGCCCCGGGGCCGTCAGAGCCCGCGAGCTCCTGATCCCCGCGGGGCAGCGCCGCAGCCAGCGAGCCCGGAGCCTGGCAATTCTCCTGCGGCGCGTCCCGCAGCGCTGCCTCCGCCCGTCCCCCGGGAGCCTCCTCCAGCCCCGCCGGGAGCCACCGGGGCGGGCACCCCGCGCCGCACCTGCCGCTCTGGGCAGGAACCAACGGGGTGGGAACGGGCTGGCGCGGGGAGCCTGTCCCACGCTTCGGTCTGTCCCCTTTGCAAGGGGCTCTGGGAAATGCAGTTTCCCTTTGCAATGCACCCTGGGCAGGGTCGGCCACTTGGGAGGTTTCTGGCCCACCTCCTCTTGCATATTCATGAGGGGGGTGGGGAGCTGTAACTGGCCCCGGTGGTCGCCTGGCAGGGACAGGGAGCGCCAGGAGGCAGAAATGAGAGCAAAGTGAATGTCCGAAGGGCAAAGCTGTGGCTCACGATCAGGGGCACTAGCTCTGATCCAGCCCCAGGCAGAGCAGGGGACTGGCTGGCTCTGGGAGGTGGGGTATGGGACGTGGGGCCTTTCCCCCTTTGGGGGTGCTGCCCCCTACTGGTTGGGGTCTGTTACACCCACTCATAATGCAACAGAGGCTCTTTTGTTGGGGTGTTTGAAGCATAACCAGGATGGGGAAGCCCCCTGCTAAACTTCAGCGGGAGGCAGACAACAAGGAGCGTGAGCAGTATTGCCAATCCCAGATATTCAAAATCAAGAGTCAGGCTCACCCAAAATCATGAGATGAGGTAAAAATAATAGATGTGGGGGTCTTTTTCTTTGCCTTCTGCTTTGTGAGTCTTTAGGCTGCACAGGGGTCGCATGTTGAAGCTTTCTCCACAGCCACGAGGGCTAGAAACATACTTTTTCTGTAAGAATGAAGGCTGAAATTATCACATCTCCGCTTGACTCCAGGAGCTGGGGCTTTAAGGAAAAATAATTATCATGAGACTCATGAAAAATCAAGAGAGCCAGCAACACTGGGGGTGGGGATTCTGCCCTGCCCTGTCTGAGGTTTCTCTCTCTCCCCAGGAGGCTGGGGAGGCAAACCAACATCCCCTAGGCCAGTCCCCTGTCTGTGGGACCAGAGATCCAGGCATCTCATGAGAAGTATGCAAGAGCAGTATACATGCTGGATTAATATGCATTGACTATCTACATAATATAGATTCCTTCCCTCCCTCCCCGCCCCCCGTAATTTCTGTTTGGCTCTGCCCACCCGGCCACCGCCCCAAGGCCTCCCTGACCATGGAGCACTGATTCCCCACAGCCACCCTGCAGCCACAGAGATGTAGTTAAGAGTGGCTGCCTGCATTGGTCCACTCTATCCATTACGTCACCCAGTGCACTAGCGTTGCCCAGGATTGTAGGCCAACTGGGAGAAACTCCAGGGCAGGGTCTCTATGGTGAGTTTTCCAAGCACCCTCCAGGAGTCTAATAACCATAGAGATACAATTTTCTCTTCCAGCCTTGCCACAAAAATATGGCCAGAGTGACCACCTGCGTAGTACCAATCTAGCCATGTCACTATCCATCTCTCTATGGTTATGGGTTGGGGAGCATTATGATCTAGGGCAGAGCTGGCACTGCGCATAAGCAGACTAAGCAATTGCTTAGGGCCCTGAGCAGCTCAAGGGGGACCCCTATTTTCTTGTTTTAGTATTGGGGGGAACCAAACATTTTTTACTTCGGGCACCCAGTGGGCTAACACCTGCACTGATCTAGGTATTTTCAAGCTTTTTGATCCCAGGGACCGGCTTGCTGCCTTCCTAGACTGTGTCGGGGAGATCTCAGGGACCAGCAGTGGTCCACAGACCGGTCATTGAGAAACACTGCTCGAGAGTACAGTGCCCTGGAGGGTGTTACAATCTAGGAGCATTCTTGGGGAGTCTCTATTATTTGGTCTCCTGCAGAGGTTACACTCTGGGACGTCTTCCAAGCATCTCTATGGTTTAGAATCCTGAAGGAGTCTGGGAGGGCTGCTGAGGGTTGCTATGATTTAGAGTCCTGAAAGGATTACACGGTGGGAGGATTCATAGATTCATAGATTCATAGATATTTAGGTCAGAAGGGACCATTATGATCATCTAGTCTGACCTCCTGCACAACGCAGGCCACAGAATTTCACCCACCACTCCTACAAAAAAAACCTCACACCTATATCTGTGCTATTGAAGTCCTCAAATTGTAGTTTAAAGACCTCAAGGAGCAGAGAATCCTCCAGCAAGTGACCCGTGCCCCATGCTACAGAGGAAGGCGAAAAACCTCCAGGGCCTCTTCCAATCTGCCCTGGAGGAAAATTCCTTCCCGACCCCAAATATGGCGATCAGCTAAACCCTGAGCATATGGGCAAGATTCATCAGCCAGATACTACAGAAAATTCTTTCCCAGGTAACTTGGATCTTACCCCATCTAAAACCCATCACAGGCCATTGGGCCTATTTACCATGAATATTTAATTACCAAAACCATGTTATCCCATCATACCATCTCCTCCATAAACTTATCGAGTTTAATCTTAAAGCAAGATAGATCTTTTGCCCCCACTACTTCCCTCGGAAGGCTATTCCAAAACTTCACTCCTCTGATGGTTAGAAACCTTCGTCTAATTTCTAATCTAAATTTCCTAGTGGCCAGTTTATATCCATTTGTTCTTGTGTCCACATTGGTACTGAGTTTAAATAATTCCTCTCCCTCTCTGGTATTTATCCCTCTGATATATTTATAGAGAGCAATCATTCGCGAGTGTCTCTTTGATTTGGAGACCTGATGGCGTTACGCTTGGGTAGAGCTGCTAGGGGTCTCTATGGTTTAGAATCCTGGAGGGGGCGTTACAGTCTGGGAGGTCTCCCTGAGGTCTCTATCAGTATAGTCTGGACCCCACCACAGAACTGGGAGCCTCCTGGCCCATCTGGGAGCCCAAGCAGCATCTGGGCTTCCGTGCCGGCACAGCGACATGTCCAGGGCCATTCTGACCCCCAAGACGGGGTCCACAGTACAGACACGGGGGGAGGCAAATCACAGAGGAAGGGAGTTTATTTCCTACAGATACAACTTGATAACACAAGAGACCCCATCGGTCACAAAATCCAGCAGGGGAGCAGGGGAGCAGGATCCAGGCACCTGTTGGGAACAGAGGGTTTGGGCTGGGGCCAGACTGACTTCTGGGAAGCTCTCTGTCTGCTCCAGGCCAGGAGGGGATGTTCCCCAGGTGTCACTAGGCTCCTAAATGAACAGCTCCATGCGCTGCAAAGAGAGGAGCCAGGCGCTGGAGAGAAGGAGACAGGCTGCCCCCCATCTGGGTGTGTCCGTTTGTCCAGCCTCTCAGGGAGCAGCCTCTCTGGTACTCAGCAGTCTCACCCGCCCCCCACAGCTCCCGAACCCCCTGGTGCCTGTGAAAGGGGAAGGAGCAGAGAGCAGGGTCCAGAGGCAGCCAGATTCTGGAGAGTGAAGGGATGGTCTCCCCCGCCCAGGACGGGCACAGGCATTAGGGGACAGGATGGGCCTGCAAGAGTTAATGATCCCTGCTGAGTGGGGGGTGGGAGTGCAGGAGAGGCCCCCAAACTGGGGCACTTCTCCCCCAGCTCCAGCACGGATGGGATTCCCAGGGCACCAGGGAGAAACTCGAATCCTTCTTTCTCCAACGTTCCCCCAAAACCTCTTCTTTCGTGGAGTTCACACCCTGACCCAAACCTCCCTCCCCACCCTCTTATTTGCCTCCTCCCCCTCCCTCCACATGAATTCTAAATAACCCATCCGTCCCCTCCCTCATTGCACTCCGATCCCCTTCGGATGAGCCTATGTATCATGCGGAGTTCCCAGCCAACGCTCTTCAGCCCTAGATCCCAAAGCGCGTTCCCGAAGGTGGGTCAGCAGCACTGTCCCCTTTTCCCAGATGAGGCACTAAGGCAGAGACAGGGGAAAAGACTCCCCCAAGAGCACAAAAGCAAAATGTCAGAGCCGGGGTAGAACCCAGTAGTCCGGTCTCCCACCTTGCTCTCACCGCTAGACCCCACTCTCCTCCCAGAGCCGGGACGAGAACCCAGGAGTCCTGTCTCCCTGTCCCTTTCTCTCACCCCTGGACCCACTCCTCTTCCAGAGTCAGGGAAAGGACCCAAGTGTCCTGACTGCCAGCCCCTGCTCTAACCACTAGACTCTACCCCCCAGGGAACCTAGACGTCTTGGTTATCAGCCCCCTCCCTGCTTTAAATCCCCTCCCCTCCCGGGGACACCCCCGTGGGGTTCCCGTGTCCCCTCCGGGTCAGCCAAGGTATTTCCGAATGCGTCCGAGCGGGCCAGCTCCCGCAGCCACGCCCCAGGCGGGGCCGGCGTCTCCGCGGTGCGTACGCCGGTGCTGGTGCAGGTTGGAGCTGAGGCTGAAGGCCTTGCCGCACTGCAGGCAGGCGAAGGGCTTCTCGCCGGTGTGGGTGCGGTGGTGCTGCAGGAGGGCCGAGCTCTGGGCGAAGGCCTTGCCGCACTCGGTGCAGCGGTAGGGCCGGTGGCCGCGGTGGCTGCGCTGGTGCTGGGCGAGGTTGGAGCTCTGGCTGAAGCGCTTGCCGCACTCGGGGCAGGGGTAGGGCCGCTCGCCCTTGTGGCTGCGCTGGTGCTTGGCCAGGGTGGAGGAGACGCTGAAGCGCTTGCCGCACTCGGGGCAGGGGTAGGGCCGCTCGCCGGTGTGGGTGCGCCGGTGCTTGGCCAGGTCGGCGCTCTGGCTGAAGCCGCGCCCGCACTCCGCACAGGCGAAGGGCTTCTCGCCCGTGTGCACCCGCCGGTGGGTCACCAGGTGCGAGCTCTTCCCGAAGACCTTCCCGCACACCCCGCAGGGGTGGGCCTTGGGGGCGGCCGGGGGGCGGTGGTGGCTCTTGCGGTGCTGCGAGAGGGCCGAGCTGAGGGGGAAGCGGCGCCCGCAGGCCCCGCAGCGGTAGGGCCGGCGCTCCGTGTGCTCCCGCACGTGCTGCACGAAGTCCAGGCTCAGGGCGAAGGCGCGCCCGCAGTCGGGGCACTTGTAGGGCGGCTCGCCCCGGTGGGTGCGGCGGTGCTGGCGGAGGTGGGAGCTCTCGGCGAAGGCCTTGCCGCACTCGCCGCATTTGTGGGGCCGCTCCCCGGTGTGGGTGCGCTGGTGGCGGATCAGGTGGGAGCTGAGCGTGAAGCTCTTGCCGCACTCGGTGCACTGGTAGGGGCGCTCCCCGGTGTGGATGCGCTGGTGCTGGCTGAGGTTGGAGCCGCGGCTGAAGCTCTTCCCGCAGTCGGGGCATTTGTAGGGGCGCTCCCCGGTGTGGGTGCGCTGGTGGCGGGTCAGCAGCGAGCTCTGGCTGAAGGCCTTGCCGCACTCGCCGCATTTGTAGGGGCGCTCCCCGGTGTGGATGCGCTGGTGCCGGATGAGGTGGGAGCTCTGGTGGAAGCTCTTCCCGCACTCGGGGCACTTGTAGGGCTTCTCACCCATGTGGGTGCGCTGGTGCACCAGGATCTCCTGCAGGGGGCTCTCGCACGCCGTCTCCCAGTCGGGCCGGCCCTCCCCCTGCTTGGGGCTCCCGTAAGACTCCGTTCCTGCAGGCCCTTCCCGCTGGGGATTCTCCTCCATCCTGGCACATGCTAGGAGACAGAGAATCCAGACAGGGCTCATTCCTGGGCCAAGGGAGACAGCGGCTGGCAAAGCAGAAAAGCTGATGGGCAGGAAGCTGAATTCCCCCCAACCCTTCGCAAGAAGGGAGAGGAGAGGCCACGTCTGCCCCAGTGGCCCAGCTGCCACAGGGGACCCACGACTGCTGCCCTGCCAACTCACAGTGGGATCGGCTCTGCTCTGCTCTTCCCTGCCCATACCACAGCGATAGGGCCTAGAACATATATCACCCTGCCCCAGCACCCCAGTAACTATAGAGATGGGGCCAGGAGGTCCCTACCCACCTGTAACCATAGTGATGGGGGTCTAGCCCCTTTCACATCTCCCCATCCCATCTCTATGGAAACGGAATTGTGGGGTGGGGCATTGGTCAGGGAGATGCTGCTGGGGAGATTTTAGGATCCTCAGTGGCCCTTGGGGTTCCCCAGCTGTCATGGGGGGAGCAGAAAGAGGCAGTGCTGAGCATTGGAGGACGCAAGGGGGGGCATCTGGCCCCACAGGGTGCAGGAGTTGGAGCCCAAGTCTTCCCCCCCCCAGCCCACTGCTGGGCACATGGCTGTGGATGGGGTTACACAGTAACAGGAATGGGGGAGTGGAAAACAGAACTGGAGGGGGGCTCCCAATGGCTTTGCTAGGAAACCAGCTTTTCCCTTCACTCCCAGTCTCTAAGCCGGTGTCATTCAGTCCTCACCTGTGTAGGCACCTCTCGGGATCTCCCTTTCCTCAGAGCCCTGGAGATCCAGGACCCTGGGCCCTTCCCCTCGCTCCATGCGGGAGATCCTGGCAGGGTCGGGGAATCCTGGGGCAGGGGCAGGGCCAGGCATGATCCCAGTCATGTGGAGTGAGCTGCTGAATTCAAACACATTGTTAGATTTCCCCTTCTCATTCAGGTGCCATCCACGGTTAGCATCCCACTTCCAGAGGGACCCTTAACCAAGAGCTTAATTAAGATGGGACCTAATCACAGCACCATCACTCAACACCCCCCAGCCCGATACTTGGCATTGGGACAATTTACAGCCACAAGACGTTGCTTTATTCCCAGCTGATTCCACTTCCGCATGTCACAGACCCCACACAGAACGCTCCACAGCTGCCCTCGGGCATTATCTGGCCCTAGAAAGCAGCTGTTGATCTCAATGAGTTTTCCATGCTAAAGGTTTTAATTTCATCACTTCTGAATTGAGATAGGCTAGGCATCGAATAAGATGAAACCAGAAATCAGAAGAAACATGTATTAAGTGCCCAGAATGCACAATTAGCAGTAGAACCTCGGTTTTCACATATTTCTAGATGTCACAGGTGCGCAGAAAATCTGGAGAACATGACCCAACATCTGCCTGAGTCTGCAGAGAGCCTGAACTGATCACGCTGAGGCCTGGTCCACACGACACAGCTAGGCTGACGTAAGGCAGCTTACATCGGCCTGGCTCTGTAAGCATCTACACTAAAATGTAGCTCCCACCGATGTAACTCGCCCACTGCACCGACTTAATAACTCCACCTCCGCGAGAGGCGTAGCGCTTAAATTGATGTAGTTCGGTCGACACAGTGTCCCGTGTAAAAACTGCGTTACTTACATCGACCGTTGCTGCCTTTAGGAAACCATCCCCCACTACCCCACGCTGGTAGCTAATAAGGTCCTGGTGAGGACGTGCACCGCTGACACAAGGAGCGTAGTGTGGACGTGTAAAACCGATTCAATTACTGCAAGGGCCGTATTTAGGTCATAGCGTAGACTTGCCCTGAAAGGCATGAATTGCCTCCACTCTTCTCACTGGGGGCATCGACTCTGAAACCTAATGATGACGTGTAAAACGTCAAAGTCGTTGAGCTGCCCTGTCCAGCTCATGCACTTATCTCAACCCATCCCCCTGGGTGCTCAAACCTTCAGCCAGCCCCGAGCCCGCTACCCCCAATACACATGCCAATTCGAGGAGGCAGACACCATCAGCACAGCAATCCCTGTGGCCTGGAGAACCAGGAGGGCAGGGGAGAAAATCAAATACCCAGACACCCTCCACACCCCGGACTCCTGGGTTCCATTTCTGCACCATTCAGAACAGGCCTGGGGGAAGTTATTTAAACAAGGCTCCTGCACAATTTCCAGCTGGAATTAAGAGCCACATGCCCGGGGGTGCTGTGCGGTGCGGTGGGGGGGGGGGGGCTTTGCCACCATCGCCGCTCTCTCTCCTCTGCTCCCAGGGACCCCCGTGGCCAGATCACCTGGGTTTAGCATCTTTCCCATCCGCAGCCCCACCCCGCCGCTGCCTCGGAGCTGGGGACCCCGCTGGGCTCAGCTGCATAGACCCCCCCCCCGGGCTGCCCCGGAGCTGGCTGGGGGCGGGGGTGTCTCTCCGGTCCCAGCCCCGATCCCCTCCTCACCGCGGCCGCTTCCTCTGGGCAGCGATTTCCTGCCTCGGCTGCTGTTCGCGCCCCCGCCCAGCCGGGGCGATCCCCTCCCGGGGCCGGGGCTGCAGCCGGAGACGCGGCCCCGAGGCACGGGTGGCAGCGGGTCTCTTTGTGTGCTCCCCTCCCAGCTGCCAGGCTCACACACACAACACAAGCCGGGGGGATTGCTGGGAACAGGAAGGTCCCTGCCTTATTCCGTCCCCTCCTTGCAATAGTTCCTCATCCCCTCTAGGAATCGCCCCATTGTGTGTGTTGGGGGGGGGGTGCGAGCATGGCCCTGGACCCCCAGCGGAGACGACAGCCAGGGCAGGTGGGGCATTAGCACGTGTCCTGAAACCCGGGGCTACTTACACCACCAGCTCCTACGGGCCCAGCAGGGTCACGGGATCTGGGTCGGAGTGGGGTGAGGGCCTCACAGTCAGCGCTGGCCCCAGACTGGTGCTAAGGGGTCACTGCACCCAGATCGGGGTGGGGGCTCAGTAGGGGGCGCTCTCCCCTTGCAGTCAGCGCTAGCCCCAAATGCGCCACTAGGGGGTGCTGTGAACTCCCTGCAGCAGCCCCTGGGGTTGGTGTGAGGCATTGCAGAAGTCTGGCCCCAGCCCTGCTAGAGGTGCTGAAACCTGGGTCAGTCCTGACCTGTTCATCCACAGCCCCAGGGGGTTCATGGAACAGCAGAAACCAGCCCCAACGAGACCAGCTGGAGCCCAGGAGCAGAACTTCACTCACCCAGCTTATGTTGCTCAAGGAGTCCCCAGCTCTAGGTCTAGTGGGGTAGATCGGGGGGCTGGGAGTCAGGACTCCTGGGTTCTTAGATGTCTGTACACTAATGCTAGAAGTATGGAGAATAAACAGGAAGAACTAAAAATATTAGTGAATAATCACACTTGGGCCATCCCTGACATCACAGCGACTCGGTGGGACAATTCACATGACTGGAATATTGGCATAGAGGGGTCCAGCTTGTTCAGGAAGGACGGGCAGGGGAAAGAGGGAGGAGGTGTTGCCTTGAATATCCAAGATGCGTACGCTTACACTGAGATTGAGAGAGAAGGGAAGCAGACGGCTGAAAGTCTCTGAGAAAGGATGAAAGGAGTAAAAGATAAGGGTGACGTCATGGGAGGGGTCTACGAGAGACGACCACACCAGGAAGAAGAGGTGGAGGAGGCTTTTCTTAAGCAACTAACAAAATCATCCCAAGCCCCAGACTTAGGGCAAACGCCCCCTTAAAACGCTGCATCTAAGATGACAGAAAAGAGCTCTTCCTTTGGCATAGTTAATCCACCTCCCCAGAAGGTGGTAACTATGTCGACAGAAGCAACTCTCCTGCTGCCATAGCGCTGTGTACACGGCAGGTTAGGCTGGTGTAACTTCGTCGCTCAGACGTGTGGATTTTTCACACACCCCTGAGGGATGAAGTTATACCGATAGAAGTCTGTAGTACAGACCAGACCTTAGCGGTGATGGGGAACTTCACCTACACAGACAACTGTTGGGAAAATAATACAGAAGGACACAGATTTTCCAACCAGTGCTTGGAATGCATTGGAGACAACTCTTATTGCAGAAGGTGGAGAAAGCGACTAGGTGAGAGGCCGTCCTAGAGTGGATTCTGACAAACAGGAAGGAACTGGTTGAGAATTTGAACATGGCAGGCAGCTTGGGTCGACGTGATCATGAAAAGATGGAGTTCACGGTTCTAAGGAAAGGTAGGAGGGAAAACAGCAGAATAAAAAAAAACAATGGACTTCAAGAAGGCAGGCATTAGCAAACTCAGAGAAATGGCAGGTCAGAGCCCATTAGAAGCAAGTCTAAGGGAAACAAGTGCAGGGGAATTGGCGTTTTTTTAAAGAGACATTATTAAGAGCAAACTATCCCCGGGCTCAGGAGAGAAGGAAGTACGGTAAGAGACCACCCTGACAACTCCAGATCTTCAAAGACCTGAAACTCAAAAGAGAGTCATATAAAAAGTGGAAACTAGGTCAAATTACAAAGGATGAGACCATGTCGGGACAAAGTTACAAATGCCAAGGTACTAAACAAGATTCAATTAGCTAGGGGCATAAAGGGTAATAAGAAAACATTTTACAAATACATTAGAAACAAGAGGAAGACCAAGGACAGGGTAGGCTCATTACTCAGTGAAGAGGGAAAGACAATGACAATAAAAAACACAGCAATAGCCAAAGTGTTAAATGCTCTTTTTGTTTCAGTTTTCACCAAACAGGTTAGCAGTGACTGGACATCTAACATAGTGAACATCAGTGTAAATGGGGTAGAATCTGAGGCTAAAATAGGGAAAGAACAAGTTACGAATTAAGTTAGATGTCTTCAGGTCAGCAGGGCCTGATGAAGTAAGTCTAGAATACTTAAGGAACTGGCTGAAGAGATCTCTGAGCCATTAGTGATTATCTCTGAGAACTCATAGAGAATGGGAGAGATACCTGAGGATGGGAAAAGGGCAAATACTGTATCTATCAAAAGAAAGAGGAATAAGGGCAACCCAGGGAATTATAGACCAGTCAGCTTAACTTCAGTACCCAGAAAGATAATGGAGCAAACACACACTCAAATTTGTAAGCACCTAGAAAAAAAGGTAATAAGTAACAGTCAACATGAATTTGTCAAGAACAAATCTTATCAAACCAACCTAATATCCTTCTTTGACAGGATAACAAGACTTGTGGATTGAGAGGGGAAAGCAGATGTCACATATCTCAACTTTAGTAAGGTTTTTGATACGGTCTCACATGAATTTCTTATAAGCAAACTAAGGAAATACAGCCTAGGTGAACCTACTATAAGGTGAATGCACATCTGGTTGGCAAACGATACTCAGACTAGTTATCAGTGGTTCACAGTCATGCTGGAAAGGCATATCAAGCAGGGTCGCACAGGGATCAGTTCTGGGTCCGGTTCTGTTCAATATCTTCATAAATAATTTGGACAATGGCGTAGAGAGTACACTTATAAAGTTTGCAGATGACACCAAGAGGGGAGGGGTTGCAAGCACTTGAGGACAAGATTAGAATTAAAAATGATCTTGACAAACTGTAGAAATAGTCAAATAAATAAGATGAAATTCAATATGACAAATGCAAAGTACTCCACTTAGGAAGGAACAATCAGTTGCACACATACAAAACGGGAAATGACTGCCTTGAAAGGAGTACTGCAGAAAGGGATCCGGGGGTCATAGTGGATCACAAGCTAAATATGAGTCAAGAGTGTCACACTATTGCAAAAAAAGCAAACAACATTCTGGGATGTATTGGTGGCAGTGTTGTAAGCAAGACAGGAGAAGTAATTCTTCCGCTCTACTCCACACTGATTAGGCCTCAACTGGAGTAACTGTGTCCAGTTCTGGTCACATTTCAGGATGGATGTAGACAAATTGGAGAGAGTCCAGAGGAGAGCAACAAAACTGATTAAAGGTCTAGAAAACAATTGAAAAAACTGAGTTTTTCTGGAGAAGATTGAAGGGAGTCATGATAACAGTCTTCAAGTATGTAAGAGGTTGTTACAAAGAGAAGGGTGACAAATTGTTCTCCTTATACACTAAGGCCAGGACGAGAGTAATGGGCTTACATTGCAGCAAGGGAGACTTAGGTTAGATATTAGGATAAACATCCTGTAGTTAAATGTTGGAACAGGTTACCAAGGGAGGGTGTGGAATCTCCATCACTGGAGGTTTTTAAGAACAGCCAGAATTGGGGACACACCTGTCTGGAACGGTCTAGATAATACTTAAAGTGCCTCAGTGCACGGGACTGGACAAGCTATCAAAGTCCCTTCCAGTCCTACATTTTTATGATTCTATCCTCAACTCTGGGAGGGGAATGAGGTTGAGCCAGCTGGGAGGAGGTCAAGAGTCCCAGGTTCTATCCATGGCTCTGGGAGGGGAGTGGGGCCTTGTGGGTTGGGACTCAACTCCAGGGTTCTCTGCCCCACTTCTGGGAGGGGAGCAGGGCCACATGAATGGAGCAGCACCATCCCAACAACAGGGTCTCCTCCCCAGCCCCTCTCAGCCATCATGGCAGCAAGGCGGCTGATGGGATGCAGCATTCCCCTTACATTTCACTGGGTGGATGAAGACTCTAGGGTCATGGGACAACCCTTCCATCTCAGCTCAGCAGCTCCCAACTCTCCAGTGCTGACAGGCTGGAAAAGGAGGCACCCCCCATTCCCACTCCCCTGGAGCATGGAAGCTGCGAGCTGCCACCTAGCAGTGCCCTGCCTGACCACATGCAAAAGATTTGCCGATATTTTAAAAGGGTAAACAGGACGACCTAGATAATCATAGGCCTGTCAGCCCGACCTCAATCCCACTGAAGATAACAGATCAGCTGATGGGGGGGACTCCATTAATAAAGGAAAGCAAAGTAATTAATACCAAGCACCATGGGTTTACGGACAACAGATCCAGGCAAATGTTGGTAACTTTGTTTAGATGAGGATATATTTAGACTTCTGTAAGGCCTTTTAATCACAGTCTGATTAAAAAACAGGGTCCTAGAACCTGGGCTCCAGCCCGAGGCCGGGACTCTATGCTGCAATTAAACAGCCCACAGCCCGAGCCAGCTGGCACGAGCCAGCCACAGGGTTTTAATTGCAGTGTAGATGTACCGTAAAAGCTTCCTGTGTGACCTCTGTGTTTGTGGTCCTCCCCCGGTTCCCCTCCCCAAGCACCGATACAGACGCTCCCAGGCTGGAGGATCTGGCCCCAGTGGGACTCTCCAATTTTTATTTCCCACATAACCAAACATAGTATTTAAAAATAAAATAAAATCCAAATAGAATGAACAGTCCCCACCCCGCCACACACACAGTCAGCTGCTGCCCTGCGGCCCTTCACCCCCAAGGGCATCCTCTCAGCACAACAGGGCTCTCACCGGAGTTCAAATATCAGAGGGAGGAGACCAGCCCCAGGGGAGCAGACCCCAGCAGAACCCACAGAGTGAGCACAGAGCAGAGCCTGGGGGAGGATCCAGAGAGCTGTGAGGAGCAGATCCTCAGGGGATCGGGCATCATTTGGGTGCGATCCTCAGTGATGGGTCAAGGGAATCCTGGCAGCACCTGCTGAGCGGATTGCAGAGGGCAGGAGGGAGGGGACCGCCGCGTGGATCCTGGAGGGGGTGGATCTGTGGAACGTTGGGCTAGGGGATGGGGTGGGAAGAGGAACTGCAGACGCTCAGCTGATGTAAATTCGGTGGAAGTCGTTGGCGCCGAAGGCAGCATTGCACTTGGGGCACTTGCGCTGCCGGGTGTCGTAGCGCGTCTTGACGCAGTCAAAGCAGAAGACGTGGAAGCACTTGGTGAGCACCGCGTCCTTCTTGCGTGTGTTGCAGCAGGGACAGGTCAGCTTGGCCTAGGGGGGCAGGGAGGCCACAGACCCTGTTAGTGGGGGGGGGCGGGCTTCCTTCCCCCCAACCCCAGAGCCTGAGCACAGGCCCTCCCCAAGCTTCGTGCCTCCCCGCACCCCCCGGCCCCTGTGCCAGGCTTCCCCCTCCTCCCGCAGCTGCCCCCTGCCCACCTTGTACTCTTTGATCTCCTCCTGCAGTATCTCGTCAGCGTCGGCGTACACCTCCACCTTCTTCTGCTTCTCCAGCTTGCGCCGCAGCCGGGAGATGTCCTCCTGGAGTGCAGGGAAGATCCAGTCAGCAAGAGGGCCCGGGCCCTCCCCTGCCCCTTCCCCCAGTATGCCCCACAAGCCCCCGCCCCCTACCTGGGCCCTCTTGAGGTTGAAGGACTCCTTCTCCTTGGCAGCGCGGTTCTCGGCCATGCAGGCCTGGATCTCTTTCAGCTTGCACTGCACATGCTCCTGCTGCACCTTCAGGTCCTCGGCCAGCTGGGCCGCTTCCACCGCCTGCAGGAGGAGGGAATGTCAATCATTGCGAGCTTCCCCCTGAACAGTGCCTCCGGCACTGTAATCTTCCCCTATGGGACTGCTCCCACTGGGGAACACCCCACAGCACTGCCAGCTTCCCCCCACAGGAGGGCCTCAGCCACAGAGCCCATCCCGATGCTGGTAGCTTCCCTCCAGCAGCATCACCAACAAACGTGGAGATATTGGTCATATTTTTATAACCAACATGTGTGACTCAGTTTCCCCACCCGCTGAGTGGAACTGGGCAGGTGACTCCTAGGGGAGAGAGGCATGAGGCCTGGCCAAGCATCTGGGATGAGATCGGGTACACTGGGATCCACACCTGTGAACAGGAACCCCAATGACAGACCAGGAAGCAGAGGGACTCTTGAGTGGGAGAAGGCTGGGCTGAGGCAGCAGAAGCTTAGCCAAGAAATAAGGGTTCTCCCAGGAGACTGCCCTGTGGGTGCAAAAGAGCCGCCGCCGTCACCCCACTCCCCCTCACCTGCGGATCGCCCTCATCAACCCCCCCGACCCAGGTCCCCAGCCCACAGCCCTGCCCCCCAACTCACCTTCCTCTTGTTGAGCTCGAGGGCCTGGCTACGCAGGGTCAGCTCCTTCTCCACCGTGCCCAGGTTCCCCTGCAGCACCCGCTCCTTCTCCTCCAGCTTCTGCACCACCAGCAGCTGGGCGTCCACCTGCAACGCAGCCCGGTCAGGAGAGCGCCGCCTGCCGACTCGCAGCCAGCCAGCTGCCCCCGCCCCCTGCCTGCCAGGGGAGAGCACCCCCTAATGAACCCCCACCCCAACCACACAGGCCCACCCTGCTGAACCCCCATGCTCCTCTGTGCAACCCAGTGCCCCCTAGTGCCGCACTGAGGCACACGCTGCTTGTGTGGGGAGAGCGGTCCCTAATGAGCTAGGGTCGCTAACCCTCCCAGTTTTCCCAGAAGTCTCCCGGAATTGGGCTCTATCTCCTGGAGGCTACTGAAGCCAAACAGGGAGATTTTAGGCACTAAAAGTCCAGCGGCACAGTGGGGCTAAGGCAGGCTCCCTGCCTGCCCTGGCCCTGCGCCGCTCCTGGAAGCGGCCGGCACGTCCCTGCGGCCCCTGTGGGGAGGGAGCAGGGGGGTCTCTGCTCACTGCCCCAACCCCGAGCGCCAACTCTGCAGCTCCCATTGGCCAGGAACTGCAGCCAATGGGAGCTGCATGGGCAGAGCACAGAGCCCCCTGGTGGCCCCCCGCAGGGACATGCCGGCCGCTTCCAGGAGTTGCAAGGGGCCAGGGCAGGCAGGGTGCCTGCCTTAGCCCCACTGCGCCGCCCATTGGGAGCTGCCTGAGATAAGCGCCGTCCTGCTGTAGCCTGCAGCCCCTCCAGCACCCCAACCCCCTGCCCCACCGCTGAACCCCTTCCCGGAGCCAGCACCCCACACCCTCACATCCCTGCCCCAGCCCTAAGCCCCCTCCTAGAGCCAGCACCCTACACCCCCTCCCGCATCCCAACCCTCTGCCCCAGCCCTGAGCCCCCTCCCAGAGCCAGCACCCCACATGCCCTCCCATACTCCAACCCCGTGTCTCAGCTCTGAGCCCCCTCCAAGAGCCAGCACCCCAACCCCCTGCCCCAGCCCTGAGCCCCCTCCCGCACCCAAACGCCCTCCTGCACCCAAGCCCCTGTCCCAGCCCCCTCCTGCATCCAAACTCCCTCCCAGAGTCTGCACCCCTCACCTTGTCCCGCACCCCAACCCCCTGCCCCAGCCCTGAGCCCCCTCCCACACCCAAACTCCCTCCCAGAGTCCACACTCCCTCCTCCATCCCAAGCCCCTGCCCCAGCCCTGAGCCCCTTACAAAACCCAAAGTCCCTCCCAGAGCTTGCACCTGCATCCCCTCCTGCACCTCAACCCCCTGCCCCAGACTCAGCCCGGAGTCCCCTCCCACACTGCAAACCCCTCAGCCCCAGCCCAGAGACGGCACTCCCTCCCGCACACTAACCCCCTGCCCCAGCCCAGTGAAAATGAGTGAGAGTGGAAGAAGAGCAAGCGACAGAGGGAGGGGGGATGGAGTGGGGAGGGTGGGGCCTCGGAGAAGAGGCAGGGCAAGGGTGTTTGGGCTTGTGTGATAACACAGTTGGCAACCCGACTACTGAGCCCCCCATCCCACTCCCTGCAGCACCCCCTACCTGTGACTTGAGAGCCAGCACCTGATCTGCCAGCTCGTCCTTCTCCTCACGCAGCAGCTTGTGGATCTGGTTGGACTTGATCCGCTCTGACATGAGCTTGAAGTTGGCATCGTCCTTCTCACGCAGCTGCTGCATGAGGCGCATGTTCTGCTCCTGCATGTCCTCGAAGGCCTGGCCAGTCACATCCATCTCCGACAGCAGGGCCTCCTCCTCCTGAAGCCCGAGGCCATGAGGTCAGGGGGGCCTGGATGCCCTCCCCTGCTAAGTCCTTTCTGCCAGATTGCCCAGCCCCACCCCCAGAGCTCCCCAAATCCTGCCAGATCTCCCCTCCCCACCCCATTCAGGGGAAACTCCCACCACTAACCACCCCCAACCCAGCCGCCCTCCACTCCCCTACCCCAGTACCTGCTTGGTAGCAGCCAGTTTCTTCTGCAGGTGCTCAATCTGCTCCTCTGCCAGCTTGATCTTGCGCAGGGCATCCTCGTCGGCCATCTTCTTGCTCTCCTTCTTCTCCTTCTCCTCCAGCTCCCGTACCCGCCCTCGCAGCTCCTCCACCTGCATGGGGCAGAAATGGCGTCACAACCCCATAGCTCCCCTCCCGCAGCTCCTCCACCTGCAGGGGGCAGAGATATGGTGTGTCAGCCCCATAACCATTCCCGCAGCTCCTCTGCCTGCAGGGGGCAGAAAGACGGGGGTCACTGTCCCATATCTGCCCATACAGAGAGTGAGGCAAACCCTACCCCTCAACCTGCATTCTACCCATAGACCCACCCTCCAGACCCCCCCAGCCCACAAGGGTCTCACTCACTTCGGCCTTCGTCTTCTTCTCAGCGGCCATGAGCTGCACCTTGTCCCGCTGCTCCTTGGGGGCTGATTTGTACATGTCCAGCAGCAGCTTCATCTCCTTCTGGCTCTCCTGGGCCTTCCTGGGGGGGAGAGGAATCAAGGCCCTGCACACCACAGCCAGCCTGGGACCCCCCTGCGAGCTCCTCCCCCCCACCCCCTTCCCCCGGACGCCTGGGTTTTCTCACTTGAGCTCAATGCGCAGCTGCTTGAGCAGGTCTGAGTCCTTCTTCTTGGGGTCATCGCTGCTCTTCTGGCGGTCGCGCTCACGAGCCGAGCCATCCCTGTCGCGGTCCCGCGAACGCTCCCGGTCCCCCCCGCGGCCCCCCTTGGGGCGCTCTGGTGGTTCCTTGATGCGAGGAGGGGGGGGCGGCTGGGGAGCCGGTGGGAGTGGCTCCTCCTCCTCCTTCTTCACACCCCCTTCAGGCAGGGGCACTGCCTCCTCCTTCTTCACCACAGCCACCACTGCCTCCTTCGGCTCCTTCTTCACCTCTAGGGCAGGCGTGCCCCCCTCTTCCTCCTTCACCGCCACAGCTGGGACCCCGCCCACCGGCTCCTCCGGCCCAGGTGCGGGGGGCAGCACAGCTGAGCCGCAGGGGAAGCCACTTGACTGCATTCGGATCTGGGAGAGAGAGAGTCGGAGTGAGACACCTGGGCTGCAGATTCCCTAAACCCCACACCTCCCCAACCCATCCCTCCCTGACCCCCCTAAGCCAATCCCCAAACCCCGCATCCCCCCCACAGATCCCTCCCCGGCCCCCCAAGGGGATCCTTAATCAAGCCTCTCCCCTAGAACAGATCCTTCCCTGCCCCAAATGGATCTCTAAATGCAGCCCCACGCTTCAAGTGGATCCATCTCTGCCCCTCAGAGCAGATCCCTAAATGGATCCCTCCCTCCCTGCCCTTGCTCCAGTCAAGCCCTCCCCTCCCGCAGAGCGGATCGTTGAGCGCACCCCTCCCCAGCGGGTCTCTCACCTTGTTGATCTCAGCCTGCACCTCACGCAGCTTGCGCTTGTATCGCTGCACGTCTCCTTTCAGCTGATGGTTGTGGTTCTGGAGGCTGCTAATCAGGTGGCGCATCTCCCTGTTAATGGGACCTGGGGGGGAAGGGCAGGGTTACACAGGGGGAAGAGGAACCTGCTGTCTCAGGACGGGGGGAAGCACTTGAGAAACGGGGGGCATCTGCCATGGGGGGTAGGTGGCTGGTGGCAGGGCACTGGTGAGGGAAGCTTCCAGCAGGCAGAGACAGAGCTCCCTTATGAGGGGCCGGCCTGCCCACCCCCGCACTCCACACAGGGCTGTACCACAAAGTTACGCACAGGGCCGGGCGATACACCATGCCGGCCTGTACCACGGGGCCGGGCGTGGGGGAGGGGGAAGTGTTTCTTTCTCACCCGCTTGCTCATTGGCGGCCAGGTTCTGCTCGAACTCGATGCGCAGCATCTCGTATTCCTTGCGCACCTGGGCCAGCGTGTCCTCCAGCTGGATCACCTCCGTGCGCAGCTTCTTCTGCAGGTTCAGCTCGTCGCTCTGCAATGGGGCGGGCGGAGGGTGAGAGACGGGGGGAGGAATCACTCTCCCCCAACCCCAGTTGGCTTCCCTGGAGGCAGCATGGTAAGCGCTCCTCCACCCCTGGCCACCCGCATCCCGACACAATGAGGCACTGCACCACAAATGGTACCCTCCAACATGGCACAGGCTCTCCAAAACAGTAACCGCCCCCTGCACAAAAGGCGTGGCGCATTCCCCACAGGCCCCGCCCCTCCCAAGAGGCCCCGCCCCCACTGTGACTCCTCCCCCCAGCCTCACCTCCATGTGCTCAATGTGGCGCAGGTGGCTGTTCTTGGTGGTGAGCAGCAGGGCGCGCGCCTCGTCCAGCTGGGTCTTCACCTGCAGGCTCTCGTTGTAGAGCAGCGAGAACTGGGACTGCAGCACCTTGTAGTCCAGGGTCTCCTTCACCGCCTCCTCGGGCAGCGACCGCAGCGCCACCTGCAGGCATGGGGAGTCACTGCCACAGACACTGCTCTCCACCCCCAGTCAGCCTCCCCACATCTCCCCCCCGGCCTGGCATCAGGGGGCACCACCCTCCACCCCTCCTGCCCAGGTCCCATCGCCCAGCCTGCCGCCATCCACCCCTCCCGGCCAGGCCCCACCGCCCAGCCTGGCTCCAGGGGGTGCTGCCCTCCACCCCTCCCGGCCAGGTCCCATCGCCGAGCCTGGTTCCAGGGGGCACCGCCCTCCACCTCGTTACCTTGAGCTTCTCATTGGTCCTGACAGCCTGCTGCAGCTCCTGCTGCAGCTTCTCCAGCTCGGCCATGCGGCTGTTGGCCAGCTCCTGGTTCTCCTCCAGCTCCGCGTTCAGCATCTCAAACTGCCGAGACAGACTCTGTCATCGGAGCCCTATCTTCCACCCGCCTCGAGACCCCCACCCGGCGGCTGCCTCAACACATGCTATGAGACCCCACCCTCCCAGCCCCGCTCCTTCCTGCACCAGGACCCCACCCAGCATGAAGATGCTCCCTAACCTCAGGGCCAGACTCCCCCACCCCTCCCTACACCAGGACTCCCCCATCCCAGTGCCAGAGAGCCCCGCCCCTCTCTGCACTGGGACCCCACCCACTGAGACCCTCACCTCCCCTGCCCAAGTGCCAGAGATCCCTGCCCCTCCCATGTCCCCAGCTCCCTCTGCCCCCTCACCTTCTGCATACTGAGCGTGATCTGCCCGCCCTGGAAGCCCCCGGAACTGCCTGACACGTAGTAACCGGAGTTCAGCTGCAAAAGGCCAGAAAGAGAGTCAGCCACCCCCTTGCCGATCAGGCCTCCCAAGTGCTCTGAGCAATGGGCAAATGTGGCAACAAGCCCCAGATATGGGGGATGAGGGGGAGAGGGACCCAGATATAAGCGGCAGAGAAACTATGGCTCCAGCTGCAATGGGGCCAGATGGGAGCAGTGAGACACAGAAAGGGGCCTGGGGGGATGAGGAGAGGGAAGCCTTGGACATGGGGGCAGATCACCTGCTCCAGCGCCTCAGCTAGGTGTTTGTTGAGCTTCTGCTCACGCTTGCGCAGCTTCTCGATGTCCCACTGCAGATCCTCCACCGTCGTCTCCATCTCCAGCACCTTGGTCTCCGACGATGTCACCTTGTCCTGCAGCTCTGTGTACTGTGCCAGAAAGAGACACAGATGAGTGGGGCTGGATCCACTCCAGGCCAGATAGCCCCTGACTCTGCGGTCAGAGCCAGTGCCCCCAGAGGGGAAAGGTCCTGCAACTCATTCCCTACCCCTGTGCCAGCCAGCCAGCCCCTCTGCCCTGACAACCGGCTCGTACCTCCAGCGAGATCTTGTGGTGTTTCTCCTGCAGCTGCATCGCCAAGTCCTGCAGCCGCTGATTCTCTCTCATCAGCTCTTTGTTCAAGGACTTCAGCGCCTCATCCAGCTGGTCCAAGTCAGCTGAAAAGGAGTCACACCTCTGAGAATCCAGGAGTCCTGACTCCCAGCGCCCCAACTCTAACCCCCTAGATCTCACTCCGCTCCCACGGCCAGGATGGAACCCTGGCATTCGGCTCACCACGGGCATGGATCTTCTGGCACAGCTCCTCCGTGCGCCGGTGGATCTTGTTGGAGACTTCGACCACACGGGACACGGCGGCCTTGGAGAACTCCATGCGTTCCTGCAGCTGCAGTTCGATCTCCTCGCTGCTGCTGCTGGCCAGGGTGGCCAGGAATGACAGGGCTGGCTCATTCAGCAGGAGCCCCCCGGCCTTCCAGGGGGTTGACGGGGCTGCAACAGGTAGAGCTGTTTCTGCGGGGGTGGAGAGGACAGAGAAGGGTTTAGCACAGGGGTGACCAAGCATTTTGGCCCAAGGGCCACATTTGGGTGGGAAAATTGCATGCAGGGCCGAGTGTAGGGCTGGGGCAGGGGTGCGGGAGGAGGGGCAGGAGGGGGTGTGGTGTGTAGGAAGGGGCTCAGGGCAAGGGGTTGGGGTGCAGGAGGGGTGTGGAGTATGGGAGGGGCCTCAGGGCAGGGGGTTGGGGTGCAGAACGGGTGTGGGGTGCAGCAGGGGGCTCAGGGCAGGGGGTTGGGGTGTGGGGTACAGGAGGGGTTCAGGGTGCGGGCTCCAGCCGGCACCGCTTACCCGGAGCGGCTCCAGGGTGGCAGCGGTGCGTACTGGGGTGAGGGCAGGCTCCCTGCCTGCCCTGGCACCTCGCTGCTGCCGGAAGCAGCCATCACCACATCCCTGTGGCCCCGCGGGCTGTAGTTTGCCCACCCCTGGTTTAGCGCTATGTTGAGATCACTGCGAGGGGAGAGCACCCCCTGCTGAATGCCCCTGCCCCGCTGAACCCCCTGCCCTAGTGCAGCACCACCCCTGACCCAGCGCAGCACCCCCTGCAGCCTGGTACCTCTCCCATGCTCACCTGTCCTATCTGGGCCCTCGGTACTAGGGCTGGCTGTGTTCTCAGGGTCCGGTCCTGTTGGCTCTGGCCCGGGTTCCTCTGCAGAGGGGGCAGCAGGGGCTGCGGGAGGTGGGGGCTCACAGTCCCCATCATAGCCTCTCAGCAGGACCTGCACATTTTCATCCAGCTGCAGGGAGATGGAGATGGGGGTGGGGGTGTCAGCCCAGCTCAGGTTTGGGAGAGGATATAAACATCTGTGCCCCCCTCCGCTGGCTGGGGGAAACGTACACCCAGGAGGAAGGTCTCTGGGAGGGACAAAGAAAGACTGTGGTAACAGAGCTAAGAACCCAGAGGTCCTGGCTTGCAGCCCGCAATCACTCAACCCCACTAGAGTACAGCAGGCCGAGGTCTCACTGTAGGCAGCCTGTTGTGATCACTGGGAGATATGCCGAGGGTCCAGAGGGACGGCTCTCCAACTGCAGATGACGATAAACAACGAGGCAGGGTAGGGGATGCGTGGCAGGGGTAGAGTGGTGGTGATGAGGCATTGCGACAGGGTAGTGCAATGCAAGGCCAGAGGGTTGTGGCCGGGAGGGGAGGAGGGGTGGGTGTGGAATGCACAGTCGGGGGAGGCGGCAGGAGAGATCGGGGGGAGAGGGCCATGGCCAGGGGAGGGACATGGGTCTCACCTGGCTCCAGTAACGGTTGACAATGAGCAGGGTAGCATCGTCTGTGGCCTGGCGCTTCTCCAGTTTCTCGATGCGCTCACGCAGCTCGTCCTCAAAGGCCTGGCGCTGCTCCAGCCGCTCCGCCAGCTTCTTGTTCTTGAACTGCAGCACCTTCAGGTCCATCTCCTCCTGGGGGGATCAACGGGGGGTGTGGGGGGGTCAGCAGTGGCTCCCTGCCACCCCCACCACCACCGCAGCTGCCTCTTCCCCCACTTCTCAATCCCCCACCCTGCCCTCCCCAAATTACACCCAGTGTCCCCACGCCCCCATCCCACCTGCCCAATCAGGGTTCCCAAATCCCTTCCATGCTCCCAGTTTCTCTTGACCTCCCCAAATGCCCTCCATCCACCAACCCCCCTTGCCCCCACCAGTCCCTAGCCCAAGCACTGACCGTGGAGGAGATGCCCCCCAGGCGGATGGGTTCGATCAAGGTGGTGGTCGTCTTCTCCTCCCGGTTGGCTTTCTTCTCAGGGGGCCCTGAGCCCCCATCCCCAGCCGCCCGCTTGCTCCCCGGCCCCGACATGACGCCGCTGGCCGGGGGCTCTGGAAGCAGCAGCTGGGGGCGGGGGATCAGCCCAGGAGCTGCACCTCACCTGGAGGGGAAAACAGAGAGGGGTCAGAAACCTCCCTACCCTCATGATCTCTGCCCCCCCACCCCACACTCCCTGGACTCTTACCCAACCCCCCTCATCTCCCTTTGCTATCCCCAAAGCCCTCACCTCCCCAACCCCATGGCACCCCTTAAATCCCCCAACCCCTCACCCCCTTGCCACCCGCACCATCAACCCTCACCGCTCACCCTCTTGCCACCCCTCCCCCCACCTCTCACCCCCTTGCCACCCCTCCCCCCAACCCCCACCGCTCACCCCCTTGCCACCCCTCCCCCCACCTCTCACCCCCTTGCCACCCCTCCCCCCAACCCCCACCGCTCACCCCCTTGCCACCCCTCCCCCCACCTCTCACCCCCTTGCCACCCCTCACCTCCCTCACCCCCTTTGCCTCCCTCCCCCCCTTGCCACCCCTCCCACTCCCTCACCCCCACCGCTCACCCCCATGTCCCCCCTCACCTCCAACCCCCACCGCTCACCCCCTTTGCCTCCCTCCCCCCGTTGCCAGCCCTCCCGCACCGCTCACCTGCCTCGCGCTCCCACTCCCAGCGGCTTCCCGTGCCAGGCCCACCCCCAGCCGCACCACTGCGCACGCGCTGACCTGACACTCCCAACACCCGCCCCCTACCTCGCGTTGCACATGCGCGGGACGAGTTTTTTTCCCCTTCTTCTCCCATTGGATGAGAGCGAGGGAGGGGCGGGGTTAGTCAACGAGAGTCCCTGCCGAAGATTGGCTGATGTTAGAGACAGGCTGGGGATTGGCTGAGAGGTGAAAGACGCTTTCTGTGATTGGATCGTGGAAACCAGCCCTCAAAGAGAGACATGCGCTGATTGGCTGAAGCCCGCTGAGCCGAAAAGACCGTTTTTGATTGGCTGAAGGAATTAAAACTCGGTCGTAGCCCAGCACAGATACACATTATGATTGGCTGGACAAAGACGACCTCGGCGATTGGTCAATAGGCTCTCACCCATCCAGTGAATCCTTCTCTGATTGGCTCGAGCCCCGATACCCTCTCTGATTGGCGGAGCGGGGGTTACCGTGGCGACGCGTCCCACGCATTAGCGGGAGCCGGCGCCGCCGCAGCGATGGGTCCGGGGGACCGCCTGAAGCAGGTGAGCCCGGGGCGGGGCGGGGGCCACGCTGCTGCCGCTGCCATGGCAACCGCGCCACAAAGACCCAGCCTCGGGGGGGGGGGGGCCGCGGCTCTTCGACCACCTCATGAATATTCATCGCCTTCTGAATATTCATCGGCTCGTCATGGTAGCCTCTGATTCGTGCCTGGGGGCCGTCCCTGTCCACTCAGGGAGCGTGAGCAAACCCCGCCCCCCCCCCCCCGCATAGCCGCTCATGAATATTCATGAGCATGTAAATATTCACCGCCCAAGCGGCAGGCGGGCCGGGGCGGTTTCCGCCGGGGCGCGTCCCTCGCTCGTTTGCCCTTTAGCCCCCGTTTGCCCTGATCGCTCCCCCCTCGCACCCCGGAGGAGCCCCGCCCTGGGCCACGCCCCCTTGTGCTAGGCGCTGCACATTGTTTATTCCGTGCCTGAGGGTGGCAGCTGGAGGCCCCAGTCACAGACCAGGAGGAGCTCGGGGACCTCGGCGCGGGACAGACGCGGAACCAAACGACAATCCCCGTGTCACACAAGACACCGGAGGGCCCAAGGGAGCAGTATTAGCCAGCGTGATCCGGCACACACCAGCAGCCGAACCCCTGTCACGCATTCACATCGACCGCGAGGCCCAGCTCAGGCTCCAGTGCGCAAGGGCTTCCCTTGGGAAATTGCTCCGACGCGTTGTCACGGCTCGGACCGACGGCAGGACACCGAGATCCAGCCGATAACACATTTGTTGTTCCCACGCTCCTCTGCGGCTGCGAAACCTGGGAGACCTGTCCACAGCGCCTCAAGCGTCTGGGGAGGTATCACCAGTGATGCCTCCGGAAGACCCTTTGCGCCAGGTGGCAAGATCGCCGCACGAACGCCAGCATCCTCGCTGAAGCCCACGTCACCAGCATTGAAGCAATGATCCTCCTGCACCAACTTCGCTGGGCTGGACACTGTGCGCGGATGCCAGACTCTCGCCTCCCAAAACAAGTCCTCTGCTCTCAGCTCGCCCGTGGTCAGAGATCCCGTGGTGGTCAGAGGAAACGCTGCAAAGACACACTGAAAGTGTATCTTAAGAAAACTGATGTGGACATCACAAACTGGAGGAGCAAGCCACCAGCTGACCCCGATGGCGCCATATCCTTCATCGGGCAGTAGCCCGCTTTGAGGAGAAGCACCTTGCCCTCAAAGCTGAAAAGAGAGAGAGAAGGAAGGAAAAAGAAAGAACTAACTTTCTCCCAGCAGGCAGCTGGCCTGCCACGAAATGTCTGTACCTTTAGCGGATGGGTTTGCAGTTCCAGGATCGGACTTCTGAGTCATCTCAGGACCCATATGTAAATCCGTGGTAGAGATCAGCCTTGAATCACCAATCATTTTTAATTGTCATTGCTCATTAATAAAAAGAAAAGGAGGACTTGTGGCACCTTAGCGACGAACCAATTTATTTGAGCATAAGCTTTCGTGAGGTAAGCTCACTGTAGCTCATGAAAGCTTACGCTCAAATAAATTGGTTCGTCTCTAAGGTGCCACAAGTCCTCCTTTTCTTTTTGCGCATACAGACTAACACAGCTGCTACTCTGAAACCGCTCATTAATAGTAATTCAACATGACTATTCACTCCTCGATCACCTCCTTAATATGCATCATCTCCTGAATATTCACTATCTCATTTACCTTAATCACACTCTGAATATCCAAACCCAGCATTACCTAATTACTTCCCCCTCAGTAAGATTTGTCACCTACTGAATTTCTACAGCTTTAAAAACACTCATCACTGCACGTATGTCAATGTTACGGACACTATAATATAGGGGTGGCCAACATATGGCTCTTTTACCATTAAAGTGCAGCCCGCAGCCTCCCCCCCTTCACCTGCCAGATTTGGGGGTGAGGGGAATCTCAGGACCTCTGCCTTGCAGCACCCGCTAAATGCAAGGTGGAACAGGTTGCTTAGCATAAATAGTTAGAGCTGTGGCACTTGGAGTACCTTTCTCGGAGCTGAAGAAGAGCTCTATGTAGCTTGAAAGCTTCTCTCTCTCACCAACAGAAGTTGGTCCAATAAAAGATATTCCCTCACCCACCTGGTCTCTCTAATATCCTGAGACTGACACAGCTCCAACTACTCTGCATACAATTAAAGATTCTGGAGCGCTTGGAAATTACTGGGGAAAAGCGCTAAGAAATTGGTGGTATTATTATTATTATCAGAATAAAACATTTTGACATTGTCAAAAGTGGGCAATTCCACATTGTCGAAACGAAACGTTTTGATGGTTCCAAAGAACAATTTTTCAAAATTTCCACAAGAAATTTCAGCTTTTTGTTCTGACTCGGAACAAAACCAAATTTCAAAATGTCAGGAGGGAAATTCTGTTTTGTGATGTAGGTTCTTGTACATATGTAGGTTGTACATGTAAGCATGTCTCAAGAAAAGTCAGCATCCACAGCTGATTAACCATGTCCTCATGAATATTAATCACATTGCTGATCACCTCATGAATATCCATCACCTCCTGCCGGCTGATTGTCTCCTCACTGATGTTGAGCACATTGTTGGTTAGCTCATGATATTCATCATTACATACAGGCAAATTGTCTCGGATTCTGATAATCTGATATGAATTAAACTATCGAACATCCCCAGCTTTACCAACCCGTTAGGAACATCAACCAGCTAATTCTTATGGCCACTGGCCAGGCTACCCTCTCTCAGGGTGGGGCATGTGTGACCTGTCATTCCCCCCCATCCCAATGTCTTGGCCACACCCCATCCCCATCATGTTCACTGACACCCCACACCACTCTCTCTTTCAGCCCCAGTGCCATGAAGCCAAGATCTGCATGTGGTGAGTAGCATCCAGCCCCTCCAAAGGGCGCTCTAGGCACATCGCTCTGTGGCTGTTACACAGCCAGAGGCACCTTCATCTCAGCGCCAGGCAAGCCATCCCCGTGCAGCGTCTCTGCATGGCTCTTGCCCACCTCCCCACCCCAGAGGCAGCTGCATCTCAGTGCCAAGCAAGCCACCCTACATGGTGTCGCTGTGTGGCTGCTACCCAGTTGCCCGACCCAAGATGCAGCTTCTGATAGTTATGTGTATTTTATTGATTGCTCCCAAAAGTAGGTGGAGAACAAACAAGACAAAAAGAACAAAAAAAGAAAGCAACTGGAAAGGCAGGAAAAGGAGAGTGCCATGTTGGTTTCCATCTGCTAGGAATTAATCAAAAGCATCTAAAAAGTCAGACCAGATCTTTTCAAATTTGTCCGAGGTCCCTCTTCTCTGAAACGTTCCTGCTCATTAGCTGCCATGTCGGCCAAGTCACCGTGCCAGGCTTCTGCTCTTCCATCTCTCCCCCACAGATCGTTTGGCTCCGAGCACTGATCTAGAGAACCAAGCTTCCCGGGAGCTGAAGCATTTCTAAATTGATGGGATTTAGCCCACAGCCCAGTTCTGGGAAGGCCGTTTATCCTCCTATCTACTTCTAGCCAAAGGGTTGTATCTTGGGCCACAAGGATGGCGCTCGGTAGATCACGTGTTGAGTTTGTAATGCTTTGCAAGGCACTACCCGCTTGGCTTGGGTTCCAGGCCTGGCACAGGCAATCTAAATTAGGGACGGCCTTTGGGGTCAGGGTACATACCAGGCTACAGCTGATCAGGTGAACTTATCTCCCCACTGGTTCAGGAGTCTCTGGTGCACCCAGCACATAGGACAAACTATGTCCTTAAAATGCAGATAATGCGAACGCCCTGCAGCTAGAGCAGGGAGGGGGTATGCAGTACTTGGGAATGGCAGAAACGGCTCAGCTGGGAGACCCAACGTATCTCCTTAACCTGCCATATTAATAGATGGTCTCTTGTCGACGTTCCCCAACGGGCTGTTGAGCCCGTGCTGGGGCTTCAAATGATGCTCTTTCACGGCATTGGGGCCCCTCTCCCTGGTGCAGGAAGTACCTGGACGTTCACTCCATGGACCTCATCAACAAAGCGCAGACCACCGACGAGCTAAAGAGGTAACTGATTGTAGGACTTGGGGAAGACTCTAGGTCAGTGCCCCCCAGTCCTGGGGGGATACCCCCATCCCCTGCACCTAGGCTTGGAGTCCCCCCCCATTGTCCTTCCATGGTAGGGAGAGCACCCCCTACCAGCCCCCCTGTACTCTCAGGTCCTCCCTAGGGCCCCCCACCCTCGAGGGGGCCCCTGGGTGGGGAGACACCCCACCCCTGGAGTCTGTGGCCCCCTGTTTGCAGGGTGCTGGCGGAGCTGTTCCAGCTGCAGGGCTGGGAATCGGACCCACGGGCCGCCATCTTGCTGGATCTCTACTTCTACACGGTGCAGTTCAGCCGGGAGCACAGCTTCAGCCGGGAGCAAAGCTCCGCCTTCTTCACCATCGTCAAAGACACCCACGAGGCCTGTGTGGGTAAGAGCGGGGGCCGAAGGGAGGCACTACTGGCCTCTGTGGGAGGAGGGAGTCAGGGAATTGGGGCGGGGGGGCAGGAGAGCCTAAAGAAAGGGGATGAGTCTCAAGGGAGGAGCCCACAAAAATGAGTGGGGTGTAGAGGACCCTCCGTGAGTAGGGATGGGCACAGGGAGGGGGAGGAGCCTACAAGGTGGGTGGGGCTCTCAGGAGAAGCCTGGAGGTTGAACATGGCTGTGGAGGGAGGCAGTGGGGGTGGGCATGGGGAAGGAAGAGGAGGAGCCTGGAAGATGGTGTGGCTGGCGGGGAGGAGCTTGCAGGGTGGGGGGTGGCCATGGGGTGTGCAGGTCCCTCACACTCATGTCTGCTCCCCCAGAGACACCCCTGCCCAATGTGGAGGAATGTTACCGCTACTTCACCGAGCTGCTCTTCTGCCACGCCATACGGGTGAGCCCCGCCGCTCGGCACCGCCCACGGGCCAGGGAGGGACAGCTCCAGCCAGGGACCCCTTGCTGCTGCCAGCTCCCCCCCCCGGCAGGGCCCAGTTAGAGGGATGAGTGTGGGGTGGGGAGCCTCTGCCCATCTCCTGCCTCACCTTCTCCTCTCCCCACCCCCAGCGGCCTCCATTCAGCATCGACCTCTTCAGCCAGGAGCAGCTGGCACTCATAAGCGACTATGTGGTGAACACCTACTTCCGCCACTTCAAGCTGTACAAGTACGCCTTCACACCGCAGGTATGGCGCCCCCCGGGGAATCCCATGGGGTATGGCACCTCCAGTGTCAGCCACACCCAACACCCCCTGGGGACCTGGCCTGCCCCACCACGCGCATGGCTTAGCTGCACACAGGCCCCCTTTCTGAGTCCTCCACCCACATGGGGAAGCTAACAGAGGGCAGGCGTACCCAGCCCAAGACCTACCTCAGCCCCTACAGCTTCCAGGACGGCCCTGTTTTCTCCCCTCGCAGATCCGGCTGGACATATCGCTGTCCTACGTGGGAATGCCAGAGCCGGAGCCCGCGGCTGAGCTGGGTGAGTAGCTGGTGCTCGCCGGACCCCAAAACCTCTCGGCCATGCAGATGAACTCAGAGGAGTTTACCCTCCTTCATACCCATGGGAGGGGTTTGGTTGGGAGGTGCAGGGGGGAGATGATTGGGGCTTCTCCTTTCTGCTGCTGACCAAGAGCAAGCCCTGGGGCCTCGGAGCCAAGGTGAAAATGCTCGAACAGGACGGCAACTCCCAGCCAAAGAACGTTGAGACAGTGGCTTTTTGATGCCAGCAGAGTGGGGCACCTGAGGGTGCTGGGCGGGACAAGCTCCCAGACACCACAGAAGGGAGGAGGGGGCTTTAGGAGGCACGGGAAGGTGGAGCATCCAGCCAATGAAGCCAAGCCCCACCCTGATTATCCACTGTCTTCACCCCCCAGCAGGAGAGCTGGGTGAGAGCGTGACGGCACCTGTCCCCCCAGCGCAAGAGGAGGAAGCAGACAGTGGACCTACAGCCCCCCGTGAGAGTAAGAGAGTGAGGAAGAGTGAGGCCTGGAATGAGATACGGGGCCTTTCCCCTTTGGGGGCAAACGGGGCCTCCAGACTGGCCCCAGGGTGGGGGGTGGGGAATGGGACCTAGGCTTTTTCCTTCTGGGGGGCACCAGCCCTGCTCCAAATCTCGGCTGAGGGATCTGGTTGGCTGCTTTCTTCACCCCTCTCCCCCCTCCAGGCCCTAGGGCCCCGCTGCGGGAATACATCTCGGCTCAACTCTGCCAGGAGATGGCCCAGCTGCGGCTGGCAGTGGAGGAGCAGCTACGGGCCAGCGAGGAACAGTTCAACGCCAAGCTGGCCCTGCTGGAGAAGGTGCCCAACTCCTCCAAGGGGGGCGGCCGGGGCCGCCGGAAGTGAGGGGAGAGAAGAGTGCAATAAAGGACTCCAATTCTACGGTGGTACCATGCCTCACTGCCCTGGGAAACTGCACCCTGCTGGGGGGGAACCCCAGTCTCAAGGTCCCCCCCCACTGCCCCTGCCCCAGGGACAGTGCCCCCTGCTGGGGAGATAGCTCCCAGTCCCTGCACTCCCAGACCTGGGGCCCCTGCTGGGAGTACAGACGAAGGAAGGACCCCCAGGCGCTGTAGGGGTCACAACAGATTTTTATTCTAATTCACAGGAATTCAGACTACAGGAAAAAGTAAAAATTAGCCAAGCTACATCAGCGGGGCCTGGCTAAGCCATGGCGGGAGCGGGGGAGCATTTGGCCCCATCTCCCCAACTCTGCCATCTAGGTGGAGGGGAGGATTTGGCCCCATCTCCCCCAGGCTGCAATACTGACCAAGTTAAAAAAAAAAAAAAAAAAAGTCAAGGGCAGGGGGATGCACACAGCACACCAGCCCCCTCCCTGCCAGACACACATGGGGTCCTTAAACCTCACCCAGTCAGGACTGCCCCTTCCTGTCCAGAGATCCCTGACAAACCTGCATTAGGGCCCCCCCTGCAACCTCCCAGTGGAGGGTTCCCTGGCCTAAAGTTCAGTGCAACCATCCCTACCCCCACTCGCGGTCCCAGGCTAGGAGGGGGGGTCACCCCAGGATCTCCCCCAGCCCAGCCTGGTCCCTGCCTCCTAGTGGAGAGGAGCAGTGGTGCTCCGCCCCCTCGCCATGGCCCAGCTCCACCCCCTCGCCCTCCGCGCCCAGCAGGGCCAGCAGCAGGGCCTTGGGCAGGTTCTCGAAGAGGGCGGCGCGGTTCTGCTGCTCGCCCTTCTTGACCCAGTGGCCGTAGATGCGGAAGGCGCAGGCGTCGATGAGCTTGCGCACGCCCTTCAGCGCGTAGGGGTCACGCAGCAGCAGCTCCCGCGTCACCGGCCGCGTCCGAACCCGGTAGCTGTTGAACATGCGGATGGAGGCCAGCACTGTCCACGCCAGCACCTACCACGCAGGACAGGCCATCAGCAGGAGGGTGGGGGTGCGTGGGAGAGACCATTATCCCAGTGGGTGGGAACACAGGAGAGCCCAGTATCCCTGTTCCTGATGTGGGGGGAATGAGGCAGCAGGGGAAACCATTAGCACAGGGCAGAGGGGGAGGCCACAGGGGAGACCACTTTCCAACTGCAGAGGGGAGGAATGGGATGGCAGAGACCATTATCCCACTGTAAGGAGGAGGAGAAGCCAGGTGGCAAAGGAGAGACCATTATCCCCACCATTGGGGAGGCGGGGGGGGAAAGCACATAGGAGATGCCATTACTCCAGTGCTGCGGAATGGCTATTCCAGCAAAGGGGAGAATGGAAAAGGAAGAGGGATAGGGGGAGTCACAAGAGCCCCTTAAGGCAGCACATGGAGGAGGGGGGCATGTACCCTGAAGAACCCAGCAAAGTCCATGAGCTCCGTGCAGTGGGGGGGAGAGGGAGAACCCAGGAGAGCTCAATTCAGGTGGGAGGGGGAGAGGGGAACCTGGGAGAGCCCATTAGCTCAGTGCAGGCCGGGGGGAGTTATTGGGGACTCAAGAGCCCACTGACCCAAGGGAGGGGGTTCTTGCTGGAAGGCCCATTACAGTGATGGGGAAAGCCCTGGAAGACCCCAGCTAGTGGGGAGGGGGAGAAGGAGGTGACTCACCCTGAACCGGCGGTAGGGGCTGAACAGCCGGACCGGGCGCCCCACGCAGCGCTCGAAGAAGGGATGCTGCAGGGCCTGCTCCGCCGTCAGCCGCTCCGCCGGCTCCACACACAGCAGCCGCGAGATCTGCAGGGGCAGGAGGAGTCAGAGGGGCCTAAGCCACTAGACCACGGGGTGCCAGGGGACAATCCACTCAGCACAAGGGCATTGGGGGGGGGACACGACTGTTTTATTCAGGGGGGGTGGGGGGAAGCTGATTGATTTGGGGATGGAGTTGGGGGGTTGCGATTGCAGGAGGCTGATCCAATTGGGATGGCAGGGGGGCCTCCTGCTCTCACCAGGTCCTTGACGGTGTCGGAGCGGTCATCCCACTCAGGGGAGCTGAACTGGTAGTGCCCCTCCATGATCATGCGCAGCATCAGCATCTGCTTGCGGTGCCAGAATGGGGGTGAGCCGGCCAGCAGGGAGAAGAAGATCACCCCACATGCCCACCTGGGGGGAGGAGAGGTGGGGGTGAGGTCACGCTACGGTTCCATGAGTAAGACCTAGGGTAGGCAGAGCCACTGGGAGGGGGACAGATGGACAGACACAGACCAATGGGTGGAGGGATGGACAGACGGATCATTGGCCTGGAATCATGGACACAACTCAGCCACGGTGAATCTGCAGGGAGGGGCCAGAGGGTGGAGCCAGGAGTGGGGGATCAGCAGCAAGAGGGGCCAATGGCCACTGTGTGGGGAGCTGGGCCCCTCCCCACACCAGATGGCAGACAGGGCCACATCCCCCACACGCTCTCAAGTCAGACCCATCACTTGCCAGGTGCGACCATGTGTACGGGGCTGGGACAGACACAATGGGGCGGGAGGGGTCAAGTCATTCCTACTGGATCCATCAGAGCGCTGGTACTGGGGGGAGGGCGGGCATGGACACCACTAGCTGGGGACCTGGTCAGAATCCCGCACAGCGGGTGGGTGGGTGGCCAGCAGGGGGCACATGGGGGTGTCTAAGAGCCATAACAGGAACTGAGGTAGACAGGGCAAGCCCACCCACTCCCCCCAGAATGAGCCCTTCTCCCCACAGCCCAACGGTGGTTGCTGGAACAGGGACTCACAGGTCCACTTCCTGGCCGTAGCCCGGGTGCATCTCATCCATGGAGCACTTGAGGATCTCTGGGGCTAAGTACCCGGGGGTCCCGCACAGCTCTGGTATGGGGGAGGGGCAAGAGAGACACCCCAGGCATGGGTGAGCAGGGACCAACAGTGCCCTTCAATTCCCTCCCAGATCAGCCCCATGGATCAGCCCGCCCCTGCACCCCCCTCCCCGAAGCAGTCCCCAGCAGCTCCCCCCTTCCACCCAGCCATGTTCTCCCTTCCCCCAACCCTGAATCGCTCAGCCCCCCAGACTGGGGTGTGTGCTCCCCTCCAACTCCTCCCCACCCATCAGTCAGCCCCTTGGCCTCTCCCCTCCCCACAGTCCCCTGGATTGACCCAGCTAGCTCAGCCCTCCCACTGACAATAGATCAGCTTGGCCTCCCTCCTGTCCTCCCCCCAGGCCCAGCCAGCCAGTCCCCTCCCACCCAGCCTGCTCTGACCCCGCAGTTTCTGCCCCGGCTCCAGCCGGCAGGAGAAGCCGAAGTCAGAGAGCTTTATATTGAGCTGATCGTCCATGAGGATGTTCTCGGGCTTCAAGTCACGGTGGATGATGTGGCTGGCATGCAGGTAGCTCACTGCCTCCAGCAGCGCTCGCATGATGCACCTGGGGGGGGGGGGGGGGGGGAGTGAAGAGCCAGATCACTCCTGCAGCCACTGCCTCGCCAAACAGAGGGTGCTGGGGGGAGCAGGGCAGGAGCGCGGCTGCGGGGGAGCTCCCGGCTACTGCAGCCCCAGCTTCCCCCAGCAGCGGGCATTGTACGGTACCTGGTCTCCTTCTCACTCAGGGTCACTTTCTCCGTCAGGTAGTCAAAGAGCTCCCCACGCCGCATCCTGGGGAGAGAAGGGGGTTGTCAGCCAGCTTGGGGAGGGGGGCGGGCGGCCGCGGTGGGGTGACAGGGCAGATTGGGGGTGATCAGCCCTGGTGGGGTGGGTGGAAATTGGCCCAGGGAGCGGATGGAGTGGGAGGGAGCCCAGGCAGGCAGTACAGGATGTGGGGACACCACCTTTCCTGATCCATGGGCACAGGCACCCCACACCACAGCAACTCTGGGGTCTGCAGGAGGTAGGCTGGTTCCATTCCTGGTGTGAGAGCCCCAGGGCATGGGGGGCCCCTACAGGGAGTGGGGGCACACGCGAGTGTGCCGGAGGCCCCTGCGGCGTGGCAGGCCCCTGCAGGGGTGGGGGAGTGGGGGGGGATCACTCGTGGTAGGGTCCTGGTGGGAGAAGTGGGGGCTGGGCAGGCCCCTCTGGGGAAGGGGCATGGGAGCGCAGGAATCTCATACTCACAGATCAAACACCAGGAACATGAACGTGGACGACTCGTAGGAATCAATCAGTGAAACTGTGGGGAGAGAGAGGAATGAGAGGATGGGGGGGTTACAGCGGAGCACTCCTTGTGTCGGGGGTGGGTCTTCCTGCCAGAGGGGTGCCCAGAAGATTGCTGGGGGGGGTGGGTCACTGGGTACATAGGCACTGCAAACAAGGGATGTTCATAACTGGGGTTAAACTACCAGTGAAGACGCAGTGACTTGGGTTAGCCGGGGGAAACTGACACCAGCCGTCTAGGCTTCAAAGCTCCGCTAATACCAAATTCTAAGTAAGTCTCGCATGCAGTGGCTGGAAGCGGACAGGGAGAGGTCACCCTTGGTTTGTTTGCTGTCTGCTTGTCTCAGGTAAGGGACGCAGAAACAGTAAAGCATCACAATGAGCAACAGCGAAGCAACTGCAAAGCCAGAGCTGGCCAGGCTGGAGGCAGAAGAAAGCGACAGAGAACATGAGCACCAGAAACGGTGAGCAGATCAGGGAGCTGCCTATTGGCAAGCCCTAGAAGGTGAGAAGCAAAGAGAAGAGTGAGACGCAGCAGCTCATGCATGAGCTGCGGAGCTGAGAGAGAAAGAGATCCAAGAAGAGGAGCAGCGGATGTATAACCTGGACAGATCCCAGCATCACCAATCTCTCCCTCCACTCAAAGAACCCTTAGCTCAGACAAGTTGTATCCTGTGTACAGGGAATCAGCCTGCACTAAAGAATATCTGACCACATTTGAAAGGCTCTGTGAGATTCACAATATTCTTGAGGACAAGAAAGACCCCCCACTGACTGCAAAACTGTCTGGTAAAGCTTTGAATGTATTTAATGAAATGCTGATTCAGGAAGCGTTGTTATACAGTATCGTACATTTCAAAAAGCTGTTTTACAAGGTTTCAAGTTACTCCTGAAGCGAATAAGACGTGCGACAACAAGGAAATGGATAAAGGGGAAGAGGGCTGAGGATTACAACTAATGATTCGATATCTTTGCTCCAGAACATTTCCTGCATACGTGCACTGACGACATTAGGAACAGTCTGTGAGATAAATCTTTAAAATCTGTGCAAGAGATGGCCACTCTGGCTGACTCCTTTGTGCAAGCCCAGAGGTGCAATGAGTGCAAGCCACAGAAAGGAGGGACCCAAACCCAGCGTAAAGGGGATCCCATTTTACCCCTGGGAAGGAGGCCTAAGGACTCACCCCTGCAGAATCATTCCCCTTCTGAAAATCCTCATCACAAACCTCCTGTGACAGAGGAGGGTCCCAGTCAGTGTTTCCATTGTAACTCCACTGACCACCTGAAAAATCAGTGGCCTGAGCTAAAAGAAACCAGGCCCCAGCCAACCCACATTAACACAGCTGTCCTTAATACAGGCGCTCCAGAGCTACCCCCAGGGTCTAATGATGAGTTTTGTGAGGACTGACCCCGAGGGGGTAGCTATGGAATTTATTAAGGCTTCCAGAGTAAATACCAAGGAGTGCATGATGTGGAGAGACACCGGAGCCCAGATCTCTCTGGTCAAGGGAAGCATGGACCAAAAGACTGACCTGTTACCTGACCAGAAGGTGGAGCGTCTGGCTGTGGGGGGATATAACATTCCTGTAGCTTTAGCCAAGGTGCATGTGGACTGGGAAGGTTTGGAAGGTGTCTTGCCGGTACGGGTGCGGGATAGTAACCCCATGGAAATGCTTGCTGGGAATGATATTTTGCATAAGGCTATTAATGTGGTAACTTGTAGCAAAAGGTAATCATATGCTGGGATCCCAGAGGAGAGTGGTAAAATCCCAGAGATTGCTTGGGGGGGTCTATCTAGCTCCTCTGCAGCAGACGGAAACTGCATTTCCACATGTGGGAAGGGGTTGAGGCTGTGTCCTGCACGGCAGAGAAAAACAGCATGGCCTCGGGCTAGGGGCGGGGCAGAGAGAGGATGAGCCCTGTGACTGAAGACACTGTCCCAGATATCAGATTTTTTTTGTTTGTTTTGCAACTGAACAAAGGGTATACCCCACTCTAGAGAGCACAAAAGAGTGTGTCCTAGATGAGGCCCCAAGCAGGGAAGATGGGGAGAGGTTTTTAAAGAAGATGGGAGATTGCATAAAGATGCTCCATTGACAAAAAAACAAAAGCCCTGGGCGTCCCTCTAAGCAGTTGGTTGTGCCCACCAGCACTGTGGGGAATTAATGTTGTTAGCACATGACTGACCTTTTGCTAATCACCTAGGGCCACACAGAACCTGAGACGGGTTAAAAGAAAATGTCTGCTGGCCAGGAAAACAGAATGATGAAAGGAATTATTGCAGAAGACCTGCAGGACCCCAGACAGTTCCTCTACACCCCTTGCCTCTGATACGAGAGGCATTCCTGAGGGTAGCAATGGACATTGTGGGTCCCATGCCCATGTCCTACCAAAAGGGGGAAGAAATCTATTTTGGTGGTGGTGAATTTGCCACTAGGTATCCTGAGGCTGTAGCTCTGACTAACACCGAGACAGAGAAAGAGCCAGTAACTGAATATGTACACAGGTTAAAAAAGGAGTTAGAAGACATGATGGCTGGTAAATGAAGATATATATCACGTTAGAGAGCCTTATGGTAATGTTGTCCCATAACTAGTCCATGTGAACAGACTTAGAGCCTATCACAGCAGGGAAGCCATGGTGAACATGATCCACTGTGTAGAGGGGGAAACTGAGGCACACCACCTCATTGATTGAATGGCTGAATGCCAAACTGACTCAGCCCTGGAAAGCATCACTATCTGCAGTGCATTAACACCAGTTGAAAGGGCAGAGGTGTTGTCTGTGTTGCAATAACACAAAGAAGTGTTTTCTCACTAGCCAGGGAAGATCCACTTGCTAACTCAGAAGATCATTACAGAAGGGCCACAGTCGCCCCCCAGCAGATCCTCCAGGGCCACTTGCAAGATGCAGGAACAAATTCAAACAGCAATACAAAACACCTTGGACCTGGGAGTAATTAAAGAGTCTGACAGCATCCGATGAAGTGAGCTGTAGCTTACGAAAGCTTACGCTCAAATGAATTTGTTAGTCTCTAAGGTGCCACAAGTCCTCCTTTTCTTTTTGCGGATACAGACTAACACGGCAGCTACTTGGAAACCTGACAGCTCTTAGGTGTCACCTGTGGTCTTGGTCTCTAAGAAATACAACACTTTATGGTTTTGTGTTGATTATAGAAAACTCAATGCTTTGCAGCGCCAGATGTGTATTTCATCCCTAGAATTGATGATATAATGCACATTTTAAGGAAAGCTAAATATCTCCACTCTTGATTTAACTCAAGGTTACTGGCAGATTCCTTTAGATAAGGGTGCTCAGAAAAAAAAAAAAAATCGGCTTTCATCACTGATATGGGACTCTGGGGTCATAATGTTACCATTTGGGTTAATTAATGCTGGAACCAACTTTCAGAGGCTGGTCAACCCAGTGTGAACATAGACCCTTGCAGAGCTCTGCAAACCATTTAAGGACATCGCAGTGTTTAGCAATACTTGGGCAGATCACAAAACACACTCGGAAGTTGTGCTGTCAAAGCCCAAAGAGCTAGGCCTAACCATAAAAGCCTCTAAGTGTAAAATTGGAGCAGCCACAGCTCCTTATTTGGAACACTGGGTAGGGGGAGGGTCACAGATCCCATGAGCGCTTAAAAAGTTGAAGCCATTGGAAACTGGCCTGTACCTCAAACCAAAAAACAGGTCCACTCTTTCATAGGTTTGGTAAACTATTACTTGAGGTTTGTTGGGGTTACTTGGGGTTCTGCAACATTGTATCTGCAATCACAGACCTATGTCACAAAAATAAATAAATAAACCTAACAAAGTCATATGGACAAAGGCACATCAAGAGGGATTTGATAAGGTGAAGAAAATCTTGTCCAAAAAAGCTAGTCCAGATTTTGACAAAATGTTTGAACTGTGTACAGGTGCATCAGACATTGGTCTAGGCCAGGGGTTTCAAACACGCGGCCCATGGAGTTATTTCCTGTGGCCCGCCATAGGTGCAGACTCCACCGGCTGCCAGGCTCCCCTCACCCCCCGCCTTCCCGCCCAAGCGCGCCACATCTCCGCCTACCTCCCAGCGCTTCTCGCTGCTTAGGACTTTCCAGGAGGGAGGAGCGGGGACGCGGCATGCTCAGGGGAAGAGGTGGAGAAGAGGGGCCAGGGAGAGGATTTGGGGAAGGGGTTGGAATAGGGGCAGGGAGGGGGCGGAGCTGGAATGGGCGTGGGGAAGGGGCAGGGCCTCATGGAAGGGGTGGAGTGGGGAAGGGGCCGGGGGCAAGGTGTGGGGCTTTTCTATGGAAGGGTTTCAGTGATGCTGCCCTCGGGCCAATGTACTAGTCCTCATGTGGCCCTCGTGGTTATTTGAGTTCGAGATCCATGGTCTAGGCTCTGTGCTGATGCAGATGGGGGAACAACAACAAATACCCCATCACCTTCTTAAACAATTGACACCCACCGTACAAAATTATCCTGTCATAGAAAAAGAACATTATGCTACAGTGTAGGCAGTCAAGCAATTAAGGGCCTATCTTATTAACAGAAAATTCAGGGTATTGATGGATCATTCGCCATTAATCTTGTTTAAAAAAACCTGAAGGCTCAATTTCCAAGCTTCTATGCTGGAGTCTTATACTCCAAGAATTTGATATGGAAATTGTTCATATAAAGGGAAGGGAAAACATGGTGGAAGATGCCCTATCCAGGAAAGAGGGCCCTGACCTGCTGCCTCCAGGTCAGCCAGTGACTAATCTTACTGCAGCTCTGTAAAGGGGGAGGTGTGACAGAATGTACTTCTGAATTCACACCCTACGCACTATTGTTATAATCTTTGTAAAAAGCACACCCTGCAAGGGATCATTTGAAAACTCATAATTTGCTAATCATTGTCATCCTGATAAAATATGTGTAGAAATATTGTATGTGAAGTTATAACATTCCTCTGTATGGTGTTAAGAACATATGTTTCAAACCGAGGTTGGCAAACAGGTCTATCACAAACAAAGGAATGGGTGCTCTGTTTAATTTGCATTTAAGCAGTAAAAAGAGTCATCAAGCAGGAAGGGAAACAAAGGAAGCTCAAACAGGTGAGAAAAAAGCAGCAGGGAGCATCCTTCCACACAGACTTTTTATCTCTTGGAACCAAGTTTTAAATGTTTTTCAAAAGAAGAACTGAAACTACAAAAGAGAGGGAAAAACATCCCAAGACACCCCTCTCTCTCTGTCCATCGATTCTCTACATCTAAAGAGACAAAGGAAGCAGCTGTTGGAATGCAGAAGGGGTCCTAAGTTAAGAGGTTTGGTCAAACCGCTGAGTATCAGGGGGGTAGCCGTGTTAGTTTGTATCCACAAAAACAAATCCACAAACTGCTGAGCGCACGCGGTCAGAAAACAAACGGTTAAATTCAAAGCAAGGTTAAGTTAGGCATCGGTTGCATTTTATCTTTATTTTTCTTGTACCCATTTCTGACATTTATGCCTCATTACTTGTACTCACTTAAAACAACAATAAAAATAGTCATAAATTTAATAAGTACAAAGGGATTTTATCTAATCAAGTATGTTTAAAATGAAGTGTCTGGGAAACGCCACTGGGGTGGTAAGTTGTGTGCATTATTCCTATTAAAGAAATAATGCACTAAATGTAACTTGTACTGTCCAGGAGAGGGTTGGGCACAACAGGACATACATTTCTGGGGGGGAATCTTAAGACTGGGGGTGTATTGGGGGTCACCCTGCTGTATAACCCAGGCTGGTGAGAGCCAGATTGTAACCCAGGTGTGGCTGGCAGGCTTCAGCTACACACAGGGTGTGACTTGCATGCTGTTTGTGAGCAGCCCAGGTGGAAGGCACTTCAGCAAGGTTGCAGGCAGGAGTGACACAGCTGTTCATTAGTCTGGACTGCATCCTGGTATGTCACAGGGGATGGTACCAGGGGTGGGACTTCCTGTCATAGGGGTGCCCGGGAAATTTGGAGGGTGTTACCCGGTATAGAGGCACAGCAAAAAGGCGTGTTCTTCACTGGGGTTAAACTAGCAGTGAGTTGGGTTAGCAGGGGGAAAAAAAAAATCAATTCCAGTCCTCTAAGCTTCAACCTGAGCTGTTAAATCTTCATCTCTACTTCACAGCTCCCTGGGTGCAAGCAGCGATGTCTGTTTCACTACAGTCAAATGTACATCTGGGAACAAAGAATGTTGGCCACACTACAGGACGGGTGACTCTGTCCTGAGAAGCAAGTGACTCTGAAAAAGATTTGGGGGTCGTGATGTATGATCAGCTGATCATGAACTCCCAGTGCAATCTGGCAGAGAAAGGCCTAATACGATCCAACGGCTAGAAACTGAAGCTGGACAAATTCAGCTCAGAAATAAAGCGGACGTATTGAACAGGGGGCATAATTAACCATTCAAACAAATGACCAAGGTTCCCGGGGGATTCTCCGTCACTGGCAATTTTAAAATCAGGACTGAATGTTTTTAAAAACACCCACTCTGCTCCGTAAGGAATAGCCCAGGGAAGCCCTCTGGCCTGTGTTATACACGAGATCAGACTAGATCATCCCAGTGGTCCCTTCTAGATTTGGAATCCATGAACTCAAGGCCACGCCTGTTTTTTGCAGTGTAAACATACCCACTTACTGACATAGGGTGTCCCAGGGGGATGGAGGGTGTCACTCACTGATGTAGGGGTGCCCAGCCACCTGACGCAGGATGGCAATCTCCTTGCCCGTGGAGGTCCGCACCTCCTCCAGCTGCTGCGGGGTCATGCGCTCCGGGGTCACCTCAATGATCTTCACCGCAAACTCCTGCCCCGTCTGCTTGTGCACGCAGCGCCGCACCACGCTGCTCACGCCCCTGCCATGGACAGACCAACAGACACCACTGTGAGACAGACACCCACAGCCCTCCACACCCTGTTGATTTATACGTTTCAAGTCCTGATGGAACCACTGTGATCATCTAGTTCCAATAGCTAGTTACTTTCACTGTGAGATGTTTACAAATTCAGACTACAAATAAGACGCACAGTTTCAACCTCCAGCCGTTGGATCGTGTTAGACCTTTCTCTGCTAGACTGAAGAGTCCATCATCGAATTTTGTCCCCCGCATAAATACTTAGAGACTGTGATCAAGTTACCCCTCAACCTTCTCTTTCTTAAGCTAAATAAATTGAGCTCCGTAAGTCTATCGCTATTAGGCAGGATTTCCAACCCTTTGATCATTGTCATGGCTCTTCTCTAACCTCTCCAGTTTATCAACATCACCTGCTCACCCACCTGCTACGGACAGACAGGCACCCTGGTGAGATAGACAGACTGACACCCACAACCCCCCCACCCCACGCTGCTCACAGCCCTGCCATGGACAGATGTAGCCGCCCATCTCTGTGTGCACAGAGCTCCCCCTCACCCCAACCCCCCCCCCCCCCCAAGTAAGGAGTGAGACCCTTCCCCCTGCCCCACCTGCCGATGACGTCCTTGGGGTCATACTTCTGGTAGAACTCCTTAGCGCCGGCCCAGTCGGGCAGCTCATCGTCTAGCCCTACATCTCGGGTCATGCTGGCCGGCTCCCCAGGAGCTGAGCTCCAGGACCCGAGCTCCAGGACCCCCGCACCTGCTGGGTGAAAGAAGAGTCAGACAGCAAGTGGGGAGGGAGCAGTGATCTGTCCCATAGACCCTTCACACACACACCCCACCTTCCCCTGCAGCATGGGAGACCCCCAGCGCAGCCAACTGGCCCCATTCCCTCTCCCGTCCAGCCCACTTCACTTCCCCCAGTTCCACACTTCTCTTCCCCAGCAATCCCTTTTCCAGCTAGCATACCCCCTTTCCCTTTCCCCTCCAGATAACCAGCCAGATCACCCACCTCCTTGCATCCCCCCCAGCCAGCCCCACTCATGTGACCCCACCCAGACACCCTCCCACAGAGTGCCCCCTCCCCACCCACGTGCCCCTCCATCCCAGCCTCCTCCCACGGAGCACCCCCTCCCCACTCACGTGCCTCCCCGCCCCAGCCATCTGACCCCCTCCCAACACTCCCTCCCCAAGTCAGCCAGCCCCCTTTTCACTGTACCCCATTCCCAGCCCCCAGGCTTGGGGTGATCAGACCTCAGCAAGAGCCACTTTGAGGGGAGCCATCTTGGAAGGGTCTAGACAGGAGCTGGAGGGCAGGGGGAGCTCCGGGTGGGATGGAACAGGAGGAGAAGGGTGAGGGAGCTAAGCCAGGCCAGGCTGGCCTGGGCAGCGAGGGCAGGCTGGGTGGCTGCAGGGGTGATGCTGAGCGAACGAGCGGGGAATGTGCGGGCTGCAGCCAGCCGAGCTGGGGATCCCACCCACCGCAACCACTGACTGGGTCCGCGTCAGCGCCCCGCCACAGGGTGCCCTGATCCCCACCCAGGGGACCCAACGGGGCATCCCCCAGCCTCCCCCCCTACGCAACCCCCCACGGGGCCTCCCCCACACGGGGCGTCCCCGAGCCCCCCCCCACGTACCCCCCCACCACGGGGCATCCCCCAGCCTCCCCCCCACATACCCCCCCACACACGGGGCGTCCCCGAGCCTCCCCCCCACATACCCCCCCGCCACGGGGCGTCCCCGAGCCTCCCCCCCACGTACCCCCCCACACCGGGGCGTTCCCGAGCCTCCCCCCCACGTACCCCCCCGCCACGGGGCGTCCCCCAGCCTCCCCCCCACGTACCCCCCCACACACGGGGCGTCCCCGAGCCTCCCCCCCACGTACCCCCCCGCCACGGGGCGTCCCCCAGCCTCCCCCCCACGTACCCCCCCACACACACGGGGCGTCCCCGAGCCTCCCCCCGACACACGGGGCGTCCACGGGCCTCCCCTCCCACGTACCCCCCCCCACGGGACCTCCCCCCCCCAGCATCGCGCTCCCGCCCACTCACCCGGCACCTCGGTTTCGAGCCGGACTCCCAGCCCCGCCCCCTACGTCTGCCCCGATTGGCCCGCACTGTCCCACCCCCACGGGAGGAGAGGCAAGACGGCCAATCAGCAGGCAGGAAGAGTGAGTCGCGAGCCAGGGGTCATGAGTCGGGGAGCCAATAAGAGGCGGAACTAAGAATTAAGCCACCGCCTGATTGTCCAGTCGAGCTGTGGGGTGGGGCCGGGTGTGGTGAATGGCGGACAGCCGGACCAATGAGGAGTCCAAGGCGGGGTTTGAACCTGAGTGAGGGCTCAATTGACCGACCAGGAACGGGAATGTGGAGCAGCCCTATGATTGACAAACCAAACTGCCAGTCAGCCGAGGACAGGGGCGGGTAGGTCTTTAAAGCTAACCAATCAGGAGCCAAGAGAGGGCCCGCCGGAGGGGAACAGGGGGAAGCTCTTAGAGGAGCAGCTTCCTGGGTCAGCCAAGGGGCAGCCAGGTGACCTCTGACCCCAGAGGCAGGGTTAGGGGCCCTCACGCCAAAGGGGGTGCAGCCTGGTCACGTGACCTGACCGGTGCCCTGGGCTGTCACATGGCAAATGCTGACCCCCAGCTGACCCCATGGTGCCCCCCGGTCACGTGACACCCTCCCCCGGTGGCCCCTGTGGCCCTCGGGCGGCTGGGCTGGGGGCACTGCACCAGGGGGGCTGCCCTGGACCCATCCTGCCCCCGAGGCCCCGTAGAGCCCGGGGCGGCCAGTGTCCCCCCGGCCCCCCTGCACGGAGCCCAGCCACCGGGGTCGGCTGCACCCGGGGTCGGCCCCCTTTCAGTGCCGAGTCTTCATTGAGTCCCCCTCATTTAGGGTTTCGCCTGCCGGTCGTACATGGTACCGTTTTGAGAGGGTCTCTTTCTAGAAGTCCATAATCTATAACTAAACTATTGTTGTATGTAAAGTAAATAAGGTCTTTAGAATGTTTAAGAAACTTCATTTAAAATTAAATTAAAAGGGGGAGCCCCCCCACCCCTCCCACCCCACCCGGACCGGTGGCCAGGACCCAGGCAGTGTGAGTGCCACTGAACATCAGCTCGCGTGCCACCTTTGGCACGCGGGCCATAGGTTGCCTACCCCTGGGCTAAAGCATCTTCCAGAAAGGCCTCTGGGCTGGATGTGAACGGGGGGTGGCGGGACCCCGTATCCCTCTCCCCAGTGCGCCCGATTCACCTTCCTGCTCCTCTGCGCTCCTCCCCTCCTTACCCATCCGTGGCTCGCGTCAGCCCCTTGTGCCCCCGCGCCGTCCTGGGAGCTCGTGTTTGTCCGCCCTGACCCCTAGATCCTTTTTGGCGTCACTGCTGCCCTGGCTACAGTCCCCCATTCGCGTGCTCTGGCCTGCGTTTCTCGAGCCCAGCTCTGCATTTGGTTGTGTAACCCACATACCTCCCAGGAGCGGTGTTCTGTCCCATCTAGCGGCACTGAGACCACTTAAAGAGAGAGATAAAATGAGTCTGCTTAACAGCCAGGTGGCTTTTAGCTCATGAGGTAGAGGCTCATGCACTAAGCTCCAGAGCTCCCCATTTGATCCCGCCCGCCGATGACCAGGATCTGTTGGTGTTACAAGTCGGGGCTCATCTAGGATATCACCTGGGAAGTCTCTGAAGCTCGGGATGCACTTCCCCAGCTCGGGGAAGTATGTAATCCACACACCTCCTGGGTGTGGTGGTGTGTCCCATCTAGTGGCACTGAGACCACTTAGAGAGAGATAAAACGAGTCTGCTCTAGAGCCTTAGCTAACAGCCAGGTGACTTTTAGCTCATGCGGTAGAGTATCAGGCACTAAGCTCCAGAGCTTCCACGTTCAATCCCGATGACCAGGTCTGTCGGCATTACATTAGGGCACCTTTTGTTTGAATGGGCCCAGCTTACTCTGACCCAGAGATCCCTTAATGCTAACTGATGGATGACATAAGTGATGCACAGAGGTTTACAGGCGTCTCCTGGGGCTGGTATATGCATAATAATTCACCAGTGGAGGGGCATGTGAGGTCTCCACTGACCCAGTAGGCCACTAATCAGTTTAATCTTTCCAAAATGATAATAATATTTAAGAAGTTATGTTTCTGTACTGAACATTATGGTTTTAAGGTGTGTAAGTTAAGACAGGTCAACTGAGGGTGGAGGTGCTTATCTCTCCCGGGCTGACCATTGCGTATTGTGTGTCTTACAATGTAAATCTATTTGCATCCGGAGCCACCAGCTAATCAAGACTGCGAAGTCAACAAGAGATCACAGAATCTACAGGAAGAACCACACAGTAGGAAGGGTTGTCCTGTTTATGACTAAGATCAAAGCATTCGTCTGGTATATCAGGAGGAGCATGCAGAGAGAGATACGGTATCCTTCACCCAAGGGACAAGCAGCCTGCCTGCTTGTCTTATGAACGGAGGATCACAGCCGATCTGCTTGTTGCTCACTGAGAGAAAGACTTTGGGTGACCTAAACTTCATAAAACCATGAAAGTGTCTTGTTATTTAAATCTAGACTCTAGAAGGCACATGATGATTTTGTTTTAAACGTAACCCATTGTTTCCAATACTTTTACCTAATTGCTATTATATGAATCGTGGTTGTTTGCTTTCACTGTACTTCTTTTCACCATAAACAAAGGGAAGTGTTGTGTGTTAAGCAGAGCTGTGATCCTGTGGTAAGCTGAGGTGTGGTGTTCCTTTGGGAACAGCAGGTCTGTGAATTCTGTGTGTCCAGCAGAACAGAGGCTGGACACTCTGCAAATTTATCAGCACCTATTTACTTTCAGATCATTAATGAAAATGTCAAATAGCGTCTGGCCTTGTACCGATCCCTGCAGAACTCCACTAGAAACTCCCCCATTGACAGCTGCTTCTTGAGCTCTGCCAGTCAGCCCGTTCTTAATCCATTTAACTTGTGCTCTGTTGATGTGGCATTGTGCTATATTTTTAATCAGAATGTCATATGAGTCTAAGTCAACTGCTTTACAAAAACCCTAAGTATATTACAGCTACACAACTGCCTTTATCAACCGAATTTGTAACCTCGTTAAAGAATTAAATCAGCTTTGTCTGACAAAAATGTCTTTTCCATAAAACAATGCTGTCTGACTTTAATTACATCTTTTCAGTCTTTGTTGATGGAAGCCCTTATCAGCTTTTCCCTTGTGTCGCCCAGAATTGATGTCACGCTAACCAGCCTATAATTCCCCTGGTCACCCTGCTTGCCTGGCACAGTATTAGCATTCTTCCAAAAAGAAAAGGAGTACTTGTGGCACCTTAGAGACTAACCAATTTATTTGAGCATAAGCTTTCATGAGCTACAGCTCACTTCATCAGATGCATAAAGTGGAAAATGCAGTGAGGATGTTTTATACACACAGACCAAGAAAAAATGGGTGTTTATCACTTCAAAAGGTTTTCTCTCCCCCCACCCCACTCTCCTGCTGGTAATAGCTTATCTAAAGTGATCACTCTCCTTACAATGTGTATGATAATCAAGGTGGGCCATTCCCAGCACAAATCCAGGGTTTAACAAGAACGTCTGAGGGGGGGTGGGGGGGGGAGGAAAAAACAAGGGGAAATAGGTTACCTTGCATAATGATTTAGCCAATCCCAGTCTCTATTCAAGCCTAAATCAACTGTATCCAATCCGCAAATGAACTCCAATCCAGCAGTTTCCCGCCGGAGCCCGGTCCTGAAGCCTTTCTGTTGTAATATCGCAACTTTCATGTCTGTAATCGTGTGACCAGAGAGACTGAAGTGCCCTCCGACTGGTTTATGAATGTTATAAATCTTGACATCTGATTTGTGTCCATTTATTCTTTTACGTAAAGACTGTCCAGTTTGACCAATGCACATGGTAGAGGGGCATTGCTTGCACATGATGGCATATATCACATTGGTAGATGTGCAGGTGAACGAGCCTCTGATAGTGTGGCTGATGTGATTAGGCCCTATGATGGTGCCCCCTGAATAGATATGTGGGCACAGTTGGCAACGGGCTTTGTTGCAAGGATAGGTTCCTGGGTTACTGTTTTTGTTGTGTGGTGTGTGGTTGCTGGTGAGTATTTGCTTCAGGTTCGGGGGCTGTCTGTAGGCAAGGCCTGGCCTGTCTCCCAAGACTTGTGAGAGTGTTGGGTCATCCTTCAGGATAGGTTGTAGATCCTTGATAATGCGTTGGAGGGGTTTTAGTTGGGGGCTGAAGGTGACGGCTAGTGGCGTTCTGTTATTTTCTTTGTTAGGCCTGTCCTGTAGTAGGTGACTTCTGGGAACTCTTCTGGCTCTATCAATCTGTTTCTTAGTCTTCTGGCATTTCATTCCAACATCTATTAAAAATAAACATTCGCAGGCTGCGATCTCCTCCGCCAACTTTGTTGGGACTTTGGGGGACGATTTACCTGGGCCTGTGATGTGAACATGTTTAGTAGACGTTGTTTAACATCCTCCTCGGTCACTGATGGGCCGGAAAGTAGTTCACCATCCTCACGGGATGCGAGTTCATCATCCTGCTTCTCTCCAAATACAAAGCCCTAATATTTATGGAACACTTCTGCCTTCTGTACATCCTTATTAACAGCTTTACCATCTCCGTCTAGGAACGGAATCGGTCTGGTCCTTAGCCCTACCAGCCATGGATTTTTCCTTGATGTTTTTAGGTTCCCTTATTGCCATCTCTGCTGGGAATAGACAGTCACGGATGATCCTGTCTCACACCCCCCCCCCCCCCCCGGTCTCTCTCAAGTCTCAGTCCCAAGCCACAGAGAAGCCAGAGCTGCTCCAGAACTGGCAGGGCTGGGGAGATTCCAGGCCAGTTGTGGTGAGATGCAGGCAGGGCAACTCCCATCCTGCAGTCCCAGGAGAGGAAAATCAGATCTGGGAATTCCCCTGATCCCCCAGAGCCAATGGGGATGTGGCAGGAGATCATTCAGCCCTGGCAATCAGGTAGGAGATGAGTCCCATGAGCAGCGGCACCAGGATGAGCAGAGACACCCAGACCCCGATGCTGAGAAGGGAGAACCGGAAGGACTTCCGGGCCCAGAGATCTGCGTCGGGAGAGTTTGTCTTCCGCTTCTCGTTGGCCTGGGGAGAAAAGGGAGAGTCACCAGAAGCACAGCCCTGTCATCCTCCCTCTCTGCTATATCCCAGCCGCCGGTAGTCCCCAGCACCAAGACACGACCCCGTACCCCCTCTATATCCCAGTCCCCGGTAGCTCCTGGCACCAAGACATGGCCACATACCCCCCGCTATATCCCAGCTCCTGGTAGCCCCCCATGCCAAGACATGGCCCCGACCCCCCGCTACATCCCAGTCCCCAGTAACCCCTGGCACCGAGACATGGCCCCATGTCCCCCACTACATCCCAGTCCCTGGTAGCCCCCAGCACCGAGATGTGGCCCCATGCCCCCACCACCCTATCCCAGCTCTTGGGAACCTCCAGCACCAAGACATGGCCCCAGCCCCCCCTCGCCCTATTATATCCCAGCCCCAAGAACCGTCCAGCACTGAGACATGTCCCCATCCTCCCTGCTGTATCCCAGCCCCCCTCACCTTGACAGCATAGATTAGGGCCAGCACTCCCAGGCAGGAGCAGCAGCAGACAATGCTGCCTATGGCCAGGCAGCGGAGGGCATGGGGACGTGGGGTCCAGGCAGACGGCTCAGGCCGCGAGGGCCCCTCCTGGATCATCACCACAGTCTCTGCCTCATCCCCTGTGGGTTTCCCAGCGCAGCCGTTCCCCACACCGAGGGCCATCTCCTCCCCCATGAGGCACCGAGGGCTCCCCCAGCATGGGGCCGCAGGGGCACCTACAGGACAGAAACACAGATAGCCACATGCCACAGCCCTGCCCTGCCCCGCTGCAGCTGCTGTAGCCCCAGGCATGGCTAAGCTCCCCCTCGGGGAGGGGAATCGGGGTGCTCAACCAGCTCAGGGATAGGGTGTTGAGCCCAGAGTTACTAGGGAGCACCCCCCCCTCCCCACACCAGCTCCCTTAAGGCTGGGTCCCCTCTGAGCTGGGTCCCCTCATCCTTTGTGGGCTTCCCCTCTAGGGCTGTGTCTGTGCTTGGGATTACCTGCGTCCTCCCTGGTTTCCATTGCCCTGAGTCACTGCCTGCAGGGGATTACCTGGCTGCCCAGGGGAGGGGGGTGACACCGGGGAAGGGAGGGTGGCACCGAATGCCAGGGCACAGCCCATTCCTGAGCTTCCAGGGACAGCAGCTGCCTCAGCCAGCAATGCCCCATCCCCCAGTGCCCCCCAAGAGGGGAAGGGCCCCATGTCCCACCCCCTCGCCCCCGTGAGCCAGCCAGTCCCCCCCAGTCTCTGGTTCAGAATCGTTCCTTCTTTCTGTCAGCTCTTTTCAAAGGCGCTTTAAAGGTGGCTTCGAGCGCAGAGCAAACAACAGCCCCTGGGCTTCACAATCACATTGGTAACGTTCCCTCCGGTCCTCTCCAAACCCCGCTGGGTCCTGACAGCGACTCTCAGGCCACACCTAACAGCCCTGGCTGGAAAATCATCCACCACAGCCCCGGGTGGGGGGCGGGGGCCTCTAGCCGAGAGCAGGGTGCTAAGGGGAGTAAAGATCCCCTCGTGCCAGGGCAGCTGTGAGTCTGGTCTGCCCTAGGGAAGGGCAGGGAGTAGACTGCGGGGAGACAGGCTGGATGGGCTCTGATTGGGAGTTGTCTCCATCTCTGCTGGGGAAACGGACTCTTGGGGAGGGGGCTGTGCGGACGAGGAAGGGGTGGGGTGGAAGAGAAGAGCCCCCCACCCCTATGGGGAATTGTCTCACCTGGTGGCAGGGTTCTGGCCTGGGATCCCAGCTCCACCCGTCTCCGTCTGCCTGTTTGTCTGCACACCTGTGAGTTCCCAGTCCAGGTTTGGCAGTGCGTCTTTAGGGCTGGGCCCAGCCTCTCAGCATGAGCTCATTGACTCTGACTCAAAGCTGGCCGGCTGCCTCGTCAAACGCCCCCACCCACCTTGCCAGGTCCCTGCGTGGATAGTCAGGCTGGGCTAGTGGCTTGAGCGTTGACATCCCCCTGCCTCTGGGGCGTGTGAGGGGGGAGGGCTGGTCGGTGGGCTAGGAGCTAGTTTCTGGGGCAGGGGGAGCCGTCTGATCAGCTATGGCTGCCTCCTTCCATTAGCTTGGGAGTTTTGCTCTCTCCATGCCTGGCAGCCCCCTCCCCATGGGCAGCAGCAGGACAGGTGAGTCTCTGTGTGTGTCCCTCTGCCTCTGAGCATGTGTCTGTCCAGCAGCCCCAAGGCCGAGCAACCGTGTCACGAGCCACCGCTCCCTCTCCAGGAGGGGCTGAATCAGAAAGCACTTGGGGCCCAGTGCTGGGGACAATCCACCCTGGGACCGCCCGAGCCAGCTGGGAAACTGGTCTTCACTCATTCCTGTGGCATGCCCCGGGGCTCCTGTGTGACAGCCCCACGCCCTCATATGGCATAGCTGGGGGTGTGTCACTTCCCCATACCCTTATATGGCACCTCCAAGTGTCATGTTCCCAGTGCTAACGCAATTCAAAGGCCTGCAGAGAGTACGTTTTAAACGTGTACTTGCTGAGGGTTAAAGTTTGGAGGGATAAAATTAAAACGACATGTGTGCCTGGGGAAATGAGTTGACACAAATTATGTTTCAGAGCTTGTATGAAGCTGTAAGAATACTTTGTATGACATTAGCGAAATGCGGCTGAACAAAGACGACGTTCAACATTCCACACGCTGTTCTGATTATTTTATCTAGCACTCTGGCGGGGTCGTCGGCCTCTGGCGCTTTGTCCACCAGCTCTGGTCTTTGAGCTGAGCGATTCTGTGTGAACCAGAGGCACTGTAGTGTGCATGCCAACGTGGTAATATTTTAAACACTCTCCGTGCACAAATTAACACAAGTATCTTTGATTTTATGGTTCACGTCATCAAAAACATAAGAGCTGCCATACTAGGTCACAGACCATGGTCCGTCTGGCTCAGAATCCTGTCTCTGACAGTGGCCCATGCCAGAGCTTGAGTGTGCACAGTACAGGGCAAATATGGAGTGATCCACCCCATCTTCCACTCCTGGCTTCTGGTAGTCAGAGGTTTAGGATAACCTTGAACATGGGGTTCCATCTCTGACCATCTTGGCTAATAGCCATTGATGGACCTGTCCTCCATGATTTTATCCACTTCTTTTTAAAAGCCTGCTGTAGTGGGGTCATCACCATGGCTGCTCTGGCCAGGGGCATCTACAACACAACCTGGGCAGTCCTCAAATTGCTTCTCTCTCAGAAAGTTATTGGCCTCCCCCAAGGAGGAATTTCTATTTGGGGCAAAGTAGATTAGGGACCATAGTTGAAAGGGGAAAGACATTTGCACACTTAGTTCTGCATTATTTTTCTCATACATGTTGATAAGTTAGAGTTTGTCCAGAACAAGAGACACGTGGCCCCATGTCCTCCCAAGTGTGCAGTAGGTCTATGGGCATCTAGGCCTTCACAAAGTACCCCTCAGCCACTCAACTCCTACCATTGGTGCACATGGCAACCAATTGATCACTGTCCCCTTTGTAACAGCCTTTAACATCTTTGAAGACTGTTACCAGGTCCCCCCTGAGTCTTTTTATCTCAAGACTGGAGCATGGGGCACAGGTCACTTGCTGGAGGATTCTCTGCACCTTGAAGTCTTTAAACCATGATTTGAGGACTTCAATAGCTCAGACATAGGTGAGGGGTTTATTGCAGGAGTGGGTGGGTCAGATTCTGTGGCTGCACTGTGCAGGAGGTCAGACTAGATGATCAAAATGGTCCCTTCTGACCTTAATATCTATGAGTCTAAGACTAAAAACGACCGTGTTTTTAGCCCTTCCTCATAGGTCAGGTTTGCTAAACCTTTTATCAATTTTGGTGCTGTCCTCTGGCCTCTCTCCAATTTCTCCACCTCTTTCCTAAAATGGGGTGTCCACATCTGGACACAATGCTCCAGCTGAGACCTCACCAGTACTGAGTAGAGTGGGACAATTACCTCCCGTGTCTTACATACAATGCCCCGTTAAAACACCACAGAACGCTATTAGCCTTTTTCACAACGGCATCATATTGTTGACTCATATTGAATTTGTGATCCACTATAGCCCCAGATCCTTTTTTGCAATACTATCATTTAGCCAGTTATTCCCCATTTTGTATTTGTGCCTTTGATTTTTCCTCCCTAGGTGTAATATTTTGCACTTGTCTTTATTGAATTTCATCTTGTCAAATTCAGACCAATTCCTTAATTTGTCACGGTCATTCTGAATTCTAATCCTGTCCTCCAAAGTGCTTGCAACCACTCCCAACATGGTGTCAGCAACAAATTTTATAAGCATACTCTCCACTCCATTATCCAAGTTATTAATGAAAATACTGAATAGTACTAGACCCAGGATGGACCCCTGCAGCACTCCACTAGATACGCCTTCCCACTTTGACAGCGAATCATTGAGAACTACTCTTCCAACCAGTTTTGCACCCACCTTATAGCAATTTCCTCTAGACCACATTACTCTAGTTTGCTTATGAGAATGTCATGTGAGACTGTGTCAAAAGCCTTATATCGTATCTATTGCTTCTCCCCTAACAGGGCTACTGGCCTAGTGGTTAAAGATGGAAATTAGGTTGATTTGACATGATTTATTCTTATACCCACTTTCACTTCAGCAGTGCCTCTTAATTCCTCCCCAGTCTCTCTGCATTAGGCCTTTTGTTATCATAACACCTGTTTTCAGTAATTGCTCAGCTCTCTCATCGACTGACTTGTATGATTTAATGCTGTTGAGTATCTAGAGTTACAGCTTGCATAAAAGTAAAATGTAACCTGACGATTGGCCTAACCTGACGATTACTTTAGATAAGCTATTACCAGCAGGACAGTGGGGTGGGAGGAGGTATTGTTTCATATTCTCTGTGTATATATAAAGTCTGCTGCAGTTTCCACGGTATGCATCTGATGAAGTGAGCTGTAGCTCACGAAAGCTCATGCTCAAATAAATTGGTTAGTCTCTAAGGTGCCACAAGTACTCCTTTTCTTTTTGCAAAATGTAAAGTGTTATATATTTATATCAGTAAGAACAGAAAAAATCATTCTTTCGGGCCCCTTGATTGTGATGATAAAAACAAAGAAAGTCATTGTTGCTTTCCAGATACTGCTACAAAATATTGTCCATCATGTACTCCCTCCTATGCTTTTGTTAATGGTATTTATTTACTCGTCTGATAGTCCACTGAACAGTACAACTATATTTGATAAAACTGAACAGACGTTTAAGAGGTGAATCGGAGAAGGTTGCCGTTTCAGACCAAAAAAAATTCAGAAAGGGAGGAGAGGGTGTGGGGTGGGTCAACAGTGTCAGAGGCTGCAGCCTTATCCCTGGCCCGCATGCAGGCACAAAGCCATGGCTTTTGCCTTTTAACATTTTACTTTTTTATTGTAAAATCCCTGAACGGAGCAAATTTATAGCATGATTGGAATTTAAATCTTTTTCTTTACAATACAAGCCTAGTAAGAGACCTATGTCCCATCTTTGTCAACTGCCTTTGTTTCATGTTCTCTGTGTATATAAATCTCCCCACTGTATTTTCCACTGAATACATCCGATGAAGTGAGCTGTAGCTCACAAAAGCTTATGATCAAATAAATTTGTTAGTCTCTAAGGTGCCACAAGTCCTCCTTTTCTTTTTGCGGATACAGACTAACACGGCTGCTACTCTGAAGCCTGCCTTTAGAGAAAGTTTTTGGGTGGTTGGGGGTTTTCTAGGCTGGGCAATTCATTTAGGCAAAACTTCAAAAACAAACTAACACGATTTTTTAAAGGTGGGGAGAGATCTTTTAAACACTGATATGTAATTTTTATTTCACTAGACCTCTTCATCTTTAACACAAAACCAAAATGCTAAGCAATCTGTTCCACCTGGTATGTAGCTGTGACCTATCCCAGACCTCTACCTAATTCAACTGATAATGCACAGACTCAGCTCAGGCATATGGACGAAGGGCTCACACTTGCTGTTAAAATAAGGAGACCAGAAAGGAAAAGTTTATAGAGGTGTTCCAGTCTGCTAGAGACCAGATCTTGAAGGGACTTCGCATTGTATAATGGACTGTTAAAACAAGTGTCAGGTGCATCAAAGCAGATGGAGAGTCTCTGTATAAATTATAAACTTTAAACTGAACATTTCAGCTGTTAGCAGCATTGATGGAGGAACTGCAACTTGAGCAAGCAGAACTGCAAAAATTGTCCAAGGGCTGCAAAAGGCCCATAGAAAGCAACTTGTAGAGGTAAATTGCTGACCGACACAAACAAGTCAATGCTCAAGATATGTCCCAAGATGATTGTACCAACAGTCATGGCCTAACTTTTACACAAGCTGGTGTGATAAGATGTGCTGCACAACAAGATTAGAAAGTTCCAGTCCCAGCTGCAAAATCTCAAAAGCTGATGTTTCATTCCCTGATTGGATGGTGAGAAAGGATGACACTTTTCAAATCTTCACCATCTGCTTGGTCCACACCAGCACTTCCAAGAAAAGGAATCCATCCTGTCTCCTTCAGCCCACAGCTTCCTGAAGGCTGACGACACCTGGAAGGGAGAAGACAGAGATCCTGAGTTGATGCCCTAGGAGTGCTCCTGGTGACATGAAGTACCTGTCTCAGATAGGCACTTTTAACTGTCTCTATTTTCCAGCAATTCAGGTTGCCTGCTAATACACTGGGAAAAGACTGTGGTTGTGTGTCCCCTTTGCTCCACCTGTTATTGCAATGTCAACTCTTACTGTAAATAATAACAGCACTGAAAGCTGACAAGTGAGCAAAGATCTGGTAAGTAACACACAGACTCTCTCTGGGGTGATGACCTAAGTCAATCAACTGACCACTTCCTGAAACTGCGTTCCTAATTAGTAAGGAAGTGTACATGCTTGTGTATGAGTTTTAAAGTGTCACAGAATGTGTCCTTGTTTTGTAGCAAATTCCAATCAAGATTGTTGTACAGTACCTTGGACACTGAACAAATTACTGTTGTTAACTAAGATGGCATAACACTGTATGCACGTCTACCATAGTTCATGTTCCATACTGCTGTCCCAGTTCAGGGCAAGCGTAGCTGTATCTGCCCTCAGTGGTTCAGGTTACCTCAGGCTTCCAGCACTGCAACTGTTGCCTTTATTGAATAGAGACATGGGTCCCTCTCCCTTCTGACCAGGGTATTTCCAGGATGGACAGTTCCCTGCCTTTGCTCCCAGCACAGACAGGCTGTCCAAACAGACCTGCTTGCTTCCTCTTCAGAGACTAACAGAGTGATTGCCAGCAATACAAGTTGCCATACCAAGTTTTCTAGGCAAGCCGACTTTATTTTTAAAGGTACAAAGCAGGACAGAGAACCATTAAAACCAACAAAAGAACTGGCACGTGTACTAATAAGTTTACCAGATTTCAACCCAACTCTCACATGGGCTGTGGCAAGACCCCTCTTTCAACCCTCACTCCTGGGGGCTTCCTTGTGATCACCAGTTCAGCGGAGCTTTAATCACAACAAGCACACAGACTTAAGAGGCCTCGTAGGCCAAGTCCTTCCAATCTTCCCCTGTGGATTGGGGCCCTCCAGGGAGCAAGGGTCCAGTCCGTTTGCTGGATCAGGAAGAAAGCCCCAGCTCCACCATAGCTGTTGTCTGGGGGGCTCTGGAGAATCCAGTTCAAACTAGTCTATGCATATCTCCCCAGGAGGGGGAGAAAGAGTTTGAAGGCTGATAATGCAGGAAGTTCGTTAGCACCCTACTCGAGAAGGTACGTACAATGCTGCAGTAACAGACACAGCTGCATTTTTAATACCATGTACCCCAAAGGCATTAACCCTAATTCAATAAGGTTTAATTTAACTCCGTAAAGCTTCTCTTAATCCCATATGGTTCGTTCAGGACATTATGGAATATTGTCAGTGTGTCACACCTGCTGGTCAAGTGCTAGGCACATACAGATATAAAATGAGACCAAGCGGGCAGGCTTCTTGATCTGCACTAAGTCTGCCCAATGATTCATTAGAACCTAGGAATTCATCTTAGCTACTTAGAAACGTTAGAGCCTGGGGCTAATCTCACTCCTTGGGAAACAGGTAACGAGGGTTGATTACTATGCCTCCGTGGGTGATCTGGCATATAAGTAATTGGCAGATCGTCTTCTACACTAGCTTTGGATGGTTTTTCCTCGGGTGTGATAGCAGCACTGAAGCTGCTGACACAAACAAGCATAAGCGAGACCCTGATTTGAGTGACAGAGTAAAAGCGTTTTCAAGGGTGGTTGTGTGATTTGATTCTGAAAACCTACATGGTTATATTGACCGTGCTAGTTTATGGACCCACATAGTCCAACACTCTTCTCGTCTTCTTATGTCCTAAACTCGTAGTTGTTGCTAAGGATATTTAATCCTATTCAACTCCTATGACCTTTTCTTTAGTTAAGTAATCAACATGAGAAGAACCCTAAGAAAGGTGAGATGGGTACTCAGATAAGCAGTTGCTTAACCAAGGTTTATTTTATACCCTGTATTTCTTACAAGTGCCACCCACTTCTTGCTGGGTTGAGCCCAATGACTTCAGTTAGATCAAATCATTTCAGCCTTGGTGTGAGACACAGGAAGAGAACAGGGGAGACCGAACTGCCACCCTGAGGATGTGGCAATGGGAGGGAATTGATGAGGTGAGAGATACCCAGATGACCCCAGCAGGCAAGCACCCCTGCAGAGGAAGGAGGTCAGAGGAGACGGGCATTGCCTTGAAGGAATGGAAGAACAGAAGCACACAACTCACTGCAGAGGATGTGCTGGTAGTTTTTCCCTCTTTATTTTTTAAAAACACTTGATTCATAGCATTATTCTGAAGAGAGTTTACGTCAGCCCTCTGTACACGTTCTCAACATGCTTCAGGGGGAAAGACAGCTCAGGGGGAACACCTCCCCGCCAGCTCCTGATCTCCCAGCTCCCCAACCACATACTCCCTGCCCCCTCCCAGAGAACGGCTGCTACCCCCAGTCCTGCCGCGGAGAGGGGAAATGCTGCGTTCCCTTATACAAAACACTGAGGAGTCAATTTAAATTACCGATCAATGGCACATCCGCTAACCATGCTCAGTCAGTTTATTAAGCAAAGATAGATCAGCACAATACAGAAAAGCAAAGGTTAGCACTGTACCAGCTGGGGATACAGGCTTGCAGCAGTCTTCAATCTGTTCCAAAATCATGAGCTTAGCTGACATTTATATCCTGCATTTTCAATAGGCAGAACACCCTCCGCTCCCCCACCCACCCCCATCTCACGGTTGCATTAAAGACCTAATTTCCCTATTCTTATCTACTTTCCCCACCTGTTTTTCAAGGTCTACAGACATCTTCACCCAAAGACACCTGCGCCAATCACTCCTATCACTTTATACCTTGTATTTTGTACACTAATTGTTATTTGGCAAGCCTTAACAGAACATACATCTTGCTTGACAGTTCCTACACTTACAAATACCAGAGGTTATATACAGCTCACTCCGTAGCCTTTGATTAATTTAGAGCGCACAAGTCACTGATCACGGTACTCATGCAGCTACGTAAAATGTATCATACCAACTGACATTGGTGGGTCTCACACAGATCTGAAGACTTTAACATCCAACTGAAAAGGAAACAGCAAAATGTTTCCCTGCCTTGCACATGCTCCCAACCTTATGGAGACCACCGGAAGCATCACAGGTGAAGATGGAAGAAATAGTAAGTGGAGAAATACCATAAGTAGACATGATTCCACTATCCTGTCATCCTGGTGTATGGAGGTGGTCTGACCAGCTTTTAACTCATTTTCCAAACACCCCACCAGATTATTTGAGACCGTAAGCAAGCCATTCCTAGCAAAGAAAAAATAATTTTTAAATATGGACCTTTCAAAATCAGCTCAGGGGTCACAAGTCAACAACTGTAAGCTTAGCATGAACACAAAGCATGCTAGGAGTCTGCTTCATAGTTACACAACTTAGCAAAAGTGCGAAAATACAAAACCGTCAGAAACATATGATATTGGCTAATAGCCCCTCCCCGCTCAGATTTATAGCAACAGGGTGACTCCCTGGGGGGAAAAAATCACGTAGCTGATGTGAAAGCATTTAACTGAAGTTTAGGCTGTTTTAGCAAAGCACATGACAAAACAAAACTGACACACGCAAAATCAATATAATTAAAGCCTTAAGAGTTATCTCTGTCCAGGCATTAAACGTAAGTATTTCTAAGTCACCATCATGCCTGTGATTATACAGAGCCTTTTCTGCTTTGTGCATGACATTGTTAATCTGATTAAGATGCGTATCTCTTCAGTCTAATGATATTTTTACATTTGAGGTTAGTGGATCAACGTGTAGGTTGAACAACTGGTATTATTTTTCAACTTCATCCTGGTGACGGGGTTCACTTTGGATAATGGATTCACTGATGCCTGTTCCAACCTACACGTTATGGTTCGACTTGCAACACTGTGGGTCAAACAGGAAGTTGGAGTGAAGCGAAGTCTCCATAGGTCAAAAAAAATTTTAACTGGTTACTATGCAATCCCATCTCTCCAGAGCCTAGGTCGCCCTAACTGCTGGTTGTCACCAGTGGATGAGTCTTGCAGGACAAGGTGCTACAGCCTCTTGTCCATCTGTCTCGTTGAGCCGTGTCAGGCTGGCATGGCCACAGACAGTAGTTATGATGGCAGGCTACACGTGGTGGGCTCCAGGTTTGCACGGCTGAATGAAATACCAGTAGCTGTGGTACATCCAGACACGCGTTGTAGAGGTCTTCTTCTAGGTAATCAAGTGACCGGACAAATGCCAATTTATTAAACATGTCAGCGCTAAGATTCGGACAACGGAAGCCAAGACTGTTTAGATCAACAAGTACCTCTGGTATGATGAGGTGTCACTGACCCCAAATTACAAATTGTGCTCAAGAGAATCTGTTTGCAGGATTTGAGACATTGCCGGTTTACAAGAGCCTTTGAGATACACTGATGGAAAGACCATTTAGCTAATTTTTTGTCAGTAACAAAAATCAGGAAATTTATCCATTTCATCATCACTTGACAAACTGGTTATGGCAGTTAACACAACTATCATAAATTGTGCAAATAATCTTCTTACCTACGCCATGTTCCTTTTCTTTTCTGTAATTAATTCATTAATCTTGGTGTCTGGCTAAACAGTTTAGCAATGTCATGCTTATTATACACACACACACTATACCTTTCCTCAGTAGTTAGGCCATTAATGGCATATTATAGGTTTAGAAACTGTTTCCACTGCCTGGTACTTGGAATAGTTAATGTGTCTTTTTATATTTTCTAAATCTCCCGTTTGAAAAAAAGACATCCCTGATCCAAATAATCCTAAAACTGAACGAACAATTCCATCAAAACTTCAGAGTTGCCTATTTTGAAAGATACCAGACTATGTAATAGTTTCTGGAGCAGCTCCCAGATTTTGCACTTGTCCCTGATAAAATGCTATTAAGTCTAATAACAAAGATGCCTACAGCAACAATACATTTGTTGTTACACAGTGGACAAATTCAGCAATATTCCATCGAGAAAGATTTAAAACAATAGATATATGCATAAACTACACATTATTAAGCAAAGCACGAGGGACTGAAATAGCAGTTAGACCAGTAAGCGAGCACAGTCCAACCTTAGGGCACTGTAACATCTCTATAGCCAATTGCATACTCAGTTGTTCTTACAGAGTAGGTGGAAGTGTAATTGGCTCATCTGTCACCTGTAGGTTTATCTTTTCCCTTCCGATGCCTGGGGGTTTCTTCACTATGCACTGATATACCTTGGTGTCTTTGGTCTGGGTGACGCACTTCTAAAACATCTGAAGTTGGTTAGCATGCTAAACTTTATCCACATTTCTCTTATTCCCAGTAACCCGATTACACATAAATGAGTTTAATTTATCCACAGTTCAATGGAGAGACAGCCATTTATTATACAAATTATGCTTCAATAAGCATAATAGAAGCATGACCTGGTCTCCTACTTTCCAGTCATTTTCCTTTATCTGTCAAAATACACTTTTGCTTTTCACTTTGATATTCCCCATTCGTTAACTATGTACACATGTGCTTGTTTAAGGTAGTCTTTGAAAGTTTTGCACAAAACATCCATTTTTATTCCCTCAATCTCATGCATCATTAGTTTTTCATAGATGTTTTGAAAGTCTCATTTCTCCATGCGTCATTACCTCAAACAAAATGCAATTTCTTGCACTAGCAGAGCAGCCCCGAATGCCATGTCAAGTAACGGAATGAGACTGTCCTGGTCTCTTCCCTTTAGAGAGAAACTTTCTCACCATCAGTTTGACGATTCTGTTCATCCTTTCCACCTGTCCTGAGCGCAGTATGGACTGTGGAACTTTTGTTTTGTCCCTCACACCAAAAGACAATTCTGGAAGATTTTTTCCTGTAAAGTCAGTTCCTCGATCTGATTTCAATTTTGCCAGTAGGGCCCAATAGGAGAATACCTAGACTACCAACACACGAGCCATTGCTGAAGAAAAAAATATTTATTTCCTTTTTAACTTGCAGGTAACAGTCCCACAAAATGAATCTGCAAAGTAGACCACGGCCCTAAATTTTTATGAGCTTTAAGGGGAGCACTGTTCTTATTACTTTAAGATCATTTTGCACACAGATTAAGCAATTGTCACAGCATTATTTCACATTATTTCTTCTCTCTGGCTACAAACCTACTCTTGCCAATCTTTGCCTGGTTTTATCAGTCCCTTGCTATCCTCCTGAGGGAACGTCATGGACCAAATAAATCAAATTTTCAAATTAGTGCCCCATTCCCTTTTTACATAAGAAAGCAACTCTCCGTGGTTCTCTATTTTGGTTTGTAAGATTAAGAGTTAGTCCTATGACAATTCCTTCCTTAGCCTGATCCTGTTTTATTGCTTCTGACAATATGGCAATCCACCTCTGCAGAGCCTACAAAACAGGCAGTCTCCGCAAGACTGATTGCTAGAACAGAAATGCTCACAATTTTATGGAAAGAGCCCATCACTTCCTTGTCACCCCTTGATCACTTGGTGTAGCAAGAGTTAGTGATAAGATTTGCATAATGAAACAGAGCCGTACAGCTTTCTTCATTAGCATACTGGTGAATATCTCCACCCGTCTTGCAGCACACTGGGGTCTGATTCCCGACAAGGAGGCTGTACTTCAAGGTTTAGGAATTGACCAGTGACTTTGGTAAAAACAGAGTACCTTTATAAACAAATCACGTAATGAAATGAGAAGGGCGAGGTGGGGGACACAAAAATAAAATGACGAAGAAAGCAAGTACCAAAAAAAAAAAGAAAAAAAAATATAGGAGGACAGCATAGAATACGGGAGGAAAAGCAATTTATAAGAGATGGGAGGGGAGAGTCTATGGCCAGGGCAGGTCAGACTAGATGGATCATAATGCTCTCTTCTGGCTTGGGAATCTAGGAAACCTTTAGAACCTAGGGGTTACAGTGGACAAGAAGCTGGATATGAGTCAACAGTGTGCCCTTGTTGCCAAGAAGGCAAATGGCATTTTGGGATGTATAAGTAGGGGCACTGCCAACAGACTGAGGGACGTGATCGTTCCCCTCTATTCGACATTGGTGAGGCCTCATCTGGAGTACTGTGTCCAGTTTTGGGCCCCACACTACAAGAAGGATGTGGAAAAATTGGAAAACATCCAGTGGAGGGCAACAAAAATGATTAGAGGACTGGAACACATGACTTATGAGGAGAGGCTGAGGGAACTGGGATTGTTTAGTCTACAGAAGAATGAGGGGGGATTTGATAGCTGCTTTCAACTACCTGAAAGGTGGTTCCAAAGAGGATGGATCTAGACTGTTCTCAGTGGTAGCAGATGACAGAATGAGGAGAAATGGTCTCAAGTTGCAGTGGGGAAGGTTTAGGTTGGATATTAGGAAAAACTTTTTCACTAGGAGGGTGGTGAAACACTGCAATGCGTTACCTAGGGAGGTGGTGGAATCTCCTTCCTTAGAAGTTTTTAAGATCAGGCTTGACAAAGCCCTGGCTGGGATGATTTAGTTGGGGATTAATCCTGGCTTTGAGCAGGGGGTTGGACTAGATGACCTCCTGAGGTCCCTTCCAACCCTGATATTCTATGAAAGGGAGAGGATGAAGCGAGGGAAGCAATGTAGGAAAGGAGAGAGGGAAGATCAGGGGTAGGTTTATTAGAAAAGTTGGAATTTGGTGAGGGCATTGCATAGCCATGCAGAATTGGAAAGCGAAAGCAAGGGTATGAGAAAACCAGTGAAGCGTTCCAAAGCACAGGCAACAGCACCAAGTTCAGCACCCTGAGTTGAGTGAGGCATGAATGAGGAGAGAAAGGAGCAGACCATAAACACCGAAGCCTTTGAGTTAAACCGTCTTCATGAGACAGTGGTGTGGGAATTTGAAGATTTAAAGGCTGCTCTTTTTAATTTTTAGACCTGTTCCTTTCTTCTCCTTTTCTACATTCTGAGTGAGCCACTGATGGGCCCCGTTTTGCTGCTGCTAACTGCTGCTGTGCTGCGGGTGGAGCGGGCTGGGGGGTGTTCAGGGGCACTGCTTTCCCCCAACGAGTTGCCATCTGGCTCCACTTCAGGGGTGGTGTTCTGGGGTGGGAGCAGGGCCGAGGTCTCACCGCCCAAGTCTGGCTTTTCTTTCTGCCAGAGTGGGGCCATCCCATCCTCACTATCCAATGAGCTCTCACTGCCGGCCAGGACAGGCTCCTCCTTCCTCCACCGCCTCCTCCTCTTGCGGCCAGGCAGAGGTGGCTCGTTCTCAGCAGAGGTGTCACGGTCTGAGGCTGACCCGGAGCACAGGACTGCCACCTCCACGCGGGGCAAGGCTGGGCTCTTGGAGGGCCGGCCCCGCTTGCGCTTGGAGGGTGATTCAGCACTGGGGGCAGCCGGGGCCCAGGGCACCTTGGGGGGCCGGCCCCGTCGGCGCTTCTCCAGAGGCTGCTCACTGCTTACTGTCTTGCTCCTGGATGAGACTGGCTCAGGGGCACTGGATCCTGGCTTCTGGGCATGTGGCTTTGGGGTGCTGGGTGAGGGCTGTGCTTCCGCCTCCCCTGGCAGTTCTGAGGTCCTGCTCCTTGGTGAGGAAAGCTCAGGCATCTTGGTCTCCAGCTTCATGACATGGGATGTGGGGACACCGGGTGGTGGCTGTACATCCCCCTTGTTGATTTCTGGAGACTTCTTTTTGGAGGGCTGGTGCCACTCATGGGGCAAATCAGTATGGGGGATGACCAGGGCACCGTGCACCTTGGGAGGTCGGCCCTGCTTGCGCTTCTCAAGGCGGGAGTTGCTATCACTGCTGTCTGTCTCGCTCCCGGGTGAGAATAATTCAGGGGCCTTGGTCTCCAGCTTCCTGATGTGGGACTTAAGAGTGCCGGATGGCAACTGCTCCAAAGACTTGATCTTGGGAGGCCGGCCCCGCTTGCGGGGCAACTCAGTGCTGGGGATGACTGGGGAACACTGTGCCTTGGGAGGACGGCCCCGCTTGCGGGGTGACTCAGCACTGGGGGTGACCAGGGAACATTGTGCCTTGGGAGGCCGTCCCCGCTTGCGGGGTGACTCAGCACTGGGGGCGACTGGGGAACACTGTGCCTTCTGAGGCCGGCCCCGCCCACGGGGTGACTCAGTGTTGGGGATGACTGAGGAACACTGTGCCTTGGGAGGACGGCCCCGCTTGGGAGGCAACTCAATGCTGGGGGGGACCACTACCAGGGAACTTTGTGCCTTGGGAGGCCGGCCCCGCCTCCGGGGCGACTCGGCCCTGGGGGCGACTGGGGAACACCATGGCTTGGGAGGCCAGCCCTGCTTGCGGGGTGACTCAGCACTGGAAGCGACTGGGGAACACTGTGCCTTGGGAGGCCGGCCCCGCCCACGTGGAGACTCAGCACTGGGGGTGACTGGGACACGGTGCGCCTTGGGAGGCCGGCCCCGCCTGCGCTTCTCAAGGGAAGAGTCATTCTCACAGATCTTCTTGCTCCTGGGTGAAGAGGGCTCAGGTGCCTTGGTCTCTGGCTTCCTGGCATGGGACTTGGGGGTGCCAGCTGGGGGCTGCACCTTCCCCTGGCTTGGCTGCTGCACAGACTTGTTCTTGGGGGGCCGGCCCCGTTTAGGCTTGAGGGGCACTGGGGAAAGGCTGAGGGCCATCTCTGGCTCAGAAGCTTCATCATCACTCTCCACCTCGACCCTGTGGCTGGCAGGCTGGCTTCGGTGCTGCAGCAGCTCCTCGCCGCTGGAGGACAGCGCCAGCTCCGAGATGCTGCTGGCCCAGCTGCTGCCGCTGTCGTTGTCTTTCTGGTCCAACTCCCTCCTGCCACCCAAGTCCGGCAGTTTGTCCTCAAGCCCCATGTCCTGGGTCATGCTTGTCAGCTTCTCCCGGGGCTAGGCTCACAGACCTGCGGGCCAGCTGGGGGAGGGGAGAGACAAACAGCAAGTGGAGAGAGGGCAGCGACTCACCTCTATCTGCACTTCCCCCCCCCAACCAAGCATTAGAGCCCCACCCCCAGGTCCCCCTCCCCTTCCCTAACCACCCCCTCCCCGCAGCCAGACAATCCATCTCCATCTCCCCCCTCAGCCAACCATCTCCCCAGATACCACCCAGCTCCCCCTCCTCCAGCCCCCCCATCCAACCAACCCACCCACCCTCCCCCCAGCTCCCCCTCCTCCAGCCCCCCCCATCCAACCAACCCACCCACCCTCCCCCCAGCTCCCCCTCCTCCAGCCCCCCCATCCAACCAACCCACCCACCCTCCCCCCAGCTCCCCCTCCTCCAGCCCCCCCATCCAACCAACCCACCCACCCTCCCCCCAGCTCCCCCTCCTCCAGCCCCCCCATCCAACCAACCCACCCACCCTCCCCCCAGCTCCCCCTCCTCCAGCCCCCCCATCCAACCAACCCACCCACCCTCCCCCCAGCTCCCCCTCCTCCAGCCCCCCCATCCAACCAACCCACCCACCCTCCCCCCAGCTCCCCCTCCTCCAGCCCCCCCCATCCAACCAACCCACCCACCCTCCCCCCAGCTCCCCCTCCTCCAGCCCCCCCCATCCAACCAACCCACCCACCCTCCCCCAGCTCCCCCTCCTCCAGCCCCCCCATCCAACCAACCCACCCACCCTCCCCCCAGCTCCCCCTCCTCCAGCCCCCCCCATCCAACCAACCCACCCACCCTCCCCCCAGCTCCCCCTCCTCCAGCCCCCCCCATCCAACCAACCCACCCACCCTCCCCCCAGCTCCCCCTCCTCCAGCCCCCCCATCCAACCAACCCACCCACCCTCCAGCTCCCCCTCCTCCAGCCCCCCCATCCAACCAACCCACCCACCCTCCCCCCAGCTCCCCCTCCTCCAGCCCCCCCATCCAACCAACCCACCCACCCTCCCCCCAGCTCCCCCTCCTCCAGCCCCCCCCATCCAACCAACCCACCCTCCCCCCAGCTCCCCCTCCTCCAGCCCCCCCCATCCAACCAACCCACCCTCCCCCAGCCCCTCCCCCAGCCGACCAACCCCCGCCCCACCCCCGCCCCCCACGCCAGATCCCCCACGCGCTCAGCACCTCGGTTTCGGGCCGCGCGGTTTGGATGGGGCCGCGCGCCGTGCCCACTTCCGGAGAGGAGCCTGACCACCCACGCGCCAAGAAGGCAGGACAATCAACGGGCACTGGCAGGGAACAAATGAGGGGCGGACCCGGGGGAATTGAGCGGCAGCCAGATTGACCAATCGAGCTCCGGGGCTCGGCCTCGGCGGGTGAGCAGCGGGGAGCGTGGCCAAACAGAAGGGGAAGGCGGGGTTTGAAGCTGAGTGACGGCTCAGTTAGCCAATCAGCAATGGGAATGCTGCGCAGCGCTATGCTTGACGAACCAATCAGCCAATCAGACGGGGAGGAGGAACGGTTTTGCCAAGCATCCAACCAATCAGAAACCGAGCAGGGGGGCGGGCCAGCCAATAGGGGAAAAGAAGGCGCTCTTAAATGGATAGCTTCCTGGGTTAACGTGGGGTCAGCCAGGTGACCTCTGACCCCAGAGGCAGGGTTGGGGCCCTCACGCCAAGGGGGTTGCGGCTGCAGCATGGTCACGTGACCTGACCGGCGCCCTGGGCTGTCACATGGCAAACACTGACCTCTCGGTGCCCCCAGGTCACGTGAGGCCCCACGTGTGACCCTCAGGCGGCCGGGGTCGGGGAGCTGCCCTGGGCCCATCCTGTCCCTGGCCAGGCCCAGGTTCGCCGGGGCCAGGGGGGCCCATCAGGCCCTTAGTGCACAGGGGGGAATCTCTCCCCCGGGACGAACACACCCAGCCTGGGGCAGGGGGCTAGGGTGACCAGGTGTCCGCTTTGCGACGGGAACAACCTGGCGGCTCCGGGCCGACTGGGCCATTAAAAGCCCGCTGGGGGTGGCTATACGGCAGGCTAGTCCCTCCCTGTCCTGGCTGGCACCGCGCTGCGTGCGCCCCGGGAGCAGCAAACGACCAGCAGGTCCGGCTCCTAGGCAGCAGGGCCACGGCAGCTCTGTGCTCTGCCCCAAGCACCGGCTCCGCGCTCCCATTGGCTGGGAGCTGGCCAAGGGGGGTGGGGGAGCAATCTCTGCGGGCGGGTGGAGCCTCCTGGCCCACCGCCTAGGAGCCAGACCTGCTGGTTGTTTGCCGCTTCCGGATCCTGCGCAACACCGGTGGTATCTGGGGAGGTGCCAGCATAGGCGGGGGAGGTGTGTGTGTTGGGGGGTGCCTCCCCTGCCTATGCCCTGCTACCAGACCTCTGCCCCACAACCCCTCACCTCACCTGGGGGGCCTCGGGTCCTGGGCCCCTGTGGCGGCCCCACCCCGCTCCCAGGCCTCTGCTCCCGGGTATCGCTTGCCCCTTGCCCGTAGCCCCGCACCTGGCCCCATGGACGGGGCTCTGCTCTTGGCCCCGCACGTGGGGTCCCAGTTGCTGGTCCCTGGCTGGAGCTCTGCTCCTGGCCCCATGCCCTCCCCCAGCTGTCGCCTCGGCCCCCTTATCCCTGTCCGGGTCCCCCGCTCCTGGAGAGACAGCCCTGCTCCCAATCAGGGGCAGGGGTGGATGGGTAAGGGGGCTGGCTTTCAGCACCCCCACTACTAGAAATGTTCCAGTGCCACTAGGTGCCAGGGCTGCACTGCTGACCAGGAGCTGCCTGAGGTAAGCCAGTGCCCCAGCCCTGAGCCCCCCCAAACCCAGAGCTCCAAACCCCTCATCCCTGGCCTCACCCCAGAGCCAGCACCCCCAACCCAGAGCTTTCACCCCAACTCCCTGCCTCAACCTGCAGCCCCCTCCTGCACTTCAAATCCCTTGGCCCCATCTTCCAGGCTGGAGCCCCCTCCTGCACCTCATTCCCCAGCCTCACCCCAGATCTGGCACCCTCAGTAAGAACCCTCACCCCTTCCCGCACCCTAACCCCCTGCCCCAGCTCAGTGAAAGTGAGTGAGGGTGGGGGAGAGCGACCCACCCAGGGAGGTGGAATGTAGTGAGCCGGCACTACATTTCTAGTGTGCAACTAGAAAGATGGCAACCCTAGGGGGAGGGGTCTTATGCCAGCCTATGGGGGTGGCACCATGCCAACGCTGTGGGCACAGGAATGTGTAAAAGACAAGATGGCTCTGCAATTTCCCTGGCTCGGGCAGTCCCAGGGTGGATCATCGCCAGCACTGGGCCCCAAGTGCTTCCTGATTCAGCCCCTCCTGGAGTGGGAGCGGTGGCTCGTGACACATTTGCTTGGCCTGGGGGCTGCTCCCCAGACAGACACATGCTCAGAGGCAGAGGGACACACACACAAAGACTCACCTGTCCTGCTGCTGCTGCCCGGGGCAGGGCCTGCCAGGCATGGAGAGAGCAAAACTCCCAAGCTAATGGAAGGAGGCAGCCATAGCTGATCAAATGGTTCCCCATGCTCCAGAAATTAGCTCCTAGCCTATTGCAAACAACCCTTCTCCTGCCACATGCCCCAGAGGCATCCCGATTTCAACAGAAATGCAGCATCAACAAGGGGGAAACTGAGCCATGAAGAGGGGAAGAGACATGCATTACGAGACAGAGGAAAGGCTAGGAATGACTCACAGGCCATCCTCTGGTCTAACCCACAGATCCCTGCCTAGCACTGTGGCTAGAATCCAGGAGGGCTGATTCCCAGTCCCCATTGCTTGAACCAGCCTGAATGTCCACCGTATCCTGGGGACCTGGCGGGGACTCGGCCAGAGGGGCAAGGTGGACGGGGGCGTTTGACGAGGCAGCCAGCCAGCTTTGAGTCAGAGTCAATGACCTCATGCTGAGAGGCTGGGCCCAGCCCTAAAGAGGCACTGCCAAACCTGGACCGGGAACTCACAGGTGTGCAGACAAACAGGCAGAGGGAGCTGGGATCCCAGGCCAAGACCCTGGAGGTGTGTGTGGGGGGCTCCTCCTTCCACCCCACCCCTTTCTTGTCCGCACAGCCCCCTCCCTAAGAGTCTGTTTCCCCGGCAGAGATGGAGATGATTCCCCGTCAGAGCCAATCCAGACAGTCCCTCTCACCTCCGAGGCTGGGTCGTCCCCCCAGTGTACTCCCTCGGGCACACCAGATTTGCAGCTGCCCTGACGCTCTGGGATAGTTGCTCCCCTTAGCCCCCTCCTCTCAGCTAGAAGTTCACCCCCTTTCTAGGGCTGTGGTGGATGATTTTCCAGCCTGGGCTGTTAGGTGTGGCCTGAGAGTCGCTGTCAGGACCCAGCTGGGTTTTTAGAGGCACTGAGGAAATGTTACCAAGGGGATTCAGAAGCTGGGGGCTGGTGTTTGCTCTGTGCTTGGAGCCGCCTTTAAAAATGGGAGAGAGGAGGTGGGTGGAGTAATCTGTTTCACAGGCCCCAGGTATGTAGGTGAGAGAGACAAGCCACACAGAGCTCCTCTTCCACTCCAGGGAAGAGTCTGGTCCGTGAATGGTTCTCCCAGTCGGGGTTGCCAGCTTTCTAATCAAAGAGAATGGAACACCCTTGCCCTGTCCCGCCCCTTCTGCGAAGCCCCGCCCCTTCTCCAAGGTGCCCTCCCCGCTCACTCCATGCCCCCCTCCATCCGTCACTTGCTGTCCCCCACCCTCGCTCACTTGCTCATTTTAACTGGGCTGGGTAGCAGGTTGGGGTGAAGACGGGGATGAGGGGTTTGGGGTGCAGGAGGGGGCTGCTGGCTGGGGTGTGTGGCCGAGGGGTTCGGGGTGTGGGAGAGGGCTCCGGGCTGGGGCAGGGGGGTTGGGGTGTGGGAGGGGGTATGGGCTCCGGGCATGGGCTTGGGGGTGAGGGCTCTGGGTTGGGGCCAGAAATGAGGGAGGGGGCTCTGGGCTGTGGCAGGGGATTGTTGGGGGGGCTCTGGGCTGGGGGTGCGAGCTCTGGGGTGGGGCTGGCGATGAGAAGTTTAGGGTGCAGGAGTGGGTTTGGGGTGTGGGCTCTGGGTGGCTCTAGCTGGTGCAGTTCGAGGGGGCTCTGGGAGGCTAACTGAGCCCAATGGCTTTAGTTAACATTTCCCGGAGATGGAGGAAGTAAGTACGTACAGCTCCCAGGAAGCAGTGGTATGTCTCTCTGGCTCCTAGGCGGAGGGGCGACCGGGGGGCACCACATGCTGCCCCTGCCTGCAGGTGCAGCCCTGAGTGCTGGCTCCGCAGCTCCCATTGGCCACAGCTGTGGCTCCCTGGATTCACGCCCACCGTGGATTCCCAGCTAATGGGAGCTGTGGAGCCGGTGCTTTGGGTGGGGACAGCGTGCGGAGCCCCCCTGGCTGCCCCTCCGCCTAGGAGCCGGACACGCTGGCCGCTTCTTGGGAACCGTGTGGAGCCGGGCAGGGAGCCTGCCATAGCCCCGCTGCAGCTAGCTGGACTTTTAATGGCCTGGTCAGATGTGTGTCAGGTTGCCAGAAAACCGAACACCTGGCAACCCTAGTCACAGCTAAACAGGAGGAGGAGCAGATAGTTTAGCGTAAGCAGTTAACGCCTGTGCTAAGGGCCCATTCAAGGTGAAGTGGCCCGTTAGTGGGAGGGTGTTTGAAATGAGCCCAGAGAGAAAAAGAGAAATTAGACCTGGGGAGGGGAATTGATTGTGAACCAGAGACTTGGGGGGACTGGCTGGCTCAGTGGGGGGGATGAGACGTGGGGCCCTTCCCCTCTTGGGGGGCACTGGGGGATGGGGCATTGCCGGCTGAGGCAGCTGCTGCCCCTGGAAACTCAGGAATGTGCTGGGCCCTGGCATTTGGTGCCACCCTCTCTCCCCTGGGAAGCTGGGGAATCCCCTGCAGGAAAACCGGGAGGGGGCCATGCACAGACAGCCCAAAATGGGGGCCTTGCAAAGAACGAGGGTGCCCAGCCCTGGGGCGCCTCCCAAAAGGAGAGTGGAGCCCCAGGGGGCTGCTTCATCACTCTTTGCTCAGCACCCCCTCCTGGAGTTGCGGGGGACCCTGGCACCCTGATTCCTCTGCCCAAGGGAAGAGCTGGAAGCACACCGGGACTGCAGCAGCCGAAGCAGGGCAGGGCAGGGCCGTGTGACTGTTCATGTCTCCGTCCTGTAGGTCCCACCCTGGGGGAGCCCTCGGTGCCCCATGGGGGAAGAGATGGCATTCAGCGTGCAGAACGGCTGCGCTGGGAAACCCACAGGGGATGAGGCAGAGACTGTGGTGATGAACCAGGCACTGACCTCACGACATCAGCCACCCGCCCAGACCCTGTGCCGTCCTGGTGCTGGAGGCTGGAATATAGCAAGGGAACAGGGCTGTGTCTTGGTGGCAGAGGTTCCTGAGAGCTGGGATATGGTGGGGGGATAGGGCTGTGTCTTGATGCCAGGGGTTCCTGGAGTTGGGTATAGCGGGGAGTGTGGGGCTGTGTCTCGGTGCAAGAAGTTCCTGGGGGCTGGGATATAATGGGGGGGGGGGCGCACAGGGATCGGTTCTTGTCCCTACACTATGTAACATTTTTATGAGTAGCCTGGCCCAAAACATAAACGCTTCACTGATAAAGTTTGCAGATGACACAAAGATTGGGGGGAGCAGTAAATATAGAAGATGAGAAGTCACTGAGTCAGAGCAATCTGGATTGCCTGGTAAATGGGTTGCAAGCAAATATTGTGTGTTTGAATACGGTTGAGACCTAGAAACCCAGAATGGTAGAAAGGCCATGCTGAGAATGTGAACCAGGCAGAGCGTGCAGCGGCTGGATGTAGAGCAGGGTGTGGGGTGGGCTGGGAGAAGACAGTTACCTTTTTCTGTAACTGGTGTTCTTCGAGATGTGTTGCTCGTGTCTATTCCACAGTAGGGTGTGCGTGCTCGCCACGTGCACCGGTGCCGGAAGTTTTTCCCCTAGCAGTTCCTGTAGGGGGAGTACCACTGCGCCCCCTGGAGTGGCACCTCCATGGCACGGTACAGGGGGAGCTGCGCGCTCCCCCTGCCCTCGGTTCTTTCTTGCCGGACAACTCCGACAGAGGGGAAGGAGGGTGGGATGTGGAATAGACATGAGCAACACATCTCGAAGAACACCAGTTCTGGAAAAGGTAACTGTCTTTTCTTCTTCGAGTGATTGCTCATGTGTATTCCACAATAGGAGATTCCAAGCTATATCTTTTGGAGGTGGGTAGGAGTTCACAGATTCCCGGGACGGAGTACAGCCCTACCAAACCCGGCATTCGTCCCTGGTTTGAGAGACAATCGCATAGTGCGAGGTGAACGTGTGAACAGAGGACCAGGCAGCGGCCCTACAGTGTCCTGAATTGGGACGTGGGCCACGAAGGCAGCTGACAAGGCCTGTGCCCGCGTCGAGTGTGCCTTCACATCGGTGGCGGGGGAACTCCTGCTAGATCGTAACAGGTGCGGATGCACAAGGTGATCCAGCGAGAGAGGCGCTGGGTGGAGATCAACCGCCCCTTCATGTGCTCAGCTGAAGCAATAAACATTTGCGAAGATCTGAATGGCTTAGTCCGTTCCAGAAAGCCAGTGCCCTACGTACATCGAGCATGTGGAGGAGGCGTTCTTCACTGGACGCGGGAGGCTTGGGGCAGAGGACAGGCAGGAAGATGTCTTGGCCCATGTGAAAGACGGAGACCACCTTAGGGAGGAACGCGGGGTGTGGGCGGAGCTGGACCTTATCCTTGTGAAAAACCGTGTACGGGGGTCCAGAGCCCAGAGCTCCGATACCTGCCTGGCCGATGTGATGGCAACCAAGAAGGCCACCTTCCATGAAAGATGAGACCAGGAGCACGTGGCCAGAGGTTCGAAGGGGGGTCCCATGATACGGGACAACACCAAGTTCAGATCCCACTGTGGGACAGGGGGCCTAGCATATGGGAAAAGACGGTTCAATCCCTTAGAATCATAGAATCATAGAATATCAGGGTTGGAAGGGACCCCTGAAGGTCATCTAGTCCAACCCCCTGCTCGAAGCAGGACCAATTCCCAGTTAAATCATCCCAGCCAGGGCTTTGTCAAGCCTGACCTTAAAAACCTCTAAGGAAGGAGATTCTACCACCTCCCTAGGTAATGCATTCCAGTGTTTCACCACCCTCTTAGTGAAAAAGTTTTTCCTAATATCCAATCTAAACCTCCCCCACTGCAACTTGAGACCATTACTCCTCGTTCTGTCATCTGCTACCACTGAGAACAGTCTAGAGCCATCCTCTTTGGAACCCCCTTTCAGGTAGTTGAAAGCAGCTATCAAATCCCCCCTCATTCTTCTCTTCTGCAGACTAAACAATCCCAGCTCCCTCAGCCTCTCCTCATAAGTCATGTGTTCTAGACCCCTAATCATTTTTGTTGCCCTTCGCTGGACTCTCTCCAGTTTATCCACATCCTTCTTGTAGTGTGGGGCCCAAAACTGGACACAGTACTCCAGATGAGGCCTCACCAATGTCGAATAGAGGGGAACGATCACGTCCCTCGATCTGCTCGCTATGTCCCTACTTATACATCCCAAAATGTCATTGGCCTTCTTGGCAACAAGGGCACACTGCTGACTCATATCCAGCTTCTCGTCCACTGTCACCCCTAGGTCCTTTTCCGCAGAACTGCTGCCTAGCCATTCGGTCCCTAGTCTGTAGCGGTGCATTGGATTCTTCCATCCTAAGTGCAGGACCCTGCACTTATCCTTATTGAACCTCATCAGATTTCTTTTGGCCCAATCCTCCAATTTGTCTAGGTCCTTCTGTATCCTATCCCTCCCCTCCAGTGTATCTACCACTCCTCCCAGTTTAGTATCATCCGCAAATTTGCTGAGAGTGCAGTCCACACCATCCTCCAGATCATTTATGAAGATATTGAACAAAACCGGCCCCAGGACCGACCCTTGGGGCACTCCGCTTGATACCGGCTGCCAACTAGACATGGAGCCATTGATCACTACCCGTTGAGCCCGACAATCGAGCCAGCTTTCTACCCACCTTTCTACCCACCATTCATCCAGCCCATACTTCCTTAACTTGCTGACAAGAATACTGTGGGAGACCGTGTCAAAAGCTTTGCTAAAGTCAAGAAACAATACATCCACTGCTTTCCCTTCATCCACAGAACCAGTAATCTCATCATAAAAGGCGATTAGATTAGTCAGGCATGACCTTCCCTTGGTGAATCCATGCTGACTGTTCCTGATCACTTTCCTCTCATGCAAGTGCTTCAGGATTGATTCTTTGAGGACCTGCTCCATGATTTTTCCAGGGACTGAGGTGAGGCTGACTGGCCTGTAGTTCCCAGGATCCTCCTTCTTCCCTTTTTTAAAGATTGGCACTACATTAGCCTTTTTCCAGTCATCTGGGACTTCCCCGGTTCGCCACGAGTTTTCAAAGATAATGGCCAATGGCTCTGCAATCACAGCCGCCAATTCCTTCAGCACTCTCGGATGCAACTCGTCTGGCCCCATGGACTTGTGCACGTCCAGCTTTTCTAAATAGTCCCTAACCACTTCTATCTCCACAGAAGGCTGGCCATCTCTTCCCCATTTTGTGATGCCCAGCGCAGCAGTCTGGGAGCTGACCTTGTTAGTGAAAACAGAGGGAAAAAAAGCATTGAGTACATTAGCTTTTTCCACATCCTCTGTCACTAGGTTGCCTCGCTCATTCAGTAAGGGGCCCACACTTTCCTTGGCTTTCTTCTTGTTGCCAACATACCTGAAGAAACCCTTCTTGTTACTCTTGACATCTCTCGCTAGCTGCAGCTCCAGGTGCGATTTGGCCCTCCTGATTTCATTCCTACATGCCTGAGCAATATTTTTATACTCTTCCCTGGTCATATGTCCAACCTTCCACTTCTTGTAAGCTTCTTTTTTATGTTTAAGATCCGCTAGGATTTCACCATTAAGCCAAGCTGGTCGCCTGCCATATTTACTATTCTTTCGACTCATTGGGATGGTTTGTCCCTGTAACCTCAACAGGGATTCCTTGAAATACAGCCAGCTCTCCTGGACTCCTTTCCCCTTCATGTTAGTCCCCTAGGGGATCCTGGCCATCCGTTCCCTGAGGGAGTCGAAGTCTGCTTTCCTGAAGTCCAGGGTCCGTATCCTGCTGCTTACCTTTCTTCCCTGCATCGGGATCCTGAACTCAACCAACTCATGGTCACTGCCTCCCAGATTCCCGTCCACTTTTGCTTCCCCCACTAATTCTACCCGGTTTGTGAGCAGCAGGTCAAGAAAAGCGCCCCCCCTAGTTGGCTCCTCTAGCACTTGTGCCAGGAAATTGTCCCCTACGCTTTCCAAAAACTTCCTGGATTGTCTATGCACTGCTGTATTGCTCTCCCAGCAGATATCAGTGTAAGCAGTGTCAGGATGAGCTCCCCCCGACATCTGGTGGTGAGGTGTGGCAAGTTGTGGAAAAGAACTTCAGGGGCCGATCTCATTTGCATAGGCACACCCACCACGCCTAGAATGAGGCCATAGCTGCCCAAATGGTCACTTTGGGCTGACAGTGCACCAGCACTGGGGCTCCCCTACTACAAGCTGAATTCACCTAAGAGCTGAAATCACTGAGTGTTGTGTTAAGTAGTGGGGGAGCCTGAAGATATATTGTGGAGCAGTTTGCGGGACGGCTGGTGAAGCAGTTCGACGCGGAGCAGCATGTGGATGGCAAGAGCTGCTTGTGGGCCGTGGAGCTGAGCGAAGGAGTTCGTGGGGCGGCTGGCGGAGCGGAGTGCAGCTGAGCGAAGGAGTTTGTGGGGCAGCTGGCGGAGCGGAGCGCCGCTATGGAGCTATGGGGTGGTCAGCTTCAGATCATGTAAGGTGCCTCTTACCCCTGTCCCATTTCCACCCAGGTTGGGAGGTAAAGCTCCGCAGATAAACTTTCGAACTCTGGGGCTGCCCTGACCAGGGACAGAGACTTTTGGGGCATTGGACTTTTGGGACTTTGGGTGATTTGGGGTTGCTGGACTCAAGAACCAAAGGGAAAAGGACATGCCCCAATTTGCCTGGGGTGGGGTTTTTTTTTTGCTCATGGGTTGTGTTATGAATCCTATTGGTGGTGTTTCCCCAACATAATGCCACATTGTTTCTCTCTGTTATTAAAAGGCTTTTGCTACACTCAGACTATGTGCTTGCGAGAGGGGAAGTATTGCCTCTTGGAGGCGCCCAGCGGAGGTGATATATATTTGTCCCAGGTCACTGGGTGGGGGCTCGAGCCGGTTTGCATTGTGTTATTGGAATGGATCCCCTAGATATTGAACCCGGCCCTTGTTGCTGCCAACTCTGACGGGCAGAAGGGTTACATCAGGAAAATTAAAGTCACCCATGAGAATCAGGGCATGTGATCTAGTAGCTTCCGTGAGCTGCCGGAAGAAAGCCTCATCTACCTCATCCCCCTGGTCCGGTGGTCTATAGCAGACTCCCACCACTACATCACTCTTGTTGCACACACTTCTAAACTTAATCCAGAGACACTCAGGTTTTTCTACAGTTTCGTACCGGAGCTCTGAGCAGTCATACTGCTCCCTTACATACAGTGCTACTCCCCCACCTTTTCTGCCCTGCCTGTCCTTCCTGAACAGTTTATAACCATCCAGGACAGTACTCCAGTCATGTGAGTTATCCCACCAAGTCTCTGTTATTCCAATCACGTCATAGTTCCTTGACATCACCAGGACCTCCAGTTCTCCCTGCTTGTTTCCAAGGCTTTGTGCATTCGTATATAAGCACTTGAGATAACCTGTTGATCGCCCCTCACTCCCAGTATGAGGCAGGAGCCCTCTCCTCACAGACATTCCTGCCTGTGCTTCCTCCCGGTATCCCGCTTTCCCACTTACCTCAGGGCTTTGGTCTCCTTCCCCCGGTGAACCTAGTTTAAAGCCCTCCTCACTAGGTTAGCCAGCCTGCTGGCAAAGATGCTCTTCCCTCTCTTCGTAAGATGGAGCCCGTCTCTGCCCAGCACTCCTCCTTCATGGAACACCATCCCATGGTCAAAGGAACCATCCGGTCAAAGTATGGGAGAACACCATACGACCCTGCACCAGCGGATGGAAGGCCAATATGGCCTCCCAGTGCACCCTGACCGAGGAGGGGGCCAGGCCCAGGGTTCTAAGGTGGAGGAGGTAATCCGGGATAAGCTGAATTGGGGTGGCCGTTGGGGAAACACCGTGCTCGACAGCCCATCTGGAGAACCTGGACCACTTTGCCAAGTAGGCTTGGCGTGTGGACAGCTGCCGACTTTCCTCGGACCCTTCCGAACATGCCCGCTCCTCCCCGCCTAGCCATTGAGCAGCCACGCTGTGAGGTGGAGAGCCTCTAAGTTGGGGTGAAGGAGACGGCCTCAGTTCTGGGAGAGCAAGTCCGGGCGGAGAGGCAACGGCCGTGGCGGGGCTGCCATTAGGCTCATGAGGGTCCCATACCAATGCTGCCAGGGCCAAGCTGGGGTGATTAAAATGACCCGTGCCTTGTCTAACTTCACCTTCTCTAGGGCCTTGCTGATGAGGGGGAAGGGGGGGAAGGCATAGAGAAGCTGGCCTGACCACGGCAGGAGGAAGGCATCTGAGATAGCACCCTGTCCCAAACCCTCCCTGGAGCAGAACCGGGGGCAACGCCTGTTCTGCCTCGGTGCGAACAGGTCCACCTGGGGAATTCCCCGTGCTCGGAAGGTCTGGTGAGCCACCTCCGAGTTGAGAGACCACTCATGCTGGGAGGAGAAATTCCTGCTCAAATGATCGGCCCTTGTGTTGCGGGCTCCTGGCAGGTGGAAGGCCCTCAGGGAGATGCCGTGGGCTATACAGAAGTCCCACAGCCTGAGGGCTTCTTTGCAGAGGGCCGAGGACCAGGTCCCGCCTTGCCTGTTGATGTAAACATCAAGGCCGTATCGTCCGTGAGGACCCTGATTATCTTGCCCTGTAAGTGTGAGCGGAAGGCCACACACGCCAGGCGTACCGCCCTGAGCTCCCTGACGTTTATGTGGAGGGACAACTCCATGGTCGACCACAGCCCTTGGGTCTGAACCGTCCCCCCCAACCCAGGTCCGACACATCTGACACTAGCTCCAGTGACGGGGCCAAGTCCCGGAAGGGAACCCCTTGGAGCATGTTGCTCAGGGAGGACCACCACTGTAGGGAGGCAGTCACCGGGCCTGGGAGACCTGTGAGGCCCACCAAAGTCGGAGAGGCCTCATCCGGAGTCTGGTGTGGCGTACTACATACGTGCACGCCGACATGTGACCCAGGAGCTGTACGCACGCCCTGGCCGTTGTCATGGGGAATTTCGAGACCGAGGCGATTAGCCCTTTCAGGGTCTCGAACCTGCCCAGCAGGAGGGAGGCTGTGGCCGTCGAGGCATCCAGGAGCGCCCCGATTAACTCTATGTGCTGGACTGGAACTAATGTTGACTTGGCCTTGTTTACCAACACACCCAGGGTGGCACAAGCGGACAAAAGGAGTGCCACGTGGTCCCGCACCTGCAACCAGGAGCTGCCCTTGACCAGCCAGTCGTCCAGGTAGGGGAAGATCTGGACCCCCCGGCACCTGAGGTAGGCCACCACCACCGACATACACTTCGTGAACACCCTGGGGGCAGTGGATAGGCCAAACGGGAGGACCGTGAGCTGCTAGTGGTTCTGCCCCACTTGGAACCGGAGGAAGCACCTGTGCCCCTCGAATATATGAATATGGAAATACGTGTCCTGCAGGTCCAGGGCCGTGTACCAATCCCCAGGGTCCAGGGAGGGTATGATAGAGGACAGGGAGACCATGTGGAACTTGAGCTTGACCATGAACTGGTTCAGGTCCCACAGATCTAGGATAGGCCTGAGATGCCCTTTTGCCTCGGGGATAAGGAAATAATGGGGGTAAAACCCCTTGCCCTTGAACTCCCTGGGCACCATTTCCACAGCTCCCATACTGAGGAGCCGGCCCACCTCCTGCTCTAACAGATCCACATGTGATGGGTCCCCCAGACCAGCGAGGGATGGGGGTGTGGTTGGGCAGGGGCGAGACAAACTGCAGCATGTAACCCCGAGAGATGGTGTTGAGGACCCATTGGTCCGAGGTTAGTCGCGACCATTCTGAGAGGAAAGCACACATGCGATTGCGGAAGGGAAGCTTTATTGAAGGGGGAGTCCCCTTGGGAGTTGCCCGGGTACACCCTGGCGCCCCATCAAAAATGCCTTTTTCCCACCTGCTTGCCCTTAGGGGGGCCAGGCTGCAGGGCAGGACGCGACTGCCTTTGAGGGCGCCCCTTTCGGTCCTTAGACCTGTTATAGGCGGGCTCATATCTAGGCTGAGAAGCCTGGGCAGGGGCCTGCTGCGGCTTGAGCTTGGCTTTGGCCGGCGGTACGTAAAGGCCCAGGGTCTGCAAGGTTGTGTGGGAATCCTTCATGCCACGCAGCCTGGCGTCCATTTGTTCTGCGAACAGAGCCTTCCCATCAAACGGGAGATCCTGCATAATTGGCTGGGACTCCGTGGATAGCCTGGACAGCAGAAGCCATGATGCCCTTCGCCTGGATACTGCTGAGGCCATGGATTGAGCAGCCATGTCCACCGCATCCGACGCTGCCTGTAAGGCAGCGTTGGCAGCAGCCGCACCCTCCTCCAGCAGCACCTTGAAGTCTTTCTTGTCTCGCTCTGGGAGGGAGACCTCAAATTTTGGCAGTGAGCCCCACAAGTTAAATTCGTATCTGCTCAGGAGAGCTTGGTGATTAGTCACCCACAGCTGGAAGCTTGAAGATGAATACAGCTTCCTACCGAAAGAGTCCAGTCTCCTCGAATCTTTATTTTTGGGCATGGGAGCTGGTTGGCCCTGTCTCTCTCTGTGGTTGACAGATTCGACCACCAGGGAGTGGGCGCCGGGTGGGTATAAAGGTATTCATGCCCTTTGGCAGGTACAAAATATTTGCGCTGTGCCTTCTTTGAAATGGGGGCCAGGGAAGCTGGCGTTTGCCACAAGGTGTTCGAAATGTTTGCCAGCCCCTTGTGGAGGGGCAAAGCCACCCTGCCCGGCACCGGGGAGGACAGGACATTAAAAAGGGAGTCCGAGGGCCCCTCCATCTTCTCTGCTTGGAGGTTAATACTCGATGCTACCCTTTTCAGGAGCTCCTGGTGTGCTCTGAAGTCCTGCAGGGCCGCGGGTGGCGGGGCCGCAACTGTGTCATCCGGAACAGGGGAGGAGGCCGGCATGGAGCTCTGAGTGTCTGCCGGCACTGGAGGGTCCACCCCTTCGTCGGACTCCAGGCGGGGCGCCAAGGACGTATGTCCCACCGATTTAGCTCCCAGGGGCCTAGAGAGTGAGGCCAACAGCGCCTCTGAAGCTCCGGTTACTGAGCGAGCCCCCACCTGGGGCTGCGTCGGAGGCCACAGAGCCCACTGGTGCCACTGCCCTTGCTGCAGCACGAGCGGCACCGGCTGGTCGGCTTGACTAGGCTGACCCAAGGAGGGGTGGCTGCGAGCGGAGGTCAGGCTGACCAGTGACCTGGCACTATCACCGGAGAGGGAGGAATGGCGGTGCCTGGAGCGACGGCGTCCACCGGACCGCGACCCCGACACAGAGGAGTGGTACCGCTCATAGCTGCTGCTCCGCGATCTGCTCCAATGCGTGGACCTTCGATGCCACAGTGCTGGCAATCTATGCCTCGAGCCGCAGGGACGGTGTCTCCGCGGGGAGCGAGAGCAGGAGCCTAACCAGGAGCGGTGACGGTGCCCATGCTGTGACCGACTGCGGTAGCCCCGACCACTCGGTGACTGTCTGCGACGCCTTTCTCGGTCACGTCGGTAATCGCTCCGTGGTGTGGAACGGTGCCGGGAGCCCTGTTCGGAAGGCAGCCAACCAGACAGTCTAGCGGATGTTGATGGCGATGCATGAGGACTGCGTCCCGAATGATCGCTGGGCGGCTAGGGGGGTTGGGGGCGGTCTCCTGACCAAGACCTGTGCCAAGCTGGGGGTGATTGCGGGGAGCCCAGCGGCGGTTTGCCTCTAGAGCGGGGGCCCCAACACCCCTGGTACCAGCATGGTCATGACGTCTCGAGCCGCTTGCAAGGCCTCCGGCGTCCAAGGCATCCAGACATCCGGACAGGCCTGACCTGACACGGCCGGGCTACTCCGCTCAACATGAGTCAGAGGCCTAGGGTCCGGAGGGGAACAGGGGCTGCCCGACATGGGTCTAGCCTCTGCCCCTACTTTCTCTCGATGCCACTGCGACGGTTGGCCTTTCCTCGGCTTCTTCTGTCCCGTAGCTGGGGAGCAGTGCCAGCTAGTGGAAGGCACCGAAGGGTCGCCGCGCACCGAAGGCACGGTGCCCGGAGCTGAATCGGCATGCCGGAGCCAGGGTCAGCGCTGACTCCATGAGAATGGCCCGGAGTCTAATGTCTCTTTCCCTTTTTGTTCGGAGTTTAAAAGATCTACAAATCTTACAGCGGTCGCCGATGCGAGTCTCGCCCAAACAACATAGGCAATCCGCGGGCGGGTCACTTCTTGGCATAGAACGCCTGCAAGTGTCGCACGACTTGAAGCCCGGGCCCTGGGGCAGGCCCCAGCCCGGGTACTTGAACTGAACTGACTGAAAGAACTGACTAGCACTAAGCGAACCGAAAAGTTCTGGGGTCGAGCTACAGCTAAGCTGGAGCAGAATAGTTCCCATGCACCTTCACTGGCGGCAGGAAGGAACTGAGGGTGAGGGGAGTGCGCAGCTCCCCTTACACCGCGCCATGAAGGCACCACTCCAGGGGGTGCAGCGGTGCTCCCCCTCCGGGTACTGCTAGGGGAAAAACTTCTGGCACCGGTGCACGTGACGAGCACGTGCACCCTACTGTGGAATACACATAAGCAATCACTCGAAGAAGAATGGGAAGTAGAGCAGGGCGAACGGGGGAGGCTGGAGGCAGCGTGTGTGGGGCACAGGGCAGACGAGGGAGGGTGGACAGGGACTAGGGTGGGCAGGTGGGGTGCCGGAGGTGGGGAGGGCATGTGGATTGCTCAGACGCACCAGGCTCTACGAGATACGGGAACAGGGAGAGGTGTATGTATGAAGACTCTCAGGGGCACGAGGAGCCGCCATGTGCCAGGCTGTTACTCCGCCAGCTGTACCATGTAAGGGCAGAGGGAGGGTGGCGTGGAGTCACAGGATCTGTGCTCTGTCCCGGCCATTCATGTGCCAGACGCCCAGGGCTCCTGCTGTACCCCCAGGGCAGGTCCCAGGCCCATCCTGCCGGGGTCTGTGAGCTCCAGCACCCCATCTCTCAGGAGTGAAGCCAGCGGAGTATTCGCAGTGATGCTGCACCTTTTCAAACAAGGCAGTAGCTGTTAAGTCTCCTAGAAGCCAGCGTGAGAAAGTCCTTAGGGCGGCCTGGACAAGCCAGGCTTCAGAGTCCCCACTGGAAGGAGCCATGGCCCCGACGCTGCCCTGCTCTTCTGAGATCCATCCTGGCTCCCTCCCATGGCACCTTTTTCCCCGCTGCGGGTCATTTCCTCCCATGGAATAATGGCTCTTCCTTTGCCAGCACAGGATCTGCCCTTCAAGGGGTGTAGGATGCAGCCAGTCTGGGCTCAACTCAAACCGTAGCCCTGATCTCCCCTGGCCCAGGGAGAACTCTTCCCCCCGCCCCCTCCCCTCCAAGAGGTGGCCATACAAAGCGGGAAGAGGCCCTGAGTCAGCCAGATGGGTCATAAAAATGGCCTGTGATATTAGATGGGGTGGGATATTAGATGGGGTGGGTGGGATATTAGATGGGGTGGGATCTGAGTTACCCAGGAAAGAATTTTCTGTAGCATCTGGCTGGTGAATCTTGCCCATATGCTCAGGGTTTAGCTGATCGCCATATTTGGGGTCAGGAAGGAATTTTCCTCCAGGGCAGATTGGAAGAGGCCCTGGAGGTTTTTCGCCTTCCTCTGTGGCATGGGGCACGGGTCACTTGCTGGAGGATTCTCTGCTCCTTGAAGTCTTTAAACCACGATTTGAGGACTTCAATAGCTCAGACATAGGTGAGGTTTTCGGAGGAGTGGGTGGGTGAGATTCTGTGGCCTGCGTTGTGCAATAGGTCAGACTAGATGATCATAATGGTCCCTTCTGACTTAAATATCTATGAATCTAAAAATAGCACAAAAAATTCCCACCCTCCTCAGCTGCTGTCATGCCCCCAGCAGTGCCATCAAAGGCCCAGGGAGGTGTCCGGTACCTGACTATGGTATCTTACTGGTACAGGGATGTATCAAGGGCACAGAAGGATGCCAACCATGGGGCTGAGCCATACAGGGGCACAGGGAGGTGTGACAGCTATTGGAACCACGTGCGGTATCTTTGGGGAGCGGGGTAGTTTCACATTTAAAGCCTGAAAACCTCCCAAAAGCCACTACAGTGAGCTAGGCCGGACAGTTTGAGGCACACAATGTTTACAGCCCTTTGTAGCAATACAGCTGATGAGTCTGTGTGTGTCCCTGGCTCGCTGGTCCGTCCCTTCTCCCCCGCCCCCATAGGGTGGCCTCAGTGTTTGCGAAGACTGTGGCCCACCAGCCTCCAAGACAGGCCATTCCTGGGATGGCAAGGAAACCTTTCAATACTTTTGTTTTTTAAAAATATGTTTTCACGGTGATGCTTTTGCCCTAAGAACAAATGCAGTGGAGGGTCTTGGGTTGGAAGTGCCATCATGGGTCAAGGTAGATTCCCCATCCCTGGGAGTCCTCAGAGACAGAGGGGATGGGCCTCTCTCCAAGAGACTGACGGGAATGGGGCTGGTTAGAGACAGAAGGGACATGATGAAAGCCTTTAAAATATTGATGGGCTGAGAGTAGGGAGGGTTTGTTTCCCCTGACTTACAACACAGAATAAGGGGACAACGAATTACAGTAAGAGGAGAAGTTCAAAACCAAGCAAAGGAAATCCTTTTCCATACACTGATATTAGCCTGCAGAACTCACCGCCACATGATAAGGGCAACACCAAGGCTTTGAGGCCTGCTAAAGTGATTGGTCATGTCTGTGGATAACGCGAACAGCCAGAGTTAGCGTAGCTCACGCTAATATTGGTGGGGATATTACTTCTCCTCTGGCTGAGCCTGAACTGATCTTTAATTCTTTGATCTCAGGGTGCAAACCTAAAACAGGGTCAGATTATCCTACATCTGCTATTGGGAGGTTCTCACACCTTCCTCTTAAGTGGCTAGTACTGGGCGCTGCCAGATGGGATACTGGGCTAGATGGCCACTGGCTCCGAGCCAGTCCGGCCGTCCCTACGTCCCTTCTTAAAGAGATGCTCTAGCTTGGCCACCAGATACAGGCTTCAACCCTGGAATCGTGGCCTGGGATGCTGCAGACGGGGCTGTTTTACGGATTCCAAGTCCAGAAGGAGCCCCACAGAGCATCTGCTCTGAGCCGCTGTAGAGCACACCCCGTTCCCCATGTTGAGCCCAATGGCTTTAGTTAGCCCAAAGCATTTCAGTTCTCTTCTGAGCCACAGAGAACCGGGGGAGGGGAGACACTGACGTGCCACCAGTGCCCAAGCCCCTTGAAATGGCACGACCCCCGTGTGTGAGCATGTTTAGACCTTCCACCGCAGCGTGGCAATCATAGCCGCGAGGGAAGGCTGAGAGAGTGGACGGGAGACAGGAGGGTGCAGGAGGCACAAACCACACTGCAGAGGCCGGGGCTGTGCTGTCGGTTTTTCTTTTTTTTAAACACTTTATTCATAGCATTATTCTGAAGAAAGATTACATCGGACCTCTGTACACGTTCTGAACATGCTTCAGTAGGAAAGACAGCTCCATGGGAACACCCCCCCCCAGTCCCTACACCCCCTGCTCCCCAACCACACGCTCCCCCGCCCCCAACCCCAGAGAACGGCTGCCGCCCCCAGTCCTGCCGTGGAGGGGGGAATGGTGTGCTCCCCTATACAAAATAACCTTTGCATAGATTATGTTCAAAAGAACCTATTTTACAACAAGGGCTGTACATACAGAGAAAGGTGGGGGGCTTGTGTGTCGGGGGGGGGGGGGTCCAACCAATCAGAGCCCCAAGAGTCCTTGGAGCTGTGAGTCTGAAATGTACATAATTAAAAAGAGGACAATTTCTCCTGTGTGTGTTGGGGGGGCCGCTGCACCCCGCGTTCCAGTCTGTCCCCAGCGGCCAGATTTGGCTGCCCCAGCCTGACAACCTGGCTCCTGCATGGAAGAGCAGGAAGGAAATCGAGAAGAACCCCAGGCGGGAGTGGGAGGCCACGAATTTGGTCGCATCAGTTAAAAACCAACCCAAGCTAGTTAAAAAGAACGGGTGAGTTTTTAGAAAGCGGGGGGGAGCTCCCTCCATTGGGAGGGCAGGAGGGGGGAATCTGAACCAGCCCTGGATTGGGCAAGAGGATAGAAATAAAAAAGGGTGTGAAACGCCTGGGCCAATCCAGCCAGGGCCTTGGGCTAATCCCATGCCTGGAACCAGGAGGAGCCGCGTACACCACCCGCCTTGGTTGGCACCCTGCCTGCTCTAAGATGGCAAGGAGCAGAGCCCTGTTCCCTCACAGGACGTGTCTGCCCCAGGGCCGGAGCAGCAGGGTCACCCCAGGCTGCCGAGACTTGCAGCTGGGGTAGCTTGTGCCCAGAGCCAAGCGTGTGTCGGGGCCAGGGGAACCGGACAGCCGTGCCACCAGCCCCTCCCGCGTTCAAGTAGTGGTTTAACAGTCCAGACGGGGATGGCAGAGAGGTGGGAAGCCCAGAGCGGCTGTACTGCTGCCCGAGAAGGGCGGGATGGGGGTGGGTGGGGAGGCGAGCTCCGATCTATCCCAAGGGGAAGTGACTCTGGCATCTCCCAGGCTGTGGTCACGTTTTGGGCTTGCGGCCTCTGATACTTAGTGAGGAGGTAACCATGGCGGCAGGAGCAGCGGTGGCCGAGGGGGTGGGGGCTCCAGCCACCCCCCCCGGCGTGGTGCCGGTGGCCGAGCGGGTGTTGCCGGCTGGGGTGGCGGCGGCGCTTCGCAGGATGCGGTCGGCCGAACTGCCTCGGGGGCACGGCCGCCTCCTGCTGCCGGTGGCTCGGCCTGCATGGCGGCGGCGGCGCTTGGGCCGCCGCTCGCCCTCCTCGCCGCTCAACTCTGCTGACGACTCTGACTCGCCGCCCCCGTCGTCCTCCGATGAGCCGGCAGCCCCGGGGGACTTGCCGCCCTCTGACAAGCACCCCCGCTTGCGCCTCTGATGCTCCTGCTCCAGCGGTGGCACCAAGCTGCCAGGGCGCTGGCGGGTGGAGCGGGCTGGGGCCTGCTCGGAGGTGCTGCTCTCCCCTGACGAGGTGCCGTCCGGCTCCGGCTTAGGGGCAGCGCTCTGGGATAGGAGCAGGGCCGAGCACTCGCTGCCCGACTCCAGCTTCTCTTCCTGCCGGAGACGGGCCAGCCGGGTGAGGGGCCGGGCCTCCTCGCCATCTGACGAGCTCTCGCTGGGGGCCTGGCCAGGCTCTTCCTTCCTCCTCCACCTCCTCTTGCGGCCAGGTGGGGGCGGCTCCTTCTCGGCAGAGGTGTCACGGTCCGAAGTTGAGCCAGGGCGGGGGGCTGCTGTCTCCACACGGGGGGAAGCTGGGTTCTTGGGGGGCCGGCCCCGCTTGCGCTTGGGGGGTGACTCAGTGCTGGGAGTGGCAGGGGCCCACTGTGCCTTGGGGGGCCGGCCCCGCCGGCGCTTCTCCAGGGGGGAGTCATTCTCACTGCTCTCTGTCTTGCTCCTGGGTGAGACTGGCTCAGGGGCCTTGGGCTCCAGCTTCTGGGCACGTGGCTTCAGGGTGCCGGGCGGTGGCCGTGCCTCCCCCTTGCATGGCTGCTTCAGGGTCTTGGGTGAGGATGGCTCGGGAGTCTTGATCTCTGGCTTCCTGATGCGGGGCACATTGGTGCTGGGTGGTGGCTGTGCTTCCCCCTGGCTTGGCTGCTCTGGAGACTTGTTCTTGGGGGGCCGGCCCCGTTTACGCTTGAGGGGCGGCGGGGGCAGGCTGGGGGGCAGCTCCAGCCCAGATCCCTCGTCTCCCCTCTCCTTGGCAGCCCGGCTCTCCAGCTCAATCCTGCGGCGGGCGGGCAGGTCACGGAGCAGCGGCAGCTCCTTGCTGGAGGGGGACAACTCCAGCTCGGAGATGCTGTGGGCCGAACTGCTGCTGGGGCTCACCACGGTGCCGCCGGTGGTGTCCAGCTTGTGGATGCGGTTGCGCCGGCGTCGGATCAGCTCTTTCTCCTCCACCACAGTAACCAGGCGGCCTGGCAGCTTGCGCAAGACCTTGGCAGCTGGGCCGTCCTGGCCCTGGTGGTTCTGCCGGATCTCTACGTCAGCGCTGGTGCGTCGGCGCGGTGTTTTGGCCGGCGATGGGCTGTCCGAGGAGGAGGTCGTCCCTGGCTGCATCTCCCCCAGCCCCAGCGAGGCGGTGTTGGCTGCACGCACTCTGTCTGGGTGCTTGGGCTTGTCTTCCCGGTCCTCCAGCCCCCTCTTGGACACCACCTTCAGGCTGCTGCTGCCACCAGTGGCCATCTCCAGTGGCTCCGTGGCACCCTGCGCCAGCTCCCTGGGCTGGGGCTCGGCCACGCTATTGGAGAGAGGGGAAGGCCGCTCTAGCCCGTTGTGCTCCTTGCTGGGGGGCGGCGTTTTCAGTCGAGGCAGGGAGTTGGCAGCCTCCACGGGCTGGTTCAGGTAGCCTGTGAGAGGCCAGGCTGGCTGGGGCTCCGCCTCTCCTGGCACTTTGTCCTCTGTGGTGGAGAAAGGCTCAGCAGCGGGCGGTTCGACCCCTGTCCTAGCAGCGCTGTGGGCACGCGTCTCTGGTGGGAGCTCTGCTGCGGGCCCATCGGGTGCCTGGCTCTCCGGCACCTCCAGGGTACCTCTGACTGGCTCTCCCCTCTTCACGTCCACACTGTCCAGCTCCACTGGGCATCGGGACAGCTCTCCGGCTACCTCAGCTTTGCCCAAAGATCCCTTGGCTTCTTCAGGTGGCTCCTCCCCAGAGGCTGGCGTCTCCGGGCTTGGCACCGGCTTGTCGGGGGCTGGGATCTCCAGGTTGCAGGGGGTTGGTAGGGGAAATTTCTCTGAGGCAGACGATGGCTCCGCGCTCCCCATCTTCGCCCCCGTCTTGAGCTCCATGGATCCCAGCACCTTTTCCCAAGTGGGTGGAGGTTCCACCCTCAACACATGCTCAGCAGGGGGCTTCTTCGAGGCTAGCTCCCCTGTGGGTGCTGTGCTCTCATGCCCTAGCAGGGCCGGTGCCCCCAAGATCTCAGCAGCTAGGAGCATTGGCTGGGGAGTCTCCTCTCTGGCAGGTGCTGCCTCAGGTCTTGGCTGGAGGAGCTTCGCACCAGCTCCTGGTGCCTCAGGTCTCAGGTCCTGCTCCCCAGCAGGAGGTGCCTCTGGTCTGAGTGGGGCTGGTCGAGGCACCCTGTCCCCAGGAGCTGGAGCATCTGTTCTCGGGGGGGCGCTCCGCAACACCCGCTCCAGGGCAGCCAAGGGCTCTGCTCGCTGCGGGGCGCCTCGTAGCACCCTGTCCCCGGGGACTGGGGTGTCTGTTCTCTGAGGGATGGCTCGGAGCACCCGCTCTATGGTGGCTGGGGGCTCGGCTCTTTGGGGGGTGCCTCGCAGCACCTTGTCTCCGGTGGCAGGGGGTTCAGGTCTCTGCGGGGAGGTCCGGAGCACCCTCTCCCCGATGAAGGGGGCCTCTGTTCTGTGAGGGATGGGCCGGAGCACCCTCTCGCCAGCCCCTGGAACCTTGGTCCCCGACTCCTCCCTCTTGGCCGCGGCCTTGCGGGTCGGAACCGGCATCTCCTCCCGCACCAGGTCCCTGCGGATGGCTGCGCCACGCGTGTGCTGTGCCACCAGGGACAGGTGGTCTTCTGCCTCCTCGGCCTCCAGCCTGGCATGGTGGCCCCGCAGGTGGCGCAGGCTGGGGAGCCGGGCCTGGGGCGACTCTGTGTCCACTCCATCTGCCTCGCGCAGGGAGAGGCGAGTGCCCCGCAGTCGCTCACTCATGCGTGTGCCAGTGCGCTCTGGGCCTGCACGGCTGGGCACCTTGGCCTTCTTGCTCTTTTTGATGTAGCCTTCCTCGCTGAGCCGACCCTCCTCCTCGTCATCGGGCAGCTTGAACACCACCTCATCCTTGGCCTGGTCTATGTCCTTCCGGGCGGCCTCCACCTGCTCCTGTAAAGGAGAGAGACAGTGGTCATCTGCCAGGCAACCACAGAGCATCTGGTCTGGGCCAGGGGGACAAGGAGGGGGTGGGATACTTGGCCAGATGGGCCCATTGGCTTGATCCAGGGCAGGATATTGGGCTAAATGGGCCCATGGGTCTGAGCTGGGGCAGCAGGGAGGGGGCAGAGTACAGGACTTGAGGGTCCTATGGGTCTCATCCAGGGCGGGATATGAGAGGGATGTTTGTGCCTCGATGGTCCCATGGCTGTGATCTGGGACAGGATACAGGGGGCTAGATAATCCTGTGGGTGTGATCTCGGGTGGCAAGAGGGATGGGACACCGGGCTAGATGGGCCCCTGGGTGTGATCTGGGGCAGCAGGGGGACAGGATACCAGGCTAGATGGCCCCTGGGTGTGATCTGGGGCGATGAGGGGGATGAGATACCGGGCTAGATGGGCCCCTGGGTGTGATCTGGGGCGAGGGGACTGGATACCAGGCTAGATGGGCCCCTGGGTGTGATCTGGGGCGAGGGGACTGGATACCAGGCTAGATGGGCCCCTGGGTGTGATCTGGGGCAGCAGGGGGGGACCAGATACAGGGCTAGATGGGCCCCTGGGTGTGATCTGAGGCAGTAGGGGGACAGGATACCAGGCTAGATGGGCCCCTGGGTGTGATCTGGGGCAGCATAGGGCACAGGATACCAGATGGGTTTACACAGTGCCTCAGTGCCCTGTGGCCCCGTCCCGCACCCAGCTGGTGCCTGTTTGTCATCTCCATGAAAGGTCATAAGCCCAGGGGAGTGGGGCTCACAACAGCCTGAGAGATGGTTGCTGTGCGGCCACACCACTGAAGCTGCGTTGCATGGGGGGAGCCACGCGCTTGAGGTTTGGAGGTGCTGCCGAAGCCAAGGCTGTGGACAAAGCTACTCTGGCCAGCCAGGATGAGATCCCCCACCTGGCCCCAAGCGATGAAGGGATTAAAGGGGTTGCATTCACCTCTGCCTGCTTCAGCTCCTCTCGGCTGATGTCCTCCAGAGAGGCCTCCAGGAAGTTCATGGCATAGCGTTCAATGGGGGTGAGCTGCGAGGGCAGGAGATGATGAACAGGAGTTACCAGAGGGATTTGGGAAGTCAGGACTCCTGGGTTCTAGCCCCAGCTCAGGGAGGGGAGTGGGGTCTACTGGAGTAGAGCAGCAGCGGGCTGGGAGTCAGGTCTTTTGGGTCCTATTGCACATAAAAGAGCCCTGAAACGGTGGGCCCACAGGATTGGCTACACCCAGGGCGCAGGGGCCGCTGGAAAAGCTTGCGAGATTCTGAACCTACCACTGAGAGCAGGGCTCATTCCCTCCAGCAGGTGGCAGCAAGGACTCAGCCACCCACCCCCTTCCCACGGTACAATGCTCCCCCAGTTGAGATACACTAGGGTTCGCTGTGCTGCAGGGTAGGAGCAAGGGGAGCAACATGATGCAGGGTGGATCTTTTTCTAGCCAATCTGCCCCTGCCCCTGCCCCTGCCCTGCACCTGCTCCATGAGCGAGGCGATCTCCTGCTCCGCCTTGGACATCTCCTCCTCCTCCTCCTTGCTGGGCCGTTCGTCTGCGTCCAGGGGGATGTTCTCGTTGAACTCGGCCAGCTCTGCCACCTGCTCGGCCTTGGCCTGTGTGGCCGCTCGGATGTCCTCAGGGTCCTCGGCCTTGCACAGCGCCTGCCGGCCAGACACACTTCTCTCAGTGGGTGAGGAGGCGGAGCTGAGGGAAACCCAACCCTCCCCATGGCTGGGTGGGGCTTACCTGCTCCAGGATCTGGGTCTGCTTGTTGGCCATGGGATCCTCCTCGTCCTCCTGTGCCATGGTGAGGACCTCCCCTTCCTTCTTGGCCGGCTCGTCCAAGGGCATTTCGAAGAGTTCCCGGATGGTTTGCTGAGGGGCAGACACACCCAGGTTAGGCATAGATACCCCCGGGTTATACTGAGCAGTGACCTGCTTGAGTGAGGGGCTTTGTAAGAGCAAGAGCAATGTACTCAGCCAGATTTCTGGGATTGGATCAAGGAGATCGGGCTTGGTCAGGACTCCTGGGTTCTCTCCCCAGCTCAAATTCAATGTTGATAAATGCAAAGTAATGTACGTTGCAAAACATAATCCCAACTACGCATATAAAATTATGGGGTCTAAATTGGCTGTTACCACTCAAGAAAAATCTTGGAGTCATTGTGGATAATTCTCTGAAAACATCCACTCAGTATGCAACGGCAGTCAAAAAAGCAAATAGAACGTTGGGAATCATTAAGAAAGAAATAGATAATAAGACAGAAAATATCATATTGCCTCTATATAAATCCTTGGTACGCCCACATCTTGAATACTGTGTGCGGATGTGGTCGCCCCATCTCAAAAAAGATATACTGGAATTGGAAAAGGTCAATAAAAATGATTAGGGCTGCTGTATGTGGAGAGGTTAATAAGACTGGAACTTTTCAGCTTGAAAAGAGACGACTAAGGGGGGATATGACAGAGATCTATAAAACCATGACTGGTGTGGAGAAAGTAAATAAGGAAGTGTTATTTACTCCTCATAACACAAGAACTAGGGGTCACCAAATGAAATTAACAGGCAGCAGGTTTAAAACAAACAAAAGGAAGTATTTCTTCACACAACGCACAGTCAACTTGTGGAACTCCTTGCCAGAGGATGTTGTGAAGGCCAAGACTATAACAGGGTTCAAAAAAGAACTAGGTAAGTTCATGGAGGACAGGTCCATCAATGGCTATTAGCCAAGATGGACAGGGATGGTGTCCCTAGCCTGTGTTTGTGAGAAGCTGGGAATGGGCGACAGGGGATGGATCACTTGATGATTACCTGTTCTGTTCATTACCTCTGGGGAACCTGGCATTGGCCACGGTCGGAAGATGGGATACTGGGCTAGCCTTTAGTCTGACCTAGTATGGCCATTCTTATGTTCTGTTCTGGAAGAGAAGTGGAGTCTCTTGGGTTAGAGCAGGGGGTGCTGGGAGTCAGGACTCCTGGGTTCTCTCCCCAGCTCTGGGATGGGAGTTGGGTCTGGTAGGTTGGGGGTGCTGGGAATCACTAATCCTGGGTCCCAGTAGGGAGTTTCAGCTTTCAGCCCATGACTTAGCTGGTCAGCAAGGGATGCAATGCAGCAGGGAGTGTGACTGCTGCAGCAGGGCCAGGTACCTGTTTGAAGTAAGCTGTGGTGAAGTTCCCACCCTCAATGGCCATGTCTCCCAGCATCCTCTTCTGATTGGCCTTCTTCAGGATGTTCTCCTCCACTGTCCGTTCGCTGATCAGCCTGCAGGGGGAGGCAGAGAGGCAACTTACCCTCTGGGGCAGGGTCAGCCGCACAGAGTGGGAGGGGAGGGGACATGCACTGCACAGGCTCCCTCTGCTGGACAGGAGGAGTCAGAGCAGGTGACACGGCGCATGGCTGACCTGTAGATGTGAACATCACGGGTCTGGCCGATGCGGTGGCAGCGGTCCTGGGCCTGGGCGTCCATGGTGGGGTTCCAGTCGCTGTCGTAGAACACCACAGTGTCAGCACCCGTCAGGTTCACCCCCACGCCTCCGCTGCGTGTCGACAGGATGAAGCAGAAGATGCGCTTGTCAGCGTTGAAACGCTCCATCAGTGCCTGTCAAGGGGGAAGCCACAGTGAGGGGTAGCAGACAGGATATGGGGCTGGTGGGGTCTAGAGTTTACAGCTGCGGGGCTGGGAATCAGGACTCCTGGGTTCTGTCCCCAGCTCTGGGAGAGGAGTGAGGTGGATGCATAGCAGAGGAGGCCTGTGGGCTCAGAGGAGTCCCTAGCCTGGCTGCTGAGGGAACCCCCAGGACATGTGGGTGCAAGAACAAGGCGGCAGCCGGCGATACCTGTCTCTGCTCCACGCGGGTGCTGCCGTCCAGGCGCAGGTAGATGTGCCCATGGTAGTTGAGGAACTGCTCCAGCACGTCCAGCATGCGGGTCATCTGGGTGAAGATGAGGACCCGATGCGCTCCGGCCTTCAGCTGTCGCAGCAACAGGTCCAGGGTCTGGAGCTTCCCTGCAGGAAGGAACAGGGATGGTGACCAGGCGAGCCAGGCAGGAGTAAGGACCACGAAGAGCCTGGCTTCTCCCTCAGCCCCTGCCTGAGCAGAGCGTCTCTGCCCAGCCTCCCTGCTTCCCACCCCTCCCCTGGATCGGCCAGGGGCCCAGCTAGCCATGACCCCCACTGCCCGGCCCACCCACATACCGCAGTCGTACTGGATGAGGCGCAGGTCGGGGAACTGGGTGCGCATGTTGCAGACGATGCGATGCAGGCCGCTGGCACGGGGCGAGATCTCCCGCCGCAGCGTCTCCTTGAAGATGGCCTGGTGGAGCAGGAGTGACGGGGGCGGGTGAGAGGTGTGAATGGTGATGGCAGGCGCCTCCACGGGAGGCATAGCAAAGATGAACCTGCAGATACAACAGGCATGGCTGAGGGTGCGAACAGCCAGGGCACAACAGCAGGCCAGGGGGACGGAGGACGCGCCTCCACGGTTGTCAGCTCTGGGAGGGGAGTGGGTTACAGTCGGGTGGAGAAGGGGCCTGGGAGTCAGGGCTGCTGGGTTCCAGCCCCAGGCCTGGAATGGGGCAGGTTGGGCCTGGGAGCCAGGACTCCTAAGTTCGAACCCCAGCTCCCCAAGGCAGCTGCACAGATCCCCGTTCCTCACTGAGGGGCCCAGCCACACCGCCGGGAGGCGTTACCTCTCAATGATGTCTGCCAACTGCTCAACCCTCTGCTGGGGGGTCAGGATGGCCTGGGCAACGGCTGTGGCCCGCTGCCAATACATCTCTAGGTGCTGGGGGTCCCGATGCACCTGCGCCACGTAGCAGTGGCTGTAGCTGGCCCCCCTCCAGCCATCCAGCTCTGGTGCCGCTTCCTGCCCCTCCTCCTCCTGCTCCCGAGGGGGGCTGGGTGGGAAGAGGGTGCAGAGGCGCAGCACCTCGGTGCCATAGATGGGGGCCAGGTTGCAGTGCTGCTCGTTGAGGCGGAAAAGCCGGTCCAGGCGCTCCTCCTTCTGCTTCTTCCGCTTCTCTTCAAGTGATTCCTGCCACCGGGACCACACAGATGGACAGACGTCAGTGTTGGCGATGGGACGCCCCCCCTGAGCTGCCTTACATCTGAGATCCCAGCCTCACCCCACAATATCCTCTCCCCTCCATCCGGGCCAGTCCGGGCTAGCATAGCTCCCAACTCTTCCGAGATCCTCTCCCCAGCCCAGCTGGTCCAGATCCTTCTTCTCCCCCTCTTCTGGTCCAGTCCTATCCCTGCCCCACTGCACTGAGATCCTCCTCCCCATGGACTATCCCAGCCCCTCCCTGCCCTATCTGCCCCCTCTTCTTTCCCCCAAGCCCAGTCCCCCCGCACATTCACTCACCAGATAGAAGGGTGACCGGGGTGGGGGAGGGGGCTGCCGCCTGTGCCGTGGGGCCCGTGGCGACGGGGGAGGCGGGGTGGGCGTGGTGGAGCGTAGCATTAGTGTCTCGGGTTCCTCCTTGGGCACTGGGCTGGGTGCGGCTGCGGGCCGCGGAGCCAGTGCGGGGCAGACAGCAGCAGCGACGGTGGTGGCAGGGGGGATGGGGAGAGGGGCCGCCGTGGCAGGAGAAGGTGGAGCCGGTGCTGGAGCTGCAGAGAAAGGCCAAGCGGGGTTAGCGAGAGTCCTAGGGCACAACGCCCCGTCTAGGAAGGCAAAGATGACCCGCTTACCTGACTGCTCCATGCTGGGCACTTGTGCCTGCACCACTCGGATCATGGGTCGCACCAGGGCCTGCAGTGGGGTGGGTGCCCGCACCGGAACCAGTGGCTGAGTGGGCAACCGCACGGGCGGCATGGGTGCCACGGGGAGCTGGGCTCGCTGTGCCATCAGGGCAGCCGGCAGGCTCGGCAGGGTGGTGGCTGTGGCCGGGCGTGGAGGCTGCTGTAGGGCTGGGGCAGGCACCAGGCCGTCCCGCGGGGCCTGCCGCACTACGATCTTCACCACACCAGAGCTGTTCACCATGGAGGAGGGCACTGGGGAGGAGGAAAGCAGGGTTAGAGCCTGGCAGACATCTTCCCCCTCACAGCACACAGCTTGACCCCCACACTAACCACGGGACCCCACTCCCTTCCCAGAGCTGGGACAAAACCTAATTCCCAGCCCCTTCTGCCCTAACCCACTAGCTCCGCCCCGCTCCCAGAACTGGGGATAGAACCCAGGAGTCCGGCCTGCCGCTCGCCCTGATCTGCCCCCTGGCCACTGACACTCACCTTGTGTGGCAGCTATGGGGACGCTGATGGCTGCTGAAGTGGTGGCTGCCGTGGTGGCAGAGGCTGGGGCGGGCAGGATGGTGGTGGGCTGGGGGCCTGACATGGCCTGCACCCCGCCCTGCGCCTGTCCGCCCTGCTGGGTCATGGCCTGGATGAGAGCCACCTGGGCGGGCTGGCTGATGATGTGGTGCTGCCCCCCGGCAGAGACCAGGTGAACTACATTCCCTACAGGGGAGAAAGCATGAACAGCTGGGCTTCCCCACCAGAGCACGCCCACCCCATCCCCGTCCCCTGTGCGCCCCCCTGCAGCGACCCGGCCGGGCTGGCACTGGGGCCTTACAGCAGAGTCAGGCTTGGAGTTTTGCTCTCTCCCTCGGGTCAACAGGCGCCTCATGGGCAGAGACGGCTGGAGCTTAGAGGGATCCCACCCTGGCCGTCTGCCCCGCCATGCCCCAACACTCCCTTATGGTGCCCCTCCGCTGCCTGCCCACCACTGGCCCTCGGTTCCCACTCCCCACCCCACTGGCATCCCTCTGTGCACCGCTGCCCACCCCACCTCACCAGCGCCGCTCTGCTCGCCCCAGGGCTCCACACCCCACTGGTGCCTGTTGGTTCCCTGCTCTTCCCCACCGTGCCCCTTGGCTGTTCTACAGGACCCCACTCCCCCAGATCCGTTCTTACTCCACCCACTGGGACCCCCTGGCTCTTCCATCTCCTCCCCCAAGTGCTGCAGTCTCTCATGCCCCCTCCCTCCACCCTGCCTCGTCCGGTCTAAGAACGAGTGTTCAGCAGCCCCCAGCAGAGCTCTGGCTGAGTGGAGGGGAAGAGGAGAGAAAGCAGGTAAGCCAGCCAAGCAGCCAGGGCACAGGGGGCTGAGGGAGAGACAGTGAGAACAGCAATGGTGGAAGCAGGGGAGCGAGGATTTGGGGCAGGGAGAGGGCTCTTAGTGGGAGGATCACACAGTGTGCAGGGACTGATGAGATGCAGCCACCTCTGGGTAGGGCGTGGGGGCTGGTTACACAGAGATCCCTCACCAGAATCGAAGGAGGAGAGGGGAAGCAGAGGTGCCTGGGGCACTTGAAGGGAGGGGTTTACCTACTTTGCAGCTGTCGGGGCTGGGCCATGGTGACCTGCCGCACCTGGGTGCCCGTCAGGGTCAGCTTGTTCCCTTGGATCTGGAAGGTGAGGGGCTTGCTGCCTGGGGCGCTCTGCAGGGGCCGGTTGGCCAGCGAGGCCAGCTGTGCGATACTCACCACCTCACCCGCTGCGGAGAGGGGACGGGGTCAGTTCCCAGGAGGGGAGGGGGCAGACACCTGCTGCCTTCCCCCCCACTTCCTGCAGCGCCCCTTGTACTCACAGGGCAGCCGGGCCTGCATGTCCGGGGAGAGCAGCAGCCTCTGCTGCACAGCGCTGGTGGCCGGGAAGTTGTAGCCAGGCAGGGTGCTAGTGGTGGAATGGACTGTCACTGGCTTCATCATGCTCCCCACGGCGCCCGGGTTCAGTGGGTTGGTGGCTAGCCGCACGGCGGGGGCTGGCACCGGGCCGGGCTTGAGGGTGGAGGCAGCAGCAGCGGTGGCAGGGGCCGGCAGCACAGGGGGCTGGGGGGCATTCGGGACCAGCTGGGCCGCAGGCATCAGTGTAGGCAGGACTGTGAGAGGAAAGAGGGGCTGGTTAGAGGGGAGGAGTCAGCCAGCCTAGCCACGCCCCCATGGAAGGGAGAGGGGGATACCAGCCCAGCTCCTCCACCCTGGGAAAGATGGGGCAGGGCCCAAGGAGCTGTTACCTGGCCTGGCCCTGCCCTCCAAAAAGGAGAGGGGAGGGAAATCCAGGCCACACCCCCCCAGTAGGGCAGAGGAAAGGGCCCTGCTGCAGGGGATCCCAGTGGGGACCCAGCCCCGCCCCACCCCTCCCATTGGGCAGGGCCCTTACCCTGCGGGGCGGACACCGGGGCCTGGAGCATGGCGGCAGCGGCGTTGTTCTGGCTCAGCGTAGGCACTAGCGTTGGGCCCTGCGGCCTGGCAGCGGGAGGCACCGGCACCGGGGATGGTGGGAGGGGCAGGGGCAGCGAGATGGGTACGGCCATGGGGTGAGGGAGCAGGGGAGGCTGAATGGGCCCCGGGAGAACTGGGCCCATGGGGTGCATGGGGGCCAGGGCCTCTGGCAACACAGGAGCCATAGGTCTCTGCAAGGGGGCCACAGGGCGAGGGCTGTTCACCAGCACCACAGTCCGGTTCTCTGGCTTTGGCACTGGCTGCAGCATCCTGCAGGGAGGGGGAACAGATGGGGTTAAAGTGCGGGGGCAAGGGAACTCGCCACTCCCTGCCGACCCCCCCACAAATCCAGGACTCCCCTCCAACCCCCTGCTCTGCGCTATGGCAACCCCCTCCCCCAAAACCCCTGGCATTGGCTATGGAAGCCTCCTCCACTGCCCCCAAGATTCCTCTGTCCTGGGCAATGGTAGCCCCTCCCCCCACTGAGATCCCCATCCCCCCCAGCCCATGGCCATGGCAGCCCCCTTCCCTCCCGCTGAGATCCCCATGGGGGGCTGCGGTACCTGTTCACTTTCATCTTGACAGGCTTGGGCCTGGGCGGGGGGTCCGGGGACTCGGCGATCTCCTCGATCAGCTTCCTTGTCACCTTCCACTTAGGCAGGAAGGTGTCGGCCTCGTAGCGGGACACGCGCCCCTCCAGGTTGATGAGGTCGAAAATGCCCATGTCCACATGCTGCAAAGGGGCCAGGCCCAGTTAGGAGAGGACCAGCCCTCCCATGGCTCCTAGTACTTCCCCCCGGAGCAACACCAACACAAGGGCAGGCAGGAAGGTGAAAGGGCCTGTGTCCCATTCCTGCCTCCCCCTGAGCAAGCCAGGGCTCCCTAGAGAAAGGCCCCATCTCTTCCCGCCCCCCTCCCTGAGCCAGCCAAGCCCCTGTCCTGGGGCTGGACTGGAACTGAAGTCCCCTAGAGCCTTGTGTCCTACCCCCCACCCCCCTTGAAGGGCTGGGGCACCTGCCTTAAAGGGGTCCCGGTTGAGGGCACACAGGACGAGGGAGGCGGTGCTGAAGCAGATGCCCTGGGTGATGAAGGGCGAGTGGATGGGCCGGGGGTCGAAGAGGTTGGGGTGGTTGCAGACCTTCCGCAGCTGCATCAGGATGTTGATGACGCTCATGAAATGCCCTGTGGCCAGAGTCTCCTTGGTGCTGAGAGGCAAGCAAGAGCAGAGTCAGCTCGAGCTCCTTGCTGCCACCACATGCTGCATTTCTGGACTGGCGGGTGGGTAAGAACCACCCAGCGATCGACCACCCAGCGCTGAGATGCGGCCGCTTCTGGGGTGCAGCACAGCAGCAGCCGGGTAACCACACCGTGCCACTGCACAGGGACCCTCAGGCAATACTGAAATGCAGCTATCTCTGGGGCAGGGAGCAGTGACTGATTAACACAGCAGTGCAACAGAGCAGCGAAGGTGGATTCTGTACCCAACTGACACTATGGGCAGGAGTCAGAGAGGCAGAACGCAATGACCCGAGTTGGGATCTGGCCCCAGTCCTTCCCAGAGCTGGGGACAGAACCCAGGAGTGCTGGCTCCCAGTCCCCACTGCTCTAACCCATTAGACACCCCACGCCCCCAAGAGCCAGGATAAACCCAAGCGTCCTGTGCCCTCTGCACTCACGTGGCCTGGGCCATGAAGTCATCATAGAGATAGCGTTGGCGCTTGGACAGCCGGCACTTGATGACGTGCTCATATTTCTTTGGCATTTGCTTCTCCACATCCACCTTAACCCTTCGCAGGAGGAAGGGCCGCAGCACCTGCCAGGGGTGGGGCAGAGCCATCAGTCTGAAAGCCAGCCCCGCCCCCAACCGTCACAGCTGTCCTGATCACCAGCGGGAATGCCCAGCCCAGCCCAGCCCAACAGGGAAAGTCTGCCCTCACACCCTGGGCAGCCCCCCAACCCTGGGGGTCATGAGGCTTGCAGAACTCTGACCCCTCCCAGAGACACCACTTATGAGGATCCTGCTTGGGGACGATGCCCGGCCCCCACCGATTGCCCCAACTGTACTATTTAAACCAGGAGGAAGCACAGAAAGTTGTCTGGGCAACCTACTGACTTCCTGACTGGTTCCCAATTCTGGCCCCCTGGCCTGGCCTCTGACCACTAGGCCTGTCACCCCTGCTCCGAGCACTAGATCAAACTGCCTATGTCCCGGTCCTCACCCATCCCCTCTCCCAACCCCAATCCCTTGCAGACCCCACCCCAGGCCTGATTCCTAGCAGCCCTTGCTCCCCACCCCAAGCAGCTCCTTCTCCCCTTCCACTGCAGCCACAGCAGTTCCCACCCGCACCTTGTGCAGCCGTTTGACCAGGCTCTCGTTGTACTCCTGGCTACCCTCGATCATGCCTGTCAGTGGATTGGAGAACCACTCCTTGAACTCGCGGTGCGACTGGAAGACATGGGGCATCAGGAAGTGCATGAGGGACCAGAGCTCCATCAGGCTGTTCTGCAGGGGGGTGCCTGTCAGCAGCAGCCGCCTCTGACTGGAGGAGACACGGGGAAAGGAAAGGCAAAGCAATGAGCGTGCTGGGCCATGCGAGGCCAGGGCCCTCCCCACCTCAGGGGGGTACCCCACCCACCTGTTGAAGTTGAGCAGCGACTGCCAGCGCTGGGATTTGAAGTTCTTGATGTTCTGGGCCTCATCCAGAATCAGGTACTTCCAGTTCTTGCGCCGGAATGCCTGGTGGTCCTGCAGCACCAGCTTGTAAGAGGTGATGCAGATGTGGAAGGCATTGGGCTTGGTCCAGCCCTACAGAGGGGAGCTGGGTTACATTGGGAGGGGCTGCGAGCAGCCAGAGAAGATGGACCACCCAGATCCCCTTCCCATCTCCAAACCAGGTGGTTCTACAGCCCAGGACCAGACTGGAGCTGGTGCCCTCAAAGGGGAAAGGCCCCGGGTCCATTCCCCACCCCCATGAGCCAGCCAGTATCCTGTGCAACCCTACAGAAGCCTGCCTGCTCATAAAGCAGGAGTGTGCTAATGATACAGACCTGGGAGACACTGTCAATACAGAAGATTGGAATATTATACAGGAAAATCTGACCTTGAAGACTACAGTGACAGAAATGGGATGAAATTCAGCAGGACAAAGTACAAGGTCCTGCATCTCGAGTCTAATAATAAGAATTTCTGTTACAAGCTCATCAGCTGGAAGCAAGAGAGGAGAGAGACATGGCTGTGGGGGTCTATCACAGGATGACTATGAGGCACCAACATGATGCAGCAGTGACAAAGCTAAATGTGATCTTAGGATGCCTCAGGAGAGGCATTTCCAGTAGAGACAGAGAGAAGTATTAATGCCATTGTCCAAGGTACTGGGAATACTGTAGAGTTCTGGGCCCCCTGGTTCCAGAAAAGTGAATTCCATCGGGAACAGGTGCAGAGAACAGCTATGAGGATGACCAGGCAAACAGAGGGCTGATCCTACCAGAGGAGACTGGAAGAGTGTGGCTTATTTAGTCTAGTCAAACAAAGACTGAGGGGGATCTGACTGAGTTCTATAAATACACCAGGGAGTGGGGGGTGGGGGCGTGTGTAAATACCAGGGAGGGAGAAGAGCTACTGAAGCTAAAGGACAAAGTTGGCACAAGAACAAATGGATATAAATTGGCCATGAACAAATTCAGGCTGGAAATGAGAAGGCAGCTTCTAACTATCAGTAGGGTGAGGTTCTGGAACAGACCCCCAGTAGGAGTTCTAGGAGCAAAAATCTCCATTAGTTTTAAGAGAAAGCTGGAAAAACGTATGCGTGCGATTGTATGACGGGGTTGCTTGTGCTGGCAGGGGGCAGATTTATTTCTTATGTTCCTAAAGCTCATGCTTCAGGGCTTTAGCCAGGTCCAGGAAGGGATTTCCTCCATATATTCTGTTTTTCTGAGGCTTTTATCATCTCCTTCCTCTGAAGCATCAGGGATGGCCACCCTGGAAATGGGACATTGGGAGGGCGGGCCAGGGCACTTGGGTGGCACTGAGCAGTCTCTCTCTCAAGTGCTTGGCTGGCTGGTTCTTGCTCACAAGGGCTGGGTCTCACTGATCGCTGTATGTGGGGTTGGGAAGGAATTTGTCCCCCAGGTCAGACTGGCAGGAACCCTGGGTTGGAGGAGACGACTTCCCCTTCCACTGCAGTGTGTGGGCGCAGGTCCCCATCTGGGGATCTTGCATCTAATTATTTCCCTGCTGGTGTCGATGCACCGCTCCCGCCTACTCTGCCTGTGGCACACAACAGGCTAGTCAATACATTGGCCACATTTCGCTGGCTGGATTAGTGTGTGGGTGCTGGGTGGTGTTGGTGGCCTGTGCTCTATATGGAAGTCAGACTAGATCTAGTGGTCCCTTCTGGCTTATACTCTATGACTCTCGTCCCCAATGCCAGGGAGAGCAGACAATCCTCAGCCACCATAAGGAGGCAGTCCTGTATCCCAGTTGGGGGGTGCATTTGGGGTAATGGAGGAGCCCCGGTTCCTCACCTGCCGCTTGAGCTTGCGCTCCTTCTGTGCCCCATAGTAGGTGAGGATCTTGAAACTGGGGCACCAGCGCTTGATCTCCATCTCCCAGTTCAGCATCACGCTGGTGGGCACGATGATCAGGTGGGGACCCCAGCTACCTGTGGGACCAACACAGAGCAGGGCTGCTTTCGAGCTGCGGACTCAGGGATCTTGGCGCGCCAAGGTGGGCAAAGCCTGAATAGCAGCATGGCAATCTCTTCCACGTACCCTCCTCACCAATGAGCCTCCCCGAGCCCCTGAGGAAGGGAGCTCCATCTCCATAGTCTGTCAGCCCTGGGCTTCTCTGCAGATGCCACCAATGGGGCAGGTGGCTATTGCAATCCAGGCATCTGGGCCCATCTAGCCTGTCCCCACCTGGGGCAGGATTGTCCCCGTCAGAGATGGAGCCGCCCCATGCAGCCCCATCCCACCCCCTCACCCTTCTCGCAGGCCAAATGAGCCAGCAGGGAGATGGTCTGGATGGTCTTGCCCAGCCCCATCTCGTCCGCCAGGATCCCGTTGAGCTTCTTTTCGTACATGGTGACCAGCCAGTCCAGGCCGATGTGCTGATACTCCCGCAGGGTCCCCCGCAGCAGGTAAGGGATGGGCGTCTTCACCTGCACAAAGGGGGAGTGAGTTAGTCTGGCTGCCTTCCCTCCTCCAACCCCCTCCCCACTGCGGTCCCGCTTACCTGGGTAGTAGCCAGAGTGTAGCCCTTGGGCTGCAGGCTCTCGGCAGTGGCTGCGATGTCTGTGATCTCCTTCTTGGGCCCCAGGGTGGGGGCTGTGTCGTTACGCCCCTCTCCCCGATCCTCGTCCCTTTTCAACAGGTACTCCACGCCAAAGTCTTCCTCCCGGCTCACCGCCGTCGCTTCCTCAGCAGGGGTATCCTCCTCCTCCTCCTCCTCTTCTTCCTGGCTCTCCTCCTCTTCCTCACTCTCCTCCTCTGCCGTGGAGTCTGGGGCAAGATCCAGCTAGCATCAGCCCTGCCTTAAGACACCCACCCACTCCTCAGACCACGCCGCCTCATCCCTCTATACCTGACTGGCTGCTGCTGTCCTCATCCTCTGACTCCTCCTCATACTCCGAGGTGCTGGGCTCCGAGGCATCCGAGGAGCTATCCGACTCATCCATCTCAAAGTCTGAGGCGTAGGCGCCGGCATATCTCTGCAGCAGCTCCTCCATGGGCAGCTCCCCTGCCAGACAGCGACAGGGTCAGGGGCGCATGGGAACACGCAGAGGGTGGGATGGGGCAGGGGTCATGTCGTGTTCCACCCCCGCTCTGTGACTAGATGTCTCTCCAAATCTGTAACTCAGCCAGCACAGGAAGGACCTGGCTGAGGGTTGCAATGGAGAGGTTTCTCTGAGCACCAGCTACCAAATCCCAGCCTACGGGGCCAGGCAGGGACCTGTTTAAGTGCTCCCTGAACATTGATCACATGACTTGGGGGACAGTTTGCCAGGAGCCCTGGGGATGGTGGGACAGAGAAACTGACCCTGTGTCCCTGAGAGAGATCCAGGCCACGCTGAACATCAGTGCTACATGGCTGGAATCAGTCCAGTCCCACAAGGCCTTATTCTTCAGGGCTTAGCAACAAGGCAGCACAGAGGGGAAGGTGCAGAAACTGGTTTCAGAATGAGGCTCCACCAACAAATCTGCCAAGGACAGATCAGGGGCTTCCCAAGCTGTTGGATTTGGCCCCACTGCTGGGGTTAATACTCTGTCTTGAGAAGATCTTTACACCCTGAGGGCTCCATCCCCTCGCAAGCTTGGGTGTGGTCAGAGGATTAAAATCTCTCTGACCCATGCCGTTAAAGCATAGGGGAGAATCCTGGAGCTACGAGGACAGTTAGGCCTGTCCCAGACATACTCTCCTCTCACCCCCTCCATACCTTCCTGGGCCAAGTCATCCAGTTCCTTCCTGTGATCCATGTCCCCTTCCAGCTTCTCTTCAGCGTCGATCGTCTCCTCTTCATCCTCAGCTGAGGAGAAAAGGGGCTGTGTTACCACGTGGATGGGAGAAAGCCCTGTTAATCTGTCACCCCCATCAGCCACCAGTGGCAGTCAGGTCCCTCCCATCCACCCAGAGCCTAGCTGCTCCAGCAGGTCCCTTGCCATACTCACCTTCCTCCTCGTTGGCCGTGAACTCCTCATCCTCCTTGTCAGGCTTCCACGGCCTTTTGTTCCTCTGCATGACGGACTTTGCTTTCTCCTGCTGGAGGCATGAAGTAGAGGGCTGGGAGGAGAGGCTGGGGCCAGGCCCTCCTACCTCAAAAGGAGAGCCCTGGCCCCCCCAGGCACTCCTACCATGGCCTAGCTGGGGGACACAGATCATGCAGCTTAAGGCAGTGGTTTTCAAACTGTGGATTGCGACCCAGTACTGGCTTATGGAATGTAAGGCACTGGGTCGCGGCAGCTCTGGTCAGCACCACCGACTGGGCCGTTAAAAGCCCCGTTGGCAGTGCTGCCCATCTAAGGCAGGCTAGTCCCTACCTGTTCTGACACCGTGCCCCGGAAGCGGCCAGCAGCAGGTCCGGCTCGGGGGAGGGTGGGGGTGGGGTGGGGAAGCCATAGGGCTCTGCGCTCTGCCCCTAGCTCCGGCTCCACACTCCCATTGGCCAGGAATCGGCCAATGGGAGTGGTGGGGGGAGGAGGGGGGCAGTGCCTGCAGGCAAGAGCTGTGTGGAGCCACTTGCGTACCTCCTCCTAGGAGTCGGACCTAGTGTTGGCTGCTTCTGGGGCGCAGCACAGTTCCAGGACAGGCAGGAAACCTGCCTTAGCACTCCCGCTATGCTGCTGACCAGGAGTCGCCCCAACTCCCTGCCCCAGGCCTGAGCTCCCCCCCCCCACCAACCCAGAACCCCTTCCTGCACCCCAAACCCCTCATTCCTGGCTCCACCCCAGCGCCTGCACCCCCAGCCCAGAGCCCTGACCCCCTCCTGCACCCCAACCCCCGCCCTGAGCCCCCTCCCACACCTCAAACCCCTCACCCCCAGCCTCAGCCCAGAGCCCCCTCCCACACCCCTCATTCCTGGCTCCACCCCAGAGCCTGCACCCCCAACCCAGAGCCCTGACCCCCTCCTGCACCCCAAACCCCTGCTCCAGCCCAGAGCCCCCTCCCACACCCCAAACCCCTCATCCCCAGCCCCACCCCAGAGCCCTCACCCTCCCACACCTCAACAACCTGCCTCAGCCCTGAGCCCATGCAAACCTGGAGCCCCCTCCCACACCCCAAACCCCTCATCCCCAGCCCCACCCTAGAGCCCTCATCCCCCCACACCCCAACCCCCTGCCCTAGCCCAGAGCTCCCTCCCACACCCCAAACTGCTCATCCCCATCTCCATTGGGTCGCGCTCATCAACAGTTTTCTTCAGCTGGGTCGCCTGAAAAAGATCTGAAAACCACTGGCTTAAGGGATCCGAGTGCAGCTGGCTCTCCAGGTCAGTAGACTGAGAAGGGAGGTGCTTGCTCTAAGCAAAGCGTTGCTTCAGTCAGGGGTGTCCCGTCTAGCGCCGCGAGACTGTCGCTGATCACCAATCCCCTTAGCCTCCCTAGCAGGTCTGACCCACCCCTCAGTCATCTTTACCATCTTGGATTGTTTCTCTACCTCCTCCTCACTCTCCCGCGCAGTCTCCTCCTCCTCGTTGTTGGAGCTGCAGATGGAGGGGGCAGCGCTGCAGGAATTCTCCAGGATCTGGGTGGGCAGGGACTGCAGCAGTTCCTCCAGGGGCAGCTCACTCTCCTGCTTCAGCAGCTCTATCTCACGCCGGTGCGTCTCCGAGTCATTCCCTTCCTGCTGCTCCTCCACCTCAATCGTCTCCTCATCGTCTGACTCCTCATGGGGCTGGAAGTCCCCATCTGCAGGAGGAGGAAGCAGCGTGTGAACCATACACCTGGGGCACTGACAGGGCAAATGGGGAACCCTGGGACTAAGGAACCCTGGGAGTGAGATCTGGGGCCTTTCCTCTGTAGGGGGCGCCGGCTGATCTGGCCTTGGAGGGGGAAGGGACTGGAGGGCTCAGGGAATGGGACATGGAATCTTTCTTCTTTAAAGGGTGCCAGCTTCAATCCAGCCCCATGGCAGGAGAGACTGGCCAACTCAGAGGAAACGGACACAAGACCTTTAACCTCTAGGGGAGGACTGGCTGGCTCAAGGTGAGCAGGGAATGGGACGTGGGGTGTTTGGGTTCCCTACCTTCTTCGTCGGTGAGGTGTGGAGGTGGCGGGGGACTGGATGTGGTGGAGCCGGCGTGGGAGGAGCTGATGTGGGAGGAGGAGCCAGTCTTGCTGGCTATGGGGAAGGTCTCGTTGAGGCTCTGAGTCAGCAGATCTGAGTACTTCTCTGTCTGGCCCACGATGAAGTCCAGCTGCAGGTCCAGGGCCTTCTTCCTCTTCTCCTCCAGGCGAGACTGCTGCTTGAACTGCACCACCTGCCAGTGGAGGGCCAGGGGGGTGGGCAGGGACATCCAAGTGAAAGAGAAGGGTAAGCGGGAGGTCTCAAAAAGCAGCATATTGTTAGCCTGTCATCCTCGCTTCTGAAGAACCTTCCTGCTGAGGGGCAAAAGGAAATCTCCCCTCTGACGACTGTATTCTACTGCTCGATACAAGACGCTGTGTTAGTGAAACCCACCCTGGAGTAGAGGAGAGGCAGGGACCTCGGGCTAGAGAGTCATGATACCCAAGCTGAAATGACAGAGAGCAGGGGATGCTGGGACAGAGAAGCCCAACAGCCTGAGCTAGAGCAGCGAAGAGGCACGGATACCAGGCTAGAGGCCTGTATGTTGTGTGACAATTCTTATATGAGAAAGGCCAGGCCCAAAGCCAGCCTGAGCACTCCCTCCAGAGCTGCACGCCCTACCCACCTTCTCCACGTTGCTCCAGAACTGCTTGACCTCTTTGGCGATGGAGGAGGCGATGCGCCTCAGCTTGGCCTGCTCCTCACGCTTGGCTCGCTCCTCCTTCTGTTTCTGCTCCTCATGGTGCCGGATCACCATCCGCACCACCTGGGGGAGGGGAGGAGGAGGATGAGATGCATGCATGGCTGGGGGGAAGAAGGGGGCTATACCAACCCAGGGCAGACTGTATTGGGGGTGGGGGAGATCTCTCTAGCTGGAGCAACAGCCCAGGGACATGCTGCCAACCAACAGCTGGGTCACCAGCCACAGTTTGAGAAGGGTCAGGGAGGTTTCCGTTCAGCACCTAGGACAGACAGAGCAAGCCTAGATGGAACACAGGAACATGGACAGACAGATGTCGCCTGGATGGATTTCAGAGCCCTTGGAAATACCACCTCTTAAGCCCGAAGGTGTGCTCTCAAGGCAGAACCCTTAGTAAATCCCCTGCAAAATGTGCCCAGCAGTCACAGAAAGCTGCTGAGGGCAGGACTTGAATTCACAGAACACGGGAGCCATCCAGCTACCCTGATACGAAGTGACCTGCAAACTCTCTGCCTTGCAACAGAGATCCTGTCCTGCTGCACATGTACCTTTCCACCACCCTCTTTGGCATGGCATGGTGAACAAAAATCTAAGTGCTTTTTAAAATCAGATTTCAACATTTAAATTAGCTACAGATTTATATTTTAAAATAAACCTATTTAAGTTAAATTTGAAATGACAACCCATGTTAAGACCTCAATTTACTATAATCTATTGAGTCTACAAAATAATTACAATTAAATACAAAAATTAGCAGTTCATATTTGTTCCCAAGTTTTAAAGAAAGACTAAGCACTGAACTGGTGGAAGTCACAGGCAAAGCACCTGGAACCAGAGTTTGTCGTAGTGGTAAACCAGCTTTTGACATAAGTAGCCTCTTCTGCACCTGCAGAATAATTTGCTTCATTTCAGTTTATCCAACTAATTCAGTTCAATGAACAGACAATTCAGTTACAAAATGAGCTGGGTGTTGAAAAAGCAGAAAAGCTTGTTTTCTTCTTCCAATTCTATGAATAAAAATTAGGCATGAGAGGGCATGATCTACTAGTTCTAAAATTCTGAAGGACATGGTGACCAAAACCACAGTTCAATGCACTAAGTACTTCTTTTGTTTAATAAATCAGTTTTCAACGTAAAACATATTTTGATAAACTGTCCGATAAACTTTTCTTATTTATCTAGCACGTTTAAGATAGTTTTATTTAACTATTTAAAAAACATTCAAAAATGCTGTTTTTGTGCATTTTAGTTGAATCTCCACCCAAATTGAGTTTGGCACAAATTACATGTAAAAAACAAATCATCTAGTAAATAAGAAATGCATCATTCATTGTTTTCTAAACTAACAAAAATGTAAAAATTAAGAATCAGAGTAAATGTAAGTTAAACTATATACTTGCTTAAATGAAGGTGTAAGTAGCATATCCTGCTGGTTAACTAAAAGAAGCACCAAATTTAGTGTAAAGGTTATATTTAGTTGTAAATCAATATATTGTAATAGTTACCAACCAATGAGAATCAACCTTTCTTTAGGAAAGTAACTAAAAAGTATAAATGCAAAACGAGAGTAAAATAAATGATTTAAATCAAGGCTACCTTCTTGCATTTAAATCGTGATTAAAATTAGTCATTTAAATAGCTTCAATTTAAATCAATCCACCCTGCATTGTGGCTTGACCTGTGCTAGAATTCCCAAATTTGACCCTCAATGACTCTTGTGCTATCGATTTCTCAGAGGGTCAGTGGGTATGAAATGCTGGCTGAGATCAATCCTGAATGGGGGAGGATCACAGCAATAGGTTTCAGCCCCAGATGCGTGTAAGAGAGTTAGAAGACCCAGAACTTTTTGATGTCATGTGATACTTTCACAGGTCTATCTCAAATGCCCCCAAGTTTGGACCATTTACCCTGCCCTACAGCTCCTTGAGGCACAGGAATTTCCAAGACAATCCAAACCCACCTTTGGGTTTTAGGGGACTTAATAAACGAGTCAGAGCTGTTTCAGGGAGGGGCAGAACTCACCTTCCTGGCCACACCCCTCTTCCAGCGTCGCTCCTGGGCAAAGTCTGCCGAAAGCCACTGCATCTCCTCACAGAGGTAATCCCAGTGCACCTTGGGGCGAACTGGCTCCGGCACCTTGGAGAGCCTCTTCAGGGACCAGAAGCCCTCCTTCTTCATCTCCGCGATGCGGTTCTCAATCTCTGCCTCCTGGAACATAGCACCAAGTCAGCAGGGATCCCAGCCCCCACCCATCACGGGAGATTGGAAGGCAGGGCCGAGACCCATCTGACCCTAAACAAAAGGAGATGACCCACAGTGACACAGGGGTAAGGGACCTAGAGGGGCTCAGAGTCACATTACCCCTCCTCCCCAGCCAGGGCATTATCTCCCCCCCTTGACCTGACAGTCTCCTTGAGGGCATCTGGGTCACATCCCCTACTTCCTCCCACCCCCCACCCTGGCATGGGCTCCTCGAGGGCGTCTGGGTCATGGCCCTGGGAGCCATGGAGGGCTCCAGCCCAGGGGACCCTTCAGACACAGTCAGCTCCTCACGTGCTTGGCCTGCTCAGCGATCTCAGCATGCGTCTTGTCCCACATGCTGGCCGGGTCCGAGGCATAAACTCCTGGGGACGCCAGAGCTTTGCTTTGCAGCCTGGGCACATCAAAGCCCAGGTGACTGTCCAGGGAGGAATCGTGAGTGAGGTGTGGCGGCGAGACGCTGCCACTGGAGGCAGGTGACCCCGAAGAGGCCGGTGACACAGGATTGCTCCCCGTCATTTTGTCTGGTGCAATCTGGGGGCGAAAGAGGATGAGATGACTGGGACAGCCACTGCCACAGCTACATATGGAACCAGTGAACTCAGCAGCCCTTTCAGCCTAAGGACGGTAAAGTGCTTTTCCCCTTGTGTATGAACAAGAAAGCCTTGCCTGGTGCCGGGATGAAGCAGTCTCTGGAGTGGGGAGGGGGGCTGTTTATACAGGGATCCCTCACCCAGGTGCAGCCAGCTCTTGGTTGAGGCATGGCCTCTAATTATCAGCTGCATATAACAGTTTTGGATGGGAAGTGACAGAGAATCCCATATCCACCTGAAACTGCAGACGGAATTAAGGAAGCAGAATGGAATTACATTTAAGATTTGGACAAGACAGTAAGATTAATACTCCAGGTCTTGAAAAAAAGGGCCAGGACAGCATTAATAGAAACGGGGGTTGACTTATTTTAAGTCTCTTAATGCAGCAGTACTCAGATCTCAGTGGTTCAGGAACCAAATTAGTGATCAACATTACCCAAAAGAGCCGCAGTAGTGTGAATGCATTGTTTCGTTCACTACAGTAATATATAGATATATATATATAAAAAAATAATTAATTCTCACAGCAAAACGAGTGACCGAGTATTATTATTTTATCAACTACAACTGATTAATAGTACAGTAATAACATCCTGATTGGTTAATAACTTAGACTGGTTAATAATTCAGTCACACGATGTTTTAATATCATGTGTTGCAAAGAGCCGCAGCAGACACTTTAAAGAGCTACATGCGGCTCCTAAGCCTCAGTCCGAGTATCACTGTCTTAATGAAAGACCCACATCAGCAAAGGCCAGGTCTACACTGCAGGGTTCGGGCAACACAGGCTGCCTTGTGTTGACTTAGCTGTGGAAGTGTCTTCACTTAAAATTGGCTCCTGCTGATGCAAGTGCCTCCCTACACTGATTTAGTGACCACCTCCCCGAGTGGCGCAGAGTCACAGTTTATACAATTAGATCGACGCAACGTCAGTGTTGTTCAAGCTGACTCTTACTGGTTTTCAGGAGCTGTCCCACACTGACAATACCATCAATACGAGTGCTCCTGGTGAGAACAGGCACCGACAACGCAAGGAGCCAAGTGTGCACACACACAAGCGATATAACAACTGCAGTGGCTGTACGCTGACATAAGTTAGGTCGACATCATTTTGTAGAGTAGACATAGCAGTAGCGACTGCCAGCACGGCATTGGGGCCAGCACTGACTGCAAGGGAAGAGCACCCCCTACTGAGCTTCCACCCTGCTCCATACAGCACAGCGCCCACTGACTTTAAAGTAGAGCGCTCCCTACCCTGAAACACAGCTCCCCCAAGTGCTGGGGTCAGCACCGACTGAGGGGAGGGAGCCCGCTAGTGAGCCGCCACGCTGCTCCTTGCAGCACAGCTTCCCCAAGTACCACACTGGGGTCAGCACTGACTGCGAGAGGAGAGCGCCCCTTTCTGAACCCCCAGCAGCATTCGCGTTTCTCCAGCTCTCCCACCCAGGCAGCAATGCAGTGTGTTCCTGGTCAGCTCCAAGGCCAGGCTGGGAGCCCCTACCTCACTGCGCAGTGCATGGTGCTGTTGGGGAGGATGGCTCTGCATTTTACTGCTCCCTTGCTCTTCGCCTCGCGCCCCGATAGCTTTGCTCGTGGCCGAAGTGCTGTCGTCCTGCTCCAGTGCATGCTGGGAACCGGCCTCATTCTGGTCAAGCAACCGCTGGGACGAACTGTCCAGCTCCTGGGTCCCCTGGCAGCCCAGCCTGCGCTCGGGGCTGCCTGTCTCTGAATCACCTGGCAAGAGATGGGGAAGTAGCCATCAACTGTGTATTCACGCTGCCAGCTGAAGGGACTCCTCTGCTACCGAAAGCTGCCCATACTCAGAAGGCAACACCCATCTCCTCTGGGGAGACTCACCTTGCAGAAACAGAACTAGATGAGAGTATGTCTAGTGGTTTCAGCAAGGGCTGGGAGTCAGGACTCCTGGGTTCTAGCCCTGGCTCTGTGAGAGGAGTGGGGTCTAGTGGGTTAGAGCAGGATGGAACAGAGCTAGGATTCCTTGGCTCTCTGCTGTGCTGTAGACGTTCATCTTCAATGAAAAAAAATAAGTTTATAATGGGGAAAAACTCCCTCCCTGACTACACTGCCTTTTGCTGCCAGTTCCACCTGTCAATCAACTACCAAGAACTGGGAGCTAAGCTCAGGACACACGACACTTTAATTTCAATTGTTGTTCATATTTTAACAGCTGCTGAAGTTGGGATAAGCATGAACTTGGCCTGACCTAAGTTAATCTGCACTGATTTACATTACACCAATCGACATGTGCTGTGGCAACTCCATAATACAGACACAGTCTACTGCCTTAAGTTGAAAGAGTTGATCGGGAAGTTTCCAAGTTCAGCATCGCTAGTATAAGTCCACTTTTAATGCGTCCAGGACTGAGGCTTGCAGCTGAAATCAATTTATTTAGCAAGAATGCTCATATACGATCTTATTTATATTATTATCACAGTAGCATCTAGATGCATGAGTCACAAACCAGGACCCCACTGCACTAAGTGCCATACGACAACAGAACAAGAAGACAGGCCCATGGTGTTCAAGATGTTTTTGTTTCACGCTAGGAGGAAACCTTAAGTCAACAACAATATTTTTAAATAGTTGGAAACGCAACACCTTCTTTGTCAGGATTCTCCCAAGAATGACCGCTTCCCAGTTTGACACAGGGAATCCATAACCAACCTCTGCCCATCTGATCCCTCAGCCCTTTTCATCAGTGATCTGTATTTTTCCATCACTTTTGAATTTGGGATCTCAAAAGGGTTTCTTACAGGGGGAAGGATTCACTTGCCTGCTGCTGAAATGCACCTGCCTATGGGGTGAAACGTGACACAGCTCTGGAGAACATCCAAAGCTTCCTGCTTCAAAGGCAATGCTACACTGCTGGCTTCCCCCAAGAGGGGGGAAAAGCCCTGAGCCACCAGAGAGCATATCCCAGCCATACCTGTGTGAGCTGAGAACTCCTCCTCCTCGTCAGACTCCACTTCCACGGTTTCTCTTTCCCGGGGAAGACCGCTCCTGCAGCAAGATGGGACAGGATGGGGGCATGGCTCCAGACTTCCCTCTCCCTTCACACTTTTCTAATCCCAGCCCTTTCCTTGGAAGGGTACTCCACAGGGATACAGACCCGACCCCCCCCCCCCCCAATTCCTCCCACTTTTCCCTGTGCCCTTGGTCCAACATGGCTCGCACAGAACAGTCCTTGGGTCTAGCTAAACCTGTCTCTCTGGGCCTGAAATGCAGTTGGCAGACTATGGACCTAGCTGCAGGACATAACGGAGAATTTTCTCTGAGCACCAGCTACCAAATCCTTGCCTATGGGGAAAGGCAGAGACCTGTTGAGGGTGCTGGGGAGAGGCAGGGACGGGGACACCCTGTCTGTCCTAGTGCGGAGCCTGGGAGACGGCTGGCTGCCAACAGCAATGCCTAGATGTCGTCAAGGCAGGTATAACCCATCTCCACTTAGCTTGCTAGCTTGGCTTGTCTGCAAGGGAGTTAGGAGCCCAGACCCTTGCATTCTCTCCTCTAATCCTGGCCACTTCCCTGTCTGCCACCTTGCTCCATTCTGTTACTGTATCGTATCCCTTATCCCATATTAGCCCTTCTCAGCCCTTCACCACTTTCTAATCTCCCACCCTCTGATCTGCTGATGCCCTGGTGTCCCTATTACATCCAATCTTGGCCCACCCTGTGACCCCTTCCTGACCCATCCCTTGTCACTCAATCCCATTGTCATTACCTGCTAAACCCTGCCCCCCCACCCCACTGACTTCATCATGCTCATCACATTACTGCATCCCCACACTGCAACCTGTGTGTCCTCCCCATCACTACCCTGACCCCCATAAGCCCCAATCCTATTACACCTTCCTGTTTCCTGATCCCATGTGCCTAGCTGTTCCTTGTTACCTATGCCCTGTCCCATCCCTGCCAATCCCACAGCCCCACTTCCCCACCCAATCAGGCCAGTTACCCTGTGTCCCCCCACCACCAGTTCAGTCATCCCCTGATCCTAATGTGCCCACCCCGGCCTCCGGTGTCCTGTTTTTGCTAACTCAGTTGCCTCCTGACCCCACTTTGCGATGCCGTGCCCTGGAACCCCCGATCATGTCCCGACAATCCAGGGAGCCCGTGCCCAACCACCTCCAACCCTGTCACCCCCTGACCCCGTACTGCCAACCTCCTTGCCCTGTATCCCTCCATTGCCAACCCCCACCCCACCGATTCTGTCACCCCACGTCGCTCGCCTGCCAACCCATGACCCTGTCCTGCCAGCGCCTGCACACCATGCCTTGGCACCACCAACTCTGCCAAGGCCTGACCCTGTCCCACTAACTCCCTCACGCTGCGCCCTTCCAATGCCAAACCTGCCATCCCAAGCCCCACTGCCTCCGTCACTCCCAATACACGACCCTGTCCCTCCAGCCCCATCCCCCCATATCCTGCCATCCCTGCCACCCCATCCCCCCATCTCACTGCCTCTTCCAACACCAGCACCTCTGCACTTTGTCCCGACAACTCAGCCACTCTGTTTCCCACCACCTTCAACCCACTAAGTCCCCGGTCCCAGCCTGTGAGCCATGTCACCCCTTTTCCCACCATCCCAGACGCTTCTACCACCTCCTTACCCAGTCCCACTTTTGCCTCCAGTGCCCTTGATTCCTGAACCCATCCTGCCAAGCCTGTCACATCAGGGTTTTGTCCCACTATCCCAGGTCCTGCCACTGTTACACCCTGGTCCTGTCCTGCCAACCCTATCATATTCCTGTAATCTGTGTCCTTCAAGCCTGATACCCTGGGTACTGTCACTAAGTCCACTAACCAATCACCCCGTCCTGTCACTGCATATCCCTCTACCTCCAACCCCAGTACCTTCTGACCCCATCCAGCCAACCCCAGTACTCTGGATCTCTGTATCATTAAACCTGCCAAACCCATCATCCTATACCCCCCCAATCCCATTACCTCACAACTCTGTCTTGCCAAGCCTGACACCCCAACGTCCACCATCTCCCTCTTCCCAAGACCCCACGCTGCCGACTCCCTTTTGTCAACCACCTCTGTCCTGCCTGGAGACCGTCCTGCCTCTGCTGTCACTACCAATCTTGGCACACTGTCCCCCAGCAACCCCTGACCCAAACTGACAAACTCCCATTCCCCCTGATCCAGCCCCACCAGCCCTGGTGCCCCTGGCCCCACAAACTCCATGACTGCCTGTTGTGCCAACACCGATGTCCCCTGCCCCACTAAACCCATGGCTGCCTGCTGGGCCAACTCCTGATCCTGTCCCATCAACCCTGATGCTCCCTGCCCCACTGACCCCGCAACCACCTGTTACACAAGCGCTGATGCCCCCCGACCCCGCTCAGACACCCTCAGATCTGCAGCCCACTGAGACATACCCACTAGCTGTGCTGCTCCTGACTCCATAGCCACTGACCCACTTCAACCCAACCCCACTTGCCCTTTGACTTCTAACCCCTGCCCTCCCTCAGCCCCTATCCCTATTCCCCCTTGATCCCATCAGCCCCAGCCCAGCCCCCTCTTGCCCCTTGATCCCCAGTGCCTAACTAGGCAATTGCTTAGCCCAGGGTTGTGAGTTCAATCCTTGAGGGGGCCATTTAGGGATCTGGGGCGAAAATTGGGGATTGGCCCTGCTCTGAGCAGGGGGCTGGACTAGGTGACCTCCCAAGGTCCCTTCCCACCCTGAGATTCTAGGATTCTATGAACCCACCACCCTTTGACCCCCACCCCTAACCCACCACGCCTTGCCCTCTGACCCTTTAACCTCTGATCCCTACAGCCCACGCCAACACCCTTTTGACCCTTGACCCCTGCACACCCCAACCCACCACCCTTTTGCCCTTTGACCCCATCCCCGTTGCCCCGGACGCCCCAGAGCGAGGCTCCCCCCGCCAGGGAAGGCGGCGGTTAGTGCCGCGCGGGGAGGGGGAGCGGCCGTTGGCGGCGCACGCGCTCCCTCCTCCCTCGCGCCCCCTCCCTCCCCAAGCGCGTCTCGCGCCCCTATGGGTAGGGGCGGGGGGGGAGCGCGGAGCCCCGGCCGGGCCGCCATCTTACCTGGGTGGGAGGGGGGAGGAGGGAGGGAGGCGCCTCCTGCTCCGCCTCCTCCTGCCGCCGCCTCAGCCCCAGCGCCGCCGCCGGGCAAGATCCGCCGCCATCCGCAGCCCCCCGGCCGCAGCCACCCCGCCCCTCCCCGCGCTCGGGCCCCGCCGGCCCCGATCAGCCCCGCGCTGGCCCCTCCCACCCGAATGCCGACCCCGAACCAGGCCCCGCCGAGCCGAGCCGAGCCGCCGCGGCAAAATGGCGGACGCCACCACCTCCACCACCAGGGCCGCCCCCCCCGCGCCCGCTTCGCCGCCCGGCAACTCTCGCGAGAGGTGAAAGGGAGACACAGTCAGAGGCGCGAGGGATGACGGGAAGTGGAGTTCGAGCGGGGCAACGGGGACAGAACGGGACCAATGCGGCCGCGAAGTCTCGCGAGAGGAGGAAACCGGGGAGCGCGGGAAGTGAAGTCTCGACTCCCGGCGAGGAAAGAAAGAGCTCTGAGCTCACGGGATTGTGGGAAATGGAGTCCAGCCCGGAGATAGGGCGCAGGGGATGACGGGAAAAGTAGTTCCATGGAGGGGCGGCAGAGGCGGGCGTTTGGAAATATTATTCCATAGAGCCCGGACAGAAGGGGAGGCGAAGAAACGTAGTTCCGTGGGAGCGGGCGTCGGGCGGTGACACAGGAAGATGCTGAGAAATGCAGTTCTCCAGCCGAGTGCCGAGGAGGCTGCTGGGAAATGTAGTTCCATGGAAGGATATCAAGGATTTTCCCCACCAATTTTTGAGGGGGTATTTCCCTTGAGCTCTTCAGGGAGAACACTGGAGCCGAACCACGATGGATTGTCACTATCTACTGTCTGGGGAAACTTAACAGAACCTTGTGATAATTTTTCTCTGCAAAATTTTCTGCCAATGCCCCTTTTACTGGTGCTCGTGTGTGGATGTGATCAGCGTCTTCACCTAGATGGAGCCATGGATGGGCTTTATGGAGAGAGAGCGCGAGTGGCCGAGCCTGTGCTATCGCTTGCTAAACTCTTGGGGCCACGAATTAGCCCCCATCAGATGATCTAGCTGGAATCCCCCAGGGCTAGTAACCTCCCCCAATGCTTCCTGCATCCAGCCCCACACCTCCCTGGCTGATCTAGAGCAGAGTTGAGAAAAAGACATCTTGTCTTTATTTAAACACTCCACCTGAGGAAGAATCCACCCTGTTTCTGCATAAACAATCCCAGTAGCTAATGAGTAAGGGGAGTGTAGGTCTGAGTGTATGGAGACAGATACATGGGGTGTGTGGGAGGATGGACAGAGGGGTCCATATGGGGATGAATGGATGGAAAGATGTGCATATGGAGGGACGGATATAGATGAGCATGTATGGGAAGGGATGGATACAGACAGCCAGTATATGGGGATGGATGGACTGGATGTATTCAGAAGGACAGATAGGTGGGTGTGGATGGAGCAGTGTGGATGTGGAGGGAGGCAGTGATAGAGGAGTGTGGATAAGGATAGATGGGGGATGTGGAAGAGGAGGGATATGTGCAGGGAGGAAGGGGCATGCATGGGCATAGGTGGAGAGAGAAGGATGTATGTAGACAGAAAAGTAGCTTTTCAAATCCCATTTCAAGGTAATAGGATGCTATCAAATCATACATTGCAAACAAATCCATTCCCTCTGCTGTCTCACTATTGCCCCCTGGGGACAGCAGTCAGATGCACTTGAACCATCCAGCAACTTTTCCACGAACATCCTGCTTCCCTCTGAATTAACAGAGCAGGATCCATTAGGGCTCATCTTCCCCCTAGTCCTTGAGATCTGGGTTCTTTTTTGTTCCCATTTTGTTCAGTATGAATAACACCCCCTTCACTCCCTTATTGCTCTTGGCTCTATCTGCTGCGGGAAATGGGTCAGCATATCACTGCACAACAGGAGGCATCCCTACCCCTAGCCTCAGGTTCTGTTGGGTCACAATGTCCCCCGCACTGCGAATGATAATTATCCATTCTCGGGAGTGCTGTAGCACCGCGATAGTGCAGGCCCATTCTAAACTCTTGGGGCCAGGAATAAGCTCCTGGGCTGTAGAGTGCCCCATCCTGACTGCAATAGATAATTGTTAGTAATCCTCTGTAACATGGAGCATTTTTTCCATTTGCTGAACCCTTAAGGCTCCCAGTGCCCCATGTTCTAATCAATATATGCTATTCCCCTCCTACAGCTGGGGATAGAACCCAAGAGTCTTAGTTCCCAGCCCTCCCACCAACCCTATTTCATTCCTTCTGTATAGAGAACCTCACTTAAACATGATTGGCTCTGGGTTGGAGCATCATGCCCAACATGGAGGAAGCTCAGGGTCAGGGCTGTGTCAGCAGCTGGTAGTTGGGAGAGGAGCCCCTCATTTTAGAAATACCCAGACCTCTCTGCTGTCACCATTTCCCCAGCAATAAAGCACCTCCTACTGGCCTGGTCAGTGCTGCAGGCTTCCATAGCTGCTCCTCTACTCTGCTTGCTGTAGCAGGCTCTTGGGGAGAGAGAAAGAGCACCCACGTGCCAAGTGCCCCTGCAATGCACTGGCACGGCCCTGCCAAAATGCAACTGCCACGGGAGTGAAGCACAGAGAAAATCTAGGGCAGGTGCCAGTGGATCTTACCTGCAAAGGATGGGGCAGGGAATCAGGGGGCTTCGGTCCCCTTGTAGTTTTGTACTAGTGGAACACGAGGGATGGGGAGCATGGTCTTGGGTGGAGAATGCTCTGGAAGCCTCTCCCTGGCATACCAGCAATCATGCAGACCCCTCTCCGACTCAGATCAGGGCTGCTGTTGCATCCGGGGCAGTGTGGACCCCTCCCTAACTGGGGCTGGGGCTGCAATCTACCAGGGGCCGCGCGGCCCTTTCCCCACATAGGTTTGAGGCCATGTCACACCAGGGGCTGCACGGACCCCTCCCTGCACAAGATTGGGGCTACACGGATCTATCCCTGCACAGGATTGGGGCCGCATCACACCAGGGGCTGCACGGATCTGTCACACACAGGTTCATGGCCGTGTCATGCTGGGGGCTACATGGACCTCACCCTGCATGGGATTGGGGTTGCCAGCACCCCAGGCTCTGCCCAGATCCCTCCCCAAATGGATCAGGGCTCCCATTGTGGAGGGTGCTGCCCAGACTGCAACTGAGACTGGGGCCCCCATTGTGCTGGGTGTCGCAGAGAGAGAGAATATGAGTCCTTGCCCCAAGAAGCTCACAATCTAAATCGACAAAGGGAAGAACAATTCTCCCTGTTTTACAGATACAGCCCAGAGAGATTTAAGGACGTGCCCAGGGTCACCCACAGCCTGCAATGGAGCCAGGAATGGAACCCAGGTGTCCTGGGTTGGGGCCTGAACCCCAGGATCAGCCCGCATATGGCCTCCCTCATTTTACTGCATCAAGGCACCAGCTGCCCACTCCTCCCCAGAGACTCCCAGCCCTGGGCCTGAATATTTAATCACTGGCATGTTCAGATCCTGCTGCCATGGATTATAACTCGGATCCCCCACCCGTCCCCAGGTAGAAGAAATCACAAAGAGTAATCCATCCAGAAGCACCAATCTGGGGTTTAATTAAACGGGGGGGTAGAGGAAGGGGAGGAACCGGCAGTGTCCAATGCAAGGGGTGGGGGTCTCCACTACCCTTCCCCTGCAGCCGTGTTATCCCTTTCCGATCAGGTCCAGTTGGGAGAGGGAGGGGAGCGTCACAACGTCGATACAGAAATAGAAAAAAGCGCGGTACATTAAAAATGAGGGGAGAGAAGAGGGGCGGGGGGGATCCTTTAAAATCACCACCTCAAACCTGGTATAAATGTATAAAACCCAGCTCACCTGAGGGTAGCAGGGACCTATTTACACTAGGCTGGGGGGCCCAGCTCCACTCCTGCCCCCTCCCCCCAGTCCACAGGGGAGCAAAGCAAGACACCCCCCCAAAATCCCCACTTACGGGGAGATTTGGGGAACCTGAAGCCCGACTCCTGCCCTGAAACCCCATGAGCTTGGGGAGATCGCCCTTTAACCCACACCTCTAACCCCCACCCGCCCTGGGATGATCCCAACAACCCAGATCTAAACCCCACCAGTCCAGTAGAGAACACCCCGACAGCTGGTCTTCCTCCCCCAAGCCCTCTCTATGGGACAACGTGGGGCACGCAATGCCAACCCTCCTTCGCCTGGACCCAGCCAGGCCAGGGGGAGATGGGGAGGCACAGCCACACCCTGAACCCCACTGTCCTGCCTCCCATCCCTTCTGACCGTGTGTAGCAGCCGGGAGGGGGGCAGTTTCCTCAGCGCTCTCACCCTTGATCCTGGCCAGTCCAAGGGATGGGGGCAGGGATCCTGCACTTGATGCCACGTTGGGGGGAGTGGATACCAGTGCTGATGCTAGGTGGGAGGGATGCTGACTGGCCTGGCGTGGGGAGGACATGCTGCCCCTGATGCTGGGGTGGGCAGGGGAGAATTCTGCCCCTAATGGCGGGGGGGGGGTGGGATCCTAGCCAGCCCAGTGTGGGGAGGTTATGCCATCTCTGATGCCAGGGCCTGGGACCCACAGGCATCATTATCTGGAGTCCCGGTCCTTGTAGGCGGTGGTGAGCTCACGGAGGTCCGGGGCACGGCGGGGGGAGCTGGGCCGGGCGCCGGGCACGGCAGGGATGAGGGGCGGAGGGGCGCCAAGCAACCCCTCTGGGGGTGGGGCCTTGGCCAGCAGCGTGGCATGCCGGGGGTAGGCCAGCAGCCCCGGGGGGTGCGGGCCCAGCCCATAGAGCCGTGCGCGCTCGTAGTCCTCGGGCAGCTCACGCTCTAGATAGCGGGGCAGGGCGTAGGGCTCCCGCCAGGCCTCCAGGGCAGCATAGGGGGCACCGGGGGCCGGCCCAGCCACCAGATACGGGGAGCCCTGCGGCCGCTCGAAGACAGCCAGCGCCCCCAGCGGGTGGGAGACATGCAGAGCCCCGGGGAAGGGCCCGCCCGCCCGTAGTGCCCCCTCTAGGGCACCCAGCTCCGGCTCCTCCTTCACCTTCACCTCCTTCTTGAGGGCAGGGTCAGGGTAGGGTGAGCGTGAAGCCCGGCCCCCCACTGGGCTGCCATAACGCTGCTCCCGGCCTGGCTCACTGTGTGCCCGCATGGGGCCGTCTTCCAGCCCCAGGGATGCAGGGTGCTTAGTGGGGAGGGGCACTGGCGAAGCACGAGGGGGCGGCCTGGAGAAAAGGGTGTCCCTGGAACAGAGCTGGGGGTTAGTGCCACGAACTGGGCTGAGGCCAACACAATCTCCAACTCGTCCCCCTCCTCCTCAGTCCCTGATCCCCCCACATTCCTCAGCCATCCCATCCCCCTCCTCAATCCCTAGCCGTTCCATCTCCTTCCTCCCCCACACCAGCCCCGATCCCCTCCCAATCTCCGGCCAGCCCGTCCCCCCCTTCCCCAGAATCAGTCCCCGCTCCAGCACCTGGACCTCATTGACCGATCCCACCCTGACCCCCCAACAATCCTCAGCCAGCCCTGCAACCCTCATCCCCGGCCCTCTTACATTGACCCCTACCCACCCAGCTGGCCTGCCCCCACCTCATACCTGTCCTTCTCGTCCTTTATGGCAGGCACCTCCCGCTTGTCCGGCTCCTTCTCGTGCTGGGCCGGTCCACGCTCAGCTGCATCACCAGCACCCCCTTTGGGCCAGGCGGGGGCAGTGGGGAAGGAGGGGGGCGTGCGGTGCAGCCGGTTCCATGGGTCGTGGGGGCTGCCGTAGGCCTGAGCCCCAGGGCTGTCCTTCTGCCCGAACATGGAGCTGGAGTCTGGGATGGGAACACAGAGACCAGAACATGAGTCTGGGAAGGACCTAACTCCGCCGCTCCCAAAGTGGGCTCCATCCCCAGGGCTCTCCCTACGTAGGCTCCACCTCTGCCAAGGGAGGCCCCACCCCCATGTCCCTTCCCTATCCAGGCCCTGCCTTATTCCATGGGGGATTAGCTTACAGAGGTTCTGAGAATAGGTCCCGCCCCTCAGGTGCAGGCTCCGCCCCTCTTCCCCCCAGAAATACCTGGGGCTCGCCTGCCCGCTCCAGCACGGGCCCTGCCCCAGGGTTGTTCCTGGGCAATTACTGTCCCTCTTGGGCACAGTGCCGCCCCGAACCCTTCCCCAGGGCTCACTGAGGCCCCACCTCCTCTCACATGGGGGTCTCACTCCCGAGAGCTCACCCGGCTCCACAACTTTTCCCTCACCGGCTCCGCCCCCAGCCTCTCACCACGCAGGTCCTGCTCCCTCCCAGGTGGGCTTCGGCCCTGAGGGGTCGCCCCACATGGGGCACAGAACAGTCCTCCCTCCTTCCCAGCACTGGAGTCCGCCCTCATGCTTGTGGCCCCGCCCCCTCTACTCACTGAAGGCGGGGTTCCCCAGGCCCCCGAAGGCCCCGTTGGAGAGCGCCCCCAGCGCGGCGAAGCTGGTGGGGCGGCTGAAAGGATCTGAAAAGCAAGGAGGAGGAAAGGGAGGGGTGAATGGGCGCAGCAATGCCCCTCGGGGCCCTCATGCCCCACCCCCGGCGTGGGCAGCACAGCCCACGTGCCTCATGTGCAGCCCCTGACTCCATGCCTAGTCCTGGTGCCCTGTACCCCGCCCCCAGCTCTTACCAAGGTGCGTGCTGGGGCCCAGGAAAGAGCTGTGTGGCGCGCTGGGGGGCCCAAAGGAGGCACCAGAGCTTGGATGGACAGCGCCTGTGGAGGACAGAAAGAGCATTAGATTGGTTGAGAGGAGTTCATCCCTACTGGGCCCACAGCCCTTGTCTAGATCATCTCCCTCCCTCCCGCCCCCAGCCTGAGCCCCAACCCCCCACAGCCCCTGGGTCGCCTGTCTCTTCCCTCCCACAATCGGCTCCAATGCCCCCACGTCCCCTACCAGCCCAGTATCCCCTCCCCCAGATAGGCCTCCAACTCCCATGGCACTCTTATGCCCAGTTTTCCCAATAACCTGGGTACCCAGGGCTGGGAGGGGGGCAGTGGCTGCAGGATCTTGGAGCCTGGAAGGCGCTGACCTGCGGGGGTAAAGAGCGTGGCGGGGCGCGTGAGCTCCTGGCCATGAGCCAGACTTCCAAAGGTCCCTGTGCCAGGAAGGCAGGTGATCAGGTCATTCCGGAAATCCAGCTTGTGGGGATCACCCTGCATCAGCTGGGGAGAGGGGAGAAAGGAGGTCAGCAAAGGGGGGGACCTAACTGCATCTCACAGGGCCCATCTAGCCCACCCCCACCCAGGCAGGGTCGCCCCCAAGGTTACTCCCCAGGGCTCCATATGGCATCAGTCCCCGGGCTCACGTTCCTCGGTGCTACGGAACGGGCCCTCCTGGAGTTCTGGGAACCATGGGCCAGAGCTGACAGTCTGGGAGCACGTGTAATTCTGGGGAAAGTTAATGGCAGAAAGGTGAGGGAGGGGTCATCGGATTCGTAAAAAAAAAAAAAAATCTACAGAATCCTCATTTCACGGGTGTCACCCTCTGCGATGGGCTCACAGTCCCCTCAGCTCTCGGTCCTCTGGTTGGTGGAAGTTTTGATAATACGTCAGCAGCAATGGGTCAAGTGGGGTATCATTCAAAAGCCCTTTCTCCCCCCACACAACGGGTCAGACCTAGAACAATTATTTAGTCTTGAGTTATTGAAAAATATTGATAAACCCAAGGGGTTTTTTAATTCTACTTTAACCCAGGGATGTGAAACATGCAGCCCCCCACAAGTGAAACTGGGGCCCTCGCCTGACAATGCCATGGTAGCAGTTAATGCTCAGACCAGAAGACCGGATTCGTTTTTCTAAGGTTACGAGAGAGGGAAGGAGAGCTTCCCATTGATTTGGCGTCATCAGCAAAAGAGAAGCAGTTCAGTGGTGTCGATCATCGTTGTTATCAGCCTGGATTATTACACGAAAAGAGGTGTAATGGGGCGCTGGTTAAGACATCCAGTCACAAGTCACTGGGCTCCATCCACAAACTGCAAGCACCAGGCAAGCCTGGAGCAGCACCAGCAGGGGCGCTGATCATGGTGCTGCAGGTGCTGGCTGGTAGGAAAGGCAGGGGGACAGGCTATGTGGCTGGGTCCCGGCGATCTCCGTGCAGCTGCTGGAGGTAGAAGACCGGCTTTACCAAGTGCCTGGAGGGCAAGGGGTTCCACATGGGGAGGGGGTGCAGAAGGGGAGTGCAAGGCTTAGGGGAGAAGGGGCACAGGAATCCACTTTGGCCTTCCAGAGGCGACATGTCGGGGGGCATGCGGGGTTACGTGGACCCCCAGATTTCTTGGGACACCTCGGGGTGGGATGCCCTGCAGCAAAGAGACAGTGCTGCCCTTGGCATCTGCACTCTCCATGTGTCCCTGCAGCCCAGGGAGGAAGGAAGCAGCAGGACAGCTTGCTGAGATGGTCACAAGCCCCCCACCCCCTGCCAAAAAAACCCCTTTCAACTGTAGTTCCCCACTACCCACAGTTATATGTCGCCTGCCCTCTCCCCTGCCCACTTCTACAAAGGTTCTGGTGCCCTTGACGGAGTAAACCTGGACCATCACAGACAGGGGTTTGTCCAACCCGTTTTGAAACCTCCAGTGGCAGCGATTCCACAACCTCCCTCAGAAGTCCGGTCCAGAGCTTCACGACCCTTAGCGTTAGAAAGTTTTTCCTAATATCTAACCTACATCACCCTGGCTGCAGTTTAAGCCCATTGCTTCTTGTCCTAGCTCCAGTGGACACGGAGAACAACTGATCAAGCCCCTACCCTACTCGAAGATGGTTAGCAAGTCTTCTCTCAGTTGACTTTTTGCTCAAGAATAACATGACCAGTTTTTTTAACCTTTCCTCCTAGGTCAGGTGTTTTAAAACTTTTTAATCATTTTTGTTGTTCTCCTCTGGACTCTCTCCAATTTGTCCACATCTTTCCTAAAGCGCAGCACTCAGAATTAGACACAGTGCTCCAGCTAAGGCCTCACCAGGGCAGAGTAGTGGGGGATAATTACCTCCCTTGTCTTAGATATGACACTCCTGTTAATACACCCCAGAACAATATTAGCCTTCTCCACAGCTACATCACCTTCTTGACTCATTCAATTTGTAACACACTTTAACCCCCAGATCCTTTTCAGCAGTGCAGCCACCCAGTTATTCCCCACATTGGGCCTTTGATTTTTCCTTCCTAAGTGAAGTATCTTGCACTCATCTTTATTAAATTTCATCTTGTTGAATTCAGACAAATTCTCTAATTTGTCAATGTTGTTTTGAATTCTAATCTTGTCCTCCAAAGAGCTTGCAACCCCTCCCAGCTTGGTGACATCTGGAAAATGTATAAGCATAGTCTCCACTCCATTATCCAAGTCATTAATGAAAATATTGAATAGTATCAGACCCAAGAATGACTCCTGTGGGACACCGCTAAATACACCCTCCCAGTTTGCCAGCAAACCACTGATAACTACTCTTTGACTACAATCTTTCCACCTCATGGTAATTTCATCTAGACCACATTACCCTAGTTTGTGTATGAGAATGTCCGGTGGACAATATTAAAAGCCTTACTAAAAATCAAGATAGGTCACATCTTGAAGGAAATTAGTTTGGTTTGGCATTATTTGTTTTTGCGAACAGGGAGTTTTGAGAGGGAGTTCTCCAGGGGAAGGAGGAGCAAATATGGGACCCTTGGGGTAAGTGGCTGTCTGTAGTGTGGGTTTGTGTTTGGGGGTTACTTGCTGTGTGCTGAGCTTGTGTTTGTTTGTTTGAAGGACCATGTGCTGTGCCAGCAGCTGGAAGCTGTGAGCTTCTAAACAAGGTTTGAAATCTAGAAGTCTCTGTTCATCGGCTGAGCCTCAGTCATAGAGCGGGGCTATCAAGAACACCAGGGCTTTGCGACCAGCGAGTTTCGAGAGGGAGTTTGGAAAGGGGAGGAGGTATACTTGCCATTCTTTAAAACCTTTAAACTAAACTTCTTGATTTAAACAAAAACCCTGTCATTAACCTAGGTAGCTGTAGGAGAGAATGCAGGCACTGTGTGTGAAAGAAAATGTAGAATTAAATTAAATAAAAATCTTAAATGAATCCACATGTTCCATAAAATCTCTATGGATAATAATTCCATGATCTAATAAGAATATAACAGTAGGGATCTATTATCGACCACCTGACCAGGACACTGATAGTGATGATGAAATGCTAAGGGAGATTAGCGAGGCTACCAAATAAAAACCTCAATAATAGTGCGGGATTTCAATTATCCCCATATTGACTGGGTACATGTCATCTCAGGACGAAATGCAGAGACAAAATTTCTCGATACTTTAAATGACTGCTTCTTGGAGCAGCTGATTCAGGAACCCACAAGGGGAGAGGCAACTCTTGATCTAATCCTGAGTGGAGTGCATGATCTGGTCCAAGAGGTAACTATAACAGGACCACTTGGAAACAGTGACCATAATATAACAACATTTAACATTCCTGTGGTGGGAAGAACACCTCCACAGCACAACACTGTGGCATTTAATTTCAGAAAGGGGAACTATGCAAAAATGAGGGAGTTAGTTAAACAGAAGTTAAAAGATACAGTGACTAGAGTGAAATCCCTGCAAGCTGCATGGACACTTTTCAAAGACACCATAATAGAGGCCCAATTTAAACGTATACCCCAAATTAAAAAACACAGTCAAAGAACTAAAAAAGAGCCACCGTGGCTTAACAACCATGTCAAAGAAGCAGTGAGAGATAAAAAGGCATCTTTTAAAAAGTGGAAGTCAAATCCTAGTGGGGTAAATAGAAAGGAGCATAAACACCGCCAAATTAAATGTAAAAATGTAATTAGAAAAGCCAAAAAGGAGTCTGAAGAACAGCTAGCCAAAAACTCAAAAGGTAATACAAAAATATTTTTTTTAAGTACATCAGAAGCAGGAAGCTCACTAAACCACCAGTGGGGCCCATGGACGATCGAGATACAAAAGGAGCACTTAAAAGAACATAAAGGCATCGCAGAGAAACTAAATGAATTCTTTGCTTCAGTCTTCACGGCTGAGGATGTTAGGGAGATTCTCAAACCTGAGCCGTTGTTTGTAGGTGTCAAATCTGAGGAATTGTCACAGATTGGAGTGTCACTAGAGGAGGTTTTGGAATTAATTGATAAACTGAACAGTAACAAGTCAGCAGGACCAGATGGCATTCACCCAAGAGTTCTGAAAGAACTCAAACGTGAAATTGCGGCACGATTAACCATAGTTTGTAACCTGTCCTTTAAATCAGCTTCTGTACCCAATGACTGGAAGATAGCTAATGTAATGCCAATATTTAAGAAGGGCTCTAGAGATGATCCTGAGAATTACAGACTGGTAAGTCTAACGTCAGTACCAGGCAAATTAGTTGAAACAAAAGTAAAGAATAAAATTATCATACACGTTGAAGAACATAAATTGTTGGGAAAAAAAGTCAACATGGTTTCTGTAAAGGGAGATCATGTCTTACTAATCTATTAGAGTTCTTTGAAGGGATCAACAAACATGTGGACAAGGGGGATCCAGTGGACATAGTGTACTTCGATTTCCAGTAAGCCTTTGACAAGGTCCCTCACCAAAGGCTCTTATGGAAATTAAGTTGTCATGGGATAAGAGGGAAGCTCCTTTCATGGACTGAGAACGGTTAAAAGACATGGAACAAAGGGTAGGAATAAATGGTAAATTTTCAGAATGGAGAGGGGTAACTAGTGGTGTTCCCCAAGGGTCAGTCCTAGGACCAATCCTATTCAACTTATTCATAAATGATCTGGAGAAAGGGGTAAACAGTGAGGTGGCAAAGTTTGCAGATGATACTAAACTGCTCAAGATAGTTAAGACCAAAGCAGACTGTGAAGAACTTCAAAAAGATCTCACAAAACTAAGTGTTTGGGCAATAAAATGGCAAATGAAATTTAAAGTGGATAAATGTAAAGTAATGCACATTGGAAAAAATAACCCCAACTTTACATACAATATAATGGGGGCTAATTTAGCTACAACTAATCAGGAAAAAGATCTTGGAGTCATCGTGGATAGTTCTCTGAAAACATCCACACAGTGTGCACAAGCAGTCAAAAAAGCAAATGGGATGTTAGGAATAATTAAAAAAAGGGATAGAGAGTAAGACGGAGAATATTTTATTGCCCTTATATAAATCCATGGGATGCCCACATCTTGAATACTGCGTACAGATGTGGTCCCCTCACCTCATAAAAGATATACTGGCATTAGAAAAGGTTCAGAAAAGGGCAACTAAAATGATTAGGGGTTTGGAACGGGTCCCATATGAGGAGAGATAAAAGAGGCTAGGACTTTTCAGCTTGGAAAAGAGGAGACTAAGGGAGGATATGATAGAGGTCTATAAAATCATGAGCGGTGTGGAGAAAGTGAATAAGGAAAAGTTATTTACTTGTTCCCTTCTATAAGAACTAGGGGCCATCAAATGAAATTAATGGGTAGCAGGTTTAAAACAAATAAAAGGAAGTTCTTCATGCAGCGCACTGTCAACCTGTGGAACTCCTTGCCTAAAGAAGCTGTGAAGGCTGGGACTATAACAGGGTTTAAAAGAGAACTGGATAAATTCGTGGAGGCTAAGTCCATTAATGGCTATTAGCCAGGATGGGTAAGGAATGGTGTCCCTAGCCTCTGTTTGTCAGAGGGTGGAGATGGATGGCAGGAGAGAGATCACTTGATCATTACCTGTTAGGTTCACTCCCTCTGGGGCATCTGGCATTGGCCACTGTCAATAGACAAGATACTGGGCTGGATGGACCTTTGGTCTGACCCAGTATGGCCATTCTTATGTTCTAAACCCATGCTGGCTAGTCCTTATAACCCTATTATCCTCCAGGTGCTTACAAACTGATTGTTTAATTATTTGTTCCAGTATCTTTCCAGGTATTGAAGTTAAGCTGATTGGTCTACAATTCTCCGGGTCCTCTTTGTTCCCCTTTTTAAAGATATGTACTGTGGCTGTCCTCCTCCATTCTTCTGGGAGATCACCCTTCCTCCAGGAATTCTCAGAGATAATTGCTAATGGTCTAAGATTGCTTCAACTAGTTCCTTAAGTACCCTACAATGACTTTCATCAGGCCCTGCCTACTTGAATACATCTAAAGTATCGAAATATTCTGCAACAGTTGCCTAGTTCCTTGCTGAAATAAGAGATGTATTTAGGGAGGAATTTAGAAAAGGAATTTGGGTTGTTAAAAGGTCGCCAGTTCCCTTCTGTGCACTTGATTCAGACAAAAAAATTGAACAAGAAAACAGAGCACTGAAAGGCACTGGGGGGATTGGTGGGCATAACAGCATCCAAATGTTCTTTTCTGGGTTTTCCTCACAATGACAGGACTCCATCCAATTTCGAACGAAACATTAAGCATGGCTGGGATGATTTCCCCAGAAGTAGCCAAGCACCATCTGGATTTGTTAGGTGTTGTTAAATGCCAAGAAGGGGGTAACTGTAAAGCTACATGATGAGCTTACTTGCACTGGCAATCCATTTACATATAACAGACTGGAGCTCAGGAATAACAGCCTTCAGGGATGATATAGCTAAAGGTTTCGGTCAAATGAATACTGTGGGCCACGACGTGCATAAAGACTTCAAAACCCAAACACTTATCCAAGACCGTGTCAATCTATAGGCTCCAATCAAGAACAGTAGGCTAAAGCTGTGCTCAAACGCAAGAAGGAAGTCAGCGTGAAAGGCTAACCAGACAGGTCATTGTCTGCTCATGTCCTGGCTGCGTCCAGATCGCAGCTTGATGTTGATCTACATAAGACTTTGGGAACGTACGAGTTCTTCATGGTACCACAATCTACATTTGAATGTGATAGAACAATGCATATGTACCAGACAAGAAGCAAACTAAAGCACATCTCATCTGGACTTCCTCAGCCAGCACCTACTGACAACATGACTGGTGCCTTACGCCGGCAGAGGCCATTCAGCATAGCAATCAGAGATGGTATGGCTGAGGTACAAGGTTCTGATAAACCAGACCCTAGTAACACCTGCCAAGGTTTGGCTGAACATTTCATTATGAAGCTACAGAGAAAATACTGGACCTATGATAAACTCCAGCTCATGTTTGACACGTATGCGGGGGAATCAATTAACAATATTACCAGAAAGGAGATACTGCCCCTGTCTGATACAAAATAATTGACTCCACAAACATCTCCACTTTCACAATGAAGAAGCTACAGTCTCGTACTTGCATGAAGGATGAGTTAACAGTGTACACTGCAGGGACAACGCTCCAACATGCAAAGAACTGATGGAAGAATATCATGGTTGTATGGTGTAATGAACCTGCTGCCTTGCACTGTTCAGTGGAGTTTCTTCATAGTTCCCATCAGGTGGCTGCGGCTAAAATTATCTTGCATGCCATCAAAGCCACAGAGAAAGAGGTGCTACTAATCTCCAGAGAGTTTTGCACAAGACACAGATGTTCCAGGTTCTGCTTTTGTGCCTGCTTCTTCTGGGGAACAGAATCGCTGTATATCCCTCAGAAAGGTGTTCCTATCACTCGGACCATTAAATGCTACCCACTAGCATGTTTCCATGCCCTTTCAAGATGTGACACTACTGGAAGGTTGACTGGGAAGACCAAATTATTTTACTGGAAGGCATTTAATTCACCTCTCTCCTTGTCCAAAGGTGCTCGAAACAGCTGTGACAGTCACCAATGAGGTTTTTAAACTAAGGGCTGGAGAAAAGCCAACAGGTGCAGAGGAGCACACGGTTTGGACAGAGACATCCCATGGGGAGGATCTATTAACTGGAATTCTCTATATTCTAGTAAAGAGTAGAGAATAGAAGTTGATAAAGTACAGGTAGGAACGCAAGAGAAACAGTCAAATGAAAAGTTTCAGAGTAGCAGCCGTGTTATTCTGTATCCGCAAAAAGAAAAGGAGTACTTGTGGCACCTTAGAGACTAACAAATTTATCTGAGCATAAGCTTTCGCGAGCTCATGAAAGCTTATGCTCAAATACATTTGTTAGTCTTTAAGGTGCCACAAGTACTCCTTTTCTTTTAAGTCAAATGAAAAGGAGTCCCGTTCAAGTACATCACATGAAGGCAGACAACTAAAAAGTGACACATTTTATAAGTACTTGTATATAAATGGTAGACGTCTAAATACTAACATGGGTGAATTTGAGTGCCCGGTATTAAATGAGGATATTGATATTATAGGCATCACAGAAACTTGGTGGAACAATGACAATGAATGGGACAAAAGTAATTCCAGTGTGCAAAATATATCAGAATGACAGAATAGGTCATGCTGGTAGAGGAGTGGCACTATATGTGAAAGAAAGCACAGAGTCAAATATAGTAAACATCTTAAATGAAATAAACTTTACTATAGAATCTCTATGGATAGAAATTCCATGCTGAGTAATAAAAGTATAGCAGTAGGGATAAACTCAGGGCCATCCCTAGCAATTCTGGGGCCCTTGGGGGACAGGAGGGGAACCACCCCCCAGCACTCAGAGGCATGGCTGGGGCCGGGTCACTGCACTTCCTGCCGCCGGTGAGTGCAGGCCCTGCCCTGCTGCGGAGCTCAGGGGAATGGGGGCGGAGCTGGGGCAGAGCAGGGGCTGGAGCAGCACGCAGCTGCGCAGGGCACCAGGAAATTTGGTGCCAAACTGGTGCCCTACGCAGCTGCATACTTTGCGTATGGGTAAGGACGGCCCTGGATATATTACCGACCAATGGACCAGAATGGTGACTGTAAAATGCTCGGGGAGATTAAAAAAGCTATTAAAATAGAAAAAAACCTCAATAATATGGGGGATTTTAACTATCCCTATATTGACTGGGTACATTCACCTCAGGATGGGATGAAGAAATAACACTTCTAGACACCATTAATGACTGCTTCTTGGAGCACATAGTCCTGGAACCCACAAGGGGAGAGACAATTCTTGATTTAGTCCTATGCGGAACACAGGATCTGGTCCAAGAAGCGACTATAACTGAACCACTCAGTAACAGTGACCATAACGTAATTAAATTTGACATCCAGGGGTGGGGTGGGAAGGAAGGAAGAAGAGGAATACCAAAGAAACCCACCACAGTGATATTTAGATTCAGAAAGGGGAACTACACAAAAATGAGGAAGCTAGTTAAACTGAAATTAAAAAGAACAGTCACAAGAATAAAATGCCTGCAAGCTGCAGGGAAACTTTTTAAAAACACAATAGAGGCTCAAATTAAATGTATACTCTAAATTAAAAAGAATAGTAAGAGGGCCCAAAAAATGCCACCGTGGTTAAACAGAGTAAAAGAAGTAGTTAGAAGCAAAAAGGCATACTTTAGAAGTTGGAGGTCAAATGAGGAAAATAAAAAGGAACATAAACTCTGGCAAATAAAGTGTAAAAATATAATTAGGCAGGCCAAAAAAGAATTTGAAGAGCAACTAGCAAAAGACACAAAAACTAACAGCCAAATATTTTTTAAGTATATCAGAAGCAGGAAGCCTGCTAAAAATGAGGCCACTGGAGGATCAAGGTGCTAAAGGAGCACACAAGGAAGACAAGGACATTGAGGAGAAGCTAAATTAACTCTTTGCATTGGTTTTCATTGCAGAAGATATGAGGGAGATCCACACACTTGAGCCATTCTTTTTAGGTGACAAATCTTAAGAACTATCCCAGATTAAGACGTCAATAGAGGAGGTTTGGGAACAAACTGATAAGTTACACAGTAATAAGTCACCAGGACCAGATGGTATTCATCCAAGAGTTCTGAAGGAACTCAAATATGAAATTGCAGAACTACTAACTGTAGTTTGTAACCTATCATTTAAATCAGTTTCTGTACCAGATGACTGGAGGATAGCTAATGTGACGCCAATTTTTAAAAAAGGCTCCCGAGCCAATGCTGGCAATTACAGGCTGGTAAGCTTAACTTCAATACTGGGCAAATTGTTTGAAACTACAGTAGAGAACAGAATTATCAATCACATAGATGAACATGATTTGTTGGGGAAGAGTCAACACGGCTTTTGTAAAGGGAAATCATGCCTCACCAATCTACTAAAATTCTTTGAGGGGGTCAACAAGCATGTGAACAAGGGTGATCCAGTGGATATAGTGTACTTAGACTTTTAGAAAACATTTGACAAGGTCCCTCACCAAAGGTTCTTAAGCAAACTAAGCTGTCACGGGATAAGAGGGAGGGTCCTCTCATGGACTAGTAACTGGTTAAAAGACAGGAAACAAAGGGTAGAAATAAATGGTCAGTTTTCAGAATGGAGGGAGGTAAATAGTGGGGTCCCCCAGGGGTCTGTACTGGGACCAGTGCCGTTCAACATATTCAGAAATGATCTGGAAAAAGGGGTAAACAGTGAGGTGCCAAAATTTGCAGATGATTCAAAATTACTCAAGATAGTTATGTCCAAAGCAGACTCCGAAGCGATACAAAGGAATCTCACAAAACTTGGCTGACTGGGCGACAAAATGACAGTTGAAATTCAATGTTGATAAATGCAAATGCACATTAGAAAACATAATCCCAACTATACATATAAAATGATAGGGTCTAAACTAGCTATTACCATTCAAGAAAGGGATCTTGGAGTCATTGTGGATAGTTCTCTGAAAACATCCTCTCAATGTGCAGTGGCAGTCAAAAAAGCGAACAGAATGTTAAGAACCATTAGGAAAGGGATCGATAACACACTAAATAGCATAATGCCGCTATATACACATCCATGGTATGTCCACACCTTGAATACTGCATGCAGTTCTCATCACCCCATCTCAAAAAAGACACATTAGAATTGGAAAAGGTATAGAGAAATGCAACAAAAATGATTAGGGGTATACAACAGCTTCCATATGAGGAGAGTTAAAAGACTGGGACTATTTAACTTGGAAAAGAGACGACCAAGGGAGGATATGAGAGAAAGTGAATAAGGAAGTGTTTTTTCCCCCTGCACATAACACAGGAACCAGGGGTCACCCAATGAAATGAACAGGCAGCAGGTTTAACACAAACAAAAGGAAGTACTTCACACAACGCAGTCAACTTGCGGAGCTCATTGCCAGGGGATGTTGTGAAAGCGAAAACTATAAATGGATTAAAAAAATAATTTAATTAGATAAGTTCATGGAGGATAGGTCCAGCGATGACTATTAGCCATGATAGTCAAGGATACAACCCCACGCTCCGAGTGTCCCTAAGCCTCTAACTGCCAGATGCTGTGACTGGAGAACAAGGGATGAATCATGTGATGATGAGCTGTTCTGTTCATTCTCTTTGAAGCACCTGGCATTGCCCACTGTCGGAAGACAGGCTACTGGGCTAGGTGAACCATTGGTCTGACCCAGTGTGGCCATTCTTACATCATAAGTGCACTGGAGGTGTTCACATGCTGAGTTTACCACTTGAAGATCAACATTACGACACTTGCAGAGTTACAGTGTGGATGTTTGCCAAGAAGCAGACCAACAGACAAACTGCCACCGACAAGGGGTGCATTTATACCTGCTACCAGAAGTGCAAATCATCAAGCACGGAATGGCTCAAAGATGATCATGTGCATCCAAAACTACCCTCCTCCTCTCAGGCACAGATGGAGTGACCACACCAGTTGTGTGTAAAATACCGCGTGCTCCTGAATCCATCCTTAGTTAATCAAACGCCCACATGCACAGCCCAGATACTCATCACCCTGCAAATGTCTGGCCAGCAGCCTGCCTGTACAGAGATGTGAGAGTTCGGCACGAACAAGGATCAGTGTGACAATGTGCCTAGACTGAGAGGACCCCGATGATGACTTTGATGAAAACATGTTTTCAGTCCTACATGTCAAGGCTAACTTCCCTAGAATTACCAAAGAACCATGTCTTTTTTATGTAACCAATACATCCCAGGTTAAAGTACAGTTAAATAAAACCTGTTACCTTTATTGATCAAACTTGTAATCTCATTTAAAAAAAAAAAAAAAATATATCAGGTTAGTTTGACCGGATCCATTTAAATGCTCTAGGTTTGTTACGTTTGGTACTGTTGTGTTAGAGGGAGAAAGGGCTTTTGAGTGATACCCAACTGGACTCATTTCTGATGACACAGTATTAACAAAATTCCCACCAACTGGAAGCTCTAGATCTGGAGGCGGGGGCAAAGAGTGCCCCCTGCCATGCTGCAGAGGGTGAAACCACTGAATTGATAATTCTGGAGATAGTTAAGACTCAGCTGACACCTCTCTTGCCTTTCTATGGCTAAGGTGCCCCCAGAATGAGTTTTTACTACATTATGCTCCCAGACTATGAGTGCAGGATCCCAGCTGTGCTCTCGCCCAGCACTGGTACTGCAGGGGGCGCTACTGGTCAGGATCTGCTGTCCCCTGCAGTGCCCACTGGGGCCTAGAAAGGGCACCACCACGACTCTACCTTCATCCTCTCCTGGTGCCGCAGGATCATGTAGGCCACGCGGACGTGCATGGAGCACCATTTGCCAGGCTTCTACAAGAAAGATGGGAAAGCATCAGCTCCTGGGACACACCAGGGCAGTGCCCCCGCCTGGGCTATTCCCCCTTTGTGACCCATTCCCCACAGCGCCCCCTGCTGGGCACAAGATGGGCTATTCCCCTGCCCCATGACCCGTTCCTCCCAGCGCCCCCTGCTGGGCACACACTGGCCTATTCCCCCCATGACCCATTTCTCACAGCACCCGCTGCTGCAACAAGTGAAGTTACAGGATTGGTACACGTGGTTACTTACCCTCAGGGAGGGTCTGAAAGGGTCCGTGAGCTACAAAAAGACGGAGAGCGGGCAGTTAGACAGGGATCCGTGCCCACACCCCCACGCCATGCAACCAGCCCACTGCCCCGCTCACCTGACCCCCTTTCTGGGATAAAGAGGGGGCGACAGCTCCCAGCCGCGATGGCAGCTCTGGGTTAGTGCTCTGGGGAGAGAACAGGGCGTCAGGAGGCTACAAACAAACAAATCCCCCTACCACAGCCAGAGCCAAGATAGAGTCCTCCCTCCCATCCCTCCCGCACAATCACCTAGACTCCCAGCGTCCCCCCGCACCCCCCCGCTCTAATCCATGAGATCCCACTAGCCTGCCAGAGCAGGGATAGAATCCACAAGTTCTGGCTCCCAGCCGCTAACCCCTCCTTCCCCCCAGCTTTAACCCTCTAGGCCCCACTCCCCTCCCAGAGCTGGGAATGGACAACGTCTACTTCCCTGCTCACCTTAGGCTGAAAAGCCCCCTGCAGGGAGCCAAAGGAAACAGCAGGGGGCAGGACAGGTGGGATCCCAGACACGGTGGGAGGGAACGTGGCATAGAACTAGGAGGAGAGAGAGGGCATGGAGAGCTCACTGAGTGGAAACGGAAGCACCATCACTGCAGGTGTCTCCTAGTCCCTGGGGAATAAGCAGCACCCTGGGACCTCGGACCTCAACCCCCAGGAGCACCCAGCACTACAACATGGCCCAGCCTCCCCCACCCACCCTATATCCCAGCACCTGGGAACCCCCAGCACTGAGACACGTCCCCATCCTCCCGGTTATATCCCAATTCCCAGGAACCCCCAGCCCCAAGACGCAGCCCTGTCCCCCACCGCTATGCCCCAGCACCGAGACATGGTCTTGTCCTCTGGCTATATCCCAGCTGCCGAGACACAGCCCATATCCTAGCCCCTGGGAAGCACCGAGACACAGCCCTGTTCCCCACCATTACAGCCAGCCCCCGGGAAGAAACGGTTGCTCACCCTGGACAGTAACTGTGGTTCTTCGAGATGTGTCCCCCTCCGGGTGCTGCACTCTAGGTGGGCTTGCGCCCCCTTGCCTTTGATTGGAGATTTCTCATAGCAGTGCCCCGGGCCATTGTCATATAGCACTGCATGGGCAAACCGCCCTCAGCTCTGTCTCTACCATGAAGCTCCATAGCAGAGAACTCTGAAGGGAAGGGGAAGGGGGGCGGGGAGTGGAACACATCTCGAAGAACCACAGTTACTGCACAGGGTGAGTAACTGTCTCTTCTTCTCGGAGTAGTGTCCCTGTGGGTGCACCACTCCAGGTGACTACCAAGCAATTCCCTCCAAGGATGGGGCAGGCTTCAGAGTCGAGTCCAGTACGGAAGGAAGTACAGCTGAGCCAAACACAGCATCAGAAGCAGAGTTGTGAGTTATTGACAAGCGTTCTGTGAACGTGCATATAGAAACCCAAGTAGCAGCCTTACATATTTCAATCACGGGCACTTTTTTGAGAAATATAGTAGAGGTGAAAATGGACCTTGTAGAGGGAGTTCATATGTCCGGAGGTGCCTGAATATTACAAAATTTGTACAAAGAATTAGTGCAGTCAGATATCCACTTGGCAAGTCTTTGATTAGAGACTCCAGGCCCTTTTGATCTATCTGCAAGTGAGACACACAATTTGGGGGTCTTTCTGAAGGGGTTAGTCCTTTCCAGATAGGAGGCCAGGGCTCTCCCACGGTCAAGAGTGTGCAGCAGTGCTTCTTGTTTATCTAGGTGAGGTTTAGGGTGGAAAATCAGCAGGTGAATGGGTTGGTTAATATGGAACTCAGAGGAAACTTGAGGTAAAAATTCGAGGTGGTGTCATAATGTGACCTCAACCTTAAAAAATTCGGTGAATGCCTTTGTGGCATGTCCCCCAAGCAGCTGTGCCGATGGGATGGCTACCTGGAATGTTGTTTTCATTGATAAATGGAGCAGGTAGCTCAGTTTAAACTGTGATCTTGAAAGGCATTTAAGAACCAGATTGAGGGCCGAAATCAGATTAGGACACTTGACTGACCGATTCTGATTTCTGAGCCCCCTGAGGAACCTCTGGGGAACCCCCTGGGCAAGAACAGAATAGCCCTCTATTGGAGAATGGAAAGCTGGGATGGCTCTAATGGAACTCAGCAACAGTCCCAAAATTTTTAGCGTTAGGATACAGTCCAGTATATCTGGCAGTGATGAGGTCGGTGGAATATGTCGGAGGTCACACCAACAGACAAATCTTGCCCATTTTGGAGAGTATGTGTAGGAAATAAACTGTTTTCTGCTGTGTAACAGTATTCCTTAGCCTGCTGAGAGGAGGTAAGTCTCTAATCTCATGAGCCAACAGTGCTTTAAAATGAAGCTCTCCAAGATTGGGGTTAAGGATCTTCCAGCCCTTCCTGGGAGAGCAGGTGAGGAGCAATGTGGAGAGTGATCAGTGAGCAAACAATCCGCTTATCAGGTAAAGAAATTATGTTTGTCTGGGCCTGATCAAAACTATTCGGATGACTCTGGCTCTGTCCTTTTTTATTTTGAGCAGAACTTTGGCTATCAGAGGAGTCAGTGGGAATACATGCAGTCGATCTGATGACCAATGAAGGCATCTCACAGGAATCAGTGACCTAGTCTGCCTCTGGAGCAAAACTAGACACATCTCTTGTTTATCACTGTGGTGGATTGGAAATCTTGATCTGCCAATTGAGCGTCCTTTTCCAGTTTGGGACCTATCTGGGAGGTGCCCCATTACCAGAATATGTAGTGTAATATGCTGGAATCTATTTCTCACTCGTGGTCTTGGAAGAAGTGCCTGCTGAGAGTATCCACGGTCACATTCTGCGACCCTGGAAGACAGGGTGCTGTGAAGACTCTCCGATTGCATAAACACCAACTCCAGAGCTTGACAGCCTCAGTGCAGAGGGAGGGGGGATCTTGCTTCTCCTTGCCGGTTAATATAAAACATGCATATGTTGTCCATCATGACCTTTATGTACTTGCCCTTGATTAGTGGTAGAAACCGGAGAAAGGCGTATCTGACCACTCTGAGCTCCAGGAGGCTGATGCATAGCATGGTCTCTTGTGACGTCCATTTGCCTAGGGCCATGTGAGCATCCAGATGCTCTCCCCACCCTAGCATGGAGGCATCGGTCATTATGATGACCATTGGGAAAAGACGTACAAATGGGACTCCTGCACACACGCTGTGATGGTCTTTCCAACAACTGATGGACTGTTTTATGCAAGTGGGTATGGAAAGAAGCATATTTAAACTGTGTCTGTTTGGTGACTAAACACTCCTGAGCCACCCCTGAAGGCAGTACATTCAGAGTCTTGCGTGATCTACTAGCTGCCATGTGCCCCAACAACTGAAGACAGTTCTTGACCAAAGTTTGGGTGCTGAGCTGGATCATATTGGCGGTGTTGGAAAGGGCCACACACCAGCACAGGAGGTATGCTCTTGCTGTTACTGAGTCAAGATGCGCTCCTATGAATGCCAAGTTGTGCACAGGGGATAAAGAGGATTTTTGAATGTTCAGTTGCAGGCCCAAGTTGAAGCTTTGGAAGTGGCCCATGAAGTCAGCTCCAGGGAGCGACCCTTCAGCAGCCAATCATCCAGGTAAGGGAACCCTAGAATACATTTCCTGCGGAGCTGTGCTGCTATTACGGACATGACTTTCGAAAAGACCCTTGGGGCAGAGGACAGGCTGAAAGGGAGCACCTGGTACTGACAGTGGTCCCAGCTGACAGTAAAATGTCTATTGTGAGATGGGTGGATCGCAATGTGGAAATGCACATCCTGAAGGTCGAGGGCTGAGAATCAATCCCCTGGATCTAGTGATGGAATTAACACTGCACGTGTCACCATTTTGAAAGTTTGTGCCTTCACCTAAGTGTTGAGTAGACTCAAATCTAGGATGGGTCTCCCAAGGCCATTCTTTTTTGGTACTAGGAAATACCTGGACTAAAACCCCTTTCCTCTGTGCTTTATGGGAACTGGTTCTATAGCACCCGAGTGTAGGAGAGAGGCTATTTCCTGACAAAGGAAGCTCCTGTGAGAGGGGTCCCTGAAAAGGGATGGAGAAGGGGGGTTGGTCAGATGTGGAGGGGATGGTGTACCCTGTGGAAAAGATCTCCAAAACCCATCTGACTGTAGGGATCGACTCCCAAACTTGCCTGAAGAAGTAAAGGTGGTTGCCAAAGGGAGGAAAACAGTGGAATTGGTGGAGCTGGTAAGGATGAGGGTGATAATTCAGAATCTCAACCAGCCCATCAGAATTGTCATGGGGAGGTGGAATGGTGGAAGGCAGAAGGCTGAGAGTTGGATGGCTTCCCTCTCTGGAATTTGGGTGTCTTCTGATATGGTTCTCGCAGCCTCAGAGATCAGGAATTGAGCTGGACGGGATATCTGAGCTGTACCGGATTTGGTAAACCATCTCTTCTAGGCAGGCGTATAGATTCCAAGAGAACACAAAGTAGCCCTAGAGTCCTTTAATGTGCTCAGAGATTCATCTGTCCCATCTGCAAACAGTTTACACGAATCAAAAGGAAGGTCTTCCACTGTATTCGGCTCCTCTTTCAGAAATCCAAAGCTGGAGCCAGGAAGCCCTTCTCAGAACTACCACTGCAGAGATCGAATGGGCAGCAATATCAACAGCGTTGAGGGAGGCTTGTCGTGATGTTCTGGCAAGCAGCTGGCCCTCTGCAATAATTGCCTGGAATTGCTCTCTATGCTCCGCAGGTATGCGGTCAACAAGAGAGTTCAGTTTGGTGTAATTTACATTATTAGGCCCTACCAAATTCAAGGTAAATTTTGGTCAATTTCACGGTCATAGGATTTTAAAAATCATTAATTACATGATTTCAGCTATTTCAATCTGAAATTTCACAGTGCTGTAATTGTAGGGATCCTGACCCAAAAAGGAGTTGTGCGGTGGTCGCAAGGTTATTGTAGGGGGGGTTGCGGTCCTGCTGCCCTTACTTTTGTGCAGTTGCTGGCGGCGGCGCTGCCTTCAGAGCTGGGCAGCTGGAGAGCGACAGCTGTTGGCCAGGAGCCCAGCTCTGAAGGCAGAGCCGCCACCAGCAGCAGCCCAGAAGTAAGGGTGACACGTAAATAATATTTCCGGGCTGCTGCTGATGGCGGGGCGCTGCCTTCAGAATTGGGCACCTGGCCAACAGCCACCGCTCTCTGGCCACCCAGCACTGAAAGCAGCGCAGAAGGGTGGCAATACCCCAATCTCCCTAAAATAACCTTGCAAACCCCCTGCAACTTCCTTTTGGGTCAGGACCCCCAATTTGAGAAACGCTGGTCTCCTCCGTGAAATCTGTATAGTATACGGTAAAAGCACACGAGACCAAACTTCACGGTCCGCAATGTGTTTTTCATGGCCGAGAATTTGGTAAACCCCTAGTGATTATGTTTCACCATTAATGCCTGATAGTTGGTTATTTTAAGTTGTAAGGAGGCAGACGAATAAGATTTTCTACCAACTAGTTGTTGGGATATAGATATTCAGGCCTATCTGTAAAGGCCTACGCTTTAAGAATTTTGGTATATGTTTATCATTTAGCTAGTTATAGAAGTATAAAAGAAAGAATTGGTGTAAGAGCCTTCTCTCACTGTGACAGTCTGGGGCCCTGTTCTTAAGCTAAGGCCTTTGGCCAAGCAGTGGGAGCAGCCATAAGCTGAGAAACATATGGTCACATCCTCACATTCCAAACTAGTCATATTGAAATAAGGCAATCTGGGGCTGTTAGAAAGGTGATCCGATCTATCAGTTCCAGAGAAAGGAAAGAACCTAGAAGATGTAAAAGGAAATTTAGTTTGATAGTTTTCTGTTTGGTAAGAACTCACTTAGACACAGCTGGGAAACCCTTGTGTCTTTATAGATGTAGTTGTGAAATCCTCACTTCTGTATTGTTTTGTCATTATAGTTCCCACTTTGCTATTGTTTATTTGCAAGGTCTCTGTCTGGTTTTGTGATTGCTTCTGTCTGCTGTATAATTAATTTTGCTGGGTGTAAACTAATTGAAGTGGTGGGATATAATTGTTTAGCTAATCATGTTACAATACGTTAGGATTGGTTAGCTAAATTTCACTAAAATGGTTGGTTACAGTATAGCTGAGAATATTACTATATAAATTGGGGGCAAACAGGAAGTAAGTTCAAATTCGAAAATAAGGAAAAAGGAACTTGGATTTAAGCTTGCTGGAAGGTCACCCCAACATCGAATTGTTTGCACCTTCAGACTTCGGATATTGTTGCTCTGTTCATGCGAGAAGGACCAGGGAAGCGAGAGGGTGAATGAAGAAGCCCCCTAACATGGGTCTAAATGTTTATGAGTTTCTTCTTATAAAGTTTCTTCTTGAGGATCAGATCTCCTAGAGATGAAAGGCGATGAAGGTTGACTATCTTTGTGATGGGTGGTGCTTGAAGCCCTGGAAAATTGTTAATGATAGGCCCAAGGGTCCCAGTATGGCCAAGGAGGTGTTGCATAAGGCATAGGAGGGGGTGGTTGCGATCTTGTGCCATGAGTGGTCATAGACTCATAAGAGACTTCTGGAGAGGGGCCACTATAGGGGTGAGGAGGAGAGCCCTGGATCAGTATTTGGGAAACTGAGGCAAGGTCTTCATCAGAATCCTCTTCCTCAAACTCACCATGGAATGCTCACTATGGTGGCGTGCCTGGAGAAATCTGAGGGGAAACGGTAATTACCAGGTGAACTGGCCATCTCGATGCACTCGGTATGGAAAATACTTTGGAGACGGGCAGTGGAGAATTGGGTGCCTCATATACAGCGAGGTCCCAGGGAAGATTAAACTCCTGTGGTACCGAGCATGCTGTCAGTACCGAGCCCATAGTCTGCACTGAGCTGATGGTACTATGAGTCTCAGCTGCACTGAGGGAAACGTGGTCAGAGCCCAAGCGGGCTTCTTTGGTACCAAGGACGCAGAGGAAGAGCTTTTCTTGCTGCTTTGGTCTGCTAACGGTACCAATGATCTCGATGGGCCCGAGGCTTTGCCATCTTTTGGTCTAGTGGTGTCCTCGGAACCTGAGGAACCAGCAGCCTCATGGGTACCAGACTGGAGAACAGACAGTGCTGAAGTAGCTGAAGATACTACGACCTTGGCTTTTTTGAGACGGATTCTACCTCGTGAACTCAGGGCACGACCTTTGGAAGGCTTATGAGAGGAGTCTTGTGTCTTCCTCTACAATACCCTCAATGAAAGCAGTTGAGAGATAGTGGAGGTAGCATATTTTCCTGGAGACTGGTGTACAGGAGGAGTCCCTTGGCCTGGGTCAGAAGCAGGGCGTAGTGAGCTTTCCATCATGAGGAGCCGAAGTTTGATCTCCCCGATTTTTCTGGCTCTAGATTTCAATGCCAGACAGAATTTACACTTCTGGGCAATGTGCGATTCGCTGAGGCAACAAATGCACTGAGGAATGCCCGTCACAACAGACAACGTTTGACACTGGGAGAACCGGGCATAACCTTCCAGCGAACAGGAACTACCTTATCTACTAACTAATATCTATCCAAATGTAACACATTAAAAAAATAATTATTTTTCATAACTAGGAAGCTAAAACTAATTACACTAATGTTAAGCACTACAAACTAACTACTACAATAACAGAGCAGGATCCAGCTGAGGTAATCTCAATGGGAACCGCTGTCAGAGCTCTGTCTCTGGCCGAGTCGGCTGAGAAGGAGCTGAAGGCGGCTCGCCCGTGCAGTGCTATATAACAACAGCACGGAGCAGGAGGCTGACAAGCATGCATGTGCGAGCGGACCTGACACTTCTATGAGAAATCTCCGACCAAAGGCATAGGGGGCACAAGCGCACCTACAGTGCAGCATCCATAGGGACACCGCTCGAAGAACCTCTCCTGGTATTGAGACATGCCCCCCCCCCCAACACACAATATCCCAGCCCCCAGGAGCCCCGGCACCTAGACAAAGCCCTGCCCCCCCCATACCCCAGCCCCCAGGAGCCCCGGCACCTAGACAAAGCCCTGCCCCCCCCATACCCCAGCCCCCAGGAGCCCCGGCACCTAGACAAAGCCCTGCCCCCCCCATACCCCAGCCCCCAGGAGCCCCGGCACCTAGACAAAGCCCTGCCCCCCACAATATCCCAGCCCTTGGGAACCCCTGGAACAGGATAGTGGCTGCCAAGGCCGCACTCACGTTATGCCTCAGAAGCCCATCAATCTTGCCTGGGTATTTCTCAAACTGGAAAAGAAAAAAAGTGGGGTATAAGGGGAACCCAACGCACCAGTGCTCTCTAGAGGCCCATGTCCCTTTCCCCGCTCCCCCTGAGGCAGTGTCTCCTGCCCTGGGGTCAGACTGGAGCGGATGCCCCTGAAGGGTCACTCACCATGGCGGGGGCGGGCCCGGGCACCATGCCCGGTGGGAAGGGGGTGAAGTGCTGGTGCGTATGCTGGTGGGTATGCTGGTGCTGGTGGTTGTGCTGGTGGAACTGGAAGGCCAGCGGGCGGATGGCGGCTGCCCCCATGTCGGCCCCGCCCTGCGCTGTCAGGAACCGTGAGCTCAGGCCCTGCCGGATCAGCTCTTGTTCTGAGCAGGGAGAGGAGAAAGCAGGGGGTGCAGTTATCTGGGGGAGATGGGACCCCCTTGTAGCCTCTCCTGCTCAGACCCCCAGAGAGACGAGAGCACCCCCCACCAGCCTCATCCTGAGAAGTGAAACCCCTTCCACCACCACCACCAGCAGCCACCTCCCCACCCTCCCAGAGAGACGGGATCCCCCTGCCGGCCCCTCTCCCCTGGAGATATGGGAACCATCTTCTGCCTGCTCCACCCCTCTCCACTCTGCTAGCCCCTTCCCAGAAGAGATGGGACTCGCCCCACCAGCCCCTCCCTTCCCCCTCACCAGCCTCGCCATACACCCCCCACTCCCTCGTGCCTCCCTCCCAACTCACCGGATAAGGCTGCGGCTGCGGCCGGGTGCCCAGCGACCTGGAGCAGAGGGGGGGGTGGGGGCAGGCCCGGAGAAGGGGGAAAGAGGGATGGGTGATGGTGGGTGGGGGGCCGCAGGGTGGAAGGGAAGGCGTGGGGGGGCAGGGCCAGCGAGGGGGTGGAGGGGCGGGGAGGAAGCTGCGAGGAGGAGGAGCATGGGGGCAGCAGGGGCTTGGCATGTGCGCTGCTCCGGCTGCACCTGCAAAAGACAGAGAAAGAGAGAAAGTCAGCCCAGGGGAAAGAACGAGCGAGACCGAACAGGAGAAGAGTAGTTTGGCGGGGGGGGGAGAAGATGACGGGGTGAGGAACATGGAACGGAACGCGAGATAAGACGGGGGGGGGGGGGGATAGCACGCCTGAGAGAGAGCAAGAAAAGAATGAGGGAAAAAGGTGACAGAATGAAGGGGGAAAGAACAAGGCAGGAACGCACTCCCTAGCTCACTCACCCGGCGATGCTGAGGTCCAGCCCTGCTCCATAGGGCCCCGGCGGCGTGGGGCTGGCGAAGGGCGCTCCCTTCCCATGCACAGTGGGCTGGGGCAGGCTGTGGGGTGCTGGGCCCCCCTGTGGCGCCGACAGCTGACCCCGGGGCTGGGGCGTGGTGCGGGCAGCAGCCGGGTTGGGTGTCCGGGAGGGCGGCGGGGCTGGAGGAGTAGGAGCCCGGGCTGGGGCCACAGGGAGGGCTGGGGCTGCCTGAGAAAGGGGGTCCTTGGGCAGGAAAGGCACTAGCAGGGGGTCCCCGTCAGCCTCGTGGCTCCGCTCCTGGCTCCGCTCCAGCCCTGAGACCTTGGGGATCACAGAGAGTTTGGCTGCACAGCTCCCGTTCACTGCACCAACTGGGCCCGAGGCTGGGGAGAGAGACAGCACCCAGTGAGAGACCACCCAGCACCAGGGGGCACTCCCCTGGCTGCCAGTGCTGCGCTGATGCCCCAATGCAGCGCTGGGGGTGGGGTGGGTGGGTGCTGCCATGCAAGGAGCGGGGTGGGGGGCTCAGTAGGAGGCATTCTCCCCAGCAGTCACTGCTGCCCTATGCCCCAGTGCAGTGCTAGGGGGCTGTGACAGACTGTACCCCATGTTCCCACTTTTCAAAAAACTATGATAAATTGTGTACAAATGTATGCCTTGTGAGGTGGTAATAGAAAACTCATAATCTGCTGAACATTATCATTCCAGTAAAATATGTGTGGCAACAATGTATGTGAAGTTATAAGATTATACTGTATTACATTGCTGTAACGTGTTCCAAGTTTATAAAAGCAGGCCCAAACCAGTTCTTCAGAGACAAAAGACACATTGACATCCCGGCCAGGTATCAGCACAACCAATCATGGACTACCACCGAGATAAGCAGCCATTCTTTGGCAGGAAGAAGGGTGTGAGCGAAAACTTTACATATTGGCAAAGCCACAGTTGGGGGTTTCTGTGTAAACTGACTGCCTGTCGCCTGACCCCCAGCTAGAGATGATCCTCAAAAAGGGGGAAAGGGTACGAGAAACAGTGGCCTCCAAATCACCTCTCTCCACCCATCTCTACTCACAGCAGCAGTGAAGTTGGAAAGACAAAGGAAGCATCACTGAACTGGGGGGAGATCCTGGCTGAAGCAATCCAGCCAGACTGCTGTAAGCTTATTGCAAGAAATACATTTTTGCTTTAAGTTCACTTAGCTTGTTAAGGGAGCTTGTTAAGCTAGGTACTTCCTTGTAAAAGTATTTTTTCACACAACGCACAGTCAACCTGTGGAACTCTTTACCAGCAGATGTTGTGATACCAAGACTATAACAGGGTTTAAAAAAGAACTAGATATATTCATGGAGGATAGGTCCATCAATGGCTATTAGCCAGGATGGGCAGGGATGGTGTCCCGAGCCTCTGTTTGCCAGAAGCTGGGAATGTGTGACAAGGAATGGCTCATTTGATGATTACCTGTTCTGTTCATTCCCTCTGGGGCACCTGGCATTGGCCACTGTCAGTAGACAGGATACTGGGCTAGCTGGATCTTTGGTCTGACCCAGTGTGGCCGTTCTTATGTTAGGTATTAGTTTGCCTTTTTGCCCTTTTATTTTCATTGTAAGCATTTCTGAGTTTGATGCCTCATTACTTGTAATCATTTAAAAATCTTTCTTTCTGGAGATAAGAAACTTGTTTTATTGTTTTATCTAAGCCAGCGTGTTTGGATTGAAGCGTTTGGGAACCTCCACTTGAGATAACAGAGTTTGTGCATATAATTTTCCATTGATGAAATGACTGTCTTTCTGCCTCGTATTGCCCAGCTGGGAGCCATGCAGTACAAGACGTACATTTCTGGACGACAAGGCTGGGACTGGGAATTTGCTGGTGTTGCCCTGTATGTAATTCATGGGTGGCTGGCCAGAGCCCTCACGTCATTTAGCTGGGAGTGATTTTGCAGGTATGGGGCTATGAGTGAGTAGGAGCAGGAGTGGCTGTTCTCACAGCAAAGCAGCGCAAAAGGCAGCGCAGGCTAAAAAATTAAGGGGACACAGCTGTTCAACAGTCCAGATTGTACCCAGGGTAATGTCACAGGGGGCGCTGTGCTGCAGATAGCAGGGCGGGGGGGCTCGATAAGGGCCGCTCTTTTTCTTTAGCACCCACCTTTGTTGGTTGAGACAGTGAACGATTGATCCAGGTCATCATTGGAGGCCTGATAGGAAGAGAAATGAACTCACATTATCCCTGGCTGTGGGGAGCCCCCTGATGCCAAATACACGCCAGGAGCTCCCCACCATCCTTGATTCTCTGAGCTCCCCATGGAGGGCTCCCCTCCCGAATGTGCCTGCCCAGGGGAGGGGGGATTCAGGGATGTGGGGGCAGGAAGGGTGGGCTGGTGGAGTTCAGGGGGTGGGGATGGGAGGAGGGGGCAGGAGGAGGGGTGGGGTTCAGGGCCTCTCACCTGCTCCCCTGGGTCACTCTCCATGTCGCACTGCAAGGGAGAAAGACAAAGGTGGGATGAGCGGAGGGCGAGCTGCCTGAGCCTGCCCCTAGGGGGTGCCGTGGGCCAGACAAAGGGGGGAGAGGCGGAGCGCGAGGGAGCCACTTACTATGTATCCTGTTTCCAAGTAGGAGCGGAGGGAGGCCTGTGGAAATGAAGGGGTATGATTGGCAGCACCGCCCCCTGCTGAGCAGGGTTGGGATGCCCCTGCCATGTGTCATGAGAATTTCCTGTAACCCACACCCCCGGCCTCCATCCCAAAGTCCTCATCCAGCCCCCACCCTCCCTTGCATCCCCCATGCCCCGTCCCCCTGCCCAGCCCCCCCACCCTCTCTTGCAGCCCCATGTCATACAGCCCCTCAGTTCTCCCTGCCCAAACCCACAAACCCCTCTCCACTGACCTCTTTCCTCCTCCTCTTGCTGCGTCTCCTCAGCGCCCGCTCCCCCGCATGCCGCCCACACCCCTTCTCTGAGCTCTCATCATGGCCCTCCTCCTCTTCTGAGCCACTCCCCTCGTCCCGCTTCCGCTTCCCCGAGTGCTTCAGCCGATGCTCCAGCCGCTCGGGGGTCCTCAATGTCGTGTCCTTCTGTGGGGAGGGGGAGACGGTGAAGCAGCTCCTTGAGGACAGATGACACCTGCCCAGCCATCTCTAAGGAGTTCCCTCACAGAGTGCTGAGATGCAGCCACCTCTGGGGTGGAGTGTGGGGGGCTGCTTATATTGGGATCCCCTGCCCAACGCTGAGATATGGCCACCTCTTGGGCAGGGCACAGGGACGGTTTACGTAGGGATCTCTTGCCTGGCGCTGAGAAGCAGCCACCTGGGGGCGTGACATGGCAGACTATAACTGCCCTAGTGGAGTTCAACCTTTACTCTGGAGTACACGCCTTGATTCGTACTCAGTCCAGTCTGACAAGAGGAGCAAGCATGAGTCACTGCAGAACAGGAACACATGGAGCTCAGAGAGCTCCCCACCCTGCATTCCTGAAACCTGGATTCCCTGCTTCACATCTTAACCGGAAGGTGTCTTAGGGTACGTCTACACTGCTCATGTTACCTGTGGCCATGCTTTTTATCTGGCAGTGATAAAAAATAACCACCCCGAACAAGGTGTCTATACAGGCACTGTTCAGCGCTAAAACTTTTGTTGCTAGGAGGGGTGTTTTTTTCACACCCCTGAACGTTTTAGCGCTGAAAGTGGCAATGTAGACACAGCCTTAGGTGCGGCCTGACACAGCACCTCTTCCCAAAGGAGGGCAACCTTCCTGGACACAGCACCCGGCATCCCAGACAAAAGTCATGGCCCCGTCCCCCTGCTACATCCCAGCCCTCAGGAACCCTTGCCACTGAGAGATAGCCCCATCTCTCCCACTATATCCAGTGCTAGGAACCCGGGGTTCCAATGTACAGGTGTGTTCTCTCCCCCCCCGCATGCTATATAACATCCCCAGGCATTGCAACACTGCCCCTCCATCATGCTGTCCTGCCCCCCACCCCCCACTATATCCCATCCCCCGGGAACCCCCATCCCCAAAACACATCCCTGTCTCCAACTATATCTCAGCCCTCAGGAACCTCTGGCACCTAACTACGTCCCTCACTATATTCCAGCCCCCAGGAACCCACAGCACCGAGACATGACCCCACCTCCACTGCTATATGCCAAGTACTCTAGAAACATAACCACATAAATCCACTCTCTCTGGGCTGGGCTACCTACAATTGTCTGTTTTGGGTGTGGGGTATGTGTGTCACACACCACTGTGCTTCGCTTGGAATGGGCTCTGCTATGTGTGTCCTGTGCCCTATAGCGCCTGTGGCTGAGGATGATTCTCAGCCCCTCACCTCCAGTGCCTCCAGACTGATGAAACTAGCAATGGCGAAACCGTCAATCAGATCCTCTTCCTCCTCCTCCTCCTCCTCATGGCTACAGGAGGAGCCTGATGGTCTTGTCCTCCGGCGCAAAGGCCGGCGCCGGGGCTTACCGGGTGCCACAGGGGCTGGCGGGGCGGGACCTTCGCTCTCTGAGTCTGAGGAGGAGGAGAGGACACCCCGGTGGGCGGGCTCCCCCGGGCGTCCCCCCCGACGTTGGCTCCGGCGGCTCTCGCGGTCCCGCCGCGAGCAGCGCCGCAACCTCCGGGCCCTGCCACCTCCCCCGCTCCAGCAGGGGGCAGGAGCGGCCGCTGCTTCCATGCTGCCCCTGGCCAAGCCTCTTCCTGCGACGCCCTTCACCCCTCTCCGGCCTGCTGCATGGCAGCTGTTCTGAACTGGGTCCTCGCTCTCTCCTCTGGGCGCTGACCGGTGGAGAACTGGAGGCGGGAGGTGGTCCCCCAGGAAGCAGAGGGAGTGTGTCTTCGTCCTCTCCTTTAAGGTGGATTTAGACACGCGCTGGCAATCGTCCCCTTTGAAATCCGATTTAGGGCCCCCCAACACGAACTCCCTGCGGCAGCTGCTTTGGGGGGCCTTGCCTTCAGAACGCCACAGCGGCTGCTCTGTGCGTCTTCCCCTTTAAGGCAGGCCTTTCGAAGAACAGAGGTTTAATGCCCCTTGACATAAACTCCAAGCCTGGGGGGGGGGGCGGGCCGAGGTGCACCTCCCCTTTAATTCAGATTAAATTGCTGCCGAAACAAACCATGCTACCACCCTCTTTCCAGGGGCCTCCCCTTCAAAAGCGGGGCCTCCCCTTTAAGGATAGGGGAGGAAAGGGCTGAGGCGGCTTCTCGCAGAGGCCTCCCCTTTAATCAGGCCTCACATCCCCCCCCCGCCCCCGCCCCTTGCGGGGTTGGGGGCCCCTCCTCAGAATAGATTTAAATCCCTCCCCGCACAAAGTGCAGCGTGGGGGAGGGTGGCTTCTGGGGTGCGGCCTCCCCTTGAAGTGCGTGGGCTGGACACCCCCACCGCAGTCAGCCGCTTGCGTAGCCGGCCTGGGGCCACTTCCCCTTGGAGAGTCCCGATTTAAATGCCTTCAGCAACCCAACACGCCGGGGGGGAGGGGGGGACTTCCCCTTGAAGACTCCGGCTTCCCCTTCTGCCAGCAATGGCAATGGTTGACGTGCCGAGGAAGGCACCTCGCCTTTAACAACCCCGGGGCAAGTCTCCGCAGCCGACGCGCCTGGCTCGGCGGGAGCCGCCTCCCCGGTCAGGATCCGGATCGAACGGCTTCTGCCTCCCGCGGGGTGGGGGTCACTGCCCCTTTAAGAAACCGGACTGAAACCGCTTCTTGGCATTCGTGTCAGGGGGCCACGTCCCTTTGGAGAACCCGGAGTTTAAATCTCACCAGCCACTTCCGTCATTAGCCAGCCAGCGTCCCCTTTAAGAACCTGGCGTCAAAGTCCTCCGACAAGAAACCACTTTCCACAATGGGGCAAGAGCGAACTCCCCTTTACCAGCTCGGGGCTTCCTTTAAATCCATTGACAGGCGCTGGGAAGAAGAGGGGGGTTGTTTTCTTCCGGTAGAAATCCCCCTTGACGCCTCACGTTGCTCTGTCCCTTTAAGAAAGCGGCCGTAGAGGGCAGGAATCCGTTGACGGCGGGGAGGGGGTCCCGCGGCCGTTGCGGGGAGCGGGGCGTCTCGCGACCCCCGCGCTGATTGGCCGCGAGGCTCGTGCCCTACGCTGTCCTCGCTGCCCCCCGCCCCCCGTTGATTGGCCGGAGCGGGGGGGATGGAATGGTTCGGTCCGAGCCGGTCTCTCCTTCCCCCACGGGAGAGGGCCCGGTTGGTCTCGCCCTCGCCCTCGCCCTCGCCCTCCCCCTCCACGGGCCGGGCCGCGCCCCGCTCGCTACTGTCCCCCGACCCTCTCGGCTCTGTCTGTGCGCGTCGCCGTCGGATCCTCTTCTCTTCTGCGCACGGCACGCGACGCAACTCCGACCACAGCGTGCGATCCCTCCGCTACGTGCTGAAAGCACAGAGAGGGAAAAATCCCTCCCCTAGAAGAAGTAGTCCCTGCAGCCCCTCCCCAGGCCGGGACTCTCCCTCCCCCACATTGTGATGTCACAACGTCCCCAGGAGACGCAAAAGCATGTTGATGTCACCGCACAGCTTGATCAAATCACATCCTACTCTGATGTCATAGCCCCACCATACTACGACATCACATGACAAGACCTGATTCTGTCCTGATGTCACCAACCACCCTTGTGATGTCACAGCCCCAGTGCCCCACCCAACCCCAGCACCATGCATGTCACATGTTGGCCTGCTCTCAGAGTCCCGCCCAATCACACCAGGTCAGCCCAAACCCAGCTCCATCCCTCCCCCACCGCAAACCACAGCAGTGGGGAGGGGGTATGACCCCACACCCAGGAATGGAGGCTTGCCTATGCCTTGCTGCCAGGGACACAGCTGCTCCATCCCCACAGGCCAAGGATGGCTGTTGACAGGAGGCTTAGGCCAAGGCCCAGATGAATCCAGCTGGGTAAAAATGAGCCTGTCACCTCATAACCCGCAGTCAGCCCCCATCTCCTTCATGTAACAACACACAGCGGCTGGGTACCTAATGCAAAAGCATTTCTGATCCCAACCTCCTGGGACATCTCATCCCAATCCAGTGCCAGCACTCAAGGGACAATCACTTTGTACAGCACCAAGCACAATGAGACCGGGACTGTGACTAGGACTCCTAGGTGCTACAGTAAAGGAGTTGCCTTAACACTGGCCTCCTCCCATCTGCTTTCCCTTGCATGAAAACAGGAGTCTCTTCTGCTGCAGCTCCAACCCTCTTTGGGGCCCTGGTCCCCTAACAGATGGGGCACAGGCAGGGCAGATTCTGGCATGGCATTGGAGTGACTATGGCAGGCTCAGAGCTGCCAAATGAGCCTGAACAAGCAGTCAATTAGTGACAACAGTAGGGTTTAGGGTTAACAGCCTGGGCCAGTTAGGCCAGCAGCTCCAGGTGGACATATCATCTCCCACCCACAGGGCACTGAGGTTCAGGGCTTACCTCCCATCAGCTTCCTCCTACATCCGCTACCTCTCAGACCCCAGCTGAGGAGCTCACTGCAGCACAGCATCCCCTAATGGTGTGTAGGGATCAGCACTGACTGCAAAGGGAGAGTGCCCCCTATTGAGCTCCCCCCTGCAGCACAGTGGCCCCTAGTGCCAGGGACAGCATGAATGAAGCAGATCAGACAACAGGATGGATGTTTTTGTTGAAAAGTTTAATAGAAATATAGATCTCAAAAAATTCCACACACATAAAACCAGCAAATATCCACTGACTGACCCAACAGGACCCAGCCCAGGAGACACCCCACACCCAGGGCTCCTGCCAGTGTCCCCAAGGCTGCAGTCACACTTCAGAGCGGAAAATGCCCTCCTCCTGATAAACACAGGGACCTGATGCCCTGGTGCCTTTTCCCACAAGCCCCCTCTCCTGCCCTATATCCCAGCCAGACTGGACAAAGGCCACTAGCCCCCTAGGCACTCCGTGGGAGGTGACCCTAAAATGGCTAATACTGCCCCCTCCCAAACAATCAGCCCCCTGGTATGTTCAGCCACCGCGGGGGGGGCGGAGGGGGGCTACACAGAGGCACTGGGACGATGGAAGCACCAGGAGGATTTGTGCGTAGGCAACTGAGTGCTGAGAACAGGAAGGTTCGTCACAACTGCTGGACATTCATCCCACCCCCACTCCACTCCTGGACCAGACCTGGAGCCTGTGAGGGGAGCAGTGGTGGAGGCAGCTTGGCGACTGGCTGCAGGACAGCTGCCTTGGCTCAGGCAGATCTGGGAGCAACCAAGAGCTGCCCCCAGGGGAGCAGCCAATTATGGGTGGAACTAGGGCTCAAGGGGGAGATGTCTCCTCCTGGGCAGCAAAGGATTCTGGGCAGAACTAGGACATCTCTGTCCCAGAGAGATCTCTGCTTGGACATGGGTCCAGGAGCCCCAGGGGAGCTGAGGATTCTGGGAGTACCCCTGAGGACATGATGGCTCTAGGAGGATCCAATAGCAGAACATTCTGGGTATAGCCCCAGGGGAGATGCTCCCTGGAAGAGCAGAGGCTTCTGGGAGGTAACTACTCTCCTTGGATACCAGAGGATTCTGGGAGCTCCCCCAGGCCAATGAGCAATACCAAGGACAGAGGGGCCACTCAGTCTCTGGTTCAATGCCCAGCATGGATCTGGACAGTGCACAGCGCCCCCTAGTCCCCATCAGCTTCAAACAGGGCGTCCAGCTCGGCTAGGCGCTGGCGCAGCAGTTCCTCCAGGTTGGGGTGTTGGGGTGGGGCCCGGCGCCCACCTGGCGCTCGCCCTGCCAGCCTCCCCCGGGGCCGGGCACGGCGCTGTTTGCGGGGCAGGCTGCTGTCCTGGAACTCCATGGTGCGCTTCAGCTTGCGCTGGCTGGTAAGCACCAGTGCCCCGTTCCGCTCCCGAGGCTCCTCGAAGATAGTCTCGAAGGTCCTACGGGGGAGGAGAGAGGGCTAGATGGGACCCAGGTGCTTGAGTCCACCAACCCACTCTGTATCCCGGCTGGAACGCCTATAGTACAAATGGAGCCCAGACACCTCGATCCTTACCTACGGTGTCCCCCAACTGGGACACCCTCAGCACAAGGGGCGGGGGGAACGGGGATCGGACTCCTGGGTCCTCCACTCAGGACCAAACACCTCCTGCTGCTTAGGGGGGCAGCAAGTTTGTGGGCTGGACACCTGGGTTCCCAGCAGCAAGAACCAACCCCGGCTGGATTTAACATCCTGCACCCCACCTCAACTCTGAAGCCAGGCTCTCCCCTTCCTGTGAGTTGGAGGAGGGGGGTGCCCCCCTTGTAGCCACCCCCAACCCCTCACCCCCTCCAGCAGCAGCACACTGGGCCCCCTCACCGCTTCTCGGTGGGAGTGCGGTAGTTCTTATTGGTGTAGATCTCCTCCAAACTGAACTCCTTCTTGTTCAACCTGTGATGGGGAGACCGGACTTAGCAACAACGCACGGGAATCCCTTGTCCGTGCCGAGACTCAGCAGCCTCGGGGGTGGGACGTGGAGGCTGGACAACCACCACACGACAGGAATGGAAGAGAATCCTGTGGCCAGCTGTAACTGCTGGGGAGATTCAGAGCTGGGGATAGAACCCAGGAGTCCTGAATCCCAACCACTCCCCTCCCCCAGAGCTCCCAATACCTGACTGGCCGGGGCAGGCCCATTGGCGTGAGGTTGGCTTGCTGTTTGGCTGGGGTCTTGCGGATGCGGAAGCGGGACACTTTCCCTGTGGTTTCTTCCTGGGAGCACTGCAGGGAATGGGGAGAGAAATAGGACAGGATCAGGAAAGATTCCCTTTTATGCACACAGTGAGTGGAGAGTGCCCCCTTCATCATCGTGCCCTGCTGAGCCCTGTCCCGCAGCAAAGTGCCCCCCACCAAGCCTCTGCTCCCCGCAGCACAGCGCTCCCCACTCCCCGCAGCACGGCACCCCCCCCACCGCGCTCCTGGCAGCACAGCGCCCCCTGCTGAGCCCCCCACTCTCCACAACACAGCGCCCCCAGCAGTGCACTGGGACTCTGGGTCCAGCGCTGCCTCCCATTGCTCCACCTCACCTTGGCATCTGTGTGTGACAGCAGAATCCCACCCGTGGTGATGCCATGGCCCCTGTCCCCCTGCTCCGGGCACTGGGAGCCGTCCCTGCGAGGCAAGAAGACCATATGGACCAGGAACCTCTCAGGGCCTTTTCTGGAGGACCAGGCAATGCCATGGCACTAGGAGCCCAGATGCTGGGGCAAGGCAGGATGGCAGTGGGATGGCCTAGGCCAAGGCAGGGTGGCAAGAGGGATGGGGCAGGCTTATCTGGGGCAGGGTGGGGTGGTGAGGTGGTGTTAGGGGCAGGAAGGGGATAGCAGGTGTGGCAGGCAGCAACAGGGTTACTGGGGGCACGGCAGGGGGGCTCAGGGGGAAGTGTTCCCCGGGGCCAAGCAGGGGCTCAGGGGGCAGGGTTACCTGGGGCAAAGCAGGGCAGTGGCAGGCTCCTCGTGGTGGGGTGGCCCCGGGCAGGAGGAATGGGCCTCGTCGCAGCGGGTCATGCACACCACTGGGCTGAGCAGGTGGCGGGAGGCTGGGGAGGGGAAGGGGAAGACCTCCTTGCGCAGGCAGGGCAGGACGGGGGGCGAGGGGTGGCCCCGCAGCAACTCCCGCGACACCTCCAGGCTGCAGACCGTGTGACGGCGACGGCGCGGTGGGCAGGGGGCGGACGCTGGCAATGGGGACGGCATGGCCCAGGGGAAGTCAGGGCAGGAGTAGCTGCGACCCAGGCGGGGCTGGCTGGGGTCCTCAGGGCTCAGGCGCCACTGGCAGATGGGGGGTCTGCGGCTCACAATGCTGTCCCCGTCCCCGTCATCTTTGGCCTCGCCAGGGCCCCTCCTCTCTGCTGGCTCTGAGATGGCAATTTTGACCTCGATGTTCACCCCCTGGCGTGAGCTGTGTGCCCCCTGCTGGCTCGGCCCACTCCGACTCTGAGCTGGCTCCTCCTCGGGGCGGGGGAGCTCCGCCGGCTGCCCCCCACCTTCTCCCTCGTCCGGACAGGGAGATGGTGGGGGGCGCAGGCGCGGCTTGGCCGGGCTCAGGAAGATGTCAGCAAAGGTCTCCAGCTTGGATTTGACACTCTGGAAGAGCGGGGCGATGCCCCAGTGCCGCAAGTTGGGGACTGTGGCCCGGGGGCGCAGCAGCGAACAGATCGGGGGAGGCCAGGCGGAGGAGGAGGAAGGCAGGAGGCTGCCAGATGGCTCAGCTTCTTGTGGGGCAGGATCTGCTGGGAGGAGGGCACAGGGGTCAGGAGAAGTCAAGGGAGGACCACATCCTGCGATGCACAGACAGCCCCCAACAGTGCCGAACCCACTAACCCTGAGCAAGGTCCCAGAAACACCCCCAAAACAAACTCTTGCCTCCCCGGCCCTGTTTTCAGAACAAAGAAGAAATTTTGACTTCCCACAAAACAAGACTTGGGGAAAGCCACATTTTGAGCAAAAAGGTTTCATCCTGATAAGGATCTAAACGTTTTTGTACTGATTCAATCTCTTTAAAAACTTCTTTTTCTATAAAACAAAAAACAAAAAAAAAAAGGTTGCTAAACTCAAAATATCCAAAATAGAATTTTTTTTTTTAACTGAAATTTCATTTAAATTAATTTTTCCTTCTCAAGAACATTTTCGGTTAAAAAACGTTTTAAGGAAAAGTTCAACCCCTGCTCCCCATGGAGACCCACCCCCATGTCCAAGCTCCACCCCCAGCCCCGCCCCTGCATGAGTTGGAGCTCCGCCTACCTGGCTGTGGGCAGCGCTCCCACTGGTCTGAGGAAGAGGAAGATGCTGTCAGCTGATCAACCCTGTCAGGCAAGAGAGAGGAAGTGAAGCTCTGGGGCCAGCGCCCCCTAAAGGGCCCTGTGTCCCAGCCCAGCTGGTTGGTAGGGAAGTGCACTTACGTGCTAGGAGGCAACAGCATCAGCAGATCTTCCTGCTGCAGGCTGGCATCCTGCCAATGAGAGGTAGCATCTGAGCTGGGGCACAGGATGGGGTCCACCCCCCGTACCCAAGGCTGACAGGACAGCGACACCTGGTCAGGGCAGCTTCCTCCTTGGTTGTAAGCCCAATCCCTCCCTCCATTGACCCATCTGGGACAGCACCCACTGCTGAGATCCCCACCCACCCATCCCTGCCCCTCTGGCCTGGGTTCTGGCAGCCTCCCCCACCCCCAATCCCTCCCCCACCCCCATCCCCTCCTCTCTGGGCTCTGGCAGTCCCCTCTAGCTTCCCAGCTGCTCACTGCTGCCATGGGGCACTCCTCCAGTGCCACAGTCAGGACGCGCTGCTGGGCCCTCTCCATGGGCGACGTCACCAGCTCCTTCCCCTGCTGGGAGATGGAGGGAGATGCCCCCGGCCCCCGGCTCTGCTGCGGTGCCCCCTGCCGCAGCAGCCATCGCTTGCCCTGCAGCCGCTCTGACTCAGACCCAGCCGTGCCCTGGGGCAGCCAGCACGATGCAGGGGCCTTATTCTCAGGCCTCTGGCAGACGGGAGACCTTTGCTCCTCAGGGGAGGGTCTGGAAGAATGAGACGGGGCCACGGACCCCAAAGCCCCGTCGCTCACTGGCACAATTTTCACCCCCCCCGGATCTTCAGCCCCCCCCAGAGACTCCCCTTCCCCCCCAATCATCACACCACCAGCACCCCCTCCGAGATCCCACTCCCTGCACCCCTGCCATCAGCTCCACTGAGCCCCCTGGCACCTCATTCCCACATCCCCCCCCCCCCCCCCACTCTCAAAGCACCCCGCTCCCCTTTCCCAGCCTCCCACATGCTGCCATACCTCCGCCGTCAGATCCTCCAGATCCAGCCCCTGCCCCAGAAGCCAGTGACCCCCTCCCCCGGCAGACACCCTGCTTAGTATTTGGAACGTGCCCTGACACATGATTCATCCCCGCTCACCTGTCCATGGTGGGCTCCTGCTGCCTAGGGGTCCAATCTGAACCAGGCGTAGGGCTCCCAGCTGGCAGCAAGGCTTTCCCAGGGAGGGGGTGTCCAGGGAGGGAGGGGGTGTCCAGATGAGCTGAGGAGGATGCGCCCCTTTGGGAGACCTGCTGGGCAAGAGACACCACGGGGTTAAACATGGATCCCATCCCCCCGCCACTGACTCCCAGCTCCTGGCATCTCCTAACAACTCTCCTCAAGAGCCCAGCCTGGCCCCCTCCCATGTGTAATGGGGGCACAAATACCAAGCCGTCCTGCTCTGCCTCCCCCCCTCCCCCCCCCAAGCTCAGCACAGGAGTTTCTGGGCCATCTGGTGGCAAACCACAGCAGGGAGAGAAGGACGTTACGTGGGGGAGAGGCTGGCTCGAGAAATCCATACCGGGGAGCAGCAAAGGATTCAGCAGGTTCAAGGGAGCAGGACAACAGGGCCTGGGAGGGCTCAGGGGAGGTTGGGGCAGGGGGCTCAGGCCACCAGATCTCCAAGCAGGGCCCCCGCCGCAGTCCCAGACCACCCGTCCCCCCCCGCACTCACAGCCCCTCCTTTGGTGGCAAGACACTCCTCCAGGGCAATGGCCAGTACCCTGTGCCGGGCTCTCTCCATGGGCGAGGCCACCAGCCACAGCTCCGCCCCCTGGCCCCACTGGGGCACCCCCTGCTGCAGCCGCTGCCGTCTGCCCTGCAGTCTCTCCGACTGGCGCCTTGCCTGAGGAGACCTGGCCCTGCCCCGGGGCAGCCAGCACAGCGGGGGAGCCTTCTCCTCAGGCCCCCGGGGGGCAGGGGAGCTCTGATTTTCAGTGGAGGGTCTGGAAGAGAGAGATGGGGTCACTCACAGGGGCCATGGACCCCCAAATCCCCCTTATTACTGGCATGATGTTTGCCCCAGGACCCAGAGACCCACAGCTCCCCCCCCAAAAAAAAATCACTCACCCGGCCTAGTTGAGACCATTGCCTCTCATTGTCTCCCACCCACAGCATCCTGTCCTCCAGCATCCTCAGCCCCGAGTCTCCCCCCTAAAACACACCCAGGGGAAGAGGAAGGGCGCTGCCCCCAGTGAGTTCTGCCCAGAGTGGGATAGACAGGCCCTGACCCCAGAGGGGAGGCGGCTGGACAGAGGTGAACCCCCCCACACACCTGTACACGATGAGCCTCTGGCGTCGGATGTTCCGCTCCGAGGCAGACAGCCTGGTACAGCCCCCTGCCAGCGCCCCTCTGGCCACGGGGTGCTCCATGGCTGGCTTCAGCTGGGATGTAGGGGGCAGCCCCCTGGGATCAGGGGTTCAGAGGTCGTCCCGGGACAGCCTCCTGCCTACTCATCCTCCAGCGTGGTCTCCTCTGCCCAGGAAAGAGAATCCAGGGTTACAATGAGCACTGCAAGACCCCCGCCCTGACCCAGCTCCGGGGTGGGGGGCTGGCTGGCTCAGCTGGAGGGGAAATGGGACACAAGGTCTTTCCCCTCTAGGGGGCACCGGCTCTTGTGAAGAGCCCCCGAGGACTCAGCATGACACCCCTCCCCCACAACCTCCTGCATTCTAGGGTTGGCAGCATGGCCACAGTAGCAGAGGGCTCAGCCATGGGGGATCAGACTGGGGGAAGGGGTGTAGATGTGGTGGTGGGGGTGGGCTCTCCTCAGTGCCGGGGGGAGGGGCTGCAGAGGGGGCACATTCCCACGGTGCAGAACCCAAGAGATCACAATGGACAAGCAGAGGGGAGCCGCTGGGAGAATAATTACAGGGCATTAGCGGGCAGGCAAAGCCATTGCTAGCAGTAACCAGAGAGCCCCTTGCGCAGCTCAGGTGTGACCTGACACCAGCTTGGGAGCAGAAGGGAAGCTCAGGAGGTGTGGGGGTTGGGAACGATCACCTAGAGATGGTTTCCCAGGCCACAAAGGACATGCACGGATCCTGGGCAGCGGGGACAGGCTAGAGGGGCCCTGATGGGGCATCTCTCTCTCTTTGTCCTGCCTCCCAGCACTGACCCTGCCTAACTCTGCCCCTAGGACTCCCCCACTGGACCTCCCCCGCTTCAGGTTCCTCCCTTCTCCCCCTAGATTCTCCCCACCAGCCCTCTCTATTTCCCCTCTCTCAGTCACAAAAGCTTATGCTCAAATAAATTGGTTGAAGTGAGCTGTAGCTCACGAAAGCATATGCTCAAATAAATTGGTTAGTCTCTAAGGTGCCACAAGTACTCCTTTTCTTTTTGCGAATACAGACTAACACGGCTGTTACTCTGAAATCTCCCACTCTGGTTACTCCCAAATCTCTCCCCCACTGGGTCCCTACCCCAAAATCCATTGCCTGGGCTCTAGGTCTCTCTCCTCCCCTTGGATCTCTCTCACCCCTCCCCCGCCAACTATTCCTCCTTTCCCTCACCCACCTGCCTCTCCCACACTCTCTTTACTCTCAGCCCCTCCCCCAGGGCTCTCCCTATGTTCGGTCCCCTCCCACACTGCACCCCTCCTCACTCGCCTCCACAAATTGCCCCCCCCGTAGGTGCTCCCTCTCACCATCTGCTCTCCCCCTGGGTCTTCCCCCCATGGCTCCCGTCGCCGGTCCCCCTAAACTGCCCTTCCACCAGGTCTTCCCCATTGGTCCCTTTCTCCCCAGCTGCACTCCAGCTTTCCCCCCTCAAATCCCTCCACCACTTCTATAATCCCAAATCCCCCAAACCACGCTTCCCCCAGGTCTCCCCCGCCATACTTCCCCTTACCCTGATCTCCCCCAATCCCGACCCCTGTTACCCTCCCTCACTGATCCCCCCATCCTCAAAGTGCCTCATTGCTCTCTAACCCCCTGGATCTCCTTCCCCCCACTGCTCCCCCTCCAAGCTCCCCGCTTTGCCCCCCCTTCCCCTCCTCCCGGCTCCCTCCATTGACCCCCTTCCCCCACTGCTCCCCCTCCCGGCTCTCACATTGCCCCCACTCCCGGCTCCCCCATTGCCCCCCCTCCCCCCACTGCTCCCCCTCCCGGCTCCCTCCATTGTCCCCCCTCCCCCCACTGCTTCCCCTCCCGGCTCCCTCCATTGTCCCCCTCCCCCCACTGCTCCCCCTCCCGGCTCCCCGCATTGCCCCCCTCCCCGCACTGCTCCCCCTCCCGGCTCCCTCCATTGTCCCCCCTCCCCCCACTGCTCCCCCTCCCGGCTCCCCCCACTGCTCCCCCTCCCGGCTCCCTCCATTGACCCCCCTCCCCCCACTGCTCCCCCTCCCGGCTCCCCGCATTGCCCCCCTCCCCGCACTGCTCCCCCTCCCGGCTCCCCCCACTGCTCCCCCTCCCGGCTCCCTCCATTGTCCCCCCTCCCCCCACTGCTCCCCCTCCCGACTCCCCGCATTGCCCCCCTCCCCGCACTGCTCCCCCTCCCGGCTCCCCCCACTGCTCCCCCTCCCGGCTCCCTCCATTGTCCCCCCTCCCCCCACTGCTCCCCCTCCCGGCTCCCCGCATTGCCCCCCTCCCCGCACTGCTCCCCCTCCCGGCTCACCGGCTCTCGCTCGCTCCCGTTCGGTCTCCGGCTGCGGCTCAGCCTCCTCCCGCCCCGCCCCGTTTCTGTCGACGCTCCACAGCCCGACCCCCCGCGGCCAATGGCAGCGGGCCTTGCTCCCGTCCGCTCTCAGCCAATGGCCGCACGCCTTGCTGCCCGGGGGTCCCCGGAGCTTGAAGCCGTGGGGACCGCCATCTTGGCAAAGGGAGAGAAAGAAAGCCGTGTCACGGCTCAAGCTGAGCCGCCGCCATCTTGGGGTGGGGCAACAGTGTGTGGTGGCGGGGTGGGGGGGGCGGTCAAGGGGACATAGCGGTGCCGCCATGCGGTGCTGCCATCTTGGATTAGGGCATCGGAGGGAGTGAAGCAGTTTCAGGGCGAGGCCATCTTGGATGAGGGCGAGAAGCTGCGCATTTAAAGGGCCAGGCGACCCTGGGTGATGGGTAGGGTGACCAGATGTCCCAACTTTATAGGGACAGTCCCGATTTTGGAGTCTTTTTCTTATATAGGCTCCTATTACCCCCCATCCCTGTCCCAATTTTTCACACTTGCTGTCTGGTCACCCTAGTGATGGGGGCTCCGGCCAGTCCCCATCCTGGGAGCGTGGGGCCCCCGTTCTTTGTTCCCCTTGGACCCATTTACACATCGCCAAATTAAAACACGTGACGAACTTCCCACCCATGCAGCTCACTCTGATTCAGCCACCTGGCCTCTTCCCGCTTGACCACTTGCCTCCCCCCGGCGCGTGTCCTCTGCAGACTGTGCCAGGGGTTCCCTTATGTCTCCTTCCAACACGTTCCCATTCTGGGGCCCCGACTCGATCCCTGCAGGGCTCCCTGGAAAAACACCAGGCCAATGACAAGTCCCCTGTGCCATGTTCATTTGATGCCAAGCCAGATGGGCCCCTTGGTTTGCTCCAGCCTGGCAATGACTTTGTGTTTGTAAGGACCCCTTTTCACATAGGCACTAGTCCAGTGGTTTTCAAACTGCGGGTTGCGACCCAGCACCGGGTCGCAAAATGTAAGGCACTGGGTCACGGTGGCTCTGGTCAGCACCGCCAACCGGGCCGTTAAAAGTCCCGCGGGTGGTGCTGCCCGGCTAAGGCAGGCTAGTCCCTACCTGTTCTGATGCTGCGCTGTGCCCTGGAAGCAGCCAGCAGCAGGTCCGGCTCTGAGGCGGCATGGCCACGGTTCCCGGCCAATGGGAGCTAGGGGGTTGGGGGTGGTGCCTGCAAGTGTGAGCCGCGCAGAGCCGCTTGCGTGCCTCTGTCTAGGAGTCGGACTTGCTTCTGGCAGCTTCTGGGGCACAGTGCGGTCCACGGTGCCTGTCTTAGCTCCCCTACTGAGCCGCTGACTGGGATCCGCCCGAAGTCAGCCCATGCCCCAACCCCACACCCCTATTCCCTGCCCCAGCCCTGAGCCCCCCCCAAACCTGGAGCCCCTTCCTGCACCCCAAACCCATCATCCCCAGCCACATTCCAGAGCCTGCACCCCCAGCCCAGAGCCCTGACCCCCTCCTGCACCCCAGCTCCCTGCCCCAGCCCAGAGCCCCCTCTCACATCCTGAACCCCTCATTCCTGGCCCCACCCCACAGTCCTCACCCCTGCACCCCAACCCTCTGCCCCAGCCCTGAGCCCCTCCCACATCCCAAACCCCTCATCCCCAGCTCTGTTGGGTCATGGGCATCAACAGTTTTGTTCAACTGCGTTGCCAGAAAAAAAGTTTGAAAACCACTGCACTAGTCTGACTATCACTGTGATGGGATACCTGTGCTGTTCCTAAGCCCCCACTGTCCGTGTGTAGGGGGGAATCCCTCTCCTACAGAGAGTACAGGCCATCTTCCCCCAGGCATCTCGTTACCCGAAAGGATCCCTGTAAACATTTTCCCTTTGCTTGGATCCCACATCACCCAGACTGAGAATAGGGCTGGGGTTAAAATCAGGGCACATTCTCTGTACAGAATTCTTTGGGGGAGATTTCACCAAGCGCCACCTTGCCTGTTTCCTTCCCCTGAGCAGGATTCCCTGTCCCTGACCCAGCTATAATCTCCCAGATGGAGCGAAGGGAAGAGCCGAGCATCCCAGATCTCCAGGGCTCCAAGGAAAGGGAGATCCTGAGAGGATCCCACACAGATAAGGAAAGAGTGACACCATCTCAAAGACTGTCTGGGACTGAAAGGAAAAGCTGGGACCCCAGTAAGGCCACCAGGAGCCCCCCAGTTCTGTCTCATCTCGCTCAGTATCATTCCCATCAGGTTCCTGTTCTCATGGCAGGCGTCACTCCTGGATCCCACCCCTGGCAGGAGCCCTCCCATCTCCCAGCCTTTCTCTGAGGCCTTTCCTGGGCTCTTGGGACAGACCCGGCCCTTCCTTTCCCCTCAGGGAAGGGTTTGGGGGGATTCGTTTCCTGCCCATCAAGTTTTCTGCTCAGTGACAAACCCCTTTGCTGCCCCCTCTCTCCCCAGCACAGGGAATGAGCCCTGGCTGGATTCTTTCTGCCTCCCAGCAGGTGCCAGGATGGAGGAGAATCACCAGCAGGAAGGGCCTGCAAGAGCAGAGCTGCATGGGATATCCCAGAGCCCCGAGCTAAAGATGCAAGCGAGTCAGGACAAGATGGACCCCAGGCCAGGGGAGGAAAATCTTGCTTAGAAGGAGAGAGAGAACATGAAGAGATGTCCAGAGAATAAATCTCGTGAAACACCAACACACCCACATGGGTGATCACCCTGACTGATGCCCCGACCTTGGGAAGGGCTTTGGCGGGAGTGTGATGCTGGCTCTGCACCACGTGGCTCTCACTGGGAAGAGATTCCAGGCATGTCCTGAGTGTGGGTGGTGGTCCAGGCAGCGATAATCCCCCTCCAAGCACCAAAGTGCCCATGCAGTGAGGAGACCCCATCAACATCCTGATTGCGGGAAGGGCTTTGGTGTCTGCTCCATCACTGCCAGACCCACCCCTACAAGTGTCCTGACTGTGGGAGGGACTTCAGCTACAGCTCCAACCTGGCCACCCACTGGTCATCCCCGCCGGAGAGGAGCCCTACAAGGGCACCAAATAAGGGAGGAGCTTTGCTGAGAACTCCCATGCCCTGCAACACCAGCATACCCCCCTGAAGAGTGGCCCTCCTAGTGTGGCTGTGGTGACAAGGCTTCTGGTTGGTCTTGCATTTCACTCAACACTAGAGGACACAGCGGGTGCTGGAGCAGCACTACAAGTGTCCCGAGTGTGGGAAGGGCTTCAGGGAGAGTGATGGGCCAGTTGAGCATCAGTGCACCCACATCAGGGAGTGGCCACAAAGGTGTCTTTTCTGCAGGAGGGGCTCCCTGCAGAGATCCAACCTCCAGGAACACAAGCGCACCCACCTCAGAGGCAGATGCCTCCTCTACCCTGACTGCAAGAGGCGCTTTGGCACCAGGACCACCCTGATCCAGCACCACCAGACCCACACAAGGGAGAGACCCTACCCATACCCCCAGTGCAGGAGGGACTTCCACCTGAGATACTCCTTCACTTTCCACTGGAGGATCCACACCAGGGAGAAACTGTCCTGATGCTCTGAGTGTGAGGAGGCCTTCAGCCTTAGCCCCCAGCTCACAAGGCACCAGAGGAACCACTGGGGAAAGGAACTGGGGGTGGGGCTGTGCCAGGCTGCAGGGGTTGAAAAATCCCACCACGGAGAATTCTACTTCAGCAGAACTCCCCTCACCACCTGCAGCTGACCAGGGACACAAGCCAAAGGCCATTGACATCAATGAAGTTGTTCAGCTGTTGATGTCAATGGAACATCCCTTACCATCTGCAGCTGACCAGGGGCATGGTGAGCCAAAGGCCATTGTTGGTCGCTGGTGTGAGCGGAGGTCTGGCCATTGACATCTGTGAAACTTCTCTCACCATCTTCTCTCACCATGCAGCTAACCAGGGGCACAAACCAAAGACTGGTAACATCAGTGGAGGCCTGGCCATTGACATCAGTGGAATTGGCTTCACCGACTGCAACTGACCAAAGGCATCTTCCAAGATTCTGAGGAAAGAGTGACCCAGACTCTGGGAGGCACCATTCCTTCCAGGGCTGGGGAATCAGGCCAGCAACCTGGTTCCATTTTAGCTTAATCCACTTCCAGAGCAAAAGGATCTAAACTGGTTTAAGCTAAACTAGATCAAGGCCCTCTTATACTGTACTAGAATGGAGCATCCGCCTGGGGAGTTATTGTGGAATAGCTATCCCCAGTCAATTTCCTCCTGTACGTGGCCATAACACAGTGCTAAGATATCATCCAGACCCCTCCTTAGGCTTCAGACCTTGAGCTCCAGTCCAGGCTGCAACTTCAAAGTGCTGTCTACACAATATTTCAAAGTACTAGCCCAAGCCCTGTTAACCTGAGTCTGTTGAACCAGGCTGGGAGGCTCACTGCGGCAGGCTTACATTGCCGTAATACAGATCACAATTAATAATAATAGTCTTCATCTTCCTTAATTTAGCAGGTGCTCCAGTGCCATTGTTTTCCCTGCACAAGAGTTTTAGAAAGCGTTGATTAGATGGAGCTAAAGTCACACCTTTCAATCCCAGACAAGGCCAAAGATTAGAACCAGGGTCCGGGCATCTCTCAGATGTTGTTTGCCAAATATTGAAAATGACCATTTCTGGATCAATCTACTTCCCTCTTGTTTTGTCTGGTCCTTATCCAAACATCCCCTTTTGCCATGCAAAGTTTCCAACATGTTTCCAAAAGTGTGATGCTTCTGCATAAAAAGAACTAAATCTCTTAGACCTTGCCTTCACGGAAAAAGTTGTAAGTGGTATACTAGTAAAGGGGCACAGCCTACCCCCATGCTTATGGGCATTATAGCTTAGGATCCTGCACCTGAATCTGAGAAACAACCACCTCTATTCCTATTATTAGCCAATATCATATACATTTTAGAAGGCTTTGTACGTATGCTAAGTTGCATAACCATGAATCAGACTCCCCAAATGCCACGCACTTATGCTAAGCTTTATTGTGGAAACTTCTTAACAGGTGAAATGTATGTCGGCTTGACAGAATCAGATTTTTATTTTTTTAATCATTTCCATGGATAATATTGATGGTGGTTTTAAAGCATTCCTCCCCTCCCCCCATTTTTATCAGTTTACAGTTGTGCAAAATTCTGTTTTAAGCATTTTTTTCTCCTTTTGTCAGTTTAAATGTCCACAGTTGCAGGAAATTGGGGAGAGGGCAGACAATGGGGATGGGCAGACAATAATTATTTAACGACAGATGTTGAGATTCACAACGTTACAGCTTTATAACTAAAACACAAATTGCCAGGATCACATGTCATACTATACAAAGTAAATATCCTTGGATCGAACTTTTCTTTCTCAAGCAGTGTTTTTCTTCTTTTGCATATCTGTACATTTTGATGGTTATCCATGGAAATAGCTTTTCATCAGTTTGGGTGTGTACGGCTAAATCAACATTTACCAATAAAAATGTCATCCTTCCAAGCCTCACTGTATGTGACCTCTGTTGTCTGTGTATGCAGAACCTGTCAGAAGCAATAGCAAATATAAACAGAGTGCCAGGCATGGCTGGTTATCTTTTAGGGATAATTGGTACAGGGGTCTTTAACTAGATACAAGCTAGAAATAATCGGAGCAGGTGGTCTTTGAACTTGAAAAATGGGTACAGAACTAGATAGGAAAAAGGGATGGAAGGTTTGTGTTGATACAGGGGAATTTGGGAAATGTTGTATCTGCTGTACACAAAAGGGTTATGAATATGGGCAGAAGTGAGCTCATGCTTTTGGGACAGTTTAATGCAGTGATACTCAGACTGAGGCTCGCGACCACAAGTGGCTCTTTAATGTGTCTCCTGCGGCTTTTTGCAGCACAGGATACTAAAACACTCTGTGATTTCATTATTAATCAAGCAGGAAGCTTCTACTATGTTATTAACCAATTGTAGTTGATAAAATAATAATACTGGGTCAGTTATTTTGCGGTAAGAATTATATATACATATATATAGAGAGAGAATGAAACAATGAATTCAGACTCCTGTGGCTCTTTGGGGTAATGTTGATCGCGAATTTGGCTCCTGTTCAGGACTGAGTATCGCTGGTTTAACGGCTCTTCCCTGCAGGGGGGTAAGGTCTGAACACCTCTGTCTGTGCTGATTTCTCACTGTTTAGTGAACTGATGGAGCTGAGTTATTTGCTATCTTATCAATAAGGGAATTAAGGGAATTAAGCCACCAACACTATAAAGGTAGGGGACTAGCTGCACTGGTATCAGATATTTTTATGTTGGTGTAACTACCTCTATGCTAGCGGTTGTGCTGCTATATTGATTTTAACATCACACCGCAAACTGACATAGTAATATCTCGAGAAAAAGTGTGTGCAGAGCAAACCTAGTGGACAAAGCACTAGGGTGGGACTCTGGAGATCTGGGTTCTATTCCTAGCTCTGCCAGTGGGTGACCTTGAGCAAATCACTTCATTTCCCCGTGGCTGTTTCCCCATCTGTAAAATGGGGATTGTGATGGATTGTACCCCTAGGGTGCACTCTGGGAGCCATTGGAACCACTGTGCCCCCCCCAACCATTCAGCTGGGTTGGCCTCTCTCACACTGCTCTGTTGGTGACTCAGCCAGCCTCTCCAGGCCCTGTTAACACCCCACAGAACAGCAGGTGATGCAACATGCCTACCTGAGTGCTTTACCTAAGCCACTCATGGATCAACAATGGCAGCGCCAGCCAGCTCCCCAGCCTTGCACCCCTGCTGGAGTATTCACCCAGAATTATACCATCTTGCACTGCACAGGGATCTGTACAATCCAAGCTCATTAATATAGTTCGCTTCCCCCTCGATGTGGAAAAGATTTGCACCGTGCCTTTGATAGCTGAGCTGAGATTTTCCCCACTCACTTCACTGAAAAACACATGGGTTACGATAAAATATAAAACAAGTTTATTAACTACAGAGAGATAGATTTTAAGTGATAGCAAACAGATCAAAGTAGATTACCTTGTAAATAAACAAAATCGCAAACTAAGTCTTATACAAACTAGATTGGATTTGAATCAGCAATATCTCACCCTGTCTGATGATACAAGCAGGCTTACAGATTCTTGAGGCACAAGCTGCACCTGCCTTGCAGCTTGGATTCCCCTCCCCCAATCAGAGTCCTTTGTCTTCCAGAGCTTCTTTCAGGTGTTGAGTTGTGCGGGAGTGAAGACCAAGTCATGATGTCACTCCTCATCATTTATAGGTTCTTCCAGCTTGCCGGAAAGTCTATGCATGTGACATGGGGAGTCTGCTGCATTGGCCAAACATTCTCCATTGCCTACGTGCTCCCTCCGAGGAAACTTCCTTATACAGAGTTCCTGTGCTAGTGGATTCTTCCCTGGATGGGTGTTGATGACAGCAGTTAACACTGTCTGGCTACTCCATCGCTGTACCTGAAAGGCTAGTTGTGGGTGTTTTCAACTTCACAACATCTTTCAGTAATACATACAATGACACGTACAATCCAACAGGATATTAATGTTTGACAGATCAAGACTTTTAGAAGGATACCTCACAAGGCATGCATTGTACAAAACATATTAAAATTATAGGACAGTGGTGAATATGGAGGTGCCAGGGTGTCACAGGGATAATGATACTGCCCTCTCTTGTAAAGTGACCTGAGATTTACAAATGAAAATAACAGCTAGGAATTATTATTACTATCATAATAAAAATCTTGGTCTTGCCAGGCCTGGAGTCTTCAAAACTCATGAAATATATCCTAAAAAAAAAATCATAAAATTGGTTTAAAAATCAGGAGAGATCTCTGTATAAACAGCCCTCATGCCCCATACCAGAGGTGGCTGCATCTCAGATTCAGGTGCAGGATCCTATAGAAACAGCTCCCACACTCCACCTCAGAGGTGGCTGCATCTCAGCAATGGGTGAGGTATCCCTGTATAGACAGCCCCGCACCCCACTCCGAGGTGGCTACATCTTAGCATCAGGTGAGGGATCCTGTATAAACAGCCCTGCACCCCACCTAAGAGGCAGCTGCATCTTAGGGTTAGGTAAGGGATCCCTATATAAACAGTCCCCACACTCCACCCCAGAAACAGCTGCAGGGTGAGGGATCCATGCAAAACAATACAAACAGAAACACCAGCAAGGAGCACTTAGAGCCTCACAAGCTTGTCCGATAATGTGGTCTCACATTATTCATAACTGGGGCCCTCCCAAATTCACGGCCATGAAAAACATGTCATGGACCGTGAAATCTGGTCCCCCCCTGAAATCTGTATGGTATACAGTAAAAGCACACAAAATACCAGATTTTAGGGAGGGAGACCAGTGTTTCTCAAATTGGGGGCCTGATCCACAGGGCGTTGCAGGTGGGGGAGGTCACGGTATTGAGACCCTTATTTCTGTGCTACCTTCAGAGCTAGGTGGCCAGAGAGCGGCAGCTGTTGACCAAGTGCCCAGCTCTGAAGGCAGCGCCCTGCCAGCAACAGCACAGAACGAAGGGTGGCAAAACCATACCATGCCACCCTGACTCCTGAACTGCTGCCTTCAGAGCTGGGCGGCCGGAGAGCGGCGGCTGCTGACTGAGGGCCCGGCTCTGCAGGCAGCAGCTCAGACGGAAGGGGGCAATACCAGACCAGGCCACCCTGACTTCTGCGCTGCTGCTGGCCGCGGCGCTGCCTTCAGAGCCGGGTTCCCGGCCAGCAGCCGCCGCTCTCCAGCTCCCAGCTCTGAAGGCAGAGCCGCCACCAGCAGCACAAAAGTAAGGGTATCGGTACCGCAACCGCCTCCCCCCGCCAACACACAATAACTTTGGGCCCCCCGCTCCTTTTTGGGTCAGGATCCCTACAACACCATGAAATTTCAGATTTAAATATCTGAAATAATGAAATTTACTATTTTAAAAATCCTATGACTGTGAAATTGACCAAAATGGACTGTGAATTTGGTAGGGCCCTACTCATAATTTCTCCTCTTGTATCTGGATAGCACAGGTGTAAGGAAGCTCTGTTACATACTCTCGGCCCATTGAACGTCTTAACTACAGAGGGTTCTTGTGTATATTCATCACCTTTCCTGGATCTCTTTTGTCACCATCTGCATGTCTCACATCGTTGTGTGGTAGTTTTGAGGAGTCTTCTGCTTATATAAGAATTGAAGCAGTGGGTCAGGACTCCTGGGCTCTAACTTCTATCGGCAGGTCTGGGGGGAAAGGAGTGGGGTCCAGTGGGTTAGTGTGGGGTCTGGGAGTCAGGACTCCCGGGTTCTACTTCTATCCCTAGCTCTCCGGGGAAGGGAGTGGGGTCTAGGGGGATAGTGTGGGGTCTGGGAGTCAGGACTCCCGGGTTCTACTTCTATCCCTAGCTCTCAGGGGAAGGGAGTGGGGTCTAGGGGGATAGTGTGGGGTCTGGGAGTCAGGACTCCTGGGTTCTACTTCTATCCCTAGCTCTCGGGGGAAGGGAGTGGGGCCTAGGGGGGTAGTGTGGGGTCTGGGAGTCAGGACTCCTGGGTTCTACTTCTATCCCTAGCTCTCCGGGGAGGGGGGTCTAGGGGGATAGTGTGGGGTCTGGGAGTCAGGACTCCTGGGTTCTACTTCTATCCCTAGCTCTTGGGGGAAGGGAGTGGGGTCTAGGGGGATAGTGTGGGGTCTGGGAGTCAGGACTCCCGGGTTCTACTTCTATCCCTAGCTCTCGGGGAAGGGAATGGGGCCTAGGGGGGTCAGGGCTCCTGGGTCCTGGTCCCAGCTAGGACAAGCGTGCGAGCTAACCACTGCAGAGAGGCGGGGGGATCGGAAGTGCCTCTAACCAGCGGTGTCTCCGCAAGGCCCGGAGAAGAACGGGTTAAACCCACCGCTCTCCTGAACCTTCCGCTTCCCAGGGAGCTGCCAGCCGCGGGGCCGGAGCAGCGCCGGGACCTTCCTGTCCAGCCCCCGCGGAGCCCGGCTCCTGGCCCCGCCGGGTGTGCGCAGGGCTGCGTGCCCGGCTCGGGGGGCAGCGCCAGCGGCAGGAAATCGCTGCCCGGAGGGGACCCGAGCCGAGCCCAGCCCAGCTTGGTTGAGCAGCCCGGGTCTCCCCCACGATCCCCGGCCCGGATCCCGCCTCCCCCCAGCAGAGCGCGGGGCCGGGGTTCAAGCCCGGGCGCGTTCTCTGTCCCGGGGGGGGGATTTCACCGAGCAGCGCTCCCCGGCCCGGGCGCGATCCCCCGCATGGAACCAGGGGAAGAGCCGAGGGTCCCGGATCTCCCGGGCGCCCAGGAACGGGGGACCCCCAGAGGCGCCCCCCCAGGTGAGGAATGAGCGACACCGGCTGGGAGTGAGGGGGGAAGCTGCGGTCCCAGCCAAGCCAGCGGGAGCCCCCCCCCAGTTCTGTCTCCACTCGCTCAGTAGCGCCCCCAGCCGGCGCCAAGGAGTGTCCCTGTTTCTGGCCCTTCTCCCCAGGGGTCAAGGGCACCATCTCTTGAGAGCGTTTGGCTTCCAGGCCCCACGGGAGTCCTCTTGGCTTCTGGAGATCTAGCCAGCTGCAGGCTCCTTCATTTAGCCTTGGCCAGGTGATCCGGCCGCTCACCACCCATAGGGGTTTTCCTCGGGTGCTCAGCCTGGCTGGTAACCTCCCCACTTCGCAGGGAGGATGCTGGCTAAGCCCTTGAGCGCCCTTAGTCCCCTGCTGCCTTCCCACGATCCCCATGTGCCCAGAAGGCGAGACGGCGTCTCCCACGGTGCTCTGGGAAAGAATCACACAGCAAGCTCAGCTGAGTGCAGCACAAAGCATTGTGGGATGTGCCCCCCAGAAGCCCTGGCATTGCAGCCCACCTGCAGGGGGAAAGGCAGCACCAGAGGGTGCAGTGACTTGGGGGGCTGCTCACACTGGAGCAGACATACCCTCACTCATCCCCCACATCGCTGCCTCGATAACTAGACTTGGTGGCCTTGGTCTGGATGGGGGCACTAGATAAACTAGGCCAGGGGAGTATTCGGAAAGGCTTGTGGCAGGCTGATTAGTGTCATGGACTGGAAAATCAGAGGGACCATCCATAGATCCCTAGATGGTTTGCCAAAAGTAACCCCAATGGTTGTCCAGCCTGCCCTTCCTGTGTAGCCCAGGCTGGAAAGCATCACCATGGGACTCTCATAGAGGTGGGCTCCTTTCCCCTGTTTTACAGATGGGAAAACTGAGGTACAGAGAGGGAAATGGACTGCCCAAGGCCTCCCAGTAGCAGAGCCAGGAATAGAACCCAGGACTCCTAGTGTTCTATCCAGTAGCCACACTGTCTCCCTAAAGAAAGACAACCCAATCTCCATGTAATGGAAAATCCATCACATCCCTTGGTAAGGCTGGTCCACTGACTAAATCCCCTCACTGTTAAGAATCAGTATCTTATTTCCAGTTTGAATTACTCCAGCTTCAATTCCCAGCTGTTGGGTCTCGTTCTCCCTTTGTCCAGTAGATTATAAAGCTCTCCTGTCTCAAAGATACCAGAGAGAGCTGTATCCTGGGAAGGAGTGACTCTGAAAAGGACTAGGGGAGGGGGTAATGATAGACAGCTCATCTTCACTTGGTTCCCAGACATGCTGTAGTGAAGCGAGCTAATATGATCCTTGGGTGTATGAGCTAGGGAATGAGGACGTGATATTAGCTCTGTATACAGCACTGGTGATGCCATTACTGTCCAGTTCTTGGGTCCGCACTTCAAGAAGGATGTTGATAAATTAGAGAGGGGTCAAAGAAGAGCCACGAGAATGATTAAAGGATTAGACAACCTGCCTTAGAATGATAGATTCCAGGAGATCAATCTATTGAGCTTAATAAAGGGAAGCTTAAGGGGTGATTTGAGCACAGTCTGTAACTACATATGTGGGGAACAAACTTTTAGTAGTGGGCTCTTCAGTCTAGCAGACAAAGATCTAACAGGACCCAAAGGCTAGAATTTGAAGCTAGACAAATTCATACTGGAAACAAGGTGAAAATGTTTGATGGTGAGGGCAATTTACCATTGTAACAACTTACGAAGGATTATAGTGGATTCTCTATCAGGGGCAATTTGAAAAATCAAGATTGGGTGGGGTTGTTTTTTTTAGAAGACCTGCTCTGGTTCAAACAGGAATTATCAGGGGGGACGTTCTCTGGCCTGTGTTGCACAGGAAGTCAGACTAGATGGTCCCTCCTGGCCCTAGATTCTATGATATTGTCTTCCAGTGACCGTGATCAAGTCACTTCCATTTCTTTGTTTGCTATAAGGCAGGTTATCCAGAACGGACAAATCATTCTTGTTGCTCTTCTCTGAGTCTTCTCCAATTTGTTAACACCTTTTTTGAAGTTGTGGACACCAGAACTAGACCCAGGTTTTGGACGATTGGATACTATAAACTGCCATGTGATAAGGGAGGATTCATAGATTAGGATGAGTAGACACAACACTTAGGTTAGGTGACTTTCTCCCTTCCCCAGTCCTTCATAACCAGATTAAACTTTTCAGACATATTAATGGGTGAATGCCAAATTCCTTTGCTGGCCCCTCATCTCCCCTCTGGGAAGGATTTGAGGGGGGTTTTGCTTCCTGCCCATCGGGTTTTCTGTTTGGTGACAAACCCCTTTGCTGTCCCCTTTCTCCCTGTCACGGGGAACTGGATTTTCTCTTTCTCCCAGCAGGTGTCAGGAAGGAGGAGGAGAATCCCCAGCGGGAGCCACACAGGCCTTCGCAGAGCCCCGAGCAGGGAGAGGCCAACAGGGTGGGATGGCAGGGGGAAGAACTCCAAGGGGTGGAAAATGGATTTGGCCTTCTCAGTAGCATGTCTGTACCCCAGAGATTGACCATCTGTGGGCAATGTGGGAAGAGCTTTAGCCAGTATTCGGACCTTATTAAGCACCAGCGGATCCACACGGGGGAGAGACCTTACAGCTGCTCCCAGTGCGGGAAGAGCTTCAGCCAGAGCTCCCACCTCACCAAGCATCAGCGGATCCACACGGGTGAGAGGCCCTACAAATGCCCTGACTGCGGGAAGGGCTTCAACGACAGCTCCTACCTCCTGCAGCACCGCCGCACCCACACGGGCGAGCGGCCTTATGAATGCCCGGACTGCGGGAAAAGCTTCGGAGACAAGTCAGGCCTTACCCGGCACCAGAAGGTGCATCACGGCGAGAGACCCTACAAATGCCCTGACTGCGGGAAGAGCTTCAGCGACAGCTCCTACCTCATCCAGCACCAGCGCATCCACACGGGCGAGCGGCCCTACAAATGCACCGAGTGCGGGAAGAGCTTCAGCCGGAACTCGCACCTGGTCCAGCACCAGCGGGTCCACACAGGGGAACGCCCCTACAAATGCACTGATTGCGGGATGAGCTTCAGCCACAGCTCCACCCTGATTGGGCACCAGAGGACCCACCGTGGCGATAAGCCCTACAAATGCCCCCAGTGCAGGAAGAGCTTCCGGCACAAGTCAACCCTGGTGAAGCACCAGCGGACCCACACCGGGGAGCGGCCCTATAGCTGCCCCAAGTGTGGGAAGAGCTTCAGCTGGGGCTCGGCTTTCATCAAACACCAGCGCACACACACTGGGGAGCGGCCCTACCAATGCACCCAGTGTGGGAAGGGCTTTGGGGACAGCTCAGCCCTGATCCAGCACCAGCACACCCACACCGGTGAGCGGCCCTACAAGTGCCTCGAGTGCGGGAAGGGCTTTGGCGACAGCTCCACCCTGAATCAGCACCAGCGCACCCATTTGGCAGAGAAACCCTACAAATGCCCAGAGTGCGGGAGGAGCTTCATCCTCAGCTCCCACCTTGTCCGGCACCAGAGGGTCCATGTGGCCTAGAGTCCCCATGCGAGGCCAGTTCTATTAACTGTTCACACCTCTTTAGGAACCTTAGAAACCAGGCCTCCTGAGAGACCAGAGACCAGGCCTCTTTAGGGACCAGGCCTCCTTAGAAACCAAGGAACTTGGAGACCTGGGACCAGGCCTCCTTAGAAACCAAGGAACTTGGAGACCTGGGACCAGGCCTCCTTAGAAACCAAGGAACTTGGAGACCTGGGACCAGGCCTCCTGAGAGACCAGAGACCAGGCCTCTTTGGGGAGCAGGCCTCCTTAGAGACCAAGGGCCTTGGAGACCTGGGACCAGGTCTCTTTAGGGAGAAGGAAGCAAGGTCCTTAGGAATCACATCAGCCCAGAGACCTGACATAGTTTTTCCCCTGGGGCGAGGCACAGCCCGTCCGACTCCAGACTAGTGATGTACCACGTAGGCACTGCGATATGGGTGCAGTGTGTGTATGGGTGGAAGGGGGGGACGGGAATGACTGAGGGGCCCACAGGTGGAAATTAGTTGAAGTGGGGAAGGAAGTGAATGTGGGGGTCCCTTCTGCCCCAATCAAGATGCGGCTATTAGAAATGCTTAGAGGCCACAAGGCAGGGTTCTCAGCCTGGGATCGCTGCCCCTCAAAGGGGGTCATGGTAACCCTACCCCTTTCTTGTTGCTAAGAGGGAGGGTTCCTGGCTATATGGCAGTGGGATCCTGGTAGGGAAAAGGTGAGAATCCCCACAGTAGTGAGGTAGTGATCTCTGAAGGACATGGGGCCTTTTGTCTGTGCCCGCTCCTGGGTGGGGTGTGGGAGACCTGTTCCTTCGTTCCCCTGGAACTCCACAGCTCTGGACCTCACTCTTTGCTCCTTTCCCTCTCCCAGGGGCTGGGGAAGGGAAGTATTGGGAGCCATGGGGAGGGGTACGTGAGGCTGCTGGAAACTGGAGGGGGCTGCTCTCAGAGGCCAGACAGACATATGCTCCCAGATGGCTGGGCAGGGGGTGAGGGAGCATCTAATCACCTTCCTGGTGGCGTCTCCAGCACCTGGCTCCTCTCTCCACGGTGCACAGACCTGCTAGCTCAGGAGCCCAGTGGCACCTGGGGAACGTCCGTTCCTGAGCTAGGGGCAGCTGGCATCCCGCCAGCCCCACCCTTGGCTCTCGGTTCCTAGCAGGCACCTGGATCCCACCCCCCCGCCTGGTTTTGATGATGATCCAGTCTGCTGTTGTGTTAGTCAACTGCATCTGTTGGAAATAAACTTCCCCACCGGGATCTGCCTCCCCCCGTCTCCGTGCTGAGGGCCCTGTCTCAGAGCTCAGTGTGGCCTTGGACATGTTGTTCTCGCCTGCAGGGAAGCTCAGAAGCTGGCTTGGGCTCCCAGTTATCACGATTTGCCGCTCTGATCCTGACGTAAACCCCAGCAGAACACTGTCTCGTCTTGCTCGGTATCATCTTCATGGTAGGTGTGGCTCTCAGCTCCCTCCTGCCTTGCCTGACCCCTGGCAGGAGCCCTCCCCTCCCCCAGCCTTTCTCTGAGGGCTCAGAGAGTCATAGAGATGTAGGGCTGGAAGGGTCTTCGAGAGGTCATCAGGTCCAGCCCCCGGTGCAAAGGCAGGTCCGAGTAACCCTAGACCACCCCTGAAAGGTTTTTGTCCAACCTGTTCTTAAAAACCTGCAATATTGCAGCTTCCACAACCTCCCTAGGAAACCTCTGACCTATCCTACATCTCCCTTGCTGCAGATTAAGCCCATTGCTTCTGGTCCTGCCTTCAGTGGACATGGCGAACAATTGATCACTGTCCTCTTTGTAACAGCCCTGAACATATTTGAAGGCTGTTATCAGGTCCCCCTTCAGCCTTCTTTTCTCAAGACTAAACATGCCTGTTTTTTTTTAACCTTTCTTCACAGGTTCTCTAAAGCTTTTATTATTTTTGTTCCTCTCCTCTGGACATTCCAGTTTGTCCACATCTTTCCTAAAGCTCGGTGCCCAGAATTGGGCACACTTCTCCAGCTGAGGCCTGGGCTGAGTGCCGTTGGACCAGCCCCTGAGAAATGATCACAGAAGGGATGCCTTACCCATTGCTCCCACTCAACTCTCATTTCCGACTGCCACCAAACCCTCCTGGCTTCAACCTTCATGAACCCAATGTTCCATCTGCCACAACTGCCATGGAACCTTCATGAACCCATTGTTCCATCTGCTACAACTTCCATGGAACCTTCATGAACCCATTGTTCCATCTGCTACAACTTCCATGGAACCTTCATGAATCCAATGTTCCATCCACCTTAATTGCCATGGAACCTTCATAAAGCCAATGTTCTGTCCACCTCAACCACCATGGAGCCTTTATAAACCCAATGTTCCATCTGCCTCAGCTTCCATAGAACCCTCCTGGGCTCAACAATTCATCTGCCATGGAACTTTCTGGGCACCCCTATATTCATCAACAACCTTTTCCCATCTCGTGACCTACATCCTCATTGCAGGGGCAGAGTCTGTATCGGCCCCATGTACGTCATCTTGCAAAGAAACAGCCAAGCCCTCACCTGTGTGTCTAATGCAGATGGCAGCAACCTCAGGCTGGTCACCTGCTGGCCCTATGGGATTCCCCCACCAATACTCCACCAACTGATGCATTTTCCCCTGGGAGAGTTTAGAATCCATTACCCCCTATCTGCCTCCAGAAGTCTATAAGTTCTTTAGAGCGGGGACTGTCTTTTTGTTCTGTGTTTGTACAACACCTGGTATAGTGAGGTCCTACCCCTTAACTGAGGTTCCAAGGCTCTGCTGTAATACACCTAACAAATAATTCAAAGGGGTTTGGTCCATGACTGGATAACTGTCTATCCAACTACTCCAGTCCTTTTTGCTTCTGAGAGCTTTTTTCCTAATGCCTGGGAAGATAAACCCACCGATGCCCCCCAACACACCCTGGGCTCTGAGCTGTTCCCATGTGAGCTCTAATTTATAGTACAAACTTCCTTTCCACTGAATGCATCCGATGAAGTGAGCTGTAGACTAACACGGCTGCTACTCTGAAACCTTTTGTAACACTTGCTCAACATGGGTCTACAGCTGCCCAAGGGTGGCCTATTGTCCTGCATCCCAGAGAGCCGCCCCACACAGGGAAGGGCTTGACACTTGCTGAAGGACCATCCAGGACACAGCAATCTGCAGCTACCAACTCTGAATGTCTGTTAACTACTGGCCCTATGGAGCATGGGGGCACAAGTAATCCAGATGTGCAGGGGAAGGAGAGGGCAAGAGGGACCCTCACCAGCCTGAAACACGGACAAACTCCCAGCTGGGGCCAGCTCAGAGCAGGGGACTGGGAGTGCTTTGTGCTTGTTTTCAAAGCTCTGTAACTCTCAAGGGCTTTAATAGTAAAGTCACTGGCGTTAGGAAACCCCTTGGCTCAGCTCGTGTTCTTTGCTTTCTGTAAGGGTCCGTGACCGTCCCTCCCCGTCAGTCTCAGAGGGAGGCCATGCCCCTGCATTAGTGTGTCTGAAAGGGGGAACTAGCATTCTCAAGGCTCTGACTCTTTGGGCAGGGCAGGGCAACAAACCGTCTATAATGACAGGGTTCAGACAGCCGTGTCAGTCTGTATCCGCAAAAAGAAAAGGAGGGCTTGTGGCACCTTAGAGACGAACCAATTTATTTGAGCATGAGCTTTCGTGAGCTACAGCTCACTTCATCGAATGCAACAGTCTGTAAGGCGCTGGCCCTCCGGGACAGGCAGAGCAGTCAGCAGTGTATGAGGCCCTCTGGCTGGGCTGAATGACAGTCTAGAGGGCTCTGGCCATCTGGGAGGGGCAGGGCCACAGTCTAAAGGGGCTCCAGCTGTCTGGCAGGGAAGAGGAGCAAGGGATCTAGGGGCCTCTGGGCAGGGCAGAGCAATAAGCAATCTAAGGTTCTGGCCTCCTAGCTCAGGCAGATGACAGACAAATGCAGGCCTCTAGGCCTAAGGTGGGTAGGCGGCTACCCCAGGGGTGGGGCGGCTGCAGGAGGTAGGGGGACCTGGGTCCACTCTACTCCGCTGGGTCCCAACCCAGGGCCCTGCCAATGGTGCAGGGCCCGCCTTTTAAACATCCTGTCCCACCTCTCTGTTTCCGGTGGGGTGGGCGCGGCTGGCACGGCTCCGCCCACCAAGAGTGAATGGTGCCTCCTCCCTATCAGTCTCCAAGGGAGGCTATGGCCCCTCTCTACAGTTTCCCACCCCCTTGTCCATGAAAGGGTTAAACTAGAAGCCTAGAGGGCCCACAGCCAGAGTGCCCATGGCCTTGGCAACTGGGGGTGGGGGGGAGAGACTCAGAAGGCCTTTCAGGCTCTAGGACGGCTGGATGGTGGAGTCCCATGTCCCAAGGACGGGCTCAGGCAAGAGGTGTGAGCCTGGGCATGTGCCCCATAGATCCAGAGCTGGAAACAGGGACTACACCCTGCCCAGAGCCAGAGCCAGGGGACTTGAGAGCACATGGGACCCAACGACGGGGGCCCACTGGCAATAGATGGGTGTCCATACAGAGGGGGACTGGGCCGGGTTAGAATGGATCTCTGACCTGTAGAGGGAGCACAGAGTTGGACTGCTCTGACACACATGGATGGACTGATTGATTGGACAGACAGACAGATGGACCAATCGCTAGCTGAGGGAAGTGAGAGGCCAACCCCAACGTGGTGGCATGAGACACAAAATTGATTCCAGATCTCCAGGGAATGTTCTCCACATTGCAGATCAGACCCCTGGGGATTTTGGAAAAGATAAGAAAACCAGACTCGGGGGTGGGGAGGTGGGGTGGAGGGACGCAGAGCCCCTAACGTCTGGTTAGCGAAGCCTGCAGCTTCAGCCAGGCCTGCCATGGTTTGGCTAGAGATGGAAGACAGGGCTGATGGCGGTCATGGCTGCCTTCCAGCCTCACAACATTCCCCCAGGCCAGCTGGGCCCAGCGGCCCAATGGAGCGTGGCAGGTGGCCACCCCGTGTGACTGAGCCCTCAGACGAGCAGGCAAGAACGAATGTACAAAATTAGAAATTGCCGTGGAGGGAGCCTCTGGTGAGAGCAACGAGCTCAGCTGATAGGAGCAATGAGCACTGGGGGCAAAGACACCAGGGACATGGGGGGCATGCAGAGACCCTGGCAGAGGGAAGGGTTTGTGGGGGAGGGGTTGCAGGGAGTCCCCGAAATGGTGGGGGGGACACACCGGGAGTTTGTGGGGTTCTAATCGGCGGCGTGGGCCCCTAGGTGCTGCTGCACTGCACATAAGGAATAATATAACTGAGGGCGTGGGGTGGGTGTGGCCGCCTGCCCCCTATGTGCTACTGTGTTGTGCCCCATGGTGCAGCGAACAGGCTTGGGAGGGGGAAAAGGGAGGGAGCCCAAACTGGGAAGGGGTAACTCTCCCCTCCCCCATCTCTGTCTTCCTCCCTTTCCCAGGCAGAGCCCATCTCATGGCCCTGCCCAGGGATCTTCCTGCCCCAGCGCCCCAGCCGCCTGGGTCCTGCGTGTGCGCCGGAGCAAGTCTCCCTCTGCAGGCTGCAGCCCCAGGGCGGTGAGTAGGGCATCGGGCGAAGCAAGTCACAGCCTGAAGCCCAGGGAGGGAGAGACACAGCAACCGAGGCAGGAAATCGCTGCCCGGAGGAAGTGGCGGCAGGGCCAGGGGGATTGGTACTGAACTGGGACCGGAGAGACACCCCGCCCCCCCAGCCAGCTCCAGGGCAGCCCAGGGGTCTGTGCTGTTGAGCTAGGCAGGGACCCCCGACCCAGCCCGCCGGGCCTTCAGGGCAGCCCAGGCCCCTCCTCTCCCCCGTGGGGCAGGGGTTGGGGGGTTCGCTCCTGCCTGTCGGGGTTTCCCTCCCTTTGCCACCCCGCTCTCCTGGTGCAGGGAAGGGGCCTGGCTGGATTCCATCCGCCAGCGGCCACTAGGACCAGGAGGGGAGTCCCCAGGAGCAGGGCTTCCTGCCCAAGATGCCCCAGCGGATCCATACCAGAGAGTGGCCCTACCCCTGCCCCGACTGCGGGCATCGCTTCCGGCAGAGCTCCCCCCTCACCCACCACTGGGCCACCCACACCGGAGAGTGGCCCTACCAGTGCCACGACTGTGGGTGCAGCTATACCACCAACGGCAGCCTGCGGCGGCACCGGGCCAGCCACGCCCTGGCCTACGGGGTGCAGCCGGCTCGGCCCATGGCTGCTAGAGGAGAGTGGTGCCCTGCCAGCCCTGAGGCTATCAGTGGGTGCCAGGACCCTGTCATGGACTTGCACAGCAGTTCTCAATCAGGGGGCCAGGGCCCTCTGGGGGGGGGGCACGAGCAGGTTTCAGGGGGTCCGCCAAGCAGGGCCAGCGTTAGACTCGCTGGAGCTCAGGGCGGAAAGCTGAAACCCCACAACCCGGGGCAGAAGCCCGGAGGCCCACCACTTGTGGCTGAAGCCAAAGCCCGAGCAACTTAGCTTCACAGGGCTCCCTGTGCTGTGGGACCCTAGGCAGTTGCCCTGCTTGCTACCCCTGAACACCGGCCCTGGATTTCATATGCAGAAAAACATTTGTTGTGGCACAGACGGGCCGTGGAATTTTTATAGCCTGTTGAGGGGGGCCATAGAAAGAAAAAGTTTGAGAACCCCTGGACTAGCAGGCTCTTGGGGAGGCTGTTGCATTTGGGGAGTCCCTGGCCACAGGGCCTTCTTCTCCCCTTTCCTATAGGTCTCCCTCGTCAGACTACATTTCCCCTGTTGCATCATGGGCATAGGACTCCCAGGATGCACCTCCCCTTCTCACCTAAGACAGACCAAAGTGCATCCTGGGAGTCCCAGAGCCACTGGCAGTATTAGAGTTGTTGGTTTCTCATGCTCCCCTTCTCTATAGGCTGGGCTCCCTGGTCGGACTACATCTCCCATGGTGTATCATGGCCTGCCCTAGGGGATGGGAGGCAGTGCATATGGGAATCCTGTGGCCATGATGCATCATGGGAGTTGTAGATTGTGTGCCTCATGATCCTATTCTATATAGGCTGGGCTCCCAGGTCTGAGTACATCTCCCCTGATGCATCATGGTCTACTCTAGGTGACAGGAGATGGTGCATCAATAGCTCAGTGGTTTGAGCATTAGCCTGCTAAAGCCAGGGTTGTGAGTTCAATCCTTGAGGGGGCCATTTAGGGATCTGGGGCTAAAATTGGGGATTAGTCCTGCTTTGAGCAGGGGGTTGGACTAGATGACCTTCTGAGGTCCCTTCCAACCCTGATATTCTATGATTCTATGAAACTCCCACACCTGCAGTGCATCATGGAAGATCTAGTCCAGCCAGGGAGCTCAGCCCTCCCCCCCGCCTAGAGGAGACTGGAGACATGAGGCAACTGAACTATAAATCCCCTACGGCACTGTGGTGGCAGATCCAAATTGAAATATTTCTGTTTTCAAACATTTGGTTTTTTTTGACAAGACATGGACATTTTCCATGGAAAGCAGCGGGTGCTTTTCATCTAGTCAAAAACTCAATTTTCTGTAGAAAAACAGTTTTGACGGAAAGTTTGTCACCACCTCTTCTTGTTGGGAGTGCGTCAGACCAGCCATCCTCAGTCGGCGCTGGCATCTGATAAGCTCCCGGGGTGACACCGAACAGTTAGACTTAACCAAAACCGTAAATGGTTTGGAGGTCTGCTACCAGGGAGATGGGCTCTTTCCTGCCAACTTACCACCCCAGGTCTTGGTTAGCTCAATGTCAGAACTGGAGGTGGGCAAACGGTTTCATCTGAACCATTTTTCCCCCATGAAAAGTGCAGATTTTGCACCATGGCAACATTTCGCAAATTCACATTAGTTTCACCAAATTGTTGATTTACAAAAAATAAAATCTGAAAAATCCAAATGTAAAGTTTTGACATTTTCTAAATGGAACATTTTTTGATTTTTTTGGTTCAAAACAACTTTTGGATTCCGAATTTCCTTCAATTTCATTAAACTCCAATTCAAAAAGATTTTTTAAAAAATGCTCAAAATTGAAACAAAAAAATGTACATTGACCCAAAACTAATCCCCCTCCCCCACTTTTTGATTTGCTGAAAATGTGGTTTTCAGCTTGACCCCAAATGATTTCTTTTCTCTTGTTTTCAGAATTGCCGGTGAATCAAAAAATTCGTTATTCACCCAGCTCTAGCTGGAATGTGCCCTACCGTTCTCAGCACCACCCAGGCCAGATCCTCTGTGCATGGACAGGATCTGTGCTCTGCTCCAGCTTTTAAACAGTCTCTTGGGGGAACCTTTTTACAGTTAGGTTCCCACAGAGTCTGACACTTCCTTCAGGTTAGGCCGTGCAGCCTCGCCACCTCCGAGACAGCTCCAGAACTCCTGTTTCACATTGCAAGCTCTCCTTAGTGAATCCAACTGAAACAGACTCCTGGTTAGAGACTTGTACACTCCCCAGGGGCAACAGGGGATGGATCGCTTGATAATCACCTGTTCTGTTCATTCCCTCTGAAGCACCCAGCATTGACCACTGTCGGAAGACAGGATATTGGGCTAGATGGGCCTTTGGTCTGACCCAGTACGGCCGTTCTTAATGTACCTCAGCCAGTATTTGCAGTGACCCCAAGCGTTTTCAAGACAGAGCAGCCTGTATTAGCCAACGGGAACACAGCACTGGAAGTTGTTAGATTAGCATCTGCATACACAACACTTCTTAAAAATCTTTGGGCCCTATAAGGGCCTGGCATAAGGTCAGCAGGGCAAATTTGGGGTCATTCGGACAAGGGGTTGCTGAGCAGAATAAAGCACCGGTTGGTAACATTTCCGTTCTTATTACGCTGGGTTTTTTTTGCTACACACCCGTGGGCTCAAATTCTTGCTGTGAACACCCCGCACCGATCTCACTCGATCTGGTCTGATCTCTGCTCGCGTCTAGCACCCACTCACTCCGCCTTTGGGGGAGCAAGAGTTAAAGAAGTACGAGGGCTGTGCTGTGGCTTGCTGAAGTGGCATGCACCTGGGAAGGTTTGCTGGTGTACCCTGAGACAGGGATGAATGAGCCTATGAAGCAGCAGCCCGAATAATAGAGTTGCTCAGGATCTTAAGGGTTGACTCCAAGCACCTCCCCTGTGTCATGAGTTCAAGTTGAGCTGTTGGCAAATTCCCCAGCCTAGATGACCGCTCTCCGGTTGTGGCAAACGAGCCCTAAACTCAGAGCTTTTTGCTTAAGAACCAATAGTTCAAAGTGCTTGGAAACCTACGAGCCTAATCAGATTGTCTTGAAAATTGCTACCCATCCTCAGTACCAGGAGGACAGAAAATGGTACTAGTTTGGGGTCATTTGGTCAAGGGTTTCCTCTGACAGAGCACCCCAATCAGCGTCTGACTTTAACAGTCAAGGTGCTCGGAAACCCACGTGCAATAGAATCATAGAGTCTAAGCCCAGAAGGGACAATTGCGGGTCCTTTGGTTAAGGAGTTCCCCACATGCAGCCCCACCAGAAAGAGCAGCTTTGAACGTTTGCAGATTTGTATCATGTGTTTGGCCCAGAGCTTAGGCTCCGACCCTCAGGCAAGGAATAATGGGTGAGTTGCCAATTTCGGCTGGATGCATTCCAGGAGCTTTCATCACGTGACATAATCTTTAATTAAAGATTCAGCTTTAATGCCTGAAGTCTCCAAAACAATCCTGGAGGGTTGGCAACAATGCACTACAAAAGCTTTCGGGCTCAGTCCACAAAGGGATAACTGCACTTAGGGTGACGCGATGTCCCGATTTTATAGGGAGAGTCCCGATATTTGAGGCTTTGTTGTATATAGGTGCCTATTATCCCCCCCCCCAACCTCCATCCCAATTTTTCACCCTTGCTATCTGGTCACCCTAAGTGCACTTTAGGCACCTAAATCCAACATTTAGATCCTCAAAATCCCTTCTCAGCTGCTGCCTAACCCTGTGAGCACTGACAGCCTCTAGGTGCGTGAATTTCCATTGACAAAGTCTCTTTAGCACCTAAAGATTTGCCAGTGGGAAACCACACTGCCACCTAAAGTCCTTGCTCCAGGGGCCTGTCTCACACCTAAACCCCATCTAGGTGTTCCCCCACCTATTGGGCCTGAGCCAGGCTGTGATCTCAGACATCCTATACGAATCACTCCAGCGGGGCTGGAGTTACACTCGATGACGCTGGCGGTCCCTTCCAGCCCGATGGTTCTATGTTCCTCTGAACCCATCACAGGCACCAAAAAGCTAGGCCTTGCAATGCTGAGGCTAAGGCCCCTTGGTGGAGACGGCCCTTTGGACCTCTGCTGATGTCCCTTCACCCCCCTGCGAGCTGTTGTTTGCTTGCCCAAGGGATTAAGGCAACAAGTGCTGCCCCTGAAAGGCAAGGGCAAGGAGGCAAAATCTTCAGGGCGGGCCACTCTGTGCCATAGGCGTTCGCTCTCACCCTGCCTTTTGCATGGCTTCTGGGGCTCCTTTTGGACACGCGAGGGGTATGGGCACTGGACTCCAGCACTGGGTCTGTGCCAGGCGCTGGGGACGGGCATGCTCAGTTCCGGGCGCACACGCACACCCGCTGGGATGAATGGAGCAGTACACACCTCTCCGAGCGATTGTTGCAGGCGGTAGTCGTCTCCCTGGGGTGTTCTCATTGCCCTGAGATGAATGGGCCACTTCACACCTCTCCCTGGATGTGTGTATCTGGGGAAGGCATTTGGCATCTCCACTCCCCTGCCCCCAGCTGGGCTGTGCCCCACAGGGCCCCACCAGCTCCCCTCCGCTCTTACCAACGCATGGGGCAGCACGGAGGAGGGGGGAGGCAGCAGTTGAATGGTGAAGTGTGCCCACGATGCCCCTTTGCACACACAGATTCCCCTAATCCCACCCCCTCACTGCTACCAGCACTTCCTCAATAACAAACAAGGGAAATCCCCTGCCAGAAAATTAATGCAGTGTTACCGTAGCCTGCAGCTGACAGATGGGGGCTAAAATGCAAACTCTGAAAGGCAAGGAATAGCTTTCTGGGAAGCAATTTTTAATTGACCTGCCAGGGACCCAGAGGCCTGGATGCATTTTTAAAATGTCGGTATAAATAACTGAGCCCCCAGTTACAGGCCCCTCCCCAACCTGCGTGGCCTAAACCAGCCTCAACAAACAGCAAAGTTTCATGGATGGTTGAGGCCATTAGCTCATTTAATCTGACTTCCCAAAGGTCACAGGCCATTACTATTCAGCCCAAAGCCTTTAGTTAGACCAAAGCATTTCAGCCCTGTTGTGAGCAACGGGCAGAGAACACGAGAAACCAGTGAGCCGCCAATGCCTGACGGTCCCTGCACTGGCAGGGAATTGATTGGGTGAGCCCATACTCAGCAAGTAGTTATCAATGGTTTGCTGTCAAACTGGCAGCGGCCATCTAGTGCCGTCCTGTAGGAGTCAGTCCTAAGTCCAGTACTAGCCAAGATTTTCATGAATGACTTGGATAATGGAGTGGAGAGTACAATTATAAAACTTTCAGACGACACCAAGCTGGGAGGGGTTGCAAGCTCTTTGGAGGACAGGAGCAGAATTCAGAATGAGCGTGACAAATTGGAGAATTGGGCGGAAATCAACAGGATGAAATTCAGTACAGAGAAGTGCAAAGTTCTTTATTTAGGAGGGAAAAATCAAAAGAACAACTACAAAATGGGGAACTGGCTAGGTGGCAATGCTGCTGAAAAGGATGTGAGGGTTACAGTGGGTCACAAATTGACTATGAGTCAACCATGGGATGCCTCTGCAAAAAAGGCTAGTATCATTCTGGGGTGTATTACCAGGAATGCTGTATGTAAGGCATGGAAGGTAAATGTCCTGCTCTCCTCAGCACTGATGAGATCTCAGCTGGAGCACTGTGTCCAGCTCTGGGCACCGCACTTCAGGAAAGATGTGGCCAAATTGGAGAGAGCCCAGAGGAGAGGAACAAAAATGATAAAAGGTTCAGAGAACCTGACCTAGGAGGAAAAGTTAAAAAAAAAAAACAGGCATGTTACTCTTGGGAAAAGAAGACAGAGGGGGGACCTGGTAACAGTCTTCAAATATGTTAAGGGCTGTGATAAGGAGGACAGGGATCAATTGTTTTTCATGTCCACCAGAAGTAGGACATGAAATAATGGGCTCATTCTGCAGCCAGGGAGATGTAGGTTAGTGATAAGGAAAAACTTCCTAATTCTCAGGGTAGTGAAGTGCGAGAACAGGTTTGCCCCGGGAGGTTGTGGAATCCCCGTCACTGGAGGTTTTCAAGAGTAGGTTACACAGACACCTGTCAGGGATGGTCTTGGTCCCGCATCAGCACAGGCGGCTGGTCTTGATGACCTCTTGAGGTCCCTTTCAGCCCTACAACTCTATAATTCTATGCCCAGATGTTCAACAGCTGGCCACCCGCACCCCTTGCTGCATGGGAAGTTGACAACCACCCCGCCCACGGCCCCAGCCAATCTGACCTGGGGGGGGAAATTCCTTCCTGACCCCTAATCGGTCATTCCTCAGCATGCGAGCAAGACCCACCGGCCAGGCAGCTAGAAAGAAGATTCTCTGGACCACCCTAGAACATTGGTCCACCCCGCCTGGGGTCCAGATGGGGGCAGATCTGTGCTGCTTCAGGCTCATGCTGCTCTCATCCCAAGGGACTGACTGATTCAGGATTAATCTGGGGCAAGGTATCGTGTCCATACCCTGTAACCTGCCGGCCTGAGCTCTTAGCCAATAGCCAAGGCCTTGCAAGGCTGTTCCTCTGTGGACAGCACCTCGCTGAGACAAGGCAGGTCTATTCCAGGTGTGATGGTGTTTATTTACAAAGAATGCCCACAGGACCCTGTTTCCCTATACGCCGCAGAAAAGAAACAGCCGGCAGTTTCCCCGCAGCACAATCCCCACCTTTGCCCCTCCAGTGGGCTCTGTGACCAAGAATCTCTGCCTCTGCTCCCTCTCAGGGTCATGCTCCCACCTCCTTCTCTTGACTTGCTGACTCCAACCCAGGCTGATCTCCTAGGGCTCGGAGCTTGCAACCAGCTCAGCTCTGACCCGCCAAGTCTCCTGGCAGTTGCTTCCTTTCTCGGCGGCTCTCTCTACTCCCTAAGTGGCGGTAAGGAGGTCTGTCATTGTCACCTGATAGCTGCCACCAGGGCCTACCAACATTGCACCCCCTGCTGGCACAATTTGTGCGTCGGCTGATTGTTCTATTGAGCCCCAGAACACAGATCTGCATCTAAGAACAGACAGACACACTCACGCTCTATTTCAAGGTGCTTGGAAAAATACACGCACACTTCAGATCATTTTGAAAACCTCATCTTCGGGACCAGGAGCGGAAGATGGAGCGGAGCTGCTTTTCACAGTCTAACAGGTATGACCCAGCTCTAGACCTGTATGACCCATCGATCCCTCCCTGCGTTCCTTCTCTCTCCTGGAACGATCACCGCGAGCCCCCTATAACCCGTCCCTAGCTCTCTTCCCCAGTACAAGCCATCCAGCAAACAGCCAGAAAGGCCATGCCTAGAGGCAGGAAGATGCAGCCCCTTGCCCAGGAGGGTGCCCCTGGGCCGAGCCGGCTGCAGCCCTAGCCCAGGCCGTGGCTGGCCCGGTGCCGCCGCAGGCTGCCGTTGGTGGTGTAGCTGCGCCCACAGTCGTGGCACTGGTAGGGCCGCTCCCCGGTGTGGGTACGGTAGTGCAGGTAGAGCTCCGAGCTGCAGGGGAAGGCGTCCCCGCAGCGGCTGCAGCGGTAGGGCCGCTCCCCGGTGTGGGTGGCCCGGTGGTGGGTGAGGTGGGAGCTCTGCCGGAAGCGGCGCCCGCAGTCGGGGCAGGGGTAGGGCCGCTCCCCGGTGTGGATCCGCCGGTGCGTCTTGAGCAGGAAGTTGCGGGAGAATCCTTTCCCACAGTCGGGGCAGCGGTGGGGTTTGCCGCCTGCATGGCTGCGCCGGTGATTCAGGAACCGCGTGCGGAGCCGGAAGCCCTCCCCACACTGGGGGCACCGGTAGGGGGGCTCCCCGCCTGGATCCCCGTGGGTCCTCTGGTGAGCGGTGCAGTGGGAGCGGATGGCAAAGCTCTTCCCGCAGTCGGGGCACTGGTAGGGTCTCTCCCCGGTGTGGGTGCGCTGGTGGGTGACCAGAGCCGAGCGCTGGCTGAACCCCCGTCCGCACTGGGCGCAGCCGTAGGGGCGCTCCCCGGTGTGGGTGCGCTGGTGGGCCAGGAGGGAGGCGCTGAGGGCGAAGGCCTTGCCGCAGTCGGGGCACCGGTAGGGCCTCTCGCCCGTGTGGGTGCGGCGGTGCCGGACGAGGCTGGAGCGCTGGGAGAAGCCCCGGCCGCACTGGGCGCAGCTGTAGGGCCGCTCCCCGGTGTGGACGCGCCGGTGGGTGACCAGGTACGAGTGCTGGCGGAAGCTCTTCCCGCAGTCGGGGCAGATGGTCAGAGCGTCGCCCATGGGGGCTCCCCGGGCGTGCCCCCCCCCCCTCACCGCCCCTGGGGGCTCCCCTCCTGCGTCCTGGCGGCTGCCGGGATCCAGCCGGGCCCCTTCCCTGCGCCCGGCAAAGGGAGGGAGACCCCCGAGGGGCAGCAGCGAACCCCCCAACCCCTGCCCCTCTCCCGCGGGGGAGAGCAGGGGCCGGGGCTGCCCCGAAGGCCCGGCGGGCTGGGTGGGGGGGACCCTGCCGGGCTCAGCTGCACAGACCCCCGGAGCTGGCTGGGGGGGGGGGGGGGTCTCTCCGGTCCCAGTCGGGCCCCGATCCCCCGCCCCGGCCCCGGCCCCGGCCCCGGCCCCGGCCCCGCGGCCGCTTCCTCCGGGCGGCGATTTCCTGCCTCGGCTGCGGCGAGTCTCTCTCGCGGCGCCGCCCCCGCGCCCCGCCCGGCCGGGGCTGCAGCCGGGGACGGGCCCTGCGCCCGGGCGGGCCGGGCCGGGGAGGTCCCGGCGCTATCACAGCCCGGCCCCATGGGCTCTGGGGCGGGGCAATGCCTCGGCTTAACCCTTCCCTTGCCGGCACGCTCCCTCCTGGCCCTGGTCGCCTTCCCCCCCCCCCCCCGGTCAGGCGGGGTTGAGCCCCCCCCTGCTGCAAAACACTTGGGGATCCCCGGTGCTTTGAATCCTCCCCCCCCCCACCCCGCCGCAGGGTGCAATGTTACAAACCGCTGCCCTCACCTGGGGGGGGGGGGTTGTGCTACCCTGGCGCAGTTTGCTGCCCACCCCCTTCATCATCTGGTCCAGGGGTAGCAAGGTGGGCCGGGGGGGGGGGGGGTTAGGCTCGGCCCAAGTTTGCTACCTCCCCCCATCTCCCAGGAGCCCTTTGTGATGGTGAGAGGTGCCTCTTCATCCCTGGGAAATCTCTGCCTTAAATGGGGACACCCATAAAGAAAAAGAGTAATCCCTAAGGTGCCCCAAGTCCTCCTTTTCTTTTTGCGGATACGGATGAACAGGGCTGCTCCTCTGACACCCCTAAAGAAAGGTATTTGTCTAATTTGCAAAAGCATGCTACAGCACTCCAGGGCCGGGCTGTTGCCTCTAAAACCAGCGAACAGAGGAAGGGGTTGCAATATTTCTGTATTCGGTCTCTTCCCTTTGTAGAAAGTTTCTATAGTAAACAAACATTTACTGTACACAGAACACTGCAACTAGCCTAACACAGGGGGAACAGTACATCCAGCTTATGAATACCTTTTAAACACAAGCTCCTAGACCAGGGGTGGCTGATCTGTGGCTCCGGAGACATAGAATATCAGGGTTGGAAGGGACCTCTGGAGGTCATCCAGTCCAACCCCCTGCTCAAAGCAGGGCCAATCCCCACCTAAATCATCCCAGCCAGGGCTTTGTCAAGCCTGACCTTAAAAACCTCTAAGGAAGGAGATTCTTCCACTTTCTAGGTAATGCATTCCAGTGCTTCACCACCCTCCTAGTGAAAAAGTTTTTCCTAATATCCAAACTAAACCTCCCCCACTGCAACTTGAGACCATTACTCCTTGTTCTGTCATCTGCTACCACTGAGAACAGTCTAGAGCCATCCTCTTTAGAAGCCCCTTTCAGGTAGTTGAAAGCAGCAAATCCCCCCTCATTCTTCTCTTCTGCAGACTAAACAATCCCAGTTCCTCAGCCTCTCCTCATAAGTCATGTGCCCCAGCCCCCTAATCATTTTTGTTGCCCTTCGCTGGACTCTTTCCAATTTTTCCACATCCTTCTTGTAGTGTGGGGCCCAAAACTGGACACAGTACTCCCGAGGAGGCCTCACCAATGTCGAATAGAGGGGAACGATCACGTCCCTCGATCTGCTAGCAATGCCCCTACTTATACAGCCCAAAATGCCATTGGCCTTCTTGGCAACAAGGGCACACTGCTGACTCATATCCAGCTTCTCGTCCACTGTAAGCCCTGCACTCAAGAAAGGGCTAAGTATGATGATTAGTAGTGCTATGATGGCCCTGAAAGCTGTTGTCAAAACTAAGGTCACTTCACTTCTGAACGAGAGTGTCTACACAGGGGTTTAAGGCACTTTATGTGCATCGGTTTCACACCTTTAATGTCACATGGTACTATCTTAATAAGGGAAGGGAAATTGAGGGGAGACAAACCTGTTATTTCCTCCAGTTTAAAAACGTTTTCATTGGTTTTCCATGACACCCACACAAATGGGGGGCTGCAAACATTCAGACGCAAATACCTCTGACGGCGAAGGAGCAGGGCTAGCCACGCAAGCAGTACCAGAGCGGTCAAGCTATGGATAATAATGGTTCATTTAACGTCTGAGGCAGCAGCATAGTCTGGAAAAGATGTGGTTTTGGAGTGTGATATGGCCAACATGCATTAGCTATCTCCCTGTGAAGACACAATGGTGACAAGGCCGTTTAGTTTCACCAAACGGCAAACCAGGTGAGGTCAGCACTGTGCTCCGGCCCAATCAATGCAAAGGAGTATCAGGCTAATTCACTTTAAAAAATCCCGGATTTTGGCAGCACAGAACCGTAAATTTGTCAGAATGAAGAATGTCACTGGAATGTATCGTCACAAAATATGTAGCGTACATCTTAAAGGCTACGCAATTAAAATATGCAATTAGAAGCATATACAATTCAATTAAAAAATCAATATTTACAAATTGACATATCTACAATGCAACAAAGAAAGTAATAGAAAGAAGGAAGTCTGCACTTCGGTGTTTGCAGGATGGGGGATTACTTACAGAAATAAGGATCTTTAATACGTTTTCAATTATGACAGGAGGGGAGACTCACATGTTACTGGAGGTCCAAAACAGTATTGAATGTTAAAGGCATGTACAACTGTTTTAGGTAGATGCAGTCTTTGGGAGAGGAAACAGAAAAAGTATGAAGCTAGTGCACCCTAGAAGCTCAGAAACAAAAAGACAAAATAAAAGACCCCCAAATATATGTATTTATTTAAATGTCATGATTTTCAGGTGTAAAACCCATGATTTTTGAATGCTTGTGGTTGTCAATCTATCTCAGGCTTGTATACCTATATTCAGTAAAAATTACCGTAGAAATTGGCTTCTGAAAAGGATTTCATATAAGATAGTATAGTGCCTTAAGAGCCAGATTTGTAAGTGTATTAAGGGGACTAGCAGAATTTTCAATAGCATCTAGGTATTTTCAACACTTAAAAATCTGGCCTGGGATGACTATTTGGGATCGAAGTTTGACACACAAGTGAGGCGAAAAAGGAGGACGGTGCTGGTTAGAGAGGCAAAACAACAGTAGCAGTGGGCAATCCCCGTAGGAGGATCAAAGGAAACCGAAATAGTTTTGACATGAAACCAGGAAATCGGTCAGCCTAAAAGTCACATGACCCCAAAGAATAAGCTTGGGTATAAAAAAAAAAATCCCCCCGGCTCCCCAATTTAGAATTAAAATCTAATGTTGCAGGAGAAACAGGAAGTGCTATACTAGAAACACAGAAGTGTAATTGCTGAAATGACTAACAATTATTAATATTTTGAATGATTATTGCTATTAAAATATCAGTCACATAGCACAATCCAGCTGCACAGCGTTAATGCAGGTAAACAATGAAGTGCTAAGAGCAATCCAAATAACATTTTTAAAAGTAAATAGTTTCCAGGAGTGAAACTCCATTGCCAGTGGATTCCAAGGAAAGCACAGGCCAGACCAGGCAACGAAAAGAGCAGCAAAATTGTCTTATGTAGCACCAAAAGGCTCCAATCCCACGTGCTAAGCATTGTGCAGAAACAGTGAGACCATCCCTAACAGGACGAGCTTATGATCTAAATAGAGGGAGGGGAAACTGACTAGGGCAAGGTCACACAGTGGGTGAGTGGCAGAGCCAGGAATACAGTTCAGGACCCTGGAGTCCCAAGTCCACCTCCATTGGGCAGGTACACAGGGCAATCTCAGTCATGCGTTGGACAACAACCCTCCAGGTGCTACAGTAGTACGCCTAGTAACAAGTCATAGGGATGTGATCTTTGTTGCCATGATGATGCATTTGTGCATGAATAGGAAATTGATCCTTAAGCTTACTTCTCATCACACACACACACGTAGGACTGAAGGTAAAAAATCCATTACAATCTACATACCACACAGACTATGCTGACAGCTTGTGCCACACGCTCTCAAAGAAACTGCGGAACCACCTGATCAACATCCTCTACAGCAAACAGGGAAAGATTAAGAATGAGCTCTCAAAAATGGATACTCTCATAAAAAACCAACCTTCCACACAAACTTCCTCGTGGCTGGATTTTACTAAAACTAGACAAGCCATTTACAACGCACACTTTGCTTCTCTACAAAAGAAAAAGGACACTAAACTTTCTAAACTACTACATGCTACAAGGGGCCACAGCAATGGTTCCCTCAACCCACCCAGCAATATTGTTAATCTATCCAACTATACTCTCAGCCCAGCAGAAGCAGCTGTTCTCTCTCGGGGCCTCTCCTTCTGCCCCTCCACCCCCACGAACATGATACAGTTCTGTGGTGACCTAGAATCCTATTTTCGACGTCTCCGTCTCAAGGAATATTTCCAAAATACCTCTGAACAACATACTAATCCACAGAGGTCTCCCTACCAACACTACAGAAAGAGGGATTCTAGGTGGACTCCTCCTGAAGGTCGAAACAGCAGACTGGACTTCTACATAGAGTGCTTCCGCCGACGTGCACGGGCTGAAATTGTGGAAAAGCAGCATCACTTGCCCCATAACCTCAGTCATGCGGAACACAATGCCATCCACAGCCTCAGAAACAACTCTGACATCATAATCAAAAAGGCTGACAAAGGAGGTGCTGTTGTCATCATGAATAGGTTGGAATATGAACAAGAGGCTGCTCGGCAGCTCTCCTACACCACTTTCTACAAGCCATTACCCTATGATCCCACTGAGAGTTACCAAAAGCAACTACAGCATTTGCTCAAGAAACTCCCTGAAAAAGCACAAGATCAAATCCGCACAGACACACCCCTGGAACCCCGACCTGGGATATTCTATCTACTACCCAAGATCCATAAACCTGGAAATCCTGGGCGCCCCATCATCTCAGGCATTGGCACCCTGACAGCAGGATTGTCTGGCTATGTAGACTTCCTCCTCAGGCCCTACGCTACCAGCACTCCCAGCTACCTTCGAGACACCACTGACTTCCTGAGGAAACTTCAGTCCATCGGTGATCTTCCTGATAACACCATCCTGGCCACTATGGATGTAGAAGCCCTCTACACCAACATTCCACACAAAGATGGACTACAAGCCGTCAAGAACACTATCCCCGATAATGTCACGGCTAACCTGGTGGCTGAACTTTGTGACTTTGTCCTTACCCATAACTATTTTACATTTGGGGACAATGTATACCTTCAGATCAGCGGCACTGCTATGGGTACCCGCATGGCCCCACAGTATGCCAACATTTTTATGGCTGATTTAGAACAACGCTTCCTCAGCTCTCGTCCCCTAAAGCCCCTACTCTACTTGCGCTATATTGATGACATCTTCATCATCTGGACCCATGGAAAAGAAGCCCTTGAGGAATTCCACCATGATTTCAACAATTTCCATCCCACCATCAACCTCAGCCTGGTCCAGTCCACACAAGAGATCCACTTCCTGGACACTACAGTGCTAATAAACAATGGTCACATAAACACCACCCTATACTGGAAACCTACTGACCGCTATTCCTACCTGCATGCCTCCAGCTTTCACCCTGACCACACCACACGATCCATCGTCTACAGCCAAGCTCTGCGATACAACCGCATTTGCTCCAACCCCTCAGACAGAGACAAACACCTACAAGATCTCTGTCAAGCTTTCTTACAACTACAGTACCCACCTGCGGAAGTAAAGAAACAGATTGATAGAGCCAGAAGAGTTCCCAGAAGTTACCTACTACAGGACAGGCCTAACAAAGAAAATAACAGAACGCCACTAGCCGTCACCTTCAGCCCCCAACTAAAACCCCTCCAACGCATTATTAAGGATCTACAACCTATCCTAAAGGATGACCCAACACTCTCACAAATCTTGGGAGACAGGCCAGTCCTTGCCTACAGACAGCCCCGCAAGCTAAAGCAAATACTCACCAACAACCACATACCACACAACAGAACCACTAACCCAGGAACTTATCCTTGCAACAAAGCACGTTGCCAACTGTGCCCACATATCTATTCAGGGGACACCATCACAGGGCCTAATAACATCAGCCACACTATCAGAGGCTCGTTCACCTGCACATCCACCAATGTGATATATGCCATCATGTGCCAGCAATGCCCCTCTGCCATTTACATTAGTCAAACTGGACAGTCTCTACGTAAAAGAATAAATGGACACAAATCAGATGTCAAGAATTATAACATTCATAAACCAGTCGGAGAACACTTCAATCTCTCTGGTCACGCAATCACAGACATGAAGGTCGCTATCTTAAAACAAAAAAACTTCAAATCCAGACTCCAGCGAGAAACTGCTGAATTGGAATTTATTTGCAAATTGGATACTATTAATTTAGGCTTAAATAGAGACTGGGAGTGGCTAAGTCATTATGCAAGGTAGCCTATTTCCCCTTGTTTTTTCCTACCCCCCCCCCAGATGTTCTGGTTTAACTTGGATTTAAACTTGGAGAGTGGTCAGTTTGGATGAGCTATTACCAGCAGGAGAGTGAGTTTGTGTGTGTATGGGGGTGGGGGGGTGAGAAAATCTGGATTTGAGCTGGAAATGGCCCACCTTGATTATCATGCACATTGTAGGGAGAGTGGTCACTTTGGATGAGCTATTACCAGGAGGATAGTGAGTTTGTGTGTGTGGTTTTTGGGAGGGGGGTGAGGGGGTGAGAGAACCTGGATTTGTGCAGGAAATAGCCCAACTTGATTATCATGCACATTGTGTAAAGAGTTGTCACTTTGGATGGGCTATCACCAGCAGGAGAGTGAATTTGTGTGGGGGGGTGGAGGGTGAGAAAACCTGGATTTGTGCTGGAAATGGCCCAACTTGATGATCACTTTAGATAAGCTATTACCAGCAGGACAGTGGGGTGGGAGGAGGTATTGTTTCATATTCTCTGTGTGTATATAAAGTCTGCTGCAGTTTCCACAGCATCCGATGAAGTGAGCTGTAGCTCACGAAAGCTCATGCTCAAATAAATTGGTTAGTCTCTAAGGTGCCACAAGTCCTCCTTTTCTTTTTACACGTAGAAGAGGGGCTGGGAGCCCAGACTCTTGGATTCTAGCCCAGCTCTGGGAGGTGAGTGGGGTCTAGCGGGTTAGAGCAGGGAGGCTGGCAGTCAGTTATGAGTATGTCAGACCCCCACCAGCTCCTGATGCCCAAGGGGCAGCGGTGCTTCACCCAGCGAGATCAGAGTCTGATAATTCTCCTGCAAGATGTCCCTGTAGAGCTGCCTCTGCCCTTCCGCCGTGAGCCCCCACTCCTCCCGGGAGAAACACATGGCCAATCTCTCCCCACAGCACCTGGAACCCCAAGGGACCCCACAACACTGTCCCAGTCCCCAGCAGGAACTAAGAAGAGTGGGAATGGACGGGGCTGGGGTCCTGTCCTGTTTTTTGTGCACGCCCCCTTTGCAAGGGCCTCTGGGAAATGGAGTCTGCCTTTGCAAGGCAGCATGAGCAGGGTTGGCTCTCTCTTTACTGATCCTTTTGCCTTGCCCCTCCATTCATATTCATCCAGGGGAGTTGTGATCCACCCCACTCTAGCCTGGAAGAGGGTGGCTCCGACCATGATCCTCCCTTGGGTCAGTCCATGGTTCCTCTTCTCTGCATCCTTCCCTGGGCTGAATTAAAGCAATCCATGGCCATAGGTACACCCCACTGGGAGCACATGTTAGGGGCTTATTCCTTCACCTGCTTACTTCCCTAATCCTTCTCGCATGACCAGAGAGCAACAATACCCGAAGGCCAAAGGTGCAAACAATTCAATGTTTATTGGGGTGAACTTCCGGCAAGCATGATTCCAGTTTCCTTCCTTAGTGTCCCCCTTCCCAGCTCTGACACCACAGAGCCTTACACCTGTGTCCCTGTTCCCATTCCTGCCCTTAGCCAAACATGATTCCAATTTCCTCACCCTCAGTCCCTGTTCCCATTTCCCCTCCTCACACCCACCCACTCACTCCCTGATTGGTGAAAGTATAGCTAAGCAGAACTGAAGTTCTACTATATAGCCTGAAGTCAATCATTTTCCTGAAATTTAACTAACCAATCCTAACATATTGTAACGTGATTATTTAACCCATTATATCCCACCACCTTAATTAGTTTACACCCAGCAAAATTAATTATACAGCAGACAGAAACAATCACAGAACCAGACAGAGATTATACAGACAAACAATAGCAAAGTGGGAACTATAATGACAGAACAATACAGAAGTGAGGATTTCACATCCCAGCTATTGATAAGTGAGTTCTTGCCAGACAGGATGCTATCAAACTAAGTTTTCTTTTACATCTTTTAGGCACTTCCCTTTCTCTGGAGGTGACAGGCACTATCAGGACAGGATTGTATTCCTAACAGCCCAATAGCACCTTCTTTCAATGTGACTAGTTTGGAATGTGAGGAGGTGACCGGTCGCTTCCCAGCTTATGGCTGCCTCTGCTGCTTGGCCAAAGGCCTTAGCCTAAGAACAGGGCCTCAGACTGTCACAGTAAGAGAAAGACCTTACACCCGCAGACAGTGATTTTGATTCTCTCTTTTATATCTCTCTAACTAGCCAAGTGATAAGAATACACCTAAATTCTTAGCGTAGAGGCCTTTACAGATAGGCCTGAATATCTGTATCCTAACACTCCACCCCCTTTTTTTTTTTCCTTTTGGGATCCTCCTGCCCAGGTATCCCTGGAAAAGCATAGGACATATGGCGACACATTTCCTGATAGGGCCAGGCATCAAGGTGGACGGTGTCAATAGTCCATTTGTCCCACTGCCCCTTGTGTAGTATAGTGCCCTGCACCTTCTCTCATCCGGGCATACCACACCTATTCCAATTAGTGTTCCGGACTTCCCATTAGAGTGGGCCAGAGAAGGTTGTGTCCAGGTTGTCTAGTACACTGCGGGGTTTGGAGGGCTTATTACTTATAGGTTATCTCCATATGCAATGTAACACAAGTACAGTTAACAATACAAAATCCACAGCAACACCAAGTCCTGACCACTGCAGTATGGTCCAACATCCGAGACACCCCCAAAACACTGCCTTTCCTCCTTTGACAGGGTCACGATCTTATGTATCCAGTTGCTGGCAGTTGCAACAAGCTGCCCCTGCAGGTTTTGCTTGCTTTTGTCCATATCATAAGTCCATTGAACGTTCACAGAGAAATGTGATATTGTCCAAACCAGCCTGACCACTTGTTATGGAATCAGGCAGTATGCCCTAGTTTGATTATTCACAGCAATAAGATTCACAGATCCATTTGTGCACCAAAGTCCAGATAGCAGCGTATAGATGGGTGTAGTTTGGTTATGGGCTGGTGTAATTGTGCCCCCAGTAATATGTACATTCCCAGCAAAACAAATTATACACAGTACACCCAATTGTCCACCCCTTGCATAGACCATTGATCCTGCTCCTCCATAGTCACAGGAGAGGGGCACATCTAAACATCTTCTGTTGATTTACACTATTTTACACACCTCCATTGATTCCCAGTGAGCTCCTCCCCTTCTCATTATTCCATACGGCTCGTGGGAACCACCTGAGCTGCCATTCCATTTCCAGGTACCACGGTAGCTATTACACAGGTGCTGGCCTCCTAGTTGAGCATTTTGCATTCCCATACACATCTGCCCCCCAAGGTCAGCCTTCTGAAGCCATCCCCAACCATATCATGAGATTTTTTGTTCATTGAAGCACAGCAATGCTAGCAACAAGACAAACAACACAGACAAACACAAAACACAGATCCATGATATTCTGAGTTATTTTCCCCGCTGGCACCAGCTTGTAGAGTGTCTGAAAAACAAAAGAAATAATTTCCACCCCCCTGGTGGGGACAGATTATTGCTTAATAATAATATCACTTTCTTTTACAAATTTCCTTGTTAATTGCAGGAAAAACAGAAGAATTACCTCCAGGCTGTCCTTATTTTGTTCTATAGTCAGGCTAGTGAATTACCCCACTTGCTGGTCATTTATGAAATTCATGAGGTTGTATACCTCAGTTTCCCCTCTTGTACAACAGGCCATGTTTGCAATAGTTTCTCTGCTGTACCAAGCTTTAAGTTTATTCTCAGGTAATAGCTGAGACATAGCTTCAGATTTTAGCACTGTACACATCCTGGGAAAATGCACATTCCTTCCAGATAGTTTAACCTTCATAATATGTTAGCCATATTAATGTTACACAAGGTGTAACTGCCTCCCATGCCCACAGAGTTTTCATGCACACCCACCAAAGCAACAATCTGATCCCCCAGAGCCACCCCAAGGCTCAGTGTTCCCATCATTCCTCCCCTTTTCCTTGTGCGCACACACAAAATTCCTTTTTGGCTAACATTTCTTGCACTGTGATTACTCTTTTACACAACTGTACCCCAATTACACTTTCATCTTGTACAACTAGACAACCAGGAGCAGCCAAGTTAAGTTCCAATAGAAACCCCCTACATCCTTTAGTGATTTTGATTACATTACCCAATAGTCAAATAATTTTGATCAGATTCTCTCTGTGCCTGCAGCAGTCCCTTATAGACTATTTCTGTGGGAAAAGGGCCCATTTTCCCTCAGAATAACTGTAAAGGTTTCTGGGGACAGAAGCCTAGTGGTGGTAGTAGCCACTTTACCTGACCCCCTTGGATAATTTAATTACCAAGCTTCCATCCAATGTGACTGCAGAGTTGCACATACAGTTACATTTATAGAACTGGGTTTTATCATTAAACAAAATCTTCCTTCTTGACATCTCACATAAGTATCCGAAGTACCCTCCATTAAAACTTCAGAAAAACAAAAGTGTGGAAAGGCAGGGGGAGAGGTGGAAAGAAACCAATTAAGCCTGCCAGGTCAGTTTAAAGTATAGGCTACCAGCAGCAAATTAAGTAAACTGAGGAAAAGAAGAAAAGGACATAGTTAGCTTTGATCCAAGAGTACGCTCCCTGGGTTGAAACAGTTGGGAACCCTTATCCTCAGGTTCTCATTCTGGCTCTGGGAGAAGAGTGGGGGTTGTTACCTGCTCCTGCAAACCCTGCCACTCCCCCCCCCCGCCCCTTCTTTCTCTCCACTCCCCCAGGAGCAAGTCCCAGCTCCAGTCTCTAAAGATTGTCTGTTAACTCTGCTTTTGACTTTAAACCCTGCTGTGCCAAATCATCTTTAACCATCCCTAACTAATTTACAACCCTTCAGCAGCCCTTGCTGAAGCAGCACCAAAGTTGAAAGATTCCTGGCAGCTTCCCATAATGCTGCCCTTACTTCAAACCTCTCACAAGTGGACTGAAGAGCCTCCTTTCCCCGGAAGGCATTCAGTCCCCATGGGCAGGGACCTTCTTCCACTACCGTATGCCAAGGAGGGTGGGCTCCTCAGCCACCCCCCATCCCTCTGGGTCCCCTAACGCTTCCTCCATTTCCTTGTTAATCTCATCCCAGGTTGACCCCTGCACGTGGTATGGGCCCTGGTTCTTCCTTATCCATTTATCCAAAAAATCCTTTACCCTGGCTTGACAGAACTGGCAACTACTATCAAGAGAGTTCGCAATACCCCCTCCAAGCAGCTGCGCAGACTGTTGGGGAGGGGGACTTACAGGCTGCCACTCACCTATCCAATGCGATGCATCCGAGTCACCAGCACCAAGATGTTAGGGGGCTTATTCCTTCACCCACTTACTTCCCTGGTCCTTCTCGCATGACAAGAGAGCAACAATACCCGAAGGCCAAAGGTGCAAACAATTCAATGTTTATTGGGGTGAACTTCCAGCAAGCATGATTCCAATTTCCTTCCTTAGTATCCTCCTTCCCAGCTCTGACACCACAGAGCCTTACACCTGTGTCCCTGTTCCCATTCCTGCCCTTAGCCAAACATGATTCCAATTTCCCCACCCCCATTCCCTGTTCCCATTTCCCCTCCTCACACCCACCCACTCACTCCCTGATTGACTTCAGGCTATATAGTAGAACTTCAGTTCTGCTTAGCTATACTTTCACCAATCATTTTCCTGAAATTTAACTAACCAATCCTAACATATTGTAACGTGATTATGTAACCAATTATGTCCCACCACCTTAACTAGTTTACACCCAGCAAAATTCATTATACAGCAGACAGGAACAATCACAGAACCAGACAGAGATTATACAGACAAACAATAGCAAAGTGGGAACTATAATGACAAAACAATACAGAAGTGAGGATTTCACATCCCAGCTATTGATAAGTGAGTTCTTGCCAGACAGGATGCTATCAACCTAAGTTTCCTTTTACATCTTCTAGGCACTTCCCTTTCTCTGGAGGTGATAAGCATTATCAGGACAGGATTGTATTCCTAACAGCCCAATAGCACCTTATTTCAATGTGGCTAGTTTGCAATGGGAGGATGTGATCAGTCGCTTCCCAGCTTATGGCTGCCTCTGTTGCTTAGCCAAAGGCCGTAGCCTAAGAACAGGGCCTCAGACTGTCACAGCGAGAAGGCCCTTACACCAACAGACAGTGATTTTGATTCTTTCTTTTATACCTCTAGAACTAGCCAAGTGATAAGAATACACCTAAATTCTTAGAGCACAGACCTTTACAGACAGGCCTGAATATCTATATCCGAACAGCACACTTCCCATTCCCCTCCCTCTGCTATGGCCCCCTCCCTTCCACGGTCTCCCCACACCACTGTTCCCTGCCTTCCATGGGGCTGTGTAATGGTCCTGACTCAAGATCTGGTTGGGGAGCATGGCTTAGTGGTCAGAGTCACAACCCCTGACTGCCATGGGCTTGGGGGACGGGGAGCCCAGGTCCTCCCACTCTACCAAGCTCTGACCCAGGGCTCTTTGGGCTACCAGTAGGCTGGCAACCAAAGCTGTGCTCCCTGGGCCTCTTCCTCCCCTCATCCCTCTGGGTCAGATTAGTTCAAGGCTTTCCCCTGGTGGGGAAAGCCAAACCACAATAAATAAGAGGGGGTTACCAATGTCCAAAGGATACGTCCCTCTCTGGGTGGGTCCTCCTTTCCGGGCAGCTATCACAGCCTTCAGGCTTCCCACTGCACTATGCAGGTTTTCTCACCTCTCCCTCTACAACCCAAAGGAGCGGATTCCCTGTCTCTTAATTCCTCCAGCAGATGGAGCATTTGCTGCAGGTGGGGCAGGGCAGAGCTGGCTGAGCCCAAAATAATCCCTTAACCTCTTGTTGCATAGTGCGGCAACCCCATCACAGGCTGGCTGGGAACTCAGCTCCAATCCAACCCAGCAACAAAATCTGTGTCTGGGGCCTTGGGGCTTTCCTCTCTGCCTCTGTGTCCTGTCCTGTTACCAGAGTAACAGGTTTCAGAGCTAAGATGCAGAGGGCACTTCCCCCACCCCTTCAGAGAGTGTTCGGCTCAGGCTCTTTGTAGACTCAGGCAGCATTGCTGCACTGATTACAATCAGGGCAGTTCACACCTCTCTGAGCAATAGGCTCAGGCTCTCTGCAGACTCAGGCAGCATTGGTTCCATTTGGGAAAGTTCCCACCTCTGAGTGATGAGTTCAGCTCACAGCCAAGAGACATTTTGAAACTTTTCTTTGCAACCTTGAGTGTTAGCGGTTTTGTTTTTAATGAAAACGGGGATTCTAATAAAAACTTGCAACTCCAGAAGCCAGGGCCCTGAGAATGGAACTAAACCCAGCCCCAATTCATTATCCAAACCTCTAAGGCCTCCCCAATAACTACACTCACCCCCAACACAACCCTTCCTTTCAATACCTCCATAACGACAACACTGACTTCCAAACTGTCACCTGTGAAGGTTGTCTTTATTACATGCAGCCTGGTAGAACACAGAGGTTGTGATCCGTGTCCCTTGTTGGTCAAGGAGTACTGACCGTGGAGGAAGTCCCTACCTCAAAGACTTTACAGTCTGTTCAGCGGATACAGAGCTGAGATTCTCCCTGGAGCCCCAGGGCTTTGGAAACGCGCTCCACATTACAATGTGTGGGGATCAGACATCGAAAGGTGCCTAGATTCATAGAGTCCAAGGTCAGAAGGGACCCTTGTGATCATCTAGTCCAGTGGTTTTTAAACTTTTTTTCTGGCCACCCAGTTGAAAAAAATTGTTGATGCCCACTGGAGCTGGGGATGAGGGGTTTGGGTGTGGGAGGGGCTCAGGGCTGGGGGTTGAGGTGCAGGGGTGAGGGCTGTGGGGTGGGCCTGGAATGAGGGGTTCAGGGTGCAGGATGGGGGCAGGGCTCTGGGCTGGGGGTGCAGGCTCTAGGGTGGTGCCAGGGATGAGGCTTTTGGGGTGCAGGAGGAAGCTCCAGGTTTGGGGGAGGGCTCAGGCTAGGGCAGGGGATTGGGGCACAGGCTTACCTCGGATGGCTCCTGGTTAGCAGCGGAGCGGGGGTGCCAAGGCAGACTTCCTGCCTGTCCCGGCACAGCGCCGTGCCCTGGAAGCGGCCAGCAGCAGATCTGGCTCCTAGGTGGAGGCACGCAAGAAGTTCTGCGTGGCTGTCACCCGCAGGCACCGCCCCCCGCTCCCATTGGCTGGGAAACAGCCAATGGGAGTGCGGAGCTGGTGCTCGGGGCAGCGCACGGAGCCCCATGGCCCCCCGACCTAGGAGCTGGACCTGCTGCTGGCCATTCCGGGGCACAGTGCGGTGTCAGAGCAGATACTGTCTAGCCTGCCTTAGCCGGGCAGCACCGCCGATGGGACTATTAACAGCACGGTCGGCGGTGCTGATTAGAGCCGTCACGACCCAGTGTCTGACATTCCGCGACCCAGTACTGGATCACAACAAACAGCTTGAAAACCACTGATCTAGTCTGACCTCCTGTATAGCACAGGCCAGAGAACTCCCTCCAAATAATTCCTAGAGCAGAGCTTGAAGGAAAGCCTCCACTCCTGATTTAAAAATTGCCAGGGATGGAGAATCCACCATGACCCATGGTAAATTGTTCCAGTGGTTAATTACTCTGTTAAAAATGTATGCCTTATTGCCACCTTTTCTGCCTAAGGGATGGGGCGATCCAATCCCCATTAAAATTAATAAAGGGGGCATCTGAACCCCGTGGTTATCTCTGAACACCCCCCCCACTCCGTGCATCAAAAAGGCACTAGGAGTTTGGCTAGAAATCAAGGGATTAAATCCAAGGGGTTATTTGAAATAAGTGAGGTCCCTAAAACTATTTAGCTCGCCTTAGCTGTACCCCTGCACAGGAGGGAGCACGTACAAAGGGAGACACATGTATGGGTTTTATGGGGCGTTATAAGGGATGAACCTTGGCTAATACACACCCCAGGGCTGGGACGTGTAGGGGGAGGCATGCATGGCATTCTATGCTATATGGGTTCTCCGGTGCGTAATATGGTGCGAGCTCCAAACAAAGCTCTTCCCGCACTAGAGGCATTTGAAGGGTCTCTCCCCAGTGTGGATCCGCAGGTGGCTGGCCAGCGTGGATGCCTGAGTGAAGCATTTTCTGCAGATGGGACATTTGTATGGTTTCTCCCCTGTGTGAACCGACTGGTGCCGGATCAGCTGGGAGCTGCGGACAAAGCCCCTCCCGCAGGGGCACCTGTAGGGCCGCTCCCCCGTGTGGGTTCGCTGGTGCTGCAGGAGGTGGCAGCTCTGAGCAAAGCCCTTCCCGCACTCAGGGCATTTGTAGGGCCGCTCCCCCGTGTGGGTGCGCTGGTGCCGGTTCAGGTTGCGGATCTCGCTGAAGCCCTTCCCGCACTCAGGGCATTTGTAGGGTCTCTCTCCCGTGTGGGTCCGGCAGTGCAGGGTGAGCTGGGAGCGCCGCAGGAAGCCCCTCCCGCAGTCGGGGCACTGGTAGGGGCGCTCCCCCGTGTGGGTTTGCTGGTGGCAGATCAGGTGGGAGCTCAGGCCAAAACTCTTCCCACACACGCCGCAGCTGAAAGGGCGCTCCCCGGTGTGAGTCCGCTGGTGCTGGATCAGGCCCGAGCTCTCGATGAAGCCCTTCCCACAGTCAGGGCACTGGTAGGGGCGTTCCCCGGTGTGGGATCTCCGGTGTCGGAGGAGCCGGGAGCTCCAAGGGAAGCTTTTCCCACAGTCGGGGCACGTATTCGCTCTCTCCCTGGCCTGGGTTCCCCGAGACACCATGTCATATTCAGCTTCGACACCAGCTCTGGATTGACTCAGTTTCCCTGCCGGGGGGGCAGAATGGCAATGGAGAGCCTCATCAGTATCCTCCGGCTTGGGGCTCTGGGAGGTCCTGGGCAGCTCCGCTCCCACAGTCCCTTCCCGCTGGGGGATCTCCTCAAAGTTCCCACTCGCCATCCCGGCACCTGCTGGGAGAGAGAGAGAGAATCCAGGTGGGGCTCGGTCCCTGCGCCCGGGTGAAGGGGGGGGGGGCAGCAAAGGGGTTTGTCGCTGAGCAGAAAACCTGATGGGCAGGACGCGAATCCCCCAAACCCTTCCCTGAGGGGAGAGGGGGGCCGGGGCTGCCCCAACAGCCCAGCTGAGGCCCCAGGGAAAGGCTGGGGGAGGGGAGGGCTCCTGCCGGGGGGATCCGGGAGTGACACCTGCCCTGAGGACAGGGACCTGCCGGGGACGATGCTGGCAGGAGACAGAACTGGGGGCTCCCGGCTGGTCCCTTCCCGCCCGGACGGTCTCCGAGCCGGTGTCGCTCACCCCTCACCTGGGTGGGCGCCTCTCGGGGTCTCCCCGTCCTCGGAGCCCGGGAGATCCTGGCAATTCTCCTGCGGCGCGTCCCGCAGCGCTGCCTCTGCCCGTCCGCCGGGAGCCCCCCGCCCCGCGGGAGCCTCCTCCAGCCCCGCCGGGAGCCACCGGGGCGGGCACCCCGCGCCGCACCTGCCCCCGGGGCCAGCGTCCCCAGCACTCGGGCGGGGGCGGGAGCGACTTTCGGACGGGGCGGGGGCGGGGGCGGCTTTCAGCGCGGCCCACTTGGCCAAGGTCTCTGGGAAATGGAGTCTCCCTTGGCCATGCCCCGGGGGGGCTGGTTGCGTGGGGCGGGCTGGAGGTTTCCGCCCCCGCCCCTCCCCCTGTTGAATATTCATGAGGGGCGGGGAGCTGGTACCTTTGTTCCAGGCTGTCCCTGTTGCCGACAGATCCGCTCCGGCCGAAGCAGGAATTCATTCCGGGCAGGTCTCGGACCCGTGTTCCAGGGGAGGTCAGACACGATGATCCCAGCGGTGCTTTGTGGCTTGAAGAGCTACGAATCTCCCCCTAGCCTGGCAGGCGCAGGGAGGCCCGGGGGCAGGGCTGGGGCAGGAGAAGGATGAGCAGGCAGGACAGACGGTCCTCGGGAGTGAGGCTGGAGAGCCAGGGGCTGGTTAGCCCAGAGAGGGGAGGAGGGAGAGGGGACCGGAGCGAGGAGCGAGGTGGAGACAGGAGCTTAGGATCTTCTGTGCCACAAAACCCTCAGGGGGCGTTTAATGGACTTGAAAGGCAACAGATTACAGAGGAAGAACTTTAGGACAGCAGTCCCAGCCACGAGCCAGGCCTGCCCAAGGCAGACCCAAGGTGGGAGAGGGAAAGAGGCTCAGAGAAGGGAATGGTTTCAGAGTGGCAGCCGTGTTCGTCTGTATTCGCAGAAAGAAAAGGAGGACTTTTGGCACCAGAGAGACTAACCAATTTATTTGAGCATAAACTTTCGTAAGCTACAGCTCACTTCATCGGATGCATTCAGTGGAAAATGCAGTGAGGAGATTGATATACACACAGAACATGAAACAATGGGTGTTTTTCATGCACACTGTAAGGAGAGTGATCACTTAAGATGAGCTATTACCAGCAGGAGAGCGCGGGGGTGGGGTGGGGAGGGGAGGGCTAAAGAAAACCTTTTGTAGTGATAATCAAGGTGGGCCCTTTCCAGCAGTTAAGAAGAATGTCTGAGGAAGGGGGGGGGGGGGGGGAGATAAACATAGGGAAATAGTTTTACCTTGTGTAATGACTCATCCACTCCCAGTCTCTATTCAAGCCTAAAATAATTGTATCCAGTTTGCAAATTAATTCCAATTCAGCAGCCTCTCGTTGGAGTCTGTTTTTGAAGTCTTTTTGTTGTAATATTGCAACTTTTAGGACAGAGATCGAGTGACCAGAGAGATTGAAGTGTTCTCCGACTGGTTTATGAATGTTATAATTCTTGACGTCTGATTTGTGTCCATTTATTTTTTTACGTAGAGACTGTCCAGTTTGACCAATGGACATGGCAGAGGGGCATTGCTGGCACATGATGGCATATATCACATTGGTAGATGTGCAGGTGAATGAGCCTCTGATAACGTGGCTGATTGGATTAGGCCCTATGATGGTGTCCCCTGAATAGATACGTGGGCACAGTTGGCAACGGGCTTTGTTGCCAGGATAGGTTCCTGGGTTAGTGGTTCTGTGGTGTGGTGTGTGGTTGCTGGTGAGTATTTGCTTCAGGTTGGGGGGCTGTCTGTAGGCAAGGACTGGCCTGTCTCCCAAGATCTGTGAGAGTGATGGGTCGTCCTTCAGGATAGGTTGTAGATCCTTGATGATGCGTTGGAGGGGTTTTGTTGAGGGCTGGTTGGCTTGTGGCATTCTGTTATTTTCCTTGTTGGGCCTGTCCTGTAGTAGGTGATTTCTGGGTACTCTTCTGGCTCTGTCAATGTGTTTCTTCACTTCAGCAGGTGGGTATTGTAGTTGTAAGAATGCTTGATAGAGATCTTGTATGTGTTTGTCTCTGTCTGAGGGGTTGGAGCAAATGCGGTTGTATCGTAGAGGTTGGCTGTAGACAATGGATCGTGTGGTGTGGTCAGGGTGAAAGCTGGAGGCATGTAGGTAGGAATAGCGGTCAGTAGGTTTCCGGTATAGGGTGGTGTTTATGTGACCATCGCTTATTAGCACCGTAGTGTCCAGGAAGTGGATCTCTTGTGTGGACTGGTCCAGGCTGAGGTTGATGGTGGGATGGAAATTGTTGAAATCATGGTGGAATTCCTCAAGGGCTTCTTTTCCATGGGTCCAGATGATGTCATCAATGTAGCGCAAGTAGAGTAGGGGCATTAGGGGACGAGAGCTGAGGAAGCGTTGTTCTAAGTCAGCCATAAAAATGCTATCGTGTCATGTGCCAGCAATGCCCCTCTGCCATGTCCATTGGTCAAACTGGACAGTCTCTATGTAAAAGAATAAATGGACACAAATCAGACGTCAAGATTTATAACATTCATAAACCAGTTGGAGAACACTTCAATCTCTGACCTAAAAGTCACAATATTACAACAAAAAGGCTTCAAAAACAGACTCCAACGAGAGACTGCTGAATTGGAATTAATTTGCAAACTGGATACAATTATTTTAGGCTTGAATAGAGACTGGGAGCGGATGAGTCATTACACAAAGTAAATGTATTTCCCCATGTTTAATCCCCACCCACCCCCCACTGTTCCTCAGACATTCTTCTTAACTGCTGGAAAGGGCCCACCTTGATTATCACTACCAAAGGTTTTCTTTAACCCCCCCACACCCCTCCCCGCTATCCTGCTGGTAATAGCTTATCTGAAGTGATCACTCTCCTTACAGTATGCATGATAAACACCCATTTTTTCATGTTCTGTGTGTATATAAATCTCCTCACTGCATTTTCCACTGAATGCATCCGATAAAGTGAGCTGTAGCTCAGGAAAGCTTCGGCTCAAATAAATTGGTTAGTCTCTCAGGTGCCACAAGTACTCCTTTTCTTTTTAGAGAAGGGAATGACTCCCTCAAGGTCCAGGAATACCTAGTCCAATGCTAGTACCTTCTCCACCAAAAGATTGCACACGTCTGTTTCTCTAGCAGTCCCTACTCAGTGCACACACCAGGGGCTCACGCTTTCCTTCCATTCAAGTTCCCTGTGTGCCACCATCCCAACCCCTCTATTTCAGAGACTCCCTCCTTCTCCCTCAGGCCAGGGGCAATGGAGAGCCTCAGCAGTATCTTCCCGCTTCCAGCTCCTGGTGGGAAAAGCTAAACCACATTAAATAAGAGGGGGTTACCAATGTCCAAAGGATACGTCCCTCTCTGGGTGGGTCCTCCTTTCTGGGCAGCTATCACAGCCTTCAGGCTTCCCACCCTGCACTCTGCAGGTCTTCTCACCTCTCGCTCTACAACCCAAAGGAGCGAATTCCCTGTCTCTTAATTCCTCCAGCAGATGGAGCATTTGCTGCAGGTGGGGCAGGGCAGAGCTGGCTGAGCCCAAAATAATCCCTTAACCCCTTGTTGCATAGTGCGGCAACCCCATCACAGGCTGGCTGGGAACTCAGCTCCAATCCAATCCAGCAGCAAAATCTGTGTCTGGGGCCTTGGGGCTTTCCTCTCTGCCTCCGTGTCCTGTCCTGTCACCAGAGTAACAGGTTTCAGAGCTAAGATGCAGAGGGTACTTCCCCCAGCCCTTCAGAGAGTGTTCGGCTCAGGCTCTCTGCAGACTCAGGCAGCATTCGTTCCATTTGGGAAAGTTCCCGCCTCTCAGAGCAATGAGTTCAGCTCCCAGCCAAGAGACATTTTGAAACTTTTCTTTGCAACCTTGAGGGTTAGAGATTTTGTTTTTAATGAAAACGGGGTTTCTGATAAAAACTTGCAACTCCAGAAGCCAGGGTCCGGAGAATGGAACTAAACCCAGCCCCAATTCATTATCCAAACCTCTAAGGCCTCCCCAATAACCACACTAACCCCCAACACAACCCTTCCTTTCAATACCTCCATAACGACAACACTGACTTCCAAACTGTCACCTGTGAAGGTTGTCTTTATTACATGCAGCCTGGTAGAACACAGAGGTTGTGATCCGTGTCCCTTGTTGGTCAAGGAGTACTGACCGTGGAGGAAGTCCCTACCTCAAAGACTTTACAGTCTGTTCAGCGGATACAGAGGTAAAATTCTCCCTGGAGCCCCAGGGCTTTGGAAACGCGCTCCACATTACAATGTGTGGGGATCAGACATCGAAAGGTGCCTAGATTCATAGATCCCAAGGTCAGAAGGGACCCTTGTGATCATCTAGTCCAGTGGTTTTTAAACTTTTTTTCTGGCCACCCAATTGAAAAACATTGTTGATGCCCGTGACCCACCGGAGCTGGGGATGAGGGGTTTGGGTGTGGGAGGGGCTCAGGGCTGGGGGTTGAGGTGCAGGGGTGAGGGCTGTGGGGTGGGCCAGGAATGAGGGGTTCAGGGTGTAGTCGGGGGCTCTGGGCTGGGGCAGGGGGTTAGGGTGCGGGATGGGGGCAGGGCTCTGGGCTGGGGGTGCTGGCTATGGGGTGGTGCCAGGGATGAGGGGTTTGGGGTGCAGGAGGAAGATCCAGGTTTGGGGGGGTCGGGCTCAGGCTAGGGCAGGGGATTGGGGCACGGGCTTACCTCAGATGGCTCCTGGTTAGCGGCGCAGCAGGGGTGCTAAGGCAGACTTCCTGCTGGTCCCGGCACAGCGCCGTGCCCTGGAAGCGGCCAGCAGCAGATCTGGCTCCTAGGTGGAGGCACGCAAGAAGCTCTGCACGGCTCTCAGCCACAGGTACCGCCCCCCGCTCCCATTGGCTGGGGAGCACGGAGCTGGTGCTCGGGGCAGCGCATGGAGCCCCGTGGCCCCCCGACCTAGGAGCTGGATCTGCTGCTGGCCATTCCGGGGCACAGTGCGGTGTCAGAGCAGATACTGTCTAGCCTGCCTTAGCCGGGCAGCACCGCCGATGGGACTATTAACAGCACGGTCGGCGGTGCTGATTAGAGCCGTCACGACCCAGTGTCTGACATTCCGCGACCCAGTACTGGGTCACAACAAACAGCTTGAAAACCACTGATCTAGTCTGACCTCCTGTATAGCACAGGCCAGAGAACTCCCTCCAAATAATTCCTAGAGCAGAGCTTGTAGGAAAGCCTCCACTCCTGATTTAAAAATTGCCAGGGATGGAGAATCCACCATGACCCATGGTAAATTGTTCCATTGGTTAATTACTCTGTTAAAAATGTATGCCTTATTGCCACCTTTTCTGCCTAAGGGATGGGGCGATCCAATCCCCATTAAAATTAATAAAGGGGGCATCTGAACCCCATGGCTATCTCTGAACACTCCCCCCCGCCCCCGTGCATCAAAAAGGCACTAGGAGTTTGGCTAGAAATCAAGGGATTAAATCCAAGGGGTTATTTGAAATAAGTGAGGTCCCTAAAACTATTTAGCTCGCCTTAGCTGTACCCCTGCACAGGAGGGAGCACGTACAAAGGGAGACACATGTATGGGTTTTATGGGGCGTTATAAGGGATGAACCTTGGCTAATACACACCCCAGGGCTGGGACGTGTAGGGGGAGGCATGCATGGCATTCTATGCTATATGGGTTCTCCGGTGCGTAATAAGGTGCGAGCTCCGAACAAAGCTCTTCCCGCACTGGGGGCATTTGAAGGGTCTCTCCCCAGTGTGGATCCGCAGGTGGCTGGCCAGCGTGGATGCCTGAGTGAAGCATTTTCTGCAGATGGGACATTTGTATGGTTTCTCCCCTGTGTGAACCGACTGGTGCCGGATCAGCTGGGAGCTGCGGACAAAACCCCTCCCGCAGGGGCACCTGTAGGGCCGCTCCCCCGTGTGGGTTCGCTGGTGCTGCAGGAGGTGGCAGCTCTGAGCAAAGCCCTTCCCGCACTCAGGGCATTTGTAGGGCCGCTCCCCCGTGTGGGTGCGCTGGTGCCGGTTCAGGTTGCGGATCTCGCTGAAGCCCTTCCCGCACTCAGGGCATTCGTAGGGTCTCTCTCCCGTGTGGGTCCGGCAGTGCAGGGTGAGCTGGGAGCGCCGCAGGAAGCCCCTCCCGCAGTCGGGGCACTGGTAGGGGCGCTCCCCCGTGTGGATGTGCTGGTGGCGGATCAGGTGGGAGCTCAGGCCAAAACTCTTCCCGCACACGCCGCAGCTGAAAGGGCGCTCCCCGGTGTGAGTCCGCTGGTGCTGGATCAGGCCCGAGCTCTCGACGAAGCCCTTCCCACAGTCAGGGCACTGGTAGGGGCGCTCCCCGGTGTGGGATCTCCGGTGTCGGAGGAGCCGGGAGCTCCAAGGGAAGCTTTTCCCACACTCGGGGCACGTATTCGCTCTCTCCCTGGCCTGGGTTCCCCGAGACACCATGTCATATTCAGCTTCGACACCAGCTCTGGATTGACTCAGTTTCCCTGCCGGGGGGGCAGAATGGCAATGGAGAGCCTCATCAGTATCCTCCGGCTTGGGGCTCTGGGAGGTCCTGGGCAGCTCCGCTCCCACAGTCCCTTCCCGCTGGGGGATCTCCTCAAAGTTCCCACTCGCCATCCCGGCACCTGCTGGGAGAGAGAGAGAGAATCCAGGTGGGGCTCGGTCCCTGCGCCGGGGTGAAGGGGGGGGCAGCAAAGGGGTTTGTCGCTGAGCAGAAAACCTGATGGGCAGGACGCGAATCCCCCAAACCCTTCCCTGAGGGGAGAGGGGGGCCGGGGCTGCCCCAACAGCCCAGCTGAGGCCCCAGGGAAAGGCTGGGGGAGGGGAGGGCTCCTGCCGGGGGGATCCGGGAGTGACACCTGCCCTGAGGACAGGGACCTGCCGGGGACGATGCTGGCAGGAGACAGAACTGGGGGCTCCCGGCTGGTCCCTTCCCGCCCGGACGGTCTCCGAGCCGGTGTCGCTCACCCCTCACCTGGGTGGGCGCCTCTCGGGGTCTCCCCGTCCTCGGAGCCCGGGAGATCCTGGCAATTCTCCTGCGGCGCGTCCCGCAGCGCTGCCTCTGCCCGTCCGCCGGGAGCCCCCCGCCCCGCGGGAGCCTCCTCCAGCCCCGCCGGGAGCCACCGGGGCGGGCACCCCGCGCCGCACCTGCCCCCGGGGCCAGCGTCCCCAGCACTCGGGCGGGGGCGGGAGCGACTTTCGGACGGGGCGGGGGCGGGGGCGGCTTTCAGCGCGGCCCACTTGGCCAAGGTCTCTGGGAAATGGAGTCTCCCTTGGCCATGCCCCGGGGGGGCTGGTTGCGTGGGGCGGGCTGGAGGTTTCCGCCCCCGCCCCTCCCCCTGTTGAATATTCATGAGGGGCGGGGAGCTGGTACCTTTGTTCCAGGCTGTCCCTGTTGCCGAGAGATCCGCTCCGGCCGAAGCAGGAATTCATTCCGGGCAGGTCTCGGACCCGTGTTCCAGGGGAGGTCAGACACGATGATCCCAGCGGTGCTTTGTGGCTTGAAGAGCTACGAATCTCCCCCTAGCCTGGCAGGCGCAGGGAGGCCCGGGGGCAGGGCTGGGGCAGGAGAAGGATGAGCAGGCAGGACAGACGGTCCTCGGGAGTGAGGCTAGAGAGCCAGGGGCTGGTTAGCCCAGAGAGGGGAGGAGGGAGAGGGGACCGGAGCGAGGTGGAGACAGGAGCTTAGGATCTTCTGTGCCACAAAACCCTCAGGGGGCGTTCAATGGACTTGACAGGCAACAGATTACAGAGGAAGAACTTTAGGACAGCAGTCCCAGCCACGAGCCAGGCCTGCCCAAGGCAGACCCAAGGTGGGAGAGGGAAAGAGGCTCAGAGAAGGGAATGGTTTCAGAGTGGCAGCCGTGTTCGTCTGTATTCGCAGAAAGAAAAGGAGGACTTTTGGCACCAGAGAGACTAACCAATTTATTTGAGCATAAACTTTCGTAAGCTACAGCTCACTTCATCGGATGCATTCAGTGGAAAATGCAGTGAGGAGATTGATATACACACAGAACATGAAACAATGGGTGTTTTTCATGCACACTGTAAGGAGAGTGATCACTTAAGATGAGCTATTACCAGCAGGAGAGCGCGGGGGTGGGGAGGGGAGGGCTAAAGAAAACCTTTTGTAGTGATAATCAAGGTGGGCCCTTTCCAGCAGTTAAGAAGAATGTCTGAGGAAGGGGGGGGGGGGGGAGATAAACATAGGGAAATAGTTTTACCTTGTGTAATGACTCATCCACTCCCAGTCTCTATTCAAGCCTAAAATAATTGTATCCAGTTTGCAAATTAATTCCAATTCAGCAGCCTCTCGTCGGAGTCTGTTTTTGAAGTCTTTTTGTTGTAATATTGCAACTTTTAGGACAGAGATCGAGTGACCAGAGAGATTGAAGTGTTCTCCGACTGGTTTATGAATGTTATAATTCTTGACGTCTGATTTGTGTCCATTTATTTTTTTACGTAGAGACTGTCCAGTTTGACCAATGGACATGGCAGAGGGGCATTGCTGGCACATGATGGCATATATCACATTGGTAGATGTGCAGGTGAATGAGCCTCTGATAACGTGGCTGATTGGATTAGGCCCTATGATGGTGTCCCCTGAATAGATACGTGGGCACAGTTGGCAACGGGCTTTGTTGCCAGGATAGGTTCCTGGGTTAGTGGTTCTGTGGTGTGGTGTGTGGTTGCTGGTGAGTATTTGCTTCAGGTTGGGGGGCTGTCTGTAGGCAAGGACTGGCCTGTCTCCCAAGATCTGTGAGAGTGATGGGTCGTCCTTCAGGATAGGTTGTAGATCCTTGATGATGCGTTGGAGGGGTTTTGTTGAGGGCTGGTTGGCTTGTGGCATTCTGTTATTTTCCTTGTTGGGCCTGTCCTGTAGTAGGTGATTTCTGGGTACTCTTCTGGCTCTGTCAATGTGTTTCTTCACTTCAGCAGGTGGGTATTGTAGTTGTAAGAATGCTTGATAGAGATCTTGTATGTGTTTGTCTCTGTCTGAGGGGTTGGAGCAAATGCGGTTGTATCGTAGAGGTTGGCTGTAGACAATGGATCGTGTGGTGTGGTCAGGGTGAAAGCTGGAGGCATGTAGGTAGGAATAGCGGTCAGTAGGTTTCCGGTATAGGGTGGTGTTTATGTGACCATCGCTTATTAGCACCGTAGTGTCCAGGAAGTGGATCTCTTGTGTGGACTGGTCCAGGCTGAGGTTGATGGTGGGATGGAAATTGTTGAAATCATGGTGGAATTCCTCAAGGGCTTCTTTTCCATGGGTCCAGATGATGTCATCAATGTAGCGCAAGTAGAGTAGGGGCATTAGGGGACGAGAGCTGAGGAAGCGTTGTTCTAAGTCAGCCATAAAAATGCTATCGTGTCATGTGCCAGCAATGCCCCTCTGCCATGTCCATTGGTCAAACTGGACAGTCTCTATGTAAAAGAATAAATGGACACAAATCAGACGTCAAGATTTATAACATTCATAAACCAGTCGGAGAACACTTCAATCTCTGACCTAAAAGTCACAATATTACAACAAAAAGGCTTCAAAAACAGACTCCAATGAGAGACTGCTGAATTGGAATTAATTTGCAAACTGGATACAATTATTTTAGGCTTGAATAGAGACTGGGAGCGGATGAGTCATTACACAAAGTAAATGTATTTCCCCATGTTTAATCCCCACCCACCCCCCACTGTTCCTCAGACATTCTTCTTAACTGCTGGAAAGGGCCCACCTTGATTATCACTACCAAAGGTTTTCTTTAACCCCCCCACACCCCTCCCCGCTATCCTGCTGGTAATAGCTTATCTGAAGTGATCACTCTCCTTACAGTATGCATGATAAACACCCATTTTTTCATGTTCTGTGTGTATATAAATCTCCTCACTGCATTTTCCACTGAATGCATCCGATAAAGTGAGCTGTAGCTCAGGAAAGCTTCGGCTCAAATAAATTGGTTAGTCTCTCAGGTGCCACAAGTCCTCCTTTTCTTTTTAGAGAAGGGAATGACTCCCTCAAGGTCCAGGAATACCTAGTCCAATGCTAGTACCTTCTCCACCAAAAGATTGCACACGTCTGTTTCTCTAGCAGTCCCTACTCAGTGCACACACCAGGGGCTCACGCTTTCCTTCCATTCAAGTTCCCTGTGTGCCACCATCCCAACCCCTCTATTTCAGAGACTCCCTCCTTCTCCCTCAGGCCAGGGGCAATGGAGAGCCTCAGCAGTATCTTCCCGCTTCCAGCTCCTGGTGGGAAAAGCTAAACCACATTAAATAAGAGGGGGTTACCAATGTCCAAAGGATACGTCCCTCTCTGGGTGGGTCCTCCTTTCTGGGCAGTTATCACAGCCTTCAGGCTTCCCACCCTGCACTCTGCAGGTCTTCTCACCTCTCGCTCTACAACCCAAAGGAGCGAATTCCCTGTCTCTTAATTCCTCCAGCAGATGGAGCATTTGCTGCAGGTGGGGCAGGGCAGAGCTGGCTGAGCCCAAAATAATCCCTTAACCCCTTGTTGCATAGTGCGGCAACCCCATCACAGGCTGGCTGGGAACTCAGCTCCAATCCAATCCAGCAGCAAAATCTGTGTCTGGGGCCTTGGGGCTTTCCTCTCTGCCTCTGTGTCCTGTCCTGTCACCAGAGTAACAGGTTTCAGAGCTAAGATGCATAGGGTACTTCCCCCAGCCCTTCAGAGAGTGTTCGGCTCAGGCTCTCTGCAGACTCAGGCAGCATTCGTTCCATTTGGGAAAGTTCCTGCCTCTCAGACCGATGAGTTCAGCTCACAGCCAAGAGACATTTTGAAACTTTTCTTTGCAACCTTGAGGGTTAGAGATTTTGTTTTTAATGAAAACGGGGTTTCTGATAAAAACTTGCAAGTCCAGAAGCCAGGGTCCGGAGAATGGAACTAAACCCAGCCCCAATTCATTATCCAAACCTCTAAGGCCTCCCCAATAACCACACTCACCCCCAACACAACCCTTCCTTTCAATACCTCCATAACGACAACACTGACTTCCAAACTGTCACCTGTGAAGGTTGTCTTTATTACATGCAGCCTGGTAGAACACAGAGGTTGTGATCCGTGTCCCTTGTTGGTCAAGGAGTACTGACCGTGGAGGAAGTCCCTACCTCAAAGACTTTACAGTCTGTTCAGCGGATACAGAGCTGAGATTCTCCCTGGAGCCCCAGGGCTTTGGAAACGCGCTCCACATTACAATGTGTGGGGATCAGACATCGAAAGGTGCCTAGATTCATAGATCCCAAGGTCAGAAGGGACCCTTGTGATCATCTAGTCCAGTGGTTTTTAAACTTTTTTTCTGGCCACCCAGTTGAAAAACATTGTTGATGCCCGTGACCCACCGGAGCTGGGGATGAGGGGTTTGGGTGTGGGAGGGGCTCAGGGCTGGGGGTTGAGGTGCAGGGGTGAGGGCTGTGGAGTGGGCCAGGAATGAGGGGTTCAGGGTGTAGTTGGGGGCTCTGGGCTGGGGCAGGGGGTCAGGGTGCGGGATGGGGGCAGGGCTCTGGGCTGGGGGTGCTGGCTATGGGGTGGTGCCAGGGATGAGGGGTTTGGGGTGCAGGAGGAAGATCCAGGTTTGGGGGGGGTGGGGCTCAGGCTAGGGCAGGGGATTGGGGCACAGGCTTACCTCGGATGGCTCCTGGTTAGCGGCGCAGCAGGGGTGCTAAGGCAGACTTCCTGCTGGTCCCGGCACAGCGCCGTGCCCTGGAAGCGGCCAGCAGCAGATCTGGCTCCTAGGTGGAGGCACGCAAGAAGCTCTGCACGGCTCTCAGCCACAGGTACCGCCCCCCGCTCCCATTGGCTGGGGAGCACGGAGCTGGTGCTCGGGGCAGCGCACGGAGCCCCGTGGCCCCCCGACCTAGGAGCTGGATCTGCTGCTGGCCATTTCCGGGGCACAGTGCGGTGTCGGAGCAGATAGGATCTAGCCTGCCTTAGCCGGGCAGCACCGCCGATGGGACTATTAACAGCACGGTCGGCGGTGCTGATTAGAGCCGTCACGACCCAGTGTCTGACATTCCGCGACCCAGTACTGGGTCACAACAAACAGCTTGAAAACCACTGATCTAGTCTGACCTCCTGTATAGCACAGGCCAGAGAACTCCCTCCAAATAATTCCTAGAGCAGAGCTTGTAGGAAAGCCTCCACTCCTGATTTAAAAATTGCCAGGGATGGAGAATCCACCATGACCCATGGTAAATTGTTCCAGTGGTTAATTACTCTGTTAAAAATGTATGCCTTATTGCCACCTTTTCTGCCTAAGGGATGGGGCGATCCAATCCCCATTGAAATTAATAAAGGGGGCATCTGAACCCCATGGCTACCTCTGAACACTCCCCCCCGCCCCCATGCATCAAAAAGGCACTAGGAGTTTGGCTAGAAATCAAGGGATTAAATCCAAGGGGTTATTTGAAATAAGTGAGGTCCCTAAAACTATTTAGCTCGCCTTAGCTGTACCCCTGCACAGGAGGGAGCACGTACAAAGGGAGACACATGTATGGGTTTTATGGGGCGTTATAAGGGATGAACCTTGGCTAATACACACCCCAGGGCTGGGACGTGTAGGGGGAGGCATGCATGGCATTCTATGCTATATGGGTTCTCCGGTGTGTAATAAGGTGCGAGCTCCGAACAAAGCTCTTCCCGCACTGGGGGCATTTGAAGGGTCTCTCCCCAGTGTGGATCCGCAGGTGGCTGGCCAGCGTGGATGCCTGAGTGAAGCATTTTCTGCAGATGGGACATTTGTATGGTTTCTCCCCTGTGTGAACCGACTGGTGCCGGATCAGCTGGGAGCTGCGGACAAAACCCCTCCCGCAGGGGCACCTGTAGGGCCGCTCCCCTGTGTGGGTTCGCTGGTGCTGCAGGAGGTGGCAGCTCTGAGCAAAGCCCTTCCCGCACTCAGGGCATTTGTAGGGCCGCTCCCCCGTGTGGGTGCGCTGGTGCCGGTTCAGGTTGCGGATCTCGCTGAAGCCCTTCCCGCACTCAGGGCATTTGTAGGGTCTCTCTCCCGTGTGGGTCCGGCAGTGCAGGGTGAGCTGGGAGCGCCGCAGGAAGCCCCTCCCGCAGTCGGGGCACTGGTAGGGGCGCTCCCCCGTGTGGATGTGCTGGTGGCGGATCAGGTGGGAGCTCAGGCCAAAACTCTTCCCGCACACGCCGCAGCTGAAAGGGCGCTCCCCGGTGTGAGTCCGCTGGTGCTGGATCAGGCCCGAGCTCTCGACGAAGCCCTTCCCACAGTCAGGGCACTGGTAGGGGCGTTCCCCGGTGTGGGATCTCCGGTGTCGGAGGAGCCGGGAGCTCCAAGGGAAGCTTTTCCCACACTCGGGGCACGTATTCGCTCTCTCCCTGGCCTGGGTTCCCCGAGACACCATGTCATATTCAGCTTCGACACCAGCTCTGGATTGACTCAGTTTCCCTGCCGGGGGGGCAGAATGGCAATGGAGAGCCTCATCAGTATCCTCCGGCTTGGGGCTCTGGGAGGTCCTGGGCAGCTCCGCTCCCACAGTCCCTTCCCGCTGGGGGATCTCCTCAAAGTTCCCACTCGCCATCCCGGCACCTGCTGGGAGAGAGAGAGAGAATCCAGGTGGGGCTCGGTCCCTGCGCCCGGGTGAAGGGGGGGGCAGCAAAGGGGTTTGTCGCTGAGCAGAAAACCTGATGGGCAGGACGCGAATCTCCCAAACCCTTCCCTGAGGGGAGAGGGGGGCCGGGGCTGCCCCAACAGCCCAGCTGAGGCCCCAGGGAAAGGCTGGGGGAGGGGAGGGCTCCTGCCGGGGGGATCCGGGAGTGACACCTGCCCTGAGGACAGGGACCTGCCGGGGACGATGCTGGGAGGAGACAGAACTGGGGGCTCCCGGCTGGTCCCTTCCCGCCCGGACGGTCTCCGAGCCGGTGTCGCTCACCCCTCACCTGGGTGGGCGCCTCTCGGGGTCTCCCCGTCCTCGGAGCCCGGGAGATCCTGGCAATTCTCCTGCGGCGCGTCCCGCAGCGCTGCCTCTGCCCGTCCGCCGGGAGCCCCCCGCCCCGCGGGAGCCTCCTCCAGCCCCGCCGGGAGCCACCGGGGCGGGCACCCCGCGCCGCACCTGCCCCCGGGGCCAGCGTCCCCAGCACTCGGGCGGGGGCGGGAGCGACTTTCGGACGGGGCGGGGGCGGGGGCGGCTTTCAGCGCGGCCCACTTGGCCAAGGTCTCTGGGAAATGGAGTCTCCCTTGGCCATGCCCCGGGGGGGCTGGTTGCGTGGGGCGGGCTGGAGGTTTCCGCCCCCGCCCCTCCCCCTGTTGAATATTCATGAGGGGGCGGGGAGCTGGTACCTTTGTTCCAGGCTGTCCCTGTTGCCGACAGATCCGCTCCGGCCGAAGCAGGAATTCATTCCGGGCAGGTCTCGGACCCGTGTTCCAGGGGAGGTCAGACACGATGATCCCAGCGGTGCCTTGTGGCTTGAAGAGCTACGAATCTCCCCCTAGCCTGGCAGGCGCAGGGAGGCCCGGGGGCAGGGCTGGGGCAGGAGAAGGATGAGCAGGCAGGACAGACGGTCCTCGGGAGTGAGGCTGGAGAGCCAGGGGCTGGTTAGCCCAGAGAGGGGAGGAGGGAGAGGGGACCGGAGCGAGGAGCGAGGTGGAGACAGGAGCTTAGGATCTTCTGTGCCACAAAACCCTCAGGGGGCGTTCAATGGACTTGAAAGGCAACAGATTACAGAGGAAGAACTTTAGGACAGCAGTCCCAGCCACGAGCCAGGCCTGCCCAAGGCAGACCCAAGGTGGGAGAGGGAAAGAGGCTCAGAGAAGGGAATGACTCCCTCAAGGTCCAGGAATACCGTGTCCCTTGCTAGTACCTTCTCCACCAAAAGATTGCACACGTCTCTTTCTCCAGCAGGCCCTACTCAGTGCACACACCAGGGGCTCACGATTTCCTGCCATTCAAGTTCCCTGTGTGCCACCATCCCAACCCCTCAATTTCACGGACTCCCTCCTTCTCCCTCAGGCCAGAGGCAATGGAGGTCAGTATCTTCCTGCTTCCGGCTCCTGGTGGGGAAAGCCAAATCACAATAAATAAGAGGGGGTTACCAATGTCCAAAGGATACGTCCCTCTCTGGGTGGGTCCCTCTTTCCGGGCAGTTATAACAGCCTTCAAGCTTCCCACTGCATTCTGCAGGTCTTCTCACCTCTCGCTCTGCAACCCAAATGAGTGAATTCCCAGTCTTTTAAGTCCTCCAGCAGATGGAGCATTTGCTGCAGGTGGGGCAGGGCAGAGCTGGCTGAGCCCAAAATAATCCCTTAACCCTTGTTGCCCAGTGTGGCAACCTCATCACAGGCTGGCTGGGAACTCAGCTCCAATCCAACCCAGCAACAAAATCTGTATCTGGGGCTTTGGGGCTTTCCTCTCTGCCTCCGTGTCCTGTCCTGTCACCAGAGTAACAGGTTTCAGAGCTAAGATGCAGAGGGCACTTCCCCCAGCCCTTCAGAGAGTGTTCGGCTCAGGCTCTACTCAGTGCACACACCAAGGGCTCACGCTTTCCTTCCATTCAAGTTCCCTGTGTGCCACCATCCCAACCGCTCTATTTCAGAGACCCCCCCCCCCTCCTTCTCCCTCAGGCCAGGGGCTCTGTGTGTCCCCCATTTCCTCCCATGCCAGCAGGTCCCACACATTTCCAGTCGTGTGTGCTGCTCCAGGACAGGCCTGGCTCTACAATGGTTGAGTTCGGGTGTTATTCCTGCAGCCTCTCGCCACTTTCTGGAGAAACCCAAGTGAGAGAAAAGAATTGGTGACTGGTAACAACTGATATCTCAGCCAAACTGGAGCAGACCTTCCAGGACAAAGAAAAGGCACTTCTCCAGCCCAAGGGCTTTCCCTCTGCTTAATTTCAGAACCCTGCTACAAATGAGAGATGTGTTAGAGCTTCTCAAAGAAAGGCTGCAAAAACATTTCATAAATCAAAACATGGACATTTTTGTTATTTTAATGTTTCCAGCCTGGTTATACCCAGAGGGACCAATCAAGTGTGGGATCCCAATGTGCTAGGCATTGTACATATTGAAGAGACAGGCCCTATCCCAAAGAGCTTATATGTATATATTGTGACAAAGTTCCTCCTCTGCCTTGGTGGGTCCTGCACTTATTGGCGGATTTGATCACCTCAGAGATTCACGGCAGCCCTCAGATTGGCCACTTTTGCTAGTGCCTCAAACCTGCTGTTCACTCATATTACCTCATCACTGGCCAGCATGGGGAAAGGGAGGAGATCAATCCCAGCAGTCTCTGCTCACCCACCCAGTGGGTTGGGGGATAGGCCAGGTACCTTCCCCTCTGGTGGGACCCACAGTCCATGTCACCTCCTCTTGTATCAAATAGGGAGTTGAGAGGGATGAGGGGGAACCCGGGTCCACCCTCTACTCTGGGTTCCAGCCCAGTGGATTGCAGCTGTCTACAGTGTCTCCTGTAACAACTGCATGACAGCTACAACTACCTGGGCTACTTCCCCATGGCCTCCTCCCAGCTTCTTCTTTATCCTCACCACAGGACCTTCCTTCTGATGTCTGATAACGCTTGTACTCCTCCGTCCTCCAGCAGTACACCTTCTCACTCTCAGCTTCTTGCACGCCTCTTACTCCCAGCTCCTTGCATGTGCCTCACTAACTGAAGGAAGGTCCTTTTTAAAACCAGGTGCCCTGATTAGCCTGCCTGTCCTAATTGATTCTGGTAGCTTCTTAATTGGTTCCAGGTGTCCTAATTAGCCTGCCTTAATTGGTTCCAGCAACTTCCTGATTGTTCTGGAACAGCCCATTATTTTACTCAGGGTAAAGGCACCTGCTTAATCTGGGGCTAATATATCTACCTTTGATCACTCGGCTGTAGCCATCTGGCCTGATCCTGTCACAATATATATATAAATATATATAATAAAACTAGGTTTGGCAGAATTTTTAGAAATAATTTCAACAGTTAATACCAAAGTTTATTTTTTTTAATCTCTTTAAATTTTCACAGTCACCGGAAATTAAGTCGGGAGGGTCAGATAATTATTTAATGATAGCAGATGTTGAGATTCAAAAAATTCTAGTTTTATAAACCATTAAAACCAAATTGTCAACTTCACATGTCAAAATATACAAAGTCAATATCCTGACATCATCAAATCCTACCTATTTTACTATTCATTCACTAGTGGATTTGTAATAAGTTTATTTCCAGTCACTGGATTTTGACTCCAAGAAGTTCTAAAGCAGCATTTTTCTTACTTTGCCTATCTGTAAATTTTGATTATCACTGGAAATATTTTGTCACTGGTTTGTGTGTGCACGGTGAAATTGACATTTACCAACTAAAAATCTATTCCTGACAAGGCTTTATGTAGATTCACAGATTCTAAAGCCATTGTGGTCATCTAGTCTGACCTCCTGTATCTCATAATCCATAGAGCTTCCCCAAAATAATTCCTAGAGCAGCGCTTTCAGAAAAACATCCCATCTTGATTTAAAAATTGTCAGAGATGGAGATCCACTACAGCCCTTGGTCAGTTCTCCAATGGTTAATTACTCTGACCATTAAAAAATTATGCCTTATTTCCAGTCTGAATTTGTCTGACTTCAACTTCCAGCCACTGGATTGTGTTACATCTTTCTCTGCTAGACTGAGGAGTTCATTATTAAACATTTTTTTCCTATGGAGTTACTTATAGGCTGTGATCAAGTCATCTCATAATCTTCTCTTTGTTCAGCGAAATAGATTGAGCTCCTTGAGTCTGCCACCATAAGGCATGCTTTCTAATCCTTTAATCATTCTTGTGGCTATTTTCTGACCTCTCTCCAATTTATCAACATTCTTCTTGAATTGTAGGTACCAGAACTGGACACAATATTCCAGCAGTGGTTGCAAAAGTGCCAAATACAAAGGTAAAATAACTTCTCTACTCCCACTTGAGAGTCCCCTGTTTATGCATCCCAGGATTGCTTTAGATCTTTTGGCTACAGCATCGCAGGGAGAGCTCGTGTTCAGCTGATTATCCACCATAACTTCCAAATCTTTTCCAGAGTCCCTGCTTCCCAGGACAGTCCCCCATCCTGTAAGTCTGGCCAACACTCTTTGTTCCCAGATGTATACATTTACATTTAGCTGTATTAAACACAGGGTGTAATACAGGATGAACAAGGCACTAGCCGGGTTGGAAATAAGAGGCTACATGGGAGCCAAGTGATCAAATAAATAACCCTCCCAAAATGTTTAATGCCAACATTCAAAATCCCCTTAACCACATCCCTGAGCAGGAGTGAAGGAACGAGTGTGGATTCTCTGATGGGCAATAAGGTTTGAGCTCCGGCTGAAGCTCTTCCCACATTCAGGGCAGTTATAGGGGCGCTCCCCCGTGTGGGTGCGCTGGTGTTTATTAAGATCAGAGCTGCCAACAAAGCTTTTCCCGCAGTCGGGGCATTTATAGGGTCTCTCTCCCGTATGGGTTCTTTGGTGGGTGATAAGGTACGAGCTCCGACCAAAGCTCTTCCCACATTCAGGGCAGGTATAGGGTCGCTCCCCGGTGTGAATCCTCTGGTGCTTAATAAGAGCGGAGCTGTCGACGAAGCCACTCCCACAGTTGGGGCATTTATAAGGTCTCTCTCCCGTGTGGGTTCTCAGGTGCCTGTCGAGCCTGGAGCTTAGGCTAAACTTCTTCCCACACTCAGTGCAGACGAAGGGTTTATCCTCTGTGTGGACTATCCGGTGCCGGATGAGGTGAGAGCTCAGCGAGAAGCTTCTCCCGCAGTCGGAGCATTTATAGGGTCGCTCTCCCGTGTGGGTGACTTGGTGTCTAATAAGGTGTGAGCTCACACGGAAGCATTTTCCACACTGGGGACACTTATAGGGTCTCTCTACTTTATGGATCTCCTGGGGTGGGCTCAGAGAGTGGCTTTCTCCATGGTCAGGGCGTCTGTAGGGTCGCTCCCCTGTGTGGATTCGCTGGTGCTGCTTCAGGTTCGACTTCTGGTTGAAGCTCTTCCCACAGTCAGGGCATTTGTAAGGCCGCTCTCCAGTATGCACCATTTGATGCTGGAGCAGGCGGGAGCTCAGAGAGAAACTCTTCCCACAGTCAGTGCATTTATAGGGTCGCTCCCCTGTGTGGATCCTCTGATGCTGCATGTGATTGGACCTCTGACTAAAACTCTTCCCACAGACAGAGCATGTGTAGGGTTTTTCTCCCGTGTGGGATCTCTCATGGCGGATGAGCATAGAGCTCTGGGTGAAGCTTTTCCCGCATTCGGGGCATTTATAGGGTCTCTCTGCTGTGCAGGTTCTTTGCAAGCCAAGGAACTTCTTAGAACATTCTTCATCAGTGGGTTCTCCCTCTGTGTCTCCCTGCTGCCGTCCTCTCCTTCCCTGGCTATAACCATTGTCTCCCGGATTGTCTCCCTGCTCAGGGCTCTGGGGCATCCCTTGCAGTTCTGCGCCCGCAGGCTCATCTTGATGGGGATTCCACTTCTTGATCCTGGAACCTGCTGGGAGAGAGAGAGAGAATCCAGCTGGGACTTGTTCCCTGCTGGGGAGAGAAGGGGCAGCAAAGGGGTTTGTCACTGAGCAGAAAACCTGATGGGCAGGAAGTGAAACCCCTGGCAGGGCAGATGCTGGCTATGCCCAGTGAATCATCGGTGTTGTTATAGGCCTGGGCATCAGTGGAAAGTATCTACCCTGCCCAGAAGCAACATTTATACCACCCTCCCACTCTCCAGCTGCCCCCTCACTGTAATGTCGTGGCTGCAGGCTCAGAAATCTGGAGGGTTTATGCAAATGAGCCAATCCCCTAATTTCCATACAATTATGCAAACAAGACTATGAATATAATATCCCCTCAATAATAAGTTTAAAAAGGGATTCTCCCCATTCTCTGTAATCTCCTCCCGAGGTTTCCCTGAGTTCACTCCCTTTGGCTCCCCATCTTGCTCCCCACCTATGCTGTAACCATAGAGAACACGTCTCTCTAGCCCACCTGTAACCACAGAGATGGGCCTAGAAGAATGCACGTCAATTTGGCCCACCTGTAACCAAAGAGTCAGGGCTTAGACTCCATATTCCCAACCCCACCCCCCAGTAAATAGCGATGGGACTCAGAGCACAAATCTCCCTGCCCTGCCAGTAACCATAGAGACCCAGTGTAGAATTTGTGCATCTTCCAGGCTCAACCATAATCATAGAGACTATATCTAGAGTGTGCACTTCCCTGGCTCCCCCGTATCCAAAGAGATGGGGCCTAGAATGTGCATTTCCCCATGCCTGCATGTAACCATAGAGCAGGGCCAAGCATGCACATCTCCCCAGCTCTGCTGAAACCGTAGAGATGGAGCCTAGAGTGCGCATCTCTCCAATTCCGCTGTAACCATAGAGATGGAGCCTAGAGTACGCATCTCTCCAATTCCGCTGTAACCATAGAGATGGGGCCTCGAGTACGCATCTCCCCAATTCCGCTGTAACCATAGAGATGGGGCCTCGAGTACGCATCTCCCCAATTCCGCTCTAACCATAGAGATGGGGCCTCGAGTACGCATCTCCCCAATTCCGCTCTAACCATAGAAATGGGGCCTCGAGTGCGCATCTCTCCAATTCCGCTGTAACCATAGAGATGGGGCCTCGAGTACGCATCTCCCCAATTCCGCTGTAACCATAGAGATGGGGCCTCGAGTGCGCATCTCCCCAATTCCGCTCTAACCATAGAGATGGGGCCTCGAGTGCACATCTCTCCAATTCCGCTGTAACCATAGAGATGGGGCCTCGAGTACGCATCTCCCCAATTCCGCTCTAACCATAGAAATGGGGCCTCGAGTGCGCATCTCTCCAATTCCGCTGTAACCATAGAGATGGGGCCTCGAGTACGCATCTCCCCAATTCCGCTGTAACCATAGAGATGGGGCCTCGAGTGCGCATCTCTCCAATTCCGCTGTAACCATAGAGATGGGGCCTCGAGTGCGCATCTCTCCAATTCAGCTGTAACCATAGAGATGGGGCCTAGAGTGCGCATCTCTCCAATTCAGCTGTAACCATAGAGATGGGGCCTCGAGTACGCATCTCCCCAATTCCGCTCTAACCATAGAGATGGGGCCTTGAGTGCGCATCTCCCCAATTCCGCTCTAACCATAGAAATGGGGCCTAGAGTGCGCATCTCTCCAATTCCGCTGTAACCATAGAGATGGGGCCTCGAGTGCGCATCTCTCCAATTCAGCTGTAACCATAGAGATGGGGCCTCGAGTACGCAACTCCCCAATTCCGCTCTAACCATAGAGATGGGGCCTTGAGTGCGCATCTCCCCAATTCCGCTGTAACCATAGAGATGGGGCCTCGAGTGCGCATCTCTCCAATTCAGCTGTAACCATAGAGATGGGGCCTAGAGTGCGCATCTCCCCAATTCCGCTCTAACCATAGAAATGGGGCCTAGAGTGCGCATCTCTCCAATTCCGCTGTAACCATAGAGATGGGGCCTCGAGTGCGCATCTCCCCAATTCCGCTCTAACCATAGAAATGGGGCCTCGAGTGCGCATCTCTCCAATTCAGCTGTAACCATAGAGATGGGGCCTTGAGTGCACATCTCTCCAATTCCGCTGTAACCATAGAGATGGGGCCTCGAGTGCGCATCTCCCCAATTCCGCTCTAACCATAGAAATGGGGCCTCGAGTGCGCATCTCCCCAATTCCGCTCTAACCATAGAAATGGGGCCTCGAGTGCGCATCTCCCCAATTCCGCTCTAACCATAGAGATGGGGCCTCGAGTGCGCATCTCCCCAATTCCGCTCTAACCATAGAGATGGGGCCTCGAGTGCGCATCTCCCCAATTCCGCTCTAACCATAGAGATGGGGCCTCGAGTGCACATCTCTCCAATTCCGCTGTAACCATAGAGATGGGGCCTCGAGTGCGCATCTCTCCAATTCCGCTGTAACCATAGAGATGGGGCCTCGAGTGCGCATCTCTCCAATTCAGCTGTAACCATAGAGATGGGGCCTTGAGTGCACATCTCTCCAATTCCGCTGTAACCATAGAGATGGGGCCTCGAGTGCGCATCTCCCCAATTCCGCTCTAACCATAGAAATGGGGCCTCGAGTGCGCATCTCCCCAATTCCGCTCTAACCATAGAGATGGGGCCTCGAGTGCGCATCTCCCCAATTCCGCTCTAACCATAGAGATGGGGCCTCGAGTGCGCATCTCCCCAATTCCGCTCTAACCATAGAGATGGGGCCTCGAGTGCACATCTCTCCAATTCCGCTGTAACCATAGAGATGGGGCCTCGAGTGCGCATCTCTCCAATTCCGCTGTAACCATAGAGATGGGGCCTCGAGTGCGCATCTCTCCAATTCAGCTGTAACCATAGAGATGGGGCCTAGAGTGCGCATCTCTCCAATTCAGCTGTAACCATAGAGATGGGGCCTCGAGTACGCATCTCCCCAATTCCGCTCTAACCATAGAGATGGGGCCTTGAGTGCGCATCTCCCCAATTCCGCTCTAACCATAGAAATGGGGCCTAGAGTGCGCATCTCTCCAATTCCGCTGTAACCATAGAGATGGGGCCTCGAGTGCGCATCTCTCCAATTCAGCTGTAACCATAGAGATGGGGCCTCGAGTACGCAACTCCCCAATTCCGCTCTAACCATAGAGATGGGGCCTTGAGTGCGCATCTCCCCAATTCCGCTGTAACCATAGAGATGGGGCCTCGAGTGCGCATCTCTCCAATTCAGCTGTAACCATAGAGATGGGGCCTAGAGTGCGCATCTCCCCAATTCCGCTCTAACCATAGAAATGGGGCCTAGAGTGCGCATCTCTCCAATTCAGCTGTAACCATAGAGATGGGGCCTCGAGTGCGCATCTCCCCAATTCCGCTCTAACCATAGAAATGGGGCCTCGAGTGCGCATCTCTCCAATTCAGCTGTAACCATAGAGATGGGGCCTTGAGTGCACATCTCTCCAATTCTGCTGTAACCATAGAGATGGGGCCTCGAGTGCGCATCTCCCCAATTCCGCTCTAACCATAGAAATGGGGCCTCGAGTGCGCATCTCCCCAATTCCGCTCTAACCATAGAAATGGGGCCTCGAGTGCGCATCTCTCCAATTCAGCTGTAACCATAGAGATGGGGCCTTGAGTGCGCATCTCTCCAATTCCGCTGTAACCATAGAGATGGGGCCTCGAGTGCGCATCTCCCCAATTCCGCTCTAACCATAGAAATGGGGCCTAGAGTGCGCATCTCCCCAATTCCGCTGTAACCATAGAGATGGGGCCTCGAGTGCACATCTCTCCAATTCCGCTGTAACCATAGAGATGGGGCCTCGAGTGCGCATCTCCCCAATTCCGCTGTAACCATAGAGATGGGGCCTCGAGTGTGCATCTCCCCAATTCCGCTCTAACCATAGAGATGGGGCCTCGAGTGCGCATCTCCCCAATTCCGCTGTAACCATAGAGATGGGGCCTCGAGTGCACATCTCTCCAATTCTGCTGTAACCATAGAGACGGGACCTTGAGTGCGCATCTCCCCAATTCTGCTGTAACCATAGAGATGGGGCCTCCAGTGCGCATCTCCCCAATTCTGCTGTAACCATAACAACGGGGCCTAGAGTGCCTGTTCCTGGCCCCTTTAAGGGGAAATGGGCCCAGCTCCATGAGGCTGCGGGAATAATGGGGTTGGATCTTAGTATGGTGAACACCTGGGCCTCAAAATAGAAAGGCTTAAGAGAACACAGTGAGGGGCTTGATGTAGAGCAGAGGTGACGACCCATGCCATGCCATGCCATGCCATGCCATGCGAGTTCACTTCCATTCCATTCCTGTGGTGGGGCCCTAGAATGAGGGGCCAGGCTCCAGGGATGCCGTCCTGTGGCCAGCATTCCACAAGAGAAACAGGGAACTGACAAGGAGTCCTGGAGGAATGAGAGGCCCAAGCGTGGAGAGGGCTGAGAAATGCTTTGGGAGTGTTTAATTTTGTTTGTCGTTTTGAGTTCTATGGAGAAGCCCTGGGATTTGCTACTCTGTGAAAGAAGCTTGTGATTTTGCTAGGTTCTGTTTAATTTGGAAGGACTTTGGGGTGTATTAACAGGAGTGTTGTGTGTAAGACACAAGAGGTAATTGTCCCGCTCTACTCAGCACTGGGAGACACCCCAGCTGGAGAACGGTGTCGCAGTCTGGGCACCACATTTTAGGAAAGATGCTGAAGAGAGTCCAGAGAACAGCAACATAAACAATAAAAGGTTCAGAAAACCTGACCTCTGAGGAAAGGTTAAAAAACCCAGGGCATGTTCAGTCTTGAGAAAAGAAGACTGAGGGGGGGACCTGATAACAATCTAAAAATAAGCCAAGTGATCAACTGAAGGCAGGACAAGAAGCAACCAGGCTTAATCTGCAGCAAGGGAGCTTTAGGTTAGATATTAAGAAAACTTTGCAAAAAGAAAAGGAGGACTTGTGGCACCTTAGAGACTAACCAATTTGTTTTGAGCATAAGCTTTCGTGAGCTACAGCTCACTTCATCGGATGCATAAAGTGGAAAGTACAGTGAGGAGACTTTCCACTTTATGCATCCGATGAAGTGAGCTGTAGCTCACGAAAGCTTATGCTCAAATAAATTGGTTCGTCTCTAAGGTGCCACAAGTCCTCCTTTTCTTTTTGTGAATACAGACTAACACGGCTGCTACTCTGAAACCTAAGAAAACTTTCTAACTCTATGGATAGTTCAGAGGCAACATGTTCCAGGGCTGGAGGTTGTGGAGTCCCCGTCATTGGAGGTTTTTAAGAACAGGCTGGACAAACCACTGCCAGGGATGGTCTAGGTTTACTTGGTCCCACCTTAGCACAGGGAGATGGACTTACATTTTATAATTTTGCAGTGGGACCAGGGGGGAGGTGGGTGAAGGGACTGTGAAGAGGCCAGCGTGGGGTTTGACCAGTTACAGCTGGACTTGGATACCCCGGAAGGGCACTGAACTTGAAGTGTGACCTGTCTTGAAGGCTGAGTCACCCAGAAAAAAACCACAGCAAAGCCAGATCAGCTGACAAAAGGGGGTGCTGAAGCTGGACGAATCCCTGTTGTGTCCTGACCCCAGAGGGTGCTTGGGTGGTGAGTGCACCCCCATAACACTCCCCGTAGCCACAGAGATGGGGTCTAGCAGCACCTCTCCCATCCTTCTCTGCACATGCACACCCGGCCCTTCCCCACTTGCACACATGTGTGCACCCCTCCTCCCCATGCACACCCATCCTCTCACCCTGCCACCTGCACACACTTCCTCCACTCCCTGGGTGGATGGAAAGGGAACCTGAGTGATGTGTGTGTGGGGGGGAGGGGGGCAGTGTTCAGGGAGATGCTGCTGCTCAGGGAGGGCAGGAGACTGCGGAGGATTTAGGGTTCTCTTGGAGACGGGGGGGGGGTCTCCAGCTGTTGCTGATGGGGACGGAGAGGCAGAGTCAGCACTTGGGGATGTGGAAGGGGCAGCTGGCCCCGTGGGGGGGGGTGACCCCCTCTATCTATGGGGTGGTGAGGTTCCAGGGGCGGTTCCCTCAGGAATCTAACGGGGTGGGGAGGAGTCCTGGACCGAAGCCTCCCCCCGGGGCACCTCCGAGCCCCCCGAGCCCCGGGGGGGGGGGCAGCTGCTCCTCACCCAGCGAGGTCAAGGTCTTGTCATTCTCCTGCATGACGTCCCTGCAGAGCGGCCTCGGAGCCTCCCCCAGAAGCCCCCACTCCGCCCGGGAGAACCACCAGGGAGCCGCCGGCTGCTGGGGCAGGAGCTCAGGGGGTGGGAAGGGGCTGGGGCTGGGAGCCTGTCCACGTTGAGTGCCCTCCCCCCGGCACGGGGCTCTGGGAAATGGAGTCTGCCTTTGCAATGCACCCTGGGCAGGGTTCGTCATTGACGCGGGGGCGTGCTGGAGATTATTTCAGCGCCACCTTCTTTTGCATAGTTATGCTGGGGGTGGGGAGCTGTGCCCTCCCCTGTGGGCGCATGGCAGGGCGAGGGAGCCGCAGAGGGCTGGCAGGGGACGGGAAGGATCAGCAGGCAGCCGAGACTGGAAAGGCAGGGCGGGGACTGCTTAGTGTAGGGCAGTGGTCTCCAACCTTTTTACACCCAAGATCACTTTTTGAAAGTAAGGGCAACCCAGGAGCTATTCCTGCCCCTTCCCCGAGGCCCTGCCCCACTCACTCCACCCCCCCCCCCCCCAACAGTCGCTCTCCCCCACCCTCACTCATTTTCAAGGGGCTGGGGCAGGGGGTTGGGGTACAGGAGGGGGCTCTGGGCTGAGCCTGGGGCAGGGGTGTAGGAGAGGGTGAGAGGTGCAAGCTCTGGGAGGGAGTTTGGGTGCAGGAGGGGGCTCTGGGCTGGGGCAGAGTGCTGGGGTGCAGAAGAGGGTGCGGGCTGTGGGCTCTGGGAGAGAGGGTCAGGGCTGGGGCAGGAGGCTGGGTTGCAGGAGAGGGTGGGTGTGCTGACTCTGGGAGGGGGGTCAGGGCTGGGGTTTGGGGTCCAGGAGGGGGTTCAGGGTGCTGGGTCCAGGAGGGGCTCAGGGTTGGGGTGCAGCCTCCTGCCGGGCAGCATTTACCTCTGGCGGCTCCCGGTTGGTGGTGTAGCATGGCTGCTGCTAAGGCTGTGCTTTGGATGATTTTGTTAGCTGTTTAAAAAAAGGCAGCGAAACTGAGAGATGAGAAAGAACTGGGGGGCTCTCAGCAGCTTTTCTGGGGTCCCAGCTTCCCCCTTTGCTCCCAGATGGTCTCTGAGCCGGTGTTGCTCATTCCTCACCTGTGTGGGCGCCTCTCGGGATCTCCCTCCCCTCAGAGCCCTGGAGATCCAGGACCCTCGGCTCTTCCCCTCTCTCCATCTGGGAGATCTCAGGGATGGGGAAGGAAACTGATGAGACAGTGCTTTGTTAAATCTCCCCTGAAGGGCTCAGTATCCTGACCCTGTTCTCTGATGGGGGCACATGGGTGCTGCACTGTAGGGGTGAGAGTCTCTGTGCTGCTGGGTTTGGGAGCTGCAGGGCCTGATCTCCCAGAAATGTAAGGGTTTGAGGAAGAGCCCTGGGCTCCATCCCCAGCTCGGGGAGGGGAGTGGGGTCTAGTGGGTTAAAGTGGGAGGGTGGGGGCTGGGAGTCAAACCCAGGTATGTCAAAGTCCTACAGCTCCTAATCCCTGAGCAGCAGTAGCTCCTCACCCAGCGAGATGAGAGTCTGGTAGTTCTCCTGCATGACGTCCCTGTAGAGCTGCCTCTGCCCTTCGTCCAGGAGCTCCCGCTCCACCTGGGAGAAATACACGGCCACCTCTTCAAACAGCACCTAGAACCGCAAGGGACCCTACTCAGCACCAGCTGGTCCCCAGTGCCGGGGCAGGAACTAAGGGGGTGGGAATAGGCTGCGGCTAGGATTCTGTCCTACAATTAGTGCAGCCCCCATTGCAAGGGACTCCGGGAAATGGAGCTTCTCTTTGCAGTGCATGGTAGGGCAGGGTTGGCCATTGGTTCCGGGCCTGCTGGAGATTTCAGATCCAGCTCCTCTTGCATATTTATGACGGGGTGAAAAGCTGTAACTCTCTACTCCTCATGTCACAGACACTGCCCAGGACTCCTGGGTTCCAGCCCCAACTCTGCAGTGCTTAATTTGTGCCAGGGCTGAGCCCCAGCACCTCTAGGCTTGGGCAGTTCAGAGCCCCAGCACCTCTGGGCTTGCTGCATCAGTTATGAATGTAAAAAAAACAAACAAACCAAAAACAATTGCTTGAGCCCTGGCACCTCTTTCATTACAATTTGAGCACTGCAACTCTGAGAGGGGCATGGGGTGAGTGGATTAGAGGAGGGGGTGACCAGAGAGGACAGTCCTTGGGTGACACTGGGCTCCTGAGCTCACAGTCAGCCAGCTAATGGTGGGTGATATGGAAAAGCATTGCCTTCGACTGATTTTACAAGTACCAGGAATGGAAGAGAGAACAGAGCTAGATAGCGACCAGCATACTTGAAATATTCCACATCGTAATATCTTGGGGCCCCGGTAGAATCTGCCTGAGGAACATTCACTCATGTAGGCCCGGTACACGTATTTTATAGATGGGGAAACTGAGGCACAGAGCAGGGAAGAGACTGGTATACAGTCATATAGTGAGATAGTGCTGGCAACAGCTATCTAGCTAAGATACATCAGTGGGGACCAGAGAAGTAGTATCTGAGTGCCTCACTATTTGTAATGTATTTATCCTCACAACACCCCCTGCGAGGCGGGGCAGAGCTATTATCCCCATAGTACAGATGGGGAAACTGAGGCACCGAGCAACTAAGAGCCAGCTCCTCAAAGGTTTTTAGGTGCCTAAAGATGCAGAGAGGTGCCTAGTCTTGAATTAAGTAGGCGCCTAAATACCTTTGGGGATCTGGCTGTGATGACTTGCCAAAGGCCACATAGTCTGCGGTGAAGCAGGGAATTGGAATCAGTCAGTGGGCCATCCTTCTTCTCTTAGAAAATAGAACCCAGGAGTCCTGAGGCTTACTGATGCTTCCCCCATATGATTCTCCCCACATCCTGTGTTGGTGCAGCACCTGCATAATGCGGTCCTGGCTCATGACTGGGGCTCCTAGGTGCTACCATAATACCTCAGTGACACTACGCCCCATATTCGTCATAGAGATATTGTAGTATGAATATGGCATAACTAAGATATGTTTTATGCAAGATGGGTCATGTGCAGTATCATTGGAAAGGTGATGAACTGAGTATGATTATCTTATTTGTATGCATGTATCATTTCTGTATCTGAAGTTTTGATTATTGACTATGTAACAATTACAACTGTGTTTACACTTGGAGAATGCCCACTCGACAGTAGGCAATCAGCCTGGACAGGCCATTAGGGCGAACAATAGGACTCTGAAGATGCTAATCTCCTACCTTCCTGGGATGCTGCTTTGACACTGCAGGGTCATGTGATCATGTCACCTGGTACTGGACCCCATCTTGGCCTACTAATATTTTTCCACTAATCGGGGTGGGGACCAAACTAGGAAACAAAGGATTCCCGCCATATATAAATCCTATTTAGGGCAGGGAAGTGAGTTGATCTTGGTTGGTTCTTCACTGAATCCCCACCCAGGATGACTGCTGAAAACACCTAAGAGTGATTGGGGGAAGAAAGGACTGGACCCAGGCTAGAAGGTGTCTGGCCTGTGAATGGAATATCTGGCCATTCTAAGCTGCAAGAAAGAGAAGTTTGTCTTCAAGAAACTCTGCAACCTGCTTAAAACAACATTTAGGGTGAGAAGTTACTACTTGTAGACAGTTTCTTTAGTGTATTAAGGTTAGTTTGCGTGTTTTATTTGCTCAGTAATCTGCTTTGATCTGATAGCTATCCCTTATAATCGCTTAAAATCTATCCTTTGTAGTTAATAAACTCGTTTTGTTTTCTCTAAACCAGTTTGTGCAATTCATAACTGGGGCCAAAAAGCTTTGCATATCTTCCTCCACATTGAAGTAGGGGGCAATTTCCATGAGCTTACGCTGTACAGACTTCTGAGCGGTGCAAGACAATACAATTTTGGGTTTACAGTCCAGAGGGGATGTGCTCTTGAGTGCTGGGAAATTCCCGAGCTGAGTCGTCCCACACAGAGCTGATCTCAGTGTCTGTCTTTCTGCAGCTGGGTGGGGCCCTACCTGTGTGTGTGCTAGAGGAGGCTTGAGGGCCTGGTTTAGCAGGACAGGGTGCGGGAGCCCAAGCCGGTGGAACAGGTGGGCTCAATGGTACTGCAGTAAAATCAGATGGCACCCTGGAAGCGGGGGCAACCCATCACAACACCTAATAAATAACATACAGTATCAAACACAGTGCGGTCCTGGTGCCTGACCCGTGCTCCTAGGTGTTACCATAATCCACCTAATAAATAATGTACAGTATCCACCATGGTGTGGTCCTGGAGCCTGATTGAGGCTCCTAGGTGTTCCAATAATATGTGCTACCTCTGATTGGTCCATCTTCTGTATGGACCCTCTGATGTATCCCCCATACGGTCCAGTACCCGAGCACTATGCGAGCACTGTGCTTCTCCCTCCAACTCTCTCTCTCTCTCTCTCTCTCTCTCTCTCACACACACACTTACTTCTTCCATGTAATGAAAGAGAGGGTTGGCCACAGCCAGATGATCCACTCAATTTACTGTGAACTGATGGCTCATATTGATGCCACCGGTGGCGGGGGGGGAGAGGGCGTGACGGAGAGGTATCAATGCTTGTTTTCACCTCTCAGCCCAGCTGAATGGGACCTGAGTCAAAGAGAGAACATAGGGCAGTAGAAAACCAGAGGTTATGGGTTTGAGCCCCATGAATAGACCAACCAAGGGAGTATGAGTACATAATCCAGTGACTCTCAGGCTAGCTGTAACCTGTGCTAACAGGGTGCCTATGTCCCTCCCTAACAGCTAAATGATGGGCTTGTCAGTGCCTCTTAGGCAACACGTCCTTTATTGCTGACAGGAGGGAGGCATAGGTCTAGAAACAGAGTTACTAGGTTCAACCCCCGGTGGGGAGAGGTGAGACACAATGTAGTGATGTGCCCCATGGGGGCCACCAGGCCAGGATCCCAGCTGGCTGCAGTGGGAACTGGCTCCACGATCTGCTACTGCAGACCCTCAGCCTGATGGGGTGGCACATCCCTCCAAAGGCCACTGAGGTTTGATCAGTGACCCCTATCCTATAGAGCTGTGGTTTTCAAACTTTTTTTCTGGTGACCCAGTTGAAAAAAATTGTTGATGCCCATGACCTAACTGAGCTGGGGATGAGGGTTTTGGGATGTGGGAGGGGTCAGGGCTGGGGCAGAGGGTTGGGGTGTGGGAGGGGATCAGGGCTCTGGGCTGGGGGTGCAGGCTCTAGGGTGGGGCCTGGGATGAGGGGTTTGAGGTGCAGGAGGGGGCTCTGGGTGGACGCAGGGCTGGGGCAGGGGATTGGGGTGCGGGCTTACCTCGGGCAGCTCCCGGTCAGCGGTGCAGTGGGGGTGCTAAGGCAGGCTTCCTGCCTGTCTTGGTACCGCGGACCGCGCTGCGCCCCAGAAGCGGCCATCAGCAGATCTGGCTCCTAGGCGGAGGCACGCAAGTGGCTCCATGTGGCTCTCGTTCACAGGCACCACCCCCCAGCTCCCATTAGCTGGTTCCCGGCCAACGGGAGTGCGGAGCCGGTGATTGGGGCAGGGGCAGTGCGTACAGCCGCACGGTCCCCCCGCCTAGGAGCTGGACCTACTGCTGGCCACTTCTGCGGCGCAGCGTGGTGTCAGAACAGGCAGGGACTAGCCTGCCCTAGCCGGGCAGCACCACCAATGGGACTTTTAACGGCCCGCTTGGCGGTGCTGACCAGAGCCGCCGAGACCCAGCGCCTTACATTCCATGACCCAGTAGCGGGTCGCGACCCGCAGTTTGAAAACCACTGCTACAGGGCCACTCAGCCAGGGCCACAGGGAGATGGCAGACCTTTATCCTGAGGCAGTGGCATGTCCCCCCTCATGTCCACTGGCACAGGACCCCAGCCAGATCAGTGACATGTATCCCCTGGGTTCTCCAGGCCAGGACCCCAGCTGAATGCAGTGGGATGTGGCTGCATGGTCCACCACTGGAAACCCTCAGCCGGATGCAGGGGTATGTCCCCCCCGTGGGTTAATGGGGCAGGACCCCAGGGAGACATGTCTCCACCAGTCACCTTTTCAGACTCTCAACTTGATGCAATAGCTGAGGCTCCCGGGACAGGACCCCAGCTGGAGACAGCAGCAGGTTCTCCCCATCCGAAGGAGCGTGAGTGTTTGCAGCAGCCTCCCTGCCCTGCATCAAGTCCTCCTGCAGCCAATGAAGGGGAAGCAGTGCTCGCTGGGGTGGGCCCCCTGGTGCCGGGCCAATGTGGAGCTCTGGGCGAAGGCCTTCCCACAGTCGGGGCACTTGTAGGGGCGCTCGCCGGTGTGGGTGCGCGAGTGTTCAGAGAGGTAGGAGCTCTGGCTGAAGCCCTTCCCACACTGGCTGCACAGGAAGGGGCGCTCGCCCTTGTGGGCCGGCTGGTGGCGCAGCAGCGAGGAGCTGTGGCTGAAGCTCTTCCCGCACTGCAAGCAGGTGAAGGGTTTCTCTCCCGTGTGGATGCGCCGGGGCCGCAGGAGGCAGGTGCTGGAGATGAAGCTCTTCCCGCACTCGGCGCACTTGTAGGGCTTCTGGCCCGTGTGGATGCGCTGGTGCCGCACCAGGTGGGAGCTGTGGCCAAAGCACTCCCCGCACTCGGGGCATTGGTAGGGTCTCTCACCTGTGTGGATCCGTTTGTGCTGCAGCAGGTTGGAGCCACGGCTGAAGCTCTTCCCACAGTCGGGGCAGCGGTAGGGCCGCTCGCCTGTGTGAGTGCTCTGGTGCTGGATCAGAGCCGAAGTCCAGCTGAAGCTCTTGCCGCACTCCCCACACTGGTAGGGGCGCTCCCCGGTGTGGATGCGTTGGTGCTCCAGCAGGTGGGAGCGCCAGCTGAAGGCCTTCCCGCAATCAGGGCATTCGTACGGGCTCTCCCCCATGTGTGCTCACCGGTGGGTTAGGAGGTTTGTGCTCTGGCTGAATCCCTTTCCGCGGTCGGGGCAGTGGTAGGCTTGCTCCCCCCGCTGCATCCCCACTGGGACCCCGAGTGCCTACAAGCCTCTTCCCTCCTGGAGATCTCACTGCTGCCACCCTGCCCCGCTGGCATTTCCCAACTTGGCACTCCGGGATTCCAGTGAGGCTCTGCTTCCACAGGCCCTTCCTGCCGGGGATTCTCCTCACCTGCTGTCCTGGCATCTGCTGGGAGTGAGAGAACATACACAGATGCGAAGGCCAGAAGGGACCATGGTGATCACCTAGTCTGACCTCCTGTGTAACTCAGGCTGGAGCAGTTCAGTCAGTGACTCCTGCATCTAACCCAGCTTCTGCTTTCACTAGAGTGAAATGACTCCAGGTGATGGCGAACCCACCAACGCCCTTGGTCACTTAGCCCAGTGCTTCATTCCCCGGCCCGCACCTTATTTCTAGTCTGAATGTGTCTCACTTCAGCTCCCAGCTGCTGAATCTTGCTCTGTCTTTGGCAGGTAGATTGAAGAGCCCTCTGCTCTGAGCCATATCCTCCCCTCAGAGGGACGAGTGGTGTCAAGTCACCTCCTCTTGGAAAATCATAATCGATTGAGCGTCTTTGGGGCCCCAGCTGAAAGCAGGTTACCCAGACCTCACATCCTTCTCATGGCTCTTCTTTGAACCCCCTCCACTTTCCCAACGTCCTTTCTCGAAGGGCGATACCAGAACTGGACACAGCCTCCTGTAATGGTCTCCCCCATGCCCTATGCATGATTTAGTTGGTGTTGGTCCTGCTTTGAGCAGGGCGTTGGACTAGATGACCTCCTGAGGTCTCTTCCAACCCTGATATTCTAGGATTCTGTACAGAGGTGATAATCCCTCCTGGCCACTGCTGGATTATCTCCCTGTTCATGGGTCCATGGATCGTCTTACCCTCCTAGCCAGAGGATTGCACCTGGAGCTCAGGCTTTCACTAGGTTTCCATCGAGGCCCCTAGGTTCTTTACAGGGTCACCGCTTCCTAGGATACAACCCCGCTCCCCATCTCCACGGGTCTCTGGTGTCTCTCACCTGTGGGGGCGCCTCTGGGGATCTCCCTTTCCTGGGAGCCCTGGAGATCCGGGACCCTCGGCTCTTCCCCTGGCTCCGTGCGGGGGATCGTGGCCGGGCCAGGGAATCCTGCTCGGGGGAAAGAAAGGGGAGAGACGGGGCTCGGTGAAACCTCCCCCCGGGGCTCGGTGCAGAGAACGCGCCCGGGCTCTACCGAACTCAGCTGCACAGAAAACTCCTTCCCACGCTGCACCGACCCCCAGCCCACCCCGCCTCCCAGAGGGCTGGCGGGTCTCTCCAGCCCCAGCTGGGGGTCAGCGCCCATCCCCCTGTCGCTGCGGCCGCTTCCTCCCGGCAGCGATCTCCTGCCTCTGCCTCTCCCCTGCCTCCGGGGTCCCCACTCACCGCCTGGCCGGGGCGAGTCCCGCCTGGGCATTGTGGGGCGGCAGCCGGCGACTGGCCCCTGCGCGCACACGGGCTGGGGAGCCCGGGAGGCTGGGACAGGAAGGTCCCTGCGCGATCACAGCCCCGCTCATCCTGGCTCCGCTCTAGTCCGGGGTGCATCCGATCTCTATGTTTTTAACCCAGGGAGATGCCGGATACAGTATTAGGAAAAGGCTCCTGACATGGAGAGAGTGGGGTGGTCAGATCTCGAGCCCCTGGGGAAGACACTACAAACTAGACCAGCGTGGGGAGCAATGGGGTGCCCTCTCCCCAGGGGATGTGCCCAGGGAGAGGTACCAGGCAGTAGATTTCCCTCTGGGTGCTCTCTAGGGATTGGAGAAGAAACACATGGGATCAGAAGTACGGGCTCCCTTAAGGGCTCAGAGTCCTGTGTCCCAGTTAATGTGCCCTTGTCCCACCGTGCCAACCACCACCCATGGGTCCATTCTCCAGGGACAGATGGAGAACAGAACAGGTGGAGAAGCATCCCAACAGATGTGGAAAGTTCCTCTTCATAACGGTGTTCTTGATCTCAAATTAAACCCCAGCCCGGATCAGTCTCCTCTTCTGTAGTCCTGCTGGAGATCTCCTGGGAGGCCCCAGGGATGTGGGGTGGGAGCTGGGAGTGAAGGGCTCTGACCTATCGCTACTTTCAGCTCCTGAAGTGACCTACATTCTATGCTAGAGGGTCCCACACTTTGTTCCTTCTGTTCGCCAAGTTCTTTGCACCCACCAGGGCTTCCTCATAGATTCCAAGGCCAGAAGGGACCAGTGTGATCATCTCGTCTGACCTCCTGGATAACACAGGCCAGAGAACGGCTCCAAAAGAATTCCTAGAGCAGAGCTTTTAGAAATACATCCAATCTCGATTTAAAAATGGTCAGTGATGGAGACTCCAGCGCAACTCTTGGTAAATTGTTCCAGTGGTTAATTACGCTCAGTGTCAAAAATTTACACCTTATTTCCAGTCTGAATTTGTCTAGTTTCAACTTCCAGCCATTGGATCATGCCAGACCTTTCTCTGCTAGATTGAAGAGCCCATTATTGAATATTTGTTCTTCGTGTAGGCACTTACAGACTATGTTCAAGTCACCCCCTAATCTTCTCTTTGGACAGTTAAATAGATTGAGCTCCTAGAGTCTGTCACTATTAAGGCCGGTTTTCTAATCCTTTCATCATTCTTGTGGCTCTTCTCTGACCCCTCTCCAATTTATTAACATCCTTCTTGAATTGTGGGTTCCAGCACTGGAACCGCTGCCAAATGCAGAGATAAAATAACCTCTTTACTCCTATTCAAGATTCCTCTGTTTGTGCATCCCTCCACATCCCCCACAAGCTCCCTGTGCACCACCCTCCCAGCCCCCTCTATTTCAGGGACTACTTGAACCCTGGCCCTATCCCAGGAGCTCTGTGTCCCCCCTGATTGCCCCCTCTTCCCCATGCCAGGGGCTCTGTGTCCCCCCCATCACTCCCATGTCAGGGGCTCTATGTGTCTCCCCCATCTCCCTCTTTTCCCCATGCCAGGAGCTCTGTGTGTCCCCCATTTACCCCCTACTGGTTGTCCAATTGATGCCCTGGAGTTAAGGGTAAGATCTCATTTTGCTCAGTCAACAGGCTTGGGTTGTGGGACGCCACTTCCACCAGGGATAAAGCAGCACAAGGAGGAGGCGACAGAATCATTTGTAAATGATGCGAAAGCTTCTTACTTGGTTAGTTATTTCTATTACAACCACACTCACAGGCCCACCCCAGATCAGGGCCCCATTGTGCTGGACGCAGCACACACCCAGAGCAAGAATAGTCCCTCTCCCAAAGGACATACAAGGGAAAACAGAAAGGGCAGGAGGGTAAACTGAGGCACAGAAAGGGGAAGGGACTTGCTTAAGGACACACAGCCAGTCAGTAGCTGAGGCAGGAATACAACCCAGATCTGCTGACTTTGAGTACCATGTGGTTTCTTAGTCTTAGTTCTGCCTGCCTTGATATGTTTATGTGAATCCTTCATTTTGTGTCTCTATCACTCTCTGCCTCCCACAGCTAGGTCGACAGGGGTGAGGGATTTGTAGTTTATAGCCAGAAGGGACCATTCTGACCACCCGGCCTGACCTTCTGCATAACCCCGGCCAACGAACCTCACCGTGTGATTCCTGTAGCCAGCCCAGAACTTCTGGTGGCTCTAGAGTGGAACTTTTACAGACAGTCATCCAGTCTTGGTGTAAAGACTCCAAGTGATGGGGAATCCACCACACCCCTTGGTGAGTTGTTCCAGAGGTTAATTCCCCCCACTGCTAGAAATTCACACCTTATTTCCAGTCTGAATTTGTCTCCCTTCAGCTTCCTGCCATTGGATCTCATTTAGCCTTTGACTGCTACGCTGAAGACCTTTCTGCTATCAGCATTCTCCTCCCCATGTAGGTACTGGGATCCAGTCATCGACTCATCTTCTCTTGGATAAGCTAAATAGATCAAACTTCTTTAGTGGCTCACTACAAGGAAGGTTTCCCAGACCTCACACTGTTTTTGTGGCTCTTTTCTGAACGTTTCCTAATTTGTCAATATCCCTTCTGAAGGGTGCATTCCAGAACTGGACGCAGTCTCCTACAATGCTCTCCCCAATGCCACATACAGAGGTGTTACCCACTCTCCATTGCTACTCGATATTCCCCGGTTTATAGAACCAAGGATCACGTTACTCTCTTAGCTAGAGCATCATACTGGGAGCTGATGGTCAGCTGGTTATCCGCCAGGACCCGTAAGTCCTTTTCACGAGTCACTGTGTCCCAGGATACAGTCCTTCACCCAGTAAATGCAAAATACATTCTCATAGTTCCTGAATGTACAGCATTGCATTTGGCTGTGTTAAAACACATCTTGTTGAGACAATCCCAATTATCCAAGTGATCCCAGTCAGTCTGTATAACTGCTATGGCCCAGGTCCAGCGGGATACTAGAGAGCCATCAACCACTGCCCCCTACCTGGTGTGGACTCTCTGGTGTCTCTTCAGCTGGGAGCTCCGTAGGAAGCTCTTCCAGCACTGGGAGCATCTGTAGGGTCGCTCCCCCGTGTGGATCCGCTGGTGCCGGATCAGGAGGGAGCTCTGGTTGAAGCACTTTCCACACTCAGGGCATTTGTATGGTCGTTCCCCCGTATGGCTGATTTGGTGGCGGCTGAGGCTTGAGCTCTGGCTGAAGCTCCTCCCACATTCGGGGCATTTAAAAGGTTTCTCGTCCCAGTGGATCCTGCGATGGGTGAAGAGGTTGGAGCTAAGGTTGAAGCTCTTCCCGCAAACCAGACACTTGTAAGGCCTCTCACCCGTGTGGATCCGCTGGTGCCGGATCAGGGCCGAGCTCACCCCAAAAGCCTTCCCGCACTCCCCACACTTGTAGGGTCTCTCGTCCATGTGGATGCGCTGGTGCCGGGCCAGGTGGGAGCTGTGGCCAAAGCTCTTCCCGCAGTTGGCACAGCTGTAGGGTCGCTCCACCCAGTGAATGCGCTGGTGCTGGAGAAGGTTGGAGCTCACACCAAAGCTCTTCCCGCAGTCGGGGCATTTGTAGGGTCGCTCCCCAGTGTGGCTGATCTGGTGCTGGACAAGCTGGGAGCTGAAGTGGAAGCTCTTCCCACACTGGGCACATTTGTGGGCTCTCTCCCCCGTGTGGATCCTGCGATGGCGGCTCAGGTTCGAGCTCAGGCTGTAGCTCTTGTTGCACTCGTGGCATTTGTAGGGTTTCTCTGCTGGGGTGGAGGCCAGCGGGGCGAGATCACTAGGTCTCTGCCCCGGGGGGGCTCCCTGCTGTTGTCCTGCCCCACAGGCATCATCTCCCTGCTTGAAACAGTGGGACATCCCATGCAGCTTTGCTCCCGCCAGGCCTTCCTGCTTGGGGTTGTCCTTGTCTGTCCTGGCAGCTGCTGGGACAGAGCGTGAATCCAGCCGGGGCTCGTTCCCTGCGCCCGGGTGAGAAGGGATAACAAAGGGGTTTGTCACTGAGCAGGAAACATGAGGGTAAGAAGCACCCCACGCCCGCAAAGCCTTCCCTGAGGGGAGAGGGGGGGCCGGGGCTGCCCCAGCATCCCAGCTGAGCCCTCAGAGAAAGGCTGGGGGAGGGGAGGGCTCCTGCCGGGGGGGGATCCGGGAGTGACACCTGCCATGAGGACTGGGACCTGCTGGGGACGATACTGACCAGACAGAACTGGGGGGGGGCTCCCGCTGGCTTGGCTGGGACCCCAGCTTCCCCCCTCACTCCCAGCCGGTGTGGCTCATTCCTCACCTGGGGGGGCGCCTCTGGGGGTCCCCCGTTCCTGGGCGCCCGGGAGATCCGGGACCCTCGGCTCTTCCCCTGGCTCCATGCGGGGGATCGCGCCCGGGCCGGGGAGCGCTGCAGCCGGGGGCTCGGGACCCAGGTGTCCGGGGCTGGGACAGGAAGGTCCCTGCGCGATCGCAGCCCCGCTCCTCCCGGCTCCGCTCTAGTCCGGGGCGCTGCCGATCTCTATGTTTTTAACCCGGTGACTCGCCGGAGGCCGGGGAAAGCGGAGCGCGCCCGGGGTGGGCAGAGCTCGAGCCCCCCGGGAAGGCACCGCAGAGACTAGACCAGCGTGGGGAGCGGTGGGGTGCGGTCCCCCCACGGCACGTGCCCCGGGAGGGGTAGCAGGCGGTAGAGTTCCCTGTGGGTGCTCGCTAGAGATTGGAGAGGGAGCGGATGGAATCCGAATTATGGGCTCCCTGGGGATCGGGGGTCCCGGGTCTCAGTCAAAGTGCTCTTCTCCCACCGCGGGGTGAAGCCCAGCTGGAGCGAGCAGCTCCTCCGGCTCCACGCGGCCTGACGCCCCCACAGGGTAACTGCAGCAGGAGGAGACAGGGGGGACGGGCCATTTCAGATGGAATGTTGGGGTCTGTCCGTTCCATGGCGGTGGCGGGGGGGGGGCGAGTTTGGGCTCTGGAGGTTCTGTGGCAGTGGGGTGGGGGATATTGCTATCTGGAGGTTCTGTGGCAGTTGGGGGAGGGGGATATTGGGATCTGGAGGTTCTGTGGCAGTGGGGTGGGGGGTGCTGGGGTCTGGAGGTTCTGTGGCAGTTGGGTGGAATGTTGGGAACTGGAGGTTCTGTGGCAGTCGGGTGGGGGTGGGGGGAATGTTGGGATCTGGAGGTTCTGTGGCAGTTAGGTGGAATGTTGGGGTCTGGAGGTTCTGTGGCAGTTGAGTGGGGGATGCTGGGATCTGGAAGTTCTGTGGCAGTCGGGTGGGGGTGGGGGGAATGTTCGGATCTGGAGGTTCTGTGGCAGTTGGGTGGAATGTTGGGGTCTGGAGGTTCTGTGGCAGTTGAGTGGGGGATGCTGGGGTCTGGAGGTTCTGTGGCAGTCGGGTGGGGGGAATGTTGGGATCTGGAGGTTCTGTGGCAGTTGGGTGGAATGTTGGGGTCTGGAGGTTCTGTGGCAGTTGAGTGGGGGATGCTGGGGTCTGGAGGTTCTGTGGCAGTCGGGTGGGGGTGGGGGAATGTTCTGATCTGGAGGTTCTGTGGCAGTTGGGTGGAATGTTGGGGTCTGGATGTTCTGTGGCAGTTGAGTGGGGGATGCTGGGGTCTGGAAGTTTTGTGGCAGTCGGGTGGGGGTGGGGGGAATGTTCGGATCTGGAGGTTCTGTGGCAGTTGGGTGGGGGATGCTGGGATCTGGAAGTTCTGTGGCAGTCGGGTGGGGGTGGGGGGAATGTTCGGATCTGGAGGTTCTGTGGCAGTTGGGTGGAATGTTGGGGTCTGGATGTTCTGTGGCAGTCGGGTGGGGGGTGCTGGGGTCTGGAGGTTCTGTGGAGTCGGGTGGGGGTGGGGGGAATGTTCGGATCTGGAGGTTCTGTGGCAGTTGGGTGGAATGTTGGGGTCTGGATGTTCTGTGGCAGTCGGGTGGGGGATGCTGGGGTCTGGAGGTTCTTTGGCAGTCGGGGGGTGGGTATAATAATTGATACAAAAGGCATCACAGAAACCTGGTGGAGTGAGGACAATCAATGGGACACAATCATTCCGGGGTACAAAATATATCGGAAGGACAGAACAGATCGGGGGGGGGGGGGGGGAGGAGTAGCACTGTATGTGAAAGAAAATGTAGAATCAAATGAAGTAAAAATCTTAAATAAATCCTCATGTTCCATAGAATCTCTATGGATAGTAATTCCATGCTCTAATAAGAATATAACAGTAGGGATCTATTATTGACCATCTGACCAGGACAGTGATAGTGACAATGAAATGCTACGGGAGATTAGAGAGGCTATCAAAATCAAGAACTCAATAATAGTGGGGGATTTCAATTATCCCGATATTGACTGGGTACATGTCACCTTAGGATGAAATGCAGAGACAACATTTCTTGATACTTTAAATGACTGTTTCTTGGAGCAGCTGGTACAGGAACCCACAAGGGGAGAGGCAACTCTCGATTTTGTCCTGAGTGGAGCGCAGGATCTGGTCCAAGAGGTAACTATAACAGGACCACTTGGAAACAGTGACCATAATATAACAACATTTAACATTCCTGTGGTGGGAAAAACACCTCAACAGCCCAACACTGTGGCATTTAATTTCAGAAAGGGGAACTATGCAAAAATGAGGAGGTTAGTTAAACAGAAATTAAAAGGTACAGTGACTAGGGTGAAATCCCTGCAAGCTGCATGGACCCTTTTCAAAGACACCATAATAGAGGCCCAATTTAAATGTATACCCCAAATTAAAAAACACAGTCAAAGAACTAAAAAAGAGCCACCGCGGCTTAACAACCATGTCAAAGAAGCAGTGAGAGATAAAAAGGCATCTTTTAGAAAGTGGAAGTCAAATCCTAGTGAGGTAAATAGAAAGGAGCATAAACACTGCCAAATTAAGTGTAAAAATGTAATTAGATAAGCCAAAAAGGAGTTTGAAGAACAGCTAGCCAAAAACTCAGAATGTAATAAAAAAATGTTTTTTAAGTACATCAGAAGCAGGAAGCTCACTAAACCACCAGTGGGGCCCCTGGACAATCGAGATACAAAAGGAGCACTTAAAGACGATAAAGTAATTGTGGAGAAACTAAATGAATTTTTTGCTTCAGTCTTCATGGCTGAGGATGATAGGGAGATTCCCAAACCTGAGCCGTCTTTTGTATGTGACAAATCTGAGGAATTGTCACAGATTGAAATGTCACTTGAGGAGGTTTTGGAATTAATTGATAAACTGAACAGGAACAAGTCACCGGGACCAGATGGCATTCACCCAAGAGTTCTGAAAGAACTCAAATGCGAAATTGCAGAACTATTAACTATATAGTTTGTAACCTGTCCTTTAAATCAGCTTCTGTACCCAATGACTGGAAGATAGCTAATGTAATGCCAATATTTAAAAAGGGCTCTAGAGGTGATCCTGGCAATTGCAGACTGGTAAGGTCAGTACTGGGCAAATTAGTTGAAACAATAGTAAAGAATAAAATGGTCAAACACATAGAAGAACATAAATTGTTGGGAAAAAGTCAACATGGTTTCTGTAAAGGGAGATCATGTCTTATAATCTATTAGAGTTCTTTGAAGGGATCAACAAACATGTGGACAAGGGGGATCCAGTGGACGTAGTGTACTTAGATTTCCAGAAAGCCTTTGACAAGGTCCCTCACCAAAGGCTCTTATGGAAATTAAGTTGTCATGGGATAAGAGGGAAGATCCTTTCATGGATTGAGAACTGGTTAAAAGACAGGGAACAAAGGGTAGGAATAAATGGTAAATTTTCAGAATGGAGAGGGGTAACTAGTGGTGTTCCCCAAGGGTCAGTCCTAGTACCAATCCTATTCAACTTATTCATAAATGATCTGGAGAAGGGGGTAAACAGTGAGGGGGCAAAGTTTGCAGATGATACTAAACTGCTCAAGATAGTTAAGACAAAAGCAGACTGTGAAGAACTTCAAAAAGATCTCACAAAACTAAGTGATTGGGCAACAAAATGGCAAATGAATTTTAATGTGGATAAATATAAAGTAATGCACATTGGAAAAAATAACCCCAACTATACATACAATATGATGGGAGCTAATTTAGCTACAGCTAATGAAGAAAGATCTTAGAGTCATCGTGGATAGTTCTCTGAAGACATCCACACAGTGTGCAGCGGCAGTCAAAAAAGCAAACAGGATGTTAGGAATCATTAAAAAAGGGACAGAGAATAAGATGAAGAATATTTTATTGCCCTTATATAAATCCATGGTACGCCTGCTTCTTGAATACTGAGTACAGATGTGGTCTCCCCATCTCAAAAAAGATACACTGGCATTAGAAAAGATTCAGGGAAGGGCAACTAAAATGATTAGGGGTTTGGAATGGGTCCCATATGAGGAGAGATTAAAGAGGCTAGGACTTTTCAGCTTGGAAAAGAGGAGGCTAATGGGGGATATGATAGAGGTATATAAAATCATGAGTGGGTGGAGAAAGTAAATAAGGAAAAGTTATTTACTTGTTCCCATAATATAAGAACTAGGGGCCATCAAATGAAATTAATGGGCAGCAGGTTTAAAACAAATAAAAGGAAGTTCTTCCCACAGCGCACTGTCAGTCTGTGGAACTCCTTGCCTGAGGAGGTTGTGAAGGCTAGGATCATAACAGGGTTTAAAAGAGAACTGGATAAATTCATGGAGGTTAAGTCCATTAATGGCTATTAGCCAGGATGGGTAAGGAATGGTGTCCCTAGCTTCTGTTTGTCAGAGGGTGGAGATGGATGGCAGGAGAGAGATCACTTGATCATTACCTGTTAGGTTCACTCCCTCTGGGGCACCTGGCATTGGCCACTGTCGGTAGACGGGATACTGGGCTGGATGGACCTTTGGTCTGACGCAGTAGGGCCATTCTTATGTTCTTATGGGGTGCTGGGGTCTGGAGGTTCTGTGGCAGTCGGGTGGGGGAGGCTGGGATCTGGAGGTTCTGTGGCAGTTGAGGGAGGAGGATATTGGGGTCTGGAGGTTCTGTGGCAGTCGGGTGGGGGTGGGGAGACTGTTGGGGTCTGGAGGTTCTGTGGCAGTCGGGTGGGGGGTGCTGGGGTCTGGAGGTTCTTTGGCAGTTGGGTGGGAGGTGCTGGGATCTAGAGGTTCTGTGGCAGTCGGGTGGGGGATACTGGGATCTGGAGGTTCTGTGGCAGTTGGGTCGGGGGTGCTGGGATCTGGAGGTTCGGTGGGAGGTGCTCGGGTCTGGAGGTTCTGTGGCAATCGGGTGGGGGATATTGGGATCTGGAGGTTCTGTGGCAGTTGGGTGGGGGATATTGAAATCTGGAGGTTCTGTGGCAGTTGGGTGGGGGGTGCTGGGGTCTGGAGGTTCTGTGGCAGTCAGGGGGCGGGGAGTGTTGGGATCTGGAGGTTCTGTGGCAGTTGGGTGGGGGCTGCTGGGGTCTGGAGGTTCTGTGGCAGTGGGGTGGGGGATATTGCTATCTGGAGGTTCTGTGGCAGTTGGGGGAGGGGGATATTGGGATCTGGAGGTTCTGTGGCAGTCGGGGGTGGGGGGGAGTGTTGGGATCTGGAGGTTCTGTGGCAGTTGGGTGGAATGTTGGGCTCTGGAGGTTCCATGGCAGTTGGGCATGTTGTGGTTTGGTGTCTCTGGGGCAGTTGGGTGGGGGGCTGGGGCCTGAGGTGGACAGGGGGTCACAGGCATGAGGTAAATACCTCAGTCACAAACCCTGGGGGGAGTTGAGGAGGCAGAAATGTCTCAGGGATTCATGGCTCCTGCTGTCACTGAGCCCACTGTTTTGTGGGGACTGTGGTCAAGCGCACACCTGTCTGTTCCTATCTGGGCTGAGACCCAACTCATTTCACACTAGGCCTAATGAACACAGCAAACGAGATTCACACACTAAGGTCCTGGCCTGTATCCCATTCCCTGCCCCCCTGAGCGAGCCAGTCCCCTGCCCTGGGGCTGGATCAGAGCCAGTGCCCCCTAGAGGGGAAGGTCCCATATCCCATTCCCCCCAACCCCCTCACCCTCCGAGCCACCCACTCCCCTCCACTGAGGCTGCTCGAAGCCCCTAGAGGGGAAAGGCTGCAGTCCCATTCCCAGACCTGAGAACAGAGGGGATAGTCCCTGTCTGTATAAACCCAGGGAGGCTCCTTTTGATTCATCTCTGGGTCCCTCAATCCTGGAGAGATATAGACAGATTGCAGGGAGCCTAGGGCAAAGCAACAGACATGATCAGAGGCTGTGGGGACCAGTTTACAAGGGGAGATGAAAGGAGTCAGCTCAGCAGGGGCTGAGTGGGGGATATACAAAAGGGGGTGGTGCTGGGATCTGAGGGTTTGAATCCCAGTCTGGGGCCCTTTGCCTGCCTTGGTTCAGGAACAGTGGAAATTCCCAGCTCCCTGGTCACGACAGCTGCAAAGAAAGCTCCAAGTCCGGACGCTTCTGTTGTCAAAAGAAGTTAAGAGATGAGCTAAAAATCCCTCCTCTACCCCCAGATCATCCCCATTGAGCCCCATCCCACTTTTCATGGCCTCTTGTACAAAAATGCCACAGACTCAGTAAGGTTAAGGCCAGAGGCTGGAGAGCTGAGAGATGTGTAAACTAAGTTTTTTAGCTACTTCAGTGGAAAGAGCATGGTTTAAAATGATAATACACAGTCCTTGCCTCTCAGGTGTGCCTTAAGCATCAGAGTTTATTGGAAAGAGACAAATGCAAAAACAACAACCAACCCCGCCCCTCCCCCCGGCCCAGCTCTCCTGCGCCTCTGCTCCACCTCCTCCGCGAGCGCGCCGCGTGCCCGCTTTTTCCCCCTCCCTCCCACGCTTGCTGCCGTGAAACAGCTGTTTTGCGCGGCAAGCGCTGGGAGGGATGGGGGAGGAGGGGGAACGCAGCGTGCTCAGGGGAGGAGGTGGGGCCAGGGTGGGGATTTGGGGAGGGGTCCAATGGGGCAGGGAGGGGGCAGAGTTGGGGCGGGGACTTTGGGGGAAGGGGTTGGAATGGGGGGGGACTGCGAGCACCCACCGGTGCCATGAGAAGTTGGCATTTATGTTGGGCTAGATGGACCATTGGTCTGACCTAGTATGGGTATTCTTATGTAGAGGTGGCTGAAACTGGGAAACTGCCAGGAGCAGGGGTGCCCGAGACCCCCGGGGTGGGGTGGCCCTGAAGCCTGAGGCCAAGATTGAGTTAAGGCTGTTTCCTGTTCTGTGTGCTAACCTCTGTCAAAGAAATAGACCTCCTTGAAAAGACTGGGTGTGGCAGGGCACGCTTTAGAGTTGGGGACAAAGCCAGCAAGGTGACACGCTGGCAAACCTTGAACAAGGAAGCCTTCTCCAAAGTGTCTGTGATGAACATGAGAATGTTGGTAAATACTTCTCTGATTGATATGCATGCATGCCTCAGTTTCCAGCATATGAGATACTGTCAGAGGGTCCCCCTGCAATCACGTCAATTTCCCCTCCTCTAAAGTCCCTCCCCGCAGCTGGGTTGCGTCTGCTTGGTGTGGGTCCGCTGGTGCTTCATGAGGGCGGAGCTGTCTCTGAAGCCCTTCCCGCAGTCGGTGCATTTGTAGGGCCGCTCACCTGTGTGGGTGCGCCGGTGCTTGTTGAGCTTGGAGCTGTCGATGAAGCACTTCCCACACTCGGTGCACTCGTAGGGCCGCTCGCCCCGGTGGATCCGCCGGTGCTGCATGAGCGACGAGCTCTGGTTGAAGGTCTTGCCGCACTCGGGGCAGCTGTAGGGTCTCTCTCCGGTGTGGATGCGCCGGTGTTTGATGAGGTTGGAGCTCTGGCTGAAGCTTTTCCCGCAGTGGCCACAGCTGTAGGGTTTCTCTCCGGTGTGGATGCGCCGATGCTGGATCAAGTTGGAACTGCTGCTGAAGCTCTCGCCGCACTCGGCACAGGTGTAGGGCTTTTCACCCGTGTGCGTGCGGACATGCTGGGCGAAGGATCCCAGGCTGAAGCTCTTCCCGCACTTGCTGCAGATGAAGGGCTGCTCCCCGACGTGGGTGTGGTAATGCTTCACCAGGGTGTAGTTGCGGTTGAAGCTCTTCCCACACTTGGTGCACTGGTAGGGCCGCTCGCCCGTGTGGATGCGCTGGTGCTGGAAGAGGTGGGAACTCCGGATGAAGCTCTTCCCGCACTGGCCGCACTTGTAGGGGCGCTCCCCGGTGTGGATGCGCTGGTGATCGATGAGGTTGTAGCTGAGGACAAAGCTCTTCCCGCACTCGGTGCACTTGTAGGGTTTCTGGCCCGTGTGGATGCGCTGGTGCTGGACCAGGTGGGAGCTCTGGCTGAAGCTCTTCCCACAGTCCGAGCAGCTGTAGGGACGTGCCTCAGCCTGGGCTTGGTTGTGCTCTGTCACCACCCCGATGTCCATCTCATCCGGAGATATCGCCTCCGTCTCCTGCTGCCGTCCAACCCCGCTGGCCTCTCCCTGCTCGGTGCTTCGGGACATCCCACAAGGCTCCCTTCCTGCAGGCCCTTCCTGCTCAGGATTATCCTCCTCCATCCCAGCACCTACTGGGAGAGAGGGAGAATCCAGGCAGGGCTTGTTCCCTGTGCCATGGAGAGACAGGGCACAAAAGGGGGCAGAAAATCTGAAAAGCAGGAAATGAATCCCCCGCAAATCCTTCCCCAGAGGAGAGCGGAGGGGCTGGTTCTGCCCCAATGGCCTGGCTGAGCCCCCAGAGAATGGCTGGGGGAGGGCAGGGGACAGAGACCTGCTGGAGATGACACTGAGCGAGACCAGACAGAACCCGGAGGGCTCCAGGCGGCTTTGTGGGGAACCCTTCACTCCCGTAAATTGCCAAACTTACCCAAGTTATTCGATGCCAGTTTTGCCACTTCCAGGCTCCCCCAGCTTTGTGGATCACTGACACCAGCCCTACGGGTTTGGGGTGCGGTTCTCTGGCCTGGGCTTGGCAGGATGTCAGAGTAGCCGACCAGAATGGCCCCTTCTGGCCTTCCCCATCTATGGCTCTAGCATGGCACCCGGGGGTGCTGACTGTTAGTTCATGGAGACTCCCCAAGCCCTCCTCACTCCTTTGTCACCTGTGCAAGTGACGGCCAGGGTCTCCCTTTCCTCGGCGCCCTGGAGATCCCGGGCACAGGGCTCGCCCCGGCGCTCCGTCCCGGAGATCCCGGGGTCAGGGACCAGGAATCCTGCCTGCAGGGGAGGGAAGCGGGGGGAGTCCTGCTTTGATGAATTACCATTAAACCCTTCAAAACTTCCCCAGGCGCTGGCTGCGTTGGGGGGACTCTGCTGGGCTCAGCGGCACAGACCCCCCGCCCCCCCCCCGCGCTGCCCGGGGGTGTCTCTGGTCCCAGCTGCAGTTCGGGGAGCCCCGATCCCCTCCTCCCTGCAGCCCCTTCCTCCAGGCAGCGATTTCCTGCCCCCTGCTGCCCTTTCTCTCCCTCCCCTGCGTCCCCACTCACCCCCCGGCCGAGCCATCCCCTCGGCCCTCAGCAGGGACTCACCCCTGGGCACGCAGGGGGACGGGGGAAGCCGGCCTGGGAGGGACCCAGGTGTCCGGGGGCTGGGACAGGAAGGTCCCTGCGCTATTACAGCCCTACCTAAGCCAGCCCCGGCTCCGCTCTGGGAAGCTGGGCTTGAATTTCTCTATTATATTAACACTGAACTCTCCAGTCAGCAGGAAACGATTTTTCTTCAGCTGCTTCCATCCCCGTTTCCGCAATGGCTCAGAGAACAGTTCAGCGACTTGCCTGAGGAGATCCGGCCACGGAACCCAGGAGTCCTGACGCCCAGCCCCGCCCCCCAGCAACGCACTCGACCCCGCTCTTCTCCCACAGGGCGGGCTACAACCCAGGGGCCCCGGCGCCCGGCCCCCTGCTCTGCCCGCTCAGCTCCCAGAACTGCGATCAGAGCCCAGCAGTCCCCAGCGTTGGCCAGTGTCCTGCTGGCTCCCCAGGCTGCTCTTCAGGTTAGGTTGAAATGCCCCTTTCAGGTGACGCCTGTTCAACGAGAGGCTCCCAAACCTGCTATTCGCCCTTCACCTGGATAGCCCCGGGAGCGAGGCAGGCACAGGTGCCAGGTAGGTGCAGACAGGGGAGGAGATAGCAGGGGCTGCGGGTCGGGAGTGTGGGGCAGGGGGGCGCCGGCAGGGCTGTGGGGGCGGGGGGAGCCCAGGGCTGGGCTATCAGGGGCGGGATTGGGGGGCGCTGGGGGGCGGCTGGGCTAGCAGGGGCGGGATAGGGGGGCACTGGGGGGCGGCTGGGCTAGCAGGGGCTGTGGGTCAGGATTGGGGGGCACTGGGGGGCGGCTGGGCTAGCAGGGGCGGGATTGGGGGGCACTGGGGGGCGGCTGGGCTAGCAGGGGCTGTGGGTCAGGATTGGGGGGCACTGGGGGGCGGCTGGGCTAGCAGGGGCGGGATTGGGGGGCGCTGGCGGGCGGCTGGGCTAGCAGGGGCTGTGGGTCAGGATTGGGGGGCACTGGGGGGCGGCTGGGCTAGCAGGGGCGGGATTGGGGGGCGCTGGGGGGCGGCTGGGCTAGCAGGGGCGGGATTGGGGGGCACTGGGGGGCGGCTGGGCTAGCAGGGGCTGTGGGTCGGGACTGGGGGGCGCTGGCAGGGCTGTGGGGGCGGGGGGAGCCCAGGGCTGGGCTAGCAGGGGCGGGATTGGGGGGCGCTGGGGGGTGGCTGGGCTAACAGGGGCGGGATTGGGGGGCGCTGGGGGGCGGCTGGGCTAGCAGGGGCTGTGGGTCAGGATTGGGGGGCACTGGGGGGCGGCTGGGCTAGCAGGGGCGGGATTGGGGGGCGCTGGGGGGCGGCTGGGCTAGCAGGGGCGGGATTGGGGGGCACTGGGGGGCGGCTGGGCTAGCAGGGGCTGTGGGTCGGGACTGGGGGGCGCTGGCAGGGCTGTGGGGGCGGGGGGAGCCCAGGGCTGGGCTAGCAGGGGCGGGATTGGGGGGCGCTGGGGGGCGGCTGGGCTAGCAGGGGCTGCGGGTGGGGACTGGGGGGCGCCGGTGGCAGATGCACGGGTACCAGCCCCTTCATTCAGTCCCTGCCTCTGACATAAGCGGATTGGCTCCGGGTGACACACGTGGGGACGTGACGCCAGCAGACGGGACAGGATCTCAGGCCCGATGGATGCCCCGCGCTCCCAGCTGGAGCCCGGTCCCTGCCCCGGTTCCCAGCCGGGGGGCGGAGGCCGGCGGCTCCCCCGGGGCTCCCCGGACCAGCCGCTGCCGGAGCCCCGCGGGCGGCAGGACGTGGGTAGGGCGGGGCTGGGCGCAGGGGCGGCGGGGCGCGAACCGGGTCCGGCAGGGCTGAAATCGGGAGTCGCTGGAGCTGCAGAGCTGGGCTCCGTGTGTGCGGCTGGAACAGACTCGGCGAGTGTTTGTGTCTCGTGCCCCCGGGGCTGCCCGCAGGGTTCACGTGCCCCAGATCATGGGGGAGCAGCAGAGAGATGGCTCCGTGGGGCTGGGAGCTGTGCCAAGGGGGCTGGCGATCCCAGCAGCCGCCCATGTGCCCCAGGATGAGCATGACCCCAGCAGGGCCCCCTGGATGTTGTGCCAGCCACGGGTCTCCAGCAGAGCGGTTTGCTCCATAGGGGGCCATGCACACGTCCCCCTGGGGCTGTGCCCTGGCCTCTGACCTCCCTGTCCTCCCCACAGATCGGCCTGCCCTGGGCGAGGAAGGGAGCGGCCTGGCACAGGAGCTGGTGGTTGCTGCGGCTGGCTACCAGGTGAGATGCGCAGCGGGATGTGCTATCGGACAGTGAGCACTGCACCTTCCCCCTGGATCCTGCTCCACAGACTCCCCCTTTGGGCTCTCCCAGCTGTGCCCCTCGCTGCCCGCCCTCCGATCCAGCGCTGGGGGCCGTGGCTGGAGCGGCAGGTGCTGAGCGGGGTCCCTTCTGGTTCCAGGCGCCTGTGGGGTTCGAGGAGGTGGCCGTGTATTTCTCCCGGGAGGAGTGGGGCCTCCTGGACGAAGGGCAGAGGCAGCTCTACAGGGACGTCATGCGGGAGAACTACCAGACTCTCATCTCACTGGGTGAGGCGCCGTTGCCCCTTGGGGATCAGGAGCTGATGTAGCAGGGAGCCCTGGATAGCTTTGGCTCAGGGCTCTTCCCTGTCCTGTAGATTTCTGGGGGATTGGCCCCTGCCCCCAACCCCACAGGAGAGACTGTCACCCCCACAGCCCCTCATTGGAAGGGGATTCACATGGGGTAGTTTGATCCCCTCCCCCAGGGCTCTCCAGGGCACAGGTGGCTGCATGTCCTTGCTCCAGTTCACACAGGCACTGAATCCCTGTATCCCCCTCCCAAGGCAGCTCCGTGCCCAGCAGGGGTTCTGCTCTCTCTGCCGGGCTAGGAACGGCCCAGCGACTCCCTGAGCCATTTGGGCCTCTCACTGTGTGTTGAGATCCCTGACTCCCTTATGGGGGGCACAGCCCATTTCCCCCAGGCATCACCCTGCCCCAAGGGTCCCTGTAAACATATCCTCCCCACGCCCCCCAGCAGAGAACGGGGCCGGGGTTAAAATGAGAGCGTGTTCTTTGCACCAAGACCTCCAGGGAGACTTCACGAAGCGTCATCTTGCCTGTTTCCTTCCCCTGAGCAGGATTCCCTGTCCCGGCCGTGATCCCCAGGATGGAGCGAAGGGATGAGCCGAGAGTCCCTGATCTCCAGGGATCCCAGGAAAGGGAGAACCTGATGGTCATTTGCACAGGTGAGAAAGGAGTGATGCTGGCCCAGAGACCCACCACGAACTAACGGCCAGCACCCCAGGGTGCCAGGCTAGAGCCATAGATGGGGAAGGTCAGAAGGGACTGTTCTGGTCAGCAAGCCTGACGTCGCACCCCAAACCCATAGGGCTAGTGTCAGTGGTCCACAAGCTGCGGGAGCCTTGAAGTGGCAAAATTGGCATCAAATAATTTAGGTTAGTTTGGCAATTTACGGGAGTGAGGGGATCCCAGCAAAGCCGCCTGGAGCCCTCCACAGGTCTAGCTCGATGTCATCTCCAGCAGGTCCCTGTCCTCCTGACACATGTCACTCCCGGCTCTTGCCCACCCTGCCTGACCCCTGGGAAGAACCCTGCCCTCCCCCAGCCATTCTCTGGGGGCTCATGCAAGACCATTGGGGCAGAACCAGCCCCTCCGCTCTCCTCTGGGGAAGGGTTTGCAGGGGATTCGTTTCCTGCTTTTCAGATTTTCTGCCTCCTTTTGTGCCCTGTCTCTCCCTGGCACAGGGAACAAGCCCTGCCTGGATTCTCCCTCTCTCCCAGTAGGTGCTGGGATGGAGGAGGATAATCCTGAGCAGGAAGGGCCTGCAGGAAGGGAGCCTTGTGGGATGTCTCGAAGCACCGAGCAGGGAGAGGCCAGCGGGGTTGGACGGCAGCAGGAGACGGAGGCGATATCTCCGGATGAGATGGACATCGGGGTGGTGACAGAGCACAACCAAGCCCAGGCTGAGGCACGTCCCTACAGCTGCTCGGACTGTGGGAAGAGCTTCAGCCAGAGCTCCCACCTGGTCCAGCACCAGCGCATCCACACGGGCCAGAAGCCCTACAAGTGCACCGAGTGCGGGAAGTGCTTTGTCCTCAGATATAACCTCATCGATCACCAGCGCATCCACACCGGGGAGCGCCCCTACAAGTGCGGCCAGTGCGGGAAGAGCTTCATCCGGAGTTCCCACCTCTTCCAGCACCAGCGCATCCACACGGGCGAGCGGCCCTACCAGTGCACCAAGTGTGGGAAGAGCTTCAAATGCAACTACACCCTGGTGAAGCATTACCACACCCATGCTGCAGAGCAGCCTTGCTTCTGCAGCGAGTGCGGGAAGAGCTTCAGCCTGGGATCCTTCGCCAAGCACGTCCGCACGCACACGGGCGAAAAGCCCTACACCTGTGCCGAGTGCGGCGAGAGCTTCATAAGCAGTTCCAACTTGATCCAGCATCGGCGCATCCACACCGGAGAGAAACCCTACAGCTGTGGCCACTGCGGGAAAAGTTTCAGCCAGAGCGCCAATCTCATCAAGCACCGGCGCATCCACACCGGAGAGAGACCCTACAGCTGCCCCGAGTGCGGCAAGACCTTCAGCCAGAGCTCGTCGCTCATGCGGCACCGGCAGATCCACCGCAGAGACCGGCCTTACGAGTGCACCGAGTGCGGGAAGCGCTTTCGCTGCAACTCATCCCTGATGAACCACCAGCGCATCCACACCGGGGAGCGGCCCTACAAGTGCCCCGAGTGCGGGAAGGGTTTCATCAATAGGTCTAGGCTGACCAACCACCGGCGCACCCATACTGGAGAGCGGCCCTACAAATGCACTGACTGCGGGAAGGGCTTTGGAGACAGCTCCGCCCTCATGAAGCACCTGAGGATGCACACCAAGTAGACACCCAGCAGGTGGAGAGGGGGGGCACTGGTGGCCCTCTAGAGAGTGAAATTGACATGTCCTGGGGAACAGGGGCCACTACAGAGGGGGACATTAATGTGCCTTCCGGGGGCGCTGGGAGGGACAAGGGCACCTTTATAGAGAGTAAATTGGCTTCCTCTCTTCCCACCCCCACTGCTCAGCAAGACATACCAATCCATCTCGGAAGCCTTGGCTCCTACCTGCAATGCATGCCAGTGCACTAGAAGCCCCCTTTTCCCCCCTCCAGTGGATCAAGGTGCTGATGGCCTCTGTGAAGATCCCAAAATGGCAGGAAGAGCGAAGGTAACTTGTTCAGCTTTGATGTGTAGATTTGTAGAGAGGAAATAAGCAAACATAGTGAGGTATAGTGATTAGGGCTGGGGGTCAGGACTCCTGGGTTTGGTCCTTAGAGAGGGGAATGGAGTCTAGGGGTGATATCAGAGGGGGCTGGGAGAATCAGGACTCCTGGGTTCCAGCCCCAGCTCTGTCACTTGACCTCTCTGGGCCTCTCTTTGTACAATGGGAATAATGATACCCATATTATTCTTTATTTGGTGACAGGTTTCAGAGTAACAGCCGTGTTAGTCTGTGTTCGCAAAAAGAAAAGGAGTACTTGTGGCACCTTAGAGACTAACCAATTTATTTGAGCATAAGCTTTCGTGAGCTACAGCTCACTTCATCGGATGCATACTGTGGAAAGTGTAGAAGATCTTTTTATACACACAAAGCATGAAAAGATACCTCCCCCCACCCCACTCTCCTGCTGGTAATAGCTTATCTAAAGTGATCATTCTCCTTACAATGTGTATGATAATCAAGTTGGGCCATTTCCAGCACAAATCCAGGTCCCCCCCACAAATCTCTCTCCACACAAGTGATCCACTTCCTGGACACTACAGTGCTAATAAACGATGGTCACATAAACACCACCCTATACCAGAAACCTACTGACCGCTATTCCTACCTACATGCCCTGACCACACCACACGATCCATTGTCTACAGTCAAGCTCTGCGATACAACCGCATTTGCTCCAACCCCTCAGACAGAGACAAACACCTACAAGATCTCTATCAAGCATTCTTACAACTACAGTACCCACCTGCGGAAGTGAAGAAACAGATTGATAGAGCCAGAAGAGTTCCCAGAAGTCACCTACTACAGGACAGGCCTAACAAAAAAAATAACAGAACGCCACTAGCCGTCACCTTCAGTCCCCAACTAAAACCCCTCCAACGCATTATTAAGGATCTACAACCTATCCTGAAGGATGACCCAACACTCTCACAAATCTTGGGAGACAGGCCAGTCCTTGCCTACAGACAGCCCCCCAACCTGAAGCAAATACTCACCAGCAACCACATACCACACAACAGAACCACTAACCCAGGAATCTATCCTTGCAACAAAGCCCGTTGCCAACTGTGCCCACATATCTATTCAGGGGACACCATCACAGGGCCTAATAACATCAGCCACACTATCAGAGGCTCGTTCACCTGCACATCCACCAATGTGATATATGCCATCATGTGCCAGCAATGCCCCTCTGCCATGTCCATTGGTCAAACTGGACAGTCTCTACGTAAAAGAATAAATGGACACAAATCAGATGTCAAGAATTATAACATTCATAAACCAGTCGGAGAACACTTCAATCTCTCTGGTCACACGATTACAGACATGAAAGTTGCAATATTACAACAAAAAAACTTCAAATCCAGACTCCAGCGAGAGACTGCTGAATTGGAATTCATTTGCAAATTGGATACAATTTAACTTAGGCTTGAATAGAGACTGGGAGTGGCTAGTCATTATGCAAGGTAACCTATTTTCCCCTTGTTTTTTCCCACCCCACCCCCCAGACGTTCTTGTTAAACCCTGGATTTGTGCTGGAAATGGCCCACCTTGATTATCACACACATTGTAAGGAGAGTGGTCACTTTAGATAAGCTATTACCAGCAGGAGAGTGGGGTGGGGGAAGGTATTTTTTCATACTTTGTGTGTATAAAAAGATCTTCTACACTTTCCACAGTATGCATCCGATGAAGTGAGCTGTAACTCACGAAAGCTTATGCTCAAATAAATTGGTTAGTCTCTAAGGTGCCACAAGTACTCCTTTTCTTTATTTGATGAGTAATTCTCTAAGCAGAAGTGGCTCTCAGCTGACCTGTTTTGTTCATGCTCTGAGTTGGCTGCAGAGCATAGATCTCTCAGTCTTTTCTTAATCTGGTTTGCAGTAATTAAGATCCATAATTGATCTCTCATTTCTCTCAACTAACCAGGAGAAGAAATTTAAAGGCATCCTGGAAAGGGAAATAAAACTGGGGATTGTGCCCCTCAATTTTGCTACTTTATGATGCACAAATCAAAGGCTGGGGAAGGGGCAGAGGGAATCGACCTGCTTGGGGCTTGTACATTAGACATTTGGGAGTTGTATAACTTGGAAGTCTCTTGGGAAGACTGGAGAACTGGGTCTGAGCATTGTGCTCAGCAATGCCCACAAAGTGCTCAGCATTGTCTCAAAATTGGGCCCCCTTAACCATTAACAGTTGGGCACCGCCTGTCACCATGGAAAGTTTTGATATAAATTTTTAACAATGAGGATTTTTCTCCAATATGCTCCTGGGATAACTGAGTTAGATAAATGTCAACAAAGGGAGCCTGTAAGACTCGTTGCCTGTGTTAATATTTATGTAACTCAAATGCCTGTATCAAGGCATCATGGAGTGCTCTGCTCACCACTGGAGCACCTTCTTGTGGCCACAGCTGGGGAATACTCTGCCAGTCTGACGCCCCTTCCTGACGTGCTCACTCCGTCTCTCTCTCGGGACTCAATGGCTCCCTCTTCGTGACTTCGTCCTTTGGCCAGGTCACTGTAGTTTTCCCCTTCTGGGGGTGGGGGGTTTGTGTATCCAAGTCTCTCTGTACCAGTCATCCCAGGCAGTCTTCCAGTTCACTGCCCATCAATGGGGCCATTTCCCCAGTGGGTGGTAGGGGAACCTAGGCCTGGCCTCTTCTCTGGGTTCCAGCCCAGGGACCCTACATCCAGTGGCTAAGACCTGCACTGTCCCCCACCTGACTTCTGTTTCTCTGGTCTGCTTCCTACATTGTCTCTGTCCAGCTTCTTTTCCATCCTCCTCCAGGTTTGCCTTTCCCTCTGGGCCAAGCTCCCTGTTCTCCCAAGCCCCAGAGTGGCTACAGACCTCGTCCCTGCAGCCCCTTTCTGCCCTCAGCTACCTGGCTTTCTACAAGCCCTTCCTATTCCTGTCCAGGTGAGCTTCATCCTTTGATTAGTCCTCTTTGCTCCCTGGTTCCCTGTCCAGGTGCAGCCTTGGTGGTTAATTAGTCCAACTAGCCACGTTAAGCCCTTCAGAGGTGGTGTGGGGTGAACACCCCATCAGACATGGGTTTACCAGGTCTATGCTGCATCCCGGCCTTTAAATAGTCTCCCTTTCAGTGTGGCAGACCTCGGGGGCCACACTGTTCCACCAGGGTAGGCCATACAGCCTTCCTGATTCCAGGATTGGGCCTTCAGGCTCCAGCACCCCTGTTTGCCACCAGGAGCTCCTACAGCGAGTCCAGCTGAGATCAGACTTCTGTGGAGACATTCTTGTCTCAGGGAGCGATGCAGCCCATTGTGTATTACCTTAACCAATCATTTTCCTGAAATTTAACTAACCAATCCTAACATCTTGTAACATGATTATGTAATCAATTATATCCCACCACCTTAATTAGTTTACACCCAGCAAAATTAATTATACAGTAGACAGAAACAATCACAGAACCAGACAGAGATTATACAGACAAACAATGGGGAAATGGGGACTACAGTGATAGAACAAACACAGAAATGAGGATTTCACATCCCACCTACTGATAAGTGAGTTCTTGCCAGACAGGATGCTATCAAACTAAGTTTCCTTTTACATTTTCTAGGCATTTCCCTTTCTCTGGAGGTGATGGGCACTATCAGGACAGGATTGTATTCCTAACAGCCCAATAGCACCTTCTTTCAATGTGACTAGTTTGGAATGTGAGGATGTGACCGGTCGCTTCCCAGCTTATGGCTGCCTCTGTTGCTTAGCCAAAGGCCTAAGCCTAAGAACAGGGCCTCAGACTGTCACAGTAAGAGAAGGCCCTTACACCGGCAGACAGTGATTTTGATTCTTTCTTTTATACCTCTAGAACTAGCCAAGTGATAAGAATACACCTAAATTTTTAGAGGCCTTTACAGACAGGCCTGAATATCTATATCCTAACATTCTGTTAAATTCTCGAGCATCCTCACCTGATGCTTCACAGGGAAATAAAATAAGATCACACATTCCTAGTGGTTCTAAGGTTTAAAGAATAAATCCCAGAGCTTCCCCCAGCCCTGTTGTATTTCTACAGGCAAAGCTGTCGTTGGAGTTTGGTGGAGTTATGTCTGCAAGGCAGAATTCTTCATAAAAAACCCAGCAGCCCAGTGGAACTATCTATGCATAAGTAAAGGCAGAAAAGGTGATTCGTCTGGTCTTGGAGCTGTGTAGATTAAAGAAGGGATACAAGTCAGGACTTCTGGGTTTTCTTCCCACCTCTGGTAGAGGAAAAGTGTAGCGTGGATTAGAACGGGGGAGGCTGGGAGTCAGAATGCCTGGGCTGTATCCATGGCTCTTGGAGGGAAGTGGGGTCTATTGGTTGCAGCAGAGGAGGCCATGGAAATCTAGATTTCTGTGTTCTGTTCTTTGCAAAAGAATGGCACTCTGGCCCTTTGCCAAGTGCCCTCAACAACCAGACACTTGCCCGGCACAGGTTGTGCACGGCAACTAGCAGCAGGCACCCAACCCTAGGCAGGGGCTAAGTCTGCGACAGGGCTGCATGGAGAATTTACACCAGAACTTTTTAGAATCCTGAGCTAGCATCAAGATGTGGCATGGAAAAGCTGTGATTGAAGAAAGGGGTGAGAGAGGGGGAAGAAGGAGAGAAAGAAAATGGCTAAGATTTTTTCTAAACTGGCTAATTATTTTGAGGGTGCTCAGTCTGAGTCTGATTTTTCAGAGGGTGATCACTCAGTGCTTTCTGGGGAATCAATTTCCTTGTAAGGGGGTCTCCCCCAATTTGAGTCCCCTAAAAACTGAGACACTGAATCACTCGCTGCTTTTGACAGTGGTGGCCACTGAATCGTCAAAGTAACTAGCTAGAATCCCTGCTGTCTCCTTAGCCAGGTCTTCCACCCACCCTCTCTTAAGTCAATTGTTTGCTCTTTTGATTCTCGTGGGGAAGTGTCTTCTAAAACCAAAGGAAACCCAGATGGTTATAGAGAAGTGACTGCTGTTAAAATTCCCTTTTAAAGTGATTTTTTTGTGAGCCTCTTTTTTTGTTGTGTTTTTTCTTTTTGAGGGAGAGTGTGCATATTTGAATTTGGGAATTTTTATAAACATGGGGACGGGGGAAGTTGAGGGATTGGCATGATTTCATTTTAGCAGGAAAGAGAGAGCTTTTTCCTGCAACTTCGCAGGACGCTATAATCCAGAGATATTTCTTCTGCAGCTTCATTAGCTGTCATAACACAGAGATCTCGTTCCACTTATTTCAATCAATGTTATTATGAGTTGAGAGAGACTTAATGAAGGAAATCTACTCATGGAAGGATTGGGGTCATCTCACTATGTAGCTTTTAAGGGAGAGGTGTTAGATTAATTCAAATATTTTTCTGTAGGGCTGATTTTAATTCTTTATCCATTTTTTTTAACTAGTGATATTTTTCTATCCATGTAGTGAGCTTCCTGTAGTTAGATCTAAGAAGAATAAATAAATATTTGGATCTAAATGATGGAGAGTGTGTGTGTGTGTGTGTGTGTGTGTGTGTGTGTGTGTGTGTGTGTGTTTCCTTTGTGGTCTATGGAATCCAGAAAACCACGGCTGTGTGGAAATAAGAAGTCTGGGGGGGGGTAGGGATAGGGATTCTGTGCGGGTGAACTGAGCTAAGAGGGGTCACAGGAAGGGAGTTCAGAGGCCTGTGTGAAGGATTTGAATCCCAGTGCCTGGATTGCTGCAGGGTAAGAGATGGTGTGATACCGGAGAGATTCTCCAGGCTCCGTTTTGTGTCCCTAGCTTGCATTTTGAATATGCTGAGGTCATTCCACCATGAGAAGTTGCAGGTCACATGATACTTCATTGCTGAAAGTAGGCCAAAAAGTTAAAAAGTTCAGCGGAAGGGGAAAAAAAATAGGTCGAAAGCTCTGCAGGTCGAAAGTTCAGCGGGGAAAAAGCCCCCAGAGAAAACCACCGAACTGGCAGAAAGAGGTGCAGCATAACTCTGTGGTAAACAACTTGTGATCAGCATGTGTTGTAAAGATCTGCGAGCTGACAGGACAGTATAAAAGGCAGATAGAATGGTTGAGAGAGGAATTAGGAGACCAGCTGCTGGCAAAAGGGGGCCAGCGAGGTAGCCAGAATGGGGAAATTAATAGGAATCCTAACAAAGAACAGCAGAAATCCTGGAGAAACGTAGTGTGGAAGTGGCTGTTACAATATGAAAGCAGAGACCAAACTGACTGCAGAGCTGCTCTGAAGGTTACTAACGTATGAGGAAACTGTACCTACATCTCCCCCACCCCTCCACGCAGACAGCATAGGGAGGCTGGGCACTTCCGGTTTCCCCAGTGTCAGCATATGATCCTGCTGACTTAGTGACCCATTTAGATCAGGGTACCTGGGGAAGAACCACAATCTAAATTCCCTCTAAGCTGTGTGGCTTTGCAGCCGCTTATTAAGCCCAGCGCAGGGGCTCAGGGCTGCGACGGGGAGAGAGGCTTCTCCCCGCTGGCCCCAGCATGGACCTGCTGCAGCAGGGAGAGGCGCCCCTCCCCACCGGCCATAGCGCAGACCTGCCCCGGACTTGCTGCGGCTGGAGGAGAGGAGCCCCTCCCTAGGCCCGGCCCAGGCCTGCCGGATTTTCCGGGGAGAGATGCCTCTCTCCAGGCCCCGAGCTGCTGCGGCGAGAGAGGGCTGGGGGGAGTCCTCTGTCCCGACCACAGCCCTGGGGCAGCCTGCACCCCAAACCTCTCTGACCCAGCCCTGAGCCCCTTCCCGCACCTCAAATCCCTCATCCCCGACCCTACCCCAGAGATCGCGCCCCCAGCCAGAGCCCTCATCCCCCCCACATCCCAGCCCTGCGCCCCCTCCCACACTCTGAACCCCTTGGCCCCACCTCCACCACATGAATGTTATGTGAACCAATATGGAGGTGATGTGCAACACATCACCTTCATATTGGTGCCCATAACAAAATTCGTTCCACACACGGACATAAAAAATTAGAGGGAACACTGCTCACAATGTATGTGGAGTTTAATAAGGGAGCGCTTGGACAAAATACGTTTAGTACAAGGAAACCAGATCTGCTGCATACTGGCCATGTGTAGCCAAACACAATCGCTTAGGACAATTTGAACTGTATGCTATTATAGTTTGAATGCTCTTTAGCTTGTGATAAGTTATTTGTGTGTTGTTTGCTTTTCGATTAGTACTCTGTTCCGGGTTAGTACGTACACAAATAAAAAGTGCCTGGCTGCCTGTCCTTCAAGTGTTTCCCTCACAACCCTGGAGACCCATGCCTTGGGAAGGAGAGATTAAGGGGGGTGATAGGCAGGTTATTCAAGAGGTGCCCCAAAGCCAGTTTTTCAGGGTAATAGGTGGAGCATTCTGTATCTCTCGGTCATGCCTGGGTGGTGCTCTGGTTCCTGGAAAAGATTAAAAGGAAACAAAGAAAATGATGGGGAGTCTTTAATAGAGCTCCATTTCTGTAATCCCTGGTTGCATCAGAATCAGGGCCACATTCTGATCTTGGTGACGCTGATGTAAATCCGGAGGGACCCCTGCCGTCCATGGAGTCAGGCCTGCGATTCTGATTGTTCTTATTAGCAAATAGGCTCAAGAGTTCTGGTCTCTTGTTTGTTCCTTTAAGATCTAGAGCCATGTTCAATTTTTGGATAACACACACAGGTTTTGCCGAGAACAGGGGTGGGCAAACTTTTTGGCCCAAGGGCCACAGCTGGGTATGGAAATTGTATGGTGGGTTATGAATGTTCACAAAATTGGGGGTTGGGGTGCAGGAGGGGGTGAGGGCTCTGGCTGGGGGTACGGGCTCTGGGGTGAGGCCAGAAATGAGGAGTTCAGGGTGCAGGAAGGGGCTCCTGGCTGGGGCAGGGGGTTGGGGTGTGGGGGGTAAGGGGAGGGGGAAGGCTCTGGCTGGAGGTGTGGGCTCTGGGCTGGGGATGAGGGATTTGGACTGTAGGAGGGTGGTCCAGGCTGGGACCAAGAGGTTAGGAGGACGGGAGGGGGATCAGGGTTGGGGCAGGGGGTTAGGGCATGGTGGGGGGTGAGGATTTCGCCTGGGGTGCGGGCTCTGGGGCGGGGCCAGAAATGAGGAGTTCAGGGTGTATGAGGGGGCTCCAGGGTGGGGTAGGGGTTTGGGGTGTGGGAGGGGGTCAGGGGTGCAGGCTCTGGGCCGTGCTTACCTCAAGCAGCTCCTGGAAGCAAGCGGCATGTCCTCACTCTGGTTCCTATGCGGAGGTGTGGCCAGGAGACTCTACGCGCTGCCCCGTCTGCAGGCACCACCCCTGCAGCTCCCATTAGTCGCAGTTCCTGGCCAATGGGAGCTGCAGGGGTGACGCCTGGGGCGGGGCTAGCACACGGAGCCCCCTGGCTGCCCTTAAATGTAGGAGCCATAGGGGGGACATGCTGCTGCTTCCAGGAGCCTCAGCACACGTGTGGAGCGGCCTCCGATCCTTCTCCCTGGCGGGAGCAGGGCAAGCCCCAGACCCCACTCCCCAGTAAGAGCTCGAGGGTCGGATTAAACCGTCTGGAAGGCTGGATGTGGCCCACGGGCTGTAGTTTGCCCACCCCTATTCGAGAGGGATACTATTATTTGATTGTAGCACAATAATGAATGACAAAGCACAATATGATAATAACAGTAATAATGATAATTACTCCAGCCAGGACACGTTCAGCGTTTTAGAACTCACTACTTAAAGAATTCAATGTCAGCATGAGAGAGAAATAAAATTATGAAATGCACAGACCAGTCAAAAAACTAAAATTACAGCACTGTGAAAGAATAAAATTACAGAGAATATATGTGCATTGCAGGAAGTACCAAGAAGTAACAACAAACAACAACAACAATATAAGTATGTGCTGGGAGGTGAGTGTGAAAGAGAGAGTCGGTGTGAGCTGGGGGAGTGTGAGAGACTGTGCACTGCCCCTTTAAGAGAAGGCACTCACCAGTCTAAATAAAAAGCTCCTTTCAACACAGTAGCAGGTGCCAGCAGCCCTGTCCCTCTCTTGGTGAGCCCTATCCCCACCCCCGACTCCGCTCTGCAGAGATAGGGTACATGGCAGGGGGCATCAGTGGCGCCCTTCTTCCCCAGCTGCGGGGGGGGGGAGGGGGGGTGTTTCCAAGGAGCTGCGGGGCTGCAGACGCCAGCAGAGCGGCAGGGGCACCGCTGATCCAGAGGCACCCCGTTTATAATGGCGCCCCCGGCCTTCGCTCAGTTCGCCCCTGTGTAAGGCCGGCCCCGTGTGTGGTCATACTGGTGAAAGAACAGAAGCGTGCTTTAGAAGGCATAGATGAAGCTTCCAACTTCCGTCCCATTGAGTTCTGGTGAAGAGAAGGAGGCTACACACAGTGTCCATAGTGCTTGGGAGGAGCAGGGGAAGCGTGGGGTTTGGGAGGAGACCGGGCCAAATGGGAACACTGAATTTGTGCACCCACCAGCTTTCCTGGTATTTCAAGTTCTAGACTCCAACCTGGTTGGAAGGCGGCTGTTCAGAACCATCCATAAGTCACGTTTAATTGGGCTGCGAAGTTTCACAGACACAAGGTCATGCTCCCAGAGTTCAAATAAATTGGAAAACCAGCATTGTACATTACAAGTAGCACCCTGGGCCGGCAAACAGGAGGGAACATGGCAGGTACCGTTGCTGGAGCAGGGATGCTGCAGACCGGGGACCAAGTCATGCTCTTTGCCACACTGTTACAGCCCCTTGGGAATCAATGATGAGAATGATGGGGTCTAAATTAGCTGGTACTATTCAAGAAAGAGAAATCTTGGAGTCATGGTGGATAGTTCTCTGAAAACATCCACTCAGTGTGCAGGAGTCAAAAAAGCAAACAGAATGCTGGGAATAATTAAGAAAGGGATAGATAATAGGACAGAAACTATCATCTTTCCTCTATAAATCCATGGTATGCCCACATCTTGAATACTGTGTGCAGATTGCCCCATCTCAAAAAAGATATACTGGAATTGGAAAAGGTTCAGAAAAGGGCAACAAAAATGATTAGGGGTATGGAACAGCTTCCGTATGAGGAGAGATTAATAAGACTGGGGCTTTTCAGCTTGCAAAAGAGACAGTTAAGGGGAGATATGATTGAGGCCTATAAAATCATGACTGGTGTAGAGAAAGTAGATAAGGAAGTGTTGTTTACTACTTCTCATAACACAAGAACTAGGGGTCACCAAATGAAATTAATAGGTAGCAGGTTTAAAATAAAAGGAAGTATTTCTTCACAGAACGCACAGTCAACCTGTGGAACTCCTTGCCAGAGGATATTGTGAAGGCCAAGACTATAACAGGGTTCAAAAAAGAACTAGATAAATTCATGGAGGATAGGTCCATCAATGGCTATTAGCCAGGATGGGCAGGGATGGTGTCCCTAACCTCTGTTTGCCAGAAGCTGGGAATGAGCGACAAGGGATGGATCACTTGATGATTACTTGTTCTGTTCATTCCCTCTGGGGCACCTGGCACTGGCCACTGTTGGAAGACAGGATGCTGGGCTAGATGGACCTTTGGTCTGACCCAGTATGGCCGTTCTTATGTTCTTATGTAATGATGTTAAACCTACTCAGGGCCATTACACCAGCACAGTATAGCCACAAAATGGTGCAGTCCGGCCTCACCCTGTCACAGTTGGACCCTGATTTTCTTCAAATGCTTTCACTTCTTTCCACAGCTCTATTCCATAGCTTGGCTCTCTTCCTTTTAATAGTCGTTTCTGAATCAGACAGTGGATCGTTTTCAAAGCATCTGGCCTATGGAATCCTTCATGTCTCAATCCAGAATTGAGGATATTTGCCACAGAGGAGGAAAAGAAGGGGCAGGCCTTTGGGAATTCATATGAAACAAATTTCTTATTAATTCAACACCCCTCCCTTCTATCTCCTTTTCATGCAAAAATGCCCTGTGCTATGAATGTCAGGTGTGGTACCTACTAGAAAGGACATACACACACCACACAAAAGGCATCCCGATGGCTCAGTTATAGGAATGTTCTTATTGATAATGGTAACCATTTTCTACCTCTGTTTGAGCCACATCACTGGACTCTTCCTGATGGGTGACATCTTATTCCTGCAGTAGTGAATGGGACAGCTCATGTGAATCAGCATTCACCAACATAAGTAAGGTATTTGCGATGTATCTAAAGCACATATATGGCTCCAGCTACTGCAACAATTGAGTATCTCACAACCTTTTAATGTTGGTGTTCTCAGAACACCTCTGTGAAATAAGGAAGTGCTATTAGCCCTATTTTACAGAAAGGCAAATGAGGGGCTAAGTGACTTGTCCAAGGTCACATAGCAAATCTGTGGCAGAGACAGGAATTTAACTCCTCTTCCAAATTCCAGGCTAGCACTGAGAGGTCCGGCCCTTCCTTCCTGTTTGGCCTTTTGCTCTCAGTATTGATCAAAGTATTCATTCAACTGCTGCAACACTAGATACGCTCTTGGGTGTAAACATATTGATGATAATATGGTATATTGGGAATATGTAAATGCCAGTGTCTGAAGATATATCTTGAACGTCAGTTGCAACGGGCATTGTTAGCAGAGAAGTAGATTTGCGTGTGTGTCGAAGATCACTTTCTGCTCCTTAACCCTTTTGCTGCTGTTCTTTGGGAACTCTTTTCTTGCAGCCAGTGAGATTGCCACTCCAATCCAAAGAGAGCCTTGCTTTGTATCAGAGCATCTTGGCAAGACACCCAATTCCCGGCTCAGGATGGGTGGGGATATAGCGAGAGATGCCTCTTCCCAACAAGAAAGAGTTCAGTAGTGCATCAGCTTCTATGCCTTGAGCTGTAGCCCACTAGTCCATGGAAAAGCCGTCACTGAGTTCAGCGCCTTTGGATCCAGCTTTTCTACCATTGTTCAATCTGGGAAGTTATTCCAGATTTATACGTGCGCTAGGCTTTGGCTCAGTGGCTCCACTTCCACACTGCTATGTCTCAGGGGACCGTTGGCCCCTTACTAAAACTCAGTGGGGGTGTCTTGGTTGGCTAGGGCCCAGCACCAAAAGGAAGGGGAGGAGTCGGTGGGAAACCAGGACCCGGAGACTGACAGTCCCCGGGGGCAATGGGGAGAGGCCAATGCTCCAGCGCGGCCTGATTGACAGGGCGGGCAGGCCAATGAGGGAGTCAGGGGGTCAGGAAGGTCCCGTCCTCCGTGTGAGCTGGAGTCGCCCTGGGTCAGGCAGACAGAGTGCGGCCGAGCTAAGGAGAGAGCAGGCCCTGTGCTGGGGGCAGGGCCGGCGGGGGGCCAGAGAAGCAGCAGCCGGGCTGAGGCAAAGTGGAGCCTCTGGTTCCAGCTCACAGGGAGGACGGGGCCTTTCTGACCCCCTGTCTCCCTGATTAGCCTGGCCCCCCTGTCAAGCAGGCCCGACCTGGAGCATTGGCCTGTCCCCATTGTCCCTGGGGACTGTCAGCCTCAGGGGCTTGGTTTCCCACCGACCCTTCCCCTTCCTTTTGGTACTGGGCCCTAGCCAACCAAAACACCCGCACTGAGTTTTAGTAAGGGGCCAACAGACCCCTGACATATGGAATATGCCAATAGCTGCTGAGATAAACGTCAGATTTAACAGGGTTATTTTTACGTATCCTCATAAGTCAGAGATCAGGATGTGTTGGGAAGACTTAAAGAGACTCATCAATTCCTAGATTTTTTTAAAGTGACTTAAACATGCTGAAAGGACCAATATCTTTATCTGGTTGAACTTCCTTCATAACACAGGCACAAGACCCAGAAATTTGTCCATTGAGTCCATGAATTCTGTTCAAGCTACAGCATATGATTTAGGAAGACAGCGTGCCTTGATTTTAAGACATTACATGATGGAACATCCACCGCAGTAATAGGTAATTTGTTCCAATAATTAATTACCCTCACGAAGAAAAAGGTGCACCTCGTATCTTGACGGAGTTTATTTAGCTTCCAGCCACTGAATCTTATGCCTCTGTCTGCAGAAAGAAAGATCTTTACCCGATTGGAAATCTTTGTCCCACACAAGCACGTATACAGCATGTTTAAGTCACTTCTTGACCTTCCCTTGGATAAACTAACTAATAAAAATAAGATGAATCAGTAGAACTCCTTATTTTCAGGGCCAGATCCTCATTTGCTGTCATTCGTGTAGCTCCATTGACTTCAAGTGAGTTCAACGAAATTACACAACAACCTAGGGTCTGGAACTCAGTTCCTAAAACACAAGCCAATACTTGAGGTGCTAAAAAAGAATTTCTCTCAACTGTCAGCAGTAGAGCTGTGCGGAGGACAGTGATTACCAGGGGATGTTGTGAAGGCCAAAAGTATAACTGGGTTCAAAAAAGAATTAGATAAGTTCCTGGAGGACTGGTCCATCAATGGTTATTAGCCAAGATGGTCAGGGATGCAACCCCATGCTCTGGGTGTCCCAAAACTTATGACTGCCAGAAGCTGGGAGCGGATGACAGGGTGTGGATCACTTGATAATTGTCCTGTTCTGTTCATTCTCTCTAAAACATCTGATATTGGCCTTTGTGGAAGACAGGACGCTGGCCTAGATGGACCATTGGTCTGACCCAGTACGACCATTCTTATGTTCTTAGGTGATGGGCTGGGTGATGCTTTCTGTTAAGATGGCTGATGCTGATATCTGGGCGTGGCTCTATTCTTTTCCCCCCTTCCTCTGCCTGCACAGTTCTCAGCTCTAGGATACTGCTGCTTCTGTAGGCCATGCAGGAGGCTCTCCAGCCTTTAGAATTGCTTTTTCCCCTCCCCTGGGCTATATTCTGGGCAGGGGAGCAAGATAAAAACTCCACTGTGTTTGGGTGAGGGCAGAAAGGGGGCGGCAGCAGCAGGATGCAGAAGGGAGCAAATTGCATGAAAAAGAGGGGAAATGTTTGACTGGGCGTCATGGGTCTGAAAGGCAGCGGGCCTACGGGTTAGGCTGTGATTCCTCAGACCTTTTCAGACAGATGCAATCTTAATTCTTTCCCCTTCTGCATATGCATTATTAGATTTCAAGTAGTTTGAAGTCAATTGAAGTTTTGGCACTTGTGTTTAATAAGATCAGGATTTAGTGCAAAATATAGACATATATGCAACTGCCATGAACATTATCGATATATTTCTAACCAATGAAGCAGAACTAAATGACAAACTAACTTTTCTGCAACACTGAAAAAAATGTTCATGTGGCTCCAAGTACAGACTATTTACTGTATAGCATAGTGCCACAGATAAGGTTGAGTTTGCCCTGGTTCTCATGGGTGACTTTAATCTTCCTGATATCTGCTGGGAGAGCAATACAGCGGTGCATAGACAATCTAGGAAGTTTTTGGAAAGCATAGGGGACAATTTCCTGGTGCAAGTGCTAGAGGAGCCAACTAGGGGGGAGCTTTTCTTGACCTGCTGCTCACAAACAGGGAAGAATTAGTGGGGGAAGCAAAAGTGGACGGGAATCTGGGAGGCAGTGACCATGAGTTGGTTGAGTTCAGGATCCTGACACAGGGAAGAAAGGTAAGCAGCAGGATACGGACCCTGGACTTCAGGAAAGCAGACTTCGACTCCCTCAGGGAACGGATGGGTAGGATCCCCTGGGGGACTAACATGAAGGGGAAAGGAGTCCAGGAGAGCTGGCTGTATTTCAAGGAATCCCTGTTGAGGTTACAGGGACAAACCATCCCGATGAATCGAAAGAATAGTAAATATGGCAGGTGACAAGCTTGGCTTAACGGTGAAATCCTAGCGGATCTTAAACATAAAAAAGAAGCTCACAAGAAGTGGAACGTTGGACATATGACCAAGGAAGAGTATAAAAATATTGCTCGGGCATGTAGGAATGAAATCAGGAGGGCCAAATCGCACCTGGAGCTGCAGCTAGCAAGAGATGTCAAGAGTAACAAGAAGGGTTTCTTCAGGTATGTTGGCAACAAGAAGAAAGCCAAGGAAAGTGTGGGCCCCTTACTGAATGAGCGAGGCAACCTAGTGACAGAGGATGTGGAAAAAGCTAATGTGCTCAATGCTTTTTTTGCCTCTGTCTTCACTAACAAGGACAGCTCCCAGACTGCTGCGCTGGGCATCACAACATGGGGAGTAGATGGCCAGCCCTCTGTGGAGAAAGAGGTGGTTAGGGACTATTTAGAAAAGCTGGACGTGCACAAATCCATGGGGCTGGACGAGTTGCATCCGAGAGTGCTGAAGGAATTGGTGGCTGTGATTGCAGAGCCATTGGCCATTATCTTTGAAGACTCGTGGCGAACGGGGGAAGTCCCAGATGACTGGAAAAAGGCTAATGTAGTGCCAATCTTTAAAAAAGGGAAGAAGGAGGATCCTGGGAACTACAGGCCAGTCAGCCTCACCTCAGTCCCTGGAAAAATCATGGAGCAGGTCCTCAAAGAATCAATCCTGAAGCACTTGCAAGAGAGGAAAGTGATCAGGAACAGCCAGCATGGATTCACCAAGGGAAGGTCATGCCTGACTAATCTAATCACCTTCTATGATGAGATTACTGGTTCTGTGGATGAAGGGAAAGCAGTGGATGTATTGTTTCTTGACTTTAGCAAAGCTTTTGACACGGTCTCCTACAGTATTCTTGTCAGCAAGTTAAAGAAGTACGGGCTGGATGAATGCACTATAAGGTGGGTAGAAAGTTGGTTAGATTGTCGGGCTCAACGGGTAGTGATCAATGGCTCCATGTCTAGTTGGCAGCCGGTGTCAAGTGGAGTGCCCCAGTGGTCGGTCCTGGGGCCGGTTTTGTTCAATATCTTCATAAATGATCATAAAGGAGGATGGTGTGGATTGCACTCTCAGCAAATTTGCGGATGATACTAAACTGGGAGGAGTGGTTGATACGCTGGAGGGCAGGGATAGTATACAGAGGGACCTAGACAAATTAGAGCATTGGGCCAAAAGAAATCTGATGAGGTTCAATAAGGATAAGTGCAGGGTCCTGCACTTAGGACGGAAGAACCCAATGCACAGCTACAGACTAGGGACCGAATGGCTAGGCAGCAGTTCTGCGGAAAAGGACCTAGGGGTGACAGTGGACGAGAAGCTGGATATGAGTCAGCAGTGTGCCCTTGTTGCCAAGAAGGCCAATGGCATTTTGGGATGTATAAGTAGGGGCATAGCGAGCAGATCAAGGGACGTGATCGTTCCCCTCTATTCGACATTGGTGAGGCCTCATCTGGAGTACTGTGTCCAGTTTTGGGCCCCACACTACAAGAAGGATGTGGATAAATTGGAGAGAGTCCAGCAAAGGGCAACAAAAATGATTAGGGGTCTGGAACACATGACTTATGAGGAGAGGCTGAGGGAACTGGGATTGTTTAGTCTGCAGAAGAGAAGAATGAGAGGGGATTTGATAGCTGCTTTCAACTACCTGAGAGGTGGTTCCAGAGAGGATGGTTCTAGACTATTCTCAGTGGTAGAAGAGGACAGGACAAGGAGTAATGGTCTCAAGTTGCAGTGGGGGAGGTTTAGGTTGGATATTAGGAAAAACTTCTTCACTAGGAGGGTGGTGAAACACTGGAATGCATTACCTAGGGATGTGGTAGAATCTCCTTCCTTAGAAGTTTTTAAGGTCAGGCTTGACAAAGCCCTGGCTGGGATGATTTAATTGGGGATTGGTCCTGCTTTGAGCAGAGGGTTGGACTAGATGACCTCCTGAGGTCCCTTCCAACCCTGATATTCTATGATTCTTGCAGACGGTCTCTTCTATAGCTCCCTTAATGGGAGGAGGTTTGGCCTTGTGATGTGAGGCATGAGTCTCAGAATCAAGGCTCCTGGGTTCTGCGGCTCTGGAAGGGGGCGTGGTCTAGTGGGTGGAGCAGGACTGGTTGACACTGAGTGAGAGGGGCTTGTGCTGAAGGGCCCTGGTTCAATCCCCAGCAATTCCTGTGATGTCTACATGTGGCCATGATTTTACTTACCTATCAGTGTAGGTTGTTTAGCCTATTCCTGGACACGTGGAACATCTGCTGCTGGCCATCTCTGAGATGTAGGACTTTCATCCACACAAGGACATGGCACATCAAGATCAATCCAGCAGCTCCCATCCGGTCTTCACCTCCACAATGGATGGCGAGACTTAGCCTGACCAGAGAAAGGCAGGGTGGTGTTCTTCAGGGGAATCTGCTGGAGCTCACGTCTCCCCTGCTCCACCTCACACCCCTGTTCGCGAAGGGTTTTCCAAAGATACTGCTAATCTCGGATACACAAAGCAGCTCAGAGGAGGTCAGTGTGGGTGGATTTACTGGGCAGACTGGTTCTAAAGGAACAGTTTTCTTCCCTGCTCTAGGGAGATTCCCACAGGAAAAGTATCTGATGGCGGGGGTGGGGGCAATGCAAGCCCCCAGCCCCTTGAATGGCAGGAAATCAGGACTCGGGGAGTTAAGGGGTGTCTCTGTCCTGCTGCAGGGAGCAGGTCTGGAGAGCAGAAAGGGCACTAGTGGCGTTTTCGGAAAGACAGTGACTTCTACCTGTGAAGGTGGCTGAAGCTTCTTGCAGGCAACTGAGTCCAGGATCTTTATACCTTGTTTGGGGATCCTTTTCCTAGGAATAAAATATGGACACCACACAGAGAATGACATCTGTATCCCAGGTCTGGGATCCAGGGGATAAGGGATGCTCCAAGCCAGACTAGGTACCAGGAACTTGATCTTTATCCCCAAGAGCCACAATTACCCAGATGAGGTTTTCTTCCCCATTTGCTTTCAGGTTATTTACTCACAGTATTCATTTGTTTGCTTTGCTGTGTTTCCACTCTCTGCATCAGTTCATTGGTTTAAGTAACATTCTTTTAGTTTTTTGCTTCTGTTTCCTCTCATTACAGTGTAACACCTGCTTAGCACTTTAAAAAAATCAATTAAATACAAAATCCTGATCCTACATTGAAGAGGAAAGTTTCTGAGAATTTGGCTACAGAACTTTAGTGTCTGCATATTTCATTCACTATTATTTATTCCTGTGCTGGTCTGATGCAATTTGCACACCCAAGAATGCCCGTATGAAGCATGGGGTGCCCTTAGAATACCTGTTAAAAGAGAAGAAGAGAGTAGATTAAAAGGGGGAAAAATCCACCAGTGCATGAGCACTTTTTTGTAACATTGAAGCACCAGTCCCGGGAGCAATACAGGTTAAAAATCCCCATAGTTCTTTCCCACTAGACAGACATCCAAAAAGAAAAAGGCCTTCAGCCAATTATTTCCTTACACTCTGAATGGGTGAAATTCAGCCCGGGGCAGACAGCCAGGGCAAGGTCTGTGCATCACAGCGAGTTTAAGTGGCACTTCACTGCCCAGGTGCTGTGAGACATCAGTGGCATAGTTTTCATCCTGGATTGGAACAGCCAACTGGAATCCTGTGTGGTACAGAGCAGAGAGAGGTTTGAGCCACAACGTTCACCTCAGAGGCTGAGCTTCTGCAGACTTTTGGTACGTTCCCATCTGAGGAGGATGATTTTGGCTGCCCTACTTCAGAGCTTTCAGTCACCTCAACTCTCTGGTACTATTGATCTAAAGTAGTTGAACTTTTCAGGCCTTGCCCCCATCTCCGACACCCCTTGTACCTCACCATTGTCCTCTAACAGCCCCTGTCCGTTCTCTTGAGCCCAGCCAAGTCCAAATACAGAGCCTAGCTCACGCTCCTCCTCTCTTAGACCCTCTCCTTACACGATCCTCCCCTACCTTTGACAAACTGATCACTGTGCCCTTCCCCAGCTCCTGGAGGAATCATGGCTCCTCAGGGCAACCTGGGAATGGGTGATTCCTACCTCTGTGTGGGGTGAGTGGTTTTCCATCTAAGCATCCCTGAGAGCCAGTACTTCTCGATTTCACAGGATGAGGTCATGGGTCCCCAAGCCGGGCCAGCTGCAGGCTGCATTGCTGTAGGTGAGGTGGACAGATCCCAGAGGCTGGAAGACAGAGGAGGGGAGGAATCCGCTGCTCATTTCCCATTCACAGCCCCCTTCGAAGACGGGCCAAGAGGGAAGGAGAGAACGAAGGGCAGAAAGTGAAGTTGCCCCTGTGGGGAGGGCACTCCTGTAGAACCCAGTCCAGTTCCCAGCTCTCCCCCACATTTCCAGACATGACCTTGGAGAGGTCACTTCCTCACCTTCAATCCCTGTCTGTAAAATGGGGGTACAAGTCCCCCCAACAAGGAGGAGAGGGGAGGACAGTCCCATTGTCTGTGAGGGGCTCAGATATTCTGGGCACGGATTGTGTCAGAGTGAGGGAAGGGACCCAGAGTTTGCTCCCCTACTGAAAAGACTAGCCCCTCTTGAAATCAGCAATCCACGTATTATCTGAAGTCCTTCCTAGTGTCCTCAAGAGGCTCCCTTCTTTCTTCTTGAATGTGGTGGATTCGTTGAACCAGGTTGATGGCCAGGAAGTACGGAGAGGCCATTGGTTGTGTGGCATGGAATCGGGGGGGAATCTATAGTTATCAAAATAAAGGTGTCATCGGCATTTTGGGTTTGGGAATTCAGAGTTAATCTGTCCTCTCAGTCCAAGGTATGAAGTGCGCCATCTTGGTCAGGTGATCTATGAGAGTCAGTTCCACCCTGTGGCCATTTGATTCAGGGAGTTCAACAGTGAAATTCCTGGCAATGGCTGCCCATGGCTGGGACAAAGTCTCCAGAGGCCTGAAATGCCAAGAAGTTTGGTGCGTGGTGCATTGGTGCAAGGGCAGAAGTCACATGAGTCTGAATTTCAGCCCACTTTTGGCACCACCAAACAAAGTGGGCCCTGATGGTCATAGTAGATGCGTCTACTTCCACGATGAATGCTGCATGTGAGAACAGGGGCAGTCGTGCAGGCGATTCTGAGCTGTGTGAGGGCTTGTTGGGCCTTGAGTGACCACACGAATGTGGCCATCTTGAGGAGGAGAGCTCTCCTGGGGGTTACCGGCTCTGAGAACCCTGGGCCGAATCCGTGGTAAAACTTGTGAAGCCGAGGAAGCACTGCTCTTCTTGAGGACTTCAAACTTCCTCCCAGTTGTGAATGGCTTCCCCTTCTTTGGATCAATCGTGACACCTTCCGGGGAGAGGCTGTACCCCAAAAACTCTGTGGAGAGTCGGCTGGAGGTTCGCTTTTCCAATTCTGTGTAGAGAGCATGCTGCCCAAACCTCTCCAGGTTCGGGTGTGGTTCACGTGCTGCTCTGGGTTCTCCAAAAAGAGAAGTCTGTCACCTGAAGAGATGGCACTGTATGGATCCACAATGGCCCCAAATACATAACTGAGGAAGTGTTGCAAGGACAGAGGACCGCTAGTGAGCCCAAATAGCATACCAGACAGTTAAAATGTCCAGAGTGTGTTTTGAAATCTGACTTCCATTTGTCCCCTGCCCAAATGAGTGTTAGATTATAAATCCTTGCAGATCTAGTTTGATGAAAACTTTTGCAGATTTCCTGTGAGCTGTGGGATTCACAGCTGGGGGTTATGGTTCCAAACAAGCACTTTGTTCAGGGGCCGATTGTCTAACCAGAAGCGTAGTAGAGTCCCACATTTCTTCTTCTCAAAAAGGGCCTGAGCACCCGTGGGAAAAGCTTGGTAGCTAAGAAAGCCTTTGTACTGGTTTTCATGCCTGTACGCAGGGAGAGCCACAAATTCTTGTTCTGACAATGTGTAAATACAGCCGAAGGCAACTTTCAACCAAGGTTGTAAGTCAAGAGGGCAGTCATAGCCCCGGTGCAGCGGCAACGAATCCACATTTCTTTCAAAGGTATCCATGTAACCCTGGCTTTTATCAGGAATGCCGGGTGTCCGAATCAAGAACAGTGGAGTAGGTCCAGGGGCGGAGGCTGGTTAAAGGAACCCCGACATTTTCAGTCATTTCCATTGCACAGCTCCAGAAGGGGCATCCCCGGGCCAGGCTCATGTAGTGAGGCCCTGGTTCACACCTTGTTGTGAGATGTGTCCTTTGTTGCATACGGGCCACTTACTTGAGGAGAGCCTGGTTTTCTGCAAAAAGTTGCAATCACCCTTATTGGCTCAGTGCTGTGGGCTCTATGGCCCCTCCCCCCATCACAAGCAGTGATGACATGAGAGGGGCTCCAAGTTGGGCCACCCCTCCCAGACTGCAATGGCTACTGACGATAAACCCTGGCTCTGCGGATGCTCTCATTTCTTGCCAGTCCCTGATGCTTCTGAACTGGCCTCTGGGCATGGGGGCAGGGACCGTATCTGGCCTGGCCCCAGTTCCAGGGGTCGGGGTGGGGCAGGGTGGTGAGAGCGAGGTGCTCGGCCTGGGTTTCTCTCAGTGCTGTGGGCTCTATGGACCTTCCCTCAGCCCGTCTCCCCCAGGCCCAGCGAGAAAGAGCAGTACCTGCCACAGGGAGTGGGAGCTTCTGAGCATGGGAAGGGGGGGCCCTTCAAGGCTGTCCCACGGAGCACAGCCCCTGCAGCGCTTTGGGCACCTGGCGCAAGCACCAGATGGAGATCGTCGCTGTCACGTCCTCCTGCTGCAAGGGAACAAGGATCAGTCAGAGACTCGGACACCCATGGCAACGAAGGGCATTAACGGCACTGGGAGCCAGCAAAATTTCCACCCCAACCCTCCCCATGTCCAAGAGACGGATTCCCCCACCCATCCACCGAGATGAAATCTTGTCTCCTCTCTAGTGATCTCCAACCCCACTCCCACCATTGTGAAATGAACTCCTGCCCCCTTCCTCTCAATCCCCCCGTGAGAGCTGTTCTACCTCCCCACCCAGGTAGGGATTCAGCTCCATTCCCCAGAATCCCTCAGCCACCCTTGCCCCCTTCAGATGAGGGGTTGGGAGGCTTTGGGCAGAAGTGCCATGGGGTGAGAAGAAGTGGACACCTTTCCCCAAGGGACCCTCCCCGTCCTTAAGGTGACGCCATGGACAGTAGCTCTGGGGAATGAGGCACTTGAGCAGCCTCTGCTGACTGATTCCTCCAGTTCTCCCAGAGCAGGTGGTGGCTGGGATAACATGATACCAGAGCACTAGGAACCGTCCTGAGCCCCGGAGGGGGATGAAAGGCTCACAGAGGTGGCTAGGGAAGTTGGCAGTCCCTAGCATGAGCATGGCAGCGTGTCATGTTGATGTGACGCCTGTTCGGAAATAGCCTTACTGGAGAGCTGGGTCTCCTCTGCTTTGAGCTGCTCAGGGGACAAGCTAGCACCTACCAATGGCACCTCCTTGGGTTCATCGTCTCCTTGCTCCCTGGTCAGCGAATGGGGATGGGTTGGAAGTGTCTTTCTATGGCCCGGAGGTGAGAGGACCTGGGGATCCCTCCCCAGTTGATCCTTCTTTGATTACCTCGTCCCCTATCAGCTGGCTGGCTTCTCCCAGGATGGAATATGTGAGCACCAGCCCAGCCTGGCTGACATGGATCAGGGGGTCGTGTATGGCCAGAAGCGCCGCCTGGAGGAAAGTTCTTCTTTGGCCTCCAGTGAAGACGTGTCCGAAGATCTAAAACAAAGAGGACCAGAGCCCTTGGCAATTGCCCAGAACCAGTCTCCAAATCCCTCTAGCATCTCATCAGGGGGATACGAGTCCTGGGGCAGCCAACCTTTGGAGTCCCATGGACCAAGGAACCCCCTTCAGTTAGAGATTGCAGGCACTGAGGCCTCGAATCGCTCTTTCTGGAGCCGGATTCACCGCAGGTGTCATGACATGCTGGGAACGTGTCTGCGCGCTCTGGAACCCAGCTCACAAAGACAACAAAGGTCCCCTACTGCTTCCAGCAGCACTATCTCCTGCAGCTCACCCGCTAGAGGTTAGGGGCCTTTTAGATCTGCTTCCGTTCCCGCTCCTCACCCCACTGACAATCCCACGAGCCTCACATACAGTGCAGTGACTCCGCCCAGGAAAGGAGCTCGGTGTCCCTCACCCAATGCCCAGGGTAGGGGCAGGTTCTGCTCCCGGAGTCACCACGGTACTGGGCAAACCCCACACCCTGCCTGTGCTTCCAGGGGGTGCAGGGAATCCAATGAGGGTCTGGTCCGGCACTAGCTGGTGTGAGCTTCCCAACTCACTGACCCACTGGCTCGTCTCTCAGGCACCAGGGTGTCAGTCAGGGGGACAGTGAGCGGAGCCGGATCCCTGGAGATACAATCCTCCATTAACTCACCCCCCCAGGGGATCCCTTTTATGCCACATAGCCGTGGATCCATGCAACACACACAAGCCGGGGCCGTTAGCAAGGCTCCAAGCCAGGATCCTCAGCCTCTCCCAGCCAAATACTGTCAGCTGGAAATAAGTAGCAGGCTCTTGCCCTGTATCCATGACACACTCACTGCAGGGGGAGGCAGCTCCACACCTGAGCTGCTGCCATGCACCGACGGAGAGTCCTTACCTCCCCCACCCTGGCCATGTTCCTGTAGCCCAGGCACTCAGTGTCCTGGAGCCCTTCCGGACACCACAGCTAATTCGCCTCTCTGATGTTCAGCCCTGGGGGGAGAAAGACACACTCACTGGGGAGGTTTGGCCTCCGGTTTCCATGCCTGTTTCCTTCGGTTCCCTTTGCTGGGTGAACACTGGCCGGGATCCTTGTGGCACCCATGGCCCAGTGGACTCGCAGGTTCCCCACCAGGCGGTTTAGTACCTGAAGCGGAATTTGTCTCATTCATCACAGTAATCATGTGACCCTTACGGTCATTGTGCTCTGGGAGTGGGCGCCTGTTAATGGTGGCGTCTAATACTGAGAAATCCCCCCGCCCCCTCCACTGAAGTCAGGATCTGACCCTAGCTACCCAGCTGGTGACATCGTACAAGTTTTGCAAAAAGAAAAGGAGTACTTGGGGCACCTTAGAGACGAACATATTTATTTACATTATTTATTTGCTCCAGCTCACTTCATTGGATGCATTCAAGTTTTGTGTCCATCCCCTGTGGTTCCTGCCCCTGCCCTCATGATGGGCTCTTTCCCTCCATGTGTCTCAATAGCTCCATTCCTGACCCCTCACCAGTTGGCAGCCCCGTGGGTGGGCTGATTACCCTGGGGTGGGGAACAGAGCTGGGCTCTGAGATAAAGCAGCCAATTTCCTGGGTACTTTATTTCTCTTCCCCTCTCCCTGAATTAGGGAGATGAGTGTGAATCATCTCCTAAGCTGGGGTCGGTCTCAGAGGAGGGGGCTTCTTTCTGTAGGGTCCCATGGCCCCCAAAGCCCCGGGGACTTGTTTCTCTTGGGGTCCCTCTGCCCCTCTGCAGTTGGTCTAAAAGGAGAGGCCTTAGTTGTAAAGGCGTCCCAATGGCCAGCTGTAGCTAGTCTCCAAGGGGCTTGCTTCTATGGTGTCCCATTGTCCAGCTAGGTTTCTTACCCCTCTTCTGCAGCAGGAGGCTGTACAGCCAATAAACCCCGCCCCTGGCTTGCCGGCTGATGTCGTCGGCTGGGTCCGATATGTAGAGACCCAGCTGCAGCACAAAGTCGCCTGCCCTGGGGAAGTCAGAGAAGCTCTGGTGGAAGGAGGAGGAGAGGGGAATCCATCAACAGTCTCCCTTCAGCTCTCCAGCTCCCCTGGGCCAGAGCTCTGCTCCCATCCATTTATAGGAGGCGCTGGGGGAGCTTGGAGGAACGTGACCAGGGCAAGGGCCCTGTATGAACTCTCGCTGCCGAGCTGCTCCAGAATAAAGAGGGCCCTGAAGCCAGGCATGGCTGTGCCAGCCAGTGGCCTATGGAACGCGGCTGTCCCTTACGGACCCAGGGGGAACCATGTAGCCAGGGGATGAGGAACTTGACTCAAGCATAATTGAGGCTCAGTTCTGACTCTGCCTCCCCATGGGGGCCCTCTCTATTTACAACCCTGCAGCGGCTCGTCCCACAGCCTTTCAGAGCCAGCCCTGCCTATGTAGATGTTGGGATCAAAGGTCACTTACGTCAAATCCGGGGAGGGTGGTGGCGGATCGGAGCAGGGCAGCGCTGCTCCGTATGGCCCTAGCTCTCTCCTGGGTCATTTTGGAGTGGAGCCAGAAATGCTGCAGGAGAAGGAGGCAGGGGAGAGTCAGCACGCAGGCGTATATGCTCTACAAACGGGCCTCTCCCCCTCCCCAAGGGGCTGAGACCATGTGCTCAGGGGGTCATAGCTGACCGCTGCTTGCAGGGTTTGAAAAGGGGGTTCATGACACTGCCCACATCTTGCTAGGCACAAGCTGTCATTGTCTCTCCAGGCAGGGACAAGGTTCGGCCTTGGGGCTCATCTACTTGCTCTGAACCCCTGATCCATGAACAGCACATCAGGACCAAGGCACATGCCCTGGACCCCCAGACCCCAGCTGCAGAGGCCTTGGTAGGATGGATGGAGCGGCCGTGAGGACAATCCCTCCAGGAACTGCCGTGTCCCTAGGACAGAAGAGCTGATTCCCTGAGGCTCCTCCTGTATCTCAGGGTCTCCCTCGAAAGGAGCCAGTAAACTTTTCTCAGAGGCCCATGTCCTACATCTCACAGGGGTTTCAGTCTCTGGTGCTCACTGTTAGTGTTTAATGCAACCATGCAGAGCTCTGGCTGACAGTCCCAGCTCTGCACTGACGGCTTTGGAAACCTATGGCCGGCTGGGTCCAAGCTGGGAGGACACAATGGAAACATGGCTCTTCTAGTCTCTCCTTTGCAGCCCTCCCACAGGGTTCAGGGGAAATTTCGCCCCAGACCCTCCCATTCTGCTCACCTCCAAGAGGTGCTGCAGCTTGTCCGTGGTGGGGGTCTCTGTCAGCAGGCCCCTGAACATGGTGTCCAGGCTCTGTAAATAGGTCTTGTGCAGAGCCTGCAAAAAGAGGGAGCACCCTCAACCGTGGGATCTGGGGCTACCCCAGAGAGGGGACAATCGGGGTGGGGTTTCTCCGGGGAGCCATGGCAAGAGCCAAAAGGCACATCCTGGCCTCTCCCATTCACCTCACTGCAGGGACACTGAGCAAGAGTTCATGGCCGGATGCCTGCTGGCTCCTCAATCCTAGCCCTTAGCTGTTCTCTGCGCAGGGCCTGGTACCCAGCAGAGTATGGAGCAGTCAAACCGCAATGGGTGGGAGGCAGGATCCCCGGGTGGGAGAGTCCGGGCAGCAGAGCAGAAAGTGAGGAGAAGAGGGAAGTCTGGGATCAGCCAGAAGGGCTAACGCAATCCCCTCTGGAGGGAAGGGGCCCTCCCTGACAGTTTGTGTCCGCCCCTCTCCCCCGCCCCTCCTGGGCCTGTTCCCAGCTCTGCTCACCCCTCCCCTATTCTCAGCAGCTCCATCAAACCGAGGGAGCAGGGACCAGAGGCCGCTCTTGCTCCTGGGACCGAGAAGTAGGATCAGGACCTACCGGGAAGTGGGTGGTGTCCTGCCCAGTGCCCATGGTGAAGATGGTGTAGAGTAGAGCCCGCAGGAGGCGTGACTCCAGCTCCAGGGCAAGCGGCGGCTTCAGTTTGCTGGCGGGAGAGAGGAGCCCGTGTTACACTTTGCAGGACGAGAGGGGTGCTGGCACTGCCATGGACACGACCCCCCTCCCCTGCAGTGATCCCCTCCCTACGGCCACTCGAACGTTACTGGAGTGAAATCAACCCCCCAGCCAGGAAAGAGGGGACGTTCCCGCCTCCTCTGCTGGGGGATGCGAACAGCCAGAGCTTGGGGTAACGCAGGCCGGGGAGGATCTGTGACTCCCAGCTCTGGCCCGATCAGCACCAGGGTTAGGGCAGCTGGAAGGGAGGGTCCTGGTACCTGAGGCTGCAAACCGCAGCCATGGAGCTGGAGACGATGGAGGTTGGCTCGGACACCATGGGGAGATTTTCAATCACCTCCTGAGAGACCCCAAGGAGACAAAACCGCACGTGAGATTCAGGCCCCGCAGACCCACAGGCGCTTCCCAGGGAGGAGGCCAAAGTGCTCTGCAGAAACAGCCAGTGTCACCCCCACCCCAACCAGCTGGGCCCCCCATTCCTCCCATCCATCAAACTTACTCCTTCCAGGAGCGGAAGCTGGTAAAAGGAACCCCGATATTTTCAGTCATTTCCAGTGCACAGCTCCAGTAGGGGTATCTCCAGGCCAGGCTGATGTAGTGAGGCCCTGGTTCACACCTTGTTGTGTGATGCGTCCCTTGTTGCATACGGGCCACTTGCTTGTGGAGAGCCTGCTTTTCTGCCAGAAGTTGTATAACCTGATGTCACAAGCTACATCTGAGAATTAGGCCCAGTGTTTGGAGCGCAGGGAAGTGCAGGATTGTGTCTAGGCTGAGAGTGGTGCTAGAATCAAGGTCCAGGGACGCACCAGGGTCAAAAGCGAGGTCAGAGTCCATCGACAAAGCAGAATCAGAGCCAGAGTCCAAGTCCATGCCAGAGGTCGTAGCTGGGTAGTCAGGGACCAAAGATCAGCCAAATCGATGTCATTGTCAAGCCAGAGTGCGGATACAGGCCGAAGGTCAAAGCCGGGTAGTCAACATCGGAGGGCTTGGGGAAGATCAGGAGGAGGAGGCAATGCTGGAGTGGGTCAGTGGAGGGCCTGGAGCGAGGCTAGAGAAGGGCAAGGAGAATACGGCATCAGGGTGGGTAGCCAACATCTGGAGCCAATAAGGGTCATGGCAAAGTCATAACCCCAGAGTCAAGCCAGAGTCAATAGTGAGGAACTGGAGGGCAGGGCAGGGCCGGGTGGTGCATGCAGGCGGGAACCAGGATGATTTATTGGTACTCCTAGGCACTGCCCACCTGGAGCCCTAGAGACCCCTCATCGAGGGACTCCCATCCTAGGAATAAAAGAAGGAGAGCAGGATGACAAAGATGTCACTGACGGTGGGCTCCAAGCCAAGGGGAGCTCCCACCCAGGCTATGTGTCAGGACCCCATCACCCTCCTGTTCATTTCACACTCACAGACCCCCTAGCAGGAGGGGAGAATAAAGGGCAGAAAGCAAAGGTGCCACTGGGGGAAAGACCTGGGACCCCGTCCAGTTCCCAGATCTACCCCCAGGATTGTGTGACCAGGATCACAGCTCTTCCTCTGTGTCTCAGTCCCCACCTGCCAGATGGGGAGGATCCTTCCCTGCCCCAGGGTGCTAGCGGGGAGTTTCATTCCTGGCTGGGAAGGGTTCAGATACCAGGTGGTCAGACATTCACTGCGTCGGGGTGACACGGGCCATGGGGAGGTCTAAGCAGTGATGACATGAGAGGGGCTCCAAGTCCGGCCACCCCTCCCAGACTGCAATGGCTACTGACGATAAACCCTGGCTCTGCGGATGCTCTCATTTCTTGCCAGCCCCTGATGCTTCTGAACTGGCCTCTGGGCATGGGGGCAGGGACCGTATCTGGCCTGGCCCCAATTCCAGGGGTTGGGGTGGGGCAGGGTGGTGAGAGCGAGGTCCTCGGCCTGGGTTTCTCTCAGTGCTGTGGGCTCTATGGACCTTCCCTCAGCCCGTCTCCCCCAGGCCCAGCGAGAAAGAGCAGTACCTGCCACAGGGAGTGGGAGCTTCTGAGCATGGGAAGGGGGGGCCCTTCAAGGCTGTCCCACGGAGCACAGCCCCTGCAGTGCTTTGGGCACCTGGCGCAAGCACCAGATGGAGATCGTCGCTGTCACGTCCTCCTGCTGCAAGGGAACAAGGATCAGTCAGAGACTCGGACACCCATGGCAACGAAGGGCATTAACGGCACTGGGAGGCAGCAAAATTTCCACCCCAACGCTTCCCATGTCCGAGGGACGGATTCCCCCACCCATCCACCGAGATGAAATCTTGTCTCCTCTCTAGTGATCTCCAACCCCACTCCCACCATTGTGAAATGAACTCCTGCCCCCTTCCTCTCAATCCCCCCGTGAGAGCTGTTCTACCTCCCCACCCAGCTAGGGATTCAGCTCCACTCCCCAGAATCCCTCAGCCACCCTCGCCCCCTTCAGATGAGGGGTTGGGAGGCTTTGGGCAGAAGTGCTGTGGGGTGAGAAGAAGTGGACACCTTTCCCCAAGGGACCCTCCCCGTCCTTAAGGTGACGCCATGGACAGTAGCTCTGGGGAATGAGGCACTTGAGCAGCCTCTGCTGACTGATTCCTCCAGTTCTCCCAGAGCAGGTGGTGGCTGGGATAACATGATACCAGAGTACTAGGAACCGTCCTGAGCCCCGGACGGGGATGAAAGGCTCACAGAGGTGTCTAGGGAAGTTGGCAGTCCCTAGCATGAGCATGGCAGTGTTTCATGTAGATGTGACGCCTGTTAGGAAATAGCCTTACTGGAGAGCTGGGTCTCCTCTGCTTTGAGCTGCTCAGGGGACAAGCTGGCACCTACCAATGGCACCTCCTTGGGTTCAACGTCTCCTTGCTCCCTGGTCAGCGAATGGGGATGGGTTGGAAGTGTCTTTCTATGGCCCGGAGGTGAGAGGACCTGGGGATCCCTCCCCAGTTGATCCTTCTTTGATTACCTCGTCCCCTATCAGCTGGCTGGCTTCTCCCAGGATGGAATATGTGAGCACCAGCCCAGCCTGGCTGACATGCATCAGGGGGTCGTGTATGGCCAGAAGCGCCGCCTGGAGGAAAGTTCTTCTTTGGCCTCCAGTGAAGACGTGTCCGAAGATCTAAAACAAAGAGGACCAGAGCCCTTGGCAATTGCCCAGAACCAGGCTCCAAATCCCTCTAGCATCTCACCAGGGGGATACGAGTCCTGGGGCAGCCAACCTTTGGAGTCCCATGGACCAAGGAACCCCCTTCAGTTAGAGATTGCAGGCACTGAGGCCTCGAATTGCTCTTTCTGGAGCCGGATTCACCGCAGGTGTCATGACATGTTGGGAACGTGTCTGCGTGCTCTGGATCGCAGCTCACAAAGACAACAAAGGTCCCCTACTGCTTCCAGCAGCACTATCTCCTGCAGCTCACCCGCTAGAGGTTAGGGGCCTTTTAGATCTGCTTCCGTTCCCGCTCCTCACCCCACTGACAATCCCACGAGCCTCACATACAGTGCAGTGACTCCGCCCAGGAAAGGAGCTCGGTGTCCCTCACCCAATGCCCAGGGTAGGGGCAGGTTCTGCTCCCGGAGTCACCACGGTACTGGGCAAACCCCACACCCTGCCTGTGCTTCCAGGGGGTGCAGGGAATCCAATGAGGATCTGGTCCGGCACTAGCTGGTGTGAGCTTCCCAACTCACTGACCCACTGGCTCCTCTCTCAGACACCAGGGTGTCAGTCAGGGGGACAGTGAGCGGAGCCGGATCCCTGGAGATACAATCCTCCATTAACTCACCCCCCCAGGGGATCCCTTTTATGCCACATAGCCATGGATCCATGCAACACACACAAGCCGGGGCCGTTAGCAAGGCTCCAAGCCAGGATCCTCAGCCTCTCCCAGCCAAACACTGTCAGCTGGAAATAAGTAGCAGGCTCTTGCCCTGTATCCATGACACACTCACTGCAGGGGGAGGCAGCTCCACACCTGAGCTGCTGCCATGCACCGGCGGAGAGTCCTTACCTCCCCCACCCTGGCCATGTTCCTGTAGCCCAGGCACTCGGAGTCCGGGAGCCCGTCCCGACACCACAGCTAATTCGCCTCTCTGATGTTCAGCCCTGGGGGGAGAAAGACACAGCCATTGGGGAGGTTTGGCCTCCGGTTTCCATGCCTGTTTCCTTCGGTTCCCTTTGCTGGGTGAACACTGGCCGGGATCCTTGTGGCACCCATGGCCCAGTGGACTCGCAGGTTCCCCACCAGGCGGTTTAGTACCTGAAGCGGAATTTGTCTCATTCATCACAGTAATCATGTGACCCTTACGGTCATTGTGCTCTGGGAGTGGGCGCCTGTTAATGGTGGCGTCTAATACTGAGAAATCCCCCCGCCCCCTCCACTGAAGTCAGGATCTGACCCTAGCTACCCAGCTGGTGACATCGTACAAGTTTTGCAAAAAGAAAAGGAGTACTTGGGGCACCTTAGAGACGAACAAATTTATTTACATTATTTATTTGCTCCAGCTCACTTCATTGGATGCATTCAAGTTTTGTGTCCATCCCCTGTGGTTCCTGCCCCTGCCCTCATGATGGGCTCTTTCCCTCCATGTGTCTCAATAGCTCCATTCCTGACCCCTCACCAGTTGGCAGCCCCGTGGGTGGGCTGATTACCCTGGGGTGGGGAACAGAGCTGGGCTCTGAGATAAAGCAGCCAATTTCCTGGGTACTTTATTTCTCTTCCCCTCTCCCTGAATTAGGGAGATGAGTGTGAATCATCACCTAAGCTGGGGTCGGTCTCAGAGGAGGGGGCTTCTTTCTGTAGGGTCCCATGGCCCCCAAAGCCCCGGGGACTTGTTTCTCTTGGGGTCCCTCTGCCCCTCTGCAGTTGGTCTAAAAGGAGAGGCCTTAGTTGTAAAGGCGTCCCAATGGCCAGCTGTAGCTAGTCTCCAAGGGGCTTGCTTCTATGGTGTCCCATTGTCCAGCTAGGTTTCTTACCCCTCTTCTGCAGCAGGAGGCTGTACAGCCAATAAACCCCGCCCCTGGCTTGCCGGCTGATGTCGTCGGCTGGGTCCGATATGTAGAGACCCAGCTGCAGCACAAAGTCGCCTGCCCTGGGGAAGTCAGAGAAGCTCTGGTGGAAGGAGGAGGAGAGGGGAATCCATCAACAGTCTCCCTTCAGCTCTCCAGCTCCCCTGGGCCAGAGCTCTGCTACCATCCATCTGTAGGAGGTGCTGGGGGAGCTTGGAGGAACGTGACCAGGGCAAGGGCCCTGTATGAACTCTCGCTGCCGAGCTGCTCCAGAATAAAGAGGGCCCTGAAGCCAGGCATGGCTGTGCCAGCCAGTGGCCTATGGAACGCGGCTGTCCCTTACGGACCCAGGGGGAACCATGTAGCCAGGGGATGAGGAACTTGACTCAAGCATAATTGAGGCTCAGTTCTGACTCTGCCTTCCCATGGGGGCCCTCTCTATTTACAACCCTGCAGCGGCTCGTCCCACAGCCTTTCAGAGCCAGCCCTGCCTATGTAGATGTTGGGGTCAAACGTCACTTACGTCAAATCCGGGGAGGGTGGTGGCGGATCGGAGCAGGGCAGCGCTGCTCCGTACGGCCCTAGCTCTCTCCTGGGTCATTTTGGAGTGGAGCCAGAAATGCTGCAGGAGAAGGAGGCAGGGGAGAGTCAGCGCACAGGCGTATATGCTCTACAAACGGGGCTCTCCCCCTCCCCAAGGGGCTGAGACCATGTGCTCAGGGGGTCATAGCTGACCGCTGCTTGCAGGGTTTGAAAAGGGGGTTCATGACACTGCCCACATCTTGCTAGGCACAAGCTGTCATTGTCTCTCCAGGCAGGGACAAGGTTCGGCCTTGGGGCTCGTCTACTTGCTCTGAACCCCTGATCCATGAACAGCACATCAGCACCAAGGCACATGCCCTGGACCCCCAGACCCCAGCTGCAGAGGCCTTGGTAGGATGGATGGAGCGGCCGTGAGGACAATCCCTCCAGGAACTGCCGTGTCCCTAGGACAGAAGAGCTGATTCCCTGAGGCTCCTCCTGTATCTCAGGGTCTCCCTCGAAAGGAGCCAGTAACTTTTCTCAGAGGCCCATGTCCTACATCTCACAGGGGTTTCAGTCTCTGGTGCTCACTGTTAGTGTTTAATGCAACCCTGCAGAGCTCTGGCTGACAGTCCCAGCTCTGCACTGACGGCTTTGGAAACCTGTGGCCGGCAGGGTCCAAGCTGGGAGGACACAATGGAAACATGGCTCTTCTAGTCTCTCCTTTGCAGCCCTCCCACAGGGTTCAGGGGAAATTTCGCCCCAGACCCTCCCATTCTGCTCACCTCCAAGAGGTGCTGCAGCTTGTCCGTGGTGGTGGTCTCTGTCAGCAGGCCCCTGAATATGGTGTCCAGGCTCTGTAAATAGGTCTTGTGCAGAGCCTGCAAAAAGAGGGAGCACCCTCAACCGTGGGATCTGGGGCTACCCCAGAGAGGGGACAATCGGGGTGGGGTTTCTCCGGGGAGCCATGGCAAGAGCCAAAAGGCACATCCTGGCCTCTCCCATTCACCTCACTGCAGGGACACTGAGCAAGAGTTCATGGCCGGATGCCTGCTGGCTCCTCAATCCTAGCCCTTAGCTGTTCTCTGCGCAGGGCCTGGTACCCAGCAGAGTATGGAGCAGTCAAACCGCAATGGGTGGGAGGTAGGATCCCCGGGTGGGAGAGTCCGGGCAGCAGAGCAGAAAGTGAGGAGAAGAGGGAAGTCTGGGATCAGCCACAAGGGCTAACACAATCCCCTCTGGAGGGAAGGGGCCCTCCCTGACAGTTTGCGTCCGCCCCGCTCCCCCGCCCCTCCTGGGCCTGTTCCCAGCTCTGCTCACCCCTCCCCTATTCTCAGCAGCTCCATCAAACCGAGGGAGCAGGGACCAGAGGCCGCTCTTGCTCCTGGGACAGAGAAGTAGGATCAGGACCTACCCGGAAGTGGGTGGTGTCCTGCCCAGTGCCCATGGTGAAGATGGTGTAGAGTAGAGCCCGCAGGAGGCGTGACTCCAGCTCCAGGGCAAGTGGTGGCTTCAGTTTGCTGGCGGGAGAGAGGAGCCCGTGTTACACCTTGCAGGACGAGAGGGGTGCTGGCACTGCCATGGACACGACCCCCCTCCCCTGCAGTGATCCCCTCCCTACGGCCACTTGAACGTTACTGGAGTGAAATCAACCCCCAGCCAGGAAAGAGGGGACGTTCCCGCCTCCTCTGCTGGGGGATGCGAACAGCCAGAACTTGGGGTAACGCAGGCCGGGGAGGATCTGTGACTCCCAGCTCTGGCCCGATCAGCACCAGGGTTAAGGCAGCTGGAAGGGAGGGTCCTGGTACCTGAGGCTGCAAACCGCGGCCATGGAGCTGGAGACGATGGAGGTTGGCTCGGACTCCATGGGGAGATTTTCAATCACCTCCTGAGAGACCCCAAGGAGACAAAACCGCACGTGAGATTCAGGCCCCGCAGACCCACAGGCGCTTCTCAGGGAGGAGGCCAAAGTGCTCTGCAGAAACAGCCAGTGTCACCCCCACCCCAACCAGCTGGGCCCCCCATTCCTCCCATCCATCAAACTTACTCCTTCCGGGGCGGAAGCTGGTTAAAGGAACCCCGATATTTTCAGTCATTTCCAGTGCACAGCTCCAGTAGGGGTATCCCCAGGCCAGGCTGATGTAGTGAGGCCCTGGTTCACACCTTGTTGTGTGATGCGTCCCTTGTTGCATACGGGCCACTTACTTGTGGAGAGCCTGCTTTTCTGCCAGAAGTTGTATCACCTGGTGTCACAAGCTACATCTGAGAATTAGGCCCAGTGTTTGGAGCGCAGGGAAGTGCAGGATTGTGTCTAGGCTGAGCGTGGTGCTAGAATCAAGGTCCAGGGACGCACCAGGGTCAAAAGCGAGGTCAGAGTCCATCGACAAAGCAGAATCAGAGCCAGAGTCCAAGTCCATGCCAGAGGTCGTAGCCGGGTAGTCAGGGACCAAAGATCAGCCAAGTCGATGTCATTGTCAAGCCAGAGTGTGGATACAGGCCGAAGGTCAAAGCCGGGTAGTCAACATCGGAGGGCTTGGGGAAGATCAGGAGGAGGAGGCAATGCTGGAGTGGGTCGGTGGAGGGCCTAGAGCGAGGCTAGAGAAGGGCAAGGAGAATACGGCATCAGGGTGGGTAGCCAACATCTGGAGCCAATAAGGGTCATGGCAAAGTCATAACCCCAGAGTCAAGCCAGAGTCAATAGCGAGGAACTGGAGGGCAGGGCAGGGCCGGGTGGTGCATGCAGGCGGGAACCAGGATGATTTATTGGTACTCCTAGGCACTGCCCACCTGGAGCCCTAGAGACCCCTCATCGAGGGACTCCCATCCTAGGAATAAAAGAAGGAGAGCAGGATGACAAAGATGTCACTGACGGTGGGCTCCAAGCGAAGGGGAGCTCCCACCCAGGCTATGTGCCAGGACCCCATCACCCTCCTGTTCATTTCACATTCACAGACCCCCTAGCAGGAGGGGATAATAAAGGGCAGAAAGCAAAGGTGCCACTGGGGGAAAGGCCTGGGACCCCGTCCAGTTCCCAGATCTACCCCCAGGATTGTGTGACCAGGATCACAGCTCTTCCTCTGTGTCTCAGTCCCCACCTGCCAGATGGGGAGGATCCTTCCCTGCCCCAGGGTGCTAGCGGGGAGTTTCATTCCTGGCTGGGAAGGGTTCAGATACCAGGTGGTCAGACATTCACTGCGTCGGGGTGACACGGGCCATGGGGAGGTCTAAGCAGTGATGACATGAGAGGGGCTCCAAGTCGGGCCACCCCTCCCAGACTGCAATGGCTACTGACGATAAACCCTGGCTCTGCGGATGCTCTCATTTCTTGCCAGTCCCTGATGCTTCTGAAACTGGCCTCTGGGCATGGGGGCAGGGACCGTATCTGGCCTGGCCCCAGTTCCAGGGGTTGGGGTGGGGCAGGGTGGTGAGAGCGAGGTCCTCGGCCTGGGTTTCTCTCAGTGCTGTGGGCTCTATGGACCTTCCCTCAGCCCGTCTCCCCCAGGCCCAGCGAGAAAGAGCAGTACCTGCCACAGGGAGTGGGAGCTTCTGAGCATGCGAAGGGGGGGCCCTTCAAGGCTGTCCCACGGAGCACAGCCCCTGCAGCGCTTTGGGCACCTGTCGCAAGCACCAGGTGTAGATCGTCGCTGTCACGTCCTCCTGCTGCAAGGGAACAAGGATCAGTCAGAGACTCGGACACCCATGGCAACGAAGGGCATTAACGGCACTGGGAGCCAGCAAAATTTCCACCCCAACCCTCCCCACGTCCGAGGGACGGATTCCCCCATGCATCCACCGAGATGAAATCTTGTCTCCTCTCTAGTGATCTCCAACCCCACTCCCACCATTGTGAAATGAACTCCTGCCCCCTTCCTCTCAATCCCCCCGTGAGAGCTGTTCTACCTCCCCACCCAGCTAGGGATTCAGCTCCACTCCCCAGAATCCCTCAGCCACCCTCGCCCCCTTCAGATGAGGGGTTGGGAGGCTTTGGGCAGAAGTGCTGTGGGGTGAGAAGAAGTGGACACCTTTCCCCAAGGGACCCTCCCCGTCCTTAAGGTGACGCCATGGACAGTAGCTCTGCGGAATGAGGCACTTGAGCAGCCTCTGCTGACTGATTCCTCCAGTTCTCCCAGAGCAGGTGGTGGCTGGGATAACATGATACCAGAGTACTAGGAACCGTCCTGAGCCCCGGAGGGGGATGAAAGGCTCACAGAGGTGTCTAGGGAAGTTGGCAGTCCCTAGCATGAGCATGGCAGCGTTTCATGTTGATGTGACGCCTATTAGGAAATAGCCTTACTGGAGAGCTGGGTCTCCTCTGCTTTGAGCTGCTCAAGGGACAAGCTGGCACCTACCAATGGCACCTCCTTGGGTTCATCGTCTCCTTGCTCCCTGGTCAGCGAATGGGGATGGGTTGGGAGTGACTTTCTATGGCCCGGAGGTGAGAGGACCTGGGGATCCCTCTCCAGTTGATCCTTCTTTGGTTACCTCGTCCCCTATCAGCTGGCTGGCTTCTCCCAGGATGGAATATGTGAGCACCAGCCCAGCCTGGCTGACATGCATCAGGGGGTCGTGTATGGCCAGAAGCGCCACCTGGAGGAAAGTTCTTCTTTGGCCTCCAGTGAAGACGTGTCCGAAGATCTAAAACAAAGAGGACCAGAGCCCTTGGCAATTGCCCAGAACCAGGCTCCAAATCCCTCTAGCATCTCACCAGGGGGATACGAGTCCTGGGGCAGCCAACCTTTGGAGTCCCATGGACCAAGGAACCCCCTTCAGTTAGAGATTGCAGGCACTGAGGCCTCGAATTGCTCTTTCTGGAGCCGGATTCACCGCAGGTGTCATGACATGCTGGGAACGTGTCTGCGTGCTCTGGAACCCAGCTCACAAAGACAACAAAGGTCCCCTACTGCTTCCAGCAGCACTATCTCCTGCAGCTCACCCGCTAGAGGTTAGAGGCCTTTTAGATCTGCTTCCGTTCCCGCTCCTCACCCCACTGACAATCCCACGAGCCTCACATACAGTGCAGTGACTCTGCCCAGGAAAGGAGCTCGGTGTCCCTCACCCAATGCCCAGGGTAGGGGCAGGTTCTGCTCCCGGATTCACCACGGTACTGGGCAAACCCCACACCCTGCCTGTGCTTCCAGGGGGTGCAGGGAATCCAATGAGGGTCTGGTCCGGCACTAGCTGGTGTGAGCTTCCCAACTCACTGACACCAGGGTGTCAGTCAGGGGGACAGTGAGCGGAGCCGGATCCCTGGAGATACACTTCTCCATTAACGCAACCTCCAAGGGGATCCCTTTTATGCCACATAGCCATGGATCCATGCAACACACACAAGCCGGGGCCGTTAGCAAGGCTCCAAGCCAGGATCCTCAGCCTCTCGCAGCCGAACGCTGTCAGCTGGAAATAAGTAGCAGGCTCTAGCCCTGTATCCACGACACACTCACTGCAGGGGGAGACAGCTCCACACCTGAGCTGCTGCCATGCACCGGCGGAGAGTCCTTACCTCCCCCACCCTGGCCATGTTCCTGTAGCCCAGGCACTCAGTGTCCTGGAGCCCGTTCCGATACCACAGCTCACTCGCCTCTCTGATGTTCAGCCCTGGGGGGAGAAAGACACACCCACTGGGGAGGTTTGGCCTCTGGTTTCCATGCCTGTTTCCTTCGGTTCCCTTTGCTGGGTGAACACTGGCCGGGATCCTTGTGGCACCCATGGCCCAGTGGACTCGCAGGTTCCCCACCAGGCGGTTTAGTACCTGAAGCGTAATTTGTCTCATTCATCACAGTAATCATGTGACCCTTACGGTCATTGTGCTCTGGGAGTGGGCGCCTGTTAATGGTGGCGTCTAATACTGAGAAATCCCCCCGCCCCCTCCACTGAAGTCAGGATCTGACCCTAGCTACCCAGCTGGTGACATCGTACAAGTTTTGCAAAAAGAAAAGGAGTACTTGGGGCACCTTAGAGACGAACAAATTTATTTACATTATTTATTTGCTCCAGCTCACTTCATTGTATGCATTCAAGTTTTGTGTCCATCCCCTGTGGTTCCTGCCCCTGCCCTCATGATGGGCTCTTTCCCTCCATGTGTCTCAATAGCTCCATTCCTGACCCCTCACCAGTTGGCAGCCCCGTGGGTGGGCTGATTACCCTGGGGTGGGGAACAGAGCTGGGCTCTGAGATAAAGCAGCCAATTTCCTGGGCACTTTATTTCTCTTCCCCTCTCCCTGAATTAGGGAGATGAGTGTGAATCATCACCTAAGCTGGGGTCGGTCTCAGAGGAGGGGGCTTCTTTCTGTAGGGTCCCATGGCCCCCAAAGCCCCGGGGACTTGTTTCTCTTGGGGTCCCTCTGCCCCTCTGCAGTTGGTCTAAAAGGAGAGGCCTTAGTTGTAAAGGCGTCCCAATGGCCAGCTGTAGCTAGTCTCCAAGGGGCTTGCTTCTATGGTGTCCCATTGTCCAGCTAGGTTTCTTACCCCTCTTCTGCAGCAGGAGGCTGTACAGCCAATAAACCCCGCCCCTGGCTTGCCGGCTGATGTCGTCGGCTATGTAGAGACCCAGCTGCAGCACAAAGTCGCCTGCCTTGGGGAAGTCAGAGAAGCTCTGGTGGAAGGAGGAGGAGAGGGGAATCCATCAACAGTCTCCCTTCAGCTCTCCAGCTCCCCTGGGCCAGAGCTCTGCTCCCATCCATCTGTAGGAGGTGCTGGGGGAGCTTGGAGGAACGGGACCAGGGCAAGGGCCCTGTATGAGCTCTCGCTGCCGAGCTGCTCCAGAATAAAGAGGGCCCTGAAGCCAGGCACGGCCATGCCAGCCAGTGGCCTATGGAACGCGGCTGTCCCTTACGGACCCAGGGGGAACCATGTAGCCAGGGGATGAGGAACTTGACTCAAGCATAATTGAGGCTCAGTTCTGACTCTGCCTCCCCATGGGGGCCCTCTCTATTTACAACCCTACAGCGGCTCGTCCCACAGCCTTTCAGAGCCAGCCCTGCCTATGTAGATGTTGGGGTCAAACGTCACTTACGTCAAATCCGGGGAGGGTGGTGGCGAATCGGAGCAGGGCAGCGCTGCTCCGTATGGCCCTAGCTCTCTCCTGGGTCATTTTGGAGTGGAGCCAGAAATGCTGCAGGAGAAGGAGGCAGGGGAGAGTCAGCACGCAGGCGTATATGCTCTACAAACGGGGCTCTCCCCCTCCCCAAGGGGCTGAGACCATGTGCTCAGGGGGTCATAGCTGACCGCTGCTTGCAGGGTTTGAAAAGGGGGTTCATGACACTGCCCACATCTTGCTAGGCACAAGCTGTCATTGTCTCTCCAGGCAGGGACAAGGTTCGGCCTTGGGGCTCGTCTACTTGCTCTGAACCCCTGATCCATGAACAGCACATCAGCACCAAGGCACATGCCCTGGACCCCCAGACCCCAGCTGCAGAGGCCTTGGTAGGATGGATGGAGCGGCCGTGAGGACAATCCCTCCAGGAACTGCCGTGTCCCTAGGACAGAAGAGCTGATTCCCTGAGGCTCCTCCTGTATCTCAGGGTCTCCCTCGAAAGGAGCCAGTAAACTTTTCTCAGAGGCCCATGTCCTACATCTCACAGGGGTTTCAGTCTCTGGTGCTCACTGTTAGTGTTTAATGCAACCATGCAGAGCTCTGGCTGACAGTCCCAGCTCTGCACTGATGGCTCTGGGAACCTGTGGCCGGCTGGGTCCAAGCTGGGAGGACACAGTGGAAACATGGCTCTTCTAGTCTCTCCTTTGCAGCCCTCCCACAGGGTTCAGGGGAAATTTCGCCCCAGACCCTCCCATTCTGCTCACCTCCAAGAGGTGCTGCAGCTTGTCCGTGGTGGGGGTCTCTGTCAGCAGGCCCCTGAACATGGTGTCCAGGCTCTGTAAATAGGTCTTGTGCAGAGCCTGCAAAAAGAGGGAGCACCCTCAACCGTGGGATCTGGGGCTACCCCAGAGAGGGGACAATCGGGGTGGGGTTTCTCCGGGGAGCCATGGCAAGAGCCAAAAGGCACATCCTGGCCTCTCCCATTCACCTCACTGCAGGGACGCTGAGCAAGAGTTCATGGCCGGATGCCTGCTGGCTCCTCAATCCTAGCCCTTAGCTGTTCTCTGCGCAGGGCCTGGAACCCAGCAGAGTATGGAGCAGTCAAACCGCAATGGGTGGGAGGCAGGATCCCCGGGTGGGAGAGTCCGGGCAGCAGAGCAGAAAGTGAGGAGAAGAGGGAAGTCTGGGATCAGCCACAAGGGCTAACGCAATCCCCTCTGGAGGGAAGGGGCCCTCACTGAGAGTTTGTGTCCGCCCTTCTCCCCCGCCCCTCCTGGGCCTGTTCCCAGCTCTGCTCACTCCTCCCCTATTCTCAGCAGCTCCATCAAACCGAGGGAGCAGGGACCAGAGGCCGCTCTTGCTCCTGGGACAGAGAAGTAGGATCAGGACCTACCCAGAAGTGGGTGGTGTCCTGCCCAGTGCCCATGGTGAAGATGGTGTAGAGTAGAGCCCGCAGGAGGCGTGACTCCAGCTCCAAGGCAAGTGGTGGCTTCAGTTTGCTGGCGGGAGAGAGGAGCCCGTGTTACACCTTGCAGGATGAGAGGGGTGCTGGCACTGCCATGGACACGACCCCCCTCCCCTGCAGTGATCCCCTCCCTACGGCCACTCGAACGTTACTGGAGTGAAATCAACCCCCCAGCCAGGAAAGAGGGGACGTTCCCGCCTCCTCTGCTGGGGGATGCGAACAGCCAGAGCTTGGGGTAACGCAGGCCGGGGAGGATCTGTGACTCCCAGCTCTGGCCCGATCAGCACCAGGGTTAGGGCAGCTGGAAGGGAGGGTCCTGGTACCTGAGGCTGCAAACCGCGGCCATGGAGCTGGAGACGATGGAGGTTGGCTCGGACTCCATGGGGAGATTTTCAATCACCTCCTGAGAGATCCCAAGGAGACAAAACCGCACGTGAGATTCAGGCCCCGCAGACCCACAGGCGCTTCCCAGGGAGGAGGCCAAAGTGCTCTGCAGAAACAGCCACTGTCACCCCCACCCCAACCAGCTGGGCCCCCCATTCCTCCCATCCATCAAACTTACTCCTTCCGGGGCGGAAGCTGGTTAAAGGAACCCCGATATTTTCAGTCATTTCCAGTGCACAGCTCCAGTAGGGGTATCCCCAGGCCAGGCTGATGTAGTGAGGCCCTGGTTCACACCTTGTTGTGTGATGCGTCCCTTGTTGCATACGGGCCACTTACTTGTGGAGAGCCTGCTTTTCTGCCAGAAGTTGTATCACCTGGTGTCACAAGCTACATCTGAGAATTAGGCCCAGTGTTTGGAGCGCAGGGAAGTGCAGGATTGTGTCTAGGCTGAGAGTGGTGCTAGAATCAAGGTCCAGGGACGCACCAGGGTTAAAAGCGAGGTCAGAGTCCATCGACAAAGCAGAATCAGAGCCAGAGTCCAAGTCCATGCCAGAGGTCGTAGCCGGGTAGTCAGGGACCAAATATCAGCCAAGTCGATGTCATTGTCAAGCCAGAGTGCGGATACAGGCCGAAGGTCAAAGCCGGGTAGTCAACATCGGAGGGCTTGGGGAAGATCAGGAGGAGGAGGCAATGCTGGAGTGGGTCGGTGGAGGGCCTAGAGCGAGGCTAGAGAAGGGCAAGGAGAATACGGCATCAGGGTGGGTAGCCAACATCTGGAGCCAATAAGGGTCATGGCAAAGTCATAACCCCAGAGTCAAGCCAGAGTCAATAGTGAGGAACTGGAGGGCAGGGCAGGGCCGGGTTGTGCATGCAGGCGGGAACCAGGATGATTTATTGGTACTCCTAGGCACTGCCCACCTGGAGCCCTAGAGACCCCTCATCGAGGGACTCCCATCCTAGGAATAAAAGAAGGAGAGCAGGATGACAAAGATGTCACTGACGGTGGGCTCCAAGCCAAGGGGAGCTCCCACCCAGGCTATGTGCCAGGACCCCATCACCCTCCTGTTCATTTCACATTCACAGACCCCCTAGCAGGAGGGGAGAATAAAGGGCAGAAAGCAAAGGTGCCACTGGGGGAAAGGCCTGGGACCCCGTCCAGTTCCCAGATCTACCCCCAGGATTGTGTGACCAGGATCACAGCTCTTCCTCTGTGTCTCAGTCCCCACCTGCCAGATGGGGAGGATCCTTCCCTGCCCCAGGGTGCTAGCGGGGAGTTTCATTCCTGGCTGGGAAGGGTTCAGATACCAGGTGGTCAGACATTCACTGCGTCCGGGTGACACGGGCCATGGGGAGGTCTAAGCAGTGATGACATGAGAGGGGCTCCAAGTCGGGCCACCCCTCCCAGACTGCAATGGCTACTGACGATAAACCCTGGCTCTGCGGATGCTCTCATTTCTTGCCAGTCCCTGATGCTTCTGAAACTGGCCTCTGGGCATGGGGGCAGGGACCGTATCTGGCCTGGCCCCAGTTCCAGGGGTCGGGGTGGGGCAGGGTGGTGAGAGCGAGGTGCTCGGCCTGGGTTTCTCTCAGTGCTGTGGGCTCTATGGCCCCTCCCCCAGCCCGTCTCCCCCAGGCCCAGCGAGAAAGAGCATTACCTGCAGCAGGGAGTGGGAGCTTCTGAGCATGCGAAGGGGGGGCCCTTCAAGGCTGTCCCACGGAGCACAGCCCCTGCAGCGCTTTGGGCACCTGTCGCAAGCACCAGGTGTAGATCGTCGCTGTCACGTCCTCCTGCTGCAAGGGAACAAGGATCAGTCAGAGACTCGGACACCCATGGCAACGAAGGGCATTAACGGCACTGGGAGCCAGCAAAATTTCCACCCCAACCCTCCCCACGTCCGAGGGACGGATTCCCCCATGCATCCACCGAGATGAAATCTTGTCTCCTCTCTAGTGATCTCCAACCCCACTCTCACCATTGTGAAATGAACTCCTGCCCCCTTCCTCTCAATCCCCCCGTGAGAGCTGTTCTACCTCCCCACCCAGCTAGGGATTCAGCTCCATTCCCCAGAATCCCTCAGCCACCCTCGCCCCCTTCAGATGAGGGGTTGGGAGGCTTTGGGCAGAAGTGCCGTGGGGTGAGAAGAAGTGGACACCTTTCCCCAAGGGACCCTCCCCGTCCTTAAGGTGACGCCATGGACAGTAGCTCTGCGGAATGAGGCACTTGAGCAGCCTCTGCTGACTGATTCCTCCAGTTCTCCCAGAGCAGGTGGTGGCTGGGATAACATGATACCAGAGCACTAGGAACCGTCCTGAGCCCCGGAGGGGGATGAAAGGCTCACAGAGGTGTCTAGGGAAGTTGGCAGTCCCTAGCATGAGCATGGCAGCATGTCATGTTGATGTGACGCCTGTTAGGAAATAGCCTTACTGGAGAGCTGGGTCTCCTCTGCTTTGAGCTGCTCAGGGGACAAGCTAGCACCTACCAATGGCACCTCCTTGGGTTCATCGTCTCCTTGCTCCCTGGTCAGCGAATGGGGATGGGTTGGAAGTGTCTTTCTATGGCCCGGAGGTGAGAGGACCTGGGGATCCCTCCCCAGTTGATCCTTCTTTGATTACCTCGTCCCCTATCAGCTGGCTGGCTTCTCCCAGGATGGAATATGTGAGCACCAGCCCAGCCTGGCTGACATGGATCAGGGGGTCGTGTATGGCCAGAAGCTCTGCCTGGAGGAAAGTTCTCCTTTGGCCTCCAGTGAAGACGTGTCCGAAGATCTAAAACAAAGAGGACCAGAGCCCTTGGCAATTGCCCAGAACCAGTCTCCAAATCCCTCTAGCATCTCACCAGGAGGATACGAGTCCTGGGGCAGCCAACCTTTGGAGTCCCATGGACCAAGGACCCCCTTCAGTTAGAGATTGCAGGCACTGAGGCCTCGAATCGCTCTTTCTGGAGCCGGATTCACCGCAGGTGTCATGACATGCTGGGAACGTGTCTGCGCGCTCTGGAACCCAGCTCACAAAGACAACAAAGGTCCCCTACTGCTTCCAGCAGCACTATCTCCTGCAGCTCACCCGCTAGAGGTTAGGGGCCTTTTAGATCTGCTTCCGTTCCCGCTCCTCACCCCACTGACAATCCCACGAGCCTCACATACAGTGCAGTGACTCCGCCCAGGAAAGGAGCTCGGTGTCCCTCACCCAATGCCCAGGGTAGGGGCATGTTCTGCTCCCGGAGTCACCACGGTACTGGGCAAACCCCACACCCTGCCTGTGCTTCCAGGGGGTGCAGGGAATCCAATGAGGGTCTGGTCCGGCACTAGCTGGTGTGAGCTTCCCAACTCACTGACCCACTGGCTCGTCTCTCAGGCACCAGGGTGTCAGTCAGGGGGACAGTGAGCGGAGCCGGATCCCTGGAGATACAATCCTCCATTAACTCACCCCCCCAGGGGATCCCTTTTATGCCACATAGCCATGGATCCATGCAACACACACAAGCCGGGGCCGTTAGCAAGGCTCCAAGCCAGGATCCTCAGCCTCTCCCAGCCAAATACTGTCAGCTGGAAGTAAGTAGCAGGCTCTTGCCCTGTATCCATGACACACTCACTGCAGGGGGAGACAGCTCCACACCTGAGCTGCTGCCATGCACCGGCGGAGAGTCCTTACCTCCCCCACCCTGGCCATGTTCCTGTAGCCCAGGCACTCGGAGTCCGGGAGCCCGTCCCGACACCACAGCTCGCTCGCCTCTCTGATGTTCAGCCCTGGGGGGAGAAAGACACACCCACTGGGGAGGTTTGGCCTCTGGTTTCCATGCCTGTTTCCTTCGGTTCCCTTTGCTGGGTGAACACTGGCCGGGATCCTTGTGGCACCCATGGCCCAGTGGACTCGCAGGTTCCCCACCAGGCGGTTTAGTACCTGAAGCGGAATTTGTCTCATTCATCACAGTAATCATGTGACCCTTACGGTCATTGTGCTCTGGGAGTGGGCGCCTGTTAATGGTGGCGTCTAATACTGAGAAATCCCCCCGCCCCCTCCACTGAAGTCAGGATCTGACCCTAGCTACCCAGCTGGTGACATCGTACAAGTTTTGCAAAAAGAAAAGGAGTACTTGGGGCACCTTAGAGACGAACAAATTTATTTACATTATTTATTTGCTCCAGCTCACTTCATTGGATGCATTCAAGTTTTGTGTCCATCCCCTGTGGTTCCTGCCCCTGCCCTCATGATGGGCTCTTTCCCTCCATGTGTCTCAATAGCTCCATTCCTGACCCCTCACCAGTTGGCAGCCCCGTGGGTGGGCTGATTACCCTGGGGTGGGGAACAGAGCTGGGCTCTGAGATAAAGCAGCCAATTTCCTGGGCACTTTATTTCTCTTCCCCTCTCCCTGAATTAGGGAGATGAGTGTGAATCATCACCTAAGCTGGGGTCGGTCTCAGAGGAGGGGGCTTCTTTCTGTAGGGTCCCATGGCCCCCAAAGCCCCGGGGACTTGTTTCTCTTGGGGTCCCTCTGCCCCTCTGCAGTTGGTCTAAAAGGAGAGGCCTTAGTTGTAAAGGCGTCCCAATGGCCAGCTGTAGCTAGTCTCCAAGGGGCTTGCTTCTATGGTGTCCCATTGTCCAGCTAGGTTTCTTACCTCTCTTCTGCAGCAGGAGGCTGTACAGCCAATAAACCCCGCCCCTGGCTTGCCGGCTGATGTCGTCGGCTGGGTCCGATATGTAGAGACCCAGCTGCAGCACAAAGTCGCCTGCCCTGGGGAAGTCAGAGAAGCTCTGGTGGAAGGAGGAGGAGAGGGGAATCCATCAACAGTCTCCCTTCAGCTCTCCAGCTCCCCTGGGCCAGAGCTCTGCTCCCATCCATCTGTAGGAGGCGCTGGGGGAGCTTGGAGGAACGGGACCAGGGCAAGGGCCCTGTATGAGCTCTCGCTGCCGAGCTGCTCCAGAATAAAGAGGGCCCTGAAGCCAGGCATGGCTGTGCCAGCCAGTGGCCTATGGAACGCAGCTGTCCCTTACGGACCCAGGGGGAACCATGTAGCCAGGGGATGAGGAACTTGACTCAAGCATAATTGAGGCTCAGTTCTGACTCTGCCTCCCCATGGGGGCCCTCTCTATTTACAACCCTGCAGCGGCTCGTCCCACAGCCTTTCAGAGCCAGCCCTGCCTATGTAGATGTTGGGATCAAAGGTCACTTACGTCAAATCCGGGGAGGGTGGTGGCGAATCGGAGCAGGGCAGCGCTGCTCCGTACGGCCCTAGCTCTCTCCTGGGTCATTTTGGAGTGGAGCCAGAAATGCTGCAGGAGAAGGAGGCAGGGGAGAGTCAGCACGCAGGCGTATATGCTCTACAAACGGGCCTCTCCCCCTCCCCAAGGGGCTGAGACCATGTGCTCAGGGGGTCATAGCTGACCGCTGCTTGCAGGGTTTGAAAAGGGGGTTCATGACACTGCCCACATCTTGCTAGGCACAAGCTGTCATTGTCTCTCCAGGCAGGGACAAGGTTCGGCTTTGGGGCTGGTCTACTTGCTCTGAACCCCTGATCCATGAACAGCACATCAGCACCAAGGCACATGCCCTGGACCCCCAGACCCCAGCTGCAGAGGCCTTGGTAGGATGGATGGAGCGGCCGTGAGGACAATCCCTCCAGGAACTGCTGTGTCCCTAGGACAGAAGAGCTGATTCCCTGAGGCTCCTCCTGTATCTCAGGGTCTCCCTCGAAAGGAGCCAGTAACTTTTCTCAGAGGCCCATGTCCTACATCTCACAGGGGTTTCAGTCTCTGGTGCTCACTGTTAGTGTTTAATGCAACCCTGCAGAGCTCTGGCTGACAGTCCCAGCTCTGCACTGATGGCTTTGGAAACCTGTGGCCGGCTGGGTCCAAGCTGGGAGGACACAATGGAAACATGGCTCTTCTAGTCTCTCCTTTGCAGCCCTCCCACAGGGTTCAGGGGAAATTTCGCCCCAGACCCTCCCATTCTGCTCACCTCCAAGAGGTGCTGCAGCTTGTCCGTGGTGATGGTCTCTGTCAGCAGGCCCCTGAACATGGTGTCCAGGCTCTGTAAATAGGTCTTGTGCAGAGCCTGCAAAAAGAGGGAGCACCCTCAACCGTGGGATCTGGGGCTACCCCAGAGAGGGGACAATCGGGGTGGGGTTTCTCCGGGGAGCCATGGCAAGAGCCAAAAGGCACCTCCTGGCCTCTCCCATTCACCTCACTGCAGGGACACTGAGCAAGAGTTCATGGCCGGATGCCTGCTGGCTCCTCAATCCTAGCCCTTAGCTGTTCTCTGCGCAGGGCCTGGTACCCAGCAGAGTATGGAGCAGTCAAACCGCAATGGGTGGGAGGCAGGATCCCCGGGTGGGAGAGTCCGGGCAGCAGAGCAGAGAGTGAGGAGAAGAGGGAAGTCTGGGATCAGCCAGAAGGGCTAACGCAATCCCCTCTGGAGGGAAGGGGCCCTCCCTGACAGTTTGTGTCCGCCCCTCTCCCCCGCCCCTCCTGGGCCTGTTCCCAGCTCTGCTCACCCCTCCCCTATTCTCAGCAGCTCCATCAAACCGAGGGAGCAGGGACCAGAGGCCACTCTTGCTCCTGGGACCGAGAAGTAGGATCAGGACCTACCGGGAAGTGGGTGGTGTCCTGCCCAGTGCCCATGGTGAAGATGGTGTAGAGTAGAGCCCGCAGGAGGCGTGACTCCAGCTCCAGGGCAAGTGGTGGCTTCAGTTTGCTGGCGGGAGAGAGGAGCCCGTGTTACACCTTGCAGGATGAGAGGGGTGCTGGCACTGCCATGGACACGACCCCTCTCCCCTGCAGTGATCCCCTCCCTACGGCCACTCGAACGTTACTGGAGTGAAATCAACCCCCCAGCCAGGAAAGAGGGGACGTTCCCGCCTCCTCTGCTGGGGGATGCGAACAACCAGAGCTTGGGGTAACGCAGGCCGGGGAGGATCTGTGACTCCCAGCTCTGGCCCGATCAGCACCAGGGTTAGGGCAGCTGGAAGGGAGGGTCCTGGTACCTGAGGCTGCAAACCGCAGCCATGGAGCTGGAGACGATGGAGGTTGGCTCGGACACCATGGGGAGATTTTCAATCACCTCCTGAGAGACCCCAAGGAGACAAAACCGCACGTGAGATTCAGGCCCTGCAGACCCACAGGTGCTTCCCAGGGAGGAGGCCAAAGTGCTCTGCAGAAACAGCCAGTGTCACCCCCACCCCAACCAGCTGGGCCCCCCATTCCTCCCATCCATCAAACTTACTCCTTCCAGGAGCGGAAGCTGGTAAAAGGAACCCCGATATTTTCAGTCATTTCCAGTGCACAGCTCCAGTAGGGGTATCCCCAGGCCAGGCTGATGTAGTGAGGCCCTGGTTCACACCTTGTTGTGTGATGCGTCCCTTGTTGCATACGGGCCACTTGCTTGTGGAGAGCCTGCTTTTCTGCCAGAAGTTGTATAACCTGATGTCACAAGCTACATCTGAGAATTAGGCCCAGTGTTTGGAGCGCAGGGAAGTGCAGGATTGTGTCTAGGCTGAGAGTGGTGCTAGAATCAAGGTCCAGGGACGCACCAGGGTCAAAAGCGAGGTCAGAGTCCATCGACAAAGCAGAATCAGAGCCAGAGTCCAAGTCCATGCCAGAGGTCGTAGCTGGGTAGTCAGGGACCAAAGATCAGCCAAATCGATGTCATTGTCAAGCCAGAGTGCGGATACAGGCCGAAGGTCAAAGCCGGGTAGTCAACATCGGAGGGCTTGGGGAAGATCAGGAGGAGGAGGCAATGCTGGAGTGGGTCAGTGGAGGGCCTGGAGCGAGGCTAGAGAAGGGCAAGGAGAATACGGCATCAGGGTGGGTAGCCAACATCTGGAGCCAATAAGGGTCATGGCAAAGTCATAACCCCAGAGTCAAGCCAGAGTCAATAGCGAGGAACTGGAGGGCAGGGCAGGGCCGGGTGGTGCATGCAGGCGGGAACCAGGATGATTTATTGGTACTCCTAGGCACTGCCCACCTGGAGCCCTAGAGACCCCTCATCGAGGGACTCCCATCCTAGGAATAAAAGAAGGAGAGCAGGATGACAAAGATGTCACTGACGGTGGGCTCAAAGCCAAGGGGAGCTCCCACCCAGGCTATGTGTCAGGACCCCATCACCCTCCTGTTCATTTCACACTCACAGACCCCCTAGCAGGAGGGGAGAATAAAGGGCAGAAAGCAAAGGTGCCACTGGGGGAAAGGCCTGGGACCCCGTCCAGTTCCCAGATCTACCCCCAGGATTGTGTGACCAGGATCACAGCTCTTCCTCTGTGTCTCAGTCCCCACCTGCCAGATGGGGAGGATCCTTCCCTGCCCCAGGGTGCTAGCGGGGAGTTTCATTCCTGGCTGGGAAGGGTTCAGATACCAGGTGGTCAGACATTCACTGCGTCGGGGTGACACGGGCCATGGGGAGGTCTAAGCAGTGATGACATGAGAGGGGCTCCAAGTCGGGCCACCCCTCCCAGACTGCAATGGCTACTGACGATAAACCCTGGCTCTGCGGATGCTCTCATTTCTTGCCAGCCCCTGATGCTTCTGAACTGGCCTCTGGGCATGGGGGCAGGGACCGTATCTGGCCTGGCCCCAGTTCCAGGGGTTGGGGTGGGGCAGGGTGGTGAGAGCGAGGTCCTCGGCCTGGGTTTCTCTCAGTGCTGTGGGCTCTATGGACCTTCCCTCAGCCCGTCTCCCCCAGGCCCAGCGAGAAAGAGCAGTACCTGCCACAGGGAGTGGGAGCTTCTGAGCATGGGAAGGGGGGGCCCTTCAAGGCTGTCCCACGGAGCACAGCCCCTGCAGCGCTTTGGGCACCTGGCGCAAGCACCAGATGGAGATCGTCGCTGTCACGTCCTCCTGCTGCAAGGGAACAAGGATCAGTCAGAGACTCGGACACCCATGGCAACGAAGGGCATTAACGGCACTGGGAGGCAGCAAAATTTCCACCCCAACGCTTCCCATGTCCGGGGGACGGATTCCCCCACCCATCCACCGAGATGAAATCTTGTCTCCTCTCTAGTGATCTCCAACCCCACTCCCACCATTGTGAAATGAACTCCTGCCCCCTTCCTCTCAATCCCCCCGTGAGAGCTGTTCTACCTCCCCACCCAGCTAGGGATTCAGCTCCACTCCCCAGAATCCCTCAGCCACCCTCGCCCCCTTCAGATGAGGGGTTGGGAGGCTTTGGGCAGAAGTGCTGTGGGGTGAGAAGAAGTGGACACCTTTCCCCAAGGGACCCTCGCTGTCCTTAAGGTGACGCCATGGACAGTAGCTCTGGGGAATGAGGCACTTGAGCAGCCTCTGCTGACTGATTCCTCCAGTTCTCCCAGAGCAGGTGGTGGCTGGGATAACATGATACCAGAGTACTAGGAACCGTCCTGAGCCCCGGACGGGGATGAAAGGCTCACAGAGGTGTCTAGGGAAGTTGGCAGTCCCTAGCATGAGCATGGCAGTGTTTCATGTTGATGTGACGCCTGTTAGGAAATAGCCTTACTGGAGAGCTGGGTCTCCTCTGCTTTGAGCTGCTCAGGGGACAAGCTGGCACCTACCAATGGCACCTCCTTGGGTTCAACGTCTCCTTGCTCCCTGGTCAGCGAATGGGGATGGGTTGGAAGTGTCTTTCTATGGCCCGGAGGTGAGAGGACCTGGGGATCCCTCCCCAGTTGATCCTTCTTTGATTACCTCGTCCCCTATCAGCTGGCTGGCTTCTCCCAGGATGGAATATGTGAGCACCAGCCCAGCCTGGCTGACATGGATCAGGGGGTCGTGTATGGCCAGAAGCGCCGCCTGGAGGAAAGTTCTTCTTTGGCCTCCAGTGAAGACGTGTCCGAAGATCTAAAACAAAGAGGACCAGAGCCCTTGGCAATTGTCCAGAACCAGGCTCCAAATCCCTCTAGCATCTCACCAGGGGGATACGAGTCCTGGGGCAGCCAACCTTTGGAGTCCCATGGACCAAGGAACCCCCTTCAGTTAGAGATTGCAGGCACTGAGGCCTCGAATAGCTCTTTCTGGAGCCGGATTCACCGCAGGTGCCATGACATGCTGGGAACGTGTCTGCGTGCTCTGGATCGCAGCTCACAAAGACAACAAAGGTCCCCTACTGCTTCCAGCAGCACTATCTCCTGCAGCTCACCCGCTAGAGGTTAGAGGCCTTTTAGATCTGCTTCCGTTCCCGCTCCTCACCCCACTGACAATCCCACGAGCGTCACATATGCTGCAGTGACTCCGCCCAGAAAAGGAGCTCGGTGTCCCTCACCCAATGCCCAGGGTAGGGGCAGGTTCTGCTCCCGGACTCACCACAGTGCTGGGCAAACCCCACACCCTGCCTGTGCTTCCAGGGGGTGCAGGGAATCCAATGAGGATCTGGTCCGGCACTAGCTGGTGTGAGCTTCCCAACTCACTGACACCAGGGTGTCAGTCAGGGGGACAGTGAGCGGAGCCGGATCCCTGGAGATACACTTCTCCATTAACGCAACCTCCAAGGGGATCCCTTTTATGCCACATAGCCATGGATCCATGCAACACACACAAGCCGGGGCCGTTAGCAAGGCTCCAAGCCAGGATCCTCAGCCTCTCGCAGCCGAACGCTGTCAGCTGGAAATAAGTAGCAGGCTCTAGCCCTGTATCCATGACACACTCACTGCAGGGGGAGGCAGCTCCACACCTGAGCTGCTGCCATGCACCGGCGGAGAGTCCTTACCTCCCCCACCCTGGCCATGTTCCTGTAGCCCAGGCACTCAGTGTCCTGGAGCCCGTTCCGATACCACAGCTCGCTCGCCTCTCTGATGTTCAGCCCTGGGGGGAGAAAGACACACCCACTGGGGAGGTTTGGCCTCCGGTTTCCATGCCTGTTTCCTTTGGTTCCCTTTGCTGGGTGAACACTGGCCGGGATCCTCATTCATCACAGTAATCATGTGACCCTTACGGTCATTGTGCTCTGGGAGTGGGCGCCTGTTAATGGTGGCGTCTAATACTGAGAAATCCCCCCGCCCCCTCCACTGAAGTCAGGATCTGACCCTAGCTACCCAGCTGGTGACATCGTACAAGTTTTGCAAAAAGAAAAGGAGTACTTGGGGCACCTTAGAGACGAACATATTTATTTACATTATTTATTTGCTCCAGCTCACTTCATTGGATGCATTCAAGTTTTGTGTCCATCCCCTGTGGTTCCTGCCCCTGCCCTCATGATGGGCTCTTTCCCTCCATGTGTCTCAATAGCTCCATTCCTGACCCCTCACCAGTTGGCAGCCCCGTGGGTGGGCTGATTACCCTGGGGTGGGGAACAGAGCTGGGCTCTGAGATAAAGCAGCCAATTTCCTGGGCACTTTATTTCTCTTCCCCTCTCCCTGAATTAGGGAGATGAGTGTGAATCATCACCTAAGCTGGGGTCAGTCTCAGAGGAGGGGGCTTCTTTCTGTAGGGTCCCATGGCCCCCAAAGCCCCGGGGACTTGTTTCTCTTGGGGTCCCTCTGCCCCTCTGCAGTTGGTCTAAAAGGAGAGGCCTTAGTTGTAAAGGCGTCCCAATGGCCAGCTGTAGCTAGTCTCCAAGGGGCTTGCTTCTATGGTGTCCCATTGTCCAGCTGGGTTTCTTACCCCTCTTCTGCAGCAGGAGGCTGTACAGCCAATAAACCCCGCCCCTGGCTTGCTGGCTGATGTCGTCGGCTGGGTCCGATATGTAAACTGAGGGAGCGGGGACCAGAGGCCGCTCTTGCTCCTGGGACACAGAAGTAGGATCAGGACCTACTGGAAGTGGGTGGTGTCCTGTCCTGTGCCCATGGTGAAGACGCGTGGAGAACAGCCCGCAGGAGGCAGGATTCCAGCTGCAGGGCAAGCGGCGGCTTCAGTTTGCTGTCAGGAGAGAGGAGCCCATGTTACACCTTGCAGGACGAGAGGGGTGCTGGCACTGCCATGGACACGACCCCCCTCCCCTGCAGTGATCCCCTCCCTACGGCAACTCGAACGTTACTGAAGTGAAATCAACCCCCCAGCCAGGAAAGAGGGGACGTTCCCACCTCCTCTGCTGCGGGATTCGAACAGCCAGAGCTTGGGGTAACGCAGGCCGGGGAGGATCTGTGACTCCCAGCTCTGGGCCCGATCAGCACCAGGGTTAGGGCAGCTGGAAGGGAGGGTCCTGGTACCTGAGGCTGCAAACCGCGGCCATGGAGCTGGAGACGATGGAGGCTGGCTTGGACTCCATGGGGAGATTTTCAGTCAGCTCCTGGGAGACCCCAAGGAGACAAAGCCGCATGTGAGATTCAGGCTCCGCAGACCCACAGGCGCTTCTCAGGGAGGAGGCCAAAGTGCTCTGCGGAAACAGCCAGTGTCACCCCCACCCCCAACCAGCTGGGCTCCCCATTCCTCCCATCCATCAAACTTCCTCCTTCCTTCCCCCTTTCCCACCCAATTCCTCCCTCCCCTCGGCCTCAGCTGCTCCTCCGGCCTCACAATTCCTCCACTGCCAGCTGCCCATCAGTGTCAGAATTTGCCCCTTCCCTGTTCCCCAGTCTGCAGCCCCAGGAAGCCCTGTCCTCTGCTCCCCCCTCCGGCCCCACTAACTCGTCCTGCCATGTCTGGCTCCCTCGCCCCAGGGGCCGGGCACAGGGTCCCACTCACCGCAGTGTTCTCCACCAGGGCCGCTTTGGAGAAGTGCAGCTCCAGAGTGTATCACCCCTGCTTCTGTGTGGAGAAGCACAGACTCGAGACAGCATGGAGGAAACGGAGCTGTTTTGCCCTGTCCTGCACCCCCTAGGAGTGGGGTGGGGGAAGAGAGAGAGCGAGAGCCTGTTAGGTAGGGACCTCCCTGTCCCACCCAAACCAGGATCTCCATGGGGTTGGACAGGGAAAGCCCCCCATCTTCCCGAAACCACAGTGTCGCCCTGCACAGAAAGGGTTGTAACTGGGACCGTGTCACCGGGGAGTGGACACCTTGGCCTGTGTGGGATACAAACATCTCCACTTTGGGGTACAGGATAACAGAGGTGAAGTGCCCCCCATTGGGGTGATGGATTCTCTGGGACAAGACCCCCTGCATGGGTGGGGATGGAACAAGGGGCAGGACAGACTCGGGGGCAGCGCAGCTGGGGGAGTTTTGTACCTCAGCTCTGCCCCGGAGGTGCTGCTGGATGACCCTGATGGTGGCTTGTTCAGGGGACACATCCTCCTCCTCCACCTCCTCCAGCTGGGCACTGGGGGTCTCTGCACTAGGGAGGGAAGGAAAAAGGATCATTTATGCTGCTGCTGGGGGGATGCAGTGGAGAGAAAAGGCTCCATGTTCCTCCTCCTCTGCAAGGAGCCCCATGGCAGAAAGGGCCCCACCCTGCCCCTCCCAGAGACACCCTCAGCCCCATCAGCCACAGGGACCCGGGGCAGTCAACCCCCACCCCCATCATCAGGAAAGGCTGGAGCTCCCCCGACTCCGCCCAGCATCCCCTGCCGCAGGGTGTCAGTGGGGCTCCCGTGGCTCAGTCCTGGTGCCTTGGCGAGCCCCCCACCACCCCCGTCCTCGTCCCGTTCCCCTGGGTCTCCCCTCACCTGCACAGTGGGAGCCTTCAGCCTCAGGGCTGTGAGACCCCATGGAGGGGCTGCTGGCCCCGCGGGAGTAGGCAGAGCAACTGGTGTTCGTGCCAGAGTTGCCCAGCTCCTGCTCTGGGCCAGCTGGGGGCTGCTCAATGGCCAGGCTGGTGGGTGACTCCTGCTGGGCCCTGGGGCACGGCTCCTGGCTCCTCTGCTTCCTGTGAAGGAAGCCCCAGAGCCGTCTTGCCCGGCTCCCGCCCGCTCCTGGGTCCCTCCCACAGAGCATCACCCTGGGCCACCTCCGTTTGGGCCCAAAGAGGCCTCAGGGCCTGTTATGGGAGCTGGTGTCTTCCTCCTCCTTCAGAAAGCCAGGGAGCTCCTCCTCCTCGCCTGGCCACTGGCCTCTTCCCCGCCCGCGGGGACAGAGGGGCCGCTCTCCTCCTGGGCAAGCCGGCCACTTCTTCCCACTGGCTCCGGAGCCACCTGCCCAGCCTTCCTCCTCAGCATTCGCTTCAGCCGCTGCATCCTGGGACTGAGTGGGGAGCAGCCATGAGTCTGGGCTCAAGGCAGCTGTTCATTAACAGGCCGGCCTGATCCCCTGCCCACCTCCCCTCCGCTGAGGCAATTCCTCCTCATCGCACACCCCACCCCAGGGCATGGGGGCTGCCGTCCACACCCACTGGCAGCAGCTCACAGCACAGGCTGCTCCCAACGCTCCCCCTCACCACTGGGGCCCTGTGACACCAGGGGAGTCTCGTCCTTTCAGAGCAGTGGGGCTCTCCGTTAGTTTGGACAAGCAGCTCCCTCTACCCCTCCAGGCCCCGCTCCCTCCTCGGCCAGGGAAAGAGCAGCACCTGGATAGTCCCCAGCAAAAGTTCACTAGGGGCGAATCCGATGAGGCAGGAGTTGCCCTGAGTTCCCACTGATTTCACTGATTGGGGGTGGGGGTGTTCAGCTCCTGGCAGGTTCTGCCCTCTCCAAAGACTCTTGACGTAGGGAACCATCTCTGACAAGGGAAGGGCTGGGAGCCCTCTTGCTGGGCCATTCCCCCCACACTGGGGATGGCTCTGGAGAACTCCACTCACTTGCTCTAGATGGGATGGAGCTGGGTGGCAGATGCTTACTGATGGTCCGTAATTTGCCCTCCTCCTCGATCTCCCACACCCAGGTGGGCTGGAAAGGGTGCTGCACAATGCCCTGCCAGCAGGGCAGGGGGTAGAAGCCAGGAGATGGAAAGTGGCTGTGAAAACAAGACGATGTTTTATTGCCAGGGGATGGATGGATCAGCCCCACTGATGGAAACAGAGGCCTGGGCAGGAGAAGCCACTGCCTCAGGGACGCACTGGGAGTCAGGGATAGAGCCGGGGATGGAGCCCAGGAGTCCTTTGTCCAGGCTTCCGCACTAACCACTAGAGGAACACTCCCTTCCAGCGCTGGGACGTGCCAGCGGGCCTCGATTCCCAGTCTCCCTGGCTCTGAGTGTGACCTGTTGTAGTGACTGAGGCAGGGGTTGGGAATCAGGACTCCTGGCTTTCATTGGTGGTTTTCCTCTATTCCCAATCTCCCTGGCTCTGAGTGTGACCTATGGAGGGGATGGAATCTTCATCCTTAGAGATTAGTAAGGCCCAGCTTGACCAAAAAAAAATCATATATTTAAAATTAAATTTGAAATTGACAACCTTTGTTAAGGGTGAAATTTATGACAATCTCAAAAATAACATTAAGTGGAACATGTTTACTGCTGAGTTTTTAGACAGTCACACCACTGACGTGATATCTAAGGCCCTGGAAGCAAAGTTAGGTGAAATGCTAACTCAGCTTTGGACAGCAGTAGCTTCCTTGAAAGGTGGCAGAAAATATTTTCTTCATTTCAGTTTATTCAAATAGTTCAGTTAAAAAACAAAACAAAACCCAAAAACTGTTTTTAAATGTACATTTTAAAAATCCAGTTTAAATTTAAAAAAAATCCCTATGGGGGGTTTTTGGTTTTGAAACAGCCATTGATAGGTTTTCACCTTGATTTTAGACCTACTTCAATCGAGAGAATCATAAACTGCTCATATTCTATTAAAGGAGAGATGGCAGCAAAATTCATCATACCAGTAATTTGTTGTGCCTTTTTGGTCAATCTTAAACAAACAAGTGTCTGAAACTCTAGTTAGTCTCTTTTATGAAGGCCCAGCTCAGAGGTGGTGGGAGGGGCAGGAATGCTGTCTCCCTCCCTGAACCAGTATCAATTGCACAGGATATTGCCACAAAACCTACATTTTATTGACAAATCATCTCAGCCATTCCTCTTCTGCGCTTCCTGTTTTATAATCTTCAAATCTACAAAACCTTCCCCTTGACAGTCACTGCCCAGGGGTTGCTGCAGGCAGAGGAACCTGAGCAGTAACACTGTGACCTCAGTGGTAACTCGGCCACCTGTCGCTCACCGACTCCACTAACCTGAGCGTAGACCCTGACCCTGAGGCCTGCCTTGGGCATCGCTCCCACTGAAACCTGCAGGCTCATTTGCTGACTTATGCAAATCGCCCGTGGAGAGTCAGCACTGACTGGCTGAATTAACTCCCAAGTCACAACGCCCTTCAGCTTCCAGCACCAATGTAAGGGGCACAGAGTGGAAATCAGGCTTTTCTGGCGGTGTTATTTTCCAACTGTCACCAAAATCAACAAGGTTCTTCCCACTGATGCCTAGAAATTCCCTTAAATTTTGGAATGAATTGGATGTAGCCTTCCAAAATTATGGCCTTCCAGACAGACAAAGAAATGCGGTTGAATTGAGCCTTAGGCCTCACTGCACTCAGCCAAGAGTGCCTGAGTCTCCTCCCTATTAACTCAGCAATAGCCCCCCACTTGGCCGATCAGTGTGGAGACTCTCAGGCCTGGAGGCCGAGCATTCTCTACAGAGGGGCAAAAGCCAGCACTAGTCACCACAGGAGAGCACTATGGTGGAGATCACTATCAACGCAGAGTTCCAGCCCCACCTCTTTGTGAGGGCCTCCTACAATGACAGCTGGAGCACAGCCCCACCCTCCCCAGGAAGAAGAGCAGCAGAAAGAAATGGAAGAGGAGAAAAGCCAAGAAGACACGACTTGATGAGACAAGAGGGAAGGAGGAAGAGAGAAGCAAAAAGGGACAAATTCCAAACGCCCCCAGCGAGTCTCAGATTCATAAATTCCAAGCCCAGATGGAACCTCTCTGCTCTGACTTTCTGTTTCACAGCAGCCATAGAACGTCCCTCAAAATAATTCCCACAGAAATTAGAGCAGATTTTTTTTAGAAAAACACCTAATCTTGATTTAAAAAAGGCCATTTGTGGAGGATCCAGCACAACCCTTGGTGAATTGCTCCAAATCCTGAGGTTAAAAATGCTTGCCTTATTTCTATTGTGAATTGGTCTAGCTTCAACTTCCAGCCACTGTCTGCTTATAACCATTATCTGCTAAAGCGAAGAGCCCATTAGTACATATTTGTTCCCTTAGGCTCATCCTTAACCTTGTCTTTGATTGAGCTCCTGTAGTCTGTCAGCACAAGGCATGTGTTCTAATCCTTTCATCGTTCATGTGGCTCTTCTGTGGACCGTCTCCAATTGATCAGTATCTGTCTCAAATTGTGGACACCAGAAATGGACACAACATTCCAGGAGTGGCTGCACCAGTGCCCAGTACAGAGAGATATGGAACCTCTCTCCTTCTACCTGAGAAGCTGCTAGGATAGAGTCCCCCATCTTGTACATAGAGCCTGTATTTTTTCTTACCTTCTACACAGATGATGATTTCTTTCAACAAAATCCACACAGAAATGCAAAAACTCCCAAAGAATCTCCTCCACCCCAATCCTCTCCTTGTCCTGACCGAGAGACCGGGAGATGGAGGCTTGCTGCAGCAAGGCTACAGGGGTCTCTGAGGTTCCCCCTGCCCCGTATCCCTGTCCTGCCTGGCTGTTGTCAAGGGAGCTCTGTGGGGTCACAGCCGCCTCATCACCTTTGCCCAATAGGCTGAGTTCCTGCCAAAGGCCTGTGTGAAGTCACTGACACACTCTCCTTTCCCTTGCAGGCCTGATGTCTGCCCCTGGCCAGCCCGGTTGGATGTTTGAGCTGCACCCCGGATCACCCCACTTGCTCATTATTGAATCTGGGGAGCAAGCAGGCCACCCAATAAAACAGCAGAGCCTGCTCCTCACCCCACCCTGAGTTTTCCATACAGACATAGATTGTGAAACTATTCAATCTCCTAATCCGGCCTCTATTTCATCGGCTATGAAATGTCACACACTTACCACCATATTAAGCCCAATTGCTTGAAATTCACTAAAAGGCACCTTCCAGAATGGTAACCAGTTGTGATGTGAGGATACCAGGAAACAGAGAATCCACCTCTTCCCTGGGTAATTTATTCCAGTCGTTAGTCTCCCTCACTGTCAAAAATGTGTGCCTTACTTCTCATTTGAATTTCTCTGGCTTCAACTGACAGCCCTTGGTTCTTGTGCCTTTCTTGGCTAGATCGAATTAGCCCTGCCCCGTGAAAACCGATCTCCCTGTCGTGGTGGGAGCCCCCAGCCAGGAGCACCCCAGCAGGGGCCTCCTAGCTGTATGTCTGCCGGGCTAGGGACATCAGATGTACCAGAGGCATGCAGGTGTGACTGCACTGCATCAACCCGGCATTGGGCTCAGGGGTTTGGCTTTGACAATTTATGCTCCAGCCACGTCTCTGGGTGCCCGGGCTCAGGGCTTCTAACCCCTGTGGCTGCAGCCAGGGCTGGGGTGATGAGCTCAGAACTTTCATGCCCCTCCCCACTGCTGTCTGCACTCTGGGTGCCTGGGCTTAGGGCTTCTGCCCAGCATCTGCAGCAGGGGCTCGGGGCTTCCCTTGCAGTTCCTTTTGGGGCTCAGGGGTCCATTTTTCTGGATGCCCCCAAATTGGCCCTTGCGTTAATTTGCCAGGGGACTAGTAGGTAGGAGCCCCCAGCTGAGGTGCTCTCAGCAGCAGGGACCCACCTGCACATCTTCAAACCTCCTCTAACTTCAGAAAGATTGTTGGCTGCTGCCCTCAGAGCCCAGGTCTAAAGGCAACATAGAAGTGAGCTGGCAATGCTGTGACCCCCCTACAACAACCTCTGAACTCCCCCACGATCCCATTTTGGTCGGAACCCCCACCAAACGAAATGTCATTGAGACGGATGTGTTCCCAAGGGATGTGTCATTTTAAAGGAATCAACATTTCCCAGCTGAAAAAAATGTTCTGCTGGAAAACGTTCAATGGTTTTCAGAGGGGTGGCCGCGTTCGTCTGTATCGGCAAAACGACGGGGAGCCCTTGGAGCACCTTAGAGACTAACACATTGATTTGGGCATAAGCTTCCGTGGGCCAGAACCCACTTCATCAGATGCATGGAGTGGCAAATACAGTAGCAGGTATAAAGACACAGCACAGGAAAGGATGGGCGTGGCCTTACCAAGTGGGAGGTCAGTCTAACGAGACAATTCAGTTAGGAGTAGGATACCAAGGGAGGAAAAAATCACTTTTCTCGTGGTAATGAGGGTGGCCCATTTCAAACAGTTGCCAAGAAGCTGTGAGTAACAGTAGGGGGAAATTAGACAGGAGGAAGTTAGGACTTTTGGCTTCAGAATTTTATTTTGTTTTTTTATGAGATTGTGTCTTTTATGTTTTGTGGCACACAAGCAGAGAAGTTAGAGAAAACATAAAATATTCTTGCTGGAAGTTTGCAATGTCTCGCTAATTTGTTTCTTAAGACCAGAACAATAACAAATAAGAACCCAAAAATCAGAGGGAGAGAATGTAAGCTACTGCCTGTAACAGAGAGGTGCAATTCACTGGGTACCTGCTGACTGACTGCTGCAAAGCCCCCACTGAGCTACCTAGCATGCAAGTAGGTCCAGGAACCGTGCCCCAAATTTAAAGTCACAGTATTTAATCTTAACACAACCACAAATACACCAGAGCCTCCAAATTTTCTGTTTTACAAGGTCTCTCCTTGTTTTGGAACACTGGTTTCGAAACATGCCATGGGGAATTTGAATCAAATTTCAGCTACTAATTAGCATGTGTTTGGAACAATCACTCGTGCATTCGATGTTATGTTGTTGGTTTCTTTAGGAAATTTGGGGAAACGGGAGCACTGGGAAAGCCTATTTTCCCCCCCCCACCACCCCACAGTGCACATTTGCTACCCACTGGTGCTGCCTGAGCAGTAGCATTGTGACATCAGAGATTACTCACCACTCAGCACTCCCTGCCTCCAGCTCATTGTCATACCTGGGGAGAATGACTAGCCCCCTGGCTACCATGGCAACAGCTACCTTTGACAACTGATTGCCCCCTTCTTACCAGAACATCGTCACAGAAAGGAAGTTTGTAATGAAACAGGACCAGATTGAGAGAAGCCGATAGCCTCCTGCTGGGCTCATTTGGGTTTGTACTGTGGTACGGTACAGTGTTTCTTTTCAAAGAGCAACTGTTTGCTACTTTCCTTAGTAAGGGCTAGGTGAAAATAAGATGGAAAATTCCTGCTCTTTTTCTTGGATATTGTTTATCTGCTTCTTACACATTGAGGTTTAGAGCTTAGAACTTTCACTGAAACTGAAGTTGCATAAAATGAGTTTTGTTTTAATACAGTTTAATTTAATTACTTTCACTACTGTGTTCAACACAGCATTGAGTGGTGAAAAGGGACCTGCACAAAGATAAGAATGGCAATAAAATATATACTGAAAACAACAGATGATTAAGAGCTTCTTTGTTTAAACGGCACATATACAATAGATTTTCTTTCTATTCAAAAAAAAGTAAGGAAATTAACAAACCAAAAACCCTTCATTTAAAGTTTCTTAAGTTAGCTTTCATCAATAAATTAAACCATGAAATAATTAGGAAATACAAAGTCAAGGTTTTAAAATGGATTAAAAGGTTACAAAGTTTTGCATTCTCAGGTTAGCAAATGTCCAAATAAGTGTTGCCCTGGCACCCTTAATTCAGTCCTTTTGTGCATTTGCATGATGATGCAGACTTTAATTACATGATCCCATGTTATTTTTTTCCCACAGGATCCCTGCTTTACTCAATGCACAGGATTTTCTGCTCTGGGGCTGTGTATTGAAGGAGTCTGTTGTCTGTAGGATCCCTGCCTCCTTTATTGCAGAGTTAATGTTGCCTGAGCAATGCTCATTCTGGTATTTCCTAACTTGAGAGTGCTTGACTTTGCAGTCTTTTAGTCCTTTGTGCATTTCCTAATTTTTATGGCTTACTTTACTGAGGAGACCAATCTTTATGACAAAGGTTTATTTTTTGTTTGTGATGTATCCATTATTTATCTGTTCAGTGTCAATAGTGCGTGCTTTACCCGACAGAAAAAGTAAAGACACTCCCTAATACAAAGACCTTATGATCTAAGGAAGACAAACACATACAAAGAAAGCAGGATATGTAAGAACTAGGATTTTCTTTCTTTCTTTCAGTTGATGAATAGTCATTTATTAATTATTAATTAATTTATTATTATTAATTATTATTATTATTAAAGAAAGGGTGGTGCGTTGGGGAACTTGTGTGGTGAGGTTGTTCCATGTAGAGGGAGCAATTTGAAAATACACAAAAAACGGAATGGGGAGAAAGAAACACACATGGCATTGGTGCTAGCTGTACGGGTGAAGCAGAGAGGGTGGGAGGTGATGTGGAAAAGGACTAGATTTTTGATGATGGCCTGTCCCTGTAAATAGCTCTGTAATGGGGTGGCTTGGCATTTTAAGGACTGGAGGCCTGAGCTCAGCCAACCCTAGCGGCTAAGAAGGCCCACCCGAACAGGGATCAGCTGATTCTCTTACTGATCAGCGGGGAGCAGAAGAGGAAGTGGCTGAGGGAGTTGCAGGAGCTGCAGAGAAAGGAAGGAGCAGCAAGGACGGCTAGAGACGGAGAGTTTGGCAATAACCTTGGAGGAAAGACCCCGAGAGCAGAGACTAAGGCCAGCAGCAAAATTGCCTTATGCTGTTCTTCTCCTTTTCGTTCGTTGTCTCTTGGAAAAGAAATAAAACCCGGCTGGAAGGGCCGGTGAGACTGATCTGTTGTGAGTGCAGCCGTGGAGCCCGGAGGAGGGAGAGATGGATGGCAGGGTGCTGCAGAACCACTCAGGCCACCAGGGGGTGCTTGGGAGGAGGTCATGAGCAGGGCAGGAGTGGGTTTGGAAAGAGACTGCTCTACAGGCGGGCCAAACGGGAGCCCTGAATTTGTGCACGCACCAGCTTTCCTGGTATTTCAAGTTCTAGACTCCAACCTGATTGGAAGGTGGCTGTTCAAAACCATCCATAAGTCACGTTTAATTGGGCTGCGAAGTTTCACAAGCACAAGGTCATGTTCGCAGAGTTCAAATACACTGGAAAACCAGCATCGTACATTGCAAGTGGCACCCTGGGCCGGCAAACAAGACGGAACATGACAGGTACCATTGCTGGACCAGGCTTGCTGCATGCCAGGGACCAAGTCATGCTCTCTGCCGCACTTTTACAGCCCCTTGGGAATCAGTGATGAGAATGATGTTAAACCTACTCAGGGCCATTACACCAGCAAAGTATAATCACAAAATAATGCAGTCTGGCCAGACCCTGTCCTTCCCCTGGATTGCTCCAACCTGCCTCCTATAGCAGGCCCTGGGTGGGGGAGGCAGGGGATGGGTTCTACATCAGCCACAGAGCCCATACCCCCGCAGTGGCAAAAACCTTTGCAAAACTTTTAAAGATAATGCATCTGCATGTGATTATCCCCTGTCCCCCAGAGAAATACGGTGTATTTTAATGAGTCTGCCCGTGCTTGTCTTGATGATCAGAACTCAACAGTGCTACAGGGATCCTCTCCCAAAATGATGCTATGCCAAACATAAACATACTTCCATCCTGTACTTCGAAATCAAGAAAGACAACATCTCTCGGAAGGTAGGAGTGAACACTATTTCCATTACAATAGAACTGAAATCTCCCTTTGTGAGTTACATCAGGAAATAGCTCTTTTCAGGTCACCTTGCCCAAGGCAGGAATTTGCAGAAGTCAACTAGTCATTTGTATCTGAAATGCAGCCATGTCTGTTTCAGGATAAAATTATACTCTTCAAGGGGCAAGGCTCTCTGGTGAGGACACCAGAAGATGTGGGAACAGAAAGGAGTTTGTTCTGAGTCTTTCACATGACGTCTCTCTCAGAGCAGGGGGGAGGAAGCGATAAATATTTGTACAGTGCGGCCGAGTGGGTCCATCTCTCCCCTTCCTAACTGCAACACAAGGTTCCTGCATGTCTAGCTTGGAGGTTGGGGAGGGAGGCTGTAACTGCTGCATCTGCACCATGGCCTTTGTTCTGTGGCTCGGAGGCCTTGAGTCTGCCTGGCTGGATGGCTGCTTGGCTTCTCTCTGGTTACAGCTTCCAAAGCCCTGTGACCTATGAGGGATGGTAGGGCACCACCCATAGCTCAAGTCTGTGGACACAAAAGGCTTGAGGGATCTATGCTTTAGGTTATAACACTATGATTAGAGTCCTCCCAGCTGGGTCTCTATGGAAAGAGTCCTCTAGCTCAGGGGTTTCAACCTTGGGCCGCGGCTTGTTCAGGGTAAGTCCCTGGCGGGCCGCGAGACGCTTTGTTAACCTGAGTGTCTGCAGGTTCGGACGATCGCAGCTCCCATTGGCTGGGAACGGCGAACCGCGGCCTGAACAAGCCGCGAACCAAGGTTGAGAACCCCTGCTCTAGCTCACGACACACTAGAAAGAATGGATGTAGGTGCAAACATCATTTCTTTTTCTCACGGCACAATTCATCTGAGGGCAATTATTCTGCAGCCAAAACAAAGATCTAGGATGGGAATCTTAATTGCTTAGTTTGAGGAAGTTTGAGAGTAGGAGCGATGTTTGGAGCTTTCAGGTGACTTGCCTTGAAAGACAGATACAAGCCATATATATACAAGCCCTTTTTCCCCTCCCCTTCCTTCAATGTGGATCCTCTGGAGTCTTTCCGTAAGTTGGTCCCTTTTTTCCAGCAAGTAGGGTTCACGGACTAGAGACAGCCAGAGAATGAAGATTCTTTTTTGTGACAATCTTCAAGGTTTCAAAATTTGTTTCCATTCCACAGTGGAACGAAAATAAAACCTTCCAAAAGGCTTCACAAAATTGAATTGTGTTAAAATGTCTGTTGGATGATCAAAAAGGTCAGATTTTCAATTGTCTTTTCTCTCTTTCTCCTTCTCTCTCTGGAGTTGACCAGAAAGTGCACCCGACACCTCAGAAAACTTCTGGCCGAAAACTCCACCAAAATCAACCCATCAACGTTTCTGCGTCAATGACACCGCATTCTCTGGCTAACAAAAGATATTTGCATGAAAAACGTTCTGACTAGATCTAGTATGGCCCAAACTGGGATAAATACTGAGATAAATGTTCTATTTTCTGCAGGGGGAAATATTTAGGGCCAGATTCTTAGCTGGTGTTCTCCCGGGTGCGGTGCCGATTTACACCAGCTGTATCGCTGGCCTGAAGTATCTTCACTTTATATTTGATTTTAGTTTGGAAGAAGGAATGTGAAAAGTAATTCTTGCCAATGTGATCTGAAGAGTTTGAAGTAGGTAGTGCTACATGTTAGGACAACACATATTATTTTAAATGTAAAATTAGTGAAATGGGAGAAATATTTTTGCAGACTAATTTATTCATGGCACTGCAAGTGCTCTGGGCCCCAAATGATCAAAAATTAATGTGTTTATGTCCGACCTACATAATCTTCCACCTGTAATATTAAGCCTCTGAAAATGATGACTACTGTCTCGTTGTTGCCTTGTCCTCCCCATTTCTGTGTCTGTATCCACCTGCTATCTCTTGGTTTTCTTGGTAAGCATTTTGTCATTTTGCTCTGTGTTTGTACAGCGCCTGGCACAATTGAGTCCTGACCCATGACTAGGCATGTTGGTGCTAGCACAATACAAAAAATAAGTAATAATAATAGTGGCCTACACTGTGGCATATTTATAAAATTTGAGTGATATTTTACTGTGATCCTGGTGCTAATTTTAAGCATTTGGATGATCCCATTAATTTAGAACTTCCTGTGTGGTTAAAGTAAGGCACATGCTTAAGTATCTTCCTCATCTGGGGTCTTTCAGAATAACTTCATTGATCCTAAAATGACTTTTCCATACAGTACTATCGATGTGAATAAAAGGAATACAGAGGGACCTTATGTAAGTACACGAGCTCATGAGCCCTTTTACGGCCACGTTCTTCTGGATACGGTGAGATCTGTGTGATGTTTGGATGAAACAGAGGGAGTATGAGAGACACGTCACCACATTTATTTATCCATTTAGCCTCACCTCAGTGAGGGTGCTGCTTTCTCTACCCAGATTGCCAGTGGCTGGGAGGCTGTTGGGTGATCCAGTGACTTAGGGACTGCTGATGAAGCTGGCCTGGGTTTGACAGTAAGTTCCAATCTCTCTCTCTCTCCCATGGGTCTGCAGCAGTTGAGGGACACCTGGGTTGTTTACAGGTGCTGTGGGTTAGAGATAAGTGATGGCCTGTTGGGAGCAGGGAACTTAAAAAGACAGACACCAGTTTTAATCTTTATATTGTTGCTTTAATAAAAGCCAGGAAGCTATTGTGCACACTGTGCAGCTGATGCCGAAATTAGGAAGGTTTTGGAATCGTGGCCAACACCTAGAGGGCAGTAACCAGCTGACTGGAGCTGGCCGCCAGCCCGTAGCACTAGGCCAACAAACATCAGTTATTATAGCGTTAGGTGATATCCTGTGCTCACTGCCTATCATGTTTGCCTGTGCTCCCCTGATCTGTCTTTCTGTAAACATCTGTTGTCTTTTGTCTTGTAAATATATGGTAAGCTCTTTAGGACGGAGACCATCCTTTTGTTCTGTGTTTGTACAGCTCCTAGCGCCACCAGGTCCTGGTCAGCAACTGGGGCCCCCTGGTGCGAAAGCAATAGAAATAATACATAATATTTATTATCCCAGCAGCTAAGAATCAAGCTAAGGCAATGGCTGGAAACAATGACACAAGGGTGACTAGGTTGGTTTTCATCGGACTAACAAATCCTCCAGTGCTTATCGTCCATGCTTTTTGTAGTGTTTTTACTAATCTATTTTATCACCCTGCTGGGGAATTTAGGGATGATTTTGGTAATTCTGATCAACTCCCATCTCCACAAACTCATGTGCTTCTTCCTCAGCAACCTGTCGTTCCTAGACACCTGTTATTTCTCCACCATTGCTCCCAATATCCTGGTCAATTTCTTAGTGGAGAGCAAAGCCATATCTTAGAGCAGGTTCATTACGCAATATGGCTTCTTTGCTGTAGTTGCCACCACTGAGATCTTCCTCATAGCCGCCATGGCGGACGATCGTTATATGGTCATCTGAAATCCACTGCTCTACATGGTCAGCATGACCAAGAAGGTCTGCCTGATGCTGTCACTGGGTCCTACTTCTGGGGCTTTGTGAATGCTTTGATACACACAAGTGGTTTGTTGAGATTATCCTTTTGTGACTCCAATGTCATCAATCACTTTTTCTGTGACCTCACCCCTCTCCTGAAACTCTCCTGCAGCAGCATTCATAGGAATTTGATGCTGGTTTTTGTCTTTGGCAGTTTGTTTGAAATGAGCACTTTTCTGATCATCGTTTCATACATTATCATCATCATAGCCATGCTGAGGATCCGCTCTGCTGAGGGCAGGCGCAAGGCCTTCTCCACCTGCGCCTCCCATCTGACAGCTGTTGCCAAATTCCACGGGACGATTCTCTTCATGTATTTCCAATCGAGTGCCAGCTACTCGCTGGATACAGATAAAATGGCATGGCAGGGACCTCCGCGGAGCTGCTGCAATCGAGCATCCACAGCCAGAAGAGAGACAATGGGAAACGTGCTGAGATGGCTGTCCACAGCAGCAGCAGCCGTCTCATAAAGCTCTGCTCATGCTCTAGCCAACAGGTTTTGAATTACAGTGTAGACATACCCAGAGAGTGCATCCAAAAGCATCCCCTGGTTGTTCTCTACATTTAGAGATAGTGACTGGAATATTTACTCCTACCTTGCAACGCTCTGGGAAACAGAGTTAGTGATCAGAATAAGATGCACTGTGGAAATTTAGAAAATTCAGAGCCCGTGTCTAAAGGCATGACATCAATGGGGATGAAAACAGATACACCAAGTTAGGCATCTGCTTAAATGCTGTGTTGAACAAGGATTTCCTGATGAATCAGCGTTTTAGTAATATGACTGACATCTAGGATCTTACAGCATTCAATGTACCTAGGGCATTGAATAGGGATAGCCAACAAATATTGTGACAGGGTCAGGCCAGATGGCTACAGGAGAGTGATAGAAGGCAGATATATTAGCCCCAGGTTAAGTAGGTCCCTTTTCCCTGGGTGAGGTAACAGGGAAGGTTCCAGAACAATCAGGAACCTTCTGGAGATAATTAAGACAGACAGGCTGATTAGAACACCTGCAGCCAATCAAGAAGCTGCTAGAATCAATTAAGGCAGGCTAATCAGGGCACCTGGGTTTAAAAAGGAGCTCATTTCAGTTTGTGGTGCGCGTGTAAGGAGCTGGGAGCAAGGGGCACTAAGGAGCTGAGAGTGAGAACGCGGACCGTTGGAGGACTGAGGTGTACAAGCATTATCAGACACCAGGAGAAAGATCCTATGGTGAGGATAAAGAAGGTGTTGGGAGGAGGCCATGGGGAAGTAGCCCAGGGAGTTGTAGCTGTCGCACAGCTGTTCCAGGAGGCACTCTAAACAGCTGCATTCCACAGGGAATCCGGAGTAGAGGGTGGGCCCGTGTTCCCCACAAACCTCCCAACTCCTGGTCAGACACAGGAGGAGTTGACCTGCCGGACTGTGGGTTCACGAAAGCGGCCAAACCGAGGGCTGCCGTGAAGCTCCAAGACGAGCAAATCCGCCAATAAGTGCAAGACCCACCAAGGTAGAGGAGGAACTTTGTCACAATATATAACTCAGGTGATACTTTTCACGTCTTTGTGCAAATGCCCTGGCTTCCCATCCCATAGCAATGGTGGGATTCCAATCTCCTACCACCCTTCCCCATTAGTTACTCTGAATTACACTATGATAGGAATTCACGGAGTAAACGTTTTCCTCTCTGTCATTTTCATTACTGTATCTTTCACATCCTTGTTCCTTAGGCTTTAGATCAGGGGGTTCATGTCTACATGTGGCCATGATTTTACTTACCTATTAGTGTAGGTTGTTTAGCCTGTTCCTGGACACATGTGGTAGATCTGCTGCTGGCCATCTCTGAGATGTAGGTCCTTCATCCACACAAGGACATGGCACATCAAGGTCAATCCAGCAGCTCCCATCCGGTCTTCACCTCCAGAATGGACAGTGAGCCCTAGCCTCACCAGAGAAAGGCAGGGTGGTGTTTTTCAGGGGAATCTGCTGGAGCTCACGTCTCCCCTGCTCCACCTCACACCCCCTAAGGGTTTTCCAAAAATACCACTAATCTCGGATAAACAAAGCAGCTCAGATGAGGTCAGTGTCGGTGGATTTACGGAGCAGAGAAGAGAAGAAGAGATTTCTCCCCTGCTCTAGGGAGATTCCCACAGGAAAAGTATCTGATGGGGGTGGGGGTGTGGGCAATGGAAACCCCCAACCCCTTGAATGGCAGGAAATCAGGACTCGGGGAGTTAAGGGGCGTCTCTGTCCTGCTGCAGGGAGCAGGCCTGGAGAGCAGAAAGGGCAGTAGTGGCATTGTAGGAAAGACAGTGACTTCTACCTATGAAGGTGGCTGAAGCTTCTTGCAGACATTAGAGTCGAAGATCCTCACACCTCCTTTGGGGATCCTTTTCCTAGGAATAAAATGAGAACACCACACAGAGAATGGGGGAGGTTTAGGTTGGATATTAGGAAAAACTTTTTCACTAGGAGGGTGGTGAAACACTGGAATGTGTTGCCTAGGGAGGTGGTGGAATCTCCTTCCTTAGAAGTTTTTAAGGTCAGGCTTGACAAAGCCCTGGCTGGGATGATTTAATTGGGGATTGGTCCTGCTTTTGAGCAGGGGGTTGGACTAGATGACCTCCTGAGGTCCCTTCCAACCCTGATATTCTATGATTCTCTGATTCTATGAATGACAGCTGTATCCCAGGTCTTGGATCTAGGGATAAGGGATGCTCTCAGCCAGGCTAGGTACCAGGAACCTGATCATTGCCCATTGTGATGGGCAATCACAATTACCCAGATGTGCCAATCAAAGGAGGCAGGAGTCGCCCTCAGTTCCCACTGATTTCACTGATTTGGGGTGGGGGTGTTCAGCACGTGGCAGGTTCTGCTCTCCCGAAAGACTCTCGACGTGGGAAACAATCTCCGACAAGGGAAGGACTGGGAGCCCTGTTTCTGGGCAATTCCCCCCACACTGGGGATGGCTCTGGAGAACTCCACTCACTTGCTCTAGATGGGATGGAGCTGGGTGGCAGATGCTCACTGATGGTCCGTAATTTGCCCTCCTCCTCGATCTCCCACACCCAGGCGGGCTGGAAAGGGTGCTGCACAATGCCCTGCCAGCAGGGCAGGGGATAGAAGCCAGGAGATCGAAAGGGGCTGTGAAAACAAGATGATGTTTTATTGCCAGGGGATGCATGAACCCAGGCTAGCAGCCGGGGGTTCAGAACACTGACCTACGGCCAGCAGCACACCTCCCATCTCCAGGTCTCCTTGTACCTCACGCACATTCCTGAAGCGTGATGACCCATGGGCTGTAGAGGAGTGTCCCCAGCCCCACTGATGGAGACAGAGGCCTGGGCAGGAGAAGCCACTGCCTCAGGGTCACACTGGGAGTCAGAGATAGAGCCAGGGATGGAGCCCAGGAGTCCTTTGTCCAGGCTCCCGCACTAACCACTAGAAGAACACTCCCTTCCAGCGCTGGGACGTGCCAGCGGGCCTCGATTCCCAGTCTCCCTGGCTCTGAGTGTGACCTGTTGTAGTGACTGAGGCAGGGGTTGGGAGTCAGGACTCCTGGCTTTCATTGGTGGTTTTCCTCTATTCCCAGTCTCCCTGGCTCTGAGTGTGACCAATGGAGGTGGTGGAATCTTCATCCTTAGAGATTTGTAAAGCCCAGCTTGAATTAAATTTGAAATTGACAACCTTTATTTAGGGCGAAATCTATGACAATCTCTTAAATAATTTAAATAGAAGAGAAAAAATAACATGAAGGGGAACATGTTCACTCCCAACTTTTAAAGACAGTCACACCACTGACGTGATAGCTAAGGCCCTGGAAGCAAAGTTAGCTGAAATGCTAACCCAGCTTTGGACAGCAGTAGCTTCCTCTTTTATGGAGGCCCAGCTCAGAGGTGGTGGGAGGGGCAGGAATGCTGTCTCCCTCCCTGAACCAGTATTAATTGCACAGGATATTGCCACAAAACCTACATTTTATTGACAAATCATCTCAGCCATTCCTCTTCTGCGCTTCCTGTTTTATAAGTTTCAAATCTACAAAACCTTCCCCTTGACAGTCACTGCCCAGGGGTTGCTGCAGGCAGAGGAACCTGAGCAGTAACACTGTGACATCAGTGGTAACTTGGCCACCTGTTGCTCACCGACTCCACCAACCTGAGCGTAGACCCTGACCCTGAGGCCTGCCTTGGGCATCGCTCCCACTGAAACCTGCAGGCTCATTTGCTGACTTATGCAAATCGCCCGTGGAGAGTCAGCACTGACTGGCTGAATTAACTCCCAAGTCACAACGCCCTTCAGCTTCCAGCACCAATGTAAGGGGCACAGTGCGGAAATCAGGCTTTTCTGGCGGTGTTGTTTTCCAATTGTCACCAAAATCAACAATGTTCTTCCCACTGATGCCTAGAAATTCCCTTAAATATTGGAATGAATTGGATGTAGCCTTCCAAAATTATGGCCTTCCAGACAGACAAAGAAATGCCGTTGAATTGAGCCTTAGGCCTCACTGCACTCAGCCAAGAGTGCCTGAGTCTCCTCCCTATTAACTCAGCAATAGCCCCCCTCTTGGCCGATCAGTGTGAAGACTCTCAGGCCTGGAGGCCGAGCAATCTCAACTAGTCACCACAGGAGATCACTATAGTGGAGATCACCATCAGCGCACAATTCCAGCCCCACCTCTTCGTGAGGGCCTCCTACAATGACAGCTGGAGCACAGCCCCACCCTCCCCAGGAAGAAGAGCAGCAGAGAAAAGAGAAGAAGAGACAAGAGGGAAGGAGGAAGAGAGAAGCAAAAAGGGACAAATTCCAAACGCCCCCAGCGAATCTCAGATTCATAAATTCCAAGCCCAGAAGGAACCACTCTGCTCTGACTTTCTGTTTCACATCGGCCATAGAACATCCCTCAAAATAATTTCCATAGGAATTAGAGCAGACTTTTTTTTAGAAAAACACCTAATCTTGATTTTAAAAAAGGCCAGTTGAGAGGATTCAGCACATCCCTCGGTGAATTGCTCCAAACGCTGAGGTTAAAAATGCTCTTCTTATTTCCAATGTGAATTGGTCTAGCTTCAGCTTCCAGCCACTATCTGCTCATAACCTTTATCTGCTAAAGTGAAGAGCCCATTAGTAAATATTTGTTCTCTTAGGCTCATCCTTAACCTTCTCTTTGATTGAACTCCTGTAGTCTGTCAGCACAAGGCATGTGTTCTAATCCTTTCATCGTTCATGTGGCTCTTCTGTGGACCCTCTCCAACTGATCAGCATCTGTCTCAAATTGTGGACACCAGAAATGGACACAATATTCCAGGAGTGGCTGCACCAATGCCCAGTATGGAGAGATATAGAACCTCTCTCCTTCTACCTGAAAAGCTGCTAGGATAGAGTCCCCCATCTTGTAGAGAGAGCCTGTATTTTTTCTTACCTTCTACACAGATGATGATTTCTTTCAACAAAATCCACACAGAAATGCAAAAACTCCCAAAGAATCTCCTCCACCCCAATCCTCTCCTTGTCCTGACCGAGAGACCGGGAGATGGAGGCTTGGTGCAGCAAGGCTACAGGGGTCTCTTAGGTTCCCCCTGCCCCGCATCCCTGTCCTGCTGGGCTGTTGTCAAGGGAGCTCTGTGGGGTCACAGCCGCCTCATCACCTTTGCCCAATAGGCTGAGTTCCTGCCAAAGGCCTGTGTGAAGTCACTGCCATGCTCACCTTTCCCTTGCAGGCCTGATGTCTGCCCCTGGCCAGCCTGGTTGGATGTTTGAGCTGTACCCCGGATCACCCCACTTGCTCATTATTGATTCTGGGGAGCAAGCAGGCCACCCAGTAAAACAGCAGAGCTTGTTCCTCACCCCACCCTGAGTTTTCCATAAAGACATAGATTGTGAAACTATTCGATCTCCTAATCCGGCCTCTATTTCATCGGCTATGAAATGTCACACACTTACCACCATATTAAGCCCAATTGCTTGAAATTCACTAAAAGGCACCTTCCAGAATGGTAACCAGTTGTGATGTGAGGATACCAGGAAACAGAGAATCCACCTCTTCCCTGGTTAATTTGTTCCAGGGTGGTTTGTTTGTTGGTGGCTGTGTTCTATACCCTTGTGATCCCCATGCTGAACCCCCGATCTACAGCCTGAGGAACAAGGAGGTGAAGGACGCCTTGAGACAGAGACAGATTTACAATGAAACACAGGGTGCCCAGGCACAGGGCCCCCCCAGTGAGAGGGGGCCCCAGGGCTGGGCAGCTGCGAGGGCAGAAGTTTGATCCTGCCAGCTCCTGGGGTTCCTGCTGCAGGCTCCGCCCCAAACCAGCAACTAAGCTCCCCTCCCTGCCTCCTCCCCCAAACGTGCCGCGTTCCCGCCCCTTCCTCTCCCGCTCCCTCCCAGTGCTTCCCCCGCTGCCGAACAGCTGTTTGCCGGCGTTCAGGTCGCTCCGGGAGAGAGGGGGAGGAGCAGGGCCGCAGGGGGCTGGGAACGGAGGCGGAGAAGAGGCGGAGGCGGGGCCTTGGGGAAGGGGGTGGAATCGGGGCAGGGCAGACCAAAGGCAGGGCCCCCGTACTCCCCCTACACATACCCCACCCAGCCCCCTGCCATGAGCCACTCAGGGCAGGGGGCTGGGGGTGTGGGCTGAGGTTGTGGGGGTGCTCCCAGCCCCCTGCCCTGACTCTGCACCCTCTCACAAATCCCCAGCCCCCTGCCCTCCCTGACTGCTGCAGCCCCCCACATACCCAGCCCCCCCACCCCATGCCCTGAATCCTGCACCCCCCTACATCCCCACCCCTAACCTGAGCACCAACTGGGAACTCCAGCACTCCCTCACACAAAAAACTCCCAGCCCTGACTCCTGCAGCCCCCTCATACACCCCCTGCCTGCCGCCCCCCCCATCCCCACCTGCACCCCTCGCACCAAACGGGAGCTGCCCCAGGTCAGCGTTCCACACCCCAACCTCCTTCCCCAACCCTGAGCCCCCTCCCACACCCTAACTCCTGGTTAGACCCTGCACCCCAACCCTCAGCCTGCACCTGCAGCCTAACTCCCTCCCAGACCCTGCACCCTCAGCCCTGAGCCTCCTCCTGCACCCTAAGTCCTGGCCAGACCCTGCACCCCAAATTTTTTTACATTTTCTTTTCATAAAGCGCTTTTATCCCAAGTGCTTTACAGTAGTTAGCTAACGGTAGAAACAATATTTGGAAAGATCATTAAGTGGTCCGCCGCAACCCTCAGCAATCTTCAAGTGGTCTGTGGAAAAATAAGTTAGACTACAAAAACAGTCAAGTACCTCACTTTATTTTCATTTACTTCCTTTGACTTATAGGAGGAGGATGAAGAAAAAGAAAGAATGAAAAAGGGGAGCGGGGGGGAGAGATAAGAGAGAATGTTCTTTTTCTTGGCTGGGTCCCAAGGAGGGGCCCCAATAATGAAGCTGGGCACAGGGCCCCAATAACTCTAAATCCGCCACTGCCCCCAGCCCCTCCCGCGCGCCGGTGGGCCCCGCAGATCGGCACCTGCCCCTCCCTGCCGCAATCAGCTGTTTCGCGGCATGCAGGGAGGCCGGGAGGGAGGAGCAAGGACGCGGCGCGCTTGGGGGAGGAGGTGGAATTGGGTGGGAGGAGGCGGGGCGGGGACAGAGCCTGGGGTAGAGCTGGGGGTCGAGCACCCACCAGCACTTTGAAAAGTCGGCACCTGTGGCTAAACCCGCTTGCAATGGGTTCCATGCTCCCTGGCTCTTCCGCAGCTGCCGCCTGTGGGGTTAATAGGCCTCCAGCAAGGGGACTGTTGGCTCCTGACTGAAACTCAGTGGGGCTTTTGGTTGCCATCTCCCTGTGCCAAAAGAAAGGGGAACGGTCAATGAGTAGGGCTCTACCAAGTTCGCGGCCGTGAAAAACGCATCACAGACCGTGAAATCTGGTCTTTTATGTGCCCTGTACTGTACAGATTTCACAGGGGAGAGCAGCGTTTCTCAAATTGGGGGTCCTGACCCAAAAGGGAGTTGCAGGGAGGTCACAAGGTTATTTTAGGGGGATCAGGGTAGTGCCACCCTTCCTTCTGTGCTACCTTCTGAGCTGGGTGGCTGGAGAGCGATGGCTGTTGGCTGGGCACCCAGCTCTGAAGGCCGCACCCTGCCACCAGCAGCGCAGAACTAAGGGTGGCCATACCATACCATGCCACCCTGACTCCTGCATTGCTGCCTTCACAGCTGGGCGGCCAGAGGGTGGCGGCTGCTGACCGAGGGCCCAGGGCTGCAGGCAGCAGCGCAGGAATAAGAATGGCCTGGTATGGCATTGCCACCCTGACTTCTTTGCTGCTGCTGGCGGCGGCTCTGCCTTCAGAGCTGGGCTCCCTGCCAGCAGCCGCCACTCTCCAGCTCCCAGCTCTGAAGGCAGGGCCGCCCCCAGCAGCTGCACAGAAGTAAGGGCAGCAGGACCGCAACCCCCCCTACAATAACCTTGTGACCCCTCCCCACAACTCCTTTCTGGGTCAGGACCCCTACATTGACACTACCGTGAAATTGCAGATTTAAATAGCCGAAATCATTTAAATTTGATTTTTAAAATCCTATGACTATGAAATTGACCAAAATGGACCATGAATTTGGTAGGGCCCTACCAATGAGAAATCAAGGTCCCCAGGGCCAATGGGGAGAAGCCAACGCTCCAGCTCGGCCTGATTGACAGGGCAAGCAGGCTAATGAGGGAGTCAGGAGCCCAGGGCCTGTCCTCAGGGTGAGCTGGAGCTGACGGAGGCGGAGCAGAGCTGAGCTGGGGGCAGAGCTGCCCAGCAGCCAGAACCAGAGGGGCCAGAGAAGCAGCCCAGGGGAGCTCAGGGGAGCTGAGCCAGAGCCGAACAAGAGCAGTGCTGAGGCAGGGGGAGCTGGAGCAGCCACGTGGATGGGGAGCCAGGGCTGAGCTACAGCGGGGAGCTACGGACCCAGAGCTGGGGAGCAGACGCCGGCCATGAGCCGCTGGGAAGTGCGAGTGGAGGCCCTGGGCAGGGAGATGCCACCAGACAAAAGGACTTGCAGGCCGGACTTCAGGGGCACCATTTAGGGAGGGCAGCAGGGGCATCTGCTTTCCCTGCCCCTGAGTTTTGTACCACATTTGGTGAAGTCTGCAGCAGGAGGGAAAATGCTGACCCCTATTCCCCCGCCCCGCTGCTGCCCTATTCCACTGCTGTCTGCAGCTGCCACGCTGCCCCCGCTCCCCCACCATGGAGCCACTGCTGGCCAAGCTGCTCAGGACCGGGAGCCTGCCTCCTGCTGCACAGAGCTAGGTGGGGGCTGATGTCAGGGTGTCCCCCTGCCCATGTAACCAGTCTCCATTGAGCTGGGGTGCGGGGACGGAGCCTGTCTTGGCTGGTGCCTCTGGCTCTGATGTGGGAGTTGCTGCTGTACTGAACAAGCTTTCAGGCTCCTGAGTGCTCGGCTTAAAGAGACAGCTGGCTGACACACTCACTCAGGCACATGCTCACTCCCCCCGCAACACACACCCAGTCTCCCTCGCACTCCCCACCCAAAAAACACACACTCACACGCAGTCTCCCTCACATGCGTCCCACAACAGACACGCTTTCTCTCTTTCTCACACACACTTGTAGTGGTGCTATTATTACATCTGGATACTTCCTGTCAAAACGTACATATGTTCTCTGCCATTTTATTTTGTCAACGTTCGCTAAGGATTACAGTGCTGTTACTTTACAGTTTTTTGCCTGGTCTGTGCATTTCACAATTTTATTTCTCTCTTATGATTAAATTTAATTCTGAGCAGTGAGTTCTAAAATGCCGAACCTGTCCTGGCTGGAGTAATTATCCTTATTACTTTTATTACCAAATTATGCTTTTGTCATTCATTGATTAAAGTGGTACAATCAAATAATAATATCCTTCTAGAATGTAAATTTATCTTGTACTCGCCTTAGCAGAGCCAGTTTAAAACAACATTAGCTAAACACAGAACCTTAGACGCTGCAGATGAAGGTCGCTTATTTTCAAATTGTATTTTTAGTTATCTCTGTAAAATAACTTAAAATTTGTACAAAAATTAATGTGGTTCCAAGTAATGATGGAGTCAAATGTTAGTGAGTTACGTACATGATTTACACTGATAAACATAAATGCCAAAATAATTAGAAAAATAAATTTGTTTCCTTAATAAAAGAGGGGAAAAAACTTAACCACGCATGTTAAAATTAAATACGTTTTTAGTGGAGTGAAAAACAGATGACTAAAATGGAGTGGATAATGGCCGTAACACAGAGTGTGTCTGTTAGAGAAAGTAAGCAGATTTTATTTATCTCTACTAAAGATAGTGTACAAAGTATCAAACTTGTGTTTCTGATATCTGTGTCAAGGCTCCAAAACCGATACCTCAAGCTTTGGGACTGGGACTATCTTGCTATGTTATCTCCTGATTGATTTAAATTTGCAAAAAAATATATACAAACACCAATTAAAGCCATATTTTAAGTTTATATTAGGGCTGTCAATTAATCGCCATTAATTCACGCGATTAAACTCAAAAAATTAATCGCAATTTAAAAAATGTATCGCAATTAATCGCCGTTTTATTAAATATTTTGGATATATTTTCATATATACTGTATTTTGTGTTGTAATTGAAATCAAAGTGTATCTTATTTTTGATTACAAATATTTGCACTGTAAAAATGATAAACAAAAGAAATAGTATTTTTAATTCACCTCATACAAGTACTGTCGTGCAATCTCTTTGTTGTGAAAGTTCCACTTACAAATGTAGATTTATTTCTTTTTGTTACATAACTGCGTTAAAAAATTTACAGGAAATAATGCTACCCGCTTCTTGTTTACAATGTCACCTGAAAGTGAGAACAGGCATTCACATGGCAATGCTGTAGCCGGCGTCGCAAGATATTTAGGTGCCAGATGCGCTAAAGATTCATATGTCCGGGACCACCATTCCAGAGGACATGCTTCCATGCTGATGACGCTCATTAAAAAAAAAGTGTTAATTACATCTATGACTGCACTCGTTGGGGGAGAATTGCATGTCCCCTGCTCTGTTTTACTCACATTCTGCCATATATTTCATGTTTTAGCAGTCTCAGGTGATGACCCAGCATGTTGTTCGTTTTAAGAACACTTTCACTGCAGATTTGACAAAACACAAAATAAGATACTAATGTGAGATTTCTAAAGATAGCTACAGGACTCAACCCAATGTTTAAGAATCTGAAGTGCCTTCCAAAATCCGAGAGGGACGAGGTGTGGAGCATGCTTTCAGAAGTCTTAAAAAAGCGACACTCCAATGCAGAAACTACAGAACCCGAACCACTAAAAAAGAAAATCAACCTTCCGCTGGTGGCATCTGACTCAGGTAATGAAAATGAATATGCGTCGGTCCAGACTGCTTTGGATTGTAATTGAGCAGAACCCGTCATCAGCATGGATGCATGTCTTCTGGAATGGTGATTGAAGCATGAAGGAACATATGACTCTTTAATGCATCTGGCACGTAAATATCTTGCGACGCCGGCTACAAACAGTGCCATGCGAACGCCTGTTCTCACTTTCAGGTGACATTGTAAACAAGAAGTGGGCAGCATTATCTCCTGTAAATGTAAACAAAGTTGTTTGTCTGAGCAATTGGCTGAACAAGAAGTAGGCCTGAATGGACTTGCAGGCTCTAAAATTTGACATTGCTTTATTTTTGAATGCAGTTTTTTACAGTGCAAATATTTGTAATAAAAAATAAATATAAAGTGAGCAGTGTACACTGTATTCTGTGTTGTAATTGAAATCAATATATCTAAAAATGTAGAAACTGTAAAAATATTTAAATAAATGGTATTCTATTGTTTAATCTTGCGATTAATTTCAATTAATTTTTTTCATCACTTGACAGCCCTAGTTTTTTCCTTTCTTTATATAAGAATTAGATAGGAACACTATCAGCTAATTTCTAAGTTATTATCTGCAAAATACCTAGAGTTTTCAGGTGCCTAGTAGCCCCTGGAATCACGGTTAAAGTTGTCATGCCTCCCCCACCCCCAAAAAATCTGAAATGGTGTCCCTGCCAGACTCGGAGGGGGGACGTGAACCAGACAGGAGGGCTGACACTGCGAAGAAGAGTCCTGCCACCTAGATCCTGAGGGCATGTGGCCACCACCAGAGCAGGTGTCTGACCCATAGTGTCACCGCAGCACAGACAGGGCCTAGGAAGGAGGCCTGGGATGTGTGAGGAACAGACTGTGACCTTTCCTTACATCCCAAAGACTGCTGTTTGTGGTGTCCCCTTGCCCCAAGGGTGGGATTACTTGTTTCCTTTAACAATTCTTTAGCCTTAAATTTTTTTCTTTAATTTTTTGTTTGTTTAATAAACTGTATTTGCTTTGAATGATATGTATTGATCGGTGAGTCAGGGAAGTGTCTGGTGTGAAGAGAGCACCCTGGAATGGGGACAACTTTGTCCCCATCCTAAGTGACCATGACAAGACTGGGAATCAAGCCGCCCAGGAATCCTGGGTCCAAGCTTGTAGGGTTTGCGAGGACTCTGCCATATGGGAGGAAGGAAGGGGAGTCCTTGAAGTCAGGCAGGCCTAAAAGTAAAGGGAGTTGGTAGCCAATTCTGAAGCCAGGAAAGTTCCCCAAAATAGCGGGACCATCCCCCTGCTTACACCACCCCAACCCCTTCCAGACCTGTGTGGGCTGGACACCCCATCATGACTGCAAAAAAAGACAGTTGTTACACAGTGTTTGGACAGCTACAAATAATCCAGTTGATAATTCCACTGCTGGTAGGAGGCCTAGCCCTGAACAAGGGCAGGTTCAAAGGGAAGACTTGGATGTGAAGCTGTTCCTAGTGCTAATGACACCAGGTCAGATGCACTCAATTAACTGAAACTAGAGCAAAGGTCTCACTGCCAAAAAGACATGTACACTGGAAAAGGTAGAGCTGGGATATCAACCTTTTCTTTTGGTCTTGAAAGAGGAACAGTTAAATCTGGACCTGGTAGAAGCTCAAACAAAGAGGGCTGCATTAACGCTTTGTTAATTCATACTCATGAGAAAATCGGATACACCTTTCATAGAATCATAGAATATTATAGTTGGAAGGGACCTCTGGAGGTCATCTAGTCCAACCCCCTGCCCAGAGCAGGACCAATCCCCAACGAAATCATCCCAGCCAGGGCTTTGTCAAGCCTGACCGTAAAAACTTCTAAGGAAAGGGATTCCACCACCTCCCTAGGTAATGCATTCCAGCGTTTCACCACCCTCCTAGTGAAAAAGTTTTTCCTAATATCCAACCTAAACCTCCCCCACTGCAACTTGAGACCATTACTCCTCGTTCTGTCATCTGCTACCACTGAGAACAGTCTAGATCCATCCTCTTTGGAACCCCCTCTCAGGTAGTTGAAACCAGCTATCAAATCCCCCCTCATTCTTCTCTTCCGCAGACTAAACAATCCTAGTTCCCTCAGCCTCTCCTCATAAGTCATGTGTTCCAGTCCCCTAATCATTTTTGTTGCCCTCTGCTGGATGTTCTCCAATTTTTCCACATCCTTCCTGTAGTGTGGGGCCCAAAACTGGACACAGTACTCCAGATGAGGCCTCACCAATGTGGAATAAAGGGGAACCATCACGTCCCTCAATCTGCTGGCAATGCCCCTACATATACATCCCAAAATGCCATTGGTCTTCTTGGCAACAAGGGCACACTGTTGATTCATATCCAGCTTCTCGTCCACTGTAACCCCTAGGTCCTTTTCTGCAGAACTGCTGCCTAGCCATTCGGTCCCTACTCTGTAGCGATGCATGGGATTCTTCTGTCCTATGTGCAGGACTCTGCACTTGTCCTTGTTGAACCTCATCAGATTTCTTTGGGCCCAATCCTTTAATTTGTCTAGGCCCCTCTGTATCCTATCCCAACCCTCAAGCGTATCTACCTCTCCTCCCAGTTTAGTGTCATCTGCAAACTTACTGAGAGTGCAATCCACACCATGCTCCAGATCATTAATGAAGATATTGAACAAAACCGGCCCCAAGACCGGCCCTTGGGGCACTCCGCTTGATACCGGCTGCCAACTAGACATGGAGCCATTGATCACTACCCATTGAGCCCGACAATCTAGCCAGCTTTCTATCCACCTTAGAGTACATGGCAGAGGGGCATTGCTGGCATATGATGGCATATATCACATTGGTAGATGTGCAGGTGAACGAGCCCCTGATGGCGTGGCTGATGTGATGACCTGTGAGAGGAACTTCAGCCACACCTCCAAACTCATGATCCACCAGAGGACCCATAGCAGAGAGCGGCCGTACAGTTGCCACCTGTGTGGGAAGAGCTTTGTGAGCAGTTTGCACCTGCTCAGCCATCAGCGGGTCCACACAGGTGGGCAGCCCTACAGGTGCGAGGAGTGTGGGAAAAGGTTCCTCTGGAACTCCAAGCTGATCAGCCACCAGAAGACCCACACAGGGGTCAAACTCCATCGCTGCTCCCAATGTGGAAAAAGGTTCAGCCAGAGCTCGACTCTGATGAGACACCAGAAGATCCACACAGGACAGAAGCCCTACAAGTGTCCCCATTGCGGGAAGAGCTTCGGTGAGAGGTCCAACCTGCTCACCCATCAGAAGACCCACCTGGGTTACAGATCCTACTTCTGCCCTGAGTGTGGACAGAGCTTCAGACAGAGCTCCAACCTGATCCGGCACCAGCGCATCCACACTGGGGAGCAGCCTTACAAATGCTCTGACTGCGGGAAAGGCTTCAACCAGAACTCGGACCTCATGAAACACTGGAGGATCCACATGTCAGAGAGGCCCTATAGTTGCCCCCAGTGTGGGAAGAGCTTCAGCCAGAGCTCCACCCTGATTCAGCACCAGAAAACCCACATAGGAGAGAGACCTCATAAATGCCCTAAGTGTGGGAAGAGCTTTAGCCAGAACTCAGCCCTGATCAAACACCAGAGGAGCCACATGGGAGAGAGACCCTATAAATGCCCCGAGCGCGGGAAGAGCTTTGGTCAGTGCTAAATTCTCACTCAGCACCAGGAGACCCACACTGGGGAGAGATCCTATAAATGCCCCATGTGCCAGAGACGGTTCAGCCGGAGCTCCAACCTCATCGAGCACCAGAGAGTCCACTTGGGCAAGAGACCCTATAAATGCCTGGAATGTGGGAAATCCTTCAGCCAGAGCTCCCACCTTGTCCAGCATCAGAGAATCCATGTGCAGGAGGAGCCAACCATGGATCTGCCTTACATTAGTAGGGCCCTACCAAATTCACGGCCGTGGAAAATGTATCAGGAACCGTGAAATCTGATTTCCTCTGTGAAATCTGGCGATTGTAGGGGCAGGGCTGGCCTTACAGGTGGACAAATGGGCAACCGCCAAGGGCCCCATGGTCGGGGGGTGCCAGGGTAACCCCCCACCCCACACACAGCCAGCCCAAGCAGCTGCCCTCTGGCTGCCCAGCTCTGAAGGCAGCAGTACAGAAGTAAGAGTGGCAATATCATGACCCCCCTACAACAACCTTCGAACCCCCGAACCCTGGTTTGGGTTGGGACCTCCAAGGTTACAACACCGTGAAATTTCACGTTTAAATATCTGAAACCGTGAAATGTATTACATTTAAAATCCTGTGACCATAAAATTGACGGAAATGGACCGTGAATTTGGTAGGGCCCCATACATTAGGCATGACTCATGTTAAAGACACTGTATTATTACAATAGCACCTGGACGCCCCAGCTGAGATCAGCGTCCCCATTATGCCAGGTGCCGCACAGATCCTGACTGGGAGCAGGTTCCCAGGTGCCAGGTGCCACACAGATCCTGACTGGGAGCAGGTTCCCAGGTGCCAGGTGCCGCACAGATCCTGACTGGGAGCAGGTTCCCAGGTGCCAGGTGCCGCACAGATCCTGACTGGGAGCAGGTTCCCAGGTGCCAGGTGCCGCACAGATCCTGACTGGGAGCAGGTTCCCAGGTGCCAGGTGCCGCACAGATCCTGACTGGGAGCAGGTTCCCAGGTGCCAGGTGCCACACAGATCCTGACTGGGAGCAGGTTCCCAGGTGCCAGGTGCCGCACAGATCCTGACTGGGAGCAGGTTCCCAGGTGCCGCACAGATCCTGACTGGGAGCAGGTTCCCAGGTGCCAGGTGCTGCACAGATCCTAACTGGGAGCAGGTTCCCAGGTGCCAGGTGCCGCACAGATCCTGACTGGGAGCAGGTTCCCAGGTGCCGCACAGATCCTGACTGAGAGCAGGTTCCCAGGTGCCAGGCACTGCACAGACCCTTTCTGAGATAAAGGCCTCCATTGTACCAGGCCCTACACAGACCCTGACTGAAATCAGTGTCCCCACGGTGCACTGCACAAACACACAATAAGTCAGTCCCTGCCCCAAAGAGTTCACAGCCTAAATAGACGAGACAGGGAAAGTGAGGACTGTTTCCTCCATTTTATAATAGAGAGACAGAAAGACTAAGGGTAACATTTGTAAAAGCGGCTAAGAGACTTAGGAGCCTAAGGCCTGATCTACACTACAAAGTTTTGTTGGCCTAGCTGTGTCATCTGGGATTGTGAAAAAATCCGTGCCTGGATCAGCTGACATAGCTGTGCCAGCAGAACCCCTGGTGTAGACACAACTATCCTGATAGAAGAGGGCTTCTGTTGGCATGTTCGGGTAGATGGTGTAGCTATTCTTCAGACAGCTTACACCGTGTTTCCACTAGGGGGCGCTGCTGGTATAGCTATACTAGCCAAGGCTCTGTGGTGTAGACAAACCTTAAGTCCCATGTCAAAAGTGAATTAGGCACCTAAGTCTCATTGAAAGGCTCCTAAGTGTCTCATCCGCTTTTGAAACTGTGATTTAGGCTCCTCAGTCACTTTTCAAGCATTTACCCCAGGAATCGATCCCAGCTCTCCTGAGTCCCGGTACAATACCTTTCTCTACAAGGTCATCCTGCTTCGCTTCCTTTTCTGAGCGGACAGAGCCACTAGTGTTGATGGGACCGAAAGCACACTCCCACGCTGAGCTCAGGGGGGTGAGAGGCAGGTTCCATACTGTCAGAGCACTGGCTACGATAAAGGCTGAATGCTCGGGTAAAAAAGGCCCAGCGCAGGGCTTGGCATCCAAGTACAGACTCCAAAGAGACACAAGACTGTTGGTTGATTCCTGAGATTCAGGGCCTGATCCAATTCCCATCACAATCAGTGGGCCAGAGCCTCAGCTGGTGTCAACTGGCATCGCCCCATTGATTCCGGTGGATCTACAGCCCATTCTAGGGTGACCAGATGTCCCAATTTTATAGGAACAGTCCCGATATTTGAGGCTTTTTCTTATATAGAAGCCTATTACCCCCCCCCACCCCCTGTGCCGATTTTTCACAGATGCTGTCTGGTCACCCTGGCCTATTCACACCAGCTGGGGATCTGGGCCAATGAGAACCTTTCCACTAATTCCAATGGGTGTTGGAACAGCCCTGTAAGTAACACACCCTCCCCCATGACAGAAAAATGCAGGCCTGGCCCTGTTTGAAAGCAGCTGTTGAATTCTGTTTTGTTCATGATTCTTGGATTCTCTGTCTTCTTGTGCGATCGGGGAGCTGTATCCTTTCCCCTCCTAGCCCCACCACAGATCCACGTGATCAGCAAGACATCTGACTGGCCAATGGCGTTAGTATCTTCAGAGACTCCAATCAGGGACGCAAGTGGCCCCATGCTCTGCCGTAATGACTTTGGACGAGAGGACGGTTGTATCTGTCGTTTGCAAAGACCCCAATAAATAAAATCTGGTTTTGTTTCATATGGAAAATGCTTCGTTTCAAGATTGGGAGACTGGTGGAAAGACTAATTAATTACTCTTATTATTGTTAATCTTAACAGATCTTAATGGCCTCCTGTAAGATCAGGGCTCCATTGTGCCAGGTGCGACGCAGAAACAGAATAAGAGATAATGGAGGCCCTAAAGAGGTTAATATGAGATAGACAAAGGGCAGGAGCAGGGTGACCAGATGTCCCGATTTTATAGGGACACTCCCGATTTTGGGGTCTTTTTCTCACATAGGCACCTATTACCCCCACCTCCTGTCCCGATTTTTGACACTCGCTGTCTGCTCAGCCTCGGCAGGAGGGAAACACCCACAAAGAGAGGAATGATTTGCCCAAGGTCTCACAATAGTTGAGCGGTAGAGTCAGGTACGCAGGAACCTCCCAGGTGGCCAACCTGAGCCCGAGAAGGAGCCAGAATTTACCAATGTACATTGCCAAAGAGCCACAGTTATACGTCAGCAGCCCCCCATCCGCTCCCCCACCCCGCTCCCAGCGCCTCCCGCCCACCTGCAGCCCCGCCGATCAGCGCCTCCCGCTCCCTGCGGCACCTCTCAATCCGCTGTTTCGTGGCGTGCAGGAGGCTCTGGGGGGGAGCAGCGAGGTCACGGCAGGCTCAGGGGCGGGGGCGGGAAGGGGTGGAGTGGGGACAGGGCCGGTGGCCGAGCCAGGGGCTGAGCAGTGAGCATCCCCCGGCACATTGGAAAGATGGCACCTGTAGCTCCAGCCTACGCTGACCGGACATCCCGATTTTGGGGTCTTTTTCTTACACAGGCTCCTATTGCCCCTCACCCCCGTCCCAATTGTTGACACTCGCTATCTGGCCACCCTACTCCAGCCCCGGAGTCGGTGCCTGTACAAGGAGCCGCATCTTCACTTCTGAAGAGCCGCGTGTGGCTCCGGAGCCAGAGGTTGGCCACCCCCGGCCCGGACAATAAAGCCAGCCAGCTTTGCTACATTGATAATAAAGGGACATCCGTTGTGTGCGGCACACGGACCCTGCCTCGGCGTTTACAACCTTTGGAACCAAGAGTGGGGAGCTGAGAAGAGCCGTGCTCCCCCCCAGAGGTGGCTGCTGGGAAGGGATTGCCAGGTAAACAGCCCCTGTGCCCCACCCCAGGGGCCACTGCAATTCAGCACCCGGCGAGGATCCCTGAATACCCAGCCCCCACCCCAGAGGTGGCTGCATTTCAGCACCCGGTGAGGGACCCCTGAATTCCCAGCCCCCACCCCAGAGGTGGCTGCATTTCAGCACCCGGTGAGGGACCCCTGAATTCCCAGCCCCCACCCCAGAGGTGACTGCATTTCAGCACCCGGCGAGGGACCCCTGAATTCCCAGCCCCCACCCCAGAGGTGGCTGCATTTCAGCACCCGGTGAGGGATCCCTGAATACCCAGCCCCCACCCCAGGGGCCGCTGCATTTCAGCACCCGGCGAGGGATCCCTGAATACCCAGCCCCCACCCCAGAGGTGGCTGCATTTCAGCACCCGGCGAGGGATCCCTGAATACCCAGCCCCCACCCCAGAGGTGGCTGCATTTCAGCACCCGGCGAGGGATCCCTGAATACCCAGCCCCCACCCCAGGGGCCGCTGCATTTCAGCACCCGGCGAGGGATCCCTGAATACCCAGCCCCCACCCCAGAGGTGGCTGCATTTCAGCACCCGGCGAGGGATCCCTGAATACCCAGCCCCCACCCCAGAGGTGGCTGCATTTCAGCACCCGGCGAGGGATCCCTGAATACCCAGCCCCCACCCCAGAGGTGGCTGCATTTCAGCACCCGGCGAGGGATCCCTGAATACCCAGCCCCCACCCCAGAGGTGGCTGCATTTCAGCACCCGGCGAGGGATCCCTGAATACCCAGCCCCCACCCCAGAGGTGGCTGCATTTCAGCACCCGGCGAGGGATCCCTGAATACCCTTGGCTCTTGGACTGGGATCTCTGCAGTGATGGGACTTCGCCTGCCTCCCCGGGGACGGGGACGGGGACGGGGCCCCCCCCGCACCATCCCCCACCCCAGGGTGAGCTCTCGCCCCTCTTCCCTGGGAAAATCTGCCCCCCAGCCGCAACCAGCGGAGCTCCTCAGGCCGCGGGCTCCTCGCAAGGACTCGGAAGTTGCCGCCAAGGGGTCTGAATAACGCAGGGACCTTCCTGTTCCCAGCTGCCCCCTCGGAAAGCGGCGGCGGCGGCGGCGGCGGCGGCGGGGTCCCAGCGCGCCCGGCCCCCGGGGGAGCCCCGCCAGCGGCGCGCCGGGCAGGGGAACCCGCAGGGCCGGGCTGGGGGGATCGGAGCCAGATGGGGGCTAGAGAGACCCCCCCCCAGCCGGGATGCGGGGGGGGGGGGCTGCGGGATAAACCCAGGGAGCTTTGTGTGTAGCAAATAGCCGCTGTTTCCTTCCCCCCGCATGGAGCCAGGGGACGAGCCGAGGCTCCCGGATCGCCAGGGCTCCCCGGGAAGGGGGATCCCCAGAGGCGCCCGCACCGGTGAGGAATGAGCGAAGGGGGGAGCCCCAGTTCCGCCAGCGGCTGGGTTACACTCGCCCCCCCCCTCCTTCCCCGGAGCTGGGGGGTCCTGCCGGCCGGCCGGGCTTGTCCGGCCTGGGGCAGACCCGGGAGCTTGGGAAGGGGCCGCAGAGAAGAGGACGCGCAGGGGGGCGATCGCTGCTGCTCTCCGAAGCCGGGCCGGACGCCTGGGTTCTATTCCCCCGCCCCCAACTCCGCCTCTGGCCTCGGCTGCAGGGCCCTGGGGAGCCGCCTCCCCGCTCTGGGCCTCCCTTTCCCCGTCACTTCTTGGCTCTCTAGGTTGTGAGGGCAGGGACTGTTTCTCGGGGGGTGGGAGTGCAGTACCTGGCAGGAGGGGGCCCTGACTTTAGCCAGGGTGTGTGCAGTGCAAGGCCTAAATGGGGCCCCAGATCTGAGTCAGGGTCTGTGCAGCGCCTGGCAGGAGGGGGCCGTGATTTTAGCCGGAGTCTGTGCAGTGCGCGGCGCAATGGGGCCCCGGATCTCAGTCAGGGTCTGTGCAGCGCCTGGCGTAATGGGGCTCTGGTCTCAGTCTCATCTCTGAGCAGCACTGAGCAGGACGAAGCACGTCAGAGCAGGGTCTGGGGGGCTCTGGCTGTGGGATTGGTACAAATGTTGATTTCTTTGTAGCCAAGCCCTTTGCCATCCCCTCTCCCGGGCACAGCCCTGTCTGGACTCTCTCGCTCTCTTCCAGCAGGTGCCGGGACAGAGGAGGAGAATCCCCAGCCGGAAGGACCTGCAGGAACGGAGTCTCGCGGGATGTCCCAGAGCCCTGCCTGGGGAGACACCATTTGCGTGGGACGGCAGCCGGGGGATCCCGCAGGGGAGACCCCTGAAGGGTCAGAGGGCCCCGAGCTGCTTCCCAAACCCCTCAAGGGGCAGAAATCCACCCTCTGCCCCGACTGCGGGAAGAGCTTCGGGAACAGCTCGCACCTGGCCCGCCACCGCCGCACGCACACGGGGGAAAAGCCCTACGCCTGCCCCGAGTGCGGCAAGAGCTACCGGCAGGACTCGCACCTGGCCCAGCACCGGCGCTCCCACACCGGCGAGCGTCCCTACCAGTGCACCGAGTGCGGCAAGGCCTTCGCCCAGAGCTCCAACCTCATCATCCACCAGCGCACCCACACGGGCGAGCGCCCCTACACCTGCGGGGAGTGCGGGCGCAGCTTCGGGCACAGCTCGGACCTGGCCCAGCACCGGCGGGTTCACACGGGGGAGAAGCCCTTCCCCTGCCCGCAGTGCGGCAAGCGTTTCGCCCAGAGCTCCAAGGTGGCCCAGCACCAGCGCTTCCACACCGGCGAGCGCCCCTTCGGCTGCCCGGACTGCGGCAAGGCCTTCCGGCTCAGCGCCGACCTGCTGCGGCACCGGCGTGCCCACACCGGCGAGAAGCCCTACGGCTGCGCCCAGTGCGGCAAGCGCTTTGTGGAGAGCTCCCACCTCCTCCGGCACCAGCGCACCCACATGGGCGAGCGGCCCTACCGCTGCCCGCAGTGCGGCCAGGGCTTCAGCCAGAGCTCCAACCTCGCCCAGCACCAGCGCACCCACCGGGGCGAGCGGCCCTACGCCTGCGGCGACTGCGGCAAGGCCTTCGGCGTCAGCTCGGCGCTGCTGCAGCACCAGCGCACCCACACCGGCGAGCGGCCCTACCGCTGCCCCCAGTGCGGCAAGAGCTTCCGCGTCTCCTCCACCTACAACGTCCACCGGCGCACCCACACCGGGCTCAAGCCCTACGCCTGCGCCGACTGCGGCAAGGCCTTCAGCCGCAGCTCTGCCCTGCTCCAGCACCAGAGCACCCACACCGGCGAGCGGCCCTACCGCTGCAGCCACTGCGGGAAGGGCTTCGGGCAGAAGGCGGCCATGGCCCAGCACCAGAGGACTCACCTGGGCCAGGAGCCGACTGGAGTGATCCCGCTGGGGGGCTGGGGCGCGTCCCAGCTCGGACAGAGCCAGCGGGAGGAGGCGGAGGAGGAGGGTGATGAGGCAGGAAGCAAGGAGAGCACCGGGCTGGGGTGACTGGGACCAGGGCACCGGGAAGGGAATATGTACCTGGCGGGGCAACGAAGGGAAAAGTGGAAGCTGCAGTGGACGCTGAGGGGACTGGTAGTAGGAGGATCACTGTGATGGTTCGAGGCGGCCTGGTTCAAGCTCCCGGGTAGAAGGGGAGGGGACTACGTGTCTGGCAGGAATGGGTGGCAGGGGACAGGAAGGGCCGCACGTGTCTGGGGGGAATGGGAAGGGCCGTGTCTGGAGGGAACATAAGAATATAAGAACAGCCCTACTGGGTCAGACCAAAGGTCCATCTAGCCCAGCGTCCTGTCTACCGACAGTGGCCAGTGCCAGGTGCCCCAGAGGGAATGCACAGAACAGGCAATCATTGAGTGATCCATCCCCTGTCGCTCATTCCCAGCTTCTGGCAAACAGAGGCTCGGGACACCATCCCTGTCCATCTTGGCTAATAGCCATTGATGGACCTGTCCTCCATGAATTTATCTAGTTCTTTTTTGAACCCTGTTATTGTCGTGATCTTCACAACATCATCTGGCAAGGAGTCCCACAGGTTGACCGTGCATTGTGTGAAGAAATACTTCCTTCTGATTGTTTTAAACCTGCTGCCTATTAATTTCATTTGGTGACCCCCTAGCTCTTGTGTTATGAGAAGTAGTAAACAACGCTTCCTTATCTACTTTCTCTACACCTGTCATGATTTTATAGACCTCAATCATATCTCCCCTTAGCTGTCTCTTTTCCAAGCTGAAAAGTCCCAGTCTTATTAATCTCTCCTCATATGGAATCCGTTCCAAACCCCTAATAATTTTTGTTGCCCTTTTCTGAACCTTTTCCAATTCCAATATATCTTTTTTGAGATGGGGCGACCACATCTGCACACAGTATTCAAGATGTGGGCTTACCATGGATTTATATAGAGGCAATATGATATTTTCTGTCCTGTTATCTATCCCTTTCTTAATGATTCCCAACGTTCTGTTCGCTTTTTTGACTGCCGCTGCACATTGAGTGGATGTTTTCAGAGAACTATCCACAATGACTCAATGGTCTCTTTCTTGAGTGGTAACAGCTAATGTAGACCCCATCATTTTATATGCATAGTTGGGATTATGCTTTCCATTGTGCATTACTTTGCATTTATCAACATTAAATTTCATCTGCCATTTTGTTGCCCAGTCACCCAGTTTTGTGAGATCCTTTTGTAGTTCTTCACAGTCTGCCTGGGTCTTAACTATCTTCAGTAATTTTGTATCATCTGCAAATTTTGCCACCTCACTGATTACCCCTTTTCTCAGATCATTTATGAATATGTTGCATAGGACTGGTCCCAGTACAGACCCCTGGGGGACATCACTGTTTACCTCTCTCCATTCTGAAAACTGACCATTTATACCTACCCTTTGCTTCCTATCTTTTATCCAGTTACCAATCCGTGAGAGCACCTTCCCTCTTATCCTGTGGCAACTTACTTTGCATAAGAGCCTTTGGTGAGAGACCTTGTCAAAGGCTTTCTGAAAATCTAAGTACACTGTATCCACTGGATCCCTTGGTCCACATGCTTCTTGACCCCCTCAAAGAATTCTAGTAGATTGGTGAGGCATGATTTCCCTTTACGAAAACCATGTTGACTCCTCCTCAACAAATTATGTTCATCGATATGTCTGACAATATTGTTCTTTGCTATAGTTTCAACCAGTTTGCCTGGTCCTGAAGTCAGGCTTACAGGCCTGTAATTGCCGGGATCACCTCTGGAGCCCTTTTAAAAAATTGGCATCACATTAGTTATCCTCCAGTCATCTGGTACAGAAGCTGATTTAAATGATAGGTTACCTACCACAGTTAGTAGTTCCACAATTTCATATTTGAGTTCCTTCAGAACTCTTGGGTGATACCATCTGGTCCTGGTGACTTATTGCTGTTTAATTTATCAATTTGTTCCAAAACCTCCTCTAATGATACCTCAGTCTGGGACAGTTCCTCAGATCTGTCACCTAAAAAGAATGGCTCAGGCTTGGGAATCTCCCTCACATCCTCAGCCATGAAGACCGATGCAAAGAATTCATTTAGTTTCTCCACCCTCCTCCGATGGGAACAGGCGGCGGGGGTCGGGAAGGGCAGTACGTGTCTGGCGGGGTTGGGATGGGCAGTACCTGTCTGGGGAGAATGGGCGGAGGGGCACGGGAAGGGTGGTACGTGTCTGGGAGGACCGGGTGGCATGGTCGGGAAGGGCCATACGTGTCTGGGGGGAAGTTGCGAGGGTCGGGAAGGTCAGTACGTGTCTGTGGGGAACAGGCGGTGGGGGATGGGAAGGGCCGTACATGTCTGAGGGGAATGGGAGGAGGGGGACAGGAAGGGCCGTGTCTGGGGGAGGATGTACGTGGGGAGACAGGAAGGACGGTACGTGTCTGGGGGGGACGGGAGGAGGGGGATGGGAAGGGTGGTACATGTCTGAGGGGGATGGGAAGGACGGTATGTGTCTGTGGGGGACGGGTGGAGGGGGATGTGAAGGACGGTATGTGTCTTGGGGGGAACAGGCGGTGGGGGATGGGAAGGACGGTATGTGTCTGGGGAGAATGGGCGGCGGGGGATGGGAAGGACGGTACGTGTCGGGGGGGGACGGGAGGAGGGGGATGGGAAGGGTGGTACGTGTCTGGGGGGGACGGGAGGAGGGAAGGACGGTACGTGTCTGGGGGGACAGGAAGGGCAGTACGTGTCTGGGGGGGATAGGAAGGACGGTACATGTCTGGGGGGGACGGGAAGGGTGGTACGTGTCTGGGGGGGACGGGAAGGACGGTACGTGTCTGGCGGGGATGGGAAGGACAATAAGTGTCTGGGGGGGACGGGAAGGACGGTACGTGTCGGGGGGGAACGGGCAGCGGGGGATGGGAAGGATGGCACGTGTCGGTGGGACGGGCGGTGGGGGACGGGAAGGACGGTACGTGTCTGGGGGGGATGGGAGGAGGGGGATGGGAAGGGTGGTACATGTCTGAGGGGGATGGGTAGTGGGGGACGGGAAGTACGGTATGTGTCTGTGGGGGATGGGTGGAGGGGGACGGGAAGGACGGTACGTGTCTGGCGGGGACGGGAAGGACGGTACGTGTCTGGCAGGGACGGGAAGGGAGGTACGTGTCTGGCGGGGACGGGAAGGACGGTATGTGCGTGGGGGGGACGGGAAGGGCGGTGAGAGCAGCGCTCTTTCCCCCGCGAGCAGCGGCCAGGGCCGTGGCGCTCAGAGCGTGGGGTCTTGTGCCTTAAGATCCAGGGGTCTTATGTTCAAGTCCTGCTGCTGCCAGCCCCGCCCCAGCCTCTCTCGTCTGAGGCCTGGCTTCGCGGCTGAAATAGCCCAGCCTCTTGCTTGGAGCCCTGGCTTGAGCAGTGGGTGCTCTCCCCATGTCGTCCGTGCTGGCCCCCCTGCTGTGCTGCAGGGAGCAGGGCGGGGGCCCCGTAGGGGATGTTTTCCCCCTCCAGTCAGTGCTGACCTCCGAGCCCTGCCAGGGGGCGCGGAGCTGCTGTTTCTCAGGTGAGACATCAAACTGAGATCCTGACTCGTTTGCAGCCATTAAGAATCCCCAGCATCAGGACATCAACCTCCCCTCCCCTCACCCCCCCACCCCCCGCAGTCTCAGTGACGTAGGGGATTCTCCACTTCCTGGCCCAAACCGTTGCTGTGCTCTGTTAATATTGCTTTTTGCAACACCCTACCCCAGAGGTGGCTGCATTTCGCTGGAGATGTGAAGGGAAACCCCTCTTGGGTCTGGAGCTCGACACTAACAGGGGGGTTGTAGAACGTACCTGATGGCTGTTTGAGAGCGTTAACTACGTGAGTGGAAAGCGTTATAATCACTAGTATTTTATTAGCCCAGTAAGAACTGGGCTCAGCGTACGATTGCCGCATTTAAAGAGACGAGCCGGGGAGGCTTTTTGTGTCCAACACACTTTCCAGACCCTTTCTCCTGATTTCCTAGTAATTTGTATTACTCGCTAGTTCCTGGCTAGGTGATCAGTGTCACCCTGTTGGGGCCCCTCTTCCCACCTCCCCAATCCCAATGCTCTGCATTCACCCAGCTCTGGCCTTGGAGTCCCCATTGCCGGGGCAGGGGTTATAACTATGGCCCTACCTAAATTAATGGCCACGAAAAACGTGTCACGGACTGTGAAATCTGGGCTTATGTGAACTTTTACCCTATGCTATAAAAGTATCCTATAGTACAGGGTGACTGTATACAGAAGTACACAGTGCTTCTCAAACTGGGGTTCCCTACCCAAAAGGGGGGCGCAAGGCTATTGTAGAGGGGTCACAGTATTGCCACCCTTACTTCTGTGCTGCTGCTAGCTGCAGCGCTGCCTTCAGAGCTGGGCACCTGGCCAGCAGCCGCTGCTCTCCAGCCACCCAGCTGTGAAGGCAGCACAGAAGTAAGGGTGGCAATACCGTGACCCCCTACAATAGCCTTGGGGACCCCCCGTTTGGACCAGGACCCCCGGTTTGAGAAACACTGAGTCTTTAGGGCTTTGCATGTTTATCTTTTGCTGTTTTTAAATGCACATTCATGTTTTGTTCCAACACCATGAAATTTAAGATTTAAATATCTGAAACTGGGACAGTAAAGATTTTTAAAATGCCATGACTGTGACATTTACGAAAATGGACCGTGAATTTGGTAGGGCCCTAGTTATAACAGCCCCGTATGTGTCAAAGAAACAGCCTGGCTTGGGGGTTTCCACAGTTTGTAGACAAGAGATTTACCTCACTTGGAAATTGGTATTGACCCATGTGGGTTAAAGATCAGCCCCCTCGCAATGGAAATTTAGTGTGTGCCTGAGAGAGACATCCACATGATCCCAGAATGGCTCTTATTCCCCTCTAGTGGACTGAGTATTGAGGTCCTTTAGCTCAGGCACCAGAGATGGGTGCTTATAGGTGCCAGGGTTCAACCCTGCCAGCAGACGGAGCAGTCGTTGCTTGGGTGTCAAAGCAAGGGCCCTGCTCCCATGAAATTCCACCAAAGTTGGGGTACTCTGGAGGTGGATGTACAAAGAGATGTAGGGCTTTGGATGCTCAAAAGCACACCTAACCTGCACAAAGGACACCTGCGGGGAGCTTAGGACTGGTCGCTCATTAGCAGCCCACTGGTTAGAGCACTCCCATGGGAAGTAGGAGACCTAGGTTGGAATCCCCACTCTCCCTGATCTGCAGCAATGACCTTAAACCACATCTTCCCAGGGGAGTTCCCTAGCCACTGGGCTATAGGGTATTCTAGTGTGGGAATCCCTCCCACTGAAGCTTTTCACTTGGTTTAAATAGTTATGGGAGCAGGGGCTTGAACTGGGGGGGGGGGGTTCTACATCCCAGGTGGCTGCTGGCTATCATGGGGTGATCATTCTCTCGGTTTTCATTAGAAAGGGCTCACCTGGCTGAGGCACCTAACAAAAGGAAGATCAGCTTTCCTTCCCTGTATCAGGAAATTCTTGATCCTCACCCTGCCACTGCAAGATGGATTCATAGATTCCAAGGCCAGAAGGAACCATTGTGATCATCTAGTCTGACCTGTGAAATCATGGGGGTTGTGGGGGGAAACAGGTCAGAGACCTTCCCCGAAATAATTCCTGGTCAAACTAGAGAAGATTTTTTTTAAAAAAAATCCAATCTTGATTTAAAAGTTGGCAGGGTAGAGAATCCATCACAGCCCTTGGCAAATTGGTCCAATGGTTAATTGGTCTCACTGTTAAAAACTGACACCTTATTTCCAGTCTGAAGTTGTCTAGCTTCAACTTCTGGCCTTTGGAACTTGTTATACCTTCTTCTGCTAGATGGAAGAGCCCACTAACAAATAGTTGTTCCCACTTATAGACTGTGATCAAGTCACCCCTTAACCCTCTCTTTGTTTGAGCTCCTGAAGTCTCTCACTGTAAGGCAGGTTTTCTAATCCTTTACTCATTCTCGTGGCTCTTCTTTGAACCCTCTCCAATTTATCAACATCCTTCTGGAATTGTGGGCACAGGATTCCAGCTGTGGTCGCCCCAGTGCCGAATACAGAGGTAAAACCACCTCTCTACTCAGAGGCCTCTGAGAGCAAGAGCAACTTCAAGCGAAGAACAGGGAAAGCGAAAATCCACGAGGCGATGGAAGCATCAGCATCCAGTGTCGCATACTCGCAGAAGACAGATACATCAGTAAGTGCGCGAGGTGATAAATAGATGAGCATTCTAGTTGGCTCCAGGAACGGAGAGTTCACGAGTGTGGGGGCTGGGCCTAGATTAATAGTCGACAGTCACTATTAAAGCTGTGTTCCCAGTCACCTGTTGAAGTAGATGTGGCTCCACAAATGCTTTCTTACATGCCATGTCTGGCTGCCCAGAACCACTGGCCCTTGGTGAGCGTGGCGCTAATCCAGGGACGTGCTGCTCGCCTGACTGCAGACGCTGTTCACATCTCACGGGGATTTTTTTCCCCCTATTCGTCACTGAAGTGGATGGGGCAGCTGCTGAGGAGAGGCGCTGGCCGGGAGGCCTGGAGAAACGATGTCCTTCCCTGAGCGCAGGGGGAGCTGCCCAACACATGCTGCCCCCGTGCCTCGCCTTAGCCTGGCGGAGAGTGGACCTTGGTATCCATGGCCCGCTCTGCCCCCCGGTCTCTGTGCTGTGGCTGCCGGCGAGGGGGGCTCAGGTCCTGGGGACACCCATTCCACCAGGAGCAGGATGGAGCCACCCCCGCCACAAGGACAGGGATAGACATGAGTCTGCAAAGGCATAGCTGCTGTGATCCTCCTTCGGGCCACTGGGGGACACTGGCAAGGGCAGGGCCCCGGCTGAGCATGAGGCAGTCCTAGGGGCAGGTGGGGATGGAGGGAAGAGAAGGAGGTCTCGGATTCATGGTCCAGGGGGTGGGAGGGTCTGGTCATTCACTGGGAGCATCGATGGTGAGTGCCTCCTTACAATCTTCACCTGCCTTTCCCTCATTGCTGACCTCTGCAGGTGCCGCCCCGTTCCCAGCCGCTGGCTCATGGTCCATCATGTCCTTGTAATTACGCTTGAAGAAACCACACTGCCAGGAAAAGGGAAAACCACCACTGATTGACTAGGGGACTAGAGAAACTCTCTCTGATCCATGCTGGGGTTGAATTGGAGCTGGTGCCTGCCCTAGAGGGGAAAGGCCCTGTGTCCCATTCCCTGCCCCCTTGAGCCAACCATCTCCCGTGCCCTGGGGTTGGATTGGAGCCAGTGCCCCCGAGATGGGAAAGGCCCCATGTCATGGAATATCAGGGTTGGAAGGGACCTCAGGAGGTCATCTAGTCCAACCCCCTGCTCAAAGCAGGACCAATCCCCGATTTTTGCCCCAGGTCCCTAAATGGCCCCCTCAAGGATTGAACTCACAACCCAGGGTTTAGCAGGCCAATGCTCAAACCACTGAGCTATCCCTCCCCCGCCAAGCGGAGGCCCCATTCTCTCCTCTCTGTGACAGCCAGGTCCTCACTGTGGTTTCAACTGGGACATGGGATTCTTTTTCAGTTCCTCCCCTTTGCTGTTGGAGAGCGTTGCCTCCACTCCAGAGGTGGATGCATCTCTGGATGAGCGCTAAGGAGGTGACGTGGTCCCTCCAATGTCTGCCTGGGGCTTTGGGATCCCCTGGGGGAAATGTTGCTGGAGAAAGATTAAGCGATTTTATTGGCTGCTTCAGCAGGGAAATTCAGCGCCCGGCGGGCTCCAGCGCACCACTTCTAAGTGAGCCGGAGTCCTATCGCCCAGCCAGTCCCTGCCCATCTCACCTTGTACAGGACGACGATGATCAGGATCAGTAGAAGCAGCCCCCCTACCCCGCTGCCTATGTAGACATAGAGGTAATTCATCACGTGCAACAGCTCCACCTCCGTGGTGACCTGCAGGGGCAGACACAGGGCACAACGGGAAATGCAGATGGGGCTGTAAGGGGGAAACCCCACCTGCCTCTGGGGAGGGAGGACTCAGTATGTGGGCTGAGCAGCCCTCGGGGAGGAGCCGAGCCCAACAAGACAGTTTGGGCTGGGTGGTGGGCACTGAATCCCAGACACAGGTGGGGAGCAGGGCAGTGAAGTTCCAGCTGCTCGCTGCGGGGGGGGGGGGGGGGGGGGATTTCACGCCCAAGATTATTACCTGGGATTGTGTGAATTCGTCGCTGTACTGGCTGACATATTTGCTGGTGTTGAAGCTGAACCACAGGGCAGTGCAGAACCGGGACCGGGAGGAAGTCTGGAGGGAGAGCAGGACACCAGGCCTCAGACACCCTGGCCCCCCACCTGTAATCTCATGGCAGAGGGGCAGAGCATGAGATGAGTCGATCCCGCCTCCATAGGGCAGCCTCACTGGCGCTCTCTGCCTTTCTTGGCACTTCTGGGGGGCATGGAGGCATCACACCTCACCTTGACACTAACACTGGAGGGTGCTCAGTCCCCCGCCAGGGGCCACGCTATGGACAGGGCTCGAGGTTTGACCTGTGAGATCAAGAAGCTTAATCTCTACAGCAGCTCCCAACTGAGAGCCCCCTTACCCAGGGGGGCCCAGCGGAAGAGCAGGAAACTCAGCTCTGCCCCCAACAGAGACATCAGGCCAGGGTGAGGGGCTCAGTCTCTTTGCTGAGGGGGTAGCGTAGGGCTTTGGATTCCCTCCCCTGCCCCGAGCCAGCCAGTCTCTCCACCTGGGACTGGAGCAGACCTGGCGCCCCCTAGAGGAGAAAGGCCCCGAGTCCCATTCTCTGCCCCCGTGAGCCAACCTGGCCTGGGGCTGGCTCAGTGATGGTGCCCCCTGGAGGAGAAAGGCCCTATATCTTCGCACAGAGCCCTGACCTCAATTTTGCCAGTAACCGACAACTGCCCGGTGATGGTGATGTTGAAGGGAGCATATATCCGGCCCAGGTTGCACTGGTAGATTTGCCAGTCTCCGGGTGAGCAGTGCTAGGAAGAAACACACCAGCAAAAGGTGGGGAGAGGGTTCTCCGGAGAGCCGAGGCGCGGGAGCATGGGCACAAAGGGACCCGAGAGGTTCCTGGGGCCAGTGAGGGGTGGGGACCTGGCTCAGGGAGAGGAACGGGGCTGTTGGCTCCAACGGGCCTGGCAGGTGGGGACCCGGGCAGGTTTCACACACAATGTAGAGCAGGCTGGGTTAGTGCAGGGATGGGAGACAGCATGAAAACCCAAGAAGCGGGTTGGAGGGTCAACAGGAGGCATGCGCCCCTTTCAGTCAGTGCTGGCCCCTATGCCCCAGCATGGTGCTAGGGGGCGCTGTGCTGCAGGGAGCAGGGTGGGGGACTCCATAGAGGGTACTGCCCCCTCACAATCGGAGCTGACCCCAGTGTGGTGCTGCTGAAGGTCTTTCAAAGTCAGCGCTAGTGTGAGATCCTGGGCATTAAAGATTCCCTGACACTTTCCCCCAAGGGTGGGGCTGTTAACCTTGGTGTCCTGGCCACATTACAGTCTGCATGCTGCACCGCACCCTGCCCCAGAGGTGGCTGCATCGCAGCGTCAGGCGAGGGATCCCTGTATAAACAGCCCCCATGCCCTGCCCCAGAGGTGGCTGAACCTCCGCACCAGGCGAGGGATCCCTGTAAAGGTCTTTGGGCTGAGATGTGTCTTACACGTCACTCAGGACAGAGACGCCTACCTTGAGAGTGTGGAAGGGGACACTGGTGGCGTCTGTCTCTTTCGTTTTCCCGTCCGTGGCAATAGGATTGCAGATCACTTTGGGGTCCTGGGGGAGCAGGGGAAACCCAGGAGAGTCCACCACATGTAACGGAGCTTGTAGAGCATCTGACTGACAGCCCCTGCTGGTGTCCTGTATCCTAGCCCGCTGCTACGGGGTGCTGTGCCCCGGTGGGTCCTAGCCATGGCCCATCTCCTGTCCTGGCACTGGGGTGCTGTGTCGTGGGGCCTCCCGGCTGTCTCCCGCCTCCCCCCCGGCACTAGGGGTGCTGTGCCGTGGGGGCCCCTGGCTGTGTCCCACCTCCCCCCCCCAGCACTAGGGGTGCTGTGTGCCCCGTCTCCACTCCTTCACGCTGTCCTCACCGTCTGCACGCCCGGCAGCTCCCAGGCGAGCCCGGCTGGGAACTCCCGCGGCACCATCACAAAGGCCGTCACCTCTGGCTGTTGGAAAGTCCCTGGCAGCAGGTTCTCCACCTGCCAAAGAGAAGCGCCGAGAGCAATGGGGACGAGGCCGCGGACCGGGCCCTTGTGGCCAGGCCATGACCCGGGCCACAGGGCACGAGGGGAGGGCGGGGGATTCACGTCGGGCGCGGAGGGGAGTCCGGCGTGTGGGAGGCGGGCGACGCAGGAGGTGGGGAAGGGAGCTGTGGAGAGAGGGCTGGGGCAGTCTGGGGGCAGTGTCACGGGGCTGGAGGGGAGGGCGCCCCCTGTCAGATCCTGGCCAGCGCGGCGCCCCCCACCCCTTGCCCAGCCCCTCACCTGGTACACGTGCTGCACCGTCTGGCTCTCTGGGTTCAGGGAGCTGAAGCTGACGTACTGGGTGGACCTGTCCGCTCTGTGAGGGGGAGGGAGGGACATTGGTGAGCAGAGAGAGCAGGGCTGGCCCCGACCCACAGGTCAGGGGGCGCAGAGAGGGGAAGAGGGAGCTTAAGGCACGAGGAGCCAGGACTCCTGGGTTCTAGCCCCAGCTCTGGGAGGGGAGAGGGGGCCGGTGTCTTACCCCTTGGTGATGATGTTTATGGGGTATAGGACGGGGATCCTCAGCGAGTCTCTGTTATTCGCAAGGGTCCCGTTCATCTCATTGTCACTGGGGAGGTGGGTGGGGGGGGAGAGGCGGATGGACAAGAAGGAAACACGTTATAGCCCCCTGCAGCCACCCCCGGTCCCGAATGAGTCCCTGCCCCATACGCCAGCGACATCCTCCTGGCAGGCACCGCTATTGATAGTACCTGAAACCACAGACATCCCCAAGTGCTTTACAGGCTCCAGCCCTTGCTCAGTGCTGAGATGCGGCCGCCTCTGGGGCGAGGCGTGGGGGGCTGTTTATACCGGGATCCCTCGCCCGGCGCTGAGATGAGGCCCCCTCTGGGGCGAGGTGTGTGGGGGTGTTTATACCGGGATCCCTCGCCCGGCGCTGAGATGCGGCCGCCTCTGGGGCGAGGCGTGGGGGGGGTGTTTATACAGGGATCCCTCGCCCGGCGCTGAGATGAGGCCGCCTCTGGGGCGAGGCATGGGGGGGGGTGTTTATACCGGGATCCCTCGCCCGGCGCTGAGATGAGGCCCCCTCTGGGGCGAGGCGTGGGGGGGGGGTGTTTATACAGAGATCCCTCGCCCGGCGCTGAGATGAGGCCCCCTCTGGGGCGAGGCGTGGGGGGGGTGTTTATACCGGGATCCCTCGCCCGGCGCTGAGATGAGGCCCCCTCTGGGGCGAGGCGTGGGGGGGTGTTTATACAGGGATCCCTCGCCCGGCGCTGAGATGAGGCCCCCTCTGGGGCGAGGCGTGGGGGGGTGTTTATACAGGGATCCCTCGCCCGGCGCTGAGATGAGGCCCCCTCTGGGGCGAGGCGTGGGGGGGGTGTTTATACAGAGATCCCTCGCCCGGCGCTGAGATGAGGCCCCCTCTGGGGCGAGGCGTGGGGGGGTGTTTATACAGGGATCCCTCGCCCGGCGCTGAGATGAGGCCCCCTCTGGGGCGAGGCGTGGGGGGGGTGTTTATACAGAGATCCCTCGCCCGGTGCTGAGATGAGGCCCCCTCTGGGGCGAGGCGTGGGGGGGGTGTTTATATAGGGATCCCTCGCCCGGCGCTGAGATGAGGCCCCCTCTGGGGCGAGGCGTGGGGGGGTGTTTATACAGGGATCCCTCGCCCGGCGCTGAGATGAGGCCCCCTCTGGGGCGAGGCGTGGGGGGGGTGTTTATACAGGGATCCCTCGCCCGGCGCTGAGATGAGGCCCCCTCTGGGGCGAGGCGGTGGGGGGGGTGTTTATACAGAGATCCCTCGCCCGGCGCTGAGATGAGGCCCCCTCTGGGGCGAGGCGTGGGGGGGGTGTTTATACCGGGATCCCTCGCCCGGCGCTGAGATGAGGCCCCCTCTGGGGCGAGGCGTGGGGGGGGTGTTTATACAGAGATCCCTCGCCCGGCGCTGAGATGAGGCCCCCTCTGGGGCGAGGCGTGGGGGGGTGTTTATACAGGGATCCCTCGCCCGGCGCTGAGATGAGGCCCCCTCTGGGGCGAGGCGTGGGGGGGTGTTTATACAGGGATCTCTCGCCCGGCGCTGAGATGAGGCCCCCTCTGGGGCGAGGCGTGGGGGGGGGTGTTTATACAGGGATCCCTCGCCCCGCGCTGAGATGAGGCCCCCCTCTGGGGCGAGGCGTGGGGGGGTGTTTATACAGGGATCCCTCGCCCGGCGCTGAGATGAGGCCCCCTCTGGGGCGAGGCGTGGGGGGGTGTTTATACAGGGATCCCTTGCCCGGCGCTGAGATGAGGCCCCCTCTGGGGCGAGGCGTGGGGGGGGGGTGTTTATACAGGGATCCCTCGCCCGGCGCTGAGATGAGGCCCCCTCTGGGACGAGGCGTGGGGGGGGGGTGTTTATACAGGGATCCCTCGCCCGGCGCTGAGATGAGGCCCCCTCTGGGGCGAGGCGTGGGGGGGTGTTTATACAGGGATCCCTCGCCCGGCGCTGAGATGAGGCCCCCTCTGGGGCGAGGCGTGGGGGGGGTGTTTATACAGAGATCCCTCGCCCCGCGCTGAGATGAGGCCCCCTCTGGGGCGAGGCGTGGGGGGGTGTTTATACAGAGATCCCTCGCCCGGCGCTGAGATGCGGCTGCCTCTGGGGTAGGGTGCAAGGACACAACCCAGCTTGCTTCGGGTGGTACAGCTGGGGAACAGCTATGCTCCCCGTGACACAGGACACAACCCCCGACCTCTCAACGTCCAAGCTAGGGGGGGCTGTGGCCCGTGCAGCTGTGGGGGGCGCCCGTGGCCTGTGTTGTGGGGCTGTGGCCCATGCAGCCAGGATCACAGGGATGGCCCCAAAGGCAGCTCGGTCCCGGTTTTTAAGAGGCTAGTCCAGAGCACCGCGCCCACCTGCTGGCCGTGACGTCCAGCTCCAGCGAGTCGCCCCAGGAGCTGTTGGTGAGAACGTCAAACAGCAGCTGGAGCAGAACCTGCGCAGGGCGAGGGAGAATAGTCAGCGCTGACCGCAAGGGGAGAGCGCCCCCACTGGGCGCCCCCCGCTCCCTGCAGCACAGCGCCCCCTACTGAGCACTGCCCCTTCCCCCGCTCCCTGCAGCACAGCGCCCCCTACTGGGCGCCCCCCGCTCCCTGCAGCACAGCGCCCCCTACTGAGCACTGCCCCTTCCCCCGCTCCCTGCAGCACAGCGCCCCCTACTGGGCGCCCCCCGCTCCCTGCAGCACAGCGCCCCCTACTGGGCGCCCCCCGCTCCCTGCAGCACAGCGCCCCCTGCTGAGCACTGCCCCTTCCCCCGCTCCCTGCAGCACAGCGCCCCCTACTGAGCGCCCCCCAATCCCTGCAGCACAGCGCCCCCTACTGGGCGCCCCCCAATCCCTGCAGCACAGCGCCCCCTACTGAGCACTGCCCCTTCCCCCGCTCCCTGCAGCACAGCGCCCCCTACTGGGCGCCCCCCGCTCCCTGCAGCACAGCGCCCCCTACTGAGCACTGCCCCTTCCCCCGCTCCCTGCAGCACAGCGCCCCCTACTGAGCGCCCCCCCGCTCCCTGCAGCACAGCGCCCCCTACTGAGCACTGCCCCTTCCCCCGCTCCCTGCAGCACAGCGCCCCCTACTGGGCGCCCCCCGCTCCCTGCAGCACAGCGCCCCCTACTGAGCACTGCCCCTTCCCCCGCTCCCTGCAGCACAGCGCCCCCTACTGAGCGCCCCCCAATCCCTGCAGCACAGCGCCCCCTGCTGAGCACTGCCCCTTCCCCCGCTCCCTGCAGCACAGCGCCCCCTACTGAGCACTGCCCCTTCCCCCGCTCCCTGCAGCACAGCGCCCCCTACTGAGCGCCCCCCAATCCCTGCAGCACAGCGCCCCCTACTGGGCGCTGCCCCTTCCCCCGCTCCCTGCAGCACAGCGCCCCCTACTGGGCGCCCCCCAATCCCTGCAGCACAGCGCCCCCTACTGAGCACTGCCCCTTCCCCCGCTCCCTGCAGCACAGCGCCCCCTACTGCGCACTGCCCCTTCCCCCGCTCCCTGCAGCATGGCGCCCCCTACTGAGCGCCCCCCAATCCCTGCAGCACAGCGCCCCCTGCTGAGCACTGCCCCTTCCCCCGCTCCCTGCAGCACAGCGCCCCCTACTGGCGCCCCCCAATCCCTGCAGCACAGCGCCCCCTACTGAACGCCACCTGCTCCCTGTAGCACAGCGCCCCCTACTGAACGCCCCCCAATCCCTGCAGCACGGCGCCCCCTGCTGAGCACTGCCCCTTCCCCCGCTCCCTGCAGCACAGCGCCCCCTACTGAACGCCACCCCCTTCCCTGCAGCACAGCGCCCCCTACTGAGCGCCCCCCAATCCCTGCAGCACAGCACCCCCTGCTGAGCACTGCCCCTTCCCCCGCTCCCTGCAGCACGGCGCCCCCTACTGAACGCCACCCCCTTCCCTGCAGCACAGCGCCCCCTACTGAGCACTGCCCCTTCCCCCGCTCCCTGCAGCACAGCGCCCCCTACTGGGCGCCCCCCCGCTCCCTGCAGCACAGCGCCCCCTACTGAGCACTGCCCCTTCCCCCGCTCCCTGCAGCACAGCGCCCCCTACTGAGCGCCCCCCAATCCCTGCAGCACAGCGCCCCCTGCTGAGCACTGCCCCTTCCCCCGCTCCCTGCAGCATGGCGCCCCCTACTGAGCGCCCCCCCAATCCCTGCAGCACAGCGCCCCCTACTGGGCGCCCCCCAATCCCTGCAGCACAGCGCCCCCTGCTGAGCACTGCCCCTTCCCCCGCTCCCTGCAGCACAGCGCCCCTACTGAGCACTGCCCCTTCCCCCGCTCCCTGCAGCACAGCGCCCCCTACTGAGCGCCCCCCAATCCCTGCAGCACAGCGCCCCCTACTGGGCGCCCCCCCCAATCCCTGCAGCACAGCGCCCCCTACTGGGCGCTGCCCCTTCCCCCGCTCCCTGCAGCACAGCGCCCCCTACTGGGCGCCCCCCCAATCCCTGCAGCACAGCGCCCCCTACTGAGCACTGCCCCTTCCCCCGCTCCCTGCAGCACAGCGCCCCCTACTGGGCGCCCCCCAATCCCTGCAGCACAGCGCCCCCTACTGCGCACTGCCCCTTCCCCCGCTCCCTGCAGCACAGCGCCCCCTACTGGGCGCCCCCCAATCCCTGCAGCACAGCGCCCCCTACTGCGCACTGCCCCTTCCCCCGCTCCCTGCAGCATGGCGCCCCCTACTGAGCGCCCCCCAATCCCTGCAGCACAGCGCCCCCTGCTGAGCACTGCCCCTTCCCCCGCTCCCTGCAGCACAGCGCCCCCTACTGGCGCCCCCCAATCCCTGCAGCACAGCGCCCCCTACTGAGCACCCCCCAATCCCTGCAGCACAGCGCCCCCTGCTGAGCACTGCCCCTTCCCCCGCTCCCTGCAGCACAGCGCCCCCTACTGAACGCCACCTGCTCCCTGTAGCACAGCGCCCCCTACTGAGCGCCCCCCAATCCCTGCAGCACAGCGCCCCCTACTGAACGCCACCTGCTCCCTGTAGCACAGCGCCCCCTACTGAGCGCCCCCCAATCCCTGCAGCACGGCGCCCCCTGCTGAGCACTGCCCCTTCCCCCGCTCCCTGCAGCACAGCGCCCCCTACTGAGCACTGCCCCTTCCCCCGCTCCCTGCAGCACAGTGCCCCCTACTGAGCGCCCCCCAATCCCTGCAGCACAGCACCCCCTACTGAGCACTGCCCCTTCCCCCGCTCCCTGCAGCACGGCACCCCCTACTGAACGCCACCCCCTTCCCTGCTCCCTGCAGCACAGCGCCCCCTACTGAACGCCACCCCCTTCCCTGCAGCACAGCGCCCCCTGCTGAGCACTGCCCCTTCCCCCGCTCCCTGCAGCACAGCGCCCCCTACTGAGCGCCCCCCAATCCCTGCAGCACAGCGCCCCCTGCTGAGCACTGCCCCTTCCCCCGCTCCCTGCAGCACGGCGCCCCCTACTGAACGCCACCCCCTTCCCTGCTCCCTGCAGCACAGCGCCCCCTACTGAGTCCCCACCCCACTCCTTGCAGCACTGCGCCCCCTAGCACCCGTATGGGCCATGGGGGCGGCGCTGACTCACCCGGCTGTTCGCCCAGTAGATCGGGTGGCTGACGTTACACGAGAGGTTCCTGAAGTTAATGTCTGGAGTCTCCAGGCCATTGCAGCTCACGCTGGCCTGGACGCTGGACTGTGGGGGGGAAACACCAATGAGAAGTAAGCGGGGCGGGGGGAGGAGGAAGGACCCCAATCCTGGCCAGCAGTGCTTGCGAGACCAGTCAGGAAACAACACCCCCCCCAGAGACAGCCAGTCCCCGGACACCCTGGGGCCAGGTCGGAGCTGGCACCCCGAGATGTGAAAGGCACCATGGCCCATTCCCCACCCGCCTGAGCCAGCCGGTCCCCTGCCCTGGGGCCCAATCAGCGACGGTGCCCCTTGGCGGGGAAAGGCCCCATGGTCTGTTCCCCTGCCCCACGAGGCAACCAGGCCGCCCTGAGCTTGGTCCAGCTTAAAGCTGTCCCAAGTGTCACCAACGCCGGGGTGTCTGCCTGAGTCTGCTGAGAGCCTGAGCCCCCTCCTACCTCCAGCACCGAGGCCTTGCGGAAGGACAGTCCTGGCAGTTGGGGCAGGTGGACAGCTGTGTGGTAAGCGTCTTCCCTGCGATTGGTGAGCTCCACCACCACCCGCAGCTGGGTGGAGGGCGACACCAACAGCCGCTGCGACCTACCGGAAGAGGGCAGGGGTGAGAGACCCAGTTAGCAGCAATTCCCCGCACTGGGCACCAAATAATGTGAGGGGCAGGGGCTTGCAAAGGACCCAGGTGCCCGGGGAATGAGCGGTCCATGGGAGCAGACCCCGGCCCTCCGTCCCATGACTGGATTTGCCGCCCCTTCCCCAGATCCGTGAGCAGAATGAGCGGGGAGCAGGGCAGGGGGCAGCGGGGGAGGAGGACGTAGTCGGTGGGAGCAGGGTGAGGGGAGCTCTCAGTCCCTCCACGGTGATTAAAGGGTTAATAGAGCCATGGGGTGAAGGGGGAAGTATTAGGGGAAAGCGCCAATACTGGGGCATTGGGGTCATCAATGACTGCAGGGGGAGTGTGCACCCCGTTGAGCCTCTGGCCCCACTCCCTGCAGCCCAGCGCCCCCTGCTGAGCCCCCCTCTCCCTGCAGCCCAGCGCCCCCTGCCGAGCCCCCGCCCTCCCCTGCAGCCCAGCGCCCCCTGCCGAGCCCCCCTCTCCCTGCAGCCCAGCCCCCCTGCTGAGCCCCCGCCCTCCCCCTGCAGCCCAGCGCCCCCTGCCGAGCCCCCGCCCTCCCCCTGCAGCCCAGCCCCCCTGCCGAGCCCCCGCCCTCCCCCTGCAGCCCAGCGCCCCCTGCCGAGCCCCCGCCCTCCCCCTGCAGCCCAGCGCCCCCTGCCGAGCCCCCTTCTCCCTGCAGCCCAGCGCCCCCTGCCGAGCCCCCTTCTCCCTGCAGCCCAGCGCCCCCCGCCGAGCCCCCCTCTCCCTGCAGCCCAGCGCCCCCCGCCGAGCCCCCTTCTCCCTGCAGCCCAGCGCCCCCCGCCGAGCCCCCTTCTCCCTGCAGCCCAGCGCCCCCTGCCGAGGCCCGCCCTCCCCCTGCAGCCCAGCGCCCCCCGCCGAGGCCCCGCCCTCCTCCTGCAGCCCAGCGCCCCCTGCCGAGCCCCCCTCTCCCTGCAGCCCAGCGCCCCCCGCCGAGCCCCCCTCTCCCTGCAGCCCAGCGCCCCCCGCCGAGCCCCCTTCTCCCTGCAGCCCAGCGCCCCCCGCCGAGGCCCCGCCCTCCCCCTGCAGCCCAGCGCCCCCCGCCGAGGCCCCGCCCTCCCCCTGCAGCCCAGCGCCCCCTGCCGAGCCCCCCTCTCCCTGCAGCCCAGCGCCCCCCGCCGAGCCCCCTTCTCCCTGCAGCCCAGCGCCCCCTGCCGAGCCCCCGCCCTGCCCCTGCAGCCCAGCGCCCCCCGCCGAGCCCCCGCCCTCCCCCTGCAGCCCAGCGCCCCCCGCCGAGCCCCCGCCCTCCCCCTGCAGCCCAGCGCCCCCCGCCGAGCCCCCTTCTCCCTGCAGCCCAACGCCCCCCGCCGAGCCCCCTTCTCCCTGCAGCCCAACGCCCCCTGCCGAGGCCCCGCCCTCCCCCTGCAGCCCAGCGCCCCCTCCCGAGCCACCCTCTCCCTGCAGCCCAGCACCCCCTGCTGAGCCCCTACCCGCTCCCTGCAGCTCAGCACCCCCCGCCGAGCCCCTTTCTCCCTGCAGCCCAGCACCCCCGCCAAGCCCCCGCCCTCCCCCTGCAGCCCAGCGCCCCCTGCCGAGCCCCCTTCTCCCTGCAGCCCAGCGCCCCCTGCTCAGCCCCCGCCCCGCTCCCTGCAGAACGGTTCCCCCTGCTGTACATATTCTGGTGGAAGCGGATTTGCAGATCGGCGTTGCACACCCCGTCATCCCCACAGTTCTTCTCGAAGGGGATCTGCAACACAGAACAGAGCCTGAAAGTTAATACCAGATCAGCTGGACTGGGCTGGCCGCCTCCCAGATCAGCCCCAGAGCCCAGCCAGCCCCACAGAGCTGAGCAACGCCAGGCTGGGCTCCCCTCACCTCTGTCGCTGACGAGTTGTACAAGGGGTTCAGCACCGGGCTCGGGGTCCTGCTCAGGCCACCGTCCTCTTGGAGGGCAAAGTGCAGCGAGATCTTGATTGCCGTGACGTAATCCTCAATGCAGTTCTGAACAGAGAGTGATCGCTGTGTAAACGCTCCACCCCAGAGGCTGCTGCAGCTCAGCGCCAGGCAAGGGATCCCTGTCTAACCAGTCCCTGCACCCCACCCCAGAGGTGGGCAAGGGATCCCTGTCTAACCAGTCCCTGCACCCCACCCCAGAGGTGGGCAAGGGATCCCTGTCTAACCAGTCCCTGCACCCCACCCCAGAGGTGGGCAAGGGATCCCTGTCTAATCAGTCCCCGCACTCCACCCACATTGCGGCACTGGGCAAGGGATCCCTCGTATAAACAGCCACCGTGACCCGCTCCCAAGGCAGCTGCGCTATTATCCCAATGGGTTAGCCAGTTCCCGCTGCGTGCCACGGAGTGGGACCTTACTGATATCTGGATCATCTCTTTTTCACAGTGCTCCCGCTCCGAGATCTCCATGGTCCCAGACGTGTTCCTCTGCCCATTCCCAAACACCCCTCGGCTCCTCATGCGATTGGCGTCAATCTCCAGCCAGTAGGTGAGGTTGGCAGAGAGAGGCTCTGGCGGGAGAGAAGCGGGGAAATGCATAAAGGTTGGAGTACGGGTGAGTGGGTTTGAGCAGGAAGAGCTGGGAGCCAGGACTCCAGCTCTGGGAGAGGAGTGGGACCTAATGGGTTAGAGGACGTGGTTCAGTCCCTGTCTCTGACCTTGGTAGCGCTTGGTGGCTTGGCTGGCACTGAAGCAGACGACGAGGTTACTCTGGACACCCTGCCGGGAGGAAACGCTCCCTGAACACTCCACCTGCTTTACCGGGATTTCCTTTGGCGAGAACGACATTGTGGGGACCACCGTCAGGATGGGCCGGGAGCTGGGGGAACAATGGACAGTGTCAGCCAGCACCCCCTAGAGGAGAAAGGTCTGGAGGCCCATTCCCCACCCCTTGATCCAGCCAGTCCCCCTTCCCTCAGGCCAGACGGGACCCAGCAACCCCTAGAGGGGAAAGGCCCCGTGTCCCACTCTCTAGGAAGAGAACCCAGGAGTCCGGGAAACAGCTTTACCTCAGCATGATCACCTCTCCTAGAGCCCCAACGGTGAGGTCTGATAGCCCGTCCCCACTGAGGTCCATCTGTCCATGAATGGATTGGCCAAAGTATTTCACACCAGGAGAGAGTGTTGCGCCCTCAATTCTCTGTGGAACACGGAGCCGGGGGGAAATCACGACAGTATGAGAATGTGAATGCTGGATTCTTGCAGCACAGGGCCCCCATAGTGCCAGGAGATGGTACATGGCCAGGACTCCCCATAGCACAGCACCCCCTAGTGCCAGGCTGTGAGACAGGCCATGACTGGGACCTCCCTCATGGCACAGCGCCCCCTAGTGCCAGGCTGCGAGACAGGCCATGACTGGGACCTCCTTCATGGCACAGCGCCCCCTAGTGCCAGGCTGGGAGATAGGACATGACTGGGACCTCCCCCATGGCACAGCGCCCCCTAGTGCCAGGCTGGGAGATAGGACATGACTGGGACCTCCCCCATGGCACAGCGGCCCCTAGTGCCAGGCTGGGAGATAGGATATGACTGGGACCTCCCCCATGGCACAGCGCCCCCTAGTGCCAGGCTGGGAGATAGGACATGACTGGGACCTCCCCCATGGCACAGCGCCCCCTAGTGCCAGGCTGGGAGATAGGACATGACTGGGACCTCCCCCATGGCACAGCGCCCCCTAGTGCCAGGCTGGGAGATAGGACATGACTGGGACCTCCCCCATGGCACAGCACCCCCTAGTGCCAGGCTGCGAGACAGGCCATGACTGGGACCTCCCTCATGGCACAGCACCCCCTAGTGCCAGGCTAGGAGATAGGACATGACTGGGACCTCCCCCATGGCACAGCACCCCCTAGTGCCAGGCTGCGAGACAGGCCATGACTGGGACCTCCCTCATGGCACAGCACCCCCTAGTGCCAGGCTGGGAGATAGGACATGACTGGGACCTCCCCCATGGCACAGCGCCCCCTAGTGCCCAACTGGAAGACATGGCACGGCTGGGAAATCCCACAGCACAGCACCCCCTAGTGCCCGGCTGGGAGATGGGATATGGCTGGGACCCCCATGACACAGCGCCCCTTAGTGCCAGGCTGGGAGACAGGGCATGGCCAGGACCCCCTGCGGCACAGCGACCCCTAGTACCAGGCTGGGAGACGGGACATAGCCAGGACCCCGCACAGCACAGCGCCCCCTAGTACCAGGCTGGGACATGGGGCACAGCGCCCCCTACTGCCGCTCCTGACCTGGCTGTAGTGTGTGTTGATCTCCCTGTGGTGGCCGTTGTATATATAGACAGCGCCCCGCTCCTCGCTCTCCAGCGGTGCCCCCACGGCTACGTCAGCCCAGCCGTCCCCGTTCAGGTCAGCCAGTGCTGTGATGGCTGCGCCGAAGCGGCCCAGGGGGTTCCCCGTGGCTCCCTGGAGCACGGCAGTGCTGGTGAGCCCGGCCTGGGGAGTGAGCACGGAAAGGTTAGATACAGAGTCAGTGTCCCCCCAGCACTGCCCTGGGAACCCCTTAGGGTGACCCTCCTGCTGGGGAGACCCCCCCCATCCTCCACGCTCCTAGCCCCAGGGTCCCCCTTACTCACCTGGTCCAAGCGATAGATGTGGACCCTCCCCCCACTCCTCTCCTCATAGTACAGGGGGGCCCCCACAAGGAGCACGTCCGTGTCCCCATCCCCGTCCACGTCCACCGAGCACAGAACTGACCCGAAATAGGAGCCAATCTGCAAACCAAACGGCGGGTGGGGGTCAGAGAGGTAGGGAGCAACCACAGCGCCCCCTAGTGAGCCTCTCACTGCACCCAGCAGCCCAGCGCCCCCTGCAGAGTCCCCGCCCGCTCCCTGCAGCCCAGCGCCCCCTGCTGAGCCCCCTCCTGCTCTCAGCAGCACGGCGCCCCCTGCTGAGCCTCCTGCCTCCTCCCTGCAGCCCGGCGCCCCCTGCTGAGCCCCTGCCCGCTCCCTGCAGCCCAGTGCCCTCTGCTGAGCCCCCGACCCGCTCTCAGCAGCCCAGTGCCCCCTGCCGAGCCCCCGCCCCCTCCCTGCAGCCTGGCGCCCCCTGCTGAGCCCCCGCCCGCCCCCTGCAGGCTGGCGCCCCCTGCTGAGCCCCCGCCCGTCCCCTGCAGCCCAGCGCCCCCTGCTGAGCCTCCTGCCTCCTCCCTGCAGCCCAGCGCCCCCTGCTGAGCCCCCCGCCTGCTCCCTGCAGCCCAGCGCCCCCTGCTGAGCCTCCTGCCTCCTCCCTGCAGCCCGGCGCCCCCTGCTGAGCCCCCGCCCCCTCCCTGCAGCCCGGCGCCCCCTGCTGAGCCCCCGCCCCCTCCCTGCAGCCCGGCGCCCCCTGCTGAGCCCCCGCCCCCTCCCTGCAGCCCGGCCGTCCCGTTCTCACTTGTTTGCCCATGATGTGCTGAGTGTCTGTCCAGTTGGAGGTGCGGGGGTCGATTTCAAACACGATGACCTCCCCAACGTGCTGATAGCGGGGGGCTCCCGCAGCGCAGAGAGTTCTGTTCTGGTGCTGCATGGATTTCACTGCGTAGCCTGGGGGGCAGGAAACCTCTCCGGATGAGAGGGGGATGGGCAGGCCTCTCTAGCCCTGCCCATGGGGGTGCAGGGGGCGGCAGGGTGCGCCCCCATCAGCCCTCCAAAGCTTCAGCAGCCGGAGAGCCACACAGCTGCGGAGGCCCTCGCCCCAGGGCTGTACGCACAACCCAGGGATTCCCCCCTGTGAGAACCGGGTGAGGGATCCCTGTATACATGGCTCCCGCGCCCCACCCCACAGATGGGGGATGCTGGGGCAGGCTGGGAGGCCTAGGGGTAACATACCCAGGTAGGCGTCCTTTATCTGCTCACTGGCTGAGGGGCTGCCGATGAAGGTCTCCAGCGGCGGGTTGCTCCGCAGCTCAATCAGGCCCCCCGCCCAATCATCTGCCCCCACGGCCCCCAGCACCACCCGTTCCTGCAGGGGGAGAGAGACACGCCATGGGGCAAAGGGGAGGGCAGAGGGAATGGGGAGCCCCTCAACTCCCATGCCTGGGTCCCTCCCTGACACCCCCCCCTCAAACTCCCATAGCCCATTCCCCCCCATAGTCCAGGTCCCTCCCCTCCTGAACCCCTATAGTCCTGGCCCCTCTATGACTCTTCTGAACCCCCATGGCCCAGCCTCCCCAATCCCTGTAGCCCCAGCTCATTCCTGAACTCCCATAGCCCAGGCCCCTCCCCAACCCCCCCAAGCTCCCAAAAGCCATCCCCCCACCTCTGAACCCCACAGCCCTCTCCCACCCTCCTGAACCTCAATAGCTCAGACCCCTCCCCCACCCCAAATCACTATAGCCCAGGCCCCCTCCTTGTGGCTCACTTTGTCCAGGTCCACACTGAATCCACTGGATGAGAGCTCCAGGTGGAAGGAGCTGCGGCTGCTGGTACCTGCAAGACAGACAGGGGTGGGAGCTCAGAGCAGTGACCCCTGTATGAAGAGCCCCCACGCCTCACCCCAGAGACAGCTGCATCTCGGTGACAGCTGACAGAATGGATGGTTAGAGCAGGGGGGGCTGAGAGTCTGGACTCCTGGGTCCTATCCCGGGCTCTGGGAAGGGAGTGGGGGCTCTAGTGGATTAAAGAAGTGGGGGGGGTGGGGGGAGTCAGGCCTCCTGGGTTCGGATTATGTGCCTCAGCTTTTCAGCCATAGGGGAATTGCTAGTTCTGTGTCCAGCGTGTGCTCTGGGCTGCTGTCCATGTCCAGTACATCCACTGAGGGAGCTGTGCATGCCCAGTGTATGCACCAGGGGGCACTAGGGACTGTGCGTGTCCAGTGCATGCACCAGGGGGGCTGTTCATGGCCAGTGCATGCACCAGGGGGTGTTGGGGGGGGGCTGTTCATGGCCAGTGCATGCACCAGGGGGTGTTGGGGGGCTGTGCATGTCCAGTGCATGCTCCAGGGGGCACTGGGGGCTGCACAATGTCCAGTCCATGCACCAGGGGGCACTAGGGACTGCATGTCCAGTGCATGCACCAGGGGGTGTTGGGGGGGGCTGTTCATAGCCAGTGCATGCACCAGGGGGCACTGGGGGCTGTGCAATGTCCAGTGCATGCTCCAGGGGGGGCATTGGGGGCTGTGCAATGTCCAGTGCATGCACCAGGGGGTGTTGGGGGGCTGTGCATGTCCAGTGCATGCACCAGGGGGGGCTAGGGGGCTGTGCAATGTCCAGTGCATGCTCCAGGGGGCATTGGGGGCTGTGCAATGTCCAGTGCATGCTCCAGGGGGCATTGGGGGCTGTGCAATGTCCAGTGCATGCACCAGGGGGGGCTAGGGGGCTGTGCAATGTCCAGTGCATGCTCCAGGGGGCACTGGGGGCTGCGCAATGTCCAGTGCATGCTCCAGGGGGCACTGGGGACTGTGCAATGTCCAGTGCATGCACCGGGGGCGCTGGGGGAGCTGCAGATGTCCAGTGCATGCACCAGGGGGGGCTGCCAAGCTGTGTCCGCCACAATCCAGGCCACACACCAGGGGGCGCCGGTACCTTCGATGGCGTAGATCTTGGCCTGCAGCTCACTGAAGAGGCCTTTGAGCTTTTCGAAGTTGTCCAGCACCTTGACAAACTGGCTTGTGGGCTCTGAGGCGAACTGTGTCAAGAAGGCCTGGGACTCGTTCCGGTGAAAGTTATTGCCAATCTGGAGAGAGCAAGAGGGGACGTTGGCGCCCGTGTCAGTCCCAATGGGCCAGAACGCCTGGGTTCTCTCCTGAGCTCTGGGAGGGGAGTGGGTTAGAGCAGTGGGGGGCTGGGAGCCAGGACTCCTGGGTTCCTTACCCCAATGATGTAGCGAACAATTTTCTTATTTTTGGCAGCGGTCACATTCCCTCTGTCACTGGGATCTCCGTCCGTGATAATGATCATCACGCGCGTCACATCTTCCCGGGCGCCATGCTCTGGGGTGAAAACCTTGTCTCTGCAGGACACAGCGAAAGGGTGCAGATGAACTCAGAAGTAGCCACTTCCAGAGCTGGGCACAGGAGCTGTTTCTACAAGGATCCCTCCCCCAGCACTGAGATGCAGCCACCTCTGGGGTGGGGCGTGGGGGGCTGGTTGTCATGGGTCCATCTCTCCCTACCACCCCTGGTTACTCACGCAACATAGTTGATGGCTTCGAAGGTGTTTGTCAGGCTTTTCATGTGCATCACATTTTTCAGGAGTTCCCGGGGATTTCGGTTTCGTTTGTAATCGTTAAAGTCAAATTCTGTCTTCACCTCCAGGGAAAACTGCACTGCGGCAAACTGGCGGGGAAGAGGGGTTGTCAGAACAGCACCCCCTCACCCCCCATGCCAGTAGACAGGGCAGGGCTGGGATCCCTGCTGTACAGCACTCCTTAGAGCCAGGCTGAGAGATAGGGACTGGCCAGGACCACCCCAAGTGCCAAGCTGGGAGATGGGGCATGGCCAGGACCCCCCTGCAACACAGCGCCCCTAGTGCCAAGCTGGGAGATGGGGCATGGCCAGGACCCCCCTGCAACACAGCGCCCCTAGTGCCAAGCTGGGAGATGGGGCATGGCCAGGACCCCCCTGCAACACAGCGCCCCTAGTGCCAAGCTGGGAGATGGGGCACGGCCAGGACCCCCCGTAACACAGCGCCCCCTAGTGCCAAGCTGGGAGATGGGCCACGGCCAGGACCCCCCCATAACACAGCGCCCCCTAGTGCCAAGCTGGGAGATGGGCCACGGCCAGCACCCCCCCCGTAACACAGCACCCCCTAGTGCCAAGCTGGGAGATGGGGCATGGCTGGGAGATGGAAAGCAGAGTCCTGTAGCACCCATCTGGGGAGATGGGGCCCGGCCAGTGTCACCAGGAGGGGCAGGAGTCAAACACATACATGTATTGTGGAGTTTCCCAGCTTCTCCATCACGTCGACCATGAAGTCCTTGATGGCATTGAACTGGGCAGTGTTCATGCTGCCTGATCCATCGAAGAGAAACACCAGATCCACATTCCCCTTCAGGCATTCTGTGGGGAACCACCAGAGAGGGTTGGAGTGTGGGGTAGGGGGCGGGAGCCAGGACTCCTGGGTTCTATTCCCAGCTCGGGGAGGGGAGTGAGGTCTAGTGGTTACAGCAGCGGGGCTCAGAGTCAGGACATCTGGGTGCTATCCCCGGCTCTCGGAGGGGAGTGGGGTCTGGTGGGTTAGAGCGGGGAGCCAGGACTCCTGAAACAGGGTCTCAGTGCTTTGAGTTTGTCAGTTCCTTACTTTCAAATCCTGGCGTCATCTCCTTGGGCTGCTCCAGGTGTTCCTTGAAGAGGTAGCAGACCCCACTCAGGTACTGGTTTCCATCACACGTTCGGTTCAACCCAGAGCCGCAGGCCTACGGGGGGCACCGAGCAGGGCAGTTACCAGCCATGTATGGGATTGGCGGGGGAAGCACATAGGACTGGAAATCAGAGTGTCTATGACTGAGCCAAACCCGACCGGGAAGGGAGATGGGGCTGGGGCCTGGGTCTCCAGGCATGAGACCAACAGCAGGAGAATCCAAGAGGGGACGGCAGAGAGGGAGACGCCCCATCTAGCCTCTCCCCACCTGAGGCAGGAGCTTCCCCAACTGTCTATTCCCCAGCAGAGCTGGAGACGTCCCATCAGGACCTGTCCCGCAGCCAATGCCCCCCCCTACCCCCGCACACTCACAATCAGCTGGGCGTCTGAACCACTGCTCGCCAGTGCCATGCCGAGATGCGCCATTTGAGCACTCTCTGCAAGGAGAGGGAAATGGGGTCAGTGCTTCGCCCTGTCCAGTGCCCCGTGCCCCCTGCCGCCCTGATTTCTCCCCAGACCCACCCGGCAATGGGATGACCTGGCAGGAGCCTTTCTTCACAGCACACTGGTACAACTGCCCTGTGGAGTTCTGGTCACCTGGCGCTCCCACGATGATGCTGTAAAACAAGGCAGATCAGACGCCGGGGGTGGGAAATACCTGCTTGCCAGGGACCCCACAGAGGGTGGGGATAGAACCCAGGCGTCCTGACTCCCAGCCCCCTCCCTGCTCTAACACATGATGAGACCCCACCTCCTTCCTGATTTCTGTGTTCCAGTTAGTCCTTCATTGGGTCACCCCACCCCAGTGCTGCCTGCTGTGGCCCGCTGACATACTCTCACTTCCCAATTAGCCCTGGTGGATGCAGCATGCATTCGGGTAGTGAAAGGGGAAGAGGGAGTCAGCATCATGGTTTGTGCATGACCCAGTAGGGATCATACACAAGCTGGGGGGGAATCCCACCAGGAAAGAGTGGGCAGGGGCCTGGCAATCCCCACAGTCTGGAGTCCTGACTCCCCGCCCCCTGCTCTGGCCCCACTGCCCTCCCAGAGCTGGGGATAGAACCCAGGAGTCCTGATTCCCAGCCCCCTTTAACTCTGGGTCTTTCTTGCAGTGCAGGGTGGGTCTCTTACCTTGCATCTTTGAACTGCAGCACCTGGTACCCGAAAGTCCTACTGGCCTTGGGGGCGAGCACCTCTGGGTGGACGGTGTCAATGTTGTACCCCAGGGTGGGGGCTGGCCCTACAGCAGAGTGGGGTATTGAAGGAAACTGGATCAGAGCATCCTCCTGCACAGCCACCTCCCCATCCAGAGTGGGGACACCGCTACTCAACCCCTCAAACCCTAACCCTGCCCTTAACCCCTTTGATCCCTTCATCCTCCGAAGAGGTGACGCCTAGCTGCCAAGAACCCTGACCTATTGCCATATCCTTTCGCTCTGCCTTTCACGCTCGCACGGGAACCCTGCCTTGGTTATGTCATCTGCACCGTGTGGTTTGTGACTTGTGGGCTGAGGCCAGCCCCACTCCCAGCCTAGTCCCCCCGGTGTCATTTAACACCTCTCCACCCTGCTTGCGTCATGTTGCAGTCAGTGTGCAACTAGCTGACAGGAGACCTCCCAGTGCCTAGGTTGGGGGGCTCGGGGAGAGCCCCCACTTGATGGGAGGTCGGTCTCTGTACTCCGTCCAGCTCTCAGGGAGCAAGGGGGACTGGTTAGTGAAACTTGCAGGACAGGGGAAATTTGTGCTGAGACCCAATAAACTCACCTCACACAGGGAACCACTGAACAGGTGCCCAGTCAGAATGTCTCTGCCCCCCTGAGCCAGCTAGTCCCCCCACCTTGGAGCCTAGAGGGTCCCATTCCCTGTCCCCAAGAGCCAGCCTGGGGCGCCATGTCCCATGCCCCCATCCTGTGAGTAGGGTAGTTTTTCACCCCAGATGGGACTTGAACCCAAAATCTCTGGCTTAGGAAGCCAAGGCCTTATCCATTAGGCCACTAGGGCTGCCCATTGGGACTGACTCTGTGAATGTGCCATTGTCTGTACATGCTCTGTGCTATGGCCAGCTGGATTGGCTGGGCAGGTGGGCTGCACGGTCATAGGAGGAGAGGGGCATCTGTCCCCAGGGTGATCAGGGCCTTGTTCCTGGGCTGATCTATGTGGTTTGTGGTGGGCGGGGAACGCAGTTGCCTCTTCTTGCTGTGGGGATGAGAAGATAGGTGACCATGCACTGCAAGGCCGGGGGGAGTGAAGGGGAGCTTCCAGAGGCTCCAGAGGTTGGGGCTGTTCCCTAAGCCTGCCCTGAAGGTGGCTCAGCGAGGACACGCTCTGTGTCCCCACAGTGCTCTGTCCCAGCCGGGAGGAGAGCGGCACCACATCTGCCCGGGGCGAGTTGGGGCATCGCTCCTTGGGGGCAGAGTTAAGGTTACATTCCGGGGGGTGGCGTATCCCTTACTGCTGCATGTCCCATTTGCAGAGGGATACATTTAGCTGCTCTCCACTTCTGGGAAGGGCACAGGGGCAACCAGAACTCTGCCTTAACCAAGTAGTTGGGGAGGAATTTCCCATGGTTTTTGACTTGAGGAAGTGGTTGGTAGGGTGTGGACACCAGGGATCACAGCACAGCCGCTTGGTTACCAACTCGAGCCCTCTCCTGGCCCCTACACACCCCCAGTGGGGTCATTTCTCTAGAATTTGGCATTCCTGTCGGATCTCCTTTCCCCTGGAACTGTAGGGGTGAAACTGATCAGTGGTGCGGATAGGGGGACCAGATGTCCCGATTTTATAGGGACAGTCCTGATATTCAGGGCTTTTTCTTATATCAAGTCGGTATCAAGTAGAGTGCCCCAAGGGTCGGTCCTGGGGCCGGTTTTATTCAATATCTTCATAAATGATCTGGAGGAGGGTGTGGATTGCACCCTCAGCAAGTTTGTCGATGACACTAAACTGGGAGGAGTGGTAGATATGCTGGAGGATACAGAGGGACCTAGTCAAATTGGAGGATTGGGCCAAAATAAATCTGATGAGGTTCAACAAGGACAAGTGCAGAGTCCTGCACTTAGGACGGAAGAATCCAATGCACAGCTACAGACTAGGGACCGAATGGCTCGGCAGCAGTTCTGCGGAAAAGGACCTAGGGGTTACAGTGGACGAGAAGCTGCATAGGAGTCAACAGTGTGCCCTTGTTGCCAAGAAGGCCAATGGCATTTTGGGCTGTATAAGTAGGGGCATTGCCAGCAGATCGAGGGACGTGATCGTTCCCCTCTATTCGACATTGGTGAGGCCTCATCTGGAGTACTGTGTCCAGTTTTGGGCCCCACACTACAAGAAGGATGTGGAAAAATTAGAAAGAGTCCAGCGGAGGGCAACAAAAATGATTAGGGGGCTGGAACACATGACTTATGAGGAGAGGCTGAGGAACTGGGATTGTTTAGTCTGTAGAAGAGAAGAATGAGGGGGGATTTGATAGCTGCTTTCATCTACCTGAAAGGGGGTTCCAAAGAGGATGGATCTAGACTGTTCTCAGTGGTAACAGATGACAGAACGAGGAGTAATGGTCTCAAGTTGCAGTGGGGGAGGTTTAGATTGGATATTAGGAAAAACTTTTTCACTAGGAAGGTGGTGAAACGCTGGAATGCGTTACCAAGGGAGGTGGTGGAATCTCCTTCCTTAGAAGTTTTTAAGGTCAGGCTTGACAAAGTCCTGGCTGGGATGATTTACTTGGGGATTGGTCCTGCTTTGAGCAGGGGGTTGGACTAGATGACCTCCTGAGGTCCCTTCCAACCCTGATATTCTATCATTCTATGATATAGGGGCCTATTACCTCCCACCCCCTGTCCCAATTTGTCACATTTACTGTCCGGTCACCCTACTACTGCATGAGATCCCTCTGCCCCTACGGGGAATCCAAATGGGATCTGAAACAGAGCCTGGCACTTTCGATGGGCGTGTGCCTAACAGCTGTGAACCAATCGGATTCCACGGGCAGAAAGACTTGAGAAGAGGCTCGTCAGAGAGAAATTAGTCCCAGGCCCTGATTGGCCCCCGGGGGACCTGCTAAGGTCACTGATCTCCTGCCCTGTGCCCGGCCCTATAGCGTCACACCGGACCCTTGGCAAGAAGCTGAACTGCAGGCGGGTAGCCCCTGTCCACGGGCTGTTGTCAGTTTGGGTACCGGCACTCTTGAGTTCAGCAGGGGCTCAAATTTTTTTATTATTTTTTTTAAAGAAAAAGATGAACTATGTGAATGTTTGCTGGGAGGGGAGGGGGACATAGGGGTGAAGGCATGGGGAGGAGGGGCTGTGGCAAGGAGTGGGGGGATTATGGGAAGGGGACCACAAGGGGTTGGGGAAGGGGGTGAGGACTGGAGAAGTGACATAGGGCTGGGTGGCAGAGTGAGTGGAGGGATTACAGAGGGGGGGCGCCTGCCCCATATTCTCCCCTCCTGTTTGGGGTCTGGGGGTGTCTGAGCCATTCTAGGGTGTCTGAAGCGCTTTCTCTCCCCGCCCCCATGAGCTGCCATCCGAGGAAGCTCTGGTCTACCATGGAAGTCTGAGCCCCTCTCCTTGATACTCCCATAGGAACCAGCCTCTGGGGCAGCCCTGCTCCTCTGGGTGGGAGCTGAGAACAGGCATATAGGGACCCGGCACCAAGACCACGCTGCTGACAGCCAACAGGCAACGCAAGTAGCTGCAGTGGGCGACTCACGGGGGTGGGAGCTACATTTCAGTGTAGACACTTACGGAGTTAGGTTGACATCAGCCGCCCTATGCCCCCCTCACGCTGTAATGTCGACCAGGCCTGAGGCTGGCGTGAGGAGCTGAGAACAGGCATGCTCGATGCATATCACAGGCTCCCCAGCAGTGTGTGTGTGTGTGTGAGGGATGGGAACACCCACTGAGGTGAATGGAGCAGTTCACACTCCATCTGAGACGCCACTTGGCACCTCTCTGGGGTGTGCACAGCCCCTTCCCTCCAGCCGTCCCCCTTTCAGCATTATCCTGGGCTGGGGATCTGGACACAACAAAGCACTTGCTGATGACTAATTTCATACAGTATTTGGGGCACGGCCCATGTCTGAGGTTTCTCTCACCCGCCCTGTTAGCAGCTACACACTGCAAACATTTCAAAGCAGGATCCTTAACCCCAGTGCTCCACGCAGGGCCAGATTAATCTTTTATGGGCCCAGGCACCCAGATGATGGCCCTGCCCCCCGCTCCGCCCATGCCCCGCCCTGAAACCCTGCCCCCCACTCGGCCTCTTCCCCGCAAGGGTCCCCCCCAAGACCCTGCCCCCTGCTCGGCCTCTTCCCCCCAAAGCCCTGGGGGAGGGAGTGGAGCGGAGCGAGTGGTGGGCGGGGCCTCAGGGGGAAGAGGCCGAGTGTGGGCGGGGCCTTATGGCGCAGCATGGGTGGAGTGGGGTGGGGGGCGGGGCCACAGTCCGGGTGCCAGAGCCCCTTCTGAGTGTGGGCCCGGCACCCTGGTGCCACTGTAAACCCAGGACTGCCCCCACAACAAAACATACAGGGGGGAATGCAGGGGTGGGAATCACATAGCAACTCTGTGGCTGTGCAGTGAGACCCGTGGGAGTCAGGAGTCACGGGGTCCAGTCCTAGCTTGGCTGCTGAGAGACCTTGACCAAGTCTCTTCACCTCTTTGGCCCTCAATTTCCCCCACCTCTAATATTGGGCTAAAGATATGTACCTCCTTTCTCAATGTACTGAGCCAAAGCACCGTGCGCGAGTAGGTGGTGTCATTACATTCATTAACCACAGTAGCATTACAACTGCCTAAATGACCACCAACTCCCACGAATAACGCTTCTTTCTGTTCAAAAATCTTCATAACCACAGAGGGAAGGCTGCCTGAGGCTCTCTTGGGTCCTCCCATAACGTTGCGTTCAGCAAAACTTGAACCTCTGCAAACCAGGAAATATAAAGTGAAGGCAAATGCTCTGGTAACCTTAACTGTGCCCCCCGGGGCTGGCAAGAGCCCCAGGGAATTATCTGCATGCACTGCAGCTGCATTCCCTGTACTGGGAGTAGCTATGCTGAATGATGGAGGGATTAGTTGGAGCAGCTTGGCAGAGCTGTGATTGTATAAGCTGATTGGGGCGGGGGGGGGGGAGTTGTGAGCCCCTCTCCCTGACCCCGTGTATGTGATCAAAGAGGCGCACGTGTGCAGGGCTGCCCAGAGGGGGCGGGGGGCAAGTGGGGCAATTTGCCCCGGCCCCGGGCCCCTCAGGGGCCGCCATGAGAGTTTTCAGGGGCCCCCAGGAGAATTTTCGGTGGCACTTCAGCAGCGGGTCCTTCAGTGCCACCGAACACACCCGGAGTGAAGGACCCGCCGCCGCTTCTTCAGCGAAGTGCCCCGAAGACCCGGAGCGGAAGGACCCCCGCCGCCGAAGACTCCAGGCCCCCTGAATCCTCTGGGCGGCCCTGCACGTGTGTCTTGGGAGATCCAGTCATTACAGCCCTGTGTAGTGTAGGGTGTGTCAGTAGCAGGGCACAGGGGTCTTCTTGCCCGGGGGCTTGTCAGCCATGAGGTGGGAGGTGAGCGTGCTCTGTGGGTTGAAAGGAGGGTAAGTGAAAGCGGAGTGCCGGACAGCACCGGGCGCATGAAGGTGATGGGGGTGCTACAGGGGATGCAAAATTTAGCTGATGGGGGGGTTCTTTCTGTGGACCAGGCTAAGTGAGTGTAGGGCAGGTGTAGGGCGCGCCTGTTCAGTATGGCACAAAGGCGGAGGGTCAGTGTGTGTGTTATGGGCATGTCGGGCATGGGCGATGGGTGAATGCATCCTTGGGGGAGGCTAGCCCCTGTCCCCTCCCCCTCTGCCCGAGGCCCCGCCCCTCCTATCCTCCCTGCCCCGCCGGAGCCAGGAGCACCCCCACACACAGCCGCTGCCCCCCCGCAACATGCCCCCAGCCCTGGAGTGCCGGGTGGGTGGCGCGGCCAGAGCACCCCCAGCCCCAACCCCGGAGCTCCCCAGCCCTGGGCCTTGTGTGCACCAGCCCCAGCCTGCCGGCCCCAGCCTCTCGGCCACAGAAGAGGGCTGGCGGGAAGGGAACTGAAGCAGGCAGGAGGGAGCCTGGGGGACGAGCGTGGGCGGGGCCACGCCATGCTGTTTGGGGAGGCACAGCCTTCCCCTGCCTATGCTATCCGCTGCCCATGACGTTGGGGCATCACTCAAAGAGGGCAGAGTTAAGGTTATGTGGGCGTTTACCTTAACTCTGTATTTCCTGGTTTTCGGAAGTTGTGCTTTGCTGAACTCAGCATTCTGGAAGGGCATGAGACAGCCCCGGGACACCTTAACTCTGAGCTAACGAAGGTGGCTGTCAGTGAATTTACTGGAATAAAATATGAATCTGCTTGTGGACTTTGAAATACCGAAGCCAAACTTCCATTAGGAGCCCCCCGCAGCCTGAGAACAGCTAAGTCACACAACACACGATGCTCAGACTGCTCCCCCAGGCCCGACTCAGGCTACGGCTACCCGAGAGAGCTCACAAAGCCACGCAGCTCCACCGCCATTATCTCTCTAATCAAGCTGCCCTAAATTGACGGGAAAGAGCTTTCCCGTCAGCTTCACTGCTCCAGCCCCCGCGTGTCACATAAGTTACACCGACACACGCTGCAGTGTACAAAGAGCCTCCGACTCACAGCCCGTGGGTGGTGCTTAGCTTCAAAAGCCACAAGGCAGCAAGTGCCTTGTATCGCTGGTCTCAAGGGATTAAAGAGCCAGCTTTGACCCCGGATCACAGCTCCATGGGCAATCAGTTTGCGGAGCGTTCGAGCCTCCGAAACATTAGAAACTCCCCTCCCCTCACATCCGGACCATTATCCCTACCCCGCAGCCCTCAGGCCAGAGCAGTTTTCAAGCCAAATCCAGTCGGTGTGGGGATTTTAGAGCATTTAGAGAAATCCTCTGTCAAGCTGCGGGCTCTCTGAGCCTTAGCTAGCTTAGGGTGGTCCTAGCGCCCCACTATAATCTGTCTTTCTCACCCCCCTACGCGCCCTCGCGTTTCTAAGTGCTTGCCCCTGCGTTAACCGCCTGCCCCCAGCCCCAGCTGGTTTCCTAGCTGCAGGTGATGATAACTGAAAGAGGAAGAGGCCCTGCTGTGTTGAAAGCCCGCATGTGAAATAAGCAACGGGGCTAGTCTGTGGTAGAAGCGCTGTCTACACTAAGCCTCTGTTGGCATAACTTATGTAACTGAGGGGTGGGACTCTGCCGCTTGTAGAAGTGGGCTTTTCATGACAAGGGGACAGTGGTTCTCAGCCGGGGAACGCATACCCCTGAGGGTACGCAGAGGTCTTCCAGGGCGTACATCACCTCATCTGGATTTCACAAGAGGCTACATAAAAAACACTAGCGAAGTCAGTACAAACTAAAATTTCATGTAGCCAATGACTTGTCTAGACCGCTCCATACCCTGAAATGTAAATGCAATATTTATATCCCAGTGGCTTTATTTGATAATTATATGGTAACGATGAGCCAGGCAGCCGTTGTTCAGTACTAGTGTGGCTATGACCCTTTTGTATGTTTATGTCTGGTTTTGTAAGCCAGTCGTTTTTAGGTGGAGGTGAAACTTGGGGGTACGCAAGATAAATCTGACTCCTGAGAGGGGTCCAGTCACCTGGAAAGGTTGAGAGCCGCTGGGATTGTTATTACCACGCAGCTGCAAGGATAGATGTGGCCTTGCGGGCCGTGAAAGGCATTTTCATTCCATCGCAGGCCAACGGGAGACAAAGCAGGGGTCGAACCCAGGCGCCCTGACTCCCAGCCCCCCCCCGGCTACAACCCACTAGACCCCACTCCCCTTCCGGAGCTGGGGACTGAACCCAGGACTCCTGGCTCCCAGCCCCAACCTGTTAGCCCTCCCACCCGGTTTGCCCCCCCCCGCTGTTACAGGAAGTCAGTGTGGAGAAAGCAAAGGTTCAGCTTGTGCGCTTTCTTCACACACGCCAAACCACACGCCACAAGGAAATAGCTGTTTTTGATATCCTAGTACAAGCTGACAGAAAGCCGGGGTGTTTTTTTTGTTTTAACCTCTAGGGTCCCGCTGCAGGATTGCCATTCCCAAGCATTCAAAAATCATACACCAGGTCCCCTGAAATCATAAGACTGGCTTAAAGTGTCTTGGGTGGGGTTGTTTTTTTTCCCAATGATAAATTTGTGGTTTTCCTTATTTGACTTCTGAGCCGCCAAGGGTCACTCTTGCTCGTGTCTTTCCCCAAGACAAGGGCTGGAGAGGTGCGCTGTGTTTTACAATACAAAAGACACGATGGGCTTTATGTGAAATGCCAAATATGGTGAGTTGACAACACTGCATCGCTCTCGGCCCGAGGGCGCGAAGAACCCAGGTGTCCTGAAGGCTGGAGAGGTAAGATTCTTAGGGCTTGTCTCCTCTGGCGCTGTTCAGCGCTGCAACTTTCTCACTTGGGTGGGGGGGGTGAAAGCCCCCTGCTCCCCGAGGGCTGCAGGTTTGAGCGCTGTAAAATGCCAGTGGAGACAGTAGCTACGCCCCTCGTGGAGGTGGGTTTCTTGAGAGCGCAGGTGGTGAACTGCGACTACACAAGCTACAGGAGCGGGGAGGGATCACAGACTGGGGAGCTAGTTCGGGTGGTAGGGGAGGGGTGTCTGCAATGGGGCGGGATCACAGATTAGGGGTGCGAGTGGGGGGGGCAGGGGATGGATTCCTGCAATGGGGAGGGATCACAGATTAGGGGTGCGAGTGGGGGGGACAGGGGACGGATTCCTGCAATGGGGAGGGATCACAGATTAGGGGTGCTAGTTAGGGGGCAGGAGGAGGGGTTCCCACAATGCGGAGGGAGCACCGGTGGGGGCACTGGTGTGAGCAGGATTGGGGGTGAACGCCGTGCAGCAGGGAGGCCAGTGGGGATTGTGGCAGGCAGGAGAGCTAGGCAGGGGCTGGACCTTTCAGAAGAGGAGTCCATTCATCGTCTTAACCCGCTGACTCCCCAGGGTAGACTCGGGGTGTGGGAAGGATTTGCCCTTGTGCCCCACGATCCCTGGGGTTCACAGGCTTCTCAGGGCCGGGCACCCCTGCAGAGAGGGAGCCGTGCGCACTCAGAGGCCTGAGACACATCCAGCCTGAGATCTGAGCTGTCCCCAGGTGCTGCTGTTTCCCCTCTGAACAGCCACCGTGGCTCAGCTGGAGGTTTCACTGGCAGGAGGGGAGGCCCCCCCCGCACTAAACACACACTGAAAAGGACTGAAAAGTTGGGCAGTGTTTAGGGAAAAACTGATTGGGTACAATGACAAAGTTGCAGGTGTCCAGCCTGGGGCATCACTAACGATTGAGGGCATCAAGTCCAGGATGGCTGAAATTAATAAAGGCATCTGGCCTAGGGTGTCGCTAAGAATCAAGGGTGTCCAGGCTGGTGTATCTCTATTGACCTAGGGCATCCAGTTTGGGGCAACGCTGATGACTGAGGGCATCTGGCTGGGGGCTGTGACAGAATGTACCCCTATGCCCTCCCCCTACACCTCTATTGTGACAATCTTTTACAAAGTTTGCCTTGTGAGATATCATTTGAAAAGTCAAAATTTGCTGGTCAATACTGTCCTGATAAAATAGGTCTGGCAGCATTGTATGGGAAGTTATAAGATTTTGGCGTTAATAGCAGATATTCCAAACTGAGGTTGGCAAACAGGCCCTGTCTCAAACAAAGGAAAGGGTGCTCTGCTTAATTTGCATTTATGCCGTAAAGAGAGACATCAAGCAGGAAGAGAAACAAAAGAAGCTCCAACAGGTAAGGAAAAGCAGCAGGGAGCTCTTTCTCTCTCACAGAGAGAGAGAGAGAGAGAGAGAGAACTGGAGAATGGGTCCTGACCTAAGAAGTTTGACCAGCAAGACTGCTGAGAGCATGTAGTGAGAAAACTTTGCTTTGAATTTAACATAGTGTGTGAAGTTCGGCACCAGCTGCATTTTAGATTTGTTTCTTGTAACCATTTCTGATGTTCATGCCTCATTACTCGGGCCCTACCAAATTCACAGCTATGAAAAATGCATCCTGGACCATGAAATCTGGTCTCACCCCGTGAAATCTGTTTTTTTGTGTACTATACAGATTTCACGTGGAAGACCAGCGTTTCTCAAATTGGGGGTCCTGACCCAAACGGGTGTTGCAGGGGGGGTCACAAGGTTATTTCTGGGTGGGTCGCGGTTTTGCCACCCTTACTTCTATGCTGCTGCCTTCAGAGCTGGGCTCCGAGTCAGCAGCTGCTGCTCTCCGGACACCCAGCTCTGAAGGCAGCACCGCCGCCGCCAGCCGCGCAGAAGTAAGGGTGGCTGTACCAGAACCCCCCTTAGAAAAATCTTGCGACCCCCCCGCCCACACACACACACACACACAACTCCTTTTTTGGTCAGGACTCCTACAATTACCACACTGTGAAATTTCAGTTTTAAATATCTGAAATCATGAAATTTCCGGTTTTTAAAATCCTGTGATCGTGAAATTGACCAAAATGGACCGTGAATTTGGTAGGGCCCTACTCATTGCTTATACTCACTTAAAATCTCTCTCTTTTTAGTTAATAAACTTGTTTTGCTGCTTTATCTAATCCAGTGTGTTTAAAGTGAAGTGTCAGGGAAACTCCATTTGGGGTAACAAGGTGTGTGCCTATTATTTCTATTGATGAAATGACAGATTTTATATAAACTTGTAGTGTCCACGAGAGGGCTGGGCAATACAGGACATAGATTTCTGGGGGGAAATCTGAGACTGGGAGTGAATTGGGATTACCCTGCAGTATAACCAAGGCTGGTAAGAGCCAGGGTGTGGCTGGCTGGCTGCAGATCACACAGAGATAGCTGGGAGTGAATTGCATGCTGGAAACTCTTTGTGAGCAGTGTCCAGGCTAGAGGCTACAGCATCAAGGCATTGTAAAGGGCACCCCGGATTACAGGGCAGGGGTGACACAGCTACTCATTAGTCTGGATTGTACCCTGGGTCGGTCACAGGGGCATTGCTAAGGACAGAGGGCATCTGATCTGGGGTGACAATGACAACTGAGGGCAGCTGGCTCGGGACATTGCTCATGGCCAAAGGCACCCAGCCCTGGGCAACTCTAACGACCAAGGGGCTCCAGGCTGGGGCTTGTCTAACAACTGGAGCATGGCCTAAACTCCACTGCCCTCCCTTTATAGACACACCAGATGCTGCCCGGCTGCCATGACATTTCTAATGAGTCTGCTTCTCTCTCGTCACCCCTTCCTTTTCAATCGGTGCAGCCCACCCCCCCTGGCTCTGAGGCCAGCTGCTGCAGTGAGAGGAACCCACAAACCAACTGCAGTGCCCAGGGTTGGTTCTTCCCATCCCCATCCCCGTTTTCCCCAAACCTGGGGCTGGTGCCAAACCAACCTCTCCGCCCTGCTGCCTCCCCATTCAATCCGCTGCCCCACCAGGTGCTTTCAGTTCAGACACCCTCCATCCCATGGGCCTTTCACATGCACCCGGAAGGGGGCTCAGACTGACCGAACCTGGCTCCCTCAATTCAACCCACCTTTGAGAGGCGGCCCGAGCAACAGCAACAGCAGAGGGAAGGCACCTGGGGTCCTGGCCATGTCAGGATCTGGAGCGTGATGGATCCCCGGGGATCTGGGGAGTTAGATGACGCAGGGCATGATGGCAAAGGGAGAAATCCGGCCGGGCGGGCTCGCCTGCCCGTTGTGCAGACAGTGTCTGGGCACAGGCGGAGGGGGAAGGAGCCGGCTTGAGGTGCTGGAAACAGAGTTTGGGGGAAATGATTACGCAGATTTCTATCACCCGCTTTTCCCACGGATGTGGGAGGGGGAGAGGAGTGCAGACGCATCTGCAGAGCGAGAGCACTTCCTTCCGCTCTTCACGCTGATTTCCAGTGACAAAATTCGAAACATCTGATGGGGAAGGTGGGGGAGTGTCAGAAAATCCTGCCTTGTTTGGGTCAGGTGTCCCCAAGCAGCAGGTTTGGGGAGGGGGTGTCATGTCAGGGGACCCCAACTGGAAAAACAGGACTACGTGTAAACTGTGGTCCTGGGGTGCCCTTGCTTTGGGAGTAGGGGTTGTGCCCTTTGGCTCCAAGAGATGCCACTGTGATGGGCTGAATGGAAGAAACTGAGCTCAGATCTTTCCCCCCAGCATCGGGGCGTGACCCCGCAGCCTGCTGGCAGAACCAGGATGGGGCCAGGGCCTTGGTTAAGGTGCTGTGCTGGAGACCTGCGTTCAATTCCTGGCTCTGCTATTAGCTCCTGGGTCAGGTCCCCAAGCCCCTGAGCCTTGGTGTCCCCATCTGAAAAACGCTCTACCTAGATCGGGGTCTCAAACTCCATTTCCCTTCGGGCCAGGGCCAGTCCTCAAATCCTCCCAGCGGGCCAATAATGTCACTGAAGATGGTGTGTAGAAAAGAAAATGTTTCTAGTGTATTTTTTCTTTCGAATGTCTTGGAAAGAATACCGCTGTCGTACCACTTGATACAATGCTTCGCCTGCCAGAGAGCTTTTCGTGTTTGCCAGACACCTGGCAATGCTTCAGTTCTGCCAGTTTGTTGATGTTTGGCCTCAGGGAACTGAGCCGTTGAAACCTTCAGGATTGCAGCCAGGTGGGCATCAGAGAGTTGTGTTCGCTACGTTGACTTGTTTATGTTCATTGTGGAAAAAAGTGACTTGGCCTCCAGAGCTGACTCCGCCCGGCAACCAATGATGCAACCGCCACGGCTGACTCTGCCCGGCGACTGGTGATGGTATCTCCATCCCTCTCCCCCAACCAGTGGGAGCTGCGGGGGGAGGCACCTGCAGCAGACAGAGCCGGCAGCGGGGCTGCATCTCTCCTGCCTGCTCCCTTCCCCCGGGGAGGGATGAAAGAAGTTTTAAAAAAGTTTCTGCGGGCCGCAGCGGGGAGGTTCTCGGGCCGCAGATGGCCCGTGGGCCGGGACTTTGAGACCCCTGACCTAGAGGCTTTAGGTTCCTGGGGGCAGGGACTGTCTCACTGTGTGTCGGGGCAGCAGCTCGCACAATGGGGTTCTGACCTCAGTTCAAGCCTTTGGCTGCTACTGTAATACAAACAGCAATAAAAATAGCATCCCAGTTGGGTAATTCCATTTCATTTCCCTCTACCCGCCATGCCCCCCAGTTGTGGCTTCAACTGACTGCAGGATTCTCTTTCACTTCCCTCCTAAAGCACTGTTCCTGTTAATCACCCCCACACTCCACTCCAGAAGCGGCCGCATCTCAGTGCCAAGTGAGAGATCCTTGTTTAAACAGCCCCCATACCCTCCACCCCCACCAGCTGCATCTCACGAGGAATCTACTGTAGACTTCAAGTTACGAAGCTCCTAACCTCCTCACTTCCCCAGAGCGGGCCTGTAACAGCGTGGAGACCTTCCTGCCACCAGCCCCACCAACAGCACCTGCTGCTGGATTGACCCCCGCCCCCCCTCCAACCCCAAGGGAATAATTCCCTACACCCACTGCATTGCCACAGAGGGCCAGTGGAATGATTGAATCTAACAGAAGACATCTCTGCTACAGAAGCATGGACGGAGTAGACGCCTAAACCCCTCCCCATGTGGTCTAGCCACACAGAGTTGGGTCTCGTCTACACTAGAAAGAGTCTGCCGTGTAGCTTATGCCGTGTTGTTGCAGCCAGGCTGGTCCCAGGATATCAGAGGCAAGGTGGGTGAGGTACTCTAGTATCTTTTACTGGACCAGCTTCTGTTGGTAAGAGAGACGCGCTTACACAGAGCTTTGCTTCGGGTTTGGGAAACGTGTAGTTTATAGCACAGAGTTCCTCAAACTGGGGGCCCTGGCCCAAAAGGGGGTCACAAGACTATTGTAGGGGGGTCGCGAGAGCGGTGGCTGCAGGCCAGGCGCCCAGCTCTGGAGGCAGCGCGTTGCCAGCAGCAGCGCAGAAGTAAGGATGGCATGGGAGGGGGGAGCATCACAGCCTGAACTATTTTCAAAGGGGGTCCCCATCCCAGCAAAAAAGGTTTGAGAACCCCGGTTAGAGCTATACTAGCAAGCCCCCTTGCGGAGACCTAGCTTATGCCACCAACAGAGTTCCTTTAGCTTGGCTTCTATCAGTTCCCCAGGCAGAATAAGCTATTCCAGCAACACGGCCTTTTTCACCGGTATCATTGGGTCTCCCCTACGTCTTTTTCCAGCAGAGCTTTGGTGGTCGGGGTGTGATTTATTATTTTTTTTTTAACTGATACAGTTACATTGCATAACAAGATCTAAGGGCTGGAGGTTGAAGCTAGACAATTTCAGACTGGAAATAAGGGGCAAAGTTTCGTGAGAATAATAATTAAGCATAAGAACAACTCTCCACGGGTCACGGTGGACTCTCCATCACTGGCCATTTTTCAATCCAGTTTGGACTGACCTTTTAAAACCAGACCCTTTGCGCTTTCTCCCATGCTGAACTCTCATGCCGGGGAGGGGCTCCCCCTTAAACATCCTCCTCCTTCAAATCCCTCCTGTGCCATCAGTCCTACAAAAAACTTGACAGTGTTTAGACCGCTGGTGCTGAGACCATGGTCAGTCATGCTGACCAGCAGTGTCCCATTGTTTCCTTGTACTCCACCATCATTCCGTCTGTATCCATCTGTTGTCTCTTGTTCTAGACTTTGATTGTACGATTTCTGGGACAGGGACTGACGTCTCGTTCCGTGTCTGTACAGCACCAAGCACCGTGGGGTTTTGGTCCACACCAAGGATTCCGAAGCACTACGGTAAATAGAAATGAATAGCAATAATAAAAAAAGTCCCTTCATAACAGAATAACTGAGCCCACACTATGGGGGCTGCACCCCTTTAACTAGACCGGTGTAGTGAAACAGCTACAAATGTGTGTAGATACGGCTTTACTGTGGGACACACCCAAACCAAGCAGAATTTAAAAAAAATAAAACGGCCAGACTTTTTTCATAAAAGATCAAGAAAAGGGGCCCAAACCCAGCCTTAACTTCCCCCCCTCTGCAGGTCACTTTAAACACTGACATTTGGTCCATTTGCATGGCAGAAATGATGGGTTCTTGTTTTGGGGATTGCTGTTTCACCTTGTTAAATACCACGTCAAACAGCCTTGGAAAAGACAATTCGTACAGAGACAGGAAAGTTCAATTACCACTGACCAGACTCCACACCTCCGCCACACACTGCCAAGAATGTCAGTATATCACTGTGCTAGGCATAAGGACAGGCTGGGTGATTGTAATGGTCCCTTCTGGCCTTCCACATCTATGGTTGGGATTTCCAAGGGGGGATTTCGAACCTGGTCACTTGACACCATTAGGGTCATTTGAAAATTCCAGTCAATTTATCTGTGATAGTCCAGCCACGTTCTCACACCAAAACCACGTTGACATTGGCCAATGGTTGATCTTCTCCTCAGGTTGATTAATCTACGATAATCCAGCCACATTCTCACACGAAAACCATGTTGACATTGGCCAGTGGTTGACCTTCTCCTCTGGTTGATTACTTTATGATAATCCAGACACAAATGCACAACAACACCATAGTGATATTGGTCAATAGCTGATGCTCTCCTCCAGCCAATTAATCTACGATGTTCCAGCCATGCTGTCATGCCAATGCCACATTGACATTGGCCAATGGTTGATGTTCTCCTCCTGCCAATGAATCCATAATATTCCAGGCACCTGCTCCTGCCGGCACCACACTGATACTGGCCAATGGTTGACTTCCAACGGATGCACTCCCCTAGTGGCCTCTGTCACGTGTGACTTCTCTGATGCTGGATCAGGGCCGAGCTCTCGATGAAGCTTTTCCCACACTGGGGACACTTGTAGGGCCTTTCGCCTGTGTGGATCCTCCGGTGTCGGAAGAGGGTGGAGCTCTGGCTGAAGCTCTTCCCGCACTCAGGGCAGGTGTAGGGCCGCTCCCCGGTGTGAATCCTCTGATGCCTAATGAGGGTGGTGCTCTGGCTGAAACCCTTCCCACACTGGGTGCACTGGTATGTCTTGGCTTTCAGGTGGGACCCCTCGTGCTGAGCCAGACCTGAGCCATCCCGGAAGCTCCTCCCACACTGGGGGCACTTGAAAGGCTGCTCCCTGGCATGGATGCGCTGATGCCGGAGGAGGTTGGAGCTGCGGCTGAAGCTGCGCCCGCACTCGGGGCACCTGTAGGGTTTCTCTCCGGTGTGGATGCGCTGGTGGATGATCAGCGAGGAACTGTCCAAGAAGCTCTTCCCACAGTCAGGGCACTGGAAGGGCCTGACGCCCAGGTGAACCCGGCAGTGGGCGGAGAGCTGGGAGCTCTGGTGGAAGCTCCTCCCGCAATCGGAGCACGTGTAGGGCCGCTCCCCCAGGTGGGTGCGGCGGTGGGCCAGGAGGGCGGAGCGGTGGCGGAAGCTCTTCCCGCAGTCAGGGCAGAGGTAGGGGCGCTCGCCTGCATGGGAATGTCGGTGCTGCAGGAAGCAGGAGGCCTCAGCGAAGTTCTTCCCGCAATCGGGGCACTGGTGGGGCCGCAGTTCTCGGTGGGTGCGCTGGTGCCGGATCAGGTTGGAGCTGCGGCTGAAGTGCCGGCCACAGTCGGCACAACGGTAGGGCTGCTCCCCGGAGTGGACACGCCGGTGTGTGAGCAAGGCCGAGCTGTCCACAAAGCTCTTCCCACACTCGTCGCACTTGAAGGGTTTTTCACGGACGTGGGTCCGCTGGTGCCGCAGGAACTGGGTGCTCAGTCTGTAGCTCTTCCCGCACTGGCTGCAGATGGTCAGCGGCTCCCCCAGCTCGGGTGGCAAGAGGGACATTTGAGGGGTTCCTGCCACACCTCTTCCTGAGAAGGTCCCAGCTCCTCCTTGTTCTCACGCCCGTCCCGGCACCTGCTGGGAGAGAGTGAATGAACCTCAAACACTATGACTCAGATCCAAGCTCTGATCTCCCCTGGAGCTGGCTGGTTGGCAGGGAGGGACCTGCCCTGCCCTGCCACCTGCCACCTGCCGGCTCTGGGACCTCCCCTGCCACTCTGCTCCTGCAGCCCGTTCCAGCTGGGAGAGAGAGAGAATCCAGCCGGGGCTCGTTCCCTGCGCTGGGGAGGGAGGAGGGGCAAGGGGTTTGTCGCTGATCTCGGTCAGGGTCTATGCAGCCCCGCCACAATGGGGGACCCTGATCTTGGTAGGGGTCTGTGTGGTGTCTGGTACAATGGGGCTTGATCTCAGCCTGGGTCTGTGCAGGGCCTGGCACAATGGGGGCCCAGATCTTAGTCAGGATCTGTGCATCACCCAGTACAATTCACAGATTCCAAGGCCAAAAGAGGCCGTTGTGATCATCTGTTGTGAACTCCTGCTTAACACAGGCCAACGAACTTTCCTAAAATAATTCCTAGAGCGGATCTTTTAGACAAAAACATCCCCTCGATTTTAAAATTGCTAATGACGGAGAATCCACCACGACCCTTGGTAAAATCTTCCAGTTGTTAATTACCCTCACTGTAAAAACATATGTCTTATTTCCAGTCTGAATTTGTCTAGCTTCAGCTTGCACTCATGGGATTGTCTTATATATTTGTCTGCTACATTGAAAAGCCCATTATCAAATATTTGTTCCCCCTGCAGGTGCTTAAAGATTGTAATCAAGTCACCCCTTAACCTTCTCTTTGTTAAACTAAATAGATTGAGTTCCTTGAATCTATCACTATAAAGCCTGTTTTCTAATCCTTCTAATCCTTTAATCAGTCTTGGGGCTCTTTTCTGAACCCTCTCACCAATGTAGCAACATCCTTCTCTAATTGTGGACACAAGAATGGAATCCACAGTACTCCGGCAGTGGTCACATCAGTGCCAAATATAGAAGTAAAATAACCATCCTACTCCTACTTAAGATACTGCTGTGTATGCATCCGCTTATGCATAGAATCAGAGAAGATCAGGGTTGGAAGGGACCTCCGGAGGTCACCGCGTCCAACCCCCTGCTCAAAGCAGGACCAACACCAACTAAATCATGTCTTATCCCTTTCGGCCACAGCATCACATGGGGAGCTCATGGTCAGCTGATTATCTGCCATGACCTCCAAGTCTTCAGAGGCATTGCTTCTCAGGTTAAAGTTGTAAGCATCATCTACATCCTTTGTTTCTATAGTCACATTTAGCCAGGGGTGAAAGTAAGCTGGTACGGGCCTGTACGGCGTATTGGTAAAAGGTGGCCTTCGGTACCGGCCCGTATGGAGCCAACGTGAAAGCGCTGCTGTGGCAAAGGACCCTGCTTTGAGGGCAAAAGGAGCAGCTGCCCCAGGGCCGGCGATTTAAATTGCCCCAGGCGGCGCAGGCCAGGCAGCGTGGCTGGGTTGGCTGGGGGACGCTGACCCCCCCCAGCCCCGCCCCTTCCACCCAAGGCCCCGCCTCTTACTCTGGTAAGTGTTGAATGTTACTTTCACCCCTGCATTTAGCCATATTAAAACACAGATTGTTTGCTTGCACCCAGTCTACCAAGCAATCCAGATCGCTCCGTATCAGTGACTTATCCTCCTCATTATCCATCGCTCCTCCCATTTTGTGTGTTGCCAGTAAACTTTATCAGTGGCGATTTTATGTTTTCTGCCAGGTCATCGATAAAAATGTTAAATAGTGGGGTGCCATGAACTGATCCCTGTGGGACCCCGCTAGAAATACACCCACTTGCTGATGATTTTACAGTTACATTTTCAGACCTATCACTTCGCCAGTTTTTGGTCCCTCTCATGTGCGCCAGGTTAATTTTACGTCGTTCTAGTTTTTTTTCAAAATGTCATTCAGTAGCAATGCCAACACCTTACAGAAGTCTATCTTACATCAACACTATTGCCTCTGTCAACTACATTTATAATCTCATCCGAAAAAACCCCCCACCCAAGTTCTAGCACAGTGGGGCCCCCTGGGCTGTAGGGGAACCCCACTCGAGGGCTGTTAAGTTACTGATCTGATCTAAGAGACAGGGAAGAGGTGTTTTGACGAATAAGTCACACTTAGCAGTAGAAGTCATTTTGCAAACATCACCTAAGGGCCTTGAAACCACACAGTGTGTTAACCCTTTTCATGCCACGCCAGAGCTGCAAAAAGCAGCCTAAACGTGCCGAGGTGCAGGAGCTAGGGAGTGGTTTCCAGCAGATCCAGGGTTGACAGTTTGGTTCAATGGCTCTCACGCGAATTGCTGGGGGGGGGGGGAGATCTCAGCACACGACTCCCCTTCATTGCCTGGGGTCAGTAACTTTGCTCCAAGGAAGCGGTACAAACCACAACCTCCAGTGGGGTCCCGGGGGCTCGCTGCTAGGCTGGGGGGTGGGCTGGGGTGGGGGGACAGCCTGCTGGGCTCAGCTGCACAGACCCACCTCTCCCAGCACTGCCCTAAAGCTGTGTGTGTGGGGGGGGTGTTCTCCGGTCCCAGCCCCCCCTTCGGCTCCGACCCCCCCGGCCCTGCGGCCGCTTCGTCCAAGCAACGATTTCCTGCCCCGGCCGCTGTTTCTCTCCCTCCCCGGAGCCGCCGCCCCTGCGCCCCCACTCACCGCCCGGCTGCAGCGCACGGGGTGGGGGGGGGTTACTGGTTGGTCCCCTGGGGCGCGGGGGGGTCTCATTGCAGACAGGGGGTCCGGCCCCTTGGGCAGCGGATGCTGCCTGAGTCCCCGGCCCAGGGTGCAGGCAGGGGGGTTGGACAGGAAGGTCCCTGCGCTATTGCAACCCCGCGGTCGGCTCGGTCGGCTCCGCTCCGGGAAGATCCGCTTTGGATAGCCCGGCCTGGCGGCCCCAGGAGCCGGGAAAGGCTCTGCACGGGGCGGAAGGATGCAGGGTCCCCCCCGGGGGGCTGGGCTGGAGAGAGGGGGGGATAGATCCCTCCTGTGGAGGATGCACCAGTTCCCCACACCTTCAGGAGAGACCCCCTGGCCCCCCCATCCCTGGCGTACCCACATCCGTTGGCTCCTCTTGCCCCATCTCCGATGCCCCGGTCTCGCCGGGACGGTGGCCCTGCCCAGCTGCCCCAGTGCCCGTCCATGCCCACCCTGGCACCAGGTCTTGGTTTGGGGGTTCAGCTGGGACCCCGAGGAGCCGGCGTTGGGGGAGCTCAGCGGACTGGTGCAGATTCCCTGGGGCGGATAACACAGACCCCCTAGCTAGGGCTGAGTGGGGCAGGGGATCCGGACCCTTGTAGGCTCACAGTCCGAGAGCGAACTCACAGCAGAAGCAGATATTGGGGGACCCATTATGGGCCTGGCTGGACTTTAATGCAGCGCCCCACAAAATCCGGGAATTCCGCCCCCCACAGGATGGTCCTAAAGAGGGAACCCTTCTCCCTCCCAAAGAGCCCCCAGGGAAACCCTAGGGGGCTCTTTCTCTGATGTATCCAAGGCCATTATAACTGGGGCTCCAGGACCAGAGCCAGGAGAGTGCAAAGCATTGGGGCAGGGGGTCATTCCCCAGGCGCCACAGTGATCACAGCCAGCTGGGAACTAGGGCCTCACTGGGGAGCCAGGTCTGGACACCTGCTGGGAATGGATAGTTTGGGGCAGGGCCGCAGAATGCCTGGGAACCTCCAGCATCTCCAGGCCCGGGAGGGGACTGTCTTTTGTAAGGAACAGGCCAAAACACTGTGTTCCCCTATGATCTGATCTGTAACCACTGCTCTAGACTCCACGCCCCTCCCAGCACTGCAGACAGAACCCAGGAGTCCTGCTCTACCCCACATCCCTCCCAGAGCTAGAGAGAGAACTCAGGAAAGCTGATCCTACATTCAGTGCTTGTCGACCAGTTAATTGTGTGGCTTGTGGGCTAAAAGCTTAGCCACATCCCCCTCTGGGGGCTGGTCCACAAAACAAAAGGGGCTCAGGCCACGCCAGTCACCTATGAGATAAGATTCTTAGAGTCGCACATGATGGGATTGTTTTTCCTAGTTTCCTAAAAAAAAAAAAAAAATCCTTGTTTATTGAAGTCACACAGTGAGAAACCGCCCTGCAAAGACCAGGTTTGACTGTGAAAAGCCCCTTGGAATCTGACAATTCATGGGTTCCTGCCCCCACATCACCCATTTTAGGTCAAGGAGATGGGGTGTGGCCAGATACCTGGGAGCTTCTCGGGCTGCTCTGGGCCCAGGAGAACTAGGAGCTTGGTAAGCGCTGTGGAGAGAGGAGCTGGGTGCCCCGCACCTGGGAACATCCATCTGTCTGGCTTCTCAGGGAGCAGCCCCTCCTGTTCCCAGCAGCCTATTGTGTTCACGCACTCCATGGCTCCCGAATGTGGCTGGGGGCACTCTGCTGCACCGATCTCCTGTGCTGCCCTGAAACTTGCTGCGGGGGCAAAGGGGGGGAACCTTCTGGCCTCAGCTGCACAGACCCCGCCTCCCTCCATGCAGCTCCCAGGGCTGGCTGGGGGGAATCTCTCTGGTCCCAGCTGTGGTTCAGGCTCCCAACCCCTTGTCCCTGTGGCCGCTTCCTCCAGGCAGGGGATTTCCTGTCTCTGCTGCTGTTTCTCTCCCTCCCCCGGAGCCGCCTCTCACTGAGACTCTTCTCTGCATCTCCCCTGTGCCCGGCCCCCCCAACTCACTGCTCCAGCTAGGAGGGGTCTGTGGCAGTTGGAACTTTGAGGCTCAGGAGGTTCCAGGGTCAGTGGAACATTGGGGCCTGGAACCTGGGCTAGATGGAATCTTGGGGTCAGGAATGTTCCATAGCCATGGGGGCAGATGGAACACTAAGGCTTGGAAAGTTCCGTGACTGCTGTACATGGGAGCAGACTGGGTGCAGTTGGGATGGGGTTGTGTCCTTTGGGGTCCGCTGAGGAGAGGGAGAGACCCTAGCTGGCTTTCCCCACCACCACCCTAGAGATAGAGGCATTCGCCTCTCTCGGATACTTTTTTGAGATCCTCACTGAGGTGAGATGGGACTGATGCCAGCCGTTGCAGACTGAAGTCCCCTCACCCCGGGCAAGGGAGATCAGCAACCAGAGAATGCTGGGAGAGATGGGGTTAAACCACAGGAACCTCCCACTAAGCAAAGGTTTCAGAGTAACAGCCGTGTTAGTCTGTATTCGCAAAAAGAAAAGGAGGACTTGTGGCACCTTAGAGACTAACGAATTTATTTGAGCATGAGCTTTCGTGAGCTACAGCTCACTTCATCAGATGCATACCGTGGAAACTGCAGCAGACTCTATATATACACAGAGAATATGAAACAATACCTCCTCCCACCCCACTGTCCTGCTGGTAATAGCTTATCTAAAAGCCATTTCCAGCACAAATCCAGGTTTTCTCACCCTCCACCCCCCCACACAAATTCACTCTCCTGCTGGTGATAGCCCATCCAAAGTGACAACTCTTTACACAATGTGCATGATAATGAAGTTAGGCCATTTCCTGCACAAATCCAGGTTCTCTCACTCCCTCACCCCCCTCCAAAAACCCACCCCCATACACACACAAACTCACTCTCCTGCTGGTAATAGGTCATCCAAACTGGCCACTCTCCAAGTTTAAATCCAAGTTAAACCAGAACATCGGGGGGGGGGGGTAGGAAAAAACAAGAGGAAATAGGCTACCTTGCATAATGACTTAGCCACTCCCAGTCTCTATTTAAGCCTAAATTAATAGTATCCAATTTGCAAATGAATTCCAATTCAGCAGTTTCTCGCTGGAGTCTGGATTTGAAGTTTTTTTGTTTTAAGATAGCGACCTTCATGTCTGTGATTGCGTGACCAGAGAGATTGAAGTGTTCTCCGACTGGTTTATGAATGTTATAATTCTTGACATCTGATTTGTGTCCATTTATTCTTTTACGTAGAGACTGTCCAGTTTGACCAATGTACATGGCAGAGGGGCATTGCTGGCACATGATGGCATAAATCACATTGGTGGACGTGCAGGTGAACGAGCCTCTGATAGTGTTAGTGATAGTGCCTCTGATATTGATAGCTATTACCAGCAGGACAGTGGGGTGGGAGGAGGTATTGTTTCATATTCTCTGTGTATATATAGAGTCTGCTGCAGTTTCCACGGTATGCATCTGATGAAGTGAGCTGTAGCTCACGAAAGCTCATGCTCAAATAAATTCGTTAGTCTCTAAGGTGCCACAAGTACTCCACTAAGCAAAGGAAATCTTGCTGCAACCTTACACCCCTTCAACTTGCCTTGGTTATCCAGCATCTTCCACTGGCTGGGTGTGACACAGCCATAGGAGGACTCTTACCCTCTGGACCATAATTCCTGAGTTGGCTGGGCAGGGTCAGGAGGGATCCTGATGGGTTTGGCTGAACTGACCTGTCCTTTAGACATAGCCCAGGGAGTGACACACCTTATAGAAAATGGTCACTTGGCTTCAACCCTTTAGATAATAATTCACAAGCCGAGTTAGGTCCCATTCAGCCACCCGTCCTGAAAGGTTGATGGCTCATTTATCCTTCTGGGAAATTCCTGAGAGTCCAAGTCAACATGGATCTTACTGAAACAAGATTTGTTAGAAAAACAAGGAGACATCCACATAAAGGTATCCAAGACCAAGGTGTCCAAATTAGCCAGGTCTAAGGCATCCCACCCTTGCCCAAACTGGGCCACACAACTCTGTCATGGTAGTAAAGAAATAGTAAGGTCTCACACTCCCATTTCTTTGTTTGCATTACAGTAGCATCTCGGGGCCCCGTTCTGCTGGGCGTTGCACAGAAACACACTCAGAAACAGCTCCTGGCCTGAAGAAATTACCAATTAAACAGAGAAAGGGACAGATAGGGAAATTGAGACAGAGATGCCCACAATCTCATGAAGAGGCTGGGGCAGTCACGGAACCAGATTTGTAGAGCTCTAGCCCAGTGACTTACATGTAAAACACTGCCTCCGAGTGCCCGGAGAACTCATTCCCAGGCTCACCCTGGGGGACCCTGTTCTTCTGTAGTCACATCTTTCAGCTCTACCAGTCCATCTCCTGCGGGGTTCCAATGATCACACCAGTTAGCCCCACAAACTGCCTCACAGCGACTGATCTCTTTGAGTCTATCTATTTAGCTTAACAAAGAGAAGGTTATAGACTTGATCACAGTCTAAGTACCTACAGGGGAAACAAATATGTGATAGTGGGCTCTTACATCTAGCAGAAGAAGGTATAACAAGTTAAAGCTAGACAAATTCAGACTAGAAATAAGGTGTCAGTTTTTAACATTGAGAGTAATTAACCTTTGGAACAATTTACGAAGTGATGGATTCTGCGTCACTGGCAATTTTTAAATCAAGATTGTTTGTTTTTCAAAAAGCTCTGCTCTTGGAATTTTTTGGGGGAAGTTCTATGGCCTGTGTTCTGCAGGAGGTCAGATAGGCTGATGACAATGGTCGTTCTGGCCTTGGAATCTATGAATGTTACTTTATCATTTTGACTTTTACTTTATATTAAAATTTATAATACTGCCACGCTCTTATACACAGTGCTTTTCCTCAAGTAGATCTCAAAAAGTGCTTTACAAAGGTCAAGTATCATCACCTCCATTTTACAGATGGGGAAACTGAGGCACAGAGGGGTGACATGACCTGCCCAAGGTCACCCAGCAGGCCAGTGGCAGAGCTGGGAATAGAATCCATGTCTCAGTGCAGTGTGCGATCCACTAGACCAGGGGATCTCACAACAAATTTTTTGGGGGCCTCAGAGTGCGGCCACCAACTCTTGCTGGTGGCCGCGCTGACAAGTTTTCCTAAAATATTTAATTAACTTTAGGAAAAACATATAAATATGCACATATGTCCAAATCATTGTAATTTATGTAGAGTTTTTTCAGACTCGGTAATAAAAATAATTTACAGCTGTCTCTATTTGTTACTGGACATAAACAGAATAGAAACACAAATAAGGTGCTTCCCGTGTTCTTGTCTTTTTTGTGGTTTCTTTTGCTTTTTTGGTTGCGCTTTTTCTTCCCCCCTAAGACTTGCTAGCTGATAAGTTTTCTGCTGTGAAAGTGATCTTTGTATGTTTGCTAATATCACTTTTCACAGCAGACTTACTCAGCCCCGGCAAGCCCTGGGACAGATTAAGCCCTGGTTGGAGAGGTGGGCAGGGAGGCAGCGGGGCCCAGGGACAATAGGGGTGTGCATAGGGGATGGTGAGCCTGGGGCTGGAGCCTGAACCAGAGCCGCCACTGCGTGGATGGAGACCGAAGCCCCATGGCTGAAGCCTGCCCACCTTACCCCCGGGAAAGTGGGGAATTTACCAGCTGCCTGCACCTGCAGCGTGTCTGTCTCCAGAGGGGGGCAGACACCAATCACTGCTGACGGCCCTGGGAGAGGGGCCACTGCTGTGCGCCCCTCTGCCCCCATCACAGCCCAGGAGGCTGTTGCCACAAGAAAAGGCCCTGGTGGCGAAACACTGCCCTAGACCACACTGCCTCTCAGATAACAGAAGACATAATTAGTCAAAACAATAAATAAAATGAAATATTTCCCCCAATAATATTTTGTGAAAAATTATGAGCTTTCAACAAATCGGGGTGAAAATCAAATTTTTAAAATCTCTGACATTCAAAGTTTTCGTCCCATGAGAAATTCAATCAGTTTAGGGGTTAGCAGCAGACTCACAGAGTCATAGAAATGGAGGGCTGGAAGCGTCCTTGAGAAGTCATCTAGTCCTCTCCTCCACACTGAGGCAGGATCAAATATACCTAGACCTTCAATGAGAGGTGGGAGCTGTTCGAGATCTGGAACTGTTCTTAAAAACCTCCAGGGCCACAAATTCCACACAAATTCTGATACACGCTCCAGTCACCAGAGGGAAGACAAGAGGACATCTCTGTGCAAGCAGGGGGTGCATACCCACTCCAGAAATGTACCCACAATGCCCCTTGTGACGAAGTGGGGGATTTTCTTGTTTTTTCCAATGGTTTGCATGCAGAGGGGGTGGGACTCAGTTTCCCTGTGTGTTACTGGTTTAATGAGGTGATGGGAGAGGGAATTTGTTGTTACAGAGGACCGGCAAGGGAACTTGGGACCCCAGCCAATGGCCTGGAGAATGGATACCCCAGCAACTGGTGACCTGGCGACCCGGAGGCTCAGCTCAGGAGTCGCTCTGAGAGTTTCTTATGCTGTGTTCAAACGCTCAATAAACCCTCCTGTTTTACGTTGGCCGAGAGTCGCTCCGGTCTAGAGAACAGGGTGGCATTATTCCTTTTGGGAGTGGAGGCCCCGGAGGTCCAGAGCAAGTGGACTCCCTGAGGGGGCCGACGGCGAGAAACAGGTGTACTAAGGCTCAGAGAGGTGCGTCTCCGGGAGGTGGAGGGGCTTAACCCCCGAGACAGAGTGGACCCCCGAGAAGGGCTGTCACACTGAAGGGGGTTCCCCCCACGGACCGCACGGGGCTATGAGTGGGCACGACCTGTGAGTCCGAGACACCCCTGCGCGGGCAGGGCAGGTCCCCCGCCAGCGTCCCTAGGCCGTGTGCATTTTCTGGTGCTTGGCGAGGTAGGAGCTGAGGCTGAAGCTCTTGCAGCAGTCGGGACATTTGTAGGGTTTCTCTTCCGAGTGGATCTTCTGGTGCTGGATGAGGGTGCAGCTCTCGCGGAAGCCCTTCCCGCAGTCCGAGCAGCGGAAGGGCCGCTCCTCCGAGTGGGTCCGGCGGTGCTTGATGAATGCGGAGCTCCAGTTGAAGCTCTTGCCGCACTGGGCACAGTGGTAGGGCCGCTCCCCGGTGTGGGTGCGCTGGTGCTTGATGAGGGTGGAGCGGTGGCTGAAGCTGCGCCCGCAGGCGGGGCACCCGTAGGGCCGCTCCCCCGTGTGGACGCGCCGGTGCTGAGCCAGCTGGAAGCTGTGGCTGAAGCCCTTCCCGCAGTCAGGGCAGGGGTGGGGTTTCTCCCCGGTGTGGATGTGCTGGTGGGAGCGGAGGTGGGAGCTGCGGCCGAAGCTCTGCCCGCAGTCGGGGCAGCGGTAGGGCCGCTCCCCGGTGTGGATCCGCTGGTGTTGGATGAGCAGCCGGCTGAGCTTGAAGCTCTTCCCGCACTCAGCGCACTCATAGGGCCGCTCCTCGCTGTGCACCGTCTGATGCCGGCTCAGGGCCAGTTTGGTGCCAAAGCTCTTCCCGCACTGGGGGCACGGGTGAGGCCTGTCCTCTGCACCCATCTCACCGCCCACGCCAGGGCGTTCCCCGGTGTGGGCGTGCTGGTGCTGGATCAGGTAGGAGCTGTCCCCAAAGCTCTTCCCACAGGCCGCACACCTGTAGGGCCGCTCCCCGGTGTGGGTGCGCTGGTGCTTGGCCAGGTGGGAGCTCTGGCTGAAGCCCTTCCCGCAGTCGGGGCATTTGTAGGGCCGCTCCCCAGTGTGGACCCGCTGGTGGACAACTAGGTGGGAGCTGACCCCAAAGCCCTTCCCGCAGTCGGGGCACTGGAAGGGTCTCTCGCCAGTGTGGGTGCGCTGGTGCTGGAGGAGGTGGGAGCTGCTGGTGAAACCCTTCCCGCAGTCAGGGCACTGATGGGGCCTCTCCTCTCTATGGGATCTCTGGTGCTCAGCGAGGTCTTTGTATTGAGAGAAGCTCTCCCCACACTGCCCACATATGGCCAGTCTCCCCTCCGGACGCCCAGAGCAGTCTCGGAGCTGCCAGGGATCTCCTTCTCGCTCAGCAGAGCTCTCCCTTGGGAGGTTTCCTCCCTGCCGTCCCGCCCCACCGACGTCTCCCTGCTCGGGGCTCCAGGACGTCGCGTGTCGCTCAGGTTCTGCAGGCCCTTCTTGCTGGGGATTCTCCTCCTCGTTCTCACTGGCTGCCCCGGCACCTGCTGGGAGAGCGAGAGAGAGAATCCAGCCAGGGCTCGTTCCCTGTGCTGGCGAGGGGAGGCCAAGTAGTTGGTCACGGAGCAGAAAACCTGATGGGCAGGAATCGAAATCCCACAAACCCTTCCCTGAAGAGAGAGGAGGGGCGGGGTCTGCTCCAGTGGCCCAGCTGAGTCCCCAGAGAAAGACTGAAGGGAGGGAGGGCTCCTGCCAGGCATCAGGCAGGACAGGTGGGAGCTGGGAGTGACACCTGCCATGAGGACAGGGCACCTGTTGAGTGAGACGAGATGATTAAGGAATTATTTATATTTGTATGTGATAAGAAGGCTAGGACCGAAAACTCAGAGCCTTGAATAACGAGGATATATCTGAAACTCATATTGCAACGCTCATTTAATCTTTTATAACAAGGACGAAGGAAGCGGGGAGTACCAGCTGGTATTTAAGGTGGGGATCAGGCTAGATCCCACCCTTGTGTAAATGGGCATCACTACACTGGAGTCAATGGGCCAGATCCCAGCTGGTGCGAATCAACGAGCAACACGGATTGACATTAGCTGTGGATCTGGCCATACATTGCTAGGGCCCGATACACGGAGCTGTGTCGGGCCAAACCCTTGTACGTTGCATCCCTTTCCCGCCCAGCACCCTTTGCCTGCCTTTGCCTCTTAAGGGTGAAAGCTCTTTGGGTCAGGCACTAGGTCTCTGTGTTTGTGCAGCACCTGGCACCGCGGGGCACCGCACCTGAGCGAGGCGTGTACGTGCTGCCACACTAGCGGAGACAGAACTGGGGGGCTCCCGGCGGCTTTGCTGGGATCCCAGCGTTTCCCTTCCCTCCCGGAGGGTCTCCGAGCCGGTGTGGCTCATTCCTCACCTGGGTGGGCGCCTCTCGGGGTCTCTCTTTCCTCGGAGCCCTGGAGATCCAGGGCCCTCGGCTCTTCCCCTGGCTCCATGCGGGGGATCCCGGCCAGGTTGGGGTCGGGGAATCCTGTTTAGGAGAAGAAACCGGTGAGATGCGCCTGGGGGGTGAGGGGGGGGGGGGATGTTCCCAGGGGCTCTTTGAGGCAGGGAGACCCCTGGGGGCAGATGGGCCGCGCCCCATGCAGGGGAATCAGGGATCTCCAGGCACACGGGGCCGGGGGGGGGCAGCAGCTGGCCCCTTGTAGCGATGGGTCCGGGCACGGCCCCATGGAGGAGCTGCCGCTGGGATCTAAGCACGGGGGGTTTATTGAACATGCACGGGGAGGGCAGGGCTGGAACAGGGACCCTGCCGGCCCCAGCTGCACAGACCCCCGGAGCTGGATGGGGGGGGTCTCTCCGGTCCCAGTTCGGCTCCGATCCGCCCCCCGGGCAGCGATGTCCTGCCTCTGCGGCTGGGTCTCCCCGCTCCCGCCGCACGTGGGCCGGGACCGCGCCGGCCCCTCCCTTCCGGCCCGGGGCTCGGCGGCTCTCGGAGCTCGCTGGTTTTAACTCTGAGCTCGCCAGAGCACGGCGATCGGGAGAGCCCCGCCCCCCCCCCCCGTCACGCCCCCCCCCCCCCGCCCCGAACAGGCACCAAAGACCCCGGCGCGGAGCAGTGTCTAACCCCCGCACCTCCCCGGGATGAGCCCCCGCCCCAGGGCAGGTGGGGGATACTCTGCACCCCACTTGCAATGGGGGATCCTCGCATCCTCCCTCAGAGACCCCCCCCCCCGGGAACCCTGCACCCCCCCCGGGGCCGGACCCTGGCTCTGACATATCCTGGGCTGTTGTAACCCCTGCCCCTGTAGTGGGGGCTCCAGGCAGGGCCAGATTGAGACCTTACGCGCCCCTAGGCACAGCGTCTTCAGTGCCCCCCCAGCTGCCCTTGGTGTTTTCCATTCAAAAATGAAACTTTTAACCCACTATTAACTTTTAGGCACCCCTAGAACGCTGCCAGCACCCCTGGGCACGTGCCTCCTGGGCCTAACTGGGAATCTTGCCCTGGCTCCAGGAACTAGCATGTGGGAGAGGGATCTGGGTACCCACTGGGAACTGATATTAGCGGTGGGGATGGTCGGAAGTCTGGGAGCCTCCAGGGCAGTGCTGGCCACAGAGGGGACTTTCCCCAGATGTTCCTGGCTCCTGAACGAGCAGCTCCCTGCAACTTGGAGAGAGGAGCCAGGCGCTGGAGAGGGCAGGAGGCCATGGGCTGGCCTCTCAGGGACCTCCGGTTTCTAGCGGCCTTTGGGACTTTCACCCCAACCCGAAGAATAACCCACACCGGGTGACTCGTGTGTCCCCATCTAGTGGCCAGACTATTTCTGGACGTTTATGAGCTTCCTGCAGCCTCTCAGCTGAGGGCCCTGATCCCATCACTCAGGCAGCCGTGCCTTGAGCTTTCAGATCCAGAGCTCCTGGGTTCAATCCAGGCAGACGTCCGGCCAGAGGCATCATTACAAGAGGCTGCAAGATCCAGCAGAGCAAAAAGCCCGCAGCATTTGGATTCCAAATCCCAAAGCGGAGAATGGGCGATAGGGAATGGATCACTTCATCCTGTTCTGTTCATTCCCTCTGGGGCACCTGGCATTGGCCACAGTCGGAAGACAGGATACTGGGCTAGCTGGACCTTTGGTCTGACCCAGTAGGGCCGTTCTTATGTTCTTAATTCGGGACAGGCATAGATATATAGGGTACAGGCTGGGCCTGGGGGTTAATGTTTCCTGCTGAGCAGGGGAAGGGAAAGTAACTCACTCTGATGCAGATACTTCCAGTATTCAGTTCCCTTTCAGCCTGGCTGAGAGAACCTTGTCTCCAGAACAGATTGCCAACTAACATCAGCCTGTCCCTTGCCATATCAGCCCGTCCCCTGGCTGATATGGCAGGGGACGGGCTGATATTATTTGGCACCCCGCACATGAAGATTACAAGACATCTTAATGAGCAAGGGCACTGGATTCTACCCCATATGGAAGAAATTGGAGGAGACTCAATGCGGTCAGACTCTCAGCTGGTGTAAAGTGGCATCGCTCCAGTGATTTCAATGAGGCTCTCTAGCCCATTATGTCAAGGCTCTGAACCTTCTCCCCAACCCACCATGTAATTCAGGGACAGGGTCTCTCTCAACATGGTTTTCCTGGCATCTGATAAGATTCAAGCTCCCACCAAAGCATCTCCACACACATCATTACACTCAACTTTGATGACATTTCTCTGTTGGTCTGTAATGCGATCACTTTTGAATGCCCTGGCTGATCAATTCCGCAATTTCAGGCCCTGTTCTAGGTGTCAAGGGGCAGAACCCCATGGATCTGGCAAAAAACAGGAAAAAAACACCCAGAAAACTGGAATGGCAAAATGTGGGGTGCACCCAGCCCTTGGTCTTTGGCTAGCAAAGCTACAGCTTCCACCACCTCCATAATTGTCCGTAGCTCAAAGGAGAGGCTGATGACACCTTCCTGTGTCCCATAACCCCCCATCTCAGTTTGAAAGGCTGACATCCTGCATGACTTAGCTCCCAGATAGAAAGAAAATAAAAACCGGGGGAAGGGGCAAAGCAGGGTGTGAGGGGGCGTACAGAGCCCCTGGCATGAGCGGGAGAATGGGGGACCCTGGTACAGGGGGAATAGGAGCACAGAGACCCTGGCATGGGGGAATGGGGGCATAGAGAACCGCGGCTAGAGGGAAAATGAGGGACCCTGATATGGGGGAAGGGGGAATACATAGGGAGAAGGGGGGAATAGGGGATGGGGAGGCAGATAGAGCCTCAGGAATGGGAGGTGAACAGGGGATAATTGTATGGCGGATGGAGCCATATGGGGGACGGAGGATGGAGCCATATGTATGGGGTATTGTATGGGGGATGGAGCCATATGTGCTGAGGAGGGGAGTCCCAGAAATAGAAAGGGATGAGAGGGTGGCCCACAGGAGCTAGTAGGGGAAGTAGAAGAATGCAAGGAGTCCCTGGCTTGCGCAACGGGCTCAGCCTGCAGAAGCAACCAAGTGTGAAACTCTCTCGTTTAAAGGTGATTTGAGGGCCAGAAGGGTCCGTTGGGATCATCTAGTTTGATCTCCATAACGCAGGCCAGAGACTCACCCTGTGATCTCTGCATGAAGCCCACAGCTCGTGGCAGAGCGACAGCATGTCTTCGAGGATACCCTGCCAGTCGCCCTCTAAAGACCCCAAGGGAAGGAGAATCCACCATGTCCCTTGGTAAGGCTGCCCCAGTGTCTGTCAAAAATGTGCACCTTCTCTCCGGTCTGCCGCAGCTCCCAGCTGTGGATCTCGTTCAGACTTTGTTGATGACAGAGCCATCTGCCATCAGGAACCTCCTTCCCATGCAGGGGTGTGTAAACCCGAATCAAGTTACCTCTGAGCCTTCCCTTGGAGAAACCAAAGAGATGGAGCTTCTTCTGTCTTTCACTACAAGGAAGGTTTTTCCAGACCTGGAATCATTCTTGTGGCCTGCACTTCAGGCCACTCTGCTCCCTTGCAGTCCAGGCTGAGGCCTAACGTGGGGGGCGGAATACCCCACACGTGCTACGGTAGGGTTCTCACACTTTTCTCTGCAGCAACTGGGACACTGTCCGAGTTGGCATACAGCACTAGATGGTGCTAGGATCTGAGCCAGTCTTGCAATGCCTATGAACCCACTCCAGATGCTGGGAGTGGGCAACAGGGGATGGATCACACAACGATTACCTGTTCTGCTCATTCTCTCGGAAGCACCTGGCATTGGCCACTGTCGGAAGACAGGATACTGGGCTAGATGGACCTTTGGTCTGACCCAGCATGGCCGTCCTTATGTACCCTCCGGTTTGAACTGTGGGCACCAGAACTGCGTATAGTCTCTGGGGATGGTCTCCTGGTTCCTATTCGACGTTCCCCTGCTCATACAGCCTAGGATCCTGGCCAGCCTTCATAGCCACCGCAGCACTCTGGGAACTCACTTGATGGCAGAGACTGACCTACCAGGTCAGCTTCTTTCCCACACAGCCTGTGGGTCAATGGCAGGCGCTTTCCTGGATGGGAATTCCCTGGTGCTGAATCATGACTGAACCCCTCTCCCTGAGGTGGGTCCGTGGCCGGGCCCCTCTGAGCTGATTTCCTGGTGTCTAGCTGTAGTCAATCTTCCAACCAAACTTCCCACCCTTCTCCCTCCCCATGTCACTGGATGGCAGGGGTCCCCTCGCTGTGGATCCTCTGGTGCCGGATCAGGTTGGAGCTGCGGCTCAAGCCCTTCCCGCAGCTGGCACAGCAGAAGGGCCGCTCCCCAGTGTGGGTGCGTTGGTGACGGAGCAGGCTGGAGCTGCGGCTGAAGCGTTTGAGGCACTGGGTGCACTGGTAGAGTTTCTCCCCCGGGCCGGCTTCATTCTCCTCCAGGGGCTCTCCCTGCTGCTGTCCTGCCCCGCCTGGGCTCTCGCTGGCTCCTCCCTGTGTCCTGTGCAGCTCTGTTCCTGCTGACCCTTCCTGCTGGGGATTCGCCTCCTCGTTCTCACTCGCTGTCCTGGCACCTTCTGGGGGAGAGCGAGAGAAAGAGAGGCAGCTGATGGGCAGGAAGTGAATCCCCCCAAAGCTGGGGGAGGCCAGGGGTCAGACAGGGCAGGTGGGAGCCGGGAGTGATGCTTGCCCTGAGGACAGGGGACAAGACAAGACAGACTGGAGAGCTCCCAATGGCTTTGCTGGGATCCCAGCTTTCCCCTGCTCTCTGAGCCGGCGTCACTCACTCCTCACCTCTCAGGCTCTCCCTTTCCTTGGAGTCCTGGAGAATCAGGATGCTGGGCTCCTCCCCGCGCTCCATCCGGGAGATCATGGCAGGTTTGGCTGAGGGCGTGAAAGCCGAGAGGAGATGTAGCACAGCATTGCCACAACTGGCCCCTGAATCCAGCGGATCGAGAATTTTCCATGGAGATTTGCTCAGGGTCGTGGGGAGAGATTGGTAGACGCTCATAGAGTCTAGTCGGATCTCCTGCACAACGCAGGCCGGGGAAACCAGCGTAGATCTGGGTGAATAACTGAGGTGTTTTTGTTCAGTGGGTGACCTAAGCCTGACTGGGGCTTTCAGTGCTGCTCTCCTACCGACAATAGGAAGTGGCTCTGATTCACCCAGTGAGACCCCATACTGCACTCCTGACACACAAAATTAAATACTGTGCAAATGTTCTCCCGGCTGTTGAGCTCAGCCCTGCCCAGCTGCCTGGGTGGGTTCCCTCTGGCCTCAGCCACAGGTCAGCTGGGCTCCCTTTGTCCTGGCAGCCTGTTCCTCCCGGCAGCAATTTCCTGCCTCTGCCTGTTTCTGTCCCTCCCCTGGGCCGCCTCTCGCTGTAATTCCCCTTTAGCCCAGAGACTCACCGCTTGGAAGCCTTATTCCCAAAGGTGTTCCCAGGAGAGCTCATCAATTGGATCCAACCCCTCAGTGCACAAGGTGCTGAGAGACTCCAGCCTGATACTTCCAGAGGAAACAGCTGAGAGCAGGAAGTTCCTGTCTTTATTAAGTTCCCCTTACAGCATAGCCTGGCCCTCTCTGGAACTGGGGAAGGCTTGGGAGCTCTACGGTTATTTCTTTCAGTTCCCCAAATACATGGAAATGAGCACTATAATCAACGTATTAAATGCAAAGTGCATCCCTCTGCGCCTGGACTGGTCTAAGAAATTAACCATGCAAAGGTTATAAATAAAATCCACCTAGTGAATCGTTTCAGAGTAGCAGCCGTGTTAGTCTGTATTCGCAAAAAGAAAAGGAGGACTTGTGGCACCTTAGAGACTAACCAATTTATTTGAGCATAAGCTAGTGAATGTTTGCACAGCCACGGCATTTCCCCCCCGTTTCACACAGGTGTTTGGTTGCAGGTTAGGCTCCTAAATGTCGGAGTCAGAGTTCATCAAATGGTTCATAGTCGATTTCTGGGCCGGCACCCTGCAAATCCACTTGTAGGGCAAACTCCTCAGCTGCTGAATGCACAGAGTGTGGGAATTTCAAAAGCACACGGCGCCGGACTGGTTCTTCTCCCATTGAAATCAAAGGTAACCTCCCCTTGACTTCAAAGGCTATTTCTACACTACATAGCTGTACCGCTGCACCTGCTGTAAGGTCTTCCATGTACTTGCTCTAGGCCAGCGGTACCTCTATCAGAATTCGCTACCTCTCCCCTTTCAGTCTCTGGCCCAGGGGTAGCAACTTCTGCCAGAGCATCACCCATCCGTTGCAGTTACCTACCTCTGGCCTGGAGGATGACAAAGTTGAGAGGTAGCAAACAGTGATGGGAATTTGCTACCGGTTTGAAATCTCCATTGTAAATGTGGACACAAATAAACACGGATATTTTTCAAAATGTAAAAAGACTTTATTATTGTAGCAAGGTATAGAAACAAGGACAGCTTACTTTTCATTTCAAGAGTTTTTCAAAAACAAGCATCTAAACGTATTTACAGATACAGAGTTAACAACACAATTTTTGTTCTTAACTGAGATGTACATTAAAATTAAACTTCTCTATTACTGGTTTATATTCCAGCTGTGTTATTCCAAGAAAACCAAAATATTTCTCTTTACAAAACAATGCCACAATGTACATTTTTTATAAACAACTGAACGAGGCACATTTTGTGCAGCTGCACTTTTTCTCCTCATCCGTTACATTTTCTTCATTGATTTCCTCTGGCAGGCAGGGCACATGTGCCCACCTCTCACAAGAGTCACACTGGACCTTTGATAAGTAAGAGATGAGAACACGAAATCACAGAATTAATCGTGCTAAATATAATTTCAATTAATTTATACAATTTATAAAAACTTATAACATAAAATTAATTTCAATTAACTTATAAAATAATATTCCTTGAACATATAATCATTAGTCAGATATGACTATCAACAGCCTTGCCAGAGGATGTTGTGAAGGCCAAGATATGACAAAATTCAAAAAAGAACTAGATAAATTCGTGGAAGATAGCTATTAGCCAGGGATGGTGCCCCTAGCCTTTGTTTGCCAGAGGCTGAGAATGGGCGACAGGGGACGGATCACTTGATGATCACCTGTTCTGTTCATTCCCTCTGGGGCACCTGGCATTGGTCACTATTAGAAGACAGTGGGCTAAATGGACGTTTGGTCTGACCCAGTTTGGCCATTCTTATGGAAATATTTACTTCTGTGGAATTATTACAAGAATCCTGCCCCTTTGGCAGGTTATTACGCTGGGTCTATATGTAATTGGCTAGATGTTGGGTCATGACTTTTGTTCTTGTACTATAAACAATCATATTCTGCTTCCTCATCTGCTCCAACACATGGTGTGTGTTTCTCATACATTTACTGTTTCTTACCCATCATGCAATCTTCACTTTCTTTTTTGCAAGTGACCAAGTTGGAGTACACGCAGTACTCCTCCACGCTCTCTGAAAAATCAATGCGCTGTACTCAAATTGTGATTACATTGTGACCAAACCTCTAAACACAAATCTTGATTAATGTCAATTATGTCAAGTAATTAAACTGGTTTGCGAACTTTTTTTTTATTTTTTTGGGTTGGGGGGTGTCCTATTTTAGATGATATTTTGTACCCCAGTCTAGGGGTTTCAAACTTTTAGTTTAATGCAGGTGGGTAGAACAATATCCAATTACATTTCACTGCTTGATCCGTAGTAACCACTCAAACCTTCCACATTTTTCACGACTTGAAGAAATTATTCATACAGAGTCACCATTCGAGACCCAAACTTGTGACATACCCCACTGTAGATGTATTAAGGTAACTGTTTGTGATATGACATTATTCCACTTTTCCTATTATCTTCCCATATCCTATGGGCTGACTTGGTAATATGTAACAAAGCTCTTACCTGCCTCTTCCATCAAAAGAATTGCTATTTTTCTTCTGCACGTAGTGAGAGCCTCTTGTGTGGTTTCTACAGCACTGATGTCTTTATGCTGTAAAAACGTTTCTGCAAACTAAAAACAAGTCTAATTAGAAAAACACAGGATAATTAAGGCTGCGTGTCTGTCACGGAGGTCACGGATTTTGTGACTTCTGCAGCGGCTGGTTCCAGAGCTACCCGAGCAGATCATGCAGCCCCTGGTCCAGAAGCACCAGCCGCTGCTGGGGCAGTTGGGGTGTGGGAGGGGGCTAAGGGCTGTAGCAGGGGGTTAGGGTGCAGGGCGGTGCTGACCTCAGGGGGCTCCCCAGAAGCGGCCAGCATGTCCCTGCAGCTCCTAGGCGGAGAGTCTTACGCTACATATCACTTGATTTGCTATGGCCTGCGTTGCTAATAACACCGTCTCACTCACACTAAATGCTAGTGTTTTGTGCCCACGGCCAATGAAGTAGTCACACTCAAATCGCACATGTTCACCCAATGTCCATTATTAAGTACAGTGGGTACAAGTATATGCTATTTCCATTTTTCGTTGTAGCTATCAGGAAGCTATTCTCCTCACTGTTGTTACACTGATTAAACATAGTTTCACACTAACACTACATGTAAACTGTGAAAATAAGTATCTAAAGAATCACCTCCAAGTCCTCAGGAAGGTTCTTTCATATCTCGTCTCATCACCCAAGGGGTCAATTATTAATACTTCTTTTGTTTCCATTAATGTGATCTGTAAGTGTTAATACATATACATACGTTATTGGTAATACGAAGTGAGCTGTAGCTCACGAAAGCTCATGCTCAAATAAATTGGTTAGTCTCTAAGGTGCCACAAGGACTCCTTTTCTTTTTGCGAATACAGACTAACACGGCTGTTACTCTGAAACAATTGTGTAATGATTTTTCAAAACACTGCCTGCAGATATTCTCATTTGTAACATCTGACTAACACACAAGAGAAAATCGTATTGTGAATGCCTTGATTCAAACACTACAGACGATATTCTTTACATATACGTTACCAACAACACATTCTTCACACTAGGATTTTATCTTTTAAACGGCCATCCTCTGAATTTCAAGACTTACATTGAAGTTCCATTTTCATTTGTGTGTATTAAACTTATTGAAAACCCACAATACAAAGGAAATTATATCACTGCTACATAACTGTGTTTGAAATGTCGTATGTAGTACTTAGGACTGTCAAGCGATTAAAAAAATTAATCATGATTAATTGTGCTGTTAATGATAGAATACAATTTTTTAAAATATTTGTGGATGTTTTCTACATTTTCAAATACATTGATTTCAATTACAACACAGGATACAAAGTGTACAGTGCTCACTTTATATTTATTTTTGATTACAAATATTTGAACCTTAAAAAAACAAAATAAATAGTATTTTTCAATTCACCTAATACAAGTACTGTAGTGCAATCTCTTTATCATGAAAGTTGAACTTACAAATGCAGAATTATGTACCAAAAAACCCTGCATTCAAAAATAGAACAATGTAAAACTTTAGAGCCTACAAGTCCAATCAGTCCTACTTCTTGTTCAGCCAATCGCTCAGACCAACAACTTTGTTTACATTTGCGGACGATAATGCTTCCCGCTTCTTGTTTACAATGTCACCTGAAATAGAGATCATGGCACTGTTGTAGCCGGCGTTGCAAGATATTTATGTGCCAGATGCAATAAAGATTGATATGTCCCTTCATGCTTCAATTACCATTCCAGAGGACAGCGTCCATGTTGGATAACGGGTTCTCCTCGATAACAATCCAAAGCAGTGCGGACTGACACACGTTCATTTTCATCATCTGAGTCACATGCCACCAGCAGAAGGTCGATTTTCTTTTTTGGTGGTTCAGGTTCTGTAGTTTCTGCATCGGAGTGTTGCTTTTCAGACTTCTGAAAGCATGCTCCACACCCCGTCCCTCTCAGATTTTGGAAGGCACTTCAGATTCTTAAACCTTGGGTTGAGTCCTGTAGTTATCCTTAGAAATTTCACATTGGTATCTTTGCATATTGTCAAATTTGCAGTGAAAGTGTTCTTAAAATAAACAACATGAGCTGGGTCATCATCTGAGACTGATATAACATGAAATACATGGTAGAATGCCAGTAAAACAGAGCAGGAGACTTACAGTTCTCCCACAAGGAGTTCAATCACAAATTTAATCAAAGCTTTTTTTTTAAACGAGCGTCATCAGCATGGAAGCATGTTCTTTGGAACGGTGGCCAAAGCATGAAAAGGCATATGATTCTTTAGCACATCTGGCATGTAAATATCTTGTGACACCAGCTACAACAGTGCCATGCGAACACCTGTTCTCACTTTCAGGTGACACTGTAATTAAGAAGTGGGCAGCATTATCTTCTGCAAATGTAAACAAACTTGTTGGTCTGAGCAATTGGCTGAACAAGAAGTAGGACTGATCGGACTTGTAGGCGCATCAATGTAGCCCAAGTAGAGTAGGGGCGTTAGGGGACAATAGCTGAGGAAGCGTTGTTCTAAGTCAGCCATATGGAACAACGCTTCCACAGCTCTCATCCCCTAACTCTACTTGGGCTACATTGGGCTACTCTACTTGGGCTAAATTGATGACATCTTCATTATCTGGACCCATGGAAAAGAAGCCCTTGAAGAATTCCACCATGATTTCAACAATTTCCATCCCACCATCAACCTCAGCCTGGACCAGTCCACACAAGAGATCCACTTCCTGGACACTAACCCAGGAACCTACCCTTGCAACAAAGCCCATTGCCAACTGTGTCCACATATCTATTCAGGGGACACCATCATAGGACCTAATCACATCAGCCACACTATCAGAGGCTCATTCTCCTGCACATCTACCAATGTGATATATGCCATCATGTGCCAGCAATGCCCCTCTGCCATGTACATTGGCCAAGCCAGACCGTCTCTACATAAAAGAATAAATGGACGCAAATCAGACGTCAAGAATTATAACATTCAAAAACCACTCGGAGAACACTTCAATCTCCCTGGTCACTTGATTACAGACCTAAAAGTTGCAATATTACAACAAAAAAACTTTAAAAACAGACTCCAACGAGAGATGCTGAATTGGAATTAATTTGCAAACTGGACACCTTTAAATTAGGCTTGAATAAAAACTGGGAGTGGATGTGTCATTACACAAAGTAAAACTATTTCCCCATGCTTATTTCGCCCCCCCCCCCACTGTCACTCACACCATCTTGTCAACTGTTGGAAATGGGCCATCCTGATTATCACTACAAAAAGTTTTTCTCTCCTGCTGATAATAGCTCACCTTAATTGATCACTGTCCTTATAGTGGGTATGGCAACACCCTTTTTTTCATGGTCTGTGTATATGTATCTTCCTACTGTATTTTTCACTGCATGCATCGGATGAAGTGGTTTTTAGCCCACGAAAGCTTATGCTCAGATAAATTTATTAGTCTCTAAGGTGCCACAAGTACTCCTCCTTCTTTTTACTATTTCTTTTTTTTTAAATCATTTTTACACTGCAAATATTTGTAATAAAAATAATATAAAGTGAGCACTGTACACTTGTTCTGTGTTATAATTGAAATCAATATATTTGAAAATGTAGAAAAACCTCCAAAATATTTAATACATTTCAATTGGTATTCTATTGTTTAACAGTGTGATTGTGATTCATTTTTTTAATCATGATTCATTTTTTTGAGTTAATTGTGTTAGTTCACTGCGATTAACCGACAGCCCTACATTTAGTGCAGGCAATCCCAAAGTATAACAGCGGAAAACATCTTACCACAAGAACCCAGTGCTTTGGTGCGTTGAAAGGAAGCAATAAGAGATCACTTTGCATGATTCCACTCTGTGTTGATTGAAAAAAGAATGAAAAATGCAGTTATGCTGGTCAGTGAAGCAAACCATGCAATGTAGATTATAGTGGATTTCCCAGTTTCAGTACATTTCCTTCCCCAACACAGCACTGTGTTTGCACTTAACCACCTTTATGAAAATGTGCTTTGCCCCTGTGGGGCATGAGAACGTGTGAACATTTTTCTTCTCCAGTTTCAGTTTTGCTCGGCCTGACAGAATGCTAGTGGACGTGACTGACGAAATGGCTTGTATCTGTTGACACGCAAGCAAGTTTTTAATGGGGGAGGGATAGCTCAGAGGTTTGCGCATTGGCCTGCTAAACCCAGGGTTGTGAGTTCAATCCTTGAGGGGGCCATTTAGGGACATGGGGCAAAAATCTGTTGGATGATTAAATTGGGGATTGGTCCTGCTTTCAGCGGGGGGTTGGATTAGATGATCTCCTGAGGTCCCTTCCAACCCTGATATTCTATGATCATGGCACACACAGACCATAATGTAGTTCATAAACACATATATGGAAGGGATCCTTACTGTTACAAATAAGTGATGTAAAATGGATTACAAACCTTTTCTGTAAGCCCCCATGTGCTCTGTCTTCCTTTAAAAACTGACTAACCAGTGCATGTACCGGTGTTGAAGTCGCAGCCCCACAGACCACCTGCAACGGATGAAAGAATAGTTCAAATTTTAAAAAAAGAGTTGATGAATCCATCCAGTCGCCAGCAACGTTTACTGCTATTTAAATGTACCTCAACACCCAGCCAGCTTCTGGGCTTCAGGTTATAAAATGAAGTGTCATACAAATGGATTTCTATCACTTTGGCCTCCAGTCTCTGTGTAACCTTGTGGGTCTGTACAAATTTTACTAGAAAAAAAAAACATGGAACATATATGACATGCCTGGTAATACAGTTTCCTTTTTCTCTGTTTTACCATTGTGCATGCTGCCCTTTTGACATGAAAACTTTTAACCAATTGTTAAAAAAAAAAAAAAAAGTGTGGTAAGCAATTACCTTTGAGCAGCCATTCTCTGTCTTCCCCCATCCTCCACAAGCATATCACCAACATCACTGCATGCAACTTCTTCCACTACACACTCCTCTTCTGCCATGTGAGCTCCACCTTGATCACTCGGCTCTCAGGAGGCTCGTGAGATATATTGCCACCCATTTGCCCAATCTCTTCCGAGGGCACTGTTTTTTCAATCTCATCCACAGAAGTTTCCATTTCTGTGTTTGCCTCTGATTTGTTTTCAGCCCCTAACGTTGGTGGCTCTTTAAATGGTTTTAAGTGGGAGATACTGTACTTAGATCCTAACAGGTTCCCCGAGGTGGTTTCCAATTTAACTCTTTTACCCGCAACAGTAGTAACTTTGTATGGGCCACAATAGGTAGGTTGCAGCAGCCCTCCCTTTCTTGTTTTCCTTCTCGTATTCAATAACATAACACAGTCCCCAAACTCAAATGTTATTTCCCCATATTCAGAACTCTTTCTTTTGGCATGCTGGTTTTGTTGTTTTTCTTGTGCTTTGGCAATATTACTAAGAGCCAGTGCAATGTCAGCATCCTTTCTCAATTTCAAATTTATGCTGTACTCTTTGTAGAATTGTTCATCGAGTTCCTCGAAATTTGGTGGCTTTAAAACAAACAGAGAAGGGGTTGGATTTGTGAAATGAAGATTCACAGAATAAGACATTGACATGAAAGCTGACGGTACTTAAATACACTTACTGCATAATCCTCCGAGACTTGGATTGGAAATCTTGCTTCAAAGCCATATAGTAGTTGAAAGGGGGACATTTTGGTGGTCATGTTCACTTGAGATCACAAAGAAAATAAAATATCACCAAGAAATTCATCCCAGTTACTCCCAGTGTCATCAACCAACTTCTGCAATGCTCTGTAACAAATGGCGATTGATTAGTTTGTGGGGAAAAAAGTAAACGACCGAGACAGATCATATGGAATCAAAAAGGCACTAGAAGGAGGTCATCACAGAGCATTGCTATGATTATTTTTCATTTCACGTGTGATATGGTAAAAAGACTTGCAATGTAATAAATTGACTTGCAAGATTTAGAAGCAATTTGCAGCTTCTGGCATGGTGCATTCTACTAGCCTTTAGTACTGTAATTTTCCCACCCCTAAAATTACCTTTTGATGGATTTGGTAGTGCTATGGGCAAACGTATTGGTCAGTGGGTGGCATGGGCTGGTGAAGATATGTTCTATTCCCCATACTTTGCACATTTCCAGATTACAATGAAAAAAAAATTACACCATAAATTTTGCTTTGGACAGCTCTGTATTTATGTTTCTTCCCCTCTTTGCCATTGATTTTGTGTGTGATTACTGTGGATTACTTTTAGTTTTACTACCTGGAACTATCCTGTAGATTTTACTACTTGGAATAATATGATGGGGGTTATTTTGGTGGGTAAGCACACATGCACGCATACACACCCACGTTATAGCGACCCTGATGGGGTGACCAACTACAGTATTTGCAAAACCAGGGTGGGTGTTCAGAAAAACTTGTCATCAACAATTTACATTAAAAAAAATAAAAACTCACAAGGGAATGAAACCCATGTTCGCTATCAACTATCCGTGACCTGACAGTGTGAATGAAGAAATAGTAAAAATAACCTCAAAAATAAATCTTTACCTCATTATTGAATTCAGGATCGCCATCTGTCAGTATCCTCTGTACATATCCATATTTAATAATAATGCTGTATATTTTCTTTGCTACCTCATAGGCTGACTTAGTTCGAAGTGGAAATGCATCCACCCATCTTGTAAGATAATCCATGGCTGCCAGTATGTACTGGTATCCCTTCTTCGTTGCTGGTAGTGGCCCTATTAAATCCATTCCCACCAGTTCCCAGGGCTGACTGACCTATATGCAGGGGTACAGGCTGCAGTGTAGCCAGACAGCCAGCCCCCCCCCCTCAGACCAGCATTGCTGGAAACACAGGTGGAAGCCGGAACAGGGCACTTAACATATATTCCAGCACAGCCTTTGAAGCTGTGAAAGCACAGGTGTGCTGCTATAATGTGCCTCTGGGAACAGATACAAGGATTAAGCTCACAGCAGGCAGAGGCCCTGTGACAGACATGGCTCTTAGCCCCTACTAAATAGCGTGATGCACACACACCAACATCCTAGGTGGGAAAATATTTACCCTGATAAAAGAAATGTCCAGTAGTCGACACTTATTGTTTCTCTTCTTTGCAAGTGTAAACTACTCTTGCGAAAGCTGGCGTCACCCAGACAGACCAGCCTCAATTTGGCATAAGAAAGGAGAAAGAGAATAAAGGAGTACAGAGGTATAAGTAGGGGACCTACAGCACCATGATTTTTGAGTGCTTTTCACTATCTATCTGCTGGTCAGATAAGTGACAGCCTCCCAAGGCTTCTGCAGCTAAGAGGGTCCCTAAGCCTTGTCCCTTATTCGTCTTTCCGCGGAATTGAGTGACCGATCCTGGCTTGGCACCGCTGGAATCGAGAGATGCAAGGAGGGTAAGAAGCACCCACACCAGATCTCCTATCTTTAGTGTACTCCTTTTCTTTTTGCGAATACAGACTAACATGGCTGTTACTCTGAAACATATTTTGAAATAGAGCTCTATACTTTGTTTTCTTCCTTTGGGATTGTGGCTTCAGTTTTGTAACTTGTTTGTGTGTGTAACATCTCTACATTTAAATAAGTAGGCACTAGCAATTTTGTAACCACATGATTAGAATCTAGCCTAATAAATTTTGGTAACCATTTGTGCATAAGCCTGACTTGTTTTCTCTGGTTTACTGTAAAGCAGCCAACACAATGAAAGAACCTCAGCCGTTTTGGCTCTAAAGCCTGGCCATTAGGTGAGAGTACTAAGAGCCTAGCGTTGAGTTGTGCCGTCTCCACGGGGCAAACTCTTGGGGCACCTGTCAGTCAATCCTGGCTGCCCGCTGCGAAGGAGCTCTGAGCTCTAGCAGTTAAAGTCACGGGTGTGGAGAGGCTCTTAGTGCTGCCATTGGGGCACCTGTCAGTCAGTATTGACTGCCCGCTGCGAAGGAGCTCTGAGCTCTAGCAGTTAAAGTCACGGGTGGTTAGGACCTTGGGGCATCCGTCAGCCTAGCCCGGGCTGCCCGCCGCGAAGGGACAGTGCGTCCTAGCGGTTAAAGTCACGGATGGTATAAACGGGCATAGCTGGCACCTCACCAAACATCCTTGGCCGTCGGCTAACATGCAGTCATACTTTGGATCTTTCTTATTAAATGGTCTCAATAAGCACATATGTAGGAAGTAGAGGAAACGCTATAATGTGGTTTCCACAACCACACAAGCAGAATCTAATTTCCTTTTTTAAAAAACAGAACAAAAAGAAATAAAGAAGCAAACACATGAAAAAGAAATATAAGAATAGGGGTAGGAAAAATGATACAAGAATAAACCTGCAGAAATAGACCATGCCAGCGCAAGGAGCAAGAGAGGTCATTGTTGCACTCCATTGTGCCACTCAGGTAAATTCAAAGCCTCATTGTGTAGCAATAATAAAAATGGATAATGATAAACAATTATCTTTGATTCTGTCTTTCAAAGATTTCTTACTGTTTTTGAAGGAAGTGAATAAGACTGTATATCATGTACATGCAGTCTGCACTAAGAACATTCCTCATGCATTGACAATGGAAAGGCTTTAAAAGAAGATATGTAGTAGATGTCTCAGAGTCCAAAATTTACCTTTATGTTTTTCAAGGTGGTATCTAGATTTAATTCCTTTCCTGCTTTCCGGCAATGCAGACATTGCTCAACCTAGTTTGGACGGCATTAACATTCTTGTATGAAAACATTACTGCAAGGGAACGGAGTTTACACTTTCACACCAAATGTATTAATATCATTCTTTGCACTGTACATTTCAAATCTGTATTTAAATTTTAAATCACCTATTTCAGGATTTTGTTTCATTACTTTACATACCCAGCCTGTGATGTCCTTTGTCATCCCTGGCCAATAGTATTTTGAGGTCAGTGCAATTCTCATTTTGACTTTTCCTTGATGTTCACCCTGGGGACTGGCATGAACCTGTTTAAAGAGCTGTAGGGCTTGTTTCATGGTATGCACAATGACAACCTTTCTTCCTTTGGCGGAATAGAAAAGTGTCCCCTCTGCAAATCAAAGCAGATGGAGACGTGATGATGACATCAAGTGTTGCACTTAAGCAATTATCAGATATTTTCAAAGTCACGGATTCATTATAAGGCATATGCTTATAAAAGATACCTGTCTGCATATCGGTCATCTTAACTTGATACAAGGGGGGAATTCCACTATATGGTTATAATTAGATTTTGATTTTTTTTTTAAAAACTAGAAGTCATTGTTCAGTGAACATATATGGATCGTTGTTGCTGTTTGTAGGATACACTGTAGGATGCACTGGATAACATACTTGTTGCATCCGACGAAGTGGGTATTCACCCACGAAAGCTTATGCTCCGAAAGGTCTGTTAGTCTATAAGGTGCTACAGGACTCTCTGCCGCTTGTACTTGAAAAAGAAAGTTAAATCATAGGGGTTTTGGTAATATTTATACTTTATACTCATTTGTCATGTCACTGACATATAGGTTTGTCACAGTGCCTATATATGGAGCAAGGAGATTTTCTGGGAAATTTGACGAAAACTAGTGATCCTAATCATGGTCCCATTGAAGGTAAGGTTAACACTCTTATATGCTCAAGATTCCACTGTATTCTGTGTCTTTATTACGTAAAAAAACAAGCACGGCTTGCCTTCCAAAGAAAAGTTGGCAGAAAATCGACCCAAGTTACGTCTGTCTGTTTTATTCATTCCTTCAGGATACACGTTACTCCTCTTATATGCCAAAACGTGTGCAGTTTTTTCCTCCAAAGATGTTCCCGAGTATTGTTCACAGAAGAAAACATTTCATACTGTTAACGTTCACATCATTGCAAACATGAAGTATCTACCTGCATAACAATCAGGTGTTATTTTGTAGGTGAGGTGTGACATGTAAACTGCAGACATATAAGCAAGGGAAGCCAAACTCAACAATGCAGCAGTCATAGGCCAATCACAAGAGTGACATAAGTAAATCTGAACTATGTGCATAAGTTTGAAGTATTTGTGGCTTGCTCAAATACAGCCAGATTTTGTAATGAGATCAAATTTCATTTGAAATAATTAGATCACATCGATCAGATTTTAACCATGTAAGATCATACTGTGACGTAGTTGGGATTTTCCCTGGTTATGTTGCATGTGAGCCTATGTGAATCTTACTGTTTTGCATGAATCCTGTGTGTGCCTCAGTTTCCAAGGGTATTGCACCAATGTCTAGGTGATGGGAATAAGGGGGTGTGACTTTTGTGGGGGCTGCCCAGCTGCCTGCACAGATGCTATGGCCACCCCATCATAACCTGAGACCCAGGAAGAGGATGCGACCAGGTGACTCTTGGTCTGGGAAGAGAGACAAAGGCCGGAGGAGGAGCAACGGGCAGGGCAGGGGCCAGGCAGCTGGAAGCGAGTCCGTCTCGCCTGGCTTGGGGCGCAGGGGGAGGGCCAGAGCCCTGGCTCTGGGCTCCCCTCCCCCCAGGATAGACTTGGCTGAAAGTCACTGATTTCTGTGCTAACAAGTTCTGTCCTACGCTGTGTTCTGTCGACTAATAAACCTTCTGTTTTACCGGCTGGCTGAGAGTCATGTCTGACTGTGGAGTTGGGGTGCAGGGCCCTCTGGCTTCCCCAGGAGCCCTGCCTGGGTGGACTCACTGCAGGAAGTGCCTGGTGTGGAAGGGGATGCTGAATGCTCCGAGGTCAGACCCAGGAAGGTCAAACCTGTGTAAGCTTCTTGCCCTGGCTACAGTATGCTCAGAGAGGAGGCTCCCCCAGAGTCCTGGCTGGCTTCGTATGGAGTAGTTCCAGAGCATTGGCATGGTGACTCCGTGACACATAGTCACTCAGGACAGGAAATGTAACAGCACCAAAATGTGAATTGCAAAAAAAGCACAAGCAGGGGTGTTTGAAGATACTGTATAATATATTCAGAAAACAACAAAATATGTATGGAAAGGAAACCCTCTCTTTACCTGCCATACTGTTGTATATTACAGTGAATTTTTTGCCTAGTACAGCTTTTTTTGGGGGGGGAAAGAGTTTTCTGTAATTCTGAAGAATCTGAAATAAAAAAACCCATATAACATACACATTTCAGTATCAGGATGATCACAGGCACGAACAAACATTTTAAAAGCACAAAGTGACTTGAGAGTTTTTGCGAAGGTCCTTGACTATCATGCACTCAGCCAGGAGCCCCTAAATCTTTGGGTGGTCAGACTTCTATTGAAGGGTGCAAAGTGCTGAAGGATAAGTGGTCATGGCAGGATAGTTATTATCTCTCTGGAGAATGAGAAGTGGAGACACTTGAGGTGTTTACCACAAGTAAGCAAGATCAGTAGGTACACTCTTGTATGGGTTCACCAACCCTGTGTTATCTCCTAGTAAAACTAACCTTATGTCCATGATGCTTATAGCTCAAAAACCATAGGTGATACTTTATCTTTATGACAAGGTGGCTAGGCAAGATCATCACAACACCTGCTAGAAAACATTTGATAAAAAACCACTCTTGGGAGCAGAGAGGACCCAGCCCACATTTTCGTGTTTCCAGGACTTTTTAGAAAGCATTCTGCAGAGTTGAATTTCAGGACTATTCATAGAATCATAGAATATCAGGCTTGGAAGGGACCTCAGGAGGTCATCTAGTCCAACCCCCTGCTCAAAGCAGGACCAATCCCCAGCTAAATCATCCCAGCCAGGGCTTTGTCAAGCCTGACCTTAAAAACCTCAAAAGGGAGGAGATTCTACCACCTCCCTAGGTAACGCATTCCAGTACTTCCCCACCCTCCTAGTGAAAAAGTTTTTCCTAATATCCAACCTAGACCTCCCGCACTGCAACTTGAGACCATTGCTCCTTGTTCTGGCATCTGCTACCACTGAGAACAGTCTAGATCCATCCTCTTTGGAACCCCCTTTCAGGTAGTTGAAAGCAGCTATCAAATCCCCCTAACAGTTGTCGTCTGCAGACTAAAACTATTATATGTAAAACCTTGAATGAAAGTCTGAGTAGTTCTTTATTAGCGCCTTTCCACTGCAGAGTAGGTCACACAGTGTATTAGTAAAGAAACACTAAATGCCCACAAAACACTGAAAATAGTGTAAGCCACTGGAAATAGTATTGGAAATACTTATGAATCTCCTTTTGAAAACAAGCTACTAGGCAGAAAACCTACCTCTGTGTTTTATACAGACGCCCCCCTTTTGTCGTTGTTACACAGACTGAGCAACAAGGCTTCAACACAAAAATGACACTTCTGTCCCAAGGCACACGTCAGCGCATTGCTCTCCCCTCTTATTTTAAAGACTTTCTCTTGAGCCTTTTCCCGCACTGCGAAAAGGCAAGTGCCTTGTCCTCCTTGTGTTGCGACTTCAGAATGGCTCAAACCCCCTTGTTACTGCAAGGTGGCAAAAACCAAACTTGTTTAGCAGTGAGGAAAAGGCCTAGATCTATATAATGGGGGCATAAGATCTACTGTACACACCTGTCTTCTTCAGTTGTTGTTAACAGCACCAGCTCCACCTTCTTTTCAAAATACCTCCCTGGGGCCACCAAGCGCAGCTCTCACAGCACACACCTACTTGCTCCTGCAGGGAAGAAGAGCCACTAATGGGACAGGGCTCTGTTCAGATGACTTATCTAGAACAGGTTTCAGAGTAGCAGCCGTGTTAGTCTGTATTTGCAAAAAGAACAGGAGGACTTGTGGCACCTTAGAGACTAACCAATTTATTTGAGCATAAGCTTTTGTGAGCTACAGCTCACTTCATCGGATGCATAAAGTGAAAAATACAGCGAGGAGGTTTTTATACACACAGACCATGAAAAAATGGGTGTTTATCACTTCAAAAGGTTTTCTCTCCCCCTACCCTACTCTCCTGCTGGTAATAGCTTATCTAAAGTGATCACTCTCCTTACAATGTGTATGATAATCAAGGTGGGCCATTTCCAGTACAAATGGACATCGTACCAAAAGGACTGAAGGTAAAAAATCCATTACAATCTACATACCACACAGGCTATGCTGACAGCTTGTGCCACACGCTCTCAAATAAACTGCGGAACCACCTGATCAACATCCTCTACAGCAAACAGGGAAAGATTAAGAATGAGCTCTCAAAACTGGATACTCTCATAAAAAACCAACCTTCCACACGAACTTCCTCGTGGCTGGACTTTACTAAAACTAGACAAGCCATTTACAACACACACTTTGCTTCTCTACAAAAGAAAAAGGACACTAAACTTTCTAAACTACTATATGCCACAAGGGGCCACAGCAATGGTTCTCTCAACCCACCCAGCAATATTGTTAATCTATCCAACTATACTCTTAGCCCAGCAGAAGAAGCTGTCCTATCTTGGGGCCTCTCCTTCTGCCCCTCCACCCCCACGAACATGATACAGTTCTGTGCTGACTTAAAATTCTATTTTTGACGTCTCAAGGAATATTTCTAAGACGCCTCTGAACAACATACTAATCCACAGAGACCTCCCTACCAACACTACAAAAAGAAGGATTCTAGGTGGACTCCTCCTGAAGGTCGAGACAACAGACTGGACTTCTATATAGAGTGCTTCTGCCGACGTGCACGGGCTGAAATTGTGGAAAAGCAGCATCACTTGTCCCACAACCTCAGCCGTGCGGAACACAATGCCATCCACAGCCTCAGAAACAACTCTGACATCACAATCAAAAAGGCTGACAAAGGAGGTGCTGTCGTCATCATGAATAGGTTGGAATATGAACAAGAGGCTACTTGGCAGCTCTCCAATACCACTTTATACAAGCCCTTACCCTCTGATCCCACTGAGGGTTACCAAAAGAAACTACACCATCTGCTCAAGAAACTCCCTGAAAAAGCACAAGATCAAATCCGCACAGACACACCCCTGGAACCCCGACCTGGGATATTCTATCTACTACCCAAGATCCATAAACCTGGAAATCCTGGGCGCCCCATCATCTCAGGCATTGGCACCCTGACAGCAGGATTGTCTCGCTATGTAGACTCCCTCCTCAGGCCCTACGCTACCAGCACTCTCAGCTATCTTCGAGACACCACTGACTTCCTGAGGAAACTACAATCCATCGGTGATCTTCCTGAAAACACCATCTTGGCCACTATGGATGTAGAAGCCCTCTACACCAACATTCCACACAAAGATGGACTACAAGCCGTCAGGAACACGATCCCCGATAATGTCACGGCAAACCTGGTGGCTGAACTTTCTGACTGTCCTCATCCACAACTATTTCACATTTGGGGACAATGTATACCTTCAAATCAGCGGCACTGCTATGGGTACCCGCATGGCCTCACAGTATGCCAACATTTTTCTGGCTGACTTAGAACGCTTCCTCAGCTCTCGTCCCCTATTGCCCCTACTCTACTTGCGCTATATTGATGACATCTTCATCATCTGGACCCATGGAAAAGAAGCCCTTGAGGGATTCCACCATGATTTCAACAATTTCCATCCCACCATCAACTTCAGCCTGGACCAGTCCACACAAGAGATCCACTTCCTGGACACTACGGTGCTAATAAGCGATGGTCACATAAACACCACTCTATACCGGAAACCTGCTGACCGCTATTTCTACCTACATGCCTCCAGCTTTCACCCAGACCACACCACACGATCCATTGTCTACAGCCAAGCTCTACGATACAACTGCATTTGCTCCAACCCCTCAGACAAACACCTACAAGATCTCTATCAAGCATTCTTACAACTACAATACCCACCTGCTGAAGTGAAGAAACACATTGACAGAGCCAGAAGAGTACCCAGAAGTCACCTACTACAGGACAGGCCCAACAAAGAAAGTAACAGAATGCCACTAGTCGTCACCTTCAGCCCCCAACTAAAACCTCTCCAACGCATTATCAAGGATCTACAACCTATCCTGAAGGACGACCCATCACTCTCACAAATCTTGGGAGACAGGCCAGTCCTTGCCTACATACAGCCCCCCAACCTGAGGCAAATACTCACCAGCAACCACACACCACACAACAGAACCACTAACCCAGGAACCTATCCTTGCAACAAAGCCCGTTGCCAACTGTGCCCACGTATCTATTCAGGGGACACCATCATAGGGCCTAATCCAATCAGCCACACTATCAGAGGCTCGTTCACCTGCACATCTACCAATGTGATATATGCCATCATGTGCCAGCAATGCCCCTCTGCCATGTACATTGGCCAAACTGGACAGTCTCTATGTAAAAGAATAAATGGACACAAATCAGACATCAAGAATTATAACATTCAAAAACCACTCGGAGAACACTTCAATCTCTCTGGTCACTTGATTACAGACCTAAAAGTGGCAATTCTTCAACAAAAAAACTTCAAAAACAGATGAGAAACGGCTGAATTGGAATTAATTTGCAAACTGGATACAATTAACTTAGGCTTGAATAAAGACTGGGAGTGGATGTGTCATTACACAATTCCCCCCCCCCCCCCCCCCCCCGTTCCTCACATGTTCTTGTCAACTGCTGGAAATGTCCCACCTTGATTATCACTACAAAAGGTCTGTCGTCCCTCCCCTGCTCTCCTGCTGGTAATAGCTCACCTTACCTGATCACTCTTGTTACCATGTGTGTGGTAACACCCATTGTTTCACGTTCTCTGTGTATATAAAATCTCCCCACTGTATCTTCCACTACATGCATCCGATGAAGTGAGCTGTAGCTCACAAAAGCTTATGCTCAAATAAATTAGTCTCTAAGGTGTCGCAAGTCCTCCTTTTCTTTTTGTGGATACAGACTAACACGGCTGCAACTCTGAAACATGGTTTACAGTTTCGTTAGCTGGCTTTCCACCCCTGCACTAATTAAAACCTGTTCCAGTGCCATGGGGCTTGTTTCAGGGACAGGATAGATATTACAGATAGTAGTTCTGCCATTTCATAGTAGAGTTCCTTCCGAACTCTTTGGCGAATACCCGCTGGGCCTGGTGACTTATTGCTGTTTAACTTCTCAGTTTGTTCTAAAACCTCTTCTATTGACACATCATGGTGGGTCAGTACTTCAGATGCGTCACCCACATCAGAGCTGTTCTTTTGGGGTGTCTCACCATATCCTGCGCAGCGAACACCGATGCCAAGAATTCATTGAGCTTCTCTGCAGTGGCCTTGTCTTCCTGGAGTGCTCCTTTAGAATCTTTTTTTACCCCACGAAAGCTTATGCTCAAATAAATCTGTTAGTCTGTATCCACAAAAACAACAAGGAGTCTGGTGGCACCTTAAAGACTAACACTGCTCCCGCCGGATACTTTAGAATCTTTGTCATCTAGTGCCCCGCTGGCTATTCCGCAGGCTTCCTGCTTCCCCACGAATGTAAAAAACCTTCTTATTGGTACGTTTTGAATCTTTAGCAAATTGCTTCTCAAATTATTTCTTGGCCTGCCCAATTATACTGTTACACTTCACCTGCCAGTATTTGTCCTCCTTCCCGTTATCCTCACTCCGTTTTGACTTCCAAATTTTAAAGGTTTTACTTTGCTTTGTTTTTGTTTGTGGGAGGGGTCGTTTGTTTGTTTGTTTTGCCTCTAACCGCCTCCATTACTCTGCTGTGTAGCCATGGTGACATTCTTTTGGTCTTCTTCTTGTCTTTTCTGATTTGGGGTATACATTTAATCTGAACCTCTGTTATGGTGTTTTTAAATCGTCCCCAGGCAGTTTGCGGGCATTTAACCCTTGTGACGGCTCCTTTTAATTGCTTTCTAACAAGAGTCCTCATTTGTTTGCAGTTTCCCTTTTTGAAGTTACATGTTACCACAGTGGGGTTTTTGGTATTTCTCCCCCTACAAGGACGTTACATTTAATTACATTATTGTCACTATTATCGAATGTTTCATCTAGTTACTGCTTTGACCATCCAGTCGGGATGTGAAAATATCAAAAGATGGAAAATCTACCACTTCCCTTGGTAGTTTGTCCTAACAGTTAATCAGCCTCTTTGCTAAACAAAAGTGCTTTATTTCTAATTTGAATCTGTCTGGCTTTGACTTCCAGCCATTGGTTCTTCTTATGCCTGTCTCCACTACATTAAAAAGAGCCCTTTAGTACCTGGTATTTTCTCCCCATGAATGTTCTTAGACTAGGGCTTGGTCTACACTACAGTCATAGGTTGATATAAGGCAGCTTTTCAGTGTACACACTACAGCCTTTCTCCCACCGATCTAAGGGCCCTACTACACCAACATAATAACTCCATCTCCACAAGAGGCGTACGGCTTATGTCAGTGTAGTTAGGGTGATGGAGTGTTCATGTGGACACTGCGTGTTACTTCCATGGGCTGTTGGCTGTCATACTGGCCAATTTCATGGGCTCCTGGCTCCCTGTTCCCCCTGGGAAGCCTGGCTGCATCGAGTCTCCTCAAGCATTGGGAGCCGCCCAGCCAGGAAGCAGACATGAGTTTAGGTGCTGGGTTTGTTAAAATAATTTGTGTCGTTCTGGAGATGGGAGCCTTTAACCCTAGAGGTACCGAAACATTCCATTGTGGGCATTATGGGCTGCAGCTGGGACAGATGACTGGAGTCAGGACTGCACTTTGGAGGCCCTGGTTTCTCCCAGGCTGTTTGCTCACTGCAGCTCCCATCCTCTTGGGCTCCACAAATGGAATTAATTGTTTTATTTCTTTTGGGATTTTTCTGTTTGGAAAAAGGAAAAACGGGCAAAGATTCTGGCAAAGAGATTGAAAAGAAACTTCCGTCTCCTGAGTTAATGACAAGCTGTGACATCCCCTGTGTGCCCCTCATTGTACTGAATCAAAAGGAAGGGTGCTTTGATTTGGCTTTGAGATAAAGTTATGAAGCAAACTGTCCCGATAGTTGGCTGAATGCATAATAATAGTTGAGCCTGTCAGACAGTAAAATCAGACACAACATTTCTTAGAAAACAGCGACATCAGGTGGTGTGTGACTGTACTTTGGTTTGATGCTGCATTTCTTGGTGGATAGACAAGTCAGATTTCCATCCCCTAGTCTCTCCGAATTAGCTCTCACGTCCTCCTCGGAATCATCGTATTAACGGAAAGATCCTTCTTCATTACAACAGGATACACTGTGGTGACAGGTGGTTTAACTTGCATCTCTACCCACTGGGGCTTCTTCAGCTCCCCATCCTGTTCCTGTGGGGCTCAAGAACAAACAGGACATGCCGTTTGGTTATGGGCTGCCTTCTTTATCATCTTGATGGTAGATGCAAACGCTTGACGTCTCCGGATGCTGCTGCCATGATGGAGTGACGAGATCACTTACCCAACATCTAATTCATTGTTTGTGCCATTAGAAGCCATACGCCAGAAAAACGCCAGGGGCAGGGGTGAGGGATTGGTACATTCGAGATGTCAGTCGCTTCCTGTTATAATGGCTTTTTAAAAAATAATTCGAGCTGTGTCCCCGGAAGAGTAAGTGGCCCTTTAATGCCCACGTAGGGCTTGTCTACACTAGAACTGATCACTTACCAGAAGACTCATCCATGTCCCTGAGCGATGTAAGATATACTAACCTAAGTGTTGGGGTAGACCGAGCTATGTTGGCGGGGGAGCTTCTCCCACCAACATAGCTACCGCCTCAAATAGAGGTGGAGGTGTTATGCTGACAGGCGAGCTCTCTCCCGTCAGCGTAGAGTGTCTTGAATGCTATCAGGAGCTGTAGCACTTCGAGTGTAGATTACCCCTAACACTGGATCTCAGCCGTGACACCAAGTGGCAGGGAGTGCTGGAAAATCTCTCTGGGCAACTTTGCTCCGCGTTGCAGGCTGGGACTCATGTTTGCTGCTAGTTGTAGGTGTTTTCCGTGAACAACTTGTGGAGTTGCAGTCCCAGCCCAGAGTGTGAGATGGGTATGAAACAGCCAGGGGTCACGGGGCAGGGACAGAGATGGGATCCTGCATGGGAACAGGCAGCCCAGAGAGCATTGTTTGAGGAGAGAGAGGGAAAGACTCCTAATAGAGAGGGTTTAGGAGCAACATCAACAAATCAAACCGATCAGCAGCACAGGCTGTGTCTCCCCGTTCCTCAAGCTGGGGAAATTCGTGGCCAGGCCATTGTCAGAGGGCGATGATGAGATGGGACTTTATCTCACTATTGTCTCATCATTCCTGGAGAGAATGACATAATACAATAGAATTATGGGTCTGAAATGGCTGCACTGCTGTGTGTGTAAGTGATGGCCTGCAATCTTCCTTGCGGCGCTGACTTTGCCATGTCCCAGTCACTCTTGGGAGATGATATTGGGGAGAAGCAGCCATCTTGCCTTTCTTTCTGGAGCTGGTTATGTCAGCTGCAGTTCAGCTGAGTTGTAATCTGGTTTTAACCATTATTCCCACTCAAGAAATGGGGGTGTTAGAACTTCAAACTAGTTAAAATCTCCTAGAATACTCTGTGCTCATGCTAAGCTTTATTGTGCAAATTTACTAGTAGTTAAATTGTTCTACCCTGTGTTCATTGTTGTCAGGGTTCCTTCCCCAATCTGAACTCTAGGGTACAGATGTGGGGACCCGCATGAAAGACCCCCCAAGCTTATTTTTATCAGCTTAGGTTAAAAACTTTCCCAAGGCACAAACTTCACCTTGTCTTTGAACAGTATGCTGCCACCACCAAGTGATTTAGACAAAGAACAGAGAAAGGACCACTTGGAGTTCCTATTTCCCCAAAATATCCCCCCAAGCCCTTACACCCCCTTTCCTGGGGAGGCTTGAGAATAAACAAGATGAGCATAGACCAGCCTTGGATTTTTAACACCCAAAAAACCCAATCAGATTCTTAAAAAACAGAACTTTATTAGAAGAACAACAACAACAAAAAAAATAAAAGATAAGAGAACAACTCTGTAAGATCAGAATGGAAGATAATCTTACAGGCAGTCAGATTCAAAACATAGAGAATCCCTCTAGGCAAAACCTTAAGTTACAAAAAGACACAAAAACAGGAATACACATTTCCTCCAGCACAGTGAATTTCACAAGCCAAAACAAAGAAAACCTAACATATTTTCTAGCTAGATTACTTACTAACTTTAGAGGAGGTGGAGGGCTTGCATCCTTGATCTGTTCCAGGCAAAGGTATCACACAGACAGAAAAAAGCCTTTTCCCCCCCCTCCAGATCTGAAAGTATCTTGTCTCCTCATTAGTCATTTTGGGTCAGGTGCCAGCCAGGTTACCTGAGCTTCTTAACCCTTTACAGGTAAAAGGACTTTGCCTCTGGCCAGGAGGGATTTTATAGCACTGTATACAGAAAGGTGGTTACCCTTCCCTTTATATTTATGACAATTGTATATGCAGAATCTGTGAGACGCAAGATGTATGCTCTGTTAAGGTTTGACAAATATGAACTGTGTGCTAGGTACAGTGAGTGCAAATATTTCTTTGGTTTTATGCTCCTTGTGTGCTATGGTCTACCGCCAGCTAAACTGTTGTGTGCATAATTAGATAAGAAAAGGTGTGTAAGGTCTGTGGAATCTGGAATTTTCTGTCTTCTAAATGAGGACAAATATGAGCAAAACTGAGTTCATAGTTGGGAACAGAGTGAAGATGTAACTGCTGCAAGATAATTGCTCCAGGAATGGCATATTCTTGTCTCACCACAGTGGCACTTAGGCTGCCCAGAAAACGTATTTTATCACTCACAGCCACTCTGATTCCAGATCCAGATTTGAATAATTATTAAATAATGTATTAATTTGCTAATAGACAGTGTCATGACTCTCAACCCATATTTATTCTGGTGAAATATCGGAAAAGGCGTCGCTCACCCTGATGAATTACTAAGAAATGTTCTTTGCACCGGGGGCCTGGAACTCAGGGTGCTGGGAGTGCAGGTGCAGCAGCCCCCCCGGGTTGAAGTGGTTTCCATCCTCCACAGGGCCCCCAGCCCCCCACTGTAACATTGGTGCCATACCCGCCTTTGCACAAGGGATGGGAGCCACCAACCCACAGGGAACCGGCTTCACCCCGTCTCCCCGAGTGGCTCCCCGGGCAACTCGCTTCCCCGACCGAGATGATTAAGGGTTAAACCCACAGAGCTCGGGGTCCTCCACAGCCTAGACAGGCCCAGGAATGACTGCGCGAGGGGGCGGGCGAAGGGAGGGACCTTCTCGTGCCCGCCGCGGAGACCCGGGGGCCGAGCCCGGCCCGAGCGGCGCGTGCGGGAGCGAGCCCCCTCTGCAGGCTGCAGCCCCGGCGCGCGGGGCGGTGAGCGGGGCCCGGGGAGGCGCCGCCAGAGGCGGCCGCGGAGGGAGGGAAGCGGCCGCAGAGGCTGCGAATCGCTGCCTGGGGAGGAGGCTGCTGCGCGGGCGGGTCCGTTCGGCCGGTTCCTCTGGCCTGTGCCACGGGCGCTGGGACCGGCCCGCTCGGGACACCGGGCTCGGCGCCGGGCCGGGGCCGCTGCACACACCGGCGATGGGAGCGCGGGGGGAGGCTGCGCTGAGTCCGTGGGTACCGCGGGGAGAAGGTTCCTTCTGTGAGCGCCCCATCGGGCAGCGTGCTGGGGATTCAGCCCGGGGCCTCCAGCGCTACCAGCCTGGGCTGCTCCTGCTTGAGCTGCAGCTCTCTGGCTGGGGCTCCCAGGGTCTGTGCAGATGGCAACTAAAAGCTGCAGCCGGGCTGTGCCAGCTGATGGGGCTCAGCCTAGGGGCAGTTTAATGGCAGTGCAGGCATCTGGGCTCCTGCTGGAGCCTGGGCTTTGGGACCCTGCTCTGTGTAGCTCAAGCACTTCTCTCTTTCATCAACAGAAGTTGGTCTAGCAAGAGATATTCCCTCCGCCACCTTGTCTCTCTAATATCCTGGGACCGACAAGGCTACAACACTGTAACCATAATTCCTGCCCCATAGAGAGGGCAAGCCCGGGGGGGAGCGACTGGAGAGCGAACCCACCCTGTGCTCACCCCACAGTGCAGCTCCAGCAGCTCCTGTGTTCTGTACGGCTGAGTCCAGTGCCCCACTCTCACCCCGCAGCAGTGGCTCCAGCAGGGTCTTGAGGGGATGGGCCCAGTGTCCTGTTCTGGGCATTGCATCATGGCTGGAGGGGCCGCAGTGCCACTCAGGGTTGGTCTGCCCAGCCCCCCCAGCCTGGTGACAGAGGGTCGGGTGTGCCGGCTAAATGTAAGTGGGGCTGTGTCCTGGTGCTCTGGGTTGCAGCAACACTCACTGAAGTTTGGCCTGCTTGTTGCATCATGACAGAGGGTCAGGAGGACTAACCCTCAGCAGTGCTGTAATCCTTTGTGCCAGAATACAACACCCACAGCCAGGGGCTGGGCTCACTGTGGGGTGAGTCACAGACAGAAAAAAAGTCAGAGGAAAGGACTGTCCGTTACTTTTTTCACACTGTGGCAAACCTGCACCCATGGGTACGAACTTTCAAACCCTCCAGGGCCCTCCCAGTTGCGTGGACCACTGTACGTCTGCCTCACCTGCAACAGCTCTTCCTCTACCAGTGTGTAAACTTTGCCATGCTGAGTTGGGTTGTTTGTCCTTTCAGATGTCGGTGACGTTTGAGGATGTGGCCATGTATTTCTCCCCAGCGGAGTGGGCGCTGCTGGGCGAGCAGCAAAGGCAACTTTACAGACATGTCATGTGGGAAAATTACCAGACTCTGGTCTCGTTAGGTGAGGAGCTGTGTCTGTGAGATCAGGGCCCCAGTGCACTGGGTGCTGCACAGAGACACCGTAACTGAGATGGAGCATTGGTGTGAGTGGTTGGGTGGAGAGGTGTCTATGGGGTTGGAAGGAGGGGTGCATGGGTGTGGATGGATAGAGGTGTGTTTAATGGAGCGGAGCAGCCCTTTCAGGGGGAGACAAGGTGAGTGTGAGAAAGAAGCTTTTGAGCCACCCAGAGCTCTTCTTCAGGTCTGGGAAAGGAAAGCTTCTCTCTCACCAACAGAAGTTGGTCCAGTAAATTACCTCACCCACCTGGTCTCTCCAATATCTTTGAACTGATATGGCTACAACTACACTGCATATCTTCAAAGGGAGGCACTTCCACCCATTGTCACTAGGGCTCCACAGTTCAAGGCAAGAGAATTCTGGCTCTTGAAGTTCCCCAGACAGAGCACACGAGCAGAAAAGGGCCGTGTGTTCTGCAGGCTACAGGATGAAAGGCCACCAGCACCACAGTTAAGGTGAAAGATAGACTGGGTTCATCTGTGCTGGAATAAAAGACCCACGGCACGGCTGTGGTTGAGCTGGGTCAGTTGACTCAGGACGTGGGACTCAGGCTGCGGGGCTAAAATTGCAGTGTAGATATCTCGCCACTGCCATGTGCAGGCAGTATTGACCATAAGCTGCAGTTCATGTTTCCATGGAAAACAAATGCAGATCCGTAGATTAGCTCATTGCCTAATTGGCACCTTGCATATGGAGCTGCGGAAGGTGCAGCAGTTCCGTGGCTAGAAGTGCTTAGCTTAGATCTAACGGGGCGGTGATGCTTTTCTCTAAGCAGGAATCCAAACCCGCAAGCCAGTGGTGATCTCCAGCATAGAGCAAGGGGAAGAGCTGTGTGTCCAGTATCCCACAGAAGATGCAGATGGGGACATCCTGAGTGGCACCCGGCCAGGTGAGGAAGGAGTTAAAGTGATGTGCAGGGATCAAATGGGTAGCTTGAAGGCAGCTGAAATCCTGTTGCATTTTGGCCAAATTGACAATACATCCCAGAACAGGGGTGGGCAAACTTTTTGGTCCGAGGACCACATCGGGGTGTGAAACTGTATGGAGGGCTGGGTAGGGAAGGCTGTGCCTCCCTAAACAGCCTGGCCCTCACCCCCTATCTATCCCCTCCCACTTCCTGCCCCCTGACTGCCCCTCTCAGAATCCCTGATCCATCCAACCCCCCTTGCTTCTTTTCTCCTAACCGCCCCCTCCGGGGCCCCCCCACCCCAGGACTCTACCCCCTATCCAACCCCCCCGTCCCCTGACCGCCCTGCCCCATCTAATCGCTCCCTGTCCCGTGACTGCCCCTGCGAACCTCTTATCCCTTATCCAACACCCCTCCCGCCCCCACTCCCTTACCATGCTGCTCAGAGCAGCAGGAGCTCACAGCCACGCCGCCCGCACTGCCCGGCAGGAGGGGACAGCGGGGGAGGGGCTGGGGGCTAGCCTCCCCAACCGGGAGCTCAGGGGCCGGGTAGGACGGTCCCACGGGCTGCAGTTTGCCCACCTCTGTCCCAGAATGTTAGTGTTTTAGTCTAATGTCGTTAGGCTTTTTTGCAACGGTATCACATTGTCGGCTCTCATTCAATTCATGATCCACTATAACCACCACGTTCTTTTCTGCTGTACTGCTGCCAAGCCAGTTATCCCCCATTTTCTAGTTGTGCATCTGATATTTTCTTCCTAAGCGAGCTACTTTTGTACTTGTGTTTCTTGAATTTCATCTTGTTGATTTCGGACCAATTCTCCACCTTGTAAAGATCATTTTGAATTCTAATCCTGTCCACCAGAGTGTTTGTCACCCCTCTCTGGCTGTCGGAATCATTGGCCGAGCAGCACTTGGGAATCTCCCTTCCCACATCAGGCCCAGTTTTGTAGAGACCCAACATCGTTCCATCGCTTTTGTGGGCTCTCAGTTGACATTAATAAGGGATTTCCTTATTACTCCCCAGGACTGCTTGGGAGGCAACATCATCTTGTGGGAGTGAGGAGACCTGGACTCTATTCCTCACTCTGCCACTGAGCTGCTGGCTGACCTTGGACAATGTTGTATTAATTCATATAGACTACATGGGCCCAGAGAGACAAAGGCGTTAATGTGACACTGTCATGGCCAGTATTATAGAGGGTTAAATAAGCTTTGGGGTTTGGAATACAGAGACTGTAGCCTGTTTAGTATCATGGAAAACACCATGACGCATTCTTTCTAACCTTTTATTAATGATAAAGGAAAAGAGTTAAGGCATCTGAAATGTCAAGTATTAGGTGTGACTTTTATTTTGACAGTGTCCCTTGTTTCCTTGCCCTTTAGCTGGAGAGAGTCTTTAGACAAAAGGCCTCTGTTTGAAAGTCTTTTCGATGATATTAAAGATGGTAATAACTGTCCTTTTGGGGAGGAGAGAAGCAGTTAGCTGAAATGAGCTGGAGCTGAATCCTGGCTGGAGAAACACAGGCATAGCACATGGTCTGATCAGCCAATTGGAGGCCTACCTGGCAAACGTGTACCAGCGTTGGGCTGTTCTGGGCAGTGCTTTTGGCTGCCTCTTTGATCACAGGCTTACAGCAATGTTGCAAACTATGGCAGTTTTGTCCAGCTAAGCCAGACTCTTGTTTAATATAAAACAAAGGGAGAAGAATAGGAAAGAGAAGAAATAAGCTGAAGAACGAAAAGAACTCACGGTGCTTGGGGGAGAAGGGGACAAAGTCTCACATTCCAGGTGATTTGGGGGAGTTAGCCAGAACTGGTAATGGTGGCTGTATACTCCAGCTCCCTCTCTCTGGTCCAGTCTTGTTAGCACATTTCTTAGGATAAGGATGAAGAAGATCTGGGGTCCCAAAAGAAGTTCAGGGTGGCAACATGATGATATCGCTCCCTGCAGCAGTTGTTGGCATGCACCTGCTGTTGCTGCATCTTTCAAGGGTTGCATTCAGTTCCCCTCCTTTATTTCCCTCCCAAGTGTTTTCTTTTGAAAAACCAAGAAAGGAAGTAATGGGCAAAATAGCCCAGCCCTTCATTGAGTTTTCCTCTAGTTAGGCCTAAATTCTGACACATTCATTTTGGTTCATTAATTTCCAGTTCCACACTTCTCTTGTTTACCAGCCATAATTTTAACACTGTCCTTGAATTGCATGATAGGCCTTTTCTGTTTGGACTAATTCCATCTTCTTTTTTATATTTTGCACCTTTGCCCATCGACATTTATTGTTGTAGGATATTGTAACACTGTATAACCTTTCTCACAGTTTTTACAATTAAACGGCCAATTAGGGTAAATTTGTGGGCCCAATTATTACAACAGCAAGTTACTGCTTTGGCTCAGGTTCCCTTTGTGTATTTAGTGTATAAGCTCTTCAACATCAGGACAATCTCTCTGTGCAGCGCCTGGTGCTATGCAGCCGCAAACTCAGTTGTGCTACCACAATACAAATTGAAAATCAAGCCCCAAATAACCTCCCATCTTGTGCATCGTTTATGATGGTGGGGAAAGGGCTTCTCTCAGTGATATTCATTTGGTCCATGTGCTGGCAACCAAAGACTTTTTGTCTTGGTGCAGATTTTCCAGATGCAGAGGAGACCTGGGACTGGTCGGCAATTGAAAGCTCGTTGGGCTTCTTCCTCACACAAACCTCTTCCCCTGGAACGGGTAGGGAACCAGCTCTGCCCTTTCCACCAGTGGGAGCCAGAGAGCTCATTTCAGGAATCGTCCATCAGCTGCAAACTCTCCCCTCCCAGAGCATTACAATAGGGATTGAAGCCCAAACATGAAAAGTGCTACAGCTCCTCACCCTGACATCCCCGTAGAAACTCCATCTCTCCCCTTATGCAGATTCCCCCAGTCTCTCCCCCTCCCCCATTTTCCATAGAACATGGAGCCGTTGGGATCCCATCACAGTGTGAGTGTTCCGTGTGTGTCCCTCGGGAGAGGGGTCCTCAGTGCTGGTGTGTGGTGATGCTGTTCTCCCCAGTGAGATGGGCCTCAGAGTAGGGAGAGAATCATGGGGGCTGATTCTCATGTTCATTGACTTGGGGGACTATTAGCAGGGTCTGTGGGACATTGATCTTCTCCTTCTTCCCCAGCACTGGGGCTCCTGGGAGTTTGGCCTCTTGCACTCAAGCGTCGAGGGCCAGCCCTGCTCTGAGGGGAGGGGAAGGGCATGGGGCTGACTCAGGCTTATCCCCCTGCTAGGAATATTAGTGGTTTCCCTGTGTCAGCAGCACGGAAAATAACATCTGGATTCTCTTCCCCACCAAGCAGGGGCGAGGAGCCAGAGCAGAGCTGAGGGGCAGACTCCTGAGGAAGGGCCTGGCAACCTGAAGCCACCCAGGCCTTTCCCAGGGACATCAGGGAAGAACCATTCCAAGAAATCTGAGCGAGGAAGGCAGCAGAAGAGGCAGGGCAGGCCACAAAGGCAGAGGAAGAACCTGACCAGGAAGGAGCCAGCAACCCCAAAAAGCCATCAGAGTAGATCCAGGCCACATCTAAAGCCTCCTGCAGAGGGTCAATCTGAGCCCAGAAAGAGCCTATATACCTGCCGTGTGTGCAGGGAAGAATTCAAGGTGCAGAGAGACCTGATAAGCCACCACTGGACGGTTCATAGGAGACAAAATCTCTATCAATGTAGCGAGTGTGGGGAGAGCTTCAGGAGAAAAAAGGCATTCAAAGCACATGGGAAAATCCACAGAAAGGAGAGAGCCCATCCCTGTTCTGAGTGTGGGAAAATATTCAATCGAGCATCCCATCTCATTGCTCACCAGAGAATCCACACCGGCGAGAGACCCTATTGCTGTGCTGAGTGTGGGAAAAGATTCTTCCAAATATCAGCTCTTACCATGCACAAGAGAATCCACTCAGGAGAGAGACCCTATGCCTGCGCTGAGTGCGGGAAGTGCTTTATGTATTCCTCTACCCTTAACAGACACCAGAGAATCCACTCAGAAAAGCGGCCCCATCGCTGTACCCAGTGTGGGAAAGGCTTCAAACTTACATCAAGTCTTACTAGACACCTGAGAATCCACAGTGGAGAGAGACCCTTCCTGTGCCACGAGTGTGGGAAAAGATTCAACCTACAAGAACATCTCATTAGACACCAGACAACACACACTGGGGAGCGACCCCATCGCTGCGCTGAGTGCGGGAAAAGTTTCAGTCTCCTTCAAAGTCTCCGGAGACACCAGAGAGTCCACCGTGGGGGGACCCCTCATCACTGCGCCGAGTGCGGGAAAACATTCAGTTGTCTGGAAAATCTCACTAGACACCAGCGAGTCCACACGGGGGAGAAACTCCATCGCTGCGCTGACTGTGGGAAAGGCTTTGTCCGTCTGCATCATCTCACTAGCCACCAGAGGATCCACACTGGGGAGAGACCCCATTGTTGCACTGAGTGCGGGAAAAGATTCACCCAGTTGTCTGGCCTCACCACCCACCTGAGAATCCACACGGGAGAGCGACCCTATCCCTGCACGCAGTGTGAGAAGCGCTTTGCTCACTCGTTGTCTCTTGCTAAACACCAGCGAACCCATGGGGCGGGGACTCCTGACCCTTGAGTTTGATGGGGGGGAACCTCTGCCCGCTCTCACCTCGCCCTTCTCCCCACAGCCAGTGCACAGAAGGGAGACCCTTCCTCCCACCTCCCCGTTAACCAGGTACTAGATGAGAGTTTTATTAGAATGGTTTGTGTAGCCCCCAGGATGGGAGTGTGAACCGAGCAGCCACCTAAACATCGCCGTGAGCATTATGGGCTGCAGCTGGACAGAGGAGATGACAGGAGTCAGGGCTGCACTTTGGAGGCCCTGGTTTCTGCCAGGCCATTCACTCAGCGTCTCTCGGCTGGAAGGGATTATTTTATTATGGACAGTGAAAAATGGGCAACATTTCTGGCAGAGACTGAAGAGGAGTTTCCTCCTCCTGAGTAACCAAAAGGCTGCGGTGCCCCATCCGTGCCCCTCACTGCACTGATCACATGGAAGGGGAGGGATGAGGGATTGTTACAGGGGTCAGGGAGCTGTTTCCTGTTCTAATGGCTCTTTTTCTGAAGAACTTGAGTCTCAGTTTCTGGAGGAGGAAGGGGCACTTAATGTTACTAACACTGAGATGTCTGTAGGGCGCAGCCCTGATCCCCAGCAGCAAGGAATAGGGGGGCATTGTCTCTCGGCACCTTTTGGGGCTGAGACTCGTGGTTTCTGCTAGTTGTAAGTGTTCTCTGCAAACATCCCTTGGAGTCACAGGGCCTGCCCAGAGCGTGACGCTGGTATGAAATGGTCAGGGGTAGCATGGGAGGGACAGATCTGGGATCCTGTGTGGGAGCGGGCAATCAGGAGAGTGGTGTTTCAGAAAAGAGAGTGACTCGCAGATACACAGAGAAACCAGTCCCCAAAGCACTCAGCAGCAGCCCTGGCCAGTGTCTCCCTGTTTCCCTGGCCCAGCGGGCCTCTGTGGCCCTGTCTCTGACTGGCACATCTTACCATCCCCTTCGGACACAGAGGGAGCTCTCATTGCAAGGGGGCAGGAGTCTGTGAACACCCGCTGGCCGCAAGGAACATTCTGCACAGGGGGACGGTTGGGTGAGATTGAACAACCCCTATCGTGGGGGAGTGTGTCAGTCTGTCCAGTGATTTAAGAGGACATCGCCGCTTTTTGACCTGAGCGGCTAGTCAAAATCTGGGGCTCTGGGGATGTTCCATTTAGAAGCAGAAATTGGGGATAGTTGGTATTTCTTTGATGCAGCTTCATTTATTTATAAAGAATGTACCAAGTCCTGTGTCTCTGAACGCAGAAGGACCCAAGAACAAAAGGAGCCGTTTCTTAGCGTCCAGCCCCCGAGACTCTTCAGCCAACACTAGACCCAAAAGCTCTGTCTAGCCTTTTCCAAGGCCACGCTGTACTTACAGCCTCCTGCTTGGCTTTTCTGCCTCTTTCTCTGCCTGCCTCTCGCTATGACCTCAGTATCTGTGTGTTCTCTCACACACCAAAATGTTTCAGTTCCTGATCAGATGTTTTAGCAAGCACCAGGATATCATCTAGGTATAACAGCCTATGATGGTTTTTCAGTTTTCCCAGAGGCGGTTCTGGACTTAACTGAAACCCAAAAAGGAAGCGTTCCTAAGCTTGTGTGATACTGCCAGTGAGGAAAGCTGCAGAGGGAGGGTCCTCCAACCCGGCTTTCACCATGGAATGTAGCCGTTTGCCGGAAAGGGGGTTATGTGAAAATCCTCTTAATCTTCCAGGGATGATTCTGGGTGTAAGTGAAACTCAGAAGGAGTTTGTTGTGGCTCCACAGAGCAACGCTTCTGTAGAGCAGAAAAAAGCGGGGTTGTTGCTTAGAGAAGCTCCTAGGGAGAAGGTTCCTCATGGTAGTTTTCCCAAACAGTTTGCTGCCACTGATGGGTGTAAAAGTGATTTGCGTGAGTTCACTGAGGGTGAATCACTATATAGAGAAAGCAACAGTTTGTTTGGGAGACTGGTTTCAGTTCCTAACTGCCAGTGTCTTTCTGAGGTGTCAACATCCACTGACTTTGCTTTAGAAAGATCCAGAGTGGATAGCCTAGAGGAGGTTTCAGATTGGGGGCTGGGGCCGGGGAATTGTTAGAGAAATTGAACAGCCCTGTAGCCAAGTGGCTGGGCTTGGCCAGCATGTTCCCCATGCTGATTCTTTGAGTAAGCAGCCTGTGCCTCGGGGTCTGAGGAAAGATTGGGTTACTGGTTTTTCAGAGCAGAACAGCCTTATGACTGAACCCACAAGGATGCAGGGGAGAGCAGACAAACTCTCACCCTGAGACACTTTGGATTTGTTTGGTATCTTTAAAGCAGAGTCCAGTCTCTAAGCTGGTGGTGGTGGATCCAGAAGCAAGCATGCAGGAGGGTGTCTGTGTAGATGTTGATAGCACAGAGGGGCTGCAGTTGGTGAACACACCTAGCCAGCAAAAGGATCCCTGTGAACAGGGAGGTTCAGTTTTCAGCCTTCTAGGAGAAAGGGGGTTGGGGGGAAGGGGAGGACCCAATTCTGTTGAGGGGGAGAATGAGGGTCCAGACTTGAAATTGGTAGCAGATGAGAATTTGAAAGCTGGTGTCTGAGTTGATACAATCTACCTGGCTAACAAGGGACAGGGAAGATTTGCCCATAGCTGGTAGCACTGAGGACACACCTGGCCAGGCAAGGGATTCAGTGAGACAAGAGGCATGGTATGACCAAGATACTTATAAACACTGACTTGTAACAGATTTGGTGGTACTGTTAAGGTTTAGCTTTCTAATGTATTTGATTTTGACGTCAACCCTGGTAAAATGGTACAATGTGTATGACTTTGATAAAAGGCCTGTAAACATATTGGGGATAATACCTAAAAACACGCTGTATGCTAGAGAGCTGTAGAATAGTGAAATGTTACAACTGGTACCTGTAAGTAATCGTAAAGTTTGGCACAGCAGAGAAACCTTTACAAATCTAGTCTGCTATACAGAAAGGGAAACTGAGGCACACTACCACATTACTGTCATGGCTAAATGCCAAGGTAATTACACCCTTGAGAGCATTAATGTCTATATTAAAGTAACATCGGATGAGAAGACTTTCAGAAAGTGAAGGTAGCTATATATAAAGAGCCTGATTTAGTCAGACATGATTTTGATAAACTAGTTCTTTTTTACACTAATGCTTGTGATGTAAACCAGAAGTGTAATGATATAGGACCAAGAATGGAAAATTCGTGTGATGCATTCAGCAGTGTCTAGGAACACCCCTTTCCGCATCAGTTTTGTGTCGGGGGTGTGACGCTGCATGGAATGTAGGGGACACTTGAGGATATTATGAATATCAATAGTGTAGAATGGCAATGAATTATACCAGATATGCCATGCCTATGAACGGAATTGGGCTTTCAAGCCATGTGCTGGGCAGCTTGTGTTTGGAACAAAGGAAGCACAGGCTGCATGGTAAGAGACTATAAAAGGCAGCTGCATCTTGTTCATTTTGTCTTCAGTCCCTGCTTCTTACCTCTGGAGGAACCTTGCTACAAACTGAAGCTCTGAACAAGGATTGAATGATCCACACAAGCCAGCAAACTCACCAGTACTGCTAAGAACCTGATATATGGATTTTGAAGTCTTTGTATGTATGTGACTGTTTTACCATTTAACATCTCTCTTCTTGTTCTTTCTTTTCTCTTTATAATAAACCTTTAGTTTCAGATACTAAAGGATTGGCTGGCAGTATGGTATTTTGAGTAAGATCCAAACCTATACTGACCTGGTGACGTTGCTCACCCTTTGGGGTCAGAAGAACATTTTGTATATGTGAGCAGAGTTTTAAATAACTTCTCACTGTACCAGACCTAGGTGCTGACTGGGAGCCAGATGCTGGAATGCAATAAAGGGGCTGTGTGATTTCTTTTTTTTGCTTCTTGATAACCAGTGCGGGGGATCAGAAGCACAGTTTGTGACTGGTTGGGAGGTTTAACTTCAGTGTTACCCACCAGTCTTGGGAGTATCTGCTCTCCCTTTTGCAGCCTGCCCTGCCCTGCCTTGGCATTTCCAGTGAGGGCTGCCCCGGGCACCCCCGGTCACAGTGGCAAAAAACAATTCAAGGTTGTTGGCGCAGGCACCGGCTTCCTCTTTGCCCTGGGGGTGCTCAACCCCTGCTCCACCACAGGCCCCGCCCCCACTCCATCCCTTCCCCCAGGTCCCCACCCCTGCCCCGGCTCTTGCCGACCAGTTCCGCCCCCTTCCCCCGAGCGCGCCCAGTCCCAGGGGGAGGAGTTGATTGGCAGGGCTGCTGGTGGGTGGGAGATGCTGGTGGGTGGCAGGGGGAGGAGCTGGCTCCGGTGGGTGCTGAACACCCCTTCATTTTTTTATCATGGGTGCTCCAGGGTGCTTCAGATTGTATGCACTTCCATAGGGGCGGGGGAACCACTCGGAAGAGCAGGGGCTGATTAATCACATTGTAACTCCTCTTAGGAGGCCGACCACCTGGAAAGACTGGCATATACTGGTTCAAACTCGATTCTCCTAGGATCAACCGAGAAAGAAAGGACTTTTGGTTAAATAGCCTGAGTTTAAACTGACTCAAGGCCTCCTTTCTTATCCAGCAAATGGACAGGACCTCTGGTCCACAGAAGGCTCCAGTCCTTAGGGAAGGACTGGATAAGACTGTGTCCTTGTGCGGAGCAAAGGGTGTTACCATTTTGGAACTACAGAAGAGCTCCTGTGTGGGGTTTTGAATGATTGCTCACCTGGCCGAGTCCATGTCGGAGCTGAAGTGATCTCCAGTTCGCCTATTTTCTCAAGATTAAACGTCTATTTTTTTTTAAACTTTCCTCGTAGGCCAGGTTTTCTAAACCTTTTATCGTTTCTGTTGTTGTCCCCTGGACTCTTTCCAATTTGTCAACATCTTTCTTTGTGCGGTGCCCAAAACTGGACACAGAACTCCAGGTGAGGGCTCACCAGGGCTGAGCAGAGCGGGACAATTACATCCTATGTTGTACGTACAACACTCCTACTCATACACCCCAGAACGATATTAGCCTTTTTGACATCTGCATCACATGGCTGGCTCATATTCAAGTTATGATCCAATATAACCCCCAGATCCTTCTCAGCAGCACTATAACCATACCAGTTATTCCCAATTCTGTATTTGTATGTTTGATTTTTTTCTTCCTAAGGAAAGTATTTTGCACTTGTCTTTATTGAATTTCATCTTGTTGCTTTCAGACCAATTCTCCAATTTATCAACATGCTCATTTCCTTTTCATCACAAGCCCCATGGGAGCAGCACCGTTTGTCAGGAGCAACAAACACTGTTACACCATTCTTGTCCAACCACCCTGTTCTCCCTTCCTTGTGGGAAGCATTGGGATAGGCCCCTGGCAGGCCGTGCTGAGCACACAGGGACGGCTCCCTCCTGCAAAACAATCTGCCCTATTTCCGCTTTAAGCAGGTCACTTTAATTCAGGGGTCTCAAACTCGTGGCCCGCGGGGTTATTTTCTGTGGCCCGCAAGCTCCCTGTGGCCCCCCCGCAGCGTTTACCTAGAGCGGCTCTAGCCCGGTATGCACCGGGGGCAGCCCTCGGCCAGAACCTGGGGGAGGGGGCACCAGGGTCTGTGTGTTTCCCTGGCCTCTCCTCCAGGTACCTCCCCCGAAGCTCCCATTGGCCGTGGTTCCCCGTTCCTGGCCAATGGGAGCTGCTAGGGGCGGTGCCTGGAAGGAACGAGCAAAGGTGGGGGGGCAGGGCAGGTAGACAGGGAGCCTGACCTGCCCCCAGTGCACCCTGGGCCGGAGCCGCTCTAGGTAAATGCAGGGGGGAGGAAGGGGGGCTGCGGGTTCCCCCCTGCAGCCGAACCCACTGTCCTGAGCCCCCTGCCATCCCCCGCACCCCTCCTGACCCCTGACCCCTGCCCTGAGCCCCCTGCCACACCCTGCACACCTCCTGCATCTCAACTCCCTACCTGAGCCCCCGCCACACCCCACATGCCTCCTGCACCCCCTGGAGGCAGGGAGGGGGCAGAGTTGGGGTGGGGATTTCAGGGAAGGGGTTGGAATGGGAGCAGAGAAGAGAAGGGGCCTCATGGAAGGGATGGAGTAGTTCTTTGGCCAGCTTCCTGCCTGGAGCATCAGCCCTGGAGCAGGGAAGGAACTACATTTCCCAGCATTCCCTTGGCTGCTATCAACAGGGGATGGAGGGGGGAAGATGCCAAGGCTGGTGAGACCTTGTCAAGGTTCCTTCCCCACTCAGAACTCTAGGGTACAGATATGGGGACTTGCATGAAAACCTCCTAAGCTTACTTTTACCAGCTTAGGTTAAAACTTCCCCAAGGTACAAACTATTTTACCTTTTGCCCTTGGACTTTCGCTGCCAGCACCAAACGTTTAACACCAGTTACTGGGAAAGAGTTCGTTTGGAAACGTCTTTCCCCCAAAAATCCTCCCAAATCTTACCCCCCTTTTTCTGGGGAAGGGCTGATAAAAATCCTCACCAATTTGCATAGGTGACCAAAGACCCAAACCATTGGATCTTAAGAGCAATGAAAAAAGCATTCAGTTTCTTAAAAGAAGAATTTTAATTAAAGAAAAGGTAAAAGAATAACCTCTGTAAAATCAGGATGGAAAATACCTTACAGGGTAATTAGATTCAAAACATAGAGAATCCTTATAGGCAAAACCTTAAGTTACAAAAAGACACAAAAACAGGAATCTACATTCCATTCAGCCCAGCTTATTTTCTCAGACATTTAAAGAAAACAGAATCTAACGCATACCTAGCTAGATTACTTACTAAGTTCTAAGACTCCATTCCTGTTCTGTCCCCGGCAAAAACATCACACAGACAGACACAGACCCTTTGTTTCTTCCCCCCTCCAGCTTTGAAAGTATCTTGTCTCCTCATTGGTCATTGTGGTCAGGTGCCAGTGAGGTTATCCTAGCTTCTTAACCCTTTGCAGGTGAAAGGGTTTTTCCTCTGGCCAGGAGGGATTTTAAAGGTGTTTACCCTTCCCTTTATATTTGTGACAGACCTGATGCATCTGCTTGTTGTGAATGGGGAGATGGCTGGTAGAAGGGGGTGGTACTGTGAATGGGGCACATGTATGCACAAGGAGTAGAAGACTTGGACCCAGACATCACCCTCAGAAGACTTCCTTGGCTGGCAGCTCCCAAAGAAGGAATTGGGTGGAGTGAATGGAGAATGTGCCTCTATCTGAAGCCTAGTAAAGGAGGTATGTGGACCCCACTAGGAGAAGTTAAAATGATAAGTAAGAGAGGGAAGGCTCTACTAGAGGACCTGGGCAGCTTTAGATACAGTACCAGGCACATAGGAGGATGTGACTCAATTTCTACTTCTGAAACATAGAAGCAGAAATTGGCTTTTCCTTTCCAGATTTATCTCATATCCAGAAAGGGAATCTCGCACCTGCCTTCCAGATTTGAACACCCTTAAAGTTCAGGAGCACTCAAGTTCCATTTGGGCCGCTCTCTGTTACTTCATTTCTCCCAAATCAAATATTGATCCACTGTAATTTACTGAAGAAAAAGTAGGATAAAATTGAGCAACAAATGCTGGCATCTTCCCAATGTTAACTAGGACTGGAATTGCTATTTTCAACAACCATTGCCCTTTTTTATT